>NC_137283.1:153600000-158600000 GCF_054371585.1 Giraffa tippelskirchi | reverse complement strand
TAGCTGCATCTTGAAAGCTTTGATACATAGTATTTTCCTTAGCATTCAGTTAAATTTTTTTTCAATTTTCATTTTGATTATTTTTGATCTGTAAATTACTTAAAAGTGATTCTTAATTTCAAATATATGGCAGTTTTTATATATTTTATAATATCTTGCTTGCTATATTTTATAATATCTATTGACAGCACTGTTAAAAATGTGTTCCGTATGATGCCAACTCTTTCAAATGTGTTGAAACTTGTGTAATGGCACTTTGTATACTCAGTTTTTACAAACACTCTGAGTAATTATTAGGTATAATATTCTATCTGTTTATTAGGTCAAACTTTTTAATTCTTTTATTTTCAAATCTTCTATGTCTCTGATGATTTTTTTTGAATACTTAGACTCATAATTTCTGAGGGTTTTATTTGAAAATCTATTGCAATGGTGGTGTGCTGAGTGCTAAGTCATTTCAGTTGTGTCCGACTCTGTGATGCTATGGACTGTATCCCGCCAGGCTCCTCTGTCCACGCGATTCTCCAGGCAAGAATATTGGAGTGGGTTGCCGTGCCCTCCTCCAGGGGATCTTTCCAATCTGGGGACTCAACCCATGTCTCTTACCTTGCCTGCATTGGCAGGCAGGTTCTTTACCACTAATGCCACCTGGGAAGCCCACAATGGTGGTGAAATTATTGATTTTATATCATCTGTTAATTTTTGCTTTATTTGTTTTGAGGCCTTGTGATTAGGTGCATAATAGTTTAGAATTACTTTAATTTACTACCAAATTGAATCTTTTATCACTAAGTAGTGACTCTCCATAACTATAGCAATACTTTTTGCTTTAAAGTCCACTTTTTTCCCTAAAATTTCTATAACCACAATGGTTTTCCTTTGACTAGTATTCATCCGCATATATATTTTTACCCTTTCCTTTTAATGCTTTTGTATCCATTTGTTTTTAATATGTTTCCTTTAAAAAACATTTGTTAATTATTGTCTTTAACTGGAGAAATTAATCTGTTTTCATTTATCATAATTACTGACATTTTGTGTTTATTATATTGTTCTGTCATAGCTTTTCTTCCAGAGAGCAAAGGTCTTTTAATTTCATGGCTGCAATCACCATCCGCAGTGATTTTGGAGTCCAAGAAAATAAAATCTGTCACTGTTTCCATTGTTTCCACATCTATTTGCCATGATGTGATGGGACTGGATGCCATGATCTTAGTTTTCTGTATGCTGAGTTTTAAGCCAGCTTTTTCACTCTCCTCTTTCACCTTCATCAGGAGGCTCTTTAGTTTCTCTTCACTTTCTGCCATTAAAGTGATGTCATCCACATATCTGAGGTTATCGATATTTCTCCTGGCAATCTTGGTTCCAGCTTGTGTGTCACCCACCCCAGCATTTCACATGTACTTTGCATAGAAGTTAAATAAGCAGGGTGACAATACACAGGCTTGACATATTTACTTAATTTTGAACCAGTTCACTGTTCCGTGTCTGGTTCTAACTGTAGTTTCTTGACCTGCATATAGGTTTCCCAGGAAGCAGGTCAGGTGGTCTGGTATTCCCATCTCTTGAAGAATTTTCCAGTTTGTTGTGATCCACACAGTCAAATGGTTTATCGTAGTCAGTGAAGCAGAAGACATTTTTCTGGAATTCACTTGCTTTTTCTATAATCCAATGGATGTTGACAATTTGATCTCTGGTTTCTCTGCCTTTTCTAAACCCAGCTTGTACATTTGGAAACTCTTGGTTCACATCCTGTTGAAGCCTAACTTGGAGGATTTTGAGCATTACCTTGCTAGCAAGTGAAATAACTGCAATTGTGCGGTAGTTTGACCATTCTTTGGCATTGCCCTTCTTTGGTATTTAAATGAAAACTGACTGAAAGCGTCCAGTCCTGTGGACGCTTAAAGGATGCTTGCTCCTTGGAAGAGAAGCAATGACAAACCTAGACAGTGTATTAAAAAGCAGAGAAATCATTTTGGCAACAAAGGACTGTCTAGTCAAAGCTATGGTTTTTCCATTAGTCATGTATGGATGTGAGAGTTGGACCATAAAGAAGGCTGAGCACCGAAAAATTTGTGCTTCTGATTTGTGATGCTGGAGAAGACTCTTGGGAGTCCCTTGGACTGCAAGGAGATCAAACCAGTCATTCCTAAAGGAAACCATTTCTGAATATTCATTGGAAGGACTGGTGCTGAAGCTGAAGCTCCAATTCTTCAGCCACCTGATGAGAACAGCTAACTCATTGGAAAAGACCCTGATGCTGGGAAAGATTAAGGGCAGGAGGAGAAAGAGGGCAACAGAGGATGAGATGGGTAGATGGCATCATTGACTCAACGGACATGAATGTGAGCAAACTCCAGGAAATAGTGAAGGACAGGGAAGCCTAGCTTGCTGCAGTCCATGGGGTCACAAGAGTTGGACACAATGGAGCGACTAACCAACAGCAATATATTGTTGTAATTTTAATATTTTTAATTAAAATAATTGCAGTTTCTCCTTGTGCCACCGTTTCTATGTTCCATTCTCTCTCCTTTCTTATCTTATTTTGGACTGATTGTTCAGTTTTTCTCATTTCATTTTTTCCTATGGTAGTTTAAGAGTTATGCATTGTATTATTTTCATGGCTATTATAGAATTTAATATACATAATTTATCACAATGTTACGTTATCAACAGGAAACCCTCTTTCCAAATAACATGATGTCCTTAAAATACTTCAATTTCATTGTTTCTTCTAACATTGTGGTATTGTTACTGTGTATTTTATTTCTATTTTTAAATTGCTCCCTAAGAACATTATTATTATTAATATCTTATTCTTCTTATTTTATGTATCAATGTTTTTCCATATTTACCCACATATTTTCCCCTTTCTTTGTTTTTCTTTCTGTATCTCATTCTTTCCATCTGGGATAATATCCTTTTTTCCTGAAATAAATGCTTAAGGATTTCCTTTAGTAAGGGTTTGCTGCTAGCAAACTCTCTCAGTTTTTGTTTTTCTTAAAAGATCTTCATTTTATCCTGGTCCTGGAAAGACACATGTGATGTATACAATCTTCTTTTCTCATGCAGCTATTTGTCTTTCCATTAAAGTGGTCTGTAACAGACGAGGATTTAAAACCCATCTATCAGCATTGTTGTCCTCTCATGGAAACAAGGTATACCTTTATCTGGATGGTGAGTTTAGAGAAAATTGGAACCACCATTCCCCTTCTACTGAAAAAATAAAAAGGCTCTCTCAAGCACCACGGAGGTGGAAATGTCCATCTCTTGGTTAAAACACATAGCTCTAAAGGTCTTCTATTAAAATGCAACTTCTCACCAGTAAGAAGTTCACCAGTAAGAAGGAATGTTAAGGAATATTCGTTACTCACTGTCAGCTTCACACAGTGAGTTAATTCATGGGCTGCTAGGTAACGTTGTCAGCTTGGAGGAAGACCACATAGGCATGAATAGGAAAACTAATTTGGGGTAGAAGGAAGGAAGGAAGACAGCTCTCTTTTTGCCCCAAGAAGTCAGTCCTGGAGACAATGTAGGACAATCTCCACAGGAAGCTGCTGGCAGGAGGGCGCTGGTTCTTGGGGGTGGGTGGGTGGTGGAGTGTTGACCACGAATTTCCACATTCTTGTCAGTTCCCAGCCCTGAACTCTTCAGCCCATGCCTGTCGGTTCTTCCTCAGTCACAGCCTTGAGAAAATGAAGTGTCAGAGGAGAATGTTCTCCACTAAGCTGAGTTGCTGCTTTCCCGTCCGCCTCAGAATTTTACTTTACACACTTCTCCCCCCTTCTTTTTCTTCCTACTTTCTCTTAGGTCTTGGCTTTTAATCATGCTTGAGTTTCTAAACCAAAACCTGTTACTGGTACCAGTGTAATACAGCAGTCACTGTCAAAAACTTGGAAAATCCAGAAAAGTCTGAAGAAGGAAAATAAAACCCACAAATCCACTTACTATTAGAGGATAATGACCTTTATCATTTTTGTGTATTATATTTTGAATTTTCTTGGTATGTGTGTTCTTTCTCACTCTCTTTATCTACCCTTCCCACTCACCCTCCCCCCCACACACAAAATTGGGATGATTACGAAGATTAATTTTCTCATTTACTTTGTCTTCCCATTAAAATGCCTTTCTTCATGCTGTTAACATATTCCTTCTGTCTTGGTGCTGTTTCCTTCCGTCTTCCTTTCCCTCATAAACATCAAGTGTCTACACTCCCTGTCTACACTCTCTCTTCTCCTTCAGTCCTCACCCTCTTGAAGACTGTATCCTGCACCAGCAAACCCCACTCCCCATTCCCACCAGATGTTGACGTGCTGTCAAAGACCTTGGCACTGGCAAATCTGACAGATCCTTTTTCTTTCCTCTTTTTATTGACCTTGCAGTGACGGTTGTCTCTATTGCTTACAGCCTCCTGGAAACATTCTCCTTCTTTCATGTTCATGAAAAAGTTCACCCTGCTTATCTTTTTCTATTTCCTTCTCAGAATGCATCTCCAGCTTCTTCGGGTAGCCTTCCTTGTGAAGGGCAGTTGGTCTTCACGGATCTGTCCTTGGCCTTTCCTCATTCTCCAGCCTCTGGACAATCACATCTGTATCAGTGATTGGATCTCGAGTTCAGATGTTTCTCTAAATGTGCAGCTCTGGATGTCTCACTGGCATGTCAAACTCAACAGGACTGAAGCAGAGCTCACATGGCATGTGGGAGGGTTTCAGGGGCCAGAATGAAGATAGTGTCCATCATTCTGGCCACCTTTCCCTAGAACCCAGGCACATGGGTGCCCCTAATGCTGGGAAATGTGATAGCTGGATGCCCAGGAGGGAATAACACTCAGCTGGGAGAGCAGCCAGCTAGTGTCCATCACAGCTGCCTGTAAGGAACATGGTATGGCAAAACCCACCAAAGGGATGGCTTCTGAAGAGGCTACTGTTAAGTGCTCAGAATGGCAAAATGGGAGCTCCTTGGAAACAGTCTTTCAGGAAAGTTTGGAGCTGACATCATTCTGGAGGTTCTGCAAAGAGAAGCCAGAAAACAAAGACAGATATTAAAAGCTGCACATGAAACACTATCTGCCTGTCCAGAAGCTGTCCAAGATGAGCTCAGTGAAGGAGCATGAGGTCAGTAGGGACGCCTCCGAAGCATCCAGATGCTCGGCACAGAGACTTTCAGTGCCGTTTCGGGAGGACACTGGGACAGCTGAGGCAATGCTTTGGGCCCGCTTTCATTTCACACTGTTCTTTTTTTTCCCATTTCAGTTGCAACTTTGAAAATGTTTTATGCTTTGAGATTTCTGGTCATTTTCAAAGAGAGCTTAAGTATTTCAGTTCTGGTTTTATTCTTGATCCCTCTCCTTAACCCTCCCAATCTTTATATTCTTCTATCTTTTATTGCCAGGTATCTTTTAAAAGGGAAATCCCTGGTAGTGAAGTGAAAGTCACTTAGTTGTGTCCAACTCTTTGCGATCCCATGGACTATACAGTCCATGGACTTCTCCAGGCCAGAGTACTGGAGTGGGCAGCCTTTCCCTTCTCCAGGGGACCTTCCCAACCCAGGGATCGAACCCAGGTCTTCCACATTGCAGGCAGACTCTTTACCAGCTGAGCCACAGTGGAAGCCCAAAATTCCTGGTAGCTCAGTGGTAAAGAACCTGCCTGTAATGTAGGAGACACAGGTTCGATCCTTGGTTTGGGAAGATCCCCTGGAGAAGGAAATGGAAGCCCACCCCAGTATTCTTGACTGGGAAATCCCATGGACGGAGGATCTTGGCAGGCTATAGTCCATGGTGTTGTAAGAGTTGGTCATGACTAAACCACCACCATCATCTTCTAGAAGGCGTGGCTTCAGAAGATGAAGGAGGCTGAGCGCAAGCACAGACTGGGTGCTGTCCTTCCTGTGATCTCTCTGTTTGAGCCATGACCTATTCTCTATACAAAGTGTGCGATATCAGCCCCATCAGAGCAAAGAATGGGCTTGACGGAAGAAGCATTCTTAGAACACCTGTGAACATTTCCTTACTTGCAAAGCAAGGATGGAGGTGAAAACGAATCATTCTTACCAACCATCCTTCTCCTTATAAAGATGCTTAGTGAAAACTGTCTTTCAATTTTCTGGCCAGTAAGTTCCCACATATACTAAATAATAGTCTTTAGAAGTCTACATTGATTTATTCATAACCAAGTCTTCTTTCTCTCCCTTTTCATTCCCCAAAACTGCTACCATCTCTTAACTGCTTTGTCTGCTTTTTAGTTTCTTATGAGGTGCCACTCTTGGGGTGATTAGAAGCATCACCCTTTAAGCCAGACTACTAGCAAATCTGAGCTCTGCCACTAATCAGCTGTGTGACGGTGGTAAGTTCTTTAACATCCCTTCATCCCAGTTTCCTCATCTATAAAATGAGGAAAATAAATGCTAAGACCTGTCCAAAAGGTGGGTATGAGGATTAACTGAGTTAACTTTTGTAAAGCCCTTAGGGCAGTGCCTAGTGTGTGTTTAGCTTTTGCTATTATTATTATTTTAATCCATTCAGAAAACCAGGGTCAGAATGTTGAGGCTATCAATTTTCCTGCTAACCATCTTCAGTGGCTCTGCCTTGCCAAGGAAACAAAGTGTGAATGTCATTCAGGGTTCTTCATGATCAGGCCAGGATGTCCCTTCCAGCACATTCTCTCACTCATCAGAATCAGCCACGAGTTTATCCTTCACACACATCAGTCTCTTTCCTGCCTCTCCACGGTAGTACGTGACATTCTCTTTGCCTGGAGTTTTCTCTTTCTAGATGGAAGTCTCACTTCTGCCAGGCTGCTTTCCTCTTATCCTGGGCAGATTATGACTTATCCATGGCTGTCAACCTGGGGCTTCTCCCCAGCTCCCTGCACACCTGTAACTACCTGGGGGAGAAGGCAAGTGTGCGCTGATGAGCTGGTGGCCCCAGTGAGCAGAGCAGGAAGGCGTCTGTTCCCAACTGGACACTCAGATGTGCTCACGGCTAATCTTTACACTTCCAAGAAATGACATTCCCTCACGTATAAAATGACTAGACAAGACGTTTTCTGCCCCTTTTCTCAGAGTCACTAAAAGGTTTGAATGATGTCAACGGCAAGAACATTTGTGAGAAGAATAATAAGCTTTGCAAATATACAAAAGATCATCATTATTATGATAGACAGGATTGAGTGGAAAGAGCATCCCCGAGACTTTGATTTGTTACAGACACAATCAGCACCAGCTTGAGTGTCTACCATGTATTATGGTTTCATTTAATTTTTACGACCTCTGAGTCAAGGCTCAGAGAGGTATAGGAATTTGCCCAAGTTCCCATGGTTGGCTGGCGATGGACTCACAGGCTGAGACTACGTATTGAATCCAGATCCTTCTGGCTCTGAAACTCAGGTTCTTCACAGTGACTTCCTGCTTCCAGACCCCACGAGTGATGTCAGTAGCGTGAGTACATAGAATTTGGAGCCGCATCTCTGGAGCAGAGGCTTTTCATCATGAACAGCATCTGACTCATCCGAGGAAGCTTCTCCAAAACACAATTACCCAAATGCAGCCCCGGAGATTGGATCCATTAGCCCTGGGAAGCGCCAAGGTCTCTGCATTTTGAAAAAATTTCCCAAGAGGTCCAACCATTCACGCCTGTTAAAAACCCCTACCCTTAAAGCTTCATTAGTTGAGCACAAGCAGCAGGCCAGTCTTTGTGTAGGCCTGGGGGACAGACATAAAGAAGTCTGACCCTTGCCCTTAAGATCTTAGATTTTAGAGGAGAATTGAGTATGTTGACTCTTCAACACGTAGCAATATGTGTTAATGACGCTTAGGAGCAGTGCTAGGAGACTGTGGAGGAGCAAATGCCAGACCCCACCCGAGAGCCCAGGAAGGCTTCTCAAGGAAGTTAACACCTGAGCCGAGCCTCCAAGGATGTGGAAGTGTTTATCAGTTGGAATCAGCTGGCCTTTGTCAAGCATGCAGTTCAGTTCAGATTTTGCTATTGAAAAGAGCACTCTGGGGATTTCAAGAAGGTTAGGTTGGGGAAGGAAAAACAGACCCACAGCAAGTCAGCCTCCCGGTCCCAAACGACCTGTTGTCCAGGTCAGCTCTCCCATTCACACTGGACCCCTAAGCATCAGGGTCTGCGCTCTAGGTCAGCTTGGGCTTTCCTTTCGTGACAGTCTCTCTGACACTCTTTGCTGTATCCTCCCTCCTCCCCTCCCACGGCAACTGCTCCTCATTCTTACCACCCTTGCCCGGCCCTCAGACGACCCTAAACCTCACAGTTCACAGTTCTTTCTCTGACCTCGTTTGCCTCACCACACAGCCTGGAAGGAACCGTTTGATAGCCATTGGCAATGATGTACTGGCTAATGTGGTTACTTTGCTCAAATACAGGGAAGAGCTTTTTTTTAAAAATTTTTTAAATTGAGCTTTTAATTTTATATTGGAGTATAGCTGATTAACAATGTGAGGATAGCTTCAGGTGGACAGCAAAGAGACTCAGCCATACATATGCATGTATCCATTCTCTCCCAAACTCTCCTCCCATCCAGGCGGCCACAGAACATTGAACAGAGTTCCCTGTGCTATACAGTAGGTCCTTGTTGGTTATCCACCCTAAATATAGCAGTGTGTACATGTCCATCCCAAACATAAATGAATCACCTTAAAAATATTATTTCAAGTATTTTATGTAAGAAACATGATTAGACCATTCTTGCCTGGAAGACAAACATCTGTCATATCTTCTAGTAGCTTTCTTGCCATTGACTCTTTTATGATTATGATTATTTTATTTTCTCAAGGTATAATTGACGTACAACATGATGATTCACTATCGGTATATATTGTGAAATGATCACCATGATAAGTCTAGATAATATCTATCACCATACAAAGTTACAGAACTTTTTTCTTGTGATGAGAACTTTTACAACCTGTTCCCTTGGCAACTTTCAAATATGTAACACAGTATTATTAATTATTATTAAATAATAATTAATTAGGGCTTCCCAGGTCACTTAGTGGGAAAGAATCCACTTGCCAAAGCAGGAAGATGTAGGAGACGCATGTTCAATCCCGGAGTAGGGAAGATCCCCTGGAGAAGGAAATGGCAACCCACTCCAATATTCTTGCCGGGAGAATCCCATGGACAGAGGAGCCTGGTGGGCTGCAGTCCATGCATTCACAGAGTCGGACACGACTGAGCACGCACGCATGCATGCACAATATTAATTACAGTCATCATGCTGTATGTTTCATCACCACCCACTGACTCTTATTGTACCCTTCTCTCATCTCCTCCAGGCTTCACACATGCTCACCTCTTCCCAACATTATACCATCTGCTTTTCTAATAGTGGCTCTTTAACCCTTTCCTCCCTTCCTCATCAAGCTACTAGAGCAGGTAATTGCCCTTTTCTCCCTGTCTTCATTCCAGGACCAAAGCTATTTACTTACACATATCTCATTAGAATTAAAATATTCTTTCTTTCACTGCTATTTATGTACACCTTTTCTTCTGTCTTTTATGATTTCAGTTTGGTGTGTGTGTTGAAAATTTTCCTTCACTAGAGACAGACTGCTTAGGCTCAGATGCTGTGTCTGATTCACCTTGGTTATCTTGCAATACCCTATAGAGTGAAATGCGATCTTTACTCAGATGTTACCTTCTCATAAGGTCTGCACTTATCGTCCTGCTTAAAATTCCAGCTTACATCCCACCTCTAGCATTCCTGATTCCCCTTACCCCTTATTAATTGAAATACATTTAAGGCAAATAAGAATGCCTTCTAAAAATACCTTTCTGGGGCTTCTCTGGCAGTCCAGTGATTATGACTCCATGCTTTCACTGCAGGGGCCACAGATTTGATCCCTAGTTGGGAGCTATGATTCTGCATGTCATGCAGCATGGCTCCCCCCAAAAAATATTCTTTCCCAATAATTTATAAATGTGTAGCTGAGAGATTTAGGATTATCAGAGTCTGATCAAAGTGAATGAGGGATCTACAACACCATTGAAGTTATGATTAATAAAGAACTCAACCAATTGTCATGTACTTTATATACTGGATGATTTGAATGGGATCTTCAAGAAGGAAGAGTTGTTGAGAGGTCTCCCTCTATCAGGGGGCAGGGAGTAGACAGCATGCTGATTGCCCCCATGCACTGTCTGGTCTGCTGGACTAGCCCAGGCCTGTATGGAAGATGGTGGTTTCTTCAAGCTGGCTCAGACCTTGATGTCAAGCAACCAGACCTTAAGATACTGACCTACAGCTTAGAAACAGGACCTCCAGGGCCAGGTAATAAGGGTTATCTGCAGCCAGAGGTCAGGGCATCAACAGAATCCCAGAGTTGATCACCTAAGGGGAGTCAGCTCTCCCTGACTACACTCTAAGAGGCAGATTAGAGACCAGGGAATTGAAACTGCAATCTAAAGTGAGAAAAATACTGCCATTTCCTCCTGCTGGCAAATATGCAGATGAACCCCCTGGGAAGCAGGAGGTCGCCAGTTGTGCACAGACTCAGGATGCACTGCCCTCCTCTGCCTTCAGCAGCCACTGAAGAGGATGCACTCCTGGACGCCTCCTCCAAAGGCCATGGGCCCTGCTGAGTCCACACGCGGGAAGTAACATCCCAGCTAAGCTGAAACATGCATGCTTATTCTCAGGCAGCTTTCTCCCACAGCACTGTTGGCAGGAAGCAATGGAATAATCTCTGCAAAAGACAGAAATGATTTTCTTTCTTTTGGTCCATCTGGACCAGGAGATTTGCCTTCTGTTGACGCTGTATTTGGCTTAATATCAAAAATTAGCATACACAATATGTGGATGCACAAGCTCAATAAAAGAGATGAATAATAAACGAGGATGTTGCTGGGCGGAGGGAGGAGGAGCCAGCGATGGATTCTGAATCCCCGACAGTTCGGCTGAATGTCGGCAAGTTACCAAGGGGAGGAAATGGCAACCCACTCCAGTATTCTTGCCTGGAGAATCCCAGGGACGGCGGAGCCCGGTGGGCTGCCGTCTATGGGGTCACACAGAGTCGGACATGACTGAAGCGACTTAGCAGCAGCAGCACTCCACCACCGCATGGTACAGAAATGCCTCTTTATTTACATGGCAAGGCCTGAGAGCCAGCTTTCCAGCAGTGACAAAATCCTGCTGAAATCTACCAACTCGAGCTGGTGGGAGGCCTCTAGTCATCTCAATAAACAGTAACCTAAATAAGGCTTTATTGTAGCTGGGTGTTCTCATCCCCATGCAAGACGTCTTGAAGCACATGGTTCCCAGGGCAGAAGATCAGAGAGAATGCTATAAACTACCCAGTAATAAGAATGATCATTTCTTTGGCTTGGTTTTAATTGGCAGCAGCTGTCTACCCATACTGGGTCTATCTAGGATTTCACAATTCGGTGTCGCCACGTGAGATCGACACCCCAAGGTCACAGTTGGCCTCCACACAGACCCCCTGGAGGGGTGGAGGGATTTACATGTGTCCTGCTTTCAGTCGTGTTGACAGTCACTCCAGTAATACCTGCTCCTGGGCCCTGCTGTATCTTGGTCACACTGAGAAAACTGTTAAAATCTGAAAATCCCTTTGAATCACAGGAGCTCTCTGAGTTTCTACCACCCATTTGGCTTCCTAAAAGATAATGCAATAGTAACCAAATAATAATAAAATAGTAACTAACGGTTTATCATAAATTTTTCTGCTCAGAATAAAACCACCTTAATCGATCCATTACTTTGCCAACAAAAGTCTGTCTAGTCAAGGCTACGGTTTTTCCAGTGGTCATGTATGGATGTGAGAGTTGGACAGTGAAGAAAGCTGAGCGCCGCAGAATTGATGCTTTTGAACTGTGGTGTTGGAGAAGACTCTTGAGAGTCCCTTGGACTGCAAGGAGATCCAATCAATCCATCCTAAAGGAGATCAATCCTGGGTGTTCATTGGAAGGTCTGATGTTGAAGCTGAAACTCCAATACTTTGGCCACCTCATGTGAAGGGTTGACTCATTGGAAAAGACCCTAATGCTGGGAAGGGTTGGGGGCAGGAGGAGAAGGGGACGACAGAGGATGAGATGGTTGGATGGCATCACCGACTCGATGGACATGGGTTTGGGTAAACTCCAGGAGTTGGTGATGGACAGAGAGGCCTGGCGTGCTGCAATTCATGGGGTCGCAAAGAGTCGGACACGACTGAGCAACTGAACTGAACTGAATCGATCCTTTTAATGTAAAACTATATGGCTATTAATTCCACTAATGAAGCATGTTTTTCATAGAACACATATGTAGAGAAATGCAAGCAGATTCTTTACCATCTGAGCCACCAGGAAAGCCCTGAGAAATGTACGACTACTATACTGAGTTGATGACAAGGATGCACATATAATTTTTTGCCTCTGGCCCTGGGCTGTTCACTTTTGCCTTCACGAAATACTCACTGAAATAGAAGAAAACCTACTTGTTGGGGAGTATGAGGATTAAACAAACAAAACAGTACATGAAAATGCCTGTTTCAAGCCCTGCACACAGGGTGCTCCATAAATATGTGTTGAGTTGAAATGATTTTGAAAATAGAGTTTCTATTTCATAAATTGTGGCACTGCCTCTAAGTATATTTGTCACCCAATGAGTCAGCTTTGAATTTAGCTGACTTTGGATCAATGGATACTGAACAAGTGTCTTATGACAAGAAGTATCAGGGTAGCTGGTGAGAATCCTAGCAAGAAAACCCATTTCTGAAGTTCACTTCCAGAGCAGAAACCACATTTATTTAGTGCAGCTATAAAATGTTTCTCATGCGAGTTGTGTCCCTGTCCCTAGGGCCAGGTGACATGGCCCAGCAGTAGCTTCTGTACCTGAGATGACGTATAGGCCCAGCCCTTGACCCTCAAGGACACGTGAGCTGTCAGCCGGGAGGCTGAGGTTCATGACAGAAGGGGAGAAGAGAGCTTTGACACGAGCCATTACAAGCGTTTGGATTTCCAAAGTCAGTTGTAGATGAGACTCTGAGTATCCAAAGGGCTCAAAAAAGAAAAGTAGGAAAAGAAAAGGAAGGATGCCTGATGCCAAGTTTACGGAGACACTGGATGAGATGCCATGCCTTTCCTGGGTCCGAGGGCCTCTCTGAGAAGGGAATCAGGCTGAATGGACACTTGACAAGGTGGTATTTTCAGCTTAACAGAGAAAACACCAAGCAAATATTAAAGACAGCTTGTGGTCATTAGGAAAAGGGCTGAGCTGAGACAGAGCACTGTCTCCGGGTGGTGAGGGGTCAGGAGCACGCAGATGTGGCCCAGTGAACACGAATTCTGATCTGTGCTCTGTGCCAACCAGAGGCATGAACTTGGGAGAGTAATTTCTCTTTCTAGGCCCGTTTTCTCCTGTATTAGATGGGTGGACCCATCTAACCATATTTCCAAGATTATTTAGTTCTCAACTCCTGTGAGACCAGCTGGTGAATGATATTGTTTGCTTACTATGCACCAGGCACTGTGCTAAGACAGTTACGTGTATTTCCTCATTTTGTTGTTGTTTTTTAGTGGCTCAGTTGTGTCCAGCTCTTTGCGACCCTATGGGCTGCAGCACGCCAGGCTTCCCTGTCCTTCACTATCTCCTGGAGTTTGCCTGAGTTCACGTTCACTGATTTGGTGATGCCATCCAAGCATCTCATCCTCTGTCATCCTCTTCTCCTTCTGTCTGCAGTCTTACCCAGCATCAGGATCTTTTCCAGTGAGTCAGCTCTTCGCATCAGGTGGCCAAAGTATTGGAGCTTCAGCATCAGTCCTTCCAATGAATAGTCGGAACTGATTTCCTTTTCCTGTGAGTTAAGTTAAACTATCCTCCTTGTTTTAGAGGTGGACATTGAGTCTTGAAGAAGTTAAGTAACTTGCTTGGCTGCACAAGCTTGGACAGTTCTGGAGGCAGCATAAGATCTAAGCCTGCCTCTCTGGAGCAGATTGTGAGGTGGTGATGAGGCCACTGTGTGTCTGTCTCCATAGCATCCAGAGAGGATGGTCCCCAGCCTGGTCCCCAGTCTGCCCTAGTCAGTGGTAGTCAGCTGCCACTTTCACGGGGTCTCCTCACACACACATGCATGTTTTCTCCTCTCTAGCTTCACTGCCAGGACTTGGGAACCAAGGTGAGGAGAAGAAAAGAGGGGTTCTTCAGGTCAATGAGAGCTTCTCTAAGGCACAGAGGGCCCAACTCAGGGAAACCCTTCTGAGAATGTCAGGAGCCCCAGCCCTACAGAAAAGTAACCCTGGAATCATAGGGTCTTAGGGCTTTAAAGTAAAAGGGATGTTTGCATTCAGCTATTCTACCCCTTGAGTCCATCTGAAACTCATGGCCTGAGGCCAGACTCGGAGACAGTGGGAGGTCAGGTCTCTCGGAGCTCCGGGGCGGCGATGGAGGAGCTCTGAGGGCCATGTGCAGGCCTCTTTCTGGAGCTGGATTCAGGGCTCCTTGCTGTCGTCCAGGCTGTGTGGAGTCAGGCCCTGTCGCCGTCCTGAGGTGACGTTGTGTGGATGAGAGCAGAGCCGGGACCCGTCAGGGAGGCAGCTGGGGACCGGGGTCTGGATTTGTGTTTTGTATCCACACCCCAGGTGACTAGAGGCCCAGACGCCTTTTTCTCCCTGACGTGAAAGTGTGGGTGTCCAAGCTTTCTTCGTGTCTCCAGATTTTATTTCACCACTTCAACCAAATACTCGGGAGATTTAGCCACTTGGAAATATGTTCACGAGAAGACAGAATTATTGCCTGTTCATTATTTTCCAGTGTTAGGTTTATTATTATTTTTTTAACTAGTGGATCCACGTCTCTTCCTTTTCTCTTCCTGTATATTATTTCTTTCCTCGTGTTTTTTGCATTTTGGATATTGCACTTGGATTTTCCGATAGCGGAGGGAAAGAGAATGGGAGAAGCCTCAATGATCTGCTCCCTGTCAATGACGGTAGGGAGGAGGTTCGGGGTCAGGTGTCAGGGAGTCTGTGGGGCACTGGGGGCTGAGAGCCACTGATGGGCTGTTGCCCAGCCGTGTAGTGTCTGTCGGGATCGCTCCTTGCTCCGAGTGGCCTGGCACAGCAAAGGGCAGAGGGAATGGGACCGGGGTGGTGCTGAAGGGCTCAGTGAGGTGAGCCCAGATGAGAAGCTGCAGAGGGTGCTGGGAAGTCAGGATGGAACCTGCCCAAAATGAAGCCAATGTTGTAAAAGGAGGCGACACATCCAATACCACCTTTGCTCCCTGCATTCTCCTCGTTGATGGTCAAAGCGAGAGTGTATGGATTCCACTTTACTCTTCACGAAAGCAATATGGTGTGATGATGGAAAACGCATGAGACTGAGTGGTACTAGAGTTTCTAGCCCGGATTCTATCAAGTGTGACCTTGGGGACACTGCTTATTTCCTTTAGCATAATACCCTCAAGGTCCAACCATGCTGTCCCAAATAGCAAGATTTCATCTTTTCTATGGCTAAGTAGTATTCCATTGCATGCATATACTACATCTTCCATTCATTCGTTGATAGGCACTTAATTTGCTTAGGTTGCTTCAGTATCTTGGCTGTTGTAAACAGGGCTGTGATAAACATGATAGGGGTGCATATATCTTTTTGGACTGCTGTTTTCATATTCTTTGGATAAAATGCACAAGTAGGATAGCTGGATTGTATAGTAGTTCTAGTCTCAATTTTTTTGAGGAATTCCATACTGTTTCCCATACTGGCTGCACCAATTTACATTCTTATCAACAGTGCACAAGGGTTCCCTTTTTTCCACATCCTGGACAACATTTGTTATGTTCTTTTGTCTTTTTGGTGATAGCCATTGTGACAGGTGTGAGGTAATATTTTGCTGTGATTTTGATTTGTATTTTTCTATTAATTAGGTGGCTCAGATGGTAAAGAATCTGCCCGCAATGCAAAAGATCCGGGTTCAATCTCTGGGTTGAGAACATTCCCTGGAGAAGGGAATGGCAATCCACTCCAGTATTCTTGCCTGGAGAATCCCATGAACAGAGGAACCTGGTGGGCTATAGTCCATGGGGTCGTAAAGAGTCGGACACAACTGAGCGACTAACACTGATGTTAATAATTGTGATGTTGAACGTATTTTCATGTGCCTGTTGGTCATCTGTATGTATGGAAAAAGGAGAATCAATTTTTTGCCATCTGTAAAATGAGAGTTTCATTGGATGTGCCCTGGGATTTTATTCAGCTTCAAATTAGGATAATTGTGACCACTGAACTCAGCACAATTTATGATGCATTTATGCATAGGTGGTCCTCAGGGCCTCCAGTCGGGGATGCTGCAGGGATATTCTGGGTGTGAAGGCAGACGTGAGCTCTGCTGGTGGAGCACATACCATGATTACACAGCATCTTTCATCAGCTCGAGGAATTAGAAGTGCTGTTTACACATCTTAGCTGATACATGAGATGCAATCCCCTGGGTGTCCCAACACAGGGAGGTGAATCAGGGGCAGCGTTGACTGGCAAAGCTGGTCTGGAATGTCCACCTGCCTAGACATCTGTGTGTCCTCAGTGTTTTAAAAATCTGGGTGATGGGAATGGGTGTTGGTTACATCGTTCTTTCTGCTTTTCTGTATGTTTAAAATACTCCAGGACAAAGCTGATCTTTACTGACTTGAGAACATGTGGGACAAATGCCCTGTGCTGTGAAACAGCCAACAGTATTTTGGAGCCTGGCAGGCAGGCAGGCTGGGCAGAATTAAGGGTTTTTGGAGCCTTAAGACTAATGGTAGTCCCGCCCCACCCACACCCAATAAAGATCTCCCTAACCTTCCTTCTCTGCCTCCCTCCTGTGGGATGTGGGTGGGCTGCAGCCCCACAAGGTGAGGAGATGAAGTCTGAGCTAGAGGTACTACCCAGCTGATTCCAATTTCTGGGTCTCAGGATGGGACTTGAATTTTCCCTGCTGCAGGGGGGTAGTCCTATAGCGTCTCAGAAGAGAAGAAAATGGAAGTGATGATA
Source organism: Giraffa tippelskirchi (assembly GCF_054371585.1). Lineage (NCBI taxonomy): Eukaryota > Metazoa > Chordata > Mammalia > Artiodactyla > Giraffidae > Giraffa > Giraffa tippelskirchi. The sequence goes on along the minus strand of NC_137283.1, from coordinate 158,583,018 downwards.
CAAATGGGAAGAGAGTAAAGGCTGTGGGTCCCTCATGCCTCCTGGGGAGCTATAATCGGTTGCCTTCCTAGAACACAAATATTTACAGCAGACACAATAGCGTGATGACAACTAGCATTCCAGGCCACATACGGAAATGGAATTTATGTATTTTATGTGTCTGTTGAAGGCCTTGGGGGATAGGATGGGGGGGACCAGGGAGATTACTTTCATACAAGAGAGGGGCCCTTTGCTCCCAGTAACATGTCTTTAAGCATCTTCTCATGGAACTTGGCAATAGCACTGAAAGCTGAAGATGAAAAATTTAATAAAAAGGATAAACCAGTGACTTCAACTGCTGAGAATAAACCCACAGTCACTCCTGCCTGGAGACCGCCCAGTTTTACAGAAATCAGTTTCTTGACAATTTCAGTCCATTTTCCACATATGTAATAAGAATCTCAGAGATGTTCACCTAGGCTAACCCTCATTCTTTCCTTCCCTTGAAACAAAGAAGGCACATACTCGAAAGCAAATATTCCTTTCTTTTCCCTGAAGTATCGACATTAAAGGAAGTTGACAATTCTAGAAACTAAAGTATGAATTTAAAAGGATGTAGCTGAGTTGCTGCTGGCCTCAAAAATGTGAAGTGGGGACTTTCTGTGACCAAACTTTATTTTATATATTACATTTACAAAATATTTCCCCAAATTGTCCAGATTATTACGTAAATTCTTTTTTTGGTTGTATGGTTCCTGCCTAAATTCAGGATAGTTAAATTTTGGACTCTGTGTCTTAAGCTCTATTTTTGACCTTAATAAAACTCTTAATTCTTTTAAAATGAAATTAGGATTTAAGCGCTTCTTTCTTAGCTTAGTCCTGAAATTGGCATGCTACTGTCTTAAGGGACTTCAAATTAAAAAAAAATTCAAAAATCCAACTGTCTATTTTTTCCGAATTAAGCAAGGTGTTTTCTTACTGCCTTAATTCCAGGATTCAGAGTAAAATAATTGAATTGCATTTTAGGTAACTGGTAAATAATAATAATTTCTAATATATTTGTCAGAGATGTCCCATTTTAATTAATTAATTCTTAGGCCATGCTACGTGGCATGCAGTATCTTAGTTTCCCTACCAGGAATCAAACTTGTGCCCCGTCCTTGGGAGCACGCAGTCTTAACCACTGGACCACCAGGGAAGTCCATTTATTTATTTATTTTTAGAGATGTCCTATTTTAGACTGTAGTAGAAAGATGAGCTGTAAAGTCACACAGCCCTGGATTTGAGTGCAGACTTTAGCACATGCTATGATCCTGGAAAAGTTTTCTATCCATGGGTTTTTCTCATCTAAAAAATGGGACTATCAATACAAACCACCTTGACTCACTGTGAGTATTAAATGAGAAAACGTACTAGGGGCAAAAAATATATATACTATGTGCAGATAGTAAATGCTCAATAAAAGTGAGATCTTCCTATTTCCTCAACACAGTCTACTGCATATAACCACATCTTCTAGAAAGACCTCCCAGTGATGCTCAGAAGAGGGAGAGGTGGGAAGAGTGGGTGGCTCCTGGATCCGCAATCAAAGACCTGCCCGAGAAAAATGACGTGGAAGCACCAGGGAGCCAGGGCTGAAGAGGAGCCAGTTCCTAATGCAGGGAGGGGAGGAAAAGGCTAAGAGTTTCTCTGTAAAGGGGAAAATAGAGCGAAAGGCAGCTGGAGAGGCTAGGAAAGGGAGGGATCATTCCAGCAGAGGGGGGATGAGAGCCCCCAGCCCCATCCAAGCCAGCCCACCCTTGCAGGCATCAGGCCCTGGGTAGGAACTTTAGGAGGAGGAAGAAGAAAATGTAAATCCTGGGTCCATGGGCCCTAAGTGCTTGGAAAGAGGGGAAGGGCAGATGCTTAGGAGGTTTTGAAGGGTGCAGAGATTCAAGGTGGGCATTGTTTAGGGGAAAATCTTGTCTAATTGATTTAGAATTTTCTTGTTTCTGGGAAGAGGCTCAGGGGCTGCAGAGGGTTTGCAAGCCCCATAACAACTACACAGTATTCTAAAAATATTTGTTTGTGAATCATCAGACAGTGGTTTAGTAACCTGAAGGGCACCATGTGACTCAGAAGTTGGCTGGTGAGTGCCTGAGTGGTTTGATAAAGGTAGGAATCATGCTGAGTGGAGTTTTTGATTTTCTGTTTATAAAGAATAAATTAGGAGCTATGTTGTAACTAATAAACAGGCCCCGATGTGTTTCAGACAAAAATGTTTGACTCCAGGGAGCCCCAAGTGTGTATTCTGAAGGGCATAAACCCGGATACCCTGTGAATATCAGGGACTCACATTCAGTTTTCCCCTCTCAATAATCTCAGCAAAGGATTAATCTGGGCCTTGTGACTGGTGGAAATTTGGTTACAAAGTATTGATGTTCCCCCCTTCATGTTTGCATGCTATGTATGCTAAATCGCTTCAGTTGTATCTGACTCTTCGTGACCCTATGGCCTGTAGCCCACAAGGCTCCTCTATCCATGGGATTCTCCAGGCAAGAATACTGGAGTGGGTTGCCATTCTCTTTTCCAGGGGATCTTCTTGACCCAGGGATTGAACCCATGTCTCTTTAAGTCCCCTGCATTGGGAGGTGGATTCTTTACCACCAGAGCCACCTGAGAAGCCCCTTTCCTCCTCCAGGCAACTTCATTTATGAGGGTCATGATGTTTCAGAAACCAGGACAGGCAGGGGGCAATTCCCCAGGGAAGACCCTGGGAACAGAGCTGGTCTCGTACAGGAACTGTGATTGAGAGGTTGTTTTCAGAGCCTCCCTCATCGCCCCACTTGGCAAATGGGCAGGGCCGGAGGGCAGCTGTAGGAATTTCACCCAGATCAAAAGAAATGTGAGCTGTCTCCTAAAGGGGAGGGGAGTTTTGATATGGGAAAGAGTTTAGGACTGAACCGAGTCAGTTGATGCTGTACATTTTAAAGCATGCTAGAAATTGCTACCTGGGGCTAGACCCTGTGAACTTGAATTCTCTTTAACTGCTGGAGTTCCTCCCAGTGGACTCATTAAGAATAATCTGCATCACTGCGTATTTACCTACCGACTTAAAGACCACACCTGCAAGGCTGGAGGGCTTGCTATGTCAGGTTGAGTTTGGCTTGAATTAAATTTGCCTGGGAGCAGTGGAGAAGCCATCTCCCCGGGAGAAGTTAAATGTTTTTCTCTCTCTCATGTAGAAGTCCAGAGGTTGGCAGTCACGGGCAGGGTTGGAGCTGGCGGGCGGTCCCCTGGCATTAGCACTCAGTCTGCCTTTGATATTGTTGTTTTCCTATGTGTGAATTTCATTTCCAAGGTAAAGTCTTGATCCTGTATCCCCAGGTCCAGCCACCAGCTTTTCTTTTCAGATGGCAGGAAGGAGGAAGGAGAGGGGCCAGCTCTTTCCCTCCAAAGACATTTTTCAGGAGCCGCACACAACATTTCTGCTCATATGTCATTGGCTGAAGCTCAGTCACGTGCCTACCGTTAGCTGCTAGAAAGCCTGGAGAACCAATGGTCCCAACTAAAAACTGGGGTTCTTCTCAGGAAGGAGAGGCTAATAATGGCCACTGGGAGGCACCTCTCAATCTCTGCGGAAATTTATGTGTATAATCAGGTTCCAGTGCTGACTTAGCTCAAGATCTTAAAATTAATCAAACAGTTTTTGGGGAATGTTCTAAATCTCTTCTGGCTAAAGATTGGACTTCCCAGGTGGAACCTGCCTGGCAATGCAGGTAGACATAAGAGACCTGGGTTCGATCCCTGGGTGAGGAAGATCTCCTGGAGAAGGAAATGGCAACCCACTCCAGTATTCTTGCCTGGAGAATCCCATGGACAGAGGAGCCTGGTGGACTAGAGTCCGTGGAGTCGCACAGAGTCAGACACAACTGAAGCGAGTTAGCAGCAGAGGCTGGAGGCTCATCTACACAAAGGGCACAACGTCTAGCAAATGGGGAAACTGAGATCTGTTTTAGTGCCGTGGTAAGTTGTTAGTTGAAGTTGGACTGTGTACCTTTGTTACAAGTGTGCTTTTATAAAATTACTATTCCCCCAAATCTCCTGACTGCACTGACAGTTTACTAATGCATTTTGTTAAATTTATTCATTTTATACTATTGGCAGAGATGTGTGCTAGGCACTATGGAAAACAGACATCTTCTCTGAAGGAGTTTACAGTAAGTAGAATAATAAAGATTATTTATGCAAACTTGGAAAGTTGACAATAGGAGCAAAAGTGGAAATCTGATGATCCAACAGTAGACAGAGGTGTTACCCTCGCCTTCAGCTGGGCACACAAAAATTCTTTAGCTCTGACTATACTCAAGGCCTCAAATGGGCTTTAGTGATGGTTCATATTCCTTCAAAGACGCAAGTGACTCTTGCTCTTTTCTCTAAACAAACACTGACTGAAGATCAAGCTGAACAACAGCTGTTCATAATAAGTTTTGGGAGTCATTTCCTGTTAGACCCTGACCATCTTCATGAAATCAATCCATGTGCTCGGAGCTCACAGGAAGAGGGTCCTGGGTAAAGCGAGGGAGAATTCTGGTTGGGGAGGGTCTGACTGCCCGTTCACGTGAAGGAGTGGAAGGATCACATACTTCCATACTCTGAAGGGCAAAGACCAGTCGAAAGTAGCTTTGGACTAGTCAAAGTTTTGCTTGATCAAGAAGAACAAAGGAGATGGGTAATTCAAGAGCCAAAGAAGAAATGAAATGAATGGGACTACAAACAGGTAAAGACTGCCAGCTTCAGGCAGTAAGAAGGAACTGGGTGATGGCCATCCTGTACCTGTACCCTTGGAGTCTACCTGGTGTCTGTATGGCAGGGTGCTGAGTTTGCCCCATCTAATTCTATTTCCTTTATCCCATCCATGGGACTTCCTCAAGGGAGCCAATATTTGAAGCTGTAACTTTTAAACTGATAACTATGTGGAGTGATGGATAGTAACTTGATTGCAGTAATCATTTCACAGTGTGAAATGTACACACACACACACACACACACACACACCCCTATAATCATGTTGGACATCTTTTTAAAAAGTTTATTTGTTTTTTAATTGAAGTATAATTGCTCTACACAATTTTGTTGGTTTCTGCCAAACATCCATGTTGGACATCCTAAATACAATTTTCATTTGTCAATTATGCTTCAGTAAAACTGGAAAAAGTTGAATAAAAACACTGAGTTCTAGAGTCAGGGTGCCTGGCCTCATCTGGATTTCATCTCCTATGAGCGAAGTCACCACAGGTTGCTGAGACTCTGCTTCCTCATCTCTAAAATGGGGACCCCGATAACTTTTCTTCATGTGGGGAGGATGAGATGCTCAGTGTTAAGTTCACAGCATAGGCGATCAATGCATGTAAGTTACCAGTGTTGTCGTTGAAGTTTTGGGCAAGGACTGGCCTCCAGGTTTCCATTCCTGCTTCTTGGCCTTGGTTATGAGGACTCCTACTTCTTTTGGATTGAAGAGTCCTGGGGGCTCTTCCCAGACTTAATTCCAATTCCAGGTCAGGTTAGTTTGATGACTCCTTCCTCTTTTTCTGGTAGGTGAGGCTGCAAGTGACTTTCACCTTGAGTCCTGGTTGATTTGTAACTACCCATGCAGTCCACCAATGTTCTCTGAAGGTAACAAGCTACAGCTATCATTGTTGTGTTGTTTAGTTGCTAAGTGAAAGTGAAAGTTGCCCAGTTATGTCCCACTCTTTGCAACCCCGTGTACTATACAGTCCATGGAATTCTCCAGGCCCGAATACTGGGTAGCCTTTCCCTTCTCTAGGCTATCTTCCCAACCCAAGGATTGAACCCAGGTCTCCTGAATTGCAGGCGGATTCTTTACCAGCTGAGCCACAAAGGAATTGGGGACCTTAGTTTAGTTGCTAAGCTGTGTCCCAGTCTTTGTGACCCCCATGGAAACTGTAGCAAGAACACTGTAATGGGTGGCCATTTCCTTCTCCAGGGGATCTTCCAGACCCATGGGTCAAATTCAAGTCTCCTGTGTTGGCAGGTGGATTCTTTACAGCTGAGCCACCAGGGAAGGCCACAGCTATCATTCCTGCCCGTATAATCAATCATATACAGAGAATGACTTGATGACGATGAGTTTTCCTTGCCAGTCTGAGTGCCACTCTGTGCTGTGTGAGTTCTGACCCGGAGCAGGGCTGCTGGCTCCCTCTGTGGCTCCTCTATCTGGGAACTTGTGAGTTGGCCCACTGTCACCCCCGGTGACAGCCCTTGAACTTCTTCCAGGGCTCTTGTTCGCTTCTGGTCATGGTCCTGATCGCTGACCTTAGTTACATCACTACATAGATCAGGCTCAGGATGAGCCTTCAGTCAACCCCCTTGACCCATGGGGGCCTAGTTACTTTGTGGTCCCTGTGGATGAGCGATGGTGGGGTGAAGTCATTACTTCAGGTCACAAGCTTTCAAGGTAGGGGAATCATGAGAGCGCGTTTGCATGTAAGGAGTGGGGAGGGTTGGTAGGAGCAGTGGAGAAGAGGGGGAGATTTGGAGCTCAAGAGAACATTAATTTTCTACCTTTCATATCTCCTGGTCTTTACCTTGAGTTTCAGCGTTTCTTTAGCCACTAAGTTGTGCATGGTGATTTTTCACCATGCTTCTGGAAGTGTCTCTCTTTTCTCTCTTTTCACAGAAGCATGTAGGGGGCTCCAGCAATCAACTACTCACCAGCCTCCCTCCAGACTGCAAGCACAAATATAGCATCCAGCCAGCCCCTCACAGAGCAAGAGGTCTGGGGACCTGAACACCATCACAAGGCTCGTGATAACGTCTTGCAGAGATGAGCGCTTACATCAATGTGGGGCATTTGCAGTGACTGAACCCTGGATCTGTCATTTCTAAACTTGAAGCTGCATCTGTCACCTGGGTCCCTGCAACAGGTGTTCTTTCTGTACGCCGCTGGACCCTTGCCACCAGGGGGCAGCAGCCACTGGGTCCCCCTTCCTGCATTCTCAGTGCTTAGGATGTATGTGTGTCTATTCTGAGATCTAGATCATACCTGGGAATTTTCCAAACCACACTTACAAAATAAAAACTACATTTAAAAAACCCAAGAGTAGAGTAGATATTTCTTACGGAGTAAGCTCTTAAAAGAAACAAAATAACTCTATTAGCTTCTATATTGCTCTCACTAAAAATTAATAATTATCTAGGACAGTTGAATCTAATACTGGTCTAACATTTGATCTCAGAGTCGAAAATTAATAGGTGTTAGTCTACAGATCCGGAGAAGGCAATGGCACCCCACTCCAGTACTCTTGCCTGGAAAATCCCATGGACAGAGGAGCCTGGTAGGCTGCAGTCCATGGGGTCGCTAAGGGTCGGACACGACTGAGCGACTTCACTTTCACTTTTCACTTTCATGCATTGGAGAAGGAAATGGCAACCCACTCCAGTGTTCTTGCCTGGAGAATCCCAGGGACAGGGGAGACTGGTGGGCTGCCATCTATGGGGTCGCACAGAGTCGGACACGACTGAAGCGACTTAGCAGCAGCAGCAGCAGCAGCAGTCTACAGATCTGGGATCTACAACTACCAGTGACTCCTGTCCCTCAACTCTACTACAGGAGATTTATCCACTGTGCTTAGATTGTTCAAACTAATCTTAATCCAAATCGTTAACAGATCTCCTATGAGGCCCCTCCCATTTTTCTAAGAATCTTTTTCGTTCCCCCTGTCACGCAAATGGTTTGGATAACACTTCCAGACCACAGACTCTTCTCTGCAGATCAACTGAGCTCTGCCCCTTCTGGCTTCATTAATTCTTTTAAAAAGTGAAGACAAGCCAGTTTTCTTAATATTTATTCTTTGAACGTTGTAAAGCAGTAGTTAAAGACATTATGTTCATTTACTAATATATTCACATCTTTGTTGCTGCTCAGTCGCTCAGTTGTGTCTGACTCTTAGTGACCCCATGGACTACAGCACATCAGGCTTCCATGTCCTTCAGTACTCCCAGAGTTCACTGAAACTCATTTCCATTGAGTTGATGATGCCATCCAACCGTCTCATCCTCTGTTGTCCCCTTCTCCCCCTGCCTTCAAACTTTTCCAGCATCAGGGTCTTTTCCAATGTGTGGGCTCTTTGAATGAGGTGGCCTTTCTCTAAAAACTTGTTGAATGGTCATGACAGTACTCAAACCTTTTGTCCTTCTATTCTTTATCTTTCCTGTGTAAGATATATTTCTTATCTCCTTTCATTCTTTTTCTTGTTCCTAGCTCTCTTTTGTTCAATTTTTAAAAATTGCAAAGATCTAAGTTAGATGCAATACTATAGGAATTTTGAGACCAAAACTGATAGTAATAGGAAAATAATTTCCTAACTTTTGGAAGCAGTTGTCTTTTCTTGGTTCCTTTGTTTCTTCTGAGCTCTACCTGTTGAATCTTTATCCTCTGGGCATGTGTGATGCTATTTTTTTAATCTTACTCCTGGCAAACTTCATCTTGTTTTTTTTTTTTTTTCCCTTTGAATCATTGGTCTAACTCATCCAACTGGCTGAATTCTGCATCTTTCTTCCAAGATGCTAGCTGCCCTGCCTCCCTCAGCAGCATCTACCAAGCTGGATGGGGTGTTCTCCATTCTTTCTTCCAGTCATTGACAAAGAAATGAAACCATGCTCATCGTGGGGATGACCCCTGGCAGACATCACTGACCATGGTCTCTGGGGAGTGATCATAAGCCATGCATGGATAACTCAGCCTTGGACGCAGAGATATAGGGTTATCAGCCAACTGCAGCCCCATGAAACTTGCCACTGGCAACTCATGCTTATTTTCAGAAGCACAAGAACCATAACTAGTAGAGAGGCTCTCTTCTGGAGGGAAAAGTGCTCTGCCTGCCAGCTCCTCTCTCTGCAACCTGGAGCAGCCAAGATCTTTACTGTGCATTAAGCTCTGCCCAGCAACTGAAGGGCTTGGATGGCTTAATGCTAAAGTTCTACTTGGTTCTGAAACTCCCCAGTTCCCACTGAAAACTGACATATTTTTCCAGAAAAGACTTATTGGCCAACAGGTCCATGAAAAGTTGCTCAACATTAGTGATCAAGAGGGAAATGCAAATCAAAACCGCAATGAGATATCACCTCACATCTGTTAGCATAACTATAATTAAAAACAGCAAAAGATGACAAGTGTTGGCAAGTATGAGCAAAAATTGGAACCCTAGTGCACTGTTGGTGGGATTTGTAAACTAGTGCAGCTGCTATGGAAAATAATATGGAGATTCAGTATGGGTCTGTGAAAAAGAGACCCATCATATCATCCCACATCTGGGTATTTACCCAGAAGAAGTGATCTGGATCTCGAAGAGATACCTGCGCTCCTCAAGTTGACTGCAGTGGTATTCAAACTAGCCAAGACAGGGAAGCAACCCAAGTGTCCACTGAAAGATGAATGGATAAAGAGACTGTGGTTTATGCACACAAAGGAATATTATTCTGCCTAAAAAAAACAAAAGAAACCTTGCTATTTGCTACAGCTTGGGTAGACCTGGAGGACATTATACTAAGTGAAGTAAGCCAGACACAGAAAGACCAACACTGTATGATCTTACATATGTGGAATCTGAAAAGCTGAACTTGTAGAAGCAGAGAGTAGAGTGATAGTTACCAGGGACTGGGGGGAGGGGAAATGGAAGATTCCAGTCAAGGGTACCAAATTTCAGTTATGTGGGATGAATGGGTTCTGGAGATCTAATGTACAGTATGGTGACTTTAGTTACAACAGAGTCCTGTATACTTGACATTTATAAAGAGGGTGGATTCTGAGTGTTTTCACCACGTAAACACACACACATACAGTAATGGTAACCATGTGAAGCGATGAATGTGTTCATTAGTTTGATTGCAGTGACTGTTTCATTCACAATGTACATGTATATCACACCACCAATTTGCACACTCTAAGTATCAGTTCAGTTCAGTTCGGTTGCTCAGTTGTGTCCGACTGTTTAGGATCCCATGGACTGTAGCATGCCAGGCCTCCCTGTCCGTCACCAACTCCTGCAGTTTACTCAAACTCATGTCCATTGATTCAGTGATGCCATCCAGCCATCTCACCCTCTGTCGTCCCCTTCTCCTCCTGCCTTCAAACTTTCCCAGGATCAGGGTCTTTTCCAGTGAGTCAACTCTTCGCATCAGGTGGCCAAAGTATTGGAGTTTCAGCTTCAACATCAGTCCTTCCAATGAATATTCAAGACTGATTTCCTTGAGGATGGACTGGTTGGATCTCCTGGCTGTCCAACGGACTCTCAAGAGTCTTCTCCAACACCACAGTTCAAAAGCATCAATTCTTCGGTGCTCAGCTTTCTTTATAGTCCAACTCTCACGTCCATACATGACTACTGGAAAAACCATAGCGTTGACTAGATGGACTTTTGTTGGCAAAGTAATGTCTCTGCTTTTTAATATGCTGTCTAGGTTGGTCATAACTTTCATTCCAAGGAGTAAGCGTCTTTTCATTTCATGGCTGCAGTCACCATCTGCAGTGATTTTGGAGCCCAAAAGATAGTCTGTTACTGTTTCCACTGTTTCCCCATCTATTTGCCATGAAGTGATGGGACCAGATGCCATGATCTTAGTTTTCTAAATGTTGAGTTTTAAGCCAACTTTTTCATTCTCCTCTTTCACATTCATCTAGAGGCTCTTTAGTTCCTCTTCACTTTCTGCCATAAGAGTGGTGTCATCTGCATATCTGAGGTTATTGATATTTCTCCTGGCAATCTTGATTCCAGCTTGTGCTTCATCCAGCCCAGCATTTCTCATGATGTACTCTGCATACAAATTAAATAAGCAGGGTGACAATATACAGCCTTGACGTACTCCTTTTCCTATTTGGAACCAGTCTCTTGTTTCATGTCCAGTTCTAACTGTTGCTTCCTGACCTGCATACAGATTTCTAAGAGGCAGGTCAGGTGGTCTGGTATTCCCATCTCTTTCAGAATTTTCCACAGTTTGTTGTGTTCCACACAGTCAAAGGCTTTGGCATAGTCAATAAAGCAGAAGTAGATGTTTTTCTGGAACTCTCTTGGTTTTTCGATGATCCAGTGGATGTGAGCAATTTGATCTCTGGTTCCTCTGCCTTTTCTAAAACCAGCTTGAACATCTGAAGTTCACAGTTCACGTATTGCTGAAGCCTGGCTTGGAGAATTTTGAGCATTACTTTACTAGCATGTGAGATGAGTGCAATTGTGTGGTAGTTTGAGCATTCTCTGGCATTGCCTTTCTTTGGGATTGGAATGAAAACTGACCTTTCCCAGTCCTGTGGCCACTGCTGAGTTTTCTAAGTTTGCTGGTATATTGAGTGCATATTAAGTGTGAATATATACAAAAGAAAAGAGAAAAGAAAGCTGACCTATGTCACAAAGATCACTGTCTCCTCAGAGGCCTGTGCCGACAGGCTTCCCCCTCTTTCCTGAGTTTGCACATCCCTCTCCATCTTTCACTGTCCCCTCCAAGTGTGAGCACACTCCAGTCCCCTGGACTCTACTCCATCTCTAGCTACCACTCTAACACTTGCTCTCTTTCTTTCTCATCTCACATTCTCCATGTGGCGATTTACACTCACCGCCAGTCTGAGTGTTTGCATCTGCCCAAATTCGTATGCTTAAACCTAGTCTCTAATGTGCTGGCCTTAGGAGATGGGGCCAGTGGGAGGTGATGTGGTCAGGAGGGTGGAGCCCTCGAGAATGGGTCTCTTTTAAAGAGACCCCAGAGAGTTCTTTTGCCCCTTCTTCCAGGTGAAGACACATCAAGAAGTCAGCAGTCTGCACTCTAGTAGTGTGCTCTCACCAGACCCCAAATCTTTGGGCTTCCAGCCTCCAGAACTGAGAGAAGTAGATTTCTGTTTCTAAGTCACCCAGTCCGTGGTATTTCGTTACAGCATCCTGAGTGGATCCACGCACTAGTTGTTTCTTCTTCCTTACTTTTCAAACGTTTAAAATCCATAACCATTTTTCTTCCATCTAGATCAAGGGAGTGGAACTGTTGCAGCTCAGGTAATCAACAGCGTTCTACTTGCAAAGTCCAGTGAATAGCTCCTAGGGCTTGTCTTACTGACTTGCGTACCTTGGGATCCTCCTTCACCCTCCGTGAGTCATTTCCTTTGCCTCCTTCATGACTTGCCCTTCTTTTCATTCTCTAAACGTTGACATGTCACAGGTTTCTGTCTCCTGCCTGTCTCCATTCTCCTGCCTCAATTTCTCCCTAGACAAAGTTGATTATTTCATGATTCTAACTGTCATCTTGTTGTTGTTGTTCAGTCGACAAGTTGTGTCCTACTCTTTGCGACCCCATGGACTGCAGCATGACAGCCATCTCTTCCTCTGTCTTCCCCTTCTCCTCCTGCCTTCAATCTTTCCCAGCATCAAGGTTTTTCCCAATGAGTCAACTCTTCACATCAGGTGGCCATAGTATTGGAGCTTCAGCTTCAGCATCAGTCCTTCCAATGAATATTCAGGGTTGATTTCCTTTAGGATTGACTGGTTTGATCTTAGAGTCCAAGGGACTCTCAGGGGTCTTCTTTAGCACCACAATTCGAAGGCATCAATTCTTCTGTGTTCAGCCTTCTTTATGGTCCAACTCTCACATCCATACATGACTACTGGAAAAATCATAGCTTTGACTAGATGGACCTTTGGCATGTAAATGCACGTTAACAATATTTTCTATCTATATCTGATCACCCCACAGCTTTGGATGTGTTTTTAACCATCTCTGAGCATCTTTGCCATGGGAAGCTCAAATACCAAGTGTCTAAGGCTGACTCCATCACCTTCACTTCACAGTGGTTTCCCTGCCTTGTTTGTTGACAACATCATGTCATTACCTGTGCTTGAAATCTAGGGCCTCCTGTCAGATTCCCCTCTTTCCCCACCTCCTCTACCCGTGGAAGGTTTTAAACTCTTCCATGGTGCCCTCCTGATGTTCATGACTCGCTCCCCTGCCCCCTGCTCTGCAGGCTGCATCTGGCTTGGTGCCCACCATCCCCTGCCCCCAAGCCCCCTCATCACTCTTCTCACTAGTTCCAGTGCTGCCCACCTGGCTCCCCTGGGGTCCATTCTCCACATTCTCACTACAGAGACCTGGAAAAACATGACCAGGTTGCTCTTGTCCTTAAAATCCCTCCCGTGGCTCTCATCTTCTCCAGCAGTTGATTTTAAAACACTGGGGGGTCACGTGTATCTTTGAAAAGTTTATGAAAAATAAACAGACACAAGACAGTTTCAAGACAATAACAAAAATTTCCAAAAACTCACTCTCTAGACCTCAAATGAGGACCTCCTACTTGTGTCCCTTCACTTGGCATGAAAAGCCCACCTCCAGCCACATCCACCAAACCTGGGTGGCCCCCTAAAGCACAGCTCCCCCCAACCCCCATCCCACCTGCCCCCCTCCCCCCCAGCCCCTACAGCTGCTTCTGCTTGGAAAGCCCATCCCCCGCTCCTAGCCCTGTTTGCCAGGGGTGGGGTGGGGGCAGTTCTTCAAGGCTCAGCTCCTCTGGACGCCTTCCTCGAATCCCCCCTCCCCCACCACCCCCACTCTCTTGGCCGAGTTCATCATGCCTCCTCTGAGCCTTCAGAACAAATAAAAGGACACAGCTGTAGGACACTTAGGAGTCACTCAAAGTAATAAAAAGCTGGCTTTTACGTTACTGCTTACAAAGGAAAAAGTATTCTTTCTGCCCTTTACAAAGGAGCCCCAGTGATGGGACCAACCTCCTCTGGAGTTGCCAGCAGTGGGGACAAATAAAAGAAGGCTTTAAATCTTCAGATCTCTCTCTTTTTTTTTTTGGTCTGCATTTGCTTTACCATATTATATGTGATTAGTTACCCAAGCAGAAAATTTCAGGGACTTCTGGGGTCGTCCAGTGGCTACGATTCTATGCTCCCAGTATAGGGGGCCTGGGTTTGATCCCTGGTCAGGGAACTATATCCCATCTGTGCAACTAACACCTAGAACAGCCTATATATATATATATGCATATATGTATATATAAGAAAAGTGTATGCATCTGTGAGTTCTGGGAGAGGGCCCTTCAAAATGTTGATGCCAAAGTTTCATTCACAGGCAACTTCCTATCCTACAAGATTTTACTTCAACATTATTCTTAGCAAATGAACACGAAGGTGAATAAAGCATGTGTAACCATAATTACAGGCTTCCCTGGGGGTTCAGATGGTAAAGAATCTGCCTGCAAGGCAGGAGCCACAGGAGACATAGGTTTGATCCCTGGATCAAGAAGATCTCCTGGAGAAGGAAATGGCTGCTCACTCTAGTGTTCTCGCCTGGAGAATCCCATGGACAGAGGACCCTGGCAGACTACAGTCCATGGGGTTGTAAAGAGTCGAATATGACTGAACGGCTAAGCACAATCATAATTACTCCAGTCTCAACTCAGCTCTTCATTCAAATCTCTATAAAACTTGGTGCCATATGCCCTCCTGAGACACATGGCAGTCTAGAGGTTACACTGTGTACTGTCAGGTCATAAGATGGTTGGCAACAGATGCCACTGGACACAGAAGGCACATTTAGAAGTAGATGGGATTCTTTTATGTAGAAATGAGAATAAAAGGCAGTAAAAAAAAATACGAGGGTGAAGGAGTCACAGAAGCAAGCAGAGAAACCAGGAAGGCAGGAGAACATACGATGTTTTGATTAAAACTGCTGAACCGAGCTTAGGATTTTCAGAAATTTTATCTCTGAGCCTGTTATGTTTAGTACAGAAATAGCCATGACATTAGAGAAGAGATTCTTGAGGGTTTGGGCAGTAGTAGTTTAGGCTAAGAGACAGCAGAGATATTTTAACCCCTGCTCTACGCAGGTAGAAGAGAGAACTTAAACTTGTCACCAAACCTCCTTGGACCTTGGTGTTGTCATCTATAAAATGGGGAGCAGCCTGAGGGATCTCAAACAGCCTTTTTAACTTGAGAATTCTGTGATTCCTGGCTCTATAGATGGGACTGCATAGTCCCAGGCAGGCAGTTTGAAGATAAACTATTAAACAAGATTAAAACAAAACCTAGAGGAAATCAACCCTGAATGTTTATTGGAAGGACTGATGCTGAAGCTGAAGCTCCAATACTTTGGCCACCTGATGGGAAGAACTGACTCACTGGAAAAGACCCTGATGCTGGGAAAGATTGAAGGTGGGGGAAAAAGGGGACCACAGAGGATGAGATGGTTGGATGGCATCATTGACTCAATGGACTTGAGTTTGAGCAAGCTCCGGGAGTTGGTGATGGACAGGGAAGCCTGGAGTGCTGCAGTCCATGGGGTCACAAAGAGTCAGACACAACTGAGTGACTGAACAGCAACAAAACAAAACCAGCTAACAAAATTAGAAGTCTCAGTTGACCACAGATAGATTGACCTTTAGCTAAGTTAGGCAAGAGGTTGTTTTATTTTAATTTTATTTGTTTGTGCCCCACCGTCTTTGGTAGAGCCCTGCTCCCCTAATCACCCCCACCCCTGTTCTTTCAGGGGACAATTGGGTGGTCCTCCAGCAGCCTTGGAACGTTTGGTGAGTCAGATGCACGCCTGCCTCAGGACCTTTGTACAACCACTGCCTGGAATACTTGCTGTGGTTATTTGCATGACTCACTCCCTCATTTTGGAGAAGGAAGTGACAACCCACTCCAATATTCTTGCCTGGAGAATCACATGGACAGAGGAGCCTGGTGGGCTACAGTCCATAGGGTCGCAAAGAGCTGGATATGACTGAAGCGACTGAGCACGCACACACTCATTCTGTTTGTTATCTGTCCTCCACTACCTCCATGAGTGCAATTACTCTTCTGTTTTTTCACTGCAGTATCACCAGTGCCTGGCACGTGGTGGGTGTCGAGGAATGTCTATGAGTGAAGGCCTATGTGTCCACAGCAGCAGACCCTGTGGTCCACAGGGCAGGTGGAGAGCAACAGCCCTGCAATAGGCTCAGGTGAGAAAGTCCCACGTGCTAAGGAGCCAGGCCTGGCAGCTCCTCGGAGGCAATGAACCGTCTCCGGCTGCAGCCTTAAGCAATGCTTCTTCTAGATGACACACGCCCTCTACTGCCACAGGAAGGGAGATGTGGAGGCACTGAACCAACCCACAGGGGCATCGGCCCCGTGGACGCTTATGTCCACACACGCTGGAGGCCACCTTTCATTCGCTCATGACTTTATGTCTTAAGTTGGTCTTGAAGCCCTGAGATGAACATCTGGAGGTTGCCATCACGGTTCTGGGGCTGCAAGGCCAGTGAGAGAAATTGTGGACATTGCTTCTTCAGTGCAGAGGACCCCAGGTAAAATCGGACCCCTCCAATGCTCCATGGTTCCCTGAGTCCCCTCTAGGACGTCACCCTGCCTGCTGCCCCACACTGGTGACCTGTGAGAGTGTCCTGATCCTGCTGCTGAATCCTGAGGACTTACTACAGTGCAGGAGCTCTGTCGGCAGAGTTTCTGGGTCAAACAGTGGCTCCAACACTTGGTCATATGTCAGGATACATTTAATAGGAGGCTTCCTGTGTGCTGTTTTCAGTCTTGCATAAATTCTATGTTCCTTAACAGCACCTGAATACAGGTGCCAGAGAGCTGGCAAGCCGGCTTTCGGGGATAATAGAAATTCATGTATCTCATTCATATGGAAATTCCATATGGTGAACAGCAGCCATTTACAAGTCTTCTCCTTTCTGATATGTAAAGTAACTGTTACAACCCCCTCTCTAGAGAATAATTCTAACCTCCGGGCTTTCTAGATGACTTGTTAGACTTTTGATCCCTATCTCTGCTAAAAAGGGCTATCTGGTAAGAGAGTATACATATGCCCACAATATGTTGAATAAATGCCTTTGTTCCACCAGAGCAATGGTCACCGTGTCTTTCTTCATTTTCCTCATTCTCTCTCTCTCTCTCTCTCCCTCTCGCTCTCTCCCTCTCCCTGTTTCAGGCTGTTTCCACAGAGCACAGGTGTCCACCGTGTCTACTTATTTGCCCGGGCTTTCAAGACCTCTTCGAGAGGGCGCCCTGAGGTGCTAGCTCTTTGTCCTAGAGTTATATTGGCATACTGTGTAAACCAGGGAATACCAGCCTCTTTTCTTCCTTCTTTTCTTATCAGTCGACTCTGTACCCCCAAGTTCCAGTCCATTAAAGGACCACAACAGTCATACTGTGACACTGGCCACGTTACTTACGGTGCTCTGTGCCTCTATTTGCTCTTCTGTAAAATGGGAACATTGACATCTTCTCCCTAGGGCTGTTGTGAGGATTACATATATATCAGGATATGTCAGGTCCCTGGAGTTGAGCCTCGTGTGCTGTAAGAGCTTTACCATGCATTGTCCAGGTGCCTTCGATGCCCAGCAGAGCGGCTGGCTCAGTAGCCACTCAACACCATCTACTGGGGACACAGAGGGAATGAGGCGATGGACGCACAGCTAGAGATGAGTAAACTTGGCCTCTGAACAAGATGATGGCTGTCCTGGGGGAACAGCCCTCTTGGTGCTGCTATTAGACAGGAGCACTGCTGGCAGCGGGTCTCAAAGCCAGGCCTGGGACGTAAACCAACAGGGTTCCTGGTGACTGAAACAGGGAAGGAAAGGGCTGAGTTTGTAAATACAACTGCAAACACATACTTGGTAACTAAGCAATTTGGCAAAGATTCCCAGTCTAGAGCGGGAATTTTCCCTTTGAAAATGAGCATAACAGCAATGACTTCATCCAGGGCTTTAGGTCGTGTGTCTGAGAGTGGCCATCCTTTTGCTGATAGCTGCAAGGCCCCAGAGGTCAGGTGAGGTGCACGTGCAGAGTGCCCCCTCCTCCATGGGCACGGTGGGAGGTCAGTCCAGGTGGTGTCTCCATTCCGTTCTTCCAGGGTGACTGCTGTGTTTACCCCTTGGTTTGTCCTTGCATTCTCTGCAACACGTGCACTGAAAGTTGAGGTTTTTCTCAATTCAGCTTACAATCCAGGCATTAAGTGAGGTGAAACCTTTGCTTCAGGGGCTTCCCTGGTGGCTCAGATGGTTAAGAAACTGCCTGCAATGCAGGAAGGCTGGGTTTGATCCCTGGGTCAGGAAGATCCCCTGGAGAAGGAAACGGCAACTCACTCCAGTATTCTTGCCTGGAGAATTTCATGGACAGAGGAGCCTGGAGGGCTACAGTCCATGGAGTCGCAGAGTCGGACACGACTGAGTGACTAACACTTTTTTCACTTTTCATGCTTGCTTCTCTGCCCTTCCCCTGCACTGGAGGTGATTTGGATCAGAGGAGTGGGAGAAGGCAGAGGAAACACGCTGGTGATTGTACCACTCTCCTTCTGCACTGGAAGCATGGTGCTCACCTGATCTCTGGACTTTTTAAACCAAAGGCAGGAGCTGCACCTCCCCGACCCAGCCTCGCCAACCAGGGCGGTGGGAAGCAGATCTTCCTACTCCTCTGGTCTCCGGAAGGAAAATGTATGCTCATGGGGAAGCAACAGTACATCACACGATCTTGCTCCTGAGGGGAACCACTGTTTTGTTTTTTTTTCTTCTATTTCTTCTTCAATCAACCATCCTTTTCTTCTCTACTTGTCATCACCAGCTACGAATCAACTTCACAGAACTTGACTCACCCTGGACTGGTTAGGATACCCAAGTTCAAAAACAATCATATTCCTCTTTTTTTTTTTTTTTAAATGAAGAAATATCCTCTTACTGTGTTGATGGCTTATTTATGTTTTCTTGCTGTAAGTTGTGTTTGAGATCATATTGGGTGGGGTTGATATTAGAACATTCATCTAAACAACCCCTTTACCGAGAATTTCATCAATTCCCAGAACAGTTCTCTCTGTTTATAAGAATTAGTGGTGTTTGGGGACACGTTCTTTTGGAAAGAGTCTCCCATTCTAAGAACTGAAGACTCTAATATTCTCTGAGCCATATTTTATATAGTACCAAATACTGCTTGGATCCAAGAATTCCTGTAGAATTCCTGTGCGCGTGCATGCGCGCGCACACACACACATCACTGGGAAATAATTATTGTTTCAAGGCAAGTGTGAACTCATACCTATGTGGCGAGTACATGACCCCTGGCTTGGAGTCTATGGTTCAGTGCAGTGGGGGCCTGACCACCTGCAGTTGTGAACTCTGACGTCCTATTGGAGGAGGTAATTGGAAGGAAGTGACTATTGTTGACCTGAGAGCTGGACCTGGGTGCACAAAGACTGCTCATCCTCTTCCTCAACCTTGGAATGTAGGCTCTGCCCACTGTCCCCACAGCCAGAGCCATTTTCAAAGGCCCAGACTTGAAAGAGCAGTGTTTTGAGGCCATCCGGAAGGTGTATGTAACTGAAAGGCATTAAGGTATCTAAATATTCAAGATCGTGGTAGATAGTGGCAGAGATCTACCCATCTTGAGGCTGCCGAAGACATACCTACTGTGTAAGTTCTCTGCTTATTAAGCCTTCCACCTACCGGTCTAGAGCGGTCTGCCTCTTCCTCTGGTCTCTCCCTGCCCTCCAAGTATGAGGGCTAGTTTCACTTTTCACCTGGGAAGCTTCTGAGGCTGTGAACCAGCACCTCTATGCCTTCTGAAGGGCACAAAGTAGAAAGAGAATGCAAAATAGAATACATAACCCTTGCAGTCCACCTCCTGCATGGAGCGTTCCCACGCTGCCAAGGCCCAGCTTCTCCAGGATTCCTCCCTCCCTCAGAATGACTTGGATGTTTTTACTTTGTTTTGGGTTTCACAGGTAACACAACCTTCCATCAGCACACAAATTTTCCTGAGCATTGTTCTACCAAGTGCTGGGGACAGAACCACTGAAGAAGCACAGAAGGAACAAATATCAGGACTCACACAAGGGCAGGAATAATTTGTGTTCCCTTCACCCAGAGAGGAAAAGCCTTGGAATTCATGGGACAATGCGTAGAGTACACAGCTGAGTTTTGGCTCACCAGGAGGGGTGTGGGTTAGACATTTGCCTGAGACTAAAGGCTGTTCTGGTCTCCCTTAGGAAAGCTTGACAACAAGCCTCAAAATGATTAAACTATTGGAAAGTAATTTAACTGCACCCCAGAACGAAGCTCTAAAATATTTATAGAAATTCAAAAGTATTCAGCACTCACTAAGACAAAATTCACACAATCCATTATCTAATAAACTACCAAGCTACAAGAAAACAGGAAAGTACAACCTATAATGAGAAGAAAAGTCAATCAGTGGAAGCCAATCTGAAAATGACATAGATGATTCATTTCAATTAGTAGACAAGGATATTAAAATAATTTTAACTCTAAGAGGAGAGTGAAAAAGCTGGCTTAAAACTCAATATTCAAAAAACAAAGATGATGGCGTCCAGTCCCATCACTTCATGGCAAATAGATGGGGAAACAATGGAAACAGTGACAGATTTTATTTTCCTGGGCTCCAAAATCACTGTGGATGGTGACTGTAGTGATGAAATTAAAAAATGCTTGCTCCTTGGAAGAAAAGCAATGACAAATGTAGTTCAGTTCAGTTCAGTCGCTCAGTCATGTCCGACTCTTTGCGACCCCATGAATTGCAGCACGCCAGGCCTCCCTATCCATCACCAACTCTCCGGAGTCTACCCAAACCCATGTCCATCGAGTCGGTGATGCCATCCAGCCATCTCATCCTCTGTCGTCCCCTTCTCCTCCTGCCCCCAATCCTTCCCAGCATCAGGGTCTTTTCCAATGAGTCAGCTCTTCGCATCAGGTGGCCAAAGTATTGGAGTTTCAGCTTCAACATCAGTCCTTCCAATGAACACCCGGGACTGATCTCCTTTAGGATGGACTGGTTGGATCTCCTTGTAGTCCAAGGGACTCTCAAGAGTCTTCTCCAACACCACAGTTCAAAAGCATCAATTCTTTGGCGCTCAGCTTTCTTCACTGTCCAACTCTCACATCCATACATGACCACTGGAAAAACCATAGCCTTGATTAGACAGACCTTTGTTGGCAAAGTAATGTCTCTGCTTTTTAACATGCTGTCTAGGTTGGTCATAACTTTCTTTCCTAGGAGTAGCTGTCTTTTCATTTCATGGCTGCAATCACCATCAGCAGTGATTTTGGAGCCCAAAAAATAAAGTCTGACACTGTTTCCACTGTTTCCCCAATTATTTCCCATGAAGTGATGGGACCAGATGCCATGATATTAGTTTTCTGAATGTTGAGCTTTAAGCTAACTTTTTCACTCTCCTCTCTCACTTTCATCAAGAGGCTCTTTAGTTCTTCTTCGCTTTCTGCCATAAGGGTGGTGTCATCTGCACATCTGAGGTTATTGATATTTCTCCCGGCAATCTTGATTCCAGCTTACGCTTCCTCCAGCCCAGCGTTTCTCATGATGTACTCTGCATATAAGTTAAATAAGCGGGGTGACAATAAACAGCCTTGATGTACTCCTTTTCCTATTTGGAACCAGTCTGTTGTTCCATGTCCAGTTCTAACTGTTGCTTCCTGACAAATATAGTCTGTATTAAAAAGCAGAGACATTACTTTGTCTACAAAGGTCCATCTAGTCAAAGCTGTGGTTTTCCAGTAGTCATGTATGGATTTGAGAGATGTAGAATAAAAAAGACTGTGTGCCGAAAAATGGATGCCTTTGAATTGTGGCACTGGAGAAGACTCTTGAGCATCCCTTGGACTGCAAAGAGATCAAACCAATCATTCCTAAAGGAAATCAGTCCTGAATATTCATTGGAAGGACTGATACTGAAGCTGAAGCTCCACTACTTTGGTCACCTGATATGAAGAGCTGACTCATTGGAAAAGACCCTAATGCTGGGAAAGATTGAAGGCGGGAGGAGAAGGGGATGACAGAGGATGAGATGGTTGGGTGCCTTTTTTATTGTACATCTCTCAAATCCATACATGACTACTGGAAAACCACAGCTTTGACTAGATGGACCTTTGTAGACTAATGTCTCTGCTTTTTAATACCCTGTCTACACTCAGTGTCCATCACTGACTCGATGGACATGAGTCTGAGTAAAGCTCCGGGAGTTGGTGATGGACAGGGAGGTGTGGCATGCTGCAGTCCATGGGGTGGCCAAGAGTCAGACACAACTGAGCAACTCAACAACATCAGCAATTCCTTGTATTTAAGAACATGGAGGAATACTTGAGTATTAAGTGGAGAAGTACATATTAAGTAGAGAAATAAAAGATATGTAAAGTATCCATATTGAACTTTTAAAGGCTTTTAGATGCAAAGTTTGCTGGACAGGACTAACAGCAGAGAAGACACTGCAGAAGGAAAGGTGAATGAACTTGACATAGCAAAACGAAATACAGGTTTTGCAGTTGTCCTGATGAGAAACAAAACCATCCCTGAAGTAAGAGAAGGAAAACAGAATTTAACTCTTAGGGCAGGAGGATTTGGAAACTGATGGAGACATAGAATTGTCGGATTGCTCCACATTTCTGGCTCAGGTGAGTGAGCTGACTAACAGGAAATGCAGCGATTGAGAGGTTTTCTGGGGTTAGTAGAGGGTGGAGAGTTTAATTTTGATACAAACATTGCAAGTATTTGACCTGAATGGGTCATTCTTTCTTTCTTTTTTACCCCTAGTTTTGTAATTTTGATATTTATTGACCGGAAATCATCTTTAAAATGTGCCTAATTTTGCTTTAACAAAGTATGCAATGTGGTGGGAGGAGCCCTGGATGGGAGGGAAAGAGAACTTCTGGTCTTGGCTTGGTCCCTGACTAGCTGTATGATCGTAGGGAAATCTGTGTGTACTGTTTACCTAATCCTTTCCTGCAGGCCGCTGCACCAGAACTACCTGGGTACTTGTTAAAAATGAAAACACCAACTCATCCCAGAACTACAGAATCAAAATTCCCCAAGGCAGAGCCCAAGTACCTCAATGTACATTTTTAAAATTTTTGGCATAATGTGAAAGCTACAGAAAAGGTGCAAGAATCATACAAGGAATTCCTGAATAATTTCACCTAGAGGACCTAAATGGTAACAAATTACTATATTCGCTCGCTCTCTCTTTCTACACACACACACACACACACACACACACACACACACAGACGTTTATTATTATATATGTGTAGGTTATTTTCTGAACAATGTACGAGAAAGTTATAGACATGAGATATGGTTCCCTTTTATTCCTAAATGTTTTTGTTTCCTAAAATCCAGGGATTATAATATAGAGTGTAATTATCAAAATCAGGAAATCAGCACCAATGCAACAACACTATTTAATTTGAGACTTCCCTTGTGGCTCAGACGGTAAAGCGTCTGCCTACAATGTGGGAGACCCAGGTTCGATCCCTGGGTCAGGAAGATCCTCTGGAGAAGGAAATGGCAACTCACTCCAGTATTCTTGCCTGGAGAATCCCATGGATGGAGGAACCTGGCGGGCTATAGTCCATGGGGTCGGCAAAGAGTCAGACACGACTGAGTGACTTCACACACTCACTCGTTTAATCTGAAAACTTTAAATTGCCAATGGGTCAACAGTGTTCTTTACAGAAAAAGGAAACCCAAGGCCTTGCATTCCATCACTTTGGCCCATTAGTCTTTCTCCATTTGGAGCAGTGCCTGAGGCTTTGTTTGTTTCTCATGCCGTTGGCACTTTTGAAGAATACAGGTCACTGATTGTGCAACTGGTCCCTCATTTTGGGTGTGTCGACTGATGCCTCAGGATCAGGTTCAGGCTGTGGGCTTAGGGCCATCCGTCATAGCAAGGGAGTGATGATGTGTCTTTGTGCATGGAGTCCGGAGGCCCTGGCAGTTGATCAGTTCTGTTCCTGGAAATGGTAATTTGGTGATTGGGTAAGGTGATCCCTGCCAGGTTTCTCCACTGAAAAGTGACTATATCTTGTAATTAATAAGGTTTTTGTGTGGAGAAAGTGCGAAAGTGTTAGTTGCTCAGTCGTGTCTGATTCTTTGCAACCCCATGGACTATAGCCCACCAGGTTCCTCTGTCCTCGGGATTCTCCAGGCAAGAATACTGGA
Organism: Giraffa tippelskirchi; assembly: GCF_054371585.1. Classification (NCBI taxonomy): domain Eukaryota; kingdom Metazoa; phylum Chordata; class Mammalia; order Artiodactyla; family Giraffidae; genus Giraffa; species Giraffa tippelskirchi. Next base: position 158,559,037 of record NC_137283.1, on the reverse strand, counting down.
GTGGGTTGCCATGCCCCTCTCTAGGGGATCTTCCTGATATCCAGGGATTGAACCCAGATCTCTGGCATTACAGACAGATTCTTTACCATCTGGAAGGTGGGCATCTAGGAAGCCCTTGTGGAGAGAGACTTTGAGAAAATATTAGTCCCTATAATCTCGACCCTTTCACCTGCTGGCTTTGGCATTCATTGATGGAAGAATGTTACTGCTGTTTAGTTGCTCAGTCGTGTCTGACTCTTTGCGACTCCATCGACTGTAGCCCATCAGGCTCCTCTGTCTAAGGGATTTCTCAGGCAAGAATACTGGAGCGGGTGGCCATTTCCTTCTCCAGGGGATCTTCCTGACCGAGGGATCAAACCCACATCTCCTGCTTGGCAGGAGATTCTTTACCACTGAGCCACCTGGGAAGCCCTTTCATTGATAGAGGGCCAGTGCTTGGGAACCTCTGCATTCATTGCATGGTGACCTCTGCAGGCCGGTCCCAGCATGTGGCCTGGTGTCTGCTTCATAGCAGGTGGTCCCCAAGTGGTAAAAAGGAAGCCAGAGGCAACTATGTCTTCTCTCTTGGCTGTGAGTCACCATCAATACCATGAGGGAGATCACTAGCTGTAACTGTGATGTTTTATGATTAATTTTCCACTTACCCGTGAGATGTTAATTCCATTTAAAAATTCTTAATAATTTTATCTTTTATTTAAAGATTTTTTTTGAGGTGGACCATTTTTCAAGTCTTTATTGAATTTGTTACAATATTGCTTCTGTTTCATGTTTTGTTTTCTTGGCCAAGGAGGCAAGTGTGATCTCAGCTCCCCAACCAAGGATTGAACTCATGCTCCCTGCATTGAAAGGCAAAGTCTAAACCACTAGACCATCAGGGAAGTCCCAGTAATTCCATTATACAATGCTTTCTTCAACATGGGAGACTGGGGTTGTGTGTGTCGTAGAAAAACAAGAAACTAAGATGTTCTGCAGCTCAATACATGCCACAGGAAATGAAAGCTGGACTTAGTTTATGCATTCATTCATCCAATAAATATTTATTGCACAATTTCTGTATGTTAAGCCCTGCTACAGCAGTATACAGTGGTAACAAGACAGGCATGGTTCCTGCCCACAGAGTGTGTCATCCTGTGATGCTAAGAAGCGCCATTTCCCTCTGCTCTCATCTAGCAGTTGGTGATGAGCAAGGGCAAGCTTCCAGAAACAACCCTCTCTTCCCTCCCAGGTTATTTCTGAAGCATCTCTCTGGAGGGTCGGGCAAAGCTGTACGTACAATGTATAAAAAGGAACATTTATTAGAAAGAAGCTTATGTAATTCACAGCGGTCTATGAGATTTGTCCATAGCGTTATTCATCTAAACTTTCTACATACCTGTGCTGTGGAAAACATACTTCGAGTTGTTTTCAAAAGAACAAATATGAATCTGATCAGGTCTATTTTATTTCCCAAACCAGCCTGTAGAGGGAAAACCAAGATGAACTCTTGATACTTCCTGATTCATAAGCAAAATCAAGCCATTCACATAGATGAACTTTCCAGAATAAAATTAGTGAGGTCATGATAATGAGTTAAATGCAACAGTGCTGATGTGTACATTATAATTTAGGTGAGTAAACTAATGTCCTTCCATAAACATCTGATAACAAATACAACTTTCCCAAACAAACAAAAGAGTGAGGAAATGCACTTGCAAAGCCAGTATAGCCTGGTGATTAAGGGTTACATCCCCGATTGAACTCCGATAAGATAGTAGTAAGGCTTTTAGAATTTACAATCAGAATGTCCCAGGAGAATTTCCTGCTAACAAATTAGCCTAGACTTGGCTAGATACAGATACAAGATACAGAATATGAATTTTTCAAACTGCTTAGTGTTTATATCCTTGACTGTTTCTGATGGGTGTGACTTATAAACCTTCCTAACCTTCTGTTGTAATTTTGTAGTAAGATGTGACTGTGAGCTCAGTGCCAAGTATTCTCAAAATAACCTTTGTCAATCGCTTTACATTATTATTAACTGAAGTCCAGCGTTTACTGTGCTTCATAGTCCACAGGTTTGGACAAATGTATAATATAGTTACGCGTGTGTGTGTTAGTTGCTCAGTCGTGTCTGACTCTTTGTGACCCCATGGACTGTAGCCCACCAGGCTCCACTGTCCATGGGATTCTCCAGGCAAGAACACTGGAGTGGGTTGTCATTCTCTTCTCTAGGGGATATTCCCGACCCAGGGACCTAACCGGGGTCTCCTGCATGGCAGACAGATTGTTTACTGACTGAGCCACCAACACAGAATAGTTCAAAATAATCTAAAATTTTCCCGAGTTCTACCTATTCATCTCTCTTCCCATCTCATTTAATTTTCAAGACAACATTATGAGGTGGAATTTCACAGGCCCTGTTACAGCTGAGAACCCCAACCCCTCATTTCCTTCTCTACGAAGCTATGATGGTTGTGTTTACCTCAAGTGTTGCTGTGAATCTTCATGGGGTCGACAGGCAAAGGCTTGGGAACCATCACTATGGTGAGTGTACATGGCATTTGGTGCAAACTCCGAGTTATCCAGACTTCTCTGCCTATGTGGCCAGGATAAGACTGTCCCTTATTGGGACCCTGGTGGATTTCCCTCGTAGCCCAAAGTTCTCGATGAAGCAGAAGATTTTGGATTAGTCAGTTTAATAATGACTAGGCTGAGCAGAAAGAGGGCTCCTGGGGAAAGCCTGGCCCCAGTAATTCCTTGTTTCGTCTGGAGCCCCTAGAGCTCTGAGCAGCTGCACAGAATGGGAGTCAAGGTGAAGAGCATTCTGACTTTGACCGGCAGTGACCGAGGGGGTGGTGGTTGGGAGGGTAAGTGGGGAGACAAGGATCAAGGCTGGGCCAAGTAGGGGGAACCTTGAGACCTCAAGGCCCCTTTGCCGGGTGCTGCAAGAGTGTGTCACATGACTGCCTTCCCCAGTTTGGCCTCCTGTGTTCCCATTCTATCTGCAGCCTTCTGGGATGGCCCCTGATGTCTGTCTAGGTTGCCTTTCTCTTGGAGAGGAGGTGCCCCGAGCCCTCAGAGGGTTCCTAATCCAGCCTGAGAGAAGCCTCGTCACCCTGGGGTCATGGCTCCCCCTCCTTGCCCATCACCTCCCCACCACACTCAACCCCGCCCTCCTCCTCTTCCCGGAAGCCCTCCAGGGAGGCCTCACTGTGTGCGAGGAGGTGTGTGCAGGAGTCACGAGGGGCTGGGAGTTCTGTGAAGCTCTGTCTGCCCACATCCACAGACTTCAGTTCAGTTCAGTCGCTCAGTCGTGTCCGACTCTTTGCGACCCCATGAATCGCAGCACGCCAGGCCTCCCTGTCCATCACCAGCTCCCAGAGTCTACCCAAACTTCACACGCCTCTTTCCCAGCCCGCTGCTCCTGCTCTGGGAGGCCTGGCCTGCGGCATTTGGGGAGGGGTCACCGTCAAGGAGGGCGCTGTGGGCACTGGACTCTGCTGCCCGGCCAGACACAGGAGGGCGGAGCAGGAGCTCAGGCTGGCTCAGTTATTCCAGGAGAGTCTGCCTTCCTGGAGGAAAAAGCATCACTCAAAGGCATCTGGCAGCCTCTGAAAGTCCTCACAGTGCCCTGCTCTGCCTGGCAACACGGGCTCTGCACCTTGTTCCGGCCTGCGGCCAGGAAGGGCCCCAAAGAGAGGGTTCTGGACTGTGAGGACAGTTTCAGAAAGGCACACTCAGGAGCTGCCTTGGTGGCACTTTCCAAGGCGAAGGCTGAGCCCTGGGGGTGGGGTGGGGGGGGGGAAGGTGGGGAGTTTGGGGGGCTGGGGGGCGGGGCAGCCCACCCAGGACTCTGCACCTGACCACATTGCGTTGCCCTGGGCCACTCAGGAGGCGGAGCAGGTGGGCTTCGTCACTGGGGTCGGGTGGAGGTGGAGGGAAGCGTTTGATTTCCTTGCTGGCTTGGCGTCTCCTTCCCAGACCTCTGAGCTGACTGGCGGCACGGGGAGCTCATGGAGCCTGCATCCTGGCGCGGTGGGAAATTTAATCAGCTTGGTAACCTCTTCCCCAAGGAGGAATCAGGGCCGGAGATTCTCCAGCAGGAAGGTGAACCCCAGCTCTCCCAGGCGTGTCTCTGTTCCGGCATCTCGGAGGGGCATGCAGCATCAGTGTCCCGGGCCCCAGAGCTGGGCCCTCTGTGGTGTCCTGTGAATTAACGGGGGCAAAGCCATGGACCATTGGCCTCGTGGGTGATGGAGGGGTCCCTTTGGAGTCTTCGCTGCTTTATCCCAGGAATCACTGTCTGGAGTGACCAGGAATGCCCTCAGCAAAGGTTCATCCCAAGGAAGGAGTGAATGAAGGTGAGCCCACGGGACTTAGTGACAACAGACCGACAACCCCCCCCACCCCCATCCCCCGCCCCGGAACCCGCCCCAGGCCCCGCGGGTGGGCTGTGTGGTCCACATTCGTGTGTGTTTCTCACAGTGCCCATGGTCCAGCCCTGAGCCCAGCCCCAGCCCATTCCACAGTGGGCACTAGAGGCCTCGGCAGGACCGTCCAGGCCAGGTAGGCTGATGCCCGGGGGACTCAGGGCAGCAGCCATGTATCAGGCTGGCATTGTCTGCCCCTTTTGCTGGGGAGAGGAGTGCAGACATCTCAGACTGTCCAGGATGATAGGAGGTGCCTCCTGAGTAAGCGTGGAGCTAGACACGCCCAGAGCTTCCTTCCACTGCCCAGGGCACCTCGGAAAGCTCAGCAGACGGGGTGGCCGTGCGCGTGCACAGCTCCCATACCCGGTGGTCTCCTGCGCGCCCCCTGGACCCGCTGTAACCTGAGCTGTGCGGCTGCTGCTGTGAGCAGGTGGGGCACCCCGTTCTGCACCGTTGGAGGGATGCGTGGTAGACAGTAACCCGTGTAAGCTGAGTGGAAGAGCATCTGGAAAGTCGGCTTGGAAACCTTTCTCACATCGCTTTCACAGTGTCTGGAACCCCTCCAGGGCAGGGGCCTTGCCTTCACATCTTTCTTTTAAAGGAATGAGGGTTCCTGGCTCTTAGGTTCCATAAATGGTTGCTGTTCCACAGATTTATGTCTCCTCTCCTCTAAGAAGAGTTTGAACTCTCCCACTCCTGTAGGTTAAAGAGTACCATCTCACATCTCTTTTCTATCCCTTTTTGGGTATAAAAGAAAGTGAAGTCACTCAGTGTGTCCGACTCTTTGCGACCCCGTGGACTGTAGCCCACCAGGCTCCCCTGTCCATGGGGTTTTCCAGACAAGAATACTGGAGTGGGTGGCCATTTCCTTCTCCAGGGGATCTTCCTGACCCAGGGATCAAACCTGGGTCTCCCACAATTGTAGGCGGATGCTTTACTATCTGAGCCACCAGGGAAGTCATTTTGTAGGTGTTCACTACATTTTCGTTCATTATTTAAAAAGCTATCTAGTGCGAGGTGGGCATAGAGGGTTAACCAACATTATCTGAGCTGATACTTCTCATGTGGATACATGATACACTGTCAAATGGTCATATCTGAAGTGTGATTTCTGAGAGCACATGCATTGTAGGTCAGCAGGAACAATACCTTGTTTGTGGTCGACCCCATTGACAGGTTTTGCTGAATACTTGTAACCCACGACTCTGAGTACATAAAACATGAAATCTCAAAGGTCCAACAAGGCGGATTTAGCAGGCGGATGGGTTTTAACACAACTAGAAGAAAGACAGGAGGCAACTACAGAAGAAAAGTGAGAAATGGAGAATGATCACCCAGAGACCCCTCAGCATGGAGGATATGGTTGTTCCTACTTAAACCCAGGAATGTCTGTAAGCCCCTAGCCATACTCCAGAGGGCTTAGCAAGCTTACGGCATTTTGCTGGGTGTGTTTGACTTGGAGAGGGTTCCCCCTCCACCAGTTCTTGAAATTAATGAATTTGTTCAGTAGAAAGACCTGGAGCAAAATAAAGTTTATGAAGTCTCTGTAGTTGAGGCTGAGAGATGTTTGTGCATTAAAGACTGAAACGTGAAAATTTGTAGGTAAGGAACTGCTGTCTCTGCAGTTAACACGGCTGTTCTGAAGCTTCCAGGGGCTGAGGAAACTGACTTGGCCGCAGAATGGAGCAGAGTCAGGATGTGGAGCTCGGTAGACGATCTCGACGTTGAGCAAGACCAGGCCAGATGAGACAGTGTGCAAGTCACACCATGGATGCATCTGTGTGCTTTGTGCAATTTGTGGTATGCCTCTTTGTTTCATTCTTTTTTTCATACCTTGGCATGTATCCACCAAATATCAATAGACGTTTCTTCAGACCTTGTCTGCTAGTGAGCTATCAGTAAATTTGGTTTCTTCTTTACAAACTAACCTTGTCTATCCTCAACTTTTTTTTTCCTTTTTGGTTGGGAGCATCTGCAGGAGGTCTCTGCCTGGAGATGGTGTGCTAACCTATCTCTAGCAGAGACCAGCAAGGCACCCAGGTTTGATCATGGCAACAAGGCAAGGCTTTAGGGAGGATCATTGTCAGCAATGATGTAAAAGAAGCTCCTAACACAGGTGACTGCTTTGCACCTGACCTGTAGGATGTGATGTTGTTTGTGATGACTTATTTAAAAAGGGGCTAGAGAATGGAGATTTGTGTTTTAGCTCATGAATGGAGGGTGAAGCCCTGGAATTTTGTTGCTGTTTTTACTTTCTATTTTGGAATGATTTCTGATTTATAGAAAAAATTTCCAACTATCCTTCACCCAGATAACCCAAATGTGAACACTTTCCCACATTTCTTATTGTTCTCCATCTCCCCACTTCCTCTGTCTGTCATCTCTATCTTTACCTGTATCTCCAGCTACATCATATTCTGTCTCTTTCTGGCTATACACATATACATTTCCGTGGCAAACAGCTAGTTTTAATTAGGTTGTTTATTGACTGAGAAAGAATGTTAGGTGGCGTGGATGACACTGGGGGTATAGCTGATGAAAATTATGGGGTATGAATGCCCCTCAAAATTTGCTTTGCTTCATTATTTACAAGTATGTGTTTTTCTTGAGGGGAGTTATCTGACTTATTGATTGCCATGGATTTTAAGATTTATCAGTTACAGCACGTTTGTTTTCATTGGAAAGGAAATACTGTGGTCATTTGTAGAGCTGAGGCCTGTTGGTTCTTTTGGAGATATGTAAAAAGGGAGGAATGTAGGGATTTTGTTTGGGGTTTTTCTTTAATAAGCTCAATCTTGTGGGTTTTACATCCTTTGTGGCTTTTCTGAGAGTGGAGGGAAGCTGAGCATGTGTGGAACGGCAGGGTTTACAATGCAGGGTCACCTCCTTTACATCCAGCCAGTCCTGGTTAGAGAATCATAAAAATAAAAACAAAGTTGAGACACAATGGCTTTCTGAATATATTTCTGTATTGAGTGTGGAACTTAATTACTTTTAGCCTAGCACTTTAAGTCTCAATAAAGAGGACTCGGGTAACATGATTATTATGATTTTAAACATGAAAAGCCATCTTTCTAAGTGGTATTTACTCTTCCGTGTGCTTTGGAGGCTCTCCCAGTCAATGTCAGCTTGATGAATCACTTGTTTAACTTTGCTTCTTAAAGTCTCTTTTAGTTTAATGCAACTGGACCTTTCCTTCTTTCTTTTTTTAAAATGAAGAGTCATCTGAATTCCTACAGGAACAAAACCACTTTTGATTTTTTAGGATGAGAATCATAAAAAGTGAGAATGGATTCAAAAGCCATTTATAGGATGAATTGCTTTTATAAAGATTACAGGGGCATGAGAGAAGGGAGCCAGGGGAAAGTGGGGATGATATCATGATGAGGGGCTAAGTGGACAGAAGAGGATGAGGCCCAGGGGAGGGGCACAAGTTGACTGGAGAAGCTGAATGTTTCTTCTTTGCTAGCCTTTTGCCCAATATTGAACAAATTATTGTATTTAGTGCTCGGGGTTATCACCGTCTCACAATACCATGGACAAGTGCTGCACTATTACTTGATACTGCATAGAAATGATGTGAAGATTATAATGTTACTTGAAAGTGTCACAAGATATTCTTTGTTTTTTGGTGATAGTGATGGAGTAATTTAGGTCAATCATCTCACTGAAAATAACCACCAAATAATTGTTTTTCTCCAGTTGCTAAATCGTGTCTGACTTTTTCTGACCTCATGGACTGCAGCATACCAGGCTCCTCTGTCTTTCACTATCTCCCAGAGTTTGCTCAAATTCATGCCCGTTGAGTCAGTTCTCCTCCTGCCCTCAATCTTTCCCAGCATCAGGGTCTTTTCCGATGACTCAGTTCTTCGCATCAGGTGGCCAAAGTAGTGGAGCTTCAACTTCAGCATCAGTCCTTCCAATGAATATTCAGGGTTGACTTCCTTGAGGATTGACTGGTTTGATCTCCTTGCAGTCCAACAGACTCTCAAGAGTCTTTTCCAGCATCACAATTTGAAAGCATCAATTCTTTGGTGCTCAGCCTTCTTTATGGTCTAACTGTCACATCCACACATGACTATTGGAAAAACCATAGCTTTAACTATACAGACCTTTGTCAGCAAACATTAAAAAAAGTTCTTTAATAGCATCAAGGAGCTATAAAGGTAGTGAGGAATCACTGGCTCCAGATCCAGAGGAAGATGAAAATTCATAGAAGTGAGGTTGGCATTTGGGACTACTTTTGATCGAAGGGCAATTGGGAATCTGAAATACATGTCTAGGAGAGTGAGCAATATGCTTCTAGTCCTGTAAGATCAGGGGAGCATGAAATTTGAGCCCAGGGCTCCCCAGGATAAAACTTCCTATGCCTTGGTCTCAGTTTCAGTGGAGGTGCTTCTCCTAGAATAAGGGTGAAATGGAAGTGAAACAGTTCTTCCGTGAAATGTTGCCCATTTATAGGTCATCTGGGTGACCAAGAAAATTTTATTTCCTGAAGTTGGACTAAATGATAATTGATTGATTTGATTGTGCCCCAGGACTAGGCAAAAGCAAATGAGAACTATATCTAAAGAAAAATAGCATCATCTGAGGCTTCAAAATATTTCTATAAATTAAAAAGTACAATGTCAAGCACACAGTTAAAATCAACAATAACAAAACAAAAAGCTAGGCACATGGTACACACTCACCTATGGAAGAACCAGTGAAAATAAGAAATAACACACACACACACACACACTCATAAGAATATCAGGTATGGGAGCTAATAGAAAGAGACTACCTAGCAACTATATTTACTACTTTCAAGAAGAAAAAGGGAAGCTTGAAAAATTTGGTGAAAGTGTTAGTCCTTCAGTCCTGTCTGACTCTTTGTGATCTCATGGACTGTAGCCCACCAGGCTCCTCTGTCCATGGAATTCTCCAGGCAAGAATACTGGAGGGGATTGCCATTTCCTTTTCCAGGGGATCTTCCCCACCCAGGGGAAAATTTGGTAGAGTAGAGTATTGAAAACCATAAAAAGTGGCAAAGCAGACTTAAATAAGAGCAAAGTAAATGCTAGAACTTGAAAATCTGACTGAACTAAAATTTCAATGTCCAGGTTCAACGACAAATTAGATATAGTTGAAAAGAAAGCTATAGCAAACTATTAGCTTGGTTATAGAAAAATATACAAAATTAAGCATGTAAAGGCTAAAGGTAATAAGGTAATGAGAAAACATAAAACCATAGAGGATATAATTAAGGGCTACTCAGAAGGAGCAGAGTCTAAAAGTCTTAAGCATAAAACAATAATGAGTGACAATTTTCTTAGGAAAATTCCCAAAGTTTCTTAGTCAGGATAAACATAAAGGATATAATATAGTGAAATTGCAGACAATCAAATGCATAGAGCTGCCAGAGAGAATAAGAGATTAATTTTAAAAGGTACAATAGTTGGACTGATAATAGAGTTATTGAAAGCAACAGTGGAAGTCAGAAGATAGTGGAATATCTTTAATGTACTGAGAAAAAAAAAAACAAGTCACCAATATAGACTGTTAATAAGAATGTCTTTTAAGTATAAAGGTGAAATAAAGACATTTTCAGACAAAATCAGAGAGAGCTGTTACCAGTAGACCTTCAGTAAAGGAAACATTAAGGAGAGTTGTTTAGGTAGACAGAAAGTAATCCTAGATGGAAGGTTAGGATACAGAATAAATCAAGAGCAAAGGAAAGTATAAATATGTGAGTAAATCCAAATTATATTGGTTTTATAAAACAATAATAATTCATATTTGTGGGTACATATATGTGTGTTATTATCTATCTATTTATGTATCATCTAAGCAGAAACATCATTTTGCCAACAAAGGTCAGTATAGTCAAAGCTATGGTTTTTCCAGTAGTTGTGTGCAGATATGGGAGTTGGATCGTAAAGAAGGCTGAGAATTGAATAATTGATGCTTTCAAATTGTGGTGCTGGAGAAGACTCTTGAGAGTCCCTGGGACTGCAAGGAGATCAAATCAATCAATCCTAAAGGGAATCAGTCCTGAATATTCATTGAAAGGACTGATGCTGAAGCTGAAACTCCAATCCTCTGGGCACCTGATGCGAAGAACTGAGTCGTTGGAAAAGACCCTGATGCTGGGAAAGATTGAAGGCAGGAGGAGAAGGGGACGAAAGAGGATGAGATGGTTGGATGGCATCACTGACTCGATGGACATGAGTTTGAGCAAACTCTGGGAAATATTGAAGGACAGGGAAGACTGGTGTACTGCAGTCCATGGAGTTGCAAAGAGTTAGACATGACTTAGCAACTGAACAATAACGATGTATCATCTCTCTATTTAAAGACATAAGACCAAAAAATCTTTAAGTTGGGAGGGACATAAAAGAACTTTAAGTGTTCTAAGGTCCTTTTATTGTCCAAGAGGCAGTTAAAGTACCAAGTACCTTTAAAGTTTGATAAGTCAAGAATTCATGTTATAATTTCCAAGGTAACCATAAAAGCAAAATAGAAAATATAAAACTTTCAAATAAATAAAATGATAAAATGAAGCTATAAAAATGAAATAATAAAAAATAGTCAATCCAAAAAAGGCAAGAAAAGAGAAAAAAACATGGAGTGAATGAAGCAAATAGAAAACATAGGGAAAGATGGTAGGTTTAAAGTCAAATATATTAGCAAGTATATTAAATATAAATAGACAAAATACTTCAGCTAAAAGAGAAAGGCATTCTGACATGATTATAAATCAAAGCCAAATTTTATGGTCTTTTGAAGGCACAAATTAAAATATAAAGATAAAAAGAATGGAATAAATTGCACTATGCCAATAGTAGCCAAAGGAATGCTGGTAAATCTATATGGACATCAGATTAACTTGATCTGAAAGCAAAAAATTTTTGGAGATTTAGAGTCATTTTTTATTGACTAGGGATTCAATCCATTGGGAAGATAGAATAATTTAAAATTTATATGCATCTAATTTTATGTCCTTGAAATGTTTGAAGCAAAAAGAGACAGAAAGACTTGTAAGGGGATATGGATAAATCCATAGGCATGCTGGAGTTTTATAACAAATCTTCCTCAGAAAGAGGACAAGCAGGCAAAAAAAAAAAAAAATCTGTTGAAGAAAAGAAAAGATTTCAAATGCATGAGTAAAAAAACTGAGACGCTGAAACCTTGGCATGGGCCACAGAGCAAGTCTCAACAATTTCAAAGGATTTTAAAATGACAAGGTATATACTATGATCACAATTAAAAAACAAAAAGATAACTGGAAAATCAGCATATATTTAAAAATTAAGATAAGTATTTAACTCGGTAGCCCCCCCAAAATCTAAACAAATATACTGTTTTTTTTCAAAACATGTGAAAGTAACTTCCTTTAGGGAGATCTTCACCTGAAAATGTTATATTAGGAAAGACTGTAGGCTGAAAAAACTCAATGAGCCACGTGTTCATCTCAAGAAATTGCAAAAAGGAAAGCAAAGTAAATGCAAACAAAGAAGAAAAGAAATAATAAAAACAAGAGCAGAATGTACTGAAAAAGCAGAATAGAAAAGATCAACAAAGTCAAAAGTTGTGCGTTTTGAAAAGATGAATAAAAATTATTAACTTGGGTGAGACTGATCAATAAAAAAATGGAAAGAACGTACAAGTAACCAATGCTGGACATGAAAAAAAGGGGCATATGGGCTGAGGTTTAGAGGATAAGCATGTATCAGGAGGTGATGAAAGGGGAGGGGCATCTTGGGCAGTGGGAACAGCCCGAATTGGGACTGAGGCCTCAGTTGCTCACCTGCCAGAGCAGTTGGATGGTTGTAGGGGTAGGCAGGACGGGAAGTAGAGCAGGCCAGGATGGCCCAGACTGGGAGGGGCAAGCTGAGGAGTTTGGACTATATCTTGAAAGCCAGGATGCAACACTGAAAGATTTTAAGAGAGAAAAAGAAGAAGCCATTTAGGCTGGCCATCCTGGCTACACCTGGGGAATGATTAGGAGGTGGGATGTGGTGGAGATGCCAACCTAGACTGGAGGAGGCCAATGAGCAGGTAGATGCAGTGGTCCAGGTGAGAAAGAGGAGAGCCTGGACCAAGGTGGAGATGCTGACAATGGAGCAGGCTTAGAAACACCCTGGGGCTGGTAGCTGCCATCACAGGACACAGCTATAGGAATCACCAGTATTTGCAAATAGCAAATAGCGTGGAGAAGAGGAATCAACTGCCAAGGTGGAGAGTATTTGGAGAGTCAGGAAACGTCCTAATGTTAGTCCCTCAGTTATGTCTGACTCTTTGCAACCCCACAGACTGTAGCCTGCCAGGCTCCTCTGTCCATGGAATTCTCTAGGTAAGAATATTGGAGTGCATTGCCATTCCCTTCTCCAGTGGATCTTCCCAACCCAGGGACTGAACCCAGGTGGCTTAGCCATCTGAGCCACCAGGGAAGTCCCTTATGTATTATAGGCGTCATATTTACCGATCAGGACACCACTGGTGACTCTTGGAAGACTTCAGGGAAGAGCCACCTTTTGGAGCCCAAGTGCCTGGTGTCACCCTGGTGAGAATATGGCTGGCAGCTTGATTACCTGTGAAGGAGGAGAAAGCATAGCATTGGAAGGCCTTGTGGGATCACAGACATTTTTTCAAAGTTGGAAGATGCAGCTCTTCCCCCCTTCACCGCCTGTCATCCTCCACCTGAAAAATGAAAATCAGTGACTCACATTATATGACTAAGATTTTCCAGCTACATCTGTCCAGGTCATCCTATTTCCTCCCTCTTATTGCATATTAATAGGGAAGTGCTTTTGAACCTGGCCTTGTGATTACTCTTTGTTTATATGTCTACGTCTAGTTACTTTATCTTGGCTTCCTAGGTGGTGCAGTGGTAGAATCCGCCTGCAAATGCAGGAGACGAAAGAGACTCAGGTTCCATTCCTGGGTCAGGAAGGTCCCCTGGAGGAGGAAATGGCAACCCACTCCAGCATTCTTGCCTGGAAAATTCAATGGACAGAGGAGCCTGGCAGGCTGCAGTCCATGGGGTCACAAAGAGTTGGACACAACTGGGTATGCAAGCATGCTAGTTACTTTATTTATCACATAAGAGGATGGGGAGACAAATTTTTTAAGAATTTCAAAAGAGGAAAATTTAAAGGATCATCATAGCTGTTTCTGCCAAGGAAGTCTATGAAATGTTTAAATCAGGAATGGCCAGTTTACATATCAGACTGGTATTTATAAATCCCAGTTTTTTCTCCTCTGTAACATATTATAATTGAAAGATGCCCAAACAGATGTTTTCTGTTATATGGATGTGGTTCCAAAGGTTTCTTCATATGCTGCTCACAGACAAATAATCCCGAAGGAGCTATAGGGGCCAATAATCTCCATTTTGTTATTGTGTGTGAAAAACATCTCAGGCTGTTTTTATTAGACGAATTTCATTTTGGAACAGCATCATTATTAAGGCACACCTTTCTGTGCACATTTTTAACAGTAAATTCCTTTCCCTTATCTCGTGGCTCAAAATTCTACTTATTCTTTTTGTTGTCCTCAGATCATTTATTCATTTACTGTGGTCATTGAGAAGCCCTCTTTCTCAGTCAGATTTCACCCCTCAGGCGTGGAGTCCCGTGGAAGAGATACTCAGATTACCCAAGTGTGTGTTCAGGCACACCTATGAACGCAAGTGTCAAGTTTTCCTGTAGGACTGGTGCTCCAGAAATGAAATATTTAAAGTGAAAATGGAGGAGACATTGTTTCTACAGGAGAGCTGGCAAAAGCATTGTTTGGTTAGACTCTATCAATATTGGTTTAAGTCTTGTTATGTCTCAAAGTCATTCTGAAATCAGAGCTGACGGTGAAGAAGCCCTTGGAAAATAAGAATAGCCCTCTCCTGGGATCTGAAGCTCTGACCCAAAGAACGGGAGGGGGACGATGCTGACCATGTGAGAGAGATCGACAGTGCATACGCAGTGTGGACTGAAAAATAAATACCCACAACCTAAAAGTTAAAAGTTGATTTTATTAGGTGAGAATGTTAGGACTCGATCCCGGGAGACAATACCTCAGAGACCCCCAAAGAGCTGACTCCAAGGAGGCAGAGGAGAAGCCAGGCTATATACAAGGTTGCAGGTAATCTGAATATGAAAAGATTACTATTAATTAAGAAAAACTAAATCTCTCACGTGAAGAGATTTAGCAATCTTCCATGTATGGGAAGATGCAGGCATCCCGGCTTGCTGAAATCATTTCTTTCATATGCATCTAGCTATCTGGGGCCAGTCCCACTTTCTTTATTGTTCACATCCTAATTCCTTGTTTACCATAAGAGATGGTGGATGTGGCAGCCACCTCTCACATCCCTCCAGCTCCTCAGCACTTACGGGGAGGAAGTAGCCGATGGCTTCCAAACAGCTGGCTTTGTTTCACCTGGGCTCAGAAATTTGTATTTGGAAAAGGCTCGTTGACTGGTGGTAGAGCAGAAAATATTTCATTTCACAGCAGTAAAACTTCTGGGAATTCTGGAATATCCTGAGGTTTTAGAACAGACTATCTAGTTACTTCCTCTGAGACTGTCCTGGGTCTTTTGCTCATCAGTAAACAAGGGCAGGAGAGACGAAGGGGAAATACTGCAGGGGGACCCTCCAGGTCTAATGCTGGTGACGTTAGCTTCAACAAGGGGAACGGGGTGGTCGGGTTAGAAGCTGGAGTTCCTTGGAGCTTCTGGAGTTCCAGAACATACAGATGTCTCATGCTTTTTGCTGCGGGTGGAAGTGAAGGGGCACATTTCCTGCTGGTGGATGGATCTGACATAACCACAGACACCAGGTCTGAGTCCAGGGAGGAAAGGACAGGCCTGGGGCCTCCCTGTGCACCCAGGGGCACTGGTGGAGCAAGATGTAGAACTCTCAGCCACACCATTGGTCCATTTATTCATTCATTCACTCAGCAAGTGATCATTGAGCCCTTTCAGCATGGCGGGCATAGTACTCGGCTCTAAATAAACCCTGGTGGGAAAAACAGGTACAATCTCTGGACGCTTGAAGCTTCTGTTCTGTTGGGAGAGATGGAGGTTGGAAAACTAGGCAAATGAAGACATAAAATCCGTGCAGAAGGTTTCGGGGACAGGGGTTAGAGGTCACAAAGTCCTCTGGAGGCAGAGGCATTGGCCAGAAGGACAGGGGAGAGGGATAGGGCCCCGGGCAAGTGGGAACCAGAGGGGGAAGTTGCTGTGACAGGAGGGAAGAACCTAAGGAAGTTCAGGCCAGAGGATGGGCTGGGAAGAGAGGGGGCTGGAGGCCTGAAAAAGCTTTTAGACCACAGACAGTGGAAGCCAGGGGATGGTTGTCAGCAGGAAAGTAACAACACCCACTCCCTGCACCCCCTTGCACTGGAAAGATAATTGCAGCAGCTCAGAGAATGGGTGGGGCTGGCTGGACACAGAGGCATGTGGAGAACACAGTGAGGCCAAGCGGGACAGGCCAGGAGGGAGGCTGCCCTTCCAGGCGGTCAAAGGCCACCACCTGTGGCCTTGGCTTCCCTGTCTCCATCAACTCCCTCCATCTAAGACAGTCATTTTCCTCCTGCACTGGACCCCCTGAGATGGGGGTCGGAGAAGAGCCCCTCACAAGCACAGTGACAGCTTCAGGTAAATGACTTCTCCACGGAGGGATTGTCTTCACTCTAGAGGTGGGTGGAAGAACCACCCCACTGAGGAGATATAAACTGAGAAAATGTGAATTGGCACCTTCTTACCCTTCCCAGGTGGCGCAGAAGTAAAGGATCCACCTGCAATGCTGGGAGACCTGGGTTTGATCCCTAGGTTGGGAAGATGCCCTGGAGAAGGGAATGGCAACCCATCCAGTATTCTTGCTGGAGAATCCCATGGATGGAGGAGCCTGGTGGGCTACAGTTCATGGGGTCACAAACAGTCGGACATGGCGGAGCTACTAACACTCACTTAGTGATCTAATGGGACAGAAAACACCTCAGTATTCCTCAGTGCCATTTAAAAAGTCTGTTAACATTAGAACCTATTATATAGAGTGAAGTGAGTCAGAAAGATAAAGATAAATATCATGTTCTAACGCATATATATGGAATCTAGAAAAATGGTACTGAAGAATTTATTTACAGGGCAGCAATGGAGAAACAGACATAGAGAATAGATTTATGGACGTGGTGAGAGGGGAGGAGAGGGTGAGATGTATGGAAAGAGTAAGATGGAAACTTACAATACTGTATGTAAAATAGATCGCCAATGGGAATTTGCTGTATGGCTCAGGAAACTCAAACAGGGGCTCTGTATCAATCTAGAGGGGTGGGATGGGGTGGGAGATGGGAGGGAGGTTCAAAAGAGAGGGGGTATAGGTATACCTATGGCTGATTCATGTTGAGGTTTGACAGAAAACAACAAAATTCTGTAAAGCAATTATCCTTCAATAAAAAAAAATTAAAGAAAAGCCTGTTAACATTAATGTTCCCAGTTAGCAATATAGCATCCTAATTAAAATATTCTGCCATGCATACAGTAGCATACATGTGGAGTTGGCAAGGTGAAGAGTCTATTGAAATGTTGACAATCTAGAAGAGAGGACCTGAAAATAATGAACAGATAACTTCGAAAAAATCTGCTATTGTTCCCATTGGAACCCGCAGGAGAACACTTACTTTCAAATCTTCTAATGAAATGAGGAGACACAGTTTACAGGGTGATGGGACCAGAGGCGTCTTATGCTCCTATGTTACTCTTTGGCTCTCTGAAGGCTCCTGAGGTTTTGGGGTACATGGCACAGGCTGAGGTTTGAAGTTCATCTTTGAGGAGCCCATGTCTTCATTGGCTACAACCTCCTCCCTCCCAGAACTTCTTTCCTTCTGAGCACCAGGCACCCTTGAAGCATCTCCCCCTCCCCCTCCCCTGTGAGGTGCCCAGGGCCACCCCTGCAGCCCCTCCCTGGTGGGACACTTCAGGAAATGGCCGCTCTTCCTCCTGCCGTGGTGCAAACTCACAGCTCGGCGTCCCTTCCCTGCGCCGCTCACTCTGTGCTCAGGGCCACCAGCTCATTGGACCTGTAATCCAGGCTATGGGGCCTTGGTGCCAGCAGGCACCTCACTGAGCTCAGCAGAGAACAAAACACTACTTGCTTTCAATTCTATCTTTATTTTAAAATTTGCCCTTAAAAAGCAGCCAGACAGAATTCATTATTCTCGAAGCAGGCTTCTCTTCTTGGGCAGGCCCGCCAAGTAGTCGCCAAGGAGACGCAGAAGCAGTGGGATGCAAAGATGAGGCCTCTGGACACACGCGTTTCTCCAGGTCTGGGCAGCAGGACCCTGGCTCAGTCCTCCCCCAGGACAGAGTCAACAGCCAGATGAGGCTCTTCGTCTGTCTCTGTGTCCCCACGTCACACCCCAGCTCAGGAGCCTGTGGTTCCTGTCAGTGTTCTGTGGAAGCTGTATTCATCCTGGACCAACACTGAAATAAAAAAGCAACCACGCTGGTTTTCCAGTAGTTACATACGGATGTGAGAGTTGGACCATCAAGAAAGCTGAGCGCCGAAGAATTGATGCTTTTGGAGTGTGGTGTTGGAGAAGACTCTTGAGAGTCCCTTGAACTGCAAGGAGATCCAATCAGTCCATCCTAAAGGAGATCAGCCCTGGGTGTTCATTGGAAGGACTGATGTTGAAGCTGAAACTCCAATACTTTGGCCACCTGATGCGAAGAACTGAGTCATTGGAAAAAAGACCCTGATGCTGGGAAAGATTGAGGGCAGGAGGAGAAGGGGATGACAAAGGATGAGATGGTTGGATGGCATCACCAACTCAATGGACACGAGTTTTTGAGTAAACTCTGGGAGTTGGTGATGGACAGGGAGGCCTGGCGTGCTGCAGTCCATGGGGTTGCAAAGAGTTGGACACAACTGAGTGACTGAACTGAACTGATTTGCTTGTTCTCTCCTTTCCCCATATTCTAATCATATCCTTCCTTGAGCCTTAGTGAGCACCGTGCCTCCTCCATGGATGTTTTACATAAACTCTACCCACCTTTTCTCTGTCTTCTTCAAGCTATGTTCTTTACTCAGGAACTGTTCTCCATTGCCAGCTGGGCTAGGGTGTTCTGGGCCAACCCGGTCAAGCTGGGTGCGCTGCGGTTCCTTACATTTCCTTCTCTGGGTTAGAATTGGCCAAAGAGATTTGTGTGAGCTTTGGAAGGCAGGAGTGAAGTGTGACCATCACTCGCAGAAGTTCCTCGTGGTCATGTCTAGTGATGGATGGATACAGAGCTGCCCAGCGCCTCCCAGCTTGTGCCAAATCCTCTTCACTCTATGTCCAGCTCCTCTGCCCAGCTGCTGGCTTGGCTGATCATAGTGGGTCCAAGCCCAGTATCAGGCCATAGACCCTCAGAGGCAGAAGCCACTGAGGCATGGCCCCAAATCCCCCTCCATAACACCCCTTTACAGTCTCACTTGGGGGCTGCCTACCCCAGCTTCTCAGATTTCCCCACAAGCTGTGACTTTTCTATTAGAGCCACAGGTGGCCTAGTTGGTGATTCTTCTCTGATCCTTCAAAATTTGCCTTCCAAGTCTTCACTTCTTAAGCCACTCCAACATTTATGTGAGGTTCAATTCCCATTAAATCCCCTATCCCTGAAACATGGCTTTGCTTTTCTCATTGAACCTTGACTGGCACACCAACCAACCCTCCCAGATAATCTTTGAGCCTGCTGCACGGGCCATGTCTTACATTTCTTTCAACTACTTATAGTGCCCAGGGCAATGCTGGAGGCAAGTAGATGTCCAATGGTATTGGCTGATTGATAGACTGAAAAAAAATGTTCCTACAAATGTTTTTGGATAAATAACCCTCCTGCTGCTTTCCCTCTCCCAGAAAATGTAGGAACCTGCTGCTAAATTCCAGGGCATGGACTTATTCAAATGTCAGCTTCTGTGTGTGAAGATCCACCATAATTTCTCAGGACTCGGTCACAGGAAAGTGGAGTGCAAAGCAGCGATTGAGCTTGTTTGCTTTTTCCCTCTGCACCTAGGTGATCAGCTCTCAGAGGTAGACTGTTATCAGATGAGTGACCAAGGGAGGGAGACTCAGGAGAAACTCATGTCCAATAGTGTTCAAGGCTGTGGTTTAATAAGTGGGTAGTCAGAAATATCAACTACATGTGAGGAACACTGTCGCTCTTGGGATGTCTAGTAATCCATGTGTTCAGGAATGTATGAGTCTTTCTAAGAGGCGAGACCAGACCTGAAAGTCTGATGGTCCAACAAATAAGTCATATTAGTTGAGTGCAGTTTTCATTGCTTGCCTTCCTAACTCTTTTTTTTTTCTTCCTTTGTATTAAAAACATATTTTGAAGTCTTATAATCATTTTTATTTTCTTGGGCTCCAAAATCACTGCAGACAGTGACTGCAGCCATGAAATTAAAAGACACTTGATCCATGAGAAAAGCTATGACAAACCCAGAGAGTATATTAAAAAGGAGAGACATCACTTTGCCAACAAAGGTCCATGTAGTCAAAGCTATGGTTTGTCCAGTAGTCATGTATGGATGTGAGAGTTAGACCATAAAAAAGGCTGAGTGCCAAAGAATTGGTGCTCTTGAATTGCGGGGCTAGAAAAGACTCTTGAGAGTTCCTTGGACAGCAAGGAGATCAAAGCAGTCAATCCTAAAGAAATCAGTCCTGAATATTCATTGGAAGGACTGATGCTAAAGCTGAAGCTCCAATACTTTGGTCACCTGATGCAAAGAACTGACTCATTTGAAAAGACCCTGATGCTGGGAAAGATTGAAGGCAAGAGGAGAAGGGGGCAGCCGAGGATGAGATGGTTAGATAGCATCACTGACTCAGTGGACATGAATCTGAACAAACTGTGAAAGATAGTGGAGGACAGTGAAGCCCGGCATGCTGCAGTCCATGGGGTTACAAAGAATCGGACATGACTTACCGACTAAACAACAACCAAATTTCCTTCTTTCAAACACTTAACACAAACTTTGTCTATGTTTGATGATTTTGCTCTCTAAAGTCCTTGTGTGAGGACCCAAATTTATTCTGTTAACTCACATTCATGGTAATTTTTTCTTTGCAAATTTGATCTTGGGTTCTGAGCTTGAATATGTTTGATCTTTACACTGGGGAATCCTGAGAGCCCAAACTGGGGATTTCCCTCCAGAGAAGACTTTGCATTTGCTTCCACCCGGATTTGGCACACCACGAGGTCTTCAGGGGGTCAGACTTAGTGCAGGAATCTCAAAGTCATCTTTTCACCTGGCAGCAGGTACAAGTCTGAGATTTTATTGCCGGGTGGGATCATCATTTGCTCTCACATCAATGGTACCTGGTGCCTCTGTTTGGAACTTGGGACTCCCTGCTCTGATTTCAGCTCAATAACTTTAAAAAAATGTGTCTTGGAGACTTAACTTACTTCCTGGAGCCCAGAAACATAAAAATAGTATAAAGTACATTTTACCTAGGATCTCACTTTGTAGAGGGAGAGAGGTCTGAGCACTGTGGGGGAGCCCCACGTCTTAGTCTCTCCACGACTGTTTCCCTGGATAACTCAGCAACATTGAGCCCACAGAATCAGTTTCTCTCCTTTGCCATATTTTTAGCATCAGTCTTGAACTATCATTATACACTGACGATGTATAAATGGATACTGTAGTTGAAGAAAGACACTTTCAAAAAGTCTATTCTATTAAACTGCTCTGTAAATGTCACAGAGTAAGACTTGAAAAGCTTTCAAGGCACTGAAACCAGAAATAGTATGTACAGCTTGGTCCATTTTTGTGCCCACTTCCTTTGAGGGCAGATTTTAGCCTTTCCTGAGGCCATACTTTTTTTAACTCCAAAGTATTCCATGTTGGAACTATCTATAGAAAGTTAACTTTGAGAATTAGATTTCTAACTTGCTAGTCTAGCAGGAGAAGTCCTGTGCAAGCAAAGAAGCAGTGAGAAAGGTGTGACCCATCTGTTCTTTAAAGACGTTGCAATAAAATTGGTCAGTCTCTTCCTAGAATTTTTGTCTGATGTTATGAAGTGTTAAGAGCAGGCCAGGGGGAGCAGATTATTAGTTGCAATGCCTGGTGTTAATAAAAGCCATTGAATTCATGTTGATATATGACAGAAACCAACATATTTGGGTTGCACGGCCACTCAGAGTTAAGGTCTAAAGGTAGGGGTGGGGTCTTCTTCCGTCCCCATGTCCTGAAGCTTTGTTTCATTCTGCACCACTTTATTTTGGCTTTCATGTCCCATAAATGTAACTTATTTGCTCAGTGAAGAATTCAAAGTATTTAGTCATAATTTCCTTTTCACAGGGGATAGGTGAAGTAATTTGTTTTCTGGGAAAAAATCGAAGACATGCTGGCATGACCTGTTTTGAATTCTGTTGAAAACATGGAGTACTCAGAAATGGTCCTCTCTGAATGTCCCCCTTTGGCATAAAAAGGAAAGAGTTAAGTCACAAAATTCTGTTTTTCTCTAAAATTGAAAGAGTCTTCAGATTTACTTGGCAACAGTGTATACAAACTGACCTATCCTTTGGAGAAGATGAGAACATTGATTTCTATTAATCATCTCAAGAAAAACAGAAGTTTTGTGACAAAGCGGTCACGTGACTAAAAATTGCGTATGTACATATCTTCATGGCAGTCTTCTTACATCCATGGTGTTCTACATGCCTCACCTGACATAAGGAGGGGACTAACCTCAGTTGTTTTGAGAATCTGTAATATCTTGTCAGCTCTCAGTCTTGTGCATGCTTATTATCTTCGGTTGAAAGGGATTAAAGTGAAGAGCTATACTGAAACTGGAGAGGGAGACCAGCGTCCTTTTTTGAAAATCTGAATTAGACGTGGAAACAACCCAAATGTCCATCAACATTTGGTTAAAGATGAATGGTTACAGAAAACATGGCATGCACACAATGGAAAGCTATTCAGCCTTAATAAAGAAGGAGATCCTGCCATTAGTGACAACACGGATGAACCTGGAGATCATTTTAAGTGAAACATGCCAGATTCAGAAGGACAGATACTGCATGCTTCCAATTATATGTGTGTGAAAGTCACTCAGTCGTGTCCGACTCTTTGTGACCCATGGACTATACAGTCCATGGGATTCTCCTGGACAGAATTACTGGAGTGGGTAGCCAGCCATTCCCATCTCCAAGGGATTTTCCCTACCCAGAGATCGAACCCAGGTCTCCCACATTGCATGCAGGTTTCTTTACCAACTGAGCCACTAGGGAAGCTGGATTCCACTTCATGAGGGATCTAAAATAGCCAAACACATAAAAGCAGCAAGAGGAATGGAGGTGGCTGGGGGCTGGGGAAGACGGGCAGTTGTTCAATGGACACAAAGCTTCAGTTACTCTAGAGGAGAGAGTTCTAGAGATCTACCGTACAACATAGTGCTTGTAGTTAACGATACAAGATTGTGTGCTTCAAAATTTGTTAAGAGAGTAAATCTCATGTTTAGTGTTCTTACCACAAACAAAAACAAAACCCACAAAGGGCCACAAGGAAACGTTTGGAGGTGATGGACCTGTTTATTACCTTGGTTGTGGTGATTGTATCATGGGCGTATGTATGTCTCAAACTCATCAAATTGTATCAATTTAACATGTGCAATTTCCTTTCTGTATCAGTTAAATCTCAATAAAATTCCAGTATTCTTGCCAGGAGAATCCCATGAACAAGAGGAGTCTGGCAGGCTACAGTCCATGGGGTCGCAAAGAGTCGGACGTGACTGAGGGTCTGAGCACAAACCTCAATAAAACCGTTAAAAAAGGAAAAAAAAAATCTAAATTGTAGATGTTGTAAAGAAGAAAAGAATTTAGCTCTTACAATTAATTGCCTTGTGAGAGTTAAATGATGGGATAATAACTGATTAGATTAGTTTAGAATGGAAACAATTTTCTGCATTTTGTTTAAAGCCATGTGACTGTATATGATTTATATGAAATGATTTTAAAAATCTTCATTTCTCTTTCTTTCTAAAACTGATGCTCCTGGACTGAATTATTGCTGTTATTATTTTTATTAAATTTTTTCTTTGTATGTATACAATACATGCAAGTTTATTGTTTGCATGTGTTTTATTTTTGTATTTATTCTATGTATAACCTATGTAAAGTCTGAAACAAAACTTTGGACTTTTTCTGAGCCAGTTCATCTTCTCTCGTAGACAAATGTACATCACTTTGTTGGGCCGATCTGCTTGGAAATACTCAAGTCACCCTTAGAAAATCAGCCTATGTGTTTTTCTCTTGTTTAAATTACGCTCACTTAGCAACTGGTGCTCTGTTGAGTATTTTATAGACCTTCTGTTATTGCAGAGATCTGAATGGAAAAGACTGAGCACAAATAATGAGTAAAGCTGGCTGTGATCCACAGATTAAAACATGCTCTGATGTAACAAAAACTTTTGAGTTACTTTTTTAGGAGTGAATTTGAAAACTTTTAGTCAGTCATACTGAGACCTTTCATCAATTCTTTGCCACTATTTCTTCAGATATTGCTTCAGCCTCATTTTCTTTTCATTCCAACCACATGTCTGTAAGACATTTTCACCTGTCTCATATAATTTGTGTTTTTTGTTGTATCTCTCATTCTTTTTTTCCCCCCTCTCTGATACATACTGAATGTTTTCCACCGAGTTGTCTTCCAGTTTATGAATCCCCTTCTTCTTCTGGGTCTAATCTAACATTAAAACCATCTATACATCATGTGAAATGCCAAGCTGGATGAATCACAAGTTGGAATCAAGATTCCTGGGCGAAATATCAACTACCTCAGATATGCTGATGATATCACCCTAATGCAAAAAGTGAAGAAAAACTAAAGAGCCTCTTGATGAGGGTGAAAGAAGAGAGTGAAAAAGCTGGCTTAAAACTCAACATTCAAAAAAAAACCAAGATCATGGCACCTGGTCCCATCACTGCATGGCAAATAGAAGGGGGAAAAATGGAAGCAGTGACAGATTTTATTTTCTTGGACTCCAAAATCACTGCAGACAGTGACTGCAGCCATGAAATTAAAAAGACACTTGCTCCTTGGAAGGAAAGCTGTGACCCACATAGACAGCATATTATAAAATAAAGAGATCACTTTGCCAGCAAAGGTCCCTATAGTCAAAGCTATAGTGTTTTCAGTAGTCATGTACAGATGTGAGAGTTGGACCATAATTCTTCTGAGAGCATAATTCTCTTGAGACTCTCTTGGACTGCAAGGAGAACTAACCAGTCCATCCTGAAGGAAATTAGTCCTGAATATTCATTGGAAGGACTGATGCTGAAGCTGAAGCTCCAGTACTTTGGCCACCTGATGCTAAGAGCCAACTCATAGAAAAGACCTTGATGCTGGGAGAGATTGAAGGCAAAAAGAGAAGGGGGCGGCAAAGGATGAGATGGTTAGATAGCATCACTGATTCAATGGCCATGAATTTGAGCAAACTCCAGGACATCGTAAAGGACAGAGGAGCCTGACATGCTGCAGTCCATGGGGTCACAAAGAATCAGACACAACTTAGTAACTAAACAACAGTTGAGTTCTTAATTTCAGCTATTATATTTCAGTTCTAGAATATCCATTTGATTTTTAAAATAGATCTTACTTCTCTGGTGAAATCTTTTACCCTGTCATCTATTTACTGAACTTACTATTCACAGTTATCTTGACTTTCATATCTAATAGCCCCAATACCTGGATCTCCTGTGGGCCTTTTTTATAATGTCTTTTTTTTTTTTTAAAGCTTTTTGGACTTCTTTCCTAGTATGCCTGGTAATAGTTACTGAATGCCAGGCAATGTATATGGAAAATCACAGGTGCTCTGGGTGATGTCTTTCTCCAGAGAGATATTTCTGCTTCTGGAAAGCAGCTAGAATAGGGGCAGGTCATCTAAATCCTGTCTTGGATTGAGCTGACTAGAATCTGGTTTCAGTTCTCAGGAGGGTTGGTCTATTCATGATTCACTCATATCCTAATATAGTAGTTCAGGCTTCCCAGCTGAAAGCCTGGATAAGCCCTTGACCTCCAATTTTTATCTCCATGGCACCCTGAGACCACTGACAGCTCTGCATACCTTCTCAGTCTTGTGGGCACTGCTGTGTGTGTGCGTACAAAGTTGCTTCAGTCGTGTCCGACTCTTTGCGACCCTATGGACTGCAGCCCACCAGGCTCCTCTGTCCATGGGATTCTCCAGGCAAGAATACTAGAATGGGTTGCCATGTCCTCCTCCAGGGGATCTTCCTAACCCAGGGATCGAACTTGCATCTCTTATGTCTCCTGCATCGGCAGGCGGTTTCTTTACCACTAGCGCCACCTGGGAAGTCTGGGCACTGCTTACAAATCAGTAAATGACAGGGAAAAAGCATGCAAATATCAGACACACGTCTCTGTGCATCCCTGTTTCCTGGGTTCCTGGCCCCGCAAGTGCTACATGCCTTGGTGACTCTGGATTCTAATTTTTAACTCTCCAGTGTTTGAGACTGTCACAAAGTCTATGTCACTTCTCATTTACTTTGCCACTTTCTCCTTGGATTTTCAGACTTTGAAAAATTGATTAGTGTATAATGTTGGACTCATCAGTATGTTTTCTTTCTCTCCAGGATTTTAGCCCCTCAGGTCCTGCTACATTGGCAGCTCTCCAATGCCTTTGAACATATACTTTTAATATTTTAGTATATATTTAGAGTGATAACTGATGGAAAGTTTTGTCTGTTACAAGTCAGTTCATCAAAACAAGAATCTTGTCTTCATTCATTCATATTATGTACTTACTACGCGACTTTACTTCCATTAAGGATATAAAGATGATAAAATCTTTGCCTACTAAGAACTACCATCTACTTCAAACCAGAAAACAAATAATAACGACACAGTGGGAATAAGTAAATATTATAGAATAGAAGTTAATTAAGTACATAGTGTGCAATGACAGCATAGAGAAAGTGTTTGGTTCTAAGACTTGGGTTGGAGAGTGATTCATGAAAGAGTTGGTGCTGGAATTGAGCTTTGAATAAGAATTAGGGCATTACTAGATAAAGGGGATGACTCTGAGGTTCTGCTACAAATTATAACTGGAATGAATTTGAGAATTGCCTGAGTTCTCTGCTTAGCTGGTCGGTCTGTCTTCTTGGTTGAAATGCTCATTTTCACCTCTGTGTGAACATCCCACTACTGGAGAATTACAGAAATATGCTTTTGGTCAATGATGGATTAATCTCTTTTTGCAATGCCTGGGCTGGATTAAGCACATACACACTTCTACAAATCTCAGGGCAACTGAAGATGTAAAACTGGGCCCTGACCTTTGACCTTCTCCTACCTGAATCGCTTCATCTTCTAGGTGCCCATGTCTGTCAGGGATTCTACCCTTCTGATTCCTCAGGTTGGAAAGCCTTGAGTCAGCTTTCATTTGCCTTCTTTCTCAAAATCCGTTGTTTTACCAAGATTTCTTTACATAAATTTCTCTGATTTCTCCTCTTGGGCTCCGGTCATCACTCTTGTGTAAATGAATATGCTGTCTTTCTTCCAAGTCTCTCTGACTCTAGTTTCTCCGATCTGTTTGTACACTCTTTACAGATTAACCTCCCAAACTAGAGTTCTCACTATGCTATTTTTCTGACCCCAAACCTGCATTGGCTCCCTATTGCCTCTCATATAAACTCTACTGCTTTGTTGACTATTGAGGAAGCACCATAGTCTGGTTAATTCTATTTACCTAACCTTTTCTCTATTATTCGTAAACCTGAAATTTCTGTTCTAAGCTGGGAAAACGAAAATACGGTTACTTAAACAGACCTGAGATAATCTATACTAAGCACCCAGCTCAAGAGGCAAAACAAAGAAATAGGACAAACCCTGATTTGCATTGTTTTTTCATTTTCCTCCAAGTGGAAGCTTTAATGATTTGAAACAACACCTTCAATAGATGCAGTTTCTGTCTCGAGCTGGGGATTTCTGAGGGTTTCCTGCATTTCCTCTTTGTGGCTTCTGTTTGTGATTAGATAGTGACATGACTATAGATATGATTCTTTGCTTTTCTTCTGTTTGCTTCTAAGAGTTAATTTCTTTAATGAGGGTATGCTGGGTTTTAATAAAAGAATAGGTTTAGGTTTCATATTTATTTCTAAGAGTTTGTGTGTGTAAGTGTTCAGTGAGGGTTGTCAGATTGCAAACTGGTAGGTGCTGTCCTTCTCAAGACCCCTAAGAAGAGATAAATATTTGAAAAGAAACAGAAAACTATCCCCCCTTTTACCTCTCTTGATAAACTTTCTAACTATTATGTATTCTGTGTGTGTGTTAGTCACTCATTTGACTCTTTGAGACCCCACAGACTATAGCTTGCCAGGCTCCTCTGTCCAGGGCATTTCCCAAGCAAGAATATTGGAGTGGGTAGCCATTCCCTTCTCCAGGGAATCTTCCCGACCCAGGGATCAAACCTGCAGTCTCCTGTATTGCAGGCGGATTCTGTACCATCTGAGCCACCAGGGAAACCCTAGAGCACAGGCTATTATTTCACTTCGCTGCCACTTAGAGTAAGGTGCGGCCACGCGACTCACTTTGGTTGAGGAAATGTGAGTAGACTAGACACTTAACGTTTCTGGGAGGAAGCAGGAAGAGACTTCGGCCTCAGCACTACCATCAGCCGTTGGAGACGGCAGCACTCTTAGCCTAGGCCAGTGAGTGACTGTTGCAAGCAGTGCCCCCTGCTGGCCTTTATACATGGAATCTGAGCTAGAAATGAACTTTTGTTTAAGCCCTCTAAGGCTTCCCTTGTGGCTCAGCTGGTAAAGAATCCGCCTGCAGCGTGGGAGACCTGGGTTCGATCCCTGGCTTAGGAAGATCCCCTGGAGAAGGGAAAGGCTACCCACTCCAGTATTCTGGCCTGTAGAGTTCCATGGACTATACTATACAGCCCACGGGGTCACAAAGAGTCGGGCACTTTCACTTTCACACCTTAAGCCCCTAAGGTTGTTGGGTCTTTTGTATCTGCAGCGTAACATACAGCCTACCCTGACTGATTCAGGTTACTCCCCATCCCTCACTGGGCAGGAACTAACATTTCTATACTTTGAAATTGGATGCTGGGAGGGCCAAAGGACTAACTTACTCACTTCTGCTGTAGATTGATTTCTTCTTGCTGTGCATTCACATTTTCTTTGGAGTTTCTGGAATTGCTAATGGATAATAAGCTTGACTGTCATGGAATGATAGGATTCTGTATAAACCTTCCTTTCCTCTGAAAGAAGGCCCTGGAGGAATCATTGTTCCAACAGACTCCCTCTTATATGGCTAATAATTAATGTCAGGGATCTTAGTTAAAGGAATGATTGGTGCAAGGAAAGTTTGTGAGATCACTGCCCTATAAATTTCCCCAAAGCTTATCATCAGCCTAGATCACAGGGGAAAGATCCACAAATATTTGTATAGGTGGTTAGAAAACACAGACTAGTCTAATGAGCTGTGATATTTCTCTGGACTTGGACACATTTTTGGCTCCGGTTGTCACGGCACCCCTCCAGGACCTAACTCTCAGTTGATCAGCTTTCCCTGGATACCAGATGCTTCAGCTCCGGTCCAGGCCCTCCGGGGAACAGACCCTGGTGCTTCCTGTGGAGTCGCAGCTGCCCTTTCATTCGGAGAGATTAGGACTTGCTGGTGAATTTGGTAGCTGAATTGCTTAATTTCCTTTTTGGAAAGGCTGGGTAAATCTCTTCTTTGGGTTAAGTTATAGCTCCCCTGAGTCCCAATTAATGCCCTTGGCTTTCTGACATGTTTCATGGTTGAGTCCTGTCCTAGGAGCTACTGGGTTAGTACCCAGGCTGTTATATCCATCACTGCTATAAAAATGCTGCCGTCTATGAAGGTGTCACAGGAACAGGTTGCTATGGTGAGTGCTCCAAATGCTGGGAAACTCTCTAGTCCGTCATCATTTCTGACAGCGTGATCCCCTCCAAGGGATGTGCTCATCCCCGCTGTTAAAACCATGGTCAAGATCTCAGTCTCATCAAGCCAGACAATCGTTCAAGCTTCTTGGCCAGTCGTCTTGCCGCCACTGGGTTCTTTCCTTTTTCTCCTCCGGAAGCTCACACAGACTGTGCCAGACAGAGCTCTTTTTAAGGACACCTACCTTTAGAAGGTGGGACGTCTAAAATCTAAGGGCCGAAAACCGGCTGTGTCTCAGGATTAACTGGAACACAGAGACGTAGAAGCCACCAAGAATCTCTCTTGCTCTTTTCTGCTCATCATGCATCATTCTTCTCTGCTCAGCAAGCCAGGGTACCAGCATCCACACTGTAGGAACCGTGGCCATCCAGCACCAGTACTCCACATCTAAGAACTGTTATGCCAGGTGAAGGGTCATAGAAAACATTACTGCCCGTGGAAACCCTGTGGCTGGAGATGGATGGTGGGAAAAGCTTCCTAGTGGAGGGGGGCTGCTTGTTTGACAAACAATAGGCGCCTTTAACCCGAAGGAAGGATCTTCCTTCAGTGCCTCCCACACCTGCCGCACGTGAGTCACCAGCCCTCATGCCTATTTGCAGCTCTGAGTTTCACAGATATTGTTGGTTCACCATCTTGAAATATCCCCGCTCTATGGGAGGCTGTCTTCCTTTTCACCTACAAAACTCACTTTCTCTGCACAAATATTTTCAATGAATCTGACTGCACCCAGAAACCCTTTCCACTCTTGCTTGCTGTGGAGTTGGTTGGGCAGATTAACAAGTGCATCAAATCTAAGTGTCAGCTGTGGCCTC
Organism: Giraffa tippelskirchi; assembly: GCF_054371585.1. Lineage (NCBI taxonomy): Eukaryota > Metazoa > Chordata > Mammalia > Artiodactyla > Giraffidae > Giraffa > Giraffa tippelskirchi. Next base: position 158,528,863 of record NC_137283.1, on the reverse strand, counting down.
ACGTTTGCTGGTGATCTCTGTGCAAAGGAATGGAAGCCCCAGGAGAACCCAAGGGGGTTCAGGTGCCTCTCACACACAAAAAAATCTCTACTCTGCAGAGTTGATTCTGGTTTAAAAACCACCCCCTTTGTGTTCTAACAAACAGAACCAGAACAAACTTATCCATAACCTTTCACATGAAGTCCATGTGGCCCAGCAGGATTTACCAGCGGTGGGTGCAGAGACTGAAGGGGTGGGGCTGCCTCTCAGCAACACACACAACTCAAAAGGCAAAGAATTCTCTGGTGTTAACCAGCCTCTGTGGCTCCACTGTTGACCCCGGCCCATCAGGCATCTTGTTGGTGCTTTTCTACTGCTCTTCACTCTTCACTCATCTCTTCCCCTTCTTGGAAGCAAACCTGATCAGTTGTTCCTTTTCAGGCCATCTTGCTGCTCTCCTTGTGAAACTGAAGCTGAGGACAGAAGCTGTATCCAAGCCACTTGGGGGAGTGCCTGGCTGCCCAGTGCCCAGCTTGTGGGAGCTGCTTTCTGCTCAGGTGCTAATTCCTGGTCCAACAGGCGGTGACCAGGAAACAGAGCTGATCTTCTGTATAAAACCGGAGCATGGAGGACTTCCCTGGCGGCGGCCCAGTGGTTAGGAATCCACGTGACACTGCAGAGGACGCGGGTTTGACCCCTAGTCTGGGGATATTCCACACGCCACGGGGCAACGATGCCCTAGCGCCAAAACTATTGAGCCTGCGTACTGCAACTACCTAGCTCAGACAACTAGAGCTGGTGCTCTGCAACAAGAGAAGCCCATGCACTGCAAAGAGGAGTAGCCCCCACTGGCTGCAACTAGAGAAGGCCCATGTGTGGCAACAAAGACCCAACGCAGCAAAAAAAAAAAAAAAGAAAGAAAACAAAAACCCCACCAAACATGGGGCACTGCTGCTTATTCAGGGCAGGGCGAGTGGGGACCATACTTCCAGAACAGAGCTGCTTCCGGAGAGGGGGGTGGACTCCTCCCACAGTGGGCGGGCGACTCAGGGCAGAGGATGGATGAAGGAAACAGCATGTGGACAGGGGTGAGTATTTAATTTTTGTTTCTTTACTTGCAGACAATCTTGAGGGATGCTCCCCAGCGAGATACAGGGTGTTCACCATGCAGCGGAGCTAAGTATCAATTTTTGAAGAGGGACTATGGTGACTCTCCCAGGGGAGGAGTCCCAGGCTGAGCCAGATGGGCCAGGGAGAGGGTGGGCTGGGGTAGAAGGCTAAGAGAGCTGACCCACTGACCCAATACACAGATGGAGTGGAGGAGCTGCGGAACCAGGTCGACAGAAGAGCTTCAGGTGCAAGCCCAGGAGGATATGGAAAGAAAAGAAGAGGGGTTAGAACGGAGGAGGCAGAGAGCACTGATGAATGCCAGCAGCTGGGCTCAGGGAGGCTGGGTAAGGTGACAAGCATGGCACTGGAAGAAAGTCTACAGGGGCAAGTGGAATGATGGCCAAGGCCAAGGTTCTCCCTGAAGTTCAAAGGGTGGGAACCAGACTGGAGCCCAGCCAGGAAAAGACCCCCATCCTCAAAGGACCTTGAGGACCAAGAGAAAATGCAGGACTGGATGGGAGGAGAGGGAGAGAACTGGGGACTCAGGACCCCAAGATGAGTGCTCCCCAGGTGTCTGCTCAGAAAGCACCATGTAGGTGGGGCAGGGATTGCAAGGGGCTTGTTTTGCACTCAGCACAGTGCCTGGCACATAGTAGGTGCTCAGCGCACCGCTGCCGATCCTTGCGTGAGTGTGTATCATGCGATCGGTGCCATTGACAAGTGCGTCTGGGGCAAGCTCTAATAATACACTTCTTTCCAGGAAAAGTTCTGAGCATATTAGCAAGTTTCAAGCTCAGAAATCTTGACGCATAGAAACCTGGCTAACTTTCCTTAAGCCAATTTTTGCCATACTTGTTTGGGTAGAGCATCCCCCAACTTAATGCCCGTGACACCTTTTAACCCTGGAAGGAGCCCGGCTTCTTCGGAGGGACCAAGTGACCCAGGAAGGAGCTGACATCTGGGCCAGGATCTGAGCTGTGGACTCCAGCAGTGTTCATACCATAGCCCTTACCTGGAGAGCTCACAGCCCCTTCTCTTTGGAGGCTTATCACACAGGCCCCCTGAAGCCAAAGAACATTTTCTGTCAATTTTTAATGTGATTTCTTTCTTCCTTCTTTCTTACACCCTCTTTATCCTTCCTCCCTTTGGATTTGTGTTTCTTTTGCCAGTAATGTGGAGACCACGAGAGAAACATCGTTCTTCCTGACCCTCTGACCCTGAGTTTACCTTCATTCATTCATTCAGTACTGGGAGTACCACTGACCTGGATTGGGGAACAGCGCTCTCAAATCTTAGATGAGTAACTTCAACCTAGCAATAATTGAATAATAATAACAAAAGAACAGCAAGACAATCTAATTACACTCCAAAATAGAAAGTCTACACCAGTGATTTTTTATATTTGATTGTTTAGCATCACTAGGGAAATTAAAAAAAGATACATATACCTGAGTTTCCATGCCTGAATCAGAACTTTTGATGTTTAACTTTTAAAATTGTTAAAAGTTTCCCAGGAAATACAGAGCTTGCCTGGCCTGGGACTGTGAATTAGTGTTTGCAAAATGCTGTAGATGACAGGCAAACTCTTTGATGTCAAGGATAGAGCAACATCTGGCTGGCTGGGTTATCACACTGGTCCCATTGGTGTCAGAGAGGGACCCAGCCCTGGGGACCAGCCAGCCACCTGCAACACAGACACCTGTTCACGTGCCCTGCAAGTCAATACCCACACGCTGCACTGTTTCTGCGCTGAATGCCTCTAAAGGGTGCAGGTGACCTGTTACACTTCTGGTTGATGCCAGGGTTTCCGTGATGCTTCCGTCTCCAGACCTGCCTGTTAAAGTTCCATATGTTTCCTGTTTTACCCACATTCACTGTGTGGGACAATGATATTGAAGATTTTCCACAAAGCTGTGACAGATGATTGAAAATTATTTGGAAAATAACTCAATCATAATAACAACAATAGTCCTACTTAGAATCCTATGTTCCTGAGCATGCTTTCTACCCCTAGAGTGCTTTCAAAGCTTCTGTGATTGCTTTGGGGCCGGCTTTTATCATGAGAGCATCTTTATAACTGACACTTCATCTGAGGCCCCATTTGCTTCTTTACACATTTAGTCACACGTAGAGATCCTCTGGGCTTCTGTGGTAGCTCAGCTGGTAAAGTATCCACCCGCAATGCGGGAGACCCTGGTTCGATTCCTGGGTCGGGAAGATCCCCTGCAGAAGAGATAGGCTAACCACTCCAGTATTCTTGGGCTTCCCTGGTGGTTCAGACAGTAAAGAGTTTGCCTCAATGTGGGAGACCTGGGTTCGATCCCTGGATTGGGAAGATCCCCTGGAGGAGGGCATGGCAACCCACTCCAGTATTCTTGCCTGGAGAATCCCCATGGACAGAGGAGCCTGGTGGGTTACAGTTCATGACGTTGCAAAGAGTCGGGCATGACTGAGCGATTAAGCACACACACAGATCCTCCAGCCAGAGCAGCTGGCTCCAAATGACTCCTTTAGGGTGACTACGCAAAGGGTGTCTACATCAGCTATTTTAATAATATCGCGGTCTGCAGTTGAACAGTTCACCTTGGACCCCTGAGATAGTCTTTCTCAAATCATGTAGTACCTATTTTGGAAACTGTATCTCCTCCCACCCCCTGCCCCACACCACCTTTTCATCTTTATCTATTGCTTTAGTTCAGTCCTGGATTCTCGTCCCAAGCTGCGGGTAAGGAGAGTGATGGATAAATTCATCCTTTACTTTAGAGTGACAGGACTAGAAATATCTGGCTTCCTTCTGTTCGGAAAAATTGAGTAGTCATGGAAAATGCTTATGACAGAGCTTACACAAGTGAGCCCTGAAAGGGATTCCTCCTGCCCTTCGTTTTTCCTCTTCTTTACTCCCTAGCTTCCCTTCCTCCTTCCTTCCTTCCATCCACATTTACTAAATATCCACACCATCAGGCAGCATCCTAGATTCTGAGTCAGACACAAAGGTAAAAACAAACTATAGTCTCTAACGTTATCTGAAGATGCCACGGCAGACCTTGGGGAATGCCTTCCTGGCTCACAATTCCTTTTTCTGCAGACTTCTCTGTTCAGGGCACAGACCTAGAAAGACGTGGGACTCCTGGGTCAGAGAGGCAGGACTTTATTCCCCTCAGCAGCAGATGAGCAGACTTATTTTTGCACTAGTCCTGAGCCCCAGTTCTCACAGGGCAACGAGAAGGGGGGCCAGGTGACACCCCTGCCCGTAGTAGCTTGAATTATCAGAGAGGATTTCTGAGTTTAGAGAATTCCAGTCTTTTATGAAGGGGAACATGCTGGCTGTTTTCTCCAAGAGGTCTCATTTCTGTGTTTTGAGACTGCTTGACGTACATGGAGGGTCTCCCCAGCACTCTTTCTCTTGTCCTCTCCGAGTCCAGAGAAAGAGGAAGCAGCAGACAGAGGATGGGATGGTTGGATGGCATCACCGACTCCATGGACATGAGTTTGAGCAAAGCTCCGGGAGTTGGTGATGGGCAGGGAGGCCTGGCGTGCTACAGTCCATGGGGTTGCAAGGAGTCGGACACGACTGAGCGACTGAACTGGACTCAGTCACATCTGTGGGGTGAGGACCCAGATCCTGTCCCTGCTCTGCTGGCTGTCCTTGCCTGCTCTGTCTCCTTCTGACCCTCCATCTAGCTCCATATTCTGCTCAAACCAGGACTGCAGACCTCAGCCCTGACTAAGTCCTGGGCACCAGTTTTAGACCCATTTATCAAGATCTGGGGTTGGCAGACTGTAGTCTGACAGCCAAGTCTAGCTTGCAGTCTGTTTTTGTGCATCACTGGAGTGAGGAAGGACTTTAAATTTTTAAAAGGTTGTAAAAAAGAGAGTGAGAAGAAAACAAGGGGGATTATCAGACAGGGACATCCCACAAAGCCTTAAATATTTCCATGACTGAGCAGCTGAACTGACTGACTGATTTACTCTCTCGTTTGCCAGTTCCGATTCTAGATGTTGAGTCACGTGACAGGGGAAAGGCAACCTACAGAAGAACAGCAGCTGTACCATCCACAGGATGGATGGGATGCTGGAGGCCTGGGATGGTGCTGCCTCCCCATTCTCGGGGGTGTCCTGCTCCCCTCCCTGGTAGAAAGCAGACTCCGTGACCCTCCCACCTTCCGTCTGTCTTAAAAGATTCAGATTTCTCAGATCATAAAATTATACCCTCTCTCTGTACATGTGTTAGTTGCTCAGTCATGTCTGACTCTTTGTAACCCCATTGACTGTAGCCCACCAGGCTCTTCTATCTATGGAATTCTGCAGGCAAGAATACTGGAATGGATTGCCATTCCCTTCTCCATGGAATCTTCCTGACTCAGGGATCAAACTCAGGTCTCCTGCATTGTAGGCAGATTCTTTACTGTTTGAGCTACCAGGGAAGCCCTCTCTGTACATATATATATACACACACACACACATACACACTGTTGTATGTGTGTATATATACATATACACACACACACATACACACTGTTGTGTGTATGTATACATATATATACACACACATATGTGTGTGTATATATATATATATAATATATACATGCACACACACACACTGTTGTGAATTAAATCAGAAAAGTGAAGAAGACAATGTAAATCATTATTCCAGTTGTGATATGTGATTTAAACTAGAGAGGAGCTCTGACTCATCTTCGTCTCTTGGTCAAGCACAGCTACAGCATCAATTAGGATTTAGATGATGTTCTCAGACCTGGGGAATGAATTGCTGAGTGCCAGGAAAATAATACTACAGTGTCTGTGCATGCACGGAGCTAGCTGGACAGCTTCTCAAATGGATTTCCTTTGTGTGGTCAAACATCTGAGCTCTGTAGAAATTCTCTCTTCTCAAAGTCATCTTGGAATCCGTGAGCCCTTAGATTCCGGCAGTATCTTAATTTTTTTTTTAACCTCTCCATTGACATAAAGACCTAAGATGTTTATTCATACTTTCTGTACACTGAAACCAGCTCTCAAAAACATGGAAAAGCATGCTTGAGGATATTGATGCTCACCTTATAATGACTGTGGGACACTTTCTTCCTCTGTGCTCTTTCTGGAGTTCACTTGAGCCTCGAACCTTGGCCTCGGAGTGTGGCAGGCGGTGGAATGATGTACATAGACCACAGGAGACAAAGTCAGATTTTAACTAAATCAAGATGCAATTGAGGGACTTCCCTGGCAGTCCAACGTTTAAGACTTCACCTTCCAATGTAGAGGGTGATCCCTCGCCAGCGAGCTAAGATCCCACATGCCTCGAAGCCGAAAAACCACAACACAAAACAAGAACAATATTGTAAGAAATTCAATAAAGACTTTTAAAATGGCCCACATTAAAAAAGAAGTGTTTTTTTTTTTAAAGAGTGCAATTAAAAGAAGTGGACATTTGAATGATGGTGGTTTGCCATCTTGAAGCAAAATCATATTTTTAAATCAGAATGTTCTATCATCTTAGAAACAGATGTGAATGAAATGTGACATGTGAATGACAAGGATTGGGATTATACTGAATATTTTTCTCATATTTTTCTAAGTCTCGCTGGGTGACTCTGGAGTACAGAACACCTGGTCTGTTCCAAGGGCCGTGTATGAATGAACTTGTTTAAATCCCACATCCCATGAAGCAGATGTTGCTGTGATTCTCATTCAACAGGAGAGGATTCCAAGGCACAGAAAGCAAATGGCGTAGCTCTCATCAAAGCCTGATGTTTAACTTCCAGAGCCCGTAGCCTTTCTTGACTGACCTCTCGGGTGCTCAGCATGCGTGCATGCTCCGTCACTCAGTCGTGTCCGACTCTTTGAGGCCCCATGGGCTCTTCTGTCCATGGGATTCTCCAGGCAAGAATACTGGGGTGGGTTCCCACTTCTTCCTCCAGGGGATCTTCCCAACTCAGGAATCGAACCTAAGTCCTCTGCACTGGCAGGCAGATTCTTTATCACTGAGCCACCTGGGGAGCCCTAGGCTCTCAAAACTTGTAGTTATGTTCTGGAAGACTGATGCCCATCAATGGTCATAAATTAGAATCACTTGGGAAATTTAAGAAAAATCGTGTGGTCTGGATCTCACTCAGACTTTCCTATTGGGGTTGCTGCTACATTTGGGGGCACCTCCTAACGTGTAATGTGGATGGAGAATCACTCCTCCAAGGGGCTGTCTTAAGGTTCAAGTACGTGCAGTTGATACTTGGGATTTTATCTCACTGGTCAGGGTGGTAGTGGTGGTGGTGGTTTAGTCGCTAAGTTCAATTCAGTTCAGTCGCTCAGTCATGTCTGACTCTTTGCGACCTCATGGACTGCAGCACGCCAGGCTTCCCTGTCCTTCACCAACTCCCAAAGCTTGCTCAAACTCATGTCCATCGAGTCGGTGATGCCATCCAGCCATCTCATCCTCTGTCATCCCCTTTTCCTCCTGCCTTCAATCTTTCCTAGCATCAGGGTCTTTTCCAATGAGTCAGTTCTTTGCATCAGGTGGCCAAAGTATTGGAGTTTCAGCTTCAGCATAAGTAGCTAAGTAGGTCTTGGAAATTTTTAAAAGCTCTCACATTATTCTCATGCATACCTATGGTTGAATACTAGGAACTCACTGTTCTTTGTAGGGCACCATTAAATAGAAATGGTTCATTTCACATCCCATCTAAAATCCTTAAAGACCATTTAATTCAGCAGCTCTTAATATAAAGGAGTTTTCATGGTTTGCACCAATGTTTAAATCTGATTCAAACTAATGGCCCTTTAAATATATATTTATATGCCTTTATTGTTATTATTTTTCAATTTTTTGACCAGGCCACTTGGCACGTGGGTTCTTAATTCCCTGACCAGGGATTGAATCTGCACCCTCGCTGTGGAAGTGCAGAGTTAACCACTGGACCACTAGGGAAGTCCCTAAAAATCTTTTTTAAAAGCAAATATTTTGCTTTAGCAATTTTATGTGTAATATTCACTCATATGAGTTAATTTAAAGAACCAATATAATGGACTGGATGTTCAATAAAGGAGAAATAAAAGAAAATAATTTGCAATAAAATAGTACAGCTTTTATTTTCAATATGTAAGTGTGTGAGCACCACCATATAAAGGGGCGTATTAAGACTGTCACCCACACCATCTTGCACGTGGCCACTGGGAGCACACATCACCACAGGAGTGTCAGAACAACTGTCACGCTACAAGCCGTGTTGCTGTGGGTGCTGCGATTTTTTGAAATGCTGAACTCTTGGTAAAATTTCAAAGACACAAGGTACAATTTTCTCTTTGACTTACACGATGATTGCATTTTTGGAAAAGTAAGTGTCTACTAAGACTGTACAAAAGTACTTTCTAGTTGGATGTAAAAGTGGAGTTGGGTTCCAAACTCAGAAAACTATAAACAAGTTTCTCACCTACATAAGTGTCTGGTGGGACATGGAACAGTTGCACAAAATTGTCTTCTGTGTTCCTGGCTTCTACCCGCTCAATGCAGGAACACCCAATCTTCACAATTCTCAGAAAAGAATTGGGCTTCCTTAGTGGCTCAGACAGTAAAGAATCTGCCTGCAATGAAGGAGACCCTGGTTCGATTCCTGAGTCAGGAAGATCCCTTGGAGAAGGAAATGGTAGCCCACTCAGTATTCTTGCCTGGAGAATCCCATGGGCAGAGAAACCGGGCGGGCTACAGTCCATGGGGTCGCAAAAAGCCAGACACAACTGAGCAACTAACACTGTCACACATTTTCCAAATGCTCCCTAGGGGGCAGTAGCCCTCCATCAGTTAGATTTGATGACTTAGAAATGATTTTTCTCCAGGGTACATTCACAGGGGTAAGAGTGTTATTGGCAAGCAAGTGGCTATCGTCCTATATGTGGGAGAAGGAAGTGTGCTAGGTTGTGGCCCAGCTAAGGGAAGCAAGCCTTCCTCTGGACTCATGCAAGGTTGTCCCCACACAGGGGCACAGGCGGAGGAGATTTGAGAGGTTGCTCTGCCACTTTGGCAGTCTTGATGTTGGTGACTCAGTTATAAGGACACACGCTGATATTTGACCTGAGTCTGCTAGAATCCAATAACTTAGAAGTGGATCTGCCAGAAAATACACAAAATGAATTTTTGGAAGCTCCGCTGGAAACTGTGATCCGCGAAGGTAAGCGAGCTCCGCTTTCCAATCTCTCCATCAAGACTGACTTCCCTGGAGCCTGTGCGCACAGGGACACTCTGAGACTTTCACACCGAGCCAAACCTTCCCACTTCCTTTCGTTCTCTTGCTAAATGAGAAAATCGCTGCTGCTGGGGATTAAATGCTTCCCCACTACTAGGAAATTGTGACCGTGACTTGAGATTGTGAATCATGTGGGGTTGCCGTGGGGACTCACAAAGACTCGGAGATGCACACCGAAGTCGGATACCAAAAAACACATCGGTGGTGGGGGAGAAGTACCTTGTTTCCCCCATTTTGAACAGTCTATGTTTTAAAGCTATAAATAATGTCTCCGTCCGTTTCCAAATCATTTTCTTCTAGGCAACCTTCATATGATAACGCATACGTGCATGATGGATTTTCCATCAGTGCCATTTGCAACTGGGGAGAGCTGATTCTTTTTTCTTTTTTGGCTGTGAACGGTCTTCTTTGCTGTGCAGGCTTTTCTCTAGTTCCGGTGTGAGGGCTTCTCCTTGCGGTGGCCTCTGTTGTCAAGGAGCATGGGCTGTAAGGTGTGTAGGCTTCAATGGTTGTGGCAGGTGGGCTCAGTATTGTGGGTCCCAGGCTCTAGAGCACAGTCTCAAAAGTTGTGGTGCCAGGGCTTAGCTGCTCTGGGGTATGCGGAATATTCCTAGATCAGGGATGGAACCCATGTCTCCTGCATTGGCAGGCGGATTCCTTACCACTGAGCCACCCGGGAAGCCCGGGAGAGTTGATTCTTAACCCATGTTGCTCTCACACATTCCTGTGAGAGGTTGGCGGCATGGCACCCATTCTGGGAAAGAGGTCACAGTTCGTTATTTGCTGGTTCTCTTGGCGAAGCTCTGGGAGAGCCAAGCTTACCCCTCTGGACTCGGAAGTTCTCGTGCAGACCTTGGGCTGCCTCATGTGGCTGCAAAGGAAGGATTCTTAGGAAGTCCTGAGCTGGGTGATGGCAGTATTTTAGACTGCTGTTCACTCATGATTCAGAGCCAGAATTAGAGAAGATACATTATGATGATGTCTACCATGTCAGAGCTACCAGTATTTAAAACTCCTTATGAATATGGTGGTGGTGGTCGTTTAGTCCCTAAGTTGTGTCCAACTCTTTGCGACCCCATGGATTGTAGCCTGCCAGGCTCCTCTGTCCACGGGATTCTCCAGGCAAGAACACTGGAGTGGGTTGCCATTTCCTTCTCCAGGGGACCTTCCCAACCTAGGAATCAAGCCCAGGTTTCCTGCTCTCAGACGAGTCTCCTGCATTGCTGGCAGATTGTTAGCCAAATGAGCAGGGAAACCTGATGTAGATGTTGGGTTGGCCAAAAAGTTTGTTTGGGTTCCCAAACAAACTTTTTGGCCAACTTGATATACCCTGTTGCTACACATTTTGCATTACACACTGTAAAGTTAAGTTTGATTGTCACCCATTTAGGTTTTAACATGCTCTCCTGTGTCAAAAATCAGTGGTTCTCAGTAATCTGGGGAGAAATATTCCTTTGAGAATCTTATGGGAGCTCACCAATAAGAAAGCATGTCTTCATATATCCACAAAAGTTTGCAAACAATTTTAGGGGCTTTTCAGACCACAGACTCCCACACAAGGATCTCCTGGGGGTCCATGAACCCTGTATTTGAAATCCCAGAACACATACTTGTTGAGAGACTTTTTAGTTTGATAACAATTGCCAGGTTTTTATTTGATTTTAAGCTAACTTATATGACAAATTGCTCATTGGAAGACAGCAGAGATCATGGAAAAAATAAATCTGCTCCAAAATTATGTATAATCTGTGTTTGTTCTCTGCAAACCCTTGGTGGGGAAAGAGGGAAATAGTTGAGAGAGGTGTTTACGACACTGGGCATTTGTAATGAGCTGTGGTCTGAACATCCCCAGAGCAGCTCACTAGGTCTCATTGCCTGGAATGATTTCTTCCAGTGTCTGGCCACTTGGAAAAGAGAGACAGAATGGAACTTGGATTTGAACTACTAAACAAGGTGGGTTGGGGGACTTGGCTTCCAGTGGCTCCCTTGTTGTTAGATAGTTGGTCTTGGGAAGGTAGGAAAGGAGAATGTATGTAATTGACTCCCAGCTCAAAGAGAGATTTCCCTTAGGTTGTAGGTTCATCTGAAGCTTACTCCCTGGAAGGATGGTGCTTGGTCATCATTTACGCCTTTGGTCCAATTGCTTTAACCAGATCTGGAGCAGGTATCGGCATCACGGAGGGAGAGTGTTGTTTGGGCTGAGCTGGAGGACTTCAAGGTCAATTCTGAAAGTCTGGGCATTTCAGGGAAAGAAAACCTGCAAGTGATCTTGGCTAAGGTCACTTCATTTCTCAGGCTGTTGGTTTTCTCAATGTAAAAATAACTGAAGCAAGACTTAATTATCTCCTTGGTTTACCCATTTGGTGATTTCATTCAGTTCAATAAATATTTATGGAGAGCTATTTGCCAGGAATGTTCTAGGCACTTGGAAGGATCAGCAAACAAAATAAACAGAATTCACTGTCCCCCTGGAGGGTATGGGGTGGGGGCTTGGGAGCAGGGATTGGCGTTGTCATTGTTCTTAAGGTGGTGGTTGAGCTTCAGAGATGGGCCAAAGCTTTCCAGGCAGACGGAAAAGCCAGGCAAAGGCCCTGAGTTTGGCATGACTGGGTAGAGAGGTGACGGGCAGTGTGCCCAGGGCTGTGGAAGTAGGCGGGGAGGGGGAGCAGGGTCAGGGACAAAACAGCAGGTGGACAGAGCTCCATGCATGCCCAGATTGGCAATGGAACTTGGGCTGGGTCTTGAGCCCCATCCATGAAGGACCCCCTGAGCACTGAACAGCCTGCAAAATATACAGGTTCGAGGGTGCCCTGAAGAGCCCCACATCAATTCATCTATAAAGGAAAGATGAAAGTCACCTTCTCTAGGTCACGATTGCTTTTAGTTCAGTATGATTGCAATGACTCTGATGCCCATTAGTAAAACTTCTGAGGCCCCAGAACTTTGCTTTCCTTCCTTGAAATCCCCTACAAGGGGCTCCTGGGTGTCTCACATGTGCTACAGATAACCACGTCAGTCCTCCTCACTCACCACGGCATGCTATTGCTTGGCTGTTCCCAAGTTCGTCAGTGTCGCTGAGAGCTTGGCATCGAGCACGGGGCATTCTGAACTTGTTGCTCAGGGATCTTGGCCCAGGTCAGCTGTCTGTCCTGGGGCTGCCCTAGGCTCTGACCCTCTTCCAGACCCTCTGCTGGGACCCTCCGGGCAGAAGGCCCCTGAGTAGAGAGTACAGAGCATGATCACTGAAGTCAGAAAAACAAACAAACCTCCACACTGGATCAGTTTCACTATTTGAACTTTACAAGGAATTGGCTGTATAACTTGGGCTACTTACCCAAACCTTCTCCATGTGTAAAATGGGACTCATAATAGCATCTTGTCCTCATGGTGCTTTTGTAAGGAGTAACTGACACAGTACATACAAAGCCCTTATCACACTCTGGCACATAATATATGCTCAGTAAACTTATTTCTTAAATCTTCTGAATTCTCTGGAACAGTCCTAATTTAAAATATTTTCACATGGTAACTTCAGAAACAGGTGTTAAGTATAAGTTGGTGCAATGTTTCCAGGAAAAAAAGTTGGTGATGTGCATGAAGAGATTCAATGTAATTCTATCCTATTACGCAGTAATTTTGTTTCTTGGCTATGTGGTGGAAATTTTCAGAAGTGTGAACAAAGATATAGGAATGTTTATCAAAGTCTAATTATGGTATATACAAAGATAGGATAGTATGCAGCCATTAAAGATCAAGTTTACAGAGAATCTTCAATGACATGAGAAAATCCTTGTGACACAGATTTAAATGTAAAGGTCAGCAATTAAAATTATATATTTAGTGTACTGCCTAACTTGATCAATTTATCTTCTGTTATAGATAAAAACTGAACAGGAATATGGATTAAAATGTTAATAGTACTTCTTTCTGGGTGGTGGGATTACATATGTTTTTAGCTGCTTCTTTGACTTTTCTGTAGTTTCTAAAATAAACATGGGTTACTTTTTTAAGCAGGAAAAAAAAGCAATGCATTTTATTTCTAATTTTATTTTTAAATCGTGTGGTAAGTGGATGCATACTTATCAGACCATGTGTTTGGAATTTTATTTGGAAAGTATGGTTACAGTAAATATAGGTCAACTACTTTCCAAGATTTCTTAATTGGAAACTAAAAAAAAAACTTGAAAATAAATGATTTCCTGGACTAGTCTGGATGAGAAGAGAAAATAAAATTTTAAAGGAGATGGAATAATGCCTTCAGCATCTCCATGTATAAATAACTCTCCCCTTTTGGCCTTCGGGACAGTGTTGGGGTGGGGTTTCTTCTGCTTCTTTTTGAGAAACAGCTCTGAGGCCTAGAAGTCCATCTGGGCCAAGTCTGTCTTAGTTTGAGAGACTTAGCTTGAGAGAAAAATAGCTGTCCTCGACTTTATCACTGTATGTCAGTATGACAACAGGAAATGTGAAAGGGAATGACTTTTATCGGAGTGGGAGCCCTTGGTGTGCATGACTGAAACAGGCAACTGTATTTCCAATGGTGTCCTTTATTTTTAGAGGATCTCTAATAGAAGAGCTTGTAATATGTAAAAGTGGAATCATGAAATGGTGTGGTACAGGGCTTCTCAAGCCTTAACAAATGTAGGAGTAACCCAGGGCCTTGGTTACTAGGCAGATTTTCGTTCAGAGGGGGTGAGCGAGGTCCCAAATCCTGAATTCTGTCCAACTCCCAGGTGATGTGAGTACTGCTGGCTGAGGACCACATCTTGTCCTATATGAAGGTATGCATGTATGTGTGCATGCGTACTCAGTCATTTAGTTGTGTATGACTCTTTGCAATCCTTTGAACCGTGACCGGCCAGGCTCCTCTGTCCATGAGGTTCTCCAGGCAAGAATAGTGGAGTGGGTTGCCATTTCCTCCTCCAGGGGATCTTCCTGATCCAAGGATGGAACTGACATCTCCTACATTCACAGGTGGTTTCTTTGCCACTGAGCCACCTGCGAAGCCCCACACAAAGGTGTAGGATACCACAAACGCTTTGTATTTTGACAAGGAAGAAAGGAGGCAGGAACTGAGATGCTGCCTTATCACTTCATGAAGATCTTCCCAGAGAACTATGGACCACGGTGCTAGACCAGTAGCTCTGAGCTTCCCTCTACCTCAGAATCAACCAGTAGATTTTTAGAAAATAAAGTGAGATGCCTGGGTTCCCCCTCACAGAGATTTTGATTTAGTTGGTCCTCGGTGTTCCTTTTTCAGTAGCTCTCCAGGTGGTTTTAATGGACAGTGACGGTTAAGATCAAAACCACCCGGAGAGCTATTAAAAAAGGATCACCTAGGACCAGCTTACCTGGCTCCTTTCCGACCTGCACTGGCTGATCAGCTCGACTCAGGGGTGTTTCTCTTTCTCCTTGGCAGGGCCTGGTGCCCCTCCTGTGTGCTCATGGGACCCCATTGCTTGAAGCATTTTCTCAGTCTTACGCATCTTAATTGCAGAAGAATCTTCAGGATGAGACAGAGGGTCCTGACCCAGCTCTCCCGCCCCACTGATAAGTCCATGTTACCTGTGCTCACCTCTTAATAGACTCGGTAGACCCACGGAGCAGCCATTCAGAAAGCGTTCATACATGAATTTGGAATCTGGCTTTTTTGTGACACACAGTCAACACTCAGGAAGCTAGGGAAGGATTTGGATGACATTTCTGGCTCTAGATCTTGCCAGAAACTCCCAAAGATCCCAAAATTAAATTAATTTTCTTTTGGAGATGGAAGTTGATAAATGCTGAAAATTCAACTCCCTTCCCTCTCTATTAGTAAAATGAAAATATCAGTAACAGAATAATTTAAGATGCACACAAGAAAGTGGTTTAGATTCCAAAGAATGCCTGCTCTGAGGTCCAGTGAGATAGCTTTAAAAAAACCCAATAATACCCCTGCCTTGCTGTATCTCACTGTGCGCACTGTTCCCTGAACCCATGGCAGTCAAGGTGAATCTGGAAGAGAATGCAAGGAGCTGTAGGAATTGCAGACGCGTTTATTTTCTCCTGGCTGGCACAGCAGCTGCAGCAGCAGACATAACAATAAAACCAAACAGCACACAATCACAAGGGCTTTTCCAGGTGGAGCTTGTATATGCTTCAGTTCAGTTCAGTTCAGTTGCTCAGTAGTGTCCAACACTGCGACCCCATGGACTGCAGCACACCAGGCTTCCCTGTCCGTCACCATCTCCCGGAGACTGCTCAAAATCATGTCCATCCAGTCAGTGATGCCATCCAACCATCTATCCTTTGTCATTCCCTTCTCCTCCTGCCTTCAATCTGTCCCAGCATCAGCGTCTTTTCCAGTCAGTCAGTTCTTCTTCCAGGTGGCCAAATATTTGGAGCTTCAACTTTAGCATGAATATTCCAATAGTCCTTCCAATGAATATTCAGGACTGATCTCCTTTAGGATGGACTGGTTGGATCTCCTTGCAGTCCAAGGGACTCTCAAGAGTCTTCTCCAACACCACAGTTCAAAAGCATCCATTTTTTGAGGCTCAGCTTTCTTTATGGTCCAACTCTCACATCCTTACATGACTACTGGAAAAATCATAGCTTTGACTAGATGAACCTTTGTTGGCAAAGTAATGTCTCTGCTTTTTAATATGCTATCTAGGTTTGTCATAGCGTTTCTTCCAAGGAGCAAGCATCTTTTAATTTCATGGCTGCAGTCACCATCTGCGGTGATTTGGAGCCCAAGAAAGCGAAGTCTGTCACTGTTTCCATTGTTTCCCCATCTATTTGCCATGAAGTGATGGGACCAGATGCCATGGTCTTAGTTTTTTGAAGGTTGAGTTTTAAGCCAGCTTTTTCACTCTCCTCTTTCACTTTCATCAACAGGCTCTTTAATTCTTCTTCTCTTTCTACTGTAAGGGTGGTATCATCTGCATATGTGAGGTTATTGATAGTCCTGCAATCTTGACTCCACCTTGTGCTTCATCCAGTCTGGCATTTAGCATGATGTGCTCTGCATGGAAGTTAAATAAGCAAGGTGACAATATACAGCCTTGACATATCACTTTCCCAATTTGGAATCAGTCTGTTGTTCCATGTCCGGTTCTAATTATTGCTTCTTGACTTGCATGCAGATTTCTCAGGAGGCAGGTAAGGTGTCTGGTATTTCCACCTCTTTAAGAATTTTCCACAGTTTATTATGATCCACAGAGTCAAAGGCTTTAGCATAGTCAAAGAAGCAGATGTTTTTCTGGAATTCTCTTGCTTTTTCTATGATTCAGTGGATGTTGCCAATTTGATCTCTGGTTCCTCTACCTTTTCTAAAACCAGCTTGAACATCTGGAATTTCCCGGTTCATGTATTGTTGAAGCCTGTCTTGGAGAATTTTGAGCATTATTTGCTAGCGTGTGAGATAAATGCAATTGTGCAGTAGTTTGAACATTCTTTGGCATTGCCTTTCTTTGGGATTGGAATGAAAACTGACCTTTTCCAGTACTGTGGCCACTGCTGAGTTTTCACAATTTGCTGGCATGTTGAAAGCAGCACTTTCACAGCATCATCTTTTAGGATTTGAAACAGCTCAACTGGAATTCCATCACCTCCACTAGCTTTGTTCATAGTGATGCTTCCTAAGTAAGTCTCATTTGACTTTGGATTCCAGGATGTCTGGCTCTAGGTGAGTGATCACACCATCGTGGTTATATGGGTCATTAAGATCTTTTTTGTATGCTTCTTCTGTGTCTTCCTGCCACCTCTTCTTAATATTTTCTGCTTCTGTTAGGTCCATACCCTTTCTGTCCTTTATTGTGCCCTTCTTTGCATGAAATGTTCCTTTGGTATCTCTAATTTTGTTGAAGAGGTCTCTAGTCTTTCCCATTCTATTGTTTTCCTCCATTTCTTTCCATTGATCACTGAGGAAGTGTTTTTATCTCTCCTTACTGTTCTTTGGAAATCTGCATTCAGTTGGATTTCTCTTTTCTTTTCTCCTTTGCCTTTATCTTCCCTTCTTTTCTCAGCTATTTATAAGACCTCCTCAGACAACCATTTTGCCTTTTTACGTTTTTTTTTCTTCAGGAAGATTTTGATCACCACCTCCTATACAATGTTACAAACCTTCATCCAGAGTTCTTTGGGCACTCTATCTGTCAGATCCAATCCCTTGAATCCATTTGTCACTTCCATGGTATAATCATAAGGGATTTGATTTAGGTCACACGTGAATGGCCTAGTGGTTTTCCCTACTTTCTTCAATTTAAGTCTGAATTTGACAATAAGGAGTTCATGATCTGAGCCACAGTCAGTACCTGGTCTTTTTTTGCTGCCTGTATAGAGCTTCCACATCTTTGGCTGCAAAGAATATAATCAATCTGATTTCAGTATTGACCATCTGGTGATGTCCATGTGTAGAGTCATCTCTTGTGCTGTTAGAAGCGGGTGTCTGCTATGACCAGTGCATTCTCTTGGCAAAACTCTGTTAGCTTTTACCCTGCTTCGTTTTGTACTCCAAGGCTGAATTTGCCTGTTATTCCAGGTATCTCTTGACTTTCTACTTTTGTATTCCAGTCCCCTATGATGAAAAGGACATCTTTTTTGGGTGTTAGTTCTAAAATGTCTTGTAGTTCTTCATAGAACCATTCAACTTCAACTTCTTCAGCATTAGTGGTTGGGGCCTAGACTTGGGTTACTGTGATATTGAATGGTTTGCCTTGGAAATAAACAGAGATCATTTTGTCATTTTTGAGATTGCACCCAAGTACTGCATTTTGAACTGATTTGTTGACTATGAGGGCTACTCCATTTCTTCTAAGGAATTCTTGCCCACAGTAGTAGATATAATGATCATCTGAATTAAATTTGCTTGTGCCGGTCCATTTTGGTTCACTGATTCCTAAAATATCAATGTTCACTCTTGCTGTCTCCTGTTTGACCATTTCCTTGGTGGCTCAGCTGGTAAAGAATCCACCTGCATTGTGGGAGACCTGAGTTTGATCCCTGGGTTGGGAAGATCCCCTGGAGAAGGGAACGGCTACCCACTCCAGGATTCTGGCCTGGAGAATTCCATGGATTGTATAGTCCTTCGAGTGGCAGAGAGTCGGACATGACTGAACGATTTTCCTTCATTCACTCACACAATTTACCTTGATTCATGGACCTAACATTACAGGTTCCTATGCAATATTATTCTTTGCAGCATCAGACTTTACTTCAATAACTAGTCACATCCATAACTGGGCATTGTTTTTGCTTTGGCTCAGCCTCTTCATTCTTTCTGCAGCTGTTTCTCCACTCTTCTCCAGTAGCATATTGGGCATCTACCGACCTGGGAAGTTCATCTTTCAGTGTTGTATCTTCTTCATTTTTCATACTGTTCATGGTGTTCTCAAGGCAAAATACTGAAGTGGTTTGCCATTCCCTTCTCCAGTGGGCCACATTTTGTCAGAACTCTCCACCATGACCAGTTTGTCTTGGGTGGCCCTACACAGCATGGCTCATAATTTCATTGAGTTAGACCAGGTTGTGACCCATGTGATCAGCTTGGTTAGTTTTCTGTGATTGTGGTTTCCATTCTGTCTGTCCTCTGATGGATAAGGATAAGAGGCTTGGGGGAGCTTCCTGATGGGAGGGACTGACTGTGGGAGACAAAAGTAGCCCATGGTCAGGCGAGTACTTTGTGATGTGCATTCACAGTGCTATAAGTGATCTCAGCTGTTACATAATCAGTATTTACAAACCATGGAGCAAAAACAAGAGGTCGTGGGGATAAAAGAGCCTGACACCACCATCTTGGCTAATTTGCTCTTTTGCTACAACCCAAAATCGGCAACTAACTTTGGTGACAAATGGTCAGAAAGAAGAAATATTCAGCTTCCTCATTTACAAAAGAAAAGTTGTGCAAAAATGAGAATTGCAAAGCTGTCAGAAGTGTTTATTTTTGCGTCAGGGCCAAATCAGAGTAAAATTGCTTGAAGTGAGTTCTTATTTATTTGTTTCTCTAGCTTTCTATCTATTTATATTGTGGTGAAAACACATAAAGTTAAATTTATGACCTTAGACTTTTGTCATGTACAGTTCAGAAATGTACATTCATATTGTTGTAAAATAGATTTCTAGAACTTTCTCCTCTTGCAAACTTGAAACTCCAGAGCCACTGAACACGAGTTCCCTTTCCTCCAGCTCTTGGCAATCACCATTCTAGTTTTTATTTCTGTGATTTTGACTCATTTACATACTTCATATCAGTGGAATCAGGCTTTTGGTGATTCAGTTCAGTTCAGTCACTCAGTCGTGTCCGACTCTTTGTGACCCCATGAATCGCAGCACGCCAGGCCTCCCTGTCCATCATCAACTCCCTGAGTTTACCCAAACCCTTGTCCATTGAGTCAGTAATGCCATCCAACCATCTTATCCTCTGTTGTCCCCTTCTCCTCCTGCCCCCAATCCTTCCCAGCATTAGGGTCTTTTCCAGTGAGTCAACCCTTTGCATGAGGTGGCCAAAGTATTGGAGTTTCAGCTTCAACATTAGTCCTTCCAATGAACACCCAGGACTGATCTCCTTTAGGATGGACTGGTTGGATCTCCTTGCAGTCCAAGGGACTCTCAAGAGTCTTCTCCAACTCCACAGCTCAAAAGCATCAATTCTTTGGCGCTCAGCTTTCTTCACCGTCCAACTCTCACATCCATACATGACCACTGGAAAAACCATAGCCTTGACTAGATGGACTTTTGTTAGCAAAGTAATGTCTCTGCTTTTAAATATGCTGTCTAGGTTGGTCATAACCTTCCTTCCAAGGAGTAAGCGTCTTTTAATTTCATGGCTGCAATCACCATCTGCAGTGATTTTGGAGCCCCCCAAAATGAAGTCTGACACTGTTTCCACTGTTTACCCATCTATTTCCCATGAAGTGATGGGGCCAGATGCCATGATCTTAGTTTTCTGAACGTTGAGCTTTAAGCCAACTTTTTCACTCTTCTCTTTCACTTTCATCCAGAGACTCTTTAGTTCTTCTTCACTTTCTGCCATAAGGGTGGTGTCATCTGCATATCTGAGGTTATTGATATTTCTCCCCGCAATCTTGATTCCAGCTTGTGTTTCTTCCAGCCCAGCGTTTCTCATGATGTACTCTGCATATAAGTTAAATAAGCAGGGTGACAATATACAGCCTTGACATACGCCTTTTCCTATTTGGAACCAGTCTGTTGTTCCATGTCCAGTTCTAACTGTTGCTTCCTGACCTGCATACAGGTTTCTCAAGAGACAGGTCAGATGGTCTGGTATTCCCATCTCTTTCAGAATTTTCCACAGTTTATTGTGATCCACACAGTCAAAGGCTTTGGCATAGTCAATAAAGCAGAAATAGATGTTTTTCTGGAATTCTCTTGCTTTTCCGATGATCCAGTGGATGTTGGCAATTTGATCTCTGGTTCCTCTGCCTTTTCTAAAACCAGCTTGAACATCGGGAAGTTCACAGTTCACGTATTGCTGAAGCCTGGCTTGGAGAATTTTGAGCATTTCTTTACTAGTGTGTGAGATGAGTGCAATTGTACGGTAGTTTGAGCATTCTTTGGTATTGCCTTTCTTTTGGTGATTGGCTTACCTCAAATGAGTTTATTTTTTAATGAATACTTTCAGAAATAGTCTCTAGACCAGCAGGAATTAGCTAACAAATAACTGAAAAGCTCTCAGGATGTTGCCTTGAGCTGCAGGCTGGCTGTGTAGAAGGAAAGAGAGTGATTGACACAGGTGAGCCTGGTCGGTGGGCCTGGCATGGGGCAGGTGCTGCCATGAGTGGACCAGGTACATGGTGTCATGAGTGACAGGGGCAGGTAGGTGTTTGTAAAGGAAGATGTCAGATGGGAATGCAGGAAAATGCTTCTTTTAAAGACAAACAAATGAACGAAAAGAAAGCAGACCCTGGTAGGTTAGTCTTTTGAAGACTGGTATCTGAAATCACTGAAATTTGTTGGGCAGAGAGACATTGCAGAAAGGGAAGGAAAGGAAACACCTTACAAGGCACCAGAAAGCAGAGGTGGGAAGCTGGGAAGGATGATTAGATATGAGCTGTGGGAAGATGGACAAAGAATAGCAGGTGAAAGGAGGGGAGAGAGAGGGGCTATCATGCAAATTGTGGTTATTTTCCCAAAGGTCATGAGGGCACTTGCATCGAGTTCAGCTTTGAACACTGGAAAGGGTGACAAACCCATGATATTATAAAGTAAACACTGTATGCTGATTTGTCCTCTGGCTTTACCACTGGGATGGAAGGAAGTCAAAGGGGATGGAGAGCTTGAAGTTGCTGGATTAGACCCACAACCATAGCAACACAGGACTGGTTTGGGTGGTGATTCCAACATTGTAACTACCAATATAAGAAGACGTATCTGAAACAATTGGGGAAATTTAAATATAAAGTGGGTACTAACTGGTAATAGGGAAGCCTTGTTGATTTTGTTAGGTGTGACTGTTAAGGCAATCCTGGAAAAATTCATGCTATCAGTTAGAGATGTCTTCTGAAATATTTACAGCAAAATGGCATGATATATGAGATATGCTTTATTTTTTTCATTTGAGATCTGTTATTATTTTGGTTATTATTACTCTACCAATTTTTTAAAACTGGAGTATGATTGCTTTTCAATGTTGTATTAGTTTCTGCTGTACAATGAAGTGATTCAGCTCTAAGTATACATATATTCCCTTCCTCTGGAGCCTTACTCCCACCCCCACATCCCACCCCTGGAGGTCATCACAGAGCCCCGGGCTGAGCTCCCTGTGTTACAGGGCAGTTTCCCACTAGCTCTCTACCTTACATATGGTAGTGTATATATGTTAATGCTACCTTTTCAATTCATCCCACCCTTTCCTTCCCCCAGTGTCCACAGTGCATTTTCTACATCTGCATCCTGAGATATATTTTAAAATAATTCAGAAAAAAAGTGTATGTATGTGTGTGTGTGTGTGAGAGAGAGAGAGAGAGACAGAGAGTGAGAGAGGTGGAAAAAGCAAACAAAGATCAGTAAAATATTGGGATTGTTAAATATTATTAAAATTAAACAGTGGGCAAAGGAGGGCTCATTCTCTAGCTTTCTCTCTTGTTTATGTTTGAGATTTTCCACAATCAAAATGTCTCCCTCACTGCCTTGAAAAAGTCAGTATTGATTTAATTACACAAAAGCATCAGCACATTAACTCCAGGACCCTCTAGACCGCACATCACACTTGGGAACTCTGAGCCACACATTCCGTTGGCCTGACTCAATGGAATGCACAGCACACTGTAAATAGATCTGGGTTTATGGCTCTGAGAGATGCTTCCATGGATACAAGTCTGTACAGTCAGCCTGGAAGGTAGAGGCCTCTTTTCTCTGCTGGAGATGTGTTTATTCTTTTGCAATAAACATTCTTTCAAAGATCAATATGTGATACAGTTTGCCCAGGGGTCTATATTTTACAGGCAGTGTAGACATTCACCTCTGGTGGCCCAGGATGCCTGTATACGTTGGGTCAATAAAGTGAAATTTGTAGACTGACTCAGCATTAGCAAATAAGGGAGATGGGCAGGTGGCTCAGGGCCTGGGCAAGACTTCCGGGGAAGTGAATAGCTCTTCTTGTTTCCAAAGGCCCCCAGCAGGAGGAAGTCTTCTGGTGGATGAAACCTAGCCATTTTCAGCCCTTTTCCTCATCTCCAGTCAGTTCAGTTCAGTCTCTCGGTCGTGTCTGCCTCTTTGCGACCCCATGGACTGTAGCATGCCAGGCCTCCTTGTCCATCACCAACTCCCGGAGCCTACTCAAACTCAAGTCCATCATGTTGGTGATGCCATCCAACCATCTCATCTCCAGTAGTCATCCATTTTTCCAGTAGTCATGCACAGTTGTGAGAGTTGGACCAGGAAGGAGTTGGACCAGGAAGGAGTTGGACCAGGAAGAAGTTGGACCAGGAAGAAGGTGGACCAAGAAGAAGAGTTGGACCAGAAGCATCAATTCTTTGATGCTTTCAAACTGTGGTGTTGGATAAGAGTCTTGAGTGTCCCTTGGACTGCAAGGAGATCAAACCAGTCAATCCTAAAGGAAATCAACCTTAAATATTCATTGGAACAACTGAAGGTGAAGCTGAAGGTCCAATCCTTTGGCCACCTCATGGGAAGAGCCAACTCATTGGAAAAGACCCTGATGCTGTTACAGTGAACGTGAAAGTGAAGTCGCTCAGTCATGTCCGACTCTTTGCGACCTCATGGACTGTAGCCTATCAGGCTCCTCTGTCCATAAGATTTTCCAGGTGAGAGCACTGGAGTGGGGTGCCATTTCCTTCTCCAAGGGGTCTTCCTGATCCAGGGATTGAACCCAGGTCTCCCGCATTGTAGGCAGACGCTTTTACTGTCTGAGCCACCAGGAAAGTTGCAGAGAAGAAGCCAATTCTGACTCCGTGTTGGAACTGTTTCTTTGACCAGCTTTTTGTTGCTTTATAATCATACAGAATGGTCTACCTCAGAGAATCTTGCCCCTCTGCCTGACTGTTAAACTAAAGTGCCTTTGTTCAGAACCTGTCCACCTGTAGATGGCAGGAAGGAAGAAATGAACACGTCCTCGGCCTGAGGTTTGCCATTTTAAGAGTTATTTGCAAGATTGATGGCCCTTTTACTTTGCTTCCTCACCTCCCTCCATCTCTGAGCTATAAAACAACCTGGCATCCAGACCCTGATAAGACGGTTATTTTGAGCCACTAGCCTGCCATCTTCTCAGTCAGCTGGGTCACTGATTAAAGTCTCTTCTTTGCCTCAGCTCCCCTTCTGTCAGATTCATTGGCCTGTTGTATGATGAGCAGAGTGAGCTTGGACTCAGTAACAATGCTGGGAAAGATTGAGGGCAGGAGGAGAAGGGGATATCAGAGGATGAGATGGTTAGATGGCATCATCAACTCAATGGACATGAGTTTGAGCAAACTCTGGGAGATGGTGAAGGACAGGGAAGCCTGGTGTGCTGCAGTCCATGGGGTCGCAAAGCATCGGACACGACTTAGAGACTGAAAAACAAGCTCGTTTCCACCTCCTTCTGAGCCAGGTGACAGTGACTGTGTGGATCACAATAAACTGTGGAAAATTCTGAAAGAGATGGGAATACCAGACCACCTGACCTGCCTCTTGAGAAACCTGTATGCAGGTCAGGAAGCAACAGTTAGAACTGGACATGGAACAACAGACTGGTTCCAAATAGGAAAAAAAGTATGTCAAGGCTGTATATTGTCACCCTGCTTATTTAACTTATATGCAGAGTACATCATGAGAAACGCTGGGCTGGAGGAAGCACAAGCTGGAATCAAGATTGCGGGGAGAAATATCAATAACCTCAGATATGCAGATGACACCACCCTTACGGCAGAAAGTGAAGAAGAACTAAAGAGCCTCTTGATGAAAGTGAAAAAGAAGAGTGAAAAAGTTGGCTTAAAGCTCAACATTCAGAAAACTAAGATCATGGCATCCGTTCCCATCACTTCATGGCAGATAGATGGGGAAACAGTGGAAACAGTTTCAGACTTTATTTTTCTGGGCTCCAAAATCACTTCAGATGGTGACTGCAGCCATGAAATTAAAAGACATCTACTCTTAGGAAGCAAAGTTATGACCAACCTAGATAGCATATTAGAAAGCAGAGACATTACTTTGTCAACAAAGGTCCGTCTAGTCAAGACTTTGGAGAAGGCAATGGCACCCCACTACAGTACTCTTTTGCCTGGAAAATCCCATGGATGGAGGAGCCTGGCAGGCTTCAGTCCATGTGATCGCTAAGAGTCGGACACGACTGAGCGACTTCACTTTCACTTTTCCCTTTCATGCATTGGGGAAGGAAATGGCAACCCACTCCAGTATTCTTGCCTGGAGAATCCCGGGGACGGCAGAGCCTGGTGGGCTGCCAGCTATGGGGTCGCACAGAGTCGGACATGACTGAAGCGACTTAGCAGTAGCAGTAGCAGTCAAGACTATGGTTTTTCCAGTAGTCATCTATGGATGTGAGAGTTGGACTATAAAGAAAGCTGAGCGCTTTTTAACTGTGGTGTTGGAGAAGACTCTTGAAAGTCCCTTGGACTCCAAGGAGATTCAACCAGTCCATCTTAAAGGAAATCAGTCCTAGGTGTTCATTGGAAGGGCTGATGTTGAAGCTGAAACTCCAATATTTTGGCCACCTGATGGGAAGAGCTGACTCATTTGAAAAGACCTTGATGTTAGGGAAGATTGAAGGCAGGAAGAGAAGGGGACAACAGAGGATGAGATGGTTAGATGGTATCACTGACTCAATGGACATGAGTTTGGGTAAACTTCGGGAGTTGGTGATGGACAGGGAGGCCTGGCATGCTGTGGTTCATGGGGTTGCAAAGAGTTGGACACGCCTGAGAGACTGAACTGAGCCAGGTGAAAAATCCACCTGATTCCTTTCTGACCCGTAGAGTGTACTGCTGAAGACTCCTTAACATTTTCCATCTGTCCTTTTTCTTTCCCTGCTTTGGAAACCGTGGTCCCTTTTTCTTCCTTTAGAGTTTTATCTGAATTGCTGGCATTTCTCTGGTTGCAGGGCCTAGACCAGCCAGGCCCAGCAGACACTTACATTCTGGCATCTAGTAATTTATTTTTTTGAGTAACGTAGCCAGGAATACTTGGAAAACATGAAAATTTCTAGTATGCAATATTAATATTGAAACCTGCTATAAAGCTTCAGTTCATATTTTGCCTTTGTTTGCAGGCCAAGGAGTCTTCACCAGATAAATCATAGACTTCTAGTTAGTAGGAACCTTAGGGGATATTTATTCCAGTGCCCCTGTGAGTGCCCAAATCTATCCATGCATCAGGTAGATCAAGTAATTAACTCCTGACTAATTTAATGATTGGAGCCAACTCTTTGCGACTCCATAGACTGTAGCCCACCAGGCTCCTCTGTCCATGGAATTCTCCAGGCAAGAATACTGGAGTGGATTTCCATTCCCTTCTCAGGGGGATCTTCCCAACTCGGGGACTGAACCCAGTTCTCCTGCATTGCAGGCAGGTTCTTTACCATCTGAGCCACCAAGGACACCCCTAGGGGTGAAAATGTGATGCTTATATAGTCACGTCCAGTGGGCACAAACAAATTCTAACTTACAGTAGGTGGAGGGTGTGGAGATTAAGCTGCCTGAATTTAGCATAGGTCGCAGGATACAGAGAAGAGCTCAGTTTTGTCCACTATTTTTGTATTCTAATGTCTCTTCACAATCAATCACTGTATGCACGGAATCATTCAGTTCTTTCTTATAATATTTACTTCATTCTTTCACCATATAGACAATAGCTTTCAAAGCTTTACTGTTTGCATATAAAGAAAGGAATGGCTCTGTCACTTCTGGTTGAACAAATTAGGAACTTTTACAAAATTCTTGGCAAGAGAAATACAATATGCTTAAAAGCTGGTGGAAAGAGATTTTAAAGCTTATGTGTTATAAACATTATTAAACCATTTATCTGAAAGTTAATCCAGTAAAATAAACCACATTTTTTTGAATACCAAAAGGCCAAAATTGTACTCAAGAACTAAGTGTTAAATTATCTTTATTTTTGCTATTTGTTAAGAAACCATTCAGCTGTTTTGGAGCAGATATTTGTCTGAAAACATAAGTCACAACTGGCTATTTAAAGCTTTTCTTCATACTTATTTTTCTATTACTTTTTCTTCATGTTTTCTGGCCTTGACTTTGTTTCTTTTGTACTTTTTGTTGGGCTTCCCAGGTGGTGCTAGTGGTAGAGAACCTGCCTGCCAATGCAGGAGACTTAAGAGACGCTGGTTTGATCCCTGGGTCAGGAAGATCCCCTGTAGGAGGGCACAACAACCCACTCCAGTACTCTTGCCTGGAAAATCCCATGGACAGAGGAGCCTGGAGGGCTACAGTCCACGGGCTCGCAAAGAGTTGGACAAACTGAAGCAACTTAGTGTGCGTGCATGTACTCTTTGTTAACAGGTTTGTGCAACTAAATCAGATGTCAGCTAAGTATTTTCCCTGAAGATTCATACATGAACAAAGAAACAAATTTTCTAATTGAATTGGAATTGTTTATAGATTAATAAATTGGCATATGTATGTATCTGTCTGAGTGTAAGTTTAACCTCTGAGTCAAGTTTAAAGGAGGTAAAATTTATCCCTAACATTGCCTTTCTCATCCCCAGATGATGATGAAGGTTAAAAGGCATCAGATAAATCCCCACCTATGTGTTGGCTAACCAACAAAATCGCCCTCAACAACGTAACAGTTCAGGGGCACAGTCTGTAGGACAGTGGGTCCTAGTCATTTTCCATCATATCCTTCCCATCACGTTACCTTGGTGGTAACTCTCTCACCTGCCTGTACAGGTTTCTAACGGCTGATTGTAGAGTGCTGTGTATAACTGCCTACAACAATGTAACTGCGATGATCGCTATGATTATTCCGTCAAGATTACTTGCTCAGGTGCTCTGTGCTGGTGATAAAAAGATAGATAAGATAGAATGACCATTCTCCAGAAGCTTCAGTCAACTAGAGAGGATGAACAGATTAAAGTAGAGTGCTAAGTGAACTAATGAAGGATACACTTTTCCTAGCCTCCACCATGAATGTGAGAATTGGGATTTCTGTATTCAAAGACAAGGTGCCAAAGACTATGGTTGGTGTTAGCATCTCAGGGGAGATACAACCTAAGCTAGGGTGGCACTGCCAATACCATCACAGTGAACACAGGCAAAAAACATTTAACATGAGGCACAGTGTAAGACTGCAAGGCAAGGTGGCCACTGCCATCCTGAAGGGGAAGAGATTTGGGTTCAGATTCGTTAGAGAGTGAGACTTTCCAGGGTTGCAGTCCCAGAAGTCTCCTCCTCCCATCGGGAAGGCAGGGAGTGGGCCGAGTTTTTTTTTTTTTTTTAATATTTATTTATATTTATTGATTTATTTGGCTGTGCCAGGTCTTAGTTGGGGCAGGCGGGATCTTCGATCTTTGCTGCAGCATGCAGGATCTTTCGTTGTGGCATGCAGATCCATAATCGCAGCTTGCAGGATCTAGTTCCTTGACCAGGGATAGAACCCTGTATTGTGAGCATGGAGTCTTAGCCACTGAACTACTAGGAAGTCCCTGGGCTGAGTGTTTAAGTGTGAATTTCATTTCAAGAGCCAAGAAAGAGAAATGGTACCTTTTATAGGTGAGATTGGCTGTAAGGAACAAATTTGCAAGGATAGGATAAGAACAAACAGGTTGATTGGAAAGGTCAGGAATTTTAAACACCCGGAATATCTGGCTTGGATGTTTGGCTTTTATTCCATGGAGGAAGGACAGGAGTGGGAGACACGGGATGTGGAGTCCCAGTTACAGAGCTCTGTGACGGAAGGCATGAAACAGAAGGGATAGATAGATGGGAGATAGCTTGAAAAAATAATGAAAAGAGTTGGTTGTCCAACTAGATATGGAGGTTCAGAGAAGTTAGGAGGTAAAGAAGAGTCTAAGATTTGTCCCTGGGGAATCATTAAGAAGCATCGTGCCTCCAACAGAAACTAGTGACATTGTGGAGGGGAGTTGGGGGGAGGTGGGCAGGGAGCTGGATTCCGTGAAGAGATAATGATGAACCTAGTTTCAGTGTTAATTTTAAAGGAATGTCAGGTCATCCAATGAGCTATGTGACCAGAGAGCCATTAGAGATGCAAGAATGGAAACTGGGACGGAGGGCTAGGCTTGATCTTCAGATCCTTGTGGGAGAAGAAGGTGCTGTCTAGGGCTAGCTCACTATGCATTTATTGACCCATGCGTGTATGTACATGTGTTCAGTTTAGTTCTGTCACTCAGTTGTGCCCGACTCTTTGCAACCCCATGGACTGCAGCATGCCAGGCTTCCCTGTCCATCACCAACTTCCGGAGCCTAATCAAACTCATGTCCATCGGGTTGGTGATGTCATCCAACCATCTCATCTTCTGTTGTTCCCTTCTCCTCCTGCCTTCAACCTTTCTGAGCAACTCACTAACTTATTCATGAGCTCTCCATTCACACATTAATGTATTTGCTTTTCATTTATCCATCCATTAATTCCTCATATCTTTGTTAGAATCCCTGCTGGGTGCCGGGTGTCACGATGCTCTGGAGAAAAAGAGACAAGACACACTCTTGCCCCCAAGATGCTCACTGTTGAAAGTCCCAGTCTCTGCTGGTCAGCACCTTGACTTTCCCCCACTTCTCCCCTAACGGCTGCCTCAGTTTCTTTTTCTGTACAAAGCAGCTGCCAGTGTGAGATCTAGAGTGAAAACGTTTCAGATTTGCTGAAGTAACGACCTGTGGACGGGAAAGTGGGGTTATATTTTCTAAACATTCTAGGACATGTGTTGCTTTTAAATTTAAAACAGATAGAAAGGACATTTGCCAGGACAGAAAAAGCGAGTTTTCCAGACAGTGATCATATTTGAGTTGGACTTCCAAGTAAGTGGAGCCCAAAGGCATTACCTTCCTGGAAGTTATATGCTGAAGACACACTGTCTTTGGGGCTGAACCCCAAAGCCTCGGCTCACACAGATGCAAGGCTGCTCTTCCGAGGTCTTTGGGGGCCTGGGGCTTGGAAGTTGAGTCCCAGGGAGTTGATTTGTCTGGGAAAGACTCTCTGGGTTCAGAATCCTATCTTGGTCTCTGTATTCGTTTTCACACACGGATCTTCTCTTTGTGCATCTGGTCAATAGTTTATTCCCAAGAACGTGAAGTCATTGTTGGCCGGAGAACTTGAGCCCTTGGAATTTAACTCCTGCATGAGTGTCTGGTCGTCTGGATTCCTTGTGTCCTCGGCACCCCTGGGGCTCGCTCCAAGCAGGCAGGTGTTGGAGACAGATCGGGGGTGGGGATGGCAAGGTGGGGGGTGGACACGAGAAAGGATGCCTCCAGGCTTTTCTGCGCTGGTGTCATGACTCACAAATGTGATCTTCATTTGTTTCATGTGCTGCCAGGGGCGCCTGCAGTGGTGTTCTTTCCTGCCTCTTTCCAGCTCCAATTCTCCCCACTCCCCATGACCAGTCAGGCTCTGTCCTGCCGGGAAGGGTCTGCATGCTGGCCTTCCACTGAGCAGTCAGAACAACCTCTCCAAGAGCTCTGGGAAGACCATAGGTCCTTTGTGGCACTGCCAGGGACAGAGCTCTCAGACTCCAGGGGACGCAGATTCCCTTGTGTCCTAGGTGGGTTTTGCCCCTTGGAGTGCAAATGCTCTGAATGTGGGGTGGTTAGTGCCCGCTGCTGTCATGGGATCAGGAGGTGGTCCTGATGGGATCAGGGAGGGTCCCTCCATGGTGCAGGGCTGCTGCAGGATTCACTCCTTAAAAGTAACCTTCACTTCTGCGTGTGCAGGTCGTGGTGGAGGAGGGCCCCTCAATTCATCACAAGTGACTTGAAGGCTAGGGCTGGGGCTTTCACCTCCTTTACACCAACCCCTTACACACGCAGCACCCAGCACACACAAGGCATGAGCGGCTGTCTGCTGCTGGTTGAGGCTCAGCGGTCTGTGGTTCCTCTGTGAAAGCTGGGGTGGAGACGAACCTTAGGATGTTCACTGGCTGTCTAGTACTGCTAACCCACATCCCAGGGCCTGGGTTTATAAAAACAGAAACTTATTATTATACATGTGGATGCTACGGGACAGAAATTTAAATATGGCACACCAGGCTGTCTTATCTCTGCCCCATGATATCTGAGGTCTCACCTGGGGAGACCAGAATATCAGAGAGGGTCTTGAACAATGGAACTGGTTCTTCCCTCACATGTCTGGTGCCCGGGCTGAGATGACATGAAAGCTGGCCTGGGGCGCTCTCTACCGGAGTGCCTACATGCGTGGCCTCTTCACGTGGCTGGAGCTTCCTCCCAGCCTGGTGGCCCTGGGGTCATCAGATTTCTGACCCAGAGGGTCAGAGCCCCAAGAGCGAGTGTTTTGGTAAACAAGTCCTTTTTTGCCTGCCTTAGGGGCCCCAGAGAATTATTTCCACCACTTTCTGCAGGTCAGAGCAGTCATAGGTGCCTCCAGAATCCAGGGGAGAGGAGCCTGGTCTTCGAGGGATAAAGTGTCAAAGCACTTGAGGCCTCACTGTAAGGCTGCCACAGGCCCCAGCTGTATGAAGCACCTCCCTCAGCATCAGAAACAGGGAGGTGATGGGTGGAAAGATGAGAAAATCCTTTGGCCACAGAAAGCAATGATAATTTTAAAAAGGTTTCAGCTTCGGGGGCCCCAACCTGGAGTCCTGAGAGCTTCCTGGACCAATTCCTCTTTGGCGGGAGTGGCAGCAAGGGTCCCTGGGGTGTCATCAGCAGTGCCACCCAGGGGGCTGCTTTGGGTCTGGGCACAGGGGCTCACATTGGCTTCTGAGTACAAGGCTCATACCTGCACTCACATCCACCTAAGAATTGTGAAGAATTTTCCATTTAAAACTTCCTACAAGCAGCTCTTTCTGGTCCCCCAAGATCAATATTTCATAGAACTTTTCTCTGATTTAGGGCTTCCCAGGTGGCACTAGTGGTAAAGAACCAGCCTGCCAATGCAGAAGACCTAAGAGACACAGGTTTGATGCCTGGGTCAGGAAGATCCCCTGGAGTAGGAAATGACAACCCACTCCAGTATTTTTGCTTGGAGAATCCCACGGACAGAGGAACCTGGTGGGCTACAGTCCATGGGGTCACAAAGAGTCAGACATGACTGAAGCAACTTAGCATGCAAGCATGCATGTTCTCTGATTTGGGAGCATGACCCTCACAGAGGCTCTCCCAGGGCAGCAAGGACTCATTGCAGGGCCAGAGTCAGCAGGGCTTAGCTCGGATACCCCACCCTTGTCCCAAAGCTTGACGTTGGCAGGAGAAGGGCATTCATGGGAAATGCGTCCTCAGATCCTGCATCTGGCCTGGAGGTCTGGAGGAAGCTGGCCTTTGTTTGATCTTTTATCTGAAGCTCTGTGGGAAGTTTCAGTTTCCAGCTGGGGATGGTGATGAGTGTCTGTGAAATGCATCATCAGTGAACTTCACCCCATGAACATGACTGTAAATGCCTTAGAGATAAGCATTATCTGAGCATCATCATGACCTCAGAGGAGCTAGCGAAGAGAATATTGATGATACTCTGGGTAGCCTTTGAAAAATGCAAACCATCATTGGTTCCCTCCAATTCACCAGCTCCACGTGGCTGTGGGGTCAGTTTCCGTTGCCACTGGAAAAGCATTTTACCATTAGACGGTTCGGTCCAGGGGTGTTCTCAATGGGAGCAGCATGAGTTAGGAAGGAATCTTCGCTTGTGACTCACGCCTGCAACTTGACCCTCCCAGGAGAGGCAGCCGATTCTGGTGCTGGAAAAGAGCCTATGAAGACAATTCTCAGTTCTGAGTTCTGCTTCAAGCTGCTTTCAGAGCGGAGGAGCCCTCGTCAGCCTCTGGAACCTTAAGGAAGAGGCCTGCTGGGCACAAGGCTTGAGGCTTCATGAAGAAACGCCTTCCTGTGTCGTCTTTAAAAGACTTCGCTTGCATTTGGGGGTGATTCGAGATTAAAAAGGGGGACATGAAATCTAGAGGGTAAGTGAAGCAAAGGGTAAAAGGGGAGGGGACCATGGAGAAGACACACCAGGAAACATGAATGGCACGTGCTCAAAATCGCATCTCAGCTCAGTCAGACCCAAGACAATGCTGACTTGTCATTTATTCCATCATGAATAAAATATTCAGTTCTGGTCCATTCAGGTGAAAGAAATAATTGTGAAGGTATCGCCATAGGTGGAAGCTCTTACAGAAATCCTGTGTAGAACTCTAGAGTAATCACCCTCTGCCTTGTCTCTTTCCTAGATAGCCCCACCCCATATCATGTCCAGTATTGGATAATTAGATCTTGCGAGGCTTTGGCAAAGTCAGCTTCCTAATGTAAAGCATCCCGGCTGCAAAGGAGGATGCCCTTTGGTAAAAGCATGAGATAGGATCGTTGCCTGGCAGCTGTGCGTTCTCATCCTGGTTCCTCCCAGCTTGGTTTCCACACATCTAGGGCTGTGGATTGTTTATTTATTGCGTTTTTGGCTGCAGCACAGAGGTCAGGCACCTTTGCAAACTGTGGGCATCGATGACTAAACCTCAACATTTTTACCACCTCAAAAACCCTGGAGAAGAGAGTGTGGCACATATACACATGGAAAAGCAAGTTCCCAAATTTAAAAGAAATCAGAAACTACTGGTTGAGAAACATTGAACTTCTAGATGTTCTTCGGTTTTCACCTACAAATGTACATTTCTGTCCTCTCTGCTAGGCTTTGAGCCTTCAGAGCTCAACTGTGTCTCTCTGGATTTCTGGGAGAGCTCTCATGTTCCACACTTGGGTGGCCCACGGGGGATCTCAATAATGGAAGGGGCATCAGTAGCAACCTTGTGGTCAGGTCTCATGGTTCAGCCTAGCCAAGAAGCAGGTAAATTGAGGAAAGCAACTGTGTTTTCATGGACAGACAGGCTTGCCCGCAACAGGAAAAGGTTTCTGTGCTGGGAGCCCTGCGGTCCCTTCTGGAGGCTGAGGGCTGCAGGGAGGACCAGCTTCTCT
Source organism: Giraffa tippelskirchi (assembly GCF_054371585.1). Lineage (NCBI taxonomy): Eukaryota > Metazoa > Chordata > Mammalia > Artiodactyla > Giraffidae > Giraffa > Giraffa tippelskirchi. Next base: position 158,494,989 of record NC_137283.1, on the reverse strand, counting down.
GACTTTCTTAGACCGAGGATGGAGGATGGGGTGAGAGCTCTGCCCCACGGGGATGCACCCACGTGAACATCCCAGCACTGTCAGCAGTGGCTGGGTTTAGCTTCAGCAGAGTGGGCACCCTGGGAAAACTTGTCATCTCTAGATTGGCTCCTACCACCTGACACGCTCCATGCTTGCTCCTTGGAAGAAAAGCTATGATGAACCTAGACAGCATATTAAGAAGCAGAGACATCACTTTACAGACAAAGGTCCATCTAGTCAAAGCTATGGTTTTTCCAGTAGTCATGTATGCATGTGAGAGTTGGACTATAAAGAAGGCTGAGCGCTGAAGAGTTGATGCTTTTGAATTGTGGTGTTGGAGAAGACTCTTGAGAGTCGCTTGGACTGCAAGGAGATCCAACCAGTCCATCCCAGAGGAGATCAGTCCTGGGTGTTCATTGGAAGGACTGATGTTGAAGCTGAAACTCCAATACTTTGGTCACCTGATGAGAAGAGTCGACTCACTGGAAAAGACCCTAATGCTGGGAAGGATTGGGGACAGGAGGAAAAGGGGATGACAGAGGATGAGATGGTTGGATGGCGTCACTGACTCAATGGACATGAGTTTGAGCAAGCTCCGGGAGTTGGTGATGGACAGGGAGGCCTGGCGTGCTGCAGTCCATGGGGTCACAAAGAGTCAGACACGACTGAGCGACTGAACAACAACCTGACACTCTCAAGACAGGCAGGATTCCTCCGAGCTTCTCTGAGTTTGGGTTTTGGCATCTGCGCTTGATAAACAGAACACACCCTGCCACCTCCTCTGCTCTGGATGGTTATGGCTCATGTTCTGACTTTCAAGATCAAGAGGACTTTAAAAAAAAAAAAATCACTTTACATTTTTTAAAAAATTGTGGACTTAATAACTTCTCAGCTTAAAGTTGTATTTTCTAAAGCCTCTTGGTAGCACGGTGTGACAGAATGCCTAGAAAAATGAGGTACTTAATAGACCCAGGTGAACTGGCAGCCCAGTGCTCCCTGCTTTCAAAAGTCCTCATTGTCTCCAGAGGGAACATGACTCAGTCCCTCTGAACACAGGCCTCTCCTCTCAGGGGACAATGTTCTCTGGGCAACAGGGGCCACATCTGACTCGTGGGGGCCTGTTCCTTTCTGCTTTCAGGCCGGCCCTCAGAGGACATGGAGCCTGTGAACTAACTGAAGGGTGAGGTCGCCTTCTGCCCTGTGCCCTTGGCTCGGATGCAGGCTGTCTTTGAAGTGGTCCAGATGACATGAGAAGGTCACTGGTGGCCCTCAAGTCCTGGGTACTTGGCATTGTACAGTGTTTGGGGTTCTGAAGATGTTTGTTTCCAAAGATGGCTACCAAAATCCTGCACGTGTTTTTGCTAAGTCACTTCAGTCGTGTCTGACTCTTTGCGACCCTAAGGACTGTAGTCCTCCAGGTTCCTCTGTCCATGGGATTCTCCAGGCAAGAATAGTGCAGTGGGTTGCCATGCCCTCCTCCAGCGGGTCTGCTCGAACCCATGTCTCTGATGTCTCCTGCATTGGCAGTCGGGTTCTTTACCTCTAGCGCCACTTGGGAAATCCTCCCAAATCCTGGCCAGTCCCTATTCTCTCTTTTAAACAAATATTTATTTACCTATTTGGCTGTGCCAGGTCTTAGTTGCAGCCTGTGGGGTCTTTGATCTTTGTTGCAGCATGAGGGACCTAGTTCCCTGTCCAGGGATTGATCCCAGGCCCCTTGCACTGTGAGCACATAGTCTTAGCCACTGGACCACCAAAGAGGTCCTCTTATTCTCTTCTGAAATGTGGCTTGGTCTCTCCTCTCATCTGAAGGTGGAGTCCTTGGCCTCTCTCCTTGAGACTCAGATGGCCCTTTGACCTGCTTTGCCAGCAGAAGAAGTGATGCTGTTTCATCTTCAAAACCTGTGCATGACGGTTTTTTTTTTCCCTTGAGGATGCAGATCCGGTGAGCAGGAGTGAGCTGAGGCAACTGGTCACGTGTGAGCAGCTCTGGTTCCTGCCTGCTTCCCATGAATGGATCACCCGGTACAGGACTTTTCCAGATCTGTAGGCTTGCACTGGACACTTTACAGGCTGGCTTCAGAGCAAGCATTCTCAGTCTTTGGAAAAGGAGAAATCATAATCCTTTGATAATATTTCCCAAGAGCAGTAAATCGTGTGTCTTCCTTTGTATCAAAGCTTCCTCTCACAGTCTGGAGCAGTAGCTCAGTTTTTCACTAACTAGCAATGTGGCCTCAGCCTTCCTACCTGTAAAGGCAAGATGGCACAATCTGTGTTTGATGGAGATGCTGGAAAATTGAGGTTCCCCGCCCACCAGCGGGCAGGGGCTTTGTGATGGCTGTGTCCATCTTTCTGGGACCACTCAAGTTGGTCGGCCTCCTCTCCTGGCTTGCTCCATTTTTTGGACCCAACATCCATATATGTCTTGGACTGAGACTGACTTTTCTCTGTCAACATTCAAGTCTGCTGTCACGTTCCTCCGTGGCTCCTGGGTTCCGTTGACTTGCCTTCCAGGCAGGGTCCTTGCGGTCTCCTCCCGCCTGCCTGGGAGTTCTCGGGGCAGCCCCGCCCACTCGGTTCATCTTGGCTTTGAAGTTGAGACCCAGACACCCCTCAGCAGGCACCGTCCTTTGACTTCTTTCTAGAGAGGGGGTTGGCTATGTAGAGTCATTCATTTATTGCCAAAATCATCTGCTTGTGTGTTTCTGGCCAAGGTTAAGGAAAAGAAAGAACAGCAGACATCCTGGAAAAGAGCCCTTCTCTATGTTCTGAATGATCCTGAGCTTATTAGGTCTGTCCTTAAGTAAGACTCAATAAGAAAGCTCTCATATAAAATGTCCAGGTTGGAGAATCCTACCTCCCAGCCTCTCCCCCTCCCCAGGCCCATCTCTGCTGCATATCTGTCTATTGGCTCCATACCAGGCTCCCGACCTGCTTATGTTCTTTGCGTCTTCCCCTCTATCAAAACATGTTCTCAGGAAGGGCTCTTAGGAATCTATGTCTACTTCGCTGCAAACTACCGTGACCAATGTTACTGTGTGCTGCTGTGTGCTAAGGCGCTTCAGTCATGTCCGACTCTTTGCGACCCCATGGACTGTAGCCCACCAGGCTCCTCTGTCCACGGGATTCTCCAGGCAAGAATACTGAGGTGGGTTGTTATGCCCTCCTCCAAAGTTACTGTAATGAGTATTAAATACAATAGGGGATAAAGCTTGAAGTCAAAGGAATGACTCTCTAAATGTGGAATATCGACCTTGAGTGGAAACGGATATTTAATTGAAGGGCTGTGTAGTCAGGGTGAAAGAGTCTCGCTATTAGAGAAACCAGGAGAGCCTCTAATCATGTGTGTTGATCACTAACTACCTTCTGGAAGCCTACTCCAGAACTGAGCAGCAAATGCTGAGAACCTGCCCTGTGCTCAATCAGGTCACGCACAGTAGGGGGTGCTGGTAGTGACCTTGACCTTGTCATGTTCCCTTGACTGTGCTCCTGCCTGGACTTTCAGGAGCCCCTGTTCCTGTCATGTGGCACTTCCTATTGTCAGGTGCTCAGAATGCATTCCCACTGCATGCTTCTTCTTTTCCTCTCCTCTGTGTGACTCTTGACTCTAAGTCTGGATTCCCCTGTGGTGGTTTATGTTGTGGGGGTTGGTTGGGGGTGTTGAGACTGGATATGGGGGGTCACCTGCCCCCGCTGGGCTCCCTCTTCCTCTCTGAGCACTGGATGCCCCCTCCCCCAACCCCAGCATCTGGGACAAGATTTGCAAAGTAAGAATGACTGGCATTGAAAAATTTGGGAGACCTCCTGCAAATGAGCCATCAAGGTAACTGAGACATAAGTATCTTGTTCAGAATGAGTATAAAGAAATTAGTCTTCTTTATCTTCATCTCTAGTTTTTACATGTCAATCAGTCATACATTTTTGTGTATGTGTTGATTTTAAAGCTTGGTTCTATGTGGGGACGATTCAGTGAATGTTCCTGAGTCATTCACACTTTAATATGAAAGAAGGAGTTGGAAGAGCACTTAATATCTGGAGAGTGTCCTGGTGGTTCCAGACATTGTCAGAGCCACTCTGCTCCCGGCTTGGGAGCAGAGTGCGTGGACATCCAGGGTGTTCACTTCTCATTACTTGGCTTCTACTGGTAGAGAAAATGGAGTTATGTGGCAGTAATGTGGCAAAAACACCTCCCATCACTCTCACTCCCATATTTAAACCATGACTTGTCAATGGTGCAGGGACTAATACGCAATTTTGAATGGATTCTGGGTCTTTCTTCCATAGGAAGCAACTCATCACAGAAAAGAAGGAGAATATTATGGTTATGGATTAGCTTCCCTGGTGGCTCAGATAGTAAAGAATCCGCCTGCAATTCAGGAGACCTAGGTTCAATCCCTGGGTCAGGAAGATCCCCTGGAGAAGGAAATGGTTACCCACTCCAGTATTCTTGCCTGGAGGGTCCCTGGCAAGAATGGACAGAGGAGCCTGGTGGACTACAGTCCACGGGGTGGCAGAGTCAGACACAACTTAGTGACTAACACATTATGGTTATGTATCAGGGAGTAAACTTTGATAATATTTAATTGGAAATGTTTTCTGTCTTTTGCTAAACTTGTGGTAAATGATGCGAACTCTGCTATCTAAGGGAAAGTGATATTTTACAAAAAGAAGAGTCATCTTAAAAAGTTACAAATATAATTTAGTTCATGATGTGAAATTTCCTGATCAAAACAAATCTGTACTGTAGATTTGAAAAATTGTATGCATTTTCATCTGTAACTGGAGCTCCAGTGGCTTTCTTTCTCTTTTTAAAATTGAAGAACAGTCAATTTACAGTTTTGCCATTGGCTTTCTTAATGCAAGATTCAGGACATCTGGAAGGTCCCCCAAAATGAGTCCTGGGGTGGGGGTGGGTCTCCAGGGAGCTCTTGCCCCTGGTCCACCCAGGACCACTTGACCCCACCATTTCTTCTCTTTCCATTCACCCATTCATCAGCCCATCATATTGTTTTGGGCATTTCTAAGAGAGCTGCACTTCTTTTAGGCATTCTGCATTCCACACTTTAAGGCATTTCTAAGAGAGCTGGATGAAGCACAAGCTGGAATCAAGATTGCTGGGAGAACTATCAACAACCTCAGATACGCAGATGATACCACTCTTATGGCAGAAAGTGAAGAAGAACTAAAGAGACTCTTGATGAAAGTGAAAGAGGAGAGTGAGAAAGTTGGCTTAAAACTCAACATTCAGAAAACTAAGATCATGGCATCTGGTCCCATCACTTCATGCAAATAGATGGGAAAACAATGGAAACAGTGAGACCTGGGTTAGATCCCTGGGTCAGGAAGATCCCCTGGAGAAGGAAATGGTTACCCACTCCAGCATTCTTGCCTGGAGGGTCCCTGGCAAGAATGGACAGAGGAGCCTGGTGGGCTCCAAAATCACTGCAGATGGTGATTGCAGCCATGAAATTAAAAGCCGCTTGCTCCTTGGAAGAAAAGCTATGACAAACCTAGACAATGTGCTAAAAAGCAGAGACATCACTTTGCCAACTTTGTAGACCAAAACCTAGACAGTGTATTAAAAAGCAGAGGCATCACTTTGCCATAGCTTCATCTAGTCAAAGCTATGGGTTTTCCAGTAGTCATGTATGGATGTGAGAGTTGGATTATAAAGAAAGCTAAACGTCAAAGAATTAATTAACGCTTTTGAACTGCGGTGTGGGAGAAGACTCTTGAGAATCCCTTGGACTGAAAGGAGATCCAACCAGTCCATCCTAAAGGAGATCAGTACTGAGTATTCATTGGAAGGACTGATGCTGAAGCTAAAACTCCAATACTTTGGCCACCTGATGTGAAGAATTGACTCATTGGAAAAGACCCTGATGCTGGGAAAGATTGAAGGCGGGAGAAGAGGGGGACGACAGAGGATGAGATAGTTGAATGGTACCACCGACTTGATGGACATGTGTTTGAGTAAACTCCAGGAGTTGGTGATGGACAGGGAGGCCTGGAGTGCTGCAGTCCATGGGGTTGCAAAGAGTGAGACATGACTAAGCAACTGAACTGAACTGAACTGAAGAGAGCTGCGGACGTCCGTGCCCTGCATCCCCATGCACGCCTTAACAGTTCAGTATTTGTTATGGTCTTTTGTATAGTGTCAGTCCTACTACCTTGAATGTTGATATTGTCTGGAGTTCTAGGAGGAGGCAGCTCATTTTATTTTTACCTGCAGCCCCCTCTCTCCACAGGAATCAGATATAAGTCCATGGGACCAGAGACAAAGGAATCACAAGTTCAGACTAAGTGTATCCAGCAAGAAACTAAAATTGGAGAGCAGGTTTTTGCAACCCTCCCAACATCCTGCATAATGTGAAAATAATAGGTCAATTAGTCAATATGGTTTTTTTTTTTTTTTTAAAGGCATCAGGCCAGCCTGCTGTTGGAATTCATACAGAACTGACAATGAACCATTGTCTGAACACTGAACTTCTTAGCTGGTTCCTTTGTTGAGGGGTTGGCATAACAGGCATCTGAGTGAAGAAACTGCTCAGAAATCTCACCGAGCCGCCGCCAAACCGTAGAGCTGTGGAACCGATCCTTCAGCTGCTTGAGCATCGTTCTGTTGGGAGTGGACTGTGGTGTCAGGGAGCAAAGGCAATGAGACCAGTGCTGAGCATCTTTCCACACACTTAACAACCCCCTTGCCAGTCCTGGCAGGCCACAGATTTACAAGAGAAAACCCCTTTTGACAATCTGTAGCCATCAACAGGTGATTAACTAAAGTTGGCCACCCCTTCCAGGGAGAGAGGAGAGGGCTTTCATTTTAATAAGCTTGCTGATGCATTTATTTAGAAAGACAAAAAAGGTTCAGGGCAAGAATGCTCTAATTAATCTATCAGCCAACCTGGAGGAAGGAAGGGAAATCTCCTTTTTAAACTATTTTATGGTGTATAGTTGCTTTCCAGGGCTTCCCAGGGGGCGCTAGTGGTAAAGAACCCACTTGTCAATGCAGGAGACTTAAAAGACACGGGTTCCTTTCCCGGGTTGAGAGGATCCCCTGGAGGCAGGTATGGCAACCCACTCCAGTATTCTTGCCTGGAGAATCCCATGGACAGAGGAGCCTGGAGGGCTACAGTCCACAGGGTTGTACAGAGTCGGACACGACTGAGCGACTCAGCACACACGCTTGGTTGCTTTATAGTGTTGTGTTAGTTTCTGCTGTACAGCAAAGTAGATCAGCTGTATGTTTACATATATTTCCTCTTTTTTGGAGGAAAGGAAATCTTTGAAACAACAGTTGTGTATCCACAAAAGGCAGTTTTGTGTTTTTACCTTTTGAGTATGAATTTATAATAAAAAAAGTCATCTTTCTTTTGGCAGTCATTTCCTGCAATTATAAAACAATATAAAGCCTGACTATAAATAGGATAGGGTCAATGTTACTTCAGCAAAAGCACAAAGACACTGAGTTGTGGATGGCTGGGAAAAAAATAAGGCTTTATTTTCCTCACATTTTGCTGTATTTGCTAAATTCCTCCTAGAATTTAATAATTTTATAGCCAGGCTGAGGATAGAAGTTTCATAATCTCGAAAGTGCTGAATGAGCAGGTTCTCAGAAACATTTGTAATTAGCCCTTGTTCTTCAACAATGTTAAAACTGTTTGCCTCTAAAAATAGTTTATTGGCTTTTGCCTTTGCTAATGCCATTAGTCTGTTTATGCGCTATGCTGTGCTACCAACACAAAAACCCCCTCAGCCTAGTGTGTCAGACAACTTTTCAGTTGGACCTAAGTTAATGGGGTGTAATGTAATAAAGCCTTCTTTTAAAATTAAACTTTTGTGTTTCATTTTGGTGAAAAATAAGTTTTCTGCAAACTTTAAGTCATACGATAAAGTAATTATAGAATATATATTAAAATATCAAATTAAGGAGAAACAGTGGCCTTCCCATGTCACTGTCCATGTCTCTCTTCTCCATCAACAACACCCAGGTTTTTTAGGGAGGACAGTCACCTACAGGGTTCTCAGCTCAGGACTGGGTTTGGGTTGGATTAAGCCTGTTGGTATACGTGGCGATTATATTTTCTAAAGATGCTGTTCTTCTAGATGTTCTTCTAGTACCCTGTTACTCTTCCATTAAGAGGCAGAGTCTGTGTACCTGCCTCATGAACCTGGGTGCGTTTTTGTGACTGTTTCACTCAGTAGCATAGAGTCAAGTCACGCTGCATGGTTTCCAAGGCCGGGTCACAAAAGTGCCAAACGCTCACTCTTTGTTCTCCTGGGACCCCGCCATGCGAGCACTCCGACGGGTCTGAGACTTCCACACTGTGAGAAAGTGAAAGTGAAGCTGTTGAGTCGTGTCCGACTCTTTGTGACCGCATGGACTGTAGCCCACCAGGCTCCTCCATCCACGGGATTTTCCAGGCAAGAGTACTGGAGTGGGTTGCCATTTCCTTCTCCAGGGGATCTTCCTGACCCAGGGATCGAACCCAGGTCTCCCACATTGCAGGCAGACACTTTACCTCTGAGCCACCAGGGAAGCCCTCCACGCTGTGAGGGAAGCCCAAACTGGCCCAGCTGGGGAGATTACACGGAGAAGCTCCAAGACTCTAGGAGGAGAGCCAGCTCCCAGTACCGACTACCCCTCCCCAACCTTTCCATCTCCCAGCCCCATCTGACCTCAGATCTGCAAGGAACTCCAAGCCAGAGCTTACCCAGGTGACCTTACTCAAATTCCTAACCCACAGAAACCAGGAACCATAATGAAGTGATTGTTGTTCGAGTCCCTAAGCTGTGGAGTGGCTTACTATCCAGGGACCAATAGCCACAGAAGTAGGTCTCATCTCTTTGGCCACAGTGATTGTTGTAGGATGGACATGTGACCCAGTCCAGTCTGATCAGTGTAAGCCTGAAGCAGTTTGGTGGGAATGCTGGAATCCTTCGGGCTTGGTAGGCTGAGTACACAGGCTCGGGAAGATGCTATAGCTGTCTGACTGTAGCCAAGTGAGACAGCCAGCAGGTGAAACCAACACACACAGCAAACTGAGTAGAGAGAGGGATCATGATGACATCATCATGCTCTGGATCAAGCTGCACCTGAAGCCGCCACTTGATTTATTTATTACCTGCTGAAGTCATCTACAATCAAGAAATTCTGGAATTGTGAGTCACCATGCAAATTGCAGAATTCAATACTTCTTATCATGCCTGAACCTTTTCTATTTTTTTTCTGATCCATGACCAGCTAAACATTAGACAATCTTCAATGACAGGACACTCACAGCCATCTGTAGCATCAATTCTATTCCAAAGGAGCTTTAATCGTTGAGCCAAAGTCTGTCTCTTGACCACAGTTTTCATGAGGCAAATTGTGAATGTGTGTGCATGTGCTCAGTCCCTCAGTTGTATCTGACTCTTTGTGACCTCCGTGGACTGTATCCCACCAGGCTCCTGTGTCCATGGAATTTTCCAGGCAAGAATATTGGAGTGGGTTGCCATTTCCTTCTCCAAGAGATCTTCCCGACCCAGAGATCAAACTCTTGCCTCTCCTGTATGGGCAGGTGGATTCTTTACTGCTGTGCCACCTGGGAAGGATAAGCTTCAGCAAGTTGCTTAAGAAAGAATTTTATGAAATTCAGATTACCATGATGGAGTGATGTGGGCTGGATACCGTAATAGTCAGCTCAATTGACAACTGTTTGATCACTTTCTACTTAAAGAGCATTGATTCATTGATCAACCTAAATCAGCATCTGATAACAATGACCGAATCCAACAAGATAAAATTGGAAAAAGATAAACATAATTTTCTGTCCTTTATTCCTCTCAAAATCAACCGTATAAGTAGAAGAGAAATGAAAACTGATAGAGTTCAGAGGTTAACAGATACAGAAAAACAGAAATCTCACTTGTCAAAAAGGCTTGATGCAAGGCAAGAGGGTTATGTATTTATTTTAAAAAGTTCTTATGATCTTAGATTATATCAGCAGAAGCACAGGGTCCAAAAAACGGCTGATGACTCTCTTTTCTCTGTGCTGGTTGGACTTACTCTGGAGTACAATGCTGGCTTTGTGGATGCCACATGCTAAGAGAGAAACTGACCAGTGCATGTTTAGAAGCAACTGGGGAATAGTGAGGAAAGCTGAAATCTTATCATAAGAGACATGGTTAAAGGATATGGACATTGCCTGGAAAGGACTCCATGTAACATCTGGGCTTCTGGAAAGTCTGATAAAGTCACTATTTTATCCTTTCGGGGGAAGCCCGCTGGGGGAAGATTCACAATAGCCTGCCAAGTGAGAACTTTAAAGCTACATCTTCTAACATATCTCTGCCTTCATCTGCTGTACTGGGAAATCCTTGAGATGCTGATGGGAGCTCCAGAACCACTTCCTCAGAAAAATCACAGAAACGAAGTAACTTGAAAAGCTTTTGAGTTTATGGATTCCTCTGAGGTACACACATCCCATGTAAAGAAGCCCTGTCCATTCATTTCCTTCTGCCTGTTTCCTCTCCTCCAGAGAAGCAAATATTACAGAATCATTGCTTGAAATTGCTAAGAGTGAAGGGTTATTTTTTTTAGTGATTTTATTTCTCTTTCTCACCTTCAGAGCAGTGCAAAGATCATTAAAACCTTCTCTTTTGCGGGCAGGTTTTCTTTTTCGTCTTTTCCTTAATCCATTTTTTGTTTCCTTCCCTCTTTCCGGTCTCTTCTCGCCGGCCTCTCCTTCCTCAACAAGGAAAGAAGGCAGAGATGTGGTGGCAGTGGTGTCGAGGCTGCGGAGCATGGCTGGAGGGAGGCTTGAACTGGCCAGGGGCTCTTTCTGCTTCTTCCTTGACCTCTGACCCTCCCTTCCTGCCCATGCACCCTCTGCCCTCTGCCGGGTGCCATCTTTTTGTTGTTGTTCATTTTTAATTGGAGAGTAATTGCTTTACAATATTGCGTGAGTCTCTGCCATACATCAACATGAATCAGCCATAGGTATAATATGTTCCTTCCTTCTTGAACCTCCCTCCTACCTCCCACCCCATCCCACCCCACTGGTTGTCACAGAGCACCAGGCTGAGCTCTCTGCATCATACAGCAAATTCTCACAGGCTATCTGTTTCACATGTGGTAATGTGTATGTTTCAATGCTGCTCTCTAAATTTATCCTGCCCTCTCCTTCCCCCACTGTGTGCACAAGTCTGCTCTCTATGTCTGCATCTCCATTGCTGCCCTGCAGATAGGTTCAAATGGGTCCCATCTTCAATCCAGAATTCTGAAGATTCTATGACACTCAGATAGGAGTCTCTATGTGATAGCCATGCTGACTTCACGGGAGAGATCTGGGCATTGGGAGGTGGTGGTTACTTGTGTAGATCCTGAGCTTTGATAAAATATGATTTCAATGAACATTTGATGTCAATTTGAATTATAACTGAAATTATTTGTAGTCTTGTCTCTACAAATGGATTATAAACGTATCGTGGCTTGAGGTTTCATGCTATATTACCTTTGTGCCTTTCACAGGAAATGGTAACATGGCTAATATTACCACCTCTGCCTTGTGTAAACTATTGGCATCTGTGTATGTGCTGTGTGCTCAGTCGCTCAGTGGTATCCAACTCTTTGTGATCCCATGGACTGTAGTTCTCCAGGCTCCTCTGTCCATGGAATTCTCCAAGCAAGAATACTGGAGTGGGTTGAAGATAAGACCAGATATATATATTCACCAAAGGAAAGGAAATCAGAGTCTTAGAGAGATATCTGCACCCTTGTGTTCATTGTAGGGTTATTCACTGTAACCAAGACTTACGATACAAGGTAAGTGTCCATCAACAGATGAATGGATAAAGAAGATGTATATTACATATATAATATATATGAAGTGAAGTACAAGTGTTAGTCATTCAGTTGTGTCTGACTCTTTGCAACCCCAAGGACTGTAGCCTGCCAGGCTCCTCTGTCCATGGGATTCTCCAGGCAAGAATACTGGAGTGATTTTTCCATTTCCTTCTCCAGGGGATCTTCCCCACTCAGGGATCAAACCCACATCTCCTGCATTGCAGGCAGATTCTTTACCATCTGAGCCACCAGCGAAGCCTATATAATGGACTGTTATTCAGCCATAAGCCAGAAGGAAACCTTGACATTTGTGACAACATGGACTGACCATGAGGGTATTATGTTAAGTAAAATAAGTTAGAGAAGACATACTGTACCACCTCACTTACATGTAGAATCTGAAAAAACTGAAGTCATACAATCAGAGTGGAGTGGTGGTCACCAGCAGACGGGGGTGGGGGAAAGTGTCCATGTTTCTAGTTAGAACACGAATGAGTCTTGGGTATCTAATTGTGCAGCATGGTGATTGATGTTGATACCATGTATGATACGTTTAAAAAGGGTTAAGAGAGTAGATCTTACATGTTCTCACCACAGGAAAGAAATCATAACCATACGTGAGCGAGGTATCAGCCAACCCCAAGGTGGAGATCACTTTACAGCCTACAAGTACATCACATCAGCACATTGTCCACCTTAACCTTATACTGTGATGTGTCAATTACATTTCAGTAAAGCTAGAACAACAACAGAAAAGATAACTCTGAGTGATCAGCTCCTGGATAACTGAGAGTTGGTTAATAATCTTAGGAAATGAGAGCACAGGTTATGGACTCAACTGCCAGACTGGAGCTGAATCCACATCACAGCTACCAGGTGTGTCGCCTTGGGTGAGTCCCTGGGCTTCTCTGGCTCCCAGTTGTTCCCACACATAAAGTGGAATCATACTGCATCATAAGGCTTTGTTATTTAGTTGCTAAGTCGTGTCTGTCTCTTTGCGACCCCATGAACTGTAGCCTGCCAGGCTCCTCTGTCCATGTGATTTCCCAGGCAGGAATACTGGCGTGGGTTGCCATTTCCCTTCTCCAGGGGACCTTCTTGATCGAGGGATCAAAACCATGTCTCCTGCACTGCAGGCAGATTCTTTACCCCTGAACCACTTGGGAAATCCCTCATGAGGCTTTTGAGGGTTAAATGAAGTAATTTATAAAGCAGTTAACCCAGTGCCTGAGGCCCATACTCAAAAATGTTAGTTATTGGGACTTCCCTGGTGGTCCAGTGGCTGGGACTTCACTTTCCATTGCAGGGGGTATGGGTTCGATCCCTGGTCAGGAAGCTAGGCTCCTCCATGCCTCATGGCCAAAAGACCAAAACAGAAAACGTAAGCAAAGTTGTAGCAAATTCAATAAAGACTTTAAAAATGGTCCACACAAAAAAAGATTCTTAAAAAAAATGTTAGTTGTTGCTATTTTCCTGAATATGGTCTTTACCTGTATTTGAGGGAGCCTCCAAAATTTCCAGCGGGAAGCACCATTTGCATCAGACCCAGCTGTGTCTGAGACACCAGCCCCTTCTTCCCATCGATGCTGCAGTGCAGCTTGTTGTCACAACACAAGGGGGTTAAGCGTTCCACAAAGAAGTACAAACCCGTGGAGACCCTCCAAACATCCAGTTCCCGTGAATGTCTTACCAAAAGGGAATTGAAATGACGGACTGAATTTATTCAGTGTATTTATTGCCAACTTCTGGATGTTCTTCATGTTCTATCCCATGTTCCATTGTGTCCAGTTGTCTTAAATACCGTTTGGCCTCATTTCGTTTATGAAAATCAGGTGCAACCAAGCTGCCTTAAGCAAATAAAGTGCTCATCCCTTCCAGCCTCCCACCTTAAGCCTAATCTTATATGTTCCCCACTCCAGCTTCACTTCCTTGCTGACACAAGTCCTCCCAGTTCTGCTGGCCCAGAGCCTAAGAGATGGACATCTGTCAGTGGACCGGGGCTGGCAGATGGTGGTCGTGCTCCCTGGGGTCCAGGGCTTTACCTGACGACAACACGATGTGTTCAAAAGATTCCAGATCTGCAGCAGGGGAGCCAATGCAGTTCTCATGAAGGGGAGCCTATTAAAGGGGCTCAAGAAGGGGAGCTCATCATTTGTCTGAAAAAGGAGCATGCTCTCCGGCAAGGGCCCAGGTGGGAACCCTGCTTTCTCTCTGTGTCTACAACCTGCCGAACCACCCCTGGCCTCCAGGAGGGGAGCACAAAGGGCCTTGTCTGGTGGTAGCCACCCCGGCTCCATTTGGCATAAAACCCACAAGGAGAAACGTACAGAGGAAACTATGCAGGAGCGGGAACGGGGTGTGTTTCAGACGTGAAGTCTGCAGAGAAAAATTTGTAGACTTTTTTTTTTAAGAAAAACAAGCCCCTGGAAATGAACTTTTGGAGAGAGATCGTTTATGCAGGAAATCTTCCTAGGAGGGGAAAAAAGAAACTGAGCTAAGAAGCAATCCAAATGAGAACATCCCCTCCCTGCTCCACAAGGAACAAAAGTGGGAGACGGAAGTTGATACGTGAAAAGCTCACTGAAGCTCAGCTGGGGCCCTGGGTGGGCTGAGCAGAAATCCTGTGAGAATTGTCCTCAGCGCTGGCTCTCCTCTGTCTGTGTAGCCACTGCTCTGGGCCCTCACCTCTCCTTGTGGCTGAGGAAATCCCGCCATGAGTGACCACGTGCCCCTGGGCTGTTTCTGCTCCCATTCATAGTCTCTTCTTTCCCCTTCCTTTTTCGCCACCGTCTGGACTCTCACCCCTTCCCTGCTGCTCCCCACCCCCACCCCCTATTTTGGTGTTTTTTTTTTTTTAATTGAAGTAGAGTTGATTTACAATGTTGTGTTGGTTTCAGGTGTACAGCAATTTTTTTTTTTTTTTACACCTTGTAAGTAAAGGGAGAAGAGAATAGAGAGCACAGAATAGAAGAGAAGAGAGAATAGAATTTAAGAGGCAGGACAGGAGAGTACATTCAGGAAACATTCCAGGCCCCTGGATCCTGATGTCACATGTGCAGCATTACCACCATCTCCATTGTCTCCCCTCTTCCCCCCGAGGGGCAGCAAGGCTGAGGCCGAGGGCCTGGACTTGCTGAGCTCTGATCTGGGTGTTTTGCTCACAAGATGCAGGACTTAGGGAACTGTAGAAATCTAATGTGCAATGAGCAGGAAGGAATCCTTCTGCAAACTGAAGTGTAGAACTCCCGGCTCTGAGATTCCCAAGTAATTTGGTCAATTCAGCATCAGTGTCAAGTCAAATGGTTTGCTACATGTCACAGAGAAAATGATCTGTTTGTTTATTGATTTAGCAAGGGCCGCAGCACCTACCTATGCCCTTGTGTGCTCCCTGCGAAGTACAAAGCACTGTGCACCCTTGATGTTCTGAAAGTTTCAGAGACGAGATAAGATTGTCAAGCAAGTGGCAGCCTTTTTCACTACCAGGAAAGGTGTCCCCTCCACCAGGAGCAGATATCAACCTGAGTGGTCCTGGGTGGCCAAGAAAGACCCAACCTGCACAGGTGCTGGAGGGGGCCAAGCTCTCCCCCATGGAGAAGACAGAGCCTCAGCCTCAGGAGTGGGCCCCAGTCCCCACGATCAGCAGCCAAGGAGGCCCTGTGAGATTTCCAGAATCCTTCCTGGATTAGCCTGGGGGAAGTTGAATCTGAGCAGGGTCTGGAGGCTGGTGGGTAGAACCTGGGGTGGGAGGAGGCTTGCAGGAAGGGCCCAAGACCACCAGGCTCACAAGCTGACCCCAGGGCATGTGGAAGGACCTGGGGGAGCTGCTGGAGGAGCGAGGGAACCAGACAGGGCGGGCCTGGGCTCCCACTCAGAGCCGGAGGCGAGGTGTGGGGAAGTAGAGGGACGTTTGGACATTGTTCTGAGTGGACATTGTACTGAGCGAAATTGTGTGCCCTAGCCCCCAAAGATGCACCGAAATCCTAATCCCTGTACCTGTGAAGGGACCCGATTTGGAAATAGAATCTTGGCAGTGAAATGGAGTTAAGATGAGGTCCTTAATTCCATGTGACTGGTGTCCTTGTAAGAAGAGGAGAAGGAACACAGAGACAGATGGACCCAGAGGGAGAAGAATCCTGTGAAGACAAGGGGGAGAACTCCGTGACAATGCAGGTCAGAGCCTCGTGTCTACCAGCGGGGACCCCGAGACTGCTGGGGACACAGACGCCAGGAGGAGAGCAGGGCAAAGACCCTCCAGAAGAGCTTCGAGAGACTGTGGCCCTGCTGACCCCTCGATTTGGGGCTTCCAGAACTGAAAGAGAGTAAGCGTCTGGTGCTTTGCACAAGCGGCCTTGGAGACAAACACAGGGAGGGTGGTTGGGTGCATCCCTTTGAAATGGGACCACTCTGGTGCCATGCATGGGCCCAGTGACCCGGGGTACCGTGCCCTGTGGCTGCGGGAGCAGATGTATCACACCCCCCAGGACCTTTCGTGGCACCAACAAACTTGCTTTTGAGACAATTCCAGTCATGACACGGATGGCTGTCTTCCCTGACCAAGGGCTCCCTCCACGTGTCCATATACAGTGAAACCAGTTGATCACACTTCCTCCAAAATAGCACCAGATGTTTAAAGGTGCCCCAGCCCACTCCCCGTTCATGCTGTTTCCCATTGACAAAGTTTTCCTGTTTACATGCTCGTTCTCAATCTCTAGGAAGATATCATTAAAAATTCATTGAGCACATCTTCAGGCAAACACATTTACCAAAGACCTATGTTCAACCGAAAACAGTAAGACTTACAGTAATGGGTCAAAATATAGCCTAAAAGGCCTTTGTAATTCATTGCAGATGGTCCACTGTGTTTGCAAGGGGCTTGGTGGGGGGCGCTTCCTGCAAAGTCAGATATGGCTGAGCAACTCAGCCACTGGAAGTCAGATGCAGGAGCAGAAACCACAGGGACTGAAACTCAAGTGAGAAAGAGGACTTTATTATAAACACAGGAGCACTGCTGGACTTGCCCAAAGGGCAGACCAGGAAGGTGCTCAGAGCACAGCAGAGCACAGACAGAATTGAAAAAGAGCCTGCTGTTTGATTTAAAAAAACTGGAGTGGTTAGCAGGTGCAAATCATAACTTTTCAGGACTTCTTTATGTTTAGTTCATAGTCGAGCTCTATTTTTCTTTTCTGTGACTTGTGCAGGGGTGGGCAGGGGGCTCAGTCTGCTCTGGTTTGGGGTCTCTCGAGGTGGCCCAAATTCTGAAATGTCCCGTGGAATTGAGGCTGCCCTGAACTGGGCCTGGGGCAGGCCTTTGGAAGAGGGGTCTTCCCTGCCATGCCCCCGACGCTCGGGTCAGCTTGTCTGCAGGCCGGTCCTGGTGGGCAGGCTTCCTCAGCTTCCCGGGGTGGGAGGGGAGGAAGATGCTTATCCCATTTATGCAGCATGGTTCTACCTTAACAGCACACCTCTCCCTCTCAGACACACAGTTCAGACAAACAACTCTTTTCCTGGTGGATCTGGCCCACCCCTGGTTTCATAAACCTCAGCCAGAGAGAAGTCAAGATGTTCAAACAGAGAGGAGGAAAGACAACATGGCAGATAATGCTATATTTAAAACGGATCACCAATAAAGACCTACTGTGCAGCACATGGAACTCTGCTCAATGTTATGTGGCAGCCTGGATGGGAGGCGAGTTTGGGGGAGAACAGATACATGTATATGTGTGGCTGAGTCCCTTCGCCATTCACCTGTAACCATCACTACATGTCAATTGTCTATACCCCAATATAAAATAAAAAGTTAAAAAAAAAAGAGTGCAGATTCCGGAGCTGGACTTTACGGCTTTCCATCCTGACTCCACTGTATTCTGATTATACACTAACCACGTTATTAATTCCCCTGATTCAATGAACATGAACTTGGGTGAACTCCGGGAGATGGCGAGGGACAGGGAGGCCTGGCATGCTGCCGTCCATGGGCTCACAAAGAGTCGGACATGACTCAGCAACTAAACAACAAGAGCAACAGCCTGCATCCATTCCCTCAGCTGTCAGATGGGCAGAGACTAGCCCCTACCTCGCAGGGCTTCTGTGAGATTAAATGAGCCACTGAATACCATGCCTGCATGAATACCATGCCTGCATATATACCAGCTAAAATTACGAGAAACCCTTCAGAGAACTTGTCACCTTCTGGATCAGAGAAGGCAGACAGTCCCTACAGAAGCATGTTAGTGGCCCAAGAGCTGGGAAGCTGGCCAAGAGCATCTCCTACTGAGGGCGAGGCTCTGGGTCACGGTCAGTAAAGGGAATGGAGGGCAGTGGATGGTGCCATGAAAGACTCAATGGTCAATATAGATGGAGGGGGCGCCCCGGCTCCTGGGACAGCTGCTTCATCCTCGGACGGCGGACTTGATTGTGGAGGTTACAAGCAGGTTGCCATAGAAAACGCTTAATGAGAGTGGCCTGAGTCATTCCCAGATAAGACTGTGACGTGGGTCGGTCCTGTGGGAACTGGGTTAGGCCATTGACATCCAAACGGACTCGACTCTAGAGAACTGAAGGAATCCTTTTCCCCTGTGTTGGCATCTCCTGCCCATCTTGTTTGAAAAAGTGAGTCATGGGAGGCAACTCTGGTGACCTTGACCCCTCGACGCAGACCTCCTTGCTTTGCCGGAAGGCTCCGGAGCTTGCAGATGCGAAAGGAGAGCAGAGCCTCTCTGCTTTGGAAACAGTGAATCCGGACTGCTGAACTTGGCCCAGGGCAGGGGAGAGGAGAAAGGGCGACTGAAAGTTCAGCCTCATTCTCATCATGTTCTCCTTAATTTTCAAGCCCACGCATCCATGGATAAGGAATTAGAGGCTCAGAGGGGTTAGTCTGCCAAAGTCACACAGTAAAAGGTTGAGTTGGGTGAGGCTGGCAGATGAGGCCAAGGCCTGGCCCCTGATTTCTTGGCTCATTTTTTTTTGGGGGGGGGGTGGTATGCTGGAAGCTTCCTCCAGCCCCACCAGGAACTTTCTGAGCCCACACTCAGGGCAGTTCACCCAGACTGGGACAGCTGAGGGGGTCACCATCTGGGGATGTATCCAGGTGGGAACACAAGGGTTAATCACTCTTGCTTGTGAAGTTCAGAGTCAGGGTCTGTAACCGGCCACCAGGCAGCCCTGACCCCAGGGCTTAGGCTTAGGATGAGGCCACTGGGCTTTGCTGCACAGGCACTGTCTCCAGTTGATTGTAGTTCAAAGCCCCCAAGGCTACAGAGGGTCCCTGGCAGGAATGGGTCCCCGGCGGGAATGGGTCCCTGGCAGGAATGGGTCCCAGTTGCCCATAGCAGCAACTAGCCCCTGGGCACACTCTTCATCGGCTTCTCTCCACTCCCTGGATGGCCTTTCCACTCCCTTACTCTGGATCCTTCCTGGGGTCCCCTCTCTGATAAACCAAGTGCACGGGATAAACCAGCACATCCCCGGAGACAGCTTCCCTGATGGACAGCTCACTGCACCTGTCCGCCCGCAGGGCTGCGGGGTCCAGACGTGGCTCAAACACCAGCCCAGGTGCGGCGGGGAAGGCGTTTCTTAGATGTGATTCATATCTACAACCAGCAGACTTTGAGTAAAGAAAACGACCCTCCAGAGTGTGGGTGAGCCTCATCCGATGAGTGGAAGGCCTTAAGAGCAAAGACAGGGTTCCTGAAAGAAGGGGCCTTTCTGCCTCAAGACTGAAACACAGATGTCCCCAGCTTCCAGCTAGCTAACTGCGGAACTCGAACTCAAGACCAGGATGGCAGCACCAGCGTTCACCTGGGCTTCCTGCCTGCCAGCCCGCCCTGTGTGCGGATCTCAGCACTGTCAACCCAGCACACATGCAAGCCAGTCCCTAAAAATGAGCCTCCTGTCTGCACACTCACACACACATACATCACACACTCACACACGTACACACACATACTCACACACACTCACACACACGCATACACACTCACACATACTCACTCTCACACACACTCACACACATACTCACACGTACACACTCACACACATACTCACACGTACACACTCACACACATACTCACACGTACACACTCACACACATACACACACACTCACAGATATACACAATCACACACATATACACTCACAGACGTACACACTCACACACATATACACATACTCACTCACACACACATACTCACACATATACACACTCACACACATATGCACACTCACACACATATGCACTCACATACACTCACACACGCACACACACATACTCACTCACACACATACTCACACATATACACCACACATGCACACATGTACACACTCACACACATACACACACTCACACACATACACACTCACACACATACTCACACACATACACATATACACCACACACATACACACACACACACTCACACACATACACACACATACACCACACACACACGTACTCACTCACACACATACACACTCACACACATACCCATATACACCACATACACACATGCACACATGTACACACATACATACTCACACACATACACATATACACCACACACACACATGCACACTCACATACTCACTCACACATATACACCACACATACACATGCACACATGTACACACTCACACACACACACATACTCACTCACACATATACACACTCACACACACACATACACACTCAAACATACACATTCACACACATACACACACACATATATAGCACACACACACTCACATACATACACACACATACTCATTCACACATATACACACTCAAACATTCACTCACACACTCACATGCACATGTGCACACACACTCACACACATACACACATGCACACTCACACACATGCATGCACACTCATATGCACACTCACATTCACACACATTCGCACACATGCTCACACACTTACTCTCTCACACACTCTCACACACTTTCACACACACTCACACACACACAGACTCATCCCTTGAACTGCCACCTTATCTGTGCTATGGCAGCACTTACATACCTGTTTCCTTTCTGATGAACTTCATGTGATATTTTTTTACTTTATTACAACATTTAGTTTCAATTTTCCTCTCTCCTGTTGTGTGTTTGCCACACCAAGCTGAGCCCCTCTCTGCCCCTCACACAGGCCCTTAGCTGTTGAATGGATAAAGGGGGGCTGGAGTCCTGATCTCAAAGTGGCTGCTGCCTCGGGTCTGATTCTGAATCCCCGCTGACAGCCTGAAAGGCTTCAGGCAGCTTCTCCACGGCCAGCACTCCCACTTTTATCCATTTAGTCTTCCATATGTACACATCCCAGCTTCACGATGTCATCCCTGGTTAGCAATGCACACATTCACTGGTTTATTTAACACTGATCTATGTATCTGGCTGGGCCAGCTCTTAGTTGCCTCACACGGGATCTTCAGTCTTCCTTGGGCCACATGGGTCTTTAGTTGCAGCATTTGGGTCTAGTTCTCTGACCAGAGATCAAACCTGGCCCCCCTGCATTGGGAGCGAGGAGCCTTAGCCCCTGGACCAGCATTGGCACACTTTGCTGATGAAACTCCAAGTTGAATAATTAGGTTGTTGCCTTATCCATCAGCCCAGCTGGGAGCTGCTGGTAGGACACCTGTCTGATCCACAGGTGGGCACAAAGGCTATTGAACACAATTGGGATTTTGTACAGTGTTGTCTTAAACTGTTTGTGAAAGGCTAGAGACAGGCATGGTTCCCTACTCTCTTCATCTGACACATCTTTTTTTTTTTTTTTTTTTTTTGATGTGGACCCTTTTTTAAAGTCTTTTTGAATTTGTTACAACATTGCTTCTGTTTTATGTTTTCAGTTTTCGGCCCTGAAGCACGGCCGTCTCAGCTTCCCAACGAGGGATTGAACCAGTGCCCCGTGCATTGGAAGGTAAAGTCTTAACCATTGGACTTCCAGGGAAGTTCCCAGACAGATCTTGTAGTTGTTGTTGAGTCTCTCAGTCGTGTCCAACTCTTTGCAACCGCATGCACTGCAGAATACTAGGCTTCCCTGTCCTTCACTATGTCCTGGAGTTTGCTCAAATTCATGTCCATTGAGTCAGTGATGCTATCTAACCATCTCGTCCTCTGCTGCCCCCTTCTCCTTTTGCCTTCAGTCTTTCCCAGCATTGGTTTTTTCCAATGAGTCAGCTCTTCGCATCAGGTGGCCAAAGTATTGGAGCTTCAGCTTCAGCATCAGTCCTTCCAATGAATATTCAGGACTGATTTCCTTTAGGATGGACTGGCTTGATCTCCTTGCTGTCAACAGGTATTCTCAGGAGTCTTCTCCAGCACCACAATTCGAAAGCATCAGTTCTTTGGTGCTCTGCCTTCTTTATGGTCCAACTCTCACATCCATACACAGCTACTGGAAAAACCATAGCTTTGACTCTATGGATCTTTGTTGGCAAAGTGATGTCTCTGCTTTTTAATATGCTGTCTAGGTTTGGCATAGCTTTACTTCTAAGGAGCAAGTGTCTTTAATTTCATGGCTGCAGTCACCATCTGCAGTGATTTTGGAGTCCAGGAAAATAAAATCTGTCACTGTTGCCACTTTTCCCCCTTCTATTTGCCATGAAATGATGGGACTGGATGCCATGATCTTAGTTTTTTGAATGGTGAGTTTTAAGCCAGCTTTTTCACTCTCCTTTCACTCTCATCAAAAGGTTCTTTAGTTTCACTTTGCTTTCTGCCATTAGAGTGGTATTATCCGCATATCTGAGGTTGTTGATATTTTTTCCAGCAATCTTGATTCCTGCTTGTGATTCATCTAGCCTGGTATTTCACATGATATACTATGAATATAAGTTAAATAGGTAGGGTAATATACAGCCTTGATGTGCTCCTGTCCCAGTTTTGAACCAGTCTGTTGTTCCAGGCCCAATTCTGACTGTTGCTTCTTGACCCTCAAACAGGTTTCTCAGGAGGCAGGTAAGGTGATCTGGTACTCTCATCTCTTTAAGAATTTTCCATAGTTTGTCACAATGCACACAGTCAAAGGCTTTAACGTCGTCAATGAAGTCGTGTCCAGTAATGTTGTCACTCAGTTGTGTCTGACTCTTTGCAACCCCATGGACTGTAGCCCACCAGGCTCCTCCATTCATGGGATTTTCCAGGCAAGAATACTGGAGTGGGTTGCCATTTCCTTCTCCAGGAGATCTTCCCGACCCAGGGATTGAAACTGGGTCTCCCGCATTGTAGGCAGACGCTTTGCTGTCTGAGCCACCAGGGAAGTCCCAATGAAGCAGAAGTAGATGTTTTTCTGGAAGTCCCTTGCTTTCTCTATGATCCAATGAATGTTGGCAATTTGATCTCTGGTTCCTCTGCCTTTTCTAAATCCAGCTTGTACATCTGGAAGTTCTGGGTTCATATACTGCTGAAGCCTAGCTTGAAGGATTTTGAGCATTACCTCACCAGCATGTGAAATGAGTGTACTTGTGTGGCAGTTTGAACATTCTCAGGCATTGCCCTTCTTTGGGATTGGATACATCTTAACGAGAAACAAAATGAGACAAACAGGCTCCATTCACTGTTTGATGTGTGAGAGGAGACTTTCTAGTCCCAACTTGACTGTGTCAGGATTTTTTACCTCAGGATCCAGAAGCCACTGTTTTGAAAGCCCCTAGGAATGTTAATATCTTTACCTGCTCCTCAACCGCTACTCCTTAAGAAAAAAAAAACAATGGACTTTTTAATTCCAATAGACAAAGTTAGTGAGATTTTTTTTTCCTACTGAATTTGTCTTGGACCCTGAAACCAAAGCTATAGCATACTTTACTTATATAGTCCTTTCATAAACATTTCTGAGGTTTTTGGATGAAGTAGATTTCTCTTAACAGATGGAAAACTGTGTTGCAGAAGAGAAAACCAAAGCACAAAATGAACTGACTGAAAACTGACTTACATCCAATTCCTAGGCTGCCCTAACATTGGAAACTCTCCACTCTTCTCCAAAGACATTAATTAATCATGGTCATTCTTGAATATTTACTCTAGGCCAGGTCCTGTTCTAGGTAGCTTACAAGATTGCTAATTTACATGCGCAACTAAAACTTCTTGGAAAGTTAGGAAAACAAGATGAAAAAATATATATTAGAAAAATATAAACAAAGCAAACATAAAATGTGGTATCTACAGTTATATCCAACACAAAAACTTTAAGAAACAACAATCATTATGATAAAAATTTCGCTACATAGAAAGGTTAAGTTCATTTAAAATACATAATTCTTAATTTCTGAATTTGGTAAAATAACATAGCCTCAAACTATGACTGATTGACCATATCAATCAATCAAGAAAAATAAACAGATTCATGATCCTGGTGTGAGAATTTAATGTATTTATCTCAATTACTGGTATGTCAAGCAGACCAAAATAAATGTAAAAATATAGAAAGAAATTAAAAAAAATGATCAACTTCATAGATTTAGTGGACATTTATAGAACCAGAAGGGGGCTTCTCAGATGGTACTGGTGGTAAAGAACCTGCCTGCCAACACAAGAGACATGAGAGATGCGGGTTTTATCCCTGGGTCTGGAAGACCCCCTGGAGGAGGGCATGGCAACCGACTCCAGTATTCTTGCCTGGAGAATCCCATGGACAGAGGAGCCTGGTGGGCTACAGTCCATGGGGTAGCACAGAGGTGAACACAACTGAAGTGACTTAGCACGCATGCACGCATAGAACCAGAAATTAGGGAATACGCATTCATCTCTACACCCTACACATGGAACACTCACAAAAATTAGAGAGACCTCATGCTAAGCCATAAACCGATTTCAATAAATTCAAAGAACTGGAATCACACACAACATATTCTTTGGCGACTATGTAATTGTCGTTTAGTTGCTAAGTCATGTCTGACTCTTTTGTGACCCCATGGACTGTATCCTGCCAGTTTCCTCTGTCCATGGGATTTCCCCAGCAAGAATATTGGAGTGGGTTGCCGTTTCCTTCTCCAGGGGATCTTCTCCAGTCAGGGGTCGAACCCATGTCTCCTGCTCGGCTAGTAGATTCTTTACCTCTGAGTCACCAGGGAAGCCCCAGTTAAGTTGAAATAAATAACAAAAATTAAATGTGAAAACCTACAGTTTTTAAGTTTAACAAGTATTCTTCTGAAAAATGTGTAAAAGAAGAAGCAACATTTAATTGAATGGAAATTAAAAATACAATTGAATGACAATATATGTATATATATAAAGTTCATGAGATATTGCCAAAGCAATAGTTTGAGATATATATATGCCTTAAAAGTTTGTCTTAGGAAAGAAGAAAGGCAAAAACTTGAGAAGCTGAGTATCCAGTGCAAGAAGTTATCAAAGTAACTCCAGAAAAAATTTAAAAAGTAAAAGAAGGAATGAGCAAAAATAAGTGAAGTAGGAAGCAAAGATATAATCAACAATGTCAAAAGGAATTTTTAAATACATTAATAAAATAGACAAAGTGTTGCTGAGATAAATCAAGAAAAATATAGAGAAGTCATAAACAAAAAATTAGGAGTGAAAGAATGCCATAAATATAGATAGAAGAGAGATATTAAGAAAGAATACTATGGAATATATATATATGTGTGTGTGTGTGTGTGTGTATATATATATATATATATATATATATATACATATATATGTTTAAACCATATGCACATGTGCAAGCTAAGTCGCTTCAGTCGTGTGTGACCTATGACTCTGTGTGACCCTATGGACCGTAGCCCACCAGGCTCCTCTGTCCATGGGGTTCTCCAGGCAAGAATACTGGAGTGGGCTTCCAAGTCCTCCTACAAGGGATCTTCCTGACCCAGGGATTGAACCCATGTCTTTTATGTCTCCTGCATTGGCAGGCAGGTTCTTTATCACTATTTGCCATCTGGGAAGCCCTTAAATCATATATTTAACAATAAATATATTCACTTATCAAAACATACTCAAGAAGAAATAGAAAGCTTTGATAATTTCATTATTCTTAAAGAATTTATGGAAAGTTATATAACCTTTCCTCAGAGACTCAGATGGTTTTATAGGTGAGTTTTAAAACAAACTTTTAAATTATTGGGTTGACCAAAAAATTCTTTGTATTTTTCCATAAGATGTTATGGAAATATTATTCATTCACTTTCACACAAACCCGTTCAGAGAATACACAAAAGAGGAAGCGATGTAGTATAGCATAAGAGATATGTAGTATAAGAGGTCATTATGACCTTGATGACAAAACCAAACAAGGACTGTATAAAGGAAAGTTGTCAGAAAATCTCACTCATGCACATGGATGCAAAAATCCTAAATAAAATATTAGGAAATCAAAGATAGGATTGTAACAAAGCAGAGAATACACCAAGATAAAGATGAATTTGTGTCAATAATGTAAGAGTTGTTTATAAAAAAATCTATAGATGTAACATATTATCTCCTTCTTTTCAATAGATGATGAAGCATTTCATAAAAGTAAAAAAAATTATAGTAAGCCAAGAATGGAAAGGGACTTCCTTAGTGATTAATCAATGGTGTGTACCAAAATGATAGCCCACATTATTCTCAATGGTGAAATGCTAGAAGCATTAATTTTAAACTGGCTACCATTTAGGAACAAGACCAGGATACCACGGTCACCATCTTTTTGACAGTAGAAATCATAGCTAGCACAGTAAGAGAATAACATTACAAGTCATGAAGGTAAGAAAAGAAAAAGACAAAACTATCATTACTTATTAGGTGATACAGTTCAATCTACATTAAAAAGCCTCAAAATATCTATAGAAAATTCATTAAGAGTGTTTCTGCAAGATGACTGGATTTAAGATTGATATAAAAAGTCAACTGCATTTATAAAACACCAGTAACTCAAACTCTTCCAGAAAATTGCAGAGGAAGATAAACTTCCAAGCTCATTCTATGAGGCCACAATCACCCTAATACCAAAACCAAAGATGCCACAAAAAAAGAAAACTATGCCAATATCACTGATGAACATAGATGTAAAAATCCTCAACAAAATTCCAGCAAACAGAATCCAACAACATATTAAAAAGATCATACATCATGACCAAGTGGGCTTTATCCCAGGGATGCAAGGATTCTTCAATATTCACAAATCAATTAATGTGATACATCATATTAACAAATTGAAAGAAAAAACCACATGATTATCTCAATAGATGCAGAGAAAGCCTTTGACAAAATTCATCAACCATTTATGATAAAAACTCTCCAGAAAGCAGGCAGAGAAGGAACATACCTCAACATGATAAAGACCATCTATGTTAAACCCACAGCAAACGTTATCCTCAATGGTGAAAAATTGAAAGCATTTCCTCTAAAGTCAGGAACAAGGCAAGGGTGCCACTCTCACCACTACTATTCAAACATAGTAGTGGTGACTTCAACATTGGAAGTCTTAGACACAGCAATCAGAGAAGAAAAAGAAATAAAAGGAATCCGGATTGGAAAAGAAGAAGTAAAACTCACTGTTTGCAGAGGACATGATCCTCTAAATAGAAAACCCTAAAGACACCACTAGAAAATTACTAGAGCTAATCAATGAATATAGTAAAGTTGCAGGATATAAAATTAATACAGAAATCCCTTGCATTCCTATATACTAACAATGAGAAAACAGAGAAATTAAGGAAACAATCCTGTTCATCATTGCAACGAAAATAATAAAATACTTAGGAATAAATTGACCTAAAGAAAAAAAGACCTATATATAGAAAACTATAAAACACTAATGAAAGAAATCAAAGATGACACAAACAGATGGAGAAATATACCGTGCTCATGAATCAGAAGAATCAATATAGTGAAAATGAGTATACTACCCAAAGCAATCTATAGATTCAGTGCAATCCCTATCAAGCTACCAATGGTATTTTTCACAGAACTAGAACAAAGAATTTCAAAATTTGCATGGAGACACAGAAAATCTTGAATAGCCAAAGCGATCTTGAAAAAGAAGAATGAAACTGGAGGAATCAACCTGCCTGACTTCAGACTATACTACAAAGCTACAGTCATCAAGACAGTACAGTACTGACACAAAAACAGAAATACAGATCAGTGAAACAAAATAGAAAGCCCAGAGATGAATCCATGCACCTATGGACCCCTTATCCTTGACAAGGGAGGCAAAAATATACAATGGAGAAAAGACAATCTCTTTAACAAGTGGTGCTGGAAAAACTGGTCAACCACCTGTAAAAGAATGAAACTAGAACACTTTCTAACACCATGCACAAAAATAAACTCAAAGTGGACTAAAGATCTAAATGTAAGACCAGAAACTATAAAACTCCTAGAGGAAAACATAGGCAGAACACTCCCTGACATAAATCACAGCAAGATCCTCTATGACCCACCTCCCAGAGTAACGGAAATAAAAGTAAAAATAAACAAATGGGACATAAGTAAACATAAAAGCTTTTGCACCATGAAGGAAGCTATAAACAAGGTGAAAAGGCAGCCTTCAGAATGCGAGAAAATAATAGCAAATGAAACAACCGACAAAGAATTAATTTCCAAAATATATAAGCAGCTCATGCAGCTCAATACCAGAAAAAGTAAATGATTCAATCAAAAAATGGGCCAAAGAACTAAACAGACATTTCTCCAAAGAAGACATACACATGGCTAGTAAACACATGAAAAGTGCTCAACATCACACATTATCAGAGAAATGCAAATCAAAACCACAATGAAGTACCATCTCAGGCCGGTCAGAATGACTACAGTCAAAAAGTCTACAAATAATAAATGCTGGAGAGGGTGTGGAGGAAAGGAACCCTCTTACACTGTTGGTGGAAATGCACACTAGTTACATCACTGTGGAGAACAGTGTGGAGATTCCTTAAAAAACTGGAAATAGAACTGCCATATGACCTAGCAATCTCACTGGTGGGCATACACACTGAGAAAACCAGAATTGAAAGACACGTGTACCCCAATGGTCATTGCAGCACTGTTTACAATGGCCAGAACATGGAAGCAACCTAGATATCCATCTGCAGATGAATGGCTAAGAAAGCTACGGTACATATACACAATGGAATACTACTCAGCTGTAAAAAAAAGAATGCATTTGAGTCATTTCTAATGAGGTGGGTGAACCTGGACCCTATTATACAGAGTGAAGTAAGTCAGAAAGAAAAACACCAATACAGTATATTAACGCATATATATGGAATTTAGAAAGATGGTAATGATGACCCTACATGCAAGACAGCAAAAGAGACACAGATATAAAGAATAGACTTTTGGACCTCTGTAGGAGAAGGCAAGGGTGGAATGATTTGACAGAATAGCATTGAAACATGTATATTCAGTTCAGTTCAGTTCAGTCGCTCAGTCGTGTCCGACTCTTTGCAACCCCATGAACCTCAGCATGTCAGGCCTCCCTGTCCATCACCAACTCCTGGAGTTTACCCAAGCTCATGTCCATTGAGTCAGTGATGCCATCTAACCATCTCATCCTCTGTCGTCCCCTTCTTCTCCTGCCTTCAATTTTTCCCAACATCAGGGTCTTTTCAAATGAGTCAGCTCTTCTCAGTATTACCATATGTGAAATAGATGACCAGTCCAAGTGTGATGCGTGAAACAGGGTACTCAAAGCCAGTGCTCTGGGACAACCCAGAGGGATGGGATGTGGAAGGGAGATAGGACGGGGGGTTGGGATGGGGGACACATGTACATCAGTGGCTGATTCATGTCAATGTATGGCAAAAACCACTACAATATTGTAAAGTAATTAGCCTCCAATTAAAATAAATAAAAATTTAAAAAGTTAACTGCATTTATAAAACACCAGCAACAATTTATAAAATATAGTAATAGCTACTATTTGCTGTAACACACCTGTTTTCAAAATTAGGCACTAGAAATCTAACAAAAGTTATGCCAGAGCTGTGTGAAGAAACATTTTAATGCTGTTAAAAGATAGCAAAGTTCTAAATAAATGGAGAGAGAACACGGGTTTTGTTTTGTTTTTTAACCATCCAGTAAAGAAGTCAATGGTCTCAAATGTCTAACAGTTTTTCAAGGAACACAGCAGTTTCTATACAATTTAAATGGAAAACAAAGGCTCTAGTATAATAGGATCAGCACACTAACAAAGAGGAAAAAGAAGGCAAAGGAAATGGTCTGAAGAGGTATCTATGTTTAAAGTGAGGCTAGATAGGTGGATTGTGAGGAGGGCATGGGGCAACCCACTCCAAGATCCTAGCCTGGGCAATCCCACGGACAGCGGAGCCTGGTGGGCTACAGTCCATGGGGTCACAGAGAGTCGGACGCGACTGAACGACGGAGTACGTGTGCAGGTGAATTCTGCCCCGCAGAGGACAAAGTGACCCCGGTGCCATGACCGTGGGCCGTGAGTCTGGGCATCTGACATGAGCCATGGGATCACCTATAGCCTGCCGCCTGAGCTGCACACCTCCCTGCACTTCTTCAGCAAGGGCATCACCACGTGCTGTGTCGAACTCTGGCGTGCGTCCTTCGTGTCGCACCGCCCTTCCTAGTGTTTCATCTTGTCTACACGCGGGGAACGCAGGAGTCTGAGAAATCCAAGAGGAAGAATCCAGCTGCCTATGAAAATGACACATGAGCAACCCACTGGGATAAGGATTCCTGGTCTCTGAAAGAACCTTCTCTGGGAGAGGAGTGTACATTGCAGTGTCTTGAAGACACAATAAATTTATTATGGGCTGCAAAAAATAAAAATAAAAAAATAAAGTAAGGCTAACTGAAATAGTATGGTATTGGCTCAGTGACAGACATAGTGACCCATATAACAGAACAGGGAACCAAAAACGGTCCCACACCTTTTTTGAATTTGGAATATGATACAGGTGGCAGCGCAGATTACTAGAAAAGGATTAACTGTTCTGTAAGTGCTGTTGGGATCATTTGCTATCTAGATGGGAAAAAATGAAATTGGACCCAGACATCGCACCATACACAAAAATCAATTCCAGATGGATGTAAAGCCTTCCATGTGAAAGGCAAAAGTCTCGAACCTTAAGAAAAAGATACTGGAGAGTATCTTTAAGACTTTGGAGGCAGAGAAGTTTACACTAAGCATTAACTATAAAAGAAAAATTGATATACTCAACTGCACTGAAAGGAAGGATTTCTGTGAGTAAGAATAAAATGAAAAAGATAGTAAAAATAAACTGAAACATGCCCCTGTCTAGAATATGTTTTTTAATACATTTAAGCAACAAGTGATGGTTACTCTTTGTACGTTAAAAATTCCTTCAAATTGTCAGTGTAGTGAAAGTCATGTCCAACTCTTTGCAACCCCATGGACTATACAGTCCGTGGGATTCTCCAGGCCATAAAATTCGAGTGGGTAGCCTTTCCCTTCTCCAAGGGGATCTTCCCAACCCAGGGATCAAACCCTGGTCTCCCGCATTGCAGAGATCAAACCCAGGTCTCCCGCATTGCAGATAGATTCTTTACCAGTTGAGTCACAGTGGAAGCCCAAGAATACTGGAGTTGGTAGCCTATCCCTTCTCCAGCAGATCTTCCAGACCCAGGAATCGAACTAGGGTCTCCTGCATTGCAGGTGGATTCTTTACCAACTGAGCTATTAGGGAAGCCCAAGGAAAAGAGAAATAATGAAATAAAAAAAATCAACTGGATATTTTATAGAAGAGGAAGTATGAATGGCAAATAAGCATAAAAATATAGTCAATATCTTTTTAAATCAGGGAAATGTAAGCTAAGAACATACAATATATATCTTGGCTGAACTGTATTAACAAAAATCAATACAGCTGAAAACACTAAGTACTGGAGAAGATTTAAATGCTGTAGAGGTGAGAATGTAAGTTGGTACAATCACTTTGGAGAAAAATGTGGCATTATCTTCCAAAGCTGAGAATGTGCTAAACACACTCTCCAAGCCAGAAATTCCAATTCCACTCCCAGGGGTGGGTCCATGCACCATGGAAAACATCTGTGTATGTGGGCTGGAAAACAGGTACAATTGCATCCTTAATAGTGTTATCAGGGCAAAAACCCTGGAAACAGCCGAAATGTTCATTGTTAGGACTGGATAAATGTGTTGTATACCCATACAATGGAATATTAAATGACAAGGAAGATGAATTAGTTTAGCAGCATATAACAAACTAGATGAATCTTGGAAAAAATTCTGAGTGCAATAAGCAAGTGAAAGAAGGTTGCATATTCACTATGGTATCTTTTTTTTTGAGGCCAGATCTGCATTTTATTTTATTTTCCATTTATTTTTAAAATTAGAGTATAATTGCTTTACAATGCTGCACTGGTTTCTGCTGCACAACGATGTGAATCAACTATGATATACATATATCCTCTCCCTCTTGAACCTTCCTCCCAACCCCCATCCCACCCCTCTAGGTCATCACAGAGCACCAAGCTGAGCTCCCAGTGCTGTACAGCAGCTTCCTGCTAGCTAGCTATTTTTATGGTACCATTTTTATAAGGTTCAAAAACAAGCCACGTACTGCTGAAAGATACATGTGTAAACTATTTTTAAAAGGTGCAATGATAAACACAAGTTTCAGGATTTTCCTAATCACAGGTCAATCAGGAGGAAACATCTAGGTCATTTCAAAGTTATTGGCCTAGTTGTTAAGTGATGGTTCTCAGCTATGTCTTTTATGATTATGTTTGATAACCAACATAGACCCTGGCTTTATTAGTCCATTAATGAAGTATTTCCAAATCATCCGGTGACTTGTTGGCCTTATTACAAGCCTCAGACTTCATTTTTCCCATTCTTAATTATCTTCACTTTCCCATTCTCATTTCCTCTGGGACTTCTGAGCATCTGAACGGTCACCAGCCAGATCAAGAGCCATGCTGTTGTGACTCAGTGAACTCTTCTGCCTGAAAAATAATCTCTCCTCCCCTTTAGTCAGCACCCCTTATCTGCCCAGCTTCCTACAAACCCAAGACCAGAGCCTCCAGCTGACTGTTTGGAGAGACATTTTCCAAGATCTCATTAGGAGACGCTCACATTCTGCCCATGATTTCTCCTCTTTCCTCCTCGGAAGGAAGACCGACAGTCATGAGGTTCATGGTTGGGGCTGTCCTTGGAGTTCTTTTACAGGAATGTGGGCTTCTTGGGGCTTGACTGAACCCAACTCTCTGGCCCAAGAGGTGTGTGGGCGGCTTTATGAACTAACTGACTTTCTGTCCGCCTCCATTTTTTCTTTCCTTACATTAGTGGTGATTCTATTAGCAAACCGCGGGCCCTTGACATTCAGACTTCATAAAACCCGCCGGAAATGTAAAGCAGAAGTGTCCACAGAAGGGGATGGACCCGGGATGGACCCATTCCCCCGCCTCACCTCAAGATTAGATCAGCTTGGCACCTGCCTGGGAGAGAGCTGGAGCTATGATTCATCACCATCACTTGCAAAACTAGGATGGAAATCTTTCCCAGCTGCTGGCCAGGGCAGAAACGTACATGACTGTGCACATGTTCCAGACAAAGTGAGTGAGACTCAGAACTCCTTCAAAGGCTGCTGTGGTTCATGTGCACAAGGCCAAGTTTCAGCTATGAATAACTCAGCAATTGGCCCATGTGGAAACTCATGACTGAGTTCATGGGACCAACTGATTATGGACATGACTGAATTAAAAGCAGCCTCTGTGTCCAATGAGCCATTGAGAAACTTAAACCAGGAACGCTGAGTTCAGTGCACTGAGAGAATAGTTTGGGGTCAGTATACAGATGAAGCAAGGGGAGGCAGAAGAGGGGCCCACGGCAAAATCTAGGGGAACAGAGCAAGTAGCTCTGGGCACGGCAGCCGGAAGACCTCACAGGGTCTTCCTCTCAACATCTCATGCCAGGGTCTGGGTCCCTCTTGGCGCCACCTGTGGGCTTTGTGAATCAGATGATGTGGTTGGATGCACGGGCCATGGTCAGCCCAGCACACCTCTCTGGGTTCCCAGCAGAAGCTGACTTTGGAAAAAGATGCTTAATCCTTCTGGGTTTCCTTTTATTCATCTGTCAATGAGCTTAATAACAGTGTCAGTCTTCTAGGAGGGTGGTGAGGATTAATTGAGTTTCTTCATGAAAAAGACTCATTCCGAGTCTGGCACATGTTGGGGTTTAATATTGATCAGCGGATGTTTGTGGTTGCAGGGCCACGAACCAGTGCCACAAAGGTGCTGAGATCCAGTTCTGATTCTGTCTCAGGTCACTTCTGTGTTTCTGGGCACCAACTTCTCTCACAAAGTCAGGGGCTGGGGGACCAGGGCGGGACTCATACAAGCACCTGGATCTGGGGAGGCGGAGATGGAGACTCAGGCCGGCTGTGAGCTTGCTATTTCAGCTGGCAGATGATCATAAAGAGCAGCTTATGAGATTATCCTATTTTACAGTGGTTGCTCTGAAAGTTTGTCACTATGCCCTAGAAATGTAAGTTCAGCCAAGGAATGGAAAAAAAAAAAAAACACCTACAGGAAACTAGTTTTTACAAAAACACAAAAGGATGCAATGTTATTTGGTGAAACATTGATTTTTTTAAAGTGCCTTCACTGTGACAGGGCACGTTTTTAGAGCACTGTATCTGTGCACGTCCTCTGAGAGGCTGAGGAACACGCTGACACCCCCAGAGGCTGAGCTGGGGTAAACCAACCCACCTCACCCCAGGCTTTCACCCAGTCCATTGCCCCACCAGCTGCCCCTCCAGCTGTGCTGGCTGCTAATTCTGAATTCTGGACCTCGCCCTGTATTTCTTTTCTTGGACACTTAATAGTTTTGTCTTAATCAGGATTTCAAGGAGCAGTTGGCCGCATAAACTCTCAATAATGTCCCTATGAATCCCGTAAGCGGTGTGAGAGCAGGGCACACGGGCCTCCAGGCTGCTTTTCATGTGGTTTTGGGCTCCTGAGTGTTCAGCTTCTGTCTTTGTGATGACTCAGTCCTGTCAGTTCCAAAGTCGTGTTCTTTATTAAAGCTAAACTCTCTTGATCTGGGCAGGAGATGGGCAGGAAGGGCTGCCCTCTGTCATAAGCTGTGAGCTACCTTTGGGTGCCCGGCACCCTCTTGTCCATGCAGAGAAGCCGTGCGGTGGGGAGGTGAGATGCTGGGCGGATGTGAGAGGAGGGTGATGTCCTCGGGCCCACTGCTCCTGAGTCCGCCTCCCTCACTGGTCCTGGGGCATTTGTGGGAGTAGGGTTGGAGCCCTGCGACATCACAGGAAATGGTGCCTGCTTGCCGTGTCTTCTCACTCATGTTCTCTCAACATGTTTTCAAAATATTGATTTTGAACCGGGTGTCCTGCTGTGATAAGCGAGAGTTTTTCAACCAGAAGCTTCTCCTTTGGTGGCAGAGAGATACCCCTGTCACATGCTCATGGAGCTGCAACTCTAATTCAGCTTCCTGAGGATGGATGTTGGAAGTAGGTAAAAAGGCAATAAGACCAAAGAAGGCCACATAAATCAGCTTATGAACCACATAAACCAGTTTCAATGGAGAAGGCAAAGGCAACCCACTCCAGTACTCTTGCCTGGAAACTCCCGTGGACAGAGGAGCCTGGTAGGCTGCAGTCCATGGGCTCGCTAAGAGTCGGACACGACTGAGAGACTTCACTTTCACTTTTCACTTTTATGCATTGGAGAAGGAAATGGCAACCCACTCCAGTGTTCTTGCCTGGAGAATCCCAGGGACAGGGGAGCCTGGTGGGCTGCCGTCTATGGGGTTGCACAGAGTCGGACACGACTGAAGCGACTTAGCAAACCAGTTTCAAAGTGCTTGTCTGGAGCTTCAGTGTCAAGAGGCCAACATACTCAAGTAGTTCTGTCTTCACTGCTCTGAACTCGCAATGCACCAGACTAAGCATGAGAAACAGACAAGATCTCAGCTTCAGGCTTCACCCAATGGCCTGAAAGTTACAGAAACTTTTGATACAAAGAGAAAAACCAGGGGCTGGAGGGTGGGTGGGGAAGGCACACAAACACACACACACGTACACACACTTAAAAACAGGTGTTTGCATTATCAGGTTTTTACTTATTCATTCATTCATAATAAACAATTTTGAATATGTGTGGTATATTATATCTTCTGTTAGGTAGAGGGAATATAGGCATGAATGTGATATGCTATCATCTCAAGGATTGTACAGACTATTGAGGGAGAAAGGCATTTATTACATGATACACTGTAAATAATAAATAATACAACGCACTATAAGAATCCGCTAAAAACCATACAGGCAAAATGTGGTAGAAACATAGGTGAAGGGGTTATAAGTAAGCCTACAAAACCAGGGACATTTCCACAGAAGCAAGAATTAGGTCTTAAAGAACAAGAGAAATTCACCTAATGAAGAAAGTAGGAATAATGTCCAGACAGGTTCCAATTAGAACAAATGGTTAGTTTAGTCTCTATTGGATAATCAAGGGTAGATCATACTTGTGTCTGTGAGGGCTAAGTTGTTGAAAATAGAACCCTCTAGTTAGTTTACACGGGCTTCCCTGGTGCCTCAGATGTTAAAGAAGCTACTTGCAATGCCAAAGACTTGGGTTTGATACCTGGGTTGGGAAGAGCCCCTGGAGAAGAGAATGGCTACTAACTCCAGTATTCTTGCCTGGAGAATCCCATGGCTAGAGGAGCTTGGAGGGCACAGCTTACCCGGGAAGGAACTTACTATAGGTCTTTAACTGGCTTAGATAATCAGCGGCAGTGCTGAGGAAATAAACTTCATGCTGAGTTTTCAGGAACTATGTCCCAAAGGCACACAGCAACGTTGACCCACCAAGAGACTCCTGACTTCTCAATGATTCAGAAGCCACTGGCTCCAGAACCACAACCCCACAATAAAGGGACGCCACGATGAAGAGGCAGCCATGGTCAGAAAAGCTGACGTGTCTACGGCCTCCAGGACTTTCTATGACCCACAGTAGTATGCCCTATTCCTTGTCAGTTGACACCCAAGGTAATTACTAGACACTGAGACCTCCACTAACCCTGATATGAAAAGGCTCTAAGCACATCCTTTTCTGTGCTTCTTGGATACACAGCTTCTGCCTCACTCTGCCATCCAAAATTCACTCAAGACCGTCTGATGGTTCTCATCCTTAGTCACATAGAGAACCCTAGATGCAAGAGCCTGAGAAATGTGGATAATAGTTGTCCAGACTGTGGATCACATAAAAGTGTTCTGAAGCAGGGTGGAATGGAGAAATAATAGTTAAAACAGAAACACATGCATATGTACATACAGATAGCTTATGTGTATATTTGTGTCTTCCTTTTCAATGGATCCTTTTGTTTTTGTGAAATGTCCCTCTTTATCTTCTATAACACTCTTTGATTTAAAGTCTACTTTAATATTAATAGAGTCATGCTAGTTTTTGAGTGCTTATACACTGTTTGTTTGCTTTATCTTTCCATCCTCTTCTTTCAACCTGTTTGTGCCTTTATATTCTAAGTATATCTTTTACAGACAGAAGATAGTTGGATTTTGCTTTATTATCTCTACTTTTTAATTAAAATGCCCAGTCCCTTTCACTCAATGTAATTATTGATATGGTTGGTTTTAAATCATGTATTTTACTCTACATATATGTTACAAACCCCATCTTACAATGCTAGTATTTTTATTTAAATAGTTATTTATCTGTTACAGAAATTAAGAGAAGAAAAGATGTATCTTTTGTATCTATCCATATATTTAACTTTTTAATGTTCTTTAATCATTCTTATATATCTGTATTTCCCTCTGATATCATTTTCTCTCATACTCAATAACTTCTTTTAATATTTCTTGTAACGAAATTCTGCTGGAAATAAACTCTCTCAGCTTTTATTTATCTGAATATGTCCTCTTTAAAAAAAAATCTCATAACATTGTCTTCTGGCTTCTGTTGTTTCTGATGAGAAGTCAACCATCATTTGAATCATTGTCCCTCTGAATATAACAGATCATTTCTTCCCACTCTATTTTATCTTCCCCTCTATTTAAAGATTTTCTCTTTAGTTTGACTCTCAGAATTTTGACTATGATCCTGCTTGGCCTGGTTTTCTGGACATGTTGGCTCTGTGAGTTGGTGTGTTTTCACCAAATCTGGGGATATTTTGATCATATTTTTTTGTTTTTCTGTTCCTTGACTTTTCTTTTTTAAAATTAACTTATTTATTTTAATTGGAAGCTAATTACTTTACAATATTGTAATGGTTTTTGCCATACTGATCATACTTTCTTCCAATATATTTTCCTGCTTTTATTCTTCCTCTTCTCTTCTGGGATTTATTACATGCACTTTAGATCATTTGCTACCCATAGGTCACTGAAACTCTGTTTATTTTGGCTTTCTCTTACTTCTCTCTATTCTTCAGATTGGGTAATTTATATGGATCTGCCTTCAAATTCACTGACCGTTTCTAATGGTCACTAACCATATCTAATCTGACCACTAATTCATGTTTTCATTTTAAATTTTGTTGTTTTACTTCTGAAATTTCTATTTATTTCTTTTTTATAGTTTTAATTTCTCTGCTGAGACTATCTCTTTGTTTATTGAGATCATAATTTCCTTTAAAACTTTCAGCATAGTTATTATACCTGTTTCAAAGTTCTTGTATAGTAATTCTAATTTCTAGGTCATTTCAGGGTCTGTTTCTGTTTACTATTTTTGTCCTTGATTGTTGGTGAAAGCTTTCTGCTTCTCACATGTCTAAAAATTTTGTTAATATGCTGGACATTTTGGACAATACAAGTGGCCTTTAATTTCTGGAGCTGTACTTATACCTAAGGATTGGCCTTTCTGGTGCCTCACCTGAGTACTTGAGATGTTAATGAGGTCTTCCCACTGTAGCTGAGCTAGAATTCCACTGTCTTTAAGGACCATGTATCTATAGTATCTCTATTCTTCTTTCAACCTTGTAGCAGCTCTCTCTGCTAAGCCTGTTGAAGCAATGTTGCAGCCAGCCCCTGACCAAGGACCCACTGAGAAGCATTATATACATTCTTGCTGTTTCCCACTTCTATCTTCCTTCTTCCCCAGGGCAACTCCCTTCTCTCTTGTATTCTAAGCCCTGAACTCCAAACTATCCTTTCCCATCTCAGTAGGACCTCCCTCCTTGATCTCCTTGCTGTCCAAGGGACCTTCAAGAGTCTTCGCTAGCACCACAATTTGAAAGCATCAATTCTTTGGCACTCAGCCTTCTTTATGATCCAACTTTCATACTGGTACATGACTACTGGAAATCCATAGCAAGGAGATCACGCCAGTCAGTCCCAAAGGAAATCAACTCTGAATATTCATTGGAGGGATTGATGCTGAAGATGAAGCTCCAATACTTTGGGAACTTGATGCCAAGAGCTGACTGACTAGGAAAGACCCTAATGCTGGGAAAGCTTGAGGGCAGCAGAAGAAGGTGACAAAGGATGAGATGGTTGGATGGCATCAAAGACTCAATGGACATGAGTTTAAGCAAACTCTACGAGATAGTGAAGGACAGGGAAACCTGTGTGTGTTTCAGCCCATGGGGTCACAAAGAGTTGGACATGGCTTAGCAACTGAACAACAGCAGGACTGCCCTACTTTGAGTTCTGCCTCCTGATGCCCGAAGTTAAGAAATTGTCCCCAGTTGAGACCCCAATTGAGACCTCACTCACCCCAGAGAGTGAAGGTGAACATTGGACTCACATTGTGTACTTCCCTTTTCTCTGGGATCCCAGTGTGGCAGTGCCTATTTTCAGTCTCTGAAAACATATTGATTCAGCCTTATAGTTTGTTCAGGCTTCTCCGGTGGCTCAGCGGCAAAGACACTGGAGACGTGGGTTCAGTCCCTGGGTTGGGAAGATCCCCTGGAGGAGGAAATGGCAACCCACTCCAGTATTCCTGCCTGGGATATCCCACATACAGAAGAGCCTGGTGGGCTACAGTCCATGGGGTCACAAAGAGTCAGACATGATTAAGGACCCATGCATATTGTAGTTGTTTGTGGTGTAATGGTAAATCTAGTACCAGTTACCCCAATCTGCTGAGAAAAAGAAGTTTCTCTATACGAATATTTGAAATGCATAAAATAATAAAATAAAGAGGAAAATCAAGACGTAATCATCTTAAGGCATCTCTTTTAATTCCAAATCAATTTGAATTTAAAACACTTTGTAAGTAAATACAGATGATATGTAAATTTTATGATGTGAAAAAAATCTAAATATAAGATGTATCTATTAAGATTTTTGCATTTGGGTGTGACAGGCAGGAAAATTCTTGTGTTGCTAACAACTCCTGGAGATTTTAGTATGAATTGAATAATCTTATTTTCCCATTGAGAGTTTCCAAAAATGAGGTGAGTGTTTCCTTTAATACACTGGCCAGACCAGAGGAGCTTGGAATAGCATAAAATAAATGACTTCAAGAGAGATGATTTAAGTAGAATGGAGAGGTTGAGGTGGAGATATAGAATGAAGTTGCTGTTCCATTTCAGATACTAAAGAAAGTGTGACTCAAAGAGGAAACAACTATTTATTTTGGCTGCTTGAACTCTAATGGGGCGAGAGTGTGACTGACATCCCAGAATACTATACAACCATCATCCAGCCACTGAGAGGCACACATAAGCCCTCTGGGAAGTTCTTTATTTAATGTTCTCTTTGCTTCAGTGGTCAAATCTGGGCTCTCCAGGGAGAGCCTAATGGGCCAGCCACATTTCAAGCTGAAACCTAATAAATGCAATAAAATTTTAAATGAGTTCATGTTTAAAGGACTCATAAAAGAGATATTTTATGTGCCAAATATATTGAAGAAAAACTGTGTCCATAACATAAATGAAAGGAAATGTCACCTCTCTATGCTTAATTCAATTGCAGGTAATTTTTCAGTGTCTGATTTAAATGATTATTTCCTGTTACAGTCAGCTAAGACCTTTGGTCCAGGCAGGATGTATTACAGCCCCTGACCCTGAGGAGTATGTGGTAACCAGGCAGAGGCAGACTCCTACCTGGACCATGGAGACTTATTAGGGTTCACCTGAGGCCAGGGTTAAGGCAGGGGAGTGTGTGACTGGCAAAAGATCAAGGCTGTGTGAGCTGGTGGTGAGAGCTCAGGCTTTGGAATCACAGCCTCCCGGGTCACAGTGCTGACTGTGGCTCTAAGTAGGTTGACTTGATCTCTCTGAAGGTAGTTTCCTTATCTGCAGAATGTTGATCATAATTGCATCGACTTCTCAGAATCCATGTGATGCTTCAATGAGACTATGTTTGTGAGGTCCTGAGCACAGATCTTGAAGATCTTTTTTCATTAATTTTAATTATTATTTCTTTTTTTGGTTGCCCTGGGTCTTTGTTGCTGCACACAGGCTTTCTCTAGTTGTGACAAGCAGGGCTACTCTTCATTGCGGTGCCTGGGCTTCTCATTGCTGGGGCTTCTCTCTTGCACAGCACAGGCTCTAGGTGCACGCGCTTCAGTAGTTGTGGCTTGCACACCCTAGAGAGGGGACTCAGTAGTTGTGGTGCATGAACTTAGTTGCTCTGCAGCATGTGGAATCTTCCTGGACCATGTTCCCTGCATTGGCGGGCAGATTCTTATCCACTGTACCACCAGGGAAGTCCTTTGAAGATCTTAATGTTCAGTGAGGGGTAGAGGTTATGAAATGTATGTCCCATGTAATCTGCACATCACTAACAAAATAAAGCCAACAAGTTATAGTTTCTGCAGTGTTAAGATGCTAGTGGATCACAGGTTAGGGATGAACAAGAGTCCTCTCCCTTTTCCTCCCCTCCCTTCACCCCTGCAAATTTACCCTCAGGGGACCCTTGCTCTCTGCATCACCTGGGCAGCCCCACATTCACCCATGACTAGTTAGGTCTGTCACTGTCATTTCAAAATGCTTGTGTTGTGATGTTGAGCAGATATTTGCACACACTGTTCAGGATAATGGCAAAGATTCATCCTGGAATTTGAATTGGGTGAGCAAAGACACTATTTAGGATAATGGCAAAGATTCATCCTGGAATTTGAATGGGGTGAGCAAAGCTTTTTGAGGCTGGGAAAGGGGGCCCCAGGGACGTAGGAAGTTTTTGGAAGAAAGCCACCCTGTTTAGCTGACCGCTGCTCAAAGGATGCTTTCTGGAAAGCAGGGTGCTGGGAAGAGCTCATTTAGTGCTTGAAAATATTTGCATGAGTAACACAAAATCCAGAGACACTGACTTTTATTATGTATTAATCAAGTATTTAATTAATTAATTTTGTTGTATCTGCTGGCTGGTTTTGCAGGGCTGTGAAGAATGGGGAGGGACTTCAGTGGTGGGGGCTGATTTGAAGGTCATTAAAGGTGAAGAGAAAGTGGGACTGGTTAGAACCATTTGTTGTCTCACTGCCCTGGGACCACTGTGGTTTGGTGTCTCCCTGCCCCGGCATTTATATTGGGCCACCCTGCTCCCACCCTTCTCTTTGTGAGATGTTTTGCTTTACTTCCCTTATCAAAATTGTGTTCATCCTTTGGTTCCTTCCTCCCAGGCATTTTTCTGGGTATCTAATGAGTTAATCTGTGATAAATTAAGTGTGAGTGGTTCAGTGAATAACCTTCTCTGCTCCCCCCACCCAAATGCATTTTGAGGGGGACTCAGAGGAGCCTTACTCTAA
This sequence comes from Giraffa tippelskirchi, assembly GCF_054371585.1. Classification (NCBI taxonomy): domain Eukaryota; kingdom Metazoa; phylum Chordata; class Mammalia; order Artiodactyla; family Giraffidae; genus Giraffa; species Giraffa tippelskirchi. Next base: position 158,452,528 of record NC_137283.1, on the reverse strand, counting down.
ACTACTGACTTCAGTCAGTACTAAGGGATAGCCCTCCTCAGACAGGTGTAGAAGAATTCGTAGTGGGAGCATGGTAGTGGTGGTAACTTTGGGGAGTGCCTAAAATCACACCCCGTATTTGGCCACATACAGTGGTTGATGGGGAGCAGAGGCTCTGGAAATGGGTTCACACAGCCAACGGGCCTCCTGGTCCTGGAATTTAGACCTGGCTGTCCTCACTGTATGCTTCAACTACGTGCTGACCTCTGTAGGGGCTGCTGTCATGGGCTCCGAGGAATGCCCTTGGGATCCTGACGCGGTGTGAGGGGAGTTGCACGTCACCAGCAACGTGAGGAGGCCTTTGCCTCTCCTGCCAGTCCGTCTCGTCAAGTGTGTGAGTGCAGAGGCTTCTCCAAGGGGCTTCCCCAACAGTGTCCAGCCCCAGGCCCAGGGAACCTTTCAGGAGCAGGACAGGTAGCAGGGGTTGAGTGTGGCCACATGCTGGGTGGTTGGAAGAACCAGGGCCTTCCTTCTCACTGGAAAAAAAGGAAAAAACATTAGGAGAATACTAAAGTACCACAGAAAACCCAGCAGAGTTTTTGTTTCTATGAAAAACAAACAAACCAACCCACTGTGGTTACTCCTTGCTGGACTTGCTGTTGAAGGTGGATAAACCCTAACTGCCCTTAGTCATGGTTTCCTGTAAATGTCCTGTGAGTTCCTCAGGTCTGGTCCTCAGACCACCAGGCTCTGGATTCTCTTGATCCTGCCCTGCTCTTCCCTGGGGTGGGAGGACAAGTTTTTTTACATTATGATTCGTGATGCTCTTTGACTTGATTATTAAAACTGCTCTTCAGTCTCTGAGTATTACAGAGACTCCCTGACCGCCCACCACGCTCCTCACTCTGCTGGGAGTCCTTCTATCCATCACCATTTCACACCCCAAATCTTGTCTGCAAGATGAGAAAGATTTTAAATATCATAAGATGTCATAGATACAAAATCATGTTCCCTGTAGATTAGTTTAGAAGCTAGAAAGAAAAGGAAATTTCAAAATGACTTTTCATACTCACTCCCCACGCTGCAATTCACTTGGAGATCAGGTAAAAGGGGAACTTGGAGGTGGCAACCCCTGATGAACCAAAACTACAAACCCAGACAGCATATTAAAAAGCAGAGACATTACTTTACCAACAAAGGTCCATCTAGTCAAAGCTATGGTTTTTCCAGTAGTCATGTATGGATGTGAGAGCTGGGCTATAAAGAAAGTTGAGCGCCAAAGAAGTGATGCTTTTGAACTGTAGTGTTGGAGAAGACTCTCGAGAGTCCCTTGGACTGCAAGGAGATCAAACCAGTCAATCCTAAAGGAAATCAACCCTGAGTATTCATTGGAAGGACTGATGCTGAAGCTGAAGCTCTAATACTTTGACCACCTGATGTGAAGAGCTGACTCATTTGAAAAGACCCTGATGCTGGGAAAGATTGAAGGCAAAAGGAGAAGGGGACGACAGAGGATGAGATGGTTGGGTGACATCACTGAGTCAATGGACATGAGTTCAAACAAACTCTGGGAGATAGTGAAGGACACAAGAGCCTGGCATGCTGCCATCCATGGGGTCACAAAGAGTTAGGCACAAATTAGCAACCAAACAACAACAACAGGTTCAAAAAGATGATGTCACCCCTTTAAGTGAAAAGGTGCTTGAGCAACTGACTCATCACAATGAGAGCTGTCGACTCTCTGATTTAGAGCCTGGATAGGAGGCAGTGCTGCCCTGAGATCCTGCACACAGGGAGTCCCCCGAACCAGGGGGAGCTTAGTGTAAACACACTGAGACATGTTTACTTCCTTTTAAGAGGATGAACCATATACCTCTGGGTGTTGTCACAGATTTCCTGTGTGAAGGATTCTCTCAAGTGTCTCAATCAGAAAATGTTTCTATTGGGACCAGAAAGACAAATGAAAAGCATAACCCTCCCACCTGGGACAACAGCTTGTCTCGGCCGCCAGCTCCAGTGGACACGCAGGAGCCAGGGGTGCCGAGGCCAACAGTGACCTCAGCTCTGCTCGTCGGGCTCCCAGCCCGAGTCACAGGGCCCCAGGGCCTTGACCTTGACCGCCAATTCAGCCCCAAACCCCAAGGCTCCCCATCCCAGTGTCTGAAGAGGTCAGAGGTGGAAACTTTATTGACTTACCATGGGACTTTCCAAGTGGGAAGCCAGGCTCTTCTTCCCGTATATTACAATAATAAAAAATAATTACTTCTGCCATTGAATTTTTATGCTAACCACACCAGGTCCAGACATCTGCATTAAACTAAGCTGCAGAACCTTGGGTAAGGATTTTTCCACAGCTGCAAAGCTCTGCAAAAACCAGGAAATGTCCAACAGCTGCTGCAGCCACAAAAATATTACAGGAATGAAGACATTTCAAATGTAAGAGAAATGGCTGATTACGCACATCAAAGCGGCCTTAATGAAGAGTAGTTTCTTTTGGCTAACACTACAGAAGTGAGGAATGAGCCATTAGTCAAAACTATGATGATAAAGACTTTTCATTAATCATGTAGGAGACTGGAGAAGGGGGACAAAGGGGTTTTCCTGAGCGGGATTGAGGAGATTATATTCAAATGAGAGGCAGACAAACAGCATGGGATGGGATAGAACCTTGTTCCCATCAAAGAGGAAGAATCAACTGGAAAAACTTTGAAAAGGACGAATTTTAATGCTGTTTTTGAGTACCCAGTTTAGTATGATGGAAACTGAAAACATTATCATTACCCGATCTTGTTGCAGTAAATAAATATGGCGGTCATATCTTTAATTAAATGTGAAATTAATTGTCTCTTTTAAAAGAGAAAAAGCTTGTAGCGTTTGTAGAAGGGTCTCAGCCTCTCTTGCTTGGTGCACTCAGAGGTCAGCAGGCCCACGTGTCCTGGGCAAGAAAGAAGTTGCTTATCTGACTTGGCCACCCCTCCCAACTGTGGACTACTTTCACCTTCCCGAGTTATCCTTTTTCTGGATCCTGTGAGATTATTTAAGAGGACACAAACCAGGATTCTATGGAGAAACAGAACCAATAGGGTACACAGAAATGAGAGAGAGAGAGAGATTTGGGGCTAGAAAGTCCAAAGTCTGCAGGGTAGACCAGCAAACTAGAAATTCAGGCCGCGTTCTCAGGCTATAGTCTTGAGTCAGAAAATTCCTTCATTTTAGGGAAAACCATGTTACTATTTTTAAGGCTTTCAACTGATTGGATGAGGCCCAACCACATTATGGAGGATAATCTTTACTTAAAGTCACCTTATGCTGAGCATATCTACAAAATACCTTCACAGCAACACCTAGACTAGCGCCTTACTGAAAAACTGGATACCACAGGCCAGTCAGGATGACACATAAAATTAACATCACACCCTGTATTCATTTCAAGAACATTCCAGAAGGTGGGAGTGGGCGTGGGAAAATGTGGGTTGGTGGGATAGTGTTCATACTATTTCTCGGAGATGGAATAAATGTCATTCTCTTGTGTTCAAATTTTAATAAAATTTCCAATTTCTAAAGACAATAAGGATTATTTAGAGCTTTAAAAGGACATTGCAATTTAAAATCAGGCCATAGGTTGCTACAGCTGTGAAGTCAGGTTGTGAAAATCTCTCCTTTGCTCACTCAGACACACGGTTCCCACTGGGAGGTGTGAGGAGCAAACCTCCTGCTGCCCCTGGGCAGGGGGAGGCCCTTGGGCACCATGAAGCCAGGGCACCACCTGCAATGCAGCATGAAGGGATCTATTTTCAGAAGGCGAACTGTTTAGGGCTGCCCAGGACTCTGTGTTGTTTTTTTTTAATTAGAGTATAGTTGCTTTGTAGCATTGTGTTATTAATAGTTTCTGCTGTACAGCAAAGTGAATCAGCCATATATATGTATACATATATCCCTCTTTTGAAAATTTCCATTTAGATCACCACGGAACACTAAGTAGAGTTTCTTGGGCTACACAGTAGGTTCTTGGTAGCTGTCTATTTTATACACATTAGTGTAAATACGCCAATCCCCATCTCCCAATCCCTCCCACTCCCCCTCCCCGCCTTGGTGTTCATACACTCATTCTATGTCTGTGTCTCTGTTTCTGGTTTGCAAATAAGATCATTTACATCATCACTGACTCAATGGACATGAACTTGTGCAAACTCCAGGAGATAGTGGAGGACAGGGAGGCCTGGCATGCTGCAGTTCCTAGGGTCGCAAGGAGTTGGACACGACTTAGTGACTGAACAAAAATACCATTTTTCTAGATTCCACACATGTGCATGAATATAGGACTCTGTTTTGCAAAGTGCTTGCCAGTCATTGAGAGATAGGATCATTGGCCGCAGAGCCACAGGCATGCTGGGATTCCTGCCTGCAGGACCACACCCTTGTCCTTGACGCAGGCCCTTCTCCATCCTTCTTGCCCAGGCTGCCGTCTCTGGCAGGGACATTCATGACTTCTTGACCTTTAGGTTCTTGATCTGCAAATTCAGGAGGAGAAAAGATTTCTGGTCTCCTTTTCTCTTCTCTGCCTGTGGAATCTGCCTCTTCCAGGGTAAGAGCAGATCCTTGTCTTCAGTTTAACTCCTCAGGGCCTCTCTGACCAGGACTGACTTCCCCATCCTCTCTTCTTCTGGAGGCTCATTCTTTGTATCATTCATTTGAAAAACATTTGATCTGTTGCTAATTTTCAGGCCCAGATTTTGTCTCTTCAACAAGGTTGGAAACTAAAAGCTTAACTCAAGTGTCACCTGTATTTAAAATCTGCCCTGTATTGCTCCCCACCTCCCCTGCAAACACAGCCCCTCCCTACTACAAAAACACCCACCATGTCACACACACACACACACACACACACACACACACACACACACACACACACACACACAGAGTTCCCAGAGCAGAGATATAATAAATAATTATGAGTGATGCTGATGACTTAAACTGCTTCACAAATGTGCATATAGTAATTTGACATATAATGACAGTTGTTTCAGAAAAGAAGTTTACCTCAGAGTATTATTTTAGGTAGTTTTACCACCTCAAAATTTCATTTATTGAGCAATTACTATATGCTAAAGACCGTTCTTTACATGTGCTATCTTGTTAAATCTCACAGCAGCCCTGTAAAGTGGAATTCATCTGGGTATTATTTATTTATTTACTTGTCTTTAAATTATCAAGTTGTATTTATTATAGCATTTACTACATATTAGGTGTTCTATTAAAAATTCAGTTTTAGTTTATTTACCCTGGATTCTACCACTTACTTTCCTCTTCATCTTTATTTTATTTTTTTAAATTAATTTTTATTGGAGTTACTTTACAATGTTGTGTTAGTTTCTACTGTACAGCAAAGGGAATCAGCCATACATACATCACCTCCCTTTTGGACTTCCTTCCCATTCGGATCACCGCAGTGCATTGAGTAGAGTTCCCTGTATGCACATTATTAAAATGATTAATTGTGACTTAGAGTGCTTAAATAATTTGCCCAAGGTCATAAATAGTGGGATTGGAGTTTATAGTTATTTTCAGCTACCAAACCCTATCCGTGTACAGAGTACAGTGTTGGCGAGGGGAGGAAATCACAAGAGGTTCCCTTCACTGTGCTACACTTCCATGCAGGAAGGCAGGAAGAGGTAAGTCTGGGATCAAATGGTTTGGCCCAGGTGTGCATTGGAGGTTATGTAAGCTTAGGTGAACTCTTAAATTCATCTGAGTCCAGAGGTTTAGATTTCTCAGTCTGCAAAATGGGAGTGAAACTACTTGTCTTACCCTGTAAATAGCATCAATGTTGCAAAATACTGACTATAGTTCCAGGGTTTATTTAGAATCATCTTCTATTGCTTTCATGAAGTATTCTTGATTTTGTAATCTACCCAAGATATGACTTCTACATGAGATTTGACGTTCGTCTCTGGATACTTTTAGCATCAAACAAGCAGCCCCTGCCTTCCAGAGGCTAAAACCCCAAGACAGAAGAATTACAAGGAAAATCAGTCCCTCTGCTTTTCTGTTTTCTTCTCCCTTCTTGTTGCAACCACCATGACGTCATACAGAGATCACTCCCACTCTGTTATTTTCATTTTGATTTTAGTATATGATTTTGGTTTTCATTTATATTTTTATTAGAAAATAGTTTTTCTTCATGCAATGCCACTTCTGAGGCAGTACCCATGAACTGGCAAAGTTCATCACACTGACATTGATGCAGTAGAAAAAGTCAGTCCCAGTTTACCAGTTGACTGGTCCACAATAAATTGACATACCAATGCAAGCGGAGAATGGAGAAGGGGGTACAGAGAGAGGAAGTGGGACAGGCATTTTAGAATTCATCAGGATACGAACACTAGAGTCTCTCTTCTTGTAACGACAACAAAAAGCATTTTTTGAGGGTAGAGTTCTTACAGTTCTATTGAACATGTGAGGGACTTAATGTTTATTTTTTTCTTCTGAAAATGGACCACTAAAATCAGTATCAAACGGGGTAGAGACTGTTGCTGAAGCAGGCTGTGGAAGTGTCTGCCCACCCTGACCCTCCACCCTGGTTAAATCCATCTCCAACCACCATGATGAGAACATCCCCCTCCCCCTCCAAACCCTGACCCCACTGCCATCTGTCTGTCCATCCTGTCCCTGACCTGCCAAGATGTCACAGGTGAGTCTCAGAGGGGCCTCCTGGCAACTATGTAAACTAAGGCTCTTGTAAAGAGGATTGCGTCATGGTAGGGAAAGTTTTTTGGGGGCTCCAAAATCACTGCAGATGGTGATTGCAGCCATGAAATTAAAAGACGCTTACTCCTTGGAAGGAAAGTTATGACCAACCTAGACAGTATGTTAAAAAGCAGAGACATTACTTTGCAACAAAGGTCTGTCTAGTCAAGGCTGTGGTTTTTCCAGTAGTCATGTATGGATATGAGAGTTGGGCTGTGAAGAAAGCTGAGCACCGAAGAATTGATGGTTTTGAACTGTGGTGTTAGAGAGGACTCTTGAGAGTCCCTTGGACTGCAAGGAGGTCCAACCAGTCCCTCCTAAAGGAAATCAGTTCTGAATATTCATTGGAAGGACTGATGCTGAAGCTGAAGCTCCAATACTTTGGTTTGGCCACCTGATGAGGAGAGCCGATTCATTGGAAAAGACCCTGACGCTGGGAAAGATTGAGGGCAGGAGGAGAAGGGGCAACAGAAGATGAGGTGGTAGGATGGCATCACTGACTCAATGGACATGAGTTCAAACAAACTCTGGGAGATAGTGAAGGACAGGGAAGCCTGGTGAGCTGCAGTCCATGGGGTCGCAAGGAGTCAGACACGACTTAGGGACTGAACAACAACAACAATTTATACTTTTATGTATTTATCTTTTATGCTTACTCTGGATTAGGCCAGTGTTACCTAAGTAATAGTAATACCAGACTACTGTAATATCTCTGTAGAAATGGAGCCAGCATCCTGAAAAATTGAGTTTGCTCATTAATGTCATGATTCAAGGTTCCATGATGGCTATAGTTAGAAGCCATCAAAACATAGCTGTATTACGCAGACAGTAAAAGACATCTGGGCTCATGTAGTGCAGGAGGAGGAGAGAGAAGAGAGGGAAGAAAGAAAAAGGAAGGGAGATAATACATAACAAAAAGAGACACACAGAAAGAAAAAGATGCTCAATACCTAAATTCTCATTAGGTTTGATGAAGTTTTCTTTAACCATTAAGCTTTTAGTCTTTTTAGACTGAATTTGGAAAATCTTTAAAAAAATAAAATCATCTTAGGAACACAACTAAAAGCACCATTGAATTCAAATGGAGTTAACTCAGAGTACTTTTTAAATTAATTTTTATTGGCATATAGTTGCTTTAAAATGTTGCATTAGTTTCTACTGTACAGCAAAGTGAATCAGCCATACGTATACATATATCCCCTCTTTTGGGGGATTTCCTTCCCATTTAGGAAGGAAAAATGTAAATATACTTACACATAAATAAATATGGTTATCTGTAATTAAATATAATAAGTTAAGTTTCATCCCCAAAGTGTTGAAGGGTATTCTAATTTTAGTAATATAGATTTGTGCCACCTTGAAGATGATTGCAGAAATAAGAAAGCATCCTATGGAGGAATCAACCTGCCTGACTTCAGGCTCTACTACAAAGCCACAGTCATCAAGACAGTATGGTACTGGCACAAAGATAGAAATATAGATCAATGGAACAAAATAGAAAGCCCAGAGATAAATCCACGCACCTATGGACACCTTATCTTCGACAAAGGAGGCAAGAATATACAACGGAGAAAACACAATCTCTTTAACAAGTGGTGCTGGGAAAACTGGTCAACCACTTGTAAAAGAATGAAACTAGAACACTTTCTAACACATACACAAAAATAAACTCAAAATGGATTAAAGATCTAAACGTAAGACCAGAAACTATAAAACTCCTAGAGGAAAACATAGACAAAACACTTTCCAACATAAATCACAGCAGGATCCTCCATGACCCACCTCCCAGAATATTGGAAATAAAAGCAAAAATAAACAAATGGGACCTAATTAAAATTAAAAGCTTTTGCACAACAAAGGAAACTATAAGCAAAGTGAAAAGACAGCCTTCAGAATGGGAGAAAATAATAGCAAACAAAGCAACAGACAAACAATTAATCTCAAAAATATACAAGCAACTCCTGCAGCTGAATTCCAGAAAAATAAATAACCCAATCAAAAAATGGGCCAAAGAACTAAACAGACATTTCTCCAAAGAAGATATACAGATGGCTAACAAACACATGAAAAGATGCTCAACATCACTCATTATCAGAGAAATGCAAATCAAAACCACAACGAGGTACCATTTCACACCAGTCAGAATGGCTGCTATCCAAAAGTCTACAAGCAATAAATGCTGGAGAGGGTGTGGAGAAAAGGGAACCCTCTGACACTGTTGGTGGGAATGCAAACTAGTACAGCCACTATGGAGAACAATGTGGAGATTCCTTATAAAACTGGGAATAGAACTACCATATGACCCAGCAATCCCACTGCTGGGCACACACACCGAGGAAACCAGAACTGAAAGAGACGCGTGTACCTCAGTGTTCATTGCAGCACTGTTTACAATAGCCAGGACATGGAAGCAACCTAGATGTCCATCAGCAGACGAATGGATAAGGAAGCTGTGGTACATATACACAATGGAATATTACTCAGCCATTAAAAAGAATACATTTGAATCAGTTCTATTGAGATGGATGAAACTGGAGCCCATTATACAGAGTGAAGTAAGCCAGAAAGAAAAACACCAATACAGTATACTAATGCATATATATGGAATTTTAAAGATGGTAACGATGGTAAAGATGGTAACCCTATATGTGAGACAGAATAAGAGACACAGATGCATAGAACAGTTTTATGGACTCTGAGGGAGAAGGTGAGGGTGGGACGTTCTGGGAGAATAGCATTGAAACATGTATATTATCATATGTGAAACAGAACACCATTCCATGTTTGATGCATGAGACAAATGCTCAGGGCTGGGGCAATGGGATGACCCAGAGGGATGGGATGGGGAGGGAGGTGGGAGGGGGGTTCAGGATGGGGAACACATGTAAACCCATGGCTGATTCATGTCAATGTATGGCAAAAACCACTACAATATTGTAAAGTAATTAGCCCCCAAATAAAATAAATAAATTTATTAAAAAAAAAAAAAAAAAAGAAAGCATCCTAAAGCAACCGGGTTTGTCTTCTGGTATTTTTTTCCCTTAATCCTCAGCACCCTGATCATGAGAGCAAATATCCCGACCCTCATGGGGCTGGTGCTCACTCTCCCCACACGGCCTGTTCTCTGATGCATCTGCTGTGTTTCACTCAGCTTCACTGAGTTTCACTAAGTATCAGAGATTTCTTCCCCTTTTGGTTTGATTCTGTGCAGGATCGGCCTCGTGGCATGTGGTCTGTGTCATCACCTAGGCCCCTGCTCACCGGGGCTCATGCTTAGATCAGGGCCCTGTGGTCACCAGCCTGAACTCCTTAATACTTTCTGTACAAGGCACTCCCGATTCATTTTGCACTGGATCCAGTAGCCAGTTTCAAATGTAATCACTCCACCCTTCTGCTCCCCGGATCTCGCCCTTTTTTCTTCCTCATCACATCAGAGGATGTAACTAAAGAATGTGGGACTCTGCACTCTGTCCTCACCACACTTCTATGTGTTAAATCTCAATTTTTATAAGCTTTGGGACTTGAATGGTACCTCACAGCCAAGAACTTTCCACCATCAAATTTCACTGTGGTTTGCCTGACTGTGGGCATATTTTACCTCATTTCTCCAGCTGGCAGAGAACAGGAAGAAAAACAGGATGCCCAGGTTAGGGATGAAGCCGGCAGGAGAAATCAAGTCTTCCTAACTCTAGTCTCCAGTCTGACGAGCCAGACCAAGCAGGAAGCAGTCAGGAGCCCCTGATATGAAAGTGCTGGTCGCAGGACGCTCAGTCCATTGTGGACAGGACAGCCCTGCTGCCCGGGAGTGTCCATGGAGAGTTTGGTCTGGCTGTCTCTTATTATTTTGTTTTAGATGTTCCTATCATTTACCCTTATTGCAGATTTGTGCTTTCAATAAATGACTAGAGGGAATTCCCTCATGGTCCAGTGGCTAAGACTCCAAGCTCCCAATGCAGGGGCCTAGGTTTGATCCCAATGCAGGGGCCTGGGTTTGATCCCTGGTCAGGGAACTAGATCCCACATGCTACAGTGAAGATCAGAGATCTTGTGTGCTGCAACTAAGACCCAGTGCAGCCAAATAAATAAATAAAAATATTAAAAAAGAAAAAACAATAAATGACTAGAGCAAAGCACATCACAGCTTTACCTGGGCAGGGTTGGGTGAAATCCACAACTGGGCCTGATATTCTTCAAGGCAAGAGGATCTTCTTCTTTTAAGATAATGATCAAATCTCTAGAGGTAAACAGGAGAATGAGGGCTCCCTTAGTTGTGGGATTTAATCCATCCTGCCTATTCACCAAGCTTCTTTCACCTCAATCCTGTTTTCTTGTCTGTCTGTGTTGTATCTGTGTGTGTGTGAGATATGCATGTTGTTGTTCAGTTGCTAGTCCTTGGATTCACAAGGGGACTTCCCTGGTAGTTCAGACAGTAAAGCGTCTGCCTGCAATGTGGGAGACCTGGGTTCGATCCCCAGGTCGGGAAGATCTGGAGAAGGAAATGGCAACCCACTCCAGTACTCTTGCTTGGAAAATTCCATGGAAGAGTAGCCTGGTAGGCTACAGTCCATGGATTGCAAAGTCATGTCCAACTGTGACCCCATGGGCTCCAGCACACCAGGCTTCCCTGTCCTTCACTATCTCCCAGAGTTTGCTCTAACTCATGTCCATTGAGATGGTGATGCCATCCAACCATCTCATCCTCTGTTGTCCCCCTCTCCTCCTGCCTTCAATCTTTCCCAGCATCAGGGTCTTTTCCAATGAGTCGGTTCTGCCCATCAGGTGGCCAAAGTATCGGCTTCGGCATCAGTCCTTCTAAAGCATATTCAGGGTTGACTTCCTTTAGAATTTATATATGCATATCACATATATAAATAACATATAAAATATGTTTCTGGCACAAAAGAGGTCTCAAAAATGTTTGTTGGATTCGAATCTATATATTGATGAAGCAGATACACTGTTCTCTGTAAAGTTTAGGAAAGACCCTAGCTATCTGTCTTCTGGTTTTCCAATTTGCCTTTGTCTTTCATGGGTCCACTGAAAAGGCTTCACTTCTCTCCCCAGGCAATGGTTTTGTGGAGTTGTATTTTCCAAGTAGGGAAAGGCTTTTGGCTCCAGGTATAGGATTAAACTCAGGTGAAACGCCACAGCAGGATATCAGAAAGATCCATTTTCTACTTTGTAGTCCGTGATACCCGTTTCAGGTAAATCACAAGGATTCTTGCAATAAAGACTATTCCCCTAACAAAAATAGATATACGTGATCATCCCCCTTTTCTTTTTATTACAAACCTCGCAACTTTCTCTTAGAGAAAAAGGTCTAGTGCACATGATCCTGGCAGCCATTTAAATATACAAACAAGGCTCCTCCAGCCCTAAACGGACCCCCTTCCCCTTTCTGGAACTCTAAACTTCCCCTCTTCGTTCTCAAATGCTGAAAGCAGTCATAGATTTTCAGGAACACTGGCACATTTTCAAACATTCCCTAGAAAGGGTGTAACCCTGCGTTTCTCATTTATCTCCTTCCCTTACATCAGCCTGACACTTGCCACCCCAGGCATTTTTTACTGCAGTTCATTCAAGGGTCAACCAGAGATAACTTGCTGCTACTCAGAGGGGAATGCTGAACAAGTGAGGCATCCTCCAGGAAGCAAGTTGACAAGTAAGACACAGCGCCATGATTTCCATCCCTTCTCCAAAGCTGTTTTCTTTCTAATCCTTTTTTTTCCCCATACATTTTGACTCCTTCAGGAAAGTCTTGCTATTTTCCCGGAAAAGTCTCCAATGGAGCAAGATTTCCAAGCCCACTGCTCACTGTGTGCCAGGCCAGCATGTGAGAGGCCATTTGTTTACAGAAATGGAATCAACTCTCGATCGCTCTTCATCAAGACCTGTATCCCCATAGCTCCTTCACTAGCAGGAGACTTGCTGGCGTCTAAGGACACACTTCTTGGAAGCCATTTATTCTCTGGCCTTCTTGACAGCTAGGATGATGTCATATACACTCCTCTTGTTTTATTCCAGATGTATAACATTAACACAAACGTTGGCGGTCATTGCTTGTCTTTTCATAGTCCTCAAAATGGCTTGCACTTCTAAAAATGGAGCTGGCATCATTTCCAGCATGGACACAATCGGAGGTTCGGTGGGTGTGGGAGGTGGGAAGGGGGATGGGGTAGGTCTACTTTCATTCACTGGGGACCCCAATAACATTATAGACCCAAGAATACATCTAGTTCTCAAAGTAGCAGCTTGTTTAGCTATTCTCATGGATCAATGAGAAGAGCCCTGGATTGCCTTTACCAGGTTATGGAAGGGCTACTGAAAGCACTTACTGGGTTGGTTGATTGCAGAGACACTCGTACAGGTATAGTGACACTATCAGCATCTCCGTCATGTCCTACCTCCAGTCACCCCACATGAAAACAGAGTGCTCCGGAAGCAAGCATAGCTGGATCCAAGTCCCCTAGGCCCCTCTTCTAGCCAGATGGCCAAGCCTCCATCCTTGTTATTTCTTTTATTGAGGTTCACATAGGCTGGGAGTGAAAACGTAGTGGTCTCAAGAAGGCTGTGAATTATTTATCTGAGGCTACATAACAAATGATTCCAAAATTTAGTGGCTTGAACGATTATCCTGTATTATTTCTTTTAAAAAATAATTTTATTTATTGTTGATTTTTAACTATACAGGGTCTTTGTTGCTGCACAGGCTTTTCTCTAGTCGTGGCGAGCAGAGGCTACTCTCTAGTTTCAACGTGCAGGCTTCTCATTGCGGGGGCTTCTCTTGTTGTGCAGCACAGGCTCTAGGGCACGTGGGCTTCAATGGCTGCAGCATGTGGGCTCAGGAGCCCAGGCTCAATAGCTGGGGCACATGGGCTTTGCTGCTCCATGGCATGTGGGATCTTCCCGGATCAAGGATCAAATCCATGTCTCCTGCCCTGGCAGGCGGATTCTTTACCACTGAACCACCAAGGAATCCCCTCCCTTTTTTTTTTTTTTTTTTTTAAATTTCTGACTGTTTCTGTGCATCAGGAATTTGGTTAGGGCACAGCTGGGATGGCCTGTATGTGCTGTGTGACTCCTGAGGCCTCAGATGGAAGACTCGAAGGCTGAGGGTTGAAATCATCTGAAGGCTCACAACTCTCATACATGGTCATTGATGCTGGCTATTAGCTGGGGGCCCACCTAGGACTGTGGGCCAAGACACTCTCATGTGACTCTCCATGTGACCTGTGTGACCAGCATCTAAGTGTGACCATCTCTAGAGAGAGAGGCAGATCTGTATGCCTTTACGACCTGGCCTTGGCAGGCCTGTGGCGTCCTTCCCACTGTGTTCTATTGGCCGAGGCGGTCACAGAGTTCTGCCCTGGTTCCAGGGGAAGGAGTGCGGATGCCCCCTCTTTGTAGATGCGTCAGTCTCACAGTCAGAGAGTGTGTGGGGTAGGATGCGTGTTGATTCAGCCACCTTTGAGAAATCCGATCTGCCGTGGGTACCTCCATATACATTGGCTTCCCAGCAGAAGTGGTGGACTTGTCATCAACATTAAATAACAAAGCCACTTCCTGAATAAATCCTAATGGAACTCTCTGAGACCTGCAGGGACTCCAGGTCTCCTGCGGAAGACAACAGTGGTCAGAAAGCCCGATTCAGTGAGAGCCGTAGAAGAACTGGCCAACTGGAAACAGCCAATTGCTGGACTCTTCTCCCAGCGAGGATTTTGGATCAATGTCTGGAGAGCACAGGGCTCAGCTAGTCAACAGCCAGCTAAAGCAACACTGTAAAAACAGCGCCCTGCATTGGACTGTGCCTGGCATTTCTGTAAGCATTGCCGCATCTGATTCACCAGAGAGCAAGCCAATTGCAGTGTGGACAGTCTTTCACGGAGATTCCATGGGAAACAAGAAAGACTGTTCTCTGTCTGAGGATTTTACATTTTAGCTGGAGGAGGTGGAAAATAAACATAATAGAGTAAGCAAAGTAACAGGAGAGTGAGAAAACACCAGCAAGGGATGGGCATTGTGGTACTGGCCTGGCGTGATGGTGAGGACACAGCCAGCACAGGTCTTCAGGAAGGTTCATGTAATTCATGGGCTGTGTGGGTGCTTAGTCACTCAGTTGTGTCTGACTCTTTGCAATCCCATGGACTGTAGCCCACCAACCTCCTCTGTCCATGGGATTCTCCAGGCAAGATACTGGAGTGGATTGCCATGCCCAGCTCCAGTGGATCTTCTCGACCCAGGGATTGAACCTGGGTCTCCTGCATTGCAGGTGGATTCTTTACCTTCTGAGCCACCAGGGAAGCCCTATCCAAGGGTTCCCACCTCTTAATTCTCTCCCCTCCCTTCCTTAGCCCAGAGTTCTTAAAATTATGAAAAGGAAACTGATGAAAAGAGAAATAACTTTAGGCTGTTGAAAATATTTTCATCACATTTTTTAATTTTTCAGATAACACTGTGTATAAGTGTTGTTCTCTTCATCTGGAAGAAAGTAAGCGGACCTGAATTCTTCCCAACCGAGAAGGAAGGCTCCTTGGGAACCTTGTTAATAGTCCAGGCACGAGGCTCCTTTTGCCTTCTTTCCACCTTGACTGATGCGGCAAACTCTCAGGGGTCTCGCGCCTTCATCTCCCACCTAAACCCCCAACCCCAGGATCTACAGAGGACAGCAAGGCAAACATCAGATGCTCACCGTTTGCTTATCTTTCTTTCTAGGTGATGGGATTACGATTTCTCATTTCTGTAAATTATATTCAACTTACTTAGTGTTTTCTGCATTCGTTGAGTGTTTTTGGTCAATGAGCAGGCAGTAGCTTGTACTGAAAAAAAAAAGAATCCACATTTTTGAATAACAAATGCTGTTACTCCTCAGCTTAAAATCCTTCATCGGCCCTTCCTTGACTCTCCACTGCCTGAAGCAGAAAATCCAAACCCTCTGACCTGGTCCCTCCCTGCTGCAGGACCTGCACCCTCCCAGCCTGCCCTACCTTCACACTTCTTCCCTGACCTCCCACCGCCCCCTCCTCAAGCTCTTCCCACCCACTCCCCTGCCTCCACCCCACACCCTGACCAGCTGTGCCTGGGACCTGCCCCGGCTCTACCGACACTGCGGCCTTCAGAAGACTCTCCCTGCCTCCCCGCCAGCCCTGCACCCCACCTGGCAGACTCTGTACCCCCTTGGGAGGAATCTGCTGCCCACCTCTGCTGAGTCTCCCTCTAGGTGCCCTCTCTCACTCAGCCTCTTTCCTCTTTTTTTTTTAATTGAAGTATAGTTGACTTACAATGCTGTGTTAGTTTGAAGTGTACAGTAAAATGATTGTTTTATATATATAAAAATATATATATAGAGAGAGAATATGTGTGTGTGTGTGTGTACATATATATATATATGTATGTATATATTCTTTTCCAGGTTCTTTTCCATTATATGTTGCTACAAGCTATTGAGTATAGTTCCCTGTGCTACACAGTACGTGCGTGCTAAGTCTGCTTCAGTTGTGTCGACTCTTTGTGACCCCATGGACTGTAGCCCACCCGGATTCTGTGTCCACGGGGATTCTCCAGGCAAGAATACTGGAGAGGATTGCCACTTCTTCCTCACAGGGGATCTTCCTGACCCAGGGATCGAACCTGCATCTCTTATGTCTCCTGCATTGGCAAGCAGGTTTTTTTTTTACCACTAGCACCACCTGGGAAGCCTGCGCTATATAGTAGGTCCTTGTTTATCTATTTTATATGTAGTAATACCTATCTATTAATTCCAAACTCCAAATGTATCCTCCCCCCTTGCTCTTTTGGGCTTCCCTGGTGGCACAGACGGTAAAGAACCTGCCTACAGTGTGGGAGATGGGGGTTCGATGCATGAGTCAGGAAGATCTCTTGGAAAAGGAAATGGCAACCTGCTCCAGTATTCTTGCTTGGAGAATTCCATGGACAGAGGAGCCTCGTGGGCTACAGTCCATGGGGTTGCAATGAGTTGGACATGACTGAGTGACTAATAGTTTTCTTTATCTTTTGGTTACCATAAGTTTGTTTTATATGTCTATGAGTCTGTTTCTGTTTTGTAAATAAGCTTATTTAATCATTTTTTAGATTTAGCATATAAGTGATATTACATGATATTATATTGGTACCTCCTTGTAGTTCTGGTCTGCATTTCTGTAATAATTAGCAATGCTGAGCATCTTTCTATGTGTCTGTTGGCCATCTGTATGTCTTCTTTGGAAAAATGTCTATTTAGATTTTCTGCCCATTTTTAATTGGGTTGTTTGGTTTTTATTGTGTTGAGCTGTATGAGCTATTTGTATATTTTGGAAATTAGTCCCTTGTTGGTTGCATCATTTGCAAATATTTTCTTCCATTCTGCAGTTAATTTCATGAAAGAATGAAATTAGAACATTCTCTAATACCATATACAAAAAAAAACACCCTCAGAGTGAATTAAAGACCTAAGTGTAAGACTGAATACTATGAAACCCCTAGAGGAAAACATAGGCAGACCGCTCTTTGACATACATCGCACAAATATTTTTTTGGATCCATCTCCTAGAGTAATGGAAATAAAAGCAAAAACAAACACATGGGACCTAATTAAGTTTAAAAGCTTTCACACAGCAAAGAAAATCGCCCAGCCTTTTTCTGAAGCAACACGCTGTGTATCCTGCCTTGCAGGGCCGTTTCTTCACTAGACTGGAAGGGCACTGATCGCAGGCTCCGTGTCTTTACCTCTTGCTTGTGCTCTTGCTGAGTCCCCAAGTCATGTCCAACTCTTTGGGACCCCACGGACCGTAGCCTGCCAGGTTCCTCTGTCCATGGGGTCCTCCAGGCAAGAATACTGGAATGGGTTGCCATTTCCTTCTCCAGGGGATCTTTCCGATCCAGGGATCGAACCCGTATCTCCTGCATTGGCAGGTGGATTCTCTACCACTGCACCACCAGGGAAGCCCATCTTTACTCCTTATGTAGTTTTTTCCTCTCTTTTCATCTTCATGGAGTGTTTTTGTGCCCAGCACAGTGTCAAACACAGAGCAAATAACCCATGAAATTACTCACTGAATGTCTGCCTGGGTTTCAAGTTGCCTACATAGCAAATATAGATCACTGGAGTCTTCCCCCCGCCCCGCCCAATAAAGGCCACTTGGGAATAAAACCACCGAGAGTCCTATATGCATAGGGGCATCCGAAACACAAACGACTTTCTTGTGCTGTTGCTGACTCCCCCTGTGCTGGGTTTGTGCTTTTCCTGGAGCCCATTCTCTGGTTTCCCAACAGCCCAGAGAACTGAGACCCTCAAACAGCGTTGTTTCCACATCTGTTTCCCCCAGAAAGTCCCTGGGGACTCTCTGTCTGGTGTACCATGGTGAAGTGAAGTGAAGTCGCTCAGTCGTATCCGACTCTTTGTCACCCCGTGGATTGTAGCCTACCAGGCTCCTCTGTCCATGAGATTTTCCAGGCAAGACTACTGGAGTGGGTTGCCATCTCCTTCTCCAGGGGATCTGCCTGACCCAGGGATCGAACCCGGGTCTCCCACATTGTAGGCAAACGCTTTACTGTCTGAGCCACCAGGGAAGTCAAAGGAAGCCACCAGAGTGTACCATAGGTGCTCATTTAATGCTCATGGCAGGAATAAATTTCACACTTAGGTGGTCCATGTGTCAGAAGTGTCCAATCAGTATCAATGGAGGCATTAGAGATGGATGAGCGTGGGGACTCTCGGAGAGTTCTGCAGTTTGATTTCCGGACTGGGTCACTGGATTGGTGGGGTGAGTGGGGCCTCCAACCCACGCCAGCTCCTCCAGATCCCCGGCTGGCCACGGAGCTGCCAGGGAGCATCTGGGACGGTCAGCTTCAAGCCTGCCTCGTGGGGGCTAACAAAGGAAGCCACGCGTTTGAGAAGTGCCCACCCTTCTTCCTTTCCACATGAAACTCCGGATTCTCTGTAACTTGAGAGTTCTCCTTCTCCATCGTTTCTCCAGAGCTATGTCGGTCCTGAGACCAAAGCATCGTAGAGCATCACCCTTTAGGAATGTGAAATGATTCTTGTCCCAACATGGCTTTGCTTAATAGCATGCTCCACAAACTCAGGGGGCTCATTTGGGTAAAATACAGTTTTCTCTTTTCATACGTTTGCTGCTTTCTCCAAACAGACTCTCGGAAAGACTGCAGCCTCAGCGATTCAACAATTTGGAACTGAAATAGAGTCGAGAGTCTGGAATTTTGTGTCTCTTCTGGTTGAAAATATAAAAAATTCTTTGAAGTGTATAAATTTGTGCTTGGCCATGCTTTCAGTTGGCATCGTTTCATTCTCACAGACCACGCTAGAGCGGGAAATATTATTCCTCAACCCTTCCCCACTAAGCTTCTTTGCCCTCTAGACCTTCCAGATAACCAGGACAAGAGTCCTCCCTAAAAGGGAGTATGGGTTCCCTTCCGTCATCCCTTCCAATCTTCTTTAGAAGAACCACCCCCAACCCCACCACTGCCACCTCTTCATCTTCCTGACGGTCCTCTCCCCACCCAACACGGCACAAACCACGGAACACAACTCCTTCTGAAGAAGGGGAGGATGGATGGTGGTAGCAGTATCCTTCAGTTAAGTGTCCTCAGTTCTGGACAGCACAGCACGGGGCTGGAGGTGTGTGACATTTCAGGGGAGGGGACTGTGCCGCCTAACACGGAGATGCATGTGCCTCGGTTCTTCCATGGACTCTGCCTTGATGCCATGTTGGTGATGACAGTGGTCAGTTGATATGTCACTTATTTCCCCATTAAACTGAGCGCACAATGCTAGACTCCTACACTATATCCCAGAACAACAGAAGAAAGTACCTCTTGGAGTATGGGAGAGGTAAGTGTCTGCTGAGCTTGTTAAAGGGTTGCTCTACCCTAAAGAAAACAGTCAGCACCTGCTATCAACAAACAAACATAGCCAGGTCTCCTGAGCATCCCCGCCACCCAGCACTCTGGAGACGCTTCGCCAGTGCCTGGTGGGGACTAGGCTTTTGCATTATTTTACACCTGAAAAGACAGATCCTTTAGGGGCCAAAAAAGATTTTTGTCTTTTGGGATAGAGATTAGAATATATCCACCAGAGATATTTGGTTGCAGAAGGACCATCTATTCACAGTCTGGAGGGAACCCTGAATGCAGCACAGTAACCCAAACCGAAAGACTGAGGGCAGGAGAAGAAGGGGGTGAGAGCGGACGAGATGGTTGGATGGCATCATTGACTCAACGGGTGGGTTTGAGCAAACTCCGAGAGATAGAGAAGGACAGAGAAGCCTGGTGTGCTACAGTTCATGGGTTGCAAAGAGTCAGACACGACTGTTTGTATGTCTTTGAGTGAACAACAACAACAAATCCAAACAGCAGTGCTCCAGGCCGAGATGCTGTGTTCAGCAACATCATCTGAGCACATTACTGATATATTCTCCCTGGAGCTGGGCTGTCTTATGACTGAGCAATATTGTTCTTAGGGGGTGTGGGCCCAAGCACTTGTTCCCAGGAGTTTGGGAGCTAAAGACAAAGGCAGTGGGAACACCTGGCTTGTCTCCTCTTTTTCTGATCCTGGAGGGAAGAATGCATAAAGGACAGGAATGGCATGGCTCACACCCTGGGCTGGAAGCTCATATCCTCTGGGTGGTGGTTTCTAAGACTGAATGAGCAGTATGGCAGGAGTGGGTTGTGGGTGATTTTGGACTTTTTCGCCTTGGAATGTTTGATGGACTAGATTGTCCTGTTTAAACCACAGAGCCAGACCACACACTCTGTGTGGGAGGGGGCTTTGCACTGCAAGGGAATGAGTGTTCCCAACTCAGTCACTGGAGGAAAGGTGAATCCCGGGGTGGGACATCTGGAAACAGGAGACTGTGAGTGAAGGAGAGCTGGAGGGTTACTGGTGGTGGGTGGGGCCCAGGTGGGGGCTGTCTGGTAGGACACCCCTGGGCTCAGGCTCGGATCTGGACTCTGAGAGCAGACCCTCCAGGAGCAGCTGTGGGCTACTCTGTGATCTGTGCTTTCTCAACCCCAAGGGCTCTGGGTAAAGTGTCACCGAGGACAGAGTCCCGTCTCACTCTTGTGTGGGGAGCATGATCCTCAGGGTGGGGATCTCCCCAGGACCAAGGCAGCAGCTGCAGCAGCAGTGGGAGGCTGGGAATAAGCCAGGGGGTCTTAATGATTCATTCTGGCCATGAAGATGGTGCAGAAGGCAGCTTCTAAACTGGCACACGACGACCCTAGCGTTTACACTCTTATGCACTCCACCCCTTGAGCAAATTGCTTCTAACCAAGAGAATATAGCAAAGATGACAGGGCTTCTCGTCTCCAAACAGGATTTGTAGCATACTGTATCCTCCTAGGTTTACCTAAGGTTGTGACTTGTGTCTTGTAGCAGACTCTATTGCACTCCATTTATTTATTTATTTGGCTGTGTTAGGTCTTAGTTGCACTATGCGGGGTCTTTCGTTGAAGTGCATGGATTCTCTAGTTGTGGCACACGGGCTCTGCAGTGTAGACTGAGTAGTGGCAGAGCTCAGGCTTAGTTACTCTGTGGGCTGTGGGATCTTAGTTCCCTGACCAGGGATCAAACCCGTGTCCTCTGCATTGCAAGGCGGATTCTTAACCACTGGGCCAGCAGGGAAGTCCCTACTGCACTCCTGACTTGCCCTTAAGAAGCCATGTTGGAGAAGCCCACCATGGTAAGGAACTGAGGTGGCTTCTGGCCCATACCCAGCAATGGGACTGACCCCCACCAGCAACCACTCAATTTTGAGTGTGGATCTTCCCCGCCCCCAGTGGAGCCTTCAGATGAGACCCCAGCCCTGACTGACAATGTAATCACAGCCTGTGGGAGACCCTAAGGTAGAGGAAGGGACCACTTAGACCATTCTTAGATTCCTGACACAAAAACTGTGAAATACTAAATGAATGTTTATTTAAACTGCCAGTTTGTGATTATTTGTTATGCAACAACAGATAATCAATATAAGTAGTACCTTTAAAATGTGACAAAAAAATATCTGGGAAGATGTAATAGGGAGATCCTGCTACTGGCAATTAGGGCACTGGGAAAATTTTACAATAAAAATTTGATATTAAAAGAAAGGCAAATTGACAGTCACAGGTTTATGAGATTAGAAGAGACAGGTTATTTGAGAAGCTGCTGGTGAACGATTTACTTTCTAACATCACCTACCCTTTTCTCAGAACCCTGCTCTCCCATCACTGTCATCCCCTTAACTTCCACCTGGATCCTGCCTTCCTGCCTTCCTCGCTGAGTCAACGGCTCAGCTGGACCACGTGCCTGCCTTTGATTTTAGTTTCTCCAAATGGAGTTGATGTCCACTGGCTCTTTTCACTGCATCTGGTGATCCAGTGCTACTCCCCACCCGCCACAGGCCCCCTGTGCTCAGTCCTGAGTCTGGGGATCTCATATCCCAAGGGGAACCTCAGAGCCCTCACATGTCTAAGAAGGAAGGTTAGACATGGTATGTAGCTGATCAGGAAAGGCTTAAAGTTGGGACTTTCCTGTTGGTTCAGTGGTTGAGAATCTGCCTTCCAATGCAGGGGGCATGGGTTTGATGCTTAGTCAGGGAACTAGGATCCCACATGGTACAAGGCAACTACTGAGCCTGTGCCACAACTACTGAGCCTGTGCCACAACTAGAGAGAGGCTCAGACAGTGCAAGGAAGAGCCTACATATCACAGTGAATGATCCTGTTGCAGCCAAATAAATAATAAATATCAGACAACAACTTTTAAATGTATGATCTGTGGTCCTTTATCCAGATGCAGTCTTTGGCATCCGTTCATGACTTGTGCCAGTTCCAGATGAGACCCATCACCATGAGCGTTTAGAGAAGGTTCAGGGGAACTTTGCCATCCAGGAAGTTGCTACCTCCTGTCTCTCCATACTTCTTGGGTGTACTCCATCTGATGAAGACAAAGACCTAATTTCTTGATCTGTTCCCCTTGGTTGGAATCCAGTTCAAAGGGAGAATTTGGATATCTCGAAGTCTGAACTTGGAATGATATGGTCTTAAATTTTTACGAGCCTCTTAACTTCTCAGATATGGAACCTGATGGGCTCTTCCTTTTAAGTGGCTTTCTTGATGTTGCAAGTTCTGCCATACCTTCAAGGTTTGATATAACACTGAAACATCTTTCTGCAGTGAACAAAATGCTGTGTTTAGGAAATTATCCACATTTTTTTGCTATCAAAAATATTTTTTCTGCTTAATTTGCTTTATATCAAGGTGTTTGGATTATGTTTATTTTAAACATAAACCATTTGGAAGATTTTCTTTTCTGTATCAGTCATTTGTACCTCCTCATTTTGAAAGCCCATAAAAATACATCACCACCTAGAAATAAAGATGAAAGCATCCGCCTGTGGGACCACATTCTCAGGCTTGACCTTTACACAGAGGTTCCTAGACAAAGATTAAATCAGACAACAAAGCCTGTAGGATGCATAGTCTCCTGCAGGTTTTTGCACATAGCATCTTTGGTCTTGGAAAGCCGGTTTCTGGACCAGGAGGGAAGTTAGCTGGGTGGACCCAGGGGTTAACAAAGCTGGGTATAACAGGGTGCTGGTGATGTCAGGGGCTCCAGACTTAGTGTTGGACCAGATAACTCCCAACTTTTCTATCCCGATAAACTTAGTCACCAAATTCTTTTCATCGGAATGGATGAGTCACGAAATTCTGTGGAATAGGGGCTAGATTGCGGATGTGACCATCCAGGGCAACATGAAAGTTCAGACCAAAAGAAACAGCAAAACTGGACTGTGTGTGCTCAACATTCTTTCCTTGGCAGTGGGTCTCCCAGGATCTGGCCTTGGCCTGGGTCCTGGGAGCTAGACAAGTACAGAGGAGGGATGTGGCTGCAGACCCAGAGCCCAAAATCAACGTTTAGAATCAAACCAGCGGAGATGGAAGAATGGCAAGGACCTGGGCAGAAAGGCTGCATCAACAAGACTGCAACCAGGGACTCCAACGTGACCACGGCCAAGCACACAGGGAAGGAGGAGACGGCAGAGAACAGAAGAGTCTGTGAGTGCTGGGACCCCTGTGGGGCCCTGGGATCTTGTTTCTGCATGGAGAAGGCACAGAAAGGCAGACTGGGCACAGCAAAACCAGGGTTCCCACGCCAGGAATAGAGTTGAAAGATTTGCCAAGATGGAAGGGAGGCCAGAAGCTGGTGTCAGAGCCATGATCTAGGGTCAGCAAGACACAATCAAGTTCAAATAAGGACCAGTAGGAGGTGAGATGGGTAGGGTAGAGGGACAGCTTTGTCCTTGACAGGATGCCCATTTCAGTGTCTGCTTGTGTGAACAAATCAAACAATCCATGACATCTGGGTGGATCACGGGTGTGTTAATAGGGCCTGGGCTGGAAGGGACACTTTATACTTAACACGGATGCTCCTTGCACAACCAGCAATGGAAAAGAACTCCAGTGGCTCAGGACAATTTCATCCCAGTGGTGGGAAAAAGAAATACAAAGCCACAAGGTCGTGAGACCCTGGGTCTGTGGATCCTTTCCCGTTCACAGGGAACAGTGTCTGCCCATGGGAGTGAGCCATCTACGAGGCAGAGGCTGGATTGCATAATCTGGTATGAAGCTTCAGGGGCCAGGCTGAGGTCTTGCAAGGGGAGAAGGCAGGTTCTGAATGAGGACATTGAGTCAACGTTTTCTGGAAGCCTGTTCAGGGCTTGTCATCCAGGCTGAACACTGGGGGTGCTGTGGCTGCTGGAAGGAAAACTGCTGATGAGGGAGGATGCAGATCTATAAGCTAGAAGATTTATTTCTACTTGCTGAGTTTTTGCCATTTGCAGATTTTCCTGCTTCAGTTATTTTGTCATCAGGATTTTTTTTTTTACCTTATTTTTTCCCTCCTTTGCCAGTAGGAAAACGTGTGTTTCACAATTTCTCTTGAATGTCATCTCCTCTTTCACCCAGGGGCAGGGGTGGATCTGGTTTTGTGGGGCCTGAAGCTTACACAGTTTGGGAGTGGTCCTCTTTAAGAAAAAGAATATAAAAATTTTAACATGAAGCCTGAGTCACTATGCAGTCCAGCCATCTACAAATGAACTAGTGACCAGAAGGCTTCCCAGGCGGCAGAGTGGTAGAGAGCCCACCTGCCAATACAGTAGACATAAGAGACGTGGGTTTGATCCCTGGGTTGGGGAGATCCCCTGGAGTAGGAAATGGCAACCCACTTCAGTTTTCTTACGTGGGAAATTCCATGAACAGATGAGCATGGTGGGCTACAGTCCATGGGGTTGCAAAGAGTTGAACATGACTGAGTGACTGAGCATGCATAGATGAAATTAGGTGCCATAGTGAAAATATGGATTTGGTATGAGAAAATAAGCCACAAGATGTTACAAATTTTAAAAAGTTGTCTAAAAGTATCACTAGATCTAGAAAAATATCGTACTATTTTTATTAATGAGGTGCCTGGCTATAATATGTTTTGCTACATTTTTGGCTGCATATTCTGAACACTTTTTCATCTAGTAAAAATTTCATACTATTTCTGTTGTTGTTGTTCAGTTGCTGATGTATCCAACTCTGTGACCCCATGGACTGCAGCACACCAGCCTTCCCTATCCTTCACTGTCTCCAGAAATTTGTTCAAACTCACGTCCATTGAGTTAGTGATGCCATCCAATCATCTGATCCTCTGTTGCCCCCTTCTTCTCTGGCCCTCAGTCTTTCCCAACATTGGAGTCTTTTCCAGTGAGTTGGCTCTTCACATCAGGTGGTTCAGTCTTCCCTTGAATTTGGTTATTTTACTATTTGATAGTTTGGCAATGTTTCCTTAGCTTCTTAACTCAATTTTGATGATGTTGTGTAAAGTTTTTGGATCAGTATTAAACTTGGGAAAATCTCTATCAATCTTTCTTCCCCCAGGGGCTGTTATGGACACACTCAACTTCTTGGGTTTACTGCTGCAAGTCTGTGTCTTCCAAACATAGGAGTTCTGATACTATCTGTTCTGCATTGTTCCCAAGAAAGAAGAACAAAATCGCACAACATGTTTATAATTTCACACACTGCATTTTGGAGTATAATCCCAGTAAGAACTTTAATTTTGAATAGGCATCTGAACTAAATCCTCTGCTTACAATTTTTATGCTTGACGTGGAGGAACTTCTATGGGATAACTTTTTTTTTTTGGCTTAAACAACAGAAATTTATTTTCTCATAATCCTGAAAGTTAGAAGACCAAGTTCAAGGTGTCTTCAAGGCTGGTTTCTTTGGAGATCTTTCTCCTTGGTTTGCACATGGCATTCTTCTCCCTGTTTTCACATTTTCTTCCATCTGTAACTATTGATGTCCAAATGTCCTGTTCTTATAAGAACATCAGTTATATTGGATTCGGGCCCATACTAATGATCTCATTTGATTTCCTCTGGTGGCTCAGTGATAAAGAATCTACCTGCAATGCAGGAGGTATGAGCTCAATCCCAGGGTCGGCAAGATCCCCTGGCGGAGGAAATGGCAATGGTGTCGCTTCTGATGCTGTTCATTTGAACCTTGTTTCTTCTCCACTGCCCACGTGAATCCAAGGTCAGGCCTTGGAGCTCCCATTCAGGTTGCAATACTTCCTGAGTCTTTGTATATCTGTGGGATGTACAAAGTGGGATACATCTGTGTCTGACCTAGGGAAGTCACCAGGTGGGAGGAAGGAGAATTGGAGAATTCCTGGAAGCTTCTCCTGTAGCAGCTGGCAATGACTTAAATATACATGGGAACGACTGTGATATATAGCTAGAGAGACACATGATAGAGACATAAACATAGACATAGATATGGGTGTAGATGAGTTTAGTGGGATACATACATGTGTATTTTATATATAACAAAATAATAATATATATCTAATACATGTAGTTATCCCACTAAACTCAGCTTCTCTTTAGACAGATCCCCCAAATGCCCATTGACTCTCCAGTACCATCTGATATGGGGAGAGAGGCGACAACGAGGAAGTTGAAGGGCAGAGAGATAATGGCCTAGAACCATGAGCAGCCAACACATCCTACTTGCGCGAAACACCACCAAAAACTTGTGATCCTGTGACCACGTTGCTAGGGTCCAGCCCAGGTCATGGAAGAAACTCAGTAACTGCAGAGCCCAAAGTCGATGTGCTGGTAACTGGAAAGTCAGATCTTTTCTCAAATACTCGGAAGTCCTGTTTACAAGTTCCTCGATTGCCTTTTCATTCCTAGAGAGAGGTGCTTTAATTCCTACTCTTTTTTTGCCCATTTTCTTATTTTCCTCTGGGTTTCCCAGGCAGGCACTTTAGCCGGCTTCCCACATGGCGATGTAAACTACTTAGGTTTTTTGATTTCTGTTAACTGTTGCTATTTGGAAAGTAAAAAGTTCTCAGATACTGAAGTTGAGTGGGTTGGTACGGTCCAGAAACACGGGGAGCCAGCTACTCGCATTCAGAATCTCTACTTCGGCGTCATCTCCTTTTGCGGATTTAGGACAGAGTAAAGCGATGTTGCTGCGGGGCTCAGAAAAGGAAGGTGAGCTCCCAGGGTTAAGACTTATGCTATCACATTGTAAATCACTAGACTGAAAAAAAAAAATCTGAAGAATTCAAACCTCCCGGATTTCTAAAATGTTATATTGTATGTTTAAAAAAATAAGATGTTGGCAAGGGTATGGTTTTGTAGATCCGCCTGTTCTCGCTGGTGTGTGATGACTCAGGGTGCAGGGTGGGCAGAACGCTCGCTCTGTGTGGCCCCCTGTACAGGCTGGGTTCACGATCAGCCACACCCCGCCCGGGGCACCTTGCCCCGTACAGATCTTGACACAGAGTCACTTCCTCCCCAGATGCAGCCGCAACCTGGCCATGAAGAGCGTGGACACTCCCTAAGATTCTGGGCTCCAGGTAAACTTCAGGCCTCATTTAAAAATTTTTTTACAAGTTGATTTTTTACTACTAGCCCTTCTAAAAGAGGAAAAACAGCTTGAGATATTTTATTCTATTATGAAATAAAATTTTAATACTAATATCTTGCCCTACAACTTGTTTAAAAGAAAAATGAACAGTCACTTATAAGACAGAAAAAATAAAATTACACTCCAATATCTCAGTTTCAACTTTTTTTCAGTTTAGTTCAGCTCAGTTGCTCAGTCATGTCCAACTCTTTGTCACCCCATGGACTACAGCATCCCAGGCCTCCCTGTCCATCACCAACTCCCGGAGTTTACTCAAGTTCACGTCCATTGAGTTGGTGATGCCATCCAACCATCTCATCCTCTGTCGTCCCCTTCTCCTCCTGCCTTCAATCTTTCCCAGCATCAGTGTCTTTTCCAATCAGTCAGCTCTTCGCATCAGGTGGCCAAAGTATTGGAGCTTCAGCTACAGCATCAGTCCTTCCACAGAATATTCAGGGCTGATTTCCTTTAGGATGGATTGGTTGGATCTCCTTGCAGTCCAGGGGATTCTCAAGAGTCTTCTCTAACACCATAGTTCAAAAGCATCAATTCCTCTGCACTCAGCTTTCTTTATAGGCAAATTCTCACATCCATACATGACAACTTTTTTTTAAACCATGTTAAAAATCATTCAGCTTTATTAGAAAATTTCCCTAACATGGGAAAGGAAATAGTCAGCCATGGCCAGGAAGCCCAGAGTGTCCCAGACAGGATAAACCTAAGGAGGAACACATAGTAATCAAACTAGCAAAAATTAAAGACAAAGATAAAATATTAAAGCAACAAGGGAAAAATGACAAATAGCATACAAGGGAACTCCCATAAGGTTATCTGCTGATTTCTCAGCAGAAACTCTACAAGCCAGAAGGGAATGGCACCATATATTTAAAGTGATGAAGGGGAAGAAACTACAACCAAGAATACTCTGTCCAGCAAGACTCTTGCTCAAATCTGATGATGAAATCAAAAGTTTTCCAGAGAAGCAAAAGTTAAGAAAATTCAGCACCACCAAGCCAGCTGTACAACAAATGCCAAAGGAACTTCTCTAGGGAGGAAACAGAAGTGAAAGAAAAGATCTACACAAAATAACCCAAAACAATTAAGAAAATGGTCATAGGGTCATACATATTGATAATTACCTTAAATGTAAATGGATTAAATGCACCGACCAAAAGACAGAGACGGGCTGGGTGTATGAAAACATGGGCGTGTATGCACTGTCACTTACCGCATCACTCTGCTGAAGTCCCCAAATTGTATGTATTTATTTTATATTGTTAGCTTAATTATGTTTCCATTGTGGCTTGCAATTGTAACTACCTTTTATTTTTCCTCTGGCTATTGATTGTGAAAACTGATAAGCATCTTTTACTATTGTGATTATGTGACTATTATTCACTTAATATCATTGTATCATAATTGGTCAGCAGAAAATAATAGAATGCTATATCACCAAAACTACCATTTAATAGAAAACCCTGTAATTGCTTTTTAAAATCCAGATGCACATATGCACAATGGAATATTACTCAACCATTAAAAAGAATACATTTGAATCAGTTCTATTGAGATGGATGAAACTGGAGCCCATTATACAGAGTGAAGTAAGCCAGAAAGAAAAACGCCAATACAGTATACTAATGCATATATATGGAATTTGAAAGATGGTAACGATAACCGTATATGCGAGACAGAATAAGAGACACAGATGCATAGAACAGTCTTATGGACTCTGAGGGAGAAGGTGAGGGTGGGACGTTCTGGGAGAATAGCATTGACACATCTATATTATCATATGTGAAACAGAACACCATTCCAGGTTCGATGCATGAGACAAATGCTCAGGGCTGGGGCAATGGGATGACCCAGAGGGATGGGATGGGGAGGGAGGTGGGAGGGGGGTCCAGGAAGGGGAACACATGTAAACCCATGGCTGATTCATGTCAATGTATGGCAAAAACCACCGCAATATTGTAAAGTAATTAGCCCCCAACTAAAATACATAAATTCATTTAAAAAAAATCCAGATGCATATCAGAATTATCTTGGAATTTTTTGAAAAATACAAATGCCTAGGTATTCCTTTTTTTCTCCAGAGCTCCAGATACGTTTCTAATGTGAAGCCATGTTTAAAAACAACTGGACTATATGAGGATCTTTTACTTTTATCTAGTTTGTTTCACTTTTTCTATTAATATGTCATATTCAATGCTCCCATTTCATTTAGTTTATGTTTTCCAATTTCTCCATCTCATTTTTTTAATATTCTTTCTCAAGCCTTTATCAAGCATAGTAGAAAATCCTTTTTGACTTAGTATGAATAGAATGCTAGATTTCTAATTAAAAATAAGATACACAGCAAGCAACAAAAGTTTACAGTATAGCACAGGGAACTATAGCTATTATCTTGTAATAACCTATAATGGAAAATACTCTGAAAAATAATATGTGTATATATATAACTGAATCACCTTTCTGTGCTCCAGAAACATTGTACATCAACTATACTTCAATTAAAAATATATATATATTAAGAGAAAAATCATTCAGCTTTATTAATTAACATATACTAAGTTCACACATAATCTAAATAAATCTTTTCACAATGCACTATACGAGTCTAGCCCAAAATACAAATTACAAGAATTCAGAAGCATTCTTGATGTTCTGATATAAATGATCTAAGAATTGTGTTTCTTATGATTTACAAAATAGAGGTTAGTTGTTTAGTAAACATGGATGCACATTAATCTTAAGACCTTTTAGGGAAGGGCTACCTACACTATACCTACCTATATGATACTATACCTAAGGAGACAAAATATCTGTACTCCAAAAACTATAAGACACTGATGAAAGAAGTTGAAGGCAACACAAACAGATGGAAAGATATACCATACTCTTGGATTGGAAGAGTCAATATTGTTCAAATGACCATACTACCCAAGGCAAACTACAGATTCAATGAAATCCCTATCAAACTACCAAAGGAAGTTTTCACAGAACTAGAGCAAAAAAATTTTAATTTTGTATGGAAACACAAAAGACCCCGAAAAGCCAAAACAACCTTGAGAAAGAATGGTGTTGGAAGAATCACGCTTCCTGATGTTTTTCCCCTACACTCTTGGTGGGAATGCAAACTGGTACAGCCACTATGGAGAATAGTGTGGAGATTCCTTAAAAAAACTGGGGATAGAACTGCCATATGACCCAGCAATTCCACTGCTGGGCACAGACCCCAAGGAAACCAGATTTGAAAGAGACACGTGTACCCCGATGTTCATTGCAGCATTATTTATGATAGCTAGGACCTGAAAGCAACCTAGATGTCCATCGGCAGATGAATGGATAAGGAAGTTGTGGTACATATACCAATGGAATGTTACTCAGCTATTAAAAAAGAACGCATTTGAATCAGTCCTAATGAGGTGGATGAAATACAGTATATTAATGCATATGTATGGAATTTAGAAAGATGGTACTAGCGATCCTACATGCAGGGCAGCAACGGAGGCACAGACGTAAAGAACGGAATTTTGGACTCAGTGGAAGAAGACGAGGGTGGGATGGTTTGAGAGAATAACATTGAAACATGTGTATTACCATATGCAAAATAGATGACCAGTGCAAGTTCGATGCAGGAAGCAGGACACCCAAAGCCAGTGCTCTGGGACAACCCAGAGGGATGGGGTGGGAAGGGAGGTGGGAGGGGGGTTCAGGATGGGGGGACACATGTGCACCCATGCCTGATTCATGTCAACGTATGACAAAAACCACCACAATATTGTAAAGTAATTGGCCTCCAATTAAAATAAACTAATTAATTAAAAATTTTTTCAAGGCTAACACAAGAGAACTTTCAAGAACTCCTTTTGCTCCAAGAAGTGGATGTTCTGCAGTGGTTGTTCAGACATGAAGGGTCTTGGCAGGTAAGGTAGCTGGTTCCCCTTCAGGTCAGGAGCACAACTCAGACCCTGGAAAAAATATATTTCCCATTCAAGAACCTCCAAATAAGAATATTCTAGAATCTGGTCATTTGACAATTGTCTATTTAGCATCTTTGGTGTCTCAGACGAGGTGCTGGGGACGGGAAGATATGGGAGCCAGCCTGAGAGGCCCTCCCAGCTGGTCGGGGAGCGGCCAGATGCACCGTCCTGGGGAAGATGGAGAGAGTGGAGATCATCACACCCACTGCAGCCTGTGGGCCAGGTCTGGCTCCCAGCATGTTTTGTTTGGCTTCAACAGTGTTGTGCTAGATTAGTTTTTAAAATTATGAAATAGCTGCCAACATGAAAAAATTTGGAAAATGCATGCACACTCATGCACACGCACTCCCCACACACATTTACTTCCAGATGTTCGACATCTTTTTATAAGCTCGGGAGACCTAGAGACAACCAGGCCCACATTTCTGCCTCACTAGGAGTACATAACTTGGCTCCCCATGTTCCCCCGCAACTGCCCATGGATGCCCCGGAAGGGCCGCCTGTGTTACCAGTCAGACCACCGAGTGGAGCTTCGCTAATGGGAGTGTATCATCAGCCACAGATGCAAGCCATATACGCAATGTACATTTTCTAACAGCTGCATTTTGTTAAATAGGTGAAACAGATAAAAGTAATTTAACAATGCATTTTGTTTAACCCAAAATGTCGAAATGTGGTTCCACCAATATAAAAATTATTGATATACTTACATTCTTTATTCATACTAAAGCGAAAGTTAGTCGCTCAGTCATGTCCCACTCTTTGCGACCCCATGGACTGTAGCCCACCAGGCTCCTCTGTCCATGGGATTTTTCAGGCAAGAATACTGGAGTGGGTTGCTATTCCCTTCTCCAGGGGATCTTTCTGATCTAGGGATCGAACCCGGGTCTCCAGCATTGCAGGCAGATTCTTTACTGTCTGAGCCACCAGGGAAGCCCATACCAAATCCTCGTAATTCAGTGTTTTTCTTGCAGCACATCCCAATTCAGCCTTGCCCCATTTCAGTGCCACAGGTGGGGGCAGACCAGGACAGTGGGGGATTACAGCATGGTACCTGCTGTGGGGCTGGCTGGTGGAGGGCCAGGCTGGGAAGAGATTGACACCGGATCATGGGTGTACTTAAGGGGGTGCTTTCTGTACTTCTAATTGAGCTGACTCACTGGAAAAGACCCTGATGCTGGGAAAGACTGAAGGCAGGAGAAGGGGATGACAGAGGCTGAGATGGCTGGATGGCATCACCGACTCGATGGACATGGGTTTGGGTGGACTCTGGGAGTTGGTGATGGACAGGGAGGCCTGACGTGCTGCAGTCCATGGGGTCACAGAGTGAGGCATGACTGAGCGACTGAACTGAATTGAGAAATCACTGAAATTCTGTTTGGGGGCTTGAGTTTGATGTTTTGAAAAACCCTGTATTGTATCTAATGTTCCTCCGATCACATTTTAAATCCACTTACTCTTGAACCACCTGAATATATACAGAGAACAGCCAAGTAGGAGCTTCTAGATGTTTCCAAACTCTTCTTGTAGAGTGCTGGGGATTCCATGTCTGGACCTCAGAGGGGAGGGGGATGGGACAGAGGGACCTGGGGCACCATCCGGGAGCCACCAGGAGGAGCTCTGGCAAGTCAGTCTTACCTGTTGTTGAGTATGTGCAAGATTTTATTTATAGAAAGAGCTCTACTGGTTTTTGTTTTTTCACTGTTTGAAAAACACTCCTTTACAATATAACTTTCCAGAACATATAAAATAGTCTCTTTCATGTTAGCTGCTTAAGTACTTGGTGTGTTTCCCATTCTCTTCATTTATCTTTTATGGAGTCTTTATTCACGTCAAATCCCTTTATCCGGGTTAGCCCAATATAAACTGGGTACCAGAAAGTACTCATATTACACCGAAAGAGGTCTTTAAAAAATGTAGTCGTGTACAATGCTTTTAAATCCTGAAGGGGTTATTTTGTCACCATGTATCTTCAAAAATCTCATGTTAACAAGTAATTATGGATCTGATTGTATAATTAATTATAAGATTTTTAAAATAACTGTTAAAATTCATTTTTATTAAATGAATCAGTAACAGATGATTAGAAACAGACTACAAGAGGAAGTGGAGTGTGAAGAAGGAATTGGCTTCTAAGCCTTCCAACGGAACAGACCAAGCTCACCCACGCCCTTCCCCAAACCCATCTGTAAGTTGATCTCTTAGCAAAAGAAAGAAAAAGGGCTTTCCGTTTCTGTGACTTATATGGAATAAAGAACACGTCTCTGCCTCTAGACTCTGGCCACCTCTAATTTTCCGTGATCTCTGGTCCTTTCTCTGTGGTGAGAGGGTGAGCGCACACAGGAAGGCTCGTCTGCATTGCTTGAGAGCATTTATCTGCCTCCATTCCTGGCTTATCTGGTCTTCTTCCCCTTCTCCTCATAGGGTTTCTCTGTATTTTCATTAATAATTGATCTTTCCTTACCTGCCAGTCAACTGAAACATTTAATGATGGTTCCAAATACTCCTCCACCACACCAGGCTGTGTTTTAGGGAATTCCCTCCATCTGATGACTCTGATGTGTCCAGGTAAAGCCTGTGACAGAAACCTACTCAAACCCAGAACTTTTGGCAAAGGAATTCTCCATGATGTGTTCAGATGAAGGGCTTCTCTAAATGTCCTCAGTATCCCTCATTATCTCCTGAAAAGGCCTGAGGGAAGCCACATGTGACTGTAAGCTACAATGGCTAGTGGAACAAGGGCTGGGGTGGGGAAAGCATGATGGCAGACTCGGGGGTGGGGGGTGGGGAGGGACAGTGGCTGTGCCCCAGCACAGGTATTTAGACATTCAGCCCTTCATTCCACTAAGTGCATTAGTTCAGTTCAGTCGCTCAGTTGTTTCTGACTCTTTGGGACCCCATGAATCACAGCACGCCAGGCCTCCCTGCCCATCACCAATTCCCAGGGTTTACCCAAACTCGTGTCCATTGAGTCGGTGATGCCATCCAGCCATCTCATCCTCTGTTGTCCCCTTCTCCTCCTGCCCTCAATCCTTCCCAGCATCAGGGTCTTTTCCAATGAATTGGCTCTCCTCATCAGGTGGCCAAAGTATTGGAGTTTCACCTTCAATATCAGTCCTTCCAATGAACATCCAGGACTTATCTCCTTTAGGATGGACTTGTTGGATCTCCTTGCAGTCCAAGGGACTCTCAAGAGTCTTCTCCAACACCACAGTTCAAAAGCATCAATTCTTTGGCCCTCAGCTTTCTTTATAGTCCAACTCTCACATCCATACATGACTACTGGAAAAACCATAGCCTTGACTAGATGGACCTTTGTTGACAAAATAATGTCTTTGCTTTTTAAGATACTATCTAGGTTGGTCATAACTTTCTTTTGGGGCTCATTAATCCAGGGACAGGCACACAAGACATCATCCAGAAAGTGGAACCAAGGCTGGAGAATCAACTCTAGGGAGAAAGATGGGGAGAACAGGAGATGGTGCTCCCAGGCATGGCCCACCCATGAGCAAGTCCCAGCTAGAGTGCACTGATTCCAGCCCTTCACTCTTGCACAAGAATATGTGCATACATGTGTGCTAAATCACTCCAGTCATGTCCAATTCTTTGCGACCTTATGGACTGCAGCCTGCCAGGCTCCTCTGTCCATGGGATTATCCACATAAGAATACTGGAGAGGGTTGCCATTTCCTTCTCCAGGGCATCTTCCCTACCCAGGGACTGAACCTATACCTCTTATGTCTCCTGCATTGGCAAACTAGTTCTTTTACCACTAGCGCTACCTGGGAAGCCCATAGGAATATATATAGAAGAATGCAAAGAAGAATGATACTCTTGCAAAACTTCCTTTATTTGCAAAAGACATGATCTTATATTAAGAAAATCCTAAAGATTCCACACCAAAAAAACTATTAGAACTGATTTAAAATGCAATAGTTTCAGGATATGAAATTGGCATACAAAAATCAGTTGATATTTTTTGTACAGGAACAATGAACTATCTGCAAAAAGATAAGGAAAAAATTCCATTTAAAATGGCATCAAAATAATAGAATTCTTAGGAATAGATATAATCAAGGAAGTGAAAGATCTATATATTGAAAACTATGACATGGATGAAAGAAATAGCAAAAGACACAAGTAAATGGAAATATATCCCATGTTTATGAATCAAAAGAATTAATATTGTTAAAATACCCATGCTACCCAAAGCCATTTATAGACTCAATGCAGTCCCTATCAAAATTCCAAAGGCATTTTCCACAGGAATGAAAAAAGTTATTCGAAAATTTGTGTAGGGAACCACAAAAGACCCTCAAAAGCCAATGCAAGCTTGAGAAAAAACAAAGTTGGAGGCATCACACTTTCTGATTTCCAACTACATTACAAAGCTATAGTAATCAAAACATATTAGTACTGGCCTAAGAATAGACACATAGACCAATGGAACAATATCAAGAGCCCAGACATAAACTCATGCATGTAAGGTCAGCTAACATTTGAGAATGGATCCAAGAATCCTCAGTTGGGAAAGACAGCCTCTTCAATAAATGATGTTAGGAAAACTGAATATTCACATGCAAAAGAATGAAATTGAACCCTTATCTTATGTCACTCACAAAAATGAACTCTAAACGGATTAATAATTTAAATGTAAGACCCCAAAGGGTAAAACTCTTAGACAACAACACAGTGGAAAACTTTCTGACATTGGTATTGGCAATGATTTTTTTTGAACATGATAGCAGAAGCACAAGCAATGAAAATAAAAATCAACAAGTTGAACTATATTAAATGAAAAAGTTTCTGCACAACAGGAGAAATGATCAACAAGATAAAAAAGCAACCTATGGAATGGGAGGGAATATTTGCAACCATATGTCTGATAAAGGGTTAATATCCAAAATGTATCGGGAACTCATACAACTCAATAGCAAGAAAGCA
The DNA here is from genome assembly GCF_054371585.1 of Giraffa tippelskirchi. NCBI lineage: Eukaryota > Metazoa > Chordata > Mammalia > Artiodactyla > Giraffidae > Giraffa > Giraffa tippelskirchi. Next base: position 158,415,914 of record NC_137283.1, on the reverse strand, counting down.
AATAATCTGAATGAAAAATGGAGAGAGAACCTAAATAGAAATGTTTCCAAAGTAGATAAACAAAATGGCCCCAAAATACATGAAAAGATGCTAAATATCACAGAAATGCAAATGAAAACCACAACATGCTATCATTTCACACCTATTAGAATAGCTACTTTCCAAAAAAAAAAGAGAGAGAGAGAAAACAAGAGATAACAAGTATTGGTGAGATGTGGAGGAAAGGAAACCCTAGTACACTGTTGATGCAGTCATTGTGGAAAACAGTATGGAGATTCTTCAAAAATGAATAAGCTAATTTAATAGCACGACCACATGAGCCAGTAATTCCGCTTTGGGGTGTTAATCTGAAGGAAATAAAATCACTATCTTGAGGAGATATATATACCCACATATTCATTGCAGCATTATTCATAATAGCCAAAATATAGAACAAACTTGTTGTCCATTGAATGGACAAAGAAATACATATACCTAATGGCATCATATCTTGATGAAGGTGAAAGAGGAGAGTGAAAAATTTGGCTTAAAGCTCAACGTTCAGAAAACTAACATCATGGCATCTGGTCCCATCACTTCATGGGAAATAGATGGGAAAACAGTGGAAACAGTGTCAGACTTCATTTTTTTGGGCTCCAGAATCACTGCTGATGGTGACTGCAGCCATGAAATTAAAAGACGCTTACTCCTTGGAAGGAAGGTTATGGCCAACCTAGATAGCATATTTAAAAGCAGAGACATTACTTCGCCAACAAAAGTCCGTCTAGTCAAGGCTATGGTTTTTCCAGTGGTCATGTATGGATATGAGAGTTGGACGGTGAAGAAAGCTGAGCACTGAAGAATTGATGCTTTTGAACTGTGGTGTTGGAGAAGACTCTTGAGAGTCCCTTGGACTGCAAGGAGATCCAATCAATCCATCCTAAAAGAGATCAATCCTGGGTGTTCATTGGAAGGTCTGATGTTGAAGCTGAAACTCCAATACTTTGGCCACCTCATTCAAGGGTTGACTCATTGGAAAAGACCCTAATGCTTGGTAGGATTGGGGGCGGGAGGAGAAGGGGACGACAGAGGATGAGATGGTTGGATGGCATCACCGACTCGATGGACATGGGTTTGGGTAGACTCCGGGAGTTGGTGATGGACAGGGAGGCCTGGCGTGCTGCAATTCATGGGGTTGCAAAGAGTCAGACACGACTGAGCGACTGAACTGAACTGAACACCATATTATTCAGCCACAAGAAAGAAGGAAATTCTGCCATTTACAACAGCGTGGATAAATGTGGAAGGCATTGTGCTAAGTGAAGTAAGTCAGACAGAAAAGGCAAAATACTGCATCATATCACTTACATGGAGAATATGAAAAAGCCAAACTCATAAAAATAGTAGAATGGTGGTTGCCAGGTGTTGGGGTGAAGGGAAACGGGTGTGATGGTCAAAGGATACACTTCCAGTGATAATATGGATAAGCTCTGGGGATTAATATGCAATTTGGTGGCTATAGTTAACAATATTGAATCTTATTCTTGAAAGTTGCTAAGAGAGTAAATCTCAAATGTCAGCACTACCACCACCACAATTAAAAGATGATAATTACATGAGGTGAAGGATATGCTAATTAACCTTATTGTGGTAATCATTTCATGATATATATGCATCAAATTATCACAGTGCATATCTTAAACTCATATGATGTTATATGTCAATCATATCTCAATAAAGCTGGAGAAAAAAGAATGACGTGGAGTTGGCCTGGAGGTTTAGTTTCCAGGTTTAGGGACATTTAAGGAACTTGGGTTTAAGAAGCTTATTGCTATAGTTGAAATAAATGCAATGCAGTTGACCCTTCAACAACATGGGTTTGAACTGAGCTGGTACACTTATAGTGGATTTTTTCAATAAATAATAATAAATAATAGATGCATACCACATACTATAGCTTCCCAGGTGGCTCAGTAGTAAATAATCCACCTGCCAATGCAGGAGACACAGGAGATATGGGTTCGATCTCTGGGTCAGGAAGAACTCCTGGAGGAGGAAATTGCACCCACTCCAGCATTCTTGCCTGAAAAATCCCATGGATGGAGGGGCCCGGTGGGCTATAGTCCATGGGGTCGCAAGGAGTCGGACACTACTGAGCATGCACGCATGCGCAGTACTATATGATGGTTGAATCTGAGGATGTGGAACCTCACATATGGAGGGCCAACTGTAAAGCTATATTTGGATTTTTGATTGTTTAGAGGATTGATTCCACCAACCCCCTCATTGCTCAAAGATCAACTGTACTCAAGGTCTGGAGACTTCACGAGACCCAGAGGTATGTTTAGAAGGCCAAGCAGCAAAATGCTAGCAGGGAGGGATCTCACCAGGGCTTGGAGGGTTGACTTATCACAGCCAGTAGGAGCATGACTGGATCTCTCTGTTGGCTGAACTGTAATCTGTGCATCTTGGCTGAGGGCAAGTTGAAGTCTGTTGATATAACCCTGAGAGACATGTAGACTATAACAAATGGGGCAGGCCAAACAACAAAGGCAAGTCATGTTATGTCTGAACTTGAAAAGCATATTCTGGGTATATAAACATACAAAATGCATATGTTTACAGGAATGTAAAAATTGCAATAGTTTATCCATTTTTTCCTGGGGACTTACGAAAATAAAGTGGGTCATTTTTCAGGTCCATTGTTTCTGGTAAGGTAACATATATGCACACAGATAAATATACAAATACTTGCAACAATCTGAGGTTTGCCATCATAACTTAACTCTGTAAAACTTACAGTGGTTCTGCCTCAAGGCAGAACCTCATATTTACTATGAGGTCATGTCTTTACTGAAATGTGTTTGGGTGTGTGTGTATTCTTCACTACGAGAACTACCACAAATTCAGCATGGCTTGGGTATGTCAGTTCTTCCAGAATCCAGGACTTGGACCCATAAGGCTCTCTTCCAGGGCAATAAGAGCCTTCGCACAGATGATATTCTAATAGAATTCTGTGGCTATCATCTTCAGAGATCGAATTTAACAGAGTTATGATCGTTAGCCATGTTTCCTTTGGGAAAAGGAGAAAGTCATCAAAGAAATTCACTGTAAAACACTTTAACCAAAATATTTTTTAGGAAAATGAGTAATGTCTATAATAATAGAGAAACAAGTAAGCTATAATATGAATTCATAATATGGATTCCACCAATTCTGAATTCATTTGAGAGGCTGTGGAAATTGACCATGCTACAATATATAAAATAAACAAGTTGTAATACAGTAATGAAGACAACTATGACATTCAGGGAAACTGTTGATCTTTTATGCTTATTTACAACATCAACAGCCATGACAGGGTATTATCTTAAGATATAGGATATAGTCCATTGAATTGTGTCCCCTCCACCCTCCCGCCCCACGAATGATATACTGAGGTCATAATCCCCAGTACCTGTGAATGTGACTTCATTTGCAGATATAATCATGTTAGGTTGAGGTCAGCGTGGGTTAAAGTGGATCCTAAATCCAATGACTGCTGTCTCAAGAAAAGGAGAGATTTAGATACAGAGACACACACGCAGAAGGAAGACGTGCACTTGAAAACAGAGGCAGAGACTGGAGTGAGGCAGCGATAAGTAACACTGAGGATTGCTGGCAACACCAGAGGCAAGAGAAACAAGGAAGCATTCTCCCCTTGAGCCTTTGGGGAGCCTGGCCCACTGACATCATCATGGCAGACTTCTGGTTTCCAGGACAATGAGAGAATAAATTTCTGTTCTTTCAAGCCACCTGGTAACTGTGTTAAGTCAGCTCTAGGAAACTGATACAAATGTAAACAAAAGTTTGCAGTCAAATGCTCTACCCCTCTCTGCAACTGTAAACAAAGTTTTGAACAAACTAATGTTTCTGTTTCCTCTCTGGCACTCTGCGTTCACAACCCAGGGCTGAGACCTTTCAGGTCCACCCTCTTGGTCTCTTGACTGGTCCATTTCTCCTTCTCTCCATTCACCGCAGGCGGGACCCAGGCTTTGGCACCAACACCACAGAGTCCTCTGTCCTGCCTTCCCATTCCCCTTCTTCCAATCCTTCCTGCTGCAGCCAGGGTGATCCTAGCATGCAAATCCAGTTACACCCCACCCTCACCCTCCCAACCTCCCCCCCTCTTTTATATAGTTTTAACCATTTCGAGCTTTTTCCTTCTCATAGAATAAACCACGAAACTCTTGCTGTGGCACCTGGTGCCCCTGTAATCTGTTCCTTTCTGGCCTCTCCAGTTCTAGCTCATCTCTCTCTTCCTCTTACTCCCTCCTCTCAAGACGAGATGATCCAGTCATCTTTCTGGTCCTGGAATGTTCCAAGCTCTGTCTTCTCCCAGGACCTTGGCATATGCTGTTCCCTATGCCTGGAGCTGGAGACAGGAATGGCAACCCATTCCAGTAGTCTTGCCTGGAGAATTGCATGGACAGAGGAGCCTGGTGGGCTACAGTCCATGGGGTCACAAAGAGTTGAATACAACTTAGCGACTAAATGACAACAACAACATGCCTGGAGTAGTCATGCATCCTCTGTGGGTTTTACTCCATGTCCTGCCTGCGGAGTTAATCAATCTTGCATCCTGCATGCTCACAGCTTCCAGAACTCTGTAATGCCTCTCCTTTTTAAAGAGGAATCCTTCCCTCAAGATATGCATTTGAGTAACCTTGATCCTTTGTTCCATTCCCTTCTCTCACTCTTGCTCCATCAAACTTGAAAAAATTTGTATATGATTGGCACACAAAAAACAAATTTAGCTAATCAATCCCAGCCTTGTGGAATTACTAAGTGATGAGCACATTTATTGCAAGAAACATTTTCTCATTGAAAAAGGAAAAAGACCATAAAAAAGATCATATCTTGTCTCTAAAGCTCTTTGTAAGTACTGTCAAAGCAGCAGCTCTCTACAGCTGTCTGGTCTGCCTCTACACGGAGTAGCAAACTACTTTGCTGATAAGAAAGTTGGCTCTGATGAAAAGTGAATTCATGGGACCCAGTCAACAAAAGAAAATTTATAGGAAACTGATTTAGCTCAGGAACAGAAATCGAGTTTCTAAAAGACACACTGCGCCCAGTTAAATGAACCGTGCTTCCTGGCCAGGGCCTGGCTGAGCTCTGGCCTCTCTCTAGTCCATCTCCAAACCTTGGCCATCTCTGACTCCCCCAGCCCCAAAATTGCTTCCCCTCTGAGTGGATTCTAGAGTACAATCCTATCTAGAAGAGCAGTTCCCAAGACATCCTATCCCTCATCCCCATCCCCCTTACTCAGGACAGTTTACAATTCTTTGCAGGTGACCAAGCCTGCTTCAAACGATGTGCGGATGTGTTGGGTGTTGCCATTTCTTTGCAGCAGCTGGAGGTGCTTTGTAGAGAGCAGCACTGGCCTCCCTCCACCCTGGGGCTCCAGCTCTGGGACAAAATACAGCTGCTGGGGGCCCTGCTGTTCCCAGGCCTCACCCAGCCTACTTCAGTCCCTGGACATGCACTCAGATGTCCACTTCTATCCAAGGAGAGGGGGCTTCCTGGGAAGTGGCTTGCTGATGGGTCTGCAAGGTAGACAAAGGATGCTACAACAGATGTCCCCTGGCATGCTACACAATAAGTGTGTCTAACAAACAATGTGACTCACACAGCTACAAAGCACCCCCTTAACCATCCAAATTGGCATATTGCTTTGATGCAAATTACCAATAAGAGGTTTGTATTTTATTTGTCGGTTGGTTGTTGTCATTTAGTCACTGAGTCATGTCCGACTCTTGTATGACCCCATGGACTATAGCCTGCCAGTTTCCTCTGTCCATGGGATTTTCCAGGCAAGAATGCTGGAGTTGGTCACCATTTCCTCCTCCAGGGTATCTTTCCAACCCAGGGATTGAGCCCATGTCTCCTGCATTGCACGCAGATTCTTTACCACTGAGCCACCAGGGAAACCCACATTTGTTGGTTTACTCATATTTTATTTGTTAGCTTCTATTTATTTGCTTGATGTAAATTCATTTATTTGCCTGATGTATGTTCACATGCTCTTTGAGGTTACATAAAAGATATATAGGCCTGAATGATGGTTTATTCCAAGGACCCAAAGGGGACTGTAAATTCATTTATTTGCTAATATAAATTCATATATTTGCCTGATGTATGTTCATATGCTCTTTGAGGTTACATATAAGATATACAGGCATGAATGATGGTTCATTCCAAGGACCCAAAGGAGACAAGGGGCCATGTGGGATATGCAAGCCGGGGAGTGAAGAAAGCTTCACGGAAAACCAGAATCACAGCTCAGGATGGTTGAGAAACAGGTCAAGCATCTGGCATGTGCATCTGGCCTCAACCACACCAAGGAAGGTGGTCTGAAGGATATTCTCAGCTCATCCAAAACCACCTCATGTTCTTCCTGGATCCTCATTGTCCTTGATCCTCATTGTCACTTGACCTGCCATGTGACAAGGACCAACAGGAGCAAACGCCCTGTTTGGAGGGCTTTCCCCAGAAAGGAAGCATGGCCTGGCAGCCACAGGCGTTCAAAGGAAGCTTCCATTCTAGTGCTTTACACACTTCCAAATACCTTAATTCTCACAGCAAACATAAAAACCCAGTATCATCATGGCAGTTTCAAATATGAAAAAGCAGCGACCTGCAGAATATCAGGTCATTTGTGGAGAATCCAGGATTTGAACCAGGCCTGGGTTTGCCTCAAAGCAGAACTCTGGGGTAGCTCCTTGGCAGAGCTCGGTGGCATCCTTATTATTTATGCACAAGTAACTCAGTCTCACAAATTCCCACAGAATCAGCCAGTTTGGTTTTGTGTAGCAGGAACTAATTTTCGCAGCGGCAAGCTGGAGTGAGTACAAGTTAATTTTTCATAATTAGAACAATTAGATACACTTCTGGCTCTGAATCCTGTTCAATTAAAAACTAAACACATCCAGACATGACTTTCTTCTTGTCGTGTCTGGGAAACTCCGTCAAATGTAGAGACTTCTCGGCAGCTGTGGGTTTAAAGGCTGGTCTTAGCATCGCAGTCCCCGTCCCTCCCCTCCCTGGGCTGTGCCCAGCTGAGCCCAGCAGGTGGGGGATGGGGACGTCGCCATCTCAGTCTCCATCTGCTTCTGGAACCAAGCGCAGGTGAAGCTCGCCCTGTGTGGCCCTCGTCGTCAGGATGGGCTATGCCAGGCGCGCAGCCTTCCTGCACCGAGTGGACAGCCTCCCAGCTGTGTGGGCGTCCCTCGTGCTCCTGAATTGCTGCTCTTGGTTCAGATCAGCGACCAGTGCGCTTGCCACTTGCTTCCCGCTCTCTTCCTCCTGTCCCCCAAGTCCCTCCCACCCCCCAATTCCCATGTAGCCTTTGGGCCCATGGAAACTTCAAGATGCTGTCTTCCCTCTCCCCTCTAGAGGCACAGACAGCCCCTGCGCACGTCTTCCTCCCCTGCTTCATCCTTGACTCTCTGCCCTCTTCCCAGCTCACGGGATTGTTAACAAACCTGGAAGCCAGAAGGGAAGGCAGGGGACACGATGATACCAGGTCACTGCTGCTGCTAAGTCGCTTCAGTCGTGTCCGACTCTGTGCGACCCCATAGACGGCAGCCCACCAGGCTCCGCCGTCCCTGGGATTCTCCAGACAAGAATACTGGAGTGGGTTGCCATTTCCTTCTCCAACGCATGAAATTGAAAAGTGAAAGTGAAGTTGCTCAGTCGTGTCCGACTCTTAGTGACACCATGGACTGTAGCCTACCAGGCTCCTCCATCCATGGGATTTTCCAGGCAAGAGTACTGGAGTGGGGTGCCATTACACTGCCCTTCAAATCCTTTGTGTCTTACGCCTGGCTCAGTCACTTGAAGTCACTGGTGAATAATGTTCCCCTTTGTTTTCTGGCCCCAAAGCAGTGGGGCCTCTTAAGCTGAGTTGTGCGGGCTGTGGACTGACGGGGAATGAGACAGTGTTAGGAAATCCTATGGTGGGGGCAGGGCAAGGGGCGGGTGGGGAGCACGGTGGCTTCAGTACTTAAGTCTCTTCTTACAGGACCACTGATCAGAGAGGCACCCTGACGACTCCGTCAAAAAAAAAAAAAGTCACTGTCAGCCATCACTCTTGCACCCTAAACACTGTTGTGTTTCTCACAGTAGGTGTCACCTGCTTGCATGTATATTTATTTACTTGTCCATTATTCATCTCCCATGACCCTCTCTCCCACAGGCATAATGAAATACAGTCTCCCTGAGGGATGGACTTTTTTTTTTCTTTTTTTGTGCCTTAATACAATAGTATATTTGTTTCAGGTATACAGCAAAGTGATTCAGTTATACCCAGAAAGGTAAATGTCTATATTCTTTTTTTCAGGTTCTTTTCCATTACAGTTTGTACGGTTTATTGCAGAATATTGAATATAGCTCCCTGTGCTCTACAGTAAACCCATGTTGCTTGTCTATTTTATATATGGTAGAGTGTATCTGTTAATACTCCCAGCTGAGGGATGGACTTACCTTTACTGCTGAATCTCCAGCACCTAGAATATACCACGCATGATATCAACTCTCAGTGTTTATTGAATGAATTAATAAGTTGAATTCCATAAACTCCTCCACTTAAATCGAGTTTACAATAAAGACCCAGTTTTTTAAAAAATTTATTTTTATTGGTTTGGCTGCAATGGGTCTTAGTTGCAGCACACGGATCTTTCATAGTGGCATGCAGGATTTTTCGTTGCAGCACGCAGACTCTATAGTTTTGGCTCGGGCTTGGTTGCTCCATGCATGTGGGATCTTGATTCCCTGCATTGCCTGGGCCACAAGGGAAGTCCCTAAAAACCCAGTTTTGGTTTTACAAAATTACTCTATTGGAGATGTGCTGTTACATGCCTCGTGCATCCAGATCCACCAGCAAGCGAGCAGGACAGCGTGAAGCCTTGACAGTGAAGGGAGGTGACGGCTTCCATTCTTTTTTCCTCTCAGCCCATCAGACCTCAGGCCATCTTTGCCTCTCCACCACATCGAACAAAAGAAACCAACAGATGAATGCAGCCACTGTCTACATATTTCCAAGGCCTTGCAGTATATATGGAGGACTTTATAGAGTAAGTGATTACAGTTGGGATAAAGCATAAAAGACTCCTGGGGTCCTTCTAGGGGGTTGGGGTTGGGAAATTGTTAAAAATCTAGTTGGAAGTTTGAACTAGGAGAGCAAGGTTCATCATTTACCATTTGTTAGCCAAACATTGCCAGGCTAGAAACCACTTCTCCCAGCCAGGATTGGTGTCAACAGGTTACCCAAGGATTATCTATCCATTCATTTCCATGGTGAATACTGTAAATATGGGAAAATAGAGCATTCCAATCTGAAGAGGAGGATTAATCTAAATCTGTTGATAATAGATAATATTTTGCACAGTTCTAAACCTAACTGAACAACAGATTGACTCTACAAAACTGCAAACATTATGTAAACAGAGCTGGCTTGGATCTGAAATTTCAAACCCAACACTGACGGGTACATAGGTATAAATGGCAGTATTTGAAAACATGAAGAAGAGTCTTTTACTTAAGATAGGCTCTCTGCTGGTGTTCAGCTGGGCTGCATGGATTTATGGTTCCTTCCTTTGGTCCTTCCAGTTTTCAGCTTAGCACAGATTTCCAAAGTGGATCTTCACTTTTTCTTGGCTACTGGCTTTTACCATCCTGTCAATCAGCAACCATGGCTTGTCCCCTTGACTTTGCTGTCATGGTTAATTCTTCCTTTGACTTCGCACCACTGCTTTTCTGATCTGGGTTTTATGATGCTCTGTAACTAGTTGTGTGCACTAACTAGTGAGGGATCATCCCTGCTCCACTCGACCTCAGTCTTTGAAAGTGTTCTAAGCAAGTATAAACCCTGTTATGGGTCAATATTTCATTTGAGTTGTGTGGGAATAGCCATATGAGCAACAAACTGAATGCTAAGTGTCCATTTAGAGTTTCATTTTCAACCAAGTAAAATTGATGCCAAAGATAACATGATGTATCTGGAGATGTCCATAATTGTTCCCAGGCTGTCTATACTTTTCACATTAATATTAACTCAAACTCAAATATTAGTGATATCTTCACACCGTCACCTGGCAGAAAGAGTGAGTCTGGGCAGAGAAGGTAATTCCAGCCTCGGGCAAACTTGAGTTTCCTAAACAATGGGGTGCTTATTCAGCAGGAGGGCTGAGGGAAGGCAGAAAGAGGGGTCCACAGGCACAAGGACAAGGCCCTTGGACTTGGGTCCCTGACTTCTCAGTGATCAGGAGTGCTGAGACAGCCCTGAATGTGCTGGCCTCTGTGGCTGTGAGACCAGACATATTTTCAGGAGCTGAGATGGGAGGGGCTTAAAAACTGTGTGGTATTTAAAAGTAACTACTCCACACACAACCGAAATAAATAAAGTAGATAAACAAGGACCTACATATAGCACAGGGAACTATATTAAATATGTTGTAATAATGTATAATGTTTACTGGAAAAGAATCTGAAAAAGAATATATATATGTAATATATAAATGCAATATATATTATTGTAATATATATGTAATATACATAATAAAATATATACATAACATATATGTATAATATATATGTTATATATATGTAAAACAGAATCACTTTGCTGTACACTTGAAACTAACACAACAGTTGTAAATCAACTATGCTGCTGCTAAGTCGCTCAGTCGTGTCCGATTCTGTGCGACCCCATAGATGGCAGCCCACCAGGCTCCCCCGTCCCTGGGATTCTCCAGGTAAGAACACTGGAGTGGGTTGCCATTTCCTTCTCCATTGCATGAAAGTGAAAAGTGAAAGTGAAGTCGCTCAACCTTGTCCGACTCCCAGCGACCCCATGAACTATAGTTCAATGAAAAAAAAAAAAACTACTGCAATTCTTTGTCTTCTAAAGTTTGATGCTCTCGGTCAAACTCGATTCCTTGCCCCTTGTATGATTCTGGAGGAAAGATGGGGCTTCTGGTGTCTTTGGGGGCAGGGGATAGAGAGACATCTGTGCCTCTTTTCTGCCACTGGGAGAAGTTCTTACCATCTGAGAAGGAGACAGCCCTGACGTCAGCTCCGGCCCCCGTGGGTCCTCAGTGTCACAGGTGAGTGAACAGTGAGAACACAGATGTCTTAGAGATGCTGGTGCACGAACCGGTTCGTGTCTGAGCTCTCAGACCTCTCAACACGTATGGCTTGTCTAACGTTTCACGAGGAGAAATAAAAGTGTTACCTGATGAGCTGGCGCCGAGACTCCTTAGTCACCTGCTCATTCATGCAAGGTCACTGACTCATCTCGCCACAGGCTTGGCTTAATGAGCCATTGGAATTGTAGCTGAATATAATGAGTAATTTGATTTTGAGCTAAATTGAGTACTTGACATCGAGGCTGCTAACAAAAGCTGAAGATTATTTATAAAAGAAGACAACGTGAGTAAGAGTCTCCATGGGCCCTGGAATGAAATCAAATCCAATTTGAATTCAACACCAGTACAGACCTGCTTCACGCACTCTGCTTGACCTTCTTGTCATCAGTCACAAGTCAGGCTGAGAGCTCAGGTAAGGATTCCTGCTCCCAATGTCCACTGGGTAAAAAACACAGCTCCTCTGCCTTGAGAGCCTGAGATGGTGGATGCATCTCTGAAATGAGGGATGTGGCAAAAGACAGCCTGGGATCAGAAGTCTTTTGACTTTTTAAAAAGATTTTTTTAAGTCACTCCGTGCAGCATGTGGGATCGCAGTTCCCAACCTGTGATCGAACCCATGGCCCCTGCATTGGGAGGGAAGTGGCTTAACCATTCGACCCCTCAGGGAAGTCCCAGAAGTCTTTTGACTCTTAGAAACTGTTCAGAGCAGGCCAAGGAGGAGAAAGGGGCCTCTTATGGGCTGAGCTGTGGCTTGCTCTTCCCCACCACAAAAAAATCATATGGTAACGTCCCAACCCTTGGTACTTGAGAAGGACCTTATTTGGAAATGGGGTTATTGCAGACATAATGAAGTTAATTGAGGTCACGCTGGAGTTTAGTGTGCTCCTAATCCAATGACTGGTGTCTTTATAAAAGAAATGCATCTAAAGAGAATGAGGTGTATATGGGGTAGGGGAGACAAGGTGAAGACACAAGGAGAACCCCACTTACAAACCGAGGAACCCTAAGGATTTCCAGCCAAACACCAGAAGCTAGGAGAGATGTGGGGACCAAAATTTTCCTCACAGTCCTCAAAAGAAACTAACCCTTCTGACACCTTGACCTTGGACTTCTGGCCCCCAGGACTGTGTTGTTTAAGCTCCAGCCTGTGGTCCTTTGTTAGAGCCTCTGACATGGAGTCAAGTGACAAGGCAGACAAGCACCCACGGCCTTGGTCGACTCAGTCAGCCTCCTTCCCTGACACAGAGCTTCCAGCCTGGGGTTAGAGTTTGGGCTTGTGTGAAAAGGGCAAAAGCAATTTGGAAACGAGCGTATTTGAGGTGTTACCTTAGATTCTTTGCACCCACTGCTTGCACCACCTCTAATGGCACTGATGGTGTCTCTCACACAGAAGCCTCAGGGATGATTTCTTAAAAGTAAGACTTGCCTCGTTCCCCATCCATTACTATATCAACAAAAGACATCTAGCTTTGGTTGCTAATTACATGCACGTTACAACTCAAGCCCAAAAAACAAAACCCTGTACCCAGGCCTTGTGCAAGTCCTAGATTCAATCAATTTAAAAATAAAAGTAAAGAACAGCTCTTATGCCTGCCCTTTAAAGAGAATGCCTGTGTAGCAGAGGCTGCTTACCAGTGTCAATAGCCAAGAAAGAAAGAAAGAAAGTGAAGTTGCTCATTTGTGTCCGACTCTTTGCGACCTCACAGACGGTAGCCCCCCCAGGCTCCTCTGTCCATGGAATTTTTCAGGCAAGAGTACTGGAGTGGGTTGCCATTTCCTTCTCCAGGGGATCTTCCTAACCCAGGGATCGAACCTGGGTCTCCTGCATTCCAGGCAGACACTTTACCATCTGAGCCACCATGGTAGCCCCAAAAAGCATCATGGAAGCCAAGAGAAGCATCGGATTCTTGACCGAGTTTCTATAGCAGAGACAGGAGCATTGAAATTCAGGGCTTTGAATTACAAGGGTAGGGGGTTTGGGGGAGAGTTTTCCCTCAGGGTTCATAAGGTTGACTTTGAGTATAAGAAGGAAAAAGATGTATGGAACTGAGGGCCCATGATATACGTAAGTAGAGTGGGGCAGAGTGCGTGACGATGTCGGATGGTTTTCCCACATCATGGAAGATAAAGAAACTTTGCCAGCCATTGGAATAAAAGCACCGATGTGACTTGGTGTGCACTCAGCTGCTAGTGAGTTCCTGAGGAGAGCGTCCTACCAGGCTTCAGGTCAAGCTCCTGATGGCAGGAGGTTGAAGGATGTCTCAGGAAGGTTGGAGGGAGGACCTAGAGTTGGGTTCTGGGTTTGTCTTTGAGCTCTAGGGGTGGCAGGCCACATGGGGAAGAGCCCTGCTCAACTGGGAGGTAGGGGAGGGGAGTGGTGTGCAGATGCTTTCATCAGGAGGCAGCAAGGAATGGCCACGATGGCCAAAGCCTACAAGTTGGAGGTCTGAGTGAAGGGACGGGCTGAAGTTGCCTTGCAAGGCTTGGATCTGTCTTATGGATTCAACCCCTGTGCATGAAGGAGACCCGGGGATGTGGTGGGAAAGAGGCAGGAAACGACATGGAGACCCGGAGAGAGAACGTCTGAAGGACCACTTTTCCCCACCCAGCCCTAGGACAGGCACCACAAGATCCTTCTCCCCTTCCAGGTCCCTGCCCCTCCTCACACCCATGTTCTACAGTCTGTTGGCCCACACAGGGTAACAGGGTGGACTGGCCTGGGGAGCCATCGTATCTGAGCGGTTCTGTCATGATGCTCAGGATGAACCAGGCCACAGGCTCCATCAGGAGCTGTGCTCTGAGCCACAGTAGACACGTGTGTGAACACCCTTCTCTGTTTCTCTTGCTCTTATCGTATTTCTGCAGGCAGGAGGAAGAGTTCCACGGATCACTGTGTGTAGCTAGCTGGGGTCTGGGCTTTGCCAACTAGGTTTTAAGAATTAAAAAAAAAAAATTTCTCTGCTTTTCCAAACTGTGAAGGATTATTGATTGTGAGCTCTCTTAGACTATAATGAATTCACATGGACCTAATAAGTATCCTCGAAATTAAAAAAAAAAAAAAAGATCCTTCTAATCCATACCGTGTGTCCCCATCCTTTGTGTAAGCCTCTCTTTCTCTTCTTACCACCATGAATCATTGTGAGACCTGTGCACACTTTTAATATGAGATGTGGATCTCCTGTGGACAGAGAAGATCCTGGCAGGACACAGTCTACAGGGTCACAAAGAGCCGGACACGACTGAAGCAACTAAGCATCCACACACACATAGATCTTCTACAGTTAAATAAGCTTGAAAGATCTGGTTCACATAAATTGGATTGGAAGCCAAATAAAATTTGCGACTAATCATTATTGATGGTCTCAATAGGTACACGACTGAAGCAACTTAGCAGCAGCAGTAGCTATGCTGTTTGCTAATAAAACCTCAAAACAGAGATTTTGGAGTTAATAAGAAGTATTTCAGGCTTTATCTGCCAGACCCAAAGCCTATACCCTAGACAAGGTAAATGGGTAAATGTGAACAGATAAATATGGCTTGCCATATACGAGGACCACTTAAGGTGGGGAGAGGCCAGGGCCTGTGTGAGAGTAGAGGAGGGGTGTGTGAATTCACCTTGGTAAGTCCATGGCTTGGCTGGCTTTCTCAACACAGTTGAGACTTACTTACCTGGAGAGTTCAGTTTACACAAAAATTGCAGGTTGTTTAGCTTGAATGCAAAGTTGAAAACCAAGCTTCTTTATGCCTAGGGTCTGCTTTATAGGGCTCTATGAAGAGAAAAATCTATTTACTAAGATTTGAGGCAAGAATGTGCCTTGAGGCTAAAGTGCATATTCCCTAGAGATGTTTTAGGGACTTGCTTTTATTGTTCAACTTTATTCTGCTTTAAAAATTGTCCACATTTTTGAAATTTCAGATGCACCATCTGACACACACATATGCATCTTACTTCACCTTTTTTCAGGGCTTAAATATCCAAAGTCCTGGTTCCCATACACACTCCAGTGAAACCTCTTTATGTGCCTTTTGGGTGAAATACATTTTTTTCTCACAGAATCCTTTTAACCTGTTATTTTTCTATTTGTAGTGCCCAAAAGCTGAATACCTACTGGTTGAGAGAGAAGTACATGTATTAAAGTTTACAAAGGGAAGAAAATGTGACATTTTGAAAGTCTCAAAAATGGCTTTGAGAGTTATTTTTAAAGAATATTCTTGTTGTTATTGACAAGTTAAGGTAAAAATCGAGATTTATCCATGTCCTTATCCACTAGTTCAATCAGCATGTATTAAGCATGCCAGTCTGTGCTGTGCTCCAAGGCAAAGTGGATAAAAACGCCATGGTGCTGGCACTGGGAAGGGAATACCTTTGCACTCACAGGAGAAGGGCATGCAAAATAAATTGTAATAAATGCTGCAAAACTGAAAAAAGAGTACTGTGGTAAACTCTGCAGGAGGGGCAGCGCCGCTGATGGTGCCAACAGGGCCCCGTCCGTGTCTGTGTGCAGCCCCTCCCACCAAGTGCTAGTCACTCAGTCGTGTCCGACTCTTTGCGACCCCATGGACTGTAGCCCACAGGCTCCTCTGTCCATGGGATTTCCCAGGTAAGAATACTGGAGTGGGTTGCCATTCCCTTCTCCAGGGGATCTTCCCAATCCAGGGGTCTAACTGGGGTCTCCTTCATGGCAGGCAGATTCTTTACCATCTGAGCCACCTGGGAATTCCCTTTCCTGAATCCAGCCTACCTGAAGACTTGTTAGATGAACCGGAAGTCATGACCTGCAGTCTCTGAGCTTGGACCTCAAGAGGCCACCCAGCTTTCATCCTCTTTGAAGTCACCGGCCATGTGGGAAGCTCAGGCTGGACCCCTGGATGGTGAGAGGTCCTAGGGAAGGAGAGAGACCCTGTGGATGAGAACTGAGCCACCCAACTGACCCCAGGGGATTAAAGAGGAGCCTCTCTTCTGAGTCCTGCCCAATCCCCGAAGCACAAGATCACAGACAGTGAGACAACTGTGATTTTGACCTCCTAAGTTTTGGGTGGTCTGTTATAGAGTAACGCTGATGGTAACCTAGACAATGTGGAATAAAAACACGAAAGTCTACCTACTTTGTCCGGGAATGCATCAGAAGCCAAAATGTACATGGTGACAAAGCAACGCCTTGTCAAAAGTTACTACTACCGAGCTTCCAACTCAGGAACCTGAGTGCTCTAAAGTGACAGCGAACGCCAAGGTGGTGCTTATTCCATGCCTGGGGCTGTTTTCAGTGCTGTGTGCCCGTTAACTCATTCAGGCCTCGCAGCACACTCCTGAGGCAGCTTTACTGTTATTATCACCTCCCGCTTTACTCGTGGGAAAGCAGGCTCAGAGAGGTAAAGGGATGAGTCACACAGCTAGTAAGTGAGGTACCAAGGAGTCAGTGCCAGGCCCTTCAGCACCAGCCTAGGCTTTTAGCTGCCATGCCTCCTTCTGCCTAACGCTAGATTTTGGGAAGGAGCCCAGTCTTTCTCACTTAGCCATCAGAGTTCCATTGAGGGGAGGATTCTCTTGATGAAGATGTGTCTGTGAATGATGGGTCCAGATGACTACCAAAGCACCCCCTTACTCCCTCCTCATCTCATTGACTTCTGGATGCTGGGTCCCGTGGCATGCATGGCCTTGCTTCTCTGCCCTGCGGTCCCATCCCGCATCAGTCAGGCTCTTTCCTAAAGCTGCAGGGACCAGTGACATGGTCAGAGCCTGGGTTTGTCTGCGACTTTTGTGCAGGGCAGGAGTTAAGAGGTTAAGAGGAGATGTGATTTTTTTTTTCATTAATGCACCTAACCAGAAAACCACCTTGTTTAGAATGTAGTCCATAATTTAGTATTTTGAAGTACTGAGATTTTTCTGGGAAAAGATACTTTTATATAAAATGTCATTTTGAAGTAAATGCTTAAAGTTTAACTTTTGTTATTTGGGGACCCTAGTACTAGTAGCTCCTATAAGGTTTGAGAAAATTCACACCTGAGGATTATACTGATTCCATGGTGTGAGGTCTCCCCTTCCACATGTGTGTTATCTATATTTCATACCCACTACAGACCCACTACAAAACTGACTTTATACAGTTCATGGGGTCCTAACTATGACAAACCTAGACAGTGTGTTAAAAAGCAAAGACATCATTTTGCTGACAAAGGTTGGTACAAGTCAAGGCTATGGTCTTTCCAGTAGTCATGTATGGATGAGAGAGTTTGGTCATAAAGAAAGCAGAGTGCTGAAAAATTGATGTTTCTGAACTGTGGTGCTGAACAAGACTCTTGAGAGTCCCTTGGACAGCAAAGAGATCAAACCAGTCTAACCTAAGGGAAATCAACCTTGAATATTCATTGGAAGGACTGATGCTGATGCTGAAGCTGAAGCTTCAGTACTTTGGCCCCCTGATGCAAAGAGCCAATTCATCAGAAAAGACCTTGATGCTAAGAAAGACTGAAGGCAAAAGGAGAAGAGTGTGACAGAGGATGAGATGGTTGGATGGCATCACCAACTCGATGGACATGAATTTGGGCAAACCCCGGGAGATCACGAGGGACAGGGAAGCCTGGTGTGCTGCAGTCTATGGGGTCAAGAGTGGACATGACTAGGAGACTGAAAAACAACAGGCCCTGACTTAGCTTCAGTGCAATTGGCTTAGTTTCCCCTCATCCACAATTGGAACCAAGAATCAGCCTGCAATGCGGGAGACCTGGGTTCAACCCCTGGGTTGGGAAGATCCTCTGGAGAAGGGATAGGCTACCCACGCCAGTGTTCTGGCCTGGAGAATTCCATGGACTGTATAGTCCATGGGGTCGCAAAGAGTCGGACGTGACTGAGCGACTTTCACTTTCACGTCCCTTCACCCCTCCCAAGAGGTGAGTCCAGTGGGGAAACTGCAGTCTTCCCTCCCAATGACCAACAGCTAGAGGTTTAGGTTTGCCTCCTTCAGTATCTAGGAGTGTGGAAACGGATCTCACTGCTGTCCAGGGTCAGTTTCAAGCCTCCTCCAACAAAGACCTGGAAACCTGTCCTTCTCCCTGGAGTCGCTGACTCCTTGCTTTTCTGCTCCATCCTCCCCTGAGTTCCACTATAGGGTGATGTCAGTCCTGATAACCATTCTGCTAAGAGTGTCTGCCTTGGATCTTAATGACCATGTGTAAATAAAACCAGAAAAAAAGCAAACTTCTTGGCTGGTGCTGGCACTGCCCATTTCCTTGGAGTTAACTGCAATGTACCATTTGCTGAAAGGCTGCCTTCCCTGGGGGCAGGGAGCGAGGAACAAGAAGGTCAAGGGCCCTGTCCTCCCGGCTGGGAAAAGCTGAGGGACGCCTGTTCCCCCCACCCCTCGCCCCACCCCAGATGGATCCAATCCTGAACCATAGTGAGGTGAACCGAATTCTTCCTTTGCACTGAGATTACACCATCATGTGGCTTGAGGCAAGGCCTCTTTACAAGGTAAAGGGAAACCTACCTGCTCTGTCAACTTCCTACAATAATTATCAAAAACCACTACAGTATTATAAAGTAATTAGCCCCCAACTAAAATAAATAAATTTATTAAAAAAAAAATCATCCTTCAGTTGCTTAAAAAAAAAAAAAATCCAGTGAGAAAATGCAAAAGTAAACATTGTATATGTTACATACAATGTCCTTGTCATTTTCAATGATGATGACATGTTGCAGCAAGAATTCATCTCTTTTCTGAAGGTGGGGCCTTTTTTTTATCTTCTCTTAGTGTTATACTTTTGGTAATAGATGAAGCAGGGTAGGTTTAGAAGCATGAATCTTATTCTGGGTTACGTTTTTTCTGTCATTGTTGTTGTTGTTTAGTGCTAAGTCATGTCTGATTCTTCTGCGACCCTACAGACTGTATGGCCTGCCAGGCTCCTCTGTCCATGGGCCTTTTCAGGCAAGAACACCAGAGAGGGTTGCCATTTTCTCCTCCAGAGGAACTTCCCGATCCAGGGATTGAACTCACATCTCTTGCGTCTCCAGTACTGGCAGGTGGATTCTTTACATTGAGCCACCAGAGAAGCTAGGACACAGCTAATTAAAGGCAAGTTCTAAACTGCTTGGCTGCACAGAAGAGAAGCAATGTATTTGACATCATAGTCTTAAAACAAAAGTTCAGTCTCTGTTGACTTTCTTTTTTAGTAAATTGCCAGGTCTCGAGAGCCCTCCCACTCCCAGCACATCAGGGTGAGAAAGTGTCCAAAGCATCTGAATGGATCTGGGAGAAAGCTCTCAACCCAACAAAGGGAGCCGAAAGAGGGGCTGCTGTGAAAGGAACTGAGTTTAAAGGGGAAAAAGGTGGGTACCAGCCCTGTGGGAGGGACATCAAACCCTTATTTAACCAGCAAGCCTGTGGCCTTTGCATCCTGAGCGGGAGGGGAAGGCGCAGGACCCGGAGGCTTGCATCTGCAGAGGCAAGAATGCTCATCCGGGAGAAGACAAAGCTAAGGAAGTTTGTGTTGGAAGCTGGAATTGGGACACTTGTGTTCCTTGGCTTAGAGCAGAGCCCACAGAAGGGCGGTTACGTGAACCAAGACCCTGTCGGAGCTGCGAAAGCTAGACGCGAAGCCTGTTCCTTTGAGGTTCACCTCCTACGGAAACAAGCTTTCCTAGTGTGAACAGAGACGTCGTGTGTCCTGGAGTTGGCAGGAAGCTGTTTATCTGCTCCCGCTACAGCTGTCTTCAGGGACTAGTGGCAGAAGAGGTCTGACCTTCTGCCTTGGACCCAGAGCAAATTTCAGGAGAGGTAGCTGCTGGGTAACAGGTGTCCGTGGAGCCCTGAAGCCATGGAGCTCCCTCCAAAACAGAGGTCTGTCCTTTTCACTTCAGGGCAGACTGCAGGGCCCATAGTACTTCCAGAAGGTGTATATCTTCCTGTTTTACTAGGGGACAGCAGAGGATGAGAGGGCTAGATAGCATCACCAACTCAACGGACATGAATTTGAGCAAGCACTTCCCAGGTGGCACGAGTGGTAAAGAACCCGCCTGCCAATGCAGGAGACACAAAAGACATGGGTTCGATCCTTGGGTCAGGAAGATCCCCTGGAGGAGGAAATGGCAACCCACCCCTGTGTTCTTGCTGGAAAATCCCATGGACAGAGAAGCCTGCCGGGCTACAGTCTGCAGGGCCGTGGAGCCTGACGTGACTTAGCGACTGAACAGCAACAACAATTTACTGGACCTAAAAGCTCTCTTTTTTCTAGTTTGTTCTCTGAAATGCTTCACCCTTTCCTGAGGTGATGTCTAGCTATGGAACGTTCAGAATATTCCTCCCCGGTTCACGTGGCTGCCTCTCCACACCTGATCACCGCTCCAAGCGAGCTGCTCTCGTGGGAAAAATGTCCCTGGCATGGCAGGGAATGGAGAGACACAGGGTGAGGTCAACATTCATCAAAAAGAATGGCAACGTCTCCCTTAAATTCCAGCATTTTTGCCCATTTCCTCAACGCATCTTCAAACTTAAGAATTTTGTAGACATTGGCACAGACTGAACCACGCCCTTAATTAAAAGTTTTGAGCTTGGCCTTAAGCTGGGCGGTTGATGAGCTTAGAGGCTCTTCTCTCTGAAAATGAAACAGATGCCGTTCACGCAGCCGGATGCCATTCCTGCTTGAAGCTGGCAGACGGCCGGCTTCGTTGCCATGGGGGCAGTTTCCACAAGACATCGTGAGTTTCCATAAGACGCATCAGCTTAGTGAGGCTCTGGAAGAGAACCAACAGCCGAGAGGTGCCAGAAAGAGGACGCTTGTGCTTTGTGTTTGCTTCGAGGCAGTTGCTCAAAATTACGTGTTGTGCAGACACAGAGGATAGACAGATGGTTGCCGGGGGGTGGGGGAGGGGAGGCTTGGGAGTTGGCGATGCAAACTATTACATATAGGGTGGATAAACAACAAGGTCCTACTGTATAGCACAGAGAGCTATATTCAATATCCTATGATAAACCATAAATGAAAAGAGTATTAGAACAAAAACATATATATATATGCATATACACATATACATGTAAAACTGAGGTTATATATATGTCAGGTTAGATAGCATCACTGACTCAATGGACGCATATTTGAGCAAACACTTCTCAGTTGGTGCTAGTGGTAAAGAACCCACCTGCCAATGCAGAAGACATAAGAGACTTGGGTTCAATCCCCAGGTCAGGAAGATCCCCTGGAGGAGGAAATGGCAGCCCACTCCATTATCCTTGCCTGGAGAATCCCATGGACGGAGGAGCCTGGAGGGCCACAGTCCATGGGGACGCAAAGAGTCAGGCATGACTGAGGTGACTTAGCACACACATGCATAACTGAATCACTTTGCTGAATAGCAGTAATTAACACAACACTGTAAATCAACTATGCTTTAATAAAAAAATAAAAATTATGTGTTGTGTTCAACAAACATGTCTGTGAGCTCCCTGTGTGCCAGGCATTCTTCTGAGCACTTTACAAATGCCAACTCAGTTCTTGAAACAACCCATGAGGCAGGCGCTGTTATTATCTCCATTCTAGAAGAGGAAACCCAGACACACAGAAGCTGGAACCCTTGCCCAAGACCTCAGAGCTCCTGAGGCGTCCAGCCGGCAGTGGGGCCCAGAGGCAGGCCCTCCCCCCGCACCAGGAGGCCTGCCCCAGACAGGCCCGCATGGGCCCTCAAAACACCAGCTTACGGGAAAGGCTCCTGAGAGAAGGACAGTCAGTGCTGAGCACAGATAAGCCCTGATGGGTTTCTAAGTTATGGATCATTAGCTATGGCTTCCTAGTCACCCTCCTGGGGGCTGCCTCCTGAAGAGAGGTGTCAGTGACCAGCGAGACTGGTGGCAGAGAGAGTGAGTCTCTTGGGGAGAGAAGCCCCAGCTGTTCATCTATTTCTGGAGTAAAAGAAGGGAGAAGAATTGGCCATGGAGGGCCAGGGAGGGTTGGTTGTGTCACCTTCTGAATCCTCAGCTGAAAAGGTTTTCATAGTTGTTTTCACTGTCACACTGGCTGTTATTTCTTTGTCATTAACAGCATTCTTCCTTGGAAGGGGACCAAGAGTCTGCACTGGGCCCTCGGTTAAACCCTAATCGCGTCTTTCTCATCTCGTGCACACTCCACACCTCACAGACGTTGATGCTTCCTGTTTCCGAAGCAGAGGTGTCCTGATAGAACGGTGCGTGCTGAATCAAGCTACGCACAGGCTTGCCAGGGACCAGGGACTTCTGGGAACAAGGCACCTTCAGTGATGAACCCAGTGAAGTTCTGAGCAAACTGGGTGGGCTCTAGACTGTGTTCATGCCCACCTCTTTGCCAACAGAACACGATTGAAGCCATTAATCTTACCTAAACTTAGCCCGCTTGCAACAAGCATTTGCTGTTTGTGAGTTGCCTGGTTCACACAGAGGAAAGACCCATTGGAGGGAACCCCCAGCCAACCTTGGAGTCAGACCAGAGCCAGCCAGCTTGTGGTAACTTTGAACGTTCTGTGTTGAAAGATGGGCAGACGGGGGTCTCCTGCTGAGAATGCTCTCATCCACAGCATCCTCATATCATAGCACACCCCCCTTTGTAGCTGAACGTGAGGCACTGAGTAGATGATGCTTCCCTGGTGGGTCAGACGGTAAAGCGTCTGTCTGCAGTGCTGGAGACCCTGGTTCAATCCCTCGGTTAGGAAGATCCCCTGCAGAAGGAAAGGGCAACCCACTCCAGTACCCTTGCCTGGAAAATCCCGTGGACGGAGGAACCTGGTAGCCTACAGTCCATGGGGTCGCAAAGAGTTGGACACAACTGAGCGATTTCACTTCACTTTTGAAAAGAGCACTTTTCACCTTTGGCTTCTGACCCCTGACACCAGCCTTCCCTAACTCACCTCTCAATCCAATCATTCACCCCATGAATAGGGCAAAGGACACATTTACTGCCCTGCTCTGAGACTCCCGTGTGATAGAAATACCAGAAGTGACTTGGACTATCATTCGAATAGATAATTATAAAATAATAGAAGAGTCCAGTGGCTATTATCATCACTCATGTTTTGGGCTATTTTCTTTCTGAAATGTTTGCAAAGAGTTAGGAGATTTGGAGCATCATCTTGGCACCAGTCTTTAAGTTTCAGCACAGTATACAATTTTTTAAACAGTTATATTGTGGTATAACTGACACGCCATCAACTTAATTGTATTAAGTCAATTATTTTAAATGCAATTATATTACTATATTGCATTAATTATATTAAAAATAATGCAATGCTTTAACGTGTATATAAATTCATGAAACCATTGCTGCGATTAAGATAATGAAAATAGCCATCACCCTAAAAAGATCCCCACAACCTGTTCCAATCTTCCTCACCACCCACCCTCGTTCCCCAGGCAACTGCTGATCTGCTCTTGATCATTTAATTTGTTTGCAGTTTTGAGCTGTTACATTGAGCTGTTAGAAATAAAGCTTCCATGAACATTTTATGTGCAAGTTTTTGTATGGACATAACGCTTTTATTTCTCCTGAGTAATTGTCTAGGAGTGGAATTGCTGGGTCAAGTTGTAGGTATATGTTTAACTACAACTTCTGAAAAGGTTGTAACAGTTTACATTCCTCCCTGCAGTGGATAAACATTCCAGATCCTCCGTATATTTGCCTATACTTAGTAGGGATAGTCTTTTTAATTTTTGTCAGTCTAATAGATGTGTGCTTCCCTTGTGGCTCAGAGAGTAAAGAATCTGTCTGCAATGCAAGAGACCTGGGTTCAACCCCTGGGTCAGGAAGATCCCCTGGAGGAGGAAATGGCAACCCACTCCAGTATTCTTGCCTGGAGAATCCCATGGACAGAGGAGCCTAGGGGCGATAGTCTATGGGGCTGCAAAGAGTCGGACACAACTGAGCAACTAACAGATGTGCAAGTTGTGTCTTGCTACGGCTTTATTTTTCATTTTCTTAAAGATTAATGATGTTGAACATCTTTTCGTGTGCTTATTTGCCATTCATATCTCTTCTTTGGTGAAGTGTCTTTCAAGGCTTTTGCCCATTTTTATTGGACTGTTCTTATTTTGAGTTTTAAGAGCTCTTTATATATTTTGGAAACAAATCCAATATCAAATGCATGCTTGCAAAGACTTTCTCTATGTACGTGGCAGATTATCTTTTAATTTTCTTAACAGTTTTTGTTGAAACGCAAAAGTTCTGATAAAGTCTAATCTATCAATTTGTGCTTTTAGGTACTGTACTATAGGTATTGTGAATAAGAAACCATAGCCTAACCCAAGGTTACAAATATTTGTCTTCTGTGTTCCTGCTAGAAGTTTTGTAGGTTTTTAAACTTTTTATATTTTTACATTTAAGTTTACAATCTGAATTAAATCATATATAGTGTGTGAAACATAAATCAAAGATTTCTTCCCAGATAAGAAGATCCAATTATTCCACCACAATTTGTAGAAAAAAACTACCTTTTCTCCATGGAATTGCCATTGCACATTTTTCAAAATCAGTTGTCCATGTATATGAGAGTCAGTTTCTAGATTATCTATTCTCTATTCCTCTGTTCTATATATCTTCCAATACCACAGTCTTAATTATTGTTTCTTATCATTTCTTTATATTGTCTTGAAGCTAGAGGGTGTAAGTACTCACTCAGCTTTGCTCTTTTTTCTTTTTCAAAGAATTTTAGTTATTTCAGGTGGTTTGAATTTCCATATGAATTTTAGAGTCAGCTTGTGAATTTCTATGAAGAAAGTCCTGACGAGATTTCATTGAAATTGCATTGATCAAATTGGGGAGAACTGATACCTTTAACCACGTTGAGTCTTCTGACCCATGAACACAATATATTCTCCCCTTTCATTCAGTCTTTAAAATGTTTTTAAATGAAGCAATGCTTTGCAGTCTTTAGTGCACAAATCTTTGACATCTTTTGTCAGATTTATCCTTAAGTATGTTATATTTGGGGGCTTTGGAGAAGGCAGTGGCACCCCACTCCAGTACTCTCGCCTGGAAAATCCCATGGACGGAGGAGCCTTGTGGGCTGCAGTCCATGGGGTCGCGAAGAGTCGGACACGACTGAGCGACTTCACTTTCACTTTTCCCTTTCATGCGTTGGAGAAGGAAATGGCAACCCACTCCAGTGTTCTTGCCTGGAGAATCCCAGGGACAGGGGAGCCTGGTGGGCTGCCGTCTATGGGGTCGCACAGAGTCGGACACGACTGAAGCGACTTAGCAGCAGCAGCAGCAGGTGACTCAGTGAAAAGAATCTGCCTGTCAAGGAGGTGAAGATTTGGCCCCTGGGTTGGAAAGTACCTCTGGAGGAGGAAATGGCAACGCACTCCGTTATTCTTGCCTGAGACATCCCATGGACAGAGGAGCCTGGCGGGCCACAGTCCATAGGGTCGCAGAAAAGTCAGACACGACTTAGCAACTAAACAACAACAATAGCGGCATATTATATCTGAGTGAAATTGTAAATGAGCTTTAAAATTAATTTCAGCTTTCAATTGTTCATTTCTATTCTGTAGAAATACAGTTGAATCTTGTATATATTCATTTGTATCTTTGCAGACTTGCTAAATTCACTTATTACATCTGGTAGCTTTTTTGTAGATACCATTTTTCCATATACATAATTCTTTCCAATCTGGATGCTTTGTGTTTGTTTTTCTTGCCTTATTACCCTGGCTAGAATCATGTTGAGTGGAAGTGATGTCAGTGGACATAATTGTCTTGTTCCTGATCTTAGGGAGAAAGTGTTCAGTTTTTCACCATGAAGTTTGATATTATCTGTACATCTTTCCTAGATACCCTGTCAAGTCTGAGAAAGTTCTTTTGTACTCCTAGTTTGTTGAGAGTTTTTATCATGAATAGATGTGAGTTTTTTCTAATGTATTTTTCTGCATTTAATCAGAGTATCATATGAGTTTTCTTTATAAGTGTGTAATACAGTGAAATGAATGGTAAGATTTTTGAATGTCAAACCAATCTTGCATTCTTGGGATAAAACACACTTGGTCATAATGGGCATGATCCTTTTTATGTTTTCTAGAGTTTGTAAAGAGCTAATATTATTTCCTCCTTAAATTTTGGTATGATTTACCAGTGAAGCAACCAGGGTCTGGAGTTTTTCTTGTGAGGAAGTTTTGAATAAAATTTTGATTTATTTAAAAAGCATAGGGTGTCTCAGGTTATTTCTTTGTGAGTGAGCTTTGGCAGTTTGTGTCTTTAAAGGATTTTTTTTACTTCATCTAAGTTGTCAAATATATTGGCATAAAGTTATTTATAATATTTCCTAATATTTCAAGAAACTACATCTCTAATTCCTGATACAGTAATTTGTGTCACCTCTTTCTCTCATTCTGTCTGTCTGTCTGTCTCTGTCTCTGTCTCTGTCTCTTTCTCTCTCTATATATATATATATATGTATATACATTTTTTTTTCTTATCAGGTCACCTATAGCTTTATCCGTTTTATCATATCTCTTTTCTGTGGAACTTTTAAAGAAGATCAAAACTCATGGGAAAATTATTTTTTATACAACCTCTAACAAGCAAACTAACTAATAAACAAAATCTCAAAGACAGTTGACAAGCATTTGGACCAATTCTGGATGCATCTTTTTCACTTATAATTGTGACTCAAACTCACTCTGTGTAGAACCAATGTCATATCTCATAACAGAACAAACTGGATCATATAATTCTGAAGTTAGGGGACAGAACTCTGTCAGGAATTTTCTTTACATATAAGGATTGTCTCCAAATGGAAAAAAACAGAAAGCTACATCTTACCACTGAAGGAATGGTAAAAATTAGAGCATGCTAAATAAGACTGAAAATGTTTCCTAATTTCATAAGGACCCCAGACACCAGCCTTGCTACTGCAGACGGTGGCAAGTTCCCTCTCTGAGACAAACCAGAGAGAGGTCAGGTTACAGCCACTCAGCAAACCTCACTGCAGAGACCAGGAACCTTTCAGTGGGAATAAACCATTTGCCATTAGGAAGACCAAGGGAGGAAGGGGCCAAGAAACTGGAAATGAAGAGGATCAGTGTCGAGAGCAGTGACAGGAAACACAGAAAAGCAATGACTCTCAGTTCTCCGAGAACACTGATCATGTTGCTGGCAAAGAGATCCAGACCTCCAGTCTAACCCATTCTAGTTTCCTTTGTTGTTAGAAGTCAGACATGTAAACACAGTGTCTCTAAGGGTGTTTTAACTGCTCATAACATTTGTTTGCTTTAACGAGGCATAGGGACCCAGCCAGCTTCCAACTCAGTCTTTTGCAGACAATAATTTTCATACCACTGATCTGGATGGTTCATTTCAACTCCAGACGGAAAAGAAAAGATCAAACAGTGGTTGGGACCACAGGGAAGTCTTCAGCTGAGGGCAGGGACCTTATTCCAGCGGGAAAACGCTTCTTGTTATCCTGTTGTTTAACAATATCCAAAACAACCTTCCTTCCCTGCCCAGGGGGATGCATCTTGGATTGGATGTTTGTAGAGGCCAGTTCTAGATAGACACGGAGCAGGGTTCTGGAAAGATGCTTTACCTTTAAATCCTAAAAAAAAAAAAAGAAAGCATTAAGTGATGGGAACATTAAAATAATCATGAGGAATAAAAAAGATTGTTTGGACCTATGGATACCAGTGGGGAAAGGGAGAGGATGGATTGGGAGATTGGGATTGATGTGTATACACTCTTGATATTGTGTATAAAACAGATTAACTAATGAGAACCTAGTGTACAGCACAGGGAACTCTACTCAGGGCTCTGTGGTGACCTAAATGGGAAGGAAATACAAAAAAGAGGGGATATATGTATAAGGGTAGCTGATTCATTTTGCTGTACAGCAGAAACTAGCACAACATTGTAAAGCACCTATGAAAGTGAAAGTTGCTCTTTGCAATCCCATGGTCTGTAGCCCGCCAGGCTCCTCTCTCCATGGAATTCTCCAGGCAAGAAGTGGGTAGCCATTCCCTCTTCCAGGGGGATCTTCCTGACCCAGGGATCAAACCCAGGTCTCCCACATTGCAGGTAGATTCTTTACCATCTGAGCCACCAGGGAAGCTCTATATTCCAAAAAAGCAACTTCACACCAATAAAAACTTATTTTTTAAAAATGGCTATTTGGAGTAGATATTTTTTAATTACACAGATCTCCTAGAAAAGTCTCTTTATCTGCACAGCGCCTGGAAGATCTACTGGCTCCAGCAGTGTGGTTTTCCATTCCCTTGACATTTGCAGCTGCTTACGTCGGTTGCTGTATATGGGAACCTTCTGAAATGTTCCAGATTCACCACGTCAGGACTCATTTGTCTCCTCTGTCCCGCTTTTGTTACTAAATGTCTGTGTTTGCAAAAGTGGTTCAACACAGGGGTTGAAGCATATCAAGGCGCCAGTAATGGCACCACTGAAGGTTCTCAGCAGAGGTGGCTCTCCAGCAGTTCCAGGAGTCACACAGCTCTTTAGGGGCAAAGATGGGGTTGTCTAGACGAGAAGCCTCTTGTCTAGTTGCAGAACTCTTTCCACCTAACCTGTTCTCTAAGTCACTGTTTTTCCAAACTAGGTCAGGTCTCTAGGGCACAGTGTCCCACCCCACCCTCTGCATGGCAGAGAGGCAGAGCCTGAACACAGTGCTCTCGCCTAGGCTGAACCAGAGTCGTATTCCCGGAATTCTACCTCTCTGCCTGCTTTCAAGCAACCTGCTCCATTTCTAGCTGTTCCGCTTCTGTTCCTCCCAATCCTGGGATGGTTCATGGGAACAAAAGCTTGGACTGTCTGTGTTCATGACACAAGGGCAAGCACTGCCCCCCCGCCCCATGGAGTCCACATGGACCCATTAGTGGGCGCACACACACACACACACACACACACACACGGGATCACACAACTACCAGCACAGGATCTATCCACGAGCCAGGACCTACTCGGCCATTCCAATGGACAGGATTCACCCGGCACATCACAGACAGACTGTCCCTGCCCGTCTCTGTATTCTAGGTCCAGTAGCTGGGGTGCCTCCAGGATCCTACAGCATTAGGGACAGGACAAAGTGGGGAAGGACCTGGAGGTAGCCTGGTCTGAACCAGGACTCATTCAGAAGAGAGGCTGCAGACAGGGCACCCTCAGTACATATGCACCCTTGGGGAAGGAGCAGAAGGTGCCCCATACAGGTGTGGATTACACATCTATGAGGGTAAGTGAGGAAAAGGCTCCCAGGGATGAGGGCTTGGTAGAGCTGGCAGGAGACATGGGGCAGGGGTGGGGGGCTTCAGCCCACATGTGCTCCTCACCAGGGCACCCTCGTGTGCAGTGGAATTTGCCCAAGAGCAGGCAGACTCCTCTAGGGACACAATCTCCCTCCCCCTCCTCTTCCTCTGGAACATGGGGTGAGAGAAGACAAGCCGAACTAATCAGTGAAAGAAAAATCCAGTAAAAGCAAGAGGGACACCAAGGCAATGATTTAAAAGATAACAACCCGGTTTTTCCCAAACATGGGACGAGGTTCCCACCTCTTTTACACAAGCGATCCCTGATCTGCAGGTTGAGACAAGGCTCTAGGAATGAGCACTGCTCAGTCACTACATCTGTGGACAAGGAAACACGGGGCAGTGTGTTTTAGAGGGCCCTAGAAGCGCTGCTTTATAAATATCTTGAGGTTCCCTGAAGTCCTTCCAGTTGCCGTTCTTACACACAGGAAAACCATTATGTAGATTCATTTTCTTCTCTACTATCTGAGTGGGAGGAGTTTGCCTCTGCTCACAAAACCATCTATCATCTCTGCTGCTGGACAGTTCATCAGTGGTTTTGGGCTTTCTCTCCTTCCCGTCCCCATGTCGCACACGTGCCTTCACCTTTCCTAGTGAAGATGTCCTCCTCTGGTGAATTTCCCAGCGGTGGCCGAGGTGAGCCTCGTCCATTTGGACTTGAGCTCCAGGCTTTCCTTCCCCAGGTCCCAGTCAGCCAGCAGCCAGCCAGGCAGTCTAGGGAACAGGGCGATGGAAATTCAGCTGATGGGTGGCAGAGTTCCAATACAAATTTCCCTTTTCTCACCACAATTTTATAGAACTTTGCAAAGACGCACATCAGCACTCTTGCAAGTCCAGCTTGAAAAGAATCAACACATCAAAGCCCTAAACTTTCATGCTGTTATTTTTAATGGTTTGATCAATTATCCAACACATGACGTTCCTGTAACCCTATCCTAGGCCATCAGGGGAGAGTTCCATCACCAGGGTTTCAGGAATGTCTGTGCCACGTCAGCCAGAATTTTATGTAACCCACTTCCTGCTCAGGGATTTGCTTGGTATTAATATATTTCCTCCTGGGTTCCTCCTGACCTTTTCCTTCTATCCTAAGGTCTCATTATCATTTTTTTTTCTTTTTTAGTATGTGAGGGAACACTTGAGTTCTGACTATACAAAACAACATTTCCATAAAGCATCTCTCTAGCCTCTGACCTTCAGCAAATCTCCAGCAGAGAGGGCAGGCTTGCCCAGGCAGATTTTAGCTCTATGGGATAGGACTAAAGTGAGACAGTGTTATGAACAAGGTGACAGCCCTACCTAAATTCTAGCAAGTTCCAAAAATATTTTGTAGGTTCTTGATCTCATTCTGCTCTCATCAGTAAAGGAAGCTTACTCTGCAGTTATTTAACTTTTCTGTACTTCTCAGACAAAGCTCTGAGCTCTCAAGTGGGAAAATCAAGTTCATGGACTTGCCCTTACACTTCAAAGTGAATCAAACAATAGTGAACGGCTAGAACGCACTTCAGAGTTGATGCTGTAAGTGTCCTTAACTTATGTTTCCTCACTTTCGTGTCAAAACGAAAACTTGGCAAGGGAAATTATTTTGATTTAGAGGTATGACTGGTCTTACACAATAGTAGCTCTCTGAGGGCAAAACTGATGTGTACTTCATTATTTTGGTCATCTCAAAAAGTTTTTGTCACTGAATGGAACCTGCCCAAGGGCTGGACAGTCTTGGGGACCTTGGGAAGCCACAGCACTCCTGCTCTTGGCCTAGACTTGTACCCACCCCCCACCTGTCTGTCACAGCATCGCTTGCTCATCTTTCAAGACCTACTTTTCCCAAGAAGTTTTTGCCGAACCCATTCCACCCCCTCCCAGCCCCATCACAGTACAATTGATCATACTGTCCACCGAACCCCCACTTCACCCTGTACAATCCTGATACCATCGCACGCTGAGCACTTCATTGCACTTACAGCTTTCCATATGGGCGTCAGTTTCTTGATCGGGGTTTCCCTATCTCCGTGTGATTGCCAGTGTGGGCCAGACAATGCTTTGCTGTGGGGCTGTCCTGTGTCTTGTGGGAGATTTAGCATCATCCCTGGCCTCTAGCCACTAGATGATGCCACTAGCATCTCCCCCACCTCCCCAGGAGAGACAGCCAAAACCACTGTCAGACAAATGTCCCTTGGCAGGCAACACTACCCTAGTTGAGAACCACTATTCCGGCCTCTGAGATCAGAGGGTGATGACAACGTTTTGTTTACCTTTAAATCCCCAACACCTAGCACAGTCCTTCTTATAAAGAGCGCATTTAGTAAGTATTTATTGAATTTTGAGCCTCCAGTGAATCAAAGAATGTTAACAAAGTATTAACATTCAATGCAAGTTATTATTTACTCATCTATTATCTGGAACTATTGCCTGATCTCAACTACAGGTCGTGATGGTGATACACAGTTCCTAACTTAAGGGTAAGGATTCACTGTGAGGTGTAGGTGCCCAGCACCTTTGCTGTGCAGTATTTGGTGACTCTGAACTTCAGATGACCTCTGAGCTGGGACATGATCATTGAAACTCTGGCCTCCTGCCCCCAGGTTTGCCCCAGGGTGCTGGTGATCCTCTTGCCTTCTGGACCCTCTTTTTAGGTATTAAGATGTTAGTTCCTCGAGCTTGTTTCTGGTTTCTGAAGCAAGGCCTGGCTCTCAACCTCCGGACCACTCACCTATCCTGACTTTAGGAAAGGATGGGCCCCTCGCCTGTTGTTAACCTGAACCAAGACCTGTTTCTTCTCATCTCAGTCACACATGTTGAGTTAGCCCATGTCCTGGAGTGACTAGCTTTATCATTTGGGGGGCCCTATAATTAGGTTACTTGAAAACTGTATAAACCCTGCAAGACTTTACACACTCATCCTGGTTCTGTGCGTACCACACTAGAGAAAGTCAGTGGAAAAGTAACCAGTTCCATTCAACCATGTAAAATCACATGGTATTTTTAGTCTCTGACTGCTTTAGTGTGTGAACATTGTTCATGACAGAATTCAGTATGTAATAAATAATCAAAAGTGGGTTTCCTTCAGACAAAGGATAATGTAAGAAAGACAGTGGGCTTGGCTCAGAGCTTGGGCAAGATCAGTCTCCTCAGGACATCTGTTGCCCCCACTGAGCTGCAAACATGACAAAATGGTTCCTCCTTAGAGGAGTTACTGTTTACTGTGCTCAGTTGCTCAGTTGGGTCCAACTCTTTGAGGCCACATGGACTGTAGTCTGCCAGGCTCCTCTGTCCATGGGATTTTCCAGGCAAGATTAGTGCAGTGGGTTGCCACTTCTACTTTGGCCACCTGATGCAAAGAGCTGACTCATTGGGAAAGACCCTAATGATGGGAAAGATTGAGGGCAGGAAGAGAAGGGGATGACAGAGGAAGAGATGGTTAGTTATCATCATTGACTCAATGGACATGAATTTGAACAAACTCCAGGAGATAGTGAAGGACAGGGACACCTGGTGTGCTGCAGTCCATGGGGTCGCAAAGAGTCGGATATGACTTAGCGACTGAACAACAACTCCTCGGAGGAGTAAACTTTAATAAAAGTTTATGTAGTTTATATTTCTGTCCACCTTACAAATTCTACTTCTAATTCTTTCTTCCTCCCCCTAATAATCATGGCAACATACATCCCGTAATGAGGAGTATGATGTTAGCAGAGATCAGAAAATCTCACCTGTGAAAGGACTTTGACCCTCAATAGCATTTCAGAAACCCAGCTGCTCATCTATTAACTCCCCTAACTCTCCATTCACTCTTTCACTTATTTACCTATTCATTTATTTGTTCATTCAACAGATTGAGTATCCATGATGTGCCTGGTGCTGTGCTAAGACACAGCTTTCAATGGTAAGTGAGTCTCTGCTCTTGTAAAGCTTGCATTGAGTGGGGAAGACAGAAAATAACACATAATCCTTCAAATAAATGTATAGTCAGCACTGCAGCCAATACTATAATAAAGTAGGGAAAGGCTTCCCCGAGGAAGCGATGCTGAAGATTTTCTTTAAAAAACCTACTTATTTCTAGGAGCCATGCTCAGAAATTCGAATCCAGAGGTTTAAGCTTCCCTGGTGGCTCAGTCCCTAAAGAGTCTGCCTGCAATGCCAGAGACGCAGTTTCAATCCCTGGGAGGGGAAGATCCCCTGGAGAAGGAAATGGCAACCCACTCCAGTATTCTTGCCTGGAGAATTCCATGGACAGAGGAGCCTGGTGGGCTACAGTCCATGGGGTCACGAACAGTCGGACACGACTGAGGGACTACCACTTTCGCCTTCTTTTCTTTTCCCGGAAGCGAAGGTGTATTTCCTAAGAGCAGAACTGAGTCTGCGCAGCCCTGACAGAGGGGAAGGCCTCGCCCACCGAAGGTTCCTTCCATTGAGGAGGTGACACGTGTGCCCGGAGAGCTGTAAGCATTTGGGTAAGGAAACCAGAGGAGGGAAATGCAGGTGAGAATCAATCCGATACAGCCTTCAGCTCTAAACCCCTCTTCCTAACACATTCTGATTCTCTTCCACTCTTCCCCTTTTAGACGATTCCCATTAAAAAAATTTCTGATGCCCTCACCTCCAGCTCAAGGAGTGACACCAGTTTCCAGTCCTATTCAGTGTTGCCCAAGCTTATTTCTCTTTATGCCCTTTGTGCTATTCGCTTGTGTTTGTGTGAGGCCCTGGGTCCCCTATGAGAGATCGAGTTTCTTCAGAATCCTAGAGCTTGGAAAATTTGTTGTGAAAGTTTATCCCAGGGAGATGTTGCAGAGTTCTCTTTAGCTATTTATGTGTGAGCAATCAAAAAGCAGGGTTCTGTTAAATGATTTAATTTGCCTTTCTGTCTTTGTGTGATTCCAACTTCAAATCCAGCAGCAGCACTGAATCCATGAATGGTCTCATGTTACTAACCTGTGAAATCTGCCCATAACCCCCCCAGCCATCAAGACCTAAGAAACTGTAGACCCCAGAATGCAGGAGACAAAGCACCACATACCTGTTCTGCTACCAGCAGAGAATAAAGATTCTGCTTCTCATTTTTAACTTTTATTTAACTCTTATATATAATTGTTGTTGTTGTTTAGTCGCTAAGTTGTGTTCCACTCTTTGCAACCTCATGGTCTCTGTTTGTGGAATTTTGCAGGCAAGAATACTAGAGTGGGTTGCCATTTCCTTCTCCAGGGGATCTTCCCCACCCAGAGATCAAACCCAAGTCTCCTGCAATGGCAGGTGGATTCTTTACCACTGAGCCACCAGGGGAGCCCCACTCTTACATGTAACAGCTTTAAAGAAGTGGTAGCCAAATGGTAAGTTTCAGAGGCTCTAATTCTGACCATGATGTCTCAGTGACATGCAGGATCCAATGAGTCTGTATTTAGGATAAATGCAGCTTTTGGAAAGGTTTTTTAATGTGTTGTTGAACTGATGTCAAGGAGAAAATGTCAAAATACTAAAAATAGACTGAAGTTGAAAGTCTGGCCTCCAAGTCCACAAAAAGTTTATTCGTTTCTCTCATTTTACATACACAGAGGTGATCTCACGCTGCCACAAAGTCATAGGAAAATAATCAGATGGCTTGCACAGAAATTCCCAAACAGGACATCATGAGTGATGAGTGGCCCTAAACTGCTCAAAAGGTTGACCATCTGCTCCATCTCTTCAGATTTTCCCTCAGTATAAATGATTTCCACAGTTTGTTATTTTTATCAATACCATCCCAACTGTACTGAATCAGATCTAGCTGATTTACACTCATTGACATGTGTAGAACTGGAAGAATATCTAAAGAATCTCTTGTCTCAGTTCAGTTCAGTCGCTCAGTCGTGTCCGACTCTTTGCGACCCCATGAACCGCAGCACACCAGGCCTCCCTGTCCACCACCAACTCCCAGAGTTTACCTTGGCTAGGAATCTTCAAAATGTGTTCCTCAGATCACTAAGGTTCTTTGCACTATCTCAAGGGGCTTCCAGAAGTTTGAGGTGAAGGCTGAGAGGACATAACAGAGGTCAGGGCCCAGTCTTCATGCCTCAGCTTCAACCAGAAATGTTACATTTGTATCTCTTATTTATATTGCCTGCATGTGCTCAGTCCAGTCCAACTCTTTGCAACCCCATGGACTGTATCTTGCCAGGTTCGCCTCTGTCCATGGAATTTTCCAAGCAAGAATACTGGAGTGGGTTGCTGATACCTTCTCCAGGGGAGCTTCCCAACCCAGGGATCAAGCCCGCATCTCTTTCGTCTCCTGCATTGGCAGGCGGATTTTTTTTTACCACTGTGCCTCCCAGGATGCTGAACTCAGATCATTTTGGCAAAACTGCTGTAAAAACATTATACTGGACTTCTCTGGTGGTCTGGTGGTTAAGAATCTGCCTGCTGATGCAGGGAACATGAGCCCCATCCCTGGCCCGGGAAGATCCCACATGCTGTGGAACAACTAAGCCCTTGTGCTACAGGCTTAGTTGCGCCACTACTGAGCCTATGTACCTAGAGCCGGTGACCTGCAACAAGAGGAATCACCGCAGTGAGAAGCTAGTGCACTGCAACTTGAGAGTAGCTCCCACTCGTCAAAACTAGAGAAAAACTTCAGCACAACAATGAAGACAGAGTGTGGCCAAAAAAAGTTATACTTCCCAATTCAATCACGAAGCTCAAATGTACTGAAGGGTTGAGAATTCCCGAAGATCACATAATTGAATAGTGGTAAAGTACAGTGGAAACTTCTTCTTCTAGGTCTCAATATAGTTTGCAGAATTTTGAAATTTCCACCTCGGTTTCAGATTTCAAAACTCTCTGATTAATCTCCCAAATGTTTTTTTGCAATACTGTATAAAGTCATGCTGTGAACTGACAGGGACAAATTCAGTAAAAGCTCATGTTGTTTTAATTCATTCTCAAGCAACAAATCCAAGCTACTTTATTTTCATAAGCAAAAAGCTTTCAGGCACAAACCCAAATGAAATTCTCCAATTTGGAATTCAACTGAGCGCTTATATAATTTATTCCAGGAAGAGATAAGAGGCTTACTTTACATACCAATATGCATCAATTGATAATGCCTGACTGAGAAATGTCTTGAGGTCATCACTGGCCACAGAGGTAATGCACCAATGATTTGTACTGTCTGCCATGGACATGGAGGAAAGTGTGGTATCCCTGCTTCATCTTTGTCATGCCTGGCCTCCTCTGATTACTATGCTTTGGCTTACAAATTATCTTGGAGTTGTTCTTTTCCCAATTAGATGATGAATTTTCAAATTTAGGGACTGCGACTGAAATGCCTAGTGAATTGCTATATGTAAATGTAAGAGCTAATAAATATTACTGTGTGAAGGAATTGAGCTGAGTTGAACTGAATAAAATCGAATTGAACCAATTGAATTAAATGGTTTATCTATAAGAGACCATCAAAATAAATGGTGGGGAACATACCTCTACTCAGAGGCCAAAAATATTTTCACTGATATTTAAAAATATTCTAGATTTCATTTGAGAATCTCTCTCAACAAGTTAATTTAAACTGACTCAGGATTTCTTATTTATTTATCTGTTGGGTATCAAAGCATGCAATTACTCACTCAGTCTTGTCTGACTCTTTGTGACCCCACAGACTGTAGCCTGTCAGGCTCCTTTGTCCATGGGATTCTCCACACAAGAATGCTGGAGTGGGTAGCCATCCCTTCTCTCGGGAATATTCCCAACCCAGGGATCGAACTTGGGTCTCCTGCATTGCAGGCAGATTCTTTACCATCTGAGCCACCAGGAGTCTTGGAACAAAATTAAATCTCAATAAAATTAAATGTATTCTGTAATTGTGCTGTCTTTGGCTGCTGAGTTATCAGTAGCCATGAAAAATGGGGCCGTAGATAATGGAGATCATGGGAAACTGATTTGTGAATGTTTCTAAAGAAATGGTTGGAAACAGGAATGAATTAGATCACAGAAGGGAACGAAGTCCTCAGAAATTGCCAACATCACGAGACTGGATGCTGTCTTTCCGCCATGTCGTTTCTGAGTTAACCATCCTTCCCAAGGACCTTTGCGCTCAGCTCTCAACAGCATCCCATGCTCAGCACAAAGCTGGAATTAGAGTAGAAAGTGTCTGAGTCACAGATAGCACAGATTGGGCTGCCTAAATGACAGACTTTATGTCTCCCATTTCTGCACTTGGGCATACCAGATCAGGAGGCCAAATGTTTGGGTTCCCTTCCTGCCTCAAAGATGGCAGTCTTCTGACGATATCCTCGCATGGCAGGGAGAGAGACACCAAGCTCTCTGGTGTCTCTTCCTATAAGGGCTCTTCAGGACCCAGTCACCTCCCAGAGGCCCCACCTCCTGCTACCACCATTCTGGGATTGGGGCTTCAACCTCCATGTCCTAGGGGACACAGACATTCAGCCCATTGCAGGGTGTGAGAAGACAAGTGCATCTAGGGATGACCTTGGGGGCAGTCTGGCCTTTCTGGACTCATCTGAAGAGGGCATCATCAAAGGGCAGAGGCAGTGAGACCATGGAGGAGGAGGGAACTCCCTGGAGGGCAAGGTGTCAGAGTGCCACCAGGGAAGCCCTGGTCCCCTCCTCCCTGCAGTGGAGCTGACATGCTAAAGCACCTCCCTGGACCATCTTCTGCCCAATCAATGACAGGCTGAGCCTTGATGGCTTACATTTACTTACAAGCATGGAAATTTGCTTGGCTGGTCTTCTGTATGGATTTCAAATACAGACTGTCTCCAGGAATAAATCTTATTACTGCCTAGAAGTTACAAATCTCAGTCCAGTATGCAGCCAAAACTGCACCTTTGTTTCTGAGCCTCACTGCCCTGATCCCATTGGATGGCAGAAAACTAATCTCCGGTCACTGGATGCCCCGCCCCTCTCTGAGGTTGTGCTGAGTTCTGTGAGTTGTACTTTGCATCAAGCCTTTGGATGGGTGGGAGGAGACAGGGGGCATGTTAGCTCAGTGCTGTTAGCTCAAGCAGGTGTGTGCTGAGAGCTCCCTCTGCCCATTGGGTCTGCATTATCAGTCCTTGTAGGTCCTGCCAACTGGCCTCTTACAGATCCAGAAGCTTGGCCGTTACTTCTGTCCCTCAGTTTGGGGCACAAAGTACTTTGCATCTTCTTTTGCAAGTGAAAGTTAACAATTCAATTATATTTCAAATCTGACAGCAGCTTTTGATTATTCAAGATATGGGGAAACTAATAGAAAGCAGAGACTGAGTTCTTAAATATAGTTTTAAATAGATCTTCCACATTCTTGAACAGTGTGCAGCCTATGCACCATTACATGTGGTCATTACAGCAGCTCAGTTCAGTTCAGTCGCTCAGTCTTATCTGACAATTTATGACCCCATGGACTGCAGCATGACAGACTTCCCTGTCCTTCACCAACTCCTGGAGCTTGCTCAAATTATGTCCATTGAATCTGTGATGCCATCCAACCATCTCATCCTCTGTCATCCCCTTCTCCTCCTGCCTTCAATCTTTCCCAGTATCAGGGTCTTTTCCAATGACTCAGTTCTTCGCATCAGGTGGCCAAAGTATTGGAGCTTCAGCTTCAGCATCAGTCCTTCCACGGAATATTCAGGACTGATTTCCTTTAGGATTGACTGGTTTGATCTCCTTGCAGTCCAAGGGACTCTCAAGAGTCTTCTTCAACAACACAGTTCATACTACAGTTCAAAAGCATCAATTCTTCAGCACTCAGCTTTCTTTATGGTCCAACTCTCACATCCATACATGACTACTGGAAAAACCATAGCCTTGACTAGACAGACCTTCGTCAGCAAAGTAATGTCTCTGCTTTTTAATATGTTGTCTAGGTTGGTCACAGCTTTTCTTCCAAGGAGCAAGTATCTTTTAATTTCATGGCTGCAGTCACTATCTGCAGTGATTTTGCAGCCCAAAAAACTAAAGTCTGTCACTGTTTGCATTGTCTCCATCTATTTGCCATGGAGTGATGGGACCAGATGCCATAATCTTAGTTTCTTGAATGTTGGGTTTTAAGCCCAGAGTAATGGAAATCAAAGCAAAAATAAACAAATGGGACATAATTAAACTTCAAAGCTTTTGCACAACAAAGGAAACTATAAGCAAGGTGAAAAGACAGCCTTCAGAATGGGAGAAAATAATAGCAAACTAAGCAACTGACAAAGAATTCATCTCAAAAATATACAAGCAGCTCATGCAGCTCAGTACCAGAAAAATAAACGATCCAATCAAAAAATGGGCCAAAGAACTAAACAAACATTTCTCCAAAGAAGACATACAGATGGCTAACAAACACATGAAAAGATGCTCAACATCACTCATTATGAGAGAAATGCAAATCAAAACCACAATGAGGTACCATCTCATGCTGGTCAGAATGGCTGCTATCAAAGTCTACAAACAATAAATGCTGGAGAGGGTGTGGAGAAAAGGGAACCCTCTTACACTGTTGGTGGGAATGCAAACTAGTACAGCCACTATGGAGAACAGTGTGGAGATTCTTTAAAAAACTGGAAATAGAACTCCCATACGACCCAGCAATCCCACTGCTGGGCATACACACCGAGGAAACCAGAACTGAAAGAGATACGTGTACCCCAGTGTTCATTGCAGCACTTTTTACAATAGCTGGGATGTGGAAGCAACCTAGATATCCATCGGCAGATGAATGGATAAGGAAGCTGTGGTGCATATACACAATGGAATATTACTCAGCTATTTAAAAGAATGCATTTGAATCAGTTCTAATGAGGTGGATGAAACTGGGGCCTACTACACAGAGTGAAGTAAGTCAGAAAGAAAAACACCAATACAGTATATTAACGCATATATATGGAATTTAGGAATTTACGATGACCCTATATGTGAGACAGCAAAAGAGACAAAGAGATAAACAGACTTTTGGACTCTGTGGGAGAAAGCGAGGGTGGGATGATTTGAGAGAATAGCATTGAGACATGTATATTATCATATGTGAAATACATCACCAGTCCAGGTTTGATGCATGAGACAGGGTGCTCAGGGCTGGTGCACTGGGATGACCCTGAGGGATGGGATGGGGAGGAGGTGGAAGGGAGCTTCAGGATGAGGGACACATGTACACCCATGGCTGATTCATGTCAATGTATGGCAAAAACCACTACAGTATTGTCAAGTAACTAGCCTCGAATTAAAATAAATAAATTAATTAAAAAAAAACAAAAAGTCAAGCCACACACTGAAATAAAATACGTGTTAATCATGTATCTGACAAAACACTCATTTCCAGACTATATAAAACATTTTATAACTCAAAAATAAGTAAACAACTCAATTAAAAGAAATGGACAAAATACATTTAAAAGACACTTCACTTCAACTATATCTGGATGGCAAACAAGAACATAAAAAGATGGTATCATTAGTCATTGAAAAGTGAAAGTTGTTCAGTTGTGTCCAACTCTTTGCGACCCCCTGAACTGTAGCAAACCAGGCTCCCCTATCCATGGAGTTCTCCAGGCAAGAATACTGAAGTGGGTTGCCATTTCCTTCCCGACCCAGGGATTGAACCTGCATCTCCTGCATAGCAGACTCTTTACCATCTGAGCTACCAGGGAAGCCATTAGAGAAATGCAAATTAAAACTACAATGAGATATGACTTCATACTTGTTATAATGGCTAATTTTTTTACTGAACAAATCCAGATGCTGACAAAGATGTAGAACAACTGAAACTCTCACACATGCTGATAAGAATGCAGCTGGCACTCCACTTTGGAAAACAGTTTGATAGTTTCTCACAAAGTTAAACACATGTACACTTAGCAGGAGAATGAAAAAATTGCCTTAAAACCCAGCATTCAAAAAACGAAGATCATGGCATCCAGTCCCCTCACTTCATGGCAAATAGATGGGGAAACAATGGAAACAATGCTTTATTTTCTTGGCCTCCAAAATCACTGCAGATGGTGACTGCAGCCATGAAATTAAAAGACACTTGCTCCTTGGAAGAAAAGCTATGACCAACCTAGACAGCATATTAAAAAGCAGAGACATTACTTTGCCGACAAAGGTCCATCTAGTCAAAGCTATGGTTTTTCCAGTAGTCATGTATGGATGTGAGAGTTGGACCATAAAGAAAGCTGAGTGCTAACGAATTGGATGCTTGTGAACTGTGGTGTTGAAGAAGACTCTTGAGAGTCCCTTGGACTGCAAGGAGATCAAACCAGTCAATCCTGAAGGAAATCAGTCCTGAATATTCACTGGAAGGACTGATGCTGAAGCCAAAGCTTCAATACTTTGGCCACCTGATGCGAAGAACTGAGTCATTGGAAAAGACCCTGATACTGGGAAAGATTGAAGGCAGGAGGAGAAGGGGACGACAGAGGATGAGATGGTTGGATGGCATCACAGACTTGATGGACATGAGTTTGAGCAAGCTCTGGGAGTTGGTGAAGGACAGGGAAGCCTGTCATGCTGCAGTCCATGGGGTCACAAAGAGTCAGACACGACTGAGTGACTGAACTGATACTGATACACTTAGCATATCTAAGAAAGTCCACTCCTGGAGAAATAAAAGCTTACATTCATATAATGTCCTGTCCATGAACATTTATAGCAGCTTTATTCATAATCAGCACACATCAGAAAATACTTCAACTCTGGTTCTTCCCTCTGGTAAATGTATAATCACAGTGCTGCAACTTTACAGGCAGAAACAGCACTCAGAAGCAAAAGGAGTGAGCTCGTGATGTGTGCAACACCACCCACGGGTCTCAAAGGCGGTATGCTCGTTCGGAGTGAAGGCAGACTCAGAAACCCATACAGTCACTTTCACATGACCTTCTGGATAAGGCAAAATTATAGAGACAGCAAACAGATCAGTTGGTGACAGAACTAGGGGTGGGGGAAAAGGAATTTGGGGGGTGATGGAATTTAATTATATCAGTGATTACATGACTATGAATTTATGAAGATTCATAGAGATGTACGCTAAAAAGAATGAATTCTACTGTACAGAAAAAAATTTCAGTGAATAAAAACATTATACATACGCACGTACCCACCCACACAGGAATATTATTCAACCTCAAGAAAGGAAATCCTGCCATTTGTGATGACATGGTTGAACCCAGAGGGCATTATGCTATGTGAAATAAACCAGTCACAAAAAACAAGTTCTAATAATTGCCCTTATGTGAGGAATCTAAAATAGTGAACCTCATGGAAGCAGAGAGTAGAATGGTGACTTCCAGGGACTGGGAGAGGAGAAAATGAAGTGGTAATAATCAAAGCATGAGTGCATGCATGCTAAAGTCTCTTCAGACTCTTTGCGACCCCATGGACTGTAGCTCTCCAGGCTCCTCTGTCCATGGGATTCTCCAGGCAAGAGTACTGGAATAGGTAGCCATTCCCTTCTCCAGGGGATGTTCCTGACCCAGGGATCAAACCCAGGTCTCCTGCATTGCATGCAGACTCTTTACCATCTAAGCCCCCAGGGAAACCAATCGAAGGGTACAAAGTTTCAGTTATGCAAGCTGAATTAGTCATAGAAATCCACTACACAGCATAGTGGCTATAGTAACACTGTATCATAGACTCAGAAATTTGCAACGAGGGTAGATCTTACACTATGCTCTTATTACACACAAAAATAATAATAAAGAGTGTGGGAGAAAACTTTTCAAGATGATATATAAGTTTATGGCATAGATCATGGTGATGATTTCACGAGGGTAGATTCATCTCCAAACACCTCAAGTTTTATATATTAACTATATACAATTTTTGTATGTTAATCATAGCTCAATAAAATGGTTTAAAAATGAAAACAAAGTCTGAATCTGTACTTGGAAAGGTCTCTGGAACCTAGTAAGGATTTATAACAATTGGCTATTACAGATGTATGGATGGATATACTAATGATATTCACCTTGTATTTGACCCATGAAGCAGATTATAAGCTATTTTCCAACTCAGTCATTACAAATTAACTCAGAGATACCCTGACTATGGACAAAGCCCTGACTTTCTACCAAGAAACTCTTCTGGACCGGTCAACAAGCTTTGTACCTCTCAGGCCACCATTTGTTTTTCATTAACCAGAACATTCCCAAAGGAGAGACTACATTTTCTGATTCAGCATCAAAAACAGAATAGAGCAGTGGTCACCAAATAAATATTTCCTATACAAAGA
Source organism: Giraffa tippelskirchi (assembly GCF_054371585.1). Classification (NCBI taxonomy): domain Eukaryota; kingdom Metazoa; phylum Chordata; class Mammalia; order Artiodactyla; family Giraffidae; genus Giraffa; species Giraffa tippelskirchi. The sequence continues at coordinate 158,372,322 of NC_137283.1, read as the reverse complement.
GGCAGCCCAGAAATGCTGGAAGTGGAATTTAGTGCGTCTCGAAGCAGCTGTGCTTCACACGGACATAGCATACCCCAGACGACAGCAAACACAAAACACCCATGACTTACATATAACCTCCCCAAACTTTTTAAAATGCCCAGCTCTTCCAGTTGTGTTTTAGGGTAAAGTGTGAACTCTGAGATGGGCATGAACTCCACGTGTTATTCATTCACACTCCCTGGCACATGTTGTCATGGAAAGTGTGTTGAATTAAAGCAAGCATGGATAAATACGAGCGGTCAAGAAAGCCTGAGATGGTTTCTAACCCTTCCCATGTGCTGAGGGCACAGGTAGGTGCATCCAGTCTCCTGACCTGGCCCTGGGCCTGCAGCTGGGTGCCCCTGAGGTCGTAGGCCAGGGTGAGCATGTAGGGGTCGGCAGCAGCTGGCCACACAGGTCCATTGCTGGAGGAATCTCAGTCTACTTGGCCGGGACCAGCTCCCGTACAGAGCTTTTGGAACCATCCCTGAATTACCCCCACTTTTTCATCCTGAGGCAAATCCATGAATTTCCAAACTTTCCAAGGAGGTGGTAGGAGGTGGAGTTCATTGTGAAGTCCTGGAAGGGTGGTGAGCATCCTGGAAGCCTTGCCCACATAGGACCAAGTGGGGGGTTGCGAAGGGTGTGCGTGTCCGCAGGGACAGGGTGAGAAGGCAGAGCGCTCATGAGTCTGGGCGTCACAGGAGGCAGCTGGGACGGGTACCCGCAGGGTCACCTTCACATGAGGGAGAGGCAAGAATGTGCTTTCCCTGAACTTGACTAAACCTTTGAGGATAACAAACCCAGCTTCTCCCACTCGGGCCTCAACAGCAGCCAGCACAGTGCTAAGTGCCTAACAAAGGCTTCACACAAATCCCTGAGAACCTGGTGCTCAGTGAAGCCAAATTCATCAACTGAAGCAAAAACCAGGGTGGAAAACACTGACATAATTCAAAGTATCATTTCTCCTCTATTCTGACCACACAGTATGGGGCCCTGAAAGTTCAGTTTTTTGGGGAGCAGTCAAAACTAAGAGACATCGGGAATTCCCTGGTGATCCAGTGGTTAGGACTCCAGGCTTCCACAGCAGGGAGTGTGGGTTCAATCCCTTGTTGAGGAACTAAGATCCCACAAGCCATGTAGCATAACAAAAGTGAAAAGTGACGGTGTTACTCACTCAGTCATGTCCGACCTTTTGCGACCCCATGGACTATAGCCCGACAGGCTCCTCTGTTCATGGAATTCTCCAGGCAAGAACACCGGCGTGGTAACATTTCCTTCTCTAGGGGATCTTCCCCACCCAGGGATTAAACCCAGATCTCCTGCACTGAGGTGGATTCTCTACCACTGAGCCAACATAAGAGACATTTACAGGGATGAGACCGTGTAGTGTGGAGATGGCAAGCAGGTTTGAACTTGACTCCTGGTTCTACTCAACTGAGAGCGCTGTTGAGAGGTCAGTGTTGACAGAGATGGAGCTCCTTCCACCTTGATTGACTAGCAATGTCTGTCACTACCAGGGAAATAGGACTGGTGGCCACGTGCTCACCCCTGCCATTCCTGCTGGTGGAAGAGATGGGCCTGTACCTCAGTGTGTGAATTTGGCAGGGGATTTCAGCTTTCTGGGTCTCCATTTCCTTGACTATGTAATAGTTTAAATGAGATGTCCTTGAAAGTCTCTACCAGCTCCAGGAAGAAAAGGGAGTATGAAAGTCCTTTCTATTTAGTGAACTCTCTAAAAATCATCCTTAACTAATTTTTGCTGATGATGTCATAATGTACTAAAAGTAACAAACAATTGTGAAAGAGCATTATCACTTTCCAGACTGGGTGGATGCTTCTAACTTGTCTCTGCAGATCTGCCTTCTTCCCTTCTTCATCCTGCTCTCTGCAGCAGGGGCTGACTTGTTTCACCTTCATCAACCCGCCTCTTTGTCACCTGGCTTCCGGGTGGGTTTGGGTAACGAGGACCCTGGCAGGAAACAGGAGGGAACGTGAGAGGAGGGGGAAAGATTAAGGGAGGGAGCAGGGTGAGCAGGAGGAAGCCCAGGCTCCCTGCATGCAGGGCTGCTTTGTCCCTTGAGGGAGGTCATCACTTCTCGAAAGCTGGACTTGTCTGCCAGATTCTCCTGGATTCTGTTAACCAGTCCTCCCTCTGGTCCTCCAGGTTCAGGATGGTAACAGCCCACTGATGCAGTGTTCCTTGTGGTCCCCACCTGCACCTACATCAACAGTTCCTTTCTTAAACCTCCTTTGAAAAGTCAAAGTGCTAGTCACTCAGTCATGTCTGACTCTTTGTGACCTCACAGACTGTAGCCCACCAGGCTCCTCGGTCCATGGGACTTCCCAGGCAAGAATACTGGAGTGGGTTGCCATTCCCTTCTCCAGGGGATCTTCCTGACCCAGCGATCGAACCTGTATCTCTTATGTCTCCTGCATTGGCAGGCGGGTTCCTTACCATCTGAGTCACCAGGGAAGCCCTAAACCTCCTTTAATTATCCTAATTTGAAGGTGACATTTGTTTACTGGTGGGATGTTGATCCATCATCTCAGGGTCTTTTACAAGTTAATAAATAATAAATGTTGCTTAATTAATGAACTGTGTATAAGGTCTATATCTGCAAAGATGGCTGTATCATCTTTGAAGAAATGGGACAAAGGTTGCAGACAGTATGGATAGAGAAGAACTGTGGAGCAGAAACCAAGGTTTCTGATTGAGAGTGAATATCTGGCCCAAACAGAAGGATGTGATACCTGTAGACCAGCATGGCTCTTCTGACATCTCTCTTGTTCTCTAAGCCTCTCTCTTGGTATCACTGTTGAAAATCTTTACAGTTTTATTCTCCCTTATCTATCTAGCTAGCTAGCTATCTTTCTACCTACCTACCTACCTATCAACTAACTCCCTAAAGGAATAATCTAAGGGATGCATCTCAACTGTCCCTTTCATCTCCCTCTAGTTCCAGCACCATTCTTGTCCGATAAGACTTGGACGGGGTAACCAACTTTGCTTCTTCACAAAGCTGCTATTCTCAGAAAGAGACAGTGCATGGAAGTGTAAATTGTAGGTTCTCTGATGGGTCCTGGCCTCAGTACAAGTGGACTACAAAGACATCAAAGACAGGCCAGAGAAGAGCAGTAAGGCAAGACATCAACACAGAGACCAACTTGAAAATCTTTCTCACCACCCCTTTCCTGGCCTGAGACACTGCTCCCAGGCTACCTGGTGCCAACCGGCCTTCTGGAAGACCAGTGAAGGAGTAGACTTCTTGGGGCTGCTCTTTGCATGAGTTTTTCCTCTCATGCTCAGATTTTTTTTGCCCCAACTACATGTTCTCTTGCTTTCAGACAGAAAGAAAATAAACATTATATCCTTCAGTTACCAAACTTTTACATTCTAGGCTCTAAGTTACAATGACCTACAAGCTCGTCTCCAATTTCTGGATGGAAAAAAATTGCAAAAGCCAAAAACATTGTCATAGAACTGGAAATAAGCTAACAGAAGACATTGTCAGAACTGTATGAATTTCTCCATGCCAACGGGACTTCCTTGAGAAAATGACCCTGGCCTCAAAGTCTCTGGAATAAAGTGAACAGGGCCAGCAGACTGAACAAAGTAGGACACCACGAAGTGCACTCGGAGGAGAGCAGCAGAATGTGTATTCAGTTGTTCATTTACTCATTCACTCTTGCATTCAAAAGTCATTTATTGAACATCTGCTATGGGCCAGGCTCTGGGTTAGATGGCAGGATGTGACAGTAGGTGAAATAACAGATGTGGCCTTGTTACCAAACCAAACTTGAGTCTGTTTGGTCATGCACAGCAAAGCCAACCTACAGACACTGAGTTGTGCTGAAAGAGAGTGCAGCATTTGCTACAGGCGCCAAACAAGGAATCCAGGCAGCTCATGCTCAGAAGACCCAAACTCTCTGAAGGCTTTCAGGGGAAGGTTTTTAAAGACAAGGTGAGGGCAGGGGGTTGTGTGGTGTGTGATCAGCTTGAGGGTGTGTTTCTGATTGGTTGAAAGTGAAAGTCGTTCAGTTGTGTCCGACTCTTTGCGACCCCATGGACAATACAGTCCATGGGATTCTCCAGGCCAGAATACTGGAATGGGTAGCCTTTCCCTTGTCCAGGGGATCTTTCCAACCCAGGGATCGAACCCAGGTCTCCCACATTGCAGGCAGATTCTTTACCAGTTGAGCCACAAGGGAAGCCCTCTGATTGGTTGGTGGTAACTTAATTAGGAGTCAACATCATCAACCCTCTGATTCCAATCAGTCTGGGGTTATCTACATGCTTGTGGGCAGCATGTGGTTAGCTTCTCCTACCTGGTAGGAGTTTCAGTATTGGAAGATAGCTTACAGGATGTGGCTTAGAATATTATCTATAACCCTTGAGGAGGAACTAAAAGTCCTTGACTCTGTTTAATGGCTAAACTATTATTTTTTTTATCTGATTGTCTTCCTTTCTGCATTTTATCACTTCTCTGATTAAATTTATTCTTTGACTAAAATTTTTCTACAGATAAAAGGCAGACAGAGGACATGGGGGTGGGGTGGGGGGTTCTGTTCTGGGAAATTCCCATAGGATCCTGCTTAGCCTCTGCCTTCATGAAACTTATAATTCAGGGAGTAGTGGAAATTGCTATGGCGAAGTTCTAGAAAAGATAGCTACCAATTAATTTTTCTGTTGGAGGGGAGTTTTGAGCTAATCATTAGGTAAATACCTGACATTCTGGGAAATTTGCAAAAGGACACTTTTGCCACCCAAACATAAAGTCAGTAGCCAGCCACTCTTGGGAGGAGGGACGAGGCCTGGCTGGGTGATTCTGGATGACAGAACTGTGGCTGTTGTCTCCCCTATTGACATCTGGAGCTTGAAGATGGGTGATCAGTCAGATGGGTAGACTTGGATTGGGATCAGTGGTCCCTTGGGTGGGACAGGATCAAGATGCCCTCCTTCATGGTGTCAAAATTTTAACAACATAAGGAGCCAATTTAGGTTAATTCCACTGAGTTCAAAGATCAGAAAATGACTGTTATTTTATTATTGCCTTTAAGAGTCAAATCTGAGAGCCCATGTGTCAAGGTAGAAACCCTTCAGTCTCAAGTGTTCTTGGTGCTAGTCCCAGGCCCACCCCACTCCTCTCTGGCCACTGAGGAGCTCCTTTGCTGCTTTAGGTCCCTACTTGCCCATGACACGGCCATCTGCTTTACTATTCCATTCATTTCCACCAGCTTGCAGCTGGTTGCTGGCATGTGTGTTTCCCATCTGCTCCGCTAGGACACTGTCTGCACCAGGGAAGGGGTCGTGTGTATTTGGGTCACCCTGCAGCCCAGAAGAGGGTCTAGAAGGACGTCCGGGCCATATTTTGGATTCAGTTGACATCTGCTGAGTGAAATGAGAGGAGTGATTATCACAGTGTCCACTGCCCAGGCCTCTGTGGCCCAGGAAGGCAAACACCCTCTTGCTCCCCACCCTGTGGGGTGGGACAGGCTCAGATAGGATGGACTGGAAACCTCACCTCGCTGTGGTCCAACTTCTTCAGCTCCCCATAGTCATCCTTACTTCACCATATCCCCAGGGAGGTGGGGAGTGGTCTGCAGCCCTGCTCCTCATGGAAGCCCCGACTAGCTTCTTCCCCCCACGGTGGGGGAACACCTCCTGCACTGCTCTTACCTCACTTCCCTCTGCTCCACCAAAGACCCCAGAGCACTCACCGCTCCTCTTCCCCCTCCCTCCCAGGCAAAGCCAGGGGAGAAAGTTGCCTTCAGGTCTGTCCTTCAACAAGGAACAGGGAGGTCCAGACGCCATTTGGAGCTGGGAGGGAAGATGCAGGCAGGAGAAGGCAAGCAGGATAGACTGTCAAGTGCTGCCACAAGGTGACAACAGAAATAGCCTGACCACTGGATATGGCCACCGGGAGAGACCCAGGCCTGGGAGAGCTGAGCCCAAGAAGCCAGAGTGTGGCCACATTAGAAATGCTTGCGAATAAGGAGCAGGAGGGGATGGGTTGATTCATTCAGGAACTCAGCTCAAAGCCAGCACAGTGTAGAGGGAGCAGCAGAAGGGGGACGTGTGTGTGTGTGTGTGTGTGTGTGTGTGTGTGTGTGTGTGTACGCACGCGCGCGCGCTCAGTCACTCAGTCATGACATGGGTGATGGGAAAATTTTTTAATTTAAATTTTAAAGTTAAGATGAGGAAGGCTAGAGCACATCTGAACGTTGGGGTGTGGTCTTTCAAAAGGGAGACACTGCAGTTACAGGAGGTCAGAGTGCGCTCCTGGACCTGAGGGGGGAGCTCCGTGTGAAGATGGCGGTGGGCTCCGACGCATGCGCGTGTGGCGATCTGCCGTCCTGCGGCCCTGTCTGCTTCGTGAGGTGGGGTGGGGTCTCCTGAAATAGGAGGGGAAGTGGATGGAGGTGAGTGGTGACCAGGAGTGTTGCGTGGGTACTATGGGGATGGTCTGATAAACCGTGTGGAAAGCCACAGGGAGCTGAGAGGGGAAACCAACAGTTGGTAGCTTGGAGGTGTCCATTCTGCTCCTAGAAAGGGAGGCAAGAGCGGCTGCTTGCTCACCTCCGCTGAAGGAGGAAACAGACAGAATAGGCTCCATCTTGAAAGCAGGACTCCATCTTGGGCCAGAAGGTGGACTTGGAGCTATATGCCCAGTATTTATGGAAATGACATACCAACTGGAAAACCAGACCACCCCACCCCCCACCCCCATGGAAGAGCCCCAGGGCTCAGATTTAGACTCTCCCTCGCCTAAAAGAATACCCTAATTATCTGTGTAACCGAATAGAATCATAAATTCTATTATGCTTTGGGGTATGACCACAGGCCTATTGATAATTGTCCACTGTTAACTACCTAGGCTTAAGGCATACGAATCATAGGTTAACTTTGATTGTATCTTTCTTTTCCTTTGTTGAGACTAGTTTCAGAGAATTTGGGGAGGTGGGTTTGAGCACGTACACTTAGGATATATAAGGTTTTCACAAAAACTGGTCGGGGTCGTTGGCTAAGAGGAGACTCTGCCTTGGGCCCGCCGGTGTAATAAACTGCACTCCACTATCTGCATTGTCCTTCTGAGTGAGTTTGTTTCCTGGAACCCGTGGCTACAACACTGCGACACGGAAGCACCTCCTGCAAGTGGTGGAGGTGGACTGTTATTTCCTGCCCTAGGAATGCAGAGTCCAACCTCAGGTAAACCCTTTTCTTAACTGATCAGGGTGTTTCTATTCTTGGCCAACAAGCAAACTCTGCATGAGAGAGAATTGCTTTCCCAATTGGGACCAAGAATTTTTTAATGTGTTAATTTTATCAGCCTCCATTTCCATGTTAATTTTATTTCACCTTTGTTGTAAATCCTTATGGGCTTAGCTCTCATTATGATTTTTATAATTTGTACATTGGTCCCCTGTGGCTCAGTTAAGAATCTGCCTACAATGCAGGAGACCCAGGTTTGATCCCTGGGTTGGGAAGATCCCCTGGAGAAGGAAATGGCAATCCACTCCAGTATTCTTGCCTGGAGAATTCCATTGACAAAGGAGTGTGGCGGGCTACAGTGTGTGGTGTTGCAAAGAGTCAGACGTGACTGAGCAACGAACACTGCTTTCACTTTCAATCTTACAACTAAGATTTTAAACCAGATCACCATTCATGACAAGTGTCATTGTGTTTTCATGTTGTACTTTTTAAACTCACTTCTTATCTCCAACTGCAAAATAGTTACATCCTAAGGAGATGATTTTAAGGCCTGAAGATGTTGCAGAAATGTGGGCTAATTCTATGGGTGGAATCGTTTTAATTATACGTAGTGACTAAGACCTGTGCTCTGTGCAGAGAAGCAAATGCGTTTTAACGCCATTAATCAGCACAGTCTCAAACACCCCATCCTCCTGGACTGACGAAGATAATGTGATCTGAAAAAGTCAAAAAGGAAAAAAATAAATCAAAGCTCATTTGGTAAAATCTGGAAATTATGTTTCAGCCAGATGGTTATATTAAACATGCATGAAGTCCTCTAGAGCCCATAGTATTCCCTAAGACCACAATACAGAGGACTTGACCGATGGGAAGCTGGGGACCCAGTTCAACTGCTCAATGCAGAGTTTAGATTTGATAGATAATAAATAATACTCCAGTTGGAGAAGAGCCAGCAAACATCTGTCAAGTAGTAAGTTTTTAAGTTTGTACTTTGGTAAAATTGTCTTTAAACCTCAAGAGATCTCTAATCCAGTTGTACAGACTTTGTCTTATAGGATAAATATTTAAGGCTTAAGAATCACCTTAAATAATTCTGTTGGTTCAGATGGTAAAGAATCTGCCTGTAATGAGGGATACCTGGATTTGATTCCTGTGTTGGAAAGATCCCCTGGAGAAGGGAATGGCAACCCACTCCAGTATTCTTGCCTGGGAAATTCCATGGACAGAGGGGCCTGGCGGGCTACAGTCCATGGGATTGCAAAGTCAGACACAATTTAGAGACTCAAACTTTCCCTTTTCACTTTAGAAACACAGGTGGTCGCTGTTGCATATACAGTGTTTTTGCTTGGTCTGTTTGTTTTGTTTGCAACCTTTTAAATGCACAGAAAAATGATTGTGAACTCACAGGCCAAATTAAGAACAGGCTGAGGACTTCAAATCAAAAGTGTAGACATTTCCAGCTATATTTCAGCTTTCAGTGATTAACATCTCAGTATTTTCCAACAAGGCTCATTTGGTAATTAAACTCTTCTTAAATTCTTCTAGAATTCTAAAGATCCTTGAGCCAACTTTTCTTTTCCTTTAATTCCCACTTGTGTCTACTCTGACCTCCAGAGCTGGCAAACCCTTTTCTTCCTTAAAGCCTCGGAAGTAGATGAAGTCTTTAGGAAAACAGTCCCATTCATTTAATCCCAACTTGACACAGAATGATTTCCAGACCCGCTACAATCTTGAATGCCCTTCTTGGCATCTTGCTGCCAATGGAGCTCCTAAAACATGTCCTCCAGGACCTCACAGCTCTAGAAACTTCATCTAACCTCTGTGGATGCATTTGAACTATTGCATAACCTAATTTGGAGGGAATATTGCAAACACTATCACCTTCACATAGATTAAGTTTTTTTGTTTTGGCTGAGCTATCATCTGGCCTCTGTAGTAATTTCCATAAAGAATTGAAACATCTATTGGTAATAAAAGTTCAGATTTCTAGATTCAAATACAGTCAAAGGTTCCAGGAGAAGCTCAAAAAACTTGCATGAGTGAATGCCACTGAAATCTTTGGATTTCTGTGAAGTGAGTGTAAATCCTTCTGTGGGAAATGTGTTCTTTCATGTATGAAACAAGTATAAAGCCCTTTGGGGTGAGGCTGACCAGAAACACGGTTTAGTGTATGAAATAGTGCAGAGAGGTGCCTGCATCTCTATGTTGGGCTCTTGATCCCCCAACTCTTCTTCAGGAGGCCCCATAACAAAGATGGGTGTCTAAGGAAAATTCACTTTTCTTTAAAGGTCTTATCTTTGGTTTGGCATTGTGAAGCATGTTTGAAGGTTAGTGTGAAAAAATAGGTGTTTTTAAAGACATCCCTTTTTCATAATTCCACTTTTATGTACAAAAGCCTCAGAAACCCAGCAGATTTCTATCCTAGTGTTTTCCTAGCCATCAGAATGCCTGCATTTTCTCTACTGTTGTTTACTGCAAGAGGGGATCGTGGGTGTTGCCGAAAACATCCGCCCCTGCCACCCCATCACAAAGAGCCTCAGTGACTTGTTTCCTTGTGCTTTTTACCTTCACACCCACCAGACACATCAGGCTTCACTTCCACCTGGCACTGGCACTAAAAGTAACTGACTCCAGTAACGAACCACTTTACACCATTACGTCGTTTACACAGTGGTACAGCTCCTGGTCTCCAGAACTGTGTCTGCCTCTGGCTTGTTCCCACTACTGATTCTTGTTTCTTTTTACAATTGTTTTGGCTGCACTGGGGTCTTCATAGCAGCAGGCGGGCTTTCTCTAGTTACAGCGCGTGGGCTTAGCTGCACCTCAGCATGGGGATCTTCGTTCCCAGACCGGGGACTGGACCCACACCTCTGCCTTGGAAGGCAGGTTCTCAACCACTGGGCCACCAGGGAAGTCTCTCCCACACCCCCGCTGTCTTTCACCTTGAAACTTAGAAGGAGACAAACCCTTCATTCCCCAGAGCTGCCCGAGGACACAGAGGTACCATGCGCACGCGAAGAACACCATATTTTAAGAAGAGTTAGAAGAAAATGTCTCTACATAAATCCTCTTGTTTTGTAGTTGAGGAAGGTAAGATGCTTATATTTTGAGGAGGAGACACTGGGCTTGGCAGGAAAGGGGAAAGGAGTCTTTTTAAACTGGATTTTAAAATCATTTGGGACCTAAAATCTTAATCTGGAAACACACTAGATCTGTCCTCACACAGCCCACCGGTTCATTTTTCACATGGGTGTGGACGGTGGAAATCACTCAGTTTGCTACTGGCTCATAGCATCACTATATCCCAGTCATTTCCTGGGCTTGGCAGCATTCACGGAAAGAACCCACACCTTTCCATTCTTGCCATGTTACACAGAATACATATTCTCTGAAGCCTTCTAAAAAGATATTCACAAACAGCACCTCTGCTCCAAAAAGTCCCGCACACATTTATCGAGTGAACAAGTACAAATTTAGCAATTTTAATCAATGTCCTTGCAGACGAGTGTAGATATGTATATGCATATATACATATATATATATATCTCAAAATTGAGAATTTACAAGTAAGGTTTGATACATTTGGTCTAGCGGTGGGTAAGTCCACAGAATAAATTTTAAGTAGGCTACATTTCCTTCGGTGGCGTTTTTAATAATTCAGTTCTACTGCATAGAGAGGGATCCAAAGCTTAAATTTAGCTACTTTGGGAGGAGTCCAGTGAGAAAAAAGAAAAGCGGGTGGTGTTCCATGAAGTGAGCCGAGTGTGTTGATACTGATCCCTGGAGATACTGAAGCATCTGAACCTCGGGCCTAAAAAGGATGAAAATCGCACCGTGCATCCCTGTAGCTGTCTGTGCCATCCCTGGGATGTACTGTTATAAGTAAAACCTGTAGAAAAGCAAAGTTAACAGCAACACTGAAGCCAGTGTGTGGTCCAGGCCAAGACGTAGGAATGAGTTCCAGATTGAAGATGCCTGAAGTGTCCAGTGTCCACTGTGTGGCCTTGCTGACACCGGGGACAGCAGTGGGGGGCCTTGCTGACACCGGGGACAGCAGTGGGGGGCCTTGCTGACACCGGGGACAGCAGTGGGGCTTGGGACACTGCCTCTTTTCCTGCTGGCAGGCCCTCACTCAAGTTAACAAGGGGATCAGCTAGGCGAGCTTCCAGCACGATCTTCCTGCGGTTACCACTTCCCCGGGATGGAGACCCCACACTCGTACCAGCCCACATAGTAGTAGGGGGTTCCAAAACCTATGTTGCCGAAGCTGACTGGCTCCTGGCGGTACTGGCGATAGTAACCTAGAAGGTTAAAAAAAAAGAGAAAGAAAACACATCTGCGACACTGTGATTTATAATAGAAAATGGGTATTTGGTCTTCATCCCCATTCCTGGCATGAGGCTCCCCAAACCCTTGGAATTTCCTGAGTGGCAAGAGCAATTAAGGTGTCTGGGAAATGATTCTATTCATAATAAACCTCTTCAACCACACGTGGGCTTATGTTAATGAAGTGGCTTCTGGAAAGCACCTAAGGGTGAGGGCTGGTCTCCAGAGGACGAACCATGGGATTATGGGGTGGGGGCTTCCATCCCACCCCCAACCTCGGGGAGGAGAGAGGAGCTGGAGATTGAGTTCAGTCACTCATGGTCAATGCTTTCATCAATTGTACCTATGTAAGGAAGTCTCCATGGGCTTCCCTGGTGGTAAAGAATCCACTTGTAATGCAGGACCCACAGGAGATGTGAGTTCAGGTCCTGGAAGGGAAGATCCTCTGGAGGAGGGAATGGCAACCCACTCCAAGATTCTTGCCTGGAGAATTCCATGAACTGAGAAGCCTGGCGGGCTACAGTCCATGGGGTCACAGAGTTGAACATGACTGAGCGACTGGGCATGCAAGCGATGAAGCCTCCGTAATGTGGGTGGGCCTCGTCCAATCAGTTGAAGGCTCTAGTAGAAAAAGACTGATTTTCCCTGAAGACAGGGGTGTTCTGCCTTCAGATGTGAACTGCAACATCAGCTCTTCCCTAGGTCTCCAGCAGCCTCGTTGGGCTACCCTGTAGATTTTGGACTTGCCAGTTTCCACAATCATATGAGCCAGTTCCTTAAAATAAATCTCATTCTCTCTCTCTCTCTCTCTCCTCTCTGTCTCTCTGTCTCTATCTTTCTGCTGTTGGTTCTGATTCCCTGGAGAACCCCGCATAATATACTTGTTTTACTGGAGTTAGTAATGTATTACAAATTGTTAACTTTGAGATGAATATACTTATTTCCTCTTACAGTGCCATCATGAAATAATTGACACACAATCTCCTGAAACATATCCTGGTTGGTTTGCATTTATTTATTTTTCCTTTTCTATACTCTTGTTCATGTCATTCTCCACCTGGAAGACTCTCTAATCTTTGCATGAATTTTTATGACTCAACCCAGACTCTGCCTCTTCTGAAAACTTCCCCTGGCAGCCTCAAGTGGCCTGCCTCTCTTGAACTCAGAGACTGACTATAATCTGCACAACTACGTGATAATGGGACAGTCATGTGACATAACTTGCCATTGTTGGCACTTTAGGTTGTCTGCTCTAGTGACCTTTCATATGTTTATCCTCTCTTCCCAGTTCTGTGTTTCCTGAAAGTAGGGATAAGGTCTTGTATTCCTCTGTATCCCCACCTCTCCAAAGGAAAAGGAAAAGTGTTAGTCACTCAGTTGTGTCCAACTCTTTGTGACCTCATGGACTGCAGTCCTCCAGGCTCCTCTGTCCACGGAATTCTCCAGGCAAGGATACTGGAGTGGATAGCCATTCCCTTCTTCAGGGGGTCTTCCCAACCCAGGGATTGAACCTGGGTCTCCTGCATCACAGGCAGATGCTTTACTGTCTGAGCCACCTCTCCAAGGCTCACTCCAAATACAGCATGTGGTAGGAGTACTTTGTTGATTCCTTATTTTTATGATCAAAAATGCTGCTAACATCCATCTTCAAATGACAAACCAAAGGCAGAGATACCATGAATTTTCTCCTTATGTTGGCCCTCCTCCCCATCCCCCAGTGTAATAGATCAGGCCTTTGTTCACATTACCTTGAATGTTAGGGAGGGCTTCTATGTAGGACTGAGGCCCTGTTCTTCCATCAAGGTGTGAATCCACAAATTGACAGTGGTCTTCACCTCGTCCCCAACTGTCCCCAATGTTGTAGAATGTATCTGCAAAAAGGAATTTGATGAGTCAGTGACTGGCCCAAAAATGCTACAGCTGATTTAGGAATTTGCACAAACTTGAAGAACCAACACCGAAAAAAGATGTCATTTTCATCATAGGGGACTTGAATGCAAAAGTAGGAAGTCAAGAGATACCTAACAGGCACATTTGGCCTTGGAGTACAAAATGAAACAGGGCAAAGACTAACAGAGTTTTGCTAAGAGAATGCACTGGTTATAGCAAACATCTTCTTCCAATGACACAAGAGAAGACTCCATATGTGAACATCACCAGATGGTCAATACCGAAATCAGATTAATTATATTTGTTGCAGTCGAAGGTGGAGAAGCTCTTACAGTCACCAAAAACAAGACGGGGAACTACTGTGGCTCAGATCATGAACTCCTTATTGCCAAATTCAGACTTAAATTGAAGAGAGTAGGGAAAACCACTAGACCATTCAGGTATGACCAAAATCAAATCCCTTAGGATTATACGGTGGAAGTGACAAATAGATTCGAGGGATTAGATCTGATAGACAGAGTGCCTGAAGAACCATGGACAGAGGTTCATGACATTGTATGGGAGGCAGTGATCAAAAGCATCCCCAAGAAACCAAAATGCAAAAAGGCAAAATGGTTGTCTCAGGAGGCCTTAGAAATAGCTGAGAAAATAAGAGAAGCTAAAGGCAAGGGAGAAAAGGAAACATATACCCATCTGAATGCAGAGTTCCAAAGAACAGCAAGGAGAGATAAGAAAGCCTTCCTCGGTGATCAATGCAAAGAAATAGAGGAAAACAATAGAATGGGAAAGACAAGAGTTCTCTTCAAGAAAATTAGAGATACCAAGGGAACATTTCATGCAAAGATGGGCACAAAAAAGGACAGAAATGGTATGGACCTAACAGAGGCAGAAGATATTAAGAAAAGGTGGGAAGAATACATGGAAGAGCTTTACAAAAAAGACCTTAATTACCCAGATAACCATGATGGTGTGGTCACTCATATAGAACCAGACATCCTGGAGTGTGAAGTCAAGTGGGCCTTAGGAAACATCACTACAAACAAAGCTAGTGGAGGTGGTGGAATTCCAGCTGAGCTATTCCAAATACTAAAAGATGATGCTGTTAAAGTGCTGCACTCAATAGGCCAGCAAATTGGGAAAACTCAGCAGTGGCCACAGGACTGGAAAAGGTCAGTTTTCATTCCAATCCCAAAGAAAGGCAATGCTAAAGAATGTTCAAATAACCACACAATTGCACTCATCTCACATGCTAGCAAAATAATGCTCAAAATTCTCCAAGTGAGGCTTCAACAGTATGCGAACCAAGAACTTCCAGATGTTCAAGCTGGATTTAGAAAAGGCAGAGGAACTAGAGATCAAATTGCCAACATCCACTGGATCATAGAAAAAGCAAGGGAATTCCAGAAAAACATCTACTTCTGCTTCAGGGACTATGCCAAAGCCATGGACTGTGTGGATCACAACAAACTGGAAAATTCTTAAAGAGATGGGAATACCAGACCACCATACCTGCCTCCTGAGAAATCTGTATGCAGGTCAAGAAGCAACAGTTAGAACTGGACATGGAACAATGGACTGGTTCCAAATTGGGAAAGGAGTACATCAAAGCTGTATATTGTCACCCTGTTTGTTTAACTTGTCTGCAGAGTACATCATGTGAAATGCCAGGCTGGATGAACCACAAGCTGGAATCAAGATTGCTGGGAGAAATATCAATAACCTCAGATATGAAAATGATACCACCCTTATGGCAGAAAGCAAAGAGGAACTAAAGAGCCTCTTCATGAAGGTGAAAGAGGAGCATGAACAAGCTGGCTTAAAACTCAACATTCAGAAAACTAAGATCATGGCATCCAGTCCCATCATTTCATTGTAAATGGATGGGGAAACAATGGAAACAGTATTTTCTTGGGCTCCAAAATCACTGCAGATGGTGACTGCAGCCATGAAATTAAAAGACACTTGCTCCTTGGAAGAAAAGCTATGACCAACCTAGACACCATATTAAAAAGCAGAGACATTATTTTGCCAACAAAGGTCAGTCTAGTCAAAGGTCAGTCTAGTCTATGGTTTTCCCAGTTGTCATGGACAAATGTGAGAGTTGTATCATAAAGAAAGCTGAGTGCCAAAGAATTGATGCTTTGAATTGTGGTGTTGGAGAAGACTCTTGAGAGCCCCTTGGACTGCAAGGAGATCCAACCAGTCAATACTAAATGAAACCAGTCCTGAATATTCAATGGGAGGACTGATGTTGAAGCTGAAGCTCCAATACTGTGGCCACCTGATGCTAAGAGCTGACTTATTTGAAAAGATCCTGATGCTGGGTAAGATTGAGGGCAGGAGGAGAAGGGGACGACAGAGGATAAGATGGTTGCATGGCATCACTGACTCAATGGACATGAGTTTGAGTAAACTCCAGGAGTTGGTGATGGACAGGGAGGCTGTGCTACAGTCCATGGGGTCGCGAAGAGTCAGACATGACTGAGGGAATAAACTGAACTGAAGAGGGCACATTACTCACACTCTGTGTGTCATACTTTCCATGTTTGAAAGATGGTGATAATGGCACTGATTTCAAAGCATTGTAAGGATTTATTGAGCTCATGTATGCTACATACTTAGCAAGTGTTCCTTAAATGGAAACTACTAATATTATAGGCATTTTAAGCCAATAAATGAGATACCTTTCTACTCTTTGGTTTTAAAAAAAGGTGGAAGGTCTGACAGTCAGAGAATATTTTATGAAACCATTATGAAAAGCATGAATATGTGTAAAAATAGTGGGACCTGTTTTCATATGTAACTAGAAGTAGGGCGTGTCTGCAGCAGGAGGTGCTGTCCTTGGTCCTGAACCAGAGCTGCACAGTAGGGCTGAGTTGTTTCTCTCAACCCTGCGATACCAGACAAGGCTATGTGACCTCCCCCAGGAATTCTGAAGCAGAGGAGGAAAGGGGCAGTGTGGGAGAGGGGGGAAAAAGCAGAGAGAAACAGACACTGGTTGTCAGGAGAGGCATAAACACTGAGAAATTGCTGGAGTAGGGGACGGTTGGGGAGATTTTGACATTATCGAGAAATGATCACTAGCAAGAAATAAAAGAACAAAATAACTGACCTATGATAAAATATAAACCAGCTGCAGGAAAGTTTTTTTAAAAAAAATGTTATGCTAAAAGATTAAAAGTTGTGTGAATTTTGAAATATAAGACAATTATGTGTAGGTGGGTGAGTCAAAGCCAGCTAGGTAGAAATGGCATTTTGAAATGTTAGTAGTTCAAAGTACATATGTTATTCTCTGTTTGAATCCCCTACCATGATGAAAACAATGTAATTTTTGTTTGGACACAGAATAAATAGTGCAGCTCAAAAAAAAAAAAAAATAGTGCAGCTCATCTATGTTTCACCATCTACATTTTTTCTCTGTAAAGTTGTGCCAGTGGCAAAGACCGTAGTGTGGACCTGTCCTCAGTAATTCAAGCTTACACCCATGCCTACTGTTACAGAATCAACATCAAAAAAAAATGGCCTTTGATTTTCTAATAGAATTCTGGACTTCATTCCTAAAAAGTAGTTGATATAAAATATGTACATATATTCTTGGGTACCAATGTGAAAACAAGTCACTCTAGCACAGAGCCTGCAAAACTGGTTTGCATTTGAGCCAGACTGAGACATGACCGGTCCACACCTCAAATGCATGGTGCACCTGCTATGTCAAGTTAGTATCTGATCAACTAGAGACTTTTCATACCTTCCCACAGCACGCCATCCCCAAAGACCTACCTTTCAGGTTGTCACTGAGGTAGATCTTATACCGCAGCGAATTGCAAAGAATGACTCCCACAAACTTCCTGTACCATGTCCGCTTCACATACTGTCGGCCGTGGCAGTCTGTGTAGCTAGGGTCGTGTTTGAAAGCAAATGGGATCCAGATGGGCTCACCACCTGGACAACACAAAGCACATCTTCCAAGTCAGAGCACTTCACAGTGTTTACTCTTGTACAAAGTACCAGACATGTCAGCTTATTCACTGGGCCTTCCCCTCTTTGCGGGGCTTTCCTGAGCAGTTTTCCCATCTTCCGATGGGTGCGCTCTCTCTTCTCTTCTTTCTTTATACTGAAGTACAGCTCGGGAGTTCCTCATACCCGAAGATATTTGAACTATTTGCATCTTTATAAAGGATCCTCAGAGTAAGAAAAAGCCTTTCGGCCTCAAGGAACATAAGTTATGATGACAAGTTTGACCTTGGGTGTCATACCATCCTACCTCCCCACCCCCAAAGCCCCTCAGCACAGATGTCTACCATTCCTGTAATTCCTAAGACCTGTCCTGAACTTAGGCAATAGGTTTTTCTCAGTTTATTTGAAAAACAAAGTAAAATTTTTTGTACTCTTAATCCATTTTGCTATCTTTTCAGCAATTTAAAACATTCAAAGAGGTTGTAAAAATACTGTTACCTCTTCATAGGTTGTTGGCCACCCACAGTGGTTTTTATAGCTATTGTCTGTGCTGTGCTGTGTTTCGTTGCTCAGTCACGTCTGACTCTTTGCGGCCTCATGGACTGTAGCCCGCCAGGCTCCTCTGTCCATGGGGATTCTCCAGGCAAGAATACTGGAGTGGGTGGCCATGCCCTCCACTAACCCTATTTAACAATTTCCAGACTGTTCTTTTCCCTAGATTAGGAGAGCGGGCGCAAAGAAACCACAGAAGTTGTCGGAGAATAATGACAATACAAAAATGGTTTGGCATGTCTACTTGTGAGTAACCATAACAATCTCATGTTCAATATCCAACTTGATTACTAGAATGTCAAGGTTATCCAGAAGAGAAACGTACCTGGTGGCCTCACGACAAGAAGAGGATTATCTGTAGAATGAAAGAGAAACAGCTGACTTCACTATTATGTCATGGAGCCACATAACTATGGAAATTTTTTGTAACTGAAAGGGCTAACCAAGCTGCAATAGGTAAGGAAAGTATAAGATTCATTTGACATATGCCAAGACTTTTAAAACTTTATGTCTCAGTCTAACAAGTTATATCTTTCTACTCTCTAATTTCAGCCCTCAGTTTCTTGATAACTATTTAGATTTGAATTATTTGGGGGTTTTTTTCCTATAGACTTTTATCATGTTAATTCTGATAGCTGCCAAAAGACCATGTTATTTTTAGGAAATGCAGCCATAAACATAGACACATTCTTTATTTGAGCAAATTAACCACTGATAAAGGTTTCCTTGTACTCTTCCTTAACCACTCATGAAAAACACACTTCTTAGATGAAACAGGTGAAAACACCAATTTTGAAGTCCTTTGCCAACAGTTCCAGTATAAAGCATATTCTCACAAAAGATTCCTTCCGTATATTTTGATTCAGTGGATTTAAATCACTGCATTTGAAAATATCTTCCAACGGCAAGTGTTCTGGGCTGAAGCTACTTGTAGGGAATGATCCAACCAAATGGAAGCGAGAGCCACGTTACTGTGGAGCTGGCCGTGCTGGGATTCTGCAGGTGTTTGTCTTGGGACCATGGGCACCAACTCTCCCACCTGGCTTCCTATACAGAGAGGCTGCCCGACCAGGAACTGCCACCGTGAACTGGCTATGTATGCTGCCTCAGACCACGACCACGGGACACTGTGTGTACTGCCTCGTGGAACCTCCGCTGAAGGGTCTGAAAGCTCTGCACACCAGCAACCCAAAGTAGGGACATGTGAGTGACACTGCTTGCAAGATGGATAGCATTTTAATTAAACCCTGCATATTAAGGAGAGATATCTCTGTCTCCTAGGAAAGGAAGCCTCCTAGAGATCTGACTGGTTGAAAGAAGCAACTGCCCCCTCAGATCACATGACATGTATGCACTTCAGCTGCTTGCAATAAAAATAAAGACATGACCTCTGCAACTACATAGATTCAAACTTATCTTTCCCACACAGCTTAAAAACTAGATTTTCTTCCCTTTTCATTGGAATTTGCTCTTTTCACTTTTCAAGCAGTTCCAATGAAGACTACTTTTATTATCCAAGATTTAACTTAGCAGAAAGAAAATCATGTTTATCCTATAAAGTGATATCCAATATGAACTGACTAAACAGAAGTTTCACTTCTTCAGTTTTTATTCTATTGTAGGCTGGATTTCAGATTATTTGTTTTTAAGAAAATGAGAAAAAAAGAACATGAAGTCATCCATACCTGATTCTGTAACAAATGAGACTGAAGAGCTGACAGGTCCATAGCCATGAGGATTTTTAGCTTGAACTTTAAAATAATACCTGAAATTCAAAGAAAACATAGTTTGAAAGAGAACCTTGTTTAATTTTTGTGTAATGAGGCAAACATCCAAACTACTGAGCACTCACTCTGTGGGTTTGAGTCTTATCTTTTCACAAATGCATACACCATCGCTAATTCTTCATTTTATTTCTAAACTTTCTCATTGTCGAATAACTTTTCAGAACAATATAATGAACAGCATAGACATGTTCCCACTAGGAGTGGAGGGGCGTACTAGGCAAACAGGTCACTTGGACTGTGTGTGTTATTTAGAGCATCCAGGGTTCAACTGTCCCGTGCAGGCCACACCCTGCAGGCCTGCTGTTGGGCAGTAAGGGCCCCTCTTGTCTCATCTTGAGTTCCACCAGCAAGAGGGAGAAGCTGAAGAAGGGAGAAATGCTTACCGAGCAGAATTCCAGTTCTAGCCTAAGTCTCATCCCTGGACGTCGTGTATAAAAGCAGGATGTCTGACAGCCTGATGATGATGCAACCTGCTGTTGGCAGGGAGAGGCTGAGCCAGTCCAGAGGCTGGCCTCCTTGGGGGAACTAACGTGACAGCAGTGTTCTGGGCGCAGGACAAGTGCTACGCTTGGCTCTGGAGCCTTAAAATCACCGAGTCTCCAGCTTCTGTGCCTCAAGGAAAGAGAAGCAAGTCCAGGAAGGGGAAGTGGAAAAGGCCTGCAGAGGCTCTGCTGGGGATTAATCTTTGTCTTGGAACAGAGAATGTGGTAGAAAGCACATGGTCTGAATCAGCCTGTTCATATAGAAGGAGATAAGCCAGTTCAGTTGGGAGTCCAAGAGCATCTTACTTTGGACTCTCGTGAGCTACAGAGCCAAAAGCAGTGATGAGAAAATAATGGAAGCCAACACAGTTGAGACCTACTCTATCTACGGTAAATCTTTATGGTGTCCTCCCCCCTGGAATTCTAGGTATTATCTGTGCCCTCTTAGTCCTTAACTGGGGCTTCCCTGGTGGCTCAGATGATAAAGAATCTGAGACCCAGGTTTGATCCCTGAGTCGGGAAGATCCCCTGGAGAAGGAAATGACAACCCACTCCAGTATTCTTGCCTGGAGAATACATGTCCTCCTCCATGGAGAGAGGAGCCTGGCAGGCTACAGTCCATGGGGTCGCAAAGTCAGACATGACTGAGCAGCTAATACATACAGTCCCTAACTACTTCCAGGAACAGAAAGAGGGTTAAAAAAAAAATTGGGCAGGGGAGTGTGTCCACCACCTCAGAGTTCAGAAGGGCCTTGGCTTCTGGGCAGCAGGAGCTACACTTCAATGTTACAAAATCCTATGTTTAAGTCAGACACACACGCACTAATTAAGATGCACTAAAGTTTTAAAAGGAGAACTATTTACATCCAGAGAGCAAAGGCACATGTCTGTTGCACCTCTGCCCTGGCGCCAAGCCTACTGAGCATCTGAGCTGAGTTCCCCGGGGCAGCCTCTGGCCTCACAGTTATGCAGAGGTATTTGACTTTGGGTTTGATTGAATAGAAAGCAAAGAAAAAGTCCATTTGGTAAAATCAAGTCTTCTCTTAAGCTTTTCAAGAAAGTATATTCACATCTCATTTAGGACAGAATCCTTTTTAAATTTCATTAAAAAAAAAAAAGATACGCACAATTAAGAACATATGAGTTCCCAAATCTCCATTCACTCAGCACTTCGTGCGTTTTCAATGGTGCGTCCTTCTAGCTCAGCGGTCGTGGAGCTATTTAAGGCAAACTCCGCTGGCAGTTCAAACAGTGGGTTTGGCATACATCAACGATAACGGTCAAACTTTACAGACACCTTTTCCTTAAAAAAATAGGAAATCGAACCCTAGGGTGTGATACTGATATTCAGAGGCTACCAGGGACATTGCTGCTGCGTGTTTCTCAGGCCATCCCTGGAGGCAACCTGGCACCACTTCCCCAGCTTGGCGGCGGGAAGCACCTGTGCAGTCGAGGAGATGGCAGAGGGAGGACCCATTGGCTGGGAGAGCCCACTCCAGTTTCTTAGTCGTACCCATTCTATTTTACACTGAAACCTAAGTATTCTCCAATTCGACCCTCCTATCCATGCAATGACTCCATTCCTCCACAAAGCCCACATGGCCCAATTCTAAAGATGCATTTCCATTTGAACTCCACCTACTGTGTCAAAGTTAGTGTAAATATGCCGAGCTGAAAAACAATACGGAATTATAAGAAGAGTAAAATTTTCAAAAACCACATTAAATTCTTTTCTACAGACTAAAATGTATATTTCATACCCTGAAGTGTCTCTGTCTCACCTAAACGCCTTGCCTTCTTATACAAGCTTCTGGCACCTTCTTCTGAATAGGTTCCGTGGTGACAGATCTTTATACTTTAGGCTTCCCAGGTGGCGCTAGGGGTAAAGAAACCGCCTGCCAATGCAGGAGACACAAGAGACACGGGTTTGATCCCTGGGTTGGAAAGATTCCCCTGGAGGAGGGCATGGCAACCCATTCCAGTAATCTTGCCTGGAGAATCCCATGGACAGAGTTGCCTGCAGGGCTACAGTCCATGGGGTCACAGAGAGTTGGACACGACTGAAGCGACTTAGCATGCGTGCAGGCATGGAGGGTTCTGAAGGAAATCCTCGTAGGAGAAAGCCAGCGAGCACTCTCCCTCCAAAGAACGCAGACCGGAAGGCCACGCTTGGGGAGAAGCCGCAGTGGCCACTGCTGCTCCCAGTCCGTCTCCCAGGGCCCGCAGCATGAGTGGACGCAGGACGCAAGCCTCAGGGGACACGGGGGCCCATCTGCAACCAGCTGGTCCAGCCGCCAGCCTGCTCTCTCCTCTGTCCCCCCGACCACATCGGCCTCCTTCTCTTCCTAAAACACACCAGCTTCCCAACACCCTTCCTGCCTCAAGCAGCCTGACAGCTCACTTACCTTCTCCAGGTCAAATGCTGCACATCTGCCTCAGCTGACTGCCCCTTAGCCTCAAGCTCAGGGAAGAAGCCCCCTATTATACACTCACAGCACAGGGTAGTTCTCCCTCAGGAAGCTGGTCGGGGAAAGTCCGTATCTACGTGTTTATAAACCGTCAGTCTCTGTCAGACCGTGAGCGCCCTGAGGGGTCATGATGTATTGTAGGCCCCCCCTCACCCCCTCCACTCACCCCTCTTTGGAGCCCGGGGCATGGCCCTGAGCACTCAGTAAGCTCTCACTCATTCATACCTATAGGAATAACGAATAAACCATCCCACATAACCATCTCCTGGACAGTATTCAAAACTGAACATCAGTTTGGTACCAAAAATTGTCACAAGAAAACTGGGCTGTGGGGGCAGGAGTCTGGGATTTCAAGTAGCCAGGAGGCCTAACGTCTCTAAGGCCTCTTTCAGCTGCTCCTGAGGCTGTGCTATAAAAACATTCGCTCTGAACACAATTTAAAAAAAAAATGGGATGGTGACTTTGTTTTCTTTAATTTTGTTCTTGGTCTAATGAATCAACTTTTCATTACTATCAGGGAAGAGCTAAGAAAAGGGCTTTCTTGATTTCCTGATTTTTTTATTTGCTTAATCCTGAAATTTGTAATAGTTTATGAAAGCTCAGTTCAAGTGAGCCCAGGGCATTAAGAGGCCCTGAGCAAAGTTCTCCGCTAGTTCAGAAGTCTCTCAGTGCCCAAGGTTATTGTCCAGTTTCTATCCCTTGCAACAGTTCTGCTTAAGGTTCAACATTTCTGTTTAAGGAGAGCATTTTGTTCCAACCTCCTCTGTGTTCCTCTGACTCGGGCCCAAGTCACATCATTCAGAACACTTCGCTATGAAATACGGTGGCTGGATGCGACATGGTGTGCTGGAGCCATACTACAGGCTTCAGAGAGCCGATCATTAAATACCAGCAATTCTGCAGGCCCAGGCTAGCTTGAAATTGGCAAATACCATAAAGCAGTTGTTACTTTTTTTTTTCCCCAGAGAGCCAGTTTACAAGCACACCACAGCGCGACCATTGCGTCCTTGGTGTTCTGCCCACGTTCACCCACCAAGGATGGAAGCTTTTCTGATGGTTGTTGCCAGCAAGACCAGAGAATATAAAATAGGAAATGCACACACACACTGTTTGTACCCTTGAGACAAGTTCTGCACATTTCACACTGAGGGCTAAAAACTCACTCCCAGATGGCCCTCTGACTGGCGACCCACTTGTCTGTGTAGGAAGCCATGCATCTTATAACTGATATTAACATGTAAAATACATCTTTCTTGAATGATCTGAACTTCTACATCATAGAGCTTGAGTACCAGCTATTAAAATGTTTAGCCAGTTCATACAACTCAACAACACAACAAAACAAACAACCCAATTGAAAAATGGGCAAAGAACCTAAATAGATATTTATCCACAAAAGAAATACACAAGGCCAACAGGCACATGAAAAGATGCTCAACATCACTAGCTATTAGAGAAATGCAAATAAAAACTACAATGAGGTACCCCCCGATACCAGTCAGAATGGCCATCACCAAAAAGTCTACAAATAACAAATGCTGGAAAGGATGTGGAGAAAAGGGAACCCTCCTACACTGTTGGTAGAAATAGATAAGTTGGTGCAGCCACTACAGAAAACAACATGGAGGTTTCTTAAAAAACTAAAAATAGAATTACAGTGAGATCTAGCAGTCCCACTCCTGGGCATATAATGTAGCTTTATGTTCATAGGAGCACTATTTACAATAGCAAAGACATGGAAACAACCTAAACATCTATCAACAGAGGAACAGATAAAGAAGATATGGTACACATATACAATGAATGGAATACTGGGAATATTACTCAGCCATAAAAAAGAATGAAACAATGCCATCTGGAGCAACATGGATGGCACTAAAAATTATCATACTAAGTGAAGTAAGTCAGAAAGAGAAAGATAAACACGATATGATATCACTTACATGTGGAAATTAAAATATGACACAAATGAACCTACCTACGAAATAAAAACAGACTTGCAGACACAGAGAACAGACCTGTGGTTAACAAGGGTGAGGGAGGCACGGAGTGGGAGGTTGGAGTTAGCAGATGCAAACTGTTATATACAGAATGAATAAACAAGTCCTACTGTACAGCAAAAGAACTATATTCAATATCTTGTGATAAACCACCATCGAAAAGAATATAAAAAAGAATGTGTGTGTATATATATGTATATATATATAACTGAATCACTTCAGTACAGCAGAAATTACCAAACATTGTAAATCAACTCTACTTCAATAAAAACTGCTTCTCAACTGTTGCTCTGCTTATGTCATATGTGAAGCTTGTGCTGCATAAAGTCACTATGTTGGTGACTACAAATAGGTGGATTCCCTTTCAACACACAGAACAGTCTTTCCTTTCCCAGTGGTAGGTAGTTTCAGTCTCTGGAAAACAGGGAACAAAATATAAACACAATAACCTAACAACCACAAAGCACATAGTCCTTCCTCCGAAGAAAAGTACATGACACATGGTAAGCATTCACTTAGAGTCTATGAGAAACAACGAGAGAATTCAAAAGAAACCATAAGAGCACTTTTAGTTAGTCCTTTCCTTTTCAACCTAAGGATATCCGTGACCACGCACACAGGTCTCATTTTCTGTTTATAGATGATGGACGCATCATACCTTGTGTTGGGCTTCAGGTTCTCAATGGGCAGGTGAGTTACTGATGAAGCCTGGGTGGACCATTTGTTCCTGATGAAGTCTTCATAGGATGCACTGTAAACCAAGTAACCTACAGGAGGAGAGGAGGCAGAACCCAGTGAGCGTCAAGGAAGCACATCACCCAAGAGGCGTAACTCAGGGGAGGGTGGGAGGAGCCGTGGGGTGGGGGCAGCTCTGTGGGAGAAGTCTAGAAGTGTGCTGGGTCGGGACGAGGTACAACGCTGGTGTCCACTGGTGATAGCAGATGCCAGATACTAGGTAACGGCAGAGACACTTCCTGATGACTAGCCGGTTCCCTACTTTTCTTCCTTCTCCTGATCTTCCACAGTCCCAGGCTTCCTCATCTCCTCGGAACTAATCACATCTAACCATGAACGCACAGCACAGGAAAGAGCAGTGACCTCCACACAAGTATCTAAGAAGTTCCTGGTATGGAGAAGGAAATGGCAACCCACTCCAGTATTCTTGCCTGGAAAAGTCCATGGACAGAGGAGCCTGGTGGGCTGCAGTCCCTGGGGTTACATGACTGAGCATGCATGCATGAGGGTGGAAGGAGATGGGTTGGTAGCAATAAACTGGTAGAACCAAAAAAAAAAAAAAAAAGAAGAAGTTCCTGGTAGAAGTATATACAATTGTCCTTCACGTGAAACGGAGCATCTGTGATGGTGAGTGCTGTGTCTTGTGGCTGAAAGATCCCAAACTCGATAGGTCTCTCCACCTCTTGTTATAGACTCTCCTGTGGTTTCTAGTTGTTGAAGATCTCTGCCGGCCCTGGACCGTGAGGTCTCGTGACAACAGCCAGGCAGCTCTGCCTTATCCCCTGTTAATGGAGCTCAGCGGGTGGACTCTGCCCTGACACCTGCCCAGCCTGCCAGGCTGCCTCGGGAGGCCAAGTGATGTCGCACATCCTTTATGCTGGTCTCTTAAAACGGTAAAAGCGTCTGCCTACAATGCGGGAGATCCGGGTTTGATCCCTGGGTTGGGAAGATCCCTTGGAGAAGGAAATGGCAGCCCACTCCAGTATTCTTGCCTGGAAAATCCCATGGACAGAGGAGCCTGGCAGGCTACAGTCCATGGGGTCACAAAGAGTCGGACACGACTGAGCGACTTCACTTTCTTTCTTAAGTGGGAAGGAAATATTTGTCGAGTACTTCCTCTGCGCTGAACGTTATGCCAAATACTTTGGATCGGGTTTTACTTTGATGAATTCTCCTGACCTTAGGTTTCTCTGTCTGTCTCCATTCTGACACAGGACGAAACTGAGTCTTAGCGGTCAAATATCTGGTCCAAGTTCATATTTGTTAATTCAACAAGTATTTTTTGTGTGCTTACTGTATATTCATTCAACCAATATTTATTGTGTACCTCCTGCAAGTCAGTGCTACTGTATACTAAGTGCTAGAGATTAAATGATCATTCGTTTTACTGAAAACTCCAGGAGCAGCAAGGCAGACAGACAAATAGGATTATACAGCTTGTTTCTACAGCCTGATGAGAACTGTGTGCTGTGGGCGTTGGGGGGAGGGGAGAGCTGGACACGGAGAGCTTTCCCAGGACCATGAAATCGCGCTGATAACTAAAGGATGGGAAGCAGTTAAGATGCATGGTGGGAGGCAGGGAGAACTCCAGGTAGAGGGAATACCTGGGCAAAGATGCAGGCGAGGGAGAAACCAGGAGGCAGGAGGGCCTCAGAGTAGCAGAGTGAGGGAAGGGCGACATGAAATGAAGCTAAAAAGCATCAAACAACAACAACAAAAATGCAAGGCCCTTTGGTTATGAAGGCTTTTGCTTTTCATTCCAGAAGAAAAAGAAGACATTCGAGGGGCGACACAACAAGACTGTCTTCCATGTATCTCTCTGGTGCCGAGTGGAGGACCAGACAGGTGTGGTATATGGAGGGGGTGGTCTAGCTGGACAGTTGTGACAATATCCAGGTAAGTAGTCACAACAGCTCAGGTACCAGGGTGGTTAATGGAGAGCAATGGATGTGTGCAGGAGAAATCTGAAAGGTAAAGGCGACGGGATTGAGTGATGAACTGAAAATGGAGGAGAAATAAAGAAGGAGATTGGAAGATGACTCCAAAGCTTCAGGCTTGCAAGAATGGACGGAGAGTGAGACAGAACACCTAGATGAGCAGCCGTGTGTCTGATCCTAGATATGCTGAGCCTGAGAAGCTTTGGAGACATGATGGATGATAATGTCAAGTGGACATGGTTTTTCAGTTTGAGGCTCAGAGGAGAGCAGGCTGGGTCCTGACCTACAAACTGATGACTCAACGCCAAGAGGCACTGAAACCATGTGCATCGGGACTTCCGTGGTGGCCCAGAGGTTAGGATCCTGCCTGCCATTGCAGGGGACACAGATTTGATGCCTGGTCCGGGAAGATCCCACATTCGGAGGGGCAACGAAGCCCATGCACCACAACTACCAAGCCTGTACTCTAGAGCCCTCGGGCCTCAGCTGCTGAAGCCCATGTGCCCCAGAGCCTGTGCTCTGCCACAAGCTGCTGCGATGGGAAGCCCACGCACAACAGCTAGACAGCAGCCTCCTGCTCACCACAGCTAGGGAAAGCCCGAGCGCAGCCATGAAGACCCAGCGCAGCCAAAAACAAATAAAAACTTTAAATGCGCATATATATTTATTTATTTATTTGTTTTTGGCTGCGCTGGGTCTTCATGGCTGCACTCAGGCTTTCTCTAGCTGTGGTGAGCGGGAGGCTACTGTCTAGTTGGACTGGACTGAAGGACTGATGCTGAAGCTGAAACTCCAATACTCTGGCCACCTGATGCAAAGAACTGACTCATCTGAAAAGACCCTGATGCTGGGAAAGATTGAAGGCAGGAGGAGAAGGGGACGACAGAGGATGAGATGGTTGGATGGCAGCACTGATGCGATGGACATGAGTCTGAGTAAGCTCCGGGAGCTGGTGATGGACAGGGAGGCCTGGCGTGCTTCAATCCATGGAGTCGCAAAGAGTTGGACACGGCTGAGCGACTGAACTGAACTGAACTGAAGAAGAAAAGTGACTTGGGACCATGCCTTAAGCAATTCTGATCTTTAATGTTGGGTCAAAGAGGATGAGCCTGTGAGGAAAACTTGGGCTGAGAGAATCAGATCACAGGTCAAGGAGGAGAAGATGAAGAAAATCAAAGTCATCGAAGAGGCCAGTGGCCTTATTCAGCAACCTGTTCTCGCCGATCGCCTCCCCATGGGCTATTCTGGTGATGGGAAGAGTGGATTAGAGTTACATAGCTCCTCCCGAGCACGCAGGGAGCAGAAACAGGGGCCCTGGGCTCTGAAGCCTTTTCAGAGAAATTCCTTCTTCTCTTTTTTCAACAATTATTTCACGAGACTTGGGAAGTGTTGCTCTCTCCATAGGGTACCCTCCTCCTCTGAAGATGGTGATGTCACGCCACATGTGCTGATGGTGATGCTGTACCCAACAAGGGCCCAGCCGGGGCCGGATGTGCCCAAGGAGCCCCGGCTTTGATGGGTCAGCCCAGCTCATCCTCTTTGACCTCGGATGCTTCTCCTTGTGTCTGGATTTTTATAACGTGCTTGCTGAGCACGTGTAACTCCTGCATTCTCTGTTCTTGTCAAAACCAGTCCTGAAAAGATTCAGAGACCACCACGAAGGTGATTTCCCACGGAGTCACTGCTGATGAAGAGACAGCTTCATTCATTAGGACTGATAGAGTAGGCAGCGGGTCGTGGACCTATTTACTTTGCAGGAGTTTCGTGTCGTTTGGCTACCATCTGGTTACACGCTGACTCAATTGCGTGCGAAAGAAAAGAACTGCTGGTGGAAACACAGCTACCAGGACCCAAATGCCTTGCAGTGGGCCCTGAAGTATGATCTTCCCTTTGGGTCTAGGAGGCATCTGGGTATCCACTTCGCTTCGTTGTTCTACAGCTAAAAGAGCTGGTGTTTGATTCATTAACTGATGAAGCACTCCCATGCTTTTCTCTTTTAGCCTCTAGGGTCTAACATGCTTCTTCTGCATGTCACAGGGCTGTCGTGCACTGAAATATTCCACGATAAGCAGCTTGGCAGGAGTTAGCACAACTTTCTATTGGAACCTGGATCCCAACAACACCTCAGCCGTATTATTTATGCTCGTGGCGTGAGTGCTCGTGATTAGGGCCCTGGAGCTTGGTTTGGGATTAGATGGCGGGGGTATGTGGCGATGAGATGACCCCAGTCTCTGGGGAGCTTCAGAAGGCTTGTAATGCAAAGCTAACAGGAGCATGTGTTTCGGAAGCACGCCCTCTATGGGATGATACAGGAACTGCGTCGGAGTTAAGCCCAGCGACGTTTACCGGAGTTCTCCGAAGGCTCCTCACGCTCCAGCCCAGAGGGCACGTCTAAGGTGGCTGGTCCTTTCATCCTGTACCCATCCTTCTGTTTCTCAGAAGCCCCGTGGCTCAGGGCACAGTGGTATATTTATGTTAAGTAACATCTGTTATGCAAGAGATCAAAAGCTGAGTAGCTTAAGATAAGGTTTTCCATGATTTTTTTCCCCTGTATGCTTGCTTGCTTGCTTTTCAAAATTGCCATTCATAAAATCATATTCAGTTCATAAAAGGATTTTCTGGCTGTTTTGACTACAAGCTTTCCTCCTTCCATTGATTTATTCACTTTCTATTAGGAACATGCTGGACTTCACAGAAGCTAGCCCCAGCGGCCCAAGCAACTCATAGATTGGGGAACCAGCAAGTATAGTTACACCAAGACTCACACCCCTTGATCTGCACCCTGGCTCTCCACGGCCCTTCCATCTTGCCTGGCACAATACCCAGGCATTATGTCTTATGTCCTTTACCCTGACTTTTGGGCTGCAGTGCAAACATCATTTAAAAAAAAAAAAAAATTAGCTCTCTGGTTGTGCTTGGGTATTTTTTTCTCATTTTAAGAGATCATACTGGGGACCTAAGGCAAGAACATTAAAAATTTCTAATTCGATGTAGGACACTATCATGGTAGTGACATAATATGTCAAACTCCAACTTATGCCACCATCCCCAGCCCTGAGACACACACACACACACACACACACATTCCTTCCTCTTATATAACTCACTGACCCAAAAGCAATTATTTGCAAAAGATGGGTGTCTATCCAAAGAAAACATTAACTCTTTTCTGTAAGAACTCATCTCAACAAATTTATCCTCAAGTATGTCTTTGGCAGAGTCAAATGAACTCATGAACATCTCACAGACGAAGATCTTGGAGGCTCAAGATCCCTGGGCATTTTTTCCATCACATCCAGTTCCCACCTAAGGAATTCAGGAGCGCCAAGACTGATTTGGCAGCACCGAGCTGACCCAGAAAGAGCCTGAGTCATGACCCCAGGGTTGATCATGACCCCGGGCAGTGCACAATAGGAGCGCTCTCATCACCCATGCTGCAGGAGCTCATCTGGTAAGTGGCTCTGCAGACTCCCTGGCTACTTGCAGGATTACGGGGTCAGAGACCTGAAGATATTTTGTATACGAGGAGAACAAGGTCCAGGGAGAATGAAGTAGCAGCTCCAGTGATACGAACCCATCTGGGACTAAGATTCAGGACTTCTGGCTTCCATCCAGTGCCCTACCAGGTTTCCCTTACTGCTTCTATTTCATCCTTTTAAAAGAAAATATCTGCATTCGTCCATCCAGTTCATCCATGCATCTCTCCATCTAGCTATCTGACCGATCCACCTACCCTGGCACCCTTCCATCATTCATTTCTCCAATCCTTTAATTTATTTATCCATCCATCCTTGCATCCTTGCATCCAGCCATCATCCATTTCTCCATTCCATCCACCCATCCACTCATTTTCCATCCATCCATCCTTGCATCCATCCATCTTTCATTTACTCAACCCATTCATTTATCCATCTATCCATCCATCCATCCATTTTTCATACATCTACCCATCCATCTATTGATCCATCCTTGCATCCATCCATCATTCATTTATCCAGTCCATTCATTTATCCATCCACCCAATTTTCATTTATCTACCCATCCATCCATCCTTGCATCCATCCATCAGCCATTTCTCCAATCCATCCATCCGTTCATTTTCCATCCATCCATCCATCCTTGCATCCATCCACCATTCATTCACTCAATCCACTCATTTATCCATCCACCCACCCATCCATCCATTTTTCATCCATCTACCCATCCATCCATCTTCCACCCATCCACTCATCCATCATCCATTCATCCCTTATTGTCTGTATTTCCCACCTGCAGATCGACAGGAACTCTGAGCACCTGCCTTAGACAAACCTGTTATCACATCTCCTGGGCCGGCTTTGTCCCAGTCCACAATGACAAACGAGTGGCAGCCTTCCACCGCGACCACGGTGATGTTGCGGGGGACATGCTGAGGCGGCACGTCACTCTTCTTCAGGTCATTTGGAATGATTTCATCTAGGCTCTCCACTTGGAAGTGATCCAGAGCATCAGTCAGAGAGCATGGAGCAGACGGGTCTTTATTTAGGTACGTCACGTAAGGAGCTGGAAAAGAACAAAGATACCCAATCGGTTTGCTGAAGGCTTTCTCTGAGGGCAGAAATGTGATGTCTGCTCCATGGAGTAGACCCAACATTCAGTCTCTTTCTGCTAAACATCCGGGGTCATCAGCCCTGAGGCCAAACACAAGTGCACATCCCTAGCTCTCCTGAAAGGATCCACGTATTTATTGTATCTTTCAAGCTGGTGGTTTCAAAAGATCCCATTGCCCCATCAACATCGATGCCCTCATAGTGGTTTTGAAACCTCTCCAAACTACAATTTAATGTCTAATAGAAGTCTGCCACATTCTGCCATTCCTGTGCCCTCAAACTTGGAAAGGTGTGATTGAATCCAACTTGGAGTTCTCTCAACACATTTCATTCCCTAGACCGTCTTGGGACCAGAAGGGAAAAAAAAAACATACACCAGCCAAGATGTACAACCTTAGCCTCAGTCTTGGCTGACCTCCCCTGGGACATCAGGGACTCACATAACCCCCTGGAATGTCCGCACAGGCCAGGCCTGAACAGCCTTCTACAACATTACTGCTCAGGATGATAACAGCGACTCGCATTTATTCCTAGATGCATGATCTCAGCAGATACAAGGACCCCAGGATTAAGACAAGACAAGAACTGATAACCCATGCTCCAGCTGAGCCTACCAGTGCTGAGAAGGAGCCCACAAGACTTTTTATTATATACGCGCTAGAACTTAGAAAAGCCCAGGGATTGGATTTGGGCTTTATACATTCAAGATGCACAAGGGTTCTCAAGTAACAGTTTCTAAAACTTTTTAAACATCCTATTGCATCTCTTCATACAGCCTCTCATTCCCAGTGGCCGTTAGAACTGAAAGCAATTTTTAAGCTCCTCTGTTTTCCAATAATCCGAACAAAATTAGGCGTTTCGAGTTTGTGCATGGATCTGATCAGGAAGTTTGGGGGAGCTGTCTACTGTGCTTTATAAAGTTATAGGTATATGAAAACAGCCAGACAATAGCAAGCCTTTCAGTCTTTGAAGAGGTCTTCGGAACAGCTAATAATAGCACTGAAAGCATTTCAATTTCTGTCATGGAACCACAGAGACAAAAGTCAGAACATTTGGTGAATTCAGCCAGGCCGCGGCTTGCCATGGGCCAGCATTACCACTGGCCTCAGGAATCCTCCTTCCAATTAAGATTCTTATTCTTCAAGTACGAGTAGTTCAGACACTCAATACTACATCTTGGCTGGCGAGAGTTGTTCTTCGCTGATGGCAGAACATTTGTTTTGGAAACGGAAGAGTGTGATATTAGTTTAAGCTGTTGCCTGTCTCCACTCAGTAATAAATTATTTTTTTTCCACTTAGTGATATGTTAATCTGCCTTGTTAGCAAAGTTCATTAAGGGCATGGGAAAAGAAGGCTCCCAAAGGGAATGAAACACAGTTTAGTGACATAGAATTTCTTCCTGAAACTGTTTTAATAACTGAGAAAGAGGAATACAGTCAATTTCCAGATCACAAGTTCTTGAGGCTAATGAAAACTATAGGAAATAACCTCAAGGAAAACAGCTTCAGCTCTTTGAAACTGTAAGATATACTAGTAGCTCAATTCATCAAACTGCTCATCTTTTAGGAAGAAGTTAACAAACAACATGCAGGGGCTTCCCTGGCAGTCTAGAGGCTAAGACTCCACGCTCCCAATGTAGGGGACCTGGGTTTGATACCTGGTCAGGGAACTAGATCCCACATGCCACAGCTAAGACCCAAAGCAGCCTAAATAAATAAGTAAAACAACAAAACAAACAAACAAACAAAACCAATGTGCAGGCAAGGCCTAGTAAAATTCTCATCTCAGAAAAGTTGGCTATAACAAAAATACTTATATTTCCTGGACTTGATTATTAAATATTTCTTACTCTTCATCTACACAAGACAGCCTCTCTAAACTCTGCTCCACTGGATACCAAATGTTCTCCTGTGTGCCTGCTCCCCTGACTTCTGCAGAGAGCAAGTTCATGTTTAGAAAGCATCTAAACAGGACTGATTCACTGACTCACCCGAGTGGAAACGTCACCCTGGGAAAAACCTCTGCTCTAAACGAGCTGCCATGGCCAAACCGAGGGATTTGTTCTTCTCTTCTTCAAAGGATGAAAGCTAAAAACTCACGTTTCTCCGATTAACGAACTTGTACTTACCAACAAAACGTTTCTTCCCAGCCAGATCGAATTCTTCTTCAGGGTAGGAACTGATGGGGCCTTCAGGCGGGATGACAGCGGGCGTGGTGGTGGTGGTGGTGGTGGTGGTGGTGGAGGGCTGGGTGGTGGGCGGCGGCCCCGAGGTCTCAACTTCATAATCTGAAATGGTATAATGGTTTTGTAACTGGGCACGTCCAGAAAAGGGGCACCATGTACCATCAAAAGATACCTTAAGATTGAACAAGACACTGAAGTGTATAGGCACACAAACAGACTTTAGAATAAACTCTGTGCCTGAACAGAATTTGTTGCTAACAAAACAATATCCCCCCCACCCCACCATTTTTCAGTCCTTAGGGAAAAGCAGCTGCAGGTAGAAGAAGGAAAGGAAAAAAATAAAAAAGAAACACACATGACAAGAAAAATGAGATTTTTGGAATCAAAGCTGGACGGACAGAACCTTAGAACTTACCCAGGTTAGCATGCTCCTGTTACTGGTCCATGACCATTCTCTGCCTAAATAATTTTCCCTTTTAAAGCCATAAAAGAGTCACACAAGAAAATAAACCTGATTTTTTAGTGCGTATGGGTTATTTTCTGAGGGGGAGGTGGGACTAATCCTATTGAGAGAACTAATCCATTAACAAAAAAGAAAAGAAAATTCTGCTCCCTTTTCAACAGCTCCAAATCATAGGGTTTTATTTCCAAAGGTGCTAAGAAAACTTCCTTTGCTTTCTCACATCTGCTGTTTTTCTTTCAAGTCTGTTTTTTTTTTTTTTTTTCTAACTGGGGGATTTATTTTCTGGGCTCTAAAATCACTGCAGATGGTGATTGCAGCCATGAAATTAAAAGACGCTTACTCCTTGGAAGGAAAGTTATGACCAACCTAGACAGCATGTTAAAAAGCAGAGACATTACTTTGCCAACAAAGGTCCATCTAGTCAAGGCTATGGTTTTTCCAGTGGTCATGTATGGATGTGAGAGTTGGACTGTGAAGAAAGCTGAGTGCCGAAGAATTGATGCTTTTGGACTGTGGTGTTGGAGAAGACTCTTGAGAGTCCCTTGGACTGCAAGGAGATCCAACCAGTCCATCCTAAAGGAGATCAGTCCTGGGTGTTCATTGGAAGGACTGATGTTGAAGCTGAAACTCCAATACTTTGGCCACCCAATGCAAAGAGCTGACTCATTGGAAAAGACTCTGATGCTGGGAAAGATTGAGGGCAGGAGGAAAAGGGGACAACAGAGGATGAGATGGCTGGATGGCATCATCGACTTGATGGACATGGGTTTGGGTAAACTCCAGGAGCTGGCGATGGACAGGGAGGCCTGGCGTGCTGCAGTTCATGGGGTTGCAAAGAGTCAGACACGACCAAGCGACTGAACTGAACTGAACTGAACTGAAACCACTACATTGAAGATCATGACTGCATCAGAGGTGACATTATTCCCACATTCATGAGTGAAGAGCCTTGCTTGAATCTACAACCAGCAGCAGGCAGACTGAGCACATTAGTGAGGACTGACATCCCAAGTGTCAAAGGCCAGCACTGGGAAGGGGACAAGCTTTCTACGTGAATTTCCTTCAATTTCGGAGGCAATTTACAAAACACAAGAACAACCACAGGGAGGTAAGTATAATCACAGCAGTAATTACTAGGAATGGAGTGATCAGACACGATGCAAAGCAAGCCTCTTCTTCATCTTAGAAACTTCACCTTCACCTGAAAACATTCTGGTTTTTAAAAAACCAGCACATCTACCACATTGCTTTTTGAATGTAATTACAAAAGGAAAGGAAAGAATGAGAGTGAGAAGAGCCAAGAAGGGAAGCTGGAACTCAGTTAAACTAAGTCGTTTTTATTAACACGGATGCGTGGTGCAGGGGTGTTCAGACTAAGTAACTCCAGAATTTACAAAAGAAGGAGGAGAAGGTTTGAGAAGGAGGGAAGGGGGCTTAGGGGTCTTGTCTGGAGGCTCCATCTGTGTGTCAAGCACATAGTTTTCCTCTGGATCAAATTTTTATGGGGCAAGGGGAGGTAGCTTGGAAGCGGAGTACCACCACCCTTCTCTAAGCGTTGCCCTCCAGCCTCAAGTTCTCAGGGAAACAGAAATTGAGACCATCCACTTAGCCCACCTCGGCCTGCCCAGGTGGCTTCCCAGGTGGCTCAGTAGTGATGAATCCACCTGCCATGCCAGAAGGTCACAGGAGACCTGGGTTCAATCCCTGGGTGGAGAAGATCCCCGGGAGAAAGGAATGGCAACCCACTCCAGTATTCTTGCCTGGAGAATTCCATGGACAGAGGAGCCTGGTGGGCTAACAGTCCATGGGGTCACAAAGGGCCAGACACGACTGAGGGACTGTGCACGCACTTGGTAACCAACATCAGATTCTCTAATCAGAAAAGTACCCCCAATAATGTGCTTGGAATCACTCGTACCTTCATCATAGATGACGTACGCCTCTTCCGTGGGCACTGCGGTGTCGGTCTCCAGCCCTGAGAACTCATCTAGGAAGGAGAAGGCAAGGGCAGTCAGCAAATGCCCCAGGCTTTCTTTTCAGCATGGCGCCAAGGGCACGGCGATCCAGCCCCTTGCTGCTTTGCTTCCAGGGAAATAAGCCTCCCCTGCCACGGCTGCCTCAGTTTCCTCAGAACGTTCCAGCCTCAGAACGCAGAGGTGGAACGGAGAGTTTCTCTCCTTTGTGCTCAGGAGGGTGCACTGGAAAAGACACCTCCCCAGAGCTCCCGACCCTCCAGCAGAGGGGGCTCTTCCCGACTTGGGGGGAGGTGAAGAGGGAGGAAGGAGGGAGGGAGGGGGAGGGGGAGGGGGAGGGGAGGGAGGGGGAGGGGAGGGAGGAGGGGGAAGGGGAGAGAGGGGGAGGGGAGGAAGGAGGGGGAAGGGGACGAAGGAGGGGGAAGGGGAGGGAGGGGGAGGGGAGGGGAGGGGAGGGAGGGAAGGGGAGGAAGGAGGGGGAAGGGGAGGGAGGGGGAAGGGGAGGGAGGGGGAGGGGAGGGGAGGGGAGGGAGGGAAGGGGAGGGGAGGGAGGGAAGGGGAGGAAGGAGGGGGAAGGGGAGGGAGGGGGAGGGGAGGGGAGGGAGGGGAGGGGAGGGAGGGAAGGGGAGGAGGGCAGGCCTGAGAACAGACATCCTCTGAAGGCAGGGAACTCCTTTGTTCGTGGCCTTTGGTGGCTCAGACGGTAGATAATCTGCCGGCAAGGCTGGAGGCCCAGGTTCGATCCCAGGGTGGGGAAGATCCCACGGAGAAGGGAATGGCTACCCACTCCAGTATTCTCGCCTGGAGAACTCCATGGACAGAGGGGCCTGAAGAGCTGCAAGTCGGTAGGGTCGCAAAGAGTCGGACACAACTGAGACTCACACTTTGATTTTTCACTCTCTCTCCATCCCCTGATCTTGCTGCTCACATGTTCCAGGTGGCCTCCTGCCTCTCTTCTGTTCTATTCTGGCTTCGCTGCTCCCTCTAAGCTTCCATCCCCTCTCAGTGACTCGGGAGCTAAATCTGTAATGATTAGAACTTCTTAACTTGCCTATGAAGTTTGGAAATAATATTCCAATGATTACAAACATCTCTTTACAAACAAGTTGGATTTTACTTATAAAGTCACTAGATCTGCTGTGACTACAGAATTATCCTATACATGCAATCTGTAGACTTTTATATGTGATTTTTTTTAATCCACCAGGAAGCCCTAATTATAAGAACCATTGTTCAAACGACTATTATTAATGGCTTCCCAGGTGGCTCAGCAGTAAAGAATCCACCTGCAGTTCAGGGGACGCAGGAGACGTGGGCTTGATCCCTGAGTCAGGAAGATCCCCTGAATGAAAAAATGGCATCTCACTCCAGTATTCTTGCCTGAGAAATCCCATGGAAAGAGGAGCCTGGAGGATTACAGTACATGAAGTGAAATGAAAGTCACTCAGTTGTGTCCGACTCTTTGCCACCCCATGGACTACACAGTCCATGGAATTCTCCAGGCCAGAATACTGGAGTGGGTAGCCATTCCCTTCTCCAGGGGATCTTCCCAACCCAGGGACCAAACCCAGGTCTCCCGCATTGCAGGCAGATTCTTTACCAGCTGAACCATCAGGGAAGCCCAAGAATACTAGAGTGAGTAGCCTATCCCTTCTCCAGCGGATCTTCCTGACCCAGGAATTGAACTGGGATCTCTTGCATTGCAGGCGGATTCTTTACCAGCTGAGCTACTAGGGAAGCTCTTACAGTCCATAGGGGTCGCCAAAGAGTCGGACACAACTTAGTGACTAAAAACAACAACAAAACTGGTAAGAGAATGGATGAAAACTTGGTTCAAAAAAGTGAGTGATTGAAGCAAAAAAGTTTTTTGCCTCCACGAGCTGGGTACTGCTTTAAGCAGAAGCTGTTTTGGGAAGATGGGAGGAAATCCATACATGACTACTCTGCTGGGGGAGACAGATGCAGCTGAAAAAGGAGATCCTTTCTCTGCAGTTGGTGAAATATTGAGGCAAAAGATTTCCTAATTCAAAAAAAAGTTCAGAAGAATTTCTTCGTTTGACCTGAAGCCACAGCAAATTATACAGAACTCTCAATCCAAGGCACACTTAAGAGGCAGAGAGGGTGAGTGAGGAGACAGGAAGCAGGAAGTAGGGTGTATCACATGCCTTCAGGGCATCGGGCACTGTCAAGTATATATTGTTTGAGTTAATCCTCACATAAATCTCCAAATACGTGGGAGATCTCCACTTCTCAGCCAAGGACACCAAGGATTTATAACATGCCTGGAGTCACACAGCTGGTAAAGGACCAAGAGCTGAAACAGAACTGAACTACAAGGCCTTGGCTCCAAAGACTTTATACTTCATCAAACTGCCTCCACTGTTTAGAAGTTGGACAAACCAGTCTTTTGCTTGTAAACCTTCAGGCGCTTCATTAGAATCATCATTCTGCAGCATAATGAAGGGGGAATTGAAATAGAAAAGTATATAAACCCCCTTGACTAAAAAATTACAAGCACCAATTTTGAATTTTGTTTATTGCTAGGAAATAACTGATCATTCCCCTGAAATATTCCAATAGAATCCTTCTATTAGGCTTTTTTGAGCCTACTTCGAATAACTTCATGAATCTGAGCACTGCCAGAAAAACTCCACCAGCAGAGGACAATGGTGACCTTGCCTTGCCTGTCCGGCCCCTCTGGGATCGAAGGGAAAAGCCCCGTAGACACCATGGAGGTGGTGATGCTGGGTGTGTTCTGACGTGGCCAGCAAATGTCATCAAAGAGAGGTTGTAAAAGATCCACCCTTCAGGATGGGCATTTTGAGAATAACGATTAGACAAGATTTTTTTTTTTTTTCAGTTCATTCCAATGTCAATATGCTTGGATCCAAGAGGAATTACTTCTGGGCTGGTTTAAATCAGAGTTTTCAAGTTCACACCACCTAACATTTGGGGTTATCTTGCTGTTGTTTTCCATGACACCATTTTCTTTCCCTTGTCTATTAACTTTCAAGAACGTAGTCCTGTTGTGGCTTATTATCAACTCAGATTCATTTCATTTCATTATTATTTTTAGTCAGGTCAAAATGAATAAATTGTACAATTGTTGCAGCCCAGTGTGAATGAGAAAGGGTCTCCTCCATGGATTCCTGATACTAAGTACAATTAGTAAGTACAATTCCTTAAGGAGCTGCAGCACTTTGGTCCAGCACCAGACCACAGAAACCACGCCTTTCACCTGTGAACTTGGATCACTTCTTGAGACGAGTGACAGTTGAGCGTTCTGGCAAAAGTAAACATCCTACTGAGTGATTTAGTGCTCCTTTTTTTGTTTTAAAACCAAATAAAGTCAGAGATAATTTGTCTAAAATAGCACCATCTTGATTCCAAGTCAAAGAAACTTCCAGATGTAATGAAACAGATTTACTTTTTTTTGGAAAAGCTGACCCTCAGAATTTGCCCCACCTGAATGCCAATTTGGAGTATCTGGAACTACATATAACTGAATGTTTTTAAGCCAAACCAAAATTGATGTCAAAAGCTTCCACCTCTTCACATAAAAGTAGCAGCCAGCCACCAACCATGTGGTACAGTTTATATATGTATATTTTTTGAGTGGTTTTATCCAAACGGTCATGAAATAAAAAGAGAGTACAAAATGTTTGGGTCTTAGTTCCAGAGATACTTTTAAAAAAAACTGTTAAAGTAGATTCTCATTAAAAGTTTGGAGAGAAGGTAAATTATAGTCATTTGAAACCCAAGGATATTTGCAAATTATTTGGTTGGTCCAACTCAAGTGAACTTTCAATTATTCTCTTTGTATTTTCTGTCTTGCGAGTGAGCTGTGGCAGGAGGGAACTGTTTTCCATAATGACTGATGTTCTTCTAAAACATGCCCCACGGTAGTGTTACAAATTGTTGAAGATGTTCAGCTGGCTCATAACATTTCCAAACACACACGATATCATCAGATCTGCTGTCAAAATGGAACCTGAAAAACAAGGATCACTGGTAAAAAGACTTCTCAAAAGACTTTCTAACTTCTCCATTAGAAAACAGAGCACGCCTATGGCTTAGGGTATGGTTTAGATATCCAAAGATGCATTATTGGGTACCACAAGGAATCTGAGATGAAGCAGAGGACACTGTCTCTACTGCAAGGAGTTTATTACTTAATAGAAAAGTCATAGCAAGCCAAAAATTATGCATGTGTGTGTGTATGTGTGTGTGTGTGTGTGTGTGTGTGTGTGTGTGTGTAAAGAGAGAAAGGGCGTCAATACACTGGAAATAAACATATAATATGCATCTGTGCATACAGGAATATGTATAACTATGGTATCTATAAAAAATGCTTTAATTACTGAATAATTTAATGACACAAGGTTATTCCCAGAACACTGTTAAAGCAGCGTTTTCAAGGAAAAGAGAGAATTGATATAACCAGGATAGGCAAGACTAAGATATCTGAAAAGATGATTTTTAAAATTGGAGGGCTAGAAATCTAAATGCTCATCAGCAGAGGAATGGATTAAAAAAAAAGATGTGGTACATATATATAATGGAATATTACTCAGTGATTAAAAAGCATGAAATCCTGCAGTTTGCAGCAACATCAATAGACCTGGAGAGTGTCATACCCAGTGAAGTAAGTCAGGTAGAGAAGGAGACACATTGTATAACATCCCTTATGTGTGGGATCTAAAAAGAAATGATACAAATGAACTTACAAATGATTCAAAGGGAAGGGATAGTTAGGGAGCTTGGGATGGTCATGTACACACTGCTATAGTTATTAATACAATGGATAACCAACAGGGACTTATCAGACAGCACATGGAACTCTGCTCAATGTTGTGTGCCAGCCTGCATGGGAGGGGGTTTTGGGAGACTTTGGACACACGTACATGTATGGCTGAGTCCCTTCGCTGATCACCTGAAACCACCACAACATTATTAAATGGCTATACTCCGATATAAAATAAAAGTTCAAAAAAAAATTGGAGAGCTAGAAACAAAAAGTTAGGACTTTGCCAACAGAAGGTAATGACAAACAGTTGGCTAGATGGGGGCTGAGAAGGGGAGTCTCAGAAGGGCAGGTATTCTCACAGTGATCATAGCAGAGGTTCTAAGTCAGCATCCTTACAACAATTTCGGGTGACTAGGCTGCAAAGTGTCATGGCCAAAATGTGCTTGGTAAAAAGCACATGTGTGTACACATGGAACCCCAGCACCTGTGAGTGTGCATTGTAGACTGAACTACAGTTGTCCCTTGGTGTACACGGGGAATTGGCCCAGAAGCCCCTGCAAATACCAAAATCCACGGACACTCAAGTCCCTCCTATAAAATAGTGTAGTACAGGGAATCCAAGCTACGATGGCTAGAATGAAAAAAAACAGATAATAACAAGTGCTGGTGAAGATGGAGAGAAACTGGACGCCTTATGCATTTCTGTCAGGGAATGAAAACAGTGAAGCTGCTATAGACAACAGTTTGATGCTTCCTCAAAAAGTTAAAGACAAAGAAAATATCATATATTAACATATATATATGAAATCTAGAAAAATGATACTGATGAACCTATTTGCAGGACAGGAATAAAGACACAGACATAGAGAACAGACTTATGGACACAGTAGGGGAAGGAGAGGGTAGGATGAATTGAGAGGGTAGCACTGAAACATATGCACTATCACATGTAAAACAGAGAGCTAGTGGGAACCTGCTGCGTTATACAGGGAGCTCAGCTTGGTACTCTGTGATAACCCAGCGAGGCAGGATGGGGTGGGAGGTTGGGGGAAAGGTTCAAAAGGGGGAGGACGTATGTATGATTCACACTGTTGTATGGCAGAAACCAATACAACATTGCAAAGCAATTATCCTCCCATTAAAATTTTTAAAAAATAGTAGGGAAAAAAGTTAAACACAGAGTTACCAATCAACACAACAACTCTACACAGGAAAATTAAAAACAGATATTTAAAAGAAAAAAAATGTACACAAATGTTCACAGCAGCATTATTCATAATAGACAAAAGGTAGAAACAACCCAAATGTCCACCAACCGATAAATGGATAAAATGTGGCCTTTCCACACAATGGAGTATTAGTCAGCAATAAAAGGAAAGCAGTACAGACAACTTGAAAACAAATTATGCTAAGTGAAAGAAGCCAGACACAAAAGGACACATTTCACATGGGATTCCATTTACACAAAATGTCCAGAACAGACAAATAGAGAGATAGAAAGGAGATGAACAGTTCCCGGAGCTGG
Source organism: Giraffa tippelskirchi (assembly GCF_054371585.1). Taxonomy (NCBI): domain Eukaryota; kingdom Metazoa; phylum Chordata; class Mammalia; order Artiodactyla; family Giraffidae; genus Giraffa; species Giraffa tippelskirchi. Next base: position 158,329,472 of record NC_137283.1, on the reverse strand, counting down.
GAGGAGCAGGAATGGAGGGCGACTACTAATGAGTAAAAGGTTTGTTCACGGGGTGAAGAAAATATTCTGGAACTTGATAACGGTGATAGTTGCACAACTTCATGAATACGCTAAACTTTCTGTACACTTTAAAAGGGTGAAAACTATTCAATATCACAGTAATCCAAATATATGTCCCGACCAGTAACACCGAAGAAGCTGAAGTTGAACGGTTCTGTGAAGACCTACAAGACCTTCTAGAACTAACACCCAAAAAAGATGTCCTTTTCATAATACGGGACTGGAGTGCAAAAGTAGGAAGTCAAGAAACACCTGGCGTAACAGGCAAATTTGGCCTTGGAGTACAGAATGAAGCAGGGCAAAGGCTAATAATAGAGTTTTGCCAAGAGAATGCACTGGTCATAGCAAACACCCTCTTCCAACAACACAAGAGAAGACTCTACACACAGACATCACCAGATGGTCAACACCAAAATCAGATTGATTATATTCTTTGCAGCCAAAGATGGAGAAGCTCTATACAGTCAGTAAAAACAAGACCGGGAGCTGACTGTGGCTCAGATCATGAACTGCTTATTGCCAAATTCAGATTTAAGTTGAAGAAAGTAGGGAAAACCACTAGACCATTCAGGTATGACCTAGATCAAATCCCTTATGAGTATACAGTAGAAGTGACAAATAGATTTAAGGGACTAGATCTGATAGACAGAGTGCCTGATGAACTATGGACAGAGGTTCGTGACATTGTACAGGAGACAGGGATCAAGAAAATCCCCATGGAAAAGAAATGCAAAAAAGCAAAATGGCTGTCTGAGGAGGCCTTACAGATAGCTGGGAAGAGAAGAGAAGCAAAAAGCAAAGGATAAAAGGAAAGATATTCCCATCTGAATGCAGAGTTCCAAAGAATAGCAAGGAGAGATAAGAAAGCCTTCCTCAGCGATCAGTGCAAACAAATAGAGGAAAACAACAGATTGGGAAAGACTAGAGATCTCCTCAAGAACATTAGAGATAACAAAGGAACATTTCATGCAAAGATAGGCTCGATAAAGGACAGAAATGGTATGGACCTAACAGAAGCAGAAGATATTAAGAAGAGGTGGCAAGAATACACAGAAGAACTGTACAAAAAAGATCTTCACGACCCAGATAATCATGATGATGTGATCACTCACCTAGAGCCAGACATCCTGGAATGTGAAGTCAAATGGGCCTTAGAAAGCTTCACTATGAACAAAGCTAGTGGAGGTGATGGAATTCCAGTTGAGCTATTTCAAATCCTCAAAGATGATGCTGTGAAAGTGCTGCACTCGATATGCCAGCAAATTTGGAAAACTCAGCAGTGGCCACAGGACTGGAAGAGGTCAGTCTTCAGTCCAATCGCAAAGAAAGGAAATGCCAAAGAATGCTCAAACTACCGCACAATTGCACTCATCTCACATTCTAGTAAAGTAATGCTCAAAATTCTCCAAGCCAGGCTTCAGCAATACATGAACCGTGAACTTCCAGATGTACAAGCTGGTTTTAGAAAAGGCAGAGTAACCAGAGATCAAATTGCCAACATCCGATGGATCATCGAAAAAGCAAGAGAGTTCCAGAAAAACATCTATTTCTGCTTTATTGACTATGCCAAAGCCTTTGACTGTGTGGATCACAATAAACTGTGGAAAATTCTGAAAGAGATGGGAATACCAGACCATCTGACCTGTCTCTTGAGAAACCTGTATGCAGGTCAGGAAACAACAGTTAGAACTGGACATGGAACAACAGACTGGTTCCAAATAGGAAAAGGAGTACATCAAGGCTGTATATCGTCACCCTGCTTATTTAACTTATATGCAGAGTACATCATGAGAAATGCTGGGCTGGAAGAAACACAAGCTGGAATCAAGACTGCCAGGAGAAATATCAATAACCTCAGATATGCAGATGACACCACCCTTATGGCAGAAAGTGAAGAAGAACTAAAGAGCCTCTTGATGAAAGTGAAAGAGGAGAGTGAAAAAGTTGGCTTAAAGCTCAACGTTCAGAAAACTAACATCATGGCATCTGGTCCCATCACTTCATGGGAAATAGATGGGGAAACAGTGGAAACAGTGTCAGACTTTATTTTTGGGGGCTCCAAAATCACTGCTGATGGTGATTGCAGCCATGAAATTAAAAGATGCTTACTCCTTGGAAGGAAGGTTATGGCCAACCTAGATAGCATATTTAAAAGCAGAGACATTACTTTGCCAACAAAAGTCCATCTAGTCAAGGCTATGGTTTTTCCAGTGGTCATGTATGGATGTGAGAGTTGGATGGTGAAGAAAGCTGAGCACTGCAGAATTGATGCTTTTGAACTGTGGTGTTGGAGAAGACTCTTGAGAGTCTCTTGGACTGCAAGGAGATCCAATCAATCCATCCTAAAGGAGATCAATCCTGGGTGTTCATTGGAAGGACTGATGTTGAAGCTGAAACTCCAATACTTTGGCCACCTCATGCAAAGAGTTGACTCATTGGAAAAGACCCTAATGCTGGGTAGGATTGGGGACAGGAGGAGAAGGGGACGACAGAGGATGAGATGGTTGGATGGCATCACTGACTCGATGGACATGGGTTTGGGCAGACTCTGGGAGTTGGTGATGGACAGAGAGGCCTGGCGTGCTGAAATTCATGGGGTTGCAAAGAGTCGGACACGACTGAGTGACTTAACTGAACTGATGGCATGTGATTTTTGTGTCAAGAAAGCTATTATTAAAGTTGTTTTTCATAAATAGAAACAACTATGATTAGAAATAATATTAGGAAGAAAATATTTAATGAAATTGTTAGTGGAGCAGCAGAAATGAAAAAGGAAGGTAAGCCGTAGTGAAGTATTTTTAAATAATAAATTGTAGACATATAATTAAGATATATCGTTCTCCCTGAATTTAACTTTTTCAAAGACTTTGTCCTTATTTTCAAAATGCTGTCTAGAGGTAAACTATTACTAACCATTAGACACTAATTTGGCTTAGGCTAGGCTATCAGACAAAGGCACAGGAGTAAAGTAAAAAAAAGATTCATCTCTATCATGATTTGCAAAGAAAAGAAGAAACAAAAATATCAAGAATCTGACTTTCATGGCAACTGAAAGTCCAAAATTACAAAGTAAATGAAAAGAAATGAAAAGACCTACATAAAAGCAAAAAGAAAATGTAAAATATTAATAATAATAGTAGTAGTAATTAGAACTAAATCCAAACAGCCACTCTTCTGTTTACAACCTATTAGTAAAGAAATATCTGTTCTAATACTTCAATTAAAAAATAGCCACATCAATGTATGCTGAAGAGGTCAAGGAAAGTACAAGATATTTTCATACCAGAAACCCAAAGGTAAATTCAAATTTGTACTCACTTTTAATTGGTGGTTTGAGAATTTTCTTCCCAATCGTCCTCTTCAGTATGTTCCTGTTCTTTGATGTGAGTTTTTCAGACACGTCAGATGTTCCTGTTCATTTGGAACTTTTTCACGGAAAGACTAACTTCAAACAGAATTCTCAATTTGGAGACAGCATTCACGTTCAGACTGATTGAGTTTGAATGATGGTGTGCTATGAATTCAGGGCATGTGTGTGATTCCTGAAATGAAGGGTCTTCACTCTGCATTAGCTTAAAAAGACAGAAGCTTTACAGCCTGCATGGCAATTCATTTCAACCTGAGGGAAAGGAGATGAATTTGCCTTCTGGAGCCTGAGGCAAATACAGATGACCTCCCCCCAAGCAGTGTGAACAGGGACAAGCAGAGAAGATAGCATCTCGGCTCCACCGTGACTTGGCCCAGAGTGTCCCCAGGTTCTGTCCTTTAGGGGAGCAACGGAGGGGAAGGTCTCAGTAAGAAGATCCAGCAGGGACACAGGACAGCTGCGACCGTGTGTCCCAGATCGGGAAAGGGCTCAGTCTTAGCCAGTGGACAGCCCTGCTGCTGTGAGAGCCAAGCCACATAAGCATAAGCATTTTCCAAAGGGAAAGAAGTGAAAGTGAAAGTGTTAGTCACTCAGTCACGTCTGACTCTTTGCAACCCCACGGACTGTAGCCCGCCAGGCTCCTAGGTCCATGGAATTCTCCAGGCAAGAATGTTGGAGTGGGTTGCCATTCCCTTCTCCAGGGGATCTTCCTGACCCAGGGATCAAACCCAGGTCTCCTGCACTGCAGGCAGATTTGTTACCATCTCAGGGATTGCTGTTCAAATGTGCTTGGGAAATACTATTATTCTTAGAAATTCACAATGAGACTATTCAGTGGTGGAAGTCCAACAGTCAGAAATTCCTTTAACTTTGTCTAAATCACATAGCTAATCACAGAACCTTTTTTCTAAATTATTATTATAACAAGTACTAATCTACTAATGGAAATGGCAATCCACTCCAGCATTCTTGCCCGGGGAATCCCATGGACAGCGGAGCCTGGAGGGCTACAGACCATAGGGTCGCAAAGAATCAGACATGACTAAAGCAACACAATCTACAAATATCTTGTGGAATACACTTTGGGAAACACTGGTCCAAACTAACAGTGTCTCATGTTTCAGACAAATTTTTGACTCGGGTGGGGACAAGGGTTTCCAGATAAAACAGAGGAAGCCCACTTAGATTTGAAGATGTACACCTCACTCACCGCACCCAGCAGGCTCTGCAACCCCCCTCTGAAATGCCACTCTACCACGTGAGTTATCAACAGAACGAAGATGGTTACCTTCCTCAGGGTAGCACTCCGGGACCCCACGTGAGCCCATTATGAGGTTGCCATCTTCGTCATGCCGTTCCACGGTCCCAGGGGGACAGGTGGGGGTGGGGGTTGTGGGCTCCGGGGTGGTGGTGGTTGTCTGGGTTGTGGTTCGGGTGGTCGTTGGGCGAGTGGTGGTAGTGGTTGGCCGAGGGGTCGTGGTGGGCCGAGGGGTCGTGGTGGTGGGTCTTGTGGTTGTGATGGGGGCACGGGTGGTTGTTTTGATGACCTCCAAGCCCACAAGGGGCTTGCCTCCAAGACTCAAAATGGGCTTATCCTGGGCACTGGCCAAGGGTTTGGCATGGCGCCCCTGTCCAAAGAGTGGGAGGCCATCGGGGCTCACCACGGGAGTCCCTCCCAGATCTGAAACAAAATCAAACAAAAGCTATGCAGCCAGGTGAAACAATCCAGGGAAGTAAAAAAACAAGTGGAAAGTATCTTCTCAATGTCTTATATTTTAATCAATAAAAGGCAAAGAAATAATGAAAAGGATACCAGCTGAGGTCACAGTACCTGCTACTATCCAGAAACTTCTGGGCTTTTTATATTGTTCATTACTCTGTACTAGCTTATAAAAGTATATAAATACCTCATTGCTATGCCCCATTACCTGCAATAACTCTAAGTCTCTAGGAAGGAAAGTGATTCTTTCCCCATCCTTATTCTTACCACTATGGACTTAAGTGTTACTTTGGACCAGTGGTAGCAAAGATATTCTGCAAAGAGCCAGAGAGTAAACATTTTAAGCTTTGTGTTGCCACTATTCAACTCTGCCACTACAGAACAAAAAACATAGACAGTACACCAATAAATGCATGTTTCTGTGTTCCAAGAAAACTCTGTGTATGGAGAGTGAAATATGAATGTAATATAATCTTCACATGCCACAAATATTATTCTATGATTTTTTTGGCAATCATTTAAAAATGTAAAAGCTATTCTGAGCTCACAGGCTATACAAAAACAGGCAGCAGGCAGGATTTGGCTTTAGAAGTGGTGTTGCTGAAGTCTGCTCTGGACTGCCCAATCCCAAGAATGAAGTCAAGAGCCACCTCCTCTAGAGGGTGGAGTCTGTAGGAAGACGGTTGGATCAGGGAAGAAGCTAAGCTCCACCCCTTCCGAGGCACCTCGTCTCCACATGGTTAATGTAACTGGACCAAGGGCCCCATTAAAAATGAGGAGGAGGAGGAAGAGAGAAGTTGCTACCCTTCAGATAACTCAGGGCACTTTTGTTCCATGAGAACCATTCTCACTTACCCACAATGGTTCGACCATCTCCTCCTAGTTTAATCCGGAGAGGATTTCCTTGTGAATCTTGTAGGTACCTTCCTTCTGTGTTCAATACTAACCCACGATCAAGATCCACGACCTAAATCCATGACACAGATTAAAGAATGTATTGAACATTTCGAAACGTTCACATTAATCCAATTACATGAATATAGGGCAATAGGAAACACTATTTTTGTCAGCATCATTCATAAGGTATAATAGGAATGAAGTACAAAACAGTCATATTTCATACTTGTTTATCCATATAACAATTGTTTCAAGTTTTCTCAAATATTCAAAAGATGTTCAAAATACTTTTACCACTAAGTATGTTGTATGTCAAAAGCAGGAAACAACCTAGGTGTTCATTGATGGAGGAAAGAGATTAAATAAATCATGGCATAAATCATTCATACAGTGAAATATTGTGCTGCCAGTGAAAAGGATTTGGAAATTCTGAATTTATCATGAGATATACTGAGGCAGACTTAGATTAAAGGACTGATTATTTTGCAAAATAAAGTACATTCACTTGTATATATAAGCTTAAAAGTGTAGAGAGAAAATTCTGGACAGATATATCCCAAACTGTTAATAGTGGTTATTTCTGAGAAGTGATTTGGGATACTTATAATCTTTTTATACATTTTTGAATTGTTTTAATTTCTTGCCATAAACACAACAGGTTTCCATTTTGCTGTGTGATAAAAATCAAAATTGTTATATCAAAACCAGTTTAATTTGTAATTAGCTTAATATAACACACATGAAAAATTTTCATGTTCTAAGGAATTGTACAACTTGGACAAAAGGTATTATTATCTCTGTTAAGAAACAACTCATGTGCCACACTGATGGTTCTCAAAATATAGTGCTGGGCCAGCTTCCCCAACCTCACCTGGAAACTTGTCAGACATGAGAATTACCTAGCCCAACCCAAACCATACTGACAAGCCCTCAGGGATTCTGACGCCCATTGGTGTTTGAAAACCATGACTCTGAACAATCTAGTCACTGGAGGAACCCCTGCAAGCAGGCCACTTGTCGGGTATTATCTCAGTAATTAAAATAAAGCTTATATAAATAAACCCTACTTTGAAATCTACTCCATACTGTTTCAATTCAAAATTGTTTACAATGACACTTCATTTTCATATGTATTCTTCCTTCTATAAATTTCCATTCCTTTGAGAAATGATAAAATGTATCTTGAAGCCACCTGTGACTGAAAATTCTTTGAAGTTCATCAGTATGTTTTCCTAAATCTTACTGCTATAAATGAGAAATTTTGACTGGGAATTCTACTATGAATAATTTTTTTGATTCTTTGAAAAAATGTTTTAAATCTCTGAACATTCTAAGTGTTCTGTCCATCACCCTCAACCCACCAAAAACTCCTAAACATTTACCTTAACCCCAGGAAGTCAAAGTCATTTAGCTTAAACATACATAAAGTACTAATACTTATTTTTTATTCCAGTCAAACAACAATTGTTGGAAGATTTAAAAGGTGATCTGATAAAAACTGCCTATTTGATTCAGAGATTTTTGCTTTGGTTCAGTTGTTTTTATCCTGCTTCCTTTTACAAAGGATTTGAGATAATTTACAGAAAATATGTATTCTGTTTAATCAAACCATAAAGAAAAAATAAAATAAAGCTAACAGGAGTGGGAAAACAAATTCACTGGACAGGCTGTGCCTCAGATTTTGTCTGACTGGTTAGCCTAAACATTTGTGTGACCTTCTTAACCAGTCAAGAAGAATGGGAACAAATGCCCATGCCTGACCTAATTAGCTATGAGAAGAAAGCAAAGTAGTTCTCAGGAGAATCAAAGCCTTTTCTGAGCACTGGAAGAAACAATAGAGTATAAGTGTACTGACACACAAGTGGTTAAAACTAGAGAAAAAAAGACCGCTTCATTTTTTATTACACAACGCCCGCCATTTTTCTCTTCCCAACAGCATGAAAACAACCGGTATGTGTAAAGAAGTTTACCCTACCCACTTTGTTCCTTGAGGGCCATTGATAATTCTTTGTCCACTTGGTTTTCCATTACTACCAGGAAGTACTCTCCCGTCTCCATTTGGTCTTCCATTATAACCTACAAGGTACCAAACAAACAAACAAAAAATACAGAACCTGGTAAATTCAACACTCCTGGAAAGTTGGCTTCATACCACCCTGTAAGTAGTAACATATCATTTCAAACAGAAACACTAAACAGAATTTTGAACCAATAGCTCAAATATATTAGCTAATAATAGACTGAAACTGTGACTTCTACATGACAAACAAGAATGTCTGTGAAGGTACGGTCACAGTTTTCTACAATATTGGGGGAATGAGAGTGTTTGGCCTAAGTAAAATTTCCAGGTAAAGTTTAAGACCGTAGTAGTTGTAGCTTTTTTTCAGCCAGCTGGAAGGTGGAAGGAGGGAGAGTTGGAAGGACAGGGAAAATTCTCTCTGACATCTATGAGATACCGTGCTTCTCTCCTCCGCAGATTATACTAAACACAACCACTGTCTCTAGCTGACTCGGGTCTAGATCATCCATCACCAAGTATAAACACACAGTGCTGACTCAAAGCTTGCTGACATCAGTAGGGCCGCAGAAGGATTTGCTCAGAGAGGAGGTAGCAGGCCCTTCAGTTGCTCTCCAACTGTTCCTTGCACCTGCCCTCTCTCTTCACCTCCTGCCCTTTCTCATCACCTGCAGCTTGGTCGAGGCCTCCGCTGGAAGCATCTGCTCTAGCTTAGCCCACCGGATAAAGTGCCTGGGCTTCCCGACAGCTATTTGCAGGTCAGAGACATTTCTCTCGTTCAAATAGTTAATGAAAATTAAGAATTTATTGACTTTTTTACAAGGGAATGTGACTTTTACATCTATTATTAGGGTGTTAGGTTTGCATGAAACAGTCCATTTTAATGGAAAACTGACCTCCTTGTGGGGGCACTGTCCTAGGGCTTTACATTGAGCTAAATTAACAGTATATTGCATGGATTAACAACTACTAATACATTTAACCAAGAATGTTCTATTATGCCCCAAATCCATGCAAGGGGAATGCAAGGCACCACTTAACCGATTGCAGATTTCAGGTAAATACCTTAGCTCCTGCTCTGAGGTCCACCTAGACTCCAGCTCACAGCTGTCTACATTCTGTCCAAAACCTATGTCACATATTGGCATGTTACGCCTCTGTGCGACCATCATCTTTCACAGTCTTTTCTGGAGGTTTTAAACAACATTCACTGGTTGCAACATCTGAGCAATTCTCCCCCAAGATAATTTGAGTTTGTCCCAAGATGTTTTTAGCTGAGAGGTTTATATGCATTTCCAAGGCAAACCATTCAATATCACAGTAATTCAAGTCTATGCCCTGACCAGTGACAACAAAGAAGCTGAAGTTGAACAGTTCTATGAAGACCTACAAGACCTTCTAGAACTAACACCCAAAAAAGATGTCCTTTTCATTATAGGGGACTGGAATGCAAGAGTAGAAAGTCAAGAAACACCTGCAATAACAGGCAAATTTGGCCTTGGAGTACAGAATGAAGCAGGGCAAAGGCTAATAGAGTTCTGTCAAGAGAACACACTCTTTGTCATAGCAAACACCCTCTTCCAACAACACAAGAGAAGACTCTACACACGGACATCACCAGATGGTCAACACAGAAATCAGATTGATTATATTCTTTGCAGCCAAAGATAGAGAAGCTCTATACAGTCAGCAAAAACAAGACTAGGAGCTGACTGTGGATCAGATCATGAACTCCTTATTGCCAAACTCAGACTGAAATTGAAGAAAGTGGAGAAAACCACTGGACCATTCAGGTAAGACCTAAATCAAATCCCTTATGACTATACAGTAGAAGTGAGAAATAGATTTAAAGGACTAGATCTGATAGACAGAATACCTGATGATCTATAGATGGAGGTTTGTGACATTGTCCAGGAGACAGGAATCAAGACCATCCCCAAGAAAAAGAAATGCAAAAAAGCAAAATGGCTGTCTGAGGAGGCCTTACAAATAGCTGTGTAAAGACGGGAAGCGAAAAACAAAGGAGAAAAGGAAAGATATACCCATTTGAATGCAGAGTTCCAAAGAATAGCAAGGAGAGATAAGAAAGCCTTCCTCAGCAATCAATGCAAAGAAATAGAGGAAAACAACAGAATGGGAAAGACTAGAGATCTTTTCAAGAAAATAAGAGATACCAAGGAAACATTTCATGCAAAGATGGGCTCAATAAAGGACAGAAATGGTAGGGACCTAACAGAAGCAGAAGATATTAAGAAGAGTGGCAAGAATACACAGAAGAATTGTACAAAAAAGTTCTTCACAACCCAGACAATCGCGATGGTGTGATCACTCACCTAGAGCCAGACATCCTGGAATGTGAAGTCAAGTGGGCCTTAGGAAGCATCACTATGAACAAAGCTAGTGGAGGTGATGGAATTCCAGTTGAGCTCTTTCAAATCCTGAAAGATGACACTGTGAAAGTGCTGCACTCAATATGCCAGCAAATATGGAAAACTCAGCAGTGGCCACAGGACTAGAAAAGGTCAGTTTTCATTCCAATCCCAAAGAAAGGCAATGCCAAAGAATGCTCAAACTACTGCACAATTGCACTCATCTCACACGCTAGTAAAGTAATGCTTAAAATTCTCCAAGCCAGGCTTCAGCAATACGTGAACCGTGAACTTCCAGATGTTCAAGCTGGTTTTAGAAAAGGCAGAGGAACCAGAAATCAAATTGCCAACATTAGCTGGATCATTGAAAAAGCAAGAGAGTTCCAGAAAAACATCTATTTCTGCTTTATTGACTATGCCAAAGCCTTTGACTGTGTGGATCACAATAAACTGTGGAAAATTCTGAAAGAGATGGGACTACCAGACCATCTGATCTGTCTCTTGAGAAACCTGTATGCAGGTCAGGAAGCAACAGTTAGAACTGGACATGGAACAACAGACTGATTCCAAATAGGAAAAGGAGTACGTCAAGGTTCTATATTGTCACCCTGCTTATTTAACTTACATGCAGAGTACGTCATGAGAAACGCTGGGCTGGATGAAGCACAAGCTGGAATCAAGATTGCCGGGAGAAATATCAGTAACCTCAGATATGCAGATGACACCACCCTTATGGCAGAAAGTGAAGAACTAAAGAGCCTCTTGATGAAAGTGAAAGAGGAGAGTGAAAAAGTTGGCTTAAAGCTCAACATTCAGAAAACTAAGATCATGGCATCCCGTCCCATCACTTTATGGCAAATTGATGGGGAAACACTGGAAACAGTGGCTGACTTTTTCTGGGCTCCAAAATCACTGCAGATGGTGACTGCAGCCATGAAATTAAAAGACGCTTACTCCTTGGAAGGAAAGTTATGACCAACCTAGACAGCATATTAAAAAGCAGAGACATTACTTTGCCAACAAAGGTCCATCTAGTCAAGGCTATGGTTTTTCCAGTGGTCATGTATGGATGTGAGAGTTGGACTATAAAGAAAGCTGAGTGCCAAAGAATTGATGCTTTTGAACTGTGGTGTTGGAAAAGACTCTTGAGAGTCCCTTGGACTGCAAAGAGATCCAACCAGTCCATCCTAAAGGAGATCAGTCCTGGGTGTTCATTGGAAGGACTGATGTTGAAGCTGAAACCAATACTTTGGCCACCTGATGCGAAGAGCTGACTCACTGGATAAGACCCTGATGCTGGGAAAGATTGAGGGCAGGAGGAGAAGGGGACGAAAGAGGATGAGATGGCTGGATGGCATCATCGACTCGATGGACATGGGTTTGGGTAGACTTCGGGAGTTGGTGATGGACAGGGAGGCCTGGCGTGCTGCGGTTCATGGGGTTGCAAAGAGTAGGACATTACTGAGCGACTGAACTGAACTGAACTTATATGCAGAATAACCACAACAAGTTCCAGCCTCAACAGGAACTAATCCTTCCTGCTGCTGCTGCTGCTAAGTCGCTTCAGTCGTGTCCAACTCTGTGCGACCCCATAGACGGCAGCCCACCAGGCTCCCCCATCCCTGGGATTCTCCAGGCAAGAACACTGGAGTGGGTTGGCATTTCCTTCTCCAACGCATCAAAGTGAAAAGTGAAAATGAAGTTGCTCAGTCCTGTCTGACTCCTAGCGACCCCCTGGACTGCAGCCCCCCAGGCCCCTCTGTCCATGGGATTTTCTAGGCAAGAGTACTGAAGTGGGGTGCCATTGCCTTCTCCGAATTCTTCCCGTGGATTCCTTAATACCCCCTGGCACAAGAACAACCTAAAACAGAGGCACCTGAGTGTGGCATCATGGCTGTGACACAGATTCACAGATTTCGAGCGTAGGTTAAGGAACTCAGAGAAGCGAGATGGGATAGCAGTGGCAACCCACTCCAGCATTTTTGCCTGGAGAATCCCATGGACAGAGGAGCCTGGCGGGCTACAGTCCACCAGGCGGCAAAGACTCGGACACGACTGAACAGGCACACACACATACCAGAGGGTTGTGGAGTCGGTGTTGGGATTGGAACGGCCGCCCAGCCACCTCACAGCTGTCCCCAGCAAGCCACTCAGACCCCTAAGCCCCGGCTTCCTCATCTGAAGATCATCGGGAGAAGCAATGCAAAACCAGGAGATCGCATTTACATCTCAAAGCTCCTAACCCATCTGCTTATACAGAACAGATGCTCCGTAAGATAAAAGGTTCTTGGGAATTGCTATGAACCCTGCTGAGAACCGTCAAGACAACGTTCAGGTAAAAACAACTCACCTGGTCTCGAAGGGGGTCTCACCGGCGCGCGTGAGAACGGGTTCCGGAACCTGGAGTTCATCATCCGCTGGCGCAAGGAGAGCATCGGGGTGGTGGGGGAGGACGGGGCAGGCGCGCGCGTGGTGAACCGCGGCGGCGCGGGGGTGCCCACCGTGGGACTCGGGGTGGCGGCGGTGCTGCGAGCGGGCTGTCTGGGCGGGAGGTGCGAGGCTCTCGGGGAGCTGCCCGGAGGTGGAGAAAGAGGCCGCTTCACCGGAGTGGCGTTCTCGTCGTGCGGGGAGCCCACCCTGGGGGGCGCCAGCACGATGGCTGGCTCCGTCTCCCCCTTAGCGAGGGTCCCGTCAACGTGTTTGCCGCCCCTGGGGCTGAAGGAGGAGGGCCACTTCGGAGCAGAGGAAGACTGCGGGTCCTTGTCCTTTCCTCCCTTAAAGAACTTCACGTCTTCATCCTCCTCGGCTGACACCGACTGCTGCGATTTGGACGGCAGGGGCTCCCTTTTGGCTGGCGAGGCCTGGGACGCCCCGTCCTTCCTCCCCGCCCACTGGGGCCCTGCTCTGCCCGGGACCCTGGTGCGGGCGTGGGGGTGCAGGCTGCCGGGCCTGCCCGGGGGCCTGCGGAGGTGAACATCGCCTGCGCTTCCTGCCTGAGCCTCCACCTGGCGGTGCTTGGGAAGGGACGAGGTGGCGTCCTTGGCACGGGATGGGGTGGCGTCATTGGCACCGGCCGAGTACGCTGGCGCCCGGACCCCCCCGGTCCTCGCTTCTGCGCTGTCGTCGTCCAGATTCTGGGGAGACGCCACGCGGGAGGACTGTCCGCCTCTGGACAAGTAAGAGTCTGAGAAGGAGGCGCTTTCCTGCGACGTGGGGTGTGGACGGCCGGCTTCAGAAGGGAGCGCAGGCTGGGGTCTGGAAGGCGGACGCCCCACTTCCTTGCTCTGTGGGCCATGGGGCTGTGGCTGGGACGCCGGGATGGCCGAGGAAGGCGACTTTTCTAGAGCAGCGGATCCGGCACCCACCCTTTTGGGACCCGTGGGTCCCGGGTGGTGCGGTGACCGTGGCACAGGCGGCCAGGCCCCCAGCTGCGTTTTGGGGGACCCGCCCTCCGCACCCGCGTCTGTGCTTTCTTGCACATCCTGAGCCTTAGAGGACGGAGGTTTGGCCTGAGGGGGCACCCCAGCCCAAGTGCCCACGGATTTGGGGTTCTCTGGGAGGGGCTCCTTCCACTGCAGGCTCTCCCCTCTCTGGGGGCCTCTTCTCAGATGGTCCGCGCCCGGGGAGGCAGGCTTCCTGGAGGAGGAAGACATGTGGTCGTTCACCACGGTGGCAGGAAGTGGTTTTTCGTCTTCGGCCTCCTCTTCGCTGTCTTCTTGGCCTCCGGGGCCGCGCCGATGGTCAGAAGCTGGGTGAGAATCCACCCTTGGGTGAACCCGGGGGGACGCGGTGGACGGAGGGGAGCTGGAGGGCTGTAACCGGGGTCCCCGGCCGCTGCCAAACCTGTGCGGGTATCTGCCGTGGGCAGCGAAGGGCCTGTTTCTGAGAGAACTGAAGTGTCCAAAGACTGGCGGGCCCGCGGGCAGCCGGGACCTAAATGTTGGGGCCGTGGCCACAGCCGGCCTCCCTCCTTCTTCCACATCACTGTCACCATCGCCATCGGAGTCACCTGCTCCTTCAGAGGCCTGTGTCCTCGAGGAGGGACGGGAGGAGCCCGAGGAGGGCCGGGTGGACCCTGACGGTGCGTTGGACCTGGCGGCCGGCGCGTCCTGACCATCCTTCCAGCCTCGGGAGAGCGGAGACCCGGGCTTTGGTTCGGTGATCAGGAGCCGAGATGACCCCCCAGGAGATGGAGAAAGTCTCGAGGGTGGGGCTGAGGCCCTGGAACCTTCCTCCCTATCCTCGGAGTGGGGCGCCCTCCGGGCGGGCAGGGCTGGCCTCGTGCCATGGTGCGCCGCGCTTCGGTCGCGCAGGGCGCTCCAGGCCGGGTGGCGGCCGGACGACAGGGCGGGCCTAGCGTGCGCGGCGCTCTTGCCGGGCAGGTGTTCCGACAGGGCGTCCTTGGGGTGCGGGGAGCGCGAGGTGGTTTCTTCCTTCTCTAGACCCACTGAGTCATTGTCAGTAGAGCTGGAAGGCCGGCTGGTGGGGGGTCCCCCTGAAAGGCGGTGAGCACTGCTCTCAGGGGGTGCACGGGAGGCAGAAGAAGATGCGGAGGGGGGCGCCCCCGGACGAGGGTGGGAGGTGGGCGAGGAGCCGCGCTGGTCCACGCCTTCCTTCCGCGGCAGCACGGGCGTGCGGGCTCTCACTGGAGTCCTCCCAGCGGCAAGAACCGGGTGGACAGCTCTACTTGGTGGCCTCTGCTGGGACTTCTGGCCTTGGGTCTCCGGGGGCAAGGTTGGTGGGTCCCCGCGGGAATCCGGCTCCTCTTTGTCAGTGATTTCTGTGGACTGAAGACCCCAACCTCCGTTCTTCCTGGGGGGAAGCTGGGCTTTCCTGAGCAGTCCACCGTTAGCCAATATTTTGTTCTTCAAGTCGAGAAGCAGGCTCTTGACATTTCTCCCTTGGGGAGAAACAGGCAAGTGAGTATGTTTTGAGGGAGCTGGAGCTTTAGGAGATGAGGAAGGCTCAGGCTTTTCAGGTTTGTGCTGATCTTCCCTGTCTGTTTTCTGTTGAACGTCAGACTCACTGGTAGGGGCTGTAACAGATTTTAAAGAATTTGCTGTCAAAGAAGCAATTTGAAAGATGGGCAATGAAAAATGACTAAGATGGCAGTATGGAGGCGCCAAACATTAGTAATAAAACTGATAATTTCTCCTCCTTTAGACACTGGGCACTTATTTTCTCAATTATAGAATCTCCTTTTAAGTTCTAGTTTGCTTTAAGCAATATAGTCCTTATATTGGTATGTCCTTTTCCAGGGGATCTTCCCAACCTAGGGATTGAACCCAGGTCTCCCACATTGCAGGAAGATTTTTTACAGTCTGAGCCACAAGGGAAGCCCCAATAACTTTTAAAGTTCTATTTTGCTTTAAGCAATATAGTCCTAGAGAATATGTGTGCTGAGTTTCTATAAATTGAATCGGGCTATGCCACAGCTTATTTGAAGGAATTCTGAAATGAGTGCTTTGAAGTAATCCATTGAGTTCATAAGTACAAAATCTTATATAGGATTTTCTTAATATAACTGTCAAGATATTACAAATGCATTATAGCTGTTCCTTACAATGTAGGCAAGAAATACACATAAGCCTGGCACAGAATGTTCAACGATCTGAACTTAAAGTACAGATGTGTTGTGTGTAATTTGCAAATGACTGGGGTGAGTTACACATTTGTCATTTTTGAGGCATTACAAAGACTTCTCTATTCCTTATAACATGTCCTTACTTGCTTTTTTATGGCTGAAAATCCCTTTAATGATGGATACATTTGTAATCCCACAATAAAGCCTAAAATAAAAAGACCCCTGAGATAAGCAAAACATTATATTATGTGTACCCTACAATTTACTCTTTCTGGAGAGCAGGGTTGAATCAAGGGAAGGATGCTGTCAGGGGAGAAGGATTTATTATAGCACTGGGGGATCCAGAGAGAGCAAACTTCATTTATTTCAGCTTTTTGAAGATAGAACTGCAGTAGACTGTGGATCCTCACAGCATATAATGAAGGTGGTAGCTACCAACATCTGTTGCAAGCTCAGAGAAGCAGGAAGGAAAATATAGCCCACTCCAGTTTTGGACTTTATTGACCTGTTGGGTTTTGATACTGAGCAGATAAACATGGTAACTGAAATTCTTCTGGGTACTGCTGTACTCCAAAACCATGGAATACAAACTATAAAAATTTTATGTGCTGTTTATTCACTGAAATGGGACCAACTAAAAATGTCCCATTATGCCTGTAAAATGTTCTTCCCCTGTCATCATAAATCCCAAATTACACAATGGTGTAAGATTAATCACGGATGAATACATTAATCACATAATATGTAATTAATATAATAATCATTAATGTCATTAGCAATCAATATCATTTTAGGGTTTGGAGAGACCAATTTCAGAAGGGACCACAAAAATATTTTAGACATCAGAATGGCGCTTTAACCCCACAATTCATCAACAGAGCAGTTCTAAACCCATGAGCATGATTCAAAATAACACACCACAATTAGGAGTAATGAAGAGAGAGAGAAAGAGAGCCACAGACACACCATGCTTACTCGGTGGCAGAGCAACAATGAAGGCTTTGGAATGAGGCCCCAGTCCTCTCCTGTTGGCGGCCCGGATTTTGAAAAGATAGCGTTCCCCAGGCTGCAGACCTTCTACCCGGGCAGACGTCGTCTCTCCAGGGTAGGTGAGGGACTTTGCTCCAAATGGTTTGAGAGCCGGGGCATATGAAAGAATGTACTCTGAAATGATTTGGCAGACGGTTGGAAGGAGGAAACTGAAAACAGTCCTGTGTCCAGCAGACAGACTGTACAGGCAGCATGAATTAGAATGCGCATTACTAAAATTAATACTCTAGCTATGCATGCCAAATCAGCAGCTGGAGCAGAACGACACAGTAGGAGGTGAACCAGTGACTCAGTCAGGCCACCAGACAGTCAATCAGCTGGCAATTTTCTATTTGTTGCAAACTCAGCATATGGATCCCAGGAGGCCAGTCTTCATACAACGTACCAAAAATATTTACACTGTGTTTGGGTTTTTTCCTCATTGTGTTTATTTACTAATTTACCATGACAGAATATAGCCAGAATAGAAGAAGTCAGGGTGGGAAAAAAGAAAGACAGCTTCTATGAACTGATTCTGAATAGCTGCTAACACCTCTAAGAGTTCCATTTTATGCATCGGGGCTGTTTGTATTTGTACATTAAGCCAGATAAATTCCATATTTGAAATATAATATCACTTTTGTAGCAATTAGGGAAGTTCTTAACATATTCAGAAAAGGATTTTTCAGTTTTTAAAACTGTAAGGACAAGTTGCTGAGTCATACATAGACATGTAATGTTTAATGTTTCTCTACAACTACAAATATGTTATGCCTTGGGCTTTGAAAATCATAGCAAATTCAGTCCAAGGAACTAATATATCTCTGCACTTACATGGAAATATTGCAACATAAGGAAGCCATGTTTTGAAGCCATCCATTCCAAGGCTTCAGTCCCATGATTGGGCGGCATCACTGACTCAATGGACATGAGTTTGAGCAAACTCAGGGAGATAGTGAAGGACTGGGAAGCCTGGCCTGCTGCAGTCCATGGGGTCGCAAAGTTGGACACGACTTAGCGACTGAACAACAAGGTTTTGAAGCATAATTTTCATCCTCAACTAAAAACTGTCATGAATATTTTCCTGCCAATAACTCAAGATTTATAACCTACTGAGTTAATATGAGTAGGAGTTAACCAAGAGGGGAAAAAAAATGAATTACAAAATAACCATGCAACCATCATACTTCCTAGGGAAGCATGGATGGTCTTTCCTTTTCCCCTAAGCTTTAATCTTTAAAAAGTACATTAGTTAAAAAATTTTCATCCAAAAATCCTTTTCAGCATTTGTCTGAAAAATAAGTAAATAAATAAATAAAGCAGCATTCTTTTCTCATTGAAACTGAACAAACTAGTCATTTGCGGTGGTCAAAAGTAAGAATTTTAAAAACCCACTGTCTATAAAATTTTGTAATTCAGATTGTTTTTATAGATTCAATTCATCTGGAAAAAATTTGACCATGTCAAAGTATATCCTTTTATTATGCTTTCTTTTTCTCAGATGTAAAAAATGCCCCAGGATAACTGTGAATTTACAATTCTACCACCACACCTTCAGGTTAGTGAGGTACATGAGTTCTTTTGGACATAAAAACTCAGTAGCTATTATTACTTCTGGCAATATTTAATTGACTACCAGGGAGTTTCTTTTGCCAAAGAGCTATAAATGTAAAGTAAGATGTGGGAATGGGGGGAAAAAAGTAAATAGCATGGTAATAAGGTCATCAAGGAACAATAATTGACTTTTTTTAATAACTAAAAAAGGTAGTCAGCTAAAATATGTTTTTATTCAGGTTTCAGAAGTCTTTTCAGCATCATGATAATAATACAGTAGCCAGTGTTCAAACTGTCATAAAAAGAATGATTAAAAGGGGCCAACTATTTCTTCATTTGTTTCTGATTTATTCCAAAAAAAAAAAAAGGTGAGCAAGAATAGCACAATATATTTTTTAAAAACCTAGAAAGAAAGCATTGAATTTTAGAAAACACTTTCTTCTATCTTCTGTAATTTTTACTGTCTCATGAAAAGATATCCTTATAGATTAGCAAAGATAACTTAAGGTTGAATACAAAAGAGAACCATCCATTTTCTTTAATTAAGAAATTCTCAAAGGAAATCAGTGATAATTTGCTGAATTTCCTTCAGCTTACACAAACTTAGCATATTAAAGTTTTCTTCCAAAATCCAGCAACAATAAAAAGTACCCTTAGAGTACATTTGCATAGCCAAACCCTAACCCTCAATTGTCATTTAATTGCCAGGTCGTGTCTGACTCTTTGCAACCCCATGGACTGTAGCCTGCCAGGCTCCTCTGTCCATGGGATTTCCCAGGCAAGAGTACTAGAGTGGGGTGCCATTTCCTTCTTCAGAGGATCTTCCTGACTCAGGGTCTGAACCCATGTCTGCTGCATTGGCAGGCAGGTTCTTTACTGCTGATCCACCTGGGAAGCCTAACCCTTAATACCACTTTTTAAATGTCTCCAAGTAGATTTCCAAAAGGTTTCTGAATGTTTTTACATTAAAAAGAAATTATTTGTGCTTTTATTTAATGTTCTCAACAGACTACTTTAAAATTTATCTAGTTGTGACTTCTTTATTCTATTTTCATTTTTTAAAATCTACAGTATTTTTTTTCCTGTTTTAAGGTCATTTTTTTCTTCAGATCCCACCCCCCCAAAATTCAATTGTTCAAAATGTTGACAAATAGGGGAAAAAATCTATATAACATTTTAATTTTCAAGGAGAAAGGGGCAACTGTGGAGATGGTTGCATGGCATCACAGACTCAATGGATATGAATTTGAGCAAACTCCAGGAGATGGTAAAGGACAGGGGAGCCTGGCATGCAGTCCATACGGTTGCAAAGAGTCAGACACGACTTAGCGACTGAACAATAACGATAAATATTTGTAGTCCATTCAAGACATTTATGATCCAATGGGGTTCCTGCTCAACCTAACCTGCCAGGATCTTAACCAGCACAATGAAAAGATCCACAGAATGAAAAACAAGGTGTCACTTTGTTTGGTTAAAGGTTATGATGTCACATCCATTCAATTAACAACAGCCCTCTTGATAGTAGCATCAAAATCCCTGCATACAGGGGGAGATGGAAAGTCATCTGCCTGATGACCCCACTCTAACTGACAATGAAAACCCTGCTGAAATATCCTTGTCCACTGGATTGGCATTCCAGATCTGTATCTTAACTTCCC
Organism: Giraffa tippelskirchi; assembly: GCF_054371585.1. Taxonomy (NCBI): domain Eukaryota; kingdom Metazoa; phylum Chordata; class Mammalia; order Artiodactyla; family Giraffidae; genus Giraffa; species Giraffa tippelskirchi. The sequence continues at coordinate 158,309,214 of NC_137283.1, read as the reverse complement.
TGTTGCTTTTGCAGTCGCCAAGCCTGCGATCAGAACCAGTGTTTATCAGAGTCAAGGCACAGTTCTCGTCGGGCATTTCACCCCCATGTGTGCCTTACACTCTCAGTCATGAGGTTCCTACCTTTCACTTTCCCCTCGGTCTCAGGCAGAGCATCCCAAGCTACAGTGACAGCTGTAGGCTTGCCATTGACTGGCCAGACGTTTAAATTTTCAGGAGCTGTGGTAGGAGCTACAAAAGGACAAGAATCCAAGGTTTAAAAAGGCCCTCATGGGTGTTCTAAAAGTAAATGACATATGGTCCCTACATACACATGTTCATTGCAGAGCTACTGTGTTAATTTTTATTATACATGAGAGAAAATTCTCCACTTGCCCTTTGTGTATTTAGTGGTCTATGTCAGCTTTACCAACTCATAGAGTGAGGAGTTAGACACACATCAGGAAATGTTTTTAGGAATTCAGAATTTCTCTCCTTGACGAATATTGAAATATACAAAGGAAAGTATAATCCAGTTCCAACTTCCTCTGGATAAAATTTTGGTTTTTTTTTTTCTGGACAAAGTTTTTAAAGACATAATTTAAAAGAAAATAATTGTAGCCTTGAATATAGAACAAATTTCTCCCCCAGAATCAAGCACAACTTGAGTCTTAAGAAAGGAGAGTCTCTCCAATACTCTGGAGCCACGCGTTTGTTACTCAGGGGCGTTCACACAGACAGCGGGGATTTATGAAGGCTCCACGTGGTTTTAATGCACTCCACATGTCAGGAAAACATGCTCAGGAAAATAGCCAGTGAAGGATGAAGCATGGACCCAAGGAAACTTCTTAGGAGATTTAGGGTTAATGCTACTTTGAAAAATGCCTCTCCTGGCCATTATCACTATGGCTCCCTGAGTGTCTTTAAATCTCCTTTTAGGGGTAATTCCCAAGTTGCAAGTCCAAAGGCCATTCTGAATACAGACCAGACTCCGGTGTTCTCTGGAAGACAGATGTACTCCACCTGCCGTCTCGTTCACCCTGGGAAATGCGGACTGCAAATTCATACATGGTGTCTGGAATCAGGTTCTCAACCAGCACGCGTCTGTTGGAGACCTGCTTGTAATCCCATCTCGCCAACTCCCCCTTTTCTCGGTAGCGCACTGTGTAGTGTCTGTAAGAAAACACAAAGCAGCAACACACCCAGCTGACCGGCTCTCTGCAGGTGGACCCTGGCGTCCTTGGTGTTTTCCCTTCCCTGTAAGTGATGACTTCTGGAGGTAAGTGGTGAAATCAAGAAGAGAAAATTCTAAACTTGTGATTTTGTTATTACTTCAAAGAATCTACTTAAGTTCCAGGGAGGTGTGTCTAAAGTAGCCCAGGAAAGACAGAGCTTAGTGTCTTTTCAGGACCAAAACATTTTATTGCTCAAAAGATCAAGCAGAGATTAAAAGGGAGGGATAAGGGGGGACACTTTTTATGAGGCAAGTGCCTTATTAGGGGTGTGGGGGGGGGACGGGTGTGTGTGTGTCGATGTGTATGTGTGTGTGTACGTATGCGTGGTGTGTGGGAGTGGGGTGTGGGGGTGTGTACGAGTGTGTGTACATGGCGTGTATGTGTGGTGTGTGTATGTGTACACGGTGTGTGTCTCTGTGTGGTGTGTGTGTATGTGGTATGTGTGTACATGGTGTGTGTGTGAACATGGTATCTGTGTTTATATGTGGGGTGTGTGTGTATGTGTGTGTGGTGTGTGTGTACATGGTGTGTATGTATGTAAGTGTGTGTGTGTGTATATGGCAGGGGTGTGTATGTGCTGTGTGTGTGTGTACCTGGTGTGGAATGGGCAATATTAAGAACCAGATCCAGCCCGAAGCACCTTGGCTCTCCAGAAAAGAAGGACAAGAAGACTCACTAGGTACCAAAGCAGGTATTTTCTATGAGTTCTGCAAGGAAAGGCAGCCTGTAGTTCTGAGTAGACTTATTACCGTGAGATGGAACAAAAATGTACAACAAACAGAGCAGGAGAGAGAAGCTTACAGGAGGAACTCCGCTGTGTGGTTATCAGGCAGGGGAGGACCGTGTGACCCAACACGGTCATATTTGTCAGTCCCGGGCAGAAGACACCCTCAACACTCGACGTTACAAGTTACAAACACCATTTATTGTTGTTTAGTCGCTCAGTCATGTCCGACACTTTGTAACCCCGTGGACTACAGAACACCAGGTTTCCCTGTCCTTCACTGTCTCCTGGAGTTTGCTCAAAGTCATGTCCATTGAGTCGCTTTTCTCAGAAGTTGTCTCTGTGGCCACCTTACAGTAAGCGGCATTTTGATGCCTTAATAGTGTGCTACTCATTATGATACTTCATTAGTTAGAATAAGACTGCCGTGTCCGACTCTTTGCGACCCCATGGACTAAACAGTCCATGGAATTCTCCAGGCCAGAATACTGGAGTGGGTAGCCTTTCCCTCCGGGGGATCTCCCCAACCCAGGGATGGAACCCAGGTCTCCCACATTGCAGGCAGATGCTTTACCAGTTGAGCTACCAGGGAAGCCCTCAGTTGCAGACACAGCTCACCAATTAGCAGTAAGAGTTCTACTAAGAAAACTCGAGTCTTGTTTTGTTTTCATCAGGATGTTGGAAATGAAAGTCCGTGTTGATCAGGAACACTTCCTGCTGGGGGAGGCCCTATGGCTTGGGAGAGAACCACTATGCAACTTCTGAGGTCTCTGACAAGAAGCAGATGTCTTTTTTTACTAGCAGACAGTGACAGAAGCTCTAGCTAGTACAAATAATATAATATATATATATATAAAATGTAGAATAACATCTATATAACTTTTATATATATATATGTATATAGATATAGATATATACACACTCAGCATTATATTCCATTCATTTTCTAAAGTAAATTCACTTTTCCTGGTTGCAAATAGGTTAAAAAAATAATATATAATGACTAGACCACCAAGCCTTTGGCTTTCTCTTGGCTGTGTGCTTTCTCTTGGATGTGTGTTAGTCATCTAACGCACATTTTTATGACTATTGGTCTACCACTAACTAGAAATGGCATTCACCAGTGGCCACTTTGCTGACAAAGGTCCGTATAGTCAAAGCTACGGTTTTCCTGGTAGTCCTGTAGGGATGTGAGAGTTGGGCCATAAAGAAGCCTGAGTGCTGAAGAACTGATGCTTTTGAACAGTGGTGCTGGAGAAGATTTCTGAGAGTCCCTTGGACAGCAAGGAAATCAAAACAGTCAATCCTAATGGAAATCAACCCTGAATATTCATTGGAAGGACTGATGCTGAAGCTGAAGCTCCAATACTTTGGCCACCTGATGAGAAGAGCCGACTCATTAGAAAAGACCCTGATGCTGGGAAAGACTGAAGGCAAGAGGAGAAGGGGACGACAGAGGATGAGATGGTTGGATGGCATCACTGACTCAATGGACATGAGTGTGAGCAAGCTCCAGGAGATGGTGAAGGACAGGGAAGCCTGGCATGCTGCAGTCCGTGGGGTCATAAAGAGTTGGACATGACTTAAGGACTGAACAATAACAGTGGCCTTTTTAACACGAAAATTATTTTAACCTCATGATTGGTTTTTCCTCCATTACTATTGCAAATGACTATAAAAACCAGAAGAGCATAACATCATGGGTTAAGACAAAATAAAGCACATTTTGTTACACAGGACAGGAAGCCAGGCAGCGCTTGAAGACTATCTAAAGAGGAGTCACTGTGCGCAAGGCATTAGACACACGCCCACCACTCTACACAAGACTCTTTCTGCTGCCACTATCCCCAGATACCACGAAGCCAGTAAGGCTCTTCTTCCTAAGATGGACCCACGTCCTCTGTGCATGAACAGAACATTCAAGAGACAAAGCAAAACTGGGGGCAAAGAATGAAACAGAATCTAGGAAAATCCCAGACACAAGATCAGACTATGAACAGATGCGATGTGAGGGCCTGCTGTGTGTCTTACCCACATCTGATCTGTGGGCAATGTGTACCACCCACAGAATCAGCTAGACTGTCCTAGAACAGTCTACCCGTCAGCTACAAAAGAGGTAGGCGTTCACGTATGTCGTTCAAATAAATACATGTCTCTTCAGGGCCCAAAAAACCATGTCTCTCACACAGAAAATAAAGAGAAGGAAAGACGGAAAAGTACCTTGATGCAACAACTTTCTTCTGTTTTTCCAAAACAGGGTCCACCCAGGCTACCAGCACAGACTGGGACGACATAACCCGGACGTTGATGTCTTCAGGTACGTCCAGTTCATCCTCTTCTGCAACGATAGTGGGGCATGTGCAAAGGCTGTCCGTACAAGAGGCTCTGCCCTGAGTCCCGCTGGTCCCCAGAGCCTAGTTTTTAAATTGCTTATGCTTGATGTAGATAAAATGAAATGAATAGGAAGTCAAGCAGTTATTTGATTGGTCAATGCAGAAAACCAAAAATCTCCATTCTTCTTCTTCTTAAACACATTCTAAGCTGCCTAACCCAATCAACATAAGGACAGTCGTGCAAAAGGAGATGCTTTGCCTTGGTCAGAGATAGTCCAAATCACTAAGAGCTTTCTCAGTATACACTCTGAGTTTCTGGGAAATAATACTATTTTAACAGGAAGCAAAAGTTTGGGGAAGAAAAGTTCAATTCAGAGCACTTCCTGGGTGATTATGGCATGAAATAAAAATTCTACCTCAACAATTGCACAAATCACATTGAGTTCAGTGTCCTCACAATTTAGAATATATGATTCCAAAGCAGATTAAATGTTATATTCAGACAGAAAAGAGAATTCAGTTTGTCAGTTCCCAATGAACTACATTAAAGTCACAAAGTTTATGTGCAATCTGTAACACTGAGACTCACAAGACGTCTTCAGTTTTGCTTTTCCTAGTCTCTTGGAGTTTTGCGGTTTTTTCATTTGTTTTGTCTTTTCAACTTTCAGGGATCATGTTTCAAAAGGTTGTGGCTTTTACTACAAGTAGGGGAAGCTAACTATGTAGCCTTTAGAAAAGTGATACAGGGACTTCTTCTAGAGCAGCAATTAAAGAATTTTAAAAAAGTGTAACATCATACATGTGTGACTTTTGTTATACAATGTACAATTACAGTAACTATCAATGTAAGAATATACCATATAAATATATTATTTAAATAAATTGTGAATTCACAAACATCATTATGTCATAGGTTGCCTCTTTAAATTAAGGCACGTGATCCAGAAAAGGTATATGTAATTTGTTACTATATGACTGATATAAAAAACATCTGTGAACAGATGTGGAAAAAACTATCCCTAAGTAAGTGACCAATGATCGGGCTATCAGCAAGCCAGTTTTACATTTTTCCTCACCCTTCTCAATGCCATTTTTAGGCAGTTTTAGCTGAAATAAAGTTTGAGGGCATATCTTCTGTGCTGCCCCCTCCACACCTACCCTTCTCTCTCTCTTTGTTCCCAGTCTATCACCAAGGGCAATTTATGTGTGGATCAGACTGTGCTTGTAAATGGAATAAATGCTTGAGGCTATCATGACAAATCTGAAGACATTCAAATATACACAGGGATGGATTGCATCACAGGAACACTCTAGCCTCTGAGTAGAAAAGAAACACGTGCCTCCAAAATGTGACCAAGTCTGCCCCCGTTTCGTGTTATACCCAATAAAATCCATGTACATCGTCACCCAGCCAGCATCATTGGAAAACAGCCAAGTCCCAGACCACGACTTGACCAGATGCATCCCTGGAGACATACCTGAAATCTTCCGCTTCGTTAGGGCAGCCCTGTAGACCGGCTGACTCTGCCCCCGGGAGTTCATGGACTGCAGAGAGACCACGTACACCGACTCGGAGGCTGCGGACCAACAAGCAAGGGATGAGGTTCTGCCGCTGGTTCTCTGGAAAGCACACCCCTGCTTGTCGGTGTCCCCCTCCCCTTACCTCCTTCCCTTCTCATCTCTCTCTCAGGCATTCCTACTTATTCAGGACAGCTACAGATGAGACCGAGAACTGTAGGAACTAAACTCAAAAAGAACACAATTTATGTCAGGAAACGTGGAAGTGGTTTTAACGCACAACTCCTGAAAAAGTGGGTTTCTATTGCATTAGCGTCAAAGAAAGATGAACAATGTTTAAAAAAAGAGAATAGTATATTTTCCCACGTAATTCCCTAAATATTTTTTTAACTCCAAACAGAGAGGAGGGAATGTCTCTGTTTTTATTTGTCATCAAATAGAGAGGAGAGAGACAACAGTAGCCAGTACACCAGGCTCTTAGCCAAATGGGACGCTGTGCCCTTTGAACTAAAATCCTCAGAACGGCATCTCTGAAGATGAGCTAAGGGCAAACAGAGGAGTCTAAACTCATCCTTTATTTCTAGATTGTTCTTTCCGTTCACCCCCACTCCCACCCTCCAGCTTGTGCATTGGGCCCACTAATATCCATTTTAATCTAAACTTGAAAACATTATTTGGAAATAAACTATACGACCTAAAACCTACAGTTCTCAAGTACTACAGAATCACTGAGTCTGAGATCCAGGTAAAACTCTGGCTATCTTCCAATCTGAACTTTCTTATTTTACAAATGAGGACATAAAACCACAAAAATGGATTGACTTGCCCAAAGTCACACCCCTAAGAAGGACTCATAATCTTCCCTAAATCCAAGGTTGCTAATACCCAACTCCAGGTTCTGTCATCCTTGTTTCCTATAGCAGCCTTGATCAGTTCAAGAATAAAAATGAGGCCACTTGACATACTACACCTGGAGAAGGCAATGACAACCCACTCCAGCACGCTTGCCTGGAAAATTCCATGGACAGAGGGGCCTGGTGGGCTACAGTCCATGGGGTTGCAAAGAGTTGGACATAACTGAGCGACTTCACTTTCACTTCAATTCTGACATACTACTAATATGGATAATTATACCATCAGGTAATACGTCAGCACATTAATAAGAGAGCATGCATGCATGCTCCGTCACTCAGTCGTGTCCGACTCTCTGTGACCCCATGGACTGCAGTGCACCAGGCCCCTCTGTCCATGGGATTCTCCAGGCAAGAATGCTGGAGTGGGTTGCCGTGTCCTTCTCCAGGGGATCTTCCCAACCCAGGGAACAAACTGGTGCCTCCTTCATTGCAGGCTGATTTTTTACCATCTGAGCCACCTGGGAAGTGCAATAAGGTGTCACTAAGATCCTAAAGAAAATGTATAACACTGGTGGCCTGCCTGAAGGAATAGCAAACTTCCATGTGGCAATGGCAGAATAAACCTGTTGTTTTAACAAACAGTAAACATAAAAGGAGACCCATGTCCAAAAACACAGAGAGTCTTGTTTATGTAAACTTCTATAGACTAATCACATTTCAAGCGAAGGAGTAACACATGACAAGCTTCATGGCCTATATGTATCTACACATACATCAGTTCAGTTCAGTCACTCAGTCAGGTTCGACTCTTTGCGACCCCATGGACTGCAGCATGCCCAGCCTCCCTGTCCATCACCAGCTCCCAGAGTTTACTCAAACTCATGTCCATTGAGTCATACATACACACGTAAGGCAGATGAAACTCACACTGTGACCAGAGTACATTATTAGGCTGAGGCTCTCACATCTTATTCTCTCAGAAAATTCTGAAATGTTATGTTTTACGAAAAGGAAGAATCAAGTTTGTAACGCTTGGATTCCCAGAACATTAAATGTCTCAACATTGGAGTCCCTTCAGATCCGTTAATCTCTTGGCGCTACTGACAAGCACACCAAATGTCAACAAAGAAAAATTTTACTGTTCGACTTCACAGTCCAGGAATGTGTATAAAGAACTAAACGTGAAAAGCAGTGGCTCATCATTTATCAGGAACCACCAAGAAAAGACTAGTTTCCCACGAGGCACTCTTCTGCATGTCTGCGATATAATTCTTAAAGTTCTTGGTTTGCTGAACGCCCAGACTCTTGATTTGCTGTGCTCTCCAGGTCAGTGTGGCCTGAGATGATCTGCAGGGAGCAGGCTGCACTGCAGTAAACTATCACACCGGCTCGTGTGCGCCGGGTCTAGTCTCTGTGTTGGGTTAAGCATTTCATCTCAGTTCCTCGCTTAGTCCCGACAAAGCCCCACGAGGAAGCCACTCTCATCATCTCCTTTTCGTGGGTGAGGAACCAGCTCAGTGGGGTGAGATGACCCCAAGGACATGGCCCAAATGCTAGGCTGGTCTCAGACAAGCCCTGGGCTCTTACTAACATAGTTGAGAAGCAGCAGAGAGCCCAGAGCCCACGGGGCACTGACCCTGGGCTGAGAAAGCGCCTGACAGCTGAGTATGCCACAGCTCACCACTTTTTCATAGAAATATCATAAAGATCCAGTGGTATAAAAGCACACTTCTTCCCATGCTCCTTTATCATTGAATAGAGTAGAAACAAAATTTCCAAAATGAGCACAGCATCACCATCCAAGGGACCCCTGGGACTCCAGGTCCCACCCCTGCTCATCAGAGCCACCAACTCCCCTCACTTCCTGACCTCAGTGTGACATGGCAGAAACTGACTCCCGAAGGCCCCTGGAAATATCCTGAAGGACTCCAAAGGCTCTATCAGCTGCCACCACACTTCATCTCGATGGGACCCAAGGTCCAGTGCCCCAGGATCTAAGATGAAGCTTAAAAAGCTAAACAATGGGGGCTTCCCTGGTGACTCGGTGGTAAAAAATCTGCCTGCCAATGCAGGAGGCGTGGGTTCGATCCCTAATCTTTTGGAAGATCCCACAGGCCTCAGAGCAACTAAGCCCGTAGGCCACAACTATTAAGCCTGCGCTCTAGAGTCCACATGCCACAACTCCTGAAGCCCACACACCTAGAGCCCATGCTCCGCAACAAGAGGAGACACTGCAATGAGAAGCCCGTGCACTGCAACGAGAGAGGAGCCCCCGCTCGCCACAACTAGAGAAATGCCCGCACAGCAATGAGGCCCCAGCACAGCCAAAAATAAACCAATGAAATTATATTTTAAAAAAAGCTAAACGATGAAAGCAGAGCCAAGATGGGAAAAGCATTTAGGCTCACCACCACCAACCGCCCCCCACCCCTGGCACATCCAGAAAACCGACCCACATCATGGCATCAGTGCGACCCCGGTCAGGAAGCCGCTGATGGGCACTTGTTGGGCGGCCTTGTCCCACAGCTAATGGAAGGTAAAAAGGATGAAGGTGTGGAGGGAGGACAGAACAAACAGTGAATTTCCGAACAACTGTAACACCTGGAAAATGAACATCACAGCCGAAAGACCACGTTCCGTTCAAAGGAGCTTTACGATCTAAAAATGATCACCAAGATCATGAAGACATCGCACAGCAACGAACATGAAACTCACCTAGCTTTTTGATTTCGTGCGTTCGCTCATCTCTCGTCAGTGGGACGTAATTCATCTTCCGGCCACTTTCTCCGTAGCCCAGAAGGAAGCCCCGGGATCGGCGTGGACTCTTGGCTCCGGAGAGGCGCGGTGCCTTCCACGCCACGGACAGCCGGTCATCGGAGGAGCGGACTCGGACCCGCAAAGGCTTGTTGGGCACGTCCTTTTCTTAAAGAGGAAACGACACAAGACCATTAAACAGCAAACCCTGGAGCTCCTGACAGAGGAGGGAAAAGCGTGCCCAAAGATGGAGCCATGACAATTAGCAGCTGGGCTTAAAACATCCATGTTGGGTAACCAGTTCTAATAAGAACATTCTTCCCCCAAGGGTATCAACACTCGGAGTCCACCCCACACAGGAGGCTGAGAGGTCTCAAGGATTTAAAGTGAAAACATACCATGTGTGAGACTGCCAGCCAGAAATCCTGGATGCTTTACAATGTTCCTTTTCATCAATTTCCTCTTGCCCCCTTAAAAAGCCAAAACTATATATCCTCTGGTGAAAGCAAAGGGTCAGCATAAAATATAGCAAACACACTTTCATGCTATTTTTAACTGTCCTCCTGGAAGCTTTCCCACTATAAGTTTGAAAAAAACTAGGCTTTCCTTGTCTTTATGGTGAATCACTAAGAGCTCGATACTGCTTTCTGGTTTTGATCTTAATTTCTCTGGTGTGTCCAAGTTGTGCCCCTTCAGGCAAACCCTGCTGCTACGCCCCACGTCTGCTGTTGCCTTCCTGCTAAGTGAATTCATTTCCAGCACTCTTACTAGGCTGATAAGTCTCAGGAGTCACTCTCATTGTTAACATTCTCAAAGCAAGGCCAATACTTAGTGTCTGAAGTTTTGCTTTTACATCAGTTAAGAGCTGATGATATGTTTGAGAACAAGGATTACAGATTGCGTGATGACTACACTGCCTGTTTCTGACAGCAGGCCACATTCTAGCCCTTGCAGGGGGATCCAGTAACCCAGTGAGTGTCTCTCTGGTTATGTAAGGTAGGTATATTTCCCAGGCATCTTTCCTCCACTATGTACATCAACCTCATCATCAATTCTAATTTTATTAGACTGGAAAATTCCCACCTAAGTGAATATTTTAACACTAACTAAAACAAAACAAACAAACAAACAAAAAATGTCATGAGTTAGTGTGAGTTTCAACAGCACAATAATAGCCATTGGAGATGGTTATGCCAAGAAGTCAGTCACCTGACTGTGTCTTCAAACCAAAAGGGATATCCTTTTGTATATTAGCTGGAGCTACCTAATCAGTCACTGGACACCCTCATTCCTAAAGGCTGCTAAAAGAATATCATATCATGGTTCAACAAATATTTTCCCCAATACACAAAGTAGTGATTATTGAGATTTTTTCGTTTGTAATCCAATAGCACAGTCAATGAACTAACTATATAAAATTTTGTCTTGCACCCTAGTGATGAGAGTGTAACCACTTTTGCTGGCATTGTACTAAACTGAACTCAGTTTTATTCCAAGTTCAGAGGTGGGGCTCTCCACTTCTCCCTATAAAAATTAGGGACCACCAAGCAATATGGAAATGAAATACATGCTCATCTCTATAAATCAAAAGAAAATTTGTCTAAAGTGTTTAGTACGAATAGTCCAATTCATTAGCAGCACAGTACTGATTCATTGAATGAGTTCCTACATTAATCGTATGAGTTGGTTTTTCTTATGAGTCCCAGTGGGGACCTCTTCCTTCCTACTCCTAAGAACAGGACGCTCAGTGTTTCTAGAAAGATCCAGGCTGCCGAGTCTCATTAAGCACTTGCATTCTCTGTGGGTGACTGTGGATTTTCTTCATCAGCATGTGTCACTGCTGAACAGACCTTGTCCACATGGGGCTAGGCTAGGAATCATTTTTTTAAAAGCCAGTAGTGAAAATATCTGGTAAAAACGACTTACGAGACGCAAAATCTGGACAAGGGGCGGCATGCTTAGTCTCGATGAAACTTTGGTTTGGTTTTTGAAGTCAGCACATTTTTGGACAACATTCATCAGAACAAAATACACAACCAAGTTAAACTTTTCAGGAATAGTGTTTGCATCATTTTCAGCTTTATGCAAAGTTATGAAAGAAACTTTACATGAGCCATAGGCAGGGGAACAGAGGTCGAGAGAGGAAATTTTAAAGGAAGCAAAGACTTGGCTTCATTCTCTTTACATCTTCTGAGTCATGTTTTACTCTGTGTGCCTCCAACACAAACTATCACCACCTACAACACATGGTTTAACAGAAGCCCCTCTGATGAGTGAGCCCACAGCCTCTCCCAGGTGAACCCCCTGAGGCTGGCGTTTGGTTCCAGAGTGCCCAGCTTTGGGCAGGCATCAGGGCTTTTTTTTTTTTTTTTAAGAAATCTATAATGTGAAAATGATGTCTGCCTGGAGAACTGACTTATGAACAGGGCCACCAGGAGGAAGGAGAGGGTAAGATGAATGGGGAGAGCAGCATGAATGCATACACACTACCATATATAAAACAGAAAGCCAGTGGAAATTTGCTGTGTGACTCAGGGAACTCAAACTGGGGCCCTGTAACAACCTAGAGGGGTGGGGATGGGAGGGAGGTTCAAGAGGGAGGGGACATATATACTCCTAGGGTTAATTCATGGTGATGTATGGCACAAATCAAACCAATATCGTAAAGCAATTACCCTTCAATTAAAAATAAATTATTTAAAAATTATGCCTGCCAATAATACACAGTATTCATTTTACTCTTAAGAAAAGCTCATACCTCCTCAAGGGAACCTCAGTGATGCGGCCATGAGAAACGATGCCTGCTAAAGCTGCCACAGGCCATTTGCACTGCTCTTCTTCCCAGCAGGACTAGCAGGTTCCCCTCAACCCCCATGGTGGCCACAGTCTATCTCCGAGGGGCAGCAGTAAATGCGGTGGGTGTCCATGGTGCTGCCACCAATGTGCCCAGCCTCAGGGTTGCCCTCACCGCTCTTGTCCTAAAGCCCCAGGTGACACAACCACTCTCCCAACCACTGCAGAGGGCCGCCCATCAGTCTGGGACTTCTGGGATGGTCTAGAGCAACATGGGCAAGTTGACGGAAAACACATGCATGAGTCTGACAAGATTCAGCTGAGAAGCAAATCACTGAGCAGAGGTGGCGTTCCGAGCTCTGTGGCCCTTCCCCCCACCCCACCCCCAGATCCACCCAGCCATCTACTTTACAGTCGAACCAGCATCAGTGGAGAGAGAGCCTTGCCTCGGGGCCTTGGGTATTCCATGGTGGCTCAGACAGCGAAGTATCCACCAACAATGAAGGAGACCTGGGTTCAGTCCCTGGGTCGGGAAGATCCCCTGGAAAAGGGAATGGCAACCCATTCCAGTATTCTTACCTGGGGAATTCCATGGACAAAGGAGCTTGGCGGGCTGCAGTCCAGAGGGTCGCAAAGTCGGATATGACTGAGCGACTAACACTTCTTCTTCATTTGGGGAGTGCGGTGGGCCTATGCTCCAGAACAAATAACCCCTGACGCTCAAGAGCAAAACTTCAAACAAACAGAAAGAAGGAAAAAGACCACTGGGATGTCCTAAAGTGCCAGGGTCCCTGAGGAAGAGGAAGGGGGGAGGTTCCAAGAACAAGGGGCTCCATACCAGATGGCACAGGGTTTGGCCTGAGATCCTGACCCAGGCCAGGCCCACTAAATATCACCCACACTGCCCAGTGGCAGGGACAGCAGCGGCCCCCTCGGACAACATGGGCTCTCCCCCACGGGCTCCGGGCTGCCGTCCAACCCTCCACACCAGGGTTCCGGAACAAAGCCAAGCCTGCTGAGCAAGTTTTGGCAACAGGGCTGAGGCCAGCCCTATGACCAACCACACTGCCTGTTCTACACAGAACCTCACACTTGGTTACACACTCTCACATGGTTCATTTAAACTGTCCTTCCAACATCTCCCAGGTGAGGAGGCCAGATGTCATAATGCCCACAAGAAAACTGAGGATCAAGAGGTGAAGTACCTGACCCAAGGCCACATGGCTAAGTGCCAAGCAGCGACCTGAAGGCAGCTACCCTAATGCCAGTTTCCCCGCTTGTCCACTGAGACCCCATCCACTCATGCTCACCCCTCCCCCACATGCCATCCCACCAGCCACCCAACCCCTTCTGCTAATAAAAGTGAAACATGGGTTCTAAGCTGGACAGGCCCCCTTCCAAGTGTGAGCATAATGCCCACACAGTAGGCCTCACATTTGCAGGTATGTGTTTTGTGTGTTTTTTTTTAAACTCCCTGGAGAGCAAGGAGATCCAACCACTCCATCCTAAAGGAAATCAACACTGAATATTCATTAGAGGGACTGATGCTGAGGCTGAAGCTCTAATACTTTGGCCACCTGATGTAAAGAACTGACTCACTGGAAAAGTCGCTGATGCTGGGAAAGACTGAAGACGGGAGGATAAGGGGACGACAGAAGATGAGATGGTTGGATGGCATCACTGACTCAATTGACATGAGTTTGAGGAAACTCTGGGAGATAGTGAAGGGCAGGGGAGCCTAGCATGCTGCAGTCCAGGGGGTCATAAAGAGTTGGACACAACTTAGCAGCTGAACAACAGCAACAATTTTGTATCAAGGTATAGCCGATGAACAATGTTGGGATAGTTTCCGGTGAACAGAGAAGGGATCCAGCCAGCATGTATATGTTTTTTTTTCAGTGGATCAGGCAGTATAACTAAGGAAACAGAGAAGCTACTCAGCAGGTTGCCCTTAGCAACCAGAGAAGGCCACCGACTCTAAAAACCAGAGTGAGGTGACAATGTCATTCCACTGTACACAGCCCTAAAGCCAACACCAATTTTTCCAAGTACTTTGAAAATGTCCTTTCTTTAATGTTCTGGATAGAACACACTGCTAATTAGCTTTTATAGATCTTTTATAGATCATCTGGGAGCCTTCTTTTAAGCTGCTGTGCACATGAAGAAAACTTGTTCATATGGTTCAAGTTCACTTGCAATGAGATTTTCTAAGTGTTTTCTCTAAGCTGTGTGTGATAGCCTCACAGAAGCCTTCTGAAAATTTTCTAATAAATCTGTGTAAGCCTTTTCTCTTGAAAGCACAAAGTCACAATTGCCAAGAGGAATGATGTTCATATCCACCAGTGCTAAGTATATTTTGAACCTGGCAGGACACACTCCCTCCGTTGCTCTGGAGACCATTCAACCAGGTAGATGTTGCTTAGAATGAATTGATCTCAGAAGACCTACAGCGATTAATCACACACCGTCCACTGAGCAGGTCAGTGAGGTGAAACGATTCCCATGTAAACTACAACAAACATCTGAAAGCCAGGCAGAATTAGAACATCTCCCTGATTTGTATCGCCAGCTCTGCAAATTGGCAAGTATTCTGAAATCATAGGGAGTCAAAAAAATCTGTTCTTTTCACACACAAAAATATTCAAAATTCAACGTGATGCTTTCTTTGCTCATTTACAATTCAGCGCTAGTTAAACGCGTAGCTTCTGAATTGGGCTTCCATGGGCTCGAAAGCCAGGGTCTGAATCTGAGTCTACGTCTCACTGCCTTTCGAACTTCAGCTTCCTCCTCGGTCAAGTAGTATCTAGTTTACTGGGTTTTGTAATTCACACTGTCCTGGCATCTATCAAGGACACATTAAGTGCTCGTTGTGTTTGTGATCCGTCATGATAAAAACCCTCTTTTATCAGATTCATGGTGGGCGGGCGGCTCCTTTCAGAAGGTGAGCTGTGGTTGCATCATAGAGTTTTCTGTGGGCTCTAAAAAAAAAAAAAAAAAAAGTGTTTCAAAGAACCTGGTAAAGAATCCACCTACAACGCGGGAGACCTAGGCTCGATCCCTGGGTTGGCAAGATCCCCTGGAGAAGGGAAAGGCTACCCACTCCAGTATTCTGGCCTGGAGAATCCCATGGACTGTATAGTCCATGGGGTCGCAAAGAGTCAGACACAACTGAGCGACTTTGACTTTCAAAGAACCAGACAGGAGCAAAAGAAGTGGACTTCTTGCCAAAGACTCTACACTGAAAGCCTTCTCATATATGAGGCTGTCGACACCCAGGTGGCTTTTTTTGCACCATAAGCGGAAAGCACTATTCCTCGTCCGCAGCATCTCACAGTCACACACCACTCTGAGCCGGCCCCTCCTTTTCATTGGCATGAAAGTCCATGGCCACGGCTGTCTGGTGACCACTTTCCCTGGCCCGGTCTCAACTAGCATGACATTCTTGTTTCCAGGAGAACGTGAGGGATCCCTCAGTCTAGAGCTTCGGAGAGCAAGTGGTTTGTCCCACTAACCCACCTGACACCCACTGCGCTGGCCTCCAAGCTTCACGCAGATGGCCCTTATCCTCAGCCCAGGGGCAGTAAGAGCCACCCTTCCCCTCGCCCAGCCTCGGCCCCAGGCAGCCTCCCCACCCTTCCCAGGCATCAGACCTCAAGGCCACCAGGGACACTGATCTGAGGGTGGGCAGGAATCCAGCCCACGAGGCTGGACCACGGTCCTCACACTGCACTGTGCATCAGAACACCTTGGGGGTGGGGGGTGGGGCTTGTGGCGATACAGCCCCTCCCACCTGTATCCGGGACAGGTGAGATTCCAGAGCTTGTGTGCGCTTGCGATGAAAGAGCCTGATTAGGAAGAGGTGAGAGGGCAGGAGGGGGGAGGGAAGATGCCTTGGGGTGCAGGGGGGGATGACACCAGCTGTCTCAACCAGAGGAACTAGACATGTGTCTGCTGCCCCCACGCTGAGTCTGGGTGCCCTCCCCCCACCAGGCTCCTCTGCCCACCAGATTCTCCAGGTAAGAATACTGGACTGAGTTGCCATTCCCTTCTCCAGGGGATCTTCCCGACCCAAGGTTCAAACCTGGGTCTCTCGCATTGCAGGTGGATTCTTTACCACCTGAGCCACCAGGGAAGCCCGAGAAGGAGAAAGGAAATCTCGTGCCTTCACTTCAGAACAGTGTCTGTCAGAGCATCACCAACCTTCATCATCGACTGGATCCCTGCTGAGTAAAGCACTGGACAAGTATCCTCACGATAACCCAATAAACACCCCATGTACAGACAACAGAAGTGAGGCTCTGAGGGTAAGGGAGAATCTCCAAGCCAGACAGCATCAGGCACTCAGCTGGCATTGGAACCCAGGGCTTTTGAGGCTGCATCCCTGGTTCTCTCCACCCATATTTAGAAGCTCACAATGGTTGCAGAGTTGGTGTCACCAGCAGCCACACTGTAGCACACACACAGGGCCCTCTGGGAGAGCGTCCCCCTAGGTGCCCCTCTGGGGAAGGACTGGTCTGCAGAGCCAGGCATCGCCATCTATCTAGGACTGTCATGTCATGAGCATCCCTGCATTCAGAAGATGCTGGCTAAGCTCCCAAGGGCCTGGCTGCCCTCCAGGGAACGTGGGTCCATTTTTCCCATCAGAAGCCATTCATCACACCGTTCCCCTTACATTTACCCATGTTTCAGTCTCTAAGGGCCTGGCTGCCTGCCGGGGAAGCAGTGTGGGAAGCAAGGGGAGAATTAGAGTGACAGGCACGTATCTCAGCATCCTTCAGAGACACTAGCATAGCACCCCTAAGCCATCAGCCGGAGTCAGTCCATTCTTGCTGCTTTTACAGGGATTGGGAGAAAAGAGAAGGTCTTGAAAGAAAAACAAAGAACCTTGATTGCCCCCACCAAATCTATGTCAATTACTAATGATGTTAGTAATGTTAGGACTGTGGAAGCCCTTTATAAGGCATGTAAAGCTAACTTTTAAAGCAAACAAACCTCAGTGCCATCAGTTTAAGATTTCTGCCGCCCCCTGCCCAGTTCTTCACGGATTCCTCTTCCTTGCTTCCTAGGATCACGCGGGGACATCCTGGCTGTTACCAGATGAAGAAGCCACAGGGAACCCAGGGACAGTGTAGTCAGAGGCCAACCCCATAGGCTGGCACAAGGCTGCCAGCATCTGAGCCACAAACGTGGTCCTCAAAACTCCAGCAGGACTATCTCAGAAACAAAGCAGATGTTCCAGCCGCCCTGGGACCACTCCACTCCAACCATCTTGTTTGACTTGGCTGTTTGTTTCACAAAAGTGCTGGATCACTTTACCGCTGAACAGAGCCCCTCACGCTCTTTACCGAGGTTCATGTAACAGCGAAGAAAGCAAACGCGGCCCCCACAAGCCTGGAGCATGGTAACTGATCCACAATCTCGGTTTTATCTCAAAATTGCATTTGAATTTTATAGACTACCCTATAATATTTTGGTTTGTTTTCAAAGTCAAAAATAACATTTTAAATGACTGGCCACCAAGAAAACACTTCCCGTTGGACCTGCCTGGTATCTCTGCCAAGAAAATACTTCCCGTCATGCTCTCCTGGCAGTGCTATGTGCTCCCAAGTTCTGAGGACCCAGTTTGAGAAGCCTCAAAGAATGACCGGTATATCAGCAGCTCCAGGATGTCAGCCAAAAAGGTCAATCAGTTACTGATCTTGATCCCAGTGAGTGAAAGTCGCTCAGTCCTGTCTGACTCTTTGCAACCCCATGGACTGTAGTCCACCAGGCTCCTTTGTCCATGGGGATTCTCTAGGCAAGGATACTGGAGTGAGTTGCCATGTCCTCTTCCAGGGGATCTTCCCGACCCAGGGATCAAACCTGGGTCTCCTGTGTTGCAGGCGGATTCTTTACCGTCTGAGCCACCAGGGAAGCCCAAAGGTCCTATGATCCCAGCGGTGATATGAATATCAGTGAACACTACACCACCAATGTCACTGCACAGGACCGAGGCAGCAGAGGCCGTCACCCCAAGATGGTGGCCAGCAGGACATTAACAACGCGGGCAAACTCTACAGAGGAATTCGGCGGTCCTACAACCATCTGCATGGACACATCCCAGATCTCTTTGTACATTAGTTAGGTCAGCAGTCTCTCCACTGCCGCACAGGCAGAGCTAGCTAAGGTCCCTGCATCCTACTCAGGGCAGTGGCTCAGCGATATGCCCGGAATGGCGACATCAGTTGCCGAGGTCCTCAGCCACCTGCGCCAGGGGTGAGCTCTGGCCTGGGCCCAGCTCCCTCGCTCCCCATCCCTGGCCCACCCCGCACTGACGCAGCCTGGAAGGCAAGAGGGGGAAATTCTGCAGGGGACCAGCTGTAAAGGTTCCTACGTGAAGGATGAAAAAGCACATCATTGGAGCATCTGATCTGGACCCATCTGCTGGTGCTTCAGTTTTCAGCTGCACTTCCTGAGGGCTCCAGAGGAACACAGAAAGCAAAGGAAGCGAGCCTCCTTTTCTGAGCTCTTCAACGGCTGAAGTGCAGACATCTGGTGTTTCCTCACCTCACTGTGGACACAGAGACAGCCTCCTGGTTGAGGTAAGCTAAGAGAAAGGGGTGTTAGATATCCTAAGGAAAAATTTTCACAGGTTTTTGCGGTTTGTTTTGTTTTGTCTAAAACTCTTCTGCATTGTTTCATTTGGGAGGCAAAGAGTCGGCGACACAGTTGTCTTCTAGAAATGAAAGCCCTTTTTCTGCTAAACGGCTATTGGTTAGCTCAGTTTTTAGTGCTATCCAATATGTCACCTGCAAATGAAAGGTCCAGTTACAATACAAGGATAGGCTGACAACTGAGCAAAGAAAGTGGTTTCTTTCAGGAAAGACGTCTACACACCCAGGGATCCTATATAAGAAGCTGCATCTCTCTTCAGGGGCATCACCCACTGCTCCACCCTGCCCTCCTCTGCCCTCAGACACCAAAAGAAAAGCCAGGGACAGATACTCAGAAAATGGCACCCAGCCCCCAAGATGCTGGCCCCACCAGGACGTTGGGTTTGTTAACTACTGCAGGTTCCTCCAGGAGGCGGGGGCAAGGGT
Source organism: Giraffa tippelskirchi (assembly GCF_054371585.1). Lineage (NCBI taxonomy): Eukaryota > Metazoa > Chordata > Mammalia > Artiodactyla > Giraffidae > Giraffa > Giraffa tippelskirchi. The sequence goes on along the minus strand of NC_137283.1, from coordinate 158,289,947 downwards.
GGCCGACATTGCACTCAAGGCCCACACACGAGGACAGTGGGGACAGTTCATCTTCCCAGCCGTCCACTGCCCCCGCCCACCCCCTCAAAGCAGCCACTCCTCAGCCTTGGAGGGAAGGGCCTTGCACCCCATCAATCTGCGTCTTAAGGATTCACTGAAAGGAAAAGTTATGTGCAGATATTCTCATTCATCAGTGTAGATAGGGAGATGAAACACCGCAAAATGTGGGTTTCAGCCCTCGTGTCTGAGAAGGCTGCCCACCACTTCTGCCTCCTCCAGGCAGCTGGCCTATGCTGAGTCCTTCCCACGACATTGTTGTCTGGGCTGGAACTCAGGAGTCCCGCCCAAGAACATCTGCACTCAAGCCTCTCTTGCCTACTTTTTAGGATGAAAGAATGGACTCTGAGGTTGGTGAAGTCTAACCAGATTCTAACCACACAAAGAACTGATGCTTTTGAACTGTGGTGTTGGAGAAGACTCTTGAGAGCCCCTTGGACTGCAAGGAGATCCAACCAGTCCATCCTAAAGGAGATCAGTCCTGGGTGTTCATTGGAAGGACTGATGTTGAAGCTGAAACTCCAATACTTTGGCCACCTGATGTGAAGAGCTGACTCATTGGAAAAGACCCTGATGCTGGGAAATATTGAGGGCAGGAGGAGAAGGGGATGACAGAGGATGAGATGGTTGGATGGCACCACCGACTCAATGGACATGGGTTTGAGTAAACTCCGGGAGTTGGTGATGGACAGGGAGGCCTGGCGTGCTGCAGTCCATGGGGTCGCAAAGAGTCGGACATGACTGAGCGACTGAACTGAACTGAGCCACATTCTAATGTGAGAGGCGGCTTGGAAACCAGTACACAGATAAAGAGATCTGAGCCACAGAGGGATAAAGATCTGAAGGTGGAGGAGGTGAGCTCACAGCAGGTGGACCTGACTGTGACTCCACAGAGCAACCAGCCCTGAGGAACTCCCGTCTCCAAATGCATTCAACACCGTCCTTCATCCAGGCCCCTCCAAAGAAACAGTGGGGAAGAACCAGGACTGCTGACTAGTGACAGCACCACTCTGGGGTGACCAGGTGGCCTGCCGGGGCCGCCCCCACAGTTGGTGGCTGAACGAGATGCAGGTGCCGAAGCTCCTGACACACAGCTTGACTTCCTGGGCATGGGTGTGGAGCAGAAGCAGCCTCTAAATGCATTTCACCCAGTAAACATTCCTTGAGTGCCTACTTTGTGCCCGGCCCAGGCTCTGGAGATACAAAGATGAGTAAACCATGCTGCCCTGCCCTCGGGGAGCTCACCACCCACCACCCCACCCAGGTCAGGAGCCAGAAACCAGGTCTGCCCTGCAAATGGCATACTTAAAAAAAAAATCTAATAATTGCATGAGAGAGCTACTGAGAAAAATAATGTCACAGACATTATTAATCCCCTGTGGGCCAGAGACTTTAAACTGAAACTAGTATATGAAAAGAGGACAGTCTTTGATTTATAATTAATTTTAAAACTTTGGAGCAGGGAACACTTAAAGCTCAAGTCTGGCCCACAGCAGCCGGGATCTGGCTCCAGATTACACAGCAGTGCCCCCAGGGTAGAAGCAATGCAGGATGCGGTTTGCTTATCGCTGCACTGCAGCGGCTCCTCTTGCCCAGTCATACCGACACACACCGGTCAGTTTAAGTGAGTTAACATGGCGTCACCTTGGCTCATTTGGCAGAAAGCCTGCCATTTGCACCCAGAGAAGGAGGGCGGCACTTCCAGTGTATCACTGGAGACAATTCCCTATCCTGTGCACCTCTGTGTATTCGCTCACACCCTCAACACCCAGAATCTATGATTCAGTGTTTCTTCCTTGGCCAAGATGACTTCGGGATTTGCTGGCCTAAAACATTCTAAGTAGGGTGGAGACCAAGGCAAACAGCCATTTCTCAGCAATGGTTCCCAGCGGCTTGCCAAGCTTAGGATCACTCATTCAGAGTGCCTTAGTGTCATTAATTCATGAAATGTCAGACCTGAAAGGAACCATAGAACCTTAGTAGGAAGTTTAGAACCTGAGAGGGTTCTTAGAAAGGAGCCTGGAGCCTTCTTGGGGAGCCCCATCATTGTATGGCTGAGATGTCTGAAGGGTCTCATTGTTGACTGAGCCTGACTCTGGGGTGTAAGAGTGAGTGGTGGAGATGGTTATGGTTGGATGGATTCATTATGCTCTTAAACCAAGAGATTAGGGAAGGAGGCAATCTCAAGACAGTGGGATTAGAGTTTTCAAATTCCACATTGGTCACATCTACATAGGGACTTCCCTGGTGGCTCAGATGGTAAAGTGTCTGCCTACAATGCAGGAGACCTGGGTTCGATCCCTGGGTCAGGAAAATCCTCTGGAGAAGGAAATGGCAACCCACTCCAGTACTCTTGCCTGGAGAATCCCATGGACAGAGGAGCCTGGTGGGCTGCAGTCCATGAGGTTGCAAAAAGTCAGACACAACTGAGAGACTTCACTTCACTTCACTTCACATCTACATAAACAAACTAGCAAGAAAATGCACCTGAAGCTGGGTGCTTATTTTGATGAACTACTGATAGAACAGACCAAAACACATGCTTGGACATCTTTCCTGGTACATCCACAGATATGCCCCATGAAAGGAGTGCCAAGGAAGAAGTGAAAGATGCCAAGCTTCAGTTTTCAGGTCTCATAGTTTCACTGTCAAATAATTTGACACCTGCCCAAATTAGCTTTTGAGCCAGGTCCTCCAGGGGAGGGGAGGGCTCCAAAGATGAATTCAGAACAGCTCTTGGGTCCTAACCATGCTCACAAAGAAGCTTTCTGTATATGAAGTCAGCCTGAGAGAAAAGCGGTAACAGCAACCTTTCCTCAGAGCCAGGAGAAGGGGAAGGAAGCCATGAAGGCTTAGAAGTCAAGGGAGGGGAGACAAGAGATGTCACCCCAATGACCTTTATTTCCCAGGGAGACAGGAAGCAAGGTCACCTGCTGGAAGTGAGGGGAAGGCACGTGGAGGAAGGAACTTGAAGAAGTGACCAAGTTTTGGAGAGAAAGAAAGGAAACTGAGAAAGCACAAATAGAATAATCTCCAAGTAGAACCTGGGGTCCAGATGAACTTAGAAAACCAGCTATAGGAAGCTGTCACAAGGTGGATGAGCTTAGTTCTTATTCCTCCCGCAGGCTCAGCGATTAGCAGAAAGGAAACCCAGAGAGCCAGGGATAGGGGGCGGCTGGCACGGCCATGCTGACATGAGTGTGGTGAAATGCTGGCACCAAGATAAAATAAGCCAGAAATGAGCCAGGAGACAGTTTCTGGAGTCTGGCAATGGGAAGGTCTACAGACCCAAAGCCTGGACAATCTAATGACATGAGGGCATTGAAGAAGTGAGATAATGGGGAATTTCATGATTCTAGGATTTGGAGGGGAGCAGCTCCATCCTAGAGGACAGGAGCGGAGACAGTCAAACGGATTGTCAGCACCGAAGTTGTGCAGTCCAGGACGCAAGTGTAGAGATGCACATAATGAACCACGTGCCTTCAAGCTGTTTGGATTCAGGGAGCAGCCTGGAGGTCGGGGTGACTATGATAAGGGAGGGAATGGCTAGACCATGGGAATCATGCCGTGTTGGTGAAAATGGCCTAAGAGGGAGCATCCCGGTGGCTCAGTGGTAAAGAACCTCCTGCCGATGCAGGAGACACGGGTTCTAGCCCAAGATCCCATGTGCTGAGGAGCAGCTAAGCCCATGTGCCCCAACTACGGAGCCTGGCCTCTAGAGCCCGGGAGCTGCAGTGCCTCAGCCCACATGTCACAATTACTGAAGCTTGAGCGGCCTAGAGCCCATGCTCTGCAGCAAGACAAGCCACCAAAATTAGAAGTCCGCACACCACAACTGGAGAATAGCCCGCACAGCAGAAGACCCAGTACAGCCAGAAATTAATAATTTTTTTTAAGGGCCTAAGAGAATTGTGAACTCTATGCTAAACTTGAGTCTGAGCTGTAATTTAACTGTCAAAAAAAAATTAGTAAGTTTCATGGACTAAAATAGAATGGAAAGAAAATATGAAGTATAAATCAAACTTTTATTTCAGTTCTGTGTCTAGTGTGGGCTCCATCCCTTAAGGAAAGCACAAAGGATTCGATTTTTAGAAAACCACAACATTACTAAAAATACATATGAGCCTATTGAGAGCCAAAATTTCCCAGATGAAAAAAAAAAAAAATTTCCCAGATGAACAGCTCGGTGAAAGCCCATGAACTGCCCTCTGAGCCCGTGGTCTGGTTGGAAGCAGAGATGGACCATGGTTCTCATCCTGACTCCTGGTGCTCGGCTCTGCACAGAGCAGATCACCCAGATCCAGTCACAGAAGAAAAGCTAAAACAACTTCAGAAAAGTCTGCAGGAAAGCTGAATAATAGGATTCCAATACGTGAAGGGACTTGTGACAGCTCTTCCCCAAGGACAAAACAAAGGGATATGGGTTTACATCTCAACAGGAGAGATTTTACATTTAAATACCAAGACCACTTTCTAACAAAAAGATATGTGATGAGCAACCAAAGAGGAAGCCAAAACTTCTGCCCTAGAGTTGCATTTTGGCTTAGTCCTATAAGAGCGTCCACATTTGTATGAGTGACCATCTGAAAATCACTCAGGTCCTGCCCGCCCGCCTCCAGGCCTCACCACACATTCTTCGTCTCCCTCGTGTGGCGTCCCAGACAGTCCCACAGGGTCTCAGCCTAGTGCCGCCATCTTGTTCTGTATCACAGTGCTGCTCATTTTTCAAGGAATTTATGATCATGTTACAGGCTAAACTTTGTATCCCTCCCCTCTCAAATTTTTATGTTTAAGATCTAAGCCAAATTACCTCAGAATGGGACTGCGTTTGGAGCCTGGGCCTAACAAGGTGACTAAGTTAAAATGAAGCTACTAAGGTGGCCCTAATCCCATCCGATGGTGTCCTTAGAAGAAGTAGAAATCTGGACACAGAGAAGCCAAGGATTCATGGCCACAGAGGAAAGATAAGCCGAAGAAAAAGGCCTGGGGAGAGATCAAACCTGCTGACACCTTCATCTTGGACTTCGAGCCACTAGAACTGTGAGGAAATAAATGTCTATTGTTTAAGATAACCAGTCTCTGCTGTTTTGTTATGGCATCCATACCAAACTCATACGGATTATATGCCTGACTCTCTGCTTACATGGCTTATTGTCTTTCTTTCCCACTCTAATGGCAGAAAGTGAAAAGGAACAAAAGAGCTTTTTGATGAGGGTGAAAGAAGAGAGTCAAAAAGCTGGCTTGAAACTCAACATTCAAAAAACTAAGATCATGGCATCCGGTCCCATCACTTCATGGAAAATAGATGGGGGAGAAATGGAAGTAGTGACAGATTTTCTTTTCTTGAGCTCCAAAATCACTGTGGACAATGAATGCAGCCATTCATTAATTAGAAGAGGCTTGCTCCTTGGAAGGAAAGCTATGACAAACCTAGACAGCATGTTAAAAAGCTAAGCCATCGACATCACTTTGCCGACAAAGATTCGTATAGTCAAAGCTATGGTTTTTCCAGTAGTCATGTACAGATGTGAGAGTTGGACCATAAAGAAGGCTTGAGCACTGAAGAACTGATGCTTTTGTATTGTGGTTCTAGAGGAGACTTTTGAGAGTCCCCTGGACAGCGAGGAGATCAAACCAGTCAATGCTAAAGGAAATCAACCCTGAATATTCATCTGAAGGACTGATGCTAAAGCTGAAGCTCCAATACTCTGGCCACCTGATGCAAAGAGCTGATGAATTGGAAAAGATTCTGATGTTGGGAAAGATTGAAGGTAAAAGGAGAAGGGGGCAGCAGAGGATGAGACGGTTAGATAACATCACTAACTCAATGGATATGAATCTGAGCAAACTCTGGGAGATAGTGAAGGACAGAGAAGCCTAGTGTGCCACAGTCCATAGGGTGGCAAAGAGTCAGACATGACTTAGCAACTGAACAACAATAATTACTGTCTTTCCTTCCCACTAGAATATAGTCTTAAGGCAAACCCTTGTGAATCTTATTCACATTGTATCTTTAGCACCCAGAATTGTGCCTGGAAAACCACGGGCACTGAATGAATTAATTACATAATTAAAGTCCTATTTTTAAGTAAAGACAATGAGGGCAAGATAGATTTCCAGCCAGCAAAGGGGACTTCTGAAATCTGAACGGAAGCCACAGTTTCCAGCAGAATAAAAGAATGGATTTTCCTCTGGTTTCAAATAAACACTGGAAGAACATGAGGTATTACAGATCAAAGCACGAGACCAAACCCTGGGGGCCTCACACCAGGTGCAGATGCTAATATCTGCGTTTCTAGGACAAATCGTTTCCTTTGTTGTTGTTGGGTTTTTGGGGTGTTTTTTTTTTCTTTTTTGCATTTAAAGACTGTGTATTTTATTAAATCAAAATAGACTGTACATGCATTTGGGGGAAAACAGCATTGTATATTAAGTACAAGATGTTATTCATTCTACCATGTTTGATGTACAAATCAAAAATAGTACTTCTTTTGTTTAATGGGATTATCATATATTAACCATTCCTCAATAGCATAGCATATTTACCAGGCCTTATTTCAAAAGGTACAGATGCAAAGTTGGTCATTTATTGATAATTTCTCATAAATTATTTTTATTATTTTCATTAACAATGAAATGTCTTTTTTTTTTTCTGGAGCTAAATCTATTCATTCTGGATATGCATTTTATTAAAGTTCTACTTTACATCATATACTGCAAAATTTCTTCCAGGATCTTTCTTACCACCGTGTATGACAAATACAGTGTTATATATTACAGCAGAGCATTCTTTGGCATCAAGAACCCACAGAGGCTCCTGCAGAGAGAGGTTAAAGAATCTCACAGTCATAAATCCAGTAGTGAACTGGGCTGTGATTCTCAATTCCCAGGGTTTCTATACCATGTGCTTACTCAGAAAGGACACACACACACAAGTCTGTTTCTATTAAAGATGGCATAAGAAATGAACTACTTCAGAAAAAAATATTACTCATTCCAAAACTGCCATTCAAAAACTTTATCAGGAAGATGATCAAAAATAAAATGGTTATTTAAAAGACAAATTATAAGGTTCAAAGGCACAGTATATCTGTCAGTAAAAGGTGTGAATGTTTACATGTGTGTCTGTAGGAGTAGACAACCTCCAAAATAAACACCCTTCCTATTTTGCACATTTTCTAGGTGTACTACCTTCTGGACTCTCTTACTGTTCATGTCTTCCAAAGTTTGATCCTTGGCTTTACTCTTGTCTCTCCTAATTCTCAGCCTCTCATCACTCTTCCTACTTCAACTCTCACTCTTCAGCACGGCTCCCAACCCACACCTACCTCTTGCCCTCATCACCAATCACCTATAAGACAGGTCCATTACATCGAGTCCAGCGTATTTGAACAAGAACACATCACCCTTCCCAAAATCCAGTTTCCTTTTCAGGCTGTTTTGTTCTTCCTTTCCCTATTTGTATAAAATGGTCTTTGAAAACTGCCTACACCCATCAAATCTGACCTGAGAGGCAGATTATGGTCACTGGTTTCAACATACTCACCTTCCTCTCAACAATAATACCAGACTGATTAAACATTCAAGAGACACAACAAGAAATGTCAACACTTCTCTCAACAAGTAAAACGATATAGACAACATCCACATCCAAATGATAAAACACACATGAATACAAATATGGAGCAGAGATGGGAGGCAGGTTATTGAACGTATCACAAAGTATCCCGTGCATCAGAAAGGAGAGAAAGCCTGGATGCAGCATATTAGCCAATAAAACCACTATTTGGTGGGCTCCACTCATTTCTGCATCCACGCATAGAAGAGCTGTAAATATCCTCATCGGGCCAGGACTGCCATCTCAACCACCATATTTGCCTGTTAACAGAGCAACAGCACCCCCGGATGTAGACAAGGACATACCCCCACACCAGAACATGAAAGAGCGGTGAGGACTGAGCAGTACTGGCTGCAGCCTGGTCCATCCAGTGCAGTGCAGATCGACCACAACTGTGCAGCGTGTGTGTTAGTTTAGCGATGGGAACTAAATGAAGGTTTGTGAGCACATGTGTGTGACAGAAGCACAGCCCTCTTTCGAGATGGTGCTTCAGTGAAGACATGAACCGAATGAGCAAGTAGTACCTGTGACGGTTTCATTAAATGGTCCTGGACCCTTAATGGGAAAACCATCAATCTTGATCCATTCACCTCCTAAATTAGGAAAATGCAACTTGATCGTTAGAAAGGAGGACTACTGGATTTTCCACACTTCACTGCATCCCTCAATGTACATTTCAGTGGTCTTCTCAACAATTTTCCAAAGGATCTGCTCAGGCCATACAAGTGACCTGACCCCTAAACTGTATGGACAACACAGATTTTCTGTCTTTTATACATGGTTAACTGTAGTGAGTACCCCCAAACTTAAGACAAAATGCTAATAACCTCTATCAAAAGTATTTTAGAAGAAGGGATAAATCTCTCCTAGTTTTCAGTCTTTCAGCGTGCTATTCAAGTCTAAAAATGTCTTGTTTGGGAATCCCTTAATGATTTCTAAATTTGCCTTGACCTGAAGAAGCAAAGAATTTCCCAGTCTAAGTCACAAAAACATAGCCTCCAATTCTAGGTAAGACTTACCAGGCAGGCTCTCCGCTCTGTAAACGGGACGGCTCACTCCATTGCTGTTTTCTGCAGTAACCAGCACAAAGTACACTACCCCCGGTTCTGAAACACACGGTTCATGTCAAGCCACCATTTCAAATCTCCAAGAATGACAGTTTCAGTCACTGTCTTCCTCATACCAGTTATAACCAAACATAAAAATCCGAATTAAGAGACCAATCTAACTATAGCCTTTTCTCTTTTCTTTAATCAAAATCAGTAACATTGGTCTCAGGCAACTGAAGCACACCTGACCAAAAGAACACAAAATTTATTTAGTGCAAAGCACATGACATGTGTAATAAACCTGGATTCGTGAGCAGTCAACAAAAATAAGCTTTTGAGTTTTTTTACCATGAAATCAATGTAGGAAACAGATACACACCATCCACTAAATGTTTTAACCTACAGTGTTAGTAATGACAAAGAATGTTTCCCAGTGGCAACCTCCATAAAATTGTAAGAACATTTCAATGTAACTCATGAAATTTAGCACAAGGGAAATCTACACTGCAATAAGTAGAACCTCATGAAATTTTCTTCTTTTCACAATAAAATATTTCCCTTACTCTATGTGCAGGTTTTCTTTGACTATTTCAACAAAATAGTCAAAAGATCTAGAAAAAACATTTCCCGAGACCTTGGAAACGCTATGCCTGAAATAACTGGACTACACTTTTTGACATGCATCTAGGGATCAAGGTTACATAGTGAAGGTCTCTAGCTGATATCCTGAAATTGCTGGGATGCAAAAGAAAACCCAGACACCATGTTACAAAGCAAGGGTAACTTGAACCTACAGTTTTGAAAAGAAAAACTCAGGTAGTGCTGGTTTTCCTCAAAATGAATTATTATCATGTGAAAGATAAGCAAAGGTGCCAATTCCTTTAAGAGATGAAAGTTTGTGGGCATTTGAGGGGATAAAGGGCTGGAGCGGTAAGAGTTCTGTCAAAGGCAATAACGATCATTGCATTTCTCCCAGTGAGGAACATTCCCTTCACAAAACTTCAGTTCTCAAGCCAGGGTCCAGGACCAGTGACACATCTGGGACCCCTACTAGGCTCAAGACTGGTCTGCCTTCTGTCTAACCATGGTGGGACCTGGTGGCATTTAAGGTTTGGCATGACCTGCTGGACCAACTGGGAAATGCTGTAGGTTTGGACAAAAAGCAAAACCAGGCATCGCCAACATTTTCTGTCTTCATTCTGAGCTTATTCATATTTCAAAGAAATTTCATCCAAGTGTCTCTGTTTCGCTTCAGAAAACTTCTGATTTTGATCAGGAAGTTGCCGGGGGCGGGGTGCAGGGGAGGGGTGGGGATACTCTTGGTTTTCAGTGAGTTCTAGGGCTTTCTTTTTGCATGTTTTTCTTCTCTGCAGCCAACCTCACAACCCAAGGGTTGAGCAAGAAACTGGGAGGCTGCTCATGCCTTTGTGGGATAAACTCTCCATTTAACATCACAGTCGGGCTCTGGGGCCCTAGTGATACGGAGGCGATTCGGAGAAATGTACGTTTAGCTGGAGCCATGAAGACAGGAATCTGTCCCCCTGTGTCTCCCTTCTGTGTACCTTCTGCTCTGCTCCCAGAAAGCCTAATATCACAAGGCAGGAGGTGGAGAAGGACTAAGTGTTCTGGACAGTGACCAGGAAACTAGGGAGCCACGAGTTGGTTTTGGTCCACTGAGGGAGGGCAGCAGAATGCTAACGTGGCCAGGGGGACCTGGTTATCACAGGTGCTGACTTCTATGACTTCTGTAGGATCCATCTTAAGGTTGGACCACGGGATGACTGTAGAATAAATGGAGTCTCAGGCCAGAGGGACTGAGAAAGGGGAATACAGAGGATCCACTGGAGGTAGCTCAAAGCTTAAGTTCAAAACCACATATACCTGCACTGATAACAACAATATATTTAGGCAAAATGTTAAATCCTCCAAACTTCCAGAAGCAAATTTAATGGGGAGAAATGTTATATCTCTGAATCAGATGTGGCAAAGCATGACACACCATACACCCCTACAGGGACACACTGTTTAATTAATCCTTAATTATAAACTGGTTTATAAATTAGAAATCTCAAGGTCAGACTACAAACTTGTCCAATAGTCAAGTTTCTATGAGCTAAAAAAGAATCAACGTATATTCCAAAAGCACATCCAGAAACTAAGAACTGTTTCCTACATCAATTTGGAGAAAGATCCAGGAATTCAAATGAAGGATGGGAAGCTCATGAGCAAGATGAAGGCTGTTGTTTAACAGGCTCTTAACCTTGGCTACCCAAGAACCAAAGAACCACTGGGTGCCATTTTTGTCTCCCAAATAGTCAGCCTGAGAATGGAAGGAGAATGAAGGGGGACAGTTAGTTCTGACCGGGAACAAGACAGAGTGTCACTTACCCACATCCTCAATAAGGAAGGAGTGCGTCTCCGCATTCACCTTGATGTATTTAAGACTTTTCAGTGACTTCCCGTAGGCAATGTTGTAATGCTCCACGGATCTACTGGTAGCATCTTTGGGTGGGTCCCACGTGACTTTCAGGCCCATTTTAGTGGACAGCAGTTTCACGTGCCTTGGCTTCAGTGGGTGGTCAGCTATGCAAACAGCGCAACTATCAACTTACGAGAAGGGCAGACTGGGAAAATGAATTCTTTTCCAATGTTCTCTGACATGGTTAGCAAAAGAGCAAACAACTTTCCATCTGTCTGATCCTAAAGACTTTAAGTACCGTCATGTTTGGGCATCATTATAGTGTGACAGCAAAACAAACATACCAAACCCGCAACCTTTTATGTATTTCAGAGAACTGTGAGTGGTAAATTTAAACCAAAAGTGAAACAAATCAAAATAAACTCTAGGCAGTCCCCAGCTTTATTGTGTTGCCTTGCTAGGACAAGATTAACAAAATAGTAATCTGACATATTCTCCAGAAGCATTCATATATTAAATAAATTCTCAGGATTCGGCATGGTACCGCTGGACAATCTTTAAAACCACTCTGAGAAGAACAACATAAAACTCTCATGATCAGGAAGAATATCCACTGTATCTAAAGGGGGCTAAGAGAATCAGTCATTTCCACAAAGAAAACAAATCAAGATCAACATCTTAAAAGAGAGGCAAACCCCTGGTTTTAGTCGCTAATTTAAATGTTTCCATATTTCGTCCCAGAAGAAGACAGAAAAATTATCAAGAAGCACAACATTTTTACCTTCATTGATGAAGTTCCAAAACAGTGTTCTTGGTTTTCAAAACTAACCGAAACGAAACATAATGTTTTGTCAAACACAATCTCTCAGCTCATAATATAACTGATATTGCAATGCAACGTGATATAAATAGATGCTAAATATTCACACAACAGTCAACGTAGGGGCAAACCTGGATCTGAAACTGATTATTCACCAATGCAAGGCATTCTCAGGGGGCAAAAAAAGGCAATCTGAAAAACCCAGAAACATTTGAACTTTGGAACACTTAGAAAAATGAGAGTCTATAGACTCTCATAGAAAAGAGGGAAAGGGAAGTGTTTCATGAAAACACATAGGTTGATTAGTATGTGATTTTTAATGTTAATGAAGATTCTGAAAAAAATAAGTATAGCTGATTCTAACATACATCACTTATTCTTCCCAAAATTACCCCGCTGCCTTAGGAGGAAAATGATAAGAAAAGAAGAGAACTCCGGGATCCCACTAAAGAAATTCAAGGGAATGAAAAAATAGAGTATGAATATCATAATTTTTGAGGCACTAGAGACAGAGTGTCCACTTTGGAGACAAAAACACAATGTCAGAGGACAGGCACAGAGCAACCTCCAGAAAGCATTTCTTCCCCAACATCAGAGGTGAGGGTCCTGTAAACGTGAGACGGGGGACATCAAGGACAAAAAGCCTAATGCCATCGGGGAAATTCTGAGTTGAGGAGACAGTAAAGACAGCCCACTAGTAAGCATCTGGATATTGAAAATTAGCAATCATGGCGACTCTGCCTTAATTCTCATGAACCTTCCTTGCCTACAAGGAACTTTGCAGGATTTTCTTGGCTGGAGGAGAGGGGTTCCCTTTCCTCAGTTTCCTTTATTTCTTCCAAGGTTTCACTTTGAAAACCTCCCCTCCTTTTCAGCCATGGGTTTGACCTTCTCTAGCTGCAGTCCCCATTTCCTGCCATAGCAGAAATCACTCCCAAGAATCCTGGGAGTTCTTCACCCTGGCCAAAACATCATGGAAACAAAGCAAGGACTCCAACACCTCGAAATGGTTGGGTGACTCTCCTAAGGAAGAAAACAAACGAATGAGTACATGAACAACGCTTTTCTTTATGGTTCAGTTCTAAACCTCCCTTCAGGAAAGTTCGATCCTGGACAGATCGTCTCTAATTGTGAGTTGTGTAAAGCCCTAACACCATCATGTTTTCTGCTGTGCACGAGCAATTCAATCCATACACAATGACCTCGGTCTGAAGATGATTCCCATTCATTACTGACATTCGAAAGGAGGAACAATCCATAAATACACTCACTGTTCTTTCCTGCTCTGCCTCACCTCTGTCCTTGAACACGGCATGTAATCATTTCTAAGTCACATGAGAATCGCTGTCAAATGGTGCATCCACCCAGGGTAAGGGGGACACATTGAGAACCTCAAGGAGCTCTAATAAGATGAGGAAAGTAAGAAGAACAAGAGCCATATACCCCTGGGTTGTCAAAACTGAATGCACACCACTACCTTCTGCTTACCCCATCAGTTTCCAAGTGTGTCCTTGCAAGAGTTCATTTGTTCTCCTCCTGCCAGTGATCAAGTACCATCAGTGTGTCTCAACACAATAACTGTCAGCATTTGTACACCAGAAAAAAAACCCATCTGGTGTAAACCAACTCTAAAGTATAAAAATGGGAGAGGGAAATGGACAAGAAAAGGGGGCTTATTGAGTGCCTACCACCTGCCACCCTCTGCCTGAAACTCACACTGCATGAGATGCTCTTAACACACACAACCCAGGAGGTGCTGTTTACTCCCTCCATATGGCAGATGAAGAAAGCAAGCAAGGCCTGGAACAGAGAGGTTAGGAGAACTGTCCAGAGTCACACAGCTGTACAGGGGTAGAACCAAATGCAAACCCTGCGGTGCCCAACCGCAATGCCTGGCTTTTCCCACAGCTCACAGATCCTTGAACTCTGTCCCTGCTCATAAATGATCAATGACCACACCTGTGAAAAATTTATTTAGGAAGCCACTAGTATCCTAAAACCAATCGTGAGGGCTCCAGCTGGATTTACCCTTTCCTCCACCACCTACCCCACCTTCCCATGCCATTTTTCCTCTTGGAGGGGCACTCTGCCTTCGCCCACAGTCACTTCACCTCCTGCTGTCTGTCCTAGTCGGCTCCTCTCTATGGAAGGAATGGAGTAAGTGAATGATATTCACATTTGTATAACAAAATCTTGGGCCAAAGTAGTGAAGTGGAAGTGTGAGTCACTCAGTCGTGTCTGACTCTTTGCAACCCCATGGACTGTAGCCCACCAGGCTCCTCTGTCCATGGAATTCTCTAGGCAAGAATACTGGGATGGGTTGCCATTTCCTTCTCTAAGGGATCTTCTCAACTGGGGGATTGAACCCTGGTCTCCCACATTGCAGGCAGATTCTTTACCATCTGAACCACCAGGGAAGCCCTTTGGCCAAAGCAACAACTTTCTAATAGTGACATTTTAGGACTTACAGAGTTACCTAATGAAGGTTGTTTCTAAAACACAAAGGCCTTTAGGGGATCTTGAAATCATCCCTTAGGGTCAACTGCCTTATAAAATCAGTCCTGAATTCAAGGTTCTCCAAACGCCTCAGGTCAATGTACCAAAACCCCTCCCCCACAGCACCCCCAACTACACACAATACTACCGTGACTTAATTAAGGGGCATTATCATTCCCTGGATTCTCATCAGTTTTGACCTTAAAATTGATGTCATTGCTGATGCTGCCTGGTCAACAGCACCCATGCCTCACTCAGAAAAGTTTGGATGAAAAGAACAGGAAGAACGGGTGAAAGGAAATCTGTGGTCGCTCCAGGTCAACTCCTCACTACGTGCCTTAGCTCTGTGTGAATCCAACAAACCAGCCTCTAATTAAGGAAGAACGGTTCTAGGCAGGCGCAGATCAACATGCATGAACCTGGGCTACTTGACAGAAGACCTATTCTTGGGACTAGAAACACAGCGATGTGTTCTATTCCTGATCATCATTTGATAGGTCTCATGACTTCACTCGTTAAATGAAACGTAAGAAGTGTGAAGCTGGTTTCAGGGTCTGCAGACTGTATTCTGGGTTCTGTGTTTCAGGAGTGCCATTCTGGTAGCATAAAGCTGAAACATGACAGAGTGATTTCTTCCTTATTTGTAAGTGTTCATAGACCATCCTCATTGTTAGAAAATGAAGTATAGAACCCTCCTGAAACAGTTTTCAGGATTCTCATCTGATTAAGGTAATGAGGGGTATACTCTTTAAAGCTTACATATCCCATGAACTGCTTCTCCAAAGAGAAAAAGGACAAACCCAAAGTCAACACAATAGGAATTACACGGCTCGATACAGGGGACATTGGGAGGTGACCTCACAAAGCGTGCATGACACATGAGGGCCGTGACAAGCTGTTTTCTCTTCTCCGTAGAAGGCAAAACGTGGAAGTGAGTTCAAGCTGCAGCCGCCAGGATTTTAGATTAAGTACAAAGAATTTCCTGTCCCTGTCCTTCTCCATCTCCCCCCAGTCAAGGCTGCCTTTGAAGGGAGACAGATGGTAAGGTGCTCAAGACAGAAGCAGCCGCCAGCAGCGTCTGCTATGACTCAAGCAATTGCATACCACAACAGACTCATTCCACAGTTCACACCAGTAAACCCCATCCAGAGTCAAGAATATTTTACCAGATACTAAGCGGCGAAATGGTATTTTGATGATATTTCAGATACTTGGTCATTGCCAAGCTAGACATGTCAGTGCTGTGGCTCCCCTGAGGCCCCCATTGGTCTGTTTGAGAATGAAAAATAAGGGACAGTTGGCACCCGGAGTTCTCACTTTGGTCTAGTCTCCAAACTCCAGCTTTCATTCAAGAGGGCCCTGGAGGCCAATTTGGTTGAAGGGCTAAAGTATGGATCCGCATCTGTTCAAGGATGGTTCCAAGATTCCAAGGGCTCCTCCATGTCAATCCTTGGAGAGTCCACAGAGCGGCTTCAAGGGGTTCTCCAGGGCTGACAAAAGCCCTCAAGAAGGCTGAGTGCAGAGTTGGGTACCCGGGGCCAGCTTGGCCCACCCATGTGCAGGGCTCATTTATCACAGTGGACAGGGTGCCATCCCCACCTCCCCACTCTGGCACTTATCTGGGCATCAGATACAGACCACACACTCAGTACTCACGTAAATGACTGATGGATTGACGAAAAAACACTAAGGTTGGACTAATGAGGTCAGCCAAGAGTCCCCCCGAGGACCAGGAAGATGGAGCAAATAAGTGGAGACATATGAAGGAATGTACACGTTACACAAAGGCACAATTTAGTTTCTGGCACCTGCTGACAAAAATGAATTCAGGACCCAGATTGTCCAATATTCTGGAGGTTCTTCTAAGAAGCTAGAAATCCTGGATTTTGTGTGAAATTTCTCCATTTTATATTTTTCTCCATTTTATACTCCATTTAAGTGTTAAAAAAAAAACACTATATGAAGAAGCACAGATACACCCACACAACCACACACACACACACACACCAGCTGGCCAGACTCAGTCCATTGGCCGCCAGTTGGTGACCTCTACCTTAACTCCAGGAGCAACAATTTATTTGCTGATCCTGACAACTTCCCAATGTCATATTTCAATTCTGAGACTCCCATGGGAGTCTGGGTCCATCCGAAAGAGCTCTAGATCAAGATGAAGGCTAAAGTCTGGAGAAGAACCAGGAGTAACCCAGCCCCTAAAGGCTTAAGGTACAGATCTGTTTAAGGGCTATCTCCCACCTCCAAAATTCCCTCGCTCCCCTAAGAGACCCAGTGGCTGTGAAAAAACTGGCCTGGGCTCTAAGGAAGTAGAGAAGACCCATCTGGATCTGGGGAGGGGAGTGTAAGGTGTTCCCTAGGCTTCCTCTACTTGTACAGCCAATAACTTTCATGTGCTCAGCTCCGACCTAACCATCCCAGATCAAGTCCCCACTGTCTATTTGAAAGGTGCGTGTGAATTCCAGACTGAACGCATTCAAGATTCTTGGTTCAGACACACCACCCCTCCTTCAGGGTACAGGCCTATCCACAAGGATTGGAAATAAATATGTTTCTAGAAAGAGAGCTCTACCAAGGGCAATTTCTCAGATTAAGAGAAGGAAAGCTCAGAATCCATTAATACAATGAATCAAGGGTAAGACTGATCCAAAAATGGCACAATTCATGGAGAAATGCTTAAGACTATGATTCAGAAGAGTAACTGAATCTTTCTGGATCCAAAGGGTTGTTTTTGTTTGTTTTGCCTTAAAAAAAATATCATACAGTTACTTGATTACATTCTCCAGACAAGCAAAAAGAGAAAGGAAGGTAGACGGATGGCAGATGCAAGGGAGAAGTTGTGAGGCCCCCACTGACCCACCTGCATGCTTCCTCCATATCTGCTCCA
Organism: Giraffa tippelskirchi; assembly: GCF_054371585.1. Lineage (NCBI taxonomy): Eukaryota > Metazoa > Chordata > Mammalia > Artiodactyla > Giraffidae > Giraffa > Giraffa tippelskirchi. The sequence goes on along the minus strand of NC_137283.1, from coordinate 158,272,589 downwards.
TCACAGCTTCCCATCTTGATGGACTTTAGCCAAATCTGCTACACCAAAGTGTCTGTGCACAAAGTTCAACCAACATCAGAGGAATAAAGGAACACTTTAAGCTGGATTTACAGCCAACCTGCCATCTATAAACAAAACAGTAGCTGACAAACACGCTCAAATTCTTTCATTTCTGTGACAGCACTGGATGGAGCTGCCACTCAGAGAATCATCACCAACAACGGGGCTATACCCCAGAGCTGAGGTGAAAGATCCAACTGGCAAAGTGTTGAATAGGTAGAACGCAGTATGTTCGGAGGCAGTAATACTTACTGAGAGAAATGACTCAGACAACAGCAGTTTGATTTGACTTGAAAATCGAATCTGAAAAATCTATTTGGTTCTCCAAACTCAGGATATGTACTACACAATTTATAGATTGATGTTTAAATAGACACAATGGACAATGATGAAAATAGCAACGATTGAACAGTGATGAAAAAGGGCCTATATGTTTCTCCTGAGCTGATAAATAACAAATCACACATAATTTTTATCTCATCTGATTAAATGTATGCAGGAGCTTTCCCTGGATTTGAAACATGAGGGACAAAAGTGGTCCTTATGAACATCTGAGCTCAATCAATTTAAGAAAGTAGATGCTGTTGTTTAGTTATTAAATAATATCTGACTCTTTGCAACCCCATGGACCATAGCCCACCAGGCTCCTCTGTCCATGAGATTTCCCAGGCAAGAATATTGGAGTGGGTTGCCATTTCCTTCTCCAGGGCATCTTCCCAACCCCTGGGATCAAATCCATGTCTCCCGCACTGGCAGGTGGACTCTTTCCCACTGAGCCACCAGGGAAGTCAGGAGTCAGAAAATCAAACTCTCAGGTTTATTACCGATGAGGTTGCCCTGGAGAAGGTGGATCTAGAGCGTGACTACCACAGAGCTTCCTGTACCCCTTCCCTCTCCAGTTCTAAACCCTCAGGTGGACACAAGTGAGCCTGCAGAGTAGATCAGCTCAGGATCTTTGCCTCACAGTGGGGGCGAGAGCAGCAAGCCTGGCCTCCACCCAGCGCACTCCCCACAACCCCCCCACAGGCAAGCAGGAGCGGAGGTGGAAGCAGCCTTCCTGCAAGATGAATTCCAAGAGACCAATGTGCTTGCCTCTGCTAATCCATAAATGCCTCCGCGTGGAGAAAGTAGAGCCGTGGAGGCTGGGCTGTCACCACTCACCCCTCCAATCAGCTCCTGTCCAGCAGGAGAGCGAGCATAGGATGAGGAGCGTGGGGAGGGGACAGTGGAAGTTCCCGAGCATCCCCAGGGGCTTGTCCCCTCACCCCACTGGTCACGACCATCAATCTGAGGCCAAGTGTAGCTGCCTTTTCAGAGTGAGGGTCCAGGCCACTTCCCCCTCATTCAGAGCCTCCCCCGGTACTAATCACTCTCCCACCATGTACCCTCCTGGGGTCGTAGGTGGGGAGCCCCCAGGGCCCCCCCAAAAGCTCTGAAAAAAGGAAGCCTCATTCTTCAACCAACCCCAAAGCCAAGTTGACCTCCAGCCTGAAAATCCACTGCTGGCCTTTTCTATTTCAATCTCAAATTTTGTCAAAGCTCATGGGATCCAAAACAGCCCACAGGATTTAAGCAATGAGATGAAACGACAGTACAGAGATACTCTGAAGATATAATACCAAGTTTCAGTGTAAGTACCTTCTATCACAGAAGGCCCGGGGAAAGTGTAAAGTCCAAGAGTGAAGGCTTCTCAGCCTCATGGCTTAAATGAAATGGAAAGAGTTGAAGTCCACACTGCTCTCCTCCCTTTTTTCTCATTCTGTTTAGCCTCAGCCTGAAGAGATTCATTCAAATGCCCAGAGGGGGTCAGGGTTCTCTCAACTGCCATCTCTGCCATCTTTCACTGGAGTTGGTGGCATTTAGGTGGCTCAGTGGGTAAAGAATCCGCCTGCAGTGCAAGAGACACAGAAGATGTGGGTTTGATCCCTCAGTTGGGAAGATCGCCTAGAGAAGGAAATGACAACCCACTCCAGTATTCTTGCCTGGGAAATCCCATGGACAGAGGAGCCTGGTGGGCTATAGTCCACAGGGTTTCAACGAGTCAGACACGACTTAGTGACTGAGCACACACACACAGCTCTTCAGGATTCCTTGGAGTATAAATAATTGAATCCAGAGTCTCTCTAGAGAGACTACATTTCTATAGAGTCCCAAGATCCTAAAAAAAAAATCTCTGCACAGCAGGGAAACCAAAATGCACTGTGTGAAGGACACATTATTTTTTCTACCCAGTGAAGCCTCCCCCAATTCTTCTGGTAACAGACCTCTGTTCCTGTGACCCCAGCCAGCCCCAAAGTCTTCACAGGAATCGTTCTCATTGGAGCCAGACCCTGTCCACTGTCTTAGCCTCTGGCTGGAACTGTGGGTGACCAGCTCTTACTGTCCCATGGAGAAGAGACCAGGGATGGAGAGAAAGAGTCTAGGGCTCCCTCAGACCAGCTCAGCCACTGCCCCTCCCAATGTGCAGTTTCACAAGCCAATGGATTCTGGGATTTAAATTAGTTCAAGTTGGGCTTTCACCACTTGCAGTCAGAACCTAATGGATTAAGAGCCTATTAATCAAAATCTTCTATGGAAGTCAAAAATAACTTTCTGAAGCTACCCCGGCAGCCAGTACATTTAGTCACAAAAGGCTGCCAGTGGAGACACGCCCAAAGACATGAAGGCAAATACCAGCCAGAAATGGCTGCCATTCTCAGCTAAGAGCTCCCTGCAGCCCACCCAGTCTGGCAGGAGAGGTGGAGGAGTAGGCGGGGACAACTCTGGTTACAGAGAAAACCCCCAAAGGAATGTTAAGAGCTTGTGAAATAAACCGGTCCCTAAAAACCCCAAAATGGTAAAATTATTTCTCAAGTATACCAAGGATTGCTCTTTAATGCACAAAAACCTTCATGTTTATGTAAGTCTCCCTACTGCTTCTTTGTTTGAAATTCAATTCTGACTTTCCACTGGAAACCGCCAAATAGTTCCCAGACTCTGAAATGAAGAAAACACAAATCTCAGGGTAACCACGAATGTTTGACCAAAAATCCCATCGATATGCCAAGAAAGGTTATGATGTACTGAAGTGCAGTGTAGCTTGGGGGAAGAAGCAACATGATCTACGAATCTGACTATGATTCTGAGGAAGATTGGAAAAATCCAACAATTATCCATAAGATACCAAACAGCAAAGGAATATCCACCCAGAAATGCAGAAATATCCAGATGGTTGGCAATGTGTGGGCAAAACACTGAAATGACTGAGTTTTAAATAATTTTTCAAATGAATGTTGGAATTCTATTTGCCAAATAGTTATGAACCTTCCCTTCAAAAAAAAAAAAAAAGAGGAACGGGGGTGTACATGGTGTTTTGCAACAGTGGGATGTAAAACCAATGGTAGTAAAATTGACAGATGGTTGATTGAGCTTCCCACCTGGAAAACTGGGGCTGGGTAGACGGAGTCTGGGTATTAAAATAATGGCCTGGCTCCTCTTCTGACATTTCACGCTAGGCATGGGGTTCCATTAAAGTGTCCCCTACAGTTGGCATGGTTTTCCAGGGAGAACTGCAATAAAAAGTGAAACCAAACTCTAGGTCATTGGAGTCTTTAAACTTAAAAACACTCCAGGGAGCTGAAAGAGCTCTGCCAACAGGACCTCTGACCCCACTTCGGGAACCACACAATGCTGGCCTTCTGCAGAGAGAAACACCGAGGCAAGCAGATGTCCCGAGTCCCTCGGGAAAATCAAGGGTGTCCGAGGATCTCCAGACTTTAACCTCGGTTCACAGTCTTCAAAATCCAGTCGGCTTCTCCAGGTCACGGTGACTTACTGGATTCCACCCCATGCCCTCAAATATGGCAAATATGTCCCGTCATAGTTACCTGGTGAGGGTGTAGACAGAGAAGCTAGGAGATTCCAAATGATCCAGACATCGCTTGTGTGTGTGAAGCCCCTGGCCAGGTTTCCTAATGACCAGAGGGGCCAGTCGCGTCCTCCTACATCTCACCCATGGCCTCTGCTAAACCTGAGACCCTGGCCCCCTTGGGCATTTTCCAGTATTTTGATAACAACAATGCATCATTTTATTCAGATGAAAAGGCTAAACTCACATGCACACATGCCAATGTGCTTATAAGGGCACGAGATGGTCACTGCATACAATTGTGAATCACATTTTTTCTCCATCAGCTCAAAGAAGCCAAATAGTGAAGCCTCCAAATCTCAAAACTCAAGTCACTGGCTAATCCTTAAGTAAGAGTTTGTCTATGTCCTTTTCCATCCCCTCTGGACCGTGAACACCACAGGGCATCCGTCCCTGTGCAAATATCCTCCACGCTGGACCAGCTTCAGGAGGCCTCTTGTCATGGACGGAGCTGATCCTCACACTCTGCTTTGGGCAACTATTCCCCTTGGGGGCTGAATGCAAGCTGGTTGCGCTCGAGGCTGCCAGGCACTCCTGTGGGCACTTGAGGGCTTCTCAGGGGAAGAGCCCGATGTCACACAGGCAGGGCTTTCTCCTTGGTCCCCCAACCTCCCACCCAAGGCCACTTGCACCCTCGACGCAGCCACAGTCCTCTGATGCTGGTAAACCAGGGCTGTCATTCAAGCAATCTCTCATCACCTCACCGGGTAACAGCTCCCAATGGACAAAGTTTGCTTAGAATGTTCTAGATTCTTGGTTGTTTGTATTTGGAGGAAAACTGGGGTGAAGAGAGAAAGCCAGACTATTTTGCTAATCTAGCTTAACCTCATTTTATTGCCCTCCATTATCTTCTCTCTTTCTCCCCCGCCCCACTACCACCTTGGGGAATATCAACCGAGCAGAAGAGCACAAAAAAGTGAAGCAGCAACGAATCCTGCTTCAAGGCAAACAGCAAGCAGCAAAGCTAAAGCCAAATTCTCAAGTCCAAAGGGCACTCTTCAAATGAATCTGCCTTTGCCCTCAAGATGTTTTCTGAAAGTTGAATTTTTTACTGAAAGTTGAATTTTTTACTAGTCCCAGGCAAACCAAGTTTCCCAGCTAATTAAGAACAGTTTAGCAGTCTGCACTGAATTCAGAAACTGCTGCACAGACATTGTGGGTCGGGTACCAAGGAGCCATGTCCAGCTTCTTTGTCCTCTCTCACCATCTTCTACAGCAGAGGCAAGGATACAAACTATTCATGACCCTCCGGCTTCCGTTGTAGCGAGGGATGGCCACGTGGTCAATTCAAGCCAATGACATTTAAGAGGAAGTTACTGCTGCCACTTCCAGGAATGCATTAAAAAAAAGGGGGGGGGGTCAAGACCTGCTGTCATGTGCTTTTGCCTTCTATTTCTTCCTCCATTAACCCCGCCTCGGGATGTCAATACGATGCCTGGAGATGCAGCAGCCATCTTGCAGCATCAATCAAGTGACAAGTCTGAGAATGACGACCTGGCCTGCAGTGGCAGAGTGAAAATACTGGGTCCCTGTGAGCCTCTCTGCCCCTGAGTTTACTGGTGAGTAAGATAAACGATTTCTTAACCTGTTCAGCTACTGCTCACCAGATATCATGTTATTAGCAGCCCGATTCATTGCTGCTTGATAACATCCTATCTGGGTCCACAAAAACAAGTCACTTTTTTCTCTTAATTTCTAAATGAAAGCTGCTTTGTTTTAACTTTAATTTCTTCCTGTTTGTTGTTTTTAAGGGATCCACTCCAGGAATTTGATTTTGACAGTGTCACTGCTTTATTTGTCACTATGCCACGGACTTGAGTAAGGACACTGATGCAGCCAGAAATTAGAGTGAACTGAACCAGCAGAGCTGGCAGAACTTGATCATTAGTAGTTAAGGTTTTACAGCCCTTGGCCATTTTATTCAGGAAGCAATGTAAGCAAAAGCTACTGTTTCCAGACAAAAACAAGAATTTTCCCCCTTCGAAACCACCAACTTTCCAGAATGGTTTGATGGTGGTAGTTTAGTTGCTCAGTCATGTCCCCTTACAGGAACGATGCCATATGTGTAATGAAAGTAAAAGTTTAGTCGTTCAGTCGTATCTGACTCTTTGCGACCCTGTGGACTGTAGCCTGCCAGGCTCCTCTGACCATGGGATTTCCCAGGCAAGAATACTGGAGTGGGTTGCCATTCCCTTCTCTACTGGATCTTCCTGACCCAGGGATTGAACTGGCATCTGGAACCAGTGTCCTCTGCGTTGCTGGTGGATTCTTTACCGCTAAGCCACCAGGGAAGCCCCCAGAATGGTGCAGGGAAATGCAATTGGAGGAATTCCACAGATACACTTATTTATGACAACCATAAGCAAACAGAGGACCCTGGAAAGAAAATGCCTGCATAAGAGAAGGAGATACAGGACTCCTGCCTGCTGCTGACCAGCAGCAGAGACCCAGAAACCAGTCCTTTTCAGGTTTTTGTGGGATCTTTTGCACATTCTTCAAATTCAGTTCGCGGCTGAGAAATAGTTTCTTAAAGAGTAATCATTGTTTGCTGGTCCAGCTTAAATTCAGCCCACTACAAACTGTTTGACACACCAGCCAAAAACAACTCCCTGAAAATTCATTCCTTGTCCCAAAATGTGAAAGTCATTGTCTAACTATGTTAAATACTTGGGCATTACTGTCGCTAAAATCACCACTCATCTTACTCAGAAAGCTCCCTAAAAAATACCCTTAGAAGAGAGGCCAAGAAAATGCTATGGAGAAGAAGGTATAAAACAGGGTGACTGAGGCAGACAGGACCAGAAGCCAGCCACACGGATCCAGTGACAACCCAGATGGCTTAGGACAATCACTTTTTTAAATAAATTTTCACATTTAAAATTTTTTAATATTTCAGATAATAGCTTACTGCTTATGAATGGGTTTAGAGGCAAATAAACTAGCAATGGAGATGAAAACATTCACAACACACCTGATAAGCAAAAAGTTAAAGTATTGCAATGGGACCATTTGTGAAAAGGAAAAACTAGGGTGAGAAGTAAAGGAGAAGAAAGGAAAGGAACATGTGTTACATGCCTACTAAGTCCAGGCATTTCATTTACTTCTGCAACACATATTTACTGAGTACCTACTACGTGTCGGATTCTGAGCTATGCACTGGGGATCCACAGGTGGTTAAAAAGAGTTCATACATGCAGGCTAAGTCGCTTAAGTCATGTCAGAGTCTTTGCAACCCCATGGACTGTAGCCTGCCAGGCTCCTTTGTCCATGGCATCTCACAGGCAAGAACCCTGGAGTGGGTTGCCATTTCCTCCTCCAGGGGATCTTCCCGACTCAGGGATCCAGCCCATGACTCCTGCTTGGCAGGTGAATTCTTTCCCACCTGGGAAGCCTACGTGATGCAAGTAGAGAAAGCCCACCACGTCACAACAAAGACCCAGCACCACCAAAAACAAAGACGGAAGAACTGAGTCTTAGAGAGTTGAGTGACTTGCTGAGGGCACACAGCTACGAAGTGACAGTGGTCACAGCCAGGCGTGTCTGAAACCACAGACCATGCTCTTCCTACTATGTCTGGTTGTCTCTCAGCCCTGAACCTGTAGCCTTGTAGCTGCGAGGAATAAATGAAGGCCTGGAGAGAAATCAGAGCCAAAGGTATGAGACTGAAAGTCATCAGTGGAAGCTGAATTCACAGGGACACGGGAGCTCATTGCACTGAATGAGCATCTTGTCAGTGTCAGGAGGACCTCACGCCTCCGAATCCTCGTTCCTGGTCCTGGACTTACCCTTCTTCCAGCCACATGAATGATGCTCCTCCTGAAAGCACCTCTCCTGTCCTCCAACCCCACAATCTCCCACCTTCTAGGGCAGCCTGCTCCCTGGTTTCTCTTCCCCATCGCTGATCTCCTTTGTCAGCTCCTCCCGCTTTGCCAGAACTCAAACGTTCAAGTGCTTCCAAGTCCTGCTCTGGACCACTCTCTTCTCTGTGTGCACTTCCGGGGCCTTCTCTGAGTTAGTACATCCTGTCCCAGGATTGAAAACCCCATTCATGTGCTGATGGTTCCCAAATGGCTTTTCCTCTAAGCACCAGAGTTATTCAACCGTCTACTTAGCATCTCCGATGGAACCCAAAGAACACTGATGTCTAAAGGACGACTCAAAGTTGTTTTAAATCTGAAATATTAGTGATAAAATGGAGAACCAGGATTCAGGTTGCATCGTGGCAGACAGGGGTAGAGAGATTTTCAAGAAGAAGCGAATATCCATCAGTGTCAAGTAAAGGCAGAGAAGAGCCCATTTTTCTCCACTTGTAATTAGGACATGTCTACCCTATTCAAGTGCTTTCCAGGTGGTGCCAGTGGTAAAGAATCCACCTGCCAGTGCAGGAGATGCAAGAGATGCGGGTTCAATCCCTGGGTCGGAAAGATCCCCTGCAGTAGGAAATGGCAACCCACTCTAGTATTCTTACCTGGAAAATTCCATAGGCAGAGGAGCCTGGCATGCTATAGTCCATGGGCCTGCAAAGAGTCAGACATGACTGAGCACAACATATACATTCCCTATTCAAAGCCCCAAACCAAGCAAATATGCCACTGAAGTTTCACTCTGCAAATACTAAACTTAATTTCTTCCTTTGCTACAGCTACCCTCAAAGGATTGATGTGAGAATAAAATGTGAAAGAAAATCATAAATCACTCAACAAATATGAGATACAGGAAGAAGAGCCATAGAATTGATGTCACCGACTTCAACCCAAAAGAAAATGACCTGGCAGGATTCCCAGTACCTGGGCTCTAGGTCAATGTCCCTCCTCACAGAGCATGAATGGGCTTTGGGTTTTCACCTTCCTCATGCTTGGGAATTAATTCACAGAACGTACTTATTAGAAATTTTTAAATCTTGAGAGTTGAGAGGAAAGTTGGGTCATCTAATCCCATTTCCCCCATTCAGCCTGCCTATCAACGATGTGTCTCAGATAGCCTTCAATCCTTCCCATGACTAGATGCCTCTCCCCAGTCAAACCCCAACAGGCTCCCCCACCTTCAGAGATGCTTGCATGCTCAGTCACTCAGTCATGTGTGACTCTTTGTGACCCTATGGACCATGGGATGCTCCAGGCAAGAATACTGGAGTGAGTTGCCATTTCCTCCTCCAGGGGAACTTCCCGACCCAGGGATCAAATCCACGTCTTCTGCACAGACAGGCAGATTCTTTACCACTAAGCCAGCTGGGAAGCCCACCTTCAAAGGCAAACATCTATGAATGTGTCGATTGGGTGACATGGGCTTACTAAGCAAGGCACTGCCCTAGGATACAAGAGAAGCAATCACAGACATACACAAAAGGCAGAGGTGTTCAATCTCCTGAGGGCAGCACCCTATTGGCATCTGAGAAGAGGAATAAGGGCATCCAACATGAAACATCAGTTGAATGCGACTAACAATATACATTATCAAGGGTCAGAAAGTCCTCCCCAGGCTAGGATGACCGGAGAACAAAGTATGGCCTCAGTGCTCCCATGAGTGGAGCACTGGCCACTGCTTTCCACAACTTGAATTCTAAGAGGACATTTAACCTCTTAAATGTTTGGCCACCTGATGCAAAGAACTGACTCATTTGAAAAGACCCTGATGCTGAGAGAGATTGAAGGCAGAAGAAGGGGATGACAAAGGATGGGATGGTTGGATGGCATCACCAACTCAATGGACATTGAGTTTGAGTAAACTCTGGGAGTTGGCGATGGACAGGGAGGGCTGGTGTGCTGCAGTCCATGGGGTTGCAAAGAGTCAGACACGACTGAGCAAGTGAACTGAACTGAATCTCTTAAAACTCTAATCCAGTCTGCCCTTTATCCCTCAGAACGTTCCTGAGTTGTTCCCTGCAACGAAAAGTCATTACTACTTCAGAGCATCAGCGGACACTGTGGAACTCATCCCAGAGACCGCTCACGGGATCTCTGAGACACAAGGGAGACACACAACGCGCTCAGACAATAGCCGTGTCTCATCTCCCAGAGGTCTTCCTTCCTGGGTCAAAGGGCCAAAGTGTCGTCATGACAACTGTAAGACAGGAGCAGCCCAGGTCTCAGTCAGGGAGCGTCATATTCTCCGTCCTTTTTCCCTCTGCCCTTTCACTGTGGTTTGCATCGACATCCATAGGTACGTTTGTGGATTCTGAGAGTTATTCAACATAAGAAGATGCTTCAACCCTGCCAGTCTATTAGAAAATAATAGAAAGAAATTGTTGGGTAACGTAGTGAAGTGAAGTGAAGTGAAAGTCGCTCAGTCATGTCCAACTCTTTGCGATCCCATGGACTATACAGTCCATGGAATTCTCCAGGCCAGAATACTGGAGTTGGGTAGCCTTTCCCTTCTCAGGGGATCTTCCCAACCCAAGGATCGAACCCAGGTCTCCTGCATTGCAGGCAAATTCTTTACCAACTGAGCCACCAGGGAAGCCCTTAGAAAATGGTATTAAAAGCAGCAGGGCCAGGGAGTGGTTACAGCAGAAAGAGAATGTGGCGGCTTTCCATGACACAAAGAGTGTCAGGGAGTCAGACACTCTGGGAAAGCCAGGCTGCCACCTAGACATCTCCACTAGGGAACACACCTAGATAAAAGAAAGACAGTCACACATCCCAACTTTTACTAAACAGGAAAATACTGCAGACTGCATCAACTCCGAAGTATACCCACCAGGCCAAGTCCTCAGGCAAATTTGGTTGTTTCCCTTGTCAACCTTCCCTGGTGGCTCAGATGGTAAAGCGTCTGCTGGCAATGCTGGAGACCCGGGTTCGATCTCTGGGTTGGGAAGATCCCTTGGGGAAGGAAATGGCAACCCACTCCAGTACCCTTGCCTGGAGAATCCCATGGACAGAGGAGCCTGGTAGGCCACAGTCCATGGGGTAGCAAAGAGCCAGACACGACTGAGCGACTTCACTCACTTGTCAATCTTACAATTCTGTGTACATCAGTGCAAAAACATTCAGAACTTAACACCCTCTGGTAGGTGGAAGTTGTTAGAAAGTACGAGATGATCTTATATTTGCTACTGATCACATTTGATGCCATTATTTATTGTTACATTAATTCCAGCTCCTTTAGTAAGTCTTTATAGCCTGTCCTTTAGAGCCTAGCAGAGTTATTTGCCCACAGAAGACCTGAAGGACCTGAGGGAGTGAAAGTCACTCAGTCATGTCCAGTTCTTTGCAACCCCAGGGACTGTAGCCCCCCAGGCTCCTCTGTCCATGGGATTCTCCAGGCAAGAATACTGGAATGGGTTGCCATTTCCTTCTCAGGGGACTTCCCTGAGTTAACTATTTAATCACTTGCTTTATGAATGAAGGCTGTAGCCAGGCTGGATCTATGAATGCAGCTCACTGAATGTGTGTAGGTGTCTGAAGCTCTGGGTTGACAGTTCAGCACACAATGCAACACAGTGACTTGTGTCTGCCCACATCTCAACTCCGGGCCAGGGTCGGAGGCTGTGTGAATTCTTTCACCTACTGAAAAGGAATCATGTTGGTATGTAGGCATACCACATGTCGTGGGTTGAACTGTGTTCTCCAGAAAGACATGTTGGGTCCTAACGCCCAGGACCTGTGGATGGGATTTAGAAACAGGTTTTTGCGGATGTAATCACATTAAGATGAAATCGTGCTTGACTAGCGTTGGCCTTGATCGCATATGACCAATATCCTTATAAGACGACACACAGGGAGAATGCCACGTGGCAAGAGAGACAGAGATGGAGTGATGCATCCACAAACCGAGAAACACCAAGGATTCCGGGAATCTCCAGAAGCTAAGAAAAGGAAGGATTCTTCCCTAGAGCCTTCAGGAAGAGTACCACCTTGCCCTGCAGATCTCAGATTTCTAGTCTCCAGAGCTATGGAAGAATAAACTTCTGTTGTTTAAAGGGCCACTCAGATTGTGGCCTTTTGCCCGGCAGCCCTAGGAAATGAGTGTATCTACCATGCAAAAGACCCTGATGCTGGGAAAGATTGAAGGCAGGAGGAGAAGGAGACGACAGAGGATGAGATGGTTGGATGCCATCACCAAATCAATAGACATGAGTTTGAGCAAGCTCCGGGAGATGGTGAAAGACAGGGAAGCCTGGTGTGCTGCAGTCCCTGAGGTCAAAAAGAATTGGGCACCCCTTAGTGACTAAACAACAATAACCATGTAAATAAAGTTCTTCACTCTCACCACAGGTGGGACTTCCAACACAAGCCAACACTCCTCAAAACCCTCTCCTCTGACTCCACTGGTTCAGCTGAGAGGGACGCAGGCACCCGCCCCACACACCCAGCTGGAGTCAGATCAACACACACAAAGAGGAGAAGCATGACAGACTTTATTTTCTTGGACTCCAAAATCACTATGGATGGTGCCTGCAGCCATGGAATTCAAAGACGCTTGCTCCTTGGAAGAAAAGCTATGACCAATCTAGACAGCACATTAAAAAGCAGAGACATCATTTTGCTGACAAAGATCCATAGAGTCAAAGCTATGGTTTTTCCAGTAGTCATGTACTGATGTGAGAGTTGGACTATAAAGAAGGCTGAGCACCAAAGATGCTTTTGAACTGTGGTGTTGGAGAAGACTCCTGAGAGTCCCTTAGATAGCATGGTGATCAAACCAGTCTATCCTAAAGGAAATCAATCCTGAATATTCACTGGAAGGACTAGTAAATGAGTATACCTACCATGTAAAAGACCCTGATGCTGGGAAAGATTGAAGGCAGGAGGAGAAGGGGGCGACAGAGGATGAGATGGTTGGATGGCATCACCGACTCAATAGATATGAGTTTGAGCAAAGTACAGGAGATGGTGAAGGACAGGGAAGCCAGATGTGCTGCATTCCATGGGGTCACAAAGAGTCGGACACAACTTAGCGACTGAACAACAAACAACAAATGTCATATGTAATTAATACCAAAGAAAGCACATCCGATCATTCAGTGAATACTCACTAAGCACCCCCAATTCCCAGACAGCATTCTAGGCAATGGGGAGACTTCAGTGAACAAAACTGACCTAACATCATATGATTATGGAGCTTTGGTTCCAGAGGAGGAAAACAGGCAGTTATCACCACACACGTGAAACACACACACTCTCAGGTAGAGACGGAGGTTGTGGAGAAAAATAAAGCTGGGATAAGAAGCAGTGCAGGGTAGGGGTAAGATGACACTGTTAAATGGTGGGGAGTGGTCAGGTGAGACCTCATGAGAAGATGATATCCCATAAAGAACCTGAAGACGATGAGGGATATCCCATACGTGTTTATGGACAGTAGTTCAGACCAATGGAACTGCAAGTGCAAAGGTCCTGGGGCTGGGAGGTGCTTAGCACACAGGGAACCAGCAAGGAGGCCTGGGGATGGACGCTGAAGGTGAGGGAAGGCCTGGTGTGGAAGATGATTATGTGTAGCCTTGAAAACTTGCTCAGAATTGGTTTTTTATCTGAGAGAGACAGAAGGTTCTGTGACTTCATGCATCATGAGAACCACTGTGCTGGGGGTTTGAAAAGAGTGTAGGGGGAGAGGGCAGGAGCAGGGGAACCAGCGAGAAGGTTACTGCAGAAATCCAGGTACGATAGCATGGACCAGGGTGGGCATGGTACTTCCTTGTCATGCCAGATTCCTCACCAGAATATCTAAGTACACACAGAAAATACAGGCAAACTAACGGCGGTGATCTCAAGCAGAATGGCCTAATACATATAATTTTAAGAACAGGCTTTTGTCAATCTCAAAAGGTTATATATACAAGTCCATTGATATGATGTGACTTTTTTTTCTGGCCATGCCACACAGTATGCGGGATCTTAGTTCCCCAACAAGGGATTTAGGCTCCCCCACCCCGAACCCCCTGCAGTGGAAGCGTGGAGCCTTCATCACTGGACTTCCAGGAAAGTCCCTGATATGACATTCTTGAAATGACAAAATAACAAAGACGGAGAATGGATTGGTGGTTGCCAAGAAGGAGGGGAAGAAAGGAGGTGGGCGTGGCTGCCAAAGAGGAGTGGGAGGGGTCTTTCTGATGGAACGTTCTCTATCTCGACGGTGGTGGTTGCACAGGCTACACATGTGATGAAATTACACATACACAAAAGCACACGACACTGGTGCTCTCTGGATAAAGTCAACACATGGCACCAATGTCAGCTGCCCACCCAGGGCAGTGCGCTGCGGCCCTACAAGATGTTACCTGGGGGAGAAACTAGGGGATGGTCACTGGCTCTCTGCATTACTTCTTTCAATTGCAAAGGGAATCTACAACTCTCTGAAAATAAAAATTTCTAAAAACCATTAAAAAAAAAAAAAAGAATCTTTTACACCTATAATGTTGTCCAAAGCCCTATTGTAACCTGCCAAAAAGCACAAGAAAAACAAACAGAATGGATGAAGCATTAAGTATAGATTGCATGTAAGATATTAGTTTGTGAAATATAGGTGAAACTCACAGCTTGTTTTGATTGTACACCATGAGTGAACAAGAAGTAGATTGTGAGAAAAACGTGGACTTCATAAGATTTATTAAGAATAAGTTATTTCCCTTTAAAACATGCTGCAGATGGAACATATGTTGGAACAAGAGGAGCACTTACAAATAGACAAGGATGGAAAGTCATTAAGTATGAACATGCAATCTCTGAACTGACAGTCACCCCCTAAATCGACCACCCATTGGTGACACCGGCTATAGTTTCATTCAGCCCTGACAATTCTGTCTAGGGCAACAATCCCTTAAAGCTTTCTTTAAACTGACCCACAGTGAGCACAGTAAGCGCCCCCACCCCCTTCACCCCCACACCCCCACACCCCCACCCCCACCCCAGCTTCAGTGGAACAGGCTGGCCTCCAATCTCCATGTGCTAGGTGGAAGCCGCAGGCAACAACCACACAGCTGGGCCATCGCCAGTGCGGATAGGCTGAGCCTTCTCGGCAGAGGATTTTATTCTTATAAAATTCTACGAGGATGAAGGGGTACTGCCTGCAGGAGATGGTGCTGGCTGCTTTCCCCTCTGTTGCCCCAGAGGACCCATCAGTATTAACAGGCGCCCTGGTTCAGATGGCAGCTCGGGGGACCCACGCGCCCTGGCCGCCCTCGCCTGACCTGGCCTGGGCTGGGGTTGTTCCTCTGAGCTCCCAGGAGACCACACGTGACCCCTCAGCTCTCCGGCCTCTTTGGCTCTACCCAGCACTGGGCAGACCAGCTGCAGTGACTGTTGGTGGGACTGCATGGGCAGACAAATGTGGAGTCATCTCATATTAGGAGCCGTGGTTACACAGCTGCTCAGATTGCTTATCATGATGCTAACTGGTTCCAGCATGCGGGCGCAGGGACCCACTGTCCACCGTTTTCCCACAAGCCACACAGGTGCATCCGCAATCCACGTCTGCTGGCTTGGACCAACCATCTGGCCACGTAAAACGGCCTTCTAACCCTGAAATGCATCTTTAAAAGCAGAGACATTACTTTGCCAACAAAGGTCCGTCTAGTGAAAGCTACAGTGTTTCCAGTAGTCATGTATGGATGTGAGAGTTGGACTACAAAGAAAGCTGAGTGCCGAAGAATTGATGATTTTGAACTATGGTGTTGGAGAAGACTCTTGAGAGTCCCTTGGACTGCAAGGAGATCAAACCAGCCAATTCTAAAAGAAATCAGTCCTGAATATTCATTGCAAGGACTGATGCTGAAGCTGAAGCTCCAATACTTTGGCCACCTGATGCGAAGAGCTGACTCACTGGAAAAGACCCTGATGCTGGGAAACATTGAAAACAGGAGGAGAAGGGGACAACAGAGGATGAGATGGTTGGATGGCATCACTGACTCAATGGACATGAGTTTGAGCAAACTCCAGGAGCTGGTGATGGACAGGGAGGCCTGGCGTGCTGCAGTCGACGGAATCACAAAGAGTTGGACACGACTGAGCGACTGAACTGAACTGAACTGAGTTATTTCAGTGCACTTATTAAACCCATCTTAGGATTTGCATCAGTCTCCCTGGATACAAAAAGAATCCACAGAGCGTGGAGGGGGATGGATATTGAGAGAGACAGCTTCACTAAAACTCACTCAAAACTGACTTCCAGCACCCAGGAGGCAGGCACCACCCCTCTGGGTCCCCGGTGCTCACCCATCCTCCAGCTGCTGCAGCTGTGGCTGAAACCTGCAGATTCCAGGGCAACCCCAGCAGCTAAAAAGGGCTGCTGACCTCAGCTTTAGGTGTAGGCTTCAAATTCTTTGTCACTAGCGGTCAGGTGAAAAGTGCTAAAAGTACTAACTTGCAGGCATTTCCAGTCTCAATGAGTGATGTGTCCTTCTTAGCTTAATATCTGAGGGAAGCTCCAGTGAGTAGCAGAAATGAAAAAAAAAAAAAAAAGGGAAAACCAAAGCAGGTAACTGAACGTGTGTTCTACAAAGCCCCCCGACCACTGGAGCGAACGGTTAAGGGCCCGCGGGCAGCGGCCGCGTGGCGGTAAGGCCGGGAGCGCCCTCTAAGGGCCGTGGACCGCAAATACGGCCGTGCGCGAAAATGGGAGGAAAAAAAAAAATCTGTCTTCCACATGACGTCACCTAATACTCAATGAGCACAAAAATTCCTTATTCAAAATTTCTAAATTTTAACCATCTGATCCATACTGGAGAGCTTTCCTTAATAAGATGATAATAGTAACACAATTCCCCCAAATAAAATTAAATCCATCTTCTTTGTAACTAAGACAAGGATAAAAAATACATGTATATATAAAATTAAAAATATACATAAAAAATTAAAGATTAAAAAAAAAGAAAAAGACAAGGATAACGTCTTAGAAGGAAAAAAAGGATGTTTGCCATGTGCCCTGATTCCAACTGCTCTAACATTTTCTACTAAAATAATGAAATATCCATCCCCACTCCCCAGTTACCCAGTTCTCCCCAAAGGCAGCCAAGTTTTCAATTTCAGATGTATCCTAACATAAATATTCTATGGCTAAACATCTGATTACATATATATATATTCTTTTCTCTCCTTTATCTTTATACATTTAAATTCTCACCCCCATATTTTCTAACTGAAATGAAAGCTTCTGATAAGTTTTATTGTAACTCAAGAAATTCCTAAATTCCAAAGGGATCAATGAAAAGGATCTGCTTCTTATCAGCAAAGTCGTGGAGACTTTCCTGAAATCTTTGCATTTAATCACTCCCCCACCCTCACCCCTTGCAGTAGAAGAATAATGCCCTCCTCCCCAAAAATGTGCATGTCCTAGTCCCCAGAACCTGTGAATGCGTGACCTCACACAGCAAAATCAACTTTGCACATGTGATTAAGTTAAGGACCATCCAGTGTAATCACAAGGGTCCCTATAAGCGAAACAGGGAGTATGAAGGTCAGAGAAGGTGATGTGTGGATGAAAGTAGAGTGAGGTCATTGCTGGAGAGGCCACCAGCTGAGGATCTCAGCACCTCTAGAAGCTGGAGAGGGTGAGAACTGGATTCTCCCTGAAGCCCCAAGAAGGAACACGCCCCTTGATTTTAGCCCAGTGAGGCCCATTTCAGACTTCTAACCTCCAGAACTATAACAAAGGTGTGTTATTTAAAGCCACTAAGTCTGCAGTAACTTGTTACAACAGCAAAAGGAAACTAATACACCCCTCCATTCTTCATCTCCAACCAGGCCAGTTTTCAGGAAATGGGCCCTTAGGTCTTAAACAGAACTAGGAACGGTCGTGGTAAGATGATACCCTGGAACTGATCGGTGATAACTTTCCAGGGACACAAGTTATCACTCTGCAATTCTATCACAACCTCTAAACACTACTAACGAATTCTGTGCTCAGTTGACAAAAAACAAACAACAGTTTTTTTATCTGAGGGGAGGGGGTCCAATGCACAAGATAAAAAGAAAGGGGGAACTCACCCCCTCCTTTCAGAGGACAGAAGGAGAAGGGAAACCCTAAGAGCTGCATGGAGCCTGGGTCACAGGAGAGCCTATGAGGGCTTCTAGGGGCAGAAGGAATCTTTCTATTTACTTGGTCTAATGGGGATTGAGTAACTGGCCTGAGGTCACAGAGCAGGTGAACGGTGACAGCGTTGAGACAAACCCACGCACCTTGATTTGAACCTACTTCCTTTCTATACACCAGTTGTTATCAAACATCCTGTTCTCAGATTCCTTTCATGCTTAAATTAATGAGGATCTCACAGAGTTGATGTTTATGTCTACTTGCTGCTGCTGCTAAGTCGCTTCAGTCCTGTCCAACTCCGTGCGACCCCATGGACAGCAGCCCACCAGGCTCTTCTGTCCGTGGGATCCTCTAGGCAAGAATACTGGAGTGGGTTGCCATTGCCTTTTCCCTTATGTCTACTTACTAGAAATTAAATCTTGGAAGAGGTTAATCTACATACCTATTAATTCAAGTTGAAATAGCAATAGTAAACCATTACAAGCTGTCATAACAAACTGGATTTTATAATAAACTGTTTTCCAAAACAAAAAGAAATAATGAGAAGAATAGCATTTTTGGCATTTTGGCAAATCTCTTTCATGGAAGACAGTGGGATCACCTATCCAATTGCAGCCTATTACAGTATATTGTTTTCGCTGGAGTCCCCAAAAAACATCAGGCCTCATACAGATATTGGAAAAGTATTTCAATGGCCTTACAGATAATTTTGGAAAGTCTTTGATACTACACCAAAACTCATCAAGTAGTAGTTCCTTAAAGGTTAGTTGCAGTGTAAAATCTGAAACCATATAAAGAATTTCTCACATTTTGTTACATTAAAAATCCACTGGGCTATTTTGAACTTTGATGGTTCTTTTAGCCAGGCAAGGTTTTGTAACACTGTGCATCGGTCACCTGGATTTACCAGTTCACTTGTCTGTACAGAGCATCTAAATGTTAATACACTTTACAACACAGTATTCCAAAATCATTTATATCACCAGCTATCTTGTTAGAAAATTGTCAAAATAGTGGGACACTTTCAAGCTTAGGATGTTGGCGGTGACTTGGCAAAATTGTAATTTTCACTTGACAGCTCAAATTTTCTCACTGGCAAGACATATGAACAGTTATTTTACCAGAAGCAGCAGCCCACCTTTGTTCATTTTTTGAGATGTCTGCCAAATACCCAAGTCAAAATAACTAGCTTGTTTGCAGCCCTTCTTTCTAGTTAAGGTGGTGTTCTGTGGGAAAAAAGCAGCTAGTTCAGCTCACACTTCACAGTATCACACAACTGCTTTCCTGTGCAATTACCAATGAACTTGCTGGTGGCTCAGACAGTAAAGAATCTGCCTTCCATGCAGGAGATCAGGGTTCAATCCCTGGTTGGGAAGATCCCCTGGAGAAGAGAATGGCAACTCACTCCAGTATTCTTGCCTGGAAAACCCCGTGGGCAGAGGAGCCTGGCGGGCTACAGTCCATGGGGTCGAAAAGAGTCAGACATGACTGAGCGACTAACACTTCCACTTCACCGATGAATGTGGGCTGTGAGAAGAAGCGCTAATCATGCCTTTACCATTTCTTCACACAGCATATTAAAAAGACATGCAAACAAGGGTAGAGATTTGGTAAAATCTATCATTTTTACTCTCGCACCAAGGACATTCTTCACTGAATCTAGCATATCTTTTCTTCAAAAGTCTGAAAGATGCAATGACCCTGAGTTCATGAGGGCACCTATGCCAAGATTCACCCTAAAGCACTACCAGTTTTCCCACTAAACTTTTGTACTGTCTCCACAGATCCCAACATTGTGAAAAAGGCAAATAATATCTTAGTATTACTTCGAAAATTGCTTTGACCTTGAGGATTCCCTGAAAGAGTCTTCAAGCTTTAAAGAAAAATAAATCACCCCAAACCACCCTAAGATAACCATTATAAATATATGACAGTGTGTGTGTGTTCTCATATGGTTTCTAGAAAACTATCTTATCAGACTGACAAGTGCAATCATAATTTTAATGGTTGGGTTGTATTTTATTGTAGGGAGGGCGGAGGGGGTGAAAGGCATCACTTGCTTATTTCGTTTTACATTTTAATTGACCATCAAGATGAAGGGTTTATTTAGGTCTTCAGCATGCCCTGCAAATCATCTCTGCTTTAAAGAAAGTTCCTCTGAGCTGTGGTGGGTCCCCCACTAGGAATCTGTCTCTGGGGGATTTCATTACAGGGATTCTGGTTCCAAAGGTCTGGGGACTAGGAGAGGCTCTGACTCAAGAAGCTTGCTAAGCCCGTGCATCAGTTGAGCCAGAAAGGAAGCAGTGTGTCCACAGCCCTGCTATAACACCCAGAGTACAAGTCTGGGGCAGTGACTTTAGCTATTACAGCAAGACAGTCAGGAAGCAGATGAAATGCATCTGTGACCCTGATTTCCTCCCCAGCCTGGGGAGCTCTCGGCAGGTTATGTCTGTTCCTTTCCTTCTATCATTTAAATCAGTGGATATGCATCTCAAAATACGCTTGAGCTCCTTTGTCTGCTTCTAGTCTGGTCATCATTTTCCTGCAAATCCCACATCAACACAGTAGAGAGAAGTGCCAGCAAGCGTTCCAGCTCCAACATTCCACAGCTCGGTGATTTACTGAGCAGAAGGCAAGAGAAGAAGCACGGAACACAGCTGGGTCCCGGGAGCGATCACAAGCCACCCCGACTTCAGACCCACTCAAATGTAACCCATCAAGCAGGTGGCAGTGCAGTCTAGCAGGTACAAGGCTGTAAAACACCAGCATGGCACCGGCTCCAGTTTCAGTCTGTTTTCTGATACAAAAACTCTTTCAACATTCAGAGAATTTTAATTTAGAGGGGAAAAACAGCCATGGGTTGTAGGTGGGGGAGTTGAAAGGCTTTAAAATAGTCTTATTATTGATAAAATACTATAAAAAATATTCAGACAATGCTTTCCTAGAAGTAGCTAGCAGAGAGGAAAAAACCCACAGCTGGAACTGCCTTTTATGAACAAGTGGCATTCTGGCATCTCAGCACTTGGCATAATCCTGAAGCAAGCATTACACCTGAGACACCCACCAAAAAGAGTCACCAAGCAGTGTGGCCCTTTCCCCCTTTCACTTGTAATAAGAGGGCAATTGAGACACGAAATAGCCTCACAAAGCAAGTAGCCCTCCTTGGAATCGCATCTGAATTTTTTATAACCCAGCTGGGAGTGAACAGTACCAACAAAAATGTCCATTTCTTGGATTCCTGCAAACCGATGACATAAATAAAAGCCACGCAGTGTCGTGTGAAAATGCCTGCACAGGAGGTGGAAACAAAGGCCACCAACGGCTTGGGGATGAAAAACCTTGTCTCTCTGCGGGAAACCTATGAGAAATGTGAACACAGCGCGCTGGCATTTTCGGAAAAGCAGTTGCTCACATTCCAGCCCCCGAGGAAAGCATCCACCCGGTGTCCAGCCTCGGCCTTAGGGGAAGGGTGAGGTCCTCCCAAACCGACCCCCGGCTTCCCTCTCTCTCCTCTCAAGACAGAAGTCCTCTCCCAGCTCCCAAGTTCCCACCGAGATGCACCCCAAGAGCGCGGCTTCTCCTTGGGCACCGAGGTACCTGGCCGCCCCGCGGCGGCTCACGGCTCTCCCCGCGCCTCGGGGACGTGTCCTGCCTGTCCGTCTCCCTCTGGTCTCCCGGGAACCGTCCACCACACACCAGGCATCCGTGCCTCGGGGCAGGTGAACAGGAGGAAAAGGAGGATGCCCCGGGGGGAAAATTCTGGGAGAAGGAAAGCGTCGCTCCCACTCCCACCGCAGCGCCGAAAGGTCTCTTTTCTTTTCCTCCCGCGCCCCCCAGCTTTTCTTTGCCTGAATGTTCCTGGGATGTCCGATTCCGGGCATTCGACGGCAAAGTTGAAACCGAGGAAGCTGAGGTCCCCTGCCGCTAACCGTGTCCCTGCGCTTGCCTCCCGCGCGCGAGGCACCGAACATCGGGACCCCTCGTCCCCAGTCGCCCCTCCGCGCCGGGACTCGCAAGCCATGAGGACGCACAGGTTAGGGATCCGACATGCAGCCAGTACAGAGCAGGGAGGGCGGCGGTGCCCGGGGCGACAGGCAGTCGAGGGGCGCACGGAAAGTGGACAGAGGGGCGCGAAGAGCCTGGCGGCAGAGCCCGGGACTGCGCGTACCTGGAGCAGCCCCCGCCGGGGAGATGACGGGCAGCAGCGCGGCCAGGAGCAGCAGCGCCGCCCAGGGCAGCGGGCGCCGCGCGCGCGGGGACGCCCCAACCTCGGGGGCCATCGCGAGCCCCGGGGTGCGCGGCCGACTGGGCCGGGCGGCGGGCGGGCGGGCGGGCGGGCGCTGGACGAGAGTCCGGGAGCGCGGAGGGGCTGCCGTCGGGTCCCCGCCGTCGGTGTGCGTCTGAGCGCTCTGCGCCGCGCCCGCGCGCCCCTGGCCCCGCGCCGAGAGCTCCCGGCCCCGCGCCCCGGCCGCCGCGCTCCGCACTGAGGCCGCCGGCCGCCGGCCGCGCCTTTTAGCCGCGCGCGGGCTCCCCCTGCCGGCGCGAGGGCGGCGGGGGTGGCGGCTCGAGGCGGGCGGGGCGCGGGGCCGGGGCTCCGGGTGCCCGAGAGCGGCGGAAAACCACTGGGCGGGTCTGAAAACGCAGGGATTAGGGGGCGCCCCGGGTCCAACCTCCTCTGGTTTGCTGGTTCAGGAAAGGGCCCATCACGTCCATTCGTCGCCAAGCCCAGGTGTGCCCTCTGTCACCTTAAATAAAGACCTCTGGCGTCCCCGGTGGGGACCCTGGCCAGGCTCCTTCACCTCGATCAGCACGAGGCGGTCGCCCCTGCGGCTCACCCCCGCCTTCACCACACCCCGCGTTAGAGAGGGGGGCGTTCGTGTCCTTGGACACCGTTGCTTCCGGCTGTCTTGTGCGGAGCCCGTGAACTGCATTCAAAGAAACCGTTCTGTAAACGCGCGAAGAAAGGCGGAGCGCTTGCCTGTTCTCGCTTGCGCCGATCTCAATGATGATAACACGGCTTAGGTTTCCCTATCCTGATTTCCACCTGTCTGTCTGTGGTCAGCTCCCCGCCTTGGAAGCGGACTGGGAGCGCCCCTGGAGGCGACCCGGACGCCTGCACCCGGCCGGTCCGCGCTCTGGGCGCAGGTGCTGGGGTCGCCAGCAGCCTCCTGGCAGTCTTGATGGGGCTGCAACTCACAACCTGAGGTCGAGGTAGTCCTCCACTGTGGTGGCCCCCAGATCTGTGTCCTTCTGCAGAGAGGAAAAGGTTTTCAGACGAATTCTAGACTGATGAAAAAGTGAAACGCAGCGTCTCTTTTCTGAAAGGAAACGCATCCACGCCGCTAAGCCCTGGCAGGTACCTCTTGCCCCCTGAGCACCCAGAAAAGGCAGAATCCTACGGTTTGCCTTTCCGGAAAACTTTCTCCTGGGTCCCAGTGAGGATTAGTTCTTCCTTTATCCTGCAAGGTCTGTGAGCTCCCAGAGCTCTTGTAATTTGCAGTCAGTTTGATGTTTAATTACTCCCTAGTTTTGAAATGTTCCCCCACTGTTTCATGGAGCCTTGGTATTTGTCTCCCCAGCAAGTCCCTCCTCTCTGCTTTTATTTCTGGAGCAGTAACCCCTTTCTCTACTCCAAGGGGCTCCGGTGGGGCTCCCCTCTTAACCACCTTCTTTCCCACCCCAGTTGGTCCAAGGATCGCCGGTGGCCCAAGCCAGGTCAGTCAAAGTCAGGACTTTTCTCATTGGACCTGGTGAAAAAGTCTGAGGTAGGCCGAAATATGCCCTTCTTCAAAGATGCCCAGGTGGAGAGCAACCAATTAGGGAGAAAGAATTGCGCAGCTGGGCTCCAACCTCTGCCCTGCACTTCCTGAAGATTGCTTCCGGGAGACAAATTTTCCTTTGGCTAAGTTGGAGTGGGGTTTCTATCCCACATAACTTATGAGTCCTGACCAGTACCTGCCCCCATCCGTAGGAGGATGAGAATATTTATATTTACATCCCGTCTGCCACCCAAAAAGGTCATCAGAGTACCAAGCACAGAGTTCAGTTCAGCTCAGCTCAATCGCTCAGTGGTATCCGACTCTTTGCAATCCCATGGACTGCAGCACGCCAGGCTTCCCTGTCCATCACCAACTCCTGGAGCTTACTCAAACTCATGTCCACTGAGTCGGTGATGCCATCCAACCATCTCATCCTCTGTCGTCCCCTTCTCCTCCTGCCTTCAATCTTTCCCAGCATCAGGGTCTTTTCAAATGAGTCAGTTCTTTGCATCAGGCAGCCAAAGTATTGGAGTTTCAGCTTCAACGTCAGTCCTTCCAATGAATATTCAGGACTGATTTCCTTTAGGGTGGACTGGTTGGATCTCCTTGCAGTCCAAGGGACTCTCAAGAGTCTTCTCCAATATCACAATTTAAAAGCATTAATTCTTCGGCACTCAGCTTTCTTTATAGTCCAACTCTCACATCCATACATGACTACTGGAAAAACCATAGCTTTGACTAGACTAACTTCCAAGAAATGCTGATTGATCAGTTGCCATTCATTTTGTCCATTCAGTCAATGTTTATTGTGTATCTGCTTCATGCCTGACACTGCTCCAGGCACTGCAGATCTAAAACACTAAAAACAGCAGTGATTACAAGTTAGCAGGAGATGAGTTTTAAAAGATAAGGAGCATCACAGTAAGGATGTCACAGGCTACAGTAAGGGCTTGGGCTTTTATTCTGGGAAATGGTGCGTTGGAGGATTCTGATCATAAGAGTGACTCTACAAGATTTACGTAGAAGTAGAAAGATCAGTAAGCAGGCTCTGATGATGCAGGTGAGGAAAGATGGTGCTTGGACCAAAAGGACAACCATGGAGGGGATAAGAACCAATGAGACTCTGGGTACAGCTTGAAGATACAGGTCAGATGATCTTCTGACTGACTGGATGAGAGGGAACAGAGGAAAAAAGAGAACTGGAAATACCCAGAGTCATACTGGTCTTACCGTAGTCATTAATTCTCCACTAGGATGTTTGTTATTTCAGGTTTCACTTTTGGATTTGGTTTTAATAAAACGATCACATGAGAAGCAGAAGCTCACAGGGAAGGCTCACCAAGGGGTAGTTTTCTTCCTCTCTCCCCTCCTTCCTTCCTCATGAAATACACATGCATTCCCTTGTCTCCCCAGCTTATTAGAGTCACTTTCTTCTGTGGACATTTCAGAGTAAAGTCTGACGCAAAATCACCTCCAACTTTCCATTTTGATGACAACTTTCCATTTTAGATCAGAACAACTGGCCATGGACTGTTCAATAGTAAATGAAATAACTAACTTTTATGAGTCTGAATTCTGATTTGATTAAAAACTTGAAAGCGTGTTTAATCTTAAAAGTCATAAGAGAAACTTCAAAGTTTTCTCAAGCCTTTTGTTGTTGTTGTTCAGTCGCTAAGTTGTGTCCGACTCTTTGCAACTCCATGAGCTGCAGCACACCAGGCTTCCTTGTCCTTCACTATCTCTTGGAGTTTTCTCAAATTCATGTCCATTTAGTTGGTGATGCCATCCAACCACCTTATCCTCTGTCATTCCCTTCTCTTCCTGCCCTCAATCTTTCTCAGCATCAGGGTCTTTTCCAATGAGTCAGCTCTTCACATCAGGTAGCCAAAGTTTTGGAGCTTCAGCATCAGTCCTTCCAATGAATCTTCAGGGTTTGTTTCCTTTAGGTTGACTGGTTTGATCTCCTTAAAACCTTTTAAAAGACCTCAAAACACCTGAACTAAGAGCCATGGTCATCTATCCTGAATGTGATCATCTTAAAAATATAAGCTGTCTGAAGTGTCCTTCCTTCTGGTCATTTCTTTGCCCATTCTATTGTTGCAATTGTCCTGATAGGCTTTATTATTTTTCACGTAATTTCTTAAGCTCCTAGTTGTTGCTCTATCTTGTTTACCAAAGCAAAACAGAGCGATGTCACTCTCGGGCTAGGCAGATCATCAGCTATTTAATTATGATCCCTTACTAGCCTGCCTCCAAGTTATTCCTATGGTTTATGCCTAGTTATGCGGATCAGTCTGTGTCCACGCACACCATCTCTGGTTCTAGTTAATTTTTTTAAATAACCATGCATTCAAAGAGTTCAGCACTCTCCGTACACATTGTCATGGCATTCCTATGCAGCAAAGTAGATTAAAATGCTCTTCTGTTTCATGTGGAGAAATAGAAACCAAGTTCAAATGGCCATGCAGGACCAACTCCAGGAGGGTGTTGACAGCGTGTGTCTCAGACTGTCATCCGACATCAAGTCTTGTTCTGGCTTCGGTTTGGCTCATGGCTCTCTCGTTCCTTTTTAAGCCATACATTTGAGTGTGTATCTTCACTGTGACATTGTACAATACCCATTACACAATGGCGATGTGCACACGATGTTTAAAAGACTCTACACAGAAGTAGAACGAAGGAGAAGGCATACTCATGCCTTCTTGGGGTGATGCGGGGAGAGCATTCATTCAAGCAAAACACACCTGGAGGAAAACATCAGCCTCCTGATTTCCATAAACGGAGGGGAAAAGGGGAAAGAGAAAAGCAAAGTAAAATAATGCTTCACCCAGTTTTCTGGAACAGTGACCATTTTGTTCCATGTCCCACAATAACCTTAGAGGCACCACTCTGATTTTACAGAGAGAAAACCAAGGCCCCAAGAGGGCGTGTGTCTTGTCCACCCCACTAGTGACCCATGATGGTGAGAGTCCAGCCCACGCATCTGACCCAAAGTGAACGTCTTTGCCATGGCACCAAGGTATCACTGTGGCATCTCCATGGCATCTACCAGATTTTCATCAGGACCAAGGCAGAGAGTGCAAATAAAAATATGTTTGCCTGCCCTATGTCCACTACATTTATCAGACACACCTTCTTGTCATCCAAAATGTGAGTGATCCTTCTGAGCCAGCACAAACCAAGACCTGACTACTACATCATTCATCTTCCGGGATTTGGAAGGTGCTCCTTAAACACATTGCTGTGAATCCATCAATGCCTGAAGCTTGCTTCCACTGCACAAAAGTTCTGACTTGCTCCCCCTGCAAGGCAGTGTCAAGGCAAGTTCTCCTTCATACAGATATCCCGGGACTTTGTGAAACATAAAGGATTAGGACATCAGATACCTAGCCTAGTGTAGAAACTGTTAAATATTCTAATTGAGAATGTTTCTGTTGCCATGATAGACAAGCCCACAGACCTGTATCATGGGGTTGCAAGTCACACCTACTACAAATGGAAGCAGCTAGCTATTCCAGTTCTGTCCTTTATCTCTTTTCAATGGGCTTAGGGCTTGGGTTATATTGAGGGAAATCATTCATTAATGTATTCCTTTCTTGTTGTTGTTGAGTCACTAAGACGTGTCCAACTCTTTGGGACCCCATGGACTGCAGCACACCAGGCTCCCCTGTCCTTCACTATCTCCCAGAGTTTGCTCAGATTCATGTCCATTGAGCCGGTGATGCCATCCAACCATCTCATCCTCTGTCGTCCCCTTCTCCCTGTGCCGTCAGTCTTTACCAGCATCAGTCTTTTCCAGTTAGTCAGCTCTTCAACGTCAAGTGGCCAAAGTATTGGAGCTTCAGCTGCAGCATCAGTCCTTCCAATGACTATTCAGGGTTGGTTTACTTTAGGATTGACTGGTTTGATATCCTTGCTGTCCAAGGGACTCTCAAGAGTCTTCTCCAGCACCACGGTTCATAAGCATCAATTCTTCGATGTGTATTCCTTTAAAGGACCTTTATTGAACAGATATTTTTGTGTCAAGTGATGTGTTAGGGTCCAGGGATACAAATGTGGCTGAGACTCAGGCAGCCCTTGCCACAAAGAGCTCATGCTCCAGGTCAGAGAGAAACAAGTTACAATCCAGAGGGCCGTGATCTTAGACCACAAAGCTTACAGGAATTGTTCTCAGTGGTGCCTCTCTCTGTGCTGTGCTTATTCACTCAGTCATGTTCAACTCTTTTCAACCCCATGGACTGTAGCCTGAAAGGCTCCTCTGTCCATGGGATTCTCCAGGCAAGAATACGGGAGTGGGTTGCCATGCCCTCTTCCAGGGGATCTTCCCAATCCAGGAATTGAACCCAGGTCTCCCGCATTGCAGGCGGATTCTTTACTGTCTGAGCCACCAGGGAAGCCCTGCCTCTCTGTACCCTTACCTTATTTTCTTTTCTCCCCAATGCTTTAAACCCTGTGTGTGCATTCCATAGGCAGACATCGGGTGCATCCACTCTAATTCTGTGTGATTGAAAGAGTCCAGTTGCGGGGAGGTATTAATAAATTGGGGTGAAAAAGGGGCTCAAAAAGTATGGTCTTCAAGTTGCAGTTGGCAGTTTCAGAAGTTGGCCCTGGCAGTGTGCTAAGAAAACACATATCTGGCCACCTTCCACCTGCCTTTGCCTGACCCCATCTCATATCCATGACTAAATGGTTACCCAAGATATTTCAGGCTTAGTATTTTGTATTTCTGCTTGTTTTTTTGTCTATTTTTCAGAAAGACTGCATTCCACTTATTCCAAATGCTAGTGGCTTAAAGCAATACTCACAGTGTTCTTCATAGCGTCTGTGGGTCAGGAATCTGGAAGAAACTTGGTGGGGCAAACACGTCCTCTGGCAGGTAGACTGAGGAGCCGCATCCCTCACTGTCTACCCCCTGCCTTGGCTCTGATACCCACTAGATGTGGACGCTGCTACCAGACCAGGGCTGCATTCATCCATTCAAGCCTGAATTATCCATTCAAGATTGAAAATTTCAAGTTGTTTAGACTATGATGTGTGTAAGGGATTAAGTGATACAGTTTCAAAGGTGGTAATAGAAGGATGTAAAGGCAGGACTGAGGAGTTTGGATTTGCTCTGAAGGCCAGAGGAAGGCACTAAACAGAAAAGTGTACCAGCTGATCTTTACAAAGTTACTGTGGGTACAAGTGAGATAACCTAGGGGCAGTACTTTCAAAACAGTGACAAGAAATACAATCCTAAGGGATTTACACTATAAAATCAGAATTGCACTCTAGAAAGATGAATCAGGCAAACGGATTGTATGGGGAGGGACTCAAGGCAGAGTGGCAGCAAGGAGGCTACTGACATAATCAGGAGAGAAAGTATAAAGGCCTGGATGAGGGTTTCAGGAAAGAAGTAAATGCATAGAGAGGATACTGTGAGATTAACAGAGTGTGGTATAGGGGTGATGGATAAGAAGCTTTCACGGGGCCCCAAGGTTAATCTTTGGGCTTACCGAAAGGCAGAGACTAAATCCAAGCACCCCCAACCACTACAGCAGCCTATAGTTAGAGATATCTTCCATCTCTACAAAACAAACACGAAACCTCTCCAAACAAAAGTGCACCCCTAATTTAGGCCCTCAGGATTTCCACAGTTTAGGATCAGTCAGATATGAGATCATAAACCCCCAAAGAGACCCTGAAAAGAGTCAGCAGAAACAAGACTTAGGCTCCCAAGTACTTTAGATATTATGTTATTAGATTCAAAATGTTAAATGATTATACATGATATATTTAAAGAAGTAAAAATAAAATAAAAAATGATTTGATCAATAGCCAAAACAACTCATAAATGAAAAATACTACCATAGATAATAAAAGCTGAGTGGATAGTTAAAGAGCAGATTAGAAATAGTAGAAGAGACAATTAGAGAACCAGAAGACTGGTCAGAAGAAGTTACCAAGATTGCAGCACATAGATGCGAAGAGAGGGAAAATAAAGAGAACAGAGAACACCTTAAAAGAAAAAGGACACCTACAAAAGGATGAAGTTGAAGAGCAATCTTAATAACAGAAGCCTGAGATGGGGGAATAATATCTTTAGACTTTGAGAGAAAATGACCTCAAGTCTAGAATTGTGTGCCTGGCAAAATTATCTTTCAAGAATCAAATCAAATAAAGGCATTTTCAGACAAATAAAAAGGAAAGAAGGCACAAATAAAGGATAAATAGGAGTTAGAAAAAGAAGATACAATTGCATAAACAGCAAATATTAAAAGCAAAAGAAAATATTATGAATTATATCATTGTTTTATCTGTTCATCATAATTACTTGATCTGCTCATAAATATAATGGTAATAAATTTGAAAACTTACATGAAATAGATTCCTGGAAAACTATCTTACTAAACTTGACTCAAGAAGAAAGAGAAGGTCCAAATGGTCCTACTGAAACAATTATTAGAGGAATCTAATCAGTTGTTTAAAATCTTCCTGTAAAGAAATTAACAAAGTCAGCCAATTTTATGAGCAAATTCTATATAACTTTCAAGGAAAAATTGTTCCTATCTTCTAGATGTAAAATGAGGAGCTGCTCCTCCAGGAGAATTCCATGAGGTTAATATAACCTTAATGCCAAAACTAGACAAAAATGATGTGATAAGAGAAAATTAAAGACATTATAATTGATAAACATTGATACAAAAATCCTAAAAAACATTAAACACCAAATCCAGTCAAGCATAAAAACAAAAATATATCTTGTCTAAATATGCTCCATCCCAGAGATTCAGGGGGAGGTTTAACATTAGGATAAATGTTACTGTTGTTGTTCAGTCGCTATGTCGTGTCTGACTCTTTCCAACCCCATGGACTACAGCCCACCAGGCTCCTCTGTCCTTCACTATCTTCCAGATAAATGTAGTCTATCACATTAATAGATTAGAGGAGAAAGAACATATGCTGTTCTTATCTGACTCAGAAAAAAGTATTAGATAAAACTCAATATCCCTTTATGTTTTAAAAAGTCTTAAGAAACTCAAAACACAAGGCACAGTCCATAAACTCATGAATAGTATCTATAAAGATCCTCTTGGAGTTACTCAGTTTTCCTGGGTCTCTCCCATGTATACATGCTATTAAATTTTTGTCTGATTTCCTCTTGTTTTAAAAAAAAATGAAAAACTCCACACAGCAAACACCTTCCTTGATTATGAAATATGAGAAGCATGGGGTTTCCATTCTCATCAGCTCTCTACACGGGCAGACTTGACGACTAACCTCTATCTATTTCAGGCACTTGGCAATTTCTCCGCTGTCAGTTGCATTGCTTCTCATGTGAAAGGCAATCTTCTCCCTGTATCTTAGTAACAAGACAACACAACTTCATTGCCCAAGTGATCCTCCTTTCTAAGATCCTATATAACACACAGTGGTCATCGGTTTAATTTTGCCTTGTATATTCATATACAATTGCCATATTGGCTGTCAAATATTTTGAATAGAACTCCAGCTCTTAGGCAAAATCTTGCAAAGCCCCTGTGCCAGCATTATAATTTTCTCTCTGGACATTTTCCATTATTCTCTAAATTTCAACAAAAATAGGTGAAGAGAGGAGAGGAGATAAAGTCAAATGTGCTTTTCCCCTATTCACGCTGCAGAATATGTTTCAAGAAGTTGATGGTAGGCATAACTTCATTTCTCCATACTCTCCCTGGTACATCCAATTCCTGGTAGTTAAGTTTTTGATGTTGTTCAATTTTATTTATGGTTCCCATTATCCATAAATCACCCGGGGCAATGAACCTCATGTGTATTGCTTTTAGTGATGGTATTTGCCCACATGGAGGATCTGATTTTTTTTCATATGCCTTCAAATTCATATGCCTTCTGCTTTTACAGACAGTTTTCTTAATATACATTTAAAATAAGAATGAAGTAATTGGTAAACATGATGTGAATTAGAGGAACTTTTTGTACATTACTTGCCTGTTCTTTTTGCTGCCGCTTGACGATTATGTCATTGTTTACAGTTGCTGAGGTGACCATGTGAGAATATTCAGTTTTGGAATACTTCAAGTCCAAGTTTGTGGTTCATATCCTTTGTGAATCACTCCACTTATAAATAAAATTAATTTGACTCTGGGTCATTTCATCAGCTATACTTCTGGAAAGATAATACAAGCCTGTCGCATTCTAGAAATAATAAATAAGTTACTTATTGGACAACCCACTGGAGAAAATGACATCTCATTCACTCATTTGGAAATAAAATCACTCTATCAGGAAATCAAAGTGCCATTGTATCAAAAAAACTGAGTAACACCACACAACTGTTCAAAGAAAATCAAAATGAAGCCCCAAAGCCTCCAACTGTTGGTGGAAGTTTAAACTGTTACTTCAGCTTGGAGAGCAACTAGAGGCATTTGTCAAAATATTAAATACACATATTCTTTCTATTATTGACAAACAAAAAAGACACGCCCAGGCTAGATTTGAAAGAAAAATAAGAAAGCACAGCGTTAGGAGAATAGGATTAATAACAAGGTCTCACTTTTGAACTGTGGTGCTGGAGAAGACTCTTGAGAGTCCCTTGGACTACAAGGGGATCCAACCAGTCCATCCTAAAGGAGATCAACCCTGAATATTCATTGGAAGGACTGATGCTGAAACTCCAATACTTTGGTCACCTGATGTGAAGAGCCGACTCATTGGAAAAGACCCTGATGCTGGGAAACATTGAGGGCAGGAGGAGAAGGGGATGACAGAGGATGAGATGGTTGGATGACATCATTGACTCAATGGACATGAATTTGAGCAAACTCCAGGAGATAGTGGAGAACAGGGAAGCCTGGTGTGCTGCAGTCCCTGGGGTCACAAAGAGTTGGACACGACTGAGGGACTAAAAAACAACAAAAACAGGAAAAACGGGACAGTAGAGCCTTAGGGCAGAAACATTTAGCCAGATTCTTTAAGGTACCCCTTTTGGCATAGATCATCCCCAGCCGTTTTCCATTTTTTGTGTTTCTCAGGAGGCAGCACCTGATTGGCTTGGTTGGGTCACATGACTCCACCTCCCCACAAGAGGACAGGATGCCAAGCTTCTTTACCAGACAGAGCAGGCACGCGGCCCCCGCTGTATTTGCTTTTAAATAACAGCAGAAGACAAACATTTGAGGTGTTTTCTTATTACATCTCCATTTCCCTAAAGGAAAACAGGGGTGCTATTATCAGAAAGAAAGAGAATGAAGGCTTCAGTTCAGTTCAGTCACTCAGTCGTGTCCGACTCTTTGCAACCCCATGGACTGGGGCACGCCAGGCTTCCCTGTCCGTCACCAACTCCTGGAGCTTACTCAAACTCATGTCCATCATATCAGTGATGCCATCCAACCATCTCATCCTCTGTCATCCCCTTCTCCTCCCGCCTTCAGTGAATGAAGGGTCAGAAGATCAAACTGTGTTCTGTGACAGCAACTCCGTGTCAGTCATCCGTCCAGAGAATGTATTCGTAGGTGTCACGGAGGTGGTAAACAGTATTTTTGTGATATTGTTCTTAACAGTAATTAATACAAATAATAGGAATAAAGGACTGGTTCAAGATTGTCAATACAGACCCTAGAATTCCAGGCAGCAAAGAAAATCAATGGATTGAAATGAGACTGACACAGGGTGATGTCTCACACACACTGGTAAGTGACTAGAGGAGATTTCAGAAAAGCGTGGAAAGTATAATAATGGTGATGTAAAAACATGTTAAGAT
The DNA here is from genome assembly GCF_054371585.1 of Giraffa tippelskirchi. NCBI lineage: Eukaryota > Metazoa > Chordata > Mammalia > Artiodactyla > Giraffidae > Giraffa > Giraffa tippelskirchi. Next base: position 158,239,162 of record NC_137283.1, on the reverse strand, counting down.
GTATATGGAACAGGGAAGCCTCATAAGATTTGATAAGAAGATGACTTTATTTTTGTCTTCCACTGTTTCTTTAAAATGTCTCCAGTGGGATCAGGTCTTCTTCTGTCTTGAGGGGAAACTCAGGCAGGGCTATGACTTCTATGAATTCTCAGTCTGTGTGTGTGTGTGTGTGTGTGTGTGTGTGTGTGTGTGTGTGTGTGTGTGTGTGTGTGTGCCTGTGTGTGTGTGTGTGTGTTTCTCTCTCTCTCTCTCGCTCTCACACACACATATGAGTGAGTGAAGTCACTCAGTCATGTCCAAGTCTTTGCGACTCCATGGACTGTAGCCCGCCAGGCTCCTCCGTCCATGGGATTTTCCAGGCAGGAGTACTGGAGTGGGTTGCCATTTCCTTCTCCAGGGGATCTTCCCAACCCAGGGATTGAACCCGGGTCTCCCACATTGTAGGCAGATGCTTTACCGTCTGAGTCACCAGCGAAGTCCACACACATATCCACACACCCTAATCAAAGCTTATGTCTGCATATGTATACCTGCGTGCACAGTCTCTCAGTCAGTCCGACTCTTTGTGACTCCGTGGACTGTAGCCCGCCAGACTCCTCCGTCCATGGGATTTCCCAGCCAGAATACCATTCCAGGGGTCTTCCTGACCCAGGGATCAAACCCACCTCTCCTGCAGCTTCTGCACTGGCCAACAGATTCTTTACCACTGAGCCACCCAAAAAGCCCATGTATATGTATAAAGTTGTTTAAAACAATGTGGAAGGACACGATCTGTATCCACCAGGGTCCTGGCATTAGAAGAGAATTTGTCTGAACAGACTACTTATAAAAGGGAGGGAAGAATTTGGGGAAAGAATGGGGTTTAACGCAGGACCAACAAGAGCAGGGAACCATGGAGCCCCAGGGACCTGGAGAAGGTGGCTTTTGGGGAAGTCAGCTTTTGACATTTGGTGGAAATGCAACCAACCCACAGTGACCCAACAGGTAGGAAACGAGGAGCCGTCAGCACCTCCCACCCTCCAGCCTCCTCCTGGTGCCTCCCATCGGCCAAGTCCAATCAAAGGTTGGAGAGTAAAGCAGTGGTCCCCACCTCCAGGATCTAGTGCCTGAGGTAGAGCTGACATAATAATAATAGAAATAAAGTGCACAATAAATGGAATGTGCTTGAATCATCTTGATACCATCCCTCCCTCCCCCGGTCCATGGAAAAACTGTCTTCCATGAAACCGGTCCCTGGTGCTGAAAAGCCTGGGGACGGCTGCCCTCAGTAAGCGGGCAGCAGCACTCGCTTACTCAGTAAGTGCTCCCCAGCATTTAGAGCTAAGTAAACCTCAGTGACATGTAGAGCTAAGCACAGGCCATTCAGAGCTCTACACGGGAGTGTGGCAGAGACAGCTGAAACCCACCCCCTGCCATAGCAGAACAACGACCCCCTAAGATGTCCTCATCTCCTGAACCTGTGAATGTGACACCTTGCCGAGAGAAAACAGATCCTGTAGGTGTGATTAACTAAGAATCTTGCGATGGGGGAAATATTCTGGATTAGTTAGTTGGGCCCAATGTGATTAAAAGGTCCTTAAAAATGGAAAAAGGAGGCAGAGAGAGAATGATGTGTGACAGGGGAAGCAGAGGTCAGAGCGATGCGAATGTGCACAGCCTCTAGAGACTGAGAAAGATTATTCCATTGAGCTTCCAGAAGGAGGGGACCCCTGCCAAAACCCTGATCCCCAGGTCCCCTTCAGCTTCTCTGACCCCTGGGCCAGAGTGACTGGCTGAGTGACAAAGGGCCCAGACCCTGCAGGGCCCCATACCATCAAGGTCTGAAGACCTGAAAATGGATACAGCTTCCAGTGTTGCATCCTTGGCTTCCAACTTGCTCTTGGTCTCCAAGATTTTACATCCATCTTAAGTTCCCTGCTGCCTGCCTCTCAGACTTCAAGCTCTAGCATCACACATAGGCAACAGTTCCCAGAGAGATCATTGCAGTAGCTCCCAGGACTGCCTGTGGTCAAAGGTCAAATCTCTATAACTGAGCCCTTACGATTTATGTATATATATATCTATTACTCTATCTATCTGTACATATGTGTACTTCTATATCTATAGATAGGCGTCCATAAGTATACAGACAGATGCTAGACAGACAGACAGGGAGATACAGTTATCTCCTCTAGCGGGTCTGCTTCTCTGATCAAACCCTGACTGACACAAGGGGCTTGTCAACAAGTCGTTGTCAATATCACTGTTGAAATTATCTATCATAAAAGCCTTGGTTTTCTTAGGTTGTGCTCTATACTAGCCAAAGTCTTTAAAAGGATTCATCTATTTCCTCTTCTTAATAATTAGCAAGGCAAATAACATCCACCTCATATTACCAATAAGAAAAGAACTTGATAACAGAAGTCCCTTAAGGAACCAGTGTCTGACACACCCACCTTTTATCCAGAAGGAAAGACATGGAGGAATAACTATCTGGGCAAATGGGTCCCTCCCCCTTTTTTACCTTGAAGAGGTCACAGGGCCATCACAGCTCTGGGCCAGATCAGGAACTCAGTAAGTAGGATGCCTTTATGTGCATAAGAACTAAATCCTATGAATGTTTTGCTGTGAAAGGGCTGACCTCCCTCTGCTTTGTTAGACAAAACTCTTGTGATTAGTTCTAACCAGGCTTGAATTGAGGATTACCTCGCCTTGGACAAGCTTAAAAGTGGAGCAAGTCCAAGCAAAGCATACCATGAGGGTGTAACTTTTGCACAGAATTTTTCCTACTTGTTGGTTTAATCAACTCTTAAACATCCCTGAAGGTCTAAGATAGACTTTCTAGAATACACACGCATTGCAGAGCCTCCTTGCACCCATAAAAGTGTCATATGCTCAACGGAAGAGCTGCCCTCAGCATCATCGATTGGGCGCTTGCCCCCGTGTTGGTGCTGCGTATGGATCTCAGTTCTTGTTTTCTGTAGGTCACCTGGATTTCTGTTTTGACGCCTCCTGCTATCAAGATGAAGGGTCATAATCTCAATTAACTCCTCTCATTTCCTGAAGTTTAAGAAGCTCAGAGGCTGCACCGTCTTTGGGAAGATGCCACCTGGCTGTTTCATCTAACCACACGAGGCCCCACTGAGATGTCTCACGTCCCTGACCACACCATCCTTCACACTAGTGGGTCTTCCTGTGAGTTCTGCGCCACACTTGGCACACAGGGACCACGTGGCTCCCCTAGCACTCCACAGGTGGGAGTGAAACAGGAGGGAGGTGGGCAGGCCACAGCCTTAAAAAGAATGACATAGCTGTAGGACATGACAAAAACTGGTTAGAACCAACTAGGTCCAAGATGGCAGAAGATTTGATTTCTAGTAGACCTTGGGCCTCATTGTAATACATTAGCTAAATGACACCCCTCCCTCCCAGTGCCTTAACAGTTCTGAGGTTGACTATAGTAGGCCAAAAACTGGGCGGTGGCCCCTTCCCAGAAATCCCTGCTCCTTTCCCAAGATAGTTGAAATCATCTTCCCTCTCATTAGCCTATAAAATTACGCAGCCCATAAAAACTAATCATGCCATACTTCGGGCTCTCTCACCTGAGATGGACCACACTCTGTTGGTGAAGTGTGTTTCTTGCTAAATAAATCTACTTCTTACCTATCACTTTGCCTCTCGTTGAGTTCTTTCTGTGACATCAAGGACCCGAGCTCCATTAAGTCCCGACACCAGGTGTGTGAGATCTCAATTAAAAGCCTGTGGTTCAAGTCCCAATCTGGATTGCATGCTTTCAGTAGAGGCAGATGGCAAACAATGACTAGAGATGAAAGCAAAAGATGGGCAAATGCATCTTAAATTATATCCTGCCCCCAAGTCTTATTGAAGTTTATTCTATATGCTGTGTGTATGTATGTGTGTGTGTGTGTGTGTGCGTGCTCAGTTGTGTCCTACTCTCTGTGGCCCATGGAATTTTCCAGGCAGGAATCTGGAGTGGGCTGCCATTTCCTACTCCAGGGGATCTTACCAACCCAGGGATCAAACCCATATCTCTTGTATCTCCTGCATTTGCAAACGGATCCTTTACCCACTAGGCCACCTGGGAAGCCCATGCTTTACATGTCCCAAACAAGATTTTTATTCCCTCCAGGCCATCAACTGTGCCTGATAACTCTAAATGTCCTTACTGGTCAGCAGAGTACCAACCAATGCATTTTTATCTTTGACAATAATCCTGTGTAGATTACATATACTTAGGAATGTTCGATGCTTTCACCATGCAGGGACCTGTGACTAGCAGAATACTCCAGATGTGGACCCCACGGTGAAGCCTCATGTGCAAGAAATGTGCTGATTGTGGAAGCAGTGCTCCCAGGGCCAACTGGGAAGTGTGGAAGGCAAGATGGGGGGCGGGGTGGACCAGCAAAGGCTCAGTCTCAAGCCATCACACACAGAGGGTCGCTGCAGCCTGATCCCTCCGAGGAACCTCGGAGGATAAATTACACCTCAGGGTGGTCCCACAGGAACCAAGGAGCTGGGGCTGTGAGTGTCAGGGCTAAGCTGCTCCCATAGCCAACGGCAATCCTTTAAAAAGTGTCAGGAAGCCCACAGGCACGGAGGGAAAGGACCCAAGAGGATGTGAGCAGAGCCTGGGCACTGACCAGTATAGCGCCCCCCACTGACCTGACGGGGGAAGCAAGAACTTCTGAAGACAAGTACCGACACTCAAGTGCTCCGCGATTCAGTGGCTGTGAATGTAAGACAAACAGAGGGAAGAGAAGAAACGGCTTAAAAACACTTCAGACAAGGGTGTGCACCTCTCCAGTTCACTGAGATCTTTTCATGTATCATGTAAGCAGTACTGTGACCTTTTGAGTCATGGATTTGAGCCAAGAATTTATCAACTAAAATTGCAAAATGTCACATAACACAAATCATGGTTGTCAACACCCACAAATGTCAGCTGGCAGGTGCTAGGACACAAAGTAGAGAATGAATTTTATCTGAAACTCAATTTACAGGTATTTGGAAATATTGATAGTATGTAAATAATATTTATTCATGCAGATATGCTATGTAGTTTAAGAAAAAAGAAAACTGGTCTCATACAAAATTCCAGAATTCTTTTACAATATTTTATCTCTAATATTTTAAAGGAGCACTTATTCTAGATAACTTGGAAAAGTTGGAGAGAAGACTATTACTCCTAACTTTGAAGCACCTTTTCCCTAATTTAGAACAATGGTTCTCAAAGTGATATCAGGGTGCTCCCAGGTCAGCAGCAACAGCTCATCCGAAAGCCCATTAGAAATGAAGGTTCTCGGGCCCCACCCCAGGCCTGAAAAGCAAAAGTCGCTCAGTCAGTCCATGGGATTCTCCAGGCCAGAATACAGGAGTGGGTAGCCTTTCCCTTCTCCAGGGGATCTTCCCAACTCAGGGATCAAACCCAGGTCTCCCACATTGCAGGCGGATTCTTTACCAGCTGAGCCACCAGGGAAGCCCAGACCTACTGAGTCAGAAATGCTGAGGGCTGGGAAGGCCTGTAGGGGAAGCTGTCACCCCCCCACTATAAGTTTACCCCACTGACTTATTATTGGGCTTCCCAGTTGGCACAGTGGTAAAGAATCTGCCTGCCAATGCAGGAGACCCAAGAAACGTGAGTTCGATCCCCGGATTCGGAAGATCCTCTCGAGGAGGAAATGGCAACCCACCCCAGTATTCTTGCCTGGAAAATTCCGTGGACAGAGGAGTCTGGCCAGCTACAGTCCATGGGGTCACAAAGAGTCAGACAGGACAGAGCACATACACACATACTTAGCATTGGATACATAAGCTGTTTCCAACATTTCACTATTTTTAAAAAATATTTATTTGGCTGCATCTTCCTTATGGCCTGGGGGATCTTTAGTTGCAGCCTGGGGGATCTTTAGTTGCAGTCTGCGGGCTCTAAGTTGCAGTACGTGGGATCTACTTCCCTGACCAGGGATCGGAACCCAGGCCCCCAGCATTAGAAGTTCGGAGTCTCAGCCACTGGACCACGAGGGAAGTTCCCATTTCACAATTTCGAACAGTGCGTCAGGAAGCATCCTTATGCTAGATTTTTTTGTGCAATTAGTTGAGTAGATATTTCGCAGTCTCCTCTCTCTTTCTGCCTCTCTCAAACAGAAGCTTTAAAAATGAAGAAACTGTCTTGCCTCTGCGGCTTTCTCCCTCTCTTACTCACTCTATGCCAAACCCCAGAATACATGCCAGGAACACGGGCAGGAGGGGAACACAAAAATAAAAAAAGATTGTATTAAAAGCACTCGTTCCAAAGATTATATTAAGAACTCTAGCTTTTGATCCATCCCCTTGTATTTTCTTTTTTACCTCCTGTGGAAAAATCTTGCCTGCCTCTCTGGAAAAGCAGCCCATAATTTTTCCTGAACTGAACCGCAACTGATCCTGTCCATTTCTGTTCAGAGTTTACGGACAGGACTCACAAGGGGGCAGAAAGAGCTATGTCCCCTTTTAGGGTAAAGCCAGGGAGAGGAAAAGGAACAGAGGGAAACTGAAGAGAGGAGAGGAGCAGAGAGTGAAAGGGCGGAAAAAGAGGTGGGAGCCTTTCACAGGCTTGGGTCCTTAGGTGCAGAGCAAAGTCAAGTTGCCACCTGGGGCCCTCATCACCAGAGCATCCATTATACACATTTTACAGAGATACCCGGGCAATGCGTGTTTCCATAAATCCTCCAGCATTTTTTCTTTACAACCTCAAGCAAAATTCCATTTCTGCTACCGTGGCTGCAGGCCATCATAAATACATCTCCAGTAATTTCAGCTCCTGATATTGGCAGTGTCCTTGGGCTGAACTTAATCTGAAAAGCTGAAGTTGCAATCTCCTCAGCGGTAAATGTGTTTTCCCTTTGACAACATAATTGGGATAAGAAAGGTAACACCCATGGGAATATAAATGTGCCTCTGAAACTGAAAAAAAAAAAAAAGTTAAATGAATTATCCATAGGCCAGTAATACAAATTCATCCACATATTTTCCATTCTATTGTGTCACTTGCACCGCTAAACTGCCAACTTGCACAGCTTCCCAGTAAACTTGCTGGGGCTATTATAAGTAAAATGTCAAGAGTTACCTGAGCAAGAATGTGAAAGTGACTAAAAATAGTATTACTGTGCTACCACCCTGTCTGCAGTGACGTCAATCGGCTGTAGCTGGTGGCTTCACCTGCCACCTCTCCTCCTTGATACCCACCAGACTCCCCCTGGGCCGCCCCCCCAAACCCAGACCCCTCACTGTGCAGCTGCTGGTGCTGGAGACCCCACCCTGCTCAGCTGCCACTGTCTCCGCCTCGCAGATCACCTTTCCGGGGCTGCCTGCTGGTGCCTCTTCCCACCACATGAGGGCTCAAGGTGGGTCACTGTTGGGTTTATTCAACTCTGACACTGGATGATGCTGACTGTGTATCTCCTGCCTGTCCCCTCAACTCAGACCCCGAGTCCTGCGAGGATGGGGCCAGTGTCTCTGTCCTTGCTTTTTGGATGTAGGGGAGATTTTCCCCCAGAGTCCTCAGTCCCTGGACACACACCCCTTCGCGCTGTGTGTTTGCAGTTGCTTCCTGCCCAGCCAGGCGGAGTCTACTCGTCATGATCTTGACACTAGGCTTGGCCACGTGATGCGTCTGGGCCAATCGGACATCAGCAGAAGGAGCCCAGGCCAGTCTGGCAGAGGACAACATATGATAGCATCCAAGGGGTGACTCAGGAGGGAATCTACCCTAGACCAGCGGGAGGAGGTGAGAGATCACAAAATGCCCATGTGTGGAGACCAGTGGCTAATTTACACATGAAAGGAACAGGGACTGCCCTAGTTTTCACACACTTGGTAACCTCTGTTTGTTGCTGTTCAGTCACTCAGTCGTGTCCGACTCCTTGTGACCCCATGGACTGCAGAAAGCCAGACTTCTCTGTCCTCCACAATCTCCCAGAATTTGCTCAAACTCATGTCCATTGAGTCAGTGATACCACCCAACCATCTCATCCTCTTTCGCCCTCTTTTCCTCCCACCTTCCATCTTTCCCAGCATCAGAGTCTTTTCCAATAAATCAGCTCTTCACATCAGGTGGACAAAGTACTGGAGTTTCAGCTTCAGCATCAGTCCTTCCAATGAATACTCAGGGTTGGTTTTCTTTAGGATGGACTGGTTGGATCTCCTTGCAGTCCAAGGGACTTTCAAGAGTTTTCTCCAGCATCAGAGTTCAACAGAATCAATTCTTTGGTGCTCAGCCTTCTTTATGGTCCAACTCTCACATCTGTACATGACTACTGGGAAATCCATAGCTTTGACTAGATGGACCTTTGTTGGCAAAGTGATGTCTCTACTTTTTAATACTCTCTCTAGGTTTGTCATAGCTTTCCTTCCAAGAGGGAAGCATCTTTTAATTTCATGGCTTCAGTCATCATCCACAGTGATTTTAGAGCCCAGGAAAAGAAAAATCTGTCACCACTTCCACTTTTTCTCTCTTTATTTGCCATGAAGTGATGGGATCAGATACCATGATCTTAGTTTCTGAATATTGAGTTTTAAGCCAACTTTTCCACTCTCCTCTTTCACCCTCATCCAGAGGCTCTTTAGCTCTTCTTCACTTTCTGCCAATAGAATGGTATCATCTGCATATCTGAGGTTGTTGATATTTCTCCTGGCAATCTTGATTCCAGCTTGTGATTCATCCAGCCTGGCATTTCACATGATGTACTCTGCACATAAGTTAAATAAACAGGGTGACAATACACAGCCTTGTCACACTCCTTTCCCAGTTTTGAATCTCTACTTATACCCTTCCTTATGTTATAGATACAGGATTTGTGTCTGTAGGCCCTCGTGAGGTGGGACCACACTTTTTAAAAATCACTTACTGACTTTACAGCTAATTAATTTGGAATTAGGAAACCCCACACACCTGTGTTTGGGTATTCCGGTTGGAGTCACAACTTCTGGAGTTAGGAATACTCCATTTGGAACTCAGGGTCCCTGATGGAGTCTTTCTCACGGCCAGAAAAACCCAGCCTCTAACCAGGTCGACCCTACGCCCCAAGGTGGCCCGGTGCAGGCCACGCCTCCCAAGCACAGGCCACACCTTCACGAGTTGGCCACGCCCCCCATGAGCTGATTCCCGCCTCCCATAAGCCTACCTGTGGGTACCTTCCCACACCTGTACACACTGATGACAAGGGCCATGGGCCAACCTGGGGGAGCCTGCAGATTTCTTAGCCGTGCAGACGGGGCCATGTGATGGCAGAGGCGCTGCTGATAGAAGGAGACTCATCCTATCAGATCCAGGGGCCTGGGTTCTTCCGGAGGAGCCTGGCATGCCATCAGACCTGGTGAGCAGTGGGTTTACCAGACTCTGAGCTCCCCCTGGAGGCCAGTGGACCTGCGGACCACTCCCGGGCCACTTCCGGATGACAGGAGTGTGGCTCCAGAGCCCTGGACAGACGCACCTGAGGTACCAAGGTGGAGGGGGGAAAGCGGGTTTCATTCTCAGCTTCCCAGGAGTCTCAGCAGAAAGGTCACTGTTGGGATGCAGGGAAGGAAAGCAGTGTTGAGGGCCACCTCGCAGGTGGGACCAAGGGGACAGTGTCTGCTCCTTGACTGTCTTGCTTTGCTGCACTGCATTAATTATTTTAAAATCCCATGTATGTCTTTCCCTACAGTTTAGTTTTAAATTGTTCTTGGGCAAGAATCACATGTTCCACTTTTTAAAACGCTAAGGAAAGTGCTATGAACAATGTGAAATACATTTTGACTTGAATTAGCATGAAAAGGAGGAACATACACCAGTATCTGTTATTTTAAATGGTTAGAGTTCAGGTCTCCACTGACAAAGTAAGCAGAAAGCAGAGTTTCTCTATAGCAAAGTACGTTTTTAAAATTCAGATGATTCAAATGTGCTGTGGGGGCCACATGGAGCTGAGTCTGAATGGCTAATACCTTCCGGGTGTTTCTGGTTCTGCCCCCGACTAACTGCTGGATGCTGGGAGAATGACTCCCTCACCCAGGCCTCAGTTGGGTCATCTCAACGTGCACAATATTGGGGCCACTTTTTAAGGGAAAATTTGCTCCCCCCTCCCACCCACAGTGGTTTACTTCATTTTCTGAAATAACACATAAATATACACAATGATAAAACACAGTGTGAATCATATAAGACTTTCCTGGTGGCTCAGATGGTAAAGAATCTGCCTGCAATGCAGCATACCTGGGTTCAACCCCTATGTCAGGAAGATCCCCTGGAGAAGGAAATGGCAACCCACTCCAGTATCTCTGCCTGGGAAATCCCATGGACAGAGGAACCTGGCGGGTCACACTCCCTGGGGTCGCAAAGAGTCAGACATGACTCAGTGACTAACAAACACAGAGCACATGTTGTTGTTGTTCAGTCACTAAGTTGTGTCTGAGTCTTTGGGACCCCATGGGCTGCAGCACGCCAGGCCTCCTGTCCATCACCAACTCCCGGGAGTTTACTCAAACTCATGTCCATTTAGTCAGTGATGCCATCCAACCATCTCATCTTCATGTTGTCCGCTTCTCCTCCCACCCTCAATCTTTCCTGGCATCAGGATCTTTTCAAATGAGTCAGCTCTTCGCATCAGGTGGCCAAAGTATTGGAGTTTCAGCTTCAACATCAGTCCTTCCAATGAATATTCAGGACTGATTTCCTTTAGGATGGACTGGTTGGATCTCCTTGCAGTCCAACGGACTCTCAAGAGTCTTCTCCAACACCACAGTTCAAAAGCATCAATTCTTCAGTGCTCAGCTTTCTTTATTGTCCAACTCTCACATCCATACATGACTACTGGAAAAACCATATCTTTGACTAGACGGACCTTTGTTGGCAAAGTAATGTCTCTGCTTTTTAACATGCTGTCTAGGTTGGTCACAACTTTTCTTCCAAGAAGTAAGCGTCTTTTAATCTCATGGCTACATTCACCATCTGCAGTGATTTTGGAGCCCCCAAAAACAAAGTTTGTCACTGTTTCCCCATCTATTTGCCATGAAGTGATGGGACCAGATGCCATGATCTTACTTTTCGAATGTTGAGCTTCAAGCCAACTTCTTCACTCTCCTCTTTCATTTTCATCAAAAAGCTCTTTAGTTCTTCGCTTTCTGCCATAAGTGTGGTGTCATCTGCATATCTGAGGTTATTGATATTTCTCCCGGCAATCTTGATTCCAGCTTGTGCTTCATCCAGCCCAGCGTTTCTCATGACGTACTCTGCATATAAGTTAAATAAGCAGAGTGACAATATACAGCCTTGACGTACTCCATTTCCTATTTGGAACCAGTCTGTTTTTCCATGTCCAGTTCTAACTGTTGCTTCCTGACCTGCATATAGGTTTCTCAAGAGGCAGGTCAAGTGGTCTGGTAGTCCCATCTGTTTAAGAATTTTCCACAATTTGTTGTGACCCACACAGTCAAAGGCTTTGGCAGGGTCAATAAAGCAGAAATAGATGTTTTTCTGGAACTCTCTTGCTTTTTCGTTGATCCAACGGATGTTGGCAATTTGATCTCTGGTTCCTCTGCCTTTTCTAAAACCAGCTTGAACATCTGCAAGTTCACGGTTCACGTATTGCTGAAGCCTGGCTTGGAGAATTTTGAGTGTTACTTTACTAGCATGTGAGATGAGTGCAATTGTGCAGTAGTTTGAGCATTCTTTGGCATTGCCTTTCTTTGGGACTGGAATGAAAACTGACCTTTTCCAGTCCTGTGGCCACTGCTGAGTTTTCCAAATTTGCTGGCATATCGAGTGTAGCACTTTCACAGCATCATCTTTTAGGATTTGAAATAGCTCAACTGGAACTCCATCACCTCCACTAGCTTTGTTTGTAGTGATGCTTCCTCAGGCCCACTTGACTTCACATTCCAGAATGTCTGGCTCTAGGTGAGTGATCACACCATCATGATTATCTGGATCATGATGATCTTTTTTGTGTAGTTCTTCTGTGTATTCTTGCCACTGTTTCTTAATATCTTCTGCTTCTGTTAGGTCCATACTATTTCTGTCCTTTATTGAGCCCATCTTTGCATGAAATGTTCCCTTGGTATCTCTAATTTTCTTGAAGAGATTTCTAGTCTTTCCCATTCTATTGTTTTCCTCTATTTCTTTGCAATGATCACTGAGGAAAGCTTTCTTATGTCTCCTTGCTATTCTTTGGAACTCTGCATCCAAATGGGTATAGCTTTCCTTTTCTCCTTTGCTTTTCACTTCTCTTCCTTTCACAGCTATTTGTAAGGCCTCCTCAGATGGCCATTTTGCTTTTTTGCATTGCTTTTTCTTGTACTGTGTTGACAGTACAAGTCTTTTATATCAGGCTTGCTTCTACTGTAGTTGTTGTTTAGTCGCTAAGTCGTGTCCAACTCCTTTGCAACCTCGTGAACTGTAGCCTGTCAGGCTCTGTCCATGGGATTTCCCAGGCAAGAATACTGGAATAGGTTTCCATTTCCTTCTCCAGGGAATGTTCCCCTAACCCAGGGATCGAACCTAGGTTCTCTTGCATTGCCAGGTGGATTCTTTAGCGCTGAGCCACTAGTAGCTGCGTGCAACACCTGTATGGCTGCAGGGAACCTGAGTCTCACTGGGTCTCCTTTGGCCTTGCAGGAATCCCTGGCACCAGCCTGACCACAAGCACAAACACAAATGAGCAAACAGTACAGCCAGGGAGTGTTTAGAAGGGGGCCATTCAGGTCATACAGATTATGCTTCTGTTTTAGATTACCACTGAAGTCAAAACAAAGTCTTCATCTCATAGACAATTCAGAGACTTTCCAAAATCTGTCATAAACGCTAGATGGAGAAATACTGGAATCAAAAACCTCTAAAAATCCTTCACGATTTTTTTTTTAATAAATTTATTTATTTTAGTTGGGGGTTAATTACTTTACAATATTGTGATAGTTTTTGCCATACATTGACATGAATCAGCCATGGGTTTACATGTGTTCCCCTTCCTGGACCCCCACCCACCTCCCTCCCCATCCCATCCCTCTGGGTCATCCCATTGCCCCGGCCCTGAGCATTTGTCTTATGCATCGAACATGGAATGGTGTTCTGTTTCACATATGATAATATACATGTTTCAATGCTATTCTCCCAGAACGTCCCACCCTCGCCTTCTCCCTCAGAGTCCATAAGACTGTTCTATGCATCTGTGTCTCTTTTTCTGTCTCACATATAGGGTTATCGTTACCATCTGTCAAATTCCATATATATGCATTAGTATACTGTATTGGTGTTTTTCTTTCTGGCTTACTTCACTCTGTATAATGGGCTCCAGTTTCATCCATCTCAATAGAACCAATTCAAATGTATTTTTTTTAATGGCTGAGTAATATTCCATTGTGTATATGTACCACAGCTTCCTTATCCATTCGTCTGCTGATGGACATCTAGGTTGCTTCCATGTCCTGGCTATTGTAAACAGTGCTGCGATGATTTTCAAGTCCGTTCCATTCAAATCTAACCTCCCTGGAGCCTCAGAAATTTCAGTTGCAATGCACAGACCTGCCACCAGAGGGAAATACAGAGCCACCATGGTAAAGAAGAGGCAACCGGCAAGCTGCCTCCTCCTTCACTTGTGGGAGCAGAGAGTTTGTTGCCAACTGTTCCTCCTTCTCTTCCAGTGCGTCCTGGAGATAGGGTAGTTCAACCCAACTAAGCATGATAGGGGTTCAAATAGTACGAGTTCATTCTTTTACTCAAATAAGAAGAGTTTTCTCTTTTTATTAGTTTCTATTTATTTGCATCTATTGAACACGCTTCCATCAGACGCCTACTATGTGCAAGAAAAAGATATGTGAGAAGAAAAAGTTATTCACAGAACTCTAAATACACTTCTAGCATAAGCTGAGTTGATAGCTCTCAGAGATACTCTCTGCAAAATTCACTAGTTACGGTCTTCAAGGAGCATACACAGTATACAGTAGAAGGAGAAAAGGATGCCTTGTTTGAAAATAACAAAGCATCACCACTGGCATCATCAGCTCAATGGACCTGAGTTTGAGCAAACTCCGGAAGACAGTGAAGGACAGGGAAGCCTGGCGTGCTGCAGTCCATGGGGTCGCAAAGAGCCAGACAGGACTTAGCGACTGAACAACAAAGAGTTACCACGGGTGGCTGTACTCGGAGAGAAGGAAACGCCCTGCTTCCTGCCCACAGGGCCCATCTCTGTAGAAAATCATTCTGTTTCCAGCCATTCATTCAAGCTGTGTGCTGGCAGCCCACAGTCCGTGGGGTCGCCAAGAATCGGACATGACTGAGCAACTGAGCCCGCATGCGCTCAGGATGTGCTAGATGTTTTGGGTATTGAAAAAGAAAGTGAACCTGGGTCCCCACCCTCAAGACTCCCTCATAACCCAGAGGAGTAAACAAAACTGTTATGCAAGACGAGAGAGAAACAAGTACTAAATCGAGGGGTGGGAAAATAAATGAAATAAGATTTTTGGAGGAAGGGAAAGACACCATTGTTAATTATGAGAGACGGGACCCTTGGAAGAGGCACAGGAGGAAAGGAGAAACAGGGACAATCATACCTGAAATGCAGTCAGCTCAAAAAGGTGTGAAGTGATGTGGCCTTATCAGATGTATCTCTAAGACTATTTGACCTTCCTGAAAAACAAAAAAATTATATCCTCTGTGGAAGGGAAGAGCTGAAGCGTGAGGCTCAAAGGCACTGGGACCCAGGCTTCAGGACCACCTCTCTGCCTCTCACCCCAGTCTGTTCTGCCCACAAGTACGTGATGGCATCTTTACCTCCACATCCTATGCTCTGGGCTTCCTGCTGCTGAGCTGAGCATGGGGTAGGTGGGGAAGAGAATGGTCCCCTAATTCTTCGGGGGATTGAGCTTCTGTGCCCTCAAAAGCCACATCACCCGGGCTGCAGGTCACAGGAAGAGGCTCCGCTGACCTACCAGCATCAGCCTGCAGCATCTGTCTCTAGAAGAGTCCTCACAGCCATCCTATGGTCCGCCTCCCCTCTCCACCCAGACTGCTCCACCCAAACCCTCTTGCCTCTCTTCAGCTGCAAAAGAAAACCTCATCTCCTTTGTAGCACACAAGGAGTCACAAACTAGCTTGTTCTTCTGTGTGACCCTTGAGAAGATAGCTGATCCCAGATTCTGTAAATGACTCTGACCTTGACAGGAGTGTGTGAGCTGTGAAAGGAGCCAGGCAGAGAGATCAGGGTGAAGAATCAGAATCAGTGTGTAGAGCTAGCCTGCTCCAAGAATGACGGCAAATCTAGTTTACGCACAAAGTTTTGCATCAGGAGAGAAATCCTACCCTTTGGGTAGGAAAGTTTGGTAATGTTTAAATTGTCAGAAATTATGGCTTTACTTCTATAAACTTGGAATTTCAATTCTCTCATGACTATACATCCTTCCATTCTTTCGAAAAGAAACAAAAAATTGTGTATTTACAAAAATGCCAGGCACCCTGCTGAGCCTGGACCTATAGAGAGAAATACAGTGTGGTCCCCATCCTGGAAAATGCAGCAGGTCAAGGAGGCAGGAAGTGTGTTAGTCGCTCAGTCAAGTCCTACTCTTTGCAACCCCATGGGCTGTAGCCCGCCAGGCTCCTGTCCTTGGGGTCACAAAAGAATCAAACAAGACTGAGCCACTAAGCATGCGCGCAGGGGCCACTAGAAATGGAGACAGCACCCTGAGGGCCCAGATAAGAAACATTTAAGGACATTTAGACCGAAGGACCACACACAAGTGAGTTGTGAATAACAGCTGTGGTGCCCGTGGAAACCCAGCAGGGACCGAGAGGAAGGGACCAGGGGCTGCCTGTCAAACCTCCTGCATCTTTGTTTAGCACTCAGGGGACGGGGGAAAAGTCATGCTTAACCAAATGACAAAACATGCCAAGGAATGGGTGGTATAAATAACAAAGAACAGGCTCATAAATTGGGCCTCGGGATAAGCAAAGCATGTTCAAGAACCCACAAAGCCAACAGCCTGGCTACCCTGCAGAAAGATGGCCCAGAAAGCAAATCAGATTGGATAGTGGGTTAATCTGCTCAGCTGCCACAATAGACTACCCCAGACAACAGACGTTTGTTTTCTCTTGATTCCAGAGGCTCGAAGTCCAAGATCAAGGTGTCTAGTTGCTTTCTCACAATGACCTCTCTCCCTGGGATGTAGGTGGGCACTTTCGCCCTGTGAATTCACGTGCACCAAACTGTGCACCCTTAGAAAAAGGCTGTAAAAAGTGATTAACTGCTGTCTGAGTAAATGTCATCTGTAGCTTATGCCATTTTTGTTTTTTTTTTTTTTGAGTTGTTGTTTAAACTCACAAAGAAAAGTTTTTGATTTGTTTTGTCTTCCACATCTCCTTTAGCAGAGAATTCCTTGTACAAACTAGATGAATAAGAGCAGCTGGGGTAATTTTGTAGAAATCACGCCAACCCCTTTACTTATATGATGATTTATAGGAGTTAGAGATGTCAATTTCCTGGAAGGATTCTGGAGAGACTCGCAAAACCCAGAAGCAGAAAACACATGGCCCCCTGGGACCTGCAGCTGCCGTGAGGGTCCCCCACCTCCAGCCCGCCCTCTGTGTCTGCCTCACTCTGCTTTCCCCTTTGCAGACTGGCTCCCTCCTCTTCCCCAGAACACGTGGGGGTCAGTGGTCCCTTGAAACACCCCCAATTTTTCCTCTCACAGTTCCTATGCCCACAAGGTGGTTTCTTCTCTGCAGACCATTCGCAAATTTCCTGGGAAACAACTTGGTCCTATTTTGGGTCTGGTGGTTATTCCTGGAGCAAGAATTGACTGTGGCCAGGAGCCGTATGGAAAACTCTTGGCCCAGCCAGACCTGACCAGCCACAGCGGCAGCCAGGTCGGAGAACAGCTGCTCCCCGCCAACCTGGGGGACAAGCCCCAAAGAACAGGGTGGAAATGCTATCCCAGAATAGACTCCGACACAGACTAATTGGCCAGAGGCTACATTTATTTCAGATGACCTCACCTTTCAATTGATAATCTCATTAATACTGCTGTGTGGAAAAGGCTGGAAGGGAAGCTGTTTAACTCTCAGAGATGAGAACCTGTCCTAGTTCACTTCAGTTTCTCTTTTACTGCACGGACATCGCTAGGTTCCTCCCACATTATTTAAATAAAGTTAGAAAGGATAGGCTACCCACTCCAGTATTCTTGGGGTTCCCTTGTGGCTCAGCTGGTAAAGAATCCGCCTGCAATGCAGGAGACCTGGGTTCCATCCCTAGGTTGGGAAGATCCCCTGGAGAAGGGAAAGGCTACCTATTCCAGTATTCTGGCCTGGAGAATTCCATGGATACAGTCCATGGGGTTGCAAAGAGTCAGACACAACTGAGCGACTTTCACTTTCAGATGGATGAGGCATGATGCTTTCAATATGCAACCTTAAGACAGGGGCTTCATTTAAAATATTTAATAGATTCTCTGTATTTTGAAACTACCATAATGGGTGTAAATCTCTGCAAAGATGAACATAGTGGTTTCTGCCCTTGCTTCATGCCCGTCCTTATGTGTAGCACACAAACTATGCTGGCATGAAATGCTACTTTTGTACCAAATCCCACTGATGCACGGAAGAGCAGAGGGTATGATATAACATCCGGGCAATTGGTAACAGCCGAAACCAAATCAGGCTGCTTGGAGAAGTTGAAGAAATTATCGATTTTGAATCTTAGTTTCTCTATTTAGGAAATCGGGAGTTGGGACCAGGTTATCTTTCAGGTTCCACTAAACCTTAAGTTCTGAAGGATCTTCTGAATGACTGTCACAGTTACTGATAGAAAAGTCTTAAGAAATCCGTGTGTTCTGTTGATCACCAGTATGAATGGATTCAGTCAAAAAGGGGATCTCCACCAAGAAAAAAAAAATTAATTAACGCTCTCAGATTCCCAGAAGAAAGCAAGTCATTTGCTAGAGCGTCTCTTCTCTCTGAAAAGGTTTGTCTCTGCAAGACAGGGAGCCCAGGCCTCCCCCTTCAGGCGAGGGGCTTGTAACGGCCACCTGTGCGCGCTATAAAAAGCAATCGCTCCGGAGCCACTTCCTACTGGACACTCAGGGAACCCGTGCACTGCTTTCCATTCACTGGCCCACACTGTGCTTTCGGGTAAGAGTGGCCAACAGTTAGATGGAAGCTTCTGCAATGAGAGATGATGGGCGACCCGTTTGGGGCAAGGATAACCCTACAAGTCACATTTGGTGAAAACAGACCCTTGTGGCATGAAGTTCTTTAGAATTTGGCAGGTCAGATCAAGTTCAGGGTGAAAGAGACAGAGAGAGAGAAGGAAGGAGCGAGAACTCGCAACTTTCTAGCCAGTTGGCAGATAGAGCGAGTCCCCGAGACAGAGGGCGGGCGCATGCGTTGAAGCGCCGGAGCCCTCGGCTGGGAACAGCGTTTCTGACCGCGCTGCCGCCCGGAATGGCCAGCGTGGGTCCGGGCTGCTCAGGTCCAGTGTGGTCGTGAGACTGAGCTCAGCTCCTGGCTGTCCTGGAGCTGCCCCAGCATGCCTGGTCCCCAGGCTCCGAGAGCACCCCCAGGGAAAAGCCGTGATGGGGTCCCCGCTGCAAAAAGCATGGTGAGTAGGGAGGCTTAAGCCTGAAGGTCCACTGGGCGCTCAGATACTAAGGGGAGTCGAATATAGCAAGTCTTCCCCTCGCCAAAGGGGACTAAAAATAGACTCCAAGTTAAAGGTCATTATTCAGAACAGTATATATTGGTTGACCCAATATTGGTTTATGTAGCTATCTAGAATATGTTCATATGAAGGTCTGAAATAATCTCTACTGGAATGTTAATCCTGGTTAGCTTATATGTAAGAATTTTTGTCGACTGTGCATTTTCACTGTTTATGTATTACTCGTATTTTCTGTTTTTCTGCAGTGAGCATATATTTCTTATTTTATTTTTTAAAGAGATATTTATTTAGAAATCTCGAACTAAAACTCTAGGGGGAGGAGGGGGCCATTTTTTGAGGCTCAGGGTTGGCATTGCATATCTTAACCCCCAAATCTACACCTCTCCTCCTTATGTTGTTGGTATCTTCTGCCCTTTCCTGTTTATTGTTTTTAGCTCTTCCTTTTAGTACTGGGGGTAGGTCGCACTAGATATTGTGATAAAGTACTCTCAAAGTGATTTTTAAAATTCACTTTAAAAGAAATATTTAGCATAGAAGAGAAAAAGCAAGTCTTCACATTTTCAGGAGCATAAATCTCTGAATTTAGCTTACAGTCAAGAACAGTCATAATTCTGCGTACAGAGCACCAGCCCAGGCAGTAGGCATGATATTAAATGATTGTGATTTGTTAATTCGTTTACAAATGATGTTAAATTGGAATCAACAGTTGCTTGTTGATGCTAGATCAATTTAACACTTGTTAAGTGAAATGAAACTTCTGTGTATTTAAGGAGTGGGTTTCTTTCTTAAAAATGACTCTGTAGTGTTCACATGAAATGATATATCTTGGAGCAAAGGGTCAAGAGGTTTAAATTTAGACCACCTCAGCCAAATTTAAAGGGGCCGCAGGAGCAATTGACCTTGGCCCAGATTTAGGGCAGAAGTCATTAGGGAGAAACTCAACCACCCCACAAGAGACAAGGCTAAGGGTTTATGTCACCTCTTGGGACAGCAAAAGCGTGACTCCGTCTGAAGTAGACCCACCGGTAATCTTCCATCTCAGCTGGCGGTGTTCTTGGAAATGAAGCTTTAGGGGTTGTTTCTTCTTTGTAACTGCGCTTAGCAACTGCCCTCTCCACGAAGACGCTTGTGCAGGTGACAAGCATAGATCAAATGCAGGCATGTGGATGACCTCGGGCCGCCCAAACGGAGGAGCCCATGGCTGGGGGAGAAGCCCAGCACAGACTCTAGACAGCGCAGTGAGGTCATGGGTGTCAGGGGAGTACGGAGAGGAGGCTTTCCCCTGGGGAAACAGGGGAGCTTCTAGAAGAGATGCCCTGGTCCAGGTCTTGCAAGAAGCATAGGAGTTTGCCAGGCAGAGAAGCGACTTACAGGCAGGGGAGCATCCGGCCACAGACCTGGACGGAAGGTGTGTCCAGGATGTGCTGTTGGGATGAAGGGCCTGTGCTCCAGGTGAGGACTCACAGCTCTTCTGCAGGAAAGTGACATGATCAGATCTGTGGTTTAAGTGACAACCTGAGGGATTTCCCTGCAGTCCAGTGGTCAGGACTTCACCTTCCAATGCAAGGGGCGCAAGATCAATCCCTGGTCTGGGATCTAAGATCCTACCTGCCTCTCTCGGGCAAAACATCAACACAGGAAACAGAAAAGATATTATAAAAGATTCAATACAGACTTAAAACATGGTCCACATAAAAAAATTTTTTTTTTTATGTGACAATCTGGCAACAGTAGAGAGTGTGAGTTGGAGGGGGTGGAGAGCAGCGGCAGGAACACCGGCTGGTCTTGATGTTCCTGCAAGAAGAGGGGCAAGAAAGACAAGGGCCTGGGTGGTAGCCCAGAGGGTGGGGCGCTTTGTGGGACATTCTGGAGGCAGAAATCAACAGGGCTCGCTGTCAGGTGAGGAAGAGTAGATGAGGGAAATGGGCCACCATACATGCACAAACCTTTTGGGGGGAAAAGGTTGATGAACTGATTACTAGTTAATAACAAAACTTCTCAGTTGCAAGAAAAGAAAGACTGGTTAGAGCTCAACTTTTTAAATCATAAAGCAAAAGTAGTCTAGGGCCTATAATTTCAGGAGCATTAGTTCAGACAGGCTTCTTTTAAGAACCTTCTGGACGCTGTGTTCCCAATATTTGAGTGGAAGCAAAAGCGAGCTAAATTTTTGCTTTTCCGTCTTTGTCTCTAATCGGTGTTGATGAGGATAATGACCTCAAAATTGCAACAGTATCAGATTCTGGAAGAAAAGATGGGGGGTCGCAGGGGACACATGGAAGCCTGTTTGATTTGAAAGAGCTCATTCAGGTCGCCAACCTGCAGCAGTGGCTCGTATACCCAGCCCTGCCCGCACCCCACCCTCCATTCACTGCTGCCTGGGGGCTGGCGCAGGGTGGAGGGGGAGCCTTGCTCCTTCTGCTGTTTCTCTGTAATTATAAACTCTGGCTTTTCTCTTGATTGCCTAGTTTCTCTCCATTGTATGTAGCCTTGATTAAGAACAAAGGCCATGATGGCCACAGGGAAAGCCAGTAGAAGCCACCAAGGAAAAGTTCTGACGCTCTGTCATCACCCAAAGCACAGGACACCCAGGCTGGGGCCTTCCCAGGGAGAGTGAGGTACCCTCACAACGCTGTCTGGTGCCCTCACTGGTTGTAGCCAACCACTTTGGATCAGGCTGTGACACACTCGTTAGGCTTCACAACAAGTGAAGGCCACCATCCCAAAGCTGCGTCTAGGTTTGCACCTGGTCCTTGATCCCATTTCCAGCTTCAGCAGCCAATATTCCACCAAAGAGGGCCTGGCATCAGCCATCTGTCTCTGCTTCTTGCAGCCACCCCTTTGACTTGACTCTGGGAACTGGCTTCTGTGAGCCTGAGTGTGTAGCCCTTTAGGGAATGAAAAGTCAGTCCACAGTGACACCCAGATCCAGCACCTCCCTCACTTCCTCCGACGTCTGGTGGCTCACTGTCCACCCCATGACCCCAGATTCCATATTGTCAGTGACGATCACCTACAGAGGCCTGGTGGAGGTCCTGCCAGGACCTGACTTCCTGAAACATCACTTCCATATGAGTGAAGGCCTGAGATCGCAATGAGCACTGTTGCTGGGTGGTTGTCGACATCCAAGCGTGGCTGGTGGGAACTCAGAGTCAGGCCGTGATGCTTCAGATGGATCACTCTGCAGATCCAGAAAGGGCAGAGCCCTCCGGCTGTGTCTTAGAAAAGAAGCCGTATTTTATCAAAGGCTTTCTAACTTGTGATCCTCACTGATTTCATAGCAAAGCCACGTGCCATCAGGGAGGTGTTGCTGAGTGACCTGCAGGAATGTCTCTGCTTCCTTCTCCTTGCCAATCCTCCAAACACAGAGAGCCCTGGGATTCCTGGTAGGGTGGACTTCAATCAGCAGGGCCCTCATGGGTGTGGGACATGCCCTTTGCTGTTCAGTCTCTCAGTCGTGCCTGGTTCTTTGCAAGCCCAAGGACTGTAACCCACCAGGCTCCTCTGTCCATGGGAATTCCCAGGCAAGAATACTGGAATGGATTGCCATTTCCTTCTCCAGGTGATCTTCCCGGCCCAGGGATCAAACCCGGGTCTCCTGCATTGGCAGGCGGATTCTTTACCACTGAACCACCTGGGAAGCCCAGGACATGCCCTTACACAGTTAAAATCCTACAGAAGGTGGTGATGCATCTGGGCCTGAAGACCTGCTGAGCCGCCTAAACCACCCACACTTCCACCTCCTCTATAGGGAGCTGGCCCATATTCATGGATTCTGAATTATCTGCTCAAATCTAAGGGTCAGCCTGGTTCTCACGCCCAAACTGTAACTTCATGGAAACAGGCTATGTGAGAATGGCAGCCTTGCTCAGCAAAATCACATCTCTGTACCCTCCACCCATGCAAGCCATTTCCTTCAGATGTATTTAAAATTACAAAATTTTTGCCCATTTGGAAACTTTATTTCCAGTGGGGCACAGAATTAAGATAATATTGGCAATATAACAGTCCTTGTAACAAACATGCTCTGGGCTCTTCCTAACAGACAAATAAGGAGGAAATGTGAAATAAGCAACCTGAAAGAAAACAGAATATATTTCTTTTCATCAGTAAGCTTTTCAAAAAGTACACCTGCTGTCCAGAGTATTTATAAAATCTCAAGCACATACAGAGCAGAGCCCTCAGTAAGTGCCCGCCACTGTTCTAAGCACTCTGGTTAAAAAAAATTTGTCCAGGGACTTCCCTGGTGGTCCCGTGGTTAAGACTCTGCACTCCCAGTGCAGGGGCCATGCATTCATTCCCTGATCAAGGAACTAAGATATGTCTCATGCATGCGTGCTAAGTCGCTTCAGGCGTGTCCGACTCTTTTTGACCCTATGGACCGTAGCCTGCCAGGCTCCTCTGTCCGTGGGATTCTCCAGGCAAGAATACTGGAGTCTGTGCCGTGCCCTCCTCCAGGGGATCTTCCTGAGCCAGGGATCGAACCCGCGTCTCATGTCTCCTGCATTGGTAGGTTCTTGACCACTAGCGCCACCTGGGAAGCCCAAGATATGCTTCAGGTGCAACGAAAAAAAAAAAAAAAAAAGCTAATCCAATACCCAAAATAATACTGTGGGGATAGTTATCATTATTTCATTTTACATTTACATATGAATAATTTCATAATTCAATAATAATTGTCACTATTGCCATTTTACGAATGAGAGAGGCGTGGAGGCGAAGTAACATGCCCAAGGTCATGGCTAGTCCGTGGAGAGCTGTCCATTAAAGCACAGGCTCTGCTCTGCAGTCCTGGTCCTCTTTTAAGGGTGAATAACGGAAGAAGATGTCTATTGTAAATCACTTTGTGACTCAGCAGAGGAAAAACAGAGGCAGCTCAGAACATCTCAGCCAGTGTCCTCTGGACTGACCCCCATGGGTCTTGCAGTAAGGGTCCTCCGTCCCACCTCACAGACCTGACCCCAGCCTCCCAAGCACCAGCCCGCCTCGAGGTTCCCCCATCAGCCAAATCCACACCTCCCACATCAGGTTCCTTTTCTGGGCTCTGACTCCTTTTTCAATCAGCCATGCTCTCAGTGTTGACCCTTGTGGGAGGTTAGAAGAATCTCTCTAAGGCACAACTGACTGTGAAGGCTTTGGTAAAGCGTTTGCCTTTTTAAAGAGAAGCTTCTCTGATGGGTAGAAATACAGGCTGTGTGGCGAAGAGAATAAAGAATTCAATCTGGGACATCGTTTTAAAACAAGTATTTTAATTGAGTTATCATTCACATACTCAGTTGTTCAGCCATCACCACTAACTCCAGAACATTTCCATCACCCGAATCAGAATCCCCAGACATTAGTAGTAAACTCCCCGCATCCCATTCTGCCCACCTCCTGGCAACCGTTAATCTACTTCCTGCCTCTAGAGATTTATCTATTCTAGACACTTCCTATAAATGGAATCATATAATACGTGGCCTTTTGTGACTGGCTTCTTTCTCTTAGCATACTGTTTTCCATGCATTTGTAGCCACCATCAGTACTTTGTTCCCTTTTATGGCTGAATACTATTTCATTGTAGGAAGAGACCACATTTCGTTTATCCACTCATCGGTTGATGGACATTGGGTTGTTCCCATTTTTTTTGGTGATTGGGAATATTGCTGCTGTGTATATTCACGTACAAGTTTTTGTGTGGACGTAGATTTTCATGTCTCTTGGGTAGATACCTAGGAGCAGAATTGCTGGATCGTAGGATGACGGAATGTAATACTTAAAATGGGAAATTTAGAAGAACCTATTAACTCACAGTATGTCGGTGACTGCCCACAGCCATCCCACTGCTTATAGCTGCGGGACCTCAGGCAAAGCAAATGACCCCTCCAAATTTCAGCTAGTTGTTTTGTTTTGTCTTTACTGTTATTATTGTTTTGTATGTTAAATGTCTTTGAAAACACATTTGCCTCTCAGTTGTATAGATAAACTAGGATATATACATAAAAGTGTTTATAAACAGTGCAGTGTGAGGTTCCTGAGCTATTATTCCCACAGTCCATGTCAGGCAGGGTGGCTATTGATATGAACCACCCTGCGTGCTGATGTTGGGAATCAGGGCTGGTAGCCCCAAAATGTGCCTCAATGGCATATCGGTTATTTTGAATTAAAGTTACTTAAGAAATGGACAATGCAAGACGGAGACCTAAACCTATGTTTCTTTGTCCTGCCAACTCCTCACAAATGTATTGTTTCTTGGTCTAAAAAGTATAAAAACGAAACCTGCTCTCATTTCTGTGGGACCTCCATGCCCATGAATTAAAATGGGTTTTTATTTTCTCCTGTTAAACTGTCTTGTATCAATTTTATCATTAGTCCAGCTGCAAGAACTGAAGAGGGCTAAGGGTGTGAGGGTCAGCACATCAGTGGATGGTTTATTTATAGCGCCCTTTGAGGGTCTTTGCAAGTGTTACTGCTGTTTAGGTACCTTCTGCCTCTCCCTAAAGCTGGTCTTGCTCACGACTTTGTTGCACTAACATATTTCTTGCTTCCATCACTCCCCTGATCCGGAACTTTCCATGTGTATAATATAATTTGAATCCTTAACCCCTTAGTGATCTGGACATCCTGACTTTCCATTCTTACCTACTTTCTCACTCACCCACTGACTCCTGGACACCCTCCGATTTCCTGCCCCACTGCCTTTGCTAGAACTTCTCCCCGTACCAGCACATTGCTCTCCCCAGCCACACCTGCCACCATCTGCATCATCTACCCCAACACCAGCCCAGATCAAAGGTCACCCTTCCAGCAGGTTCTATCTGATCTGCTCCCACCAGCCCCAGCCCCAGCCCCATGCCAGAAATCACATTTCCTCCCTGTGTTCCCGTAGCATTCACAGCATTCTTCTAGAAAATTCTCTCTGTGTTGTGATTATTTGAATACATGTGATTATTACCACACTGTGAGTTATTGTAACTTTGTTTTTGTAACATTGTCCTTCATGATGTAGCATTGCTAGGGCCTTGCAGATAGTAGATATTTAAAGTTTTTTGAGTTGAGCAATGTGTACCCTTCAAAACAATGGGCTTTTCATATTATGTCCTTAAATAACAAGTATCACCATGCTACAAATCTGTAAAAATAAGAACTGTAAGTCCTGCATTCTGTTGTTAAGAGTCAGCTCATGTCAGCAGGCATACCTTGGTTGATTGCTGGTTATGTAAACTTGGGCACATTCTGAATTCTCGGTGTTTCGATGTCCTTTTGGTAAAGATGGGAATAATAACTACCAACCTCCAAGAGTTTCTAGAGGAAAACAAATGAGACTGTCTACACAATCCGCTGGGAAGGTGCCTGACCTGCAAGAAGTCTTCAGTAATATTAACTGTTACTCACCCCAAGAGCAATTTCCACCTGACTCTGCCTAGAGAAGTCTGGAAAATGGCCCTTTGTGTGCCGCAGTTACCAACTCTGACCAGAAGGAGGCTCCCAGCCTCCAGGACTGTGATCATTTAGTGACCAGCTGCTGCTGCTGCTAAGTCACTTCAGTCGTGTCCGACTCTGTGTGACCCCATAGACGGCAGCTCACCAGGCTCCGCCGTCCCCTAGAGCCCTGCAATAGAGAATTCCGTTTGGGGGTGGCGGGCAGAGGTGTTTCTAAAAACATCAAGAAAACCTCGGATTTTAAAGGTCACCACCAGGGCGTTTGGCAAGTCCCACTGCGCCTCCATCTCCACCCACCACCTGTTTAGAAAGGGCAGTGGTGCTGAGGTGTGGGCCCAGGGACTTGCGAGGAAGAAGCTGGGTCTGAAGCTGGGGACACAGGTGTTGGTTTTGAGATCATGATTTCTTCCAGGATTAGCTAAAGTGTATCCATCCAGCCTCCCTCATGTGGTCACCTCCTGAACGTAGGATACAACGGTCCATGTGAAATCTCTTTCTTGTCCTCTCATTCCCCCGTTTCCTCCTCCAGACAGACTGTTCATCTGTTCCCTGGGCCTGAGCATCCCTGCCCACTCCCAAGTCCGACGCGCCCGTTGTTATTGTTCAGTAGCTAAGTCCTGTCTGACGCTTTGCAACCCCATGGACTGCAGCACGCCAAGCTTCCCGGTCCTTCAGTATCTCCCGCTGGAGTTTGCCCGGGTTCATGTCCATTGGGTCGGTGATGCCATCCAACCATCTCATCCTCTGCTAACCCCCTTCTCCTTTGACCTTCAGTCTTTCCCATCATCAGGGTCTTTTCCAATGAGTCAGCTCTTTGATCATGTGGCCAGAGTATTGGAGCTTCAGCATCAGTCTTTCCGATGAATATTCAGGGTTGATTTCCATTAGGATTGATTGGTTTGATCTCCTTGCAGCCCAAGGGACTCTCCAGCACCACAGTTGGAAAGCATCCATTCTTCTGCCTGACCTGCCCCAATCCTGCTGGTATTTCTAGGTCCGGCTCATAAGCCACCTCCTCCAGGAAGCCTGCTCTGATAGCTCTAGTTCTACAAACTCCTCCTCTGCTAAGCATCTCCCATTGGCGTTTCCACGCAGTCAGACACTGTCCCCAGTGCTGCCTGTCAGAAGCTTCCCTTTTCACGTAGCTGCCTGAGGACAGGACACGCCTCATGTGTGCCCTGCCAGTAGTCAATGCAGGATCTTGCATGGAGCGCCACAGCTGGAATGACTGGAGAAGGGCCAGATGTCTTGCAGGAGTGCGAGAACGAATGGATGGCTCCTTAATCTGCACCATAAACAGAGAAAAAAAACCCATTTCCTCCAACTCTGTAGTCAAAATACGATGCATGAAAGCCACTGCAGTTATGTCTTATGTAGGTATGGTACATTACCTGGGTCCAGATCAATTCCACACTATCGGTATGTATTTATGTTTTTTTCACTTGTGGTTGGCTTTATGCATTTAGCATTTGGTGAGGAAACTAATTAGACGTTAGATTGTTGGCCTCCGCACTGCTGTCAGCCTTGTACTAGAAAGACAGGGAAGGGAGCAGAGGTACCCTGCCCACCAGGGGCTTACAGTTCACCAGCCGCTCACACACCAACGTCTTCTTGCACTTATTTAAACACACCTGACCCTGGGCTGCGAGACTCTGGGGAAAGAAAATGGAATAAGAGGACACCGTCTCTGTCTTGGGGACTTACTATCCGATGGGGACGCAGCTAAACCAGGTTCAAGGTACTCAGGTCATGCGCTTCTCAGAGGAGCTGATGAAGGGCTTAGATAACAGACTTTATCTGATGCTGTTCTGAGATAGGAACACTCTGAGGAGTGGAGCAGTGACAGTTCCCTGGTGGCCTAGTGGTTAGGATTACAGGCTTTCACTACCATGGCCCAGGTTCTGTCTCTGTTTGGGGAACCAAGGTCCCACAAGCTGTGTGACCCAGCAAAAAATAAGTCAGTAAATAAAATTTTAAAAAATAAGAGCAAAGTAGTTGCAAATCTCCTACCTGCTCTCTTATATTTTCCTTTTATGAGAAAATAAAGTATTTCATTTCACAAGAAATGAGGCTTAGAAAACTGACTTAAAACGAATATCCTATTGCTGATGGAGAGGTAAGGAAAAGCAGGAGAAAACCCAGAGTATGCCCACTTTACAGATGAGGAGACTGAGGCTCCATACAGAAGGCTCAGCACTTTGGCTCGGCTCACAGGGCAGGTGGCAGCACTCCAGCCCAGACCTCCTGGGTTCAGACATCCCTCTCTCCTGCTCTTCACTTCCTTCTGCATGCCAACTCAGGGCCCGAGTTACAGGGTATTTGGGGCCCTCTGCTGCCTCAGGGGATCCCAGCAGGATCAACTGTTGTGAAGCCAGGCCGAGAAAGGCTAAGGTGGAAAACTGGTGTGAGGCCACCTCCATGCAGGCTCCCAGGGCTCAGCCAGCCCCCCAGCTGGTGTGCAGCACCAACCCCTACTCCTGCAGAACCTGCTGGAAGCCACAGAACCACCATGACTGGAGCCAGGGAGCTCAGCCCACGCTTCAGGGCAGCGGTGTGAAGAAAACAAAGGTCATGACCTCTCTCTGGCTGATGACTCAGAAGGCGACCCACCCACCAAGGGCAGTGGCTGGCCCCACAGCAGCATGGAGAGTGGCCAGTGTAGAGTGTGCCCGGCCCAGAGAGTGCCCGGGATGGTGCAAGAGCTTCCCCCTGGCCTCTGTAGGTCCCACCAGGCCCAGCGTGAGTGTGTTTCTCCTGCTCACAGCTTCCCTAACGAAGCTGGGTTTCCCTCTGCTGCCCTTCGTCTTTCTGAAAAGGGCAGCAGGAAAAGAATGACAAGATTTTGGGGAATCTTCCCAAAAGCCCTTGCCTGACCCCCAGAGCTGGATAGAGCAGACATAGATGTGAAGTCGAACCTTCTTGGTTTTCAGAGCAGGTTTCCAGCATCTTCAGATTTACCCCCTTTTCCCCTCTTAGGAAAACCTGCATTTAGGAAAAGGATAAATCACAGCCTGGAGGTTTAAATGAGTATGAGTGTCTTGTAATGTTATCTTTTATCGGGGGGCAGAAAACCTTTTGGATGGCAATGACTCTACAGGGGTGGTGTTTGGGCGTAGCTGGGACACAGAACAGGTGCCTCAGAGAGGAGAGCCTCCTTCCTCCCTCCCAACAGTAAGTTCACCCAAAGCTAGAAGCCATCGCCTACCCCCATCACTCTGCCTTGCAGGGTCAGCGTGGTTGATGACCATGAACTTTCTGTTTGACCTCGGAATGAGTTTTTGCATTTGATTATCAGAGGGTGGGTCCAATATTTAGATTTCTACCTGCAGTGAGATCTCATGACACGCCTAGAAAGAACCACAGCACTTAATGCTGAGCCTAGACCCGGAAGGCCTGGTCCCTGGGCACCAGGAAGACACGTGGTCCCCTCGGTTCCTCCACTAGCGGCCTGCAGTCTGGGAATGGGCAGGTCCCCCTTTCCCTGCCAGAGATTCCTCTGTGCCTACAAAGTGGGAGGCAACAGAGGGTGTGCGTGCATGCATGCTGTCGCTTCAGTCGTGTCTGACTCTGCGACACCATGGACTGTAGCCCGCCAGGCTCCTCTGTCCATGGGATTCTCCAGGGAAGAATACCGGAGTGGGTTGCCATTTCCTCCTCCAGGGGACCTTCCTGACCCAGGGGTGGAACCCGCATTTCCTGCATTGGCAGGTGGGTTCTTTACCACTAGCGCTGTCTGGGAAGCCCCCAACAGAGGGTGTGAGATGTCTACAAAGCACAACAGATTGGAATAGAAGCCCCCTCCCCAATTAAAGCTGAAATGTGGCTAAAGCCTTTAACTGTGTGAATCACAACAAACTGGAAAATTCACAGAAGGGGTCAACAGGAGATGGCTGGGTGGCATCACCAGCTCAATGGACATGCATGCGTGCATGCTTAGTCGTGTCCAACTCTTTGCAACCCTTCTGGACTGTTGCCTGCCACACTCTTCTGTCCATGGGGTTTTCCAGACAAGAAGAATGGAGCGGGTTGAGTTTGAGCCAACTCTGGAAGATGGTGAAGAACAGAGAAGCCTGGTGTGCCGCAGTCTATGAGTTGCAAAGACTCAGACATGACTTAGTGACTGAACACCGACAACAATGTGGCAGAAATCTGTGGCCTTTCTCAATAAAGTGCAAAACAAGACTCATTCACGCAGCCAGATATCCTTGAGAAAACACTGGGGATCAGTATTTTGCAGAAATAAAACCAAAGTGCTGCTTACGGGTTGTTGGATTGCCACATCTGAAAGGGGCTGTGTGTACAACTTCAGCATCAGAGTCGCTAAATTGAGCCCAGAAATCAAGGCTCTTGACTGTACCAAATGGGCAGGAGACGTGTGGAGGGGGCATTGTGGGCAGAGCCTAGGCAGGGACCCGGAGACCCGGCCTGACTGCACAGAGGGGTTGCTGGGGCTGGGGTACTGGTGAGAAGCCGCCCTGTACCTGCTGTGCCACAGGAGAGGGTGCTCAGGCCAGCTCCACCCGACGGGCATGTGTGGAGGTGCAGCCTCCCCACCTCCCCTGCTCCCAGAGGACTTGGTATTCCCTGAGGATGATGCTTTCCTTACGAAGGGGCAGACCAGGACAGCCCCCTCTCTTTGGTTCTTTGCACATTTTGGCTTTAATGAAAGATACTTCTATGGGCATCTTTTGCAAGAAGACTTTGTGGATGCCTGTTTTCCCTTCTCTCGAGTATATTTGTACACGTAGAAGTTCTGGTTATGATACTGTGATTTATGACATGTAGATTTGGTCATTCAGATGAGTAATGCATTGACTTCCACTCACACCCTGTTTGACAAAACTGATCTCAAAGACTTGCCTAGCGACCCAGTGGCTAAGAAATTAGGGGAACACGTGGCTATTAATGTAAAGCTATTAAGAATGAAGAAAGAATTCTTGTTGTTGTTGTTGTTGTTGTTGCTAAGTTGCATCCAACTCTTTGCAACCCCATCGACTGTAGCACGCCAGGCTCCTCTGTCCTCCCAGAGTTTGCTCAAATTCATGTCCACTGAGTCAGCGATGCCATCCAACCATCTCATCCTCTGTCATCCCCTTCTCCTCCTGCCCTCAGTCTTTCCCAGCATCAAGGTCTTTTCCGATGAGTCAGCTCTTCTCATCAGGTGGCCAAAGCATTGGAGCTTCAGCATCGGTCCTTCTAAGGAATATTCAGGGTTGATTTCCTTTGGGATTGACTGGTTTGATCTCCTTGCTATCCAAGGGACTCTCAAGAATCTTCTCTATCACTACAATTTGAAAGTATCAATTCTTCAGCACTCAGCCTTCTTTATGGTCCAACTCTCACATCCTTACATGACTACTAAAAAACCATTTGACTATATGGACCCTTGTCAGCAAAGTGAAGTCTCTGCTTTTTAATATGCTGTCTAGGTTTGTTATAGCTTTCCTTCCAAGGGTTAGGGTTAGGCATTATGTTGGTGTAATCTCCACCATGCAACTGTACATGGAAATTAAAATGAATACAAGTGAGAAATATAACTGAAAAAAATAAAGACAACCACACTCTGCTTTGTTTCCGCAGCTCGGGAGCCTGACCCAGCACTGCCCCTCAGTGCCAGCAACCGGACTGGGCAAGATTTTAAGCAAAGCATGGCTTCCCTCCAGGTGAGTGAAGACCTCCTCACACCCTGCAGGGAACCAGAGGAGTCAGGTGGGGAGCCTCTCTGAGTGGAGGTGCTGCCTGTTTCTCTTCTCATTTCGTAGCCCATCACTAGGGAGTCTGTGTCTCCCTCCCACAGCAGAACGGGTCGTGCTGGACCACATGAACGTGGACCAAGCAGAGGCACCAGGCACCACAGGGGCAGAGTGTTGTTGGGCTGCTCATTGGCTCACCCCGGGGTCTTGGCATCATGTGGGTACCCTCCAAAAAGAACCAAAGAGCAGGAAAGAAACAGGTCACCAAAGTGAAAGGTGGATCTGAGACTGATGTTTAAATTCAATCTTTTCTTTGCTGAATCGGTCCAAGTTGGATGAGTGTCCATGTCCCTCCTGGCATCTCACTCATGCCAGGAGGTAACCAGGGTGGAACAGCAGCATGGAAGAGCTCCTATTCTCGGGCATTTCCCCGTCATTTACCCTCCAGCTCGCCTTGGGAATGGACCCAATTTTTATCCCAACAAAATTGGAGGAGGTTGAGTAACTCGTCACAGGATGACAAGGACTGGGAGCCCAGTTCAGATCTGAGTGACGCCAGAGTCTCAGGGCTTCCCGAAAACTCTCTGCATGGAGTGAGTTTACAGGGACCTAAAGTAGCATGGCCTCTTGATGAAAGTGAAAGAGGAGAGTGAAAAAGTTGGCTTAAAACTTAACATTCAGAAAACTAGGATTATGGCATCTGGTCCCATCACTTCATGGCAAATAGAAGGGGAAACAACAGAAACAGTGAAAGACTATTTCTTTGGGCTCTAAAATCACTGCAGATGGTGACTGCAGCCATGAAATTAAAAGACGCTTGCTCCTTGGAAGAAAAGCTATGACCAACCTAGACAGCATATTAAAAAGCAGAGACATTACTTTGCCAACAAAGGTCCGTCTAGTCAAAGCTATGGCTTTTCCAGTAGTCATGTATGGATGTGAGAGCTGGACTATAAAGAAAGCTGAGCACCGACGAATTGATGCTTTTGAAGTGTGGTGTTGGAGAAGACTCTTGAGAGCCCCTTGGACTGCAAGGAGATCCAACCAGTCCATCCTAAAGGAAATCAGTCCTGAATATTCATTGGAAGGACTGATGTTGAAGCTGAAACTCCAATACTTTGGCCACCTGATGGGAAGAGCTGACTCATTGGAAAAGACCCTGATGCTGGGAAGGATTGAAGGCAGGAGGAGAAGGGGATGACAGAGGATGAGATGGTTGGATGGCATCATCGACTCAATGGACATGAATTTGAGCAAACTCTGGGAGTTGGTGATGGACAGGGAGGCCTGTCATGCTGCAGTCCATGGGATCGCAAAGAGTTGGACACAACTGAGCGACTGAACTGAACTGAAACCAGCATGGCAGGACCCTAGGAGGATGACCAAACAGAGCCCGCCCCAGGCAGTGGACGGCATGTGGCAAAGCCAGAGCACCCTCAGAGAAAGGAGGCCACCCCTGTGATTTCACAGTGGTCCCTCCCTTATTCCCAGACCCCAGGCTTGGGCACAGAGCCCCTAATCTAGAATGCCATGGACACAGAATTCATGCCTACTCAGACACACAGAGAAGGTTCCCAACTCATGCTGGGGGCCAGGCTGCGCTTGAGAGCCCCTTGGACCCCTGTAGAGTGCTCCCTCCCTCCCTCAGA
The DNA here is from genome assembly GCF_054371585.1 of Giraffa tippelskirchi. Taxonomy (NCBI): domain Eukaryota; kingdom Metazoa; phylum Chordata; class Mammalia; order Artiodactyla; family Giraffidae; genus Giraffa; species Giraffa tippelskirchi. Next base: position 158,205,745 of record NC_137283.1, on the reverse strand, counting down.
GCCTATAGACCGCCTCCCTGAATGTGAAAGCTTAGTTCTTGCAGATAGGTAGTTTCTGCTTTCACACATCTCTTGGAAGCTTTTGGGTGGAAGCCATAGCACTTGATGGAAGATAAGATTTTCTTTCATCTGTTTCTAAAATCCCTCACTATCTCCTATCATTTAAGAATCAAGGTCATACAGCTGTCATCCTGATGAGAGCCTTTGAGTTGTTAGGTCTGATATCATGACTTTTGTGAAAGGATGGTGGGGGTCAGAGATTGGAGGGCAGGAGAGGCCTGGGGGCACACTGCAGACACAGCCCCTGCCTTGATCCACTCAGCATCACCTGGAGGAGGTACTGATCTCAGAAGGTTGCCCTGGCAACAGAGCTGGGTGTGGCATGATCAGGATCCCAGGAGGGGAGGGGAGGCTGCCCAGAAGGGGCTGGGAGCAGAGTAGAACACTTAGGGGGCTTGCCTGAGGGTCACTGAGCTGGGTCAGCAAGCCTCAGTCACAAACATGTGGGCTCACGGATGAGACACCACGTTGTCATTGTTCAGCTGCCAAGTCGTGTCCAACTCTTCCCAACCCCACGGACTGCAGCACACCAGGCTTCTTCATCCCTCACTGTCTCCCGGAGTTTGCCCAAGTTCATGTCCATTGAATCGGTGATGCCTTCCAACCATCTCATCCTCTGTCGCCCTCTTCTCCTTCTGCCTTCAGTGTTTCCCAACATCAGAGTCTTTTCCACAAAGACACCACGGGTGTTGGCAGATTCTCTGGTAAAGTTACGGGAACTCACTGTCTCCATCAGGCAGATGAAGACAACTTTCCCAGGCTCTCCAAACATGAGGGAGAGTGGACTGAAATAGTAGGTGATGCACTTGGCCTACAGGAGGGCAAGGGTGCCTGGGGGGGACCACGGCATCCCGCACAGCATGTGTTGCCTGGGAAAGCCACTCCTCACCCCTCCACTTGGGAGAAGATGCCCGAACCTCACAGGGTGGATGGAGGTCAGCAGAAACCCTTTGAGACTGTGGTTGGAGATGGTTAAAATCTACTAGCTGGGTACCAGATATTTGAATCTACATACTGTGATTTTGATCATCATCTTTCGTGGTTAAAACTTAACATGAAGGTTTCGAAGAATATAGGGACTGTAATGGTCTCTCATAAGGTAATATCCACAACAGAGAAGGATGAGAAAAATCAGGACTGAAAATCTGGTTAAGAGAAGAGACAATGATGGTGGGTGTTGAGTAAAACTCTCGCCTGGTTAAGCTTATTCCAGGAGGTAGGTGAAAGTAAAGCGTGTCTGACTTCACTAATGAAGACGGATTTCATACCTTTGCCTCCACATTAGCACCTGTTTCACCCAGTGCTTTCATGTGCTGCTTTCAGGAAAGAGAGCAGTTTCTTTCCTCCACTTACGGATCATCTACTATATGCAAGGCACGCCACTGCATTTCCTTCTGAGAGGATGGATAAATTCTGTTCAACTCAGCCAAGCTCATATCAAGTTTGAGGTCAGGAGGTGGTCTCATAGCCAGACCACCTAGCGTACTCCCACTTAGATACTCTTAGAGGTACCTGCGTCCCTTAAAGCTAAACATCTGGTCACAGGGCAAGATAACCGTGCTTCTTTGGTAAGTCACTAGAAGTAGAGCAATTTGATTGAATGAGTCGGGTTGTTTATTGATCACAGAGAGCAGCACCTGAAAGTGTTATCACTCAGTCATGTCTGACTCTTTGCGACCCCGTTAACTGTAACCTGCCAGGCTCCTCTGTCCATGGGATTCTCCAGGCAAGAATACTGGAGTGGGCTGCCATTCCCTTATCCAGGGGATCTTCCTGACCCAGGGATCAAACCTGGTCTCCTGCACTGCAGGCAGATTCTTTACCATCTGAGCCACAAGGGAAGGCCACTCCTGTAGCTTTACAATTTTGCTCAAACCTCAACACAGATAACAATAGCAATTAATAGTAACTATTATGGCTTCCAGGTTATCTTGCAGTTGACCTCTGGGACCAGATGTTTAGTTTTAGAAGATGCAGGCACCTCTAAGAGCATCTAAACATGAGCACGCTGGGTGGTTTAGCTGTGGGACCACCAACTTGATATAAGACCTCAAACTTGATATAAGCTTGGCCACATCAAACAGAATTTACCCATCCTCTCAGCAGGGAATGCAGTAGAGTGCTTTGCATACAGTAGGAGATCCATAAGTGGCTGAAATATCCGCCCTACTTATCAGGGTGGTGACCGCACCATTCAAATGCAAGTGACAATTTTCATATGACATTTACCGAGTCCTGTGTGAATCAGGCTAACCACATCTTCTGACCTGATTTAGCTCGGAATTGGTTTTTGTGTCTAATCTTAATAGCCTAGCTTCCAGGCTGTCAATCAAACAACAGATTTACTGAGCACCTTCTGTGTACCTGATACAGAGCTGGACGCTGGGGAGGCCGCGATGGATAAAACAAAGGCCCTGCTCTCGAAATGTTCCCAACATAGTGACAGGTGAACAAGTAAGCACAGGAGAGCAAGACAGGAGTTAGAGACAGAGCAGGGTGCTGGCAAACTCCAAGGAAGCACGCACGTGTGCAGAAGAGTCAGAGCTGGTTTCAGCTGGATGGGGAATGGATTCTGATAGACAAGAGGGAATTGGCCGAGCTGGAAGGGGCCACTGCGGGAACAGAGTGACACGTCCTAAAGGGCTAGTATAGTGTGTCATTTAGATACTCATGAAGTTCCTATGGAATAGTGAATCCTAGTTAGGAGACATAAAGTCCTTTGAGAGTCTGAATTTTTTAAATGATGTCCCCAGCCCCCATGAAGCCACCCTTTGACTCCTGTTTAGAAAATCCTCCTGTAGGATATAAAGATGTGGAGTCTGGAGACCTGGCTTTATCTCCTCCTCTGTCGACATTTCTCTTCTGTTCCTCACGTCTCTGAGCCTTGTATTGCATCTGTAAATAGGGCTCACAGTTTCCCGCCTGACTCACAAGGTAGATGAGAATTAAAATCAAGTGAGGCCATGCAGGTAAAGAGTAGTCTAAATTCTAAACCTTCTGAAAGCCATGTATGAATTTTAGAGAAAATATTAGAGAACTAATGATAACACAGTGATAACTAATGATAACACAGGGGCTTCCTTTGTGGCTCAGCTGGTAAAGAATCTGCCTGCAATGCAGGAGACCTGGGTTAGATCCCTGGCTTGGGAAGATCCCCTGGAGAAGGGAAAGGCTGTCCACTCCAGTGTTATGACCTGGAGAATTCCACGGCCTGGAGAAGTCCACGGGGTTGCAAAGAGCTGGACACAACTGAGTGACTTTCACACTTTCACACAACGATAACATCACAGGAGGAAAAGAGGCTCAGACCACAAGAGCCCTGAGAATCTCAAAGGCAGTGGCAGCTCTGCAGGATTTTAAGTCTGGGAATAGATCAAGCTCTTACACTTAAAAAAGTCCCCAGAGAGTTATGTGGAGGATGGAGGGGTTCAGAGAGTCCGGGGAATTCAGGTCTGAGACACGGAAACCCTGAGAAACTATTGAGTTATGCAGGACGACGAGGCTTACACCCAGACTTCAGGGAAAAACGCACTGAGACAAAGGGCCTGGAGAGAGAGAGGCGTGCCTATGTCTTTACTCAGAGCGCCTCCTGAAGCAGGCCAGCCCAGGGCTGGGGAAAAGAGGACTCCCATCTCTGCCGCCTCTGAACCCCAGCCCCCTGCGACGCATGACCTCAAGCTCAGGCTTTCTACTGCTGAGATCAGTTTGAGAGCACTTTGTTCCTTTTGAAAAACCACCAGTCACTCGGAGAACCCCTAAATGCTTCATCGTTCTCCATTCCTTATGTCAGATCTAGAGAGAGATGGAGTTCAGGTCAGAGAGTTGGGCTACAGTAACCTGGTACCCGGCCCTTCCAGCCAGTGGTCTCTTTGAGCATACTCACTCCGCCTCCGTGAGAAACTTCTTTCTTCCCCTACTTGAAGCAAAGTGGTGCTGAAGAAGACTCTTGAGAGCCCCTTAGACTGCAAGGAGATCCAACCAGTCCATCCTAAAGGAGATCAGTCCTGAATATTCATTGGAAGGACTGATGTTCAAGCTGAAGCTCCAATACTTTGGCCACCTGATGCGAAGAACTGACTCATTGGAAAAGACCCTGATGCTGGCAAAGACTGAGGGCAGAAGGAAAAGCGGACGACAGAGGATGAGATGGTTGGATGGCATCACTGACTCAACAGACATGAGTTTGAGCAAGCTCCAGGAGTTGGCGATGGAGAGGGAGGCCTGGCGTGCTGCAGTCCATGGGGTCACAAAGAGTCGGACACGACTGAATGACTGAACTGACTGACTGAAGCATGCTCGCAAGCTTGCCCAGGCCAGGAGCTCATTCTGAACCCAGTGGGGGCCCTCAATATGCTATAGAAGTCCCCAGATCAGGCTCTAGGGCAGAGGCTCAGGTCTCAAAAAGCGCGGGCAGCCAGCACTTTCACTGTGAGAAGCCGCCATCCGGCCCCACTCCGCTGGAAACTCGTCACTACGTGGAAAGGCAAAGGGCAACGTTATTTCCATTCACCATGTATTTGCTACATCACTGGTTTCCTATTTCAGCACGTTTAAAAAATTTCCCCTCGGGGAGAGTGCTGAGGCGCCTTTGTTGTGAAATATGGTTAACCCAAGGTGCTTTTTTTTCATGACATAACTCAGACTAGGTCTCTGTGTACAGGAAAACTAAAGCCCCCCTGAGTGTACAGTCCTCTGGGATCTCAAAGAAATGCAGAGAAGAGGGAAGGGATGGTTAAGGGGAAGAGCAGTGAAATGCTAGGGGAAAGAAAGAAAACAGTGTCTAGACCAAGATCAAAATGTAGAAAACCACTTGTCGGGGACAGCATTCTAAAAAAAGAAACCTTACCTACTTCCTCTTGCTGGTCATGGCTTATCTATGTGTCCATAGTTTTTTGTGTTTTTTTTAATTCATTTACTTTAGTTGGAGGCTAATTACTTTACAATATTGTAGTGGTTTTTGCCATACATTGACATGAATCAGCCATGGGTTTACATGTGTTCCCCATCCTGAACCCCCCTCCCACCTCCGCCCCATCCCATCCCTCTGGGTCATCCCATTGCCCCAGCCCTGAGCACTTGTCTCATGCATCGAACCTGGACTGGCGTTCTGTTTCACATATGGTAATATACATGTTTCAATGCTATTCTCTCAGATCGTCCCACCCTCCCCTTCTCCCACAGAGTCCATAAGACTGTTCTATGCACCTGTGTCTCTTTTTCTGTCTCGCATATAGGGTTATCGTTACCATCTTTCTAAATTCCATATATATGCGTTAGTATACTGTATTGGTGTTTTTCTTTCCGGCTTACTTCACTCTGTATAATGGGCTCCAGTTTCATCCACCTCATTAGAACTGATTCAAATATATTCTTTTTAATGGCTGAGTAATATCCCACTGTGTATATGTACCACAGCTTTTTTATCTATTCATCTGTTGATGGACATCTAGGTTGCTTCCATGTCCTGGCTATTATAAACAATGCTGCAATGAACATTGGGGTACACATGTCTCTTTCAATTCTGGTTCCTCGGGGTCCACAGGTTTTAAAGCTAAAATGAATAATTATCTGACAGATTTAGATCTGTTACTCTCAATATAGCTTGTAACATCAGATTTAAAATATTCAAATATTTTGCTCAAATCATCAGAGGCCCTGTATTAATGTTTTCATGTGCTCTAAAGCTACAGGTGACTAAGGTTTAAATGAGCTCAGCAGTCAGAGCATTGCCCTCCTGTGTTTAAATAAATGCTTAAAATCAGTTGACATTTAATAAGATGTTGGCTTTCTGGCTTTTTAAATAGCTGGCAGGGACGCTGGGCCCACATTCTTGTATGGTGCCGGTGGGCCATCCCTTTGAACACAGCAAGGGTTCTGCCATTTTTCCACAGACCCCCACCACTCCCTATTACACACCACTCACGTTTCCCACCTGGCCCCTCAGGCATCGGAGGGTGCAGCCTCTGGGTCAGGCAGTGAGGCAGGCTCTGCTGGGTGTAACCAAAGTTGTCCTTTGTACTAGTGAGCTTTTATCCCTCCAACATATGGAAATAATGATGCATTTCCAAATAAACTCAGAGACAACCAAAAGACATTTATTTATCTATTTTTAAACAACGTGGGTTTTTTAAAATTTAGTTAACCATAGTTGATTTACAATGTTGTATTAGTTTCAGGTGCACAGTTTCAGATTCTTATCCATTATAGGTTATTACAAGATACTGAATATAGTACCCTGTGCTACACAGTAGATCCTTGTTATTTATTTTATATAAAGTGGTGCCAGTGAAAGAAAGTGGAGTCGCTCAGTCGTATCCGACTCTTTGCGGCCCCACGGACTGTAGCCTAACAGACTCCTCCTTCCATGGGATTTTCCAAGCAAGAGTACTGGAGTGGGGTGCCATCGCCTTCTCCATATATAAAGTGGTATGTGTCAGTTAATAAACACAGTAGGGAGTTCTAGTTCCTGGGTCCTGTGGTTTGAGTCCCAATTTCTCTACCCTGGGGCTTCCAGGGGCTCTCTATCTAGGGGCTTTGCTGGTGGCTCAGATGGTAGAGAATCCACCTACAACACAGGAGACATCAGTTCGATGTCCCTGGCTGGGAAAGATCCCCTGGAGGAGGGGATGGCTACCCACTCTGGTGTTCTTGCCTGGAGAATTGCATGGACAGAGGAGCCTGCCGGGCACAGTCTATGGGGTGGCAAAGAGTCAGACACGACTGAGAGACTAACACTTCTCTGCCCTGGTTCCCTCCCTGAACAGTTAAGTAGCCGTCAACCAAGAGCTGGAAAGGCTCTGCCGCACACACCCCCAGGCTTCACCCGGGGCCGCATCATTTCTGGACAGGAGCTTGTGCTCAGAGTAACTAAGTGAAGGCAGTAGGAGGTGTGGGGTGGGTGGAAAGGTCAGGAGGCAGAATGGTGCTAACCAGCGGGAACTCTTCATCAGGGCGCTCCGTCAAAGATTCGTGCCGCAGCATTGATTTCTGGAGAATACTGAGTATTGAAAATGTTCACGTTTGCTTTAAATAACAGAAATGTGTCCTTAAGCCCCAGCACAGCTTTGTTCAAACAACACGTCTGAATTAACTAGAAGGTTCCCTGTCTAAAATATCTGCCTCCAAGAGTCAGTAGTGCCGCCTTTAGGATGGAAAGAATGTGAGCAAAAAGTTAAAGCAACCAGAAAACAAGCCAAGCAGGCAGCCTACTTGTAATTTCAGAGTCACATAGAAGAGTTGCCCACCTTGCCTTCTCACCTTCCTTGCACGCACGTAGGCACGTATGCACGCACGCACACTGAAGTCATCCATGTCTGCCGGAAACTGGGTGAATGACCCGAAGTGAACAACCAACAGGAACTGAGTGGTCCCAGCTTGGTAAGAATCACAAGGAGAAGATGCTGGAATCAAGTCATGGGTTTCCACGGCATGCGCCTTGCAGCTGGTGTTTACTCCCCACGCTGCAGAATCATGCTGTGGACGAGAACCACTGATTTGGAGTCATAAGTTTAGATTTCACAGCAGGCTAAACATGACCAGTACAATCTTTAGGGAAAACTTTTCCTAAGTCGGTCAGCCCAAGCTTCCCACCCATGTACCACAAATGAGTGACAGCGACGCCACCTCACCGCTCCACTCGGCTCCCCTGCGCCTGGGGGCCCAGCCAGCCTGTTTGCAGCCTCAGTTCACCTCCTGGTGACACGAAAAGGTTTGGGAAGCACTGCCTTTGGTTAAAATTCTCGCAGAAATTCTCAACAGTTACATTATGTATTCGCTATTCACTGACGCAGGACCAACATTTCTTGGCTGATGATGCTTTATTGTAAATCCAGTTTTGAAGAAAAACAACAACAACTTGAAGTTAGCCTCTTCACTGTTTTCCCTCTTATTTTCCACCACAGTTAAGCCAGACTCCTGGTGGGTGACTTGCTGTTGTGAGCTGTGACTCCTCACATCCTATCTGTCTACTGACCACTCTCCCTTAGAGACTCATTACTCCTCTCTTCCAACCAGGAAAGGCCTGGCATCTGCAGTGTCCCTCCAGCAGCTGGACCTGCCCACCCAGCAGAAAGAGTCTATCCTCCAGAGCCCTGTGGTGCTGACTCAGGGCCCCAAGACCAAGGAGAGGCACCTCTTCCTCTTCAGGGACTGGCTGGTTGTCACCAAGCAGAGGTAAGTCACGTGACTGGCACTGTCTTCCTGCCTGTGAAAAGGCACTTTCTTTCCAAGTCCCCACTGCCTGAAGGCATCTCAAAGAGAGCTCCCCCTTTTTGACAAATGAGACCATGAGACTGGAGAGGCTGCCTGCCTCGGGCAACATCACAGGTGTAGCAGGTAGAAAGCTAGGGCAGTTAGGGTATAGGAGAGCCATCATTTAAAAAGAACTCTTAGTGAACTTGATCTGTTGGGTTGCTAAGAAGTGCTTAAAGTGTTCACAGCAACAAATTTGAAATCGGAAATTTAGAAACTCAGTAAGTGAGTTAATGTTAACTACCATGATAATCATTTTTCTCTTTGGGAAAATATGCGATTATACTTCTTCAACATTTGCATTAGATCAGGAGAGGCTACATCAAAAGAAGTGCAATATTAATTTTCTGGCTTGTAGGCTGACTGTATATCAGCAATGTCTCTTGATTTCTTTCCCATTCCCCAGAAGGAACACGTGCCTGTATGCACCTTTGCCTCAACCTGCTCTGGGCAGAGAGGGAAGGAGAAAGACCAGATCCCTCTACCCGACTCCTCACATGGAGCCTGTCCCTTCTCTCCTCCCCCCGCCGCAATGTCTGATAGATTAGCTATACTCAAGTGAGAAATGGGACCAATGGTCACCCAGCAACTAAGTAACTTTCTTTGTCTCCTCTGGGAAGGAGGAGGAGAGTACCCAAGAGGCTGGTAGTGGGTGAAGAATACCCCCGGCAGAGCCAGGAAGATGACCTGGACCAGTGGGGATAAACCACCCAGTGGGCAGCACCCTGCCCCACCTTGCCATCTCCCTGCCGTACCCTCCTGTCCTTTTGTTTGAGGGGGTTCCTCTCCTCCTTCCAGATGGCCCACAAAGCTTAAAGGGAATGAAAAACAACCCCTCCTGGGTAGCGGGGAAGGGGAGCCCTGGCCTTGTGCAGTTTCCAAGGTGGCAGCCCAAACAAGGAGTGCTGACAGGAGCCGCCTGGCCAGGCCACCAGTTGACTTTGGCTACAAGATGGTGTCTGATTCAGTGGCCCTGAGGATGGGACCCAGGGGACCCAGGGCACCCGGGGTGTGACCCTCTGACCACGAACGCACCTGACCTCCAGTTCAAATCCCAGGGCAGTGACTACCTGGAAGAAAGTCACCTCAGAGCCTGGTTGGGTTTGTCTTCTGGAAATGGGCTGTGCCTGCCGGCTTCTGAGTCTTTTATTGCCACAGCAGAATTCAGAGAGCACTAGACTCAAGTGTGTTACTGGGCCCGAGCGCCTGGGGAACACCCACCTCACTTTCGGAACTGAGCACCTACCAGGCACATCACACGTGTCAGCTTGCTTAATCCTCACAACCCATTTCACAGATGAGGAAGGTAAAGCTCAGAGAGGCTGAGTGCTTGTCACAAGTCCCCCAAGAGGAAGTAGCAGAAGCAAGCCTAACACCTGTACCCCGTTTCTTGGAGGGCAGCACCCGGATCCTGGAGGGAAGCTCTCTGACTTGAGCCGTACTTCCCAGGGGCATGTGCACATCAAATAGGATTCCATGGATTTTGCAGAAAGAAATGGGTTCAGGGGATGTGTGACAACCTTCCACAAATTTCACACTGGCAAAGGAAAACTGGGGTGAGGTTGCTGAATGAAAGCATGGGCCCCGAGGGGGAAGTTCTGATGTCCACAATCAGCCCAGGGTCTTCATGCAAAGTGCAGGCCAGAGCCATGGAAAAGACCTGAAAGACAGGGGGTCGTCTCTGCAGCAGTGGAGGGAAAGACCCTCCTTTGCATGGATGATGACTGGGGGGGTTGGGTGCATTGTACTTCTGTCTTATAGGAAGGAAAGCATTTGCAAATTTTTTATACTTTCATTTAATTTCCCTTGAAAAGTTCTATTTTAAGCTTTGGGGGAAAACGTGCCTATTTTAAACAGCTTCTCACACCTACCCACCGTGATTAATTTTCTTAGATGCTTAGAGATTTCAAAGAATTCAAAACGTATCTGGCATCCTCCCCTTATGTTCCTCCCAGCCAGGGAAGTGTTGTTTTCAGAGCCCTGAGAAATCCCCCGAGGCACAAACAGCAGCTGGGGAAGTCCTGCCCAGCACATCCCGAGAAAGTGAAGCGGCCCCTTCCTGCCCAGACCGCACAGAGCGCTGTGCAGGCTGCTGAATCATTCCTCGCTTTTATTCAAACAAACACCCTGAGTCCTTCCTCAAAAGGCTCACTCCTGCCCGCAGTCAGAGGAGAAACCCCGAAGATGCGCACCGGGTGTGGGCATCTGTTCACAAGGACAGTCAGCCACAAGGGCTCTGCACCAAGGGGGGCGCTGTGGATTGGCTGCAGGCACCTGGTCACAGCATCCCAGAGACCTTGCCAAACCCAGCCACGTGGCCTCCCCAGCTGCAGGGCTGCAGCCAAGCCCAGACCTGAGCCTTCACACACCGCTTAGAAAGGATAACACAGGAACCCTCTTCCTCTTCCCAAAAGAGTCGGGCTGACAGCACTTTCTGAGTAGGTAGATCAGATGTTCACACACTCCCATGGCCCAGCACTTGGACCCACTGCGTCTCCTCTAATGGACCTTGTGCATCTGTCCCGGCTGTTCCTGCCACCTGGGAGGCTGCACCCCTCTTCCCATGGCCAGCTCTAACCCAGGCTTAGGGACACAGCTCAATGCACAATCAAAGCATATGCTCTGGAACTGCACTGTTCTATATGCCTCAGTTTTCTCATCTGTAAAGCGGGGGTAAAAATAGCACCTCCCTCATAGAGTGGCTTGGGGTGGGGATGAAAAGGGTGGCTACATGTACAGAGCTTAGAATGGGCCTGGCACACGTTAAGCCAGGAGTCCCCAGTCTTTTTGGCACCAGGAACTGATTTTGTGAAAGACAATTTTCCCACGGGCCGGGGAGTGGGGAATGGTTTCAGGATGATTCTCATAAGCAGCGCACACAACCAGGATCCCTCGTCAGCCCAGTTCACAGTAGGGTTTGCACTCCTTTGAGAATCTAACGTCCCCACTGACCTGACAGGAGGCAGGGCTCAGTCGCTAATGCGAACAATGGAGAGCAGCTGTAAATACAGATGCAGCTTTAGTCTCCCGCCACTCACTCCTACCGTGTGGCCACGGACCAGTAGTGGTCCATGACCCAGGGGATGGGGACCCCTGTATGAAACATTTGCTATGAAGAACAGTCACTTTCTCAAGTGCTTTCCAGGAAGGACTCTGAGGCCCCACCCTTGGCCCAAAGAGAGCAGAGAAGAAAGCTCATAGCCCTCACTAGCCTGGAAGTTAATTGTTAATAATTAATAATTAACTAGTCACTACTGGTATTGTAGAGGGTCTGCTCTGCATGAGTCATTCTTCTGTGTCTGGTGGTGGTGGTTGAGTCCAAGATCTCAGGCTCTTTATAGTCTGATAGGAGAGGTATGGTGGACAGAAGGGAAGGAATGATGACTGATTCTTGAGTCTACTTTAGTTTGGATTGTTGTTTTTAATTCAAAGAGAGCAACTCCTATATGTTTGGAAAGTGTAGTCAATTTATCTAATTTAGTTTAGAATGTTCTACTATGTTTTTAGGATGTAGTTGGTACCATGTTCAACTATGCATAATGAGCTATTTTAAAGAAATTTTGCTATACTTTCACAGGGTTTGATATCTGAATTTTAGAACCGTGAGCTGCATGATTACTTTCTGATCAGTGTGATTAGCATCAGCGAGTGAAAATCTATGACAGTCTCAGCAGCGTATTGACAAGAACACGCCCTTTGCCTCCGCAGCCAAAGGGAAATGTCTTCAGTTGCATTTTACTATAAATAGTGTGAGACACAAAGAAGTTAAGTGAAGAAGTTAAGTGTATTTCATAACATGCCCAGTTGTTTTGAAATGTCCTTTACCCAGAGCAATAGCAGTTCACGGTTGATAATAACCATCCCCAGGATTGGCTGCAGAGCCTGGGGTGAAATGCAAATGTGGGGTACTTGGTTCAAAGAGCAGAAAATGAAACCTAGCATGGGAGTCTTCTGAGCCTGGGGTCACCGTGCAGGTCACATGTTTGTTCGTGGAGCTGGTTCTGGCTGTCCCCTCATGGAGTTGATGTATTTTAATATTGGTGTTAATGTATTAACATACTTAAGGAACTTCCAAGCTTAAGGCCTTTACTTAACATATTTACCAGCATTTACCAATACTTAACAAGACTTCCCTGTAGCTCAAATGGTAAAGAATCTGCCTGCAATGCAGGAGACCAGGGTTCGATCCCTGGGTTGGGCAGATCCTCTGGAGAAGGTTATGGCAACCCACTGCAGTCTTCTTGCCTGGAGAATCCCGTGGATAGAGGAGCCTGGTGGGCTACAGTCCATGGGGTCACAAAGAGTCAGACAAGACTGAAACGACTTAACACACAAGGACCCAACCTGCTGAGTATTGCAAACACAGTATGTGCTTGCTTTTGGGCTTCCCTTGTGGCTCAGCTGGTAAAGAATCCACCTGCAAGGCGGGAGACCTGGGTTCGATCCCTGGATTGGGAAGATCCCATGGAGAAGGGAAAGGCTACCCACTCCAGTATTCTGGCCTGGAGAATTTCATGGACTGTATAGTCCACGGGGTTGCAAAGAGTCGGACACGACTGAGTGACTTTCACTTCCTGCCAGTCGTTGTACTAAATCCTTCACTTCTGGTAACTCACTTCATTCTCAAAAAATTCCTATTAGATAGGAAATGACAGCTTGTAACTCATCATTGTCTGTTCGTAGAAGAGAGTCCACAAGTCCAGCCTGCACATGAAAGGAGAAAAATTAAACTTCACCTTTTGGAGCAGGATATGCTAAAGGATTCACGAATGTATTCATGAGCATCATATCAACATACAGGTTATGGGGACTTCCTTGCTGGTCCAGTGGTTAAGGATCCACCTTACAATACAGGGGATGGGAGTTCGATCCCTTTCTAGGTGACTAAGATCCCACAGGCTTCTGGGCAACTGAGCCCGCATGTCACATCGAAGATCCCACATGCCACAACTAAGACTTGACATAGCCAAGTAAATAAATAAATATTTAAAACAAATATATAGATAGATAGATAGATTGTGTTTAAAACCATGAGACTGGTTAAATCACCATGGTAGTGAGTGTCCAGAAAAACAGAGAAGGGGACTCAGGACTGAGCTCTGCAATGCTACAACATGCAAAGGTTCCTTTTCTGCTCTCTAGGTAGGAAGCCAGGCATTTCCCAGGGTCACCAAGTCCATGGGTAGTGGAGCTGAACCTAGGCCCCGGGCACTCAGGTTCCAAAGCCTACACTCTTCACTGCTCAGCTGCTCTGAAAACCACAGAGGCCCAAGTTCAGTACATAAACAGACCAATGGAGATCTGTAAACTGATATTTGCCATTTGGTCTGGTGTTATGATATCCATGAAAATTATCATTTCTTCTTGGGTTCTTGGCCTTGATGTGCCTGTCACCAGATGATGGTGCCATTCATGGAAGCACTCATTAGTCGACACGTTTCTTTGCTGAGCATCTCTGTATATCAGACACTGTTCCAGGCACTTAGGATAAAATAGACAAAAAGCCTTGCTCTTGTGGGGCTTATATTATAGCAAGGAGAGACAGAAAGTAGACAAGAAACATAATAAATGATCTAGTGATTCCCTGGTGGCTCAGACAGTAAAGAGTCTGCGTGCAGTGAGGGAGACCCAGGTTCAATCCCTGGGTCGGGAAGATCCCCTGGAGAAGGAAATGGCAACCCACTCCAGTATTCTTGCCTGGAAAAGCCCATGGCTGGAGAAGTCCGGCGGGCTACAGTCCATGGGGTCACAAAGAGTCGGACACAACTGAGCACCTTCACTTTCAGTGTGTTGGGAAGTGGTATGTGTCATGGGAAAAAAATTAGAATTGGGTAAAAGAATCAGCAATTCATAGCAAAGGAGGGGTCCTCGTTGGAGTTTTGAGCAAACATGAAAGAAATGAAAATTAGCGGAGTGGATATCAGTATTCCTGGCCCAGAAAACATCAAGAGCAAAGGCCGGAGGCTGGCGTGTGCCTGGCATGATGAAGGGCAACTCGGTGGCCAGGGGGGCCGGAGCAGAAGGAACAAGGGCAGGAGGATGGGAGACGTGGCAGCAGGTAACAAGTGCCCGATCAGACATCCCGGTGGGCTTGCAGGAGGCAGGATTCTGGCTTTTTTTCTTTGTTGGGTGAGATGGGAGCCCCTGAAGGGATGGAGCAGGACCGCACTAGCTGCTTTGTGGGAAATGGCCCAGGATCAGGGCGGCAGCCGGGGCAGAGAGAAGGGTTGCCTCACAACCTGAAGTCGGGCTCACCTGGGGATGCGTGATCCAGGGGAGTGAGGGATTGCCCCGTATGGAAGCCGCAGCCTGATTGTAACCTAATCTCAGAAACGGCATTCAAATTCTTCTGCCATAATCTGTTCAGTAGAAGCCAGTCAGGAAGTTGACACTCGGAGGGAGTGAAATTAAGCTTCACCTCCTGAAGAAAGGTGTACAGAAAGCTTCGGGGTCATATTTTTAAAACCATCACATCGACACGTGGATTATATTTAACAGCATGAGATTGGATAAGATCACCAGAAAAAGAAAGGGGGACCAAGGTCTGAACCCCAGGATGTATCAACATGAAAAGGCTGAGGGGAAGAGGAAGACTACCCAAGGAGGTCAGGAATGAGAAATTTGTGAAATGGGAAGAAAACCAAAAGAGTGTGGTGCTTTGGAGCTAAATGAAGAAAGTGCATCAAGGAGGAGACTGGTCAGCTCTGTCAAATAGGGCCGTCGGCAGGGTAACCCTCCTGGCCCAGGACAAGCCCACCTCACGCCTGCTTTTGTCCTGATGTCATTACTAATAGTAACCACCCCTCCTCTCTCTTAAGAGCAGCCCAGTTTGACAATGAATTAGGGGCACATCCCAAACAGAAGTCAAGTAACATGAACTGTGAGATTTGTGAATTGGATCCGGAAATGCAGAGATCATTGGTAATCAGGGGAGATTATCTGATTAGTGGTTTACTGTGACACATATATCAGCATCCTTTTCATTCAAAGTATTTTTCTATTAGAAGTTATTAATGGGACTTCCCTGGTGGTCCATTGGCTAAGACTCAATGCTCCCAATTCAGGGAGCCTTCAGTCCTTGGTCAGGGGACTATTAATAGATCCCACATGCCACAATGAAGATCAAAGATCTGATGTGCCACAACTAAAACTCAGCACAGCCAAATAAATAAATAAAAATAAATATTATTTGAGTTATTAAAGAGCTAAGCAAAATATTAACTATTAACAGTATTAACATAAATTTGGTACATTATTTCATGTTATAAGATTTGAAAAACCACAAATGCAGCTAGTTCACTAAATTTTAACTCTTCTCAGTCATTATTTGTTGTAATCAACAATTACACTGAAGTTTGAGTCAGCTTTTAAAAAGCTGATCTTGAAAAATTGTGACTATTAATAATGCTACAGAATTAATAGGTTCTTCTTGTTGTTGAAATGAAAGAATTTGACCAACTGGCAAAAAAGAGCCTCTTCAATGCAATACAAGTAGATAAAGTAGAAACAGACTCCCCAGGATTTGTGTTTATTCATGAAACACTTTTCATTTGATAAAATGCATAAAGGCTATGGGGGCTTCCCTGGTAGCTCAGCTCATAAAGAATCCCCCTGCAATTCAGGAGACCCGGGTTTAATTCCTGGGTTGGGAAGATCCCCTCGAGAAGGGATAAGCTACCCACCCCAGTATTCTTGGACTTCCCTGGTGGCTCAGATGGTAAAGAATCTGCCTGTAATGTGGGAGACCTGGGTTTGACCCCTGGGTTGGGAAGATCCCCTGGAGGAGGGCATGGCAACCCACTCCAGTATTCTTGCCTGGAAAATCCCATGGACAGAGGAGCCTGGAGGGCTACCATCTGTGGGGTTGCAAGGAGTTGGACACGACTGAGTGACTGAGCATGCATGAGTGCATAAAGGCTGTAGTTACGGCTTGTTCGGGGCTTCCCCAATGGCTCAGCAGTAAAGAATCCACTTGCCAATGCAGGAGATGAAAGAGACTCGGGTTTAATACCTGTGTCAGGAAGATCCCCTGAAGGAGGAAAATGGCAACCCATCCAGGACAAAGGAGCCTGGCGGGCTACAGTCCTTGGGGTCACAGAGTCAGACACAAAGCAACTAAGCAAGGCTTGCTCCCCGACTCTCCTGGCTGCCCCGGCTCTCAGCTTCCCTGCTGGCTACTTCTGAAGAGATGACCCTTGTCCCCCTATTGCACCTGTCTCCACTCAGCCTGTGCCAAATTTAATCAACATCTGGCATTTACTTGCCCATCACTTTGCACCTCTTGATGTGTTTAGTCACCTGCCACAGCTGTGTGCATGCGCGTGCTCCATGCCTGCACCTTCAGACCTGCTCGGGTCACAGGGCTCAAATATGACCTCACAGGGACCTTTGTCAAGTGAAAGATGACTCTTATTAACCTTGTTGAAAAATAAGCTCTGGCTTATTTCTGGCACGTTTCCAAAAAGGAAAGCTGATGTGAAGTTTCATTTTACTTATTTGTTCTGAGATCATTTTTTCTCGGGGTCTTCAGCTTCATTGAAAGAGAGATTTCCATCCATAGGAAGAGGAAATGATCCTCATGGCTTAAGTGATCCCTGGTGAGGGAGAAAAAATGTTAAGAGAGGAAAATTGTTTATAAAATCTTTCTAAGTGCTTCTGATATGAGTAGTGTTCTCATTTTAACTATCAGAAACTCTGACATGATTGTTACCATAAAGGATCCTACCAGATAGTCTCCATCTCTGACTGTGGGGCTCTCTCTGAGGAACTGGCCTGGGTTCATGACCAATACAGGGTGTCTGGGTTTCTTTCACAAGAAGGTCAGTCCCAAGCTGAAAAAAAATCAGCCTGCTGGGAAGAGGCAGTTAGGGAGCCAGGGCATGACCCAGAGGATTGGAAAAAAACCAAAAACCCAACCCTGGCTGAGCAGTTACTGTGAGCCTTTACATGGAGCACCTAATTTTATCTTTACAGTCACTCTGTACATTAGGAGCTATATTAGTCAGCTAATGTCACAGAAATGGCACAGAACAGATCATCTCAAAACACGGTAGCTTACAAAAGCAAGCATTTGCTTCTTGCTCGTACAGCTGTAAGTCACCTAGCATCTGACGGATGCAGCCAGGCTCAGCTGGGTGTGGGTGCCCACCACAGGTTAGCTTCACGCGTTCCCCAGTGTCTCTTATTCTTCTGGGACACTCAGGGCTTGTGCTTCTAATGGTGATGTGGAGGTGCAAGAGGGCACAGCCAACCTCACAGGCATGCTTCAGGCCTTTGCTTGCCTCTTGTACACTAACAACCTGTCCAAACAAGTCCAATGGCCAAGGCCAAAGTCGAGGGTCAGGGACAAGACGCTCTGCCCACCAGGAGGCCACGACAGGAGTGTGGATGTGTAGCACTGCTATGGGAGCGTGAAGACTGGGCCCAATAACCAAATCCAGCATGAGTGCTGCAGTTACAGTCACCTTAGGGATGAGGATATACCAGGAGAGGGAGGAAGGCTTGCCCAGTGGCCCGCTAATGTTAAGTGGAGATGCCTACCTTTAAATCCAAGCAGACAAACCCCAGAGCCCATACTGTTATTCAGGACAGCTCAGAGGGGACCAGGCAGACGTTCCTGTGGGCCAGGAAGGACACATTAAAGGTCAGACACAGGGTGGGAAAGGCCAGGCGAAGGAGCAGGCAAGGATCAGCCTAAGAGGACTTCGGCCCGTGTCCGTCTTGTGTCCACCTGTACAGATCGCTTCCCACAGGCTTGTCTGTAGAGGTGTCTCCTGTAGGCCAGCGGGTGGAATCACAAATTGGCACGCTTATACCCCCGAATAAGAAAGATACTCCTCAAATTGTTTCAGAATTCCAGTAGCTACATCTCCTTATATTTTTCTGTCATTTAAAACTGTATCTGATGAGTAAAACAAAAGCACCCCTTTATAAATAAACAGGTCGATATGCAAATAAAAGTTTAAAAATATAACTATAGTATATTCCTGGTGTTTGAGAATTGGTTCATGGGAAGTTTTTCTGTTACACTTTGGATATGTTTGAATTTATTTGTAAGTATATTTAATATATATATATATGTTCATCGAATTCCAAAAATTTTTCCTTTTCCAAAAAGCAAATTTAAACTTTGAGAATTTTGATCAGAAGCTAAAAATCTACCCTATCCCCATATTTAAGATAGGAATAAATTTCAATTATTTTAAAAACTATTTCTACTATTGTAACCAATTATTGTATGTATTGGGTCAGAAAATGATAAATTCAATATAGCTTATTTTTTAATTTTTAATAACTGTGTTTATCCCTGGTGGCTCAGTGGTAAAAAATCCACCTGCAGTGCAGGAGATGCGGGTTCAATCCCTGCATTGGGAAGGTCCTCTGGAGTAGGAAATGGCACCCACTCCAGTATTCTTGCCTGGAAAATCTCATGGGCAAAGGAGCCTGGGGGGCTACAGTCCATGGGATTGCAAAGAGTCAGAGACATGACTTAGTGACTCAACAACAATAAGTTGAGTTAGAAAGTAATAAATTCAATATAGCTTATTTTTTAGTGTTTAGTAACTGCTTGTAACAAGAACAAGGTAAGTATAAAGATTGGTGAGAGGAGTTTTTTTCCATCTAAACTTTTTAACATTTTGGTTTTCTGTTATAGCAAAGTGCTTCCAATTTGGGGCAATATTTCTTAAAGTTTCAGTGAAATACAGTCTTTTCTGTTCTTCTATCAATTGCTTTCTTATTTCTGACCAAACTATAAGAGGCTAATAGATTATGAAACAGTGATTCAAAGAAAGTACCATCAAAGGAGAAATGACAATCCTGTTTTAACCCTAAAATAGATCAAGTTGTAATTCCTTAATATAGAGGTGATGCAACACTACTGCTTTCATAGAAACAAGGGATTTTCATGACTGACGTCATTGCACAGTTGGTACCTACGCCTCTCGTTCATTGTGAAACGTCTGCCTTAATTTCTACCCAGCTGCAGATAATTGCATGTACTCATTTTGTCTTTGTTTTCAAAATCTTTAAATATAACTGTAGTAAAATTTGCAACCATATTATTAAGATAAATTTACTATTTAAAAATGGTATTTCTTGTTTCATTATTAGATACAAAATTTTTTAAACTAGTTCATGTTATATAATATTTTACATCTTGTGTGTGTGTTTTAGTTGCTTCAGTCTTGTCCGACTCTTTGTGACCCCGTGAACTATAGCCCACCAGGCTTCTCTGCCCACAGAATTCTCCAGGCAAGAATACTGGAGTGGGTTGCCATTTCCTTCTCCAGGGGGTCTTCCCAACCCAGGGATCGAACCCCAGTCTCCTGCATTGCAGGCAGATTCCTTACTGTCTGAGCCACCAGGGAAGCCCCTTTACGTATTAAATGTGATTATTAGAAAATAATGCTCACAATACATCAATCAAAATGTAGAAAAGCAAGTTTTAAAAACATCTAAATAAGTAGAAGAATTAAAAAGAAAGTTGAGTTGGAAATAAACAAATTTTAAATAAAAGAAAATATCTGGTTTGCAGTAGAAAACAAAAGCATTAAAATATAGGAATAAATCTAAGAAAAATGCTCAAGAGAAAGTTTTGATTAAATTGGTAAATCTATACCTCCCAATAGAGAAGTTACTTCTAAAATCTTTTCAAAATTCCACTAGTTATCCAAAAGTTTATTTTTTCAATATTTTACTGTCATTTCATATTGTCCACAATTTGAAATAAGCAAAGACTTGAAACCTGGAGAGTTGTACCTTATTTACTGATGAGAAGACTCAATAGTGAAGCTCTCCTGTCTCCCCCAAATTACTGTGTAAGTGTTGTACTAATGAAAAATCCCCAGAAATTTTAATAGAACTGGTTCTTAAATGTGCAAAAACAGCCAAGACCAGTTTGTCGAGGAAAAGAAAGAAAACAAGCCCAGCCATCTACCAGAACAAGATATGAAGCCACAGAAATTAGAACAGGCGGCTCTGGATGGTGGGATTGTGAGAAAGAAAATATATAAGTAAACACACCCGTTCCTCCAGGAGCAAAGCGGAGGTGAGAGGGGAGCTGGGGACACTTCGGGTGATGGGTCCCATGCTTAGAAACGTGGGCCCCGGGCCGCTCTGATGGGGACCACGTGATGATATGATTCAGCGAGCTGCGTGTGCCTTCACCAACCAAGCACTAAGTTTCCATCTCTGCAAGTTACCTGGCAATGCTTTGCATCGTCACAGACCATCATGCCCAATGCCAATACGTGTGTATAAATTTACTATCAGTAGTTTCCAGTTTTATCATTTTCACAGAAATAAAATTTTCCTCAACTATGTTAGTTAACAATGAATCCAATTGAAATCCACTTTACTAAAAATCCCATCCTTAAAAATTTTTGTTTTCTAATGTTACGTGGAATGTCAAACCCCTTTCTGTAAAGTGTACAGCTAGTACAGTAAAAAAAAAAAAAAAAAAATAGGCGTTTTCTTTCCTGCCACTGTGCAGTCGCATTCTTTGCAGGAGCCTTGTCATGTTCCAGTCTAGTGCTTGAAGGTCATTATCCAACATAATTCGCTTTGTCTTCTTTCCTTGGGAGATGCGTGCTGAGCCAGCAGTGGGGGATTGCCTCCTTTGGGTGAGGCTGCTGCGTTTGGAGGTGGGCGGCGTGAAGTCCTCAAGCAAGCGTGGGCTCTGGAGACAGTTTCGGTCCCTCTCGGGTCATTTCTGGGCTTCATCTTCCTGGGTTCCCTCACCTGCAAGATGACATAATCAAGCTCCCTGGTAGACTCTTACTAAAGATATGGTGCTACTATGTCACCTCCTTGGCGCTCAACAGATACTGGTTTTCTTCCTTAATTGTTGATATAAAAATCGGACTTCCCTAGTAGCTCAGTGGTAAAGAATCTGACTGCCAATGCAGGGGACATGGGTTTGATCCCTGGTTGGGGAAGATCCCACATATTGTGGAGCAACTAAGCCCTTGCGTCACAACTATTGAGGCTGCTCTCTGAAGCCCGGGGGCCACGACTACTGAGCCCACATGCCCTGGAGCCCGAGCTCCAAACAGGAGAAGCCCCCACCGTGAGAAACCCATGCACCGCAGCTAGCGAAAAGCCCAGGCAGCAACAAAGACCCAGTACAGCCAAACATAAATAAATAAAATTATAAAAAATGGAATGAATCTGTAAAACAGTGTGCGGAGGATTTAAGTATGAATACTTCTGAAATCTTGTAAGTTTCGCTGTTTTTTTTTTCTTATGTCATGGAGTCCCTTGTCTCAGGTCTATTTTTCACAGGAATTTGCGAATGTAATATGGGCTTCCCTGATAGCTCAGCTGGTAAAGAATCCGCCTGCAATGCAGGAGACCCCGGTTTGACCCCTGGGTTGGGAAGATCCCCTGGAGAAGGGAATGGCTACCCACTCCAGTATTCTGGCCTGGAGAACTCCATGGACAGTATGTATAGTCCATGGGGTTGCAAAGAGTCAGACAACGACTGAGCAACTTTCACTTCACTTCACTTCACTTCTGAATGTAAGGATAAGGGAAAGCTGACTGAAGGGTGGACACCCCCATCACAGAGGGGGACCAGGAGAGCAGCTCTGGGGGGGTCAGCACTCAGGGCTCCCCCACTCCCCTTCCCTCTTTCTCGAGTCTCTGTGGTACCGTTTGCAACATGAATGAGGCATGAGGGCTATGTTTTTTAAAAGGAAAGGAAAAAAAACAAGAGCCTTAAGAGGGTTTCTTCCTTTTTGACGCAGATCATTAAGCTAACCATTTGAGCCAGAGGAGAGGGCAGGAGTTCTCTCCCTCTGTGTGTGCGCCACAGCGCTTGGTGCAGAGGGGACTCCCCCGTGACCCGTCCCCTGGGCAGGCCACCTTCCCACTGGCGGATGTGGGCAGTTACGTAGCCCAGCGTCACACAGGGACCACCTCCTGTGATGCACAGGGTGGGATGGGCCCGGGTTGAGATGAAGTGGGGGCGAGGGTGGGGAAGGGAGACAGGCTATTTAAAGTGTCTTCTGGGCTTGGTGTGTCCCTTACGTACTGGTAAAGTGTGCCCTGAACGGCCTCTGCCAGGTGTCCAGTTCTGTGCTGCATTGACCCCGGTCCAGCCTCTGTTCTGTTCACACAATGGACACTCGCTGCCCACCTCCGCCTCCAAAGAGACACACTCCTTCCACAGAGAGAAATCTCTGCTGGGCCACGAAACCTTCTACGTGCCTTCCAGTGCCCAGATGCCAGTGTCCATGAGCTTGCTCACTGTGGACCGAAGGATGCAATGAGAGCTAACCTTCTACTGTTTTGATTCTCTGCTGGGCACTGGGATAACATTTTTTATATTATTTACATAATTTGATCCACATAGCAGCCCACCGCTGGTATGTGTATTCTCACTTTGAAGGTGGGGTAGCTGATGCTAGGGTGGCTGACTTCCTTGCCTGGAACGACAGCTCAGGGAAGCAGTGAAGTCTGGATTTGAAGCGGGGTTTGCCCACAACCAAGCCTGTGCTTTGAATGGCTCCATGGGGGCAGCGTAGGTCTAGGCCCAGGTGTGTTGTCACTGGTTAATTTATGCTTTCTTGATATACTAGTGAAAAAAATTGCAAAACAAAATTTTTAAGGAAAAACTATAAACACTTGGTCACAGGAGGCTATAACCCAGTTTTACCAAGGGAATCTGGCTACAGAGGCCATCTAAACTTGCCTTCCCCTCCTCCTCATTCTAGAGGCCACGTGTTCTCTAGTAGCATCGTTGAATTTTTGGCAATTCAAAGGTCCTGGAAGAGAATTCTTCTTTTAATTGTCCTGGGTTAATATTTACTCATTGTAGGTCTCTGTTTATTTTTACTAAGTGCCAAGTATTTTTATTTTCTGCCTAACTATGAGCCTCAAAATGCTGTACTCTGTAACCCCGGGGAAGACCCAGAGCAAGGCCAGGAAGAGGGGAAAGGCAAAGAGAGGGCCATGGCATCTTTGTCGGTTGAATCCCATTGTCTCTGCAAGGACTTCAACTTCCTCCACCACAGTTTTCACTGGGGCGAGTTTGACTTGCATATTTATACCAGGCTGACAAATAATAGAAGTGAGCAAATGAAATAATAGAGGAACTTGAAACTCTTCATCCTCCACTTAGATCATGCCTCTCCTGGACACTCATTTAGGGTATGTGTACTGACTCAGCAGTAAAGAATCCACCTGCCAATGCAGGAGACGAGAGTCTGATCCCTGAATTGGGAAAATCCCCTGAAGAAGGAAATGGCCACCCACCCCAGTATTCTTGCCTACAGAATCCCATGGATAGAGGAGCCTGGCAGGCTACAGCCCATGGGGTTGCAGAAGAGTCCCCCACGACCTAGTGACTAAACAATACACACAATGTCAAGACAGAGGCTCCTCTTTAGGGAGGGACTGAACAGTATGGCTCAGACAAGAGCAAAATGTCCTCCTTTCCTTTGTGCGTGTGTGAGTGTGTGTGTGTGCATGTGTGTGCGCGTGCTTAGTCACTCAGTTGTGTCTGACTCTTTGCAACCCCATGGACTGTAGCCCGCCAGGCTCCTCTATCCATGGGATTCTCCAGGCAAGAATACGGGAGTGGGTTGCCATTTCCTCCTCCAAGGGATCTTCCCCACCCAGGGACTGAACCCACGTCTCCTGCACATCGCAGGCAGATTCTTTACCCCTGAGCCTCCTGGAGTGCCCCCTTCTTCACTTCCTTCCCCCGAAATCCATTCAGTGCTCCAAACCATGAAACCAACCCCTGCCTAGTCTCCCTTGCCTACCCAGCCCCATCTCATACTCCAGACCTTTAAGACTGATCCCAACACACCTCCCCACTCACCTCTCTCCCATCATTTCCAAACCTCGGTGTCAGACATCTGAGCTAATTAAACCACCAATCACATCACACCACTCCTGCCGAAAGCCCAGCACCTCCGTGTAGCCTTGAGAGTGCTGAGAGCACTCTGCTCTCCGCTCTGATGGTCTTTGCCTGTCCGTCCCGACCCCACTGTACTGGGATACTTAAGTTTCCAAAACACCCTGCAACTTCCATTCCTGGGCCTTTATCCTTGCTGACTGCTCCACCACGAGTCCCCTTGTCTTCCTATAATTTTGCTGGACCACAGGCACCTCTTGGGTGGGGTGAGCCTTAGTCATCCTGGACCACCACAAAGCAGGAGCTTGACAGAAGCAGCCCCCTGATAAATGGAGAAGTGCCCACCCAGTAGGAGGATTTAATAGTGTCAGTCTCTCAGTTGTATCCGACTCTTTGCGACCCCATGAACTGTAGTCCACCAAGCTCCTCTGCCCACGGGATTCTCCAGGCAAGAATACTGGAGTGGGTTGCCATTCCCTTCTCCAGGGCATCTTCCCCACCCAGGGGTCAAACCCGGGTCCTCTGCATTGTAGGCAGATTCTTTACCATCTGAGCTACAGGGAAGTCCCTATCCCACGAAGTCTCTTTTCAGCCAGAACATTTAAGAACGGCAGTACAGGGCAGTGCCATGATCAAGGGCAGCATCATGGTCAAGGGCAGAAGCTGGACCTGAATTCAGCCCCACCTCTGCCCAGGGAGCTCCTCAGTAGAGTGTGGGGAGTAACAGAACCATAGCGCAGAGTGGCAGGGAGGTAGGAGAGATGACGGTGCCAGGAACAGTGGGGAAAATGCCTGGATCCACATGGCTCTCGTTGTATTTGTTTATTTCCCCTTAATCTCTCTCAAATCAAAATCCAGCCTGAGAAGTACTTCCCCTTTTCCCTGGGAAGAAGCCAGATGTCCGCTTCCCCAGGGGAACAGGCTTAATGACAGAGAGACCAGTGTTCGGTCCGGAGGGTCAGAGGGTGGGCGGCCTCAGCGCGGGGGGCTCTGGATTCTGAAGGCCTGGAAAACCCACGGTTTACCACGGAAACCATGACAGGACTTTAGATTAACACCCGCCCTCTCTTCCTCCCCCGGGGCCTCCCAGGCCCCCTCGAGTGAAAGGACAGAGGGCCCCCGGCGCCCGCGGTGAGAAGCCCACTCTGTGGTTTGGCTTTTCCTGTCTGCCCACTCGCCTCGGAGCAAGCCGAGCTGCTGTTACTCAGGGACCACTTCCCTCCGAGCTCGCAGGCAGCAGAACTGGCAAAGCCAGCACCTCTGACGCGGCCCCTGAGGCCCTAGCAGAGGCCAAGACATTTCCTATGTCCGCCAACACCGCTCCCTTCTCTTCTGAGTCCAGGAATCTTGCCTCCAATTGCTTTTGAGAAAAAAAAAAAAATGATGCTGTGGCAGCATCATTTTCCCGCAATAAACACATCTTCAAAAGAACTATGGTCCTACTTTGAAAAATGCCAAAAGGTGCCCTAAGAGCCATAGATCTGGGAAATGTTTCCTTTAAGCACAGGCCATAAACTGCATTTCTGTGCGCAGTGATCCCTGAAGGTTTCAGCATTAGAATCCTGTCCATTTCCCTTCCTCGGCTCTTCCGGAATCCGCTCTCCATGCCCCACTCTGCCTCTCGAGCACTGCCCCGAAAGGAAACTCCCATAGAGATCAGTGGTAGTTCCACGGACCGGACAGGACCTTATTTGACTTGAGCTGGAGGCATAAAGTGCTTAATTTGATTCCCAAAGCAAGAAGCTGCTATCGCAAATAAATTAATGGCTCACTCTCATGGATGGGCTTGGAGGCTCTGGGAATGGATTAATGTTTTTTGTTATCAACAAGCTTTTGTTAAACTTAACCCTGTGCCAGACGCTATGCCGGTCCCTGGGTGCTCTATCCATTCCATCTGGAAGAGCAGTTGATCTAAATAAATAACAAAAGTTCACCTCTCAAAAATCAGCTAGACTCAGAATCCTATTCAGTGTAAGCTTTGAAAGGTGTCTTGTAGTTGTTGAAATTGAAACTGCGGTGTTTATTCAGGGAGATGGTATTGTCTGTGCAGAAGGCAAAGGATCGATTTGGTGTCAGAAGACCTGGGTTTCCATCTCAGCTCTCCTGTGTATTAGCTGTCAGGTTTCAGCAAAGTCCTTGCACGCTTGGTTTCCTCATGAGAGCACCTCCTCGGTGAATCAGAGCTGCAATTAAATGAGACAATGTGTGCAAAGCGTGCCTTGCAAACTCAGTTTCAACACAGGCTGATTCTTTCAGAGAGTTTACACATGAGGTCATTAAAACTTTACAGAGTCATGTTTAAAAGTTGTTTTATAGGAAAGCTGGCAATGCTTCCAAGCATGTTCACAGACTCAGTAGATTTCAAGGTTGAACAATAACATTCCAACCCAAACAACCAAATTCTGGGTAGCCAAAATTCAAGGAGGAAGTGATAAGAAGATAGGAAAAATGTGGAAATGATAAAAAAAAAAAAAAAAAGGAAGGATGTGAGACAGAGGGACGAGAGAAAGGACGCATATGTGGTTGCATCTGACTCTTTGTGACCCTATGGACTGTAGCCCGCCGGGGTACTCTGTCCTTGGGATTCTCCAGGCAAGAATACTGGAGTGGGTTGCCCTGCCCTCCTCCAGGGAATCTCCCCAACCCAGGCATCGTCTCTTATGTCTCCTGCATTGGCAGGCAGGTCCTTTACCACTAGCACCACCTGGGAAGCCTGAGAAACGATGCGATGGAGGGGTAGTAGGCAGGAGAAAGGCCAGGGAGAAAGCCAGCCTCTCCGAGTGGAGGATGGGGACCTAGAAGAAGTGAGGGATGTGGAGGCTGGGGTACCCGAAGTCTTCATGCAGGAAGGGAACCGTGGTTCCTCAGCCCAATAAGATCTTTCCCATCTCAGTTTCTTTGCATTTGTTCCTCCCTTTCTCTGGAACATTCTTCTAACCTCAGCCAATCACTCCCCTCACTCATAACAATACCTTCATTCCCCCACTAAAGTCTTCAGTTCTCTGCTGAATCGTCTCTTTTGCAGAGATGTCTCTACCACTTTACCTGGTGTCACTTGACTAAATGAACGAGTAAATGGCAGGAAAAAGTTGCATAAGCAGATGGAGAGCCTGGGGTCTAGGATGCTGAATTTCAGGTAGTTTAGCACCTACTACTGTGATCAGCATTGCTGTTACTTTTTAACAAAGTGGCAAATATCTTCATGAATAATGAAGAATTCAAATACCCATAGATTAAAAAAAAAAGTCTGATGCAGTGTTTTCATCTCCAGTGAGCTCCAGTGAAGGTAGAGGTTTTGTTTATTCCCTGACACATCAACACTTAGTATAGTTCCTGACATATGGCTGGCACTTATCAAAAACTGACTGAACAGAGGAAAGTAGATCAGTTTTAGCAAAACTTTGTGGCACTTTGGCCCCAGCCAGTTGTTTCTGTTATTCCTTTCCTAGCTTCATGAGGAAATTACAACAGAATCGATGCCAAAGTTGAGTGGCTGGCAATAGAGCTAGAACCAGGAGTCAGCCGCTCTCTCCCTCTCATGTCACTTAACTGCTACATGTGTGACCAGGGGCCAAGCACAGCCCTGCATCAATAATGTGAATGTAGCTTTTCCTTTCTTCAGATGACTTTGATCCCTTCAAAGGATCACAGTGTACTCACAGACTAGTTAAAATTACTGTTGGTACTAAATTTTTATGCTCTAAATTTAGACATCATTTTATTTACATTTTCTTTGTTGAATTGCTTTTATTCCCATTTTTTTTTTTCTCTTGTGAAAAGAAGGCTAAAGCAACAGAAAAGCACATCGTGGAATGTTAGAGCTGCCTCATACCTGGCAACAAAAACAGAATTTGCCTTTTGTGAAAATGTGAGACAGTTCTGGAGAAGATAATAAATGATGCTCCATCAAAATATGTCTCACCAAAATTCACCCTTTACCATGTTTGGTTTTGTTTTTAATTATCCTCTCTCTGTATTTCCCTTCTACAACCCTTGAGGAATTTCTGTGCTGGATTCTTAACTCTTGAGTCTGCAAATTTGAAATCTTTGGGAGTGTTACAGTTTTAGGTGTACATATCTCATTTCCTGCTTTCTACTAGAACTTTGATTTTGTTCAGGAATCTACTCCACCCACTAAGCCCATGTTTCTTAACAACAAAAAAAACTTAGCTGTTTGTGTATTTTAGGCTGCATCACGCCACATGCAGGATCTTAGTTCGCTGACCAGGGATCGAACTCATGCCCCTTGTGTTGGAAGCACAGAGTCTTAACCACTGGACTGCCGGGGCCGTTCCAAGCCCATGTGTCTAAGAGGAAGCTGAACCACCCTCAGTTTAATTGGGGTGGACGTGACCAGTCTAAAGCCTTTCTCTCCTTGCAGTGAGTGACTGGCCCTGGGACAGACATTCAGGCTTGTGACTCCATTTTGCTCTATAAGATGAGCCGTCTGGTTAAAGATACCCCTAGATGCCTTACCAGAAGCTTCTAGAAAACACCAAACGGCTCCATAGGAATATTCCCATAAGCAGTATCATCTCATGGCAAACAACCTTTTCTAAAACTATATTCAGAATCCAAATCACAACAGGAAACAAGTTACTAAAAGGGGCAGTTAGTAAATAGAAATATTTTCACATCAAAAACTGGAGGACATAAAACAATCTAAACATATGTAAAGTACAAGGAAAGAATGTGAAGGGAAAATATATATTAACCTCTCCTGAAAAATTCAGTTTATACACGTGAAACAAAAATAATGGATGTGAAGCCTCAGAAGGTAGGCGTAATAGAAAGTTACATACAGTTGAAAGAAAGATAATGAATTAGAATATCAGTTCAGTTCAGTTGCTCAGTCGTGTCCAGCTCTTTGCAATCCCATGAACCGCAGCACACTAAGCTTCCCTGTCCAGCACAACTCCCGGAGTTTACTCAAACTCATGTCCATTGTGTCGGTGATGCCATCCAACCATCTCATCCTCTGTCGTCCCCTTCTCCTCCCACCTTCAGTCTTTCCCAGCATCAGGGTCTTTTCTAATGAGTCGGTTCTTCACATCAGGTGGCCAAAGTACTGGAGTTTCAGCTTCAGCATCCGTCCTTCCAATGAATAGTCAGGACTGATTTCCTTTAGGATTGACTGGTAGAACTAAGGAAATCACTTAGAATGTGGTTCAGAAATAAAATGTGAAGTATAACAGGTACAAGGGTAGAATGAGAAAGGCTAACATGCCTAATTAGAGTTCTAGAACAATAAGATAAAAGAAAAAAATTAGAGACTATAGTCAGCCAATAGCGTCTGAAATTTTTCCAGAAGAGAGAAAAAATATGAATCTTCAAGTTGTATGAGTCAACTGAACCTAGGGTAGTATATGGTAGTAAAACTGCATAATATCAAAGGTAAAGGTAAAGAGAAAAATCAGAAAGTTATTTTAAAAGAAAACAAAACAGACAAGTTACAAAGCAATAATTAAATTGACAGTGGATTTCTAAGAAGCAATAAGAGATGCCAGGACCATAAATAGTACCTTTTATAATAAATACTCCGGGGAAAACAGTTATTGTCACAGGAATCTTATTTCTAGCTAAATTACCATTCAAAGTTAAAAGTTAAATACAAATAATTTTAGACATATAAAGTCTAAGAGTTGAGTGCCCACAGAGTCTTGCTGACCAAAATTACTGAAAGGTATACTTCAGCAAGAAGGATATTGAATCCAAGGGGAAAGATGGCGCTCCCAAAACACAATAGTGGCCAAAGAAATCTGTCAAATGCACTGTCGAGTCTAAATAGTTACTGACTGGTACAGATAATAATAGCTAATTGAGTGTGTGAAACTAAAGTCAAGATGGACCCCGTATAATAGATGATAATATCATAAAAGATGGAAGAGAAGCTCAGATGTTAAGTCATTTTTGACTTGTTCAAGAAAAGACATACAAATAATCATCTCTAGATTTCATTAGAAAAACATAAGATCAAATTATGCACATTCATTTTAAATTTTAAAAAGTAGTGGATGACTGCTAAAATAATTCTTTAATGTATGCTTTCCAAACACTTATACAGGGAAATAAGGAAGTAAAAGAAAATGTGATCCATTCAGCATCGGCCAGGAAGGGAGGAACAA
The DNA here is from genome assembly GCF_054371585.1 of Giraffa tippelskirchi. NCBI lineage: Eukaryota > Metazoa > Chordata > Mammalia > Artiodactyla > Giraffidae > Giraffa > Giraffa tippelskirchi. Next base: position 158,175,445 of record NC_137283.1, on the reverse strand, counting down.
AAGTAACAGAGCTATAAGATTCAAACAAGAGCTGTAGTTATTCCTCAAGTTCAGTCACAGTCCCGCCCAAGTATCACGTTAACTGAAGACTGAATTGTAAAGTTGGTTTCCAGTAACACCATTCAAAGTCTTAAAGAGAAGGACAGAGAAGAAGAAATAAGTTAGCATATGCACACACACGCACACAGAAGGAGCACATAAAAAATAGACATAGTTCCAACAGCACCCTCTCCCTCTAACTGGTTGAGACATATAACTTCCTTCCCCAAAGCTCATTCTGTGCTTCCTTCAGCCTCAGCCAGGCTTCCTTGAGGCTTCAGCTGGTTGAAGTCCTCTATCTGGTGCAGTGACTCAGCCCTTTATTCCAAAGGGGTCTGGATCCTCACTGCCCTGCCCTCTCTTTTGTTTTGTTTTGTCTTTTTCTTTAGTTGCTATAGTTTTGCACTGGACATAGAAGTACTAAAGAACAACTCCGAATGCTCTGGGCTCCAAATAGAGCTCCCCCCACCCACATGGTATTCAGCAAACAAATTTCCTCTCAGTGATTGACCCAGCCCAGCCTGGGAGGGGTAGTGGGGCTACCACATGATACTTGTGACATCAGATGTGTGGAGTTTTTCCACCAGCTGGGCACCTACAGTTCACATCAATCCTGACAATAACTGAAATTAATGCAGTCTGAAGCTCAGTCGGTAAAGAATCTCTGCTTGCAATGCAGAAGACCCAGGTTCGATTCCTGTGTCGGGAAGATCCCCTGGAGAAGGAAATGATCCACTCCAGGATTCTTGCCTGGAGGAGCCCATGGACAGAAGATCCTGGCAGGCTACAGTCCATGGGGTCACAAGAGTTGGACCCAACTTGGCGACTAAACCACAGATTAAAGGCTCAGTTCCGCAAACCAGCTCCCCACTTCAGATGCCAGTCACAAATCCCAGGTCATCACCTGTGCTTTAAATCAGGGTTCCAACAACCCCTCCTCAGGTTCAGTCATTTGCTATAACAACTCACAGAACTCAGGGAAGTTATTTACATTCATTGACTTATTATCTAATAAAGGTTGTGAGAAAGGGGCTTTGCCGATGGCTCAGTGGGTAAAGAATTCACCTGCAATGCAGGAGACACAGGAGATGCGGGTTCAATCCCTGGGTCAGGAAGATCCCCTGGAGAAGGAAATGGCAACACACTCCAGTATTCTTGCCTGGAGAATCCCATGGACAGAGGAGCCTGGGTTGCAAAGAGCCAGACATGACTAAGCACTCACATGCCCGGGTGAGGAGGTCCACAGGACGAGATCCAAACAAGTCCTGAGCACAGAAGCATCTATCTCTGTGGGGTTGGGATGCACCATCCTCCCAGCTTATGGGTTTGGTCACAAGCCTGTAAACTTTCCAGACACCATATTTTTGAGGGTTTTGTGGAGGCTTCATCTTATAGGCATGCTGCTGCTGCTAAGTCGCTTCAGTCGTGTCCGACTCTGTGCGACCGCATAGACAGCAGCCCACCAGGCTCCCTCGTCCCTGGGATTTTCCAGGCAAGAACACTGGAGTGGGCTGCCATTGCCTTCTCCCATATAGGCATGATCAATCACTAACTCAAGCTCCATCTTCCTCCCCTTCTCAGAGGATGAAGGCGTGAGCCCGAAAGCTCCGTGTTTCTGATTATGGCTTGGTCTTTCTGGTGACCAATATCCGCAGAAGCTATCCTGGAGTCCACCCAGAGTGACTTCTTGAGAACGAAGAACACTCTTATCACCCAGGAAATTCCAAGGAACTCTGTCAGGAGCTAGGATCAAAGACCAAAAGTTAAAATATTCTCCTAAATGCTCTTAGCACTTAATAAATTACAAAGATGTCAGGAGCTCTGTACTAGGAACCAGGAGCAGAGACCTAGAGATGGATTTTCAATGATTCTTTTCCTTTCGGTTCTGTGGTACCTGGCACCCCCGCTGGTCAGATGGCCATCTCAGGTGCCAATTCAGCAGGTCCCCTGGGTACACATTGCTCCCTTATAACACAATCTCCTAGAAGACCTTAAGTTTCAGGGCAAGAGGAAGAAGCAAGAAAGTCTAGATGTATTATCAGATGTAATCTTGAGATTCCTGACCCCTGGGTACTGGCTAAGGCAGAAACAGTGTGGCTTGAAGACACCCAGTGGACTAGCACAATCACGTCCGTTAACTGAGAAGGTGAATCCAGTTCCCTGGGATCTCCTTTTCTCCCCAGCTACATAGGCATTCCCCACGTTGTTTCACCAGCCTCACTGAGTGAGACCTTGTAGGTGATCCACATTTTTCATTATATCTCCCTAGCTTGGGGGACTGGGAGCTTTGACATCTCTGACTTTCTCAGCCTCTCACCAGACAGCATGGCCATCCAGGCTACCAGCTTGTCTCGGCAGAGAGAGGACCTCTCATGGCAGAGTCCCCTACTCTGAGGATATAGGGCTGTCCTTCCAGGAGTCGGTGAAAGCGGCTCTTCCAGGGCTCTGCACTGCCGATCAGTGAGTCCACTCTACCTGGTTTCGTGACCCTCTCGGAGTGAGACAAGACCTCGGGCACTTCGGAGAGCTTGGCCACACCAGCCAGCACGCACAAGCCCCTCCCGGAAAGGCCCCACCCCTTGTGCTCCTCTGGTTGGACTCTGTTGCTTTAACGACCCATAGCAAGAGTGGCTGCAAACAAGATGGTAGTCTCCTAGGTCGCTTTTGACACCCATGTCACTACTTTGTAATCATATTTCACGGCTTATGTTTTCATCTCCTGTCTTGGCAAAAACAGAAACAAAGTCCAAAAAAAAAAACAAGCCAAGGGCTGATTTGGGGGGTTAAACACCCCACTCTGTCTCCCAGGAGAAAAAGACATTGACCATTTCTTGATATGCATTTTCCTTCATGTGAGCAGAAAATGTAACATCTTGCTGGGTTGAAGTGTCCTTGTGCCTCGCTGTCAACTGAATTTGTAGAAAAGGGAGAAGTCATATATTTGGCTTGTAGTTTGCAGAGTCAGCCACAGGGAAGCCAAAACGATGCAGACAAACACAAAATAAGCCAGGCTGCCTCTATCGTGAAGAAACCGGAAAACACTGTCAGGTGTTGTCAGGGGATAAGGCAGGAGTTGGAGAGCAGCTGTCAGGTGTCGACAGCATTGTCTTTTAAAGTTTCAGATCATAGAGGAATCGGGATGTCTCTGGAGTGTGAGTGCTGTCTCAGCGTCTCTTGTTGCTCGTGAGAGGTCAGGCAATGAGGGAGAGGTGAACTTCTTGCATTGCATGCTGAGTCACTTCAGTTCAGTTCAGTTCAGTCACTCAGTCGTGTCCGACTCTCTGCGACCCCATGAATTGCAGCACGCCAGGCCTCTCTGTCCATCACCAACTCCCGGAGTCTACCCAAACCCATGTTCATCGAGTCGGTGATGCCATCCAACCATCTCATCCTCTGTCGTCCCCTTCTCCTCCCGCCCCCAATCCTACCCAGCATTAGGGTCTTTTCCAATGAGTCAACCCTTCGCATGAGGTGGCCAAAGTATTGGAGCTTCAGCTTCAACATCAGACCTTCCAATGAACACCCAGGATTGATCTCTTTTAGGATGGATTGATTGGATCTCCTTGCAGTCCAAGAAACTCTCAAGAGTCTTCTCCAACACCACAGTTCAAAAGCATCAATTCTGCGGCGCTCAGCTTTCTTCACCGTCCAACTCTCACATCCATACATGACCACTGGAAAAACCATAGTCTTGACTAGACGGACTTTTGTTGGCAAAGTAATGTCTCTGCTTTTAAACATGCTATCTAGGTTGGCCATAACCTTCCTTCCAAGTAGTAAGCGTCTTTTAATTTCATGGCTGCAGTCACCATCAGCAGTGATTCTGGAGCCCAAAAAAGTAAAGTCTGACACTGTTTCCACTGTTTCCCCATCTATTTCCCATGGAGTGATGGGACCAGATGCCATGATCTTAGTTTTCTGAACGTTGAGCTTTAAGCCAACTTTTTCACTCTCCTCCTTCACCTTCATCAAGAGGCTCTTTAGTTCTTCTTCACTTTCTGCCATAAGGGTGGTGTCATCCGCATATCTGAGGTTATTGATATTTCTCCTGGCAATCTTGATTCCAGCTTGTGTTTCTTCCAGCCCAGCGTTTCTCATGATGTACTCTGCATATAAGTTAAATAAGCAGGGTGACAATATACAGCCTTGACGTACTCCTTTTCCTATTTGGAACCAGTCTGTTGTTCCATGTCCAGTTCTAACTATTGCTTCCTGACCTGCATACAGGTTTCTCAAGAGACAGGTCAGATGATCTGGTATTCCCATCTCTTTCAGAATTTTCCACAGTTTATTGTGATCCACACAGTCAAAGGCTTTGGCATAGTCAATAAAGCAGAAATAGATGTTTTTCTGGAACTCTCTTGCTTTTTCGATGATCCAGCGGATATTGGCAATTTGATCTCTGGTTCCTCTGCCTTTTCTAAAACCAGCTTGAACATCTGGAAGTTCATGGTTCACGTATTGCTGAAGCCTGGCTTGGAGAATTTTGAACTGAGTCACTTCAGTTGTGTCCAACTCCTCGCGATTCCATGGACTGTAGCCCGCCAGGCTCCTCTGTCCATGGGATCCTCCAGGCAAGGATACTGGAGTGGGTTGCTATGCCCTTCTCCAGGGGATCTTCCAGACCCAGGGATCAAGCCCGGATCTTTTTACATTCCTGCATTGACAGGCGGGTTCTTTACCGCTAGCGCCGCTTAGGAAGTCCTATGCTTCTTGCAAAGAGCATGCCAAGACAATCTTCCTTGGCAACAAAAACGTGCTAGAAGAGAAGATGCTGAAGACAGTCGTTATATCAAAGTCTGGTCCTTCGTGTGCTCCGGCTCTCACAAAAATAGGTTTAAGAGGAAGACGTCAATGTCTGTTTTCTCCCCAAGATCAGTCTGTGATCTCCCAGTGAGAGTGACATCTTTAAGGAGAATGAATTTACACAATGATTAAAAAAAAAATCACAGAAAAATGTAGTGCAGCATCTTCCTTGGGACCTGAGGGTGCTGCCAGCCTCCTGCCCTAAATCTCTGCATGTGGATAACCAGAGGTACCCTGGTGGCAATGTGAGAGATGGGAACTAAATGCAACCATAGTTCTTATTTATTATTTCAAGCATAAAATTGTTGTTGCAGATATATATATTTAGGACTGACAGGTCAGCCTACCCTAGAGTAACTGGACTTTGTCCAGATGGCCAGCACAAGGCCTTATGTTAATCCCTGGAAAAATGAGAGAATTGCTACAGTGACCTTGTTCCTACCCTCTCTCCTGCCCTCCACCAATCAGAAGCCCTCCCCATGCCTGCTATCATCAAAGTTTGCTGTTCTGTGTTAGCATTGCCATGTGCCTCTGAGATGCTTGAAATGTTTTGAAAATATGCTGAGGTTAAGTGATATTTATGGGCCTGTGTTTCGCACTGGCTATTATTCTTATTTTTCAGTTGAAAGCTACATCCAGATAAAGTGGTCCTCCTCTCCTAAATCAGGGACGGTGAGGACCACTCCCCACCCTTGGCTCTGAACTTCATCCCTCCCTGCCAAAGCCATGGTTCTTTTCTGCCCCCAGTTTTCCTGGTGAATTGCAGTTAGGAGCTTCATAGAAAAAAAGGGCTTGATAAGGGTCCAGAAGTCCAGATATATCTTGCTTTTAGGGTGAATGTTTTCTGCATGTCCAGAATGTGTTCTCTCCCCTGCCTTACAATAATTATGTTGTGGTACAGGGGGTGGCCACTAAGATTGAAGGGGAGACTTTCAAGTTTGTTCTTGTCAAGATGGAATGTCTCAACACTAGGCCGTACTTTATTCATCCTTCAAAGTGCCTGCTAAATTCCAATTATTTTTGTAATTTTTTCTTTTTATTATTAAGTGCCTACTATCTGCCTGGCCTTAAGCTTTTCTTTTGATCTACCATACGGTGCTTTTTATTTATACTTACAACAAAGCTGGAAATCTCTTAAAAAGAGGCGGGAAGAAATGTCCTTTGACACGTCCTGCTGACTTTTGGCGCTTGCCACAGAAAGCGATGAAGACAAAAATCCCCATCTATTATCATGGCTTTTATTATCAAAGCCCTTGGCCACTGAGAATGTCATTGTATGAGTTGGGGGCTGAGATGGGGATGGCACCCACTCAACTCTACTAAAGACGCTGTATCTCTGGTTCTGTGCCAAACCGCCAAGCAGGCCTAGTCTCCACCTGGAACTGGGGACCTGGGGGACTCTCGAGGCCTTTGTGCTCCTGGGCACCTTGTCGGATCAGACCCACTGACAGCTGCTTCCTCAGAAATGATCCACAGAAAGTTTTGCTACTGCTCAATCTTTCTTTCTGAGTACTGTGTGGATACTGGACGGACGGCTAACCAAATGACAGGGATGGATAGCAAAGAAGGCGAGAGAACCCTGCCTCTGAACTGGGACTGCTCAGGTCTTATGAGGTCGCTGGCTTAACCTGGAGCACGTCCACAGTAGCACTCCCGAGTCAAACAGAGAAGACAAACCAGATTCTCACTTGCTTTTATCCAGGTCTTCCACGAGCTACAGATTTGAACAGAAGCTGCCTCTCTCTGAGTTGGGGATGGTCTCCTGTGGCAGCGAGGAACAGCTGGACAAAGATGAGGCTGGCGGCCTCCCCCCCAGGGGAGGAAACACCATCTTCTTTACGATGGCCTCGAAGCCTTGTGTCACCGAGTTTCCGTAAGTGCCACCAAGTTCAGCGGCAGATTTTCAACACTAAGATCCACAGGAAGGCCCTGGTCCTTTAATAAACTCACAGCTGTTACAGCAAAACAGCACGTGCAAATGTCCCCTCCAGAAGCAACTAGCGGGGGATCTGCATTATTATTAGCAGCGGGGCTACCTCAGAGTCTGTTTTGGCTTTTTCCTGCATTTCATCCAAATCAGTTGCTTTTAAAGAAATAAGAGAAGTAGGTTGTGAGCAAAGATGAGAAAGGAAGAGAGAAAGCTGAGTGCTGGTCATTCACTACTGATTCAAGGACTCAGGCTACCAGTTATTTTTATTCCCTCTGAAAGATTTATTACACAAATAATAGTACTTCTTTTCCTTAAAGCACATTTGTGAGCTGGTAACTCCAGGAGTAAGGGTATCACATAGGAGGTTCAGCGAGGGAACGAAAGCGGCTTGCTGTCCCAGTCTTTCATGAGAAGACTCAGAGCAACATTAGTTTTCTGCTCACAGCAGGGTTGATGGGGGTGTTAATTTCCTTATTACACACCATCCTCTCCAAATACCTTTATGCGTCATGGGATTCTCACATATATAAAAGCGCTGCAAGGATGATGATACAAACATAAGCATTATAACTGCTCCTTCTTGACACTGGGAATGAGTGTCCATGTCAGCTGTGTCCAAGAGACTGAAGCCTCAGGAAGGGCAAGACTCGTTCCTCCCTGTGGGACTAGAAGTTAACCTAGAAAAGGTCCACTTTCTCTCCCACGTTCTTCGCCCCCTTGACCCTCACAATCCACATGCAGTGCTGGGTGTCCTTGAATCGTCACCCTGCACGGAATCGGGTAGCCCAGCCCACGGTTTGCTCTTGGCCACTGAGCCTGGAACATGATAGCACTCAAAAAATTAGTGTTGAAGTGAATTGCATCTTCCTGCTCTTCCCTGGGGATTCCTCTACACCGTCTTCATCTTTGTTCACCATCCGAACTCAGCTGTGCCCTTGGTTGGCCGGCAGAAGCCATCTGACTTAGAGACCCGGGTAAACAGCACGCAGGGCCTATGGGGTAAGTAAAGTCTCAGGCTTTATACGCACGCGCACCAAAACCAGATTTCGAATAAGGAACTCCGGACACCTGGAGGGAGCTTGCGTGTGGGACCCTCAGTGCACGTCGTCAGTCTTGTCCTTCCGTGTCTGGACGGTGCCTGACTCAGGTTCTGACTCAGGTTCGCCTGCCTGAGAAGCCTGCGCGTGTGCTCTGTTTCTTCAGTCGTGTCCGACTCTTTGCGACCCCGTGAACGGTAGCCCACCAGGATCCTGTGTCCATGGGGATTCTCCAGGCAAGGATACTGGAGCGGGTTGCCATTTCCTCCTCTAGGGGATCTTCTGGACCCAGGGATCAAACCTGCGTCTGTTAATGTCTCCTGCGTGGGCAGGCGGGCACTGTACCACTCGCGCCACCTGGGAAGCCCAAGAAGCTCTGTGGGGACTTGGAAATGGCTGGAATCCGAAGCCAAGGAGACCTAGGTTAGAATCCCGGGCCTGCCTTTTCCTGCCTATTTTCCGTGGCAGATCCTCTCACATTCCCCAGCCTCAGTTCCCTCACCTGGACAGGAGGTGACCTTAGCTGCTGGATGGAATTGTGAGGACGGGAAGGGGTTGCTACACACGGAGTTTGGAGGATTGAGAAATGATGCTGCTCAGATGACATCCTGAACACTTGCGCGTGGATACCTACGCCAACCTCTCATTGTTTTTTCTCGGTGGGGAAAATCTGAGTCAGGGAACATGGGCTTCGTTGCCAGGATGGCTGATAAGATTGGAATCATCCCTCGAAGCGGCTGATGTCAGCCACTCGGGGGTGATTTCAGAAACTTTCTAACAAACCTCCCTACTTGTTTCAGCTTGTTCGGGCAAAGCACTTAGTGGCCCAGTGTGCAGTTGGGCTGTGTGGTGTAGAGCAGATACGCACCTGCAAAAGGGGTCGAGAAGAGGGTTCCCTTTGCAGCCTTGGAAGGGACTGTTTATACCCAAGAAGTATGGGCACGTAAGGACAGAGACGTTCACTGGGCATCTCTGTAAGGGAGCTAGATCCTACCAACTTTGTAGCCAGAGGCTTGGGGCTTGGGCGGGAAATGGCTGGTATTCCATCACCCTCCTTTACTTGCTACAGTCCTCTAGAAAAGTGGTTTATGTTTCATCCTTGCAGGAGGTAACTGTGGTCCTATAAACTTTGTAGGAGCAGCTCACATATATAAGGTAGGAGCCAAAGTTAATGTTTATGGCGCACAACCCTGGGAGGAGTCTTCGGATAATACTAACAGCCAGCAGTTACTTAGCGCTCACTACGTGCCCAGCTCTGTTCTCATCACTTGACATACAATAAATCACCCACTTCCCTTCTGACACACAAGCTTGATCCTCAGATGAGGCAAGAGTCTTTCAAACCGGGCTTCACAAACAGATTTTCTTTTTCCAGAATAACTTCCTCTAAGTCATACACAAAACTATTTCTCTTACTAATGTTGGAAGTCCCATGCCATCCTCTATCAGGTGACCAAGAGGTCCTCTGTGTCACACTGAACTAGGTGCCCGAGGCTGGACATGCCCTTTGACCAGCTCCTGCAGTGTGGTTGCTGGGATATGATGGAATTTTACACTGCTCTCTTTTATTTGCCCAGAAGAACTCTATTTATTGATATAATACCTGGATGGGTCAACCTGCATACGCAATGCTTCTTTTTATGAAAAGGAACTTTCCAGATACCATGTTGTTATGAAAATTAAATGAGGAAATACACGGAAACCTCCTAGTGCAGAGCCTGCCACATAGTTGTGCTCAATGAAAGTCAAGGATTTCACCCCAGTAATATAGAGGGACAGTGCAACCAAAGGAAACAGCATATGCAAAGGCCTGAGGGAGAGGCTGAGTGATCTGAGAACTACGAGGATGTACTGGTCAGTTCCAGCTGTGTAACAAAGTGCCCCAGACTGCAGGGCTCAAACAACAGAGAGTTACTGTTGCACAGTTCTGGAGGCTTGAAGGTCAAGATCAAGGTGTTGGCAGGGTGGCTCCTTCTGAGGGCTGAGGGTCTGCAGTGGGAGAGTTGATGGCAGGCAGGGCAGGCCAAACAAACAGATAAGACAAAATGACCCAAATCCTTAAGGGCATTAGAAGATACTCAGTGACTATCAATATGTCATCAGTACCGGGCTAAGGAAATTCACAGGTAGATAAGGTGTGACCTCTGACCCTAAGGAGCTGTAAGTCTGGTGAAGTCAGGCCCTGGTGAGATCACCCGAGTGGTGGGTCGAGTTGACAGTGAGGATGACGGGGAGCACCAGGAAGGAGCTCCTCACCCAGTACTTGCCTGGCATGGACCAGAGAGACGGGGTGAGGACACCCCAAAGTCCTGAAGCAACAAAGAGTCCTCAGGGCTGGGCCAGAATCGGGCTGTCCCCCTGCTGTGGGCGGGATGAGCAGCCATGGAGGCCAGGCTTTGCTGCAAGCCATGCAGGTCCCTTCAGGAGTGTGCACTGTTCATACCCTCACACGCACTACCCCAACTCTGCCGGAGGCACACCCAGACACCCAGGGATAATCGAGCTGGATCTGGTAGGAGAACACAGCCATGGATGTGAGAAGTGAAACATGGAGGCAAAGTGATGGGTCTCAAGAAGGGATCCTAGAAAACCTAGACAGTGAATTAAAAAGCAGAGACATCACTTGGTCAACAAAGGTCTGTCTAGTCAAAGCTATGGTTTTTCCGATAGTCATGTACAAATGTGAGAGTTGGACAGTGAAGAAAGCTGAGCGCTGAAGAACTGATGCTTTTGAACTGTGGTGTTGGAAAAGACTCTTGAGAGTCCGTTGGACTGCAAGGAGATCCAACCAGTCCATCCTAAAGGAAATCAGTCCTGAATATTCATCGGAAGGACTGATGCTGAAACTGTCCAGTAATTTAGCCACCTGATGCAAAGAGCCAACTCACTAGAAAAGACCTGATGCTGGGAAAGATTGAAGGCAGGAGGAGAAGGGGGTGACAGAGGATGAGATGGTCGGATGGCATCACCAATTCAATGGACATGAGTTTGAGCAAACTCTAGGAGATAGTGAAGGACAAGGAAGCTTGGCATGCTGCAGTCCATGGGATGCAAAGAGTCGGACGTGACTTAGTGACTGAACAACAACAAAGAAAGAATCAGGTGGGACGGTGGGTGAGCCCAGAGAAAGGCCACGTCTTGGTTTCCTGAGGCTGCAGTTACAGATCAGCACAGATCCGGTGGCTTGAAACAACAGATATTTATCTTCTCGCTGTTCTGGAGGCCAGAGCCCAAAGCTGCAGTGTCGGCGGGGTCGGTTGCATCTACAGACTCAGGAAGAGCTGCTCCGGCTGCCCTCCTGAGTCTGGGGACGCGGGCGGTCCTTGTTGTTCCAGGCATGAGTTCAGGCTCTGCCCCCGTCCTCACACGGCCTCTCTTATGAGGACACCCTTCACTGGATTTAGGGCCCACCCTACTCTGGGGTGATCTCACCTCCAAAATCCTTACCTGAGTTACATTTGCAGAGACTGTTTTCCGTACGAGGTCACCTGCATAGGTACAGGGGTTAGGACATAGACTTCTGGAAGAGGGGCCACAATTCAACCCACTGCAAACAGTTAACCTAAAGTCCGGAGAAAGGGGGGGAAGACTTGCTTTTTGTTGCCTTTTTGTAACCTTTTATTTTGTATTGGGGTATAGACGATTAACACACAGTGTTGTGATAGTTCAAGGTGAATAGCGAAGGGACTCAGCCATACATGTACATGTATCCATTCTCCTGCAAACTCCCCTCCCACCCAGGCTGTCACATGACATTGAGCAGAGCTCCGTGGAAACAGGGAGAGGATTTGGGTTTAGGAGCCAGTAGCATCTGAGCTCAACCTTGCAGGGACAGGCAGGTTGGGCCTTCGAGAGGAGGGAAGGGCATTTCAACAGAGGGAAGAGACGTGAGGGCTCAGAGGCACAGAGCACCATCCCGTACCGAACACCAGCCATGTCAGAGGAGGGGTGAACTGGGTTCTGCCTCTGTCTTTCTCTCTGTTTCATTAAGTTCCATCACGGCCAATGCCACTGCCATGACCCGACACTGAGTGCAGCCACGTGGTGGAGATATCAACGAGGAATGCCCCCTCCTCTGTCCCCACAGGGCAGTTCCAGCTTGGCCCGGCCCTGGACTGCTCTGCTCCAGGTCCCCTACAAACGTCTGTGCTCAGTCACGAGTGTCCAAAGAAACGAGGGTGACCTGCGCAATAAGCATCTCACGGCACCCCAACCTGACAAAGTACTTCGATAGTGAAAAGGTGTTATTTGTATTGAGAGAATAAACCTTGGTATCTGAAGGAGGAGACTACAGAAGCGCCATGAGACCTGGTGATTGTGGCAAGGCGCTTATTGGCTAGTCTGCAAAACACCTAGCCCGTAGGAAGACCCTGGCGGCGGCAGAAAATCAACCACCGAAGAGTCTGGAAGACTGTCTTGGGGTCTCACTTGTTGTTGAGTCCGTTCACTTGAAAGGCTTTAGGGACACTGGCCCCGTAGGAGGCAGAGTGGGGCACACCGGGTGGAAAGGCACCGTGTGACCTCACTATGAAAGGGCTCAGCTGTCAGCCTGAGGGATCCTTGCTTTATCCTGCAGCTAAGGGCAAGCTGCCTTCGTGCTTAGTCGTGTCCGACTCTTTGCAACCCTTTGGACTGTAGCCCGCCAGGCTCCTCTGTCCATGGGGTTTTCCAGACAAGAATACTGAAGCAGGTTGCCATTTCCTCCTCCAAGGGATCTTCCTGACCCAGGGATTGAACATTTGTCTCCTGTTTCCTGCATTGCTAGGCAGAGTCTTCACCTGCTGAGCCATAGGGGAAGCCCAAGGGAAAGCTAGTCCTTAATCATCAGCAAGGTCAATGTTTTGTGCTAGATTAAAACAAAGCAAAGGGTTATCAATTGTCGGATGCTCTGGAGCAGGCTCAGTGAGTGTCAGGTCGCGTGCCTCTTTTCCTGCTCCCTTTAGGGTAATTCAGGACTATCCAGAATGTTATTATCTAACTAACTGGAGACATATTTCTTTTGCCAGCAAAAGATCTGGTTGATACAGTCTTTAGAAATTTGTGTTTGCGAGATGAGCCATCCGTCCTAGCTGTCAAGAGAATCCTTTTCAACCAGTCATTTAGCTCCTAGTCATTTTGTAACCCACTTGTGCTCTTACTGTTAAAAAATTGTTAATTTCTTGATTAAAAAAAAAAAAGACTTGTAAAAAAAAACAAAACCCACATTGAGTCAGATTGAGTTAACTCTGCCCTGGGCATTTCCATCCCTTGACTCTGAGCTTCTTAGCAACAGCCAGAGGTGGGGCTTTTTGGCAAATACTGTTTATTCACCTTTGAAAGGAGATACTCATTGCAAGCAAATTTAAAAGGAAATTCCTGTAAAAGCTTTTTTTTTTTCAGTGATAGTCTTTGGTTTTTTTCACTTGCCCATAACTTTCTGGAAAATTCTACTTTGGGCTGAATCTTCTCATTATTGTTTTCAGTACAAATTTGTTTTGTTTTTCATTAATGGAAAGTTCGGGGAGGGGGGAAATCCCTTCAGTAGCTTTTGAGTTATAAGACTATGAAAAATTTACTTTTTCCAATTAAAAGAAATCTTTGGACTTTTTCTTAATCAAAGCTTTTACCTGTGAGGACTGCTGTTAGACTCTAAGCAGTGGTTCGCAACACTGGCTTCACCTTGGAACTACTTGAGGGGCTTTTAAAGATATGGATACCTGAGTCCAAAGATTCTCGAGAAGTTGGCCTGGGTCCAACCAGTGCCCTGGGATCATTTCAAGCCCTCTAGGTGGCTCTGACACCCAGGCAGCGTTGAGCAGTGCTGTACTAGGACACAGCCACCCTGACAGGCAACCTCGAAAAAGGATGCAGCGGTCTGGAGATTCCAGAAGGGAGAATCAGTTCTCACTCGGAGTAGTTTTCTTCTTGTTAAGAAAGAACTAGTTACACTATGTGAAACATACAGCTCTGAGGAAGACATGAAGGAATGAAAGCCTTTCTTTCCCCCACTAATTAGCATCACTAGTGACCACGGGCACGGCACCCCACTTCCTGTTGGTTGCGGGGAGACGGGCTCATCACTAAAATTAGCAGTGAGGAATCCCCTGAGCAGCTTCAGACAAGGTATTTCTCTCCGGGCTTGTGGGCACCAGTGAACGAGAGAGGGACTCCAGGGGACCAGCCGAAAGGCTTCCTGGCCCTGTGGCCACCTCCTCCGTCTGTTCAGGGTCTTTGCCTGAGCTCTTGTAAATATTTTCTATAGAGTCCCTCTACTGGGGCAGCCGAAACAGACTTCTCTCCACTGGTCACACTATTAGTGGGACTTTCAAGGCAGACCACAGAGAAAACCAGACTCAGTACTATGTAGGAAGTACCTTCTCCCCTCCCATAAAGGCCCCCAGGTGGGAATATGACCCCACTTCCTCCTCCCTCCTGACTCCAGGCCAACACTTGGATGAACCCAGCTAGTGATTCTGCCACCACCTGAGGACCTCCGTCAGCCTCAGCTGCAGAGTCAAGGCCACGCGTGCTCTATACTCACAGATGTCCCCTAGAGGAATTCATTTCTTTCACCAGCCTTAACTGGATGCCCCTACATGCCAGGCAATGTGGAGAGAATATTGCCTTTGTAATAAGACACAGCCCCTGCCCTATGGGATGACCCAGAGGGATGGGATGGGGAGGGAGGTGGGAGGGGGGTTCAGGATGGGGAACACATGTAAACCCATGGCTGATTTATGTCAATGTATGGCAAAAACTACTACAATATTGTAAAGTAATTAGCCCCCAACTAAAATAAATAAATTTATTAAAAAAAAAAAAAAAAAGACACAGCCCCTGCCCTGAAAGAGACAGAAGCAAAACACTGCCTGAGATGTCCCCCAGGGCCTCCCTATCAGCCTTGTTTGAACATCAGTCACCTGAAAGTCCTAAGGAAGGGTTTTGATCATCATGAAGTGTTAACATGCTGATGTTAGAATAACTATATTCTTATACCAAGTCAAATAGCAGCACAGAGTAGATTAACAATGCAGGCAAGTATTGGTGGCAAATTCCCGATAAATATGGCTGCACGCGTGCTCAGTTACTCAACTGTGTCCAACTCCTTGCAACCCCACAGACTGCAGCCATCCAGGCTCCTCTGTCCATGGGATTTCCCAGGCAAGAATGCTGGAGTGGGTTGCCATTTCCTCCTCCAGGGATCTTCCTGACCCAGGGACGGAATCCATGCCTCCTGCAGCTCCTGCAGTGGCAGGCAGATTCTTTACTACTGAGCCACCTGGGAAACCCAATAAATATGGCAGAACAACTTAAAACAATTTATCTCTCACTTAAAGACTGTGTAACAGGAAATGACCACCATTATCTGTTGAGCCACAGACCCCTGGAGACCCGTTGAGAGACTCCAGGCAGGCTCCCCAGGAAGACAGTGGGGGACCCTCTGCTGTTTGACGGTCTCAGCCATGCTCCACGGGTTCCCACACTTTCTCAGGGGAGACTCGGGCTCCTGTGTGAATCTGGGTCCCAGAACTGGCTTCTTTTTCAAGGGAAGAAGTAAATTCCTTTCTTGAGAAAAAAAGCAGTACAGGAAATATTTATATGTTTTGCTCATTTAATGAATTCTGAGCAAAATTTGTAATCAATATGTCCAGAGATGGTTGCTGAGATACCGTAGAAGCTCCCTTCCTTCCTTAACGTCTTTCAACCCATCATGACTAAAACCAACCAAACAAGCAAAGGTAATGCAGGAAGGCAAACGAACCACACAATCAAAGCCCACAGGAAGGGAGGTATCCTGCTCAGGACTCGAAGGACACAGGCGGCCTGCACCCAGGCTCCTCGTGTCGACCTCTGCCTGGAGGACTCTTGTCTGCAGGAGTTGATGTCTTCCATCTCTGGCCATTCTCGTTGACGGTTCCAGTTTCAGGATTTCAATGTCACGTTGTCCCACTGTTTGTTCCTGGATGGACTTTGCATGTTTCCTTTTTGAAACCCTGTCTGCTCCTCCCTCCACAGCTGGCAGGAAGGTAGCACCTCCTGCAGCGATGGCTCCAGCCCTTCTCGGGAGCGAGGAGAAGGCCATGGGAGCCCCTCTGGCTGACTCCAGAAGCGCTCAGCTGTGGAGGACGAGCGAAGATCGGCTAGACATTTGGGAGGCGTTCCCTCAGACTTGAGTGTTGAATAGATTCCATAGCATGGTCCGTTGAGTTTGTAAATTAATTCCCGTTGTTGGATTTAGGCAAACATCCTCAATCCTGCTGTCAGAGTCCCTAGTTATCTACAGAAATCCCCCCCGAGTTAAGAAATGTCTCACATATTTATCTGGCAGCCTGGCTTTTTCTGTGAAATGCTTCCAATTAGAGAAAATGGGAACTGAGGGACTTTTGTTTAAGGAAGTCCCATCTGCCTAATCACATTTAGGAGAGTTTGAGAATGAGAAGGAAGAGAAGAACCACCAAAATTTCCTCTTTGACGATTATTTCTGAATAAGAACTTGAGCAATCTCACTCAAGAAGGTAGGGTTTTCATCCCAGTTAACTGACACCCCTCTGGAGAGCCAGAGCCGGCTTACGAACCCCACCACCACGCCGCCCCGGGCCCTCTGGGCTTCCCGCCGCTCTCCCAGCCCTCACCTCCAGTGGCTCAGGCTTGAGCGTCTGCTGCTTCGGAGCCACTTGCCTTTCTCTTCCCTTTGTCTTTATCTGTAGATTTGAACATCAGGCAGAGAGCTGACGCTAACTCCTTGACAGGGAAACAAATGCAGACATACTTCCTGTCAGTGAAACGTATGTCTCTGGGTTTACACACACACACACACACACACACACGAATCCATATGCCAAATCCTTAACTCGAATGAAGTACCTTAGAATGTGACGGTGTCTCAAGAGGCCTTGTATGAGGTGATTCAGCTCAAATGAGGCCATTGGGATGCGCTGTGATGCAGTAAGAGCCAGTGTCGCTAAGAAAAGAGGAGGTTAGGACACCCAGAGAGACCCCAGGGATGTGCACCACAGAGGAAAGGCCGTGTGAGGGCACAGTTCTGCAAGCCAAGGAGAGAGGCCTCAGGAGAAACCACACCCGCAGACACCTCGATCTTGGCCTTCTAGCCTCTGTGTTTAGTCGCTCAGTTGTGTCCGACTCTTTGCAACCCTGTGCACTGTAGCCCACCAGGCTCCTCTGTCCTTGGGATTCTCCAGGCAAGAATACTGGAGAGGGTTGCCATTTCCTCCTCCAGGGGATCTTCCTGACCCAGGGATCGAACCCAGGTCTCCCACATTGCAGGCAGATTCTTTACCGTCTGAGCCACCAGGGAAGTTCTAGCCTCTAGACCTGTGAAAAATAAGTTTCAGTTGTTTAAACCGCCTAGTCTATGGTATTTTGTCATGGCGGCCCTAGCAAACCAGTGTGTGTGTGTGTGTGTGTGTGTATGTGTGTGTGTTCATGCACACACAGACACATGAGTGTAATAGGAGGAGGTAAAATCTGAGTGGTTAGTTGCGAGGCACAGCCTTCCGGTTTAATTATCCCTAGATGCTGAATCACAGGAGTATGTTGCCCAGTAGAGGCCCTTTCAAGATTGCTGCAGGAGAAGCCCCATCCGCCACCCCCGCCCCAGCCCCGCCCTCCTGTCCACAGAACCCTAGTGGAGCTCAGGCTCTCCGCCTTTCGCTGAAGAACCACAGACCATTTCCACAAGACCGTTTCCACAAGACCGTTTCTACATTTGCGTTCCCTCCAGCCTGGAGAATCCCATGGACAGAGGAGCCTGCGGGCTTCAGTCCATGGGGTCACAAAGAGTCGGACGCGACTGAAGCAACTAACTAACGCGTCATAACCGAGATTATGAATGCTGTCAGCAGTTACTGACTTGGAAAACTGAAGTGATGGGAATGGAACACAATACATGCTCCTTGAGCCTGGGAACCGTGTCCTTTTCCCAATCTTTTCAACACCCAGTAAAGCACTTCGCCCACTCACTGACTATAAATAATATCAGAAGTAAATTTACAGAAGTAGTTCAATTCCCGGAGCCCTCAGAGACAATCATTCTTTTCTGGAATTTGTCAACGTATTATTCAAAGTTCTGGCTACTTTAGCCATCAGTTTTGCATCTGAAAGCTTCCTTACGTATAATTTGTATCCATGGGTACTTTTTTTTTAGCATCCTTCACTGATTGATTTTTATTTTACATCTCTACAGTCTGCTTTAAATTTTGTTAGCATGAAAAATGCATCACACTCAGTGTGAGAAATACCATATCAATAGTTCATGTTTTTTGTTATTTAGTCGCTAAGTCGTGTCCGACTCTTTGGCGACCCCATGGACTGTAGCCCGCCAGGCTCCTCTGTGCATGGGATTCTCCAGGCAAGAATACTGGAGTGAGTTGCCATTTCCTTCTCCAGGGGATCTTCCCAACCCAGGGATTGAACTCCTGTCTCCTTGCATCTCCTGCATTGCAGGCAGATTCTTTACCTCTGAGGTACTGGAGAAACCCCAATAGGTCATGGAGCTGCTTTAAAATGAAGACTCCCACTGAGAAAGAGATTAAATCAGTGCTTTTGAAAATCAGTACTGGCAATGCAGCGCAGAGCTGGCCTCGTGGCCCTTGTGCAGAAGTCACGAGAACAGCTGCTAAAGTCCCTGTTTGTCTCAGGGTTCTCTATTCCTGAGTAACAACCACCCCAAAACACAACAGCAGTTTCTGATTTTCCTGACTCTGTTGGCTGGAGCTCCTCTACTGGCTTCACGTGTTCTCACTCAGATGACACCCTTCAGCCAGAGAGTCCCTGCGGTCTGCGAGTGGGTGCTGGCTGGGCAGGGCGTCTGGCCGCTCCTCCACGTGACCTCTCATCCTCTGGGAGGCAAACGTAGCTGCCCACACAGACATCTCAGAGCCTCATGCAGAAGAGCAAAGGTTGGAGCTTCAGACCAACTGCAGACCCAGGCTGCAGAAGGCACACGATATCCCTTTTGTCACAACCTACAGGGCAGAGCAGGTCGTGAAAGCAGCCCAACTTCAGGGGGTGGGGAAGTAGATGCCATCGCTTGCTGAGAGCAGCTGTACAGAATCTGTGGCCACTTTTGATCAACCACAAGATTGCAGCAGATCCTCAGTCACCCCAGCTCCCTCCCTCTGTGAGAAGAAGAGGGTAGATCAGGACAGTGGTTCTTCTGGACTGGTATTCTTCTGAGAAAGGAAACAGACCCAGCCTCCCGCCCTGCCCGGGAGTGTGCCTGCTGCTTCAAAGCTCATCCAGGGCTGAGATTGCAGAAAAGGATCCAGGTGTAGAATTAGCAGATCAGTTTACCCTCAGAGCTGTTGCTAAGATCTCTGGACCTCAAGTTTGGCTGCCTATTGCAATTCTCTGTAGAATTTTTTTTTATTTTTAACACCGTTGTCTGGATCCCATCTTCAGAAATGACAGTTTCACTGGTTTGTATAAGAAATGGCTTTGGTATCGGGGGTTTTTAAAAGCTCCCCCAAGGGATTCTGGTGTGCAGCTAAGTGTGCAAAGGACTGCTGTTTAAACTTGAAAGTGCCTTTTCTCATATGGCAAGAAAGATTCAACTAACACTTATGTATTCTATCTACCTGTGATGTGTAAGTGAAAGGACAATGTTATACACACACACACACACACACACACACACACACACACACACACACACACACACACACACACACACAGCATGTTCTGGTAGATAGCAGTAAAGGAAGCTCTCCTTCAAGTGTTTAAGAATTTGCAGAAGGGCGTTTGTAGATAGCCCAGCCCTCCTAATGAGGAACAGACACCCTGTGGGCAAACAGCCTTCTCCAAGGTTCAGAACAAGCCAGTGTAACTTGCGGTCCATTTGATTTCCTTAACCCAGGGCCACTGGAAGTGAGTCACCAACAGGTGATTACCACATTTATCTGAAAAAAAAATAAAATCAGCTAAGCTTCTGTTTTGTTAGATCTTAGGCCTCTAAGTGAATCAACAGTGGCTGTTATCTCTCTGGCTGTCTATTAAAGGTTCTTGGGATTATTCTGGACACGAGAGGTTGCACAGTTCCTTTGGAGTAGCCCCTGCCCCAGAGTTTTATCTGGAAAAACAGCATCGAGCATAGCAACCAGGATCTGAGATGCATTCACTATCTGATAAAGCAGAAGTGTCACTTCTGACTGGGGAAGCTGTCATTTTTCTCATTCTTACAGATGAATATTTGTGAACTTCCTACTGGGCCCCCCGGGGCTGTCTCAGGGTGTCAGAATGAATTTCTCCATTGTAAGGGCCTGGAGGCTCATTTCAGGGGCAAGACAAATGCTTGCAAGCCAGCAAAGTGCTGGGATTATGGAATAGCCCAGTGATTATAAAGATGTCGCTACATAAACTACCCCAATGCCCAGGACGCAGGAGTAAACGCGTTTACTTTTTCCTGACACTTCTCTTGGAGGCTTCCCAAGTATGGTCTGCAGCCCAGTCTGGGACTGTTGGGGGATGTATAGTTCCTGGGCCTTTCCCCAGACCTGCTGAGTCAGAGGCGCTGGGTTCAAGGCCCACAGTCAGGGTTTTAATGTGTCCTCCAGGTGATGCTGGGCTTCCCTGGTAGCTCAGCTGATAAAGAATCTGCCTGCAATGCAGGAGACCCTGGTTTGATTCCTGGGTCAGGAGGATCCCCTGGAGAAGGGATAGGCTACCCATTCCAGTATTCTTGGGCTTCCCTGGTGGCTCAGACAGTAAAGAATCGGCCTGCAATGTGGAAAACCTGGGTTCAATTCCTGGGTTGGGAAGATCCCCTGGAGGAGGCTATGGCAACCCATGGAGAAGGAAATGGCAATCTACTAGAGTATTCTTGCCCGGAGAATTCCTGGCAGGCTACAGTCCATGGGATCACAAGGACTTGACTAACTGACACACACCAGGCGATGCTGATAAGTGCTCAAATTTGAGCAACACTATTTGGCAAATTTGGGGGGGAAAAAACATTGCTTTTTGAGATTTACTGAACTTCTCACAAAGGATACATCTCAGAGAAATGGCGTTTGGGCTCAGTTTTGCCTTCAACATATATAAAATTTAGGACAGATACAAGAACAGTTTTTTTAAAATATGTTTTTAAAAAATATGTGGTTATTAGCATTTTGTATAGTGTTTTATGGCCCAAAGGCAGGAGACAAAACCTTGTGATTATTTTATCTGTAGGAAAAATCCAGGAGTCATGGGCTACAAAGAACACAGCAGGGCCCTGGTTCAGTTATCCACTCCCAGAAGGGGAGGGCTAAGCAATTAAGAATATCAACAGTGTGTACTGGTGACCATACACTCTCTCATGGCTTAGTGTAAATTTGTTCTTATTCTTTCGATCCATTTTCTCATCCCCCTTCCTCTAAGGGAGGTTATCAGGCTTACCAGAATCATCATGGATTCATCTTGATCCCTCTACCCAAAGGCTCTTGCCATTTGGTCACTCAGTCATGTCCGACTCTTTGTGATCCCATGGACTGTAGCCTGCCAGGCTCCTCCCTCCATGGGATTTCCCAGGCAAGAATACTGGAATGGGTTGCCATTTCCTACTCCATCTATGCAACATCCCGATATCTAAATCAGAACCAGTCTGGACTAGAATATCCAAGAGGCTCCCATTACCAAGGGAAAAAAGGCACTCATGGTCTGACCACTAAGGGGTGGATGGTGGCTGAACCTGAAAACACGAAGACCAAGCCATCCTTTGATCACAGAACCCTCATCACTGACAACCTCACTCAGGCTAAGTTGGAGCTCGCATAGAAACCCCTGCCTCTTGTGGGAGCTTCAACCACACTGCCCTACAGCCACAGCACCCTGAACGCCTAGCCCCGGGAGCCGACACCACCTTTAGAGGCCGTTCCCAGGAGACTTTCTTGGGAGACACCAAATAAGGCATAGTGTCTGAGAAAAGGACCACACAGATTCAAAGTGACAAATACTTTTCTTTGTAAAAATTTAAGCAGGGAGGTAAAAACCCTGGATAATTTTTTTTTCACATGACAAATGAAAAAAGCATTGAGTTTTTAAAAAAATCAAAGAAAACTAGAATAAATCTCTTTAAAAGGTATTTTGGAAACTTAGGCTAACTAAACATATTTCCACAGTTACTACTTTTTTAGTTTGGATTTTTTCTTTTTTTAACAAGTGCTGCACATGAATTTTATTGACTGCTGACAAAGAACCTCAATTGTCATAATTTTCTCTGTTTTTCTTCAAAAAATCTGCTGAATTATGCTGTAGTTAAATGATGCTCTGGGTTGCTGACTTATCCTTTTTTGACATCGTGTTTTCTTTGTGCAATTTTCAGGGCCAAAATACAATCACAAAGGAAGGCTTCTTTAGTTCTTAAAGTGATCTATGCAAATAAGTTGGAGTGTTGCCTTGCCTATGACATGGAGCTGGTTATATCATCAGCAATTCACAGATTCTAATCTCCTAATCTCAAGATAGTTTATTTATAATTCTTTATCATGATCTCAATAAGTGGGGAAGGCAGTTTAAAAAGAACATTTTGTTCTAGCCTTTCTTATTTTTCCAGCCAGCTTTCTGAAAACACTGAGTTCTCCAAATGTTATTTTATGCTGAGGCGATTTTGTATTCCAATACAAAGATTAATTATCACAAAGATCTGGGAGGCAGATTTAAAATATATATGTATCCACTGCAAAAATGTAGGTATTTTGTGGACACAGCAAATCATTCTGCAAGACACAATGACACCTGCAATATTAGGGACACTGTGGCCCCAGAAAACCTCAGGAATGTTCAGGTAACTGTGGTGCTGTAGCAGAGTTAAAGTTTGGCTGGAAGACAGCCCTTTTCCTACCGGGAAGAAGAATGACCCTAAAGAACACGGACTGGATTTCCTCTGCCCCAGCCCAAGCCCCCACCTGCCCTCCATCCATGAGCTCTGGGTTGGGAGAAGCTGGGATGTGTCTCCCCACCCCGTCTATTCACCCACAGACTTTCCTGGATGTTTCTTAGAAGAGAGGCAGGCAAGGAGTTTTACTGCTAATTCACTACAACCACAGTCATCTAATAAAAGGAATTTAGCAGAGCCACGTGCTCTGCAGGTCAGTGAATCCCATGCCCTCACTTAAAGGTGAGACCTGAGCCCAGTCTGGCTGGAGGACTCAGGACAGTGGAGAGTTCACAGCAGAGAGAGGGAAAGCCGTGGACCATGGTTGACTCCACCAGGCCCTGGTCCTTGATTCTAAGTCCTGGTGTCCAGGCCTCCTCAGCCTTCTGCTGAATCAGGGAATGGCTTTCTCAGCAGTAAGGAACACCCTCAGAAAGAGAAGACTTCAAGAACAATGTCAAAAAGATGATTTGGAGGGTCTGCTGCAAAGATAAAAACATCGGGATATGAACAGGGCGTTAAATTCGTTGCTCACTTAAAACCCATTCAGCCCTGATTCAGGGTCAATAAATATGTGTCTAGTCCCATAATTCAGTCTCCAAAAAAAGAAGAGGAGAAAAGAAGAGAAGAAGGAGGGGAAGAAGAAGGAAAAAACAGAGGGAACTTTTATTGAATATAATTTATAGCATTTGCATTTTAAGCATTTCTTCCTTTTAGAAAACCCCAGTTATTGCATAATTAACACATAATTAACAAACACATTATTCTCTTTTTTCAAACGAGTTGTTACTGAAACATAATGAACTTACTCATATGTCTGTTTCTTATAATAATAGCTTCACTAAATCATAATAAATTTAAAGACACGATCCTCTACATGAAAACATATATATAACCCCCAGCAACAATCAAATTTCATTTAAAAATTCACAAAGTTTTAAATGACACATCCAAAGAGAAATAGCATTTCTCTTATATCCAGCTTCCTCATTTTTCCCCACGGCCATATGTTGATGGCTGAGTTTAGAGTTTATACATAGAAGGACATTTTTGTCATTAGGAGAACTGAGAGTAAGTGTAGTGAAATGACCACCATAATGGACCCAAGACTCGGAAGTGCAGGAAAGGGGGTGAGGACCACCCTGGGGCAGCTGCTAACACAGAGGCATTGTGGAAAACATGGAAAATCACAGTGCAACAGATGTAAATGAGCAGGAGAGAATCCTGTCTTCCCTCTAAGACTTGTCCAAGCTGTTAACAGACAACGTGCAGAGAGGAGTGATGGACCATCAGACAAGGCACCTTGGCAAGGATTTGCATTTGAAAATGGCTATGGGGAAGGAAATGGCAACCCACTCCAGTACTCTTGCCTGGAAAATCCCATGGACAGAGGAGCCTGGTGGCCTGCAGTCCAGGGGGTCGCGAAGAGTCAGACAGGACTGAGCAACTTCACTTTCACTTTTCACTTTCATGCATTGGAAAAGAAAATGGTAACCCACTCCAGTGTTGTTGCCTGGAGAATCCCAGGGACGGGGGAGCCTGGTGGGGTGCCGTCTATGGGGTCGCACAGAGTCTGACACGACTGAAATGACTTAGCAGCAGCAGCAGCATAGTGAAGATAGTAGATAAACAAGACACGTATGTGGAATTTTCTCACATGGAAAGATATGATGGATATTGGCAGTTCTCAAACTCTGTTAGTCTCAGGAAACTTTTACAAAATTATTGACAACTCTAAAGCTCTCTGATTTGTCTAAGTTGTATCTACCAATACGTATCTTAGGAGAAAGGAAAACTAAGAAAAATTTAAAACATAGGAAAATGCAAGGCTGCATTCGCGTAGCTGTCAAAACATCCCATATCGTGTGGCTTCTGGAAAACTCCACTGTATACTCTTGAGAGAATAGTGTTAAAAAGGCAGCTAGCATCTCTGTATTGTTACAAAATAGTTTCACCTTGTGGACTCTGCTGAAAGGGCTCCAGGGGTCCCTGAATGCACTTTGAGAACCACTGATAACATGAGTTTTTGAGACCCAGCTTGGGCTTATCAGAAAAGGCAAAATGTGGGTCCACGATTCCCTCACCCGTCTCTCACTAGAGCAACCAACTTTAAAAAGTGCTTTTTTAAAAAATTTTTATATATCCGGATTCTAGATTCATCTGCTTTTGAATATGGGGACTTCCCTGGTGGTCTAATGGTTAAGTATCTGCACTTCCAGTGGTGAGGGCCTGCGTTTGATCCCTGGTGAAGGAATTAAAATCCCACATGCTGTGCAGTGCGGCCAAAAAAAAAAAAAAAATACAATGCCATGGCAAGAGGAAAAAAAAGGTTTTAAATCACTGGTAGAATGTGGAGCATGGGGCATAGGGCATAACATAACAGCTGTAAAGATGAGGAAAAAATATGGTCTTCGTTTTTAAAAAAAAAAAAGGAAATATGTCAGTTGAGGCTGGATGGTTTGGTTGTAGAGCAGTGCCAACATTAAGTTTCTCAGAATAACTTAAAAAAAGTATCCAATGAAAAATTCATAAAACACATATATATTGTAGTGATACTCTATGTGACTACTTCAAAAGTAAATGTATTTATACAGAAATTATTAATTGAGTACCTACCACTTCCTGACTCTAGGATAGGATAGCATCCTGTGCCATGCTTAACTGTGTCGGACTCCTTGTGACTCCGTGGACCGTAGCCTCCCACCAGGCTTCTCTGTCCATGGAATTTTCCAGGCAAGAATACTGGAGTGGGTTGTCATTTCCTCCTCCAGGAGATCTTCCTGACCCAGAGTTCAGACCCACGACTGTTGTATCTCCTGCATTGGCAGGAGGATTCTTTACCACCGAGCCACCATAATGCCCTTTTTTGTAATAGTAAATTGAAATCAGTGAGTTCATTTCAGAGTTTTCTAAGGGGAAAGAGAAGCTGAAAGAGCAGTAGCATCTACAGTTGTGAGGAGTGCTGCGTTGAACCCCAGCAGTTTTAAGAGAGGGTGCCTCCAGCTGGAAACACAGACACCAGCTCCATCCTGAGGTCACTCCCCGAGACACCGAGTTATGGGGCAAATTTTCACAGCTCTGTGCTTCAATTTCTCAAAGTGTGCCTCGTCATGACCTCCTTTCAGTATAAAGAAAATAGTACTACCCATATGAAAAAGGCTTAGAATTTCAGGTGCTAATAATGAATTAAGTCAAGGTATTTGTCAACTTTTTGTTGAAGAAAAACATACAGAAATGTACACTTAAGACTAGCAGCACCAGGTTCAATCCTGAAAGACGATGATGTGAAAGTGCTGCACTCAATATGTCAGCAAAGATGATGCTGTGAAAGTGCTGCACTCAATATGTCAGCAAATTTGGAAAACTCAGCAGTGGCCACAGGACTGGAAAAGGTCAGTTTTTATTCCAATCCCAAAGAAGGGCAATGCCAAAGAATGTTCCAAATACCATACAATCGTGCTTATTTCACATGTTAGCAAGGTTATGCTCAAAATCCTTCAGGTTAGGCTTCAGTAGTATGTGAACCAAGAACTTCCAGATGTACAAGCTGGGTTTCAAAGAGGCAGAGGAACCAGAGATCAAATTGCCAACTTTCATTGGATCACGGAGAAATGAGGAGTTCCAGAAAAACATCTGTTTCTGCTTCATTGACTACCCTAAAACCTTTAACTGTATAGATCACAACAAATTGTGGAAAATTCTTAAACAGCTGGGAATACCAGACCACCTTACCTGTCTGCTGAGAAACCTGTATGCAGGTCAAGAAGCAACCGTTAGATCCAGATATAGAACAACTGCCTGGTTCAAAATTAGGAAAGGAGTACAAGGCTGTATATTTTCACCCTGCTTAACTTATATTCAAAGTACATTATGCAAAATGCCAGGCTGGATGAATCACAGGCTGGAATCAAGATTGCCAGGAAAAATATCAAGAACCTCAGATATGCATATGATACCAGTCTAATGGAAGAAAGCGAAGAGGAACTAAAGAGTCTCTTGATGAGCGTGAAAGAGAGTGAAAAGCTGGCTTAAAACTCACCATTCAAACAACTAAGATCATGGCTTCCAATCCCATCACTTCATGGCAAATAGAAAGGGGAAATGTGGATGCAGTGACAGATTTTATTTTCTCGGGCTCCAAAAGCACTGCGGATGGTGACTGCAGCCATGGAATTAAAAGATACTTGCTCCTTGGAAGGAAAGCTATGACGAACCTAGACAATATCTTAAAAAGCAGAGACATCACTTTGCCCACAAAGGTCTGTATAGTCAAAGGTACAATTTTTCCAGTAGACATGTACATGTGAGAGTTGGACCGTAAAGAAGAATGAGCACCAAAGGATTGATGCTTTTCAACTGTGGTGTTGGAGAAGACTCTTGAGAGTCCCTTGGACTGCAAAGAGACCAAACCTGTCAATCCTAAAAGAAATCAGTCCTGAATTAGAAGGACTGATGCTGAAGCTGAAGCTCCAATACTTTGGCCACCTGATGCGAAGAGCCAACTCATTGAAAATAAGACCCTGATGCTGGGGAAGATTGAGGGCAGGAGGAGAAGGGGGCAACAGAGGATGAGATGTTTAGATAGCATCACTGACGTAATAGATAGAATTTGAGCAAACTCCTGGAGATAGGGGCTTCCCGGGTGCTTCCCAGGTGGCACTAGTGGTGAAGGACCCACCTGCCAGTGCAAAAGACATAAGAGACGTGGGTTTGATCCTTAAGTTGGGAAGAACCCCTGGAGAAGGAAATGGCAACCCACTCCAGTATTCTTGCCTGGGAAATTCCATGGACAGAGGAGCCTGGGGGGCTACAGTCCATGGGGTCACTAAGAGTCGGACACGACTGAATCAATTTAGCAGCAGCAGCAGGTGGTGCTAGTGGTAAAGAACCCCCCTGACAGTGCAGGAGATGTAAGAGACATGGGTTCAATCCCTCAGTCCGGAAGATCTCCTGGAGGAGGGCATGGCAACCCACTCCACTATTCTTGCCAGGAGAATTTCATGGACAGAGGAGCCTGGCGGGCTACGGTCCATGGAGTCGCAAAGAGTCAGACATTGTTTAGCAACTGAAAAACTACAACAACCAGATCAAGAGGTGGAACCCCCTCGGAGTCAAGAGATGGACCCTCTCTGACCCCCTCGGAGTCACTACTCAGCCCTACGGAAATGCTATGCTGGCTTCTAATAACACAGATTACTTTTGCTATTTGGGGGCTTTGCGTGCAAGGTACTCTTTTGTGTCTGGCCTCTTTGACTCAACATTATTTTGTGAAACCCAGTCATATTGTTGAAGATAGTTGTAGACTATTCATTCTCAGGGCTCTGTAGGACTCCACTGTGTGAAAATGCATCACACTGTATGTATCCATTCTGTTGTCAGGGTATTTGAGTCATTTCATATATAGCCTAAGCCATAGG
Source organism: Giraffa tippelskirchi (assembly GCF_054371585.1). Classification (NCBI taxonomy): domain Eukaryota; kingdom Metazoa; phylum Chordata; class Mammalia; order Artiodactyla; family Giraffidae; genus Giraffa; species Giraffa tippelskirchi. The sequence continues at coordinate 158,147,365 of NC_137283.1, read as the reverse complement.
AGAGACCAGAGATTCTCTTTTATCCAGAAGGTCGGATCCACAGGTGAAATTCACCATCTCCTTTCTGCTTTCAAATGTCTGCTCAAAGGAAATCGTTTGTTTACCTCCCACGTCAGAATTAGAGCTGATCTGACTATGACTTAAGTACTGAGTTAAGGAAGGAAGAGGTTAACATGTAGACAGCCTGCTTTGGTGGACTCGTCATAATCCCGAAGGAAACTGACCTGACTTTGGATGATGACTGCCTTTCAAAAGAGACAGCATGTCTTGGCTTTCTTGGAGGGACCACATCCCACAGCCAGAGGGTGCTTATCAATGTACCGATGAACAGAGAAGATGGTGGGTGGGTGGGGAGAGAGCACCCAAACAGGATACCAAAAAAAAGGGCACCTGAAATGATCACTTTAGAAAATATGATGATGTTTACGTACAGAATAACACAATTTCTTATTCACACATCCCACCTGTGACATGAATCAGAGCCTTCACCTATGGCCATATGTCATCTTTTCCACTCTCGGTGGTTTACAGATGTTTGACTTTGAAGTTGAAGAAGAAGGAAAAAAAAGAACCAGAGCTGCCCTAAAAGAAATGAGGAAGTGAGAGCTCTGCAGTGTCTGGCCTGGGCGACAGCCCATGATGCTCTTTCCGGTCTCAGTAACATTCTGAATTTCCACCTGCCCGCCCCCTCTGCCTTATAACGCAGAACACGTGAAGTTAGAGCCATTCAGTCTCCCTGCTCACGCTGGATTAGTAGGAGCAGAGCGTCATGCTATTTTTCCAATTTTCCACAGTTCACGGGAGGTAAAAGAAGTCTGGCTGGAGGCCCTCCGAGGGTAAGTACCATAAATTGGCCTGATACGCCAGTCAGCTGCCTGGCGGGGTCACTGGGCTTTGAGATGATATCCAACAAAAACGGGTTTCACTGTGCAGTACGCAACACATAGTGTTATGAAGAGTAAACTCAGACAGCTTTGCTTTCATGGGAAGCCTGCGCTTCGGGGGCTCTAGGGATTCTGTACATGTTCTCTTTGTTTTATGTCTGCCATAAGCAGCGTCCTGGGGATACATTGTTTTCGTTTTTCAGGTTACATGAGAAAATCTGTGCAAAGCCCTTAACACAGTGCGCTGGCTCATACATAGTGAGCTCTCCTCCCAAAACGTTAGTTGTCATTGTAGCTGTTAGATTATCTCCTGATGGGAACTTAATAAATGAAAAGCAAAGTTTGGCGTGAGGAAGATGTCAGGTTTAAAGCTTTTAGAAAGTAGCTGTTCAGATGCTGTGTTTAATAGCGTAAGACATCTGGTAACACATAACTGACTTTAAATGAAAACTTTTCTACCTAGTAGTTTCAGACTTTGTGTTTTGTCAGAGTGGGGCTGAACTTAGCCAGTGCATCCCATGTATCCCTCCTCACTCTTTGCCATATGATTTTTCATAGACAGAGCCAAGGCCACTCAGGAGCAAAATTCATCACTGGACCGTCAGCCCGAACTCCAATGAAGTTGACAAGCAGCTGCCATGCTGTATGCGCCCGTCTTACTTTTACTACCTCAGATTTTCTCATTGGCAAGAGTCAAAGATGTTTACCTAATTTGACTTTTTCTCTCTTGTAGTCAAAAACACTAAATGCCTGTGATATGGAGACATTAATTGAATGTCAATCAGAGGTAAGAAAGCTGTTTTTCAAACTTTTTATCTGCACTGGAGATGGAAAATTTTGTTTTAATTGAATATCATGCATGTTGTTTAGTTATCAGAATAGAAAATCAACATGATAAGTTGTAGTAAACACTAATATTAATTGAGATCTTGTGTCATGATAAGCAAGACGTTAATATTGATTCTGAAAAAAAGTAACGGACTACTGACTAACTGTTGATATGAATAAAATGTTGAATATATTTTGTGGGGAAAGACGGGGCAGATTTCTTAAATCATTAATTTTAATTAAAATCAAAATATTTTTAGCGCAATATCAAGGACCATCCTCTGTTGGCATCATGTGAGAGTGAAGATAATATTTGCCAGCTAATTGGTGAGTTTTGAAAACACACTTATCTTTTATGTAAATGCTAACAACCAGTGTTCTTGGTTTGCCAAACCACAGTGCTTTACTAGGAATTTTTTTTTCAAAGTGTTCTCTTAAAGACCACAGAACATTAACACTTGCATGGCAGGAAGGCTCCAGCTCACTAGACAGCGAGTGCTCTGATAGAAAAGATCCTCCCCAAGTCAACCTTTCCCCCATCCAGAGGGGTTTTAGTGGGGTTACAGATCTCCTGGCCACTTCTGTTCTGACAATTAAAGTGTGCATACGTGTGAAAAATGTGCAGTTGCCTTTTCCACTCTCTCTCTCCTCTAATGGAGAATGATGCTAAGAGCACATGAAACAACCGTTGCTATCTTAAATCCCAGAGAACCCACTGTTGAGTCAATTTTTTCCACAATTCATTGCATTGTAATGTAACCCTGACCCAGTTCTCTTGAACTATAAGGACAAGCCAATTCTCTATCCATCCTCTTCACTTGCCGTATAAAAGGTATAGAAACATGTGCTAATGCATTTAGAAAGTATAGCTTTTTTTTTTAATTAGGGAAAAAAAGAAGAGAGAGAGGAAAACAAAGAAAGAAGTAAACTCATGAGTGGTTATACCCATTGTGCAGACATCTTTAGGATTTTGCAAGGACAGATTATCCTGGAAATTTTTTCCTGAGCATTTCCAATTGCCGGGTCTGGGGTCTAACCTCCCTGCCCCGTCCTAACACATCCCCTGGGAAAACCCTGCAGCTGACTGCAGACAGACTAGCTCCCTCTAGTGGCGGGTGCTAGCGCGGCCATTGAGGTTTAACAGCCCGCCCAGCGCAGAGCCTTCAAAATGGCTTTGAGGAAGTCACTTCCTGTAAGTTTCGTTTTCTTCACTAGTCAGAGGAGGAATTAAAATAATCTGTTTCACATCAGAAATAGCCACCAACTATCCACCGTGGTTATTAAGGTCAATATGTTAAGATAGTTGTTTATGACCTGCCTAGTTAGGCTTTGCTCCTTTTCTGTAGCAAACAGCTGGTAAAGAGTAAAAACAGGAAAGGTGGAGACTTTGAGGAACCCTGGTGTTGCTGTTGAAGGGCTGGTCGCCCTGGTAACCATGTGGTTGTTTTTTGGGTTGATTTTTCTAGATTAAGGTTCACACCCTTTGCTTCCTCAGTTTTTCGAAACTGTTTCTCCCACATGGTAAACTGTAAATGACAGTATCTGTTGTCTTATCTGGATCCTTCCTTGCTTATCAGGATGTTAATCTCATTTCTCTTTGCCTTGTTTGCTCGGCCGTAGAAATCAAGAAGAGAAAGAAGGTGTCTAACTGGCTCTTTCTCATGAGAAGGCTTTCTTCTTCATCAGATGTTTCTGCCGCTTCGGAGCCAGAATTGAAGACATCCCTTTTCGATCAGCCCTTGTCAGCCATCTGCAGTGACAACACGCTCCCGGGACCCATTCAGGTAGGCACACGTTCACCCAGAACCTACTTCAGTTTTCTGTGAAAAGTCCTCGGGAAACCTGAGTGGCTTTCTCGTGCTAAACTTGTTGCGGTGGGATTTTCAGTTTTTTTCCCATCTTTGGAAATGGTGTTCCCACTTAAGAATGCAGTCAGGAAAACACCTGGTGGCTTACATTCTAGAAATTAGTTGTATTTGCCAATGAGCTCAGGTCGATGGTCCCTCCGTCCTTCTGACGTAATGGAGTGAAGAAGGCTGAAAAAATGTGTAGCTTCTGAAAAACCAACAGGTTTATGGAGCTTGTGATCAGACATCCAGTGTTTACATGGAATGACTCGAGAGGAGGGAGGCCCAAAATCATTTTAGGTTGTGCAAATTCCAGCTCTCCCAATGGAATGGGAGGGTCGAGAAAAATGGCAGGGTCAAGAGAGACAGTTGAAAGCAACCGGACTGAAAGGAACCAGACTGAGATTAATAGTCTCTTGTTAAGACTGTCTTAGTATCCTGGAGCACTAGCTTTCATGGAGAGGATATTGTATAGCAGGTAAAGTTAGCTACTGTTCATGTCCACTATTTAAATTCTTTTTCCTACCAAAACGCAGATTTTTCCTCTATCAGTAGCAGCAAAGTGTGACTTCAAACCCTGGGTAACCATTTCCATTTCTATACCCCTTCCCTTTAGGATATTCTCACTATTCTATGCCTTAAAGGCCCTTCCACTGAAGGAATATTCAGGAAAGCAGCCAATGAGAAAGCCCGCAAAGAGCTGAAGGAGGAGCTCAACTCCGGAAGTGTGGTGGACCTGGGAAGCCTCCCTGTGCACCTCCTGGCAGTGGTCCTCAAGGTGAGTTCCCAGCATCGGTGCCAAACAACATGCTGATGGGCTCTGACACACTGACTCTCGGAATGAGAAATGGGTTCTTTGCCCTACACAGCAAAGGAAATTGATCATGGAGTCCAACTGTTTTAGTTGAGCCTTCATTTATTTGTATCAGCACCTCTGTTTCTGTGATCCCAGATTCCAACCAAAAAGTGTTGCATTAAATTCTTCCCAGATTTCTCAGAGAACAGGTGCCCGGACTGTCCCACGGCCCAGTCCGCTCCCCTGAGTCTGGTGGCGCCTTAGCTGGTGGCCTTAACCGTGCCCGTTATTAGGAAAGTTGGGGGGAGACTTCAGGCTCATTGGATGCAGGCAGGAAGGGGTGATGAGCGCAGACTCCTGAGAGGGGACGAATGAGACAGAAGTTGGGATGGCAGCGCGTTATGTAACGTGAGTGGTCCCCTTCCTCCCTCCAGGACTTCCTCAGAAGTATTCCACTGAAGCTCCTGTCCTGTGACCTGTTTGAGGAGTGGATGGGCGCCCTGGCCAAGCAGAGCGAGGAGGACCGGATCGAGGCCCTGAAACAGTAAGTCACAGTGCAGTCTCTGCCCAGCGGTTCCTCACCGAACTGTCAGAGTGTTTTACGTATGTTCAACACTGAAGGAATTCGAGTGGAATCGCTCACCTACTCCTAGAATACAAATCTAAAGCTACCCTGGAAATGTTTAAAAAGTAGTTTTTTTTAGCCAGATGAAAGGAGGCACCTCTGTCAAAAGGTAGAAAATGAACTTCAGTACTCACAAATCCCAACAGGTGGGGAGTCTAAAAATATAAGTAGTTCAAGAAAGTATGAAACAAACTCACAGATGAAAGCCTCAGAGCAGGCTAACCAGCCACATGTAGGAACCTGGGGTCTTCTTCACCTGTCCACACTGATGTCGTGCAAAGCAATGATTCTCCCATAAAACATCCCTTTCTAAACAGTCTGCAAGGGGTTGTGTGTTCACAAAATTCCATAGTGTATTTATTTCATATTGTCATAATCAACCAAAATGAAAACTCTATAAAAATAAATTCCAACAGCAACAGAAACAATACCATATATAAATGAAAATGTGACCTGTTAGTGCCTAGAAAATCTTACACACCTAACTTCACAATATCAGCACTTTTGCCAAATCCTATGAAAGTGTGTCTATATATTATGATTGTCTCACCTGGCTAAGTATTATCAGTGAAATATATATTGAACTGAAGGCATTAGTGTGTCTGTCCCAAAAAAAGAATCCTGAGATTACCACAATAAGCTTCTGCTTACAGACACAAAGATCTTTCTTAACAATATCTTATGAGAAACAAATGATCCTTATGTTAGAACCACCATCTCTTTTTTTGGAAAATATGAGGCTTTACAATTCAAATTTATTAGTCATTGTACCAATGTTGCCCTTTTAGTGCTGGCCTCATTATTTTTATGAACACGCTCTTCTAAACGGATTTATTCTTCATAAAGCTTTCTCAGAATGGCATAAAAATGTGTCTTCTTCATTTGATGAGCACAGTTCAAAAAAAAGCAAATGATGGTATTCTTTAGAAAAACCAGTCTTGCAGTATTAGAAGCAGGAAGACATTCTATATGGCTAAATGGTTTCTCAACAAAATGATTTTCAAAATGTATTAAAGTTTATTGCAGGAGTTAATGATTCGTAGTCTAAGATCTGTGTAAAGAGTAAATGGCCATGTTACTGGTGTCTGGATCATAGAGGCCAGTTTTCTAGGGCTTCAAGCTCTTGTGGTTCACTGATTCATTCCATGTCAGTTGCCACTGCAACTGTCTGAATGAACGTTTCACAATGTTTCTTGTGAAAACAGACCTTCCTCATTTTAAAGGAAGCCTGGGTCAGGCAGCAACTTTCAACTTGCTTCCCTCAAGCGAGCTAGGCCATGAACCTCCCCTAAAACCAGCTTTCCCCACCTCCATTCCAGGGTTGCAGACAAGCTCCCACGGCCCAACCACCTGCTGCTCAAGCACCTGGTCTCTGTGCTCCACGTGATCAGCAAGAACTCCGAGGTCAACCGGATGGATGCCAGCAATCTCGCCATCTGCATCGGGCCCAATGTGCTGAGCCTGGAAAACGAGCACAGCTTATCGCTGGAAGCCCGGAGAGACCTGAACGATAAGGTTTGTGCCCGGCTGTCGCTGAGAAACTCGACATCTGCTTGTGAAAGCCAAGCAGTGAGGTCTGTGGTGGCCCCAGGTCCACTCTCTCGGGTGCATCCACTGGGTGAGACCCAGTAAAGCGAGGTCATCCTACAAAACAGAGGACAAGCGATGCCTGTCTCTCCACCGCTGTTTGCAGGATGGAAAGGCCCTTTCGCTTTGCTCTTTTTTGTGCCTCACGCTCTGTCAGTTCAGCTACCAATCCAGGCAACTCCTTTAATGAACATTTTGGTTATTTTAAAGTAATACATTTTTTAAATTCACAAAGTTAAAAGGCATATCTCAAAAATAATTTTCACATAGGTGATTGTTACCAATTTTCTGAATGCTCCTTTCAGACACAGTAAACATCTCTTATGTCGATTTTGAAAGTGAAAATGTTGGTTGCTCAATCGTGTTTGACTCTTTTCGACCCCATGGACTATAGCCCACCAGGCTCCTCTGTTCATGGAATTCTCCAGGCAAGAATACTGGAGTGGGTAGCCATTCCCTTCTCCAGGGGATATTCCCAACCCAGGGATCGAACCCAGGTCTCCTGCATTGCAGGCAGATTCTTCACCACCTGAGCCACCAGGGAAGCCCATTTTGGCACCTCCCTAACTGCTGACCCTCCCTATGTCCCCCTTGGTAACCTTCCTTTAAAAATAAATAAAGATCTCATTAAGCTGACAAGCTGTTAACTTCTCCTCACAGGTTAAGACACTGGTGGAATTCCTCATCGATAACTGCTTTGAAATATTTGGGGAAGACTTTCCAGCACACTCCAGAATTGCTTCTGATGACTCCCTGGAACACACAGACAGTTCAGGTATGGAATGTGTTCTTAGTTTACTCTGACTGTGGGGTCAAATTCATGCCTGGCTACCAATCCAGGCCAGTTACGTAAAGCACCCCTGGTATCTGAAGAAGTTACCATCACACATCACCAAATCAGAGTAGACACAGGTCTGTAGGGAAGTCATCAAGCAGGGAAACTTTTCTCTTGAATTTTCCCGCACTATTTCCTCAGGCTGCAGCCTGGAGCCTTCCCCTTCTATTCTAAATCATGAAGAACTGCTCATTTTACAGAGTAATCTTTGGCTAGAGGGTTGGGGTAAGAAACTTTTGTTTCCATACAATGGAATATGGGTCTAACATGGGTCTGTTAAAATAGGGATGAAAGTGAAAGTGTTAGTGGCTCAGTCCTGTGCAACTCTTTGCAACCCCATTGACTGTAGCCCTCCAGGCTCCTCTGTTCATGGAATTCTCCCGGCAAGGATACTGGAGTGGGTAGCCATTCCCTTCTCCAGGGAATCTTTCCGACCCAGGGATCAAACCCAGGTCTCCTGCCTTGCAGACAGGTTCTTTACTGTCTGAAGCACCAAAATGGGCATGGATCCAATGAAAAGAGCCATCCAAAGGGTCAGTTTTAAATCTAAGATCAATAAATTTTCAGTGGAGTGCTGTTTTCTCTCTTTTCTCATTTCTTCCCTCCCTCTCTCTCTCTCAACCTCTCTCTCTTCATTTTCTTACTTATCTTCTCCACCTCAAAATAGTAGACATGGAAAGAAACAAAACTTGAAGGTGGCCAGTTTCTTTCATAACAAGCCCCAAATTAGCTTAGCTTCATCCAATTCCCTAGTGCCATACTTGATGTTAGTAGGGTGGACGGTGCTAAAGTGAATTTATAAAAGGAACCGAACAAAAACTCAACTGTCCCTTACCTTCCCCCAGACATGTCGACCCTGCAGAACGACTCAGCCTACGACAGCAACGACCCTGACCACGACGTGGAGCCTGCGGGCTCCCCAAGCTCGCAGCCCTCAGGGCCCTCGGAGCTGGCTGCTGGCGGCTCGGAGCCCAGAGCCCCGCTGCGCCCTTGGGAGCCCGTGGTCAGCACCACGGCCAGACTGAAGGGCTTCCTCGGGCAACCGGACAGGAGGTACTCGGACCCCAGCGCCGCATCCTCCCCAGAGTGCCTCGAGGGCAGAAGAGCAAACCCGAAACTCACGCGAAGCGAGGACGACTTCACTGCCGCGGCCCAGGCCGCCTCTCGCTTTGCTGGCGAGGAAGCCGAGGACCCGTTTCCCGAGGAGGTGTTTCCTGCAGCCGAAGGCCGGGCCCAGAGGCCCCAGGACCTGGGCGAGCGGAGCCCGACTCAGGGTTCGGTGTCACCGTGCACACGGGTCCCCAAAGCCGCCTCCAGTGGCTCCCTGGACGGTTTCTCCGACAGCTCGCCCCTGGCCTCTCCTTCCAGCCCCAAAAGAAACTTCTTCACCAGACACCAGTCTTTCACCAAGGCTGAGAAAAGCAAGCCCAACCGAGAAATTAAAAAACACTCCATGTCATTCTCCTTCGCCTCTCACCAAAGAGTGCTGACCAAAACCCGCAGCTGCGGGGCTGCCAAGTCCAAGGGCTGCCCCCGAGACCAAGAGAAGCGAGGTTCCAAGAAAGAAAGCCAGCTCGCCGGCAGGATCGTCCAGGAAAGCTCGTCGGACGCCCCCGGCCAAGCCGTGCTGGGCTTTAACGCGGGGGCCTACGCTCTCTCCGTGGAGGATGTGTTCCGGCTGGTGGATCAGCGGCACCCCGGCCGCCCCCCCTCTTACGAGGAGGCTGTGCGGCTCCAGGCGCTGGAGCTCGCCCCCCGCGGGGGCCAGACGGTGGGCAGCCTGCGGGCCCGGGTGCTGAGCCTGGACGCGGGGCTGCTGCCTCCCCTCCCTGCCCAACTCCACGGGGACTCAAGAAACACCCACGGGCCGGAGCCCCTGGACGGGCCCCAGCAGTGGCCCAGGACTGAGGCCTGGAGGCAGCGCCGGCCCGACTGTGCCCCTGGGGACGCGGCAGGACAGGTGACGGTCCCCGGGACACCTGAGCTGCAGCGGCTGAGAACGGCGTCCGAGTCGCAGCGGAAGGGCAGGCAGGCCCTCCTGGCTCGGCGGTGTAGCCAGCCCGTGTTTGACGCCGAGCAGCTCCGATTCGCTAAGGAATCCTACATCTAGCGCGGGGCCCCTCTGTACACAAGGAGAACTGCATTTAGACTCTTGTTTTCCAAAAAGTCGTGAATAAGCTCCTCTGTCAAGTTGTGTTTGAGACCTCCTCTGAGAGGACAGCCACACAACTTCACACCAGCATCTGTGCGCCTAAATTTGTACAACATGTAGCACATGTATAAAACGCATTCTAGACAAGGCATTGGGTACACATCCACAGATAATGTGTGTATATATTTGTTTGTGAACTTGTGCCAAACTGCATTGCTGTTCTTTGCCTCCTGGAGTTTTTTTTTTATTTAGTGGTTAGTGTCTAATAATGTTTCCTTTTTTTGGCATTGCCTCAAAGGGCATGCCAAGTTTCATGTTTTCCACAAACTCCATTTAGGAGAGAAAGTCTAAGTCTCTGTTAGGAGTTTCCTCTAATAAGCCGCTTTGTCATAATCACCTCAGTAGGATGAAAGGAACAGACTGCAAGGAATAGAGTTCAGAGGGCATTATAAACTCCAGCAAAAGAAAACAAAAAGATTGTTGTTAACAATGCATGAAAAATACTTCAATGTGTCCTTTAACTGTCTGATTTGAAATTTGGGTAAGTTAGTGAAAATGCATTATATTATGCATCATTAACTGATGTCAAGCACTTTGAGTTTCTTTGTAGTTCAATGGTGTCTTCTCCGATAGTGTGGAGGAAATTACTTCATACCCATTGGGGCAGTCATATGTAAAACTTCAGTATTATCTCACTACAATAAATTGCCTTCCTTATTTCAAAGTAAACATGTTCATTCTTTACTGATATGTTGCCTCCGCTCCCTCAGTTCATAGACACCCACCAGAAAAATCATTCACACGTTGGTTCATTCAGCTAGCATTTATTGGGACGTCGCTGGTGGTACAGTGGATAAGAGTCCACCTGCCAATGCAAGGGGCACAGGTTCGATCCCTGGTCTGGGAAGATCCCACATGTTGTGGAGCAACTAAGCCCATGCACCACAGCTACTGAGCCTGTGCTCTGGAGCCCGTGCTCTGCAAGAGAAGCCACCGCAGTGAGAAGCCCACACGCAGCAACTGCAGGTAGCCCCCGCTCCCCACAACCAGAGAAAGCCTGCGTGCATGACCACAAATATAAATACATTTTAAAGAAACAAGCATGTATTGACTATATATTCATTATTTCTCCTTGAATAATGAGACAAGGAGATCAAAGCAGTCAATGCTAAAGGAAATCAACCCTGAACGTTCATTGGAAGGACTGATGCTGAAGCTGAAGTGCCAATACTTTGGCCACCTGATGTGAAGAGCTGACTCACTTAAAAAGACCCTGATGCTGGGAAAGATTGAAGGCGAGAGGAGAAGGGGGAGTCAGAAGATGAGATGGTTGGATGGCATCACCGATGCAATGGACATGAAATTGGGCCAACTTTGGGAGATGGTGAAGGGCAGAGAGACCTGGCGTGCTGCAGTCCCTGGGGTTGCAGGTTGGACACAACTGGGCGACTGACCGGCAGCTCCATTATTCTAGACTGATAAGCAGAGCAAGATGTGGATCTCATGTTTAAGAAAAAGAGTCAAGCCCTGTTCTCTCCACAAATTTGCAAAACCATAAAAATGTACCTTCTTTAAGCCATTTTTGGGCAAATGGTCACTCAGAGGCTAGAAAATTTAGTGTACAAATATAATATCAGTATTTCCTGGTTTTAGTGACTTCAAGTTTTCAGTACTTTCAAAAATCTTATTTTTACGATGCTCAGTTTGCTTGATTATTAGCAAACACAGTGGTAAAACATCATACATTAGAACATTCATGCTCAATGATTAAGATATTTATCCAGTATCTTGGATACTGGACTTTGATTTTCCTTACTTCATCAATTTCTTTCATAAAACACTGCATGGTTTTGATATGTTAAAGAAGGATTTTTGTGTTGGCTAGCTACCAGGTGGTGAAGACCTGGTCTTTTGAGAAGTGATTTATTAGTAATGTGATATACAGTTTACAATGTTCTCATCCAGACTGCTCAGATCTGTTAATCGTGTTCAGATTTATTAATGTCATTTAAATTCCTTATTAAGCACCACCGACCATGCCTAAATTTCAACCGGTAGACATTCCCCTTCTGACTGCTGACTTAAGAAAAGCAATCCTTTTCCCATAATTGGACACTTAACAGTGATAGTTGGGACTTCCTGGCGGCTCAGACAGTAAAGGTAGTTTTCAGTACCTTTCAGTTCTGAGCACTGTGCTAAATATTTCAGGATTGAAAGAAAAATCCTCCGTCGTGTTTTTAGCAACTTCTCATTGAGAATCAGAGCGTTTTCATCAATAGATGACTAACACAGTAAGCTAGGTAAGCTCCTATCTATTCCGAGTTACCACTGACCTAACCTCCACGTGACCCAACTCAGATCGCGAAAACTCGACCCCAGTTTCCTTATTTTACCAAAGCAGGAGTAAGACTGAAAGTCTTCTATTGCATGCAAGCAGTCTAGTTTATTGATAAGCATTGACGAGCTTCTTGTAGTCAAAAAGCTACTGTATTTGCACAGTGGAGGAGAAGGTATGGTGTGTGTGTGAGTCACTCAGTCGTGTCCGACTCTTTGCGACTCCATGGACTGTAGCCCACCAGGCTCCTCTGTCCATGGAATTCTCCAGGCAAGAATACTGGAGTGGGTTGTCATCTCCTCCTCCAGGAGATCTTCCCAACCCAGGGATCGAACCTGGGTCTCCCACATTGCAAGCAGATTCTTTACCGAGCCACCCAATGCACGGTGTGGTATTCTCACTTCTAACCATAAAGTCCACTCACTTTTTAAAATAGGAGAGCCCAACCTGGTCTCCAAGCATGGTCGTAGGTTAGGGCTGCCATCACCAAGTATCGCAAATGAGTAGCTGACACAACAGAAGTGTACAATCTCACAGTTCTAGAGCCTAGACCTGAAATCAAGGTGTCAACAGAGGGCCTGTGCTTGCGTTGAGATTCGGATGATATTAAAAAATGATACGATAGACAAGGACCCCGGAACAGCACAGTGCTGTCCTCCACGGACCCTGTAAGGGCCACACAGTCACACACAGGTCTGACACTCTAATGCAAGGTGATTGGTAAAACCAGGTTGAAAGCCATGGCTTACGTAGGGGCTTTCAACCTCAATTCAGGTCTGATCCCCACTTCCAAGCCACTAGACCTCTCCATCACCCAGGGTAACCCCCCGTGGGTCAGCTTGGGAGGGATCTCAACTCTCTTACCAAAGGAAGAGGTGGGGAAGCATGTACATTTCACATGCTTGTTGGTAGACACTGGCATTAATGCCTTGGAATCTGGCTGAACAGGCAGGAGAATTTCTTCCTCTTGGGGAAAGTAGGAGGTTTTCTCTCCTCCTACAAAGAGGGGGACGGGTGGGTTTCCGAATGCATGGTACGCCGATTACATGCCATCATGCCCTGTGCCCAGCACCACTCAGGACTTGGTCCAGAACCTGTGGTTGTTAACCAAGCTGGGGGCTCGCCCTGGAACTGAGCAAACACACAATCGCCTGCGAGCTCAAACCCAGCAAATATAACCTATGTCACTCGGGGTCTTACAGCGTTGAAGTGGCAGCCATGGCTTGTATGCTAATAAAGCAGATAAAGCTAATAAAGCAATAATAATATTGACCACAGTGCTTCCCATGGCTGAGCATGAAAATGTCGAAAGGGCAGTCAACACTGTTTACCCTAATGCACTATTAAAAGAATACATTCTAGCTGAAGTTTCCTGATTGTGATCTCACAGGAAGGACCGCCAGTACGTGCTTTCCTCCTGAAGGGTCAAGTGCATGGAAACCCACATCAGATGAGATCTCACATATTTTGAGTTTCTTTTTTAATTGACTTATGTGAGATCGTAACGCTTTATTTACAAAGGGAGAATTACTGAGGAATCAGAGTATAAACATTTTGCTAGAGACAAAAGTTTATACTCTGATTGGCTGCCGTCTATGGGGTCGCACAGAGTCGGACACGACTGAAGCGACTCAGCAGCAGCAGCAGCAGCAGAGACAAAAGTCAATCACTTTTTGGCATGGTATTTTAAATGTCTGCATCATGTCCTCTGGACAAATGAAATGTGAATGAGGAACCACCAATGGGATGAAGAGTTACCCTCTTCCTATTACAGGCTTCAAAGAGAGACCAGATGAGACTAGCAAACCTGAAGAATGCGACAGCTTGCCAGAAAAAGGAAACACAGAATGATTATACCTCTAGGAAAAGAAAGACAGTTGTGTTGGCACAAGAATACGTGAGCCAGATTCACAGGGCCTGAGTCCACAGCCCACATGGGCTACCATGGATCAGCTTCCAAACTATCTGAGCACCAGTTTCCCCACCTGTAAAATGAAGATGGTCATAGCACTGTAGCAGTTTCGGAATGCACCTCACAACAAACCCACATCACACCGTAGGAGAGGTCTGTATAACACAGCTTCAAATCCAGGAGGTGTAAAAGAAAATGACAAGTTAACACTGTCAAAATAAAAAATGTCCATGTGAATAAAACACCATAAACAAAATCAAAAGACAAATGAGAAACTTGGGGAAATATTTGCATCTTATATAACGGAAAAAGAACTAATTTCCATAATAAATACAGTTCCCATAGTTTGATAAGGAAAAGAAAAAAAATTGAATTCTTTTTTATTGGAGTATAGTTGCTGTACAGTGTTGTGTTCGTTTCTACTGTACAGCAAAGAGAATCAGCCACATGTGTACGTATATATACACCCCTCTTCCTTGGATTTCCTTCCCATTTAGGTCATTGGTCTTTAGCCATTCGAAAAGATGCTCAATCTCACTCTTTTTTAAAAAGCGACACTAAGACACTGTTTCTCCCATCGGGTAGGCAAAACTCTAAAAGTTTAATGACACAGTATGTTGGTGAGGCTGTAGGGGAACTAGGGATTCATGCATTCTTGTTGGAAGGGAAAATTGATATGACCCCTATGGAGCACAGTTTGGCAGTGAGTATTAAAATTACAAATGCATACATCATTTTTCTGACCAGTTCTCCTTCTAGGAATATACTTCATAAATAAGTTCTTAGGCATGCAAAATTATATGTGAATATTTTTAGCATTGTTTATAATGATATAAATGTTTGGTTAGAGACTAAATTATGAATAATTAATTTATGACACATCCATACAGCTAAAAAATTTCTTTCACCTACTGATGCAAAACAATCTCCAAGATATATCCAACAGGAAAAAGCAACATGTAACAGGTCAATGTGTACACCATGCTATAATTTATCTTTAAAAGAAGGAATGATAATAGCAGCTTACACACTGGGATGGGGAATGAGAACTGAGATGATGGAGCCAAGAATAAGCAGAAGATATTTCAATAATACATTTCTATATTTTTGGTGTTTGAATGATATAACTCTATTACTTATTCAAATATTAGATAGAAAATAAGGCTGCTTCTGCTAAGTCTCTCAGTCGTGTCTGACTCTTTGTGATCCCATGGACTGTAGCTCACCAGGCTCCTCTGTTCTTGAGATTCTCCAGGCAAGAATACTGGAGTGTGTTCCCATTCCCTTCTCCAGGGGATCTTCCCAACCCAGGGGTTAAACCTGAATCTCTTCAGTTCAGTTCAGTCGCTCAGTCGAGTCCGACTCTTTGCGACCCCATGGACTGCAGCACTTCAGGCTTCTCTGTCCGTCTCCAGCTCCCGGAGTTTACTCAAACTCATGTCCATTGAGTCAGTGATGCCATCCAACCATCTCATCCTCCCTCTGTTGTCCCCTTCTCCTCCTGCCCTCAATCTTTCCCAGCAACAGAGTCTTTTCAAATGAGTCAGTTCTTTGCATCAGGTGGCCAAACTATTGGAGTTTCAGCTTGAACATCAGTCCTTCCAATGAATATTCAGGACTGATTTCCTTTAGGATGGACTGGTTGGATCTCCTTGCTGTCCAAGGGACCCTCAAGAGTCTTCTCCAGCACCACAGCTCAAAAGCATCAATTCTTCTGCACCCAGTTTTATTTATAGTCCAACTCTCACATCCATACATGACTACTGGAAACACCATAGCTTTGACTAGATGGACCTTTGTTGGCAAAGTAATGTCTCTGCTTTTTAATATGCTGTCTGGGTTGGTCATAACTTTTCTTCCAAGGAGCAAGTGTCTTTTAATTTCATGGCTGCAATCACCATCTGCGGTGATTTTGGAGCCCAAGAAAGTAAAGTCTCTCACTGTTTCCATTGTTTCCCCATCTATCTGCTATGAAGTGATAGGATCAGATGACATGATCTTTGTTTTCTGAAAGTTGAGTTTTAAGCCAACTTTTTCACTCTCCTCTTTCACTTTCATCAAGAGGCTCTTTAGTTCTTCTTAGCTTTCTGTCATAAGGGTGGTGTCATCTGTATATCGGAGAAGGCAATGGCACCCCACTCCAGTACTCTTGCCTGGAAAATCCCATGGACGGAGGAGCCTGGTAGGCTACAGTCCATGGGGTCGCGAAGAGTCGGACACGACTGAGCGACTTCACTTTCACTTTTCCCTTTCATGCATTGGAGAAGGAAATGACAACCCACTCCAGTATTCTTGCCTGGAGAATCCCAGGGACGGCGGAGCCTGGTGGGCTGCCATCTATGGGGTCGCACAGAGTCGGACACGACTGAAGCAACTTAGCAGCAGCAGCAGCATCTGTATATCTGAGGTTATTGATATTTCTCCCTGCAATCTTGATTCCAGCTTGTGCTTCATCAAGCCCAGGGTTTCTCATGATACACTACGCATGTAAGTTAAATAAGCAGGCTGACAATGTACAGCCTTGACGTACTCCTTTCCCTATTTGGAACCAGTCTGTTTTTCCATGTCCAGTTCTAACTGCTGCTTCTTGGCCTGCATACAGATTTCTCAGGAGGCAGATCAGGTGGCCTCTTAGGTCTCCTGCATTGACAGGTAGGTTCTTTACCACTAGCGCCACCGAGGAAGCCCATCTGGTGCTCAGCTAGTTTTCTCTGTGAACATAAAATGTAGATTGTGTGTGTGTCAGTCGCTCAGTCTTGTCTGACTCTGCGACCCCATGGACTGCAGCCCACCAGACTCCTCTGTCCAATATTTCCAATAAACTCGTTTGTTATATTATTTGTCTCCCATAAACTCAAGTAAAGAACCCTATAAATTCAGATTCACAGGGAAGCTTTTTTAAACTTCTGAAACAATGTGATTATTTTGCTGTTTGGACAACAAATGCTTTTTAGAAACGTATAGTTTGAACTATGCAGTTCAAACCCTTTGTGTACATAGTTAAGTATTAGAAATCATGAAAGGTGATCATTTAACTTTGCTTAGATAATCAATGCAGGTGAGCTCAAGTTTGAGTAAGGGCTCTTCCTTTGAATGGTGGCTCAAATGGTAAAGCATCTGCCTGCAATGCAGGAGACCTGGGTTCAATCCCTGGGTCAGGAAGATCCCCTGGAGAAGGGAATGGCAACCCACTCCAGTATTCTTCCTGGAGAATTCCATGGACAGAGGAGCCTAGTGGGCTACAGTGTATGAGGTCGCAAAGAGTTGGACAAGACTGAGCAACTAACACTTTCTACTTTTCACATCCTCCTTCCAATCACCTGGCATGTTCTCCTCCCAACAAACCCCTATCCTTAGATGGGATCCAAAATTCACCTCATTAACGTAACAAAAGACACACATATCACTTCGACACTTAGGAAATTCTGAGGGTTTTAAGAGCTATGAGCCAGAAACTGTAGATGAAAAACCAAATATGTAGAAAAATATTATTTTGGTCATCTGAGTGTCCAAATATACTTCTCATAAACCACAATATCACACAATGAACTTCTTCTTAAGCCCAAGAAAAATGTAGGAAAAAAGTAAGATATTACATTTAATACAATTAAATATATTGTTATATATTAATATAATAATAATAAGCAAAAAGTAATGACTTACATAATAATTCTAACAAGCATTAGCTCAACACATTCTCTGCACTTTCTGATTCTTCCTAAATTCATTACACACTTTTTAAAAAATTATTTATCTATTTTTATTTCTGGCTGTGCTAGCTTGTCTCTAGTTGAGTTGCCGGGGCGTCTCGTTGTGGTGCCTTCTCTTGTGGACCACCGGCTCTAGAGCGCGGGCTTTGGTAGCTGCAGCACGTGGGCTCAGTAATTGCGACTCCCTGGGTTCTAGCGCACAGACTTAATAGCTGTGGCGCACGGGCTTAGCTGCTCCAAGGCATGTGGGATCTTCTCAGATCAGGGGTGGAACCCGTGTCTCCTATAGGCGGATTCTTTACCACTAAGCCACCTGGGAACCCCTCTTTACACATTTTGATGTATCTACATAACTTAAGCAATTTCCAAAGGACGTTCACTGGTGATCTAAGAAACTGATCAAAATCATGCCCCCAAAGTTCCTGTTCACATATCCTAATGGTATATGGTGTAGGTCACTTGAACTTTCTATTTCAATGTTTATAATTCAAATCGAGCCTGTTACAATTAGGGAAGAGAAAGGAAAACAAGGAAGCTATTTTGAAAGATTGAAACTTTTCACAGGTGAAAACAAGACATGACTTAACTACTGTAGGGAAGTGTTCTGACGTCACCAACTGGGACAAGACTAAGGGTCTGAGTTACAACAGACAGATTCTCAGGACTTTTGTTTCTCTTCTTGTTTTTCCCTCTTCTTCATTCCTAAATTCGATGCACAGCAGCATGATCTATTTGGAAGAGAAAATAATCTGGATAAAAGTCCGATCCTAGCTACACTTACTGTATGAATAACCTCTTGAGCAAGTGCCTGATGTCTTTGTATTTTTGGTTCTTCATCAGGATGATAGACAGTTTTATTCTTCCATAGGCCTCCTTAAAAATCAGCTTTGTTGAGGTATAATTCACATATTGTAAACTGCATCCATTCAAAAATGTTCAATTTGATCAATTTTGCCTGATATATATACTCATGAAATCACCACCATCATCAAAATATGAAACACATGGGTAATACTAGTATTGTCATATTTGTTCATTTTGTTTTACCCATTCTAGTGGGTATGTAATAGTATCTCACTGTGGCTTTAATTTGTATTTTCCATTGACTAACAGTGTTGAACATCTCTTCACATGTTTATTGGCCATTTGTGAAGTACTCAATTTATGCCTTTTTTTTTTTGAGTGTTTAAGTACTAATTTTCAGCATACTTTCTGTATTTTATTGATAGTCCATTTTAATACGTTTTTGTGCTTTTAATGTTCTGTTTAATAAATTTTTTCCTCTCCAAGTGTCATAAAGATCTTTTATTCTGTTATCTGCTGTAAGTTTTATACCTTTTTAAGAGTCTGCATTTATAGATCTAAATGTAAAAATAGAGATTTTATTAATGCATTTAAGTCTATGACCCATTATAAGTTAATCTCTGTGTATGATGTGAGGAAGAATCAATGTAATTTTTTTCCATATGGAAAGACTACTTTTAAAAAAACTTTTGATGACTAATAAGAAACTAGTTTTCGGGGGTTTTTTGTGGGGGTACCACACTGTGTAGATGTGAGAGCTGGACCATAAAGAAAGCTGAGCACCAAACAATTGATGCTTTCAAACAGTGGTGCTGGAGAAGACTCTTGACAGTCCCTTGGACAGCAAGGACATCAAACCAGTCAATCCTAAAGGAAATCAATCCTGAATATTCATTGGAAGGACTGATGCTGAAGGTGAAGCTCCAATACTTTGGGCTCCAGATGTGAAGAGCCGGCTTACTGTAAAGACCCTGATGCAGAGAAAGATTGAGGGCAAGAGGAGAAGGGAGTGACAGAGGCTGAGATGGTTGAATGGCATCACTGACTCAATGGACATGAGTTTGAGCAAACTCTTGGGAGACAGTGAAGCCTGGCGTGCTACAGTCCGTGGGGTCGCAAAGAGTCAGACAAACACTTAGCCACTGGACAACAACAACAACACCATGTGGCATCCAGACCCTGGTTTGTTGTGGAAAGCACAGCTTCTCTGTACACAGGTACGGAATCAAATCTCCAGACACAGAGTTCTGGATGAAGCAGAAAAGGATAGCTTTATTGCTTTGCCAGGCAAAGAGGACAAAACGGGCTCATGCCCTCAAATCACGTGTCCCAACTTGGGGAAGAGAGGGAGACGTTTTATAGTAACTTTTCAAAGTAGGAGTCAACATCATCAACCTTCAGATCCAACTGGTCTGGGGTCTACATGCTTGTGGGCAGCTTACCATCATTAACTTCTCCCATCTGGAGGGAGTTTCAGTATTTGCAAAACAGCTCAAAGATACTGTTGCATCTGCTGATGGAGAAATAGGACCTTGCCTCAAGGCTGCTCTTGACAGTTTCTCCCAGGTCTCACATCCCCTCCCTTCCTTAATTTACAACTGCATGCATCTGCCTGATCCCTGGGTTGGGAAGATCCCCTGGAGGAGGAAATGGCAACCCACTCCAGTATCCTTGGCTGCAGAATCCCCATGGACAGAGGAGCCTGGTGGGCTACAGTCCATGGGATCACAAAGAGTCGGACATGGCCAAGTGACTAACACTTTCACTGAATCTGCTCACTGGAACTCAAGGAAGGTCATGGAGGCTGAATGAAGGCTGTTTCCTATAATCAAAGAAATGGGGGACACAGAAAGGCTCTGTGCCCAGGAGCCCCACCGTTTGCCAAGTTTCCCCGCCAGGGATCAAACTCGTGCCCCTGCAGTGGAAGCACAGAGTCCTAACCACTGAACAACCAGGGAATTCTCTCCAAATTCTCATATGATTTCCCATAAGCCTACTGAATCAGTAAATTTAAATATTCCATTAAACTTGGGAGGTTTTCTGTCGTTATTCCTTCAGCTATTTTCCATCTCATTCTCTTTATCCTCTTCTTCTGGAACTTCAACTATCTATACGTTAGCCTTTTTGATATTGTCCCACACATCCCTGAGGGCTCTCTGGAATGTTTTTATTCTCTTTCTCCATCTCCCCTTCCTCCTCTTCTCTTCCTTCTTTCTCCACTTCCTTGTCTTCTCTCTTGACAACAGGCCACTTTTTCCTGGCTCTTCTTGTCTTGAATAGTTTGGGATTATGACCTGGACATTGTAAATATTTTGTAGTCAAGACTGAGGTCTGTTGTATTCATCCCAAGATTGTTGATACTTCATCTTAACAGGCAATTGACTTGATTAAATTGAAATGGCAAGGTCTGTCTCACCTGTGGTGGGTGGCAATGCAGATCTCAGGTTGTCCCTCAGGATCCTTGGGGGATTGACTCTGGAATCCTCACCTCCTCCATCAAGACCCCTGGATGCTCACAACTCTTAGCTGACCCTCCTGTTTTCGGGGTGTAACCCACATATAACCAGCTGTACTCCAAACCCAAGTCTGCCTTGTGCAGTGTTCAAACACAGAATTCAGGTCACCTCTCTTCTGAGTAATCCCTCATTTTCTCATTGCTCTGATTGTCCCAGGCTTCACCCTCTGCTTCCTTGGGCCAGAATAAAACAGACCTTCCACTGGAGTTTCAGCCAGTCACACACCCTTTGTGATCATGTCCCATCCTCTGGTCAGAGCTGATGCCAGGAAATATACACCTTCCTCTGACGTTCAACTCCCCTCTGCCTGCGTATCCCTTTGTTTACTCTCCATATCCCTTTGTTGATCTTTGTGGATTGTCTGGAGTTTATAGTTGCAATGTGCTGGGGGGTTTGGTCCATTCAGTGCCCACTCCACCATACCACTGGGCATGTGTCTTCTCCAATGTGTGTGCAACACCTAATAAAGAACTCTCAGCCTTGGGCTGGTGTCCCTGACAACCTCCCCCCGCACCCCCCAGTAGGCTTATTGAAGGGATAAGATGTGATCTTTCGGCATGTTCCATATTTAAAGTATATGGAGGCATTTACACACATAAAAATTGACCAGCCTGTAAAAAGACAATGTGGCCGAAACAAACATTAAGAAAAATATATTACAGTCTTAAGGAACCAGAAACAAGTGGAGGTCCTCACCTAATGGATATGTAGGTATTCCCTTTTATTTTCCCAACAAGTGACAGAGTTTTCATTGTAATTGGAAATGAGAAAAAGCATAGCTTGGTTTCTGGCAGAACTGTAGGTGATATGACACTTGGATAGCATGCATTTAATTGCTAAGAAACATTTTCCATGGCAAGATTTAAATGTCTAAATCCTGAAAGTTACAGCAAACATCCAACAGTCCTCAAAACACACTGAGTTGCACACGACCTTAATGTATTCCTTCTGGGATTTTTAATTATAAAGTTCAATAACTCCTTTAAAGATAGGAATTGTTTGTCTGTTCAACAAACATTACATCAGAGCCAAGCAATAAAGCAATCTGTAAAACTGGTCTTGCCAGGTAACTCATTGGTAAAGAATCTGCCTGCCAATGCAGGAGATACAGGTTCAATCCCTGCGTTGGGAAGATGCCCTGGAGGAGGAAATGGCAACCCACTCCAGTATTCTTGCCTAGAAAATCCCAAGGACAAAGGAGCCTGATGGATTACAGTCCATGGAGTGGAAAAGAGTCAGACACAACTGACCACGCACACACACACAAGCCACAGGCGAAAGAGCCTGACCTGCTTTAGGCCACCGTTCGCTGCGTTGAGTTATTGTGCTCATACGAGGAGCAGTCAGAAGGCCTCTTTGTTATCCCAGTGCCCGACACAGTGCAGCTTTCAAAACTGGACATCTGGCTCCAAAAGAGACACCCGCTCTCAAATTGCTAACCCGATGTTGCTAAACTTAGCAGCTCTTGCCTAAGAATTTTCACAGGTGTTCATTTGCATGCATGCAATTCCTCTTGTTACATTAGCATTTAAACAAATTGTTTGAATCATGTTTCAAACCTAATTTGTGAATGTTGGTGTAATTTATGAACGTTTATGTCTGACTATGCAACCCCATAATGGAGATAGTTATTTTTCAAAATTTCTGGCCATTCCCAGAGATTAAAGAGTTAGAAAATAGGCAAAATTTAAACTACCATCTGCTGGCCCCTGCTCATATTATCAAATGCCTAGGCTTTAAAAATGTCACCTTATTTAATACCCTTGCCTCTGTGGATGAAAAAATGTTACTTGCCATATCATTCAACAAAGGATGTTGTGGCCAGCAAGCCAGCAGCCACTGTAGCCACCCCCAAATATGCACCCTGAAAGCATTTAGGGTGGAGAAAAGCATGATACTGGCCCTGGATAGCTAAATTTTCAAATTGCTTAGTTTCTAAGTCGTGTCCAATACTCTTTAAGACCCCATGGACTGTAGCCCGCCAGGCTCCTCTGTCCATGGGGATTCTCCAGGCAAGAATACTGCAGTGGGTTGTCATGCCCTCCTCCAGGGGATCTTCCTGACCCAGGGATTGAACCTACGTCTCGTGCATCTCCTGCATTGGGAGTGGGTTCATTACCTGCTGAGCCATCAGGGAAGTTCATGGTGAATATCAGCATCTATATTTTATAGATAAGAAAATGAAGTAACTTGCCGAAGAATGAAGTTGACATTTGAACATAGATATTCTGAAGACATGCTCTTTTTCTTCATACCAGCATAGGGGGGTGAGGAGTAAATACTCTAGGTTGGATACTAGTTTTATGTCCTTTCTGTGA
The DNA here is from genome assembly GCF_054371585.1 of Giraffa tippelskirchi. Taxonomy (NCBI): domain Eukaryota; kingdom Metazoa; phylum Chordata; class Mammalia; order Artiodactyla; family Giraffidae; genus Giraffa; species Giraffa tippelskirchi. The sequence continues at coordinate 158,124,216 of NC_137283.1, read as the reverse complement.
TAAACCTGCTGTAAATAATCTGTAATAGAGCTTCACAGACCTGAAATAGTTTTAGAACCACAGAGTAATTCCTGGGTTCAAATTAAAATCACATATATGTAAAAGCAATTTTGTCATGCAAGTCTATTTTTTCCCCGTGTTTTGAAACTGTAAGGTACCCAAGCACAGCGGGTACAGAAGGAGCATGGTGGAGGGGCTGCCCCAGGGCAAGAAATCCAGACTCGCGGGCCTTATCACAGTCTGCCAGCTTCATCTCAAAAAGTGTATTTGGGTCTCAGGTCCTCCGACAAAAACAACTTTTATTTTTAAGAATAGGAAGAGTGAGGGGGGTTTTGATATCTTTTTATAGAAAATTTCCACTCACTGGCTTTAAATTGTACTTTTTATTCAAAAGCACAGCATGTTTTTATATTTGAAACTTCCTAGGAAACTGAGAGCCGTTTTCTCACACTCTGAGTCATGGCTTTACTCTGACTAGGTGAACAGCATCCTCAAGGGCTTACTAGACAGACCCACTGAAACCTTCCAGATCAAAAGGAAATGATCGGTAAATAGCTGCTCCAATTTTCAGTTCTTCTGTACGAGATGGAAAAGCAGAAGCTACAGTACTGAGTATTAGCATCAGATTCAGTAACAACTTCTGAGAAGAACAAGGATTAATCTGAAAGCTGGGCTCTCTTAAGTCAGACCCATGTATTGAGGGGCCTTCTGTCATTTTGGAGAAGAAGGATGCAAACTCACAAACTTTAAAGCAAACACAAATATTTATGTAGAGAAACAAATCACAAATTATAAATTTAATGTTCACATTAGATAAGTTATCAATTGAATGATGGTTTGTTTGTGGTTTGTTTTGCCAAACAAAATCCATCCCCTCAAAATTACATAATATTTTGATTAAAAATCTCTAGACACATTCCATTAATGTTCCTTTTTCTGCATACCCTTTTTAATCACTTTTTAATAAGATTTTGTCTACACACCCTTTTAAATTGCTTCTTCCTATAAAGATTTTGTAAAATAAATAAACATTTTCTAAAAAATAAAATAAATAAATAAATAAATAAACATTTTCTGTAGAAAGAATAAAAGTTATATCTGGGTTTTTTTTAGCTTACTTTATTAAAATGGTGTTCTCATCAACATTAATAGTTTACAATACTTTTTTTTCAGCTTCTCAACTCATCATCAGACTTCCCTGGTGGCTCAGAGGGTAAAGCGTCTGCCTGCAATTCAGGAGACCCAAGTTTGATCCCTGGGTCAGGAAGATCCCCTGGAGAAAGAAAGGGCAACCCACTCCAGTATTCTTGCTTGGAGAATCCCATGGACAGAGGAGCCTGGTAGGCTACAGTCCACGGAGTCACAAAGAGTCGGACATGACTGAGCGACTTCATTCACTTCACTTCAACTCATTATCAGTCATGTCATGTACATTTTTAAGATTTTTGTCAAATTTAGAGAAATTTCTATCGTTTCTTTCATATAGAAGCTGTAAAATCTGGAAAATCTTTCCACAGACACTTTCTGGCTCCATATATTTCAAACCTTTTTTCTCCTCAGGTACCCACATACTGTCAGCACAAGGCCCTGTAAAAAGTGTTCTTATAGGGACTTCCCTGGTGGTGCAGTGGGTAAGACTCCGCCTGCCAATGCAGAGGACACGGGTTCAATCCCTGGTTCAGGAAGATTCCACATGCCACAGAGCAACTAAGCCTGTTCACCACAACCAATGAGTCCACGCTCTGCAGCCTTCGAGCCACAACTACTGAACCTGAGTGCCTAGAGCCTGTGCTCCACAGCAAGAGAAGCCACTGCAGTGAGAAGACTGAGCACCGCAATGAAGAGTAGCCCCTCCGCACCGCGACTAGAGAAAGCCCGCGCAAATGGGACGAAGATCCAGCATAGCCAAAACTCAAATAAATAATTTTTCTAACTGTTCTTATTTGTGTTCTTACTCATCTCAAGCTGGGTGAGCAGGCATAGTGGTCAGCGGGAATTTCTCTGCAAGGCCCTAGTACCCCGGATCAGCTATCAATGGCTTATCTATTCAAGAAGGTGACCGCACACTGCATAAATACATCTCACTGAACCCGAAGTAAATGTATCCATAAGTCAACTTTCCCATATCTCAACCCCCAAAGCCCTATGGCCACTCCACGGCCATGTAAGGGCAGTGGGAGGTGTGGGGGGTCAGAGTGGAAGGAGACAGCAGTGTTAACTGATTGCATTTTAAAATATATTTTGCAAATTTTTTCAAAGCCACATGACCATTTGATCCATTTCTGCCCCTGACCCTTCCTAAAACCTTAGGGGGAACCTGGGTAAGTAGAGGCTCTTAGCTCAAACACCCTTTGCTACTTAGTAAGGGCCACCCCTCTGCATCCTAGCTTTTCACACCCTTAGTCTTTCACTCGGAGAAGGCAATGGCACCCCACTCCAGTACTCATGCCTGGAAAACCCCATGAACGGAGGAGCCTGGTAGGCTGCAGTCCATGGGGTCTCGAAGAGTCGGACACAACTGAATGACTTCACTTTTACTTTTCACTTTCATGCATTGGAGAAGGAAATGGCAACCCACTCCAGTGTTCTTGCCTGGAGAATCCCAGGGACGGGGGAGCCTAGTGGGCTGCCATCTATGGGGTCGCACAGAGATGGACACGACTGAAACGACTCAGCAGCAGCAGCAGCAGCAGCAGTCTTTCACTGACTGTCAGGGAAAATCATTCATGGCTCTTAAATTAGTTCAGTCTTGCACCCACCCCATAACCACAGTCATAGAAGTTATCGGTTAAGTTATAGAGAGTGAAGGCCAAGCTCATAAGGCACCAGGTTAGGTGCTTCAGGTGTCTTCATTCATTGACACATCACAGCAACACTGAGAAATATTCCTCCCATGTTCAGATTAGGAAGCAGGCTCAGAATTACTAAGTAGCAGAGCGGGACCCAGGGCCAACTCCCTGAAGATCTTACTCTTTCTACTGTAATGGCTGCTTCCTGAGGTCTCTTTCCCCTCCCATAATAAAGTGACACACACTTATAACAGAAAACATTTTCAGCACAGAGAAATAGAAGGAATTTTTTTAATTACCCATACTTGTAATGGTTTATAATTGTAAACACCTATACTAGAATTACGGTGACTGAAGCCATGAAATTAAAAGACGTTTGCTCCTTGGAAGAAAAGCTATGACAAACCTAGTCAGTGTATTAAAAAGCAGAGACATCATTTTGCTGACAAAGGTCCATGTAGTCAAAGCTATGATTTTTCCAGTAGTCATGTATGGATGTGAGAGCTGGGCCATAAAGAAGGCTGAGTGCTGAAGAATTGATGCTTTTGAATTGTGGTGCTAGAGAAGACTCTTGAGTCCCTTGGAGTTCAGAGAGATCGAATCCATCAATCCTAAAGGAAATCAACCCTGAATATTCATTGGAAAGATTGATGTTGAAGCTGAAGCTCCAGTACTTTGGCCACATGATGTGAAGACCCAACTCATTGGAAAAGACCCTGATGCTGGGAAAGATTGAAGGCAAAAGGAGAAGAGGGTGGCAGAGGATGAGACGGTTAGATAGCATCACTGACTCAATGGACAGGAGTTTGAGCAAACCCTGGGAGACCATGAAGGATAGTGAAGGCTGGCGGGCTGCAGTCCATGTGGTTGCAAAGAGTTGGACACGACTGAGCAACTGAACAGCAACAATACTTGCATTACACAGGTACAACCATAGTTAAGATTTTGGTATATTTCCATGTTTTATGGAACCTAGAAATTGAAATTATTGTATTAAATAAATGTATTCTCCCCATTTTTAAAGAAACATGTTCCTTGTCAAAAATAAGAAAAATATTAAAAATTATAAACAAACTAAAACCCATCTGTATTAGTTTTCTAGGACTGCTATAACAAAGCGAGTGACTTACACACCAGGAATTGATGATCTCCTAGCTGTGGGGTCTAGAAGTCCAAGATCACGGTGTGACTCTGGCTGGGTCCTTCTGAGGCAGTAAGGAAGTCTGTTCCAGCTTCTCCCCTAGCTTCTGGTAGCTCCCTTGGCTTGCAGAAACAACACACCACTGTCTTTATCTTCATAGGGCTTCCTGCCTGTGGGGGTCTGTGCCTAAATTCTCCTCATTAAAATGACACCAATCATATTGGACTAGGAGCCCACTATGTTCCAATATGACATAGTTCTAATTCAACTAACTATACCTGCAAAGACCCTATCTCCAAGGTTCTGAAGGTTAGGACTTTAACATGAATTTGGGTGGGGACAAAATTCAATCCATAACACCATTCCATGAGCCAAGGAAAACCAATGTTAGCATTTTGAAGTGAAGTCTCTCAGTCATGTCCAACTCTTTGACACTCCTCCCACTAAAAGTGGGATCTATGGCCCCTTTCCTTGAGTCTGGGCAAGTTAGCAACTGCTTTGAGCAGTGGTGAGTGAAGTGAAGTCATTCAGTTGTGTCCAACTCTTTGCAACCCCATGGACTGTAGCCTACCAGGTTCTACCATCCATGACATTTTCCAGGCAAGAATACTGGAATGGATTGCCATTTCCTTCTCCAGGAGATCTTCCTGACCCAGGGACTGAACCGAGGTCTCCTGCATTGTAGGCACTGTAGGCAAACACTTTACTGTCTGAGCCTGAGCAGCGGTCCTAGTACTCAAATCATCACAACCCAGGTACCAGACAGGAGAGTGGAAGAACTTCCAGAAGTTTCCAGCCTCTAGCAATCAAATCATCCCCAACATGAGTCTTACCAACAGAGGTTCCAGGCTTCACGGGATAAAGACAAACCACCCCCACCTCACCCTGTTCCATTTCCTAGCCCATAGGATGTGGGAGCCTGAGAAAATGGTTATTACTGAAGCCACTTGTTTCTGGGCGAACTGGTTACACAGCCAGCAATAGTAACTAGAAATGCTATGATTCTCAGCCTTTTTCCTGTTCCTTTACAAATATCGCTCTTGCTGAACTGAGTCACTAACTTCCTTGATGAAAAGGAAATGATAAATTGTATAACTGCTTCTGAGATTTTCTTTAAGAAATAGAAAAAGAGATAAGCTACAGTTCTAAACTTGTACATAATGAACGTGCTGGTTCCAACCATAGGTAACAAGGGGACATTCACAAGTCCCAGATGAGAAGCAAAGCTTCAGGCTGCGATGGCTGCTAATAAACGGTTTGCTTGTCTTGCCCAATTCAGAGTACCATAAGCCAGGCAAGCATCTAAGTTTGAAAGATGTAGAAAGCATGAGAGGCTCTTGGACATGAAACTGATCAGTATGCTGCATTCAGGTCTGCTCTAAGAAAAGGAGTGTTCAGTTCCTCTCGACATTGTATCTCAACCAGGTAAGTAGCTAAGACAATATTACCAGATGTTGGAAACCAAATCAGTTTTAAGCAGTCATCAAACTTGACATTCTTTCTGAAACAAGGGGTAAAGCATGTGGGAAGAGAAATACATTTTCTGGGAAATTGGAGTTACCTCAGGAGGAACAGTTCAGGGAAGCTTTGCAGGCCAAGTTTCACCCTCAGCCCCCAGAACTGACCAGACCACACAGAGGTCAACCAAGTAGCTACATTGTGGTCCACTGTAAGGCTGGTCTCATGAGTCCTTCCGAGTCGTGATTCCCTCGTTACTGAGCTTTCATTTTGACTTCTCTTTTGTTAGTGTTTTTGTGAGTTCTTTTTTAATGAGGGACAGGATGGTCAATGGGCTTACCTGACAGCTCAGTTGGTAAAGAATCCGCCTCCAGTGCGGGAGACCTGGGTTTGATCCCTGGGTTGGGAAGATCCCCTGGAGAAGGGAAAGGCTACCCACTCCAGTATTCCAGCCTGGAGAATTCTATGGACTGTATAGTCCATGGGGTGGCAAAGAGTCGGACACGACTGAGCGACTTTCACTTTCACTTCTTTCAGAAATGTCTGGTGCAAGGCTGCAAATCTGAAAGTAAATGCCATTGCCTGGAAAAAGAATGGACTTTTTGAGTGTGAGGTTGTTCCCAACATTTTCCCTGACAACTCTAATAGATGTTATTTAATTGTCTTCTGATCTTGAGTGTTTCAGAAAAGCCTAAGCTCAGTGGGATTTTCATTCTTGCAAGGGGATTTGCTTCTTTTTGCCTGAATTCTCATAAGACCTGTCCCCTGTAACGTAAAAACGTTGCCATTAGTTTTTCTTGGATTGTGGAGAACCCTCTTGATCTGTGTATTCTGCTACTAATACTTAACTCAGGAAACAGTTGTTAAATTAAGTCTAGTTGTTACTTCTATTGCACCATAGGAATAGGAGTCTTTTATCTGCTCTGCTATGTATCAATCATCTATCTCAATGTGTGTGTGGTAGTCACTCAGTTGTGACTCCATGGACCATAGCCCACCAGGCTCTTCTGTCCATGGGATTTCCCCAGGTAAGAATACTGGAGTGGCTACCACTCCCTTCTCCAGGGGATCCTCCCAACCCAGGATCAAACCCAGGTCTCCCGCATTGCAGGTTGATTCTTTACTGTCTGAGCCATCTGGGAAGCCCCAATAGGGTCAATATTTTTAATCCTTTCCTCTAGTTCTAGGAACATTTTTCAAGATGGTTCTTTAAATCACTGATGTGATACTCAACAACCTTCTCCATAATGTGGATTTGAATTGTTATTCCATCATCAATCTCCTTTGAATCCGTATTTCTTAATACTCCCTACTTAATGTTGATTCAGACACAGCGAGCTCTCAGATCCTCAAAGTTCTAGGTGTTCTCTCACCTCTTGGGCTTCACACATGGTATTCTTTCCCCCCTCATTTCATCCGGCAAACTCCTGCAAATTCATATGACCTGATCTCGTGTCCTCTCACGCAGGAAGCTTGCCATGACCCCCAGCCCGGGTGAGGGGTCCCTGTGCTCTATTGCTCCCTGACCCACCCTGCTATCACACATCTCACACAAGATTTTAAGTTTCTATTCCCCTGGTTACCCCACTAGACCCGTGAGGACAGTTCTATTCATCATCTTATTCTCAGCACCCCAGCACAATCACTGGCACTCAGAAAGTATTTTTGCCTATAGTATCACTCCCTTTCAATCACATCTAGCTGTCTTTCAAGTATTCTTTTTCTTGTGGTTTCCTGTCTTATTCATAGGTGGTGCCAGTGTTTTTAGGGATGCCAAACAGTCTCACTTCTAGAGATTCAGCTTCCTCTGACTGTTCAAAGGCATACATAATCCAATTCTGAAAATATAAACAAATACTATGCTGTTAAAAAAAAAAAGACAGGAAATTAATGTGATACAGTATTATTAACTAAAGTACAGACTTTGTTTAAATTTCACAAAATTTTATGCTAGTGTCCATTATTTGATTTCATGTCTTATTCAAGACTCCACATTGTATTTAATTGCATTGAGCAGCTTCAGCTGCATGCAACAAATTCTGGTAAATTCTCTTTCCATTTTTATTCTATTACATTTTCTAATCTTCCCTGTTATGGCTCCTTAGATACACCCATCATTTAAAAATGGACATTTAATTTCCAAATACATGGGATGTTTAAAAGTATCTTTCACTTTTTCTTATTTTGATATTAATTTCCCATTTAAATGCTTTCTTCTTGGCAATCACCCTCTGGATTTTTTCAGTCTCCTAACTTTATTGAGGCTTTTGATGGTTAAGTCAAAGATCTTAGTAAATGTCACATTGCACTTGAAAATATGTTATTTTCAAATATCTTCTGATACTGATTTCTAACATAATTCCACAGTGATAAGAGAACAGACTCTATAATTTCAATACCTTTAGACCATGAAATTTTTGCACCTTATGACCCTGGATATGTTTCAGCGTCTCCCAGTTTATAGTCTATGGGAACTTGAATACAATTTGTATCCTACTATTGTGTGATAACTGTATAAATCTTAATTATGTTGAATTGGTCCATAGTGTTTTTCAGGTCTATTATATCTTTCTACTTCTCTATATGGTCATTCTATTAATTTTTGAGAGTTTGATATTGAAACTCCAACTAAAAATCTTAATTTATCCACTTAAAAAATAATTGCAATATATAGTAGAACTATATGTAACCTTGTTCTGTATTTTCCAAGACTCCTGTAAATGTGTTATCATACTTTCATAATTTAAAAAATAAGAGAAACATTTTAAAAAAGGAAAAATGAAGGCATATTTTCTTTTCCTCGTTTGACAGCACTTTTTCCAGAGGCTTTAGCTTTCTCCTCTTCCTCTTCCTGCTCTTCCAATAGGGGAATTAAGACTGTGTATGTGCCAACCAACGACATCATAACTGCCCCCAGCCTCACTCCTGGGTGCATTTTAAATCCCCTTCTCAAGCTGAAACAGACTGTGTTTTGCACAACTTTCACCCCACTCCCCTCACTGACATCTACTGTGCTCTTCTAAACAGACTATATATAAAGATTATATATAAAATTCCATCCATTTTATATGGGAGTTTATAAAACTTTCTTCTGATTCTAAGAGAATTCAGGTTAGGATAATTTTTTCAGATCAAATCTCACAGATAATTAAAGAGACTTCTGATAATGAATACATGTGCAAGGAAAAATTCATTAATGGTTCTATTCAAGATTTTTTGGTTAAAAACAATTCACTTATTTGGGGGGGTTAAAGGAAATTAAATATTATATGACTAGCAAATGTACCTCATAATATTCATACATATGCTCCTGAAGAGTTAAGTAAAACTAGGTTTTAATTAACATATTTTCCAGATCAGAATGCCTTTTTTTTTTTTTCTGGTGGAAGAAAGGCATTTATTCAACATATTGTGGGCATATATATACTCTCTTACCAGATAGCCCTTTTTAGCAGAGATAGGGATCAAAGATCTAACAAGTCATCTAGAAAGCCGGAGGCTAGAATTATTCTCTAGAGAGGGGGTTGTAAGAGTAACTTTACATATCAGAAAGGAGGAGACTTGTAAATGGCTGCTGTTCACCATATGGAATTTCCATATGAATGAGATACATGAATTTCTATTATCCCCGAAAGCCAGCTTGCCAGCTCTCTGGCACCTGTATTCAGGTGCTGTTAAGGAACATAGAATTTATGCAATACTGAAAACAGCACACAGGAAGCCTCCTGTTAGATGTATCCTGACAACTCCCCCTGTTTTATTATATTTGTAAAAAAAGGTCCTGACCATATGAGTTTGTTTAGTATAAACCAATCTTATAGAAAGGCAACGGTAAACAACAAAAAAAGTCACCACGACAAACACCAAAGTTACAGTTTCAGATCTGATGCTGTGAATATTTTGAAATCAACCTCGTGGGTATAGCCCAGATAATTAAACTGCTAGTTGCTCAGCTAAAGTCTGTAGATTAGTGGAAGCAGGCAGACGTTTTAACAAGGAGTTCTTTTTGTACATACAGCGAGGCATTATTATGTATGTTTCATAAATGAATTTTGACTTGTACCCAGTTGTAGGTACTATAATTAGATTGACCAGGAGTAACACAGTATTGAGTAGAATCTCAATCACAATCAAAAGGGAATCATTTCTTAACAAGTATATAGTAGCAATCAATACAGGTTACAGAAAGTATAGTCTTATTAGCATGTCCTTGTAAAATGTCCATTCCAAGTTTCAAGTTTTTAGGTGCTCGCAACAGGTTTCCTGGTGTCTCATAGTTTAGGCCCAAACTGTTTATTGATCTGAAGGCGAGGTGGGGAGATTTTTCTGTTAAGTCACTCAAGAAGTCCTTTGTCATGGGAATGAATTCTTTCCCTAAGGTTTTTGTAGTGTAACCATGGTTTACAATTTAAGCAAAGTCTGAAAGTCTTTTTTGGGAGGCAGGGGGAAAGCCCAAGTTTGTCGGAATTCTGTTGGTATCATGCAGGAAGGAAGGACTTCATAACCTAGAGAAATGTTAATTAGTTTTTTATTCTACTTCAAGGTGTGAGGGCCCTTTAATGCTCTAGGAAGAAGGCATATGTATAGTCATTAGTAGAAACAATTAATCTTCTCTCCATCCATTTTATCACCTGTAGTAAAAACGGGGTTGGGTATGAATGATTAATTTGCCTCGGGTGAAGGAGTGGCACAAGCATTCAGGCTAAGCATAGCTAGGAAAATGTTTTCTGGATTCTGCGGCATTCCCTGTTGAAAGACCAAATATTCAGCTCGATTAGTAAGGGTTTTTATTTGTCCCCAAGTGGGGAGGTTATAAGGTTGATGTCGCCGAGGGTGGCGCTTCCTGGAGGTCTTTAGAGCTGCCATGGCCTGTATTGGAATTTCTTCCTCCTGGGGTTTTTGTTGTTCCGTCTCTGTTTTGAAGGCTGGGGGCCCCCTTGGGTCAAGTTTTCCGAAGGGGGAGCCATGTGAGCTCTTTGGATCCACCAGCTTTAATAAGCTTTCTGGGGTCACTCTGCCCGACTTGCCGTATCCCAAGTCCCTGTTCTGGCGCGCCAATTGTTGTGGTCCTTTAATGGACCAGAACTTGGGGGTACAGAGTCGACCGATAAGAAAGTAAGAGAGGGAAGAAAAGAGGCTGATATTCCCTGGTTTACACAGTATGCCAATATAACTCTAGGATAAAGAGCTAGCACCGTCAACGTAGGCTCAGGGCGCCCTCTCGAAGAGGTCTTGAAAGCCCAGGCAAATAAGTAGACACAGTGGACACCTGTGCTCCGTGGAAGCAGCCTGAAACGGAGAGAGGGAGAGAGCGAGAGGGAGAGAGAGAGAGAGAGAATGAGGAAAGACACGGGGACCAGTGCTCTGGTGGAAGAAAGGCCCAGAATGCCTTTTTAAGAACACCAGGGATCCGACCGGACGGGCCCTCGGGATTGCCGCCATCATCAGCACAGAGTTGGCCGAGGCACACAGCTGCTTGGACAGCACTAGCGACATGGACCGTGTGCCCGGACGCCACCACGAAGACTCCGGTTACCTCGGCCTGGGAGTCGACGAGCCCCAGGGAGAAGCTGATACGAAGCCCACCGAGGTTTCGGGCATCGCAACAAGTGCTGCCGTCGAGGAGGAGTCGGGATCGGAACCTGAGTCAGGAGCGGCGGCAGCAGCAGCGGAACAGGGCCAGGTTGGGGTGGGAGCACCCGACCCCATGGTCGACGAGATCCAGAAGGGCGGCGGCGGCAGCGACGAGGAGGAGTTCCTGCAGGAGCCACCGATGCCGGGCGGACGCCGAGGATCCGCAGCCCTCGGACAGGCAGCCAAGCTTCCACAGCTGCCCGTTCCACCAGCTGCACCTGAAGGAGCAGGAGAGCGTTTTCCAGCGCAGCCGGTACCCCAATGTGCTCGCTCGGAAGGCACTTTCAATTCGAAGCGATGAGAGGGAAGCCAAAGTGCAGTTCAGTAAGCCTGAAAACAACAATTTGTGACAGCAGCCATTATAAAACCTGCTTCAAGTCTTGGGCACATTCGTCCTAGACATTCTCAAATTTTTTATTTTTTTGGATGCCTTTTCCATGTTTAGCAAATAAGTTTTTAACTTTGGGGGCTTTGGCCAGTGGAAATGGGATAGTTCAGTTCAGTTCAGTCGCTCAGTCATGTCCGACTCTTTGCGACCCCATGAATTGCAGCACGCCAGGCCTCCCTGTCCATCACCAACTCCCGGAGTCTACCCAACCCCATGTCCATCGAGTCAGTGATGCCATCCAACCATCTCATCCTCTGTCGTCCCCTTCTCCTCCTGCCCCCAATCCTACCCAGCATTAAGGTCTTTTCCAATGAGTCAACTCTTCCCATGAGGTGGCCAAAGTATTAGAGTTTCAGCTTCAACATCAGTCCTTCCAATGAACACCCAGGACTGATCTCCTTTAGGATGGATTGATTGGATCTCCTTGCAGTCCAAGGGACTCTCAAGAGGCTTCTCCAACACCACAGTTCAAAAGCATCAATTCTGCAGTGCTCAGCCTTCTTCACCGTCCAACTCTCACATCCATACATGACCACTGGAAAAACCATAGCCTTGACTAGACGGGCTTTTGTTGGCAAAGTAATGTCTCTGCTTTTAAATATGCTATCTAGGTTGGCCATAACCTTCCTTCCAAGGAGTAAGCGTCTTTTAATCTCATGGCTGCAATCACCATCAGCAGTGATTTTGGAGCCCCCCAAAATAAAGTCTGACACTGTTTCCACTGTTTCCCCATCTATTTGCCATGAAGTGATGGGACCAGATGCCATGATCTTAGTTTTCTGAACGTTGAGCTTTAAGCCAACTTTTTCACTCTCCTCTTTCACTTTCATCAAGAGGCTCTTTAGTTCTTCTTCACTTTCTGCCATAAGGGTGGTGCATATCTGAGGTTATTGATATTTCTCCTGGCAATCTTGATTCCAGCTTGTGTTTCTTCCAGCCCGGCATTTCTCATGATGTACTCTGCATATAAGTTAAATAAGTAGGGTGACAATATACAGCCTTGACGTACTCCTTTTCCTATTTGGAACCAGTCTGTTGTTCCATGTCCAGTCTTAACTGTTGCTTCCTGACCTGCATACAGGTTTCTCAAGAGACAGGTCAGATGGTCTGGTATTCCCATCTCTTTCAGAATTTTCCACAGTAAACACCAATTTATCGAAATTGCCAGTTATCAGAAATAATGTGATTTCCTGAAAGAGCAAGAAAAGGAAATCACTGTTGTTCCTATGTCCTGTGAAAAATTAAACATAATAAAGTTCAATTTCTTCTAAAAAAAAAAAATTAAAGAATACCATTCTGAAATGTTTTAAATGAAGATTTCTTTTTTAAAATGAAGATTTCTGTGGTACATATACACCATGGAATATTGTGTATGGAAGATTTCTTTTTTAAAATGAAGATTTCTGTGGTGCATATACACAATGATATTACTCAGCCATTAAAAAGAATACATTTGAATCAGTTCTAATGAAGTGGATGAAACTGGAGCCTATTATACAGAGTGAAGTAAGCCAGAAAGAAAAATACCAATACAGTATACTAACGCATATATATATGGAATTTAGAAAGATGGTAACGATAATCCTATATGTGAGACAGAAAAAGAGACACAGATGTATAGAACAGTCTTTTGGACTCTGTGGGAGAGGGCGAGGGTGGGATGATCTGAGAGAATAGCATTGAAATATGTATATTATCATATGTGAAACAGATCACCAGTCCAGGTTCGATGCATGAGACAGGTGCTCAGGGCTGGTGCACTGGGATGACCCAGAGCAATGCAATGGGTAAGGAGGTGGGAGGGCAGTTCAGGATGGGGAACACATGTAAACCCATGGCTGACTCATGTCAACGTATGGCAAAAACCACTACAATATTGTAAAGTAATTAGCCTAAGAAAAGAAAAAAAAAAATAAATAAATAAAAATTATACCTATCTTTTTGGCAATTAAAAAAATTTTTTTTCAATTTCTTTAAACTACATTGATCTCACTATCTTAACTCTTTAAAATGTGAACTTATTGAAGATAAAATAATAATGCAAGACTAATTTTTTTAATAAAGACATGCAGATCCAAAGATTAGACTGTTCCAGAACATTTGCTTTTTTTAAATTTGAAAGTCAGTATTAGTTGACAATGGCTTTCATAAATTTGAAATTCACATTCTCCTCACCAAAATCAAGGTAATTCATAGCATCTACTTCTTCAGCTCCATCTTCTCACCTTCTCAAGCTACAGGATGCTGTATTGTGGATGTCCTACAACCTTCATAATATCACAATGTTCCCTATTAGGTGGAGGAAGCAAGTTGGAACCAAAGAGATAAAGACATCAGATGGAAGAACAGAGGGAAGAAGGAGTGCCCACTTTGCTGTCATTCAAATCCCTGATTCCAGGGATTTAAATCAAATTTGAATCATAGCCCTTCCATCCTGTAGCACTGCCATTCCTGAAGTCACCTGAATTCCCCTTATAAACCTCAAAACATGCCCTTATAGCCAAGCAAGAAACTGGATTTCTACCATTTCAACTGAGAATCTTCACTAATACAATTGCTTAATATTATACCTATACTGCTACGAACTTGGGCATAAGTGATTTTTATAAAAATTGTTTTAAATCTTGTATTTACATCGCACTTCACCATTTTCTAAACATCTCTGTTATACACATCTCTCTTGACATGTAAAAATAATTGAGTGAGATGAGTAAAGTGGCATTTACTGTTACTTTAAAATAATAATGAAAGATTAAAAAAATCAGTAAGATGGGCAAAAACTACTACAATATTGTAAAGTAATTAGCCCCCAACTAAAATAAATAAATTTATTAAATAAAAAAAAAAAATCAGTAAGATGAAGAATCACTTAAAATTTTGCCTGAGGTCACACAGCCAGTGAGTGTAAAACTGGAGTTGAACCCCAGTCTTCTAACTCCCAATCCAGAGCTCTAAATCCAGAACCCTAGCCTGTTGATTTCCAGCCTTGCATTCAATATGTCCCTTTAGGCCTGTGCACAGATGTCAAATATTCTCAGTTCAGTTAGTTGCTCAGTCCTGTCCAACTCTTTGCAACCCCATGGACTGCAGCACGCCAGGCTTCCCTGTCTATCACCAACTCTAGAAGCTTGCTCAAACTCATGTTCATCCAGTCGGTGATGCCATCCAGCCATCTCATCCTCTGTCATCCCCTTCTCCTCCTGCCTTCAATCTTTCCCAACATCAGGGTCTTTTCCAATGAGTCAGTTATTCAAATATTCTAGAGAGAACTTAAACAGAAAACTTCCCACAATGTAAACAATCACCTTCTAGTTGGTCTATTTTGCAAATGTGATTTTTTTTTTTTTTTAAAAAAGTATTTCCTTAATACAAGTATGCTTGTGCTCCAGCTATTCTATTTGCCAGAAGAACTTAATGAAGAATTAGTGACACCTTGTGGCAAAAACTTATTAATTCATGAGCTACTACCATCCAAAGGCCTCATGCACTTTACTAAGTAGTTAAGACAATAGCAAAACATCTGGAAAGAATAATCGGTGGTTACCGACTCTGCATCTCACAACTAAAACTGTCCTCCCTTTGTTCCACTTGGGCTCGGTTCCCACCACTTCACAGAAACTGCTATTTTTGTGATGTTCATAGACAACTTCCATGCTAGCAAACCCAAAGGCTACTTCTCAGTTCTCATCTTACCTAACATCTTGTAATATTTAACCAGGTTGACTCCACCGCGCCTGAAACTTTTGGTTTCACCAAGACCACACTCTTTCCTTTTTACTTTTAATGTCTCTAAAGCCCTCTGAACTCTCACCAGTACCAAATTTTTATCTCTAGCTCCAATCTTTCCACCCAACTACAGACACACAACTAAACCGCCAGCGTGACACAGCCATTTGATGCTCCAAGCAGTTCAGAATGAAAAATGCTCACAAGAACTTCCACCCAATCGGCTGCATCTCAGTAAATGACATTAAATGATTGCTACCCCCATTTTGCAGATTTGCAATATGAAACACAAAAACATTACTTCGCCAGAAGCTATGGGGCTATTACAGTGCAGAACCCAGATTTAAATCCACATAGCACTTAATTGAATGCAAACACAAAGGCAAACAACTGTTACCACTCAGTTCAGTTCAGTTGCTCAGTCGTGTCCGACTCTTTGCGACCCCATGGACTGCAGCACACCAGGCCTCCCTGTCCATCACCAACTCCCTGAGTTTACTCAAACTCATGTCCATTGCATCGGTGATGCCATCCAACCATCCCATCCTCTGTCATTCCCCTTCTCCTCCTGCCTGCAATCTCTTCTACCATCAGGGTCTTTTCAAATAAGTCAGTTCTTTGCATCAGGTGGCCAAAGGATTAGAGTTTCAGCTTCAGCATCACTCCTTCCAATGAATATTCAGGACTGATTTCCTTTAGGATGGACTGGTTGGATCTCCTTGCAGTCCAAGGGACTCTCGAGAGTTTTCTCCAACACCACAGTTCACTCTGGGAAGCATAAGCTTCACTTACACAAACCCAGTCCTTGCACATCGCCAACACTAAAACCAGTGCATTTGCTGTTTCTGAGGACAGACCCGACCCTTGACGCTTCATTTTTTAGGGCAAGAGGAGGAGGGCCTAAAAGACCCAAGAAGACGCCCACCCTTTACTAAAAATGAGATGTCTGTGGGGCGGCCCTCCACGCCCTGCGCGCCCAAGGACCGCCCCCTGAAGGACTAGGAACAGGGGAGTAAGCAGGGAAGGAAAGCAGAAAAGACAGACCAGCTACGCAGGCGGCCCCTGGGGCGGGAGAGGTGGCGGTGCTGGGAGACAACGGGGAAGCCCCCCGGCCCGGCCCTGGCACGTAACAAGAGCTAGGAGGCTGGGCGCCATGCGTGTGCCGTCGTAGGTGGACTGCCCAGATCAGAGGCGAGGCGGCAGGCGCGGGAGAAACGGCCAAGGGCGGTCCCCGAGAAGCGGGCTCAGAGTGAACGGCCCCAACCCAGGCCCCGCCGAGTGCCTCTCGGGAGTGGGAACGGCGACCGTTGCGGCCCTCCTCAGCCCTCTGCGGGGGCCGCCGGGCCCGCCTCCTTCATGCGCAGGCTCGTTGACCAGGGAGACGCGGGTGGGCGGAGTCAAGAACCGGAAGTGCTCGGGCGCACCGGAAACCTTCCCCGGAAGCCCGCCAGTCGGAACAGCCCTGAGGCCCCGCCCCTCAACGGAACGCTGGGTTGCTGGGCAACCGGCGCGGGCGCCGCGGGAGGGTTCAGTGGTGCCCTGAGCTATCCCTGTGTAGCTCCCACTTCCTGCCCTGGCAACTTCCCGGCCCGCCCGCCTCCCTTCTTGCCGCCCCTCCTCGCATCACAGAATCCCTGCCCCTGGCACTACGTGCACCTCTCCGGCTCCCGCGACACTTTAGTGCCCACCTGCTTCGAAGCCAAGCTTCATCGAAAGCTAAGCGGGCCGACCCCGGGCGCGGCCTGCACGTTGGCTGAGCGCGCCTCCCCGGCCATGGCCACCTACACCTACACCAGCCGGCCCCGGGCCCTGCCCTCCCACCGCCGCCGTTACCGGGACGACCTGATGCAGCAGTGAGTGAGCAAACCGGCCCGTGTGGGGTCTCTTCCCACCCTGGGGCCGCGGGATCCTGGCCCTTTCGCCCTGGCAGAACCTGCTTATGCTGCTTTCCCTTCCCTGCTCTCTGCGAAATAAATTCCTTCCCTAAGGAACTCTCCTGTGTTGTAGAGGACGGAAGCAAGAAAGGGCATTAGTTAACTTTTAGTGATCACGATGCTGGAATGATTGATAATATGTGCACGGAAACCACGGATTGAGTCAACAGATGTTTATTGGCCGACTGTGTGCCAAGCAGGCACCTTCCAGGGGCACCAACATACATTTTCTTACCTAGTCTCCAGTGCTGTGAAGTTGGTTTTGTATTATGCATATGAAGAAACTGGGATACAAAGGTGTACCTCACAATAGCATGCCCAAAATGGGAGCCAAGTAAATCTCTCTTCACAGGAATCAGGTTCTCCTTCCATGTTGGACCCCAAATTGTACTTTTACTGCATTTGTATTGCAAATATTCAGATATCCATATTTGGAAAGGGCGTTAAATATTTTGGTTCTCTTAAAGTTCTTTCCGCACGCTTCAAGTTTTGAAATCACCAGAACTTTCCAAGAATGCAGGCTCCGTGGAAGCAAGACCCTTTATGACTTTTGTTCACTAAAGATCTACCTGACACATAGTTAGCACTCAACACAGATTGTTGAATTAATGACTGAACATGAGTTCTTGTTGCTTATTTCAAGCAAAGTCTAAAATCGTAATTATCTTATTCTGACAATAAAGACATTTTTTAATAAGAAATGTCTATCACTTTAAGAAAACCAAAATAAGAACATTTAAATTATAAAAGGATTCAGTTTTAAAAGGGACTCCTTGGAGAAATATTTCCTAGTGCCTTGAAGTGATTGCTTACAAATCCTTTTTATTAAATCACACCAACAGATGAAATAAGAATCATTGGAGGTTCCTTAGAAACAATTTCTTTTTTTATAGAATTAGTTGATTGGTATACTGAAGCAATCTGAATCAAGGCTTTGAGAGGAGTTCTTTTAGATGTGTCTATTTGATTTTTCAGTTTACAAATTTATAAAAGTAATACATTCTTGTGAAGCAAATGGAAATTACAAATAAGGAGGAATAAAGGCAAAGTTAATTATCTCTCACCCATCTCTACTCCCACTTCCCTGTTGTAACCAAACTTAACAGTCTTATTCTTCCATACCTTCTTGCTTGTGCACACAAAGAGGAGCATATGTACGTGTATATGGAAAGTTTTATTTCCAAAATGGAATCATACTACACATATTAACCTGCACTTGGCTCCCTCTACTTTTTTTCTTCTCCACTTTTTTATAAACTCTAATTCCTTTTTTCCCCTAATTTCTTTCTGTATACATGCACACACAGATCTAACTTTTTAATAAATGTACTCATTCATGCCCGTGGGTATTTTTAGTACAGCCTTATTCTTCGCCCCTTCTTTTGCAAACCTGCTTTCCCTCTCCTGCCTCCAAACCACATTAATGACTTTGAATGAATACTTTTGTACTTTTCTCCAGACACCCATGTCTATGTGCATATGTATGAATACAAATATATACATACAGATACACATCTACAAGGGCTTTGTCTACTTCATAACAATGGTAGCATACATAATTCTCAACATCTTCCTTCTCTCACATAATATGGAATTTCCTTACTTTATCAACAGTGCTAAAAAATCTGTTTTCTTAAAATATTTCACCCCAGTCTAAATCCTATTAAAAATGAGTTGACCTCAAAGACAAATATCATTATGATATCACTTACATGTGGAATCTAAAAAAGTGATAGAATTGAACTTATTTACAAAATGGAAATAGACTCACAGACATAGTAACTTATGGTTACCAAAAAAGAAAGGGGATGAGGAATAAAGTGGAAATTTGAGGTTAACAGATACACATTACTATATATAAATAGATAAATAGCAAGGACCTACTATATAACACAGATACTTTCAGTATCTTGTAATAACTTATAGTGGAAAAGAATCTGAAAAATATATATATGTATAATTGATACACTTTGCTGTACACCTGAAACTAACTCAATATTGTAAATCAAATATACTTTAATTTTTAAAAATGAAAAATTGACTTTTAGATACCAATGCTCTATTACAGTCATGATTTAAAATTTACTTTTTTATAGAGCTGAAGAACCTGTGAATTACGGAAACATAATGTATGACAGAAGGGTAATCCGAGGCAACACTTATGCTCTGCAGTCAGTACCACTGGTAAGTACAGTTTGAATTGTCTGACACAAAGTACTCCAAACTACCTGTGGTGAAGGACCAATTTTTGTTTCTTTCTTTAAATTTCTAATCTGTTACAGAGTAAAACATTTATGAAATAAAATAAGGATGGATTGCTAGAAAAATGAAAGGGAAAAAAAAATCTATGCAAAATACAAGCCAGATAGTGCTTGGTAGGGAATGGGGGAATAGGGAAGTGTTATTTAATGAGTATGGAGTTTCAGTTTCAAAGAATGAAAACAGTTCTGGAGATGAACGGTGGTAGTGGGTGCACAATGTGAGTGTACTTACTGCCCATGAGCTGTGCACTGAAAAATGGTTCGGTTCAGTTCAGTCGCTCAGTCGTGTCCAACTCGTTGCAACCCCATAGACTGCGGCACACTAGGCTTCCCTGTCCATCACCAAATCCTGAAGCTTACTCAAACTCATGTCCATAGAGTTGGTGATGCCATCCAACCATCTCATCTTCTGTCGTCCCCTTCTCCTCCTGCCCTCAATCTTTCCCAGCAACAGAGTCTTTTCCAATGAGTCGGCTCTTCGCATCAGGTGGCCAAAGTATTGGAGTTTCAGCTTCAACATCAGTCCTTCCAATGAACACCCAGGACTGATCTCCTTTAGGATGGACTGGTTGGATCTCCTTGCAACCCAAGGGACTCTCAAGAGTCTTCTCCAACACCACAGTTCAAAAGCATCAATTCTTCAGTGCTCAGCTTTCTTTATAGTCCAACTCTCACATCCATACATGACCACTGGAAAAACCATAGCCTTGACTAGATGGACCTTTGTTGACAAAGTAATGTCTCTGCTTTTTAATATGCTGTCTAGCTTGGTCATAACTTGCCTTCCAAGGAGTAAGTGTCCTTTAATTTCATGGCTGCAATCACCATCAGCAGTGATTTTGGAGCCCCCAAAAATAAAGTCAACCACTGTTGCCCCATCTATCTGCCATGAAGTGATGGGACCAGATGCCATGATCTTAGTTTTCTGAATGTTGAGCTTTAAACCAACTTTTTCACTCTCCTCTTTCACTTTCATCAAGAGCCTCTTTAGTTCTTCTTCACTTTCTGCCATAAGGGTGGTGTCATCTGCATATATGAGGTTATTGATATTTCTTCCGGCAGTCTTGATTCCAGCTTGTGCTTCTTCCAGCCCAGCGTTTCTCATGATGTACTCTGCATATAAGTAAAATAAGCAGGGTGACAATATACAGCCTTGACGTACTCCTTTTCCTATTTGGAACCAGTCTGTTGTTCCATGTCCAGTTCTAACTGTTGCTCCCTGACCTGCATACAGGTTTCTCAAGAGGCAGGTCAAGTGGTCTGGTGTTCCCATCTCTTTCAGAATTTTCCACAGTTTATTGTGATTGACACAGTCAAAGGCTTTGGCATAGTCAATAAAACAGAAATAGATGTTTTTCTGGAACTCTCTTGCTTTTTCGATGATCCAGCGGATGTTGGCAATTTGATCTCTGGTTCTTCTGCCTTTTCTAAAACCAGCTTGCCATAAGGGTGGTGTCATCTGCATATATGAGGTTATTGATATTTCTGCCGGCAATCTTGATTCCAGCTTGTGCTTCTTCAGTCCAGCGTTTCTCATGATGTACTCTGCATATAAGTTAAATAAGCAGGGTGACAATATACAGCCTTGACGTACTCCTTTTCCTATTTGGAACCAGTCTGTTGTTCCATGTCCAGTTCTAACTGTTGCTTCTTGACCCGCATACAGATTTCTCAGGAGGCAGGTAAGGTGGCCTGGTATCCCCATCTCTTTAAGAATTTTCCACAGTTTGTTGTGAACCACACAGTCAAAGGCTTTGGCACAGTCAGTAAAGCAGAAGTAGATGTTTTTCTAGAACTCTGTTGCTTTTTTGATGATCCAGTGGATGTTGGCAATTTGATCTCTGGTTCCTCTGCCTTTTCTAAATCCAACTTGAACACCTGAAAGTACACGGTTCATGTACTTTTAAAGCCTGGCTTGGAGAGTTTTGAGCATTTGCTAGCATGAGATGAGTGTAATTGTGCAGTAGTTTGAACATTCTTTGGTATTGCCTTTCTTTGGGATTGGAATGAAAACTGATCTTTTCCAGTCCTGTGGCCACTGCTGAGTTTTCCAAATTTGCTGTCGTATTGAGTGCCGCACTTTCACAGCATCATCTTTTAGGATTTGAATTAGTTCAACTGGAATTCCATCACCTCCATCACCTCCACTAGCTTTGTTTGTAGTGATGCTTCCTAAGGTCCACTTGACTTTGCATTCCAGGATGTCTGGCTCTAGTCCAGTGTTCACACCATTGTGGTCATCTGGGTCATGAAGATCTTTTTTGTATAGTTCTTCTGTGTATTCCTGCCACCTCTTCTTAATATCTTCTGCTTCTGTTAGGTCCATACCATTTCTGTCCTTTATTGTGCCCATCTTTGCGTGAAATGTTCCATTGGTATCTCTAATTTCTTGAAGAGATCTCTGTCTTTCCCATTCTATTGTTTTCCTCTATTTCTTTGCTTTGATCACTGAGGAAGGCTTTCTTATCTCTCCTTGGTAGTCTTTGGAACTCTGCATTCAAATGGATATATCTTTCCTTTTCTCCTTTGCCTTTTGCCTCCTTTAATCCCTTAGTCAGCTATTGTTTGTGTACTTGGACAGGCTTTGTTTGAACTGAAGTTGTTTTCTTTGTGAGCTAATGTATTTTCATTATGGAAATTATGTGTGGAAATTCTGTCCATGAAATTAGGCTGAAAAAAAATTCAAGTGATTTTCAAATTCTTAACTACACATTAAAATCTATTGTGACTGAATGGTTACCTCAATTTACTAGGCATCAGAGGAGTTCATGGTAAAAATCCTTGAATGAGGAAAAACAGTTTATTTTTTTTTTTTTTTTAATATTTATTTAACTCATCTGGGTCTTAATTGCATGCAATGTCTAGTTCCCTGACCAGGGATCAAACCTGGAGCCCCCTGTGTTGGGAGTGCAGAGTCTTGGCCACTGGACCACCAGGGAAGTCCCTATTATTTGGGATTCTGCACCCATTTTATTCTGGTTAACGGTCATACTTTGAAGTTACTTTTATGTGTTTTACCGGATACCTTTGTAATTGCCTGACAAATTTCAGATAAATTTTTAATCACCTAGTCACTGATAAGCAGGAAGCATTCTATGACAGATGCTTCTAGGCCACCAGGAATTACTTTGGAACAGCACTCCTATACACTTTGAGAAATATTTTCTAAATTTTATAAGCCTTTTCTGTCATTCAGCCTGGACAGCCCGATCCTGTAGAGATTCAGAGACAGCAGCAGGCTAGGAGGAGGTCTCTTGCCAGAAAACGAGCCCAAGAACAGCTCAGACCACATACGCCTGAACCCGTGGAAGGCAGAAAACATGTGGACGTGCAGACAGGTATATGGGCCCATGGCTTGGTGGCTCCAGGGTGTGTATGGTTTTCTGAGTCAGTTCATTTTGTTTGACTTTTGTATTAACGTATCTGTTATGCCATCTAGTATTTCCCTGTCATGTGGTAGAAGTCCGTTCAGTAAACAAACTCACAGACTGAATATTGTTATTATATTGGGTATGGCTGAAAATGTGATATGGCGATTTTTAAAAAAGAATATAAGGACCAAATTAATTCTCTCAGCTCTTTTCACATATGCTATTCTCGAATTGGGAGTATTTCCTGCTTTTCGTAGCCCAAGATGAATCACTCTTGGACTTGTGGAAGTGGAGAGCAGTATAGTTTTATTTTGTTATTTTGTCTTTTGAGAGAAGTAAACCCGTTTACTGAATATCTGAAAATGTGGGTTATTAGTCCAAGCTTTTCTAATCACGGGGCTTCCTGGTAGCTCAGCTGGTCAAGAATCCGCCTGCAGGACTTCCCTCATGGCTCAGTGGTAAAGAATCTGCCTGCCAAGGCAGGGGACACAGGTTCAATCCCTAGTCTGGGAAGACTCCACATGCCTTGGGGCAAACAAGCCAGTGTGCCACGATTACTGAGCCTGTGCTCTAGAGCCCGTGCAACAAGAGAAGCCTCCCCTCGCTGCAACTGTAGAAAGTCTGCGTGCAGCAACAAAGACCCAGTGTGGTCAAATAAATAAATTAATTAAAAAAAAAGAGAATCTGCCTGCAATGCAGGAGACTCCAGTTCAATTCCTGGATCCAGAAGTTCCCCTGGAGAAGGGATAGGCTACCCACTCCAGTATTCTTGGGCTTCCCTGGTGGCTCAGATGGTAAAGAATCCACCTGCAACGTGGGAGACCTGTGTTTGATACCTGGGTTGGGAAGATCCCCTGGAGGAGGGCATGGCAACCCACTCCAGTATTCCTGCCTGTAGAATCCCCAGGGACAGAGGAGCCTGGCGGGCTACAGTCCATGGGTCACAAAGAGTCAGACACGACTGAGTGACACAGCACAGCACAGCACAAACCTGTTTAGATCTGAGTCCCCCACCTCTCTCACCGTGGCCTCTTCTTCTAGCTCCTTTTGTCTCCATTCCCTTGCATCCTCCCCAGGGCCACACAGGCTCTCCTAGGCTAGTGTCAAGCTTTTCCTACTTGTCTGGCTGTTGTCAGCTGTGAGGGTTTACCTGGACCCATAGGGTCCGGCTGTGTTGTTGACAGAATCTTGGTAGTCAAGCTATACTTGATGTTTTCCTTGGACATAAAATGTAACTACCTAAGATTCACCTTGTACCCTGCTGAGATGGTGAGTAGATTCATCAGAGATATTTCTGGATAGTAAGGACAAACGGTTGAGGACCATTCCAAGCTCTTTCCTACCTTGAGACCAAGTCTAGAATAAGTATATGTCTGTGATTAGCCAATATAGTTGTAATTCTGTAAGAGCTAAATTTTAGTCCTTATTTATACCATTAGAATATGAAGTGATAGAACAGCAGCCACTTTTTGTTGAGTACTTCCTGTGTCTCAAAGACTATACCAGGTCCTTTACCTGTGTCTCCTTTATTATCATGAAGACTGCAGGTGACTGATAACCATGATCCCTTTTGCAGATAAAGAAACCAAGACCCAAAGAGGATGTAATCGCTAGGTCCTATGTTCAACACCTGACTCCAGTTCTCATGTTCTTTGCATGATGCCATACTGCCCTTGCCTCATGTAAATTATTCCTAAGGTGAAATTTGTTTTTATATATCTGTTTATGATATGTAGGCTAGAGAGAACGTCTATAACACAATGATGTGATGCATAGTTTTTTTTACATGTCCAGGAATTTTCAAACCTTTAAACATTGACTATCTTAAGACTTGTTACATGGATGGATCATTAACTTTCCATCCCATGTTGTATTTTGTGTCTTAAATACATGTATAGGTTCGTGTTCTTTAGTTCTGTTTTCAAATACAAAGTTAAAGTCGCTCAGTTACGTCTAACTCTTTGTGACCCCATGGACTGTCCATGGAATTTTCCAGGACAGAATGCTGGAGTGGGTAGCCTTTCCCTTCTCCAGGGGATCTTCCCAACCCAGGGATTGAACCCAGGTCTCCCGCATTGCAGGAAGATTCTTTACCATCTGAGCCACAAGGGAAGCCCATTTCAGATACTAAGCTCAGTGATCTCTCAACATTTAGTAAATGTTCTAGCCTGACTGACTCTATGGTCTTCCAAATATATAAAAATGCTTAGTACACTATGTGGATTGAACCCCACATTTGAGCACCTTTATTTCAAGACTTATATTCTGATCCATTCATTTCTATTTTGAAGGGGCTGTAGTTTCAAATTCTTGAAAAAGACCAGAATTTCAAACTCAATGTATATGGTGTTCTCTTAGAATTGTACCTTGAAGAAATTGCTGACCGCGTAATAGAAGTTGATATGGAGTGCCAAACAGATGCATTTTTGGACAAACCACCAACACCACTCTTTATTCCTGCCAAAACTGGCAAAGATGTGGCCACCGAAATTCTAGAAGGAGAGGTATAGTACATTATTAGACTTCCCTCTGTCTTCTTTATAAATAGTTAGGTTTAATTAAAACCTTAACATAAGTGCAAACTGCTTCACAATCAGGAAGATTCTAAATACTTACTGCATTTCCTTCCAAATGGAGTACGGTTTTATCCTGAGCTACCCAGAAATGTTTTTAAATATCATGATCTTTTATTTTTTAGTTTTTTAAAAAAATTTTAAATGCCATGATCTGATTTTCCCTCTTTGCTGATCAGAAATAAAAAAATTTTAGAAATGTATTTAGAATATTTACATATTTAATTTTTGTGTGTTTTTATACTTGCTTAATGTATGAACATAAGGTAGATTTGTACCAAATGAGGAAAAATAATATCTCTGGTATAAAACATTCCACTGCTAGTTGCTTGTTGATTACATAACTTTTATGAAGATAATTCTCTGTGTTAGGAAAAAAGTCCTGAAATAATTAATTTTTATATCAATGTGGAATACATATATATAGGCCAGCTTATGAAACTGAAGAAGAGAAGGCAGTGTGCATAATGACTTAAGTGAGATTTAAAACTCGAAGGAATTTGAAAGTATTGTCATTGAATTAGGAAATAAAATAAGTCTTCATAATCTATATAGAAGACTATATTTGCCTCTAAATCCTAGAGATGAATCACCAAAGTATCCATTACTCTTGTTCCTTTGTTCTTCAAACTGTTATCAAAACAACCAATAAAAATCAAGCAGAAAAGATGGAGAATAAGACAAAGACATTTCCCTTGGGTTTTAGAATTTTATTGGAAAATTATTGAGAATGAAGATTCATTCTGATGATTGAATAGATTTTTTTATAACTTTGACTCTATCAGTTTTTGCCTGTAAAGAGCCCCTGTGCCTTTTGGGCTATTTTGAAGATTAGAAACGGTAAATTACCAGCTCAGTGTCTGGCACACAGAAGACCCTCAATAAGTAGTAGCCTGTTATTTCTGCTGTTGTGGATATTTTTTCACTGAGCCTTTAAATTTTAAATTTGTTTTGTGTGTTTAAGCTGTTTGACTTTGATCTTGAAGTTAAACCAATGTTGGAAGTTTTGGTGGGAAAGACCATCGAGCAGTCTCTTCTGGAAGTGATGGAAGAGGAAGAGTTGGTGAACCTGCGGGCCAGTCAGTACGCGTATGAAGAGCTTCGCAACGTTGAGCTTGCTGAAGTCCAGCGACTTGAAGAGCAGGAGAGACGACACCGAGAGGAAAAAGTAGAGAATTTTCGTTTTCTCTCTCAGACAGATTTCGGTTACTTAACAGATTATGTTCAGAATCACATGTAGAGCTAACAGGTCTTCACAAACATGTTAGAAAAGACCTGTAGTATTTGTTGTTCAGGTCTCTCCTATAGATCACCGATCTTTCATGAACAATTACATTTTTAAAACTCCAGTTTACATAGATGTACCTAAACAGAGATGGACTTCCCAGGTGGCTCGGCAGTAAAGCATCTGCCTGCCAGTGCAGGCAACCCAGGTTCGATTCCTGGAGAAGGAAATGGCAGCCCGCTCCAATATTCTTCCCTGGGAAATCCCGTGGAGAGAGGAGGCCTGGCAGGCTACAGTCCATGGGGTTGCAGAGAGTCAAGACTAAACAACACCAACAACCTAAATAGAGTTCCCCAAAATTCCTACAGGTCACAATTTAAATTACATATGTCCCAATCATAGGCACTCTTAAATATCAAGAGTCCTGGAGAAGAAATAACATCAATTTGCCAAAAATCAGTGGCAGAAAAGGTGGCAGGAAAAAGTGGAGTGTGTTTGGGTAGATGGGGAGTAAGAGAGAGAATCTGGAAAGAATTCTGGGTCTTTTTCTCAGTGGCCAGCTCTGCTACACACCCTTACAGATACACTTACTATCTGAGTCTTTATAGAATATTTCTTCAGATTATAAGGTTTTTAGAAACTTTAATAAGAAAAGTTGTAGAATCCAGTCATTAAATATGCCACAAACCTCTAGTTAGGAAGCACTAGGCTCAGAGTCTCTGGGTATGGCAATAACTGTCACCCTGTGTTAAACACTGGATGGATAAATGATAAAGGGGTTTCCAAACACCTGAAAGGGCTCAGAGTCTAGCTTCCCACACGAATAGCTGAGTTGTCAGAACATTCTACTCCAAACCTAGTCAGATGGACTTCCGGTTTTCCTCCAAAATGAGTAACTGTGTAAAGAGCAGGGGTCTGTTGATAAGGATTGTGCAAATGCACGATTATTTGTTTGCAAGTATAAGATGAATCCTAACAAAATCAGCTTTGTTGAAATAATTGGTGAAGTTTTTATCAAAGAAAAGTTAAATTTGTTTATTTACTGTTTGGTGGTGTGTGCATGCTCAGTCATGTCTGACTTGGACTGTAGCCTGTCAGGGTCCTTTGTCCATGGAATATCTCAGGCAAGAGTACTGGAGTGGGTTGCCATTTCCTCCTCCAAGGGACCTTCCTGATTCAGGAATTGAACCCACGTCTCCTGCTAAGTACGCAGATTCTTTATCACTGAGCCACCTGGGAAGCCCTTATTTACTATTAGGAAATGTTTTCAAAGTTTAAGCAAATATAAATCTGGATGACTTGTATTCTTCATTTTTTATAATATATATTGTTTACTATTAGGAAATATGAAAAAACAAAGAATACAAGTCATCTAGATTTATATTTGCTTTAACTTTGAAAATAGACTAATTAGAAAATATATTAATGTTCCCACGTCTTCATGGGAATAGAGAAGGTAGTTCATTAGCTTCACAGATTTCATATGATCTATAAATAGCAACAGCAACAAAAAGGTTTTATAATTTTCAGAACTTTACAAATTCAAAGAATCATTACAAATGAGACAATTTATTGGCCCAAGTTTTTTAATCAAAGATGTCTAAGCAACTATAATTTTCATACCAGCAATACTTTATAATACTAATTAAAATACAGATAACTATTACTCTTTAATTTCAGTCAAACAGGTATATCCTGAACTTATTTTACTTGACAATGGATCAGGAAATGAATTTTACCTTAAGTATCATCTCCTCTGAATTCAGTACCTACCTAGCTGCCGGAGTCCAGCAGCCAGGGAAACGCCCTGAAGGGATGAACGGGGTCTGTGAATGAAAATGATGCAGTCTCTCGCTCAAAGCACTGGGCTGCATATTTATTTTAAGCATCAGGTTTTCTTTTGTACTTTTACAAAAGCATTAGGTCAGAGGTATGACATCTTCAGGTTCCCCTCACCCATATTTACTGTCTCCATAAATCATTGTTGTCCTTCAGAGTTCCCTCTTAAGTGTCCTTGTGATAACATTGTAACTCAAGTTTGTCTCTGGGCTGTATATCACATTTCTCAGTTTATTTCTTACCTCTTTAAATCCTGTTATCCCCTAGTAACTTAAGCTCATCATCTGCTAAAAAGGCTTTCGGCTATTAGTATCTCTAAAATACCTAGTTTCCATAAGCTATAGTAAAATATGCCAACACTACAACATACCTCAAACTTTTAGCTTCTAACTATTCTTAATTATTCCTAACCCCTAAACTCAGCAAACTTCTTTTGCCATAAACATTCCCCTTACAGGCAGGTTTCAGATAACAATGTTTCTCATGGTCTCAAGCTGCAGCCTATGTGCTCATCCTGGAGCATTCTTTGTAAAGATCCTTGAACAAATGTCAATAGTTAACTTTATGGATTATAACATTCTTTCCAGCCAGCTCAACCGGAGGAAGGAAAGGACAAGTCAGAATCACAAGACCTAACTCCTTCATCCCGGGACGGTGCCTGCGGGATGAGGAGAGGGGGTTGGGGCCGTGCCTCCATTTTGTCAGTAAAGCCTATTGCGGCTCCCAACACCTAGCTGTTGAAATTCATTAAAATCTTAGTGAAAAATACAAACTGATCATAGACACCTTGCTGTCCATTTTTGGATACAAATGTAAGTACAGATTCTCCCACTCATGAGAGTCGGTGTCTGGGGAAGACATAATAGCTGAATAACCGCCTGCGATGGTGTTTTCCTCTGGGCAGGAACGTCGGAAGCAGCAGCAGTGGCAGGTGGTTCACAAGCATAACGAGACTTCGCAGAAGATCGCAGCCCGAGTGTTTGCGCAGCGTTACCTGGCTGACCTCCTCCCGTCCGTTTTTGACAGCCTTCGGGATGGTGGCTACTTTTATGATCCCATTGAAAGAGGTTTGTTGGAGGTCTTTTGTTAGATTAACTGTTACAATAAGCATCCTGCTAATGGTTTGAGTTCGTGTTGTGCCCATTTTTATTTTGAGTTGGAATCTTTCTTTACCAGCTGAGCCACACAGGAAGCCGAAGAATGCTGGAGTGGGTAGCCTATCCCTTCTCCAGCGGAACTTCCCGACCCAGAAATCAAAGCAGGATCTCCTGCTTCGCAGGCAGATTCTTTCCCAACTGAGCTATCGGGGAATCTTTCTATCTCTGGGCCAAATTTTAAAATCAATTATAGTTGTTTTAAGAAAGTACCGTTACTAATAAGAGGTGTGTTACAAAGATTTTAGAACGTTTACTGAGAGAGAACACTGGATAGTAGGAAGAAATACGGACTGGATGTCCCCCACAACCCCAGCTCCTTGTTTCATCTCACATAGTGCCTATAAAGTCAGTTCTAAAGGCTTTGAGTCCAGGGAAGGCCTCATAATTTTGCAAATACCATTTATGCTTCAATAGAAAGGTAATGGACCAGACCATACAGAGAGAATACTATATGGCAAAAGTGATGCTGTATGAGTCTGTTTGACATTTTATAATAAGAAACAAGGTGGATATATCTGTAACATTAGGGGAAAGCACAGATTCTTCCAGTTTGTAATGCTTCATAAAAATCACTTAATGAAATTCACTTTTTAAATTACAGATATTGAGATAGGATTCCTCCCATGGCTAATGAATGAAGTTGACAAAACCATGGAGTACAGCATGGTCGGAAGAACAGTGCTTGACAGTAAGTTCTTTTATGTTATTGAAAAGTCATCTCTGAAATTTTTCAGTAAAAAGAACATAGAGAAAAAGGATGTTAATTTTACAGTTTTGGTTCTTAAATTTTCAGTATATCAATTCTATTAACAAAGTGAAATGAAGTCGCTCAGTCGTGTCCGACTCTTTGCGACCCCATGGACTGTAACATACCAGGCTCCTCCATCCATGGGATTTTCCAGGCAAGGGTACTGGAGTGGGTTGCCATTTAACAAAGGTACCTATTTTTACCTTCAGTATTATTTTTGGTTCTTTTATAATTTGATCAGAATTAACATCTTTTGTCATTATTTTATAAGTCATATTCTGTTAAAACAGGCATTGAATATAATTCATATTAAGTGGCACAGAAGGTAAGTATTGCTGACTTTGTATAAAAGATCATGATACAGGGAAGGGACAAGGCCTGGTGAATATTTTATACTCATCTATAAGCGAGCGTTATAACTACTAAAATATGAAAAGTCATAGTGATTTCTGTACATACAATTTTCAGTGTTGATTCGTGAGGTGGTTGAAAGAAGACTGAATCTCTATGAGCAGAAGGAGGGCAGCCACGCCCCTGTGAGGCCTGAGTCCGGACTCGGTGGTCCCGGAGGAATGAGAGACCCCCTGGTGGGTTTCGAGTCCCGGGATCAGGGTGCATCCCAGGCCCAGAGACCCCTTCCAGACAGAGACTCCCTACAGAGAACGCCGTACACGGAGAGAGTGTCGTCCCGGGAAAGGAGGCTCTCGGAAGAAGATGACGAACTGACAGAAATTAAGAGATCCTCCGAGAAGGAAGAGCTGTCGCAATAGAGGGAGCCTCAGCGCCATGGAGCCAGTCAGCAGCCAGTCAGCACTGCAAGCAGTCAGGTAACGATGAGTGAGTCCCCTCAGCTCGTGGAAATTATGTTGTGTTTAGTCAGTGTGTCTTTTTATCTTGTGGACTGGGCAAATCAAATATGTCGAAATAATAAAACTAATTTTTAAAATGAAACCTTATTTATTTAATAGTAGACTCTTTAGGAGCTATACTATAACTCTAATGAGAATTATGTCTAATTTCAAGCTTTCTATTACCAGCATATATAACTAATATATTTTTCCTACCTTCTTCCATCACCACTATATAACCAATATGTTTTTCCTTATTTGTCCCATGACCACTATATATCACTAATATATTTTTCTTTAGTTGTGTAGTTTTGTTCTCTTTTTTTAGTAAGTATGGTATTTAATGTTAGATACCAGTTCTGTTAGCCACTGAGCTTTTCTTCTCTGTAGAAAAACTGTTTAAATTACTCCAAGCAGGAATCCCTCAAGGTTTGGTTCCTGAAAGCCATAGTGCTCTCTCTCCTTGCAAATACCAAGAAATATACCTTTGTCTGTATAAACAGTTACCCTTTCCATCTTCAATATTCAAGTAAAGCTCTCATCTATTTGTTCACATTCCTGCTATTAAAAAATTTCAAGCAATACCAATGAAGCTAAAAATCCTTCCTCAGACAGCCTATGTCATCCATCCATCCATTCTATGTACCATCCAGGCCTTTTTTAAGATATTTCTGAAGATAAAGATTAGAACATCTGGCAATATATGGTTTATAGTACTTGCATTTTCACCTAACAGTTTATCTTAGACTTTTCAACATTAGTACATATAAATATTTTTTTTAATGTGGTCAGATACAACTGTATTGTAGGTAATTGCCATTTGACTTTTTAATCTGAATTTGTTTGGTGAATTTACCTGCACCATTGAAAATTGTAGATATTTTTTACCTCTAAAGTTATATTAGAGATGTAAAACTCTGGCTTAAAACTCAACGTTCAAAAAACTAAGATCATGGCATCCGATCCCATCACTTCATGGCAAATAGATGGGGAAACAATGGAAACAGTGTCAGACTTTATTTTCTTGGGCTCCAAAATCACTGCAGATGGTGACTGCAGCCATAAAATTAAAAGACACTTGCTCCTTGAAAGAAAAGCTATGACCAACCTAGATAGTATGTTAAAAAGCAGAGATATTACTTTGCCGACAAAGGTCTGTCTACTCAAAGCTCTGGTTTTTCCATTAGTCACATATGGATATGAGAGTTGGACCATAAAGAAAGCTGAGCCCCGAAAAATTGATGCTTTTGAACTGTGGTGCTGGAGAAGACTCTTGAGAGTCCCTTGGACTGCAAGGAGATCCAACCAGTCCATCTTAAAGGAAATCAGTCCTGAATATTCATTGGAAGGACTGATGCTGAAGCTGAAGCTCCAATACTTTGGCCACCTGATGCAAAGAACTGCCTCATTGGAAAAGACCCTGATGCTGGGAAAGATTGAAGGCAGGAGGAGAAAGGGAACGACAGAGGATGAGATGGTTGGAGGGCATCACCAACTCAATGGACATGTGTTTGAGCAAGCTCTGGGAGGTGGTAATGGACAGGGAGGCCTGGCGTGCTGCAGTCCATGGGGTCGCAAAAAGACACAACTGAGCAACTGAACTGAACTGAAAGTTTTATTTATCTCTAATCAGTGACGTCTTCTGAGGCTTGAGATAGATATAGTCTATTTTTCTCAGAATATTTATAAATATATAAGCTGTAGTGGTTTGAAATAGTTTGTAGTTATTAACGCATTTACCTTAGTTTCTTTTTAAATTAGGCATTAAAAATACATAAGAACATCTTTCTGCATTTGTAAAAGGAACTGTGCTGTATGTCTTGGTAGCATTTTTCATGATTCTCAAATTAATTTCCCACATTTTATATCCCTACATCATGTTAGCGTCAGAGAAGCCCTTCTGAGGTAGATGTGACTATATTTTTTATTTTCATTTTCAATCAGTCATTGATTTGTCAGTCAGCAAGTGTTAACTGAGTGCCTGCTGTGTGCTGAGCACTGTGAGGAGGCTGCAGTTACAGCCTCACAGTGGAGCCGAATGAAGCAGGAGTGAAACAAGAAACCACAGCTCAGGGATTCTAAGTGATTTTCAGTAAAGTGACCAGCCAAGTAAGTCATGAGATGAAAGCTGGAGCCCAGATCCCCTTCCTTCCAATCTATTATCCTTTCTTCTCAACAACCTTGTGCTTTTGTGAGGTACAAAGAATAAATAAATTATTGAATTAACAGCATTTAAAAAATTGAAATCTGTCCTTTCATTGCTGAGTTAGTTCCATCTTCTTAAACAGTCTGTGATTATCCTAAAATTTGTTGCTGCTGTTGTTTAGTTGCTCAGTCGTGTCCAACTCTTTGGACTGTAGCCCGCCGGGCTCCTCTGTCCATGGGATTTCCCAGGCAAGAATACTAGAGTGAGTTGCCATGCCCTCCTCCGGGGATCTTCCCAGTCCAGGGATCCAATCCGCATCTCCTGCATTGGCAGATGGATTCTCTACCACTGAGCCACCAGGGAAGCCTCAATGATCATCCTAAAATTTACAAGATACTAATTTTGGTGATAAGACCAGGAATTTTTTTTTTTTTTAAGAATGCCTTCAAAATGGAGTGAAGGTTGATTATCTTCTAAAATTCTAATCCTCCTGCACAGTAACACTTTGCAGATACTTTGCTAAACTTCTCATTCTGAGTTCTATAATTCCATAGGTTAATTCAATTTATTAAAGAAACCTAAATCTGTAGACCCCATACTGAAGCTGGTTAAGCTTAACTGTCTATTCCATCCTAGAGAGAAACAGAAATAATCAAGAGGTTAGGACACTGTCCCTGTGAAAAAACATGGAGAAGCTGGTGCTATGTTATCTGTAGAAAAAGAAAAATATTGAGTGGAAACTGAATTGCCTGTGCTCACATTTGCTCATGGTCTTAGGAGTTCTGGTCCTTTCTGTTTTCAGCTAACACTAAGCTAAAAGAAGCCGAATAGTAATAAAATGGATAATATGTAATAAATTTCTAGAGATTGTCCTCCCCCAACATCAGTTCCCAGATCACTGAACTAGAAGTCATTTTCTGCAGTGCAGGCCTGTGGTGTGTAAGCCATTCTGCCTTGGGCTGAGCTGAGGAATGCTGGCTGGCCCGGGAAGTCACTCAGAGCAGCACAGCGTGGTTGACAGCGGACACCAGGGCCAGGCCAGCTGGTCTTGAGTTCTTCACCACACGCAAGGAGGTTGCCCCTTTAGTTAGGGAAAAGAACTGGTTTATTTTGAAAGCAGATGGGAGAGCAGAGGTCTTGCAGAAAGAAGTCGTATTTGGAGATGATAATTCCTCTAACACTCGTAACGGGCGTGGGAGAAGTGACATCTTGCATAGCATAGCAAAATGCTACAGTACCATAACCATCAGAAGTTAATCGTGCTCATTTCTTCTCACCTAAAAACTTTCATTTACTTGTCAATGTTGTTAAAACGTATCAATCCTATCAGCTAAATTTTTAATCTACTACTTTTAGATACAGTTTTCATATGCTTTATTTACTATGCAAAATCTGATACATTCTGCTTTTCTCTTTTGTTTGTAGGTGAATCACAGCAATTTTTATAAATTGCTATAAATTTTTATAATTTTTAATGTATTCTGGAGCTCAATAGCCATAGCCATTTATCTCTATTGCATAAAGGCATTCTGGGGACCTCCCTTGCAGTCCAGTGGTTAAGACTCCAAGCTCCCAGTGCAGGGCCATAGGTTCCATCCCTGGTTGGGGAACTTAAGATCCCATATGCCACACAATGTGGCCAAAAAAATAAAATTTAAAAAATAAAGGCATTCCGAAAAAGCCCAAATATGCATTTAATTTTCCCCTAGGCCAATTAGTACCTATTGTTTTTTTGCCATAGCTCCAAGATCTAACCAGAACCAACCTATTCCAAGTTTGTTCACAGTCAGAGAGCCAAACAAAAATGTTACAGATCAGGTGTCACTATCATGAAAAACTACTGTTAATGCTATTGGATTGATGTCTATAATTCTCCCTTTGAATTGGAACATATTTACCTTTTTAAAAGTTTTAGTGCTTTCAACTTACAAATTAAAATTTAATAAACTGATAGTTTAGGTGATACTTTTTGTTTTTCTCAAATCTTGAAAATAGAATTAATGAAATATATGACTTAAAAGATGTGGTATCACTGGCTTCCCAGGTAGCAGCTACTGGTAAAGAATCCACCTGCCGATCAGGAGACATGTGGATTCCATCCCTGGGCCTGGAACTCCCCCGGAGGAGGAAATGGCCACCTTCTCCAGTATTCTTGCCTAGAAAATTCCATGGACAGAAGAGCCTGCCAGGCTACAGTCCATGAGGCTGCAACGAGTCAGATACAACTGAGTGCACAGGCACACACACAAAAGACACAGTAATGGTTACAGGTTTGCTTATAAATAAAATCAGTCAAGATATTGAAGTTTGAAATTTAAGTATAAAAATAAAGCATTTAAAGAATTTTAAATTCTTTTTGAAAATAAAATTTGAAACACTAATACATTTTTATTTCCGTATGCTTTTATAACCCATAAATCATATATTTTGTTGTTGCATTTTTATTTTTGATGGTGATTGTGCAGGATGGTCTAACACTTTGGATTATGTCGACACCTATTTTTACCACTAGGTGTCAGTCAATCCCTAAAGCAAAGTTAACCCGCTTCCAACTTCAAACATCATTTAATGACCATAAAGAGACCTTGGTAGAGAAAAGAGTTCAAAAATATGTTATACTCCTTGGAGAAGCTAGACTCACACTGAGTACTTTATCTTGCCCCCAAGTTATCTGCCAGCTCTACAGGGGTAGCAGTGGACTGCACCCTGTATCTCAGACCCTTAAAATGGTAGTGTCAGGATAGACTTCAGCTGTCATATAATCCAGCCTCCTATTCAATACAGTCTCCTTAACAGGTGGTCTCTTGGTCTTTGTTTAGTCACTGAAGATGGGGCTTTCCCTTTATAAGCTGCCCTAGAACAGCAATTCTTACATAGTTCTGTCTCCCCAGGCTCAAGACATGGTAAGTACTCCCTCAAGCGCATTGTTGCACAATTCTCATTATTAGAAATCTCTTCTATACTGAGTCAAAATCTGTCCCGTTATGTGTGCTAAGCTGCCTCAATCATGTCCGACTCTTTGAGGCCCTACGGACTGTAGCCCACCAGGCTCCTCTGCCCACAGGACCCTCCGGGCAAGAACACTGGAGTGGGTCGCCGTGCCCTTCCTCCTCCAGGGGATCCTCTAGAGCCCGGGATCAAACCCATGTCTCTTATGTCCCCTGCACTGGCAGGAGGGTTCTTTACCTCCTGCCACCTGGAAAGGTGCCACCTGGGAAGTGCCACCTGGGAAGCCCCTGTCCCATTATAACCTATGCCTTTTGGTTTATAACCTATAATCAACTGGCATGATTATGGTGGAGAGAGACAGAATAGTTTTATTTACATACCAGCCCTATCCTATACTCCAATAGTTCTTTAGGGTTTTGGTTTTTTTTTCTTTTTTTTTTCCAGATTTTTCTTTCTCCCAATGAAGTACCACCACTCGTCCCAATTATTCCTCACAGAGAACAGTTTCAGAACTTTCCGCCTCTCCATCCTGGTTACCATTACCTTGAAATTTCTGTTTGGTCAAAGTCATCTTAAAGCATGTTTCCCAGAATTAGGTATACTACTATAGATATAATCAAACTTAGCAAGGAGTATTGTATAGCTGTTGTCTCCCCTGATTTGGATATTACCAACTCACTTCCTCTAAATTCAGATGTCTAGAAACCTCACTTTTAGAGCATAAGAGAGAGAAGGCCAAAGTGACGTCTGAGCTGCCATTTTGCCAAGGACCATCCAAAGCTATTCCAACATTGCTACCCAATTTGGCTGTTTTTTTAGCCCCACAGCATATTAGAAGTAGCATACTGACACGGAGATAGGGACCACTATGGGAAGACTGGAGGCTAAAACTTATTAGGGAAAAAAGGTACATGGAAAAGCAGGGGAAAATAGATAGCTCAAAAAGCATAGCAGTCTGGGGCCAAAGTTGAATATCCCTCAGCAGGTCTTGAATACATGATTACTTTACAACACAGGACAGAAATTAGTGTTTATGGAAGAGGGACTCTGGAATTGGTAGAGTAGGGACTTCTGAAAATCAGCTCCTCCATAAAAGCAACAAGAACACAGGCCAAAAAAAAAAAAAAATTTGTCAAAAAATAACATTTTTAAAATTCTAGAAATTAACCAGACTTGGAGCAGTGAAGAGCATTTATTCAAGAAAAGTGGCTGAATCTCCAAAGAGTCAGCTTTGTGGCATTTTAATTTGCCCTATTCTTATCCCATTCTTCCCAGCTCCACAATAACCTTGAAAACCAACGACTCAAAACCATGGTAACTGAGAAAACCAGAAGCCTGTCAGCCACTGGAGGGACTAAAACATGCCTAGAGCTCCCCAGAAAAGCCACATCCCCAGAAAACTGTCAGTATATGACCTGTCTGGCAGCTCCCTGGATAAGTTCTCTTACAGGGCTTATCTTTATTTGACCTGACTCAGAGCTTGCTTGGTGAGGAAAGTCCCAGCAGCAGGGCATTTGTTTAAAAATAGAAAATCAGCAATCAGCAGCAATTGTCTAACATCACAGCTACCCGAGGTGGAAATGCTAGTTGGAGCAAACAGGAGGCTAGCCAGAATACTTGAAAAGGAAATCTGAGGAATGAGAGGTCCACAGGGGGTTTTGAAAAGTTT
This sequence comes from Giraffa tippelskirchi, assembly GCF_054371585.1. NCBI lineage: Eukaryota > Metazoa > Chordata > Mammalia > Artiodactyla > Giraffidae > Giraffa > Giraffa tippelskirchi. Next base: position 158,086,360 of record NC_137283.1, on the reverse strand, counting down.
CAACATATTCCTGGGAATCATAAGTATAAGGTACTTTGTAGGGCTGTTTACAGCCCAGGAGAGACCTGGGAAGGCCCTCATCTCTCATCTCCGGCTGACGTTGAGGATCTATACAAGCAGGAACTGAGAGCAAAGTCAGAGTTGTAAACTGCTAAAATATTGGAGGCATGTCTTAACACACAGAGAACCCCCTCAGCACAAAATATAAGACTTACTGATTCAGGACATTTAAGAAATCTCTTTAATCATTAGCTAACCACTAAGCTAACTGAGCAGACTTCAGTGGCAGCACAAAGAATATAGGCTTTACGGAATTTGTTCATGAAGGCCATCAGACAGGCAACCACCAACAAAAAACCCAAGTTGAAGAGGTAGAGGAAGAATCTGGTAATCCAGAGTTACCACATTTTGACTCTGAAATGTCCAGATTTCAACCAAAAAAATACAAGACATGCAAAAAATAAAGTATGGCCTGTGCAAAAGAAAAAAAAACAGTTGATAGAAACTGTCCCTGAGAAAGTTCAAATTTTGAACCTACTTGACAGACATTAATCAACAATTGTGAATATGTACAAAGAACTAAAGGAAACCATGTATAAATAAAGTATGAGAATGATTCTCAGCAAAGAGTGAATATCAAGAGATAGAAATCATAAAAAAGGAACCAAATAGAAATTCTGGTTGAAAAGTATAATAACCGAAATGAAAAACTAACCAGAGGGTCTCAGATGTCAACTATTAAAAGAAAGAAGCCATGAAGTTAAATCAAACTGAGATTATCCACTCTGAAATGAAGAAAAATGAAAAGAGCCTCAGAGACCTGTGAGACACTATAAGAATGCCAACAGGTACACAGTACAGATCCCAGGAGAGGAAAGAAAGGGACAAAAAGAACATGTGAAGAAACCATGGCTGAAAACGTCAATGGGATGCAAAAAATAAAAGTTAATATTTACATCCAAGAAGTTCAATGAATTTCATGTGTAATAAACTCAAAAGAGATCCACAACTGCTGAGAGACAAAGAAAGTTCTGACACAGTGTTGGGGAGGGGGATATTCCGCCCCACCCATCTTGAGCTCTTCTGGCTGGTCTAATCATTAAATTGCCACAGGACAGATTAACAGGAGAAAAAAAAAAATCAATTGAGTTTGTATGCAATGAGGTCTCATAGAAATAGGACCCCTAAAGTCACCAAAACAAATTGTTTGAATATCATTTTTAGAGAAAGAAACAATTATTTGTGAATGTTAACAAAACAAAGGGGCTTGTGCTTGGAGCAGCAAAGAAATGAAGTAACAGTATTTGTTTACACAGCTTTCTTAGCCTTGAATTCCCTGACTTTGTTGTTAAGGATGCTTTCCACCCTCCTGGTGTAGGGAGGACACCTTCTTCACATGGAAGATTTATTTCCCACTCTTAAGAAGTAAGGAGTTGGGGGTACAGTCGATTTTTTATATGCTTTTTTTTTTTTCCACTGACTGTTTCTCAAGTAACTTTAATTCAGAATTATCAATATGCCACTGAGGAATATTTGGGTGCAGCATGCCTTGGGCTTCAACAGCAGTAAGACAAAAATAGCTCATCGTATACAAAGACCCCTCAATATTAGCAACTTATTTTTATTTAGACACCATAGAGGTCAGAAGGCAATGAAATGATATACTCAAAAATGCTAAAAGAAAAAAGCTGCCATTCAAGAATTTTATATCCAACAAAACTGTTCTTAAAAATGGAGGAGGAAGTAGGCAATCTGAATAAGCCTATATCTATTAAATATATTGAATTAATAACCTTACAAAACAGAAAACACCAGGCCCACATGAGTTCTCTGGTGAATTCTATCAAACACCATTTAACAGATTATACCCGTTCTCTACAGTTTCTTTCACATGATAAAAATAGAAGGAATACTTTCTAGCCTACTCTATAAGACCAACATTAAATACTAAAATTAGACATTGCAAGAAAATTACAGACCAATATCTCTCATGAACCTAGTTGCAAAAATCTGCAGCAAAATGCGAGCATATTGAATTCAACAATGTATAGTAGAAATTATATACCATGACTTAGTAGATTTATCCCAGGAATGCCAGATTAGTTTAACATTTCAAATTCAATTAATGTAATCCATCACAGAAACAGGCTTAAAAAGAAATACCACATGATCATATCAATAGATGCAGGAATAGCATTTGACAAAATTCAAGACCCATTCATGATTTGGAAAAAGAAAAATCCCTCAGTAAGTAGAAATGAGGGTAATTCCTCAATTTTATAAGGAATAGCTACCAAAAAAAAACCACCTTAGGGCTAACACCACGGTGACAAGCTAGAAGCTTTCCCACTAGGATCAGTTATAAAGCAAGGATGTCCTCTCTGACCATTCCTTTTCAATATACTGAGTCCCAGGTAATGCAGTAAAACAAGGAAATAACAAGTATATAGATTGACAGTGAAGAAATAAAACTATTTGTTTGCAGATGACATGATTGTCAATGTAGAAAATCCCAAAGAATCACCAAAAAGATTCCTGAAACTAATAGTAAGGTGGCAAAATGGAAGATTCATATATAAAAATTTATCACTTTTCTATATAGAAGCAGTTGACAAATGGAAATTAAAATCACTAACATTAGAACCTCCCCAAAATGAAATACTTAGTTATAAATTTAACAAAATGTGTATAAGATTTATATAAGGAAAACTACAAAACTGATGAATGAAATCAAACTACTAAGTGGAGAAACATTTCATGTTGATGAATAGGGTGACTCAAGATTGTCAAAATGTCAGTTCTCCCCAACTTGATCTATAGATTCAATGCAATCCCAATCAAAATCCCAGCTAATTAGTTTACAAATATCAACAAACTGATGATGTGGAGAGGCAAAAGACCCAGAAGAGCCAACACAATATTGCAGGATAAAAACAAAGTTGGCATTATGTGAGGATTGGACTATAAAGAAGACTGAGCACCAAAGAATTGATGCTTTTGAACAGTGGTGCTGGAGAAGACTCTTGAGAGTCCCTGGGACAGCAAGGAGATCAAACCAGTCCATCCTAAAGGAAATCAGTCCTGAATATTCATTGGAAGGACAGATGGTGAAGCTGAAACTCCAATACTTTGGCTACCTGATGTGAAGAGCCAACTCATTGGAAAAGACCCCGATGCTGGGAAAGATTGAAGGCAGGGAGGAGAAGGGGACGACAGAGGATGAGATGGTTAGATGGCATCACCGACTTGATGGACATGAGTTTGAGCAAGCTCCGGAAGTTGGTGATGGACAGGGAAGCCTGGCTTGCTGTAGTTGATGGGGTCGCAAAAAGTTGGATATGACTGAGCAACTGAACAGCAACAACAACAAGCCAACCATACTGGGAATAGCAGAGACCTCCCTCAGCCCTATAAAAGGCATTTAGGAAAACCCCACAGCTAACATCATAACATAATGTGAAAGACTGAATGCTTTTTCCCCCTAAGATCAGAAACAAAACAAAAATATCTATTGTTGCCAGTTCTATTCAACATTGTACTGGAAGTTCTGGCAATGGCAGTTTGGCAGGAAAAATAAATGCATCTAACATCCGGACTGGAAAGGAAAAGTAAAAGTCTTAACTGCAGAAGACAGTGCCTTGTGTATTCAGTCACGCATGCTCAGGCGTGTCTGACTCTTTCAGACCCCACAGACTGTAGCCTGCCAGACTCCTCTGTCCATGGGATTTCCCAGGCATGGCTACCCGAGTGGATTGCCATTTCCTCCTCCAGGGGATCGTCCCAACCCAGGAATCAAACCTGAATCTCCTGTGTGTCTTGGCAAGTAGATTCTTTACCATGATGCCACCTGGGAAGCCTTGTGTATAGAAACGTTAAAAATTGACAAAAAGAATACTAGAATTAACAGAGTTCAACAAGTTTTCAGCCTATAAAACCAATAGTATGCAAAAGTCAATTATATTTCTACATATTAACAGTGAACAGTCTGAAAGGAAATTAATTTTATTTATAATAGCACCAAAAGGGATAAAATACTTAAGTACTAACTTAATCAAAGAGGTGCAAAACTTAACATAATGAAAACAACAAAACTGATGAAAAAAATTAAATACTTAAATACTGAGTTGGCCAAAAAGTTCATTCAGGTTTTTCCCAAACAACAACTCAATTTTAAAATCAGCAAAGGATTTGAATAGACATTTTTTTAAACAAATGGCCAATGAGCACATGAAATGTATTCCACATCATTAGTCAACAAGGAAATACAAATCAAAGGCACATTATTACACTACTTCATACCCACTAAAATGGTTAAAATCAAAGTCAGACAGTAGCGAAAGATGATGAGGATAAAGAAGTTGGAAAGAGAAATCTCATCCACTACTGATGGGATTGTAAGATGGTACAGCCACTTTGGAAAACAGTTTGGCAGTTTCTTAAAATGTTAAACATAGAGTTACATAAGTTGCTTCAGTTATGTCCAACTCTGTGAGACCCTATGGACTAGCCCACCAGGCGCTTCTATCCATGGGATTCGCCCGGCAAGAATACAATTACATGTTTATCCCCCAATTCCACTCCTAGGTATTCCGTTTCTCCACCCAGGAGAAATAAAAACACATCCATACAGAAATGTGTGCATGAACGTTCATAGCAACATTATTCATAAAAGCCAAAAAATAGGAAGAATCTAAATACCCATCAAAGAATAAATAAAAACTAGTCTATCCTAACCATGCAATATTATTTGGCAGTAAAAAGAATGAAGTGCTATTTATGTGCTATGACATGGATGAACCTTGAAAATAAACTATACTATGGAAAGAACCCAGTCATAAATCACATTATATCAGTTTATTTATATGGAATGTCCAGTTGCCAGAGGCTGAAGAGGGTGTAACCGAAATGCCTGCTAATGGGTATTAAGTAATGAAAATGTTCTAAAATTTAAGTAGTGGTCACTGTTGCACTGATTTGTACACTTTAAAAGGATGGAAAAGCTTAGATACAAGGATTAAGGTATAGTCGTGTGTTTGTGTGTATTATATGTATGTATAAAATCATATCAGAGACATTTTTTAAAACCTTGGACACCTCACTAGTATAATCCTCTCTCCTTCACACTTCTTTTTTTTTAATGGGATGTGGCTATCTAGGTGGTAGGCATGACTTTTTTTTTTTTTTTAATAATTTTATGCATTTATTTTGGCTTCATGGCTGCACAGGCTTTTCTCTAGTTGCGGTGAGTGGGGGCTACTCTCTAGTTGCGGTGCTCAGGCTTCTCATTGCCGTGGCTTTAATTGGGGAACACAGGCTCCAGGGCACGTGGGCTTCAGTAGTTTCAGCCCCCAGGCTCCAGAGCACAGGCTCAGTGGTTGTGACACACAGACTTAAAGGCACTGCACAGCATATAGGATCTTCCCGCATCAGGGATCGAACCCATCTATCCTGCATTGGCAGTCAGATTCTTTACAACCCTGAGCCACCAGAGAAGTCCCCTTCACGCCTGCTTCTTGAAACATGGACTGCATTGTCCTTCCTTTCTTAAACCTCCTAATGTTTTCAAACCCTTGCTTGGTGATCTGGATTTGGTCTTCATCACTCCCCTGAAACTGGTCATTCGAAAGTCTCCAGTGACTTCTCCAGTTTCGGATCCAGACTTGCTTATCTTACTGACTTTCGCAGTAATTAACATTCCTCCCCCCTCTTGGGTGAAGCCGAAGCTGTTTCTCCGAAGCTGTTCCATGTGCCCTTCTTCCTTCCTTGCTCTGTTAATAGTCAGCGTTCTCCCAGGTTCTCTTCTTTCTCATCTTTCTCATCTTTCTCATCTCTCACTCAGTGCTCAGAAATGCCCCCGCCCCCGCCCCCCGGCAATCTCATCATTGCCCACTACTCAGCCCCCCTACACTCTGGTGAGACTCAGCCCTAGGCTCTAAATCTGTTACCTTTAACCATCTCTGGACTGCTCTGTCCAGAACTATGAAGAGTCTCAGATTTTATCTACTTCCAGGTTATCAAGTTAGCCTCCAGAGATTCATGAGTGCTGGTGAATTTTGACGTAAGACTCCTGAGTCAGAGACGTGGGGTTATGTGTTACTCACAGAGGTAGCAGTACCCGGAATATCAGCATTTTTGTGCTGGTTCTGGAGCCCTCGTTGCCTCAAGGCAAAGTGAAGAAGGCCAGATGGAACTTGCCCATGCGGTAAGTGGCCTTAGGGGAGAGGAACCCCTGAGCTCAGAGAGCTCTAGTCTTTCATAGTGGGCAGCAATTGTGCCTGCTCTTGGCTCCAGAGGGAGACACTGTCTGTTTTCTTCAGAGATGATTCAGGTTTTCTTCAAAGATTGTTTGCTATACAAACATCCCTGAAAAGAATGTATGAGACAAAGGGCAGTCCATGCCTTGCTGTCAAGACGGGCAGAAACCCGTCTTGTTTCAAGGGCAGAGTTGTTTCAAGTTTCATTTTGCTATCACACTGGCGTCTCAAATTCGAGACATCATTAAAACAAATCCATCATCATTTTCTGAACTGTTTCCTTTCTGTCTTCACTATATTGAATTAATGGTGCTACTCACCATTGATTTCCTGATTTCCATGCATCAATATGGGCTTAAAGCTGAAAAAATACTCATAAAAGAAATGCAAAAATCTCGATGGCTTAAGCACAACAAAACTTTGTTACTCTCATGTAAAACCCAGTTTAGATGTTCCTGGGATGGTGACTCTCCTGAGGAGCTCCCTGCCAAAAAAAATAAATATCCAAGCTGTTCCTGTTTTGTGGCCCCGTGATCCTGTGGCTTCAGGGTCTCCTTGGCTTAATCGTACATGAAGTCATTCAATTCAGCAAGGTTCCCTCTCCTGTCATTTTCTTCTCGACCATTGCAGCCGCCTGCCTCGTCTTAGACCATCCTCTCACTCTGGCAGTCCATCAGAACTTTAGATATGATTGTATCACTTTCCTCCTGAAAATCCTTCCTTGTCTTAACACTGTGTACAAAGTATAAAGTCCAGACTCCTTAATAGACGTGAAGGCTCTCTGTGATCTGGCCCCTGACTGTCCAGGCACGTTTCCTGTGACTCTCGTACACATACCCTTTGTTCTCACCAAACCGAATTACTAACGGTTTCCTGATTTTTATTTCCTCTGGTTGGCTTCTCTGCTTTTGCACCTGTTGTTCATCTTGCCTATGCACCTCCTCCAACCACTGCACCACACACACACACACACACACACATACCATTTGCCTGTTGAGCAAACTTCTCATCCTTCAGTTCTCAGCTGAAGTGTTCCCACTTGGCCTTCCTTAGGATGCCAGTGTTCTGGTAGTGCATGTACCAGGCCTGAATAGTACTCATGGGAGGAAACCTTAGAAACAGGAGCAGTGACGAGCCGTTTCCCCATTCTCCATCACAGTCGGGGCGAGGGGAGGGGGCGCTGACCGGGGCTGAGCAGAGCTAGAATTTGACTCCAGGAGAGAACCCTCAGCCCTGTGTCATGACGTGCCAATGATCAGCTGCATAACAGGGTAAGTCCCAGGCCCTCCTCTAGCACGGTCATGGTCTGGGAACCAGGCATGGTAGCGGCAGCTGTGTAATGTGGGGGACCCATGATTTCCAGCTCTGATCTACCATTCAGCATTCCATCAGGCCTGACTACACAGCCTTAAGCCCTCGGCAATGGTCCATTTTCTTACAGCAGATGGAAGATCCCAGTGGTCCTGTTCCATGGAAAGGCAGCTCCAGCTCTGAAAGGCCAGTGCTGCCAAGGAGGAGTCCTGGACAGGTTGACCCCTACTTCACGGTCCACCTTCCTTCATCCAAAGGCTGTCCCATTCCTTGTTGCATCAGTAAGCAGTGCGTGTGTGCTCAGTCGTATCCAACTCTCTGCGACTCCAGGGACCGTAGCCCGCCAGGCTCCTCTGTCCATGGGATTATTCCAGGCAAGAATACTGGAGTGGGTTGTCATTTCCTGCTGCAGGGGATCCTCCCAACCCAGGGATCAGACCCACATCTCCTGCATTGGCAGAAGATTCTTTACCGCTAAGCCATGTGGGAAGCCCTCTTCCATCAGTATCTCATACCTTTTCAGCCATGGGGGCTTCCCTCATAGCTCAGTTGATAAAGAATTCGCCTGCAATGCAGGAAACCCCGGTTCAGTTCCTGGATCGGGAAGATCCCCTGGAGAAGGGAAAGGCTACCCACTCCGGTATTCTGGCCTGGAGAATCCCATGAACTGTATAGTCTATGGGGTCCCAAAGAGTTGGACACAACTGAGCGACCTTCATTTTCACTTTCACTTTTCACCCATGAGAACCAAGAAGCCAGTCCTTGATGGACTCTGAAGAGGCACTGCAGAACAGACTAGCGGCCATCAGATCCAATCTGGGGAAGAGAAGAGGTCACAAGATCAGAGCCAGCATCACGGGTGAGGCACCCATGTCCCACAGCTTTTATGGGGCTCAAGCTTGATTTAATGTTCTATTGTCACTATATTGAAATTCTTAATAATTTTTGAACAGGGACCCCACATTTTTATTTTGCACAAGCCCACAAATGGACGTAGCCAGGCCTATCATCATAAACAACCATCCTTCTCGTCCTTGTATATGAGAGACTAACTCTTTTAACTCACCATCCATGTTGATCCATATACAACAAGATGTACTGGTGAGCCAGCAGAAAGTTAGGTGTAGTCCTCTTATCTAGACCCACCCTGGCCAAGGAGGCAGGCCAGTCTGCTGAATCTCTGTGCCTTGGGAAATCTCACTGGCTCTTTCACCAAGCACAGCTGACAGACCGGTATCATTGTCGGTTCAGTGACCCCAGCCAGGAATGAAGCCGCTTGAGAAACTGTGGTGTCTCCAAGCCCCCACCGCCTATTCCAGCATCCCAGGAAGATAGCTCACTCACACTGAGGCTGAAGAATGATGGTCTGGACGATGCCATGTGTGGTCCCAGGGATCAGTCAGTCAGTGGTTGCTTTCCCCAGTGGTGGTCACAGCGATGCCGTGAGGACAGACTCGCCACGGTCCGCAGCATTACTCTCCAGCACCCCCAGTGGCACCGCTGTCTTCCTGGCAGATGGAGTGTGGCCTGCTCAGCCCCAGGAACTAAGGTCCATTGCTGGTAGGCATCCTACCTCAGACCTAGCCCCAATTACACAGCATTACCGCTGTTCATCGACCAGTTTCTACCACCAGACTGAGCTGCCCAAGGACCGAGATGTGCTTTGTGTTTGAATTTTCATTGTCCACCTTGTGGGCATCAACCAGTGTCCACCGCATGAACAAAACCAAGCCAGCATTTGTCTGGCTTAAACTTGAACAAAGCTCTTACATCAAGCTCAATTCGTTTTATTGTTTTCTGTGTTTTTCTGACCCCCCTGGTTTGCCAGTACCTATTCTTACAGTTCATCTCCACTCAGCCATCACGCTTGTAGTATATAAACAGTGCTTGACCTAATAACCCATGCCTTGTTCTCTTTTCCATATAGCTAGTGATATTTTTGTATCAATCTAGTTTTCAACTTGATTGAAAACAACTTCGGTTGTTTTTTCCTAAATTTCTAATATCTGATCCTTTTTTAAATAAGATGAATCATTAAGATGTACTATTTCAGTTGCTGTTACTAACATCACCTCAGAAACTCATTTCAGAAGTAATTTTGGTGGTTAAGTTAATTAAGCACCTCATTTTTGTTAGTTACCTTGTTGGATAAAACTGAGGAGTTCAGTGCTTTAAAGGTAAACTGAATCATCCACGTGGTTGGGTGTCTGTGTTCTCTGTAATACAATCATGCAGCAGGATGGAGAACAGGGTCCGTTCTCAGGGGTTCAGCTGAGGCCACTGAGGAGGAGGCAGGAGGTGCCTGGAGAAAGAGAGGCGCCCAGTGCAGGGCTCAGAGGAGCTGCTGGTCGCCCTTCAAGGCTGCAGGGAGCCAAGTACCCCAGAGGGAGGCTTGTGTGGGGGCAACAGATGCGGTATGAGGTGTCTAGGCAGCAAAGAGACTCCCAAGGAACCACGTAGGAATTTGACGTGTTATCCCCAGAGCTAGAGTTAATTGCCTTTGAAGCACTAATGAACCGTGGTGCTTTTGAACTGTGGTGTTGGAGAGGACTTTTGAGAATCCCTTGGACTGCAAGGAGATCCAACCAGTCCATCCTAAAGGAAATCAGTCCTGAATATTCACTGGACGGACTGATGCTGAAGCTGAAGCTCCAATACTTTGGCCACCTGATGGGAAGAGCTGACTCACTGGAAAAGACCCTGACGTTGGGAAGGATTAAAGGCAGCAGGAGAAGGGGACAACAGAGGATGAGATGGTTGGAGGGCATCACCTCCTCGATGGACATGAGTTTGAGTAAGCTCCGGGAGTTGGTGATGGACAGGGAGGCCTGTAGTGCTGCAGTCCGTGGGGTCGCAAAGAGTCGGACACGACCGAGTGACTGAACTGAACTGAGCTGAAGAGTTTATAGCAAACTTTAAAGAAGTATCACCAAATAATAAAGGATGGATTTACACAGCCTGACAGAAATGACAGGTGTGTCCAGAGTCCCTTCAGGACATTTCTGGGCAGGACCTACCTGCCCCATGTGCCCCTCCGCCCTACTGACCAACAGCCCAGTGACGAGCATCCCGCAGGCGGAAGTGCCGTCGGGCGCCAAGCATCCGTCGGGCGGAAGTGCCGTGTGGCACCCAGCGTCAGCAGGCGGAAGTGCCGGCCGGCGCCACAGGTGGCACTTGCCCACCAGCCCTCAGAGTCTCCCCGGTGGCTGAGGTCAGCGCACATACTTCTTCATCAGTGTGCAGGTCACAGGAACCGCAGCCACCTCCCTCTTGGGGTCTTTGAGGAACTCCCCAAAGCTCTCTTTGAAAGAAAGAGCCAGTCTTACACTCAAGGTCCAGGAGCCCCCCCTCCCCGCCCCTCCTCATGGCAGGCCACAGCTGCCTGCCTTGGCAGGGCCACCCTCACCCTCACCCTCTGAGGGGTCAGAAACAGGCGTTCACGGTAAGTTGGGCAAATTGGGAAAAGAGAGGAGGAACCTGTCACACCATCCCCAGCCCTCTGCCACCCCACTGCAGACCACCAAACCTGAAGCTGGCTGAGTCTCTGAAAGAGCTTCCTCCCAGATGAGAGTTGGACACGACTTAGCGATTGAACAGCAAGACTCAATTATTACACTTTCTTAAACTTTTATTTCTTAGATTTTTTGTTTTTGTTGTTTTGCTGCACCAGGACTTGGTTGTGACATGTAGGATCTTAGTTCCCTGACCAGGGTTTGAACCTGGGCCCCCTGCATTGGGAGCTCAGAATCTTAACCGCTCGACCACCAAAGTGAAAGTCACTCAGTCACGTCCAACTCTTTGGCACCCCATGGCCTGTACAGTCCATGGAATTCTCCAGGTCAGAATACTAGAGTGGGTAGCCTTTCCCTTCTCCAGGGGATCTTCTCAACCCAGGGATTGAACCCAGGTCTCCCGCACTGCAGATGGATTCTTTACCAGCTGAGCCACAAGGGAAGCCCAAGAATACTGGAGTGGGTAGCCTAGCCCTTTTCCAGGGGATCTTCCCAACCCAGGAATTGAACCAGAACTGGGCTATCAGGGAAGCCCTTGGAAAGTCCCAACTGTTAATTATTCTGGAGGTTTAAGTGTACTAAGAGTGACCAGAAAAGGTCTAAAATCTGCCCAAGATTTCATCCAAGAAGCTTTTCACACAAGAGTTCACAGAGTGGGCTTAACCAGCCGGTGGAGGGGGAATGAGCTTGTGTCTGCCTGCCCCGCCTCGAGACCAGCTTGCTCAATAATCCGCTTCCACTGTGTAGGAGTAGAAGGTATTCATTACGTGCTACGACGGTCAACTTCTCAGACACTGCCACCCTGTATAGATTCTTTTGTTCTATTTCACAATCATTTATCTTTCTCTAAACGTAACACAAAGGGAATGCAAACACACACATTTATAGAGGATTGCGTTTCTAAGCAGACGTAAACCAGGTTGCCATCTTGCCCTGGTGAATTGAGTACTTTACCAAGGCTTTGCCCTGCCGGCCGGGTTCCAGCAGGTGCCCAAATTGTAAGGGAAGCCACTGTAATCAGCAGAAAGTATCAGGTAGTGACTTCACATCTTTTATTCTGATTCCTTTAGGAAGAGTTCTTTTAAGTTTAAAAGTTTTTCGTAATGACAGAATCCATACCATGTTGCACAATGCTGAACTGAATCAATTTTTTGAGAGAGCTCTTGATATTTATCTTCAAAGAGATATATCCAGTTACCTGTGGTTTTTGTTTTTAAGTCTTATCAGAAAGTTGAAATGGAGTTTTTAAATTTGTTTTTGAAATATACTTGATTTACTATGTTGTGTTAGTTTCAGGTGTACAACAAAGTGATTAAAGCATGCTTGTATACATATATTCTTTTATTATGTTCTCTTGCATTATAGGTAATTGCAAGATATTGATACTGATATTGATACTGTTCTATACAGTAGGTCCTTGTTGGTTATCTATTTTATATATAGTAGTCTGTATATTTTAATCCAAAACTCCTAATTTATCTCTCCCCCATCTCCTTTGGCAACCATAAGTTTGTTCTCTCTGTGAGTCTGTTTCTGTTTCATAGATAAGTCCATTTGTGTCACATTTTAGATTTCTATATGAGCGATATCATACGATACTTGTCTTTCTCTCTGACTTACTGCACTTATATGATAATTTCTAGGTCTATCCATGTAGCCACAAATGGCATTATTTCATTGTTTTTGTGGCTGAGTAATATTCCATTGTATATATGTACCACTTCTGCTCTATCCACTCATCTGCCGATGCACATCTAGGTTGTTTCCGTGTCTTGGCCATCGTAATTAGTGCTGCTGCAAAAGTAGAGGTGCGTGTATCTTTTCAAATTATAGTTTTGTCCTAATATATGCCTAGGAGTGGGATTGCTAGATCATATGGCAATTCTATGTTTAGTTTTTTGAAACAACTTTATACTGTTATCTACCGATTGACATTCCCACCAATAGGATAGGAGGGTTCCCTTTTCTCCACAATCTCCCCAGCATTTGTTGTTTGTAGACTTTTTAGTGATGGCCATTCTGAGTGGTGTGAAGGGGTACCTCGTTGTAGTTTTGATTTGCATTTCTCTAGTAATTAGCAGTATTGAGCAGAGTCAGAGAAGTGATGTGACAATGGAAGCAGTGATAAGCAGCCACAAGCCAAGGAATGTGGACAGCCTCTAAAAGCTGGGAAAAAAAAAAAAATTGCTTCTGTGGAGCCTCCAGTAGGAACCAGCCCTGCTGATGCCTCAGAACTGAGATAATAATAAACGTGTGCTGTTCTGGAGTTGCTAAGTGGTCATCTGTTAACAGCAGCAATAGGAAGCAAATACACTCAATAAATATTGTTAGTGAAAGAGAAGTCAGATGAGTAAATTTTCAAAATTCCTCACACTGCAGAGATTGCTTGCGTAAACTGTCTAAAAGCCAAGACAAACCTGTGCTCTGGAGAGCACTGATAGTTGCCATGCCTGCTGTCACGTTGTTATTGATGGCATAATGCTGGCCACCATCAAGTCCTCTCCAGGAGAATTTTGTACACTTATGACACTTGTTTTATTTTTCACATTTTGTCAGATTCATAGGATGCCTTTTCTTTTTCCATGTTCAACCACTTGTGGAAGAACTTGACCCATTATAATGTAGAAAATGCTGGATCGAGCAAGCACCAGGTCAGTGGTTGCTCCCTGGGCCATCCCAAGTTGTCCAGACAGCCTTGCACGCAGTGAGTGGATGCTCAGTAGGTATCTGTTGAATAAACGAGCAGTGTGAGGCCCCGTCAGGAGCACTGGCTCTTGTCCTGGCCCCTGCTTGGTGGCCGTGGAAAAGGAAAGCCCTTCAGGTCTCTCATTTCACTCTCTCCATCTGTCCACCAAGGGCCTCGGCTGGATGATCTATCAAAGCCTCTTCTGAGTTGCTGATGACTGTGAAATGCCAGCATCACACTCACTCACTTACATCATATCTCGTTTACTCCTCATAGGCAGTGGTGGATGGAAAAGAACTGTGTCAAAAATCCTCCACCACTTTCATTCACCGGCACCCAGTTTTAAAGTCAGTACAAATGTCATCTCCCTGAAGCCTCCTGAACATCCTCCAAGGAGCCATTTTTGCAGGGCTTGGATGAGCCGTGCAACAGGGCTCCAGCCGCAGCATCAGATGTGATCGATTGACTCCTGGCTGCAGCAGTCACAGACATTTGTAACAGACATTTAAGGGCACCAAGTGCTCTGAGAAAAAGACAGCCAAGAGCATGTGAGGCTTTGTCAGCATGGAGACTAAGAGCTGGTTGGTGGGTAAGATTCAGAGCCGCGCTGAGCTGCCCGCACTGAGCGTGGTGCTGCAGCCCCCAGCCGCCCCACACCTAGTGAGCCCTGTCATTGTTCCCTTGATCCAGGGGGAAGTGAGACCACTGACGCTGAGGAATTTGTCCCAAGGTCACATCAGTACTCAGAGGCAGGGCCGGGACTCACACCCAGCCGGCTGGCTCCAGAGGCCCCCTCCCCCACACCGCCTCCACTCGGCTGGGCAATTCCAGCTCCACAGTTAACCATGTAAGTGAATTAGCAAATAGGAGGCTACCTTTAGAAACTCAGTTTATGTGCTGACTTTCCAGAGAGACCTGACGTTACTTTAAAAAAAAAAGTACATTAGCAGCTGCATTTTCCGATTAACCCACTGCTTTTTCTGGCCATATTTAGACTATATGGAAGCTCAAAAAGTTTGCATCACTTTAAAAAAGTGACTGTCTTCACATTGTGCACAGGATTTACTTAATGACAGAGCTAGTTCCACATAAACGAAGACAATGGAGTAACAGTTTACATGACGCTGAAATAACGTAGTCTTCCCAGAAGTCAGGAGGGAACAGTGTGGTTAATGTGTGCTGCTGCTGCTTTTGTTCTTTTTTCTTGGAGTGTCCAATAAGTAGCTATGCCTGGGGGGGTTTTCCCTAGAGATATTTGTAAACAAACAAATATGCCCCCAATTCTAATGAAAAGTTATTTAAATTTTTTTTAAGGTTCAAGTTCCCCTTCTTCAGTTACTACGGGCAACAAAATATCCCTGAAATGAAATGACTCATCTTACTTCTAGTCAATTTTTTAAAAACTTTACTTCTTCTACTTAGGAAAATTTTTTTAAAGTTTAATGGCAAACAAAAGCTGTCTAAGGCACCTTAAGAACAGACTATACAGAGGACTCATAAATACACAAGTTTGTTCTTTTCTAATACTTTTTATTTCTTGTGTAGTATACATGCTAAAATGATTCCTAACAAAGTCGAAGTAAGTGAAATATGTTTAGGTGGTGTAACTACATAAATTATAAGATAACTTCAGTAGATCTAAAGTGTTACAGATGCTTCAGCATTATTCATGTATAAAGTGTTGGTCATTCCTTTAATAATGTTCATGTAAATTTTTAAAGCATCATGCGTGGCTTTCTATCGGGGGCCGTGTCAGCTAACAGTCTCCACTGGACCCCGTCAGTCGGCTCATGCTTCCTCCTCCTGAAAAATGGGCCACGTGAAAAATCATATTGTTAGACAAGGGTTCTGGGTTTTTTCAACGAGAGAATTGTCTTATATTAAATGTGATTTTTATGTATTTGTATATAATATGTGTATGTAGTTTCACAGATCTTTATCCAAGATCACTCTTCATCTTTTGCATCAAGAAGATTTTGGCCACAACATTTTGAATCATCTGTTTTCATTTTTTGGATGGAGGAAGAAGGGATAAATGAAAATATGAACATTTCTATTTTGTGGTTGGTTCATCTCTTCAATATAAATTATTCATAAAACTCTTGTCTTGACACTGTTGTTTTCTCTAGTGAGTCAGAAAAAAACAGAAACCACTGTCTACTCCTTTCCCCTGTAAATGAAAAGCCAACATAAAAAGATAGCATTCAATAAGAAAAGGCATAAGTATGGCCTGTCAGACAGATGGCAGCTTGTTTGTAGAATGATCAGAGAGGATTCAGCTGCACATTTGAAGGAAGAATTGAGAGCGCATGGCTGTACCACGGGGAGAAAACAGAGTTAATCTGTCTACTGTGTCATTTATTTATTCAACAGATATTTATCCAGTCCCTACTGTGTATCAGGCTCTTTCTTTGTGACGAGGAACATGATGGTGAGCAATCAGAGAAAGTGGCTACCCCAACTCTCACATCTCCTAGAAACAAAATTCTGTCCGCCCCCACCCCCCACCCACCTCTATCAGCAACACCACCAGCCCCACTTTGATCATTCTGAGATACACCTCAAAGCACGTTTTCAAACAGCACTTTCATCAGTGAATGTACATTGTGATTCAGCTGGTCTGGGCAGGGCCTGGGTATCGTTTTTTTTTAAAGCTCCCCAAAGTTAGTGGGGTGTACAGCCACATGCCCTGCTGAAAAGTTGAAAACCTCTCAGCATTGTTTCTTCCCTGGGTTCTCACCTCAGCGATGGTTTCTTTAGTCTCATTTGACCCAGAATATACTTCCCAGTGTTCCAGAAAAAATAGAGTTGGAGCCAGTGAATTATGAGCAGCTGCCAGACCCTAGCCATGCCGACCACCCTCTCAGCCCCCAAGGAACAGCAGCTGAGGGGGCAAGGGGTGTGGGCCATAAACAGTGCTGAGGGGATACGGTTATCACTGACCCCAGCCACCCTCCTTAGCCACCTGCTACAGAGTGTTCGGTCAGAAGCGTGGATGAGAGTCCGGGCCTGGTAAGGGAAAATGCCAAAAATCTGTCTGTCTTATAATTAAATGTCCATAACCAAATTGTATCCTGCTTACTTGGTAAATGGCAAAAGCAACTTATAAATTATGTAAAAACCATCTATTCCCTTTTACTCAGAAATTTAGGCAGTGTCTAGTTATCTAGTATCTAGGTTTAAAGAACATAGGGATTTATTTTCAGGGACTACTGGCCGAAGTGAATACTACAATGTTAAAATAGCATTACATAATAAAAATCAATGGAAGTAGTAACGTTTCAAGTTTAAATCGGAGTCATCTGTTTTAATTGATCAGTTACTTGGTGTGATTATACACACACACACACACACACATACGTATATAATTCTTACAGTGCTTTCATGTCCTGTAACTAGCTTTGGTTGACATTACAATTTAATTAACGGTGGTTTATGGTTTACGTTGATGATACACCGTTGACTGTGATAAACCTCGAAGGGTGGGAAAGCTTCACAGTAAGTGTAGTATGGTCTCACGGTCCTGACGTGTAACTTATTGACTGAAAACCTCATATGATATTCTCTTAAAGCTGGTCCATAAGCCCCAGGACATACTCCATGGAGCATACAGTACTTTTAAAAATAGAATCTTGGGACTTCCCTGGCAGTCCTGTGGTTGGGACATCATGCTTCTGCCGCAAGGGGCAAGGGTTTGGTCTCTGAGGAGCTGCGATCCCAGATGCTTCATGCAACCAAAAAACAGGAGAAAAAATTTTTTAATAAAAATAGAGTCCCTACACTCCATGAACTTCCAAATTACGCAAAACTGAGTTTACATTTTAAGTTGCTGCCTGGGTGAGCAAAGGGGAGAATATGAGTCAATAAAAACCTCTAGAATCTGTTTGAATTTGTCAGAGAACACTAATACCTTTTCCTTATTCAATCATTCCTTCAGCAGACATTTATCAGCCTCCTGGGTTTGTGAGGTACAAGGGTGAACAAGACAGACAGGGACCCTCCCTTCTGTCCCCGAGCTTAGACTACTTCGGTTTCGTTTTCATGCAGAAGAGAGTATGCCAGGGTGCCCAGGAACACCAGAAGCAGGATCTAGACAGGGATTTAGCCAATGTCTAGCCCTGAGAATTGAAGTAACAATGAGAGTTTTAATTTGGCAGTATTGTCCATCTAGGGTCAAACAAATGGAAAGATTCTTTGTAAAATTCAAATTATACTGTTTAAATAGCTGAAACTAATGGCACTTAGAAAGGGAGAGGAGGTTAGTTCTTTGAGACACTATGCTGTTTAGGAGATAAGCAGGTGTAGGAAAGCTTTCTTTACGGTGTTTAGAAATATTGTGGATATTGATGGTATTACCCACAACCCGATCCTCCCTGGAGCCTAGTGAGAGGAGACATCGTATTTCACCCATGTTCTTTCATCAGCTTCAGTGGGTTCGCTGACTCAAGAATCAGTGTTAAGAGATGCTATAAACTGCCTGCTAAAATACTCTGATAGTCACTTAAGACTACACCAAATACTCCCTGGGAACAGGGTGCTAAGATCGACACATTAGCTCTTTCAGACCCAAGAGACTGCCTCCGGTGGACCCAACAGTGCCCGGAAGCACAGCAGCTAGGCTGACACCATAAGCTGTTCAACCCTGAACCCATTAACAGAGCCTCTGAGATTCCGGGAAGGAAGCCTCGGATGGATTATTCTGTTGAATTCAATTTCGTGTACAGAGCAAGGTTAATAAAAGAACTAGTGTAAGTTACCCGCTTCATCACAGAGATCATAGATGGAGGACCTAGGATGTTAGACAAAGGGTCCCAGGGTATGGCAGCTTAAGGAACACAGATAACTGAGCCTTACTGCTGCCACCATTGAATCTTTGGGACCAGAGGTTCTGAAATAATGTAATAAAGCTCTGATAAATACTTGAGCCTCTCCAGATTTAAAAAATAATATAATCAATTTTACTGATCTACCAACAAGACAGTCTAATCCTTGACTTTGTTTTACAGGAATTTTATAAATGTACCATTAAAGAAAAAAGTTTGAGTTCTTGCTGTTTCTGGTATGGAATAAAAATAGTCAATAGACTTTTGGTAAAGAAGGTTGCTGCTCTTGTATTTGTAGCTGAAACCAAAAGTGAAGTGCAGAAATATAAATGAGGTTTTCAGTCCATTCTTTAGACTTGAGGTTTGAACACTCCCAACTGCCTGTCCTTCTCCTGTCATTAGTGGCAGAGCACATTCTTGGGCAATGCTGTCAGCGGAGGACTCTGAATACTAATGGAAAATCACATTTTGTCTTTCTGAATTGTTAATGCAAAATGTTATTGACTATAATCAGCTATAATAGATGGAGGAAAACTAAAAAAAAAAAAAAAAAGATTACGTACTTTCCATGATCGCATTCTCCACTGGGTGATCAGACAATAAAACACAGTATTTTTAAAGGGGATTTTCCTGGAAAATCCAATGGTTTTACTCTGCAGGGAAATCTAAACTTTTATGAATTTTATACTGTAGAGGCACTGAACTTCTAACAGGACACACAAAAAACTAGGGCTCCTGACTCACAGTTAATTTAATGCTGCTAAAGCTTAGAACAAGAAATACTCTCATCTGATTGAAAAAAAAAAAGTAACTGTGGGTTTTCCGCTTCATGAGAAAAGTAAAAGAACAGTCCACACTCATGAAATGCAATTCCAGTGTGCAGACAATATCATTGATTTATATATCTTTATTAATTAGGTAGTGGCAGTCAAATAAATTAATAAAGGTATGTAAAAGGTCAAATAAAATGAGTTTGCTTCCCCTGAGGAATATTCCACTTAAATTTTAAGTTTCAGAAGCTCAGTGTTCACATGTCCACTGGGTTTTCATTGCGTTTGATGCACCATGACTTGTCTAAGTGCATTCTTTACATAAGGTGAACACCTTGGATTTCCCAGGCAGCCAATGTAATTTAGGTGAGATCGATAATCGTTTTTAACAAAACTGGATTGTTTTTGGACCAGCATTCCTACCAAGAACAATTAGAAAACCTGAACAGAACATAAAAATAGGTTTGAAGTCATCGGAGCTCTCCCAAGGCAGTGGGTTCCATTAGAGCAAAGATATGAAAGAAGTGGGAAGCCTTCTCAATCTCCAACAAGAATCCAGTGATTTAACCCCAGCCCAGCTGTTTGCCAAAAGCAAAAGCAAATCTTCTCTGTAGGAAAATAACAGCAATGCAGCATCTCCAGTTTTCACCAAAACTTTTATGCATAACGTCTGGCACTCATTCAGAAATAACCAGAGCATAGGAGAAATCTGGCCAGTTCTGCTCTAACCACGTGACCAAAACAAACATCCCTGAACGTGTGACTTTGAAATTTTGTGCCTCCTTAGCGATGCCCTGAGAAGGACACAACGTCAGTTCTCCAGTATTTCTGCCAAATAAGCTAACCTTATTCTGATCAAACAGTCAAACTCAAGTTGAGAAACCTGTACAACAAGTGACTCATACTAGTCAAAATTTGTCAATGTTATGAAAACGAAGGTGGAGGCAACATTTCAAAGTGATGAAAACTAAAAGAGATGTAACAATGAAATGCAAGATGTGACCCTGGATGGATCTGAGAGAAGAGAAAAATACAAAAGATTCTAGCAAAAGACATCAATAGGAAAATTTCAATATAGATTTTTGTACTTTAGACAGAAGTGTATCAGGGTTAAATTTCTTTTTTTACTGAGGTATAATTGACACATGACATTATATTCGTTTCACCTGCACAACATGATTCGATAATTGTATATATTGAGAAATGATCATCACAATAAATCTAGTCAATGCCCAACTGTACATGCTTACAGAATTTTTTTCTTGTAATGACAACTTTGAAAGTCTACTTTCTTTGCAACCAGGCTTCTCAGGTGGTGGAGTGGTAAAGAATCTACCTGCCAATGCAGGAGATGCAAAAAATGTGGGTTTGACCCCTGGTTTGAGAAGGTCCCCTGGAGGAGGAAATGGCAACCCACTCTAGTATTCTTGCCTGGTGAATTCCATGGACAGAAGAACCTGGCGGGCTACAGTCTATGAGGTTGCAAAGAGTCGGACACAACTGAGCACACAGCACACTCTTTGCAACCTTCAATTATGTAATATAGTATTGTTCACTATAGTGGCCAGATTGTTTATTACATCCCCATTAATTATTTCATAACTGAAAGTTTGTAACTTTTGATGCCCTTCATCCATTTTGTCCAACACCTTCCTCCCACCTGCACCTAGAAACCACTAGCCTTTTTTCTATATCTATGAGCTTGGTTTTTATTTTTGTTTTGTTTTAGACTCCACATATAACTCATAAAGTATTTGTCTTTGTCTGAGTTACTTCACTTAGCATTATTCTAAGGTCTATCCATGTTGTTGCAAAGGACAAAATTTTATTTTTGTGGCTAAATATTAATAATATTCCATAGTGTATATGCATGTGTGTGTATCACATTTTCTTTATCCATTCATCTTATGATGCTAGAGAAGACTCTTGAGAATCCTTTGGCCTGCAAGGAGGTCAAACCAGTCCATCTTAAAGGAATTCCACCCTGAATATTCATTGGAAGGACTGATGCTAAAGCTGAAGCTACAATACTTTGGCCACCTGATGCAAAGAGCTGACTCACTGGGAAAGCCCCTGAGGCTGGGAAAGATTGAAGGCAGAAGGAGAAGGGGATGACAGAAGATGAGATGGTTGGATAGCATCACCGACTTGATGGACATGAATTTGAGCAAATTCTGGAAGATAGTGAAGGACAGAGGAGCCTGGCATGCTGCAGTCCATGGGATCACAAAGAGTCAAACAAGACTTAGCGACTGAACAACAGCAACAATACTGATGGACATATACCTTTGGCTATTGTAAATAATGCTGCAATAAACATGTATCTTCTCAAGTCAGTGTTTCTGTTTTCTTCAGATGAATTACCAGAAGTGGAAGTGTTGGATCTTCTGGTAGTTTTTTAAAACTTTTTGAGGAATGTCTGTACTGTTTTCCAAAGTGACTGCACAAATTTATATTCTCACCAGCAGTGCACAAGTGTTCCCTTTTCTCCACATTCTCACCGCTTTTGACAGAATGCATGGGCATCTCTCCATTTCCCAACAAAAG
Organism: Giraffa tippelskirchi; assembly: GCF_054371585.1. Lineage (NCBI taxonomy): Eukaryota > Metazoa > Chordata > Mammalia > Artiodactyla > Giraffidae > Giraffa > Giraffa tippelskirchi. The sequence goes on along the minus strand of NC_137283.1, from coordinate 158,064,457 downwards.
AAAGAGTTTACACACTATTAAAATGCCTGGCTACCTTTACTGGATAAGAAGCATGAATTATCTGTCAAAATGTATTAATTTTAGTACATTGGATTTTTATAAATCATGGCTAAATGATTATCACTTAACTCTATCTCTACCTACTAAATAAGACTTGTGCCAGATCGAGTATTCTGCCTAATTCAGCCACATCAAGTTCTGAAACATTAAAAAATACAGCATATGCTATTTGTTTTAAGAGAATGTTTTAAAATTTGTCACACTGAGAAAACACTGCCTCTGTTATTTTCCAAAACAACCACTGGTGGTCCCCTCCTCAATAAAGGGAATCCAGCACTTTCCAGACTTCCCCATAGTGAGAATTATCTGGTTGGTTGTTAATGGCACGACCCCCATGGTGATCCTAATTGACGGGTCTAGCATGAAGCCCATACTTCACCTTGGGTAGTTGTTAGTATCAGAAAAGCTGGATTTGACAATCGTTGCGTTCCTTCTCTGTTGGCCTTGTAGTTACTGATGTTGACAACTTTGATTCTGCAGCAGTGGAGGTTTCCATAGGTATCAGGTTGAGCTGGTTGATGTTGCTGTGTGCGAGTTCCAAGTTGCGTCTGACTCTTTGTGACCCCGTGGACTGTAGCCCACCAGGCTCCTCTGTCCATGGGATTTTCCCAGCAAGAATACTGGAGTGGGTTGCCATTTCCTTCTCTAGGGGATCTTCCTAACCCAGGGATCAAACCTGTATCTCCTGTATCTCCTGCATTAGCAGGCAGATTCTTTACCACTGAGACACCTGGGAATCCGAACTGGTTGATAGTGTTGGTCAAATCTTCTATAATATACTGATCGTCCATTTGTTCTATCAATTATTGAGAGAAGGGTATTAGACATTGCCAATTATAACTTAATTTTTTATTTGTTTCTTTGGTTTTGTGTGTTTTTGCTTCATGTATTTTGAAACTTTTTCACTAGGCATATATGCATTTACAGTTCTTAGGTATGTTTTGATTCATTGATCCTTATCAATTTTTTTTTTTTCCATTTTCAAAAGTACCCACCAGGAACTTGCCATGTCAGAAAGCATTTGCAAATTTGAAACAGTCTTTTTTCATAAGAAAATAGTGTTTCTCATCTTTAATTTCCATAACTCTTTTTAAAGACTTTTCTCTGAGAACTAGCAAGCATCCATGTGTTACAGAAGTTTTTTATATTCATTTCCTATTATTAAAAATCACTATAAATTATAGATTTTTTTTTTGCTTATATATCTTTATTGAATTATATTGGTGGTGGTGGTTTAGTCACATAGTTGTGTCCAACTCTTTGCAACCCTATGGACTATAGCCCACCAAGCTCCTCTGTCCATGGAATTCTCCAGGCAAGAATACTGGAGCAGGTTGCCATTTCCCTCTTCCAGGGATTGAAGTATACTGACATATGATACACAGCACGTATTTAAGGTATACAATCGAATGAGTCCAGACCCATGTACATTCCTGTGTGATCATCACCACCATTGAGGTAATGAACACACTTATCATCCTCAAAAGTTTTCTCCTGCCCTTGGGAATCCACACATACTCCCATCCTCAGGCAACCACTGATCTGCTATCACCATAGATGTGTTTGCATTGTCTAAAATTTTCTAAAAGTTGAATCATACAGTATACATACTTTGAGGGGTCTGACTTTCCTTTACACAACACTATTATCTGGAGATTCACCGTGTTATTGCATGTACAATAGTACAACTATCATACTATTGTACTCTTTCATTAGTGTGTACCATTCCACTATATCCGAATTCGTTTTCTAATCACCAGCCGAGGGACCGTGGCCTCATTGTCCAGTCCTTACTTGAGTTGTGAGCTTATTATTCCTGTAAAGGAGCCAGTCAGGATTGGGATTTAGCTTATTTTCTCTAAGGTGTGAGGGGAATGCTCACATCTGGGATGTGGGGTGGGAGATGAGCCAATACTTAGGACTGATGTCAAGTGTGGCATAATCCCACAGACTCTCCTACAAACTCTCCACTTCGACAGGAGCAGGTCCAAGAAGCCTGGAGCTGCCCGAGTGAAGAACATTCTCTGGGAAGAGATGAGCCATCTTTGTGTTCATCACTGATCCCCAAGCTCAGGTGTGAAATTTTCTGGTCCTCTGTGAATTCGAACTGTTGCTTCTTCTAAAACATCTTTATATCCTGAAGAGAAAAGAATATGTGTGTGTGTGTGTGTGTGTATGTCACAAAAATGGGAGAACTTGCTTTATGAGAACTTTCTTACCAAGAAATAGCTGGCACAGTTCTCATGAAAATGCCCTTACTTGGTTTCACATGATCTATCATCCATGATCTATCACTAGATAGATCTATCATGATCTATCACTGAGCCGTACATAATGAACCCAGAATCTGTTCATAATTCAAACAGGAAATTTGACCCAGCACTTTAATGGAGGGCTTCCTTGGTGGCTCAGTTGGTAAGGAATCTGCCTGCAATACAGGAAACCTGGGTTCGATCCCTGGGTTGGGAAGATCCCCTGGAGAAGGGAAAGGCTACCCACTCCAGTATTCTGGCCTGGAGAATTCCATGGACTGTATGGGTTGCAGAGGGTTGCATAGGGTTGCAAAGAGTCAGACACAACTGAGCGACTCAAAAAAAAAATTTGTTTTGACCCAGCTCTTCAATGGTCTACCACCATGAAAGGGCAATCCTGACAGCTCTAAAGCTATTCCCAGCACTGATCCTTACCCTAGTAGTCACAGCCAACCATGCTGACGTGTTTCCTAATGGAAAAGTAAAGTTGGAAGAGGGCAGGCTCCCCCTCTGCTCTAACCTCTCTGATCTACAAGATGAGTCTACTTCTCAGAAGGCTGGCAAACAGACCACAGGAGGTCTACTTTCCCTAGGCAGTAATACAGCTTCTTAGTGATGTCCATTCTCACAGCCCAGCCATGCTCTGCCCGGGGGTGGGGGGAGAGGAGAGGGAGGAGGAAGAACTTCAAATGACCGTCAAGGAACACCGAACCGCGTCTGCCCCTGTTTCTTTCTTTGGACCAAGAATTTAACTGGGAAAGAACTTTAAGGCTGACTAAGTATATGTGTCAGAGCTCCTACTGTTTTACCCGCATTAAAGTGACTGGGGTAGGGTGGAGAAGAGCCAGGTCAGAGGTAATGGTACATACAGCCCACCGATTCTGAAAGCCAGTTTGGGCCACAACAAGCCCTCTGTCTGGGTATGTAGATTGTGTCTCCAGACATCTAAGGAAAAGTTATCAATCTGAGATCATCTTCAAGTTTCCATGAAACAACCAGGGGTGAGCTGGATGACCTTGCAAATTCCCTTCCTGGTCTGAAATTCTGCAGTCAGATGGTAAGAGACTTGAAGAACTGGAAACAATTCCGCAAGGACATTTTTTTTAAAAAGTGTTTCCCAACACTTGTTCCGTTTCCATCTTCAAATCCACAAAGAGAATATGTCATCACTTTTTCTTCACTGCTTCAAATACGTACCATGTTATCCTCTGGGGGTCCTGCTCCCCACCCACTGAGGGCCAGGGGCTGTCTCATTCACCCGTATGTCTCTAGAATCAGTGCAGTGCCTGGCATCAAATAGGAACTCAGCAAAAGGTGACTGGGGGGTGATGGCGGAGTTCACTAGATGGATGGATGGATGGATGGTTGGACAGTATCCAGTGCTAGGACCAGGAGGTGGGACAACTCAGGAAGACAGCTGTGACTCCTTGGGAAGCAGGAAAAGAGGATGTTTAGAATCTAGTGAAAAATTAGAGTTTGGTAGGGGAAGGGAAGTACATCTTCTCCATGGCAATTACTCAGGGTTCTGCCCTGGGTGGGGCCCCTCAACCACTCAGGCCTAGTACCTGCTGGTCTCAGGGATTTCCTCTGTGCTTCCACTTTTCAGCTCTCGGGTAAATTACCCCCAGGAGCTAAACTCCATGAGCAGGAGTCTTTGTCATTTTCAGTAGCTTCTACGTATTGTCCATGTCTTTACGGTGAACACAATGTATTTCAAATGTCTAGAAAAGTGCCTGTCACTTAATAGATACTTCTTATATATTTATTGAATGAATGGATCCATTCAGAATGAGAAAGTTCACTCTTGAGTCTGAAATGAGAGCCATTACTCTCTGACCAACCCAGTATTTTTTTGTGGTTCTGAGTGGTTGCCGATTTTGAAAATAAAAGGTTCTGGAGAAGGAATGACTGCAAACAGGCTCTACAAAGAAAGGCGGTGGATGGAGCTGGTGGACCAGCTGCCTGGGCTCCGGGCCCAGCTTTGCCCCCTAGGAGCCTCCAGGGGCCTCTGTCCCCTGCAGCTGTTTGGGCTTCATGACAGCACCTTCCTCTCAGAGTTTTTCTGAGGATTCACGTTAGTGTTAGTTGCTCAGTCGTGCATGACTCTTTACAACCCCAGGGACTGTAGTTCACCAGGCTCCCCTGTCCATGGAATTTCCCAGGCAAGAACATTGGAGTGGGTTGCCATTCCCTTCTCCAGGGGATCTTCCTGATCCAGGCAGATTCTGCATTACAGGCAGATTCCTTACCGTCTGAGCCACCAGGGAATGCAGATTAAGTAAGTCAATAGCAAAACACATGTAGAGAAGAACCTGGTGCATCCTACTGAGTACTGTATACGCCATGGTTATACAGTAACCATGAATTTGGTTCCCTTGAACTTGCTGAAATTGTATGCAATCATTAAGTGAGAGAAGAGTGTTGAATTCTTTTCAGCAGTGTTGACTGTCCACACAGCCTCACTCCTCGAGTTCCCAAGGGGCAGCAGAATTGCAGCTCTAGTAACTGCAGAAAAGTGCTGACAGTTATTACCTTTTCTGAGAAGCCCAGCGCTGTGATGAATCGAGTGCATACATCAAGTTATAATCCATGCACCGTCTTTATTAAAGCTACAATATGGCCAAGAACCCAAGCCTCCCCCCCCGCCCGCCAACGCCCTACTGAAAAATGCCCCCACTGAAAAGATAAACTGGATCAGCTGTTCAGTCTCCATGAGGAAAGGTTTCCTGGCCCCATCCCGGGGTCACTGCCCTCGGCTGCGGCTCCCATACGTTCACAAATTCAGTCCCTATCAGAGGAACCAAAGTTCCGTGCGTTTTGCTCAATTCCGTTTTTGTTCTGTGCCCACTTCACAGATCATGACACCAGGGAGGCAGGGACCGTGTCCTCCGGAACCCACCTGCCCTCCACCTGGCCCTGCGTGATCACACGGGGCCGCGTACCCCAGCCGACCTTCCCACACAGGAAATGGTGCTTAAAACCAGGGCCGCCTTAGAAAGGAAACGGAAGGCAGAGCACAGAAGCACGGGGGTGGGGGTGGGGCACTCCCAGGCAGGTAAGTGCTGGGAGGCCAGAAGCAGGTACCAACCCGCAAGGGAGGGGGTGTCTCTGTCTGGTTTCAGCCCCGATGACCGTCACCAGACCTTGGAGTAGGTGGGCTTGGTGTTCTGCCTCTCCAAGAATACTTAGCACACTCTGAAAGAAAGAAGTAAGGCAACAGGAAGAAGATTCATAGATCCTAAACTCTATACAGCTTGTATAAGACTGTATGAAAAGATGTGCACTCATGCAGAGAGCTGGGAACTCTCTAGACTAAGTCTTTATTTAAATACATGTTGACAGTCATATGCAATGAAAATATAGATGGTACTGATTGAAAAGGAGAAGTGTTAAAAAAAAAAGAAAAGTAGAAGCATTCACTGCATGCTCAATCTTTTTATTTTAATGAAAATGTGTAATGTGCAATACCTCTTTTTAAAAACTGAAATAAAACTCTCTATATATAGTTTTACCTCAAGTATAAATTCGAACCTTATATATGAAAGTGAAACTGTCAGTCGCTCAGTCATGTCCGACTCTTTGCAACCCCATGGACTGTAGCCCACCAGGCTCCTCTGTCCGTGGGATTCTCCAGGCAAGAATACCAAAGTAGGTAGCCATTCCCTTCTCCGGGGGATCTTTCCCACCCAAGGATCAAACCCAGGTCTCTCACATCACAGGCAGATTCTTTACCCTTTACCTACCCAGGGAAGCCCTTTATTTTAGTGGTTTATTGCCTTTATGAATTTTTAAAAAAATTTTGTTAATGAATAATTAGCACTTCTGAAGAAAGGAAAAAAAATTTTTTTCAACCCACAAAACTGCCAAAGAGAGAAAGCTAAGCCAAAGGAGTCAGTTTCTGATGGAGGAACTTTAAAACCAAAGTGGGAGAAGGCTGTCTACTCTGACTCCCTCCCGCTCCCCACTCGCAGAGTCTGAGTCCCAGGTGGCATCTTGGGGAAGCACATGGCTGCTGTGTCCCTACCTGGAGTACCTGGGTCGCCCCCATGGTCTGTACAAGGGAGCTGGGCCAGGAGTCCATCAACTCTGCCTTCAACAGCCAGCCTGATGCTCAGACTGCTAAGAGGTAACACCCTGTAAAAAACAAACATGCAGGAGAAAGCAGAGATTCACTTGGACGACACCCAATGCAGACCTTGAGAAAGAGGTCAGCTTGTTCCTGAAGGTGAGTAAGAATACCTGAAACAGCAGCCTCCTCGGGTCTGCATGCAGTGCCAGCCTTGATCTGTCATCAGTGGTATTGAAGAAAGGTGCTTGGAGGGCACATGCCAGCCTCAATTAATAACTGCCCATCCCACGCTGGATATGGCTCTTCCTGCCGTGGTGGAATTTTCCATTAGACTTACTGACAATATTTCATGTCAAGTAAGTTAAAAACTGAGCTGAAAGGTCAAGGCTGCGATGAGGTGATCAAGAAAGGAAGGCCAAGAGGAAGTGCCGAGGGCACAGTTTAATGTAATATTACATCCCTGGTGCCTCTGATTGCTAAAATGCGTGTGCAAACATAAGGACATCAAGGTAACCCCTGAAACACAGAATTCCAGAAAAGTAGGGCATTCTTGGCCCTTATTTAATTGCTGTGCTGTGATTAGTCATGTCTGACCACTTTGCTCCCCTGTCCATAGGGATTCTCCAGGCAAGAATACTGGAGTGGGTTGCCATGCCCTCCTCCAGGGTTAATTGCTACCTCCGAGGAAAGCAATCCCAACCACTAAGAGGTAACTCCCCACAAGTTCCTTTCCAGTGAATCTTTCCAGGACCCAAAATTCAAACAGCTGGAATTGTCATTCAAGCGCCATCCACTCGGCCTTTGAAAACAAGGGCCTTGCCTCCTGATGGGAAACGTGTGTTTCATTTCACCAACAGACACACTGTTCTAGGCCTCGTTTATTCTTCACTTAAACAGCGTCTTTTGAGAACCATATGTTTGGCCTTTCCTACTTAACACCACCACCTAACACATGTTACAGCAAATTCATTTCTGTCATGAGAGGTTCCAAGCATGCAGAAGAATAAAAAGCTTCGAACAACCTCTACTTCCCAAGTTCTCAATTCCAAATAACAATAAAAAGTGGTTTGAAAACACTCCTAATTCCATTTTAAACATCCGAATTTCCTAAGAAGGGACTCAATCAAGGGAAGAGGAAGTATTAAAATAAATACCAGAGCAATAAAAACCTAGTGGTTCAGACAGTGGAGCACAAGCAAGTGAGCAACGTGCTTGGACAGGCAAGTTGAGCACCTACACTGGTTTCTAAATTCTGCCTCAAGTGAGAAAGTGATATGGAACTAAATCCCTAGAATTTATAGCTACAGGTAGTTTAGGAGGAAGAGAAAATCTCTGAATAGTAAAGCCCAGACTTTTGGGCTTCCAAACTGGGTCCCAAACAAGTGATATTAACCCACATTTATTGGCTTATAAGGGCTTCCCTGAATGCTCAGTTGGTAAGGAATCCACCTGCAATGCAGGAGACCCCGGTTTGACTCCTGGATCAGGAAAATCCCCTGGAGAAGGGAAAAGCTACCCACTCCCGTATGCTGGCCTGGAGAATTCCATGAATTGTATAGTCCATGGGGTCACAAAGAGTTGGACAAAACGGAGTGACTTTCACTTTCACTGGCATGTAAAGCTACCCAGCGTAGGGACTTCCCTGGTTCTCTAGTAGTTAAGAATCCACCTTGCAATCAAAACTACAATGGAATCACCTCACACTGGTCAGAATGGCCATCATCAAAAAAATCTACAAACAATAAATGCTAGAGAGTGCGTGGAGAAAAGGGAACCCTCTTCTACTATTGGCAGGAATATAAATTGATACAGCCTCTATGGAAGACTGTCTGGTTGTTGTTGTTCAGTCATTCAGTCATGTCCGACTCTGCCATGGATTTCATGGACTCTTTGCCATGGACTCCATGGACTGCAGCACACCCGGCTTCCCTTCCTTCACCATCTCCTGGAGTTTGCTCAAACTCATGTCCATTGAGTCGGCAATGCCATTCAGCCATCTCATCCTCTGTCATCCCCTTCTCCTCCTGCCTTCAATCTTTCCCAGCATCAGAGTCGTTTCCAGTGAGTCAGTTCTTTGCAACAGGTGGCCAAAGAATTGGAGCTTCAGCTTTAGCATCAGTCCTTCCAATGAATAGTCAGAGTTGATGATTTCCTTTAGGATGGACTAGTTGGATCTCCTTGCAGTCCAAAGGACTCTCAAGAGTCTTCTCCAACACCACAGTTCAAAAACATCAATTCTTCAGTGCTTAGCCTTCTTTATGGTGCATCTCTCACAGACAGTCTGGAGATTCCTTAAAATACTAAGAATAACATTGCCATATGACCCAACAATCCCACTACTGGGCATATACCCTGAGGAACCATAATTGAAAAAGACACATGCACCCCAATGTTCATTGCAGCACTGTTTACAACAGCCAGTGTAGGGTAAGACCTGGAAAAGAAAGCAAGTGAAGTCGCTCAGTCGTGTCCGACTCTTTGCAACCCCATGGACTGTAGTCTACTAGGCTCCTCTGTCCATGGGATTCTCCAGGCAAGAATACTGGAGTGGATTGCCATTTCCTTCCCCAGGAGATCTTCCAGACCCAGGGATTAGAACCTGGGCCTCCCGCATTGTAGGCAGACGCTTTACCGTCTGAGCCACCTAGAGGGGAGTTTTAACTCCAGGCTGTTTTGAGCCATGTAACTTTCCTTCACCTAGGACATGAAAGCAACCTAGATGTCCATCGACAGATGAATGAATAAAGAAGCTGTGGTACACATATACAATGGAATGTTACTCAGCCATAAAAAGGAACACATTTGAGTCAGGTCTAATGGGGTGGATGAACCTAGAGCCTATTATACAGAGTGAAGTTAGTCAGAGAGAGAAAAACAAATATCGAATATTAACACATACACGTGGAATCTAGAAAGATGGTACCGATGAACCTATGCGCAGGGCAGCAATGGAGATGCAGACAGAGAACAGACTTGTGGACACAGTTGGGGAAGGAGAGGGTGGGACAAATGGAGAGACTGGCATGGAAGCACATACCCTACCTCATGTAAAATAGACAGCCAGTGGGAATTTGCTGTATGACTCAGGGAATTCAAATAGGGGCTCTGCGACAACCTAGAGAGCTGGGATGGGGTTGGGAAGTGGGAGGGAGCTACAAGAGGGAGAGGACATATGTATACCTATGGCTGATTCATGTGAGTGTATGGCAGAAACTAACACAGATATTGTAGAGCAATAATCACTCCAATCCCAAAGAAAGGCAATGCCAAAGAATTCTCAAACTAAGAAGCACAGAATTCTGAAAAAAAAAAAAAAAAGAATTCTCAAACTACCGCACAATTGCACTCATCTCACATGCTAGTAAAGTAATGCTCAAAATTCTCCAAGCCAGGCGTCAGCAATACATGAACCATGAACTTCCAGATGTTTGACCTGGATTTAGAAAAGGCAGAGGAACCAGAGGTCAAATTGCCAACATTCACTGGATCATCACAAAAGCAAGAGAGTTCCAGAAAAACATCTATTTCTGCTTTATTGACTATGCCAAAGCCTTTGACTGTGTGGATCACAATAAACTGTGGAAAATTCTGAAAGAGATGGGAATACCAGACCACCTGACCTGCCTCTTGAGAAACCTGTATGCAGGTCAGGAAGCGCCAGTTAGAACTGGACATGGAACAACAGACTGGTTCCAAATAGGAAAAGGATTACGTCAAGGCTGTATATTGTCACCCTGCTTATTTAACTTATATGCAGAGTACATCATGAGAAATGCTGGGCTGGATGAAGCACAAGCTGGAATCAAGACTGCTGGGAGAAATATCAATAACCTCAGATATGCAGATGACACCACCCTTATGGCAGAAAGTGAAGAAGAACTAAAGAGGCTCTTGATGAAAGTGAAAGAGGAGAGTGAAAAAGTTGGTTTAAAGCTCAACATTCAGAAAACTAAGATCATGGCATCCGGTCCCATCACTTCATGGCAGATAGATGGGGAAACAGTGGAAACAGTGGCTGACTTTATTTTTTTGGGCTCCAAAATCACTGCAGATGGTGATTGCAGCCATGAAATTAAAAGATGCTTACTCCTTGGAAGGAAAGTTATGACCAACCTAGACAGCATATTAAAAAGCAGAGACATTACTTTGCCAACAAAGGTCCATCTAGTCGAGGCTATGGTTTTTCCAGCGGTCATGCATGGATGTGAGAGTTGGACTATAAAGAAAGCTGAGCGCCGAAGAATTGATGCTTTTTAATTGTGGTGTTGGAGAAGACTCTTGAGAGTCCCTTGAACTGCAAGGAGATCCAAGCAGTCCACCCTAAAGGAGATCAGTCCTGGGTGTTCATTGGAAGGACTGAAGTTGAAGCTGAAACTCCAATATTCTGGCCACCTGATAGGAACAGCTGACTCATTTGAAAAGACCCTGATGCTGGGAAAAATTGAAGGCAGGAGAAGGGGACAACAGAGGATGAGATAGTTGGATGGCATCACCGGTGCGATGGACATGGGTTTGGGTGGACTCCGGGAGTTGGTGATGGACAGGGAGGCCTGGAGTGCTGCAGTCCATGGGGTCACAAAGAGTCAGACACGACTGAGTGACTGAACTGAACTGAAAAAGAAGTATTTTTTTAAAAAAAGAATCCTACTTGAAATCCAGGGTACACAGTTTTGAAACCTGGTTGGGGAACTAAGATCCCACTTGCCACGGAGCAACTAAGCCTGCACACCACTAGATGCTCCGAGCACTGCCAGGAAAGAAGGATCCTATGGGATGCAATGAAGATCCTGAGTGCTACGACTAAGACCTGGTGCAGCTAAACAAATATATTAAAAAAATTTTTTTTAAGTTACCCAGCATGTAGCAACATGGGTGGACCTAGAGATGCTCATACTAAGTGGAGTAAATCAGACCAAGAAAGACAAATATCAAATGACATTACTCATATGTGGAATCTAAAAAAGTGATACAATTAAATTTATTTACAAAATAGAAATAGAGACATAGGAAACAAACTTATGTTTACCAAAGGAAAAAGCAGGGGAGAGATAAATCAGAAGTAGGGGGTTAGCAGATACACACTACTATACATAAAATAGATAAACAACACAGATCTACTCTACAGCACAGGGGACTACCTTCAGTATCGTGTAATAGCCTATCATGGAAAAGAATCTGAAAAAGTAATATATGTATATAACTGAATCCCTTTGCTGTACAGCTGAAACACTGTAAATCAACCACACTTCCAATTTTTAAAAAAGGAAGCCAAAAATAGGAAAAAAACCCACAAAAGAAACAAATGAAAAGATACCCAGCATGTATTTGCATCTCTGTTTTATAAACCAATTCTGTATGTCTTGCCACCAACCTGGCAGAAAATCCAGCCTGCAGGCGTGTTGTGAATTCCCCTCTCTGTGTGGCCCTGGGCTCAAGCAGGAGCAGAGGCCTGAGGAACGACCTAGGGATCTGGGGCTCCCACCCTTGACCCACAGGGTCCTCATGAAGGTAGGTGTCCACTTCTCTCTGGCTGAGTGTCAGGATGAAGAGCCAAGCCAAGGCTTCCAGGTGGGGCAGGCTGCTCTTGGGAGCACATAAATCAGCTGACCCATCCAAGACATTGCGGATACAGAAGGCACAGTTCTTCCCCCCGCCCCCCGTCCCCCTGCCCGGGTGGAAACCCCCAGAGGCCTAAACTCAAGCCATCCACCCCCTGTCCAGGGTGAGACACTGCCCTCTTCTTGTCTACAGAGCAGCCTCCTCCCCTTCACTGGTGGTGGAGAAGGTGCAGGCCTAACTTTAGCCTCATAACTGCCCTCCCCCAACCAGAGGGGGCGATCAGACCCCAGCCCAGATATTACCAACCAGACGCCCGAAGGCAAAACTCGGAGTTGTTTCACCCCACACTCTGTTTGCTTTTGTTACTTGCCAACACACACATACAAATGGGGAATTTTCACGTCAAAACCCAGCTTCCTTTCTTTTATTGAAATATCAAGTGCTCTGGAATGTCAGACTTACAGGCCCACAGCCATAACCGATTGGAGCTAAGTGGCTTTTCATGAGACTTGTGCTCTCTGCTTTGCTCCAGTCTCCACTCTTCCCTATTACTGCCACGGGCCACTTCACAAACTTATGTTACCTACTTGTGAGAATCAAATCTGGCATTCCTTGACCTAGACCTCAGGACATTAAATGTTTGGCTATATTTCTAAGCATAAGAAAAGGAATTCTTTCAGACTTCCCAAAGAACAAGTCAAAACATAATGTTTCAATAGCTTATCCTATCATATATGTACCAAAAATAACTTCTCTGATGGCAAAACACAGAAGACAGATATCAGCAACTTACTTTTTTTATGATTTTTTTTTAATATGGACCATTTTTTAAGGTCTTTATTGAATTTGTGACAATATTGCTTCTGTTTTATGTTTTGGTTTTGGGGCCCCAAAGTATGGGGGAATCTTAGCTCTCCGCCCAGGGATCGAACCCACATCCTCTGCACAGGAAGGCGAGGTCTTGACCACTGGACCATCAGGCAAGTCCCCATAAACACCAGCAACTTTCCAGTCTCACTTGGCACACAGTGACTAATTCATCCACAGTTAAAGAAATAATTCTGATACTTGTTAGGGTGGCGAGGCAGACTTTATTTGGGACTGTGATCACTGTCTCAGGGCCCACTGCAATGGGGTTTGTAATAGGGAGACAGTGGGCTCCACTCTGGATACAAAGAGAAGTGCTCATTTATAGCCAAGGAGCAAGATGAGGGGAAATACATGGAAAATTACAAAGAGGAAACATCAGGGTGCAAGAGGATTTCTGGCCAAAACATCCTGACAGGATTCTTGCCGCAGGCAGGTTGGGCTGATCGGATATCAGTCCCCTGGGGGCTGGAGGGATGAAGAATTTGGTCAGATTTCAAGGGTGATGAGATGTTGATGCTGGGGTTCTGGCGAGACTGACCTGCATATGTGCGTGCTAAGTCGCTTCAGTTGTGTATGACTCTTTGCAATCCTAGGGACTGTAGCCCACCAGGCTCCTCTGTCCGTGGGACTCTCCAGGCGAGAATACTGGAGTGGGTTGCCATGCCCTCCTCCTCCAGGAGATCTTCCCAACCCAGGGATCGAAGCCAAGTCCCTTATGTCTCCTGCACTGGCAGGCAGGTTCTTAACTGCTAACGCCACCTGGGAAGCCCGAGGATGACGTTAGCCTCCCCAGAAGCCCCCAGTCTCGGGCCTCATTGAAAATGAGCTCAGAAGAGCCTGACTGGAGTTTAGTCCGGGAGAGACCTCATCCTGCCTCCCCCCCCCCTCCCCAAGGACAGCTGGCTCCCTGAAAGCCCAGAAGGACAGCCCAGCTGGCTGGCAGTGTCTACAAAATTTGGCCTTTCCTCCTGCAATTCAAGGAGCTATGACTAAAATGTCTGGGGCAGTGGGGGGGAATCCCCAAAACAGCTGGGAGTGCTAAATGATCAGCAGCATTAACCATCTCTCCCAGCAGTGGAGAAAGGAGAACTAGCCTCAAAGCAGCCAGGAGCTCAGCCCCGCCACTGTCCACTGAGCGTGGGTCCCTCAGAGGTGCTGTGTCACCACATGGCAATGGAGGTAGGGGGCTGTATCCCCCATTACGGAAAAGAGCAGAATTCATACATGTAGACCGTAGGCTTCCCAGGTGGCACTAGTGGTAAAGAACCTGCCTGCCAGTGCAGGAGACATAAGAGATGCGAGTCCCATCCCTGGGTCAGGAAGATTCCCTGGAGGAGGGCATAGCAACCCACTCCAGTATTCTTGCCTGGAGAATCCCATGGACAGAAGAGCCTGGAGGGCTACAGTCCATAGGATCCCAGAGTTGGACATGACTGAGTGGCTAAGTACACTTACTTAAACTACTGTTGGGTAATCTCCCAACAGCCATCTCATTCCCTTAACCAGAACCACACAGTCCTAGAAGGCCTGTTGTTGTTGTTTGTCCAACTCTTTGTAACCCTATGGACTCTAGCCCACCAGGGTCCTCTGTCCATGGGATTCTCCAGGCAAGAATACTGGGGTGGGTTGCCATGCCCTCCTCTATGGGATCTTCCCAATCCAGGGATCGAACCTGCATCTTCTGCATTGGCAGGCAGATTCTTTACCGCTGAGCCACCAGGGAAGCCCCCCGGAAGGTCTAGGGAGTGAGTTTTCTAATTAGCTGAGTCTTAAGGATAATGTAAGAAAGGAACAGATCTGCTTTCCTGGGCACCCAGGCCACCACGTGTACACCCAGCAAGGGAGTTCACCCCAGTGCCTTTGTACGTCACACAGAGTGAATGACGGTAACCAGAGTTGTTCCTTTTACCGGACAATGTGGAAGAAGTGTGCCAGGAACCGTAGCAACCAGGACTCCGCATTGCTTCTCAGACTCCCATCTGTCCACTGAAGACACTCGGCACACCACGGAAGCAGCGCATTTTGCCTTCGAAACATCTTTCATATTTCCAAGTCCAGTCTCCAAGCCCCTTGACCCAAAGTGTGTTTGTCTTTAGAAAGCAGCCATTCTTCACCAAATGCACACTGAGATTGCCATTTACCTGCTAGAGCTTCCAGGAGAAACTGGCTCATCTCTCTCCAATGCCTCCACTTCTAAATTGCAAGCTGTTATTTTTGGTGTTATCATTAGAGACTATGACATGTAACAAGGTCAGGGAAAGGAGAAACATGATTTATCGTTTTCCCTCCCACCAGGTCACCTGAATTTCTAAGGATCAGAGGTAGGCTCAGCTTTTTCCTGAGGGTTAAATACGCAAGAAACTCAATAATCAGAGGTCAGGATAATGATAAATGACTTTCTACCGTTCTCATAGCCCTCTTCTCAAAGAGGTCCATAGAGCTGGGAAGATATAGGAAATAAAAGAGATAAAGACAAATTTAGGGCCAAACCAAAAGAGCTGAAAGCCTCACAACCGTGTTCTTGAAATCTAAACTAAATTCTGATCAATTAAACACTTCGACTGTGAATTCTGAGCTCAATCTCTTCCTTTTCATCGTAAAGAAAAGACTAACACTGCATAGAACAAGTGTGAAACAGAATCGAAAATGTAAATTCAAGAATATTTTACACCTAAGTGAAGCCACCAAAAATTTAGAGAAGTGAGAGTAGCTAAAACAGGCTCCGTTTTCTTTTGTTAAAGCTTTTCTGAGATCTGCTTAGAGCAGAGCAAGAGAAAGGCTTAAATACAAAAGAGAGGGAGGGAGGCTTGCTGTCTAATCAGGTGTCCTGAGACTGTGGGGGAGAGTAGGGGATGGGGATCGGGAAGGCGGGAGCCAGGGGCTCAAGCCCCAGGTCCTACTACCCCTTGCCTGGGTACTTCCACCTCCCAGCAGCCACCCTTTTTCCACCTGCAAAGCCCTTTCCCAAGTCCAGCAGCTCAGGTCAGCTATGGAGTGTTTGTTTAGAAGCCCCCAGCCTTCCTGGACTCAATTGCTGCTAAGTCTTTTTAGATGTTAATTTGATGATTCACTCAAAGGCTTTCAAAAGAGGCTTTTAAGAAATGAAAAAAGCAAATGGGTTTTTAAAGCCCTGGCAGGCTGATTCAGATCAGTTTCCAGAGAGGTACAGAAGCATGCTGCAGAACTGGTTTGGCTTGGAACTGAAACCACACGGAGGAGAAAATGTTTGCAGTACAGGGAGGCGTCACTTCCAGAAGGGAACTTAGCAAGGGGCCCATTTCCCAGTGGTTTATTTATCTTCAGAGATTTCTTTCCTGTCCATGTATCAGTATCACTGGAGACTGGAAACAATCACCAAGTGAAAACTCCTACGTTTAAATATTTAAGATTCAAATCAAAGCAATAAAAATTTCCTATGATTAAATCTGGGCTTCCCAGGTAGCTCAGTGGTAAAGAATCCGCCTGACAATGCAGGAGACGGGGACTCGATCCCTGGGTCAGGAAGATCCCCTAGAGGAGGAAATGGCTACCTGCCCCAGTATTCTTCTTGGAAAATTCCATGGACAAAGGAGCCTGGCGGGCTACGGTCCATGAGGTCACAAAGAGTAGGACACAACTGAGTAACTCAGCATACACACATACACATGATTACATTAACTCTAAAGTTTCAATATAGAACTATTTTTCACAGGGGTCCTATCCAAGATTCAGGATTCTGGATGACTTTCACACTTTACTGTGGAATTTTCTTTCCATTTGCAAGATATCAGTGTTTAACAAGTATTTGTTGGTGAAGGGACTAGCAGAAGCATGAGTGAATCACACAAGAATCCGTTTACACCCTAAACCACTAAGCTGGAGAGGAAAAGTGCTGAGGACCAGGATCTTCTCAGGGGGAACGCACAGGATGCAGAACCTGTCTAAGAGTGTCGCTGAAGCCCACCTACCCGTCCACCAGCCCCTACCAAAGAAAGCAGGTACTTTCTTTTCTTTCTCTCCATTTCTTTCTTTCTTTGTTTAGCCACACTACTTGGCTTGTGGGATCTTAGTTCCCTGACTAGGGATAGAACCCATACCCACTGCCTTGATAGGTAGAGTCTTAACCACTGGGCTGCCAAGAAAGTCGTCCCTTTTTTAATGAAATATTTCAAACCTATGGAAAGACATAAAAAGTCATACAATCAATACATTTTATTCCCCACCACCAAGTTTAAGAAATAAAACATTTCAAACAGTTCCCAGCATAACCCTAATTTTCCTCTCTCTCTTCAAGAAGCAACTCCTATCTGGAACTGAGTGTCTTCATTTCCATGTTCTTCTTCTACTAATCATGTATATATCATTAATCACCTGTTGTTCAGTCACTAAGTTGTGTCCAACTCTTTGTGACCCCATGAGCAGTAGCCCACCAGGCTCCTCTGTCCATGGGATTTCCCAGGCAAGAATATTGGAGTGGGTTGCTGTTTCCTTATCTGGGGGATCTTCCTAACCCAAGGATTGAACTCTTGTCTCTTGCAACAGCTGGCAGATTCTTTACCACTGAGCCACCAGGGAAATCCATTACTAACCACTAGTTAGGTATTGTTATGTACATTTTAAAGCCTCATCTGAATATGATACCACAGGGCTGCGCCAAGATGTGTGGGGTCCTGGGCAAATATTTTTTGCAGGGCCCTTGAGTTGCCCAAAATAGTGTGTCAGCCCTCTGCTGGCAGCCCAGTCTTGCTCTGTGAAGTTCACACCCAGTAGGAGCAGTCTGCCCACAGTCTGAGAAAGGCACAGTCCAGGGCACCTCAGGGCTTCTGGTCAACCTTATGTGTTGCACTAGAGGTTGGGAAGGAGGGCAGGTCTCCATCCAAGCTCAGAACGCCCTGCCCAGAGAGCTGGTCCCAGGTCCTGAGGAGTGGAGAAGGGGGCAGTCCCTCCAGGTTGCAGGGATTCCTAGACAGGAGGACCCAGGACAGAGGTCCCAGCTGCCCCAGTCTAACACTGGCACTGGTTTACTGAATGCCTGCTTCTGCAACTCACATTTGCCAGTTAACACTGTGAGATCTCTCCATGTTGACCACCATAGCTCCAGCTCATTCATTTTCACTGCTATTCAATGGATAACAATTTCTTTATCCATTCTCCTGATGATAGACATTTCCATTGTTCACAGTTTTCCATGGTAA
Organism: Giraffa tippelskirchi; assembly: GCF_054371585.1. Classification (NCBI taxonomy): domain Eukaryota; kingdom Metazoa; phylum Chordata; class Mammalia; order Artiodactyla; family Giraffidae; genus Giraffa; species Giraffa tippelskirchi. Next base: position 158,046,473 of record NC_137283.1, on the reverse strand, counting down.
AAGACTCAGTGTTGATTCAGACCTCAAACTCCAAGCCCATACAAGTGGAAATGTGTGGCAACAAATTCTTAGAAGCTATTTTTTTTCTCCCCCACTCAGACCATGGGCAAAGACAAATTTCCTTGTTATTTCTCTTTGCTAAAAATCAGATCTTTTTCTTTTATCCATTCTTTTCCCGGAGGATGTAGCCCTTTGAAGGTCTTGGAACTATGTAAGCGGAGTTCTTTGTCTTGTCTCCCTTCTTGCATGAGCCACCAGGACCTTGTTTACCAAGCTTAAGGGGCCATCCAAGCATTTAGGTTACCAGATTGGCAAATACCCTCCACATGGCAGCAGCTTCAGCATCTGCCTACAACTCCCATTTCCAGCTCCCTTTCCATTTGTGACCCTTGAAAATTTCCTGATCATCTTCTGACCTCAAATAGGTATTTAAAAGATTTTTGTTACATTTGAAATGAAATGTAATACCAGCATTTGACTACAAATACAAATGAAATAGCAGCATTTCTAGCTATTTTGTATTTGGGCTGTTTTCACTTCGTTGTTGTTTGTGTTTGTCCTGGTAGTAGAATTAGCAGAGGTTCCTGTCTAGTTAATAGCATGTTGTGTCTTGGAAATACAGCACAGGACATTAGTTTTTGCTGGTGAAGCTCTAGAAGACTGTGCAGGGCTCGAGTTCAATCCCTGTGGCAGCAGCTTCCCAAAATCTAGAGTGACTGGGGCAGAGGTAGCAGCTCATTGGAGGCGCCAGTTCCAGGGTGCTGTGCTCAGAATCAGTCCTGGAAGCCCATGTGGGTCCTGCTCCTCCAGCTCTTCCAGTGATTTTTGTCAGAAGCTAATTCCCTTTGTCAAAGCAATTTCTCATTAAAATTGAAAGAGTGGCAACTGTTATCTCCAGCTGAACCCTGCCCAACACGAACATCTGGAGTCTAAAGACAGAAGAGGACTTCCCTAGTCGTCCAGTAGCTAAGACTCCACGCTCCCAATGCAGGTGCCTAAGTTCAATCCCTGTTCAGGGAATTAGATCCCATATGCCACAACTAAGACTTGGAGCAGCCAAACAAGTAAATAAAAATAAATAAATATTAAAAAAAATAAAGAGAATAAATGATTAAATACATTTTAAAAAGGAGTCAGCCATGTTTGCAGTTGAAAAAAATGCAACTTAAGACAAGATAGATGTACCTTTTAAATTTTACTAGTATTTTTTAAAGATATGTTGCATCTATCACATTGGCAAGTATTCAAAACATAATGCCCAGTAATGGTAGAGATTTGAGGAAGCAGAGACACTGTCATTCACTGCTCCTACTAATATAAACTTAATACAACCTTTCTGGACAAAAAAGCTTTAAAAATGTGTATGACCTTGGACCTGGTGCTTCTACCTGGGAGAGTTTATCCTAAAGGAATAATTAGGATATGCACAAAGATTTTATTGCAAGAATGTTCAATGACTTATTGTCTAATTTTTTAAAAAGGAAATTATGTCATGTTGAACAATTGAGGGCTGGTCAAATAAATTATGTCTCATACGTAATACAGAACATTATCCAGACTTTAAAAAATCTATAGTAGAAGAATGCTAATAACAGGGGAAACTCTTGCCAATGTATTAAATGAATATAAGTTATAAACAATGAGCACGAGAGGACTCCAGTTTTGATAAAGAAGTAGATAAAATAATATTTTCAAGATATTAACAAACAACGTGGATGAATCTCACAGACATCATTTTGCATAAGTTTTTTCGGGGGGGCTGCGCTGAACCTTCCATTGCATCACGTGGGCTTTAGCTGCGGTGATCGCAGGCTCCTCTCTAGTTGCCATGCACAGGCTTCTCCTTGCAGTGGCATCTCTTGTTGCTGAGCATGGGCTTAGCTGCTCCATGGCATGTGGAATCTTCCCAAACCCAGGATCAAACCCATGTCTCCTGCCCTGGCAGGTGGATTCCCAGCCACTGGACCACCAGGAAAGTCCTCACGGACATCATCTTGAACAAAAGGAGCCAGATACAAAAACATGCACACTAAAAGAAGTCAAAATGGTTTACCTTCATGTGTGGGGGCAGGGGTGCAGGGAGAATGGATATTGATGGGAAAGGAATGGAAGCACAATTTCCCGGATGCTGTGAATATTTTCTATCTTGAGCTAGGATGTAGTCATATAGGTGCCCACGGATAAAAAACTGTTTTGAGTTGTGCACTTTGGATGGTCTTCCTGCACTTTCTTGTCTGCATTTTAAACCCCAATTTTAAAAAAGTAAAAATCTTTCTGCCAATGTCCTGTCCCCTGCCCCTCTACACCTCTAGCATCAGACCGGAGCATCCAGTCACCTGTCGGTCGTCTGGAGAGAGGTGTGAGAAAGCAGCAGTCCCAGTGGCCACAGAGTTAACACCCAGAGGTCTCCAGCTCCTTCCAGAGCTGAGCCCTGCCCCCAGGATCCAGGGAGGACTTCCCTTAGGCCATCGACAAGATGCAGCTGCTCACTGAGGCTGGGCTTGGGCTCTGTGCTTGCCCGTGGGGATGACCCCCTCTTACATTGTCCTCGGATGTGAAAAGACCTAGAGAAGGAGAGTATGCCCCAGGAGAGAAGGGGGGCAGAGGTGGGGTGGGGAGCACAGATACTGCAAATATGTAGCTCATGAAATTCCTAAGCAGAGATAATGGTTAAATACCTCCCACTGCAAAGGTATAAAGGAAAGAGGGAAGGAAGGAAGCAAGGGAGGGAGGGGGGAAGAAAGGACGGAAGAAACCAAGGTGGGGAAGGAAGGAGGGGAAAAAAGAGGGAGGGAAGGAGGGAGCAAAAAAGACTTCAAAAATGAATGCTAAAATAGAATTACGGATGATTTTTAAAATTTTCACTCGTCTGCATTTACTCAATTGTTTTTAACAGAAAATGCATATTATTTTTGCAATAAGAAAAGGAGGCTGTTTTGTTTGTGCTTCACATACAGACACTGCATACGTGGCAGGACGCGTATAGTGCTCAACAGTTCCCACTGGTCCTGTTCAATTTTGACCTTAGGTCAATCCGGCCTGGTTTTAGGTGACCTCAGGTTGACCTACGCTGGTCTTTGAGCATTTTGGGTTATAATCACCTTGAGGATTGTGCAAGAAATATGACTTTGTTGGGAGTCTTTTTCCTTGATAACAGATTACTAAAGACATACCAAGAAAGAAAGAGTGCCCTGGTGCATGTATGTGCAGGCTGGATTCTCTCCAGCACTACACACAGGTAGGCCCTGGGCACAGAGCCACCAAGGAGGGGGTGGGTTACCTCTGACCATCAGAGCCTCTCTTTCCATGCTCCTCCCTGCTTTCAGCACTTGTTTCCAGGAAAGGCTCTGCAGTCTCTTTCTTTCTGAGTTTAAAAGCACTGAGAGCGATCAGAGTATAAGATCAGAGTCTTAGCAGATGCTCTAGTTGTAGATTTTTGCAAAAAGAATCAACCACTGCATAGGTGTTTTATGACAGAATAGGAAGCCTCTGTATTGCCTTCAACATCAGTCCTTTAATACCAGCTGCCACCAACTCTGCCACCCTAAGACCCTGACCCAATCCATTTCCCACCCTAGTCACTGCTCCAAGTTCCCTGTTCCTGCTTGGGATGGTCCATGATTGTTGCCACATTATAAAATCATGTCCACATTGGTTGGACCCTCTTCCATCCTCAGTTTGGTGACCAGGTGCCACTGAACAGAAAGTTTGAGGTGGACTGTAGCGCCCTCAGAGAAGGTGCTAATACAGATGGCCCCCAACGTATAGTTTCCGCTTTTTCATACTGTTCATCGGGTTCTCACGGCAAGAATATACTGCAGTGGTTTGCCATTCCCTCCTCCAGTGGACCACATTCTGTCAGAACTCTTCATTATGACCTGTCTGCCTTGGGTGACCCTGTGTGGCATGGCTCATAGCTTCACTGAGTTATGCAAGCCCCTTCACCACAACAAGGCTGTGATCCATGAAGGGGGAAGGACTAGTCATTCCTAAAGGAAATCAATCCTGAATGTTCATTGGAAGGACTGATGCTGAAGCTGAAGCTCCAATATTTTGCCCACCTGATGAGAACAGCTGACTCATTGGAAAAGATCCTGATGCTGGGAAAGATTGAGGGCAGGAGGAGAAGGGGACGACAGAGGATGAGATGGTTGGATGGCATCACTGACACAATGGACATGAGTTTGAGCAAAGTCCAAGAGATAGTGGAGGACAGGGGAGCCTGGCATGCTGCAGTCAGTGGGGTCACAAAGAGTTGGACATGACTTAGCAACTGAACAACAACAATTTACAGTGGTTTGACTTTATGATGTTTCAAAAGTGATACACATTCAGCACTCTCTGCCACTGCCTAGCTCTGGCTCAGGAAAAGATCCAAATTCCAAATTGAAGTACAATTTCTACCGAATGTGTGACAACAGTCAACAATCAATACACTAATACTCTGTACACAGACAAGCATTGTTTTTCGCTTTCAGTACTGTATTCAATAAATCACATGAACTATTTCAATACTTTATTGTAGGATAAGATTGTGCTAGATGATTTTGCCCAACTGTGGGCTAAAGTACGTGTTTAGAGCACATTCAAGGTGGGTAAGGCTAAGTTATGATGTTTGGTGGGTTGGCTGTATTAAATGCATTTTTGACTTGGGATATTTTCCACTTATAATGGGTTTCTAAGGTGTAACCTCATTGTAAGTCAAGGAAGATCTGCAGTTGGGACTGGTAGGGAGATAGTTTGCATAAGTAATTGAAGGCAGGACAATGGTGAAACTTCTCTCGCTGGAGCAGAGACTTCTAGGTGGAGCTTCTTCTCCCCAGAGGCTGGAACAGAAACTCAAACACACTGATGGACAGAAGGGATGGCAGGATATCGAAGAGTAAGCTGATTAACTTGTATTTTATCTTAAAAGCGACAGTGCGTCAAGCAAAGAGTTCTGAGCAGTCCAGCTGAAATTGTACTTTAGAAAGATGTAATCTGCAGGATGGGTAAGGGAGACCTGGTGATGCAGAAGCAGGGCTGTAGGCTACTCCCCAGGAGAGAAGGCACTTAGGGAGCCAACCACAAAAACAGACATCGTCAAACAAGACTCATTGGACTTGAGTGCCTCATTGGGTGAGAAGGGTTCACACAAGGAAAGAATCGAAGACAGTGCTGACCTATAAGCCTGGTGAAACTGGATACACTCCCCGACCTCTTCCCGTTCGCTCATTCACTGAACACCAATCAAGCACTTACCATGTACAAAGAGCTAGAGATTTAAAAGATAGGAAAGGGAGACAGCATGTACTCTTCCAGGAGCTTATGAGAGTGCAGCCTAGTGTGAAAGAGGCAACTCAACAGTTACAAAAATGATGCGAAGATGCAAGCGTTGCTGCACTTGGCTCGGGGTGCTACCGAGCGTGGAGAAGGGTCTTTAATTCTCATGACAGGTACTGCCATCAACATGAACCCTGCTGCCCACTACGCTAGCTCATTCTGTCATAGCTTTATTCATTTATTTTGCTGTGCCGGGTCTTAGTTGCGGCACATGGGATCTTCAGTCTTCATTGTAGTATAGAGGATCCTTTTTTAAAAATTATTTTTTAGTTGCAGCCTGCACTCTGAGTTGAGGCATGTGGGATCTAGCTCCCTGACCAGAGATCGAACCTGGGTCCCATGCATTGGGAGTGTAGAGTCTTAGCCACTGGACCACCAAGGAAGTCCCTGTCATGGCTTTGTGAGTGTGTCATGGCTTTGTGTGTTAAGTCACTTCAATCGTGTCCGACTCTTTGTGACCCTATGGACTATAGCCCACCAGGCTCCTCTGTCCATGGGATTCTCTAGGCAAGAATACTGGAAGGGTTGCCATGCCCTCCTCCAGGGGATCTTCCCATCAGGGATGGAACCCACGTCCCTTATGTCTCCTGCATTGGCAGGTGAGTTCTTTACCACTAGTGCCACCTCTTCAGGTAAAGGCAAAGGCTGGATAATTCCTAAGGGAGCTGGGGGTGGGATCTCTGGGACCAGGGAAGAGGAGGGCACTGCAGATAGGAAGGAGCCCCAGGAAGCCTGGTTCCTTTTCCTAAGCAGGAGGTGCGGTGGGTGGACCCAGCAGTACCAGGTCACCTCACATTTGGTTATACCCCTGCTTAGCATCCCACCTACTTTTTCTCTCACTGAGAATCCTTAATGCTGGAGCTGGAAAAGACAGTTCAGGGCATAGGACCTCATCTGTAAATGAACAAACCCCCTTTGCAGTGTTCCTTGTTCTTCATTCCTCTCCATTTGCTCTCACTAACAAGACTTAACTATGCTGAATCATTAGAAAGCTAAGTGGTAAGTACACAATAACGTTTTAATAAAGGCACCGAATGGTGTTAAGAGCTGATAATGACTTCATGTGTTTTTCCTTCTAGTGTTATTTACATTTTATATTAGAAAGCTGTTTAACACTCTTAACAGCAACAACAAAACAAATTCAAGTCAACAAAACAAAAACAGATGCCTGCCCCAGGTTGCATCAGATGAGAGCAGAAGAGAGTAGAAGGCATTCTGCAGAGGGGAGTAAGAGCTTCTCACATTTCACCCTCCGAACCCAGGATGCTGCCCCCTTGCTCTTCTATGAATGCAGCTGACCCTGGACATACAAATTACCACATGAACTAAGCTGATGGATGTATGATCCAATTAGGAGGAAGGGGCAGGGGGCAGAGAAGAGTGATGAAGAGGACACCTAAGAAACACAAGACATGAGTGATGACAATCCCTCACTCTTTCCTAATATTGGGATTTGAAATTGTTTCACAAGCAATGTAAGGAATGTAATGTTACTTGCATATCAGAGATTTAGATCCATGATTCGAGGTCGGAGTCCCTGGGAATCATCAAAAGATGGGCCCCCTATTTTCAGTGCTGACACTAATAAGCCGAGACCCACATTCCCACAGCAGGTTGACTGTGTTCTCCAGGCTTCTGGCTCGACTTCCTCCTCCAACAGTGTAGAACACTTGCACCATACAGAAGCGCAGTCACCGGGACAGACAAGCTGAAATCCAGCTCACGCTCAGCTCACCAAGTCTTGACCCATGGGCCAGTCTACACGGTTCCAGAGAAAAGAGTACCTCTTCTTTTTTCAGTGGTCTGACCAAAGAAGGGTCTGTTCCCGATCTGAACAAAGGACTACATAGGTTAGGAGCCTCTAACTACTTCTTGTCTCCCTGGAACCTACAAAAGAATAAATTGATGTCTTTAGAAATAAATAAGCAACTCCTAGGGGCCTCTTCCAGGGTCCATGTCAGACCATACCAAACAAAACACAGTGCTGAATTTAAAAGAATACTGTAAAGGGGAGTCTCCCATGTCTTTCCAAGTCATTTGAATGAGTGTCCACTATTACCCCATCTATTCAACATTGTACTGGAAGCCCTGAACAGGGCAAGAAGGCAAGAAAAAGAAATAAAATGTTTAAAAATTATACGGCAACAAGTAAATCTATTTGTAGTTACATAGAAAAAAATGAACAAATTATTAGAATTAAAAATAAATTCATCAGAGTCACTGGCTACAAGGTCAATATACAAAAATCATATTTCTATATACAACAAAGATTGAAAATGAAAACTATTTAAATACCATTTATGATAGTATCAAAAATATAAATACCTAGGAGTAATTCTAACAACAAGAAAATGTGCCCAATCTCTGTGTTAAAAACTGTAAAGAATTTCTGAGAGAAGAACTAAATAAATAGATATTCCAACATAAATGAGGGAGAGTAATCTATATGGTGGCAACATTTCTATATTCTACTGGAAATGACAAAATATTAGTTCTAATTAAGACTATGAAATATTAAGTATGTATATTGTAATTCCTAGAGCAATCACTAAAATAGATACAAAGAGATACAATTTTAAAACAATAGAAAATTAAAAGGGAATACTAAAAAGTATTTAAATAATCTAAAACAAGGCAGAAAACGGGAAATAATGGAACGGAAAACAGAACAAAAAGAAAACAACAAAATTTTAAAATAACTTAAATCCAGACATATCAATAACTACACTATTAAATGTAAATGACCTAAACCATGCGTCAGCAAACTTTTTCCATTAAGTGCAAGATAGTAAATATTTGAGAACTTCTATAGTCTCTGCTGTACCTCTGCTTTGGTAGGGGAAAAATAGCCAGAGAAAAGATATAAACAAATGAGCATAGCTATGTTTCAATAAAACTTTATTTACAAAAAACTTTTAATACAAAAGCAAGATTTCACCCACAGGTATAGTTTGCTGGCTCCTGGTCTAAACATATCAATAACAAGATATCTGCAAAGTGGATTAAAAAACAAGACCAAACTATATGCTGTCTATAAAACAAAACAAAAACACATAAACACACCCTGTCTTCAATATAAAGATATAAGTAGATTAAAAATAAAAGAATAGAAGGAAATGCACTGCTTAAATACTAACCAAGAGAAGGCTGGAGTGGCTGGGTTAGTATCACAAAGTGGACTTCAGAGCAACAAAAATTACTAGGAATAAAAAGGGACATTTTGTTGAAAGTCAATTCTCCAAAGGCTCCAACATTGTCAATATCTTGTGAGCAGAAGCAAAGACTGTCTTGGATCTGCAGTATCTTTTCAAGGATGTTTGTACAGTCAACAGCACTGGAAATAGAAACAGAGCTTCCCCTCTCAGCAAGAGGCTGGTTTGTTTTCATTCTAGTATAATTGCAACCCACTCCAGCGTTCTTGCCTGGAGAATCCCAGGGACGGGGGAGCCTGGTGGGCTGCCGTCTAAAGGGTCACACAGAGTTGGACATGACTGAAGTGACTTAGCAGCATAATAAGGATATCTCCCTTTGGATCAAAGGTCAGGAGTCTGCTGCCCATTATGAGATTTGAGTTCCCTAATCCAGATCCCCTGCTGTGATGCAACCCTGCTGGGTACTGCTGCTATCTGGTCCCCTTTGCATCATTCAGTGGGAAATGGGGCTCAAGGTAATGGTATAAAAGCTGAAACTGTGGCTCCTGGGTGTGTGTGTGTGTGTGTGTGTGTGTAGGGGTATAAAAGCTGAAACTGTGGCTCCTGGGAGATGGGTGTGTGTGCACATGCGCACGCTCCATCACTCAAGTCACATCCTCAGTCATGTCTGACTCTTTGCGACCCCATGGACTGTAGCCCACCAGGCTCCTCAGTCCATGGAATTCTCTAGGCAAGAATACTGGAGCGAGTTGCCATTTCCTACTTCAAGGGGTCTTCCGACTCAGGAAAGTCCCACGTCTCTTACATCTCCTGCATTGGCAGGTGGATTCTTTACCACTGTGCCACCTGGGAAGGTCTGCTTTAGTGGCTAGTTAAGTCCTGTGACATTGACCAAGGAGCCTGGGTCTTCTGCTAGTTCCTGTGAACCTGTAGCAGGGTAACTTGTTTGCAAGCAGGGGAAAACCTTAGACCCTTCACTCTCCTTGCAAATGACAAAAGGGTCACCATGATAACACAGCCTTTCTAGTTCAGTTCAGTTCAGTCGCTCAATCGTGTCTCGTTGCGACCCCATAGGCTGCAGCACGCCAGGCCTCCCTGTCCATCACCAGCTCCCGTTTACTCAAGCTCATGTCCATTGAGTCAGTGATGCCATCTAACCATCTCATCCTCTGTTGTCCCCTTCTCCTCCTGCCTTCAATCCCAGCATCAGGGTCTTTCCAAATGAGTCAGCTCTTTGCATCAGGTGGCCAAAGTATTGGAGTTTCAGCTTCAACATCAGTCCTTCAGCCTTTCTAAATGTACAGCTAAATGTCAGGTGTATGCACCTGAGAACAGAGCTTCAAGATGCCTGCAGCAAAAACTAGGATAGAACTGAAAGGAGAAATGGACAGCTCCACAACAAGAGCTGGAGAGTTCAACACCCATCTCTCAGTAATCACTAGAACAAACAGAAAATCAGTAAGGACCCAGAACTTAAGAATAACTTTATTCAGCCAACCTGACTGGTACTTGTAGACTATTTCACCTAATACATTCTTCCAGAAGAATATTCACCAAAAGAGACCATATTTGGGGTCATAAAACAAACCTTGAGAAAGTTAAAAGAAGTAAAATCATACAAAATACATCCTATGACCAAAATGGAATTCAGAAATCAATAAGCGAAAGATAACTGGAAATTTTCCAAACTTAAAAATGAACCAGCAGAACTTCTGATTTCAGCTCTTCTAGGGACACGTCTTAAGAGGCACCCCATACTTTGGTGGATTTTACTTCCAAGAGACCCACCAAGGTTTCAGGCAGGGGGAGGGGAAAAGTAACCATTTGAAACACAGTTTTCCATAACAAAGGCCGGCCCCTTGTGGGAAATTTCCAGTCTCGTCTAATTTAAAGAAATGCAATTAGCCAACTCCAGCCCCCTTGAGCCTTGCAGTCTCAGGTAAGGGGACGGGAAACAACACAAACGAAAAAAAAAGGCCAAGAACTGCTTCTGAAGGTCACAGGCCAAATACTAAGACCCACTGAAAAACTGAGATTATATTATTAGATAACACCTCACCTTCCCTCACACCTTACCACCACATCAACAGGACTCCATTAGATGAAAACAAGGAATTACAATTAAAGAGCTAGCTGCAAACAGACTCTACTTAAGCTTCTAGGGGAATTCCCTAGTCGTCCAGTTATTAGGACTTTGCACTTTCACTGCCATGGCCGGGGTTCAATTCCTAACTGGGGACTAAGATCCCACAAGCCATGTGGTGCGGCTAAAAAAAAAAAAAAAAAAGTTCTTTGGAAATCCAAAGACAACAGAGAAACATAAAAAAATTAAGGAAACTAGAGGGAACACCTGGTACCTACAGCTAAAGCAAACATTAAACACAGGCCAACTCCTGGTCATATTAACGTAAAACTTAGCACAAAAAGCCTAGTCACCTCTGTTCCTATTAGCTGATTATCTGGCTTTCAACAAAAATTACAAGGCATGCTAAAAGACAAGAAAAGAATACAGTGGGAAGAGACAAGCATCAGAAGCTGACTCAGATATGACACAGCTTGGAATTATCAGACTGGGAATCTAAAATAATTACAATGAATAAGTTAGTGGGTAAAGGAAAAAGTAGATTCAAGAACAGGTGAGCAATAAGCATGAGCGTGTACATGCTCAGTCATGTCTAACCCTTTGTGACCCTATGGACTACAGCCCATCAGGCTCCTCTGTCCATGGGATTTTCCAGGTGAGAATACTGGAGTGGGTTGACATTTCCTGCTCCAGGGGATCCTCCTGATCCAGGGATTGAACCCAAGTCTCCTGCATTGGCAGTCAGATTCTTTTACCACTGAGCCACCAGGGAAACCTAGGTAATAAGCACACAATATGTATATGTAGAGAAAGAAATATCCCCTGTTGACCATTTTTAAAAGGTTCCAGATGGGGTATTGTGTTTTAACCAAATTTTAAGATAACTGAGGCAACTGTAGAGCGAACAACACTTGCTACAACTATGCAGATTTTATAAATGTGCAACATAGGAATTTGTTTTACCTGAGGAAAAAAAAAATTTTAACTCTGTTGTTGTATATTCACTTTAGCAACAAAATAAAATAAAGACATCATAAATGGAATAAGCAAGACACAGACTGGGAGAATATATTCATAATACATGTGCCTAATAAAAGACTCATATCCAGAAAACATAAAGCATTCCCAGAAATTGTAGAGAAAAGACAGACGAACTCATTAAAAAATAGAAGATCTGAATAATCATTTCACAAAAATAAGTAACCCAAAAGGCCAATAAGTTAGTTAAGGGGCTCCACATCATTATTCATTAGAGAAAAAAGTGAAAACCACAAAGAAATATTGCTACATACTCACCAAGAATTTTTTTTTTCAAATGTTGGCAAGGATGTGAAATAACTGTCATATATCAATTCAACCTTTGAGGGAAACTGCTAGGCAGTGTCTATTAAAACTAAACATACACCTATCCCATGACATAAAATTTGCACTCATTCTTATATACCCAACAAGATTGTGTGCATTTTTTCACCAAAAGACCATAGGAATGTTCACTCGAAGCTTCAGTCATAACAACCAAAAACTGAAAACCAAAATGCCTATCAATGATGGAATGGACAAACTGTTGTATGCCTCATGTAATATTGGGTTGGCCAAAAGTTTGTTAGCGTTTTTCCATAACTACCCATCAGTAAACAAATTACTGATATATGCTATACCATGGATGAATCTTACAAACATTGTTGGGTGAAAGAAACCAGTCTGAAAAAGGCACACTACTTGACTGCAATCATATGAAGTTTAAGAACAGGAAAAGCTAATATATAGTAATAAAGTCAGGATGGCTCCTTCTGGGGTGAGAAGTATTGACTGGGAAGGGGCAGGTGGAAACCTAGGGTAATGAAAAATATCCTATATCTCGATCTGGGAGCTGATTATACGTGTAAAAGCTCACCCAGCTGTTCTCTTAAGATCTGTTCAGTGTGAAAGCTACATCTCAATTAGAAAAAAAAGGGGGAAGAAAGATGAGGAATGAAAGAGAAAAGAAAGGAAATGAAGGAGAGGATGAAAGGAAGAGAGAGAGGGAATGAAGAAAATGAGAGAGAAATGAATATGATCTCCGGAGGGGCTTACTCAAAAACACCTTATGGGATATGTACTGTTATCTGCATCTTAAAGATGGGACGAGGTTTGCTGACGAGTTCAGTGTAACAGAGCGGGTGTGTGAGGTTGAAACCCAAGTGTGTATGACGCAAAAGCCTTTTTTTCCCCACTTACTATCTCAACTCACCTCCTCCTAGAAAAGTGACCCCAAGAAATACCTCCCTGCATCGATCATTTCTTCCTGGGAAGCATGTCTATCTCATCACCTTCGGCCTTAGTTGGGCGTGAACCCTTCTGTCTCCCACCCACAACTGTGAGGCTGCTCCAGAGGGTGGTGACACACCCATTCGTTTTTAAACTTCTTCCAGGGCTTAATTGCCCGGCTCAGTTAACTTTTGCTGGAGCGGGGCAGGAGTTGCCGCTGGACAGTTGGCTGCGGTCAGCCCTTTATTTCGCAGGCCTGCAAGGCTGCGGATGGCGTTTCTTTTCGATGAGGAAACCAGTGAGAGCAGTGTAGCCTTGAGCCCTGTTGAAGCGGAGGTCGCCAGCTCCACGTTCCTCACACAGAAACTCGGATTCCGCGACTGTTTGCCGCAAGCCGCTGACTATCTTCCATGCGCACGTCAGGCGGAAGCAGGTGCGCGGGGCCCGCCTCTTTCCGCCTCTTATTGCAGGTGGCCCGGCCCCGCCCGGCTCACCTGCGCGCGCAACCCCGCCCTAGCGCGCGGCTCTGCGCCGGTAGTGCCGGCCGGCACGCATTTATACGGCGCTATTTTGGTCTTGCGTTCTGATTGGCCGGCCGCGGGTGAGGACACGCTCGCGCGCCGCGGGGCGGGGCCGAGACCCGGGAGGAGGGGCGCTTCCGGCGGCCTGGCGGTCTGAGGAGCCTGCGGGCTCCGGCGTCCCGAGGCCCTGACCTTCTGCAGAGGGGCGCTGTAGCCGCAATAGCCGCTCTGCGATCTGTTGGTTGGGCTACGTTTTTAATGAGCCTGTGTGACCGAAAGGGGCTGCTAAGAACCGAACTAACCACGCTTTGGAGAGGGAGTTGCTCAATGGCCTGACACTTAGAAGCCACATGGCAGAAACTGCGAGAACCTTGCAGAAACTGCGAGAACCTTGCCAGAGTGTCATTTCCTGTGTGGAAGCGCTTGTCAGCTCCCTCTGCAGACCTGTCTTTCTGCCAGTCTAACCTGGCCCTTCGCTGAACCAGCCCTGTGAGGCCGCTCGCCCCCTGGAGCCTTCGCCCGACTGTGGCCTTTCTCTTGACTGTGGCCTTCCTCTCTTCCCTCCTTGCTGTGGTTTACCCTTTTCTGAAACCAGAGGAACAAAACACTCCTTAGACATCTCAAGAGGATCTTATTTCTACTTCTTTCCCACATCGTGATCAGAGCCCCGTCTGACTGTCCCTGCTTTCTGGCTCTCCATCAGTCAGGTGTACTACTGCTCTGAGTTTCAAGGCTCTTTCAGTTTTTTAGGTGACAGGCAAGTTTGAGCTTCTTTGGTGAGAGTTATTGAATAACTACAAAGTGTGATTCATGGAAACTCCTATCATACCTGAACAGATAAGCAAAAAGGACCGTTTGAAGCCACCACTCCCTATTGGATGGGAACTTAGCTTGAAAGGGATTCTGTTTAGGAGTTCTGTTTCCTAAATTTTGTAATCACAAATATTACCTCTGGTTGCAAAACCCCTGAACGCCTCTTGAGGTTTCCTGAGCTCGCAGCCTTGAACATATTTGCATTTAGATATGTAGAAAGAGGGGCTTCCCTGGTGGCTCAGATGGTAAAGAATCTGCCTGCAGTGCTCAAGACCTGGGTTGGATTCCTGGGTTGGAAAGATTCCCTGGAGAAGGGAATTTAACGCACTCCAGTATTGCCTGGAGAATTCCATAGAGAAGCCTGGTGGGCTACAATCCATGGGGTCACAAAGAGTCAGACATGACTGAGCAACTAACACATGTAGAAAGAATATAACTTAGCAACTATTGAGCACATCAGTAAAAATTATCATTCATTATTTTTAATGGTCCAGGCTTTGTAAATGCTTAATAGACATTTCCTTTAATGCTTAACAAAATCCACACGACTTAGATACCATTATTATTCCATTTTACAGAAAGGGAAACTAAGGCCCAGAGGGATTGAATAACTAGACTGAAGTCATATAATATGATGTCAGCGCTCGGATTTATCCCCGTGGTGGTCTGACTCCAGTGTTTGTGCCGTTAAGTACTGAGCTCTGTAATCTCTTTCTTCCTTGTCTTAATAAATTGAAAATTCAGCTTTCTCTGGCCCAAGAAGAGTTGAGCTCAGTCAGTAAGTGTCATAATTTCTCAGGAAGATATTTGTCCTGCTGCTGGCTTAAGAAACGGATTGCTAGGAAGGGAAAATGGTGATGGTGCCAGGGGTCTTAACATTCTCCACTTCTGAACAACAGACCATATTCAACCTGCAGTACAAAGTTTTGGAAAAGATTTTGAATTCTGCTGTGCCGGTTGATATGGAGACTGGACTGTTTACAGAGCAGCCTCAGTTAGATCCACTTGGTTAGGAACCAAGAAGCAAACTGGTCTTAACGGTGGCTTTCAAGCATTTTTCTACACTTCCCCCCCACAGAGCTACCAGAAATTGATGGAAATTCCAAATACAAGTCATGCAGTGGCTCCAAGGCTCCAAATCCCCAGCCCATCACCCTCCTTCTCTGTCTAATGTTGTCGGAGTTTCCAGACTTCTCTGAAACTCATTTTCCTTATCTGCTGCAAGTGAGATCTGTGAAGTTCCCTGGATTAGTGTGTGGTGTATATAGATTCTAAAAAGTGTTCTCCTTCTTGCCCTTTTTCTTGGCTGTTGAAGAAAGAAAGTACCCAACTATGACGATTATCCATTTATTGTTCCTTTTACAGAGCTACATTGGCAATACTAAATTCCATAGGTAATAATTTACGTTAAGACCACTTATTTTCATCTATAGCTTTAAAAATCCTTATTGAAACGTCAGCAACATCATTTCCAAATAGTGGCTTCAGCTTTAATTGTGTCTGTTGTTCATTGAACAAATAGTTACTAAAAATCTATTAGGTATAAGACATCAGTTATCCTTTAATAGAGTTTTCTGAAAACATTTCGACAAAATAGCCTGGTTCACAAGCAGACATTAGGGAAATAGACTATTTTTTAGCAATAAAACTCTGTTCTTTCTTACTGGTCCCACACTTCAACTCTGACCTTAATTCTTATTGAAAATGATTTGGTCTGACAAGACAAAAAAGAAAAACAAACACAAAAAGCTAAGAACAGGAACAACCAGGCAGTAATAAAAAATTAAAGGCATTATTTAAAAAATACAATGCAAGGGATGTTTTTCCCCTTAAAGCCATTCATTTTTGTTGATTGGTCTTGCGTTAATCGATTAACAGATTGTTTTCATCACTGCTAATCAGGCAAAGAGAACGTTTTAAGTCTTCTTTTCAACTATAAAGTTATAAAATGTGCTTTGTTGCTCAGTGAGGTGGCCCTGGATATTACTACAAAAATGCAAACTTTGCAAACAATTACGCATCCAAACATGTTGTAGGTAAACTGAGCCTCCAGAAACTTGCAAAGCATTATGTCAATTAAATTTGAATATAAGTGGAGTTACTTTTTCCCAATTCAGAAGTGTGTGTCTTAGGTAACATGTACTTAATACCCAAATAGTTCTTTGGATTATTTGATTCAGTCAATTGAACAACCAATTCAGTAGAAAATAAATGAGATAAACCTACATTTTTAGGCCACATTAACCTATAGTTTTAGACTTAGAAATCTTTAATAGAACTTGTGTCTTGGAGTAAGAAATTAATATACAATTATATATGATATGAGAAATTAATATTTACCATAAATTATAAAATTAGCTATTGAAAATTACTGATAATAACTGAAGTTATTAGCTGCAAAAATGTAGTAATATGAACTGACCCTGTAATGTTATAGATGCCAGATGCCAATATTGCTTAGTATAATGGTTTTGATTCATCCTTTTAATGCCTTTCATTGCCAGCAAGAGAACTGAGGGTGTGATTGGCTTAGATTATTTTTTGCTCCAGTAAAGTACTCCTTTTGAAAACCTGCCTGTTCCCTAACTCTTTACTGTTGCCTCAACACAGTATCTTCTGTTGACAAAACTAAGGAACCAAACAGCAGCAGGTAATGAAAGTGCCCTCAACAATTGCAAAGCAAGTGAACACAGCCTGCAGCCTGGAATCTGACCCTAGGAGAATCTACATTTTAAATGGCCCATTTGAAGCATTCATTCACTCCTTCATTTAACAAATAATTCTGGATCTCTTTCTCTGTCCCAAACATACAAATAAATGTGAATCAGTCATGGTGACTGCTGTAACTGGCTCACAATGTAAAGGAGGTGAGAGATGAGCAAGCAAATAAAGCAGCTGAGAGCTGATTTCTACCACAGAAGAATTTAAGTATGTGTGCAGGAGCATACAGTTGGAGAAGGCTATGGGGATTGTAGGCAGCACCAAGCTCAAGGGCTCAGGCTGTGGGAGTTCTGGGAGATGAAGGCAGAGCATGACATCTTAAGAGCCACACTAAAGCATTTGATCACCAATCTGCAGGTCACCTGGAGTCCAGAGGAATTAGGATGTCAGAGAAGCTGCCGGAGAAGGCGATGGCACCCCACTCCAGTACTCTTGCCTGGAAAATCCCACAGACGGAGGAGCCTGGTAGGCTACAGTCCATGGGGTCGCTAAGAGTCGGACATGACTGAGTGACTTCACTTTCATGCACTGGAGAAGGAAATGGCAACCCACTCCAGTATTCTTGCCTGGAGAATCCCAGGGACGGTGGAGCCTGGTGGGCTGCCGTCTATGGGGTCGCACAGAGTCGGACACGACTGAAGCGACTTAGCAGCAGCAGCAGCAGCAGCAGAGAAGCTGCTTCCTGTAGTCTGTGGACTGGCTTTCCGTGCCATACCAAAGGAAGAAAAATGGAGGACTAGAATCGGGGTTAGGCTCTCCTGAGTGGTTTCACTGCCCCTACTATGTGCCTTGGTAAGGCATTTTACTATCTCTGCTTTACCCAGAATTAGAACTTCAGCTGAATTTGTGGGTTGTAGGGAAATTATTTTGCCAGATATCATTCCTTGTTCTTTTTTAGTAAACAAATGGTCCCAGAAGCCTGGGGTCTAATTGCCACATGTAATACATATAGTCTTACACAATGTTTAGAGTTGGACTTGTGTCGATAATCTGCAAGGTTAAGGATTTTTTACTGACATTACTCACTTTACTGTGAAACACATGATAAGCTTCTTTGCTTTATTTGGGAGTTTATAGTAATGGCCCGTTCAAGGTCCTAGGCAGCGAGTTTGCATTACAGAATGCCGCAGTCACTAAAGGGCCACATTTAACGTAAACACAATCGATAAGATGAAGGCTGAGTGTTCCTGCCAAAAGAATCAGTAGATCACAAGAAATGCACACAGTGGAATGAGCCCCTGAAGGTCAGTTTAGAGGTGCATCTGAGCTTCAAAAGGTGCTGGATACTGATTCTATAATGGCTGTGTTTAGAGATTGTGTAACTCAGATTCCATCAGAATGAAATACAGAAATGTTCCTGGCCATTCACTGTGTCTTGCACTGGGGAATCTTGATTATTCCCTTGACAGTAAAACTAAGGAATTATATTTGTTGGATCTAGGCAAGATGGTTCGTGATGGAAGCCTTATTTACAGCAGGAATCTTAAAAATGCCTGGAATGCAAGATAAACCCTTCTCTGGATAACATCAGGAATCATTAGATGCTTTCACATAGACCTTGGTCACAAGCCCCTTCTTCAAACTCACTTCTGGTGACAGAGATCACTAGCTGAAACATTGTGATCATTGCTATGGGAATCTTGACTAAAGGGAGATAGAAAGATAGATAGAGAGATAGATAGGGCAGCTTTGCCAGGTGCATGAAAAGTTTAGGTTGGAAGGAGCTGTTTCATGCCACTGGGGATAGATTGTCAAGATGGGCAGACTTTAAAAAAGCCTGATGTCTAGCTGTTGTGTAGACATTTCCCAGGTGTTCTCCCCAAAATGGAAATTTCCAAGGGAGAGTCAGTGGCATACATTCTAGACCTGGCTACATAACAGCTCGCTTGTTAACAGTAGTGTTTCTTTCAGAGTAATTACTCAATTAAGGTATTTTCTTTTTATTATTATTTTTAACACCGAAAACATTTTGTGTTGGGGAATGGCCAATTAACAATATCATGATAATTTCAGGTGAACAGTGAAGGGATTCAGCTATATGTATACAGGTATCCATTTCAATTAAGGTATTTTCAAACTAGGTATTCAGGACTGAAATTTCCGGTAACAGGGTGGGTAATCAAATCTGAAAACACTCTAACTAGAAAACACCTAAAAATACTAGATAGGATACAGTACAAAAAAACTCTTTAATTGCATATTTAAAGTAGCAAGACCTACTGATAGTCTCAGTAACCTAGGGGTTTGGGGATATTGGGAAGTCCTACGTTATCCCTGTAGATAAAATTTGCATGAAGTTTGCTGGTGAAAAGTCAACGATAAACTCAGAATTTCTGAGGTCACCTTCTTAAGCTGACCCATGTTGCTGATACTGCTGATGTACCAATATGAGGTATGTACAATCCATCTCATTCTTATTCTAAAAACGAAGCAAAGCCTTCCCCCCCTTAATAGTTTCACTTCATAGCCCTTGGGATCAGTTGCTCACACAAAGGTGTACTGAACAGGGTAGTGGCCTGACAGAGTCAGGAGACTGGTTTTATACAAACAAATTGAGGCAATAAGTAGATATATTGAGGACAACGAGAGTCAGGTCCTCAGTGTTGAAGAGTTACAGATACGGAAAGGGAAGGAGCTAGAACGAACCATGTTGTATCACATTGGAATTGGCGGTATTACTATGTACTGAAGGTTTTCAGTATATGCGTGTGTGTTTGTACACATACATTTTTTACTTCTTACTATTAAGAGAGTCTAAATCAACGAGACCCCAGTAGTAATGAGTACACTTAGCACCAAAATCTTGGTTTCTACGGCCCGTTATTTACTGAAAGCAACCAGGGCTCCTGGGCTGAGTCAGGGAAAGTATAAGATGAACCTGGAACATCATATTGGCCTAGAAAGTAAGGAAGCATGATAGGTAGACAGATAGGAGAGACAACTCAAACTCATAGGCATATGCCAACCAATCTAGATTATCTAGATGCAATGATAGAACTAGAAAACCACCTTTTGGTAACCACTATAGCAATAATTAATTTAAACAGGAAATGTCAATGAATGCTAATCTAAGTGAATAAAAGTTTGGTGGGCAATGAGTTATTTGCATAATCTCAAACAAAGAGAAAATAAGGAAGTTAATGATGGAAAACCTGAAAGATAGCACCTGAATCATGTGATCAGAGTTAACCTCATTGGTGGGTTACAGTGCAGACATGCCAAGTCCAAAAACCATACCGTGCACAACCAATCCTGAAAATGGCACAGAAATTGCCTTAAGAAATTATGAAGATACCATTCTTAAGATAGCAATTTTGTGAGGAACATGTGCTTTACCACGAAGGACAAGAAGGGCCTCAAGAAGATGCAGGCCAATAATGCCAAAGCTGTGAGTGTGGATGCCTTGGTAGCTGTCAAGGTGCTTGTGAAGTCCAAGGAAGCAAGCCCAAGATCTCACAGGGCATCAGCCATAAGTTCAGTTGACCTGCCTACACTGCGCTTCCAAGCTCTGGAAGCATGCTAGTGCCTGCAGCCCCAAGGGTCTCAAGCTCTGCTGGCCAAGGGCCAAGACCAAGACTCAGATTGGCCAAGCTCCAGCTCCAGCTCTGACTCCAGCTCAACTCAAGCCTCCTAAACCTGGCCATGCCCCATAAAGGTCTCCACATGCCAGGGTGAGGAAAGAAGGACTAGTGTCTTCCTGGGCTGCTGTCCACATGAGGCTGGCGTCCTCCTGTGCTATTTGCACAAATAAATCCAAGGCAGGAGCTGTCCAAAAAAATTAGTATCAATAATGGGACAAAGAAAATCACATGTCACCTGATAAGATGCAGTAAGAACATGAATCACTTCTGTGAGATTCCTACCAAAAATGCCTAATCTGAATCTAATTATGAGAATATATCAGACACTCCCAAACTGAGGAACATTTTACAAATTAACTGGCTTATAACCTTCACAATGTCGTTGTTTTGAGAGACAAGGAGAGACTGAGCAACGATTCTAGGCTGAAGGAGATGAAAGAAACCTGACAACTAAATGAAATGCCTCATCTTGGCTTGTATCATTTGTCTGCAAAGAACACCGTTTGGACGCCTGGTAAAGCTTGAATGGGGTTGGTGGTAGTTGTAATGTTCCGGCATTGAATGCCTGGTCTTGATGGTTACATCGTGGTTGTGTAGAAGACGGTCCTTGTTTGTAGGCCTTCTACACTAAAGTTTTTCGGGGTAAGAGGATATCATGCCTATAGCTTACTCTCAAGTTGTTTAAGAACTAACAAGTTCTTTGAATTATTCTTGCAACATTTTTGTGTTTTTGAAATTATTAAAACCACAGAAAAATCCAAGGACTTCAGGCATGCTAGGGCTAATATGTTTGTACCACAATTACAAGTGTGTGTTCACTAAACATTTAGTAGGTGCCCACAAGATGCACTGCAGTCTCTCTAGTCACCCTTGCTGAGCCAGCTGTGCCCAACTTGGGAAAAAGAAAGGATTCTGAAAAGTTGGGCCTGACAGCACAAATTAGCTTCTTGAGGTCAAGTGCCTGTTGAAGTCAGCATCTGCAACACAGTGAACACAACCCCTCATTCTTTCCCTTGAAGCCTCCTTACAGTTAGGAGCCATCTTGAATCAGAAAATGCTTAAATAAAGGCTCTCATTGCTTACTGCTCAAGATTAATGTCATCTTCACATTGGAAATATACCCATGTTTTATGTACCCCTCCCCCAAGAAAAATAACATAAAGTTAAGAATTAAAAAACTGGCACAGGACCTTTACAAGGGGCCATGAAAGTGTGGGGCCTGAAACTCACGTCCCGTTTTCTCTGTAAAGCCATCTTTGTTTCCACACAAACCAGGCAGACCCACCTATGCTTCAGAGTCAAGAGGTAAACTCGACTCAGGGACTTCCTCTGTGCTAGAGTCTTATTTTTTTTTTATTCATTCATTGCCACAAAGTGTGCAGGATCTTAGTTCCCCAACCAGGGATCAAACCCATGCCCCTGCAGTGGAAGCACAGGGTCTTAACCACTGGACCACCAGGGAAGTCCCTGTGGTAGCATCTTTTAAATCTAGTGAATCAAGGTTCTCCTAGGACTTCTCTCTCCAGATAAACCTAAGCTTTGATTTGAACTGCTCCCTTTGGCACCCTCTTGGTATCAAGAGAATGACCATACCCACACGCGAAGAAGACTTGTTCAGTGGAATGCCAGAGTTCTAATGGGTTTGTATACCAGGCGAATCCTTTTATTTGGGGGTCAGGCTTCAAGAGAATGACTGTGGACTTAACCGTACGATTTGTGTAGTCATTCTGGAGAATGTCACAAGGCAGTTAAGCTGAGTAACCATTTACTGCAGCGTTTTCCTCACCTATACCATAAAAGGAGTGTCACGTACATGTAATGAAACCTGTCAAATACCCAGGCATATATGGTTCTGCACTAGATTCTTTGGCCCCTTCTCAACAGGGAATCCCTAAGCTTTCGTTTCACCTGACTCTCCATGACACCACCCCACCTCCTATGGAGTCTCAGGGCCCCGTCATTAGAGTCACTGTGATCCTCATTTAGCTCCTTACTGTTCACAGGTCAAGGTTCTGACTCCTTGGTTGCACAAGGCCCCTCATGTCAACCTCCATGGTGCCTTTCCAGCCTCCCCTTCCCTTGGCCCCATAACCTCCCCCACTCCGCCAACCTGGATGCTCTCCCGAAAAAGACCACCGCCTTTCATGCCCACCTCTTTGCCTTTACATCCTTCTTTCACTGCCTGAGGTGCCCTCTCCCTTTCATGTCTGCTCAGTCCTGAAGAAACAGCCTGTCTTAGTCTGCTCAGGCCCTATAACAAACTACCACAGACAGGGTGGTTTATAGAGGACAGAAATGTATTTCTCACAGCTCTGTGGGCTGGCAGCCCAAGGTCAAGCACCAGCGTGGTTGGTGGCTGGTGGGAGCCCTCTTCCTGGTTCACAGCTGACACCTTCTAGCTGTGTCCTCATGCGGTGGAAGGGGGGAGGGGTGGCTCCAGAGTCTTTTTAATAAGGGCCCTGATCCTCATCATAAGAGCGCTTGCCTTATGATCTAGTTCAGTTCGGTCGCTCAGTTGTGTCCAACTCTTTGCAACCCCATGGACTGCAGCACGCCAGGTTTGCCTGTCTATCACCAGCTCCTGGAGCTTGCTCAAACTCATGTCCATCAAGTCGGTGATGCCATCCAACCATCTCATCCTCTGCCACCCTCTTCTCCTCCTGCCTTCAACCTTTTCCAGCATCAGGATCTTTTCCAATGAGTCAGCTCTTCACATCAGGTGGCCAAAGTATTGGAGCTTCAGCTTCAGCATCTGTCCTTCCAGTGAATATTCAGGACTGATTTCCTTTAGGATGGATTGGTTGAATCTCCTTGCAGTCCAAGGGACTCTCAAGACTCTTCTTCTCCAACACCACAGTTCAAAAGCATCAGTTCTTCAGTGCTCAGCTTTCTTTATAGTCCAACTCTCACATCCATACATGACTACTGGAAAAACCATAGCCTCGACCAGACGGACCTTTGTTGGCAAAGTAATGTCTCTGCTTTTTAATATGCTGTCTAGGTTGGTCACAGCTTTTCCTCCAAAGAGCAAGCGTCTTTTAATTTCATGGCTGCAATCACCATCTGCAGTGATTTTGGAGCCCCCAAAAGTAAAGTCTGCCACTGTTTCCACTGTTTCCCCATCTATTTGCCATGAAGTGATGGGACCGGATGCCATGATCTTAGTTTTCTGAATGTTGAGTTTTAAGCCAACTTTTTCACTCTCCTCTCTCACTTTCATCAAGAGGCTCTTTAGTTCTTCTTCACTTTCTGCCATAAAGTTGGTGTCATCTGCATATCTGAGATTATTGATATTTCTCCCAGCAATCTTGATTCCAGTTTGTGCTTCATCCAGCCTGGCATTTTGCAGGATGTACTCTGCATAAAAGTTGAATAAGCAGGGTGACAATATACAGACTTGAAGTACTCCCTTCTCAATTTGGAACCAGTTGTTCCATGTCCGGTTCTAACAGTTGCTTCTTGACCTGCATACAGATTTTCCAGGAGCCAAGTCAGGTGGTCTGGTATTCCCATCTCTTAAAGAGTTTTCCACAGTTTGTTGTGATCCACACAGTCAAAGGCTTTGGCATAGTCAATAAAGCAGAAGTATATGTTTTTCTGGAACTCTCTTGCTTTTTTGATGATCCAGTGGATGTTGGCACTTTGATCTCTGGTTCCTCTGCCTTTTCTAAATCCAGCTTGAACATCTGGAAGTTTATAATTCACATACTGTTGAAGCCTGACTTGGAGAATTTTGAGCATTACTTTGCAGCATGTGAGATGAGTGCAGTTGTGCGGTAGCTTGAGCATTCTTTGGCATTGCCTTTCTTTGGGATTGGAATGAAAACTGACCTTTTCCAGTCCCGTGGCCACTGCTGAAATTTCCAAATTTGTTGGCATATTGAGTGCAGCACTTTCACAGCATAATCTTTTAGGATTTGAAATAGCTCAACTGGAATTCCATCACCTCCACTAGCTTTGTTCGTAGTGATGCTTCCTAAGGCCCACTTGACTTCGCATTCCAGGATGTCTGGCTCTAGGTGAGTGATCACACCATCGTGGTTATCTGGATCATGAAGATCTTTTTTGTATAGTTCATCTTGCCACCTCTCCTTAACAACTTCTGTTTCTGTTAGATCCATACCATTTCTGTCCTTTATTGTGACCATATTTGCATGAAATGTTCCCTTGGTATCTCTAATTTTCTTGAAGAGATCTCTAGTCTTTCCCATTCTATTGTTTTCCTCTATTTCTTTGCATTGATCACTGAAGAAGGCTTTCTTATCTCTCCTTGCTATTCTAAGTGCCTCCCAAAAGTCCCACCTCCTGATACCACCATCATTGGGGGTTTGAACATATGAATTTGGGGGGAATACAGACCACAGTGCAACCTTAGCGTCACCTCCCCTGTCATAAGAGAGTCAGCTAAACCCTCATATGCTTCTGGAGCACGAAGCGTGTTATTCTTGCTTGACCTTCGTCACCTTCAATTTAAGAATACATTCTTTGTCAGTTGTCCACAGTGACCTTGAAACAGCCAGAGGCAGGGACCACATCTTGCCCATCTCTGTAGACTCAACACCCTCACACCATGCCATGCCTATGGTTGCCACACCATGCCATGCCTATGGTTGCAACAACCTGCAGCTGTTAATAGCATCAGCAAGTATTCTATTTACTGACTGCTTCTTCTCTGCCAGGTTGAACCAATACCTGCAGCTGTTAAAATGCCTATGTGACCCAAGGAGGGAGGGAGGTGCCCCTGGAAGACCCCCTCCCTCCATGAATGAGGTTGAGATGACTACATTGTCACCTTGGACTGAGACCTGGGATCCGGAGGTCCTTGGTGGGAGGGCTCCAGGCTGGCAAACTTTGGTCAGCCAGAGGCCACTGTGGGAGCCACCTGAGGGGGGGGGGGCGTGATCGCTGAGAGGGGGCTTCTCAGGAGGGTGGGGCAAGTGTGGAGCAAGGAGATCAGGCAATAGGGGATGGGGGTCTCCAGCGAGTGCCAGGGGAAAGAGGAGACCCTGGATGTGGCCTTATGTCTCTCCTCTCCAAAACTGGGAAACATCTTGGCATGTTGGCTAAATCCTTGAAAGAACAGATGAAGAATGGGAGTAGGGGCTTCCCTGATGGCCCAGTGGTTAAGTGTCTGCCTTGCAATGCAGAGGACACTGGTTCCATCCCCGATGTGGGAAGACTCTACATGCCATGGAGCAACTAAGCCCGTGGGGCCACGACTACTGAAGCCCGCGTGCCAAGAGCCCGTGCTCCCCAATAAGAGAAGCCACCACAATGAGAAGCCCATGCACCACAACTAGGCAGTAGCCCCCACTCACCATGACTAGAGAAAGCCTGTGAGCAGCAACTAAGCCCAGCGCAGCCAAAAATAAATAAGATTATAAAAAAAAAGAAAAAAAAAAACTGGAGTAGCATTGATGCCTTAGTAACGGCCATGTAAAAAATCATCATTCATCCGAGGCAAACACAACCTCAGCCAACTGGCCTCAAGATTGTTTGTTCTGCCCTATTAAAGAGAAGGGGAGGAGGGGGAAAAAATATAAGGATTAAAAAGTGCCAGAGATTGTAGAAAATAAATCATGGCTGTTTAGATTCTGCCCATTTCATCAACATTCCCAGTTGCTCTTCCAGAGAGGTCTGGCCTAACTGGAGCTTGACATTGCCTGATACCTTCCATTTATCGCTTGGTTTATCTCTAGAAGGAAATATTTGGGCCAAGTGAGCTCCACACATTCTGTTGCAAGCACCTCAGGGGCTGCACTCAGCACAGCCCTGGCTCCAGTGGAGCATGTATGGCTTAGCCAGGCCTGGAGATGACCAGCTCTAGAAAACCCGACACAAGGGAATCCGGATCCTGGAGCTGGTTGCACCTCGGGTTCGAGTATCCCCTGGTACACTGTGGCTGAAATAGAGTCTGCTATATGGTGACGTTTCAGTGTAAGGATAGGCTTGTTCAGCATATTTTAAAGTATTGTTTCCCACCAATGAATCAGTCCTGAGTTCCTTGAGTCCTTTCCCTGCTGATGCCCAGGAACAGGGACAATCTCAGCTCTTCTTAGGCCCCGGAAGCAAGTCCCCCCGTCCTCTTGTCAAGGCCAAGCCATTCTCCCATCCATCTGAGCATCGTGGGCTACTCTGCACCCTGAGGACCACACGTGAAAAGAAGGGGGCTCCTGCCTCAGTTGGGAGCCCTCTGTTTGGGGACAAGTTGGACCAAGGCTCAGAAATAAACAGGAGACAGAGCATTCCTTTGGGTCAGCTAATAACAACAGCAACAATATCAGCAAGTATTCTATCTACAGACTGCTCGTGCTCCTGTGGGGTTGGTGTTATTATCCTCACTTCCCAAACCCACCTAGTCTCCCACCTGCTGAATGGCAATGGCAGAGTTTGGTTTGCAAGCTCCTAGCCTCTTCCACCCTTCCATGCCACCCCAACACCCCCCAGGATAGCTGGCAGGCAGATCCTATCCTTGAACAAGGATTAGTGGCTGAACATGGTAAGGATTCACCAGGTCACCTATTGCCTTATGGAGGACCTGGAGTATCTTTATTCTCATCAGCATGCAATCTCACTACCCAGGATCCATCTCAACCCCTCATGCACCAGGAAACCTCCCTGATTCTCCCCGGGTCCACTGAATGACCCCCTCTTAAGTGCTCTCTAAGAAGTGAAAGTGAAAGTGTTAGTCACTCAGTCGTGTCTGACTCTTTGCATCCCCATGGGCTGCAGCCCGCCAGGCTCCTCTGTCCATGGACTTCTCCAGGCAAGAATACTGGAGTGGGTTGCCATTTCCTTCTCCAGGGGATCTCCCCAACCCAGGGATTGAACCTGGGTCTCCCACATTGTAGGCAGATTCTTTACTGTCTGAGCCATCACGGAAGCCGTCTCTAGTACCCCAAATACTCAAGGAGAGACATGCAGACAGCAGCCTGGGCACCCGCAGGCAGAAACGCGGAACTTCAGACCCTGCCTGGGTGACCCCAGCGCACCTAGGCTCTCTGTGACCTGTGTCTTCCTCGCAGGTAGTAACGGCCTCGTGTGGTTCCAGAGGTTTTTCTTAGGTGACACCTTTGTCTTTCTGGAGAGATAATAAGTGGAATGATGGCTCGCTCCAGTCACTGAAGACTGTCTACAACTGGCTAGTTAGAACAGGTAACTGGGGGTACTTACCCCCAGAGTGATCACATCATAAACCCTGTTGAATGGCAACTTGTACCCCAGTATTATCACAAGGACCCCAGTGGCCTTTCAGACACCACATCCCCTGGACTTTTGCTGGGTCCTGGAGTTTTATAAACATTCACTTCTTTATGTAGGGTTTAGGGCCCTGAGGTTCATGGAAGGAAGGACAGTTTGTTTGTTTCTAAAGCTGAAAGAGCCCAGCCCCAGCTCTGGAATTCTCCCCTGGGGCTCCCTCTCCGACCCCACAATCTCAGGTGTCCCAAGTGCCCCAATCCTTATGCATTCCTGGCGGCTCAGCAACGCAGAATCAAAGAGGGAGCCACCTCCTGCGGGCTCTGGAATTTCAAAGCCCCGTTCATAAAAGGGTTTATAGGAGTCCTGTGGTCTCTCCCCGGCTACTGCCGGTCCCGGACCCATTGTCCTTCTCCAGAGCTGTCGGTACCTCGTAAACAGCTCTCACTGGTAAAGATCACCTATTTAACATGTGCAGCAGCGCTGAGAGAAACACTATATATTTGCTTTTTCTCACTTCCTGTGGGAAGGGTGGGGCCTACCGCTGACTTCTCTTCGGCAGTTGCTGTGACTCACTCTAGGAGACAGGGCCTTTAGAAGGGAGGGAAGTGATTTGTGTGGTCTTTGGAATGCAGGTATGGGCTGTACCTTCAGGAGTGTTTGCTGATAAAGGAGCGTCGCGTCGTGAGAGGCAAACCTCTTACATAAAAGCATGCAGTGTGTGTGTGTGTGTGTGTGTGTGTGGTGTGCCTGCCCCCTCCCCACCCCTCCATCCCTTGGAGGAGAGGGCCATTTATGTTATGGTAGCCTTTTGGCAGGGTGGCAGTGCCAGAATGTTCTGCCTGTAATGAGAGCCAGGACATCAACCTGGGTGTAACTCCAGGCTTGTCCTTGCAGGGAGGGTACCTCCTCTTGGCCAATGCCAAGTTAGATGCTAACGGAGGCAGCTGATGTCAGGGCCTTGCCTGGCTCTCCATGAAGACTGGTCCCAGGCTTTCAGAGTGCAGGTCTGGAGGGGTGAATCCTAAATCAAGCCCAGGGAGGTCAGCTCAGCTAAGCGTAGGTTCAGCTCAGGGACAAGGGAGCTATGGGACTGAGCTGGCTCTTGCATTCACTACATTTGCAAGACCCTCGCACCTTGGTGCCAGTGGTCCATTGTCCCTAAACCAGCACAGAACAAGGCCAGGGAGAGTGCGGCCGTGGGGTGGAGAGGCCACTCCTGGTGTGGGGACAATTCCTGTGCTAGGTCATCCTGTCTGTCTCCTTGTGTTTCAGTGGCAGTGTCATAGAAGGTTCAGAGAGTGAAATCAAGCGAGTCTGTCGGGTTCCAGACTCAGTTCTGCTGCATTCTCGATGCAGAGTCCTTAGGCAAGTTACTAAACCTCTCTGTGCCTCAGTTTCTCCCTCTGTAAAATGGACCATAATAGCATCCACCTTGTAAGATTGTTGTGAGGATTGAAGGGATTAATTCACGTAAAGAGTTTAGAGCATTAGCTGGCACTCATTGAGCGTTAACCATTATTCTTTGGGAACAAAAATCAATGTCCCAGACGGTGGTGGGGATGGGACAGGGGAAGCATTTTAATCTCTGACACCCAAGAGACAAACTACATCCAAGACTTTTCTGGACTGTCAAAAACGAAGACCAGCCCATATGGCACTTCCTGTTGTCAGAGATACATTTTCAGATTATGTCGTAACATGGTAGCAAAGCCCTAATTCTGCTTTAGGAGGAAACCTTACATTAGGGGAAAAAAACATTAAACCTGGGGCTAGTTCTCAAGCCATTTCCACTTTTAGAGTTAACTCTACAGTCTCCTAAAATTAGAAGAATATCAGTGCTCTGAATGTATAGCTGAAAGATTTTGACTGATATTTCTATATAAAACATACGGTTTTATGGAGGAAAGACAGGTCTCCAAATTAAGTGTCTAGATCTCTGCCTCTTTTTACATTACCTGTAATATCAGTCACCACTTGATTATTTTCTGGGCCTGCCCTGAATTTACTGAAAAACCATGTAATTGGGAAAGGCAGCACTATATTGACCTTTGTGCATCCATCTATTCATCTGATGTTCGACAAGCATTTGTTAAGCATTGACTATATCCCAAGTCAGACGCTGTAAAGGCTGTAAGGATGCAAGAGACCCAGGGCCTATCCTGGGGAGACTATAACACAACAGTACACAACACACATCCACTAAATGTGGATGGGATTGATAAAAGAAGAAGAAATACAGAGAGACCATAATATGTTCACATCAAGATTAGCTAACTAGCTTAAAAATTGTAACATCAAATCCAATAACCTTTCCAAATGCAGACGTGTTTTCTGTTGAGGAGCTCAAAGGCAAGCTCACACAAGACTGCTCAGCCCAGGGAGTTTAGAGAACTCTCTTGGAGGGAATCGCAGCCACACAAACCACAGCCAGGCAAGCCAAATAATGGTAATCAGATGAGAAAAGGAAAGAGCCATGCCTCTCTAAGCAAAGGTTTCTCTAGTGGCAATGAAAAGCAAACAAAAGAACAGAGACGTAGAATAGCATTCCCTTTCATAAACGCTGTTTACTATGATCTTATGAATTAATATAAACTCTCTGCATACTTCTTGTACTAAGAAAATGCACTGCTTTTATGAAACAAAAAGAACACTCTGGGTACTTTAAAGAAAGGGAATTGTTGTCACATAAAACCTATTGCCTAGCAACAAAACAGCGACTCATCACACCTTTCTCCCAGCCATAGACACACACAGCCTCACCCTCTTGCCTGCTCATTCCTCCTGACTCACAAATATAGGATTCTTTTAATAGTATCTGTGGTTGCGATAACTGGGTTTTAAGGTTCTAGTTTAAAGCACCAATCAGTATGAAGTCCTGCCAATGGCTAAGAAGTTAATGATATAGTCAGAGCCTCTGAAAAAGCCATGGCATAGTAAAACAAGAGGGTCACTGGGTTGGGTTCCTTTTTCTTTTTCTTTTCCTAATCCTAAACCGAAAACTTCTCTGAAGTGTCTGTCTTTTGCCCCTTCACCAGGGGCACTGGGGTGGTTCTGCCCCTCGGGCGCTCATACTCAGTGTGAAAACTGAATCAGGCAACATAACACTTCCGAGTCTAAATCTATCGCAGAAAACCCGAACCTGTTTCAATGCCAGATTTGTTTCTTTGCTCGATGCTAAGTCACAAGAGCAGCTCTCTTTCAAATGTTGTGCATCACAGAACCAGCGGACCCGATGTTCGGAAGGGAGTTGCTAACCAACATTCTGTAGAATCGAGTGTGTTCAGTGATGTGACTCACAGATAAATGACTTCACCCTCATGGACCTCAAACTGGGTGTGGCTTTTGCTGTACATTGACTCAGTGCTTAACCCTCCCATGTATGGGGAAATTCCACTCCTTCTTTCCCCCCCAAAGTCTTGAGTGTTTCTGAGTGGTGGCAGACGTGTCTGTGGAAGGCCAGAAACAACTGCTGGTGCGGAGAGATGGTGGTGCCTGGGGGCCACCTCGCCGGAAAGCTGGATTTTCACCGTTTCTCGGGATGGTGCTCTGTAGGCAGTTTTACATTCAGGACAAGTTCA
This sequence comes from Giraffa tippelskirchi, assembly GCF_054371585.1. Classification (NCBI taxonomy): domain Eukaryota; kingdom Metazoa; phylum Chordata; class Mammalia; order Artiodactyla; family Giraffidae; genus Giraffa; species Giraffa tippelskirchi. The sequence continues at coordinate 158,015,255 of NC_137283.1, read as the reverse complement.
ATATTCCATGAGATGAAGCATGTTATCCCATCCCATTTATTGCCTTTTGAAACAGACATTCAACGTGTGTTTTTCTTGTCAGTATTCCAAGGTCTTAAACCTCTGATGCCAGCTGAAGGCCTGAGTAGGAGGGAGTGGTCTGTATATGTGCCCTGCATGCGCCCCATCTAAATGTTTACCAATGTTCGCTCGTGCAAATCAACAGGGGAGCCCCTGTGACACCAGTAAGAACACGTTCAGCTTCAGTTATCAAGGACTTTGTGACTTGATGATTTGGTATTTTCTTCCAATCTTGTCTCTGCTTAAGTTCAGCTATGGTCTAGGAATCTGTCGACTCGTGCTAACAGCAAAGGCAAAATATTTCATCTGAGCTCTGAAATGTTGCTACCCTCTTAATACTGCTAATGGAGGTGCTGATGGTTTCTGTAGGAATTAAGAAGAATCTAGAGTGATAAACTGATGCAAGAGACTGGGAAAGTGTTTTGTTTTTTTTTTTAAAGACATTCATTTGTTTAGAGCAGTTTTAGGTTCACAGCAAAACTGAGGGGAAGGGACAGAGATTTCCTATATGCTCCCTACCCCAGCCTACGTGCACAGCCTCCCCACTTATCAACATCCCCCCACCATGGTGGCACATTTGTTACAATGGATGAACCTACATGAACACTTACTTCATCATTATCCAAAGTCCATGGTTTGCATTACAGTTAATTCTTGCTGCTGTACATTTTATGGGTGTGGACAAATATATAATAACATGTATCTACCATTATCATATCATACAAAGCAGTTTCACTCCCTTGAAATTCCTCTGTGCTCCACTAATTCATCCCTCTGTCTCCCCAAGCCCTGGCAACCACTGATCTTTTTACTGTCTCCGTAGTTTTGCTAATCCCAGAATGCTGTATAGTTGAACTCATACAGTATATAATCTTTTCTGATTGGCCTCTTTCACTTAGTAATGTGCATTTATGTTTCCTCCACATCTTTTTATGGTTTGATGGCTCATTGCTTTTTAGTACTGAATAATATCCCATTATCTGGATGTACCACACTTTATCCATTCACCTACTAAAGAAAAGCTATGCATATTCAAAAGCAGAGACATCACTTTGCTGACAAAGGCCCATACAGTCAAAGCTATGATTTTTCCAGTTCATGTTTGGATGTGAGAGTTGGATCATAAAGAAGGCTGAGTGCCAAAGAATTGATGCTTTTGAACTGTGGTGCTGGAGAAGACTCTGAAGAGTCCCTTGGACTGCAAGGAGATCAAACCAGTCAATCCTATAGGAAATCAACCCTGAATATTCATTGGAAGAACTGATACTGAAGTTGAAACTCTAATACTTTGGCCACCTCTTCACCATGTGAAGAGCCCACTCATTGGAAAAGAACTTGATGCTGAGTCAGCCATGCCTCTGGACCCCCTGGTGCAATAAGTCTCCAGCTTCCTCATGCTGTCACAAAGGTGACTCAGAGACTAAGGGCACTGCCTTGGAGACTCCTGACTCTGTACCCTTCCTACTAGATGGCCTTTGGCAAGGTACTTCACGTCTCTTACACTTAGCTTTCTTTCCCATAAAAATTAAGATCACAGTAGTACTATGTCTAGGGGCTTGTATGGGTTAAATAACATTGACAGTGGGCAAGCACAGTGTCTGACATATAAGGTTCAGTTCAGTTCAGTTCAGTCACTCAGTTGTGTCCGACTCTCTGCAACCCCATGAATTGCAGCACGCCAGGCCTCTCTGTCCATCACCAACTCCCGGAGTCTACCCAAACCCATGTTCATCGAGTCGGTGATGCCATCCAACCATCTCATCCTCTGTCGTCCCCTTCTCCTCCCGCCCCCAATCCTACCCAGCATTAGGGTCTTTTCCAATGAGTCAATCCTTTGCATGAGGTGGCCAAAGTATTGGAGCTTCAGCTTCAACATCAGACCTTCCAATGAACACCCAGGATTGATCTCCTTTAGGATGGATTGATTGACGTATAAGGTAGTTCAGTTCAATTCAGTCGCTCAGTCGTGTCCAACTCTTTGCGACCCCATGGACTGCAGCTTGCCAGGCCTCCCTGTCCGTCACCAACTGCCAGAGTTTACTCAAACTCATGCCTATTCAGTCGGTGATGCCATCTAACCATCTCATCCTCTGTCGTCCCCTTCTCCTCCCGCATCAGAGGAGATCTTTCCCAGCATCAGAGTCTTTTCAAATGAGTCAGCTGTTCGCATCAGGTGGCCAAAGTATTGGTGTTTCAGCTTCAACATCAGTCCTTCCAATGAATATTCAGGATGATTTCCTTTAGGATGAGCTGGTTGGATCTCCTTGCAGTCCAAGGGACTCCCAAGAGTCTTCTCCAACACCACAGTTCATAAGGTAAGGGCTCAGGAAATACTATTTGTTATTAATAAGAAGTGAACCATGATATGGAATTCGTAAATGAAACTGGATTTTAAGACTAGGACTATTGGCCAGTGTGGTTTGTGTATTAGTTTGCTAGGAATGCCATAACAGAATACTAAAGATGTGGCTTAAATAGCAGAATTTTATTTTTTCATCTTTCTGGAAGATAGAGGTCAGAGATCAAGATGTCAGCATAGTTGGTTTCTTCTGAGACCTCTCTCCTTGGCTTGCAGATGGCCACCTTCTCCCTGCGTCTTACGCAGTCTTCTCTCGATGTGTTTCTGCATCCAAGTTTCCTCTTCTTATAAGAGCACTGATCACATTGAATCAGGGCCCACCCTGAGGACCTGATTTAAACTTAATTACCTCTTTAAAAACTCTCCAAATAGTCCTGTGCTGAGATCCTGCATGCACCAATGAACATCTGGCACAACCAAATAAATAAATGAATTAATATTAACTTTTTTTTTTTTTAAAGGTAACATTCTTTCTTGATCTTGTAAGGGGTCACATGACATACCACGATCATGCTTAGATCTGGGTGATGCAAATTGTCAGTAATGCATCGCTGGATGTAGAGCCCGGTGTCTCAAAAACCTTATGTAACTGTGTCTAGACCTCTTACATGCAGAGCAGTTCTCAGAGCTTTCTGAAATGCTCTTCCCATGTTATAGCCCTTAACTTTGGCTCAAACTTTAAAAAAACCAAAAAAACAAAACCTGAGTTCATTGTGGCTAGTGTTCCATTTGCTTGTTGATTGAAAAATATATTTTCAGCTTTTATTTTACTTTGGTGTCAAAGCACTGATTTTGCTAAGAAGGAGTCCTTCTCTGTGGGGTGGGGGAAACAGCCTCCGTCATGTCCTGCCTGTGGCCTTAGTCGCCTCATACCCCAGCCAGTCTAGTGGCCACTGGTCCTCCGTCCACACAGGGTCTCTGAGAAGGCAGATCGCTCTTGCCACCGCTCCCTCAAGCCCATCTCGCTCTGGCTGAAAGCATTTCAGTGACTTCCCACTTTCCCAAGATACGCCACACTCCCCAGGTCTCCTACTTCAGCCACATGGGCCTTGGTCCCCGACAGGAAGCTTGGTTTGCTATCCCTTCTGCCAGAATCCTTCTCCCCTCATTTGCTGACCTGGCCGATCTACCTCCCCTCAGATACTGTATAGTCATCATTTCTCCTAGAGAGCTTTCCTTGAGCAGCCTGCTTAGGGCAGACCTTCTTTATAACCCCAGTACAGGTCCATCTAGCTCCTTATCACGTTGAGATTTTGTGTGTGTGCATAATTGTCGGATAACTCTGAGCTCTGTGAAGTCTGTATCCATTCACTGTGATATCCTCAGGGCTTGGGCACATAGTTGGGGATCAGTAAATATTGATTCAGTGGACCAGTGGATAATGAGTGAGTGTGTCAATACTGACCCTTAAAATTTTCAATTTGGGAAGCAAGTTATAATATTTGAAAAATAGTAAAGTATTATTAATTGGGCAAAGTCAACACAAATTTGAGTATTATTTTGGAAATAAACTCTTTGCAAAATGACCTTATTTCCAAAATAAAGTCATTTTGCAAAGTATAAATTATAGGTAGGAAATGAGTTACTTTGTATATTTAAGAAAGCTAGAAATCAAGGAGGATACATTGAAAAGTCAGGTGATTTAGGGAGTTCTAATGGTCTCCCTTAGGGAACCCAGTGCCAAAAGACCAATCATAAAGGGAAGAAATAATTATACACAGCCACCAGGGAAGCCCAAACTTTTTGCAAAGTTGTTTAATGGTAAGAAGCTCTTCTTATCTCTAAAAATTAATTTCCTCCTATTATATTCGGAATAGATTTCCTGTGTATTTACTAAATATTCTATTTACTAAAAAAAAAATCTCTTACATGTTTGGGAATTTTTAAGTAATTCTAATCCTCTTTAAAACAGTTGGACACAAGTTGACTGGTGACAAATTATTAGACTTCATCTCTAGACTAAGGATTTTCAAGGTCTTCTGAATTTAATTGAATATTGAACGACTTTGAAGGACTATAGAGCAATGGTATTTCTGTTCCTTAATTGATTAACCAGATGTTTATTGGCTTTTACTGGTGCAAAGGAGATTATGAGTCTAGAGGCCCAGCCCTGGCAGATTTGTTGATCTACCCCAGGACACAAAAATGTAAACAGATATTAAAGTGCAGCAAGATAAATGCTACCAGAGGAATGTGCAAAATGCAATTAACTTCACACAGCAAATGGAAAATACAGATTTTCACAATCACCCCACCCCTCCACATTTCAGTATGTATCACAACTGCAGAAGGAAACATGCCGAATGGGACAAGACAATCACATCATTTGCTAACAGAACAAATAATTTTATAGTCATCCTTCCTTACCTTTTAGCAAAAGCAAGCTAACATGTTTCCTCATTTTGTCAGCTTTCATGAAAAAATCGCTTCCTCTCTTCTTGTCGTTTCTCCTCCTTCCTCTGTTCTCCGGTGCCTTTCCCCTGTGTATAATTACTTTTCACTTCATGGTTGGTCTTTTGACACTGGGTTTCCTAAGGGAGACCATTAGAACTCCCTAAATCACCTGACTTTTCAATGTATTCTCCTTGATTCTAGCTTTCTCAAAAATACAAAATAACTCATCTCTTATCTATATATTTAAGAATTTGGAGTGAATGGGGAAGCCAAAATCTTAAGATACAAGTTCAGTTTTTCAATTAGGTTTGGAGGAAATGGCAACCCACTCCAGTGTTCTTGCCTGGGAAGTCCCATGAACAGAAGAGCCTGGTGGGCTAGAGTCTATGGGGTCGCAAAAGAGTCGAATATGATCCAGTGACTAAGCAACAATGGTGTATAAAGCAGCTAACTAAACAACATAGAGCTTGGAACCCATTTAACATGAAGTTTCGTTTAGCCACAGGCATAAGTTGTTACTAGCTGCTTCTGTTCTGACTGCATTGGGTAAAATTGTTCAGATAAGTCAAAATGCTGTCTCAGAAACATTGTTGATATACTTTAAAATTTGACATATTTTTTTAATCTATCAGGTCCAATTAAGTTCTGAAAATATTAACAACTAAAGTTACTGTAAAAATATCTACATTCATAGCTTATAGAAAGTAGAATTTCTTGTTATGTAATTATTTAACAAAAGGGGCCCCTTCCATAGACCAGAGGCAGCTATGTAGGTGACATGTCGGTGGATTATGCCTTCTTCTACTCACTAGGTGGCTGTTTTCTTGAACCCCAGCAATGACTCTTTAGCCAATCATATAGAGAGAGTTCTATGATAAGCTAAATCATTCAATCATTCAGTCGTTCAGCTAACACTTACTGAGCTCCTTCTGTGTGCCAGGGACTACTCTAGGCCCTTAGAGACAGCAGAGAACACAGCTGGCAAAGTGCCTGCCTTCTTGGAGCTTACATTCAAGGAAGCAAGATGGACCATAAACACCTACATAGCCATATACTCTAAGGCCCAGTGGCATTAAGTGTGTGATGGTGGTGGTGGTTTAGTCCATAAGTTGTGTCTGACTCTTTGCGACCTCACAGACTCTAGCCCGCCAGGCTCCTCTATCCAAGGAATTCTCCAGGCAAGAATACTGGAGTGGGTAGCCATTTTCGTCTCCAGAGAAGGGATTGAACCCCAGTCTTCTGCATTGCAGGCGGAATCTTTACCGACTGAGCCACCAGGAAAGCCCTATTAAGTGTGTTATGAAGAAATTAAAGCAGAGGAAGGGGTCAGAGCTAATGAGACGTGATGTTTTAAATAGTATAAACAAGGAGGGCTCGCAAGGTTTCGACATTTAGTTGGAGACCTGAGAACATGAGAGCCATTAGCTATCAGGGGAAGAGTGTCCCATGTAGGGTATAAAGAGAACGCAAAGGCACTGAGGCAGGAGGGTGCTCACCATCCAACGTGCAGAAACCTTTTCTTTTTTAATCAAACCAAGAGCAACACATTATAAATTCATTTCAAATAACAGTAAACACGTCAGCTTGTGAGTTACTCAATGAATCATTAGTTGTTATGACAAGAGTTCAATACGGATTTGTCAACCTAGAGAGACAACTATTTATTTTCTATTAATTTATACCTTCTAACCCCTGGTATGTATGTGTGGAGGAGGGTAGGAAATTGGAAGAAATTCAGAACCATGAAAGGGAACAGAATTTTCTGGGTGGACCCTTTTAAAAGGGACACACTCACCTAGCGCGTGCCTTTTGCCCCTTGCCCTTGCCCACTGAACACAGCCATGATTCTAGATGCAGAGCATTTATCTTGCAACCACCTGGCAAGGAGCATGAGGGACAAATGTCACATGTGAAGGATTGCCAAACAGAAGGCTGTGCTGTGCTCAGTCACTCAGTCATGTCCGACTCTTCCCTTTTGGACGGTAGCCCACCAGGCTCTCTGTCCATGGAATTTTTCAGGCAAGAATATTAGAGTGGGTTGCCACTTCTTCCTCCAGGGATCTTCCCAACCCAGGGATAGAACCAGACTCTCCTGCATTTCCTGCACTGCAGGAGGATTCTCTACCACTGAGCCATCAGGAAGCCCAAACAGAAGGCTGGAAGAAGCCAAGGGTCCTGATGGCTGCCCTGACCCACTGGAACCATCAATCCACAGGCTTCTTGTGTGTGGAAAAGAAACCAAAAGAAACCCATGTGTTAAGCCAAGCTCTGCAGTGTTCTGTTACTCTCAGTCAAGTTAGGTACTCATTTATATTACACAATGAAGTGTTCCTCCAGATTTGAAGATGGACTTGATTATTAATAGAATGCACAGAAAATTTACTGAAAAACATTTAGCCCCTGAATCAAAATTCATTGGCTGCATTTACCAGGAGAAGACTCTAGAGAGTCCCTTGGACTGCAAGGAGGTCAAACCAGTCAATCCTAAAGGAAATCAGTCCTGGATATTCATTGGAAGGACTTATGCTGAAGTTGAATCTTCAATACTTTGGCCACCTGATGCGAAGAGCTGGCTCATTAGAAAAGCCCCTGATACTGGGAAAGGTTTAAGGCAGGAGGAGAAGGGGACGACAGAGGATGAGATGGTTGGGTGGCATCACCAACTCGATGGACATGAGTTTGAGCAAGCTCCGGGAATTGGTGATGGACAGGGAGGCCTGGCGTGCTACCGTCCATGGGGTCACAAAGAGTCAAATATGACTGAGCGACTAAACAACTAATTTACCAGGAAGGAAAAAGTTCTTAAAGGGAATCTAGTTCTTGTTCTTCCATTTCCATGAGGTCCAGGGAATAGTCATTTGTGTTGGGAAAAGAGGATCATGGGGCCTGACAGCTTTGACCTGGACCCCGGAGATCAACTTTCTCATCTGCCAAAGACAATGACTCAGACCCAACTCTCCCATTATTTTTCAAATTCCTAAGTGTAGCTCAGTGGTTTAATATGTTTCATGTGCTATAAACCTGAATGTATATTTGTAGACACTTATAGCACTTTTGTCATGTTTAATTCTTAAAACTGTCTTTGCACAACTTTCCAAAATATGAAGGGGTTAGGAATTGAGGCCTGTTCTTACAAGTGCATGAGATGAGAATCTTGCTGTAAATGCCAGCACAGCACTTTGAGATAATTCTGCATAATATTCTAGAAAATTCCTGGAAATTCTATGATGGAATTTTTAGATTATTTTTGGTTGCGCTGGGTCTTGATTGTCCCATGCAGGCTTTTCACTAGTTACTTTGAGCAGGGACTCCTCTCTAGTTGTGAAGCAGGAGCTTCACATTGAGGTGGCCTCTTTTGTTGCAGGTAACAGGCTTTAGATGCACGGGCTTCAGTAGTCTTGGCTGGAGGGCTCTAGAGCTCAGGCTCAGTGAGTTGTGCTGCATGAGCTTTGTTGCTCCACAACATGTGGAATCTTGCTGGGCCAGGGATCAAATATGTGTCCCCTGCACTGGCAGGTGGATTCTTAGCCACTGTACCGCCAGGGAAGTCCTGGAAATTCTAGATAATATATAATCAACACTCAATGAGTTTTACTTTTTTTTTTTTTCCTAAGTTTCTCCTACTGCTCAGTCATTGCTCAGACAATTCAAACTAATTGAAATCTGAGCCCAATTATAAATTAGAAAGCTTATTTACTAAGAGAAGAAAAAATAATCATGATGAATACAAAAGACATCGCAGATAATCTTGGGCTTTGGAGTATACATACATTTAAATAATACGTGTAAAGCTTGTAAAGAAGTTCGAAATACTAGGCAAATTTAGGTTTATTTTCATTGTTGGTAAATTCAAGGTCTAGAATATTTTTTAAACAATGGGCTGGCTTTTATCTTTCAAATGCCCTAGTAATGGAAGGAATATTGGCAAAATAAGATTCTTTTAAATTAATAATTTATTTTTCTAAGTGTTTTCTTTCAATAAAAGCAGTGGCACCCCACTCCAGTACTCTTGCCTGGACAATCCCATGGACGGAGGAGCCTGGTAGGCTGCAGTCCATGGGGTCGCTAAGAGTCGGACACGACTGAGCGACTTCACTTTCACTTTTCCCTTTCATGCACTGGAGAAGGAAATGGCAACCCACTCCAGTGTTCTTGCCTGGAGAACCCCAGGGACAGCGGAGCCTGGTGGGCTGCCGTCTATGGGGTCGCACAGAGTTGGACACGACTGAAGTGACTTAGCAGCAGCAGCAGCAGCATGCACTCTGAATGTTCTTTTATAGAATCTATTAGACGTATTACTTACACATCACAGTTTAGAATTTTTAAAAGAGGGCTACAAAGTGTTCTATATGTCCTGATCTTTCAGTGGTTGTATGATAATCCAAATTTACATTCAGGTGACTATCAGTCATAATGATCTATAATTAGCTGAATTTTAAAGCCATGGTTCTACTCTGGATTTTTGATTGTGACAGAAAATCCAACTCCAAAAGACTTAAGAAAGAAAAGGGAATTTCTTAGTTCGATTAAGTGAAAGATTGAAGGGGATTGGCAAAGTCAGTCCTAGGAACTCAAACAGCGTCATCCAGACCCAACCTTTCTTTCTTCTCTTGGTTGTGCTTTCTTCCCTTTGTACTTAATCTTCAGCAGGGCCAAGCTCACATCCCAATAGTTAGAAGTCCATTTCTGGTTCTCTCAAGAGTTAAAAAAACAAAACAACCCAGAATTGAGTCCCACTGGAGGAATTAAGGATTACTTGAAACTGATCACTGTGGACAAGGGGAATCCCGCTTTCTTTCTGGCCGTGTTTGGGTCACATGACCAAACTTGGAACTAGGGTTTGAGTCAGTTCACCAGACCACGTGGATGGAGAATGGGGGGTGAGCAGATGGCCAAGGCAAGTACCGGTTCTCTTACTGGAAGAAGAGGGGAAAAGTACTGGGTAATTCAAATCAAGAAATATCTTTGGTTGGCTCAAACAGCTCTTTGCGTACCCAAGACCTCTAATTGTACTGTTTTGTCTTTTTTTTCCCTCCATTCTCTGTTAGATTGCAAATTCCTTAAAAGAAGACAACTTGATTATTTTATTATGGCCATCTTTTCCTTTCTGATTCTGTAGTTTGGACCATGCCTAACATTTAGCTGGTACTCATCAAATGATTTTTGACTGAATGAAGGAATAGTAGTTGATACCAGTAAGAACTATTCAAATTATTACTGCAGGTAGCAGCAAGATAAGGGCTATTAAAAGGTTACTTACTTTCAATTCATACTGCTTCCTGGTTCTCTTTCAGGCAGACTGAGCATCTTACATGTAGTATGAAATTATCTGACTTTTATAAGTTATAGGATTCTTTTATAGGTTTGGGTACACTGAATATTCCCCAAACATAGGGCATACACATATTTGTACTTAAAATTTGTACAAACATTTTTGGTTTCGACAAAACAAAAATAGAGCAAGGACAAGAAATGTAACCATCAATATTAGGGAATAACTTTACAATTATTTATTTTATTTTTTGAGGTTTTAAAAACTGCAGTTTAAAGCACATTATGTAAAAAATACCATCTTGATCCTTTTTAAGAATAATTGTACACTATTGTTAACTATATGCACACTGATTATGCAACAGATCTTTATAACTTTTCATCTTGCAAAACTGAAAGTCTGCACCCATTGAACAACAGCTACCTTTCCCCCCTCCCCCAGGCCCTGGCAGCCACCATTCTACTTCCTGTTTCTGAGTTTGACTACTTTAGATGCCACAGATAAGTGGAGTCATGTGTATTTGTTTTTCTGTGACTGGCTTATTTCACTGAGCATGTAAGATCTTTAAGATTCATTCATGTCATAGCATATGACAGGATTTCCTTTTTTTTCTTTTTAAGGCTGAATGATATTTGATATTTCATTGTACACATAAACCACATATTCTTAATCCATACATCTGCTGGTGGACCTTCAGCTTGCTGCCACTTCTTGGCTTTTGTGAATAACGCCGCAGTGAACATCAGTGTACAAAGACCTCATTGAGATCCTGTTTTTTACCAACACCTATTATTTTCTGTTTTGTTTTCTGATAGAAGCCGTTTTAACAGATGTGAGAGATAATATCTCATTTTGGTTTGGGTTTGCATTTCCCTGATGATTAGTGACGTTGAACACCTTCTCATATGCTTGTTGGCCATTTGGAGAAATGTCTACTCAAGTTATGTGGCCATTTCAATTTTTTAAATTTATGTTTAAATAATTTTATTTATTTTTGGCTGTGCTGGGTGTTTGTTGCCCCATTGGCTTTTTTCTAGTTGCTGAGAGCGGGGGCTACTCTGTTGTGGTGCACGGGCTTCTCTTGTTGTAGAGCACAGCCTCAGTAATTGTGGTGCTTGGGCTTAGTTGCTCCGAGGCATATGGGATCTTCCCAGATGAGGGATTGAACCAGTGTCTCCTGCAGTAGCAGGCAGATTCTTTCACCACTGAGCCACCAGAGAAGCCCTTCTTTGCCCATTCTTAGAATCAGGTTGCTTGTCAGTTGATGAGTTATAGATTCTGGATATTAACCCCTGATCAGATGCATGGTTTGCAAAAATTTTCTTCTATTCCATAGGTCGCCTATTCACTCTGTTCATAGTTCTTTGCTATGAAGTTTTTAAGCTTGGTGTAATCTTTTTTGTTTATTTTTGCTTTGGTTGCTTGTGCTTTTGGTGTCGTATTTGAGAAATCATTGCCAAATTCCATGTCAAGAAGCGTTCCCTTATGATTTCTTCTAGGAGTTTTATAGTTTCAGGTCTTACATTTAAGTCTTTAATGAGTAATTTTTTGCCTATGGTGTAAAGTAGGGTCTAACTTCATCCCTTGGCATGTGGTTATACAGTTTTCCCAGCACCATCTGTTGAAGAGACTGCTTTTCCCACTGTAAAGCTTTGTCACCTTGTAGAAGATCCTTTGACCATATACATAAGGGTGTATGTACCATCGGTCTAAGTGCCACTGGTCTATATAATATGCTGAAATCAGGAAGTGTGGGACTTCCAGCTTTGTTTTTCTTTCTCAAGACTGTTGTCATTGTTCAGAGTCCTTTGAGATTCCATATGAATTTAGAACTTTTTTCTATTTCTGCAAAAAAATGCCATTGGTATTTTGATAGAGATTGCATTGAACCTGTAGGTTGTTTTGGGTAGAATGGATATTTTCACAATATTAACTCTTCCAGTCCATTAACACAGAATGCCTTTTCATTGATTTGTCTTCTTTAAATTTTTTTTTTCTTTAACAATTTTTTGTAGTGTTTAGTGTACAAGTCTTTCACTTCCTTGGTTAAGTTTATTCCTAAGTATTCTATTCTTTGTTGATACTATTGCAAACGGGATTGTTTTCTTAACTTCCTTTTTTGGGGTTGTTCATAGTTGATATAGAAATGAATCTTCTTTTTGTGTGTTGATTTTATATCTTGCAACTTTGTTGAATTTTTTAATTAGTTCTAACAGTTTTGGGGGAGGGAATCTTTAGGGTTTTCTGCATATAAGATTGTGTCATCTGCAGATAGAGATAATTTTACATCTTTATTTTCTATTTGCATGTGTTCTTTTTCTTGCCAAAGTTCTCTGGTCAGAACTTCCAGTTCTGTGTTGAATATAAGTAGCAAGAGTGGTCATCCTTGCCTTGTTTCTGATCTCGGTGGGAAAGCTTTCAGTTTTTCACTGTTGCATATGCTGATAGTTGTGAGTTTTTCATATATGGCCTTTATTATGTTGAGGTGATTTCCTTCTATTTGTAGTTTATTGAGATTTTTTAATCATGAAATATTTTGAATTTTGTCAAATGCTTTTTCTGTATCAATTGAGATTATCATGTAGGTTTTTTTCTTTATTCTATTAATGTGATCTATTATCAATACATTAATTGATTTTGTTATGTTGAGCCATTCTTGCATTCCAGGAATAAATCTCACTTGGTCATGATGTATCTTTTTAATGCGCCGTTGAATTTGGTTGATAGCATTTTGTTGAGTATTTTTGCATCAGTATCCATCAGGGATACGGTCTGCGGTTTTCTTTACTTGCAGTATCTTTGTTGGGTTTTGGATTTCAAGGTATTGCTATTCTCATAGGGATTTCCCTGGTGGTGCTAGTGGTAAAGAACTTGCCTGCCAATGCAGGAGATGTAAGAGACACAGGTTTGATCCCTGGGTGGGGGAGATAACCTGGAGGAGAGCATGGCAACCCACTCCAGTATTCTTGCCTCGAGAATCCCATGGACAGAGGAGCCTGGCGGGCTACAGTCCATAGTGTCACAAAGAGTCAGACACGACTGAAGCAACTTGGCATGCACACACACGTTACTGTCATAACATCAGTTTGAAAGTGTTCCCTCCTCTTTACTTTTTTGGAAACATTTGAAAAATACTGTTAATTCTTCTTTAAATGTTTACTAGGATTCTTCAGTGAGGTCATCTGCTCCTGGACTTTTTTTTGTTGGAAGTGTTTTGATTACTGATTCACATCCTTATTAATTATAGGTCTGTTCAGCTTTTTAATTTCTTCACTATTCAGTTTTGTTTGTTCTAGGAATGCATTCACTTAATATAGATTATCTAATTTGTTGGTATATAATTGTTCACAAGAGTCTGTTATGATTCTTTTTCTTTTTGAGCTTCAGTTATAATGCCTCCTCTTTCATTTATAATTTTTTGTTATTTGAACCTTACCTTTTTTCTTAATTAAAGTTTTTTTTTTTCAATTTTGTGTTTTCGAGAACCAATTCTTAGTTTTGTTCATTCTTTTCTATTGTTTTCCCTTCTCTGTTTTTCTTATTTCTGCTAATCTTTGTTCTTTCTTTCCTTTTGCTAAATTTGAGTTTGGTTTGTTCATTTTGAGGTTCCTTATGATGTAAAGTTAGTTTCTGAGATTTTTCGTATTTTCTTCTTACAAGCGTTTACCACTGTAAACTTCCTTCTGGTATTGCTTTTGCTGCATCCTATCGGTTTTAGTATGTTGTGTTTTCATTTTCATTTCTTTCAAGACACTTCCTAACTTTCTTTGTCATTTCTTCTTTGGCCCAGTGGCTGTTCAAAATTGTGCTATTTAATTTCCACATATTTTTAAGTTTTCCCTCTGCTATTGATTGCTAGTGTTGTTTCTTGTCAGAGAAGATACTTGGTGTGATTTGAAGCTGCTTAAATTTGTTTAAGACTGCTTTTGTGACCTTCTCTAGCCTGTGGTCCGTGCTAGAGGATCTTCCTTGAGAAGACCGTGTATCCTGCCCGCTGGCGGCGGGCTCTGTCAGGGCCCATCGGTCTGTCATGTTGTTCAAGTCCTCTGTTTCCTTACTGATCCGCGGTCTGGATGTTCTTTCTTTATTGAAAGAGGGGTTTTGAAATCTCCTTCTATGATTGTTACTGTTTGTTTATCCCTTAAATTCTGTCAAAAATTCTGTTTGTTTCATATATTTGGGTGCTCTGATACTAGATACTTATAATATTTAGTTGTTATATCTTCCTAGTGAATTGACCCTTTTATCATTCTATAATGTCCTGTGTTTCTTGTGACAATTTTTATCTTAAGTTCTACCTCTGTCCTCTTGGTTACCACTTACATGGAATATTTTTTCCATCCTTTCATTTTCAGCCTATATATGTCCTAAAACCCTCAGTGAGTTTCTTATAGACAGGAAAAACTTGGATCTTGTTTTTGTTTTTTTCACTATGTCCTTTCATTGGGAAGTTTAATTCATTTACACTTAAAGTAATTACTGAAAGGAATTACCACTGCCATATTGTTCATTGTTTTCTGTGTGTTTTTAAAGTTATTTTGTCCTTTTCCTTTATTGACTCATTTTGTGTTTTGTTTTTTTGAAGTGATATACTTTGATTCCTTTCTTATTTTCTTTTGTGTTTCTTCTGTAGATATTTTCATTTTGATTAATGGACATTACATAAAATATTTTGTTATAACAATTTATTTGAAACTGATGAAACTTAATCTCAATCACATAAATAACTCTACTCTTTTACATCTCTCCCCAAATTTAGTTATTGATGTCACAAATTACATCTGCTTATATTTTGTATTCATAACATAGTTTTATAGTTATTGTTATTTTTATGGTTTTATTTTTAAATTCTACAGAAGAATTAAAAGTGATTTTATGTATCACCATTACAGTGTTATAGGATTTTGTTATTTGTCTATGTATTTACCTTTACCAGAGAGCTTTATATTTTTATATTTTCATATGCTTTAACATGCTGTATAAGTCATTTCTTTAAGAGGAAAGTGTGTGTGTGTGTGTGCATTTTTAATTGGCAGTACTCAAAGTCCTGGTACTTTAGTAACCTCAGGGTTTGTTTTTGCTCTTACTGCTATTGTCTTTTTTTAAAAAAGAGCATTATGATCTTTTCCTTTAAGCTTGAATCACTTTCAATGTACTTTCAGTCTCTTGCTGGACTTTGTCCAGAATTTCAAGAAACTCAAACCTAGTCTCTGAACTTAGCAGAGATAAATCTCTATCTTTGTGTCTTAAAAAGACCTAACAGCTAAGGGTCTCAAAGAAACTGTGTTTTCTCCAGCTCATTTCTGTCTTTGATTGCTCAGCTCAGAACCCCACCAAAATGTAACTTCTTCCAAGATTCATTTATACTGAGCACTTGACTGGATCGTGCCTGGCATGGTCCTCTGCAGTGGTATGCCCTGCTTCAGAAAGCAGAGGTCCTGAAACCCTGGGGATTTTCTGCAGAGCTTTGTAACATCACTTCTTAGAGTGACCCCAGACTAGACAGTCCCCCATTTAATGCACCTTGTGAAACTCAAATGGGAAGCCCAACTTTCTCAAAGCCTAAAGCAATTACATTATGTAGATAGTGAAAGAGTTACACAGTTTGAGTTATTTTTAGTGTACTTCAGATCACAAAGTTAAAAATAACAAACCTAAAGGCTCAATGCTGAGAATATACTGAAATAAGTTTCTAAAAGGAATTGCCATGTTTACCTAAAATATCACTGCAGTGTTATAAATTTTTTGGATTTGAGGAACTGCCCATCATTAGTGTCCATTTTTCTGGCTGCCATCCAAACTACACATGAAGTTTTAGCTACTTTTTAGTGCAAATTAAATGCTCTCTAGTAGCTTCTGATTAGTCATATGGTTTATTGTTGAAATTGTTGGGCAGCTTTTGCTAATAATTATCTAGGCTTCTAAATTTAGAATTCAGCACTTTTACATTATGTTATGGTTGCATAGATCATTGGACAAGATAATTGCATGTCCTGTATTGCAGAGTGACTTACCTGGGTAAATGGAAATACAATAAACAAATGTAGAATCAGAATGGAAACTGAATGTGGCAATCAACGTCCAAATTAGGATCCAAGCCTTGCTAGTTAGTGCTTAATTTTCTACCTTGGATCACCTGCTACTGCAGTTTTCTCCCTTCTCTTTCTCCTGCTCTGATCTTTCCCACATTGAAGAAAGGACCTCAGGTGCTCTTCTTATTGGCCCCCAAAGATGTGAGCTCTATATTCTTTGACCTCATGATACTCTGTACCTCTCACAGAGGTCCCCTCGTTCTGTGCTGTGTTCTGGTTATCTGTGTGTATCTTATCCTTGCCCTCACCTGCTATGCTGAAAGATGTCAATTTAATAATAAAATTACCCATGTTTTGCAATGTCTGTCAGTGTTGATCACCACACATGTTGCCTGGTGCAATGATGTCTGACTCTTAGACATGTGGTTCCTGGATGAAATTTCACCATTTTCTTCTTTCCTAAAAATCTGTAACTCCCTTTTCTGTATCACCTCGAAAAAATTGCCTCATAAACTGCAAGGAGTTGGTGATTAGTTTTTATGGTGGAAGTATTTATTTCATTTAAAATCTAAGGAAGCCATATGTCAGGCTAGGATTTGTTCTTAAGAAAAGGAAACCCGTTGAAACAGAAGGACATAAATACTTGCAGCTGGCATTTGAATCCTGTTCCTATTTGATTGTTTGTTGTTGTTTAGTTGCTAAATCATGT
The DNA here is from genome assembly GCF_054371585.1 of Giraffa tippelskirchi. Taxonomy (NCBI): domain Eukaryota; kingdom Metazoa; phylum Chordata; class Mammalia; order Artiodactyla; family Giraffidae; genus Giraffa; species Giraffa tippelskirchi. The sequence continues at coordinate 157,998,429 of NC_137283.1, read as the reverse complement.
CCAACTCTTTGCAACCCCATGGACTGTTGCCTGCCAGGCTCCTCTGTCCATGGGATTCTCCAGGCAAGAATACTGGAGTGGGTTGCCATTCCCTTCTCCAGGGGATCTTCCCAACCCAGGGATCAAACCCACGTCCCCTGAATTGCAGGCAGATTCTTCACCTGAGCCACCTGGGAAGTCCTCCTATCTATAGGGCAGATTTTTATCAGCCCCACTTGATAGAAGAGAACCCTGTTCACCGAGGTCATCCCAGCTGCTCCGAGTTCTATTTGTGTTTTCAGCACAGGCCTCTGATTCCGCCTCCTTAGCTGGGCCCACCGCCTACTCTCTTCTGTAGGAGAATCTGGTCTTTACAGAACTCAGGAAGGTCCCCAGGGCTGGAGGTTATGCTGTGGCTGCTGCCTCTCATTCCAGCTTGAATATATTCTTTCCAAAAGATGCTTGGCTACCTTGCCCCCTGTCTCCCAGGCCCTCCCCCAGTGCATACACACACACACACACACACACACACACACACACAGCCTAGGGAACAAAGACCAGGGTGTGGAGTCCCTGCCAGCTCCACCTTCACATTCCCACAGAGCCAGCCAGGATTCTGCGCTGTGCTGCGGGGGTGGGAGCCGGCATCTCCCTGCCATCCGAGCAGGCATGGACAGCTGCTACATCATCTCCTCAGGGGCTCCCAAGATGCCAGGAGACGGAATGCTCCCGGGCTTGGCCACTGCGTCTCCCTCCCTCTGGAAAAACTCATCAGGTCTGCAGGCCCACCAGTGTAGTAAATATTTATTAGAGGAAGTGGTGATTAATATTTATTTATCAAGAATCTATTCTGTTCAACACACAATATTAATAATAATAATGACAATTTCCTGGGTACTCACTATGTATGCAGGCTGACTAAGAAATATCACAGCAATAACTCTAGGTATTGTGGTTATTTTACAGATGAGAAAAGACAGATAGTTTCAGGATGTTGCTCAGGCTTATACAAGAGTGTGAGTGACAAATCCAGGTCTTGGTCACTCCAAAACCATCCAACTGTAGGCAAGGTGCTTGGGCTATCATATAGGCTATTGGCCTGTGTACATTTAACTACCATGCCAGGTGTGATGGGCTGAATTGTTTTCCCCCCAAAGATATGTTGAAATCATAGTCCCCAGCACCTCACATTATATATAACCTTGTTTGGAAATGAGGTCATTATAGATATAATCAGGTAAGATGAGGTCAGGTTGAAGCAGATTGAACCTAATCCATTATGACTGATGGGTTCTGTTCTTTTTTTTCAGTTTTTCAATTTGTTTCAAAGTTAAACCCAAGAACCTTTGACTTCATAGGAAATCTGAGAAGTGGTTTTCGAGGCTAAACACCTGTTTCCCCTTAGTCTCCCCAACAGAGCACATACACGTTAACTACTTTCATTTTACAATCATTGCTGTCCCACGAGTTTACCAAGATCATCTGAACTGCATGTGTGGTATTCTGAGTGTTCTTAGGTACAACCTAATTTCCCTGACGGCAAAAGATTTTCTGGGGTCGTCTGTCAATTTGAATTCTTTGGCTACTTTTGAAGATGAAGCCTCACAAATTCTTAAATGATTCTCCTTTGTGGGCGGGGGCCAGGGTAGTATTTTATAGACATTAGTGACTAGCCCCTATGCTGTGCCCATCCCCTCTGGCCTCACTGGGAGACCGTTTGCAACACCAAAGAATCATTTGATGCAGCAGCCGACTCGGTGACTCAAAGCGGAAGGTGAGGGTCCTCCCTGGAGGCCAGCAGTTAAGACTCCACCCTCCCAAGGAAGAGGCCACGAGTTTCATCCCTGGTTGGGGAACTAAGATCCTGCATGCCACGTGGCGAAGCCTAAAAACAAATAAATAGAAATAAAAAAACACCAAAACCCCTAGGGGTGGACGCCAAAAAAATTCAAACACATACTTAAGTAAACATTTTAAGAAAATGAAGGTTAAGTTTAAAGAAAAACATAATATAGAGGAAAAGAAGGCGAACCTAGAGGAACCCACTCTAAGCAATAAATCAGTCGTCAGGCCTCTGTGTGTGTGTGTATGTGTGGAAGGTACAGCTAGATCGATTCAGTGCAAGCTAGTGGGTCCCAGATGACTCTCCTTTGTGGGAGACAGTGCTCTGAGGAAGCAGAATCTGGCAAGTGGCCAGTAAAGGGCATCCATAAAGTGCTGGGGACATTTCTATTCAACCCCTCTCTGGTGGCTCAGTCGGTAAAGAATCTGCCTGCAATGCAGGAGACCCAGGTTCGACTTCTAGGTAGGGAAGGTCCCCTGGAGAAGGGAATGGCTACCCACCCCAGTATTCTTGCCTGGAGAATCCCATGGACAGAGGAGCCTGGCGGGTATAGCCCATGGGGTCACAGAGAGTCGGACAGGACTGAGCGACTAACACTTTCACCTTCCCCTCTGGAGTCAGACCTACAGGTTCACTTGGGCCCTGCCAAGCAGTGACTGATGCTCTCATAGGAAGAGACATGTGTTGAAGGCAGCCATCTTTTGATGAGGCGAAGACTGCAATGATGCAGCCACAATCCAAAGACTGCTTGGAGCCGTGGGAAGCTGGAAGAGACGACGTAGGTGCTCCCCTACAGGCCTCTGAGGAAGCAGGCCCTGCGACACAGGGATTTCAGCCTTCCGACCTCCAGAACAACCAGAGAGGAATTGTCTGTTGTTTCAAGCCACCAAGTCTGTGATGCTTTGTTATGGCAGCCCCAGGCAAAATGAGGAGTGTTTTAACAGAGGTATATAGCAAAATTATTAGAGGCATTTGTCCATCCTGTAGGCAAACTGACTGGGAAGGCCTGAGAAAGGAAACGGAGAGGCTTGCCGCCTTTGCGTCTGGTCTTGAAGGAGACGTAGGCGTCAGGAAGGGAAGCCAGGGGCTGGAGGGGCTGAAGAGCTCACCTGGCCAGTGGAGAGGGGCAAGTTCAGGCCCAGAGGAAGAGTGTGGGACGGGCCTGGGCGAGGGAGGGCCCGGGAGAGCGAAGCAAGATGTGCGGAGGGACAGGGGGTGGCGATGCTGGGGCTTCAGAGCCCCTGCGAGAGCAGCTGTCAAGGTGGTGTCTGTCCCTGGTGCTCCCCAGCAGCCCTCCTCACTGAAGGGACCAGGCTGTGTCCCCTCTGGGCCCGAGACCCAGCTTTTGGCGAAACAGGACGTGACATCCCGCTGGCCTCGGTCCACCCCACTTCGGCCTGTCCCCAGTCTCTGTCTAGCAGCTGGTCTCCTGGGCAGGGCCCTCCATTCGTTTGCTGATCCTCTCTCAGGACTCCGGTCCTTCCTCTGACCTGGACTTTTCCCTTGGTCCAGCCGGCTCCAGCCTGGACCCGCATATCCCATGGTGATCACCCTCTGCTGAGCCTCCAGGACTCTGGCCGGCCTGGCTGTGCCCTCTGCACCACACCCCCTACAAACCCCCAGCCCCGTGGATGGCCCTGTCCCAGGTCCCAGCGCTTCCTGGCCACTCTGGCAGCCTCGGCCCTGAGTGAGCCCCAAAGGTTTGCCAGCCGGAGCATGACGTGGTCCCAACCGTGGCTATCAGTGCTGAACTGAAAAATAGATCATGTGGAAGGCTGGCAGGAAGAGACTGCTTAATGAGTATTTGTTTTGTAAATGAACAGATAAAAGGGAAACAATGCGGGGATTATAGTGACTCTGCAGGAGAGGTACTGAGCACTTACCTCCTACCTCCGTGTGGCCTGGTCCCATTTCAAATACAGAAGAAGCAGGAATGGGGGTGAGGCGGTGGGGGGCGGGGGTGAGGTGGAGACTGGGAGCTACTACGATGCAGTGGGGAGAGGGGGTGCTTTGCCATTCAACAGTCTGGTTTCAGTCCTGTCTGCTGCCTTCTGGCCGGGTGCCCTGGCTGAGTGACGCCATCTCTGAGCCTCAGCCTCTTCCCGACAACATTATTCACATCCACCTCCCAGAGTCACTGGAACAGGTGACCTGTAATGTTTGTGCTTATCTGCATCCAGGAAATGGTCAACAGGTGGCAGGACCCTCCCCCTAAATTTTAATTCCATGGAGGTGGAATCAAAACAGTAAGGTCTCACCCAGGTTTTCAAGGGATTTCTCTGGTGACTCAGCAGTAAAGCATCTGCTTGCTGATGCATGAGACATAAGAGACGTAGGTTCGATCCCTGGGCCAGGAAGATCCCCTGGAGGAGAGGGCATGGCAACCACTCCAGTCTTCTTGCCTGGAGAATCCCATGGACAGAGGAGCCTGAAGGGCTATAGTCCATAGGGTCGCAAAGAGTTGGACACGACTGAAGTGACTTAGCATGCACACAGGTTCTCCAAGGGCCTGGAACACCTGGAGAAGGGGTTTACCTGTCAGGCACACAGGCTCAGGAGTTAAAACTAGGCTCCAATAATCAAGACCAGTCCAGTGCCTTGCATAGGATGGTCACTTATTAAGTAAAGATGGAAACAACAGAATATCAGGACTTTCGTGTGATCACATCCCATAGTTCTCAAAGTGGGGTGCTAGGACCCCTGGAGGTCCCCACGACCCTTTCAGTGGGTTTGTGAAGTCAAAACTATTTCATAGTAGCACTGGGGGCCAATTTGGCTTCTGCGGTCTCTTTCTTTTTTTAAAAAATATTTATTTCACTGTGTCAGGGCTTAGTTGCAGCAGGCGAGGTCTTGCCTTGTGGTGCACAGACTCTCTAGTTGTGTCACATAGGTTCCAGAGTGTGCAGGCTCAGTATCTGCAGTGCACAAGCTTAGCTGCTCTGCAGCACATGAGCTCTTAGTGCCCTGACCAGAGATGATGGAACCCGCGCCCCCTGCATTACAAGGTGGATTCTTAACCACTGGACCACCAGGCAAGTCCCCTACCCTCTCATTCTTGTGTGAGCATACACAGGACTTTTCTAGAGGTGACCTGAGATGGGGCTCCTGAAATGATTGTCAAACGATGAAAAAGCACATGCCAGCTTTACTCTACTGAATCTATTCAACTGAATGCAAAGGCAGAGCTGAGAACCTAGCTGTCTGTCTTTCACCCAGCTAGACATTAAAGAAAGATGTAGAAAAAATAAAGAATTTTTTTTTTGTAATTCTATCATTCCCTTGCATATTAATAAAATGGATTATTATCAAGGAATATACAACAAGATGGTTGAGAAAATAAGATCAGTTACAGGGGTGGTCTGGGCTGCAACATAAGAACAAGATGGAAGAAGCCCAGGGCCAGCTGGACCACCCTGACACGTACTGTGGTCCCCAGTCCCAAGGTGTTGAATCCACACTGACCCTTGGGGCCGTAGGGTGAGTGTGGACTGAGCACTTTAACTGGGAGAGCAAAGAAAGGGCTGTGAAGGCTGGAAACTGGGCTGGGGAGAGCAGTGGGAGCTGGGTGGGGACAGAAGAGATGGGGAAGGATGGAATTGTCAGGGATTAGACCAGAGGACGTGGGTGGGAAGGAGGAAAGGAATGGAGGATGATTCAGACATTTATAACCAGTATGAGTGCCAAGCAGGCACTGATGCCTTCAGGGGCAACCTGACCTGTGGCCTGCTGCCCAGAGACCTTGGAGTGGGGGCAAGGGTTCTTGTACCACTCCCGGAATGACTGGGTATGCAGAAGGCCAGGACAATCTTCCATTGTGTCCACACGACTCACCTGCCAGGCACTGTCTTGGTCCCTTAGCAGCAAAGGGGCCCCTCTCAGATGATACTGCTGCCATTTACTTTTTTAGAGGTCTGTTCTCAAAACATTCACAACAATTATAACTGAGTAGAAATGAAATACCACTCTGAATTCTATAATGAAAACTTAAAATGTATAAATCCTTCACATTTAATGACCAAACAAGGACCATAATATTAAGAGACAACATCTAAGTGGAGCAGCTTCGCCGATTCTAGATACATCCCAGCGGAGACCTTCATGAGATGCATTTGTTTATAATGGGATCTCATGGAGATCTGTTGTTGAAAAAAGAGGAATATTGAGAGGAAATTTGCTCTGTTGACTATTAAGATACATTTACTATGAAGCCATCATACAGTAGGCTTGCAAACACGCACAAACGGATGAAGTAGAATGGACAACTTGCAGACAGACCCAGGGACACAGGGGAGCTTCACACACAATAAAGCTGTCACTACAAATCAAGCGAAAAGGAGGGCTCATGAAACGAATGAGCTGGGAAAACTGCCTCTTTGTATGGAGAAAGAGAAAATTGTATCCCTATTGATTCCACGAAAGAGCGGACTACATTTCCAAGGGGATTAAAGACCGATAGGAAGGGAAAACTGAAAAGATAAGAGAAGAAAAGGAAGGAGAACGTTCTTCTGAAACTGGGGAAAGAAAGTGCTTCCCCAACTGAATGTTCAGAACAGAAAATGTTATAAAGACAAGAAAACAGATGAGTTTGATTATCAAGAACACTACAGACAAAATTAATTTAGCTGATGGAGAACATATTTCAGTTCAGTTCAGTTTAATTCAGTCACTCAGTCGTGTCCGACTCTTTGTGACCCCATGAATCGCAGCACGCCAGGCCTCCCTGTCCATCACCAACTCCCGGAGTTTACCCAAATCATGTCCATCGAGTCGGTGATGCCATCCAACCATCTCATCCTCTGTCATCCCCTTCTTTTCCTGCCCCCAATCCTTCCCAGCATCAGGGTCTTTTCCAATGAGTCAACCCTTCGCATGAGGTGGCCAAAGTATTGGAGTTTCAGCTTCAACATTAGTCCTTCCAATGAACACCTGGGATTGATCTCCTTTAGGATGGACTGGTTGGATCTCCTTGCAGTCCAAGGGACTCTCAAGAGTCTTCTCCAACACCACAGTTCAAAAGCATCAATTCTTCGGCGCTCAGCTTTCTTCACCGTCCAACTCTCACATCCATACATGACCACTGGAAAAACCATAGCCTTGACTAGACGGACATAGCTGCAATCACCATCTGCAGTGATTTTGGAGCCCAAAAAAATAAAGTCTGACACTGTTTCCCCACCTATTTCCCATGAAGTGATGGGATCAGATGCCACGATCTTAGAACATATTTGCAATGTCTAAAACTCACAGGGCATTAGTAACCAGAAAACAGAGCACACTGGCAAACAACAAGAAAACCACAGCAAAAATAGTCCAAGGAGAGCAATAATTTCCAAAAAAGGAAATCCAAAAGGTCAGCAAACATGTAGACGCGTCAGACATGTTAGTGATTGGAGGAATGCAGATGAAAACAGTACTGAGACATTTTGTAGTTTTTGTCATGATACCAAATAAGGGTGGTGAGATAGGGACACGTGGACCCCCAGGCCCTGTTGGGTGAGTACAGGTGCAGGAGCCATTCTGGGGGTCCATTTGACTAGTGTGAGTCCACATCTCCGTTTACTTGAGAGAGTCATGGTTTATGCTTCATGATCTGGTGTGGCTATTAAAGTGCCCCCTGGATGATAAGCTATAAGACCACATTCCTGGGATCCAACAAGCCCTTGCGGTTAAATTTCCCAGTGAAATCCTCAGGTCCACAGGATCTGTATGCAGTATTCATGGCATCAGTGGAGGTAACTTGAAAGTTCAACCTGGGGGGTGGGTGGGCGGGACAGGTGACACATGGTGGATACACACACAAAGGATTATGCAGGTACAAGGATCAAGGGTTTAGATGAACCCACAGCAATATGGGTGGGTGATAAAAACAACACTGAGTAGGGAAGAAGTGACTCAGAAGGAGAGACACAACTTTATATCATTTATACAAATTAAAAGTATGTGTACACAGAACAATACACATGTTGCAGAAAACACATATAAACAAAGAGATACGCATTAAGCACATTGGGATGATGAGGAAATGGGAGAGAAAAAGAGTAAGTACAACATAAAGAACCAGATTCTATTTCTGTAGGTAGACTGTTCTGTGAAAGGTCTCTGGGATAAACCTTCAGTGAGTCACCCATTGCAACATCTCGGTTGCTACTGTTTGCTAAGAACTTTAGTGCTAGGAGAAGTCACAAAGGAAAATATCCTGATCCATTCCACCACACTAATGAGAGAAACATGTTGATTGAGTTCTGTTGTGTGTCAGATGCTGAGGTAGCTACAGGGAACGAAGACAAATGTCTTCAACACCCCTTCATCAAGTTCCTGCATTAAATTAAAATGCTTTTACTAACAAAAAATTCTCTTTGATGGAACTTGTCCTAACAAATATATGGACCAAGTAAGTCTCAGCTCACATGTTTTGAGAACTGCGACAGTATTTAGGGAGAATGGAGTCCAATTCGTTATTTAGGGGAGCTTGTATCCTGAGTAGTGTTTTAAAGGAGGGGAAAGATAGAGTTGCTGAAGACAGGTGTTCCTGATAGAGAAAATGAGAGAAGCCACAGGAAACTGTGGGAAATTCTTAAAGAGATGAGAATACCAGAGCACCTTACCTGTCTCCTGTAAAACCTCTATGCAGGGCAAGAAGCAACAGTTAGAATCTTACATAGAACAACGGACTTGTTCAAAATTGGGAATGGAGTACGACAAGGCTGTATACTGTCACCCTGCTTATTTAACTTCTATGCAGAGCACATCATGCAAAATGCTGGGCTGGGTGAATCACAAGCTGGAATCAAGAGTCATGGGAGAAATATCAACAACCTCAGATATGCAGATGGTAACAGTCTAATGGCAGAAAGCCAAGAAAAACTAAAGAGCCTCTAGATGAGAGTGAAAGAGGAGAGTGAAAAAGCTGGCTTAAAAGTCAACATTCAAAAAACTAAGATCATAACATTCAGTCCCATCACTTTATGGCAAATAGATGGGGAAAAAATGGAAGCAGTGATAGATTTTATTTTCTTGGGCTCCAAAATCACCCAGCACATGGTGGCTGCAACCACGAAATTAAAAGATGTTTGCTCCTTGGAAGAAAAGCTATGACAAACCTAGACAGCATATTAAAAAGCAGAGACATCACTTTGTCAACAAAGGTCCATCTAGTCAAAGCTGTGGTTTTTCCAGTAGTCATGTATGGATGTGAGAGCTGGACCATAAAGAAAGCGGAATGCCAAAGAATTGATGCTTTCGAACTGTGGTGATGAAGAAGACTCTTGAGAGTCCCTTGGACTGCAAGGACATCAAACCAGCCAATCCTAAAGGAAATCCACCCTGAATATTCACTGGAAGGACTGATGCTGAAGCTCCAAGACTAAGGCCACCTGATGGGAAGAGCCGACTCATTGGAAAAGACCCTGATGCTGGGAAAGATTGAAGGCAGGAGGAGAAGGGGATGACAGAGGATGAGATGGTTGGATGATGGATGGGTGATGGATGGGTGGTCCATCACCCACTCGATGGACATGGGTTTGCACAAGCTCTGGGCGTTGGTGATGGACAGGGAGGCCTGGCGTGCTGCGGTCCATGGGGTCGCAAAGGGTCGGCCGCAACTGAGTGACTGAACAACAACTACAGGAGAGGAAGGATGAGTTTCTAAGGGCCTTGGGGAAATGGGGGGAAGGGTGTGGGAGGCGTTCTGGAGCCCAGACTCTCCCTCAGATACTGTGGGGATGAAAAACATCCAGATAAAAAGCCTTGCTGGCTGAGAGCACCTTGAAATCGTTAATAAAAGGACACATTCATTTGTTTCAGGAGGCATAAAGAGAATGGCAGCAGGAAATTTACGGCACTGAAATGACACTTGAGGGATGATCATTCTTTTCAACATGCATGGAACAGTCTGGGGCAGAGAGATTAGAAGCCTGTGCTTCAGTTTGAAGGTGCTGAATAAAATCGCTTCTCTGCATATCCCAGGTCTGAAACCACCGAGAAAACCCCCTAGAGCTTGCTTGCTGATAAAGCCACTATTGGGAAATGTGGTCGAGCTCTGTGAGCTCGACCAAACCACAGGGTGCTGCTGTTCCAGGTCTCTCCCAGCATGTTTCACAGTTAAGGTGATGAGCAGCCAGAGGGGTCCACAGTCCCGAGGCTGTGGGGGCATTGCTAGTCTAGATGCAAAATACACTCGTCCAGCAAGGAAAGGTCAGATGCTGGAAGCCCCTGGTTCTTGCTTTTTAGTGTGCAGGAGGGTGGAAGGGAGGGTGGTGCTGGGGGGAAAGCCCAGGACTGCACAGGGCAGTGCACACGGAGGCCCGTGGGGAGGACGAGCCTCGGCCCCTCGTTCAAGGTGTGTCCACCACAAATCCGGGGACCTCTTCTTCCAGCACCCCTTAGGTGTATGACCTTGCGCTCCCAGCTGTGACAGTTCCCAACATGGAAAGCGTGACCCCTGAGAACGCACTTTGTGTGTGTGCAGGATGCAAAGGTTGTGTGGCAAGGCCTGGGGCCAGCCTGTGTGTTTTCTGCCACATCCACACACACACACACACACACACACACACGGAGCAGCCCGAGCCAGCAGCGTGGCTGCAGTGCAGGAGCACGCCCACAGTGACAGTGCCAGGGAGCTGAATGGGGTGTCTCTGCCCTCATTGTAGTCCTGTGAACACAGATGATAAAGCCGCCCTGTAGAGGGGGAGAAGGTGCACGCCCAGCCTGCAGGCAGGTTTTGTCTGGCTTGCATAGTGTTTTGAAAAAAAAAATCACCAATATTTAAAAATTGGGAAATTTCATATTAAAATCAGGATTTCAAGCTTTCCTTAAAGTTAGGTGTGTGGCCGGACAAGACCCACATTCCAGTGTGGGAACAGTCATCAGCAGAAGTCCAGGGGCAGCCAGCCCACCATGCCTCTGCAGGGACCGCCTTCCTCCAGCCCAGCTGCCTGCAATGCCAGCCTTGTGTCTGGGTGTACTCCGAAGTGACGTGCCCACGGGCCTGGCTAATGGCGAAGTTGGCATCAGCTCAGATCGTACAGCTAGCTGTCTTTGGACTCTGCCACCCCTCCATCCAGACATTCCAGAATCAAATTGTTGGGGGATGGCGGGGTCGGTGTCGCTTGAGGACCCAGTCTGAGGAAGTGGCTTGGAATTGCACATTGTCCAAGGGACGCTGCCAAGTTCATAGAAATTCATGGAGAATCTGGTAAACTCCAAACAGCTGAAGGCCAAGTTTAATTAAGTGTAAACTTTGGGGGCTTGTTTCATCTGTTTTGCTCCCCCTATAGCTAATCATCGGACAAGGGGTAGGAGCTCAGTAAATATTTGTCACATGAAGAATGTGGTCCATATTTCAGCCTAAAGCGTTGCTCAAGATGTGATACAGCTGAGTTCATTCTGGAGTGAGTCCCTCTGCCATTCAGTAAGGTCAGCCGGGTCAGGTAACATCTATCACCCGCTACAGCATTTGTTTGCCCTGTTAGCAAACAGCTTTATTATTTTCTTTAAGTTCCAGTTCTCCAGGGTACATGTCAGATCTCTAGGATTCAGACCTTTAATGCTCAGTGAAAGATGTAAGAGTCACTACAGAGAACACCGGTGACACCACCCTAATGGCAGAAAGCAAAGAGGAACTACAGACCCTCTTCATGAGGGTGAAAGAGGAGAGTGAGAAGCTGGCTTAAAACTCAACATTCAAAAAACTAAGATCATAGTATATGGTCCCATTACTTCATGGCAAATAGATGAGGAAAAAGTGGAAAGAGTAGCAAATTTTATATTCTTGGGCTTCAAAATCAGTGCAGACAATGACTGCAGCCATGAAATTCAAAGATGCTTGCTCCTTGGAAGAAAAGCTATGACAAACCTAGACAACATATTTATTTCTTTTAAGTAATTTTATCTTTATTATTTATTTTAATTCATTTTATTTGACTGCACCAGGTCTTAGTTGCAGCATGTGGGATCTACTTCCCTGACCAGGGATTGAACCCAGGCTCCCTGCGTTGGGAGTGGAGAGTTTTAGCTACTGGACCACCAGGGAAGTCCCCTAGACAACATATTTAAAAGCAGAGACATCACTTCTTTGCTGACAAAGGTCTGTCTAGTCAAAGCTATGGTTTTTCCAGTAGTCATGAATGGATGTGAGAGTTGGATCATAAGGAAGGCTGAACACCAAAGAATCAATGCTTTTGAACTATGGTGCTGGAGAAGACTCCTGAGCATCACTTGGATTGCAAGGAGATCAAACCAATCCATCCTAAAGGAAATCAATCCTGAATATTCATTGGAAGGACTGATGCTGAAGCTGAAGCTCCAATACTTTGGCCACTTGATGCAAAGAGATGACTCATTGGAAAAGCCCCTGAGGCTGGGAAAGATTGAAGGCAAGAGGAGGAGACGACAGAGGATGAGATGGTTGGATGGCATCACTGACTCAGTGGATATGAGTTTGAGCAAATTTCGGGAGATGGTGAAGGACAGGAAAGCCTGGTGTGCTGCAGTCCATGGGGTTGCTATGAGTTGGACATGACTTAGCGACTAAACAACCCAGGGAACACACAGGGCTCCTTTGTGTTTGATTCAGTCCAATAAATATTTACTGAGCTTCTACTAAGGGCAAGGTTCTCTTCTAGGTGCTGGAGAAACAGATAGTCGAGACTGCTCCAGACTCCGGGGAGCTCCCAGCGTGAATGGCGGCAATGCAGATGCTTCCGGAAACATCTGTGTCATTCCCAGCACGTCAACTGCTTTATTAGGTTAGCTTTTGATAATCAAAAGAAGAAAGGCGAGAAGGGAGGAAGGGAAGAAAGGAAGGAGGAAATACTCACGGTGATTTTTAAATATTTATTGTTTACATTCTGCAACCAAACACCTACATTAAAAAGCCAATTTATTTGGAAGTCAATTTGTTTCACATAAGTGGATTTTTTTTTTTTAATATAAAACATTGGACCATGCATAAAGGAGACACAGCAAGAAGGCCTTGGTGGGTTTTAGTGCTTTCTCTTTTTTTTCTACTAAAAAATCTGAAAATAATGTGCTAAAATGTTATCAGTTGTTAAGTCAGGATAATTGATACATAGTTGTCTTGAATTACTTAATGAAGATTTACAACACTTTATAATTTTGAAAAATTCCAAAATGATATGCGTTCTGATAGCATAGATCAGACATCAATAGACCCCTTTCCTGAGAAAACTACCCTCGTATGAACATCAGTCAATGCCCTGAGCTCTACTTTGTGCCCTCGGACTCCCAAGGAATGTAAAGCTGTCTGTCTCTGGGCTACCCAACCCTGGACAGCTGTATTCTGAGTTACCATCTGTTTTGTGAAGTTTTTCTGCCTCTTTGTTCTCAGGGTGTCTGCTTGTCCCTTGTGCCCTCTCTCCTAACCTGCTGTGCCCAGGAAAGGGCTAATCAACTCTGTTAGAACCTCAAGTAAAACTGGAATAAGTAAACTTTGAGAGTAAACTTCTACTGGTAGCTATAACCAACCTAGACAGCATATTAAAAAGCAGAGACGTTACTTTGCCAACAAAAGTCCATCTAGTCAAAGCTATGGTTTTTCCAGTAGTCATGGATGGATGTGAGAGTTGGACCATGAAGAAGGCTGATCACCAAAGAATCAATGCTTTTGAACTATGGTGTTGGAGAAGACTCTTGAGCATCCCTTGGACTGCAAGGAAATCAAACCAGTCCATCCTAAAGGAAACCAATCCTGAATATTAATTGGAAGGACTGATGCTGTAGCTGAAGCTCCAATACTTTGGCCACTTGATGCGAAGAACTGACTCATTGGAAAAGCCCCTGATGATGGGAAAGATTGAGGGCAGGAGGAGAAGGGGACGACAGAGGATGAGATGGTTGGATGGCATCACCAACTCAATGGACATGAGTTTGAGTAAGCTCCAGGAGTTGGTGATGGACAGCGAAGCCTGGAATGCTGCATTTCGTGGGGTTGCAAAGAGTTGGACACAACTGAGCGACTGAACTGAACTGAAACTTTAAGAGAACACTTGAAAGTTTATAAATAGATGAATTCTTTTTTTTTTTTTTAATGTGTTCTTTCCCTCCTGTCATCTGGATTTCAGTGGTGTTTTGGACAATTGACATCTAGGTTAGTAAGCCATTTCCATGGTTGGCAATCAGCAGACAGTGTGGTATGTCGGAAGGAAAACTAGTCTGAGTAATGTAACCTGGCTTTGGTACTAACTAGCAGTGTTCATTCTTTCATTAATTTATTGAACAACTATTAGGTGCTAGTCTTAGCTGCTGAGGGTACAGCAATGAATAAGACAGCCAGGAGCTTTGATTTTTGTGCTGGAGACAGAAAAAAAAAAAGACACAAACAAGCGAGTCTACAGCAGAGAATGCCAACTGCTCTCAACACAGGAGATCAGGTAAAGCGGCAGGGAGTGATCCCAGGGGCAGCACTCCGCGTGGGGAGCTGGCAGTGCTGTCAGAGGAAGGGGTGTTTGGGCAAAACACTGGAACACTAGGAACGGCCAGGCTGGCAGAGATGGGGGAAGCACATTCCAGGCAGAGGGAACCTCCTCTGGTGGGCAGCTGGGGGAAAGCAAGGAGGGGGAGGAAGGGACACAGAGCTGGAGAAGGAGGAAGAGGCCACACCACCCAGGGACAAGGAAGATACGGAAGAGGACAAGGAAGGGGTCTGCATTTTACTCTGAAATCCACTGCGGGAGAGAGACTCAGTCTGATATATTAAATGGGGCTGTTGGATCAGATGCACAAAGGATGGAGTGGGATCAAGGCAAAGAGAGGAATTCAACCTGACCTCTAGCTTCAGGGCCAATGGGAAGGTTGGAAGGAGGGCAGTTTTCAAAAAATCCAGATTACTGGAAACATCAAGTACACAATTGTTGCTCGGGGGAGAGGTTGGGGCTAGAGATGCATTTAAGCCTTGGAGCAGCTGAGATGACCTGGGAAGAGAGGGTCCATAGATAAGGGGCAAGGAATGAACTTTGAGTCACCTGAGCTCCCAGCCATGCCTGCAGTGAGAGACGGGCGGAGGAGTAACCGGCCTTGGGGGAGGAACCAGGAGAGGGGGAGCGAGGAGCAAACAGGAACCCCAAGGGGAGCATGTTCCCCAGGCGTGCTCCACGTATCCAAGTCTGCTTGGAGAGGCGTAAGACCAGACAGAGCGGTCTGGCCCGCTGATTTGGCAAGATGCAGTCCCTGGGCTGTCTTGACAAGAGAAGTTTGGGTGCAGGAGTGTAGGCAGTTGAACCTCTGTGGGGATCTTTCCTCTGTTATACGTGGGTATCCGAATAGATGATGTTCAAGGTCCTTCTGTCCACTGCCTCATCCTACAACATGGCTGTAAACTGGAAACTTTTTTTTTTTCAAAAAAATCTCCTAAATTGATCAGATATAAGAAAAATAACAATAAAAGAAGCTATGACATGTGGGATTTTATTAGTCAAACAAGTGCTGTCATTAGTACTCTTTTACATAAAGACTACTAAGGTTATTTATGCAAGATTTTAAGTAAGCCCAAGAAACAGAACACCCCATGGCCAGAATTATTAGCAGACTCAAATTACATAAACAGTGTAATCCCTCCTAGATTATTGTACCAAGAGTCTCCTAGATTACTGTCCTGTGTGTGTGTGTTAGTCACTCAGTTAAGTCCGACTCTTTGTGACCGCATGGACTGTAGCCCACCAGGCTCCTCTGTCCATGGAATTCTCCAGGCAAGAAGACTGGAGTGGGTTGCCACACCCTCCTCCAAAGGATCTTCCTGACCCAGGGATTGAACCCAGGCCTCCTGCCTTGCAGGCAGATTCTTTACCAAAATGATCTCTAGGCACAGTGCAGGGTGACCGACTTGCAGGCCGTGCTTACTCATTCTTATGCTCTTTCACCTATTGTCCTGAATTTTCACCCAAGGTTATTGAGTCCTGCCAGATAACACAAATCCTTGTTTCACCAAGGGTAGTCTATTTCCCTGTTGCCTGTTGACTGTTCTTTAGAAGTAACAGAGGCAAGAAACTGTCACGCTATTTGTGAGCTTGCTCTTGGTTGAGATTAGCCTGGCACCAGCATGAAGACAGGTGCCGCGGTGGCCCGACGGGCAGTCTGTGACCAGGAGACGTAGATATTCCGTGGCCTCTTACTTGCCTGTGTCTAAAGCGTCTGAGAAGGCCGCCCTAACTCACTTTCCTCTCACCTTGCCCGAATAACTCCAAGCAATTTAGCAACAAGCAGCCTTTCAGCTGGGCTCACATGTAGATGTATGATTTCCCTCCTCTGGCTGAAAAACTGAAACCCTGAAATGAGGCGCAAGCTGTACTGGGTCAATAGCTAGTCTAAAGAGAGTAGGGAATGGTATCTAAGACTCCTGGCTTCAGGCTTTTTCACTTCCTTCCAGGGTACTGATTATCATATGTGAAGAAAACCATGACTTACAAACCAGGGGAATAACTTCACAAAAGAAGGGTGAAGGGTGAGGCAAGGTAAGTACCATTTGTCAAGTTCCTGCCACATCCTATGTCAGTGGTTCTCCAGTCTTTGAGTACATCAGGCTCATCTGGAGACTTGTTCAAGACAAGATCCCTGGCCTCACCTGAGACTTACTGCCCCATGTTTTCTGGAGAAGGATCCATTAGTGAGTCTAATGCACATCTAATTCAGCATCACAGCCCAAAGCAACTGGCATAGATTCTATGGAGTTCAGTCTTGTGTGTAAGTTGCGGGGATGAGGTGAGGGTGCAGTGGTTGAGGAGGGGCTTAGGTTCTAACATAGGTGAAATTAAGTTACCCTTGGAAAGTCCTTTTCAAACATAAGATACAGTATAAGTGTTTTTGTGGGGAGATAAAAACCTGTACAGTAAGTAACATGTACTATAAGATTTAATGCTTTCAGTAATGTAAGATATAAGTATATGCAAAATATGATGTGCTATTTTATTTTTATTAGTTGATTCAGTTTATTGATATAATTTTCCAATTTCTGTAGACCATTCTTTTTTGCAATCATTCCTTGTCTTTCTATATATTTTTAAATATAGTTGATTTACAATATCATGTTAGTTTCAGGTGTACAACACAGTGACTCAGTTAAGTATACACACACACACATATATATATATATACTTTTCAGCTTCTTTTCCCTTACAGGCTATATAGTGGGTCCTTGTTAGTTATCTATTTCATATATAACAGTGCATATATGTTAATCCTAACCTCCTGATTTACCCCTCCCTTCACCTCCCTCTCCCCTTTGGTAACCATAAATTTGTTTTCTATGTCTGTGAGTGTCTCTATATTTTGGAAAATTATTTTTTCTTTTAGAGTCCACATATAAGCAATATCATATGATATTTATCTTTGGCTTAATTCACTTAGTATGATAATCTCTAGATCCATCCATATTGCTGCAAATGGCATCATTTCTCATTCTTTTTTATTCCATATCATTCAGTCATAAAAAAGAATATATATATATATATACATACACATGCCACATGTTCTCCATCCATTCATCTGTCAGTGGACATTTAGATTGCTTCCATGTCTTGGCTATTGTGTAGTGCTGCAGTGAACACTGGAATGAATATATCTTTTCGAATGATAGTTTCCTCCGGATATATGCCCAGGAGTGGGATTGCTGGGTCATATGGTAGCTCTATTTTTAGTTTTTTTTAAGGAACTTCCATACTGTTCTCCATAGTGGCTGTACCAATTTACATTCCCACCAACAGTGTAGGAGGGTTGTTTTTTCTCCATACCCTCTCCAGCATTTATTACTTGCAGATTTTTTTTTAATTGAAATATACTTGATTTAAAAAGTACTATTTTAACTTATGCCATAAAATTATACCTAGACGTTATCTTTGAGTTAGTTGAATGCTCACATTGTATGACTCAGGGACACAAGAACACTATGAAATAAACATTATCTCTGGCCTACAGATGGAGAGGTGGGAGCTCGGTCAGGTTGAGAGATTTGCCCAAAGTGACCAGCTTGTGAGTTGGAACCAGGATTGACTTAGCTTTGTGTGCTTCTAAAACCTGTGATCTTTTTTCATTTTTACAACACTGCCACAGGTCAGTTCATTTCTTAGTATTCCCCTGAAGGGTAAAGTGTAGAAATGCTCCAGAAGCTACTGGGCTACTGCTATTTCAAACATCCAGTTAAAACAATATACTGTAACTTGGGTGAGATAAAAAAAAAATTAGAGGCATATCCTATCAGTATAGTCGGGGACCAAAAATGACTAACAAGGCTCCAGGCAGTGATAAGAGGTGGAGATAGAACATGGGAGGAATGACATGTCCAACCTGAAGGTTTATCACTAGAAGGTTAAATATCTTTCAGTTACTTACTAATGCAGTTCCCTTTACATTTTCACTTCTTAAAAATTCCTTTTTCAGAGGGAACAGACCTGCCCAAATAGAGGACCAAATCTCAAAAAAGGCCTCCCTACTCACCTGGATGTCTGAAATGCCCTGGACCTGCAGCTAGGGGTGGGGGAAGCAGTCATAGGAGACAAGGGCTATCCCTAAAGCAGTCCATCCCAAAGACAGGGTAGCGTTAAGAGGCCAGAATGGTGCTAAACACTTGGCACACATTACCTCATTCAATCCCTACAGCCCCATGAGTTCAGTTCAGTTCAGTCGCTCAGTCGTGTCCGACTCTTTGCAACCCCATGAATCGCAGCACGCCAGGCCTCTCTGTCCATCACCAACTCCCGGAGTCTACCCAAACCCATGTCCATCGAGTCAATGATGCCATCCAACCATCTCATCCTCTGTCGTCCCCTTCTCCTCCTGCCCCCAATCTTACCCAGCATCAGGGTCTTTTCCAATGAGTCAACCCTTCGCATGAGGTGGCCAAAGTATTGGAGTTTCAGCTTCAACATCAGTCCTTCCAATGAACATCCAGGATTGATCTCCTTTAGGATGGATTGATTGGATCTCCTGGCAGTCCAAGGGACTCTCGAGAGTCTTCTCCAACACCACAGTTCAAAAGCATCAATTCTTCGGCTCTCAGCTTTCTTCACTGTCCAACTCTCACATCCATACACGACCACTGGAAAAACCATAGCCTTGACTAGATGGACTTTTGTTGGCAAAGTAATGTCTCTGCTTTTAAATATGCTATCTAGGTTGGCCATAACCTTCCTTCCAAGGAGTAAGCGTCTTTTAATTTCATGGCTGCAATCACCATCGGCAGTGATTTGTCCTATTAGTATCTCTATCCTACACACAGGGAAAGTGACTCTTACCATTTAGTGTTTGCCCAGAGTCACTAGTTGCTCTCTGTACCAGGACAGATTTGCACTCTTACTATGTGCCAGGCACTGTTCTAGGCATCTTATACGTACGTATCCAGTCATTGTTGTGCTAGTCACTCGGCGTCCAACTCTTTGTGACCAGGCTCCTTTGTCCATGAAATTCTCCAGGCCAGACTACTGGAGTGGGTTGCCATTCCCTTCTCCAGGGGATCTTCCTGACCCAGGGATGGAACCTGGGTCCTCCTGAATTGCAGACAGATTCTTTTCTTTTACCGTCTGAACCACTAGGCAAGTTCTTGACTCCTTAAATCCTCATAACAACTCTATGAAATAGGTGCCATAATTATGCCATTTTACAGATGTTACAGTGTTAAATAACTCACTAAACTCAGGGAGTTAGACCAGGAAAAGCAGAAGGCAATGGCACCCCACTCCAGTACACTTGCCTGGAAAATCCCATGGACGGAGGAGCCTGGTAGGCTACAGTCCATGGGGTCGCGAAGAGTCGGACACGACTGAGCGACTTCACTTTCACTTTTCCCATTCATGCACTGGAGAAGGAAATGGCAACCCACTCCAGTATTCTTGCCTGGAGAATCCCAGGGATGGCGGAGCCTGGTGGACTGCCGTCTACGGGGTCGCACAGAGTCGGACACGACTGAAGCGACTTAGCAGCAGCAGCAGACCAGGAAAGGAATTCAGGAAAATCTCTGGCCTCAACCCATAGCCTACATCACAATCACCTGGAGGGCTTTAAGATTCAGACTTAAATTCAGGGCCCCAGGCGGAGAGTTTCTAATTCTGTAGGCGTCGGGAAGCACCTGTGAATTTCCATTTCTGCAAGTTCCCAGGTGATGCTGTTATTGCTAGTCTGGGAAGCAGGGCTTTGAGAACCAGTGCTCTCGTTAGCTCTCTTAATCGCTGCGCAGCTAATCCCAATGGCCACCAAGGTCCGTGTGTGTGTTTAATTCCTCTTGAGAACCATGTGCAAAAACAAATTTTTTTAAAAAATAAAGTGAAAGTGAAGTCGCTCAGTCGCGTCTGACTCTGTGACCCTATGGACTTGTAGCCCACCAGGCTCCCCCATCCATGGAATTTTCTAGGCAAGAGTAGTGGAGTGGGTTGCTATTTCCTTCGCCAGGGGATCATCCCGACCCGGGGATCGAACCCGGGTCCCCTCATTGCAGGCAGACGCTTTACCGTCTGAGCCACCAGGGAATCCCAAAAATAATTAAAACTAACTCCCAGAATTTCTATGGCAATATCTTCCCTCGCCTGCCCCCCACATAAGCTTTGAGCTAATCAAGTCAAATGAGGCCACAAGTGTGTCCTTTAACCAAGAGCGTTGGGCGATAGAGCGCCTTCTAATGCTTGTGCCCATCAACTCCGCGGAATCCGAGCGCGGAGGCGGCCACGTGCGCGGGGAGACACAGCGGGCCCAGGTCTCCGGTTCTCAAAAAAAAATCCCGTCTCGGCCCCGGGGGCGAGGACAAGATGACCTGATCACGGGGACGGCCGCACCCCGAGAGGCCCCGCTCCTCCGCGGAGGCAGCCTGCCAGCCCCTGCAGGATTATTTACACGTTCCTGCTCTCCCTCGGTCCACCACTGGACGGTCTCGCACCTCTCCTCCACCCTCGGGAGCTGGGTCAAGGTCGGCAAAGTTTGCGAGGGGAAGGGGAGAGAAGGGTGAGGGGGAGGTCTTCCCGAGGGTGGGGGAGGCGGGGGGCGCCCCTGCCCGGGTCTCCGCGGCCATCTTCCCCGCGGGCCGCACCTCGCGGGCCGGGCGGGGCGGTCAGGGGCGCGGCCCCGGGGCCCCGCCCCGCCGGGGACTCTCGGGAGCGCGGGCCGCGGGCGCACTGTTCGGACGCACGGATCGCGGGGAGCGCAGCTGTCCTCTGCAGGAGCCGCGGGTGAGCGGGGCGCGGCCCGGGTCGGCGGGAGCGGGGTTCGCGCCGCGCGCTCGGCGGAGTGGCCGGAACTGGACGACAGGTGTGGCGGCGCGGGCCGCTCGGCCGAGGGGGCGGAAGGCTCGGGAGCCCAGGACCGGGGGGCCCCTGGCGCGGCCCACACACGCGGCAGGTGGAGCCGAGGCTGCCCGCGTGGCCGCCCCACGACCTCCAGCGCCCCAGCCCGGTCCCTCTGGGCCCCTCTCCCGGAGAGCCGGCGGAGCCCGGGCTGCGTGGACGCTCCCCCGGCCCCCGGCCCCCCGCGCCCGGGCGGGGACCATTTTCACAAAGTGTTTCTCAAAGGGTTGACGGTTGCGGTTTCAGCCCTCGGGCAAACGGTTGCTTCACAAAGTGAAACTTGCCGTCTTCTGGGATCCCGCGGGCTTCCGGGGCGCCCCGAGGAATTCCTCGGCGGACGGCCCGCCATCCCCCGGGCCGACCCGGCCCAGCCGGGCAGCCCAGGCCCCTCGCCCGCAGCTGCCCCGCCCGGCCGCGCGCCCCCCTGCCCGGCTCCGCCCCTCCTCCGCGCGCCGGGCCGCCCGGGCTCCGCGCCCTGCCCTGCCGGCCACGCCCCTGGCCACGCCCCTGCTCTCCTCCCGGGCCACGCCCCGCCCGGCCACGCCCCCTCGGCGCTGTGCGCCCCTGCGCTCCTTGCCCGGGCTCCGCGTCCCGCCTCTGGCCCCGCCCCCTCTGCCTCCCCGCCCCCTCGGCGCCGCGCCCCCCGCCCCCCCCTCGGCGCTGGGCCCGCCCGGCCCGCGGTAATTGCAGGTTGGGCGGTGACTCATCGCGGCGCCCGCCCGGCCAGTTCTTAAGCGGCAGCGCGGGGCGGACGCCGAGTCTCGGGGCGGCGGCGGCGGTAGCGGCAGGAGGGCTGCTGGGCGCGCTCACAGGGCTTCCTCCGCCTGCAGGTCGGGAAAGGGCGTTTCAGCTGCTGCTGGAGAGTGTGTTTCCAGAGTAGGCGAGGAAACCCGTCCGGAACCGAAAATGCCGAAACCGGTAAGTCCCCGGGCATGTGTGGGCCGGGCGGGATGCTTCGAGCACGGTTTTCAAGCGGAGTTACCTGGGCGAGATTTAGGGGCTTTTTTGGTGTGGGGTTTTTTTTTTTTTGGTAGAATAGTTCTTTCTCCCAAGCGGACGAGAGGGCAGGAACAGGGGATCGTCTCCGCTCTTTTTTCCTCGTCATCCCTTTGTGGAACTCTTGGAGAAAACAAGATTGCGATGCTTTTCCCTCTACGGTCCTTTTGTTTGCGAGCCCTCTCCGCCGCCGCGCTTTGGGGGTTAGGGTCTTTGAGAAAAATCAGAATGCTTTTTAGGCGGCTTCGGGCGGTGGAAAACCCCTATCCTAAGGCAACCTGCAAGTTTCTTCCCCGAAGAGGAGCCTGAGTCGCCGGAGAGGCGGGTGGCTTCCCACGGCGCGCGCCCGCTGCCCTCCCGGGTCTGAGAGCCGGCGCACCTCAGCTCCTCCCCTGGCGCTCTCTTTTAAAGGGGGGTGGGGGGGACACTCTCTGGGGGCAGCCTCGTTCCAGTTCATCCTACTGAAGCCGTGCTCTGTTAACCCGGGAATTTGCTGGTGGCAGCAGGATTTCTATCAGGAGAGGGCTTTGGTAATAAGCTTGAATTGCAAACGAAGGCAGGCAGCCCTGGAGTTTGATAAGCAGGCTCCTGGCGCACCTCCGAAACATCAGCTGACCCCCGAGCCCTGCTGTGCCCGCACCTCTTACTCCCACTCCCCCCGAATCTGATTTGTGTCGCCTAAATCTGTCTCTCGGGTGGATGGTGGCCAGCCTGCGCTTCATACGGCTTTCATTTAAGTTGTGCAAACAAGGCAGCTTCTTTGTGACCAGCATTTCTTAGCGATTGGTGTCTGTTCTGCCAGCTTGAACACAGGTGAACTGGTGACTAGATAATTGGGGAACAGATAATTGAAGATTTGGAGTTTTGAATTCCAGTGGCGAGAATATCTGGATTCATTGAAAATTACAATAAACGACTCCTATGAAATTTATGAAAATACACCCCATGCATAAAATACATAATTTAATATACCTATGGAGTTTATGAGAAACCTTCTAGTTTTTCAAACGAGTTGGTTCTCTAGTCAGTGCTTATGTGTTTTGTTTTCTACCGTCACATTTTAGATTCTCTGAAAGGAGTTCTTTATAAGTTTTGTTTTACTGGTTAGGTTAAATAAATCACAATGTTCATAGGCTAACAGATTGAGAAGCCAGTAGAGCTTTCACCTCAGTTACATCATCAAGATGATTCATTCACGATGAAAATTTTTTTTCCTACACTGAATTATTCTTTTCATTGACAGTCTGTAGTTGGCACATGACGTTCAGGCTTTACAATTCTGTGGTCTAAAATGGACCTAAACATAGTGCCTTACTCCGGGCATAGCCCTGTTCTGTGTCACTCAGAGCAGTGATCAGGAACTTCCCTTTCCTGGTGTGTGGTTTTCACTAAAGAAAAGATGTTGAGAGTTCAGCTTTTAAAATATCACTCAGATGACAGTCGGTATACCCGTCTCCTGTCCCTACTTTTGTTTCTCATAAAGATCTATAATTGCTTTTGTTCTTTTTCTGGCATGTGTGGTTTTTTGGTTTGTTTTTTGGTAGTGAAGTTTACATGATGTACACTTGACCATCTCAGTGATTTTTAAGTGTACAGTTCGGGGGCATTAAGGACGTGCACATTGTCGTGCAGTCGTCACCACCATGCACCTCCAGAACTTTTTCCTCTTCCCAAACAGGAACTGTGCACGTTAAACTCTCACTTCCTTTTCCTCACTCCCTCCAGCCCCTCCAGACCTGTCTGTCTCTAGGTGCCTCGGGTGAGTGAGACTGCACAGCGTTTGTCCTGTGACTGGCTCATTCCACTTAGCACGATGTCCTCAGGGTCCATCCTTGTGCCATGTGTCGGAATGGCCTTGCTTTTTAAGGCTCTTTTTCTTACTTAGGGCAAGTATGTTTTCATTTCATTTGGCTTTAAAGTTCCTTTATGATGGACCGGAAACTTACAACGTTCTTCTGACAAAGTAGTTGTTGAATTCTTTAAGGAAGGATAGTGGCCTTTCTTGACTTGTAACCTCCTTGTGTATTAGGGTCGCAATAACCCAGAGTAAGGTTTTGAAAGACTATGTTTTGTATAATATTTACAGTTACTTGCAGGTGGTGTTGTGAGATGTCCTTTTATGTGAGCCACAGCTGTTTACCATGGGAAATTTCTACCTGCTACCTTTTTGGTGGAGTAGGGTCTTGGAGAGTTTGCCTTGTAAAATGAATACACTTAGCTCTGTCCACGTGAATCCCATGAGGGCTACCTGCAGGTCCTTAAGAGCTTACTGGCTGATGGGCATTTCTAAGGCTGTTACGAGTGTATCTAGTTTTTGTTACTGTTGTTTTTTGCTCTCTCCCTGGATGTTAAAGTGGATGCATCATCAGCAAGCTTTGCAAGTGTGTCCTTGGAACACAGTTATTGATTCCTATTATTCAAGCCCAAACCAAGAATTTTGGTAAGTGGCTTCCCATGGTGATTTTTAACAACAGGATTAAGGGCAAACCCTAAAGTTGGCTGTAGAGTCAGGATTCTGGGCCGCCTCTGACCTCTTGAATTCGACAGGCAGAATATTTTTGATTGTGTCTGAATAGTCAGTGGATGACTCTATTCTCAAAACAATTATATAAAGGAAATAATATCTATTTGCTGCTTTTTCTCTTGATACTGCTTGTTAAGACTGCACATCCTCTCTCAGAGAGCATCTTGGCCCCGTCTCCGGGTGCCAGGCACAAAGTGTCGGCACAGATGGTTGCAACAGATCTTGTCCTCAGGGAGCTTACAGTCTGGGACTCAAGCCCAGACTCAGGCAAACACTGGAAAGGGGAGCTGGAAAACTCCCTGGGAGCCATCCAGGAAGGAAAGAGGCTTGAGTAACATGTGACACAGCCGAGTAGAAAAGCCAGCCATTGTGGAACTGGGCAGGCAGACCAAGCAGTCTTGCTCAGTCCCCTGGGCTGGTCCCCCTGGCGCTCCAGGGCTGAGGTCCAGGGCTTTTCCCAGAGCTGCTCTGGGCTGTGAAGGATAGACGGCCAAGGAGGATGGTTTGAGGTCCAGAAGGCACCACGCCCTCTGCCCAGCTGGCCGTTCTGGCCTGGTTGGTGTCTGTCATCTGGGAGAAGCATGGGCTGGGTGTCAGGGCCGTGGCTCGGGAAGCAGCCCCGTGTGCCCATGGTCGACTGAAGGTGACCCGTGGGCTCCTTCCCCTTCCTGCTTCCTCCCCCCGCCCCACCCGCTTTCCTCGTTGTGACAGAGGACCCACGGGGTGGCAGGAAGGAAAGCGGCTGCAGTCAGGCTTAGGCATGAAAAGGCTGTTGTGTCAAGGCCAAGCTCTCAGCTGTTTTCTGAGAAGTTTAGCCCGAACTGCCTTTCAGTGGCACCCTTGATGCCTTAGCCATTCAGCCCTAAAGTGTCGATACGGAAGTTTCTAACGTAGAAGTAGATCAACTCCCTTCAGTAGAAAAACTGAAAGAGTGTTCGAAATCCTGCCCTGTGCCAGAGTCTTCAGATGATTTCTGAGATGCCCTTGCCTGTTGAGACTCTAGAGACTCTGTAGTCTTTGCCATTAACAGGGTCAGAGTTTACTGAATATAGTGATATATTTTCTACCCCCCTGCCCCAGGACACATGGAGTCACTTTTCTTCATGCCCCCTCTCCCCCTACGCTCAGGTGGAGAGTAGGCAGCTGAGACTTTCCCACATGTTGCTGAGACACGCGGGATGGGCGTAGTCGTCTGTCTTGTCACCCTGGAAGGCACAGGGACCGGGTCTGTGCGCTCATCCCTTTGTCCAGCACGAGTTTACTGGGCTGGTGTTGAGGCTGGTGAGCAGACACAGAAACAGCCCCTGCTGTTGCGGGTTTCCAGTCTGGCGAGAGGGACAGACAGTGGTCAGGGACAGACAGTGGTCGCAGGGTAACTTGAGTGTGTGCGAAGGCACACCTGCAGGGGAGCCCTCGTCTGGGGGTCAGGAACAGCACTGCCTGTTCTGAGAAGCTAGAGTGCAGGAGTGTCCAGGCGGGGGCACACCCACCCGTGGAAACCGCTTGCATCCAGGCCCTGTGGTGGGAGAGAGTGGGTAAGTGTAGGCTTCCAGGAGAAGGCCTGGAAACAGCCCCATGGGGACTTAACTCCAGGGAAGCTCTGAAGGGTTTTGACTTGGAAGGAGGTGGCCTGGTCAGACCTGCTTTTAGGGTTAGGCTTAGGGTTAGGGCTTCCCTGGTGGCTCAGACAGTAAAGCGACTGCCTGCAATGCGGGAGATCCGGGTTCGATCTTTGGGTCAGGAAGATCCCCTGGAGAAGGAAATGGCAACCCACTCCAGTACTCTTGCCTGGAAAATTCCATGAACTGATAGGCTACAGTCCATGGGGTTGCCTGATAGGCTACAGTCCATGGGGTCGCAAAGAGTCGGACACGACTGAGCACTTTCTTTCAGGTTAGGCTTAGGGTTAGAGTTAGGGTTGGAGGCAGGAGGCGGCAGGCGCTATGCTGAGAGGCGGTGGCCGCCTGGACCTGGCAGGGTGCGGGTGGGGAGCACAGGATGAGTTTAGAGCTCTTTGGGAGGTGACGTTGATGGGGCTCAGTGATGGGCTGGTTGTGCTGGGCCAGAGGGCGGCTGGCTCGCACAACTGGGTGGATGGCGGTGCCATTCACGCCATCCTCCGAGATAAGGAGTCTGGAAAAGGATCGAGTGTGGGAGGGGAGGCCGAGAGTTTGGTTGGTACGTGTTGTTAATAAATTTGTGATGGTGACTGATGGAAGAACTCACCTTCTTTCTTGATTCTCACCGTGGCTCCCTGCCAGAATATCTTGCAAATACCAGACTTAGCCAATGATAGTATTTTTGAATCTGCATCAGCTAAAAGTGGTCCAGCAGCTTTCTGATGTTTCTCCTGAGTGTACATGCACACTGTAGACACACATAGTTAAAAGCGAGCATTCATTTCGTACAGGGCTCTCACTTCAGGGTGTTCACGAGTATCTGGACACGTGAAGGTTCCTGGTCCCTCTGCTGAATCCCCATCTCTGGGGACAGGAGGACTAGGCACCTGTGCTTTAAATAAGTTCCCCAGACGGCTCCGATGCACTCCAGAGTCAGGGAACCGGTGATTTCATAGGAAAAGGACAGTTTTTATATATTCCTTTCTCTTGGGCCCCAGCAATGCGATGAGGCCCTCTTCGTGGGGTTGATACTGGTGGTTGTGTGGGGTCAGCGATGGCCAGTGTAATCCCAGCGCCTCCGCCCAGGCAAAGGCACTGAGGGCGTGGATACACGGCCCCGGCTCCAGTGCCACAGGGGCCGACACTGGTGTTAAGAACGTAGCCAGGGTGGGAAAAGGGAGATCACTGAATGGGGCTGAGGCTGCAGAAAGGCAAGCCCAGCAGCTATGGTGCAGAGAGTATCTCTGATTTGAAGTTCTCTCTGCAGGGAGTTCAGTTGCAGAGCTTAAATTGGCAGTGACCAGTGAGCTTTCAGATTTTGGCTCTCTTTGATTTCAAAGGGGAAAAGAGGCCAACATTTCCTATTGATGGGCTGGGAACAAAGAGATCTCATTCCTTTTTCCTCTTTTTTTCTCCTATCCTTCCACACTGGCCTCTCCTTTCAATTACTATCCTAAATAATAGTATTGTGATTTCTAACAACATTTTGAATAATTTTACTAGTTCTTGCATTTTAGAAAAAGAAAATATCACAACTAGTGAATTAACATAATTCTTTACTTTTTTTAGCTTAAACTTTAAATCTGACACTTTGGGGATTCTTGGGATAATTCAGTATACCTCTTTATTACAGTAATTAGACATTTCACCTCTAATCTGAAGTAGTAGAATTCAGTCTTTTTTTCAAAATTAGTGAATACATTTTGAATTATCCCTTATGTTTTATTTAACTTCAGTACTAACTACACTTGGGATTCAACTACTCCAATTAGTTTTTAATTTCAACGCTTTCTGTGCATCTGCCACTACTAACTAAATATGGAATATCTGTTGAAGAGACCAGAAAGTTGCCTTATTTTGCTTCTAACATGCTATCTATGGCTTTTGACATAAAGAGTAAAGATCTTATTCCAGACTTCTGTAAATAGTTTTCTTTTTTAAGAAAGAAAGAAAAATAAACATTGTGCTGTGAATTAGAGACTTTTGACTTAAGTGAAATACTTAATATGTGTTCTGTAACATATTATGGAGAAACCCAAACGAACTTTTTGCCCAGCCCAGTATAATTTAATGCACATAACTTTTCCAAATAAAATAAAAATGCAAAGAGCCATAAAAAGAGTTTCATAATTTACTATTTACCTGTGCTTTGGCAAGCCATTTAGTTTCTGTGAGCCTCTATTTTGTTCATCTGTAAAGCGGAAGTTTAAAAAAAAATTAAGTGAAAAAAGAATGTTGTGTAAAATAAACTGAGACGGGGGACTTCCCTGATGGTCCATTGGTAGAGAATCGCTTTGAGTGCCGGGTCACGGGTTTGATCCCTGGCCAGGGAGCTAAGATCCCACATGCAAAGGGGCAGTCTAAGCTCATGTGTCACAACTAAGATCCAGGGCAACCAAATAAGGACAGTTTAAGTTAAAAAAAAGAATAAAAGGTTTAAAAAATAATAGTAAACTGAGACAAAGCTTGCATCTGTGAAATCCAGTTTCTCTTCCAATGTTGTAAACTTTATTTAATTTCCTATGCACTCTTCTCCCTTGAAACATTTATAAACGTCCCAGGGTAACCTATAGCTAAAACTAAGGGCTTTAGTCCCCAGGTCGCTATAAACCAGGTGAAGTTTGTCAATAGATCTTCAAAGGAAAACAGCAACATGAAACATTTGAGTTATTTAGTGAAAGGGAATACTCTCTTTTTCGTCCTCTGTGTCTTCTCATTGTCAGAATTCCCTTGTAAATCACATGGGTTCCTTCCTCATTTATTGAAGCCCTATTGTATGCCCTATGTGCTAGGTGTCAGGACTATAAAAATAAGAGGTTTTTGCCTTGAAGGGGAGTCCGATATGAAAACAATTGCAGTGCAGTATGGTGAGTGTGGTAATAGAGATACAGAATATTATGTGCCCTGGAGAGCCAGGAAACGCCTCCCAACTGGGGGAGATGCCTGAGGTGGGTGTTGAGGGTTGCATAGGAGTTCACCAGTGCCCAAAGGCAGAAGGGCATTTCAGGCAGCAGCAGTGGTTACTACTGTTTTCCTTGTTTTACGATTCACATTCCATCCTCCAAGCCCGTTTAGTTTAAACACCCATGGATAAACAGTAATGCTGTTTCAAAGGAAATGGAAAAAAGTGTGTTATCATAATAATTGTCTTTTTGAGAAAACAAACCTTGTAAGCAAAATGAAAAATTTCTGACCCTGACCAGACTTTTACTGATAAAGGATGAAAGTTTATAATAAGCAGCAGTAGACTTTGCTCTCCATTCTGTTAGATTTGAAGTCACTACCCACAACCTAATTTTCTTTTCTATTTTTGCTTGAGAGATGATCATTTTAAAACTGTCTATATCAAAAAGTTGTCGTTTCAGGTATCGTAAGCCATTGTTTTCACTTCAGGATGGAGTAGGAAAAGGCCTCCTCTGCCTGTGGGCTACCAGATAGGATTGGTTTTTACAATATGAAGGGTTTTTCCAAGCGGTAAGAACAATAATATGCAACAGCCGCCAAATAATGGCCCACAAAGCCTGAAACATTTACTGGCTGGCCCGTTACTGAAAAAAAGTGCCAATCCCTGCTTTAGGATAAAAGTAATTATTGCCGAGCCTTTGATGTAACTTCCTATATGTTTCATGACTAAGCTAATAGTATATGGAGGCGGATCCACCCCATTGGTTCCAGTTTTGAAAACTATTTTGTCAAAGTACGGAGAACCTGTTTCGTTAGCCAGTGTCCAGCGCATCGCAGGCCTGAGCTGGACGTTTCCTGTGAGCTGGCGCTGTGGTAATGTTTTAAACAAGGCTGGTGTTCTGCGGGTCTTGTTTCTCTAGGGAAAGTGGTGGTATCCTGTGTCACATTTGCTCAGCCATTGTATAATGACAGATTTCTGGCATATGCTAAAAGAAAGCAATTTGTACCTGATATTTGAGTTGGAAAGAGAATGTTGTATGAATGGGTTGCTTTTTTTTCATCACCGATCATTTAAAATTAACTATTGTCTATGTGTGAGTGTTTGAGCGTAGATGGTTTTGTAATTTGACCCCTAGTTGGGAGCATTTAGCTAAAGGAGAGCCCCCCTCTCTTACTGTCTGCCCTTTACTACTTTGTTTACTTCAACTTATTTCTATGCAAAACTTGTTTCTTTGCTTTCTGTCTTTCCTGGCCCCAAAGTGAGAAGCCAAGTGGTTTGGGCAGGGGGGGCATCATTATCTGCTTCTAGAACAGACGTTTAAGCGCTTGCTTCATTGGCAGAGAGAGGGAAGAAGGGCCGGTGGAGTGAGCATGCCCACCTCTCACGGTCCTCGAGCCCGTCGTCCTAGGGCCTGCCTCGCACTGTGTGTAGCACTGTCTCCTCTTTGTCACCACGGAGGACCGAGTAAATGTGGCCACTCCACTTGGAACTAGTGAACTCTGATCTGATTAAAAGCTTTCATACCTCACGGTGGGCATCCTTTCCTTCCCCCCTGACTTAAACAGCCTGATCATGCAGTAGATTTTGGCCTCCTTTTTTCTCCTGTTCGCACAGTGAATACCACCACCACCCTCCATAAAATTCATCTGTCATTCAACAAGTAGGGAAGCTACTGTATGCTGGGTTCTTTCAGTCCAGGGGATGCACTGGTGAACAGGATGGGGGCAGTTCCTGCTTTCTAGACGCTTACACTGTCGTGGAGAAGATAGCTGCGGCCAGGGGGTGGTGGGAGCTGGGGTCAACTCTCATCCTGGCTTTGCCAAGAGGGACAGATACTTGTATCCTTTTCACTGATTCTTTTCTTGGTTGAAGAGTTGAAACCACTGAGCAGAGTGACTTAGCCGGCAGCATGTGACATTTTTTTGTTTGTTTTTTGGTAAATCACCGTTGCATTGGACCGTGAGCCAAGGTGACATTTCTCCAGGAACCTGTTTTCACGCAGGTTTGGTGATAAGTACATGGTCATTTGCAGTACCTGCTTGGATTCTTCCATCATTTCTCAAGCATTTGTTTCAGTGAAATTTATACTTTTTGAATAATATTTTGCCTGTTGTACCATTACTACATCTATAGGGTTTTTTTGTAAAATAGATCTTAGAAGCATATCCAACATTGTTCCATAAGTTTTTAAAGAGAAAATGGAATCACAGATCACTTGGTAGAAGCTTAGAACATAAATTTTAAATTGGAACCACCTCTTTATTTATGAAAATATATATTAATATAGTATTCTCGTCAAGCTGTTTCATTGCCTTGATTACATAACTATGGATGTTGCTCGTTGGGTTTTCAAGTATCTGCTTACATAATAGATTGCTGTTTGGGTGGGACTCTTAAGTGGGACTTAGATAGGGAGATAGGGTGGGGAAAACTTGATGTTTATTAAGAAACTGGCCAAACAGGGCAGTTTGGAAATATAGTAAGATGACAAAAGTTGCAGAGGGCATTGTATGATTTGCACAAATTGACTGTAAAAAGATAGTTTTGAGGCAGTTCATTGGGGACCCATTGAACATTGACTAAACTGTAATATTAAGTGCTCAGTCATGTCCTACTCTTTGCAACCCCATGGGTTGTAGCTCGCCAGGCTTCTCTGTCCATGGGATTCTCCAGACAAGAATGCTGCAGTGGGTTGCCATTTCCTTCTCCAGGGGATCTTCCTGACCCAGGGATCAAACCTGCATCTCTTACCTATCCTGCATTGGCAGGCAGGTTCTTTACCACTAGCGCCACCTAATAGTTTTGAATTGTGGGCTGTGATAGGGGCATGGTGGTTTTGTATATGTGTATGCTTATATATATTTATATATGTATGTAAGCTTAAAATATATTTAAAGTCCATTGGGGCTACATACTGAAGTTTTTACAAGTGAAGTGATATACAATGGTCTTAAAATGTATCAGCAAAAAAAAAACTTTAAAGTGGTAGAGTAGATGAGTCAGGGGTCTTGGATGAGGAGCCCACCACTCTTTTTTCTCTGCTTTTGTGAGTTTCCAATTTTCCAAAATAAAAAGGTTGGTTTTTGTTTGTTTTTAAAGCACATTGTAGGGGCAGAAGGGAAAGATGCCGTCACTTTTTCAAATCACCAAATCCCCCCAGGATCTGGGCCCCCAGAGGAGAACCGCAGTTCTTAGCCCTTTGATGCTCTGATGAGATGAGGGACTGACTTAACCCCACTTGGGCCCTCTCGCCCTCCACACACCTTTTATTAAAGGAGAGCTCGGGTCAGAATTGCAGTGACTTGGAAACACACAGAACTGTCTGTTCCCAGTTGGTTCCTCTATGACTCTGTATTCCCACGATTTTTTGGGGGTGGGGGTGGGGGAAGGAGTGACCCAACTAGAAATAGGTCATTGTCTCAATAGCTGCATTCTCGAAGCTGAAAATTGGAAGTGAGCACACTCGAGGGTGGGGCATTACTTAGTGGAATCTTGAGCAGCCATTTGAAGAGATGAGTGTGCAGCTGTGCTGGGACTGGGGGGTGGGGGAGGAGGTGAGACCCACAGGAAATGCAGCAGCAGGGAGCTGCAGGGGCTGCTGGGCAGGATTGAGAAGCACCCACCAGGTCTCCTTACTCCCATCCTGGAACTGCATACATAGTTATAATCCCACTCCAGATGTAGCATACTTGATTGTGACAAAGTATAAATTGAAGAGGTTATTTGTTTTTATAAACTTCGTATAATTTCAGAAACAAAGTGATTTAAAAGCACAAGTTAATTTAAGTTGGTTTATTCAAGCAGATTTTGTTTGCTAATTTTTTTTTTTTTAGCTTGGATTTTTTAAAAAATAAAACCATTGGTTGGGGTCTTACTCTCTATTTTTGAAAGATGGCAAAAGTAAAGACTTCTTGGGCAAGTTCAAATACACCTTATCAAAGCTCCTTACAGGACAAATATTATTTAACACCGTTCCCAGTGTAGAAGTTAGTTTAATAATACTGCAGCACATGTGATCTTAGCTAGGGGCAACGATTTATGTCAGAAATGGTGCAGGGTTTTAGCATGGCTTATTTCATATGCCCTTGGCTAAAACATCAGGTTAGCAAAGGAATTATGTTGTTTTGACACTTTCATTCTTTCACAATATTCCCCCCCCCACTGGATTAGAAAACTGTTACAAACTTCTAAATTTACTAAGAAAACAGTGGAATGAAGTTTAGTCTATAGGCCTTTAATTTCCTGTGTTTTATGAGCCTGGAATTAAAAACCATTGTAGCATGTGATAGCCTTCTTGGCCCTGTCCCTTACTTTGTGTTCTTTTACGGGATCCTAAGTTTGTGGATGTGATTAACCTCCCTTTTCAGTGAACTCAGTCAGTGCTGAAATCGTATGACGCATCTAGTAAAGCTGAAGTGACATATATCACAGAATCGAGAATACACAAGTCCAGTAGGTACAGAGAAAGTGACGTCAAATGATAATCTGTTTTACCTGCCCGGAGCAGGTAGAGCAGAGGTGGGTATAGATTATTTGTGTTTCTGGAAAGCAACAAGTTTCTTTTGCAGAAGGTAAACTTTCTCTATGGATTTACCTTCCTACGGAAAGAGGTGTCCACATGTACACACGGAGTGTGTGTGATTCCCAGTGTAGAGGAAGTCAGTTCCTACTCACAGATGCTCCCAATGAAAGATTGTAACAACCAGGAACCAACAGGTATCAGGAATATTATTTTCACATTTTCACATGCCATGGGCAGGTAGGGAAATCGCACCAGGTTACCCTGCAACGCAGACCTGGAACTTGGATGAGAGTGAGGATGCTTGGTTTGTCAGGGGCCTGGCAAGCAGTTTCTCGCGGCCTCAGTTTCCTCCTTCCAAAGGCAGTGCCTCAGCTGGTGAACTGTGGGGGGGGCGTAGCACTGACTGTTTCCAAAACCGCGGTTTTAAAGTAGAGTAGAGAACTGACCCTCCTTTTTAGTGGGACCGCTCAGAAAGTTCCCTTCCAGCTCTAAGGTCAGGATTTTCTCTAGTTATGAGCACAGACAGGACTGGTTTGTCTGCTTTTTGTATTGTTAAGCAGCCTTGGCTGACAGGAAGTGGGTATGGGGGCAGGAAGTGGCTTACTTTCAGAGGAAAAGGAGCTCTTTAGAAAGACTGAGGATTTCACTTCATGTTCTTGAAATTATACGATGGGTCTTAGTTGATCTGAGCTCTTTTTTCCTGTCTGTATCATCTATCCATATACTTTGCACCCTGGAATTTGGAAATAAACTTTTCAAAAGTTTAAAATCAGTGAAGATACAGCTTTAGGACTAACATTTTAAGAGCTATACAGCTATAAATATTTTTAATAGGTAAGGAAATTTCTAGGCCTCAGTTTCTCAACCTTTGAAAGAAGGTATTAGGGGTAGCTTTTACCTAAATACCCATTTAGAGTCATCCTACGAAATAGTTACCCCTCTTCCCTATTCTGTGGTTTCCTTGATAGCTCAGTTGGTAAAGAATCTGCCAGCAATGCAGGAGGCCCTGGTTCGATTCCTGGGCCAGGGAGATCCCCTGGAGAAGGAAAAGGCTACCCACTCCAGTATTCTAGCCTAGAGAATTCCATGGACTGTACAGTCCATGGGGTCACAAAGAGTCGGACATGATTGAGCGACTTTCACTTTTCTTTCCTCCCTATTTTAACTGTTCTACTTAGAACATATATATTTATGTAACATAAATAGGATATAAAATATAGCATAATGTAGATACCTGAAACAGAAGTTACTGGGAAATTCCAAGACCCAGCTTTCACGTTTCACTCTGCCTTGTTATTATCCACAGCATGTTAGGAATTTCGCTTTTTCCCTGTAAGCTTAGCCTAAAGGTGGTGGAGGAGAGCAGTTTGGGAATGAGAGGTATGTAGTGTTGGTTCCCAATGCTCCTTAAAGTGATACTGAATCTCTGTAATGTAAGGTAGGTGCCCACCCCAGGGCATCCTGACCCTCTGAAGATGGGAACCAAGAAACTTGACCTAACTGCTGCTTGGTTTGTAATAGAGTCACACATTGCTCATTTGACACTGAACTCTCTAACTTTACTTTTCATCACTGTGCGTGCGTGTGCTAATTCGTTTCAGTTGTGTCCCTGTGGACTGTAGCCCACCAGGCTCCTCTGTCCATAGGATTCTCCAGGCAAGAATACCAGAGTGGGTTGCCATGCCCTCCTCCAGGGGATCTTCCCGACCCAGGGATCGAACCTGCATCTCTTACCTCTCCTGAATTGGCAGCGGGTTCTTGACCACTAGCGCCACCTGACCGCGGCTGGGCGGACACTAATCCATGGCTGCTTTTTGGAGTGGAGGAGGCCAGGGCGTGGAGGGCAGGACTGTTGGATCCTGAGGATGATGGTTTTGCCTGAGGCGCTCGATTGTGCTGTTTTAATTGTTTCTTGATAGATGTTATCTACTGGGAACTTAGAGTCTTTCTCACTGTCAGCCTCAGTCTGAATGTAGAACTTCCTGCTGGAGGAATGACCATTATCACAGGGATGCAGTTATCTAGAAGTCCCTGATGGACGCCAGGAGACCAGGGCAACCCACACAGGCTCACCCGGTCCTTGTACTCCCAGGAATAGCACCTGTCCGTGACTCCTCGGAAGCGAGGCCAGCACTTTGACCTCAGGAGTTGTCACGAGTGGACTCTTGTGGCCCTAACGTTTGATAGTTTTATTATTCCTATTACTAGGCAATAAAAGGCTGCTATATTATCTTGGTATTGTACAATTCTACGAAAACTTCATTAGAATACAAGTTTGTGTCTGTCCTACCCATGTGTCTCAGCTGGTTGGTTGTACTTCAGACCAATTGATGGTGTGTGGAATTCTTAACTGCATTGCCTGGCAGTTTGTGTTCTGATTAAGTCCATAGACTTTTTGTTTTACAAGATTTGTGGAGCTAGATGGCCAGTTTTCTTTGGCGCCTGGGAAATTTTCCCAAGCCTAACAAGCCGGTTTCTTCACCTTGACTCTGTTTCTTCTTTAACCTTGAAAAAGAAGACAGTAGATAAGGACTGGGTACAAGTGGCGCAGTGGTAAAGAAGCCGTCTGGCAATGCAGGAGATGCAAGAGACAGGGGTTCGATCCCTGGGTCGGGAAGATCCCCTGGAGAAGGAAATGGCAACCCACTCCAGGTTTCTTGCCTGGAAAATTCCATGGACAGAGGAGCCTGGTGGGCTGCAGTCCACGGGGTTGAAAGAGTCTGACAGGACCGGGCACAAGAACCCACACACATAATTTATCTTAAGTTTAAAACTTAAGATACAGAGGAGGGTGAAAGAAAGGAGTAATAATACATTGGTGGTCAGGTTTGCCATAGGGTTATATTATTAGATGTATTCAGCCATTCTTCACACCTTCTTTTAAAGGTCAGTAAACCACAAGAAACCTGGTGTTAAGAGCTTGAGCTTACACGCGTGCCTCTGGAATTTGAGTCCAGCTTGCCTTCCGGTACATGGTGACATGTAGCCACTGCTGTTGGTGGCAGCATTTTGGAGAGACCCCTGCCTCCCTCTTGACTGACAGCGTAGTTGATGTCTTTGCCACTACAGTCAGTATCAGGTTACTGCGGTTATTACTCCATCAGGTTATTACTATCATTTAATGAAAACATTGTGTTTTAAGGCCACATTTCTATTTTACTCGTCTTCTCTCTGTACATTGTTTCCATTTTTTTGACATACTGGTTTTTGTTTTGACCTCTCTATGCTTAAAAGAATGGTGTACACAACAAGGGCGTTTTCTCAACTGCCTTTCATGAACAGAACAACACTGGGCACTTCTAAAAAACTATAGCGATGTAAAGTATGGTCATCAGATTTTTAATGGCAACTACTTTGTAGAATTTTGTTTATAATGAACAGTGTTACTGGGAGCAGCACTGACCATCTAAGACAACCATTTCATTTTATATAATAGAAACAAAGTTACCTGTAATATATTAGCCATTACCATGGCTATCTGAGAAGGATTAGTGATGTGGACCGAGAAGAGCTAAACAACAACAAAAAATCACTGGGCCTTTGGGGCTTTCTGACTTTGCTTTCTACATTGGCTGAATTCACAGGTCTGCATTTCTACACTCAGCTGATTCCTTAATCAGGTTTGCTGAGCTAATGGTAATGATTTACAGAGGGTGGTTATCCGTTAGCCAGCATTTGTAAATGACCACTGTGTGTCATAGCTAATGCTGGGACTTAACTGAGTTGGAGTATTGTTCATGGAGATTGATTTTTATCTTAAAGGAGATCAGGCTGCAAAGAGGACTAAAACAGGGATTCCTCTGTGGAGACAGAGTCTTATTAAGAAAACTTGTCTGTGTGAGTTCAGGTCTAGTACTGAACGAAAGCTTAGTCAATGGTATTTTCTTGTGATAGAGGATCAACAGTAGCAGTGGATACATGAACCCTGGGGACGTCTCTGGCGGACCAGTGGTTGACACTTCCAGTGGGGGGAGGGGTGCAGGGTGGTTAGGAGGTGGATCCCACGTGCTCAGGGCCAAGAGGCCAGGGCACAGAGCGGAAGCAATGTTGTAGCAAATTCAGTGACGGCTTTTGAAAGTGGTCCACATCCTCCCCAGCAAAAACAGTTAAAGGAAACAAAACTGGGGTTGGGGGGGGGAACCATTAATCTTGCCAAAAGGAGCTGTGGCTGGTGCGTGTTCAGAGGGCTAGCCTGGCCTCTTACCCCGAGAGCCGGGCTGCCTGGGTGCGGCCTCCCTTGTGAGAGGGGAAGAGCTGTCGGTGGATGGACCCACCCAGCCTCCTGAGTCAGCATCTCTGGGCCTGGGGCCCAGGAAGCTGTTTCAACAAGCTTTCCAGGTTAACTTTGGTGTGTTCAAGTTCGAGAACCGCTGGCGGACCATGAGGGTCCCTGTGAGGCGTGGCTGGTCCTGCCTCCTGCGTACCCAGGAAGCCTGGTGTGGCCTCTGCGAACGGGCCCTGGAGGGGTTTCTGGGGTGACTCCACGAGAGAAAAATACAGAGGTAGTGTTGAGTTAAAAAAAGATTTGGGACACTTCATTGAATGCTGGGCAATGGCGTGCTCCACACCATCGGAGTGAAATGCAAAACAGGACTCCGTTGCTGCTTAAAATTTAGAGAAAGAACGTGAGTTGCTTGGGAGACCCCTGAACGAGAGCCTAGGTTCTCCCCTCGCCCCGTGGAGGGGCTGCTCCCTCTGCCCACCCGCTCCTGGTCTGTAAAGGCAAGGGGCTCACAGGCCTTCTGGCCTCAGGGCCAAGGCGTCCTGGGGCGGGGAGGAGTCCGTGCTCTGTGTTCGCAGTGCTTTGTTGGGCAAGCTGGCACCTCCTTCCTGAGAACACAGCGTATTTTTATTTACAGCTTAAATAACACAGTAAACTTAAATTGAATTTTGGTTTTTAAAAATGCATTTTCTTTCATCTTTGCCCCTAATTTTTTTTTTAATCCATTTGAATACCACATTGACCATAGTCTAGTTCAAATGACTTGTTTTCCAGCTGTTTTATATTTATCATCACCAAAGAACATGGCAAGTAATAAGTAAGGTCTACAAACCAAAATACCCATCAGCAGTGAATAGACAAAGTGATCCATGCAGTGGAATATTACTCGGTAGTTAAAAAGGGGAAGTGCTCATATATGATACAACTGGGATAAGTCTTGAAAACGTCAAGTGACAGAAGCAAGACCCCAAAGACCACGTGGTAAAATGATTTCTGTTTATGTAAAGTATCCAAAATAGAGCAATCTATGGAGACAGAAAGTAGATTCTTGGTTGCCAGGGCTGGGAGGAAGTAGAGTAATGGGAGTGACTGCCAGCGGGCATGGGA
Organism: Giraffa tippelskirchi; assembly: GCF_054371585.1. Taxonomy (NCBI): domain Eukaryota; kingdom Metazoa; phylum Chordata; class Mammalia; order Artiodactyla; family Giraffidae; genus Giraffa; species Giraffa tippelskirchi. The sequence continues at coordinate 157,959,438 of NC_137283.1, read as the reverse complement.
TTTCTTTCTGGGGTGATGAAATGTTTCTAAAATTAGTGGGATTGGTTGCATAACTCTGAGAAGTTACTAAAAACCACTGAAGTGCACATTTTAAATGGCAAGTTTTATGGGATGTAAGTTATATTCTAACAAAGCTGTTGTAGACTAATGATTCAAGAATGAAAAATCAAAATACAATATCGTCTCAGTAATTATTCAGTACGTGAACCAAAATAGCATCTGAAGAGGCTTTTACAGTTCATTTCAGTTGTAAAACTTTTTTCCTCGTCGCACTCCCACTCCCGGGGTTTCTTTCCCCCATTTGTGGGAGAAATTTTACCAGACTACTTCCTGTCAGAGCCTTTCTAAGCATTTGAAAGCTCTTATCCAAATAGTTGAAAACTGTGGAAGCTGCTGAAGTGGCACCTTGGCAGAGGGCGGGGATGTTGGAAAACAGCACTGACATTTTCAATGATTATGAAAGGTCAGGCTCTCGGTGTAATCTTGGTGGTGCTTAGATAGCTGTGCTCACACTAATTTTGAGTAAATGCAGGTATGATAATATAGGGATTAATCTGTTATTGCTGAGTCCACTACCTGCAGTCCAAACATTCAAATGTTACTATTTGAATTTCCCTTTCTCAGTGGGTTTCCTGATGCTGAGTGCATAGTAAAATCACTGCACACTTGTTTCCCCTGCAGTGTTCTGGCTTCTAAATCACCTAAACCTGGTTGGTCTAAGAAGATATAAAACAGCTGCTTGTCTGTGAAGTTTGTGGAAGAACTGGTCTTAAAATTCTCCCTCCTGTCTTGGTCTTCAGTATGGTGTGAATTTATCTTGTAAAAAGTGTGGCGGGAGAGGTTATCTTTCTTACATGGAGTTTAAAGTAGTTCAGGAGGAAGTAGACATTTCTCAAAGGAAAAATTGCAAGACTAGACTTACTTACTAAAGTGAGGAGAATAGTGAGGGACGTAATTTGACAGCCCGAAATTCAACTTACAGATACACGGGTTACAAGTAAAATAATAGTGTTTTATTGTCAACTCTATCTCTTCCGTATCTCAGACTCTTAGAAGGCATTTTAGATACCACTTTGATAAAACTAAACTGAGAAGGCTCAAAAAATCATGTTTTCCAAAGTATATTCTGAAAAGTACTGCTCCTTTGCTGTATTCCGTGGGGGAGAAAATCTCTGTAGTCAGAGAAGAATCTGGGAGACCTCAACCAAGGCCCCGTCCTGGAGTTTCACAATTTGCATGAATACCGAATACTCTCAAAGCCTTTTGATTAACTAAACAAAGAAAAAAGTAGCAGAGAACCTCAAGCTGTGTGACCTCAGAATACTGCCTCCCTACCCCCCAGGCCTTTTCCCCTCTCTTGAGATTCAGATAGTTGTACAGAAAGTGCCAGCCCCTGGGGTGGATGGTGTCTGAAGCCACTCCTGTCATTAAGCTGTAGAATGCAGAGTCTACAGATAAGTGTTTCCATTTTACAACTGCTGGAGCTGGGAATGCCTCCTCCACACTCGGGGGCTGGGACCCCCGGGGGCCAGGGCGGGAGGAGGCCCGGGCTCAGAGGCCGGTCCTGCTGTCCGCCTGCCTTGTGTTGAGTGCCCATCTGCTTGACAGAATGAGCCAAGGGGACGGCAGGTTTATTTCATTTTAAGAGGGTGAGTTGTTGTTCCGTGTATATTTTAAAAAAACAGATTGGGGCTTAACACCTTTAATTGCTTATTGGGAAAAGAGCTGTCGTTTGCATTGGAGCAACAGAACCTGTAGTATATCGTGTGTCTGGTTGGAGAGGAACATCCCCCTCTTTGCACATGTGAAAACAGGTGTGAGCTTCTCTGTCTGTGAAAGCAGTCTCCCAACTGACTCTTGATTTTACTGATTTTCACATGGATTTCCCACCCCTCTGCATGCCTCACCTGAGGAGGAGCCAAGATGTGTGTGTGCTCAGTCATGTTCAGTTCTTTGCACCCCATGGACTGTAGCCCACCAGGCTCCTTTGCCCATGGAATTCTCCAGGCAAGAATACTGGAGTGGGTTGCCGTTTCCTCCTCCAGGGGATCTTCCCCACTCAGGGAATCAAACACAGGTCTCCTGTGTCTCCTGCATTGGCAGGCAGATTCTTTACCACTGAGCCACCTGGGAAGCCCCTAAAACACATTATCTTACTCTAAAATTCTGACCTAGCATACAACTGTTTAAAAAAAGCCTCGTTATTGTAGAGGGCTAATGTGACTCCCATATTGAAACTTACTTATGAATTCCCATTATAGATAGTGGAGTGTGGTTATGTCTTGTTCCTTTAGGTTCTGACATTTTAGAAATCTAGCTGCATCTTCATGCCATAGCTTCAAATGGAGTAGCATTTGAAGGAGCAACATAAATTATTAAATTTATCATCTACACCAGCCATGTGGTTCTTTGTATGTAGGGAGTGAGGGTACCTGGGCAAAATTAAACTTGTATCACCGCTCTCCCCTCCAGACACAGCAGAATGTTCAGCCTGGGATAAAACACTGCCCTTTTGGGGGTAGATTTTAAATGACCAACTGCATACCCACACCGCACATTCCTATGGGATTTTGCTGCCTTCAGAGAATATTGCCTTTAATAAAAGTGTGTGATCTGGGGGGAAATAGAGAGGCAGTAAAGATGGCAAAACACGTAGTTTTCTCCAGTCTTTGCCAGTGGTTTGGGTTTGCGTGGTGATGCATTTAAGCCCTGAACCTCTAGCTTCTCCTGGGACCATTCTCACGTTTATAATGTGAACCACGTTAATCCCTCTGTTTCTGTGGCACCAATGCAAACACTAGAGCTCGCTTTTTCCAGATACACTTAAAACAGCTGATTATATCAGGGAAACCCGACAGGATAATAAACAGAGTTGGGATGCCAGAGCCTAATTTCTTTAAAAACAAAACCCTGGGTGAGTGGACCAAAACATGCAGATGAGTGGTCCCATCCTCTGAGTAAATGTTTCACTTTAAACTGTGCAAGTTCGTGCTGTATTTCAGCACAGTGTGGCAGATGTGTAAATAACACTACTGATGGAAGCAGCGCCTTGCTGTGGTCCTCAGTTTCCCCAGAGGGCGCGCGTGCATGTGTGTGCGCGCGTGTTATGAGTACTTCTAGAGGCTTGGGGTGGGGGGATACCTGTGTTTATTGGGTGGGCTCAGGGATGCTAAACATCCCGTAGTCCTTGAGATGGTCTTGCAGAAAGAATGCTCATACTGCCCAGAGCAGCATAACCCCAGCCCCTGTGAGGGATGTGAGTAGGCTGGGGACGTGTATGAATAGGCGCACACAGTCCTGCAGGGCAGCTTGACGGGACTCATTCACGTGGTGTTAACCCAAGTGTTTAGCAGTCATGTGTTCTCCTGTCTCGACCTTGGTCTCAAGATGGTTGACTGTGCGCAGTTAGTGAAACATGCATATACTGATCAGTTACCTTGACTTTGTACTTTGGGGGGTTGTCTGAAAATATTAGTGCCTCCCCGAATTCGAACTGGGGCCAGTTGTTCCTTCTGACGGGGCTGGCGGGGGGACGCCTGCTGCCTGGCCCGGCCCGGCCCGGCCCAGCCCGTGGTCAGAAGAGCCTCCCCTCCTCTCCGGCTCGCCGGCTGTGTTCCAGGTCCTGCACCAGATTGCAGGATCGCCAGCATGCTGGACTCAGGGAAGTTCCTGGAAAGACCAGGCCAGGTGACACTTGGCACGACATCTCACTGGAGCTGCTGAGGGTGATTTTAAGTCCCTCTGGCTGGAGCAGCAGTTTTTGCAGGTTGCACAGACCCTCCTGATAACACTTTATTTTTAAGAAGTTCACTTTCTATGTACCACTGGCTTGTCACATCTTAACCTTAGTAAAAGTATTCAATTTGCGGGTTATTGCTTTTTCAAAGAGTTGTGTGAACTTTGAGTCAAATGTGAACCTGCTCAGAACCTTAAAATAGTTTTTTTTCCCCTAAATTCCTGTTAATAAGTTTGCAAAATGGTTAAAAATGGTGTGATGATCACTTTTTTATGTTAATTATTAGCATTGGTCTCAGAAGGTGACTTTTTTCCTCTTCCTCGGATTCAGAGGTGATCAAGGTTTAGAAGTTAAGAGCCTGAAGTGTGAGCCTCTGGTCTTTTGTATTCATCTCAACCAGGGTAGAAGCTTTGGGCCCACACTGTCTGGTCCGTTCAGTTTCTGAGTCAGTAAATAATAGAGAAAAAAGCGTATTTGAGGTCCAGCGTTTGTCAGGCCCCATCTCCCCACTGTAGTCTCGAGTGTGGCATTCATTGTAGGCTTATGAGTGTAACCTGGAGCTGCATTTGTTCCAGAATGTTTGAGTTTGGGGCTGCTTTTCACATCTCTCATACATGCCCTTGGAACCATAATTGAGAGACAGACTTACTTTATTTTGTGCTTCATAACAGCCATTTTGTGATTTCTTTAAAATATTGCTGTCAGGAAAAGGAAGAAACTTAGGCTTTATATTTTAATAAACTTGAAGACTCTGAAATGTGCCTAGTCTTGCTTCTCAGTAAACTTCATTTCTTGAATTTGTAGACTTGAGATTGGAGAGGAAACTTATGAAAATCGGGTGGCGTTGTGCCTCCCTGCTCTGTTACATCAGGCAGAGAACCTTTAAGACAGACTGGATGTATGTATCCATTTTCAGTTTTGAGCTTTAGGGAAAAAATGATGTGAACAAAAATTAGTCTTTACAACTTAGAGTCTATGTATCCAGCCAGGACATGACACACATTCAGAGCTTATATCAGGAGGCTAAATAATACAGTTAATCTGTGTCCTCATTACATTTCCATCTGAGTGGAATGAATTTGGAATATATGTCTGTCTGCTGTTGATGTATTTCACTTGAAAAATAATGAGAAGCAGACATTTCTTAAGCATTATAGTTGCTGTGATATTTTCCTCCAGTACTGTGATATAAAGTAGCTAAATTTGTATGTTTTTCATACGCTAGCGAGTTCTGGGTTTTTTCAAGTGATAGATTTGAAAATTACCTGTAAGTAAATGTTTTTAAACCACCAACTGTATGGCAGCATTCGATGACATTTTTTCCAGCTTTCCCATCAGTCTTCCTCTCCTAGTAATGCTTCCTTGTTTTTCCTGCCTTCATAATTATCCTTTTGAATTCCCACATAGCACTCTGTCCTCCTGGGTGTGTCTGCAGCCGTTCACCCATCTCCCTTCACTGTTTAGGAGGTCTCTGTAATTGCGGTACAGAGCCTTCTCTCCTCCTATCACCTGCAGACTTGCTGTGGGTTCCCCGGGGGCAGCTCCCCCACTGTGGGGCCTCACCGACTGGTCGTAGGGGTCTGAATGTGAGATGGTGTGTGGAAAGTGTGTTAACAGTCATCAAAGTTTCTTTGTAGAAAAACAGCTTAGACCTAAGTGTGAGTGTGCTTTTTTAAAGCCACGAGAACACACGTTTGAATCCAAGCTGCATTCGTGTGTAGAGCTGGGTGTGTGTGTGTGTGTGTGTGTTGACAGACGTGAGCTCAGATGTGGAGGCTGGGGGTGTGTGTGTGTGATGACAGACGTGAGCTCAGATGTGGAGGCTGGGAGTGTGTGTGTGTGATGACAGACGTGAGCTCAGATGTGGAGGCTGGGGTTGTGTGTAGTGACAGACATGAGTGCGGGTGTGGAGGAGGAACATTTAGGTTTGAGGAACCTTTGCTCGGGACCTTTGGGTTTCCGTGGAAGACTGGGAGACACAAGAACGCCCGGTTAAGCATGATGTGTGTTTTTTTTTTTTTTTTTCTTTCAGATCAACGTCCGAGTGACCACCATGGATGCGGAGCTGGAGTTCGCCATCCAGCCAAACACCACAGGAAAGCAGCTTTTTGATCAGGTTGGTCTCTTCGCACTTCAGAGGGTTCCAGTTAGAAAAGAGCATCTGAATCCCTTTGTTTGCCGAGCACAGACATTACCTCCATCCCCGGCTTGCCCCTCTTGGTGGAGCTGACCATTTATTTGCCCCCTGCCAGGGGGACCTGTGCTCCCCAGGGGTGCTCCCTGTTCACAGCCCCCAAGGAGAGGGGACCCCATGCAGTGTTCTTGGGCCAGGGGCTCACCCGCGAGCTGCCTCTCCCACGGGGGTCTCCGCAGTCCCCCTGGCTGTTTCCTGCCATCTGGTGCAGGGCGTGGGGGACAGGGCACAGCGAGGAGCCAGGCTGGCGTCTCCCTGACCCTCCCTGCAGCCGCAGCATCCCGAGCCCCTCGGGTGCCAGCACATGCCCCTCCCTTTCAATAAGAGCAGCGAACCTCCGTGAGGGCCTTGATCATTCTTCCGCGGAACAGTTCCCGAGCTTTAGGCAGAGCGAGACCTACTTTTTCGGGCTCCATACATTCTCCGCCGGGACTGAGGACCCAGTAGGGCGACAGGGCTGGGTGTGTGCATTCCCGGCCACCTGCTCCGTTGGCGGCCCTCCCGAGAGGCCCTGCCGGTGTCCAGGCGCTGCTTTGCACCCCAGCACTGACCCGGAAAGTGCAGTGGAGTTTTGGCAAATGTAGAAGCTGGAGGTGACTCACCTGGGTCTGGTGGGGTCTCCCTTTCATCGTCCCTGAATTTCCCCGAGCCAGTGAGCAGGTCCGCCCAGGGACTCCGCCAGGCGCAGGGCCGGGATGCTGAGTGTACAGGACCTGGCTTCCCGCAGGTCAGACCCAGGCCGAGGCTGCAGCTGGTGGATACAGCGGAAGGACTGGAGGGGAGCGGGGATGGCTGGGCCACGTGGGGCTTTCTCCGGCAGCCTTGAAGCTGCTCAGAGAGGAAGACGGGGCAGGTTTCGTATCCAGACTTTGAGGTGGGGGGAGGTTTGGCTTGTGGGGAGTGAGAAACTAGCGGGGGGAACGGAGGAAACCTGGCCTTGGAACCCCCCTCCTCTGCACTTGCTTCCATAGAAACCAGACCTGGGGCTTCACCCGAGACTCGGGGGTAAGCCCTGATGGCAGTCAACACTGCCTTCGCGCCTTTCACGATGAGGAGTCCAGGTAGAGACCTTCCTCCCCTTTTCTGGGTGCTTGGAGGGAGCAGATGAACCGGTCTGTCCCTGGCCCAGCAGTGAACAGACTTGGGGCCTCCAGCAAGCATCCGCCCCCTCCCACCAAAGCCAGTGAGGAAACAAGCTCAGGGCAGACTTCGGTATTGAGATCGAATTTGTCACTTCTGGTGTGTACAGTCCTCTTTCAAGTTTGATAGAAGCCATACATTTGAAGAATGGTAACCTTTTTTTTCAAGGCTTAACATTACCTGTCATAGAATTTATACAGCAAAATCCTAGGACTCGGTTTTGACGACATTCAGCAAGTGTCCACAGCAAGTTGCTTTTTGGCTTCAAGACACAGAAATAACCAGCGTGGGACCCTCTCTGTAACCGATCACGGGAGACTTTTTTCCCTAGTACTAGAGAGTATTTAAAACTGCAGCTCTCCCTATGACCTAGGGCTGAATTCTCCCTTCCTGTATCAGAATTTCACATTTCTGGGGGTGGTAAGAGTCACCCCTTGGTGCGCGTGAAGCTGAGCACCCCCTCGTCCCTGGAAGCTTTCCGCCTCTGCACGTGGGCGCCCCTAGCAGGTACAGCCGCACCTGCAGTGCACACACCTTTGCTGGTGACCCTGGGTTGTCCCCCGTCTCTGCGTGCCCCCTGCAACCCACCTGGCTGTCTTTACTCAGGAAACTGTGATGGAGGACAGAGCAGTAAGGGTGACATTATAAGCTTTGTTATCCCTGACACTGCTGAAATGTGTATTAAAAGTGAGTGGTTCAAGGACTTCCCCTGGCAGTCCAGTGGTTGGGACTCGGGACTTTCAATGCTGTGGGCCCAGGTTCGATTCCTGGTCAGGGAACTAGGAGCCTGGACGCCACGTGGCCTAAAAACAAAAAGGACTGAATGGTGGGTATCTGTTGGTAACAGGCAGCGTAGGGGAGGCTGCCTGGTGTGACGAAGCCAGCACCTCGCTCTCGTGGCCGGTCTGCCGCACCACGTGGTGGGGGTCCCCAGGGCCAGTGCCCCTCCAGAGAGCTGCTCATGACAGTTTCAACCCCCGCTGTCCCTCTCCTACAGGTGGTTAAGACCATCGGCCTTAGAGAAGTGTGGTACTTTGGCCTCCAGTATGTGGATAACAAAGGATTTCCTACGTGGTTGAAACTTGATAAAAAGGTAAGTCAGAGTTAACTATTTACAGGCTATTAATTGGGCTTGGTCTACTCTGTTGACATTGAAACTCTGTCTTTTGTTCCTTTCTATTTATGTAAAAGTTTTTATAGACAGAAGGGTTGCTGGTTTCAGGTAAATGGGGATAGTGGCTGGAAATTAGATCCTGGTCTTTCTCCTTGGTGGAGTACGTGATGCGGAATCGCTTAGGTTTTAGTTGACCTTAGTTTTGTTGGTTTTTTTTTCTCTCCCAACAAGACTGTTAATCTTAAAAACCATGAATCATCCAGTGTTTTGTAAGTCTTGTTACTGCTTTGTTTGGGCCTGTGATAGAGTTCCTTCCAATTTTACAGTCTGGATAATTCCATTAACAATTACAAAGAAACGCATTAAGCTGAGTGTCTTTTCTCTAGACGGTTTCTCCCTTTTCTCCAAGTGCTGCTTTCCTCCCCTATTACTGTACCCGGCAGGAGGGCAGTTGGAGGCATGCAAGAGCTGGGGGAGGGCGTGAAGAGTTGCTGAGAGCGAGTCCCTGGTCCTGGGCTGGCCTGGCCCTGTGGACAGAGGCCGGATTCATGGGTCACTTGGGCAGTCCCCTGGAATTACAACATTGCCGCCCCCCCCTCCCCCCCCCAAACAGGGCTGGGACTCTTGTGAGGGTGTCACAGAATTCTCACCTACTGTCTTCCATGCTAAAAAGGTGACTTTCAAAGTCACCATTACCTTCTGACAACTGGCCTGATGGACCCTTTGAGCCAGTGGTTCAGCTTGTGCCGGGCTGGTGGGTCTCTTGTCTGTGGGTGGACCTTGCAGTGAGGGTCTGGCTTCTGCCCACCCAGGTGTCTGCCCAGGAGGTCAGGAAGGAGAGCCCGCTGCAGTTCAAGTTCCGGGCCAAGTTCTACCCCGAGGATGTGGCCGAGGAGCTCATCCAGGACATCACGCAGAAGCTCTTCTTCCTGCAAGTGAAGGAGGGCATTCTCAGCGACGAGATCTACTGCCCACCCGAGACCGCCGTGCTCCTGGGCTCCTACGCCGTGCAGGCCAAGTTCGGCGACTACAACAAGGAGCTGCACAAGGCGGGGTACCTCGGCTCCGAGCGGCTCATCCCCCAAAGGTCAGCCGGCAGGCCTCGAGGGCGGCGGGTTAGGAGGTTCGGGAAGTAGGGCTGGTGGGGGGTGGGTTCTCTGCAAGGCCCGGACTCTGTCAACAGCCCTGATCCCCCCGCACGGGGCCTGCGGTAGAGACACGCAGCAGGGCGGGACTGTCCTCACGGGCAGGACGTGGTTTCTTGGCTCTCCCTGGTGGATAATAAGTTGACCCCTGTTAAATCTGTCTTTTATTTACTAGTGGTCACATAACTGACCCCTTTTGGAAGAAGAGGCTGCTTAGAATAAAATACCTTTTTAAAATTTTTCCAGGAAGACGAGGCTCTTCTCATTCCAGGTTCTTAATTGTCCAGTTCTGTTAATTGTCAGAAATGTTGCATATTAGGAAGTAGATGGTTTTCTTTGGGAGAAAAAAAAAAAGTCACAGTTTGGGTGAGGCTGGGCCATGGCTGGTCACACGCCTCTCCCAGCCTTCGGGGTGACTGACGGCCCTGCGCCCTCTTGCTTTGCCACCCAGAGTCATGGACCAGCACAAGCTCACCAGGGACCAGTGGGAGGACCGGATCCAGGTGTGGCACGCAGAGCACCGCGGGATGCTCAAGTGAGTGCCAGGCTGGGCTCTGTCGTCTCGTGGGGACTCGGTGACCCGCTCGGAGCCGCTGGTGGCTGGTTCCCGGCAGGGAAGGTGTGACGAGCTGCCAGTGAGCTTTCTTCTTAAAGCCAGGTGTTCTTCTCCACCCCACCCCAGAGCCAGAAGTGGTTCAGCTTATACGTTCACACCCTTAGGCCTTCTCCTTGTTTGGGAGGAAAGAAAAACTTGTGTCTGAAATGCTTCAGTTTCATCCCGGGGGCCAGAGCATTGTTCACAACCCATCAGGCATGCTGTTTCATTCGTTGTCCATAAGGTGGTCATCTTCAAAAGGGTGTTACTGTTGATAAAGATCCCCAGAGAGAAACACTTGCTATTAAAGAAGCACCAGAGGGGTGGGTGGGGGGTCTGTCCTGTCATCCTCCTCTCGGACACTGCCAGCAGCTATGATGATGTCCTAGCCGCTGCAGGTCACGGGCAGTTTGGGCCTCAGAGACCGTGTGTCCTTGGCCTTCCGTCTCTGACCCGAGCATCTTCCGTGCTCCTAGTGAGGTGGATTGGGGAGGGCAGAGGGGGGGCAAGCTCCTGGGGCCCCCTGAGGCATCACGTGGGCGGCCGGGAGACAAGGTCATGCCCAGCAACGAGGTTTACAGGGAAGTCCTCTGCGTCCAGAGGAACCAGTGTGAGCCAGTTTGGTCCTTTCCTAACATGTGACGGACGTCAGTGGTCAGTGTCCAGGACAGCTGTGGGCCCGCTCAGGTCTCGGGCTAGCAGAGGGGCTGCGGTGGAGGCCCTGATGTAACTGTTGCACGCAGCTCACACTCAACGCCCCTGTCTGCTCTCCCCACGTAGAGACAGTGCCATGCTGGAATACCTGAAGATTGCCCAGGACCTGGAAATGTATGGGATCAACTATTTTGAGATAAAAAATAAGAAAGGAACAGACCTTTGGCTCGGCGTTGACGCCCTTGGACTAAATATCTATGAGAAAGATGATAAGTGAGTCGAACTTTATATTATCTTTTGTTGGTGGGGTAATTGGGCCTGTAAACAATGGAGGAAGTGGCAAATATGCACGTGGGTTACTTTCAGAGTATTTACCTAGCAACCAGTTGGCCCAGCGTCTGACACTTAACGGGCTTCGCAGCTATGACGTGGCGGTGTGGGAGGTTGGTTCAGAGGCGCGCGTTCTTTCTCTCCTGTTATTTCTCTCTCAGCCTACCAGCCCATGTAGCATGTGCTGAGGGGCCCAGCAGGGGGACCACCAGGGTCTGTGACCTCACAGGCTCTGGAGCTTGTGAAAGACCGCAGAACAGAGCTGCAGGAGGGCACCCCACCCCCTCCTCTGAGGCTGCCCACAGCTACCAGCTGGCAGTGCTGGGCAGCTTGAGGTTTGTGCTAATCTGGCCAAAAATATTTGTGATCCTACCGAGACCTTAAGATTCTGTAAACAATAGCCTTTATGTACAGACAATTTAGCTAAATCCTCAACTTGCGGGAGAGATCCGATTGCCTCTCAAAGTGTTAATGTTTGTCGACTGGGCTCTCGGCAATGCAGAGCCAGCCCACCCCCCCTTGACTTCCTTTGCCCATCCCTGTGGTTACAAACTCTGCACAGATGCCTTTTTCCTGCCAAGTAGCTGGATTCACAGAAAAAGATTGTTCTGATGAGCGAGGGCGAGTTTTTCACGGCAGGTCCCTGCTCCTTGGACTTGGAGTGATAGCTCCCCCGCCTCACCTGCTCTCATGTTAGTGGTCTCTGCTCCCCTATGCCCCAGGTACGCTGCCCCCCACCCCCCACGATCAAGAGCAGACCAGCACTGCTTTTGACAGACGATATCATATGCAGCGTTGTTTGGTCACTCAGTGTGTCCGACTCTTTGCGGCCCCATGGACTGTAGCCTGTCAGGCTCCTCTGTCCATGGGATTTTCCAGGCAAGAATACTGGAGTGGGTTGCCCTTTCCTCCTCCAGGGGATCTTCCTGACCCAGGGATCGAACCTGTGTCACCTGCATCAGCAGGCAGGTTCTTTACCACTGAGCCACCAGGGAAGCCCAGTATCATCTGTAGAATCCGCTGTAATCCCAGTGTGCTTGCCAGAACCCAGGGTGTAGAATCCTTTCTCCTGGGGGGTGGGGTCTGTGTCGGACATTCCTGGCCCCTGGGCGAGCACCTGGAGTGGACGGAGGAGCGCCTTTATCCACCCACCGGAAGACGTGGTGCCAATCAGGCGACCCTGGTTACACTTAGGACATGGCTCGCTTAGCACAGGAGCGCAGGGACTCGTCTGAAGACCCAGAAGTGAGTCCCTGAGGACTCTCGGTGTCCTCTTTCCACTGCACCCAGACATGACCAGCCTGGATGAGTCGGTCCAGACCGGTCCTCAGAGAGCACCACGGCCTCTTGGGAACATGCGTGGGAAACCACCTCTGTCTCTGAACTCCTGAATGAGCAGATCTTGTAACATAGCCACGGCCAGGGCCATCCCAACAGGTTTTTCAAGCTGCGGGACACCGCCAGGGGCAAAAACTTGCTGCTGTCAGCTCGTCACCACGCCTGCCCACCTACATAAATGCCCATTTCCTCCAAGGAGAAACCCAGGTGAGCCACTTGGCTCCCCCAACCCTGCCTCTCCCCTCCAGCTCCCACCCACCCCTCAGCTGAACTGTGAAACAAGCAGTCTCTCAAAGGGTCTTCTCCCTGAAGAAGGCCCCCTCGGGCGTGGGGCACGCCTTGCTCCCTCCCGTTCCTGCTGGCAGGTCACTTAGCTCTTCAGTAGTCAGAGCTGTGCTCCTTTGAAGCAAATACTGACAAGTCCCTTCCACGGATGAGCAGGAGATTGTGGCTGGGTCTGAGGAATGTGGTGACAGCGCTTAGCTGTGGTCAAGTTGTGTTAAAGGATGATCCTCAGCCATGGAGCTGACGGTGGAGGACTATGAGGACCTGGAGCACTGCTCAAAGGAGAAATCTGCTATGTCCAGTGCGTGTTGGGTGATAGAGACCTGGTGTACCTTGCAGATACATGCTAAGTCACTTCAGTCTTGTCTCTTGTGCAACCTCATGGATTGTAGCCCTCCAGTCTCCTCTGTCCATGGGATTTTCCAGGCAGGAATATTGGAGTGGGTTGCCATTTCCTTCTCCAGGGGATCTTCCTGACCCAGGGATCGAACCTGCATCTCCTGTGGCTCCTGAATTGCAGGCAGATTCTTTACTGCTGAACCACCGGGGAAGCCCTGCAGATAAGCAGGTGTCTTTACTGAAAAGCTTATCCTTTTTAGTATTAAGCATGCTGAGATGGGGGATATTTCTTGGGGTCCCTTTTCCATCATATATATAACAGTCAAATGGGAGCACGTAGGGCAGGAAGCGCATGCCTTTCCTTCTGTAAACTCTTGATCGAGGGAGGAGAGGGTGGACTTCGGGTGTCAGGACCTCTGACGCCAGCATCAGCCTAGGGCAGGGAAGGTTGAGATTAGCTGTGTGACAACTGCCCGGCCTAGTCCAGCCAAAAACAAAACTAGAAGATCAGAGGAGCCTTGGGTCTTTTGGAAGCCCTCTTTCCCTAGCCTCGTCCTTCCCAGAGCTCACTCCTCTGGGCCTCTGTGTTGGGGCTGGGGCTGCAGCAGGAGGGGATGGGGCGAGATGAAGGCCGGTGTCTCTCCCGTTACGTTGCTCACCCAGGCTTGTAAATCACACATCCTGATTTCCATTTCTATTGATGAGCGTTAGAAATTATGTTTCACCCATTTAAAAGTACATAATTCTTTCCATTTTCTAAAAATTTTTCTCCCAGGCAGGTCTCTCTTCAGTGGGGAGGGGCACTGGAGTCACATCTTGCCACCTTGTTTATCGTCGGTGGCTTACCTGCATCTCCGAGGAGTGCAAAAAGGGATTTTATGATTCGTGAGTTTTGTGGATTCACAGGTATATCAGGATCACAGTTGTCAGATCATCCTCTCCTTTCTGTCTGTGGTACTCCAACTTGAACACGAAACATTTTATGTTTTGAATAGCTGGGCTCTGACAGAAGTTTGTTTCCACGAGGACCCCCTCCAGAAAGAGTTAGAGCACCTCTTGGAAGAGGTCTAAAAGCCCAGATCAGATTGGCCGAGAAGGGAGTTTGGACATGGGGTGGGGGAGCCTTGGTGGCTGTTCAGTGTGGCCGAGCGGGCGGCAGAGACTGGGTGCGGGGAGTTTTCTGATGCTCCAGCCCCGCAGAGAGGGTTGGTCCTTCCTGATAGGGGAGGGCAGGGCCGAGTTAACTGACTTTCCTCCACGTAGAGGTGTGGGCAGACTTTTAGGCTCATCGCCGCCCGGGGAGGTGACTCGGCGGTTCTGCCTGCTCTTGCCTGTCTCTGAGGCCCAATTTGATCTCCAGCCTGTCCTCCCACCAGGCCTTTCTAAACTCCTCCAATGAAAATTTTCAAATGAACTGCAACATGGGAAGCATTTTACAGTAAATCCCACGTGCCTGCAACCAAGGTTCCACCGCTGGCATTTAACCCCTTGCTTTGTGGTGCCTCCCCCCATCCACATGTCACTGCCCTCTGTCCCCACACCCTCGTTTGGACACATTTTAAAGTAGATTGCAGGCATCTCTATACTCGCCCCAAAATGCCTATTAATTACTAGAGCTCAGTCTGTTTTGTGGCTTCCCAGGCAACTCGGTGATAAAGAATCCGTCTACCAGTGCAGGAGATGCAGGTTCAATCCCTGGGTCAGAAAGATCCCCTGGAGGAGGAAATGGCAACCCACTCCAGTATTCTTGCCTGGAGAATTTCATGGACAGAGGAGCCTGGTTGGCTATAGTCCCTGGGGTCATAGTCAGACACAACTTAGCGACTTAGTAGTATGGTGGGGGGTTTTTTTGGTTTTTTTGGATGTAAAAATGTAAATGGAATTCACAGTTCTTGAGTGCTCATCTGCTGATATTAGACACATACATGCCTGCAAACTCCTGTCACAGTGTGGAATGTCATCACCGTCTGCTGCGTGTTTTGAATTTAATGTTTTTTTTTGGCCGTATCGCATGGCGTGTGGGACCTCAGTTCCCTGACCAGGGATGGAACCTGCACCCCTGCATTGGAAGCTTAGAGTCTTGAACCACTGAACTGCCAAGGAAGCCTCAAATTTAAATTCTTCTAACCATTGTTTCATTTTGAAACCATTTCAGACTTCAAAAAGTTTCGAAAAATAGTAAGTGCAAAGAATTCCCATATGCCCTTCCCCAGAGGTTGTTGTTCAGTTGCTCAGTTGTGTCCGACTCTTTGTGCCCCCATAGACTGTAGCCCCCAGGCTCCTCTCCCCATAGGATTTGCCAGAGTGGGTTGCCATTTCCTTCTCCAGGGATCTTCCCTTCCTGCCTTGGCAAGTGGATTCTTTACCATGGAGCCACCAGGGGAGCCTCTTCCCACATGTTCGCGTCTCACGTAAAACAGGGTCCAGGTATCACAGTCAGTACGTTCACCCTGATACGCGATGCTCTTAACAGTTTGGATGGTCTTCCCATGATTCCAGTTGTCCACTCATGTCCCTTTCCTGCCCAGGATCTGCCTGGAATCCCACCTACATTCAGTTATCACCCTTACCTCCCCCCGCCCCAGGTCTGTTTCCATCTGGGACAGTCCCGCAGTCAGTCTGTCACAGCCTTTAAACACCTGTGAAGAGTGCTGACATTGACCCTTTAGAAAATCCCTCCCCTTGGATCCGATCCTTTCCCATGATAAGACCTGAGGTTTGCACTTTGGGCAGGAATCCCACAAAAGTGCTGCCATGCCCTTTCATGTGGCCTGTGATGTCGGAATATCCTGCTTCTGGTGTTGATTTGAATCTCAGGTCAAGGTGACATCTGCCTGGCTTCCTGCAAAGATACTCTCCTCCTCTTGGGGATCGATAAGTATATTTAGGGGAGAGTCCAGTGAATATCGTTTTTATTATACTTGTATCTATTAATTCTACATCCATTGTTAAGAGTTGCATGAAACAAGTTTTACTGTGGTATTTGAGAAGTGATTTTTTTTTTCTTTAGATAATCATTTTGTTTATAGATATTAATGGAATTCTACTGAAAGGAGCCACTTTCTCCTCTCCATTTATTGTTTACTTACTGATATTAATATGGGCTCATGGGTATGTGTTATTTTGTTGCTCAGATTGTTTGAGATTTGCTTTTTGGAGCTCCTTTGACTTGGCTCCTATGCCCTCCTCTGACCCCAGATTTCCAAGTCGCTTCTTCCTTTCTGGCGCCTCCAGATGCCCCAGACCCCGCTCCAGCCCTGGAACTGGCTGCTTCTCCAAAGAGTTCTGGTTCCCCGTTATTCTCGAATTATACTTTAAAAAATTTTTTTATGCCTACGTAAGGACAGACTTGGGCTTCCCAGGTGGTGCAGTGGTAAAGAATCTGCCTGCCAATGTAGGAGACATAACAGATGCAGGTTCAGTCCCTGGGACCGGAAGATCCCCTGGAGGAGGACATGGCAACCCACTCCAGTATTCTTTCCAGGATAATCCCATGGATAGAGGAGCTACAGTCCATGGGGTCACAAAGAGTCGGACATGACTGAGCACAAAACAGACTTATAAATCCTTTAGAAATCTTCTCTGTGGGTCTTTCTCTGTTTATGTCCTGTAAGTAAACTCAAAAAAAAAGAAAAACCTTTTTTGGCTTACAATTACGGTCAAGTAATAATTAAAGGAGGTTCTTTAACTCGGGAGTGAGTCAGAATTTTCGCGTTTCGTCCTCATCTTTGACACTACAGTCATGTTTATGGTGACTCTGAATTGTTACAGGAGGTTTCAGTCTTACAAAGATAAACTTTGAAGGTAGTGCAGAAAGCAGAAGCTGGAGGCCATGGAGACGGGGTGCCCAGCTCTTGAGAGAAACATGGCTGTCTATCATGAAGGTCTGAATTTTCTGTGTTAGAAACTGTTTGGAGAGACCCAGATAGGAGCCAGAGACCAGATCATTGGCTCTTGAAAGTTCAGGGTGTTGGAAGCCCACTCCGCAGTGCTCACTGCACGGCCAAGGCTGGTTCCAGCGCCTCTGCCCTTCCCAGCACACTGGCCGTGTGTTCTGGAGCAGCCGATGCCTGCCTGGTGTCTCTCCTTCATGGCTTTTCCATGGAAGGACGGAGGCTGATGTCCATGGCAGGGACAGATGATGTGCTGAGTTCCTTTCCAGTGTTCAGAGACCTGTAAACAAAATGACTTTAAATGATAGGGCTTCCCCGATGGCTCGGCAGTCAAGAATCCACCTGCCAAGGCAGGATACTCGGGTTCAATCCCTGGGTTGGAAAGATTCCCCTGGAGGAGGAAATAGCAACCAACTCCAGTGTTCTTGCCTGGGAAATCCCATGGACTGAGAGCCAGGTGGGCTACAGTCCTTGGGGTTGGCAGAAGAGTCGTTCATGACTAAACTACTCTACAACACATTATATATCTGATAGTAACTGAACAAACTCCCTGCATGCTTTTTTGAGTGCTGTGAAACATGTTAACCAGATCTGTTTCAACGGGCACTGGTGGTCCTGTAGGAGAACGCTTACACAAGGATGTATACCAGAAGGGCTTGACCCTTAAGCCACAGCCTGGCCAGTGCCCTGACTCCCAGAAAAGGCTTAGGTGCCCTCTCCCGGCCTGCAGAGGCCACACCCACTGCGTTAATCCGGCTTATGTCGCCATAGCAGGACCTACACTGCCCATCCGTTTTTGGTTAAACATGCTGGTAGGCAGTGGAGGCCTCTCCGCCCTTTTTCTTTCCTAAATTGGAGGTTTACAGCTCACAGGCAAGGACTGTTTTTGACAGCAGCATCTTTGAAAGATGCCTTTAGGATCTTTCCTTACTTCTGGAAAGGTACCCATGGTAAATGTGTTGCGAGAATAGGGTGGAGGGCTTCTCCAGGCAAAAGCCGGAGAAGGGTTCCAGGTGCCCCCCAGGAGGAGAGGAGGGGCTTTGTTTCCCCTCTGGGGAAGGGGATGGTACCCTCCCATCCTTGTCACCCGGGGCGCGAGGGGGTGGGGCTCTGTCTCCCAAGGCGGGGGGGAAATGAATAGGGTGGGAATTACGAAGTTTTTAGAGCAATGTGGTCTTACATTCATACAGTGATCTTTCCCAGGAATGCCAATTAAAAACCCAGAGTTGTTGGCCAGTGGTGGACGAGTCGTGACGAAGTAGGACCGTAGGGGGGCTCTCGTTAGGGTGCGTGGTCCGAGCGCTGGCCTGGAACGTGTCCAGGAAGGTGTCTGCAGCCAGGAGAACATGCATCATGCAAATGAGAACCAGAGGAGCCGAATCCACACCAAGCCCCCAGCTCACCGAGAAGATGTAACAAGTCCACACACGAGCACCCAGCATCAGAGCACCTAAAGGCAAACAGGTTTTCTGAAGGGAGAAACGGACAACGATACAGTGACGGGGGGACTTGAACACCCCACTTTCAGCAATGACGCAACCACCCAGACACAATCAGCAAGGAAATGTTGGGCTCGAACCACGCCAAGTGCTTTCCTTTTCCGTTAGTGAGCAGCTGCTCTGAGTAGAGCATGTATGGAAACACAGGACATGCTCTTTACCATCAGAATGTGTACCTGCCTGGTTTTCAGAGAGCTCAGTAATGATGCAGTAATGTGAATAACACAAGAATAGTCTGTGTAGTATAAGGGACGGCACCTTGAGAGGAGAAGGGCTGTCGAAAGAGGGAGAACGAGCTGGCCCGAGCTGCGGGTCTGGGAATGGTGGGGGAAGGGAGGTGGGAGACCCTTCCAGGCAGGGGGTGGCAGGCAGTGAGCCCTGTGTTGATAGGATGGGCCGAAGCCGGCCGCTGGGGTTCGGTTAGAAGGCTCTTGGATACTAAGGACTGTGGGTTTCATCTATAGAAACCGGGTGGGGTGAGGGCCATTTTTGAGGAGGAGAATGGAGTGACCAAACGGGATGTTAATCAGGCAGGCAGACGGGAGGTGGGGTTCCAGCAACAAGGGACTTGATGAGGCTGCTGGCATGGGAAGGGTGAAGGGATGGTGATGTGGGAATGGATTGGGAAGGATGGTTGTAAGTTTCAAAGGATGAAAGGATGTGCTGGGTTAGGCATCCAGGTTGACCTCAAGATTACAAGCTGGGAGACTGGCCGCAGTCACAGAGAAAGATGTGTTAAATGGGAGCGTTATCCGGGCCTGGTAGAGCTCAATGCTGACTGACCCCCACCTGTCAGCTTGCCCCGCACAGGTGGCAGCTGTCTTGACTAGGATGGATATCACACGTGTTGATTCTTGGACTCGCTTTTATGCTTTTTGTAATTGAACTAAAAGAATGGGTTTGCAAACCTTTCTTAGCCAATCCAAGTACACATCTAACTTCTCCCACTTGTTTTTTGGACCTTAGGTTGACCCCAAAGATTGGCTTCCCGTGGAGTGAGATCAGAAACATCTCTTTCAATGACAAGAAGTTTGTCATCAAGCCCATTGACAAGAAGGCTCCCGTAAGTCCATGGCAGTTACCGTTACTGTTTTTCATTCTGCCAGCCAAATGCATCTCCAAGATAACAGATTTCTGTGTGTGACAAGGAGCCAGTGATTTCAGAACTACCGGGGGAGGTGGGGGCAGAGGGGAGGAGTTTGTTTTCTACTCGAAATCTGTTCTTAAAAAAACTGCCGCTTGAAGGAATTCTCTTACCCCTCTTAGAGCCTGTTGTGAATATTACCAAAATTAGGTTTGGAAAACGACTTCATGTCTTGGGTAATTTCGGTTCCATAGGTAACAGGGTTAGGCTGGGAGACACACGTCTGGGAGCCCTCCTGGACTTGGACAGTGCTTGCTGATGGCTAACGCTCAGGGGACAGCGTGTGGCATTGCTGTCCAGCTGTTCCTCCCATGGGGGTTAGTCCCAGGGGAAAAACAAGAGGTCTGAACACCATGGGGTCAAGTATTGTCCTTATCGAGAGAGTTTCAGCACTCGTGCTATTTGCAAACTCTTGACTCCTGCTCCATGGGTAGTTGAACAGTTGTTTTATATGAAACAAGCATTTAGTACAGACTCTCAGGCGCCATGGTAACAGGTCACATTAATATGCGGCACCACGAACCAAGGGTCATGGTGTACCCGCGTGATGTGGGCGGTGACGTGGGGGGGCGAGGAGAGCCTGCGACCCGGTACAGGCTGCACTTGAGATGTCACGGATTGTTCAGAGCCTTTTTAAAGAAGTTTACGGACAGAAGCAGGAATTCTAGGTAGACTGTTGAAGAATTAAGTTGTATGTGTTTTTAAATTTGGTTTAAGTTTAGCTTTTGAAAAGCTGGAAGGATATAATCATAAACTCCCAAGCAGAGGCGATTGTAATGCACTAGGTTGAATTAGCTGAGTGTACTTTTACCATAATCTGGTTTATGTGAAGCTGTCACTTAAAGGGGAAAAAAGGGAGAAACCTCTGCAGGTCACGTGCTGCATGTCAGGTGCGACCCTAGGACAGTGGGCACAGCGGAGCAGGGCAGGTCCCGCCCCATGAAGTATAGATGCCAGTGGAGAGATGAAACTGGGAGATGAGGGAAGTGCCCTCTGGCAGTGGAGTTAGCAGCGTCGTTACACTTAAGTTACACTTAACAAATCGGATGGAGGGAGACGAGAGGTGGGGGGTGGGCAACGGCTTCAGACGGCTGGGTTCAGGGGTCGGGGGCTCATGGAGGAGGAGGTCTCCGCTCAGGCACCTTGTGGCGTGGTGGAGCGAAGAGCTGGTTTGCAGGAAAGAGTGAGTCCCTGAGGCCCCCAGACCTCCCAGGGCTGTTCTGCCCAGTCTCAGGCTTTGTGCCTGGAGTGGTAGAGAATTTCCAAGTTTACACCTTCACTTACAAGAGAGAAGAAGAAACCCAAAGGTCGCCTTACCACACGGGGAGGGACCCCTGAGCCCATGTGGAGGGCAGCGCCCCCGGGGGGCCCCCATCTGAGCCCTAACCCTGCACCCTGGCCAGGCGGCTCCTCCTCCCGGCCGGCTGCTCAGGTGGAGCGGTTTGGGGCCACGTGTTGACTCCTGTGCTGGGACCTTCCGGTTGTGAACAGTCAAAGTCCTGACGCAAGGGTAGCTCTGCTTTGGGCCGAGACAGCTGGCTCTCCTTGAAAAAGGGCCTCTGGTTCATGCCCCACGGAAAAAGCAGAAGGACGGAGACCTGCCCTTGATGGAAGGCCCTGCCCAGCCGATTGATGGGGGGTGGCCCGGAGGCTCACCTGCTTCCTTGGGGCCTTGGATTCACTTTCCTTGAGCTTTCCTGGTTTCCGTTTTGAGGATCTCGTTCTCTGCCAGAGTTAGACAGCCTGCCCTGGTTTGCTTCAGGAGGCCTGGGCTGGAGACGTGGATTTAGAAATCTCTGAATATTAGCCTTTAGTTTTTAACTTGAAGTCAGAAACTGGCCACCTTCAAAGGCAGCACAAGGAATCTCCTTGTCTCCTGGGCACCGACAGGTGCTCTCACCATCCCCGCCCTCACAGGCCCTGTGTCCGGGCAGCTCTGTGCTCCGGGCAGTGTCACTGTAGTTCTGACAGTTTTTTTTTTTCTTTAAGTGACATTTTTCATTAATTTCTTTGCCAATACTTGGGAACCACAGCCAGGACCACCTGGGTAGCACGGCTGTGCAGCCATGAGAGGTGGCTTTCCCCTGTGTAACAGGAGAAAGGTGGGTAATAAAAATACCTGTTTCTCCCTGCTCCTTGGGAAACCCGATGACTTAATAACAAGGGTGTGAAACCCCAAGGAGAGCCCCGCCCAGGAAGGCCCTGGGCTCTGGGGCTTGCTGTCACTCCCTCCCCAGCGTTTGTGGACAGGTGCAGAGACTGAGCCCTAAGTAGGTCCTTCCTGGGCGTGTCAGCCAGCTCACCTGGCAGGTTCCTGTATCTTCAGGAGTCCTGGGGACGTGCAGCACTGGTCCTTTGTTTCAGACCACCCTCCCCTGTTCCAGCCTCCGCGTCTGGAGGCGCGGAGGGCACTGTGGTTCCCAGGAGCAAGGAAAGCAGGAAGAGGAAGCAGATAACTTTAACTTTTAGGCAGAGTTTCTAAACCACACTCCCTCTGTCACCTGTGTTAGTCACATGGGTGACCAGGAGCCAAGAAAGAAGACTGTGTCCCAGACCCGTGTGGTCCCAGAGTCAGGAAGCTCTTGGGTGCTGTGATTTCTGATCTTTTCAAGGCGGCTTTCCAGTAGTGGTGTCATAAGGCAGCCCAAAGTCTGAGCCAGGCGTTTCTTGTATCAGCCAGCTTTCACTGTGCCAGACGCCTTTCTCAGTCCCTGTGAATATTTTGTGACTCAAGTCCTGACAACAAAGCCTCTGATTGTATAGCTGAAGACGCTGAGGCCCTCCGAGTGGCGGAGGGACTTGCCCAGGGTCATGGGGTCAGACACGGCAGGGCCACGTGAACTGTCGCCTGGCAAGTAGGTGTCCCCTGGACACCTGTAAACACAGAGCATGGGTTTGGTCCCGGCAAGGTAGAGGTGAGCGAGCATGGCCCAGTGCTCCAAGAGGCTGTCTCAGTGTGGAAGAGAGCAGGACAGGCCGGCAGGGTGAGGCGCTGGCAGCCCCTGTGGCCGATGTCTCCCATCGGCCGCAGTGGACACCGAAGTGACGGCCACGGAGGAGGGGCAGGGGCTGCTGTGGCCGCGGGCGTGTGGGATTGGACACGACACGCCGAGGAAGGGGGACTCTGGAGGCCTCTCCCAGTGAGAGGGCAGCTGAGGGGAAGGGGGGGTCAGTCCGAAGCCCTTCACGTGCGCCAGGACATTCGTACAGGGTCCTGGAGCTGCCTGGCTGGCGCTGAAGTTCTGGCGGTGCCCCAGGCAGTGGTGGGAAGTGAAAGATTGAGGCGGAGGAGACGGAAACTTAAACAGGAGAAGCTGTGCTGTCCAGGCAGGAATCAGGGAGGGGGCCACCAGGGGCTGGGGAGGTCAGAGGAGGATGTCAGCCTCGAGGTCAGCCGCTGGTCCAGTGGGGTTCTGGACCCCGTGGGGTTCTGGTGTGTGCGCACAGGCGTGCACTGACCACACAGTCCCTCTGCTTGTCCTGGAGGATGCCCCCTGGTCGCTGGGGTCAGCGGCTTTCCCTCTCTCCTTTTACACAAGGAATCTAGAACTGGGTGGGGTCAGGTTTGGGAGAAGCAAGCCAGAGGGTCGGCGTCTCCGAGTCAGCCTGCCCTGCTCTGTCCTGCAGGACTTCGTGTTCTACGCCCCTCGCCTGCGGATCAACAAGCGGATCCTGCAGCTCTGCATGGGCAACCATGAGCTGTACATGCGCCGCCGGAAGCCCGACACCATTGAGGTGCAGCAGATGAAGGCCCAGGCCCGGGAGGAGAAGCACCAGAAACAGCTGGAGCGGTGAGGGGGCGGGGTGACGGGGAGGGGCGGGGCAGAATGGTGAGGGGGCGGGGCGGGGCTGGTGGGCCCCCGAGTGAGGGCCCCCTGAGGCCGGGAGCCATCAGGGCACCTGGCATCAGTGCTGTCACCTGTGCCTGGGGCTGGTGAGGGGCTGGGACGAGCCGGCTGCTGTGTGGATGCCATTCTTCCCTTCCCCTCCTGGAAACAGGCAGCAGTTGGAAACCGAGAAGAAGAGGAGAGAGACCGTGGAGAGAGAGAAAGAGCAGATGATGCGTGAGAAAGAGGAGCTGATGCTCAGGCTTCAGGACTACGAGGAAAAAACCAGGAAGGCTGAGAAAGGTGGGCGGGGCCTCCTGGGAGGAGGGGCTCTGGTCCGGTTGTGATGGGAGGGTCGGATAGTGGGCACACAGGCAACCCAGAGGGACCCCTCTCCGTTAAGCTCACACCCAAAGTAGAGACTTGCAGAAGAGACATGATAAAGTGGTTATTTGGATTAGAAGCTAGTTCTGTGGGTTCTGTGCCGAATGCTTTTGGATCCCCGGGGTCTGGTGGGGTGAGGATTGAATTATCCACCTGTTTCTCATGAAGATGCAGAGGTTCGCGGAGGCGAAGCACTCTGCCGAGCTCACCCGAGCCGTGCTGCACAGCCCACCTTCTAAGCCGAGAGCCGGGCGAGCGGTCCCGATCTCTTGAGTTTGATGAGACCAGCTGGGCGAGGGTTCAGCCAGCCCGGGGGGTGGGGGGATATCCTCACCCTGGGGATGTGGTCCTCTGAACCCTGAGGAACCAGTTGCCCAGTGCTCCCCGCAGGGTCTTGGGAGGAGCGGCCCTGAACCCGGTCCCCTACTCCGCAGCATAGGGGTGATTCCTGCCCGGTCCCATCCGGTCCCCTAGGGGGAATTCGGGCCAGGACTTGAGGGGTCCCTGACCGCACCTCAAGCAGCTCTGGTTCTGCGCTCTCTCTAGAGCTCTCCGACCAGATCCAGAGAGCGCTGAAGCTGGAGGAGGAGAGGAAGCGGGCCCAGGAGGAGGCGGGGCGCCTGGAGGCTGACCGCCTGGCCGCGCTGCGCGCCAAGGAAGAGCTGGAGAGGCAGGCGGCCGACCAGATCAAGAGCCAGGAGCAGCTGGTAGGAGCCGCCAGCCTCCTGCAGAGTTACAGGGAGGCTGCCCCTGGGGACTGGCAGAGTGACACCTGCCTGATGATCGTTTGTACATTATGGCGGGGCTGTAAAGTGATCTGAGGGTGTAAGGTGGCCAGTGGGGAGGGTGGACGCTGCAGCCCCGGCGAGACGCAGCCTCAGACACGGCGGGCGATGGACACCGCCCGCCGGGGATGGGGCACCATATACTAAAATACGTGACCCTTCCTTAACGAATGGCGTGCTGAAACCGTTGCGGAAATAATCTGGGCTTCCGCTCCTTCCCCAGGCCACGGAGCTCGCTGAGTACACGGCCAAGATCGCCCTCCTGGAGGAGGCGCGGCGGCGCAAGGAGAACGAGGTGGAGGAGTGGCAGCTCCGGGTGAGTGGGGGGCGCGGGGTGGGGAGTCAGCAGGGGACAGCACCCTCTGGGGGCCCCCGTCAGGAACTAGCTTTAAGTCAGATTACGTGGATGCCCCCAGGACAGCCAGAGTCCTGGCACTGACCCCTTCTGGCGCTCTAAACATGCGTCCCCGCGGAGCGGGGTAAGACCTGCCCTCTGGGGGTCTCCAGCCCCTGCGAGTCCAGCTTTGGCTACTCCTTCCTGTGCGATGGGTGGGCTGCCTCACCTCTGAGGCTTGGTTCCCTGTTGCAGAGCCAGGACGAGCAATACCTGGCTTGTGAGCTGCGGGCCCCCCCCGAGGTTTAGTTGGTTGCGGCTGTAATAGAACTGCATCCCTCCTGCCCTCCTAGACTGCACTGTTCCGGGGGGGCCTGCCATTGAGTTCAGAGGGTAGACCTCTGCCAGGCTGTGGGGCTCCTCGCCAGCCCTTCCTCACCTGTGGTGGCTGCCTCCCCCTCCTGGGCCTTCACCCCCATCCCCCAACCCGAGTTGTGTGCAGAAACCTCTGGTCCTTGGGTTTTTGAAGAAAGTGCTCAAGTATTAAATGAGAGAAGTGGGTTACAAAACAGGTACAAACTAAGCACATCTCCAGGGTCAGGATGGTGGTGCGGTGCCCCGCTTAACCCCCTGCCCCCGCCCCCCAGCTGCTGGAAGAATTATGGGGTGAGAAAGGGTGTGAGCCACGTGCTGACAGACAGGGAAGAGCTTGATAAGCAACGCCCACCCAGCCACGGGGTTGGGGGAGTAAAATCCAACATCAAACACCCTTCAGTGGCTGGAGGGCTTCATATTTTTTCCGAAAGTATATACAATAAGCATATACAGGGACTGTAAAGAAGTTATAGTACTTAGAAAAGTGTCTACGTTCTCTCGGTTCCCTGCGCGCAGTTGATCGGGGTCTCCATACCCAGGGGTGGCCACCAGGTAAGCCAGAGCCTGGCCTCAGCTCTGCGCTGCTGCAGCCCGCCGCATCCAACCGGCGGGGAAGGGAGGGTGCAGGATCTTGATCTCCGCGTGGACCGTGGGCCTTCAGTTAAAAGGTTCTTAAGGATTCAAACCCGAGGTTCTCTGCAAGTTCTCACCTGTCTCTCAACCTGCTTCCAAAGGCCAAGGAAGCCCAGGATGACCTGGTGAAGACCCGGGAGGAGCTGCACCTGGTGATGACCGCGCCCCCGCCGCCGGTGTACGAGCCGGTGAACTACCACGTGCACGAGGGCCCGCAGGAGGAGGGCACGGAGCTGAGCGCCGAGCTGTCCAGCGAGGGCATCCTGGACGACCGCAACGAGGAGAAGCGCATCACCGAGGCCGAGAAGAACGAGCGCGTGCAGCGGCAGCTGATGGTGAGGGCCGGGGGGCGGGGGCGGGGGCGGGGGCGGGGGCGGGGGCGGGGGGGCGCCCCGGGCGGGGCATGGAGCTGACCACCGGCCGCTTCCCGTTGCAGACTCTGACCAGTGAGCTGTCCCAGGCCAGAGACGAGAACAAGCGGACCCACAACGACATCATCCACAACGAGAACATGAGGCAAGGCCGGGACAAGTACAAGACGCTGCGGCAGATCCGGCAAGGCAACACCAAGCAGCGCATCGATGAGTTCGAGGCCATGTGAGGGGCCGGGCCTCGGCTCCGCGCGGCGGCCGCCCGCGCCCCCCCGCCCTCCCCCCCGCCCCGCTCCGGGTCCTTCACCAGGATAGCAGTTACTGCAGTGGGAGTGTTCTGGGGCTGGGACCGGTGGCAGTTTCCCTGGTTTATTTTTCCCAATTGTATCATAGTGCCAAACAGGCCTGATTCTTTTTATTTTTATTGAATCACTTCCTGGTTTTTTTTTTTGCTTGGAGCAGGACGAAATCAATTAAGGAAAGCTGCCTGTAAGGTCTGAATAACTAACTCCTCCATGCTGGCATGTGTGATACGAGATTCAGTATAATTAAAACCACATTGTGGCTTATATTCTGTGCCATACTTTTTTTCTATCTGAAATTAGCCGAAATTGATTTTATTCTTGATTTCTATGAAGGATCCACCTCTGTATATTTGTTTTTTGAAGGGTGAAAAGTTTGACGCACTCCCTTACACGCGCACACCATTTCCTTCCTCCAGGCCTTCAGTTCAGTTGACGAAATCCTGTGATCATTCGATCCCTCAGGATCAACAATGCTGGATACTGTACTCGCGATAATTTTTTTTTTTTTGCTTAACAGGTAGAGGGCTACATTGTTGGACTTACACACCTAAATAATGATCAGCTATAGAGTATAGTATTTATATGTAAGCGATAACGTGGGTTTGTAACATTAGTTTAAAAAAGGGAAAGTTTCATTCTGTATATTTTGTTACCTTTTACAGAATAATAAAAGAATTACATATTAAACAAACGGCCCTGAATCTGACATGACCTGAGGGCAGTAAGGAGGTTGGTAGACTGCTGTCTTCACATCTGGGAAATGACGTTTTTTTTTGGTTTTGCTTTTAGTGTTCTTTGTGCATGTAATTGACTTATACGCACATTTGAGTTTTCTTTCAGAGCTGCTTATTTGCAAAAGTCACACAGGCTGTTTTGATAATTCAGACACCAGCCGTGAGGGCTCTTCTGACCTGGTCAGGATCTCAGTCCTTCAACAAGCAGACCCTGCTCTGACCTCCTCCTCTCCCAAGCACGTCCACGAAGAGCTGGTAGATGTCTGCTCATTCCCGGCCTTCCCGTCCACATTCGGCTCTGTCCTTTCCCCTTGAGACATCCTTCGGGGATGAGCCCAAGGCAGGAGGCAGTGGCAGGTGTCTCCCGGCAGGTGCTGGAGCGGCAAGGGGCCTTTCTCCAACCTGCTGTCTGCACAGCCTGGCAGCTGCGCTGAGAGGCTGACATCCCTCGGGTGACCCTTACCCAGCCGCAATGACTCCCATGGGGTCAGCTGACCACCTCCAGAAAGTTTTCCACAGCCAACGGGGAAGCGATTGATACTCAATGTTCCTTCCTCTTTGAAACACAGTTGCACTATTTGCTAAGCACAGGGGAACCAAGGTAACTGGTGAGCATTTATTGAAACCTGAGACTCAGTAACATATATACATCCATGATTGATCTGTTTAACTTAAATACACACAGAAGGGTCTGGAAGAATGTCTCAGTGGTGGGCTGGCTACAGATGGGCAGGTTCACACTCCTGAGGGACCCCCGCCAACCACATGTCCACACTCAGCCCCCCAGCGGGCCTTCAGGCCCCAGCACCTGAACAGCAGTCAGTGCAGGATAAGGGTCATGTCTGTCCACAGGTTGGGACTGGAAAGAACTTTCTGCCACTGGAGCTTGGCCTGTGAGCTTGTGTGTGCGCTGCCCGGCAGGTCCTCCTCTGTGTGAGCGAAGGGACAGGTTAGTGATGGGGCTACAGGTTAGTGGTGGCGGCCGGGGAATGCCCACCGGCCCTTCTCAGCAAAGTAGAAAGTACTTTTTTCTGCAACTTCAGACCATATGAAAACATGCCCCACCAGTGAGTAAGGGAGAGGACCCACCCCCTAACAGCAGGTATGAACACGCTTGGGTGTGCTCCCCAGGGGCCCACAAGCCTCCAAAAACCTGGGGCTTCTTCCCTGTGGTTTGGAAGTGAGGAGAAGGACAGCTTTGGGTTGTTTCTTCCAGAAGGGAGTCAAAGACCTTAATACATCACTGTGGCTGCAGACGGGCGGGGAGCCAGACCCACCAGGGCCAGGCTAGCTTGCAGAGAGGAGTTGCCCTCCGTGAGAAGAGGGTGCTGTGGACAGTGTTCCTTTTAAAACTAACGTAACTGTGAGTCTGGTTTCTCCCCAGTGGTCTCAGAGGCCCTGGGAGCGTGTCTGGATATCCTGGTCGTCACAGTGTTTCGGGAGCCTCGCTGCCCCAGGAAAAGCCAGCAGCACTCGGGCTGAGCAAGACTGAAAAAGCCTCGTCCTCTATTCCCTCCGTTAATGAAATCGTTTCTGAATCGCTGTTTGTTTGGGTTAAGAAGATATTCTCCTTTAAGAAAATAATCCTTTCATGATTGACGCCAGAAACAAAAGCCCCTTTTGAGACCTGTAATTTTTTGTTTCTTTAGCAGATCTAAATCCGATTTAAATTGTTGAAATACTTGGCTGTATTACCGCTCAGTTGTAAAAACCAGACTAACTGCCATTTGTGGTGGGTAAGGAAATGGCAACCCACTCCAGTATTCTTGTCTGGAGAAGCCCATGGACAGAGGAGCCTGGCGGGCTACAGTCCATGAGGTCGCAAGAGTCGGACACAACTTAGTGAAACCACCAGGCAGTTTCAAAGCCAGTTAAGTTACCTGCCACCATGGAAACGCTGCTTTTCTTTTTAACGGTATGAACCTTAGGATGGTCACTAAAGATCAGACAGACTTACTTGAACCAAGCCTGGTGCCTCCCAGGAAGCGGTCATTCACACCGAAGGTGGCCTGGTCCCAAACGGTCAGTTCTAGGCTGGACTGCCTCAGCTGCGAAGGGGTGACGCCTTTGAAAACGAAGGAATGCTTCCACTGGGGACAGGCTTGCTTCTTCAGGACCGGAGACTTGAGTCTCAACCTCTGCTGGTTCGGCAGAGTGAGACAGCTGCAGAGGGAAACATTCAAAACCCCGTAAGCTCTGCCCGCCACGCGCTCCCTGTTGGTACTTGCTCCTGGGTGAGACCAAGTGCTCAGAAGCTGCTCATAAACCCACCGCAGAACAAAAACTAAGCAAGGAGCGAGCATGGGAACTTTGAGACCTGGCTCTGGGATCTCTCACTAGGATGTTCCAACTTCCAGGGCTGAATTCTGCTCCGAGGATTAAGGGTGCTTTGGGATTCTAGGCCACGTGGCCCTGGTCTTAATCTGCCTCCTTGGTGTGACCACCACCAGGCTCGTCAGACCTGCTACCCAGGGACCAGCACTCTGCACACGTTATCTCCTTTAACCCTGTTCTCAGACAAAAATCCAGGAGGGCTAAGGCAGTCGCTTGCTCAGGGCCGTACAGAAAGTGGCAGGCTTAGGACATGAACCCAGTTCTATCTAGACAAGGGAAGCCATCGTTTTTCCCTTATGTCACTGACTGGGGATTTAGCAATTCTATATAATTATTAACAGTGTTTGCTTTACTTTTGGAGACACCATTAAACCCGTAGTGAATGAGAATGAGACAGGCAGAGTCATCCATCTTACTGTTAATCCAAGAGGAGATCTAAAGAAAATAGTGTCAAGCTTAAGAAATATTTACTAACCGTTTTGCTTTCTCCGTGTTCCCCTTGGTCACCGTGCCGTCACTGGTGTCACAGTAAGGACTGATAAGATTTGGGTTTAGTTTAAAATGTATTCCAAATCTAGCTTCAGCACACCTGAGTCCCATGAAGTCTTGGAAACTAGTCTTGAACACACATTGTGTTGGGTTTTCGTAGGAAAGCTAAAATAAGTTTAAAGTGACTTACACTTTCAGTGTCCCCTTACAGGGGCAATGCCATATGTGTAATGAAAGTGGAAGTGTTAGTTGCTCAGTCGTGTCCGACTCTGCAACCCCATGGACTGTGGCCCGCCAGGCTCCTCTGTCCATGGGATTCTCCAGGCAAGAATACCGGAGTGGGTGGCCATTCCCTTCTCCAGGGGATCTTCCCGATCCAGGGATTGCACCCGGGTCTCCTGCATCACAGGCAGAGCCTTTACCATCTGAGCCACCAGGGAAGCCCTGCCTGTATGTGTAATGGTCATCAATAAGTAATGATTGATTACAATGGAATACCTACCCCTTAACAAATGAGTTTAAGGTGCCATCTGACCGCACAGGTAGATTCTTGGCTCCCAGCACCACCAAACAGAGCTGACCGTTCTGTGATGGCTTGTCTTCTGTCCCTGGAAGGAAAGCTGGCATTTACCATCAACCCAACTTCTACAGCATGCAAGGCCGTCCCCTCAAACTAGTAGCTTAACCAGAGGATGTGTTACAGCCCTCAGGTCCCCAGAGCGAGAGCAGAGGACCATGTCCACCACGCGTGGCTCCCCTGGCCCTGCTCACATGCTGTCCACTGCGTCATCAGGGAAGGATTCAAAAGCCAGGCACGCAACAGCTGCCAAGAGGCATCAAGAGCCAAGGAGAGGAGGCAGGAGCTTTAGCCAGTTGTAGCCAATGGGCTGGGGAAGAGACCTCTGTTCCAGGGGTTTCGATGACCACAGGGTGTGAGCTACTGGTCTGCTGGGGGCCCTGCAAGCGTGGGCAGCAGAATTCCCTCTTCTGTCAAACAGGAGATCACTAACAGGGAAGCCTGGTGTTCTGCAGTCCACGGGGTCGCAAAGAGTCGGACACGACTGAGCGGCTGAAAACAACATTGCTAATAATGTGGAACTGCTTCCTCTCCAGTCTTCACTCTCCACCCTCCCCCCCTTTCCTAGGCCCCCGTTATCTGAGTCAGTTCCACCTCCTGAAGCTGAGGACCTTGAACCCTCCTCCTTCCCAGCAGCCACTGCCCACATGGCGCGGGAGCAGGGAGCCGGTCACTGGGAGCCTTGCAGGCACTTCAGCCTGGAGCTGGAGGTGAACTGGACCATAATGCAGGTGTCAGTCCACACAGGCCACGGCCTGACAGTTTCTCCAGTGAGAGACCGTGCGAGCCGGCTGCCTGGGAGGAAGCCCCCAGGCAGGCATCCTAAGAGCCCGTCGAGTGGGCATCACACACCTGGTTTTGGTCACTCATTTCCCTCCTAAGCTGAGGGGTCCAGAGAACCAGGCTGGGCTTCGCGGGTTTGGTGGGTGCTCCTGGAACACAGGTTCAGCGGGCAGCAGAAAGGAAAGGCTGCGGCCTCTCAGGCCGTCTGCTGCCCCAGACTTGGGGACAGCGACAGGGACGGACAGATGTTTGCAGGCAGAAGGCCACCCACCTTCTGGAGCCTCCTGGAGCTCTCTGGGCCCTGCAGGGAGGACCAGCTTGGCCCGGACTTCAAGTTCTCCATTACTAGTGGGAACGTTGTCTTCGGATTTCTCTGCCTGCGGGAAGAAGCAGAGCTCAGAGGCAGGACTCCCCAGCCCCCAGAACCTTCTGGACTCCTCTCATTGTCTCAGCGCTGACCATTAGTGTCCCCTTCCAACCTCCCCTTGCCCACCCCATCCTGGCAAAGCCTCTGCAGGCCTGAGAGAGCCCAGGAACGGGGGCAGGAGGGGCGCCAGCCTCCCCACCTGGCAAGTGAGTGAGTGGAGAGGTTTGGGCAGGGGAACGGAAGCGTCTAGATTCATTCCGGCCCCCTAGCAGGGAGCAGCCTTCACCCTCAGCTTCCAGAAATCTTCAACAACCCCATGGTTCCTTCCTGGCAGTGCCGAAAGGGTGGGCCTGTGAGCAGACCCCCACCCGGATCCAGCATGAAGAGTCACTATGTATCAGCCGGGATTAGGAGGGACGCCTCTCAGTCTGGGGATCTCGGCTCCTCGCCTGCTTATCAAAGAGATGAACAGCCTTGGCGGAGGCCTGCCTTAACCTGAATAAGATCCTGGGGGAAGAAGATAGGACAGGGCCCTTCAACAGGGGAGCTGGGGGGTGGGGGTAGACCACATCTGGCAGGGAAAATCAGGAGAGCCTTCACGGAGGAGCGGGGATTTAAGCGCCATCTCGAGCAGACCTTAGACATTCCAAGAGGAGGTCTGAGGATGAACTGAGGTTCTGAGAAGAGTAAGCACAGGGCACTGGAGGGGATTGGGGGGCGCTGTGCAGACCTCACAAGAGAAAAGAGATGGGAGGGAGGCTGGGGGGTGGGGGGTGGGGGGTGGGATGGTCCCTCCCAGGCCTAGGCTTAACCCCGTAGAGGCCAGAAACCAGAGCTGCCTCTAAGCAGAAGTATAGCATTAGTCACTCAGTCCCGTCTGACTCTCTGCAACCCCATGGACTGTAGCCCTCCAGGCTCCTCTGTCCCTGGAATTCTCCAGACAAGAACACCGGAGTGGGTTGCCATTCCCTTCTCTGGGGGAATCTTCCTGACCTGGGATAGAACCTGGGTCTCATGCATTGCAGGCAGGTTTTTCTTTTTTTTTTTTACCATCTGAGCCACCGAGGAAGCCCACTTCTAAGCAGAGGCATCCTGAAAAACAGCCCCCTGGGGCTCTGGAGGGGAAAAGAGGGACAAGGGTGCCTGGGCCTGGGCCAGCCCTCGTAAAGGCTCGGCGTGAAGGCTCTGCCAGACTCTCACGTGGCCTCACACCCTGCTGCCACCACTTAGGAGGTGACAGAGCCCACGTCCCCTCTTTCTCATCCGTGTCTCTCCCTGTCCTGGATCTTGGCACAGAAATATGGGCAAAGCAGCTGCCCCAAGAAACGCAGCCCTTTCTCCCCGGCCTCTCACCTGCGTGGCCACCAGCCTGGCCCGCCCTCCCTCCTGGCCTAGCTGACGTGGGACCCCTGCCGGCCTTCCTGAGGACATGGGGTCCGGCCATTTCACCTCTTACCTTTTGGTTGGGGGTGGAGGCACGGCACATGACAGCCCCGCAGGTCTGGGGGGGTGCGGGGAGTCCCACCTGTCCGGCAGCCTGCCTGTCTCTGGGTGTGGACTTTAGCTCGAGAAGGTCAAGCCTCCTCAGCTGACACCAGGTGACCCCGAAATCTGGGAAGCATGTGGACCCACCAGGCCGTCACTGGGGACTGAACCCCTGGCCTGATCTGTGCTGGTGTCTGGACCACATTGAGGGTGGGGCTATTTGGGACCCTGAACACAGTTGAGCAGGTAAGACCCCAGCCTACCCACCCCCCAACCAGGGAGCCGGGCTGAAGCTCCCACTGCAGGGTCACAGGCCAGCAGGGGCCCCGGCTCCCAGGGATCTTCTGGGATTCTCTTCTGGGATCCCTTTTGACAAGTCAGTTTGGTTCTCACGCTGGGGGTGGGGGCTGTGCTTAGTTGTTCAGTCGTGTCTGACTCTTTGTGATCCCATGACTGTAGCCTGCCAGGCTCCTCTGTCCATGGGATTCTCCAGGCAAGAACTGGAGTGGGTTGCCATGCCCTTCTCCAGGGGATCTTCCCGACCCAGGGATCGAACCTGCGTCTCCTGCATCGCAGGCAGATTCTTTACCATCTGAGCCACCAGGGAAGCCTTCGAGCTCACCTTGGCCCGGAGCGGATACCAGCTGAAGGACTCTGATGCTCTGTCTTCGAAGTCCCACGTGGCCAGAGGGACGATCACTTCTCCAAGAAATACCCTCCGGGTGAGCACGCCCAGGTGCCACACGGACACCTGCAGCTGCCGGCTGGCCAGCTGGGCCAGCTCCACCTGGTACTGTGGAGGCGGGCAGAGACGGTGAGCCTGGGCTCACAGCTCCCGGATGATTTTTCGTCTGTTTGCAACACTTCCCCTAGTTCCATGCTTTATCTTTAAACTCTTAAATAATCTGGTTATTTTCTTCATGGCTACAAGCCCCGCGAGTGCAGTCCAGACCAACAGTCCACCACGCAGCATCTGTGCCCTCTCAGAGCCAGGTGCTTTGGGGAGCAAAGCTTTCCGTCCCCCAGGTCTGCCCACCTCGGGGCAGCTCTGCACGCTGGGCAGCCCTCTTTGACCCCTTGCTGCTCTTCGGGGCCTCCCTGACTGATGGCCCCTTCCTGACAAAACAGGACGACTCCCTTTGGCTGACTGAGGCCATGGTGCAAAGTAAGACCTACTTTCCGTTGCCGGCAAGGCCCGGGAGGCTGGGCCAGCAGACCCTGGACTGCTAGTCTCCATGGGGCACCAGTGTCACAGACGCCAGAGAACAAGGGTTAAGGTCACAGCCACTGCCACTCGGATCGAGTGTCAGGGTTCACCCTTCCCCGGCCCCCCACTGAGTGGTCTTCCAGGGGATCCTCCGCACCCCGTGGAGCCCAGGAAGTCTCCCCAAGGAGTGCTCTGCTTAGGAAACTGAGGGTCGGTTTTTAGATCCGCAACATTCACACATGCGTTCCTCAAAACTGGCGAAGCCCAGTATCTTACTCCTGCCCCCTGCCCCAGGAATGTGGCCTCCAGGGAGCTGAACTAAGGGCTCTGAAATCCTGGTTTCTGACACACTGTTCATGATTGCTCGGCTTCCTCATTGGCCCATCTTTTCCATCTTACATGTGATTTCTATGAAAGCCTAAAGCTGGGTCCATGTTGGGATGTTCTACATTTAGAATAAAGATCGGTTCTTCTCAATGTATGTGGGAAGTTTTATAGGATAACCAAGATACTCATAATATACTGGATAAAACATTGTACGTTGAGTTGAGATTCTGGGTGCCCTTTAACTAAGGTAGTGAAAACTTTAAAAATCAAAGTATATAATATTTATCTAAACTATAGTCAATGCTCATCTTTGTCTCATCTCATAAAATATGAGATATTTGTCTGCTCCTGTTCAGTACAAAACACCTTAAACCTGTGACGAGTAATTTTATATGTAAGCTCACAATGTGTGAGGTAGCACACAGCTTTTAAAAATTCTGTTACCTGAGCAAAGCCACGCGAAGACCAGGGTCTGGTGATTTGCTACTGGAGGAGTGTCCCAGACCAGTAGCACCTCAGCCCAACCCACGCTTACTGAATCACAAATGAAAAGAAAGTTGCTAAGTTGTGTGTCCGACTCTTGCGACCCCATGGACTGTAGCCTGCCAGACTCCTTTGTTCTTTGGATTCTCCAGGCAAGAATACTGGATTGGGTTGCCATTTCCTTCTACAATCTGCTTTTAAAAGCAATTCCTTGGGAAGTCCTTACGAATGTAAATTTTGTGAAGGACTGCTCGTCCATCCTGGGTCATGGGTGTACTTTTAAGGACTCTCTAAGCTTCAACTTCCCCATTGCTAAGTGAGGATGCCAACACATGGCTCAGAGGGTACATAAAGCCCTTGGTCACAGCAGGGGCACAGAAAACAATGACTATTTTCATGTCCCGAATAGGACTCTTGTGCCAGCTGCCCAGATGGCCCCTGGCTGGGAGTTTACAAATGCCCCTACTTGCCAAGGAAGGCAAACAAAGTCTTCTCTTTTCTCGGGCTTGATGCATGGAATCCCTGGGCTGACTAGCCTTCAGTGGGTACATCTCTGTGCATCTGGACTGTTCTTCCAGCTCAAGACCTCCCACGCCTGTCTGCTATCTACACTGGCTAGATATCACCTGCAATTCCCCACCCTGTATCCCAGTGGGAGGCGGTCCCTCCCTGGTCTCTGCCCTAAGCCACCAGTCACAATTCTTAGCGTCAAAGAAAATGGAAACCTGAAAAATTCTTCCAGAAATTTTTTTTTTAGTTGTTGTTGTTCCAACTCCTTGCAACCCCATGGACTGCAGCACACCAGGCCTCCCTGTCCTTCACTATCTCCTGGAGTTTGGTCAAACTCAGGTCCATTGACTCAGTGATGCCATCCAGCCATCTCATCGTCTGTCATCCCCTTCTCCTCCTGCCCTCAATCTTTCCCAGCATCAGGGTCTTTTCCAATGAATCAGCTCTTTGCATCAAGTGGCTACAGTATTAGAGCTTCATAAAAGAGGAAGAGACCTGGGTCTGCCAGATACTATGACAAAGAAGTGCTTTCACAAAGATACTAACTCAGCAGTTTCACTTACAGGGTCCCTGGTTTGAGGATACCTGATAGTCATAAAAATTCAACAGAACAGACCAATTTTAGAAACTGAAGTGAAGTCGCTCAGTTGTGTCCGACTCTTTGTGGCCCCAAGGACTGTAGACTATCAGGCTCCTCCGCCCATGGGATTTTCCAGGCAAGAGTACTGGAGTGGGTTGCCATTTCCTTCTCCTTTAGAAACTTCGAGGCAGCCTATTTCCTTTTCTCCATTGTCTCGCAAATCATTAATCTAAAGCCATGCACCAGTCCATCAGACTCAGCACTTTCTCTGGACAAAGGCTGACATTTATTTTCTACCACTTGCCACTGATTGACAGAGCCCTGCTGCAATGTTTCAGCGTCTGCACTTACATTTAACTGACTCAAGAGTTTGGAGGAACCACTGGCTGGACTCTGGCCCCAGAAGCCCAGCCTGGGATGGGGATACTCAGCCCAGGAGCGTTTGCCCAGCAAGTACCTTCAAGGTCTCCTGAAAGGTCGGCTCCACCGTGTTCTTCTGGACGCTGGTCTTGCGTTTTCCCTGGGACGATCTGTCAGGCAGCAGATAGGTCTTGACGTACCTGGTGGCCAAACGCAGACAGCAAGGGGTGAGAGCCACCGTGCGAGGCGGGCAAAGGGTTCAGGAGAATTGCAGGTCAGCGGTCTCTTTAATGCCGCTTCCCGCTGCATCTGGGGTTGACAGAAAGGGCTTAGCGGCTGCCCCAGTGACAGTGCTGGGTGCACAGCCCCCGGTTTACACAGTCTCTGGCTATAATCCTCTGGAATGTTTCTGGGGGTGTGAAGCCCCCCTGCTTCTCACATGTCCCCGTCCTCAGATATGGATCACTCATCACGCTCCATCACTCGTCACTGGCGATGCCCCGGGAAGCAAGGGGTCCCTGGGGGCTCAGTGGGCGGCAGGTTTCTCATCCACCTGCATCCTGAGGCCTGTGCCAGCCTGTCCTCACTCCGCCTGCCTCTTCTCCCCAACCCGCGAGAGAAAACGTGGAAACGGAAAGTATATGCTGCACGCGGTTCTCGTCCTGCGGGGCCTCGGACACTGCGTCCTGACTGCTGAGGACCCGCCTTCCTGAGCCCCTCTCCCCAGGTCTGGAGGCTGCCCACCCCCTGGAGCCCCGTCCCAGGCTGACCCCTCCGCTCAGGTCCTGAGGCCGTCCTTCTGGGCTCTTCCAGCAGTGGCACTGATGGCAGTGACAGGACGTGCCCGGGTCCCGTCCGGATGGGTTAGAAACCAGCTCTGCTCTCCCAAAGCCACAGACAGCAGGAACCCTCCCCCGATCAGGGGTCCCCGCTGGGACCCCAGCCTCAGGCCTCTGCCTCGCTTTCAGTCAAGCTTCTTACAGAGCAGGACTCAAGGCTCATCACCAACACCTCACTGTTGGCTGACTCAGATCGTTGATCATTATGAGACCTCACAAACACATTGGAAAACCAGAGATATCAAATATTTCTGTACGGCATACAGCATTATAATAAAAGACACGCCCACGTTATCTAGTTAAGTCCTCTATTTCCTTTCTTATCTTCTGTCTGGATGTTCTGTTACTGAGACTGGAGTATTGATATGTCCAACTATTACTGCAGAACTATTGGTTAGCCAAAAAAATTCGTTTAAGTTTTTCCATAAGATCTTACCCAATAGGAATATTCATTGGAAGGACTGATGCTGGAGCTGAAACTCCAATACTTTGGCCAGCTGATGCGAAGAACTGACTCATTAGAAAAGACCCTGATGCTGGGAAAGACTGAAGGCGGGAGGAGAAGGGGACGACAGAGGATGAGATGGTTGGATGGCATCACCGACTCAACGGACGTGAGTTTGGGTAAACTCCGGGAGTTGGCGATGGACAGGGAGGCCTGGCATGCTGAAGTCCATGGGGTCGCAAAGAGTTGGACACTACTAAGCAACTGAAATGAACTACCCAATATGAACTCAATATTTCTCTCTTCAATTCTGTCAGTTTTTGCTTCTTATATTTTGATGGTCTGTTATTAGACGTACAGACATTTAGGATCATTTTATCATCTTGTTGTACTGAACCTTTTACAAATATATAACACCCTTTTGGGTTTCCCTTGTGGCTCAGCTGGTAAAGAAACCACCTGCAATGCGGGAGACCTGGGTTCGATCCCTGGCTTGGGAAGATCCCCTGGAGAAGGAAAAGGCTACCCACTCCAGTATTCTGGCCTAGAGAATTCCATGAACTATATAGTCCATGGGGTCGCAAAGAGTCAGACACGACTGAGTGACTTTCACTTTCACTTTACCTCTTGTAATCTTTTTAGACTTAATGCCTATTTGTCTGATGATGGTACCGCCACCCCTGCTCACTCTTAGTTACCGTCTGTATGGAATATCTTCCATTTGTGTCTTTGGATCTCAAGTGAGTGAGTCTCTTGTCGATGGTATACAGTTACATTCTCTGTTTTTATCCATTGTGCCAGTTTCTGTCTTTAGATTGGACAGTCTAATCCATTTTTCTTTAAATTAACTACCTATTGTGTTTGCATGTGTGTCCAGTCGTGTCTGATTCTTTGTGACCCTTTGGTCTGTAGCCCACCAGGCTTCTCTGTCCATGGGATTTTCCAGGAAAGAATACTGGAGTGGGTAGCCTTTCCCTTCTCCAGGGGATCTTCCCAACCCAGGGATCAAACCTGTGTCTACTGATAAGAAATATTAATACTTACATATGTCATTTGCTGTTTATTTTGCCTTATAGCTTTTGTGCCCTCCATATTCTTTTGTGTTTAGCTGCTTTTCTGTGGTGAAACGTTTAAATTCCTCTCTTGCTTGTTTTGGTTTTCTATAGCTATTTTCTTTGTAGTTACCAAGGGGGTTGCATTTACTATCGTAAAATTATAGCAGTAATTGAATTCATACCATGTTAACCTTAGCAACATGAGAACTCTGCTCCTCTTCAGCTCTGTCCTCACCTCTATCCCTTGCTGACGTCACAAAATTGTATCTGCATGTGTGTGCTAGTCTCTTCAGTCCTGTCTGACTCTCTGCAACACTATGGACTGTAGCCCACCAGGGTCCTCTGTCCGTGGGATTTTCCAGACAAGAATACTGGAGTGGGTTGCCATCTCTTCCTCCAAGGGATCTTCCTGACCCAGGGATCAAACCCGGGTCTCTTACGTCTCCTGCATTGGCAGGCAGGTTCTTTATCACTAGTGCTGCCTGGGAAGCCCATGTGACCAAAAACAGAAAGTAACAATTCTTTTAAATGCATCAGTCTCTTAAATTGTGTCAAAAACCAAGTGTGGAGTGACAAGCCAAAATGACACCCATAATCTTTCAAAAGGTAGTAGTGTCCTACGTCATATGAAAAACCAAAAGTGGAATTATCTATCGCTGTTTACAATTATACTACCTTTTGTAATTGTCTATTTGCCATTATCGATCTCTTTATTTTTTCATATGTCTTGAGTTACTGTCTATGCTATGCTCAGTCGCTTCAGTCGTGTCCGACTCTTAGCGACCCCATGGACTGCAGCCCACCAGGCTCCTCCGTCCATGGGATTTTCCAGGCAAGAGTACTGGAGTGGGGTGCCATTGCCTTCTCCCTTTCATTTCACTTCCAGGGTCATCTTGAGCATTTCTTGCAGGGCAGGGCAGGGGGCAACATACTCCCTTAGCTTTTCTTAGCTGAGAATGTTGCAATTTCTCCCTCACTTCTGAAGAACAGTTTTGCTGTGGGTTTTGTTTCCTTTTAGCATTTTCCGTCTCTTTAGCACCTACTGCCTTCTGTGCTCTAAAGTGGCTGATAAGAAATCTGCTGATATTCTAACTGGGGATCCCTAGTACTGACAATTCACTTCTTTCTTGCTGCTTTCAACAGTCTTTCAAACATTTGTTTATAATGTGTCTCAGTGTGGGTCTCTGAGCTCATCATCCTTGGAGTTCAAAGAGCTTCTTTGATGTTTATATTTATGTCTTTCATCAAATTTGGGAAGTTTTCAGCCATTATTTCTTCAAGTACTCTCTCTGCTCCATGCCTTCTCTCTTCTCCTTCTGGTATGTATGTTGCCTACGTTGGTTCACTTCATGGTGTCCCAAAGGTCCTTGAGGTTCTGTTTGCTTTTCTTTAATCTTTTTTCTTTCTGTTTCTCAGACTCAGGAATTTCATCATCCTATCTTCAAGTTCACCTATTCTTTCCTTCACCTGCTCATACCTACCTTTGAATTCCTCTAGTGAAATTTTCACTTCAATTATTGTAGCTTTCACAGCTCCAGAACTGTTTTCTTTTTAGGTTTTCTATCTCTTTATTGATATTTCTATTTTGTTTATACATCATTTTTTAAAAAACTTTCTCCACATCCTTCTTTAGTTCTTTGAGCATTCTTAAAACTGTTGTTTTAAAGTCTTTGTTGAGTAAACCCACCATCAGATCTCTTTCAGAGAAAGCTTCTGTTGCTTTATTCTTTCCCTTTGAATGAGCTACACTTTCCTGTTTCAGGGGATAGTTTTGGGACAGTGATTATTCCAATTTTCCTAGAGCAGAAGGTACAGATAGGGGAATAATAGAAGTTAAGACTAGAAAGACAGGAGGGATTTGTGATGGAGAGCCAGAGTGCTTTAGCAATGCGCTGAGGAGCTACTGAAGGTTTCAGAGCAGAGGAGAGTCTGATTGGACCAACAAAGTATTCCTTTCCCCTAACTGGTACTAAAAATTGTGTGCTAAAAATGTTCCATGTTGGGGAAGAAAAAGATCAAAATGTGGGGCTTGCTTTAAACCATACACAGAAAATCAGTTCCAGCTCTAATATGAAAGTAAGTTTGAAAAAAATCCAATAGAAGATAACAGAGAAGAACGTATTTAAAATTTTCAGGTGGAATTCTCCTACAAACTCAAAAGGCAGACATTTTAAAGGAAAAAAAGGATAAATTGGACATTATCAAATTCTCTACAAGAAAAGTTACCACAATGTTAGAAAACAAGTAACAGCTAGGAGAAGACATACATGTAAGATATGTATAACCAATGGAGAGTTGTATTGAAAATGGATTT
Source organism: Giraffa tippelskirchi (assembly GCF_054371585.1). Classification (NCBI taxonomy): domain Eukaryota; kingdom Metazoa; phylum Chordata; class Mammalia; order Artiodactyla; family Giraffidae; genus Giraffa; species Giraffa tippelskirchi. Next base: position 157,918,129 of record NC_137283.1, on the reverse strand, counting down.
TAAAAAAGCCAAACTCCTGTAAACAAATTTTTAAATGACAATTTGATAGAAAATTGGACAAAAGATATGGTTGGGGAGTTCACAGAAGAGGTACAGAAGAGGACTATACCTTAAGTGATTGATGCATATATAAAGTTGCTCATCTTTGTTATTAATCAGGGAGACGCATGCTAAAATAATGATATCAATTCATATCTACCAACTGGAAGGAAATTAATCTATTTATTGGTTGTATAGACAGAATTTTATTTTTCCTACATGGAAAATCAAATTTCCCAGCACCATTTACTGAATTTCATCATTTCCGCATATAACCTCTCGATCATTTACATTCTCATGTATCCCAAGATCTATATCTGGACTTTTGATTCTGCTCTATTGACCTCCTGTCTGTCCTTGCATCCATGACGCACTGATTGAATTACTAAGCTTTATAATAATTCTTAATACATCTTTTTGTTTTTACTATTGCCTTGGTTATTCTTGGATTTTCACTTTTCCATATAAATTTTAGAATCAATAAATCTATTATCAAATGCCAAAACTTAGACAAAGAAACTTACGGATTGCACTTTTTCTTCTTTTCCTCCCCAAAGGCAAGGTTCTTACAGGCTCTGATGCATATTTCTAAAGAATGAGTTCTGAGGCAGTAACGAATGGCAAATTCTATCTCTCCAGTGACATTAGCATTGTCAAAACTGCCCATCTCTGTGCAAGTGCTGTTAATGCTGATTAAACTTCCCTGAAATCAAGAATGACAGATATAGTAAGTTACTTCACAGCTAATCAACGTGTGTTTTTGCAGTTCTGGTTTCAAGATATCAAATAAATCAAAATTCACACAGAGCACGCATCCTGACTCACATTAAGTTAATAACATGCCATCTTGTACTTTGCACAATAACTTGCCACATTTCCTGTCCTAAGGAGATGAGGACATGACTCTGAGTAAACTCCAGGAGACAGTGAAGGACACAGAGCCTGGAGGGCTACAGTTCATGGGCTTGCAAAGAGTCAGACATGACTTAGCGACTGAGCAACAAAAACAACAAGGAGATGAGGAATCTTCAGAAGGGCTGGTCTTGCCCAGATATGCTGTTTGCCTAGCCATAAAGGTTACACAATCTCATTCCTGAACACAGACCACTTGGGAAGATGTGAACTATCTCCTGTGCAATTCTGCAAAGATAAATCCTCAAGGGCAGATAATATCCATGGTAGGAATAGCCCTGTGGAGGGCAGCACAGTCTGGGGGCCAAGCGATTGGGAATTCCATAGAGCTGGATTCAACTGCTACTCATTAGCCTGTCAAAGTCTAGATATAAAAATTAATACTGTTCTCATAGCGTTATGGTAAGAAGTAAATGGACTATAGTATGTAAAATATAGTGAAGGCTATGGTCCTTCCAGTAGTCACATACGGATGTGAGAGCTGGACAATAAAGAAGGCAGACTGCCGAAGAATTGAAGCCTTCGAACTGTGGTGTTGGAGAATACTCTTGAGAGTCCCTTGGACTGCAAGGAGATCAAACCAGTCAATCCTAAAGGACATCAACCCTGAATAGTCTTTGGAAGGACTGATGCTAAAGCTGAAGCTTCAATACTCTGGCCACCTGATGTGAATAGCTGAATCATTGGAAAAAGACCCTGATGCTGGGAAAGACTGAAGGCAGAGGAAGAGGGAGACAAAGGCTGAGGTGGTTGGATGGCATCACCGATTCAATGGACTTGAACCTGGGCAAACTCGGGGAGACGGTGAGGGACCGGGAGGCCTAGCATGCTGCAGCCCATGGGGCCACAAAGAGCTGGACACGACTTGGCGAATGAACAGCAACAGTGTAAAATACGCAAAGGCAATAATAAGTTGTGTTTCAATTGCTGTGGGTCCCCAGAATGAAAAACACAATGACCGTGAGTGAGGGCGCTCTAGGCAGAGATGACGTGGAGAAGAATCAGTAGCACTGAAAGAACAAGCTGCCTTATCGCTGTTCAGGCTGGTTAAATATACGCCACCCTGTGCCTGCAGCCAGTCTCAGGGTTGACTCTACAGACAGAGGGGACTGAACGTGACTGCCACTCTCCCAGTGGGTTTCTCAACACTGTAAAACATCCTGGGGAAAAAACAAAGAAGTAAGAAGCAAGCCTGAGTCTCTCTCACGAGACAGCGATCAAAACAAAACCAACAACTCCGAACCTGAACTAACTCATGCCAAGAACCCGACCAACTTCACCACACCCGGGTCCTGGCCCTGAAACATGTTATCTGCCAACACCCACACAACCGTTGGGATGGGAAATGCGTTTTAAACGTTACACACTCAGAAAGGCATGGAGTGGTCAGACCACACGAACGAGGGAGGCACAAGAGTGAAGACGGAAGGTGATGGAGAGGGAGGCTTGGCCAGAGGTATGAGCTGCTCCAGAGAAGATGAATGGAGGTGTTAAGAGTTTTGATAATTAACCTGGCAGTCCTGGTGGGTCTCCGCCCTGGGCCATGTCAGACTAGATTGTACTACAGCGACTCTGCTGCCAAGAACAAGCTGTTATTGTTGTTCAGTGGCTAAGTTGTGTCCAACTCTTTGCGACCCCATGGACTGCAGCATGCCAGGCTCCTCTGGCCTCCACTGTCTCCCAGAGTTTGTTCAGACTCATGTCTACTGAGTCAGTGATGCCATCCAACCATCTCATCCAATGAGTCGGCTCAGGTGGCCAAAGAACTGGGGGCTTCAGCTTCAGCATCAGTCTTTCCAATGAGTATTCAGGGTTGATTTCCTTCAGGATTGTAGAGCAAGTAGAAAACTGAATTAAACAACAAACATGGCTCCAAGGCTACCAGGGCAGCCAGGAGGCCAGGGTCCCTGATGCTAAAGAGAAGCACAGTGAGGTGAGCCTGAGAGTCCGTGTGCCGCAACTAAGACGTGGTACAGCCAGATAAACGTTTTTTAATCCTTGGAGAAAATAAGAAGTTCTTCTGCAGTTACTCTGGCGAGAGGGTTGTGTACCTTGTCCTCCAGCAGCAGTAGACTTGAGTGAGAGGACTCGGCTGGAAGTCCTGACTTGGGTGACTTTACTTACATCCCTCAGCTGCAGATTCCAGAGGGAAAGGATTTAAAAATACAACTACCTGGGGACTTCCCTGGTGGTCCAGAGGTTAAGATTCTGTATGCTGCCAATGCAGGGGATTCAGGTTCGATCCCTGGTCTGGGAACAAAGTCCCACGTGTTGTACAGCTTGACCAAAAGATTAAATGAAATGAAACAAAACCCTACATGCAGGCACATCATGATAAAATTGCTAAAAATCCAGGACAAAGAGAGAAATCTTAAAACTAAAGGAAAAGAAGCTCTGCTACTTTCCATGGAAGAACTAAAAGGGCAGGAGAGGGTGGAGTCCAAGCCCTGCTGAGGAATTGGGCACCTTCTGTCTGGGCAGGAAGGGGAGTTGGGTGGGTATAAACCCGAGCAGGTTAACTTTGGTGTCAGGAGGATTCGAGACTTCCAGGCTAATTTTTTTTTTTAGAAGTGGGTAGGGAGGTTTACTTGTTATGAATGAGAAGAAAGAGCCGGGAGAAGTTCTGAGTGAGTGAAAGTCGCTCAGTCGTGTTTGACTCTTTGCAACCCCATGGATTATACAGTCCATGGAATTCTCCAGGCCAGAATACTGGAGTGGGTAGCCTTTCCCTTCTCCAGGGGATCTTCCCAACCCAGGGATCGAACCCAGGTCTCCCATGTTGCAGGCGGGTTGTTTACCAGCTGAGCCACCAGGGAAGCCCATTAAAGAAGGGGGGACATGCTTGTTGAGAGAGCTGGAGACTGAGTCTCCAGGAGAAACGCGTCAGCACGGCTGGTCCCGGGGGTGTATCTGGAGCTGGTGACACGGCAAGGCAGACCCCTCACACTCACACTGGGCTTCAGGTCTGCCCTACTATGCGCACAGCTGTTCAGGGGCAGGTGTGCATACGCAGCACAGCTGACTCAGCCAGCGTGGTATCCAGAATTATAAAGCAGCCAGGAAGCACTAGAAATGCTCATCCTTCATTGTGTTAGATAAGCAGAGGTCAAAGAAGGTTGAGACCCACCCAAAAATTACAGGGCAAATCAGAAGTAGCAGCTGGAAGTGGGCCCGGGGTTCTTCATTCCTTGGGCGGTTGACTAATGGCAGTGTCTCTGAGTAACTCAACGGTGTATCGGCTTGGCGGGGAAAGTGCAGCCGCAGATAACGAAAGGCCAGCAGGGCGCGTCCTTTGGTCTTCTGCATTCTTTCAGTGATAACTCAGGACTTCACCACTGGGAGGGTTTTCTCTGCTTCTGTTTTCCCTCTAGACAGACCAGGATCTCCGAGCAAGTTGAGCCTCTGAGCAGTAAACAGGGTTGATCGAGAGGTCCTGGCCTAGAGGAGCATCTAAGAGCTCAGCCTGACTTTTATTAGAGCCCAGGGCTCTGTCTGGTTGTGAAAAGGAAAGTCTCCGCAAAAAAGCAAAGGAGAACTCATTAAAGCGGGCAGGGAGTGTGTGGTGACTTTCTCTGAAGGTCACGAGTTATCTGCTGTAACCGCAAGCAAGGACTCCTGATGCCCTTCACAAAGGCAGAAATCAAAGAAAGTCAGCTGAAACCACAGCTATGTTAAAACAAATAAACAGATAAATCTTGATTTCCCCAAGAGCCTGGGGAGAGCATTACCTCAGGGAAGTCAGACTGAGGTGGTGGAGCCAGACAGATGTCCCCCTGGGCCCTGACACTTAGTGGCTGTGTGATCTTGAGCACTTTTCTCATCCTCCACAGCCTCGGTTCTCTGATCTGTAGGGTGGGGATCTATTTCATAGGATTGGCATGAGGCTCAATGGCTATTTTGTGTAAAAAAACTGAGTCCGTGCCTACACTTAGTGAGTTTATTCAGCTTTTGAAACCAAATGATGTGGTCACTCTTTGTAAGCTGAGTGGATCATTTCCTTTTTTTTTTTTCTTTCCTTCTCTTTTATTTTCCTTTTTACTGTGAAATATATTGAAAAGTCCCTATAATGGGTAGGTATAATTAAATAATTATTAAACATCCACATACTCACCACTCAATGTAAGAAAGATTAAACCGGGGCTGTGGAAATGCTCCATGGCCCCTTCCTTACCTGACTCCCTCTATTCTTGCTCCCGAGTCAAGGGTGTTTCAAGTTTTTTTATCATCTTTGATTTTCTGTCTGGTTTTATTACACATGTATATATCCCCTCCAAACAACATATCGATTCATTTTGACTGATCTTGGAATTTATATAATTAAAATCATACTGTGTACATATTCTCCAGTAGTATACTTCCTTGATATCAAGTTTTAAAAATTCATCTATACAGTTAGGTGTAGCTTTAGTTCATTCATTGTCACTCCCAGGGTCCACTGGATGAACAAGCTATAATATATTCATTTTTATGTTTTTCTTTTTACATGCAAGAGCGTCTATATAGATATTTAAGCCATTCAACAACATTTTAATTAAAAGATGTTTGCTCCTTAGAAGGAAAGCTATGACAAACCTAGACAGCATATTAAAAAGCAGAGACGGGACTCCCCTGGTGGTCCAGTGGTTAAGACTTTGCCTTCCAATGCAGGGAGTGCCTGGCTCGATCCCTGGTCGAGGAGCTAAGATCCCACATGCCTTGCGGCCAAAAAACCAAAAACATTAAACAGAAACAATATCGTAACAAATTCCATAAAGTTTAAAAAATAAAAATAAAAAGCAGAGACATCATTTTGTCAACAGAGGTCCATCTAGACAAAGCTATGGTTTTTCCAGTAGTCACGTATGGATGTGAGAGTTGGACCATAAGGAAGGTTGAGCACCGAAGAATTGATGCTTTCGAACTGTGGTGCTGGAGAAGACTCTTGAGAGTCCCTTGCACTTCAAGGAGATCAAACCAGTCTATCCTAAAGGGAATCAACCCTGAATATTCATTGCAAGGAGTGATGCTAAAACTCCAATACTTTGGCCACCTGATGCGAAGAGGCAACTCATTGGAAAAGACCCTGATGCTGGGAAAGATTGAGGGCAGGAGGAGAAGGGGACGACAGAGGATAAAATGATTGACTGGCATCACAGACTCAATGGACATGAGTTTGAGCAAATTCTAGGAGATAGTGAAGGACAGGGAAGCCTGGCATGCTGCGGTTCATGGGGTTGCAAAGAGTCGGACATGACTGAGTGACTGAACAACAGCAGCAAAGGTTAATATGGGTATATAGCTAAATACAATACTCTTTTTAACAAAGTCAGTGCAACCAGAGAAGTTCAGAAATACTAAAGGAAAATGGAAGTTTCCAAAACCCCAGCGAGCACAGTGAGACGGATGGGGTGAACGCTTTGAGACAGTTCCCACTTAGAAGTGACCCAAGTGCCACGATAATGCTCCAGGTCTCAGACTGACATTTAAGAGAAACATCTAGGGACCTGGAGCTTTACTTCAGCGACTATAAATCGTCCAGGAGCCACGCTCCATCCAGGTGCAGGGAGCCCAGATGTGCGTTCCTAGCACGTGATCACTCCTCCAGTCACAGCAACCTCAGCTCCAGGGCAAACGTCGGCTGCATGAAAACACTGACAGAAATGCATGGATTTTTTCCAAAACAGAAGTGAAGGCAAAATCGAAAATCAGAGGGGAACTCTGATATAATTTTTTTCTCCCAGGGAATTGCTAAAAATGTAACCACATGTTTCTTCACACTACCAACACTTAGTTCCTGAGGACTAGAGCCGTTTTTTCTTTGGTTTTTTTTTTTTTAAAGAACTGGGATTTTTCTTCTCACAAACATTACATGTTTACGGAGAACACGCAGAAAACACAGAAAAGAACAAGAAAATTAAGAAGAAAGCATAAGCCCACTATTCTCAACCTTTTGATACAATCCTTTTAATTGTTTTATAGTGTCTCTAGTACGTTCATTTTGCTTTTCTAATTATGTGCTACTGTAATACTATTTTGTAACAATATTCTTATTTACCGATATCTGTTTTCAATATTCTTTTCAATATCCTTCAACCACATTACTTTGAATAGTTGCAAGGTATTCTTCTGAATAAATGTACCACAATTTAACCATTGCCTTATTTTAGACACTTTGGCTAATTCCAACTTTTCAAAATTAAAAAAAGTTATTAAGATAAACAATGCTGCCCTCAACAATCCACATATACATACTTTTTGGCAAAGTTCATGACGATTTCTAAAGAATAGTTTCTGTAACTAAAATAGCTAGGTGAAAGAGAGCATGCATGTTGAAGCCTGTGACATATATTTCTGGTTGCCTTCCATCCAGTTCAACCAGCAGTTTATAGAACACCTGCCTCTCCACACACTCGCCAACCCTGAGCTGAGCCACTTCTTAAATTTGCTAAAATGGTCCCCAAACGGCACTTGTTCTAATTTTGCACTGATTTAACTGCTCAGGAAGTTGAGCGCTTCCTCTATTTATTGTCCGTTTATGTTCTTACTTTTGTAATAAGCAGAGATTTAATAAGCTTTTTCTAGCCCCAACTTCCTGTTTCTCAGAAGAGGAGGCGACATTTCTTTGGGCAAGAAACAAAACTGTTCTTGGCTTTGTGAGAATTTAGTTTCCTCAAACATACACTGCTTCAGTCTAAGGGGAACAGGCTAGGGTTGAATGTCTAATAATTCAACCTCATGATGATAAATGTTCAGGGCACAAATCAGAGAAGATCTTAGAAGAAAGGGCAAAGAGAGCGTCAGGTTGAATTTGCACTGTAATTCGGAGGTACTTTCCCAAGAAACAGACTCAGTGCAACACATATACTCACCACATCCTGTTACCCCAGCATCCTTCCCCCCAACCCCCCACCCACTCTGAAAGGTCTTCGGGGTGTGGACCAGCCCCAAGTGAGCAAAGCTGAACTGGGGGTGGCAGTCAGTTTAAGAGGCCAACAATTCCTCTGGGATAGGACAGAAGGCCTGGACTTTTGACTCCCAGTCAGAATTCTGCAGTGACCATAAAACCTTAGCAAATGGCATAACCTCCAAGAGCCTCAGTTTTCCCATTTGTGAAATGGACAAGACTGTTGAGAACGACCCGGAGGTGGAATTCCCAGCTCTGCATTTAGCACACAGTAGGCTTTCAATAATAACTCTGATAAGAATGCATCCAACCATCTCACAAATATTTACTGAGTGCCATTAAGTGACACGCACTGCTCCGGGGCACCTGGGAATGACAGTAGGCAATAAATAACAGGTAAAGCCAATTCCGCAGGGGCAGAAGGTGATAAGCACGTGGATAAACAGAAAGCAGGTGAGCCAGGGAGGCAGAGCAGGGCAGAGGGCAGAGCTCCTAAAAAGGTGACCTTGGAGCCAAGACTGGAAGGGAGGGAAGGGAGTGAGACAGCCTGGAGCCTGGGAGAGGTAACAGCCCAAGGAACTGGGAGGCAGGCTAAGCGCAGCTGTTCAAGGACCAGCGTCCCAGAGAGGACTGGGCGAGGGGGCAGGTGTGGGCGGTGGGCAGCTGGCGGAGGGTCCCGGGGACCGCTGTGGGGCGGATCCGAGTCTGCGTGTCTACCTCTGTGTTGGTTTCTGGGCCTTGAAGGAGCTTAAGAGTCAAGTCGAGAGGACCCTGGACGAATTTGGGCTCCCTTAGAAGGAGGGTTTGGCCCGGTCCTCCTGCATCAGCCTTATCAAGGTTCAAGCTGGGGGACTTCCCTGGTGGTCCAGAGGTTGGGAGTCTGCCTTCCAGTGCGGGGAACGCGGGCTCCATCCCTGGTTAGGAAGTTGGTTTCCCACAAGCTGCATATCACAGCTACAAGAGCCCATGCTGCCCCAAAAGATCCCGCATGCCGCAACTGGGACCTGATACAGTCATAAATAAATACTTGTTAATAATAAAAAAAAAAATCTCAAGCTGGCTGGAGTCCGTACGTTAGCTGGGGTGGAGGCAAACTTTCCATGGGTCTTGGAAAAGCTCCCAGAAGCTGCTCCTCTGCCTCCCCTGTCCGTACCCACCACGGGGTTCAGCCCCAGGAGAGAATGTTCTGGAGCTGCCCTTGCTTAAGCTCCCCCTCAGGGATGTGTTCATTCAGTGTTTTCACCTTTCCCCTTTCCAAACTCTTCTCCAGGATAAACAACACCCATCCCCCAACAGCAGCAACCTGAGAGGCCCTGGCAGGACCATCCCGGACACTCAGGACATCCAAGAGAAGGAGGGCCATCCTGTCTGGCTCCGCTAGGACCGCGGCTGTGTGACCCAGGGCAGGAGGCTACCCAGGGCAGGAGTTGGGAGGGTCCCACAACTGGGGCTGCGAGAACTGAACGGCACATCCCAACTGCTAAAGAATCCCTAACAAACGATGTATTTCACTTGGATTTGAAATTGACAGGGCTCAATTTGCATGTTTATGTGTGCATGAATCTCCTGGTACGTGCTGCTCAGTCATGTCAGACTCTTTTTGAACCCATGGGCTGTAGCCCACCAGGCTCCTCTGTCCATGGGATTTCCCAGGCAAGAATGCTGGAGCGGGTTGCCAATTCCTCCTCCTGGGCATCTTCATGACCCAGGGATGGAACCTGCATCTCCTGCATTGCAGGTGGATTCTTCACTACTGAGCCACATGGGAAGCCTGAATCTGCTGGGGCTCTTTCTAAATTATAGATTTGGGCTCCAGAAGGCTAGAGATTTTGATCTTTGACAAGCTCCCAGGTAACCCCGGTGTCCCAAACTTTGAGTAGTGAGGGCGTAGAGCAGTGGTTTTGATGGAGGCGGGACCACCCACAGGAGCCAGTGGTTGGAGCCAAAGGATGGGTTGGGAGCTGCCAGCATTTTGTGGATTGAATCAAGGATGTTGGCGATTCTTCAAGGTCTAGCCTGCTTCTGCTGTGACTTCTGAATATTCTGCTGGACATTCATGGAGATGGGGGAAGTTTATCATTTTCTGACATGGACACTATTTTTCATAAAAATACAGCCACCCCAAGGCTAAAGTACCACAAAGGTTAGAATACTAGCTCTGGACCATGCTCCTTGCCACTAAAGGAGCTGGAAGGTGAATCAAGATGCTGGTTTCTAGAAGCTGAGTTCTTAATCACTGTATTACACCACGGAAGGTGAGCATCCATTTGATTACCAAAGCAATCCAGTGAAATAAGAACAACAACTCTGATACCATCTCCTTGATGAGGACTCTGAAGCTGAGGGAGTTTTTGTGACTGTTTATTTTTTTAATTAATTAATTTTTTATTGGAAGGACTGATGCTGAAGCTGAAGCTTCAGTACTTTGGCCACCTAATGCAAAGAACTGACTCCTCGGAAAAGACCCTGATGTTGGGAAAGATTGAAGGCAGGAGGAGAAGGGGATGACAGAAGATGAGATGGTTGGATGGCATCACCCACTCAATGGACACGAGTTTGAGCAAGCTCTGGGAGTTGGTGATGGACAGGGAAGCCTGGCGTGCTGCAGTCCATGGGGTTGCAAAGAGTCGGACACGACTGAGTAACTAAACTGAACTGATTTTTTATTGGAGGAAAATTTCTTTACAATATTTTGTTGGTTTCTGCCATATATATCAACATGAATCAGCCTCAGGCATGGGTATGTCCGCTCCCTCTTGAGTAATTGTTTGAGATCACTGAATACATTAAAGAGCTTTAACTGAAGCCTCAGTGCCCCTCACCCAAGGTTCCGTCTTACATATTTAATACATATCATGGGTTTAGACACAGAGTAAACATTCATGCAATGTTTTTGAATAACAAGTGAATGAATAAAAAGGCATGCCTATGAAAAGACTCTACCTTTAAAACATTACAAGGCGAGCTCAAAAAAAGAGCAAAGTTGGAGGACTTAAACGACCCAACTTCTTACAAAGCTACAGTAATCACGTCAGTCTGGCCTTGGTACAAAGACAAACAGGTCAGTGGAGCAGAACAGAGAACCTAGGAGAAGGTCTGCACTGACATGGTCCTTTGCCTTTCAACAAAGACACCAAAGTCAATGGAAAAATCAGAGTCCTTTTTCTAACAAACGGCACTGGAATAAACTGTATTCATATGTTGGAAAAAACGAATGTCAACCTGCACCTTTCACCATTCACAAAAATTAATGAGCTGGAGCAGGGACCACACATAAAAGCTAAATTTTCATAAAAGCTTCTAGAAGAAAACATGGCAGAATATCTTCATGACTTGTGGGTGGATAAGACAGAGAGGACTTCCCTGGTGGTAGAGAGGTAAGAATCCGCCTGCCAATGCAGGGAACACGGGTTCGATCCCTGGTCTGGGAAGATCCCACATGGGCACACATCTAAGCCCCTGCACCACAACTCCGGAAGCCCACACACCCTAGAGTCCAAGCTCCATAACAAGCCCACACTCCAAGGCCACCACAAGGAGAAGCCCCTGCACTGCAACAAAGAATAGCCCTCACTCTCTGCAACCAGCAACGAAGCAACCAAGACTCAGCACAACCAAAAATAAAAAGCAACTAATTAAAAAAGACAGAGAAGTAACCATGCAAGAAAAACCTGATGAATCAGACTTCATCAAAACTAAATACTTCTCATCTTAAGACACCATGACTTACTATGAATTACTCTCTGCATGTATGAATATGCTCACAATAAGATGTAAAAGAGAAAACCACCAAAGATTAGCAAGTTTTTTTTTCCCCAGCTGTCAATCTAAGTAAAATATCACCTCAGCACTACACTGTACTCCAGTTCATCCCCCAAGACGGCCCATTACTCGTACCCTTGCCGACCAATCCAATTTGACATCATGACAACCACACAGCACAGGTCAAAGATTATTAGATGAGACTCACCTGTCTCAAGCCTCCTGAGAACAAAGTGTTGAGCACTGGACTGGATGAGATGTCTTCTTGCTTCAAAACAGGGCTTGTAGAGCGTCTGGGGCTCTCTGGACTGAGAGGTTTCAGAATATCTGGTGTGCTGACCTTCTGAAAAAACAAACAAACATAAAATTAATAGAATGGTCTTCATTTCAATTTGGTTTTGTTCAAATGTGATGACTTCAATGAGCATGGCCTGCATGTTGCTAATATGTAAACTTCCAGGTGCTGAATAAAAGGGCACGCTTCCATGTGGATAAACCAATACACACACACACACAGTCACAAGGCAGACATCATGGAGCTTTGAGACATTCACAAACAGTGACGGGTGGGTTACTAAAGTATGAGTGAGTGAAAGTTGCTCAGTTTTATCTGACTCTTTGTGACCCCATGGACTGTAGCCCGCCAGGTTCCTCTGTCCATGGGATTCTCCAGGCAAGAATACTGGAGTGGGTTGCTGTTCCCTTCTCCAGGGATCAAACCCAGGTTTGCCTGCAAACGCATTGCAGGCAGATTCTTTACCATCTAAGCCATTAGGGAAGTACTTAAGGATTAGTACAAGTCTTAAAGAAACTGTAGTCCATATTTGACCTTCACAATGACAAAGGCATTTAATCACATGAAATACAGTATTCGGCCTATCAGGCAGAATTTCATCTCGGACATGCTCATTTAAAAAGGAAAAAAAATCAAAATATGTCTCTAAATTGAACAAAAATATTTTATAGTTGGGACTTCTATAATGTGTACAGCTTGTGCTTTCAAACATGGTAGCCACTAGTCACATGGGGGTATTTAAATTTCAATCAAATCAATTCAGCTTCTTGTTTGCACTAGACACATTTCCAGGGCTCAGTAACCACATGCAGCAGTGGCTAGGAAGTTCTATCTACAGGGGTCCCCAACCTCCAGGGTCTAATGCCTGATGATCTGAGGTGGCGCTGATGTAATAATAATAAAGAGCACAGTAAATGTAATGTTCTTGAATCATCCTGAAACCATTCCTGACCCCCAATCCCCAGCCTAGTCTGCAGAAAAATTGTCTTCCATGAAGTCCGTCCCTGGGGCCAAAACAGCTGGGGACTGCTGTATCAGACAGTGATGGTACAGAGCAAGGAGGGGGAAATCTCTTCTTGGTTGAAAAGACAAAGTTTCCAAATTGAGACTTTAGACTGTGGCACTGGGTTGGAAGTTCAACTTGGAAATATAAACAGTTGCACTATGGTCATAACTGTCAGGAGTGAAAAGCTGAGACTAGCATAGAAGAGATGAAAGATGTGACTGCCTCTATAACATTTGTTCATGCTCTCAAGTCTCAGAACTCAACTCGATTCCATCAGACATTTGTTAAAGCAACGCTGCGTTCAATGTGCCACTCTAAGTCCTGGGGGCAAAAGGAGGAGGGGAAGGCCGAGAAGATGCTTTGTCTGTTCTCCAAGGACTTACTGTGTGTGTGTGTGCTTGGTCACGTCTGCCTCTGCGATCCCATGGACTGTAGCCCGCCAGGCTCCTCTGTCCATGGCACTTCCCAGGCAAGAAGACTGGAGTGGGTTGCCATTTCCTGCTCCAAGGGATCTTTCCAAGCCAGGGATCGAACCTGAGTCTCCCGCATCTCCCGCATTGGCAGGTGGTTTCTTTACTGCCGAGCCACCTGGGGAGCCCCCAAGGGGTCACGAGCTCGTCAGATACAAACCATTAAAATGGAGGCACGAACCAAGTGAGAGGGACAGAGAGGTAGGGCGCGTGCAGGAGGGGCTCCTGGGGTGGCCTTCAGTGGGAGTGTGACCTGAGTCGGTACTGAAGGCTGGTTGGGGAGAGCCCCAAGGTTAGGGTACCCCAGGATGAGGGGCTATCATGATGCTCAGGTGTGGAGCAGGTCCATGTTCCTGGACCTGCTAGAGGCCAAACAACTGCAGAGACCATAGAGGCCAGGCAGAACCCTGGCCATGAGAGCACGCACGCCCAGTAATGTGTGAGGTCCTCCAGGGAATAGGCAGCTCAGGGGCACTAAAGGGAGGGCACAGGGCAGGAGACAGGGGGCTGGAGGAACCTGACACCCAAGGGGAGGATTTCAGAAATGAAGGTGTTCAAAAAGGAGACTATAAGACAAGGCTCACCTGAAATTAAAGAAATGCAGATTTTTAAAAATTGTCTATCAGCTTCCCGTATGGCTCAGTGGGTAAAGAATCTGCCTGCAATGCAGGAGATACAGGAAATGCAGGTTTGAGCCCTGGGTCGGGAAGATCCCCCTGGCGAAGGAAATAGCAACCCACTCCAGAATTCTTGCCTGGAAAATCCCATGGACAGAGGAGCCTGGCGGGCTACAGTCCATGGGGTTGTAAAGAGTCAGACATGACTGAGCAACTAACACAGTAAATTAGCAATTATTAAAATAACAAGTATAAAGTTTAGTGTTTGCAGAAGTGCTAGAAAACAGCTACGCCGCTCCTAGGGTTCGTGCAGACTGAGTCAAGCCCAGAGGAGGGCAGTTCAGCAGCAGAAATTCACTTCTTGATGAATCCTGGCCCAGAAGATACTTGCCGGAGAATTTCTGCACCTCAAACTTCAAGGATAGAGACTTAACTTGGAAGCAATCCTGACCTGCTCTCTCTGGGATTTCTCATCCCGGCATCATTTTAAGACAACCATTTTCTATTTCTGTGTCTCAGTGTCACCCCCGGCAGAGGGGCACTGGCGTCCCCCACTTACAAAGGGCACCCACTGAGTTACCTCTTTACTGCTGGCGAGAGGCTCCTATATGTTCCAATGGCAGTGTGAGTGGAACTGTCGCGAGCTCACCAGCTAAGGCGTGTGTAACTGCAGTCTGACAAACATCCTATTTAAAGATGTGCTCTTTATACGCCGACCGGGTAATTATTCAGCATTTATAGATCATGCCATAATTACTGAGTACTTTATAAACATTTGGCTAAATTTCTCTTTAAAACAGCCACAACACCAAGCAATGTAGGGAGAAAGAATTCCTACAGAAAGTCATGAGCGTATCCTGCCAAGAGTGTGGCAGTGAAGTGGACACACGGAGACAAAGGGTCTACCCAGTTGGGGGCTCTCTGGCCACACACCTCCACCCCATTCTCCCGGCTTCTACCCTTGGGCACCGCCAGCCCTTCAGACAACCTTGCAGTCGGCCGGCAGGTCCCCCCACGGCACGAGCAGCCGGGGATGGTGATGTCACATTGCATCACTTTAGAAGGTCAGGAATGAAGCATATGGATACTTGGGATGCCCCAGCACCTGGTACGTGACATCAGAAGCGGGAACCATGCAGGTCTGCAAACCTTGCTGGTATCTACTGGCAGGAATCTCAGGAACGCTCTCGGGGGTGGCCTCCACCTGGCCCTGCCACTCTGACTGCGTTACCCCCCGGCCATCCCTTGGCCCCCGAGTCCTCATCTTTAATGGGACAGTAACAGCCCAGGCTTCACAGGGGTTGTTTAAGGATTTAAAAAGTTCCTTTGTCCTCCTTAGGTGGAGCATATGATGAAGAGTAGAAGTTAAGAGTCGGACGAACCTGGGGTGTATTCTTGGCTCCACCTTTCATGAGCCATGGCTATGAGACAAGGTGGTTAACCTCGCACTAAAACTCAGGTTCTAGATATTTATCATGGGAGCAGCAATATCTTTCCCAGGAATTTAAATGGCAACCCACTCCAGTATTCTTGCCTGGAAAATTCCACGGACGGATGAGCCTGGTAGGCTACAACCCATGGGGTCGCAAACAGTCGGACACGACTGAGCGACTTCCCGCTCCCATTCAAAATGTGATCAAGTACTGGGTTGGCCAAAAACTTCATTCGGATTTTTCCATAAGACCTTATGGAAAAATCCAAACGAGTTTTTTGACCAACCTGATAAATAACACACATTCCATCCGCCCAGAACACAGTGTCACCTAAACGCACGCTGACCCTCTCCTCCACCTCTTGATTCAGGAACGTCAGTTGGGACAGTGTTCATGTGGGCACGGGGGAGCCAAGAGGAACACACACTTGTTTGCACTTCAGAGTCTCAGAGACCTTCCAAATACACGTCACGCCCTCTCCACGGCTTGCCCTTACAGCGAGGCCGCAGACCACCTGCTGGTCCCCAAGCCCCTCAGAAACACACCTGAGATCCTGCGTCTCACGCCCACAGCCACATCTAGTGACTCCGAATCTGCACTTCAACAAGACCCCCAAGTGACTTGCATACACGTTAAAGAGGAGAATCAGTGTTCAGCCTCCAAACCAAGACTGACTGATCCCCACCTCCCATTTCTGGTTCTGTAGCCAGGGGTCTGTGACAATCTCCCTAAGCCTCCATAAATGCAAACAGGGTCACGTGACTACCCACCTCAGCGTGGTATGAGGATAAAAGGTAAAAGCTTTTAGCAAAAGCCTGGCACAGAGTAACACGTACTAGCAATCTAGATTTATATTTAGATAAACTGCTACCTAAGTTATCTCAGGGGATCTTTGCAAGAACACTGTGCTGTTCCCAGAGGAACAGGTAATATCATCTTCATTCCCTGAGGGGATGGGGAGGGGCTTTTGGATGCTCAGGAGGTCATGTGATGACCTGGTGGATGGAGGCAGAATTTAGCATCTTGAGAGTGCGTGGAAGTCCCAGCAGGAGAGAGAGGTTACCCTCACCCCTTTGCCTACAGAACAGTCTGTGTGGGGACACCCTCAACAGAGCCCAGTATTGCAGAGAAGGGCACCTGTCCTCTCTAGCCAACCGGAGCTGTCACATCCACTCTGCAAACAGCCAGGTGGTGGTACTTGCCACGGCCAGGTCACCTCGGCCGCACTGGAATCCAGGTTTCCTGACCCTAAAGTCCGCTTTCCCTCACACTCCAGCACATCTGCTTCTGGCTCGGTTAATCCTGGTGGGAAGAGTAATTCTTTCCCTACAGGCCTTTGTCAGGTGAGATCTCTTCCGGGGGAGGTACCTGCAGAGTCTCCCTCACGACCGCACCTGGACGTGCAGCGTTTAGGGTTTCAACAGTTTCAGAGATCAGGACAGATTTTAACCAGAGGTTGTTGGAAGCAGGACGTGCCAGCCTCTGGCCTGAGCGAGTGTATCCACAGACCAGGAATAAGTGGGCACAGGGCAAGACTGCAGCTGAGCCTTTGTGCCTGGCGTGGCCTGGAAGCCTTAGGGGGCTGCGGGGGTCACGTGGAAGCCTTTCCCTGTTCTGAACCACATTTCAAACTCAGCACAACTGAATTTTAATCTTCATTTGGCCAGCACCCCCACCCCACCCAATGGAGAGGTTTATAAGTGTTTTTTAGACTGCTTGCTGTCTAGCTTTGAAATAAAAGGACAGAGAACTCTATAGAGAAAACGGGCAGGCATTGGGGCGGCCGGCGGGGTGGCCTGGGATACCCTGGTGCTGACGTTGATCGCCGTGTCAGACTGGCTCCTCCTCTCCGGCCGGCCCTCATGCTGCCTGGGGATCGTCTCCGGGTGCTGCTTGTCAGAGGTCATGTCATTCTGGGACTTGGAGAGTTCTAGAAAAGAGATACAAGGAAGATAGGTGGGAGCACACAGCTTTGCTGAGACCTTCCTCCAGGATTTCCGCACCCTGAGCTCTGGGGCCCAGAGGAGAGTCCCTGACATCCCACTGGATGTGGGACCCCGGCATGGGACAGGGGGGCTGGTTCCTGAATGGTGATCATGTGTCCCCTGGTCTCTGCAGGCAGGGCTGCCGTCCAGGGGGCAGAGGGGGTCCAAGGCCAACCTCCCCACCAGGTTATCTCAAATTTAGGCCATTATACCTCCCAAGTGTCTGGTTGTCCAAACCCAAAGAAGGCAGCTAAACAAACCAGCTGGGTTTTTAGGGGCTCCTTACAAAGATTTTACTATTAAATACCACTTCTTGGGGTATAAATAAGCCTTGGGGTATCCTTATAACCATTTCCATAAGCAAACCCTGAAAAGATGACTTAAAATTTTCTTTGCAATACAGTAGTTTAGAATTAAGATGAGTAAAGGAAGGAGGAAGGAATCCCACACGGCAAGTGCCCCTTCAAAGGTGAGTGTGTCCTTTAAAAGGCTTCCTTTTCCCAGGAGAGCCTTGTCACTCTAACATGGACCTTGAAACCACTCAACACTCAACAGAAATATAATACAGTTCACAAATATCATTTCAAATTTTCTAGTGGCCATATACTAAAAGACAAAAAGAACCAGGCAAAGTTAATTGTATTATAATTATATTTCATTTAATGCAACATATCCAATATATTAGGACTTCCCTGGTGGCTCAGACGGTAAACCATCTGCCTACAATGTGGGAGACCTGGGTTCAATCCCTGGGTTGGGAAGATCCCCTGGAGAAGGAAATAGCAACCCACTCCAGTATCCTTGCCTGCAAAATCCCATGGACGGAGGAGCCTGGTAGGTTACAGTCCAAGGGGTTGCAAAGAGTTGGACACGACTGAGCGACTTCACTTTTACTTTCATTCAATATATTGTGAAAATATATTATCAGTATTAAAATTATTAATGAAAAATTTCACTCTTTGGCCAACAGCGAGTCTCCTGAATCCAATTTACTCTGGCCACATTTCAAGAGCCACATGAGATCAGAGCTTATCATATTGGATGGCGCCCCTTCAGAGCACCCCTCTGTCTTGTCCCCACGCTGTTTATTAGTATCTCCCGCGAGTACTGGGCAGGGCTGAGTCTGTGTGTCGTCTCTGTTCTCTGGATGAGACGCCCACGTTCCCCTTTCCCCCAGGATACGTCAGAGTCGCTCCTCTCTGAGCAGTGCCGTCCATAACGCTGTCAAGTCTACCCGCTGGAACCTTTGGGGCCTCCTGCTCTGCTGGCTGCTAGAAAGGCCCCGGCACACGCCAGGCCTTCAGAGCTGTTGGGGATGCAGATACAGGGGACGGGGGAAGGGCCCTGGCTTTCTCCAGGAGCCGGTGTGCGTGCCTGGCCTGCAGGGCAGTGCGAGAACCTCCAGAGAGGCAGCCACTTACTTTTCATGTGGGTGGTGACAGACAGAAACAAATTTTCCACGGACTTATTGAATCCTTTAAACTGACCGAGTTCCTGCAACTAAAGCAGAGACAGAAGGAGAGAGAATGAGACTTCTGTCTGATGACCGGTGTTTGCTCCCGCAGGCTCCAGGCCACCAACCCCCAAACGCCTGCATGTGTGGTGTGTGGGTTCTCAGGGTGCACGCAGGTGTGTCGCATGCGTGTCTGGGGCATGGGCCTCTCGGGAGGGAGGAGCCCTCTTTATTCAGCATTTGTCCTCTGAGTTTTGACACCTGCATTAAAGGAAGGGGCAGTACCGTGTGGTTGTCAACAAGCTAACAACTACCTCATAGAAATAAGCACGGACATGTCATGGGCTCAAAGACTGCAGTGAGTAAATTCTTGCTTCTCTAGCCTCCTTCTCTTACGTCCCCAAGCCCAGCTCTGCCCAGAGGGGATGTCAACGTGAGCAGAATGCACGTGACACAAAGGACGGGGTGAGCAGCCTGGAGCCAGGGGCTCCCAATGCAGAGAACAGAGAAAAAGGAAGAGAAAGAACAGAAATGAGACCACCCCCCTCTGCAAGTCTCATCCATCCGTCCATCCGTCCACCCGTCCATCCATCCCAGTAATATGTCTTGAGCACGTCTGTGCTCAAGTAACTTCAGATAAATTACTCTCAAAGAGTAAAGGAAACCTCTCCCAAGGAGAAAGTAGAGCAGGATTTTGAAGGTCACTCTGGGGTCTCAGTCTGAAACTGAAAAAAAGAATTCTCTCACCAGCAGACGTGTCTATCCTCCTGTGTACAGATGGAGTTACTCCCTTTCATACGCAGAATAATAAATAATCAAGACCACGTGTTTCCATGGCACTTTACAGTTTCCAAGTACCAGCACAGACATTATTGGGGTGATTTCTCACACCAGCCGTGGGAGGCGAGCCAGATGGGTATGATTATCGCCACCTCCCAGGTGGGAGCCCAGGTAAGTCCCCCAGGATCACACAGCTAATTGCTCTGGATGGGAAGAGTCCTGGTCTTCTTTACGCTAAGCGCCTACAAACACTCAAAGACACGCATATTTCCACACGTACTCCCACATCTGTGAGTCACACGCCTGTGAATTAACCTGTATTTCCCTTTCCAACCCCCAAGGGCGCCTGACACATGGCAGCCCATCCAGCCCCCACACTCAACGGCACGGTTAGGGGACAGAAGCATCAAAATGACAAGAGTGAAGAGATAAGGATGTGGGGTGCAGGCAGAAGATGAGTCCACTGACAATGCGGGGCGTGGGGGGTGGTCCCATGGCCCCCCAAGGCGTGATGGAAACCCAGACACCAAGCAGAGCCCAGCATCTCTAGCCTCCTCTGGGGCCCCCCTTCCCTCCTGGCCTCGGGACCCTCCAGCCGAGGTTGGATCGCCCTGCCACGAGGCTCAGCCTCTCAGCCGCGTGTCCGTCCGCATCCCTCCGCTGTCCCCACCCAGCGGGCACCGGACGGGCGCATTACCCTGGCAGGGCCGCCGCTACACTGGCTTTCACTGAGAGGCGGTGGAGTAGGAGGAACCACGGAGATTTTGTTGCTGAGGAAAAACACAGGGATAAGAAATGGGTTGTGAGTCTTACGGTGTATACAACATTCACATTTATCTTGTAATTCAAGTCCTCTGCCTTTCTGCAAAAAAAATACTTCCTCACTTTTTAGAAGAGGGCCCAGCAGCCTGCTGGATCCACTCCGCACAGGGCCAGTTCCTGGGGTCTGAACGTGGGAGACGCAGTCCCATGGCCCCAGGCCTGGGCATTGTACTCCAGCTGTGCTTTCACAAAACAGCTGGGGAGCTGGGGCCTGGCTGCCCTGGCACCCAGACTTCACACGTGGGCACCACGTGGACCTGAGCATCCTCTCAGTGGGCAGCACCCAGCAGAATGCCCCAGATGCCAGGGATGTAAAAACCGACCGTAAGAGGAATCATAGGTTTATGCTGGAAGAAGGTGGCGGGGGGACGGATGGAGCAAAACGATGAAAAATCCGGAAACTGGAAAGTCTCACCACAAACAAAACAAAACAAAAGCTGCTGGTGGAGAGTTTTCAAGAACACTTTAATAAAGTCGGCATAGTCGGGTGTGTGAATTATTGCTTGCTTCATGATGGCTGGGTGTTTAGAATTTTGTTTATAAAGTTACTATCTCTCAGGCCATTATTCAAATCCACCAATGTTCATTCCACAAATGTCTCTAAAGTGTCAGGCACTGGGCAAGATGTTGGGGACATGAATGATTCGTAAAGGCAAATGCTTGGTTTAGAATCTCATTGGTGTGTGCATGCTCAGGTCAGTCATGTCTGACTCTTTGCCACCCCATGGACTGTAGCCCACCAGGCTCCTCTGTCCATGGGATTTTCCAGGCAAGAATACTGGAGTGGATTTCCTCCTCCAGGGGATCCTCCCGACCCAGGGACTGAACCCGAGACTCTTGGGTCTCCTGCATTGGCAGGCCGATTCTTTACCACTGAGCCACCCAGGAAGCCCTGAACCTCATTGGACATGCCATCAAAAACAATATTTCGTTTCCTGAAAACATATCAGGAAAATTCAAGAAACAAAATGTCTTGTGAGAAAATTCTATGCTTGATCCTTCTAGCTTTTCGTAAGAATGTGGAAATATCTCTGAATCTTCTCCAGGCACTCTTGATCATCTTTTTTTTTTAAAGTTACATTCCAAAGCAGTGACATCTGAAAGTCAGGAGGTCTATAGTTCTTTCAGTGAGTCCTCTGTGCTCCAGCCACAAGGGCCCAGGACAGCCTGGCCTTTGACAACACTCACCTCAGCTTCTGATAAGATTGCAAGAGCTTTGCTCCGGCTGTCTCGTGCTTGCCTGGAAGAGATATCGGTAAAGGTCATTTATTAGTAAGAATACAATGCAGATGATGGAACTACAGGATATAATACATTAAAATTATTATTTTCCTAAGAGTGCATCTTATGATTAAAAAGTAAGAGACAATTTTGGCGTGTGTGCTCTTGCTCAGTCATAGTCGACTCTTTGCAACCCCAGGCTCCTCTGTCCATGGAGTTTTTCAGGCAAGAATATGGGAGTGGGTTGCCATTTCCTCCTCCAGGGAATCTTCCTGACCCAGGGATCGAACCTGCGTCTCCGTCTGCTTCTGCATTGGCAGCTGGATTCTTTACCACTGAGCCACCTGGGACTTTGTACATTTTACTGAAAAATCATGAAACTGTACATTTAAACAGGTGAATTTTGTGTTATCTAAATTACATTCCACTAAAGCTGTTGTTCCATACACACATACACCCACACACTGTATGAGCCCATACTTGCTGGAAACGATTGCTTTTACTGAAAGTTGATGCTGGATTAGATTTTTAAATTCTGAATCATTTGAAAAACAGTTCAAGCTTCTAAGCTTCCATTTGTACTCTGCAAACATTTCATAATGGAGTGACTATATTCCTTTAAACATTCTTTGTTACAGAGATTGAATTAATCTTTTAAAAAATGTAATCTACTTACTTCTAGTTATAGAGGCTAATAATTTCCTAAATAAGACTCCATCTGATATAGTACTCTTTTTGTTTCAAGGAAAGGGGATTTTATGATGTGCTGTACTAAGACCCCAAAAATAGAACTCTCTAAGCCCGCAGTCCTGTGAACACAATGTTTCCCGGCCCAATGCACAGGGTTAGGTCAGCGCACTCGCCCAGCCTGGAGACCAGAAATGGATTCTCTCAGTGAAGTTCCCCAGAAGCCTCCAGAGCACCCAGCACACAGCTGAGAACTGCCAGATGCATGGTCCCAGGAGGTCAGAGTAGCTCCTGTGTTGTGCGTTCGGAAGGCTTTCTGTTGTTGCTGTTCAGTCGCTCAGTCGTGTCTGACTCTTTGTGACCCCATGGACTGCAGTACGCCAGGCTTCCCTGTCCTTCACTGTCTCCTGGAGTTTGCTCAAACTCATGTCCATCGAGTCGGTGATGCCATGCAACCATCTCATCCTCTGTTGTCCCCTTCTCCTCCTGCCTTCAACCTTTCCCAGTATCAGGGGCTTTTCCAATGAGGCAGTTCTTTGCATCAGGTGGCCAGAGTATTGGAGCTTCAGCTTCAGTCCTTCCAATGAATATTCAGGATTGATCTCCTTTAGGATGGACTGGTTGGATCTTCTTGCAGTCCAAGGGACTCTCAAGAGTCTTCTCCAGTGCCACAGTTCAAAAGCATCAATTCTTCAGCTTTTTTTATGGTCCAACTCTCCTATCTGTACATGACTACAGGAAAAACCATAGCTTTGACTAGACAGACCTTTGTCGGCAAAGTGATGCCTCTGCTTTTTAATACACTGTCTAGGTTTGCCATAACTTTTCCATAACTTCTCCAGTGTCACAGTTCAAAAGCATCAATTTCTTCAGCTTTTTTTATGGTCCAACTCTCCTATCTGTACATGACTACAGGAAAAACCATAGCTTTGACTAGACAGACCTTTGTCGGCAAAGTGATGCCTCTGCTTTTTAATACACTGTCTAGGTTTGCCATAACTTTTCTTCAGAAGGCTATAACCCATCCCAAAGAAAGACTTAAGTATTCCATCATCTCCATAAGACAGGAGGAAGGGCGGTGAGGGCGGGGTAGTAAGACAGTCAGGAATTACAGGGAGGCCTTTGGGTGGGGGGCAAAGTACTCTGATATCAAACCCCAAACCTTAAAGCTGGGGATGGCTAACCCCCGAGCTGACCCTGAGCTGATCGGTCCCCTCCCCCAAGTCCATGGGATTCTCCAGGCAAGAATACTGGAGTGGGTAGCCATTCCCTTCTCCAGAGGATCTTCCCAACCCAGGGATTGAACCCAGGTCTTCTGCATTGCAGGCAGATTCTTTACCATGTGAGCTACAGGGAATATGCCCACTGCCAGTCAGGGGTCCTAACCTGGGGGGCTCAGGTAATGGATGAGCCCTGAAATCACATTTCAAACTGTGA
This sequence comes from Giraffa tippelskirchi, assembly GCF_054371585.1. Classification (NCBI taxonomy): domain Eukaryota; kingdom Metazoa; phylum Chordata; class Mammalia; order Artiodactyla; family Giraffidae; genus Giraffa; species Giraffa tippelskirchi. Next base: position 157,894,327 of record NC_137283.1, on the reverse strand, counting down.
GTCCACCTGCCCGTGTGCATTTTTCTGGGGTTCACCACAGTGCTCACCAGACTCTAACAGGAGTCTGTGAGCCTCGTCCCTGTCCAACTACAAAACAACCCTTTAAAAATAAAAAGGCCTCACCCCGAAGGCTGAGCGCTAAACCAGCAGAGCCAGCTTGTAAAGAGTGAAGGCTCACACCTGTAGGAGCCTCGGGGAAGAAGGCAGGCTGGAATCTAAGAGAGCCACCCCGAGTGCACTGAGGGCCCCATTGCTGTGAAAGCAGAGAAAAACGGGAAAGAGGGAGAACAGACAGAGACACTGCCCGTCCAGCCTGTCCTGGGCCAGAGCGCAGACTCCAAGGGAGCGGCAGTTCTGAGCCCTGGGTTGGGGGGACTGGTTACAGCTCAGGGGCTGCTGGCCCCTCGTCCTCCCAGTCCTGGATGGCTGGGACTGCTGCCCAGAGGCACAGTCATCAGGTGACAGCCCCCCCCCAAACGATGCTCCTTCTCCCCACCACCTGCGCCCTCCAGCGGCTCCCTACCGCCCACATCTGGGCCTCCACCCTGGGGGCCCAGTCTCCCACCAGCCCTTAAGGAGGGTGCCCCATTGCCCTACTTACCCTGGGGGTTCTCCACTCACTCCCCTCGCTAATTGCCTTTCTACCCCAGGCCTGTACCTCCCTCTTAAACCTCAGCTTGGTCTCCCCATCACATTCCTAAATACCCCTGCTGAGCCCTGGGAGGCTGGGTCCACACACATGGCTTTCTGCTGCCCTCTGCTGGCGGCACTGGGAACCACCACCCTAGGCGTGGACACACCCCATCTGTAAAGTCCAAACGGCCAATATTCCAGGCTCTGTGCCTTCTCTGTCCCACCTGCTCAACTGTGCACTTGTGACTGCAGCCACGGTGTTAAAGAGTGGGTGTATTTGTGTTCTGATAATGGACGTTGAAATTTGAATTTCTTGTAACTTTTCAATTCAGTTCAGTTGCTCAGTCGTGTCCGACTCCTTGCAACCCCATGGTCTGCAGAACACCAGGCCTCCCTCTCCATCACCAACTCCCAGAGTTTACTCAAACTCATGTCCATCGCACCAGTGATGCCATCCAACCATCTCATCCACTGTTGTCCCCTTCTCTTCCCACCTTCAATCCTTCCCAGCATCAGGGTCTTTTCAAATGAGTCAGCTCTTTGCATCACGTGGCCAAAGTATTGGAGTTTCAGCTTTAACGTCAGTCCTTCCAATGAACACCCAGGACTGATCTCCTTTAGGATGGACTGGTTGGATCTCCTTGCAGTCCAAGGGACTCTCAAGAGTCTTCTCCAACACCACACAGTTCAAAAGCATCAATTCTTCGGGGCTCAGCTTTCTTTACGGTCCAACTCTCACATCCATCCATGACTACTGGAAAAACCATAGCTTTGACTAGACAGACGTTTGTTGGCAAAGTAATGTATCTGCTTTTTAATATGCTGTCTAGGTTGCAATTTTTTGTGTCTCACAAATGTTCTTCTTTTGACTTCTAACCATTAAAATACATAAAACCCATTCTCAGCTCATGGGAGTTATAAGAACGGGCAGAGGGACAGGTTTGGCCCAGGGGACCCAGTGTGCCCCACGCTCTTTTTCCTCCAAGTGTGTGGGGGAAGCAGCTCTCAGCAGGGAGCTAGTGAATAATGCAGAGTCCCAGGCCCACCTCCAGCCCCACGGAGTCGGCCTGGGGCACTGAGGTTGAGGAGCAACCCTGGGGCTCTGTTCCACTTAACTTTTTTTTTCTCTTCTACTCCTCAGTCATTTCTTACCAGAGGCTTTCCTTAAAAAGCACTTAATATTTATTTTTTAATTCTTTTTTTAATTCTCATAATGACTATGGGGAAATGTTCGTGGAAAGACGCCCCCCCTACTAAGGTCTCCTGACTGGCAGGTTGGGGTCCCACTCTGGCGGCCTCCTTAGGCTCTACTGAGAGCAGCTGTGGGTCCAGGCCCCGGGGTCCTAGGCTTCGGGCACATTCAGAAAGTCACAGAGGCATTTGTTACGATCGAAGCTGACTGTCTGCCAGGGGCTGTGTGGGACTTGGACTGCACGTGCTGTGGGGCGTCGCTGGGTGCCGCCCCACCTCTGTGAGTGAGAACCGAGGCTCATGGGGGCCGCGCTGCTGCTGTTCAGTTGCTCAGGCGCGTCCGACTCTTTGTGACCCCAATGGACGGCAGCACGCAGGCTCCCCTGTCCTTCACTGTCTCGCAGAGTTTGCTCAAACTCATGTCCATTGAGTCGATGATGCCATCCAACCATCTCATCCTCTGTCGCCCCCTTCTCCTCCTGCCCTCAACGCACAGCGGACTGTGTCATGGGCCCAACATCACAAATGACAAAAAAGCTGGCATTCATGCAACAACTTGCCTACAAAGCCAGACACAGCAGAGTTCGGGCAGCAGGCCAGTGACCATATGAGGGGGTGACCTTCTCTCTGCTCTTGGTCATGTTTGAAATATTCATAATAAAAAGCAAGAGCTTTTTATGTGGAGAACCACCACACATAAGCCAACGACTGAGTCCCTGAAAATCCCTAACCCTGTCTGAATTTTATAAGTGCTTCGTACTTGTCACGTGTATCTTATCCTGCTTAAGAAACAAGGCCTGTGATTGTGGCGTCCAGGCTCTGGTGGGGCAGTGAGCGGCCAGCAGCGAGCGTGTTGCCAGCACCCGCCAGAGGCTGCCTCTCCCCCCTGCCCCTCACCCTCCAAAGCACGCTCCGGGTCCTGTCCTTGGCTTGCAGCTCCCAGCCTTCGCAGCTTCTTCCGCCAACACACAGAGCTGCTTTGCGTTGAGCTGGATCCCCTGAGAAAAGGTACGCTGAAGCCCTCCCCCCAGGCAACTGTGAACGTGACCGCACTTGGAGACTGAGTCTTTGCAGATGGAGCCCAGGTGAGGTCATCAGGGTGGGTCCTGGATCCACACAACTGGTGTCCTTGAAAAATGGGGACACGTGGACAGAGGGGCAGACACGGACAGAGGGAAGATGGGGTGAAGATGGCGGTGCAACCACAGAGGCAGAGACTGGAGCGATGCGTCTATGAGCCAAGGACACCGAGGACTGCCGGGAGAGGCAGGGAGGGATTCTCCTCAAGGGCCAGCAGAGGAAACAGGTACCTCGGAAACTTGTTGACTTTGGACTTTCAACCTCCAGAGCTGAAAGACAATACAGGTCTGCTGTTTCAAGCCACCCAGGTCGCCGTATTTTGTTACAGCAGCCGGAGAGAGCCACCTTAGAGGTCCTGTGTGACTCAGTCCACATTGACCTCTCCAGCTTAGAGGTCCTGTGTGACTCAGTCCACATTGACCTCTCCAGCGTCGCTGGTTGCACTCACTGCAGGTCTTGGTGAAGCTGACCTTCCTAGAAGCCCCACCGCCACTAGACGGCACCACTTCCACACCAGTTTGTGCCTTCACGTTCCTTCTAGTGGTTTATTCTCTGGACCTGTCCTCACCAAGCTCATCTCGTTGTGGTTGCCAGGCACAGTTGCTTTAAAATTCCTCTGATGCCCTGTAACTGCTGGCATATACATCTGTCTCCCCCAATAGACGGTGAACCCTTTGAGGACACGGGCCTTGTCTTATGCATCTCAGTGTCCCCGGCACCAGAGGGCTTGCCAAGCAGAGGGGGGTTATAATAAATATGACAACAACAGTAACCAATGCTATTTTAACAATAAGTGTGACCTCATTCAAGCTGTACCAAATACATATGAAACAAGGTCATTTTTTTCACCACTTGGCTGCTGCATAATTTCACCCATTCATTCACATTCATTGTGTATAATACCCATGGCTCTTTATAGAAGTAAGAGTCAGGGGACACAACCTCTGCTCATAAGCAGGAACTTATGGAGCGGTAGGCATCCCCATGAACCACAGGGCAGAGCAGAGGCTTCTAGATCCAAAACCAGCCTGCAACTGGTGCAAGGTGTCTGTGGCAAGTCATTACACATCTACATACAACTGCATATACTGTATCTACTTTTATATCCACTTCTCTAAAAAAAGGGTGAAGTCAGAAAGACAAAAACAAATATCATATATTAACACGTTTATGTGAAATCTAGAAAAATGGTACAGATGAACCTATCTGCAAAGCAGAAATAGAGACATAAGACTAGAGAACAAAAGTATGGACACCAAGTGGGGAAAGGGGCGTGGGATGGATTGGGAAATTGGGATTGCCATACATACACTGCTATGTACAGAAATGATGCCTTCAAACCATGGTGCTGGAGAAGACTCTTGAGAGTCCCTGGATAGCAAGGAGATCAAACCAGTTAATCCTAAAGGAAGTCAGTTGGATATTCATTGGAAGGACTGATGCTGGAGCTCCAATACTTTGACCACCTGATTCAAAGAGCTGACTCACTGGAAAAGCTGTGAGCCAGGCCACCTTCTGCCTGATGACTCTGTTCACACCACAACCATCTGGGTTCCGTGACTTTCCATGGTACAGGGCTGCTGTGGGGACTTACACTGTCAGAGAGCAGGTTAACGATTATGTCTTAGAAGAAGACTAAGCCACACAGATCCCGTGATTCAGGGCGTGGGGCCCCTCAGCCACCTATGACCATGTGATGGAGCTGGCTGACTGAGCTGTACTAGGGCGTTCCAGAGAGCCTGCCCTCTGCCCTCTTTCCGGGGGACCTCATCACCCCAGAGAGGTGTTGGGGTGGTGGGGTGTGGCATCTGCAGCAGCACCTGTGGTCCAGGTTGCTGGCTGGTGGGCAGCTGGTGTGCTTGGCCAGCATCACAATGGAGCCTGGTTCAAGATGGGCATCCATTCTACAGGATTTCTTATAAGCACCTGCCTTATCCGTATTCTTAAAAAATTTTTTACTGGAGTATAGTTGCTTTGCAGTGTTGCGTTAGTTTCTGCTGTAGAGTAAGGTGAATCAGCTATACGTATACATGTATCCCCTCTTTTTGGATTTTCTTCCCATTTAGGTCATCATAGAGCATTGAGTAGAGTGCCCTGAGCTAGACAGTAGGTTCTCATCAGTTATCTATTTTATACATTGTTGTTGTCATTTAATCACTAAGTTGTGTTCGACTCTTTGCCAGGCCTCCCTGTCCTTCACCATCTTCTGGAGTTTGCTCAAACTCATGTCCATTGAGTCGATGAGGCCATTCGACTACCTCATCCTCTGTCGTCCCATTCTCCTCCAGCTTTCAATCTTTCTCAGCATCAAAGCAAAGCACAGGTAGGGGTTACTCACTCACACAAAGCCTCCCTGGGAACTATGCAAATACACTCCATCAAGATGGTTTGTCTGTCCTAGGAGTTGGTTGTAATATGTGGATTTTGTTAGAATAACACATTCTGCTGCGCCTTTCAGAAAAATAATCACAATCAACACACAAACCTAGGTGGCTCCCTTGCACAGTGCCCAACCTGCACAACTGTATGTGACAGTCCTGAGGGTTGGCCCACAACGAAGCATTAAGTATCCTCCAAATGCTACACAAAGGTGACTAAAACCTGAGGCTGGGGCAAGGGGCAGTGTCAGACAATTGTAAAGTGTTTTAGGACTTTCATTTTTCATAGGCAAGAAAAGGTCCCTAGGACAATAAAGTTTTAAACCAATCTTTGGCTCACTTATGCAAAGTGGAAAAAAAATCTTTCCAAAAATTTGACCTAAAAATCCCTTAGAATGTGAAGAACCGTGATATCCTGTCACAAACAGTTTCAGAGCTGGATGCCGGAGCCTTTGAGGGTATATTTTTGTCTTTAGAGATGTTTGAGCTTAGCTCTGGGGCCAAGACACCATTCTAGGATGGAAGGAGACACAGTGAAGGGCTATGAATCAGCCACCAGTGCCTTTCAGAAGAACTGAAATTAATTAATAACAGATTTATAATCCTGTTGGCAGAACGTGTATCTCAGCTAGCGTCCTTCTGCACTAGACATTACTCTTCTGCTTAGCCGCAAGAAAGAAAAATAATTTTCCCCTTTAATTAAGCTCCCTGAATTCTATCAGCAGAAGTTCTGTATGGCTTCTATGTTAATAACAATCCTCAAGAGCTGGGTAGTAACTCTTCCACAGAGAGACACCTAAGGTTGAAGGTAACTGGCCTGGGCTTGCTGTGAACTTGGGAATAATCAGGTATAAACTACTTTTCCACAACCTCTAATTTTCTCTAAAAACTGAATGTGGGTCTCAAGAGTTCTCTTATCCTAAACTTTTTAGATATTAATTCCTTATCAGATGTGTGATTTCCAAATATTTTCTCCCATTTCATGGCTTTCCTTTTTATTCTGTTGACAATATCCTTTGATGCACAAAACTTTTTCATTTTAATGAAGTCCAATTTGTCTATTTTTTTGGTTGCCTGTGCCTTTGGTGTCATATATAAAAATCATTGTCCTCCCAAGACTTCAGATTATACTACAAAGCTACAGTAATCAAAACAGCATATTACCACAAAACAGGTATATATCCAGAGAAAAGTAATGCAAAAAGATACATGCAGCCCAATGTTCACAGCAGCACTTCCACAATGGCCAAGACATGGAAATAACCCAAGCGTCCATCAACAGATGAATGGATAAAGAAGATGTGGTGTGTATATACAATGGAGTGTCAGTTGGCCATAAAAAGAAACAATGAAATGAAATAATGCCATCTGCAGCAACATGGATGGGCCTAGAGATTATCATACAAACTAAAGTAAGTCAAAGAAAAAGACAAGTAACATACGTTATCACTTATATGTGAAATCTTTTTTTCCTCAATTACAAATGAGCTTATTTACAAAATAGATTCACAGACAAAGAAAACAAACTTATGATTACCAAAGAGGAAAAGGGGAGGAGGGAAAAACTAGGAGTTTGGGATTAACAGATACACACTACTGTATATCAAGTAGATAAACAAGGACCTACTATCAGCACATGGAACTATATTCAGTATCTTGTGATAACCTATAACAGAAAGAATCTGAAATTATATATATATATGAAACTGGACTTTCCTGGTGGCTCAGATGGTAAGGAATCTGCCTGTAATGCAGGAGGCCCGAGTTCGATCCCTGGAGGAGGAAACAGCAACCCATTCCAGTATTCTTGTCTGGGAAATCCCACGGATTGAGGAACCTGGCAGGCTACAGTCCATAGGGTCGCAAAGAGTCGGACACGACTGAACGACTAACAAACACACACACGTTTGTGAAACTGAATCACTTTGCTGTACATCTGAAACACAACATTATAAATGAACCACACTTCAATTACAAAAAGAGATCTGGGCTTCCCTGGTGGTCCAGTGGTTAAGAATCCCTTGCCAATGCATGGGACATGGGTTCAATCCCTGATCCGGGAAGACTCCACACGTCTCCCGGCAACTCAGTCCATGCGCCACAACTACAGAGCCTGCTCTCTAGAGCCTGTGCTCTGCAGCGAGAGAAGCCACGGCAATGAGAAGCCCATGCACCATGAGGAAGAGTAGCCCTGCTCCCTGCAACTAGAAAAAGCCTGTGAGCAGCAACAAAGACCCAGCACAGCCATAAATAAATGTTAAAAATTTTAAAAATCATTGTGAAGTGAAGTGGAAGTCACTCTGTCGTGTCCAACTCTTTGCGACCTCACGGACTATACATACAAGTCGATGGAATTCTACAGGCAAGAATACTGGAGTGGGTAACCTTTCTCTCCTCCAGGGGAACTTCCCAACCTAGGGATCGAACCCAGGTCTCCCACATTACAGGCAGATTCTTTACCAGCTGAGCCACAAGGGAAGCCCAAGAACACTGGAGTGGGTAGCCTTTCCCTTCTCCAGTGTATCTTCCTGACCCAGGAATCGAATCGGGGTCTCCTGCATTGCAGACAGATTCTTTACCAACTGAGCTATCAGGGAAGCCGTCAAAGCCCAAAATATGTCATTGTCCCCTCTATGTTTCCTTTTAAGTGTTTTACACTTTTAGCTCCTACTTTTAGGTCTTTGATACTTTGAATTAATTTTTGTTTATGGTATTAGGTGAGGGTACAACTTCCTTCTTTTACATGGACACATACAGTTTTCCTAGCACCGTTTATTGAAAAGGCTGTCCTTTCCCCATTGAATGAGATTGGCACCCTTGTCAAAAAAAATCTCCTGACTATACAACACAGAAAACATAGCTAATATTTTAAAATTACTATAAATGGAGATAACCTTTGAAAACTGAATTACTATGCTGTATACCTGTAACTTGTATAATATTGTGCATCGACTATATTTCAATTAAAAAAAGTCACTTGACAACGTGCACAAGAGTTCTTCTGTTCCAGGGTCTCTATTCTATTCCAATTGTCCACATAACTGTCCTTATGCCAGTGCCTCACTCTTTGCATTACTGTGGCTTTGTAGAAGTTTTGCAGTCAGGAAGTAGAAGTCTTCCAGCTTTCTTCTTCTTTTTCAGGAAACAAACAACCCAATTCAAATACGGGCAAAGGAACTGAAGTCAAGTGGGCCTTAGGAAGCAATTATTGCAAACAAAGCTAGTGGAGGTGATGGAATACCAGCTGAGCTAATTCAAATCCTAAAAGATGATGCCGTGAAAGTGCTCCAATCAATATGTCAGCAAATTTGGAAAACTCAGCAGTGGCCACAGGACTGGAAAAGGTCAGTTTTCATTCCAATCACAAAAAGGGGGAGTGACATAGAATATTCAAACTACCGCATAATTGTGCTCATTTCTCATGCTAGTAAGATTATGCTCAAAATCCTTCGAGCTAGGCTTCAATAGTACATGAACCAAGAACTTCCAGATGTACAAGATGGATTTAGAAAAGACAAAGAGGAACCAGAGATCAAATTTTCAACATTCATTGGATCATAGAAAAAGCAAGGGAATTCCAGAAAACAACTAATTTTGCTTCATTGACTATGCTAAAGCCTTTGACTGTGTGTATTACTACAAACTGGAAAACTGTGAAAGAGGTGGGAATATCAGACCACCTTACCTGTCTCCTGAGAAACCTGTATGAAGGTCAACTAGCAACAGTTAGACCTGGACATGGAACAACAGACTGGTTCAAAATTGGGAAAGGAGTACACTGAGGTGTATATTGTCACCTTGAATATATATTTAACTTATATGCAGAGCACACCATGTGGAATGCCAAGCTGGATGAATCACAAGTTGGAATCAAGATTGCTGGGAGAATCTCAAGAAATGATGATATTTCATTTAAGGTTGCAATAGTAACAGTGAAAATGTAGTTTGATTTTTATAGTCCTGCATGGTAAGAGTTATAAACATGTTTTCCCCCAATATGGCCTTTATGTGTTTCACTTACACCCTACATTAGTGTTACTGATGGTGTTTGATCGGTGCTGGATACTATCTTTTAAAATGTTATTAGTGTTAAGCTCACCTGGACTTAAAAAGTGTGCTTCAACTTTCACTTGACTGTTCTCAAAGTCTTCTTTTAAATCAACAGGTCCTAAAGCTATCTCTAGCTAGCTCTCTAGGATCAAATTTTGAAATTAATGTGAGTTAAGGAGAAACACACAAGAACTGCAAAAAGAGAATTATCAGGGTGATATTTAATAAAAAGAAGTTATGTACATTGAAAAAGAAGATTGCTAGAAGAAATATCAGCAACTTCAAATATGCAGATGATACCACTCTAATGGAAGAAAGTGAAGAGAAACTAAAGAGCCTCTTGATGAGGATGAAAGAGGGGAGTGAAAAAGCTGGCTTGAAACTAAACATTCAAGAAACTAAGATCATGGCATCCGGTCCCATCACTTTATGGCAAATAGATGGGGAAAAAGTGGAAACAGTGACAGATTTGATTTTCTTAGGCTTCAAAATCACTGTGGATGGTGACTGCAGCCACGAAATTAAAAGATGTTTGCTCCCTGGGAGGAAAGCTATCACAAACCTAGACAGCGTATTAAAAAGCAGAGACATCACTTTGCTGACAAAGTGTATGGTCAAAGGTCTGTATGGTCAAAGCTAGGGTTTTTCCAGTAGTCATGTACGGATATAAGAGTTGGACCATAAAGAAAGCTGAGTGCTGAAGAATTGATGCTTTCGAGTTGTGGTGCTGGAGAAGACTCTTGAGAGTCCCTTGGTAAGCAAGGAGATCAAACCAATAAACCCTAAAGGAAATCAACCCTGAACACTCACTGGAAAGACTGATGCTGAAGCTGAAGTTCCAATACTTTGGCCACCTGATGCAAAGAGCCAACTCATTGGAAAAGACCCTTATCTTATGCTGGGAAAGATTGCAAGCAAAAGGAGAAGGAGACAGAAAAGAGATGAGATGGTTATATAGCAACACCAACTCAGTGGACATGAATTTGAGCAAACTCTGGGAGATAGTGGAGGACAGAGGAGACTGGCGTGCTGCATGCAGTCCACGGGGTCAGAGTCAGACACGACTTAGCAACTGAATAACAAGGACTCGAATATACATTTCTCCAGAGAAGATACAGAAATGGCTCAAGAAGCAGATGAAAAGATTTTCAACATCACTAATCATTAGAGAAATGCAAGTCAAAGCCACAATGATATAGCCACTAAGGAGAGCAGGATGGAGGTTTCTCAGTTTATTTCTTTAAAAAGTAGAACTACCACATGATCCAGCAATCCCAGTTCTGAGTTTACATCCAAAAGAGATGAAGTTACTATCTCAAAGAGACACTGGCACTCCCATGTTCACTGCAGCATTATTCACAGCAGTCAAGACACGGAGATGACCTAGCCTATGTGCCCACAGAGAGATGAATGAAATGAAGATAATGCAGCATATACAATGAAATATTATTCAGTCATAAAAAGGAAATCCTGATATTTGCAACAATATGGAAAGATCTTGATGGCACTATGCTAGGTGAAGTAAGTCAGAGAAAGACATATACCACATGATGTCAATTGCATGTGGAATCGAAAACCCCTGAACTCATAGAAAGGAAGCAGAGTGGTGGCTGCCAGGAGCGGAGGGCCGGGGTGGGTGGGCGATGGGGGGAGGCTCGTCAGAGCGCACCAAGCCTCAGCTACGAGTAAGTTCTGGGGATCTAATGTATAGTGACTATGATGACTATAGTTAACAATACTCTATTGTACACTTGAAAGTTGCTCTGAGTAGAGCATTCATGTTCTCACCATACCATCAACAACAAATGGTACTTATGTGAAATGAAGGATGCGTTAACGAACCTTATTGTGGCAAACACCTCATAATATCTATCTGTATATAAATAGATACATATACATATTAAATATTTATGTAAATAGGTATCAAATCATCACAAAAGAACCCATACACAGAACTGAATACATGTCAGGCTTGTAGATACCCAATAAATGCTGACTGAAAGACAAACAACAGAGAGATACCACATCACACCATTATAATGACTCTTACCAAAGAGAAAAAAAAAATACCAAACAAGTGTTGGCATAGACACAGAGAAACTGGAACTCCTGTGCATTCCCAGTGGGAACATAAAGTGGAGCAGCCACTACGGAAAAACAATATGGCAGTTCCTCAAAAAATTAAATGCAGAATTACCACCTGATCTAGCAATTCCAATTCTGGATATAAACACAAAAGTGAAAGCAGGGACTTGAACAGGTATTTGTAAATCAATGTTCACAGAAGCATTATTCACAATAGCCCAAAGGCAGAAGCAACCCAAGTGTCCACCGATAGATGAATGGATACAATGTGGGCTATACATACAATGGAATATCAGTTAGTCTCACAGAGGAATAAAATTCTGATATATGCTGCAACATGGATAAACCCTGAAGACATGCTAAGTAAAATAAGAACAAATATATTATGATTTCACAAAAGGACAAATATATTACGATTCCCCTTATATGAGATACTTAGAGTAATCAAAATAATAGAAACAGAAAGTAGATAGGCTGATCGTCAGAGGCTGCAAGTGAGGAGCAAAAGGGATAGAGGAGATGCTTAATGGGTAGAGAGCTGCAGTTCTGCAAGAGGAACATGTTCTAGAGATGGATGGGGGTAACGGTTAAAGAACAATGAAAATTTACTTACTGCCACGGATCTGTACATAGAGAAATCTGTATGCAGGTCAAGAAACAACAGTTAGAACCGGGCATGGAACAACGAACTGGTTTCAAATTGGTAAAGGAGTACGTCAAGGCTGTATATTGTCACCCTGCTTATTTAACTTCTATGCAGAGTACATCATATGAAATGCCAGGCTGGATGAAGCACAAGCTGGAATTAAGATTGCCGGGAGAAATATTAATAATCTCAGATATGCAGATGACACCACCCTTATGGCAGAAAGTGAAGAGGAACTAAAGAGCCTGTTGATGAAAGTGAAAGAAGAGAGTGAAAAAGTTGGCTTAAAACTCAACATTCAGAAAACTAAGATTATGGTATCCAGTCCCATCACTTCATGGCAAATAGATGGGGAAACAATGGAAACAGTGACAGACTTTATTTTCTTGGACTCCAAAATCACTGCAGATGGTGACTGCAGCCATGAAATTAAAAGACGCTTGCTCCTTGGAAGAAAAGCTATGACCAACCTAGACAGTATATTAAAAGCAGAGACATTATTTTGCCAACAAAGGTCCATCTAGTCAAAGCTATGGTTTTTCCAGTAGTTAAGAACAGATGTTGAGAGTTGTACCATAAAGAAAGCTGAGCACCAAAGAATTGATGCTTTTGAACTGTGGTCTTGGAGAAGACTCTTGAGAGTTCCTTGGATTGCAAGGAGATCCAACCAGTCCATCCTAAAGGAAATCAGTCTTGAATATTCATTGGAAGGACCGATGCTGAAGCTCCAATACGTTGGCCACATGTTGCAAAGAACTGACTCATTGGAAAACATCCTGAAGCTGGGAAAGATTGAAGGCAGGAGGAGAAGGGGACGACAGAGGATGGGATGGTTGGATGGCATCACCCACTGACTCGATGGACATGAGTTTGAACAAGGTCCAGGAGTTGGTGATGGACAGGGAAGCCTGGCGTGCTGCAATCCATGGGGTCACAAAGAGTTGGATACAACTGAGCGACTGAACTGACTGAACTAATGGAACTGTACACTTTAAAACAGTTAAAATAGTAAATTTTATGTTATGCATATTTTACAACAATGAAAAAAATGAATGCGGAATTCTTTGATTTAAAATGATTTATTGTTTAAGTATATATGTGTCTGGCCTTTTAAAAAACGTATTCATATAAATAGTTCAGTGTTCAATTGTCAGGATACTCCCTGGAAATTACCCTAATCAGTAGTCTGGCCTAAACATGCAAACATATGAGTTCTTTTTTTAAAAATTAACTTTTATTGGAGTATAGCTGCTTTACAATGTTGTGTGTTTCTACAGTAGAGCAAAGTTAATCAGTTATAAGTGTGTGTGTGTGTGTGTATATATATATCTCCCCTCTTTTTTAAATTTCCTTCCCATTCAGTTCACCACAGAGCATTGAGTAGAGTTCCCTGACCTATACAGTAGATTCTCATTAGTTGTCTATTTATACACAGTAATGTACATACGTCAATCCCCAAATCCCAATTCATCCCACCCCATCACCTTTTTCTCCCTTGGCGTCCATGTGTTTGTCCTCTACTTTTGCTGTCTGTATTCTAGCCCTACAAATAGGTTCATCTGTAGCACTTATCTAGATTCCACATACATGCATTAATATATGATATTTTTCTCTCTTACTTCACTGTGTATGACAGTCTCTAGATACATCCATATCTCTAAAAATGACACAATTTTGTTCCTTTTCATGGCTGAGTAATATTCCATTGTATATATGTAGCACGTATGAATTCTTCATTCAGAAATCATATTCAGTTCAACTGTCTCACCTTGGTTTTCCAGTGTGTTCATTTAAATAGGAAAAATGATGATAGATGGCATGTTGGTCTTGACAATTTGGGACCAAAGATGTGGGCTTCATAGACAGTCTCATTATGAAGAGGTAGAGGACAGAGTATGGAGGATATGGGAAAGACAGACACACAGCAATGGTCCTGGTAGGATCGCTGGGGCCCAAAGCAGCAAGAAAATTCTAGTCTCTGAGAATATTTGAGATACATATATACATATATATACGCACACACATATATATATAAAATCTGAGGTGAATTGATAGTTTCAAAGAAACTTGGACAGTCTAAACAATTCAATTTTTGAGTTGCTGTGGACAAAGCCAAAAGCATCATGAAATCAAAGATGACTATATTCAAGAACACGCCCCTGAAAGATTATCACCTAGAAACACAGAGTGAAAATAGAACCTCTGAAGGTCAAGCTCTTACTTCACTGCATTAATCATAATCTGACTTGATAGCCTCTGTTCTAACCGGTTTAAAGGGACCAGTCCAAAAATCTGTCAGGGGTGTGACAAGCAATCCAATCAGGGAAATTTACTTCTTCTGAAAATCATCTCAGCACACTCTTTCGTGGGTATCGATTTTGTCTTTTTCTCCTAAAGAGAGTAGTGAGGAGAAAATATTCGGAGTAAGATGCCACATTTTCTTTAAGACAAAAGCATATGCAAAATTGTATACCTGAAAATAAACAGAATTTCATAAAGACACACTCAAGAAGGTAAGCACTAGATACTGCACTTGCAACTTACAGAAAACTTGACTGAATCATCTTTGTAGAATCCTCTTAAACTGTGGGGCAAGGGCTTTACTGAGCCAGCCAATACAGAGGTGATAAAGGCAGGCCTTGGGATGGTCTCCACATGTTTACTGGTACCCACTTCTCTTAATTCACAAGCCTGAGTGTTTCAGGCCCACACAGCAAGTCGGATGCTGTCATGATGGCCCTCGGATCAGATGGACCACATCCAAGAATAAAACTCTGAAAAGTCACACGAAGAACTAAATCACATTCACCACTGACAAGGGGAGTGAAAAATTATTCCCCTTCATAATCACGAGGGAATCATAGTGGATCCCCGAGACCATTAACAGAGGCTCTGTTACTGGTGCAGCCTTCCTACACGATTTCCCCAATTATCAACAACAGAGTGAAAACCACAATATATTGTTTATATATCACATGTGACCCTTTTTAAACTTGAAAAATATTTGTTTTAAAAAGTATTAGTGTCATGATCTTTCTGATTTTAAGCTCAAATAACAAGTCATGACTGTAAAAAATTAAAAACTTGTGCACACTGCTATATTTAAAATGGATCACCTTCAAGGACCTACTTACTGTATATCACATGGGACTCTGCTCACTGTTAACCGGCAGCCTGAATAGGAGGGGTCCATTGACCTGAACCCAGGAACAGTCCATTCCCTGTTCACCTGAAACTATCACAATAATACCCCAATACAAAAGAAAGTTAAAAAAAAAAAATTGAAAAGAAAAAAGTAAAACATGTGCATGTACAAAAGGAGCCGGAAGAGGGCACTGTCTTTACACACTTAGCAGATGTCAAAAAGTAAAGAGGAGTTTCTGTTTGTTTTCCAGTTGCTAGTGGTCTAGAAAAGTTCCATCACCATTGTTAATTAAATGTGCTACTTCACCACTGCCTCTCAAACTTCTTATGCACTTTAAAGCGCATAAGAAGAATTACTTGGAGACTTGTTAAGTATAGTCCGTCCCTTGTCCACAGGTTCCACATCTGTGTTCAATCAACCTTAGGTGGAAAACTTTCAAAAAAACAAAAATTCCAGAAAGTTCCAAAAAGCAAAACTTTTTAATTTGTAGTGCACTGGTGACTATTTACATAGCATTTACATAGCACTAGGTGTTTAAATCAACTTTAGATTCCTTATAAGTATATGGAAATATCTGTATAGGTTATATGCAAATACTACCATTGCACATTAGGGATTTGAGCATCCTCAGAAGGCAATGGCACCCCACTCCAGTACTCTTGCCTGGAAAATCCCATGGACGGAGGAGCCTGGTAGGCTGCAGTCCATGGGGTCACTAAGAGTCGGACACGACTGAGCGACTTCACTTTCACTTTTCCCTTTCATGCACTGGAGAAGGAAATGGCAGCCCACTCCAGTGTTCTTGCCTGGAGAATCCCAGGGACGGCGGAGCCTGGTGGGCTGCTGTCTATGGGGTCGCACAGAGTCGGACACGACTGAAGCGACTTAGCAGATCTTGGTACCCGAGGGATACTGGATCAAAACCCTCTCAGATATTGAGAGATGTCTCTATATACTCTTGGGCCTCACCTGATCCCACCGAATCAGGAACTTTGAATTGAATATGAAATAGCGCTTAGCTGACCTTGGAGCAGGGACCTTGGAAGTCACATTAAAGCCCTCTGCACAGAGGCTGCCCGATGCCTGAGGGTGGAGCGGGAGGTAACAACAGCACAGGGAGCTGCCTAAAGACTGTCCTTGAACGTCTGAGCGTTTTGATCATTCTGATACACCACAGACGAACTGTGACTGTGGCATTTAAGGAATTATTTTAAGACAACACAACTCTATCAAATTACAAAATCTTAAAAGCTAGTCTATAATCAGGAAAAAAATTTAGAGAAAACAAAATATTTAAAATGCTTTTCATATCATCTCCCTGCAAAAGGGAGAATGGCGGCTGATATTTTTTGTTTTTAAATCTTTTTAATGGTTGGAAAACTAGCACAAACTACCACACTTAATACCTACTATTCTTTATTGGATTATTACTTACACCTTGTCTGTTCTCAAGGAAATCTGGGGAACGTTTATCTTAAGTGGTATATATCCAATAGTACCATTAAGAGAGGTGAGTTAAAAGCATATGAGAAGGAAATGGGGTGAGAGAGGGAATGATGATTCCTGGAATTACTCCAACTGACATTAAAGGTAGCTGCAGGTTTCTGAATGCCAAAAAGGAAAAGAAGTCTAAGTTTCCATTCTTAGCCTCCTACTCAGTGCCCGCACTGGTAATGGACACCACCGCACACAGCAGCGCCCTTCACCTCCCAACAGCCTGGTCCCTACTTCACTTCTCATGGCTACCACCCTTGAAGAATTCTGAGCCTGGGTGTGGCATCCACATGGTCAATCCCCGGGCTCCGCCTGTGGTACAAGGTGAACAGCACCCGGAGCCCTGTGACTCAACGGCCCTGGGTTACAAGCCCATGGGAAGGAGACTGTCGGTGGGGCAGATCACACAGACAAAACTGATGTTTGGGAGAATTACGTTAGAGCTGGCTTCCTGATGCACTGTGAACCGTTGAATGCAAATAAGCCATAAAGTTAGAAGAAAGTAAATATGGATGGATAACCAACGGCAGCGGGAGGAAGGGCTCTTGAAGCATAAAAGAAATTACACAGGAAAAGGTAGATTTGACGATAGACAAGGGAAAAAAAAGTCTGTATGTCAGAAAACATAAAGATACATATGCAACTAACATGACCGTAAAGGGCAAATACCCTTAACATGAAGAACACCTACAAAAGGTCAAAAAGGTGGAAAATATTCAACTCCATTAGTCATTACAAGAATTCAAAGAAAACAGCAAGCGACTACTTTGGACTACCCATGTGGTTTTACAAGTGACAAAGCTGTTGCTTGTTTTTAAGGACAATTTGTCCTGTGAGAAGGGTACACCCCTTCTGAAGGCAATGTTCCCAACCTCTTATCTTTTCCTTCTGCTTCTAGAAATACTCAGAGACATACCAAAGATTTATCTACAATCATGTTCATTGCACTTTTATTATTTTTTATATTATTTTAAATATTTTAATATTTTAATAATATTACAAACTCCCAAAATTGTAACAGCAAAACTAGAAATTCCCTAACTTTATAACAATAGCAATTTGGTTAAATAAATACTGCCACATTCCAAGAGAGAAAAACATATTAGCTCTACTTATATGAAACTGCCTCTATTCAATTTTTTTTTTTAACCCAAGAGCATCAATTCCTTATGGTTTAGTCTAAATGCTCTTTTAAATGTGTGTATATAGTTACACGGTTATACGTACACACTCAACCACAGATACATATATTCAAAGAACAGAAATGATATGCACTAAAGGTAAACGGTTGTCAAGGTGAGGTATTTTTAACATGGTTATGTTTTTCTTCATTGTTCAATTTTTTAAATGAATGCATATTAAGTTTACATTCGGAACAAAATCACAGATGTAACTTGGAATCATGTTCAAGAGATAGGATGATTTAACGGGGGCCAGAGGGTGATGAGGGGGCCGTTCTTGGGCCTGAACATGCCGGGGTCACGTGAATGCACATTGATTCCCAGAGTGGAATCTGGCAAAACACATCAGGCATCTCAAGTGTTCACACTTCTGACCAGTCATTCTAAGAATCTAACGAACACAGATGCCAAGATACCTGTATAGGATATTCACTGCAGAGTTATCTGTAATATGACAATTTGACTACAGTGATATACTCGCAGACAAGAGGGAACAAGTTAATAAATGGTAGTACATCCATCTGATGTATTTTATGCAGTCATCAGTGTATGTTGGAAGAAGTCTTATAAGAGCATAAAGACATGTTTATGCTAAGTTTTAAAAGACAAAAGCCTATATATAGTCTGATCATTAACACATTTTAAAAATTGCTTAGTTTGTATGTGCACCCACATGTATAGGATCACCTAGAAAGGGGGCCAGGAGAGTGTGTGTGTGTGCGTGTGTGTAATTAACAGGAGTGTTGACCAGTAGAGGAATTATTCTTGCCTTCGGTATACTGTTCTGCATTTCCGAGATATTCTGCAATGAACAGGTGTTACTTCTATAACCAGAAAAGAACATTTTTAAAAAAGAAAAGGTATCTCCCTCTTCACAGAGGGGAGGATAGGGGAAGCAGGCGGAGTCATGGGGATGAGCTAGGAGCTGTGGCCTTGGAAGCAAGAACGAAAGGCAGGAGGAAGATTCCAGAGGCCGGGGCGGGAGACATGTCACAAGTGTGGTAGCCAGCCTCCTGAAGGGCCCCGTGAGCCTTGCCTCCTGAGAGTCACACCCTACGTAGTCCCTTCTGCCCTGAAAAGAGCTGATCCATGGGACACAGCAGAAGTGATAGTGCGTGACTTCTAACCCTCGGCCATAAGAGATACTGACAGAGACAGAAAATAGTAAATAGAGTAGATGTTATGAGGGGCTTTGAGAGGGGAGACCGTGGGATGATAAATTCTGGAGAAGGATGGTAGTAGCAAAACAAGTGCATGTACTTAATACCACTGAACTGCATAGCTAAACATGGCTGAAATGGTAAATTTAATATTTCATCACAACATTTTTTTTAATATGAAAAGGCAATGCAGGGCTCTGCTTTGGTCTGTCTTGGGTCACTTGCCCCGTGGGAAGCCAGCTGCCATGTTGTGGGGACCCTCAGGAGCCTACTGGAGGGGTCCAGCGGTGGAGGAACCCCACCCCACCAGCAGCAGCAGCAGCAGCAGCAGCAACCAGCCAGGTAAGCGTGTGAGCCCCCAGAAAGCCGATCCTCCAGCCCCAGGCAAGCCTTCAGCTGAAGACAGAAATCATACAAAGTGATAATACTGTTTTAACCAACTAAGTTTGGGAGCAATTTTTTATCCAGTAATAGATAATTAATGCCTAGAAAGAGGCACTGGTTTGAGCCGTCTCATCCCCTTTCGAGGTTTAAGCCACCCTCTTGTTTTACTCGTTTCCACTTAGGGTTTTGAAGGTTGGAGGGAGCTGAGTTCACACTGTGACAACAAACACACTAGGTAATACGCAGAACCGCTGTTTCTCAAACACATCAGGAGCTTTGATTCCCTAGTAGGGCCCAGCAGGGAGAGGGAGGGCTACCCTGGTAGTTCAGCGGGTAAAAGAATCCACCAGGTAAAGATTCCTGGGTTGGGAAGATACCCTGGAGAAGGGATAGGCTGTCCATTCCAGCATTCTTGGGTTTCCTGGTGGCTCAGATGGTAAAAATCCACCTGCCATGCAGGAGACATGGTTTTGATCCCTGGGTTGGGAAGGTCCCCTGGAGGAGGGCATGGCACCCACTCCAGTGCTTGCCTGGAGAATCCCATGGACAGAGGAGCCTGGCGGGGAGAGGGAGCGAGGAGGAGGGGTCTCACCCTTGTCTCCATCAGATGCACTCAGCAGGCGGCCTGGCCGTGTCTGCTCCCCACAGCCACATCTCTGGGCTCCCTCACTGGTCCCCTTCTGCTTTTCCAGGTCCTCCAATAACACCTCTCTCACCGAGTCCCTAAATTCCGTCTCTTCAAATAAGCGAGTGGCCTCTGTTTTCCTACCTGGCCCTCATCTGATGGAGCGCCCAAACTCAGCTCCATCTCTTTTGGGGGCACGGACAGGTGAGCCGGAGTTCCTGCCTGTCCGGATAACCCTGCAGCAGCTCCCTTGCCGACCCATCTCCTCCCTCCCACCTGTGGTCAGGAGCACGGTCTTCCTTGCGACCACCCCCACCCCCGCAACACATGGCATTTTTCTTCCTCTCTCCACGCCTTCTGAGCCCAACTCGACTAAAATCGGGCCACAGGAAAACGAGGCATCTCAGCATTTGAGGAAGCACTGCAGAGAAGGAAAGATTCGCGTTTTCTTTTGCGTCCTACTTTGGGGAAAACAACACAAATGGAAAAGAACGATTCATGCCTAGGCTGACTTGCATTACCCTAATTTTTTTTTTCTTGCTGATGTTTTCATTCTGGTGGAAAAGTCACTGGACAAGGAAGGGAAACCCGGGAAGTCGGTCTCACTTCTTTCCTCTTCCCCTTTTTAGCTCTTAGGTTATCCCGGTGGATTGACCTACTTCTCCTCCTCACTTAGAAGGGGAAGAATGCTGAAAAGATGAGGCGGGGACACGCGTATGCACACACACACATGCACACACATGGCCTGCAAGTCAACTTCCCTACCTGAAATAATGATACTGAAACTGCCAGTAAAGTACTAAAAAAATTCCAGGATGTCTTCACTGAATTGGTTTTGAGAAATAACAGAAACTTCACTCCCTACAGACTTATTTATGAACTAGGACTAGAAGTGAAAAAACAAGAACCTATATACTGCCTGAAGAAGACCCTAGACCCTCCAACCAAAAAATATCTTCAAGAAACAAAACAATAAACAAGAAGACTCCAGGCAGCCATGGCTTGCTTAGATGGTGAACCGTGCAGACACAGGCTGATGGCCCTCAAGGAGCAAACACTGCTCCGAGGGTGAAAAAAATCTTAGATATCGCAAGAGTTTGTGGGTAGTCTGCTCCAAAAGGTTTCCATATACAAACAGCTATGCAATATATCTGAATGGGTCATATTTAGGAAATATTTAGGTAATATTCAGGAAACAAAGCATTGACAAGGCTGTTTGTGGGCTGGAAAGAGGACACTAACAAAAAAAGGATGGAGAAACACAGATCTAGATAAAAATACACACTTGCTACATTTGTTTTTTTTCGGCTTGAACAATCCCATCAGTGTTACATATTCCTCCAGATTTCTAATAAATTCAGCAGAAATGTCACTTTTTCTTCAATAAGCAGAGTCAGGAATGTAATCCAGGGGAGAATTTACCGCCAACTAAACCTCAGCTCATGATGCTTTTATTAAAACGAAAGCAGAGCATCAACACTCTAGACGAATGACTCCCTTTACGTGTCAACATGCACGCACTTTAGCTGAGGCTCAACAGTTTATTTCTCGACCTCAGCCTGTGACCGTGTCTCCCCCGACACACACGGTGTTTGCAGTCACCTCGGCCCCTCCAGGTCAGCCCAAGTTCCCTGTGTGCACTTCCCGTGGTCACACATCACAGCGGACGGTGACACTGTGTCACCGAGACAGGAGACAGACGGGCCCCAGGCTGAACAGCCAGAGTTCCTCTCCTATGGACAAACGCGCCCAAGAGGAGGAGCGAGAGAAGAACCGAGTCCTGCTGCCCAGATAGGAGATAAAAGGCCACGTGTTCCTCATTCGTGGAGTCCAGGAGACCTTCCTGACTACACACCGGCAGAAAGCCTCCTTGGAGGTCAAAAAGGGAGGGGATGTCACCTCGTGGGAAGTGAGGTCAACTACCCATAGGCCTCTTTGCTAGAATCCATCCTGACCAAGAGATGTGCGCACACACGGGAGGAGCCTGAGATAAACCAAACATGGACTCAGAACCAGGTAAGCAGGATGACTGGCCAAAGGAAACCTGGAAGAAATGCCCCATATGTTGCTGTTGTTCAGTCAGTCGCTCAGTCACGTCTGACTCTTCGTAACCCCACGGACTGCAGCACGTCGGGCTTCCCTGTCTTTCAATACTTCCCAGAGCTTGCTCAAACTCATGTCCATGGAGTCAGTGATGCCATCCACCCAGCTCATCCTCTGTCGCCCTCTTCTCCTCCTACCTTCAATCTTTCAAGTGATTCAAACTACCACAAGGGCACAACTCAGAGTCCATTTGCGTGTGTATCCACATGTACTCTTTTTCCTAACAGACACTTTACTTGTTTTGCCGCTTTCTCTCTGTGGAAATACATTTCTACACAGCTGACTGGCTGGGGCCTTATCACCGACCCCTGGTTCCTAGGGGTCTAGCAGCTGGGATTCGGGGCTCTCGCTGCTACAGCCTAACTTCAGTCTCTGGCCAGGAACTGAAAACCAGCTCCAAGCCTCCAAGGCTCCACAGGCCGGGGCCACCCGAGATCATCGCCTCCACGCCCAGATGGGGGGCACAGAGCACGCGGCCGCCGCTCTATTCTGACCACTTGTAACTGTGCCTCTTCCTGATAAGTTATCCTCTCATCTGCCCAGCCTGCATCCTCTCACATGACACTTCTGCAACCAAAGCATGACCTGTTCTCTCCAAAGCCTTGACGCCCAGCTACTAATGACACCATTATACCAACTTGGCTAGTGCTTTTTAAGACATCTGGGGTGCAGAGACCAAACACACACTCTATGCAGATAATCACACATGCTCACTTCAGAGTCACCAGAATCTGCTACATTCTAACACAATTCTCTCACCTTGGTCTTCAGTGATTCATTGAATCATGTTGATCAATTACCATAAACAAGGTTTAGGGCTGCAAGGAGCTAACAGGATTTTAAAAGAAGAGTGTCTGCTGATGGAGAGAAAGAAGGGCATTAATGATGATATAATACGGGGCACTTTTAACAGTTATAGAAGAGATGCACAAGCCAGTGTTTGAGAGGAAGGAGATATCACTCCCAGGGCAGAGGTCAGGGGAACATCATGGAGAACAGGCAGGTTCCAGCAGGGTTAGGGTAAGTCTGGGTACAGAGGGAAGCCCCACAAGCAAAGGTGGTGGACCACGTGAACTAAGGCCAAAGACAGGAACGTTCCGACAAAAGGAACAGGAGGACCGACCAGAGAGAAGCCCATATACCATACCTTGTTAAGTTTTTCATATTCAAAAGTCTTACCACCAAATATTTTTAAACTGGGAATACATTTCACTTTAGCAAACTTTTTAAGAGCATTTACCTTCAGTTGGAAATTTCTTGGCTCGTTCCTCGAAGAACCAGTCTCCAGTTTTTATTTTCACATTTCTGAAAAATAAGCAGAAAGGAAGCCTCAGAGAGCAATGTGGGTGGTGCTGTATTTGGCTCATACCAAGTAGGGAGATAATATCAAAATATGAGTCTAGCAAAAGAGCTCAGCGTTCAAATTTCTGGCCCAGATCCCTAACTATACAGATTTCCCACAGAGGCTAAGTGATTTGACTGGAAAGCAGCAAAGCTACAAAAGGAATATTATACTCCTATTTTGAAAAGGAATACTCTATATCAAACTGAATCACTTTACTATACACCTGAAACAAATACATTATAAATCAACTATACTTCAATAAAAATAAGTAAAACAAATAGAAAGATAAGATCAAAATGAGCAACAAAGCTGGAGTTTCTACTTGGGTACATTTTACCCTGTAAGTCCAGGTAATACATACATATTAACATAAATGTTTAACACATACACAATAAATATACAGGGAGAAACAAAATCGCCATCAAAATGATCAGTTTATCACGTTTATGGTGGGGAGCAATGGCATGAAGGATAATCAGAGAAACTCAATGCTGTCTATTCAGCTAAGCGAGATCATCCTTGGGTTATGGTGAGGTTAGTTTGAGTTAACCACAACATTTACCAAGAGCCAGCAGGGTGCATTCACCTGAGAAGGTTCCTGGGAGGACCTGACGTCTGGGACATGGGATCAAGGGGCTTCACTGGAGATCCCGGGACCACCTGAGAGTCAGCAGAAGTGACCTCTCGCTGGGCAGCCAGTCTGACAGTGGCTCCCGGGGCATGTCTACGTCCCTACATCCCCTCCTGTCCTACTCACAGGCAGAGCAGTGCGGGAACTTTGTATGGACACTGCTCAAAACTGAAGTCCCAGAGCATCTTAGCTCTTAATAGCTTCCAAGTATCCAAACTTCTGAAAAAACTACCTTCATGGAGCCTCAAAACTACTGTATAGAGCCTCAGAAAGGCAGAACTGTCAATAGCCTTTCAGGATATAAGAAGTTAAACACACAGACACTATAAATTATTGACACCATTAAAATCATCTGCTATAAAAAGAACTATCAATTCCTAGGTTATGCAAGTTTAAGAAAAATTAAAACTTCAACTTATGTCAAATTCTCTTCTATAAAGTATACTTTCTGAAATACATTCTCCATCAGGTTCTTTCAGGCTATAGATGAACTCAAATGGATTTTTTTAAATGCTTATAAATGCAGTCAATTCATAAATATATGCCAATCTACATTTTATAAGTATCCTGTCTTTCTCTGTGGAACTTTAGTTGTCGTCAGAAGACGTCACCCAACTTCCTCCCCTTTTTGTTAGCAACTATTATATTCTCTGATTAAGACGCAAATGATTACTCCCAATGCTTAGTAACTAGAAAAAGGAAAACATACGCAGAGCATGTATGAATTCTGGCAACAGAATTTTGATAACCAGTCAGTATCATTCAGAGCCAAAAACATATGAAACAGCAACTGTGACACATCTGGAGAGAAGGGGAAATGTTTTCACCCATAAATCAGAAACTCAAATATCTAATCTACTAAACTGACACAAAACACATGAAGGAGAACAGAGCAACGCCACAGAAGTTTCCCCTCTGGTACTTAAGACAAGCAGAGGGTCAAAACACAGGGAAAGTTTCAAGGGATAAGCGGGGTGGTGGATTCAATTGCTCTATTTCTGAGGATGCTTCCTCCATCCTTATAAGCAGGACAAAGTCTAAGCATTAGGATGAGGAAAGCAGGAGAGAAAAATCGAATGTGGAAACAAAGAGGCCTCCCTCTGATGAATAAACTTCACTTCCTGACTTGTTGTGAGATTTGGACTATAAAGAAAGCTGAGCGCTGAAGAATTGATGCTTTTGAACTGTGGTCTTGGAGAAGACTCTTGAGAGTCCCTTGGACTGCAAGGAGATCCAACCAGTCCATCCTAAAGGAAATCAGTTCTGAATATTCAGTGGAAGGACTGATGCTGAAGCTGAAACTTCAATACTTCGGCAACCTGATGTGAAGAACTGACTCACTGGAAAAGACTCTGATGCTGGGAAAGATTGAAGACAGGAGGAGAAGGGGACGACAGAGGATGAGATGGTTGGATGGCATCACCAACTCAACGGACATGAGTTTGAGTAAACTCTGGGAGTTGGTGACGGATAGGGAGGCCTGGCGTGCTGTAGTCCATGGGGTCGCAAAGAGTCGGACATGACTGAGCGATTGAACTAAACCTGATTTGTTTTCCTGGGGGTCATGACCCTTCCAACTCATCGAACTCTCTCAATTCTCCAGCCTGTTACCTGTGACCAAAAACATTTATATATGAGACAGGTGCTGCGGGTGGGGCAAGGGCTCAGACCAGACAAGAGATCAGAGCTAAGATTTCTGCAGCAACTCACTCCGTGACTCTATAGGCAGCTAAGCCAGCGAGACACAAGCTGTCACTGAGGAGTAAACACACGTATAGATACACAATCATGAAAAAAGGAAGAACAGCTGAGGAGACAGAGGAGCAAAAGGTGAAAATGCCTGAGTAAACATTTTTATTTTATTACATTTTACAACATTTTATTAAAATGTCTTCCTCTAGCCCTGGTTTCAGAACCTATACAAGCAGCAGATAAAGTAAAATATTAGTATCTTTTAGTGCTAGGCATCTGATGCAACCAACTAATCCTCTTACAGAATCCCAATGGATTACTTGTGAAATTCAAGCACGAGCTTCCTTGGCAGGGATAGATTTGGACACAAGCCCACAGGTCTCTTGGACTTATCTGTGACTAAAGAAAGGAAGGATAGAAGTACCACAGTCCTAAACCGTACAACAACAAGCACTTCTTGAGTTTGAGGCTATTTCCTTTGAGAACTCGACTGCAGCCCTATCCCCACAAACACTTTCTGCAGAATCAGCTGTTTCGTGAACAGTTATTCCCTAGTAGATTTCATAATGGCTTCCTGTCCACACAAATCCCAGGCTTTATAAGCAGGACCATTTATCGGTTTTACTGTCTAAGACAGAGGTGAGCAGATCTTGCTATGTCTCTGTCTTCATTAGGGCCAACTCAGGGTAGCCTGACTCACAGGAACCAAAGGAATTTCTCCCCCAATGACTTGATCAGACTTTGGCTATGAAAACTTCTTGGAACATTTTCAGAGCCCAGCAAGAGATTAACAGTTTTAAATTTCTATGGTAGAATCACAACTTGCTTCTTTAAAACTCTTTCAGTCAATTGATAAATACATCTCAGAAAGCAAAATCCAGGGGTGGTGGAGGAACAAAAAGTCTAGAGTCAGAGACCTGAGTTCTGTGTCTGACTTTCCACTCACTCTGCAGGGGGATCATTGTAATTATAAACGCCAAGCACGGGGTACCACTCTTGATAAACTGCTGGAGGTTCTCGCATCCATTTTCATAGCCTTGAAATCTGCTAATGCTGTCATTTCATTGGCAAAAGAGAAGACTATTGAAAAGCACTTTGCAAATTCTAGCATGCAAATGTTCAATGAGATGAACGGAGGACCCTAATGGAAAGATAGTTTGACCTTATCACTATCAGCAAGCAGTGAGCCAAACAGGCCTGCTAGACTGCATCTTTACTTTGCATTCAAATTACTCGCACCTGCAGGTCGGTAAGCTGTCACATCCAGGCTTTATATTCCAAGAGAAGTCAGCATGATGTCCCCAGAAATTGCTAAATTTATTTCCACCACTCAGTGAACAAGACGTAGAAAATTAGTCTGCGTGCCAGGATTCTTCCAGTGCCTTAAGACACACACCTCCCAGGCAGACCTGCTCGCTAACCAGCACCCTGATGGCGAGGAAGCTTCGAGAAAGTCTTAGTGGCTTATCAGACAGACGAGCTACAAAAACTCCAAACAAAGAAGCCAAATAATGTAAAACCAAGCATCAACTTAATTTCTTTGTACTAGCTTGTCCAACCACTTGGTAATTTCCAACTAAAATGGTCTTATGCACCCATAAAGTTGAAAAAAAATTTTTTTTTACTTCAAATAATCTTATATCTAAGGCAGTTTTAGTTACAAAGCAAAATGAGGTGGTGGTTGTTTTTTTTCTTTCCACCAACCAGCTCAGTTGATCTGATTTCAATGTTCTTACAGGAAAAAAAAGACTGATAGTCGTGATTAAATCCTAGGTAACTAGGAGAGAAGTCGGAATCAAGATAAGATAAAGGAACGATTTTAATCAAGTGGTTACCATCGCTTCCTGCAAAACAGGAATAACTCAACTTGACCACTGAGAGGAGGCAGGTCCCCTCTGTGTTAAATTCAGCGCTGTATCCATAGCCCCAAGCACAACTTAGAGACGCAGTGGGGCCGGTGAATAAATGTGTGGACTGGTGAATAAATGAACATCTCCACCCCTGCAGGGAGCATCCCGAGAACTGAAGGGATAAGGTGGGACCAACACAGATGGAGCCCCGGTGGCGCCGAGGTCTGACGTTTGTCACGCTTTCTGAATGCGCGGGGGCAGTGGTCACACAGTCAGGCACCAAGCAGAAACTAGACAAAGAGAGTGGGTGAGAGACGTCACAAGAGGGCGGGGTAGGCGCTATGGTGAGCTGGAGGACCCGTGCCCTACTTTAAGGCATTAAAATGGTAAATATTAGACACCGAGCAGGACAACAAAATAAAGCCTGTGGGCTCCTTGCTGCCTGTTGGCCATGAGTTTGCAGTTCCTGGTTTGTTACATCAGAAAATTAGTCAATGAAATAATTCTACTGCAGCTGGACAGTGCTGCACTCCTTAAAGCCTTGAAAACAGAAACCAGGTTACACACTGTGTCCCACCCTGTCTTCCCTATAGATCTAAGAATTGGCTCCACCATCACTCCATAAAGACAAGGAGCAAGTGCTCTGTTGGTAAACCCTCAACCTGGTGGTCTGAGGACAACGCCGAGCCTCTGACAAAAGGCCCCAGGCAGAAGAAAGAGTCCTGCAGACCAGGAATGGCTACTTAAGGTGCATCACTGCAGGAACCAAGCAAAGGTTCAGAAAGCAGTCGTCTTCAAAGGCATTTAAGACCTGCCTCTTATGAAAAAGAGGGCTTCACTGGTGGCTCAGACAGTAAAGAATCTGCCTGCAATGCTGGAGATCTGGGTTCGATCCCTGGGTTGGGATGATCCCCTGGAGAAGGGAATGGCAACCCACTCCAATATTCTTGCCTGGAAAATTTCATGAACAGAGGAGCCTGGTGGGCTACAGTCTGTGGGTTGCAAAGAGTCGAATACGACTGAGAGACTAACACTCTCTTTCCTTCTTTTCTATGAAAAAGAAACAGAAAGACTTAAGCAAAAGCCAACAAGAGCCACCACACTAGACTCAAGGAAGATTTTGGAAACAACAATGCAAACGCAGAACAATCTGTTTTACCAACAGGAAAGAGCAGAATTGAGACTCTGGAAAGTTGAATTAATGATGCCGACTCAGTAAGGATGCCTTCCCAGAACACGAAAGAGAAAGACAGTAAATGCTGAAGGATAAGGAATATAAATCGAAGAGCGAGAACAAGGCCAACTTAAGTTATTCCTGAATAAGCCAGGGCAAGCAGCATTAAAGAATAATCAGACCTGACCGAAGAAAATGTCACTGAGTCAAACCACAAGCAAACCCCCACCTCACCGCCATTAGTAACTACCATTAAAAAAACAAAAACAAATAAAAAAACAAAAGACAACAAGTGGAGAAACTGGAACCCTTGTGCACTGTTGGTGGGAATGCGAAACGGCTCAGCTGTTGCAGGCTGTATGCTGGCTCTCAAAAAATTAAACACAGAAATATCATGTGACTCGGCAGTCCCACTTCTTGGAATACACCTGAAAGAATTGAAAGCAGGGTCTCAAAGAGATGTTTGCATACCCACTATTCACAACAGCCAAAGGGCAGAAGCAACACAAGCATCATCAGCAAATGAACAGACAAACAAAAGGTGATACATACACACTCAAGAATGTGAGGGCAGCCTTAAGAAGGAAGGAATTCTGCAGTGTGCCCCAACATGGATGAACCCTGAAAACCGTGTGCTTCGTGAAATGAGCCAGACACAGAGAGACAAACGCTGTATGATTCCACCTGTGTGAGGGGCCCAGGGGAGTCAGAGAGACAGAAAGAAGGATGCGGGTAGAGGAGCTGGGGCAGGGGAGGGACGGAAGAATAGGGAGCTGTTGAATGGAACAGAGTTTCAGTTGTGCAGATGAAAAAGCCCAGAAGTAGGCGGTGCTGATGGTTGTACAACAACACACAGGTATTACCAGGTTGGTTTGCCCGACGTGCAGTAAGCTGAGACGCTGAAGTTCGCAGCAAAGCGAGGGTTTATTCGCAAGGCAGCCAAGTGCGGAGAGAGGGAGCAGGCCTCAGAGCCACCTCCCAGTCGGTACTGATGCGATGAAGACTAAAGCAGCAGGGCGGTCTGGGCGTGCAGAGTGTGGGGAAGGGTGAGTGGGAAAAGGTGGGCCAAGGCCTCTGCTCCTGGGAAGATGGAGGCGCTCACCACGCTCCGGGTGGAGGGGTGGAGTTTTTGCCCTCTGACCTCAAAAGGTCACGGAGAGGACCTTCACGCATGCGCAGTTGGAGGGTCGGTGGGCCTATCCAATCTTAGCCAATTAAGCTCAAACTAGAGGCCGCTGACTCCCAATTCCTGGAAAACAACTAACTGGGCGAACATCTCACTGTTTAGCACAAGAATGGAGCGGGTGTTGCAACCAGAGAAAGCCCACGTGCAACAAGGAAGACTCAGCAGAGCCATAATTAATTGAAATTTAAGAAATAACCGAGGGCCTTCTCTGGTGGCACAGGTGATAAGAATCCACCTGCCAATGCGGGGAGCACGGGATTCGATCCTTGGTCTGGGAAGATCCCACATGCCACAGAGAAACTAGGCCCCAGCACCATAGCTACTGAAGCCCGTGTACCCTAGAGCCCGTGCACAAGAGAAGCCACCGCAGTGAGAAGCCCATGCACCACAATGAGGAGTAGACCCCTGCTCACTGCAACTAGAGAAAGTCCATCTGCAGCAACCAAGACCCAGAGCAACAAAAATAAATAAAATTAAAAAAAAAGATAACGGAGGGTATGTAAGTCTGCTGGACAAAGTTGATGAGTGAAGGCTGATGAAGTGGGTGTGACTAATGATTATCCACAGTTTCAAATGCCATTAAACTGTACACTTAGCCATAGCTATGATGGTAAATTTTATGTGTATTTCTCCAAAATTAAAAATAATTAAAATAAACAACAACAACAAGCAGATCCAAGGCACAGCCAGCTCCAAGGAACTGTGGAGAGACGCAGACCCAGGAAGGTATTAAAAACTGCTTTTAATTATAAGGCTACAGAAAAAACCCAATATGCTTCTAGTACCTAAAATCCAATAAAGCCAGTCTCCAGTGTGTCTGTCACAGTAGATTCCAAAGGACAATGATAACACAGTCAATGAACTTAAAGATGGAAAGCTGGGACGTGAGATTTTAAAACCCAGCGAACTCCTACTGCTATGTTGAAAATGGATAGCCGACAAGGACCTACTGAATATCACATGGAACTCTGCTCAACGTTGTCTGGCAGCCTGGACGGGAGGGGAGTCTGGTGCAGAGTGGATAGATGTGTATGCATGGCTGAGTCCTTTGGTTCTTCATCTGAAACTGCCACCACAGTTTGTTAATCAGCTACACCCGAAAACAAAATAGTTTAAAAAATGAATGAAACCCAGTGAAGTCCTTACTCGTGAGGAAAGGCTATCGAAGGCATCCTCAGATAGGCAATGGCTTAAAACACCCACCACCCACATGCTCTTCTGAGAAGAAAAATCTCTGAAGAGACACTTTAGTTGACTAAAGAAACTCCAAATTGGAAAATCAGGATCTCAGAGATATCTGCATTCATGAAATAGTGCAGGAGTAGAATCGTCTAAAATCAGAAAATTGACCTATGATGTCTATTTAGCACTGGAATGCTCTCTTGGTCTGATCCATGGATGTGGGTCTGTTATTGTGGAAATTCCTATGAACACATGACTGGAAAGGGCCTACAAGCCTGTCTGGTAGCCCTCCACCCCCAGTGTCCATAACTCTCAGCTACATTTCAGCCCAGAGCTCTAACCAAGGCAGCACTTCACTAGCATATCGAGTGCCAGCCTGGGAAAACGGCCTCCTGGCACTGACCTTCCTGTAGGATATAAAGGTTCAGCCGAACTGAGTGACAACTTCAAGTCTGAACTTAAGGATACAGGAAGCTTACTCATCTCAAAAATGTTTTGTGAAGCAAGATCTGCCATGACTGACCAAGGAGAAATGTCAACTTCAATAAAAGGGATGGCACTCAAACAACTGTGTAAATATTCCCTTTAGGAAGCACAAAATAAACCTTTCAAAAACAAACTTTTCCAAAAAGTACCCCACAAATTTCCACTTTTTTACTGTATGTTTGGTAACAGAAGGCTTCAAAGACTGTTAAGTTATTCATACCCTCATTTGGCCAATGGATAAAAAGCATATGCAAGAAAAAAAAAAGGCAAAATGGCTGTCTGAGGAGGCCTTCTAAATAGCTGAGACAAGAAGAGAAGTGAAAGGCAAAGGAGAAAAGGAAAGATATACCCATTTGAAGGCAGAGTTCCAAAGAATAGCAAGGAGAGATAAGAAAGCCTTCCTCAGTGATCAATGCAAAGAAATACAGGAAAAAAATAGAATGGGAAAGACTAGAGATCTTTTCAAGAAAATTAGAGATACCAAGGGAACATGTCATGCAAAGATGGGCTCAATAAAGGACAGAAATGGTAGGGACCTAACAGAAGCAGAAGATATGAAGAAGAGGTGGCAAGAATGAACAGAAGAACTATACAAAAAAGATCTTCATGACCCAGATAACCACGATGGTGTGATCACTCACCTAGAGCCAGACATCCTGGAATGTGAAGTCAAGTGGGCCTTAGGAAGCATCACTACGAACAAAGGTAGTGGAGGTGATGGAATTCCAGTTGAGCTATCTCAAATCCTAAAAGATGATGCTGTGAAAGTACTGCATTCAATATGCCAGCAAATTTGGAAAACTCAACAGTGGCCATAGGATTGGAAAAGGTTGGTTTTCACTCTAATCCCAAAGAAAGGCAATGCCAAAGAATGTTCAAACTACTGCACAATTGCACTCATTGCACACACTAGCAAAGTAATGCTAAATTCTTAAAGAGATGGGAATACCAGACCACCTGACCTGCCTCCTGAGAAATCTGTATGCAGGTCAAGAAGCAACAGATAGAACTGGACATGGAACAATAGACTGGTTCCAAATAGGAAAAGGAGTACGTCAAGGCCGTATATTGTCACCCTGCTTATTTAAGTTACATGCAGAGTATGTCATGAGAAACGTGGGCTGGACGAAGCACAAGCTGGAATCAAGATTGCCAGGAGAAACAGCAATAACCTCAGATATGCAGATGACACCACCCTTATGGCAGAAAGCAAAGAGGAACTAAAGAGCCTGTTGGTGAAAGTGAAAGAGGAGAGTGAAAAAGTTGGCTTAAAACTCAATATTCAGAAAACTAAGATCATAGCATCTGGTCCCGTCACTTCATGGCAAATAGATGGGGAAACAATGGAAACAGTGAGAGGCTTTATATTTTTGGGCTCCAAAATCACTGCAGATGGTGAC
The DNA here is from genome assembly GCF_054371585.1 of Giraffa tippelskirchi. Classification (NCBI taxonomy): domain Eukaryota; kingdom Metazoa; phylum Chordata; class Mammalia; order Artiodactyla; family Giraffidae; genus Giraffa; species Giraffa tippelskirchi. The sequence continues at coordinate 157,861,226 of NC_137283.1, read as the reverse complement.
TGTAGCCATGAAATTAAAAGACATTTGCTCCTTAGAAGAAAAGCTATGACCAAACTAGACAGCATATTAAAAAGCAGAGACATCATTTTGCTGACAAAGGTCTGTCTAGTCAAAGCTATGGTTTTTCCAATAGTCATGTATGAATGTGTGGAGAAGGAAATGGCAACCCACTCCAGTATTCTTGCCTGGAGAATACCATGGATGGAGAAGACTGGCGGGCTACAGGGCATCGGGCAGCAAAGAGTCGGACATGACTGAAGCAACTAAGTATCCATGGATGTGAGAGTTGACTATAAAGAAAGCTGAGTGCCTAAGAATTGATGCTTTTGAACTGTGGTGTTGGAGAAGACTCTTGAGAGTCCCCTGGACTGCAAGAAGATCCAACCAGTCCATCCTAAAGGAGATCAGTCCTGAGTGTTCATTGGAAGGACTGATGCTGAAGCTGAAACTTAATTACAAACAATACTTGGGCCACCTGATGCGAAGAGCTGATTCATTTGAAAAGACCCTGATGCTAGGGAAGATTGAAGGCAGGAGGAGAAGGGGATGACAGAGGATGAGATCGTTGGATGGCATCATGGACTTGGACATGAGTTTGAGCAAGCTCAGGGAAGCCTGGCATGCTTCAGTCCACGGAGTTGCAAAGAGTCGGACACAACTGAGCAACTGAACTGAACTGAAAAAGCATATTGTGATCCTTCATGTAATTATCATTATCCATTCGCACAGAAAGCAGTGCATCTACCCTGTGTGAAACGGACAAGTGCTATGGTAAGAACAAAAACAGGTGCCATTTCCAGTTTAGAAGTAAAAAAAAAAAACTGTATTTCAAAGAATAAATGGCTCTTTTTCTGTGAAATAACAATTAGTGGCTAACCTCTGGAAATTGTCTAAATATACAGCTTTGTGAAATATTTTACTCATATATTTAGCTTGTCTATATACTTCTTCATGTGAAATGCAGGAACATAGCTTCTGTCAACAATGCTAAAAATAAGATTAGAAGAAAGAAGAAATCAAGTTTTGAAATGAAGATAGTAGAAAAATGTCATTTTAACCTTAGCACCAGCTAAAATTCTTCCTTGGCCAAATCTGCTAAACCATACCTGGAGCTCAATTTCTTTTCAATCTTTCATAGAATTAGAAATGAAAGGGTTCACATTACTTTCATGGTAATAAATGAAAGAAAAAGAAAAAGAAATGTAAAGAAAAAGTTATCCTACTCACTTGAAGAGCAGAAGTATTTACAGTAATGAGTTGGAATTATTCCATTCTTATATGTTATTTGCCTTGTGGATATAAAGTGGTGATTCAGTATTTTATCAAAACATGAGATTATCAAAATATTGGGAGTATCAATCTGAAATCTGAAAGATTACTCTGAGCAGGAAACATAATTGATACAGAACTTCTTTTGAAATGTCACTTGATTTTCAGTAAAAAATAGTTCATGAAATGCAGAAAATAAAAACACATCATCACATAACAGTATCTTTACATCTAAGTTCTAATCTAAAATGTATTTGAACACGAAAATCCCCTTTAATAAATTCCATAAATTAGGAGTTTGGGATTAACATATACATACTACTATATATAAAATAGAAAATCAAGAAGGACCTAGTAGAGTATAGGGAACTCTACTCAATATTCTGTAATAATCTAAATAGGAGAAGAATTTGGAAAAGAATAGATGCATCTGTATAACTGAATCACTTTGCTGTACACCTGAAACTAACACAACATTTTCAATCAACTATACGCCAATGTAAAATAAAATATACAAAATAAATTCCAAAATCTTATTTTTACCACTTCTAAAACAGAGCAGGACCCTATGGTCCTTGTCCCCACCCCCACCATGTCCTTTGCCTGCTTTTGGTCTGTGGAAAATTTTAGTCAAAGAATAAGTTTAACCAGAGAAATGAGAAAATGCAGAAACAAAGGAAAACAGTCAAAGACGACCAAATAATAATAATATAGTCATTAAGCATAGTCAAAGACCTTTAGTTTCTCAAGGGCTATAGATAATCATCTGAGCCATCTCCTGTGAGCTGTCTTAGAGATTCTGAAACCCTCATGGGGGGGAAGTTAACTGCATGATGACCAGACTAACCACGACAGAAGATGCCGCAGTTCCGAGAACTGGCCTCAAGGAAATGGAAACAAACTGACTCTGGACGTGAAGATTAACTGTACCTGAAACAACCAAGATGACGCTAGTCGGACCACCGATGACCAATCTGAAGATGACTGTCAGGGCTGTTTCTGCAGGTAGCTCCTCCTTCTGTCTATAAACGCTCTTGCCCCACTGGTTGCCAGTGGTGGGGGGTGGGAGGGAGTAGGCCCGTGGACAGATGTCCTTCCCACCCTCCCAGTTGCCAACATCTGAAATAAAGCAAACTTTCCTTCTACCAACCTGGCCTGCTTATTGGCTTTTGACCAGCAAGCAGCTGGACCCCCGCCCCCATCTTTCAGGTATATTTCTGTTCTGCAGCAGTAATTCAAATCCTAACCATTTTCACTCTTCCTTCTTTCATTCCCCCATGACCAAGCTCCATCACCCCTTTGCTGAACTGTTCCTCACCTTCTCCATCTTTATTGCCACCAACCTCATCCCCTCCTGCCTCCTTCATTGCAAAGACTTTCACCTGCCTCCTTCACCTTCATCTTCCTCTCCTGAGTCTGCCCTGCAGAACACTCTGTCAGGTGGCAGACTTCCACCTGGCTTTCTTCTGGCAGTGGGTATGCTCACACCCCATTTCCTCTAATCCAAACTCTTCTGAGTGGCTTTTAATGCCTGGTCCCTCTGCTTGAGTCTCCCAGGAGACAGGAGAAGGCAAGGATTAAGATGGGATGTGATAAATTAACAGATACACACTACTATATATAAAACAGATAAAACAACAAAGACCATAGAAATGTTAAAAAAAAAGAGAGAGAGAGAGGGACAATCATTTCTTCCAGATAATTTGGCTTAAGCACCTTCTTTAAGGGCTTCCCTGGTGGCTCAGTCAGTAAAGAATCCTCCTGCAGTGCAGGAGACCGGGTTTGATCCCTGAGTCTGGAAGATCCCCCAGAGAAGGAAATGGCAACCCACTCCAGTCTTCTTGCCTGGGAAATCCACGGACAGGGGAGCCTGGCACTCTACAGTCCATGGGGTCACAGGAGTCGGACATGACTGAGCAACTAAACCACCATCTTCTTTAAAATGAAAGAGGATTATACCACAAAGTTTTGTAAGCTGTGCTTTAAACTCATAATTGTTCAGTCATTCAGTGCTGTCCTTGAGACCCCATGGGACTGCAGCATGCCAGGCTTCCCTGTCCTTCACCATCTCCCAGAGCTTGCTCAAACTCATGTCCATTGAGTCAGTGATGCCATCCAACCATCTCATCCTCTGTCACCCACTTCTCTTTTTGCCGTCGATCTTTCCCAGCATCAGGGTCTTTTCCAATGAGTTGGCTCTTTGCATCAGATTACCAAAATACTGGAGCTTCAGCATCAGTCCTTTCAATGAATATTCAGGGTTGATTTCCTTTAAGATTGACTGGTTTGATCTCCTTGCTGTCCAGGGACTCTCAAGAGTCTTCTCCAACACCACAGTTCAAAAGCATCAATTCTTCGGCACTCAGCCTTCTTTATGGTCCAACTCTGACATCCATACATGACTACTGGAAAAACCATAGGTTTGACTAGACAGACCTTTGTCAGCAAAGTGATGTCTCTGCTTTTTAAAATGCTGTCTAGGTTGGTCATAGCTTTTCTTCCAAGGAGCAAGTGTCTTAATTTCATGGCTGTAGTCACCATCCGCAGTGATTTTGGAGCCCAAGAAAATAAAGTTGGTCACTGGTGTAATATTCTACTGATTGTTTTCTTATGTATCTTCAGTTTTTACCATTAAAAATAATTTTGGATCATTCACAGTGATTTAAAAAAAAAAAAAAAAAGAAGGGCTGGCACTCAGGAGACTGGTTCTAGTCTTACTATGTAGCCTTGGCTCCCTTGGGTCTCTAAGCCTCTGCTTCTTCACCCATAAAATTGGGATAATAGTAGTAGCTGCCATGTAAGACTGTTTGAAGATTTAAACAAAGCGTCTGATGTCAAGACATGCCCAGCAGAGGCGCCCACCTGGTGAGCAGTCGGCACTCATCCCCATGGTATCCCTTGTCCCTGACTGTGTTCATTTCCCTCTCGAACCCTGACCATCTTCCAGAAATGCTCCCACCTGGGTGCTCTGGGAAGTCACCTTGAGCCAGGTTAGTCCTCCCTCCCCTCTCCCTCCTGACCTCCGGGGTCCTCAGCAGAAAACCCGCCCAGCAGGGAGAACCCTCAGTTGTCTCCTGGACCCTCAGCCCAAGCCCAGGGCCAGTGCTGCTCACAGGCCCTCTGCACTGATTGCAGCAGTCTGAACACTGGTTTTGCTTTCTTTAAAACTGCTACCCTAGATCTTCCTTTTGCTTGATTTTAAAACCTATTTTTTTTCCTCCTGTTCCCCCAACAAATCCACTTCTTGAGGGATGAGTCTCAGGCTGAAGAAGAAACAGGGAGAGAAAAATAATTGGGGTCGAAAACCTGTCGAGGTCCCAGTTAAGACTGTCAAAGACTCTCACACTTCTCCGAGCCTTTTCTTTGGTTTGACCCCCAAGACTAGACGGCAGCCCAGAGTGGACAAAACTAGAGAGAATAGAGAGCTTCGAAGAAAGGAAACAAAGAGAAGAGGGAAGGGGTTGTTATAAATTACCTAGCTCTCTCGCCTTTCAATTTCCTGCGTCAGTTCTCTCAGAACAATGCAATTGTCTCTCGTATTTTGAAAAACATCCTTATTTCGACACCAGGAAGCTGGGGTTTTAGAAATCACACTTCATGAGCTTAGAGGGGTTCAATTACAATGCCCCGGGGCACGGTGCTCTCCAGGGCGGAGATTTCAACAGGGCCCCCTTCCTGGGAGGTTGCCTCAGCCCCTGTCCTCCTGTTTTGATTTTTAGTTTCCAGTTAACCACTAAAGGGGCTTCCCTTGTGGCTCAGCTGGTAAAGAATCTGCCTGCAGTGCAGGAGACCTGGATTCGATCCCTGCATTGGGAAGATCCCCTGGAGAAGGGAAAGACTACCCACTCCAGTATTCTGGCCTGAAGAATTCCATGGACTGTGTAGTCCGTGGGGTCACAAATAGTTGGACACGACTGAGTGATTTTCACTTTCACTATGAGACTTCCCTGGTGGCTCAGATGATAAAGCATCTGCCTACAATGCGGGAGACCTGGGTTCGATCCCTGAGTCGGGAAGATCCTCTGGAGAAGGCAATGGCAACCCACTGCAGTACTCTTGCCTGGAAACCCATGGACGGAGGAGCCTGGTAAGGCTATAGTCCATGGGATCGCAAAAATTTGGACACGATTGAGCAACTTCGCTTTACTTACTTTACCCACTGAAAGAAGTGCTGAAGAATTTACTACCTTGTGACCCAGTGTTTATCATCAGCATTTATCAACCCAGTATATACGGTTAACTGAAGAGGGTCTTAGGACCGTCCCTCCTCTCTCAAGAGCCCAGGACCTGCTCGAGCACCAGTGCAGCCAGGGCTGGCTCACAGGAATTCTCTGTCTTTCCCTCCCAAGTGAAGAAAAGGCTAAAGGGCGCTGGCTTTGACAGATCGAGGAAACTTGATATGTTTGAAGGTGATTCTGACCACGTGGATGTGACGTGACATGCTGTTTCAGAGAGGGGTGCTTAGGAGCAAGGCAATCTGGTTGAACGACCTGCCTTTGAATGAGTGATTGAAACACGTTAAGCCTTGCCAAGCAAGGGGAAGTTTAAGGAGATTAACATCAGATGCTTATAAACACAATCCTCCCGATTTAGGGGGAGAGAAAATCCCACTGGTGTGCCCTCACTGTGTAATCACCTCACACAGTCTCCCCAGGCACGTACGCACCTAAGCAACATTTAGAAATTGTTTTCAAATCTCAGTCTCAGGTTATTCTCCTAGATTTACACCAGATGAACATTTCTGCTTCTCATGAGTTCTGTCATGTTCTTCTGCACACTCCCCCACAACACGCAGAAACACTCCCTGGGTTTTCCAGGAATCGATGACCAGCCCATTCTTGCTTCGAACAGTGTGAGATCAAGCCATACATGTTCCTTATCATCTTCAAGAAGGGTATTTCAAAAATACCAATTCCGTGTTTAAAATATTTTAAAATCTCACGACATCAAAAGATTAGAATAAATGTAGATTCAGTCTATCACTAATGGAAATCATAACCGCTTCTTTAGTGGAGCATCAATACAGGTCAACTTTTTTCCTTCAAAAAGGCCTTAATAAAGCTCCACAGGACACTCTAATACTCCTTATATTACAATTCACTCTACTTTTCTCAAAGAGATAAATTAAGCTCTAAGAAAACTAACAAAACTAACTAGTTAAGAAATTGAAGGGAATCTTAACTCCTAGATGAGCTTATCCTTAGCCGTTACACTTCAGTGTTCTTGTCTGGAGAATCCGGAGAACGGAGGAGCCTGGTGGGCTGCCGTCTACGGGGTCGCACAGAGTCGGACACGACTGAAGCGACTTAGCAGCAGCAGCAGCAGCAGCCATTACAAACTTTTGTAAATTAAAAACAAAACTTTTTTTCATACAGCAAAATGTGTTTTTGAGTTACAATAATTTCCATGTCTAGAAAGGCAGCTCCATATTAAGCATTCTCTGAACATTTTCCGATTCAGTTGAAGAATGACAGCTGTCATCGGTGGTTGGTCCTGGACCATCTCGGAGGCTTTCCAGCCATCCTTGCCCCACCACCCCGCCCATCCTCGCCAGCCCCGCCCACCCCGCGGGCCCGCCCATCCTCACCGGCCCCGCCCACCCGCGGGCCCCGCCCATCCTCACCTGTCCTCGAAGCACACGGTGCACTTCCAGGCACGGGTCCTCCTCAGGAACACCCGGCACTCGCTGCACACGCGGTGGCTGCAGCCCTGACACACGGCCCCCCGGTTCAGCAGGAGCCCCAGGGTCTGCTGGCAGCGGGCACAGGACTTCTCTTTGTACTCCTGGCTCACGCTCTTCGCGCCTTTCCACCTGAGATGCTGCAAGCGCGTCTTCAGTTTCCTGTGGCCCAGAGGGTTAAGTGAGAAGGAACAAGTGAGTGGAAGGACAGAAGCCAGCCAGACTGCTCCGTGGCAAGGGCCTCAGCAGTGTGGAGACAGAGAAGGGGCTTTGCATTCCCGCACCCCCGGCTGCTAGCACAGCTGTGTGAACCAGGATCTCACGCCGGCTTTGGAGCAGAGGCTCCGAGGTTTTCTCAGCTGTGAAAGCTTTACCTCCCAGGGTAGCTGTGAGGATGAAATGGCAAAGCATAAACACTCTGCCTGGCATGGAGGAGTCAGCTGCTGATTTTGTTCTAGGTTCATCCCTTTGTGCCCAAACGGCATTATAATGGTAAAGAAAAACAGTGAAAGAAGAGGAAAAATGCAGGAAAACACCATCAATTCTAATATTCAAAACAGGGAATGATATGTAAGCATACAGCATACACGCCTGCTGTTGTTATAAGTCCCCCAATAACATTATTTAACTGATGCTATAGTTTTGCTATTATTTTTTATGGGTGGTCGGTTACTTTCAGTTCCTGTTCCCCCCAGGAAGATAGCCCTAGTGCAAACGTGTCAGTCATTCAGTCATGTTCGACTCTGTGCGACCCCACGGACTGTAGCCCGCCAGGCTCCTTTGTCCATGGGATTCTCCAGGCAAGAGTACTGGAGTGGGTTGCCATGCCCTCCTCCACGGATCTTCCCAACCCAGAGATTGAACCCAGGTCTCCCTCATTGCAGGCAGATTCTTTACAATCTGGGCCACCAGGGAAGACCCCTCTTAGTGCAATGGGACATTACATTGGACCGTAAAACATACCAGTAGCCAGAATACTCTTTTATGGACTGTCTCTGTCACTTTTAGAATAGAGAAGCTAATCCCGAGAAACAAGCTTACAGCCAACTTTCTGTACCCTTGGAACAAAATATCCACGTTACTTTGTTGACATTCAAAACAATGCTTCTAAATCACTGAAAGCTCTTGCATCACCAAAGAAAACTCTATTTTGCTCACTGTATTTTTTTTTTTTTTTTTAGTGGAAGAAAGTGTAAGTACACTTGGACAGCTTTGGGATTACAAAGGAGGGTAGAAAAGGAACACTGTTCCTTCCAGTTCACCCAGAAATTTCCTCTCCTTCCTCAAACATTGGGTGGTCCGAAGTTTTGTTTTATAGTTTGTTTTTCTTGGCAGACTCTGAAAAAGAGTTCTGCCATTAAAAACACAATGAGATCAAAAGCCTATCCCATTTACTTATTTTCTAGACCTCACATTCTCCATAAACATCAATAAACAAAACATTATTATATTAAAGATGGATCTTGACAGCTAACAAGAGACACGCTGCTGATAGCCTAGCCCTGTTCTGTTAAGTGTTAAACTAATGGCAAACAGCCCGTGTCGTTCAGAGACAGTGAGAAGGTGTTCTCTCTTGACAAATGAGTCTGGGAGCAGGCTGGGCAGGTTCAGACTTCATGCTCCCTGTTTCCTCAGAGCTGGCTGGGGAGCAAAAGAGAGCAAAGAGAAGGCTTGGAATGGACGCCGGCAGATCTGCTGTTTCTAAGCTGCTTTCTTTGCTCCTTCAATTACCACCAAGAATAATTTAGGAAAACCCTTAGCCCGAGGTCTTTCCCTTGAAAGGGTGTACGGGAAGTCTGAAGGTTTCCCTTGAAGGATTCCTGCAAAGTAGGCAAATGGACAGGCAGACAGACAGCCAACTTATCACACAAAGGCATTGTTTTAAGTGAAAAAACAGGCATTCTTTCCCTGACCATCCTGAAGCTTAGTGACACAGCAAAGGTCACCTCCACCCACAGCCCTTGCTTCAGACTCTTGTCAGACAAGAGGCTGAATGGGGAGCAAACGGCACTAGCTAAGCAAGCAGCAAGACGCCAAGGAGAGATGGCCTCCAAGCAGAAAAGGCCAAAAAACGCAAAGAATTCCACCATCTGCACGACCTCCTACCGTATCCTCTCCGCCTCCGTGTTTTGAACCTCCCGGTCCCGGTACAAAACCTGGAGGATCACTTCGCGTTCTGATTCCTGGAGGGAACTGAGGCTGACTTGGTGGGCCATTTCCATGTCTTTTCAGACCCACGTTGAAGCTCTACTCCATGGCCGTGCGTCCCGGTCCCGTGGATGAGATCAGAGTCCAGCGACAGCCCCACGTGCTTTTGAAAGCACTCCCTCTCCTATTTCATTGGCAACGGTGTTGCTCGTAGCTTTTTTCCTCTTTTTAACTGTGTCACTCTTCTCAGGAGAAAAAAGTTCCAAGAAGCTATCCCTCCGTTGGGATCATCGTTCCCAGAGCCTCATGCCATCTGCAGAGCCTTCTCCCCAGGTCCTGCCGCAGCCTCTGACATCCGGCTAAGTCAGAAGCATATCTTTTTTCTGAGGTTTTGCCAAAGATTGTTATAAATTATACAGATAATTTCTGCATAAGCAGAAGTAATCCCCAATCTGAGGGAGTTTACAAACAACAGTAAGAAGAGTATTCAGTGACACAGACATTAACCTTTCCCTTCATAGGTTTACACGTAGCACTGATGATGGTTAAAAGCCCAGACAGCTCAGTATCTGCAGAAAAAGACAACAAAAATAGCATCATTTTTCCAGGCTTTCGTATCTCTGCAGCTTTAATCCAGAAAAGACAAAACGTTCTACAGACAGATCTTTGCATTTTTTGCCGTGATGATAATGTGAGATTTTAAATTTTATTAAATTGGCTTTCTCATGTTTCTAAAAGCCTCAAACTTCCTCACTTGAACTTTTCTGATATGAATTCTGTATCCTGAGTGATTAGAGGCATGAAGGTCTATATTTAATGTGCTATTGTTTAGTTGCTAAGTCGTGTCTGACTCTTTTGCAGCCCCATGGACTGCAGCCCGCCAGGCTCTTCTGTCCGTGGGATTTCCCAGGGAAGACACTGGGTGGGTTGCCATTTCCGCCTCCAATAGTGAATGTACAACATCCTAATTGAAAATACTTTAGGATATCTACAGTTTCATCTGTTAACGGTAATTTTTACAATTAACTTCAAAACTCAAAAAAATGTTTAATCAGTTAAGGATCTATGAAGGGGTATCACCACAACCTCAATCTATCACTTATTTATGGTCTTTAACAGTTTTTAGCAACGACCTTCTGCACGGGGTCTTATTTCTGGTTAATACTAGTTGGCAGGTTCTCCACTCCTCCTACTTACTTTTTCCATCAGTGACGCTAGACACAGAGCACCTTTGACCTGTTTCTTCCCCCAACCAAGATGGTATTGAATTGATAAAACATGTCAATGAAAAGCAGAAAATGCAGATCTGAATAGTGTACTTTCTATAATGCCATTTTGTTATCAAATTTACATGAATTCCTAGTAATAAGATGTCCTTTCAATGCTTTGGAAGCTAAACTCCCTTTGTTCAGCTTCAACAGACATTCACATTATATTCATTTATGGTCCATAGCAAATCAGTGAAAAAGAGGTTAATAGAGCCCTAAGGGATCATTCTCTTTAAGCAGAGATTCTTAACTTTTCTCTTTTAATCTCTGGTCATCTGGTGAAGCTTCTGTATTTAAATGCATAAAATAAAATACATTATAACAAAGGAAATCAATTATACTGAAATTTTTAAAATTATAATAATATATGTGTCCAGGGATGTATGAAATCTAGCAGTGATCTAACAGTGACTGTAATTTCAGAGTAGCAATGATTGCAAGCAATACTGAGATATCTGCAACAAATGATGTGGAGACCACAAGTCTTGCTAACTCTACTGTGGTTTGTGACGAAATGCTAAAGTTTAGTTACAAGCCAATGAAAATTAAGATATAAATTTTTTCACGTCCAAGTTCATGGACCTATAGGCCCAGGACCCCTTGGCTTAAGGATCCTCTATTTGTCAGTTTCTCTGTTGTGGGGTGGGGCCACACTGGTGGCTCAGAGGTAAAGAATCCGCCAGCAAGGCAGGAGACTCGGGTTCGATCCCTGGGTCAGGAAGGTCCCATGGAGGAGGAAATGCTGGAGCAACCCACTCCAGTATTCTTGCCTAGGAAATCCCATGGACAGAGGAGCCTCACGGGCTATAGCCCATGCAGTTGCAAAGAGACAGACATGACTGAGTACACAAACTATTGTAGGATAAGGTTAAAACAAGTGGCCCAACCAAATTGCAGAGGCTACATGAAGAGGAGGGAAGCCCGGGCTGCCAGGGGATGGTCCTGGCCTCTGCTCTCCAGCCAAGCATTCCCAAGTGCCCGCTCCCAAAAGGCCTCCTGTGTAGACGGCGGGAGAACCACAGGAACAAGGACTCAGGGCTCCAGCCTCAGCAGGGTTAAAACCTCCTCCCTCCTAAGGTCCTGTTTCCAGGTGAACAGATGAGGCAGCAGAGCTTAGCTCCCCGAGGCTCTGAGTCTCTGAGGAAGAAGAAATGCTAGGAAACAGCTTGTAATCAAGTGCTAAGTGGGAAAGTGTCACCAACTTTATGAGCCTATTTCTTCTAAACGCGTTCATTGGTTTTTGTTGCTTCTCTCTCATTTCTAACCTATTAACCACATTACTGAATCAACTACTGTCCTGTCTGTCTGATTCCCAAGTATGTTAAGTGCAGATTTTTGCACTTGGCTCAAACCCTGCCGTCTATGCCCTGAGCTTTTTCTCCATGTGGCCTTTGGGCTCAGGTGTCTGGCCCCGGTCTTCAGCACCACAGGGAGGTGGGACAGGTCAGCACTAGGCTGGAAATGAGAACTCCTGGGGTGCTCAGTGTTCACTCCTGTGGGTGGCCAGGCCTTTACCCAGTCCAGACACGCAGGGTTTGGTTATTTAAAAACACTCCTGCTCTCTACCAAACCCTTGCCTGTGGCCTCACAGGGGCCTCTGCAGGGTTGAGTGGGTTCTCTTCCTCCCCCTAGTGGCCATCCATTGCTAGTTACAGAAAAGTCAAACGGAGTTGGTTTTCGGAATCCATCCATCAGCCATTCATTAATTAAATATTGATTAAGCATTCAACAAGTGCCAGACACTGTTTAAGTGATTACCGTACAGGGCTTAATGACTGATAAGTTACACCCTATCCCATTTCTAACAATACGATGTACGCTCAGTTGCTTCAGTCATGTCTGATTCTTTGCAACCCCATGGACTGTAGCTCACCAGGCTCCTCTGTCCATGGGATCCTCCAGGCAAGAATTCTGGAGTGGGTTGCCATTTCCTACTCCAGAGGATCTTTCCAACCCAGGGATCAAACCCATGTCTCTTGTGTCTCCTGCATTGGCAAATGGATTCTTTACCACTAGGGCCACCTATAAACACACACAGAGGACAATTAAAGTCAGAGAAACAGTAGCAGGCAGGGTGAAAAGGAGCAGACGATTTCCACCAGGAACCTGCAGGGAAACAATCACTGTACTTGAGCACTGAGGCTGCCCTGGTGGCTCAGAACAAAGCAAAACCCCAAATCAAAGTGGTGTATATAGTTCTGATAAACCGAAAGGCATTCTCAAGGTGTAAAGGTCATGGAACAAAAAGGTAATGAATGATCTGAGCAGTGATGTGGCAGAAGATGCAAAACTATGCTTCATGTATCATCATTATATTGATTTCAAATTAACTAAGGATAGAGCTTGTTGTTGTTGTTATTGTTGTTCAGTTGCCAAGTCATGTCCGACTCGTTGCGACCCCATGGACTGTAGCATGCCAGGCTTCCCTGTCCATCACCAACTCCTGGAGCTTACTCAAACTCATGTCCATCGAGTCAGTGATGCCATCCAAACCATCTCATCCTCTGTCGTCCCCTTCTCCTGCCCTCAGTCTTTCCCAGCATCAGAGTCTTTTCCAATGAGTCAGCTGTTTGTATCAGGTGGTCAAAGTACTGGAGCTTCAGCTTCAGCATCAGTCCTTCCAAAGAGTATTTAGGGTTGATTTCCTTTAAGATTGACTGGTTTGACCTCCTTGCTTTCCCAGGATAGACCACCAAATTGTAATTCATTGAAAGCCTTTCAAATACAAACCCAAACATGGTGTTTTCTGAGGTTCCCAGTTGATGCAGTATAAAGCTTAGGGAACTAGAGGTATGGGTGTGCAGTGTCTATCTGAGTTTTTTTTCTAGACTTTGAGAGATTTTGACTCTGGTCTCCATAAACCTTCAGTCATTCAAGCACATGGGTGATAACTACAATGAGGAAATCCTTCTATTATTGGATTGAAAGGTACTTTTTTCCTTAACTTAAAGGATCTGTGTCCAAATCCTCTCTATACAGAGTGACTTTTTGAGTTGATGCAATCAGGACTGCATATAGAACACCCCAGGATCATTCATGTGACAAATAGATTCAAGGGATTAGATCTGGTAGACCAAGTGCCTGAAGAACTATGGACAGAGGTTTGTAACACTGTACAGGAGGTGGTGACCAAAACCATCCCCAAGAAAAAGAAATGCAAGAAGGCAAAGTGGTTGTCTGAGGAGGCCTAATAAATAGCTGAGAAAAGAAGAGAAGCAAAAAGGCAAAGGAGAAAGGGAAAGATATATTCATCTGAATGTAGAATTCCAGAGAATAAGAAGAAGAGATAAGAAAGTCTTCTTAAGTGAACAATGCAAAAAAAAAAAAAAATAGAGGAAAACAATAGAATAGGAAAGACTGGAGATCTCTTCAAGAAAACTGGAGATATCAAGAGAACATTTCATGCAAAGATGGGCATAATAAAGGAATAGAAATGGCAAGGACCTAACAGAAGCAGAAGAGATTAAGAAGAAGTGGCAAGAATACACAGAAGAACTGTACAAAAAAGTCTTAATGATCCATGATGCTGTGGTCACTCACCTAGAGCCAGACATCCTGGAGTGCACAATCAAATGGGCCTTAGGAAGCACTACTATGAACAGAGCTAGTGGAGGTGATGGAATTCCAGCTGAGCTATTTCAAACCCTAAAAGGTGATGCTGTTTAAGTGCTGCACTCAATATGCCAGCAAATTTGGAAACCTCAGTATCACAGAAACCTAGGAGGATGTTTTCTCTTTGATTTCCAGTGTCCTCCCAGTGTTCCAGCTGACTTGGTGGCTTAGACCTTCCACATGTTAGAGCCACAGGTGTTTCATCTTATTGGGATTCATTTAGGGTTTTCAGTGGGGGCAGTCCCATGCTTCTGTCTAGAAATTTGTGGGGTAGTTTTAGTTGTCATAGTGACAAAGAATTACCTTGCGTTCCCGTACAAATATTGGTTATCTTACCAGATAACTCCACTAGGAAAAAGATATAATTATCTGAAAATAGAATTTAACTCACAGAAACACAAAGTATATTTTGCAGGGTTTTAATATACTGGGTTTTCCAGAATGAAGCTATTGTGTAAATGAGGGAAGACTGCACCTGGTTTCATTTAGAATTGCTTACCATTTCAGAAAGTGACATCACGTAGGGCAGCATGGCTCATATTAATAGTATTTGAATCACTAATGCTACACGACTGGTAAGGAGCTGCATTTGTAGATGTGAATCTACTAATCAGTGTGATTCTAGGTATGAGAACATCTGACAACTTCACTGTGTCTTTTAATGTAGTTTATATTGAGAGTCCCATGGACTGCAAGGAGATCAAACCAGTCAATCCTAAAGGAAATTAGTACTGAATATTCATTGGAAGGACTGATGCTGAAGCTGAAACTCCAATACTTTGGCTACCTGATGTGAACAACTGACTCATTGGAAAAGACCCTGATGTTGGGAAAGACTGAAGGCAGGAGAAGGGGACAACAGAAGATGATATGGTTGGTTGGCATCACCAACTCGATGGACATGAGTTTGAGCAAGCTCCAGGAGTTGATGATAGACAGGGAAGCCTGGCGTGCTGCAGTCCATGGGGTCCGCAAAGAGTTGGACACGACTGAGTGACTGAATTGAACTAATATATATGATTATATATTATATTCTTATAATTTAATGTCCCTTTATTTCTCCTTTCATCACAGTAATGATATTAAATTATTGTTGTTGGTATTGGGTAAGGTAAATTATATTTTACATGAATTCCAATTCCAGATAGTAAAAGGTGAGCTACAAAATATTTCCTATTAAGAGTGAGCATTGGGTCTTTGGGGTTTAAGAACCACTGAAATTGAGGATCCAATGATTTCTCAGGTTACTTACAAATTAAATTGTGTGTATCATTCTCTTGTTCATTTTTTCAATGTATTATTGTGTTTTAGAGGATGGAATGGGGAAAATAGAGAACTGGTTGGTTGTTTTTGTTGTTTTAAGTTGTGCGGGCTTCTATCTTGATTGTGAATTTGCTTGTGCAATTCCAGGTCTGATTTCCAGGTTATAATTGAGAACTCAGTGTTTCCCTTTCAATAGCAATTATCTAAATTATTTCAACTGCATCTTTTCAGTCCTCTTGAACAAAATCTGAAGCTCTTTCTATACCTTACTCCTGTTATGCTGGCATTTAAATTTCTATAAGTTTTACAACAATAGCCAAATCAGAGATTTTACTCTGTAATCCATGTTCCAAATCACTCAAGATCAAATTCACTAAAACTCTTGTTAGCTTATAGTCTATTTATCCAAGATAAGGTGACCCCAGACTTACGACGATGATTTACTTATTCTTTTAATTATTTGTCTATTTATTTATTTGTAGTGAACTCTTCCTAGTCAATAAGGTTTCTAGGGTGACAGAGTTAATTAGCAAGTCGCATGGGCCCATGGTAAATACCAAGAAAGTCAGAGAGAATTCCATCCACCTGATGGCCTAGCAAGCTTAAGGTCCATCTTTAGAGATTCCATTTCCGCTCACCTATGCTAGCAGGAAACTAGAAGCCACTCTGGCTTATTTTTCATATTATTCAAAACATGGATAAAATAAATATACTTCTGTCTTGCAGGCTTTTGATTTCTTGGATGTTTCTGAGTGGAAATGGAGATGGTAAAAGAATTCTATGAAATCTATGCAAATCAGTTGGCATGTTCCTTGATGGAGTGAGGGGTGAGCGTGGCATTTATAACCCAAAGTGCTAACAGGGACAAGTGGGTCCAAGTCTGGCTGTGCCCACCGACCTAAGGGCGCCCAGTGGGCACAATAGTGACAGCACTACGGTGAGTCAGAGGGAGGCCGGTGACAGGAGAGGACAGGAAGATGTTTACGGCTGAGCCTGGGAGGAGAAGCGGAGTTGGTCTAAGGAAGGACAGGACATCTCTGGAGTGAGGGACAGTCCACTGAACATGACTGAGGCAGGAATGCGTCATTCCTCTCCCAGGACAGGAGCCCAGGTCCCCACCGCCTACAAACAAATTCTAAACTACGAACAAGGTCTTTCTCACCCTCCTTGACCTGGCCCCCTCTGACTTCTGCATCCTCAGTTCCCACAGAACACCCCAACACTCCCGCAGCGAACACATTCGAGATGGTTCCCTGAATGCCCTGTGTACTCTTCGCTTTCCATGCATTCGCTCCTGCTCTTCCCTGTCCTTACCAGAATCTAATTTACTCGGAAGCAGTAAGGGGAACGGGGTTTGGAGATGCTGGGCAAGTTAGCGAGTCCCCTGGGATTTAATTTCCTTGGCTGCAAAGTAGAGGGAGGTGGCTCAGACAGTAAGAGTCTGCCTGCAATGCAGGAGACCTGGGTTTGATCCCTGGGTTGGGAAGATCCCCTGAAGAAGGGAATGGCAACCCACTCCAGTATTCTTGCCTGGAGAATCCCATGGACAGAGGAGCCTAGCAGGTTACAGTCCATGGGGCTGCAAAGAGTCGGGCATGACTGAGCAACTAACACTTTCACTTTCAAAGTGGATAGAATTATAGCATCCACTTCTTAGAGTCATTGTGAGGATTAAATGCGTTTATACAGGTAAAGCACTTTTTTTTTTGGCTGTGCTGTGCAGCATGTGGGATCTTAGTTCCTCGACCAGGGATTGAACCCGTGTCCCCTGCATTGTGAGCACAGAGCCTTAACCACTTGACCACCAGGGAAGTCCCGACACATAAAGTACTTAGATCACAGTGGCAAGCATATAATAAATAACCCACTGACACATGTTAACTGTGATAGTAGTAACAGTATTGATGGGGACAGAGTAAAGGGACAAAGTAAGTGATTAAATAGTTAATCCCACTAGGGGACTGTAAATAGAAAAACTATGGGAGACCCCTGTAAGCTAATGGTTACTCAAGAAAGCAGGTTTACTTAACCACAAAACCAAGCAGGCTTGCTTAGCAACAAAATCGTCCAACAGATGCATGAGGCATGTCCCCAAACAATAAAGCAACGGCGGCGTGAGACCCACATCCTGCCCCGTGAGCTCAGTAGGACACACGCTCCGCATACAAAAAAAAAACAATCATTTGTGGACCCAGCTTGACCATGCAGGGACAAGAAAATCCCCCTGCTCAATCTGGAGGAGGAGTTGATGATGGAAACACAACATCTACTCAAGAAAGACAAAGAAGGTTTTCTCCGCCTCCCTATTTTTCCTTTGATTATAAAAATGTAAGCCACTAAATACTCAGGACATGGTACCCCCTTGCCCACTTGCTTGTAAGCCTTGTAAGTCTCCTCTTCTAATAAATCACTTCTTATCTATCACCTTGGGCTTCCCAGGTGGCGCTAGTGGTAAAGAACCTGCCTGCCAATGCAAGAGACCTAACAGATGTGAGTTCGATCCCTGGGTCGGAAAGATCCCCTGGAGGAGGGCATGGCAACTGACTCCAATATTCTTGCCTGGAGAATCCCATGGACAGAGGAGCCTGGTGGGCTACAGTCCATGGGGTCGCAAAGAGTCAGACACAAATGAAGCACTTAGCATGCACGCACGTCTATCACTTTGCTGAATTCTTTCTGCGCTGAGACATAAAGCTGTAGAGCTCTTCAGAGTCCCCTGAAACATCACCTAACAGTCTCATCATCATCATCATCATCATCATTCATTGTTAATCTTTCAGGTCCAGATTCATCACTAATTCAGGAACTTGATCTCCTTATTTTCAAGCACAATTAACTGCTCCTTCATTATGCCCCCCTTTCCCCTGTATATTTCCCTATCATGATTCTGAATTCTTTCTGATTCAAGTGTCCTTCTGGTGGTGACATTGGTTCTTAGTGATCCCTCATCACCCAGCAAATAGGTCCTTAATGTTTGGCTGGAGTTGAGAAACCCAGTGACTATTGTGACATGCGGGTTTGCTTGCCAAAGCAGGAAGCACGAATTCAAGTCGGAAGGAAGGATCCTAGTCAGGTGAGCAAGCAATATGCATCCCAGAGAGCTCCAGGCTTCAGAAATCTGGAAAGCATCTGAAAATCTGAGGTCATTTCAGCATCTGAGAAGCATACTGAAAAGTATTTTGTTTTAATGATCTCATGCAGAAATCCACAATCTCATAGCTTGAATAATGCAATCTCCCAGACCTGGTTTTTCTGCGATAATATTTAGTCACTCTCTCACACCCAACGAATTCTGAAACTGTGTTTTTGTTGCAAACACTGGCGTCAGGCTCTGTCTTCACCCACATGGAGCTGTCTAGCCCCCAATCTCCTTTCTCAATTGCATTTTTGTGATTTTGTAATGGTGACTGCCTTTGTTTTACAGCATCCCACCATACCAACCAGTCTAATTTTACTTAACAATTAAAAAATAAATAAAACCTACAGTGTATCACCACTCTGAAGGAAAAAGTCCCCCAGAGCCACTTGGAGAAGCACTGCACAGCCAACCATCCCATCTCAGCATCAGTTTGGGTGTCGGAAAACCTGGGACCAAACCCCAGATCTGGAATCATCTCGGTACAGCCCAAGAGCAACAGCTGGAAGAAAGCAAGCAGGATTTGGAAGCAGTCCTCTCAGATCACCGTGCTCCCCTTCAGGAAGGCCCCAGAGCAGGACTCAAGCCTCTTTTCTGGGATCGATAGGGACACGCGCAGCAGAGGTGGAGTGCCTCTGAAATCCAGCTCGGGGCTTCAACCCACAGGTTTCCATCTCCTCTATAGCCAGTCATGCTGCGTCTCAGTGGAACTCTGCATCCAAACAAATGCAGATAGGTGGTGGTGATCCGCGTATTGATTCACAGCACTGATTTCATTGGGCTTCTGTGAGCCCCTCAGGTGCCGTGGAGTGAGGACATCAAATTAGCAGGAGCCCCTCTCTGCAATCTAAAAGCTCGCATTCCAGCCAGGAAATGGACCAGTGAACAAATAAGCGACAGCATCACAGGGTGAGTAGAAACACACAAGGATCTACAGAAGAGAAGGCTCAGAGGGAGGCGTGATTCACTCCACGTGGGGAGAGGAGAGATGGCTGGTGGTGGTGGGGGACCGTGTGGGACCCCCCTTTGTCAGAGAAATGGAACAACCGATTGTGTGAGTTCTGAAACCACACTTGCTTTTTTTTCCCCTCGGCCTAACAGCCAAGATCGACTTCGGCTTTTCAGAGCTGACCAGGGGAAGAAAATTACAAGAAATGTGAACCTTGGGGGCGAGTAGAAGGGGGACAGGAAAGGAAACTCTCTTTATCTGCAGGCTCTTCCATCTAATGGTTATCTCTGAGCAGCTGGTCATCGGATCAAAGGAACGGATGCGTCACCCACCCCGACGCCTGCACCCCCGCCCGTGACGGAGGGGAGAGGCGGCGATCAGGCGAGTTGCCTGCATTGAACACTGTCATCGCTGGACTTTCAATTCAAGCTAGAGATCGAGCCACAGCTGAACCCACAACCACGCCCCTGCTCTCAGCCCTACTCCAGAGCCAGCACCCCCTGCCACTGTGTTTTACCACAGCTGTTTCCTTGAGAAGCTGCAGTTTGCTTTTTTTTTTCTGAATATGGCCACAATACTTTCAACCTAGAATGCAGGGGCAAAGTTGAGCGACTCCACAGACCCTGCCGCTTCACCTGAAAGTGTTAATTCTTTTTAGCTCATGGAGTATCCTCACGGATGTCTGCAACAGCTGCAGGGACCACTGGTTCGTCCACACTAAGGAAGCGGGTGAAGGCAGGGCAGTGCTCACAGGCTTGACGGATTCCTTCTTGCAAAGGCGAGACGACCCACCTGGGAGTCCCTCAGGAAGCGTGGCACGGGAATGGAGATGAGCCTTTAGAAACTCTTTGTGTCTCTGGTCTCTGAGCCAGAAGTGGATTCTCTCAGAAGCCAGTGACCTCGGGCTTCAGGCCTCACCTGCCAGGCCCCGGATCTGACCTTGTATTAACGTCTGTTTCCTTAAAGAAGGCTCCAGGCATCATAGAAGCTTCAGGTCCTTCAAACCTGTCCTTAATATATGACACTGTGCATATGTGGGCTTAAGTCTAGAAAACTTGACATCTAAACCAAGACAGGAGAGGGCTGGAAGTCTCTTCTGGAAAGGCCCCTACCACTCATGGAGGAGTCTAGTCTTTCTCATTCACATAGATATCTTGCCACCAAAAAAAAAAAAACCCAAGTGCTTTTTCAGAATCAAAGCTAAACACTGCAATAGAAACCCATGATATTCTAGACTTAAACTTGATCTTTTCTCGTGGACGGATAAAGAAACGAGAACTGATATTATTTTGTTCTTTACATGAGGTACTACTCATAATCGTTGCTATAGTTTTTGTTGTACCAACAGCTACTATTTATTTAGCACTTACTCTGGACCAGAGGGCTTGACACGGACAGTCTCAGTCCTCATTACAGCCTTATGCCATCAAGACACCCATTTTACAGATGAGCAGAGCGAGGCTTGCAACAATTAAGTAATTTACCTAAAGTCACACTGTAACCTAGGTCTGTTTAACTCCAACGCCTTATGTTTTGTTTAGACAGAAAAGTTAAGAATTTAGAATCTTCTACTATCTTGGCTAAATAATCTTTTTCATAGCAATTCTAACTTCTTAGTAGATACTTGGGCTTCCCAGGTGGCGCTAGCAGTAAAGAAGCTGTCTGCTGATGCAAGAGACGTGGGTTCAATCCCCGGGTTGGGAAGATCACCTGGAGGAAGGCATAGCAACCCACTGCAGTTATTTTTGCCTGGAGAGTCCCATGGACAAAGGAGCCTGGCAGGCTACAGTCTATGGGGTCACAAGAGTCGAACACAACTGAAGCGACTTAGCACAGAAAGATACTTAATCTCTAACGTGTATTTTCTTCTCATAATCTCTCCTTTTGTCAAGAAGTTCTGTTTTGGGGCTAAAGAAGCTGAATTGCAAGACATTTAAATTAGACTCCAGCTAACTTAATTTTTAAAATTTTAAAATCATATTTATGGTCCACCTCCAGACTAGAGATTATGGGGGATGAAAAAAATCGGAATCTGTGAAGTAAATTCAGAGCAAAACAGGAATAAACTGTATATATAAGAATGTACAAACCAAAAAGGAAACCAAACGACGCTCTTCACCGCCTTTGAAAAAATTCACACCATACAGCTTTGGGAGAGTGTGTTTTAGTGTGTATTGGTTTTTTAACTAACTCCAAAGTATTCCTCCATTCCATTTAAATCATTCTTAGCCTACGTTTACAATGTATACTATTCAATAAAACGACAAGTCATCCTTGGTCTAATTTCTCATTGCTGTTCTTTCCCACCTTTTCAAAGTCATTAGTGTAAGAGAAGTTATAGTAACTGTAACCTCTACCCACCCTACCCTTGAAACAACCCACCAGAAGGGCTGGATTCAGATGCTCAGCCTACCTTTGCCTCAGCTTCAAGAGAGGAGACCAGGGGAGCTCACTCAGGGGAAGGAAGTCAAGCTTTCTTTGCGTTAGAATGACTGACGTACTTCTCTTTCCTTCCGGTGGGCCGGGCGGGCGCTGAGGGCCTCTGTGGCTACCAGCTCCACGTCACCAAGGACCCCGGGGACAAAGCCACCTGGAACCACACCCAGGCGCTCTTGAAGGCCAACAGTTTACGTTTTTAGCTGGAGGAAAGACCAAGCTATGCTACCGCAGTGTTTCACTCAAGCAAGGAAACCCTCAAAGAGACTGGAGGCTTCAATTAGTCAAACGTTCCCACCTTTGCGAGAGGTTTCTCATTGATCTCAAGTGGAAATGACTCGTGTAATCACAGCTCAAAGAGCAGCTGTTAACTCAAGAGTCGTCTTATAACAAGACTGGCCTGGACGTTTGCGGGTAAATTTCAAGGAAGCATAGCATACATATGGGGCTTCCCAGGTGGCGCTAGTGGTAAAGAACCCGCCTGCCAATGCAGGAGACACAAGAGATGCGGGTTCAACCCCTGCATTGGGAAGATCCCCTGGAGGAGGGCACAGCAACCCATTCCAGTATTCTCGCCTACAGAATCCCACGGACAGAGGAGCCTGGTGGGCTACAGTTATGGGTTCACAAAGAGTCGGACACGACTGAGCGACGGAGCACACACACAGCATACATACGGAATGTGACCCAAATCATAAGAACAGCTGGATAAATTCTCCCAAAGTGAATGCACCCCTATCGAGAAAAGAATTTTGAGCAGCATCGCTGGAGCTTGCTCTGAATGACAAAATCTGCGCCTTTATGAGCAGCACCTACCTTCCTAACCAGCACTCGGACCACTGTTCCCTCCGTCTTCCCTCCCCCTGTGACTCTGGAGTCAGGCTGCCCCATCCACGTGGTCCCGGCGTGGAGACGACACAGGGCAAAGCCATAGCAAACCTGCGATGGTCATGGATGTGAATGACAAATACACCTCCGTTGTCATCACCCACCAAGAGTCTAGGGTCATTTGTTTCGACAGCTAACCTAGCCTATGCTGACTGGTGCAGTGTCTGCATGTTCTTTATACACACAGAACTGATACACTATTTAATAACCATCACAGCATGAAGATAGCCAGTCAAGAGCTTCCCTGGTGGCCCCGTGGTTAAAACTTTGTGTTTCCAATACAAGGTGCATAGATGTGATCCCTGGGTGGGGAACTACGATCCCACATGCTGCATGGCGTAGCAAATAAATAAATAAATACTTCACTAAAAAAAAGAAAGAAAGAAAATCAGCCAGTCAGAAGAAGCGCCCACGGTGCCCTGAGTTATCCTTAGTTGTTGGTCTTGGGGATGAGGGGCGGGGGCAAGGACTGGGAGGAAGAGAGACCCAAGGGGTTCAGAGCAACAGCCACTTGCCATTGGTACAGAGGTATTTCAGTCCCACTGTGCCTGTGTTTCCCAGATGACAGCAGACCTAAATATAGGCATTTCTTAGCTCTTCTCATTAGCACAAGATTTCTCAGCACAGGATTCTCACTTTAGATGTATGTTAGACACAAGTTTATTTTCTTCTCCATTATAACATTAAAGCCCTCAGACTAGAGTGTTTTGCAACTGCCATCTTCATCATCATACGTATCATCATTATTAGTGACTTGGCATGACTCCACTGTACATCTCAGTAACACACCCCTAACCTCAGGGAAAGGAAGGAAAACCTCGAACATACACAGGATGAGATTTGGATGGCAAAGGGCTGCAGAGCCCAGACAACACAAGGAGACAACTGTGGCTGTGGATATCATTTGTTGAGGTGACATGGCTAGCATTATTAGGCCCACACTTGCTAAATAAGGCATTGACAATACCAATCCTTATTTCCAAAGAGTGTATTTAACAGACTCCACTCAAAAGAAAGGAAGCACACAATACCTGCCAACCTATGGCTAAGCCCCAAATTGAAAAACAAACCCAAGATCCAATCCACTGACTACACAAAAACTAAACATTACTCTAAAATATGGCTGAATACAGGAGATTCATGAGCAGTTCTGAGTCAATGTGTTTATACTCCAGGACTTCTGACGGACATTCATTCCTGGCAGAGCAGAAGTGCTAGTCACCTGCCGGATGCCACAGTGATTTTAAGTTCCTTAGCCCTACACAGTGTACATCAATTGGGCAGAACGTAACACTTGCGCTGCTTTTTCCCAAGCACTACAACATCACTGAGCCTAGAGAATTCAAGTCCTCGCACTGACAGAAATCAGATTTTCAAATTTTTCCATAGAGACCATATCCTAGTCAACTCTGCAGCTTCCACTGTAGTTCACAGGCTGCCACAGAGTGCTCACCACGTGTGTGCTAAGTGAACACACAGTTCTGAAGATAAACAGACCAATTTGTCCATTTCTGGGGCAGACTCAATATAACTGTGATGTTTATTATGATCACTGAATGAATATTCTTTGACAGTTAAAACTGGAGAGTGGAACTCAATGCAGATAAGCTGAGGTCATGTCAATTTTTTTAAAAGTTCACCTTCACGTGTTTTCTGTTGATTTACGCACTTGCTGGTGACTTTCAGTCACAATACAACTTAAGATGGAGTACGAAATGGCAGCCTGCTCCAGTATTCTTGCCTGGAGAATCCCATGGACAGAGGAGCCTGGCGGGCTACAGTCCATGAGTCCATGAGGTTACCAAGAGTTGGACACAACTGAGCACACACATTATACTGTCTGTGGTTCAAAAGCATTATCAATACCATATCCCAGCAGCCATTCACGACACTCACTTGAATTAGGAAATTCTTAAAAGGCTGTGGAGCAATTTAGATGTCTCAAACCTCACTCGGAACCTGTCCGCTCCTGCTTTGCACATAATTCTAACACACTCAGCTAGTGGGGCTCCAGGGCCTCCCTATGGAAGCAGAAGAAAATCAGAAGAGGGAAAAGGCCCCTGCCTGACTGAAGAGGGTAGTGCTGCTGAGGAGCTGGAACTGGGCAAGTGGGGTCAAGTGATCAAGAAGGACACCTAAAAAGAGATAGGAGAAGCTAGATGTGGGGAAGACAAAACACAGAAATGGCAGGCTTAGCATCCCATGTAGACTGAGGCTTGAGGCTGAAACACTGGAAAAAGTGAGCGGAAGCCAGAGTCAGAGAAGCAGAAACCAGCCATGAGAGAGCAGCCCATCGCCACCCAGCAGGTCCCCTTGGTCAGGTCAGGTGTCCAGGGCAAGGCAGCCTGTGTCTTTCACCCTCCCCTCTCCCCTTCCCCACAAACCAGGAACGTGATTACATTGTCCTCCACTCCCAGTTCTCTGCAACTGGATAGGAAGCAGAACTAATGTGTGGGAGAATCATTCTTTTAACACATTTTAATTGTGTGCTTACCACAGGCCAGGTACAATTGAAGGGGCAGGGGATCCATTAGTGAATCAACTGGATTTCTGCCAGCATGGAACTTAGCTTCTATAGCGTAGAAACAAGGGTTGCAGATGAACTGAATGTGGGCGCTGCAGCTTAATTCTGCAAAGTCTCAAGGTCCCGTGGTCAAACACTTCCTAGGAGGATGCTGCTAAGTCACTTCAGTCGTGTCCGACTCTGTGCGACCCCATAGACGGCAGCCCACCAGGCTCCCCCGTCCCTGGGAGTCTCCAGGCAAGAACACTGGAGTGGGTTGCCATTTCCTTCTCCAATGCATGGAAGTGAAAAGCGAAAGTGAAGCCGCTCAGTCGTGTCCAACTCTTAGCGACCCCATGGACTGAAGCCTGCCAGGCTCCTCTGTCCATGGGATTTTCCAGGCAAGAGTACTGGAGTGGGGTGCCATTGCCTTCTCCGTCCTAGGAGGATGGGAAGTGGTTTTTAGCTACTGGGCTTTGGAGAGGTAAGAAGTGACAGCGTGACTTCGAGGGTGTGGTAAAAACAACAGAAAACGTAGCACCCAAAGTCAAAGGTTTTAACCTCAGATCACATGCAAGCTGATACACCTATCCCAGCCCTTCTTGGAGAGCCACTGAGAATTGCTCAGGGCAACCACTACTTTTTATAAAGACGCTTGTATACAAGTTAAAGGTATGCCTAGGTCATTCTGGTTAAGGCTGCCAGGAAGTGTGCAGCATTTTACAACATTTTCTACCCCAAACAATGTTTTAATAGTATTTGAAGGGGGAAAAAAATTATATGGAAAACCTACTCCCCCAAAGGTAAGTTTCCTTCAGGTCTAAAGTTTCCTAATCCTGGAATCCCCAAGGGGGCTGCAAACAATATCTCAGATAGCCCATCACGTTCAGAAATCACTTTACAATTTGTTACTAGGTGTCCAAACCCGCTTGCATGTTCAAACGAATCCAAAAGGGTACAAACTTCAGGGAGGGGCCAGGACAGCCGTTCCCCTCCCGGCCTGGCTTTGTCCAGTTTGTTTTGTTTTAGCTGCGGCTGTTGGAGATTCTTCAGAGTCCCTAGGACTGCAAGGAGATTCAACCAGTCAGTCCTAAAGGAAATCCGTCCTGAATATTCATTGGAAGGACTGATGTTTAAGCTGAAGCTCCAATACTTTGGCTACCTCATGCGAAGAGTGACTCATTAGAAAAGACCCTGATGCTCGGAAAGAGTGAAGGCAGGACGAGAAGGGGACGACAGAGGATGAGACGGCTGGATGGCATCACCGACTCAATGGGCATGAGTTTGAGTAAACTCCAGTGAGTTGGTGATGGGCAGGGAGGCCTGACGTGCTGCAGTCCATGGGGTCGCAGAGAGTCGGAGACTACTGAGCGACTGAACTGAACTGTCCAGGGAGCTGCCGGGACACCGTGGCGGAGGAGAGGTGTCCCCGAGGAGACGCGCGGCTCCCGGACGGCAGGAGGAGCGGCGGGTCCCATTCCCCGTGCACTGCGGGAGCCCCGGGGCGCACGGGCCCGAGGGAAAGGGCGGTGCCCTAGAGCAGGCGGGGAGCGAGTGGGGGCGGGGTCTGAGCGCGCCTGCGTGGTGCGCTCCACTCGGGGAGGCGGCGGCGACGCACAGGCGGCAAGATGGAAGACTACCAGGCCGCCGAGGAGGTAACCGCCCGGTGGGCTGCAGGACGGGCGGGGGCCGTGGATGCCGGGTGCGGGCACCCGGGCTACCTCTGGGCCTGGACGGTGGCCGTTCCCGGCGCCCCGCCGAGCGCTTCGCGGTGACTCACCGCCTGGCGGACTCCGGGCGTCTTCGCCCTGCCCCGGGGGCCGGGGCACGGAGGGGGCGCGCCTCCCGTGGTTCCTCCGGGAGAGGGCTCCGCAGGCCCGGACGCCTTCCTCAGGCGGCGCAACATCCCCCGGGGATCGCCTCCGCCGCGACCCCGACCCCCTGCGCCCCCGGCCGTCCGCGCCCCCGGCCCCCTGCGTCCCCCTACCCCCTGCGTCCCCCTACCTCCTGCGTCCCCGGCGCCCTGCGTCCCCGGCCCCCTGCGTCCCCGGCCCCTCGCGCCCTTTACTCCGAGCGCAGACCCCTGCCCAGGCGGATGGGGGAGGCTGAAGGCCGCGTGTGCGTCTGCCGGCTGATGTTTGCGAGTCAACAGAGTGACATACACACCAGACCCGCACGCCCAGTTAAGCTCCCCAAGGGGCCCCCAGTCCTGAACTTGCTGCTCTGGCCGCGGGCAGCAGGCAGACGCGCCTGCGAGGAGAACCACCTGCCTTTTTGTCTTGGGTTCCTCTCCTGTTCTCCACGCTGTGCGCACGCCCACCGTGGCCACCGTCACTCAACATTTCATTTGAGAAGACAGTCCGATAGCTCCGATTTTGGTCGGGGGTGGGGGGCAGGTCGTCATTGCCCCGTTGAAGAAGTCGGGTAAAGCATACAGTTATTTGCCAAGCAGAAGGTATTCATTGTAACAACGTGTGCTGTTACCTGGTTTTCCTTCCAGCTGATGAGCATTTAGGGAATGATAGCTGATGGTTGCTGCTCTTACAGAATAGTTGCTCCTTTTCTTCTTGCTAAATAATTCTGGTTGAAGCACAAATAAATGGAGCCCTGTCTATTTCGCAGCCTTCCTAACCAGTACGAACCTTCTGTGGTAGTGTCACCATCAGTGTCCGAAGGGTGGTAGCAACCTAGGGAATATTTAGGGAGAAGCCAAAGTTCAGGAGCAGGTAGCCAAGGAAAAGCTTTTCCCTGTCAACTGTGCAGTCATATTGGAGAATGGCTTGTATTACAGGAATTATTGAGTAACTTTGAGAAAGCAAATATAGAGGAAGTCCTTCAAACCGGAGTTTTTAATACTCTGCCTTCTCATTCTGGCCCTCACCAAGGAGGTGGCTCAGTGACTTCATCATTCCAGATCTCAACTGCATATCTGAGACATGAAGGGGCTGAACAGAATGGTGTGTGTTTTACATAAGATAAAGCCCTGGGAGGCTGAGACCACGACTGTCTTCTTTCTAGTAGGCCTGCCTTCCGTGTTTACTGTGTTTACAGCCAGTAGGTCAGTAACAGACCTGCTGACCCCCACGTCTGCTAACTTCATGTAGACACCTGCATCTTTGTAACTCTACTCTGTTCATCTTTCCTGCAGAAGCTGAAACTGCCCAGTGGATTCTGTACAACTGCTGTACTTTCCATTAAAAGGCCACTGAAATGCCCCTCACCCTTTCTCATATTTTAACCACATGGAAATGGACTTTTTTGTATGGTTTAGAACCACTGAGGCCTCTTGGAAGGATCTTTTAAACTTGGAGAAGTAATTTAAAATACTGCAGATTTTCATTAACTTGGTGAGCTGGCTTTGTCTCCAAGCATGACTTCTGAGTACAGTGGGTGAGGGGCTTCAGGCAGTCAGCTCCTGACTCTCCTGGAGAGGAAGGGGCATCGCTGGAACTGGACTTCAGTGGTCAGCAGCCCAGCAGGGGAGAACACTCCCTGCCCACCTCTCTGTCTTTGTCCTACCAGGATGCACTGGGGCTGAGGGCCGGGGCTGCTCCCTGGAAAGCGCTTCTAGAGCTCAGGAAATGAGGACCCTGGACTCAGGGAACCTTGTACCATTCAGATGCACCACATGTAAAAAGAAAGAAAACCGCTAAAACTCCTGGCACTAGACGACTGCTGGCAGCCCACTTCCCAGCTCCTCCCGACACACTGGCTGAGAACCGCCGTGCCTGCGCTGACTGCATGGTCCTGAAGCCGGACAGAGTTGAGAAAGAAAATATTAACCAGAAATAGTAAAGTCATTGTAAATTTTACCACAAAGAGTGGTTTCAAAAACCAAAAGGTCTTAAGTTTCAAACCTAATTAGTTTACATTAGGGAAAGAGTTAATTCATACAAAAGTCAACTCATTGAACTTCCATATTTGTTAATGATCCTGGAAGCTGGCTGAAATGGACGGACAGGTTGAGATCTAAAGTGAACTTAGTCTTATGGGTTACAGCATGATTAAAACAAAAAACCCCAAAAACCTTGAAACTGTATACATGTACTCTAAGTCTCCTGCCTCTCACTAGCTCTGTGGTCCTCAGGGAGCTACTTAATGTTTTCTTCAGTAAAATGAACAGCCTGGTTAGATTATTTCTAAAGTCATTTCTAAATTATATTCATTACCTACATTTGCATTAATCAGTGCAATGGGAAAGGATCTTTTAAATCAATTGGGCTTAACTAATTTTTTCCCTTACAGACTGCTTTTGTTGTTGATGAAGTGAGCAACATCGTAAAAGAGGTAAGAGGAAAAATGCTTCCTTTTTAAATGTTTGATTAATGGCTTATAAGAGTGAAAATAATGTGTTTTAAATACTATCTTGGAATTGTTTCAGCTGAGCATGTGTGTTTTGGCATTTCAAATAACAGTTGTTACTTCAATGAATATCTAGATAAGAATTACTCCCATATTATGTAAATTATATATTTTAAATGAGACAGGAAATTTTATATACTTGCATTATTATTGACTGTCACTAAGGCTTGGCTCTATAATCTTTTAGCATAAAAGACTCATACAAATAAATATTTCCAATGTTTAATGAAGAGTGAATATTAAAAAATCGAACAACTTCTAGTCACTCAAGACCTGGTGCTGCACTTGGGGCTCATTTTTTTTTACATTCCTAAACCATCCACTTTATTGACCACGGAACCCCCTTTAGATGATAAGAATGGGAGTCGAATAGGCTATTTGCTCATTCATTCAAAAGTACGTGTCAAGGGGGCACGCAGGGGACTGACACCCAGTGAGTTTACACAATTGGGGAGGGGAGGGCAGCCGTTTCTCAGATAATCACACTGCACTCCTTGTGTGGTGTTGTGAGGGGTTAACCCACCTAGTGAGCTCCGAGCTGGGGTCTGGGGAAGACAGAAGATTAAGGGTGCTGTGCTGTGCTGTGCTGTGCTCAGTCGCTCAGTCGTGTCTGACTCTTTGTGACCCCATGGACTGTAGCCCGCCAGGCTTTTCTGTCCATGGGGGTTATCCAGGCAAGGATATTAGAGTGGATTGCCATGCCCTCCTCCAGGGGATCTTCCTAATCCAGGGATTGAACCCAGATCTCTCAAATTGCAGGCGGATTCTTTACTGACTGAGCTACCAGGGAAGCCCAGGAATACTGGAGGGGGTAGCCTATCCCTTCTCCAGGGGATCTTCCCGACCCAGGAATCAAACCAGGGTCCCCTGTATTGCAGGCAGATTCTTTACCAGCTGAGCTACTGGGGAAGCCCCAGGAGTAGGGTTAACTTAGCAAAAAGAGGGGAACAGATATACCAGACTGAAGAAGTGCAAGGGCCGTGTGGTAAGGAATGTCCTGGTATGTCTGAAGGATTTGTAGGGAGGTGGGGGTGTCTGGGCTATGCAGGGTGCTGGGGAGAGCGCCTGGGGCAGGAATGAGGCCAGAAACGGTTTTCCTGGTCGGTTGTTCCCCCAGACCCCTGTACATTGAGCACATGGTGAAGCCGGTGGCTCAAAGACGGTCGTTAGATGATATCAGTTGAACAATACCATTTGAAGTATTCTATAGGATTTGGAGTTGACTTTAATGCAAACTGTTATTAATGCAAGTTATTGACCAATGCCAGAGTGATTAAAGAACTACAACCTATTTTTGTGAACATCATCAAAAAGCAAAGTGATTAAAAAAAAAAGCAAAGTGATCTTGTTCTGCCATATATAGTATTCCACATGAGACATCATTTTCTAGTTGCTTTGCAGGATCTATAACAGTCTGCTTTTCATTGTTTTTCAAAATACAGTGTTTCTTAGAAACAGTGGGGAGCAGGAAGATGGGTGAATTTCACTAGAACTGTGAGAAGTGGAGTTGGTTTGGTAGGAAGTCTCCTTGGGTCTCACCTGTTTTCTGCACAGTCTTTGACTTGGTTGCCAGGCAGCAAGTTTGATACTACTGCAGCCAGAGCTTCCCAGTCTCCCTGGAAGCACAAGTAACATTGCTGTCGGTGTTCCTTTCACATTGATCACCCGATCACTCACTTCAGCAACTTTTTCTGCCCCTGGGCAGTAGGTTAATTTTGTACTCAAGCTATTGTTAAGTATTGTGTAGTAGTAAACTTGGATGGGTCCAAAATTAGAGGAAGGTTTTCCTCCCTCCCTGAAAAACAGTGAACTCCAAAGTGAGTGTGGAGTGAACGGCTAGAGTTAGTGGTCTAGCTTGAGTGCAGCACCCACTTCTTCGACACAGCTGCTGCGTGCTCGTTCAGCCGTGTTCGACTTGTGACCCCATGGACTAGCCTGCCAGGCTCCTCTGTCCATGGGATTATCCCAGTAAGAATACTGGAGTGGGTCGCCATTTCCTCCTCCAGGATATCTTCCTGACCCAGAGGTTGAACCCAAGTCTCCTGTACCTCCTGCATTGGCAAGTGGATTCTTGACCTCTGAGCCATCTGGGAAGCCCTATTTGACAAAGCTTGAGCCCAGACCCTATTAATACTTTCGTCCCCTGAAACAGGACAGGCATCAGCATAAAAGGCCCAGAAAATCATAGAATAGGAATATCCTCACTACCAATATGACCAAGAGGGGAGGCCAGGAACCATGTGTGTTCCTGAATAACCCCTGAAGCACACAGCGTGAACCGCTCCAGAATACAGCGCGGAAGAGATGCCGAGGAATTTCATAATAAAAAACGCGTCACAAACTTAAAGTTTGGGGATAGAGCAGTTCTTTAGTTTTCTGAAAAACATACTTCTGTGATAATATTACCAGAAAATGCTGAATAAAGGAAGTATTTGTAAATACATGATTATTTGGATAGGTTTGTACATTGTTGATTATACAACCCACAAAGATTCCTCTATCTGCTGTACTTTTAAGAAAGCAATAGGCAAAGGGAAGTGTTTTCTAGCCTCAGTGGGAAGAAAATGCATTGCTTATCTCTAGATAAATCACAACAGCAAACATTAAATTCAGTCAAAATGTTTAAAAAGTTTGACAGATGCTATATAATTACATATTTTACAAAATGAATAAAGAGGGCTTTCCTGATGGCTCAGTGATAAAGAGTCCGCCTGCAAGTGCAGGAGACGGGTTCGAGCCCTGATCTGGGATCCCATATGCCCGGGTGCCACAGCTGTTGAGCCTTTGCTCTAGCGCCCGGGAGCTACAACAGCTGAGCCCACGTGCCCTAGAAGAGAAGCGATGAGAAGTCCGAGCACCGGAACTAGACAGCAGCCCCCTCTTACTGCAACTAGAGAAAGAGCCCCTGCAGCAGCGAAGACCCAGTACAGCCAAAGATAAATAAACATTTTAAAATGAATAAAGGGACCTCTTGATGGTCCAGTGATTAAGAATCGGCCTCCCAATGCCAGGGACACGGGTTCGCTCCCTCGTTGGGGAACTAACATCCCACGTGCCGTGGGGTGGCTAGACCTGCGCACCGCAACAAAGGTCCCAAGTGCTGCAACTAAGACCCAGTGCAGCCAAAAATAAAAAAGATAATAAAATAAAAGTGAAAAATAAAGCATTCAAATGAATACTGTTAAAAGGTAGGTCTGCAAAGGAGTCCTCATGGTTCCCAACAAGCTTACTTTCACTTTATGCAGTGTGTAACTTAGCAGTTCTTAGGCACAGTGCTCACTGTGCTGACCTCAGGAGAAGGGGTGCTGTGCTAACAGTGACTGGCTGTGCTCTGTCTTCCAGGCCATAGAAAGTGCCATCGGTGGCAACGCCTATCAGCACAGCAAAGTCAATCAGTGGACCACAAACGTAGTGGAACAGACCTTAAGCCAACTCACCAAGCTGGGGAAACCATTTAAGTACATCGGTAATGCACCTTTGCTTCTGGTTGATGGTGGTGGTGGTCCTTTAAGTACCGCTGAGAGGGAGTCTGAGAGGAGACAGCAGAGGTGGTTCCTGGAGGAGCACGTCACTGGCCTGCGCACACCTGGGCTGCGTGGCTGCGGGAACGACTGCGAGCCACATCCCAGGACATCACAGCATTTCAGATCCGATGCTTTTAGAGTAAGCGCGTGGTGAGGTGTCAGTATCCTAGGACCAGGCGCTCTAACCCTAGAATTATTTTCATTTTGAACATCAGCCATGTGATCTACTACACATATGAGGACAGAGAGGAATGTGTGATGCCAAGTAGATTCCTCTAATAAAAGTTTGTTTTTCTTTAGTGACCTGTGTGATCATGCAGAAGAATGGAGCGGGCCTGCACACAGCAAGCTCGTGCTTCTGGGACAGCTCCACCGACGGTAGGTTTTCCTTCCCTGGGAAGGCTTGCCCCTGGCCCGTCCCTGAGGGACCCTGCTGAGATCTAGGCTATTCAAAGCCGTGTTTTAGGAAATGTGTGTTGGCTGTTTCATTAGAGTTGCCTTTTAAAACATTTTATAGAAGAGAGATGGGCTGACCTTGTTTGTTGGCTACAGAGTTGAGTACTGAGTGTTTGGCCTGATCCTGAGGCTGGAAGGCCCGGCTCTTCCCGGTTTTCAGTGCGACCTGTCTCCTTCCCCCGCAGGGAGCTGCACCGTGCGATGGGAGAACAAAACCATGTACTGCATCGTCAGCGCCTTTGGACTCTCCATCTGACAGCCTCGCCCCCCGCCCTTTCTCCTTCCACCCCGTCACTTCTTTCCCATCTTCTAACCACCAGCTGTCTATTCATTGATGACCTTTCTCATTCTAAGTGTGTTTGTGGCACGCTCAACATGTAGAGGAAAAACCAAATGACCACACTGCTCTCTGACCCGCACACCGAGTCAGAGGCGCCGTCATCGCAGGCCGTCAGGAACCTGTTCTGCCCCTTGTCTTAACTCGGAATGTTTCTTCTCAAAGGTGCTAAAAGCCGAAATCTGCTAGTGCAAAACTTTTCTCTACTCTCTGAAACGATTCGAATACACTAATTTTCCATACTTTGTACTTTTTGTTAGAATAATAAATTATTCTGATTTAAAGTGTCTGTTTTCTTCATAGTCTAAATAGTATCACAGGTGAATTCTCCATATTTAGTTACTGGCTTTAGAATCGGTAAAACTGTAAAAAAGCAGGTAAGGTTGCAGTTCCGCTTTGGTTCTCCCCAGTGCAGTGAACATGCTGATTGACCCCCGGGGGGCTTGGGGGGCTCTTGACTGCTCTGCTGTGTCCTGATGGGATTTCTGCCCTGGGCATCAGTCACTATTCCTTCTCAAGTCCCTCTTCTGGAGCTTTAAGGGCAGGAAGTGGGCAAGCTGGACTGTTCTGTTAGCCAGGGGACTTGAAGCCACACTCTCGGCTCAGACCCGACCCGAAACACAGCAGCTTCTACTCTCCTCTCTTTTTCAGTAGCAATCACAGCGAACATGTTTCAGTACTTTACTGCTTACGCCATGTTTTCACAATGACTCATTTTGTGTCCACAACAATTAGACCATTAATGAATCAGAAAAAGTGTTGGGATTTAAACAGATTAATGGATTAATCTGATTTAAACTCATGTCCAAGTTAAGTGAGGAGGGAGGGCCCAAACCCTGGTCTTACGACCTCGCCTTCAGGGCTCGTGCAGGGCCAGGTTCACACTGCAATAAACACACCTCTGCATCACCAGATGAACTGGGAAAAGCCCTGCTCTCGTCCCTGAAGTGCCTAAACGGTCACCTTAACGCCACACGCAAAGAGGAAACCACTGTACGTAAACAGGATCAAATATTAACAATGTATTAACACCCACCAGAATGGCAGTAAAAGGTGAAAGATTTACACGATTTGAAGTTTGAAGAACCAGAGTAGAGAAACACAGTCTTTCAATGAAGCCACTCCCACAGTGTGAATCTGCTGTAAGTAAACGTTTATTGACTTCTGATTACAATGATCATTCTGTGACTGAGGGTAGTATGCTTGCTGACGTACTTCCGAGGTCTAATATTCAGCTCTAGCTTTCCCTTTGAGCCTGAAGTTTAGAGTTGTTTCATTTTACAAATATTTACAGTCCTTTTGTAAAAAGGCAGTTTTCAGTAGCAGAAAATCCTTCTGTGTTTCATAGTCTGGTGTTACATTCTTGTGTCCTACATCCAGTCCTCAACTAGATGTCCCTTTTCATCACCCCTTCTCTGAGCTTCAGTGTTTTTCCTTGTGAAGAGGATTCCAGGAAATAAGCTACTGACCATGTTATAACATAATAAACGTTAACTGTACCTTGAGTAAACAGTTCACAGAATACTTGAGGCTGGTGACATTTGTCTTGTAACCTGCCCATTTAGCAAGCTGGCTTTACATACTCAATCTGAACTTTTATTGCAACCTGTAATTATGTACAGGAACAATCTTACAAACCTTGAATATATTTTATATATCCCCTCCTTTAGCCTTTCAAATGGGGCTTAAGAGAGAAAACTGCATCACTATGCTGCTTTAGTGATTTAATAATAAATCAAGCGGACTTTATCCTCATGGATAATGAAGCTCTCTCTAGGGAAACTGAAAGGCCTATGGTCATCTTCCAGGTTCCCCAGACTGGACCAGTATAAAAAATTATCCCCAAGATGTTGTTATTCATGCCGTTACCATGGAAGAACTAAAGTCAGTCCTTTGGATTTTTAAGTTTATAGAACTCTGATAACCCTCGAAGACCAAAAAAAGAATAATTTTCTTGCTACCGTCCAAGGTTTCTGGCAGACTTGAGTGTTATAACCTAGTACCTATGGCACATGCTAAATGCTATATACTTTAAGCAAATTTTTACATGGAAGATGTAATATGTTGACATATATGATACACCAGAGAAGATAAATTGAACATGATTTAATAAAGAACTGTCTCCCCCTTAAGTACCTTCTTTTATAACTTTTCCTTGTTTCCAACTTAGTTACAAAAAGTTAATAAATACTCTCTTACTTTTCATTTCACTGACCTGATGCTATCAAGAATCAACGTACGAAGATCAATCATCAGTTAACAGTTACACTACAGGACAAGGATAAGTTGTAAAGATGCCTAAATGTGTACAGCTAAATGCCTCAGATACTTTACAATTACTGATAACAGCATTCCAAATTATGGACAGTTATAATGATTAAAAGTTGTAAACTATAACATACTAGAATACATTAATCAGCGCAAGTAACTTTTCATCAGTTTACATAAAATTACTTATAGTGAGTCTTAATAGAAGTAAGTTTGGTAACAAAATTTTTTCAATACCTCTGAATATACAGAATCAAAAAAAAGGAATCACATCATTGCAGATGTAAAAACCATGTAAACTTGAATTACCCTTGCAACAAGACAACTGTTTGAATTCAAACTTTCTTATTTACAGGGTTTTAAAAACAAATATAAATGGAATCCATATTAAAGATATGTTAAATTAAAAAGAAAAATACAAAGTCATAATAAATAGTCTTTCAGGAAGCTCTCTTAAGGCCCCAGCACTACCTGAAGTGGACTATGCCTTTGAGCTCTGCATGGTAGCTGGAGAGTTGATGCATAGATGGAGAATGTGGAGGTGCTGTTTGCAGGGTGGAACAATCACGTCCCTACCTGTTGTGTTTGCCAAGATGGCACGCATCAGGATGTGTGCAGCGCTCACAGGTGAACCGTTCAAGAGACATGAGTGTGCACGCCAGAGGAAAGGCAAAGGAAACAGGTCCACCTCCCACACTTGGCCTTGACAGAAAGGAGCTGGGGGTCTCCAGGGCCTTCTCCCAGATCCAGCAGCTCCAGACTGCACTTACATAGAGCAGTTCACCCGTTTACCTGATGGTGAACACACCTGACGACTGTGTGAGGCGTACAAGGTGGGAATGATTCCCCACAAGTTACCTTCTCCCCAAAGATGTTCTTCCATAAACCATCTAAAAATGTGTTACCTTCTTGCACCTAGTTTCAAAACGTGAAGCTGAAGAACTTTTTGGCAATAACGAATCTGTAGTATTGTATCAGTCACTTGTTTAGCTTTTATTAAAAAAAAAAATAGAGCTCTACAGGGGTACTGTCCTTCACAGAGCTACTACTGCTCACTGGAATTTCATGGGTACCCTCCTCCCCACCCCAACCACAGGGGCCTCATCCATATTCATGATGTAACGCTCACAGGCCTCTAGAAAACTCTTGACAGTGAGACTCTTCCCTGTCAACTGGAGCTGACGACCTGTCAATCCTTAAGGAACCCCGTCGAACCCTCCTCACAACTCCGAGACACTGGCTCTGCTTTGGTGGCGGTGAAGGCCTAGAACCTGCCCACCCAGCCTCCCTCTCCCCCTCAACAGCCGTTTGGTACATGTCTCATAGGAACTGACACCCGTTACCTGTCACCGGAGATGCGTGGTCATCCGCAGCCCCGTCGGCTCAGTGGGGAAGGGCCGCCCTCGTGGGGCAGCCTCAGAAACGGGCTTCCCTCTGAAGGGTCAACAGCCAGTGTCACGGGGCAGCAGAGAAAGGAGGGGAGAAGGGGGAACGCCACCATGCTGCAGGCCACACTCACAAAGGCTTTCCGGGAACTCAAAATCAGTAACCTTTTTTTTTAAAGCACGTTAATTCTCTCTACTAAGAACGGGAATGATTTCTTTCTCACCATTGAAAACAGCTTGTCTCTCATCATCTGGAATCTCTCAAAAAACGATTTGGCTGTCTAAACTTTGTCAGGGCCTCTCTTCCCAAATAAATGCCGCCAGTCTGACTGTAAATTTAGGCCCAATATTTAAATTAGTCCTCAGTTTTGGTTTTCCTTTCAAAAATGTGTAAACAAATGAGGACCAGCAGGTCTCTGCGCGTCAGACACATCGGCACCGGGCGGGTCCAGGGAAGGCAGGCTGGGGAGCGCTTGCCGAGGCGTGCAGCCGGGCCTCAGTCGCTCTCAGAGCCCTCCTTGTACTGGGCCCGGATGGCCTGGCCGTTCTGCAGGGGCATCTCTTCATAGTCACTCCTGTCACGGAAGAGACCTCTGACACCCGGGGCTCCGACAGCGCGGACTTCCTCTCCTCCACGCCACCGCGCCATCCTGACGAGAGCCTGGCCCCCTGCTCGCTCTCCCCATTCCTCTCGCCTCCTCCCCCTCCTTCAGCCCCTCCACCGCCAGGGCCGGCCGCTCAGAACCAGCGGCTCATCCTCCTGCGGTCACCAGGCGCGCAGATGCCCAGCCAGGAAGGCACGCGGCCCCTCCTGAGCACAGAAAACCAGGGGTTGCAGACACGCCCGGGTGGGCCGAAAGGGACGATACCATGAAAACCGCCTCAGAAGGATCACCAGCCTCCTAGGTGAACGCGCAAAGGCAGGCTGAGCGCTTCCCATGGGACAGAGAGCCTTTAACAGAGACGGGACTTACCCGTAGATCACGTCGTCATCCGAGTCGTTGAGCATGGAGAAGGCGGGGTTGTCTTTCAGCTGAGACTCTGAAAACCAACAAGCATTGTTGTGTCATTAGCCCGGAGAGGCCGGGTGCTGTCCTAGGAAAAGGATGAAGGTCGGAGAGAGCTGGATTCCCGTCCCCGCCTCCACTGGTCATGGCGGCTGCCCCTGCGCCGGGTTCCCCCAGGCCAGACCAACCCCTGGTCCCATTCCATCACCGCGGATGGGAGCACCGCACGCCGCTGAGGCCTCGGGCACGTGCTGGCAACTCCTCCATGGACAGCCTGTGGCCGGGGCACGCCAAGAGCTGCCTGGGTTCCAGAGAGCTCGCCCCCTTCTCATCCCAGGGCGGGAGGGCTGCTGGGTGTGCTTGGGTTTGGTCCCTGGGGAGGTGGGCTGGGGGTACATATGGCTTTCTATTGATGGTCACGGCACTCGTGTTCAACAGATCATTTCAGGGCACTTGGGGGATCGTGATGCTGTGTCAGGACCCACCAACACACTTGGTTCTTGTGTGGGGGTCTGAAACGACACAGAACCTGCTGAGCTCTAGCTGCGGCTCAGGGCTCACTGTGAGCGCCCACCTGGTCTCCCTTCTCCAGAGCAGGCTCTGTGGCCACGGCGCCCCTGCCAAGGGAAGGTGGGTGGGGGATCAGGGGGCAGCTTACCATACAGGGCGTTCTTCGAGGGCGAGTACACAAAGGCCAAAGTGTAGAGGTAAAAGTTCAACAAGCCGTAGAAAGACAAGAATTCAGCTGGTGACACCGGTCAAGGGAAGTAGCAGTCCGGGACACGGTCTCCTTGGTCGTGTCAGCTGGCCCCTCCCCCAACCAGCTAGGACCTCAGGGGTCCACGCTCAGACGTCAGGGCGCCACAGGGCAGGTCCACGGCCAGAGGTCACGGCAACCTTCCTGGGGCACCTGGAACCTCCAGGTGAGCCATGCCCTCTATCCACAGCAGGACCTGCTGCGATCAAGTCACACACAAAGGAGGGGAAGGCCACACAGAAATGGGTGAGTCAACATTGAAATGAAGAACTGGAAACAGACTCTCAAACTGGTCCTTCTTAGTCTTTTCTGGATTACAGACCCTTTAGAGAATCTGATAAAAGCTTAGTGTGAAATTCAGTTACAGAACTGTAAACAATCACGCATTGACTCCAAGGATGTAAGTAAAAGGCCCCATAGAAAGAACCCAAGACCTCCAGGGTGAACCCCAAAGTGTCCCCTGATGGATGCCACCACTGACAGCGGAGAGGGGAGCACACACCTGACCTGGTCACACATCTGAAAGGGGGCATTACTGCCGAGCAACGGGGCCTCGGGGATCACAGGAGCCCTCCCTGGAGACACTGGTATCCCCCACAGCTGGACACACCTGGGAGGTGCTGAGAGATGCCCTCTGGGAGATAAGACCGTCAAGTCAGGCCTCTTCCTCTCCTCAGTGCTCGGCAGGGAGAGGCCGAGCCTCAGCCTGACCCAAGGCTCCGATGATGACTTGCCCCTCTCCAGTCCCCGCCTCACAAAGGGGACAGCTGCGGCAGGTGCCGGGGTCCTCGGGCTTGACCCCATCTGGTGAGCGACCCCCAGGGATGGCTGAGCCCTGCAGCTGCCTTGGGGCCTCTCGCTCCGCACGGACAAGGCATGAGGCTCCCAGGGCGTGCTGTACAGGTGACCCGCCTCTTCCGGACGCTCAGAGGCCTGAAACGCTACCCACTCCACTAGGCTGTGTGCCTGACGTCCTCCCGGAAAAGGATATAATTCTGGTAGTGAGTCGACAGTTCA
Source organism: Giraffa tippelskirchi (assembly GCF_054371585.1). Lineage (NCBI taxonomy): Eukaryota > Metazoa > Chordata > Mammalia > Artiodactyla > Giraffidae > Giraffa > Giraffa tippelskirchi. The sequence goes on along the minus strand of NC_137283.1, from coordinate 157,820,961 downwards.
GCTACGAAATTGTCCTGTAACACCTGTGCCCCGAACCTTAAATACAGGATGACGATGCTGAAAAAGAAGGGAGGGACAATATGTTAAAAACATACCAAGAAACGGCACTAGCTTCATATGTCAATATACTTGCTACTTTCGCTTACTCTAGTCATGATTATTTCTGCATGGAGACTTGCGTGTGCACACACACGCACGTGCACACATGCACACACAGCCCCTCCACTGTCAAGTGTGACGGCAGGGTCCTGGAACCCAGAGCCCACCTCCCCTCCCTGAGGTCCAACCTCTGCTCCGGCCAGACCGACTGCTGAATACAACGTAAACCAGGTCTCTTTCCTCCCGGCTGAACGCCCTGCGAAGGCCCCCCATCACTGAGAATGGAACCCTGCCTCAACCTGACTTCCTGGCCACCTTGCCCTCCCATACTCCACCCCCGCACACTGCTGTCCCCGAGCCGAGCTTCAGGGCCCGACTTCAGGCGGCAGGTCCCCCACCCACCCCACTGAAGCAGCCACGGCCCCCAGCTGTCATCACATCTCTGTTTTCACCACGGCACTTCCACTCTTCATTCATTGTTTTTTTTTAATCACCACCTTCTTCCACTGGAGTATAAACACTGCAACAGGGAAGAAGGAGCCTGCCCGCCTCTTCACCAGGGCAGGCACTCCATAAACCTCTGCTGCACCAACAGGCAAATCCCCTTGAAAGTCAGATGAAGAAAGATCACAAAGCCTAAGAGCTTCGGGGGGTCAGTCCAAGGAGACTGCGGCTCCCAAGCGGTGGGCGGGGGCAGCCGGAAGGCGAGGATGTGTGGGGGTCGGGGGGGGAGTTTGTGTAGAAGGAGGTGAGCTCAGTGTGAGGCCGCACGGAGGGCTGAGGAGACTGAGTGACAGCCACACATGCGCCTTTACCTTCAGGTGAATTCAGAGGTGGAATAAAACCCAGCTCGTTTTGAAATGCCAGCTGAATTCACATGCCTCGGGGAGGGCAGTGAAGGAACCCGGGGGCCTCCATGATGCCCCCACCCTACACGGCTGGGACCCCAGAGCAGCGGTGGGGAGCCGGCCTTGAGGAGCCCCGAAGGGCCCCCACCAGGGGAAGGGGCTGATGCCCACGTCTCTGCCATTGACACAACCGAGAACCCAGAGGGAAGAGCAGACACTATGCTTCTCCTCTCAGGGTTTTGATCTCGGAAGCAAGGATGCTGGGATTCACTCAAAGACGCGGCCTTCTGCGCCTCCCTCAGGTGCAGTTCAGGGACCCCCGCTGGAGGAACGCAAACAAAACAACTCCCGCTCAGACCCATCCGAGCAGGTCACACTGGATTCTAACCCTCTGACCCGCGTTCTCCTGCGTCTGCTGCTTCCACAGCAAACGTCAGGGCAGGGAGAGTGCGGTCCTGCCTCCCTGGAGCCCTGCTTGGCAGGGGAAGGGGCCTCTGACCCCAGGGACACCTGGAGAGGAGCGCCCTAAAACTAACCCCGTAGAAGGGGACAAAAGATACTTGTGACAGTAAAACAAAAACTCACATTTTGCTTCTTTCAAGCAATAAAGTCTTCTTCTTACCTGATGACGAGCACGACAAAAGTCAAGGCAGTCAAAAATTTTAACCTGAGATCTGAAAGAGAAATACACGCTTCTTAAATCACCAAAGTGGAATTAAAATCCACTCATCCCAGAGGTCTTAAAAATAAAGAAGAAAAGAAAGCCAAACCCTCCGAACAAGACCCCCTCCCGTCTGGACCCCACCCTGTTAGTACCTGACGCCCAGGAAGACACGCTGTCCCACCTCCCCGAGTCGGGGAGGGTGCCAGCAAGGCCGTGGCCCTTACTATTCGGTTGTCACAGACTAGGGGGAAGGACCCTATGCGATCAGGTGACTTGCCCCGATTCAAAGACAAGCAAACCCCTACCCCCACCACCTCGCTCGGAAGGTGCAATTTCAGAAGGATCCAGGCAGCTCCAACAGCCACATACAGGGGCCCCCGGGGCCCCAGCTGACCTCTGCCCCTATGGCCACCCTCCCACCCTCGCCTGAGGCACTGTCCATGTGGCCCAGTTCCCCCTGCTGTGGTTCCCCCCACCCCGGCCCGAAGGCTCCGGGCAGCCCCCGCTCCGCCCTCCAGTTCCCACCTCCCCGACCTGGCAGGAAGCCCTGCACCAGGGGTGGGAGACCAGCACTCACCCACATAAGGCATGTGACCCAGCTCGGAGCAGGCCCGCACGATCAAGAACAAAAGGTACAGGATGTACACGGCTGCCACCACCATGAAGAAAACCTTCATTCCCTGGAAGGAAAGACGACGGGCCCTTGAACGACCATGGGGTCTCAAGAGTGGTCTTTCCCTCCGACGCCATAAGCAGGAAAGCCAAGCCTTTCTAAAAGGACCCGGAGCCAAGGGTCACCGCTGCGAGCACCACGGGGACACGCTGCCTCTCCTGTGCGGGCTCAGCCTCTGCGCGCACAGGCAGCCGGTTCACCCAGGAGTGCACCCCGGTCCCTGCTCATCAGACGAGCAAATGCCTCCGTGACGCACAGGCAGCTCTGGGTATGAGACCCGGAACGTCCTAGGTGCTCAGTAAATGTGGGGGCTCCTGCTTGCCCCTCCCCAGGGTGAGGGCCTGGCTCCCTGCCCTGCTCAGAAAGATCGCGATGTGGGTCCAGCCTGGATCTCAGCTTCTCTGGACCTCAGTTTTCTTTCCTGAGGACCGAGGGGACTGAACTAGACCATCTAGAAGACTCTAGGTTCTGCGACCCTGATGCAGGGAACACAGGACGACTCTCGTCTGCGGTCAGGAGCTGTGACAGTGAAGCTGGCTGACGAAGGCCAGGCCCCACTGGGCTGGGTGCGTGGTGCCCCTCCTTCTGCAGAACCTCTGCGACAGTTCTAAGCCTCCTCTGCACCTGATACCCCCAACCCCATCTTCCCGCCCCCATGCTTCCTTCTCAGAGCCAGGACCACCCCGCACAGTCAGGAGACAAAGGATCTGCTCTGCCGCCTTGGAACCTGTGACTTTGGCCTGGGCTCGGTTTTCTAGTCTGTAAAGAAAAAGGATTTCATTCATCCTGGGCCCCTTCAGCTATCTCCCTAGAAGCCCGTGATTTCAAGGGTTTCCTTTAGTAACAGGACTAGACTGCTCGGTCTGTCCTTCCTGCGAGGACTCCCAAGCCCCTGGCCCCCCTGACTGTCGGGCTGAGGAAGGGACAAGTGACCAGGGCCGCGGTGACCCTGCCATGCCGGAGCCTGGCCCAGCGCGTCACCCTCCTTCTCTCTCTCTCGATCCTCGTGACGACTCGAGGGAAGATCCCATCACTGCCCATCGCACAGACAACAGAGAGGGAGGAGGGAGCGGTGGCTGTGGCCCAGGACCGTGGGCTTCACCCGCAGGCCCGGGGAGCCTCACCAGAGCACAGGCACAGAGCATAGGACTGGCTGCCCCATGTCCTCCTGTGAGAAGTGAGCAGTGACCGTAACAGACAGAAACTCCCGAACTGTAGATTAGCATCAGTTCAGTTCAGTCGCTTAGTCATGTCTGACTCTGCAACCCCATGGACTGCAGCACGCCAGGCCTCCCTGTCCATCACCAACTCCTGGAGTTTACTCAAACTCATGTCCATTGAGTTGGTGATGCCATCCAACCACCTCATCCTCTGTCATCCCCTTCTCCTCCCGCCTTCAATCTTTGCTGGCATCAGGATCTTTTCAAATGAGTAGCCTGGGAGGTACAAACTCAACCAACAGTGTCAAATGTCATCTGTCACCAGGGGCTGCAGAATCTCCCCTGACAAGGTGTCAAAGCAGTTCCTTCCTCCCCTCCCTTCCTTAGAGTCTCCACCCCAGAGGGGCTGCCCTGAGGCCTCGCCCCTCAGGAGACACAGCCTAGAGCCTTCCTGGGGCATCCAGATTCCCCAAGGGTCCGCCCTGCCCCATCACAGCTCGGGGACAGTGTCTCCCCTGTCTGGCCCAGGACACCTCCCCCTCCTCTCCAGCTCCAGGGGCACCCCGCCCTGCATCCCAAGGCTAATTCAAAAACAAAGAGAGAGGACAAAACACAAATAAACACACCACCTCCCCCCAGTAACGTGGGCCTGTGGTCCACAAGGACACACCTGGTGGGCCCCTGCACACTGCGACACTGGTCTCTATTTCCCACGCCTTCTCTCCCTCACAAGGTCACATATCCTTTGAGAGCAAAGGTTATGATGCACTGTTCGTAAGGCACACACTGAACGACCTTCAGAACTCCTCAGAGTCACAAGCAGTGGAGTGGAGAGGCTACAGGTACTCCGCTGCCGGAGTCCAGTTAAGAATCAGCGCTGGCACCAATCCCTGTGACACGTCTGTCTCAACCACTTTTCAACACGGTATCGTCATTCATTACACTTCTCTCCTTTCCAGACAGCAGTTCCCACAAAGAACCACAGACTTTATTACCCTCTGCAAAGCTGCATGGGGAAATGCCGAAAAGTCACCTGGGGTCAGGATTCAGCTCTGGGGCTCTGGGCCTCTCCCTGCCTGGGGACAGGACTTCCAGACCCCTGGCGGAGGTCCGGGTGCCCCTCAGCCCCAGGCACCTCCACGCCTGGGCTCCGCAGAAGCTGCACCAGGATGGGCTGCCCATGAGGCACCGACACATCCTAGGCCTCGAGAGGAGGCCACACTCAGGGCTGGCGGTCATTCGCGTAAAATAAAGACGCTGGAATCAGCCTTCCCAAAGTGCGAAAAATTTCAAGACCAAGACAGCGCAGTGTTACCCGGAGCGCCAGGCCCTGGGGCTGTTGGGCTCGCAGGCCCATGAAGTCAGCCCTGCTCTGCTTCAGAGAACTAAATGAACAAAATGTTTTCTTAATTGTTCTACGATGTTCCTAGAAATCGGCACAACCTCTGTGCCCTGGTGCTTCAACCATAAACCAAGGACGGGGAGTCACAACGCAGTGCTCCTTTTTCCTACTATTCAAACACATCCCCCAATTTTCCACCCATGAACCTTCTAGGGCCCTTGTCAAATAACCAGTTAGTGAGCTTGTGTCAACAGCACAATTTAAGTTAAAAAATTGAGTCATTTTTTAAAACAGTAGATAAAAAAAAAAAATCTGCAGGTTTCACTAACAATCCTTACCTGAAAATTACCTGTGTCAACTCGATACTGGTACATTGGATCATGTAATTCATTGACCCTAAAAATACAATGTGATTAAAAAAAAAAAAGCCATGGATTAATACCTAGTTTATTTTATACTTTCTCTCACTTGGCTTTTTAAAAAACTTAACTAATATAATCTACTCGCTGACCAACCATAAAAGATTTTTGAGAAGTAAACCTTGATTCATGAGAAATCCTAAATTACCTACTGAATATACACACAACACTACTCAACTGTCCACAGTCATCAGTATTGTAAAGTACAGTATTTTTCATTAAGAAAATCTCTATACTATTTCTTTTTAACTTTAAGACTGACTTTCCAGGCACCCTTTCAATGGCATATATATGGGCACCAGGAAGCAGACGCGCACCCAAAGACAGCAATGTGCAAAGGTGCTCAGTCTGTGTCTGACTCTTTGTGACCCTGTGGACTGCAGCTCGCCAGGCTCCTCTGTCCATGGGATCTTCCAGGCAAGAATACTGGAGTGGGTGGCCATGCCCACCTCCAGGGAAAGACAGCAAGAAAGGTAAATATAAACTTCCATGAAATTCATTTCAAAATGACACTGGGTCACTGAAATGACAGGTGGGCAGGGAGAGAAGCAGATGTGAGTTAAGTCCTACCATTATTGTACCAAGAAATGAGATGGGCCAGGTTCCAAAATCATATCCCTGAGATGGAACTAGTTTCTGCAGAAAATCCTGTTTGGGTGAATCAGGCTATTACTACATTAGGCTTCTGCATGGTGCCTTTTTACTGACAGAAATATTAAAGACCAACTCTAGGAGCTGGTGTAAGGACAGGAAGGTTTACAGACACAAACCAAAGGAAAGAATCAGAACATCTGGGGACAGTAGTGAGCCAGGAGCCAAACGGAGTGTCATCCCTACAAATGAAGCCTCTGCCTCTTGGAAAGAGATATCTGAAATGATGTGGTCTTTTTCATTTTCCACCCAAGACTAGAAGAATCCTGTATACAGTGTGTAGAGACACGCTGTTCAAGCAAAAATGACCAAGTCATTCAAGTTCAAGTCACACGACCAAGCCTTGAAACCCCGGGTGACAGATTCCTTTCTGGATGAGTTCACACAACACCGTCAACTCTGAGTCTGTCCACCTTGTTCAATGCCCACCAAGACTGTGGTTTCAAGCAGAAGAAAGTTACTCACGTCTGCCATATTCCGAGGGTAACAGAAGCCAACCACAGTAATCCAACGATGAAGAATTTAGGCAAATAGAAAGTCAAACACTTCCTTTCTCCCTTTAAAAAAAAAAGCAAGTTAAAAATAGAGAAGTTGGTAATCCTTGCACACCATTACCCCATCACAGACCACACCGGATCACAGATACTCAGATCATGTCCACACGGCACACATCTTCTGTGGACTGTGGGGCTGACGACAGGTTCTCGAGGCCGAGTTCACCTTCAGGACTGTCACCAGCGTCTGGGACGGAAGGGTCAGTGCCGAGGGCTCACCTGCACCCGGACCCCATGGTACACGCACAGCCAGAAGAGCAGCAGCGCGCACAGGAACACAGACTGGAACAGGTCGTCCAGCATCCCCGGGAACCAGCTGTTCACCAGGAAGGACAGGGGGAAGAACGGGTCTGGAAGGCAAGGGGCAGGCAGGCCTGATGAAGGCGGAGCAGGCGGGGTGCCCCAGACCCGCGGGAGGGCAGAACTCAGGACGGCTTTCTCCCCAGTCAGAGCCTGGGGGGATGGTAGTGAACTAAAGGCTGTCTTGTTTTGCAAAAAACCGAAAAGCTACTGAACAGATTGCTGTCGGGATGACTGCAGAGTGCCGTCTGCTCCCGCCAGCTGCAGCTCTGGAAGAAACGCTTTCTGGGGCAGGGGACAGGGACAGACAGCTGGGCTCCCACCCTCAGCCAAGTCCTCCAAGCTGGGTGCGGGGGGAAGCTGCCTGCTCCCGCGAGTCCTGGGGCCATGTCCTCCAGCCGCTCCCTGTTCAGGGCCCATCGCCCCTGGGATGCCCTCCAGCTCTCGGCGAGGAGGGGGACCGCGCTGAAGGGCCTACCGTTGTAGAGCAGCAGCAGAGGCAAGAGGATGGACATCCACTTCTGCTCGATGCCCCAGTCTCGCATGGAGAATTTGCGGAGAGAGTGCGCGAACAGGCACTGTGAACCAGACCAGGCTCCGTCACCGTCTTGGCCACCCCACATGGCGTCCCCTGATGGCTGCTGGCCTGCATCTAAGGTCTGGGGCCAGCCCAGACCTGCTGTGCTAACCCCGGGCTGAACTGACCCCTAGACCGCCAGGGACAACCGTGAAGGAGCCTTTATTGTAGGACAGGGGTCGGACGAGGACAGTCATGGCCATGACCCCTCCGGCCTGGCCTCCTTCTGGGCAGGCTGCTTCTATCAGGAGGAACCGCCCAGGGCGGGGGCCACACACCCCCGAGGTGCGACTCACAGAGGACAGTGGCTTCCGGGGGACACCAGGGCTCCTGGAGGAAAAGCTCCAGAACGAGGCTTACAGCCATGGTCAGATGGCCAGCCTGTTTTCAAACATGTGCCTGAAGGGGCCCGGTCCCTGGGAGAGGCTTCTTTATAGCCTTTAAAGCATCACACGGTTTGGGATTTCTAGGCCTGGCATTGTTTCTTGTTTTTCCTGCAATCTAACAGAAGCAGTAACTTCCTAAGCAATTTGGATGTCCTGGGCTGATGGCCCATCTCCCCGTCTGTCAGAATCAGGCCCATTTTTCAAGTTTGAGAACACGGGGCCCTGGAGGCCAGTTCTTTGGGCCCCAGAGTCTGGCTACAGAGCCACAGGTGACAGGAATCCTTTAAGGAACAGCGAGGATCTCTGACCCGGGGTCAACGGCACTTTCCCACCTCCCCCTATCAGGGAGCTCCCCGGGGGGTGCCCTGGCCGAGGCCACCCTCTCTGAGCTCTGTGGCCGGGTGCGGCCCTCCAGCCACTCCCAGGTCACCACCACCTGGCACCTTCCTCCACGTCCCCTGGGAGCCCGTGTCCTTCCACAAGTGATCAGTCTGCGAAGCAGCAAGTCCCTTGGGTGGCAGCTGGAGCAGCCACTGCTGCAAAGAGTGGACCCATCTCCTGGACATCGGCACAGGGCAGGCAGCTGATGGGGGCAGGCCACCGCTCTGCAGGCCCCTGTCTCCTTCCTTCAGTTTATAGATGCCCACCCTCGCTGGCTGGGCCTCAGTGCGGCTGCTTGTACTGTAATGGGTAATCGTCCCCCCCAAGTCATGGTGCCCTTGTGGACAGAGACCTCGGATCCCAAAGGAGCTCCAAGCCTAGATGTCCATCCCCTCATCCTGAAAAAAGCCCAAAGGCTGAAAGGTCTGGTCCACTTCTCCAAATGTAAAGACCCAAGAACCTGCTGAGTCAGCACTCAAAGAATGTCATTCAAACAAGGCAGAACTCCTTCCACCCAAGTTACATGGTGCTTGTCACTGTACACCGATGATAATTCACTTACTAGTCAGTCACCTGTAATTACTATGACACTACCCAGAAGTCCTTACTAATGACACCACAGCATTCCTGCAGCGCGGCGTCCTGGCAGAATATAGAATATTTGGTACCATCAGGTCAGCCGACTGGATGGAGTGTCTGAGTTCAGATAAATCTCCCGCACTCTGACAACCAGAATTTATAAACTAACTCTGCCCTTGTTAGGATTCCATGAGGTGAATGGTACTTACAGTGACAATGAAGGTAAGCACCACAAAGACGAACCGGAACCAGATTTCCAAATGGGAAAATGCAGGGTCATAAGTCTTCCACTAAAATGGAAAGCAGGAAAACAATTTGGGAAAAAATTCATCTGAAAGGAAGTATATCACATCATTAACAATAGTCATCTCAAAATGTGAGACTACAGGGAATTTAAAATGTTCTCCTACACTTTCTGACATGTTCTAAAACTTAAACACTTAGTACATTTTTATATTAAAGAACATACACTTTGTACCAAGAGTTGAAAATAGTTTTAAACGGTAGCATACTAATAGTGAATCTGGCAGACAAACTGTTCTATAATAATAATAAGAGCATTTGCCTTTTAAATCTCAAATCAAAGATTGATCAATGCTATCAATCTCTTTGTTAGAAAAAGCCATCAGAGGGCAGGGGGCAGGGAACAGAAAGAAAAAGCCATGCTTTCTATTAAAAGAAAAAAAATAGTTTTAAAAATGCAAAAAAAAGTGAGTAGGTATGATGTTCTAAAAGATACTAAGTGAAACACACCAGTCAGAATGGCTGCTATCCAAAAGTCTACAAGCAATAAATGCTGGAGAGGGTGTGGAGAAAAGGGAACCCTCTTACACTGTTGGTGGGAATGCAAACTATTACAACCACTATGGAGAACAGTGTGGAGATTCCTTAAAAAACTGGGAATAGAACTGCCATATGACCCAGCAATCCCACTGCTGGGCATACACACCGAGGAAACCAGAATTGAAAGAGACGCGTGTACCCCAATGTTCATCGCAGCACTGTTTACAATAGCCAGGACATGGAAGCAACCTAGATGTCCATCAGCAGATGAATGGATAAGGAAGCTGTGGTACATATACACAATGGAATATTACTCAGCCATTAAAAAAAAACAAAACATTTGAATCGGTTCTATTGAGATGGATGAAACTGGAGCCCATTATACAGAGTGAAATAAGCCAGAAAGAAAATCACCAATACAGTATACTAATGCATATATATGGAATTTGAAAGATGGTAACGATAGCCCTATATGCGAGACAGAGTAAGAGACACAGATGCATAGAACAGTCTTATGGACTCTGAGGGAGAAGGTGAGTGTGGGACGTTCTGGGAGAATAGCATTAAAATATGTATATTATCATATGTGAAACAGAACCCCATTCCATATTCGATGCATGAGACAAATGCTCAGGGCTGGGGCAAAGGGATGACCCAGAGGGATGGGATGGGGAGGGAGGTGGGAGGGGGGTCCAGGAAGGGGAACACATGTAAACCCATGGCTGATTCATGTCAATGTATGGCAAAAACTACTACAATATTGTAAAGTAATTAGTCCCCAACTAAAATAAATAAATTAAAAAAAAAAAAGATACTAAGTGAAACAGAAATATGAATCTGACACAAGAAAACACTGTGGAATTACAGCTGCCAGTTCTCATGCTGAATAGTGTCACTCATATCAAGTATGCAGCTAACAGGGCGAGGAAGGGGCCCTACGCGCTGACAGCAGGTGGAAGGCAGCCCTTCCCACCCTGCTCAGCAGCCAGGTTCATCCCCAGACCCCAGGACATGCGCTGCACCGCGCGAGGGAGCACCACCATGTGTGTGCTGAGTTAAAATCAGCTGAGCGATGTAAGAACTGTAACAGAGCAACAATCGAGTAAAAGACGTCCGATTTCCCTTACCTGCCTGCAACATTACATGTACACACACAGACACTGGACATGAGGCAGTGAAGGGCCATAATCGCCTGCTGAGGGGGGAGGGGTGCACCCTCGGGTCACCCCACACTGTGCAGGAAGCCGAGCCGAGCCCACAGTCTCCCTGAGTCGTGAACACCCCGTGGTGAGGGCAGGGACAGAGCTCACCAGTCGTGACTCACGGGGCAGAGCACTGAGAGAGTCAGCTCCAGACCCCTGCCAAGGTCGTGCCCCCACACCTTCAGCCGAGTGCTGATCTGCGCGTGAATGTGGACAAGCCACCCAAGGCCGGGAAATCCCCGAAAGGGGCCCTGGCACGCACACAGGGTCATCACAGCGCCTGCTCTATGGGCAGGGGCCCTGGCACGCGGGCAGGGGCCCTGGCACGCACGCAGGGCCAGTCACAGCACCTGCTCTACGGGCAGGATCCCTGGCACGCACACAGGGCCAGTCACAGCGCCTGCTCCACGGGCAGGGTCCCTGGCACGCACTCAGGGCCAGTCACAGCGCCTGCTCCACGGGCAGGATCCCGGGCACACACGCAGGGCCATCACAGCGCCTGCTCCACGGGCAGCAGGAACACGCACGGGGGTCTAAGGAGCATACTGCCAGCACGTTTTTTCTCGGCAGTGGGGCAACATCAGCCTTACACTCGGTGCTGCTCTGCTCCTACCAAGCAAAGTTTAAAATCCAGGCCTGAAGAGATCGAGCTGCTCCCAAGTATCGTTACCGCATCCTGGAACAGAGCTCAGGGATGTTTACGAGAGTACAGAAGTCCAGCAATCATAAGGTCGGGCACTGAATCAAAAATACGAGACATGTAAAAAAGCAAGAAAATACGAAAACAGAATGAGGAAGAAAGTAATCCATCAAACTGACCCAGAATTCACAGATGATGGAATTGGTAGATAAGGACTTCAAGCAGCTAGAGGAACGTGAAGCAGAGACCGGGAGGCTGACCAACAGCAGATGAGACATCGCAGAGGGTATAAGCATGAACACAGAGCAAAGGAATCGACTTAAAATGAAACAGAAAAAATGCACAGAGCATCAGTAAGCTCTGAGACAACTTCAGGTGGCTGAGAAGATGTATTAATGTATCTGGAGTCCTCAGATTTCTATTGGCGGGAAGAAGGCAGGAGGATAGAAAAAATATTTGAAGAAATAGTGGCCAGAATTTTCCCAAATTTGATGAAAACTATAAAATCACAAATCCAAGAAGCTCAACTGTACTCTAAGTATAAGAAATATGAAAAAGAAGTACACCTAGGAACACCATAATCAAATTGTTTACGGAGAAAAAAAACTTAATAAGTGAAGGTGGGGGGTGGGTAAACGGGAGGGAAACTATTATAGATGACAAATATAGGATGACAGATTTCTTGTCAAAAAATGCAAGCCAGAGACCAATATTTTCAAAGTATTGTAAATCAACACAATACCACTACACACCTATCATTGTTGCCATTGTTAAGTTGCTCAGTTGTGTTCGATTCTTTGCGACCCCATGGACTGTAGCCCACCAGGCTCCTCTGTCCATGGGATTCTCCAGGCAAGAATACTGGAGTGGGTTGCCATTTCCTCCTCCAGGAGATCTTCCCAACCCAGGGACTGAATCTCCTGTATTGGCAGGCAGGTTCTTTATTGCTGAGCCACCATGGAAGCCACACACCTATCAGAATGGCCAAAATTACAAAGACTGACCTACCGAGTGTTCATGACATGAGATGTGAAACAGCTGGAACTCTCACAGGCACTGACCGACATGTGAGACAATACAGCCGCCGTGAACCCAGTGTGTCTTCATCAGTGCCACAGGCCCCTGCCACGTGAGTCGGCATCCCGTTCCTACTTACCCAAGGGAAGTGAAAGCGCATGTCCTCACAAAGGTCTGGACGCGGGGGTTCACAGCAGCTCTGTAACAGCCCCGAACTGCAAACAGTGCAGATGTCCACGAGCAGGTGAGTGGATAAACTAACTATGCTGCCTTTACACGGGGATTATCACACAGTAGCACAAAGGGATAAACTACTGAACACCCACCACCATCAATCAGTGTCTGGGTAATTACGCTGAGTGCAAGAACTCAAACCTGTCGTATGATTCCACTTATATAAAATTCTAAAAAAAATACAAATGAGTCTGCAATGCAAGCAGAACTATTAACAACTGATGTTAATAGAAAAGTGGAAATCACGGTGATTAAGAACATATGAATTGTGATGTCAGCGATTCGGGTTCAAACTCCAGCTTCTCCCAGTTGGGCAATTTACTTAATCACATTGAACCTCAGATTTCGTCTCCATAAAGCAACTGCTCTGAAGAAGTATCATAACATTTAAGTAAGCTGATGCACAGGACAAGTTTAGTGCAGAACCTGGCAAGGAGCAAAAGCTCAGCAAATAACAGCAGCTATTATAAACCCAAAATAATACAGCTATTGAGATGATTGCTTAAGAGGAAATGTAAACAGGTACAAAAGTTAAAAGGAGAGAATCGCAATCAAAAACAAACCAAACAGTGACCCAAACCCAAAGGATAGGGTTGGGTGAGGTAAACCCTGGGGTAGGGGGAACACTGCTGAGCACTTTGGTAAAAAGGCTCTTAAGAGGATGATGTTCAGACAGACGACGGAAAGGAGAGATCCCTCGTTGGGGAAACACAGTGCTCTCTTCTTTCCGCATTCTCAGATGAGAAGGATGCAAACAGCAAGCTCTAAAGCACAGATGTTATCATAAGACGAGAGCAAAGTGCACCTGAGCTTGGACATCGGTCTGAGGCCCAATCTGAGTTCAACTTCTGCCTCGTGAACTCCACGACACAGGCAGAATGCTGATCAGATTTTCTGAGGACAAAGTTTGAGGTAATCAGTCACACAACAAAGAACAGAATCCAGATTCCAACTCAAAGATCAGAAGAGGCTGGGGCAGAAAGACAGAACACTGAGAAGAAATTTAGGACCAGAGAGTAATGTCTGAGCAGCATCTGAACTGTTAGAAACCAACCAGAGTTTGGAACAAAGGAGACCAGGCTGACTTGAGACCATGGGGAGAAAACCCAGAGTCCGAGGGATCCATAAGGGAAGGAAAGAAAGATCCTTGGAGGGGATGAGACAGCCATCTTCAAACACCTGCAGCGTGTACAGGTAGACAAAGAATGAACTCGCTTTGGGTGGTCAGAGACAGGACATGAACAAAAGTAGTGTGATTGTGACCACGGCCTCCATCTGTCAGCACACAAAACAAGCAGGTGCTGGGCATGGCCCCAAGCCCAGCCGATGTACAGAGGCCTCTAGGAAACGGGGGAACCGCAGAGGCAGGAAGGTACCTAAGGGTGCAGGAGGCACCCACACACCTCAACCTCTCAGTGAAGGGGACCCGTTCATCCAAATAAAAACCTGTCCATAAATACTCTCGGGTTTCCCCTGTGGCTCAGCTGGTAAAGAATCCGCCTGCGATGCGGGAGACCTGGGTTCGATCCCTGGGTTGGGACGATCCACTGGAGAAGAGAAAGGCTACCCACTCCAGTATTCTGGCCTCGAGAATTCCATGGACTGTATAGTCCATGGGGTCGCAAAGAGTCAGTCACAACTGAGCGACTTCACTTTCACTATACATGCTCGCAGCACTGTTGTCCTAGCAGCTGAAGGATGGAAATGACCCGAACGCCCGTCCACTGATGACTGGGTACACAAGAGCCCGCACACACACACAGTGAAACAGCACTCGGCAAAAGAGGAAGGAAGTGCTGATGCCAGTAAAGCACGGAGGGAGTCTTGAAAACACGGCTCAGCGAAAGAAGTTGTTCACGTAAGAGCATGAAGGGCATGATTCCATTCGTGTGAAATGTCCACAACCGGCGAATCCACACAGACAGACGGCAGACGGGTGACTGCCGCGGCTGGGGGAAGGGAAGCGGGGGCCAACAGACTGCGTTTGTGTCGTGTGAATTACTGTTTGCATGAATATATCACAGAACCGCATGATTCGAGAAAGGAGCCCACTGGCACCTTCATTCAACAATCACGGCCCTTAGGAAGTAGCTATTTTACGACGAGGAAACAAAAGGCAGAAGTACGGTGGCTCCGGGATCTGAACCCAGCTCTTCTGTCTGATCTAAAACCCTCGTTCTCGGTCACTATGCTGATTATTCTGACTCCCAACGAGCAGAGGAAACAAAGAGGCTGATTTCAGCTGGACGTGAGACAGGGAAGTCTAACCATCAGAGCTTCCCAGGTGGTGCTAGTGGTAAAGAACCCATCTGCCAGTGCAGGAGACATAAGAAACAGGGGTTCGATCCCTGGGTCGGGAAGACCCTCTGGAGGAGGGCATAGCAACCTGCTGCAGTATTCTTGCCTGGAGAACCCGTGGACAGAGGAGCCTGGTGGGCTTCAGTCCATGGGGTCACAAGAGAGTCGGCCACGGCTGAGTGACTCAGCACACACAACCATGAGAGCTGTGCGCCTTGGGGCGCACCTGAGAGCAGGGACCCCTTCCCAGAGGCCCGGGGTCTGAGTCCACCCAGGCCCAGAGAAGGGGGCTCTCCTCCCCAGGAGGCGCCCCCGTCAACTCCCCCAGATCCTTCCAACTGCAAGGCTACTCCTGCTCCTAAGTCTCAGAACATCACGGTCTTCCAATTCCACGCTGATTCTTTAAGCTATTCTTCACTCCATGTATACTTAATAAACTGTTTTTTTTCTAGTTTTTAGAATCGTACATGTCTTCCACCATCCAAAATAACACGATTTCGATGCTGTGATTTATTTCGGTCATTCCACAGAGAATGGGAGCTATGCAAATGGGCCATGGAAATGCTGTGGTCAGCTGGTGTACTTACAGTGAAGTTCATTTCCTTGATGGGCCGCTTCAGGTGTTCGAACCCCACAGTCACTGTATACTTAGTGTAATTCAGGTAGCTGAGGTGAGCCACGATGATTTCTGCACATTTCTGCAAATGCACAAGCAAGATCTGTGTCCTTAAAGTGCGCAAGACTCACTCTCCCCCAACTGACTCGTGAGGTGACCCATTCCAACTGCAGAGGATCTGAGCATCTCCAGGGAGCTCGCCAGGAGCCCAGGGGAACTCAGATACCAGCCAAGAGCAGTTCTTAAAAAGAAAGAACCAAATGGACATATTTAGAAACAAATAACGCATGATTTACAATCATTAGAACCTTTCTACTTCATAGGATTCAAAATAATGTCACCTCGAGAATAGACTTCTGGTTGCCAACGGGCAGGGCAGGCATGAGAGAGCTGGACTGGGAGCCTGGGATTGGTAGAAGGAATGTTATTCGGGCTTCCCTGGTGGCTCGGATGGTAAAGAATCTGCCTACAACGCTGGATATTCGGGTTTGATCCCTGGGTCGGGAAGATTCCCCTGGAGAAGGAAATGGCCACCCATTCCAGTATTCTTGCCTGGAGAATCCCATGGACAGAGGAGCCTGGTGGGCTACAGTCCATGGGATCACTATTATATATTGGATGGATCAACAACAAAGTCCTACTGGGTAGCACAGGGAATTATATTCAATATCTTATGATAAACCGTAATAGAGAAGAATACGAAAAAGAATATATATATGTACAGCTGAATCACTTTGCTGTACAGCAGAAGTTAACGCTGTAAATCAACCATACTTTCATAAACTTAAATGATAATACATCACCTGAATAAAAAGGTGAGTTAATGCAACATGAACCGATATTTTCACAAATACACTAGTTCAAGAGGCACGCCAGCGAGGACATGACTCCTCAGATCCCTCAGCCTAACCTTCCCTCCTCCGTGGCCCATCTCTGCAGTCGCTGTAGGATGCACGGGGTGGATTACATGTTTTCCTTTTCTCCACTGGCCCGTGGCTCCCACGCAGAGCCCCTGCGGTCTCCGTGGTGTGCCACGTGTACCCACGGACTGGCCGAGCCCCAAGCTTTTGTCCTTCAGGATCAAGAACGGGCCTGCTCGGGTCTCCCCTGTGGATGTGGACGTGGGCTCAGTGGCCAAGCCAGCCCGGGCCACCAGGAACATGCAGGCCACCCCTGTGGCACCTGCTGGAGCCACGGCTCCAACTAGGGCCGAGTCACCTGCTGTTGAGCAAGGCTTCCTGAGCCCAGGACGTTCTGAAGACAGCAGGGCAGCTGGCACGGAGGGGAGCTGCCCTAGGGGACAGGAGAGGAGATGGGAGCGCGCATTGTCCGCGAGGTGGAGAAGGCCGCTGCTGGGCCAGTGGTCCCCGCAACCCCCACACCCGCTGTCCCTCTTATCCATCCAGCGTGGTGGGGCAGGGGGGGACCCGGGCTCTCATGCCAGCACACACAGCACCAGCTCTCGCTTCTTTACCCACCTCCATCGTCACCGCTCTCCGCTGACCCCCAGGGGAGGCATGGCCCCCCAACTTTAAAGATGCTGCTGCTAAGTCGCTTCAGTCGTGTCCGACTCTGTCCGACCCCACAGATGGCAGCCCACCAGGCTCCCCCATCCCTGGGATTCTCCAGGCAAGAACACTGAAGTGGGTTGCCATTTCCTTCTCCAATGCATGAAAGGGAAAAGTGAAAGTGAAGTCGCTCAGTTGTGTCCGACTCTTTGCGACCCCGTGGACTGCAGCCTACCAAGCTCCTCTGTCCATGGGATTTTCCAGGCAAGAGTACTGGAGTGGGTTGCCATTGCCTTCTCCGACTTTACAGATGAGGAAGAGACAATTCAGAAACTGGCCTGCTGTCCCCGTTAACACAGGGGACAGACAGAGGAGGAGGAGGGCCGGCTGCATGGGCCTCTCCAGGGGACCCAGGGCAGGGCCTCGGCTTGGCTGAGCAGCAGACGCCGGCTCAAGTACACGGGGTGGGGCGCACCGTCTGCTCAGGTGCTGGTTCTGACCCATCTCAGGACCGTCCAGCAGACGTTGATGCAGAAGGGCCAGAGCCAGAGGCTGGCCTCGGACAGGACCCCTCCCATCTGAACGCCTTCTCGCCGGGAAAGACTTTCCAGCCTCTCGTGTTACTACTGGGAGGTGTGGGTGGATGTCAAGGGCACAAGCTTAACAACAAAAGCGCCTGGGCTGAAGGCCTGGCGCTGTCGCTCACTCACCATCTGTCTCATCCTGGGCCAGGGTCCTGCCCTCTCTAAGCCTCAGTTCCTCCTTCTACAAAAGGGGGCTCTCACGCCTGTTCCTGCTCATGGGCCTGCGCCAGGCATGGAATGAGACCATGTGCGGAAAGCACCACCCCGGGGCCACTTCCTGACACTATAACCAGATGTGATCTCTTCGGGGCTCCCTGTGCTGTCCATACCCCGCCTTGACCTGTTAGGTTCCGACAGGGCCTCTGTACTATAGCAAGCAGGACCTGGTTCCCACTCTTCGGGTTTTGACAGAACCCGGTGCCCTACAGTGAGGGCTCCTTTCCCGCTGTGGACACCCCAACCCCAACCCGGAGCCACATGCTGCACCTGGGGGGGATGCTCAACAAAGGCCGGCCGCTCCCGATGAGGCCTGGCTCCCAGTGCCCCACGTGGGTCGGGATGTGCATCCCACAGCTGGAAACAACCCACGGCCGGAGCGATCCAGACAGACCACAGACGGTGGGAGACCACCCTCACGAGAGGCAGGCAGCGCAACAGCAGTCATCTGTGGCCATGCCAGACAGGCGGTGACACAGACAGTACAGTCAGGCACCAGGGTGTGTCCTTGTGTGTGTGCATTTCTAAGAATTTATAAGGTCTTGGTGTATGGGCTGGATGGGTCTTCCGTGCCATCACTGGTGTGGCTTAGTTTCTTTACCTAAGAAAATAGCTCCACCCGCAGAAATGCGGCAAGACGACGTGGTGGACCAGTTGAATGGACTTACCTCTGCACAGGTGAGTGTCCGCGTCCGGTTATGAACTTTGTTATGGATGAACTTGGTGGTCCCGTCCTGAGCGACACCATCAACCTTAACAGTCATGGTGAAGGTTGTCTGAATAGATGTTTCTACAGAAGGAAGAATCCTGGTGTTAGAGACCACGAGGGGCAGTCACACCGGCAGATGCGCCCACCTGCCTGGCTGTGTGTCAGCCCGGGGAAGTCCCTCCACGAGTCGGCAAAGCTGACACCCGCCAGCCAAGCCGAGCCTTCCCTCGAGGGTCTGCCTCTGACCCACCACCAACTTTCATCTCACAAAAGGCCAAGTTATTTCATGGCTGATAAAGTTATATTTTTTTACTTTTCCGTATACATTTTAATCTAATTTCATACCAAGATAAAAATAAGTTTCTTATTTTTCTGATTATATGATCTCTTATTTTTCTGATTATATGCTCATTGTTAAAAAAACATCTAGGAACACAAATACAAAGATATACGTGAAGTATTAAATGTATAATCCCACCACCAGAGAAGCTATGATTTCATGTTTGGGTCCATGCTTCCAGACTGTTTTCTAGACACACAAGTAGTGCTATCGGGTTTTTTAATGCCTTTGAAAATGTTACAAAAAGGGGTTGATTTTTTTATACTATGCATTTTTTTCCCAGTTAATTTACTGCAGTCATTGGGTTATCTTTCCAACTCTTTCAACTGAAGCACCTCTCTCAATCACAGCACATAGAGAACGAGGTGACGTACGCTCTTGGTTCTCGGGGATCTTGACCAGTGCTGCCCTGGGTGGACAGAGCGAGGTCATCGCAGATGGTGGGTGCTTCAGACAGGATTTCTCGGCCTCTGCACCACGGGTGTTTTGAGGCCACCTTATTCTTCACTGCGGGGAGTTTGTCCTGTGGTTGCAGGATGTTGAGCAGCATCTCTGGTCTCCACCCTCTGCTAGCAGCCCCTGCCCCCTAGCTGTGACAGCCATAATGTCACGGTGTCCCTGGACACTGTCAAGTGTCCCTGGGAGACACTTGGTGCCCCTAGGGCACCAGGACCTAGTTCTCTCCCTCGAGGCCCCTGGAGGAGGCTGCCGCTGGAGCACCTACAGCATGCAGGCTTTGAGCCAGGCTGCCCAGCACCCCTGGGTGAGGACTGGCACCCAGAGCATGACCAGTAGCCCTGAGGGCCTCCTGGAGCTCCCTGAGGGAGGCATGGTCACTTACCCTGGAGGACATTTAGGTGGCTTCCAACTTGGTGTTAGAAAGAATAATCACCATCATTATAATCCATCTTTGAGCAGTTGCTAGAAGATTTTAAAGCTCTTTCAACTCAAAAAAAAAAAAAAAAACCATTCTAAAGTGTCAGGCTTCATACCTTTTGCTTGATCCAACTCGACAACACACGTCAGCCATAGTTGCTGATTGTATGTAGACAGCGGTTTGGAAAATATTTGAATTGGCTTTAGCTGAGGCAGAAAGAAAGAGAAGTCAGGTAATCCACGTGACTTTTTTAGCTGAGTCTCCAAATGCCTCATCTTAACATACAACATTCATATTTACACAAAAGGTTGGAATGTTAGCTCTGGAAACAGAAACATGTAGTTTTCCTTTAGACAATATAAGTGAAATTCTGCCTTTCAGAAAAAGAAAGGACTAACTTTCTCTTGCAATTCACTTCTGACTCTCATGACAATGTCTAAGCAGGTGGTTTCTACCCCTGACAGCCTTGGGACAATATAACTACTTAAATAACAAAAGGCCTCCTTGGAGGAAAAAAAAAAGATTGAAGTGCATAGGATGATGCAAATGATAAAATAACGAAGGATACCAATGAATATTTTCATATTCACAAGAATCATTTTTTTAGTATCAATATACCAGGTGTGTCACTGACATCTGTTATTTTCAGCTTTGATGGCCCTGGGCAGAAAAATTAGAGGGGACCATACTGCCAAACAGTTAGAGATTTTATTTTCTTGGGCTCCAAAATCACTGTGGATGGTGACTACAATCATGAATTTAAAAGATGCTTGCTCCTTGGAAGAAAAGCTATGATAAACCTAGACAGTGTATTAAAAAGCAGAGACATCACTTCGCCCACAAAGGTCCATCTAGTCAAAGCTATGGCTTTCCCAGCAGTCATGTATGGATGTGAGAATTAGATCATAAAGAAGGCTGAGCACCAAAGAATTGATGCTTTTGAACTGAGGTGTTGGAGAAGACTTTGGACTGCTAGGAGATCAAACCAGTCAATCCTGAAGGAAATCAACCCTGAATATTCACTGGAAGGACGGATGCTGCAGCTGCAGCTCCAATACTTGGCTCCTCACGAAAGAGGCAACTCACTGGAAAAGACCTCGATGCTGGAAAAGACTGACGGCAGGAGGACTAGGGGATAACAGAGGATGAGATGGTTGGATGGCATCACCGACTCAATGGACCTGAGTTTGAGCAAGCTCTAGCAGTTGGTGATGGACAGGGAGGCCTGCCGTGCTGCAGTCCACAGGGTCGCAGAGTCGGATACGACTGAGTGACTGAACTGAACTGAAGGATATTTGAACAAAAAGTATGAAGAAAATTCCAATAAAGATTAAAAAAAAATAGATTTGCACATGGGAGGAATCAGGATGCACTAACCAGCCATTGGAAATGAACTGCTGCTCCCTAAGAAGTAACACCACCATCCTTTCTCAGCACTGAGGTCACAATTACACCAGAAAAGGTAATTTTAGCAAACTAGGACCCAGAGGCCAGCAGCTGAAGGTGGAGTAAGAAATGTGTGTTGCCTGAGAAGCAGGCAAGGGGGAGGTTGATCTTAATGACCCTCTAAGCAGGACCATTTCTTAGTGACCCAGAAATTTACAGGGCCCACCAGCTGCCACTTAGACCCAGTCTTACCTTTTTGCTATTATTTAGTGAAAAATTAGCTGCAGAAGTCTGGATCACTTTGGGTCCTAAAGCGTAACAGAGAAAGAAAAAGCAAGTTATAACTATATTGATAATTCATCTATTGATTTTTTTCAAATGCCAAGAAAGTCTCATATATTATATACAGGTAGTGTTTTTTGTGGTCTATCTTTGGAGGCTTTATACACACATACACACAAATACACAGACATATGTATGTAAAATATATAATAAACATATGAACACAGACATACAACGTCTACTCTGATGCACACGATGACCTCCTAACTCAGGTGAACAGAACCTGACACCAAACAACACACACGATTTCCACGGGCTTCTGGGTGCAGTCCCCCGCCTCCCCTGCTCTCTGGGAGGCGCTCTCTGCAGTGTGTGGATTTAAGAAAGCGCCAATGACACAGATACTGTCTACATAGCCTGTATAAAGACTTCTGCTAAAAAATTATACACCTTGATCCATTCACCCAATTAATTCAATCTTCCAAAAATATTAAGTTGAGGATTTTAAGAAGGCATGATATATACTAATATATTCTCAAGGCTTTTACCGAAATAACAGAATCAAGCTTCAGAGAATCTTACGCCGTGATATTTCAGAGCTTTGGCCTTAAAAGAAGTCGTCAAAGGAAACCCTGTGAACCTGATTCCATTCAGAACTGGATTTGTGCTGTAGCAAACCCCTGGCAGCTTTGGGTGTTCCAGGCCGCTCTTGCGGCCATGCCCAGCCTGCTGCCAACCACCCTCTGCTTGGAGCAGGAGATGCCTGAGTTAAGAACTCAACTGGGGCAGGAGCACCCCTCTGGGGCGTGTCCACGCAGGCTGAGCGAGACAGGAAGGAGGCCGGCACCCACAGACAGGCTCATTTCATACCGACTCACAATCCAAGTGCGCTCCTGCCCCAGGAAGTAAGGCAGTCTTGTCTCTCAGGAAGAATCAAGAACTGAGAGTCAGGAGGTCTCGACTCGAGTCTCAGCTAAAGGCTCTCTGGATCTCATTCCTTCATCTGCAAAGCCCAATGGCTCCTCAGACGCTCCTAACTCTGAAATCCTGATGGCCTCACTCTAGAAAGTAACTTTCTTTGACGCAAGTGGTAAAGAACCTGCCTGCCAATGCAGGAGACGCAAGAGACACAGGTTCGATCCTTGTATCGGGAAGATCTCCTGGAGAAGGAAATGGAAACCCACTCCAGTATTCCTGCCTGGAAAATCCTATGGACAGAGCAGCCTGGTGGACTATGGTCCATGGGATCGCAAAGAGTCAGACATGACTGAGCGACTGAGCACACGTATCAACAGAAAGTCATTGGGAGCAGAGGGCTTGTGATGGCGATTTTGTATTTCCACTCGACTGAGTCCATGGTGCCCAGATACCTGGTGAAACATCACTCTGGGCGTGTCTGTGAGGGTGTTTCTGGATGAGACCACCTTTTGAATCAGCAGACCAAGTAAAGCGGGCTGCCTTCCCAGTGTGGGTGGACCTTGTCCAAATCGATGAAGGCCTGGACACAGCAGAAGCGGAGTCAGGGAGGATTCGCTCTCTCCTCCTCTGTCATCAAGCTGGTAACACGAGCCCTCACCCACCTTCAGATGCAGGAACTACGTTGTCGGCTCTCCTGGGCCTCCAGCTTGCCGACTGCCGACTGTGGAAGCTCTCAGCCTCCATAGTCACGAGAGCTGAGGCCTTAAGATAAAGTATCCCTCTCACCCCCCCCCCACCTTCTGTGGCTCCCATCGGTTCAGTTTCTCTGGGGAACCCTGACTTACACAGATTCTGGTACCAAGAGTGGTTCCCTAGGATCAGCGGGGGAAGGGTGAGTTTTCTACACTGGCTCTGGGGGTTCTGGAATTGATTCTCTAATCTGATTAAAGATGCTAATGACTGTATGTCCAGTAGTAAAATGAGCAGTGATGGTCCAGGAACATATGCAAAATATTTTCACTGGATACTCCTAATCAGCCATTTATTACAAGGAGCAAGGAGTTAAGCGACTCTGTTTAGGGATACTTCAGAACACTCTTGGAAAACTTACAAACATAATGCGGATGATGGGTTGCTCCTAAAGTCACTGGACAAGGTGGTGAGAGACAAGGATGAGTTCAGGGACTTGAATTCTCAGCTCAAGGGCCGCACGCCTGATCTGAAAGCGCTTGTGTGGGCCCTGACAGAGACCCTCATTTCCTACGGCCACAGGGCTGAGACTTCTGAAGATCACACAGGAATCTCATCCTGTGACTGGCTGAATCACAACCCAGCTGAGCGCCCAGCCTCGCAGGGCGTCTCCCTGCTGAAGTGACCACGCTGACCCAGAGAGAACAGGAGCCTGTTCCGGGGATACGCAGGAAGGTCCTGACAAAGCTGGGGACACTAAATTCCCACGAGTCATTTCCCAGTGGGACGCTCTCCCCATTCCCCTTGGAAGGGGCCTTCCTGCCTCCTCGTGACAGACCAGCCCTGCCCCGCCAAAGGAATCAGGGACGGCTCCTCGGAGGCAGCGGCCACGCAGGACCACGCAGCTTCTCTGCACGACCTGCCCTCTTCTCCTCTAGACCTGTAACTAGACTCACATCCCAGCAGGCCCCAGAGGGGAGGCACGGGACCCGGGAGGACTCACACTGCGTGCCTGAAGAACGACCTGAGTTTCCTGATTTATGCAGACAGAAACTCAGGGAACACGGTGTGCGATGATGGTGGAAGGAACGTGAAGCTGTCTCAGGCCCATCGGATGGATATGGGTTCACTAAGCAGAGATTCTGCACTGAAAAGTTGTAGCTCAGGGAGTCAGAAAGGGCTCCCAGGGTTTGACTGGGTTGTTGGCTAAAACAGGGACCCCAAGGTGGTTCCAGTGAGTGAATCAGAAATACTGCACCGGCCCAGGTTTAATGTATAGGAGAGGGAGTCACAGACTTAGGGAGTGGGATTGCTAGGATGGATTTGTCATTTAAGACCTACTGGGAGAGTCCAGAAGACACACCTTTCACCACTGGGCCACGTGTGAGAAATATATTTTTGAGGGGAGCCCCGAGCATCCTTAGAGGGCTCTATGATTGTCCTGCTCTGCAGGCCAGGCCTTACCATGGGAACTACGGCCCCCAAGCTGGGAAACAAGATGCAGGGGCAGGAGCTGGATCCCAGGGGTGGCAGGGGCCATGTGGTAACACAGTGGGCGTGCTCACCGTGATGGACAGCAGTCATGGCAGTCAGACAATCTGATTCCCACAGACCTATGGCGTTAGCTGACTGATCATGGTGGTCCCAGACATGAACTACACAGGAAGCCTACCAAATCCTTACTTGATCTGCATAAGCAGGAAAGGTCAAGTCAAACGTACAAAGGTCTAATGTACGTCATAAAAACAGAGAACCGTAACCCATCAGTAGTTTCCAAATATGAGCCAGTTTACAGACCCAAAGGCCCTTGAACAAAGGGAAGGTTGGGTCCTCTTAAGAAAGCACCCCAGTACACCGCCAAATACTTGTACTGTCAATCATTCTCCCAGAGGAACCTCTGGTCTTCTAACAGGACAAGTGCACCGGGGAAAATCAGATGATTGATTTGGGGAACTGCTGGACACTGGCTCTGAACTGATGCTGATTTCAAGAGACTCAAAACTCCACTGTGGTCCACCGGAGTAGGGACCTATGGAGGCCAGGGGATCAACGGGGTTTTAGCTCAGGTATGCGTCACAGTGGGCCCTGCAGGCCCCCAAACCCATCCTATGGTTAATTTCCCAGTTCCAGAATACATAATTTGAATAGATAAATCCAGCAGCTGTCAGAACCCCCACACTGCCTGCCTCCTCCTTCTCAGTGGCTACCTCTATCCCATGCTCGCCTCTCTCACCCCCTCCCCAGAATCTGCTGCACTGGAACCGGTTACATGGCCCATCTCCTCCAACAAACAGCATGTTCTGGATTCCCCAACGCCCACGGCAGGTCCCAGAGCACAACAGACTCTTCCAACACACAGAACGTGGTCAAGGCCGCCCAGCGCTGCCAAGCTGAGCGTAGGCCTCGGCTGCTGTGAAAGACAAGACCAAGGTCACCCCTCTGTGCATCACTCTCCATGATGGGGTCATTAGGGGCTGAGAGCAAGGGGGTACGGCCAAGCTGAGTTGAATGGCACTGCACCAAGGTAACTGTAAATAGTAAGAAGGTCAAAAACTGCTCCTCACCTCAGGGAACATTCCCAAACGTACTCTATGAAGACACCAGCATCCTGATACCAAAATCAGACAAAGACACCATCAAAAAAGAAAATTACAGGCTAGTATGTTTGATGAATATAGACAGAAAAATTCTCAACAAAGTATTAACAAACCAAATCCACAAACAGCATTAAAAAAAAGATCATATTCCATGACCAATTGGGATTCATTCTAGGGTCACAAGAATGGTTCAACACATACAATGTGATATACCATACTAATAAAAGATAAAATCCATGTGATTATCTCAACAGATGTGGAAAAAGCATTTGATAAAACTCAACATCTACTCATGATAAAAGCTCTTACCAAAGTGGGTAAAAAGGGAACCTACCTCAACATAATAAAAGCTATTTATGATAAACCCACAGTCAACATAATACTCAATGGTAAAACGCGGAAAGCCTTCTTGCTAAAATTTGGAACAGGACAAGGATGCCCACTCTCACCATTTCTATTCAACAGTGGACTAGAAGTCCTAGCAACAGCAATTGGACAAGAAAAACAAAACTTATCCAAATTGGAAAGGAAGAGGCAAAACTGTCATTGTAAAACTGTCATTATACAGAGATGACATAATGTTATATACAGAAAACCCTAAGGGTTTCACATAAAAACTATTAGAACTGATAAACAAATTCAGGAAGGTAGTAGGATACAAGATTAACACACAGAAACAAGCTGCATTTATTTATACCAACAATGAAATATTAGAAAGGGAAAGTAAGAAAAAAAAATCCCTTTTAAAATCACATCAAAAAAATAAAATACTTAGGAATAAACCTGGCCAAGGAAGTAACAGACTTGTACACTGAGAACTATAAACATTGATAAAGGAAACTGAAGATGATTTTAAAAAATGGAAAAATATCCTATGGTCTTAGATTGGAAAAATATTGTTAAAATGGCCATACTATCCAAAGCAATCTACTGATTCATTGCTATCAATATCAAATTACCCATAACAACTGTCACAGAACTAGAACAAACAATCTTGAAATTTATATAGAACCATAAAACACCTAGAATTGCCAAAGCAATCCTGAGGAAAAAGAACAAAGCTGGAGGCATAACCCTCCCAAACTTCAGACAACACTATAAAATTACAGTAATCAAAACAGTGTGGTATTGGCACAAAAACAGACATATGAATCAATGAAACAGAGGAAGTTCAGTTCAGTTCAGTCGCTCAGTCGTGTTCGACTCTTTGCGACCCCATGAACTGCAGCACGCCAGGCATCCCTGTCCATTATCAACTTCCGGAGTCCACCCAAACCCATGTCCATCGAGTCGGTGATGCCATCCAGCCATCTCATCCTCTGTCATCCCCTTCTCCTCTTGCCCTCAATCTTTCCCAGCATCAGGGTCTTTTTCAATGAGTCAGCTCTTTGCATCAGGTGGCCAAAGTATTGGAGTTTCAGCTTCAACATCAGTCCTTCCAATGAACACCCAGGACTGATCTCCTTTAGGATAGACTGGTTGGATCTCCTTGCAGTCCAAGGGACTCGCAAGTCTTCTCCAACACCACAGGGCAAAAGCATCAATTCTTCAGCGCTCAGCTTTCTTTATAGTCCAACTCTCACATCCATACATGACCACTGGAAAAACCACAGCCTTGACTAGATGGACCTTTGTTGGCAAAGTAATGTCTCTGCTTTTTAATATGCTATCTAGGTTGGTCATAACTTTCCTTCCAAG
The DNA here is from genome assembly GCF_054371585.1 of Giraffa tippelskirchi. Lineage (NCBI taxonomy): Eukaryota > Metazoa > Chordata > Mammalia > Artiodactyla > Giraffidae > Giraffa > Giraffa tippelskirchi. The sequence goes on along the minus strand of NC_137283.1, from coordinate 157,793,733 downwards.
GAGTAAGCGTCTTTTAATTTCATGGCTGCAGTCAACATCTGCAGTGATTTTGGAGCCCAGAAAAATAAAGTCAGCCACTGTTTCCACTGTTTCCCCATCTATCTGCCATGAAGTGATGGGACTGGATGCCATGATCTTAATTTTCTGAATGTTGAGCTTTAAGCCAACTTTTTCACTCTCCTCTTTCACTTTCATCAAGAGCCTCTTTAGTTCTTCTTCACTTTCTGCCATAAGGGTGGTGTTATCCGCATATCTGAGGTTATTGATATTTCTCCTGGCAATCTTGTTTCCAGCTTGTGCTTCCTCCAGCCCAGCGTTTCTCATGATGTACTCTGCATATAAGTTAAATAAGCAGGGTGACAATATATAGCCTTGACATACTCCTTTTCCTATTTGGAACCAGTCTGTTGTTCCATGTCCAGTTCTAACTATTGCTTCATGACCTGCATACGGGTTTCTCAAGAGGCAGGTCAGGTGGTCTGGTATTCCCATCTCTTTCAGAATTTTCCACAGTTTATTGTGATCCACACAGTCAAAGGCTTTGGCATAGCCAATAAAGCAGAAATAGATGTTTTTCTGGAACTCTGTTGCTTTTTCGATGATCCATTGGATGTTGGCAATTTGATCTCTGGTTCCTCTGCCTTTTCTAAAACCAGCTTGAACATCTGGAAGTTCACAGTTCACATACTGCTAAAGCCTGGCTTGGAGAATTTAAGCATTACTTTACTAGCGTGTGAGATGAGTGCAATTGTGTGGTAGTTTGAGCATTCTTTGGCATTGCCTTTCTTTGGGATTGGAATGAAAACTGACCTTTTCCAGTCCTGTGACCACTGCTGAGTTTTCCATATTTGCTGGCATATTGAGTGCAGTACTTTCACAGTGTCATCTTTTAGGATTTGAAATAGCTCAACTGGAACTCCATCACCTCCACTAGCTTTGTTCGTAGTGATGCTTCCTAAGGCCCACTTGACTTCACATTCCAGGATGTCTGGCTCTGAGTGACCACACAATCGTGATTGTCTGGGTTGTGAAGAACTTTTTTGTACAGTTTTTCTGTGTATTCTTGCTACCTCTTCTTAATATCTTCTGCTTCTGTTAGGTCCCTACCATTTCTGTCCTTTATTGAGCCCATCTTTGCATGAAATGTCCCCTTGGTATCTCTAATATTCTTGAAGAGATCTCTAGTCTTTCCCATTCTATTGTTTTCCTCTATTTCTTTGCATTGATCGCTGAGGAAGGCTTTCTTATCTCTCCTTGCTATTCTTTGGAACTCTGCATTCAAATGGGTATATCCTTCCTTTTCTCCTTTGCTTTTCGCTTCCGGTCTTTTCACTTCCGGTCTTTTCACAGCTGTTTGTATGGCCTCCTCAGACAGCCATTTTGCTTTTTTGCATTTCTTTTTCTTGGGGATGGTCTTGATTCCTGTCTCCTGTACAATGTCACGAACTTCCATCCATAGTTCATCAGGTATTCTGTCTATCAGATCTAGTCCTTTAAATCTATTTCTCACTTCTACTGTATAGTCATAAAGGATTTGATTTAGGTCATACCTGAATGGTCTAGTGATTTTCTCCACTTTCTTCAATTTCAGTCTGAATTTGGCAATAAGGAGTTCATGATCTGATCTACAGTCAGCTCCCGGTCTTGTAAAGAGCCCACAAATAAACCCAGACACCTGCTGTCAATGACCTCTGACAAGAGGGGCAAGAATGAATATACAATGGAGCAAAGACAATCTCCTCAGCAAGTGGTGCTGGTAAAAGTGGAGAGTTGCATATAAATCAGTGAAGTTGAACACATCCTCACATCATACACAAAAATAAACTCAAAATGAATTAAAATTTTAAATATAAGACATGATACCATAAAATTCCTAGAAGAGAATAGGCGAACATTCTCTGACATAAATCGTAGCAATGTTTTCTTAGGTCAGTCTCCCAAGGCAACAGAAATAAAAGCAAAAATAAACAAAAGGGATGGAATCAAACTTATAAGCTTTTGTATAACAAAGGAAACTGCAAACAAAATGAAAAGACAACCTATGAACTGGGAGAAAATATTTGCAAATTATCTGACTGACAAGGTCTTAACTTCCAAAATATACAAAGAGTTCATACAACTCAATAAAAAAAAAACAATCCAAAGAAAAAATGGGCAGAAGATCTAAATAGATGTTTCTCCAAAGAAGACATAAAAAGTTTAAGTCGCTCAGTTGTATCCGACTCTCTGCGATCCCATGGACTATAGCCCACCAGGCTCCTCTGTCCATGGAATTCTCTAGGTAAGGACACTGGAGTGGGTAGCCATGTCTTTCTCCAGGGGATCTTCCCAACCCAGGGATCAAACCCGGGTCTCCTGCATTATGGGCAGATTCTTTACCACCTGAGCCACAAGGAAGCCCAAAGAAGACATACAGATGGTCGACAGGCCCAGGAAAAGATGCTCAACATTGCTAATTACTTGAAAAATGAAAATCAAAACTACAATGATGTACCACTTCACACTGGTCAGAATGGCCGTCATTAAAACATCCTCAAATAATGCTGGAGAGGGTGTGGAGAAAAGGGAACCCTACTACACTGTGGGTTAGAATGTAAATTCATATGGAGAACAGTACAAAGGGTTCTCAAAAAACTAAATATAGAGTTGCTATATGATCCAGCAATCCCACTCGTGTGCTTATATTGGGATAAAACTATAATTCAAAAAGATACATGCACCTCTATTTACAATAGCCAGGCATGGAAACAACATAAATGTCCAGCGACAGATGAATGGATAGAGATGTGGTACATATCTACAATTGAATACTACTCAGCCATAAAAAAGAATGAAATGATGTCGTGTGCAGCTACATTGGATGGACCTAGAGATGATCATACTGAGTGAAGTAAATCAGAAAGAGAAACACAAAGACCGTATGATATCACTTTCATGTGGACTCTAAAACACGACACAAATAAACTCATGTACAAAACAGAAAGAGAGTCACAGATGTAGAGAACAGACTTGTGGTTGCCAAGGCGGGGAGGGGAGGCATCCGAGTGCTGGACTGGGAGTCTGGGGTCAGCAGAGGCAAATTACAACATACAGGATAGACAGACAAGGTCCTACCACATAGCATGTGGAACTACATTCAACATCTCGTGATAAACCATTAGGGAGAAGAATATGTAAAAGTATACATGTATATACACATATATGTATAACCGTATCACTTTCCTGAACAGCAGAAATGCACTCAACGTTATAAATCAATTATACTTCAAAAAAAAAAAACAACAACTGCTCCTCACCTCTGATCCCAACAAAGACGGTCAGGCCGAAGCAGACGGAGAAGACGACGAACACCAGGACGAAGTGGTGCTTGGAGAGCGTGTAGAGCCGCATGGGCGCCAGCCTGCGGGGAGAAGCCGGGGTGAGGGGCGGCGGGGCGAGGGCCTCCCCGACCTGGGAGCCCCAGACCAGGCGACCTGGCTCACCAGACCGTCCACACAACCTCAGGGACCACGGCCGGGCTGGGGGCCGTTTGCTGTGTTCTGGGCCCAGCAGGGCATAGGGAGGGTCCCTGCCGCCCCGAGCTGCAGGGCACCCAGGCAGACCCCACCCTCATGGGGGGAGAACGTATCTCGAAGTCCACTCGGGGCACGCTGACCAGGTCACGGACGCAGGAGGCTGACCGCCTCCACTCCCCCACCTCCAGCGGCCAGAGTAGAGCCCAGGCCAGGAGGCCCTAACTCCTCGCATGGGGACTATCAGCTGCCAGGGTCAAGCCTGGACCGGGGTGCGGTGGGGGGTGGGGGGGGCGGTTCCAGGCACCCCCAGCATCACGTGTTTACCTCATCTTCCCGCCAGCCCCCAGCTTTGGGCTTCCTGTCCAGACCCCTCTCAGCCTGAGACCCCTCGCTGGTCCCTCGCTGGCCTCACCCATCAGGGTGAAGCTCGGCCTGGCCCTCGCTGTGGGGTCTGGTTTTGATGCGACTAGGCAAGCCACCTGCAGGCGTCTGTGATTTACGCCAGCAGGAAAGCTGTCCAGAGGGTCCCTCCTAACACTCATTCCTTTGGCGCCTCTTATTCATCCCTCCTTTCTTCTTTGGTCACAAGCAAATGGTGTGGCAGGTTATCATGTCTTTTCTAGAACTCCCTACGTCAGGGGCGGGCCAAGTGAAGAGTCTGTGAAAGACAACACTTAAATACTCAGGTGGCAGGGACCTTGACCAGCAGCCGCAGGCAGGCTGGATCGCAGGTTCCAAGGACCCTGACCCAAAGGGGAGGCTGCCCCCACCCTGAAGCCTGGAGAGATCAGAGCCTCTGGGGTTTTCCGTTTTGCTCGTTTCCTGGCCTGAGGAGCTGAGGAAGCAGGAAGGAATTTCTCACGCCTTCAGGGCAGACAGGCGATGACACACCCTCCTGGAGGAGGAGACTCAGGCTCTGAACCAGGAAAGGAGGGAAGGTTGTTTGCTCTTTATCAAGTTCACAGCTGTGAGCACACACACCCCCTCTCCCTTGCAGGCCCACAGGCACAGCTGGCCGGGAAACCAGCTGGACGGCCTCCCAGGGCAAAGGGGCCCGAGTCCTCTGACGTGGCTTTGCTGACGCGAAGTCAACGCTCTCCTGCGGGGCCTGCCAGGCCTGGGTGAGTGAACTTTCAGATCGGGCGGCCGGCGAAGAAATGAAGAAACAGGTGTGTTCCCATCTGGGACTTGGGTGTGAGGGCAGAACCACAAACAACCCCGGTGGGTGTGGGAAGTGAGAGCTGGTGAACTAAGTGGCCTGATCCCAACTCAACTTTGGGATCCTAAGGATCGTAAGAGGCCTGAAAGCCTTACACTAACAGAGCCAGACACGAGCTCAGCAAGGAAGTCCTTGGATTTGCAGGCGGGGAAACCGAGATGGCAGATTCTTGCCAGAGATGCCACAGCTCTGCCCTCGGCAGTCCTGACGATCTCCTGGGTCACACACACCCCTGCCCCCACCCCGTGAGAAGCCTCAGCGCACCCTGCAGATGGAAAACTTCATCGCAGGTGCACGGGACATCTCCACGCTCACACACGCTCAGTCCCTCAGTCGTGTCCGACTCTGCAACCCCATTGACTGCAGCCCGCCAGGCTCCTCTGTCCATCGACTTCTCAAGAGAAGAATACTGGAGGGGATTGCCATGCCCTCCTCCAGGGGATCTTCCCGATCCAGGGATCAAACTCGCATCTCTTCTATCTCCTGCCTTGGTAGGGGGATCCTTTACCACTAGCGCCACCTGGGAAGCCCTCCACGCTCATAAGAGCGCACAAAGCTACATGGACTGGATGCTGGGGGATGTGCAGACGTGCTCAGACGTTTATGCCACCGCCCCAGTGGGGACTTGAGCTTGGACAAACATGCTGGACGAGGACACACAGGGGAGCCTGGCGGAAGGTGTGCAGAAACACCCGGCACGGTCTTCACCACTCTTCCGTGTGCCTGAAGTTGTTTTAAAGAATTACACAGTCACCATGGCGTGCACACCCCCCTCGCCCCCGCCCGCTGCCCTCAGGGGCTCTGAGGGGCGCCAAGGGCCTTCCAGCAGCTCAGAATAGATGACCTCTAAGCAGAGGAAAACAAAATAAGAATAGTTATATTTAATGCTTGATTTTTAAAACATATCATCAATAAGACGCATCACAGTTCCTCAGCAGGTGAAAAGGCTGAAGTTCCTGCAGCACACAGACCAATCTGGGTATGCTTCCAATTTTCTCTTCGGGTACTCAGTAAAGATCTGCCATTTCCCTTTCCACTTCAATCCAATTTATTAGCTATTTTCCTGCTCGCCAATCAAGTCTCACCCACCTGCACAGAAAAAAAGATGCGGAGGAGGCAAAATAAGCCCCCAGGGTGAGCGAATGGCATCGCACAGCCAGCCCAGCTGACCTGGGTTTGCAGGGAATGGGTTGGGCCCCGGGCCTCACGTCTCTCTGCTCCCCACTTCCCGAGCGGCAGGACCCCGCCTCACGCCGGAAGGATGTGGTGGCGCCGGTGTCCTGGGCTGGGGGATACTGGCCAAAGGACAGGCTGACGATGTGCCCCCCTCCACCGGCCTGCTAGTCACATGTCCCTGAACGCTTTCAAACAGCTCATCCAGAGCTTTCAAGCCGGCACAGCCGGCCCGCACTGCTGACCCCAGTCCAGAGAACTCCGAGACGCCACTGCGAGGCGGGAGAAGCACGGGGCGAGGAGTCAGGGGACCTGCCGGGCCACTGCCCCCTGAAGCCACCCAGCATCTCGGGCTCTGCACCTCCTGGCGTCCTGCCCTGACCAGGCACCCAGCGATCCCTCTGCCCAACCCACCTCCCTGCTAAACGGCCCACACATCCCCGCAGTCAAATTAAAGCCTAAACCTGCCCACAGCCGGGCACAAACTCGTGAGCAGACGGCCTGCAGCCCTGTGACCAGGCCACCAGCGGGCCGGTCTCTGCTCAGAGGCCAGAAAGCAGTGCAGAAAAAAAGAAAACAGACGCGGCCTCAGACCCTCCTGCTCCACCGTCGCCCACTCTCTTCTGGAAACTCTCCGGCCGGATTCAGGACCCCACGCTGTGGACCCGCGGGCGCCCACCACGGATCTCCTGCTTTCTCTCTGACAATCCTCCTGCCCTCGGGACCATCCTCAGCGTCCTGCCTGCCCTGGACCCCACTCAGAAACTGTGGCTCCCAAAACATCTTGGAAGTCCTGCATCACTTCACGGTCAAGAGGTTTGAAACTGAACCCATAAAAAAAGCAAAATAGCATCAAGGAAAACTCGGCTTCTACTGTCCGTTTCCTGCCTCTTACCTTTCTCCAGCCCCACATCCGGGAGCCCTGGGGTCACTCGCCGCCCGTTTCTCCATCCCACACAGCCGGCCCAGAAGAGGTTCATCCCGCACCTCCGGCCCGGAAGAGGTTCATCCCGCACCTCTGGCCCGGAAGAGGTTCGTCTTGCGCCGGCCCGGAAGAGGAGACGCCTCGCTTCCTCCTCCTCTCTGCTCCCTGCACACTAGCCTCGCCCTCCAGGCCCTCGTCCCCTCCCACAGGAGCCCCCCCAACAGTCTTCTAGGTGCGCCTTGCTCCCCGGGTATCACAGCACCATTAACATGCTACCCGAGCACAGAAGGCCTACGCGGCTCCCACAGCCAACTCGACTCAGTTTAAACTTGTTATGGCTTTTGAGGTTCCCCAGAATCCTTCCCTAAATTCCTACCACCCCGCATGTATCCTACAAGAATTACTACCTCCCTTAGTCATCACAGCTGCTTTCTGAGGTAGGGACTATTAACAGTCCCATTTCACAGATGAGAAAGCTCAGACTGAGGCAGGTGACTTGCCTTGGATCTCAGCACAGAAAGAGAAAGTGAAAGTCGCTCAGCTGTGTCCGACTCTTTGCGACCCCATGGACTGTACAGTCCATGGAATTCTCTAGGCCAGAATACTGGAGTGGGTAGCCTTTCCCTTCTCCAGGGGATCTTCCCAAGCCAGGGATCGAACCCAGGTCTCCTGCATTGCAGGTGGATTCTTAACCGAGCAGAGACAAGAGTTCAAACACAAGCGTCAGACTCCAGGATTTTGGGCTTAAGTTCTATAAAACTTCCCAACAAGGTTGAGCCAGACACCAGACGAGCTCGTTCATGTATTGCTCTCCCGATCTGAAACGCTCTCTTTTCTCCCTGCTATCCCAATCTGACCCAGCATTCGGGGCTCACCTCTGTGTCCCACCTTCTCTATGAAGCTTTCTCCTGCTTCTCTGTCACGCGCACTGGCTGCCCAGGCTATCAAACCATTACAGCACGTGTGGTCAGCATTACAGGGCTGAGGGCTTGAAAATGAAGCATCAATCGACTGCACAGACACCAGACAGACACACAGTACGCACTCAGAAAACATCTGTTCAACTCAGTTCTTATTAGTTTTCTCCAAAGTGTTCACGCGGTTCCCTCCAGTTGGTGGTGAGAGGCTCGGGAGCAGGGAACGGGCTCCTGTTTCCCCATGAACCCTGGCCGGGTCTAGCACAGCCACAGATGAAGTCTTTGACCTCGATAAGCAGGGCAGGAAGACTTCCTACAAAACCATGCTGGCTCATAACCATGTCTCTCTTTTTCTTCTCCTGAGGGGACCCATACGTCAGTCTTCCTCTCTTGGTCCGTGTTATCTTTCCATACTCAGGCATCTAATACACACACACACACACTCTCTCTTTCTCTCTCTCAAAACTCCTGGCCTCTATGGAGCCCCTCCACCCTTGGAAGACCCTTCGGATGTGATGGAACAGACTGTCACCTTAGCGCCAGCTTGGACTCTCTGGGTCCCTTCTAAATTAAATCTCAGTTTCACGGGTGATTTATGATATCACAGACATATTTCCTAGAGAACTTACAAACCCCTTTCTTGGAAAGCCAAGACCCAAAATTGCAGCTTTAATCCAAATCACGGGGAGCCCTGCCTCCCCTCCACCATGCCTATTCATCACGTTTCCCAGGGACGCTTCCAAGGAAGGGGAGTTTGTGGAGACCTCCATTCCCAGGAGGAAAGAAAACGGCAGGACATTGGTCCTGCAGGGCTCTCCCGGGCGAGCACCCTCTTCACCTGACTGGGCCCCCTTGAGGCCGCTCCAGCCCCTCCACTCAGCTCTCACTCCCCAGGCAAGGGCAGCCTGCTTCAGGGGCGAGCGCTCACACGGTCCTGTCTCAGCCCTGGCTGGACCTGGCCTGGTGTGGAACACCTTCGCGGCGTCTCGGGGATGACGCGCTGAGAGCTGGACCCCTGGCCTCCCATGGAGGCCCTGCAATCTCCCCGCCTCAGGAATGGGCAGCTCCAACCTGGGTGCTGAGGCCAGAAACCTCTGGAGTCATTCCCTGCTCCCCACCCATCGATGTGTCCACAAAACCCTCAAGATACAAGAGACTCGGCCCTTCTCACTGTGCAGGCTGAGGCTCTGCCGGCTTCCACAGGATGGCGGCTCAGCCCCCCGCCCCAAGCTCTGGTCCCCCCATCCCCTCCCGTGGAAGCCAGTCCTCCAGTGACTCCCCTATCACTACGGTGACAGCCAAGCACCTCACAACTCTCGCGGGGCATGTGTGTGACATGCCTGGGGGCGTGTCCGCTGGGACACACGGCCCGGGAGGAGGGGATCTTCTTCAGGGTGGGGTGGAAGCACTACCTGCTGTCTTTCCAGGAACATTCTCTGCCCACCTCTCACCCTGGTCCCCTGACAGCAAAACCAGCCCCCCCACAACAGAGGCTGAAAATGCCGGACTCTCCCCTTCCCAACCTCCCTCTCTGTTGGCCCGGAACCTGAGGGAAACCAGCCAGGCGCTGCCTGCCCTCAGTGCCCGTGACTGAGGGGAGGCACTGCCTGTCACCACGCCACACGTAAGAGGGTGGGTGCCGCCCACAGATGAGGACGTGGTAACAGAAAGATGGAGACACCTCCCACCCCCGCCCGGGTCCCCAGAGCCACCAAATTAACCCTGGACGTTCCCACCCCAAATTCCGGACCCCCTCGTCCCGGTGTGTCAGCCACTTTTCGTGAGATATTCCATCGGAACGGAAAGCTTCCCGTTGATACTCACATTCTAAAAACAAACCAAAATGAAAAGGAAAACTTCAAGGCAGTCATGGAGACGTGGAAACCTCCTAAGGCACCTGGGTGGCCCTTTCCAAACGTGAGACAGTCCCCGGCCGTGCCCGGTGTTGAGGCACTGCAGTCGAGGCCGATGTCCGTCCCCAAGGCCACCATCCGGCCCCTCCTTCCAGCCCCCACCCCCAGGAGCGGCTGAGGTCCTGGCTCCCGGGAGGCCTCCCCCTCACTGGCTGCTCTGAGGAAGCAGCCATCTCCCCCTGCAGGACGGGGCGGGGTGGGGGGGACACATGCCTGTCCCCAGATTTCCCCGTGGGTGACAACTGTCTGCAGCCCCCCAAACCTCCCACCTGGAGCTCCCCTCTGCCCTCAGGGTGCCCAGTGCTGTGCCTCACAAATGGCAGGTGTTCGGTGACTACTGACTCTTCCCTGGTTTCGCCCAGGTTCTCATCATTTTCCCTGCTACGTTATCAACATGTAACTTTTTCCTCTAACGCTTTGGTGGCTCTGACCTTTGCCCTTGGTGTCAGCGAACTGGCCAAGGCAATTCCCAGCAAGGGCCCGCCCCGGGGCACCCTCGGCCAGTGGACAAGCCTGGGTCTGCGCCAGGGCCGCCGGGCACTCCTGAGCGGCCGACAGCCAGCGCTCCGTTCCCCACTAAGCACTTTTCCCTCCCACGCAGGCCTCATAAGAGTTAATAAAACAGCACTAGAAAGAAACCTCAGGGGAGGCGGGCACGCAGTGAGCCTCTTTACCGGCTGGAGCACAAGGGCCAGGCGGTGGGCAACACCTGAGTGAGCGGAGAACATGCTTCAGGGTGCGTCTCTCAGCGACGCGGAGAGAGGGGTGGGGGCAGGGAGCACCACGGCTTCTGCGGTGACAAGAGCCCCCGGGGTGACCAGCACGCAGCCGGGTGGGAGAAACAGCCCCAGAAGCTGCAGGGGCTCAGAGTCACATTTTCTCCATGTGAGAGCCAAAGCCAGCCCTGATGTATATTCAGCCTGAAGACTTCTGTCCCAGAAGATGCCATCACGGATCCTGTCCAGCTCTGACGCATCTCTGTGACACCAAATAATTACCTGTCTTTGCTTGGCTCGTCGAGTCACGGTACAGCGGGTAAATAAAGACTAAAGCTGCTTCAGGATTACAAATGCTGCTATTTGCTCACCATACCCCCAGGTTTCCCACTGTAGAATGAGAAACAGGATCTGGGCGGTGGAAAGGGATGCTCCATCTCTCGGCCTGTTCTCATGTTTCAGTTAAGATTTCCTTTTTCTCACAATCTGTATCAAACGGTGGTCTCACCCTCCAGGGCCCAAAGGGCCAGCCTGGTGCCTGTCAGGCTGGGTTCAAATCCTGGCTTCCCCATTTCCTAGGCAGATGCTGGGTGGACAACCAGGTAACTTCTTGGGGCGTCAGTGTCCTCATCCAAAAATCAGAGGCAGGCAGAATAATACCCACAGGGAGGGAGACAAAAATGAAACTCTCAGAAGAGTGTGGTAAGCACAGAGGAGGGACTCAACTGCGTTAGTTATGAATAGGAATGGTTGTGCTTTTGCCCTACCCTCTACTTTTTCTTAAAAAAAAACACAACAACTCAGTTTTCATCCTCCTGATACCCCTGAAGATCCACTGTGTAATATCGCCCCTCCTCTGGATCAGAGAGCCCACCCAACTGCAGGAAAGGCATCAGGTGTATTCCCTACCTGGTACCCAGCCAGGTGTCTCCCTGTGAGGCAGGTATCATCAGCCCAATTTACAGATGGGAGAGCAGAGGCTGGGGAGAGTATATACCTGCCAAGGTCCCAGTCAGCAGGGCACGGAAGTGGGATTTGAACCCACAAGGTCAGAAGCGGAAAGGAGACCCACCCTTCTACGGCACCCTCACCATATTCTCCATTTCAAATGACCCACCATTTAATGGGGTTTGAGAAGGAGAATAAGAATTCTGAAATTTCTTCTTAAAAAATATTTTTATTTATTTGGCTGTGCCACATCTTAACTACCGCACTCGAACTCTCAGTCATGGCATGTGGAATCTAGTTCCCTGACCGAGGCCCCCTTCACCGGGAGAACAGAGTCCCAGTCACTGGACCACCGAGGAAGTCCCAAGAATCCTGAAATTTCAATCAACCAACTTGAATATATCACAAAAAAAATTATCCTTATTCCAAAAGGCCATCAGGCAGATATTCAGGGCCCAACAAACTCAGAATGTATTCTGATGAACGATGTTCCAAGCTGCTCAAGGAGCCACGAATTCTCGTGTATCCCTGCTTGCCAGGCCACATGCCCAGGGTCACACACAGGAGCGTTTTGGTCAGGTCATCGAATACCTTTCCCATGACAAACAGCAAGGAAGCAGGCCCCGCACCAGGCAGCCCCCAGCCCAGGGGTTAAGAACTGCAGGCTCTGGAGGCCAGCGGCCTGGGCTGGAAGGCCCTTGCCCCACCGACCAACAGGGTGACCTGGGGAGAACCACCTCACCTCCTGGAGCCTCCTGGAGCCTCCCGGAGTTTAATTCCTGAACTGTAAAATTCAAGAAACTGAGGGACCCTGCTGCTGTGGGCTGCTGTGATAACGAGGTGAGTTATGATGGGGAACCTTGCGAATGCTCGGTCAGGGCCAGCTGTGACTGAAGCCGGGTGCATGAGCCCCAAGACCGTGGGCCCTGGGGCCCACTCCCGGGCTTTCGTCCTTGGTGACCTGGAGAAACTCGGCTGGACTTCCCTGCACCTCAGTTTCCTCATCTGGAAAACTGGGATAAGAGAAACCTTTCGACAGGAAGGGAGGTGATGAGGGTTACGTGGAATGACAAATATAAAATGCCACACAAGCATGTGACTCACAGTAAACACTCCGTCATCTTTGGTTAGTTCTAGAGATCCTTCCAGTTCAGAAAAGAGACTATCCTAAGTAAGGAATGCAAATCTAAATAGCTCTACAGGTGAACAAACAGGACACTCACCCAGGTCTGCTGTCCCCTAGAACCCCAGGACACTCAGAAGACCTGGGACACAGCCACCACCGCAGGGTTCCCCTGTGCCACCCGCTTGCTGCTGCAGAAATCTAAATAACACATTTTTTTCCTACGCTTAAATGCACCCAGGCGGAAGAAGACTTGCAAAATACACTCTTCAAATACTGGCCATAAATGCCGAGACACACACAAGAGGCGACCTGATGGAAATGCTTGCGTCAGAGCAAAGCAACAAATGAACCTGAGAAATCTCAGCCACTTGGGGCCTTGCAGCTCAAGCAGGTGTTCCTGTTAGTCGCTTTTAGCAATCAATTGAGACACGCCCTCCCCCGTCCCCCACTTAACCCCCAGCACCTCTCGCTTCCCTAGTACTACCAGAAAAGGAATGTATTTGCAGGAAACTTAACCATCAAGTTTTTAGAACTGGGAACTCTCTTTTTTCTGACTGGTTCTGATGGCAACCTCTCCTGACCTTTTAAAAAGAACAGGCTGGGCCATCCCTGAGCAGAGCGGTCAGGGCAACAGCCTCGCAGGAATCCCCCCAGCCCAGGAATCCCCCCAGCCCGGAAGCCTGCTCCTGAGCCGCTCAGTTTGCTGCCAGTCTCCCCCAGCCCCCTCTTGCTCCTGGCTTCTCTTCCTGCCCGTCACTTCTCACCTTTGGTGCCGTGGGCTCCTCGTCACATGTACCAACAAGAGCACTTGGACCCCACCAGCCACTGGAGTCCTGTACCTGCTTTAGATTTCCAGGCTTTTTTGGAGGGTAGGATTTTTTTTTTTTTTAACAAGTTGCTTTATTTACAATACCAACTTTAAAAGTCACTAAACTAACATTAACTGGACAATAAACTAGGCAAAAGTTGCTTTACAAAAAGGGAAAGCCCAAAATGCCACTTTCCATAGGGATCCCACAGTTCACTTTTATTTAGAGCAAAGAAAAGAAACTTTTGATCATACTAGAAGAAACTGGGCTGTAAGTTTGGGAACTGTACTGAGACTACACGTGCAATGAGGACAACATTCTGCTAATACAATTGACTTGCTGCTGCATTTGTTGCCTGTTTTTCTAATATTAACAATTATAAACAAAGCAGTGCAACTAGTATTTGGAATAATCCTTACAGTGTTATAGCGTCAGACATGAAATTTCACTTCTCCTCACACCACTGGTTCTCTTTGCGTACCTGGGCTTCCTCTTCTTCAGTAAAATCATTTTTGATACCGAATGTCTTTTGAATCTTGATAGAAAGTTTTCCCCTTGATCATATTAGCAACAGTCTTGCAGGTAACATCAAGCAAACCTTTAATGTCTAAGTAGTTTGCTGCCAATATAAGCTCAAAGAGTGTCCCTTGGTCAACTTTCACGAATTCTTGATCCCAAACAGGTATATCATTTGTTTGTTTTTCTTTGTTCTCATCATCCTCAGGAGGAGGATCATCCTTGTGGTGGGTGCACCACTGCATGACCTTTTTTAATATTGCTGCATTAACATTTGGCAAGGGGACTGGATCATCATCTCCTTCATCACCCATTCCCAAATCATCCAACGTAGTCTTGATGGTCACAGACTGTTTTACAATATCAACATCAACTTCGAATCTCTTTCCACCAGAACTCTACAACTTAATTGAAGGCATGCTGTTAGGTCTCAAGGAGATGGCGGTCCGGAGGCTGAAGTAAGCAGGGCGTCGTCGTCAGATAGCAAAATTGAAAGGCAGAGAATGGAGGCCAATACAGCTGGGGGGTAGGATTTTTATTTGTTGCCAAAGACTTTTTCTCATTTTCAGGTCTGTGCCGTTCTACCCGTTGGACGATGGTGGCCACCTGACCTCTATATAAGCAATCCTGGGCCCCCTGCTCGACAGGACAGCATCTGGTGGCCGACCCTCCGCAGGGGAGTGACTCCAAGATTCGGGCTGCCGCGCTGTGCAGGCCCAAGGAGATTTGGTACATGAGGGCCTCAGCATGCTACTTGTCACTCGGCCACAGGGTCACAATTTCACAGTGTTCCCATCGGTACTGTTCACATAACTGGACTTGGCTGGTGGCTCAGATGGAAAAGAATCTGCCTGCAGTGCAGGAGAGGTGGGTTCGATCCCTGGGTCGGGAAGATCCCCTGGAGGAAGAAATGGCAACCCACTCCAATATTCTTGCCTGGGAAATCCCATGGACAGAGGAGCCTAGTGGGCTACAGTCCAAGGGGTCCCAAAGAGTTGGACAGGACTGAGCAACTAACACTTTCACTTTTCACTTCACAAATGAATGTTGCCCCTCAGAGTTGGGCAGAGGCAGTACTGGTAGCCTACCTCCCTCTGGGGTTTAATTAAAAGGAAGACCTTTCAAACACCCATCTGGGACTAATATTTTATGCAAGTCAGGTTTCCCGTGTTGAGTTAAAGTGATCAGGTCAGAAACTTCTACACAAGTAGGAGGAAAAACCTCTCCTTGCAACACATGTGTTTGCATTCAGGCAACACGTCCAGATCCTGCATCTCTGTGTCCACAGAGAAATGAGCAGAAGTGCACTGCAAACCTTTCAGCCTCTAAAACCTCTGACACACAGAGACGCTCTCACAGTCCCCTCTCAGGGCAGCCTTCGATTGTGGGGACTGCCCTCCAAACCTCCCATCACAGACACCGCTCCCCACCGCAGAGACACCGGGACCCCCTTCTCGCCACCGTTTGCAACTCAAGTACTAAAACTTCTTTCTAATTCTCTCTCCTTCTTTTCCAGATGTCCCCTGAGGAACACCCAGGTGACTCTGTGGCGTCAACTGCAAGCTTCAGGGACAGCGTCTGTAAGGCCAGGAACAGGTTTTTTCACTCATTAAAACCCTTTCACTTCACAGAAGTAATAAGCCTGAAGTCAGCAGACTGTAAAACTCGTAAGCCTCGTGTCCCCCACATCTAAAGAGGCTTGCGGCGGGCTCCCAACGTGGCAGCATCATCAAAGAGCCCACGGAGCGCCCCGCCCTCTACCTGGCGCTTGGACAGAAAGCCGGGATGAACAGGGCCTCGGCAGGGGCAGGGGGTCACCGCCTTTGCAGCGTGAAGGCCGGGCAGGGGCTCCAGCTGGGGGACAAGGCAATTCTCAGCCATCTGCATGGCGCTGCCCTGGGGAAAGACGGGGTCACCCGGCTCCACGGGGCGAGCAGGGCCTTCCTGTGCTGCGCTCGGGCCGAGTCCCGCCCTGGAACCCTGACCCCATCTCAGACGCCAACTCCGGCCGGGCCGCCGGACCCGTGGAGCCGCCCCTGCGCCGAGTGCCCCGCACGAAGCGCGGGAGGCGCGCCTTCCCCGGGCCCCCGGGCTCCACGTGGGCGGGGGTCCCGCGGCCGGCCTCCCGGAGCCGAACGGAGGAGCCCCAACTCCGAGCCCGGGGGGACCCAGCGACTACCCGCCCCGCACCCCCCGCACCCCCCGCCCGGGCCGGCACTCACGGTTCCATCGCGGCGGCGCGGCCCTCGGCGCCGGGCGGGCTCGGGGCGCTCACTGCGGCCGCGGCAGCCGGAGCCGGAGGGACAGCGGCCCTGAGACCGCCGGCTCCCGGAGACTCGCTGGAGCGCGGCGCGCTGCCCGGTCACGTGCGCGGAAGCGGCTCGCCGCGGGGAGGGGCCGGCGGGGGAGGGGGGAGAGCGCGGCGGAGGGGGGCCGGCCTGGGACGGGGGTGCAGGGCTGAGGAAGCGACACGGGCCCGGGAGGGGGCGCGGGCCGGTGGAGGGGTGGACAGCCCTGGCAGGCCTTGCTTCCAGGCCGCTGGGGAGGGCCCCCGCGGCGTGCCCACCTCCCCTGAGCCCCTCGAGCGCCGCCGTGGCCGGCCCTGGGTAGGGGGTGGAGGCGGTGTCAGACGCGTGTTCACAATAGAATGAATGAAGGACTTGACTCACTCCTGGCGCCCAGCGGAGGGGCCAGCACGTTAGTTCAGCCACCCTTTGCTTCCAGATCCTCTTCATCTCGGCTTGAGAATGGCCGTGGGAGTCCAGGAATGCCCTCGGTTGTCTGAAAGGTGTCTGCATAGACACCCATGCCCGTGTGGTAAGTCGCTGCAGCCGTCTCCGACTCTGTGACCCCGTGGACTGTAGCGCGCCAGGCTCCTCTGTCCGTGGGGAGTCTCCAGGGGAGAATTCTGGAGTGGGTTGCGATGCGCTTCCCCATAGGTGTCCGCATTTCTCTGGTGAGGGGGTCTGTAACCTTCCATTTTCACAAAGAGGTTTGTGACCCCAAAGACGTTAAAAACTGGGGCAAACCTCTGACACACCCCAGTGATGAGGGCAGGGGAGCTTTTCTGGTAACTTCTCCCACAGACCTTTTCTGAGCTATGACTACCAGAGCGTGCAGGTTTTCTGTCCCAGTGCAAGCGCTGTCTCTCAGGAGGGATGTGTGTGTGGGTCCCACCTCCCACAGAGCTGACAGCGTGACCCTGCAGGTCACGGTTCTGCTGAGGCACTCGGGCAGGAGCAAGTGTTCAGAAACTTCGCAGTCCAAGTTGTTTCTACCTGGTGTGGAGACAAGAGCTGCCCGAAAGCACTTTCTAGATTTAGCATCTTGCCTTACAGTTCTGAAGTTCTGAAATCAAGAAGAGATGAAGGTATTTTCAGGCTCTCTTTGGAGCACTGGTTGAAATGTCCCCTGAAGTTCCCGAAATGTTGCTGGGGGCCTATTTAAAGTCAGTCTGAATGAGGGAAAATGAGACTCCAGCCGCCTTCCTTGTGTGTTCGCTCACTAAGCTGTCGACTAGCTTGAAGATGCCAACAGGAACACCCAGCTCCTGCCCTCAGCAAACTTAGAGGCAGAGGTATTAACAGTTACCAAAGCAGAGTGTGACGAGCACGGATTTGCTCGGTGGCACTGAGGAAGGGCACCTACGGTCAGCCAGGGTGGGGGTGGGGTGGAAGAGAATGCATGGTGTCTGGGCTCATGGGGTGAAGGTTAGAAAGTTTGGGTGGGGTTCGGGGGGGGGAGTGTGGTGGGGATGGGGTTATCAGGCAAAGCAACAGCCTAAATCCTGGGTAATTATGACAAATTCCATTCACACTCTGAATCTGAAACTGCGATTCCTAAAGGAATAACAAAAGACTATTTCTCGAATTCTTTTGATACACTCTCAGAGAGACAGGGTTCTTCCTGACAAGACCAGGAAATGTAAATGCCAGTAGCTGCAGGGACAGGCAGGTAGCAGCGTCTAAAGGGGGCAGCTGTCACTCAGGGCTTTGGAAAGAGTTTGACTTCAAATGAGAGTTTTCAGGTGACAGCCTTCTGATTCCAAAACGTTGCAAATTGTTCAAAACAATATTTTAATCTCTGAGGATGGTGGCTGCATTTGCCCAGAGGCAGCCGGCTTTGAGCTCTCAGTTGCAGTAGGCTTATCTGGTATAGAAATGCCTGCTCAGAGGACTGGGCCAGCAACCTCGCCTCCCTGAGACATCCCCACAGACCCCTTGCTCTCTTCCAATGACTCCAGGTCTTAAAAGGGTTGACATCTTTGAGGCCCACACTGCCTCCTGGTAATTTCTCCAGGAAGTGGTCCTCCCTTGAGCTGTGGCCCTGCATCACTTCCATCCCTCTTATCCTCGTCTGGAAGAACTCATCTGTTCTTCCAACCTTAACTGAGCACTCAATGCGGGCTGGGCACGCTTCTCAGCTCTGGAAACACAAGGCGGAATCCATGGGCAAGTCGCCGTTCTCATGGGACTAACCTTCTAGTGGGACACAGTCAGCCGAACAAACAACAACCAAACAATTACATCATTAGCACTGTGATGGAGGAGGAAATGGCAGGGTGCCGTGATGCTGTCTGTGACCAAGGGAGAGGGATGCCGTGTTCCAGGGTTTGGTGGAAGCTGGTCTGATGCTCAGCCATCCCTCACATCCTTCCACGTCCTCCTTCAGGTCCCCCTCCTCCGAGCGTGCTGCTGTTGGGCACCGCCCTCGTTAAGCGCAGAATGAGCACGCTGCAGGTGAGTCTGTGTCAGCCTGAGAGTGAGTGCGTGGGCAGCTTCCACCCCTTGGGTCCATTACTCCATCCTCAGGTTGCCCCTTCCGCTCTCCGCTCAGGTTCATGCTCTCCAATGAGAATAACCAGCAGTTGCTGAGCACCTGCAAAGCCTAAGGCCTGTAAATTCTCTTAATAGCTTGATGAGTTACCAGTGGTCATCGTCCTCATTTATAGACAGGAAACAGGCCAGGAGAGGTGAAGTGCTTTTTCTCAGGAACTGTTTGACCTGACCCCAGCGTGGGACCTCCAGTGTTGGCGTCTCATGCATTATTGAATGTGACAGGGATGACTAGCTGAGGCCGAATGCAAATGGGCCACCAGCTAGAGTCTCTCTAACCACAGAGATACTCCAATGCAAATGAGCCCCCAGCTGGAGTCTCTCTAACCACAGAGACAGCTCACATTTGTCAACTCTGTTCTTATTTTAAAACCTTCTAAAATCCAGTTACAGCATGTCCGCAGTATTCCCCAGTAATCCTACTTAATTGGGAAATTTGACCCATGCGTAAATGAGTATGTATATATTTGAAACCCTGCTCTGCTAAGTCGCTTCAGTGGTGTCCGACTCTTTGCGACCCTAGGACCGTAGCCCGCCAGGTTCCTCTGTCTGTGGGATTCTCCAGGGAAGGATACTGAAGTACGTTGTTGTTTTCACCTCCAGGGAATCTTCTGGACCCAGAGATTGAGCCTGCTTCTCTTAGGTTCTTCACCACTAGTGCCACCTGGGAAGCTCATTTAACACCCTGCCTTGCTGATCTTGGGTCAGGAAGATCCTCTGGAGAAGGCAATGGCAGTCCACTCCAGTATTCTTGCCTGGAGAATCCCATGGATGGAGGAGCCTGGCAGGCTACAGTCCATGGGATCGCAAAAGAGTTGGACACAAATGAACGACTAACACTGCTACTAATACTACTTGCTTCACAAAGGATCTCGATGTCACGAATAAGATTGGGCTGATACCACTTATTCTTAAAAACCCTACTCATACCTGATGTTCATTTCCTAAGGGTCAATGAACCATTTCTTTTAAATAATCTCCTTCTAGAATAGGACCAGAGTCAAGCCCACCAGTCTGCAGCATGCTGACTCCCACTCACGGCTCTTTTTTAGAGTTCAAAGCAACAACTCAAGAGGCTCATCTGCAGAAGCTGTGCTACCCCTGGAAATCAGCTGTCTGCTCCAAGGGATGCAAACACTTGCCAGTTTAGCAAGGGACATTCGTCTAGCATTTTGTAGATACTGTCATGGTTTCCTGGCCTATCTTGTTAACAATAATCAGTGACAGCTAACTCTGAGTATTCATGCTCTAGGTGGGCCCCCAGTTCAGGAAAAGAAATGGCTTATTCCAATTCCTCCTAACCTACTGTCTTAGCTCAGGCTGCCTCAACAAAATGCAGAGTGACTGGCTTACGCAATAGAAGTCCATTTCCTCACACTGCATGCGTGTGTGCTTCAGTCATGTCTAACTCTTTGGGACCCCATGGATTGTAGCCGCCCCCCAGACTCCCCTGTCCATGGGATTCTCTAGGCAAGAATCCTGGAGTGGGTTGCCATGCCCTTCTCCAAGGTTTCCTCACCTTCTAGAGGCTAAAAGTCCCAGATCCAGGTTCTGGCCAATTTAGTTTCTGATGAGGGCTCTTCCTGCAGACAGCCACCCTCCTGCTGCAATCTCACATGAGCCTTCCCTGGTACAGGGTCTCTCCTGTGCCTTCTCACAGGATACAGTCCTGTCAGACCAGGGCCGACCCTCATGACTTCTGTTGTTGCTCAGTTGTGTCCGACTCTTGGTGACCCGGTGGACTGTAGCCCACCAGGCTCCTCTATCCATGGGATTCTCCAAGCAGGAATAATGGAGTGGGTTGCCATTTCCTTCTCCAGGGGATCTTCCTGACCCAGGGATTGAACCTGTGTCTCCTACATTGCGGGTGGCTTCTTTACCACTGAGACTCACTTAGCCTTTAATTACTTTCTTACTCCTAATACGGCCATGCTGGGGGTTAAGACTTCAACCTAGGAACTTGGAGGGGGTACAAATATTTGCTCCCTAACCCTCCTGTAGCCATGAAATTAAAAGATGTTTGCTCCTTGGAAGAAAAGCTATGACCAACCTAGGCAGCATAATTAAAAAGCAGAGACATTACTTTACCAATACAGGTCCGTCTAGTCATAGCTTTTTTACTGGTTTTTCCAGTAGTCATGTATGGAAGTGAGAGTTGGACTATAAAGAAAGCTGAGTGCCAAAGAATTGATGCTTTTGATCTGTGGTGTTGGAGAAGATTCTTGAGAGTCCCTTGGACTGCAAGGAGATCCAACCAGTCCATCCTAAAGGAAATCAGTCCTGAATATTCATTGGAAGGACTGATGCTAAAGCTGAAACTCCAATACTTTGGCCACCTGGTGCAAAGAACTGACTCATTTGGAAAGACCCTGATGTTGGGAAAGATTGAAGGTGGGAGGAGAAGGGGACGACAGAGGATGAAATGGTTGGATGGCATCACTGAAGCAATGGACATGAGTTTGAGTAAGCTCTGGGAGTCGGTGAAGGACAGGGATGCCTGGCGTGCTGCAGTCCATGGGGTCGCAAAGAGCCAGACATGACTGAGCAACTGAACTGAACCCTTCTAAGTGGAAGATTTCTTGAAAAGAAAATTTATTCTGACCTAGATAGTACAGAGAATATGGAATAATTAATTTCGTGCCAGCAACTCGATAATTGCCTACTCTTTGTTCCAAGGCAGGAAAATCTCAGCCTTCAGTTCAGTTCAGTCACTCAGTCGTGTCTGACTCTTTGTGACCCCATGAACTGCAGCACACCAGGCCTCCCTGTCCATCACCAACTCCTGGAGTTTACCCAAACTCATGTCCATTGAGTCAGTGATGCCATCCAACCATTTCATCCTCTGTCGTCCCCTTCTCCTCCTGCCCTCAATCTTTCCCAGCATCAGGGTCTTTTCAAATGAGTCAGCTCTTCGTATCATGTGGCTAAAGTATTGGAGTTTCAGCTTCAGCATCAGTCCTTCCAATGAATATTCAGGTCTGATTTCCTTTAGGATGGACTGGTTGGATCTCCTTGCAGTCCAAGGGACTCTCAAGAGTCTGCTCCAACACCACAGTTCAAAAGCATCAATTCTTTGGCGCTCAGCTTTCTTTATAGTCCAACTCTCACATCCATACATGACTACTGGAAAAACTGTAGCCTTGACTAGACGGACCTTTGTTGACAAAGTAATGTCTCTGCTTTTTAATATGCTATCTAGGTTGGTCATAACTTTCCTTCTTAACTCTTCCTTAAGCATGGTGACAGTTGATGTTAGCGACCTCTCTGGGCCTGTGGTCTGACAGCTCCTGGACAGCCCTATGCTGCTGACTTATCTTCCCTGCAATAAGCAGAGGTACTTGCACGAGCCGCTCAGTTCTCTCCCCTGCTGCCTTCCCAGGTCTGCCTGCCCCCATCATTTGTAGGCGGGTGCAGACTTCCCAGCCTACTTGCCGCATCACGTGTGGATGCTTCCTTCTCACTGTTTTCTCTACTCCTAAGAACTGACCATTAGAAGGAAGGGTCTAACTCTTTTTGGTTCAAATGCTTTCTCTTGCTTATCATGTTCTGGAATGCCAGGAGTGGGCTTCCCAGGTGGCTCAGTGGTAAAAAAAAAAAAAAAAAAAAATCTGCCTGCCATTGCAGAAGACCTGGGTTTGATCCCTGGTCTGGGAGCATCCCCTGGAGAAGGAAATGGCAACCCACTCCAGTATTCTTGCCAGGAAGTCCCATGGACAGAGGAGCCTGGTGGGCTCTTAGAGTCCATGGGGTCACAAAAGAGTCAGACATGACTAAGCAACTAAACAGTAACACCGGGAGCACAGAAGTTCTGCCTGGCACTTATTGACAATATGAGGCTATTGTTTTTGTTGTCTTATTATAATTGTACTTCTTCCCAAGTTCCATTGCTGTATGACAAACTACCCTAACCTGAAGTAACTCTATTGGTTATCTATTGCCACAGAACACATTACCCCAGGGCTTTGTGGCTTGAAACAGCATCTATTATGTCTCAGTCTCTGGGGGTAGGGAATTCCGGGTGCAGCTTAGCTGGGTCCTCAGGTTCAGGCTCCCTCGCAGGCCGAAGTCAAGGTGTCAGCCGTGGCTGAAGCCTTCTCAAGGCTCCACTGGGGAAGGATCTGCCTCCAGGCTCACACTGTGTTTGTTGGCAGGATCTGGAGGTCACGCTCAGTTCCTTGTCACCTGGGGCTCCCCACGGGACAGCTTACAACATGGTAACTTTGCTTCCTCCAAGTGAGCAAGTGAGAAGAATCGGAGTGAGAGGGCGATGGAAGTCAGTCCTCTGTCACCTAATCTCACAAGCAAGATCCCATCACCTTTCCTCTATTCTTTCCTTATCAGCAGATCACAGGTCCACCCCGCACTCACGGGGTGGGGATCATACCAGGGTGTAGGGAGCAGTGGGTGACTTGAGACAGCAGTTGATTCTCTCTGGTGGTTCTCTGTGTTGACTGAGCTCAGCTGGGTGGTGCTTGCTGGGGTCTCCCTTGACAATGCAGTCAGATGACATCTGGGGCTGCAGTCACACGATGGCTCGTTTCCGCTCTGGTGGAGGCATGTCTGGTGCCTGAGCTAGGGTGGCTGGAAAGCTGGGGGCTGGCCAGCCAGTCTTCCTCCCTGTGGCTTCTCCACGTGGCTAGCTTGGGCCCCTCATGGTCTCAGGGAAGCCGGACTTCACACATGGTGGCTGGTTTCTCCTGGGACAGATGCTCTTAGACACCTAAGCTGAAGCTGCAGGGCTGCGGTGATGTACTTTCAGGCATCATTCAGCGTCTCTACCACTACGTTCTATTGGTACAAAGAGAGCCAGAGCCTGCCTGGGTCCCAGGGCAAAGGACAACAAAAGAGCATGAACCCTGGGAAGAGAGGCTCTTTGGGTCCCATCTTTGCAGTTTAGCTACCGTAGTCTTAAAGTCCACAAACAAACATGTTTGCTTCACCTCTTTTCTTCATCTCGAAAGGTAAGATAACTGTGCCCAGAACTTTCCCTTTTAAGTTTCCTACCATGCTAAAGAGTTCACATATATTATCTCATTCTCTCCTCTAAGCGACCATTAAAACAAATGCACTCTTTTGCCTCAGTACCTGTTGGTATTTGCAAAAATGAAGACTAGTGAGTCTGCTGGGGCACAGTCCTGATCCCACACATACAGCTCAGCACAGCCCTGACTCAGGGCCCCCAGGTGCTCCTGCTTACGAGGAATTAGTGTCCAGTATACCACACCCTTCACCTTCTCTGCTTTTGGTAGTTGGAGAGTTTTTCAGCATCAGTCCCGATTTGTTAGACTAATGGTTCAGTGGTAAAGAATCTGCCTACCAATGCAGGAAGATGCAACAGATGCAAGTTGGGAAGATCCCTAGAGAAGGAAATAGCAACCCACTCCAGTATTCTTGCCTGGAGAATTCCATGGAGAGAGGAGCCCAGTGGGCTACAGTCCATGGTGTCACAAAGAGCCGGACGTAACCGAGAGCCTGAGCTGAGCGTGCACACCTTTCATTCTCAGCGTTTGACCACTGCATCCCCAACCATCTCCTGTGACCTTTCTTTGTCCTCAGCTTCCCAGGGCCTGACACCAGCCTGGTAGAGAGACAGCCCGACACAGGTACTGAACAAATGACACAACTGGGTTTGTCAGACGACTGGTAATACACTAGTGTGTTTTCTAAGAGTTTAAAGAAAGGGGGACACCTTCCCATGGAAGGAGAGAAGGGGGTTGCAGGACAGCAACTGGAGCCCTTGGAGGTGGGAGGTCTTCTAGCTGGAAGACTGGTCCTGGTTGTCCTGAGACTTTCCCAGGTTTAGTACACACATGCACGCACATGTTCACGTGCACACACATGTATGCACACATGTTCACATGCATGTGCATAGATACACATGCAATTCACATGTGCACATGCATGCACGCATATGCACATGCATGCACACACATGCACATACCCCTTTCCCAACTTGAACCTGATAAACCTCAGGCAGCTCAGGTAACACAGAAGACTGTAGACATGTCTTCTGGGGAGACCGTCCCTGGGGCACCCCCTTCAGACCCACAGCTGTCTTGGTTTTAGAGCCAGGGGGGATCTGAGATGGTTCCACAAGATGTGCAGACCTGATTCCAAGATGGCAGCAATGGCTCCAAGTGAGGACTCAGTCCTCCTGACTCGTGCTCATCAAATATTATGCTGATGGTTTAGAAAGTACGTGCAGGGAGGAACCTAAGTCCACAAGAGACACTGGAGTTCTAACCACCGGTGCCTGGGACTTACTTGAAAATAGGGTCTTTGCAGATGATCAAGTTAAGATGAGGTCAGAGTGGGCCCTGGCCCAATAGGACTAGTGTCTTCTTAATAAAGGGAAATTTGGATGATAGACAGACATGCATAGAAGGAAGACGATCTGAAGGCAGACAGCCATCTACTAGCCCAGGGACCTGCAGGGCTCCCAGAATCTAGGAGAAAGGCCTGGAACAGGTTCTCCCTCATAGCCCTCAGAAGAAATAAACTGCTGACATCTTGTTCTTAGAATCCTGACCTCCAGAACCGTGAGATCATAAATGTCTGTTGTTTAAGCCCCCAGCTTGTGGTACCTTGTCACAGAGGTCCTGGAAATGAATCCAGAGCCCAAAGGTTCCTGTTTCAGGAACAAGGCATGCTTCAAGCCTTGGACCTCCTGCCCCGGGTCGGAGCCCTGTTCCCCTCTTGCAGACAATGCTCTTTCTGTTGCATGAGCTGAGTCATCACTGCAGCTGAAAGACGGGCCCCCGGAGAATAACTGGGATGCTTAACACCTGCTCTGCTCTCCAGGAAGCAAATATCTTTCTCTTTTCTTCTTGGTTCAGAACAAGATGTAGCATTAAAAAAAAAAAAGAACAAAACAACTCTGCTGCGTGGGTCATAGCTCTGCTCACATTAAGGTGCAGATAAAAACGAAGCTGGGGTAAACCACTAGGAAGAGCTCTGATAAGCACATAGCACCTTGTTATTGAATCCAGAGGCAAGACAAAGGCAGGCACCTGGTTCAAGGCATGATGGACTTCCCTCAAGCGCACAGTTGTGCCACCTGAAAGACCAAATGATGAATCAGTGCCTACGCATTCACTGACGTAGCCCAGCTGGGGGCATGAGAATCTGCAGCAGCTGGGGCTGTCTTTGCCCTCTGTTGGGAAGAACTTGGCCAAGAGCAAAGCAAAGAGAAAAAGTGAGCCCCGGTGACATGTCTGAGTTCTTAAATTTAGCTGAGCTAAGTTAGATCTGTCACTGGACTTTTCAGTTAAATGATCCAATAATTTCCCTTCTCACACTATGCAATATAACTTGGTACAGAAAGAATCTAAATCCTAAACACAGACAGGGAGAGGCCAGAAAACAATAACCCGTATGGTACAGATATCAGGAAACGACATCACCTGAAGGACAGCATCACCTGAAGGGTGTTTATAAATTGGAAAAAGAAACCAGAATACTGAGGGACACCGCCAAAGCTGCCTGAAAATCTCCCCAAGGGCTGCTGAGTAATCCAAGATGTAGGCCCATTCTGAGACCCTGAGAGCAAGACCAGAAGGTTACAGGGAGCTGAAATTTGTCTAAAGACAGGAATATCCTCATTTTTAGTGACTTTTAAGTTGACAGAGGCAGAGAGAATACCATATTCCTGGACACTGAAGGGGGAAAAAGTTCTGCCAATGCAATTAAGGTCCTTCAGCCTTGAGTGTTCTCAGATCCCATGATTCCCTCAAAGAATAAAGAGCGTATGAGCCTTCATTTAAAATAAACTCTAGATCCCTGTTCAGTGTTATTCATAACTCAACGTGTGGTCCTTGCCCTATTAAGAAATCCCTCTAAATCCCTTCTTTGGACCCCCTGGAAGTCAACGTGCCGTTTCTGGAACAGCCTGTGGCAGCCAGAGCTAGAGAAACCAAACCAAAAGTCTTAACTGCAGAAACGTAAACACTGAAAACTGGAAGGCACGCATCAGACCCCCAGTAGGTAAAGGTTCAGAGGCAGAGGCGGGGAAGGGGACAACCAACAGGCACCTCCATTCCCATCTGGGACCTCGTTCCAGGGAAGCAGGACACTCACGTCCTCCTGGGGTCAGGCAAGGCTGTCAGGAGGCTGCCCTTGCTGCCGGTCTCCCTCCTGACTGGCTGGTGGGCAGGGAGAGCAGGTATGACATGGTCTTCCTCTCACAGTGACCAGTCCAATAGCGAGGTTAAAACCTGTGGCTCGGGACTTGAATTTATATCATGACTCCCACCTGAGTATTCTATTTTCTGGACCTTATAGTGGAAAACACCCTCAAATGTCCCTGTTTCTGAGCTGGGATCAAGACAGTGTCCCCAGGCCAAGACAAGGATCAGGAACCTTCAGAAGTCAGGGAATAACCAGGAGCAGGTCATGCAGCCCTAACCTGGAGTCCCCAGGGGACAAAGGTCTGACTCCATATCCAGCCTCTGGGACCCGTACTCACCATCTCCTTCTGACCTGGAAAGCTGCCCGACAGGCAACAAGAGCTGCTAATGCCTGGTTCATAGGATCCAGGGTTACTCAATTCACACACCGGTGCTGCATGGAGGAAAGAGGGTCACCCACCTGAGAGTGGTCTGAAGCAATAAATGGTAATTTCCAGAGATACTTAGTCACAGTGCCATGGCCTTGAGGAAAAGTCGGGTCCATTCTAAGCTCAGGCAGTTAACAGGAAGAGACTTTGCCTAAGACGCGTTGAGACCATGTAGAGGACAAGGTGTCAGGGAAGAATGTGAAAGAAAGGGAAAGTGAAAGTAGCTCAGTCGTGTCCAACTCTCTGTGACCCCATGGACTATACAGTCCGTGGAATTCCCCAGGCCAGAATACTGGAGTGGGCAGCCTTTCCCTTTTCCGGGGGATCTTCCCAACCCAGGGATCAAACCCAGGTCTCCTGCATTGCAGGTGGATTCTTTACCAGCTGAGCCACAAGGGAAGCCCAGAGAATGTGAGGGAAGGGCATCTTTGGAGCCCCTGGAGGGACTAAGGAGCTCTGAGAGAGAGTCCCAGCCCCAGGGGCAAATCCTTCAGGATCGCACTGGGCGAGGGCCTGAAAGGAGCCACTGGATTGATGCTTCGAGTTCACCGGTGACCTGGGCTAGAGCAGCTCCAGGACAGGTGTGGCGAGTTCCCAGTTTTCGGGGCTGATGGAGGAAGAGGCAGGACCACGAGGTGGCAGTGTTGCACAACAAGTTTTGCTGGGTGATGCTTGGGCAGGCTGCAAGAGGGGAGGTCCTTAGCAGGAGGACTCCTCCCCAGCCCTGAGACATCAGTCAGGACCACCACGCAGCAGGGGGAGAGGGCAGGGAGCTCCGAAAGGAAAGGGGGAGGAGGGAGAGGGCCCGTGTGTCTGGTGGTGTTGCTCACAGACCCCAAGGGGGTGGCTCTCAAGAGGGAACATGATTCATGGTCTTTATAGCTGTGGGGTCTGTCACAGCGATGCTATCTCAGTGGCTAGCAGATGTTGGGTGCAGTTTCACAGGTGTGCAAAGCAAGGACTCTGAAAGGCTAAAAGTATGCTTATTTGTGTGTGTGCTGAGTCGTGTCAGTCATGTCTGATGGTGACCCCAGGCTCCTCTGTCCATGGGAATCTCCAGGCAAGAATACTGGAGTGAGTTGCCATGCCCTCCCAGGGATCGAACCCACATCTCTTATGTCTCCTGCATTGGCAGGCGGGTGCTTTACCCCATGTGCCACCTGGGGAGGCCATGCTTCTTTGGGCTCTATTTAAATTGTGAGCATTTGAGTTGGGTGCCAGTGGGAGGGAATCAGGGGCCTTCTGTGAAATAAGTGAAGAAATAAACAACCTGGAAGCCAACTTGCTGGGACCACCTTTAACCCATTTATAGAACAACATGTCGGGGGTGGGGGGGAAAGCCAGACCAGCATATGCCAGAGAGGACAGCTTGGTTGCTCCCAAAGGAGCCAGACAGAGGGAGGGAGTCAGAGTGGGGGAGGGCAGACCCAGGAAAAGGGAGGTGACTGACAGGTGGATCCCAGAGCAGGGAGAGGGGCGCCGCGGGGGAGGAGCCGCGGGGGAGGGGTGCTCCCTAGGGGTGTCGCACCAAGACAGCGGTGGGGGGGGGGCGCCCAGGGGTAGCTGAGCTACTCTGGCATCACTGCTGGCCCCTCACACGTCCATATGCTCAGGTCCATGGGCCCGTCTGACACCTGTATCTTGTCCCAAAGAGACAACAACAGTGCTAGCCTCCCCCTACCGAGCCAGATTTGTACCCAATTCTAAGCTCTCAAGCGTGTAAGCTTCATGAAATGATCCTTCTACCTTTGAAATGATGGTGCAGGAGAAGCTGGTTCTAACAACACAATGATGCTTATGATTTCCTCCCATCAAAAATGAAACAAAAGACAGAGATGTCAGTGCTCAATAGTCAAGAGTTGCCTCCAGTAAGCTGAAAACAAGGAGGAAGTCAGTTGCTGAAACATGAATAGTCACATCAGGACCCATGGGACAGCTTAAAGATAGGCAGGTTTGCCTTAAGTGGAAAAAAAAAAATCGTTCTCAGACCTTTAAACCTGACTGCAACCTGACCAGATGTTTTAATCCAAAAAGGAAGGTGGGTCAGCCTGGGAGCATGGTGAAGGCAGAATTGGCCAAGGTGACAGTGGACAGTGGCCCTGAGCTCTGAGTAGGGGAGAGGGAGCCTGGGCTAACACCCCGATACTTCTGTCCGGCTGGCAAGTCCGTCCCACCAAGGAGGTGCATGCTCCAGGCTCGCTCATGTTAATGCTCGTCAACCTTGCCCTCACACACATGGCTTCTGTCCTGGCTGAGGATCAGCCCAGGACGATTAAATCAGAATTCCTGAGGGTGGGGCCTGGGCCTTGGCATCTTCAAAAGCTCCCCCAGGTGATTCCAGCTCTGAGCAGCCCTGATCCAACTACGTCCCCCAGCACTGACTCCATGCCCACCACTGCCTGTGTTCTCAAGGTCAATTAAATAATGGCGTTCTGATTCTGCACAGTAGACCAGAGCTTGGTCAATGTGAAGGCTTCACTCAGCGTGGTTCTTCTCAATGTGCTGGTGAAAATAAGCCAGCAGGACTGAGGGCCGGCCCCAGAGTGCTGAAGAATCCACCGAGGTGATGAAATAAATATTGCCTCCAGAAGCCTCGTGGGTGAGGACTGCCCAGTGCATTACTTCACTGGCAAAGAAAACTCAACCCCAACTTGATGGCCCCTATATTTTACACAGGTAAAGTAATAACCTGAGAAACAGGGTGGATCAGCCAAACGGCCAACAACAAATTGCCTGAGAGCTGAGCTCTACAGGGTCACGTCTATTGTCCTTCTACATACTTCTGTATACTTGTCTATATACTTCCCTGGTGGCTCAGACAGTAAAAGCGTCTGCCTACAATTTGGGAGACTCGGGTTCGATCCCTGGGTCAGGAAGATCCCCTGGAGAAGGAAATGGCAACCCGCTCCAGTATTCTTACCTGGAAAATCCCATGGACAGAGGAGCCTGGTAGGCTACAGTCCATGGGGTCGCAAAGCGTCGGACACGACTGAGCAACTTCAGTTTTACTTTCTACTGTCCTTCATGTGTCTTTACCCTTTACCCTTGATGCCAGGACAAAGCTGACTGCCTACCTGACATCCATGCTCCACATCTTCTTCCTAACAGAAGGGAGGAGTCCCTTAAACAGCTAAGTCTTAGGGAACTGGCTCCCCTTCAGCTTCTGGGGCACTCACACTTGCTAAAGTCTAATGCCATCCCCTTGCCAGCCTGTGTTCAAGAAAGGACAAGTGGCCCCGATCTAGTCAGTGAGACACAGGAGCTGGTGTTCTTTAAGGCTTTCTAACGAAGTGTGACACACACACAGAAAGTCCGTGTCAGGTGTGCATGCTAAGTCACTTCAGTCGCATCCGACTCTTTGTGGCTCCATGGACTGTAGCCTGCCAGGCTCCTCTCTCCATGGGATTCTCAAGGCAAGAATACTGGAGTGGGTTGCCATTTTCTACTCCAGAGGATCTTCTCGACCTAGGGATCAAACCCGAGTCTCTTGCGTCTCCTGCATTGGTCGGCAGATTCTTTACCACTAGCGTAACCTGGGATGCCCATTCTAGTATGGAAAAAGCCAGATTTATCTGTTCTACTGTTGTGAGTATTTGGCTGCCTTCCGGTTCAGGAGTATTACAAATTGTGCCGCTATGAACATGTTAATGCGTGTCCATTGACAGACATGTATATGCATGTCTGTAGGGCACATACCTAAGAGGAGATGCTGGGTCAAAATGTATGTGTATGTTCAATGTTAGTCTATACCCAAACTATTTTCCACAGTGATTGTACCAATTTAGCCCCTATCTGTAGTGCAGGAAAATTCCATGTCCTTGTTAACACATGTCTGTTTTCACTGGCACCGTTCGGTGGGGGTATAGAAGAGATTCTATGACTTTTGCTGTGGGCTTCAGTTATTCCTCCTCTTTTAGAGAGCTATTGGAGAAGGAAATGGCAACCCACTCCAGTATTCTTGCCTGGAGAATTCCGTGGACAGGGGAGTCCGGTGGGCTGCAGTCCGTGGGGTCACAAAGAGTCGGATGTGACTAAGCAACCAAGCCCTTAGAGAGCTATAGAAAGCCAGCCAGTTCTCCTCATGAATATGAATGAGAAGCAATAGCCCAACGGATTATTAGTGGCCAAGTACAGTCAATTGCTACCACATAAAAAAAGAAAGGACTTGGTAGTCATCACTAAGCTGGGATCAACAAGTCAGTCCTTCACCTTATCATTTAGGCTGGTTGCTTTGGTTTTTCTGGTATCTGTACTGGAAAGCATCTTTAGTGTTAGCTTCATAAAGCACTTGAGCCTCACAACATCCCTGCTTCATTTTTCTGATGTGAAAACTGATCACCAATGAAACTCAATCATTCCCCAAAGGCCAGGGGAATTAGCAAAGCATTAGGATTTCAGATGCCCAGCTTCCTGTTTTTTCATCCGCATTATGCGGTGCCCCCTTTCTTAGTACAGCTGTCATCTCTCATTTTGTGAAATGACTGTGAGTCCTTTGATGATGCGGCTGCTCTTTTACAGTGATACCAAATTACATAGCTAAGATGCAAACAGCCATGCCACCTAATGGAGGGGCCAACCATCTTCTGAAAACAGCATTAGCAAGCTCTCTCCTTTCTACACTCTGTTATGGGGAGACTGTCATCTACATGAGGCGAATCCCTGGTCCTCCAGGGAAAAATGGACTGGTGAGTTTTAGTCATAAATCTCTAATGAGGAAACGATGATGGTGAGAAGAACAGGAGCAAAAATTATAGTAGCAAGTCCATCTTCCAGCTAGACAGACGCAGGAGCTGTAACTACCAGCTTCCCAACTTAGAAACCCAAAAGTATTTCACCTAGTTTTGTAAAGGTGCAACTCATAGATATAAGAATTCAGTGGAGCAGGGGAAGTCAGTTCAGTGACCTAAACATCTCACTAGAAAACAGCCTCTGTGATTCAGCCTAACCAACACACAAGATTATAAAGATTCAGCAGTAAACTTCTTCTCAAACCAGGGTGAGGGGGCAGAATTCATCAGTGTCTCCTTACATCTAGAGTGAATTCATGGTCTTTAAGATCCAACTCTATCAATGAAGTTACTCTGGGAGCAAAGATTCAAATGCTTGTACAGGACAGGCAACCAAACTGCTCACGTCACTTACACCCTCCAATCGCGTCACACTGGGTTCTAAAGAATCCCATCTTCCGCAGTCTCGCCTTCAGTGTGCTCTGACTGGGCCCTGAGTATCTCTCTGACCATTTTGCTCCAAACGTGTTGGTCTGTTCCTTGAACATATCATGTTATTACGGCTTCAGGGGCTTTGCACTTACTCTTCCTCTTCTGGAACCTTCCTCCGCAGATTATTGTCTAGTGGGCAGAACTCATTCTTCCCTTCTCAGACATCACCTTCTCAAAAGGCCTTCCTTGACCACCTTCTCTGAGTAGCACCCCATCACTCTATCATGCCACCTGGTTTATTATCTTCCTAGCACTCACTGAAGCCTACAATCACTTGTTAATTACATATAAGCCCCATGACATCAGGGACCCATACGGTCAGATCTCCTAGATTGTGAAGTTCATCTAAAAGCTTCACCATATGATCCTGAGATGACATTTTTTTTAATGGGCTTTTCTACTCAGTCATTTTATGACAAATATATTAGTCAGCAATATATTGCCAATTAGCCCCGGGAAGAAACCATTAGGCTTTTGAAAAAAATTTGATGATAAATGTGATACATGTTCTCCAGAGTACCTGTGAATACATACATATGACCTTTAGCCAGAGTGGACTGTACAAAAATGACTACCACCGCTTCAAAGATAGCTGTGCAATATTCCTGCCATCCTCAAGCACAGAGTTAGTGAATTGTCACTAGAAGGCTCACCTTAAATAAGACTTCTGGTTCAAGCTTCCCATTTTACAGACGAGAAAGCTTGAAGTGCAGAGTTAGCAATTAAGTTTCTCAGGGTCAGGGAGATAGGTTAATAACAAAATCAATCTAGGCTCCAGTCTCCAGACTCCTGAAGGGTCCTTTCATTTCGAGGGCAACACACCAGGTAAGTCCAGCCACCAGAAGTGGATAAAGGCCAAGTGCAGGGAGGAAGCTGCGGGTGCCCAGCCCCGCAGGCAAGGGACTGCGGGTGCTCACAGCTCTCACGCGGGCTAGAGGAGAGGGAGACGGAGAGGAACAAAGACAGTCCAAACCCACCGCTCCCTGGGGTGCTGAGCACCGCTTCCCCCTGCATCTTCCCCTCCTCGGTGCCGCCCAGCCCTGAGGCCCTCGGCCCCCAACCCTCCGCAGCAGCCTGGCCTCAGGGATTTCCGCCAAAGCCGCTGGGGCCTGAGTACCCCGGAAGAGAGGCCAAGGCCCTCCCTGCAGCCCTCGAGGGCGAGAGATGTCTTCGCAGACCAGGTCTGGGCAAGGCCTGAGCGAAGGCCGCGGAGGGTGGAGGGGTGGGGGTGGGGGTGGGGACAGGAAGGGCAGGGGGAGAGGGAGGAGTTCAGCGGGGACCAAAGCCCCCTGGGTCCCTTTCTCAGGACTTGAGGGTCTCGGCTCAAGAACGGAAAAAAGCTCTCCACTTCAGCTCCCTGGATCTGCCCTTGACCCCCAGCACGCGAACGCCGCAGCCCACCCCGCCGGCCTGCCTCCCCTTCCCGGCGCGGGGAGGGGGACGGAGAGGGCAGGATCCCGCCGGGCCCCGGAGCTCAGCGCGGCCCCGGGACGGGGTCAGCGGGGGCGGGGCTGCCCCACGCCCGGCTCCGCCGCCCCCGCCCCGCCGCGCGGCCTGCGCGCCCCTACCGGTAGTAGCGGTCATCTCGGAAAGGCGTGAGGTCCTCCTTGAGTTCCCGGTACGCCTCCTGGAGCCGCTTGCACAGGTGCTTGAGCTCGCTGCAGAGCGGGGGCTCGAAGGAAGGGTACTCCGCATCCATACCCGCGCCGCCCGCCCGCGCCCGGCGCCGCCGCCGTCCGCGCGAGCCCCAGCGTCCCCTCCTCCCCGCGCTCCGCCCTTTGTATTGCTTCCTTCGCCCCCTCGCTCTTCCCAGCTCCGGGGACCGGGGGCGGGGGTGGCCAGCTGGGCGGGACCGAGGAGCAGGAGAAGCAGGTGGCGGCGGAGGTGGGGAGGGGGCGCGCAGTAAGGTGGGGTCTGGCGCGCTCAGGGCGCCAGAGCTACTGCGCGGGGAGCCGGCCCCAGGGAGGATGGGGATGGGGGTCCCCGCCCCGCCGCCCCGCCCCGCCCCGCCGAGGGGGGCCTAAGGAGCGGAGGGTGCCGCGCCCATCGGCCGCCGCCCACAGAGAAGGAGAGGGAGCGGGCGGGGGAGTCCGACACAAGGTCATCTGCCTCCCAGGACGAAAATAGAAAGGGCCACCCTGGCTGCTGCTCGTGTGGGGAAAGGGAATACGCTGGAGGTGAAAACTGAAAGGAAACTGGGGCTTGGGGACGGGACCCAGAGCCCCCTCCTTGCTGGAAGGTCAAAGGCTGGAGCCGGGTATCAGTTCAGCACCACGGACAGCTCCTGGAAAGCCTTTTTTCCGCCCCCGCGCCACCCACCCCCCTTCCTGGGTTCCACTTGACCTGATGTAAAAACATTTTATTTTTTTTGTAAAAACATTTTAAACGAAACCCATCACGGTTATGTCGTAATAAATATTTTTTAATGATGAAGAAACGTGGCCAAATGAGATGCCTCTTTCCACACGTTCTATACCCATCAAAAAAAAAAAAAAAAAAATCAAGTCTGCACAAAGGCATTTTTCTCATCCTTTGCAAAGCTTAACATTAGTGTGTAAAATAAAACTCACATATCAACACACCCTCCATGGGACTACTTATCCAAAGACAGAGTCATCTCCTTTTGTGAATTTTCCCATATAACAAGTGGAGAAACAGTTGTTCCAGATGATGTCAGTGTGCTTCCACCTGAATTCAGGACAGGTTTCCATGTGAGGTTGATTGTGCAAGCAGGGGAGCAGCCTTTTACAAACATTTTGGGGACCAACTTACACTACGGAATCTAAATTATAGAATACGGTTCTCAGGAACCTGTATTTTTCAAAGCTCTGGTGAGTCTAATGATCACTCACGTTTAGATATTCTCAGAATTCCTGTATTTCCTGCTACTTTTAGCTGTACTCTAATTTCACCCCCTCTTCCTTGCTCTTTATTTGTATCATCCTGTTTTATTTCCTTCCTCCCCTTTACATTTGGGAACAACTTGTTTGTCTGCTAGCCAAGCTGTCCCCTCAGGTCTTGCAAATATTCCCATAACTTCTGAACATCCTGCACTGTGCACAGTTAGGTTTTAGCCCTACTTCAATGATGTGAGCATGGTATATAACCATCTCAAGAGGACAAAGAATGGAGCTCAGAACTAACTCGCTACACCTAAAATACAGTGCAGTAAGACACACTAAGATGAGATCTTTCAGAAAACACACACGCTGTCTGTACTGTGATATAGATTATGAGACCAGCATATGCCATATTTCAATTTTTTTACGACTGGCTACAGAAAGCTTATCATTAAGGGAAGTATTAATTAACCTCGGAGATACCCCCAGAACACTTAAAATTTCCCCAGGACTCTTCCTTCAGTTTCTCCAGCCTACACTCCCCCCACTTTGAACTATTATAGCCCCTAAAAGGACAATGCAAGTCTCCTGGCTCCAGCACCGTGGGGGTAACTACTGTGCTACGTTACTTCTTTTACCACAAAGAGCTGGAAATGCTAGATAAAATGTCACATGTACACAGGCGCTGGTACATATGTAACAACTCTGAATATCACACACACTTGAGCCACACAGTATACTGTAATTATTACCAGCTGTGAACTGGCTGCCTTATGCCTTGTGCAGAGCTGTCGTCTTTGCCATCTCTTCACCATCAACTGGGGAATTCCCTTCTTCTGTTCTTTGGATCCCATGCCTCTGTCTTTATTGGTGGCACATATCCTCCAGCTGGAGGATCCAGTTCCAGGATGGCTCACTCACACTGCTGGCAATTTGATGCTGGGAACGCAGCTGAGCTGCTGGCGAATGGCCTCTCCCAGAAAGGCCTCTCCATGAAGCTGCTTGTGCTCCCTCACAGCATGGTGGTAGGTCTTCCGGAATAGCTAGTGTAAGCTGATAGGCCTTTTTAAAGCTGGTGCTTGGAAGTCTCAGGACAGCACTTTCTTTGTGGAGCAGTATAGACCCAGTCAGGCAGCAGTGTTTTGTGGCTTTGGTTTCTTTGTTTTTGCTATATAGCATGCCAGTGTGTGTGTGTGTGTGTGTGTGTGTGTCACAATTTACCCATTCTACTCTTGTCACTTTTTGGTTACTCTGATTATGAACTTTCTTGTGTATTTTTTGGGACAGGCATAACACTCATTTTACTAGGGTTTATACCTAGTGAAATCACTGGGTTATAGATTAGGCATATATTTGGGTTTAGTAGATATAGTCAAATGGTTTTCCAAAGTGATTGTGACATTTTAATTCCCACCAACAATGTACAAGAATTCCAGTTGTGCCATATCCTTACTGCTCTTGATTTAAGATTTTTATTTATTTATTGGCGGTGTGGCATATGGAATCTTAGTTCCCCCATGAGGGACTGAACCCGTGACTCTGTACTGGAAGTGCGGATTCTTAACCACTGGACCACCAGAGGAGTCCCCTTGAGGTTTTTACTTGCAGCCATTCTAGTGGTCTGTAGTGATCCATCCTGAGTTTTGCCCCATCTTCACTCTCCCTTCTAAAGAAAATGACTCTGCTGCTAGTTCCCAAAATGCTTGAGGAATTTTTGGTGCAGACTGGGTTGATTTTTGGCTTTACTCACTACAAGCAAAGCATCTAGGCTTTGCATATCTGCTCATTTGCTTATGATTTGCAAAATTTTATTATTATTATCTCCTCTCCCATTTGCCCTGTTCTTGCAGGTGTATGAATTATTTTATTTTTTTTTTAAATCCCTTTACTGTTGTTTTAGTGGAGTTTAGAGGTGGGGTGGTTTGTGGGGTTTTAGCAAAAGTAATGAATGTTTAGTACCTTCATTTTAGCCATGTCTTACTAACAATGCTGGGGCTTCCCTGGTGGCTCAGATGGTAAAGAATCCTCCTGTCAATGCAGGAGATGCAGATTCGATCCCTGGTTTGGGAAGATGCCCCGCAGAAGGAAATGGCAACCCACTCCAATATTCTTGCCTGGAGAATCCCATGGACAGAGGAGCCTGGTAGGCTACAGTTCATGGGGTTGCAAAGAGTAGGATACGACTGAGTGACTAATACACACACACCACTAACAATGTTAATAGGCTTGCCTGTGGCTCAGACAGTCAAGAATCTGCCTGCAGTGCAGGCAACCAGGGTTCAATCCTTGGGTTGCGAAGATCTCCTGGAGAAGGGAATGGCAACCAACTCCAGTATTCTTACCTGGAGAACTCCATGGACAAAGGAGCCGGGCAGGGTGGGGGGTTACAGTCCATGGGGTCGCAAAGAGACAGGACTGAGTAACACTAATAACAGTTATGTGGGTGCGCAGTTCAAATAGGTATTTAATGCGTGTTTGTTGAATGTCCTCAATTTATGCCTTGTACACTTTCACTTGTCAAAAGGACCATTATCTTATTCTGACGCTCTTATGAAACTGCAAGAAGGCAAACATATTCATTCAATTGTGGCTAAGCGCACAGATGCTAACAAGAAAGCTGAGTGACACCACCACTTGTTAACAATGAGCTTGTGCTGAATACTCCCTAAGTTTTGGCCCCTTTGCAGTCATGAGTTAGTGGGTAGGATTATGTAGAGCACTTAGTACAATGCCTGGCCCACAGTGAATGCTCATTAATGGGTTAACTACCTTGGATCATTTACATGTTTCCTCTCCCCAAAAGCACTGACATCCATGCTTTCTCATTATAGAAACTTAAATAACATACAGAAGCTTAGGCAAGAGAATGAAAATCATCCATCCATCCATCCATCACTGATAGATAATCACTGTAAACATTTTAAAAAACTTTTCTTATAATATGTATAATACTTTAAATTACTGTCCCAATCCCTTCAGTGATTTGCTGGGGTCCCTGGTGGCTCAGAGGTTAAAGCGTCTGCCTCCAATGCGGGAGACCTGGGTTCGATCCCTGGGTCAGGAAGATCCCCTGGAGAAGGAAATGGCAAACCACTCCAGTATTCTCGCCTGGAGAATCCCATGGACGGAGGAGCCTGGTAGGCTACAGTCCACGGGGTCGCAAAGAGTCGGACACGACTGAGCGACTTCCCTTTCCCTTTCCCTTTCCCTTCATATCAGAGAACTGGAAAGGCACTAACCAGTTTACAGAAAACTTCTCCTGTCAACATTAATAGCCAGCAGCTCACTGCTAGTGTGACAAATTCATCTTCTCTACGACCAAGACATTATCAGTTTTTCTTTGATCTCTGGGTTATTTAGAATGCATTTAAAAATATTTAGACAATTTTGTCTTTTCATTGATTTAACTTATATGCAGAGTACATCATGAGAAAGGCTGGGCTGGAAGAAACACAAGCTGGAATCAAGATTGCCGGGAGAAATATCAATAACCTCAGATATGCAGATGACACCCCCCTTATGGCAGAAAGTGAAGAAGAACTAAAGAGCCTCTTGATGAAGGTGAAAGAAGAGAGTGAAAAAGTTGGCTTAAAGCTCAACGTTCAGAAAACTAAGATCATGGCATCTGGTCCTATCACTTCATGGGAAATGGATGGGGAAAACAGTGGAAACAGTGTCAGACTTTTATTTTTTTGGGCTCCAGAATCACTGCTGATGGTGATTGCAGCCATGAAATTAAAAGATGCTTACTCCTTGGAAGGAAGGTTATGGCCAACCTAGATAGCATATTTAAAAGCAGAGACATTACTTTGCCAACAAAAGTCTGTCTAGTCAAGGCTATGGTTTTTCCAGTGGTCATGTATGGATGTGAGTTGGATGGTGAAGAAAGCTGAGCGCCGAAGAATTGATGCTTTTGAACTGTGGTGTTGGAGAAGACTCTTGAGAGTCCCTTGGATTGCAAGGAGATCCAATCAATTCATCCTAAAAGAGATCAATCCTGGGTGTTCATTGGAAGGCCTGATGTTGAAGCTGAAACTCCAATACTTTGGCCACCTCATGCGAAGGGTTGACTCATTGGAAAAGACCCTAATGCTGGGTAGGATTGGGGGCGGGAGGAGAAGGGGACGACAGAGGATGAGATGGTTGGATGGCATCACCGACTCGATGGACATGGGTTTGGGTGGACTCCGGGAGTTGGTGATGGACAGGGAGGCCTGGCGTGCTGGAATTCATGGAGTCGCAAAGAGTCGGACACGACTGAGCAACTGAACTGAACTGAACTGATTGATTTATACCTTAAGTGCATTGTGTTCCAAAAATATAGTCTATTTGGTATAGATTATTTGAACTTTG
This sequence comes from Giraffa tippelskirchi, assembly GCF_054371585.1. Classification (NCBI taxonomy): domain Eukaryota; kingdom Metazoa; phylum Chordata; class Mammalia; order Artiodactyla; family Giraffidae; genus Giraffa; species Giraffa tippelskirchi. The sequence continues at coordinate 157,754,155 of NC_137283.1, read as the reverse complement.
TTGATACTTGCTTTATGGTCTCCTGTATGATCAATTTTTGTAAATGTTCCATTTTTGTCTCAAAAGATTTTGTGATGCTCTAGCTGTTGGGTGCCAAGTTTTATTTATAACCATGAAATTAGGCTTTTGAGCCTTAGACCCATCTATAACGAAAAGAACTATGTTGTATGGTCCCATCACAATGGTGGAGTTGTCGGTGAATCCCTGAAGTTCTATCAGTTTTGGTTTTATATGTTTGAGGCTATTTAAAAACTTTCATTATGGAAATTTTCACACATACTCAGAAACAGTTTAGTTTACTGAATTCCCGTGCTCACTCCCTGTCCACACATCCACTGTCTCCTGACCAGCTTCAGTTACCAGTGCCATCTGATTCCTCTACCATTTTTGCTGTTGGGATGTATTAAAGCAAATTCCTGATATAACATTTAACTTTAAAATTTTTCTCTCATAAGGACTAACACAAAGTATGTTGCACCTACAAGGGAAGAATTGCTCGATCTTAGTACGCTGAATGTTCATGGCTTTCAGGATTTCCTTTGGGAAAGTTGACCCCTTCTTTAGTTCAGTCTTCTGTGGTAGAACAGAGTCAAGGTGGGTGTGTGCAACAGCTGCAATGATGTCCTGTATCTGGTAGATGCTCAGTAAGTGACTACTTACCCACTGAAAGCCTTAGGAATGGTCTTGGGAAGTCAAGCTTGCTCAACAGCTAACAATCCTCTAGGGCAAAATTCCTTGGCAAAGTCTTGATATTATCCTTGTTCTTTTGCTGTCAGGATGAGCACTTGGCGCGGCTAAGCAGGGCTCCTGGCTGGATGGGGGAAGAGTGGTAGGGTGAAAAGGTTGACACCAAATGCTACCTTTAGGCACATCGAGGCTTGTGGCCAAAGTTTCCAGTTTACACTGGAATGTTGCTGAACAAGACACTGCTTAGGATGAGTGGTCTCTTAAATAAGCCCTGTTTATTAGAGAGTTTATACACACTGAGCACCTACTTTGTTCCAGGTGCTTTATAAGGCATTGGGCACGCTCGTGGAGTCCGTAGCGTAGACAGGACATGAACTGTTATATATTCGTCCTAATCCACGTATGAGGAGAATGTGACCCGTGCTCTGAAGGAACATAGCAAGAGACTTGATCTAGACTGGGACAAGGGAAGGCTATATTGCAAATAGTCTTGAAAGGGCTCTGCAGGATGAGCTGAGTGAGAGGTGACGCTGGGTGGATGAGGGAAGGCGTGTCAGGCAGTGAGATGAGCTTAGGCAAGGTCAGTGTGGTGCACGGCTCCCAGAGAGGCACGGGGCTCTGGAACACAGAGCAGTGATTTATTGTTCAGCATAAAGAGGTGTGAGAGCTGAGGCTGGAGGAGCGGTCAGGAGCAGGTAAGGATGCTAATACCATGCTTACCTAACGAGAAGGATGGTGACACAACCATTCTGAGTCTTTAAACCTCGACACGACCCTCTCCAGCCGGTGCTCTGTGATCCTCCTGATGCAGGCAGGGAAACAGATACAGAGCTGCCGCTGAATCTTGCCCCAAGGTACCCAGCTGGTGAGCAACAGAGCCCAAGGGCTGGCTCTGGAGGTGACGTCTCTCACTGTCATGCCTAACTGCCGTTAGAGGATTTTAAGTTGACCAGTGATATAAAAACAGGGATTTTTATTTTAAAAAATCACCCTGGCTGCTGAGTAGAGAATGGTCCGGGAGAAGAGGGAGCAGGAAGGGGTCTGGGTGGGGGGTCACGAGGGCTTATGCCAGAGTCAAGGCTGCAGAGGTGAAGTATTGGGAGGGGAGATGGATGGGACCCGAAGGAGAGGGGTGGGCCAGGCAGGCTCCTCTGCACAACAGGGTGCGCTTCTGTTACCGAAACGGGTGTGGGACCCAGCTTGCCGCTCAAAAGCTAATAAACAGGCCAGGCTGGTGGAAAGGAAGTTTGTTTTATTTTAGATGCCAGCAACTGGTGGCAGCAGGGGTAGGGTGGGAAGGACATCTGTCCAAAGGCCAACTCCCCGCCCCACCCCCTCGCCACCAGGCAACCAGTGGGGCAAGAGCTTTTATAGACAGAAGTGGGGAGGGGGCTACATGCCGTAACAGCATAGTCAGCTCTGACAATCATCTTCACACTGGTCATCAGGGGTCTGACCGGCGTCATCTTGGTTGTTTTAGGTACAGTTAATCTTCATTTCCAGGGTCCATTTGTTCCCATTTCTCTGAGGCCAGTTCTCGGAATTGTGACAGCTCATGTCCTGGGTGCAGTCTGATCATCATGTAGTTAATTTCTCCACCTGGTGTTCTAGTATCTGTAAGACAGCTCACAGGATATGGCTCAGAATATTATCTATAGCCCTTGAGAAAGAACTAAAGATCCTTGACTAAGCTTAATGACTACAGTATTATAATTTAGTCTCCTTTGTTTTCACATTTCTCACTTCTCTGAATAAACTTATTCTTTGACTAAAGCGGACAAAAGGCAGGCAGAGGACGTGGTGGGGGGGTGGGCAAGGACCATGGGGTCCTGCTCTGTTTCACTTGCCCTGGGCCTGGAGTGGACAGGATGAGCTGACCTGGGAGAGGGATTTAGCAAAGCCTAGGGGACGTGACCAGCTGGGACTGTACACTCTGTGAGGCAGGGCTGGGGCGATTTTACCTACCCTGGGATGACTTGTCTCAACAGGAATCTGGCATGGAGCAGGCACTTCATTTATAGCTGCTAAATTCATAGAAAAATTTTTAAAAATCTATGTGTTGAACCCCTTCATCTGAGTAACTCCAGGTGAAGCACTTAGCCCCCTTAGCTTCAACAATCCCAGCACTGCAGTCAGATCTGAAAAACAACGCATGCAAACATCGACGTGCTGGAGTCAGCTCATGCTGGCTCCTAACAGCTGATGGTTCAATTTTAGGAATCTTGAGAGCTGATTGCTTAACTCAGTCATTTTAAACATTAAGCTGCTACTCATTGTTCATCTCTTTCTGACTCCATGTTCAGGGACATGTTGGTTGCTTGAAACTGGCTCTGGTGGGAATATTTACATCATGAAAATCAGGAAAAAGCCATAAATCAGGAGTTAACTTGGTTTTGTTTATTGCTTCCAGTCTAGGCTCTAGACTTAAGTCATGGAGACAATGTTAATGATGTAGTTTAGGGACTTTCTTGGTGGTCCAGTGCTTAAGACTCTGAGCTCCTGATGCAGGGGGCCCAGGTTTGATCCCTGATCAGGCAACTAGATCCCATAGGCAGCAACTAAGACACAGTGCTGCTGCTGCTGCTGCTAAGTCGCTTTAGTCGTGTCTGACTCTGTGCGACCCCATAGATGGCAGCCCACCAGGCTCCACCATCCCTGGGATTCTCCAGGCAAGAATACTGGAGTGGGTTGCCGTTTCCTTCTCCAGTGCATGAAAGGGAAAGGTGAAAGTGAAGTCTCTCAGTTGAAGACACAGTGCAGCCAAATAAATAAAAAAAAATAAATTAAAAAAAATAATGTAGTTTAACTTGAAAACGGTATCATGTCAGTTGCCATCACATTGTAAATAGCACAAAAACTTAGGAAATTTTCTTCCAGTATTTGGAAACCATTATCCTATTTAGCAGAGAAATTGCTCATGTCATTAATGTCCGAGTAAAGTTCTGGCAATGCATGCAATATACATCTTTGTTGTTTCACATTTGTCTCACTCACAACCAACATTCATGTCAGAACTACGCTTATTTGTCAGTTGCAATCATAGGGTGGCTATGGATATAAGCATTTGGAGAAAATCAGCAAAAGCATTCTCTGAGACCCAAATGGCCATATGGAATTATAATAGAGCACTGTATATTTTATTATTTGTGATTGTGTGCTATGCATCCTTTGTATCTTGGCAATTTGTAATGCTTATGTGGGTATATCATGCATTCAGGGTTTTGTTTGTTTCTAGAAAGCTAGTTGTTATTAACAGATATTTACCAGCAGGTCAGTGCACTCAACCCTGAGCTGAAAGTCTTGTTCTCTGAAAAAAGGGGATCTCAGAGGAGATGACACCCAAGCATCAGAGGACCTGCAGGGGCAGGGGAAGCTGACCATATCTATCCAGCAGTGGGACATGGGCAGGCTGGATGCCTTAAGAAGGAGCACGGAGACCTTGGAGTTCTGATGAAGTTGTCATTGACATTTTATACTTACACCCCTTCTACACGGTGAGTCAGTCAGTAGAGAATTAGATGCTCCCTGAATTTTCGAGAACATGCTGGCTTTCTATTCATGCAGTGCTGAGCTCTCTGAGTTGCTATGCCTCCCCCTGCCACCTCCCCAGGGGGATTCAGCATCCATTTTTCTCCCCAGGGTGGTATTGCATTTAGAGGCAGGAGAATTCTTATTCAGACGTGTCAGAAGCAGGTGGCCAGGCAAGCAGCAGCCCAGCCCTATTGCAGGTGAGCACCGGTTCCCTGAACTTGCCTTTATCAGTGATGAGAATGTCCCAAGTCTGCCACAGAAAAGGCGAACCTTTGATGAACTCCGTGTGCTCCCGGCGGGGTGGAGGTGGGGGTGTGTGTGTGGGGAACTAAGGCAGTAAGATAAAACTGAAGTTTGTGATAAAACGTGGCTGTGACTGGATGACAATCTGCTGAGCATTTCCTAATTATCTTTCTCACATAACTTCCAGTGGCTCCTAGGACGTTTATCCCCTTACGACCATTTCCACACGTGCCCTTTCCATTTTTACAAGATTAAATTAGAAACTGAGCAAGATGCGTGCTTTCTGAACAGCACTTCTTACATATTAAAAAATATAATTGAGGCAATTGTAAGGTATTTTTTTTTTACTAGTGTCAGTTAATTTACTGTTCACTGGGGGTAGGTTGATTTCACCCTTATGATACATTTCAGGAAAGCTAGAAATTTGCTTATTTAAGCCGAGAGACTGAAGGGATAACCTGACAGCGGCCAGACCCTGTACAGACACCCTGACCTGAAACCCGCTGTAGCCACTCCCAAAGCCCGGTGTGCTCGACGTCAACTTAGAGGGAGTCACACTGCCACCTCCAGCAACAATCTCTGTGACAAATGGCCCCATATAGTCAGAAGGTGACTAGTCACTGACGGTTCCCCTAATTTTCATCCCTGCTTCCAATTTAGGACCAACCAGAGAAAGCCAGTATGCGTTCCTGACCAACCACCAGACCCCAGGTTGCTAATCAGTCACCTCCAGCTTCCCCGAAGCCGCCATCAGGACACACCCGGGTCTCCGCTTTTCCCCACTAAGAAGCCCCCTCCCCCGAGTCCTCTGAGCCTCTGCCAACCACACTGATGGGAGCTGATTCCCTTGCTACATCGAGCTCTGAAGAACTAGGCGTTGCTTGTCACCACTGGTTGGTCTTTACTTCCATAAACGTAAGACAAAAAAGAATTTCCGGATCATTTTGAGGCAACCCTGACCCCTGCACTGTCTCCCTGGTATCAATGGGCACCACACAGGACCTCTTCAGCGACACTTTTGGGGCCCTCAGCCCCCAGCCTCCTCTTGGGAGGTGCTCCCCAGGGGCGTGGGACCCTCCCAGGAGCATGCAGTGAGGCCTGGTCCCCCTCCATTGAGGCCATCCCCAAGTGCCCACCAGCTGTCTCCCAGCCATTTGGGCAGTCCCCAGTAGAATGCCAGCCTTCAGGGGCTCCTAGGGGACATTATCTGCTTTGACTTTCAGGTCATCAAATATTCTTGTTACTTGCAAATGACATGAGAAGAAGTCTTTTGCAAGAGCTCAGAAGAGATGTTTACTTTTGTAAATCATCTCTTGAGCCAGCATTTCTGGATATGAACCCCCAACCCCTGGAGATCACAGACCTTAAGGTGTACTAGCTTCAACCCAGATGAACACTTGGCTGACCCTAAGTGGTTCTCTTCTCTAAACTGTGTGAAAGATGAGGTCTAGGGCCCCAGTGAAACTGGAGACAAAAATCTCCAAATATTAATTAGGAACAGATGACAAGCTAGGTCAGAATGCGTCTGACATTCTCAATTTCAGTTATCTTAGGAAAGACCGTATTTGCAAGAGTTAAACTGCAAATCAAACAAGCTGAATATTTGCATCTCGGTAGGCTGTAAAGGGCAAGAGCTCATTTCTGTTTCCATCAGTTCCGCTTCTTCAGTTAGTACTCCGTAGAAACAAAACAGCCCTTTACCCCTGTGCAGCTCAGCAAACACACTCCACACTTGAGCAAGGGTCTCTCGCCTACTTGATCAGGAGCGAAGTAGATCTTTTATTCTATGAGAAGAGGGAGAAAAGAAAACCTGCCTTAGGTTTTCAGTAAAATTCACAGAAGCACAGAATTCTGAAGTCAGGAAGAATGTGGAGAGCATCCAACCCAATTTTCCTACTTCTACTTATTCCTTGGGCTGCTGGTCTTACTAAGACGCTCCCTTAAGGCAGGATTCCAAGGGCAAAAAATTTGGGTTACTAAAAACTTTGGTATTTCTTCCCGTGTGGTCCACCATGCACAAAACATTACAGTATTGATATTTCTAGAAAACCCTACAGTAAAGGAAGCCTGTTTTCATCAGTGTGCAAAGTACTGGGGAAGTATGACCCATCCCTCGGGGAATACGGACTTAGTCTGGGCTCCTCATCTATAAGGAGTTGTCATTCAGTTGTGCCCGACTCTTTCTGACCCCACGGAGGACAGCACACCACGCTTCCCTGTCCTTCACCATCTCCCGCAGTTTGCTCAAACTCATGTCCATTGAGTCGGTGATGCCATCCAACCACCTTATCCTCTGTCGTCCCCTTCTCCTCCTGCCCTCAACCTTTCCCAGAATCAGGGTCTTTTTCCAGTGAGTCACCTCTTTGCATCAGGTGGCCAAAGTATTGGAGCTCCAGCTTCAGCATCAGTCCTTCCAATGAATATTCAGGGTTGATTTCCTTTAGGATTAACTGGTTTGATCTCTTTGCAGTCCAAGGGACTCAAGAGTCTTCTCCATCACCATAATTCTAAGCCATCAATTCTTCAGCACTCAGCCTTCTTTATGACTCAGTTCTTATGTCCGTACATGACTACTGGAAAAACCATAGCTTTGACTACATGGACCATTGTTGGCAAAGTGATGTCTCTGCTTTTTAATATGCCATCTGACCTGTCTCTTGAGAAACCTGTATGCAGGTCAGGAAGCAACAGTTAGAACTGGACATGGAACAACAGACTGGTTCCAAATAGGAAAAGGAGTACGTCAAGGCTGTATATTGTCACCCTGCTTATTTAACTTATATGCAGAGTACATCATGAGAAACGCTGGGCTGGAAGAAACACAAGCTGGAATCAAGATTGCCGGGAGAAATATCAATAACCTCAGATATGCGGATGACACCACCCTTATGGCAGAAAGTGAAGAACTAAAGAGCCTCTTGATGAAGGTGAAAGAGGAGAGTGAAAAAGTTGGCTTAAAGCTCAATGTTCAGAAAACTAAGATCATGGCATCTGGTCCTATCACTTCATGGGAAATGGATGGGGAAAACAGTGGAAACAGTGTCAGACTTTTATTTTTTGGGGCTCCAGAATCACTGCTGATGGTGATTGCAGCCATGAAATTAAAAGATGCTTACTCCTTGGAAGGAAGGTTATGGCCAACCTAGATAGCATATTTAAAAGCAGAGACATTACTTTGCCAACAAAAAGTCCGTCTAGTCAAGGCTATGGTTTTTCCAGTGGTCATGTATGGATGTGAGAGTTGGACGGTGAAGAAAGCTGAGCGCCGAAGAATTGATGCTTTTGAACTGTGGTGTTGGAGAAGACTCTTGAGAGTCCCTTGGATTGCAAGGAGATCCAATCAATTCATCCTAAAAGAGATCAATCCTGGGTGTTCATTGGAAGGCCTGATGTTGAAGCTGAAACTCCAATACTTTGGCCACCTCATGCGAAGGGTTGACTCATTGGAAAAGACCCTAATGCTGGGTAGGATTGGGGGCGGGAGGAGAAGGGGACGACAGAGGATGAGATGGTTGGATGGCATCACCGACTCGATGGACATGGGTTTGGGTAGACTCAGGGAGTCGGTGATGGACAGAGAGGCCTGGCGTGCTGGAATTCATGGGGTCGCAAAGAGTCGGACACGACTGAGCGACTTAACTGAACTGAACTAAGTTTGTCAAAGCTTTTCTTCCAAGGAGCAAGCCTCTTTTAATTTCATGGCTGCAATCACTGCCTGCAGTGATTTTGGAGCCCAAGAAAATAAAATTTGTCATTAAAAAAAAATTATTGTAATTGGAGGCTAATTATTTTACAATAAAATATGTCATTGTTTCCACTTTTTCCCCTTCTATTTGCCATGAAGTGATGGGACCGGAAGCCATAATCTTAGTTTTTTGAATGTTGAGTTTTAAGCCAGCTTTTTCACTCTCCTCTTTCACCTTCATCAAGAGGCTCTTAAGTTCCTCTTTGCTTTCTGCCGTTAGGGTGGTGTCCTCTGCCTATCTGAAGATGTTGATGCAATTCTGATGACAGAGTCAGGATAAGTTCCTTCATCTCCCAGCTTTCAGAATAGTGCTCCTCATCCCACACCACTGATCTGGAACCTGTTCACAGTTAATAATCTTGTCACTACTAATTGAGAGTGCTGTGACCCAGCCTTTACCAAGAACTTTCCATTCAAGTCTGGTCTCAATTATAACTCGGCCATCCAGTGGTGCACACAGGCTTTTGTTAAGGAGATAAGTGCTTTATAAGTTTTAAATAAAATTTGAACTGTTTCCAAGAACAGTGCCTGGGTGTTAATGTCCAAATCCTGCTGACATGCCCACATCCCTTACCTGTAACCTTGAAGATGCACAGCACAGAGCACCTCCGGCCTGGCACAGGCCAGGTACCAGGTCTGGGTGGGGCTGACGCATTTAGAAGTCTGGGCCCCGGCTGAGTGCTTCACTGCTTCTGTGAGAGGAGGGAACGAAGCCCAAAACACTTAACGACACAAAGTGACTGGAAGGAGACCTGGGTGCAGGAAGGTCTGGGTCAGGCCCCTGTCTCTTCTGCCTCATTTGGCTCTTTGCCCTGCCCAGGTGAGAGGTTTGAAGACCAGCTCTTCTCTTAGGAGGACGGCCAGTGTGGAAAACCCCAGGCATATTGTACTTTCTGGTTCTTCTCTTTGGACGGAGTGCCTCCCCTCACACCCAGGTGGGTCTTGACTGCCAGCAGCATGGGCTCTGATGAAACGTCAGCTGTCCTGAGAGTGGCTTCTCTCCTCTGAGTTTTAACTGGGCTTCTCAATACTTCTAAGACGTCCAAGTCAGGGGTCTGGACAAGGTGCACCCAGGTCTTTGGAGCATCACGGCCGTCTTGGGAAGCTGAGCGTCAGGGAGGAAAGAAGAGAAGGTGAATGTGAGGCCACCTCTCGGCCTCGCCCTGGGCTCTGGTCTGGGCCTCGTTGCCGCAGGAGGGCGGGTTTCCACTGGCCAGGAGCCGGTGCTCGTTCTCTGTCATTTATTAAGCTTCACACGAGCCCTTTTCTAAGAGGAGCGCTGGTCTGGCTGTTCCGCGGTGTGCTCTTGGCTCTCAACACTGCCTGGCTTGGAGCAAAGTCACTTAAGAGTTTCTACCTGCTCGCCTCGTCTCTACTTTGGGACCAAACCCTCCCACAAGGGGCTTGAGAAGAGGGAGAGCACGCTTGCGCACGGTGGTTTGCAAAACTTGCTGTTTTTAGGGGGCTGTGTGTTGGTGTCACTTTCACCTTTGCTCTAGTCTGGATACTATACATACAGCCAGACAGCCTTGTGTTGTGTTGGTTGGAAGACCTTAGCTAATTAGTTTTAGCTACGTCTCTGAAGTGTGAGTGAAAGTCACTCAGTCGTGTCCAACCCTTTGTGATTCCATAGACTATACAGTCCATGGAATTCTCCAGGCCAGAACACTGGAGTGGGTAGCCATTCCCTTCTCCAGGGGATCTTCCTAACCCAGGGATGGAACCCAGGTCTCCCGAATTGCAGGCAGATTGTTTACCAGCTGAGCCACAAGGGAAGCCCCCTCTATAGTGTACTGAAGATAAAAACAAGTACTAGGCTCCAAATAAAAGTCTCTTGAACAGATGCACTTGTATCTGCCTGCTTTCGAATAATTATTACGCTTTTAAATATCGGTTTGAAAGTGAAAGTGTTAGTCGCTCAGTCGTGTCTGACTCTTTGGGACCCCCAGGGGGTCCTTGAAGCACGGTGAGACCCACCAGGGTGGAGATGATGGAAACGAAAAGGGAAAGGCTGGGGAAGGGAGGCCAACTCCACGTGTGACCAGCACCATCAAATGAACCATTTGGTGCTGATGGGACTTTCTCCCACACGCTGGACACACGGAATGAATGGAGACAATTTCTGTCAGAAAAATGTTTCGTCTCATGATTGAAAACAAAGGAGGCAAGCTTCAGTACTGGCAAGAAATCATAATCCCGGGACTTGAGAGCCCCCTGTAGTCTACAACAGGCACTTCGGGAACATGTAAGCCAGGACTCAAGAGGACCCCCTGGGGCTCCAGCAGAGAGAGAGAGAGAGAGAGAGAGAGAGAGAGAGAAATAAATCACTTGAGGACAGTCCTTCTCCTCACAGTGGGAATCCATCACACGTTTGCATCCCAAGCATTGTGGTATCTGGCCACTCGCCTTCTTATCAGAGAAACAAAGAAAAAGTAACATTGGTAAAGCCCAGATTTGCACGATATCATACATGAAAAGTATGGGATTCAAGGATTAAAGGACTGCTCCTCTTATACCTGGGACTGCACCTACTACTGGGTCCATGTAAGATGCCACAGGAGGTTGGGGGGGCCTCAAGGTGACACCTGGGGGGCAGGAAACACTGAGTTGATTCATCTGAAAGGCGAAATGACAAGACCGCTTGAATGAGCTGGAGGCCAATCTAAAATGATGCTCAGTGACCCTCAGTTCCCCGTGCACAATGGGGAATGGTGCCAGGACTGGCCTCTTTGTTGTGCTTTGAAGGAGACTGAAGAGCAGTCCCGAGGTCTCTCTGCACCCTGCTGGCTGAAGATGGGGGAAATGATCAAGGTAACGGGCTTGACTAAGAGAAGGCAACTGGATCAGTAGTTTGAGACACTGTGATGCAGCCAGCCTTTATCATCCAAGTTTCCATTTTCCGGGGTCCTGGGGGTGGGGGCTACGGTTGCACATGCAGTGAAAAACACTGCATAACCACAGGGCTCAGCAAGTGCCTGGAACACACTAGAGGTAAGAGGCACAGGGGCTACCTGAGTTTCAGATTAATCAACTGAAGGCACAGACATCCCACACAGCCAAGACGCTGTCCTGAGAGATAGCTGAGGTTTAATAAATTTCTCAGGCTTATCTCGCCTCAAGACAAACTCAGTAAGTTCTCTGCTATAGTTTTTCCCGAATTTCCCACAGCTTTTACTTTGCCTTAAGTGCAAAGTTTCAAGGAACAAGTCTGGGAACTGCACTGAAAGTTCCCATCCTCGTGTGAGGAAGTTTCAGGAGAGAGGCTTTTATGTTCTCTAAAGCACAGAGAACGCACACCCTAGGGAGCGAGGTGATGCGCAGGGCAGGAAACCCAGGAGATGGAAACCAGAGGGGACGTAACTATTTTCGCCTGGGACCCAGTTTCCTGCCAGGGTTCTGCTTCCAGGCTGGTGTACCTGCTGGGGCCTGAAGATACGGTTCCAACAGGAACTTAAGTAAGATTTCAGAAACAAACCCCTTGGCTGCATGCTCTTCAGTGCATCGAGCAACGGTTTCTAAGATAAGCAGAGAAACAAATCCATGCAGACCAGCTCTTTCATGACGCCCGGGTGAATAACCATGCGATCTTCTGCCGATGCTAGAGGCCGAGCTGTGGAGTGGCTGAGCACGCCGGCTGGTGGGCGAGGGTGGCCCACCTACACTGCCCTTTTCACCGGGGATGGCCAAATGTGAGTGGCTCAGGGATCATTACAGGCCAAGGATCACGAAACACCCGGCTGAGAAGCTGGGAATTAAAACTAGGTCTATTCATTAATGTGATCCAGAAACCTTCGATTCTATTTCAGTACTTTTTTTTTTGTCTACAGAATCCAGAAATCATTTCAATCTCTTAATGCTTAATTTTTTTCTAAAAGAAAAGAAGGTAAAAGGTATCACATTTATAATGGAGTCTGGAGATTTAGTTGTGCATTCTTGGAACAGTTGCAACGCAATCTCCACGAGGCAGATGTGTGTCTCCAATGAGTTTTGGGGGCCAGGATATGGGAGCTAAATTGATTCCCTATTCTCTTAACACTACCATGAAAAGAATACTGAACGCCAGAATAAAAACAGAATCCATCCTTTTCAAGATGAAGTTTTAGAAGGAAATGGACTTGCCAAGTTTCCTTACTTTGAAAAGAAATCACTTCTGGAGACACCAACTCACACTGATTGGCCCCAAAGCTGACAAGGAACCGGGCTGGTGGAGAAAGTAATCCCACTCCATGTGGCCCTCAGCTCAGGACAGAGCCTGGTCCTGAGGCTCTTGGGCCCTTGCTTTCAGGGGAGGAGGGGGCTTGTTTCTGATCAGGTCTCCTTGCCACCTGATTTAAGTGGTGAAGATACACGGAATATCAACTTGAAGCTCACAAACTTTCACAATAAAACAAGATCTATTTTGATTCTCATACAAAATTCAGGTTAGCTTTGTATCACTATTACTATTTAAAGCACAGATTTGTAGTTCTATGATTATTTAGAAATTAATGATTAGAATTTGCTAGAGACGACAGTGGTTTTTGGTTCTGTCTCCTAAAGCCTAAGTGACCATATCTATTTTTTATCTCTGGAAAAACCACATGGGTGGTTCTATAAATGCGCATGGGAACAGTATTCACAGATGAGCCTCCTATGACCCTCAGTCCTTGCCTCTCTCTCAAGGTCAGAGGGAAACCAGGGTGCAGCATGGAGGTGCACCAAGTCTCATTAGTAGTTAATAACAATTAACAGTTATATTAGCACTTGTAGTGGAATTGCTCAAAACCTGGGTTTATTAAGTTTGTTACAAAGTAAAAAAGAAAGGTGTCAATGTACTCAGCACCTCAGATCTTATAGGTGCTAACAGAAGCACCCTGAATTGGTTTTCTTTAAAAAAGCAAAGAGAAACAAAAAAACTCAAATTAACTCAACAAGAAAACAGCAGGACCTCAGACCTCTCAGAAAGAACAATGATAATAAAGATCTCAGGTGTCAAATAACAGTTGGTGGTAACCCAGGAGTCAAACTGGAGCAGGGGTCATCCTGGGTCATGGCAACAAAGAGAACTATTTCTTCTCAAATGACTCAAGACCACATCTGAATTCGGCACACAAGGAACTGATGGTTTTTTTTTTAAATCTGAAAATTTTATTAAGCAATAGCTGACAACTCTTACAACTTCAAATCATCAAGAAAAAAAATGAGATTGATCCATCTCAATAATAAAGATGGAAAATAATTTGGACAAACCACATCATTTTGAATGCAAACCACCAATGCCTTCTAGAATACCTCCTGCCCAATCAAACACATAAAACACATACGAAGAGAGGAGACAAGGGTGAGCTCATCAGAATGAAAATTGGAAACCTCAACAGATCTTGCTTGGAAGGTGAAACAAAGCAGGATGCTGAGTTAAGAAACCAACCAACCAACAGGAGAGGAATCGGGCACACCAAGCAGTGTGCTACTCCCCAGGCGGGGCGAGGAGAACATGCAGGTGGTCTGGTTTGGTCTGGGGCCTGTGCACCTGCATTGCTCGTGTAACTGTTAGAAAAAAACAAAACAACAAAAAAGGAAAAAGGAAACGCCAGTAGTAATAAACTCAGAAAGTGTGTCCAAACTTACAGTACTCAAATGATGCATTTATAAACAAATGCAAAAACAATACTCCTTTGGTAAAATAATACAGTGCCTTCTTCAGTCAAAGGCAAACTTTTCTACGACACCAAAGAAATTGTATCTACAGTAAACAAGGTCTTAGAGCCCTCCTCCTCCCCCTTAAAAGAACATATAAACAGAAAACACAGGTACAAGTTACAAGAAAATCACACAATGCCAAAGAAATGAAACCCACAACCCTTCAGGAGTTTCATCAGCCAGAGATCAGCAGACACACGAATGGTGAAGAGTTTTTGAGTTGTGTGCTGTGACAAAAATCCCAGGAACTCGCACTACATCTGGACAGATCTTGCCTCAACCAACTTTGTTCACAACCACTGACTTGGCTGAACGATACATGGCCCACAGGGGGCACAACGGGTTCCTTCTTAAGAAACCCGCACAGGAAGATCCTGCAACACTGTGGAGCACAGACGGGGCACGCGCTCCTTTGTCTTTTCCCACCCACTCTTTAGGGCAAGTGGTGACGTGTTTTAGGGCCATTCTCGGGTGTCCACTAAGTAGGGAACACTCACGTGTGGCTCCTCTGTATTACCTGGAATCGGTGTGCTTAGTCTCGCTCAAGTCATGTGATCCCATGGACTGTAGCCCACCGGGCTCCTCTGTCCGTGGGGTTTCTCCTGGCAAGAATACTGGAGTGGGTTGCCGTGCCCTCCTCCAGGGGATCTTCCCAACCCAGGGGTCGAACCCAGGTCTTTCACATTGCAGGCGGATGGATTCTTTACCGTCTGAGCCATCAGGGAAGCCCATGAATACTGGAGTGGGTAGCCTATCCCTTCTCCTGGGGAATCTTCCTGACCAAGGAATCAAACCGGAGTCTCCTGCATTGCAGGTGGATTCTTCACCAGCTGAGCTACCAGGGAAGCCCACCTGGAATCGGTGCTTTTGCACAATCTTATGAGAACAAACATGATTCCAAACTCATTTGTTTTTAGAGGTAAAGCTTCCAAAGGTATTATTTTAAATGCACTGGTTTACATTCAGTAGGTGGCTCAGAAAACAGGCAAAAAAAAAAAAAAAAATCTCTACAAAAGGCCATGTTTTGAAACCTACCTTCCAAGTCTGTAAAGTGGAATGAGGAAACATACACTTCGGGCCCTCATGCCATCTGATCTGGATTGCAGGCATTTAGAAGATTGTTCAGGCCGTCCTTTCATTTTACGGATAGACAAATGGAGGCCCAAGGTCACCCACCAACTCTGCGGCAGAGCTGGCTTGATCCAGGGGCCGGTCTCTTGGCTTTCATCTATGATCACACGTTCGAGTGTCCTCTTGGGGCACACGATAAGGAAGCAACAGCCAAGGGTGAAAACACTGCAAACCCTTGGACTTCTCCTGCCACGAGAGCTTTGACATTTTCCTGCTTTCTTGGTGTGAGCTCTTAGGATACACATACATTCAATGGGTGTATTATACTCAAAGCTGTGCCTTTGGTTTGATGAGGTTAAACCAAGTTTAAAATTGGTTTTCATGTTTGTTAATATACCGCTTCCCTCAGAGAGGTGTGGATCCTGTTATGTAGTTGACTATTTACCGGGCTAATGTTTTTAACTTTCGAGATTCAATGAGGTATCTTAATATTCATAAGCTGCTATTAATAAACACTAAGTATGTAGACTTCCAATGGCAACCCACTCCAGTACTCTTGCCTGAAAAATCCCATGAATGGAGGAGCCTTGTGGGCTGCAGTCCATGGGGTCGCTAAGAGTCGGACACTACTGAGCGACGTCACTTTCACTTTTCACTTTCATGCACTGGAGAAGGAACTGGCAACCCACTCCAGTATTCTTGCCTGGAGAATCCCGGGGATTGGGGAGCTTGGTGGGCTACCGTCTGTGGGGTCGCACAGAGTCAGACACGACTGAAGCAACTTAGCAGCAGCAGCAGCATGTAGACTTCCGCTGCTTGAAGTACTGACTTTGGTAGTATTTAATAGAGATTGACCAAATAAAAGCAATTTTCAAAGTAAGTGAAATCATCACCATTAACTGCAAAGACACTGCATTACAACGGCTACAGCCACCTGTTTCCGTCTGATTGGCGAGTGGTTACCTCCTCCTTCAGGCTGGGGCAGCTGCTGCTTATCAGAGATGAATTCCTGCCAAACATCCAGGGTGGAGGCCTTCATCCCCGTGTAGCAAAAAGGGCTTCTGGGGACTGAGCTAAGCATTCAGCAAGTTTAGTTCACTATCTGTTACAAATACTCACTTTCTCTTCTCAAGTATTTGTCATTTTCATTCTAAGGATTTCTCTGCATTTCACCTCTTATCTTCATTGAAAATAAAATGTTCAACAGAAGGGGAAATAGTATTTTAGGATCTGTTATCTCAAAGAAATCTCCTTTGTATATAACTGATAACACAAAAAGAAAAAAAAATTACTTTTGAAGGATGAGTAGTTTTTCCCAATTAGAAAAAGTACAAACTGTCCAGCAAAAAAAACACCTTCTACCATATCCTTTTTATTTCTTGCAGCAAAACATACTGCCACCAAATAAGTCGTTACAAACATACTATTTTTCTAAATAAATAATAAAATGGCATAACTCACCAGAACATAGTAACAGAATAATTTCTACGAACACTATCAAAGCAAGATAAATAATTAACTCTTGGACAATAAAACAAGGGAACTGCCTTTAAATTATTTAGAAATAGGCTCTAACCATTATTGCACAGCTGATAATAAGCACTGAAACATCATATTAAGCTACACAAACTCATATAAAAGAATTATATAATTCTGAGTACACAGCTAAATTCTTTCTGGAAAAATTTACCCATCAAAGAATCAGGTTCAATATTTTAAAATATGGGAAACTCTGGTAATAATGGGGAGATGGCCTTCACCATATTTAAAACCTCACCTGTGTTTCTTCGGGGTCTGGAGAAAATGGTAAGGGGATGTCATCTTTCATTAGGCCTGTTTCCTTCCTAATTTTTAAACTAAAATTGAAGATTAAAAACAATTTTTTTTTTTGTTGAAAATACATTTCTGCAGTATCTTCCACTTGTTTCTTTTTAAACAAAATCCAAATTTAGGACTCTAAACCAGTAGACAGTTTTTGTGCTCCTGCCCTACTCTCACAGATATGAGTAACCAAAAACATGAACTGGGTCGTGTTATGAGCAGGGCTGAATATGGCCCAACAAGTCCCCTAGAAGAGGGAGATGGGGAAAGATAATCTCTGAATTTTTGTTGTTGCAATTAACAAGCAACAGTCAAGGAACTTCGGTAAGTTCTGTAACTTTAACCGTGTTCTCCCAGTGGTTTATCACCTCAGTAAACAGTCTGTACAGTTAATAAACTTTTTTTTTTTTCCTAGAGAAGTTGGTGGGGCTCTTGTCAAAGAACTGATTATAACTCTATCTTTTTCCACCCTGGCAAGTGCCTAACATCTTTCATTTTTTGTTACACTTCTAATCTGTTGGAAAACGTCTGTAGCCAACTGAATTTTAATACAGCCCCAAAGAGGAAAGGAGAGCTTTCAAATCAGTGCTGTCAGCATTTTTAGGAAGAAAAAGTACAGAACAGTGTTATCTAACGGGAAAGATACTGTGTCAGCTGGGGTTCCCAGATCCCATGATGAGAGCGGGGGATGGAGGGAAGCCCCGCTTCTCGGCTTCTAGTGACCCACCCCTGCAGCCCAGGAAACCGCTGCCCCCATCACGTGCAGGGAGCTTGCTCCCGAAATTGATCAGGCGGAAGGATCGCTGAGCCGACGGAATTCTGACACGTTGGGAAACTAGTGGAGGCGTTAATGTAAACGCGCTCTGACGAGCATAGCCCTTGGACAGCGCGCACACCTGCAGGAGTCCCTTCCTCCTGTCATCCTTCCCTGTCAGCTCACGAGCACATCCTTTTATACCTGGTAACAGCACCCCCGGAAAAAAAGCCTCCTTTTATTAGTCAAACACAATGCATTTGCCAAAATACCCTTCATTAATCAAGTCACCTGGGCGGGGGGATAACATGTGAATTAAACGGTGCCCCACCAAGAGAACCTGTACCTTCAGGATTTTTTGGTTGTGTGTGTGTGTTTTTTTTACATTAGTGGTGATGCTGGAGGAATAATAAAAGCTGGATGTTGTGGAGGAGGAAAACGATGCACACTCCTAGTCTTGGAGAACCAGCCCGGCGGAAAGGTGGTGGACTTTCCTTCTGAAGGGCCCCCCGGTCCTGTGGCCGACAGAAGCAAAT
Source organism: Giraffa tippelskirchi (assembly GCF_054371585.1). Taxonomy (NCBI): domain Eukaryota; kingdom Metazoa; phylum Chordata; class Mammalia; order Artiodactyla; family Giraffidae; genus Giraffa; species Giraffa tippelskirchi. Next base: position 157,736,088 of record NC_137283.1, on the reverse strand, counting down.
CCAGTAGGACATCCATTCCCACAGCAGCCTCGCTTCCCAAGCACCACCAGGCGCCTCGCACCCTTTGGTTCCAAATGCCACTCTCCTGTATCTTACTTTTGTTTAAAAAGAAGGGGAAAAAAAAAAAAAAAGACAATAAAGGATAATAAAAACCCAAACAAATAACAACGAAGGGTCAGTGCCCTCTCCTGGGCCTGAGAAAGGTTTTCAGCTCTGCCCCATCTTCCGGTCCCAGGGGCCCCGGGGTCATGGGGCTCCTTCAGGTCCACGGTCAGGCCTCTCCTGCCCACAACAGGCCCCTCACTTGAGGCGCTGAGTCACGTTGGCCAGGGCGACCGCGAAGGCCTGCACGGCGGAGAAGGGGTACTGGAAGTCCAGGATGTAGGCGCTGCCGTCGATCCTCCCGAACTGCATCACCTGGGGTGGGGTGGGGTGGGGAGGCAGACATGTTAAAGGAGACCCTCAGGGCCACTCCCGACAGAGGCAGACTGCATGTCTGTGAGAGATGTGCGACTCTGATCTAACTCTAAGCTCCTCAATTTAACTGCGAGTTAGTGGGAAATAAAGGCATGAAGGACCATGTTGAACCATGCGGTGGGGACGCCACGAGGAAGATTCAGAGTGTGGGGCACTCCGTGGGTCAGAGGAAGGGGTTTCTCCACAAGGAAATAGAGGCGAGAAAGAAGCAGTAGAGAAAGGAATCTGCAGGCTGAAAGAGGCTTAAGAGAACCACTGCTTGTGACTGTCAGACGTCCCTGCTCAGAGAGGGACCAGGAGAGCACACCCGGTCCCCTCGTGTGCCTCTGCGTTCCTGTCACCCCAGGGCTTACTGGGACCACACTGGTGATGTTGTTTCATGATGTGACATTTATTTGTTCATGGTCTCTTTTCCATTTTTGTAAACTCCATGAGGACAGGGACCTTTCCTCTGCTTTCCTCAGTGCTTTAATTTCAGCACTCAAAACAGACATTGGCAAACTCTCTGGGAAGGGCTGATAATAAACATTTTAGACTTTGCAGGTCACGTGGACTTTGTCACAACTACTGAACTGCTGTTGTAGGATGAAAGCAGGGTAGACAGTACTGAAGTGGATGGATGTGGCTGTGTCTCAAGAAAACATTATTTATAGAAAGAGGCTGCAGGCTGGATGGGCCTGTGGGTCATAATTTGCCAACTCCTGGGCCCAGAAGATTGCAAGGCATGTAGCAGGTACTCTATAAACACTTGTTGAGCGAATTAACAATGTTGAGATTTAAATGAACGGTGAAAAGAGTTCCTAGAATAGTGGAGAAGGATAGTCCAGAATGACAGCCATGAAGTAGGACCACAACAACTCCAGGTTGGAGCAGGAAGAACTGAGAAACTACAAAAAGTGCTCAAGTGCACCAAGAGGAGATGCACGTTCTGCCGGAGAATCAGGGAAGGACTTAATGACAGAAACACAGAGAAATAAGCAAACAGAAGCGGGGTAATCATTACGTCCAGGGTAATGAGCCTCACAATAAAGGAAACGTAATGGCTCAGAGATGAGTCATATTTAGTGGCACCATCAGGGGACCCACGACTACTGATTTACCTGGGAAAAGGGGAAGGGAAAGTTCACCTGTGCTGGGGGGAGACTGAGGTGAAGAAAACGAACCAAGTTGCTCAGAGAGAAATAAGTACATGACGCTCCAAACTGAAAACTCAAGAAACAGAAGCAGAAACGTGTTCTTTGCTAATGCATCGACAGACACCAGGAAAAGCACTCAGAATTGGAAGAGTAAGCCTCTCGGAGGGTAGGTTCTGGGAGCGGGCAAGTGCCTGCTAATTTCCTCATGGGTCTTGTAGGAACCATCGGACTTTAAAAAATCAGGACACGGGTTACTTAGGTGAGAAATAAGTAAGACAGTGACAGGCACACTGAACATGAGAGGCCTGAGTGGCCCCCCCAAGAGACATCAGCTGTGTCCCACAGTTCCCACCGGCCTTCTGAACGACTCTCCTCGAAGGCCAAAGCCCAGAGATCTGTCTCGACTAGAAGGTCACGTTCTGGCCGCACCCCGGGACACGGCTTCTTACCTGCCGCCCCTCCAGCTCGATCTGGAAGTTCTTTGCCGACTCCTGGGTCACCCGCCCCCCGAAGTCCAGCTGGTACACCTGCGTGGCCTCATTCCAGAGAGGCTGCTTGTTGGCCATGACGTACACGAAGCCCTGGCTGCCCAGCCGGCCGTCCTCCTTCTCGCTGGCCTTCCTGCACTTGAATTCCTCCAGCTCGCTGGCCGCCCGCAGGCTCCTTTTACTCTTCCAGCCCTTCTTGCTGCCCTGGCTCTGGTTCATCAGCTCATCCCCGCTGATGAACAGCTCCGGCTCGCTCTCCGAGCTGTCCTGGAACTCGTTTGTCTTATTCAGCTTCTTCGACTTCAGTTGGTCCTTCTGACTCTTCACTTTCTTCTTCTCCCTCCCCAAGCGGGGGCTGGAGATGAGGGAATTAAAGTCGCTCAGCGTCCGAGCCTCCTTCTTCACCTTGCCCTCAGTGATGGCCTGAACACTGCTCTCCTCTGCCCGGCTGTCCAGCCGCTTTCGGTTCTTCTTCCCAAATTTCTCTGTCCGCTGGGGGACCGGGCTCTCTGTCAGGGAGAGGACTTCCTGGAAGTTGTCTGCGGTCTCCACCATCACCTCTGTCCCCAAGTGGCTTTGGAGGTCGGTGGGCGGGGGGGACACCAAGGGCTTCTCCACCACCAAGTGTGTCTTGGCGGGGAGAGTGCCCTGGGGGTTCTGCACAGGTGGGCAGGCGCTGTAGGAGTTCCAGGGGTGCAAGGCGATAGGTGGCAGCTGTAAACTCGAGCAGGCGCTGCTTCCTGGGTACATGGGGGGCAGGGTGCAGTAGGACAGGCTGGGCGGGTAGGCCGGCTGCAGAACCACGGTGGACTCTGGCTGGGCAAACTGCGCTGGGGCCAGGGTGTCTTTCGGGGAGCAGGGAGCCTGCAACCCCGGCAGCGGGGAGGTGCTGTAGCCGGCCGGGTAGGGTACCCCCATCCCATAGCCAGGCTGGAAAGTGGTAGTAGGGCTGGCAGGAGCCTTGGGGGAGACGAACGGCACTCGGGACATGTCCAGGTGCTGGCTTGGACCTACCATCAGAGGGGGCAGTTTCAGGGGGTTGGGCACCGCGCTCTGGGCTGTCCTTTCCTGAGGGACCCACACGTCCTCTCCCAGCACAGGGTCCCACTGGTAGGGGGGCGGCCGCTTAACGGTCACGGCGGCCTCGCCCAGCGCCGGGTGCCTCGGCGGCTTGTCGGCCGGACAGTGCTGGGCCAGCGCCTCGTCCTCCGTGAAGGCCGAGTTCACGTAGTCGGCGCGCTCACGGGCGCCTTCGGCCGCGCCCAGAAGGCTGTAGGATGACTGGGAGGTCAGCGGGGAGGTGCTGGCCGCGTGTGCCAGGCCGGCGCCGGGCTGCGCTCCCGCGCCCGGCTCGGGCCGGCCCCCCGCGCCCCCCGCGCCGCTGCACTGGCTGCAGGTGTAGAGCGCGTGCGGCGGCCGCGCAGGGAAGGGCGCCGCACCCTTGGGCTTGGGCGGGTGCGGCGGCGGCCGCGGGGGCTCGACCAGCTGCGCTGCCCTGAGCACCGCCTCGCGGTTGTTCCTGCGCAGCGTGGCGTGGATGAGGCTGCCGTCCGGCCTCTGCCCCGTGCCCCGGCCGGGGCCCAGCGGGCCGGCGAGGTCAGGGTAGGGCGGTGGGTCCCCCGGGGGGATGGAGTAGCGTGGGACTGTCAGGCGGGTGAGGGTGGCGCTGGTGCAGGGCTGTGGGACTTTCTTCTCGGTGGCCGTGAGCCTCAGCGTGGCCGAGCTGCCGGGCAGCGTGTAGGTGTTCTGCGAGCAGAGCATCCTAGTCCGGGGCCGGCACACCTCCTCCACGTTGCCGCTACTGTCGAAGGTGGTGATCCGCTCGTACCCCAGGGGCGGCTGGTAGTGCGCTGCTGTGGGGTACGGAGAGAAGTCGCCCTTCTTCAGGCACGTGTCCACCGGGGGCTGCGGGGGCAGCAGCGGGGGCGGCGGCGCCGCCGTGGTGGGGGCGGCAGGGATGGTTCCAGGGTAGGGAGGCGGGGGGTTCATCTTGGCCACCTGGACCTCCTGGGGGGCACTGAACACCACTGCGTCCCCCTCGGCGGCCAACTGGGGCACCGGCCGCAGGGCCTTGGCTGGCTTCTGCAGATGCTCGTGGTCTCGGTCGCTGTGGTCCAGCACGGACAGCTGGATGGCCCCCTGGGCTGGCGGCGGCAGGGAGAGCTGAGGCGGGTTGGGGAGGCCGCGGCCCATCTCCACGCCTCCGAAGATCACCTGGCCGGGGCTGGAGTAGCGGCTGGACACGGGGTACTGGCTGGACACGGGGTACTGGGCGGCACTGTCACTCGTGTGCTCGGCACTGCCCACGGCTGTGGTCTGATTGGTCAGGACGTCCAGCTGCACATTTTGGTTGGCCAGCAGGGACTGCACCAGCCCGATGCTCTGTGTGGGGGACATGGCTTGAGCTGAGCTGTGGATGGGGGCGATGGGGATGTTCACGGTACATGGCGGGTTGTTTTCAGGTACACCAGATGCTCCTGTCACTGGAAGGCAATTAGGGAGATGAGCTGCTTACAAAACAGTGCCATGAAACTGGGTCAGCACAACTCATCCAGTCCTCCTGCATACCAAATGCAATGGCTACAGAGGAAGGTGTGTTTGCTTAGGGAAAGCTGGACAGTTCACACAAATTATGCAAAACTTCTCTAATGTTTCTAGAGGATCACACAGGATGACCCTGATGGGTTCTTCAGGGAAGCCTACAGTCATCCATAAGGTTAGGGCATTGCCAGAGCTTTTCAATAAATACCACGTTCCTGAATGGCACCAGGGCAAATGAGTGTTTAAAGATGCTGATTATTTGTGATCTTGATAAAAGGGCCCACTCTTGGTGCAGGAAGCGGGCAGTGGTACAGTATCAAAGTCCACTGAAGACTCAAGGCCTAGGCTTTGGGGTAGATTTCTCCAGAGTTATGGGCTGGTCAGTGTAGGACGTGCCCTGTAGCACATGTGTGTCTGAGATTTGTATATAAATTAAGTTTCTGTAAATAGAACCATGTGAAATGCAGCAGAAAAGACCACTGAAAAGACTCTTCCAGCAAATCTGCATATGAGGGGAAGGGTCATTTCCTAATTTATCTGCTTTTTAGCATTTCAAATGGTGTGTAAGGTGAGCCACACTGAATAAACCCTGTACATGTGACTTATTTGTACAGAGTGTGCATTTGCATGATGATGGGCAGAGCACATGCGAGTGCTCAGGGCCACTGTCTGGATGACCCTGTCTAAAGTGCTCACCGAGCGTGCCAAGCTGGCTCCTGCAGGCCTGTGAGTGCTGCTAGTATGTGAGCAGGAAATAGCATTTAACAGGCTAATTGCAGAGGCTGGTGACCTTTCACCAGGACTGTACCATGAAGCCAGCTGGTTCGTGAAAAGCCAAGCCTGCCCTCAGCTCCTGTAACAGACTCTCCCCGCCCCTGGGTGCTCTGGTGAGACAGCATGGCCTCCGGGCTGCACGAACCTGCGCCCCATCTCAAATCTACTCTTTCTGTGCCGCTTCCTCTTCCAGACGCTCTCCCTTCTACATGGCACTCTGAGGGCAGGTGTCTTCCCCGCTGAAGGAGGGTCTCTGTCACGTCCTGAGCACTGAGTGTAAGCCCCTCGTCCACAGGGAACCACAGACGATTATGACCACAGCTGAGCATCAGACAGAGCTCTACCTGTCACCTTCCAGGAGAACGGAGGCCAACACAGGGAACGTGTAAAAGACACTCCTATATCCGAGGCTGTGACAGCAGGACATGGGCTATATGCTCAAATGTGTATAGCCTGACCAAACAGCAGGCTCCTGCAGTTGCAAGACCGTGCCCATCAGGACTGCATGAGTTGATAACATCTGCTCTACCACTCTGAGAAGCCGTCAGAGAACCAGAGGCGGCTACCATGAGCAAGCACCACTGCTTTACAGGTAAAAACCTAGGCTGAGAGAAATCAAGCGAGTCCCCATGTTCAGGGCCTGAGGTGGGATCAGAGGCCCTTGCCCTGCACCCCGTGGGGAGGAGCAGAGCCCCTCTGTTTGAGAATGACCAGGGACAGGAGAAGTCCATGAACCATGCAGGGTTCCTCTGGCTCAGAAACCAGAGATTTTTCAGAGCCTGTATTTACATAATTGCAGGCAGGCTTTTTTGAGAATAGTCACAGACAAGTAACTGGCAGACTAATTACAAATCATTCTAATCTATTAATAATCAAAATTGGGTCCCATGACCAGAAAGCACTTAAATTAATTTGAGATGCTACAAATATTTCAAATTTGTAAACTAGAATTTTAAAACCTTGTACCAGATTTTAACTCAGACCAGGCTTCCATGCACAGAGCCCTGCACTGCACTTAAAGAGAGAGAGAGGCTGAAATGCACAGGTTTTCCACCCTGGAGGCGGGGAAGGTTTGAGAAACCGGGCTCTGTGGGCACAGGGTCATCTCAGTGATGTCCTTCTCTAAGCAGGGGCTGACAGGATGAGGGCTGGCCTAGGGCCGGTGAGACTGGGCTTCAGTTATGATTTCTGAGTCCTGATTGGTCCTGTTAACGTCTCTTTATCCGGGCACAGAACCAAGAGGAAAACCATGAGGATAACGAGATGGTGGAAGTGCTCTGTGAACACGAGGCATTGCGGCCCCGCGATCGTCCTTGCTCTGGTGGCTTCCTTCCTCCCCAAACCAACGACAGGAGGTGACCTTTCTCCTGCGACACCTCACACACCTTCCACCCTGAGGAAGTTGTACCTTTTCCAAACTGTGACAGCAGACACATCTCACATGCTGTAATCCTCAACTACTTACCACTCTGTCCCCTCACCATTAACAGAGGGTGTGGGCTCGTGACAAACCGGTTGACATGCGTGAACACACCTGGCAAGTCATCTTCATCTTCACTGAAAACATTCGGGTTGAAGACAGGTAAATTAACGTAGTCCATGGAAATCTTCCGAACCTCCGGGAGATAGATGGTCATCTGCCGCGGCTGGAGATGCAGGAGGCTGGTTTTGTAGATTACTGGTGGGGAGGAGGAGGGACGCATAGTCAACAGAGATGCGGCAGAGGACAGCCAAGGCACCAGCAGAGCCCCTCGTGGGAAGGGAGATGGGGCCCCGGTGGCTCTGCCGTCAGAAGACAGATCTAGTGCAGGTAGAGCCCAGGGCCAAAGGGCAGCCATTCCAGGCACAAGACCGCCAACTCCTAACCCAGACACGGTGTGGATGCGGGAACGACAAACACCCGGACACAGCGTGGACGTGGGAATGACAAACACCCAAATTCTCCGTCTACACAACAAGTTGTCCAGCCACTCTGCCAGTAGTTTGTCTACAGAACCACACACATTTCACATGTTAAAGACAAATTCTGTTTTGGAATGAGCTGGGTACGATAAATTTATTTTTAAAAACCTCATTTGTAATCGGAGGGATAATTTAGCAAAAATAGTTATGATAACCACAATGCCAAGCTCGGGGAATCAAATTCTGCTTTTATTCAGGATTGAATTCTCGTCTGACTTACTTTCAACATCAGGATAGAGACTGACAGGGAACTGCCACATGCTTTCTATAAAAGGGCCGAGTAAACGTGAGCAGTTAAGAGCTACTCACTCGAGTTGGGTACAGAGAGAGCCAGATGCTCTGGGTTCCTGCCCAGTTCTGTCCTCCCCCGGTTCCATTTTGCCCAATGTCTCCATCTTCCAACAGACATGACATTTAACTGGTACTTGAAAATGAAGTCTATAAAGATTTACCACTAAGAACTGCACTAACAGTCAGCCAACTTGTTCTTATAGCTTCTAATGCTCTCTTCTTGACTTTCCTCAGAAGTTTGCCTCAAGAACCTGAAGACACTGGTACCAAAATCTGCCCACAGTAAAAGGCCAGAAATCAAAATGACCAGAAAACCTATCAGAGCTTTTGGCTATTTTTACCACCCAGGGCTCTTGTATTAAAAAAATGAAAGCACCACTGGCAAAAAAAACAAAAACAATTTGAACAATAATTCTATTCTTCACTAAATCATGGTGGCTAGAGTCAAACTTTGGAGGGGAAACACACGCTAATCTTTCGGTGTTGTAAGAGCTCGCTGTTAGTTTACGCCACTGGAGGTTGAACTCGATTCCTGAGTCTGAGTTCCGATGGGGGTGCAGCGCTTACCTGCACCGAGGTTGGTTGGCAGGAAAGCAGCCAAGCCCACGATCTTAAATTTGGTTCCCCAGATATTAGACGTGACCTGAGCGAGATAGTTGTGCTGTGGGAAAAAGGAAGAAGAATCACAATCTGTTTCCACATTTTCTATCAATCACTTAAGAAGTAAGAATGCTAACACTTTTTGCTTAAAAAGCTGCAGGTGGTGGCCACCAATGGAAATATTCACTCTCTGTGTCATTCCACCATTTTCAAGACCAGACGCTGCCGAGAGCACACCAGCCCTGTTTTCAAATGGCAGCTCATGGGCTGTGTTTCTCGGGTTGGGAGCAAGTGGTGGATGGATCCCAGTGTGTCCATGCATGGGGAGGTTAAAAGGTCACAAGAGTGACTTGGGCACACTTTTCTTCACCTCTCCTTTTGCCCGGTCACTTGAACTACCAGGGTACCAAGCTCTGACTCCATTCTTAGCCTTGGTATTTCTCCTGGAAACATCAGTTGCACTGATACCCGTGTGTCCCGAGACCACCTGACTATCTGTTTTTTCATTTGATTAAATGTCATAAAATTTTAAAAGTTATCACTGTGCCCCAAAACACACATATACATAGGCTGTGTGTGTGTGCCTGTGTACGCATGCACACAGGTGCAAAGGCAATAATCAAGATTAATAAAATCCAGCTCCTCAAGAAAAGGGAACCCTCCAACACTGCTGGTAGAAACGCAAGCTGGTACAGCCACTATGAGCAACAGTATGGAGGTTCCTCAAAAAACTAAAAATTGAAATACCATATGATTCAGCAATTCCATTTGTGGGTACTGTCTGAAAAGAAAACCCTCAAAACACTAATTTGAAAAGATATGTGCACTTCTAATGTTCACAGCAGTATTATTTAAAGCATCCAAGACATGGAGGCAACCTAACTACTCAACAATAATAGATAAATGGATAAAGAAGCTGTGGTAAACACACACGAACACTAAAATATTACTCAGCCATAAAAAGAGTATGTTATTGCAATAACATGAATAGACCTGGAGGGTATATGCTAAGTGAAGTATGTCAGACAAATACTGCATGATTTCACTTATACGTGGACTGCAAAAAAACAAAACAAATGAACAAACATAACAAAACAGAAACAGATTCATGGGGAACAAACAGGTGGTTGTCGGGGGTGGGGGTGGGGGTGGGGGTGGGTGATAAGTGAAATAGGTGAGGGAGATTGAGAGCTACAACTCCAGTTACAAAATAAATACTTTCAGGGATGAAATGTACAGCATGGAGAATGTAGTCAATAACATTGTAATAACTTTGTATGGTGACAGCCAGTAAGCAGACTTATCATGTGACCATTTTAAAATGTATAAAAATATCAAATCACTATGTTGTACACCAGGAACTAACAGTGTTATAGGTCAATTATAGTTAAAAACAAAAACAAAAACCTATATACACACATATGTATACACGCATACACTCAGCTTATAACCCAAGGGAGGAGATAAGGCTTGTAGTTATTCACACACAAGGGAGTCACTGAGAAAGGATAAGGGAGCATAAACAGGATGCACTGGGCTTATTGTGGCTAAGCCAGGGAAGGAAGGCTTTGGACAGAGGTGGTTATACCTGGAAACCTGCAGACAGACCACGGGGAGGAGACAAGAAGGTGGGCCCACTGATTGGGAGATGCAGGCAGAAAGTGGGAAGAGGCCAGTCAACTGCGAGGCAGTGGCCCTGGGGTGAAGGGGGCCAGGCCGGCCAGACTGTGGGGCTGCGACCAGGGCTGGGCTCCTGGGACACTGGGAGTCACTGAGGGGTCAGGAGTGGCTTGGGGGACCTGTGGTGGACGTGAGGAGATGTCTCAAGCAGAGCTGCTTTGGAGAAGGTTCTTGTGGCAGTAGCGGGGATCCCCGAGGTGAGAGGGAGGCCGAGTGGGACAAGGAGGCGGCAAGGGCCCCGAGGGGCTGCCGTCCCAGGCACGGAGACGGTCCCCAGGGCTCAGCCACCCTCACACACGTGCAAGGGGGAAGGGCAGTGGGGCTCCGATACCTGAGTGATGTCTTCAAAGGGAAACTCCCTCCGCGCCAGGCTGGGCGAGCCGATGGACGGCTTGCGCATGGGCAGGCGAGGAGAGCGGGAGAGCTCCTGAGCAGCGCGCGACAGCTTGGGGGACTTCCGGGCCTCGATGTTGATCCTGCAGAGACCAGGCCGGGGTCAGGCACCCACCCATGGGCCCCCGGGCCCTCCTCACTCTTGAGAAGCCCCCGTGGACATCACACCCTCAGGGGCAGGGCCCTTAATCAGGTCCATTCCGCCTGCTTTTTTGCCTTATGAATATGAGGAAAGAAGGACAGAACTATATGTGGAATAGTATATATTTAAAAATAAACTGCAGTTAGATCAAGTGATTCATTTGTAAGTAACTTTACTTGAGGCTTCTCTGGTGGCTCAGATGGTAAAGAATCTGCCAGCAGTGCAGGAGACCTGGGTTCCATCCCTGGGTCAGGAAGATCCCCTGGAGAAGGAAATGGCTACCCACTCTAATACTCTTGCCTGGAGAATTCCATGGACAGAGAAACCTGGCAGGCCCCAGTCCATGGGGTCATAAAGAGTTGGACACAACTGAGCAACTAATGCTTTCACCTGAGAATTAACTTTCACTTTCTACTAATAGTGGGCCTCCCAGGTGGTTCAGAGATAAAGAATCCACCTGCAGTGCAGGGGACATGGGTTCAGTTCATGAGTCAGAAAGATCCCCTGGTGAAGGAAATGGCAACCCACTCTAGTATTCTTGCCTGGAAATCCCATGGATGGAGAAGCCTGGTGGGTTGCAGTCCAAGGGGTTGCAAAAGTATTGGACATGACTCAGCGACTAACCACCAACAACAAATAGTGTATTTAGAAATGCGTTCTGTCAGGGGTTTACAAAATTAATCCTGGGGAAAATAGCGGGTGGGAAGAGTTATTTCACACCTGAAGGCCATAACAACTTCACAGGTCTTAATTCATGACGTCTGGATTTCAACAGACTGACCTAGCATTTCACCACTATATTTAAACTAAACCAGCAGATCCAAAGTTTTCCTTCAGTTCCCATGCTTATGGCATAGGGGACACGTGTTTTATGCCAATCTGCCCCAGAGAGTATAGTATTATAAAGATGAATATGGTAAGGTTGATGGCATTCTATGAAGGAAAAGCACCGAGCCTCACATATAACACTTGAGGACTTGATAAGACATCTAGGGCTGAGGACGATGGAGCTGGTTAAAGCTCTGTGTTGAGGACAGCCAGCCTGGCTGCCAGGTGGGGGGATTCACTGGGAGACGGCAGGAAGGAGGGCTGGCTCTGGAGACTGCAACACCCTGGAAGGTTAGAGGATATTTAGAGGTGAGGGTCTTAGTGATGAGCAATGCACCCTTTAAGGAAATTGGTGGCCAGGTCAGGGAGCTGGGACAGGGGATGCTGGGTTTCTTATCTATAACAACATAAGCCCTTCCATCTACTCTCACTGTTTTGCCATTCCTTAGGGCAAACTTGAGGATTATTATTTTTTAGTTCACTTTCCCCATTACAGAATTATAGGCATGTAATTTGACATTTTCTTTAGCACATTACGTACGCTGTAAAAACCTCTTCCTCACTCTTCTCAAAGTAGAAGATAAAACAAGATTGAGAAAGGAGTACGGCAGGGCTGTCTGCTGTCACCCTGTTTGTTTAATCCATACACTGAGCACATCAAGAGATGTAGCGGGCTAGATGAGTTACAGGCTAGAATCGAGATAGGTAGGCGAAACATCAATACCCTCAGACATGCAGATGATACCACTCTGATGGCAGAAAGCAAAGAGGAACTAAAGAGCCTCCTGATGAGGGTGAAGGAGGAGAGTCAAAGAGCTGGCTTAAAACTATGTATTAAAAAAACTAAGATCATGGCATCTGGCCCCATTACTTCATGGCAAATAGAAGGGGAAAGGTACAAGTAGTGACCGATTTCCTCTTTGCGGGCTCTAAAATCACTGCGGATGGTGACTGCAGCCATGAAATCAGAAGACATTTGCTTCTTGGCAGGAAAGCTATGACAAACCTAGACAGTGTGTTGAAAAGCTGAGACATTGTTCTGCCGATGAAGGTCCATATAGTCAAGGCTATGGTCTTCCCAGTCGTCACGTAGAGTTGTGAGAGCTGGACTGTAAAGAAGGCTGACTGCCAAAGAATTGATGCCTTCAAACTGTGGTGTTGGAGAAGACTTCTGAGAGCCCCTTGGACAGCAAGGAGATCAAACCAGCCAATCTTAAGGGAAATCAACCCTGAATACTCATTGGAAGGACCATGCTGAAGCAGAAACTCCTGTATTTTGGTCATCTGATGCAAACAGCTGACTCAGTGGAAAAGTCCCTGATGCTGGGAAAGATTGAGGGCATAGGAGAAGAAGGCATTAGAGGATGAGACAGCTGGATGGTATCACTGATGCAATGGACATGAACTTGGGCAAACTTTGGGAGCTGGTGAGGGACAGGGACACCTGGTGTGCTGCAGTCCGTGGGGTCGCAAAGAGTCAGACACGACTGGGCGACTGAACAACAACAACAATTTGACATTCTCTTTAACAGGTTACATGTACTGTAAACCCTCTTCCTTCCTCTTCTCAAAGTGAAAGATAAAACAAGCTCCCTGGCTGTGACCCCCATGGCACCCACCGTTGGTGCTGATCCCTGGAAGTTCTGCGTGCTTAGCAGACCTCCTTCTGGACGCCTTTTTGTGTCGCAAAGGAGAGGATGAGGGAAGCTGAGACAGCTGTGGGCAGGCCTTCTGGATGAAAGGTGGGTGCGCCCGTTGCCTGTGCCCCTCAGCTGTCGGTTTCAGCAGGACTCTGCCACAGACACACATCTCTGACACACCTCCAGAGACACACAGCAGGGAGCACACTCCTGCACGTCCAGGTTACCTTGGGAGTTTGGGTGATTTGCTAGCTCGGGAGATTTTGGGAGACTTCTTGGCAGCCCAGTCGTCACTCAGTTCAATGTCGCTGGAGTCGGAGCAGTTGCAGCTGTCGATCATGGTGGAAATCAAGCTGTTTCCATAGATTTCATCTGGTGAGACACAAGCAGCAAGATTTAGGGGAGTGACGCCGATTAGCTCCCAGCAGTGGTCGTTACTGGAAACCAGAGGACAGACTGACTCCACAGGCCATCATTTTCAGTGTAGAGGTTGAAACAGGAAGGAGCAGGACAGTTCTCCTTCTACATTTTCACGCTATTCCAGTTTCTAAGCAAAAGTGAGTAATTACTTCTACTGCTATCAACGTGGGTATGAACTGTAATGCCTCTGGAATGTACAAAACAGCCTGGCCCCATTTACCGTGTGGAAAGCTGGAGCCAAAACGGCTGTGCTCTCACGCCACAGGACACCCTTGGCATTGGTCCGGGTCCACGTGGGCTCTCAGCAGCCCTGGAACCCAGGCCACGCAAGGGGCTTGCCGACTCAGTGCCCCCCAACCCCCGTCACTGCCCTCGGTGAGCCTGCTGCTGAGCCGGGACCTGGGAAGACCCCCCCGTGGGTTCCAGGCCTGCTTTGAGCAATGGCTGGAAGAGGACCCAAGCAGCAGGACACTGAGTGGCAGCTGTGGACTCCATGGAGGGGCCCGTTTGGGAGCCAGCCGGCCACCAGGCAACAGATGCAAGGCCCGAGCCAAAGGTGATGTGTGGGGAGCAGGTCGTCACAAAGCCACAGAGCAGATGGAGTTCCTGTTAGACTTTCCCCAAAAATACCCTTCTTCTTTGCTGACTTCCTCATCTCTTGGGGCTCCAAGAGCATCACCTGGCAAAGTAATAAAAAAGCCAAATGAAATTATTTCTAGAATATGAGAGATCTAGTTGTTCAAAAGGGCTACTTACATCTACAAGGATGAGTCTGTTCATTCAAACTAGTCTCTAGGTTTCTGAGCATATGGAGGTGACATCTGCAGACAGGGGCCTCTCAGATGCCACAGGAGGCAGAGCAGAACAGCTGGGCAGAGAGGTCACTGACGCCCCGTCTGTGTCACCACCGCAGCCCTAAACTGCTGCCCAGACCGGGGAACACAACTCTTGCACCCAGCAAGCCCCAGTGCTGGGCATCCGAGCCCCATCACCCGCCCTGAGTAGTACTTTATCTATAATTAAATAAACTATTCCTGGATCTAAGGAAGCTTGGCCACGATTCAGAACCCCCTGTGAGCCCACAGGATGCTTCCACATGTTCCTGAGCACAGAGCCAGTCCACTGACCCGAGCAAGTTCTGCAACACACCGTCCACCCAACATTGACCTACTTGTGCGTGCCAGGATTGCACTGTCGCTATAGGACTCACTACTTGCTCTTTTCTCACTAATGTCTTAGTCTGTTTTGGCTGCTATAACAATATGCCACACACCGGGGGCTTATAAACAACAGAAATTATCAAGTCTTCCAGTTTTAGAGGCTGGAAGTCCAAGGTCAGGGGGCTAGCATGGGCAGGTTCCAGTCATGGCCTCTTCGGGGTTATGGACTGCGGGCTTCTCACTGTGCCCTCGTGTGGCAGGAGGGGCTAGTGATCTCACTGCAGCCCTTTTTATAAGGCACTGAGCTCATGACATAAAGGCCCTGCCCTCTTGAACTAATCACCTCCCCAAGGGCCTATCTCCTAACACTACTGCCATTTCAACCAGTTGAAACCAAGCTGTCAAACCAAAGTGTCAGCATTTTATTTTTCACAGCGAAAATGCTCAGAGCAAAGGTGTCTATGGAGCGAAGCTTATGGCAAAAATACTTCACATGGGCTTAGACAACAGAAATTTACTTTCTCAGTCTGGAGGCCAGAAGTCCGGGATCAGCGTGCCAGCAGGATCAGGTTCTGGTGAGGGCGCTCTCCCTTCCTGCTGACAGTCCTGCCTCACCGTGTCCTTACACGGCATGCGCGTGTGGAGAGACCAGAGACCTCTCTCCTCCTTCCAAGGCCACAGTCCTACTGGATTAGGACCCCACCCTTATAGCCTCCTTTAATCGTAATCGCCCCTAAAAGCCCTGTCTCCAAATACGGTTCACAGCACCCCAGCCTGCTGCCCTGCTCAAATTCTTGTCACTCTCCCATGCAAGATACACTCGCCCTGTCCTGGCAGCCCCCAAGTCTTCTGCCCCATTCCAGCATCAACACTTTCGTCTAAGGCCCAAGGTCCTGTGTAAACGTCATCTAAGTTAGACGTGGGGGAAACATGATGTACAATTCACACTGAGGCAAAACTCCTTTCCAGCTGTGGAGCAGTGGAAGCAGACAAGCTATGGGTGTCCAAAATACAGTTGTGGGGACAGGCGCAGGGGAGAGTCCTGTCCAAAGGGAGAAGAAAGAGGGAAGAAGGAAAGGGAGGCTCCCAGAGAGAACTGTGCAGGGAGCACCTGGGCGCAACCACGGAGACCAGGCTGGGGGAGCTCCTGGAAGGAAGGGCTGGCCCATCATGCTAGACCTCCATGGACAAGCAGGATGCAGTCAGCTAGAGCAGCTAATGGTGGATGAGCCAGGGGCAGAAGGAAGATTCTAGAGGAAGGCTGAGGAGTGGGCTGGAGGTTCAGAAGCTTTAACTCTCTCGTTCCCTCTGGGGGGCGGGCAGAGACAGCACCCCACTACTACCTTCCGATCGTAAGCACATAAGGTCCTCAGTGAACACCTGATAAATAACCCGCAGAGGCAGCTGCTGGCTGCCTCTCACCACAGCCCCGACCCCACGGAGCCCTACGGAACGCTGTCACAACCGCAGCAGGAGCATTTAGAGAAGCCTTAACTTTTAACAGAGAAATGGAGCGGCTTCAAGGATGCTCCTCGCCAGCCAAGGCTGGCTCGCGTTTCATCCACAGGCCCCATCTGTGCATGCAGGTGCCCACCAGGGCCGCCATGCCCCGGGGGAGAGCCCCACCTGATCGGCCGTCCGTCCGCGGGTCCATGATGACGAACTCAGGCCGCAGCTTGCTGATGCGCCGGCCCTTGAGGATGGGCACCAGCCCGCCCAGATGCTCCAGGTAGAGTGTGTAGCATGGGCCGCCCACCTCCGGGTCGTCCTCCGTGCGCTTCATGGTGCAGTGCAGCCGCTCGCTGCCGGCCGACGGGTAGCTGACGAAGTCCCGCATATTGTTGGGGTCTGGGATTGGGGGCTAGAGGCAGGACACGGAAGGAAGAGTGTGGGCCTCACCGGTGACTATGCACTGGCTGCGGCTCAGGGACTCACGGCTCTGGAGGCACAGGGGACTCTCCCAGGAGCTTTCAGAGAGACCTCAGCCAGGAACCCCAGCTCAGACAGTGGAACTGGAACCTGTAGCGGGCCTGGGCATGGGCGTGTTCTCAAAACTCCCCAGGCGACTTGAATGTGCAGCCAAGGTTGAGAATTGCTACTGCAGAACCAAGATTGTAAACCAACTTGGGGAAAAAAAAATCATAACAGGTTCTAAAACTCTGATGTTTTAGAGAAAAAGTAACCAACAAGCCAATGTGATACATAGAAGCAAAGAGAGAAAACAAAAGAAGAGAATATTGTACAGAAAAGAACCCAAGGAGCAGGTGGAGGCCCAGAGGGTAAGAGGGAAAGCTGCCCTTAAACAGTGACTGGCAGCACAGTCCACCCACTCCCACCGAGAACAGACTAGGTTACTGCCAGGTTACAGCTGGCAGCCAGTGCTACGTGGGGTCGGCCTCCTGAGCACAGGGGTGAGGAGAGCAGATCCTAGGACCAAACGGGGCTCACTCCTGACCACTCCCGTAACTGTGGATGAAGAGCTACCTGACTTTCAGGAACACGTGCCCTGCTCTCGAACATGGGAAGCACGGCAGCGGCTGCCAGTGAGTCAGGACTGAACGGATAGACTGGTCATCGGGAGGGCCACGGCAGTCAGGCTCGGAACGCTACTGTTGCCACGAGAGGCTCACGTCCATCACCCAGGACCAATCCCCCTTGGACACGGACGCGAGGGGCAGACCGCACGGGGGAGGACCACGGTCCTTCGGGGGCGGGAGGGCAGGGTGAGGGAGGAGGAGGTGGGGGGCTTCACCTTGATGGTGGGGATGAAGGCAGTGGAGAGGTAGGAGCAAAGGCGGGGGGGCAGGGTCAGCTTGCTGACGTCCTTGTCCTCGCGCAGGGCGCTGGCGATGGCCTGCTGGCACAGCAGCTGCAGGCTGGACACCCGGTGCTCCACGCGCACCACATACAGGGCCGGTCCCGACGCCATCAGCAGCCGCGAGTCCCGGTGTCCCCAGCAGATGGAGACGATGGGGCGCTGCCAGGGAGGGAACGGAGGGCGACTGTCAGCCTGGGCTCTTTGGGAAAGCAAACCGAGGTCATGCACCCCGTGTCGAGCAAAACAAAGTCATCTCACAGATTTGTAGCATGTTGGTTTTAAAAAGCACAATAGAGAACATTAAATCCACATGATAAAGAGTCAGTACTATCGGTGAATAGCAGTTAGGTCCCCAGGCCAGAGCCCAAAGCACCAGAACGGTGTTACAAATTCTTTCACATGGATTATCTCATTAAATTTGGTGACAAAAAAAACCTAACTGAGCTTCATATAATGACATTTCTGCCAGGGGATGCACTTAGCCTGGGGTACAGTAACCCCTTTTCCATACTGAGGCCCTGACTACTTGGACCCTTAAGTTACCAGTAGCAGTCCAAGGCTTGGAGAGGTAGTGAGGAGGTAGATCAGATGGCCCATCACTTTGGTCCCAATGAGGAACATCTCAGAGTTAGATCAACACTGGATTCAAGTCACACGCTCGTGACCCGGGGAATATTATATAACCCTGGAAGTCTCGTACTTTTTCATGAGTAAAATAGGGGCTGTGAGGATTAAAGGAGATGAAAGATAACAGTGCTTCTGGGATCCATCACAGGTGACAACCCCCAGATTCTCAGCTATCCTTGAGCTGATGGGGCAGGAAAGGGCACAGAGAGGAACACAGTTTCTGTGGCTCAGTAGTTTCAGCTACTCTAGGGGTTTGTGGACATTATTTGCTTTGAAAAGGGAGGATGATAGCCAAATATGCGAGTCAGAAACTGGCTGAGTTGGGGAAAAGAAATTCAAAGCTCAGGGATTCCATCAGCCAAGGAAGAAAGAAAGAGGTGGAGGGCTCTGATGGAGAAGCAGCGAGAGAATCTGCTCCTTCTGATCCAGGCAGATGGAGTCCTAATTTAATGGAGTCCTGAGGGGCTGCCAGGATCGGAAGCGGGGACACCAGATCTTGCATATGAAACAGATAGGAGAGAACCTTCACGACACTTCAGTGACAATCGTCGAGATAAAAGGAACACATGAAGACACTAGCTTAAAATAGCCTCCAGGGTCAGCTAATTCTGGTTTCAAATTCAAAACAAAATGCAAGGCTGAAGATAATTCATCTTTCATTGCCATCACAGCAAGGCCAGGCAGCCGCTGGGTGGGACCATGGCTGTGGTCCCCTGGAGGAGGCCCGTGGGGCCTGGTGCTCAGTCTGGGGGCTTCAGACTACTTCCAAGATGGGCCTCCTTATAAGAGGATCCCTCACAGAGGGTAGTCCCAACAAAGGACACTGTTAACTGACAGCAAGATGTGATCACTGCTGAAGACAAGGCAGACAACACATAAAAAAATATACCCCCTAAACTTCTTGGCATCAGCTACTACCTCCCAATTAGTGCAGTTTAGGACAAAAGTTCTTTTAGTATTGTAATCATGCTTAGTCATACTATAATATATAAGTGTATCAAATCCACATCCTGTACACCTTAAACTCAAAAAGTGTTCATATCAAATAAATCTTAATAAAGCTGGAAATAAATAAGAAAATCAACACACACAACAAAATCCTTTTATACCTGGTGTATACTTGCACAGGTTCTTACAGTCATCTTCCTCTTTACAAGTCTCATCTCCTGCTGGTGCTCACCTTCTTGTGCTGTTCACTGGCGCTCCAGCCTACAGAGCCCTCACTACAAGTGTTGTGTTGTTTCCGAAAGCACAGGAGTTGAGGTGGCGGCACAGACCCAGGGTGGTTGTGCCCACAGACACAGGGTGGGGGCGCCTCGATTCAGTGGCCTCGCCCTCAGCGATCTCTGGGGCCCCGTCTGTAGGTGGAACAGGTATTCCCTGGTCTCCCTCAAGCCAGCCTCACGCACGGGGCGTGTCTTCTCCAGGCACGCCCCACCCTCTACCCCCCAGGATCAGCTGCAGCAGGAGAGAACTGTGTCTGTCCAATATTCTCTTCCAGCAAACCTGGATACACACGACTCCCCAGGTGATGTTTTTGTTTGACCAGCTGTCGTCTGCTAGGGAAAAACTCAGATGCAAATCTGTAGGCTTCATCGCTTTCTCAAATTGCACAAAATGACTATTTTTAGAACCAAGGCTAGAGGTGTGGAGTTGATAATATTCATATCTTAATCTGTGTAGGTATTTTGCATGTAAATCTGAGGCACAAGATGAGACACTGAGCTGCGTTTCGGGAGCATCAGTGTGGCAGGAACCTGGGGCCTTGGTGAGCGGGCTGGACGGACACAGGTGTCCCCAGGCTGGAGACATGCGACGTTCACAGGGAGCTCAGGGAGCAGCTGTGGACAGTCAGGCTGCCCTGTCTCTGTGGCAGATGCCAGCCCCTTACGAGGAGAGGGGGGAGTCTGCTCCCTCGGCCTCCCTGGCCACAGCGTCACCGATGGTCAACAGCTGGTTTCAACCCCTTACAGCACATGAAGAGACACCAAGGAGCTCCTGACCTCACCTCCTGCTGCCACATGATCCATGCCCTGCATCCACCAATCATACTCGCCTATGAGCTGTCATCAGTCTGTCAGTGAGTCCCTGTAAAGTGTATGTAGTGGGCCGGACACCTGCTGGGCATCTGTGGATTGACACAGAAGAAAAGGAATTCCCTGCTTCATGGGGCTGAGGCTCTGAGGAGGGAGGGGAGACAGGAGGGTCTTGGGCTCTCTGACAGGGACAGATGGTCTGACGGTGTCAGATGGTGACAATGCTGCAAGGTAACAGCAGTAAGACAAGGGGCCAGAGGAAGAGCAGGGGTCATTTCAGGCAGGGGGGCAGAGAAGATGCGCATCCCCGGAGGAAGTCTCAGCAGAGGCCTAACACGAGGGACCTGTGGATGTGGACACAAGGATGATGCCTGTGACTGGAGCCCAAAGCTTCCCACTACTCCACTATCTGTGTGCACTGCAGGAGGCCTCTGAAAACTTAGTGAAGTGAAAGTCGCTCAGTTGTGTCTGACTCTTTGCGACCCCATTGACCATACAATCCATGGAATTCTCCAGGCCAGAATACTGAAGTGCGTAGTGTTTCCCTTTTCCAGGGGATCTTCCCAATCCGGGAATCGAACTCAGGTCTCTTGCACTGCAGGCAAATTCTTACCAGCTGAGCCACAGGGGAAGTCCAAGAATACTGGAGTGGGTAGCCTATCCCTTCTCCAGTGGATCTTCCTGACCCAGGAATTGAACCAGGGTCTCCTGCATTGCAGGCAGATTCTTTACCCACCAAGCTATCAGGGAAGCCCCTAAAAACTTAAGGGGAATTAAAAAAAAGCAGGATGTCCTTCACTTGTTAAAGATAAGCTGTTGAAGCAGGATTAGAGTCAACAGACCACAAAAGGGTCAAACCAGCTACACTGGCCTGAGAGAGAAAAAAGGTGGCCACCCAGTTACGTGGTTTCCGGGTGATGAGGCCCCACTGGGGAGTCAGACCCCGGGAATGTTAGAGGGGTCTCCTGTTACCCAATCACCTGCCCTCCTTTCTGTTGTTAATAGTCGCTCAGTCATGTCTGACTCTTTGCAACCCCATGAACTACAGCCTGCCAGGCTCCTCTGTCAATGAGATTTCTCAGGCAAGAATACTGAAGTGGGTTGCCATTTCATTCTTCAGGGTGTCTTCCCAACACAGGGACTGAAACCACATCTCCTGCATTAGCAGGCAGACTTTTTTTTCTTTTACCACTCAGCCACCAAGGAATCCTGAGCTCCCCCTAAGAAGGTGGGTACCTCTTTCAGAGGAAATACACTTCAAATGTTTCAGAGCCCCGAACAGAAGAGGGTATTCAACGTTTGTGCAGGCATGTACACAGAAGGAAAGCCTTCAAGAACAGTTCACTTGTAAACAGACCAAGGTGGTGACTAGTCACCATAAAACTGTTGGTTGGTGCCACAGACAGTTCTGAATATTAAGTTACAATGATTTGACCAAAAACTAAGCCACAGTAATAAAAGCTGGCTCAGGACTCACTCACCCAAACCTCCACTTTAAAAGAACACGTACCATTCTTGAATTTTGTAAGCAGACAACCCTAGAAAGAACTTTTTCATCTATTTACAGCAAACAATGGGAAAAGCATACCTATGCCAGCTTTGTGAGAATAGACACAGTTAATTCTCGACACAAGGAGGCAAGTACAGTTTTTGCTAAAGAAGTCTCCTTCAAGAGCACAGAAAGTCAATGACCATAATCACTCACTTGACTTTTCAGTGCCCACACTATCCTCTTCCTCTTTTAATTTTTTACCCAAATATCTTACATCAATACCTGAACCTTACAGAATGTAAGGTGATTCTACCAATCTGCCTTTAATACAGAAAAAGTTGATAAAGCTAAAGCACACAAAGCCCCCAAATCCAACAATCAAACCAAACAAAACCAAACAAAAACACACTGATCTGAATTACTGAAGCCTTTGAACTGCAGTCAGTGATGCTAACCCTCAAACTCTGTGGTCAGATGATCAGATACGCAATTACATATGTGCGTACTAAGCCGGTTCAGTCTTGTCTGCCTCTTTGCGACCCGATGGACTGTAGCCTACCAGGCTCCTCTGTCTATGGGATTTCCAAGGCAAGAATGCTGGAGCGTGTTGCATGCCTCCGGGGGCTTTTCCTGACCCACAGATCAAACTCTCATTTCTGGCATCTCCTGCACTGGCGGGCGGATTCTTTACCTCTAGCGCCACCTGGGAACCGCCAATTACATACAGATGATCACAGATAGCAGCTGGTGAGATGGATTCTAGACTTTTAAAGTATGACAGGCAGGAAGGAAAGGAAAATGAATTAGAGTGTATTTCCTTCTAAGAGCATCAGCCTCAGGCGTTGCTGCTGTGAGTAACTCAGGAGAATCGGTTTTAAAGCAAGGCTGCCACCAGTCTGTGCCGGGCACTGGCTTTGTGCTCAATAACCTACAATCTCATTAACTTGGAAATAAATTATCCAATCTAAACTGCATTTAGTTCTTTTTATAAACAGCCCAATAAGCTGCCTAACTTCCTTCCTGCCATAAAAACGTTCCTGCCTTTGGACAACTTGAACAGCACAGTACAGACATGTGATTCTAGAATCATTACAGACAACAGTTAAGCTGCTGCCACACACAATCGATACTGTACTTGGTTTTTAATAGCATCATTATTTAACTGTATATTATTGAGGCAATTTTTCAATGGCTGAAACAGACCCTCAAATGAAAAAAGAGTCAACAATTTATTGAAACCCAGGGACGCTTTGTGAATATCTTTTTCCAAAGATAGATAAGATAGCCAAGTCTGTCTCTTATCCCTGAGCCTCAAATGGCTTAAACTCAGGATCTATGCTAGCTTCATGTGATAGCTGATGAGAACTCTTGCAAATAGTTAAGGTCATCGAGCTTCTACTGCATTCTAAGCACAGTGAAGATCAGAAAAATAGAGAAACTGTGGTCTTTGACTTTAAGAAAGTAAAACAAGTAAACCAAAAAAGTGTAATACGCGCCAGAGGTATTAAGCACCCTGAAGGTTCACAAAGAAGAGGGGTCGCAGTCTTTGGGCAGATTTACCCAAGGGTGTGACTGTGTAGACAACAGAGATGATGGATTTCCCCAAGCTAAAATGGCCGGGAAGGACAGTCTCTGTAGGGGGGATGCAATGCCGGTGGGAAGGGTGCCCTGAGTCGGACAGAATCATGGACGATGCTCAGTGCACTTGGAGTGTGTTTCAGCACTTCAATTCACAAATGCTCTAATAGACACAAAAGATCCTCAGTCAGAAAGGGCCGAAAGTTCCCAAGCTCTCCTACTTGTCTTTCAGTTAGCCTAGAGATAGAAAGCTAGCATGAGATCTCATTGAGGGCACATGGCCTGTTGGTTCAAATATTCAACAGAAAGAACTAAAAAACCATAACTGTCCATCTGTCAATCCACTGAACATGTATTTACTGAGCACCTATACTAAGCTCCAGGAAATAAGACTGGCAGTAGGGTCACAGTTACTATGTAAGCAAGCTAACCTCTTCTTCAATCTCAAACACACAGGGACTCCAATATCTACATTTACTTTGCCACACACATCGGCATCCTGCTAATGGCCTCAACTCTGCTTCACTTCAGCACTTTCTGGGTTCGCCTCATCACTTGGAACCTCTTTACTTCTAAAGCAGGAGTCTGAATTTCCTATCCAAGCACAAGCTTCCCACCCTGTGTTTATCATTTCTTTCTGAAAATGCCTGATTATGACCTTTTTCTTGCCACTCTCAGGTCACAGAGCTTCTTCCCACTTCAACTCCATGGCTGCCCATTTCTATAACCTTCTTCCCAGTTCCCTAAGTTCCTTCCATTCTTCATCTTTCTGCTACATGAATCTCTCCAATTCCTAATATCAGGCAGCTTGTACCACTTCTGCCTCAAGGGGTTGCAGAGGCGGCCTGGGCAACATTGAATCTCACTTTAAAACCACACTGCCCTTCTCTGGCTGGGGCATGATTCCAGCTCGTTGCCTTGACTGGCTCCCGCATCACCTTCTATACGTTAGCACTCAGAGCTCTGAGCTCAGGGCCCAGCTGCATAGGAGCCCCGCAAAATATGTTTGCTGGATGCTTGAACAGATGAACAAACAAATATGCTTATCTGCTCACAGAAGATTTTACATTATCGAAAGATACATTTAAATCCTGTAACTTGGGACCTTCTCAGCAGTCCAATGGTTAAGAATCTGCACATCCACTGCAAGGGGCTCAGGTTCCATCCGTGGTTGGGGAACTAAGATCCTACATGCCATGCAATGCAGCCTATATAAATAAATAAATAAAATTAATACCAATAAACATCTTTTAAAAAAAAAATCCTACAACTCAACAACAAAAAATCCAAGAAATCTAGTTAGGAAATGGGAAATGGCCTTGAACAGACATTTTTCTAAGGAAGATATACACATGGCCAACAAGTACATGATAAGATGCTCAACGCAACTAATCATTGGGGATACACAAATGAAAACCACAGTGAGATCCATCTCACGACCATCTGGATGGCTACCACCAAAAAGCCAGAAAACAGCAAGAGATGGCGAGGACGTGGGGGGCCTCTGTGCACTTCTGGCGGAAGTGTAAACCGCAACACCCACTGTGGAGACAGTATGGAAGCTCCTCAAAAAGTCAGAAACAGAATTACCATATAACCTAGCAATTCGACTTCTGGGCATTTATCCAACAGAACTGAAAGCCACATCTCAAAGAGATATTTGTATATCCCTGTTCACAGCAGCATTATTCATAATAGCCAAAAGCTGGAAGGAAACCAGACATCCACTGATGGATGAATGGATGAACAAAATGTAGTGTACACATACAACAGCATATTCTCCAGCCTTAAAAAGGAACGAAATTCTGATACAGGCTACAATGTGGATGAAATAAGCCAGACACAAAAAGACAGACACTGCATGGTCCCACTTACATGAGGTATGTAGAATAGTCAAATTCATAGGAACAAGAAGGCACAGTTTCGGTTTTACACGATGAAAAAGTTCTGGAGATTGGTTACACAATAATGCAGTTCAGTTCAGTCGCTCAGTCATGTCTGACTCTTTGCGACCCATGAACTGCAGCACGCCAGGCCTCCCTGTCCATCACCAACTCCTGGAGTCCACCCAAACCCATGTCCATTTAGTCGATGATGCCATCCAACCATCTCATCCTCTGTCGCCCCCTTCACAATAATGCAATACACTTAAAAATGGGTGAGACAGTAAATGTGTATTTTACTACAATTACAAATATATGTATTTAGATAATTAGTGCCAGCATCTGGATTCCCAGGTGGCTCAGTGGTAAAGACTTCACCTGCCAATGCAGGAGACACAGGACACATAGGTTTGATCTCTGGGTACAGAAGAGCCCCTGGAAGAGGAAATGGCAACTTACTCTAGTAATTCTTGCCTGGAGAATCCCATGGACAGAGGAGCCTGGTGGGTTACAGTCCATGGGGTTGCAAAGAGTTGGACATGACTGAGCACACACTACAAATTTCCTGAAATCTGGCACACTTGTCTCTCTGATGAGCTGGGTCAGACTAGAACGTAAGTCCCTAGTTTATTATCACCCCCATCAACCATCAACTCATTTTTAGACCTGTCTCTACTATACCTCCATGAGAGTGGAATTATGTCTCCACTATAATTGATCCAGACCAGAAATGAGGCAGTCTACAGATTTCTGGGAATAAGAACAAACAGAAAGGGGCCCATATGTTCTTTAAGACCTTTAAGCGTTTCAACTTATTGTTTAACAGTAATTAAATGTAAAAGTATATTACTGGCATAACAAACAAAATCAGAGTAAATAAATGAAGATGCACCA
The DNA here is from genome assembly GCF_054371585.1 of Giraffa tippelskirchi. Lineage (NCBI taxonomy): Eukaryota > Metazoa > Chordata > Mammalia > Artiodactyla > Giraffidae > Giraffa > Giraffa tippelskirchi. The sequence continues at coordinate 157,710,228 of NC_137283.1, read as the reverse complement.
TTTACTTCTCTGCAAGTTGCTGATTTTTACTTTGTAATGATGATAAACACTAGCTCACTCTGCTTACTCACTGTCCACCATTTGGGAATGGAAATGGAAACATTTTGGTTAAAAGGCAAAAACTTCTTTTTCCTTACTTCTAGTTTACACCCTGTAATTTAATTTAGGTCAACAAAAGATTAAAGTCTGCCAAAGATAATTACAATGAGTAGAAGCAGTTTACGAGTACTTAATGGAAGTCAGGGACAAATTAATACACTGGTATCACAGCACATGTCCGACACACATTCTTACTTGCACAAGCGTGTCCAGTGTAAAGATGTGTTCCCCACGAACGTTGTAGAACTTGACCATGGCACTCTTTAGAAGAGGGCCATTGGGGAGGTCACTGAGCTGGCTTGGGCGTTCCATACCAGCAACTGCGAGGAGGTCTCCCTGCGTGCACCACTGGGCCACCACCTCTGAAACAACAGAGGGAAACAGTCAACATGAGTTGGCGGGGGTGGCGGGGTAGTAGTGTCCGTCCTGAACTCTCACTTAAGTAGTTTAAGAAATGGAGCCACTGAGCACATACAACGGCGTCAATGTTTCTCTCGTGAAGACAACGGAGACTTTGGACACAGGTGTTCATTACATGGATGGGGACTGCAGTTTCCCCTGAAACGTACCTAAACCAGGAGAAAACCATACATGATACATCCACTGCAGTACCAGCACTTCCATGATGAGAAGGGCACAACTACGAGAGTGCACGTAAGATCAGAGAACCCACCACTGTTCATCCTGAGTGTCCTTCCCTCTGCCGTGACCCTTATTCCCAGAGAGGACTCAGAGAGTTTACAAAAGCTCCAAGTGAAATGCAAATCAAGTTCAGTTCAGTCGCTCAGTCGTGTCCAACTCTCTGCGACCCCATGAATTGCAGCACGCCAGGCCTCCCTGTCCATCACCAACTCCCGGAGTCCACCCAAACCCATGTCCATCGAGTTGGTTATGCCATCCAACCATCTCATCCTCTGTTGTCCCCTTCTCCTTCCACCCCCAATCCTACCCAGCATTAGGGTCTTTTCCAATGAGTCAACCCTTCGCATGAGGTGGCTAAGCCTAAATTGAATTCATTCGATGTTCTGTGTACTATCAGACAGGTGAAGTTTGGATAAAGGATGGGTCTGCGTATCAAGGCCTTGACTTTCACCCAGCATCTGGGTGATGTGATGTGGGGTCTCAGAAAAGATGATCCCTCTGCTGGATGGCAGTGTTGTCAGACACACTGTCACAGACATGTGATACTCACCTACGAGCCATTCAGGACCTAGAAGAAATGGCTTTTAGATGGTGTGTCTAATTCCAGTGTGAGTGATTCAGTTATTCTTGCTGGTAAAACAAGCTGCTGGTACAGTAAGATTTATAGTATAGCTTTTTTCCCTCAAGATCCTAAAACTAGATCTGGCTTATCCAGAGATCCCTGAAATCTGGAAGTCCACGGTCGATTCTGCAGAGAGGCTGGAGTTGAAAGGTGCACCCCCATGACAGGGACGGGTTTCAGAACACGGTCTAGATTGCGGCAGTCCCTGAGCTCCATCCGTGACCACAGCAGCTCTCTTATTCACCTGCGGTGCCGATTCTGACATAAACACCGAGCACATTCTGAGGTCACCAAAGTTCCCCAGTTTCCCTGGAAGACTGAAAAGCAGTCCTGGGAGAAGACAGCTCTCCAGACCCTGGAAACTGAGGGCTCGCTTGTCAAGTCAGCAGCAGTTGGAATCTAGAGACGGACCCAGCAGAGGGCTGAGAGGAAGCAGTTATGGACAAAGACAACGTGGTAAAATCTCTGCGACTGGAGACAGTGAGAGCGTCAGGAAATAGAGGAGTTTTCTTTCTCTTACAGACAGGTATAAATAAGGCTGAGTACTGGGTGGGCCCAAAAGTCCGTCCGGGTTTTTCCCAATGGGTGAGTGGGTGGTGGCCCCCGCAGGACGGGCCCAGACACACGAGCCACTCAAAGGACACTCAACAGCTAACACAGGGATGCCCGCGGGCTCAAGGCGGCCATTTGCTAGATGGTGATATCTAAGTAAGGACCTTAGTCCAAATGCTTACGAGCAAATGCGCAGGGATTTCTTTGGCGCAGTTATAACATTACACTGAGACAGCTGTAGTTCCCAAAGGTATGTCATTCTTTTGAAAAGAGTAAGTTTCATAAGAATGATGCCATTTCTTGTTCTGAAGATTATATAACCAGGAACATAAAAGGGTGCAGAGACAAGCGTGGGCCCCTTGATACTGAGCATAAATCAGGCCTGATCCACATGACAAACAGGCAGCCATCAGGGACGCCCGGCCCCGTCTCTTCCTTAGATGTCCACATTAATGACTCATCTATTAGCCGTTAGATGTGTGTGCACTTGTGTCTGTGTGTGTGTGTGTGAGTGCGCACGCACATGTGCACATGTGTCCAGAGACAGGGAGGGAGAGAGAAAAGGAAAAAGAAAGGGAAGGTTCCAGTTTGCCCCATCTCCATTCAGATCACAGCAGGTCCCTTTAACACGGGGACCAGAGACCGCCCTGGAGCTTCTGCACTGGACCGTCCAACCCCGAAGAGACAGACTGCTTTTCCAGAGAACTCACCAGAGCCACCTCCTCAGCAGACTTCCTGAACTGCACATTTCACAACTCAGAATGCTGACAGACCCAAATTTCCTCCTGAGACATCACTTCCTACTGCCCCTCAGGAGGCCGTCAGCCGCTGACCGCTGACCTTCACACAGACGCCTCAATTTGACAGGTTTGTCACAACCACCAGTTCCTCAAGAAGCCTCACAACCCCAGGGGCTCCTGTGTGTTGTCTGGAGGCAAGTGCCCCCCGTCCAAGAGGACGGCTCCTCCCGAGAAGGGCAGGTGAGGAAGAAGTGACTGTCGAGAGTGCTTCCTCAAGATGAGACCAGACAGGAATCAACTGGTCAGACAAGCAGAGGAACGAGAGGAAAGACCTTCATGGAGAGACTCCATTAAGCCCGGCAGAGGGGACTGCAGGGGCCGGGGGTCAACAGGGGTCTGGGAGGGAAGCCCAGCTCTCAAGGCGGGTTGCTCGGGCTGCTCCGTACCTTTTAGCCCCGACTGGATGATGGTGGGAGACAAGTCGTCGTAGCTGTTCATCAGGCTGATGTCTCCGGAGGTGAAGCTGACAGTGAGCAGAGGCTTGATGTTCTGCACCGGGATGGGGTACGCTGCAGGACCATCTGCGGGAACAGAAGTGTCGGGTGAAAACGAGGCGATGAGCATGTGACCCGAATCCAGGCCCGCACGTGCAGCCCTGCGGAGGCCTGGAAACTGCTAACGGTGAAGGCCAGACCCTGGGCTGGGGGGTCACCCAGGAAGGCAGCGCTGCACAGCATCAGGCTTTAACCACACAGAGCCCGGGGGGAGCCCGGGATGAGAGGTGGTGGGGAGAGCAGCCCTGCGGGCACCAGGCGGGGCTCCCTGGGCTCTGGGTGCCCTGCTGAGAGTTTACCAACCTGTGTGTCTCTGGTGATGTGCAAACGTGAATTACTTTAATGTCATATGACATAGGAAGATGGGGGCAAGGATGAAAACATTTTCTTAATCCTGGTCCAATGTACTGAAAGCTGCCTTTCAACACTGGATGCACGTTCACTGACGTTACAGGCATCGAGCAGCCACCATGAGTTCTTTGTTTTTACGGGAAGAGATCCCACATCTGGAGGAGGCCCAGGCTGGCTGTGGCTGATGCCCAGTGTGTGTGAGTATGAGGAGGTAGGTAGGTGTGTGTGTGTGTGTGTGTGCCCAGTGTGCGTATGAGGAGGTGTGTGTGTGTGTGTGTGTGCACGCATACTAAGGAGCCCTGAGGAGGTGTGTGTGTGTGTGTGTGTGCGTGTGCCCAGTGTGCGTATGAGGAGGTGTCTGTGTGTGTGTGTGCGTGCACGCATACTAAGGAGCCCTGAGGAGGTGTGTGTGTGTGTGCCCAGTGTGTGTGAGTATGAGGAGGTGTGTGTGTGTGTGTGTGTGCGCGCGCATACTAAGGAGCCCTGAGGAGGTGTGTGTGTGTGTGTGTGTGTGTGTGTGCGCGTGCATACTAAGGAGCCCTGAAGAGGGGTGTGTGTGTGTGTGTGTGTGTGTGTGTGCCCAGTGTGCATGAGTATGAGGAAGTGTGTGTGTGTGTGTGTGTGCGTGCGCGCATGCATACTAAGGAGCCCTGAGGTGTGTGTGTGTGTGTGTGTGTGTGTGTGTGTGTGCGCGCGCGCGTGCATACTAAGGAGCCCTGAGGAGGGGTGTGTGTGTGTGTGTGTGTGTGTGTGTGTGTGTGTGTGTGTGTGTGTGTGTGTGTGTGTGTGTGTGTGTGTGTGTGCGCGTGCGTGCGTGCATACTAAGGAGCCCTGAGGAGGGGTGTGTGTGTGTGTGTGTGTGTGTGCGCGTGCATACTAAGGAGCCCTGAGGGGTGCTCCTCTGTGTCCACCCTCTGCAGTGGGTCAGCCTGATGCCTGCTCGCTCGCCCTGCTCAGCCCACCTGTGGAGGGCCTTGTAATAACTGTCCTCTGCTTCAGTTTACGATGCTGCAGGCACTGATCTCTGTGCTCAGATTCCCAGTGTCACCAGGAAGACCCTGCTCTCTCTGAAAGGCATGTTCCAGTCTCCTCCAAACCGCCCCACTGCTTCTGAGGAGGGGAACGAGTTAGAGTGCAGCTGGGAATTAACACTGCTCTTAGACTTCATCTGGACTTGCTCCATCACCTTGGTCTCTGGACCCTGTTTCTCCCCTAGTAAGAGGGGAAGAGCAAGTATGCATTCAATCCAGTAAGTTCTGTTTTAAAAGTATGCTGAGCCCAGTGTTGAAAGACACCAACTTGATTACTGACACCGGCAGTCCTTCCGTCCCACTACCCATCACACAGTCTCCTTTAAAAGAGAGGCTGGAGCAGGGATGGGACCCTGGGGGAGAGTCAGAGCCCTGGGGGGCCACGCTGAGGGCTGACAGTGGGGACGGCCAGGCCAGCATCCACACCCAAGGCTTCTGCTCTGGGGCCTCAGGCATGCTGCAGGGTGGTGGGGGGAGGCAGAACCTGAAATCACCCCCCTCAAGGGGCTGTAACCATCTATCATGACTGGGCCAACTGTTCACAAACTCAGATGTCATCTACTCTAACATCACTGCGGGGCTTGGAGGCGGCGAGGTGAGGGCAGTGGGTTCTTCTGAAGTGAGCAAGGGAAGACCTTCTGCCTGAAATAAACAGGCAGGGACAGAGCATCCAGCCCAACGTGCTGGCCTTCGTCACATGCAGAACTAACCCTGTCCTCACACAGCCAGGGTCACTGGCCTCAGCAACATGACAGATGTGGAGCACTACAGGTTAGGGCGTAGGAACAGCACAGCAGTTTTCATCTTCAGCTCTGTTCTCACTAGGCACCAGGCCCCCACAACACCCCAGGGACACGGAAACGGCCATTTTAATCTCATTCTGCGTCTAGGAAAACCAGTGGAGGGCCAAGCCACCCGACCAGTGATTCTGCGAAAAGGGATGGCAGCGAGGTGACGGTCCGGTCCAGGACAGAGATTGGGCCGGCTCCGCCCTGCATTCCGCTGAGAACCCCGCCCAGGTAGGCGGGCCACCCTGTCCCTCCACGGGGAGGGGTCCTCCTCCTTCCCACCTCCCCACCCCCCCACCCCGTGCAGCCACCTTGGGGCGGGGAGTAGTCGTCCGAGTCGGTGTCGCTCTCGCTGCTGTCCTCCACCAGGAAGGCGGGGTAGTTCCACGACATGCTGAGGATGCCGTCCGACTCGTGCAGGAGGACGTGGGCCAGCATCCGGCCGTGGCAGTCCATGACGATCACCTGCCCGTCGGCAGTGCCGAACAGTACCTGCAGCAGAGGAGGGGGACCCCCGACGGGTGGGGAGAGAGGACAGCGGTTATGGCCCCATCCCACCTCAACGTGCCTCAACGTGTTCACAGGACTAAATACCTTAGAACTGGAAGAAGAGACCAGTTAAGCAACAGAGGGATACACAAAGCTTGAAGTGGCGGAAACTTAGCTGGCTCTTACTGGAAGAAGTTTAGTCCTCTCTTAGTGAAAGGGGACTAGTGCTGTAATAAATGTTATATGGATGCTTTCGAATAATGTCAAAATCACTGTGTCACATTTTGTGGGTTGCTTTTGCTTGTTTTTTTCTTCAGTTGGAGGAGGGGGGATCAAGAAGAAGATAATATTCTCTTATCTTTCTTTAAAAAAAAAGTAGCAGCAGAGGATCATCGTATGCAAGTGTATGTAAGCACGTTTATCTTGTGTTCCATTTCACTGAGAATAGTAATGGGGTTGATGGATTTAAGTAATAATGTTATAGTAAATTAATGGTATAATATATTAAGTGCTTACTTTGTACTAAGCACAATTCTAACAAAGTTTACCTCACTGACTGCCTGAATAATCCTGGCAGCTAAGCGCCAGCACTGCTAGCATGGAGCTGAGATGCCTTGTGTACTGAGGGCTGCTCCTGGGGGTCCCCTCAGTCACTCGCCCCGAGCACATACTCAGGCGTGTGCTGGGGTGGGGCAGGCACACGGCCAGAGCTAAAGCACAAGCAGGCAGAGGAAGGCTGGATGCGGGGGATGGTGGGCGCCCTCCATCAGAGCAGCAGAAGAGCCGCTCACAGCTGCTTGAAGCCCCCTGACAGGCGTCATTCTGATGGGCGGCCCTGAAGGGACCCTTGGAGCCCAGGAAGCAGGGTTCCCTAAGGAACACCCATGTTCTCTCCTATTATGTGTGCTGGGCCCCGCTGGGCCCTGCAGTTTCTGTGTTTCCTGGCACTGAAATCTTTGTATCTTTTGTGTCTAATGAGAATTCTCTAGCTGTCAGTAACTCATCGTGAGAACCACGCAAGTTATTTCCATTTTATAGATGCAGAAACTACTTAACAGAGCTCAAGTAAGTGGACAAAGTCATTAAGTGGTCAAGCCAGGGCTATCTACCTAGAAAGGCCAGGATTTACATAAAGGGAAAGTTATTTAAGACTTTTTAGGTCCATGCCTCTTTCTGCTTTTAAGATTTTGACACTGAGCTTCTGAGGTCAAAGACTGTCCACTGTTGTAACCCTGGGACCTAACAAGAGCTTTGGGTACAGTGGACATTAAATAAGTATTTACAATTACATGAGTGAGTTAAAGTTAGTGACAATCAGAAGGCAATTTTAGGACATAAATCCAGATGATGAAGAGAGATTAACTGCAAAAGAATATATGTTTCATTTAAGCAGTAATAAGCTGACAGAATTTACAGAGCTGTTCAGATAAACCAACTGTCCATCAAATATTCCTTTAAACATGAGCTACATTTTAATGACTGGAAAGTAAGAAAAAAAAAAAAAAAGGAAAGCTGAAACAGTTTTCCCTCAGGGCTGGTGATTGAATGCTGCTTACAGGAAAAAGAGATAAGTTGTACTAGGAACACAGTAAGAGTCATTTTAGGAAAAGTTGAATTCTTGGCTGCCAGCATTGAAAATGAGTATCCACTAGCATGTCCACAAGGACCTCATGAGAGACGGGCAGGGGGAGGCGGACACGGCAGGTGTCTCCTGAGCAGTCCGCACTGCAGATGAAGATGGAACGTGACCTCTTCTAACTTCAACTACAATTTACATATTTCAGAGGAAGAAGATGTATGGGAAGCCCTCTACAGCGACGTCCCAGGATGCAGGCTTTTATTCTCCCCTTCCCACATCCTCACTCACTTGTTCAAGTATGCGTGAAGGGCAGCATCATACTTCGGAGTATGTGAAGGGGTTATTTCACCACTATGACTTTGTTTCTCATAAACATAGCTCATGAACAGACAACAGAAAACAGTTATTCTTCTCAACTGCCCAGAATTAAAATGTATCAAGCCCAAACAAGCTCCCTGGCCCTTCCATTGTAGTTCCCACAGTCTCCACTGGCATGACAATCATTGCTATTCTGGTATCTTACTGTGTGATTATTTGATCTGTCTGACTCCCATGCTAGACATAAGCTTTTGAAGACAAGGACCGTGTCCGCTCTTACTACACTCTCCCCAGGGCCTGTCCTCAGATGACATACAGCAGCGTCTGTGAAGGGAGGGAGGAAATGAGGCATCATTTGAGTAACACATTTTTCCATTTTGGAGAAGAACAGACACCATCTAATTCCTGGATGAAGGACTGGTGGCTTAATGAGTTTTCAGTGTTCAATATCACACTAAAGCAAAAGAGGACAAGAAAACCAGCCTCCAAATTCCCCAACATTAATCAACCCTGACTGCAGCTCTCTTGGAAGTTAATGCCCTATTAAGATCAAGCAGAAGGAAAAAGGAATCCCTAACGCTCCAGCTGTCAAGCAGCGATGGAGGAAGTTACTCTGTTTCGGAACAAGTATGTCAGATAACTGAAGAACACTGATATGATGTAAAATCAGATTTCTGAAAATCTCCTCTATTACAAGTTCTTTTCATGCCTAATCACTTTCAATGAGATAAAGCTTCTCTGGGCCAAGGACTTCAAAGGAACAAGACAGCAAAGTCTAAACAATAATGAATACACATTTGGGCAAAAGTATCAATCTCTGCAGCCTCTCCTCCCAAATTCTGGGGCTCTGAACAGACTGGTCCGGCTCCTCTTGCCCAGGCTTGGTCTCCTCTTTTAGGCTTGGCCCAGACCCTTTCCCCTCTCTAGGAGGTCACAGTCATCTCCATGGCCTGGCTTGCTCCCTGTCCAGGCCATTCCCCTAAGCTCCAGACTCACACACTCCAACTGCCTGCCAGCCGCCGACCCCCGGATGTGTTAAAGGCCAGGCCCGTCAGTCAACCTGCCCCCGATGAGATGTATGACCTTGTCCGTCCCCTGGCCAACACACACAGCAGGTCCTATGCTGGCAGAGACTGTGGTTTGTGCTTTATCTCCGGTGTCCAGTATGGTGTCTGGTATGTAACAGGTGCTCAGACATCACGTGTCAAGGCTTTTGAGACCCACCACACAGACTTATCCTCACTCTAGCCATGGTCCCTACAGTACTCTGTTTCTGCGGTACCATGAGCTTCTTGAGGGCAGGTCTGCAGCCATAGGTTCTTACCTGCTGCCAGTCACCAGTGGATGCTCAGTGACTCTCAGTAAATGAATGTCTGCCCAAAGCTTTGGCCTTTGCCCAAGTTTTCCTACACATAAACAGCTTCTTTCCTTTCTTCTTTTAACTAGATCAATGCTCAAATCTTCCCATAAATCTGGCCTCCAAAACACTTTTAGTTATGGATAGTTTAAATTTCTGTCTCATATTTTCCCTACTATTTCTGTTGGACTGCAGGCTTCACAGAGGGTCGGAAATAATGCTCCCTCTGTAATATGTATACTAAGAACCAAAGGTGGTAGAAACCTGCCAGCCCTTGGGTTCAATGGCTGTCCCTTAGGACAGGGGACACTGCTTCAGGGCAGTGTTTAATACCATTGGAATGTTTTTAAAAAATTATGGTATCCACATACAATCTCTCCATTCTAAACTATTTTTAGATGTAATCATTTTAAAATGTAACACAATTATCACCAGCAATTTAAAATGAAATAAGCTGCAGGAAGAAGACAGAAAATCATTCAAAAGATTTATGTTTTGGAACCAGTGACGATATATCATCAGTACCTTTATCTCTGAAGACTGGTCCTCATCTAAATTCTTGAATAAAAACCATGTTAGGGAATTTCAACTATAAAAATATATGCTTCTGTAAATGCAGTAGTTTAATGAGTAGCATACGAACTAGTCACAAAAAGAGTTGATTTTTCCCATTTATTTGCTTTTGTGATTTAAAGCTGGGGAAGAGGATGACAAAGTCATTACAAATTCCGACTACAGGCATACCTTATTTTATTATACTTTGCATATATTGTTTTTTGTTTTGTTTTTTACAAACTAAAGGTTTGTAGCAACCCTGCATCAAGCTAGTCTGTCTGTGCTGTTTTTCCAATATGATTTGGTTACTTTGTGTATCTGTGTAAAATTTTGATAATTCTCACAGTATTTCAAACTTTTTCATTATTATATCTGTCATAGTGATCTGTGACCAGTGATCTTTGTTATTACTACTGTAATTCTTTTGGGAAACCAGGTCTGTGTAAGATGGTAAACTTGATTATTACATGACAACAAAGGATCTAGAATATGACATAAACTTAGTTGATAAAGCAGGGTTTGTGTGAACTAACTGATTTTGAAAGAAGTTCTCCTCTGTATAGAAAGCTATCAAACAGCACTGCACGCTACAGAGAAATGGTTCATGAAAGGAGAAGCCAATTGATGTGGCAAGTTTCATTGCTGTCTCATTTTAAGAAATGGCCACAGCCACCCCAACATTTAGCAACCACCACCCTGAGCAGTCAGCAACCATCAACACTGAGACAAGGCCCTCTACCAACAAAAAGATTACCACTTGCCCAGATGATAGCATTTTTTTTTTTTAGCAATAAAGTATTTTAAAATTAAAGTATATACATTTTTTTTCTTTTAGACATAATGCTATTGCATACTTAATAGACTATAGTATAGTATAAACATAATTTTTGTATGCACTGGGAAACCAAAAAACGTATCTGATTCACTGTAGTGCAGTGGTCTGGAACCAAACCCACAACACCTCTGAGCGATGCCTGCAGCTGGTGTCAAGTGTCTACATGCATGGACACGGAGGGAGCAGGGGAGGGGAGCACAGTAACCTCCCTTTGCTCCTTGGCAGGAATCTTCTGTCCTGAGATGCACCAAATTAACACTTTTGTTCTGAAAGACTTCCCTGTCGGCTTCGAAACACTAGCTTTCAAATGTGCTTCAAGGCCAGATTTGAGCATTTTGTGACTAATATTTTTCAGTATTTTTTCAGTCACTGACATCAGGACAGTTGTAAAAGACAGAACTGCTCAATTGATTAACAGGGTTATTTCCTGGTTCAAAAAAAAAAAAGGTTAAAATATAACTTCACAATTGATACTAACAATCATTTCTAAGACAGGCATTTTAAGACTTATTCTGATAAACACAGGAAAGAAATCTCGTCCAAAACAGCTATAATAAAAATTTGTATCTTTGGGCTAAACATGTAATTTTGAAGTTGTTTCATCTCCTCACTGCAGGATAACTGCTTATACACTAACCCATAAAGAAGAGAACCTACTCTACGTTTAAATATTTTCAGAGGAGATATTCTATTCACCCCAGGTACTGAATTTAACATTAAATAATTTTCATTGCTTTAACATTCTTCCCCAAATCTATCAGTCTCCATTTTAAAGTTTATTCATCCTTTTAAGACACCTACACATTATTTCTGGGGAGTGGAGGGGAACAGTCTGACTACAGGACTAATTTAAAAACACATTTAACGAGGATACATCTGGAAGGACACACAAGTAACTGGAAACACCGATCACCTCTGGGGACAGAAGTGGGTGGCTGAGGGTAGGGGGGAGAAAGGGAACTTTTCATCATGCATCCTTTTGAACATTTAGGATTATACACCACGTGAGTACGCTATTGAAATATACTTAAATACACATGGAATGAAGTAGAGAGAAAAGTTTCAGGAATACAGCTCTGTTATCAGATCTCTGGAGCTGGATGAAATGTGCTGGGCCTGTTTGCTGAAGATCGTCTAAGTCTACTGGTGAAACATGCTTTCCTTTGCAAAGAACTCAGAATGGGGAGTTGGCTGGCTAGGGCTCTGGTTCTATTTTGATTCCTAACTACTTATGTCACTTTGAATTGATCCTTTGCCTTCCTGAGTACTGTTCTCATCTTCATCTAAAAAAAGTTTTATTAGATGAGTTCTCAAATCCTTTCCTGTTTCAAAAGGCTCCAAATCTTTCAATAAATATCTAAATACATTTCTCATTATGTGGAAATAGTCATTTTTTTCCTGTGGCTACTAATAAACTTCCTTAACTAAAGGGCTAAGAGGAAATAATTTCCTGGTCTGAGGAGCCTGAAAACCTTCTGACTCAACGGTCGAGGTCAGGGTACGCAGTGATGGGGGCAGATGCAACAGCGCCTGTGGCTGCTGTCAAAGGTCAGTGAAGTCGACTCCAGTCAAGGAGTTAAGATCAGATTTTACCCAGGAATCACTACTGCAATGACAAGGAGCTGATCTCAACTTCCACTTGTGCAGACATGACTGGGCATCTTGAAGGGAGAACGGGAGAGGGGAAGAGGAGGGAGGCAGGGTGCTGAATCTTGTCAAATGCTTTTTCTGCATCTACTGAGATGACCATATGGTTCTTATCCTGTATTTTGTTAATGGGTGTATCACGGTGATTGATTTTTATATGGTGAACATCTTGGCATCCAAGGGATAAATCCCACTTGATTGTTGTGTGAGATTCTTTTAATGAGCTGTTTCACTTGGTTTGCTAGTATTTTGTTATGGATTTTTGCATCTGTGCTCATCAGGGATATTGGTCTGTAATTTTCTTTCCTTACAGTGTCTTTGTCTGGCTTTGGTATCAGGGTGATGGTGGCCCAATACTATAAAGCTTTTAGTGGAAAACATAGGCAGAATAGTCACTGACATAAATGACAGTAGTAACTTTTTCAATTCATCTCCTAGGGTAACGGAAATAAAAATAAACAAACGGGACCTAATTAAAAAGCTTTTGCATAGCAAAGGAAACCACAAACAAAATGAAAAGACAACCTACAGAATGGGAGAAAATGATGCAACCGACAAGGGATTAATCTCCAAAATTTACAAGCAGTGCATGCAGCCCAATATCCAAGAAACCAAACAACCCAATCAAAAAATGGGCAGAGGATCTAAACAGATGTTTCTTCAAGGAAGACATACAGAGGGCCAAGAGGCACATGAAAAGACATTCAACATTGTTTTTAGAGAAATGCAAATCAAAACTACAATGAGGTATCACCTCACATCCAGTCAGAAAGGCCATCATCAAAAAATCTACACACAGGGCCTCCCGGTGGCTCAGTGATAAAGAATCTGCTTGCCAATGCAGGAGACGTGTTCAATCCCTGATCAGGGAAGACCCCGTATGCTGCGGAGCAGCTAAGCCCGTGTGCCCCAGTTACTGAACCTGTGCTCTAGAGCCTGGGAGCATAACTATGCCACCCATGTACCATAACTCCTGAAGACTGCACGTCCTAGAGCCTGTGCTCTGCAACAAGAGAAGCCACCACAATGAGAAGCCCACGCATTGCAGCTAGAGAGTAGCCCGCTTGCCACAACTAGAGAAGAACCTTGCACAGCAATGAAGACTCAGCACAGTCATAAATAAATAAATAAAAATTTTTAAAAATCTACAAAGAATAAATGCTGGAAAGGTGTGGAGACAAGGGCACCTTCCTATACTGTTGTTCAGAATGTAAATTGGTATAGCCACTATGGAGAACAGCGACAGAGGTTCCTTAAAAAGTTAAAAATAGAACTACCATATGATCCAGCAACAGTATATTAAAAAGCAGAGACATCATGTTGCTGACAAAGGTTCACCTAATCAAAGCTATGGTTTTCCCAGTACTCATGTATGGATGTGAGAGCGGAACCATAAAAAAAGCTGAGCACCAAAGAACTGATGCAAGCAGTATGTGACATATTATACTATGTATATAATTATTATTAAAATAAACTTGATGTAGTGTTTAAAATAAAAAAAATGTTAGGTCTACTTGGTTTACAGTGTTGTCAAAGGGCACTGTTTCTCTATGGATTTTCCATCTGGATGTTCTATCCAGTATTGAGAGTGGTAGTGAAGTCTCCCACATTAATGTATTCCTATCTATTTAGGTTGCTGCAAAAGTAACTGTGGTTTTGCATTGTTGAACTTTGCTGTTTGATATTAAAATACATTCTTAAATGTGGTTATGTTATACATCATTTTAATGTGCATTTTTCACTTTATGTTGTTTTTTTTTTTTGCTAATGAGTTATTACTTGCTGTTTATTTTATATTTATTTAGACCAGGGAAATGTTGTTAGACAAAAAGAAAATTTGAGCAATTTTCTTATTCAAGTTCAAAATGGGTAGTAAGGCAGCAGAGACAATTCACAATATCAGCAACACATCTGGCCTAGGAACTGCTAATGAACGTACAATGCAGTGGTGACTCCAGAAGCTATGCAAAGGAGACAAGAGCCTGGAAGATGAGGAGAACAGTGGCTGGTCATTGGAAGTTGACAACAACCAACTGAGAGAATCACTGAGGCTGATCCTCTTACAACTACACAAGAAGTTGCTGAAGAACTCAATGTCAACCATTCTACAGCCGTTAGGCGTTTGAAGCAAACTGGAAAGGTGAAGGGGTCCCTGGGTGGTGCTAGTTGTAAAGAACCCACTTGCTAATGTAGGAGCCATAAGAGATGCGAGTTCGATCCCTGGGTAGGGAAACTACCTTGGAGAAGGGCATGGCAACTGACTTCAGTGTTCTTGCCTGGAGAATCCCGTGGAGAGAGGAGCCTGGCAAGCTACAGTCCATAAGCTTGATAAGTGGGTGCCTCATGAGGTGACCCAAAATTTTAAAAAATATTGTTGCATTGAAGTGTTGTCTTATTTTACACAACAACAATGAACCATTTCTCGACTGGATTGTGACATGTGGTGAAAAGTGTCATTTTACACGACAACCGGTGATGACCAGCTCAGGGGCTAGCTGAGAAGCTCAAAAGCTCTTTCTAAAGCCAATCTGCACCAAAAAAAGGTCATGATCATTGTTTGGTGGTCTGCTGCTGGTCTGATCCACTGCAGCTTTCTCAATCCTGGTGAAACCATTACATCTGAGAAGTATGCTCAGCAAATGGATAAGATGCACCAAAAACTGCAAGGCCTGTAGCCGGCACTGGTCAACAGAATGAGACCAATTCTCCATGGCAACACCCAACCATATGTTGCACAAGTAACGCTTCAAAAGTTGAATGAATTGGGCTATGAAGTTTTGCCTCATTCACCCTATTCACCTGATCTCTCACCAACCTACTACCACTTCTTTAAGCATCTTGACAACCTTTTTCAGGGAAAATACTTTCACAACCAGCAGAAGGCAGAAAATGCTTTCCAAGAGTTTGCTGAATCCTGAAGCACAGATTTTTTTTTTAATTAAGTAATTTATTTTAATTGGAGGCTAATTACTTTACAATATTGTGGTGGTTTTTGCCATACATCGACATGAATCAGCCATGGGTGCACATATGTCCCCCCATCCTGAACCCCCCTCCCACCTCCCTCCCCACCCCATCCCCCTAGGTTGTCCCAGAGCACCGGCTTTGAGTGTCTTGCTTTATGCGTTGAACTTGCACTGGTCAACTATTTTACATATGGTAATATACATGTTTCAATGCTATTCTCTCAAATCATCCCACCCTTGCCTTCTCCCACAGAGTCCAAAAGTCTGTTCTTTATATCTGTGTCTCTTTTGCGGTCTTGCATATAGGGTTGACATTACCATCTTTCTAAATTCCATATATATGCATTAATATACTGTATTGGTGTTTTTCTTTCTGACTTACTTCACTCTGTATAATAGGCTCCAGTTTCACCCATCTCATTAGAACTGACTCAAATGCGTTCTTTTTTATCAGTTCAGTCGCTCAGTCGTGTCCGACTCTTTGCGACCCCATGAATTGCAGCACGCCAGGCCTCTCTGTCCATCACCAACTCCTGGAGTCTACCCAAACCCATGTCCATCGAGTCAGTGATGCCATCCAACCATCTCATCCTCTGTCGTCCCCTTCTCCTCCCGCCCCCAATCCTACCCAACATTAGGGTCTTTTCCTTCGCATGAGGTGGCCAAAGTGTTGGGAGTTTCAGCTTCAACATCAGTCCTTCCAATGAACACCCAGGATTGATCTCTTTTAGGATGGATTGATTGGATCTCCTTGCAGTCCAAGGGACTCTCAAGAGTCTTCTCCAACACCACAGCTCAAAAGCATCAATTCTGCGGCGCTCAGCTTTCTTCACCGTCCAACTCTCACATCCATACGTGACCACTGGAAAAACCATAGCCTTGACTAGATGGACTTTTGTTGGCAAAGTAATGTCTCTGCTTTTAAATATGCTATCTAGGTTGGCCATAACCTTCCTTCCAAGGAGTAAGTGTCTTTTAATTTCATGGCTGCAGTCACCATCAGCAGTGATTCTGGAGCCCAAAAAAATAAAGTCTGACACTGTTTCCACTGTTTCCCCATCTATTTCCCATGGAGTGATGGGACCAGATGCCATGATCTTAGTTTTCTGAATGTTGAGCTTTAAGCCAACTTTTTCACTCTCCTCCTTCACCTTCATCAAGAGGCTCTTTAGTTCTTCTTCACTCTCTGCCATAAGGGTGGTGTCATCCGCATATCTGAGGTTATTGATATTTCTCCCAGCAATCTTGATTCCAGCTTGTGTTTCTTCCAGCCCAGCATTTCTCATGATGTACTCCGCATATAAGTTAAATAAGCAGGGTGACAATATACAGCCTTGACGTACTCCTTTTCCTATTTGGAACCAGTCTGTTGTTCCATGTCCAGTTCTAACTGTTGCTTCCTGACCTGTATACAGGTTTCTCAAGAGACAGGTCAGATGGTCTGGTATTCCCATCTCTTTCAGAATTTTCCACAGTTGATTGTGATCCACATAGTCAAAGGCTTTGGCATAGTCAATAAAGCAGAAATAGATGTTTTTCTGGAACTCTCTTGCTTTTTCGATGATCCAGCGGATATTGGCAATTTGATCTCTGGTTCCTCTGCCTTTTCTAAAACCAGCTTGAACATCTGGAAGTTCACGGTTCACATATTGCTGAAGCCTGGCTTGGAGAATTTTGAGCATTACTTTACTAGCGTGTGAGATGAGTGCAACTGTGTGGTAGTTTGAGCATTCTTTGGCATTGCCTTTCTTTGGGATTGGAACGAAAACTGACCTTTTCCAGTCCTGTGGCCACTGCTGAGTTTTCCAAATTTGCTGGCATAGCGAGTGCAGCACTTTCACAGCAGCATCTTTCAGGATTTGAAATAGCTCAACTGGAATTCCATCACCTCCACTAGCTTTGTTCGTAGTGATGCTTTCCAAGGCCCACTTGACTTCACATTCCAGGATGTCTGGCTCTAGGTGAGTGATCACGCCATCGTGATTATCTGGGTCATAAAGATCTTTTTTGTACAGTTCTTCTGTGTATTCTTGCCATCTCTTCTTAATATCTTCTGCTTCTGTTAGGTCCATACCATTTCTGTCCTTTATCGAGCCTATCTTTGCATGAAATGTTCCTTTGGTATCTCTAATTTTCTTGAAGAGATCTCTAGTCTTTCCCAATCTGTTGTTTTCCTCTATTTCTTTGCACTGATTGCTGAGGAAGGCTTTCTTATCTCTCCTTGCTATTCTTTGGAACTCTGCATTGAGATGGGAATATCTTTCCTTTTCTCCTTTGCTTTTTGCTTCTCTTCTCTTCCCAGCTATCTGTAAGGCCTCCTCAGACAGCCATTTTGCTTTTTTGCATTTCTTTTCCATGGGGATTTTCTTGATCCCTGTCTCCTGTACAATGTCACGAACCTCTGTCCATAGTTCGTCAGGCACTCTGTCTATCAGGTCTAGTCCCTTAAATCTATTTGTCACTTCTACTGTATACTCATAAGGGATTTGATCTAGGTCATACCTGAATGGTCTAGTGGTTTTCCCTACTTTCTTCAATTTAAGTCTGAATTTGGCAATAAGCAGTTCATGATCTGAGCCACAGTCTGCTCCTGGTCTTGTTTTTGCTGACTGTATAGAGCTTCTCCATCTTTGGCTGCAAAGAATATAATCAATCTGATTTCGGTGTTGACCATCTGGTGATGTCCACGTGTAGAGTCTTCTCTTGTGTTGTTGGAATAGGGTGTTTGCTATTACCAGTGCGTTCTCGTGGCAAAACTCTATTAGCCTTTGCCCCGCTTCATTCTGTACTCCTTATAGCCGAGTAATATTTCATTGTGTATATGTACCACAACTGCCTTATCCATTTGTCTGCTGATGGACATCTAGGTTGCTGAAACACAGATTTTTATGCTACAGTAATAAAAAAACTTATTTCTTATTGGTAAAAATGTGTTGATTGTAATGGTTCCTATTTTGATTAATACACATGTGTTTCAGCTTAGTTATGATGATTTTAAATTCATGGTCCAAAATCACAATTATCTTTTTACCAATCTTAATACTTCCAATATTTCTCCTTTGGGTTGTGTCAGTGTTTGCTTTATATAATAATTGAGTGTTCTATATATTTAGGGGCTCTATTGTTGTATGCACATATATTTACAATTGTTACTTCTTACTGATAAGTTGACCTTTTTGCCTTTATGTTTTTCCTTATCTCTTGTGACAGTCCTTAACATCTATTCCGTGTGATATAATTATAGTCATCCTTGTTCTCTTTTGGTCATAATTTGCATGGAATATCTTTTTCCATCTCTTCACTTACAGCCTATATATGATCTCCAATCTGAAGTGAGTCTCTTACAGGAAGCATATAGTTGGATCTTGTTTTTGTTTTTTTCAGCAGACAGGCTGTTTTGTGTCTTTTTATTAGGGAGTTTAATTCCTTTATATTTAAAGTCATTATTAATAGGGAAGGACTTATTATTGCTATCTTGTTAACTGTTTTCTGTCAGTCTTTTAGTTCGTTTGTCCCTCTTCCTCTCTTGCTGTCTTCCTTTGTGTTTCATTGAATTTTTTTATATTCATGTGCTTGGATCTCTTTTTCTTTTGCATATCATCTAGAAGTATTTTCTCTGGTCACATGGAGCTTACATGAAAGAAATTATAGCTAATGTCAGTCTATTTTAAACTCATAACAACTTAACTATAGTTGCATAAAAAATTCTTAATTATTTCATTCCACTGCATTTTATGTTACTGATATCACGACTTGTATATTTTTACACTGTGTATTCATTGACACAGTCATCTTTAAGAGTTATCTTTTAAGTTTTATTATAACTAAAAGTGATATATCAATCACCATTACAGTAACAAAAGTATGCATTTGTCTATACATTTATTAGCCAGTTTTATACTTTCATATTGTTGTTTGCCATCCTTTCATTTCAACTTAAAGAAATCCCTTTAGCATTTGTTGTAAGGCAGGTCTAGTGGTGATGAACTACTTTAGCTTCTATGTGTCTGGGAAAGCCTTTATCTCTCCATCACTTTTGAAGTACAGTTTTGCAAGGTATGGTATTCTTGACTGACAGTTTTTTTCATTTAGCATTTTGAATATGTAGTCACATCCGCTTCTGGACTGCAAGGTTCCTACTGAAAAGTTCACTAATAGCTTTATGGAGTTCTCCTTATACGAGACAAGTTGCTTTTTTCTTGCCGATTTTAAAATTTGCTTTGTTTTTGGACTTTTGACGACCTGATTATGATGTGTGTCAGTACTTCTCTGAGTTCATCTTATTTGGAATCCATGAGGATCACTGAATCTGTATGTCTATTCCCCAGATTTGGGGAGTTTTCAGCAATTATTTCTTTGGGTAAACAGTCTGCCTCTTTCTCTCTCTTTTCTTCTGAGACTCCCATAACACACATATTTGTCCATGTAATGGTATCCCACAAGTCTCTCAAGTTTTCTTCATGCTTTCACTTTTTTTTTTCTCCTCTGACTAAATAATTTCCAATGCTCCATCTTCAAGTTTGCTTATTATTTCCACTGCTTCATCTAATCTGCTGCTGAAACCACCCAGTGTATTTTTTCATTTCAGTTATCATATACATCGGCTACTTAATTTCTAATTGAAAAAACACTTAAAAACATTTGAAAATCTCTCTTGGTTTATGTATTTTCTCTCTAACTCACTGAGCATCTTTATGACTGCTATTTTGAATTCTCTGTCAGGTAAATTCTATATCTCCACTTCACTGGGGTCAGTTTCTGGAGATTTATCTTGTACCTTTGTTTGGGACTTATTTCCCTGTTTCTTAATTTTTCTTGACTCTATGTTGGCATCTGTGCACCAGACAAAATTACCACCTCTCCCAATTTTCACCAACTCAGCTTATAAAACAGAAGAACCTCACTACTCAGCCTGTTCTGTGATTCTGGAAGTCGCTCAAACCATCATACTGGTCCAAACCACCATCTTTGCCCTTAGTGACCCCAAGATGTATGGAGCATGCTGGGTCCTGTCAGTGCTCTAATTCAAAAGCCAGTCCCCTGGGCAGCCCTAAGGAAATCTGAACACTGGATACATGGTCCAACTCTTCCCTACCCCCTGCTTTTAATGTAGTAGCTGAAATCTGGGGTTTCCTCACCAGTTCACTCTGTATTGGGCCAGGAGAAGGGGCTGTGTTGAGTATTCTAGTTCAAACTGTCATCTTTTTCCTCAGTGGCCCCTAGTGTTCCATCAGCCCTTTGAGACAGGTGAGATAGAAGCCAGAGGCTTAGGCCACACTCAGAAAAAAATCAGAACGTTGGACATATGATCCAGTTCTTTCCTTCTCTTCTCACGGAGAGCTTGAAGCTGAGGTTTTTCTCCCAATTATATGGCACTTTGCCGGAGGCAGTGCTTATGGCAAATTAAGTTTTTCTATCAGCTCTGATGTGGCCAGTTTCATAACACACTAGGGGTACAGAAGCCTCTCAACCAGCTTCTGAATTTCTCACAAAGGGAATTGGTCAGTGTATTATTGATTTGGTATGTATGTTGAAGAAAGGAGGTTCCAGAGCTTGTTATTCTGCCATTCTGCTAACATCACTCTTGTTGAACATAATCTTTAGACGGTGTATTTAATAACAGCCAGCGTACACAAATAACTGCCTCCCATCTTTCATTCTTAACTTTAAAAATTTAAAGAAAGTTTTTATTTAGTATATTTTAAATTCACCTATACCAAGTGTTCTATATAGTAATTCTTCAATGATCTGAGTCCAGAGATAACAAAGAGCAACTTAGTTGCCAGTGTCACTCAACCAAAACAGCACAGAATAGTACACAGTAGTCTGGCCTATTTTTGCTAAAAAAAAATATTATTTTCTCCTATGAAGTGCTCAATAGGCTATCCAGAACACACACACACACAAGCAAAATCCAAAAAACTTTAAACAGTATTAACAGTAGTATAAAAATAACCATAAAGGGTGGAGGCCATCTCCTGATTTCCTTTCCTGAGTATGTTTCCATTATTTTCCTTAATTATTACTTACATCCCCCTTGCATGTTTTTGGCAAAAATCATTTCTATATATGTTCAGTTCAAGGCTTAAAATAAAGACGAGCTTCCCTTTTACAGTACTTTTTTAGTACATGCACCACTAAAAAGTCATGGGAAAATTGAATGGAAGGGAGGGAGGAGAATCACTTTTTCCACTGGTCAGATTAAATCTAACATCAAAGCTATGTTTCCACAAGTAGGCAGGATCTCTACTCCCCAGGGCTTTTAACCTGCTTATAGTTCACTCTCCATTGAGGGTCTCTTCTCCAGAATAAGACTGGTTCACTGAGTAATTACTCTAGTGAGTCTGCAGATTAAAAATAGTAATAGCAATAAATAATTTAAGTACAAGTGCTTGCGTGAGAGATTTCCACATGCTTCTCTCACTGAGTTAGCACAATGGCTTCCAGGTCTTCACAGGAAATCTGAGGCCTGCAGCGTCCCATGATCACTACTGCCGGCACTAGGCGCAGGCTCATCCCCAAACCTGCACTCACACAGCCGGCAGAAGGAAATGTCTTCTTACAGTGAACAAGAAACTCCTTGCAAATACCAAACTGTGGTTCCTTTTACTTTGGTTTTATTAAGTTTGGCTTTTCCCCTATTAATGAGTGGGTCTCACCTATGAGACAGTCATTTCCTATATGTCAGATATCAGTAAATTACTTTTCATTTATAAAACTATGGTGGCAACATCATATTTTTAGCTGAGAATGTAAAGATTTATGTTGCTTTTTGAAGTTTCCTTTATAAACCATTTTTGATCTTACAGTGCAAGACACAGAGACACTTGAGAGTAAACACCCATCTCCTGGACACAACAGATGTCCTCCTTTAAAGCTATGGTCAATCCAGGCCCCAGACAAATCATTTACTTTAATCTGACAAGAACCTTCTTCAAAGTAAGGAGGTGGTGTGGCAGATAATAGTACTGTGGTTATGGAAGGAAATCCCATATTTTCAAGAGATTTATTTTGAAGTAAGTATGGGTGAAAGGACATGTGATCTGGGATCTGCCTTAAATACAGCACAGAAAAAAAAGAGTAAAGGGATAAAATAGCAAATGTGATAAATATATGTTCTTTATTCTTATTTTTGATGTGTTACTGAATTTTTTATAGTCAGTTTTAAAAATTATAGAATTAAAAAACCCTACAGAATCATTTATTACTTGGAATATTTTGAAGGAGTTAGCAAATCTACTTGACTTGTATGCTGATACTTCATAACCTTACATTTCAAAATTAAATGAATAGTTATTCTTTTCCACTGACTAATGCATTGAAGCTTTAAGCACATATTAGTATCATAATAGTTCCTTTTTCATCAATTAATATCTCTGAAAAGATGTTGTATACTGATGATTTAAATATTTTGTTTTTAAAATTATTAGAGTTAAATAAACTAATCCTGCACTGAAATACCCCCTTGAATAATCCTGCTGTATCATTCAAGTCCTGACTCTACTCCAAATGAGCAATAAAGGTCATATCAATATTTCTTACAAATTATGTACAGAAAAACAGCTTTCATTTCATAGATGTCACAGAGGCACAAAGGGTACTTTTAGTGATTTTTCATGTTGTTGTCCACATCATGGTACTGTCTCCATTTAAAGTTGTTGTAAAAACTCTGGTGGCTCACAGATCACATCAGCAGGGATCAGGAGGGACCACATTTTGTGAAGAAGTTACTTTCAGCTGCTAAGAGGAAGTGGGATCTATCTACAATTTGCATTCAGAAGCAAAAAGAAGGAATCTTCTCTCTTCCTAGATTAAAAACAACAAAACTTTAGGATGGAGGCCAGAGGCAAAGATTTCAGCCCACTCATACCTACACGTGCTAAGACCTAAAAAATGCTAAGTCTTCTCTTGGGGCTGTTTAGGATATACCAAACCCACCACAAGGCCCTCAAGTTTATTTGAAATCATGGCTTGAAGGGTCTAAGAAAATACTAGATCTGTTAAAATATTTACGACCTCCTTTAAAAAAGTTTTAGTATATAAACAAACATTACTCATGGAAATCTAAAGTGAAATATGTATTAGGTGAAGAATTCTCATTTCACACCAAACTAACTTCTAAACAAGGGCAATTTCTACAGAATATTCTTTTAAATAGGAAAAGATTCTCTTACATGGAAATTTAAAGTATGATTATAAAACTCAGTTCACCTACATTTTAAAATCTAGTATATAAAGTGAAGTATTCCTGTATTAGGACTATTAACATCAGTAGCAAACACTTTAATATTCCAGTTATGTGATAAATGTTTTCTTCCTAATAGAACATTCCAAAGGAGAAACTAGTGGTTATTTTTCATAATTAAAGGTCAAGCATAATACATGTCTACTGAATAGGTTCCACTTGTAAGATTGTGTCTGTAAATCCTTTGGAGCAGAAAATTTGTTTCCATAACTCTACTTCTCTCCATTCTATTGTAAAGGATTGTTCTCCAGTTTTCTAAGTTCACAACCATCACTGGATAACCTCGGCTGAATAATTTAATCATAGTTTGTATCTGTCATCGCCTGGATAGACTCTACAAAGTAATTATCAGTACTTCTGAATTTTATGAAAAGCAAGTACTTGCCTTCATGATTTTCAAAAAATGCTGACTTGTGTCCTCATTGAAGGCAATGAGCCTTAGAGTTTCCCTCCTGCGGCTACAGACTTCCTAAAATGTAATTCTAGGATGTTCATCATGAGTTTTTACTGGGAGGGATGTCACCAAGATGGTGAACTGTTGTTCCTGACTTCACTCCTTCACACAAGAAAAGTAACTATTAATAACAACTATGCACCATACGCTGAGTATCCTAGTGAGGCCTGCACCTCCCGTACCATGGATACTAAGGTCTGTAATAAAGTAACTGTGGTGCATCATTCACTTAAAACTCCAGTGTAACAGTTAAAAAAATGAATAGGTGTCTTAGGCACACCGGGGAAAGAGGAGAATTTCAGATAAACTCTGAAAAGTTTGTTGGCACAGGATTAAAGGAGTTCTCATTACTGTAAAGAAGAGGTCAAAGAGCTGGAAATAGAGGGGCCAGCTATGACACAGGAAGAAAAGAGGTAAAGAATCTGAGGGCAGGTGGTCTGTGAAGATGCCATCAATCCTATCCCACTGCCCTCAGGCAGCACCACAGGGACACATGCTAGGCAATGGGAACATTGAATCTTCTGAAAATCCTGACACCATGGCTCTGGGGTGCAGTGGTAAAGAATCCTCCTGCCAATGCAGGAGACACAAGAGATGTGGGTTCGATCCCTGGGTTGGGAAGATCCCCTGGAGAAGGAAATGGCAACCCACTCTAGTATTCTCGCCTGGGAAATTCCACGGACAGAGGAGCCCGGTGGGCTGCAGTCCACGGGGTCTCAGAGTCAGATGCGACTGAGCACACAAACACACACAGTCTTGCAAAGAGCTTTCCCAAAGGAACCACATGGATTTTCTTGGTAGAGTATCCTAGCAGCTGATACCTGTCACTGAGTTGAATTTTCTATATCATGGATCAGGATTAAACCAACAATGATCACATTTGGGAACTGTTTTTGGATTTGAGAAAGAGGAAGAATTCAGTTATTAGGATCCTCATTCAAACTGCTTTCTAAAGAAGGGATAACCACAGAACCTAAAAAAAAGAATCAACCAGTCTTAACTAATGAAAGATTCCACACAAGTGTCAATAGATTTGAAAAAAGCAAAAAATTAGACTTTGTGTACAAGAGTTATGATGAAAAATGAATGCTGGGTCTCCCCAGGGCAGGCTCTGTGGGGTAAACCAAGAATTCTTCTCACGTCTGTGTGGTACCCGAGGATGGGAGGAGACACAGAGAGTCCTCAGACGAGGTCAGGGCCAGATCATCCCCTGGTGCCCAGGCCGGGGGAGCTGACTGGACAGACAAGGGCCAAGGGCAGAAGGAAGAGCCTGTGCAAAGGTAGAAAAGCAATGTGAGCTCAGGAAACTAGTCCACTAGGGCGAGTGTGAAGGAGGGAGCCGGGCAGAGAGAAGCCTGGAAATGCATGAGGGCTTGCAGGATGGACTGACACCTTCCCCAAAACCCACTCAGTTGTGTGTAATGAGTATAAAACTCTCACAGAGAACTACAGAGAGTAAGTCAGCAGACAGAGACGTCAATGCTTACGAGAGCCGACAGCAGACGGGCACATGGTAAGTGACAGAACAGACCAGAGCCAGCTGAAGACCAAACCTACAGAGGGAAACACAAGAGAAAGTGGATTCCACCTCGCCTTCCCAAAGTGGACTGGCTGACATCCTGAAAAGGAACAGCTAGCCCATCGCATCTCCTCCCCTCCCAGGCAGAGGGGTGTGCATCTTCCTCTCAAAAAGAGCTGAACAGAAGGCCCACACACAGCTCAGGGGTCTACGGTGAAAAACCCAGCAACTCAAGGATAAAAGTGAGCCCAGTTCAGCCACCAGGTAAGGCCCACAGGCAGCCAACCTCCAACACTGCCATGACAGAGAAGACAGTACAAGACTCTGAAGTCCAGATGGGTCTTCCAAGCAGAGGGACAGGTCCACTCACTACCCCATGCCGCAGGCTTTACTTTTTAGTATCCATGTCACAAATATGAGCAGACAACCAAGGATCACCACACATTTGAAGAAAGCATCTAATATGAAAAAGAGAAGCCAAAACCAAACCAGAAAGAACCTGGAAAAGAAAGACAATGAAGAATACAGAAGAATACTTCAAAAACTCAACATCCTCACACTGTTTAGTCCTCCATGAAATATGAATTAAATGATATATATATATATATTTACTAAAAAGAACAGATCATAATCTAATCAAAAAAAAAAATAGAGTTCCAAGAAGTTGAAAATGTGATAGCATTAATTTTTTTCGAAGTCAAAGAAAACTTGGAGGATATAGCTCAGCACATCACCTAGAAAATTACATTAGGAAAAGAAAGGAAACTGGGAGAGAAGAGAATTAAAATCAAGTCATCAATCTAAAATGACATCTGAATAATAAGATTTCCTGAAAGCGAAAAGAATATATCACAAAGCTATGACTAGTCCTTGGAGGCAAAGGATGAGTTGGAAAGTGACCACCATGTTCCAGCCAAACAAGTGAGAGAGACAAAGCACATCCTGAAATTCACAACACTCTGAAGACATGTTCCACCAAAATGACGGGACAAACCACAGAAATACAGATGCTGGTCCCGGATAAACAGGGGGAGATGAGGGAACGGGCTCAGGCTCCAGGTGTGCCACAGGCGGAGAGCAACCGGTTCAGGCTGAGGGCCCAGGAAACAAGTGAGTTGGATGCATCGCTTGGGGTAGTGAAACACTTCCAAGGAGCTTTTCAAGTGTTTGGAGAGCAGAAGCGTTAATTCGTGATTGGTACACTGACAACCAAGCAAATAAGTCAGGCAACTTTACTAGTTCTGGAAAAAGCAAACGACTGCATGAGGATGGCAATGCTACCCTGGTTCTGTGAGTGAGTCCTGTGAGCTCTCGGCGGGAAGACTGAGCCCACTGGGTGGGTGGGATGGGGGTGAGGGCGTGGGCGGCCATGCAACAGGGAGAGAGAGCCGCGTCTCCATCTCCCAGGTAGGAAGTCAGTGAACACCCGAGTCTGAAAAACATCAAGATCTGGCAAATAAGCCCATCATTCAGAAATCTGAAGGGAAAAACAAGCAAAAGCAGTGGCCACAGGGAGCAGGAACCTGGGAGCAGGAGGGACGGCACCAGGAACTCAAAGGTAGCTTGTGTTTTGTGTTTTTAAAAAATATTCATTGTAAACCTAGTAGTACTATTTGACTTTTAAAAACTACAGCTCCTTAATAAAAGTTACTAAAAACAAACAGGAAAGGAAGCTAGAGAGGAACCCGAGTGTGCAGAGAGGGACCAGGGTCACACCCTGACACCACGTCTAAACTAATGGGAGTGGGGCTGCCCCGGGCTCCGCTGGCTGTTCTCTGCCTCCTCCTCCCTGAGCCCCACGCCATTCCCTGCCCCAGGACGGCAGCCACACCCAACTCCGTGAGGAACACACACAGTGTGCAAAGCCACTACTGTGGCCAACGGGAACCTTCTAGTAACTTCAAAGAACTGAAGAGCCACAAATCCACCAGCCCCACTCCAGAATTTAGGTACGTGGAGCCTTAACTATCTTCCTTGACATCAGCCTGAGGGTAATCACCTGTAACTTTTCAATACAAGTAAATAATTCCTGGCAATAAAGTATTCAGGAGGTGGACTCAATAGGGCTAAGTGACTAAGCAGAGGGTGCAGACAAAGGAAGAACAAAAGTTGAGCACAAGTCCCACTGGTGTGGAGATGGTCAGCAACAGAGGTGCAGGGTGGGCGTGGAGACTGACGGGGAGCACGGACCACGTGGGATTCCGGCGGCAGGGGGCTGGTCTGTGGGCCGCCTGGGCTCGGTGCGAAGGACGAGAGGGAGACGAGAGCACAGCACAGAGCTGGGGACCTGGAGATGCACATGAGGCAGCAGAAGAAATCACCCCGAGGACAGGAGAAAAGGGGGGGAAGGCCGAGGCTGGAAGCCCAGCAAGAGCAGAGGAGAGCGGGAGCCCAGGGCGGCTGCTGGGAGATGGCCTCCAGGCGAGAGAGGAGCCCCGGGAGAAGACGTCCCAAGACACCAGTGCCTGGGGGCGGGCAGCCTGAGAAGAAATCGGGGGCAGGATAAAAGCAGGATAGGCCAGCAGGCCAGGACTAGGAGGGCAACCACAAATGCCGGGACTGAACAAGCCCTGTTTGATCAGGGGCTGCACTGACTGTGGAAATACGTGTTGCTAACTCACCTCACCAGCACATGGCTTTGACACCTGAGGTCCCTTAAAAGAAGCCAAACACGGTTGGCGGACCCAGACCATCACATGCCTCTCGAGGGAGCTGTGACAGAGAAGGGGCAACTGGGACAAGAACGGGACAAGGCCACCAGCCTGAGAAGTCCTCTGCAGAACCCTGGTCCCCGCCCCAGAGGACTGGTTCTGCGAGCCGCTTTCTTAAGAGTTCTCCCAGGAAGGGCGGAAACTAGGGAGAGTTTTCTTCCGGTGCTTTTCTGCTCAGAATTTTGACCACAAAATTCTTTCTTCATTTAACCTAAATTTGTCAGCTCCAAGTCTGAGGCTCTTTCCTCCATCCTGCTCTTGTTGGCACAGATCCTCGGTGTCCTCTGAGGAGAGCAGCATTCGCCTCGAGACACAAACTGGATCACCTGCCAGCACACCTACCTTTCTTAATGGAGACACACCTCAAGTTCTTCAGAGCTAGCTGAAAGGCTCTGACGGTGAACTCAGACAAGGCTCAATGTGAGTTGGCTGCTTATCTATAAATGTTTATGTCTGAAGAGCCACAGTGTCCATCCACCCAGATCACCCCCAAAAAAACTGAAAAAAAATATATATACATGACAAATAGGAAAATAGCTAGATTTCAAAATCACTGTTTGTAAAACAGTACTGCTTATATTTTAAAAAGTTAACAGGAAGCAGCCTAGAATCCCATCACAATCAGAACTGTCTCAAGATGAGAGAGTAACAATGACATACATACACGACCGTGTATAAGACAGATAGCTAGTGGGAAGCTGGTGCACAGCACAGGGGGCTCAGCCTGGTGCTCTGTGATGACACAGAGGGGTGGGAGGGACGCTCAACAGGGAGGGGATATATGTATACTCGTGGTTGATTCACGCTGTTGTACAGCAGAAACCAACACAACATTGCGTAGCAATTATACTGCGACAAAAACATAAAATTAAAAAAGAAAGATGTGGCAGGGGAGGGGGCATCCTGGAGGCTGTTTACATCAAAGACAGAAGGTTATTAACTACATTACAAACACTACACTGTCTTCATACTCTTTTTCCATGAATAATTTTGAAGCCAAGCAAGAGATATGAAAGAATGACAGAGACAGAGGGAGGAATGTTTTAGTTCAAACATGACCCACAGAGTGTCCATTCATCTCTTCTCTGTGTTGAATTCCTCCAAGGTCGGCAATATTTTTTAAAGGCAATGGAGCACTTTGCTCAAATGAAACTTCATCCATTAGCTCTAAATACAGACCCACAAAAACAGTCATCTAGACTGAGGCGTGGGCCAGGAGCCCAACCACCTGCAAAGCTGCCCTGAGGTCCTGCTGACTGGCCTAGGGAACCAAGCCTACAGCCTCAGCCGGGCTTTGAAGCTGCAGCCCATCGCCACTCCATCCCGCCCGAGACACCACGCCGTCCACTACCTCAGCAACCGCGCTGGACGCAGCACAGGACGCCTGCGGGCCTGCCTCCTGGAGCGGCCCAAGGCCGTCAAAGGCAAGCGGGCATCTCACCCACCGTGTCCCCCGCATCTCCGGGCCCTGTGCCGGTCACACTCCAGGTGTGCAGTCTGCTGGGGTCATATGGTTGGGACAGTTCACAGGGGACCAAGACAGGAGCCTCACGGTTCCATCACTCTAGGCAAGAGGAGAATGTGAAGCCGAGACTTCCTCTGACATATTCTGAAGTGCCCGCACACATGTTCCCTCATCTGGTCATTACAAAAGCCCTGGGAATTAGGCAGGAAATAATTCACACCCCTCGTCACAGAGGAGGAAACTGAAGCAGGGAGAGGTTAAGCGCCTGTGTGCGAGGTCGCTCACTGGGTCACGGACGCAGCCTCTGAGCAGACAGCAGGGACAGTAGAAGCCTACAAAAATAAACTGATGTAATAAATAAACCCAAGTGCTTTGCATAGAAACACACATATGCTACTGCGTAATTAGATGCCTCTAGGGGAGGGTGAGGGAAGAGACTCAGAAAATCAGAAGAGACTACCTTTTTGTAATTCTCACAACAAGAATTTTGAGAAGAGGAAAAAATATTGAACATTTTTACTTGAAAAGACTGTAAATATGAGATACACAGTGACTACAGGCAAGCAATTCATTAGAAAAAAAAGTTCTCCCCAAATTTATGGTTTCATATTATACTGTTCAATTTTACCAAAATTAAACTGAAATCTTGAGTGTGAAATGTCCTGGCATTTAATGGATTCTGCTGTACTTGGAAAAATACAAGTTTTATGTTTACAAAGGTTTTACTTAAAAAAATAAGTAAATAGTCAACATATAATTTTATTAGGTTATTATATATTATTTTATCATGAATATAAAACAGGCACATTAAAGGAAAATTTGAAATCAGGTTTTAAAAATGACCCAGAGGCTTATCAGCATAAAGTAACCACCTCCTTGTGACATTTTGATTAATTTCCTTCCAGTTCTTTTTACAAGATGGGTAGTTTCCTTTGATTGTTTAATGATGTGGTACCCACACCACACATACCATTTCGTATCCTGGCTCTTTTCTTAACACTATATCACAAGAGCCCTTTCAGATTATACACCATCTTTATAACCACAATCTCTAACTTACTGAACTCCAATATGATCCTTTAAGTGGTTATACCACGGTTTACTTAACCGTTTTTATACTAGTAGACTGCTGCCAAACTTTTACTATCATAAATGGTTTAATGACTACAACTTTTATTTTCTTTTAGATAAATTCCTAAAGCATATTAGTACATCAGAACAGATGATAATTTTTAAGACTTGCTTAAAAACTGTATTAAATTTTTGTTTCCTGAAAGATCTAATGCATATTATTACCAGCAATGAATGAGAATATTTATTTGATTAAATTCTTATGATCAATAAAATCATCTGTATCAGTTTTTCTGTTAATAAGTGAAATATACCTTCACTGTATAATTTTGTTTTTTTCCCCCAGAATACATACTTTCCCACCATGATTACTGAGAAGTTGAACCTCTTTTGTGAATAATTTATGTCCATTATCCATTTATTAATTGGCTCTTTCTATAGATTTTAAATTTGTATGAGTATTTTGTATAATTAAATTATTAACTCTATTTACAATACTGATGGGGAATATTATTTCCTCAATCTATGGTTCACACAAAATTTTTGTGTCAGTTGTTACTTGGACAAGCCCAGTGCTCTTTTCCTTTGTGACTCTTAACGAGCCTTTTGAGTTGGCTCCTCCCCACCCACTCCCTGTATTAATACTTAATACCTTTCCCCCTCAGTTCACGCGGTTTGAACATGACACATCACGTGCAAGAGGTGTTACCTGCTGGTCATCAGGCGTCCATATGCCACAGGTGATTTGACTTTCCAAGTTGATCTCAGATGACCAGTGTCTTTGTCCACTGACAGAACCAACCAGGACAAACCCATCTCGATATGAAATAAGTGCTTGCGTCCCATCATGGCTCCATGTGAAATCGCTCACCTTTGGGACACACAGACAAAAGGAGTCAGCTTGTAATCTGAAAAGGAAAGCACTTTCATCAAAGACTATTTGTAGTCATCACCTGAGCCTTTGGCTAAAATCGAGACGGCCTTACACAGACACTATCCTATGTTGTATGTATTTTAACAGTAATATATAAAAGACACTGTTTGGAAAGCATACACCAGTGCATGCTAAGGGCTTCACACACGTTAATTCATCAAGCCCATGATAATACCTCCCACAGAGGACATATGTAACTTCTCCCTGGTCTTACAGAGTGGCCAGTGGAAGAGCCAAGACTGTCCCAGGGCTATGTCCCAGCATCCTTGCTTTTACTTTTTTTTTTTTAATTAATTTATTTACTTTCAGTTCAGCTCAGTCGTTCAGTTGTGTCCGACTCTTTGCGACCCCATGAATTGCAGCACGCCAGGCCTCTCTGTCCATCACCAACTCCCGGAGTCTACCCAAACCCATGTCCATCAAGTCAGTGATGCCATCCAACCATCTCATCCTCTGTCGTCCCCTTCTCCTCCTGCCCCCAATCCTACCCAGCATTAGGGTCTTTTCCAATGAGTCAACTCTTCGCATGAGGTGGCCAAAGTATTGGAGTTTCGGCTTCAACATCAGTCCTTCCAGTGAACACCCAGGATTGATCTCCTTTAGGATGGACTGATTGGATCTCCTGGCAGTCCAAGGGACTCTCAAGAGTCTTCTCCAACACCACAGTTCAAAAGCATCAATTCTGCGGTGCTCAGCTTTCCTCACTGTCCAACTCTCACATCCATGTGACCACTGGAAAAACCATAGCCTTGACTAGATGGACTTTTGTTGGCAAAGTAATGTCTCTGCTTTTAAATATGCTATCTAGGTTGGCCATAACCTTCCAAGGAGTAAGCGTCTTTTAATTTCATGGCTGCCATCACCATCAGCAGTGATTTTGGAGCCTAGAAAAATAAAGTCTGACACTGTCTCCACTGTTTCCCCATGTATTTGCCATGAAGTGATGGGACCAGATGCCATGATCTTAGTTTTCTGAATGTTGAGCTTTAAGCCAACTTTTTCACTCTCCTCTTTCACTTTCATCAGGAGGCTCTTTAGTTCTTCTTCACTTTCTGCCATAAGGGTGGTGTCATCTGCATATCTGAGGTTATTGATATTTCTCCTGGCAATCTTGATTCCAGCTTGTGTTTCTTCCAGCCCAGCGTTTCTCATGATGTACTCTGCATATAAGCTAAATAAGCAGGGTGACAATATACAGCCTTGACGTACTCCTTTTCCTATTGGGAACCAGTCTGTTGTTCCATGTCCAGTTCTAACTGTTGCTTCCTGACCTGCATACAGGTTTCTAGTTGGAGGCTAATTACAATATTGTAGTGGTTTTTGCCCAGAGAAGGCAATGGCACCCCACTCCAGTACTCTTGCCTAGAAAATCCCATGGATGGAGGAGCCTGGTAGGCTGCAGTCCATGGGGTTGCTAAGAGTCAGACACGACTGAGCGACTTCACTTTCACTTTTCCCTTTCATGCACTGGAGAAGGAAATGGCAACCTACTCCAGTATTCTTGCCTGGAGAATCCCAGGGACGGCGGAGCCTGGTGGCTGCCGTCTATGGGGTCGCACAGAGTCGGACACGACTGAAGCGACTTAGCAGCAGCAGTGGTTTTTGCCATACATTGACATGAATCAGCCATGGGTTTACATGTGTTCCCCATCCTGAATCCCCCTCCCGCCTCCCTCCCCATCCCATCTCTCTGGGTCATCCCATTGCACCAGCCCTGAGCACTTGTCTCATGCATCGAACCTGGACTGGCATTCTGTTTCACATATGATAATATACATGTTTCAATGTTATTCTCTCGGATCGTCCCACCCTCCCCTTCTCCCACAGAGTCCATAAGACTGTTCTATGCATCTGTGTCTCTTTTTCTGTCTCGCACATAGGGTTATCATTACCATCTTTCAAATTCCATATATATGCATTAGTATACTGTATTGGTGATTTTCTTTCTGGCTTACTTCACTCTGCATAATGGGCTCCAGTTTCATCCATCTCAATAGAACTGATTCAAATGTATTCTTTTTAATGGCTGGGTAATATTCCATTGTGTATATGTACCACAGCTTCCT
This sequence comes from Giraffa tippelskirchi, assembly GCF_054371585.1. NCBI lineage: Eukaryota > Metazoa > Chordata > Mammalia > Artiodactyla > Giraffidae > Giraffa > Giraffa tippelskirchi. Next base: position 157,676,638 of record NC_137283.1, on the reverse strand, counting down.
TATCCATTCGTCTGCTGATGGGACATCTAGATTGCTTCCATATCCTGGCTATTATAAACAGTGCTGCGATGAACACTGGGGTACACGTGTCTCTTCCGATTCTGGTTTCCTCGGTGTGTATGCCCAGCAGTGGGATTGCTGGGTCATATGGCAGTTCTATTTCCAGTTTTTAAGGAATCCCCACACTGTTCTCCATAGTGGCTGTACTAGTTTGCATTCCCACCAACAGTGTAAGAGGGTTCCTTTTTCTCCACACCCTCTCCAGAATTTATTGCTTGTAGACTGCATCCTTGCTTTTAAAAACTGTTTGATCTATGGCCTCCCCCTTATACTAACAGATTCTCCATCAATGTCTCTTGGTCACTTATCAAGATAGCAAAGGCCTCAGTTTCTGATCATATGTTTCTCAGTCTTGCTAACAACACTCCCACAATCAAAATGAGAAATAATCTAACCAGAAAACATTACTTATACTTGGGTGCTGAGTTCTACCAAATGCATTTATTGCATTTATTCAAATGACCATGTGTTTTTTCTCTTTTAATCTATTACTGCAGTAAATCTATTACTTCTCAGTTTTATGCCATCCTTGCATAGCTGCCAGAAGCCCAACCTGGAGGTAAAGTATTGTCCTTTGAAGTTGATTTGTTTATGTGTTTGGAATTTCTACATCTACATCTATATACAGGAGTGAGTGAGTCAAACTCACGATTTTTTAAAAAATGTCTTTGTTTGAATTTATTACAGTTATGCTGATCTCTCAGTATGAGCTGGAAGGTAGTCCCTTTTGTTCCATGGCTGGGAAGAATTTATATAAACCAGCCTGACCTGTTGCCTCAAAGGCTGGTGGAACATGCCTGTGAAACCATCTGGCTCTGCACTTTTCTACGGGAAGATTTTTAACCATTGCTTCAGTTTATGTAATAGTGTTAGCACCAGTCAAGCTTTCAAGCTTTTTATTTCTTCTTCAGTTAATTCTATTACAAAATGTTTTCAGGAATTTGTCTAGTTCATGTAAGTTTTCAAAACTCTTGGCAAGTAGTTGTTGATAGTACTAACTATTCTTTTAAATGCCAACTTTAGTGAGCTATAATTTATATGTGATAAAATTCCCTTTGACAGTCAATTCCTTACCCTCACCTTTGGTCTGAGGCAACTAATGATCTAATTTCTGTCACTAGCTGCTTATCCTAGAAATTTTGCATGAGCAGAAGCACACAGCATGCTCACGTTTGTTTATGATTGGTTTTACTTAGCGTAATAACTTTGAGAGTATTCTGAACTCTTGTATGCGCCAGTAGTTCATTCCTTTTTATAGATGAGCAATATTCCATTGCATAAATGTGCCACAACTTATTCTTCTCCCCAAACTGTTGGGCATTTGGGTTGTTTCCAGCATTTGGTTACTACAAAACCGCTGTGAATATTCATGTGCAAGACTTTTTGTAGACATTATGGTTTCATTTTTTTCTTGAGTAAACATCTAGGAATGGAATTAGTTGCTGGGTCAAACACTAAGTGTTTGTTTAAATGCGTAAGAAATTACCAAACTTTTCCAAAGTGGATAAACCATTTTACACTTCCATTAGCAATGTACATGAGTAGGTCCACACCTCACTAACACTTGATGTTGCCAGTCTTTTTTATTTTAGCTATTCTAGGTGTGTAGTGGTAGGACACTGTGTTTTTAATTTTAATTTAATTCCCGAATGACTAATATGCTGAGCATCATTTCATGTGCTTCTTGATTATTTGCACATCGTCTTTTGGGACCTACCTGTTCACATTCCTTGCCATATATATTTGTATATCCATTTATGTTTACCTATTCATTATAAATATATACATATATATGTAAATATACACACATATATACATTCACACACATATACATGAGTCTTTTATCTTATTGTGATATAAAAATTCTAGATACAATCCTCTATCAGAATATGTGCTTCAAGTAATTTCTCCCATTCTGTACCTCACCTTTTCATTTTCTTAACAATCTCTTTCAAAAAGTAAAAGTTTAAAATTTTGATGAAGTCCAATGTCAAGTTTCCTCTCTTATGTTTCAGGTTTTTTGTATCCAATCCAAGAAACCTTTACGTAACCCAACACTGCAATCCCAAGCTTTCCAGAAGTATTATTCAGTCAGTAAGTCGTTTCTGACTCTCTGCGACCTCAAGGACTGCAGCACACCAGGCTCCTCTGTCCTTCATCTTCCAGAGTTTGCTCAAATTGATGTCCATTAAGTCAGTGATGCTATTTACAATTTCATTCTCTGCCACCCTATTCTCCTTTTGTCTTCAATCTTTCGCAGCATCAGAGTCTTTTCAAAGGAGTCAGCTCTTCGCATCAGGTGGCCAAAGTACTGGAGCTTCAGCTTCAGCATCAGTCTTTTCAATGAATGTTCAGGGTTTATTTCCTTTAGGATTGACTGGTTTGATCTCCTTGCTGTCCAAGAGACACTTAAGAGTCTTCTCCAGCACCACAGTTTGAAAGCATCAATTCTGCCGTGCTCAGCCTTCTTTATAGTCCAACTCTCACACCCATACACGACTACTGGAAAAACCATAGCTTTGACTATATGGATCTTTGTCAGCAAACTGATGTCTCTGCTTTTTAATACGCTAAGTTTGTCATAGTTTTCCTCCCAAGAAGAATGTGACTTGTAATTTCATGGCTGCAGTCACTGTCCACAGTGATTCTGGAGCCCAAGAAAATAAAATCTGTCACTGCTTCCACTTAATCCCCTTTTATTTGCCATGAAGTGATGAGACTGGATGCCAAGCTTAGTTTTTTGAATGTTGAGTTTTAAGGCAACTTTTTCACTCTTCTCTTTCACCCTCATCAAGAGGCTCTTTAGTTCCTCTTCACTCTCTGCCATTAGGGTGGTATCATTTGCATATCTGAGGCTGCTGATACTTCTGGCAATCTTGATTCCAGCTTGAGATTCATCCAGCCCAGCATTTCGGAAGATGTACTCTGCATAGAATTAAGGGTGACGATACACAGCCTTGTCGTACTCCTTTCCCAATTCTGAACCAGTTATTTGTTTGAAGTTTGGTTCTAATTGTTGCTTCTTGATCTGCATACAGGTTTCTCAGGAGACAGGTAAAGTGGTCTGGTATTCCAGAAGTGTATGCTTTTACATTTATGTCTATGTTTCATTTAGAAGTTAATTTCTGCACAAGGTATATGGTAAGAATCAAGGTTCTACTTTTTAAATTTTCAATACAGATATTCAGTTTCTCTGCACCATTTGTCAAAAAGACTATTCCTTGTATGTCAACTAGACTTACTGTGGTGATCATTTCCCATTAGATACAAATACTGAATTATGTTGTACATCTGAAATCAATATAATGTTGTATGCTATTATCAGTTCAGTTCAGTCACTCAGTCATGTCTGCCTCTTTGCAACCCCAAGAACCGTAGCACACCAGGCCTCCTTGTCCATCACCAACTCCCAGAGTGCACCCAAACCCATATCCATTGAGTCGGTGATGCCATCCAACCATCTCATCCTCTGTCGTCCCCTTCTTCTCCTGCCCCCAATCCTTCCCAGCATCAGGGTCGTTTCCAATGAGTCAGCTCTTCGCATCAGGTGGCCAAAGCACTGGAGTTTCAGCTTCAACATCAGTCTTTCCAATGAACACCCAGGACTGATCTCCTTTAGGATGGACTGGTTAGATCTCCTTGCAGTCCAGAGTCTTCTCCAACACCACAGTTCAAAAGCATCAATTCTTCGGTGCTTAGCTTTCTTTATGGTCCAACTCTCACATCCATACATGACCACTGGAAAAACCATAGCCTTGACTAGATGGACCTTTGTGGACAAAGTAATGTCTCTGCTTTTTAACATGCTGTCTAGGTTGGTCATAACTTTCCTTCCAAGGAGTAAGCATCTTTTAATTTCATGGCTGCCATCACCATATGCAGTGATTTTGGAGCCTAGAAAAATAAAGTCTGACACTGTTTCCACTGTTTTCCCGTCTATTTGCCAGGAAGTGATGGGACCAGATGTCATGATCTTAGTTTTCTGAATGTTGAGCTTTAAGCCAACTTTTTCACTCTTCTCTTTCACTTTCATCAAGAGGCTCTTTAGTTCTTCTTCACTTTCTGCCATAAGGGTGGTGTCATCTGCATATCTGAGGTTATTGATATTTCTCCCGGCAATCTTGATTCCAGCTTGTGCTTCCTCCAGCCCAGCATTTCTCATGATGTACTTTGCATATAAGTTAAACAAGCAGGGTGACAATATACAGCCTGACGTACTCCTTTTCCTATTTGGAACCAGTCTGTTGTTCCATGTCCAGTTCTAACTGTTGCTTCCTGACCTGTATACAGGTTTCTCAAGAGACAGGTCAGGTGGTCTGGTATTCCCATCTCTTTCAGAATTTTCCACCGTTTCTTGTGATCCACACAGTCAAAGGCTTTGGCATAGTCAATAAAGCAGAAATAGATGTTTTTCTGGAACTCTCTTGCTTTTTCGATGATCCAGTGGATGTTGGCAATTTGATCTCTGGTTCCTCTGCCTTTTCTAAAACCAGCTTGAACATCTGGAAGTTCACGGTTCACGTATTGCTGAAGCCTGGCTTGGAGAATTTTAAGCATTACTTTACTAGCGTGTGAGATGAGTGCAACTGTGTGGTAGTTTGAGCATTCTTTGGCATTGCCTTTCTTTGGGATTGGAACGAAAACTGACCTTTTCCAGTCCTGTGGCCACTGCTGAGTTTTCCAAACCTGCTGGCATAGCGAGTGCAGCACTTTCACAGCAGCATCTTTCAGGATTTGAAATAGCTCAACTGGAATTCCATCACCTCCACTAGTTTTGTTCGTAGTGATGCTTCCTAAGGCCCACTTGACTTCACATTCCAGGATGTCTGGCTCTAGGTGAGTGATCACACCATTGTGATGATCTGGGTCATGAAGATCTTTTTTGTACAGTTCTTCTGTGTATTCTTGCCACCTCTGCTTAATATCTTCTGCTTCTGTTAGGTCCCTACCATTTCTGTCCTTTATTGAGCCCATCTTTGCATAAAATGTTCCCTTGGTATCTCTAATTTTCTTGAAGAGATCTCTAGTCTTTCCCATTCTACTGTTTTCCTCTATTTCTTTGCATTGATCGCTGAGGAAGGCTTTCTTATCTCTCCTGGCTATTCTTTGGAACTCTGCATTCAAATGGGTATATCTTTCCTTTTCTCCTTTGCTTTTCGCTTCCTTTCTTTTCACAGCTATTTGTAAGGGCTCCTCAGACAATCATTTGGCTTTTTTGCATTTCTCTTCAACTTAAAAAAAGATTTTTCTTCTCCTTACCGAATTACCTATGCATTTTTTATTTACCTTTGATTACCTTGTAATCTTTACCTTATCTATAGTTATGTTCAACTTTTCATTCATAAAATTATTTTACATTTTATCTTTCTTCTCTTACTCAAGTCTTGCCAGCAATTTATCAGTTTCATTGATTTGTTTCCAAAGAACAAATTTTGGGGGATTGAACCTGGGCCCAGGCAGTGAAAGCATTGAGTTCTAACCACTGGACCACCAAGGAATCCCCAGCAATTTCTTAAACGTATGTTTTTGTTATTAACTTCTAACCCATTCAGAAACGATGGTCCATAATCTCGACACCTACCAATGAAAATTTGTTTTTGTTTTATCCTGGGTGGCAAACTATGGTCAGTGGGCCAAATCTGCCCTCCCACCTATTTTTGAACAGTCCAAAAACTATAGTTTTAAAGGGTTAGGAAAAAAATTAAGAGAAGAATATTTTGTTATACGCAAAATTATATTAAATTCAAATTTTAGCATCCATAAACAAGCTTTTAATTTTATCAACAAAAAGTTTTCTGGTTTTCTTTTTATACAGTACTTACATAATATCCTAAAGTGTGATTCCTAGTCCACAAAGCCTAAAATATGTACCATCTGCCCCTTCACAGAAAAAAATCTGTGAAATCTTAGAACATCAATTTTTGTAAACCATTCAACGAACCTTGGTTCTCTAATTGGTGAATTCAGAAACTACAAATGTCCATTAGGCCAAGCTCGTTAACTGTGTTGCTCAGATCTTCTAAATCCTTGCTAAATCCTTTTGTTGTTGAAACCTCTCAGTATATCAATGAATTTATCAATCTTTACTTTCAATTCCATCAATTTCCTTCATATACTTTGATATTATTATTAATAAGTGCATATATATTTAAAATATTATCTTAGTAAACTATACCTTTTATCATTATGTGGTAGCAGTCTACAAACTAAACATTACTTTCTATCTTTAAGTCTTTCTTATCTGAAAGTAATATTTGCTACCCCAGCTTTTTTTTTCCCTAGGTATATGCTCAATATATTTTTTCACCCTTTTACTTTAAACTTGTACACGTCAAGTTTCAGGTGTGACTCTTAATAATACTTGGCTATGTTTTAAAAATGCAATCAGTCAAGCATCATCTTGATTGGTGAAGTCAGTCCATTTATTCTAATTAGTGGTATTTTGATCCTGTTTCTATCACCTGAATTTGTTTTTCAGTTTGTGTGTGCGTTAGTCACTCAGTTGTGTCTGACTCTTTGCGATCCCACAGACTATAGCCCACCAGGCTCCTCTGTCCGTGGGATTTTCCAGGCATAAGAATACTGGAGTGGGTTGCCATTTCCTTCTCCAGGGGATCTTCCCGATCCAGAGATGAAACCCGTGTCTCCTGCATTGCAGGCAGATTCTTTACCATCTGAGCTACCAGGGAAGCAGTTTGTATTACCTTTTAGATCTTTTCTAACTTAAAATGAAATTGGTATCCATGATTTTCACTGTTGCTTATACTTGGAAATGTTCATCTCCTTTAAAATTTGTAACACTACTGGATTTATCACATTTCAGATAATAAATGAGCAAACACGAAAAAGGACATGAACTTTTTGCTGTTTTCCCAGGGGGGTTATAGGCTGTCAGTGACCAGCATGTTTTCATCACGACCATGGCAGAACTGTGTGAGATGACTTCTTGGCCGCTCCTCTGAAGTTACTGAAAAAATGCTGTTTGCTTAGGAAAACTCGGAATCTTGGTTTCTCTGTCATTATGTTTCAGCCAAATAAATTATTTAGTTTTTCTTAAGAACCAAAAAGATTTTTGACAGGCAATACATTAACTCTGCAATAAAATTTAAAAGTCCTTTCATTTTGCAGTAACACTACTTATTTACATGCAGTTTACCTCATTTATCTTTGTAAGAAAAGAACAGCATCTTACTAGAGGCTAAAATGTATAGCCCGTGATAAGTCGCTTCTCTGAGATACCAGCAATCTTACAGTCACAAAAAAAATGGTAATATAATGTTTATAGAAACTAACTGGGAGTATTAAATTAGGTCAGCACAGAGTGATAAGACTACATCAAAAGTGGGAAAACAAAACCAGGGAAACGGAGTCCCCCGTGCTATAAGGGAAACAAGCAGAAAGCCCTTCTTTGCTGGTCTTTCTGATGCAGAGGCCACCGCACTCCTGCCACTGAGAGCAAGCAGCCTGGTGGCCCGCTGCCCAAGGCAGCCTTTCCTCAGTCGGCCGGAGACCTGTGCCTGGCACAGCCGGCCTGTGACTAATACTATAACATAATGCAGGCATGCCTCCAGACTCATTTCTGAAGTCAAGGACTCACAATCATTTCCTGAAAAAAGGAGTGATAAAGCTTCCCTTGGCTTCTGCCAAGGTTTGGTCACTTCGTGACAATGAAAGGCACGCTATGTAACAAAGATCACCTGTCATTTCTTCTCCAGAGTCTCACGGCTCCCTGGGCAGACTTCAAGGACGTGCCTCCTCCCTCCAGACACGGCTGCCGGTGCACAGCCCCTCCGCTCCCTCTACCAGTGAGTCATCATCATTGGAGCGTGACGCTTCTCAGACAAGACGTGGCCCCAACAGAATTAAAAGCAACCAAAACTCCCCGAAATGCAAGCGCTTAACAATACTTGCTCAGTGGGTTCTGAGCTTTGCAGAATCAGAAGGCCCAAGAGCAAAACTATATAAAAATCTGGATCAGATTATAAGATACAGTGGTTACTTTGGATCAGCCTGAAAGGCACAGGTTTTTGTGAGATTCTAGGTGGTTCCAGATGTTCTCTGGTCCATAGAAGCCCATTCACCTCCAGCTCAGAAGTCATCCTCTCTCATTTCTAAAACACTTTTTCTGTAGTGTACTCTCAATGAAAAGAAAAGCTGAGGAACAAAGTGGTGGCAGAGACCACACGGCTACCACCGGAGAAGGCAGAAGCCTCGCTCCTCGTCACCAGGACACAGTTCGGCAGCCCCCTGGGGCTGACGGTGGTGAAGCGAGCTCTACAGACATTACTACAAGCACATGCATCTGTGCTAAAGAGAAAACAGTTAATCATCTGGGAACAAGACAGAGTTTTGGAGCCAACCCTGGGTTCAAAAACTTCCCTGGGTGAGTTACTCGACCTCTGTGGCCTGAGTCCTTTCCTCCGTTAACTCAGAGTGACATCTTCCCAGCAGGGTTCCTGTGGAGACCGAGGGAAGGCCAGCACCGAGTAACACTCGGAGGGCCCCCTTGCTGCCGTTCTCCGAGGAGTGCTCTGAAGACCTCATGTCGGCCAAGGTCTGAAGATAGGCCTCACCCGACTGCTGGGCCTTTCTAGGGGAAGAGTGCACACTTCAATGGATGGGAGAACAACAGCACTCTAGAGACCCTCATGGGCAAGTTCAGGGAAATCTGCACTGGACAGAAAGCCGTGAAGAGTTGCTGCCTCAAGGCCTGAAGCTGGTCTCTGGTGATGACCTCCTGGTGACTGTTTAAGGGCAGGTATGCCCCAGGGTTGAGGTCTTCGGGTGCCAGCACCTCACAGTGCTTCAGGCACCATCACAACTCGTGGGGTCAACCACCACGTCCAGATGGTATCATAGCATTTTCTGTATTTAATCCTATATAATCCTGCAAGTAGGGTGCCCCTGGTAGCTCAATTGGTAAAGAATCCGCCTGCAATGCAGAAGACCCCAGTTCAATTCCTGTGTTGGGAAGATGCCCTAGAGAAGGGAAAGGCTACCCACTCCAGTATTCTTGGGCTTCCCTGGTGGCTCAGCTGGTAAAGAATCCACCTGCAATGCAGGAGACCTGGGTTCGATCCCTGGGTTGGGAAGATCCCCTGGAGGAGGGCATGGCAACCCACTCCAATATTCTTGCCTGGAGAAACCCATGGACAGAAGAGCCTGGCAGGCTACAGTCATGGGGTCACAAAGAGTCGGACACAACTGAGCTACTGAGCACAGTCCTCCTGGTAATCCCTGGAGACAGATACCGTTAAAGTCCTGAGTGTACAGAAGAGGAAACTGAGGTACAGAAGTGAAGTGTCTTCTACAAGGAGTCGCAACTGAGAAGCTGACTCCAGAGCTCACACTCGTGACCACAAGGTCCATCTTCCAGGTGACGTGAACTTCTCAGGGCATGGAGGTCTCCACATCTGTGACTCTCAGGTTAGTTAACAGGCACAGGGTGGGCACCATCTCTTCCTTTTTTCTCTCACAGGGGTATATAGGAAACTGATAAGGCCTTCTTAGAGTCCGTCAAAATTAGTACATTGACCTTACCAAATAAACAAACTCACAAAATCAGAACATTGTGTTTTTACTGGGAGGTAGGTTTGCCTCCTGTGACAGTATCTGTGAAGTTCCTCAGCCTAACAGTAACTGCTGATAACAGGTTTATTCCCTGCAATTTTATGTCACTTCACCGGTCTGCATCTCTCAAAGTTGGTGAGCTCATAGTTTATTTAGGCAACAGCTGGGAGGAGAGACGGTGAGAATTCGTTTCCTTGGATACGTACAGAAAGGCAGTCGTGGGGAAGACTATGCCTACAGAGTCAAACAGTCTAAGAAACCCCTCGTCAATAAGGTCCCTCAAGGACTCGGGCCTGGCAAATCCTTGGGGTGGGACCCCTGTCATTATGCACCCGAGACAGGAGCTTCATGCGGCCGTGCCCCTGGGGAGAGAGAGCCAGGTTGGCACCATCAGCCATGGGAACCCGCCGAGGGATTTAAAGCAGCACAGCTCGGCGGGTGTCCCGGGAGCAGTGGTTCCCCACCGAGTGGAGACAAGCTGGCACCGGAAAGGAGGGGCTGAGCACTGACCACAGGTGGCCCCCCTAACTGGAACCCGACAGAGCGAGTGCTGAAACTCGGCCTCAGGAGCAGGTGCTGAGAACGGCACGTGGAGCTCCCTGCAAGAGCACATGGAAGACGACAACGTGGGAAAACACCTTCACAGGGGCGCAGAGACGCGCCGTGCGCGCCGTGCCAGGAGCACTGCAGAGGGTCCGAGTCAACAGGGAAGCACAACACCGAGGGTGCAAAACTTCGCAGATTCAACTGAAGCGCAGAACGTGGAGATTCTCATGACAGCCGCATGCTGGAAGAGACGGAGGCGCCGTCCTTCCCCCTGTAGAGGAAGCTCGAGCAGCAGGCCCTGGCTTCGCTCGCCCGCCTCCGCCCAGCCCCCGAGGCGCCTCCCGCCCACTCACCTGGGCCCCTCGGTCGTTGACCAGCTCCACAGACCACCGGCCCTCGTACTGGATCCACACGAATATCCCACCGTCCGCGTCGCACGTGGCCAGCTTCTGGTATGGCTCGTTCCACCTCACCAGCACGACCTGGGAGACGACCAGGAAGACATTCACTGCAGGGAAGGAGCCCATACGCAAGGAAGCCATCCACGAAGTTATCAGACCCAGAACTAAAGAGAAAGTGCGGTCAAAGAAAGGACTCAAGGAGGATGGGAGGAAGGGGGAGGGGGCTGGGGGACAGATCAGCAGAGGGGATGATGGCTGTCTCAGGGACTGGCCCACGTGTCAAGGCTTCCTGACAAACAGCTGGCAACTGAGCAAACAATAAACTCCAACACGAAAACTGCCACCACCATGAGAACAGAGAGCATGCCAGAGCCTGCCTGTACTCGCCTTGCCTCCTGAAGCGCCAGGATGGTCCCATGTGGTGGGAAAGTGATTTTCTCAAAATTCATTGCGTATTGAATCGGGTGCTCTTTATTTAGCACAGAAAGAAGAAAGGGTGGGGTCTGTTTAATCTCATTTTTTCCCCAAAGTGAAACTTTCTATGTCTTTTCCAAGACTATCTTATTTCCAAATAGTTCAGCGTCTAAACATACCAATTTGGAAAAAATACATAGTAGAAATAAGTTGCTTGTGATTTATCACAGAGGAAAGATGAAGAAATAATTAGCTTCAAAACTGATGAGTATAAGAACTTAATTTTTAAATTTGATAAATTCTGAATCTGGACAAGTCATTTTCATCTTTCTCAACCATCACTCCCTCAGCTAAAGGTGGACCCTGCTAGGTGGTTGGCATCGGCCCTCACGGAGCCCAGTAAAACCTGCAAGGATGTAGGGCTATGATGTGGTCGCAAGAGACACAAAACCAGCACCTGGGGTCACTGCAGGGCAGGTTCCCGGGTATGCCTGACCTGTCTGTGCTGGTGACTGAGATTTCATTCATTCAGCTTTTAAAACTCTGCATAAAGAGCAGAAAGGCTGCAATCTTCTGAGATCATCAGCCAGTCTAACCTAGTCAGTGGCCCCTACGCCAAACAGATGCAAGCTCTCCATGGATGTGGGCACTGCCCACTGCCTGCCGCTGGCCCATCTGACTTTGTCCCTCCACTGGGACTGCCTGCCTCGCTCTGGTCGCAGCTCTGCAGGTGCTGCCCTCGCCCCCCACCCCCGTGCCCACTGGATCCAGGCACCCTCCACCCTGGAGCCACAGCCACCTGAGGGATGGCTGGAGGCACCCTCACCTTTGAACGCTGACGCGAAGGAATGCCGCAAGCGTGCCAAACAGCCCCATGTAAGTTATGAGTCTCATTCGGCTATAGCTTTGAACGGTGGCTGAAAACTATTGCAAGTAGGTTATTTTCAACTCTCAAAGGCATTTTAACAACAGCCAATAATACTGACTGACTGCCTATTACCAACTGTTAGCTCGTGAGGGTAGAAGTTAAGAAATCCTGGTCTGTGTGGAGTTCAATTCACTGAACAGAAGTCACACCCTGCTCCATATGCAGAGCCGGGGACATACGACAGACAGGAGGTGGACGGTGAGGAGCAACAAATCCAGACCCGTTATCTTAAAGTCTCGTTTCTAAAGGGGCTTCCCTAGTGGCTCAGCAGTAAAGAATCTGCCTGCAATTCAATCCCTGGGTCGGGAAGAACCCTGGGAGAAGGAAATGGCCACTTGTTCCAGTACTCTTGCCTGGGAAATTCCATGGACAGATGAGCCTGGTGGGCTTTACAGTCCACTGGGCCACAAAGAGTCAGACACGTCTGAGAGACTAAGACTTCCACTTTTAACTTGTTCTAATTTTTAAAATTCTGTATTTAAATTACTGATCTAATTCTTAAGTGTCTTTAAATGCACCAAATGTGTCATAAAATTTAGAATTTCCAAGCAGCCAACTTTATAAATTTCTTTCAGACCCAGTGGAGCCTGGCCTGAGCAGTGCACACTACAATGGGCCACAATCCGGACCCCAGAGACATGTTCACCGTTCAAGTCCACAGTCACTCATGCACTTCAGAACGGTGACAGGAGGACAGAGTAGGACAAATAAGAATGTGATCACTTTTAAACTATTTAAGTTAAATACAGTAAACATTCATCTACTATAATCTTCCTTAACAGAATAGTATTTTGATGACAAAGCATCATCATTCAGAAAACAGACGTGAGTCACATTTTCTATACTTTTGCCTTTTTCCTTTAACATGCATTGCCACATATGGTTGCATATTTAGTTATCATCATCAGTAAACCTCTCCTTGAGAACAGCCTGCATAGTCACAGCATGACATGGGCACAAAAGAGCAGAGGTAAAAAAAATATATTTTACAGTTATTTCTAACATTAAAAATGTCTTGGTCTTGTGGTAACACTAGTGGTTGTTGGATTAACAAAAAGTTCACAGACTTGACTTCATCTTTTTGTAATTCCGGATGAGTTGAGACTCAGCAGTTAACAGAATGCAGCCCCCATCCACACATTTCTTTGCTGGGAGTGGAACCAGTGTAATGGAATATAGGTGGGTTGCTCCCCTAAATTAAGAGGAATCTTTCCAGGGACTCTTGGTTTAAAAATAAAGTTTTCAAAGGCAGTGTTGTTTCCCTGGGTTAGTTTTCTCATTTCCTCTCTCGTCTGCGATTCCGAGCCGCCCGTCTTATCTCCCGGCAGCTTATTTCCTGTTCTCCCAATCCCTCCCGTCTGCCTGGCACAGTCAGGACATACCAGAGTGCTGAGGAATTGCCGAGCGAGCGGGGCCAGCTGGGTTCTCAGTCGCTCAGATCACACGGCAGGGTGCTGAGCAACTGCCCAGGGGTTCCAAGGCAGAGCCTTCCTTCCCTCTTAGAGGAAGACGGGGCTCCTGTTTGCTTTGGGCACAAAAGAGCTCCAGCATTAAGGATATTAGGTGAAGCGCGCATTCTACTGAAAAGACAGAATGTAAGTCAAGTTTTGACTTAGGTCTTTGATTATTCCCCCAAAATGCCAGCCTGTCACCTCTCCAAAATAAGATTTCTATTGTTTTATAGTTATTCTTATCAATAAGTACTTATAGAGGAATATTAAAGGCAGAGAAATTCACAGTAAAAATGCAATGCAGGTCTGTGGAAGGCCTCTTTGGGCTGTACTGTAATGCCCTCAATAAGTCACTTCACCTCCTATTCCTGGCACTATTTTTAGACAGAACAAAGCCCTAGTGCCAGCTAATCCACCTCAAGGATGTTCATCTTTTAAGACAGGAACCCTTCAAATGGTGTTGGTAGAAAAACTGATGCTTTTGAATTGTGGTGCTGGGGAAGACTCTTGAGAGTCCCTTGGACTGCAAGGAGATCAAGCCAGTCAATCCTAAAGGAAATCAGTCCTGAATATTCACTGGAAGGACTGATGCTGAAGCTCTAATACTTTGGCCACCTGATGCAAAGAATTGACTCATTAGAAAATAAAACGCTGATGCTCGGAAAGATTGAAGGCAGGATGAAAAGGGGACGACAGAGGATGAGATGGTTGGATGGCATCACCAACTCAATGGACATGAGTTTGAGCACGCTCCGGGAGATGGTGATGGACAGGGAAGCCTGGTGTGCTGCTGTCCATGGGGTCACAGAGAGTCGGACACGACTGAGTGACTGAACTGATGATTCAAAATGTTCCATTCTAAAACAAGGGAGTTAACCTCCAGTATCTGTAAGAACATAGATAGACTACAAAAGCATCTGATTCTCAAAACAGCCTGGTACCCGGAGCAAGCATTCTCATCTTCACTTTATAGAAATGGAAACTCAGGTTCAGGAAGGTTCCCTTGCCCACAGCACCCAACTGGCAGGAGGCAGAGCAGGGCTCGGAACCAGGCACACTCATCCCTGGTTCTGTGTGTCTTCCTGCTTACAAAGTGAAGTCAGGCATAATCATTTTAGGAGCCTATTTTAGGGGGAATACTGATTCATGCTAGGAAAACGACTGTATTTGTGATGAATACTCAATATTTTTTTAAATTAGAATGCTGAAATATCTAATCTAGAATTTTTGACCATCCAAAATGAGCTGTAAAAAATTGTTCAGAAGGGCTTCCCTGCTGGCTCAGTGGTAAAGAAGCCTCCTGCCAATCAATGCAGGAGACACGGGTTCGATCCCTGGGTTGGGAAGATCCCACATGCTGCAGAGCAACTAAGCCCATGTGCCCCAATTACTGAGGCCCTCATGCCCTAGAGCCCATGCTCTGCAACAAGAGAAGCCATTGCAATGAGAAGCTTGTGCATCTCAACTAGAGAGTAGGCCCTGCTCGCCACAACTAGGGAAAGCCCGTGCAGCAACAAAGACCCAGCACAGCCAAAAATAATAATCAATAAAGAATAACTAATTTTTTTAATGTTGAGAAACTAGAAAAACAATCTTGGGGCAGAATCAGGAGACATAAGCACAAATGATGAGAAGTCCATGAGAAGTACTGTGAAAGAAAACTTTGTAACAGGGAGCAGGAGCGCTGCCTATCCATGGAAGGGACTGTCTTCAAAAGGAACCTGGAACGCTAGAAACGAGAGGCGGCAGCCAACTGCCAAGGGTACCTGGGAGCAACACGTCTAACTGGGGTGGGGCAGGGGGACTGCAACTAGGGGACTTCCATATTGTGATCCACCCAACTCCAAGATGACAAATCAAAGTTAAATGTGGCCTTAGTATCAGTGATGTTATGGCCTCAAAAAAAAAAAAAAAAAAAAAACCCCGCTGATTTAAGCTCTTAAGCATCTACCAAGTGATAAACTGCCACTAAATTTGCTAAAGGGAAATTCAATTATTAAAGTAGTTAACTTGGCTATTTGAATTAAAGTTTTATATATTACATATTATTAGTACTCTTGTCAACCAGGTGTGTACTTTAGTGATTTATAATACACTTAACCTAGTAGATTAATTTTCAAGATGTTCCTGTCTAGCTCTCAGAGCAGCTAAGACAGCTGGATTCTCAGCATCTTGCTCTTTAAAATCCCTATCTCTCAGCCCAGCACACTGAGCATTCGGTCAGGAAATGGCAGCGCTCCGGGCACACGGCCAAGCTACCAACTGAAGACAGAACCTCAGCTCACCCCCCGACAGGCTGATGCTGACCCCAGAGACAGCAGGCCTCTCAGCTCCGGAGAGCAGGACACAACCGGAACCAGGAAGCTCTTCTCACTGACCACAGAAAACCCAAGTGGCAGTCTGCTCTCTAACACCCTGCATCTTCATTGTGTCTGAAAAAGGAAGTCGGCCTAGACCATTTCTGAAGATCCTTCCAGCTCTAATACTCTGACACACTGAATTCTATTTGGACAAGTACTAAACAAATACAGCATACCTACTTCTAAGTGCAATATCCTACAAAATTTAAATACTGATCAGCGCTCCGGGCACACGGCCAAGCTACCAACTGAAGACAGAACCTCAGCTCACCCCCCGACAGGCTGATGCTGACCCCAGAGACAGCAGGCCTCTCAGCTCCGGAGAGCAGGACACAACCGGAACCAGGAAGCTCTTCTCACTGACCACAGAAAACCCAAGTGGCAGTCTGCTCTCTAACACCCTGCATCTTCATTGTGTCTGAAAAAGGAAGTCGGCCTAGACCATTTCTGAAGATCCTTCCAGCTCTAATACTCTGACACACTGAATTCTATTTGGACAAGTACTAAACAAATACAGCATACCTACTTCTAAGTGCAATATCCTACAAAATTTAAATACTGATATATTTACCACCCAAGAAAAAGATCTAGCACATGGATCATGACATACCACCTGGTAGGAGGGTGGGTAATTTACAGGAGGGGGTGCAGCTGAGCAAATATGCTATAATAACTCAATTTAGAGTCTGATGAGAAATACAAGTTTCCTCCTAAATGCTTGCTTATGATTTTTAAAACATGAGTGATGTTGCATTTTAAGTAATTAGTTCAAGAGTTACATAAAAATCGAGTCTCTAGGTATAGTGACAGTTAATTTTATGTGTCAAGTTCACTGGGCCCCTTCAGATTTTGGAGGCTACATGTCCCTAATTTGGGTGTGACAATATGGCCTGTTTACCTAGTGACCCAAAAGGCTGCTGATTTTGAGTGGGGTCCAGAAGGACAGAGAGCTCCTCATGGATCAGGCCACCATGCGACCTGCTCTGTGGCTCAGGTCATGTGAGCTAGCAGATCCAGTCGTACCCGAAGCATCAGTGGCAGAAAGGGAAGCTGTCTGGAGCCTTTGGTGGAAGCATCTCGGTGCAGGCCTCGGGGTTTGGAGCACAGCCCTGCCATCCTCCACAGACAACGACTTTCCTTCTGAGAAACAGCTCTTGGCCTGAAACAGATGGAACACTTAACCATGGGCCAGCCAATCACCACAAGACATGAGCTGCCCATCAGGACCCGGGTGTTCCCTGACCACCAGCCGTAAGTTAAAATATCAACATTTTGGTCAAAACTCGTATGTATTTTTCCTTTTTAATCTTTTTTCTAATCACGGAAATATACACTAAGTAAAACTCAAACATTACAGAAATATATAAATAGAAAATGAACATTTCTTGAAACGCTGTCTTAACTATTTGGCGCACATTCCTTGAGATTTGTGTCTCCTGTTCCCTGCCGAACAGACCTGCATGACACCTTAATCCAAATAAATGTGCATTCACTCTCCTCTTTCTAAAAGTAACTTCCTCACGTCACCTCCCAACAACTCCATTTCCTGTCATAATCTGCACACATTATTACCTTGCCTTCAAATGATCTCCTATTCCTGTATTTTGTATTTAAACTGAACCACAAACTCATGGGCAGAGAGAAGAGCGGCTTCTCCTGTCTGTTCCCCACATCACAAGACCTGGGTGCCTGGGAAGAGCAGCTCCTTAGTAAAGAGCTCGTTAACCAGCCAGGACTTGTTCAGGAATGTGACAGGAGTCCTCCCTTGAACACACCACTGACCCATCTCCATCAGAGTCCCTGAGGGTCCTCCTGAATGTCTGTCCCACCAGAGGGCTCCTCAGGGCTCCGGGAACTGACTCAGTTTCCAGTTAGATGAGAGACCCACCACAGGGGTGAGTTTCCCGACTTTCTCAGCAGGCATCCGCACAAGGGCACAAGCCAGCCGCTGCTGGCCGCTTGGCCTCGGGACACAGAGCGCATACGAGGACCAGCGTTCAGGCGAGAGCCACTGCAGAGCTAGCCTCCCACGGGGAGCTTTTCCTGCCCAAGTTAACTTGCACCTGCTCCCCACCTCTTGCTCAGCCACCCCACACTGAGCCGTCACCCTCAGTATCTCAGGGCCGGGCACAGTCCCAGCCCGAGGGCACTGCCTGATTGCTGTTTGAACGGATTCCAAGTGGAAAAAGTAGAGCACTCAGGGATAGAATTACAGACTGATGTTTAGTTTTGCTTTTTTATTGAAATACAGTTGATTTACAATGTTAGGTTTCCCTGATAGCTCAGTTGGTAAAGAATCCACCTGCAATGCGAGAGACCCAGGTTTGATTCTTGGGTTGGGAAGATCTGCTGGAGAAGGGATAGACTACCCATTCCATTATTTTTGGGCTTCCCTTGTGGCTCAGCTGGTAAAGAATCTGCCTGCAATGCACGAGACCTGGGTTCGATCCCTGGGTTGGGAAGATCCTCTGGAGAAGGGAACGGCTACCCACTCCAGTACTCTGGCCTGGAGAAGTCCATGGACTATACGTAGTCCATGGAGTCTAAAAGAGTCAGACACAACTGAGCGACTTTCACTTTCACTTACAATGTTGCATTAGTTTCAGGTATACAGCAAAGTGATTCAATTATATATATACACGCTCTTTTTCAGATTCTTTTCCCTTATAGATTATTATAAGATATTGAGTATAGTTCCCTGTGCTATATAGTAGGTCCTTGTTGGTTACTATTTTATATATAGTAGTGTGTATATGTTAATCTCAAATTCTTAAATTATCCCTCTCCCCCACCTCATTTTTCTTCTTCAGTTAGCAGATAGCATTGACTATGCTATTGTTTCAAATTATTTATATCACAAAAATTAAGTAAAGAATGGGTATCTGTGAGAAAATAGAAAGGAAAACAGTACAGTTTTGTACTGAAAACCATAGTCTTTTAACTGAACTTTCTCTGACTCTGCAGTTAAAGGGAAGGAAACCAGAATTTTAAATACTCTTGTTAGAAAATCCTTGGATGCATCTCACTGTACATTTGGTTGCATTTCAACTTTTTCTGAGACATGGTTATTATGAAGATAACACCATATGGAAGGTATGAATCATCTGTGGGAGGTCAACTGAGAACTGGGTTTTGGGCGATGTTTGTGCTTTTGAAGCTTAAGGCAGCACAAAAGAATTCTATTAACTTGTCCTCAGAGCATCCCTGGGAACCTTCACAACTTTCTCAGTAAGTCAGGGAACGTTCTCATTCAACAACATACGTCCGAATTTTATGCAAGGCCTTCCCATGACTTCTCTGTGAGCTAGCACGAAGACTCAGGCTCCTAAAAATCATCCTGAATACCACACTGCTTTTGAGAGATTAATTTTAACCACATTGTGGTACAGATTGAAACACTTCTACAAAACCAGATGGCCACTGAGAACTATAAAGAAGTCATACCCATTGAAAAAAAAAGAAAATAAGAACAGAGTGAGGAGGTGCAGTCTCCACCTACCAGGGTGACTCCAACGTACAGTAAAAGTTAGAAGACAGCACTCTAAGTGAGCTAAGCGAGGAGCGCAGGCTCAGGTGAGCTTCGGACTGTATACTCAGTCTCTAGGTCTGCTGAACGCTGGTAAGGCCTCACCCACACCCTCAGCCCAAGGCTCCACCACACAAGGGTCCCTGGTGCACCTTCAAATGGAAGGGCCCAGCACAGCTCTGGCTCTGGCACTCACCGTTGTCTCATATCTTCTGTTTAATTCTTGGGTTGTGGGAGACACTTCACACAAAGACCCAGAACATGTGCAAAGGATGAAAGTGTGGGCACACATTCACTGAGCTCTGTCTGAACAACAGGTCAGCCTGAACAACAGCTACCTGCAGCTGTTCTCTTCTCAACCGAGAGGCCTTATGAGACCTTAGTTGCTGCTTGCTTACTTCAGCGCACAGCCAGGAATCCCATGGTGTCCCATCAATGTCCGTGCTAGGGAATGAAACGCCATCACATTGCACAGACATACACAAAATAAACATAGCTTAGGAGGGGGAAAAGCCCTGCTGAGCTTCTTCTCAAATTGAAGTATGACGTTCACACTTTGAAAGGCTAGAAAAGAAATTCTGCATTAATAACTGCATACAAAACTACTACCAAGAGGATTTAAGTCATTTTCAACGATGCAATTATTTACAAGAGATACTGAGCTGGCAGGCTGCAGCATTAATAGGCAAATGACACTGGGTTTACACCCCAGTTAAAATGCATAGGACACAGTGGAGGAGCCTGAGGCACTTCGTATATTTATTGAGCATTTGCCCTGCGCCAGACACCACGCTGGAGCCGGAGAGGCAGCCAAGTCTGGCACTTGGCTCACATGCCCGAGAAGCTCTCAGGACTGGGGGGTAGGCAGGCAAGTAACTGTCCAGCCACGGGCTCAGTGAGGTGCTAGGAATGCTCTATGCGGAGGCTTCCTTAGCTACAGGTCTCGGTAGGAAAGGCATTTTCAGGTGTCTCCAAACCCCCAGGGCCAGGGCATTGTTAGCATTCCCTGCAAAAACACTAATTATCTAGAATTCCTTCAAAAGGCAAGAGATTTCTGCCCAGTACTCCCTTTTAGAGTGAAAATTGGGGTGGGCTTTTTGCCAGCTGCAAACAAAAAATTATAATTATAGATTCCCCAATATATTTGGCGTTTGAGATTTCCCCTTCAAAATATTTCTCAGTGTTTCATTTTCTGTGCGTATGTGCCTCTGCAGTATAACTTACCATTAGATCTCAGTCAACAGCCTGAAATCCCCGAAATGTATTTTTAGTTCTTTTTAAACCTAAATTCCTAGTTAGTAACTCTATTTGCATTTAGTTCTATGTTTCCATTTACTAAAGTTCAACTTTTTTCCATCTTGCTGAAGATCCATTATTCTACACATCTCTAGTGCCTGTTGGCAGATGCAAACATAACATTCTTTGTGAAGGGAATTACCAAAGGCAACGGGAATGGTCAAAGAATTCAGCCACTGTTTTACTAACCTGTAAAAACAAGAGTCAACTCTATTCCATCATGAGTACTGCCAACCAAAAACGGGACACATGCCTTGCCAGCCCCTGGTGAGTCGCATGACCTGCTGAGCCTCAGTTTGCTCAATCTGTAAACAGTGTTAGCACCTGAGGGACAGGACGGCTGCAAGAGCAACTGGAGAGAAGAGTTCCCACCGTTCGGTTCTAGACTTGCCATCTCCTGAGTGCTTCACACATCACCTCCTTTAATCCCCACGCAAACCCCCTACGGGGTAATGAGGACCGTCCCCACTGCAAAGGGGAGGAAACTGCTGTTCAGAGGTGCTCATTAGTTTCTCTCGAGTCTCTCAGCAAGTGGAGACAGAGCCAACGATGACCCTGGTCGGTCAGATCCCAAAGCCTGTCTTCATCTCTGAACTGCCCACCTTCCTCATAGAGACGACGCAAGTGCAACTCTGGGGCCAGGGCCTGGACGGAACAAGCCCCACAAACAGCATCCACATTAGCGGCTGCATTGGTTTTTAATGCTGGCGAGGAATCCTCAGCCCAGACAGCGGCCTGGGCGTCATATCCCACTCATGTTCTCGTGATCAGTAAAAACCCAGTCTCCTGCCTCCCTTCCAGCTCCCAGGCCCCCGCCCGCCCTAGCGTGAACCATGTCCCCTGCACCCCTTCGCTCCCTCCCATCGGCTCGGCTAGGCAGTCTCCCAAAGCCTACCCCAAATGGGTGCGTCCGAGGTTTGCCCTCTGCCCAGCTCTCCACAGGGAGAAAGCACACAGCCCCAGAGGCGATCTGCGCCCTTCACCCTGTGTCTCTGGCTGCAGGAGTGGAGCTGGACCCCTCGTCGAGTCTGTCCCTGCTCACCCCACACCGCCTACTCCCTCTCCCCTGAGAGCCCCTCCTTCAGTAAACTGTTCCAACCCCCATGGGGCAACGAGGACCATCCCCATGCAATGACCCAGACCCCGACTCAGACTCTGCTTCGAGGGCACCAAACCAGAGATGCTTTGTAGGTATGCAAGATGAGAAACTTGGTCGGTGGCTCGCAAAGTCCTGCCCCAGGTTCAGCAACACAGAACCACCTGGGAATCTGTGAAAAAAATGCAAATTCTCAGGCTGCTGAAGACCAGGTGATCAGAAATTCTGGGTTGAGCTTTTGGCAACTCCTCAGCAGTCTCACAAAACCGGTTTGGGAGCTCACCTGGGCCCTGAAGGCAGGACAGTAGTGGTACCCAGTGACTGGAAGATGCTTCAGCTCCAGGTGCAGCTCCTACCAGGTGCTCTAGGAAGGGCACTCTGGAGAGGTCTGAGCAGCAGGAAAACACACACACGCAGACAGACAGACAGACACACACACAGGAGAAAGGCAATAGGGAGAGAGGGGCTCTGCACGTATTCAGGACTTATTTCTTCAGCAGAAACAGGAAAGCTAAGATTCACTTTGTAAAATTTTTGGTAAGAGCAAGGGATTGAATTGGAAAAGGGTGCCCATTTGCAGAGTTAAACTTTACACAAAGTCAAGAGAAGTCTGGGTCTTCACATTTACAAGGCTGAAAACTCCTGTTGTCCGGTGGAAGCCTGACCGACAGTCCCGGGGAGACTGCAGTCACGTGGCTGACTCCTGACCATTTTGAACATGAGGTCATTTTTCAAGAGGACAGAAACCATCGAGCAAAGACTCTAGTGAAGAAGAGCACACAGCCCATCTTGGAAGGAAAACATGCCAGCAGGAGGCAAAGAGAGCTGTGGTCCTGACCACATGGCAGAGGCCTCGCTGCCCCCGCAGAGGCCTCCAAGTGTCCGGACTGGCTCAGAGCTCAGCAGGCAGACCCTATAGCCACCTCCCACTGACCCGGCCGCTCAGCTGCAGGGGCCCCGGGTGTGCCCAAGGCAATCCGCAGGGTGCGGGGAGACGGCAAACAAAAATGTTATTAATGATATTTAATATACGAACTACAATGGGGTCCCCTTTCCCAGACTCGGAAAGATTACCCAGTTGAGACAGGCTGGCCCGAGAGCGGGGAGCGGGAGCTGTACAGGGCCCTACACGCCCCGGGCCGGGTTCAGTGTGCTCCCAGCTTAACTAAGCCAGCCTCACAGAGAGGACGACCGGCTTTGAAAGGACACTTCCAAGGAAAACAAAGGTGAAGATAAAACTAATTATGCAGCACAAGCACAAACAAGAAAATGGCAGGACTGACATTTTTCCTACGGTCAGAATGGGTCTTCACCAGCCAGAAAAGTACAGGGCTGATCCAGACAGATCTGACAGGACATGGCTTCCGTGTGTGTATAAAACACATATGGATACTAAACACTTATGTATGTGTATATGTCAGTGTGTCAGTTGCTCAGTTGTGTCCAACTCTTTGTGACCCCATGAACTGTAGCCCGCCAGGCTCCTCTGTCCATGGGATTCTCCAGGCAAGAATGCTGGAGTGGGTTGCCATTTCCTTCTCCAGGGGATCTTCCCAACCCAGGGATTGAAGCCACATCTACTGCACTGGCTGGTGGATTCTTTACCACTGAGCCACAAGGGAACTTCACCAGCTCCAGGCCTGGGCAGTCACACTAAGTGGTGAGCTACATCCAAGACAGAAGCCTGCCCGCCGTGAGCCTGGCGTGGAGAAGAGGTGAAGCCTTTCCCCTACGTGGCATTTACCAGGGGTGATGGGCTGACTTCAGAGATCAGAGCGGCCAGAGACTGCAGGCTCCCCAGGGTTGGCCCGCGGGCCTGGTGAGGGAGGTGGGAACCTCGGCTGTGGATTGGGGCACTTGATACACCCACGTGGTGAGTACCTAGATGAGGGTCAGGACACATTCCCCCAACACATGGCACACGCTGCTCGCTGGAGAGTTTACAAGGAAGGAACCTGAGAAAGGGCAGGAGCACGAAGGACTGTGACCCACCCTCATCCTTCTCCCCCGAAGCAGCCCCTCAGATCCTCACGTTAGCGGTGGCCTCCCTGAACACGAAGGATGGAGCGTCGTTGTCTCCGAGGATGGAGGGGGGTGGGAGGGCTGGATGGACAAGGCCTTGCTAGGTCACCCCAGTTCCCTGCGCTGAGCCACGGCCCTTCTGTCCTGTCGTGTTCCCACCACCCACCCCCCTCTCCTCATCAAGCCAGCACCAGACACTCAGGATTAAGCACAGCTTCATGGCTCATCTCCTCACAATGGCTCTCGTCTCATGTAACACTTACATTAAACAGACGTGCAGGCTTTGCGCTTGTTCGTCTCTCTCTTGTTAGGAGACCCAGCTGAGAACGGAAGATGGGTACAGGAGACGCTTACTCCTCCTCGACCCACTAGCCTACTGGAGCCGAGGGAGTCAGGCTGGCGCGAACCTAACCTGGACAGTTTTCTGGGTCTCCATCTGCCCTCATCAACGCCTAGTATCTTTCTGACTCAAAACGTTCAACATTTCGTGATAAATGAAAAAGCAGGAGGTCATCAGTATATTTCATACAACAAAACAAACCTAGTCTCCATAAACGAGGAGGACAGGATTGCCAACCTAACAGAAGCGGTATTACTGCTCCACCTGGGCCCTGCATGAGCTGGTTCTGCAGATGAAGACAAGGGCCGAGGCCACGCATCAGCCAAAGGGGTCTACGTCTTAATGCGGTCACAAAGAATGTCCCAAAGCCCATGGGCTTATCTCCTGGTTACACCTCAGACCCAAGCGGGCAAGCGGGGGGCTGATGGGGGCTCATGGGCTGGTGGGACCTGCAGTGTCTGTGCCAGCATCCATGGCAGTGGAGGGAGAGGGGCCAGGAAAACCAGGGAGGGCTGTTCGACGCTTTGTACCTATTTCATTGGCCAAAGCCAACGGTGGATGGGGGAAAGCCAACGGGGGGGAACATCTAACTTGAAGTAAAGGAGACGGGTAGTCCTGCATGTCCCTGGACAAGTCAGGATGCCAGCACGGGGATCACATCCAGGCTCTGGGAGGCACCTCAGGCTCCGGCCTCATTACTCTCAGAGGCAGGTGCCCACCCTGCGGGCAGACGTTCCCCCAAGGCCGTCCTAGGACAGCATCCTTGCTCTCAGGACCACGGCTGAACTTCCCTCCAGTTGCTCTCCACGTGTCTGTCAGCTAACACCTGAAGTTCATCATATTGTTGAAAATCCCTCTTGCAGAGCCAACACAGTCTCACTTTTCATAATTACGTCAGCTAATCCCAGCACAGCCCACTCTCTCAACCCCTGGTTGATGTCCTGTAAAGATAATGCAGCTGAAGCCTGCCCACTTCAGCTGTCCTACCACGGGTCACAGACAGAAGGCAGCTCGGCTGCTTACTCCAGGATTCTGGAAGCAAGGGCTTAGGACAGTGGCATGGACATTTCTTGCAGGGAAGTTAAAACAAGTCAGAAAACAAACCTCTCCCACTTAGACTATTGAAGTGAAACATCTTGAGTTGTATCACAATGTACGTGTATGTGTGTTGAAAAAGCAGTCTGCACGGAGATACCACAAGGTACCTCTAGGAGACAGGATTACAGAAGGTTTTTATATGCCTCCTGCTGTATATTTTTTCCAAAATAAATATATTATTTATATAAATCTGTATATAAAAGATTACATAAAATGAGAAAAGCTGATTCACTAGGTCCCTTTAGCATATTTTCAAAGGATCCATTTCAGAATAATGAATGTCTTTTGTATGCATTACCTCTTTCACTCTACCTTTTTAAAGCACTGAATCTGATGTAAAGAAAGCAAAAACTAATTATCACAGTAGCTACCTGATTTGTAAAAATGAACCTGTCTCAAAGAAGGCATGCAGAGTTAAGCTTTCTGTCAACATTTCTTAATCATCTGACTCAACTGCCTAAAAATAAGGATAATTTTTTGCCAAGAACATAACAAGTGTTGAAGTTAGCATGAGGGCAAGGCGACAGGGAAGACAGCAGCGGGCCTGGGCCTGACAGTGGGGCTGGAGGGGAGGCGGAGGTAAGGGCGGCCTGCTTCACCAGGGCCGGCTCTCTGCCTGGCCCTCTGCTGACAGTGTTACGCGCACGTCCCCGCTGGGCTCTGAGGCTTACTTCACTAGGGAGGAGGCCGAGGAAGACTTGCTCAAGGCCTCGGAGCTGCCGTAGGCCAGGCTGCGCTGTGAGATACGGGCATCCGAGCCCAGAGCCAGCAGTGTACCCCTCGCCCACATCACTCTGCCATCCAGTGTAGAGCAGGATTGTGCAGGCATTACATCACTGAAGACAGATAACTTTCTAAGCTTTGGGGCAACAGGAGAAAGTCAAAGAAGAACAGCCGACCTGACGTGGAAACCTCCATGTGCGCCTATCAGGTCTGAGTGGACACCCCCATTTCTCTGAGTCCAGGGACGCCCCGTCTGCCCTGCGTGCCGGTGCCAGGACCGCCTGTCACCGAGCCTCCTCGCCAGCTGGCCGGGGCGACCGGGACTCAGGCCGCCCGCCAGGCCTTCCCTGCGGCTGCTGGCTGACAGCTCCTGGGGAAGAGGGTCCACTTTTCACCGGGCACTGGGAGCTGCTGAGGTCATGAAAGCTGGGGGCTATCAGAACCACCTCGTGAAAGAATCTGACGAGCAAACACGATCAACATGTGGAGAAAGCACAGCTGAAGATGCCACTTGATGTGTGGATGAAATATGCCCAAGCCAGACCAACCCAGGGCATTACAGTCATGAGAGGCAATAAATTCTGTATTTTGGGCAAAGTTAAAATCAGATTTTATGCAACTGGCAACCAAAAAAAGATGTAACTAATGTTAACTGAAACTGCGAAATTAGTAAATTTAAAAGACCAAAACAAAGTAGGAAAAATGTGTCTATCACATACAATAAAAAATTAAGAATAGAAAATGTTAAATAAATAACAGGAAATTCTCAGTTTCCCTAGTGGGTCCTGCAATACAACTGTAGACAGACAGACACGGTGGCCATGTAGGAGGGTGGAAGGCTCACCCATTATCCAATCCCAACACGGCCCTTCCCTGCCTGCCTCTGCTCATCTCCAAGGCTCCCCCTCCTTGGAGTCAGGACTGGCTACAGAACATTGCTCAGCAGTAAATAATCTGCCTACAATTCAGGAGACACAGGAGTCACGGCTTCGATTCCTGGGTCGGGAAGATCTCCTCGAGGAGGAAATGGCAACCCATTCCAGTATTCTTGCCTGAAAAATCCCATGGAAAGAGGAGCCTGTCATGTCAGGCTCTTATATCTTGCAACTCTTATGTCGCCGAAGAGTCAGACATAACTGAGCACTGGCCAATGAGACATGAGCAGAAAGCAGTGGAAGCCACGCTACCATGCTTTCTCTCACCCTAAACTCTACTACTGCAGAGTGAGCTGCAGCAGTCATCTTGTGACCATGAGGAAAAGGCCAAGAGAAGGGCAGAGACACTGCCTCAGGCTTTCAGAACAGCTGTAGCCACTTGCCTCTGAACCTCCTGTTATGTGACTCACAATCCTATCTCTATGAGCTACACTTAGGCATACCGTGTTACTTCTTTCGGCAGGTATCACTGAGTGCCCACCACATTCCAGGCACTCTCTGAGGCCCCAGGAACACACAGTGGGCAAAGCAGAAAAGGCCTCATCTTGTGGCACTTCCCTACAGCACACAGGAAAGCACACCTAAGCACTACAGATAACATAAGTGTCTATTCATAAGCGCCACTGACAAGCATAACAAAAGGTCACCGTGAAACATAACATCCAACGCTGGCAAAGGCACGATAAAACTGCAATCCTCACAGACAGCCTGGTACGCACTGGAAAGCAAGCAGACCACACATATCAAAGCAGTTCATTCCTACTCCTAACCCGTCCTTGTTGATCCAAGAACCCCATGTCTTTTATACCAGGTCTGGGGACACATGTGGAAGCCCCTGCCATTCAGTCGTTGCTGTTCACTCACTCAGTCGTGTCTGACTCTTTGCGACCCCCACGGATGCAGCATGCCAGACTTCCCTGCCCATTACCATCTTGCAGAGTTTCCTCAAACTCATGTCCATGGAGTCGGTGACGCCATCCAACCACCTTATCCTCTGTCGTCCCCTTCTCTTTCTGCCTTCAATCTTTCCCAGCATCAGGGTCGTTTCCAATGAGTCAGTTCTTCGCATCAGGTGGCCAAAGCATTGGAGCTACAGCTTCAGCATCAGTCCTTCCAATGAATATTCAGGACTGATTTCCTTTAGGATGGACTGGTTGGATCTCCTTGCAGTCCAAGGGACTCTCAAGAGTCTTCTGCAACACCACAATTTGAAAGCATTAATTCTTTGGCACTCAGCTTTCTTTATGGTCCAACTCTCACATCCATACATGACTACTGGAAAAACCATAGCTTTGACTATATGGACCTTTGTTGGCAAAGCGATGTCTCTGCTTTTTAATACACTGTCTAGGTTTGTCATAGCTTTTCTTCCAAGGAGCAAGTGTCTTTTAGTTTCATGGCTACAGTTGCCATCTACAATGATTTTGGAGCCCAAGAAAATAAAAACTGTCACTGCTTCCACTTTTTCCCCCTTCTATTAGCCATTCAGTATTTCTGGTCTATTTTAAATTTTACCTTAGGGGAAACATGCAGTTGCTAAAAGAAGAATATTTTTTCACATACTCACCAAATTTGCTTTTTATGTTTAAATTTCCTGAGCAAACCCTCATAAGGTACAACCGATTCTAAACTATCACTAATGATTATTTGCCTTTTGTCACGTCTCCTTTGTGACCCTGTCCTGTGGGCATAATGCAGGTTAAACATGCCATTACTGAAAGGAAACAGAGAAGAAAAGCTTATTCTTAATAAAAGAATACCTTGCTGTATACAATGGCCATATTTGGTATTCAATTTTTCAAGATATATTCATATTCCACTTCATAATAAAGTATCTCCTTATGGTTTTCATTTTAAATTTTACAAAAGGAAATAAATACCAATGCTCATCTCCTACCTCCCCCCAGACATAAATACGTACACAAACACTATACTATTTAAAGAAAGAAATCCTTATGATATGAAAGTTGTGTCCACGCTGTTATTTATTATTTCAAGGGTTTCCATTTTATTCCTATTTTTAAATAAACATGGTACCCATACAAAATAAACATGCTAGTTGAGTGAAATTCTTCACTCTTGAGTTTTTAGTTTCCACAGAACTATTCCATTTATGGCATTCTTTTCTCTTCTCTATCATCTGACTTTTCAGTTACTTGGTACACAAGCTGCCATCTTCTCAGATCTCCTATTTGCCCCTTCCCTGCTGTGATCTGACTTTTCCATCTTTTGAACATAGTAATGACTTCTCCTTATCTGTGGAACTGTCTTGCTCCCCTATAGATGGTCTCTAGAGACACACCCAGTTGCAGAATGTAGTTGATGAAATGAAGTATAAAGATTTATAGGTCTAACAGAAGGGATCAACCTTCTGTTCAGATGAAGTTGAACACATTGTGTGATAAAGTTACCTTTAGGAAGAAGTCAACAGTACAATCACGTTTGTAGACAGTTGCCGCTAGGAGAACAACAGTCCTTATTGCAGGAAGTGACAAGTGGAATCAGACTGTTATTTTTTTAAGCTGAAGATGCTAACAAATTAATAAGGAGAAAAAAACAAACATCCACCAATACATGGCTGAATAATTAAATAAATAATAGGCCAACCATTCATCTGAATAACAATCTCTCTCTTTTGCTTTTGAAAAAGTGTACTGACAAAGAAGTTGTCATACAGAAGAAGAAAAGTTCACACACAGTTACGTAAAGAAAAAAGCAAGTTGCTGGTCAGGTGTACCATGATTTAACTGTTTTATGAAAAGCTATGGACATCATGCACACATTTAAAATTATCTATTAATTTATTTGGCAGCATCAGATCTTACTTGCAGCAGGCAGGATCTTCGATTTTCGTTGCAAGATGTAGAATCTTTAGTCGTGGCATGTGAACTTTTAGTTGCAGCATGTGGGATCTAGTTCCCTGACCTGAGATTGAACCTGGGCCCCCTGCATTGGGATCACAGAGTCTTAGCTACTGGACCACCAGGGAAGTCCCTTATGTACATGTTATGTGCCTTTTTGCCCATTCTTATATGCACAAAAAAGCACACGGGAATACCAAACTGTTATCAATAGTTGCTTTCCCAGATACCGGAGAGAGTATTTTACTTCATGTATTTCTTTATTTCTTACTATACACATGAATGACTTACGTTTTAAACATGTTTCAACACCATTAAAACCAAATAAAACTACCTAGCCTGGCTGTTTAGTCACATGCATATGAATTTCTGCTCAACAATCTGAACTGGGCTATACTCTCCAACAGACACTGTA
This sequence comes from Giraffa tippelskirchi, assembly GCF_054371585.1. Lineage (NCBI taxonomy): Eukaryota > Metazoa > Chordata > Mammalia > Artiodactyla > Giraffidae > Giraffa > Giraffa tippelskirchi. The sequence goes on along the minus strand of NC_137283.1, from coordinate 157,646,596 downwards.
ACCTTAAACCAAAGGAGCTTTCCACCCTTGAGGTGGAGTGGTACCACTGGGCTCTGGCCATCTTCTGGCCAGATCCACACTCACCAACAGAAATTCCATCAAAAGCATTGTCTGTCAACTTCAAGGAGAGAGGCAAACCACAGAGTTATTATAGCCCTTACACCATTTTGTGATTAATCATATTAATTAAAACCTAAGAAATAATTTGTACAATAAAATCTCCAAATCCACTTCTCTTCTCTTTTGATCTTCAATCAAAACATTTATTTTTATGTAAATGATAATAAAGTTCAGGGGGGAAAATGCTGTCTCACTTTTATCTCAGGGAAAAGTTGCCTTTTATTGATTTTAGTTGCGGGGCTTAGTGAGAAAATTAAATCCTTTGAAACTAAGATACTTTCAGCAAAACCTATCAGAGCTGGCAAAACTAGGAAACTGTTTATTTTGGTTTCATGCATCTCTGTGAAACACAGATCAGCAAACTGCATCATCTTGAGCTGGGACCTTCCTCTTCAAACCTAAGATACGAATCAGAATTACTGAATACCGGACAGGGTGACCACAGACCTATGCTTTGCCTCTTAGCTCAGCTGATAAAGAATCTGCCTGCAATGCAGGAGACACCGGTTCAATCCCTGGGTCAGAAAGATCCCCTGGAGAAGGGAAAGGCTATCCACTCCAGTATTCTGGCCTGGAGAATTCCATGGACTGCAGAGTCCACGGGGTCGCAAAGGTCACAACTGAGCAACTTTCACTTTCACTCCTCAGTAAATACTGGCAATCACCATAGCAACTGCCCCAGGTGGGAGTGTCACTCTTGCTGTCACCAACTCAGGAAAACTGGTCCAGTCTAGTCTAGTCTGTGCTTTGCAGTTCTTAGTAAGATTTTAATTGTGATACTGCTGCTGCTGCTAAGTCGCTTCAGTCGTGTCCGACTCTGTGCGACCCCATAGACGGCAGCCCACTCAGACAGTTGTGATACTAACTGACCATAATTTACAGAGTTAATTTACTTTTGACCATAATTTACAGAGTTTACTTTGATAACTTCAGGAAGTTATTTTTTAACTTAAAAAATTATTTTCTAGGTGAGTGTTTTTTTTTCAAAAATAATAACATAATTATTCCTGTGCAGAAAAACTATACCTTTGATGAGGGCTTTGTTTGATTCATCAGAAAAGAAGTGTATTATTTTTTTCTAACAATCTTATATGATGAGACCAATTTTATTACCAATCTTCTATTTAAACAAAATTTCAAGGCTATTTATTTGCTAGATAAGCACAGAAATTACTAAGTCCTATACTGTATGAATTGGATGGAATTTGGGAATCTGCTATAATAGAGAACAGAAAAGATGTCATTATTTATATTTACTCTGGCTAAACCATTTGAGATACTTGAATCTCTTAAAGCAGCAATTTTCTCCAAGCAACTACGTTAATATGCATTAAAGGAAGACATCAGAACTGATCATGGAATTTACTTTTGGAGGGAATGAGTCTGAGTTGCTCACATGCACATTCATAAGTATGATTTGAATATGAAAACTGTATTGAGTTTGTAAAGATTCAATAACGGCAGGTCACTTAAAAAGATTTCAGTTGAATTAGGTGAGGGTGACAGAGAGTCAACAATTAAAGACAATCATTTACACAGTGTGCCCACCGTAAGCCTTTCCTTCCAAGTGGCTTTCGAGTTCTGCTCACAATAAAGGGTTGTAACCGTTACACTGTACAGGAAAACTTTAAATAGGTAACTTGTACCGTATGTAAATTTTATCTCAGTAAAACTTTTAAAAAAAGAAGCTGGGGTGCGTGTGTGTGTGTGTGTGTGTGTGTGTGTGTGTCTCAGGGTAAATAGGGAGCGAGCGGTAAGAAAGACAGCCTGACATCCCAAGAGAACCCTTCTTGAGTAAAACACTGGTAGTGTGGTATTTAGTGGCAAGCAGCACATATCCTGGACAATGGAAAAAACATCATGCAGTGAACATATGGAAAAACTACTAGTTAATCTGCTGCTCAAAAATTATGCTTTAAGTCAAAGTAATATGTTTAAGAAAGGCAATGCCAAAGAATGCTCAAACTACCGCACAATTACACTCATCTCACACACAAGCAAAGTAATGCTCAAAGTGCTCCAAGCCAGGCTTCAACAGTACTTGAACTGAGAACTTCCAAACGTTCAAGTTGGATTTAGAAAAAGCAGAGGAACCAGAGATCAAATTGCCAACATCCGATGGATCATTGAAAAAGCAAGAGAATTCAAGAAAAACATCTAGTTCTCTTTACTGACTACACCAAAGCCTTTGACTGTGTGGATCACAACAAACTGTGGAAAATTCTTCAAGAGACGGGAATACCAGACCACCTGGCCTGCCTCCTGAGAAATCTGTATGCAGGTCAAGAAGCAACAGTTAGAACCAAACATGGAACAACAGACTGGTTCCAAATTGGAAAAGGAGTACATCAAGGCTGTATATTGTCACCCTGCTTATTTAACTTATATGCAGAGTACATCATGTGAAATGCCAGGTGAGATGAAGCACAAGCTGGAAAAAAAAAAAGGAAAAAAAAAAAAAAAGAAAAGTTTTTTGGTGGAATTTTCAGGATTTTCTATATATAAGGTCATGTCATCTTCAAATAAAGACCCTTTTACTTCTTCCTTTAAAAAAAAAAAAAGATTTCCAGGAGAAATATCAATAACCTCAGATATGCAGATGACACCACCCTATGGCAGAAAGCGAAGAGGAACTAAAGAGCCTCTTGATGAGAGTGAAAGAGGAGAGTGAAAAAGCTGGCTGAAAACTCAACATTCAAAAAACTAAGATCATGGCATCTGGTCCCATTACTTGATGCAAACAGATGGGGAAACAATGGAAACAGTGAGAGAATTTATTTTGGGGGGATCCAAAATCACTACAGTTGTTGACTGCAGCCATGAAATTAAAAGACGCTTGCTCCTTGGAAGAAAAGCTATGACAAACCTAGACAGCATATTAAAAAGCAGAGGCATTACTTTGCCAACAAAGGTCCACCTAGTCAAAGCTATGGTTTTTCCAGTAGTCATGTATGGATGTGAGAGTTGGACCATAAAGAAAGCTGAGTGCCAGAGAATTGATGCTTTGAACTGTGGTGTTGGAGAAGACTCTTCAGAGTTCCTTGGACAGCAAGGAGATCCAACCAGTCCATCTTAAAGGATATCGGTCCTGAATATTCATTGGAAATACTGATGCTGAAGCTGAAACTCCAATACTTGGCCACCTGATGCGAAAAACTGACTCATTGGAAAAGACCCTGATGCTGAGAAAGACTGAAGGCAGGAGGAGAAGGGGATAACAGAGGATGAGATGGTTGGATGGTATCATCGACTCGATGGACCTGAGTTTGAGTAAACTCCAGGAGTTGGTTATGGACAGGGAAGTCTGGCGTGCTGCAGCCCATGGGATTGCAAAGAGTCGGACACGACTGAGTGACTGAACTGACTGAACTGAAAATGTTTAAAGTAAACTGCATCATTTTTTAATCGATTCCTTATTTTATCCAACTTCTCTCTCTCGCCTTTGGATTAACCAACCACCTGCCAGTCTCAATCCCGCCAAACGAGAACATCAACCACTGCATAGCATCCTGGAGAACATCTTTAAACTTTTAAGATACACATGAGAAGGAAAAAAACAAGATGTATATGTGACTGGCAGACGGTCATATAATACATAAGGCAGAGAGCAATTCTGATGTTTCAGATGACAGGTGATCTTCAAATTTTGATTTGAGCTTTGGTGCAATACAAGGAACCTGCATTAAGAGCTTTAACTGAGAGAACTACATGAACAGCTCCACGTTTATTACGCAGCAGCACCACCCCCTCTCTGCTGCAGCCCAGACATGCTCAACCCGCTCTCCAACTGCACTGCATGCAGTTTCACCCGATGTCGTCCTCGGCTTTTACAACATTTTCCTGTTTTGACGACTTTCTCCAAATTTTTCCTATCCTGTTCATTTCTATCATCACTTTGAGATGGGAGAAATAGAGGATAAATTCATTCTTTCTCAATTTTCCAAGTTTTAAAAACAGCTAGCACTATGTGCTAGTTACAATTCTAAGCATGTTCCAGGCTTTAACTCATTTAGTCCCCTCAACAGCCCTGTGAGACAGGAATGATTACGGTCCCCATTCTGCAAATAAAGGTGTGGGAAACAGAGAGAGGTCTAGGAATTTGCCCAAGATCATTCAGCTAATGGATGGTTAAATCAGATTTCTAATCCATAGCATCTGTCTTCTGTCTGTGCCGAGACACTGCCTTCTGAATAAGGAATGCCCCATTTGAACTTTGGGGTTTTTTGCGTAGTTCAGTCGGTAAAGCATCTGTCTGCAATGCGGGAGACCTGGATTCAATTCCTGGGTCAGGAAGATCCCCTGGAGAAGCAAATGGCACCCCACTCCAGTATTCTTGCCTGGAGAATCCCATGGACAGAGGAGCCCGGTGGGCTACAGTTCATGGGATCACAAGAGTCGGACACGACTTAGCACTATCTTTTTCTATCTGAACTTTGTAGCTCCACTAAACTGTAGTGAAGGGATTAAGTGTTCCTTCTTATCCATGAAACAAGTTACATCTGTAATACATTTATTTTGTTTTTAAAAAATAAATTTATATCCATTAAATCAGTGAAAAGAGAGTTTACCCCACTGTCTCTATCAGCACCTATGAACACCTTGTCCAACTGTCATTCTCTCTCTCGGGCTGCTGGCATACAAAGCTATCAGAAAATTTCACTTTGAGAGATTGGACATCCTCAATGTTTTGCTTTGTTAATTTTTGAGAATTTACTGTTTCATTAAGGTCTGAGCACTGAAATTCTTAGGAAACCAACCTTACCAAATTTGTAGTGAAACTTAAAATTAATAGGGGTAGTGCTCTGACAACTGTGGCTAGGATTAAATAATGTTTGGGGTGACGATTTCAGCTAGTCAACTGCAACCTTTATAATCAAGATATTATACAATGTATCTGTGAGTTTTTTCTTAATCCACATAAACTGAGCTATATGGCACCATATTTGTTGACAAGACTATTGTGGAGCAGAAGGGGAAAGAATTAACATTGAATGAGGAACTTTGTATACAAAGCAAATGATACATACAATCCATAAATTACAAAGTATGCTGCTGGTGCTGCTGCTTAGTCACTCCAGGGGTGTCTGACTCTGTGTGACCCCGTGGACTGTAGCCCACCAGGCTCCTCTGTCCATGGGATCCTCCAGGCAAGAATACTGGAGTGGGTTGCCATGCCCTCTTCCAGGGGATCTTTCCAAACCAGGGATTGAACCTGCGTCTCCTATGTGTCCTGCACTGGCAGGCACTCTCTTTACCACTAGCGCTACCTGGGAAAGGTGAGGGCAGTGACTTTCCAGATGAAAGCACCTGTTTGTTTACTATAAGAGTTAACAGTCAACCAACTTTCAACCCAATTCAAAGCCTAACTTTGGGGCTGGGCACTGAGAGGGAGAATCTGGAATTAATTTCAGAATTGTTAAAGCTACCGCTGGAAAATCTTCCAAGCAGATTATTTAATTTTGCAGACTCTTCATGTTAAATGCTCTTCAAACATGTATAAGGTGAGCCCTTGACTATGTTCTAAAGCAACAAGGTCCAGAACATTGTGCTCCCAGAGTTCTCCAGCCACAGCCAACAAGGGCACGTTCAGGTCTGACGCCAGATGGCCATGGAGTCAACTTCTCATCCTAGTCGGGGTGACAATGCCACCTCACCCATCTCAGACAACCAGCTTAACGACCTGTTAACACTAAAATGCATAGCCTGACAAGGGATCAACCACTGCCAACTAAGAAAAAGATAACAAAAGTGTGAAACAAGCATGTAGTTCTGATACTAAAAGTCACATTTTCAAAATTAAATTACTTCGTCATTACGTGTACTACATTCAGGGAATGAAGAATTTGCATTATATGCTAGAAAAATAATTGTATTCAGAATATCTGAGGTAAGTTATTTTAAAGAAACAGTACTACTACCATTTAGAATGTAAGGAAAGAGCTCACGAACTTTACCAAAGTCTCCCCTACTAACCAGACTTAGCAGTCACTGCTAGACCCACCTCCCTGCCACCTAACTTACTGCTGAGACTGACATCCAAGGCACCTCAAGCTGAAATTCAAAGCAGAAGTTTTGGATTCTTGCCCCAAATGTGGTACTTGATCTTTACCATCCCAGTAAATGTAACTCTATCCTTCAGATCTGCCAGAAAGCTTTGAGTCTTTTATCTCATCTCAAATGTGATTCACTGGTAGATCCTGTCACCTCTACCAGAATCCACTCTCATCATCACCGCACATGCCACCAGCCTGGTCTTCCTCCTAGAAAACTCTGGCAGCCCTCACTGTCTCCCTGATTCACCCTGGTCCTCCTAAGGCCAGCATACCTCCCAGACAGCATTCAGATTTCTGCTCCTCCCTCTCAAAGCAAAATCATTCTCATGGTTTCTTGTATCACCCTGGGACGATGACTTCAAAAGCTCTCTCTTGAGCCCTGACTTCTCCAGGTCCAAATTTCCAGTTAAGGACTTTTATGGTGGTCCAGTGGTTAAGACTCCACGCTTCCACTACAAGAGGGCATGAGGCAGAGTCGATGTCTCCAACCACTGAATCTGGTCTTGCTCTGTGACTCTGGCCAACAGAAAACTGCAGAAGAAAGGATGTGCCAGTCCCAGGCCTAGGGAGAGACCCTGCATACTCTGCTTTCTCTCTTTTGGAATCCTGCCCAGCTGCCATGAAAGAAAGCCCAGGCTAGCCTGGATGCCTGCTGGATGAAGGACGTGTGGCCTGGTTGCCCCAGTCGTTCCATCGGACAGCCTGCCAATCCTCAGAACTGAGCTGCCTAGCTGACTGGAGGCTGACCACAGACACATGACTAGTATGACGAGTCCGGTGCAGCCCAAAAGAACCACCTTCCTTAGTCCAGCCAACTGCTCACCCACAGAATCTTGACCTAAACAAACAGCTGTTGTTTTCCATACTGAGTTTTGAAATGGTTTGTTATGCCACAATAAACAGCCATTACAGAACTTAAATTGATGCATTAGAAGAGAACATAGTGAAATGTCCTAGTTCACAGGAGGCCCTTGATAGATGTGTGTCCCATTCGCAAATGTGGTTCCGTGCAAGCCGGCCTCCTGTTCCATTTGGCTCGTCGAAGGCACAGGTCCCATCGTGTTCACCTCCATGTTCTCGGCACCCAGCACAGCATCTGGCACAAGTGCAGAGGCTCAGAACAGAGGTTAGATGACCACCACGTGAAGATCTAAAAACTCTGCACTTCCAGGGCAAATTCCTTTCACATTTAAAACAAGAGAAAACCTTACAGTTAAACGCAGGCAAGTTATTTAACCTTTCTAAGCATCTTTTCCTCATCTACTTAAAAAGAAACAGGAGATAAAGAGTACCTTCCTCATATATTTCTGAGTTTAAATTCAAGAAGTCATATTATATGCTTAGCATAATACCTGCCCCATTAAAAGTCATACACATATATGTGTATCAGTATTACCCACTTGCTTTTCTCTCTTCAAGTGAACTGTAAGTTACTTAGCAACAGTGATGTTATTTTGTGCTTTTTTAATCTCCCGTGGTGCCTAAGACACTGCTGGGCTTGTAGTAGACACTGATAAATACTTCATCAACAGATGGATTTCAAACTCTGAACAAGAAGCTCAAATGGCTTCCCATTGCCTATTAAAATGTCAACTACTCTCATGCAGGTGTAATAAAAATAAAAAAAAACCTTAGTACCTCTCTCATCCCATATTATATAATATCACATACTATCTCATTAGAAGGGCATTTAGGTAGAAGCAATAGAAACTTCAGAAACAGTGTCTCAGACATACAGGAGTTTTTCCTCTCCCATTTAACAGAAGCCTGAAGGCAAACAGGTGCTGTTACTGGTCCATGATTGTCTAAAGTTCCTACAATGAACTGAATGTGTTTCTCCAAAAATCTTATGTTGGAATCCTAACCCCAAAAGAGATGGTATTAGAAGGTGGGGACTTTCGGAGGTGATTAGGCCATGAGAGTAGAACATCATGAGTGGGATTCACGCCCTTATAAAAATGACCCCAAAAGCTCACCCCAAAGAAGCTTACCCACTTTCCAAAATGTGAGGTTACAACGAGAAGTTGGCAGTCTAAACCTGGAAGAGAACAGTGACCAGAACCCAACCATGCTGGCACACCTCCAGCCTTCAGAACTGTGACAAGTTTCTGTTGTTTATAACCCACCCACTCTAGGGCACTTTGTTATAGCAGCCCAAACTGACAGTGCCAGAACCAACCCCTCTGACTGCCTTGGCTCTTCCCTCATGGCCACAAGATGGCTGCCACAGCCCCTGGCATAACAGCCATGTCCAGCAGGGTAAGCATAATGCAGTGACAGCCATGTCTGCTCCCGATATATGGAAACATGGAAACAAAGTATCGATATATGGAAAACAAAAGGTTTTCCCAGGGCTGCCAGCCAACTCCTCCTTAGGTCTCATTAGACATCCCACAAGACAACCCGAGACAGTAAACAGGCTCCAGTGGTTGTGAGAGGCTGTATTCCCCCAAAGATGGCCACACTAACATACTGCGTTCCACATGTTCTTCTTACTCAGACACTGAAACTCCCCCTTTGAGATGTAGGATCCAAGTTCTTTCCTCTTAAATCGGGGGGGGGGCAGTCTGTGACAGCAGAGGTGATGCCATATGACTGTCAAGGCTGTTAGAGGCAGTGACCCAGCCTCCACTGAGACTTCCCTTTCTCCTGGACGGGTCCCTTTCCACATGAGGAGTTTGGCTGAAGAGACCACGAACAGACTCGAGGTAGGGCAGCTGTAAAGGGCTTTCCCAATGACCGCAGCCCAAGCCCCTCACCCCTGGACTGTGGCCTCATATTAGACTCTGAGTCAAAACTGCCTGAAGGGGCTGCTCCTGAGTACTGGATTCACAGAAACTGTAAGAGATCATCCATGATTATTACTGCTTTAAGCCATTAAGTTTTGGGGTGATTTGTTACATAGCAGTGAAGACAACTGAAACAGCTGGCGGCAGGGAGGTAAGAAGGGCTTGGGAAGGAAGCTGTCCTTCCAGCTCTGGTCCTCACATCCCGGGATCCCGCAGCTGATTCTGGCCTCTGTGCTTTGTTCCTGCCTCACCTCGAAATGCACTCCCAGCCAACACATACTGACACGGCCTCACATCCTCAGGACAGGCCCCACCTCCCACGTCCACCAGGCCACAATGATCTCTCTCTCCTCTGTCCCTAACAGACATTTTAAATTTTAATTACATTCCATCACATTCTTTGCCCCATTACTCTGGATTCTTAGATATAGCATGGGTTTTTGTTAATGAAGATCGTGACACAACTGCACAATACATACAAGTTTACTCCTTACCAGGTAAGTTCGGAAACCGAGCATCCTGGGGTTTATGCTACAGTCAGTGTCTCTGTATCGCTGGTGCTGGGCTGTGTCCTTTTCCTCTCCCACCCTCCCTTCTCCAGGCCCCTCATCTTCCTTCAGTTGTCCCATTATCTTGTGAGCCTGTGCCCTCACCAAACCACTTCGTCACTAAGGGGATGACCATATTTTACATTCCAATGTGTATGGGTATTTACATTACTCATTTTACAGTCCAAACACTGACACATGGCAGGTATTCAACAAATGTCTGATGAGTGGGGAGAAGGAAATGGCAACCCACTCCAGTGTTCTCGCCTGGAGAATCCCAGGGATGGAGGAGCCTGGTGGGCTGCTGTCTATGGGGTCGCACAGAGTTGGACGCGACTGAAGCGACTTAGCAGCAGCGGCAGCTGATGAGTGGAGAAAATGGAACACATACCAAATTGCCAACAACAAAAAGGAAGATCTTAAAAAAAAAACAAAAACCCATCGCATTTAATTGCTTAGATTATGACTGAAAACCTGACTTCTTTAACACTTAGTTTAGGTGACAACTTTAAGGACAGAAATAACACTCTGATAACTCTACAGACACATCAGCAAGTATCCTTAATAAGTGACTTTGTGAAAATGTTACAGTTCAGATCTATTTTAAAACAAAAATATTGAGTCCTAGGAGGTAACACTCATGAATAAATTCACTGCTTTAGAGCTGAGACCTGGAACTCTTGTATAATAATGACAGCTGGGACAGTAAGATGTTTCCTATGTTCTTATTAGTATTGTTGGAAAAGGCAATGCTCCTGTCAACAATTTTGACCACACCTAAGAAATTGAGAGTGAAACCACGAATATGTGGAGGTACATGGAGAACTGAAGGGATAAACCCTGTTGCCTAAAGCAGTGGCAGGGCTGAAGGGCGGCTCCTGACCTCCTCCTTGGTCTGTATGTCAACTTTCCTCTCCTATCTGGCAGAGCTCCCACAACTGAATCCAAGATTGGCGAGCAGATCCTAGGAGACTAACAAGGTAGTATCTTCTCTGAATTTCATAATTCTTCCCCCATTTCTTTCCATTTTTGGAAAATAGATGTAAACCACAAAATACCACTCATATTTGCAATACATCCACACTACCAATTCACTCCTGGGAAATGTCTGCTATTTGCTTCTAATCAGAGTTTGCATCTAAGCAGGCCTCTGCATTGTTATGTTATTAATAGTATCCTAATGACACTATGAAAACAAGTCCAGAAACAGTCTGGGCAATCAAGAGCCCCACATAGCAGGATGTGTCACCCCAGAGGTTCACAGTTTCCTAGTTTGAAGTATCTTACAAAATAAAGGAGAATAAGCCTTTCTCATGCTCTTCTCTGAACAAATGCACAGACTATTTTCCTTGAGCAAGAGCTCTCGGTCTTGCCATCCACATGGAACCGACCCAGTCTATGAGAACCAGTATGGTTCTTAATCCCTATCTCCAAGGATTGGATGTCCTTTCCTTGAAAAGCATGAATATCATTAAAACAGTATTACTATGGAGAGATGAACTCCATAATGGTAAGCAGAACCTAACATACTGATTTTCAAGAATTTCTCATACTGTCCAGCCTGGTGTGGCATGTAAGTCTTGCTCAAGTGCAAAGCCGTCAGGGAGATGATCAACAGCTTCCTCAGAGCTCACCTCAGCTTTCTCAACCCGTCGCTCACCAAAGGGACTGTCCCTGGGACTTCTTCCCTGGTGGTCCACTGGTTAAGAACCTGCCTTGCGATGCAGGGCATGCAGGTTCAATGTGTGGTTGCGGAACTAAGACCTCACATACCACAGAGCAACTAAGCCCAAACACCATGACTACAGAGTCCAAGCACCACAATGAAAAGATCCCACATGACGCAACGAAGACCCGACACAGCTAAATAAATAAATAAACTTTTTTTTTTTTTTTTTAAAGATGGACCGTCCATGTGGGAGGCAGGACAGGAAGTGGTGACAGCAGCATGGGCACCTCGGCTGCACGCGTGCTAACGGGGGCTCCTGGGGCAGACGCCCTCACGGTCCTGCATGCGGCTTCCTGGAGGCTGCTGAGAGGACTTGGAGCTGAGTGTGTGCAGAGCACTTGGCACAGGGCCTGGCACACAGCAAGAACTGCGAGAGTACCAACCACTCCTGCCGCTGTGCTCCTCTCACCACCATGAACAGGCTCTACACTGGCCATCAGAGAACTGTCTGGAAGAACCGCACTCACTCCACTCATGACCTGTTTTAACCTTCGGGTTCTTTCTCTCTGAGCAGTGGCAAGCTGAACGGCTCCTGTTCACAATCAGCAGTGCCTACTGATGCTAGTGCCAGCAAGTTCTCCATCATCGCTGCATGAAAATAAATAATCAACCAGCTGGATTTCCTGGTTCTTGATATTTATGCCTAATGTTTTCTAGCTGATTTGCTATACTGTGTGCTACTTTTTCAGAATGCGAAAGCAGTGAAGTGGCAAAAACAAAACCATATATTGTGTATATTATACTTGATGGCAACAAAAAAGACAGCACTTCAGAAATGTGGTGTCTGGGATGAGATGATCCCATAAAAGCCATACAGAGGGGTAGGTCAAGATTATTGCAAATAGGGGCTATGAGCTCCATATGCATTAGAAATACTTTTATTTAAAAAATCAGGTTAGCTGAAGTGTATAAAATGCTTCTCATTTCAGGGTTCATTTCTGTTACTCAGGACAATGATTCTCAGTCATTACTGAAGTACTCCAGGGCTTTTCCAATTATCTCCCTCTACTCAAATTCTCAAAATAGGAACTGATTTTTAATTCAATTTAATCTTTTAAAAATATGCAACACTGCACTTTTAGGACAGTGTTGAGATGTCAGAAAACCAACAATGGTATTTCTGCTATTATATAATCTGATGGGTTCTGTGGTTCAGTGTTAACAACCTAAAAAAACACATTTCCATTCCTATAGTTGCTTGTTCTGATTTTTCTGCCTTAGAGGACCTGGTTGTCAAAATCCTAATGCAGTCATGAGGTATTGTCTTCTGAAGGCCTGATCAATCCTTGACTGTTTCTACTATTGTTGAGTTCCTGTTTTTTTTTTTGCTTGTTTAAGTCACCCAACACAGCTTGCATTTTTTTTTTTTAAAAAGCGGATAGAATGAAAATTTTTTTTTTTTTAATTAGAAAACAATAAGGAATTCAAACCAACTCTGAAGCCCAAGTAGAGCTAGTGTTTCCCAGCTGCGATAACACCAAAGAGACTTGTGTTTTATCTTAGCAAAGTATTCGGCCTTGAGCAGAAGTGGAATGTATCTGTGCCAGGCCTAGGAACTAAACACACTCTTAGAGTCTCTCCCTCGGCCTCCACTCCACCTCGGAGCACGTTACTAGTGAAGTGTGATGAGATGTTCCAGAAGTAGCCCAAGTGCCAGGCACCACACTTTGTGGATACGTGTCTTGAGAAACACGAGTTCGACCCCTGTATCGGGATGATCCCCTGGAGAATCAACTCACTCCCCAGTATTCTTGTCTGAAGAATCCCATGGACAGAGGAGCCTGGCCTGCTCCTCAGAGCTGCAAAGAGTCGGACACGAAGCGACTTAGCACGCACTCACGTCATTTAATCAACCAGTGATCCTGAAATTTAAATGCTCTTCCCCTATACCAGCTGGGATTGTTTTCTCACATACATGACAAGAAACTAACGAAAGCTGGAAAGTGAATTTACTGGTCTCAGGAAGTGGGGGTCCTAGTCATCAGCTGGGGCAGAATGAGCTGCCGCGGTGGCTCCAGGATTCATGCGTTCCTCCTCATTGGCTTTGCCTCTGGTTCCTAGGGTTAGAATGTGGATGACCGCTATTCCAAAGCTCACACCTTGTTTTCAGTCAAGACCAGTGGGAAAGAACAAGAATTGCATCCTTGGATGTACTAACAAAAGCCTCTCTGCCTCTCCCTGATTGTGTCAAGGACATGAGCCTATTCCCGAGCCAATCGCTGTAGATGGGGAACCATAAAGCCAAGCTCCAGGTCACGAGACCACCCTCACCGCACTGGAACCCTAGCAGGAGACCCCGTAGGGCTGTCGTGAGGGGAGGATGGACACTGGATATTAAAACTAACAGACGGCTGCTATATCCCCCATTTTCTATAAGAGAAAACTGAGACTTGATAATTCCCTAAGGTCAGAGCTATTATCTGACTCCAGTGAGTCCTGTTACCAAGCACAATTTACCACAACCAGAGGCAACCACGGTTACCAATTCTTACACAGTATCTTCTGAAGATAGTCTATGCATATAGAAGTGTGTGTGTGTGTGTGTGTGTGCTTGCGCGCGTACTCAGTCATGTCAGACTCTTTTGTGACCCCAGGGACTGTAGCCCACCAGGCTCCTCTGTCCATGGGATTCTCCAGGCAAGAATACTGGAGTGGGTTGCCATTTCCTTCTCCAGGGGGATCTTCCTGACCCAGGGATTGAATCCGCATCTCTTGCATCTCCTACATTGGCAGGCGGATTCTTCACTACTATGCCACCTGGGAAGCACAAACAGAAGCATACATATATGATTTTTCCAAAATCAAAGTACAGCACTGTCTGTTCTGTACTTGGCTTTTAAAACCATGCTCATGCAGCTCCCAGCTCTGGAAGTCTCAAGTGAAAAGTCTCAAGTGAAGATACCCCAGCACAAGATGCAACAGAGTTATGCCCCAGATGAACTCGGGCCACTCCTGCTCTGGCCTCCCATGGCAGAGGCTGATTCAGAGCCTCTGAATACTTGCTTCCTCTCTTGTGAAGTGACATTCATCACAAGCCATTATAACAAAATATAAGCTGCACAAAATAAGGGCTATCTTGAGGTTAAAATCATGGCCTTTCAATGAAACTCTATTTATAGTCTTAAAATTGATTCTAATAAGATACAAAGGGAGACACTTCTTACAATCTGGCACCATATTTCCTTCAATGGCTCTTTGATACTATAAAATTAAATTCTAAAAAGTACCTTCAAAAGAGATAAAAACTACATCATGCCACATTTTTCTTCAAGATTATGGTTACACAGAGACCAAGAGTCACATCATAAAGATTCTTTATACCACTGAGTGAACAAATACTCTGCTAAGTATTGTATAAATAATGCAGAGAAAAACATCTTTAAATTTTAACTCTCTGCTTGTCCCACAAGGGGCAACTATATAATTTTCATATACTTAAAAAAAGAGACTGTGTGTGTGTATATATTTTAGTGAAAATAATACTGATATACACGGCATGCCCTAGTCACGCACCCTGAAACTGTTTTATGACAGTGATGTGAGAATCTACTCTTCTGGGGTAACCAAGGTGAAAACTGAAAGAAATTAACTGTGTTCGGAAAAGTGAAAGAAATTAACTGGCCAGCCCAGGGACTGAAGCAATACTCTGCTCTCTCCAACCCTGTTTTAACCAACTGGGCTAATTATCAGCCCAATTCACTAGTGTCATCATAAACTATTAGGGATGGGTTCCTGATTTAAGACAAAAGGCATGTCAGATGCTGTTCAGAAGGGCTGAGATCATTACACTAAATCAAGCAGTTAAATGAGGAGTACAACTCAATTTTGTTCTAAATCATTTTAGCATTAATGATCACAAGGTCTCACAAAAAAAAATTCTAATCATTTTATAGTCTTTTTTTTTTTTTTTACAGACAAACTAATTAAGAGGCAACAGAATTTCCATCAAAGAAAATTCATGGATAGCTCAAGCTTTCTCTTGAGATCCAATGTGGGGGGCAGTGGGGGCCACGGCAGAAGGCAGCCTGGGCATCTGGTCACAGCAGCACCACTCTCTTCTCCTGGGCCCACTCAGGAGCCCATCTCTCCCCTCTTTTCTACCTACTTCCTTCCAAATTAAGGGCAGAACCTCAGCCCACTCTTCTCCAATAGCATCTGGCTCCCTGAAACCTGCAGTCACCTGTAATTCTTTCTTCTACTTAGAAGGTTAGCAGTAAGAGATCACTGAGAACCATCGGGCTGGGATCACATCTATATTTCCTCAGAACTTCCACTTGTCAAATTTAACATGCTTTTTGAAAAGTTTAAAACTCTTAGATCTAATTTTTCAATTTAACAGATACAACTTTAAATTTAGTAGATGTAACACTCCACGGGTCACAAAGAGTCAGACACGACTGAGCGACTAACATACACACACACAATTTTAATTAAACAGATATAATTTTAAATTTAATCATAAATCATAAAGACTATTAAAGTGGAGGGGGGTTTGGCTTGTGTCTGGCCTTTTAGTAGGTCTGTTTTTTTAAATAGATGCTATACCTCCAGTTTTAAACAGATACCATATGGTTGCTCCCTAACTAAGTTACTTATTTTTCAAAAAATGTTAACTGTAATTTTGGCAGTTCTTCACTAAACATTATTCATAAAACACAAACAGCTTTACCAATTGTCCATTAAGAGACTTCAGAAGCTTCTTTCCACCTCCTTCTAACTGACAACGACCCCTCTCCATCTCTTCCCAAGTCCTCTCTGGGAACTGCTGAAATCATTTGCTGAGCAACCTATTTTTACTTCTTAACAGAAAATAAAAATGAGTTCTCAGTTCTTATGAAGCTGCTTCTGGAAGGAGCCAGGTCTCTGAAGTCATGCCAGAGGAAAGGAAATGTATGTGGTGAGAGAGACAAGGAGACAGTGGCCAGCTCCATTTCCACAGCAGTGTGATCTTTAGACCAAGAAAAACCAAGGCATTACTCCTATGGGTTACAGAGGTTTTTGTCTTTGCTTTTCCTACAAAAGCAAAGTCCGCCATGAAAAATAATGACTGGGAACACTTCTGCAGAGACCACAATATTTTTGACGTCTTTCGAGATCAATAATTCGTGAGCTTCTTTGGCCCAGATGCATAAGGACAGGAAAGTGACTGGGTTGATTGTAACCTGCCAAACCCCTGATTTCACAGACAACTTCTCTGGTTGCCTAGTGTGTATGGGGAAGTTAGAATTTTTGCACCTTGAAGGGACCTTCCAGATTACTTAGTAAAAATGAAGAAAGTAAGACACAGAATTTCTGGGCAGGATACCTTGTAAGTTCAGGTTTTAAAGATAGCAACAATAGATAATTATTTTTGAAAAGGAAGAGAGGAAAGAAGGGAGGGAGAGTTGAGGGAGGAAGTAAGTCGGTCATGTTTACAAACAAGAGAAATAAGATACATGGAACAACAAGGGGCTGGCAATAGGGGCTGAAGCCGCAGGCCCCTGGTTCAGAAACAGGGAGAAGCCTGGAGTGGAACCAGCACTCAAAGGTATCCGCTTGCTGGCGGCAGCCAGCGTGCAGGTGGATGGAAGTAGTTCAGGGCAAGACTCAGGGCACTAAACCACAATAGCCAGACAAAGCACACTCTCCCTGTGGAAAGAAACTGAAAAGGCATCTGTGAACGCTGCTGGGGTTACAGCTGTCATAAAGCCAGACATCTGGAGCAGCAGGAGAAAGCAGAGGGCACCCAGCCCAGGGAGCATGTCTGCATTATCCTCCACATCAACAAGCACAGGGACCTAAACCTCCAATCGAGATCTGGTTCTAAGTGAGGTGCATGGGGTGGGGCTGAGACAACAGCAAAACCAACACATGAGGAAGGGGTGCAGAAAGAGGGGCACAGAGTCCCACTCAGACAGGCTTTTACACTGAAAGCCCAACATAGGAGGGAAATTAACTTCACGAAAGACTGGCAAATACTCAACAATCAAAGATAATATTGAAAAAATGAAAACATGGCAAACTTTTGACTCTGAGATACATGTGTCAAAACCTCCAAAGAGATACAAAAGAAAAATAACTACCCCTAATTTGTGGAATCAAAAGCAGTCAGATAATGAATTAAGAAGAGATATGAAAACAAAAATCCACTGGAAATCCTGGAAATGAAAAAATATATATATGGTCTTGATTAAAAAAATCAATATATGGGTGAAACTCAACACCAGGCACAAAGAGAAAATTAGTACACTGAAGTTTGCTCCAAGTGTAGAAAAAGAGACAAAGTACATACAGAGAAGTAATACAACAGGTAGACAAACACACCTCACAGTATTTCCAGATAGGAAGTTTGGAGGAATGGAGGTAAGCAGTATTAGATCTAACACTAAAAATCTTCCAGAATTGAAGACATGAATCCTGATACTGAAAGCCCACAGTGAGTGCTAAGAAATAAACCTCCTAGATGAAGTATAGTGAGGCTATAACACATCAAGGAAAAAAACTCTTGAAAAATAGATTGAAAAACAATGGGGGGAAAAAAGAGTTAAAAGGGAGTGATAGACTGGCAGCAGACTTCCCAATAGCAACAATAAAGACTAGAAAGCAATAAGTTCCTATTTTCAAAGTTTTGAGGAAAAGCCACTGTTAACCTAGAATCCATACCAAGAAAGAGTAAAAATGAAATAAAGACTTTTTTTCTAAAATATAAAGACTCATCTTCTACAGATAGTCACCACAAGAACTAATAAAAGAATATATACTTAAACAAAAATTATTTTAAAAACTTAAAGGGAATACAAGAAGCTAAGAGAGAAAATAAAAGACTTACTTTAGGTTTCAAAATTAGTTAATGGCTGAGACAAATAAGAATCCTGGTATGCATCAACTGCCAGTTTAATATTCTTTCCTCTAAACTAACTCTCTGCCTCTTTTCTATTCTACACTTTTATATTTTAACTTCCTGTTACACATAAAATCACAAGTTGATAGCTCCTGCTTCCCTGATGGCTCAGCTGGTAAAGAATCTGCCTGCAATGCAGAAGATCTGGGTTCGATCCCTGGGTTGGGAAGATCCCCTGGAGAAGGGAACAGCTACCCACTCCAGTATTCTGGCCTGGAGCATTCCATGGACTGTATAGTCCATGGGGTGGCAAAGAGTCAGACACAACTGAGCGAAATCAAGATTAAGATAAGCAAAATATTTTTCACAATGTTTAGATTCTTATTTCTCCTTTTTAAATTTGAAGACTTCCCTGGAGTGTAATTATAAAGAGGAGGAATTCCAAAAGAAGTTATTTATTAGTCATTTAAGAAACACAAGCTGGAATCAAGATTGCTGGGAGAAATATCAATAACTTCAGATATGCAGATGACACCACCCTTATGGCAGAAAGTGAAGAAGAACTAAAGAGCCTCTTGATGAAAGTGAAAGAGGAGAGTGAAAAAGTTGGCTTAAAGCTCAACGTTCAGAAAACTAAGATCATGGCATCTGGTCCCATCACTTCATGGCAAATAGATGGGGAAACAGTGGAAACAGTGTCAGACTTTATTTTTTGGGGCTCCAAAATCACTGCTGATGGTGATTGCAGCCATGAAATTAAAAGACGCTTACTCCTTGGAAGGAAGGTTATGACCAACCTAGATAGCATATTTAAAAGCAGAGACATTACTTTGCCAACAAAGGTCCGTCTAGTCAAGGCTATGGTTTTTCCAGTGGTCATGTATGGATGTGAGAGTTGGACAGTGAAGAAAGCTGAGAGCCAAAGAATTGATGCTTTTGAACTGTGGTGTTGGAGAAGACTCTTGAGAGTCCCTTGGACTACAAGAAGATCCAACCAGTCCATCCTAAAGGAGATCAATCCTGGGTGTTCATTGGAAGGACTGATGTTGAAGCTGAAACTCCAATACTTTGGCCACCTCATGGGAAGAGTTGACTCATTGGAAAAGACCCTGATGCTGGGAAGGATTGGGGGCAGGAGGAGAAGGAGACGACAGAGGGTGAGATGGTTGGATGGCATCACCGACTCGATGGACATGGGTTTGGGTAAACTCCGGGAGTTGGTGATGGACAGGGAGGCCTGGCGTGCTGCGATTCATGGGGTCGCAAAGAGTCGGACATGACTGAGCGACTGAACTGAACTGAACTAACTTACTGTGCATTTCGTTGGTCAAATGACCTGGCCCTTAGCAATACATTCCATTTCCTCTGTACTTAACACAAAATCATGATTTTTTTTCACCTAATTTTAAAAGATGAAATTTTGAAAAGTAAGTTGTTCATAATTGTCTTTGATTTGCAAGAAAATGAAGAGAAGATCTGTCTGTGCATCTCTTAACAAAGTTGCATGTTTCTCTTAATATGACACTAATTATTTTGCTGTTTAATCAGTTCAGTTCAGTTCAGTCACTCAGTCGTGTCCGACTCTTTAATATACATTTATTAAAGTGGGTTTTAGGAATACCAACTGCTTACTGATCTAATGAAAACAAAACACACGTGACTATCATATCCTTAATTCAAATGGAAAAGAAGCTGAAGTAACAATAGATAAAAATCTAGCTGGCACTCTAAGTGAATAAAAAATAGGTGCCCCCAAAGATGTAACAGCAGTTCACATATAAATATCGGTTCCTGTGCACAGTCTTTGGTACATTCACACATCCCCTAATTAAGTCATCCCACAATCTCCACATCTGGATCCCAGAGCAAATATCTGCCTATTTCTACTTGTACAGACAGCCAGCAAGAGGAGGGGCAAGAGTTTTTCATGTGATAAAACAGGCAATAAAAAGAGTATCAATTTCAAAAGTGCATAGCTGGAAAACACACCCTGACCCTAACACAGAGTCGGTGACTTTGAAACTGACTTTCTTCAGTCTGACAACACTTTTTGTGTACAGGTTCAGGGCAGATATAGACAATCTTCAACCGCAGGAAATGAGACCTCAGAGCAGTATAGAAACAACTATGAAAATCCTTCAGCGCTGGCAAGTCAGCCCTGTACAGACACCAAATGCTGTCCGTCCACTCTGCTGTCAGTAGCTACAGCAGCATCAGATGGCATGGCAACAAGCGTGGTGCTTCCTACAAAGGATCACTTGGCGGGACACACTGGAAGCCAGTGTGTGGTTAGAGTTCACACAAACAACCAAGAGAGTGCAGGTTCAGAGCCCTCAGCAAGAGCTGATGCTACCCAACTGTTATTTTTAAACACAGGACAGTTATGCAACAGCGCTATTTCAGTGATGCTCTGGGACCTTCTGTGTGGAATCCAATAAAAGTAATCTCACACCAATCTTTCAACTACCAGAGAAACTTTCAAAGCTGCAGAGCTTGAATATTCTCAAGGCAAAATGAATAAGCCACCTAAAACTTGTATGTCGATGACTGGGAAATGGTCTAAGCTGTAAGGAGAAGTAGGTGGAATAGACTCATCTACAAGTTAACCTCTAAAATCAGGAGGAAGCCGGTATAATTCAGAGGAGTACACACACTCTGTTAGAAAGAAAGGATGCAATAAAAACATGGAAGTGGGGAGAGACAGAGGTTCTCTATGTGCCATGAGACTTCCCTTTAGGGAGGAAAACTCACGTTTTACTTTATATGTTTCCATAGCATCCAGGTCTTTACGTTGAGAATATACATGTATTAACTTCAAAAAGAAAATAAGCAGCTTACACCTCTAAAAGACAAAAACACTTCAAAAGCTAACTGATTTGAGGAACAAGCTATAAGATAGGAATTCACTTCTAATTAAATGAAATATAACACTAATCCATCATTTCAGGAAAAACTAATGAAAAGCTAAACAATCTGGAACGTTGATTAAACAGGCTTTTAAGGTTCTCTTTCAGGGATCCATGTCTCTCAAAGCTAAGGGGGAACGCATGCTATTTTTAAACAGTTAAAAATACTCGTAAGTTTAAGTGTTATGAAATAAACTACAATTAAATACCGCTCTATTTCAATGATCAGTGGGTCTGGATGTACTCTTAATGCAACAGCTCCTCCTGAGACGCCTTTGCTCAAAACTTTCCACCTGTCCCAGCCTCACTCAGAGTAAAAAGGCAAGACCCCAGGGTGACAGCACCAAGGACTGGAGAGGGAAAAATGGAGCCAAATTGCCAGAAGTGACTGCCTATTAAGTATTATATATACTGTGATAAATCCAACGATGAACATTATAATCCTTGGAACAACCGCTAAAAAAAAAAAAAATACAGTAAAGAAACAACTAAAAACCAATAGAAAAAAGTTAAAAAGACATATAAAAAAATTTTTGCTAATACAAATGGCAGGAAAGGAAGATCAGGAGAGCTGAAAAAGGAAAAAAAGAGGTAAGACAAATAGAAAAAAGCAGAACAGCAGGCCAATAACTACATTAAATGTAATTCTGCAACATACAGGCAATAACAGGCTAACTTCTGATGGGGAAAAGACAACACGGGCTGCATCTTTTGCCAGACCTCTCTGTCAGGGAGGGAGTCACTGGCTCAAAGCCTATCTAACCTGCTCAGAGCCTGTGAGAGAGTGCTCTTCTAATCTTCCATCTTCCAGGATTCCGTAAACGCATGAGTATAAATATATGCACACTAAATATTAATGGATTTCTTTCTTCCCCTTCCACCTCACTTTCAGGTCGTTGCTACTCACTCATTTTGTAACAGACCCCAATTCCTCATAAATGCCGCATTTTCCTTGCTGCTATTGCATGCCAACAGTATTTTTAATCAATCTTCACATCACTCAGAAAAATAGCATCAGTAGACTCTTCAGGCATGTGGGGTTATGATAAGAATCCTCTTTGGCAGTCAGTGATCATCTCATTAGAGGGTGCAACCCCAGAAGAAGAAGGTGAGTCTGCCAGCTATTGCAGGTTTCTGCTTCCCTTGGACCCTGCCAAGTGCGCCAAGATGGACAAATGGACACCAAGACTGATACAGGTGCACAGAAGCAAAATGCAGAGCTGCTCCCTGGTGGATGTGAGGTCTGTAATTCCTGTTGTATATGATTAACCTCACGCTTTTGGAGGAAAATGGGGGAGGGCACACAAAAGCTTCACTCGTTTTATTACCAAAATCTAATCTTGACCTTTGGTCTAGTGAAGCCAAATAACCAGCGAGTCTCAGACGCAATGCAGCAAGGGACAAGAGCTGAGCAGACACAAGGTGAGCATAGGGGCTGGGCCACAGAGACACTCACCACTTGGTGAGACACAAGTATACACTTCTGTTGTTGCCGTTTTGCTGCTGTTGTTTAGTCTCTCAGTCGTGTCCGACTCTTTGTGACTCCATGGACTGTAGCCCACCGGGCTCTTATGTCCATGGAGATTTCCCAGGCAAGAATTCTGGAGAAGGTTGCCATTTCCCTCTCCAGGAGATCTTCCCAGCCCAGGGGTTGAACTCATGCCTCCTGCATTGGCAAGCGGATTCTTTACTACTGAGCCACGTGGGCAGCCTTCTGTGCCAGTGTCTATTTCACTGAGAGGATTAAGTCTGGGCATTTAAAATATTTTTAATTTACAAGCGAAAGATCATGTTATCTGCCTTTGATATATGTAGGAAGGAAAAGAGCGATAATTACCGAAGAAAGATGCTTTTTCTTTTAGAAGAAGAGGGAGTATCCTGTCCAAATTCCACAGGCACACACATCCTCTTGTAAACAGAGAGAGGCCCACTTTCTCTCAGTTTAGCTCTAAGTCAACCAGGGCGGGGAGGGCTCACAGCACAAACCTATGCAATTAAAACAATAACCTGGGGCAGAATCTTCCTACGGAAAGCAGTGTTATAACATAAGCACACCATCTCTTACTCCTAACTTAACATCAGAGCAGCTGTCCTGAAGAGAAACGTTTGTGTATGAATGAACCCAGCTCCAACAGATTACACAAGCACCGCCTCCTGCTGGGCCCTCCCAAGCCCCGCCCCAGGCCCTGCCCTCCCAGGCCCCGCCCCAGGCCCCGGCCAATGCCAGCTGCCAGTCTTCTCGCATCCCTCACAAGGGCTGTGGGTTGGCATCGCTTGTTTTCCATTCTTCCACTAGGGGACTCCTCGTGGCCTGTCAAGTCCCAGCTCAAGTCTACAGTATTTGAACCTGTTCTCTGGCGTCATCAGAGACGATGCCTCGGTGATCACAGTGCTTCTTCAGGCCTTCAATTACTCTAGAATTCTTCACGGTTTGTGTATTTCTAGCCTAAAAGCATGTCTCCTGCCGTCAAGCAAGAGCCCTGTGACTGCAGAACTATTTCTCACAGGCCTTTTCATACCGTGCTAAGGACATGTTGACTAGCCTTGTTTTACTGACACTCGTTTCACAGCAAGCACAGATAAACTCATGTGTTATCCTTGTTAGACTGACACTGAGAAAGGGTTCCCTCTGATGTTCTCTTTGCAAAACAGGTGCTAACTGCCTAAGCAAGGCATACATCCATGTGAGTCGGTATGTTTATCCCAAACGGACCAGTTCAATTAAATAGTGACATCATCATGAAGATTAATGGATTTGGATTGGTTTAAGTTAAACTGTGGAAAATTCTTCAAGAGATGGGAATACCAGACCATCTGACCTGTCCCTTGAGAAACCTGTATGCAGGTCAGGAAGCAACAGTTAGAACTGGACATGGAACAACAGATTGGTTCCAAATAGGAAAAGGAGTACGTCAAGGCTGTATATTGTCACCCTGCTTATTTAACTTATATGCAGAGTACATCATGAGAAATGCTGGGCTGGAAGAAACACAAGCTGGAATCAAGATTGCCGGGAGAAATATCAATAAACTCAGATATGCAGATGACACCACCCTTATGGCAGAAAGCAAAGAAGAACTAAAGAGCCTCTTGATGAAAGTGAAAGAGGAGAGTGAAAAAGTTGGCTTAAAGCTCAACGTTCAGAAAACTAAGATCATGGCATCTGGTCCCATCACTTCATGGCAAATAGATGGGGAAACAGTGGAAACAGTGTCAGACTATTTTTTTGGGCTCCAAAATCACTGCTGATGGTGACTGCAGCCATGAAATTAAAAGACGCTTACTCCTTGGAAGGAAGGTTATGGCCAACCTAGATAGCATATTTAAAAGCAGAGACATTACTTTGCCAACAAAAGTCCGTCTAGTCAAGGCTATGGTTTTTCCAGTGGTCATGTATGGATGTGAGAGTTGGACAGTGAAGAAAGCTGAGTGCCGCAGAATTGATGCTTTTGAACTGTGGTGTTGGAGAAGACTCTTGAGAGTCCCTTGGACTGCAAGGAGATCCAATCAACCCATCCTAAAGGAGATCAATCCTGGGTGTTCATTGGAAGGACTGATGTTGAAGCTGAAACTCCAATACTTTGGCCACCTCATGCAAAGAGTTGACTCATTGGAAAAGACCCTAATGCTGGGTAGGATTGGAGGCAGGAGGAGAAGGGGACAACAGAGGATGAGATGGTTGGATGGCATCACTGACTTGATGGACATGGGTTTGGGTAGACTCCGGGAGTTGGTGATGGACAGGGAGGCCTGGTGTGCTGCAATTCATGGGGTCGCAAAGAGTCGGACACGACTGAGCGACTGAACTGAAGTTAATAAAATACCTTCATAGGACAAAGATAGAGCATTCTGAGAACAATTCTGACATGGTGATCGCAAAGCACGCTTAAATTTACACTCAGAATCACTCTTGCCTCTAAGAAAGAGTTCACACAGCTGTAGCATCTTATTTAAACAAAGTTTTTAGTCTTGTTTTCTTCACCACAGCCATGTCATGCAGCCTGTGGCATCTTAGTTCCCCAACCAGACTACAAACTCATGCCCCTGCAGTAGAAGCACAGAGTCTCAGCCCTGGACGGCCAGGAAAGTCCCTGAAGTCTTCCATTTAAAGCAGCACTGAAGTTTCTCAGACACAAGCGCTCTCTGCCCCCCCAGGCTGCCTGGACCCTTACATGGCTGTAAAGAGAAAATTCTGAGAAATGGATCTCTGGGTGGCACAGGAAAGGCTGAAATGCTGGAAATCAAGTCTTCTCTGGACTCACAACAACATGAAAGCAAACATTACCATGGAGCTTTACAATTTCCATATCATTTTTGCTTAGGCCCTCTTATTTAGTGCCTTGCACAATCCGATGTGGTAGGCAGGACAGACACGATCCTGATCCAGAGCCCTGAAGTGAACACTATGTGTTAAGGGATACACCCGACTTCACCTCCTTACTCACTAAAGGCATCTTCAGAAACCCATGCTTTTTGAATGTAGCACATAACCGAGGTCCTAACTTTTACAAAGAAACAAGTCAAGAGATAAGAGCCAGGAAGCAGCAAAGATGGAGGTTAAAGCTCTCTTCTCTGCTTTACCCAACCAGCCCAGCAACTGGGAAAGGCCAGGCATGTGGGACTCCCTGGTGGAGCTGGGCCACGCAGCGTCTGCAGGGCAGGGCCAGGCCCTGAGCCAGAGAAACACTGTGGTTCTGGGAGACGTCTCCTGTCTGGGCCCAGGATCACAGAGGAGGGTGGAGCTCTCCCGCTAGTAACAATAGCAGGAGAAACCGCAGTGCTTTCTCCACTGAGCTGGAGGAACTGCGGCATGTGGGGTCCTGTGAGCGTGCCGTGGTCACTGCACCTCAGTTGTGCTTTATACACCAATATGGGTCCTGGAAATGAGAACACTCTCGGGGTGGTCCTCTGACCAGAAGCTAAGGTTTCATTTCAAAGGCCTGTTAGAAGACGGCACGAAGGACTCTCGCCTGATGGCTCAGGTTCAAGCCTGCCGTCAGCCCTCGGCCAACCTGCCAGCTAACACCAACTGCCACTCCTATAGCCTCCTTTCATTAAGGAAAGCATATTCTTGGGGAGTGTGGGGCAGTGCTGACAGTGGTCAAATGTCAAAGTGAGAGTAAGTTCTGGGAGAAGTGATGCACAGCATGGCAACTACAGTTAAAACTGTATTGTGTATCTGAAAGCTGTTAAGTGAGTAGATCTTAAAAGTTCTCACCACCAAGAGAAAAAAAAAACCTAATAAACTGAGGTGAAGCATATGTTCACTAATCTTATCGTTGTAATTATTTTACAATATATACATACAGGAAACCGTTATATTATATATCTTACACACCCAGTATATAGGTCAACTGTATCTCTATCAAGTTTGGGGAGGGTTCAGAGCGTATTCTCCTCAGCCAAAAGGCTCTAATCTCTAATCAAACAAAATCTTTATCTAGAGAGCCTCAAAGTCAAGTGGTGAAGCTGAGTAGCTAACAAGATAATCCAGTGGACCCAGCCTGTTCTCCGTGACTTTCATGAGTCTTCTGATGCTGCTCAGTCTCAGCTTTTTTAATGTTGAGTTTCAAGCCAGCTTTTCACTCTCTTCCTTTCATCCTCACCTGATCCTCAAATGCAACATGTCCCCAGATGAAGTCTACATTGTTTGTCCCAGTCAATCCCACCCAATTATAAATCCAGGAGTCACCCTGGGTTCCACCCTACTTGTCATCCACAGCAACCCATAATCTGACTTCCTCCAATTCTTTCAAATCTGCCCTCTTCATCCTCTCTGCCATTACCTGAGTGCACCCTCTGTGCCTACGTCCCTGCAAAAGCCCAAAGCCCCAGTTCCCACTCCCTCTTCTCTTGCAATTCAGAATCTACGCTGCACAGAGCTTTCATGAACCATGTACCTGCAGGTCACCACCTGCTTTCACTCCCGCAGCTGCACCTCACCGTCAACAGGACGACAGGACCCCTTACTCGGTATACAAGGTTCCCCTCGTCTGCTTCCTTCCCTATTATGCTGACTCCTGGACAAATGAGTCTCCTCACAAATTTCTAGTTACCCTTCAAAACTGCTTATAGTTCCTCTGGTCTGAACTGTCCCTGAAGAACCCCCTCATATTCTCCTCACAGCTTCCAACACCTTGTACACACCTCTACCCAACCTCTTCACTGAACAGGAATTTGACTTATACTTGACAATGAGCATCTTGACAACAAATATTTTGCCCTTTACTCACGTGTTACCAAGTGGCCTCAACAAGTATTTTTGGTTTTTTTTTTTTCTTTTTGACAAGCTGTGAAACAAGAGAAGACTTACACTACCACACCTGCCTGTTAGACACACTCCAAATCTGTCAAGATGACACAGTTCTGTATCTGTTCATGGTGATACCAGTCAGCAAACACAGTAACAGAACAGAAAACGCTGACGCCCACAGCCATACTCATTCATGATGCTGTCATGTGGTTGGACATTCTCAAGATGTCTTAGAGATGAACTAAAACAAGTTGAAACACCTAAGAGTTACTCACACTTTAGCTCCAGCCTCATTAGTTCGCTCATTCTTTCTGTCAACTAACAATTATTAAACATTTTTTTCCAAGAAGAAATGCAAATACTGGGGGAAAATGAAGACATAATAATCACCTAATGAAATCCCTAACGTACAGAGATTGTATAATTACCTCCTGAAATTCCAGAGGTGCCCCTTAGCAAAGAGTGGTGGAGGAGAACCCTGATGGGCCTTCAGAGTAAGGGACATGGCATCTTCTGGGTCATCGGAAAAGTCCCCTGAAGACTCTGGAGCCTACCTCCACAGCAACCACTGCAGCTAATTCAGAGAGGATGTTGCTCTTTGACATCCTTAACACGTGCTTACATATTAAAAACCACACACACACACACACACACACACACACACATACACTTTGTTGTTGTTTATAGTCGCTAAGTCATGTCTGACTCGGCAACCCCGTGGACTGCAGCATGCCAGGTTCCTCTGTCCTCCACTATCTCCCAGAGTTTGCCCAAACTCACGTACATTGAGTCAGTGATGCCATCCAACTATCTCAACCTCTGTTGCCCCCTTTATCCTCTTGCCCTCAGTCTTTGCCAGCATCAGGGTCTTTTCCAATGAGTAGACTCTTTGCATCAGGTGGCCGAAGGATTGGAGCTTCAGCTTCAGCATTAGTCCTTCCAATGAATATTCAGGGTTGATTTCCCTTAGGATGGACTGGTTTGATCTCCTTGCAGTCCAAGGGACTCTCAAGAGTCTTCTCCAGCACCGCACTTCAAAAGCATCAATTCTTTGGCACTCAGCCTTCTTTATACTCCAAGTCTCACATCCATACATGACTACTGGAAAAACCGTAGCTTTGATTACAAGGAGTTTTGCTGGCAAAGTGCTGTCTCCACTTTTTAATACACTGTCTAGGTTTGTTATAGGTTTTCTTCCAAGAGCAACCGTCTTTTAATTTCATGGCTGCAGTCCACTTTAGAGAATCTCATAAGGCTTTACTTAGGAGACTTTTATTGTTAAGAGAATTTATAGTGTTTCAGTCTCCAGGGGGGAAAAGAGAGATTTTAGTGCTTATAGGAACTTTAAGAATGATGCATTCTCAGAGATCTAAAATTTAAAGACAGAAGATAAAATAGTGCTGTCTGAACATATTAACTAACAAGCAATCTGGCACTTTAACACTCATTACCTGTCTCTCCACAAACAGCACTCAGTAAAGAGATACCTGAACTAATCAAAGAAGATGTAAACTTATACCCGGAAGTTGGAAAGGCACTTTCAGGTAGGGTAAAAAAAGAGAACACATTGTGAATTTTACTAAGCAGATTGCTTTCAATTTATGAAGAGCATGCACTAAAATACTTAGGTGGCACAAAAGTAATTGCGGTTTTGGACCATGAATTTTAAACCATTATAACTAGGCTCAAACATATCTTTATTAATCAGAATAGGAACCATTACAATCAACACATTTTTACCAATGAGAAATAAGTTTGTTTATTCCTGTAGTGTAAAAATCCATGCTCCAGGATTCCATAAACTCTTGGAAAGCATTTTCCACCTCTTCCTGGTTATGGAAGCATTTTGCCTGCAACAAGTTGTTGAGATACTTGAAGAAGTGATAGTAGGTTGGCGAGAGGTCAGGTGAGTATAGCAGATGAGGCAAAACTTCATAACCCATTCGTTCAACTTTTGAAGTGTTGGTTGTGCAATGTGAGGTCAGGTGTTGTCATGGTGAAGAATTGGGCCCATCCTGTTGACCAATGCCAGCTGCAGGCATTGCAGTTTTCAGTGCATCTCACTGATTTGCTGAGCATACTTCTCAGATATAATGGTTTCACTGGGATTCAGAAAGCTGTAGTGGATCAGACTGGCAGCAGACCACCAAATAGTGACCATGACTTTTTTTGGTGCAAGTTTGGTTTTGGAAAGTGTTTTGGGGCTTCTTCTCGGTCCAACCACCGAGCTGGTTGTCGCTAGTTGTCATATAAAATCCATTTTTTATCGCACATCACAATCCCATCGAGAAATGGTTCATTGTTGCTACACAGGGTAAGAGAAGATGACACTTCAAAACGACAATTTTTTTGATTTGCAGCTAGCTCATGAGGCACCGACTCATTGAGCTTTTTCACCTTTCCAATTCACTTCAAATGCTGAATGACCACAGAATGGCTGATGTTGAATTCTTTAGCAACTTCTTGTGCAGTTGTAAGAGGATCAGTTTCGATGATCCTCTCAGTTGGTTGTTGTCAACTTCTAAAGGCCAGCCACTGCACTCCCCATCTTCAAGGCTTTCATCTCCTTTGCAAAACTTCTTCAACCCACCACTGTGCTGTACAATCATTAGCAGTTTCTGGGACAAATGCGTTGTTGGCACTCCAAGTTGTCTCTGCTGCTTTACGACCCATTTTGAACTCAAAAAAACTGCTCGAGTCTGCTTTACGTTGAACATCATTTCCCTAGTCTAAAATAAGTAATAAGTCACTAGCAAAAAAAATAAAGTGAGAAATGCACATTAAAATGATATATTACATAACCACATTTATTTAAGAATATATTCCAACAGCAAACAGGAAAGTTCAACAATGTAAAATCGCAATTACTTTTGCACCAACCTAATGTATATACTTGTATGCAGGTCAGGAAGCAACAGTTAGAACTGGACATGGAACAACAGATTGGTTCCAAATAGGAAAAGGAGTACGTCAAGGTCTATATTGTCACCCTGCTTCTTTAACTTATATGCAGAGTACATCATGAGAAACGCTGGGCTGGAAGAAACACAAGCTGGAATCAAGATTGCCGGGAGAAATATCAATAACCTCAGATATGCAGATGACACCACCCTTATGGCAGAAAGTGAAGAAGAACTAAAGAGCTTCTTAATGAAAGTGAGAGAGGAGAGTGAAAAAGTTGGCTTAAAGCTCAACATTCAGAAAACTAAGATCATGGGATCTGGTCCCATCACTTCATGGCAAATACATGGGGAAACAGTGTCAGACTTTATTTTTCTGGGCTCCAAAATTACTGCAGATGATGATTGCAGCCATGAAATTAAGAGACGCTTACTCCTTGGAAGGAAAGTTACGACTAACCTAGATAGCATATTAAAAAGCAGAGATATTACTTTGCCAACAAAGGTCCGTCTAGTCAAGGCTATGATTTTTCCTGTAGTCACGTGTGGATGTGAGAGTTGGACTGTGAAGAAAGCTGAGCGCCGAAGAATTGATGGTTTTGAACTGTGGTGTTGGGGAAGACTCTTGAGATTCCCTTGGACTACAAGAAGATCCAACCAGTCCATCCTAAAGGAGATCAATCCTGGGTGTTCATTGGA
Source organism: Giraffa tippelskirchi (assembly GCF_054371585.1). Taxonomy (NCBI): domain Eukaryota; kingdom Metazoa; phylum Chordata; class Mammalia; order Artiodactyla; family Giraffidae; genus Giraffa; species Giraffa tippelskirchi. Next base: position 157,615,779 of record NC_137283.1, on the reverse strand, counting down.
AGGACTGATGTCAAAGCTGAAACTCCAATACTTTGGCCACCTCATGTGAAGAGTTGACTCATCGGAAAAGACCCTGATGCTGGGAAGGATTGGGGGCAGGAGGGGAAGGGGACGACAGAGGATGAGATGGCTGGATGGCATCACCGACTCGATGGACATGAGTTTGGGTAAACTCCAGAGTTGGTGATGGACAGGGAGGCCTGGCGTGCTGCGATTCATGGGGTCGCAAAGAGTCGGACACGACTGAGCAACTGAACTGAACTGAATGTATATACGTACTGAATGTTTGTCATTCTATGTCTTCAAATTTTTGAGAAAGTATATACTGCTATAGGACCAAAATGAGTAAAGCAGTATCATTTGCACTGAGAGTAACTTAGGGGAATTAACTTAAAGGACATAAGCAATCTATTTAAAGAAAATTATAAAACCCTAATGGGAGATAAAGAAAGACAAATGGAAAGATATTGGAGGATTCTAACTGGAATTCTAAATGTAACGATGGAGACATGGGCCCAGTTAACATGTACGTTTGAAGCATCTTCAGACTTGATAAAATCTACTGGCAGAGTCACAGGAGGTGGGAGTGAAAGCAGCAGACGTGTTACTGAAGCCAAGCAGTCTGGGAAGCAGACGGACCACACACCACAGAGCAACATCAGTTCCATGCAGAAATTTCTGGCTGGCTCATCCTTATTTGGGTTTGGGGCCCAATCTTTTTTTTCATAGCTCGAACCTGTTCTCTGCAGCCCTGATGATTATGCATTTTTAAAAAAATGATAGTAAAATCTGCCAGAAAAATAAAGTTGGCACAAATACAAACGAACACTTTTAAAGGAAAAACATCTTAGTTGCCTTTCCTTTATTATTTAAGTCATAATACTTAGAATAAAGGGATTTATATACTTTTTTTAGTTGTAAAATAAAGCTCAATGTGACTGTTACAGATATTAAGGGTATGATTAAAGATAAAATGGGCTTTTTAATTTTAAAAAATATTTTAATGGGTGGAGAAAAGCAATAAAATACAACATATAAAAATTCACTATACCTGAAAAGTTAAAGAATTACTATTAGCCCATATAGACGGCAAATTGATACTATTTTAAAATTTCAACCTAATTCATAAACGAAGATAGACTTCCCAGGTAGCGCAGTGGTAAAGAACTTGCCTGCCATTGCAAAAGACACAAGAGACTCAGGTTCGATCCCTGGGTCGAGAAGATCCCCTGCAGAAGGAAATGGCAACCCACTCCAATATTCTTGCTGGGATAATCCCTTGGACAGAGGAGCCTGGCGGGTTACAGTCCATGGGGTCGCCAAGAGTCAGACACGAATGAGCAACTCAGCACATGTGCACACATAGAAATGAAGAAATAAAACCAAAATCGTAATATATTACTTTACCCCTTAGTTATCAAAAAAAAATTTATGACTCTGTATGATTTACCACTTTTAGAACTCCTTTTAAAAAATCTAGGGTTCATCACTTGCCAATGCTTCTGGAAAAAAATCTGGAAATACACAACAAAAATTTTAAATTACTCAAGTCGTTAATCTTATTAATCCCACTTTTAAGACTGTAGTGCCAAAAACTAATCCCAAAGGAATTTCTACAAAGAGTATGTTAACACTATTCTAAGAAAAACTTGAAAATATTTTTAAAGTATACCCAATGAAGAAATGATTAAACAAAGCATAATACAGTCATATGAAAAGATGCAACTTAATCATCACAAATGACAAACTCAGCGGAACTAATGCAAACACCCTGAATTACACAGGAGCTAAGTCTGCAGGTCCATAAACACTAGACCACAGTCATAAAGCAGGCACGTCCACCAAGGGTTCTTCCCGGGAAACACCACCAGCGCCTCTTCAGCTCCTAAGAACACAACACACGTGACCCTGCACTGTGAATGAAACAGCACAGTGTTCAGCTAACAGCAGCCTTACTTTCACTGCTGTGATTCCCATAAGCAGGTTGCTTATGAGCCTCCTCCACATGGAGCTGAGACTCACCAAGTCCTGCTTAGCCTGGGTCTCAAGAACAGGCCCGACATGGCACTGAGGAAGCAGGTGCAAACACCAGCATGAGCCCACCTGGATCCACGGGGCTGGGCAGCAGGCCAAGACAGTGAGGGCACTGGCCTAACCAAGTACCCAGTCTTCTCCTCTCCCAGGAGCCTGCGTAAATGTGAGCATGTGGCTCTGTACCAGAGGATGCGTTCATACCCCCCGAGTTCTGAGAAAGCCCCTAGATATGGAGGAGAAAGACTACAGCATAGGGTCAAGCATATACACGTAGTCAGCATTGGGGATTTATGACATTCATATTCAGGGTTATGCTGTTGAGAGGATTCCCTCATAGCTCAGTTTAAATGCTGTTTAAATAACTGAGTGTTAGAAACAGCATCTTAGCAATGAAAGGAACTCCTAAGTTTACTGTGTAAAACATAAATGTTCAAACGAGAGAGCAAATCAAGAAAAATATCCAGGTGTGAGAGTTTGCATTTGATGAGATAAACCATTTAAAACACACTTCTAGATTCTTTATTTTTAAAAATAATTTATATATATATATATATATATTTTTGGATGTGTACCAATTTTAAAGTCTTTATTAAATTTATTATGATGTTGCCTCTGTTTTACATTTTGGTTTTTTGGCCACAAGGCACATAGGATCTTATCTCCCCGACCAGGACTCGAACCTGCAATCCTGCACTGGAAGATGAAGTCTTAACCACTGGACCACCACGGAAGTCCCCACTTCTAGATTCTTAATCTGAGAGGTAATCTAATACAAATGTTCTTTGAGAAAAAATCTAATCATGATAGGCAAGAAAGCTAGAGAACGAGTAACTTGTGACTCAGGGGTCAGGAAAGGCCCCTCAAAGGAAGCAACCTTGAATAAGGTAGAATCTGAGTGCAAAATGGCACTAAATGGGTGGGGGCTCCACTGGGTGTAGCCAAGCCCTAAGTCTGCAGAGGGAGGTCTGCACCTCAGGGAGGCAGGAGGAAGTAGGCATTAACAAAGGCAGATAGGCGAGGGGATCTAATGCTTGGAAATGTGATTCTGGCCACATGTGGGCTAAAGGGACACCCAGGGGAGAAGCGGGTGAGCAGCTAGGTCAGCGCAGTAACCAGAATCAGAGAGGGCAGTGGCTCAGACCACAGTCAGCAGCAGAATGGGAAGAAGTGACCAGATTAGGGATGCATGCACATATTTATACTATTTTTATATTTATAGCTATATACTCATTGGAAAAGACCCTAATGCTGGGAGGATTGGGGGCAGGAGGAGAAGGGGACGACAGAGGATGAGATGGTTGGATGGCATCACTAACTATGGACATGGGTTTGGGTAGACTCCAGGAGTTGGTGATGAACAGGGAGGCCTGGCGTGCTGCGATTCACGGGGTCGCAAAGAGTCAGACACGACTGAGTGACTGAACTGAACTGATATACATATATGATACATATGTTAATGGATCATGTATTACTTATTAAGTAAGAAAGTGCCCATATATGTGATATAAGCAGATCTCTATTTTTCAACTAAAATGCAGTAAACACAATGAACTAAAAAACTATGCATAAGATAATTTTTCTTTAATGAATCGGAAGACACTCTGGACTATCTTAATGTCTTGCTGCTGCTGCTAAGTCGCTTCAGTCTTGTCCAACTCTGTGCAACCCCATAGACGGCAGCCCACCAGGCTCCTCCATCCCTGGAATTCTCCAGGAAAGAATACTGGAGTGGGTTGCCATTTCCTTCTCTATGGTCTTAGGATCATATTATGTCAACTACCCTTGCAGTGCAGAAGAATAGGATTTCCAATTCATTTAAAGCTACACAAACTATAATTTATTGTAATGGCTTATTTCAGAAAAAAGTAAAACAAAAAGTTATTTGCCAGAAGGAAAAAAAAAAACCCTACCTGACATTTCTACATTCTGGAATTTCATAATGAACTTTATCTTGCATGTTTGCTACAGCTGTGGTCATATTTTACATCCAAATTGTGATATGCATGCATTAAAGTTCAATGTCAAGTTAGCATGTAGCAAAGATCAGAGAATTATGAATTGTAACAATTCAGTCATGAGGGAAGAGCTGCCATGAGAAATGGAAGCCAAATTTATATTTTAGGTAAGAAGAAAGGTAAGAAGTGACTGAATGAGAGTTTGCTTTAGCAGAAGCTTAAAGTCTAGACCAATCTTAAATCATTAAAATACTCTGCCTAAATAAATCTTTAGAACCCCAAATAATGGATTTTAAGTACTAAAAGAACCCCAGGTATGAAATGACAGATCCTTTTTATATTCAGAAAGCTAAACAAACAGAACTGATAGAAACAATTCATAGTTAATTTTATTATGATTTTCTCTATGTACTTCATTTTATTATTATTTTCAAGTTCAACTATTTGTCTAGACAGATTAAAAAGGAAAAAAAAAGACAGTGAAGAGCATTTACTCTTTGGCTCATCGTGTTTTCAGCAATACTTTGACTTGTGTCTTGCATGGTTAGAAACACAGCAGAAAGAATCAGCATACGTACAATGACTAACCCAGCCAAAGTGTGGAGAAGGTACATCACAACATCAGTTTGGGCCCCATTTCAATCACAATCTGACTGTTCTAGCTCAGCCCTTCGACGGGACAAGACAAGGCCTCACCTTTGAAATCAGAGCTCCTCCCCTTCACAGACAAGCACGAAGCGCAAACTCTCCCAACAGCAGCTCCAAGGTACACACACCTATGTGAGCACAGCCTGTGCATAACTCCTACCTCTCCCAGGTCAGCTGTGACCGAGCCTTGGGCCAGTCCCGCCACCTCCCCTGCTGCAGTGGGTCCATCTCCCCCATCACCTGGGGCTGGTTTGGAGCAGCAGTCTTAGAGGAAGTGGCCTTGCAGCAGACACATGGTTGTATGTGTTTGCATAGCAAACCACTATTCTGATGATTTTATCAGATGATAACTGAAGTGAAGTGAAGTGAAAGTCACTCACTCGTGTCCAACTCTTTGCGACCCTACGGACCATACAGTCCATGGCATTCTCTAGGCCAGAATACTCGAGTGGGTAGCCTTTCCCTCCTCCAGGGGATCTTCTCAACCCAGGGGTCGAACCCAGGTCTCTCGCATTGCAGGCGGATTCTTTACCAGCTGCGCCACAAAGGAAGCCTTAACTGTGAAGAAGTATCCCCAAATTTAAGTTTTGGCCCCAAAACATACAGCTTAGTTTTAATCTCATTGTTCATTTCAGGAAGTCTAGCAGTTACCATTTATTGAGCATCTTCTCAGGGTCAAACTCTGTACCAGAAACTTCATAAATGAGATAAATATACACTGTCCTGTTTAGTCCCCACAGCAGCCCAATATGCATTTGTTTTAAAACCTGGTGAACTCTTTTTTAAAATACATTTCTTTATTGGCTGTGCTGGGTCTTCACGAGTACGTGGACTTCTCATTGCAGTGGCTTCTCTTGTTGGAAGAAAAGTTATGACACACCTAAACAGCATATTAAAAGCAGAGACATCACTTTGCCAACAAAGGTCCATATGGTCAAAGCTATGGTTTTTCCACTAGTCATGTATGGATGTGAGAGTTGGATCATAAAGCAGGCTGAGTGCCAAAGAATTGATGCTTTTAAACTGTGGTACTGGAGAAAACTCTAGAGAGTCCCGTGGACTGCAAGGAGATCAAACTAGTCAATTCTAAAGGAGATCAACTCTGACTATTCATTGGAAGGACTGATGCTGAGGCTGAAGCTCCAATATTTTGGCCACCTGATGTGAACAGCCAACTCATTGGAACAGACCCTGATGCTGGAAAAGACTGAGGGCAGGAGAAGGGGATGACAGAGGATGAGATGGTTGGATGGTATCACTGACTCAATGGACATGAGGTATGAGCAAACTCCAAGAGAGTTTCAGTGTCCAGGACCAGATAGACCTCAAATACACTCACCTGGCCACTGAACTGATGTTCCCTGAACTGTGCAATCCTCTCAGGAAGTCCTCCCAGGTGAGTGTGGGGAACGCTCACCCACCCCAGAATGCTTACACCTCCATGAGAAGAGAAGTCCTCGGGGAGTAGCAGACAGAGGGAGGCACAGCTCCCACAGTCAGGAGGAACCTTTGCGTGAAAGGGAAGTCGCTCAGTCGTGTCCGACTCTTTGCGACCCCATGGACTGTAGCCTACCAGGCTCCTCAGTCCATGGGATTTTCCAGGCAAGAATAATGGAGTGGGTTGCCATTTCCTTCTCCAGGGGATCTTCTCGACCCAGGGATCGAACCTTGGTCTCCCACATTGTAGGCAGACGCTTTATCATCTGAGCTACCAGGGAAGCCCGAACCTTTGCATAATCACAGCTTATCTCAGAACCATGCTGTCCACAAAGTGTTCTGTAATCACCCCTCCACCCCCAAGTCCCCTCTTCCATCACAGGGGCAGTGATTCAGGTCTCTGTGCAGACCTCACCACGTAGTTCACTTGGCTCTCTCTCACTGAAGGTGCAACCTAGGTGGCTATCCCACTGTGACAACACTGAACCAGCCCCTATCACATGGAAACGTAGGATGTTCACCACCGCAGGGAGCACTGGATGAGAGGTCACTACCCCGGAGGCCTGGGGGCAGTTCCCCACTCAGCCAGTCATCTTGCAGCAGAGACCTGGCCCAGACAGGCACCAACTCAACAGGTTTTCTGCCCAAGAATGTCCAAAATAGGGTTAACTGCCATGTTCCTTCACCAAATTACATGTCCTTCAAACATGTAATTTTAAGAGTCTGCTTTTGATTGTTATTCATTATACTTTAAAGAAAGATTCGTCCTGAGGCACTCAGCTGGGTGTTCCCTCGGCAGCCTCTGTCTGCTCTATCAGAGCACCACCAACTCTTTAAGGTCTCTGCTGCTGAAATTCCATCTTGCTCTACTAGGCTGTAAGGTAGAAAACAGTCACTGCTGACTGCTTTCACCCCTTGCTTCCAGGTCATGCGTGTGTGCTTCAGTCTTGTCTGACTCTGCAACCCTATGAACTGTACCCTGTCAGGTTCCCCTGTCCATAGGATTCTCCAAGCAAGAATACTGGCATGGATCGCCATGCCCTCCTCCAGGGCATCTTCTCGACCCACGGATTGAACCTGCGCTCTTGTGTCTTCTGCATTGGCAGGTGGGTTATTACCACTAGGCGCCATCTGGGGAGCCCCAAGGCAGAGCCCTCATTTCTCCCTGGGACCACCACTCCCTACTCTCCACTGTCCTGCTAAAGGGCTGATTCCCTCCACCTGGTTCAGGCCCGGCCAGTCGGAGCACTGTCTCACTTCGGCCACAGTGACAGGTTCAGGTTCCGGCACATGATTAAGTCCACATTAGTAAGAGTCAAACCCAACACTTTCACTGGGGAAGAAGAGTCTCTCCTTTTCATCAGAGTGAGAACTAGGTTGCCAAGGACAACCATGTTGAATGAGCCTGCCTGCGAGGCCCACACACACAGAAGTGGAGAGACAGAGTCACCAGGCCCACTCCTCACACCTGATATCCCTTGGAGGTGCTCGTTTCCATGAGCCAGCACATTCCTTTTACTAACTCCTTAAGCCAATGAGAGTAAGTTTCCTGTGCCTGCAACCAAACATATCATCATCAATAAAAGCTATGCTCATCTTGATCACCCCTGTAACCACAGCATTTAGCATGGCAACTAGCACACAGAAGATGCCTAATATTTTTTCAAATGAACTGAATAAAAACTTAGGGTCAAAATATTTTACACAGGTATTTACACACACACATATATGTCTTTTTTTCTTCTCTTTTTCCGGCCATGTTGCTGTGGTTTGCAGGATCTCAGTTCCCCAACCAGGGATTGACCCTGGGCCCCGACAGTGAAAGCCCAGGATCCTAACCACTAAGCTACCAGGCAACACCTTACACGGGTATTTTTATCTTTTAAAATTTCAACAGTAAAACAGTCACAACTCACTTTCACTAGGAAAAAATATGAAAAGCTGATTTTCCAGACATAATCTATACTGGAAAAGAAGACTTCCATTTATAGTAATAATTATAAGACCATGGAGCTTAAATGAATTTTATGTTACACAAAAGTCTTGGCATTTCCTTCCAGATTAAGCTAAATCTATGATAACCACTGTTACATGGCAACATGAATTGCTTTGTACTTTTGATCATTACAAAAGGGACATGGGCTACCTCAAGAGAACATCTGGCTCTGGGTCACGTCTTTGAAAATTTAATTGGCTTTTTTTCCACATAAGAGAAATAAGATAGCTGCTCAACAATAGGGCCAAATGTTCTTAATAAATGTCACACCAAGTGAGAATGGATTTTCTTTTTAATAATTAAATTCCCCATTCTTAAGACATGAAGGAAATCCCATTACACAAGTGAAACAGCAGAACATAAGCTGGGGAGCAGGGGGATCTAATATTGAATGTGGTTTCAGTATAAATTCATTACCGATTTTGCATTGCTTTTCAAGGCACTGGGATGGATCTGCAAGGATTAGGCAACACTTACATCCTTTCTGCACTCAACAATGAATTTTCATGATCTCTGGTCATAGTTATGAAAGGGTACAACCTAGGACCCTAAAACAAAGGCAGGTTACTGGTCTATATGATAATAAACCTGAAACGTTAAGGCCTACCTCAATGTTACTAAGCCCCTAGAATTGAATGCCCTTCTAAAACTAAGCCACGCCAAGAAGAAACACACGATCTTTTATTTTCAAGTGCTAAAGCCAAGTCCCTATTCCCACGTGGCTTACACTCAAACAGAAATGACAAACTGTCAAATACCAATAAACTTACCAGACCAATACTCTTTTATTTAATTCTTACTTCTCTGGCTCTTTTACCCTGTATGTGAGACAGCAAAAGAGACACACATGTATAGAACAGTCTTTTGGACTCTATGGGAGAGGGCAAGGGTGGGATGATTTGGGAGAACGGCATTGAAACATGTATATTATCATATGTGAAATAAATCACCAGTCCAGGTTCGATGCATGATACAGGGTGCTTGGGGCTGGTGCACTGGGATGACTCAGAAGGATGGGATGGGGAGGGAGGTGGGAGAGGGGTTCAGGATGGGGAACACATGTACACCCATGGCAGATTCATGTCAATGTATGGCAAAACCAATACAATATTGTAAAGTAATTAGCCTCCAATTAAAATAAATAAATTAAAAAATAAAATAAAATAAAAAGATACTTGTTTATTTATTTGGTTGCATCCAGTCTTCAGCTGGGGTATACGGGATCTTCAGTTGCAGTGCCCAGGCTTCTAAGTTGTGGCCCGTGGGCTCCAGAGATCGCAGGCTCAGAGGTTGTGGGGTGTGGGCTCAGCTGCCCCTTGGCATGTGGGATCCCAGCTCCCCAACCAGGGACTGAACCCATGTCCCCCACATTGGAAGGTGGATTTCTAATCACTAGACCACCAGGGAAGTCCCTGAGCAGTACTCTTAAAACTAAGAATGTTCAAAAAGAAAATTTTAGAAGGAAGTGAATAATCAAAAAAAGAATAAAGGACTCAAAAGTGCTTACGGTTTTGGGGACTAGATTACAAGTAGGAACTAAAAGACACTAGAAGAATTTAGAACCTGGATTTGGGGAAGTTCTTAGAGACCACCTGATTTTCAGATAAAGAAAATTAGAAATCAGAAAGTACTGTCCGCCAGTCACACCTGAGTGACCATCAGCCGAAACAGAACCCAGGGCCCCTCCTACTGGACCATCCATCAGGGACCACAGGGGGCTTTGAGACCCCAGGCCTCAGCAGCTACTCGCTGCTGCTCCCTGGCCTGGTTTTCCTTCTTCACTGTAAGGAAAGGAATCACTACAGCATTATTTTCAGTTTGGTAGCAGAGGGAAGCTGCCCTCTCCAGCCTCTGGACTGTGGATGGGGCCTCTCACACAAATCTCCACCAAGAAAGGGCTATGAGGACTGATTTCTGCACACACACCCCCACACACATACAAGTGATCATATCCTAAGCCTCTCCTCGGGGCTGGGGGGCGGGTCACAAAGGACAGCTAAGAAATGTCACAGCCGTAACTGCGTAACTGCTCTCCAGGTAACCTTGCCCTGTGCTAAGACAGACAGAACTCTAAGACGTCAAGCAGACCTGGCAAGACACCCTATGAAATCAGGAAGAAACCACCTTAAACAAAAGGACCCACTTAACAGACAAGAATCTCAGAAAGAGTAGATTGGTCTTAGGAACTAACTCAAAACAGAAGAAGAACACAAAGAGTTTTTGAAAATAAGTGACAGTCTCAATTCTGTCACTGACTGAAATTCTAACTTATCCTGAATGGTTCTCTCTGTTCTTTAGCTTATCTATGTGTAGAAGGAGCTCAAAACCCACTGCCTGTGAAGTCTGAGAGTTCATAATTACCACTTGTCCTGCTGCAAGGAAGCCATGGATGACAGAGTGCACAGCAAGGACAAAGTATGTGCTGATTTCTTCTGTAATAGCAGTACTGCGATGGGTCTTCCTGAACCTAAAGAAAACACGGGTGAATTTCTCTACAACCAAGGTATATAAAAAGGCTTTCTAACTGCTGACTCAAAAATCTAGATGCAATAAAAGACCGATAAATCTGACCAGATAACATTTTTTAAACTTCCATATGACAAAAAAATATAATAAGTTAAAAGATCAATAACTGGGAAAAATATTTGCAATATATATTACAAATAAAAGATTAATATCCCCAATACACAAAGACCTTTTAAAATTTAAAGACAGCAAAGTGATCAAAAATCCTATAGAAAAATGGACCCTGTGACAACTGTAAGACATAAAAATGGCCTATAAATGTTTAAAAAGATGTCTGACTTCACTCATAATAAACGATATCAGATCAAAACTACACCAAGTTAACACTTCTCCCCTAGCAGATTAGCACAAGTTTTAATGAAGCTGTGGGAGAAAGGGGTCTTTTCCTAGATTGCTGCTGGGAATGCAAAATGGTTCAAACACCACAGGAGGGAGACTGGCAACATCTAACGACTTATGTTTTCACACTTCAAAGCGGCAATCCCACTTCTGACAACTTATCCTGAAGACACACCTCCAACAATATGAAAATACACATGCACAAGTTATTTACTGCAGCATTAGTTACAAACTAATTACAAACTACAGAAAACTCTCTGAACATGCAAACTTGGACACTGTTCAAATAAACTCTGGTACACAGACACAATGGAGCATCGCTGAGAGTCTGCACGAGCTGACATGGAGCCGCTTCTAGATGCTGGTAAGCAGAAAAGCAAAGGTACAAAAGAGCACATATACATACCTAACACTAATACAATGTTGCCAATCATATCTCAATAGAACAGAGAAAAAAACGAATATATAATATGGTCTTTTGTCACAGAAAGAAGAGACAATAAGGAAACATTATAAATATATATAGACACACATACACACAAGCTTATTTTTAGGTTAGTTAGTTAGTTCAGTCGCTCAGTCGTGTCTGACTCTTTGCGACCCCATGAATCGCAGCACGCCAGGCCTCCCTGTCCATCACCAACTCCCGGAGTTTACACAAACCCATGTCCATCAAGTCGGTGATGCCATCCAACCATCTCATCCTCTGTCGTCCCCTTCTCCTCCTGCCCCCAATCCTTCCCAGCATCAGGGTCTTTTCCAATGAGTCAACTCTTCGCATGAGGTGGCCAAAGTATTGGAGTTTCGGCTTCAACATCAGTCCTTCCAATGAACAGCCAGGACTGATCTCCTTTAGGATGGACTGGTTGGATCTTCTTGCAGTCCAAGGGACTCTCAAGAGTCTTCTCCAACACCACAGTTCAAAACCATCAATTCTGTGGCGCTCAGCTTTCTTCACCGTCCAACTCACATCCATACATGACCACTGGAAAAATCATAGCCTTGACTAGACAGACTTTTGTTGGCAAAGTAATGTCTCTGCTTTTAAATACGCTATCTAGGTTGGCGATAACCTTCCTTCCAAGGAGTAAGTGTCTTTTAATTTCATGGCTGCAATCACCATCAGCAGTGATTTTGGAGCCCCAAAAAATAAAGTCTGACATTGTTTCCACTGTTTCCTCATCTATTTCCCATGAAGTGATGGGACCAGATGCCATGATCTTAGTTTTCTGAATGTTCAGCTTTAAGCCAACTTTTTCACTCTCCTCTTTCACTTTCATCAAGAGGCTCTTTAGTTCTTTTTCGCTTTCTGCCATAAGGGTGGTGTCATCTGCATATCTGAGGTTATTGATATTTCTCCCAGCAATCTTGATTCCAGCTTGTGTTTCTTCCAGCCCAGCGTTTCTCATGATGTACTCTGCATATAAGTTAAAGAAGCAGGGTGACAATATAGAGCCTTGACGTACTCCTTTTCCTATTTGGAACCAGTCTGTTGTTCCATGTCCAGTTCTAACTGTTGCTTCCTGACCTGCGTACAGGTTTCTCAAGAGACAGGTCAGATGGTCTGGTATCCCATCTCTTTCAGAATTTTCCACAGTTTATTGTGATCCACACAGTCAAAGACTTCGGCATAGTCAATAAAGCAGAAATAGATGTTTTTCTGGAACTCTCTTAGGTAAGGTAAGAGAAAAACAGAGTAAAAAAGAATGAAGTATCTGTAAGTCAGACGGCGGGAGTGGACAGGATAAGGGAAGGAGTGCAGTTCTCCAGGAAGACCTTCTTATGTGGTATTCACATTTGAATGCATATTAATATTCTACATATGCAAAACATAACATCAATAGGAACGGAAAGCGGAAACACTCCAAAAACTAAAGTAAAACTAACTGAAACAAACCTAACTGTGCTTCAAATAAATTACCCACACTGAAGAAGAGCAGAGGGGAATTAATCCAAGCAATTAAGAACATTTACACTTCAGTATGCACACCGGGTGTGGGAGGTGGGGGCTTGCAACCATCACCATAAAAAGTGGCTCAAGCAAGGAACATTAATGGATGAGAAATCTATAGATAAGGAACAGGCTATTTCCATGGTTTTAGATCCTCCCACAAAACACTTGTCAAATGCAAGGGAAAAACACAGTCACCACACAGTAAGAGAAGCTGGACAACACTTTGGCCAGGTGAGCTAAATTAACATCAGCAATGAGGGACAGACAGATACCAGATACCATGAGCCTCTACCAGTAGCACTTATAAGTTATTCAGCTAAGGACAATTAACCTGAATTTTAAAACCCCAAATGCAGAAAGAGGGGAAAGGGTATTCTTCTAAAATGTCAATGACATGGAAAAATGAAAAACTCAAGAACTGTTCCGGATTAAAGGGGTCTAAACATACATAATGGGGGCTTTCCTGGTGGCTCAGATAGTAAAGAATCTGCCTGCAATGTGAGTTTGATCCAATCTGTGAATCTAAACTAGATTCTGTACTAGAGAAAAAATTCTGACGAAAGGGGAACAAAAACAATATATTAACACACCGAATCAATGTTAAATCTCTTGAAAGTGGTAATTGTACTACTGTGGTTATGTGAGAGAATGTCGTTATTCTTAGAATTTATACACTGAAGTATATCAGGGTAAAAGATTAAGAAATATGTTCTCAAACAATTTGGGAGAGGAAATACACAAACATACACAGTACACAAGCAAGCACAACTTAATAACAGGTCAAACTGAGAAAAGACTAACTTTCTTGCAACTTTTATGTATGTTTGAAATTATTTCCAAATAAAAAGGTTTTAAAATGCCTTTTATCCATGGTTCTAAGTCATACATTAATAAGCTCTCCGGGGTAGACATGCAGCCCTGCCAGTTACCGTACAAAACAATGCAGCTCAATATGGTAGCCGCTAGCCGTATGTGGCAACTAAGCACTTGAGATGTGGCTAATTCAAATTGAGAAGTGTCAAATGTCAAAGACGTAATATGAAAAAGAAGAAAAATTATCCCATTAATAGTTTTTATACTGATTATGTATTGAAATGATATTTTAGACATACTGAACACATAAAATATATTATTAAAATTAATTTTTTTAACTTTATACTGTAGCTACTAGGAAATTTCAAATTATGCATGTGCCTCATAGTTCTCTTACTGTACTGATCTAATATATAATACATTTTTTAATTTTAAAGAGGTGTTGATCTCCTAAACAAGTATTTGTTATCTGAGAAAAATGTCAATTAACATTACAGATTCTGATTTCCCTAAGGTGATTTTGATCTTGGAAATAGAGTAGATAATTAAGTTTTTCTAAGGTTTAATTACGGGAAAAGAAATATTTAAGGCCTTGGAGAAGGAAGAGCTCTTTGGTTATGTTGCTTAAGTAATTCTCTAGTTAGCCACAAATCCCATCTATAGTAAATTTCCTGAAGAGGGGGAAAAAATAAAATACAAAAATTGTGAAAATATCAAGAGAATGGCAAGACAACAGAAAGGCTCTTACACTTCTGTTTTCTAAATCTGTATGAATAAAATCAACCTCCCAAGTCCTAAAAGTTAACTTATAGTATGTTATGAAAGGGGGTTTCACTGGTGGCTCAGCAGTAAAGCCACCACCTGCAATGTAAGAGATGCGGGTTTGATCCCTGGGTCAGGAAAATCCTCTGAAGAAGGAAATGGCAACCCACTCCAGTATTTTTGCCTGGGAAACCCCATGGACAGAGGAGACTGGTGGGCTACAATCCATGGAGTCGCAAGAGTGGACATAACTTAGCAACTAAACCACCATCGAATAAACAAAACCTTTAAACATTTACTTCTGATACTAAGAAGTTTACAAAATGAACTTTACTGACAACAATGTTATTTTCAAGGTTATTTATTTTTCTGTTTTAACCTTCTGATTAATAAACTCTTCCTTAACTCTAAAGGTATAAGAAGGAAATAAAGAGAAGCACTGAGCTAAGACAGACAAAATTTGCTTTTGCTTGAAACACTGTTTTAGGGATTATACACAGGGAGGAGAAAGGAAGGCTGGACATGAGTTTAGACAGGATTATTTCAGGAAATCTAAAGGTCCCTGGAACAGAGACAGTTTCTTTCCTCTGTATTTTATTTGACCAAATCTAACTAGGCCAAGTGAAGAAAACAAATGTAAGAATTCTACACAAAAGCAACAGTTAGGAAGAGAAACCAAATGTAGGTTGCCAGGAGGTTGATAAAAACCCCCAGCAGTACAGTCTTGAGCAACATGCATAGGCGGATTTGTTTTGGAAGTTTGCAGTCAAGCATGTGGATGGAGCTGGCTTCCCAGGTGGCTCAGCAGTAAAGAATCTGCCTGCCAATGCAGGAGTTGCAGGAAACGAGGGTTCGATCTCTGGGTCAGGAAGATCCTTTGGAGAAGGAAATGGCAACCCACTCCAGTATTCTTTCCTAGAGGAAGAATTCCTGAAGGAAATCCCATGGACAGAGGAGCCGAGTGGGCTACAGTCTGTGGGAAGCAAAGAGTCAGAGACCACTGAGCACACGTGGATGGAGCCAATTAGAAACATCAAATGGACGCACAGCACAGGTTCCCAGGTTCTCTCTCCTGACCTGTACCCTCCCCATCCACCCCAGGCCATATCCCAGAGAGATGACTTTGATCAACGCTAGACAAAAATCTCCTACAGAATATGTGCCAGGGCACACAGACCCATTCCTGCATTGTCCCGCGGACTCAGACAGCAGCCAACAGGATAGGTGAGCTCTGCTTGAGACAAAGTCAAGGATGCCTTGCAGATATGGAACCTCACACATATGAGGTGCCCAAAGTCCCAGAATCCCACACCTATAATAAAACTGTTGGCACAATCCCTGCCTCCCCCATTCCCCCAGCTGGGGTACCTCCCATTCTGTTCCTAACCCCTCAACCTGCCCCCACCTCACATTCCATTCCCATATTCTACAATCGTGAGGCCAACTCACGCAATCTCAGCAAAGAAGCTGTGGCTCCACTGTTCCAGCTTCAGAAGGATATGCAGATGGGTAAGCCACCCGAGGATGACGATCTAAAAGTATTAAACAAGAACTAAGACTAGAGCTCTTTTACATGCATTGTCTGTGGGTCACATCTGTTGGTCACCACCATCCTTTCAGGTGACAGGTGGTGTGTTCTCTTGGAGACCATACAACACAGCACACAGAAGGTACGCGCTTGTCCCAAACCATGCAGAAAGGGGCTCAGCTTAAATCCAACTTGTCTGGCTCGAGAATCCATAGGTTCAGCTACTAATAAATCATGAACACAGATTCCCAAGAGTTAAAGAAATATTTCTTTCCCAGGACTTCAATAATAATCTCATTCTTGTTCGCTCTCACTTTGACATGATAAAGCTTGCAGCTGCTTCCCTAGGAGGCTGTTACCAAAAAAATTACAGTCTTGTACCCACATTCCTTTCTCATTCTCTTCAGCAAATATACACTCAAAGGATAGTTTCCCATGTGTCTACGTTACTTTCAGGCACGATCACTTATTCCTATTAGGAGAAAAAAAAAAATTGACAAACCAAATTGCTAAAGGAAAAAGTGAGCAATGCCATTATTTTGACAAATTCTATTTTCTTAACAAAATATATTATATTCTGGGTTTTGTCTAGGGAAAATAAATCTGCATCTTATGTCTTTAAGAATCTTTTAAAAAGTATCTTAACAGGAGATTTCAGATTTAAGATGTCAAAATAAAAATGATCCTAATCCATTTCTTAGAAGTCATCTTCAAACAAGGAGCATGAAAACACACACAGAAGCCCAGACCACGGCATGTGAAGACAGAAAGTGGAGGAGGATGGCAACTGGCTTCACAGAACAGAGTGCCTGCAGAGAGGTCCCAGGAGAAGGAAGCCTGGGGAGGCTCAGGGACGAGGCTCAGACACCGTGAGAGAAGGGGAGCCGGCGGGGCGGACACCAGAGGGCTCAGGTGAGCACCCGCGCAGCCAGACGGTGCTCCCCTCCTCAGGGTCAACAGAGATGTCCCCAGGCACTTCTCGCCCGCTATGTTGGAACCTGAAGGCAGAGTGAACCACAGAAACCAATCTTGAAACCACTGAGCACGGAGAAGACAATAAGGACTGGAAAACAAGGGTTATTTTCTGGGAGGCTAAGAGTGTGGAGTCTGAGGGGCCCCGGCTCAGTCTCAGCTCTATCACTTAGCAGAGGTGCGTCATCTCAGGTGAGCTGCTCGAGGCCCCTGTATCTCAGTTTCCTTGTCTGGAAGATGATGATAACAGCAGGTTCAAAGTCCTAGAGCCGATGCCAGGATGAAATGGTGCCGGCACACAGCACACACTCAATAAATACTAGCTTCTCCTAGTACCTATGTCATGCAATATTTTTAGGAAAGAGAAAAGATAACTAAAGTACACTGGATATAAATTCTTTAGAATATTTTAACAATACTTGAGAAACCAAACATATCCTGTTAAGCACAGCCCTCCACAATTGGCTAACAACAGAGTTTAAGTCAAAAGATCTGTAAGAAGGCTTATCCAGCATGGTGGTAAAGGAGAGAGGAAGGCGTTGCTTAGACATCATGTGGATGTCAAAGACACTGCGAGGCCTTGCTGACAAATGGGAACAAGGAAAGGAAGAGCAGGGAGGCGCTGTGCTGGACGTGTGACTCCCTGGCTGACCATGGGGCCATCTCCTGAGATGGAAAAGACAGATGGTGAGACAGGTTTGGAGGCTGACGGGGCGGTGGAGAAAGAGGCTCTCAGAGAGGACTTAGTGTTTGAGAAGTCGAATGACTGATGTCCAATTCTGTATCTCAGACAACAAACTGGAAAACAGAATCTGGAACTTCTCAGAAGGAGATACAGGTGGAAGACATAAATTTGAGAATCATCAGCGTACAGGTAGATCTGGCACCTGCCAGCCTGGAGAGATGATCTAGAATCAGGGGCACGCCTGGGGGCCTCCAACACTGAAAGACGAGGCGAGAAAAGGCAGAGCCAGCAAAGAAGGGTAGAAAGCAGAGACTAGAAAGCTAAGAGGAAGATCAGGAGAGCCTGGAGTCCTGGGAAGGTTCCAAGACAATGGGGGCAATAAAGCGGCCTACAGGTTCAGCAACGTGGCGTCATTGGGAACGTGACCATCTCAGTGGCGTGGGGAAAGAAGCCCCACTGAAGCGAGCTGACAAGTTAGAGGAAATTAAAATGAATGAATGATATTTGAAATAGTGGGAGGTGAGGAAATTAAGACCACGAGAACAGATCATCTTTATTAAGTTTTACCAACCCACACAAGCAGGTCACTGTAATAAAGCCTTACCAGGGCAAGCACAGAATCTGTTCGGTGTACAGCGAAGAGCCTGGGGTAGGAAGTGGGGCATGCAGAGGGCAGAGGGTCAGAAAAAGCTTCTTGGAGAAAAAGTAACTAAATCCAAGAACCCAGGAAACACTGTTCTCACAGTGGATGTATTCCTATAAGGAAACTAAACCCACCAAGCACTCACAAATGCCTGTCCACTCTCAAGTGAAGAAAATCTCGTTAAATAAAGAATAAGTGACTAACTTGCATGACATCAATAATAACTGTAAGAAATTGTTTTCCTGGAAAAAAACATGCCCAAGTGTTTCAGTTGTGAAATCAGCCGACGACTAGATCTGATGTCTGTAGTCTAGTTATCCCGTGGCCAGAAAGAAGAGTAAAAATCCTGCTGCAGCCCTTCACTAGAGTCTTCAGGGTGTCCGTGTGTCAGGGCAGGCACAAGGGGACTTTGTGCCTTGCGTGGAAGGGCAGTGAAGGTAAGGTAAATGAGCAATGGACAGAGATGACCGAAATGTCACCCTTCCTGAAAATGAAAAAAGATAAAAGTCTTTGGAGGTTGCCTTTCATGATTCCCTTAAAGAAAAATACAGGCCCATAATCATTTACTCAAAATGACTGAGTAAATCACCGCAGTACTCAGCTGCAGTGAGTAATCCTTGCAGCTTAGGTAGGTTTTGAAATTCAGAGTTTTTGAAATTTTAGATTCTGAAAACAGCAGGCACCATCAATATATGACAACCCCAGCAGGGTCTGGGTAGTACCTATGATAAAATATAAATATTTCTGCAGCTGACATGATGGGGTGATGACAATAAAAATCCTCACATCAGTTCAGGTCTTGCCTGACAAACCTTTTCCTTTTCAGAGCCCTGAGGCTTCACAACTGTGGATTAAGGACTGAGAACTCACACATAACACCAGTTTTAAGAAAATAAAGGTATGATGAAGGAGAGTGGCAGAGCTCTGGGGTCCAGTCCCAGCTGTCCTCCACACGAGCTGTATGAAGCAAGGCAAAGCAGTTAACATCTGTAAACCTTAGCTTTCTGACCTGTAAAATGTAAACGATAATATCTACCCCTAAGTCTGCTGTGGACATCCATGAGGTACTGAGGTTGGAAGGCAGCTGGAACCAAGTCTGGTCCTGGGCAGTGGGATGACTAACCACGGCAGTCTGCCCATGACCTCTCCAGTTTTAGCACTGGGAGTTTCACACACTGGGAAACCAGGATGGCTGGTCACCCTAGTTGGCAGGCGCCCAATAAACAGGAACTATTCTAACATCAGGAACTGAAATTAGCAGAGGGAACTATATTCAGTATCTTTTTTTCCCCATATATATTCCAAGATATATTCAGTATTTTATAATAAATCATAATGGAAAATAAATGAAAAAGTATTATATGTATGGATAACTGAACCACTATGTTGTACATTAGAAACTAATACATTATAAATCAACTGTATTTCAATTTTTTAAAAAAAATAGAAATGAAAAATAAAATTACAAAATGGAAAAATCACATGAAATAGTTCCAGTGGTGAAATATGCATGCCATTGGGAATTATTATCACCTCTCTTGTGGTAGACAGAATTCTAAAGCAGCAGCTCCTGGTGTGTACACCCTGGACAATTCCCTCACACGGAGATGAGCCCTCTCCAGAGGTGCAAAGTCAGACTCAGAGCTACAGCAGACGCTCTCCTGCCAGCCGCTGAGACACAGGTGGCCATGCTGTGGAGAGGGCCACGAGGCAGGAGCCTGGGCAGTTCTCGGGGCTGAGGGCCTCAGTCTGACAACTGCAAGGAACTCATTTCTGTCAACAGAAATGAATGAGTCTGAGGGCTACCCAAGCCTCAGAAAAGCTCACAGTCCTTACTGCCATCCTGCTTCCCACCCTTGAGACCCCACACAGAGGACCCAGCCAGGACTGCAGACCTACAGACTGTGAGATAAGAAGTGGGTGCTGGGAGCTACTAAGTCCGTGGTAATTTGTTATGCAGCATCTAAAATGCGTCTTCAAAGAGAGCATCCAGTTCAAAATTACAGGTGTGTGTGTGTGTGTGTGTGTGTGTGTGTGACGAACACAAGTATCTATAAACAGAAATTCCATGCATAAAATCACCTTTTTAATACGAAAAATTCAAATCCAAATTAAGTTTCTTACACAACTGAAACTTTCCATACATTGACTATAGCGGTATCAAATGGCACAATCACTTTGGAAAATCGTTCCCGGCAATTCCTACTAAACCTAAATGCATGCCCACCCTACACCCAGAAACCCGTCACAAGTGCAGAGATCCACAAGAAAGCACACACATGAGTGTTAACGGCATGTTTCACCAAAACGGCCAGAAACTGGAAGCATTCCAAATGGCCACCAGCAGCCTGGACAGACCGTGGTGTCCTCCTCCAGGGGGAGAC
This sequence comes from Giraffa tippelskirchi, assembly GCF_054371585.1. Taxonomy (NCBI): domain Eukaryota; kingdom Metazoa; phylum Chordata; class Mammalia; order Artiodactyla; family Giraffidae; genus Giraffa; species Giraffa tippelskirchi. The sequence continues at coordinate 157,595,103 of NC_137283.1, read as the reverse complement.
GGAAGAACAAACCAAGAGTGCACTCGCGGCCACAACAGGGACGCACCTCACAGACACCATGCTGAGCAAGAGAAGCCAGACGCGGAGAGGCACATGAATGATTCCACTCACCGCAAGTTCAAGCACAGGCGCAACTGGTCTGTGATGACAGAAGCCAGAGTCTCAGTCACCTCGCCATGGGGTGCAGGGACTGGGAAGGGGTCCTGGGAATGCCCTGCACCCCAATCTGGGTGATGGTTACACTTCAGACTGCATACGTAAATAATCACTGAGACGGACGCTTAAGGTTAATGCAGTTTTACCGCATCTACCCTTCAAAAATGCTACCCTTTAGAACTATCCAAAACCAGCTAATGACAATATAAGGTGGATTCCTCATTAGAAACTAGTGGACAGGGCAGCATGGTTAACAGGTTATGTAAGTACACTTCTTTTAAACACACTGCTCACTAAATGCTGGTTGAAGGAATTTCAAAGATAATGACCACAATTATGTTATCAGAAGCCCAAAAGAATCTATACACAAGTATACATAGCATAATGTCCTCAATATACTATACCCAGCAGATGTGAAAAACAGTGGCTCTTGTCCCACTAATTATTCCCTTGATTTCCATCCGGTTAGTTCCTCTGTCTACCTCTGACACAAGAATACACACTAGGTGTGACACCACCACCAAGCATGCAGATGTGAACTGTGCATGACCGAGACAGCACCATGTCCGTGGTCTGCACGGCCCGTCTGACCCAGGAGCAGGGACTCTGTCTGGATATAGGTGACCATAAGGCTCAGAGCGTGACAGGCAGGTTAGGAGCATCTCATCCAATCTCACACCTGGTCAGAACGCTGCCTTGGTGTCCCTGCCAGAGGGCGGCCCACCCACCATGGCGAAAGGAGAACAAGGGGTGCTGGAGAGGTGACACAGGCCACCGGGAATCGTGTCTCCCTGGGAACACACACAGAAGACAGGGTTCACATCTGAGAAGTCTCCCCTGGCAGCACGTCTGAGAACCTGGAGTCCATGCCAGGTGGGGCTCACAAACATTGCCCGTGACCAGACCAAAAGCGAAACAGAAGCCCGCTCACCTCGCTATTGTGGCCCCGCAGGTTGAAGTTGATTCTCTGCGGAGTGTTTCTGTCCCGGCGGCAGTGGCTGGAGGTGAAGGTCACCCCAACGACGCCGCGCCCGTTGCCCGTGGCCAGCCAGCCCTCCTCGTAGTAGCGCCTGCGGCACACGGGCTTCTCCTTCTCACTCTTGGGGACACGGCCCTTCCAGGACAGGCAGAGGATGTTGGAGTCGCTGCACAGGACAGGCCCATGCTCCACCGCTGCATACATACTTTTTTTGGAAGAACCGTTTTACTTAAAGAGCAAGGCTGAATGCCGAAAAATTTAAACCAATAGCTCTCACTGACTGGTGTTATTTCTGTGGTTGGCTTGCGCTGTTTTGCCCGACCCCCTTTAATTGAAACTGACCTGGTTCTAATTAGAAAGTCAGTATTTTATAAAGCTCCACCAAATGCATAGTGAAAAAAATTCCTCTATAAAAGATGATGGCAGTCTGCTAAGAAAAGGTAATGCTTAAAAAAAAAGTGGGGTCCGTTTTTATTTTCAAGTCCTTAGAGGAAGAGCCAGCTGACCCTCTGGAGAAAGAGCATCATTGACAAGTGGTGATAAAGAAACTGAGTGTTCTTTTCACTTGGTTCTTCTTATTCAGCCTGAGATTCCAGTTTAGTGTAATGTGATTCCAGACACAAAGGGCTGCAAATACATAGATTTCAAGTAACTTAAGGCTTTAAGAATCCCTCGAGCTGGAGTGTCCCCTTCAAAAGTTCCGATACAGAGAAAGATCACATGGGATCATCTTCCTTCTGAAGCCACCTGCGGGCTTGCTTTCTCAGCTAGACAAATTTCTGCTGCTAAAGCTGAAGAAGATTGCATAAAGGGAAAAAAAGGCACACAAACCGTGCAAAACAGACCGGAGTTTGTGCAGACAGCAGTCCAAATTTTAGGAGGAAAAAAAAAAACAACTCTTTCCTCGCTGTTCAGAGCCAGAAACCTCCAACTTCAGAGCCCAACTGGGCTTCCCGGCAGGTGGCTGTGTCCCCAGGGAGGGCCGCGACACAGGCTGACGCAGCCCTGGGGGCCATAGAGGCAGGCAAGGAAGCCCCTGCCCCCAGCAGAGCCAGGAGGTTCCAGGGCTCTACGGGAGCGCGGGCCTCCAGCGAAATCTAGACACGCGTGCTGACAAAGGGGAGCCCAGCTGGGCTGCAGGAGGTCCCCGTCCTCCCTCCCCTAGTCACTCCTCCCCTTTCTGCTCCTAAGGATGACGTGCTTCTCCATCTTGAAGGGAAAAAAATAATCTCAGAATTAAGCCCATCAACTGGTCCTTCTCTTACATGCAAGTATGCCTGGACTCAACAGGGGAGAGAACCCCTTAAAATGGAAACACAGGCAAAAGTCAGGTTCTTTTCTCACTGTCTCCTTGAAGAGTGACCGTGCTGTCTGAAGGGCACTCTCCTGACTACCTTCAGAGACCGTCTCCAAATGCCCCAGGTACAGTCCAAGGAAAGAAGCTTTACAAGGATGCGCCTTGATAATTATTTTGTGATTAGCAGTTTCAATTGCTACCTTAAGTAACTATCCTACAGATACAAGCAAGGAAAAGGGAAATAATAAATTAAAATTTCTGGACTTTTTTCAGTTAACTGAAAAAAGGCAAAGGAATCAGTTCATTGTTCAAACTTGCCCCATCACACCCTGGCTGCCTTTCCTCCAGTCCTAAGCACACAGTGAGAGCCACTCTTCAGTCCTGAATTTTAACGTCTGTCCAAATCACCAGAACCGCTGAAAAATCAAGTGCAAAAAGCACGGCACACTCCCACCTGCAAGGCTTGAAATCACACTTCCCCCTCAGTCACCTTCTCACTTAGTTCCTTCTTTAAACTGGAGAGGTATTTTTGAGGCTTGATCTGTGCAAGTTTTTTTTCTCTTCTTTTTGCAAACTTTCTTTACCCGTGAAGACCATATGGAAAACTGGCCATTAGTGATGTATTTTTCTCCCCGGGCTCCCAAGCCCAGTGGTGTCAAGTTGCTCCATCTGATTCTTAAATTAATTTTCATCAGTTGTAAAACTCTTCAAGAGCGCACAAGAATGAGCCTGTCTTCTTGTGTAAATGTGTATGTATAGAAAGAAAGTTTTAAATATACATAGACACACGCACTTCAAATGGCACATAAAACGTCTGTTTTCCCAGTTGTTTCACGAACCATCAGATTAATCACAGCTTGAAGGCCCTGGAGTTTGACAAATCTGTAAGACAAAATGGGACACACAAAAAAAGAATTAAAAATAATAAAGAATAAAGGTTTTAACACACTTCTATTGCTAAACGTATGAACATAATATAATAACATAATAATCGCTGTAACTGAAATCAGAGACCCCTCTGGACACATATGTATACCAAATGGAGCTTACCAGCTTACCAACTGGTAAGATTTCAATAGTAAAAGAGCATTCCACACCGACTCACAGGCAACACGCACCATAAGAGCTGATGCCATGGGCCATTTACTAAGCTTGCCAGCAGCTGTGCCGAGTGAGCGAAACGACACTGCGCTGTCCCTTCTAAGACCAGGAGCCCTGAATGTGCACGCTTCCCGTCCAGAGGTCACCATCCTGAGCTAAGCGACATCTTCAAAAAGGAGATGGAAGAGACTCCAGCAAGTTATCTGAAGGGATGTTTTCCCTTTCAGTAAAAGCTATTCCCTGAAGACACAAGGCAGCGAGAGCCTTTAAAACTCTCCATCTGTGACTGCCAGGAGGTCACAGAGCAAAGCCCAGCTGTCTTCTTGGCTTTTACGTCATCTACTAGCAATAAAGTTCTAGAGAATCTATCACCAGCAAACCCATCCCCTCCTGCTGCCTTTGGTCCACGTCCACATCACATCCACAGAAACGCTGGACGACTTGCTCCCTACCTTCCCCACCTGTCCCACCTTCCAGAGAACCCTCAGAGTGATCTTTCTAAAACTCAAGGCTGCCCAAAACTCAAGGCTCCCTCACCTCCCCCGCACCAGGCCATCCCCCAGAGAGCTAGCTGAAATGGACAGCCCAGCCCCACCCCACTCCCATACCTGACACTGGACCTGGATATCTGCATCTTTAACAAGTTCCCAAGAGATGCTGACACTGCTGGTCTGGAACCAGCTTTCAGAGCCACCGGCCTATGAGATCCAGCCCCAGCAGGACCCTTCACGATCTGATTGCACGTCTCCTCCTCTGCCACAGCCCCTGCATCTGGCCTGTGTTCAGCCCTCACCCTCTGGCCACTCCCTGGACTGCTTCCCCTTCATGTTGCCATGGCCTGTGCTCCTTTGCCAAGCCAGGCCCACATCTCCTCTAACACCTACTACACAGCACCTCTCCTGGCAAGCTTCCCAGAGACCCTGTGCTAACCCGCCAACAGCCTTCACCTCGCTTCATCCTGACTCTCTTCCCTGTGCTCCCAGAGGCTGGGAACCTACCCTTCTCATCCCTGACACAGAACTTAGCACAGACAAGTTATTCAATAAAAGTTTCTAAGAGGACGCACGCCAAGGCAAGGCAGAAGCTACAAATAACTTCCTTGAGATACCCCAATTCAAATGAGTCACAGTACATACACTGTCTTTGTGTCTAAAATCAAAACAATTCAATTCTCTCAGGAAGCACTTGTACCTGAGGGGGAACAAGTGAAAACCAACGCTCTCAAACTCAAATGAACGCTGTGTCCTCCCTCCAGACGCTCCAACCCCCAGGACACCACTCCCTGAGCCCCCGGGCCGCAGACAAGCACGGAGGGGACAAGCAAAAACGACTTCTCAGGACCCAGCAATATGTACACAGAGTTTAAACGTCTTAAGAGCATGACCCGTGATTACGAATGTTTAACCCACATTAAACACGACAATGTAAACCACCCATTCCCCCACATCCTCCCCAGACAGAAGGTGGTCCAAAACACCAAAATTATTTTCAAAATAATACTAAGACATTACAAACCTTCTTCACTGCATCGACAATTTCTATCAAAGGTGCAAAAGCAGCAGTGGGGGCAGCCGCCAGCCCTGTGGTGCAGACCAAGGCCCAGCACCAGCCGGTACCAGTGCTGTCAGAGCTTTAAAATGCCACCCACGTTTAAGGATGTTCTTAATGCAGCAGTAAAAACTATTATTATTCTATCTCGCCCCTTGAGGACATGGCTGTTCAGTACTCTGTTTCAAACAGTGAGCTCTCACACAGCCCTTGTGCGGACTGCGGCACTTTGGGGTGACTGAGGAGAAGCACCTGTGCTCCAGTCTCAGCTGTGGGCTGAGCAAACCGCCTTCTTCATGAAACACCATGTTTCCTGGAAAGAATGACTGACAAATCATGGTCATTCAGGCTTGGTCTTTGGCAGACATTTTTCTTTAACATGAACAAACTGAGCTGTCACTGATGGTATTTGTTACCAACAATAAAAGTAGAGTTTTCAAGTTAAAATTAAAATTGTGGGAAAAACAGCATCTATCATTCTGTGCTTAATAGAATCCCAAGGCTTAAAGACACTCTGCAAGCAAAAGAAGGTGGTATTGATAAAGGTGAACTTTTGATAGCAGACTTCATATTTCATAGTGTGTCAGTATTTGGAATATTCACACAGCTTGAAGCAACATTTTTCAAATGACCAATGCATGTTGATAACAATTATGCTTGACAGTCATTCAAAGTGCAAGAAAGACAAATGGATTTTATTATAATCAAGTACGAAAAAGTCACTAATACATTTAAAATTCCACATTGCTACTAACCTTTAAGAAACTACCACTTGTTGAGTTCTGGTATAGTAACAAAAATATCCATGATTAGCTGAAAACACTATTAAAATACTCTTCCCTTTTCCAACCACATATCTGTCTGACTTCAGATTTTCTTTAGACATTACAACAAAACAGCATATTGTAACAGATTGAATATGGGAATATAACTATCTTTTCAGTACGTTTAAACATTGAAGATATTGTACCAAAATGTAAAATAATGCTACTCTTCTCAGTAAACTTTTCAGTTAGAAAATATAGCTATTTTTTTGTAGAAAATAGATTATTTATAATTTTTAGGTTTGTTTTTAAATGAGCTAGTAAATTTTTTAATTTCTCAGTTTTAGTTTCTAATATGGTAAATCAGCAGCTCACACTCACATTGGAGGAGGAAATGGCAACCCACTCCAGTATTCTTGCCTGGAGAATCCCATGGACAGAGGAGCCTGGTGGGCTACAGTCCATGGGGTTGCAGTCGGACACAACTAAAGTGACTGAGTACCAACACCCACATAGTCAAAGCTCTTTTTGGACTTTAATAATTTTTGAGAATAAAAAGGGGCCCTAAAACCAAAAAGGTTAAAAATCACTGACACCCCAACTCTCCAGACTGCAAGCCTTAAATAACTATTAAAATAAAGAATCAGTATGTAGGATAAACTTCCGTAGTAAAAGCACAGACAAAAGTGTTTCATTTTGTGTATGTTGCTATGGTTTTTAACCAAACTTTCAAAATTAAAAGTTCCATATATGCTAGACAAATAAGGCAGCTATTTTAAGGAAAAATGGCGTGCAACTTTATTATTTCTCAAATGGATAATGGATACCAAAATCTAACAACAAAAAACCACAATCATAGTCTCCTTATTACTGAAAGGCAGGTGCCTTTCTTTTAATTTTTAATTCTTTGCTGTTCTTAACTCCATGTAGTTCTTTATTTTTGGCTTCGTTGCTGCTCAGGCTTTTCTCTGGTTGCAGAAAGCAGGGACTACTCTCCAGGGGCAGTGAGCCAGCTTCTCTTGTTAAGGGGCACGGGCTCTAGGGCTGGAGGGCTTCAGGAGTTGCAGCTCCCAGGCTCCAGAGCACAGGCTCAGCAGCTGTGGCACACGGGCTTAGTTGCTCTGCAGCATGTGGGATCAAACCCGTGTCTCCTGTACTGGCAGGTGGATTCTCTACCACTGAGCCACCAGGGAAGCTCATCTTTTCAGTTGCTAAGTTTTGTCCGACTGCTTGCGACCCCATGACCTGTGAGGCCCAGGCTGGTGCCAATCTTAGTGGCACCATTAATAGAAACAGGCGATGTGGGACACTCACCTTCTTTCTGTCTTATTTTCTCATGAGAAAATAAGGATGTAACTGATCGGTTTCTGGGGGAAGCTGACTGTCAGATCAGCACTAGTAAAAGGGTTTGGTATAAAAAGGTTAAAAAGCAACTATCCAACAAAGCAGTGACTCGAAACAAATATTTGCACATGCACATCCATGTTCAAAGCAGCACTATTCACAAAAGCTTGAAGGTGGAAGGAATCAAGTGTCCTCAGACAGATGAGTGGGTAAACAAGATGTGGAAACACATCCAATATTATTCAACCTTAAAAAGAAATTCTGACACATGCTACAACATGGAGGAAACTTGAAGACATTATGCTAAGTGAAATAAGCCAGACACATAAGGACAAATACATATAATTCCACTTGTATCAAGAATCTAGAGCAGTCAATTTCATAGAGACAGAGTAGAATGGTGGCTGCAAGGGGCTGGGAGAGGGGAAGATTGGGGAATTCTTATTTAATGGGTACAGACTTTCAGTTTGGGATGAAGAAAAAATTCTGGACATGGCCAGTGGTAATGCTTGCATAAAAATGTGCATGTACTTCTATTACCACTACGAACAAAGCTAGTGGAGGTGATGGAATTCAGTTGAGCTATTTCAAATCCTCAGTCGGACAAATCCTCAAAGACGATGCTGTGAAAGTGCTGCACTCGATATGCCAGCAAATCTGGAAAACTCAGCAGTGGCCAGACTGGAAAAGGTCAGTTTTCATTCCAACCCCAAAGAAAGGCAATGCCAAAGAATGCTCAAACTACCGCACAATTGCACTCATCTCACACGCTAGTAAAGTAATGCTCAAAATTCTCCAAGCCAGGCTTCAGCAATACGTGAACCGTAAACTTCCAGATGTTCAAGCTGGTTTTAGAAAAGGCAGAGGAACCAGAGATCAAATTGCCAATATCTGCTGGATCATCGAAAAAGCAAGAGAGTTCCAGAAAAACATCTCTTTCTGCTTTATTGACTATGCCAAAGCCTTTGACTGTGTGGATCACAATCAACTGTGGAAAATTCTGAAAGAGATGGGAATACCAGACCATCTGACCTGTCTCTTGAGAAACCTGTACGCAGGTCAGGAAGCAACAGTTAGAACTGGACATGGAACAACAGACTGGTTCCAAATAGGAAAAGGAGCACGTCAAGGCTCTATATTTAACTGCTTATTTAACTTATATGCAGAGTACATCATGAGTAACACTGGGCTGGAAGAAGCACAAGCTGGAATCAAGACTGCCAGGAGAAATAGCAATAACTTCAGATATGCAGATGACACCACCCTTATGGCAGAAAGTGAAGAAGAACTAAAGAGCCTCTTGATGAAAGTGAAAGAGGAGAGTGAAAAAGTTGGCTTAAAGCTCAACGTTCAGAAAACTAAGATCATGGCATCTGGTCCCATCACTTCATGGCAAATAGATGGGGAAACAGTGGAAACAGTGTCAGACTTTACTTTTTTGGGCTCCAAAATCACTGCTGATGGTGATTGCAGCCATGAAATTAAAAGACACTTACTCCTTGGAAGGAAAGTTATGACCAACCTAGATAGCATATTTAAAAGCAGAGACATTACTTTGCCAACAAAGGTCCGTCTAGTCAAGGCTATGGTTTTTCCAGTGGTCATGTGTGGATGTGAGAGTTGGACGGTGAAGAAAGCTGAGTGCCGCAGAACTGATGCTTTTGAACCGTGGTGTTGGAGAAGACTCTTGAGAGTCCCTTGGACTACAAGAAGATCCAACCAGTCCATCCTAAAGGAGATCAGTCCTGGCTGTTCATTGGAAGGACTGATGTTGAAGCTGAAACTCCAATACTTTGGCCACCTCATGCGAAGAGTTGACTCATTGGAAAAGACCCTGATGGTGGGAAGGATTGGGGGCAGGAGGAGAAGGGGACGACAGAAGATGAGATGGTTAGATGGCATCACCGACTCGATGGACATGGGTTTGGGTAAACTCCGGGAGTTGGTGATGGACAGGGAGGCCTGGAGTGCTGCGATTCATGGGGTCGCAGAGTCGGACATGACTGAGCGACTGAACTGAACTTCTATTAAGGTCATTGTCGTTGAACTGTACAGGAAAAAATGATAAAAATGATAGATTTGTTACGTATTAATATATCTCACCTCAATTTTTAAAATCAGGTGAGAAAAACAACTATTCATACAAAGTTTTCAATAATAGATTGCACAGTGTAGCACTATGATGTTTGTACCCTAAAACTGTAATACAGGCCCACGAGCCACCCCTGGAATCTCTCATTAGGAATAAACAATGCTAACCTCTGAATTCTGGCCCAAACATGCTTTTGTTAACTGCAGCTTATTTTCAGACTATTCCTACATTAAATCACTGAAAACTCTATTCCTGCCTTTAGGAGATTACAATCTTAGAGCAAATAATACATGTGCCTGATTGAACTAACAATCCGACAACCATCTTCTGCTGCTGCTGCTGCTAAGTCTAAGATGCTTCACACTCTAATTTTCCACACTATCCAGTTCTAATGGTAAATTAGGAGTCCGGGAATTTGGGAAAGTACAACTTAGGGATAGAATTGTACATCATTTAAAAAAATTCTATACTAATTATAGGCACTCCTGGATTAACTGACCAACAAACCTTAACTGAACATCTATTACCCAGGAGGTCCCAAGCTGCACACGCTGCCCCACCTGCCCCCAGTCAGAGATTCTATTTTCTAACTAGAATTATCTCACTGTGGGTTATTCTGGTTTATCTGATCCTACTTTCCACCAACATGGATAAAATTTACTATTGGGGGGGATAAAAATGCATTTTTCATTTATTTTTTAAATTATCCAAATTAATGTTAAAGATCAGAGATAAAATAAATTGGGGAAGATGTTTTTCATTTAGACAATTTTGATAGAAATGGATTCATTAAAAGCTATAAAGCTCTCACGACTCTGGAAAACTGCTGGTGTTAGCTAGTACTACTGAAGATGTGAATGCTCTGCAAACAGCAATTCCTCTCCTGAATATGTGTGCCAGACAGATCCTTCAAACTCTCCAGGGAATAAATACACAGCCATTTATAGCAGCAGTGCCATTTACATTAGCCAGACACTGAAACCAACCTAAATGGATCGTGTGTGGTATATTCAAACAACAGAATTCTATACAGTAATGTAAATAAACACTACACAGAAGAGGAAGGAATTTCACAGGCACAATGCTGAGCAAAAGGACCTTATGAAAGAATACTTATAACATGAATTCATTTACATAAAGTTCAAAACAGTCACACTAATTTATCAGTTAAGACTGTACATAGATAGTACAAGTAAAATTTTTAAAGCAAGGAAAATATAAAGCAGTAGACTAGTTACCAGAAAAAGAAAGGGGGCTGGAAACCGTGATTAGGGAAGGGCACACACGGTGGTCTTGCTGGGGTGCAATATCCAGACAGTCCATGTCTTGATCTGGGTGGCAGTTTTGGGGTGTTCCCTCTGTCATTGTTCTTTACAATCTCTGTGTCTGACATATTTTTCTACATGGATGGTATATCTCACAATAAACAGATTTAACACCTGTGAACTGCATTAGGCATCAGTCCTCTGAGGCTTTTAGATAAAGGGGATGACAAGATGGTGGAGGGGCAGGTGGGCGTGGAGTACTTCTCTCTTCACAGATGCGTCAGGAATGTATCTTCAGAGGTGAGGATCTCACCGAGCAACAGCTGAGAGTGGGCAGGAGTCCCTGAGCACTAGAAAGGCTCAGTAGGATGGGGATTTTAGACAATTCAAATCAATTATTAAGAGAGTTTTTTTTAGTTATAATGAGTATTCTCTCAATCTAGAAAATCCCAATAAAGAATCAAAAAATGCTATTCTAGTTCTCTAGCTAAGAAAGTGTCCACAAAGAAAATACATACTAACAGTAACAAATGGAGATAAGAAATTTTCAGAATAAAGCTCTATTTCTTCCTAAAGGATAAAATTTTAAGACAAGAGTTAACCAGAAGACTGAAATGAGAAGCAAAAAGTACATTTGGGAAAAAACATATAGATGTTGCTAGATGAATGCCAAATAGAAATAAAAAATAAACAAACTAGAAACTTTTGAATGAAATATTCCAAACAAGCTAAAGTTGAAGCTTGTGATTACAGACTTGTTTGTGGGTTTGAGAGAAGAGGAAAGAACAATGAATTTTCCTGACTGGTGATATAAATTAAACACACCCCAATTTCTAAAAAAGAACCTCTTGATAAAGGTGAAAGAGGAGAGTAAAAAAGTTGGCTTAAAACTCAACATTCAAAAAACAAAGATCATGGCATCTGGTCCCATCATTTCACAGTAAATAGATAAGGAAAAAATGGAAACAGTGACAGATTTTATTTTCTTGGGCTCCAAAATCACTGCAAACAGTGACTGCAGCCATAAAATTAAGAGACACTTGCTCCCTGGAAGAAAAGCTATGACAAACCTAGAGAGCATATTAAAAAGCAGAGACATTCTTTTGCCCACAGAGGTCTGTATAGACAAAGTTATGGTTTTTCCAGTAGTTATATATGGATGTGAGAGTTGGACTATAAAGCTGAGCACCGAAGAATTGATGCTTTTCAACTGTGGTGATGGAGAAGACTCTTGAGAGTCTCTTGGACTTCAAGGAGACCCAACCAGTCCATCCTAAAGGATATCAGTCGTGAATACTCATTGGAAGGACTGATGCTGAAGCTGAAGCTCCAATACTTTGTCCACCTGATGCGAAGAACTGACTCCTTGGAAAAGACCCTGATGCTGGGAAAGATCAAAGGCAGGAGAAGAGGGTGACAGAGAATGAGATGGTTGGATGGCATCATCGACTCAATGGATATGAGTTTGAGCAAGCTCCAGGAGACAGTGAAGGACAGGGAAGCTTGTCCTGCTACAGTCCACGAGGTCACAAAGAGTCAAACAGGACTGAACAACAACAACAAATTTCTACTTCCTGGATGGCGGCTCTACTGCCTCCAACCTGGCTCCAGGTAGGGGGGAGGGCAGGTGGCTTCCTCCACCCCAGGGCTCCCAGGCTGTCTCCTTTCCCAGATGGCAACAGAGCCTGAACTCCACATTTTTTTAACTACAATGACCTGCCTCTAATTACAGTCACTCCTTTCCCTGGGGAATTTTCCACAACCCACAAGTATCAAGGAAGCCCAAGGCAGTTCTAACTGGTTACTAATTAGTTTCAATAGCTGCCTTGCTGCTGCTGCTGCTGCTAAGTCACTTCAGTCGTGCCCGACTCTGCGACCCCACAGACAGCAGCCCACCAGGCTCCCCCGTCCCTGGGATTCTTCAGGCAAGAACACTGGAGTGGGTTTGCCATTTCCTTCTCCAATGCTTGAGGCTAGTTCAAATTTGCCTTCCAACACTGCCTTTAAAGGTAAGGTAAACTCTCAGATGGACCTAAAGTATATTACACTTATTGAAGTAAGTGAGAAAGAGGAAAACCAATACAGTATACATTATCACATATATGTGGAATCTAAAAAATAAATGAATGTATATAACAAAACAGAAGCATATTCACAGTATAGATAACAGACCATTTACCAGCGGGGAGAGGGAAGAAGGAGGAGCAAAACAGGGGTAGGGAATTAGGTGGTACAAATTCCTGTGTATAAAACAGATAAGCAATAAGGATAATACACTTGTACAGCACAGGGAAATACAGCCATTATATTATTATAACTTTATATGGAACATAATCTATAAAAATATTGAATCACTACGTTGTACACCTGCAGCTAATATAATATTATAAAACAACTATACTTTATTTCTTTAAAAAATCAATGTCAAACGGTCTATGGGGCAGGAGGGGAGGGGGGAAGACAGGGCCACCTCAGCAGTCACTTGTCTCTTGGCTGCCACCTACACCTACACAGGTGAAAAACCTAGAGTACCACTGCAGAGATAATGGAGTTTAGTAATGATTTAATGTATTTTGCTGTTATCCTCTAGCTCTTAATTCTCAAAACATGCTAGTGAGATGATAACTGAAGAGCTGAATGCATGCTTCTGCCCAGGCTTACTTACAAGATGCAATCTTACTACAAATGTGTGAGTGTCAAACCATTTTCCTGTTGACTGTCCACTTCAGAGATGCCTTCCACAGAGAAGCTGTCTTAGACCAAATAGCACTAGCTCTTTTTGATGCTCATAGTACACAGAAGCACTGTCCAGACTCACAGGGCAAGGGTCTTCCCTGCTTGTGGTATAGCTATTTTTCTGTGTAATCTGTCATACCTACTAAACCACAAACATCTGATTTCAGTTTCTCTCTCACCTGCAGTACCCACCAGTAGTGCATATAGTGAAGTGTTCAATAAAGTGTTAGGGACAGTGCAGAGCCCCAAACAGTCTTCTAAGAAAAAGGGAAGCAATAAATGTTGACTGAATGCTCTTCATAAACCCAGTCATTAACACCAACCATTCAAATCTCAGCCTTTTGCAAGCCTGAGGTCCAAGGCTGTGTTCAGAAAACAGGGAAGAGAGACATTTTCGGGGAAGGTCACTCCTATTTACTTTCTGCGCCTGATTTCTACAGCCAGTTCTGAAACATGAACATCTGACCATCTGTACAGAGAAAGCAGGGCATGGAGACTGCAAGACAAACAGACTGATTACAAGCTGAAAAGAGAGGGGGAATTAGATACTTCTGAGGATGAGCCCACATCTAAAACTTAGATGCTAAAATACTGAGGCACCATTTACAGGGCTCACTGGTATCAAAAGTCAAGTGCCTTCACCAGAAAGGGAGAGCCTCTCACTTATCAAAGTGACAAGGACCAAGAAACGATCATTCCTAGTGTCATGTGGGTGCAGAGAAATGAGAGACCAATTTTGTGATATAATTCAAAAGACTTAAAATGCGACAAACCATTTGATTCAGCAATTCTACTTGTGGAAATTTATCAAACAAAAATAATCTTCTACAAAGATACAGCTATAAGGGTTTCCACCACAGCATTTTTATAAGAGAAAAATCTGAAATAACTTACATGTCCAAAATGGGATATTAGTTCAATAAATGTTGGCAGAGACATAAAGCAGAAAAATATGCACCCACCAGCAACTATATTATAGATGACTAGGGAGTGACATGGTAACATGCTCTCAACAACAGAAGTAAAAAGTGAAATTACAGGTTACAGCTCTGTAGGGCCTGCCCACTACTATATAACTAGATCTTGAGTAAATCACAACAAACAAAATTTGTGCTGGACTTGCAGGAAAGCATGAGAAATCTCTGAGGAAGGCACGCGTGGATGCGTGGGCGCACGCATGTGCACACGCACGCACACACACATACATGCACACACAAATACAGGAGAAAGCTGGAGTTATCCAGCAAATGCAGACATAAGATACATATTTGTCCAGAATTGTCTGGACTAATGCTGATATAAACAGTGGAATCAGAATTAGGTGCCTAACTGTCCCAGTTTCTCTGGAACTGTGTCACTTTCAGCACTGAAGATCCCACATCGCAGGAAACCCCTCAGTCCTGGGCAAACCAGGCAGCTGGTCACACTCTCAGGTACTTGAACTCTGGTCCAGCCTCAAAGTGGAGAGACTGAACCTGAGGGACCAACATTCTGCAGGGCCCACAGCTTACGTACTGCTGACAGGACTACACAATGGTATAGCTGCTACGGAGTATGAAGTTTCCCCAAAAAATACAACCACCATATTGATCTGGCAATTCCACTTCCAGATGGACAAAAGAGAACTGAAAGTAGGATCCTGAAGAGACGCCTGCACACCCAGATTCACAGCAACATTATTTATAATCGCCAAGAGGTGAGAGCAAAGCAAGTGTCCATCATCAGATGAATAAATAAACAAAATGTGGCATACACGTACAAAGGCATATTATTTGGCCTTAAAAAGGAGAGAAATTCTGACATGCACCACAACGTGGATGAACCTCGAAAACATTTCACTAAGTGAAACAAGACGATCACAAAGAGACAAACTACTGTGTACTCCATTTACACGAGGCATCCAAAACAGTCACATCCATAAAAGCAGAAAGTACAACAGTCACTGCCAGGGGCTCCAGGGAGGCAGGAATGGGGGAGTCACTGTTTAACATGTGCAGAGTTTCCGTTTTGCAAGGGGAAGTTCTGGAGACTGGCTGCACAAGAGTGTGAATATATTAACATACGGAACTGCACATTAGAAATGGTTAAGATGGTAAGTTTCACGTTATACATTGTTTAACACAATAAAAAAGAAATCTGTGTTCAAAAACACACGCACACACAGCTGAGACGTAATCACTGGACTACAGAACACTTCCCCCACCCCACACCTTACCCACCACGTTACTAAAGGCCTATTTAAAGCAGTTCCTTTTTAACCAGTACGTCATATCCAGCTATGAAGATAAACTTACAAGATATACTAAGAGGCAGAAAACAGTTTGAACAGACAGAGCGAGCATCATAACCAGACTCAGAAATGGCAGGGATGCTGCAATTATCAGATCAGGAATTTGAAAGGACTACACTTAATATGCAACCCTGAATATCCATTGGAAGGACTCATGCTGAAGCTCCAACACTTTGGCCACCTGATCCGAAGAGCCCACTCACTGGAAGAGACCCTGATGCTAGGAAAGACTGAAGGAAAAAGGAGAAGGGGGTGGCAGAGGATGAGCTGGTTAGATAGCATCACTGACCCAATGGACAATAAATGTGAGCAAACTCCAGGAGACTGTGGAGGACAAAAGATCCTGGTGAGCTACAGTTCATGCGGCCACAAAGAGTTGGACATGACTTAGTGACTGAACAACAACAATCCTCTAACTAAAAAACAAACTGCTTATTCTTTTTAATTTTTCCATTAAAAGAGCTGGAAACTTAGGACTTTTAATAGGTTAAGCTCCAGTCATCTAAAACACTACAGTCTTGGATGACAGTAAATGCGTTGAATACAATTAGATAATTAGTTTTTCTTGAAATACTAATAAACACCATTACGATACAGAGTTCCAAGTAGCTAAAAACATCCCCCAGGCTCCTCAGGCGATGTCGCCACACAGAGGCCGACGAGGAACACCAATAACTCAGGGTTGTTTCACAGTCGCACAACGACGCAGGACACTCCAACCAGCTATGGGCTAGTACACACACAAGCATAAACAAGTCTAGGTTAGGGGTGAAAACACTCTCTTGGTCATGCCTAAAAGGAAATGCAAAATGTAAGCAGTTTCCTATAAAAAAAGAATAAACTGTCAGAGTCAAGTGAAGAATTTGGAAAACAACGGTGGCATTAGCTCTACTCAGACGTCCCACACTCCTGAGTGATTATATCTGCATGAAAGGGACACCTGGTTACAGTAAATCTGAATTTTGATACATCTCCGGGATTACTTAAAACTTTTAAAGCTTATTTCAATACTAACATAAATTTCAGTAATTTTTTTTTAAACTTACAACTTGAAGTTCTTTCCAAAGGACTAAACTGAACTGGATTGTAATAGATAAAGGCAGTTTGTTCTTTTTCTTCATTTTTTTACAGCCAAATATTTTCATGAATACCTATACACTGTTAAACTAAGATGAAAACAAATATCATTTTACATTATGATTAGTAAATTTGTTTTCACATCTGCTGCCATCTTTTTTACTTGCAGAAATAATCCCCTGGCATTTTCATGCTTTTCATATAGCAAGGGCTCAAATGGGTCGCTGAAATGCAGCCAGCAGCTGAAAGAGAACAGAAATCCTGGCTGTGGCCCAGCCTCAGCTGGATTCTATGGGAAGGATAACTTCCAAGTGCTTCCTCCTTGGTTCCAACGATGAGCAAGAATGCCCGACCCTCGGGCAATAGATGGACAGGGCAGACACACAGAGCACGCCCGACAGTCCCGACAGTCCATCGAGGTGGTGTCCTGGGGCAGAGGGCAGGGCAGGAAGGCAGGGGACCAGAGCTGACTGATGCCCCAGTGCTCAGACAAGGGGATACATTTCCAATCCTAACACGAGCTCAGGGCTACACAGAAGCAGCTGTGGGGTATTCAATAATTTCCAACACATAGAGAGAGTCCCAGCTTGGTGAGCAATACCTACACAAGTGCCTGGGCATGCACGAACGAGCAGTCCTGGACTATAAAGGACACTGCAGCATGAAGCCAGGTAGGAACCATTTTATCCATCAGGAACAGAGACAATATACATGTCTACATCATAAATACCCAGCAAAAGTAGCTTTTCTTACTTTGTCAAAACTCTCAAGTGTGTGTGTGCATGCACTCAGTCACTCAGTTGTGTACAACTCTGTGACCGCACGCATTGCAGCCCACCAGGCTCCTCTGGTCATGGGATTTTCCAGGCAAGAACACTAGAGTGGGTAGTCATTTCCTTCTCCAGGGGATTTTCTTGACCCAGGGATTGAACCCACGTCTCCTACATTGGTAGGTGGATTCTTTACCACTGAGTCATTCTAACATTATGACCATGACGACTTTTTTGGAGAGAAATATTTTCATCTCCTCTTAACAATGGCTGTTGCTGCTGCTGCTAAGTCGCTTCAGTCGTGTCCGACTCTGTGCGACCCCATAGACGGCAGCCCACCAGGCTCCGCCATCCCCGGGATTCTCCAGGCAAGAACACCGGAGTGGGTTGCCATTTCCTTCTCCAATGCATGAAAGTGAAAAGTGAAAGTGAAGTCGCTCAGTCATGTCTGACTCTTAGCGACCCCATGGACTACAGCCTACCAGGCTCCTTCGTCCATGGGATTTTCCAGGCAAGAGTACTGGAGTGGGGTGCCATTGCCTTCTCCGCTTACCAATGGCACCACATGCTTAATCAAGCAACAATAAACAATTATTATAAAACATTCGAATCAGTTCTAATGAGGTGGATGAAACTGGAGCCTATTATACAGAGTGAAGTAAGCCAGAAAGAAAAACACCAATACAGTATACTAACACATATATATGGAATTTAGAAAGTCGGTAAAGATAACCCTGTATGCGAGACAGCAAAAGAGACACAGATATATAGAACAGTATTATGGACTCTATGGGAGAGGGTGAGGGCGGGATGATATGGGAGAATGCCATTGAAGCATGTAAATTATCATATGTGAAACGAATCGCCAGTCCAGGTTCGATGCATGATACAGGGTGCTCAGGGCTGGTGTACCAGGATGACCCAGAGGGATGGGATGGGGAGGGAGGTGGGAGAGGGGTTCTGGAAGGGGAACATATGTACACCCATGGTGGATTCATGTCAATGTATGGCAAAACTAATACAATATTGTCAAGTGAAAAAACAGATAAATAAACTAATTTAAATAAAAAAATAAAAAATAAAACATCTACCAAGTAACTAGTACAAGACTAGATAATACAAAATTAATATAAAAATACAAGATCTGATCCCTGACCTTAAACAGTTCACAGTCTGACTAATGAAAGCAAAACTCACAAACATGCAATAATCCGAGAACGATTAAGAGTGAAGCGTGGGATTCTGTATGGGCTTGAACAAAGACCTCTTGTGAATCAAACCAGTAGTAGAAAAGTATCCTGCCTGAAAATCAGAACTGAGTCCATACTGTCTGTGACTATCATGGGCACAGAGAAGGAGAAAAGGTATATTTGTGGCAGAGGACGTGTGGTTTAACCTTTCATCATGGCAGCACCTGAGAGGTAAGTATTATCTCCATTCTACAGACAAGGAAACCAAGGTTTATTATATTGAGCAGGTCACTTAACCAGTGGTCTTAGTTTTTTCACTTGTAAAATAATGAACTTCAAACTGGGAAGGAAAAAGCACCATTTTCCTCAAAGTGACTCAGAAATCTGAGGTGGGCAGGACTCCGGGGCAAATGTACCAAGTTCTTGGGTCAACAGCCACACCCACTTCCCCACTGAATATCTGGCCGTTATAAACCTAGCACTGAGAAGAGCACCTCATGGACAGTGAAGACAGGGAAGAACGAGAGGCATGAATGGATGGACAAATGGCACAACACAATGGGCTCCAAGGCGACTCTCCTCCATGGTGGCTCATTTCCTTAGACGTCGAGTTTTCGTCGTTTGTTCATATTTCAGAGTTCTTAATCAGTGGGGTGACAATGGGGTTCTTCTAGAGGGGATTTGCATTTACTTCTGTCAAGCCCTTGGGCGCTTCCAACCCAGATGCAATGAGATGAACTTCTCAGCCTGGGGTTTTCCAGACTATGCAGGTAGCATAAATTCAAATTCCAAATCCAACAAGATTCAAAAGGAACTCTCTTTTTTAGAGCTAAGAAGACACCTCCTTTCTTTGCTAATGGATGTTCTTGCCCCACGCACACACCCAGCCTAGCCCTTCAATGAGGTTCAGATGAAACCATCTCCTGAAATCTAGGCCCCCGGAATCAGCAGAAGTCCCCTCACTGTCATGTCCCACCATGGTTTCAGATCCTCTCTCTCGTTCTCTCAGGAACATTCACTCTTCTTTACCTTTTTCCCCACCTGTGAGGAAATGATGAAAGGTTAAACCACACGTCCTGTTTCTTATAACAAGGATTATAAACGGGTGTTTGTTTCATTTTCTACCGGTGTTTCTACAGGTGTTTGTTCTCATTTTCTTCCAGTATTTCTAGAAGTGTTTCTAGCAGGACAGCTTCCAGAATTATCTGGTAGCTTCCATTTCCAGGAGAGGTCCACACTCTACCCTCTACCACCTTCCATTGTGGGTTTGGAAATCATCCCTAAGGTGAGCAAGAGCTGAAACCAGGTGAGTGGTCAGACTAGGAGACACCCAGAGCAGGCGAAGGAAACACACACGCCCAAGAGAGATGCAATGAGAGCAGCTCTGGAAGAGCAGGCTCTGGGGCGTGGTGAGTGCAGAGCACAAAACGCAGGTGTTTATTTCATCGTATATGTGTGCTCAGTCAATTCGGTCGTGTCCAACTCTTTGCAACCCTATGGGTTGTAGCTCCTCTGCCCATAGGATTCTCCAGGGAAGAATACTGGAGTGGGTTGCCATTTCCTTCTTCAGGGGACCTTCCCCACTCAGAGCCTGAACCCGGGTTTCCTGTTGGGTGCCTTTCCCTTCTCCAAATATATAACAATTTTAAAAATTCAACACAATGCCGGGAATTGTAGTCCAGCAGAACAGGTCAGGCCAGGGAACAACAAATTTTTGGGCGGCAGGAGCAGGGACACAAGGGTTCCTGTCTTCCTGACTGAAGGACACGGGCGCCTGTGCCTGTGCCTGCTGGGGCTTGAACAGAGCTGAACGGCCCCACCCTGCTGGCAGAGAAGCTCCTCACCAAGGATGGCCCACCCATGACCTCTGACCCTCAACCCCAGGACCATGAACCTCAGCTCTATCAGGACCCAGACTGTCAGCCCAGAACCCTGACCCTCAGCCCCAGCAGGACCAAGACCCTTAGCCCTGATCCCTGACCCTCAGCCCTGGAAGGACCATGATCCTCAGCCTTAACCCTTGACCCTCAGCCTCCAAGGACCCAGACCCTCAGCCCTGACCCTTGACCCTCAGCCTCCCAGGACCCAGACCCTCAGCCCCAGAAGGACCATGAGCCTCAGCCCTGACCCCTGACCCCCAGCCCCAGAAGGCCCATGATCCTCAGCCTTGACCCCTGATCCTCAGCCTCCAAGGACCCAGACCCTCAGTTCTGGAAGGAACCATGATTCTTAGCCCTGACCCCTGACCCCCAGCCTCCAAGGACCCAGACCCTCAGCCTTGGAAGGACCATGATCCTCAGCCCTGACCCCTGACCCTCAGCTTCGGAAGGAACCATGATCCTTAGCGCTGACCTCTGACCCCCAGCCTTCAAGTACCCAGACCCTCAGCCCTGGAAGGACCGTGATCCTCAGCCCTGACCCCTGACCCTCAGCCCTGGAAGGACCATGATCCTCAGCCCCGACCCCTGACCCTCACCACCGGAAGGAACCATGATCCTTAGCCCTGACCCCTGACCCTCAGCCTCCAAGGACCCAGACCCTCAGCCCTGACCTCTAATCCTCAGCCCCAGAAGGACCCTGACCTCAGCTCCCACCTGACCCTCTCCCGCTGGGAACCCAGCTTATTGGGGTGAGTCTCAGCCGTGGATGCTGAACTTCGGCCCCATTCCCTACCCAGCAATCCTAAACCCAGCCTGGCCACTACAGAGCCCTGCCCTAGATACCCAGGCAAAGCCCTGCACCCCCAGTTCCCACCCTCCCTGCAGAACCACCCCCAACCCCATCTGGTCAGGGCTCTAAACTTGCACCCCCTCAGCACCCAGACCTCACTGCCAGGCTCAGATCCTCCTAGGTCCCACTCAGCTCATAGGTACGGACCCTCCACCTGGACAGGCTCCATTGGCAGAGAACTTCTCTGAGGGGTCTGCTCTGGGGAACTGACGGTGACCCCAGCCCAAGCCCTCCCGCTCCACAGGCAGGGCACGCGGAGGCTCCCAAGTCACCCACCAGTAGCCTCCCACCCAGCGTTTCTCAATCTCTGACCTTCCCAGCACCACTGGCACTAGGGCCTGACTGTTTTCCGGGTGCTGTGGGGGGTGGAGCAGCTCCCCGCCTCACTCTCTCGATGCCGGAGTCCACCAGTGTGACGACCACATGTTCCTGGACACAGTCCAGTATCCCTACCAGGTGAGAACCACTGTCCTAACCCCTTAGCTCAGCGGGGATCCCAGGACTCAGGCTGGGGTCCAGTAGAGGACCCCAACATTTCCATTCTGTGCTCAGGGACACAAAATCAGTGCAAGGACAGGGCACAACCCCCTGCCCCCCCCGGAAAGAGAGTCCCAGTGGTCACGCAGAAAGAAAAACGGGTGCCATGCATCACAGAAAATTAGTTTACAAAAGGTGCTTTATTTAACCAGGTATATCCAAAATAGTATCCTTTCAACATGTAATACTTAATAAAGATTGAGATTTTTACACATTCTTTATTCATAAAAAACACAAGTACACAGATCCAGTTAATTCAAGTAGGAGATACAGTATAGGAAGCCCCGTGTACAGGAAATGAGATGAATGAAGTGGATGTTCCATTATTGGAAACAAATTATCAGTTGTGTTGTGCTACTGTCAAATCATCCGATTCACAGCACAAGCCAAACCATGTCACATTCTACATCAAGGCACTGTCTTACACAGAAATTTGGTTATATAGATTGGGGAATAAGCGGACCATCACCAAAGGCTTGGAAATGCTTATGATTCTAATTCAATTATTATTGAATGTAGCCAGGCATAATGCTTCAAGGTTCTTTATTATCTTTCTATTGTAACAATAACCATACAGGGGAGATGCTCAAAGCAGCTGGGTAAGGGTTCAGTGGCACACCACTGCGTCCCGTCGCTTGAAGGCGCACTTTAGCTTTTCACAGAACATAATGTTCCAGACATCAAACAGCTGAAAGAACTCAAACCTGAGGAAAAGCTGCAGTGGGATTCATCAAGGAAGGTATCTGTGTCTCTAGAGGACCCAGATACCTGCTTCCCACAGGTGTTGTTACAGTGACATGAATGAAAGTGAAAAGTGTCAGGGAAAAAAATCAGTTAATTCATACTACTGTTGAGTAGGTGTGCAAATAAAACATGAGAAAATGAAATGCAGAACTTTCATCTTCATATGATTCTCTCTAATCAGTGGAGTAACGCTTCTTCCCAAAAAAACAGCATTACCTCAAATAGAAGAAAAGACATTGGGTAACAGGAAAAAGGATAATGATCCAAACCTCCCCTTAAACCACATTTCAATCAAGGGCAATAATCACAGCTGGAGATAATGAACACAAATCTTAGGTTCAGGCAATGATTTATATCACCCAGGTGCTCAGAAGGGATTCACAGTCATTCATCAAACGCTTAGCTTTTGGAAGAAACAAATCGGTTCTATTTCCTTCAAGTTCTTATACCGCAACCTGAAGATCTTAAATAAAACAGTATTTGTGTACCAATACATGGAGAAGCCTGGCCCAGGACTAAACAAGAAAGAAAAACTGACTGGAGTTAGCAGGAAAAGAAGGTTGTAGTACAACAAGCATAAACTCAAAGCAAGCACTTAATGAATAATGAATATGCATTGTTATTTTAATGAATCTATTAAAAGCATGAATCTCTGAAGAATTTAAAGCACCTGTAAAAAGTGCATACAAAATAAGATTATCATCTTATAAAACAATTTTAAAACAGAAAAGAAAAAGGAGACAGCAAAAATGTCGACACCGAGCACAAAAAACCCAGCCTTCAGTATGCCTGCACCCAGGGCAGGAGACTCAGGATGGCTTACGTATATCTTATTGTCAGAAATGAGGAAACTGTCTATTACCTAGGAAAGAAACTTTTTCCCTCTAACTGTATTCTGAAAAAATTTCAACATCAAAGCACTGCAGAAAAGCCATCACATGATTGAAAAGATATGTCTGTAACAATCTCACACAAATGTAAAAGATTTACAATTACTTCCTATAGTAAGCTGAAGCTCCAATACTTTGGCCACTTGATGCGAAGAGCCCACTCATTGGAAAAGACCCTGATGCTGGGAAAGACTGAAGGCAGGAGGAGAAGGGGAACAGAGGATGAGATGGTTTGATAGCATCACTGACTCAATGGACAAGAATCTGAGCAAGTTTGGGGAGATAGTGAAGGAAGCCTGGTGTGCTGCAGTCCATGGGGTCGCAGAGTCAGACACCACTTAGTGACTGGACAACAATAAAATAGTAAAACGTGAATAAAAACTTAACATTAAAAGGTTATAGCAGTTTTTGGAGTGCCAGGGTACTGTGGTTTGAAATGTGCTAATAAGAGAGAATGGGTCCTTTCCAGCCTTCCTAAAAACTTGACTCTTACTCAGACTAGTCCCAGACTACGAAAAGGGGCCTAAAGCATACACTCCACCTCCTGCCTGTCTCTCGCTCGTGAAGAACCGCCACCAGTCCCTTTCATCCCTTGGGCTGATGGAAGGATTAAAAACCAGGGTGGGAAAAAAAAGACCTCACTATTTAGCCTGGTTCAATAAATAAGGAAATTAAGGCAAGGACTTCAACCCAGGGACCCCAAAGTCAGATACCAGCAAAATTCGTGGAAACTAATGATGAGCTTGTGTCCCTCTCCTGCCTTTCCGAACATCCTTCCCAGAAGGTTCCCGAGCTGAGGCGGCTAGCTCTACCAGGCCCTATGGAATGATCCGTGTCCTTCCCAGACACCTTCCCAAAGACTTGGGAGCACCGACGATTGAAAGTGGGCTACTTTTTCTCAGATTTAACATAGATGCTGTTTCTTGCTAAATAAAATATTTTAAAAATAAAAACAACTAAATTCATTTATCCATGCTGCTGCTACTGCTGCTAAGTCGCTTCAGTCGTGTCCGACTCTGTGCGACCCCCATAGATGGCAGCCCAACAGGCTCCGCCGTCCCTGGGATTCTCCAGGCAAGAACACTGGAGTGGGTTGCCATTTCCTTCTCCAGTGCATGAAAGGGAAAAGTGAAAGTGAAGTCACTCAGTCATGTCCGACTCTTAGCGACCCCATGGACTGCAGCCTACCAGGCTCCTCCATCCATGGGATTTTCCAGGCAAGAGTACTGGAGTGGGGTGCCATTGCCTTCTCCATCATTTATCCATACACCTGTCCTATTAGTTCACTGAACAAACACCTACAGACTAAGAATGCCGCCTTCATATCAGCAAACCAAGGTTGTGGCCATCAGGCTATCAGCCACTAGAGGCCCCCCAACCCTCTCCTTCCCGACAGTGAGACCTGAGGGAACTCAAAATGGTTCTGGCCCCAGATGGCTAAGGTGGGATGATTCCACATCAAAGGAACGATGTCAGTGAGCCCAGACTCTTGCATCTTCCCATACATAGAAAAATGCTAAATTCCTTAACTTGAGAGGTTTGGTTTCCTTTAATCAACAGTCCTCTTTTGATGTTCCCACTACTTGGCTTTTGCTGCACAAACCCCTTTACATCCCGGCTCCTCCCTTACCCTTGGGAGTAGTTTCTCAGAGCTATCTGAGAGGCTGTCTTCTGGGCTTTCAGTCCTCAGAAAATTAGCCTATAAAACATAATTCTCAACTTCTGGGCTGTGCATTTTTTTTTCAGTTGACAACTTGAGCACCTTACACCCCAGCCTCTGTGCTAAGCAGTGCAGACACTACAAATACAGCACCTCCTTGCCTTTCTGATTTAGAAGACGGATGACAGTGTTTCCCTCCCCCAGTTTCACAGGTAAACTGTGTCCTGCATGCTAAGAGTGCGCCTTTCAAACACTATCAGGATGTACAACTGTCTCCTGCAAACCCGACAACAGCCTGGGCCTCAAACACAGGGTCACCCGACTACGGCCACCCTCCTGAGGACAGTGGGCGTTCAGCTCTGTCCCCACAGCTGGCAGGGGCTGTTCCGACCATTTTCAAAGCTACAGAGGCACTGAGGCAGCCATTTAAGGGGAAAAGCAAGTCGTGCAGGTGCTCCTCATGACCATAGTTTTCTTCTTTGGTGTGAAACAGTTTTTAATTTCACCAAAGACTTTCTATAAGAAACTAATCTTCACGGTAAAAAATAAAATCTACATTTAGGCAGCCACTTACCCCAAAAAGCTAAGAAAAGGGGTTCCCAGTGAAGAAAAATGAACAAAGCTGATTTTAAATAACCAGGGAGGATAAAGTAATAAATGACCAGTGGAAAGTATTAATAATAAAAAAGCAACACTACCGACACACAAAAAAGATACAATGGCACAAAAGCATAGTACCAAGTACTTGGCATGGCTTCAGTTATTCATTTTATAATGTGCAAGGCTTCTTTTTAAATGCATTCATATTACCCTGGGCTTGCTACCACAAGATTACTGTTGTACAGTTCTAAGTAAAATCCACCCCAAGGCCTACCTCTCAACAACAAACACTGAAGTTGATCAATAGAAGGAAATGAAGAGAAAATATATTTTTAAAATATGCCATTTTCTCACTTACCAAATGGTCAATTTCGACTCCCCAGTTACTGAGAAAGCCAAACCCACACATCTGCCATGATGCATCTCTTGTCTATCCACATATACGGTTACTGTCTCACACTGAGTCTGCTCATAAAGAGATACTACCCAGTTTCAAACACGGTTCTGAAGTAATGGCCTATGTTCTAGGTAGAAGAGTTCATGTGCTAATCTCGCGCCAAGTAAGTACCCAGTATTCCCAGTTGTCTGTTGCATCCTAGAACTTTCTGGAAGAAAAAGAAGAGGTCTGTGTGCTGTGTGCCTCAGTACCATTCCAGGGGCTGGGGAAGGAGACAGGCCAAGACACTGTCCTAGTCACGCTAGTGTCAAACGACTGGGCTGGGAGAGGGAGAATTTTCGTTTCTTTTTTTTTTAACATAATTATCTGAAGTTAAACACTGGTGAAATCATTTGAAACTTACTGATATTTTCCCATAGTTTAAGCCATGTATTAAATAGAGACTTGATAAAGACTATATTAAAGCCACAAAGGCAAAGATTAGGGGCTGGACTTGGCTCTTTCTTTATGAAGCTGCACTGTCAATAAAATCCATCAAGAGTGGACACCTTGAAGAGTTTGAAATGAGCTATGAAAACAGACTCCACCATTCCCCTAGTACTTCATCTAAAGCAAATACAGTGCTGTCCACTTAACTGACAATCAACAGATTTAAGATCCCTTGAACTCGTCACTCCACAACTATGATGATGAATTTAGCGAGAGGGAGGGAGCCTCTGCTTCTTGCTGAGAAGGCCCAACACAAAACTGACACGAGAAATGAGATCTGATCCAGCCCACCCTGAGCTCCCCCACACCAGGAAGGCAGCAGAGGACAAGGAGGAGGAGCTGTTCGTGCCTATATGGCTGCTACAAACTTCCCCGTTATTCCACACACAGAACTCTGACTACACAATCGTTAACAAAGTGACATCAAGCATTATCACTGCTACACAGGCTAGTCCATAAGTCACACACCCCACAATGGACTTGGGCTAATACAACAGTACTTCCCCTACACATACGCATGCAAGCACTCTTTAATGTCCATGAAGCCATCTCCATCTTTCCCTGACCTCCCTGGCTGAAGAACTGTAAAGGGGGAACCTGGGACCAGGAGGAGCCAGGCAAAAGGACATTTACAGATCCTAAGAGCTTAGGCCCTATCTGCACAACAGAAATGCCTCGGGATGTTAGCAGAGAAAGTGCTGCCCTACACTCATTACTTCCAGTAATTCCAAATTAAAGATGCAACAGTGCTGTGGGCAGGGGATCAGAAGGTGTGCGCGTCACAAGTCAGCACCTTCTACAGCATTGTTACCTGGGTAAACCGTGAGCGGAGGACCAGAGAGCAGCCGAAGCAGTCACTGATCAGGGTGGTGTGTGCTCTTCCATGGTCAACTAAGAACACGCTGTTTTTACTGCTTCAGAAGCAGGGTCTCCCTAGTTCATTACAAGCCCTGCTGCTGCTCAAGAAGAGCTGAGTGCCCCGGGAGAGACCACGGGCAGAGACAAGGTTTAGGGGGGCCCTTGAGAGCCACAGAGAGGAGCACACATCTTACTCTGAGCACAGAGGGAGCCCTTGAAGAGCTTTCAGCAGCAGACAAAAACATTTTGGTTTTCAGGCTCAGGCCAATGTGGCTGCCATGTGGAAGAGCCCTCGGGGGACAGAGACAAAGCAGAAAGCACAGGCAGAGGGTTGTGGCAGTGGGCCAGCTCCAGAGTCACTAGTCGGAAGACCTGCAGGGTGGTGGAAAGTAAGTCATCTCTCTGTGTTTCAGTTTCTGACATGACCTGTCAACCAGGGATAGTACAGTATCCCCCTTGGTGATTTGAGAATTCACTGAGCATTTACAACATGCTTAGAGAACAATGGCTGGTATATGCTAGGAGCTAAATCATCTAACTCACTATGACTAGTATAACACCATCATCACCTACCTCATGGTATTCTCATTAGAACTACACAGATCAAGTTAATTCATGTAATGCCCTTAAGGAAGTACCTGGCACATAATCAATTCTCAATAAATGTCAGCTCTTACTGTTATCATCACAGCTGATTCCCAGTTGGAGGTGGCAATAACCGAAGAGCAGGACAGGGTTGCTATGAACAGGTACAGAGGTTTCATTTGGCAAGTTAAGTTTGCAGTTTCTGTGAAACATCTGTCAAGGTCAAGTAAGTAGCTGGACACATAAATCCAAAGCTCAGAGGAGAAGTCTGGACTGCTGCTGCTAAGTCACCTCAGTCGCGTCTGACTTTGTGCGACCCCATGGACTGCAGCCTACCAGGCTCCTCCATCCATGGGATTTTCCAGGCAAGAGTAATGGAGTGGGATGCCATTGCCTTCTCTGGAAGTCTGGACTAGAAGTATGAATTTAAGAGTCAGCTACATCAAGATGAGTTAACTGCAAAAAAACAGTGAGTCCATGAAGGAGAGAATGAAGATGAAGGAGAAAAACGGGTCCAGTGACAAACCCTATGGAATTGCAACACTGAGGCCACACCAAGTGGAGGAGCCAGCACCAGAAACTGAGAAAGAGTCAAGAGGAGGAGGGAACCAACAAGGGGTGGAGTCTTACCAATGCAGCAAGAAGGTCTGCTGGGCGTTCAGGCTGGATGAAGACACTGGATAGGGCCCCAAGGAGGTCACACCAGTGGCTCTGATGAGGGCGTTTTTATTAACAGCATCTTATGCGTTCACTTCAACCCTACTTAACTTCCATTTACAACACTATCTGTAAAAGAACATGTGTTCCAAAGGCAATGTGCAGGAAGTCAGTAGACTGAAGTCCATTCCAGTGAGGTCTGGAATAAGTCCCTCAACAAGGGTGTCTGCTCTCTCAAGTAAAATGGCAAGGCTGGACCAGATTCCCAAATACAGGTCATGAGTTCCCCAGGCATCTAAAACCCATGAATCGAAGTCCATAAGCTATTTTCTATATTTAAAACATGGACTGATCACTTCTCAGCCTTTTGGCTAAGAAAAAGTATGTGGATGAAAACTACTTCCTGCCTAATACATCAGTAAACAAATGGCTCGCAGCCATCAAGCCAGCAGCTACTGCAGCCACCACCCCCAGATGGAGAAAAGCAGGATATGAGCCCAAGATAGTTAAGGTGCATGTCAAATGAGCAACTTCAATAAGCCCAGACTCTGACATCTTTCCATACAGAGAAAAGTGCTGAATTCATTAACTGTAATTAACAGTAATCCTTTGATGGTCCGATCACCTGGTTTTTATCCCCAAAACCCCTCTATATCCTGGCTTCTCTCTTACCCTTCGGAGTAGTCCTTCAACATTATCTGAGAGGCTGTCTTCCAGATCTAAGGCCTCAGTTTTGTTCACCAAATAAATCATAATTCTCAAATTATAGGCTGTGCATTTTTTTTCAGTCTACAAATGTAAAACATACACTGAGAGCTACGCATCTCCCTAAGATTAAGACTCTTGAGAATCCCTTGGACTGCAAGGAGATCAAACTGGTCAATCTACAGGATATCAGTCCCGAATATTCACTGGAAGGACTGATGCTGAAGCTGAAGCTCCAATCCTTTGGCCACTGGATGCAAAGAGCTGACTCACTGGAAAAGACCCTGATGCTGGGAAAGACTGAGGGCAGGAGGAAAAGAGGGCGACAGAGAATGAGATGTTTGGATGGCATCACCGACTCGATGGACATGGGTTTGAGCAAGCTCCGGGAGTTGGTGATGGACAGGGAAGCCTGGCATGCTGCAGTCCATGGGGTCACAAAGAGTTGGACACAACTGGGTGACTGAACTGAACTGAAGATTAAGTTACACAAACTACACTGTCACATTTCTTTGTTTTACATTGAAATTATAACTTGGTGTGGTAACACCTGTAAATGTGGGAAGCAGAAGAGCTTAAGAAGGGGGGACTCTGGCATCTGAACACACACTCCATCACTCACTCCTCAGTCTTCACAGCTCACTTTACAGCTTTGTCCTTTAACCACTCAGAGTCTCAGCTTCCCCATCTGTAAGATCTTGGCAGGAACTCCCTGCTGGCCTTCCTCGTCCCTCTTGACTCTTCTTTCTCTGTCTCCTTTGCTGGTTCCTCCACCTTGGCAGGACCTAGAATGTTTGCGGTCACAGTGCTCATTATTAAGTACCTACTTAACAAGTAAGAACTATTAATACCATTATCTTCCAAACTAAGCAAAGTGAAGTGAAATGAGAGTCACTCAGTTGTGTCTGACTCTTTGCGACCCCATGGACTATACGGTCCGTGGAAGTCTCTAGGCCAGAATACTGGAGTGGGTAGCCTTTCCCTTCTCCAGGGGATCTTCCCAATCCAGGAATCAAACCGGAGTCTCCTGCATTGCAGGTAGATTCTTTACCAACTGAGCTATTTGACTAAGCAAAAGTTCTTAGCTATTAATAAGATCACAGTCATTTATGGGGACAAAGAAGAGAAATAATGAAAAGAATATAATGGTGAAAACTATGGTGGCCATCAGTCCACCGGTGACTCCCAATGCAGAAACTCTTCTTCCGGGTGCCTGAAATACATCCACCATCCTATCATATGACATTCAGCATCTCCCCTGAATTAAATCTAGTGGGTGCAGCTTTGCTCCTCCTGCCCTTGACTGTAACCTCCCAGAGGGCAGCAACTCTTGAGCTAATCTCTTGGAATTCAGCCACCTTACTCCTAAAATCCACTCCTAAGTTTCTCTTTAAAAATCAAAGATTCTAACCTTTTGTTTCTGCAAATACTTTTAAGGTCTCCACTGCTCATTCTTTCAAGGACCTGCCCCTCCAACACTCGACACACATGCTTTATCTCACCTCAAGCACAATCCTAGATTCCCAAACGTGGGAATCTTTTTCCCGCACAGATACATTCTCCGAGCTTTCTAACTTTTAAAAATCCAACTTCTGAGAACTTATTATTTTATTTTGGGAAGATCGTTACACCTGAATTAAAACTCCCTTTCAAAATTTCTAAAGGTCCATACAATTAAAAAAAAAAAACAAACTCTCTCAACTAAGACACAAAGCATATGTGGGTTAGAGGTTTCTCTTCCCATCCTCATCAAGGCCTCATGACACAACTCTGAGGAAGGGGGACCAAAACAGCTATCCCCCTGAGGAAGATTCAAATACTTTGGTGATTACCACATGATAAGCAACAAGTGAAAACAAAGTAAAATAGGACTGAGAGACTATCACAAACTGCTTACATTAAATAATAGGCTGGCACATAAACTGAGACAAAAGTGAAAGCAGCCTTGAAAGATGCCACTATTTGGGCACAATGGAAGCTCAGATAAAAACTACCTCTAATTTAGGAGATGTTTTGTCAGGGAAGAATCAAGAATTTCAAGGAGAAATTCTGGGGCCAAAGAGGAAAAATCATGAAAAGAATAGAATGATGAAAACTACGGTGGCCACAGTTTTCTTTATAGCTGACGTGTATTAATTTTAGCTGCAAGAGTCCAGCGTGAGATATGAAACAAGAAAAGCAGCCAAGGGACACCCACCACCCAAGCCCAGACAACCATGTTGGGACTTGGCACTGTGAAATTCAATGAAATCCAGTCCCTGCCCAGAGCTGCTCCCTGTGTCGTCAGAGAGGATGGGTGGAACACATGAACATCAATGTTACCAGAGATATGCTATAACGAAAGCCAACAAAGTGCAATGGGGCAGAGCTGAGACAATCTTGAATGAATGACTGATCCTGGCAACATAAAGTCAGTGTAAGAGCTTAAGGAGATAGTACAATAGTGAAGGAAAAAAAGCAAGAGAGAGACCTTAACCATGAGCCAAAGGATGGAGAACTTACTGACAAGAAACATATTGACAAGCAAGTCCAGAGCCTTGAGGACACCATGCTAGTGACACAAAGCTAGTCCCAAAAAGACAAGTGCTATACGATTCCTTATTTGAGCTAATTAAGTTGGTCCAAGAGAGGAGGTGGAATGGTGGCTGACAGCAGCTTCAGGGAGAACACTGTTTAACAGGTATAGAGTTTCAGTTTTACAGAATGAGGAAAGTTATAAAGATGGATGGTGGCCACAGTTGCACAACATTATAAGTGTATTTAATATCAGTGAACCATAGCTTAAAAATGATTAAGATGGTAAATATTTTGTTATGTGTATTTTTAATAATTTTTTAAAAAATACCCCAATAACAAACACTTTATAATAATCTAGGACAAAACTAAACCATGGTTCTAGACATATAGTAGAGATGTTCAGATCTGTATGGCAATTTCAAGGGGGATAAATCAAATTATACTGCCTAGGTAAGGAAAAAGTCTTAATGACTTCTAATTCTAACAGATTCTAATGAATTCAACAGACTAGAATTAACATATTCAATAGATATGAGTGCTCTATATTTGACACTTGCTATCTAACTTCATAATCAGTAGCTTTTTCAAAAACGAAGATTTGTTTCTACACACACACATACACATACTAGAATAGGCTTCAGGAATACAGAATAAAGGGAACAAATCCTTCAAGGCCACAATGGCAGTCCAGGGCAGCAGCAGTTAGAAGCACAGCTCAGGAGTCAGATCGCCAGGAAGTATAGTCAGGGTCACCCTCCTGAGCTCAGAGACCTGTCTGAGCTTCTGTGACAAAGGATTGCTGGGAAGATTAAATAAACATACACAAAGTACTTTAATTACCCGCTTGTCACACAGTTACAGTTGCTCAATAAATGCTAGACATTGCTGTTATAATGTTATGTACATTACACCCATTAAGCAATTTAAAAACTGGAGTAAAGTAAATTATTTTAAAAAAATGTAAAAACAATCATTTACTCTGACTTCAATTGGAAAGTCAGGGACAAAGAATCATGAGGCATGGGGAGTAAAACTTATCTCTGAATAAAATGAAAGTCTATCAAAATCTTGGCCAATTCCTGCTGAATGGGCCTAGCATGTTAATAAAAACCACTGAGCAGAGAAGAGGCAAGGATCAGGAAGTGAGCTCTGCATCACCAAGAGCCCACTGTGCACCTTCCTCCACATTCAAAGCCCCTTCCTAGTTCATAAATGATTAAACAAGACTCAAAGAGTTTAACTTAAACTTATCAAAAACTCATCAGGCTATTAGTGACAGAGCTACGATTTGATATTTAACTCCAAGGGCTACACTTTCTCCACCAAACTGTGCTGCCAGAATAACAACAGTAATTTCCACTTCACACTGAAGCTGCTTTGGAATAGGAAGGGAAAGCTGTGTAAGGTCAACTCTGACTGTTCTCATGGACTCCAGAATGTTTAGAGGAAATAACCAATGACAAAACTCAAATTTAATGTTAACATGACAGAACTATAGGTTAGGAAGAGCTGTGGCAACACTCTGGGCACTCAACACTGGTAAGGCTGTAAGTGGCACACACAATCAATATCAGTTCCCCTTTCCAGACAGCAACTGGGCAATATGCAGAAAGTGACTAAAAACCACAGTGCTAAAGGCTTACAGATAGCTGGGAAGAGAAGAGAAGCGAAAAGCAAAGGAGAAAAGGAAAGATATTCCCATCGGAATGCAGAGTCCCAAAGAATAGTAAGGAGAGATAAGAAAGCCTTCGTCAGCGATCAATGCAAAGAAATAGAGGAAAACAACAGATTGGGAAAGACTAGAGACCTCTTCAAGAAAATTAGAGATACCAAAGGAACATTTCATGCAAAGATAGGCTCGATAAAGGACAGAGATGGTAGGGACCTAACAGAAGCAGAAGATATTAAGAAGAGGTGGAAAGAATACACAGAAGAACTGTACAAAAAAGATCTTCACGACCCAGATAATCACGATGGTGTGATCACTCACCTAGAGCCAGACATCCTGGAATGTGAAGTCAAGTGGGCCTTAGAAAGCATCACTACGAACAAAGCTAGTGGAGGTGATGGAATTCCAGTTGAGCTATTTCAAATCCTCAAAGGTGATGCTGTGAAAGTGCTGCACTCGATGTGCCAGCAAATTTGGAAAACTCAGCAGTGGCCACAGGACTGGAAAAGGTCAGTTTTCATTCCAATCCCAAAGAAAGGCAATGCCAAAGAATGCTCAAACTACCGCACAATTGCACTCATCTCACACGCTAGTAAAGTAATGCTCAAAATTCTCCAAGCCAGGCTTCAGCAATACGTGAACCGTGAACTTCCAGATGTTCAAGCTGGTTTCAGAAAAGGCAGAGGAACCAGAGATCAAATTGCCAATATCCGCTGGATCATCGAAAAAGCAAGAGAGCTCCAGAAAAACATCTATTTCTGCTTTATTGACTATGCCAAAGCCTTTGACTGCGTGGATCACAATAAACCGTGGAAAATTCTGAAAGAGATGGGAATACCAGACCATTTGACCTGTCTCTTGAGAAACCTGTATGCAGGTCAGGAAGCAACAGTTAGAACTGGACATGGAACAGACTGGTTCCAAATAGGAAAAGGAGTACGTCAAGGCTCTATATTTTCACCCTGCTTATTTAACTTACATGCAGAGTACATCATGAGAAACGCTGGGCTGGAAGAAACACAAGCTGGAATCAAGATTGCCGGGAGAAATATCAATAACCTCAGATACGCAGATGACACCACCCTTATGGCAGAAAGTGAAGAAGAACTAAAGAGCCTCTTGATGAAAGCGAGAGAGGAGAGTGAAAAAGTTGGCTTAAAGCTCAACGTTCAGAAAACTAAGATCATGGCATCTGGTCCCATCACTTCATGGCAAATAGATGGGGAAACAGTAGAAACAGTGTCAGACTTTATTTTTTGGGGCTCCAAAATCACTGCTGATGGTGATTGCAGCCATGAAATTAAAAGACGCTTACTTCTTGGAAGGAAGGTTATGGCCAACCTAGATAGCATATTTAAAAGCAGAGACATTACTTTGCCAACAAAGGTCCGTCTAGTCAAGGCTATGGTTTTTCCAGTGGTCATGTATGAATGTGAGAGTTGGACGGTGAAGAAAGCTGAGCACCACAGAATTGATGCTTTTGAACTGTGGTGTTGGAGAAGACTCTTGAGAGTCCCTTGGACTGCAAGGAGATCCAATCAGTCCATCCTAAAAGAGATCAATCCTGGGTGTTCATTGGAAGGACTGATGTTGAAGCTGAAATTCCAATACTTTGGCCACCTCATGCGAAGAGTTGACTCATTGGAAAAGACCCTAATGCTGGGTAGGATTGGGGGCGGGAGGAGAAGGGGACGACAGAGGATGAGATGGTTGGATGGCATCACCAACTCGATGGACATGGGTTTGGGTAGACTCCGGGAGTTGGTGATGGACAGAGAGGCCTGGCGTGCTGCAATTCATGGGGTCGCAAAGAGTTGGACACGACTGAGCGACTGAACTGAACTGAAAGGCAGTTTGGCTAACATGAAGATTAAGCCAAAGATGTTCACCAACAATGTTATTCAATATCACTACAAATTCCAAGAAGTGCATTATGACAGGGAAAAAAAGTCATACAAAAATGGAAAGAGGAAACAATCATCCTTATTTATAAATAATATAATTTTCCGTCTGCAAAACAGAATTGAATAAAATTAGTACTATTAAGAGGATTCAGTAAAATGGGAGAACCAAACACATACGAATCAATTCAAAGTGATGAATGAATCCATGTGTTTACCTAATCCTTCCCTCTCTCAAAGTTCCTTAAAATGATCAAATACAAATGTAACATAAAAAATGTTTTCAGGGACTTCCCTGGTGGCCCATGGGTTAGGACTCCAAATTTCCACTGCTGGGGCACCAGTTCGATCCCTGGTCAGGCAACGAAGATCCCACATGCTGCAAGGTGCAGCCAAAACATGGGGGGGGGGGCGCGGAAAGGAGGGTCAGAAAAAGTGAAGTGTGAAAAGGACAGGTCAGCAGTGCTAGTTAGTTAGGGGTGCACAGCTGCTCCCAGACTCTCTCCCATCCGTGAACGAAGACGCGATTTGCTCCATTCTTTATCACCTTTACTGACAACACTATAAAGATCAAAGGTGACAACGTTTATAGAAATACTCTGAAGAATGTATTATGTTTTATAAACTAAAAGGTGGGGTGCTTTGTCAAATTTACAGTATTAATTTGATTCTTTCTGGGTTGCCATAAGGCACCACGTGAAATTGGCCTTCTTGTAAATGCTTTTCTGTTTTTACAGTATTACTTCTAACTTGCTGTTTTGAAATCACTGAGTCTCCCCAGTCCTCAGAGCATCCCAGCTCTGCAGTTCTGAGAGAGAAGGATGGTTGCACGTGTTCTGTTTAAGACAAGACATGTCAGAGGCATCCCCCATGGTGTGCAGGAGAGAAAGGTCATATGGAATAAAGTGTTTCCCATAACCCATACACAGCACTCCCAACTTTCACTCAACTGCAGGGCTCCTTAAGCACTGCTTTAGAATACCAGGGGCTTATAAATCTTTTAAAGCAGTAATAAATGTCCTTCAGAAGGCAGGACACTCAGTAGAGTGAGGGGAATGTCAGACAGAGCAGCCTTCCAGAGGGTGTGGTCTTCCACTGCAGCACCATTTACTCAGGTGCTCATCACGTCCTTCCCCGCAAAGCCAGTAACACTCACGCTTCCTCACAACCCATGTTTTCTGAGGAGGGGAAAACTGAGTTTTCATTTTAAATACACTAATAAGTCAAATGGGTAATAAACCACCTTTGTGACTGATGTGAAAACACAACAGATGCTGCACATTTGAGAAGACCACCAATTCCCAAATCCTTGAATTGCACTATGAACAACTCTCAGGATTATCAGACTGCTCTGTCTTTGTCTTGCAATCACTAGGTGATGCTTTTGAACCTGCTTGGATTAGTGCATACAGCTTCGCAATTCAGAAGCGCAGTCAATCCCAATTTAATTCCAACTCATAGAGGGCTCTCAGATTCATACAGGGGACAACCTACGTGTATAACCAAACAACTAAAAGAGGACTATTATTCAAAACTTCAGAGATAGGTGGAGTACTCGATGTGCCAATGAACCAGTGACCCCAACAAGACAACAACATTAAAAATGAACAATCCACTGGCACACCTTGATCTAGTGAATGTGATATAGGAAGATTCAGTTTCACAAGGTTAAAATTACTGGATTTTAGAAAAAAAATTCACAAAAGGATCCCTTCTGATAGCAGGGGATCAGGGCCCTAACCACTGACTCTCCTTGTGTATTAAAAATATAATTTAATTTAAAATATTTTATTTATACTCAGGTTTTCAGGAACATATCTCCCACATCA
The DNA here is from genome assembly GCF_054371585.1 of Giraffa tippelskirchi. Classification (NCBI taxonomy): domain Eukaryota; kingdom Metazoa; phylum Chordata; class Mammalia; order Artiodactyla; family Giraffidae; genus Giraffa; species Giraffa tippelskirchi. Next base: position 157,557,726 of record NC_137283.1, on the reverse strand, counting down.
AGCTACCTCGCTTAATTAAACTTCAGCCACAATTTCTGAGTTCAAACAATGCTGACATAAAAACAGGCTATAATTTATTTCACTAAAAAAAAATTTTAATAATTCATTTCACCAAAGCAGAAATTTAATTCTTAAAAGGGCAACTCCAGAATTTATTTAGCAGGCTCATCTCCTCAACTTACCGGATTTTTTTTTGTTGGTAGAGTAGTAGGGGTGGTAGTATTTTGTTTTGGTTTCACTTGGGGTTTTATTATTCTGTTTAAATCTGAATGCAAAGTTGCCTAGGCGCATTCACAGCCTGGTTCCATTTTCCGTGACCCCTTGTCAGCTCTTCCCATGAAATGCTGGAGCAGAGAGACTTTCTCTAGTCATGACATGAAAAACAGGGGTGTGGCAGCCATGCTCTGCCGCATGGACTGGGGAGTAGAGGACACTGGTCTGTAACTGAGAGCTCAGAAGCACTGAGGGAAGCTAAGGATGGGGACAGAGAGAAGCAAAGCGCTTCCCAGGCCCATCCACAGCGTGTTCCAGTCTCTGGGTCCTGGTCTGTAGCCCAGCTGTATCCCTGCAGAGATTCAAGGAGACAACCCGAAACCCTTCCAATTGCCTTTCATGTGTGACTGAGTTCACTTAGATCTCTCTTACTTGTAACCACGAGTACCCTATCTGACAGCAGACTCCAGGGTCCTTTCTGTGGACTATTTTCAAAGAGATAAGATAGAAGCCTGCAGGAGGTAGAGGGAACCCAGTAGGGTCTGCAAGCAGAGGGAGGCAGGCAGCACCTCAGCACCTGCACTGGTGGCAGTGGCTGAACAGATGACTGCCTGCAGCCTCCTGCATCCTCAGCAAGCCACCCGAGGTCAGCCCCTCCAGTTAACCAGGTAACGCCAGGCTCAAAGGGAAGTGAGCTATCCCCTACCCCACACCCCTGCTTCACAAGAGAACACCATCACAAAGCACTGTGCCTGAAGAGCAGAGCTTCCCAGCTGCCAGAACAGCAAAGCCAACCCAGAGAAACAGGGGCACAATACCCCTAATCCACCGAGTCAACGCTCATGCAGAAGGGAAACAAACTCCAGTTTAAAACCAGAGGGACACCCATCAGCGCATACTGATGGTTTTTATGCATATTTTGTAAACAGAGAAGAAGCATCCACTATTTCTTATGTATGTCAAAGTACTTAGTGAAAACACGACCCATTGTGACAGTCACACAACTGCGTAAATGGACTGCCACTGAACTGTACACCATCTAAAGAGCTACAATGGTAAAATACATTGTGCATGTTTTACCACAATTTAAAACAACCACAAAAAACATGATACATCAAGAGTCACAGAGACAGACTGAACCCCCCACCCTGTAACAAACACCACGCATGGTGTTACCTGTAACAGTCATGTAAATAACCTGTCCCCTTACCATGGGCAATTCAGGACAGAACTGGGGTGACCTGAGAGGTTGTCTGAGTGGGGAGAAGAGAGTTGTGGTTTGGGGGAGGTGGGAGTGGGGACTGCTGAACCCAGGCTGCTTTCTCCTAAAATGAGGAGTGATGAAAACTCACTCCAGTCTATTTCCCCCACCTCCTAAGACCTGATCAGCACGATCTTACTATTTCTAATTCCTAAGTATTTCAACATAAACTCCTCAGAAGTCACTGCTGGTTTCCTATCAGCCACAAACAGATGGCAACCCGGAAGAGTCCTGTTCCCATTATGCCAACTTGGCGGGAAGCTCACCTGCCACCACCTGAAACACTGATCCCTCCTACCTGCACGCAGAAGGCTCCCAAACACAACTCCAATCCCGCCCAGATGCCCACTGATCAGCATCCTTAAAAGCAGGGGGGAGTCTCATTACAACTCCACTAATTAATAAACATAAAGAGGGACCACATCGCATCCTAATATGATTACAGGAGACTGCAGCTTTCGTTGCAGTTTCACTCTGCAGTTCAGGCTGGTTCCCGGCCTGATTACACTGGGACAGAATCCAGTTTTCTAATGTATCCATATGTATGAGAATCAGAGCAGATCTTACTCCACCAAATCTGGAGAAAAACCTCTGGAGATGCTAAAAGTTCAATTTCAGACACATTAATACATCCTTAACATTTTATTTACAATGAAACTATCCAGGTTGTTTTTATAACTCCAACACAGATTTCTTAGCTGCAATTTTTTTTAATTTAAATGATCAAACACTAAGAGAATGAGAGACTATTCACAAATTACGCCTAAATTAGAAAACCTGAAAGCTGCCTCCGTGCATGTAGCATGTGTACATACATAAAACTTTGTGTGTGTGTGTATATCACACACACACACACTAGCAAGAAGGGAGAAAAGAAAAAGTAGACTGTTTATTTCATCAGACTCCAAGCAGAGATGCTCCTCTGTGCTTTGTGGACGTACCTGCTAATCACCAGGGCCTTAACCACTGACTGCTCCTTTCCTGCTCAGCAAATCAAACAGGACTCTTTGGAATGTTAAGCCAAGGTTTTCTTTAGTAGAGGCAGCTTGAATGAACTATAGCTCACGGCTCTCCTGCCACTCTCCAGTAATGAAACCCTTCAATGGCTCTGCTCCTGCAATAAAGACCAAAACCTTTAAGCATGGGATACAGGCCCAACACAAAATGGATTTCTTTCACCAAGGCCTGTGCCTTTCCTCAAGGAAGCAATCTCTGATCTTCTGACCAGATCAAATCCCTTCACAGTTATGAATGAATGAAAGAGTTAGCATGTCTTTCAGTGCAAGTAATCTCAACTCAGGCTGCCTTATACAATAGGGAAATTTATTTCGCACAAGAAGTCCGAAAGCAGTGGGGGCTGGACTCTGAGGAACTCGGCTCTCTTCTTGGCTCTGTCCTCTCCCCTGCACCAGCTTCATGTTCAGACTGAGGCAACACGGCTGCAGCAACTCCAGGCACCACACTCAGACAGGACCATGCTCAGAAAAAAAGGACTATCTTTCCTTGTGTTGTCATTTTAAGACTGAGAAGTTTTCCAGAACCTCCTGGTAGAAAAGAATTAGGGCTCACGCTTATCCCCACTGCAGTCACCAGCAGTGAGTGGGACCAGCATGATCGGCTGACACAGACCAGGATAAACCCCTGTGCTGGGACAGTCATGCAGACGGGGAGAGTATCTGAACAAAGCCTCAAATCCCTTACAAAGGGAAGAAAGGACAGGGGCAGCTAGTTACCAGTCTGAGAGATATGCCAGCTGTCACCAAGAGACACCTCTACTGGCCTCGCCCACCTGTGTCTATAACACCAGTGCCAACAGCCTGGAGGGGAGGCCACAGGGCAGAAGAGAAGAGATGCAGGCCTTTTGATCAGCAGGTGTGGACTTATCCCAAGACTTCTGCTTAACAGTTACACGACCATGAGCATACACCCAGACCTCAGTTTTCTCATAAAATGAAAAATACATGCTTGACCTAATGTGCAGGGTTGCTGTGAAGACCAGACAAAACAGCTGATGTAAAAAAAAGTCTTTGTAAAAGCAATGACCATAACTAAAACTCATAGAAAAAGTCACAAGCCATCAAGAAAAATCCTCTGGGGGGCAGGGGGGTGGTGGTGTGTGGGGAGGCTAATTCTGGCCAAACTGAAGCAGGTATAATCTACTAATGGACATGTGCTTTAAAAATTATATTTCCATTGATTTACTTGTGACCTGGGTGGAGGTTTTCCAATGTGACCTACTGATTTTCTCTAAGAGTTGAGATAGAACAGAACAACTCTACGGAAACTGTCTAAGGGGTCTGCAGAAAATCAACCCAGGGTCCTCTTCTCAGCTTTTTCTTTGATCCCTTCTCCACAAGCATGCCTGGCAATCACATTCTCACTGCTTTCTAAATCAAAAGGCAGGGTGGTGGTGTTTCACAAATCAGAAAAGGCTGAGAAAATGTGTTTTCAGTCTGAAGAGGGGACTGACTTGAATGCACGGTAGAAGCCAGCAGTCGCCCACGAGAAAGCTCAGCCCAGCTCACGTGAAGGCGTATGAGTCGTGATGCCTATAGATAGCAAGTGAAGAGGCATCTAAGGCCTCCCTGCTCATGCTATTTTTATCAGGCAGTGTGGGCATGGAGTCACTCAACATGGCTTGTGTTCTACACCTAACTTCCTGCCTGCCCTCCCCACCTCTGACTTCATTCATCTGTCTCTACTCACAGTAAGGTAGAGATGGGTGAGCAAGCCCCAGAGAGTCTCAAACCCATCTAAAGAGTAAAACATGTGTTTGTATATGCCAACCACATTTTTTCTCATTAGATACACCACCATTTGGGCAATAAAGTTAGAAGACCAGCAGTGCCTAGCACCACAATTCTGGAGGATGAAAGAGTGATATTCTGGGCTTACTTTGATGTCGAGGAACTTACAATGCTTCCTCATGGTGAGGCCACCTTTCTGAGACTTAAAAAAATCAACAACATATGATTTTTCACTCCAGTCCAGGCAAAAGAACGAGGTAACAGTGTGAGAGCAAAGACATTCTAGGGAATTGCCATGCAGGGAAACAGTGTGGACAGTTTCAGAGGTATTTCTACACCTACATGGCCACACAAATGCAGAAGGCACTCCCAAGACACACACTTCCTAGGGGCAGGTGTGTCTAATAAGACTGACAATCAAGAATATTTTCCCTCGGGCTTCCCTGGTGGCTCAGGGGTAAAGAATCCACCTACCAATGTGGGAGACCTGGATTCGATCCCTTATTCAGGAAGATTCCACATGCTGCAGAGTAACTAAGCCAAGGTACCACAACTTCTGGGCCTGTGCTCTAGAGCCCACGTGCTGCAGCTGCTGAAGCCTGCACACTGCAACTCCAGAGTAGCACCCACTCACCACAACTGGAGAAAACCCGCACGCAGCAACGAAGACCCAGCACAGCCAAAAATTAATTTTTTAAAAAAAGAATGTTTTCCATTATGTGTGTGTGAAAGAATTCTGTAAACCATAAAGCTGCCACATTTCACACAAGTGCAGTGTCTGGAGCTCACCTACTCCACAGAACACATTGACATGTGTGGTCCTGCCTCTTCAAAACTCTCCCCTCTTAAGCAGCGTGGTACCCTGGGAAGGACATCAGTGAAAACACTGCTGCAACTGGAAGGAAGTCTAGAGCTTAGTTAATGACAATACACTTGCACCGATGCTGACTTCTTAGTTTTGACAAATGTCCTGTAGTTCTACAGGGTGGTAACATCAGAGTGAGCTGGGTGAGGAGCCTGAGGAACTCTCTGTACAAGGTATCTTTGCACCTTTTCTGTGAATCCAAGATTATTATTCCAAGATTCAAAGCTTAAAGTTTAAAACACCTGACTGCTTTATTAAAAGAAAGCAAGAAAAGCACTCCACAGGTAAAGACTTTCTAAGCAAATGATCAAAGCAGAAACTATGGAAAAAAGATAGATTTGACTACATAGAAAATTTGAACTTTTACACATAAAATGTACTATGAACAGAGTTGGAACTGAAAGGCAACCAAGAAAGGAGGAGATCATTTATACACAAGAAGAGGGATACATATACAGAACACAGTAAACTTTTTTTTAATTAAAAGAAAGAAAAGGCCACATGCCTAAGTGCTCCATCTGCTACAATTGCTTTCACACAACTCAAATCCGTATGCCAAACTCGAATCTGGGCTCCTTAAACCACGTGTTTTCCCCACCTCACCACCCACACCTAGGGGCTCTGTTATAGAAAGCAGAACTTTAGTGTAGCCTTCTCCATAAGCAGTGAACTCCATTTAACTTCTTAGACCACTCCCAACCAAAGTGTCCTTCTAGAATCCACGACTCTTTTCTTCTATGAGCCCAATATGTTAAGGTTACCTACTTGGTGCCCATAATAGTGAAAATAGGTCCAACCACAACCAGAAGAGGGAATCCCGAGAGAAGACTAAAGTGTGCCAAGACCTCCACAGGTCAAAACCAGATTCAAATTTCAGCACCAGCCAATCAGAAAAGAAGGAATCAGAAAAGCATTCACCACAGGTGGGCAGTCGCTTCCCACCTGGGGCCCCATTTATCTGGACTTCTAGAGACTCACATATTCAAAGAAAAGCATCTTTTTTAAAATAAAATATAGCTACAACAACTCACCAGTTTACATTAGAACCAACCTATCTTAGTAATCTTTTGGTTGTTGCTATTTTCGGGCTTTTAAATTTAGAAGGGGACTAAAGAATTTGAAGAAAGAATGTATTTCTTTCAAGATGTCCCCAGGACTTCCCTGGTGGTCCAGCAGTTAAGAATCCACCTGCCAGTGCAGGGGGCACAGGTCTGATTCCTGGTCGGGGAAGATCCCTCATGCCACAGGGCAACTAAGTCCATGAGCCACAACTACTGAGCCCACATGCCCTAGAGCCCATGCTCACTAACAGGAAAAGCCATCGCAATGAGAGGCCCTCGAACTGCAATGAAGACTGAGGACAGCCAAAAGTCAATCTGTAAGCAAATTTTTTTAAAAAAGATATATGACCTCATATATAAGTCCTCATATATGCATAGTTTATATTATGTCAGAGTTAGAATCATATTAAGAATTAATTTAAGTCACATTAATCATATCAAAATTAAGCAAAAAGAACACTGAAGTTTCACACATAAAACAGTATAGAGGTCAAGAAACAAAATACTTTTCACACAACAGTGTGACCATGATTAAAACCACTAGATAAAAATTCAGGAGCTGCTTTCCACAGCTGCTGCTAAGATGCTCCATCCTTCCGAGGAAGCTCAGGCTGCGCTGGGGTAGCACCTCACCCGGCAGCCCCCTCCATATTCGCCAGTACTGTGGCCTCCGCCTTGGAGCTTGCCTGCATCTACCAGGCCCTCATCCTGCACAACAAAGAGGTGATGGTCACGGAGGGCAAGATCAATGCCCTCGTTAAAGCAGCTGGTCCTTCCTGGCCAGGCTTGTTTGCAAAGGCTTTGGCCAGTGTCAACATCGGGGACCTCACCTGCAAGGCGGGGGCTAGTGGCCCTGCCCCAGCAGCTGATGCTCCACCAGCGGGAGGTCCTGCCCCCTCCACCCTGCTGCCCCAGGTGAGGACAAGAAAGCAGAAGCCCAGAAAAGAATCTGAAGAGTCTGACCATGACGTGGGCTCTGGTCTTCTTGACTAAACCTCTTTAGGAACACATACAATAAAAGGCTGAGTTTTTTGCAAAAAAAAAAAACAAAAAAGAATTAGGAGCTAAAACTCTGCATCCTAGTTGATTATATTCTCCAATATAAGATATAATATAATTATATATTGATATATAACCTTCTGCAGACTTTCTGTTGCCCTACTTACCTAGAATTTCCTATGCTATGAGATGGTTTACTTCTCAAAATAACACTAAGTACTTAAGACAGTGCTTAAGGTGAGATAGATACAAAGAGAGGAGAAGAATTAAACTCAACCTTAACTTCTGGAAGTTTATTGATGATTTAATCTATGAATGAGTCCAAGACGCCTCCTTCCTCAGACATTTCAGCTTGGGTCCATGTTACTGCTCATCACCACTAAAGGAGGCTCAACTCAAACCAAATGTGCTAGTCATTTACCATCGAGTAAAAGGACTGATGATAACTGCCCAGAATTAAAAGGGTGAAGTAACTGGCTTAAATTGACCTCCAGTGATTGTTGGTACCATTCACGTGACAGTGCTTACCTCTTCTCCACAAAGCTTCAGCTGTCTGCATACACCAGAGAAATAGCTCTGTTCCCCAAAGCCAAGCACGTGCATCTTTCTGTGTCTCGCAAAAGAGAAAACCTTCACCATCTGAACATAAGAGGACAGCCAAGGAGACTGGAGCCATTTCTATGACCACTAATCAGCGGAGACCACCACCATTTGCAAATCAGACATCAAAGAAAGGGAAGGCAATGGGGTATCCCAGGCTCTCAGAATTAAGAACAATACACTATTTCTGAACCATGGGTCACTCCTGAGGCTTCTCTACTTATTTACAATAAGTTTATTACATTAAATTCATAGTAAGCCGATGCCAAAGCACCTCATAAACATTACTGTTTCTATGCATACCTCTGTAAAGAAAAGCATTTTTAGCCTAGGAGGAACCTACAATGGAGGGTACTTAAGGTTTCTCTATCCCATTGCTTGCACATCAATACATATAAGATACAAGTCCTATTCACTTTGTGTATGCATGCTAAGTCACTTCAGTTGTGTCCAACTCTTCACGACCCTATGGGCTGTAGCCCACTAGGCTCCTCTGTCCATGATATTCTCCAGGCAAGAATACTGGAGTGGGTTGCCATTTCCTCCTCCAGGGGATCTTCCCGGTCCAGGGATCGAACTTGCGTCTCTTACATCTCCTGCATTGGCTGGCGGGTTCTTTACCACTAGTGCCACCTGGGAAGCCCCTTATTTACTATACTGTATCACAAAATTTTTCAAAACAACATTAATCAGTTGATCAAAAACCTAAAGAATTCTATTCCATACAGCACTGTAATCACGCAGCTTGTTAATCGTCCAGAAAAGGTTCAGTACTGATGAGTTAAAATTAAAGGTTGACATAATTAGATAAAATTGAATTATGGCGATAATTTGTGGACTTCATACATCAGCACTTTGCCCTCCACTTATAACAGAGATCTGGGCTGTCATGGCTGTAAGAATGGTGAGGAGGAGGGAGATACAAAATCAAACACAACCAGGGTGCTATAAACTCAAAAAGTTTGGGAGCTGATGCTCGAGTAAGCCACAATGGATAGATTCTGGGCAGCGCCCCAATCCAACACAACTTAATTTATTCCCAAATCCCTCAGAATCACCGTTGGGTGAGGAGACAAAGCAATGTGTGTGCCACTTACATACTCACTCCATCAAAGTATTAAAAATTATTACTACTGGAATAAACTGTGAGCTATTTTTTACTAAGAGTTGCTGTGTTTTAGTCAACATTTCAAATATTACAGAATTTATTTCATCATTCAGATATCAGAAAACTCTAAAAAGTTAACTTCCTACACAGGCAGCACAGACTGGCTTTCTCATTTCATGGGCCATGGGTTTCTCATTTCTCATTGCCATCTTTATGGCAAGCACAAAAATGAAAAGGATTCAAAGTATTGGTAGGCACTGGAAAACGTGACCCAAGTTAAGCCACCCACCTACCCGTTCCATGATCTAACCTCCTTAAACTCCTTTCTCTCAGGTAAGTTAATTCCAGGTATGACTTTAAGGCATTCTTATATATGACAGATGTTAATACACAAATTTTCTGATATTTTAACACTTACATACAGTAACTGAAATGTCAGCTCTGGGTGTGCAGGCTTTTCATCCACAGCATTAGCCTAACTTCTTATCATGCATGTTCTGATATTCTAACCATTGGAGCTGAATTTGCCAATCAGCTAAAAGGCTGTCTGAAGCTTAAGAAACTGATTTATGGGTGAGGATGATCCTGTATATTCTTAGCATATGGTACCATCACTACCGATCAACTTTTCAGGAATATTAAAACTGTTTCAGTACTACCCAGCATGTCCTCATGGAGAGGACCTCACGGAGGGCCTCTGACAACACTATTTTGTCACAGCTGTCACTGACAGTGCCATGTGTTTCCCCAGGACAGTATCATATACTCTTAAAAGCCAAAGATGAAAGAAAGCTAAGTACGGGGACAACAACACAGTACTCAAAGTGTGTTCTACATAAGACTCTTGATTTCTCTTGCCAGAGGCTAAAAATTAACACACACACATCATGTGTAACTTCCTTGGAAGTCTAAACTAATCTTCCCTTTATTGTTTGCAAGAAACTGGTCAAAGAAACATTCAATTTGGATGAAAAAATTCTGAACCCAGTGACATCTGTCTCTATCTAAGTAGAATTTGAAAACACTGAGCAACACTTTTAGAAGGCAGATACCAAAGAGCCTGCAGAATTGAGTCCTAACTAGTAAAAAAGCTTGGGATCAACAGCTGAGACTTAAATGGAAAGGTTGAGGCTGTCATAAAAATTATTTCTGAAAAAGGCCAACTTCTTAGTCTTAATCAGACATGAACAGATCTCATACAACAAAACCTTTAACCCAGGAGCTCTACCATGCCCATTCCAAACAGAGAGGAAATGTCCAAGTATTAAGACTACCAAAAAAGAAACAGCATAAATAACTGTAACAACATAATAACTTCTATTATGCATTTCCAAATCCTTTCACATCCATTAAGGTCTAAATTAAGTCTTTAATTTTTAAAAAGTGAGAACTTGTGAATCTTAAACTGTAGTGTGTGTTATCTTTCTCAAAGCTCTTTCCATGTTGACTCTAATCGTGATTTTGATTAAAAATAGTAACAGTGAGAAAGATGTTCAAGTAAGGCTATATTATCTGCACAGACCTTTGCACACCTACAGAATAATTTTCTACAATCTACAACCTACTATTCCATTACTATTGGAGGTTTTCCATAAACACTACTTTTCCATTCTATTCTAAAAATACTCTTTCTCTGAAAGGTGGGTATCCTTGTCACCACACAAATGCAAAGACTTCTATTTCTGCTTACTGACATCAGAGAAATATACCTGATTTTTAATTAACCACATTTAAAGGGAAAACAGCATAATTTTTTAAATCCATGAATAATTGAAAATTTTAATTTTGACCCATTATTTTCTATGAAAGACAAATCAAGTAGAGTTGATCCACTTGTATAGGTTCTAACATGACAAAAACAATATCTAAAAGGGAAAGAAAGACCAAGTTTATCAGAGTTTGTAGTCTTTATGGAGATGTAGTAATTAATCCAATGTTTCTGAGCAAAGAATGTATTTAATTTTACCTGAATGTGTGGTGGTGGTTTAGTGACTAAGTCGTGTCAGATTCTTATAGCCCCATGGACTGTAGGCTGCCAGGCTTCTCTGTCCATAGGATTTCCCAGGCAAGAATACTGGAGTGAGTTGCCATTTCCTTCTGTAGGGTATCAAACTTGAGTCTCTTGTGTCTCCTGCACTGGCAGGTTCCTTACCACTAGCAACAGCTGGGAAGCCCCATTTGAATGTGTAGCAGGTGTCTATCTCCTTGTCTTCCTGGAATCATCCCTTTCTTTAGTAAAAAAGCACCCCAACTTAACTTTTGATTCAGTTCAAGTCTCTCAGTCCTGTCCAATTCTTTGCAACCCCATGGACTGTGGCACACCAGACTTTCCTGTCCATCACCAACTCCTGCAGTTTGCCCAGACTCATGTCCATCGAGTCGGTGATGCCATCCAATCATCTCATCCTCTGTCATCCCCTTTTCCTCCCATCTTCAATCTTTCCCAGCATCAGGGTCTTTACCAATGACTCAGTTCTTCGCATCAGGTGGCCAAAATATTGGAGTTTCAGCTTCAGCATCAGTCCTTCCAATGAATATTCAGGACTTATTTCCTTTAGGATTGACCAGTTTGATCTCCTTGCAGTCCAAGGGACTCTCAAAAGTCTACTCCAACACCACAGTGCAAAAGCATCAATTCTTCGGCGCTCAGCTTTCTTTATAGTCCAACTCTCACATCCATACATGACTACTGGAAAAACCATAGCTTTATCTATATAGACTTTTGTGGGCAAAGTGATGTCTCTGCTTTTTAATATGCTGTCTAGGTTTGTCATAGCTTTTCTTCCCGGGAGCAAGCGTCTTTTAATTTCATGGCTGCAGTCACCATCTGCAGTGATTTTGGAGCCCAAGAAAATAAAGTCTGTCACTGCTTCCATTGTTTCCCCATCTATTTGCAATGAAGTGATGGGACCAGATGGCATGATCTTAGTTTTTTAAATGTTAAGAGTTTTAAACCAGCTTTTTCACTCTCCTCTTTCACTTTCATCAAGAAGCTTTCCTACCTTGTGATTCCTGGACTCTAAAAACAAGTTCCATCTTTGTGGTGCTGTCAACTTCGAGCAACTGACAAATTACCTAAAAAGGCCAATCATATTCTCTCTCCAGGGAAATGAAACCTTATGACACGAGAATGAAATCAGTGGGTGCTGTCTTTGAGACCACCCGAAACAGATGGCTCACTAAGCGGTCCCTGGAACCTAGATTCTCGTAGGTATGATTCTTGGCCTCCAAAGCCTAGTTGTCCAGCATTTTCTATGCCTACTGTTCTGTAACCTCTCTTTTTCACTCAATAATTTATAATGGGCATCTTTCCAGACTGGTTAATACAGACTTATTATTTTCAATGGCTGCATGCAAAGTACTCTAATCAGTTCTTTACTCAGAGTATTTACTAAATAACTGCACACAGTAAATAGTTCTTACTATATACATATCTTTGTTAACTTTTCGTATTATTTTTCAGGATAAATTCCCAAATATGGAATTGCTGAGTTAAATGCGAATCTTACATTCTGATACATAACAGCTGCTACTGTGGGCTTCCCCTGTGGCTCAGATGGTAAAGAATCTGCCTGCAATGCAGGGGACCCAGGTTCAATCCCTGGGTCAGGAAGATCCCCTGGGGAAGTGCATGGCTACCCATTCTAGTATTCCTGCCTGGAGAATTCCATGGACAGAGGAGCCTGGCAGGCTACAGTCCATGGGATCACAAAGAGTTGGACATGACTGAGTGACTAACACTCTACACTCTAAGTAGCTATTTAGAATGAGTGCATCAGTTTATAAATCTACTTATAAATCTGACCAAGAGTACACAATTCCTTCATCTTCACCAGCACTGAGAATTACTATCATCCTTATTCCCATTTCAAACTGGGAAATGCCCAAATATTAAGACTAACTACCAAGAGGAGGCATACCAGAAGTAATCATAATAATATAATACCTTATATTAAGCTTTACCAAATTGTTTCACATCCATTAAGGTCTAAATTGAGTCTAAATTATACTGCTGATATAATCATTGAAAAATGGTGTTTTAGTTGGCTCAGACTGCCATTAAAAAATACCATAGTCTGGGGTGGCTTAAACAACAGAAACTTATTTCTCATAATTCTGGAGGCTGAAAACTCTAAGATTAAGACACCAAGGTAGATTTCATTTGAGACTCTTCTCTTGGCTTCTAAGTGGCTGCCATCTGGCTATAGGCTCAAATGACCCCTTCTTTGCACATGTTGGGGGCGGGGAAGGAAGTGTTGCAGAAAGGGTTAGTGAGGTCTCTGGCTGTCTGTCTCTTCTTATAAGGGTACTAATGCCATCATGAGGGCTCCATCCTAACCCTAATTACCTCCCAAAGGCCCCATGTCCAAATACCAGCACACTAGGGGACAGGGTTTCAACATAAGAATGTGAGGAAGAAACATTTGGTTTATTACAAATGGTATCTTATTTTTGCTTTTTTTTTGGCTGCAGTGCATGGAATATGGGATCTTAGTTCCCCATCCAAAGATCGAGCCTGTGCCCCCTGTATTGGGAGTGCCAGGAAAGTCCCTTATTTTTGCTTTTAATTTCATTTCTTTAATTACTAGTAAAATTGAACATTTTAATATATTTATTGGTCATTTACTTTCCCTTCCCTTGGAACAGGAAGAGTACAGATGAGCCTGGAACATTTCGTCACACCAGAAACCAAGAAAGCTACTACAGGCCACTGGAGGTGTGTCATAAGGACTCAGAGCCAACCTGAATACATCTATCTGACTAGATACACGGCAATTTGAGCCTCAAAAGGACAGTAATTGAAATGAACTCAAACACATCATATACGCTAAGACAGAGAAGTTCATAAAGATCCTCAGAAAAAAAAAGAAAAGAACCCTCCTCCATCCCCACTAGAGAATGTTAGGGAACCAATGCATGATTTTCAAAAGTGGTATGCTAAGGCGCTTCAGTCATGTCCAACTCTTTGCGACCCCATGGACTGTAGCCTGCCAGGCTCCTCTGTCCATAGGATTTTCCAGGCAAGAATACTGAAGTGGGTTGTCATGCTCTCCTCCAGGGGATCTTCTTGACCCAGGGATGGAGCCCACATCTCTTATGTCTTCTGCATTGGCAGGCAGGTTCTTTACCACTAGCGCCACCTGAGAAGCCCTAGAAAGTGGTAAACAAAGGGATATAAACCTTCCTAAGCAATCTATAGGGCTTCCCTCATGGCTCAGTCGGTAAAGAATCTGTCTACAATGCAGGTTGAGACTAGGGTTCAATTCCTAGGTCAGGAAGATCCTTTGAAGGAGGAAATGGCAACCCACTCCAGTATTCTTGCCTGGAGAATACCATGGACAGAGGAGCTTGGCGGGCTACAGTCCATGGGGTCTCAAGAGTTGGACATGACTTAGTAACTAAAGCACTACCACCACCACACAATCTATACCTCAGGACGAGTCTTTCATGTTCTTCAATATACATCGTCACTATAATATTAGGTGGGAAACAAAAACATCATCTGCACCAGCTGCAAATTTCAGAAAGATACACCATTTGTCACTATGCACGTGGAAGGGAAATTACAGGACTCACCAAGGATATAATGTACATCTTAGCTTTATCCCCCATTGTTCCTATATTTTTAAAGGTACTGAGCACTAGAAAAACAACTAATCTGATTTTGTTTTAATTAAACAAAATTATCTCACTATAATTTTCAGTGAGAACTCTTGATCATCATGAAAGCACCTCGGGTGCTAATGTTCAGTGTGTTAAAATTTAGAATGTTTATAAACAGAATGTAATATATATATACAACGGAATATTATTCAGCCTTTAAAAGGAAGTAGTGGATGAACCCTGAGAACATGCAAAGTGAAATAAGCCAGTCACAAAGGGACAATTACTGGATGATCCCACTTATATGAAGGTCCTAAAGTAGTCAAATACTTAGAGAAAGAAAGTAGAAGGGTGGTGGTCAGGAGTAGGGGAAGGAGGACAGAATAGGATGGGAAGTTAATGGATACAAGTTTCAGTTCAGGAGGATGAACAAGTTCTGGAGATGCTGGTGGTGATGGCTGCACAACAAGGTGAATGTACTTAATGTCACTGATCTGTACATTTAAAAATGCTTAACACAGTAAATTTTATATTATGCATATTTCATCACAAAAAACTTAGAATGTTTAATATGTTTACAAGTTTAGTTGACTAAATTAACATTATCCCAGCCAAATTAAAAGACATTTGACATTTGAATTATATATTCCCTGCAGTCTCACTAAGGGCAAATGTACAATTTAGGGAAAGCTTTTGGTAATACTGAAAATATTTCCCAGGGTCCTAACTAGGAACCAATGAAATAACTAAATCAAGACATTTCATAACAGAAGTTTTACTCAGTTTTTTAACGCATGTGATGAACCACATGCATAGTTGGGTCACTCAATCTACAGTTTTTCTCCATCTACAGAAGAGAACAGGAAAGAGTCTATAATTGATATTGTAAATGCAGTGAAACAGATGAAGAACAATGTCCAAGCCTAGCCCTGTGCACGGTAGGCACGCGAAAAACCTTCTAGAAATTCGGATATTTGGTGAACCTTCAGCAAGATCAAAAGACCACCTGGGCTTCTCATTCAGTCCTCGAGACCATCACAGTGAGAGCGCTGAAATGCATCCTGAAAGAAGGCTGCTGTGTTGTCATTGTTCTTTCCTTACCGGGGAATCTCAGCATCAATGTTGAGTGGTTCAGTGTAAAACAGGTTTCATGAACCACGTATCCTTTCAAGGATTAAAAAAAAACTTTTTTCCAGAGTTTTGGTGGTGTTGCTCATTAAGTCATCTCTGACTCTTTGCCACCACATGGACTGCAGCACGCCAGGCTCCCCTGCCCTTCACTATCTCCTGGAGTTTGCTCATGTCCACTGAGTCAGTGATGCTATCTAGCCATCTCATCCAATGCCATCCCCTTATCCTTTTGCTTTCAATCTTTCCCAGCACTGGGGTCTTTTCTAATGAGTCAGTTCTTGGCACCAGGTGGCCGAAGTATGGAGTTGTGGTGGGGAAAACATAAATAATCAAACTGCCACTTGCACAGCTCCATATGAAAACTAGGAAGTTCAATATGATACATATTTTCTAAATGAAGTCAGTTTTAAAATAAACAGTAGTAAATTCATTACTATTTCTCAGTCACAGGAAGTAACTGGCTCTCTACTCTTCTCCCAGGTCATAAAGCTCCACTGTGGTTAAAAAAAAAAAAAAAAGTCCCCCTATATATCTCCCTATATCCCTAACTCAGCATTACATACTTCTAACTCTAGAGGACAACACCTCCCCCATCCCATGGAAACACTGCTACTTTCACAGCCCTTACTAAAATAGAGCACTTAAAATTCTCCAAGGAAATTCACATCCTCTAGCCACTCTCACACAAATTAAGTACTATGCCATAACTGAGGAACTAAACACTAGATTTTGCTATACAAATTTATTCATATACTCATGTGCACAACAGTAAACTATCAAGTTTTTATTCATATATATCAAGTATTTATATTCATATATATCAAGTATTTATTCATATACTCATGTGCACAACAGTAAACTATCAAGAAATAAGAAGGCACGGCTGAGATCCCCTCAACACAAGCAGTGGCTATCACTGGACAATGTTCAGATCAGCTTCCAAACCACCCGGCCAGATCGCCAGTTCAGGAGGCCGCCTGCTGTTTGCAGCGGCTAGGTACAAGGTGTCCTGTCACTTGACATCCACTCCAACCCCAAACCCCAGCAAACCGAGCTGCGAGCTGCGGGGCTCCAGAGGTGAGCATCTTCCAGGGCCACAGCGCCACTCCCAGTGGCCCTGCCTGCAAGAACTCGACTCCAAGGAATGGATACCTGAGACACAAAGCAAGGGACCCCCAGGTGAATTTTCACATTCTGCAAAACCTCAGTAACAAATTATTTTCCCTGCTTTTTTTAAAGAACCTGCCCGACTAGGTATCCTTAAGGTGCTGCTGCATTATTGCAAAATACAAAGAGGAGGAGAGCCCTCAAGGGGGAGAAACCCAGGCCAGAGCTCCCTGTAAGGGGAGTTGACTGTCCACAAGGAGAAGTGTTCCAAGACTTTCTGATCACCATGGCCCTTTAGCAGGTAAGTCACATCCGCCCCCAACAGGGCTGTGTCACCCTTATTTCCACCCACAAGGCGAGAAAAACCTCACCTTTCCAACCTTGAAGTGGTGTGACGAGGAAAAGCAAAACACCTCTCCCTACTACTGGCCCAGACGGGTCAAACTTCAGAGGCGGCATCGTGCACTTTGTTTTTAAGCGCAGACTAGAGGGGAAGAAGGGTTGGCGTTCGGAGCGGAATCCCCGTGATTTGCCAGAGGAAACGGCACCGACCAGACAGCACACGCGCCAGCCTTTCCATGCAGCTGCCACGACAGGTGACCGGGCCGCTTTGCAGACTCCCCCGCTCGCTCGGGGGGCTCCACGGAGGTGAGAGCCGGGGGTGAAAGGTGGGCAAGAGGCCGGGAGGGAAATCCACTCAGTCCAGATGCCGAGGAGGAAGAGGGGCAGCACCGTGTCCCCGGGGGAAACCGTTTTAAGGGGTTTTCTGTCTCCACAATTAAGGGGGAAAAAAAAAATGGCTCCACGCCAAACGCCTCCTGATTTACACACACACACACCACACACGTTCACGCGCGCGCGCGCACCCAGCTCCTCCATCGCCCCATTTTTCTGAGACAACTGAAAACAAAAGGCTCAAACCGTTAAACAGCAGCCAGCGCCGCCAGGAGCCCGGGTGTCGGCCACCGTCTCCCCACCGCGCCCTCCGGAGAGCCCACGGAGGGGCCCGCCCGCCGCGCCCCGGCCCTCCCGCCCGAGGCGCCCCGGCAGAGGGGCCTGGCCGGGGGCCCCGAGCGCCCGCCCCGGCTCCCGAGGGCGCTCCGGCGGGCGCTCGGGGCCCGCCGCCGCCGCCTCCTCCTCCTTCCCGCGAGGGCGGCAGCGCCCCGGGCCGGGACGGCGGTGACAACAGCCCCGCGCCCGCCTCACCTCCGGGCGCCGGTGGCGGCGGCCCCGCGCTCCTCCGCGCCTCTCCGCCTCCAGCAGCCCCGCGCCGCCGCCGCCGCCGCCGCCGCCGCCGCCGCCGCCGCCGCCGCCAGCCGCCTCCCCTCAGCGTCTCCGAGTCTCCGCCTCCCTCAGCAGCCGCCGCCGCCGTTGCCGCCGCCGCCGCTGGGCCCGGCTCCGCGCCACGTGACCGCGCCACGTGACCCGGCGCGGCTGGCAGGCGCCGCCCCCCGGCCGGCCTCGCGCCCTCGCGCGGGGCGCCCCGCTCCCGACCCCCGCGCCAGGGACCCGCGTCCCGACCGTTAACGCCCGCCGGCTCCCGGCTGAGGGGCGCCGCCGGCCTCGCCATCCTGGCCTCGCGCTCCTCGGCCGCTTGCCGTCAACGCGTGGAGCCCCCGCAGGCTCGCCGGCCCCCGCCCCTCACACTCGCGGGCGCTCCCTCAGCTCACACACGCACCCCCGAACACCCACCGGCGCGCTTACTCAAGCCCCACGCACGTGTCACACGCGCACATCCCGCAGCCCGCGTCCCAACGGGCAGCCGTCACACCGCCTGGGCAACAGTGAAAACAGCGGGGACCTAGTCCAATCTGAACCCCGCTCCCTTGAGGGAATCCTTCCTAACCCGGGAACGGAATAGATTCGGGTGCCGTCTCAACTTCATTTGAGCCGGACATTGATGTCACACTCGGTCTGGAGTTGAAAGTCTCTAGAAAGCGCACGTTGCTTCTTGCAGGGAGCCACCGTCTGTCTCCATGAAAACAGTCACTGAAGTGCCTTTGATGGTGATGATCTCAGAGATATTGTATCTCTTTTTTTCAGTGGGTCTTATGGGGAAAAGACTGGATAGCTTCATTTTAACTCACACAGAGAAAAAGTATCCACAGCCTTTTTCCCCCGTTAAATTGATGTCCTGCTAGGAACAGAAACTGATACACCTGTCCTTCATTTTCCATCAGGTACACAGAAATAGCGTTGATGGTTGTGGGACTATTCACGTATGTGTAGTTTAAAAAACAAACAACAGACGAGAGTGGCATCCTTTCTTTTGAGGCTTGTGTGCCTGCATAGTCTGCTCAGTCGTGTCCGAACATGCCCTATATAATTAAATGTAGCAGCCAATCTTTACAAGCCTTCCCCACTTTCTTCGATTTTTGCTTATTTGCCAAATTTTTCAAATCAGCTTCAGCTTTAAGAATTCTGGCGTCTGTGATTTTCTGGTTGTCAGAAAGAAAAGAGTTGGGCTAGAGTCTTTAAATTCTGAAATGCCGTGCCTATGATTTCACAAATGTTGGCAAGTGCTGCCTAGACTGTTTTAAATTTTTAAAAGTTAATTTTTAAACAATATTTGCCCCATGATCATATGCACATAAGTAAAATATGTTCAAGAGAAGTATGAGCATAATTTAATCACATTTTGTACTATCTCTAAAATTAATTTTGAAAACTTCAGAAGTAAAACTACATTTAAGTCTTGCTGCTGCTGCTGCTGCTAAGTCGCTTCAGTTGTGTCCGACTCTGTGCGACCCCATAGACGGCAGCCCAGCAGGCTCCGCCGTCCCTGGGATTCTCCAGGCAAGAACACTGAAGTGGGTTGCCATTTCCTTCTCCACTGTCGTAGAATACCTTAAACATAAAAGATAATACTGATTCAATGAAATGAGTATTATGCTTCAACTGAGGGCTAAATGTTATACTAAAGTCTGTGGAGCAACCAAAGGAAGTATATACAATATGGCCCTTACTCTCAAAATGTACAACCTCTAACCAGAATTATTTAAAATATATACATTTTTTAAAAGTCTGTTTCTCTTACACACACACACACACACACACACACACACACACACACACACACACACGTGTGCACGCTAACTTGGATCAGGCAATCAGGACCTGGAGAAAATTTTGAAAAATATGACCCTGACTATTAGATCTTAAAGAGTTAGTGAAAGGAGAAAAGATGAAAATATGCAGTTGAAGAACTTTCTTGACTTAACAAATGCAATGAATGTAACAGTCTAACAATCATTTAACGTACCATTAAGACT
This sequence comes from Giraffa tippelskirchi, assembly GCF_054371585.1. NCBI lineage: Eukaryota > Metazoa > Chordata > Mammalia > Artiodactyla > Giraffidae > Giraffa > Giraffa tippelskirchi. The sequence goes on along the minus strand of NC_137283.1, from coordinate 157,537,758 downwards.
GAACAACGTGAGTGTTCTTTCTTCTGCAAAATGAAAAAAAATATTAACCTTGAAACCACTCTTCTCATAATACTATAGTTTTCCTTATGGCTCACGTGTGGAAACCTTTTTTTATGCAAGCACTTTGGGCACACATAGAGCCAGCTCTCAGCAAAACTGCAAAGGCTCTCTCAGGTCTCACTTCCACCTCTGTAGTTTCCCACTGCGTGAACAGTGGTGTGAATGGTCTTCGAAGCAAGTATCTTCATAGAAGTCCTGTTTCTACTGCTTAGGAACAAGTGTTAACAAGAACAATATGCTTAACACTGTTTCTTTAACAGTACATTCAAGTAACTGCATCTACCTCACAGGACTGCTTAAAGCATTAAATGAAATAATTTATGTAAAGCACTTAGTATAGTGCCTGATACATAAAATAGGTACTCAACCCAAAATAATAGCTCTGCTGCTGCTGCTGCTAAGTCGCTTCAGTCATGCCCGACTCTGTGCGACCCCACAGATGGCAGCCCACCAGGCTCCACCGTCCCTGGGGTTCTCCAGGCAGGAACACTGGAGTGGGTTGCCATTTCCTTCTCCAATGCAGGAAAGTGAAAAGTGAAAGTGAAGTCGCTCAGTCGTGTCCGACTCTTCACGACCCCATGGACTGCAGCCTACCAGGCTCCTCCGTTCATGGGATTTTCCAGGCAAGAGTACTGGAGTGGGAAATAATAGCTCAGGTTTATTAAATACTTATTACAAGCCAAATGCTATGTCTTGTTGGTTCTTATTGTTCCTTCTGCTCCCTGTCACTCTGGGTAGGTATCCTTCATCTCCCTGCCCTTACCTCCACCAGCTCCTTCCCTATTCCATCTCTCTGCCTTTTCAGGATGAAAATGGCTTCCTCAAGACATTTGAGAGGAACTTCCCTGCTGGTTTAGTGGCTAAGACTCTGCACTCCCAATGCAGGGAGAACTGGATCCCACATGCAACAACCAAGTTTGCAGGCCGAAACTAAGACCTGGTGCAGCCAAATTAATTTATTATTTTTTTAAAAGACATTTTAACTTGAAGGCTAATTTATAGAGGTCTACTAAATCAGTTGTGAATCAGCATTTTAGGCTTAAAAAAATCTTTCAAATTTTTTATGAAATAAAAATTACCTATTATTTAAAATCTGAGGCAACTGGGGGCAATTAAGAAGGAGATTTGGCAATAGGGACCTTACCAAAGGCCTTTGGAGTCCCACTGGCCCAACAATTCTCATCTTATTATGCTTAAAATACTTTTAAATATTAGACAATTCAGCAACACACTTGAAGAAATTAAATCAATCCCCAATAACTGTTGAATGATAGTTACTAAAAGAAAACATCTCTCCTATGACATTCATGATTGTGACTGTTAACTGGTTGTCCTTTAGCTCTAGGTTCAAGTTTGAGATAAACTTCTTACTATCCTGACCAAGTACCTGAAAGTTCTGAGAGATAAAAGTTCTGAGAAAGTTCTGACCTTTCTTCAAAAGTTATACTATCCTTATACCTGACTTGGGTCACACAATGAGCTCGAACTCAAACTGGATCTGGTAGGCCTCTGGTATCACTATGACAACTGGGAGACGATGTAAATATTTTACACACATCAACATTTGGCTGTGCGCCTGTGAAGGAGTGCAGGGCTAGTGTGATGGCTGAGTACAACTGTACCGGTCCAAGGCTGGGCCTGGTGACATAAGGATCAGAAATCAGAGCTGGGTGCCTGGGTGGGTCTCTGTGTCCTCTCTCTTTGCTTCTCTGGACCCCTCCCTCCCCGTCACATTGCTCTTAGACATCCAGATACTGAAGATCCAGAAGCTCTCCCCTCAAGGCCTCCTTACTGCCTGCCTCACACCCAGCATCCCTAGTCACATCTCCCCTCCCTCCTGGCCAGGGCAGAATCCAGAGCCCAGAGCTTCTGCTGCCACAAGCCCTTCTGCCACCAAGACAGTCAGCACAGGGAATGGGAACCTGGATCTAGATAGAGGGAGACAGGAAATATCCATAGCACAGGAGCTAGAGCCTTTGGAGAATAAGATGCAAGCCTTTTGTCTTTCAGTATGTCCCAAGAGCCCAAAATACCAGTGTCAGCTTTGGCTTCATTAGGGAAATGTAGCCTTCAGAATAAGGGGAGGTGTACCCATGGGCTACTGTACTCTGCAGAACCAGCCCAGCTAGACTGTTTCTCTCTGTCCTGGGTCCCACCAGTCACATTTTGAGAAGGACCTTGATAAGTTGCAGCACAACCTGTGAAAGGTGACCAGGATGGAAGGGCTCTGGAAGCCCTATTAAAATGTTATGTGTGCAGTTGAGCTCAGTTGCTTCAGTCGTGTCCGACTCTTTGCAACACTATGGACTGTAGCCCACCAGTCTCCTCTGTCCATGAGATTATCCTGGCAAGAATGCTGGAGTGCGTTGCTATCTCCTCCTCCAGAGGATGTTCCTGACCCAGGGATCAAACCCATATCTCCTTCAACTCCTGCATTGGCAGGTGGATTCTTTACCAGTGAGCCACCTGGGGAGCCCATTATAATGTTATACTGTTTTATCAATAGCTGTTGAAGAAAATAGGTTTAACCTAAAAGAAACAGAAAACTATGCTAGAGAATATGATCATCTGGTGAGAGTACTAGTCCTTTTTCATTATTTGTTGAGATCCTACTTTGGACCAAACACGGTCCAAATCAAGAACTGATGTGTGTGCATTTATGGAAGCAGAACTTGATTCAGATAAGGAAAAGCCTTCTAACTGGGTGGTCCATCAGGGAAGTGGCAGCCTTGTGAAGTGGCCTTGAGCCCACCCATGCCTCTCCTTTCACTCTGCGGAGCTGGGCTGGACACTTGGGAAGCTACTGTGAGATCCTCCTCTTCTCTCAGCCCCACAGCCTGGAGCCTCTGCTCAGCTCACTGCTTCTTCTTCCTCAGCCCACTGAGTGCTCCGGAGCAAAGGGAATGCCTGATGCAACATCTGGGACCAAAAGTACTGCTTAACTCACTCTGGAAAGGAAAAGATGGGAAGAGCCAACTCATTGGAAAAGACCCTGATGCTGGGAAAGATTGAGGGCAGGAGGAGAAGGGGACAACAGAGGATGAGATGGTTGGATGGCATCACTGACTCAGTGGACATGAGTTTGAGTCAACTCTGGGAGACAGTGAAGGATGGGGAGTCCTGGCGTGCTGTAGAATATGGGGTTGCAAAGAGTCGAACACAACTTAGCCACTGAACAACAGAAGAAAATGGCTTTGAAAAGGAAGAGAGAGTTTTCATCATCACCCCCTTCCCCACATCCAGGAGCAGAGAGGGGATGAGTGAGCTACACGCTTTGCCCACACTTGAAGTTTCATTCTCACTCTCAATCCTACCACCAGTGCTGAGGGTCCTTCAGGCAGCCCTGAGTGCTAACCTGACCCTGTCTGAGGAGGTAACTGTAGTTGTGTACAATTTTTTTTTTATAAGCAGAGGAGTCAGTGGTCTTCCAGAAGGCACCGAAGTGGCCTTAGTTAAGCAACCGTTGAGGCAAGTAGATGCTTTTTTTTTTTCTGGTGGTGTCCTAAAACTGCCTCACTTCTTGATATGCAGAATCGGTCTCTGGGAAGGAAGAGGAGTGATTTAAGGTCAGTGACCCCAACAACCTCTGCCTGGTTCAGTAGTAAGGTCATGAGAGGCCTGCCATGGCTGGGAGGCCTCCAAAGTGAAGGCACTAAGACAGTAGAGAAGATGGCATCGTGGCCACACCTGGAGCCGGGCAAGGGCAGCTGCACGCACATCCAGGGCAGGGCTCGACAGTTTGGACTCAAACTTCAGGAGGCTGGCTGCCCCTGGGAAGCTGCAGGGGAGGAGAGCCATGGTGCTGGGAGCTGAGGGCTATCGTGTTGGAACTGTGGATGATCAGGGTGTAATCCTGTAATCCGAAATATAACAGCAGAAATGACTTGACACGAATATCAGACACCTCAAACACTTAGCTGTTACTCTGTCCTATATAACCTGGTTGTTATATCCTCTTTTGGCTTTTGCTTTAGCCACCACGTGCAAGAACTAGTCAGAACGTGAGAAGAACAGACATGGTCTCAAGGCCCAGAGTTATCTCCGTTCCATCACTAGGTGACGGGGAGCTTGAACCCATTCTCCACTTCTCCAACCTTCTCCACCCAGCCTGTAAAAGAGGCTGGCGGTGTTGGTCCCCAGTTCTACTGGACGCTAAAGTTCCATAGCTCATTCGATAAGATTTGTTAACAGATAGACAGGGCCCTTTCCTAACCTGCGACCTGTCTATAGTTTGGACTGTTCATAGCAACCTGTCAGGAATATTTCTTTTGACTGGGCCATATGAAAGTAAAGGACAGGGTGAACTGCACAAGGGGTGGGGGCTTGGCTGCATGTAGTTTTAGACCTCAGTGGACTTGTTAAAGTATAAAGTGCCAAAATGAGTTTGCAAAGGGTATGTATGTGTGTGTTTCGTCGCTAAGTCACGTCTGACTCCTTGCAACCTTGTGCACTGTAGCCCTCCAGGCTCCTCTGTCCCTGGGATTTCTCAGGCAAGCATACTGAAGTGGGTTGCCTTTTCTGTCTCCAAGGGATCTTCCTGATCCAGGAATCCAACCCACATCTCCAGCATTGGCAGGCGGATTCTTTAACCCTGAGCCTTAGTTTCTCCACATCCAATTCACCCAATTTACATTTCTTAAGCTAGGAAGGCTGTAGAAGAGGAACGAGCATTTTAAAGTCATACTTCTGCCTCCGCCCCATCCTTTCCTTTTCTGTGTCCCTGCTCCCTTACTCACCCTTTTCTTCCCTTGACCATGAATCCAAAATATACTTGGTCGCCGGGACGAAGTCACTAACAGGACCCGTGTTCAAGTACTTGTCTATTCTGCAGAGGTCTACCATAAATCTTCTGAGAATATAAGCACAGCAGACACGGTTGAACCAACCACCTTTCTCCCCTCTTGCTTGCTAAGAGAGCCCAGTGTGTTAAGCCTATCCACGTCCTCCACGTCCTCCACAGACCGGTGTTCTCAGAAGCCTGGCCTCAGCCCATCCCCACTGGGGTCTCGGCCACTGGTTCACAGGGTGGATCCCAGGCCAGCCACCTTTGAGTTGTCAGAAACACACCTTCTAGATCCACCTCAAACTTCCTGATGGAAACCCTGGCATTGAGGGCTGGGCATCCTGTATGGTAACACACCCCACAGGTGATCTGAGGCACATGGAAGAATCACTGCTCTTAAGCCAGTCTTGACCATTCTACTCTCTTCCCTTAGAAACAGGCAAGTGATCCCATTCTGGTCAGTTAAACCTGAGTGCTAGTCTGCTAGGGAAGCCTTTGAAAACAGCTACTTAGCTCCTAAAAAGAAATATAAGGACATTCTTCATTTACATTTTTATTCTCATTTTCTCATAAACGTACACTGGTCTTCTCTAGAGGTTCCAGGAAATGTCGATTCCACAACAGATTGGGTGCCAAAGCAGACATGAGAGCCCACTTGTTCTCTAATAAGAAAGACATTACAGAGATCTATAAAAGAAAAAAAAAAAAGCAAATACATAAAAATAAAACAATGCCACTCTTCCCACAAGATTTTGTTGTTGTTTTTGTTTTGGAAAACGTAGTTGGTTTTTCATAAAATATGTGTGATTTTTATCAACATATAAAGATGTATTGTTAAGAACTAATAAATGTTTTTTAAATTCCTATTTTAAGTTGTATAAGTGGTAAACATAGAGGTGGTTCGTGGTAAAGAATCCACCTGCCAATGCAGGAGATGCAGGAGATGTGGGTTCGATCCCTGAGTCAGAAAGATTCCCCTGGAGAAGGAAATGGCAACCCACTCTAGTATTCTTGCCTGGAAAATCCCTTGGACAGAGGAGCCTAGCGGCCTACAGTCCATGGGGTGCAAGGAGTCAGACATGATTGAGCAACTGAGCACACACACACACAGACGTCGATAGCTCTAACCCATATTATTTTTCTTAAAGCTCTTCGGGGTCCTTAATTCTTAAGAATGTAAAGGATAAATCCTGAGAAAGTCTGAGGGCTTCTCCTTGGGGCGAGGATGCTGTGGCTGCCGCTGCTGCTGCCATCTTGTGACCACGAGGAGTCAGTCACACAACCGGGAAGGCAGGGCAGAGAGAACGAGTCTGTGAGGCCGCTCTGACCCTCTGAAGCCCCAACCCTAGTATGTATTCTACAAGCTTTCACCATCTTTAAATGTCTTACTCTCTGAGATAATAAATCTCCTTCTTGCATAAACAGTTTTCGGTTGAATTTCCTCTTACCAGCTGAAAAAATCTTCCCAACCGTTGTAATTTACATTTAGCTCTGAGGACCTCAATGACTTTTAAAAAAAAAAAAATTATTATTTTAATTTTATATTTGGTGGTGCTGGGTCTTTGTTATTGCACGTGGGCTTTCTCCAGTTGTGGCGAGCGTGGGCTACTCTTTGTTGCTGTGTGTGGGTTTCTCATTGCAGTGGCTTCTCTTTTTGCAAAGCACAGGCTCTAGGGCATTCAGGCTTCAGTAGTTGCGGCTCCTGGGCTCTAGAGCACAAGCTCAGTAGTTGTCACGCACAGGCTTAGTTGCCTGCCCCAAGGCATGTGGGATCTTCCTGGACCAGGGATCAAACCGGTATCCCTTGGATTCTTAACCACTGGACTGTCACGGAAGTCTGACTTCAATGACCTTTACATCCATTTTGCTCATGTTTCCATAAACAAAATCAGTGACATTATTTACCAAATGAAGACACTGAAGCCCCAAGACAGAACTTAAAAAAGCATAGAGAATAAAATGTGATAAAGCTGTCATTCATGAAGTTAACAGAAATCATCAGCACTCTAAAAAAGCAGATGCCGAAAAGAAGCCAAATCATAGTGAGAATGCACTAGAACTCACACACATTTAGGAAAGTAAATCTTTTGATAAGACTGTGGACTTAAACCATTACAATCTCTATTTTGTAAAAATAATAATTTTTATGTAAATGCTAGCCATTTTCAGTTTAGTTCAGTAAAAAGCTTAGATTTAAAATGGCAAATTTGGAGATTCAGAGACTGATTAAAGTGATGTTTAACAATAAGACTGATGAATACAAATATCATCATACCTATATAATTAAGCATTGCTCTGATGAGAATCGCTTATTAGATACTTAATAACTTTTGTTATATTAAAAACTAAAGGACTTCCCTAGTAGTCCAGTGGTTAAGAGTCCACCTGCCAATGCAGGGGACATGGGCTCAACCTCTGGTCCAGGAAGATTCCACATGCTATGGGGCTACTAAACCTGTGAGCCCCAGCTTCAGAGACTGGGCTCCAGAGCCCGTGCTCTGCAGCAAGAGAAGCCATGGTGACAAAAGGCCCCCTCACTGCAGCTGGAAAGTAACCCCCACCCACCCCAAGTAGAGAAAGCCAGATGGAGCACAGCAGTGAAGACCCAGCACAACCAAAACAAAAAATGACCTCCAAAACTCTGAAAGATTGAAGTATTCACTGTTGAAGCATGAGACTATAGAAGAGATTGAAACAGCAATCTTACATTGAACATTACATTGAAATAGGTAAGTGATCCCCATTGATTATACTGCAGTAGCCTTACTCACACCTGCAACATAATGCAAGAGTTTGGGATATTGTTGCAGAGATGGCTAGTTGTCCACCAAAAGCCTTATCACGTGATAGGGCTGCAACTAGGAAGTCTCTTCCCAACCAGGGACAACATTTCCCAGAACCCCGTTCTGCCTAAGTGGGACCATACGCCTGATGCTCACCAGTAGAATGTGAGAAGTAAACATGTGTCACTTCTGGCCAAGGCAGTTAAGAAATAGGTGTGTTTCTCCATCCTATCTCTTCCCCTGGATGCCAGCTCAACACAAAGAACGTGAGGCCCCAGGGAACAAAGCCACCAGATGGAAAGGGCCTGGATTTCTGAATCACTCATAATGGACAGCTGATTGCCAACAAGAAATACCTGCATGAGACTGCTAAAGGAGTACAAAATAAATTTCATTTTTTAAAGCCTTTAAATACTGCAGTTAATGTTAACATTAGCTTCCCTGGTGGCTCAGTGATAAAGAATCCTCCTGCCAATGCAGAAGACCTGGGTTCAATCCCTAGGTCGGGAAGATCCCCTAGAGATGGGAATCACAACCCACCTCAGTATTCTTGCCTGGAGAATCCCAAGGACAGAGGAGCCTGGTGTGCTACAATCCATGGGGTCGCAAAGAGTTGGACACCACTTAGCGACTAAATAACAACAATGTTAACATATAATAGATGCTGGGCTATCTTGAAGTGTTGAAGTTCTAAGTAAGCATCAGAAAAGTTTTTTGCTTTATCAGAAAAAAGAGCAAATTTCATATTTACTATTGTATGCCTATCTCCAGTGCCTGGAATGGTAGCATGTAGGAATTAGCTCAGTTCAGTTGCTCAGTTATGTCCGACTCTTTGCGACCCCATGGACTGCAGCATACAACGCTTCCCTGTCCATCACCAACTCCCAGAGCCTGCTCAAACTCATGTCCATCGCATCGGTGATGCCATCCAACCATCTCATCCTCTTAAGTCCCCTTCTCCTCCTGCCTTCAATCTTTCCCAGCATCAGGGTCTTCTCCAATGAGTCAGTTCTTCACATCAGGTGGCCTAAGTATTGGAGTTTCAGCTTCAGCATCAGTCCTTCCAGTGAATATTCAGGACTGATTTCCTTTAGGATTGACTGGTTGGATCTCCTTGCAGTCCAAGGGACTCTCAAGAGTCTTCTCCAACACCACAGTTCAAAAGCATCAATTAAATATGTGATGACTAACTGAATGAGTGAATGAATGAACAAATCAATGGATGGATGGATGATGTATGAAAATATTGTGTTCACAGATGCATAGAACAGTCTTATGGACTCTGAGAGAGAAGGTGAGGGGGGACGATCTGGGAGAATAGCATTGAAACATGTATATTATCATATGTGAAACAGAACACCATTCCATGTTCGATGCATGAGACAAATGCTCAGGGCTGGGGCAATGGGATGACCCAGAGGGATGGGATGGGGAGGGAGGTGGGAGGGGGGTCCAGGAAGGGGAACACATGTAAACCCATGGCTGATTCATGTCAATGTATGGCAAAAACTACTACAATATTGTAAAGTAATTAGCCCCCAACTAAAATAAATAAATTTATTTAAAAAAAAAAAGAAAGAAAAGATTGTGTTCATGTGGAAACTATAATAGTTTGGAATAAAATAACACTAAGTATTTGTGGGAAAGGTTCAAACTATAATAGTTTGGAATAAAATAACACTAAGTATTTGTGGGAAAGGTTCACATGTTTACTAGTATTTATTTCTGGACATTTTGAGTAAAGGAATAACTGGAGGCATTAAAGAATAAGTAGATTGGTCAATCACTTGGCAGGCTTGTGAGATGTGGTAGAGAAGGTTCAGCTTGGAAAGGTGGTCGGACCATGAGTTTTATCTTTTTATTCTCTGATCTTTAAAATGAGTGATTAGATATACTAGCTAAGGATTCTACATTTATCTATTTCAATAATGAGTACCGTTTTTGATCTTTTATTTATTATTTTAAGAAGTAAAAGTATATGAGATGAGAAATCCATATCTTTCAATGGTTTTCATCACATCCCAAGGTAATCATTATAACTTCAGTACATGTGGTAATAGGCAAGCTACCCTACAGGAAGTCATCAGCTTCTGGTGTTCTGGCCTTGCAACCCTAAACACATACAGTGATAATAATGAATATCAATTGGCATGACAATAAGAAAGATATTTGGTTTTTATATTAGTTTTAAGAAAAACTCATATCTTTTTTCTTTTTTTGGCCATGTTGCACAACTTGCGGGATCTCAGTTCTCTCATCAGGGAGTGAACTTAGTCCACGGGCACTGAAAGCCCAGAATCCTAACCACTAGGCCACCAGGGAACTCCTGAAAAACTTAAGTCTTATATGAACATTTTTAGAGATTAGAGAGAACATATGCATTGACATTTCTCTAAAGAATAATTCTAAATATTATTTGTCTTAATAAGGTTGAAAGATGGGATAGGTAGTTGGTTTGGAGAAATAAGACAACATGAAGTCCACAGAAGGGATAGTTTTCCTAGAAATTATTCTGTTGAAAAATATATCTATTTGTTATATGTGAATATAATCAATATAATATATATTAAATATGATCATTATAATAACTAAATATTATATAGATTTCTGTGTTAAATGGTATATACTTTCTGCTAACCTTCTAGCATCTCCTGAACAAAAGAAGAGATGCTATGGAAAGTAGACTTGTTGCTTAGCAACCTGAAATTATGAGACATATCCTCTTTCATTGACTTGATTTTAAATCAGGCTCTTCAAGGGCAACTTTGAGATAAATGAAAAAATGTGAGAACTCACAGTGCTAGCACCATGCAATGAGCTTTAGGAACAAAGCTAGGTATGTTGCCACATGTTAGGATGTTGAGGTTAGTTTGGAAAATATTTATTTTACTCTGGAACACTCTCTCTTTTTCCTGTAGTGATCACTCTTATTTAAAAAGTCTCTTGCTAAAGTGGTAACTATCTGAAGAGTTGAATATGTTAATTAGCTTGAATGCATTCATTATTTCACAATGTATAGGTATAGCAAATCATCAGATTGTATACCATAAATATATACAACTCTTAACTGTCAAATATACCTCAGTAAAAACAAAAATATCTTACTTCTAAAGACTACATAGGTTAAGAACAAGTCAAAATAAAATAGGAAAAATATTTTTAATTTAATAAAAAGTAAAACACAGCTACAAAAAATAGCTCTTGCTGATGAAGGCATACCTTTCCAGAGTGTGTGTACGTGGCTTTTTTTTTTTTTAATAGTAAAGGGAGTGTGGAAACTTAAGTGTAAATTTAGGTCTGAGGCCAAGAAAGCCTTTGTAAAGCTTTCTATACAGTAGTCTTAAAAGAAGGAAAAGCTAGATAGATAGATAAACAGATATATAGATAGATACTGTTTGTAATCTCCAAATGTGGAATGTTATTAAAATAGGAAATTATGCTTTTTTGACAATACAAGATAATTGCATTATTTCTCTGGTAGAAATTAAGTCTGAAATCCAAATCTAGTTCATTTATTCCAATGTACTGCTTCTAAGGAGAAAAAATATATAGTTTGTAGCAGCATTTTATTTCACTTAACATGACACAGGGAGCAAGGAAGAACAAATTCTAGGGCATGGAAATCTGGATCCCCAAAGCAGAGATAAAAGAACGTCTATGCTTTTAAAACTCTTGGTCAGGGCTCCTCCTGCTGGAATAACTTATTCGGTATCAAGATAGCCAACTCTTGGTCAAGATTCAAATTTTTAACAAGTGTAACACAGTGTTACATGGTCAATAAGTCACAAGTTCCTTTCTTGTGGCAAGGATGGCAGGGAGAAAGATTTTGCATTAAGTGCTGATTTATTAACAAAAGGTCCCTGTCACATCTCCCGTTTACCCTACAATTGATGTTTACATTGAGAGTTTGGTTAACATTTACAGAGGACTTTTGACCTGTCTGGCAGGATTCTAAGCACTTAAATATAGCTACTCATTTCACTCTCACAACCATATGAGGGAGGACTCCTGTCATCTTCATTTCACGTGTGAGGAAACTGCAAGGCATGCAGGAATGATCTATTTCTTAGGTAATTTACATTTTTCGTGTTACTGGAAATGGCATTCCTAAAATTTCATTTTTCAACTTTTCATTTCTAGTATGTAGAAAAAAATGGTTTTGGCTAATTCATATAGCGTTCTATGACTGCTTATTTATTAGCTGTCTTTTTTAAATATCTCATAAAGTTTTCAACATACATAATCATATTGTTTGTGAATACAACAGTTTTACTTATCCCTTTACAGTCTGCATGCCTGTGATTTCTTTTCCTTGACTAATTGCTTCAGCTAAAATTTCCAGTATAATGTTGGGTAGGAGTGGTAAAGGGGCTTCCCTGGTGGCTCAGTGGTAAAGAATCTTCCTGTGCTTGCTTCGGCAGCACATATACTAAAATTGGAACGATACAGAGAAGATTAGCATGGCCCCTGCGCAAGGATGACACGCAAATTCGTGAAGCGTTCCATATTTTTTTGAAAGATGGTAACAATAACCCTATATGCAAGACAGAATAAGAGACACAGATGCATAGAACAGTCTTATGGACTCTGAGGGAGAAGGTGAGGGTGGGACGTTCTGGGAGAATAGCATTGAAACATGTATATTATCATATGTGAAACAGAACACCATTCCATGTTCGATGCATGAGACAAATGCTCAGGGCTGGGGCAATGGGATGACCCAGAGGGATGGGATGGGGAGGGAGGTGGGAGGGGGGTCCAGGAAGGGGAACACATGTAAACCCATGGCTGATTCGTGTCAATGTGTGGCAAAAACTACTACAATATTGTAAAGTAATTAGCACCCAACTAAAATAAATAAATTTATTAAAAAAAAAGAAAAGAAACTAATTAAAAAAAAAAAAAAAAGAATCTTCCTGCAATGCAGGAGATGGGGGTTTGATATCTGGCTGAGGAAGATCCCCTAAAGAAGGAAATGGCAACCCACTCCAGTGTTCTTGCCTGGAAAATCCCATGGACAGAGAAACCTGGTGGGCTACAGTTCACGGGGTTGCAAAAGAGTCAGACACAAACAACTGAAAACAAGGAATGGTAAAAGTGAATATTCTTGCTTGTTCCCAATTTTAGGGTGGAAGTATTCAGTCTACTATTATATGTGAATTGTAGTTATTTCAGTAGATGCATTTATCATATTGAGGATGTTCCCATATTTTCCTAGTTTGTGAAGAGTTTTATGATAAATGAGAGTTAAATTTTATCAAATACCTTTTTGCATATATTTATGCTCATATGGTTTTTCTTCTGTATTCTGTTAATGCAGTGAGTCATAAATTACACTGACTTATTTTAATTTTTCTTTGTTCCCCAACTAGAAGCCAGGCCCCGGCAATAAAAGCACTGAGTCCTAACCACTGGACCGCCAGGGAATTCCCAACACTGATTGATTTTCAAGGACTGTTCAATTCATCATGCTGTATTATTCTTATTATATATTATTGGTGTTCAGTTCAGTTCAGTCGTTCAGTCATGTCAGACTCTTTGCGACCCCATGGACTGCAGCACACCAGCCTTCCCTGTCCATCACCAACTCCTGGGGCTTGCTCAAACTCATGTCCATTGAGTCGGTGATGCCATCCAACCATCTCATCCTCTGTCGTCCCCTTCTCCTCCTGCCTTCAATCTTTCCCAGCATTAGGGTCTTTTCAAATGAGTCAGTTCTTCAAAGCAGGTGGCCAAAGTATTGGAGCTTCAGCATCAGTCCTTCTAATGAATATTCAGGACTGATTTCCTTTAGGATTGACTGGTTGGATCTTCTTGCAGTCCAAGGTACCCTCAAGAGTTTTCTCCAACACCACAGTTCAAAAGCATCAATTCTTTGGCACTCAGTTTTCTTTATGGTCCCACTCTCACATCCATACACGACTACTGAAAAAACCATAGCTTTGACTAGACAGACCTTTATCAGTAAAGTAATGTCTCTGATTTTTAATATGCTGTCTAGGTTGGTCATAGCTTTTCTTCCAAGGAGCAAGTATCTTTTAATTTCATGGCTGCAATCACCATCTGCAGTGATTTTGGAGCCCTGCACAATAAAGTCTCTCACTGTTTCCATTGTTTCCCCATATATTTGCCATGAGTGATGAGACTGGATGCCATGATCTTAGTTTTCTGAATGTTGAGTTTTAAGCCAACTTTTTCACTTTCCTCTTTCACTTTCATCAAGAGGCTCTTGGACAACAATAATTTATCAGATCTTTGTTTTTGTTCAACATGAAAGGATTAAAATAGAAATGAACAGTTTAAAAAGACACCTAGTTTTCAGCCAATATGAGAGACAATATTATAACATGCATGCATGCTCAGTTGCGTCTGACTCTTTGCAACCCCAAGGACTGTAGCCAGCCAGGCTCTTCTGTCCATGGAATTTTCCAGGCAAGAATACTGGAATAGGTTGCCATTGCCTTCTCCAGGGGATATTCCCAACTCAGGGATTGAACCTGCTGTCTCCTGCATTGACAGGCGGATTCTTTACCATTGTGCCACCTGTGAGGCCCTTATTATAAAATAAGTTCATCCAAATGTATCAGAAAAACATTAAGACCCCTGGAAGATAAATAAGGCAAAGGACGTGTGAGATAATTAGTAAGAGAGAAGAGTGAAAGCTGTAGTTACCTCCTATACAAATGTCCAAATTTCTATCACGACCCTATTTTTTTTCCCTTGCCACTTGCATGGACTCAGCTTCTACACTCTAAAATCAAACAATGCTCCTCCTTGACTCTTCATCTCTTGCTTGTCTTGGTGAATGAGTTGACCAGTCCTCTCTCTCTCCTCCCAAACACAGCTACTTACTAGATCCTGTCAACTCAACCTGCTAGATACCTTTGTTTTTCTATTTTCCATCTCCATTGCAACCTCAGTAGTTGAGAACCCCCTCATTTTTCACCTAGTATGTTGAGACAACTTCTTAGCCAGACCTTCTGCCTTTGGTACACCCTGACTCCAGTTCAAACTCCTGCCAATTGTTCCATTGAGCCTTCTAAATAAACCCCAGATATTCATTTATCAGAACAAATGAAGATAAATCATGAGATTATTTTGCTTAAAACTTTTCTGTGGCTTTTCATTGACTCTGTGATGAAATTCAGATACCCCATCAGAAAGCTACCAAGTTCTATGGGATCTGCTCTCCGGCAGATCGAACCCATGTCCCCTGTATTGGCAGGTGGACTCCCATCCACTGTACCACCAGGGACATCCTTCCCTCCTCTTTCACATGGCATGTTACAAATACTTTTATGATACTTATCATATTGACATCTCTTTCCTGTCCTGGAATCTGAGCACTGTGGCTGCAAGGATTTTATGTTTATCGCCCCAAACCCTAACCCGTATCTAATACAGTTGAATAATGAAATGAAGACGTTCTGGTCAGCGTACCGTGGAACTGGTACAGTTAGACATAGCTGATGGACTTTCAGTTGTTTCCACCATTTTTTTGTTGTTCAGTCGTTCAGTCGTGTCCAACTCTTTGTGACCCCATGGCCTGCAGCACGCCAGGCTTCCCTATCCTTTATTATCTCCTGGAGTTTGCTCAAACTCATGTGCCAATTTTAGAAACATATACCAAGGACCAAAAAAATATTGGTATTAAGTCAGTGAATCTATATGTAGGAATGTTTCTTGATGAAATAATCCAAAATCCTCTGTACAAGTTATTCATCATTGTATTACTTAGATAACCAAAATACTGGAAACCACCTAAATACCAGCAGTAGGAACATGGCTGAGTAAAAATGACTAAATAAATGACATGATATGAAGGCAAAGTGCAGTCATCAAAATTTGTGATTTTTTAAGTCAAGACTCTGGGCAAAATAGAAAACTGCTTTTATCATAACACCACCAGATACTACAATTACAGTCACCCCAGGACCTAGCTAAGACTAGGTCTGCTTCTGGGATTGCCTACAACAGGCAGAACTAGCAACTTGAGTAACCTGAGCCCAGAATGAAATCCTTTAAAGGGAGGTGAAAGTTGGAAGCCAGAGAAACCAGGCATAGTTGTTCAGTTCAAAAAGAACAACTCTATCTTGAAACAGAGGATTAGTAGTTGCAAAGAAGGCAGGGTGGGTAAAACCGGAAGGAGAGTTTCGGTACTTGCTGTGAAGGCTGTTGGTCTTCTGAGACCCCAGAGTTGAAATGACTTAAAGCACAGAGTCAAGGAAAAAGAAATGAAGTAAGGTAATGTATACATAAGGGGAAATGGATCCATATTCCATCCTGTGGACTCAAGGCAGGGAGGGAATGACTCTGGACTGCACCCTTTAAAGAACGTAGAGTTCATGGTGAGCTGGGTTCTGAATTGAGCCAAGTGGTAATTCTCTCCAGGTCTGCAGGTCTTATGAGGCATGGGCTATTGGAGAGCAAGCATGTTGGCAACCAGGAGGTGTGTGTGTACGTCACAAGGTGGGACAGGAGCCTAAGTTGTTGACTGCCTGGAATGTTTCACCGGGCCAGGGAACATCCATGGAACTGTAGAACGCACCAGAGATTTGCCCTAAAGACGCCAAAATTTTTGGGTGAGGATGGTGAGGTGGTGGCTAATATTTTTTAAATCTTTCTGTAATATGATATATAGCTTTTAAAAGGACAAAATTAACATTCAAAAATAAGAAGTGGATATGTGATGATTCTGGACACAATAATAACAGGCTGAGTCCTGTCACAAAATAGTGTAAGATCAGCAGATGAAGCAGTTTACCTGACTGGCATAGCCCGAGGGGACTCATGTGATCTGTGGGCAGGAGCCAGCCACCCTGCCACCCTGTCCTCTCGCCAATTCTTTTCTGTGCTGTGGGTTTCCAGGTCACTGCTCCCTGTGACATCTAGCTGAAAGGGTGAGTAAGGGCTGAAGCCCTGTGATAGGACAGGCATCTTTTTCTTCAGACAAAGGCCTTGACCAGTAGCAAAGCCAGTATCTGCCACCTTTTCTGAGTCGCACAAAGGCACTGCACAGGGCAGCTCTGTGCTTCCCATCTGTAAAGTGGGACATGTCAGAATTTGTAATTTTTTTAAACTAACAGAACTTTGACCCCATTCTTGTGCAGGAATGAGACAGGTCTTATTTCGGTGAAGGTGTCTTTGCCCCTGTCTGGACTGGGTGGTGTTATGAAGCTTCTTCATGGAACACCAGAGCCATCGCATGGTCTTTAACACCCAGGTTTCTCCTGGGAATTGGGAGAGTGTGGGGTCACAACTTGAAAGGCATTAGGTTGAATAACAGCCTCAGAATGAGTGCTGGGAAGACCCTCATCTCCTCTGTTAATCTGCTACCCCTCTGGCTCTCCAAGCCCTGAATCCTCTCTCTCTGGCCCCAGGGTGGTTCCTCCACAGCAGTTCTTCTCCGTCTTTAACGGGCATTAAGAATCATCTGGGA
The DNA here is from genome assembly GCF_054371585.1 of Giraffa tippelskirchi. Lineage (NCBI taxonomy): Eukaryota > Metazoa > Chordata > Mammalia > Artiodactyla > Giraffidae > Giraffa > Giraffa tippelskirchi. Next base: position 157,520,693 of record NC_137283.1, on the reverse strand, counting down.
AACTCGTTAACGTGTGACTCTGATTGAGCAAGTTTGGAAATGGGTTCCCAGGTGAGGTTGATGCTGCCAGTCTGGGTACCACCTGGGTCATCAGGGCTCCAGGGCCTCCAAGACACCTGTGGCAAAGGCTGGAAAGGAATGGGGGACTCCCCCAAATCTGGTTACTGGAGGAAGAGGGTACTTTGCCCATGGACCCTCTGCTTTCAGAGTGGACTGTTACTCTTGTCTGAGGCATCTTAGAACACTAGCGTAACAGCCGCTCAAGCCTGGATTTCCAGGGAGGAAGAGGCCTCTGTGGTGGTGATTCTGAGGCTTCAGACTTCACAACCAGGGAAGGAGGTACAGAAACAGAGGGTGAGAGAAAGTATTCGGCTTATCAAATTGAGATAATGGAGGGGGCAGGGGCTTTGGAAGTACTGAAGATTATTAAGGAGGGGTACTTGCCTGGAGACCACAAGAGGGCAAAAGATCAGACATTCCCTGTCCTTGAGTAGTAACTATTTTAAAATAACCCCACAGCCTAAGTTCTTGTGTGTTTGGAAACCCTTCTACAGGGAGGGCCTTCCGACCTGGCAATGTGTGGATCTCAAGATCTGTTAGTCTCCCAAGGTGATAGAAATAAAAATAAAAATAAACAAATGGGACCTAATGAAACTTACAAGCTTTTGCACAGCAAAGAAAACCATAAAAAACAAAACAAAAAGACAACGTAAGGAATGGGAGAAAGCATTTGCAAATGATGCAACAGGCAAGTGCTTAATTTCCAAAGTATATAAACAGCACATACAACTCAACAACAACAAAAAACAACCTAATCAAAAAGTGGCAGAAGACCTTAATAGACATTTCTCCAAAGAAGACATGCCAATGTCCAGGAAACACATGAAAAGATGCTCAACATCACTAATGATGAGACAAATGTAAATCAAAACTACAGTGAGGTACCACCTCATACCAGTCAGGATGGCCATCATTAAAAAGGCTACATATAAATGCTGGAGAGGATGTGGAGAAAAGGCAACCTTTCCTACACTGTTGGTGGGAATCTAAGTCGGTGCAGTCACTGTAGAAAAGTGTGGAGTTTCCTCAGAAAACTAAAAATAGAACTACCATGTGACCCAGCAATCCCACTCCTGGGCACACACCCAGACAAAACTATAATTCAAAAAGACACGTGCACCCTTATGTTCATAGCAGTACTATTCACAGTAGCCAAGACACGGAAACAAGCTAAATGCCCACAGACAGATGAATGGGTAGAGAAGATGCTGTACATATATATGATGGAATACTACTCAGCCATAAAAAATAAATTATGCCATTTGCAGCTGCATGGATGCAACTAGAGATTATCATATGAAGTCAGACAGAGAAATCCATGATATTATTTATATGTGGAACCTAAAATACGGCAAAAATGAACCTATCTCGAAACAGAAACAGACTTATAGACACAGAGAACAAACAGACTTGTGGTTGCCAAAGAGGCGGGGGCCTGGGAGGGATGGACTGGGAGTTCAGGGTTAGTAGATGCAGACTGTTACATTCAGAATGGATAACAACAGGGTCCTACTGTCTAGCACGGGGAACTAGATCCAACCTCCTGGCATAAACCATAATGGAAAAAAGAAGATAAAAATAAAGAATGTATGTATGTGTATGACTGAGTCACTTCGCAGTACAGCAGAAATTAGCACAACACTGTAAATCAACTATACTTCAATAAAAAATAAAAATAAATCTAAGGAGAATAAAAAGATCAGCTGTTAAAACTAATATAAAGCTTGTCTGAAGAGTTAATGTGCTAAGTTGCTTTTGTTCTTCCCAAATAAAAGTGTCATGTGAGGAAATAACACACTATATTCTTTTGGGATGGTAGGATAAAGAGCCACTAAACTGAATAAACTTCCATTTTTCCTATGAACTTTATTAAGTACCTAGTTAGACCTAATCTGTGTTTGGGGGTGGCGGAGGCGAACATGAGATCTTAGTTCCTTGACCAGGGATTGAACTTGTGTCCCCTGCATTGGGAGTACGGCGTTCTTAACCACTGAACCACCAGGGAAGTCCCCTAGTATGGGTTTTAGAAAGAAAATATCACTAAGATCTACAAAGGATTCATAGTTTCCCACATTCCTTCTTCATTAAATTATTCTCTCTGCATCAAGCCTAAAGGAAATCAACCCTGAATACTTTGGAAGGACTGATCCTACAGCTGAAGCTCCAATACTTTAGCCACCTGATGGGAAGAGCTGACTCACTGGAAAGACCCTGCTGCTGGGAAAAATTGAGGGCAGGAGGAAAAAGGGACAGCAGAAGATGAGATGGTTGGATGGCATCATTGATTCAATGGACATGAGTTTGAGGAAGCTCTGGGAGATAGTGAAGGACAGGGAAGCCTGGTGTGCTGCAGTCCACAGGGTTGCAAAGAGTCAGACAGGACTGAGCGACTGAACAACAACTCTGTATTCATCCATCCTAAGGATATAATTTAGAAAATGTGCCTTTTTTTCTTGCTGTGTTAATATTTTTGACCTGACCTGCTTAATTATTATCGAATACTGTCTTTGCCAGCTTCTGCTAGCCTTCTATGTTCATTTCAGAATTTCCAATACTGATATATAAAGCAAAATATCAGTTTTTACAGAGGAAGAGTGACTACCCTTTATTTGATTTTTAATTGAATGATTCTTTAAATTCTATAATGCTTTACAATTTTCAAGTTTGACACACATGATTTCATATAATCCCATAACCTTTTCCCCCACCCCTTTATTGCCCCTCTTCTCCCCACTGTTAACTACTGCTGCTACTGCTAAGTCACTCCGACTCTGTGCAACCCCATAGACGGCAGCCCACCAGGCTCCGCTGTCCCTGGGATTCTCCAGGCAAGAACACCGGAGTGGGTTGCCATTTCCTTCTCCAATGCATGAAAGTGAAAAGTGAAAGTGAAGTTGCTCAGTTGTGTCCGACTCTTCGCGACCCCATGGACTGCAGCCTACCAGGCTCCTCCGTCCATGGGTTTTCCAGGCAAGAATACTGGAGTGGGTTGTCATTGCCTTCTCCGACTGTTAACTACTAGTTTGTTTTATATTATCTGTGAGTCTTTTTCACTTTATTCACTGTTTGTTGTATTTTTTAGATTCTACATATGATAACATACAGTATTTGTCTTTCTCTGACTTATTTCACTTAACATAATGCCCTTCACGTCCATCCATATTGCTGCATATGGCAGTTCCCTTCTCTTTTATGGCTGAAGAGTATTCCATCCACACCTTCTCTGTCCATTCCTCTGCTGATGGACACTTAGGTTGCTTCCATATGGTGACGATTATAAATGATGCTGCTGTAAACATTGGGGTGCATGTGTCTTTCAGATAGTGAGGGTTTTTCAGATGTTTACCCAGGAGTGGAATTGCTGGGTCATATGGTAGACTGTCTTCCACAGTGGTTGCCCCAGTTTACATCCCCACCAACAGTGTATGAGGCTTTCTTGCCAACATTTTTCAGTGTTCTTTTGTTCTTTTTGAGAATGGTCATTCTGACAGTTGTGATACCTCACTGTGGTTTTGAGTTGCATTTCCCCGATGATTAGTGATGTTGCGCATCTTTTCATGTGCCTGTTGGCCTTAGCATTTCCTCTTTGGAAAAATGACTGTTCAGTTCTTCTACCTGTTTTTTAATTTTTTTTTTTTTTTTTACGTTGAGTCGTATGAACTGTATATATAGGTTGAATATTAATCCCTTGGGGCTTCCCTGGTGGCTCAGACAGTAAAGAAGGTAAACAATCTGCCTACAATGCAGGAGACTTGGCTTTGATCCCTGGGTTGAGAAGAGCCCCTGGAGGAAGGTGTGGCAACCCACTCCAGTATTCTTGCTGGAGAATTCCATGGACAGAGGAGCCTGGCGGGATATAGTCCATGGGGTTGCAAAGAGTCGGACACAACTGAGCAACTAACAAACACACGCATTAATCCCTTATTGGTCATATCATTTTCAAATACCTTCTCATTCAGTAGATTGTCTTTTTGTTTTGTTGATGGTTTCCTTTGCTGTGCAAAAGCTTTCAAGTTAAATTAGGTCCATTTATTTTTGTTTGTTTCCTTTGCTTTAGGAGATGGATCCAAAAACTATTGCTGTGGTTACTGTCAGGTAGTGTTCTGCCTATATTTTCCTCTAGGAGTTTTATAGTGTCTGGTCTTACATCCTCATAAAATTTTGCTGTTCATAAAATGCTAGAACATTATTATACTCGATACGTTCTAAAATATGTTGTGTGAATATTTGTTTATTATTATCATTGACTATGCCAAAGCCTTTGACTGTGTGGATCACAATAAACTGTGGAAAATTCTGAAAGAGATGGGAATACCAGACCACCTGACCTGCCTCTTGAGAAACCTGTATGCAGGTCAGGAAGCACCAGTTACAACTGGACATGGAACAACAGACTGGTTCCAAATAGGAAAAGGAGTACGTCAAGGCTCTATATTGTCACCCTGCTTATTTAACTTATATGCAGAGTACATCATGAGAAATGCTGGGCTGGAGGAAGCACAAGCTGGAATCAAGATTGCCGGGAGAAATAGCAATAACCTCAGATATGCAGATGACACCACCCTTATGGCAGAAAGTGAAGAAGAACTAAAGAGCCTCTTGATGAAAGTGAAAGAGAAGAGTGAAAAAGTTGGCTTAAAGCTCAACATTCAGAAAACTAAGATCATGGCATCTGGTCTGATCACTTCATGGCAGATAGATGGGGAAACAGTGGAAACAGTGGCTGACTTTATTTTTCTGGGCTCCAAAATCACTGCAGATGGTGATTGCAGCCATGAAACTAAAAGACGCTTACTCCTTGGAAGGAAAGTTATGACCAACTTAGACTGCATATTAAAAAGCAGAGACATTACTTTGCCAACAAAGGTCTGTCTAGTCAAAGCTATAGTTTTTCCAGTGGTCATGTATGGATGTGAAAGTCAGACTATAAAGAAAGCTGAGCGCCGAAGAATTGATGCTTTTGAAGTGTGGTGTTGGAGAAGACTCTTGAGAGTCCCTTGGACTGCAAGGAGATCCAACCAGTCCATCCTAAAGGAGATCAGTTCTGGGTGGTCATTGGAAAGACTGATGTTGAAGCTGAAACTCCAATACTTTGGCCACCTGATTCGAAGAGCTGACTCATTGGAAAAGACCCTAATGCTGGGAAAGATTGAGGGCAGGAGGAGAAGGGGATGACAGAGGATGAGATGGTTGGATGGTATCACCAACTCGATGGACATGGGTTTGGGTGGAGTTAGGGAGTTACTGATGGATAGGGAAGCCTGGCGTGCTGCGGTTCATGGGGTCGCAAAGAGTCGGACACGACTGAGCGACTGAACTGAACTGGACTGAAAGACAGTTAGTTTTGCCACATCCATCTATCAGGGATCTTGAATGGATAGGCAGGAACCTTACAGCTGTGGGCCACCACCCTCCTTCCCTCTAGAAGTCAAGAGTGAGAAGCAGAGAAACTTAGTCCTCAGCTAGAAGAAGCTGTGCCTGGAGAGGGGCTGGAAGTTCTCTGATTTTAGCTTTTGTGAAGCTCAATTACATCCCCATCCTTGGGTTTTGCGAGACTCATCTTGATAGTAAATTCCTCTTTTTTTGCTTACCCTAACAGAAGTGTGCGTGTGCTAAGTCACTTCAGTAGTGTCCAACTCTTTGCGTGTCCATGGACTGTAACCCAGCCTCCTCTGTCCTTGGGATTCTCCAGACAAGAATACTGGAGTGAGTTGCTATGTTCTTCTCCAGGGGATCTTCCTGACTCAGGGATTGAACCCATGTCTGTTATGTCTCCAGCATTGGCCGGCAGGTTCTTTAACAATAGTGCCACCTGGCACGCCTGTATTTCTGTTAATTAGAACTAAGAGAGAATAGATATGTCTGCTGGAGAGGAAACTGTCAAATTACTCAGTGCTTATTATGTGTCATGCAATGTAGCAATGCATGCTTTATCTTATTTAATCCTTAAAACAATGCCATGAGGGAGGCATTCTCATGATTATTACCTGCATTTTATGGATAAAAACATCAAGATTTAGTAAAGTTTAGTAATTTGTCCCAAATCACTGTCTATTACGTAACAAAACTGAGATTCGAACACAGAATTGTTGATACAAAAATCTATGCTATTAACCATTATGCTATATTATTTATTGAAACACATATAGGCATATTATGTACTAGAACAAAATATTTGCATTTAAAAACTTTTAATGAAAATCTTCGAGGATACACAAGAGCAGAAAAATCAGTGTAAGAAGCCCCAGTGACCCACGGCCCAGCTTCCATGTTTATCAACATTTTGCCAGTCTTGGCTCATCTACCCCTCCCCACCCCCATCTTCTAACTATGGTTAACATCTTACAATCTTACATTAATATGGTACATTCATCACAGCTGAAAAATCAAGACTGGTGCATTTTATTAACTAAACTGCAGGCCTTACACAGATTTTCCTAGTTTTTACCCAATGTCCCTTTCCTGCATCTTGATCCCATCGGGGTACAGCTTCACTGCTGCCCTGATCAGTCCTGGTGTCTCCTTAGTCTCTTCCACTTTGTATGTTTCTCTGTCTTGCCTTGTTTTTCTTGGCCTAGATGATTTTGAGGCACGTTGGTCAAATATTTTGTAGAATTCCCTTAAATTTGTGTTTGTCTGATGCCTTTCTCATGGTAAGACTGGGGGTTATGGTTTTTCAGGAAGAAAATCAGAGGTGAAGTGCCTGTCTCATTACATATAGGGTACCTGGTCTCAACATGACTTATTTCTCATTTAATCCTGACCACCTGGCTAAAGCAGTATTTTCCAGATTTTGCCATTGGACAGTTACTTTTTCACTCTGTACAAACTTATTCTTTGGAAGCAAGTCACTAAGTACGATCCACACTCATGATAGGGGACTTTGTGTCACCTGGACTGGCCGTAAATTTGGAATTCTTCTGTAAGAAAGGCCGCAGGTGATTTTAAAATATTCCATTCTTCTTTGCCAGTAAGTGGTCTGGGGATGTGCATGTGTGATGATTCTAGGAAAGATTTCTCTCTGATGGCAAGAAACAATTAGACCAGGAGGAAGCTTCTTCTTGTCTTCTCTGCAGCAAGTGGAGCCTTCCTTTCCTTGGTTGGATTGATGCTCTGAGCATGTAACCCTTGGAGTGACAGTCACTATATTGGGGCCATGAGGTGATAAGCCAGGGACAGAAAGTCAATGTTATTGTGATGGCCAGAGTTAGAAGAGGGTTGAAGCCCTTGAAACTATCTACCTCCAGCCTTCTTGTTATATGGGCCTAAACTTCTTTATTGTTTATGTCACCCTTAGTTGCTGTTCTGTTGTGCTTTCGACCCCATGGACTGTAGCCTGCCAGGCTCCTCTGTCCATGGGATTCTCCAGGCAAGAATACTGGAGTGGGTTGCCATGCCCTCCTCCAGGGGATCTTCCCAACCCAGCGATTGAACCCAGGTCTCCTGCATTGCAGGCAAAGTCTTTACCATCTGAGTCACCAGGAAAACACAAGAAAACTGGAGTGGGTAGCCGATCCCGTCTCCAGGGGAACGTCCTCAAACGCATCCCCAGTTGATACAGGGACCTCATCCATCTTTTTTTTTTTTTTTTTAACAACAGTAGCTGTCCTCATCTAGGACGTGGCACACATTTTTTAAATAAGTAAATGAAAGACTAAATTAAGAAGCTATTATAACCATAAAACCATCAATGTTACTAAGGCCAGAATATTTGGCAATTAGATCCTATACTTCCATTTCTTCTCTCAAAGAAATACAACAGAAGTATTCTGCCATTGGAGAAAAGATTTATTAGTATGATTAGTTGACAGCAGCAAAAATTTTTGATGTGTATCATGTTCAAATTGATATATATATATAATTATTTATTAATTTTTAGGACTAATTTATTATAAAATCTTAGGACTTATTAACCAAATTATCTCTTTGCCTTTGATTGAGGCAAATAATGGAATGCCTACCATATAGCAATGAGAATGAAAAACTATCATGCAACAGCATGAATGACTCTCACAAGTGTAATGTTTAGTAACAGATGCCAGACACAAATGTACACACTGCATTGATTATATTGATATAAAGTTAAAAAAACAAGCAAACTAATCTCCACTGTCCAAAGTCAGAGCAGTGTTTACCCGTGAGTGGCGGTAACAGTGAGGCGTTTCCACAGAAGGGCTTCACGTTGGTGATTTTTTCTTGATCATGGCGCTGGTTACAGAGGTGTGTTCAGGTTGTGGCAGCTCAGAGATATGTACATTTATGACACACACTTTCCTGTATACTTGATAAAGCTTGCTTTAAAAATTCACCCTGAAAACGTCTACCTCTAGCATCTTATTAATACTTTGGGAGTGGATAAACCTCTTCAACGGTGTTTATTTACAAATAGCATAAAATGGTTCATGATTTTCAGTAAAATTTAGACTGGGGCCAACTAGCTTACTGCAGGAAGTGTCCGATTTATGAATGTAAACAGTCTTCGTATGTATAATAGCTCATTCGTAATTCAGTTGTCACAAACAATATTTTCCCACAGGTTTAGTGTTAGAATAACCATTTGGGTGGAGGCCAACTGGTAATAATGAAGCTGAAAGGCTATTTATTTCCCATTGAACAAGAGCATATAATTATCCCCGTTACACATACACAAGGCTGAAACAGCTTTCAAAAATAAAGATAAAAACATAATTGAGATTAAATTCCACTTTAAATCCATCAGATTGGTGGTGGTTTACTCGCTAAGTTGTGTCTGACTCTTGCGATCCCATGGACTGTAGCCCGTCAGGCTCCTCTGTCCATGGGATGTTCTAAGCAAGAATACTGGAGTGGTTTGCCATTTCCTTCTCCATGGGATCTTCCCCGAGCCAGGGATCAAACCCAGGTCTCCTGCACTGCAGGCAGATTCTTTACCAACTGAGCTAGCAGGGAAGCCTCCATCAGAGTAGTAAAAAAATAAAGCACCAGCAAGGATGTAGAGACATAGGAATTTTCACATATAGCAACATGGTCAGTGCTAATTGTTTCAACTATTCTGGAGAATAACCTGGCAAGACTGCTTGAAGCTGAAAATATGCCTGATCTCTGATTCAGTAACTCCACGTCTGAGAAGTAATTTAGGACACATGTGCAGGTGCAGAGGGAAGAGATATGTGTGAGTACATATATTTTTAAAAAAAAGATGTTACTGCAGCATTGTCCCTAACATTTGGAAACACCTCAGTGTCCATCAAAAAAGGAATATGCATATAAATTGTACATATTCATGACTGAACAGTAAGTAAGTTATATTGAATGAACTAAAACCATATGCACAACATGGATCTGTTAGGTAGTTAGAATAGCAAAAAGGAGTCCAGAATGGCGGTGGCTAAAAGACAAGGAAGGGAAAAGTCCATGAAAATAGAACAAAGAAAGGTCTGAGGACCTCAGGTAGAACAAAAAGCACTCCCGGCTAGCCCAATTTACATAGGGCAGGCCCAGGGGGAGGAGAAAAAACATATAAAAAGAGGAGCCAAAGGGCCCCAGGGCTTGCTCTATCTCTCTCTCCTCTTCGGTCTTTTGGGCCAGCATGCCCTCATGCCTCGAGGATGAATTTTCCTTTATTTTCTAAACAAAACTGAGCTGTAACACAGAGCTGTAACACTGACCTGTCCGAGTGCTGTGATGCGCCGAGGCCTTTAACGTCCGTCACTTCAAATTTTTGTTATGAGGAGACAAAACCAAGGAAATTACACACTCCCCTGACAGATCTCAACAATCATAGAATGAGATGGTCTTCTTCATGGTACCATTTATGCATAAAAACAATAGTAGAAATCTTTTATGGATATATACTAAGTAATACAAATTTTAAAAATGTAAATCAACTTCCTGTCATGCTGGTATTGGGAGAGTAAAAAAAGACTGTGATTGAGGAACAGCCCACAAGGAAATTCAATTCTGTTTCTTTAAAAAAGTCAGAATCAAATATGAATGTTAACATCAACTAGTACATATGTTGTTATGTGATGCAATATATTTATATGTGTTTGAGTGAGTGCAGAGAACATCATGAGAAACGCTGGGCTGGATGAAGCACAAGCTGGAATCAAGATTGCCAGGAGAAATATCAATAACCTCAGATATGCAGATGACACACCCTTATGGCAGAAAGTGAAGAAGAACTAAAGAGCCTCTTGATGAAAGTGAAAGAGGGGAGTGAAAAAGTTGGCTTAAAGCTCAACATTCAGAAAACTAAGATCATGGTATCTGGTCCCATCACTTCCTGGCAAATAGACGGGAAAACAGTGGAAACAGTGGCTGACTTTATTTTTCTGGGCTCCAAAATCACTGCAGATGGTGGTTGCAGCCATGAAATTAAAAGACGCTTACTCCTTGAAAGGAAAGTTATGATCAACCTAGACAGCATATTAAAAAGCAGAGACATTACTTTGTCAACAAAGGTCCATCTAGTCAAGGCTATGGTTTTTCCAGTAGGCATGTATGGATGTGAGAGTTGGACTACAAAGAAAGCTGAGTGCCGAAGAATTGATGCTTTTGAACTGTGGTGTTGGAGAAGACTCTTGAGAGTCCCTTGGACTGCAAGGAGATCCAACCAGTCTATCCTAAAGGAGATCAGTCCTGGGTGTTCATTGGCAGGACTGATGCTAAAGCTGAAACTCCAATACTTTGGCCACCTGATGTGAAGAGCTGACTCATTTGAAAAGACCCTAATGCTGGGAAAGATTGAGGGCAGGAGAAGAAGGGGACGACAGAGGATGAGATGGCTGGATGGCATCACCAACTCAATGGACATGGGTTTGGATGGACTCAGGGAGTTGGTGATGGACAGGGAGGCCTGGCGTGCTGTAGTTCATGGGGTCGCAAAGAGTCGGACACAATTGAACGACTGAACTGAACTGAACTGAACTGAGTGAGTGAGTTGTTCAGTCATGTCCAACTCTTTGCAACCCCATGGACTATACAGTCCATGGAATTCTCTAGGCCAGAATACTGGAGTGGGTAGCTTTTCCCTGCTTCAGGGGATCTTCCCAACCCAGGGATCGAACCCAAGTCTCCTACATTGCAGGCAGATTCTTGACCAGCTGAGCCACCAGGGAAGCCCTTTTGTGTGTTTGAATGCTTTCATACAAAGGATAAGTGAGGAATTCTGAAGGAAGAACAAGTCAGGATGTGAAATTAAAAGCCTCAGCTAAGTAACACCCTGAGATGCATATTATAGGACCTATATTGTTTTTTTAGGGACAGTTAGCTATATAGTTCTTTAGCAGTATCTGCAAGATTTAAAAATAAAACAAAGCAATAAAATCATTTAGGAGGAATGCACCTTTATTCCTGCTAGGTACTGAGAGGTTTCTGCTCTTTTGAGTCCTCGGCTGTTGCGTGTTAAGAGCTTTGAAACTCCGCAGCCTGCCAGAAGGCAGTGCTGACATCACCTGGGAGCTTGTCAGAAACGCCGAATGTCAGGCCCCGGCCCAGACCTGCTCAAAGAGAATTTGCAATTTTTTTTAATTTATTTTTTTTATTGAAAGATAATTGCTTTACAAAATTTTGTTGTCTTCTGTCAAACCTCAACATGAATCAGCCATAGGTATACATATATCCCCTCCCTTTTGAACCTCCCTCCCATCTCCCTCCCCATCCCACCCCTCTAGGTTGATACAGAACCCGTTTGAGTTTCTTGAGCCATACAGCAAATTCCCATTGGCTGTCTATTTTATAGAGAATTTGCATTTTAACAAGACTGGCAGATAGCATGCTGAGGTCTGAAAAGCCCTGATATCCAAGCAGCAGCCCTCGACTGGGTATCCGCCTAGATCATGACCAAAATAACTTTACTCTGGAAAATTCTCAGACAACTTTTGGACCCATCACCTAGCACAGCCATAGTTAAAGCTTTAAACACTCAAAGAACACTTGCTTTTAGACAAAAGTAGCTTCTATTAAAGTTTCCAAGATGGATTAATTTCAAATTGTAGGTGCAAATCCCGTACGATGTAATGGCTTTATAAGACTAACATAAGACTAGCTCCTCCATTCCATATCCTATGGGAAGGTCATCAAGATTTCTGTGACTTCTTCATGTCACGAAATGAATTTTGTTTACACGTCTCTCAAGGTGCTGCCTCTCTGCTCCCCCTGCTTTTCTAAATGAGAAGCTCAGCTTCTCAACACAATATACATCATATACATCCAGAGACCTTGTGAAAGTGCAGATGCTATTGAGGGTTTTGGGGAGACAGAGGAGAGACTATTATAATGATGTAAACAGGTTAAAGTTGAATACTGGACATTGCCCTCAACAGGACACCTCCTAAGAACTGGTATGCTGACATAGCTTAATAATTTGTTTCACTAAAAAAACTCTGCCACACGTAAACAGTAAACAAATGACTAAAATATCTTACAGTGAATTTATTTATTTATTTTTTACAGTGAATTTATATTTAACCAATTAAGAATGCTGCATTTAGTTTCCTCAATCCAACCAAAGGAACTACAGTCAACAAGTAAGATTTTGCAACTACCTGGGGAATCTATCTAATTAGTGGATTTTAACAAGATCGGATTCCTTGTTGGATAGGCCAAGCCACTCCCTTGGCGGTAAAATGAAACAGCTGTGCTGGGTGATCAGCCTGCTGAAAACCAAACAAGACACAAAAACAAAATCTCCTCCCCAAAGTCCCTATTGTGCACCCTGGCTGGGCCCTCAGCTCTGATGGCATTAGAAACACCAGGGAAGGAAGCCTTTTAGAACTGCTGATGCTTTGGTCCCAGGCCAGAACAGTTACACCTGAATACAGGAGGAAGAGGGGGCGCTGAGGACAAGTATCAATCTTTTTTTGAAAGCTCCCATGTAATTCTAACTTGGTCAAGAAAGCAGAAGAAAAACTTTCCTCTGAAATAGAAGTTCTGCTTCATGTTTCTAACAAAAAAAGATCATGAAAGAGTATGTGTAAGAGCAGTGTGATCCATTTTTTTATATTCCTAGAAAAAGGTCTCAAGATTGTCATCAAAATTTTAATTGTGGTTATTCTTGAGGGCTTCCCAGGTGGTGCCAGTGCTAAAGAACTCTCCTGCCAATGCAAGAGACTCGGGTTCCATCCCTGGGTCGGGAAGATCCCCTGGAGAAGGGAATTTCTACCCACTCCAGTATTCTCACCTGGGAAATCCCATGGACAGAGGAGCCTGGTGGGCTGAAGTCCATGGGGTTGCAAAGAGTCAGACGCTACTGAAATGACTTAGCAGGCACATTCCTGAGTGGTGGGATTGTGGATGAGTTATATTTTTCTTCTTTTGCTTCCCTTTTCCAGTCCACCTGTGTACTGCTCATTAAAAAGGTAACTTCAATTAAAAATAAAGATACTGGTGGCCCTTATCATCATTAAACAGGCTATGACAAGGAACAGCTTTAAAAGTGCAATGTAACCAAAAATCCAGTAGCCAAGCTGGAGTCCAGCTTGGAAGCAGTAGGAAACAGGTTTTCAATAAAGTGAGATCAAGTTTAGTGACAGACTTGAAAAGCAATCCTGGAACAGAGAATAAAAAAGCAATGAAAATGAGGAGAAAACAACATAAAAAGTATTAATCATGGAGAATTAATGAATAGGTGTTTCTAAAGAAAACAAACCAGAGGTATGAAAGCTGTAACAGAAAATCTGTTCATTTAAAAACTTAAACTGAATCCTCCACAAAGCAAAAAAACCACCTGAATTTTCCGAGATCAGGAAGACACAGATATTCGAGGCAAAAGTGACAAGGGATATGCACCTTGGTTAAGTTTAAAATTTCAAAGAAATAATCAACACTATAGATGAACAGGGAGAAGGCAATGGCACCCCACTCCGGTACTCTTGCCTGGAAAATCCCATGGACGGAGGAGCCTGGTAGGCTGCAGCCCATGGGGTCTCAAAGAGTCGGACACAACTGAGAGACTTCACTTTCACTTTTCACTTTCATGCACTGGAGAAGGAAATGGCAACCCACTCCAGTGTGCTTGCCTGGAGAATCCCAGGGACGGCGGAGCATGGTGGGCTGCTCTCTATGGGGTCACACAGAGTGGGACACGACTGAAGCGGCTTAGCAGCAGCAGCAGCAGCATAGATGAACAACAAAACAAAAAGGGTGGTGGACGGAAGGGTTGGTTAAGGATGAAAGCCAGATAGAAAAAGAACTCTGGGTGGTAAGAAACAGATGTGTTGAAAGAAACTCCTGCAATCCAGGTAGAAAAAGTTTTCAAAAGAATAAAATACAAACTGCACTTGGTAAATGTCTGAGGGTAGGGAAAAACTGCTCAGTTTTAATAAAAATGGACTGTGACCCAGGAATTCTAATAAAGACTAATGATCATTTAAGAGTGAAGGGAGGTGGAAGGGGGGTTCAGGATGGGGAACACATGTAAACCCATGGCTGATTCATATCAACATATGGCAAAAACTACTACAATATTGTAAAGTAATTAGCCTCCAACTAAAATAAATTAATAAAAAAAAAAGAGTGAAGGAAGATGTATGGAAAGAGTAACATGGAAATTCGTATTACCGTATGTAAAATAGATGGCCAACGGGAATTCGCCCTATGGCTCAGGAAACTTGAACTGGGACTCTGTATCAACCTAGAGGGGGGATGGGGAGGGAGACGGGAGGGAGGTTCAAAAGGGAGGGGATATATGCATACCCATGGCTGATAGCTCCGTTGGTAAAGAATCCACCTGCAATGCAGGAGACACGGGTTCGATTCCTGGGTCCAGAAGATCCACTGGAGAAGGGATAGGCTACGCCTCCAGTATTCTTGGGCTTCCCTTGTGGCTCAACTGGTAAAGAATCCACCTGTAATGCGGGAGACCTGGGTTTGATCCCTGGGTTAGGAAGTTCCCCTGGAGAAGGGAAAGGCTACCCACTCCAGTATTTTGGCCTGGAGAATTCCATGGACTGTATAGTCTGTGGGGTCGTAAAGAGTCGGACACGACTGAACAACTTTCACACACACACGGCTGATTCACGTTGAGGTTTGACAGAAAACAATTCTGTAAAGCAATTATCCTTCAATAAAAAAATTAATAAAAAAAAAAAAAAGAGTGAAGGAAGAGAGGGATGGTCTCAGAAAAGTTAAGCATTCAGGTATTTCCTGACAAAGTTGCCCAAACTATCTACTTAATGTTCTTTTACAAGGAATTCCCCACCTCCCCCATCTGCTTGTTCTCATAGTATAGTGATCATGCAAAACAAAATGTGTATGTGTGTGTGCTGAAATGTCTTTTTTCCCTTTTTCATTGTGCCCTTCTAGATTCAAGGTAACTAAATTTCAGAACCATCTGCTTTATGTATTTTAACTTAAAATCATCCAAACAAGTTTTGAGGATAACTTTTCCTGTTTTCACAGATGAGGGCTCAGAGGCACAGAAAACCTCAGCGACATGTATGAGATCCTAGAGTTGGAAAGCAGGGAGCTGATGTTTGGACCCAGGCAGACTGGACCCAGTTGGGCTTGTCATCACTTTTCTGTAGGGAGAACAGTGTTTTCCAAAAGCATATTCAATAATCTCGCCAGTAGACCCTTTAGTGTTGTCTCTGCTACAAATGGAGCAGAGTTATGCAGACTTGAGAATATGAATTGACTGTATTTGCAGGCTGCATCGTTTCATCTTTAAAATCTACCCTTTTCCTGTCTGGAAAGGTGGTTGAGAGAGAGAATGATTCCAGTATGCCAGTTAAATCAGAAGGCATATGTCAAGAGTTTTTAGTTTCTTTGGAACTAAGAGAGGTTTAATGTGTAACTATGAAATTGAGTAAGCACATTTACCATCTTTCCCCAAAAGTGTACAATTATGTTAAATCACCTCTATTATAAATTGCTGTATTGTGCTCAGTCAGTCATGTCTGACTCTTTGTGGCCCCATGGATTGTAGCCCTCCAGGCTCCTTTGCCTGCGGGATTTTCCAGGAGAGCATACTGGAGTGAGTTGCCGTTTCCTACTCCAGGGGAATTTTCCTGACCCAGAGATTGAACCCGTGTCTCTGTGTCTCCTGCACTGGGAGGCAGATTCTTTGCCACTAGTGCCCTGTGGGAACCCCCCATAGATAATGTTAAGAACAATATAATCATTAATAATTTTGATTGGCACCTTTATTGCCTATTATCAGTTAGTGTTCACCAAAACTGATTCCTCAACAAATATTTTAAAGTTAATTATTATGCCTACTTAGGATGCTTGAAATTTTATAATAATCACATTAAATTTCACAAGGAAATTGGGGTTCCAAGGAATTCAGAAGTTTTGACCTTATACAGTGTTAAAAAAGGAACTTTCTAAAGAATTTAGCATAATGCTAAAAATCAGTTTTAGTACACAGGTATTTGTGACTGGTCAACTCTCTTCCATAAATTAACATATGACTCTTACATAGTTAGGAAAATTTAAGTTAATACTACCTTTTCACATATTTAGGGCTTTGTTAAAAAGACAGCAGTAAATTTCTCCAGTACCGAGCAACCAACCTCTCTTGTTCTATACAACTGAAGTGTGCTAAATCGAATCGTGTCAACCAGAGTCCAAGCAGCAGAGCCTGGGTATTTCCTGTTCTCTCCTAGCTTCTCTCACCATTGGACAAGTCAGCTCAGTGGCTGCCATGTGGCGCTCCTAGCAGTACACCGTCCCATCTTTCTAATGCCGTCTGGAGAAACATACTGAGCGTTTGCCCTAACTCCACTTTTAAACAATTAAAAAGATTTTCCTTCACTTAACACTTTTTGTGGTCACTGTCCAGTAGTCCTTCTGGTACCTTTTAAACTCTGAGATTCTAAAAAAATTTTCTCTCACTTCCATGTTAAAAGGCTAACAGGGACAAAAAACCTAGGGCAAATTGATTTAGACATGCCTGAAATATAAGAGTCGTTAACATTTCAGGACAGCTGGAAATCCTAAAGGAACTGTATTCAACAAGTTGTGGCACCGGAACAGTCAAAGTCCCGCAATCGTGTCTGACTCTCTGCGACCCCACGGACTGTGGCCTGCCAGGCTCCTCTACCCATGGAATTCTTCAAGCCAGAAGACTGGTGTGGGTAGCTGTTCCCTTCTCCGAGGGATCTTCCCAACCCAGGGATCAAACCTAGGTCTCCCACACTGCGGACAGATTCTTTACCCTATGAGCCATCAGGGAAGCCTGATAACTCATCAGAACGGTTTGCGCTGTTAAGTGAAAATCAAAATTGGGTGGTTTGAGTTACATGGGTGGGAATCTTGATAAGTATGCCAGTGGAAGTTTCCAGCTGTAGGAACGCATGTACAAGTGACTCTGGTACACAGGTGCTGTGAATACACACATCACAGGCAGGCAGGCGAAGCGGGGTTTGAGGATCCCACCTAACATCCTCTTTTCTCTTGGAAAACTCCTGCTGTAAGAGCCCATCCTGGTAATACCATCTTCAGGAAGGGAAGCAAAGCCTTCATCAGGGTCCTTGTTTCTACCTCCATCAACCACAGAGCTAGATGCAACACAACTTAATGTCATCACGGCGCCTCCACCAAGACTGATTTTGCTTCTGTCTGTTCCTTTCTTTTTGAGTAAACAGGGATTCTCATGGGGAGTAAGTCCCAAGTAAAACTGACTTCTTAATAAAAGAGCACTTGCCTTAACAAGAAAATGTGAGAAACAAAGTCTGAATAAGGAATGAGTAAAGCCGCAAAGTACCACATGCCTTTTCCATTTGGTTGTTTCTCTTCCTTGGTGCTTTCAAGAATTTTAGGGTAATGTTACATGGTTCTCTTCCACATCTTCTTCACTAATAGAGCTGGCTGTTATGCAGATATTATTTGTAAAGCATAAATATTACCAAAGTTCCCACCTTGGCATATTGACCTAGTTGAAACAAAACAAACCATACCTACTCTATTAAACCCCCAATTACTAATAGGAAAAAGCAAAAATAAGTATCTAGGTTATTAGATTGATGATTTAAAAGCGTATTTCATTATATTCTTAATGGAATAAATTGGCATTAAAAGGTAGGAAAACCAATTATATTTCTATTTTAATAAAGGTAAATAAAAGCCAAATTACAGCCAACTGTTACATTTTTTTTCTTTTTTTAATTTTAGGGTACACATACTGGGGGAAAAAAAAAACAAAACAGCACAGGAGTCAGTTCAGGGGTTTTATGAACAAATGATACCCGTCTTTCCCGTGAAACGCTTCTAAGCAATTCTGTAAACTGAACGGGTCACATAAGACACTGAATGGTGACTGTCTCTCACACTTGTTACTTTTAATTCCCAAGGGGTCAGTAGCTAATATTTTCACTTCTGGGTAAGAGAAAAGGCATTCTGGTCCATTAATTCGCCTACTCGCTCCTGGAGGACATTAACCAACTCTGCTATTACGAAGACGTGAGTGTCATCAATGTCCTGAATGATGAACTTCTTCCCGAGGGCATTTGACTCGTCCAAGTACAGCAGAAACTGCTTCATGGCAGGGTCACTGTCGAGATAAAACACGTAATGATGAAGACACCTTGCTGTCTAGGTATACCAGCGAACCAAACAATGAAAACTGAGCAGAGTGTTTGAGGATAATTTTAAGAGTTGTAAAGTGTTCTCCAACCAACCCCTGCCTCTTCTCTGCCCCAGGGGTTGACAATTCACAGACGCAGCTTCATCGAGAACGGTTAGCAGAAGTTTAGAAGAGGCCAATGATGAGCTTTTCTTTTTCTTTTTTTTAATAAATTTATTTATTTTAGTTGGGGGCTAATTACTTTACAATATTGTAGTAGTTTTTGCCATACATTGACATGAATCAGCCATGGGTTTACATGTGTTCCCCATCCTGAACCCCCTCCCACCTCCCTCTGCATCCCATCCCTCTGGGTCACGATGATGAGATTTTAAATAATAATTTGTCAGTGACAAGTGAAAAAGTAAAGCAACAGTCACAGCTCTGTAGTTAACAGGGACTCAAAGCACGGCCCTGTTGACTGATTTTAAAAATGTCAGAGACAATGGCTGGCTGGTAATAAATATTCAAGTATTTTTTCCTTCTTTAATTCTGAACCTCGTAAGTCTGGACTCTCATTTAGAATCTTTAAAGGAAATTCTAAACAAATCTCTCTGAGCATACTGAGCTCAAAAAAAAGAGCTAAATTCAACTCTATTTGTGACTTTTAGCTTGGCATCAACAGGACAGTCATAAGGCAAAGAGATAAAACTTTCTGGATTTATACAAATGTTTTTTTATAAAAACCTGAATCACAACAAAGGACATAATATAATATACAATAATGTGTTTAGCAAAAGATGAATATAAAATTATGTCAAGTTACATACAGATTTTTTTTTTAATTCTTAGAGAAAACATAATCTCACACAATCGGTTTTTTTGAGGGATGTCAACATCAATTACAAAAATAACTATTTAATTCAAAGAGATCAGCAATTTACTGAAAACCACATACATCTTATTGCTTTTAAGTACAAACATAGGTATACGTGAAGCTAACAAGTAATGGATTTCAATTACTAAATGAATATGGTGCACGGCACACTAACTATGAATAAAGCCAAGTCTTCCTGAAAAAATGACTGTCTTAATTACTTTCAACAACTTACCTTCAAAATAATTTTATTAACAATTTACTATGCTCTAAAGTGATGTGAATAAATAAGCAGGTCTGCCCATGTCAGAAATGACACAGATTTTAAATTTAGCTCCTAGTATGTTTGTTACCTTAGGTTCAGAATACTTAGGTTATACTTATCCACTTAAGTTTGGCAAAATTCAGTTAAATTCTATAGTTGCAGTATCAGAATAACCATACTAATGTGGGATATTAATTTGCTCAGAAGTAGGAAATATGCTATTTTAAGTTTTATTCTCTCATTCAATAAAAACTTACTGAGTATGCGACATGTGTCCAGTGCTACTGTGGTTCAGGGGATTCGGCAGTGAAGCAAGCAATAACTCAGAACCCTTTCTATCGTGGAGCTTACAGTCTAGTGACAACACTACGACAAACACACAAAAACCAAACAAGCAGAGTGAGAAATGGCAGTGATGACAGGGACGTGATCTTGGAAGTTTAAGCAGGGGCCTCAGGGAAGGCCTTACTGAGTAGGTTGTATCTGAACAAATGTCAGAAGGAGGCAGGGAGCAAACCATGGGGTGACGCGATACAGAACTGCCCAGGCGGAGCGAACAGCAAGGCCACAGAGCTGGAGGGGGGCAACCGGGGGGCAGGGAGCAGCACAAGATGAGGTCAGAGCTTTATCCTGATTTAACTTACAAACTGACTTGACTTTTAAATGTTAAGGATCATACTGACTGCAGGGCTGAGAAAAGACTGGTGGACGGTGGAGGCAAGGGTGGAAGGTGACCATGGTAATCCAGACAAGACACAACGATCTGGACCTCGGTGGTAAAAGCGAGGCTGGGCAGTGGCTGAGTGCTAGACACATGCTAAATGTAAAGCCAACGTAACTTGCTGAGACTGGACTCGAGCTTCGAGAGGAATTAAGGAGATGCCAAGACTTGTGGCCTGAGATAATGGAGAGATGAAGCGGCCTTCACTGAGATGAGGAGGAACACAGAAAGACAGGTGCTTAGTTGAGATCAAGAGTCCAGTTTCAGGCATACTACCTTTGAGATGTCACCCGCATGAAGCGGCTGAGCAGGAAGCTGGATATACAATCCTGGATTTCAGCAGTGAAGTCCAGAACGAGGAGTTAGTCAGTCATCAGTGTCTAGATGGCATTTAGAGCCGTGACCAAGGAGTGAGCAAAGCTAGAGGAGAGTCCAGGCACCAGGCCCTGGACACCCCAACCCCAAGAGGTTAGGACGGAAAGGAGGAACCAGCACAACAGACTGTAAAGAAAACCTGAAGGGCACTTGGAAGCTATGGTAACAAAGGATGTCCAGGAAGTGGAAGAGATCAACTGCGTCAAATGCTGTTAACAGGAATAGCAAGATAAGGACTGAGAACTGACCACTGGATTCAGGAAGTTACTGACCTTCACAAGAGCAGTTTCAAGACTGACAACACAGGAGAGAATCTGACTGGAGTGGTTTTTAGACTGAGAGGAGAGAAATCAGAGAAAAGTGAACAGAGATGTATCTTCTGAGAAATTCTGCTACAAAGAGCAGGAAAATCAAGCAGAAGTTGGAGAAGGATGTGAGAAGCTAAGAGTGTTCCACACCCTCCACCCACCCGGGTCGGGGGCAGCATTATAAGGCAGTAGAGAAAGAAAAGTTGAGAAAGCAGGACAAAAAGAGGAAAACTGCTGAAGAGGTGTCTTTAAATAGGCCAGGGAGGCTGGCTGGAGACAGGAGAAGAGACAAGTCATTCACAGTTAGCGTGGGGCGGGAAGAGTGTATGGGCCCAGGTCCATGTGATAAAGACTTGCAGATGTTCTGACTGCTTCCATTTTCTCAGTGAAACAAGAGACAAAGTGACCAGCTGAGGTGAGGACAGGGACCGTTTTTGCCATAAGAGAAGGTGAAATACCACATTCCATTCATTCCAAGAAGATTTTAATTATCTCCCAAACTGGGATGGGTCTCAATCTAATGGCATGTGATTTTTCTTAAGAGGGACATAACATACTGCTAAATTTTAAAACTGATGGACTCTTTAATTTGATGAACTATAACAGCTTGACTAGGAAACTGGGAGAACAAATGAACTTAGGAATTTGCAGACTACATTTATTTAAGTCATGAGTTTAATAACAGTCATGAATTTAAAGTGAGACTGATCAGTATGCTCTCCAGCCATCTAGAGCTGTGGAAGTAAAGGTTCACAACAGGGGGAGAGCTGGACTGAACCGGACCTGGTGAATGTGACTGAGAGAGGGCCAAGGGAGTGGAGGGTCTTCAAGAGGACGAGCACACTGATGGAAGTGAGGGTGTGGGGACCGTGCGGGACAGGGAAAAGCTGGGGGGATCAACAGACTGCAGGTCTGGGAGAATCAAAGGAACTGTGTGTGTTAGCTGCTTAGTCGTGTCCGACTCTTTGCAACCCCATAGACTGTAGCCCACCAGGCTCCTCTGTCCACGGGATTCTCCAGGCAAGAATACTGGAATGGGCTGCCATTTCCTCCTCCAAAAGGAACTATAGACCTAGGGTATTAGGGGGCATGAACTGGAAAGAGGAGGTGGTGGTCAGAGGTAGGTGCCTGAAACAGAGATTTTGAAGAGACCTCAATATTGGTAGGTGTGACAATGGAAATGAATGGCGACAGCAGGACAAGGAAAGCTCATTGGAAAAGGAGGTCAGGGAGCTGAGAGGTCCTCAGGGTACTGAAAGGACTACACACATGAAATCATTTAAGAATTTGTGCCGTGCTCCTGAAGAGTGACAGGTCGTCTTCAAAGAAAAACCTTCAAGGAAAGACTTGGGTGTTTGTAGATGATTACAAGGGAGGATTACTGGGTGGGCTCATCAGATTCGGAACCGAGGGTTTTCCTGGAGGGGAAGGGAGGATTTCTGGAGGTGGCAATGAGAAAGAAGGTAGATTCCCATCCCATTTCTTGACCCAAAGGTACAAGAGATATTAGAGAAAAAAAGTCAACAGAGTCGGCTCAGAGGAAAGCTAGGTTTTATTATAACAACAAAAAAAAGGGGAATGGGGGGGGAAGAAAGATGGGAAGTTGAGAGAAGAAGCTGGGACCCAGGGGGTTCCTGCTCTCAACAGGTTCTAGAGAGCAAAGTGGAAAGGATGGGGCAGGGGCGAGAGGGAGGTAGAATTTAATTGCTGATGGACAGAGCCATAAGGTAATGAATGTTAAATGAATGAAGGATGACCTGGAAGTCTGTGGCGTTTTGGGTGACTGAGGGCCTAGAAATGAGAGTCTCAAGGCTGATAATGACATGAAAGAGGAAAGTGAAAAAGTTGGCTTAAAACTCAACATTCAGACAACTGAGATCATGGCATCTGGTCCCATTGCTGCCCGTGCAGGATGGGAGAGACAACGGGGGTCTTCTATAAATACAAAGAGAGGCAATGTGATGGTCACAGATTTAAGCAGATAGTGAGGATGTTAAATTTACACCTGCAGTAACTCCCTAATTTTGGCAGTTACACAGAATAAAAATTTAAGAAATTTTTGTAAAGCAACACCACCCTGTATGTTGAGAAATCTCACCGAAGTAAACAATCTTACCAATCATTGATACCCAGGCTGTGAAATATTAAAAAAAAAAAAAAAAAGAGTTTAAAGAGTAATTCTAGAAAGAATCTGGCAGTAACGAAGCAGGCTGAACAGGGTTCTTTCAGATCTTACAGAAATGAAAATGGGAAGGCCCACAGGACAGGGAAAACAAAGCTTCAGCTTCTCTACAACTTCTGTCTTCCTGCTCAGACTCTTTGAAACCTCAGCTGCTGTCTCAACTGCTCCAAGCCTACACATGTAAAAGGGGGGTGGGTGGGGAGAGATGGAGAAAGGAAGGAGGGCAATTTAAGAGGAGACAGGTGTGGGGAGACAGAAACCACCCCTCGGCTTCGGCGCTCTACACCCAGGCTGCTCCCTCCCGTCCTCGCAAGGAGGGACGTGACTGTCTCTCTCGCAGTGACCATGGTGCCCACTTCACCCTCACGGCTTTCCTGTCCTGACCTGCCTTAGATCCCACAAGAATCTCAGCATCTTCTATAAAAAGCACACATTCAGAGGCTTCTTAAAAAGATACACTTTAGGTGACAGGGCAAAGGATAGTTTTTTGTTAACCCTTTAAAATAAATTGTGGGTCTAAATGTAACAATGAGGAGAAATAAGGACATTATAAATACTGCCATCCAAATTGATATGTTATCTTGTTACCGTTTGAGTGCAGTGCATTCAGAGATGATACACAATTGACTAGTAACTGCTACCAGGATTAGAGACAGCAAGAGTTAAGTGGTTATAAAGACTTTCATCTCCAGAAATTTTATAAATAAAATACATCTACATACTTTCCATTAAATAAAAGTTGAACAAACTGAAACCAAGAAATGCCAGGGGACTCACATCTGTGCTTTTAACCAATAGGTCAGTGTTTTCAAAATTTTTGCCATTTGCAGACTGCCCTTGCCATTTTAGCCATCTCCTATTACATATGCATTACCTATTACTCAAGTGTTTTTTTTAATTGCCTTTAAATCAAATTAACGTTTCAGCTTAACTTCACCTGGTACAAAATCACCAGTCATCTTGATGTTTTATTTTTTTCCTCTGATGAATTAAGATGGTCATAGAAAAAGTATTTTTGTGTATAACCAAATTACTGTGCAGTAAATCTGAAATTAACATTGTAAATTGTACAACACTGTAAATCAACTGTACTCCAATTAAAAGAAAAAAAAAGCTACTCTGATGTAATTTGCCAAAAAGGAGGCCTATTGTACAAACATTTTCTGTACTGAAACTTGAATTCAATCTATCAAGACCCACTCTAGTTCTCACGGTCATAGATGAGAAGCTCCAAAGGAACACTAATCATCTGGAATTTAAAGGGAGATTATACCCCTGGATTCAATTTTATTACCAAAATTCTTTCAATAAACAAATATTTACTAAGTAGCTCGCTCTCTCTATACATCTCAGGCATTGTTCTGGGTGCCCAAGAAACTTCAGTGAATGTGGCCTTGCTAAGAATAAAAAGTAAAGGCTCACAAAAGATATTATAAATACTGTGAAAGAATAGGACAGTGGTTAGACTGGTTTGGCCTTAGTTCTGATTTGCTTTTCATATAGAATGTAGGTTTGGAAGCCACAAGTGTAAGGACAGGACTGGTCTAACACTACCTATTTCTCCAGATTCTTTGCTCTCATACTGTAAACTAGTCGGAATTTGCACCTGTACTACAAATCTTCCTTGTTGAAGCCCCTGCCAAACCAACTGTGACAAGTATCACACCAGAGGTCTGCTCGAGCATCTGGAATCGGACGCAGACATTTGCTGAGCATATGCGGCTTGCTTCAGTAACTGCTGTGGTTGGCTCCATTCAGGAAACTCTTGGTGTGAGGCTGGCAGTCAACGACAGAGGTGGATCCCAACAATCAGGAAGTTTTCACCAATCTCATTTTGACAAAAAAATATGAAAATCTTTAGACTCTGGTATTTGGTAAGCGTTGGGAAGAAAGAATTTTATTATATTCATGTACTTTTCAATTCACTGACAGTTGGGACTAAATGGCCAACGTTATACACTGTTTATTTATTTTTTTAATGGAGATCTGTACTCCAATTCACCTAAATGCTTCATACCATCTATGAATATTATGAGATGATAAACGGAAGTATACAGCTGCTATTGTATTATCAACAGTCTTCCCTTTGGCATCAAGTATAGACGTGAGGAGACTGAAGGACCCTTTCGGGTACCACCATCCCAACAGGCGCACCTACTCATGAAGGAGGGCCACTGGTCCTGGCCATGCCCTTTACAACTCTACTATTGCTTAGGCCTGGAGTCTTCTTGGAAGGTCTGGATCTTTGGGAAGACAGCTGCCCTTTTGAAAAACTGTTCAGGCTACACTTCAGATTTCACCATGAAGGGAAAAATTAAGTTTTGCAAGGATAGTTGTTGTTGCCTAGTCACTAAGTTGTGTCTGACTCTTGTGACCCCATGAACTGTAGACTGCCAGGCTCCTCTGTCCATGGAATTTTTCAGGCAAGAACATTGGAGTGGGTTGCCATTCTCTACTCCAGGGGATCTTCCTGACCCAAGGATCAAACCCGGCTGGGTCTGCTGGGTCTCCTGCACTGGCAGGCGGGTTCTTTACCACTGAGCCACCAGGGAAGCCCCTGTGAGGAATAGCATCCATCTGAAAAATAAAATCTAGTCTTGGTGCAAAACAATTCTCCACTGTAAAACTGATTACCAAACTTCAGCTGATTAAGTGCACTGTGTTAAAATCCTTTCGTCTGCACAATTCTGACTTAGTAGATTTGGGTGAAGTCTGAAAATTTCATTTCCAACAAGCTCCAGATGGTGCTGGTGCTGCTAGTCTGGGCAATACATGGAAAAACAAGCTGACAGAAGGCCGCTAGTGCCCAGGGACAGTTTCGAGGCTGGTCACAAGCAAACCAGCGGGAGCTCGCCCCATCAGGAAGAAAAACCTCAGTTCCGCTTACAAATTTGTGCTCTCTGTTCTTAGGGCTAAAACTGAAAGCCTACCATCAAAACTTTAATGAGTCTCCCAAAGTTCTGCGCTTTAAAATGCTTCCCAGCTATCATTAAAATATATATACGCATGTGTGTAATACAATTCCAACCATCATTCCAAAAGGCCTGTTTTGGAAACAAACTAAATCATTCCCAGGTTATTCTTGAATAGGTAAGAATGACAAAAAATGGATGTGGGATGGGATTAGGCAATGCAGCAAGGACAGAAAGACGATGTGATAAAAGAGCCATCATACATCATGAGGGAAGGAAATAAATGTTGTTGGACAATTATTCAGCTATTTGACCCCCCCCAAAAAAGACAGTTAATTTAATATGCCCCTCCTCTCAATAAATTCCAGATGAATGAAATACAAAATATCAATCAAAAGAAAAATATGAAGACCCTAGGAGAGAGGTGAATACCCATCAAATCCAGAAGGAAGATTAAATTTGGAAGAATTGTAAAAAATAAAAGGGAAAAACAGCTGACAATGTGCGTGTGGATCCTCTGTGTTAAAAAAATAACATTAAAAGACCAACCAGGAAAATGTTTCTATTAGCTATGACAAAGTAATAAGAAAAATAAAAAACAAAAAGTAGCTCAGAAGTGTTTTCCAAAAGACAACAGCACAGTATGCTTGGAATTCTGGGATCTAGATTCGTCCCTCGGCTTTCCCAAGTGAACGTTTCTCTCATTTCTAGCGTTTACTTTCATCACCAAACATTCTAGTCTCTCACGTTAAAACAGTGAAAGTAACAAGCAGCAGAGTCCCCTAACAAATCCTTCTTCTGTTACCAACCCATTTCTCTATCCTTTTGCTTCCTGGTGGCTCAGACAGTTAAGAGCCTGCCTGCAGTGCGGGAGACCTGGGTTCGATCCCTGGGTCAGGAAGATCCCCTGGAGGAGGGCATGGCAACCCACTCCAGTATTCTTGCCTGGGAAATCCCATGGAGGGAGGAGTCTGGTGTACCGCAGTCTAGGGGGTTGCAAAGAGTCAGATACGACTGAGTGACTTCACTTAACTTGTTCATTATCAAGACAATGAGTCTCCACGTCCTTTCCTCCCTTCCCCTTTCTGAAGTGTCTATCCCACCTCTCCACTAAATTAGTGGGGCTCTGATTAAAAAAAAAGAAAAAAAAAATCAATGACTTCCAGTGTCTTCATCTTATTCCACCTCTCACCACCACTTAACACAGCCTATTTGCTTTTGTAAAACCTTCCCTCAGGTTCCCTCCCACTTCACCAGCTGGTTTCTTAATTGCTTTTGGTGGTCTCTCCACTCAAGCTAAATCTGCACTATCCATAAAGCAGCCCACTAAGGCACACGTCACTACTGAGCACTTGAAATGCAGCTAGCCTGTGACTGTGCTGAAAGAGTAAAGGAGACATTGGATTTTGAAGCTCTAGTATGGAAAAAGACTTAATACGATTTTGAAGTGTTAATGTGAACTTTAAGGATTTTTGTACCTGGTGAAATACTTCAGGTATACTGAGTTAAATAAATTTTACCTGTTTCATTTTACTTTTCAGTGTGGCTACTAGAAACTTTAAGACTAAATATGTGGCTCACGTTATATTTCTACTGGATGGTGCTGCTTGAAATGTCAGAGTATCCGAGGGTTTGGTCTTGCTTCTCCCTGAACGTTGCCACCACAGAAACAGTATCACCGTCCATATGATGGCTCACATTAGAGGTAAAGGAATGTAGACAGTATTATTTTCAGACAATCAGGGCAGGATTCCCAGATGAGACAGAACTGTTTGGTGGGGCAAAAAAAAAAAATCGGAGACTGAGCAAGACTGGTCCAGCAGTTCAGATTTTCAAACTGGGGATAATAGAGCCCTACTTTAGCTTTGAGGAGCTAACTCTGCCCATAGCTTTTAGTTTCTCCTTTGTGCCTAGTTTAAGAAAACTTCAACTGGCTCTCTTGTTTTTTTCTCTTCTTTAAAGACCAAAGTTTGTGTGACTTTGACAGGCCCTAAAATTCTAGTTAATCCCTGATGATTTGAGAATACAAGCACTGCTCCCCTAAAGAGAGTTAATTTAACAAATATGCTGCCTGCCACTGACCAAAACTTGTCGGAAATAATGCCAATTACATCAATTCAACAGAGATGCTGAAAACTGGCACCAGGAAGAAACTTAGCAACAAAATTTCTCCCACTAGTTACTAAGTAAGAAAAATGAAGTTGAGAAAGGGAAAGACTTGATTCATTCAGATCTTAAGAACAAAACAACAAAATGGATTTTGGAAACAGTATACATACAAATCAAGATTCAATGTGTAAAACAAACAAACAAAAAGACTCAACGGTGCGGATTTAAAACTTAATAAGTATCAAAATTACTAACCATTCTATAAGCACTCCTTTCAAGACGTTGACCATCTTTTCCCAGTCAGAAGGTGCTGATGACCTTAAAAATGCTAACAAAAGCCTAAGGTGACAAAATACAAAAGCATTAACTTCAATATCCTTTGGTGATTTACTTCTGAACAGAGGCAAAAAATTAAATGCCAAGACTAAACATGTAAGTCTATGAAAGACATAGAGCTAACATTAAGAGAACATCCAGATATTCTGATCTTTTAACAAAATTCAAACGAGTCTATCTGGGGTAGTAACAATGCACAAATCTTATTTGCAAACAAATTCTACCCCCAGTCAATCCTAATGAAAGACTAACTACACAGCAATGTGGCCAATCCAGGTTTAAAACACGTCCATTATTCAAAGGATTTCTTTTTCCCACCCAGAAGTATGATAAAAGGTAAAATTCTCGAAGACAGGAGTTACAGAATGGTAGCTTCGCAAGGAGCCTTAAAAATTACATGGTGACTCCGATCATCTCGTTTTACAGATGAGATGGAGCAAAAAGATTTAAGTCGCAGCTACCAGCAGAAAAAGAACAATCCATATCTCCAGATCTTGTGTTATTTTGCCAAATAAAATATGTACCCCAGTAAGGTGCGCTTGAAGGCAAGGAACCCACTCAGCGCACGTCAAATTAACTCTTACTAAACTTCCACACCTGGGCGTTGGGGAATGACCACCCCGCAAAAGAAATCCACAGTTCAACTGCCGCGGGGCAGCCGCCCGGCCTGGTTAGAAAGGGACGGGACAGAACCCTGTATCCCCGCAACCTGAAAGACAGGTTTCTGGGACTTTCCCCTCTCCTCCTTTTTTTCTTGGAAACCCACAGAGCTTCCACGCACCCCCACTGCTCGCCTATGGCTCCGAAAGCCGGCGCCACCCACCTTCCACCCACGGATCCCGCAGCGACTCGACACCGACGACAGAGCGCGCATGCGGCTGCTACGTCATCGCGACCGCGACGGCCTAGCGGGTGGGGCGCGCCGGCGGGGAGGCGGGGCGTGGGCGGGGCTTCGTGGCGGGCGGGGCGGGGCGAGGTGAGGGCCGGGTCACGTGCCGCCCGCCGCCTGTGGAGAGGCGGGGACTGGGAGCGGTGGGGCGGGGACTGGGAGCGGTGGGGCGGGGACTGGGAGCGGTGGCCCGGGGTGGGCTCCCCGCGGACTCTCTCCTGCGTGAACCGCCAGGGGGCTGTGGCCGCCTCCGCGCGCCGGCAGGTAAGGAAGGGAGGGCTTGGCTCGTGGGTGGGGGGCGGATGCGGGCTTCGGCGAAGCCGGGCACTGCGGGCCGTGGGGCGGGCGGCAACGCGGCGCGGCCGGGGCGCCCCAGCGAGGGCGCGCGGCCCCTGGCTGACCCGCTGACCTGGCGCTCGGCGTGAGGTGAGGGCCTGTCTCCCCGCCTCAGCAGCCTGGCTCTGCTTTCCTGGTCGCCGCGCTCTTAATTCCAGGCCCCGAGAGCACCTGCCGGTACCGTCGGCCACAGGAAGGATGGTGAAAATGAGGAGGAAACAAGTCTCCGCAGTTCAGATCGTAACTGCTTAGACCACAGCTTCTATAGCTGTGACCCGAGAGGATGAATAAGATTGAATGCTGATGGGTCCTCCGAGTCCGGAGGAAAGACCCAGAGAGTTCTAAAATTACTTTCTTCCCCAGATTCGGATCTGTAGTGTAATACTCAGGCCATCTGATGCCAAGAGTCCACTCATTGGAAAAGACCCTGATGCTGGGAAAGACTAGGGGCAGGAGGAGAAGGGGAACAGAGGATGAGATGGTTAGATAGCATCACCCGACCTAACGGATATTAACTTGAGCAAACTCGAGGAGATAGTGGAAGACAGAAGGAGCCTGGCGTGCTGCAGTCCATGGGGTCGCAAAGAGTCGGACTCAATTTAGCTACTAAACAATGTATTGGAGCTGTCTCTGTCTCTAATTGTTTTTTTTTTTTACCAGTGCAGGAATGAGGTTTCTTGCTTTCTGTTCCTTAGGTGAAATTGTACTTCTCCAATTGTGTTCGTGTGATTTAGGAACCTAGCCCTTTCATTTATTTCCCTCATTCTATCCTTCAAATCTTTGCCGTCCGGTTGGTGTCCATGCTGTTGCGCATGCTCGCTCCCTCTCTCTCTCTAATCTGCCCCAAGTCTAGCCGTTCCTAAATATATTCTCCCTCTCCCTTTTTTTTTTTCCTTCTTGAATGCATTCCCCTCTTTCACTGTCTCATTGGTTCCATCACATCAAACCTCCATTCTTGTGCTCCAGGTGGTGGCCAGATGCCTGCACATTAATGACCTATGAGAACTCTAAAGAATGCCTCCCAACCTGAATTAGATCTCACTTCACCATCACTTCAAAATCTGCTTTTCTTTCCGTGTTTTTCCAAGTCATCCAGATTTTAAATTTCCATTTTTTTATTCAACAAACATTTTGTGCAGTATGTGTCAGACTCTTGTAGACATTGAACTTACAGTGGTGAGCTAGCAACTAATTACAGGCAGGGAAAAGGACACTAAAAATCAGATAACTAGAAGGTTAACTGATATGATGTGATAAAGAAGGACTGGAAGGGCTTCTTTTGTTAGGAGGTCATCAAAAATGGCCTTCAGTTCAAGCAGATTTCTGAATAAAAGAGTAACTTCTACACACCAGCAGTAACTGGGAATTTTAATAATAAAAAGATGTTATTCATAACAGTATTGAAAACTGAAGGTATCTGGAAATAGATCAAACTAAAGGTGCATTGTCCTTTAAGGAGAAAATTATAATGCTCTATTGAAACACATAAAAGAAGACCCAAGTAAATGCAGCCATATACCATATTCATTGGAGAAGGAAATGGCAACCCACTCCAATATTCTTGCCTGGAGAATTCCATGGACAAAGGAGCCTGGCGGGCTACAGTCCATGGGGTTGCAGAGAGTCAGACACAACTATCACTCACTCACCATATTCATGGGGTAGGAAGACTCAGTATCATAAAGATGTCCATTTTCTCCAAATCTACAGATTTGTTGAAATTCCAATTAAAATTGGAATATGGTTTTTCATGGAGCTTGACATGTTGAACCTAACATGTCTGAAAAGACAGAGCACCTGAAATTCTTAACTCAATTTTGAAGAAAAAGTACTCTGCCTTCTAGGTATCAAAACAATATAAAGCCATAATAATAAAGACTCCTGTCTTAATTACTGTTCTTGATTTAGGGACAGAAAAGTAAACCCATGGAACAGAAGAGAGAGCTTAGAAACATGTTCATATACATATGGAAGTATACCACCAAGTAGTAGTATAAAAGCACAGTGTATTCAGTAAATGATGCTGAGCTGTGTGGTATCCATATAGATTGAAGACAAAATTGGATTCCTACTTCACATCATTTACAACAGTAATTTCCAAATGGACTGAAGACCTAAGCGTGAAAGACACACCTGAAAAATATTCAGAAAAAAATATGGGAGGCTATGTTGTTTCTGGGAAAGATTTCTTTTTTGTTTCTTTTCTTTGAGTTAAATACATGTAACATAAAATTTACTATTTTAACCACATATAGTGTACAATTCAGGGATATTCATGTTATTGTGCCTCCATTACTACTGCTTGTCTTCAGAAGCAGAATTACTAACTACTAACTAGTTAGTAATCGAACCTGAGTCTCTTATGTCTCCTACATTGGCAGGCAAGTTCTTTATCACTAGCACCACCTGCAAAGCCCCAAGATTTATTATAAAACTGCATTAATCAGTACTGTGTGATTTTACATAAGGGTACACAAATAGATCAATGGAAGGCAATGTAGTACAGAAATAGGCCCATACTTATTTAATCAATTGATTTTCAACCAAGGCACAAAGTCAATTCAATGAGGATAGGGAAATGTTTTCAACAAATGATGCTGGGACTATTGGCTATTCATATAGAGGGGAAAAAAATGAGCTTCAACTCCTGTCTCACCCAAATCAAAAAATTAATTCGAGATGGATCATAGGCCTTAATGTAAAAGTGAAACAAAAAGGCCTTTTAGACAAACTCATAGAATATTTGTGACTTTCAGGTAGGCAACAAAAATTTCTTAGATAGGACATAGACTGCACCAACCATAAAAGAAAAAAAAATTTGGTTAAAGAGATGTTATGAAAATTAAAATTTCTGTTCATCAGACAGTACCTTTATAAAAATGAATAGTCAAGTCACAAACTGAAATAGACTTTACATATATATGCATACATACATATGTGTGTGTTTATCTATCTGTCTATATATGCATACTGTGAGGAAGCCTTGCAATGGTTGTGTATTTTTTTGTTGTTGTTTGTTTGTAAGTTTAAAGGATTGGAAACAAAGTTTGGGTGGGATGCCAAAGGAAAGTGCCTGTGGTACATCTAAGTCACTGACAAGGACGCACTGTGTTCTGTAACATGGAAACTCAGAGGGGCCATCTTTTAAGATGTGGGCAGGTGCAGAAGTGGTACAGAGAGGGGTCACAAACATTTGCTTTTTACAAATTAAGTGATTCACATTAAAAAAAAGTTGGTTAAAATTAGCTTTGGTTTCTGGTCTAGAATGTGGCCTTCTCTTTAATCAGAATTTCCCATAGACTGGAAAAGACAGAAAAGCCCACTGGTTCCTGAACGGTGTTTGCATAGTCTGTCTGGGAAACGCTGCACTATTCTCTCTCCTCCCTTGTCTATCATTATCTGTACTCAGTGGAATTCTTTAGCACTTTTTCGAAAGACCTGCTAGATTAGTTCAGATTTTTCCTTCCATTTGTCTTCAGGCCAGCTGTCCTCAACTTCCAGAATAGAGGGGGATGGGGAGGGGTGGGGGAGGGGTAAGTTCCTGTGCATATAGTTGTCTACATCAGTGTTACTATACATTTTATTTTTTTTAAATTACCGTTTCCTGACTCTACTGTAATTGCACCAAACTCCTGTGTCATTCATACAGAAGGTGTTATTGTTACAATACCCATCAATGATAGAATGACTGTCTCATTATAGATTTCTTTTTCAGCAGAACCTTCCGTTTCCCACATACTGTATGTTATCTTGTATGGAGGTCATTACTGTAAGTGGTCTCTGAGTCCCACTGCCCACCTTAGGGTGGAACCAAATGTTGCTTTCCAAAGTGCAGCTCAACATGGAAACTGGTGTCTAAATCTGTTGTTGTTCAGACACTCAGTTGTGTCCAACTCTTTGCGACCCCATGAACTGCAGCACACAAGGCTTCTTTGTCCTTCACTGTCTCCTGGAGTTTTCTCAGACTCGTGTCCATTGAGTCAGTGATGCCATCCAACTATCTCATCCTCTGTCACCCATTTCTCCTCTTGCCCTCAATCTTTCCCAGCATCAGGGTCTTTTCTAGTGAGTTGGCTCTTCGCATCAGGTGGCCAAAGTATTGGAGCTTTAGCTTCAGCATCAGTCCTTCCAATGAATATTCAGGGTTGATTTCCTTTAGGATTGACTGGTTTGATCTCCTTGCAGACCAAGGGACTCTCAGGAGTCTTCTCCAGCACCACAGTTCAAAAGTATCAATTCTTCAGCGCTCAGCCGTCCTTGTGGTCCGACTCTCACATCCATCCGTGAGTACTGAAAAAAACATAGCTTTGACTATATGGATGTTTCTCTGCAAAGTGATGTCTCTGCTTCTTAATATGCTGTCTAGGTTTGTCTAGGTTTTCCTTCCAAGGAGCAAATGTCTTTTAATTTCATGGCTGCAAGTCACTGTCTGCAGTGATTTTGTAGCCCAAGAAAATCTGTCACTGTTTCCACTTTTTCCCCTTCTGTTTGCCATGAAGTGATGGGACCAGGTGCCATGATCTTAGTTTTTTGAATGTTGAGTTTTAAGGCAACTTTTTCACTCTCCTCTTTTACCTTCATCATCAAGAGGCTCTTTAGTTCCTCTTCACTTTCTTCGATTAAAGTGATATCATTTGCATATCTGAAGTTGTTGATATCTCTCCCTGCAATCTTCATTCCAGCTTGTGAGTCATCCAGCCCAGCATTTCGCATGGTATACTCTGCATAGAAGTTAAATAAGCAGGATGACGTACCTGCTTATTTAACCTTTTTAAAATAGCCTTGACATACCTTTCCCAATTTTGATGAAATCAAGTGGGCCTTTAAGAAGCATTACAAACAAAGCTAATGGAAGTGATGAAATTCCAGCTGAGCTATTTAAAATCCTGAAAGATGATGCTTTTAAAGTGCTGCAGTGAATATGCCAGCAAATTTGGAAAACTCAGCAGCGGCCACAAGATGGGAAGGGGTCAGTTTTCATTCCAGTCCCAAAGAAGAGCAATGCCAAAGAATATTCAAACTACTATACAGTTGCACTCATTTCACATGCTAGCAAGTTGATGCTCAAAATCCTTCAAGCTAGGTTCAGCAGTATGTGAACCGAGAACTTCCAGATGTACAAGCTGGATTTAGAAAAGGCAGAGGAACCAGAGATCAAATTGCTAACAAACACTGGATCATAGAAAAAGCAAAGAAGTTAAAAAAAGCAATCTGCTTCATTGACTACACCAAAGCCTTTGACTGTGTGGATCACACAAATTGTGGAAAATTCTTAAAGAGATGGGAATATCAGACCACCTGACCTGTCTCCTGAGAAGCCTGTATGCATGACAAGAAGTGACAGTTAAAACTGGAGCTGCGTGTCTGAATCTGGGGCACAGTTTATTCACGAGGGCCCAGTGGCTCCCCATGGGCAGTATATGCTGTCTCTGGCAAGTGTCCTTTTCCCTTCGCCTACAGCTGTACTGCATGATGCAGCCCCTTTTATTAATCCAGGGAAGAGTGGCCGTCACGGCACAGCGGCAGAAATTATAGTTACTGCTCAAAATATCCCATAGTCCTGGGGGACGAGGAGGGCATGGGTTTTCCAAAGCTTTGCTTTCTGACTTTCTACCCCCCAGTATAGTGGACCATTGCTTAGATGCCAGTTTGGCTTCTGGTTGGATCAGCATGCTTAGCAAGCTCTGCTGCGAGTTTCTATCAGCCCGTTCCCAGAAGTGGCACTTGGCATTTTTGCCATTATTTTCTGGGTCTGATTTGTGCATTGACTCAAAGTGTCATTTGTCTTCCAGGCTGCTTTCTTCACCTGTCCCTTCTTTCTGAAATAGTAGCCCTGTTAATCTATCTGTCTGCATTTATAGTCCCTTTTCTTTTCCATGACTGTGTTCCTTGGTGGCCGTTCCTCTCTGGCTCATCCCCTTTACCCAGCCCCCAGGTCCCTCAGTATTTCTTTCTTCTCTTAGGTTTTGGCCAGTGTTGCTCAAGTCACCACAGGTGTTGCTTCAGTTAGGGAGTGATTGGTTGGGTGCAGTTCAGGTGAAGAGTATTCAACCAAAAGTATTAGGTGCCCCAGATCACAGTAATATGAGTAAGGGTGGTGCCCAAATTCAGGGTGGTTTCTGTGGTCCGTCAGGCCTCCTGTAACATTCCACTTCTTCTGTGGGTTTGAGCATGGTTAAACTAATTCGGGTCAGGGGCTAGCAGAGGCAGGAGGTAACCTTGAGGATGGGGCCCACCTGCAAAAAGAAGGCTGGTGTGTGTGAGGGCAAAGCACGACAAGAAACACAAGTGGCAGACGGTGAAGAAGGAATTCGTAGGGCCTGGACTCCATCTTAGGCCTGTTCGTGCTGATCATGTTCGGCCACCTCTCTAATGGACTCTGAACTCTGTGCTTAGTGCCTGTGGAAATGACAATAGAAGGATAAGACCCCCTCTGGACAGGTCATAAATTTTTATTTGTAACCTCAGGCTTATTGATTATTGACTGTTTGGAATGTAACCTCAGGCTTATTGATTATTGACTGTTTGAACACATAACACATGAATGATGGGGTTATTGTGGTTGTATTTACCTTTCCTTTGTTTATGTAAGTCACAAGGAAATTGGGTGGTGGGTTCAGACACGTACACATGGGGTATAAAAGATTTTCACAAATGCTGGTCAGGGTCCTTGGCTAAGAGGATACTCTGCCTTGGGCCTGCCGGTGTAATAAACTGCACTTCACTATCTGCATCGTCCTTCTGAGTGAGCTTGTTTCCCGGAACGCGTGGCTATAACAATGGCACTTCGTATTATAACCTGGACCCTGCAGAGAATGTCACCATCCAGTCCAGGACTCTGTTGACACACACCGACACACATACGAGCTCCCCCTAGCTGACTGTGGGGCAATCATTCCAAAAAATTTCACCTTAGTCTGGGCCCTATATAGTACATAGGTTATGAAAATGGTATACTAAAGCCTAGAGAGTGACAGAAATGGGTACTTCAGTTCCAGAGTAGTGTAATTATAGGGAAAGGGTAAAGTAACTTGATCTTGAGAGTCAGAAGTAGCTTCCAGGATCAGATAAGATAACTTTGCTCTAGCAACAGAGAAGTTTCAGTCTTTATCTTAACGTTAGGAGCCATCCTGTTCTTCCTGTTTCTTCTAAAACGTTAAAACGTTAGAAGTCTGTTAAGGGCTTTCAGCAGCAGCTTTCCCCTTTATTGTGTTGATGGCCTGGAGGGATTACTCCTTCACTTGGATGAATCCAAGGCTTAACATCTTCAAGTCTGGCAGAAGAATTAGTTACTAGCAAAACCTGATGAGGCTCCACCCACTGGGTTGGGATTGGTTTTCTGGGAGTACTTCTTTCCAGGTTTTTCAGATGGGGGACATCTGTATGGTATACTTCATCCTGCTTTGGTGAGAGTGATAACTTGTGGCTTTTTGGAGGAAGTACCTGGTACTAGATTTTCTGCCTGTAGGACTTCTTGTAAGGTCACTACTTGCATATCTGCTTTGTAACTTCCGTAGTTCATGAAACTGCTCCTATCGGTGAAGTGTCTAACAGACTCCCATTGGAGTATTTAAAAATAATGTGGAATTAAAATAATAGGCAAAAATACCTAAAAAGACAGAGATTTAGATTGGATTTAAAGCATTCTCATTTGGGAGAATTTTTGTATTGCTTAAGTTTATACTTTATGTAGCATGTTAAAAATGCAGTTATTTTTTAAATGAATAGAAATAAATGATACGGCTTTAAACCAGTTAAAGGGTAATAAAGAAAACTTGATTTATCCCACATATAATACATGTAAATTGATTAAACTTATCTGTTAAAAGATTTTGGAATTAAATATATATGATATCAAAAGATTATGAGCATGACTGGGGAAAATGATAGTTAAGCACATGTTAAAAGAAAACTGGTAAGGAAGTATTAATATCTTATGAAATAGAACTTAAGGCAATAAATATTAATAGGGATAAAGAGGGATCAGATATGATGATGAAAGGGACAGGGTACTAAGGTTCCAACGGTCGTAAGTTTTTATACACCGAATGACATGTCTTTTCACGTCATGACCAAAATATGACAGTATTTGTTTGGCACACTGAGGGGGTTCTGTAGTAGAAGGTAAGACCCATGATGGCAGGTACATAGGTTTCATATTCATTACTATATCTCCAGTACTTAAAACAATTCCTGGTTTATAGGTGCTCAAGTATTTGTTGAATGAATAAATAATTTAAAGAAATAATGGACAAGTCTAAGGGGAATCTGACAAATCAAGAAGCCAGTATGAGGATTTTTAAAAATCCCTCTGAGGTACTAGAAGGTCATGCCAATAAAATTTAGTAAGGCCATAGAAACTTTTTAACAACAAAATTCATGAGCTTGCTATAATGGATATACTAAATTTTGCCCATAACAAAGAATAAGTTTATAAGATGCATTTATAAGTATTGGTTGCACTTAGGTGCGAAACAGATCCTCACAATTCCAAAGAATCTATGCCATCTAGCACAATGAAAAGATAATCTTTAGAAATTTCCTGTTTAAAGAATGGAAACAGAACTAAACAATCCACAGATTAGAGGAGGTCTTGTCTCAGGTCAGATTTGGAGAAGGAAATGGCAACCCACTCCGGTGTTCTTGCCTAGAGAATCCCATGGACAGAGGAGTCTGGCAGACCATGGTCCATGGGGTCGCAGAGAGTCGGACACAACTGAAGCAACTAAGCACACACAGTGGAAATATCAGGACTTGTGAAATTGAAGTAAAGCAAAACTAGAGGGGAATTTATGGTCTTAAATGCACTTATGAAACAGCAAGAATGCTCATAATACATTAAGTTTTATTGAAGAAGTTAAGAAAAGGACAGGGTAAATCCAAAGAAAGAAGATATTGAAGAGCAGAAATAGAAAACAAAATGAAACAGAGATGCTCAGCAAAACCAATAGATGAAGAAAATTAATAAATAAAATTTTCTATTAATAAACTTTTAGAAGACAACTGGAAAGTAAAAAAGAAGAAACACAAATAATGCTAGGAACTAAAAGTTAGGCAATTTTAGGGATAAAAAGATCATAGGAATAAGCAGGAATAGCTTTATGTTCATGATTTTGAAAATCTAAATTCCCACTTTCTTGAAAAATAGATGTTAATCAAGACTGATTCAAAAAAAAAAATCTAAATTAGTAGTTATAGAAATACAGTGACTCTAAAAAAGAGGCACATTAGCAACCTAATATGGACCTTGGTTAGATCCTAATTCTAATAGTCCAGTAGTGCAAAACCAAAGTTTATGAAATAATTAAAACATTTATTGGACATTTGATGATACTAAGGAATTTTTTTGGAGAGGGAAATAATGATGGTTAATTTTCTCAGCAGTAGCATATGATAGTATTTAAGGGTTAAATATGACATGACATCATGGAATTGCTTCAAAATAATTGAGTATTATGGTGGTGGAGTGAATGTGGGTTATAGATTGCACTGTTCAATACTATAGCCACTAGCCATATGTGGGTAATTAAAATTAATTAAAATTTAAAAAATGAAATGACAGTTGCTCAATCATATTAGCATATTTTCACATTGGTAGTAGGAAATCTCTATCATGCAGAAGTTCTTTTAGATAGAGCAGGTGTAGATGAAACAAGGTTGACCTTGTGTTGGTAAGTTTTGAAGCTGAGTGATGAGGGCTTCATTTTATTATTCTCTCCACATTTGTATACATTTGAAATTTTCCATGAAAGGAGGAAACAAGGAAGAACCATGCATGACCTTTGTGGAGAAAATGACAAAAGATCTAAAAGAAGAACTGAAGATAAACTTTTCATGAATGGAGAGACTCCATATGATATCAGTTCAGTTGAGTTCAGTTGCTCAGTCGTGTCCGACTCTTTGTGACCCCATGGACTGCAGCACACCAGGCCTCCCTGTCCATCACCAACTCCCGGAGTTTACTCAAACTCATGCCCATTGAATCGGTGATGTCATCCAACCATCTCATCCTCCCTTGTTCCCTTCTCCTCCCGCCTTCAATCTTTCCCAGCATCAGGGTCTTTTCAAATGAGTCAGCTCTTCGCATCAGGTGGCCAAAGTATTGGAGTTTCAGTTCAACATAAGTCCTTCCAATGAATATTCAGGACTGATTTCCTTAAGGATGGACTGGTTGGATCTCCTTGCAATCCAAGGGACTCTCAAGAGTCTTCTCCACGCATGGAGGCAGCAGAGCCAGCTGTAAGCCCATTGAGGGCACATCTCAGGTTTCCATCCCCTGCAGGCAGTAGGTGCTCAGTAAATTTTTATCGAGTGACTAATGGGATGGAGTGGCCAGAAATGTGAGAATCAGACTAGAACACCTGGTGTCACAGTAGCTAGAGGAGAGGAGGGAGCAGTCAAATGCTTCAGATAAAGACAGGAAGATGGTGACTGAAAAGTGGCTTTTGCAGCCAAGATGTCACTCACTGGTGAGCCTGGGGAGGGCTCTTCCAGTGTTGCAGGAAGACACACTGGGGAAAGAATCTTAAGAAATGCAGGTGATAAAAGTGCAGTTGGTAAGAGAAGTGGCAGACTGGAGGTCAGGTCGGGGCTTGGCAGAGTATGTGAGTGTTTAGAGTGGTCGTGGTGATGAAGAGACCTCCACCACTTGAGGAGGTGAGAGAAGTGGTGGAGGGCACTGGGTCGACCAGGAGTTTACTTTTTCCCCCCAGTTATTTGTTCATTTTTGTGTTTTGATGGGAGAACACTGGACATCCAGTATTTCGAGGGGAGGAGTAGAAAGAGCTGAAAGAGAGTGTGTGAAGATAAAGAAGAGAAAGCTAATGAATGGATCAAGGTCCCTGTGGAAGTGAAAGAGATGAAAACATAGATGGTACATTTCCCTGTGAGAAAGGATGAGACCTTTTCCTCAGAAATAGGAAAGAACAGTGCTGATAAAAGTCCATTTGGAATCTGGAAAAGGTGATGCAGATGAAGATGTAAAAACCAGCCAGGGTAGATTTCCTGTGATATTATGAA
This sequence comes from Giraffa tippelskirchi, assembly GCF_054371585.1. Taxonomy (NCBI): domain Eukaryota; kingdom Metazoa; phylum Chordata; class Mammalia; order Artiodactyla; family Giraffidae; genus Giraffa; species Giraffa tippelskirchi. The sequence goes on along the minus strand of NC_137283.1, from coordinate 157,479,817 downwards.
GTTTAGCCTTGGGGGTGCCGTACTGCATGGGCACCTTTGAGCACTCAGAATTGGTAGGAGCTGTCATGTCTTAGGGAGAGAGGAACATCAGAGTATAATCCCGAAGCATTTCTTTGTAAGCACGTCAGACAGATTACCCAATGAAACCCCAGAAGAAAGGTATCAACATTTCTAAGACTCCAGGAATTTATTGTGGTATCTTTTCTCATTCTAAATCACTTCCATTTTAGTACCTAATTTGATATTTGTGGTTTTGTGTGTGTGTGTGTTTTTAAAGGAACTTCCCCCTACCCCACTATTTAAATACAATTTGTTTCCCTCAATACCTCAATCAATCCCTGCTTGTAGGTATGGGGGCAGAAGTTGGAGAAGTTCATAGGCTTCATTTTCTGAGTGAATTAAGAGACAAATCATTTGAAAGGGATGAAGGGAGGGTAGGACGCTTGGCAGAGTACGTGGCTATTTAGGGCAGTTGTTGTGAGGGTGAGAAGAGAAACGATTAGGGCCAGCAGAGGTCATTCTGGGAGCCCACTCCCAGTTTGTCTTGTGTCCCCTGCCCCCCATCTTGGCTGTCCAAGTGTCGGAACAGAGAAAACACGTTTCAAGTTGGGGCTGCAGAATAGTATTACTAGAAAGAGGAGGGCTCTGGTGGGCTTCCTTGGTGGCTCAGCTGGTAAAGAATCCACCTGCAATGCGGGAGACCTGGGTTGGATCGCTGGGTTGGGAAGATCCCCTGGAGAAGGGAAAGGCTACCCACTCCAATATTCTGGCCTAGAGAATTCCATGGACTATAGAGTCCATGGGGTCGCAAAGAGTCAGACACGACTGAGAGACTTTCACTCACTCACTCAACTGGTGTGTTGAGGGAGCAGGTAGAGAGAGAGGGTGAAGTGATTCATCCTGGAGTCGAGGCTGAGTTGGGAAGAAAGTGGAACCATGAGACAGCTGCTCACTCCCGGGAAAGCCAGGATGGAAGATTAGTTGAGGCTGGAGAGCAGTGAACTGGAAGTAGTTGAGATGCTGAGAGAGTTGAACGTTAGAGAATTAGATATGGAGTAGTTTAATCTAGAAAAAGCTGAAAGGGCCAGGTTGGCATTTGAGGAAATCTAGAGGGAAATAAGATGAAGTAGATTTCTGCTGTACTCAGATATATTCAGGACGTGGTGGGAGGGGAGCCTGCTTGTGTGTGTGTGTGTGTTTAAGTTAATACTGTGAAGGTTTTTGTGAAGTGACAGCAACTCTTTAAACAAGTGAGAAAATAGGAAACAGTGACCTTTAAAACAGTGATCTTTACAAGTTTACCTGTTGTTTAAACAGTTTGCTTAGTCATCAGTTGATGTAGTAGAGTCACAAGAAAAAATTTTAAGCTTTGTATTTTGTGTTATTCCTAACAGATTTTCTTACACATGTACACCAAGCATTAGTTAGAGTATTTTCTCCCTAATCTCTGTAAAGCTGCCAGATGTTTTTAATGTATAAAAAAAAAACAACCAAAGACCATTTCTCACAAGTTCCTCAAGGCATCTTCTTTCTTTTCTCTTATTCCAAAAGAAAAAAGAAGAAATGTTTCATCCAGAGACAGCCTGATTCTAGAATACTGAGGTGTTCTAAAAGCCATCGCATCATATTTAGATCATCTTCACTTAGTTGGTTAAATCGTTGCAAGAAAGGTGAGTGATTAGTTGAGCAGCATCTTCTTTGTCAGGATGTCAATAAGTAACAATTAAATTTCAGAAATTTTAAACAATATTGGGTACCATCTTAAAGGATTTGGAGAAAAACTAAACACTTCCATGGGTCCTAAGTATATCTTCCATTCAGAGTGCTTTTCATTTCTGTAGGGACTTCACAGTCACCAAAGATAAATATAAGTATCCATCTATATGCATATCTATATGTATATATATCAAAGGCATTTAAAGTTTTTTGACTCCTATATTGATATTCTCAATTACCTCTTTTCCTATTTCCTACTAATCATTGTTCATAATTGGATACAGTTTGAAGAATAATCATCAAGGTACCAGCAAAATACTATTCTAATAAGTTTGCTTTAAATTTTTAAGGGAGAAATTTTGTTTTAATTGAAAAGTTTTTTTTCCAAGTCTTGAAACATCTAACTCTGTGGTCAATCTACTGTAATTGTGACATGTTCTTTTTTTTGTTCATTGTATGATTCCAATTATAATAACATTTTGTAAGTGACAAAACTGTAGAGATAGTAAAAAGGTCCATGTTTGCCAGGGTTTAGAGGAGGGTAGGGGGAAGGGATGAATATATAATGCACAGTCGATTTTTAGAGCAGTGGAACTATTCTGTAGTGATGTGTTCTTACAGTTAAAAGAAATGTTTTTAATCACATGCTAAACTAAATCTGTTACAATTGTTCTAAATACACAGAATGTCCTTGGCTGCTTATTGTGTCATCTGCTGCAGAAGAATGGGAACCTCAACTCCTCCGCCAAAAAGTAACACATACTGGAGAGATATCAGTGAGTACAGTTTAAACAACAGTATTTTCTTGTAGAAACAGTGATAGAATTGTGGTTAAGTTTTCAGGGCCACAAAAACTTATTTAATTAGTGATAAATCTCAAATTTGTTTACAACTTTTCTGTACTAATGGTTCAGCCCCAATTTGTAGGCCCAGAGCCATGCATACTCCTTTTTCTTGGGAATCAATCCCTCCCTTTGTTCCCGTCAGGTTCCTACTCATCCTTGTAAATTCAAGTCTCACTGCATTCTTCAGCAACTATTTATTAAGCTCCTATAAAACGGGTGCCAGGCCCATGTATTAGGTTCTGGGAATTCAGTGGAGAGCCAGGAAGATGTTTCGCTTGCCCTCTAAGAACTTAAGATCTAGCACCAACTTACTGTCTTTATTTGTAAATATTTATGTTATTTATTAGTAATCTTTGTTTGTAAAATGAGAATATTAGCCTAGGCCATCTTTCATTCTTTCTGCTATGTGCTGGGTACTATTACTAGGCCCTGAGGGTACAGTATTGAATAAGACAAAGTCTGTCCTCATGGAACTTCCTTTTGGTCTTTAAGAGAGATCAGTTTTTAGGATAAATCCTTTTCATCTAGAAAATTCTGTGATTTTGTATTTTAAAAATACAAAGAGGAGTGAAACGGAGAAGGGAAGCTTTTCTTCTCTCATCATTTCTAGCAGAACAAACTCAAGAGTAGTGAATATACTTTAGGGCAGGAGAAGAGGCTGTGAGTCTGCATTCTGTTTCCAGGGCTTGGTGAAAAAGAAACATCCTAGTATGAAGAAACAGGTGGTAGCAGGAGAGGAGGAAACAAACGAGCTGCTCCTGGGGAAGTCCAGGAAGCCATCTGGGAATAAAGAAGACTTCCTGGAATTGTCCTCTTTCCTGTTCTGGAACCCTAGGTCCTAGAATTTGGGAGGAATGTCCATCTTCCTGGGCTGATATGTCGGGAAGTCAGTGGAGAGTTCCTTATCCCTCAGCAGGGAGGAGAAATGTTTTCTTGGCAGTATTAGTTGAAGCACTGAACAAACCCTTGAACAAAGCTTCTATAAATCCAACAAATTATAGATTGACTTTGGCTTTTTTTCTCTTTCTTTTTGAAGGAAATATAATAAAGTTTACTGGATCACTTATTTTAGGGTAAGTGTCAACTGTGAAATATTAACTGGCTTCATTATTACTACTGTGTGAGAGCTCAGTGGAAGTAATTTACAGGTAGCATGGGGGTAGTGAAAGGGTATAGATTTTGGAATCTGTGAACATGTGGATTCATCACTGGTTAATCACTGGTTCTGTCACTTCATCGTTTTCTTGATCCGGTTACTTTAAGCCCTGAGGAGTGTTTTCTCTTGGATGTAAGTGTAGATCTGGGAATTCTGCCCCTTGGCAATGTTACTCTGAGGAAAGCACTTGGCAACTACAGAACAGGCACTCACTGATAGCTTTCACATCTAAATCACATCTTTCGTTAGGTTATGAAGAGGTTCAAGAAAGCTGAAATCAACTATAGTCAAAATTATTTTTGAAAGTCCTTTGAATCACCATAAAGCTGTTATGAAAGGAATTGAGGTTAACTGAGAAAACCACTAGATTGACACTCCAATTTCAATGCTATTTCAGAGGCACGTGTTTAATGAATGGAGTGATTTTCTTCCAAAGGCTGTTATTTTTCATTCTCTTTTTTTCTTTTTGGAGAGGAGGGATGGATATATATTAAGTGTATGTCCAATGCTGCTCTAGTGTTTCTGTTAACAATATAGTGTAAATGTGAAATCAAGTCTTAGATGCTAAAATGGTAAAGTAGATATATTTGCCATTTTATCCAAATACATTAATTTCTCCATGACATTGTAAGACAGAACATATTTAGAAGATTTTTTTTCCTTGGACTCATTCCAGGCAAAAGATAAATGTATATTCTTTTTTATGATGCAATTTCTTTGCTTATATCACAGTAAAATTCAGGAATATTGTGAAAAATCACAATTTCTAGTAAAGAATTTTGTCTTTCATGAAACATGTGATAAAAATACTGAATAAATTTGTTCGTTTTGGCTGCTCTGGTCGATGCCCCCAGAGCGGTGATGACTCTTGAGAGCTTTCTGTCCGTTCTGGCGCCGGCGGTGTCTGGCCTTTCTTTCTTCCTTGCTTTTGCTGCCAGGTGGGAAGCTCAGGAAAAGGCTTCATATAACTGTTGTTTCTAAGCTCTGAGTTCTCAGAGTGCAGCCTTTGTGTCTGGATATAAGGAGTGTGTAGGTCAGTCTGACTAGGGGGAAAAGTCCTTCACTTTAGGATATACAACATTGTATTTCACTTAAAAAAAAATTCTAGTTTGCTTCCCTCCCACTTCCACCGTGCAGCTTGCAGCATCTTAGTTCCTTCCCCAACCAAGGATTGAATCTGGGCCCTTGGCAATGAAAGGGCAGAGTCCTAACTCCTGGATCGTCAGAGAAGTCCTTGTATTTCACTTCTAATATTTGATTTTAGGTTTAACACTTAGGAGAGAAGAAATTTTCATATGCTGGTGTTATGGAGTACAAATTGACTGATCTTTAAAAAAAACACTTTGGCATTATCTAGTAAAGTTGCCGTCTATGGGGTCGCACAGAATCGGACACGACTGAAGCGACTTAGCAGCAGCAGCAGCAGTAAAGTTGAACAATATACATATACTTTCAGAAAGTCTGTAATTTTACTTCTAAGTATGTATCTTAGAGGAACATATGTATGTACAGAACATGAGTATGTATCTTAGAGGAACATACACACATGCATACAGTGCAGCTGTATATGATGTGTAACAGACTGTTTGAAATTGACTCAAAACAGAAACTCCGTAAATGCCCATCTGTGGTAGAATGGATAAGTAAGTCATTATACAGCCACACAGTGGATGAATCACATACCACGTGAAAATATAAATGCTTGAACTCCAGATACATGAAACAACATGGGTGAATCTCACAAGAAGTCTGAACTAAAGAATACATACAGTGAGATTCCATTCCTTTGAAATTCACAGACAAAATTAAGCCTTGTTGTTTAAAGGTTCGTGTTTAGGTGGTGAACTATAAAGAATAGCAAGGATATTATTATAATCAGAGAATAATAATTGGCTATAAAGATGAGAGAAAGGGTCAGGATCAGGGAGGGACACACTGTGGGCTTCTGGGTACTGTTAATGTTTTATGCCTGGGTATGGTAATGCAGATATTTGTTGTTATTTGTTAAGCTGAAATGTGTATATACATTTGTATATATATGTATAATGTATGTTATATACACATTACCATATTCATACTATGTTTCCCAATAAAAAAGAAAGAAAAAGTTCTACAGAAAGCTTATTAAAAATGAGTGGCTCCTGTGTTACATTTAAATTATATGTTTATGATGAATTTTCTGTTTCTTTTTAAGAGGCTCTTTATTTATTACATATGAAGTTCTGGCCTTGAAGAAGTCTTTGACATTAGATACTCAAGTGGTAGAAAGAGAAAAAATGAAGTCATATATATATGTGCACACAGTTTCTTTAGATAAAACAGAAAATCATGGTAAGTTCATGGTAAAGTAATCTCATCTTTGTGAACAATGGAAGCTAGTTATTGAATTTAAAAAATGAGTATTTAGGAATGTAAATTGGTGCAAACACTATGGAAAACAGTATTCAGATTCCTTAAAAAATTAAAAATAGAACTATATTAGAACCAGCAATTCTATCCCTGGGTATTTATTCAAAGAAAAATCTAAAAGATTATCCACCCCTCTATTCAGGGCAGCATTATTTACCATAGCCAAGATATGAAAGCAACCTAAGTGCCCATCAATAGATGAATGGATAAAGAAGACGTGTGTGTATATATACACAATGGAATATTACTCAGCCAGAAAAAGGAATGAAACCTTGTCATTTGTAACAACACAATAGACCCAGTGGGTATAATGCTGAGTGAAATAAGTCAGACAGAGAAAGACAAAATACTGTGTGATTGCATGTCTATGTGGAATCTAAAAATAGAACATGAGTAAAGAAAACAGAAACCGCATCATTTATGCGGAGCACATGCAGGTGGTGCCAGGGGCCGGGGAGGAGAGGGATGGGCGAGGGGGACTGGGAGGTGCAGTCTTGTGGTTATAAATAAATGAGTTACAGGTATCAAGTGTTCAGTGTGGGGAATGTGGTCAGTAATTATGCACTACTCTTGTATGGTGAGAGATGGGTAACTAGATTTAGCATGCTGATCATTTTGAAATATATAGAAGTATGAAATTATTTCATGTGACTGGCAGAAATTAGAACTAAAATGCTTCACAGTAAAGGAAAATTTTCTTAACTGTCTCCCAGCCATACCAACAGTATCAAACTAAAATGAACTAACTTTGTGAAGGAAAAGCTTCTCCCCAACCACCCAGTTGTAAAAGTGATCAGGAGGATTAGATACAGAACAGAGAAAAGTAGAAAAATAAAGGATATAAAAAAATCCATAGTTCCTGCCCCAGTGATTGTTATATTGTGATATTAACAGTCCTGGTGGCTCAGTGGTAAAGAATCTACCTGTCAATGTGGGAGACACAGGTTTGATCCCTGGGTTGGGAAGATCCCCTGGAGAAGGGAATGGCAGCCCACCCCAGTATTCTTGCCTGGAGAACTCCATGGACAGAGGAGCCTGGTAGGCTACAGTCCATGCACTTGCAGAGTCAGACAGGACTTAGGAACTAAACAACAAAACCCACAACAATAACAGTAACTAACACAATGTTGTAAGTCAATTATACATCAAGAACAGACAAACTCAGAGAAGAGATCAGATTTGTGCTTACCATTGGCAGGGCATGTGGGGGCAGGGGGAGTTGGATGAAGGTGGTCAAAATGTACAAACTTCCAGTTATGAGGTAAATAAGTACTCGAGGTATAACGTACATTAATAAATATAAATGTAATTAACACTGCTGTATGTTATATATGAACATGGTTATGAGAGTGAATCCTCAGAGTTTTCATTACAAGCAAAAATTTTTTTCTATTTCTGTAATTTTGTATCCCTGAGATAATAGATGTTCACTAAACGTTATGGTACTCGTTTCATGATGTATGTAAGTCAAATCATTATGCTGTTTACTTTAAACTTATACTGACCTGTATGTCAATTGTAGCACAATAAAACTTGAAGAAAAAACTATAAAAAAATTTAAAAATGAATACAATATTAATAAAACAGGTTCAACTAACTGTAAGAACAACCAGACCTGTGAGAGCCAAGTTCCTAAGAAATTAATTGAAAATCAAATTTTAGACTTCACATATTTAACCCAAATTTGCAGCTCTCTTGTAACTAAGTCAGGTGAAGACTAGCCAACTGTTTTAGTCTAAACTTGGAGTTCCTTGGTGGCTCAGCTGGTAAAGAATCCACCTGCAATGCGGGAGACCTGGATTCGATCCCTGGGTTGGGAAGATTCCCCTAGAGAAGGGAAAGGCTACCCACTCCAGTATTCTGGCCTGGAGAATTCCATGGAATGTACAGCCCATGGGGTCACAAAGAGTTGGATATGACTGAGCGAGTTTCACTTTCACTTGGAGTTCTTTACTTCATGAGGACTGTCAGTTCAGAGGCTGCTCCTCAGTTTAGCAAGCATAAAAACATGATTTTTGTCACTTAGCTCAGATGTATTTTTGCTCTAAGGCATTTATTATTATGCACCCTAAACTCATGGGATGGATTCAGAAATATGAATACCAGCTTATTTACAGAGGGGAAAAAAAAATGTGTCATTAAGGTTGGAAAATCTGGCTCTACTAGTCAAAACACTCTTCTCCATATTTAGGTCAAATGGAAACCCAATTAGTAATCAGATGGTTGCTTGGTGAACATGAACTTTTAGAGCAGAGGAGTATTTTTTCATCAGCATATGGGTAGTAGCCTGGCAAGTCATCACACTAGATTTACAGCTGCCTATTGTACATCATCATCCAGAATAACCATGACTGTGAGCACTTTACGCACCACGAGTCAGGCAGTTTCTGCTGCTCCCCTGTCTGCAGCTGTATCTATCACCACCCTCTCCAGTCTGTATGTATTGTTATTGTACCTTCCTTATTTCAACATGCTTTCATGGTGTGTTACATCAATTACACAGCTAATTTTTATAGCATACAATTTACTTATATAGTAAAGCTGAATCTCATTAGTCAGGTCTCTGTTCACTTTGAGAGGGATATTTTTAAGTGACATTTTCTCAAATACAGTTAATCCTGCATTGTATATGAGGATTTTTGTTAGCTTGAGTTAGTGTGTTTGCTTTTGTTTTGTTTTCACCTTTTCCCTGACTAGGAAAGCAATTTGGGGGTGGGGTGGGCGGTGGGATTCGGAGTCTGTGTTCCCGTAATGGTTTTAGTTGCTTTAATAGTGACAGTAAAAAGAGAAAGATGCTATTTTATATTTTCTTTTTAAAAAATTGGAACTTAATTTATATATTTTTCTTCGAAGTATTGGAGCATAACATTAAGAGTACCTATTTGGTTTTATTTACATCTGTAATCATTCTAGGAATCACCTACCAGGCAAGAAAAGAGCTTCACAAAGCAGTAAGAAAAGTATTGGCAACATCAGCCAGGATATTACGGGGTCCATTTGCTGGTAAGTATCACATATTTAATTGAGAATCCTTATCAGTAATCTGAAAGTCATTCAATGATCAACCCGAGATTTTTTTTTACCATTTCTTGGACTAAGATTTATTATAGCTATGGAAAATTGAATAACCTTGTTCTCTTGGGCTATACTTAATTTTAAGGACTTGATGCCTTGGAAAGATTTTTCCTTCTATCTATGGATGCATTATTTTTAGATAGTTGTAAATAAATATTGAGACTCTCTTGATGAATATTTCAAAATTATTTGTTAGAAAATCATTCCCCTGCTTTCTCATATTGGATCAAAAATGTAGATTTCACAATTGGGCAAATCTACCTTGTGGAGCTAGCTATAAAAGGGCTGACCCCTGATCTCTTTAAAAAGTTGGCATCTTGAGAAACAAAAGCTGGGAAAACTTTCTAGAATTAAGATACTAAAGAGACTTAACCAAATCCTGTTTCCTGTTTTGTTTTTTTTTTTTTTAAAACAGCTCTAAAGATATTTTGAGAGAAGGTGGAAGAATTTGAGTATGGAGTTAGACTGATTTTTAGATGATCTGGAAGATTTTTGTTAGTATTCTTAGATGTTACAATGGCATTGTGATTATATAGGAGAATGTAGGCATATTCTTAGGAGATGCATTTAGAATTATGAAAGGGTAAAATATCATTACTTCTGCAACTTTCTTTCATACAGTTTAGAAAAAAAGGACATACACATCCAGGGGAATTCTCTGGAGGTCCAGTGGTTAGGACTATATGCTTTCTCTCTCAAGGGCCTGGGTTTAATCCTTGGTCAGGGAACTAAGATCCCACAAGCTGCTCAGCACAGCCAAAAAAGTAAAATAAAATACACACACCAGGCAAATTAAACAGCTATGGCAAAATAAGAACATTTGTTAAATCTAGTTGTGGTAAACATGTGGCTGTTAATGTATTATTATTTTAATCTATCCCATTTACTTGATATTTCTCATAATAAAAAGTTTCTTTAGGAGAAAGGAGCCAAAAAGAAACAAAGACCTCATCGTGAAAGCCAACATAATATATAAAACAAAAGCACATACATATTATATGTAACAAATGAACCATCATAATATGACAGAACTGAGAACAAGCCTATCAGTCATTATCAACACCTGGAGATGGATTTAACTTCCCTATTGTAGATTTCAGATACTTACAAACTACCGTCTTACATGTGAGGATGAAAACGTTTTAACAGTTCACATTGTCTTTTTTTGTTATCGCAAAGACACTTTTAGTACAGTCGATATAGAAGATCACGACTGCGCCGTGTGGCTGCTGTTGAGGAAGAGCCGGTCAGATGACAGAGCAGTGAGATTGCAGGCCGTCCAGGAGATGTCGGAGGCCCGTCACTGGCGTGGTAAGGAGATGTCTGCATACGCCACACACGTCGGCCAGCGCGTGATCTCTGACGTGAAATGAACGACCAGAGACATCAAAGAGAATAATTCAGGAAATATTAACATGTGTAAACAATATTGTCAAAAACTTTAAAAGAAACTCCAGGGATAAAGTATAAAATCTGCTGGCCTGGTAGCCATGGGGTGTTTTGTAAGAACCCCCTGAAAATGGAGGTAGATATATTTGTATAAACTTTCTACCAGAATGCACTTTTTATACTTGATGGGAGAAACTCTTGATTCTGATAGGTATAGCTTAATGTGTTGGCATGTTTTTTCGTTCCTATTTGATGAGATATATTTTAGTTGCTGGCTGCACCAAAGTTATATGTGCTTTCAGTTTGACAGTCTCTTTGGCTTTAATATAATAATTAGTCAAATATACCTAATTTGCATTGTATGTTTGTTTTTTAAGGAAGGTTTTTAATGTTTAATTGTATTTAAAATTGCAAGTTGTGCAGTAAAAGTGCATGAGCAAGAGCTCAGGTCTGCTCTGGGTATAGTACAGGGACTCAAGTACACTTTGTTAGTAGAGTCCTCTTATAAAAAAAGGAGCCTTCCCTGGTGGCTCAGACAGTACAGAATCTGCCTGCAATGCAGGAAACCTGAGTTTGATCCCTGAGTTGGGAAGATCCTCTGAAGGAGGAAATGGCAACCTACTCCAGTATTCTTGTCTGGAGTTTTCCATGGACAGAGAAGCCTGGTAGGCTACAGTCCGTGGGGTTACAAAGAGTAGAATACAGCTGAGTGCCTAAAACTTTCACTTTCACAAACATGTAAAAAAAAGTAATGTTCTCAAAGAAAAGTTTAGTTTCAGAATAAGATCTCTCTCTCCATACAAGTTAGTCAGTTTGACTGATTGGTGACTATAGTAATTTATAATGTAAAAATAATCTTACTTAATCGGAGTGGTCATCTGAATTAAATTCACCCATTCCAGTTCATTTTAGTCCACTGATTCCTAAAATGTCGATGTTCACTTTTTTGATGGATCTGAATGGAACCTCAGGTTTTTGTTGATGTTGTTCATTTGCTAAGTCATGTCTGACTCTTTGCTATGCTGGACTATAGCACACCAGGCTTCTCTGTCCTTCACTGTCTCCTGGAGTTTGCTCAAACTCATGTTCATTGAGTCGGTGATGCTATCTAACCATCTCATCCTCTGCCATCCCCTTCTTTTGCCTTCAATCTTTCCCAGCATCATGGTCTTTTCCAATGAGTTGGCTCTTCACATCAGGTGGCCAAAGTATTAGAGCTTCAACATCAGTCCTTCTAATGAATATTTAGGATTGATTTCCTTTAGGATTGACTGGTTTGATCTCCTTGCAGGGTTTTGAGTAGTGATCAAAATAGCTTTTGAATGCTGGAATTTCTTTTTTAAAAGAGAAGAAATTAAATTGGTTCTGATCTATCAGGTTTCACATTTGAGGTTTATTTTTTCAAAAAGGTTAGTTAGACTGTGATATATCTAGATATGTGTTGAGAATTAGATCAGTCATGGAAATGTTGGATATTTTAGCTTATTGGTGTTGTAAATGCAGCGAAATTTTGAATTACAAACTTATAGTTTAAAAATTATGTTTTCCATTTAATCTTTGAAACAACCATAAACTAAATTGGGTGCTAACAGATCTATACTTCTGCAATAGATTACCAGTACAGGATAATTGCTCAAGCCTGTGATATGAGAACTCTTACTGGTTTGGCACGAAGCAAAGAGAGTGATCTTCGCTTTTTTCTCCACCCTCCTCCTCTGCCATCTTTAAAAGAAGTAAGTAAAAATAATCTACTGAGTGAAAAAAAGTGTAATATATCATCTTCACTTTGGGTGCAAAATAACCATTCAAAAAACAATTGTTTGGCTGCTTCTCACATGCAGGTTAGTTAGGGTGTAAACCTGAAATTGTAGCTTCCATTCCAAGATTTCTTGATTCCTCAGGAGGTGCTATTTCTCCTAAATTATTTTCCTCTTTGTGGAGTTGGGAGTCTCTGCACTAGAGGGTGGCTTCTTAGCATATCAGCATCTACAAATTGGTCCTTTGTTCTAAGATTGCTATAGATCAGTTTTTCTCAATCTCAACACTGCTGACATTTTGGGTCAAATAATTCTTTGTTGTTGGAAGCTGTTCTGTACACGGTGGCAGCTGCTCCCTGGATGACAGTAGCACCCCCCAGTTGTAACAACCAGAAATGTCTCCAGATATTTCTAAATATTTCCTAGGGTGCAGAACAGCCCCTGGAGAACCACTGCATTTAGATACTAATGTATTACCATGTTGTTCAGTCGCCAAGTCGTGTCTGACTCTTCGAGACCCCGTGGACTGCAGCACGCCAGGCCTCCCTGTATTACTATACATGGATATTAATTGTTAACCACTAATAAAGATATTAGAGCATGTTTCTTGAGTGCTTTTCCTAGGCTTTCCTAGAAAATGAAAATCTGAAAACTTTGCCATGAGTTTTTGAAAAACAGAAAAAAACTATACTAGATGTAAGTTATTAGTGAAAATCAGATAGAAACGCGTTGTGGATATTAAAAAGTCAGCTTTAATTAGAGAGAATGTAATAATTCATTTTGAGTCAAGATGTGAAGTGGCCCATGAGGTGAAATCTTGAGCGATAAATTGCAATAGGTCTTTCCAGCTGAGGTAGCAGACGTGAAAGTATGGAATTCAAAATTAAACAATTCTCTTTTACCAGGGTGGGTGACTGGGTTCAAGACTAAAAGCACTGATTTACCTCTACCATTTTGTTTTGGCTTTGATTCTTTGGGTACTTTTCATTATACTCAATTGTTGCGTTTAATTATGAAGAGTTTTTTCCCTTTCTTTCAGGATTCTTCCACTGAAGAGGAGCTCAGACACTTGCTGGCTTCTTTACCTCAAGCAGACCTGGACGAGTGTGTCCAGTGCTTCACGGCTCTGGCTCTGAGTGAGGGCAGTCAAAGTCTAGCTGCTCAGAAGGTCAGCTCATGTATTCAGTCAGTAGATATCTCTGAGTGCCTGCTTTTCTACAATGTTGTGCTAGGGGCCAGCACTTAGAGCTTTAGGGCAGTCATTCATCCAGGAACTGAATAAACTTACTACTGATTCCTGGTTGCCTGCCACATCCTGGGCTAGGTGTTTGGGATAATGGGGAGACAGGTAATAAAGTTACAGAGCGTGTTAGAGAGATCTAGGAGCCCATCACTCTTTGTAAGAGGCCGTTCAAAAAGCTCTATAGGACATCCTCTGAAGTTGGATCTTGAAGAATGAATAGGTAGTAACTGACAAGGCTCTTAAATAGAACCTCTGTGTTGGTGATGCCTGAATTCAACATCTCTAACCTGTGTTCTCACCTAAGCTCTAAGGTTTAAATATTGCAGCCTCCTTCTTGATGTCTCTACGTGGATGTGTAACAGGCGTCCCAACTATACATGCCAAACCCTCCCTCCCTCCACAAAGCTCTTCCTCCCCTAGTCTGTTTCGTTTCAGTAGAGGGCAGAGCATCCATGTAGTTGCTTAAGCTAAAGCCTAGGAATTCTTGATTCCTTTCTTCCATGTTCACCTGATCAGCAGTTACTGTAAGCTGGTCCTTCACATATGCCTTGAATAATCCATTTGTCTCACCATCTTCACTGTAGCCACTTACTCCTGGCCACCATCATCTCTTTCTCATAGTGTCCTGTTCCTTCATCCTGGTTCTGTTCTTCCCTTCATTTAAAAATAACTTTAAAGTCTCTTTCAAAGTCTTTTTATTATTTCATTTTATTGGGGTGTTGATTCCTGTTTGTGGAGGCTCCCCCTTATGTTACATTGTGGATTAACACATGTTAATCATTTTTACTGTGAGCTTATCTTGAGCCAGACTGATTGTTTTCTATGGGAGTCCCAAGCACCTCAGATTCTATATTTATTGCTATGGAGAAGTTTTTGTGTTTGCTTCTTTTGGATACCCCAAGGGTTCACCATAATAGGGCTAATTTTTTATATTAATTCCTTAGTTTGGAATTTCTAGAGCACACTGGTAGTGTGAATTCAGATACATCTATGGATGATATAGTCTTCTGATTGTGATTTCTCACTCAAAGCCCCAGCAGAGACAGGCTTCTTGCTCATGGGCTGGTGAGCAGCATTTTTCTAGACTCTCTTATAGATAAGGAGGCAGTCTTTGCAGGGTTCTTCCTTTAAGTAGAGATCTTGGATCTAGCTCCCAGAGAACATGAGACTCAAACCACATCTTCTGTGATGATGTGAACCCTGAACAGGTGTTACTATCCCATCCTCAGGGGCCTGCAGGCATTTTACCTCATCACAGACGTGCTGACCTCTTCTGCTGAACGTTGTTTTCATTTCTAGTACCTAGGGGTTTCCCTTTATTTCTTTTTTACTTTCTTTAGAGCTTGACTTTGTTTCAAAATAGCTTTTGCTATATTTTATTAAGCATGTTTGTCATGAGAGGGGTTCCCTATGTCAACTAAAGAAAAACGCACAACCTAAAGCTCCAGGTTAAGTTTTATTTGGGGACCTTATTGAGGACTGTAGCTCAGATAGCTCCAAGGAACTGCTCCAAAGAGGTGAGGGAGGAGCCAGGGTACATGAGTTTTTTGTTGGAAAAAAACCATGTGGTTGAACATCAAAGATTATTGCTAATCACACACACAAAAGAAAACACATCTTGAGTTAATGATTTTAGTGCTTTTCTGTGTATGGGAAGATGCAAGAATCTGGGCTCGTCTTTGAAATTATTCATTAGATATGCATCTTCATCACCTCCGGCCAGTATCCAGAGTGCAGAATTTTCTCTGTTTTCCTTCATCCTGAATTCCCCTCAGGGTGCACAGTGGTAGAGCATGCTGCAGTGGCTGATGGCTGGATGGTGGGTACCACTTTTTTGTTTAGGGTGATGGCAGGCTACATTTTTTGTCCGTACCTGGGAGCCAAGTTCGCCATCTTGCTGCATCTAGAAAGCTTCCTTATCATGTCTCCCTCACCTCTGTGAGCTACAGACACTGCTTCAGCCTCCAGCTTCTGTCTCCACTTCTGTGTCCTCAGCAGCTGCAGTGATTTAAAAAAAAAAAAAAAGTTCAATTAGGTCACACTCCTGCTTGGAGCCCTCCAACCGGCTTCCCGTTGCACATTAAACCTGAGCCCCTCACTGTGATCCAGGCACAGACTGGCCCGTGTTTACCAGTGTGCCTGCCCCTAGGAGTGGGGAGGAGATTGACAGTAAGGCACCACTGGGCACAGATATAGAGTGTAAAGTTTGTTTGGTGGCGAAGAGTCTGAAAACTGAAGGAGACCATGCTTAGGTGAGGAGGGTGGTGTTGGCACTGTGGTCAGAGCTCTCAGAGTGCTCCCCTGGGGCAGCTCCAGTCCTTGGGAGTAAGGCTACCTTCAGACGGGATAGGCCATCCATTCCAATGGAGGTGTCTCCGCGCAACCCTTACTCCTGCTGTTCTAGCCACGGCCTGTTGACCAGATGTGAACACCTGGCATAAAACCACCCAATACATAGCAGAGGGCTTCTCAGTGAATCACAGCAGCTTCCTAAACAGACTCCCACTCCGGCCCACCCAGGGTGGTCACTGGCTTCCACTGTTCCTCTGCTATCATCTCAACAAGACTTCTGTCTTCATAAAATAACTCTTACAACAGAAGAGACCCACAGACCTAGAGAATGAACTTAACGGTTGTCATGGGGAAGGGACAGTTAGGGGGTCTGAGATGGTCATGTACACACTGCTGTACTTAAAATGGACAACCAACAAGAACCTGCTGTACGGCACAGGCAGCTTGGCTCTGTTATGCGCCAGTGTGGATGGGAAGTTGGGGGAGAATGGATACATGTATGTGTATGGCCAAGTCCCTTCACTCTTCACCTGAAACTATCAATATTGTTTGTTGATCAGTTACACCCCAATACAAAATAAAAAGTTAAAAAGAATAGCTCTTACATCTCTAAGAGAAATCCAAACAAATTATAGTCACTGTTACTATAATAACTACATAATAGACTCAGTGAGGAGAAAGCATTTTATCAGTGAAACAAATGCATTTTGTTTGCATTTGTTTTGCAATAAAAATGCAATTAAAAAAAGCATTATCAGTAAAACAAATCATAGTATTCTGTGTTCTTTTACCAACTGAACTGCCAGCTAAAAATTTGCACTTGCCATCTGCCTCCACAAGGATTAAGTCACTGACCACTGTAGCCACTGTCAACATACCCCGAAGGGAGTTCAGGGTGGAGATCAGGAATGAGGCCCTCTGTGCTCTGGGAAAAGCCGGCAGAACAGGCCTTCAGATAGATATTTTTAGGAAAAGATTTTATGAGCCCAAGTTCTTGCATCTCCTCTTACCTAGAAAAGCACTAAAATCATTAACGGCATGTGTGCTTGACTGTACACCCCCTTG
Organism: Giraffa tippelskirchi; assembly: GCF_054371585.1. Lineage (NCBI taxonomy): Eukaryota > Metazoa > Chordata > Mammalia > Artiodactyla > Giraffidae > Giraffa > Giraffa tippelskirchi. The sequence goes on along the minus strand of NC_137283.1, from coordinate 157,462,870 downwards.
TCATTAAAACCATATAAAATACTGGCCTTCCCCCCGCCTCTTCGGAGCAGTTCCTCCGAACTGTCTGAGACGCTGCCTCTCCAGGCTACAGTCCTCATTTTTCCCCCAAATAAAACTTCACTCACAACTCTCACATTATTCATTTTTTTTCAGACAACCGAATGTCTTTCTCTCATTTCTATTTTTATGAGAAATTAGGGACATACCAGTAGCTGTGACTTCTCTAGCCTACGTTTTACAGTTTCTCCTTTGGGCCGTGTCTTGAAATTGCTCCAGTGAAGTGTAGTCATGTTTTCCTTTCGACGCTTAGAGTGTCACTGCCTGGCCACAGGAGCCTGTTCTCGTCCTTTTTAATTCCATCCCCAAGGTGGCTGGGAGAGCACCTATGTTTTCTGACGGTGAGAGGTCCCTGGCTCTTCTCGATTCTTCCTGCCCCCCGCAGGGCATCCCACGGCCTCCATCTCCCAGGACTTCTCTCTCAACCTCTGTCCTCATTCACCTGCAGAGCTCCTGCTACCTGGCCTGGAGTTCCTCATTTTTCAGCACCAAAGATTTTCTCCTGCTCATGACTATTCAGTTAACATCCCTCTGCCTTCTGTAGTGTTCTGTCACCTTCTACAGGCTCTCCTCACCTTTCGCTAAGTGAAGAGAGCGCGTGGTGTAACACACTGTACCACTTCTTTGCAACCTGGACATTGTGGCCTCAGCCAGCAGTTTAAAGGAGTAGCCCATCTTTAGTTAAGTTTCATATTGAAATTGGTAACTTTAGGTCTGAGATCCCATCTCAGCAGACCAGTAAGCAACTCCATCTCAGTTACTCTTACTCCCCGACCCCCTCCCCCGTTTAGTCAGGCTCTGGTTTTTTTTATAAGTTGGGGTAAGTTGGGGATGAAGGAGTGGGAGGCGCGCCCATCTGGTTTTTAGTAATCTGACCAGTTAATGACAGACCTGTCCCATGACAGTCCCCAAGCCCCCATCAGGTGGGGCGTGGTGCGGCTTCTCTACAACACTGCTTACATGCAGAGGTCCCTCTGGGCTTTAGCAGACAGCCTGCAGTTATGATTGGGTTCAGAGCACGGCTTCTTAACCTCTGCACACCATGGATCCCTCTGGTGACTTGATAAAGGCTATGAACTCACTTCTAGATGCTTAAAATACATAGGATTACACGGGAGACCAATTATATTGAAATACTATTATCAGATTTACAAATTTGTAAAATATGTACTTTAATTTCAAACTTAAAGAATTGCAACAATAATATATTTCAGTAGACTTGTCAGTTATTCCTATTTTATCCCATTTGTTTTATCATTGCCCATTTACTCTCCATATATATATGTGTGTGTGTGTGTGTATATATTTTTTTTTTTCTTTTTTTTTTGATTGCGCTGGGTCTTCATCGCTGCACAGGCTTTCCCTGGTTGTGGTGAGCAGGGGCTCCTCTCTAGTTGCAATGCTTGGGTTTCTCATTGCAGTGGCTCCTCTTGATACAGAGCACAGGCTCTTGGAGCACAGGCTTCAGTAGTTGCCGCATGCAAGCTCAGTAGCTGTGGCTCATGGGCCTAGTTGCTCTGAGGCAAGTGGAATCTTCCTGGGCCAGGGATCGAACCCATTACCCTGCATTGGCTGGTGAATTCTTATCTGCTGTACCACCAGGGAAGCCCTATAGGTATATTTTTTCTACATCTGTTTTTACGCACATTTACAGTTTTCCACCCTGAGCCTTTCGAGAGTTAGATGCAGGATCAGTTCTGGGTCCCCAGTGTGAGAATGTGCAGTTGACATTCAAAGGAGCCATAAGCATGATGCTATTTTCAGGTAGATGCAGCAAGTGACGTGTGGTGGGGAAAAAGATGCACCTTCTATTATTTGCAGGGCTTCCCTGGTGGTTCAGATGGTAAAGTGTCTGCCTGCAATAAGGGAGACCCAGGTTCGATCGCTGCGTCAGGAAGATCCCCTGGAGAAGGCAATGGCAACCCACTCCAGTACTCTTGCCTGGAAAATTCCATGGATGGAGGAGCCTGGTAGGCTCCATGGGGTCGCAAAGAGTCGGACACGACTGAGCAACTTCACTTTCTTTTCTTTCTTTTCTATTGTTGGCAGAGGCACACAGACTGCTGCTATTACTGTGGCTTTTTATCTTTGTTTGTAACTGAATACAATGAAAAGTTTCACTTAAGGGTTAGGAAAGTAAAGAGACAATTTTTTCCCATCCAAGCTTACATCCTCTCCCCCTTGAATTCTCTCTACCCCAGACCCTTAAGGATAACCTGGATTACAAACTCATGCTTTAGAATGAATGTCATTTACACCCAGTGAGTTTGAACAAGTAGAGCTCTAAGGTTGTAATTTTTTATGAAGAAACACTAGAGATTAGCTCTTACACATGTTAAAATGAAGGGACCCACAATTAGAAGCAGTATCAAAACGCCCCACCCCCTGCTCCCCACCCACGCTGCTGGCAATGATTTGCCTTCCCTGCTTTAATTCTCGGTTCCCTGGGAGAACTGGGTCGGTGATTGGGAAAGCGCTTCTCAGCTTTAAGGTCACCTACTCCCACAGCTAAAGCCTGGGAAATTTGCTGACTGTACTTCTGGAGGGAGGCCAGGCAGGAAAGTCCTTGGTCTTCTACCCTCCCACATGTTACCATCAAGATTGCTCCTCCTCTGATGTCAGGATCCAGGTTTCAGTCTTGTTTTGGTTTTTGTTACTGTTGGACACTCGCAGTCAGTCACCTTGTCTCCAGGTTCAGCCTCTGTTGGAGGACCTCAGAGCCGAAGGATGCAAACAGGATGCAGACTTTTGGACAGTGTAGGCTGTGACTTCTTTTTGATCCAATATGGTGAACTGCCTGGGGTCAAGAGAACAGTGGATGTGGTGCATTGAAGTGCTTTTTCCATTGTAAAGCTTTTGTGGTCTTGGTTTAAGGACAATCCAGCAATGTTGGGCGCTGTTTCATGTATTTTAGAGGCATTATATTTCTTTTCCTAAGAACTTTCTGCTTCTGACTGTTGCTCATTTTTCCATAGCCTTGTTGTAGATTATCACATGCTAGCGATCTGCAGTAAGAACTGAAATTTTCTTTTCCTAGTTTATTCTTGTGCTTTAATATCTACTAAGGACTAGTCCCACTGCTCCTCTCTTTCATAATTTTCCTAACTCTTCTGTTTATTCTTCCATATGAATTTGAATTTCAATTTAAGAAGACTTAAAAGCTGTCTCTCTCTCTCTTTTTTTTTGGCTGTGCTGCACGGCTTGCAGGATCTTAGCTCCCCAACCAGGGATTAAACCCTGGCCCTGGCAGAGAAAGCTCCAAGCCCTAACCACTGGACTGCCAGGGAATTCCACCCCTGCCCCCTTTTTTTTTTATTAAAAGCTCTTTGATCAGTTTTTATTGTCTGTATATAAACTCTTTCTAGTAATGCCTTTTCTATTGTTCTGATTGATAGAGTTTAGGTAGACTCTACTGGCATAATCTGACACCAGAACCTCATTTGTTCAGCCCTGGCCTTCCTTACTGGGTGAAGGTTTAGGTGTTAGTCTCTGTACTTTCAGGTAAAAGGACACAGAGGAAAGAACTGAGAAGCCTCAAAGCTGCTGTCCTCTAAGAAAAATCCCACACGTTTTCTAGTCTAGCAACAGTTTGCATAATGAAAGTTCCTTGTAAGTCTCCGAAATATTTTGAGTCCTACATATTAGTTCTTTCTAATTACTATATATAGTACAGAGGTTGTTTGTTTGTTTGTTTTTGTGAAACAAAAGATATTAGGCCCTTTTTTTTTTCACTAAGAATTTTAATCATCTCATTGTCAGGGTGGTTTATGGTGTTTCGGAGGAAATGGACTTCCTTATGCAGAAAGTTTTGGAGAAGTTCCTTCAGCTACAGTGGAAATGTTCTGTTTAGAAGCTTTAGTAAAGCATTCTGAGGTAATTTACATTTTCAAAATATGATTTACTTTTTATGGTCACACTGAAAAAATTATACATGTTGATTCATTCAAAGGAAGTAATTCTAATTTTTTATAAAAGAAAAAAAAGGTTTTTGCTTGTTTTTCTGCTTTTTTCTCAATTGTTAGCATTGATAATCATGATTTAGCACCAACACATGAATTTCATCTTTGCTAAGTATTTCTAAAAATAGATTTAATCTCAAGTGCACATAAAGTAACCTGTTGTCTAAATATAGCATTTACCTTTGAATTATGCTGTCTTCCATTGCCTTTCTCAGATAGTTTTTACAAGTAACATTATCAATAATATTAAAATTTACAAGTATTATTATTCAACTAGAGTTAATTTCCAGTTAAAATACGTGCCAAAGTTGTAAGACAGGAAAAAAGTAAATACTTGGCAAAAGTACCTACTTGACCATAGCCTTGAATTTTAACCATAGCATGAATATATCAATGATTTTAAAAACTTTTTTTTGCATTATGACAACGTTTCTATCATGATCATGGTTTGATTTTATAAAGAAAAAAGCAACAAACTGTGGTGCTCAAGCATTAGTGCATAAAAGTCATCCAGGAAGCATATTTAAAATGCACATTCCTACTCGCCTCTGGCAATTTGAATGGAGTCAATGTGTGTGGTGTAACAGGCACCCCTGGTGAGGCTGACGCAGGTGGGTCATCCCACATCATGAGAATCCCCATCCTAGAGGTTCTAAATGCTCCAGTTTAATTGGGAACCATTAGACATGGCGCAAAAGTGCGTTGCTCTCTGGTCATCTCAGCTCCCACTGGTGGAATCAGGAATTGAGCACAAAACAGAGTCATTAGTGTGGTAACACACTAAAAAGGGAATGTGGGAAAATAAGCTTGACTTTTTTGTGACTTATGACTGGTGTCTGAAACAACAGGTGCATCTGAAGTAGTACGTCCAGTGCATGGAATGTAACAGTTTTTCCTTTCCAGAAACTTCTCAATGTATGACATATCTCAGTTGATATATGTCCCAAAGGCATACTTTTAAATGCATTTAAAATGTGGTGAAATTTAATAAGAATTTAGAGAGGAAAAGTCATTGCATCTACAGGACATGGTGTCACATAAGTGATAAAACTAAGTGCTGGGAAAAAGAGCAAGACCACCCTGGGGATCGTGGCAGACTGTCATGGGTCAGTTCTGTCATCGTACCTTAATCCATAGGTTTCCTTTGGCTTTCTTTGATCTCTTTTTTCCATTAAAAATGCACATCCCCTTTTCTTTCTAAGTTTTACCTTATCTTTTTTAAAAAAATGTCCAACTCTTAAGTTTGAGGTGAGCACCCCTACCCCCCACCCCCTCCCAGATGTGGGCGTGTGTGGGATCACAGATGTTGCTTTTTTGTATCTGGGAGTTCACATAGGCAGAAGCAACATCTGCCACTTACACAGGGGATTATTTCCTGGCATCAGGTGGCAGGTTTCTCAAGGGGAGAAGACCCTTTAATGTAGTTTGAAGCCAATCAAAGTATTCATGTATATTGAAACAATTCTGAAATAATGACATCATGGTTCCATCCAACCAAGAGCTAAGCAGAATAACTTTAAGAATAAAGATGTCACAAGTCCTAGTGGCCTTCATTTTTCAGTGATTTTTAAAGCACTTCCCACACAGATGGGGGCTGGCTGATTTATTTGAGCTGAGTTGAGAGTTTGGGGAACTCCCTGGGTCTCTTCCTTGAGCAGGAGCCACCTGGCTGCCCACCAGCATGCTCTGTCACCTGGTTAGTGAACTTGTACAACATAAAGTGAGCTTTCATTAATTTATTGTGCTAGATACCCACACATTGTGATAAAATTGAAGCAAATGGAGGCTTGCAACTACTGCAGAGGCTGTACCAACTTCACAAGGACTGTCCTAAAGTACAGAGAAATATAATGCGTATCCTTGGAAATATGGCTTTGAATGAACATCTTCATTCTACTATAGTTCGCTCAGGTAACAATTTTACATACTGAGTATTTGGAATCCAGCCCTCTGTTCTTCTCCCACCTCTACCCCTCCGTCGTGGTACGCTAATTTCTCAACAGACATAAGGCTTTGCTTAGGGTTAGTTTTGGGTCCTTAGAGCATGTCATTTTAGTAGGGGCAAAGAATTGCTTGAGACATGTGGATAATCCATACCTAAGCTAATCAGTGTGTAGACAGTCACAGGAGAGCAGTTTCAGCCATGACGACCATCTTTGATATGATCTGGGTAATCAAGAGGCATAGTAAGACTAAAGAGAGGTGATATCCCCACCTTGTAACTAATAAACCACCTGTGGGGAGATGCTGTGGATGAAATTTCCCGCCTGCTCTGTTCTCTGTCATGATGCATCATGATGCCTGCACGATGGTGGTTTTCCAGCTGCAGGCTCCCTGCCTCATTCATGGTTCAGCATTTGGTATTTTGCTGTAAGCAAGAGCCCTTCCTTCTCTGCCTCCTGCCTTTCTTCCTTCTCCCTCCTTTCCTTCTCCCTCCCTCCCTCCCTATCAGTATAGGCACATGGATTCCTAATTTTTGATGGGTTACAATTTATCACTGTACTTTGTAGTTTGATGCCAGATTGTCCCAGCTTTGGTCAGTGGAGCCCAGCCAGCTGGCTCCTGTGTCCTCTGATGTACCCACCTCATTTTCGGAGGCATTCCTTACGTGCTGGTGTAACAACATGTTCCAGGCTCATTTCTTCAGAGACTCCTGTTTCCTTTTAGTGCAGGCTGATTGCTAAGAGACAAAGGTTGGGTGCTAGCTAGATGTGCTTATTGCTCCTGGGGTGTCTTTGCTTCTTGGCTCTTTCAGTGGAAAAAGCAGGGTGATATATACAAATAAATGCATACATACACACACAATAAATATGCATGCATGTGTTCAGCAATATTTAGTAGAAATGATGAACTTATATTTTATCTTGTATCTCTCTCCATTTCTTTTAAAATTTATCTTTAAGAGTGTCTTGATAAGCAGAAGTTTTTAACTTACTGAATGAAGTCTGATTCAGGGATCACAGACTTTCCTATAAAGGACCACTCACTGTATTGGTTTTATTTGTTCCTCTTTTTCTTTTTTTAAGGTGGGAACTTAGATCAGTGATTTTAACCTTTTTTCTTGTTTCAGTTATCTATTGCTGTGTATCAAACCACCCCAAACTCACTGGTTAGAACATCAGTCATATCTTTTGTGCATAAATCTGAAATTTGAGCAGGGTTCAGTAGGGAGGGGCTTTACGGGTTCTATGCTCTGTCAGCTGGGCAGCTCAGCCCTGGGATGGAGGTTACATTTTGAAGATTGCTCACTCACACGGCTCTCAGCTGGGAGCTCAGCCAGGGCTAGGGGCATTTGCTTCCTTCAGCAGGCACCTTGGGCTTCCTTAAAGCATGGTGGCTGGATTCCAAGGGCAAATTTTCTGAGAAAGAGCCAGGTATAATAAGCTCTTTTGCTTTTTACAAAAAAATCAAGCACTGGAAGTAATTTTTGCCAAATCTATTGATTAAAAGCTAGTCAGTAAGGCTAACTCATATTTGAGGGGAGCAGATTTAGAAGGGGTTTAGACCCACCCCCCTTGATGAGAACAGGGTCAAAAGAATTTGAAGACATGTTTTAAAATCATTAAATTGTTAGTTATTTTAAATAACTAATTAAATTCAATTAAGTCATTAGTTATTTTCTAATATAGGTATTTAGAGCTGTAAATGTCCTACAACCTGCTTTAGCTGCATCCCTCAGATTTTGTATGTATTTTCATCATTCAGTTTGAAATATTTTCTAATTCTTCTTATGATTTCTTCTTTGTCTCATGGGTTACTTAAAAGTGTGTTGGAATAATTTACAACTATTAATGGCTCTCTAGATATCATATGTCTCTGATTTCTAGTTTAATATTCCAGGCATTCAAAGAACATACCCTATATGATTTTAGTCTTTGGTAATTTGACACTTATGTGATGACCTGTTTTATGGTCTATCTTGGTGAATGATCTATTTGCACTTGAAACAAAAGAATATTCTGTAGTTGGGTCAAGTGTTTTATATCAATATGTAACAGTTAAACCAAGTTGGTTGATTATATTATTCAAATCTTCTCCAGACCTTTTGTTTAGTTTTTATCAATTACCAAGACAAGTTAAATTCTTCAACTGTGATTGTAAATTTGTCTTGTTTCTCCCTTTAGTTCTGTCAGATTTTTCTTCCTGGTGAATTGTTCCTTTTTTTATTAAGTAATTTCTCTATCACTGGTAATACTCCTTTTCTTGGAGTCTACTTTATCAGGTATTAAAATAGCCAACTGGCTTTTTTTTTTTTTTTTTAATGCTTGCTGTTTGCATTGCATGTCTTTTGTGTTTTTCTCTTTTGCTTTCATTTTGCTGTGCCTAAAAATAAGTACATCTTTCACAGACATCACATACTTGCATCTTCTTAAGCAAGTTCAGCTTGATAATCCCCTTTAATTGGAGTGTTTTGTCTGTCTGCCTCTAATATAATTATTGATATTGTTTGGTTATGTCTGTTGTCTTGCAGTTTGCCCCCTTTCTGGTTTTTGTTTCTTTTTTTCTCCTTTATTGACTATTTGGGGGTTACTTGAGTATTTTTTTATATTCTATTCTTTCTCTTTTAGCTTTTTTACAGTATTTAATGTGTACTTTTTGATTGACTGTATCTTTAACTTTTATCACAGTCTATTCTGAATTCATATTATACCATTTCATTTATAATGTGAGTGTCTCACAACAGTATAATTCACTTTATGCCCTCTGCCATCATTTGTGGTACTGTCATAATTACAGACTATACTATGTTACAGGCCATAGACATCACAATATATTGTGGTTATTTTTAATAGTCAAGTGATATTTAAAGAGTAAAAGAAAAAAGTTTTTATTTACATATTATATCCAGAACTCTACCTTCTTTTCTATCTAAATTTGCATCTGATATCATTTCCCTTCAACCTAAAGACCTGAGTCTATTGGCAATAAATTCTCTCACCTTTCATTTTCTGAAAATGTCTTGACTTTTATTATCCAGGGAGAGGTTATTTTCCATGGATAAAAAATACTTTATTGATAATGTGTTTTTTTTTCTCTGTCAGCACTTAAAAAATATCATTCTATTCTCCTTTTTCTTTTGAACATCAGTCTTTTATTGATAACAGAGCGGCAGTTTGGGGGCATGTTTCCAAGACACCAAGCGCAGGCTCCTGTCACCATGCTGGTGTGTGTGTCTTGTCTGATGAGAAGTCTCTTCTTAGGTCCATTTGTTATCTTATATGAAATGTGTCTTTTTTTCCTATGCCTTCTTTTAAGATTTTCAGCAGTTTGACTGTGAAGTATCTAGTCTGTTTTTATGTTTATCTGACTTGGCAGTTCACTGAGCTGACTGTATCTGTGAGTTGATGTTTTTGATCAAATTTGGAAACTTTACAGATAGTGTATCATTAGATTTTTTTTCTGTCCCTTTTTCTCTCTTTCTTCCTGAAACCTCAGTCTGTATATTAGACCTCTTGATTCTGTTCACAGGTCACTGAGGCTCTGTCCATATCTTTCCAAAAATTTTTTTCTCTGTGCTTTCCCTTTCTGTTTTTTAGTGTACTTTTATTGAGGTATAGTTGATGTACAATGTTACATAAGTTTGTATACAACATAGTAATTCACAATTTTTAATTTGTTAATGTGGTGCATCACACTGATGGATTTACATGTGTAGAACCATCTTTGCACCTCTGGGATAAATCACACTCAGCCACGGTGTATGATTCTTATACATTGAATTCAGCTTACTAACGTTTCATTGAGAATTTTTGCTTCTATGTTCATCAGTGATATTGGTCTGTGATTTTATTTTTTTGTGATATTTTTGTCTGGTTTTGGTATTAGGGTGATGGTGGTCTCGTAGTATGAGTTCAGAAGCATTCCCTTCTCTGCAATTTTTTGGAATAGATTGAGAAGATAGGTGTTAACTCTTCTCTAAATGTTTGGTAGAATTTGCCTGTGAAGCCATCTTGTCCTGGATTTTTGTTTGTTGTGAGTTTATTATTATTACTATTTATTACTGATTCAATTTTATTATTCGTATTTGATCTGTGTACATGGCTAAAGTATAAAATCAAGTCACTGGACAGTAGGAACAGTATAATTCCATTTAGCAAAAATAAAAGCATATGGAGCTACAGTATATATCTATAAATTATAGGTATGTAGTTGAATTTTTAAAAAGGTTTGGAAGGGTATCTACCAGACTTTTAACTTGGGTTACTTCTGAGGATATAAATAGGAATTGGGAAATAATGGGAATGCTAAAGTGGGATGTTCATCTTTAAATGCTGTTTTTATTGTTAAAATTAAAATATATTCAGAGGTTATACAATTAAAAAACAGTCAATATTTAAGAAAGACACAAGTTTCTCAAGGAGCGTTTGATGGTTTATAAAGGTAGAACATCTCAGGCATTGTTAAAATACTTTGTCGACTGAAAAATGCTGTAGAAATGGCTTGTACCATGCTTTCTGTTGTGTTACCTTTCTTGTGACTCCATTAAAAATGAAGCCATATTTTTGTACATACCAGTAACAAACTTGTATATCTCTCTAGGTAGAATTTTAAAACATTATTATAAAGCATTCTACAACAGATTTTGAAGAGGGGTTTTCTTTAAAATTAGAATATTGTTAAAGAATTGTTGGGTCTGAAATTTCTTCTGGATTATTAAATAATGGCCTCCTATCATCACAGTGATTCTCAACACTTTGCCACAGAAAGTGGGAGGAAGACATGAGGACAAGCTGCTGTCTATTGAGCACCTGCTAGGCTTGGTAATGGCAGTTTTTATATAGATTAATTTATTAGAACCTTCCTTTGGGTCAAAGGAGCAAAGTAACTTGACTGAGGCTCCATAGCAAGTAAGCAGGGCACAGAAATTTGATGCCCAAGTCTCTCTGACCTCAAAGCCCATGTTTTGTTTTATTTTAAATCAAATGATACATGAACAGACTCTCATTGTAAATACTTTGGAGAACACAGATACAGTAAAAAATTAAACCCACCTTTACAGAGCCCACCCAATCCCAACTGCCTCCCCTCCTAAGAGGTAGTGACTATTTGTTAGTTTGGTGCCTCTTTCTAGAGCTTTGTGTGTGTGATGTGTGCACGCATGCATAAACTTTCATACATATTTATGTACATAAAGCAGTATAGTTTTAAACAACAAAAACATGAAAAAGAAAGAAATAGTACTGCAGAAAGTATCTTTGTCTACCTTTAAGAAAGTTTTTCCAAAGTGTTATGTAGAGAATAGATAAACAACAAGGTTCTACTGTATTGCACAGGGAACTATACTCTATCCTGAGATAAACCATAAAGGAAGAGAATATAAAAAAGAATATATAGATATAGGGATAACTGGGTTACTTTGCTGTACCACAGAAATAAACACAACACTGTAAATCAACTATACTTCAATTAAAAAAAATATTTTTTTTCCTCTGAACTTCAGGTCTTAACAAGTTCATAATTAAGAAACAACTTCCTCATGGATATTAAGGCCTGCTAATCTGACTGCCAATCAGAATGAAATAACTAGTATTAACTCACTGAATTTAATAATTGTTGCTAAAGCAAAATAGGACCTTTTCTTACCGTTTATGACCTCATCCCTAGTAATTACAACTTTTGTTACATTTTCTAAATGAAAAAAAAAATGGCTGGGGACATCATGGCATTGTGTTGTGGGACCCAGAGGGTCTTAAGGAAGAATTGAATTGGGGTGGTTGGGCTTTGCCTCGAAGACAGATGCAGAGGTTTGCCTCCCTCCCGTCCTTTTTAGCCTGAAACCTCTCAACAGTCTGAGAGCGATGCGGGCTGGTATTTAGGGAGTACGTTCTCTTCACCAGGCTGGGTGTCCATACTGGCAGAAGCAGTCAAGTCTCAGCACATCATGGAGGCCTCCCATGCCGCCAGAACGCTGGCCAACCTAGACCGAGAGACTGTGCGAGACAAGTACCAGGACGGCGTGTACGTGCTGCACCCACAGTACCGCACCAGGTAGGAAGGCCCAGCGTCCACAGGGGACGGGGGGCCTGGAGAGCTTCGCGTTCTAACTGCCTCCTGCACCATGTAGACCAGTGAAATCCCGTACGAATCATCAGATACCTCATTTACCCAAACAGTCTGCCATCACCAAAGAGCGGGAACCAGCTAAGTTACCAGGGTTATTCTCTACCAAGAGCTTACCTTTAGGAAGACTGCATTCACCTTTGATAACGTGTCTCACTTGTGATGCCTATTTCGTCGTTGTTTTATTACATTTTTACATGTAGTTGTAAGTTATTGACTGATTAGGGTTGTAGAGGCTGACCTGGATGAAAAGGGACTAGGACATTATTATATGCAGGCACCAAATGAGCCTGGGCCTAGAACTCAAGGGACTGGAGAAAGCTTAGGTGAAGTATAAAGGCTTGTAGCTGACAGAATGAGCTGTAATAATACATTTGACTCATGCTCCTTCCTATTGTTATTTCTGGTCACTATTTCCAGCTGTATCATCACTAAGACAATAAATATAAAAAGGACCACAACAAAAAAATTACACATATCTTGGATTTTTGTCAGACACTTTAAAATAATACCTCAGAAAATAGCAAGCACTTCTTTTCAGCTTGAAAAATAGATGGCCTGGTTAATTCTCATTTAAACAGCTTGCAAGTAATATGCTATTGTAATTTTTTAAATGTCATATACAAAGAGAGAATAAAGTTACTTTAAAATCTCATTTGCTTTGTTTCTGATAAACATCACTTCCTTTGATACAATCTCTTTCATGCACACTGAGTTTGAAACTACATTAGCATATTATTTAATGTCTTAAATATTTTTATTGATTTGTGTAATGTTCTCATGGAATTCTTTGGAGGGTAATCTATGACATGTCACTTCATTGATCTCTAAGTGCATTACAGTTGATTTGGTTGGTCTGCCTGGCCAGCTGTGTCTCCATCCTTATAGAGACAGCAGTGAGCAGGTGCCATATGTCTTTGCCAAAACTCTTTTAGGGTTCCTCAGCCAACCTGTGCTTATAAAGCTTGTCTTAATTAAGCTGATTTGGTGTCATATAAACCTGCTAAGCAGCATCCAGAGAGTGCTGTGTAGATTCCTATCAAAGTAATAACGCATTTTTTTCTGCTTCTTTTCAAAACTCTCTCCCCCCTATTAGTCAGCCCATTAAAGCAGATGTCCTTTTTATTCATGGCCTTATGGGAGCAGCATTCAAAACGTGGCGCCAGCAGGACAATGATCAGGATTTAACTGAAAAGGTCTCAGAAGATGAAACCAAGTATACAATGTGTTGGCCCAAGGTAAGGAAGCAGCCGCCTCCAGCCGGCCACCTGTATCCTGACACACTGCTGTGCCACCAGCCTTTGGGTCCTCATTATGACTTGTTTTTCTCCTCCTACTGGGATTTTTTTCCATGCAGATTTCCTTTCCCTTAGAGACACCTACAGTATGTTACACGAACAGCTGGGCTTGTCACTCTGTTGTATAATGTTGGGTACATGCTATGACACAGTGTATTAAGTAAAAAAAAAAACAGGAGTAAGGGCCAGTAATAGTTCACTCGCACTAAAAATATAATTCAGTAAATAATATATTAATGACAGTTGACTAGTTCTGTGATTTTAATAATTATAATAATAGAAAGACTTTGAAGAAGTAATTTTGCTTTGGATTTCTTTGACATTATTTCTCCTAAAGAGCCTAAATGGTGGGATGAATTTACTGAATGAAATTTATCTAAAGCTTGGTGAAAATTGATGCTGTAAATATTTATAGTTTCTGGGGCTTTGTTCCACTGCTGCTTCTTCACCTTCACGAGGGCTTATCAGCAGAAAGAATGGTTGGCACCCTCTCTCTGGTGACATTGGAACATGGAGACAAAGATAAACCTTGTGTTCATGGAGACAGGATTGTGACTCTAATCAGTATCTCTGAGTTCTCAGATCAGATCTCTAACCTCCGTCACTCTGCTCTGTCTGTCCTGAGATCGTAGCTTTCTATTAAATGCTTTCAAAAAGCCCATTTGATCTAGACTCCAAAAACAGGCCCTGCTTTTGTCTATAGCAGATTAAAATTGAGCATACTCTTAACACCTACATAGACCTTATGCTGTAAATACTGATATCACCTTGTGAGCAGTGATATAAAGATAAAATGCTGCAATTATTTTTCTGATCACCTTTACACTTGACTCCAGTGCAATCTTTTACTAGCTGTCAATATTACAAGGGTCCTTTAGTTACGAATTTCAGTTGCTAAGAAGTAAGTGGGACAGTGGAAATTAATATTTTTCCTTTTGTACCTTTTATTTTACATAGTCATGGTTAGCAAGAGACTGTCCTGCTCTCCGAATAATATCTGTGGAGTATGACACCAGCCTCAGCGACTGGAGAGCCAGGTGCCCAACAGAAAGGTAACAGAGGGGGAGGGGCTGGGCCACAGCTGGCCCTCCGGGAGGGAGGGGAGCTTTGTCTTTGATGTCACAGCCAGGATTTTCTTCTTAACCTTTTCCTTCTTCCGTCTAGAGAGAGTTAGCTATAAGTAATAAAACTACCAAAGGTTTAGAGTATTACTGTTGGGTTCCTAACATGGTTCACTTAAAACTCTTCTCATAGTAAGAACCACTCTTGAGAGTCCCTTGGACAGCAAGGAGATCCAACCAGTCCATCCTAAAGAAAATCAGTCCTGAATATTCGTTGGAAGGACTGATGCTAAAGCTGAAACTCCAATACTTTGGCCACCTGATGCGAAGAACTGACTCATTGGAAAAGACCCTGATGCTGGGAAAGATTGAAGGTGGGAAGAGAAAGGGTGACAGAGGATGAGATGGTTGGATGGCATCACCGACTGAATGGACATGAGTTTGAGTAAGCTCTGGGAGTTGGTGATGGACAGGGAGGCCTGGCGTGCTGCAGTCCATGGGGTCGCAAAGAGTCAGATATGACTGAGCGACTGAACTGAACTGAGTAAGGACCATGGATTCAGAGCACAGTCTCCCTAACTCCTGGAAGTAAACACGAGGCTTTTGGCTTGTGTGTTCCCAAGCACACCACCCAAAGGCAGCCGAGAGAGGTGCCGGGCCGTGTAGGCGCCTTCTGTCACTTGTACGTCGTATGTGCCAAGTGTAGCTACAGGAGACAGCGCGCGACTTCCGGGCTTTAGGAGCCAGACTGTAGTCAATTCTGCTTTTGACTCACCAGCCACTTTAGGTCATTTCACTGGTCTGGGAAGTTTGATCTGCAAATGGAGGGGTTTGGTCTGATCAGTGTTCTCAAACTGTTATCTCTGAATGATCCCTGGCACCCAGGTGCTGGAGGAATGGTGCCTAGGGGTCAGAGGGCAAGTCCACAGGGCTCCCTCCCCACTTAATCCGGATGAGCGCTCATAAACCTTTACTTAAAGAAAGGATTCTCCAGATACACAGTTTAAAACTACCAGACCGGACAGCTTTAAAGTTCCCTTCTAGTTTGAAAATATGTATTTGAATGCTTCAATTCTGATTAGCTTTGTGGTGTTTCTAAAGAATATAACCAAAATGATGGAAGCTTAGTGTTTGTAATATAAATACAATTAGAACTAAACAGCAATGAGAACTGACTCCACAGGTGAACTCACAAGGGACTGCATGGTCTCCAGTGAGGGCACATACCGAGAGGGGGACGCACAGTCTAAGGCACGGGTGGGGGGTGGTTTGACCCCTTAAAATTGCCAGATACATGTTAGATGCCTAAACAGTGCTTGTTTAGTAAATATTTCCACTTATGCCAGTGTGACTGAGTTAGAAAAGGGGAATAAGCAACTGCAGGAGTCAGCCCGAGAGAATGGAGGTATTCCTGACTCCAAAACGTAGCCTGTAGAATTGGTCCAGTAAACAAAGGATCTTGCTTTAAAACGTGGACAGCAAAATTTGGGGGTGGAGGAGAGCGACAGCATCCTGTCATGCCTACTGTTCTCATTTTGTTCAGAAAGTCCATCGCATTCAGGAGCAACGAACTTCTGAGGAAGCTCAGAGCTGCTGGTGTTGGGGACAGGCCAGTGATATGGGTGTCACACAGCATGGGAGGTAAGTATGTTTCACTGTTGCCAAGTCAGTACTGTGAGTTGTCAACTGCCGATCTAACCAAAGTTTCTGCAGCTATGTAATGGTAGCCCCTTTCCCCCTGAATTAATGTTTCTGGCGATAGCTTGGAGGTTTAAAATGACTACTGTCCTTCCATGCTATTTGTTTTTCTAGAGAGGGACGACTAGTAACAGATCATATAAAAAGAAAATGAGAAAATAAAAAGAAGCAAATGAGTTTGCCACTTAATGCTTTCATGAGGCATTAAGCATGATAATGAGTAAATATCAGAAGCTGTCCATGGCGTGTATAAGCCCGACTTGTAAATATCGCTCAGCACGCATGGCTGGTCCCAGGGCCCCCCCCTTCTTCCCTGCTTCTCAACCATCGTTGAGAGTCCGTCGTTGCTCTGGTGCCCACAGTTCCCAGCCCCCTTCCGGCCTGCTTTCCCCTGGCTGGAGCCCGCGATGGCGGTGTGATCGCAGAGGTCGGCTCTTTGGTCCTCATGCTTGCTTGCTAGCCACATCTGCTTCTCCCAACCCTCTCCCCCAATCCAGTTCTAAGTTTTCACCATCTACCTCGCAGAGGGCCATTGTGCAGCTCCTGGCCTAGTTTATCTGATGAAATGCTCAGGATTGCTGGCTCTGTGACTGGGCTTTGGGCCAAAAGGTGGAGGTAACACTTTGTATCCTCTGAGACCCACTGTCACCCTCCATGTTACCTTGGGTTTCTCTGTCAGCTCCAAGACCAGGTTGGGGGACAGAAAAGAAGGTGCATTCTCCCACAGCAGCTTTGTTTTCTCCACAATACGAGAGTCTGTGTTTTTTAATATTAGTACTGTCTTAATGGAGTGGTGGTTAGTGGGCTACTGTGGGTTGGGGCGGGGGGCTGGCCGTGCATACTCACCTCCTTGATGGGCACTCAACGTGCAATGCCTGACCTTCTTTTCTGGGAGAGGGCATCCTCTGAAGTAAGAGCTGCCTTACAAACGAGTTTCTAGAATCTCACCTGTTTGCAGCCTTGTCGTACATATTTTACAGGCTTAGGAGCATGACTAAGTGTTAATATTTTAAGGCCTTGTTTGTTGGACTACAGAGAATAATTGTTTCAACTTTTTAAAGAAAGCATCTCTTTCTGTATTCTTGTTTGCCTTTTTTAAAAAAACAATAAAGTGAAGGAAACTAGCTTACACATTTTTTTTTCCTTCTCTATGACTAGGTCTTCTTGTCAAAAAGATGCTGTTGGAAGCCTCGAAGAAGCCAGAAATGAGTACTATTATAAATAATACCAGAGGAATAATTTTTTATAGCGTCCCTCATCATGGATCCCATCTGGCTGAATACTCTGTTAATATTCGCTATCTTCTCTTTCCCTCTTTGGAAGTCAAAGAACTCAGCAAAGGTAATTCTTTTCTTTCAAAAGGAAATTGGCATTGTATTAACACCAGGTATACAGGAGAAGGAGGAAGACAGTTTCTAACTTGACCGTATTACCTCATTTTACTGTTTCTATATTGTGTTACGACTATCATGGAAAACTTTTAGTTTGGGGTTAATTTTTTTTTGATACTGTCCCTTTTTCTTCATAGCCATTATTTTCTTAGGTGGTGCTAGTAGTGAAGAACCCACCTGCCAGTGCAGAAGACATAAGAACCATGGGTTAGATCCCTGGGTCAGAAAGATGCCCTAGAGAAGGAAATGACAACCCACTCCAGTGTTCTTGCCTGGAGAATCCCACGGACAGAGGAGCCTGAAGGGCTGTGATCATTAGGGTCTCAAAGAGTTGGATACCACTAAAGCGACTTAGCACATTTTTTTAGCACACATTATTTTCTCAAGAAATACAACAATTTTAATACTATCTTAAATATTTACACTTTTAAAAGATACATAATGTTCTGCTTTAAGTATTATTCCAAATTACCAGTGAACTGTTTTTTCCCACAGGTTTGGAAAATCAACTGTTAAAATATACATGAGCTTTAAAGATATTCACCATATTAACTATAAGGCACTGTATTTATTTTGGGTTAATGAGCATCTTCTCTCTGGAACACCTGCTCATCAGAGTTTTGGGACCCCTGGATTGAGCCTTAATATGCCATCGTCCTTTTGGATGGGGTACGGGCAGGGACAGGTGCTCTGGGATTACACACAGGCTCTGCTGGTGAGAGGTGTTTCAGGATGCACGTGGGCGTGTCAGCCAGCACACTGCGGGACCGTCCGTCCTACATACCACACTGCCCTGGGCAATGCTTCCTGTCAGCCGGTAACATGAGAAACTTCTACCGCTGCTGCCGGCTCCTCAGTTCTCGCGTGGTTTTAGCCCTTTATTCTCATCTTCATGCCTTCTTAGGAAGTAAAGAAAATAAGCCACTATCTTGAATCAGAACCCTAGTTTCCTCCCCAAATTCGCAAGGTTGCTGCATTTTATTATGAATTAGATAAACAGGACTTGTTACGTTCTCGTTCTCTATAATTCTACAGATTCTCCCGCCCTTAAAACACTACAGGATGACTTTCTGGAGTTTGCAAAAGACAAAAACTTCCAGGTGCTGAGTTTTGTAGAAACACTACCGACCTACATTGGTAGCATGATTAAACTCCATGTGGTGCCCCTGGAATCGGCAGGTATTCACTCTTTTGAAACTTACTTGACCTTAGATTCCTGGTTGGTGGTCATCATAAACGTCAGCTTTTAGATTCAGTTTCTCAGTTTTAGAAGACTGCTTTATGAAGATTTAGATTCTGTTACTCTGTTAAGCCACAGATTAAAATTTCTTGGCAAACATTTAACCTTGGCATTTCCTGCTCCCCTCTTTGATTTAACTGATTAGATGGCACAGGTTAACTGGCTAACACTGTGTTAGCGTCCACACTGAAAGCTGCTGCCTTAAGGTAAGAATCCAGAACTTTTCTATCAGCCCGATTAAAAGGAGTATTTCATTTAACAGACTGATAGCCACCTGCAGGAACCTTTAAATCTACTAAAGGTGTGGGTGCTTAGTAAATAAATGGAGGGTGTATGGGGAATATTCAAGCAACAAAGATTTGGAAGGAAAAAAACTAGTGTTAAGAGTTCAGTCTCTTCCTGCTCCTGGGATGAGGGACATGGCCAGTACCTGCTCCAATAGCCAATGTAGGCTCCTTGCAGGCAGGGCTCAAATCTCAGTTCTGCTTGCAGCCTCCTCTGTTCCTCTGTGCATAGTAAACAGCGTGGACACTCCACGCCCTGAAATGCTTTCCTCTCACCCACCTAACTCTTGAGTTTGCTCATCAGACTCTTTTCTGATCACCTCAGAGGCTGAGTCAAGTGCTGTCCTGGTGCCACTGGGGGCTCCGGGCAGCCAGGCATGGAGCGTATCCAGAGCGCCTGCCGATGGTCCTTCTGTCCTGCTGCGTTAGTTATTTAAATAAAATGAAAAAGGCTTGATACCGTGTAGTGGAACCATATTACTTTTACTTTAAAGTAATATGCCGTAAGGTGAGGGGTTGCTGTTTGGTAGCTGAAGAACCTGAAGAGTTCAAAGAACAGTGGTTTTTTTTTTTAGTCTTTTATGATGACTTTGGAAGCTTAAAGCAGAATTAGTATAGTGGACCAGCTGCTGGCAGTGACATAACCTTGCTATAATTCTGTCCACCCCTTCTTCTGTGTCACCAGGTGGCCGGTCTTCCTTCATAACCTCCACCTGCACTTCCTCACCAGGCTGGCCTCACTAGTACCCCCTGGCGCTCCCATCTCGGTGCACTTGGCTAGGCTGAAACATCAAAAACTCACCCAGGTCTCCCAAGCACCGTGTCATCTCCTTTCCTGGTAGAGTGAGCATGGAGGGTCTGGGTATAGAAAGGATTCCATGTGAGACATTCCCATTCTTTTCATCAGGGCAAGGGAGCTCACTACTGAGTTTCTCATATTAACTCTAGAAAAAGAAGTGGTTCATAGTAGTGTGGGATAACTTAGTAATAGCCTGCAGTGTATAAAGGTTTTGAAGATGACAGTGCTCAGGCACAGTTCACTATTAGATCAGGAAGTAGGCAATGCACACATATGCAGAATTTATGAGAAAAGCATAGAATTATAATGGCAC
The DNA here is from genome assembly GCF_054371585.1 of Giraffa tippelskirchi. Classification (NCBI taxonomy): domain Eukaryota; kingdom Metazoa; phylum Chordata; class Mammalia; order Artiodactyla; family Giraffidae; genus Giraffa; species Giraffa tippelskirchi. The sequence continues at coordinate 157,442,709 of NC_137283.1, read as the reverse complement.
CTCCCGAGACTCCGTCCTCTCATGATTAGTCACATACAGTTTAGCTAGAGTCAAACTTGAAGTTCCTTTATCTTTTAGAGATCTCTGTCACAACCAACTTGACATTTACATCTACCCATCTGGTCTCTTTCCTTGTTGACGGGGGCAGCTTATATTTTTACCTAGACTTTATTGACATTTCTGTTTTTTTTAGATTTAGGCCTTGGAGATCTAATTCCTGTGGACGTTAATCATCTGAACATTTGTAAGCCAAAGAAAAAGGATGCTTTTTTGTACCAGCGTACCTTACAATTCATCCGTGACACTTTAGCCAAAGACCTGGAAAACTGACAGCCGTCTTCTTCCCTTTTCATACGTGAACACAGTGCAAGAAACATGCTGTTCTTTTTTTTAAGCTCTACGCAATCATGCAGACATAGTCATTGTGGCATCCAGGTGTCTTGGAGTATGTTGCAGGCAACAGACTACCGTTCTGTAAAACACATACATAAAAGTGGCAATCAAGAATGAAGGGAGGGCTAGACTGGACTGTTTTCAGTTAAAAAAAAAAAACAAACTTCCTGTGTGCTAGTTTATTTTGTGCAGCATTGTCCCTGGTGATAGGGAGCAAGCTGCTATGGCTACAGAGCATGTGACCTGTGACTTTTGCCATCTGTGGCTGCCCCCAGCTCATGCTGGGAGCAGCACGGATGACTTCTGCACGGAGAGCCATCACCAGCTTACCATAGAAATGCCGCTTGCAGGGAACCTAAAGTGGAGAGAGAAGGAACTAGAACCTTCAAGACTCTGTTTTGGGTCTGGGTTTCCATGTGCTGTAAATTTTTAAAACCTTGTCAGTGTAAACCTTTGTCTAACGTGTTGGCTTTGTTATACCTCTTGTCATCCATGGGTCAGTTCCTGGTAAGTTTTCATTTTCATATTGCTGAGAACAAGTATTTTTCTTTTTCAAAGAGTTCTAGCCTATAATAATTCCTTCCAGACTGTAGCTCCCTATACTTTTTTCTCAGATAAGAAGAATAAATCCATTACTGATCAGAGTGTGAAATAAAACTATTCTAAGCCAATACACATATTAGCAATAGTTAGTATCAAGATTCTCAGATTCATTTTAGCAAAATAAAGTATACCTTTCCTTCTTGCTCATTTGGAAGTGGTATTAATTGTCTCCAGCATGTGAGAAATAGGAAATCATATTGATGACTTTTTGAAAAATAATTGAAAAATAATTATTAAAAAATAATTCCCATACCATAAAATTCACTGTTTTAAACGTACAGCTCATGGATTTTTGGTGTAGTTACCGAGTTGTGTGACCATGACCACTATATAATTGCAGAACATTTCATCATCCCCCCAAATAACCCCATACTCACCAGCAACCACTCTTCCTCTGCTCTCCCCCCAACCCCTGATAAACAAACACTGATCTTTTGGTCTCTATGGATTTGTCTGTTATGGACATTTCATATACATGGAATCTTACAATGGAATGGAATCTTATGTGGCCGTCTACGCTAGCTTCTTTCTTTTTTTTTTTTTAACATTTGTTTATGTATTTGTTTTAGTTGTGGTATGTAGCATCTTCAGTTGAGACACGTGGGATCTAGTTCCCTGACCAGGGATCGAACCTGGGCCCCTTGCAATGGGAGCACAGTGTCTTAGCCACCGGACTACTGGGGGAGCCCCTAGCTTCTTTCTTTGAGCATAGTGTTTTTAAGTCTCACCCATGATATAACATGCATATATGTAGTACTTTGTTTTTTTATGGCAAATAATATTCTATTGCATGGATTTACCACATTTGTTTACTCATTCATCAGTTGATGGACATTTAGGTCCTTTCCATGTTGGGGCTATTATGAATAATGCTGCTGTGAACATTCATATACAAGTTTTTTTTGTGGAGATATTTTACATTCTCTTGGGTATATACTAGGAGTGGAATTGCTAAGTCATGTTAAGCTTATGTTTACCATTTTGAAAATGATGGCCATTTGTAGAATGGGATAGTCAAAAGCTAAAACAAGTACAGCATCTGAAGGTAAACTGGGGTCATCCATAAACCCTAACAACATCTAATTGTTTAATTATGCAACGACCTAACAAGTGACTTATCTTCTTATCCTGCTACAGAGAATGTGCTGGTTAGCTGTCAGCAATAAACTAGCTAATGGGATCACAGGGTAGAGGTGTAGGTATGTTTGGTTCATTTTTTTTTTTCTGTTTTCCATGAACCATGGCAGATAAACCATGGTTGGAACATCTGTTCATTGACATGGAGTAATAGAATGAAACTCCATAAAAATCTCGATATAGCTATTATACCTGTGCTTTAAAAATAAGGTCTAGGAGAGAGATCCAGTATACTTACGAATTACTATAGTTTCTCAGGCAAGCCACCATTTCTGTTTATTCTTTTTATGAAGTGGATATGATATACACAGATTTACTTCAGTCTTGTGAGATTTAAGTCAATAATTTTTAAATAATCATCACCTGAAAAACTTTTAAGAACACAACGTATGAAAACATACATGTTTGAAACAGTTCTAAACTTAGACCATCAATAAAATGGTTCTAGTTCAATCAGCCTTGTTTAAATATCCTTTCTGGAAAAGGATTTCAGGTGAAGTTTTCTACTACCTTACCCTCATGTGAAAAGTCACTTTAAATGACTTATCCAGCAGGAAATAAACAGAATACAGGTGTGTTAGAGAGCAGACTACTGAAAGCAAGCTGTAAATACAATTCCGATGACAATGAAAAACTAGTTATTCTCACCTATAACCCCTTCTTTCTGGTTTCACTGTCAACCCTAAAAGTCGAGGGCAGAGTCCCCTTTCCTCCAGTGTGTAAATGTCACCACAGAAAGAGACTGCTCATGGAGTCTCAGGATACCTTTCTCGATGCTGGCTCAACCATTCACCCGGGGTTACACTGACAGCCGGAATATAGTGGAGGACGCAGCCCTCAGCTCAGTGGGCACGCCCGTGGTGTTGGGTGCTGGCAGACTTCCTGTTGAGAAAGGCAACACGGTAATACAGTAATGTCTCTCTCTTGAACTTGGTTCATAATTTACGATGCCCCTCAAATGACTTCTAATTCCTAAAAATTTGAGTTTTAGGGATACCCTCCTGAATTTTCACATCTTTGTAGTATTTAATATGTTAATGTTCGGTTTTTATTGACATTTGGTATAAAAATTATGTCCATGAAAAAAATTTAAACATGTTCAATAAATTAACTTTTAATTAAAAAATTAACACTTTGAAAGCTCCTAAGAATTTGATTGTTTATTCTCCATCGAGTCCATCTCTCCTGTTCCTGTTTCAGACAGTTCATTACGTTTCATTGAAGCAGGACCTTTTTCAATTGACTTCTCCTCCCCACATAGGATTATTATCAGATGCTGTCCTCTCTATTCCAAAGGTCCCAGATTCCTTTTGCACTTCTATTGCCCAGTCTCTGATTCTGATGTTCACATTTGGCCTAATTGGTTCTTCATCCTAGTGATAAAATAGAACTGTAATTCAGTGAACATGTTTTGACTACTTATGCACCAAGTGTTGCTTTATATAAGAATGTGTGCTCAGTTGTGTCCGACTCTGTGGCCTCATGGACTGTAACCTGCCAGACTCCTCTGTCCATGGGATTTCTCAAGCAAGAATATTGGAGTAGGTAGCCATTTCCTTCTCTAGGGGATCTTCCTGACCCAGGGATTGAACCTGCCTCTCCTTTATTGGCAGGCAGATTCTTTACCACTAAGCCACTTGGGAAGCCCCTTATATAAGAATACAAGGTAGCTTTATTTAGCCATATTTTAGAGAGGAAAACTCAGCATCAAAATAGTCATAAAACTAGCCCAAAGTCTCAGAGCTAGTGAGAGCAAAGGTTAAGCCCAGGTTTTATTTTAAAACCTATGCATGTGCATTGCAGTGTTTTCATAGAACATTTAAAACATTAACTTTAAAAACTGACAAAACATCACAGTAGTGGGTAGTCTAGGACTTCCAAGCTGATCTTAGAATTTCTCTCCCTCAATAGCTTATTAAAAGGAGGGGGAAGAAAAAAGGAAAAGTAGAAAATAATTCAGCAGCAACCAAAAAAAAAATGAAAGGACTAAAAGCTGTCATTAACTTTGAAAAATGGTAGCTAGGAAAAAATAAGTAATATTAGGGAGGAACGTTGACCTCGAGATTAATAGTCTTGAGAACTTTGATAACAGTTCTCTATTTTGTAGAAAAAAAAAGAGGAAGGCGGTCTTGACCAAAGTTAAGGAATAAACCTTGAGGTTGGAAACATCTATAATTAGACATGTAAACGTGGGCGATGGGGGAAGCAGAATCAACCAGGCTTTGTTTTCTGAAGCCCTTAAAGGACTAGGAAGTTCCAATACTTTGGCCACCTGATGCTAAGAGTCCACTCATTGGAAAAGACCCTGATGCTGGGAAAGATTGAAGGCAGGAGGAGAAGGGGATGACAAGATGAGATGGTTGGATGGCATCACCGACTCAATGGACATGCGTCTGAGCAAGCTCCAGGAGATGGTGAAGGACGGAAGCCTGCTGAGCTGCAGTCCAATGGGGTCGCAAAGAGACACGACTGAGTGACTGGACAACGTGGGACTAGGATAAGAGACCAGGGGAAGTGAGTCCCAGGATGGCCATTAACAAATCCTCAAAAGAAGTGGGAGAGGCCAGACCTTTAAACAAAGATAGTACAAGGCTCTCCCCAGGGGTGCTGTGGGGGTAACCCTTGCCCCTTCCCACAATCAGATAAAGGAAGAGGGGATGACCAGTAACATCAAGCAGGAATGAACAGGAAGCAGCTTCAGATAAGGTGGGGGAGAGTCTCAGGAGAGTTCACCCTCCATTTATGAGGGCAAATTTGTCTGGATGAAGTTTATTATACATAAGATGAAATGGCATGATACTTAAGAAAGCAAACCAAGTTTTGTATATACTGATGGCTGAAGATTCCATTATAAAAGGAAATGTAATCCTTGAAGAACACAAAGAGTGATGAACAGGGAAAAAAGAGATTCAGAAACAAATTGGAAACCCAAACAAGACAATTACAGGATAAAGCAGAAACCACATTAAAGAATGGGAGAGACATGGATGAAAATCCTCTTCTTAATAGAGCTTTTGCTTAATGGTTGCAGAACCACAATGAATGCAGAAGGAAAATTAATTAGAAGATAACAGATAAGTCACCATTCAACTACAAGGTAATAGACACAGTCAACATAAACTCAGGGAACAGGGACCTAGATGTGTCTTTTGGCAAGTTTGGTTATTGACCAAATCCTGGTATACAAAAAAAAAAAAGTAATGAAAATACTGCACTTTAAGATGCAAACAAAAATCCAAAAACAAAAAAAATGCCCTCATGTTAGAAAAGAGTCGATGATGCCATCCAACCATCTCATCCTCTGTTATCCCCTTCTCCTCATGTTGGAAAGAAAGAATTGTGCTCAGTTGAATTGCCCTTGACATGGGTACCAAGGTAATGGACCAACATGCTCCAACCTGGAGGAGCTCAGGGAATATTGTTAATCAGTTCTTCTAGTTCCATCCTCTTAGATTAATTTCAGGTAAATTAAACTTGATACTTAACACTGACATGGGCTTCCCAGGTGGCTCAGTGGTAAAGAATTCACCTGCCAATGCAAGAGAAGTGGGGTTGATCCATGAATGGGAAAGACATCCTGGAGTAGGAAATGGCAACCCACTCCAGTATTTTTGCCTGGAAAATTCCATGGACAGAGGAGCCTGGCAGGCTGCAGTCTTCCGGGTTACAAAGAATCAGCATGACGGAGCACACGTGCACACATATACAATGACATACGGTAGATGTTTATCTAGGCCATATTCTTAGGTCATAATCCAAAAAAATTAGGAGGAAACAATTTTACAGTGCCAAACAAACTCTTAACTACTAGAAAACTGCACAGTCTCCCTTGAACCAAAGAGAAAATAAAAGCAAATTACAGGGCTTCCCTGGTGGCTCAGTGGTAAAGAATCCACCTGCCAATGCAAGAGACGTGGGTTTGATCCTTAGGTTGGAAAGATGGAGCAACTAAGCCCATACACCACAACTATTAAGCCTGTGTTCTGGAGCCTGGGAGCCACACTGCTGAGCCCATGCGCCGCACTGAGTGAAGCCTGTGTGCCCTAGAGCCTGAGCAGCACAATAGAAGCTCCTGCAAACAGAAATCCACAAGCCACAACCAGAGAGTAGCCCCTGCTTTCCACAGCTAGAAAAAAACCCTGCACAGCAACAGAGACCCAGAACAGCCAGAAACAACAAATAAAGGAAGCATAATTCTTTAAAAAAAAGCAAATTGCAATCTAGAAATTAATGAAAATGAGACTCTTTCATGCCAATGTGTGTAGGGTGCAGTTAAAGCTACAATCAGGGTAAAATATATAACTTTAAATGTCTTTGTTAAGCAAGACTAAAAATAATGAAACCCACTGTGAGCTTTAATTAAGAAATTAGGAAAATAACAAAACTAGAGAAGGGTGCAAATTAAGGATTTTAAGTTAAAATTCATTAAAAATGTTTTAAAAACTGACATAACAAAATAAAAATAATAGGAAATATAAATACCAATGCTTTTATTCGAAAATATCAACAAAATTGGATAACACCTTGAGAAACCCAATTAAGAAAGTGAAAGCGATGGTTATTTAATAAATGGCATATATTTAATAAATGGCATAGGGCAACTACCCCTCAGGAACATGCCGGACTTCCTACCTCACACCATTTATAAATGATGTTCCAGATGCTTTGAAGCATACTGCTATTAGCCCAGGCAAACCCTGTAATCTTAAGCATGCCAACACTCAGATTTATTTAGGTATTTTTGCTGCCCGCTATTTCTATTATCTACATAAATAGATAAAAATTCTAAAAATAGAATAAAATCCTAAACTGTTATTTAAGGTGCCCGGGGGCCGGGGGCGGCGGCCGAGAGGGCCTAGGTCGGGCCGGGGCCCGGGGGCCGGGGGCGGCAGCCGAGAAGGGCTAGGCCGGGCCGGGGGCTGGGAACTGTGGCCGACAGGGCCTAGGCCGGGCGAGGGGCTGGGGCTGGCAGCGGCGGCGGCAAGAGGAATTACCCAAGGCCCAAGGTAAGAGAAACCCAAGTAAGACGGTAAGTGTTGCGAGAGGGCATCAGAGGGAGACACACTAAAACTAAAATTACAGAAAACTAGCTAATCTGATCACACGGACCACAGCCTTGTCTATCTCAATGAAACTAAGCCATGCCGTGTGGGGCCACCCAAGACGGATAGGTCATGGTGGAGAGGTCTGACAGGAAGTGGTCCACTGGAGAAGGGCATGGCAAACCACTTCAGTATTCTTGCCTTGAGAACCCCATGAACAGTATGAAAAGGCAAAAGGATAGGACACTGAAAGATGAACTCCCCAGGTCAGTAGGTGCCCAATATGCTAATGGAGATCAGTGGAGAAATTACTCCAGAAAGAATGATGGGATGGAGCCAAAGCAAAAATGATACCCAACTGTGGATGTGACTGGTGATAGACGCAAAGTCCGATGCTGTAAAAAGCAATATTGCATAGGAACCTGGAATGTTAGGTCCATGAATCAAGGCAAACTGGAAGTGGTCAAACAGGAGATGGGAAGAGTGAACGTCGACATTCTGGGAATCAGCGAACTAAGATGGACTGGACTGGGTGAATTTAACTCAGATGACCATTATATCTACTACTGTGGGCAAGAATCCCTTAGAAGAAATGGAGTAGCCATCATGGTCAACAAAAGAGTCTGAAATGCAGTACTTGGATGCAATCTCAAAAACGACAGAATGATCTCTGTTCGTTTCCAAGGCAAACCATTCAATATCACGGTAATCCAAGTCTATGCCCAGACCAGTAATGCTGAAGAAGCTGAGTTGAACAGTTCTATGAAGACCTACAAGACCTTCTAGAACTAACACCCAAAAAAGATGTCCTTTTCATTATAGGGGACTGGAATGCAAAAGTAGGAAGTCAAGAAACACCTGGCGTAACAGGCAAGTTTGGCCTTGGAGTACAGAATGAAGCAGGGCAAAGGCTAATAGAGTTTTGCCACGAGAACGCACTGGTAATAGCAAACACCCTATTCCAACAACACAAGAGAAGACTCTACACGTGGACATCACCAGATGGTCAACACCGAAATCAGATTGATTATATTCTTTGCAGCCAAAGATGGAGAAGCTCTATACAGTCAGCAAAAACAAGACCTGGAGCAGACTGTGGCTCGGATGATGAACTGCTTATTGCCAAATTCAGACTTAAATTGAAGAAAGTAGGGAAAACCACTAGACCATTCAGATATGACCTAGATCAAATCCCTTATGAGTATACAGTGGAAGTGACAAATAGATTTAAGGGACTAGACCTGATAGAGTGCCTGACGAACTATGGACAGAGGTTCGTGACATTGTACAGGAGACAGGGATCAAGAAAATCCCCATGGAAAAGAAATGCAAAAAAGCAAAATGGCTGTCTGAGGAGGCCTTACAGATAGCTGGGAAGAGAAGAGAAGCAAAAAGCAAAGGAGAAAAGGAAAGATATTCCCATCTCAATGCAGAGTTCCAAAGAATAGCAAGGAGAGATAAGAAAGCCTTCCTCAGCGATCAGTGCAAAGAAATAGAGGAAAACAACAGATTGGGAAAGACTAGAGATCTCTTCAAGAAAATTAGAGATACCAAAGGAACATTTCATGCAAAGATAGGCTCAATAAAGGACAGAAATGGTATGGACCTAACAGAAGCAGAAGATATTAAGAAGAGGTGGAAAGAATACACAGAAGAACTGTACAAAAAAGATCTTCACGACCCAGATAATCACGATGGTGTGATCACTCACCTAGAGCCAGACATCCTGGAATGTGAAGTCAAGTGGGCCTTAGAAAGCATCACTACGAACAAAGCTAGTGGAGGTGATGGAATTCCAGTTGAGCTATTTCACATCCTCAAAGGTGATGCTGTGAAAGTGCTGCACTCGATATGCCAGCAAATTTGGAAAACTCAGCAGTGGCCACAGGACTGGAAAAGGTCAGTTTTCGTTCCAATCCCAAAGAAAGGCAATGCCAAAGAATGCTCAAACTACCACACAATTGCACTCATCTCACATGCTAGTAAAGTAATGCTCAAAATTCTCCAAGCCAGGCTTCAGCAATACGTGAACCGTGAACTTCCAGATGTTCCAGCTGGTTTTAGAAAAGGCAGAGGAACCAGAGATCAAATTGCCAATATCCGCTGGATCATCGAAAAAGCAAGAGAGTTCCAGAAAAACATCTATTTCTGCTTTATTGACTATGCCAAAGCCTTTGACTGTGTGGATCACAATAAACTGTGGAAAATTCTGAAAGAGATGGGAATACCAGACCATCTGACCTGTCTCTTGAGAAACCTGTATGCAGGTCAGGAAGCAACAGTTAGAACTGGACATGGAACAACAGACTGGTTCCAAATAGGAAAAGGAGTACGTCAAGGCTGTATATTGTCACCCTGCTTATTTAACTTATATACAGAGTACATCATGAGAAACGCTGGGCTGGAAGAAACACAAGCTGGAATCAAGATTGCCAGGAGAAATATCAATAACCTCAGATATGTGGATGACACCACCCTTATGGCAGAGAGTGAAGAAGAACTAAAGAGCCTCTTGATGAAGGTGAAGGAGGAGAGTGAAAAAGTTGGCTTAAAGCTCAACGTTCAGAAAACGAAGATCATGGCATCTGGTCCCATCACTTCATGGGAAATAGATGGGGAAACAGTGGAAACAGTGTCAGACTTTATTTTTTTGGGCTCCAGAATCACTGCTGATGGTGACTGCAACCATGAAATTAAAAGACGCTTACTCCTTGGAAGGAAGGTTATGGCCAACCTAGATAGCATATTTAAAAGCAGAGACATTACTTTGCCAACAAAAGTCCGTCTAGTCAAGGCTATGGTTTTTCCAGTGGTCATGTATGAATGTGCGAGTTGGACGGTGAAGAAAGCTGAGTGCCGAAGAATTGATGCTTTTGAACTGTGGTGTTGGAGAAGACTCTTGAGAGTCCCTTGGACTGCAAGGAGATCCAATCAATCCATCCTAAAAGAGATCAATCCTGGGTGTTCATTGGAAGGTCTGATGTTGAAGTTGAAACTCCAATACTTTGGCCACCTCATGCGAAGAGTTGACTCATTGGAAAAGACCCTAATGCTGGGTAGGATTGGGGGCGGGAGGAGAAGGGGACGACAGAGGATGAGATGGTTGGATGGCATCACGGACTCGATGAACATGGGTTTGGGTAGACTCCGGGAGCTGGTGATGGATAGGGAGGCCTGGCGTGCTGCGGTTCATGGGGTCGCAAAGAGTCGGACACGACTGAGCGACTGAACTGAACTGAACTGAACTGACATTCTTTCCCATTTGCTCATTCTTTCCATGTACAGAAATCTACTTTGCTACATATCAAATTCTTTATCCTCATTCTGTCAAACCTCCCCTGGCCCTCTGCTCACAATTAATCATTCTCTCATTTGTATTCTCCTACCTCATGGAGAGAGAGCTGATTATACAGGTGCAAACAGGTTGCCTTGTATGAGAATGAGTCTCAGCCTGCGACCTTGGGTAAGGAAGGTGCCATAACGGGGTTGTTTCCTTCCTCCCCATCCAAGTCCCAGGCACTCAGATTAAATTAATTCAATACAGTACTTACTAGTCACGAAGGCATCTTTAATATGTGGAGACTGTCAGTATATTCTTCTTCCTGGAAGGCATCAGAGAACATTTATGACCTAAATTTCGTGTATTAGTTAGCTAAAAACAAACCTAGACAGAACTGGAAGACTACTCCTTTCACCTGTCTCCATGCAATAACGGACTCAAATCACTTCAGCAATCTAAGTTTGCTATAAGATCCTATAGAACATGAATCCTAGCATCTCTCAGTATTACAGCATAAAGTTATTAATGTTCTGGCAGTAAGCCCTGCCAGCAGCATTCAACTCGTAAATTCTTAACCAAGTTATTACTTTTATGCTGCTTCAACTTAGTTTGATGGTTGAAAAAAAACAGAAACTCAGAGGAATAACTAATAATCACATTTCAGCCAGAATAAAAGGCTAGCCAAAGATACCCCAAGCTTCTCTTCATATCTGAAAAGAACAAAGCCAAACATTTTTTTAAAAAAAGACAAAACATTTAATAGGTGTTTTTTACAATTTCAGTACAAATTATCACTTCAAATAAACGGAGTTTTTATTCATTGCTAGTCATCCAGTAAGATTCAGTAAGCAATTTTTTCAGCTTTCCTTTTTAATAGAATTACTTTATTACAAAAGAAATGTTTTTATACATTACCTTGCTTATTATTTATTCACAGGTCAGGAGAATTTTAAGTGTCTTGAACTTCAACAACTTTAAACTTTTATAGGAGTCACTTGGGCAGATGTCCCAGTTTCAGTAATTTACTGGAACAATTTTTTTTAAATAGGCAAGAAGTCTGGGAAGATTATGTTGTAAAAAGGAATTTAATTGGGTTCAGGGAGACAATGCCGAATTATAAAGTCTCTGCCTAAAATACTATGCGGTGAATGGTAACGCCTTACAGAACAGTAATGAAATAAACTGTAAGGGTACAATAAAAAGGCTAGTGTGGAAGCATCAAAGAAAGATTAAAAATAAAAACCCCCGAATGAAATCCCCAGGATGCCAGCTGCTCACTGTCAAGATTATTCAACCAACTCCACTGCCAGCCTAGGAAAGAAACCAACTGTTAAGCAATGACTTAAAAAGTAAGAATTCCAATCATCCCTTTTTAAGAGATTAGTGTGAGAACCTTACATATTATCAACTCAAAACCCAGTCTCTGTTGTTCATTAAATCTGAACAGCCATGATCAAATAGTATTCATTTCTTCTGTTAAACTTGTAATTTTTCCTTTGACCTGCCTCAATACAATTGTGTTCATGCTTACTGTCAGATTCTTTAAGTACTGTATGTGTGATGAACACCTATCTTAAATGAAGTTCTGTTCTCAGTACCATTTACTGGCTATCTGCTGTCTAGAACAAAGAAATCTGAAAATTAAGCCCTAGAAGCAACTTTTGTGGTGATTACTGCCCTCCACCCATGCCTTTTCTGACTTGATACACAGCTATGCCTTCAAATTCACCTTTTTAGCAGGAAAGAGATTATAGAGAAAACAGTGTTTGAATTAAGAAATCTTTTGATTCCATTCTCAACTGTACCCTTTAGAAGCAACGTGAATCCTGCAAATGACTTACCTTTCCAAAGCCTATCCCCCATCTTGCGACCTCTCTCCTCCCAACTCTTTCAATGATTATGTTTACTTCTTACATTTCTTAGAGACGTAAAAATGATATAAAGGAGGTAAGTGCTAGAGAAGGTGTCCTAATCAGCTAAGGCTAAAAACACCATTTTTTATGAGCGAGTTAACCACTCACATTATCTGTTTATCTCCATGGCTCACTAGTAGCTTTTTCTTAGTTTTCAGGTGAAATGAGATATAGCTTTGTTTTAGTCTTGAGTGTCAGACTTAAATAATCTGTTCTGTATCTTGATAGTGGCAATGAGAGATAATTCTGAAACCCCAGAGGTTTGATTAGGAGGAGGAGGGTGGCATTTCCCCTGGCAAGATGATTACTGCAACAACAAAACCATTAGCTCTGAATACAGGAATTCCCTGGTCCATTGGTGTTTGAGTCTATGACATGAAAGATGCCTAAACATGGTACGTGGCACACTACGATCTTGCCAGTCAATTTCTTATCAGCAAAATTATGAAGTCTCTTCCCGAAGATTTCCAGGCCTCATAACATTCTTTTAGAAATGTAAAGCAGCATGGTGATGTCTTTCTAGATGACTGAATAGTTGAGAGGAAAGATTGAAGGCAGGAGAAGGGGGCGACAGAGGATGAGTTGGTTGGATGGCATCACTGACTCGATGGACATGAGTTTGAGCAAGCTCCGGGAGTTGGTGATGGACAGGGAAGCCTGGTGTGCTGCAGTCCATGGGGTCGCAAAGAGTCGGACATGACTGAGCGATTGAACTGAACTGAACTGAATAGTTAAGAGGTGGTGCTGGAAAAGTATAAGGGGAAAAAAATCCTAAAAAAATATAGATGGTAAGTTAATTCAGGATATCCTGGGGTTTCTTATACTTGGGGACATATAGTGTTTTCCTTCCTGAAACCACAGTCAGGTAGACCAGACTAAAACAAATATTCTTCAAATTATAACAATGAGACTCAGTATTATGTGCCAGTATGAGTTTTCACAATCTGTGCTTTTACCGGGTATGGAGTATAAGGGGGAAAAGAAGTCCACGAGGTTTTATTCAATAGGGAATAGAGAGTGTGAACAATCGGTAGCACACCAGAGCTTAGGACTGCAGCAATTTATGGGACATGCAAAGTCTAAGACATGGTACAGGAGGCTCTAGCCAGCTGGAGCTCGGGTGAAGCTAATAGTATATGATCCAGAACTGTAGCAGGGAATGCCACCATCTCCCCTAAGACTTGCACACCATTGTGGTTAATATACACGTACATAAATAAACACAACGGCTGCTGGGAATGTACAGTCTTGTCTTTTGGTGGACCTATTTGCTGCTTGCTACTCTGGTTTTTTTTTTTTTTTTTTTAACCTGGTGTTGGCCAGGTCCAGCTCTCAATGGCCCCAACCACCTTCTAGTGTAATCTTGTATGTATCAACCTTCAATGGGTCACCAAAAAGTTATTCCAAATCTGTAAACTGCAAACAATATTTTTCTAAAAACCACACCACATACACCCATAAATTAAACAATCATTTAAAATTCAGTGGGAAGGAGCTTCCTGGGCATTGTGGGCTAGCTTTCCTTTCCTAAAACCCACAGGCTGAATCCACCCGGAGGTTTCTCATACCCTGAGAGGAGACGTAACGTGCACAAGTCTGCAATAAAACATATCTTGGTGGCTGAATAATAATCGTATCGAGTAAGACACAAGTTCTGTAAACTACACAGGAGTACCCATGTTTTTTCAGTGTGCCTTTAACTAATGTCTCTTTCCACGGGGGGGTTGAGGGCAGTGGGCCTTCCTCCCTGTAAAGTGGACCTGAGGGAAGAAGGCAGGCATCCTTCGGAGGCGCAGCCATGGGTTTCCCCGTCAGGTTTTCGCCAGTGGGTCAAACACCTGCAGCACCGTTCTCTTGTCCTTGTCGCTGATTGTCACCCAGGGACCGATGTCGTTTGGTCTGTGCTCCGGGGGCGGCTCCTGGGCTGGTGAGGCACTGACTTGCAAAGGGGCTGAGTGCACCTTTCCGAGGTTCCCGGTTCCCGAGTCCGGGGGATCGGAGCTCTTGGAAAGCCAGGAATTATTCAACAGGTTAGGGTGGTGGAGGAGGCTCCAGAAGGGATCCTGATAGTCACTGAGAAGCGGGGCACCCACTGATTTTCTGTCCGTGGTGCCATCAGCCTCGGGGCTTGCAGGTGATGATGAAACGCCCAGGACAGCCGACTGTGGAGAGAGCGCACCCCCAGCAGGCGGGGCTGTGGGGGGACCGCCGCTGCAGGGGAGCCCCCGGGGAAGCTGGCAGCTGCTCTGCAGCGCCTGCAGGGGGAAGGCCGCTGGCGCCGACTTCTTCCTGCGCGGGGGCACCTGCGGCGCGACGGGCAGGGCCTCCGGAGTGGGCGGGGTGCTTGTGGGCGGAGCCTCATCCGAAGCGGGCTTCCTGGCGACACCTTTCCGCGGCTGAAGGGTTCTTGGTTTGGGAACCGGAGCGACTGTCGCTAGTGGAGGGGTGTCAGGGCTCGACTCTGGGGGCCCGATTGTAAAACGGACGGCCTGATGCCCAGGCTGTTCTTCCGGTGACGCAGGCTGAGAAAAGGTACAACAAAGAGCGTCAATAAGCAGCCTGCCGAGGGAACTGGGAATCGATCAGCGCACGCGAGATGGGGCCACACAGACATTCTAGCAAATTCAGGATTTGAGAATGTCTGGGATGCGAGGGTGTCATCAGGCACTAAAGAGCATGGGAGAAACACACAGGTCTCAAGGAGGAACAGCAGGTCCAATGAAATATGAGTGGAAGCTTTAAACCCACCACAGGGAATAATCTGAAACAAGTTTCTCTGTTACCTAGGAAACGGGATTATATTCTTCCTTTATTAAACAGCGAACCTCTCTGAAAACTCTTCCTGGAGGCCCCAGCTTTGATGATTCAGTGAAGTAGCTTAGGTCACAGTGTTAAGCTAATTGAAGGACTCATTGAAGGGTATACTGGCTCCTTGAATCTTTGCTATTTAAATACAGAAGAATGGCAGATTTCACACAGGAACTACCCTTCCTCGGTTCTGATTCAAACTAATCACAAAGGAAACAACTGCATGAGGCCAGAGGGAGCTTTTGTACAGACATGGCTGTCGGCAGCTTAAACATCAGCGTTTCAGTATTTCCACTGGTTCTTTAGGTAAACCAGCTGCAAAAAACAACCTGTTCTCCGACAGCCTTTTACTGCAGCTCCTGTGCAGCCAGTGGGGAAAACGAACCCATTTCTACCTCTGGCCTTGAAAAGACAAAGTGAGAACAGAGAAGAGGCTGAGGAAAGAGGTCTGTAAGTGCAAGGAGGTGTGGAAAACGGGCGGATGAATGAGCAGACGTTGGAGCAGCAGAACAACCCAGAAAACACAAAGCCGGCTCTGGAAGAACCAGGCGCCCAAGCCACGCTCACACTTTCTCCAGGTGGACAAGCAGCCATTCTGTAACGACCAGCCAAGGATTACCGAGTGTCCGTGACTGGCACACTGAGCTCAAACGGAAGATCCAGATGTCTCTAGCGGTGCCAGTCTTTGGGCTGCTACTGTCCTGACAAACTCATGTCTCTGAAGCAGCAAGCAAGGCTGAGAAGCTTGAGAGCGAGAGCAGAAAACAATCTGCAAGAAAAGTGGCAAGAAAAGCTGTCGCGCCTCCAGGATCTGAGGCCGCACAAGTGGTTGTCAAACCAGGCCCATCCGGAGACCAGTGACTGTTTTTCTAATGCAAATAAGATCTGTACACGGGAACCGTGGGCATGGGACACAGACCACACACACAAATGGGGATTACTGGGACACGTGGAATACAGCATCCCATGCTGGTTTGGTTTGGGAATGGAAATGGAACATTTGGACAGAATGATACCTCCAAGCTGTTCCTATCTTGGTGAGAAATTCCCAATGTTTCTGCTCAGCAAGAGCCAAGAAGCAGCAGGGATGAGAAGAAAGCGGTTGCCGGGCATGTTCCTCAAGGATGGGGCCGTGACTGGGAGTCGTGAACGTGTATAAAAAGACCAGACTCATTGGAGACATAATTCTTATCTAAGGAGACATCTGAGCAGCCCAGGAGCGACAGGCTTACACGACCAGGTTCTTACCTTTCCTGTCCTCCTCAAGGTTGGCTTCTTGATGGCAGGAACCCTGGGGGCGGGCCGACAGGGCAGAAGAGGCGCCACCCCTGCTATGGGCTCTGGTTTGGAAGATCCCTGGTCCCTCAAGGCTGGAGCATTTAGGGCTTCTCCTGGGATGCCTGAAACATGGAATGGCATGGCGGAGGCGTAAAGGACAAGACATTATTCAAAGGATAAGGGAACATATTTCTCTTTGATCTAAATCTCTGAGGGTTGTTAGGACCAACCAGCTAGGTTTGGACCCAGCTCCTCATGCGCACCTTCTCAATGGAGATGGTGATCTTGGGGTCTGTGTAGGGGTGAATCAGTGAGACCCTAAGATCGGGTGTAAAGTTTAATGTGTACCCGTGTTGCTCAGGGGAGATGATGTAGAACTTGAAATCTCAGTAGAGCCCATGAGAAGGAAAATATTAAGTTGCAACGTGGGGTAGAGTTCAAACCTCAAACCTCTCCCACCCTCCACGTCTATACAGACTTGGAAAAAAAAAAACTTGATTGTAATCTAATTCACATACCATAAAATTTACCCTTTTTTAAGGGTTATACTTTGGTGGTTATAGTCACAAAATTGTACAACCATCATCATCATATAGTCCCCAGAAAGTCTTCATTACCCCAAAAAACAGACCCCACATGTTTCCACAGCAGTCACTGCCCAGTCCCTCCTCTCCTCTAGCCCCTGAAAACCACTATAATTTTATCTCTGTATAGATCTGACTCTTCTGGACAGGTCACATAAATGGAATC
The DNA here is from genome assembly GCF_054371585.1 of Giraffa tippelskirchi. NCBI lineage: Eukaryota > Metazoa > Chordata > Mammalia > Artiodactyla > Giraffidae > Giraffa > Giraffa tippelskirchi. The sequence continues at coordinate 157,425,505 of NC_137283.1, read as the reverse complement.
ATACAACACATGGCCTTTTGGGTCCGTTTTCTTTCACTCAGCACAGTATTTTCATGATTCACCCATGACATAGCATGTGTTAGCACTCCATTCTTTTTTATGGCTGAATAATATTCCATGGCATGGACATGCTCCATTTTATCCATTTGACCTTGGTGTATAGAGCAGGGGCTGATAGAAGGGGGAAGTATGAGAAGTTCAGGTCAGTTGTCTTGAGAGAAGAGGCTATAAAGAGATCTAGCAGGGCCTAAACAACGCAGTAGGGATGCTGGTAATAATAACAATAGGATTTTAGAGGCGAGGCATTCTAGAGGGTGGCATTGAGCTCTAAAGAAGACTATGGGTGAAGGTCAATGGACTAGAGGTGAGGAAGGAGGGAGGTGCCATTGGGGGCTGGGTGGAAGAGAGTCTATCAGCTGATGGACTGTTTAATCCATACAATGAGTTTTTTTTTTTCAATAAAAGAGAAACCATGGTGTTATCATGCAACAATTTTTCTCCTCTTAATCCATTCCCTCTTTAAATGTTACTTGGGAATTTCAAATAAATGAAATATCCAGACTAAAAACAAATCAGGCAACTGTAACTGCATCTGGCTTTTGCCCTCTTCAAAAGAGAGTCTAGTATAAAGTCAAAATAAACAAACAAAACCAAAATTGCTAGTTACCAATGATTTTGAATGCATAGGGGAGATTCTAAGTTAAAACATGGTTAACAAGGGTTAGGTGAAGTGACAGCAACAAAAAATGAACAGGCAGTATGGCAGAGAAGAGGTCCCTGCCTGACAGTAAAGAATCTAGAGATGCTGGTAATTAAAAAACTAGATGTTTTGCCTGAAGGAGAACGCCTACTTAACCATCTCTTTCTACAGAGCCAGCAGGATGAGTTAGCGCCTCGAGCATGAACCTCTTCTAAAACTCATTTTCGTTTATTTCTGTCTCTCCCTTAAGTGCTCCTTAATAATCTTGGGATTATTTTTATCTATTGATACTTACTGAATTTTAAATATATAGTTCTAAATGGATGATAAATCTTGGTAGATGAATTTTATAAAATGTTGCTCAAGGGTACTTTTACTGAATACTGCCTCCAGAAAGAGTGTTCTGTTCTTTTCTAGGCCCCTTTTTGCAAGAATATGAGAAGAAAAACAGAATCTCAAAGCAGCCCCGGGGGAACACCTACCTCCTCTGGCTTCCAGGAGACATCGGATGGCTGCTTCCGCCTCCTGAGCGTTGGTCGTTTTGATCTGCTTGACATTATAAGGCTTACTTATCCCAGTCCTTGCTTTGGGCTTGAGGACAAAAATCAGAAAGAAATACATATTAGCGCAAGTGGGAAAACAGCCTCACCTGGTGAGACCTCTGCCTACAGATCCATACGTGAGCGTGAGGTTGACAGAGCTCCATCAGCGATGAAGGCACAGCTCCCACCTAAACTGCATCCCTCAAGTCTCTTTCTCCCGGAGCACTCGAATACTCGAGGGGAGGGATGCAATAACATTTAGATGATGTAGGTCTCCCAAACGGGGTGGTTCTAGGATTGTGCAATGTGGACCAACCATCCACTATCTTTATTTCGATAACCAGGTAAAAGCAAGAAAGATTAGTTAGAAGTCACTCCTCCAAGGTCCAGTGAGTCACTCAACACTTTCCAGATGTTTCTCAAAAGTGCTGATTCTACTTCTTCAGTGTTCTACCTCTTAACCTCCACCTCTAGGTCACCTTTAAGGACCTGCCTTCATCACTGTAAACCACTGAGGTCAAGTCAGCCTCCTATTCCTGCTGTGAGCATGACTGTGGCCATCAGCTGGCCCAGCTCTCCTCACTCTCCCCTCCACCCGGCCTCAAACAGCACCTCCCTCCCTTCCTCACCTCTAGTCCACTGACCTTCACCCATAGTCTTCTTTAGAGCTCAGTGCCACCCTGTAGAATGCCCCGCCTCTAAAAGTCCTATTGTTATTATTACCAGTATCCCTACTGCATTATTTAGATCTCTTTTTAGTCTCTTCTCTCAAGACAACTGATCTGAACTTCTCATATTTCCCCTTCTACCAGCCCCTGCTCTATACACCAAGGTCAAAGGCAAGCGTCGGAAGGGAGAGAAGCAGATATTTCTGGAAACCAAAAGTCCCTGCATGAAGGGGCGCTTGGGAGTTTTCATCAAATGTGATTTTCTCTCTCATGCTCTGGACGACCATTAAAAACCCTATAAAGGACCTGGTAGTAAGTTATAGGGCTTGGGGCTGAGTGGTGGATAGCCAGGGAGTTAGAGACAGAAATCTATGTATTCACTCGAAAGAGATGACCTGGTCACGTGAGGGGCTACGGATGGACCACGGGGCAGATCTCATGGGTTTGAAAAGCTGGCCCGTTTCGCTCTGAGAAAGGAGAACTCACCGCTTGCTGAGGGGCTCCCGGCAGGAGTTTCGCCGTCTGCAAAATCGAGTACTGCCCGTGGGTGCCGGACGAGATGGAGGCGTCCGAGGCTGACTTTTTCACCATAAAACCAGCTGTAAAAACCAAGGAGGGCAGAGACTCTATCTCAGGGAAGTCACAGCTGCTCCAACACAAAATTCCCAGCCAGCCGAGAGGAAGGTCACAGTCACGGTCTGAGTACGTCCACGGCCTTCAGCGATTCAGAGGTGCTTCTGAGGCTACCTTTGGATTCTCTAATAACTTGGGCCTATTAATGTAGATTCTCTGGAGAAGCAGTGTTTGAATGAAAATTTTAATCTAACATCCTGGGCGGGGGGGTGTTAAATCTGACATAAAACCTAATCAATCATTTTTAAGTGGTTTAAAACATACTACTGTTATTAGGACCAAATTTTAAAGATGTTTCTTGGGCAAAGTCTAAAAAAAAATTCCTAAAGCAGAAGAATAAACTATATTTAATAATACTTGTAGGCATTAATTAATCATATTTAGAACAACATTTAGTTAATTCTGTTAAAAAAATTAAAAATTTTGCATAGACATAGATATATCTAATTGGAAAAAGGATGGAAATCTTTTGGTTAACAACTATCATCGCTAGGTAAGTGAAATTAAATTTTTTACTGTTTCTATTATCTCTTTTTCTAAACCTCCACAATAATATAGGATATCACTTTATTTTTATTTTTTTAATTTATTTTCTGAGCACGAACTCTGAAAAGTAAAAAATGTGCTTAACAAGTCATGTGTTTCTGACTTGCCATTGATTACTATTGTGATGTAACCCACGATGAACCCAAATCTGAAAGTATGGCTTAGGCAAATCTTCACTGTCACGGTGGGGTGGAGATGGGAGGGCGAGAAGTAAACAGTGGAGGTAAACAGAAACTGATCAAAAGCATGGTACAACCTTATTTCTGGTTATTGAGGAGTATTTTATGGGCCAAGCATTGTTTTTTGGGGGAGCCAGGAAGAAAAGTGCTACCCTGAGACCCGGACTAGGAAAAGCCATTCTCAGCAGACTCGGGCTCACAGATGGAGTGGTGCCTGCTTAGAGGTGCGTGCGTGGCCACCTTCCAGGTCAGGGCACCTGGGCTTACTCAAGTCCTCGTGAGCAGAGAGAGGGTGGGCGGTGGTCCAGGAGAGAAGATGCTGAGAGATGCCGTTGGGGGTGGAGGGAGAAGGAGCTCAAAATGTCCCCAGCTTGTGGCCCCAGTTCTCCAACCCATAAGGTTTCAAACTGAAAGCAGCTTCAAGCGAAAGCACAGCCACAAGAGGGCGAAGAGCAGCTTTAGGAAGGGCTGCTTTGATTTGCCCGCAAGACACAAAGCGATCTCTGATACCAAACTCGCCAAGGATTTAGGATGAAGAGGAGCCCGAGGAGGGGAGAAAGTGCTGTGAAAACCCAACCGCCGGATTTTAGAGCCATTCGCTCAGCAGGTAGGAAGGGCGCGGTTATTGCCAGCAGGCATCGTGGTGAATGGAAAGCAAGCGGAGTCTTACTTGGAGGGGGGGGTCTCTGCGGTGGGTGAGGTGGCCGAGGCCGACTGGGAACTGACAGAGACCTGCTTGGAGAGCGGTGGCGGAAGTCCCCAACTGCTTCCAGCTCCTGCTTTAACTCCACCAGGTCGGCATCATCTGGAGGACACGGCGGGGCGTGAGTCAGGGCAGTCAGACTCAGGTCTGCAGGGACCCGGCGTTGGCAGGGACCCTCTCCCACAGGACGGCTTGAAGGGTCTCTTTCTGCTGGCGCGGGGGGTGAGGGGAGGGCACCCAATGCCTGCTTGGAACACTCGGTGAGCCGTGGACAAGGTGTGGTGTCCACAACCGAGAGACACGGAAGTATTTTAAAGTGTAGGCGCGCTTCCTTCCCAAATAATCCACAAGACTTCCACACAGAATGACAGCTGAAAACCAGAGCCCCGCCATTTTCATTCCCCACTCTGAAACAGGACAGTGACAGTTTTGGCGCTGAGAATATTTTCACTTCTCTGCCGGCGGGGCAGCCTGCCGTCCAGCGGCAAGGTCCAGCATGGAGTGTCCCTGCACACTCAAGCCCCAAATCCCACAGCCCATGCCAGCAACTGCCCAAGCGTTCACCATTCTGACTCACTAGGAGCATGGGGAGGGGACTGCTTCTGTTTTATTACATGTGTACTTATTACATTTGGGGCTTCCCTTGTGGCTCAGCTGGTAGAGAAGCTGCCTGCAAGGCAGGAGACCTGGGTTTGATCCTTGGTTTGGGAAGATCCCCTGGAGAAGGGAAAGGCTACCCACTCCAGTGTTCTGGCCTGGAGAATTCCATGGACTGTTCCCATGGGGTCACAAAGAGTCAGACACGACTGAGTGACTTTTTTCACTTATTACATTTAAATTCAGGACAGTTTTAGGTCTTCTCTTCCACACCACAGCACATCCCGATTCATTTCATCCTACCTCACACTCCCATCCTTCAAAGCTAAAAGCGAGGTGCATCTCGTGAGCTCTGCTCGGGGAGGCAGGATGTCTCCTTCTAAAGGGAATGCCTGAGGGCCCTTTTCGAACTCACTGGAAAAGACCCGATGCTGGGAAAGATCGAAGAAGGCGGGAGAAGGGGACAACAGAGGATGAGATGGTTGGATGGTATCACTGACTGAATGCACATGAGTTTGAGAAAACTCCAGGAGACAGCGAAGGACAGGGAAACCCGGCGTGCTGCAGTCCATGGGGTTGCAAAGAGTCAGACCTGACTGAGCAACTGGACTGAAGGCCTTAAAGCATCAAGGAGATGTTCCCTTGATGTCCACCAGGGGGCGAGTCTGCCCACATGTCAGAACCCCAAGCTGCTTTTAAAGTTCTTCATTCAAAAGGCATACACCTGCTCTGCCTCCAAAGGATGCCTGAATGATGGCCACTCTGGAGAAGAGGACCACTTCTTGTCTCAAGAGCAGATCCCTTCAGCCACTTCCGCTCCAGGGCAGGAGCCCTCTAGACGTGCAGCGTATAGAAGCACCTTGATTCGCTGAAGAAGGCTGTTGCCTCTGAATTGGGCAGCAGTCTCACACCATGGGTTTGGGTAGACTCCGGGAGTTGGTGATGGACAGGGAGGCCTGGTGTGCTGTGGTTCATGGGGTTGCAAAGAGTCAGACACGATTGAGCAACTGAACTGAACTGAACTCACACCTGGACGTGCATCCGAGTCACCTGGGAGCTCCATGAGTCGCCAGGTTTCCAGGGTCCCAGCCACACCTGCCAGACCCACATCTCTATAATGTGGCAACTGATCAGCCTCAGCAGTCTATTAAGCTCCTCATAATTCAACGCAGCCAGGCTACTGACTGGCTTTGGGACCAAAAAGTCAAAGGGGCTTGGGGGTGGTCTCTGTACCTCCTGGGGAGTATCTAATTGTCACCCCTGTTCTTTGTTCTCAGCCGCAGCTCAAAGGGTCCTGACACACAGCTAAGCCCCTGCACCTGCTGGCCACCAACAGGGAGATACAATGTCCAACAGCTGGAAGGCACTGGTGGCTGTGGCTGAAACAGAGCTGAGGAGTTTGATGCAGAATGTGAACCACTCTAATCATCTAGGGACTGGCAGTTCGATCCCAGTGACTTTCAGTCCCTCTCGAGTCTAAAATGACATAATGACGCTAAGATGTAAAATTACTGTATAACAATATAATGTTACACAAGTACAATCAGACACCAACCACTCAGGACACTGATAGTGAGTATGTGTCTTATGGCACTGAATCAGAAAAGTCTTGGAGGGAAAAAAATCACAAATGTAAAACCAAATTAAATAGAGGAAACGAACTGACTCATTGGAAAAGACCCTGATGCTGGGAAAGATTGAAGGTGGGAGGAGAAGGGGACGACAGAGGATGAGATGGTTGGATGGCATCACTGACTCAATGGGCATGAGATTGAGCAAGCTCTGGGAGTTGGTGATGGACAGGGAGGCCTGCCATGCTATAGTCCATGGAGTTGCAGAGTCGGACACGACTGAGCAACTGAACTGAACTGAATGGTCATGAATCTGGTGTGTTAGAGGGGTACCAGTTGTTGGAAAAAAATGAAATCACTAGAGAAAATGTGTGGTGGCAACGACATTCCTTCCCAGAGCCCAGTGTCCACCTCTTGCTATGACTCATTTTACCCCTCTGTTCATGGGCTGAGCACACTGGATGGTGGCTTTACATGATGCCCAGCTGCTGAGCGAGTGAACGCTGCACCAGAGGCGATTTAGAAAAGGAAGGTCCACGCTACCTTTGTAGGTTGGACGCTGCTTCTTCTTGGCAAGTGCCGGTGACCTGCTGGGAGGTGCCACGGAGGTGGAGCTGGGGGCATCGGAGACGTCGTCTGCCCCTGGATCACTGTCTGAGACCACAGGCTGACTCAGCTCATCCGCTAGATAGTCTTCGTCGTCTTCGAGAATATCCCCTTGGGGAAGGAAGTGTCATAGCGAACAATTAGGGGGAAGCGCCCAGTCTGTTCATCAATGGGTCTGTTTCAACATCGAGGCCTGGGGCTCATGTCAGGACCCCCCAGGTCCCCCGAGGCACAGCCACCAGGAGCCCCAGACACCCTTGTGGCAGCAAGGCCTGGACCCCAATTCCACGGATGTTTGAGACACAGGACCAAGCCCACAGCCATGACATCCACAAAACCACTGTCTTCAGTGAACCTTCAGACGCCTCCGGTCTTACCACTGCAGGTAGCACCCGTCCACATGAATGCCCCCCAACTCCAGTCTGGAGAGTGAGCCTGCACTTCCAGGGGTCTCTGGAACCTTCCCGAGGGTGGGTCTCAGAAGGGCTCTGGAGGCTCTCGTGCCGGGAGAAGGTCTCATCTGCCCACCTCGCCACACTGGCGGGGTGACTCACCTTCTGACTCATAGTCCAGACTCGTGAAGTCGAAGTTCTCCTCCAGCAGACAGGAGTTGGCCGTGGGGGACATGGAGGCCACGCTGTCCCGCTTTCGAATGATCTCCTCTTGCAAACCTTTCAGCCAGTCCTTAGTCTTTGGTCTGATCTTCACGGCTCGGCCCTTCACCTGAGGACAGAGCGGCCGTCCGAGAATGATCGCTGACCTCAGACCCTCTGACCCCAAAGTGCTTCTCACTCGAAGGCATGCATTGGAAGCCAGGCCCACCTTCACTTTTTGCCCAGAGGGTCTAGACCTTGGGCAGGCCCAGCACACCTCACATTTGGTCTGAATAGTAGTCAAACTGTCATCCCAAGCTTTTCATTTGGTGTGAATTTAAAACCAGCATATTATCAATCAAAATGGAAACCACCTACAAGCTGCATGTCCCAAACCATGGAGAGAGAAAACTGAAAGTGAAGTCCCTCAGTCGTGTCTGACTCTTTGCGACCCCATGGCCTATACAGTCCATGGAATTCTCCAGGCCAGAATACTGGAGTGGGTAACCTTTCCCTTCTCCAGGGGATCTTCCCAACCCAGGGATCGAACCCAGGTCTCCCACATTACAGGTGGATTCTTTACCAGCTGAGCCACACGGGAAGCCCATGGAAAGAGAATGACCCAAATATTCTTGTTGGGGGTGGAGGGATGAGCGCAGGGAGCCCCAGTCACGCAGGGGCCACTGTGCTCCAACACTTGCTGTTTCTCCCCAGTCCTGCAAGGAGCCGGGGCTGGAGGGTAGATACCAGAAGCAGAGGTGGTAACGAGGGGCCCTCTCTGGTGGTCCAGTGGTTAAGACTCTAGGCTTCAAATGCAGGGGGCATGGATTTGATCCCTGGTCAGCGAACTAAGATCCCACATGCCTTGTGGCATGGCCAAAAATTAAATTAAAAAATTTTTTTATTAAAAAAGATGTGGGGCTTCCCTGGTGGCTCAGTGGTAAAGAAACCACCTGCCAATACACGAGACACAGGTTCGATCTCTAGTCTCAGTCCCACACGGTGCAGAGCAACTAAGCCCATGCGTCACAACTCCTGAGCCTGTGCTCCAGAGGCTGGGAGGCACAGTGAGTGCGTCTCGTGTGCCCTAAAGCCCGCACCCCACAACTAGAGAAGCCACTGTAGTGAGAAGCCCATACACCTCAACTAGGGAACAGTATCTTGTGTGTTACAACTAGAGAAAAGCCCATGCAGCAACTGAGACCCAGCACAGTGAAAAATTTAAAAAAATAATAAAATGTTTTTTTAAAAGATGCGGTAAAGAGAGACCCAGCTCCTGCCCTCCTGTGGGCGTCTACATCCGTAGACCCGGCCACGTAGAAGCACAAGAAGCTGGAGGGGACAAGTACCCCCCACGGTGACCAAGCACGCCTCACCTTCATTCCGTCCACATCTAGGACACTGAGCGCCGAGTGACTGTCGGCAAAAGTCACGAGCATCTGCCCTTGGTTGATCCTGGAAGAGAGGAGATTTGCCAGGTCAGCCCCGGGGACACATTGTCCAGCGATGAGCACCCAGCTCTGCCCGAGTGTGTCGCCACCTGACAAGCACGATTGTCCCGTAATTCCCCAGGGTCTGCATGAGCTCCAGGCGCACGTCCTCAGGAAACTCGTCCTTCTCTTCTGAGGTTGGCGACTGCAGGTTGACAATGACAGTGGCATCTGGGGGGCCCTGGAAAGAGGACACTTCCTGGAACACCCTGTCCCGAGCCCCCACGTCGACTTCTTGCACTTCCACCTCCACGATGGCCAGCACGGGTCTGCGTAGGACACGGAAGGAAGAGAGGGCACCGTTAGCCCGGGGCAAGACAGTCCCCCAGCTCCACCGCCATCCCGACTCTGCTGTCAACAGGAAACATCGACGATGCAGCCCAAGCGTGTGGCACCCCCTTGGGCCTGGAACCGAGCTCTCCGGTCCTGGGGTTCTCCGTCCGTCTTTCCCTAACCTTGGTGTTATCTTGGCTTTTCTATCCAAGGATGATTCGAGAGAAAATCCATACCAGCCATCAGCAAAGGTTCTTTACGTGTAATCCCAGGACTGCTGGAGAAGAAAACGGCAACCCACACCCCAGCAATCTTGCCTGGAGAATCCCATGGACAGAGGAGCCTGGCGGGCTACAGTCCATAGGGTCACAAAGAGTGGGACACAATGGAGCAATCAACACACCCAGGACCACTGAGGATGCGGAAAAGCAGGGATTCTCCCTGGGCTGGGGTGGGGGGGGGGCGGTGGTTCAAGTGTTTTGCAGGGGGCACTATTTGGAGGTTTGTGTTAAGAACCTCAAAAGTGATCGTCTTCTGACCAACAGATTCAGTTCTAGAATTTTGTTCTGAGGAAACAACCAGAGAGTCAGACAAAGATTTATACACAAGGTTGATCTTTGCAGCACCATCGGTGGGAGGGACAAAGGAAGAACACCTAACTGTCCCAGGAGAGGGAAAGAGTTACGATGCAGCCACACAACTGAATGCTACCCGCTCATTAAGAACAACTTTATAGAAATCTACCTGACATTCACTAAAAACAGATCAGCAGGAAATAAGGCAAACCTCGTAATTTTTATATAGGGATGGGTTTACTCTACAAAAAATTTATAAAATCCTCTATTAGGCAGATTACATCATCTTATTGACGACATCTACCATATTAAGTGGATAAGTGAAACTATATCTAATATCCTAGGATAAACCATAATGGAAAAGAAAGAATGTATATGTCTGTTTAACCAAGTCACTTTGCTGTGTAGCAGAAATACAACATAAATCACTATACTTCAATTAAAAAAAAATCCTGAATCTAATACTATAAACTCTATGGTGCTTTTAATAATAAATATTAGAAAAATATTCATCAGTAGGTGAATGGGTAAATTCAATGGATATATTTAGTGGAATACTGGACAGTGGTTGCAAATGAGATTCAGATCTCTAACAGTGACATGACTATCTCAAAAATATTTAAGTTACAAAAAAGCAAGTTGCACAATGACATAATTCATCAAAACTTAAATGACAGAAAACACTGTACAGGCTGTATCTTGGCAATTTTCATAAACGAAGTCACTTTTGATGCGGAGCAATAACAAAAGGCTAACACTGATTAATTCTTGGTGGCAAGTACATCGCTACTCGTCATATGTTCTTTACTCTTTACCGCATGTCACACATGCACACACACGCATTCGGATGGGCAGGTCTGTTCTCTGCAGGCAGCACCCGACCCCACCTTCCCCAGCAGAGGACATGCCGACGGCGGCCAGGACCTTACCTGTGGTCAGACGCTTGCAGCTCTGCCCGGCCGTAATACTTGAGGACACCCGGAGACCAGGTGTGTCTGAGTTGGGTGCCAGCATCCAGATCACTATCTAGAAGGTTGAGTTCTCCAGCTGCTCATGGAGATTCCAATCAAGAGATGCACACACAAGACAAAATTGTATCAACATGAACAAACGCTGATTACAGAGCGGGGGTCCATGTCATGGACCGCCTCCTATCTCAGACTCAGTGGCTCTAACCCCTTGGGCTTGAAACTGTGCCAAGGTGGCCTTGGGGCCTGGGGTAAAAACCCCTCCCCCAGGACTTCCCTAACAGACCCGGGGTTAAGACTCTCTCGTTTCCAATGCAGGGGGTGTGGTTCGATCCCTGGCTGGAAACCAAGATCCCATGTTCCTCGAGGTGCAGCCTTAGAAACAAAAAACACTCGTCCTGAGCGGGCAGAGTGGGTGAGAACACAGCAGTCACTGCTGCAGGCATTCTGCCCCAGGCCCACGGTAAACAGGACACCTGCAGCTCTTTGTACAGTAGGAGAGGCAGAGACTAAGGACACGAAGCTTCTTGCGCAAAGGTCCACAAACTGATCTGGACAAAAACACATCTTCTCAATCTGCAGGTGAGATTTCTGGGCTTTGCAATCTCAGCATCCGTCCCACCAGGAGAGTTTAATTGTTTAATATATCAGTTTATAGGTGTTTGAATTTTAAACAAACTGCACTTCTTGCTGGGTCTCAATAATCATTCAAAACGCAATCGATGGATAACGGATAAAACTTATCTTTCCTGTGTCTTGCTCATGTGTGATCTGGAGTTGGGGCTTTCAGCAGGTAAGAGAGGGGCTGAACAAAATGGGCTGGAGAAAGGGCATGAGTGTGAGAGGCAGAGATGCCCAAGAGGAGGACCCAGAGCCTCTCTCCTGGTCCCCACCAGGAACAAAAGGCAGTGGGGTAGGGTGGTGTGGGCAGAGAGCCATGAGGCACAGATGCAGAGACCCAGGAGCCCGCACGCTTGCAGGCCGCAGTCTCTAGAATGAGGCCAGAGGGGGGCCCCCCCGCAAAGCACCACTCCCAAAGCTTAGGGGTAATATCTGGAATGAGTTTCATGTAGTTCTGGGTTAACAGGAGCCTTGTTCTTTAAACAGTGAAGAGCATTGGACTAAAGACCCATGATTTCCCCTGTGGCACCTGGCACCACCCCCTCCGCGTCTGACGGTGCACACGAGTCACCCACCTGTTCGGTCGGAAGGGTACCTCTTTCTCCACCACAGGACCCTGTCCGTCCAGGCGGGGGTGCGGCACTTGTCACTCGTGTCGTAGGCGGCGGAGCCCACGTCGTACTTGTAGGTGGGTCCAAAGTCAATGGTGCCCTCGTGAAAGTCTTTAAAAATCTATCGGGAGGAGAAGTCACAGGATCATTTCAGTTCTCCTAGGTCACATACATTACACATACCAGAAGGCATGTTCCAGAGCAGTTCTTTTTGTCCCCGACAGGGACAGAATCTACATCATAGTGGCAGGCATGTCGAAAACGGGACATCTGAATGCCTTTTAATTAGCAAAAGAAAATGATGATCATCTCTTTGTTCTGCCAACAGACACACCACTGGGTCTCCCAGCCCTCTCAGCACCGGATCTGTCACATGGGGGACAGTGAAAGACACAGGCAAGGAGGCAGCTTCCACGCAGAGGGGACTGTCCAGCCCAGCCCAGGCAAGGGCTTGATCTGTATCTGTTAACTAAACCAACTGGGTGTCAACTGCAAATCGGCACTGGCCAAGGGCGTTTGCCATCTGCCTCTGCGGAGATTGAGCCCTGTGCTGCTGCAACTGCTGACCTTCAACACCCCGAGGGAGTTCAGGGAGAAGACTCTTGAGAGTCCCTTGGACTGCAAGGAGATCCAACCAGTCCAACCTAAAGGAAGTCAGTCCTGAATATTCATTGGAAAGACTGATGCTAAAGCTGAAACTCCAATATTTTGGCCACCTGATGCAAAGAGCTGACTCATTTGAAAAGACCCTGATGCTGGGAAAGATTGAGGGCAGGAGGAGAAGGGGAAGAGAGAGGATGAGATGGTTGGATGGCATCACCAACTCAATGGACATGAGTTTGAGCAAGCTCTGGGAGTTGGACGGGGAGGCCTGGCATGCTGTAATCCATGGGGTCACAAAGAGCTGGACATGACTGAACAACTGAACTGAACTGAGGGAGTTCAGGGTGGAGAGTGAGGTACTCGGTGCTCCAGGAATCTGGTGGGACGTCTTTGATAGATATTTTCAGGAACCGATTTCCTGATCCCAATCCTTGCATCCCTTCATATCAAGAAAATCACTAAATCCCTTCGTGACTACCAGAAAACATTTTGTCAAGTGAGCGCTTGACTGCACTGAACTCCTCCTTCACCAAAATCTTATATATTGAATTTTCCCCACTGCCTCTTTGGAGCACTCCCTCAGAGCTCTCTTGAGGTGCTGTCTCCTGGGCTGTAGTCCTTATTTTGTCCCAAATAAAACTTAATTCGCAGCTCTCATGTTGCGCATCTTATTAGTGGACATGGGTAAGGAGCGGCTCAGAACGGAAGCCCAGTTCTCCTCTGTCTTCACTTAACTCTGGTCCAGCCCTGATGCTGTGGGCAGACCCGGGAACAGATGCTCACTTGGTGTTCAAGTGGAAGGGTGTGGAGAGCACTGGCGGGAGGAAGGAAGGACCCTTCGCAGAAAGGCCTGGTGTGGTCACTCTGCCCTCTGGCCATCCCCAGCGACCCACGTCACCAAGGGGGATGACAGAAAACCCATAGGAATGACCGGATCTCGCTGCAGAAGGGGCCTTACCCTCCCTGCCCGCACCATCTAACCTGCTCCGTTTTCCCCAGCTGAATGGAACTAGCTGCGCTTCCCTCTCCCCCAGTCTGTCCTGCTGGGAAGTAAACAGGCACGGAGATGTGGAGGCCTGCCAGTGTGACCTTGAACTGAAGACAGATCTTATAGCTGAATCTTCCCTGTTATGTCGTGACCTGAGGAGGCACTAAAAAGCTGCACGGCGTCGTACAAGGGGAGTCTGAGCTGAACTCTGACAGTCTCGGGCTGTATCATGGCTCTTGTTTACTGACTGTGTGACCTTGGACGTTAGGTGACCTTGGCCTCAGTCTTCTTATCTATAAAATGGGTATCATAGGATGGTCTTGAGGATTATGTGTACAAATCAGTGTGTGAAGTGTATTAGTGTATTAAATGAATCTGTTAGCATGTTCATTAACCAGAAACATAGATATCACCGAAATGAATTGTTTTGAGCAGAGTCTAGCATGTCACTTGCTGGTTTAGTGCGCCTGACATACAGCCATTCCTACGAGCCTCAGCCCAAGTACAGGGTGCTTGGACTGTGTACATCAGACCCACCATCCTCACCAGCTGTGTGCGCAGAGGCTGATGTGGGGCTGTTTGAATCAGCTTGGATTCAAACTGAGGCAGCCACTTACTCCCTGGTAAGCCCTGGACCAGGGTTCAGCTTGTCGGGAGGAGGAAGGGACGGCTTCCTGCCCCTCCAGCCACAGAGCCGGGACATAGAGGCTCCTTCCACCCTGAGCTCCTCTGGTGGCTTACGTGTAGCCAGTGTCCTTTCATACAGTGAGAGCCCCTCTGGCCATGAGAAGACACAGACCTTGACTGTGGGCAGAGAAAGCAGGAACAGGACACGAGTGTGGATGGCGCTCACATGTCTCTAGCTTCTTATGCCAGGCACGTTTTCTACCATATCAGAATCAGTTAAATCCACTCAGGAGGCTTAATTTGCAAACACAAGTGAGTACATTCAGTAGATGCTGTTCCATACTGGGGGCTCCCAGGTGGCGCTAGTAGTAAAGAACCTGTCTGCCAATGCAGGAAACAGAAGAGACGCAGGTTCGATCCCTGGGTCAGGAAGATCCCCTGAAGAAGGAAATGGCAACCCACTCCAGTATTCCTGCCTGGAGAATCCCATGGAGAGAGGAACCCGGCGGGCTACAGTCCACAGGGTCGCAAAGAGTCAGACACAACTGAAGCAACGGAGAACGCACACATGCACATTCCACAGTGGAGCAGGTGTTAAAAACTATTGCAAAAGCACAACTTACTTTTCCACTTGACTTCTGCAGCTGTAGCTGATCAAATTCCAGAAGCTTCTTCCAGTCTTGACGTTTAACAAAATAGAAGACTTCTTCATAAGTGAGATCAATGCGGTAGTTAAAATCACCACACCAAAACACATAATCGTGAGAAAAAATGTTTCTTCCCTAAGTCATAAAGAGAAAAAAATCCTGATGATTTGATCCACCTTGCAAGGAATGTGGGAGAGGGGGAAAAAATTAATTCACTATACAGAAGGTAGCAGATATGTTTTTCTTAAAATGTTATTTTTTAAAAAAATGTCTGCTAAAGCATCTCATTTTTCACTAATACCATAAAAACCTGCTGTTAAGACTTGCACATGGCTTACTTTTTACATTTTAAATAGTGTTTTTGAGTGGTCTGGAGAAAGCACCAATCTTAACACAAGGGGCATGATGGCCAACATTCACTCTGCCCATCAGATCTCGGCCACCATGTTGTACCCCTGCTTCGTTATGTCTGTATCCTAAGAACAATTGCCCAGATATTCAGTGTTATGAGAATGAAGTTTAAGAAAATAAGTATAAATGCTCAGGACATGCAGCTCTGTAAAAGCTGGTAGATTTCATACACTTTTATCCTTGATCCTCCATCACTCCCCTTGATCAGTCCCCCTGGCCCCAGCCTGCCCAGTCAGCTCTGTGTCCGCATCCAGGGCAGCCCTGGCGATCTCGGACATCTTCCCCTTCCCCCACCAGAAATCGCAACAATAGCAGCGCCGTATCCGCCGCCCACAATGCTGGGCTCTGTTCCGGGGCGCCCTGTCCTCACAGCGGCCCTGCGAAGCACATACTCTTGGTTCTCGAACAGATTAAAAGAAAAAAAAAGTTCAGAAACTTTGCTCAAGGTTACACCACGAGTACACGATACAGACAAGATATGAACTCAGATCTGCCAAGCTCCGAAACCTGTTTCTGTTCTACTACACGGCATGGTACTTCCACTCCACTCAGCCTGCAACAATATTCTGGACAGAAGACTGAAATTATCACAGCCCCATAAAAGAACCGTGCAGAGCAGCCCTGCCTAAACGAACGCTCCGTAGTGATGGAAAGGCTCTGAACCTCAGCTGTCCAAAGCCCAGCCACATGGGGCCATGCATGCGAAATGCGGCCAGTGTGACTGAGGGCTTTTAGCTTTATTTTATCTATTTGACATTTAAATAGCTACTGGTGGCTAGTGGCTACTCTATTGAACAGCACAGGTATAGAGTATAGGTACCCTCAATATTTCTACTGAAAAAAAGCTCTATTATACACTCTTTAATTATTGAAATCGTGTCCCACGTTTGCTACTTTAAAATAGCACTCTTCAAGTGAGAAGGATTGGACTTTATTTTTTTTCAAGTACACAGACATGAAAAGAAAATATTAGTCCTACATCATCTGGAAAACTACAATGACAAATTTCCCAACTCACTTCTTTCTTTTCATTCCAAGAAATAAAAGCTTCAACAAAGATTACAGCTCTTCTTCATGAAAACTAAGGCATTCTTGCCTTGAGTGCAGGCCAGTGAACAACATGTCAGTTTTAAGGGATCTGGCCTTACACAGAAGAGCTTTGCGACCCAGCCGTGTCTCAGACAGAATCTGTGGCAGGAACGGCTGAAGTCTACCCTCACTGCTGGGGAACAGGTGTGTCTGCACGGGGCTGAAGATGTGCGAGACCATCATCTTTGCACACAAAGGAAAACACTCAAATCTGAATTCGAAGAGATGCCCCGGCTTCAGAATGAAAACTTCGGAACCCCCGCTAGAGGGCGGCATGACGCATGATATTGGCAACCAAGAAACCAGACCAGGATCCGGGGGGCTCCAGAGTCAAGAAATGAACTGGTTTCGAAACCGGGTATTCTTTTCAGAGCCACCACAAGAAGGTGCGCGTGAGTCTCAGGAAAACCAAATCGTACACTGGGTTTGGATTCAAACGTTCTTCACCAGCTTAAGACAGGGCAAAACACACTGGTTCTCCTTCCCAGTTCTACGCAGTTGCATCAGAATAAGAACACGCAGGGTGTATCAGCATGTTCAGAAAGGTATGGAGATACAGGGGGAACCGAACACTCCGGGGCTGGGTGCCCCGCTCACCTCTATCTCAGCGTCCCTGGCCGGTTCCCCTGCCTGCAGTGCTGAGCCCCCCAGGGCAGGGACGCTCCTAGAGCCGTGTGCCCCACCCTCCTGGCCACCCGGGCAGGGGCGGGGAGGGTGCTGACCCGAGCCGGGACCCAGCCACCACGGCCCTGCTCACCACGGGGAAGCTCAGCTTCTGGGTGATCTCCCTGTAGTCCTCGTTCCGCTCCTTCACCTGGGACTGCCCGGCCGTCAGGTGGCAGCAGACGAAGCAGAAGCTGCTGCTGTGGAACTGGAAGCGGATGGCCACGGCGCCCTTGTTCCCCGCCTTCCCGCCCATGCCCGTCTTCACCGTGTCGATCGCCACGTCCCTGGAACACAGAACGCACATGTAGGGGGGGAGGTCTTCCCAGTGGCTCTGAAGGAAAAGCAGACGCTGTTCTGCTACAGAGACGAACCACCTGGTGGTGGCATGGGGCTGGGGGCTCCGAGAACCCCCGACACCATCCGCTCAGAGGCGCCCATCGCCAGCGACCAGGCCACACGGGGACCCGCGTGGCTGCTGTCCACACCACGTCACCCCTCCCCTTCCTCACCCCGGAGGCAGCCCCCTGGGGCAGACGGGAGCATCCTCTCTGTGGTCCCAGCTCCGTCTTAGGCTGCTCACACAAGCACCCCACAAAGCACCTTGGAGTTGAATCACCTCCCCACCACCGGCTTCTGGTCTCCCGGCTACAGCAGAAGCAGCCACTGCCTCCTACATGGCTTTTCTGAAAAGTACAGGAGGGGCCCTCAGATAATCAACGTATGTTTAAGAAACAGGAGCCATCCAGTTATCTGTGCTGGACTGGTGGAGGGGGGTGGCTTCCAAGCAGCGGCCTGCTGGTGTTAAGTTGCTGACTTACAATGCGCAAAAGTGAGTACACGGGGCCACAGGACCACGGAGTCTCCACCTGACCCCTGGGACTGGCGCCCGACAGACAAGGTGTGTGGGTAACCCGCCAGCAAGGGTGTGAGCTCACCCAGCTCGAGGCTGGAGGGCCAGGCGGCCAAGGACACCGGGGTCAGGACCTCAGTGGGCACCCAGGAAACCCGGAGGCCCTTGGCATGGTTCCCTTCCTCGTGTTCCATCTCTGATCCCGACCCCAGCCACAGCCTTACTGTAACCATAACCGACCTTTACCCACTCCCTGTGGGCACTGCCAGGCTCTCAGAGCAACCACGGGGGACATGAACCGTAAAGTTTCCCAAAGGTAATAGAAGAGAATATTAGGAACACAGAGCTTTTTTCTCTCCAGGTGCTGCCCCTGGCGGAGAAGGCACTGGCGACCCACTCCTGTATTCTTGCCTGGAAAATCCCATGGACAGAGAAGCCTGGTAGGCTGCAGTCCATGGGGTCGCACAGAGTCAGACACGACTGAAGCGACTTAGCAGCAGCAGCAGCTGCCCCTGGCAGTCTGTGGTCCTCTACCTCTGAGGAGATGCACAACCTGTGTGACCCTATTGGGTTTAGGGGTCAGGCCAGCTCAATGCCGAGTATCAGCAAAGAGAAAGACTGGCGGGGATTCTAACAACATGAGTGAGACCAGGGAGCAAGGGAAGGCTATGAGACAGCTGAGGGAGAAGAGGATTTCCTCCCAACCTTAAAAAAAAATGTGCATGCATGCATGCATGCGCACGCGTGCACACACACACACATATACACACGCCCTTTCCTAAAAGACATCCTTTTCCAAGGCTTTTCCCTTATGATATTCACAAAGCTGTCACTTTGGAGACTGAGTAATGGGGTGACAGCAGTAGAGAGCTTCTGCCCACACATCTTTTGAAATGTAGAATTCTTTTGAAAAGAGACAACAACTCATTTCCTGATGAGTTACCCAGCTCTAGGTCAGAGGTTTCCTGTCTAACACTGCTGCGAGGAACCCCTTCCCTGCACCCAACTGAGCCTGGCTGACAGCGATGGTGAAACACTCCTCCTAAAAGGGTCCAGCTTCCTGAGCTAGAAGTTCCCATCCAGGCTTTTTAAACGCTAGACAATATTCTATTCAGCCTGGTTTTTCCCTGGAGGTTGTGTTACATTTGACTGAAATAATGGCAGGTCCTGATTCCTGCTGCAGGAAGTGGGGGGTGAGGGGGGAAGGAAGTGGGAATAAAACAATCCCAGGTTCCCCCAGATGTCTGTGAACGAAACGTTCTTACCTGATGAAGGGGACGTGGTACGGGCGCACAAAGATGTAAAGACAGACGCCCACCAGCTGTGCTGAAGTCAAGAGAATGTACCGATGAGAGCGTGAGATGGCTTTCTGGAGCTGTTCACCCCACATCTTCCTGTTTGTGGTACTGGAGAAGAGAAAGCAACGATGCTATTCACAGTTAGCTGGACGCAGGCTCTCCCACCTGGAGACTCCTCCAGCCCTGAGCTGGTTCGTTTTTACCAAACTGACGTCATATTGCCTGCACGCCTGCATTAGTGCCCTGTGAGCCTCAATCCCTAGAGTGGACTATCTGCGTATTTCTGGTTGTGTTATGCACATCATCTCTACCCCTGCCACCTGCCACCCAGCACAGGGCCTTACTCATAAGACCTCCACGTGTGTGTGCTAAGTCCCTTCAGTCTTGTCAGACTCTTTGTGACCCCATGGACTGTATGTAGCCCGCCCGACTCCTCTGTCTGTGGGATTCTCCAGGCAAGAATATACTGGAGTGGGTTACCATTTCCTCCTCCAGGGGAATCTTCCTGGGCCAAGGATCAAATCAGAGTTTCTTAGGTCTCCTGCATTGGCAAGTGGGTTCTTTACCACTAGACCTCCATAGAATCAGGTTTTATTATTCACTCAGAAAGTGCCTTAAAATGGACTAGGAAAGAAAAAGTCCAGCTGAGTTCACACCAAATGTTAATCCAGTGGTTTTCTTTGCTTTCTACGGGTTTCTTACACCTTGCCCTCTCTCACCTTTCCCCAGGAAATGTGAGTCAGCCCCCTCCCAGCCCAGCCCACGCCCAAGGATCTCAGCGTGGTGACTCAACCTCCGGGCCAGGCAGTGAAGCTCTAGGAGCCCAGAGCCTCCCCCACACCTCCTTCTATTCCCTCAATCAGCAGAGAGAGGAACAGGGAGGAGCACGTCTGGGAGGACGTCAGGAACACAGGCAGCAGCACCAGGGGTCGCAGGTTAGCAGCCGCCCCGGCTCGGGACCCCACACCCCAGGCCCAGCCGCCCACCTGGCGTTGACGATGTTCCCCGCACTCAGCTCCACCATCTCTTCAAACCCCACGGCAAACATGTCAGCCGGGCTGCCGTTGTCATCTACAGAACAAGCAGAAAACGGAGGAAATCACACCCGCCGGGGCCGGTGTGGCCGACTCAGGGCCCAGCCCTCCCGGCCACGTGTCGAGCACACCCCACCTCCCTCCAGCTCCTACTCTGCACACGGCCCTTCCCTGCCTGCATCCGAGGAGCATCGCTGACCTCTCTGTGGCTTGCTCTGCAAAAGGGACGGTTTGACGGTCACCCTGAAGGGTGGTCGTGAAGTCAGAGGATACGTGGAAAGTTCCTGGACTCTAAACTTCCATGCCAGCAGACCTGCCAGCTCCCTGCCCCCCACCCGCTAGGCCCTAAGCTCCTGGGGAGTGGGGGGCACTAGCTCAAACCTGCGTGGCCCTCAGTATTCTCACAGCCCTGGGCCAGCCCCTCTGGGTTAATGTCTGACTGTGGTCCTCTCCCAGGGGGCTGGTGTCCTGGGGTCAGGGGACGGACGTGCTCTGATGAAGTCTGCCCCAGACCGCAGAGCGAGCAGAGGGGCTTCTCATCAGCTCTTTGTTCAGCTCTTTATTCCCTCTAACTGGGGGCCTTCGGTGAATAGAAGCCCTGCAGCCACCTGCCACATCCCTCTCGACGAGCCCTAAGCCATCCCCGTGACTCCGAGCCGTGTCCTCACAGTACCCTGCCCGCCGCCCCATGCAGACAGGCCACGGACCACAGGAACGATGGGGCTCTGGGCTCTGATCGTGATCAAGGTACATTAGTGCAGCACCCCCCACGCCCCCCCAGCAGTGCACATGGCAGGCAGGGAACCAGCCCACGAGGGTTTCCAGAACCCAGATGAGCAGGAGAAAAGCCAAAGGCCTAGATAAACAGCTGATTCTCAGAGAAAAAGCACGTGTTTGGATCCTGACCTCTGAGGCCATTAAATATTATCTTGCCTGATATAGGATAAAAGGTGAGGTGTCTGACCTCGCAATTATTTTATTCTTAAAAAGGGACACAACTTCTTTGTGACTGCTAAAGCAGACACGTATCGACAAGGGTGGTCTGAGAAAAGGCAGGGGTGTGTGTCCTGGGTCAGGGCGTGGGCCCGGCCCAGCAACTCACTCACTTCTTACAGCCCAAAGGTTCTAGTCATCAAAACCGAAAAAGTGCAAAATCTACGTGTGAAGAGAAAAGGGAGATTCACCGCTTGGGTAACCCTTCCAAACACTTGGAAAAGAAAAGGTGCCACATATTTAACTTGCTGGACATCTTCTGGAAAGTCAGACCACAGTGTTGTCTAAACGTTCTGAGGAGCGAGAAGGCCAAACACCCAACTTCCCACCTGTGGGTGAGGCTCGTGGCGGGGGCCGGCGTCTGCACCTGTCGTCCTGTCCCAGCTGCACTCACCCAGGGCTCCTGCGACTCGGGACAGCGAGGGCGCATCCAGGAGCCAGTCAGCCAGCTCGGCCGTGCCCAGCAGGTTACTCCTGAACTGCTTCCCGCCGTTCACGTTCCAGGTGCCCACGGCCACGCGCACCGGCTTGAAATTCGTGAACTCCGACTGGCGCTCCGACATGGCTCTCAGGATCTTGGGAGTCACTATCGGGGGCACAGAAACGGCGTGTCTGTCTGCACCCCAATCCTCATGCATTTCCCCCACACCCCCAGAAACCCAGCCAGGCCTGCTGCCGGAGAGGGTCATCCACAGGGACCAGTGGCCGTGCCTTATGAGGATGAGCGGCCAAAGCCCACCACGAGCAGAGCACCTCCCTGTGGCCCTTCTGCCGCAAGGTCCCCTCCACACCCTCCCCCCAGCAGAGCCACACGGGTTGTGATGCCAGGTCACAGGGACCTGCATCCTCGGCGGTCACTCCACGATCCCATGGGAATTTCATCAACGGGCACCCTGCAGCTTCCCGCATGGAACTACGGCTCTGACACCCACCTCTGCATTCTCCACCTTCCAATCCAAGCACCAGCAGAGCGGTTTGATTGTACCTCAGACTCAAGCCTTTAAAAAACCATCACTCTGAACCCGGTCCGTCCTCTAGACGGACAAAATATATTCCATTTTTTAAACCGGGCACTTAACCCAAATCTTCATCACATACACTCTGCTGTGAAATGAGACGCACTGTACTACTCAGAGCTTCCTTCCACTTGTCCTGAGGTGGCCTTGTCTCCAGGGTTGACACAAACATCACCCTGGCTATCAGAAGCTAGACAGGAATTCCCCCAGCAATGGAGGAATAAAAGCAGAAAAGGGGTGTGAAGCCATTTTCAGCACGGGCAAACTAATTTTTCAAAAACTCCAAAAATTTCTAAGACAGGAGTTAGACAACTTTATAAGGAAAACTGCTAGGTTTCCCCTTCTTTTCCATGAACCCTATAATGTTTACAGGCTCTAGGGAAGCAGTCTCCAACCTTTTTGGCATCAGGCACCGCTTTTCGTGGAAGATAGTTTTTCCATGGACCAGGGCAGGGGTGGGGTGGCGTGGTTTCAGGATGACTCAAGTGCATTACATTTATTGTGCACTTTATTTCTATTATTATTATATCAGCTCCACTTCATCTCATCAGGCATTAGATCCTGGAGGTTGGGTACCCCTGCTCTAGGGGAGAGTGAAACTGTTCGTCATTCAGTTGTGTCCAACTCTTTGCGACCCCATGGACTATAGTCCGGTGGGCTGTTCTGTCCATGGGATTCTCCAGGCAAGAATACTGGAGTGAGTTGTTATGCCCTCCTCCAGGGGATCTTCTTGACCCAGGGATCGAACCCAGGTCTCCTGCATAGCAAGCAGATTCTTTACGTCTGTGCAACCAGGGAAGCCCTAGGAGGTAAGATGCCACTAAAAATTTCCCAAAGAAACCCCCAGCTCACTTTTATGTGAAATCTTCAACACATCCCTGCACATGTGCCTACAGACATATACAAACCTTAAGAAAAAATGAACTCACATATGCAGAGAATAGTTGCCAGAGGCTGGGGTGGAGATAAGGGGCAGTGAATCAAGGTGGTCAAAAGGTACAAACTTCTAGCTATAAAATAAGAAGCCTGGGGATGTGATGTACAGAGCGATGATTGTAGCTAACAACACTGTATTATACATTCTAAAGGTGCAGAGAGTAGATCTTAAAAATTCTCATCACAAGGAAAAAAAAAAAACTTTTGTAACTATGTGTGGTGATGGATGTGAACGAGAATTATTGTGGTGATGATTCTGCAACACATACAAACAGCGAACTGTTATGTTATACACCTGAAACTAATATGTCAAGTATAACTAATTTTTAAAAAAAAAGAAAAGAAAGAAAAAGAAACCTCTAGCTATTGAGGGAACCAGGACAGTCTTATCTCTTAAGAGTGGAAGGCAGCCTACCTACTGGAAGATTTCTAGGGTCCCGGGTCATAACAGAAACAGGCTACCCTCAGGGGAGAGGCCCTACAAGTGACATGTGGCGATGGGCCCGAGAACCCTTTGTAGCTGAGAAAGATTCCTGGAGTAAGTTAACATTCAAAGACATCAGCTCCTGGGGAGCCCACTCTCTCTCTCCCAGCCTCTTGGTTTGGAAAACGGTCCCAACTAACAAAGGAGGAGCGTGAGTGCTCCCGTGAGTCCAGAAGGACAGTCTCCCGGACGAGAGTGACAGCTGATATTGTGTAAACTTATCTTCTGTATATTGTGGAGCTCGACCTTCGGGGTGGGGAGGGACCGCTCTTCCTGGGGTTAGGCCAGTTCTCAGACTCAGCCAAGAGCCTGTTCCGCGCACACAACCAGCCCTGAGCTGCACCTTCTCTTTCCAGGCCTGACTCGCTGGAGGCGATGTCCTCCCAGCAAGGAGATCCAACCAGTCCATCCTAAAGGAAATCCACCCTGCATGTTCATTGGAAGGACTGATGCTGAAGCTGAAACGCCAATACTTAGGCCACTTGATGCAAAATGTGTGTGTCACTCACTCAGTCGTGTCCGACTCTTTGAGACCCCTGCCAGGCTCCTGATGCAAAGAGCCAACTCATTGGAAAAGACCCTGATGCTGAGAAAGATTGAGGGCAGGAGGAGAAGGGGGCAACAGAGGATGAGGTGGTTGGATGGCATCACTGACTCAACGGACATGAGTTTAAGGAAGCTCTGGGAGATAGTGAAGGACAGGGAAGCCTCGTGTGCTGCAGTCCATGGGGCTGCAGAGTCAGACACAACTGAGCAACTGAACATCATCATCCCTGGACCAGGTACCATGCACCTAGAGCCCACGACTGTAGCCCAAAGCTCCACAGACTTACTCCAGCCAGCCAGTGCCACACTGTCTACATTGCCCAGCCTTTCCTATGAAAACCCCAATAACAACCATGGCTTTAAGCGCCTGTCTGCCTCCTGACCACCCTGGGGTTCTTTACGTGGCCTCACGTGGCCTCACATGGCATCTCCAGGACTTATGAGGGAAATCACTGTGCTCTCCTGAGCCTCCGCTTGCAGCTGCACCTGGCTGAGCATCTCACACGAAACAAGGCAGCTGGCCGCTTAGATCAACTGATCAGACCAGCTCAACAGGTCAAGCTGGAGTCAAGGGTCACATTCTGACCACAGAGGCTCGCTCAGGGGCTGCCTGCCACCTGCCAACTAGGATTATGTGAGGGTGGGCAGGCTGGCTGGACCCGTCCCACATCCTCTGGATAGCAGGGCAGCCGGACACCCCCCTACCCCTCCAGGCGAGAGAGAGCCCCTCACCCAGCAGGGCCGGGTTGTCCAGCAGCATCCTCCCCTTGTCCGCAGACTCCCCGCTGTAGACGTCCCCGACCAGCAGCAGCTTGATGGCCTCCTGCTTCACCCCGTCGAAGAAGTTGGACTGGATCGTGCGAGACACGGACCGGGCCCCGTCCTTCAGCTTGCCTACCTGCCACAGGCCGGGCGACGGACAGACAGACAGCCGTGAGAGGGGCCCGTGTGGGCCCCCTCCCACCGCCCCCCGGAGCCTGCCCCTACCTTGGCCTTCCCCTCCAGGGCCCGGCTGCCCGTGAACATCTTGCTCAGGCTGTGCCCGTTCAGAGACCACATGGCCTTGAAGGACTCCACGAAGCGGTCAGCGATGGGCCTTGAGTTCAGCCCGAGGCTCTCGAGCTGCAGATGGAGGACCTGGGAGAGGCGGAGGGGCCAGCGGTCACCGATGTCCCCCCCGGAAGCTGCCCAGGGGACACCACCAGGCACTACCCTCGTGAGCTCCTACTCAGTGATTGTGGGGCTGACTCTGTGCCCTCAGAGGACAGGGCCCCCTCACAGCAGAGGATGGGGCTTCCCGCCATGGTCCACCTGACTTCATCTACACCATGCAGCTCTCCCCCGACACCCCCAGCAAGCAGGACAGCCAAGGCTGGATGGCGGGCAGCACTGACCCCATGCCTCCTCCCAGCAGGGAGCCAGGAGAGGTCACCAGGGCAGCAGGCTGCAAACCCAGCCTCATCTCAGGCAGCCTCGCTCCGCCTTCGTCCACAGGAAAGTTCACAACAATCACTACACTCTATCTTTTCTCCAGGTGGCACCTGTAGACCACCGTGCGTAGGGTGCCTTCCAAAGAGTGTGTGGAAGGCCCACCAGCCACCTGGCCACTCAGGGAGACCCCTCCCTAGATGCCGAGCACACGGCTGTCCCCTCCCCACAGTGACCACAAGAGCCCACGAGGGTGCTGAGCCCAGCCCATCTGCCCGACAGCCCAGGATAGGACATGGATGGCCCGAGAGACAGACCTCGAGTGCGATGAAGCTTTGCACTGCGTTGGTTCGGTCCAGGCAGTCGAGACAGTTCATCCGCAAAGTACCTTTCTGAAAACTTAGGAAACCAACGGATATGCGTTACAAGTTGTGTTGGAAGAAGCCTGTTGGATTGTAGGCCAAGGAAACTCAACCCCTCAGCTCCTGCCTGGTCACCCACCACCACCTAGAGCCCCCCCTGCAGCCCAGAGTCACCGGAATGACGCAGGTGAGTGGATCCTAAGCTGTCTGCCCGGCTTTGTCTTTCCCACGGAAACCTCAGTGGAGGTTCCCCAACAGTACCTGTCACAAGCCTGCCCACTGGCTGAAGCAGGAGCAATGAGGCTTGGGGGGGCACATTCCCGGGAGACGCCTGCCCCTTGGCCAGCCCACCCAGTGGGAGGACAGAACACGGGTGAGACTCACCGTGGACTTACATTCTCGCCCCTGGTGAACACGTCAAAGTCATCCCAGTGCAGCTTCAAGTGGGGCCTCAGGAGGTTCTCCAATTTCTCGAGCTTCCCACCTTTGGCAAACTGATGGAAGTCAAAGTTGATCATAGGCGTGTCGCCGGCGTGGCAGGAAGCCCAGAGCAGCTTCTGAAAGGGGATGGGAGAGTGTGGTGGGGCATCTGACCACTTAACCACATCACTCACCAGAGCCCAGGGGCTCGGCTTGAAGGGTTAGGGTGGACCAGGTGGTTTACCAGCCCTGACCAGGAAAGGCGCAGCAAAGAACACGACCCCAGGGACGAAACACAAAGCGCGTCTCGCCTGCAGAAGGGCCGGAGGTCCACCTCAGACAGAAGACAGCCAGACTGTGGCTCCTCGGGGCAGCCCCGGGCCTGGCAGGGACATCACCTCCCACAGGGCTTTCCAGAGGGCGCCTGCAGGGAAGGACGGCTCCGTTCTGCAGGCCCCGCAGTGCCCGGCACCCCAGGACCCGGGGCAGTGAAGTAGGTTGCGGAGCTCATAATCCAGCTCCCGTTGCCCTGGTAACCAGTCCCATCCCTACAAGCCAAGCCTCCAGGAGGGTGCGCTCAAGAAGTAGTCAAGTCCTGTAGGCCGTCCAGGGGTGAGGGGAGGTCCGGCCCACCCAGGGTAGGGGAGATGGGGGCTCAGGGCCTCCCGGGGCTTGGATCCAGCAGGTGAGCCGGACTGAAGGCGGGGCTGGAGGTGGGGAAGCACGCAGGTGGGTGCCAGGCAGAGGTCTGCCCTCTACACAGCGTACCCCAGTGCTCTCACCAGGCAGCCCTGGGGGCCAAGGATAACGTGCTGCCATCCCAGGGCACCCTCTGTGTGACTTCAGGTCAGACTTGTCCACCACGTGCCCAGCCAGAGTCGAGTGACTCTAAAGGGCTAGAAGGGCTTTGGGCAGTCTGGTCCCTAAGACTTTGAGGGCCTGTCCCCCACGCATCAGATGCAAATCAACACGCAACCACCGATACCAAGAAGGTCTCGCTGTGAGGTCGTCAGCTGACCCAAAGCAGGCGCGTTTAGTGGCTTTGTGAGCTGAAGAAGTGCTTTGTCCCCTGTGGCCTGAGAGCCACGGGTCACAGGCCAGCTGCTGGTGCATGGACCTCAGCGTGGCAGAGCCGATGGGCTGAGGGAGCTCCTTTGATGTGACTCCAGTGGGGACCGTGACCCAGGCTCTCCAGGTAGCGTCTGCCTCTCACCTCCTCCCTGCCCACAAGCCTGGCCTCCTGCACTGGGCCCCAGGTCTGCTGTCGTCATTTGCCTTTCTGGCCTGGGGGTCCACCAGCTGCTGGGGGCAGCTAAGAACACCTTCTCCCCAAAATCGAGGCATAAAGGGGGAAAGATTCTTGAGGGGTTTTTTTTCCCCCTTCTTCTTTCTTAAAATAAGCTGCAACACTGCTGCCAAGATGGGTGGGAGGGGAGATACTTGTCGAGCTTGTTGCCCATGGCAACAAACCAAACAGGAAAAGCAGGTCTGGCCAAGTGAAACTGGCCACCAGAAAGTCTGCTCCAAGCACGGGGCTTCCCCAAGCAGCGGGAAACGCACACCCAGTGGATTCAGCTGCCACTGGCCAGGGGCCAGGACCACAGGGGACACGCTTCCTGTGAAGTGAGGGCTGACTTCACACTCTCCATAAGGGGCTTCCTTGAGCTCTGAACAGCCGCAGAGTTTTTTTCTTTCCCATCCAGCAGGGGACACAGGCTGAAAGGACTGTGTAGGCCCACAGCCCACTTGGTCCAGAGAAGACAACGCACACAGGGGCACTGGGAACAGGGAGAGATGCTTGGAGGTGGGTGAGGCCTTCTGCTCACGGCCCCCTCCCCATCCAGGGCTTCTCCTGCATCTTCCCGGGGAGGGTGGGGAGTAGCTTCGGAGGGGCAGCCCAAACAGGGCTGGATGATGACTCGAAGGCTCCAAGTTCACAGGAGCAAATTATGTTAGGCTGCTCACGTTAGACCCAGCAGGGGCTCTGAAGAGCTACTTAGGCACGAGTGTCCTGCGGGTGTTTGTGTGGCCTTGCCAAGAGGTGAGGGCCAGTGGCTGGGCCCACCCGATGAGGGAGCAGCTCCCCGAGGGTTTCAGGGATGCACGGGGTGGAGCCCAAACATAAATGTGCATGCATGTATGCATGCATGTGTGTGTATGTTCGTCCAAGAGAGCTGGGGAAAGGCCTGGCCGTGCTGACTCCTCAATGGCCCAGTGGGGAGGAAAGGCAGCTGGAGTTAGGAGATGCTCTGTTATTCTGAGCAAATCTACCCAACCACGGCTTCACGAAAATTAAAACTTCATTTGTCAGGAGCCCAGATCACTTAATGCTGAAGCTCTGATGGAAACATGGGGAGAGCAGGCCACTGTCTCCAGTCCCCAGGGAAGCCCACCCGAGCGGGGATCCAGCCCACCCCCTCCCTCGGCCTCATCCCGGGGCGGGGAGCCGGTTACCTTAAAGGCTCTGTTGAGCACCTCTTCACCACCTCTGCTGCCTAGCAGGTTCACGACTACCTGCTGCCCGTATTGCTCCTTGAGAAGCACCATATGCCTGCAACAGAACAGGGCAGTCCGTGACACCCTGCCCCTGGGACACACGCGGATGACCCCACCCTCGAGGGGACCCCTTGGGCAATAGCTGTGGTCCAGGATGAGCTGGCCCCAGGAAAGGCACCGGCTGAGAGGAACAGCAGATCAGACTTCTGAGCACGCGTGGTGTCAGACAAGGATACGCCAGACTTCTATCCAGTCCCCCCGTAAATCCAGAACTGCTAACCTGCCTCTCATGAACAGAGCCTCATAAATGCAATGTGCGTATCTCCAAAGTTAATCTATTTCACCTGGTACCTTCTCAAATCTGGAAAAACTGGTAGGGGAGCCATCAACCTCAGGGCCCAGTCTTTTCATCTAAGCGCTGCATTTCATGATGTCTAACCTCAGCAAGAAGGTGATAAGAAAATTCCCATCTTTAGGAAAATTCTTGGCATATCAGAGACTATTATACATATATTGAAATAGTAGGGGGAGACTCCAATATTCTTACCACCAGCTATTGAAAAGTAACTATAATTTTAATAATGTTAGAAATAGCTAAATGTAGCTTTTTAAAAAATTAGGGAAAAGACATAATGCAAAAAACAGATGTAAAACTGATTTAGTAATGCAATCTTTATATCTGAAACTAGAAAAAAACTGGAGGCTAACACAGGACAATGTTAAAAGTGGTAGAATTTTATGTGCTTTTAGATTTTTTTCTTCTTTAAACAGTTTTGCATTTTCCCAGTGTTTACAATAATGTTTCTCTCATAAATGGAATATTTTAAAGTTATCACTAAAGAACCGTTTTGGCCCCATAAGGGGGGGAAAAACCCACAAAAAACCTGTCTTACTAGCTCTGAGGGACAACACTGCCGAGAAGAACCAGGATTTGAAAGTGGGCAGTCTATGCTGCTCTGCAGATGGCTGACGATGAGCCTGCCTGCTCATCTTCACATGGGCTTCTGCCTCCGTGGGGAGGAATTCCCCCAGGGCCATGGTCCTGGCAACCCTGCCTTGCTGCAGTCTCTCCCCCGGGAAGATGCAGGGCTGGATCAGATCTTGGCGATTGGAGCCTCCGCACAAGCCGGCAGGCTGCGCCCTGTCCCTGGAGCCAGGCAGCCCCAGGTGCTGGAAGAACAGGACATGCATGGCCTGGCTGCTCCAGGCTCTGTGGTTCCTCCTGTGCAGAGAATGTGCATCCTGGCCTGAGGTCTAACATATGGAGTCAGAGCAGGGCCTGCTCAGGTGAGGAGTAATATGCTAACTGGGGGACACAGGTGGGCTGGTGTTACCGATTTTAAGATCAAGAAGAAGGCTGCAAGCAAATTTAAAGTCCAAATGAAGCTTCAGGTAGCATGATTAGAACACTTAAAAAATTACTTTGAAAATTATTTTTATAGCCATTTAGATCATTTTAAAATTAGCATTCAGAGTAAAACAAAACAAATATTTTAAGAAGCTAATAACTATTTCAAGTACAAATTACCAAGAGTTCAGGTTAGCGATGGCTTTTCTTGAGCTAGCTAAAAAACAGAAGCACACAGTGATCCAATCTGTGTTTTAAAAAGTTAACTACATATGAGCCAGAATTGAGAAGGGGATGGCAGAGGGTGAGATGGCTGGATGGCATCACTGACTTGATGGACATGAGTTTGAGCAAGCTCTGGGATGGAGTTGGTGATGGACAGGGAAGCCTGGCATGCTGTAGTCCATGGCGTCACAGAGAGTCAGACATGACTGAGCGACTGAACTGAACCAGAATTTCTTCTAGAATGACACATAAAAACTAAAAGTAGGAATTGCGAATTAGAGCACTTCTACCTTTTCCCTTATACCTTTCTATATTATGACTTCGTAAAGCCTGGGAATATATAACTTCAAAAACAAAACAAAACCAGCTTAGAAATACCCTATAGTTTAGATGATCCCTTATTAACTAGGACAAATAGATCAAAGCTTCACTGCAGAAGGAATGGATAAAATAATTGCAAAGTGTTACCTGAGCAATTTACTAAATGAACCTGCAGGGAAACCTGAGAACAAGGAAAAAATTCCATTTTGTAAACTGCTTTTTGGCAAAAAGAACCAGAGTAAAAGGCAGATTCAGAGTGCAGATTTGGGGTCTCCCCCTTCTGGCTACTCCCTGGCCCCCTATGCCACCGTCTGATAGGAGGAAGGATGGACTTGATGGCCCTACCTGTCGAAGGCAGGGGCGCTGGCCTCCAGGCCTCTGCTGAGTCTCAGATGATGAGAGCCAACCTAAATCAAAGAGAGACGACGCTGGTGATTCCTCCGGCCCAGGATGCAATCGCCTTCCCGTTCGCCCTCCGCCACCAGCCATGCCAGAGCAGCAGCCACTCGGCCCCACCGTGGTCCGTTTACAGCTCAGGATGGCCAGACCCTGAACCCGAGTCCAGCTCTGCTGTGGCCCTATCCTAAGTGCCGCGTGGACCACGTCAGCTGGACTCATCCACAGAAGACAGACTTCAGGGCAAGGCCCACGTTGGATCCACAAATCCTTCCACGGGGCAGAGAGACGGCCCAGCCAACCGGGAGAGAGAAATCAGCCTCCAGCGTCTTCTGCGAGTCCAGGCACCTCGACTGCCCCTCAAATCTGAGCTGTCATAACTACCCGCAAACGAATCTGCCTTAATGTCTAGAGCTACTTAACTTCACACCGGCAGCTTAAAATGCAAACTTGAAACTACGCGTTGTTATTGGCTGAGGGCCTCTGTCGCTGGACAAATCTAGGACAACCTGGCGTGGAACAGTGTTAAGGACCGTAGTGGATTATAACCTGGTGAAGAGAACAGGAATCCAGGAATCTCTACAGAGGTGAGCTGGTGGATGAGTGGATGGATAGATGGATGCGGGCAGGTGGATGGGGAGGTGGCCACCTGGCGAGATGGCTAGCTGGGTGGGGAGCAGGGATGGATAGAAGGGAGGGTTTTTACAGCAAATACCAACCAATAAACACAGAGGGAGTGATGGGAAATCATCACCTTATAACCAACCCCGGGAAAAAACTGTTCGGCAAAAATCATCCATTGACCATACATCTTAAGGGAGTTTGATGAGGAGTAGGATAGTTGCATGGTTGCAAAGTGTCTCCCGTAAATCACTTCTTGGTTGAAAAGTAAGACATTAAATAGAGAAACTGAAGAACACCTTGCCCAGGTGATTGAAAGTAACATCACGGATGAGGGTCCGAGGGACACTGTGGGCTCGCAGACGGGATGGACTATCTGAGGACGTGGTCCTTGGGCAGATGCGGGCCTGGGACGCTCTCTGGAAGGTCACCCTTCCTCCGTCACCTGGACAACCCTTTAGTCCGGCTGCCCGAGGCTGCACGTCCTGCCTCCCCACACTGGGCCCTGCCCCTGCCCGGCTCGGACACTGACCTGAAGCTCTCCTCTCCGATGTCACTTGGCCCTGAGGCCGCTTTGGGTCAGAGCCTCAGGGAACAGCTTCAGGCAGGGCTGGAATGAAACCACTGCTGGCCCCGCACACAGGAACTGACCTCACTGCTTTTTTTAGTCTCCCTCCTCCTCCTTCACCAACCTCCTCCCCCAGCCAGCTGGACGCGCGGCCAAACACCCCGTCTGGTCCCTAAGGCCAGAGGGGCAATCCTAAACGCTCCAGGCTGAGCCTGAGGGAGTGGCTAGAAGAACAGTGCCTGGCTGGATGGACACGGAGTCTCCACCAGCTCTTGAGAGGGTCCCAGAGCCACAAACGGCATCTCCGAACATCTCCCCGCCCCTCCCCTAGTTAAAGATGCCAGCCCCTCTGGTCTGGATCCTTGCCATCATCATGCTGCTGCTGCTGCTAAGTCGCTTCAGTCGTGTCCAACTCTGTGCGACCCCATAGATGGCAGCCCACCAGGCTCCCCCGTCCCCGGGATTCTCCAGGCAAGAATGCCATCATCATACCTGGTGGCTTTTCCCTTTATCTTCACAAGCCATGGTGTGTCCTAGCTCCACAGTTAAGCCGTTGGCTTTAAATCAGCCACGATGGGAGTATTTATACCACAAAAATGGGCAAAGGCAACAAACCCAAACTTCTCCCTCCTGGAAAAACTGGTTTACCACCATAACCTTGCGTGGTTCCCGAGCCTTCCGCACACTGGAGCCATCCAAGCATCTTGAGCACAGCATGGACGCCTGCTCCCGCCAGTGGTGATGTAACTGGGATAGCACGCACCCTGAGCACCAGGAATTTCATGAGCTGCCCAGTGGTTTTAACGTGCAGCAGTTTGGGCACCACTGGGGCAAAATTCAAACTTCTCAGTGTAACGTACAAAGCCCATGTTCACTGAGACCTCGCTGGCCTCTCCAGCCTCACCTTTCACCACAAGCCTGTCCCCCAGGCCGAGCTGCCATAGTTCCTGAATGTGGTCTGGCGCAGGGGTTGCAGCTTCTGCATCGTGGTCCCCCTCTGCCTTCCTGGCCGGGGTGATCCCACCCCAACCCTCCCAGGTCAGTTCAGACGCCCACCCCCATAGCACAGGGACCTCAGCCGCCCTCTCTCCTGGCTCTGCTCATACCACACCGTCACGACCTGTCCCCTCCTCCCGGAAGGCAGGGGCAACCTCGGATGTCAGGTGTCTGAACGTACCAGATGTATGATGAGAGCCTGTAGGATGAATAAATGGCTTCCCTGGGGGTGTGTATGAGGGCTGGGTGGTGGAAGAGCCAGGAGACTGGTCCTCGTGCTGCACATGAACTCAGAGAGGTGAGGACACTGTCGCTACACCACACAGCATCCTCATGGGGACTTAGTGTGAAACTCCTACTCGACTCACAGGATGCAAAGAGCCACACCTCTCCCAATGCAACTTGGGCTTTGTCTCTGCATGTGTGCTCAGACGCTCAGTCGTGTCCGACGCTTTGCAACCCTATGGACTATAGCCCGCCGGGCTCCTCCGTCCATGGGATTCCCCAGGCAAGAATACTGGAGTGGGTCGCCATTTCCTCTTCCAGGGGATCTATCCAACCCAGGGGATGAACCTGTGTCTCCAGTATCGGCGGGCTGATTCTTTACCAGAGCCACCTGGGAAGCCCTTCTGTCTCTTAGATGCTATATTTTATGTTATGAATAACATTAACAACTACCATTTTTTGTACTTTTTAGATTCTAGATACTATACTGAATTCTAATACATTCTATGATATTCAATCCTCTCCATAACCCAATGAGACTGGTACTGTCAACCCATTTTATGGAAGCATAAATTAAGGCTTAGCAAGTAAGAGTTTCTCTACTTTTTTTTTTGAGACAAAAACTTCTCAATAGTATATGGTTCCTAAGTAGGGGAACCAGAACCTGAACTGGAACCCAGGTCCCTATGTCAGAGCCTATGCTCTGAACCACACAACAAGCTGTCTCGTGACCTTATTTCTTTCTGTGATGTTGCTGGTAAGCCCAGGAGCTTTGTGCAAGGCCCGTGGTCTGCACTGTGTGTCCCACTTTATGCTGCCTTCGGTTCACATTCATTTTAAGTACTTTTTTCTCCTCATCCCAACTTCGTCATTCTTTGTAAAACTGCTGCAGTGTGATCCATCTCACATTGTCTTTGGAACAAAGGAAGGTAACAACCACCCAACTCAGCGCACACAGGGGTGCATACCCTGGAGCTCAGTGAACAGGCTTTGACGGGGAGGAGGCGGACGTGGGCAAGGTGGGAGCCGCAGAGGGGGCTGGCCTTCTGCATCCTCCTCGGCTGAGCCACATGAAGCTTCAAAACACAGACCTGCCTGTGTGTGCATCTTACAGGGAGGAAGATGCTAAGGCGACAAGAGGAGCAAAGTCTTCAAACGAACCCTATATAAAAATATAACTAAATATACCAGACCGGAAGAGCGAATAGCTTTCGATGTGGCTCTTTATAAACAGCACAACCTGCTGACATGACAAAGATGAACTGTGAAAGGAATGTGGTTGCTGGAAACAAAGTCGGGACCCCGGAGTTTGCAATGAAGGTCCTGGGCTTGTGAAAACGTGTAGACAAATCACCATCCACAGACCTCTCTGCACACCCGCATACCCCACCCCCCCGCCAGGGCTCATCTGCTCCCTGGGGCAAGTGTAAGAGGCTGCAACATTGCAACTTAAAATGCAAGCTATTCATCCCCAAATCTTCGCACCGTTCATCTAACCTAAGTGAAGACAGAGTGAGAGTTTTCAAAATGGAAAAAAACCACCAGGACTGATAATCAGACTTGCTACTGATAGTCCAGGTAGGGTGACTGAGAGATAACCCCCTCAAAGAGGACCTCATCTGCCTTTGATATGGAATAATATTTAGAGGGTAAACACAGGTATCAAACCCAAAGGTTAGAAAATCCTTAAGATGCATGAACACTGAAGTCTTTTGAAACTTATTTTGAAGAAACCACGAAGGCTGTGGAGGAGGCTTAACAAGCGTGATGAGTCTAAGAGGTGCTATAGCTGCAGAAAAGTGAGCCACCCAAGGTCCACAGATGCTGGTCCAAATCAGACTGGGGGATAGTTGCTCCATGGCAGGGTCAGGCTGTGTCTAGAACATCTGTGGGGTTCAACGTGAAGACCAAAATTAAAGAAGGGAATGACAAGTTTTGTTTTCAGAAGAGGGAGACCAGAGCATGGAGAGTCCTAGAAACAAGGCAGAGAGGGTGAAGGAGGGTCCTGGAGAAGACGAAGTGGAGAAAGGGGGACCATGAAGGTCTGAGGACGCGGACGTCATGTGGCACGGCCCCTGAAGAGGCAGACTGTGCAAGGCAAGGAGAAACTAGCTAATAATAATAACGATGATGATGGAGCTATCCCGAATCATGACCTCGAGCCTGGAAGAGGAACCCCAAACTGGGTGAGAGGCTGAAACAGATGAATTTCTAAGGGTCCTTCCCAAATTCTAAGATGCTCTCATAACCACCACCCCCCCCAAGAAAACTCCACATCTAAAGAAAATTAAACTTCAAAACCCCTTTTAGAATGCCTAGAATAGGCAAATTATAGAGACAAAAAATAGATGAGTGGTTGCCGCCGCCTCGGGTAGGGCTGGAGGGAATGGGGAGTGACCGCTGACGGGCACAGGGTTTTCTCGGTGGTGAAGAATGTGTTCTAAAATTAGACCATGTGATGGTTACACAACTCTGTAAATGGACTAAAACCCAGAGAATTGTACGCTTCACAGGCTTCTCTAGGTTTCTCTGTGTAAATTATATCTCAGCTGAGCTGTTTAAAAACACAGCTCTCTCGGGACGGGCTCCAGAGAACACTCCATCCGTCCCCAGGAGTGCCTCTCTCTGCAGCCACTTAATGCCACCAGTTGCCGCACGCATCTTAGGTGTTCCTTTCTGTTGGAAAAACTGAACGTTCTCAGAGCTTTTTCCAAAGAACTCAAGAGTCCACATAAGACATTCGCCCACCTGTCTCCCCGAAGGGCAGACAAGCTTCCTTTCCACGGCTGCCAACTGCATGATGACAATGTAAGGACAAAGTGCCCACAGCTGAGGCCAGGTCAGGTCAAGGGCGGTGAGACCCAGCATGTCAAACGCCCCCAAGGACCTGGCAGGTGGCCCTGGGCCTCGAGCCCTCAGGAAGAAGGGCCAAAGCGATGGAAGCTGGGCACAGGGGTCTCGTGAAGGCACCCATGTCCCCTCTGGCCAGGGAGGAAGATCCAGGGGGATTGGCAGGGAGGGATCTCAGGTCCACGTGGCTGAGACCCTCCCAGGTAGGAACTCACTCAATGGGGCTGCGTGCTGTTCGGTTGACGACAAATGTGTACTTGGCCTCACACCCTGAACACTTCCCAGGAGACAGAAGGCCAAACAGCCCTGGCACTGGCCAGAGCCCCGTGTGGGACAGTGAGGGGTATTTTTAGAAATCACGAGAAACCTGTGTGCGGTTCTCACGTGGCCCAGCAACAGGCACCTCCAAACGCCAGACCTGCCGCACGGCTCCTGGGGCCCCCAAAACCTTTCGAAGCTTTCCAGGAGGGTCACAGGTCTCAAAAGACATCGGAGGCCACATTCTCAACACACCAAACTGGGGTCTGAGTGAAGGGAAATGCAATCACATGACGTGGTCCACTTACCCAAGAGAACTCCCACCTCACCAGTGGCATCAGGGAGCTTGAGGTGGGAAAATCACACAACGTGTGTGTCTCTGTGTACAACACCACACACACGTGCAACGCTCACAGGCACATGTGCACAGTCACGCACACATGCACACACACTGAAAGCTCAGCTCAATCCAGCTGGGCTGGGGAGAAAGACCTGAAACTGTCCCAAGAAAGAAACGCAATAAAAAGAAACAACCCACACCGGTGTGCAAGAGCAGGTGAACAAGGACACACCCAGACAGGCTTTCTGATCCCTTACCTGAAGCCCTGGCTGCTCCCAAAACAGCGGAACGGAGCCTCTGATCTGGACAAAAGACGACACGCCATCATCCATGTAAATCGTCTGCACCATAGGGAGACAGAAGGGGAGAGGTATTCTTCAATGAGAGCGAACGTCCCGGGGCCGGGTAACGGGATCCGGCTGCTGAGACCTGACACCAGCCAGAGCGCAGGGCGGCCACGGGCTGGGGCTCCCTCTGCCCCCCGCCCCGCAGGCCAGCCCAGCGCTCACGGGCCTGCTGGCCACCCCCAGCCTCCAAGGGCGGACAGGAATTCCACAACCTGACCCACCTTCCCCGAAAAGCTCAGCAGTCCCCTCCCCACCAGGTTCAGAAACAGAAGCAGATGGGCTCTGGGACTTAACTAAGACCTTCCTGGAAGCCCTCGACTGTCGGCCAGTCAGCCGGCCAAGTAGCAGGCGCCACTGGAAAAGGACCAGAGGAAGTGAAATGAACCAGAGGCAGCGCAAAGCCCGTCTGGCGGCACCTGACCACGCGAGGCCAGACTCGACCGGACCTCACAGTCGCTCCTGGCCCCATGCCACTGTGTTCCTAACTGTGTCACGGAGTCCACACACACACACTCCTTCCACAAGCTTACACACACACCTTCCACAAGCTTATACACACATACCACACCTTCCACAAGCTTACACACACACACCCCTTCCACAAGCTTACACACACAGACACACCCCTTCCTCAAGCTTACACACACACACACACACACACACACACACACACACACACACACACACACACACACACACCCCTTCCGCAAGCTTCCAGGGTGACACACACACACACACACACACACACACACACACACACACACACACACACACACACACACACACACACACACACACACACACACACACACACACACACACACACACACACACACACACACACACACACACACACACACACCCCTTCCGCAAGCTTCCAGGGTGACAGCACCTGCAGGACACAGACGATTCTTACAAGTTAAAGTATCTCTCCCGCAACCCCCACCGCACACTTCAGGGCATACCAACTCTTCACCTGCCTGCAGGCCCCCACGGATGCTCTAGTGCCAGGGAGATCTAAAGGGACAAAAAGTACAGTCCTGAGCATCACGAGGGGGAGGCTGCAGCAGCTATCAGATGCTGCCCTTTATCTGGGTAACTCTACCCTGGCCTGGCAGGGCCGGCTCGGGCGATGCCGCTGGCCCTTTCCATTTCTTACTGGTCTGCTCCCTCACAGAGTAGCTTTTCACGCGGCTAGATCACGCTCAGATCACACATGCATTAGTAATTCTGCAGTGGAGTACCTGAACATTAGACGTGAAGGTTCCCTGGACTACAGGAACCACGTGAGCCTGGTCGTCACTAGGTTGGGCTGAAACTCTATCCCTTAATCTCCAAAGGAAAAAATGTACTGGGTTAAGAACTTGTCTGTTTCCAGATACTTATCACCAGCAGGTGGGTTACCCGCCACTGTTTTACTGACAAAAAGCAGAAGTAGCAGGCTGTTTAAAGTACTGTTGGCTATAAGGAGATTAAATGCATACAACCACGTACATGTCCAAACTGTTGAGAGATCACCAATTCGGCCAATATCTCCACGTAAAGGCAACTCAGAGCCCAGGATTTGGTGTAAGCTAAGGGCTTCCCTGGTGGCTCAGATGGCTCAGATGGTAGAGAATCTGCCTGCAATGCAGAAGACCTGCGTTTGATCCCTGGGTCGGGAAGATCTCCTAAAGGAGGGACTGGCAACTCACTCCAGTATTCTTGCCGGGAGAATTGCATGCAGAGAGAAGCCTGGCAGGTTACAGTCCATGGGGTTGCAAAGAGTCAGACATGACTGAGTGACTAACACTTTCACTTTCAAGGAACTATTACCCTTCACTTTATTTTGTTGTTATTTTAGTCACTGAGTCGTGTCTGACTCTTTTTTTCAACCCCATGGGCTGCAGTCCACCAGGCTCCTTGGTCCATGGGGTTTCCTAGGCAAGAAAACTGGAGTGGGTTGCCATTGTCTTCTTCAGGGGATCTTCCCGACCCAGGGATCAAACCCGTGTCTCCTGCTCTGGCAGGCAGATTCTTTACCAGTACGCCACCCTCACTTTATTTAACAAGCGCTAAAAGTACAGCTTCCAGCGTTAGACCATGCCCCTCCTGAGCTGGAACTCGCACAGAACCAGCTTCAGGAAAACCCCCGACAGGCAGTCCCAGCACTGCAGACCCCACGCCTGGGGCAGGGAGGAAAGATGCCTCCAGATTCCTCCATTCCTCCTCCTGCATGAAAATACCCCACTCTGTGCCCCATCCTGTTGTCAGGAACAGCCGCCTCTTGGTTCCCAAGGTGACAGGACAGCCCCGACTGTCACCCAGTAGTGATGGATTTGCAGGGCTCTCCTTTCTGGGTGAAAGAACACAGATTTTGACGCTAGTGGGAGATTCAACACCTGTGGCCTGGCTTCACAAAGATAACAGCAGACACCTGGAGGAGAGGAGGGGAGCCAAGATGAAGGGTGAACACAGGTGAGCTTCCGGGCTCTGGGACACGACCAACCTGGGTCCCATGCTCATCTGACCAGCGGGGCGACCCTAGCTGTGTTCTTTCACCACCTCCAGCCTCGGTTTCCCTCTCTCAACAGAGTTCGAGTCACCTGGTCACAGAGGTGTGGACGAGGCCCCGAAGAGGAGGGAGTGAGTTGGGCAGGGCCCAGGCTGCAGGCAGGAGAGGGAATCTAGGGAGGACAGATAGACAGAGGTGAGGGTGCCGCAGAGCAGGAGGGACTTCAGGAAGGGGGAGTCAGGGCGGAGTGTGGCTCGAGGCCAGGCATGGGACCCCTGGACCTGGCACCTGAGTGCCCTCTTTCACAGAGGGGTGGGAGCAGCGACCCAACAACCCCCAAGAGAAAGGGACAGCAGGAAGACTCGCCACTGGTACTGACGCTTTTCTCTAAAAGGCTTTCAGCTGAACTTCTGTTCCAGGATGAGGTGTTTGCAAACCAGTTCTTTCCAGATCTGCACTCACGTCCCTCCCGACTTCCCTGATTAATCACTGGCCTTATCTTCAGGAGCCAAATATTTAGCTTTAGCTTTTGCTGAGTCACAGTGGCCAAGCACGCCCACCAGGCAGGTCCTCCAGCTGAGTGGCCAAGACTCCAGACCCTTCCTCCCTGCCGCCAGGGAGACCAAGATGCCATCCACATCTGCACGCTGATATGCGTCCAGAACACAAATGCACACACAATGTATACACATGTGCACACAAGCACGTATTCCGGTATGCCCCCCGCCCCCCCACAAAAGCCCCCTATCCACAAAGTGCACACACACACAGCCTGCCTTGATGGAGAAAGATTGTTCTTTCCTTTGAGGGGAAAAACATAAAAGGCAGGAGTGGATGGTTTGAAAACACCTCCCTTTTCTGGCTTCCCGAGAGTCTGACTCAGGAGAAGCCCATTTGTTACCAAGAGTCTCTGCACCAGGGATCCAACCAGCTCCATCTCGCCCCATCCCTTGTCTGGACGACGGGGGCACCGTGGCCCGTTAACCGCCCTCAGGTGTCTGCTACGGGGGCCCCCTCCCCGACGGCGAGGGGCTGACGCCTCCCAGCCCATTAGCAGGGGACACAGGCTGGAGGTGACCCGCCGGCATCACAACGGCCTGAGCTGCCGGAGTTGAGGCATCTTCCTGCCTCAGGCTCAGTACCAACCAAAGCTGCTGCCTGCCACCCTTGAGTGAGGACGTGGGGTTTCAGACCCTGGCATTTCTCTAAATGCCAGGTCAGCAGGCAGGCAACACCTTGTCTTCCTCTCCCCCTGCAGGACCTCCGCTCCGGCCCCAGGCTCCTCCTGGCACACAGACCTCTCCCTGCCCCCACTTGCTCTGCTATCTTCCTCATCTCTCTCCAGGCAGGAGGCTGGCAGCCAAGCACTGATCCCTCACCCTGGGAGACACCCCCAAGATGCAGACGCCTGCCCGCAAGGGGCCAGCTGGTCCGTCTCCTTCCTGCAGCATCCCCAGCTGGCAGGCTCAAGATCAAATTCAGGATGCGCATCCGGTTGGAGGGGAAGACAGAGAGATTGGAGCAACACTGCCACGGCTGGGCCACCTGAAGCTGGACAAGGAGAGGTGGACCCTCCCCTAGAGGCTCCAGAAGGGGCACGGCCCTGCCCACGCTCCGATTTCAGACTCTGGCTTCCAAAACTGAGACACAATGCATTTCAGCTGCTTTAAGCATCCCCACGCCCCCGCCCTGCAATTTGTGGTGCTTGTTAGAACAGCTCCAGGCAAGTACCACCATCGTCTTGACATTTTCAGTGTTTAAATGTCTTATCTTTCAGGAACGGACAGTGATCAGGAGAGCAGTTGCTTTCCCAACAACCTACTAGTAGATGGGGCCCCAATTAAAAAAACAAAACAAAACTGGTTGAGGGACTTCCCTGGTGGTTCAGTGGTTAAGAATCCACCTTCAAATGCAGGGGACGCAGGTTCAATCCCTGGTTGGGGAACTAAGCCATTATGCTGCAACTAGAGAGAAAAACTTCCAAGTCCAGAGAAGCCCATGTGCCTCAACGAGGAGCCACATGCCACAACTAACATGCCCCAAGGCAGCCAAAAACATTTATTTTTTTTAAAAAACCTCATGGTTGTAAGAGAGGAGATGGGGGCCGTGTTTCCTCTCTCAGTTTTTAAAAAATATTTCTTTGGGTGTGCCTGGTCATAGTTGCGGCATGTGCGATCTAGTCCCCTGACAGGGATCAAACCCAGACCCCGAGTTGGAAGTGCAGGGTCTTAGCCACTGGACCACCAGTGAAGCCCCATCCTCCGTCACTTTTAACCAGGTGTTCATTTACCAGCCTCATCTATGTCCAGGAGAGCAGGTAGTGGGGAAACAGAAGTCACAGGCAAGAAAGTGCCCCCGTCACTCATTCTCAGGCTGCTGACTGAGGTCCTCCTACTCAGCATCTGAACCCTAGAGGACCCTCCCCCAAACGGTGCCCTCGGAAAGCCCAGGCAGGTGCAGCTCACACACCAAGGGCAGGGACTCAAACCTGTGCTGAATTAAACCGCTCAAGCCCTGGTAGGAACCACCTGGTGGGGCTGCAGCAGTAAGAGGGGATGCAAAGTCACATCTCCACTAACGAAACACGGGCTGTTTGCAACTTGGCATGCATGGCAACACCACACATGCACCTTTCATGGGCTTTCCTTTATGACTTACTCCACTGCCAGTCTACATGGTGGTATCATCCTACAAATCGCATGTTAGCAAAAAACATAAATAAACAAAGCAGGTGTAAGACAGCATCTCCGGGAATGAGAACAATTTAGGGGAAAGAAGTCAGTAAGAGATTAAGCAGATGATTCTATTCCACAGAGCTGAAAGCAACTGATGCCCCACATGGAACTTTCACAAACCCCAGCTGCTAAGACTTGCTTCTAGGACAAAGCCTCAGCAGATCAAGAAAGAAAAATAACTTTCTTCTCTCATCCTGCCGTTACTCATCTACTTTTATTGTTTCCTGTTTAGTTGCTAAGCCACGTCCAACTCTTTCGCGACTATAGCCCGCCAGGCTCCTCTGTCCGTGGGATTCTCCAGGCAAGAATACTGGAGTGAAATGCTATTTCCTTCTGCAAGAGGATCTTCCCAACCTAGGGATCAAACGCATGTCTCCTGCATTGCAGGCACATTCTTTACCACTGAGCCACCTGGGAAGCCCATTTATCTATTTACTTTTGTCTTAAAAAGATTTTCAAATCCTATTGGTTCATCCATTAGCTGCTCTCTGAATAACCACCACCCTTCCTGATCATGGCAAAAATTCCTGCTGCTTTTTAGCTGAAAATACCGTTGCTCAAAAGCAACGTTTTTTCCAGCATGAGAAGAGAATCAAGAAAGAGAACACCATGCAAACCAGAGGCCACACTTGCAGACATAGCCCCAGTGACACTTTCTGTCCTCCTGGGAGAGTGAGGAGCCACGTTCATCAGAAACTGCCCCCAACAGCCCAAGAGGAAACACATTTGCACAGATGCATCCACACTGAACCACTGGGGACCCCGGGCTGGTCTGGGCACTGACCTGCTCCGTCTCCACGAAGTTGGACACGTGGCCGTCGTCGTTCACGCCGCGAGTGTAGAAGCGAGCGCCGGCGCGCTCGCAGCTGATGCGCGAGATGAGGCAGGCCTTGGCCTGCTTGTGAGAGGCGTACACCGTGCGGATGGCTACCACCCCGCAGATGACCTTCAGCAGCCAGTCACAGCAGCTCACCTGGTGCTGCCTCAGGGGCACATGCAGCAGCTGGTTCCTGTAAAACGGAGCCTACAGTGACTCGGGGCTGCCTCACACCCTCCAGGAAACACTGCGCCTGTAGCAAGCAGGGAAGGAGCCTGGGGGCTGTATTCCTGCACTGCACACTCCCTATGAACTCCACACCTGGGACCCACAGCAAGGATGTTCACATGCTCTAGAGGCACCCCAAACGGCAGGGCCACCCGGACACGGGTAGCAGGAAAGGGCTACTCCAAGGCGTCAGCAGCAGTGACTGG
This sequence comes from Giraffa tippelskirchi, assembly GCF_054371585.1. Lineage (NCBI taxonomy): Eukaryota > Metazoa > Chordata > Mammalia > Artiodactyla > Giraffidae > Giraffa > Giraffa tippelskirchi. The sequence goes on along the minus strand of NC_137283.1, from coordinate 157,381,760 downwards.
AATGCAGGTGCGGGTGTCAGCCGGGCTTTCAGGGAACCACAGAGGAGCCTCTGTTTACACCAGTGGCTTCTACAGTTTTTGAACATAAATCCCTTCGGTAAAAATTTAATCATGTTTTATGATGAAAAATAATGATAAATGACAAATGATAAAAATAATTAGATACGTGCATGCTTATTTAAATTATATACAGATCCCACAAGGTGAAGATGATGAGGGCATTACAAAGCAATGGGAGTTAAATAAAAAGGATGAGATGAACATAAAACTTAAAGTTCCAGTATTTCCTCCCCAAACCCAGTGGATGGTTCTGGGTCTCTGGCATCCATGATGATCTTCATGGGATAATAGCCAGCGTTTAGCAAGGGCACCGAGGTTTATTCTAAGTGCTTTGGGATGGATCAACTCATTTCATCCTTGTATCAGCCTATGTATGAAGCATTATCATTCACCTCATTTTACAAATGAAGAAACTGAGGCACAGAGGAGAAACGCTTGCCCAAGGTCACAGAGCCAGTAAGCGGCAGCGTGGCATGGAAGCTGTGCTCTGCAGTCCAAGCCTCTCCTGCCGCAGGCCCTACCTGTAGAGCTGCACCGCACGCAGTCACACCGGCTCTCCTGTCTCACTCGCCTCCCTGACACCCACGGGAGCTTACTGAGCAGGTGACGGCTGAGAAGTGGGGCTTGGGGGTAGTACTCAAACCTCAGGCTGCTTCCAGACTCTACATGCTTCACCCAGGGGACCCGAGCTGTGTGGTTCTGAGGCCTCTAACACACTCCCCCGGGAGGCAGGGACCCCCCAGGGTAGCAAGCTCATCTAGATCACAGCACGCTATGTGTTTAAAATGGCAGCACCATTTCTGCCCTGAGCCCTCAACAAAGACACAGCGCTCTCATTTCTGGAGAACTGTGCTGTGAGCTCTGACATCCCAGGCGGCTTCTCCAAGTGGCAAGGGCAGCTGCTCCCTGCTCTCAGGCCAGCCTCCTCCCCGACATGGCCCCGTGGGCACTAAGGGACACACCGCCCTCCTGGGAAGCAGGGCCATGTCTGAGCTCTCACTCCAGGGCGCTGGGCTGCCTAAAGAATGTTGAGCACGAAGCATCATTTTACAAAAATACCTTCCTCTCCTCTGAATCCCTCTCTGAAATTCAGATGATAAACCAACTTTGTTGTTGTTCAGTGGCTCAGTCATGTCTGATTCTTTGTGACCCCATGGACTGCAGCACACCAGGCTTCCCTGTCCTTCACCATCTCCCGGAGCTTGCTCAAACTCATGTCCATTGAGTCAGTGATGCTATCCAACCATCTCATCCTCTGTCTCCCCCTTCTCCTCCTGCCCTCAATCTTCCCCAGCACCAGAGTCTTTTCCAATGAGTCAGTTCTTTGCATCAGGTGGCCAGGAGCTTCAGCTTCAGCATCAATCCTTCCAAAGAATATTCAAGGTTGATTTCTTTTAGGATTGACTGGTTGGATCTTCTTGCTGTCAAGAGTCTTCTCCAGCACCACAGTTCAAAAGCATCAATTCTTTGGCGCTCAGCCTTCTTTATGGTCCAACTCTCACATCTGCACTAAATCAACTTTAGTAACCCATGTATTAAATGTGCATCGAGGGAAGGTCTCCAGAACGTTCCAGAGTCTTCCAGCCACACAGTTATGGTGGCCGTCAGTCACCAGGGGTCAAAGCAACCTTCCCCCAAACAGACAACTCTAAACAATCCCTGTTGTAGTCACACTGGCCTGACTCCCTGTAGGAGGATGGCTCATAACCTCGAAGGAAGAAACCCAAACCTATAAAGGAAAAGAGCTTGCATCTCCTTCCAGGACTTGATTGTACTGGAAAGCAGTTATTGGTGGGGAACAGTAACCATCCAGAAAAACGCCTTCACCCGCCAAACCCTCACTCTCATGCACCAGCCATGTCCATTGCTGACCCCATCTGACTCCAGATGTGGGCTCAGACCTTGAACACAGCACCCCAAACGGTGGGTTCAGGCAATCAAGCCCGTGCATCTGACTCCAGATGTGGGCTCAGACCTTGAACACAGCACCCCAAACGGTGGGTTCAGGCAATCAAGCCCGTGACCACGCAGCCGGGCCTGACTCAGTTGTGGCCAGCTCCACGGCTGCCGCCCTGAGCCCAAACACCACACCCTGGGCTGTGGGATGGGGCATGGCCTGGGAGCTTTGCAGCCTCCAGAACTGGCTTCTCCTAGCCAACTGGGGAAAGTCCAGTGTCCCCCTTGGGGCCTCCCCCTTCCCAAGTCCCTCTCAGTCTTCACTTGGTGATTCCCCGCCTTGTCTTACTCTTCCTTGTGTACCTCAAATCTCCAACCACAGAGCTGGCACAAGGCAGCCTGGGAAGAGCAGGTACAAAGGGTGACACAGATTCCCCAAGCATTCAAGTCTTGTTACAGCTTCTGAGACCTCTAGCCTCAGCTCATCAGACAGAGTCCTAGCTGAAAACGGCCCCATGGCCTAACAAAGACCCCTTCATAATCCACAGCCCCTGCACCCCTGAGCTTGGCTCCCTTCAGGAGCATATACACCTGCAAAACGGAACTAGTGATTCAGACACACCATCCACTGGACCTGATATCCAGAGTGTGGTCCTTGAACCAGCAGCCCTGGCACCACCGTCGGCTCCTTGCTGGAACTGCAGAGTCTCGGGCCCCAGCCCAGCCCTGCTCAATCAGAATCTGCATTTTTAACAAGACTTACATCCTTGAAGTCTGAGCACGCTACTACCCCCCCAAACCCCACATAACCAGAGAACCTAAGAGGATCTGGGGGACAGGGAGCACAGGCACATATGGAAGGACACTGTGAACCCCTCTTTCTCCAAGTGGAAGTCAGGAGCACACCTGTGGGGTCCCAAGTGCCAAGGAAAGTATGTTTAACAGGTGATGGAAACCTGTGACCTCCTCTGTTTGGGCAAAGGGAGGAAGGAACAAAAAGAGGGCACAAAGATGCCTCATCAGTCCTGACTCAGGGCTGGAAGGGCCCCAAAGGCCAGCACTGGAACCAAGAACACCCCAACCTGTGAGGCGTCTCCGAACAATTCCTACAGCAGGACTTTCATCACTTCTGCTTCTGACTCGCATCTCCTGGTAAATCTGATGGGAGCAGTTCCATTGTATGCAAATCACCGCGCCCCACCCTGGGTCTTCCACAGGACCTGTCAAAGGTCATGATCCCCAGGGCCCACAAAGGGTGACAATTGACACATTTATGGGTCATCCACGCCCTGCTGGTCCCCGAAGGGGCCCATTGCTGCCCATCACCTTGGCAGGATGACTCGGCTCTGCCATTGAAACTGACAGGTTTGGTTGTGGGATTAATAGCGTGGGACCTGGAGCCAGGATGCCTGGGTTCAAATTCCTTGCCTTATTCAAGCCTCAGTCTCCTCAACCTGTAAAATGGGAATAACAAACCCTACCTCATTGTTTCCTATGAGCAGTATGTGAGTTATGACCCACAGAAAACTCAGAAGAGTGCTTTACAAATGTCTGTACGCTGGAGGATAACCACGAGGACAGAGGGGACTGGGGAGGCGCTGAGCACAGGCCCAGGCACTCAGGGAGCACCAGCAGATGCTGGCATTTGTGCGCCTTAGTTATGGAGCAGATTTTCCTTCTGGAGTCTACATAAGACCACATTGAATACCCTCCCTGATTCCAGCGGGGGCTAGTTTTCCTCTCATTGTGCAGAGAGCGGGCGGGCACCAAGCACAGCTCCCGCAGGTAACCCACGCACCCGGAGATGCTAAGAGACAGAGGATGCAGGTGCTCATCAGAGCCCGCCCTCCGTGTGCGCCTGGGGCAGAGGACCCGGGGCTCACCAGAAGAAGGAGTTTCCCCACTCGGAGCTGTCGTCGCCCTGCTTCTGCGCCCGGACGGTGAGGTCGAAGCGAGACCCATCATTGGGCCAGGAGAAGTAGAAGACCCCAGAGTTGAGGATCTTCCGCAAGGCCGCGAGGCGATCCTCCTCTTTGGCCTCTTCTTGGAGGGGGTAAAAGTCGGTGGCGGTGATTTTGTAGATCTCGGCCTCTGGGATTCTGCCCACGGATGTGCAGCCTGTCACCAGAACCAGGAAGCTCAGAGAGGTGCCACCTGGAAGGGAAGTGAGACATGGGGGCTGAGGATCACAGGTGGTGACACGGGCAATGGATAGCTGCAACCACGAGACGGACGCCCTGTTCTCTCCCTCACCTCCCTGCACCCCGCCTTCAGCTGAGGGATCCGCCTGCCACCTGAGCCCGAAGCCTGGAGCTGTGGTTCCAGAGCCCGGCCCGGCCCACCAGCAGCAGAGCCACCTGGAGCCTGTTAGAAATCGGAACTCTCAGCCCCATCCCTCCAGACCTCGGGGGTGGGACCAGCAGCCTGTGCTTAACAAGCCCAGGGGTTCCAGGTGGGTCCTCACCCACACCCCCAGAGCCTGAGATACTGCCTGCCCAGCCCACACCCCAAGCCTCTCAAATCCACCCTCCCCACAAACCCCCAGCTCAGTCCGGCCGAGCTCAGTCCTCCAAGTTCCAATGATGGAGCGGCCTGATCGCAGACCTACCTTCAGGCTTCACCTGCCCACAGGGCTGAAGTGGGAACCCCTGGGGACCCCTGTCCCCGCTGCCCACCTCCTGCCTCTCCCCACCACGTGGCACACAGAGTCCAGCCACTCTTATGGGCCGTCTCTGTGGCTCCCCAAAAGCACCCTTGCACCTCTGGGCCTCCGCAGCGAAGCCTTCCTCCCCACTCACCTTCCTGCCCCCACTATCTAGATCAGCTGGAGCCTCCCCGATGTCTCCACCCACCCCACCCCCCTTCCCAGGAGAACTCCTCTCCACCCTTCTGGGGTCAAGTGGGCAACACCTCCTCCAGGGAGACTTCCCTGCTCTTCTGAGACACTGCCAGATGCCCCTTAGACACTGCGAGGAGCACTTAGATGCTCCTTCTCATCACACACAAAGCTAACAGCCTCCTTCCCTGCACGTGTCCCACAGCTGGCTGGGGGTTCCTTAGGGACGAGCTCTGGTTGGTTGTCATATCCCAGCAAGCCGGTACTTCACACAGCAAGTGTTTGATGAAAACGTCCTAAATAGGCCAACGAGAGAGCAGCTCAAGCCCCCTCGCCCCCTCCCTGTGAAAGGTTACCCCAACCACTGCAGGCCCTGTTGTTGGAAGGAGAGACACCCCCTTCTGGAGACCCCACCACACCACCCACAGCTGTTTTCTGTTCCACGTCCCCACCGTGCAGCAGGCCCAGGCACACAAAGGCGCTCGAAGACACACGCTGGGGGCGGGGACAGTGGGGACACTGACCCACCGTCCTCTATTTCAGGAGAAGGCCCAGGAGACAACTTGGTGGGTAACTGGCCTTGAGGGGCTGGCGTGATTCCAGCCCAGACACACCCCTCCCATCCCACCGAGGTTTAAGAGACTCACTCCCACCAAGACCTACTCCGGATGACCCATGGTCGTTGTCTGGAGCCGTGGTGGTCAGCGTTCTCAGATTTCTGGACACTCCGCTGAGACCCCAAAGACTGCCAGTCTCTCTGCTCACCCACCCTAGATCCCCTCCTCACACTTAACAGGAAGACAGCGCTGCTGGGGGCCAGGGGACATCGGGTTTCGTTAAAGACCCTTTCATTCAATAAATAGGCTTCATGGGGTAGGGGAGGAGGTCACATACAACAGGCGACCATACTGGCTCACAAACCACCTTTCCGGTCATGTGATCAGGAAACCTTTATTTATTTCTTTATTTTTGGCTGTGCTGGGTCTTTGCTGCAGTGCAGGCTTCTCATTGCAGTGGCTTCTCTCATTGCAGAGCACAGGCTCCAGGGCGTGTGGGCTTCAGGAGTTACAGCACAGGGGCTTAGCTGCCCTGCGGCCCCTGGGATCATCCTGGACCAAGGCTCAGACACACGTCTCCTGTATTGGCAGGTGGATTCTTTCCCACCCAGCCACGAGGGAAGCCGGGGAAACCATTTTGAAACAACATAGGAATAAGGCGGTTATGGCTGTGGACAGTGACAGGGGTCAGGGGCCGAGTCTCTTAAGGAAAACCGGTGTCATTTCTGGAAGACAGGTGGGGTTTGTGTGCGGCTGGCGGCCTGTGCTAGAACCAGCGCGCAGGCATCTCGCCTGCCTCCTCCCATCGGCTCAGCGTGGGGAAGGCGGAGTTCAGGAACCGTCCCCTCGCAAGGGCCAGAGGACAACCCAGGGGTTGAGGCTGTGAGCCGGAGACTGGACTCCGGAAGGGGGCGGGTCCCACTGGAAGGAGACGGGTCCCAGGGGGGATGGGAAATTCTCCACTCCATCTCTCCACCCACGTCATGCAGTGGGTTTCTAGCCCCGCTTCCTCAGCAGCCTCTGCGTGGGGGGACCGAGTCCCTGGCAGGAGTCCCAGGTTGCTCTGAAGACAGCAAGCACTTTCTGTGCAGGGCAGCGGCCTGGGGGAGGCTCAGGGCAGGCGTGCGACAGCAGGCGTGAAGAGGCTCTTGAAATAAATGAGCGCAAGGGGAAGGGCCATCACCACCGAGGGGGCAGGCTTCCAAGTCCTGGGCCAAGGGGCTCGGGAGAGGATGCAGGAAAGAGCCGCTGCATGGGAGCAAGCTGGAAGCAGATGCTTTAGTGACACTCAGTTCTTAGGGATGCTTACCGTATGCCAGGCACTGCTCCACAAATCTGCTCCCAGCACCCCCACCGGGGAGGTCCCATTTTACAGGCAGGGAGACAGAGGCACAGGGAGGGTGAGTAGCCTGCCCAAGGCAGCACAGCGGGGAGCTGGATTCAAAGCCACTTTCTAGCCCACCCCAGGCAAGTCACTCAAGCCAAGTCTGGTTCCAGGGCAGGGGGCTCCTGACCATGTCCTTGCAGAAGTACGGCCAACCTGTCTAATAACACTGCCGTTTTAGACTTGGGGACTGGCCGCCAAGGAGCTGAACTGCCTGTCCAGTGCACGGCGCATCTCTGTTGGACCCCAAGATGCAAATGTAGGTCTCACCTCGGCCCAGGCTCCGTCTGGCCCTGAGGGCCGGTGGCCTTCAACCACTTTGGCTGTTGTCTCTCTAAGAATTGTGGTTGGCCAACGCGCCCCTCGCTCATTTTCGAACTGACACCAGAAGTTTTCATCATTAGTTTAAATGGTTGTGAGTAATATATTTTCCTGCATGTGCTAAATATTGACGTGTAAAAATAAAACTGTTGTGGGCCTCTGTACCAGTATCCAGCAGAATCCAGGTGGTGATTTATATTCATCATCATTATTTTTTTTAAGGAATCATGAACAAGATCTTCTTGAACAGATGGGACTTTTACTCCTATTTCCCATCCACTTTCCCCACAGAATTTCATCCTAACGTTACATTCTGTGCTTCACTCAACCATATTGTACAGCACTTTGATCCTAAAGTTCCGAGTCTTTAAAAAGCTTCTTCGGGCTTTAGTTATCCCTACAATGATTTTTAGTATAGATTGGTCAAACAATGTAAACAAAACATTTTTGTTAAGTTCCGAGTCTTTAAAAAGCTTCTTCGGGCTTGAGTTATCCCTACAATGATTTTTAGTATAGATTGGTCAAACAATGTAAACAAAACATTTTTGTTAAACGATCATTTAACATAAAAAGTAAAGATGTGCTGGAAAGGCTTCTCTTAATGAGATGAATGGTATTTCTCGTTCATGGACACATTTATTGGTGGAATGAAACTAGATTCCACACCAATTCTGGTTCTATTTTTCATTTTTATAGATGTAAACCCTGAGGAACCTTGTTCACATTGATAAACAGATGGGAACAGAAAGGGCTTCATTATAGAAACATCACTCAATTCTTCAAAGTCCTTCTGAGTTACATGTTAAGAAAAAAAGAAATCGCAATGAATTAATGACACAAGTGCTGTTAATGCTGTCAGCTGACACCCCAATTACTTCTTCCATTTTCTGGAAAACAAGGATTTCAAGAAAACAATTGACTGTCTTCTGACTTATCAACAAATCTGTCACCTAGTCATTGAGGTGACTGACTTGCTCAACTGCTGACAATATTCTGAATTGTCCCTTTGTTTGGCAACCTAGAGACATTTATGTCTGGAACAACACAGCATGGTGAGACGCTGGGCGGGCAAAATAAGATGGCAGAAAGGTGGTTATGGACAGAACAGGGAGGATAAGAAACCAGACCCACATCCCAGGACATTCTTAGGCAAACTGATGACCAGGAGGCGCTGAGGAACGGAATTTGTTTTCCTCAGATCTCACCACGTCCGTGTTCACAGTCTCCATGACCCCAGGAGAATGGCCCCCCAGCCTGGCAGGGGTCAGTCAGTCCTGGCATCACGCTCTCCCCCCCGTCTGTGTAAGCGCCCCCGGCTCTCACGCGCTGCAGGAGGCGGGGAGTAGACAGCAGGGCTGTCGGGATGCTGTTGGCCCGTGAGCCCACACAGAAGGTGTCTCCAGGGGCAAAGCTGAGGCTGGCGGGACTCGCCTGCCCCAGGCGAGGGAGAAATCCCCTCTGAGGTCACCTTGAGCATGGGATCCCAGCTATGTTTTCAGTAACTCAGGATCAATTTTCTCACAGCCCGGAAGTAAAATGGGCCTTTGAGGGGGCGGGCGGGGGGTTGTGGGTTGTGGGTCTCAGACGTCATCAGTCAAGGCTGACTCCAGGGCCTTGAAACCAGATAGGATCTTGGAGTAAGGCAAAGACAAAAGTCAAGCTCATCTTGGCCTGAGAAGACAGGGCTCCGCATGCCCTCCAATGGCCTATGAGGCCTCAGGCAAGCCTCAGGCCATCTCTGGGCACCAGATGGGCTCCCCGTCCCTTTCAGCTCCGACTCTCTGGTTCCAGGGCTCCGGCCGCAGCAAGACCATGGCTGGGTCAGAGGATGCTGGCCAGAGTCAGGTGAGGTGGTGGTGAGGGCAAGAAATGGGTCACAGGACAAAAACATGTCTACGCCAGAACCAGGAGGACCATACCCGCACACACATGCAGCCTGGGCGAGCAGGGTGGGGCAGTGGATTGCAACTACCTCCATATAAATATGGGCTTCCCAGGCGGCTCAGGGGTAAAGAATCTGCCTGCCAATGCAGGAGATGCAAGGGTTTGATCCCTGGGTCAGGAAGATCCCCTGGAGTAGGAAATGGCAACCCCGCTCCAGTATTCTTGCCTGGAAAATTCCATGGGTAGAGGGGCCTGGTAGGCTACAGTCCATGGGGTCTCAAAAGAGTCTCAGTCTACGACTGAGCACATTATATATACAGGTTAACTGGGATGGGGTTTCAGTTTGAGAAGATGAAAAACGTTCTAGAGGTGGACGGTGGTGATAGCTGCTCAATAATGTGAGTGGCCTTCATGCCACTGACCTGTAATGCTTAAAGTGGTTAAAATGGTAACTTTTAGGGACCTCCCTTGTGGCTCAGCTGGTAAAGAAAGTGCCTGCAATGTGGGAGACCTCGGTTCGATCCCTGCGTTGGGAAGATTCCCTGGAGAAGGGAATGGCTACCCATTCCACTATTCTGGCCTGTAAAATTCCATGGACTGTATATAGTCCACGGGGTCAGAAAGAGTTGGACATGACTGAGGGACTTTCACTTTCACTGGTGGTCCAGTGGCTAAGATGCCATGCTCCCAATGCAGGAGGCCTGGACTCGATCCCTGGTCAAGGAATCAGATCCCACATGCCGCAACCAAAGATCCTGCAAGTCACAACCAAGATGGAAGATCCCGCATGCCATAATTAAGGCCTGGAGCAGCCAAATACATAAATAAACAAGTAGTTTTTAAAAATGGTAAATTTTATCTTATGTATGTCAGTTGCTCCATTGTGTCCAACTCTTTGCAATCCCATGGACTGTAACCCATCAGGCTCCTCTGTCCATGGGATTCTCCAGGCAAGAATACTGGAGTGGGTTGCCATTCCCTTCTCCAGGGGATCTTCCCGGCCCAGAGATTGAACCTGGGTCTCCTGCATTGCAGGCAGATTCTTTACCATCTGAGCCACCTGGGAAGCCCTATCTTATATATATTTTATCACAATTTGTAAAAACCTCCAAAACCTCAACTTAGAAATCCTCTCCCTCAAGAGAGCTGTCTTCGAAGCCCAGCTCCAAGTCAGAGCTGCCCAGGAGAAACCCCGAAGCCCTACGGGGACAGGTCCCGAGTTTCATCCCGCCACGGCTACTCGTCATCCCGCCGGGAAGGTCGGGCGCCAGGGCCACCATGAGTCACCAGCACACACAATGGTTCATTCAGAGACAGTGCCGGGCGTGTACTGTGTTGGAATTTCTCTGTGTTTGCTCAGCCTAGGAGCTCTCTCCCTAGCCAGGTATGAGTGGATCTCAACCATGGGTGCCCACACACCAACCTCCCTTTTGACTGCCGGTCCGAGACACTCTCAGATCTATGAACAGAGGACCTGGGAGCCGATGCTTCCCCACCTGTGAAGTCAGCAGCTGTGGCTGGAGGAGCCCAAGTCCCCCGCCCCCACCCCTTACCAGCAAGCTCAGAACCCCGAATACCTGGATCCACCAGGTTATCTGTCTCCTCCCTGCTGAGCACACGAGCGCAGTGAAGGCAGCGCTGTGCTGGCTACTTTCACCAACTTCCGGGAGCTGGCTGAGCACAGCACATCCCAATTCCATCCTGGCCTGAAACCACCCACGGTGGATGCGCTTACAGGATGGAAACTGACACACACCACCTGTCAGGGATAACCCTCCAGAGAGCTGGACATCAAATAACGACTGGCCCACCATTGGGTATAAGTATTAAATTATTAAGACTGATGGCCATTTCCTTTCAAGACTTGCTAGAGAACACTGCATTTTCCGAATCTCAAAGACTGTCAGAGGTCCCCCTCCAGAGACGTTCCATCCTGCAGTGACTGCCCAGAGAAGCCAGCCGCGGCTGACTATCACCAGGAGTCACAGACCCAAAGGCACTCAGCCTGGGCCCCAGGCCTAGTTCTCCCTGAGAGACCCCCTGCAGGACAGCCCTTCACGCCCACTCAGTACCCAAGTTCAGTCCATGTTCATCTTCTCATTTATTAATAAGAATCTTCAGAACTATGCAAGATAGAGATGAGGCAGTTTTCCTGCTTCAGAAGGTATGAAAACAGCCCTCGAGAGATTACATGAACTAAGAAGGTCAGTCTGTCAAGAAGCTGAAATTAGACTTGAGGAGGGCTATCTGGCGGAAGGCTTACAGGACTGTCAAGTACAGCTTCACAGGCTGTGCACTGCCCAACTCCAGAAAACACAGTTCAACAGAGACCTCAATGTATTCAACCCCTGAGGCTATGAAACAGGGAGGCCTTGAGAGCTTATGGGAAAAGGGAGTTAAATCTCTATCATCATTGGGATAAATTCTTTTTATAACAATACTCTCCCTTTCTAAGCCTTGTATTGTGTACGTGTCAGGAAGCCCAACTCTCATATCCATACCTGACTACTGGAAAAACCATAGCCTTGACTATATGGACCTTTCTATATTCATTGGAAGGACTGACGCTGAAGCTCCAATACTTTGGCAATCTGATGCAAAGAGCTGACTCATTGGAAAAGACCCTGATGCTGGCAAAGATTGAAGGCAGGAGGAGAAGGGGGCGACAGAGGATGAGATGGTTGGATGGTTATCACCGACTCAATGGACATGAGTTTGAGCAAACTCCAGGAGGTGGCGAAGGACAGGGAAGCCTGGTGTGCTGCAGTCCATGGGGTCACAAAGAGGTGGACATGACTGAGTGACTAAACAACAGGAAGCCCAACCCCAGGGCTTATTGTGGGGGCTCCAACCCCTTCCTGCTAGCATTTCAGAGAGGAAGGAGGGACTCTGAGCTCTCCATGGAAATCTATGAACTTGTGAACATTTCTTAATTTCTAACATAAAAGCGTGTGTTCACTTAGAGACTGAAATTGAACAACTGCCCCAAGTTAATTAAGAACCCAAGCGGAAGTCTCTCTCTTTGTACAGAGACCTTCAGTCTAAAAGAGTCAAAAGGGGACCCGCCTCCCACTCAGGCTGGTCATCTTGGTGGCAGATGAAAGCTGGAATTTCTCTCTCTACTGCCAACACCCTCAACAGGTGGGGAAGAAAACAAAACACATCGTAATTCTGGGATGGGGACTTGCAGATGGAAAAGAAAATCAAGTTCAAGCCAAACACTCCTCAAGACAATTGGAAAAACTCGATGACAAGACCCAATCCTTTCATCCTTCAGACTGTTGTTGTTTAGTCGCTCAATCGTGTCCGACCGACTCTTTTTGTGACCCCGTGGACTGTAGCCCGCCAGGCTCCTCTGTCCATGGGATTCCCCAGGCAGGAATACTGGAGTGGGTTGCCATGTCCTTCTCCAAGGCATCCTCCTGACCCAGGGATGAAACCCAAGTCTCCTGCATCGATAGGCGGGTTCTTTACCACTGAGCCACCAGGGAAGCCCTCATCCTTCAGATACCCTGGGAACTTTCAGAAATGTTTTGAGAAAGGCCAGATAATCCTGACATTCCAAGTCAAACGCACTCTCACTACACTCAGGAAGCCTTCAGGCAGGCAGGGGTGGGGGTGTTCAGAGGACACCAGACACGGCCGGGGACCAGGGGCTGTGCTCATTCCCCCCCTCGGGGGGAGGAGCAGGGGGGTGGGGGCCGCAGGCAGGGAGGAGGGCCTTGTCTGGGGCAGCACGAGGAGCTGGCCACCTCTCTCCACTCCCTGCCCTGGGAAGAGCCTGCCGTAGCCGGGCACCCACAGACACCCTGGCTCACTCGGACACTGTCCGTGGGGGCTGCCAGCCTTCCCGGTCAGGCCCGGTTTCCTAGAGCTGATCTCCAACCTCAGCCCAGGAAGACAAGCTTTCCCCTGGGATACGGGCAAGGTACTGCTTCCCTGGTCTTGGAACCTCAGCCTCCCTGCCCCTTTCAGGACAGAACAGCCTAGCGGGTGAAGGCAGCCTCTGATGCCATAAAAAAAGGAGTTTAAAACCTAGTCACAGGTTCAAGGGGCTTCCCTTGTGGCTCAGCTGGTAAAGAATCCACCTGCATGCGGGAGACCTGGGTTCGATCCCTGGGTTGAGAAGATCCCCTGGAGAAGGGAAAGGCTACCCATTCCACTATTCTGGCCTGGAGAATTCCATGGACTGTAAAGTCCATGGGATCGCAAAGGGCTGGACAGGACTGAGCGACTTTCACTTTCACAGGTTCAAGAGGGAGGGGACATATGTATACCCGTGGCTGATTCACATTGAAGTATGGCAGAAACCAACACAACATTGCAAAGCAATTATCCTCCAATTAAAAATAAATACATTTACATTTTTAAAAAACCCACTTGCCACTTGAGGACTGCCCCACTTTCAGCAAGTCACCGATGCGAAATGGACCATTAATTTACACACAAGAAAAATATTGCCAATCATAATTGTAAAATGCCAACAACTGTAACATATCTGAAACACCCAGATGTTATAATATAAAAAAAAATGTGTCATGGAATAGAGGAACTATGACTCTTAAGCTTTCTAACAGTTACAGTTCCTACCTCAAGTTGTTGGGAGAGTTGAGTTAATAAATTAAAACACTTAAAACTGGGCCAACCACAGAGTAAGCACCACATAAGGTCAGCTGTCATCTTCACATCCTTGAGATTGAGGAAAGGCCACAGGAATTTTTATAATCTCAGAAAAAAAAAATCATGGCACAGGAAAGAAACCTACAGAAACCCTTGGCAGGCAGCACATCTTCATGAAAAAAGTAAGTGTTTAGAGGCCACTAGATCCAGGTTTGAATTCTAGCCAAGCTTCTTAGGCAAGTGATTTTTACCCTCTGAGTCTGTTTCCTCTACTGAAAAGGAGAATAAAGACACAGTATCACGCTGGCTTGGTTTTAGGATTAAAGAAGCTAATGTATACTTAGCCATTGGCACAAAACAGACATTTAATACATGCATTTTGTCATGTGGGTACTGAGTGTTTTTCCTAAACACTGTTTGGAAATGATCACCATCATAGTTCAGAGGAACAAAAAAAACAAAAAACACCCGACTAAAGAAAAAGAGCCAGAAAAGTAATAGCAAACAACTGTGCTATTCTGTCGGCTGTAAAAATCCTCAGTCCAGGGAACACAGCTGCTGTGTGGATGTGGAGATGAAAACAGCTGCTGTGTGGACGCAGGCTTGGGAAGAGCCTGCGTTTGAGCAGCTCACAGCCTGATCTGGTCTTGGCCCCATAAGTCACCAGAGACACTGGATGGGGACGGTGTACATTAGACGACAGAGAGGGGAGGAAGGGGGGGTGCTGAGCCCCAGCATCACACCAGGGTTCCTGTGAGGTCCAGGAGTGCAGAGGTGACTGAGTGGGCTCACGGGGAGACTGTGACTCCCCAGCGGCAGCCAGGTCGATGGCTCAGCCCCTCGCGCCTTACACTGAGCAAGGATGCCCGCACGTTCCTGTGAGTCCTCTGCCCTTTCCAGTCGGGATCACGTGGCCCAGTTCTGGACCTCTTTCCCTTGCTCTCGCTCACACCCACCCTTGGTGCCCCATGGTCAGGCGCTGGTGGCTTTTCTCTCCTTGCCAACGATGCCCCATCCCAGCTCCACTCCCTCAAGACACACTCAGCAGGTCCGGGGGCTTCTGACCTCTGACCTCCACCCCCTTCTAGAATACAGATCCCCTGTAAAACAACCCACCAACCCCTGGGGAGACGCCCCCACCCCCCCCAGACCAGGCTGGAAGACCTGAGATCCCGGCGGGCACCCAGAGAAGGTAAGGTCCTCTGTGCCCACAGTGGGAAGGAGTGCCAACAAGGGAGGACCAGGCTTCTCTCACCTCGACTTCTGCCCCAGCCTGGGGAAGCCGGCTCAGCTAAATAAAGGAACATTTTAAAAGTGGGTAGTAGCTGAAATAAAACGACTAAATCCCACAGCCTCTCCAAACTCACGTGAGAGAAGCTCTGCCCGACACTAGAAGTCTATAGCCCCGTGCCGCCCTCCACGTGGGTACTCACCGGACTTCAGCCTGAGCTCCCCCAGGCAGCCGTAAGCATCGGTGAGCTTCCCGTACTGGCCTTTAATGACCTCCTTTTCTTCCGGGGCTGCGGGAGAAACACAGCACAGACAGCATCAGCCGAACCTCCTGGTGGAGTTCACTCACTGCAGCTTCCAATGCGGCTCCCACCCACTCGGCAAAGAAAACGCAGTCAGTAGCTCGGCCCCAAGTCATTTGTGTGGAGGCTTGTGGATCAGCAGATCGCCGAGCTCCAGGGACTGAGACCTTCCCACCTGCTCTCTGAAAGCTCCGGCAGCATCCTGGTGGGGAGGTTGCTGCAGAGGCGGAGGGGAGTCCCCGGCCGGCAGAGGTGCTGGGTTTGAGGCGGGAGCAGGTGTCTCAGGCCAGCCCCGTCCCTCGGTACTGCAGCCCATGTGCTCAGAAACAGCACTGAGTCATCGCTCCCTGATGGGGAGGACCTTCCTTCCTAAGTGTCGTCCACCGGAGGCCGCATCTTGCAAGTGCCCACCCGCCCCCCGGGGACCTGCTAACACAGGAGGGCTGAGCAGGAGGCCTCGGTGACCCTGGTGCTCAAGGTCCGGGGCCAGTGATTCCCAAGGCTGGCTGATGAGCAGAGGTCCCGGGGTCTTCAGAGTTACTAGAAACACCCAGGGCAAGACCCAGCCTGCTGAGAAGCAGCAGCAGAAAAACTGGCAGAGGGAAGGACCGGGACAAGTAGGGAGCCCTAAACCTTGACAATGACACCACAGACACCCTTGGAGGTGCCGCTGGCTCTTACAGGGGCCAGGACTTTGTACCCTTTTCTCAGAAGAACGTTCCTAAATGCATAGAACAAAACACAGACACGGGTGAACCCCTAAATAAGGACCCCGCAAACACCATTAGGGCGACTTGCTATGGAAGCAAAAACTCAGCCTCAGCCGAATTCACCTAATACAAGGGCTCTCCACCTGCGGAGACAGAGGAAAAAGCCTGGCAGACACCACGGCTTCACAGACAGCTTTTGGGGGGATCTGTATCTCTAAAAAGTGAAAGTGAATGTCGCTCAGTCCTGTCTGACTCTCTGCGACCCCATGGACTGTATACAGTCCATGGAATTCTCCAGGCCAGAGTACTGGAGTGGGTAGCCTATCCCTTCTCCAGCGGATCTTCCCAACCCAGGAATCAAACTCAGGTCTCCTGCATTGTAGGCAGATTCCTTACCAACTGAGCTACCAGGAAAGCCCTATAATCTCTAAAATTGTATGCAAAATTTTTGATGTATATTTTTATGAGACTGGGATTCGTAATTTTCATCAGAATCTTCAAGAAGCACTAAGGTTAAGAACCAGTTTAATAAATGATATTTTCCTCCAAAATTCACATGACTTTTTCTAATTAGGGTTTTTTGCTGAGGTAGGAGGGAGCAGAGTAACCTAAAGGTAATTACCCAAAGTCGGGGCTTCCCTGGTGGCTCAGCAGCAAAGAATCCACCTGCCAATGCAGAAGACTCAGGTTCAACACCTGGGTTGGGAAGATCCCTAGAGAAGGAAACGGCAACCCATTCTAGCATTCTCACCTGGAGAATCCCATGGACAGAGGAGCCTGGTGGGCTACAGTCCATGGGGTTGCAGAGCAGCCACTAAACAAGTGTATATAAGTCAGTCCCAATCTCCCAACTCACTGCACCCTCGCTTCTGTCCACATCCTCCTCCCTCTTCAAAACTAGCAATCGCATCCCTCCAATCCCTGCTTCCATCTTCACATCTCATTCTCTCTCCCTCTCCCGCCTCCCTCTTCCATCTGTTAAGGACCATTGTGAGTACACTGGGCCCCTGGATCATCCCCAACAATCTCCTATCTCAAGGCCCTTCATTTAATCACAAGTGCAAGGCCCCTTCCGCCACATGCGGTAACTGTCACAGGAAGTGGGCATCAGGACAGGGGCACTGAGGAGCCCACAGATGGGCATGACCCACTTCCTGGAGCCCGCGGGTCTTTGCTCCCACACTGATGACAATGAGGAGGACAAGGCAGCCTTAGCACCCACCCCGGTCTGCTCCCCGATGAGATGAAGGGCCTCCTCCATCCAGGTGATGACGAGTCCACCGTTCAGGGACACCCCTGGTGCCGTGTGCCTACGGAGCCCTCCTGGAAGTGGCCTGCTCCCTACTCTAGGGCAGGTGAAGCCTGTGAAATCCCATCCCCGCAGGTGGAAGCGAACTGCTCCCTGCAGGCCTGATCAGCGCCACACGTGGTGCCTCCTGGTCTAAAGAGAGGAAGGTAAACAGGCAGCTTCCCAGTCCTCGCTGCGGTGGACATGTTGATCAATGCAAGAGCATAATTCTGACACACACACACACAAAATCATATTTCAACCCGCAAAGCTTTACAAAGCCTTTGCACAGAACCCTGAAGCCTGGATCTCACCCTGTTGACCCTAAAATGAGGAGGTCTTTGTGCCTTTATGTCCCTCTGCAAACAGTCCTGACCAAACAAACAAAACCCTGGGAAACTGCCGGCCAAAGGAACCTGGTCAGATCCACACTTCAGAGGTGGGGACGGCACCGCAGGAGAAGCTGTGGAAACAGAACTGACCGCCCGCCCTGCTGGGTCACGGAAGACAAGCACACACACCAAGTCCCCCTGCACTGGGAAAATCAAACAAATACAAATAAAAAAAAGATTTCTCACCCTGTTTTGAAAACAAACAAGCACAGCACCACCAGGCCACCCTGTCCCATTCGAATCCTGTAAATGATCAACTCCTTCATACAGAATCAACACCACCATCCCTGGCTTTCACGCCAGGCACCTCACAGGGGGTCACAACCTGACTGCACGTGACAGGCTTGGGAGAAGATGCTTTTCTTCCACCACAAACAGATGCTGCTGCTGCTGCTAAGTCGCTTCAGTCATGTCCGACTCTGTGCAACCCCCTAGACGGCAGCCCACCAGGCTCCCCCATCCCTGGGATTCTCCAGGCAAGAACACTGGAGTGGGTTGCCATTTCCTTCTCCAATGCATGAAAGTCAAAAGTGAAAGTGAACTCACTCAGTCATGTCCAACTCTTCACGACCCCATGGACTGCAGCCTACCAGGCTCCTCCATCCATGGGATTTTCCAGGTAAGAGTACTGGAGTGGGGTGCCATTGCCTTCTCCAACAAACAGATGAACTGTAAACAAACTGGGTGGCTTAAAACATAAAAACTTTCTCAGCTCTTGAGTCTGGAAGTCTGGAAGCAAGGTGTCAGCTGACCACCGTCCTCTGGAGGCTCCGGGGAGGGTCCTCCCCTCCTCGTCCTGGCTGGTGGTGGCCATCAATCTGGACCTTCTTTGGCCTGCAGCTGTGTCACTGCAACCTCTGCCTCCTTCGTCACATGGCCATCTTCTCCCTGTGTGGCTCTGGGTCTCTCTCCTCTTGTAAGGACACTTCATCGCATCGGATTGGGGCCCTCCCCCACTCCAGGATGACCGCATCTCAACCTAATTACATGAAGGACCCTATGTCCAAACATGGTCCCATTCTGAAGTATTGGAAGTTAGGACTTGCATGTATCTTTTGGGGAACACATCTGAACCCATAAGATTCAGTAACCTTTTCCTTCCAGAAGCCAGCCCTGTTAAAAGTTCACACTCTCTGCAAAGCATCTCTCCTTTTCTCCAGGCCTTCCCCTCCAAGGCTCCTTCCCACCCCTGCGATGTGTAAGTGGGACGCGTCCCACCCCTGGGAGACAGGGCCTCCTCACTGCGCCCCCAGGACCCCCAGAGGCCTGGCCTCCCAGGCAACCTGTTTCAAAACTGCCCGACACCGCCACTTGCCCCAGATAACCGTATTTCCTCACTTTGTGTCAAAGGAAGAAGAAATCCATTTTGTTCTTAAAAGGGAGCTCACAAACCAAAAGCCTCAGGCAGGTAATGAAGGAACGAAGCTGCAGGAAGGGGGCTGTGGGTAACCCAAGGATACACACGCGTTCTAATGGGGACATGTGGTCCGTTTCTGCCCACTGCCCCCAGGAGGTCAGGCCAGCCTGGGTGCCAGCGAGTTTCCAGTTTTTTGAGAGAAATAGGACACTTCTGATTTCTCAGTGTTGGCAACCAACCCAGGTTTATTTTAAGCTCCGAGTGGGCTGCACGCACCTCTGCAGACTGTATTTGGTCTGCCCATTGGCAACTTCTGTCCTTCCTTACTTAATGGCTCAAAAATAGAATTTTCCTGTCTTCTGCGCTTTTGTTGCATTTCCGAAGGGTTCGTCCACGTGAGAATGTTTTTGCTTCCCCCCGCTTGCCGCCCCTCCAACCCCGACCATCGGCCACGACTTTCCAGGAAGTCCTCCCCTTTACTCACCTGCCCTTGTCCTCAGCCACCTCTTGCCCTGGGAAATAGCCGTTCATTCCAGTGAGTATGTATTTGAGGGCCAGCTAGGCACAGGGACCCAGTAGGGACCCGAACAGACCCAAACCCATCTACCCCAGAGGCAGCCAAGGCAGGTGCAGGGCCTTGGCAAAGAAGGGACACGTGTCATGAATGGATGAGTGATGACCGTGGAGGCCAACCCGCTGGGGGTGGGAGCCAGGAGCAGTGGCCCCGACAAGGCTGTCACAAAGGTGGTGGAGTGGCAGCGTCTACCCGGGGCCGGGAACCACATAAGCTTCCTGCCAAGGGGGACAGACGTGATCAAGGAGCACAATACAGACGGTGACGTGAGCTAGGAAGAAAAAGTGAACAAGGAAGAGGGGTGGGAAGTGGGGGAATGTGGACTTTCAGACAGTGTGGTTTGCTAAGGTCTCACTGCAGGGCCAATCTTTGAAAGCAGATGAAGGAAAAGAGGGAGATGGCCAAGCGGAGGGCTGGGGAGCACTGTGAGCCCAGAAGAGCATGTGCAAAGGTCCCGGGGCTGAAGCATCCCTGGAATATGAGGATCAGTGAGGTCAGCGAGTCTGACAGAGGGAATGGAGCCAGGGACACGCTGCAAAGCACCGTCTAGGTCACAACAAGATTTGGGGTTTTGCTGAGTCAGAGGGAGGCACTGTGGGATTTTGAGGATCACTCTGGCTGCTTGGTTGAAAACAAATCCATGAGGGCCAAGAGGCAGGCAAGGAGACCAGTTAGGAGGTGCTACAATGATCCTGGTGAGAGAGGATGCTTAGACCGGGGTGGGGGGGGCGGCTGGAGGTGCTAGGAATATGCACACACCACACACACACACTCACACACTTTATTATTATTGAAACTTCCAAAGAAAAGCAGAGTAGTGTAACTTTATGTGCCCACCAGCTCTGACTGGCATCTATTCACACTCAAGCTTACTTCATTCATATCCCCCATCTGAGAGGGTAACAGGCAGGAAGGCCAGGGGTCTCCAAACGCAGGAAATAGGCTGCAACTGTCCCTTAAAATTCTGTGTTGCTATGACGACACCTGGTTCCACCTGAACTTGACTTTTCTCAAACCTTGAGCTCCCCAATGCATTTTTCTCATGGAAATTTTTTTCTTAAGCTATGTTAATGAAACTATGTATTGGCTTTGGAATTTGCCTTTTTTCAAAATGGTTCCACCTGAGACTAACTTTTTTCCTTTTCTCAAACCTTGGGCTGATAATAGCTCAACAAACCAGTATTCACATCAATTGTTTTATGGCTGGGGGATGACACAGCTCCTGCCATCCTATCTCAAAAATGCATATTGTGGGAGAGGGGCCTGCTGAAACTCCATCAGCCTTGAGGTGTCTCTCTTATCTGATTAATAGCTTTCTAACAGACATAAAACAGCTTGCTGAAAGTAGCAGGGGGGCATCCTCCATCCCCCTTCTGATATCTGTGTCAGAAGCTTTCTCTGTATCTTTCTCACTTTAATAAAAATGTGCTACACAAAAGCTCTTGAGTGATCAAGCCTGGTCCCTGGTCCCGGAGTTAAATCTTCTTCTTCGGAGATCATGAATCCAACATAATTCACCATAAGCTATCTCATCCATCTCTGACACCTCACGTCAGTCTCATCTTGTGGGCTCAGACAATAAGCAACAATCAGTGTCAGGAGTTTAAAAAAAAAAAAAACCCACCCTAACCCCACTAAATCAGAAACTCTGGCCTTGAGACCCAGAAATCTGTTTTCACGAGTCCTCCACTTGAGAACCACTGCCCAAGATTATTCCAAGTAAATTCCAGACTTCATATTGTTCTAGCTATAAATATTTCAGTAAGAATCTCTAACAGATGAGGCTTCCTTTTAAAAATACACCACAACACCATGATCATATCTTTAAAAATGTAACCATAATTCCTTAACATCATCAAATACCTGCATATACGTCAAAGGCAAATGCAAAAGGCTTTGTGGACAGACCGTCGGACGTGAGAGACATGAGCGAAGGGCAGGTTTCAAGGATGATGCTGAGTCCTGATGCTGAACAACCGACAGGATGGTGTGACCATCACCCCCGGTGTCCATGGAGACAGACAGGCCAGGTCTGGGCAGTGCACCAGGAGTGGGGGTCACACTGGCCCCGGTAAAGACTTCGAAGATGCAATTGTGCCGGCTGCAGTCACACGGGCATGTTGGCTGAAGATACAAACTGGGCGCCCCCGGCCAACAGAAGCTCCTTAAAATCACAGACTCAGGGAGGTCACCTGGGGAGGGCATGGAGGGGGACAGGGTGCTTAAAGGTCTGGGAGACGGAGGAGAAGAAGCCAGAAAGATACAAGGAAAAGGTGCAGTGCCTGGTGTCAGGAGCCAGGGAGAGTGTGTCAAGGAGGTGAGATGGGTCAGCGAGGGGGTCCCATGCTGCCCTGAGTCCCTTCCCAGCAGGACTGAGCGCTCATCATTCGAGTTACACACAGAGGTGAGCCAGGGAAAAAGCAGCTTCCGTAAAGATGAGGGGCAGAATCCTGAATCGAGAGGAGGCAAAAATGGAGGCTGGGAGTAGAAGCAGTTCCTTGAGGAATTCATCTGTGTGTGTGCGCGCACGTGTGTGTGCACGTGTGTGCGCGCATGTGTGCACATGTGTGTGTGCGTGTGTGTGTAGAAATGGGGGGCTGGGAGCAGAAAGTGGGGTCTAAAGGTTTTCCTAAGAAGAGGAGTTAGCACTGGTTTGCACGCTGGCAGAACTGATCCAGGGGAGGTTAAAAACTGCTGGAGGGCAGAGAAGGGACCCAGCGATAGCGCCCGGGATGGGGTCATGGCCCTGACCTGTGAGTGGGGGCCACGTTAACAAACAGTCTGTCTACAGGAGAGTGGGAGGACATGGGGCAGAGGCGGCGGGTGGCCGGGGTGCAGGCTGTGGGCGGAAACGCTCTCCTTGCGCCTCCAGTTTTCTCAGTGAATTGAGAAGAAAGGCGTCTGCTCAAAGGTTCAGCAGGAAGAGCCGTCGGAGGAGGCGGGAAGGTGAACGGGACATGGGCCTGGTGACCCCCAAGGGGCACCTACCAGCGTGGCGGTGGGTCTGCTCCAGAGACGTCCAGCCACACGGAGGCAGGTCCAGGCGAGGACAGGAGGACCTGCCCAGCAGTTCCCCAGAGGAGTAGGGCCCAGGAAGTGAGGGGCGGGGTTGGGGGGGTGCAGAGGGGTGGGGAAGGCATTGGAAGAGGAGGCAGGTTCACCTCCTACCCTGCTGGTGGGAATGTAAGTTGGTGCAGCCACTATGGAAAACAGAATGGAGGTTCCTTAAAAAGCTTAAAAGAGAGTTGCCATAGAATCCAGCAATCTCACTCCTGGGCATATATCCGGACAGAACTGTAATTCAAAAAGATATATGCACCCCTATATTAAAGCAGCACTGTTCACAGTTGCCAAGGCATGGAAATAATCCAATGTCCATCAGGAGGTGTATGGATAAACACTGTGGATAAATGAAAATATATATTTGTTCGTCATTCATTTCTTCAGTCACTGAGTTATGTCTGACTCTTTGTGACTCCATGGACTATAGCCCGCCAGGCTCCTCTGTCCATAGAATTTCCCAGGCAAGAGTACCAGAGTGGGTTGCCATTCCCTTCTCCAGGGGATCTTCCTGACTCAGGGATTGAACTCGCATCTCCTTCTTTGGCAGGAGGATTATTTACCACTGAGCCATCAGGTAAAGAATGATGGCTTTACCTGATACACATGCACATACTTACACACATACACAAATAGAACACTACTCAGCCATAAATAAGAAGGAAATGCCATTTTCAGCAGCATGGATGGATCTAGAGATTATCACACAAAGTGAAATAAGTCAGAAACAGAAAGACTAATACCATATGACACCCCTTGTATTGGCAACCTAAAATATGATACATGGGCTTCCCTGCTGGTCCAGTGGTTAAGAATAAGCCTTGAAATGCAGGGGACACTGGTTTGATCCCTACTCCAGGAAGATCTCACACACTGTGGGGCAACAAAATCTGTGCGCCACACTACTGAAGGCCACACTGCCTAGAGCCTGTGCCTCGCAACAGGAGAAGCCACCACAGTGAAAAGCCCGAGCACCGCAACTAGAGAGTGGCCCCCGCAGGCCGCAACTAGAAGAAGCCCGCGCTCACCCTGTGTTGCTGTTCAGTCACTCAGCCATGTTTGACTCTTTGCAACCCCATGGACTGCAACACACCAGGCTTCCCTGTCCTTCACTATCTCCCGGAGTTTGCTCAAACTCATGTCCATTGAATTGGTGATGCCACCCAACCATCTCATCCTCAACTGCCCCCTTCTCCTCCTGTGCTCAATCTTTCCCAGCATCAGGGTCTTTTCCAATGAGTCGGCTCTTTGCATCAAGTGGCCAGAGTGTTGGAGCTTCAACTTTAGCATCAGTCTTTCCAGTGAATATTCAGGGTTGATTTCCTTTAGGATTGACTAGTTTGATCCCCTTGGTGTCACAAGGGACTCTCATGAGTCTTCTCCAACACCACAATTTGAAAGCATCAGTTCTTGGGTGCTCAGCCTTCTTTAGGATCCAACTCTCACATCTGTACATGACTACTGGAAAAACCACAGCTTTGACTTATACAGACATTTGTCAGCAAAGTGATGTCTCTGCTTTTTAATATGCTGTCTAGATCTGTCATAGCTTTTCTTCCAAGGAGCAAGTGTCTTGGAATTTCATGGCTGTAGTCACTGTCCACAGTGATTTTGGAGCCCAAGAAAATAAAGTCTGCCACTGTTTCCATTTTTTCCCCGTCTATTTGCCATGATGTGATGGGTTATATGCCATGACCTTAGGTTTTTTGCATGTTGAGTTTTAAGCCAGTTTTTTTCACTCTCCTCTTTCACCTTCATCAAGAAGCTCTTTAGTTCCTCTTTGCTTTCTGCCATTAGGATGGTATCATCTGATTATCTGAGGTTATTGATATTTCTCCCGGCAATCTTGATTACGGCTTGTGCTTCAGCCAGCTCAACATTTTACATGATGTACTATGCATAAAAGTTAAATAAGCAGGGTGACAATAAGCAGGGTGACAATATGCAGCCTTGACGTACTCCTTCCCCAATTTTGAACCAGTCCATTGTTCCATGTCCGGTTCCAGCTGTTGCTTCTTGACCTTCATACAGTTTTCTCAGGAGGCAGGTAAAGTGGTCTGGTATTCCCATCTCTTCTAAGAACTTTCCACAGTTTGTTGTGATCCACACAGTCAAAAGCTTTAGTATAATCAATGAAGCAGATGTTTTTCTGGAATTCCCTTGCTTTTTTTATGATCCAGCAGATGTTGGCAATTTGATCTCTGGTTCCTCTGCCTTTTCTAAATCTAGCTTATATATCTGGAAGTTCTCGGTTCACATACTGTTGAAGCCTGGCTTGAGGGATTTTTGAACATTATCTTGCTAGCATGTGAAATGAGTTCAATTGTGCAGTAGTTTGAATATTCTTAGGCATTGCTTTTCTTTAAGATTGGAATGAAAACTGACTTTTTCCAGCCCTGTGGCCACTGCTGAGTTTTCCAAATTTGCTGACATATTGAGTGCAGCACTTTCACAGCATCATCTTTTAGGATTTGAAATAGCTCAGCTGGAATTCCATCTCCTCCACTAGCTTTGTTCATAGTGATGCTTCCTAAGATCTTTTTTGTATAGTTCTTCTGTGTATTCTTGCCACTTCTTCTTAATCTCTGCTGCTTCTGTTAGGTCCATATCATTTCTGTCCTTTATTGAGCCCATCTTTGCATGAAATGTTCCCCTGGTATCTCCAATTTTCTTGAAGAGATCTTTAGTCTTTCCCATTCTATTGTTTTCCTCTATTTCTTTGCATTGTTCAGTTAAGAAGGCCTTCTTCTCTCTCCTTGCTATTCTCTGGAACTCTACATTCAGTTGGGTGTGTCTTTCCCTTTCTCCCATGCTTTTAACCACTTTATCTTCTTGCATTTCTTTTTCTTAGGGATGGTTTGGTCACTGCCTCCTATACAACATTATGAACCTCTGTCCATAGTTCTTCAGGCACTCTACCAGATCTAATCCCTTGAATCTATTTGTCACTTCTACTGTATAATCATAAGGATTTGATTTAGGTCATACCTGAATAGTCTAGTAGTTTTCCCTGCTTTCTTCAATTCAAGCCTGAATTTTGCAATAAGGAGCTCATGATCTGAGCCACAGGCAGCTCCAGGTCTTGTTTTTGCTGACTGTATAGAGATTCTCCATCTTCGGCCACAAAGAATATAATCAATCTGATTTCGGTATTGACCATCTGGTGATGTCCATGTGTAGAGCTGTCTCTTGTATTGTTGGAAGAGGATGTTTGCTATCCAAGGCCAAACTTGCCTATTACTCCAGGTATCTTTTGACTTCCTACTTTTCCATTCCAGTCCCCTATGATGAAAAGGACATCTTTTTTTGGTGTTAGTTCTATACGGAGTTGTAGGTCTTCATAGAACCATTCGACTTCAGCTTCTTTGACATTACTGGTTGGGGCACAGACTTGGATTACTGTGATGTTGAATGGTTTGCCTTGGAAACAAACCGAGATCATTTTGGTGTTTTTGAGATTGTACCCAAGTAGTGCATTTTGGACTCTTTTGTTGACTATGAGGGCTACTCCATTTCTTCTAAGGGATTCCTGCCCACAGTAGTAGATATAATGGTCATCTGAATTAAATTTGCCTACTCCCATCCATTTTAGTTCACTGATTCCAAAAATGTAGATGTTCACTCTTGCTATCTCCTGCTTGAACACATCCGATTTACCTTGATTCATGGACCTAACATTCCAGGTTCCTATGCAGTACTGTTTTTTACAGCACCGGGGTTTACTTTCACTGCGTGACTCACCTAAAACTGAGCATCGTCTCTGCTTTGGCCCAGCCTCTTCACTCTTTCTCTGCTCTTCCCTTCTAGCATATTGGACACCTATGACCTGGGGGGGTCATCTTCCGGGGTCATATGTTTTTGCCTTTTCATACAGTTCATGGGGTTCTCGAGGCAAGAATACTACAGTGGTTTGGCATTCCTTTCACCCAGTGTAGCCAAAAATAAACAAAAATCTTTTAAATTTTTAAATAAAATATGACACAAATGAAGTAATCTACAAAACAGAAACAGAATCCAGACACAGAGAACAGCCTTACGGTTGCCAAGAGGGAGACAGGATGGGAGAGGGGTGGATCGGGAATGGGATTCGCAGATGCAAACTATTATATAGAGAACCAATAAACAACAAGTTTCTACTATATATCACAGGGAACTATATTTGATATCCTATGATAATCCATAATGGAAAAGACTATATATAAACATGTGAAAAGAAATTTTTAAAGGGGTGGCAGGTTCACAGGATCGCAGTCTCACTGGGGACTAGGTGGGTGGAATTGGAGAACTGAGGGAAGAGCTGGAAAGACGAAGGTGGCAGATGAAAAGTGCAACGTCTGACGTAGATGGAGCGGCTGGGCTGACAGAAAAGAAGGTAAAACCATCAAGGAAACAGGCAATCTCAAGGAGGGACAGAGGGCAATGTGGTTCTGTGGTGTGGATGGATAAAAGGTCAATAGAGCTTGCAAGAGAATCTGACCCTAGGTTAGCCTCCTAGTCCAGTAAACTGATAAACACTGTCCATGTTACTAGACAACAATATGGCAAAAACGGACCATCTGGTAGCAGACATTGGACTAGGAGGAATCGCAGCTGACAGGAACAATGATGAGGGCCCAGGAAGACTCCTTGAACGGAGCAGTCCTTTAAGGGAGCCTGGAAGCTGAGCCACCAACACTGGATCCTGGGGCGACCGGGGGCAGGGGTGAGGCTTCTCAGCACCTGAGAAGACACCCCGTGATCCACGCCCTCCCCACCAGTCCCCAGGCATCCACACTGGTGACAGGGCTGCTGTGACGATGACTCCACAGAAGAACACTCCATGTGGCCCCGCCAGGAGCTCTGGTTCCTTTCCTGGGTACCGAGTGGGGTGTTGACAGTTTGGATGCTTAGATGAACCTAGAAAGACCTCCTGGTGGGCACTGGACATGAGCTTCCTGGTTGACTGCTTTCACAGCGGAGGGAAGAAGGACAGCCTGGAGTTGGCAAAGAGGA
This sequence comes from Giraffa tippelskirchi, assembly GCF_054371585.1. Taxonomy (NCBI): domain Eukaryota; kingdom Metazoa; phylum Chordata; class Mammalia; order Artiodactyla; family Giraffidae; genus Giraffa; species Giraffa tippelskirchi. The sequence continues at coordinate 157,354,297 of NC_137283.1, read as the reverse complement.
GCCTGGGGGACCACCATCCCATCCCTGGGTCCAGTGGGCCAAGGGCAGTAGAAGGCCAAGGGCTCCCCTGCAGGGGACGGTGCTTGCCCCAGCAGAGCGAAGCCGGCCCAAGATGCTGGTTCCCAGGACAGGGCTCTATCATCAGATGTCCCAGGGCCGGGGCAGGGCTCCTGGGAGCCACAGAGCTCAGCAATGCAGCCAGAATGTGCTCTGCTCTTTAAAACCCAGGCCAAGCAGGCCGTGCTCCCGGTCAGCAGGCGAGCTGTCTGGACCAGTCATCAAACCAAGCACATGTGCTTCTTTCTTTCACAATATTTTCCACAATCACACGCCTTAAGGAAATTCCAGCAAGGCCCAGCCCACGGGTCAGAAAAATAAGTAGGTCAATTTAACCATGCAGACGGCCCAAGACTAAGGCACTCCTTGTGCCTGTGTCCCTGGGCTGGATATCATACCAGCTTCTTCTATTTCATGGTCTCCAGAGGACAGAATCACTCAGATCCAGGTCAGTGTCTTCTTCATGTGCTAATTCTGAGCTCAGCTCAGACTGGCTTGTGGCCGTTCCTTCCAGAGTTATCAGTTGGGAGCTGAAGCAGCGCTCCAGAAAGACAATGGCCTTCCTCGGGCGGGGAGAGGGGTGGGTGGAGGCTGCTGGGGGGTTGCTAAGCAAAGGGGAAATCAAAACATCAGTCTGAAACAGAAGCTTGAGATGTAAGACAAAGCCAACCTGGCAGCCACGTCAGCCCTGCTAGGACACTTTCCTATGCTATCCCCAACCTTTCTTTCCCCAAAGTCCAAGCCACAGGAAAAGGTCAGCGGTGAGTGGTTGGCAGGGGACACTAAAAAAAGAAAAAAACGCTACCTAAGCAGATGCACTGCCTCCCAGCAAAAATGTGCTTGCGTGCACCACCAGCCAGAGGAAAAAAGAGGACAGTGGACCGTCTCCTGCAGCCACAGCTGGACAAACTTCCCTCCTTGCACCAGAGTCAGCAGAGGCTGGCGTGACCAGACCGGGGAAGGGACGCTTGTCCTTCTCAGACAACAGGGCTTGAGCGCTGGGCCGGACACTGGGCCTTGAGAGTTGTCTTTTTTATTTTTTCCCTAAAAAGAAGGAATCTGGGCCTTTAAAAAAAATACTGACACAAGGCTGACTATGGTTCTGACAGAGCCAGGCGATGGGGCTGAAGTCCTGCTCAGCAGTTCTTACACCTCCAGGAGAGGGCACCAAGGGCCGGACCAGCTGACTGAAGGACCATCCCACCCGACAGCACAAGAAGGAACGTAAATTACCCCCTTTTCCACAGAGGTGTGTGTGCTTCTCTTTGGACCCAGGGGACAGGTAGACCCTTCAGGCCAAGTTCACAGCCTGCCCACAGATGTCCACCCCCTCCCCCAGGGGGTTCCCCCCAAGCAAGTCCTCATGCGTCACTTCCGCCTACAAAACACCCTTCCATTTGCTTCCCGTGACTAACACATCAGCTCCACCCCCCGGGTCTGGCGCTGGAGGCTCCACTCCCAGCTACTTTTCCAGTTTCTTCTCTAACTGACCAGCCAGGCCAGTTCCAGAGTATTCCCCCTCTCAACGTCATTGTGGTCGTCACTCAGAAAGAAGTACGTCCTTACCCCACCTGAATGCCCCTCCCAGCCCTGCCAAATCCTGCCCGAGGGTCTCCTCCCTCACAGAGAAGCCCTGTTCCCATGCATGCACACACATCTACCTTTAGAAGCCATATTGTTGTTTAGTGGCTAAGTAGCATCCACAGACTGGAGCCCGCCAGGCTCCTCTGTACATGGGATTCTCCAGGCAAGAATACTGGAGTGGGTTGCCATTTCCTCCTCTGGGGGATCTTCCCGACCCAGGGGATCAAACCCAGGTCTCCTGCACTGGAGATCGTATAGATCATCTAATGCAACATGGGGCTTCCCAGGTGGCACTAGTGGTAAAGAACCCACCTGCCAATGTAAGAGATGCGGGTTTGATCCCTGGGTCAGGGATCTTCCCTGGAAGAGGAAATGGCAACTCATTCCTGTATTCTTGCCTGGAAAATTCCATGGACAGAGAGGCCTGGCACACTACAGTCCATGGGGCCACAAAGAATTGGACACAACTGAGCGACTGAGCACAATACAACAGGAGGTACAGGAAGGAAGCCAGAGAGAAGGGGAAAGTCACACCCTTTCACTTGTCAACCCCATCACTCAACAAGGATGCTAGACTCCTGCTGTCCAGGCACTGGGGGAGCAGCGGTGAGGCAGGAATGGAACCAGGAGGAGAAGCATCTTTCAGGAAGGAAGTGTGATCCCTGGGTGATTCTACTGGACGGAGGACAGACCTGCAGGGGATCCATCCGGCAATCTCTGGGGACCCTGAGGAAGGGCTTCAGAGGAGTGGCACGCCCCTAAGCCTCACTGGAACTACATCAGAGGAGAACAGGAGGAGAGAGCAGAGACGGCACACGAGGACAGACCCATCACGGGGGATGGCATGGAGCAAGGAGGTGGGGGAGCTGCGGAGACAGGGTGTATCTAAACATGAGGTTGCTGGGAGAAATATCAACAACCTCAGATATGCAGATGATACCACTCGAATCACAGACAGTGAAGAGGAACTAAAGAGCCTCTAGAAGAGGTCAAAGAGGAGAGTGAAAAAGCTGGCTTAAAACTCCACATTCAAAAAACTAAGATCATGGAATGCAGTCCCACCACTTCATGGCAAATAGATGGGGAAAAAAATGGAAATAGTGACAGATTTTATTTTCTTGGGCTTCAAAATCACTGCAGATGGTAACTGCAGCCATGAAATTAAAAGACACTTGCTCCTTGGAAGAAAAGCTATGACAAACCTAGACAGCATATTGAAAAGCAGAATCATCACTTTGCCAACAAAGGTCCAGATAGTCAAAGCTACGGTTTTTACCATAGTCATGTACAGATGTGAGAGTTGGACCATAAAGAAGGCTGACCATTGAAGAATTAATGCTTTCAAACTGTGGTGTCGGAGAAGACTCTTGAGAGTCCCTTGGACTGCAAGGAGATCAAACCAGTCAACTCTAAAGGAAATCAGTCCTGAATGTTCATTGGAAGGACTGATGCTGAAGCTGAAGCTCCAATCCTTTGGCCACCTGATGCAAATAGCTAACTCACTGGAAAAGATCCAGATGCTGGGAAAGATTGAGGCAGGATGGAGATGCAGGAGGAAAAGAGGGAGACAGAGGGTGAGATGGTTAGATGATATCACCGACTCAATGGACATGAGTTTGAGCAAACTCTAGGAGATGGTGAAGGACAGGGAAGCCTGGCACACTGCTGTCCATGGGGTCCCAAAGAGTCGGACATGACTTGGCGACTGAACAACAAAACATGAGATCCATCGCCTGTTGGTTTAACAGTAGAAATCACCCAGCTAGGAACGAAGGGGCAACTGGGGAATGGAGTCTTCAAGGTGAGAGGGGACAGGACCAGTGAAAAGAAAGAGGTGCAGGAGCTGGGAAGGCACGCACCCATACAGAGGGAGGCAGTGCCAGCTGCACGGGGCAGGCAGAGGACACGTCAGAGCTTGTCAAAGTTCTCTTTTTTAACGATTTTATTCTCTCAGTGACACAGGGAGTGAAATCATGACCTGAGAGGGCCAAGGTGTTGAAGGCTTGAGAAGATGAGAAATAGTCATCCGGGGGAGCAGAAGAGAAATCAGAGCAGGCAAATGCACCCAGACTACCGAACAGCATCGGAAACACTTAGGAAGTTGTGCCAGACAAATCATGCACTCGGGGTTTTCTCCAGAAGCATCCAGCCACATGAGAGCGTGTGTGGAGTCAAAGGAGAGGACCAGCTCGGGGTTGGAGCCTTTGCCTGGCAAGAATGAGGAGACAGAACGTTAGAAGAGTGGAGAGTGTGCTCAGGAGGGGGACGATCGGCATGGCTGGATAAGGAGGCAAGACAGGATGTGAGCGCAGGGAAGGTGGGGGGAAGGCTCAGGGACCACAGACTCACGGTCTGAGCAGAGGTCCTGGGCGGGCAGGAGGGCAGAAGGCAGCAGAGTGCAGGCCTGGTGCTAGACTCCCAGGGTGGTGTGATAACCAGTGATGAGCAGGTCTGGGGTATGAAGGAGATGGAAGGAAAGACTTGGCAGTGACGAGGCGAGGGTGGCAGACCTCACGGACACGACCTCACCTAGGATAGGGATGGGATAGGTGGCAGAAGGCCAGCCCGCCATGAATGGGAGTGTGGCTGGGAGGCGGGCAGTCTTCTAGGGAGGGCGAGGGGCCCCAGGGTTGGGGGGACAGCAGTGAGAAACACAAGGCCCAGCCCACCCCCAGCAAGGCTGCCAGGTTTGGGGGGGCGGTGTGAGCAGGTGAGGATGGGGCACAGTTCCAGGAGGCTGGTGTGCGAGCGGATCAACCTCCCCTGGGTCGATTCCTCCTCTGTATTTTAATCCAGAATCCAGACAACAGCCCCACTATTCGTTTCCTAGTTAAAACTTTTTGTTTGATCAATTCATCAGGGATCTGACCAGAGCAGTTTGTTCACCTGCGTTTGATGCTCACACACTGTCACAGCTTTGCAGCCACTCTCTTTGGGGACCTCTGCGACAAACCTGGGAGCGCACAGGTAGGTCCAGGGGAGATGATGGAAGTGCAGCTCAGCGCAGACACGTTAATATCACTTCACTACTCACATCCCACACATAGGTACTATCAGGGGGTGTGGTTCGTGACAGGTTTGGCTTCTTTCTCCATTTAAGTCTATTAGCTAAACACACCTGCCTATTCACAGAGGCCCCACCCAAAATCGGCAGTGGGATGTGGGAGGGGAACAGTCACACTTTTTTTGTTACAAAAGGGCAGAAGAAACCTTCTGGAATGAACCTAGCTACACTGTTTCATTGACTGGAAATTGTCTCCTCCAGCCAAAGGCTTTCCTCACCTGGAATCAGCTCCAGTCTGGAACAGAGAAGCCCGTGGCTGGCTCAGACCCTGACCTTAGAATCTGCACGTCTTCGCAGCAGAGATTCCCCAGGGACACACCAAGGACACTGGTCACCGTCAGGTGTCTGTGTGTGTTCTGAGAACTAAAGGTCAAAGGTGTCTGGGGCGGGCCGGGCTGGCTGGGCAGGAGGGTTTACTGCGGGGCCTGGCCACCTTTCCAGCACTACCTCGTGCTGGGCGTCTCCCAGGTCGGGGTACCCTGTCCAGAGGTCCCACCCTGGCCATCTGTCCAGGAAATCCTTCCCCTTTGGGGAAGCCTGACTTTACTGACTGCCTCTAAAGCCTGTCCCCCCACCCCACCCCGTCCCACCTTCCAGGGGGTCTGTTTGGCCCTCCCCAACTCTGGGTTTTTCCGACGGCTGCCACGCCTCCCACCAGCCCCAACCTCTGGTCACGGTGGCCCCGTCCTGCTTCCTGCCACTCCTGGCCTCAGCACCTGAGCCCTGCCCTGACGAGCGGGAACTCAGCTGAGCAGACATGTCCCTCGGAGACAAGTCGGATCTGGGCTTGTCTGGGGCTGACCTGGAGAGCCGCTCGAGAGAACCAAATGTCTGCAGGGACAGGGGTTGCCCTAAGGGGACAGATAGGTATGAGGGCACAGCCGCAGGCTGGAGGTGGGGTGGAGGAGGGGTGATGCCAAGGCAGTGTATTATCCGTTACCTGGGGCTTCCAGGCTGGAATCTCAGGAAAGAGAGGGCAAGAGAAAAAGAGAAAGCCCCTCACCCACCCAATGCTGATGACAGCAGCAGACTGACAATGTGGCTCCACTGCTCAGGCCATTTGGACTTTTTCTCAAGAATGTGTGGCTTTGGCTGTTTCTGTTGGATGACTGATCCTTCTTTGTGATCTATAGGCGTGCTTTTATAGTGTACGAAGGCCATCAATCTCTCATCCCTGCATGCATTGCAAGAGGCTGTACAGAGTTTCATTCCAGTTCCCAATTGTCTTTTAACTATATTTATGGTGCCTTCCAATATCCCAGAGCTTTAAATTTTTATGTAATCAAATCTCTCAGTCTGACACAGGAGGAGCCAGGGGTGCTAAAGTGAAAGTGAAAGTCGCTCAGTCGTGTCTGACTCTTTGCCACCCTGTGAACTATACAGTCCATGGAATTCTCCAGGCCAGAATACTGGAGTGGGTAGCCTTTCCCTTCTCCAGGGGATCTTCCCAACCCAGGGATCGAACCCAGGTCTCCCGTGTTGCAGGCAGATTCTTTACCAGCTGAGCTAGGTGCCTCCAATCCTGTTTCCAGACCTGCACGGTGGTTATACAGCAAGTTCATTTCGTGAAAATTCATGAAGCTATCCACTTAGAATTTGTTCATTTTTCTCTATATGTTATATGTCAATAAAAAACAGTTCTTAAATCTCTCAGGTTACTTTTCCTTTATGACTTCTGAGTCTTATGCTTTGCTTAGAAAGGCTTTTCATACCATCACACTGTGGAAGCTTCTCCTATATTTTCTTCTAATGCTTTAAAAGTGAGATTTCTTTACAGTTAAAACTTAAGAGCCTCTGGAATTTATATATTATTTAATGTAGGGCTCTTACTTAATTCATGTCCACATGGGCTTAACAAAACCTTTTTCAAACTCTCTAGCTCTGGTTCGCTGGAAGTCCTTAAAGGTAAAACATCCTCCACGTCACTAGATAACACTGCTTATGGCCAAAATGAACTTCATGAATGAGGAACCCCAAAGGGGACACCAGGCTTGGGGCTTCCTTAAGTGTGACAACTCTTGTAACCAGGCATGGCCCTTTGTGAACCCGGGAATCCATAACTATGGGGCTTTTATAAAGGGTCCTAGCTCCTTTTATAAAGAATCTGCCTGCAATGCAGGTGATGGGAGTTCAATCCTTGGGTGGGGAAGACCCCCTGGAGAAGGGAATGGCTATCCACTCCAGGATTCTTGCCTGGAGAATCCAATGGACAGAGGAGCCTGGTGGGCTACAGTCCACAGGGTTGCAAAGAGCTGGACACGACTGAGCAACTAACACTTTCACTAGCTCCTGTGGGCACAAGGCTTTAAGCTGGGGAGAAGCTAGTGAGCAGTGGATATCCATGTGAACAGTCACCTGCATGAACGGCTGCAAAGACCACTCACTCTCCCGGAGGAGAGCCAGGCCTTCTCTCTGACCAGACAGCCAAGGAGGACCAGCTCCTAAATATTCACTGAACAAAGGAAGTGCCCAGCTGCACAAACACCATTTACTGAGTAGCCCCTTTTCCCAGCTGATTTAAACTGACACCTCAATAAGAAACTAAATTATTCTATTTACATGAGTCTGTTCTGAGCCCTCTCCTCTAGCCTACTGACTTGTGCCATATCATTGTTATGACTTTACAGTATGATTTACTATCTGGTAAATCAAGTCTGTCCTGATCTTTTTCAAAATCTCCTTGACTATTTTGGCCATTTCTTCATCATTCAGCAGTGTTTCTGAGTCTCTCCGCACATCAGACAGTGTTGAGAAGACAATGCCCCTCTTATCAGTTTCCTGGGATTGCCAAACAAAGTACTGCAAGCTGGGGGATTGAAACAACTGCATGTGATTAAACAACAGCAAAATCCAGGAGCTGGCAGGGCCAGGCTCCCTCTGGAGGCTCTAGGGAGGGTCCTTCCTGCCTCTTCCCGCTTCTGGAAGCCCAAGGTGTTCCATGGCTGCTGGGAGCATCACTCTCGTCTCTGCCTCTGTCTTCGCCTGGCCGACTCCCCTCTGTGTGTCCATGCCTTCACACGACATCCTCCCCTGGGTGTGTACCTGTCTCTATGCCTTCTTTTCTTACAAGGACACCCGGTCCCATCAGATTAAGGGCCCGCCTACTCCAGGAAGACCTCATCTTAATCTGCACCTTAATTCCGGCGACAAGGACTTGACTCCCAAGGAAGATGACATTCAACTGAACTTATTTTTGGGGGGGGGCACACAACGCAACCTCCAACATCCCGCTCCCAAGGAGCTGGCATTCTCAAGACCTAACAGACGGCGCAAGCAAACACATAAGGTGATTTTGGCGACATGTGCTTCAGGGACAAGAAAACAGGTGTTGGAATGGAGACAGCTGGGGCGTGGAGGCCGCGGGCTAGTCTGGCTGGGGTGGTCAGGAACATCTCACTGAAGTCACTGAGTTGCGCCTGGGTGCAGACAAGGTGGCCAGGCAGACGGCATGGTGTGAGCAGGGATGATGAGGAAGGAACCGCTCAGGGTCCCTCGAGAGGACTGAGCCCAGGACGCGGTGAGGGATGAGGCTGGAGAAAGAGCCAGGGCACAGGACGCAGGCTGTGCAGGCTCGGCCAGGGTCGGTGTGGGGTGGACAGGACAGCCTGGGAGTGGCAGCCAGGAGGCCAGTTAGGAGGTGGCGCATGGTCCAAGCGAGGGGAGGCAGTGGCTGGACCAGCACAGCCGCAGCTGCAACAGGGGACCTGGTGGATTCAGATCTATTTTAGAGGGAAAGTGGGTCTCAACGCGCCGGTGGACTGGATGGAATGGAAGAAAAGAGCAGGGTCTGGAGGACTCAGGTTCTGTCCGGAGTATTAAGCCCACACGTGGGGGGAGGGGTGCTATGTGTGTGCGCTCAGTCGTGTCCAACTGTTAGCAACCCCGAGGACCGTAGCCCGCCAGGCTCCTCTGTTCATGGGTTTTCCCAGGCAAGAATACTGGAGTGGGTTGCCATTTCCTGCTTCAGGGTATCTTCCCGACCCAGGGATCAAACCTGTGTCTCTTGCATCTCTGCCATTGGCAGGAGGACTCTTTACCACTGGGAAGACCGGGGGGGGGGGCTGCCATTACTCAAAATGGGAAGATTAAGGTAAGCACAAGATTAAGTGGGGAGAGGGGGAGAGTCCCAGATATTTTAAAATCAGTCTGTAAGCTTTACATCAAACTCCTGTTGACTGGATTTTACTCATAGGTACTTGCATTTACAGATTTATTGAGAACAAACTTTTTACAATGTTGATGTTCCAAGAATATGCTGTACTTTTTCACTTACTCAGTGCGTCCATAAAGTTTTATAGCTTTACATTTATGTTTATTCCCAGAAACTGTTGTTACTGGGTGTGGAACCTGCTTTTCCTATTACACACTCTAACTGACTAATGATGGTATATGGGAAAACTTTAGATTTTCATCTTGAGCTTGAAAAGCAGCCACTTTATTAATTCACTAAGTCTAATGAACTATCACATACCTATCACCTAGCTCCAACAGGCATCAACATTCTCCCAATCTTTTTTCACCTGTTCTCCCATCCCCACTGTGCATGTACACGAGTCCGTCCGTCTGTCCTCCCAGAGTGTTGCCAAGCAAGTGTAAGACGTCATGTCAATGCACTCAGAGACGCCGGGGTCTGGCTCCTGGATTTCATAAGTGGACAGTCTTAGCATCTGCACCCAAAGACCCTGAGAGCATTCAGGAGGGGAGAAGACAGAACCACAGATATGATGGCTCTGCTGCAAGACCCAGGAGAAAGGCAGGAACCAAACTGAAGTCACAGGCCCATCCTCTAAAGCTCATGAACTTTCTTTACAGGATCACTCCTCCAGTCTTCATTCTCGGTCTGTCTTCTCTTTTAAGACAAAATTCTAATAAGCTCTTAGTAGCCTAATTTTCCTAACAGCAAGCTGACCCAGAAACCAAAAGGGGGAGGGTGCTACTGAAGTCAGACACACACCCAGAAACCCCCAAAGTGTGCAACGGCACGTCATTATCATCTCTCACTTCATAGATAGGTCTGGCTCCTGTGCTGTAAAGGCAGGCTACAATGACCAGTTCTGTGGTTGGATTAAAATTTTATCATGAACACACAAGCTTAAAAGGGCCACGACCTGTCCACATTCTCCAGGGCAGTCTCCAGGCCATACGGTGCCTTTTTGTTAATTATCAAAAAGCATCCGCTATGGACAGATTCAGACCCACAGTCACAGCTTGGAAAGCAGGGGGGCTTGGGAGAAAACAGGAGTTCAGCTCTCCTCACCCCCTCTTCTCACCCCCTCACCTCACCCCAGAATCTGGCACAGAGTCCTGGACCTTGCCCTGTGGTTCCATCCCAGACTCCTGAGGTCTTTGCAGATGTCAATATTTTTAACACTCTAATGGACATCATACCTCTTCCCCTGTCAACAAACAAGTAAAACTTAGAGAAATAATTGCCAATAGTTTTGTTACTCCTCGTTAAAATCAATTTATACCAGATAAACTCTCTCAGTCTTTACCCCAAACACCATGTGTCTGGAGAGAGGAAAGTAGCCCTTAGAAATGGGAAGTATAAGATTCTGTTGGTCCACTCCAGAGACATATGACTTCAACATGGAATTCTATTCTTGCAGCTCTACTGCTGGCCCTCTTGTGTTACCCACACGGATGTGATATGGCCACAGCTCTTTCCCCTGGTCCACCAGCACATCCCCTCCTGGTCCACAGGCTCCTCCTCCCTGGTCCACAGGCTCCTCCCCTCTGGTCCACAGGCTCCTCCCCTCCTGGGCCACAGACTCCTCCTCCCTAGTCCACAGGCTCCTCCCCTCCTGGTCCACAGGCTCCTCCCCTCCTGGTCCACAGGCTCCTCCTACCAGGTCCACAGGCTCCTCCCCTCCTAGTAGTCCCTGTGAAGAGAGAAGCAAGTGCCACTAGGCAGATGGACATTGTTATAAGGTCCTGGCTCCCTGGTGGCTCAAACAGTAAAGAATCCACCTGCAATGTGGGAGACCTGGGTTGGATCCCTGGGTTGGGACGATCCCCTGGAGGAGGGCATGGCAACCCATTCCAGTATTCTTTCCCAGAGAACCTCATGGACAGAGGAGCCTGGCGGGCTACAGTCCATGGGGTGGCAAAGAGTCGGACATGACTGAGCAACTAAGCAGAGGCCTGGGTGGGAAGCAAGTTATTTCCAGCCCTCATTTTTCAGTATTCCTTTCTCTATCCACACTATGCAAATAGAAGAGAACAAGTCCTTGCTGAAACAGGCCACGAGGCGAGTGTCACTGTCCTGTTTGCCGGAGCAGGGACACCATTACTGCCCCTGACACTCTCCCCACCCCCACCCCTCTCCGCCAGCAGGGGCCAGCTGGCTCTGCCTGACCTCAGCTCTACTTGGTTGGGAGGCAGGAGCAGCAGAGGACTGTCTCTGCTTCAACAGTTTTTCTGACATATAATATTTATCAGCCATGGATAAGATTGATGGTGAAGCTAAGTCCATGCAACATACAGGCAATAAAAACAGACAGATAAAACAAGCCCATACATCCCCAGACACAGAACTCACCCTACCCCAGTCTAGATTGTTAAAAAAAAAAAAAGCTACACAATATGATGAAAGGTATGATTTTTCAGGATGCCAGTGGATATTAATAAGAATCTGCTAAAAGAGCTACTGAATTAACACAATTTATGATACTTTAATGGCTTCTCTGGTGGCTTCTCAGGTGGTAAAGAATCCACCTGCCAATGCAGGAGACGCAAGTGATGTGGGTTTGATCCCTGGGTTGGGAAGATTCCCCTGGAGAAGGACATGGCAACCCACTCCAGTATTCTTGCCCGGAAAATCCCATGGACAGAGGAGCCTGGCAAGCCACAGTCCACGGGGCTGCAAAAGAGCTGGATGTGACTTAGTGACTACACACAACAACAATAATACTTTAATAAATACGGTTATATTCCTAATTTAAGCTTAAATTGATATGACTTAAAATATTTTTTTGCTGATTATAGGAAAGGGCCGGAATCAAGGAGAGACAATCTCACGCATTTTAATTAATTGATAAGTCTCCAATTTAAAACGTACAGCATCAGCTTCCTAGGTTTAGCTCAATCTTAGATCTGAGCCATGTTAGATTTTACTTTCCAAGTCATTTCTCCTAAGATTCAAATTTCTGGGTGGCTTATAATTTTAACTAGGTGTGTAAAGTAGGGGCGTTGCTTATTTGCTTATGCTCAGTATTTAAGGTTTGGCTGGTTTTTTTTTTTTTAAAAGACACAAGGAATCTGAGAGTGGGGGAAGGCAGGAGAGGTTGCTATTCATTTGTTTTCAGATGAGGATTCTGAGGCCTGGGGGATTCACTAAATTCCCCCAGAGGAGGAATAGCCTAAGGACTCAGGGCTACAATTCAGGTCTCCTCTCTCTTGCCAAGAGACAGGAAAGGAAACAGGTGAGGGATCGGGAGGACTTATCACTAGAACATTCCAGGGTCAGAAGTGAGGAAAGGAAAAGAGTTTGCTTTTCCTGAGTAGAGATTACTACTACCTGTCAGGAATGTCAGTACAAGTAGAACACAAAAAGGCAGCCGGCCAGCAGAGATAAGCTGCACACCATGCTCACCTCAAACCTGGCCATTTTCCCAGATCTTGCCGGGTGATCAGACCATCCCAGGTCTCCCATAGGTCTGAGCATCAGTCCTGAACACCCTGCCTGCTTCCCAACCCACCCCACCTCCCATGTCAACCGCGTTACTAGCGGAGCATTTGGTGGCCCAAGTTCTGCTGCGTGAGACCTCACAGTGCCTTAGAGGACAAAGAAAACCTCTCTTCCTTTCTCACCATCTGTTTTGTCCTGGACATCACCTCAGACCTCGTCAAAGAGCAGAAGTAGCAGCGGAGGATGCCCTGTTCTCAGGGAGCACGTGGTTTCCCTGAAATACACAAGGGTCAGAGAGCAGAGCACAGCATCCAGGAGGTGGGAGGGGTGGCCCATCACGCCCACAGCCTCAGGGAGGGGAGGAGGCAGGGCGGAAGTGGGCAGAGATGCAGGAACAGAATGAAGTACCAGCTCCCCTGATATTACAGAAACCTCTCTGGGAGAGTCCCATATCCTCAAAAAACCGGCCTTAAAATTAAGTCCAGACTTCTGCATTTGTACTTTGGAATTGCTCCCAAGAACCAGAAAGAGCTGCCCTGCCCACCCTCCACAGTTAACATGCTCAAAGTGAATCCTCCCGCCCGGATTCATTTTCTGAACCAAGAGGCTATATAGGCAAATCGTATATCCTGAGTGCAGACCGCTACATCCCCAGCACCCACCAGGTGCATCCAGCCTTCCTGGGTGGGGCACTTTGCTGGCCCCACTGGACCCATACCAGGTGCCTGGTGCCCAACCTAGGGTGCAAAGCGGTCTGTCTGACCCTTGGCAAAGCCACTCCCAGGCCCCCAGGACAAGCCAGCGGAGGACAAGAAGGTACACCCTGAGGGGCGCCCAGCACACATACTCAGGATCCCCGCCCCACTCAAAATCGAGGCGAGCTTCAGGAAGACACCATGTGTTACCTGTTTGACCATCCTCAATAGAGATGCATGTCCTTAGGAGCCTGGGGTCTCAATGCCACCTCTACCAAGGACCCCGGAGCTTCCTTCTGAGTCCTGAGTCCCATCCACGCTCTGTTCTAGGCTTCAGAGTGTCCTCAGAAAAGGACAAGACCCCGCACAGGGCTCAGCCCTGCCAGAACGCGGAACCCACACGCTTCCCGTGAAGATCGCCCGTTGGTAATATCCCACACACAGCTCAAAAAGGAGGGGACTGCTTCCCCCAGCTGGACAACCCTCTATAAAAAAGTATCAGATGGGGGAACTTCCCTGGTGGTCCAGGGATTTCAGAATCCACCTGGCAGCGCAAGGGACTCAGGTTCCATTCCTGGTCCAAGGAGATCCCACATGCCAAGGGGCAACTAAGCCCACGCGGCACAACTCCTGAGCTCGGGCACCACAGCTAGAGTCCGTGTGACCCAAAGAAAGATCCCACGTGACGTAACGAAGCCCTCGGGTGCCGCAACTCAGACCTGATGCAGCCCAAAGCGAATAAATCATTTGTTAAAATCTTCTAAAGTAAAAAAAAGAAGTGTCAGATGGAAACCCAGTCACAGTCGGGAGGCAGCATGGATGCTCACTCTCACCAGCAGCCCTTCTCTTCACTGAACGCACGTGCGTCCTGAAGCCCAAGATAAGCAGAGCGACACAGGACAAAAAGGCGTTTTTCATACAGTGGGTTTTCTGATTTTCCTAAGCACGAGACTTCAGCCAACACACCACTCTCTGGAGCCTCCTAGACCTATTCAAATCGCGGCTTGGCCACTAACTAGAAACAGAACAGAAACATGCAAGCTCTTACCCATCCCTGCGCCTCAGTTTCTCCAAGCGTAAATGGAGATTATCAGGATCTGCCCCTCTGTGAGGGCCAAAGCAGTCAATCCATGTAAACCACAAACAGCGCCCGGTACGAGGAAAGCACCCCACGAGGGTTAGCTAGGATGATCAAGTGAACCAAAGTTTATTTGACCACCTGAACATCCAAAACACTCTGTAACAGACATCCTTGAAGCAAAATGGGTTCGTGGGTATGTGTGTCTCCTGAGATATTCTAGCCAGAGGACACTGGATCATGGACAAGTATGTTTCTAAGGTTTTTCAGTAAACTGTCCTCAAGAAGGACATATTTATATAACAGGGCCCCCAATCTCCTTCCAGCAAGTCTCAGAAACAGAAAGTGCCTGTAAAGGGGCTGTTTGGTGTTGACTTCTGCTATGAATCCGGCATCTACCGAACTGCCCTCCGGATCTGCAACCTGGAGATGCCGGTGCAGTGAGGGGGTCTCACTGTCAAGCCCTCAGCTTGCTCAGGTGCACACATCTTTGCCAGCCTGATTTGATTCTACCCTGGAGGTGGGCTGGCCACCACACACACCCTAATGCTAGGGACCCCAATCTAATGCCCAAGTCTGAGCCTGGGGCAGTTTCCCAGGGCTTTGAGGACACTTCAAGTGGGGAAAAACCCACAATGAATTTCCCATCCTCAGGTGAAAAGGTAACACCATCCATCAACAGAAGCTGAGCAGCCAGAAATCACAAAGGGATACCTGGGGGCCCAAGGAACACCCCGGAGTGAGACCCAGACCCACCCAGGTGCCCAGGGCACACCTAGGCCAATATCGATGGGGTTTGAGCCAGGCACCCTCAGAGCCTTGCACCTCCCCACGTGGAAACAATTCTAAGGTATCAATCAAGTTCACAAACTGCTAAAAACAAACTACGTTCTATCCTCTTGGCTCGAGAAAGACACCCCACGACTAAGGTCAGGCCCAGAAGGTACCCAGCAGAAAGAGCTGCCCCCAGCCTGGCTGCCTTCTCTTTCCACCAATCCCCCAGCTCCAGGCTTCACACCACCATGCAGAGGCCTCATGCACACACCTGAGGACACCCTAGCAAGTGTGCATCCACCTCCACTCACACCCTGCAGCCTTGCCACACTGCTGCCCTGGACCCGGGTGGACCCACCCACTGCGCAGTCTGTCAGGGGCTCTGGGGAGAGACCAGAGCAGGCCGGATGTGGGCTGGGTACCACGTGTGCAGGAGATTCTAGGATCCTCTAGAATGTGGTCCAGAGATGGGAGGCGGGGCAAGCAGCAAGGGACACAGCCCCTCGGCATGACCCCTCATTCTCATGAGAGGCACGGGGCAAGGCCTCCCCCGCCGTGGTCCAGGGGCAGTGCGACCACTGGGCCCAACAATACTGTCCCAGGGAGGGGACACCCTGCTCTTCCAGGCTGTGGTTTATTCTTGCCGTGTGGTCAGTTCACTCTCAAAAATGTATCTTGGTCAGAACCTCAGAATCAATTCATACCATCATTTCTGTTGTTGGTCACAATTCAAACCATCAAATAAATTTTGGACTTACACAAATGCCAGCTGTAGGGGAGGAAAAAAGAAAGCAAGCCAAATAAATTAAAACTTGCTTGGCCATGAATCAGTTAGGAGATTTATTTTTCATAGAAAATTCAAGGATAGGTGACACAGAACAGACTGAGGAGCCTGGTAGGCTACAGTCCATGGGGTCACAGAGTCCAACATGACTGAGTGACTTCACTTTCACTTTCATTTTCTTTCATCCTGTGGTGTTGGAGAAGACTCTTGAGAGTCCCTTGGACCCCAAGGAGATCAAACCAGTCAATCCTAAAGGAAATCAACCCAGAACATTGGAAGGATGGATGCTGAAGCTAAAGCTCCAATAATTTGGCCACCTGATGTAAAGAGCCAACTCACTGAAAAGACCCTGATGCTGGGAAAGACTGAGGGCAAGAGAAGGGGGTGAGATGTTTGGGTGGTATCACCAACTCAGTGGACATGAGTTTGAGCAAACTCAGGGGGTTGCAGAGTTGGACACAACTTTGTGACTGAAAAACAACAATTCACTGTGAGTGACAGGTACAGGAGATTCACTTTTTCTTTCACTTTTGTGTACATTTGAAAATTTTCACAATTAAAGGTTAAAGGAAAAGTTTTGGAGCCATGCAGCCCCCCCTCAAAGAAAAGCTATGACCAACCTAGACCGCATATTAAAAAGCAGACATTACTTTGCCGACAAAGGTTTGTCTAGTCAAAGCTACGGTTTTACCAGTGGTCATGTATGGATGTGAGAGTTGGACTATAAAGAAAGCTGAGCGCCGAAGAATTGATGCTTTTGAACTGTGGTGTTGGAGAAGACTCTTGAGAGTCCCTTGGACTGCAAGGAGATCCAACCAGTCCATCCTAAAGGAGATCAGTCCTGAATATTCGTTGGAAGGACTGATGCTGAAGCTGAAACTCCAATACTTTGGCCACCTGATGTGAAGAACTCACTCATGAGAAAAGACGCTGATGCTGGGCAAGACTGAAGGCAGGAGAAGGGGATGACAGAGGATGAGATGTTTGGATGGCATCACTGATTCGATGGACATGAGTTTGAGCAAGCTCTGGGAGTTGGTGATGGACAGGAAAGCCTGGTGTGCTGCAGTCCATGGGGTCGCAAAGAGTCAGATACGACTGAGCGACTGAACAGATCCCAAAAAAGAGCCTGGCAAGATCTGAAGTCACATGCCTCCCAATGAGGTACAAAAAAGCCGGCAGAAGCACATACTAACCCGGTCTGCAATTTTGTCGATATTACGAGGAGCAAATCTGCAACTGGCCCCTGTCACACCAGGCTGCTGTACCCACCACCCCGGTCGCTGGCCAGGAGCCTGGAGCCCCCTCCAGGCTCTATCTGAGCTACAAACCTCACCCAGGAGGATTCATTCGACTCTCTCAGATGCTCTCAGGCAGGTCAAACTTCAAGTCACGGATCAAATAAATCCAGGCCACGGAGCCTAACAAAGTGGCCAAAGCAACCGTTCAGACAGAGCCTTGCCAGGCTCCATGGCCGAGTCTCCAAGTCAAACAAGACCTGACCCTGTGGCCTCTGTGCAAACAGCGGCAGCGGGGAGAACCCAGGCCCCTGTTTACATAGAACCTTTCCCCTCAGAAGCTGAAAGCAATTTCAGGACACTTGGTAATTAGCTTAATTAAATCTCAGGGGGCTCCTGGCTGCCTGTTTCACTCAAGCATGGCTGGGGGACGGAGAGGCGGGGCTGCACGCCTCACACACACGTGTAAACCCATCACACTCACAGGCCACCCTTCCTGGGGGGCTGTTTGCAGAACATGGGACTTTGGAGCCTTGTCACTGGCTCTACAAATGGACGAAATCCATGAACAATGCATCTTCATCTGGTCCAAAGGAGGATGTCTAAAAGGGACAAAGAAGACAGCAGGCACTTTTTGTCCCAGTATGCAAATGAGAGAACATCTGTATGCTAATTGTGGACCACGGACCCAGGGGAATTGTTACAGGCTCCGGCTTTGTATCGATATTTGAGAGGCCCTTGGAAATGGCAACCCACTCCAGTCCTCTTTCCTGGAAAATCCCATGGACAGAGGAGCCTGGTAGGCTACAGTCCATGGGGTTGCAAAGAGTCGGACACGACTGAGCGACTTCCCTTTCTTTCTACTGCCGAATCAGGTCATCAAGAAAACGCTATAAAAACCTTTGAAATTGGTGCCAACATGTTAGGCTTTTCTGCCTCTGGAATGCCTGTTCCCGCTGATCCATATTAAAGAAACATTCTCAAATCTTTTAGAAGCTGGAACTTGGACGTTTTCCTCACTGGCTGGCAGGCTGGGTGGCCACCCAGGTCATGGTGGAATAGAAGGACTAACCCAGAAATCATCAGTTTTTCCTAAACTCAAAACCTAAGTCAAGCCCTGTCTCCGCAATACCTGAAAACATTAGTGGGAAGCCTTTTCAACTTATGACCCCTATGGGCTGGGATGTGCCCTGAAGAGCTATGCTTTCATCCGACCCACATCCCTGTAAAAGCAGCAGCGTGTACCTGCCACAGAGCTGCACAGAATTTAGGGCCACTCAGTAAACACGGAGAAACCACCACCCTCGTGGGAATAAACCCTTGACTTGAGTCTGCTTGACCTCTCATTCCTTCCTGGGGAGACTCATCAAAGGAAACCAGAGCTGACCTGAAGAGGAAGCTTGAACCTCATGGAGTGGCCAAGGTTCCACCACCAGCTATGCAAGCTGCCACAGCTGCACTGCTCCACACAAAAGCAGAGCCTTCACCCTTCCGGGGTGGGGTAGGGGGGGAAGCGTAGGGAATGAAAGCACTCTTAACCTTATCCAGGAAAGCAAAAAGCTAGACCTTTGGAACACACATGGGCATTTTAAGTTCAGAGCCAGTCTATCCCATTGTGACATACTTAGGATGCTCTGAAAGTCTGAGACAACTTTCCAGTAACAGAGACTCCAACAATCCTTCTCTGGGCCAGCAACATCACCCAATGCCTTTTAAAAACAGTTTCAGTTAATGTAAGAAAAGGTCTTCCCTGGTGGCTCAGACAGTAAAGAATCCGCCTGCAATGTAGGAGAACTGGGTTTGATCCCTGGGTGGGGAAGATCCCCCGGAGAAGGGAATGGCAACCCACTCCAGTATTCTTGCCTGGAGAATTCCAGGGACAGAGGAGCCTGGCAGATTACAGTCCATGGGGTCACAGAGAGTCGGACATGACTGAGTGACTAACACAAAAAAAGACTTCAAAAATCAAGCATTCAGTCCAAAGTCTACTGAAAAATGAATGCCAGGTTAGGTGACAAATGTGGACTGCACGTGAGTTGAGGCCACACCCATTCCTTTCATTATTCCCTCTGTTCTAGAATCCAGAGAATTGTAACCACCATAATATACATGATTTCAGCCCAAAGCTAATTTCCAAATGGAAACTATGCATTATACTACTTTCATTAATCATTTAAAAATCTTCACTTTTGAAAAAATTAAGTCTTTTTTATCCTAGTGGCTTCAACAGTGTGCTAAGTCACTTCAGTCGTGTCCAACTCTTTGTGACCCTATGAACCATAGCCCACCGGGCTCCTCTTGTCCATGGGATTTTCTAGGCAAAAATACCGGAGTGGGTTGCCATTTCCTTCTCCAGGAGATCTTCCCAACTCAGGTATTGAACCCCAATCTCTTACATCTCCTGCATTGGCAGGTGGGTTCTTTACCACTAGTGCCACCTGGGAAGCCCAGTGGCTTCAAAGGAACTCTTAAATATACAGGAACTTTCTTAAGGTTGCTGTAATCCAACTGACAAATATTTTACTCTCTTTGATGAAGCAGTAGTTTTGTACCATGCAATTAATCTCGCAGCTCTGACAAATGTGGTATGAAGTAGACATTTAAAATGGAATGGAAATTTCTGTGATTTTTTTTTTTCTAGACCTTAGCAAATGACCAAACTTGGACTTTTCAGGCTAGAGTACAAATTGAGATAATCTGATAACAATTTAATCCATGATTTACTGCACAACTTATGGTGCTGAAACTACTGGAGACATGGTTTTAGTAACCAAGTGACTGAAAACAAGCCAGATAACCATATGTTAATAAAATGATTAAGGAAGTGGAAACAGAAGAGACGGTCCTTCCAAGACGTATAATGAAGAATCTAACTGAAGAATGCATGTGTACAATGTGAAAAACAGACTCGAGTCAATTATAAAGTGTGGTGGGGTAAGTGCACTGGTTATCCACCTAAAGGACTAGTGACCCTCCTCTGTGCTTTCTGTTTAGCTATGAGCAGGGGAGACCAGTACGGTACAGCTAGACACCAGCTGTAAGCCTGTTCTCCAGTATTCAGGTTGAAGTTCCTGGTTTCGCTCACTTTGGTGTTACCTGGCCTTCCCCGAGAATGTTAAACACCAAACAAGGGGCCCAATGGCTGGTGATTGCAAGAAGCCACTCTCTGTACACCAATACAGAAACAGCCCCTGGAAGTCAGGCAGTGCTGTCTGTCACCCTGGCCAAGCAAGTTTCTTATCCTCTCCAGGCCTCAGTTTACTCCTCTGTAATGTGGACAAAATATATCTTTTTTGCAGAATTGTGAAAATTAAATGAGATAGTCTCTAAAGCCCTTGACACAATGTCAGTGTCAAGACTTGCTGGTCTTGACAGAGTTGAAATACACAGACTTGGCAACTATCTAAGGTCAAATCCAGGCTTCCCCGGTGGCTCAGTGGTAAAGAATCTGCCTGCAATGCAGGAGACAAGCATACGATCCCTGGGTTAGGAAGATTACCCTGGAGAAGTAAATGGCAACCCACTCTATTACTCTTGCCTGGGAAATTCCATGGACAGAGGAGCCTGGTGGGCTATAGTCCAAGGGGTCACAAGGAGTGGGACCCGACTGGGTTAACAGCAACAACAAAGTCAAATACAGCCAGTACAGAGAGTCATCCGGTCATGTATTTGCCTCCAAGTTCTATACTTCGCGGGACTGACAAGCAGTTAGTTGAGGCCAAGGTGCCATCAGCTGTTTATCCGGAGTCTGGGTTAACGGTGCTTTGTCCCCATCCCCTCCAAGAGAGAAGGAGGCCATCATAAAGCAGTGGGCATTCCCTGTTTCATCAACAGATGCCAAAGAGAAACAGCGCCAAGAGCTTGGTCAGGCCGGCTCCTAAGTCAATCCTCCCCGATGGTCACGAATCTGGAATGCGTCTCGGGGGAGCGCGGGGCAGCAGAAGCCAGACGCGGCTCTCCATGAGTGACCCGCCCGCCGGCAGGCGCGCAGATGGCAGACCCCAAGTGGGGACCACGGGCCGCCTGGGTCCGAGGGCGCAGCCGCACGTGCTCTCAGGCGTGCCGGCGCCGCTTCATTCAAACGGGCCTTCCCGGGCCACCCTGCACGTGCGACCCCGACTCCTCGGCCGCCTCCACGCTGCCCAGGACTGCTCACCTCGGGGAAGGGAGGTGTCCGTTTGCCTCGGTCTCAGCAGAAGAGGCAGGCGCCCTCTCCTTCGGGCACCACCCCCTGGGAAGGGGACGAGGAGGGGGGAAGGGTGCGCGGCCCGAGCCCCCCCGCGCCGCTGCGGAGTCGCCTGCCCGGGAGCTCCGGGCAGCACCGGGCAGCACCGCCTGTCTCACTCACCGAGCGTGGCCACCGTGCCGGCCTCGAAGAGCAGGCAGTCCCTGCGGCCGCGCGCCTCCAGCAGGACGCTGCTCTCCCCCGAGGCCTCCAGCCGCCCGAGCAGCCGCAGCGTCTTGCTCAGAGCCATGGGCGCGCGGCCCAGCGCTGCTCCCGGAGCGCCCGCAACTTCCAGGAGTTTCACTTTGCGCCCCTGCCGTCGGCCGGGCACAGGCTCCTCCCCGGGCCTCCTCCCCCGCGGCTCCGCGGCCTCCGCCCGGCCCGCCTCCGCCGCGCCCGCGCGCGCCGCCCCGGGCAGGTGAGGGCGCGCGGCCGCCTCCCAGCCGCCCGGCCGGCTCCGCCGAGGCGCCGCGCTCCCCGCCAGCGGCCGGGCCGCGGCTGGGTGGGAGGGAGACCTCCGGGCAAGATCTGGGGGCTGATGGGGGCCGGGAGCGGAGGGGAAGTGCTCCCGCGGTGGGCGGCAGCCGGGGAGGAAGATTCCACACATTCCTGGGCGCGGAGGAGGCTGCCATCCCGCGGGGCGCCCTGAAGCTCCTGCAACGTTACCGGACGCCCCGCGGCCTTATATGGGCCCGACGAGGCCTGGCCGGCGCCACTAGGCTAGAAACTGCCGGGCCGGGCCCTCCGCGGCACTCCGGAGTCCTCCCCAATCCCGTCCAGGGCGCTGCGCCTGCCTCTCTGGTCTGCTTCTGCGACCCTGGGCGAGTCGCTTGTCCTCTGTGACTCAGTGGCCCTGCGGGTAAAGCGGGATTAGGAAGTCTACCTGCTTCATAACGTTGCGGGGGAGGATGGAGTTAATTCGTACAAAGGACTTGGTGCACGCCTGGCGAGCGGAAAGTGCCCCATCCATGGTGCCTTTTACTCGCTTTCTGTTCAGAGGGTCCTGCGGCCCACTGTCCTCACCAGGCAGAATTTGGGTAGCGGGGAGTCAAAGATGGGTTGTCTCTGAGAGCTCTGAGCCCCTGATCTCTGGACCTGCCGCTCACCGTGGGACCTTGACTTCTCTGAACCTGCTTTTCTGTCTTATCAGATGGTGAGGGTACCTGCCCCAGAGGCTTGCGGGATGGGCGTGGAGTCAGCATTCAGAGGAGCTGAACACTGGGAGTGACAAGCTTGGCAAACTGTGAGGCGCTGATGGTTGCAGGAGTGAGACTGAGGGGGCCTTTTCCCTCCGACTTGCAACCGCTCCTCCCACTCTGCTGAGTGTACCGCCCTTGACTTCATGGCGGATACGTCAATCAGCCAGTGTGTACTCAGGCAATATGCACACCAGCATGTATCCGTGGGTCCCCCATTAGGACACGTGGGCCATTTGGATGAACCGGCAGCTAAGGAACAGGAAGTACGCCCCTCTTGGCACTGGGTTTTAACCCGGGTATTGGAATTGATCTGCAGGAGAGAGGAGAGAGGACAGGGGAGAGGGCTTACCTGGAGTCACCCTTTGGGGGTGTGTGGGGGTTTCATTCCCTTTTCCTATAGTGGGTGTGTGTATGTCCGCTCCAGAGCTTCATCAGGGTGTTCTCATCAGACCCCGAATCTAGGTAATACCTCTCTCACCCCCCGTTCTGCTCACAGGGAGAAGACTGTGGGTCAAGTCATTTATATCTCAGGCATGTTCCAGAAGGTGTAAAGTGCCCGGTGCCAAGCAGGATGGCCACGCCCTTGCAGACATTCAGGAACCACCAGCAGTGACTGACCAGGTATTCCATCCTCTGTGGACCTTTCCAGGTTGTGATTCGGGGAATGAAGGAAATATGAACAACAGCAGAGATTCAAGTCATTCCTGAGCGTTCTGCCCCCTTGCTCACATATCCAATTATGATGTGATGAAAATCCCAGAAAGGATGCTGGTAAGTTATCCAAACATTTGTAAGATGGAGACATTGTTTCCGCCTGAGAACAGCGACCCCATTGCATGAGGGCAGAATAGCCTCTGGCTCACCTTTCTTTTCCTTTTAAACTCAAAGTTCTCTTCTTCCAGGAACCTTCCTGTGATGCTGAAGTCCCAGATAACCCCTCATGCTCACAGATGTCCACTTCGGCTCTCACCTGCTCACATGTTGCTTGAGAAGTGTTTGTAGAGTTCTTTTTTCTTAATCTTGTTTCACAAATTAGGTTGTAAGGTCTGCGGAAGGGGATCGAGTCTTTTAAAACTTTCCCTCTCCTTCTCTTTCCTGCCTTTCCACGCGTCACATAGTTTACAGCTCTGCCCAGTGATGTGCTGAACACGTTTTAGAAACTTTCCTTTAGTCCAGACCAGCATTTTGGTTTACAGCTTAGACACTCTCAGACACAATCAACTGTAAGATGAACTACTATTTCACGTACCACTGAGAAGGAAAAAAATGCTGCCAATTAAACTGTATAATGAAGTCATTAGCAATGCCCTGATTTCAGCAAAGTTATAATGTGCGTCTTAGGTGCCAATAATGGCTGTTCCCCTACCTCTGAGAACTGGCTGAATGAGCCAAGTGCCTGCTGTGTTTTCAGGTCGCTGCCCTCTGGTTTGGAGTGGGATGGGTCCACAGGGACAGCAAAGGAAGCCCTGCCCTTTCATCCATGCTTCCTTGATAGGCTGAGGGTCACCTAGGCACCGGTCCGTTTAGCAGATGGAGAAAGTAAGAGATCCTGACATATTCAAGAAAAAGGTCAGCTCTGACACCTAAACCATGAGTACAACCTGAGAAGACCACTGGACCCGTCTGGGGAATGTTCGGGCACATCCCACTCCTGAGATGTAGAGTTCTCATGGAAGAATTAAGGAAGAAACAGGGGCAATAAGCATAGTTTGCTGACTTTGGAAGTCTGCCTGGGAAAAACACAAAATAAACAGGACGGTGGGCAGAGGGGACAAGAGACCTTTCTAAGATAGGCCAGGCCTGCTCAGATGATGTTTTCATCGGATCATCTTGGCTTCTGAGTTGCAACTTGAGGGAGCTGTGGGACCAGAAGGGAAGCAACTGTGACATCTCAGGGGTGCAGGTGTGCGTGGTCGTGGGCCTTGGGAGTGGGTGGAGAGAAACAGCTGGGTTTGGGGTAGTTCTTTGAATTCTGTGAGCCCACGGGGTTTGCTGTTAG
Organism: Giraffa tippelskirchi; assembly: GCF_054371585.1. NCBI lineage: Eukaryota > Metazoa > Chordata > Mammalia > Artiodactyla > Giraffidae > Giraffa > Giraffa tippelskirchi. Next base: position 157,329,970 of record NC_137283.1, on the reverse strand, counting down.
AGTAGATGTGGAATAAGAGGAGGAGGCAGGAGTTTGGTGATACCATGATATTTTTGGCCGCATCACCTGGAAAGATGGAATTGGCATCAGGTGAGATAAAGATGAGATGGTTGGATGGCATCACTGACTTGATGGACATGAGTTTGAGCAAGCTTCGGGAGTGATGCACAGGGAGGCCTGGCGTGCTGCAGTCCAGGGGGTCGCAGAGAGTCAGACACGACTGAGCAACTGAACTGAACCGAGCTGAGATAAAGATGGCCGTGGGAGGAGCAGGTGGCTGAACAGGCAGGCAGATTGTGGCATGTTAATTCAGACACGACTTAGCAAACAGCAACAAAATTTTGAGATGCCTGTTAAAAATCCAGGTGAAGGTGTCAAGTAGGCGGTCGGTTATGTAAGTTGGAGTCCAGGGGGAGGTTCGGGCAAAGGAGTAAATATGAAGGTTGTGAGCATCCTCAGGGTGTTTAAAGCCTTGGTCTGGACGAGTTGACCAAGGGCTGAGTGCTGGTCAGAAACGGAGAAGTGGGAGCTGAGCCTAGGGGCACTCTGGTCTGGGGTGCTGAGGGCGAGGAGGTAGGGGACCACCAGCAGTCACCCGTCCTAGGATCCAAAGGAAGGAATCATCCCAAGGAGCAGACGACAGTCAAGGATGGCAAAGGCCACTCTGGGTCCAGGACAGGACTGGTCCTTTGGCTTTTGTCACATAGAGGTTTCGACTGACCATTAGGAGAGCAGTTTGGGGACATGGGAGGAGGTACAAGGAGCTCTTTTTTACAGCCCGTTTCTTCTTGCATGACCCTCTGTGTAGCCAGGCATCTAGGTATCGACTCCAGGTGATTGAAAGCATACAACACACTTGGAGACTGTTATTCTGAACCCCCTCATCTTCTGGTGAAACACTCCATTGTTCTCATTACTCTGGGTCCATCTTCCGGTTTCCTCGCCTGGAAACATGTGGTGTGCACGCTGGACACAACTGCCTAATGAGGGTCTGACTCATGTGGCACACGATTAAGGCGATGATCCATAGTCTTTGCTGGGTCTGTTTCAATTTCATGTACCTTTGTACTCTCTTTAAAAGGGTTTAATTAAACATACAACAAATTATGACTTAACTTTCATACCTTAATAAAAGTTTTCATCTAAATGCATTCACAGATTAGAAGATACCCTTTTGTCTAGACCACGGGCCCTTTTAGGGAGTTGAGAAGAATGTGATCACTGGCCAAACGACTCAGCCCGGCCCAGATGAGCTTTATCGAGTCTCTGTGTGTACTGACTGGCTGCCTTTCAAACATTTCTAGCCCTAACTTTGAGATAAAACTTGAAAGTTTTTCAAAGTACTTTTCCTATGCAATATTTAATTAGCTATTAACAACACTGTGGATATTTAAAGCTAAAAACTACTATTCTCAAGTCATTAATTAACTGATTCATTCATTTACCCAGACTGCAATCTCCCATAAACTTGTTTAGTCACCAAAGAAATTGCATAACCTTGCAGACTGGTGTCATTTTTCTAAACAATAATTATTTAATATCATCTGATATTGTTCATCTTCACATTTCCGAGTGTCTTGTAAGTGTCATCAGTCACTTTCCATAGTTTGTGTGAATTGCACAAGTAATGTTGACACAATGTGACTGATGCGTCTCTAAACCCCCTTTAGATTTTTTATTTTTATTTTTTGCGGTGGCCTCTCTCATTGTGGAGCACGGGCTCCAGGGCTCTCCAGCGTCAGTAGTTCCGGTGCGTGGGCTCAGCAGTTGTGGTACACGGGCTTAGCTGCGCCTTGGCACGTGGGATTTTCCTGGACCAGGGATCGAAAGTGTTCCCCTGCATTGGCAGGGGAATTCTTAACCACTGGATCACCAGGAAAGTCCTCTTAACCCTCTTCAGATACACAGCTTTCCCTCCCATTTCTTTTTTCCCTTGCAATTTACTTGTTGAAAAAACTAGCTTGCATGCCCAGTAGCCCTCACCGATTGCCTTTTGCTGAGTGTCCTTGTGGTGTCATTGAGCATGTCCCCTTGCTCTGTGCATGGCCTGTAATGTAGCTCAGTGGTCGGATACAGAAGCTCTAGCAGATTCTATTTCCTGCTTAGGTGTGTTCTTCCCATCAGGAAGCACAAGGCTGATTGCTTCTCTTTGTAGCAGCCACTGAGCTTCAATGCTGTTGTCCTTGCAAACCAGCTATGCTCTATTGTATTGCTTTCTTCATCTGTAGCCCTTTTGTTTCGTCGCTAAGTCGCACCCAATACTTCTGTGACCCCATGGGCTGTAGCTCACCAGGCTCCTCTGTCCATGGGATTCTCCAGGCAGGAATAGAGGAGCAGGTTGCCATTTCCTTCTCCAGGGGATCTTCCTGACCCAGGGATCGAACCTGTGTCTCCTACATTAGCAGGTAGTTCTTTACCACTGAGCTACCTGGGAGGCCCCTTATTAGTAGCTAAAATTCTTCTAAAAAACCAGAAAATTCCTATCTACTATTTGTTACCTGATGACAACACAAACAAAAGAGGTAGAACAAGATTCTTTTCCTTTATTTGCTGCTAAGTCGCTTCAGTCGTGTCCGACTCCGTGCGACCCCATAGACGGCAGCCCACCAGGCTCTGACGTCCCTGGGATTCTCCAGGCAAGAATACTGGAGTGGGTTGCCATTTCCTTCTCCAGTGCATGAAAGAGGAAAAGTGAAAGTGAAGTCGCTCAGTCGTGTCTGACTCTTAGCGACCCCATGGGCTGTAGCCTACCCGGCTCCTCCGTCCATGGGATTTTCCAGGCAAGAGTACTGGAGTGGGGTGCCATTGCCTTCAAAACAATGAGTTACTTTGAACTCAGTGAATTGGTCCATTAACATCCTCCAATAGTGACCAATTAGTTATTTTTTTTCACTTTCATTATGAACTCCTATTTGAGTTTAAACAGACTTGATGTGTTCCAGTCCACTGCAGTCTTATCCTTATCAATGCTCAAAATGTTCCCTCTTTGGCCACTGGAAGCATCTTTAAGTTGGCTCTGGGCTCCTCTTGACAGGACCCCAAAAGTCCTTGATTGTTTCCTTGCCTTCTAGAATGAAATATCAAATTCATCTTGTACATTTTCTGCTCTTAAGAGCAGGAATTAATCATTTCTTTAAGAAGCCCTGATTCTCTTTGATGGAAAACAATATTTGAAGACCACATTTGGTCATTTAGAAATTTTACCCTCCTGGTCTCAGAACCTATCTGCATATTAATCCAGGCCCATTTTACCCAGTTAAGCTCATTTTCTCTAAGACAATTATTTGAAGCTGCTCCTCCCTCCCACCCCATCTCCTCCACCCCCTACTCTCAGCAATTTACTGGCCTCACGCTTCCCTGAGAAAGTGGAGACCCGAGAAGAGAATGCCCTCACTTTCCATCCCTGAAGCTCCCTCCTCGTCTTCTTTTCCTGCAATGACAGGGAGGAAAACTTGACCATGAAGGTTCTCCAGCGCTTTTGTGTAAGTTCTGCGGTCTGGAAAAGACACAAACTTCAAACAGCTGCAAGAACAGCTTCCAACAAACATCTCTCCTGCGGAGAGACTGAGCTTCTGCATCGATACCAGTCCTGCTCCCCTCCACGTTCTCAGACCCCGTCCCCCTTCTTTCCCAAGAACTCTGTCCTTTCCTTTAGGCCCACCGTTTGGGTCGCCGAACCCCCCTCTCTCCTGGTTCATGCCCTGCAGGGTCCAGATGTGCTCCAGTATCTCCACCCATAAGGGGGAGACCCTCCGCCCACCCCCCTCCCCAAGGTGCTTCTCAGAGATCAAAAACTTGAAATGAAGCCAGCCTTTGGGATTCGGGGGTGTTGGAGGCAAGCTGGAGCTGTCTACCCAGGGCTGTTAATTCCGCATCTCACTCGCCTGATAAGCCTCACCTGGGCCCACCTCTCCTTCCGACCACTGCGTCCACCCTTCTCTGGACTCGCAGTAACTGGCCCTGCATCTCACCCCACAGCACGGAGGGCAAGGCATGGCACCCCCTTCTTACTCGGGCGTGGTCGCCATCTGCCCCCGCTGTCCTTCCACCCACCCCCGAAGTTCCAGGCTCACTGCCCTGCATCCGTCCCCCCAAGCCAGGTCCCAACTCGGTGCCGGTGTGAAGCGTCGTCCGCTGGCTGAGTCCTTCTCAGCTTGCTTCCTTCCCACGTGAGACCCTCCGAGGGAGCCCAGCACATTGCTTCCTCCCCCTCTGCGTGTCCCTGTTGTTCCCTCACACCTGCTCTTCACTCGGTCACCTTCACTCAGAATCAAGTAAAATTTAAATGCAAGAACTCAGCACCCTGATGGCTGGGTTTGAATCTTAGAGCCACACTTTCCATGCGGGGCAACCTCGAGCAACGAGCTGAACTTGGCTGCCGCTGATTCCGAGCCTTTAGTATGTGAGAATTAAGGACGCTGCAAGCATTAAGATAGGCGGAGCAGTAGTAAAGAATCCACCTGCAGGAGATGCAAGAGACATGGGTTCAATCCCTAGGTTGAAAAGATCCCCTGGAGAAGGAAATGGCAACCCCCTCTAGGATTCTTATCTGGGAAACCCCATGGACAGAGGAGCCTGGCGGGCTGCAGTCCATAGGTCACAAAGAGTCAGACGTGGCTGAGTGTGCACACATGTGCACACACACACACACACACACACGGTGTGGAACAGTGCCTGCCTCACAGTGACACTACCCTGGTGTCAGCCATCCCTGCTGCTCCCCACTCTACATGTCTGTACGTTTCAGGGCCGTGTCTGTACAGTTATCGCTGGACACCCAGCGCCTAGCATCCTGGAGTCCTTGTTGAGTGATGAATGAAGGACGTGTGGACACCCACGTGGAGCTGGCCTGGAAACCGAGCCTCTCACGTAGACACTGGGCCAATGGCAGCTCAGATGATTTACAGGCCTTTGTGTTTCATTGCCAGAGGCTAGAGCTGGAATACACAAGAGAAGGACTGAGCAGCTGCAGCCGTGGGAGAAGTGGGAGTTCGGTCTGTGTTCTCCATCGAAGGCAGCCCCCGCTGGCTGTCCAGCCGTGAGGTCCTTCTAGCTCCCTGGCATCGCCTTCCTAGACATGGCCATGTGTCTTGGCCACCGTCCACCCCACTGGGATTGGGAAGCCTCGCAGGGCAGGTGAGGTCTGGGGTCACCTGACTCAGGTCCCCAGGAAAGCGTGCCTCGCTCTGCTGGCTGTGGCCTTGGGGCGGGGGTTGGACATCGTTAATAGGACGGGTTGCTTGGAGGTTCGTTTTATTATGTTATTATCTTTTGTAAACAGAGAGCATGAGGCACTGATCTGTGTACACACACACACATACACACGCACACACGACTGGACCTATGACCTCACGTGGGGATAGCTGAGCCTGGGCTCTCATCAGTTTTCCTCACAACCCAAGAGCGTGAGCCCTTGGAGCCTCCCAGACACAGACTGAACCCCATCACGGTGCCTGGCGGCTCGGCCACCCCGCAGCCGTGGTGCGCTCAGAGCCCGGGTGATGCAGGGTCTCAAGCAGGTTTGTGTGGCCCCTGCCCTTCCCCTGGGTCTCCTACTCAAAGCCAGTGACCCCTGGGGCCGATGGGTCCGTTCAGAGACGGGTCTGTGGGGGCGCCTGTGGACCCTGGGAGCCAGGAGAGCTGTATTCGCTGCTCTGGCCAAGACTGAGCTCCACACACAGGTGTGCCCGCTGCCAGTCCAACCTTGGGCCCCGCCCAGCATCACGACTGGAAAAACAACCCGAGGCACACCTGTCATAGGTGGGGGGGGGAGCCTTTCTCAAGCCAGGAACAGCTAGGACCTGCTTGTCCATTGTTCGGCTCAGTTCTACACTCAGGGAGAGCCTTCTCCAGGGGCCGGATGGTTGTTCAGACTGGAATCTAGCTGTTCAGTTAACCGAAGAAGCTCTGACAACAAAGGTCTGCCCCTGCCCTTCCATCCACGCCCTGCGTAAAAGCTGGGCCAATAGGTGGGTGGGGTGGGGGAGGGAGGAGGGGAGGGGGAGGGTCAGCTGCCCAGCCCCTCCCCTGCAGCATTCCTGCCAAAGAGGAAGATCAGGCCTCCCAACGGTGCTCCCATTTCAGTATGGGGGTGCCTGTTTCCCTTCTATCCTTAACTGTTCTCCAGAAATACCCCTTTCCCGAGTGGGTTACAAGACCCATTCATGGAGGAAAATGCCAAGTGTTTAATAATAAGACCTGTACCTCGTCACTCCAAGAGCATGGAGAAAAAAGTTACAAAGGGGTGAGTTTTAGTTCACATCCGGAAGACCTTTTTAGCAATTAGATGCGTGTTATAGTTTAAAAAAAGAGGAGCTGCCTGTGTAGAAGTAAGCTCCCCATCTTTGGCTAGATGCAGGCAGAGGCGGGATGGATACTGACCCCATCCTGTGGGTATGTAAGAAAGGAGAAACTTTATGTTTCTGTTTTTCTGTATGTTTGAAAAGTTTCAAAATATAAATAAACTACAAATTTTACAAATAAAATGTACATCTAAAATAAACTGTGCTCTTTCAACTTAAAAATTCTCTCAGTAACAGCATATTATAGCTAATGTATCGGAGGTACTTAGGAATGCTTTGGCTGGAAGTAACAGAAAACTCACCTATAAAAGTCTTAAAATAAACAAGAAGTCTCAGGGTATGTAGAGTTAGGGTAGCAGCTCAGCAATGTTGCCAAAGATCAAGGCGAGGTCCTTCTTTCTTTTCCTTCATTCTTAACACAGTGGCCTATTGACTCATGACCACAAAATGGCTGCTTCAGCTCCAGGCATCACACTAATATCCAAGGTAGAAAGAAGAGAGGACTCTAGGTCAGTGGTATCTAAAAAGCTTCCCCAGAAGTTCCTAACAAATTGTGTCACATGACCCCATTAGAGACTTTCCCAGTCTCTTCAGTTAAAATGGACAAGAGAGAAAGAGATTGGGAATGAATGGGCTTGTGTCTAACACAGCCAGCATCTGATCATCTGGTTATTTTAGCATAAGCCTTAATGCTGCCTACAAACAGTTATAAATTATTTTAACTGTTCCTGATGTCCTGTATCTCCTCCCAAAGCGATCATGGTGAAATAGAGAGGACAGCAAGGGTTTCTGACTTGCTCATTGAATGCTAGAGCCCCGGTAGGACTTGTTATTAGATACCAGGTTCTCCAAATGTCTCATCTGCCATTTTTTCTGTTGGCGACACTGCCTTCCGACCCTCTAATTTGATATTTTATCTATTTGACAGAATTTGTTTTTTCACTGGGGCGCTAACAAACTCAGCAGGCTTACATGGTTTTCCTCCTCTGCTAACAAATGCACAGATCACTGGTATTTTCAACTTAGCTCTGGAATTAGGAGGCCAACACGTTGCTGTCCCAGTGGACATGTTTCCACAGGGAGGGTGGAAGAAAAATTGTCAGATAAAAAGCTGACAGTCACCAAAACAATATTACAGCATTTTTGTAGATCAAGCTATGTGACTATTTCAACCACAAAAGTGAACACGAAATAACTTTTCTGACAAAAGAGGATCTGGGACTCCCCTGGTGGTACAGTGCTTAAGACACTGCACTTCCATTGCAGGGGGTGCAGGTTCAATTCCTAGTTGGGGAAGATCCCACATGCCCAGTGGCACAGCCAAAAAAAAAAAAAAGGATCTGCCACAGTTTAGTGAGCACAATAAAAAGAATAAAGGAGCTGTTACCTCAGGTCGCCTGGCTCACATCCATCTTATGAGTCCTTACTTGTGTGGCTCCCTGGTGAATTGAAATTTTTCTGTGAGTCACTATCTGTCTTTGATTCTCTTCCTTTACACAAGGTTAGCTTTGCATTTTTTTTTTTAGTGCCCATGGAAATGTCTTAGCAATTAAGCTTCCCAGTCACCTTTTCCTCTCCAATTTTACTGAGATGTAATTGACATATAACATTATATGAGTTTAAAGTCAGAAGAGGTACTCTGCTTGATTCTCCATGAGGACATGGCTTTTGCACTACAAAAATGTCCCATAGTTTGTGGTTTTTAGGCATATTTGTGATGCGTGAACCGAGACTCCATGCCCAGCTCCTAAGTGGCCTCTAGGGAGCAGAGGGTCTCCAGTCATGGTGACTGTTTTCAGCTTGACTTGCTTCTTAATGCCCAGGTGACCCCCAGGGGCTCACATGCATTTATTTAGACAGTAGTGTTGACTAGACAGCCAGGTTTGTTTGTGTCTCTATATCCGGAAGTTTGCTCACAGTGAGTTAAATAAGCTTTCTCTGCCTCTCGGTGCCAGGCCTCCCCAGGAGGTAGTGAGGATATACTCAGAGCTTGCTTTTCCCTCGCTTTTCATTCTCTCTGCCACAACATGTCCTGCCCATCCCAACACCCTTTATACAAAAATCCAAAACCCCATACTGAGTCAAACAGCTGTGAAAAGAAGGACTTTCTCTCCTTTCTCCTCAAGGCTGGATGACTTTCCATTTTTCCCTCCTTTGGCCAAGGATGACAATAGGTCTTTGCTCAGCCATCACTTAACAAACTGGTGCTGAGCCTGAAGGGCCCCTAGGGATTTTGCCTAAAGACTGCTGAATCAAAATCCGGTATCCGGCTCAGACAGCTGACCTGGGTGATCACCTATAACCTCCAGGGCTAAGTGGAAACTACCACCCGTCCACTTGCGATATTACTAAGCCCTCCCTCTCAGGACATTCCTTCAGTGTCCATATTATAAGAAAAAAGAAAAAGAAGGAAAAGCAATTACGAGAAAAAGAACAGGACTTGGCTGACGAAATGTGAGACGAGTCTTGTTAGGGGAGGAAACTGACTTTGTCTTTAAAGTGAGTCACCCAGACGTCTAAGAATCTGATGAAAGGTGCAAATCCCTTTTCCCAGAAAAAAATGGAAAATACACACATAATTTGTTTACAGTTCCATATGATTCATTGCCGCACATCCCTTAGTAACATATGGACTAAGAAGTCCTCTTTTGGAAGCAAGTTAGAAGAAGCTGCTATCAAAAGTACCTCTTTTTTATATTGCTGTTTTATTTTTATTTATTTGTTTATTGCTGTGCTGGGTCTTTGTCGCTTCATGGGCTTGCTCTTGTTACCTTGCGGTGAGGGGGGGCTACTCTCTAGTTGCAGTGCACGAGCTTCTCGTGGTGGTGGCTTCTCGGGTTGTAGAGCACGGGTTCCAAGCATGCGGGCTCAGTAGCCGTAGCTCCCAGGCTCTAGAGCGCAGGCTCGATAGTTGTGGCTCAGTTCAGTTCAGTCGCTCAGTCGTGTCTGACTCTTTGTGACCCCGTGGACCGCAGCACACCAGGCCTCCCTGTCCATCACCAACTCCCAGAGCTTACTCGAACTCATGTCCATCAAGTCAGTGATGCCATCCAACCATCTCATCCTCTGTTGTTCCCTTCTCCTCCTGCCTTCAGTCTTGCCCAGCATCAGGGTCTTTTTCAATGACTCAGTTCTTCACATCAGGTGGCCAAAGTATTAGAGCTTCAGCCTCAGCATCAGTCCTTCCAATGAATATTCAGGACTTATTTCCTTTAGGATGGACCAGTTTGATCTCCATGCAGTCCCAGGGACTCTCAAGAGTCTTCTCCAACACCACAGGGCAAAAGCATCAATTCTTCGGTGCTCAGCTTTGTTTATAGTTCAACTCTTACATCCATACATGACTATTAGAAAAACCACAGATTTGACTAGACTGACCTTTGTTGGCAAAGTGATGTCTCTGCTTTTATTTTGTTGTCTAGGTTGGTCATAGCTTTTCTTCCAAGGCGTAAGTGTCTTTTAATTTCATGGCTGCAGTCACCATCTGCCGTGATTTTGGAACCCCAAAAAATAAATCTCTCACTGTTTCCCCATCTATTTGCCATGAAGTGATGGGACCAGATGCCGTGATCTTCATTTTTTGAATGTTGAGTTTTAAGCCAACTTTTTCACTCTCGTCTTTCACTTTCATCAAAAGGCTCTTCAGTTCTTCTTCACTTTCTGCCATAAGGGTGGTATCATCTGCATGTCTGAGGTTATTGATATTTCTCCCAGCAATCTTGATTTCTGCTTGTGGTTCATCCAGCCTGGCATTTTGCATGATGTACTCTGCATATAAGTTAAATAAGCAGGGTGACAATATACAGCCCTGACGTACCCCTTTCCCGATTTGGAACCAGTCTGTTGTTTCATGTCCGGTTCTAACTGTTGCTTCTTGACTTGCATTCAGATTTCTCAGGAGCCAGGTTAGGTGGTCTGGTATTCCCATCTCTTGAAGAATTTTCCTCAGTTTGTTGTGATCCACACAGTGAAAGGCTTTGATTTAGCCAATAAAGCAGAAGTAGATATTTTTCTGGTACTTTCTTGCTTTTTTGATGATCCAACAGATGTTGGCAATTTCATCTCTGGTTCCTCTGCCTTTTCTAAATCCAGCTTGAACATCTGGAAGTTCATGGTTCACGTACTGTTGAAGCCTGGCTTGGAGGATTTTGAGCATTGCTTTGCTAGTGTGTGAGATGAGTGCAATTGTGCGGTAGTTTGAGCATTCTTTGGCATTGCTTTTCTTTGGGATTGGAAAGAAAACTGACCTTTTCCAGTCCTTTGGCCACTGCTGAGTTTTCCAGATTTGCTGGCTTATTGAGTGCAGCACTTTCATAGCATCATCTTTTAGGATTTGAACAACTGGAATTCTATCACCTCCACTAGCTTTGTAGTTCTGGTACATGGGTTTAATTGCCCCATGGCCTGTGGGATTCTCCTGGACCAGGGATCAAACCTGTATCCCCTGCATTGGCAGGCGGATTCTTTACCACTGAGCTACCAGGGAAGCCCCCAAAGTACTTCTTGAAAGATCTCAACACACAGAAAAGAAAAAAGAAATTTGTAACTATGTGACGTGATGTATGTTAACGTATTGTGATCATTTCACAATATACATAGTCATATATAGTCACAGTATACATAGTCATTCTGCTGTACACCTTAAACTCATACAATGTCATATGCCAATTGCATCTCAATAAAACTGGGAGGGAACGTACCTCTGCAGGTGGCTGGGAAGTAAACCTTAACCACAAAGACATTTCTTCCGGCGCTGAAAAAAGCAAAGCTGCTGCTGCTGCTAAGTCGCTTCAGTCGTGTCCGACTCTGTGCGACCCCATAGACGGCAGCCCACCAGGCTCTCCCGTCCCTGGGATTCTCCAGGCAAGAACACTGGAGTGGGTTGCCATTTCCTTCTCCAATGCATGAAAGGGAAAATTGAAAGTGAAGTCGCTCAGTCGTGTCCGACTCTTCGCGACCCCATGGACTGCAGCCTACCAGGCTCCTCCATCCATGGGATTCTCCAGGCAAGAGTACTGGAGTGGGGTGCCACTGCCTTCTCCGAAAGCAAAGCTAACCGCATGTAATAGAAGAAGACCGAGGAAAGATGGCTCCTCACAGCAAGATTTCAGTTTACCAGGGTCAAGCCTCCTGTTGTAGACAAATATCTACCGTTGGTGCTAAGTTGTTTTCCATTCTGTTTAGGTTCAAGACAAGGCAAGTATAAACCCTTCTGAATGACAATGGACTGATCCTTTTGGAAGTGATTCAAACACATCAACAAAAAAACTCGATCTCAAAAAAAATGCTTTGTTTACTTGTGTAAAGTTTTGCTTCTTCCTGCTCCTCATTTTTTTCTGGTGAATTGATAGCTTTTCTTATGGCATGTTTTCAAAAACTCCTGCTTCATTAAACCAACCTGTCTGCAGATGGGTGTCTAGGGCCAGGTGAACTCATTGAGACTCAGGCTGGCGTAGTTCACGCCATGTAAGAAACAACTCCAGGCCTCAGTGGCTCAACATGGCAGGAGCCTCCTCCTTGCTCGTGCAAATCCTGCTGAAGGTCCCCACTGCCTTCCAGGCCGTCTCTCCTCTATGCTTCAGCTCTCCAGCCCCCTTACGTCCACACTCTCACTGCATAATGGAAAAGATGGGCTGAGCAAGGAGCAGTAGGAAGCACACAGGATGCTTCCGGCGACATTTCTTTGGTTAAATCAAGTCACACCGTGATGCCTAATTCTAGGGAGATGGGGAAGCATGATCCTTTGGTGGGCACAAAGGCAGTCAAGAACCAAATGATGATGAAATGAAAGTGAAAGTCGCTGAGTCGTGTCCGACACTTTGCGACCCCATGGACTAATACAGTCCATAGAATTCTCCAGGCCAGGATACTGGAGTGGGTAGCCAGTCCCTTCTCCAGGGGATCTTCCCAATCCAGGGATCGAACCAAGTCTCCCGCATTGCAGGTGGATTCTTTACCAGCTGAGCCACCAGGGAAGTTGAACCAAATGATGAAGTTAGAACATCTGCCGCAGGGACTGTGAGAACATGGCTGAAAAGTACGCGTTGAGGATGGTGTACCGAGATGTTGTCTGTGGGAGGGAACTCCCACTACCTTCAGACTTCACAAATAAATGACAGGCTTTCCACTTCCTCTGTTATCCTTGACGGGGTAACAGAGGGTAGGTTACCTCTCCTTCCATAAAGAGAAAAAGAGAATATAGGAAAAATGGGTTCAGACTTTAGACAGGACCTTGATTGTTTTGAGAAGAGGAAAAAGTGAGCCCTATGGTGTCCCTAGATGCTGCCTGAATGCTGATTCCAGGCCCAGAACGGGGAGGGGGAGCCACGTAGAGTTTCGTGGTCTCACTGAGTTGAAGAGACAGATCAGAGTTTGGGAAGATGAAGGTGGTAGGATGGGATGGGCAGAGCTCAGGAGAGAAGGGAGCTAAAGGAGGGGGGGTCGTCTCTAGAGAGCTTCACCTGAGTACCCTAGAGAGAAGGCTTTGGCTGAAAATTGCCCCGTGGGTCCCTGTGAGGTCACTGCAGGAGGACAGTGATAGAACCAGCAGAAATCAATTCCCAGGACTCACAGAGGGCTGGGAATACATCACAGAGCCGCCAGCCAGAGTGGGAAGACACCCTGCTGCAGGCAACGGGGGTATCTCAGAAAGGTGTCCCTGCAGGTGGGGCTCATGTGTCCCCCCCAAGAGCCCAGTCTCCTGCCTCCTTCCCTCCTGCCTGGAGGGAATCATCTCTCCTGCTCACCGCCTTTCCGTACTATGTGTCCAGCCCCCTCTTCCCACCCCTGGCCTTTCTGCTTGTTGTCCTCTGGGCTGAGTGATGTCCTCGGTAGCTAAGTCACAGCGTCTCCTCGGGAATCCAGGTGAAGCAATAATCATCACAGCCAATGTTATTAAATGAAGGAGAGAACTGAACACCACCTGAGGTTTCCATACCCAGCTGGGAAGGACCCGGGGAGCAGGGTAACCTGGACGGAGGAGCACCCAACGTGCCACTCTAGGGGCAGCCTGAGCTCAACACTTCTGTTATTAGCCCTCCCTTCCCCTCTTCACCCGTTCATCAGTTACATCTGATGGCTAAGAAACAGAACAGAAAACCACTATTAGTATCTGACTGCCGAAAATACCTGGGTGCCACTTAGAGAAGGCTTCCCAGGTGGCACTAGTGGGAAAGAAACCCGCCTGCCAACGCAGGAGATGCAGGAAGACGCGAGTGTGGTCCCTGGGTCAGGAAGATTCCCTGGAGGAGGAAATGACAACCCACTCCCCTATTCTTGCCTGGAGAGCCTGTGGACAGAGGAGCCTGGCAGCTACAGCCCATCAGGTTGCAAAGAGTCAGACAGGACTTAGCCACTGACCATGCATGCACAGCCAGACAACAGAAGGGACTTGGAGAATAATCTTCCTTGGGCAGCAGGGGTGGGAAGTGGGTGAGCTTCCCCCCTCAGCCTGGAGGACGGGGTGGCCCTGCGCCCAGCAGGGGCTCAGTTTCAACAAGGCCTCAGTCTCGGCCTGTCACATGCTTCACCTTCCAGACAGTGCATCACATGATATTGGATTTAATGTTCAAATAATAATCTCACAGGGTCTCAGCCATTTCGGACTTTGCTGTGAGCCTGTGCCAAAGGAAGGTGCCTGCCAAAGCACCAGCAGTAACTTCAAAAGCCTTGGAGACGACGCGTCTCTTCTCCTAATGTCCTTGCTGGCTAGCAGAAAGATCACAGAACTTGCTTGTTTTTAAGATTGTACTTTTAAATTCTGTTTTTAAAGTTGTTTTTTAATGTAGACTAGTTTTTTAAAAGTCTTTATTGAATTTATTACAATATTGCTCCTATCTTATGTCTTGGTTTTTTGGCCCCAAGGCACGTAGGATCTTAGTTCCCAAACGGGGATCGAACCCACACCCCCTGCATTGGAAGCCCGCAGCCTTAACCACTGGACCACCAGGGAGGTCCCTCCCTCGTTATTTTAGAGGCTCATCATTTTGTGAAGGATCAGTGTTTGTCAAGCCGAAGGGCACGAGTGAGTGCTGACTGAGGCTCCGAGCTTGGCGCCGGGCAGGTGTGGAGCGGGAGTGGGGGGTGTCACTCCTGGGGTGGGGGTGTCACTCCTGCCCTGGTTTCCCCACTGTGACAGCAGGGACAGCAGTGATCATTACGTAAGAGAGAACTGGTATCCGCACCGCCCCTCACCAACTGCTGTGGAGTCGATTGGCACCCGCTGACCACTCTGAGATCAAGTAGGTTTTTAGGAAAAAGAGGGTTTCTGGACACTCAGCCTGGATCGCATCTGCTGGTGAGCTCGCCTTTGTCTCCTGCTGGCTGAGACGTGCCGGGAGCAGCAGGTGGAAGTCGGAGCCGGTCCAGCTTTTGAGGTGGCAGGGTTAAGGAGTGAGGAACGCAAGCAGTCTGCGACACACTCCGCGCTGCCCTTACACGCACTGGGGCCGGGTCCCCTAGGGTCCTTCAGGAGGCAGCGCTGCCCGCACTGAAGCCATGGGGCGGTGGGCTTGCACCCAGCTCCCTGCTCTAGTGTGAGCGCCTCGGGGAGGCCCCAGGGCTGCTCAGGGCTCTGGACATACCTGCTCTCCGCTGGGCCACCCCAGGGCCGAGGGGACCAAGATCCAGAGCTCACATGACTTGTTCAAGGTGGCGGACGTTGGTATCAGACTTGGGACCAGAGGCCAGGGCTCCCACTCACAATTCAGACCTCACTACATTGCCAAGGGTTTCTTCACTGGAGGGAAGGTCTTCAAATTTTGATGATTCCCATTTCATGGGGTTGAACCAGCAGATGAACCGAGGTCTGTACGTGCAGAGGGAATCAGCCTAGTTCATGGTCGGTACTAATAATGCCCAGGAAACAGATGGTTTGTGAAACTAGATCATTCCAATAGCTTTGAAAAAAAATTTTTAGTGACGTCAAACATATTTTTATTCATTTTCCCATTTTTATAGAAAAATAGGTGATATACATCACTGTATAAGTTCAGTGTACAGCATGATTTACATATATATTAAGAAATTATTATAATGGGTTCAACTAACATCCATTATCTCATATGGATACAATAAAAAGAAAGAGAAAAGAGGAAAAAAATTTTCTCCTTGTGATGAGAACTCTCTGGATTTACTCTTAACAACTTTCCTATATATCATACAGCAATGTTAGCTAGAGTTACCATGTTGTACATTAGATTTTTTTGAATTATGAACAAGCTCATTGTTAAAAAATTCAGGAAAATATTTTATATAAAGATCACTCATCATCTTAGCCCCGAAGAACCTCTGGAGGAGCTCAGTCTTAGCTCGTGTCCTGCTTCCTGGTCCAAGTGCTTCTTTCTCGGCCTCAGAGCCTCTGGCCGCCCGCGATTCCTGCCCTGCTCTGGGCACGTCTAGATTTCACTGATGACAGATTTTATCCTCATCCACATTTGCTGAATGCCTTATGTATGTCCCTGAAAATACCTACCAATCCCCAGGCAAATTGCAATTATCTGTTTGCTTGTTTTTTTTCAAGTTATTAGTTTAGCGTTTGTTTTTATTTATTTGGCTGTCCAGGTCTTCGTCGCAGCACAAGGCATCTTTTAGTTGGGGCATGTGGGATCTAGTTCTCTGACCAGGATTCGAACCCAGGCCCCCTGCATTGGAGCGTGGAGTCTTAGCCACTGACCACCAGTGAAGTCCCAAATGGTTTCTCAGTTTGGGTGTTGTTGACACTTCGGGTGGATGGTTTTCGTGGGGGCGTTCTGTGCATTGGAGGGTGTGAGAAGCCTCTTGGATCCTACCCACCAGATGACCGTTCATCCCAGTAAACATCCCCACTGTCAGTGTCTCCCGAGGACAAGGTTACCTCTGGCTGAGCCGATGCTCTCAGGGCAAGTGATGGGGCTGTGTGTGCCCTGTGACCCCGGGCATCTGACCGTGGGCGGCCGCCGTGTCCTTGCTCACCACCACACGCTCTGACACCGTCTTATACCTGGAGAAGTGCGTGACTCCAGCTTCCTGGTGAACCAACATCGGTTTTGGTGATGTCAATGGCTTTTCTCTGGAACTGATGATTCACCACCAACTCCACTTCCTGGGCCTCCCCGATTCATCAGGGCAGCTCCTGGGGATGAGCCAGGTGAGAGGCTCTCACTGTTAAGAAAAAAACAGTGCTTCAAACTTATGCCTGGCCCAAGTTCCTGGTACACACGTTTTTCTCTTTCTCTCCCCCAACAGAGTTCTCCAAATGCTATAAATGGATTGCTTAATTGAACTTTACAACTTTTTTTGACTTAAGATATGGATGTGTATTCCTAAAGACCTTTGAACTTAGTCTTGACTCAGAAGTTAAACAATCTTCTCCACAGAGGTTTGATGGCCTTCGGACAATCTGGCCTCTTGTTGGCCTTTGAACTGTCAACAGCATTTAGACAGCATGGGGACTCCGGCTAAAAATACTGTGCTATACACACATGAAAGCTATATGAGAGTAGGTCCTAAAACTTCTCCTCTCCTCCACACAAAATTATAACTATTTGAGGTGATGGATGTGTTCACTAACCTTGGTTATCTTTTGCAAATATATACATACAAATCATTACGGTGTTTATCTTCTATTCACATAAGGTTACACATCAATTATAGCTCAATAAGGCTGGGGAAAAAAATATTCTTTCTGCTTTGCTAAAACTTCAATTTATTCCCCTGGTTCTTTTTTTTTTGGCCATGCTGTGAGGCCTGTAGGATCTTAGTTTCCTGAACAGGGATTGAACCTGGGCTCACAGCAGTGAAAGCACTGAGTCCTAACCACTGGATTGCCAGGGAATTCCTCCCCCGGTTCTTTTACACTGTTTGCTGGTGGAGTGTGAAAGATTATAGCTCATCCTTTAATGGTCTCTGCTAGTGTGTATATTTTTTGGTGGCTTTATTCGTTCTTTTATTCTTTGTTTTTAAAAATGTTTCCTTACAGAAGTTAACTGCTGGGTATGGGATTTGATTTTGCTCTGTCTACAAGCAAGCAAGTTAGTTTGTTGCTGTTTCATGGATGCTGGCAGGAGAAAGGGCCTCCTGAGTCAGAGGCAATGGCGGTAACTTAATGGTACAGACGGCAGGGAGCTTCACCCACTATCTTGCAAGTCCATCGGTGGCCACTAGGGGGCGCCAGAGGGACGCCTGCTCATGCAGTGGGTTGTGTGACAAGCACGGAAACTGGAGCTTGGGAAACCTGCATTTTATAGCAAGCAGTAAACACGCCTGTTCTTTTTTTTTTTTTAAGTCTTTATTTTTTAAATGGAGGATAATGCCTTTACAAGGTTGAGTGAGTTTCTGCAGTACAACGATGTGATTCAGCCATAACTATATATATGTCCCCTCCCTCTGATCCGCCCTCCCACCCCAATCCCATCTCACCCCTCTAGGTTGTCATAGAGCCCTGGACGGAGCTTCCTATATTATTATTATTCTTTTTTAATTAATTTATTTATTTTAGTTGGGGGCTAATTACTTTACAATATTGTAGTGGTTTTTGCCATACATTGATATGAATCAGCCATGGGTTTACATGTGTTCCCCTTCCTGGACCCCCCTCCCACCTCCCTCCCCATCCCATCCCACTGGGTCATCCCATTGCCTCAGCCCTGAGCATTTGTCTCATGCATCGAACATGGAATGGTGTTTTGTTTCACATATGATAATATACATGTTTCAATGCTATTCTCCCAGAACGTCCCACCCTCACCTTCTCCATCAGAGTCCATAAGACTGTTCTATGCATCTGTGTCTCTTATTCTGTCTCGCATATAGGGTTATCGTTACCATCTTTCAAATTCCATATATATGCATTAGTATACTGTATTGGTGTTTTTCTTTCTGGCTTACTTCACTCTGTATAACAGGCTCCAGTTTCATCCATCTCAATGGAACCGATTCAAATGTATTTTTTTTTAATGGCTGAGTAGTATTCCATTGTGTATATGTACCACAGCTTCCTTATCCATTCGTCTGCTGATGGACATCTAGGTTGCTTCCATGTCCTAGCTATTGTAAACAGTGCTGCGATGAACATTGGGGTACACGTGTCTCTTTCAATTCTGGTTTCCTTGGTGTATATGCCCAGCAGTGGGATTGCTGGGTCATATGGCAGTTCTATTCCCAGTTTTTTAAGGAATCTCCACACTGTTCTCCATAGTGGCTGTACTAGTTTGCATTCCCACCAACAGTGTAAGAGACCTTTTCTCCACACCCTCTCCAGCATTTATTGCTTGTAGACTTTTGGATAGCAGCCATTCTGACTGGTGTGAGATGGTACCTCATTGTGGTTTTGATTTGCATTTCTCTAATAATGAGTGATGTTGAGCATCTTTTCATGTGTTTGTTAGCCATCTGTATGTCTTCTTTGGAGAAATGTCTGTTTAGTTCTTTGGCCCATTTTTTGATTGGGTCGTTTATTTTTCTGGAATTCAGCTGCAGAAGTTGCTTGTATATTTTTGAGATTAATTGTTTGTCTGTTGCTTCATTTGCTATTATTTTCTCCCATTCTGAAGGCTGTCTTTTCACCTTGCTTATAGTTTCCTTTGTTGTGCAAAAGCTTTTAATTTTAATTAGGTCCCATTTGTTTATTTTCGCTTTTATTTCCGATATTCTGGGAGGTGGGTCATGGAGGATCTTGCTGTGATTTATGTTGGAGAGTGTTTTGCCTATGTTTTCCTCTAGGAGTTTTATAGTTTCTAGTCTTACATTTAGATCTTTAATCCATTTTGAGTTTATTTTTGTGTATGGTGTTAGGAAGTGTTCTAGTTTCATTCTTTTACAAGTAGTTGACCAGTTTTCCCAGCACCACTTGTTAAAGAGATTGTCTTTTCTCCATTGTATATTCTTGCCTCCTTTGTCAAAGATAAGGTGTCCATAGGTGCGTGGGTTTATCTCTGGGTTTTCTATTTTGTTCCATTGATCTATATTTCTATCTTTGTGCCAGTACCATACTGTCTTGATGACTGTGGCTTTGTAGTAGAGCCTGAAGTCAGGCAGGTTGATTCCTCCAGTTCCATTCTTCTTTCTCAAGATTGCTTTGGCTATTCGAGGTTTCTTATATTTCCATACAAATTGTGAAATGATTTGTTCTAGTTCTGTGAAAAATACCATTGGTAGCTTGATAGGGATTGCATTGAATCTATAGATTGCTTTGGGTAGTATACTCATTTTCACTATATTAATTCTTCCAATCCACGAACACGGTATATTTCTCCATCTGTTTGTGTCCTCTTTGATTTCTTTCATCAGTGTTTTATAGTTTTCTATATATAAGTCTTTTGTTTCTTTAGGTAGATATATTCCTAAGTATTTTATTCTTTTTGTTGCAATGGTGAATGGTATTGTTTCCTTAATTTCTCTTTCTATTTTCTCATTATTGGAGTATAGGAATGCAAGGGATTTCTGTGTGTTAATTTTATATCCTGCAACTTTACTGTATTCATTGATTGGCTCTAGTAATTTTCTGGTAGAATCTTTAGGGTTTTCTATGTAGAGGATCATGTCATCTGCAAACAGTGAGAGTTTTACTTCTTCTTTTCCTATCTGTATTCCTTTTATTTCTTTTTCTGCTCTGATTGCTGTGGCCAAAACTTCAAAAACTATGTTGAATAGTAGTGGTGAAACTGGGCATCCTTGCCTTGTTCCTGACTTTAGGAGAAATGCTTTCAATTTTTCACCATTGAGGATAATGTTTGCTGTGGGTTTGTCATATATAGCTTTTATTATGTTGAGGTATGTTCCTTCTATTCCTGCTTTCTGGAGGGTTTTTATCATAAATGGATGTTGAATTTTGTCAAAGGCTTTTTCTGCATCTATTGAGATAATCATATGGTTTTTATTTTTCAGTTTGTTAATGTGAACATGCCTGTTCTTATCAGAAGAAGACTTTACCTCATCAAGGGCATTTGCTGCAAACCAGGCTGAGAATCAGCCTGGGTAAAAGCGTAAAGACTCTGTATCCTTGGCACAGCTGAACAAGGTCAGCTGGAGCGCGAGAGAGACCCTTGGGAAAGGAGTTCAAATTCTCCTTACTTTCTTAGAGAAAAGGATTTTAAAATCAAACAGGTTGAAAAAAGAAACATGCATCGGAAAACAATACCTTCTTCCCTCATTATTATCATTAGTTCCACTTGGCAATTATTCAACCATAAAAAGTTACTTGAGTGCTTTTACTACTTTAAATAAAGGACATTAATAGTTTGGATTCCCAACTTTTAGGATCACTTGAATCCCTCCACGGAGGCTGTAGACCAGGAGTGCTGGGAAAGGCAGTCTCAGGGGCTCAGTCTTTCCACCCCTGCACAGCCACAAAAGAGGGGTCTCAAGCCTGGGATATCTCTTTATATGGAGTTTACTCTCATGGCCTGTGTGGGCCTATCTCTTGATTGAGGACTATCTCACCCTGTTCTGGGGTTGACATGTGTTTCTTTGTTCTGTTTAAGCGCCTGGTCAATCCTACTGCAACCTCTGCTCCTAGGCAAGAAGGTTCAGGGTTTGTTCCCTGCTGCACAACACGGGTGGGTGCAGACCACCTCTCACTGGTTGTGGGGACCAACACTCATTTTTGAAGTTGATCGCCCTCTTTACGTTCGTTCCATCCAGAGCATTGTGAGTTGTGTCTTTTATGGACTTCAATACCTGCCAACCCCACAGGGGGCCAACTTCCTGGACCTGCTGCCTCTGGAGACAGGCAACTGGAGTCACATGCTTGACAAGGAGACAGACCTCCTCTGCCATGCCTTTACCTCTCCTCTCCAGATACTTGGCTACAATGTTTACATTGTCAAGATTTATAAAAATCATAAATTTTCTATCTTTTGCAATAGCTAAAGGTTGATACAAATAATGAAAAATCAGGGCATATATCCTATATGAACCGCACAATGTGAACCTAGAGAGGATGAAATCTACATTCAGTCAGTCAGTTCAGCTGCTCAGTTGTGTCTGACTCTTTGCAACCCCATGGACTGCATCACCAACTCCCGGAGTTTACTCAAACTTATGTCCATCGAGTCGGTGATGCCCTCCAACCATCTCATCCTCTGTTGGCCCCTTCTCCTCCCGCCTTCAATCTTTCCCAGCATCAGGGTCTTTTCCGATGAGTCAGTTCTTCACATCAGGTGGCCAAAGTATTGGATTTTCATTAGGTCTTTAAAATTTTGCAACTTCCATGAGAATCTTCCAAATATAAACATCCAATGGACACATTTTTCACTGCCTTTCAAGTTACCTTTCCTGGGTCACAGTCAGCTAACATTATTTCGAGTGCCCTATGTCATCTCTTTTTCTTAGAATCCTTTTTCATTTTCCTGGTCCCTTCCTCAGACAATCAATATATGTATGTTAATACTGACTAGGCCACTTGGGCCCCAGAACAAGAGAAGGCTCCTCATGGATCAGGCCACCGTCTGACCTGCTCTGTGGCTCGTCACGTGATCCAGCACATCCAGTGGTACCCAAAGCATCAGTGTCAGAAAGGGATGCTGTCTGGAGCCTTTGGTGGAAGCACGAGCCGAGGTGCAGGCCTTGGGGTTTGGAGCACAGCCCTGCCATCCTCTACAGACGACGACTCTCCTTCTGAGAAACAGCTCTTGGCCTGAAACAGACGGAACACTTAACCACAGGCCGGCAAGTCACCACGAGACCTGAGCTGCCCATCAGGACTGGGTGTTCCCTGACCACCAGCCGTTAAGTCCCAGTGTGCACAGTAGCGCTCCCTCACCGAATGGAAATGGCACTGAAGGCTCACGTTACATGAGGACGTGGCCCAAACACCAAGGCCCCCACTCCCGCGACACTGCCTTCCCCTCCTGCCCCATCTATGGCCCATGGGGAGCTCTCCACCAGAGGAAGAGAAGTCTGTGCGGGGTTTACCCAGGGTCCTGCCCGACGTGCAGATACCGCCCCCCAGTGGACAGCTGCAGCACCACAGCCTCCCCCTGGACACAACGGAAGGACAAGGGGACCGGATGTACACCAGAGAAGACATGGGGTATCCAGAGAAGTAAACCTCTCTTAAGGGATGAACACACATGCTCCCCGTAGGTTCTGTTTCCTTGGAGAACCCTAACACACTGGGCATCAGTATTTGTTCTTACTGTCTCTCCGGGTGACTATGACAAGTTTCCTGGATTGATAACGCTCATTTAAGGAATTAGCACTATTAATTCACGTTAGGAGAAATAGGTTCTGGGGCAAAACTCATCACCTGGACTGTCTTACAGCTGGCAACATGAAACAATGATCAAAAACAAACAAAAAAAAATCACACAAAAACACCAAAAAGTGTTTTGAAAAGTGAGAATTTACTGTACAGTTTTTTTTTAACAATTTATTTATATGTTGGCTTCTACATGCTCTTGCATTTGTGTAAAACATTTATACATATTCTTTACAATTTGTACATATATTAAATGGCTGTATCATAAACATTGTTCTATGAGATTTTATAAAAGAAAAATCAAGTAGGGCAAATTACTTATAAAACATTAACAAAAAAAAAAACCCGTGATATTGAAGAACAAGAAGTTCTCATATTCGTGTTCATTTGATATCCTCTTCTATTTATTTTTTGGTTTCACTTTATTTGTGCTGGCCCAAAACTTCCATTTCCTATCATGTAACTATCAGGTCAGAAGAGGGAGAGCGGTGTGAGGGGACGCGGTAAGGCAGCCGTGGAGGGCGGCGAGGTCTGCGGGGCTGAGACCGTGTCTGCGAGTGTCCCAGGTTAAAGCTGATGGTTCGCCAAGATCCTGTTTGCTTTATGCCATTAAATGAAGTACTAGTGATGACAAAATTCTGTCTGAAGTTTAGGACACAGTCAGGAAGAGCACTGCTCTGAACTTTCTCTTCTCCCACGTAAAAGCTTGGGGAGGGCCGCGTGTTACGCATCTTAGCACCCTCGTCAGCCCCTTAAAACCTTCCCATCTGGTGGGGCCGGGAGAGGCTTGCTCACCTGTGCCTCATCACTTCAGATACCCCTCACCGGCCCGCTAGTCTAAGATCTGAATCAAGTGGCAAAATCACGCTTTCCCCAGCACTGCTCACGATGCCTCCTTGAGCAGCTTGAGACTGCGAGGCCAGCGGAAAGCCTGGGAGGAGTGTTTGCCCACAGAGACGTGGCTGCTCCTTCCCCAGGAGCCGAGCCAGAGTGCCTCCCCACCAAACCCCGGGCTTTCTTGGTGAATCCTTCCAGCCTCACCCGGGCTCAGGAGGAAACGCAAGGCAGGCGGCACCTTAGGGCGGTGGGCGCGGGGGCTCTGATCCCGGGGTTCCGCCGAGCTGGTCCTCTGGAGGGACGTGTGAGGCAGGGGCATGTGAGCGGCTGGAGCCGCGGGAGCCCGTGCTTGCTTCCTCTGTCGAGAAAACTGAGTGTCTGAGTTACAAACATCTCAGTGGAAGGCGTGCAGAGTTTCCTAAACAGACAGGACTCTCAAAGGGTAGAAAGGAGTTATAAAAATATACAAACATATTATGTTTTTTACTCTGGCATATTTTGCATTTTTTAAGAAAGCAATTAGTAATTATCTGACGTTGGGCGGCAACAGGAGAACTGTGGCTGACTCATAAATTACAATTTTATGTAAAATATCGGGGGGGGAATCCCTAATTTTCCATTCAAAATTCTGGTAACTTTAAGCACTTTCCAAAAATAGACAATTTCCATTGGTTTAAATAATGGATATGGAGATGAACGAAAGATTATTCCTAAAAAACTGATGCATTTAGGCGCTTAATAAAGGAAATGAAGTTTTTTTTTCCAACTCTCTGTTTTTTTGGTTTTCTTTTTGTTTCTTTTTGGATGATGGGGGGGGGGATCAGATTGCGTCGTCCCAAGTCAGAAGGAAGCACTTCGGCGTTTCTCCATGTTGGTTCCATCTGTCCTACATCACTGGGAAGCGGGCGAGGGCCTGCCTCAGCTTTTCCGCAATCTGGTGAGAAACAGAACAACGTGAGATGTCTCCCATCGTGACCCTGTGGTTCTCTATTATTTCCATCTCTTCTCAAACACTCCATACATTTCAAATCCTGTCACTAGTAGATGCTCCTAGTCTCTCCCAGCCCCAACTCAGCCTCTGAGTAGTGGAAAGGGAAAGTGTTAGTTGCTCAGTCATGTCTGACTCTTTGTGACCCCATGGACTATAGCTCGCCAGGCTCCTCTGTCCATGGGATTCTCCAGGCAAGAATAGTGGAGTGGGTTGCCATGCCCTTCTCCAGGGGATCTTCCTGACCCAGGGATCAAACCCGGGTCTCCTGTATTGCAGGCAAATTCTTTACCATCTGAGCCACCAGGGAAGCCCTATAAAAGTGAAAGTGTCCAAGCAGTGGAGTGTGTGCATGGACGCACTTCGGGCAGTGGAGTGCGTGCTAAGTCGCTTCTGCTGCTAAGTCGCTTCAGTCGTGTCCGACTCTGTGCGACCCCATAGACGGCAGCCCACCAGGCTCCGCCGCCCCTGGGATTCTCCAGGCAAGAGTACTGGAGTGGGTTGCCATTTCCTTCTCGAGTGCATGAAAGGGAAAAGTGAAAGTGAAGTCGCTCAGTCGTGTCCGACTCTTAGCGACCCCATGGACTGTAGCCTACCAAGCTCCTCCATCCATGGGATTTTCCAGGCAAGAGTACTGGAGTGGGGTGCCATTGCCTTCTCCTAAGTCGCTTCAGTTGTGTCCAATTCTTCGCAACCTTATGGACCATAACCTGCCAGGCTCCTCTGTCCATGAGATTCTCTAGGCAAGAATACTGGAGTGGGTTGCCATTTCCTTCTCCAGGGGATCTTCTTGACCCAGGGGTCAAACTCATGTCTCTTACGTCTCCTGCACTGGCAGGTGGGTTCTTTACCACCAGCGCCACCCGGCAGTGGGGAGACCTTCCTAAATTCCCATATGGGACTGCTGGCGGCGGTGCCCGGCTCGAAGGAAGCCCAGCTCCTTCCAACCACGCGGTGTCATTTCTAGACCATCAGCCTGTCCTCCAGGGATCCGGTCTCTGTGCTGGGCCCAGACTCCCCTGCGTTCCCAGACACCTGTGACCTCCTGAGACAGGCCCTGCTGCTGCTACACAGTGTGGAGACAGGCTGCACCTTCAGCTTATCTCTGAAACCACCTGTTTCCACCACACATGGACAGTATGCACGGAGCACATGAGCCATGGCTCCCTTCCAAGAACCCATTGGCGGATACGCGAGTGGCAGTGTCCACCCACAGACAAGAGGACGTGTGTGTGAACGTGAGTCTGGGGCTTGCCGATCCCTGAATGTACATGAGACGATACCATGGAAACAGCAGAAAGCTTAGTAAGAAATATGGCAGCCAACACGTGGTCAATTGTAATAAGTTACAGAACTTGTCTTTGAGGTCTGAGTTTCCATTTATGGGCTAGATCTTTGTTTTCTGTACACTCTGGTAAATACCAAAATTGCTCTGCAGAGGTGAACATCTACATTTTCATTACCGGTTCCTGAATGGAACCATCTAAGGCTTCACTCCCCCTCTTGCTTTTGTTTTCCTTCTGAAATCCCTCTGGAACACTGCAAAACCCTCGCTCACACACAAAGCCGGCCTGTGCAGTCCCGCGTGGTGCCAGGCGCCTTCCCCAGCTGAGCCGGCAGGGTGACCTCATCTCACAGTGTTCCCTGCGCACGGAGCGGCGGGGACCGGACAATAAGGGCTTCTCAGGGGCTCACCACCAGCACCTCGCACCCTTCCTTCTTGAAAAAAACAACCCCCTCTTCAGCCCAGTGTTACTCAAAAGGAAAATGCAGATACGGTTAAGAGAGACTGGAAAAAAAATCCCTGCCCAGTATTCAGCCTCCTTTGGCTCATTGAGAAATGAAGTTGCTCAGTTGTGTGCAACTCTGCGATTCCATGGACCGTAGCTTACCAGGCTCCTCTGTCCATGGAATTCTCCAGGCAAGAGTACTGGAGTGGGTTGCCATTTCCTTCTCCAGGGGATCTTCTAGACCCGGGGATCGAACCAGGGTCTTCCATATGGCAGGCAGATGCTTTACCCTCTGAGCCACCAGGGAAACCCATTAGTTGGCTCATTGGTTAGGGTTAAAACCACAGGCGCACTAGCTTCACATCCCTGTCCCCGCTCTGGCGGTGCGCAGGCAGCCCCCGGGGACAGGCCGACTCACCGTCTCGTAGAACTGCACCTGCTGCTCCAGGTACAGGCGGATGACGCTGTTGTAGTCGTAGATCCGGTTACTGTGGAAGTGATTCATCTCGGCTGCAACCAAGACCAAGACATCAGTCAGTGCCCCCTGGACTTCAAACAAACACAGCTGTGTCTCTGCTTGGTCATGATTCATCAACGGCCAGATCTTATCTGGCTGGCCTGTGCCAGTTCCTGACAAAAATGCTACAAAGAGGCTAGAAAAACAATTTGAACGGGTAACTGCAAAAACACTTTTCCATAAACGGACGATTACTGTCTATTTGCATGTTAAATCTTATAAAGCCCAACATGGTCCCCCAAATGACGGCTCTTGTTTGAGCAGGAAACCGACTTGGGCCCACTGGCTATGGACGACCTCAGTTCACAACGTCAAGTCTGTTGACGGGGGCCTCACAAGGTGCCCGCTGGGGCCTCACAAGGTGCCCGCTGGGCGCCACGTCCTCTGCTGCACAGCGACTGCCCAGGCTGCGGGTTTCTTCAAGCGCCTCTGAAAGGCTGGGCAGAGGGCGAGATGTGAGGAAGGCCCTCTTCAGGGTGGAGCCTGATGCCATCGAGCACCAGGACTGCCAGAACTAGGCCTCTTTCCAGGCAGAGGGTCGGATGCCCATCCTTTGTGTTTGCTGAATGTCTCGACTCAGCAAATGAACCCCTTCTCCAACCCTGCCTCTCAGTGCCACCCCCATCCCATCACCAATATCGAAGAGGCTTTCCTTATCAGGGCCCCATATCACCTCTGCCTTTTCCCCACACGCCACACCTACAAAGCCAACTGCTGCCGGCATAAATTCCTGTAAACAGCTCTGAACTTGTACAACGCTTTCATTCATCTGTTTGGATAACTCCAAACACAAGGTCAAGACCAACTTTCCCATTCAAAACCCTTCCAAGCCCCAAGCTTCAGTCAGGCCTCCCTGTTTCTGCCCCAATCTGCCCTCATTCTGGAGACCTTTCACCCATTCTTCTCTTCTCCTACTCTCTCCCTAGTCCCAAAGGATCCTTTGGAAAAGCCCGTAAGTACCCTTCATTCTCTCCCCCAGCACCTCATCTTCTTTGGTTCCTCAAAAACCTCAGATGGCAGGAGCCAGGTCTCCAGTTGGGTTGTCTAACATCAGCCTCCAATGTGCACCCTCAACTCCGTCACTAGGCAAATCCTCTTCCTTGAGCAGTGTTTTCTCTGTTTGTTTTTCCATCAAAGCCTTTTCATGGCTTCCTAACACCCACAGCAAGTCTAGACTCTTCTGCCTGGCTTTTGAGGCCCTTCAGAATCTCCAAAGTCTCTTCCCCATAACCTGCAAATGTGTTTTATTCCTGAAGGCCAATGACACAATCTGGTCCCATTTTGTTTTGTGTGCTTTGTTCCTACTAGAACATTCTTCCACTCCCTCCTTGGCCCATGTATTCTATCCATCCCCCAAAACATGAAAAATCCATTCACTGCTCCTATCTGCTGGAAAAATTAATATTTTCTTTTTAGTAAGGGTCAAACCATGCCAAAAATGCTATGTCCAAACTCCCTTCACATTCTATGGTCTTGGGGCCTGCAGGTTACCTGCTGCTAAAAGCTGGATTCAGGAATCTAGTCTGGATAGGGCCTGCTATCAAAGGTTACGAAAGGAATCTTCAGGGTCTCCAAGAAGAAATAAAAACATACAGGTTTAATCATGTTGTCATTTGTAGTTACATCAGGTAATTGCATGAAAAACTAAATATAAATATTACAGCTTTTTTTTTTAACACTGGGATCCTACGAACAACAGGCTCATGAAGATATTTTGAATCAGTTCTTATTAACTTAACTGCTGTTCATACTGGAATTTCTCTCCAGCAAGGAAAACAGAAAATTTTCTTGGAAGAGAATCTCCACTAGCTACACACAGACCTTACCCGTTCTTACCTTGCAAAGCGTAAGACATTGTCCCAACACGCTTCACCATGTTCTGCTTGTCCTGTGGGGTGATCTTACTAGCTGCAACCAGTTTATCACTTTCTTTCACTTTTTCTATTGCTCCCTGTGAAACACAAAATGTGGTGGTATTAATAAATCTAAAAGGATTAGTCATTAGTTTAAAATGTAACAAAGCCAACATATTCTATAATTGTCTTGCTACTGAATAGGAAAATGTCCCCACAAAATGAGAACATAAGGAACGCATCTCACTGTAACTTCTTGTAAGTCACTTGGAAACAAAAATGCTGCTATTCTTGTAAAATATAGCTAAGCTGAAACCTACACTTTTATGCTACAAGGCTGAAAACTAAATAACACTCTTTTTCCGTAATATGAATAAGTCATTGTCAGGTAAGAGTGGTACATGATTGGAAAACAGGCACCAGGTTTAGGAAGTCATTTGATCCGAGACAGTCTAGCATATATGTCTGAGCACTGTCTCTTGCAGAGCATTTCATAAGCTGGTGCCTAGGGGTGCTGACCATAAGCTTTACTGTGATTTCTATAAGAAGCTCTGGACTAACTTCAAATACTAAGATGGAAATAGCTGTAAAAGTTGCCAAACATTTCCTACACTCGTGTCATCACATGACATGCTGTCTGGGAAGAACTCTAGGCCTGTGTATAAATCAGGTTCCCCACCTAGAACTCTTAAGGCAGGTACAAACTCCTACAACAAGCTAACTGTTCTGAGGTGTTTTTTTTTTCTTTTTTGAGATTTTAATTTTATTTTTTTATTCCCACCCACCCCCATTACAGCAAGGTAACTGACAGATAACATTATATTAGTTTAAGGTGTACAACATAATGAATTTGAGACATGTGTATAATGCAAAATGATTACTACCGTGTAAGTATGTTAATTAAGATCCATCACCTCAGTGAGTTATAAACTATTTTTTTCCTGTGATGAGAATTTTTAGGATCTACTCTCCCAGCAGTCCCACCTGTGGGTATAAACCCAAAGAAAACAAAACCAGCGTCTCAAAATAAACCCAAGCACGTCACAGTGCCCTCAAGAAGGACGGCTGATCACACACCCACAGTAATGAGGTGATATGCAGATTTTGAAAGAGAAAAATTAACCAGAATCAAAATCTGAGGACACTCCAAACCAATCTTTATTTAGTTTTAAAAAAGAACCTTTATGATGGGAACTATATAGTTTCCTTTTTATTAACATAAACAAATAAAATCAACATCGACCATTCTGATCTTAATTAGGAGAGTCTTCGTCAGGCCTCAGGGACAGGATATCTGATTTCACCTGGACGGGAAAGGCCCTAGGAGGACTTGCCCACGCAGTGTGCAGGGAGGGTCTCGTCGATGAGATTAAGTACCATTCCTGACACTGACTTGAACACCAGACACCACGATTATTACATCTGCGACCTGAACCTAAGTATATCCATAAAGAAATATCTATCATCCTTTTAGTTCCCTCCAAATAAATCCTTCTACAGAATAAAAGAAACTAAACAACCACTCAAGTATCTAAATGTGACAGGACTTCACTATGCAAGCCCGCTGAGCCGCTCCGGCTGGTTTTGGAGAGGAGCTCCTAACTGGAGGGGCGCTGAAGGGTGAAGCTCCCGCAGGTGGCCCTGCACCTGGGTCCTGACTTGGCCGGGACCTCGTCTGTGAACGCCTAGGATCAAGTTACCTTGTGAGCACCAAGAATGTCAGGGAAGCAGCCAAGGAAACCTTTATATTCATGATTACATTCCATCAGGAAATGGAGATCTTTCTTTGGCTGTAACAAGAAAGACTGGCTATTATTGGTGGAAGAATTCAGACAATCGAAGAGAAAACGGTTACATTTAAGGGCTGTATCAGCCGAAGCTGCCAGGCATGACATGAAGTTACTGAATGTGAAGCAGTCAGCCTAGTTCTCCTTTAAGAAAATAATCCCCAAGAACTCTATACTGTCAATGTAGGCTGTGAAAAAATGATAAAACTGGATTTTTAGGTTGGTTGGTAAAATTAGCTATTTTGAAGTAGCCCAAAATACAACACTGTGAACAAAATAAAAAAAACTAGTTAACACTATATGTTTACATAGAGGCAAATAAGATGTTATAGCTTAATGTATAAATTTTAGCAGAGAATAAAAAAATTGCCAAAAATCTGGTAATCATTAAAAGTGGCAACTATAAATTTTCCCATTTTTCTGTGATAATATTTAAAGTTATGGTGTGCACAACTCTAAAAATTAATCTTTTTTTTTTTTTAACGACTATCGGAGAGTAGTTAATGACCACACGAATGTATGGGCACACAAATATATATTTCTAGTTGTCATCTGCAAAAAAAATTTTTTTTTAATTTGAGGGTTTGAAACAACCTCAGTGGTTAGTCCCCGTAAGGAAACATTATTTGTTATCTATGAACATAACTGAAATCAGGCTACTAAAGGCTCCAATGAAAGCCAGGTGGCTACAACGAAATCTGCTGCCTGCCAGGAACCTGACCAGGGCTTTCTCTTTATTAGCTGTTGATCCTCAAACCACTCCCAGGCAGGTGCTCCCATTGCTATTTACAGACCAACCAGGAAACCACTGCTCCGAGAGGCTGAGCACGACTCCAAACAAGGACCACAGTGAAGGTCTTCCCTGTACGTTCTAATCCCCTGGTGGCTGAGATGGATCCAGACCATCGGCAATGGGCGCTACTGAGGCTTCCTGATGATGAATTTATCCATTACTTTAGCTTAGCCTAAGAAATACTATTACTCGGTGTAATTAATAAAGATGCATAGGGACAGAAGAGAAGAGCCATTTGGAAAGCCTGTCTTAAAACAGGTTTTAAATAAAACATGTGGATTAGGTAGCATAAAAACTGAAACCATGTGGCTATGTTAATATACCTGTTCTGCCACAAGACTGGCAATTTCTTCGTAAGTCTTTCCTGCTTCAGTTATCGCGTCATTGAGATCTGTTTCACCTGAGAATCATGACAGTTACATGAGTGTTACAACTTATATTTCCTTTTCATTACCTCTGAAATTTTATTATAGCAAACTTCAAACTTTGAAAACTATACAATAGAATGAATCCTCGTCTACCCATCACCCCCAACTAACAGCTTATGTCCAATCTTTCAGTCCCCTCCCTCCCTTTCCCTTTCACCAGTAATTTAACACTTGATCCATACATTTTACCTAAAAGACAAGGGCTCTTTAAGAAATAGAGATGACCCCAATCTCACACCTAAGAAAAGACCATTCATTGTTCCTGATATAAACTGTCCAGCCAGTGTGCAGCTGCCTGGTGTCTCCAATCAAGTTGGCTGCTTGAGTCAGGATGCAAAGACCATCCATGTGGCAAAGAGCTGACATATTTCCTACAGAGGTTCTTTCTCCTCTGGGTGTTTTTCTTGCAAATTTCTTTTGGGGAGGTGTTGAAGAAACCAGGCTGTGTGCCTCGGTCCCACAGTCGGGTTCTGTTGAGTGAGTCTTGGTGGTGACAACACAGTCCTCTGTTTCCTGTACTGTCTAGATCTTTCATTTTAGTATTTGTTTAGTATTTTAGGTTTGCAGATTGGTGCTATACTGCTTCTGTCGCTGCTTCTTTATTAGCTGAAATACTTCTATAAAGAGAAACTTTCCTTTATCAGCTTTTTGGTTACCTTGAGGTATAGGGACAGGAAGAACAGGTTAAATGCTTCCTTCTTTTTGGAGTTTTCAGAATTATAAGTTGATTCTCTTCCATCCTCCAAAGGTGACTGAGATTAACTTTTTAAGAATACCATTGAAAGTCTGGATTTAAACAGAGCTGATATGCTTCGTTCCACAGCAATCAATATCTTCACTAAACTCAAATTTTCGCTCCATAGGACAGTGGAAGTTTCTTCAGATTGACATCGGAGTTCTTTTGCTAGGAGCTCTGGATTATTTCAGGGAAACAATGTTTTGAAATTGCCATGTGGGTGATGCTGGGAGTGCTTCTTGTTACTGGACTGTATAACTATTTCTAGGCCTTTTCAGTGAACAGAGCCAAGTGTGTATCTGTTAATTTCAAATTCCTAACTTATCTCCCCACCTTTCCCCTTTGGTAACTAAGTTTTTTTTTTTTTTTTCCTATGTGTGTGAGCCTGTTTTTGTTTTGTAAATAAGTTCATTTGTATCACTTTTTTAGATTCCACATGTAAGTGGTATCATATGATATTTGTCTTTCTCTGACTTTGCTTAGTATGATAATCTCTAGGCCCATCCATGTTGCTGCAAATGGCATAATTTCATTCTTTTTTATGGCTGAGTAATATTCCATTTATATAAATACCACATCCTCTTTATTCATCTGTTGATGGACATTTAGTTGCTTCCATGTCTTGGCTATTGTAAAAAGGGTTGCTATGAACACTGGGATGCCTATATCTTTTTGAATTAGAAATTTCACCTTTTCATAATTTTCAGATATATGCCCAGGAATGGGATTGCTGGACCATATGGTAGCTCTATATTTAGTTTTTTTAAGGAACCCCCATACTGTTCTCCACAGTGGATGCATCAATTTAAATTCCCACCAACAGTGTAGGAGGGCTCCCTGTTCTCCACACCTTCTCCAGCATTTATTATTTGTATACTTTTTGATGATGGCCATTCTGAGTGGTGTGATAACCTCACTGCAGTTTTGATTTGCATTTCTCTAATTGGCGATGTAGAGCACCTTTTCAGGGTCTCTTGGCCACAAGATGCTTCTCTTCCCAGACCTTGGGTTCCTCATCTAAAAAAATGGGGGCCAGACCAAAGAATCCTCAAAACTCCTACCCAAGCTAAAAGTTCTGACTAAAACACACAATTCAGCCAGGCCAACAAGAAATATTCAAATATGGGAGCCACGGGTCTCACATTTTGGTAAAAGACTAATTTCTTATACCTGGAAATACTCAGACATTGACCTCCAAAGACCTACCCTCCCTAGGTATCAGAATAAATGCCACAGTGACAGTATGCCTACCATTTCTGTAAGCGGTAGGACGTCCTCAAATTGAATAGGTGCCACTCACCTGGCAAATACTTCTACCTCCTTCCTACCAGTTCCATATGCCAAATTAAGAAAATAAACCAAGATATAAAAGAAAACTGCTAACTTGTTCTTGTAAGTGTTGTCCATGGAAAGACACAATGAACTCAAAATACCACAAGTGAGATATACGATATGGAATAAGCTGAAAACAATGAGTTAGCGAGAGACAAAAGCAATAAGAACTTGTTACTCAGTCAGAATTTTTCCCTCCAAATGGCCCTGATAAGATCTGGCTCTTGACAGTCAGACTTGACTTCAGAGTTTTGGCAGAGAAATGAAAGCAGGGCAGAGTGTCACATACCACGGCCACTTGTTTCACCAAAACGCAAGAGCTGTATCTGAGCACAGGAAAGGCAAAGACGCTAGCCAGGAAATCCAAACTATTACCACCCACCACTTTTCTCAACACTAGTAAGGTGAGGCGGCAAAAATCCTCAGTGGAGCAGTGCAGCCAGTTTAAATGTCACTGACGGCAGTGCTTCACTGCAGTTATTGCTTGTCTGCAAGAGCCTGAGGAGGCCAGTCTGTATGGATAAGACACTCAGGGCCTGAAGAACAAATAAAGAAAGATGTACCTTGATAACCACTAGAGCTGAAGACTGTGGCTAAGCTCTGCAAGGCCTTCCCTATCTTCTGATATTCCTTGGGTAATGCTGAAAGAGAAAAAGGAATAAGTCATTCACTAAATGGAGCAAAATTAAATGATCCAACTATTTTCTCAAAGTACTTTTACAGTAAATCTAAAATGATTGAAAATATTCTGTATTCTTTAACAGAATATCAATACAAACTGTTTTTAGAAATTAATTTTTCTTCAATTTTTAATTAATCAATTGTTCAATTGTTCAATAAATAGTGGGCACTACCACCAGTGCCCACACTCTCATTCACTAAATAAAATCAAAGTGAACTGGAAGCTCATTTAGAAGATGATTTCTAGGTTTGAGTCCTTTCTTATATACAACACTAACTTGATCATCACAACCACCCCTCTACCAATGCAGATGCACCATCTCCCCTTCCCGGGTTAGGAAAGCTGGGGTCATGTGGCTAGTAAGTGGTGGATCTGGTGCCTGTTATTCCTAATCCGCTGCTTTTCCCACTCTGCCATGTACCTATGAGTGATTATTTACAAAACACGACCAAAAGCAACGGGGTGTGGAGAAAAATGGCAGTGGAACCCTCATAGGACCAGGGAGGAGGGATTTTAGCTTTCTTATCTGTATAATAATAAGATTAATGAAATCATCTCCAGTGCTCCTCTAGTGCTAAATCCTAGGCTTCGAGGATCACTCTGGAGAACTCTCCAGAGAAGAGTCTTTGCTTCTTAGGCTACTTTCATTTGCAATCTGTACACAGTTTCCTGAAACGCAACTGCTGCTTTCAAAAGAAACCATTACTCGCATGTGAAGAGACTATACTATTTATAAAGAAAAATGATTCACATGTTTCTTTAAAAAAAAGTCCAGGACAAGGAAATTTGACATACGGTCTACAAGCTATAAGAAACAGAAAACAAGAATTCAAATTATATTAGCTGAGTTAATTTTAATAAATTGTTCACCCTGTTGTAATTCAGTTTTTGCCTTTACATCGGGGATTAAAAATACTCGCCATGTGTTTCACCATGTTGAGTATGTCCTAGACTTCTCACTTCACAGATTAGGAATTTTTAAAAACTCTCTTGTGAGAGGAAAGAAACTATGGCTGAATCAAATTCTAAAAACATTTCAACCTCCTGTCCCCCCAAAAGAGAGCAGCCTAATGCTATTACTATTTCCTAATTTTGGTCTGTGGATTTTACAGGACATGGAGTTGACCAGATGTTAGGCATAAAGGATTTGATTCTTTAATAGAAGCCATAATCCCAGATTTTTGTGATATCCTTAAAAATTTTAAGATTTGCACTCATTTAAAATTTTCTTTAAAAAGGGGAAACAGCTGAATTTACAGTTAATTATTTTAAAAATTAAATTATTTCATTTACATTTTAGAGACATATCACTTTTTTGCTCATGAGTTATTCCCTGTGACTAAAGGCCTGAAACAGGTTTTGTTTTCTGATGCTGCATTGGTACAGGTTATGTTTTCAGGCTCAGTTCTATTTTCAGTATTTCTTTGCCATGGGAAAAGGAGCCAGTGTTATTGTTCCTGGTATCTGCCCCAAGAGCATGAACAGCTGGTACACAACGGTTCTGCTGATAAAAAATACCACGTGAATGGTTGAAGGCCATTCAGTGTAAGGCCTGGTTCTTTCCTGTAAAGGGCCAGACAGGAAACATTTTAGGCTTTGCTGGGCTGCAGGTTTCCACTGAAAGTACTCAACTCAGCCGCCCTTAACACCACAGCAGCCAAGGCGTGATCCACACAGCTGACACTGGACTGTGTTTCTCTCCTTGGCTGTTGGACGACAGAGTGGCCGGGTCTGGGGGATACGGGAAAACAGTCCAGCAGGCAAAGGGCAGGGGGGGTGCAGCACAGCAGGCAGAGAGCGGAGCGGAGAGCAGCTCTTCTCCGCGCGTCTGACCCAGGCTCCGGGCTTTCTGCTACCACCCGCCACTGGGCTTTCCCAAAATTAGAGCTTTAGTCAAACACACAAAACTCCCTAAATGGGTGACTACTAAAAAGTAAGATCTTGCACTTTCTCTGCAGGCAGAAAGGATGACTCTTCCATAGATTACAAACCCCACATAACTGGAAATATTTACGTGAACATGATGCTTTTTTACGGGGGCTCTTGAACTGGCTTTGGTCAAGCCAGTTTCAACAAGAGTTGAGGAGTGAGGTTCCTCAGAGAGCCGAGGGTGTGACGTTACCGTGGCTCACTGAGTGCATCTCTGTCGGCGGTGGCCTGGTTCCCCAGGGGGACAGAGGCCACCCCGAGGCTGTGCCGGGGACGGCACTTACGTCCTGTGCACCGCTTCCAGTGCTCCTGCCCCACGTTCAGCAGCTCCTTCACGCCGTCATCCATGGCTTTGGTGAACTTGCCAACAGCATCACACTTCTGTTCTCTGTGGGGCAAAGACACAAGGACGTTGTACCCCTGACTTTACTACCCAACGTCCAGACAGTGTGAGGTGTAAGAGGAGACAAGTCCAGCGTGGTCAGGGGAGCTCACAGCAAGCCTGACCACAGGTACTTGTGTCGTGCATTCTAGCAACTGAGCTGTAACT
This sequence comes from Giraffa tippelskirchi, assembly GCF_054371585.1. NCBI lineage: Eukaryota > Metazoa > Chordata > Mammalia > Artiodactyla > Giraffidae > Giraffa > Giraffa tippelskirchi. The sequence goes on along the minus strand of NC_137283.1, from coordinate 157,293,329 downwards.
AAGTTAGTCTTAAAAACCGGCTGGATTCAGGTTTTTAAAGAACTGCTCCAACATCTGCCACTTATATTTTAACTCTGCTTCCGTTTGCCCTCCAATTCCTTGTGAATTCTAACTAAAATTGTTCTAAAGTAAATAAAATCTTTGTTTCTTGAATATCTTACTGAATGACGTTCAATCACTGTAGGTACTGGTGACTCTATAGCATGGGTTGCTAATGGTAGTTGTTCACTCATTCCAACAAATACTTGAATGAATCACAGAAAATAAACCTACACACACAGCATCTAAGTGATACAGAAGACACCAGTTCCTTCAGGATTAAAAAGCTTTTCCTGACTTGAAAAAAATTATCACAATATACTTTTAAATGAAAGAGGAGGTTATAATAGAGACTGTATAATGCGAGGTCATTTTTGTTTATGCAACCATTTTCCCTTCAGATACATGTGTACAGAGTAGGATTTGGAAGAACACAGACCTAAGTCAACATATTAACACTGATTTTCTCTCTGTGTAGTTAGTTAGAAGACTGTCTATATACTGGGTAAAACATAAGCAATGGTTATACGTTAAGAAAAAAGGCTGCTTAAAATTATTACTATGAACAAACACAAGATTTCTTATTAGTCTTTATACAGAAAAGGAACTACTCCAGACTTTCAACCAAGCCTACATTAAAAAGATGACAAGATTAAAAACAAGAGATTAAAAAAACACTGGACAAACAGGCCTGAAATTACTCTCTTCAAGGCTATGTTCAAAGAGATTTCTGGCCCATGGACTGATCTGTGGGTGTCAGCTGGCTCAATGCCACGCCGTGTCATCACACTTTATTGTTAATAACTGCTTAACCACTGTGTCAACTATAACATCACTGACTTCAAGGTAAAAAAGAAGTGGACTTTAACTGATTTTATGGTTAGAAAGACAGTGTTTCAATACAAGCGATGCTCTCTTTGACTTCAGACTACAAACCCCACTCATTTCACACCCTCTCGTCTGCCGATGTGCATTCCAGGTGCGGTCAGACGGGCCAAGGCCTGCACGCAGAGGAGGCGGGCCTGGTTTGGGAAGCGGGGGAGGCTGGCAGGATCGCTTACATTTCTACTAAGTCCAGGTCAGGTGCCTCTGGCTCCATGGTGGAGAATATCATAACTCCCACCAGCTCATCTTTCTCAGCCTTCCTCTTCCCGGTTTTCCATTCCTGTAAAGAGGAACATTATGATGTTATAGTGGGGAGCGGAGCCAAACTGCTCTTTCAAAATCCCGTCCTAGCATCGGCTCACTGACCGTCTTTATCCTTCTAACTTTCGGGAGGCAGCCCTGCCGTCTCCCTCTGCACCCCTGCATCTCCAACTCCATCCTGCGCGTGAACGGAGTGAACGGTGCCGCTGTGCCGAACGGTCCTTAAGAGCCCAAATCCTTTCAGAGTGAGGTGACCCAGGACTTACCCTTTCCCAAGGCCCACCCACCCGTACAAACACACCCTAGGAATCTGACAAAGCGCCTCAAAATTTTAGGTTGTTTTCTTGAAAAGATTAAAGCTTTTCTAAATATAAGATAGGAACCAATATTATAAACTATTAAGTTTTTACAAGTTATATATATATATACACACACAGAGAAAAGTGACCGAAGCAAAAATATGCAGTACAACAAATTCTCACACAGGGCATTCCTGTGTAACTACTTCCAAGGGCCAGAGAGGGGAGAGAGCTGGACTTCCGGAAGCCCCCTTCTCGTCCCTTCCCCGTCACTACCCCTTCCCTCCCCTCCAGGGGTAACCATGACCCACCCGCTCTTTTATGGTTTTCAGTTCCTCACTTCATACAGTCTTACCACCAAAGTCCCTACACCATGGTTTTGCTACTTCTGTGAACTAGCTAAAAACCCAACACTTGGCATTCTTTTGTGTCTGGCCTTAGTTGTTCAACCTATGCTGAGAAGTTACATGCACAGTGTTGTTACAGCTGGAGTTCACTCATTTCTTGGCTGTATAATATTCCCTCGAGTGACTGTTTTATTTACCCCATTAATAAATAAGCCCCATGAGTTTATTTACCCCATTCTACTACGGGTAGCCATCAGTGGCCCTGGTGAGTTATGGATAAAGCTGCTGTGTACACATCTCCTGGTGCATGTCCACATGCACTTCTGTAGGGATATAACCAGGCGTGGAAAGTTATTCAAGTTCAGTTCAGTTCAGTCGCTCAGTCGTGTCCGACTCTTTGCGACCACATGAATCGCAGCATGCCAGGCCTCCCTGTCCATCACCAACTCCCGGAGTCTACCCAAACCTATGTCCATCGAGTCGGTGATGCCATCCAACCATCTCATCCTCTGTCGTCCCCTTCTCCTCCTGCCCCCAATCCTTCCCAGCATCAGGGTCTTTTCCAGTGAGTCAACTCTTGGCATGAGGTGGCCAAAGTATTGGAGTTTCAGCTTCAACATCAGTCCTTCCAATGAACACCCAGGACTGATCTCCTTTAGGATGGACTGAATGGATCTCCTTGCTGTCCAAGGGACTCTCAAGAGTCTTCTCCAACACCACAGTTCAAAAGCATCAGTTCTTCGGCGCTCAGCTTTCTTTATAGTCCAACTCTCACATCCATACATGACTACTGGAAAAACCATAGCTTTGACTAGACAGACCTTTGTAGGCAAAGTAATGTCTCTGCTTTTTAATATGCTTTCTAGGTTTGTCATAGCTTTTCTTCCAAGGACCAAGAGTCTTTTAATTTCATGGCTGCAGCCACCATCTGCGGTGATTTTGAAGCCCAAGAGTCTGTCACTGTTTCCATTGTTTTTCCATCTATTTGCCATGAAGTAATGAGACCAGATGCCTCATCTTAGCTGTGATTTTAGTTTTCTGAATGTTGAGTTTTAAGCCAGCTTTGTGAGGACATTACCAAATCTCCCATTTGTCTACTGGTTTATCTTTCTTATCAATTTGTAAGGGTTTTCCCATATTCTAAAATCCAGCCCTTTGTTAGGCTACACACGTTCATATCTTTGACTTGTTTTTCCTTTTTAATGATTTCTGATAAACCAAAGTTCTTTTTTTAGGGTAGTCAAATTTGTCAGTCTCTTCCTGTATGTGTCTTATTTCAGAAATCCTTCCCTACCCTAGGGGTATGAAGATTTTCTATGTTACCTTTTAGAAGCTTTATTGTGTTATCTTTCACATTTAAACTTGTAAACCATCAAGAATTAATTTTTTTTAGACTCAACACAGTGGAAACTTTCAACCAGATAAAAGTAGAAAGAAAAATATTTTAATAAACCCCTACAGATTCAGCTTCAAAAATTATCAACTTTTCACCAAACTTGTTTTATCTGGTCTCCTCCATCCTACTTTTATTTCTTGTTTAACGGAAATCTCAGATATAAGATCATTTCACCTATAAATACGTCACTATGTATCTTTAACAGATAAGGCTATGTCTTAAAAACATTACCAAAATACCAACATCAAACCTAACAAAATCAACAGCTTGTTGTGAGGCAGTGACGTTTATTTTTCCCAGAGATGTCATCCAATGGAGCACCATTGATAGTAAAGACTGCCCATCCTCCCCCTTCCTCAGAACCATTCTTGTCATAAATCAAGGGCTCATTCTATTCTACTGATCTGCTTTTAAAATATTTTAGCTTTATAATGAGTCGCAACATCCAGGAAAGTCTTCCTCCCATTTCATCTTTATTTTGAAGAGTATCTTGGCTATTCTTGGAGCTTAAATTTTCTATGGAGGACATCTTTTCAGTTCTTCAATTCATAAAACATAGTACTGGAACATTTATTGAGGTCTTCTTTTTATTTCTCTCAGCAGTGTTTTATGGTTTTTTATGTAGATCTACATTTATCTGTAGGTTCTTCTGGGTTTGCTATGTCCAACCATCTATATGAGCTACTGTTGCCCAGAGGATCACAATTTTTAATAATTTTCTAGTTTTATACTGTTATTTAGCAGGTGAGAAAACTGTGGCCCAAAGAAATTAATGTTTTGGTCAAGGTCATGAAGGTATTCAGAAGCAGAGCCAAGACTATAAAACCAAGTGCCCTGGCCCCAAGTTCTGTTTCTCTTACATCAAAAATACCCCCCCCCTCCAAAGCCTATAATTTACATAAAGCACAACCTTTAGAAATGCTTCCTGTTTTCTTGCTTGTTTGGGGTTTTTCTGGCCATTCCACGCAGCTTATAGTACGTCAGTTCCCCAACCAGGAATTGAACCCGGGCCCTCAGCAGTAAGAGCGTGTAGTCTAACCACTGAACCGCCAGGGAATTCTCTAGAAATGCTTCCTCAACAGCATCCTAGACAGATCAAACAAGCCCCTGTTAAAGTCCTGTGGTAAGCAGTAAGGCACCAACTTGGACGGGGTTCCACATAGTTTTTGTAACTGCTATATATTACATTTTGACATGTAAGCATTCACCATGAAATGCAAAAAGACTGCAAATATTGAAATGAAATGATCTCTAACCTATAAATTACACTAAGCATGACCAAACAAATGATTGCATACAATGGAAGACTAAGGTGACACAACTATTTCCAAAGCAGACAACAACAGTGAGATGACAAGCAGCCAATTTCTTCTTGATTTTCAAAAGAGAACAGTGACTGCAAGCAGAATGACTGCCCAAGGGGCAGGGACAGACCTGGACAGACAACAACAGTTCTGGAAAAACAAGGTGGTTCTGAGAAAGCAGGTTCACTTATGAATCTACTTTTCTTTTCATTACACTATTTACACTGTTAAGGTCAAAATATGATCCTAAGAGATCATTCACACTATTTCCCTAACTTCATGCTGAAAATATCCTACACAGCTCAGGGTCTATTCTATATTTAACAGCACTGAGGAAAAAGCCCCTCATCCTATCACATCCCTCACCCCTGTCCTCACTGGGCCAACTGGTTCCCAGTTTGCAGAAAGCCATTCTGGCAAACTCCTTGCTCACATGCTGTGACTACTTTGCTATTACTTAGAAATAGCCAACTAATCAACATGATTTAATTTCCTTGGTGTGAATGTGACAATTCTCAATATCCTCTAAGATTATAATAAAATGTCTTACCTTCTCATCTCGGAAATTTAGAAACTGCTGGAAGACCTCACTCTCTGAGATTACTGGGTGACGACACATTCTGGTCATCCAGGCCTGAAGCCGCTCCATGCGCATTTTGATAAACTCTTCTTCAAAGCGACCTGCAAGAGACATGCCAAGAGTGATGTGAGACTCTGCCTAAGAGGAATCACTGTTACTCAGGCGGAAAGGCTGCTCATACGGCTACTGGCAGAGAGTTACTCAGTAAAAGGTAAACCATGGTGATTTTCACAAACCTAAAAATAAGCAACACAGTGGATGTTCAAAGGCCCACAGGAAAGGTACTCCACAAATCTGAAAGCAAATTTTATCTCAACATGAAAAACTTTCTCTTTCTTATAAACTAACATGCCAGTGCCTGTATGATCATACGAAGCCTTATAGGCAAGAAAGGGTTGATAATATGGAAATTAATAAGCAATTCTTACCAAGAAGGTGAAATTTCTATATTTATAAAAATGTGTCTAAATACAATATAATCTCAGATATACATAATTAAATTAAGTATTATGAAAAGTAACTCAAACCCCCGGTTTTGCTTTTTCAACTACTTAAATGAAAAACAGAAAAAGCAATTTTTCCATGAATACAATAATGAAAGCTGCTATCACAGAACTTAAGGCCATCATAAAACAAGAGCTTAATGGGTGATATTTCTATTTTAAAAGTAGAAAATCAGTTTAACAAACCTTACATACCAAACATCAAGTGAACACAGAATTTTTATAAGCCTAATAAAATCACTATCAGTTAAAAGGTTTCTGGAGATGGAAATTCTGGCTATAGGTGAGTTTGACAATAGCTAACCCTAGTCCTGAAAAGCAACTGGGAAGCCAAACAAAACCCACAAAAACTAAGTGCTGTGGAAATCAACCAGAGGCACACAGCCTGGGAGAAGTGTTTATGCTCCCGAACTGCTGACCTTCAGGCCAGAAGAGGGGATTCCGGGGTGCTCTGGCCTGGGGCTGCACCCCTCTCTCTCTGCTCCATTCTATTTCCTTTACAATAGAATCGACCCCATGAAAGTCTTACATATTAATCTATGAAAATATGTGCGGAATCTGTATGCTGAAACATATAAAACCCTACATGAAAATCAAGTATGACATATGTAAGTTCTTGCACTGGAAGACTACATACTAAGATTTCAATTCTCAGAGGGTGGCTAGGCGGCTCGGACTGCCTGAGCAGGGTTTTCCTCCCCAGTGAACCGTGCAGCGTATGCTGCCAGTCTCCTGTCTTCTCTTCACCACGGCTGCTTCTGACATCCAGGTGCAGGAACTGGAGAAGCGTGTCTCAGGCCAGGCTTTTGAGCTGATTCTCAGCCTTTGACCAAAAAGAATCTGTCCCAGGATGTCCCCTTTCCCTTCCTAAGAAGAAGGATCTTTCCCTGGAGGAAATTCAGAAGAAATCAGAAGCTGCAGAAGAAAGATGCAAGTCCCATGAAGCTGAGGTCTTGAAGCAGCTCGCTGAGAAACAAGAGCACGAGAAAGAAGCGCTTCAGAAAGTGACAGAGAAGAACGACGTCAGGAAGATGGCGGAAGAGAAGCTGACCCACGAGACGGAAGCCAGCAGAGAGAACCGAGAGGCGCAGGTGGCTGCCAAACTGGAGCGTTTGCGAGAGGGGACAAGCACACCGAAGAAGCGCGGAAGAACAAAGAATCCAAAGATCCTGCTGATGAGACTGAAGCCGACTAATTTGTTCTGAGAACTGACTTTCTCCCCCTCCCCTTCCTAAATATCCAAAGATTGTGCTGGCCAGTGTCATTTTACTTTTGCCCTCCTGACAAATACTCTACAAGCTGATGTAGGACTGTATAGGTAGATCCAGATGGTATGATGTTGTTTTAGGGGCTAAAGGGGAGAAACGAAAAGTGTTTTACTCTTTTTCTAAACCGTTGAAGTCTTTCTAACGTAGCTATGCTTCTTGTCGCATCTTTTCTACCTCAGTACACCTGGTGTGCTGGGCTAATGGCTAGGACTGTATTGGCTCCGTGAAAACATGTCTGCGAAAAGAGTATGTAGTGGCTTCTTTCAAATTGTTAGATGCTGAACATCTGCTCACTTTTAAATCCCAATTCTGTCCTGATCTTACAGACGCTGCTGTACTTGAATGGTTAATAAAACTGCACAGTGCTGTTGGTGGCAGGGAAACAAAAAAAAAAAAGATTTCAGTTCTCCCAAAATTGGTCTACAGAATTAATGCAATTGCAATAAAAACCCTAGCATGATTGTTTATTGGTATCTGACTATAAAAGAATCCTGCTGACTCTTAAAATTTACATGGAAAGGCAAAAGAAAAAGAATAGCTAAAAACAATTTTGAAACAGAACCAAGCTGGAGGATTTATATACCTGACTTCAAGACTTTCTATATTATAAGGCTACAATAACCAAGATGGTGTGGTGTTGGCAAAAGGACGGACACATAAATCGATGAAACTGAATAGAGTCTAGAAATAAACCTGCACAAATATGCTCAATTGATTTCTTGACAAAATGCAAAGGAAACTCAACAGAGAAAGGATCCTCTCTTCAACAGATAGTCCAAGAACCACTAGAAGACCAGATGTATAACATAAACCTCCAGCACCTCACACTTTATACAAACCTTAACTCAAAATAAACCCTAGACCTAGATGTTAAACTGAAAACTACAAAACTAGACCCCCCCTCCTGTATATTAAAACACTTCAAATTCTGCACAGACTGGGAGCAGAGATTAAGTACTGCAGAAACTTGTCCACTGTGCAGACGATGACCCGCCTCACGGACAGAAGAGACCCTGGAAGTTAGCACAGACCTAAGGGCTACACTGAATTCCACGTTATGAGCAAGTCAACTATACAAGAGTTTATAACCTACTCATTGGCTGGAATTAATTAAATAATCATTCTTATCTCTCCTAAAATTTTTTTCTGACACAGCTGGTCTATTTACAAACTGTGACTTCAGCTATTATCTTGTTCTTGTGAGGATATTCTTATCAGGTTCCAGAGAATTAAGAAAAAGAAGAGGAGGGATTTCCATCTGCCCATTTCCTATGACCCTGACCTAGGTTTTCATGAAGTATGTTAATATACCAGTTTGGCCCCTGGAAATAAAACCAGATTCATTCAATATTATTCCATAAAGAATAAAATCCATAAACAAATTAGAAAAATCTTAGCTCTAAGCTTTTCATGGACGGATTATCAAGTCCAAAAAATGTCATGACATCATCTACTTGGTATTCCTTTTTCTTTTCTCCAGGATTTAAGGGAAGGGAGTTTATACAATAATGACGCTGTGGGCATCTCAGGCAGGACGCAGACGAGAGAAGGGGGAAACAGACCGGCTTCTGTGCCTTCCGGTTTCCTCGGCACGCGGCCCAGTTAGGGAATCAAAGCCCAACTTTCTTCCGACTGAGGGGCTGTTGCTTCTGTGCTTTTCTCTGACATCCCCTGGCTTCAGGCCTGACCTTTTTTTTTAAAAAAAAAAAAAACCTTACTATGGGAGAACCGTGAGTCTATGATGCTTTAGGATAGGCCATGGATTATGTGATTCTGAATAAACAGTGTATTAAAACTGAAAAAATCAGAGAAACCCTCACAACTCTAAGATAGCTCATTAATCCATTTATTTCAACACCATGGAGAACAATTACGCTAACCAAGTTGATAAAGGAGAGTTTAAAATTCAAACTTGAAAGTGTGGAGAAAGGCAGAACTCAAGTTTTCATGCAAAGAAATCTAAATTTTTAGAAAGAAAGCTGTGATTAAAACAATACGGATGACAGAAAGGAGGGACAGTGAGGATATGCAGTGGGTGCAGGACTGGGGTGGGTGACATGTCCCAGCAGGGGGGAAGCAGCCCCACACCCAACCTGCCACCCCGGCGCCTTGAGGCGCGGCCTGGGTGTCACACCCTGGAGGGCAATGCAGGCCCACTCCTCCATTCTGCTAGGACAATGTGAAATTTTTGAAAAGTTTTCCCCCCCAAAATCAAAAGCATTTCTTTAAAAACAGTTTCCATCTCTTCAAAAACTTTCAGAGAAGCATACACACTGAACAAAGCAAAGCACAGAGTCACGCTTTATGGAGAATAACTTCCTTATCCTAAGGTCACTGGTTCTAGCTGAGGATTAGTTAGTCCACATCTCACAGAGTGAGCTCTAGAATCACATCACATTCCTTCGCAGCACTTCTGAGTGGCGTGTGTCTCAGCTGAGAGCACCCGTGTGTGAGGGGCCAGGGCACATGTGACACCTGGCCCGTTGGAACCAACCTCCCTGCAGGCTGGGCCACCTGAGCGGGCTCTGCCCCGGGCTGGTGCAGCCCCCAGCCCCTCTTCTCGTCTCTTTATCTCACTCCTGCTGAGTGAGGACGGAATCCTCTCCAGCCCCCCAGGCCTCTGGGGTCCGGCTCCCCCTCCACACTCCTCATGGGCCCAGGTGAGCCTCCTTTCCTCCTGCACCGTTCCAGCTCCAAGCTTTCAAGTCTTACTCTTGTCTTTGATCCTTCTCTCTCTCTCCACTTAAGAGTTTCATGTACTGCGGTATTTTCTAGCTAGACATGGAGACTCTAATCTCTACGTGAAGTTCAGCTTCTTTACAAACTTTTATCCCAAGACAAACATACTGACTGCTGAGTACTAACATTCCAGTTTCTAAAGTAGGCTAAAGGGTTAAAAAAAAAAAAATTACTGATCGTTCTCAAAACAGACATAGGAAAAATACTTTCCGACTGCACATTACAAGGGGCTCTGGTAGCATTGTGGATTATTTACTAGAAGATTACTTGGGAGTGGGGGGAGGAAATGACACTTAAATAAATAAGAAAAGGGAGAGGGTGATTATCCATGATAAATAGAAATATTTAAATATCAGTAGTCACCAAAATAACTGCGTAGAAAACTTGGTAACTTCCTACATTAACACTTAGAAGCTCTGTGGTGCCTACATCTGGTGTTTACAGACTTGTAATGAAAATGACAGGGGCTTCCCAGGTAGTGTGGTGTTAAAAGAACCCGTCTGCCAATGCAGGTGATGCAAGAGACAAGTGGGTTTAATCCCTGGGTTGGGAAGATCCCCTGGAGGAGGAAATGGTAATCTGCTCCAGTATTCTTCCTGGGAAATCCCATGGACAGAGGAGCCTGGCCGGCTACAGTCCACGGGGTTCCAAAGAGTCCCACAGGACGGAGCACAGCACCACCAATGAAAATGACACAGCTGGACTATGTAACGCGTTTACATTATTTGGGTCAGACATTTTAATTTCTACCTTAGACTATTAAGATTATTCCTGTTTTTCCCAGGTGTCATTTTTCACATATAAAAAAAGGTATATATTTCTTTTATAGGAAGGGTTAGCAATAAAGACACAGTGACTGGAAAAGGTGTAGCAGTAAAGACACAGTGACTTCATCAGAATTCAAGAGACATATGTACCTAGGAACTCTTGACAGAAAATTTTATGAAACCTTTTTGTTAGGTGTTTATGTAACTTCCAAATATGTGAACTGTGTGTGTGTGTGTGTGTGTATTTATATGTATATTTATGGCTGCAGTTAGCTGCTGTTTCCAGACTTTCACATCTTGTTCCACTAGAGGATGAAAAGTGCCATTTCTGATTTACAGTAGAATACTCTAACTGGAGTCTCTTTCACTTGTTGTTTTGAGTTCTGTCACACATATACTCACCTGTGACTTGCTTGTCTGGAAGAGAAGGGATTGGAATGGCTGACCCAAACTTAACCAGCAGACGCTCATATAACCAGTCAAAGTGTTTATACCTGTGGTTTACTGATCGATTAGTGTTCTACAAGAGAAGGAAAGAGAAAAAAAGTTACCAATATCAACTACAGAAAATGAAGGAAAAAGCAAGCCTTTCCTAGTGATGTAAGCACGGTTCTGTTTTGATAACCTGGATACTTACGGTAGGGGTTAACTGATACTCAATGTAGCTCTTCAGACCGTACATTTTGGAGCCTTTCCTGGGATCTGCGACCACGCAGTCAAACGTAGAGGAAGGGTAAACCCACATAGGGCCATAATCTCCAACCTACACATTGCAGGGAGAGGCAATTTTGTTACGTGGAAGATTAGTTAACACAATTGATATAAATCAATCAAATGATTCTTTTAGGACTAGAAGTCCTTAGGAGAGTCATTCTTGCTCTTCTTTGAGAAGTTATCTACACAAATGCTCTCTGTTCTTACTAAGGTTCTATTTGAAGAACACACTTAATCAAGAGGCCCTTCTGCTCCCATGTGGGCATCTCAGGCCACGGAGAGGGGCCAAGCTGCCTTTCCTCGAGAGGATGCTGGGCGGGACACAATCTCTCTCCAGTCCAGCTGTCCCATTTATATGTAATGAAGGGCTCACTTTTAAAAATTTCAAATCTACTGCAGACAAATAGTTCTGTGAAATATAAAACGACACCCTTGGCTGTGTCAGCAATGCCAAACTGGCATCACACTTCCTCCACACTTACTCTCATCTTCTGTATGCCCTAATTCTTTTTCAAGGCGAAAGGAGGAAAAAGCGAGGTGAGGTATGAAAGTTCAGAGGCTATTAGGTCAGGATGGTGACTGGGGCCTAGAGAGCTTTAACAAGGGACTAAAGGTCTCTGACAACAAGTGATTAATATTATGATTCTCCAAGGGGGACCCAGATCCAGAAAACCCTCCTGAAGCCACAGGGCAGGAACCTTTGAGAGGAGCCTCGGGGAACTTCCTCAGTGACAGGACCCAAGAGAGGAGACTCTGACCTACCAGGGCCCAACATCCATGAGGTCATATTTTACTAGTGGGTAGGGATGCTGCACCTTAAAACCAAAGGACCAGGTCTCTGCTTTTTCTTGTTTTTCTGAAGCCTCTATGGCTTTCCTTACTTTCTTTTCCATACAAGAAGCCCACACAGGCAGGCCTGCCTAAGATGTGTGGGACAACTCAAATGCAGGGGTCCTTGAGTTCTGTTCCAACACTCTCACGCTTAGGACAAAGTCTCATGCTTTTGAGAATCTGAGGGGCAAGGGGGCCATGGGCTCTTGATTCTGTGGAGTTTTAAATTTAATGAAAAGAATAGGATACATGTTAGTATTTACAAAAATGTCTGAAGAAAAAAAAAACTTTAACCTAACTATTCAGAAGATAATCACCCCAAGTTTGCTTTCAGGGAAGAAGGATAAAAAGGCTCTTGTCACAGCCCTTCTCTCTGGAGTTTTCCAGGATTTCAAGCATTCCAAAGAAGCAGGAACAAGTAATATAAAAAATACACTGTCATTCTTGCAATATTATCGAGTTTCCTAGGACCCAAAGATTATAGAATAAGACTAGATATTTCCTCCTTATTTGAGTCCATGGTGATTACACTCAAGGCCCCTTGCCCTCCTGCCCTACTCCCAACTTACAGTTACATGACTAAATTATCAGGGTCAGAAGATAGCTATAGTTCTTTTCTAAAATTTTATCTGGAAATATACAGCTAGGTAACACTTAGAAAATCTATCCACAATCAACATGTGGGTGAAACTACGAAGCCTGTGTCATCTTATAAGCAAGCCGTTCAAAGATGGATATTCTGAACAGTGTCACTAACTGCCAGCTTTCATTTGCTAGCTCCTTACCATGAACTGGACAATTGATTTAATGAAAGAAAACTATTACCAACACAGAGGAATAGGGAACTTATTCTGATAACATGCATGTACTCTGCCAAGGTAGAAACCTAAATATTTGAATTGTGTTTATTAACTAAATATGTTTGGCTAGTAGAAAAACAGCATGCAAAAAGTATCTTCAAGACACTTCAGAAAAAGAAATATTATAAAAAACACATATATACTATGGGTATTTGTTCAATTACTAGTAGTCTGAAAAGGTAAAAATAAAGAATGCCTAGACAATAATGGGCATTAATTTATGCTATTTTTTTATACTTTTAGTATATCATCAGTTACTTACTTGGAGCATTAACTGTGTTTAAGAATACTTTCTAAATGACTAATAAACTTCTTTAAGATACTATATAAGAGCTTAATTAGAAACAAAGCAAAAAATAAAAAATAAACAAACTTACAATGATAGGAATTTTCTCTTTGGATTTTGCCAGTTGCTTGGCCAACAAATACTGTTCCATCCCAGGTTTTGCAAATCCAGGAAATCTAATCATGAGGACAAATGCTTGTGAGTCTTATCCTTTTCCTTGTAAGAATTCTATAGCTCTCGTCCACATTTACTTAATACAACGGTTTGAACTTGTTCTGTCTTTCAGATGTACTGGAACTAGGAAACTAAGGTAAATGAAACCTGACGTAATCAGATTGTTCAACAGCCAATTAGTCATTTAATTAAGCTTTATCTGGTAAGAGGACAGTTAGACTCCAGAAGGTGTGATATTTATGGGTACTCGATTTGCTTGATCTGAGACACTCTATCACCACATGAAGACGGAAGGGCAGACTAGAAAATATCCCCCAGGTACAGAGGTAGAAAGTAAGTGCTGAGCATATCAATTTGAGATGACTCCATGGGGTGAAGGCCACACACTAGCATTTTACATCCAATTTAAAGCTGCCTTCCACATTCTCCCTTGGGAGGCCACAATTACCGCAAAGAAACTGCCACTGTTCATAAGTACTTGTGCCATTTTCTTTGGAAATTGTCTTCGGAACCTGTCTTCTTAGAGACCTTAAACATAATAAACTTGACTATTTCCAGAAATCAAATCTACACCCAAAGCAAAATTCTAAAATGGAAGAAAAGGTAGAATCAATGTATACCCACCCAAAGCACAACTTCTAAAGAAGACAAGATTGAGTTTTAGAAATTTTTTTTTTTTTTAAATAAACAAGGGGTAAAAATGCTCAGAAAGCAAAACACCTAAAATAGGAAAAGAAATCTTATTTCTACAAAAACCAGCTGTATTATATCTGATTTCATTCCTAAACCAAGCTAAAAAGGCCGATGTGATGCTCAGAGGGGCCCATATTGTTTCCTTCATTCTGTATCCATGTTCATCTTTTCCCCCAAGCTTTCCTGCTAAGCAGTGTTTCTACAAGTACTGCTCAAAACACTTAAAAAAAAAAAAAAAAACCAAGGATAATCTAAGTGAAAACAAAGTGTTAAACACGCTAGGCACAGACGCTGAGAGCGTGCTCAGGGGGCTGAGGGACTGGACTGGAATCCCAACTAGATCACTCCCCACCTGTGTGAACTCAGGCAGTTACTTAACCTCTCTGGGCTTCAGTTTCTCTGAGAGCAGAAGAGATCATATGTACCACAAAGGGATGTGAGAGCACCACGAGAGAAAACACATAAGCTGCTCTGCACAAAGCCTGGTCTTGGTAAAGGATCAATACACGGTAAGACATTTAAAAGAAAGTTATCATTATTATTTTTAGCTTTCCTGTGACATCACCAATGAAACAATATGTCATGAGTTGATAAAGGTCAAAAAGAGTATTTGGCAGATCATTAAATGGAATATATATTTCACTTTAAAATAAAAAAAAAAAAATTAAAAAAAAAAAAGCTTCCAAGCTAAGAGCCAAATAAAAAAATAGACGCGATCAAATCATGCCCCAAACTTTGTGATCACTGGAAAGAGAAACAGCCTCTCATATGAGAGATCTGTTCCCCCAGCTCTTACACCTACTTGTTAAGTGGCAGCTTCATGGAAGAGCTGCTGGCCCGGCTGCTTCCTCGTTGAACACCTCCTGCTTCTGCCGCCTCTGAGTCCTTGAAGTAGGGGGAGGACTTGGGCTCATCCCAGTCTTCGTCCCAGTCGTCATCATCACCAGTTGCTGGAGGTGAGAACAGAAGATTGTCGGTAAAGAGACCAAATAAAGACAGGGTGACTTAATTTCCTGGTAACAGCTACCAACTGGGTTAACCATTTTTTAAAGAAGAAAAGGGTACACGGTCAGGATTACAATAAGGATGCAAAGGGTACAGGTTCTGTTGTTAAGACAGTTGTGAGTCTAGAGGATTCTGCCTTTCAGCACAAAAGACAAGTTAGAAACAACTTAAAGAGGGCTGTTGGTCCAAGTAACTTCAGATAAATGACAACAATAAAAACACTCTGGAGGGCCTTCCCTGGCGGTCCAGTGGTTAAGACTCCGTGCTTCCAATGCAGGGGGCTCGGGTTCAATCCCTGGTCAGGGAATGAAGATCTCACTTGCCGTGCAATGCGGCCAAAAGATGACCAGCCAACACTCTGTGGTGCGCAGGGAAGATCTTCCAGAGGCTGGCTCTGCTGTCCTGCACTCAGTCGTGTCTGGCTCTCTGCGATCCCATGGACTGTAGCCCACCAGGCTCCTCTGTCCATGTACTTCTCCAGGCAAGAATACTGGAGTGGGTAGCCCTTCCCTTCTCCAGGGGATCTTCCCAACCCAGGGATGGAATCCATGTTTCCTGTGTTTCCTGCGTTGGCAGGTGGATTCTTTACCACTGGGCCACCTATACATTGATAAATCTAGCTTTAGAAATTTGCAAATAAACAGGTCAAATGCCCTTTAAGCCAAGAGACTGGGGAGGACAAAAGGGTGACAGATCTTTGAAAGGGAATTGCGTAACACTCATAACAGTGCAGGCCAGAGAAGGACAAGGGGGTGGAGGAGAAAGAGAAAGAAACAAGGGGCAAGTAGTGACTAACCAGCGCCGGGAGCCTGACATTCTAACAATCCTCTCCGTGTCGGATGGGCTTCCACTCCTGCCCTCCACCACTGTTCTGTGCCTCTGTCTCCCACCTCTGAAGGCCTGAGGTGTCCCTTCAGCATTAGGCAGGAAAGTGCCCTGGCATCTCTGCCCTGACAGTGCCACCACGAGAAGCCCAGCGACAAATGTCAAAAGGAAAAAGAAAAGACTGGAAAGTATTAGAAGGATCTGGGCCAGGATTCCTGGAGCAATGCCAAGTCACTGCAGAAGCGATGTCAGCAGTCTGCTCTGGACCCAGCCCACGACTCCCGGGCCGGCTGGCAGCCCAGGGCCTGCCCCACGAGTGGGAGCCGGAAAGTAGCACCTGCACCCTTTAAGGCTCCTGACCCACGTCTCCTGCCATTCAGCACACTCAGTTCTCAGCACAATGCGCTCAGACAGAGATCATTGAAAAATAATGGGCGGGTCTCTTAATTTCAGAACAGACATAAATAAGCTTTCTTAATTCCTGAACTGTTTTTCCTTTTAGAAATTCTTCCTTTGCCTCAGTGGTTCCATTAAGCACCTGGGAGTCAAACAGGTAGTTAAGGAAATGATAGAACAGCTAAGTCAGAGGTCATAAACCGGCAAGTGATAAACCACAGTCAATCCATGTGCACACTTTTTTGGCCCAAGATTTAAAAACAAATGTGTGTTAGCAGCGAGGATTTTAAAGTGGGAAGACAACATAAAAATGGAGATTTCCAGCCTCTCTGGAGCTGTGGTGGTCCAGGAACACCAGCTCAGTCCTCCTGCAATGGCATCAACCCGCTGCCCCCTTCGTCCCCCACAGCCCCACAGGGTTGCTCTGTTGTTTCCCTTTGTGTACCTGGTCCCTGCAGTCGTTTGCATGTGTGACAAGGTTCTCCTTGACAGGGAACCGAGAGTGGACTAAAGAGTATAATTAAAACCCACCTCATTCGGATTCAGAAGACTAAGTTTGCCATTAGTGAGTAAGACCACAGTTCTGTGATTAAATCCGCTTCGACTCGGATTCCCTCTAAGGGTGTCCCCTCCCTCACCTGGTCCTTGGTAGGCCTGGGGATGACCAAAGGCCGAGTCCCAGTTGTTGGCAGCACTTCTCTGGGCTGCGGCCCCCTCTGGCTTGGCTCCCCAGCCGTCTGAGCTTTCCCAGTTTGCAGGTTTGGAAGCATTCCAGGCTGACCAGGGGTCACTGCCACTGCTGACCTGTTGTTAGGGGTAAAAAAAGGAGACAGTATTTGTGACTTCTAGAAAGCACTACTCAATTCAGTAGGAAGCAATTGAATAGGGGTGCTGAAAAAAATTGATAGAAATGTAAAATAATTAAAAACACAAAATTTTAGAAACATGTGGGCAAGCACAAAAAGCAGCATCAATTGAATTTTACTGCTAGCAATTTGCCGTGTTTGCTCAGGAACTTTACAACTGTTAACAGAGAAACTCTTTTTTCCCTTCCCCCAAGTAACGGCTTTTCTGAACCTGCCCTCGTTCTCATGCATGTTCTGACACTCCCACTGTGTAAGAGAATATGTGACACATTCATAAATAACAACTATTTCCTATTTCCAAATCTAACCTGAACAACACTGTGCCGTCTGCATCTCTTTGCAAGCTTTTTCTCCCCCACTTAATATTATGTTTTTGAGATTACATATGCTAATAATATGCTTTATTGACCTTAACTGCTTGATAGTAATCAGTTCTATTTTCAACTGTTTTAATTTTTTTTTTCAAAAGGTATTATATTACCCGTAAAAAGAAAAAAAGGATAAAAGGATATGAAATATAAAAGCATTCCTATCACCTTAAGATGCCAGTCATCCTCTCAGAGACGACGACTCCTAACAAAGTCCTTTGTACATACTTACTCACACATGCCATGCAAAGAGATTCTTCTTGCTTTACACATGTTCTAAGTGAGCCCCAATTACACTTCTGCTCTGCACTTCTCTTTTGTTTTTCCATTCAATAGCCTGAAACATTCTTCTAGGTATTAATACATCAGCACGTGGATGATGACCTTCTTTCACGTGACTCCACAGAATTCCTTTCTGTTTGTTTCCCATCATCTAAACAGTACATGCTGATGCTCACTTCACTTGTTTGCAGTGTTTTGCTACTGCTAATAATGCTGCAGTGCACATCCTTATACATCTTTCCTCACATGTGCAATAGATCTATGTGAAATTCCTGGAAGAAAATTACTGGGCTAATAAAAGTGTGCATTTATTAATAAAATTGATAAGATTTTGTCAAACTGCTTTAGAAAGAGATCATATAGTCACATTCCTACACTCCTACTACATGCCAAGGGGTGGCGTCTTGCATAAAATGGGGCTATCATGCCAAGTTATTTTTAAAATATTTTCTCCCATTATTCTTTTGCATAATTTTATAGTTTATTAATGTTATAAATAAAATTTTCGAATGGGCAATACATGGCACCCTATTTCAAGGAATATTGCAGTAAGAGTAGCCGGCGGCAACCACAGTTTTTTTTTGTTTCCTTTATTTTTAAAATAATTTATTTACTTTCAATTGAAGGATAATTGCTTTACAACATTGTGTTGGCTTCTGCCATACACCAACATGATTCAGCCATAGGTATACACACGTCCCCTCCCTCTTGAACTTTCTTCCCCGCCTCTCTAGGTTGTCCCGGAGCCCCAGTTTGAGCTCTGAGTCATACGGCAAATTCCCACTGGCGATCTATTTTACATATGGTGGTTTCCGTGCTACTCTCTGCTTCTTTCCCACCCCTCCTTCCCCCATTCAGTTCACAAATCTGTCCTCTATGTCTGTGTCTCCAGTGGTGCCCTGCAAATTGGTTCATCAGTACCATTTTTCTAGAGTCCACATATATGCATTAGTATATGACATTTATTTTTCTCTTTCTGACTTATTTCACTCTGTATAATGGGCTCTAGGTTCATCCTAGATTTTTAAATTTTAAATCTTCAACCTGTATGGAATTGACTTCAGTGTAAGATATAATATAGGAATCCAGCTTAATTTTTTCCTGTAGTCAATCTGTTGCCCTAACATCATTTAATGAATAATCCATTCTCCCCCAACTGACTTGAAATTCACCTTTACCATAACCTGGACTTGGGCCTATTTCAGGGACTCTTTCCTAATCATCTATTCCTCTAGCACCAAACTACTTTGGATCCCACCAGACAGAATGCCATATGGTAAAGTTTGTACTTTACCATAACATCTTTTATTATTTTTACAGTGAACTTCAGCATCAGCTTTCTGTTTTTAAAACTAAAACAACCTTCAGTTTTAGGATTAGCATGCCAGCAGTAAAGAATCCACCCGTCAATGCAGGAGATGCAAGCTTGATCCCTGGGTCAGGAAGATCCCCTGGAGAAGGAAATGGCAACCCGCTCCAGTATTCTTGCCTGGAGAATTCCAGGGACAGAGGAGCCTGACAGGCTAGAGTCCATGGGGTCACAAAAAAGTCAGATATGACTTAGTGACTAAACAACAACAACAAGTCAAGTTTTAAAAATGTGTTGATTTCGTTTGAATCACCTTAAATTTGTAGATACATTTAGGGAAAACAAATAGTGCCTTAAAAATTTTTTTTCAACACTGAAATCTATTAATTCAAGGACATGGAATAGTAAAGTCTTCCTTCTCACATAAAAAACAAAAACAAAAACAAAACTTGGTGTTAGAGAGAGAGAAAGGTTTGCAAGAAAATTACCCAAATGGCCTCACACACCTCTCTAACGTTTTAGAATGCCACCGTTGTTGGTTTTTTTCTCACTCTTCACCAATTGACATACGGGGGGATAACTGCCAGCCACCTATCAGAAGCGTCAACAACAGAGCACACATTTTACGAGAGGAAATGTGATTGCATTCTAACATCTCTTCTACCTTCAAGAAAAAAAGATGACGTTACTAATGATTTTGCTCAACGTCAAATATTAACAGCAGAAAGACATTTCATCCGTATGACTGTCAATTTCTCAAATGCACGGCTGACAAGGAGCTCCTCTCAAGCCACTCTAGTGGATTCTGGAAAAGAAAGCTGTCGTGCTGAGGGCAGGCCAGTCACACAAAGTTAAGAGAATCCCTTCCTCCACAGCTTTCTGGGCAGGGGGTGGAGGGTGGTGACGGTGGGCAACAGATATCCTGTGCTCTCCAGACTCTAAACTAGGTTTTGTTTTTGCAATAAGAACTTCAAAAGGTAGGCAAATTCTGGATGGTAACATGACAGTAAGTACAGATACTCGCCTGGCATTTCTATAAACTGCTGAGGAAAAGGAACAGAAGAGCTACAAGCTAGAACAGCAGCCGAGTGAGAGTCCAGCACCACCAAAGAGTAAGGCTGTTGGCAAACTGTCAGAGAAAGGCGTTCTGTCAACACCAAGGAACAAATGGGACATGAGATTCACAGCAAGTATCCTAGAAAAACTGAAACACATAACATGATAGTCTTTGAAAAACTACTTCATTAATAGATTGTTTATAAGCACCACATTATGACTGGGTCACGTGCAGGATCTTAGCTCTCTATCCAGGTGATGAAATCCTTGTCGGCAAATCACTGCTTGCTTTTGTCCCCCCAGCCCACGCCCTCCGCCGGAAATATTCCTTCTAGTTTCAACTTGACTTCTGCTGATAAATCTTTCAAACCGGACCAACTAGAAATCTCCCCAGGTTCTATCACCGACTCATCCCTCACTCGGTCTCTTGGTGACCTTTACTGCTCTCAGGGCCCCTCCTCTAATATCAGTAGCAAACAACCAGCTCAGAAAGCCTGCCGGGGTCTGCCTCCCCCTGAACCCAGCCTTCCTGTACCTCGGCCTCTGGCTCTTCTGCTCTCTATTCCCAATAACCCTTCGGTCCCCTGACTGCAGGCATCTGGTCACACGACCGTCCAAGCCTCTCCTCTGCTTTCTGCCAACTTTCCTTCCTCTTTCTACCCAGCAAGGTCTTCATCCTCTTCTTTTCCCTCCCTTCATGGTACCCACCCCCCACCCCCGCCCCACCAACTCAACTGCATTATTTCAAAACCTTTCTCTAGACCTCACTGACCACAGGATGGATTCTAAGCTCCTCAGTCCATTGATTGAAATCCTACCTTTTCCTTCCATGACTTCCCCATCCTCACTAGTCGCCACTGATCCTCAGTCTATGCATCAACCTGCAATCTCCCAGACTTTCCCACATCTCTCCCTTTGTTCACGCTCTACTCTCCGTCTGTGCGCCAAGCCTCCAGGAAAGCTGTGCATCTCACAAAAACATAATAAGGGGTAAAGGGAGGGCAAGGATGAGAACACTGGCCCACTGGTTGAATTTTAAATCCCTTTATGAAACTGTGCGGGAGACCTGGGTTCAATCCCTCAGTTGGGAAGATCCCCTGGAGAAGGGAAAGGCCACCCACTTCAGTATTGTGGCCTGGAGAATTCCATGCAGTGTATAGTCCATGGGGTCCAAAGAGTCAGACATGACTGATCGACTTTTACTTTCAGTTTATTTTATGAAACTGCAGCAATTTGACTCAAGTAAACAGCCCACAGGTTGAATGTTAAATCCCTTTATGAAACTGTAGCGATTTGACTCAAGTAAACTTCTAGTCGGTGCAGTGGTTAAGAATTTAAGCTCTGGAGCTGTCTATCTGGGTTTGAATCCCAGCTTTACCGCTTACTAGCTGTATGAACTTGGTCATTTATTCCATCTCTTAGTTTCCATACTTACTGAATGGGTATAACAGCATTAACTTCCTCACAGGACTTTTGTAAGGATTAAATGACATAATGCATATAAAAATGTCACAGTGTATCTAGCACATAGCACAAATTCAGCAGAGGTCATCTTACTACATGGGGGCTCATTTAGAACATAAAGAAAAGCCTGATGACTGGTAATCTTTGAGTAAATCCCCATTAGTTTACACTTTAGAGGAAAAGACCATCAATTATATTTTCAAATCAATGCCAGATCACATTAATAGAGAAACTTTTAATTAAACAGGTGATTATAGGCACCTAAGATACTTTCTATTCTAGGCAAAGATCTGTTTCCTTCAGATACATATAAGAAAGAGAAAGAAGACAGAAATGTTTTGCCATAAAGTTCAAAAGCAACTCTTGATTCTTGGGGGTCTTGCCACATTTTTTGTGCTCTGAATGCTGAGATCTTGCTTTTCTTCAAAGCCTTACCCTAGCTGCAACGAACTGGGCTATAGAACAAGCGGCTGAACGATCCTTTTGCCTCTGACTTCTCTGACTTCTCAATTCCAAGAACCCCTTCCGTCCCTCATTTGCAGACATCTGGCGGCACGATAATGCATTCTGCTCCTCCGCTAAGGTCTCGAGGGGCCTCTCCTTTCCTTTGCTCCCAGGCCTTCCCTCTCTCTCCTTTCTACTGAGTCATCCTTCTCTTCCGGGCCCGCCCGCCTTACAGCATCAAAGCCATCCAGACTCTGTCAACTCTATGGTTAAAAACCCTTCATCAGACCTCAATGTCCATGGGATAAATTCATCAGTCAAGTCTTGTTGAAAGTCTTAGCTGAAAGGTCTCCAAGGTATAAATCCCAATCACCCTTTCAGTTCCTATATGTCCCACTTTCTATGTTGCCATATTCCGAAGAAGACTTTTATTTAGTTAAATACTTTACTGAAAACAACACCTCACTTGGGGAAAAAGGATTAGTTCTAAGGGTTTCAAATTGAATTTTACCTTATTTATGGAAGGAGAAGGAGAAGATGAAGAAGGTGGTGATTGGCTGAGACTTTCAAGACAACCAATCTAAGCCAAAATATCCACCTTAAAATAAAAAAAGGTGCTCAGTAAATGAAGGGCAGGGAAAAAAAAAGAGTATACCGAAGCTAAAAACAGCAAATGCATAGCAGGGCTAAGTTCAGCAGAAAATTCCAGCATGCCACTCATGCACAAACATTACATGCAGAAACCAAAGCCCCTACTGTAGTAATGGGTTATCCTCTGTGCATTAACATATATTCTAAAGACTGATGTCACAACACAGCATCACTGAAGTACTAAAAGTAACTATACGCAGCATAGAAGGAATGGAACAAATATCATGCAAGTCATACAGTCACAGAAAAAGAACTCCAGAGGAAAAACGACGCCAAGCTTTAAAAAATGTCAGGATATTGAACTAGTGCTTTCAAAGCCACCAGACATGTGAGATGAGCAAAGCTTCCTGGAACCTGAGAGCCACAAAGAACCTACCCAGGACCGGCTAAGAGCACAGAACAGCCCATGAGGTCGTGAACTCTGCGAGCTCCTGAGCCAGACCGCTTTGGTGTGCAGAGTTGACTTGAGAAGAGATAACCGATACACTCCCCGGAGCCAGGCAGTGGCCAAGTCAGCATCGCTATGAGGAGTACAACCTTGGAATCCAACTTCCAGGCTTCAAATCCCAGCTCCACAACTATCTAGTAGGGAAGTCATGACTATTAACATTTATATAGTGTTCGAGAATGCACTTTTCAGGTATAACTTCCTTCTGAAGAAAGTGGTGGTATGATTTCCATTTTGTAAATGTCAATAAATTTGGTTTTGGAAATCAACTAATAATACACAAAGAAGACAATCAAGATGGAGTAACTGGGATCCAGTTTATGCTTCCACTTAAAACTAAAAGAGACACTATATATGAAACTGTCTTCAAATCACTGGCCAACAGGCAATAAGGGACCTGACACCTACCTAGAGAGACTTTCCAGGCCTCAGGTTAGGGACGGGGGATCTACACAAAGACCACTGGTCTCTGTGAATTGAGGAGACAGAGCTGGGAGTCTGGTGCAGAGCAGTGAGAAGGAGAGAGCAGACAGAGGCCTCCAGAGACTGGGTGAAGGGGTGGGGACGGGGTCCCAGGTCTTAGGCTGAGTACTGATCAGCACACACATACGAGGAAGCGACCACATGAAGGGTTAAGTATGAACCTCTCAGTAGGGCGGTTCTCACCAGCCAGCATGGAAAACCTCAGGATTTATGGGGTGTGATATCAAGTACAGAACCGCAAAGGCTTTTGCCCAGAGAGAGGGGTGGGGGGTGGGGGGGCGCGTAGAGGGGGAGAGAGAGAGAGGCACTGCTCTGGCCCCGCCCTAAGAAGCTTACACTGGAAGAATTACACTGTTTCCTAAGTAACTTTCTTTTTAAAGAAAAACAAACAAACAAAACCCCCACTAGTCTGCAACTGCTGGCCACAAAAATAATAGGTTCTGGTTTTGTTATATTTTGCTACTTAGCTGTACTTTGCTTCTTAAGATGACATCCTTGGGCCACCAGGATGAGTAAGAATCAAACTCTTACTTCTGACAACAGGCGTTGGTGAACGTGGGCAAGGGCCTGTTTAGATAACAACAGCAAGACTGACTTGACTCACTGGGCGAAAACCAACATGAGGACAACTATTAACACATGTTTTGTCATGATATCTGAGATTCATTTTCACCAGCAGGCTAAAACATTCTGGAGGCACAGCTACTAATAGGAAGTGCTCCTGAATCTGTAAGATACCAGATAAATAACTAATAATGAAACCACCAATAACCACTAAAAACTATTCTTTTTTAAAGGTATTGCAATAGCTGTCCTCATCCACCTTAAAATCTGTACTAGAAAAAGAAAACAAGAATCTAATTCATTTCTTAAATATCCTTCAGTAAGTTTTCTACACAGTTTGCAACTGTGGTGTGTGTGTGTGTATATGTATGTATTTTGTGGTATGTATATATTTAATTTTTACAACTTTTATTGTGCTGAAATATAATGTAAAAGTTCCCATTGTAACCATTTTTAAGCGCACCATTTCATGGCATTAATTACACTGTCAATGTTGTGCAGTCATCATTACCATTGTCATCAAACTCCCCCGTCCTATGTATATATTTAAACACAAGAAAGGTAACACTACCCATAAGGATATGCCTTTTTAAAGGCCCGATCATCCATGTCTGTACATCTGAAGTTAGAAGAACCCTCGTTCTTCTAACAGCAACCCTGGCTTCCCAAGGGGCAGCTGTCCTGCAGTCTCCCTGGCCAGCCCCTACTGACGACGCGGATTCCCGGCTCTGCTGTACAACAGCGCTGCAGGGGACCCCTCTCCTGCTCAGACGCCTGTCCGACAGTAGAGCCGGGGCCCGCTCACAGGTGCTGGGTCGGAGAGCAGACGCACTTCACGTACTAACACAGACTTATCACACTGTTGTCCAGAAAGCTTCGTCAGTTTATCTTTTATCAGCTCCACATCAGAAAGCCTACTGAACATGCCTTTCCTCACATTAGGTGTTAAAACACTTTAATTCTCTGCTAATTTGATAAAAAGAATTTCAAAATGAGCATCCTGCTGTATTTACTGGCTCTTTGTACTTCCTTTCCAATGAAAAAATTTGTTCATCCCCCTTCACCCGTTTCTTTTTCTGAGCTGTTCATCTTTTCCCTATAGATTTATGAGAGTTCTCTATTAACAGAATTACCTGGTACCTCTGGCACGTTAGAAATTCTTTTCCTAGGTGAATATTACTTTTTGATTTAAATGTAACAGCTCTATGGTTGCTATAAATTGTGTTGTGTTTAGAAACACCTTCTATATTCCAAGGTTATATAAAAAAAAATGTTGCCTATATTTTTTCCAAGTATTTAAAAAAATAAACAGCTCTATCATTGTCCAAATTAAATTGTTCCAACACATTTAAAGAATAATGCATTGTATTCCCTTGACATTTATAGTCTAGTCTATACCAGAGTCAAGCGGCGAGTCTGTGTTTTACAGGTAAGGAGTTCCCTCACATTCTAGATAAGAAAGAAAAAGGTCATGGTGGGTCGTGGGGATGCTGCCTGAACATTATCTACCACTATGCCAGTCACTGCACTTACCTCTGCTTGCTTAGTAAGAAGCTAGAACCAGAAGGGGCCCCAACAACCTGAAATTAGGAGTTTTAAGAAAAACAAAAGGAAGTGCTATTTTATATATTATAAACATATGAACTCATTACTCTGAAAGGCAGTATAGCTTCAAAAGTCAAGGAGGGTTCAGATAAATTAAAAAACAGCAGGCTCAAAGTAAGTTATTTATGAACATCTGCAGGTGGAATGTAACCTTTTAGAGAGATCTTTCTAAAAATATGATTTAAAAGAAAGACAAGACAGAAAGATGGATAAGCAGCAGCTGAATGTGTGGCTTCAACCTGCCTGCATGGGAAGGAAGCCAAACTCAAAGCAAGCGGTGCTGAGAAGACTTAAAAGGACACCGATTAGGAGGAGTGCGGTGCGCTGAGCTGAGGGCAGGGGCGTGGCCTGCCTGACCCACGGGCAGAGGGCGGGGGGAGGGCTGGCTCCTTCCTCCCATGCACAGTGGGCAGATTCTCTACCAGCGGAGCCACAAGGGACGCCCTCCTCCGACACACTTGCTTCCAAACAAACTGTCCTCCGGGGGAGAAGGCAAAGCCAGAATCACTAGAAAAGCCCAAGCGGTATATCCCTGGAACAAAAATACTATTTTTTTTAACCAACTTTCAGAAAATGAAATAATGGAAAAATCTGACAGCAACATTTTCTGAAGCTACCAATTAACAACAGTATTTATAAAACACACCACAGTCTTGGCCCATTTAAATTGTTCTTACATCCCAGATAACAGACCATAGATGGCTGTTGAAAATATTTTTACCCTATTTAAGTAAATTCAAATGCTCAAATTAATTAATTACAGTCATGCATTCTGTATTTTGTTACTCCTGGTTTCAGTTTATTTTTTCTTTGCTTTCAAAGGATCTGATTAGATTTAATGTCAGATTGGACTAGTAAAATCCAACCTTTATAAGTTGGTTATATTTTCTTTTAACCAACCTGGAAGAAAAAAATTAAACTTATGCTGACCAGTTTTTATGAGAAATCTTCTTCATAATATAACAAAATTTGAGATTGATTTTAAATTTGTGTTTATGAGTTAAACTGCTTCAGCCGATCTTGAGCTAATGGTTGAAACAGGTCCCTGAATTCAAATATGATAAATAGCTATATGTCTTGTTTCCTTCACTTATTTTATGATAATCTCAATATAATTCCCCTTTATTGAAATGCTGTCCTTTACTTATTAATGCGGTTTCACCGGTGTTTTTGTATAATTCAGTATACTTCAGTGAATCTCAGCTGGGTTGACTTTGCCCATCTGGCAACATTTGGAGCCAGTTTTGGTGATTATGGTGAGGGTGGTGCTACAGGCCACAGACGCTGCTGGTTATCACAATGAGGAAGCATCAGGCCCCAAATGTTAACAGCACCCAGGTTAAGAATCCCTGGTAAAACACGAAGTAACGTTTAACTGGGCTTCCCTAGTGTCTCAATGGTAAAGAACCTGCCTGCCAATGTAGGAGATGCAGGAGGTGTGAGTTCAACCCCTGGGTTGGGAGGATCCCCTGGAGAAGGAAATGGCAACCCACTCCAGTATTCTTGCCTGGAGAATTCCATGGACAGAGGAGGCTGCAGTCTATGGGGTCACAAAAGAGTTGGATACAATTGAGCAACTAAACAACAATAAGATTAAACTACTATTTCTTCACATTTTATCTTGAGTAAACTTTACCTGGCCAACATTCCCAGGTATTATAGATTAACAAAATATAAGAGAATGCTCAACTATGGTGATAACTTCACCTCCGAATTTTAAAATATCTGAGCCAGACTAATTTGTAATTCAGGATGTCCACAAAAGCTATTTTAAAATGCATAAAATCTGCAATTAACATTTAGTAATAGTACTTTGAAAAACTCTCTTAAAAGGTTAAGATATAAATATCCTATAAGCAGATAACTGTGAGATGGTTATTAGGCTTTACACTATTTAAAACCTTTTATGTAGTTAAAAATATCAAGAGATATCTCCTAAAGCCCATTCATTTCTAAAGAGGTAGGAAGCAGTAACATTTTTAGATCCATCTTCTCAATTTTCTTGTTGATGCTGGCTCTGGATAATCATTTAGCAATAACTGAACCAGGCCAAAGTACTGGAGATTCAGCTTCAGCATCAGCCCTTCCAAAGAATATTCATGATTGATATCCTTTAGGATTGACTGGTTTGATTTCCTTGCCATCCAAGCTCCAATACTTTGGCCACTTGATGTGAAGAACTGATTCATTAGAAAAGGCCCTGATGCTGGGAAAGATTGAAGGCAGGAGGAGGAGGGGACGACAGAGGATGAGATGGTTGGATGTCAGTACCAACTCAATGGACAGGAGTCTGAGTAAGCTCCAGGAGTTGGTGATGGACAGGGAAGAAAGGCATACTGTAGTCCATGGGGTTGCAAAGAGTCAGACACGACTGAGTGACTGAACTGAACTAGGCAGTCACCTAAATTGGTCAAATTCATTAAAATTAACATTAAAATTTCAGTATATTTTTCTCAAATTATCCCACTTTTCCAAGTTTTCAAGAAACAGCACAATAACAGTACCAACTGCTGGATCTGCAGCTACCTCACGTGCACTGCACCTGCAAGAGGAGGGGGCTCGTGTTGAAAGTGCAAGTCATGAGCCAAGGTCACAGAAGTCATCCTGCTCCACCCAGAGCTTTGACACTGACCGCCTCGCCTCACAGAGGACCCTTTACCTTCCTTGCCCTCACTTGAGAGGATATTCCGTTTATGGGGTCTGTGTTCAACCTGCCAGACTTTTATAAGCAACTCTCAATGAACACCCTGCCTTCTCACTAATAATCAATGCTATAAAAACAGTCTGCAGCAGGCTTAAGAGGCAAAATCTTTGTTCAGTTCAATTCAGTCGCTCAGTCGTGTCTGACTCTTTGCGACCCCATGAATTGCAGCACGCCAGGCCTCTCTGTCCATCACCAACTCCCGGAGTCTACCCAAACCCATGTCCATCGAGTCAGTGATGCCATCCAACAATCTCATCCTCTGTCGTCCCCTTCTCCTCCTGCCCCCAATCCTACCCAGCATTAGGGTCTTTTCCAATGAGTCAACTCTTCGCATGAGGTGGCCAGAGTATTGGAGTTTCAGCTTCAACATCAGTCCTTCCAATGAACACCCAGGATTGATCTCCTTTAGGATGGACTGGTTGGATCTCCTTGCAGTCCAAGGGACTCTCAAGAGTCTTCTCCAACACCACAGTTCAAAAGCATCAATTCTGCGGCGCTCAGCTTTCTTCACTGTCCAACTCTCACATCCATACATGACTACTGGAAAAACCATAGCCTTGACTAGACAGACTTTTGTTGGCAAAGTAATGTCTCTGCTTTTAAATATGCTATCTAGGTTGGTCATAACCTTCCTTCCAAGGAGTAAGCGTCTTTTAATTTCATGGCTGCAGTCACCATCAGCAGTGATTTTGGAGCCCAAAAAAATGAAGTCTGACACTGTTTCCACAGTATCCCCATCTATTTCCCATGAAGTGATGGGACCAGGTGCCATGATCTTAGTTTTCTGATGTTGAGCTTTAAGCCAACTTTTTCACCCTCCTCTTTCACTTTAATCAATAGGCTCTTTAGTTCTTCTTCACTTTCTGCCATAAGGGTGGTGTCATCTGCATATCTGAGGTTATTGATATTTTTCCCAGCAATCTTGATTCCAGCTTGTGTTTCTTCCAGCCCAGCGTGTCTCATGATGTACTCTGCATATAAGTTAAATAAGCAGGGTGACAATATATAGCCTTGACGTACTCCTTTTCCTATTTGGAACCAGTCTGTTGTTCCATATCCAGTTCTAACTGCTGCTTCCTGACCTGAATACAGGTTTCTCAAGAGACAGGTCAGATGGTCTGGTATTCCCATCTCTTTCAGAATTTTCCACAGTTTATTGTGATCCACACAGTCAAAGGCTTTGACATAGTCAATAAAGCAGAAATAGATGTTTTTCTGGAAAAAAGTCTTTGTTAGAACCCAGGGAAAGAATGCCACACACATACCTAACAGCTATTTTGTTCGTGCTTCCAGGGAATGGCAAGAGCTTGACGCATCACAAGCTTTCATACGTGTGCTTTGTTCTGTCAAGCCAGAGTACAATTTACCTGGTTGTTACTGTTGGCGGTGGATGCATTGGCTTGGGCTGTACTTGCTGACAGGGAGTCGAGGAAGGCTTGGTCGGCCACTGAATTTCCACAAGCAAACTGATCTTTTCCATCATTGGGCAAAATCTGAACATTAGGAAGGACCACAGTTACTTACTTTCGTAGACTACAGAGTTATTTCAGAGTTAGAATCCCTGATGGCAAGCAAGAACTATCCAAGGGTTTCTATTCTTAAAAGGTATGAGCTCAAGAACATCTGCCCTAACGATTCCTTTCTGCAAGTGTGCAGAATTCTTTAGAAAAATGCAACTAATACCAGGATCACCTTATCACATTTTTTCTCATTCTTGTCAGTTTTTAGGATCCTGAATGCACGGTGTACAGAAGTCAAACACAACATAATATGAGACACGTGGGCTGGGTTCAGGGACCTGTGAATCCTCTGACAGTGTTTGAAAAGGTGGGGTGCCTGCCCATGCACATGTCGGGCTGGCCAAAGAGTTCATTCAGGTTTTTCCAGAAAAGATGTTCTAGAAAAACCCAAATGAACTTTCTGGCCAACCCAACATTTCAGCAAGTTCATCAGTATTGTCTACAGCACTCAAAATTCCCCACTGAACTCTCAGTCAGGGACAACAGCCAGCCTTCCCATTTTGCAGGCAGTGCCCAGCATACACCTTCCCAGGGCACGTGATATCTCTACTGGAGGGGAACCCAAGGCAACTCTGTTCCTAAGCTTCGCGCCAGTTTTACTCACAGGCCACCAGGCAGCCTCAGTTTCTTACTATCACCCGAGATAAGAGGTAAGCTCACCATGGACCCAGGGCTCCGTTCTGCGTGACCTACGAACAGCCATTAGGGGGTGCCAAGAGGCTGACTCAGAGAGCCTTGGTCAGCTGGGTGGGGTGTGTCCCCACACCATCCTTGGCATTTATCACTACATAGCTTACACCCAGCAGCAGCTCACTCAAGACCCTGGGTCTTTGAGAATGGGAGAAGGAACTGACAGAGAGGTCCTAGATTAGCACAGGGAGAAGAAAGCGACCTCGGACAGTCTGCTACTTACACTCTGTGAATCCACTCTACAGTAAACAGGGTGGTAGGCAGCAGATACTACACAGTATCAATAAAGGAAAAATAGAGACTTTTATTCAGAACAATTGAAAGTTGCTATCCTTGGAAGGAACTTCAGCTAAGTATTTGGAGTCACTCTTTGGAACATAAGTCTGCAGGTAATATTTCTTCTTGGTTCTACTTCAATGAATTTTCTACATTTTATATAATCAGCATGTATTATTTTTACAATGGAATTTTTTTCATTAAAAATAAAGTTATCTTTCATTCTTGTCATTTAAGTTGATAATTCATAAAAACATATATGACAAAGTCCAGGTTTAACGAATAAACGAGAGTCAATTCTTACCTCAACGTAGTCTGTTGGAACAAGCCCTCGTTCTCCTTTGCTGTTTCTTCCTTCCAGCCATCCTCCACCAACATCCTCAAAAAGGTTAAAAAGAAAAAAAAGATTACAGTTGGAATCTCCTGCAGAAATTTGGCTCCGGGAATTGTTATCCATAAAAGAAGTAACTAACACTAACCCATTAACCTTTTCATTCCTACAGGGCTAACGCTGTTAAAAATTTCAAATTCTTAAGCTTTCTCTTTATGCCAGAAAAGGATATAATTTAAAAATGAGAAAAATCAAACTTCAACAATAATTGATCAAAGAGAGAGAAACAGGATGCCAAGATTTTGTAATTTCTTTCTGTTGACTGGTCTGTGGTTCAGTTCAGTTCAGTTCAGTCGCTCAGTCGTGTCCGACTCTTTGAGATCCCATGAATCGCAGCACGCCAGGCCTCCCTGTCCATCACCAACTCCCGGAGTTTACCCAACCCATGTCCATCGAGTCAGTGATGCCATCCAACAATCTCATCCTCTGTCGTCCCCTTCTCCTCCTGCCTCCAGTCCTTCCCAGCATCAGGGTCTTTTCCAATGAGTCAACTCTTCGCATGAGGCGCCAAAGTATTGGAGTTTCAACTTCAACATCAGCCCTTCCAATGAACACCCAGGACTGATCTCCTTTAGGATGGACTGGTTGGATCTCCTTGCAGTCCAAGGGACTCTCAAGAGTCTTCTCCAACACCACAGTTCAAAAGCATCAATTCTTCCGCACTCAGCTTTCTTCACTGTCCAACTCTCACATCCATACATGACCACTGGTAAAACCACAGCCTTGACTAGATGGACCTTTGTTGGCAGAGTAATGTCTCTGCTTTTAAATATGCTATCTAGGTTGGTCATAACTTTCCTTCTAAGGAGTAAGCGTCTTTTAATTTCATGGCTGCAGTCACCATCAGCAGTGATTTTGGAGCCCAAAAAAATGAAGTCTGACACTGTTTCCACAGTATCCCCATCTATTTCCCATGAAGTGATGGGACCAGGTGCCATGATCTTAGTTTTCTGATGTTGAGCTTTAAGCCAACTTTTTCACCCTCCTCTTTCACTTTCATCAAGAGGCTCCTTAGTTCTTCTTCACTTTCTGCCATAAGGGTGTTGTCATCTGCATATCTGAGGTTATTGATATTTTTCCCAGCAATCTTGATTCCAGCTTGTGTTTCTTCCAGCCCAGCGTTTCTCATGATGTACTCTGCATATAAGTTAAATAAGCAGGTCTGTGGTAGACTACACAAATGGTTTGCAGCTCCAACTGTCAAGGGGCAGAATGCACCCTCACTTCCAGAACCTGCGCTATCCTTCCTGACCTCTTCAGCCAACAAACTGAGGTGGAGATAACAGGGGATGAATACAGAGCCGGCCTCAAGAGGCTCTGTACACTTCAGCTCACTCGTTTTTTTTTTCCCCAAAAGAGCTGGTATTTGGGTTGCCAGATGATGACAGAGACAAGGCTCCTGTTAGCCCACCCAGAGCCAGCAGACCCCCAGCAGGAGAAATGCCAGACAGACGAGGTCATGGTGGCCTGCTCTGCCCTAGCTCCGTGCTGGGCAATGCAGACCCATGGGTGAGCCCAGGTCAGGGGAACCACCCGGCTGGCTGTGGATCCCCAAGCAACAACAATCGACTATTTGTTTAAGCTACTAAGCTTTGGGATTGCCTGTTATTTAGGAAAAGTAACTGGCCCAACCTTCCTGAGTGCTCCTAGATAAATAATGTTAATAAACTAAACAGTAATGTACTCTATGCCAGGATTCCCAATTTTTAATGTAACCTTTGAAAAGTCCAACTGCTCCCCTTTAAAATAATAAGGACTATCTTAAATTCATAAACCATACCCTAATTAGTTAACATCTACCTGAATCTAGATAACATATTCTTTTAAAAAGTCATTTTAAATGACTTTGTCCATTTCTTGACCACAACAGCAACTTAAACACTATTTTACCAAGACATTAAGAGTGCTTCTTCATTTAAAAAAAAAAAAATCAACAGTAAATATAAGCTTTCATGTCTTCTATGATGAAAAATAGAGCCTATTTACTCATACACACCTGGCATACTATATTAAACTACATATATTTTTTCTAACCAGCAATTCTTTTTTTAACCATCAGTACTACACAAGCAACAGGAAAGGAATTCATGTGGGTTTGAAAAATCAGCCTGTTAAAAAAGTAAAATCTTAAACATAAATCCTTGAGAGACCAATTTAAACGTAACGGTTCTCTTACCGGATTTGTAATTGTGATGATTTCTCCTTCATTAACTGTCAGTTCATTATTTCCAGGTTCAGCAGAAAAATCATACATAACCCGAGCCTATTGGAAGTAAAGAGAGAAAGAGGAAGTTACAAATGTAAACGTAACAGTAAAAAAAAAAGAAAAAAAAGAACCACCTATACCGCTCACTTTGTGAACAACACGTCATGACCGTGGTTGCAGTTGTTTTGGAACCAAGGAAGACGTCGGATCAAAATGATTCATCAGCCCTGTTTGTGAGGGAGAATGACACCAAGAGCGAGAGCCCCGCTCTGTGTTGGGAGGAGGGAGGCTTCTGGTCGCTGCCCACACTGTACTCGGAGATCGGCCCCCGAAGAACTCAGAATGAACCCATTCCAGCAAGGGGAAAGGAGCACACGTGGCCTCCCTTCCAGGAGGTAAGAAATGGAAACACAGACACTGTTCACCGTGGGCACACTGACTCTCAGGGACTGAGGGAGCTCCATGTAAGCACGTACACACAGGAGATGCACAGTCTTTAGATGAACCTCCTGTTATTAAAACTCTCACTGTTCTTTACCTAGGGTAAATTTTATGGTGCAGCAACCCTAGCCAACTAAAAACACAGAAATCTGAGCTGTGTGCAAGATATATTCATACTCTTCTACTAGAATACTTCCTACTAAGAAGAAGAAAGTGTTGGTTACTCAGTTGTGTCTGACTCTCTGCGACCACATGGACTCTAGCCCATTGGGCTTTTCTGTTCATGGGATTCTCCGGGCAAGAATACTGGAGTGGGTAGCCATTCCCTTCTCCAGGGGATCTTCCCGACCCAAGGATCGAACCCAGGTCTCCTGCATTGCAGGTGGATGCTTTACCATCTGAGCCATACGAAGACTTATCTAGGGCTCTGGTATACTTGGGTCAGGTAACCTGAGCAGCTGTGATTTTCAAAATTTTTCTTGCCATGCAATCTGAATTTCATAGAAAACAGACTAAAGGGAAGCTGTTCTGGTTGATGTGAAGTGGGTCTCCTCTTTCAGGCCCTTCCTCAAGCAGATGCTTGAGGCACCAACCCTGAGATGTGGGTTCCTTGGAATAACTGCCATGCACGTATTCCAAGAGAAACAACTACTGTTGTAAAAAACACATACACTTTATATATATACTTTTATAATGTTATGTGCATTTAACCCACCTCAAATTCCAAATAACTGTCTTTTCATAGAATGTCTTATAGAAGGAAGTCCATCTTACAAACTGGAGACCACATGTACCTAGGAAACATGGTTTGTTTTAAAATTATCCTGGTGCTTCCCTGGTGGCTCCGTGGTAAAGAATCCACCTGCCAAAACAGGAGACATGGGTTCGATCCCTGGTCAGGGAGGATCCACATGCCGTGGAGCAACTAAGCCTGTGTGCACAACTGCTGAGCCTGTGCTCTAGAGCTGTGAGCAGCAGCGCCTGGAGCCCATGCTCCCCGACAAGGAGAAGCCTGCTCACCACAACTAAGAGTGGCCTTCGCTTTGTGCAACTAGAGAAAGCCCACACAGCAATGAAGACCAAATAATAAATATAAATAAACAGAATTATATATAAAAAAGTAATTTTCCTAAGAGGCAAAGTGAAGTCTGCCTATGGGGTTCATCAACTAGGACTAGTGGGACTACATTCCTTTAACACATATTTGCTGCACCAACCACGTGGCAAGAACTGTGCTGGCCAATGCTTTCTCCACACCTGCTTATGGATGCCTGAAATGCTTCTAACAAGGACCAAGGATTCACATCCAGTGGTAAAAGATTAGGGGAAAATCTCCCAAATACTAATTTACTTTGAAATACATCAAAAATAGTTAAGATGAACCGATGGAGGAATGCGATAAAGCAGGTATAGTAAGTAAACTTATTTATAGAATCTTGATGGTGGGTTTATGGTGTCCAACGGAAAATGAGTTCAACTTTTCTACATGCTTGAAATTTTTCATAATGAAATGTTGGAAAGAAACGAACAGTAGTGCACGGCATCAGATCCTTTACTTTTATACACTGGGAAAGGGGACTGAGAGCCAGGCTCAGGCAGAGTGAGAATTTTGCAAGTGTCACCGTTTTCCTGAGGTCACTATGGAGGACAGCGACCCTGGGCTGAGGTATGTTCCTCACGCAGCGGCAAAAGGAGACAGAATTCGGCTTGTCCCGTTGGGGATTAAAACATGTTTTTAAAAACATGCCAAACCAACCTCAATCCCTCATGTAATGAGGGCAGGTAGGAGATAAAGGCCTGAGGAGGGAGGGGGGCTCCCTAGGCCAGGACGCACCCCCAGGACAAGAGCCAGACGAAGAACCCACTGTTTTGACCCTGTTCCTTGAGGATCCGTTAACGATTATTCTGATCCACTTAAATCCAACCAACCCTCAGATACAGAATACCAAAAGCCTCTCGTTTACTAAACTTACAACTTGGTGAAACAGAATGTGAAACAAGTCAAAAATAAAAAAATGGAAACTCCCCTACACATTTAAATATTACTGAACATCTACCCACGGAAAATGTCTATAAACACTGTAGGTTTATTTTAAACATTGACTTAGGACTTTTTTTTTAAACCTAGAGATGCTTAAGAATTATAACTGAGACTAACTTTGGGGAAGATTTAAAAAGCACATCCCCAAATGAGCATAAATGTCAACAGGAAAAAAAAAAAAAAGGCCCCTGAGCTGAGAAGAGCAACTCGGTTGCTCTAGGTGAGCAGGTTTAGCACAGACTGGAAGCCCGCCAACGCCCACTCCTCCTCCAGGTCTCCTCACTTTCCCGCCTTCGCCACCACTACAGGATCCACGTGGGTAAAGACGCTGACCTCAACCTCAACTGCCAAGCTGTCGATTATTTTTGATGTTGTCGTTGAAAGAAAAGGTTGTTTTTCTCACTCCCTTTTCCAGTGGTAGCTGTACTTTAAGAAACAACTCCAAGCATTTCAAGGGCTAAATTTCCACAGTTCCTGGTCAGTCAGAATTGGTAGCAGCCATCGAGAATGGCTCCAAAATTAATTTTCTTCTGTAAATATTTTCTTTAAGAATAGACTGCCAGTAAAATTGATACATGCTTTTAAAAATGTTTTTCCTAAAATGGGTCGAGGCGTGTTCTCCTGAAACATGACGCACTGGAGGAGACTTGTAACTGGCCAACTGGACAAGCACCGCAGCTTGAGAAACTTCCAAGACAAAGAGAAATGTAAACACAAATTCATTGTGTAGGAATATGTTTCTAAGAAACATTTAGAATGATCTTAAGTCTGTGTGTAACAAAAGGCAATTATACAATCACAAGGGGGAAGAAATCCTTCGGAATACTTACACTAAACCAAGCAAACTGTACCATCCACTTCCATGTCACTCCGCCCAGCCTCTACTCCACTCATCCACAACGGTTCTGGAAATAGCTGGACCAAGGGAATCCTAAGGCCATGTTGTGACCAAACTGCTGGAGGCTGGGATGACTCTAACAGACTTTCTACCCAGACGAGCCCAGATCAAAGCTTCTTTATGTGGTGTATAGAACAAGCAGATGAAAGTGTCTTAACAGTTCTTGGATGTGGTGGCATCAAACTGGCCGTATCACACATAGCATCACTATTACCCCAAACACTAATATATAAAACATGAGCTACCAGTGAAACAACTTTGCAATTCACATCAAAAGGTTTAAAGAGCATTTAGAACTCAAGAAAAAGACCGGCAACCCACCAGAAAATTGGGCAGGGAAACACAGAGTTCACAGAAAAAAAGAGATGGTCCTTATGCCGTTTATGTGTAAGGAAAAAGTGCTCAATTCCACACATAAAGGAAGGCAAGTTAACCTGGCAGATGTAGCCAGACTGCCCTTCGTTGGGGACTGTACTATTTAAACCTCTACCAGCAATATGAAAGAAATGGTTCTCCCCAGCTTTACAAACAGAATCAATCACCCAACCTTTGTATTTCTGCTCATCTAATAAGTGAGAAATTTTGCCTCAATACAGTTTTCAAGATCCATTTACCTTTAGATCCAGAAGCCTCATTCTGAGAATCCATTCTCTACATGCATGTGTGTACCAAGTCATTTAGTGCAGCACTGTTTGCAATATGAAAAGACCGCAGACCATCCTAGTAGCTACTGAAAGGGAATTAGTTACATAAACCATGGTATATCATCACAAGAAAATATGTAGCGATAAAAGAATGGGAACAAACTCTATATACCGACACGAACTACTGTATCATTAACTGAGGAGAGCTAGCTAGCTGCAAAACAGGGCATGTAGTATGCTACTTTTTTCATAGGCAGAAGAATATTTATATCTGCCAGTACTTCCATAAAGAAACACTAGATAATTAAAGGAAAATCTTTTAAAATTGGTTGCCTATAGAGATGGGAGAGGAAAATGAGTGGATAAGAATAGTGAGATTTCTCAGTTTATTTCTGTTCATATCATTTTAATTTTAACTGTGTACATGTATCACCTGCCCAAGAATTGTAAATGAAGATAGGGAGGGGTGACATCATTTATAGAATCAGCAAAAGATAAACTAGTTAGGAATAAAGTAGGGAGATGTGTAAGGAAAAACTTTACAATATTCCTAAAAGACACAGAAAATTGGAAAAACTGAGGAGTATGGCACAATGCTTGCAAAAATGGCCACAATAAATTTTCCAATCCCTATCTGAATACCCTCTGCAAGGTGACTTTGCCACTCCTCCCAGTACGAAGTGAAGGCTGTTTTTCCACCTCTTGACTCTGGACTTGTTCATGTGCTTGCTTTGGCCAACAGGGTAACAGCAACTGTGATACAAGCAAAGGCTTATGAAGCATCTGCCGGGTGGGGCCTGCCCTCCCAGTTGCCAGGATGACCTCCACGACCACATGAGCCTCTGCAGAAGAGAGACCACCGTCCCACCCCAGCCATCCCAGCCACACAAGGTGAGACTCCAGCACGTGGGCGAGGCCACCCACGGCCACTGAGCCCCGGCCAGGCTTTTCAGACCACGAGAACCACTCACAGCCAACCTGCAGAGGCACAGGGAATAACACGCTGTCTTAAGTCATTAAGTTTACAGAAAACCAAGAAAAGCACCAAAGGAAATCTCAGGTGAATTTTTAAAATAATCTTGCAGTGGAGGAGGACTTCAAGTACGGAACAGAAATCCTGAAAAGAGAGAAATTTCTCTTCTCCCAAAATAACACATACCTACCTTGCTTGGCAAAAGCCATTATGAACAAGATAAAAAAAAAAAAAAATGACAAGCCAGGAAAAATATTTGTGACTTTTATCACAGACTAAAGGTTGGCTCTCCTACTCTATGAAGGGTAACTACGAATCAGTAAGAAATAAAAGGCTCTTAAAAATGTAAAACCTCACTTATAAAACTAAACAAATATTATTTTTCCACTATCGACTGGCAAAACAAAACAAAAACCTTTGTTCACAACATCATGTGGGTGAGGGTGTAGGGGCAGAGAAAGAGGAATTACGTAGTGCTGCTGGCAGTGAGAGGCAGCCTGGTAGTGCCTATCAAAATCCAACTCAACCTCCAGGAATTCTTCCTCCAGAAATAATCACACATTTGCAAAAGGTTATTCACTGCAGCTCTGTTTACAAGAGCAAAGGACTAGGCCAGCCTGAAAGTAGGGATTGGTTAGTCAAGTAGGGCCCTGCCATGGAAGGGAATATCAAGTACTCCAGCCAAAAAAAAGGGAGGGCTTGTTTATTTTTCACATATGGAATCATCTCTAAAGTGTATATATTAAATGAGAAAATAAAGCAAAGTACACCATTGTGTCAAAAAAAAAAAAAGAAAGAAAGAAAATGCATCTGCTTATCTCTGTAAAGATATATAGAAGTAACATTGTCTCTAAGAGAAGACAGCTGGCTGAGGGACAGATAGGAGAGAAACTTTCAGTGTTATCTTTATGTACCTTTTTAAGTGTTTTTTTTTTATATGAACTTACTGTTCAGTCAAAAAAAATTATAAACCAGAAGCACTGTCTTATACCACTAACCCAGGAAGCTCAGAATCTTGCTGAAATAACCACAGTCTATTCGAGAATGTTTCCCCAGGTATGACAAAACACAAAATGCTCCAAAG
Source organism: Giraffa tippelskirchi (assembly GCF_054371585.1). NCBI lineage: Eukaryota > Metazoa > Chordata > Mammalia > Artiodactyla > Giraffidae > Giraffa > Giraffa tippelskirchi. The sequence goes on along the minus strand of NC_137283.1, from coordinate 157,253,749 downwards.
TTTAACTCAAAAAAATAACTGGAAGGCAGTCAGAATCTGTATTAAAGTCTACATATTCCTGGAGTTCTCATTCCATGTGCTGCTATTTCTGTGTGTATGTGTGTGTATGTAAAAAAAGCACTTTTACAACAACAACAACAAAAGCAATATAATGAAGCTAAAAAAGGAAAAGTTAGAAAATGTTCCTCTTCTCCCCAAAGGGCATAAGCGCTAATCGATTTGAAAGTACCCTTCAGAATGTTCTGCATTTGGCAAGAGCGTGTGCGCGTGCACTCGCACACACACACACACACACACACATACACACACCCAATCAGAACCACAGTACATGTACGCCTCTGCATTTGATGTTTTATCTAGTCTTCAGACTCTTCATATCAGCACATCTACCCTGCTCTTTATCTGAGTTGCAAGGCTACTACTAATCTACCACTCAACCTCCAGGGCAAAGCACAGGAAAACCTACTTACCTGTGGTTAAGAAAAAAACTGTACCCCACTCCAAATTCAAATAGCTTTACTGTGTTTCCTGATTATAAAATGACATGTGCATTATAGAAAAAAAAAGGATAAAAGTTTACCAGCAAACAGTACCCAAGTCCCAAACTTCAGAGACAGTAAGTAGAAAACATATACGTTCCCAGTAACAGTAGTCTGTCCACGCCACCCCTGCCCCCCAGCATGTATTTTGACAATGTTTTTCATTTCTCCCACCAAAAAGGGGGATGAACTGTAATTACTGGCAACGTAGTGGTTATGAGCCGGCTCCGGATCCAGAGCCAGACCACATGAGTCCAACTCCCCATTCTACTGTTTCTCCAGCCTTGTAAACTTGACTGAATTCCTCAAGAATGTGTTAAGGCCAACAGCATGTGCCTCGTGACACAAATGATCAGTGAAGTATGGATGTAAGGTGCTCGAACAGTGACTGACCCTCAATTAACGTTAGTTATCATGACCTCCAGCGTTTTTTCTGAATATTATACATACATTCTGCGTGTGCTAAAAAAACTGCTGCCACACAAGGGCAACAGCCAGTGCCAGGTTACTGACTCGCACAAAAGGTAGTTCTTGAGTCTGTTACTTCACCCGATTGTAGGAGAACCAGACCACCTGAGGGAGGTCGACCAGAAAGAGCCCCCCACCCGACCTCGTGCAGTTTGTATACGAAGGGAAGGGTAACCCAGCAAGGCTGATGGAGGTCCACAGGGAATTCCTCAACCCTGATCATTTGAAACAGTATTAGAATGATGAAAATTAATCAGGAGACCAATTCTAAATTAAACTGGCAAAAAAAAACAGGTTTCTCTGTAAACAATCACTTGATTTTTTTTTTAAATGTATGTATACACAGATAATTGGGGGTTATTCCCAAGTGCAACAACAACAAAAAACTAAATCCCAAGCAGAAGCGATGAAGAAACTTGGTAAAGAAAAGCTTTTCAATAAATCACATCGTGTTCCTGAGAACAAAGGTAAAACACCATAGAGATGCCTAGCTATAAATATAATGCCGTTTCATCTGAAATTCCAAGATTTCTTTTTGAGAAACTGTGAATGAATTTGTCCCAAATGTACTCTGCTCACTTTAAAAAAGGATACCCGAAACATACCATGACTTGAAAAATCAAAAATGACTTTAGCACTTTAAGGCCACAAACAAAAATCAACAGCCAGAGACCTTATGTTCAAGACTTTAAACATTTTCATCCAGCTCTAACATAAACTCAGCCTAGTTTCCAAAATGGCACACAGTACCCTAAAGTATTTATTTTCCTCATTAGGTTGACACACTGTCCCATAAAACAAGTTCCTGCTTCAGCTGTTAGTCTTCTGTCTTAATGCTCGTGATCACCACCAAGGACCACTGAGCCCTTTACTACACTGATTATTCTGTACTGAATACTCCAACAATCCCATTTAGAAAAAAAAATTATCTCTTAAAAGATAAGAGAAATTAGTCCTCACAAAGCAATCTATCAAAATATTCTATTCTACTCAGTGCTTCAAATTCCTTATAGGGACTGAAATTTCCCCTAAATCCATATTTTTTTTCAAAAACAGTTTCAGAGAGCTTACTTGTGTGCTGGGCAAAGCACAGGAAAGGGGACTCAAGCTGTGGTGCAGTCTTCCCTGCTGTTTGGAGACCTTATGGATCAACTGTGAAACACTGACCATACACAAAATCGCAAAAAAATAAACTTGTCCCCTAGAATGTCATCATTTTTCTGGTAGAACCTGAATCAACCCAAGGACTTTTAGGGTAAAGCTACTAAAAGGAGAGACTAAAAAAACTACAGTATAGACCGAGTAAAATTAAAACAAAAAGAGAGAAAAACTAGAACATAAAGTGAATAACTGATACCTCAAAATCTAGTAGCGAAAACAACTAATCAAGGAAACTCCCTGGAGGCCCAGCGATTAGGACTCTGATCTTTCACTGCCAAGGGCCTGGGGTTCGATTCCTGGGAGGGGAACTAAGGTCCCATAAGCCTCACAGGAGAGCCAAGAAAAAAAGAAAATCAACCAATCAAATAGCAAAAAACCACAAAGGAGTAACTGGTATTAGATTTGCTCTATTACCCCAACTGACAAAAACAGCCAGAAAACTGGACAAAACACACAAAGTAACAGTTTCCAGAGACTCGGCAAAAGGACAGCACAGGAAAGGGAACTCAGAGAGAAAGGAGGGGGATGAGCCTTGTGAAGGCTCTGGCTTTCTGACCCGCGGCACTTTCTGACCCGCGGCACTTTCTGACCCAAGTGCTGGGAGAAGCCGAGAGCCCCAGGCAGGAAGCACAGGTCCTGCGAAGTTGAAGAGACAGAGAACAAAATTCCAGGAGGTTAAGCGGGCTGAAATCTGAGGACAAACTACCAGAAAGGAGTTACTCAGGGAAAAAGGTCCAGAAACCTGCTCAAAGGTCTCCTTGAGCCAGATGATAAATACTGAACTGCACACAATTGGGCAAACTGCTTTAAGGCCCGGCAAAGGTCAACTCTTGGGAGCTGCTGCTGCTGCTAAGTCGCTTCAGTCGTGTCCGACTCTGTGCGACCCCATAGATGGCAGTCCACCAGGCTCCTTCGTCTCTGGGATTCTCCAGGCAAGAATATTGGAGTGGGTTGCCATTTCCTTCTCCAGTGCATGAAAGTGAAAAGTGAAAGTGAAGTCGTTCAGTCGTGTCTGACTCTTCGTGACCCCATGGGCTGCAGCCTACCAGGCTCCTCCGCCCATGGGGTTTCCCAGGCAAGAGTACTGGAGTGGGGTGCCATTGGGAGCTGCAGGGTCAAAAAACCATCAAAGGTCAGGCAGAGCCAGAAGATGCTAGAGCTCTGACTAGCCAGAGAGGGAAATTCCACTGAATACACCCAAAGCATTCAAGGTAGCGACCCCATGCAGGCTGGGCTAGGGCTAAAGGCTACCCTGGACCCAACACTCTCAGAAGTTACCCTTGAAAGAATGGAACTGATGCAACATCACCCATAAAGAGAAATCTCTTAAAAGCAGCCAAAGATGGGGGCGGGAGCTAGACACATGACACACAAAGGAACAAAGAATGACTGCAGATTTCTCATCAGAAACAATAAATCAAAATCCACCTGTAAAGCAGTGAAAAATAACAAAGACTACCCACTTCTGTGCCCATCCAAAACATCCTTCAAATCTAAAGATGGTATAAAGACATTTCCAGACGAAAGCTAAATTTGTCACCAGCAAACCAACACTACCAGAAATATTAAAGGAAGCTGTTTAACCAGAAGGAAAATGATACCAGACAAACACCTGAATTTACACAAAAGAAAGAAGAGCGTCAGAGATGATACGTAGGCCAAAAAAAAAAATTCTCATTGTTTAATTTCCCTAAAAGATATCTGACTTTAAAAGTCAGATAACTGACTTTTGAAACAAGAATAACCACAGTGTATTGTGGGGTTTATAAAACTGAGTAATAAAATGTACAACAGAAAACAGCACAAAGGTCCGGAAGGAGATATAGAAACGTACTGCTGCTGCTGCTAAGTCGCTTCAGTCGTGTCCGACTCTGTGCGACCCCATAGACAGCAGCCCACCAGGCTCCCCCGTCCCTGGGATTCTCCAGGCAAGAACACTGGAGTGGGTTGCCATTTCCTTCTCCAATGCATGAAAGTGAAGTCGCTCAGTCACGTCCGACTCTTCGTGACCCCACGGACTGCAGCCTACCAGGCTCCTCTGTCCATGGGATTTTCCAGGCAAGAGTACTGGAGTGGGGTGCCATCGCCTTCTCCACAGAAACGTACTAGGTTCTCATAGTATGCGAAGTGCTATATTGTTATGAAGTTAGAAATGTGTTAAGATACCAATGCATACTGTGAACCTGAGGGTAATCATGGATGGATGGATGGAAGGAAGAAAATAAATACTCCAATTAAAAGACGGATTGTCAACTTGATAAAAAGTAAGACCCTGGGCTTCCCTGATCACACAGTGGATAAGAATTGTCTGCCAATGCAGGGGACAACAGGCTCAATCCCTGGTCCGCGAAGATCACACATACTGTAGGACAACTAAGTCCATGCACCACAACTACTAAGCCCGTGGCTCAAGAGCCCATGTTCTGCAACAAGAGACGCCACTACAATGAGATAAATATTTAAAAAAAAAGATCTGCAGATATGCTATTCATGAGAAATGCGTTTTAAGAGACAGAAAATTTGGAAGTGAAGGTATGAAAGGTAAGAAGAGATGGCAGTACTACTGCGGGGGCTCTAGCTCACATAAAGATACAGGACGGGGTACAGAAGGAAGTGCACAGACTTCCCACCAGGACTGAGTCACCAGGCGGAAGAGAACCAAGAATCAGGATCCCTGAATGCTTGTACGACCTGACTCTGGATGTGCGTGGAAGAAGCAGGCAGGTAGATGTCACTGCAAAACTTCTCCCACCACAAGAGACAGGGAAGGAACATACCAGGGCCTTTTTCTCCTGAAGACAACTGGTCCTGGGAAAAGGCCAGAATATATATATTTCTGATATATATATTTCAGAAAGTAGACAAGAATTTCACAATACATAGTAGGCAAACTTCAACGTCAGAAAAAAAAATGGTACACCAGGTACTGGATTTACTCTCCAATTTCAAACAAGTCAAACGCTGACCAAAATATAAAAATCAGCAGTGGCAGCTCTGGAGAGTGATCTTGGAGAGAGTGAGGACGAGCCCAAGAACTGGGGAGGGGAAACCCAGGCAGAGGCTGTCGACCTCTCAGCAGTGAGGCTGTCAAGATGTGAGGGTGCGGAGGCGCCGGAGCGAGGGTTCACAGGGGAGAGTGTGGGAGAGGAAAGGGCCACACACAGGCCGCCCTGGAGACCTGCGGAGGGACCATCTCTCGGAGTCCCGGGCTAAGAACTGATCAGCACGCGCAGCAAGAAAACCGCCCAAGGAAGAACCACCCAAGGAGCACATAGGACAACCTCCAAGGGTGTAATTAAGAGATACGTAGATTGCAAAATCAACTTTAGCTTATAAAATCAAGACATTTATGCTTGCCTGGAAAAGGGTAAACTTATGTTACATATATTTTACCATTTTTAAAAGTCCATGTAGAACTGCCATATGACCCAGCAATCCCACTGCTGGGCATACACACCGAGGAAACCAGAATTGAAAGAGATGCGTGTACCCCAATGTTCATCGCAGCACTGTTTACAATAGCCAGGACATGGAAGCAACCTAGATGTCCATCAGCAGATGAATGGATAAGGAAGCTGTGGTACATATACACAATGGAATATTACTCAGCCATTAAAAAAAATACATTTGAATCAGTTCTACTGAGATGGATGAAACTGGAGCCCATTATAGAGTGAAGTAAGCCAGAAAGAAAAACAACAATACAGTATACTAATGCATATATATGGAATTTGAAAGATGGTAACGATAACCCTATATGCGAGACAGAATAAGAGACACAGATGCATGGAACAATTTTATGGACTCTGAGGGAGAAGGTGAGGGTGGGACGTTCTGGGAGAATAGCATTGAAACATGTATATTATCGTATGTGAAACAGAACACCATTCCATGTTCGATGCATGAGACAAGGGCTCAGGGCCGGGGCAATGGGATGACCCAGAGGGATGGGATGGGGAGGGAGGTGGGTGGGGGGGTCCAAGAAGGGGAACACATGTAAACCCATGGCTGATTCATGTCAATGTATGGCAAAAACTATTACAATATTGTAAAGTAATGAGCCCCCAACTAAAATAAATAAATTTATATAAAAAAAAAAAAAGTCCATGTAAATAAATAGTACAATTGTGTGTGTGTGGGGGGGATACAACTAATGCTGCCCTAATTGCACTGTGTTCCTTCTATGGAATTAACTTTCTGTGGCTCATGGTACACCCCCTAACACACGGACAGCCACAGCAGCTAGCAGTAATGTGGGTTTAAAAGTCAAAGAAACAAAGATATAATCTCAAAAGTGGCCTGCCAGAAGTGTTAAACAAAGTAAAATACTTTCAGTGTAGACACCAAGCATACAAAGCAGATGTGATGAGCTTCACACTGCAAAACCACTTTAAATTTTTTTGCTTTAGGGCACTTTTAGGGGGTTACATGTAAGCACATGACCTCAGCTATAATTTCAAAAAACAGGGACTTCCCTGGAGATGCAGTGGTTTGGATTCTCTCACTGCTGAGGGGGCGGGTTCAGTCCCTGAGAGAACTGAGATCCTACAAGCTGCAGTGTGGAAAAAAACAACAACAAAATGAAAGGAAGGCAGGAAGAGAGCTAGAGGAGAGGCCAGGAGAAAACTCTCACAGACTACAAAGATAACCGCCCCCTCCGCTATATGCTCAGAGGCTCTTAGCCAGTTACGCTTTCTAACTACTCCATGATTTTATTAAACTTCTCTGCTCTCTCCTTCTCCTTAGCATTTAAATCACTCTTTAGAGAATTTCTACTTCAACCCCAAATACTCCTCGGACCAACGTCTTCTCTTAACACCTCTAAGAAATTTGAATTTATTGAGCATGTCGTGTCTGACTCTTTGGGACCCCATGGACTGTATTCCATCAGGCTCCTCTGTCCATGGAATTCTCCAGGCAAGAATACGGGAGTGGTTTGCCATTTCCTCCTCCAGGGGATCTTCTCAACCCAGGGATCAAATCCAGGTCTCCTGCATTGGCAGGCGTATTCTTTACCACTATGCCACCTGGGAAGCCTCAACCCCAAATACTCCTTTGACCCTTTTACCAATGCCTTCTCTTAACTTCTCTAAGAAATATGAATTTATTACTTTAATCAATTTACTTTCTTACTGAAGTATAGCTGGATTTACAGTGTTAATGTCTGCTGCATAGAAAACTGATCCAGTTATATATATAATCTCTTCTATATTCTTTTCCAGTATGATTTACCACAGGATACTGGACACAGTTCCCTGTGCTACACAGTAGGACTTTGTTGTTTATCCATCCTATATGCAATAGTTGGCATCTGCTAACCCCAAACTCCCAATCCATCTCCCCCAACCCTGGCAACCACAAGTCTGCTCTCTAGGTCTGTGAGTCGGTTTTTGTTTCATAGGTTAGTTCATTCGTGTCTTACTTTAGATTCCACTATATGGTAGTGTATAGTATTTGTCTTTCTCTTTCGGACTTCACTTAGTGTGATAATCTCTATGTCCACTGAAGTTGCTGTAAATGGCATTATTTCATTCTTTTTCACAGCTGAGTAGTATTCCACTGTATATATATGTACCACATCTTCTTTATCCATTCAAAAGAAATTTAAATTTTAAGACAAGCTGTCCACGTTCACTGTGTCTACCTCATTTGCTACTCACTCTTCACCCCACAGTAGCTGAGCTTTGCCCATGTAACGACATTGGAATGGCTCTGTCAAGGCCACGAGCAGCCCTCCTAGAGGGAAGCTAGTGGACATTCGGGGCCCTCAGCTCACTCTGCCTCCTGGCTGCATGGGACACCGCTGTCCACTTTTTCCTTCTTGAAACACTCCTCCCTTTGCTTCACCATGTGGGACCTCTTCTGACTGTCTTCTCTCCTTCCTCGGGCTTCTTTTTGGAGGCAGGCCACCCTGTAAAAAGTTCATGTTCCCGGGGTCCAGTGCTCTTCTCACTGGACATATTCTCCCCGGATGACAGTCACCCTGACAACTTCCGCCTGCCACCTTTAGACTGATGAGTCCCACATCTGAACACACCTTCCCTCTTCCTTCACCTGATCAAATCCTGCTTGTCTTTCAGGCCCCTTAATTCACTGAGATTTCACTTGCAGGAAACATTCCGTGCCCTCTGAAACCTGCTGGGTCTCTCCTCCGGCCTGCCTTTGGGCCTACACTGTACTTCCCCATCGCTGTACCTGCACGGTATTATTCTTGCTTGCTGACCTGTGGTGCATCTTCTACTGAACTGTAAGTTCCTTCTCTAAGGTGTTCAGCACAGTGCCTGACACAGCAAGCACTTAAATACATATTTGTTAAAGGAATGAATGATTAATCAATGTACTGCACAGTTTGGTATCTACGATATAACAGGTGTTTGATGCTCAGGTTAATGAATTCATTGCCATTTCCAAATAAATTTCACCTATTTCAGTTTTGAAGTTATAGAAAGTAGTTTTCTTGAGATGAAAAACTTCTTTTAGTCTAGGTTTACTGCCCCAGCTAAAGAATCAAAAACCATTTAACAGGCAATCATATATCTTTTAAGTTTATAAACTAAGCTCTGTTTTGCCAAGTGCCAATGCTTATCCCGAACATTTCTTAATTATACTTTTCCTAAATCTCTACTGTGACTGTGGGGCGAGAATTTCCCCACAGCATTCTAGGCTTTTCTGCTTAAAGCCATCAGAGACCATATTTAAAGTCTGCACTCCCCTGGGATCCTCTGTGGTTACTAAAGCGGATGACCGGATTCTAGACCAAAGCTAGGGGGCAGGCACACATTCATTTGTCAACAAAATATGTAACAGGCAGTTACTGCTGCAGGGCTGCGTCCTAGGTGGAAACAGTGGTGAAAAGCATAAAGGTGGCTACCTTCCCTCAGAAGTGTTTATTTTAGGAGGGTGTACAAGGTAATTGCAGATGGTGGTGGTGGTGGTTTAGTCGCTAATTCATGTCCAACTCTTTTGTGACACCATGGACTGTAGCATGCCAGACTCCTCTGTCCATGGAGAATTCAGCAGTGGGCTGCCATTTCCTTATCCGGGGATCTTTCCGAACCAGGGATCGAACCCTTTTCTCCTGCATGGCAGGCAGAAGATTCTTTACCACTGAGCCACCTGGGAAGCAGGTGGTGGAGGCGCTGGTCAAGAGCTTAGTCAGTTGATGTGACAGAGTAACAGACTGGTGGTGGCTGCTTTGAAAGGGGTTGTTGGGGGAGGTTGTCACTTTGAGGAGGCATCATAGGAGACAGGAAAGGCCAGGGAAGCCTGGCGTGCTGCAATCCATGGGCTCGCAAAGACTCGGACACGACTGAGCAACTTAACAACATCTGAGCTGACACCTATGAATGAGGGTGCCAGCGTGTGAAAAGCAGGGGCTGGGGAGGATGCAAGGCCAGGTATGGCAGAAGGAGCAGGTGCAAAGGGCCAGACGAAGTGCTGTGCAAAGCTCAGTGTAAAAGTACAAACTGGAGGTCAAATAATACAAAGGTACATTTACGAAAACAGTTTTAAAAAATTAACCCTTCTTTTTATCAGGGCTTCTCCGCTGTATCTATAAACTAGCATTCAGGAGAAAAAAAAAAGAGTGTATTACTTATATAACCTATGAATAAAACACACTGAAAATGAGCTACAGGAACTAAGCACTATTAAAATCAGAGCAGAAGCTGTGTAGTGTATTATGCAGGTCTCCCGCCTTTCTGGGCCTGTGGTAGAAATGACTAATCACAGTTTGTGCACAGCCGCAGTCCCTCTCAGCAGTGCCCTCCTAGCACCCTCTGCTTGTCATCTCTGTCCTAAAAGTGCAATAATCAAAATGGATAATTTTTTAGGGGGGCTACACTTGTAGGATCTTACTTCCCTGACCAGGGATTGAACCCATGTCTCCTATAGGAGAAGCATGAAAAACCACTGGACGACCAGGGAAGTCCAAAAATGGATAAAATTTTAAAAAATAGTTGTTTTGAAGCTAGAAAACTCCTAAAGAATATATGCCTCATGGTCCTGCTTTTATAAGTATGACACATTTTCCTGGTTTCAAAAAGACTGCCCTGAAAGTATAATTCCATCATAACCATGTATCACTGGATAAAAGACATTGGATACTTGTTTTCTAGACCACACCAGTCACACGTGAAAAAATGATAGGATGACCTGAAAGTCCCTTTGGACCTATTTAAAGAATTTAAATTAACTATCTTACACTGTTGTTGTTCAGTCACTAAGTAGTGCCTAACTCTTGGCGACCCCATGGACTGCAGCACACCAGGCTTTCCTGTCCTTCACTATCCCTGGAGTTTGCTCAAACTCACATCCATTAAGTTGATGATGCCATCCAACCATCTCATCCTTTGTTGTCTCCTTCTCCTGCTCCCAATCTTTCCCAGCATCAGGGTCTTTTCCAATGAGTTGGTTCTTCCCATCAGGTGACCAAAGTATTGGAGCTTCAGCATCAGTCCTTCCAATGACATTTGGGGTTGATCTCCTTTAGGATTAACTGGTTTGATCTCCTTGTTATCCAAGGGACTCTCAAGCGTCTTCTCCAATTTGAAAGCATCAATTCTTTGGCACTCAGCCTTCTTTATGGTCCAACTCTCACACTGGTACATGATTTCCGGAGAAACCAGAGCTTTGACTATATGGAGCTTTGTCAGAAAAGTGATACTATACTTAAGGATGGACTTTCCTTAAGGTGACTCAGTGGTAAAGAATCCGCTTGCCAACGCAGGAGAGGTGGGTTTGATCTCTGGGTCGGGAAGATCCCCTGGAGAAGGGAATGTCTACCCAATCCAGTATTCTTGCCTGGGAGATCTCATGCACAGAGGAACCTGGTGGGCTACAGTCCATGGGGTCGCAAAGAGTCAGACACAACTGAGTGACTGAGCAGTCATGCAAGCACTATACTTAAGTGAAATGTACAGTCTTTAACTACTCAAAACGATGTTTCTCCTTAAAGCCATCTACATAAATACACAACAGGGTTACAGGAGGAGCAGGGATGGCGTTTTAAACTGACACCTGGATGAAGGCCAGTACTCTTAACTATGATGTATTTTTATCGGTGGTTCCTCTTTAGAGCACTTTCTCTTCTAAACTCATATAGCTACTATAACTCATCACAGAAATACAGCTGCTGTTTATCGTATCAGAAGTATAAAGTTACAGTAAAGTAAGATTACCAAAAAGAATTAAGTTAGGGAAATACAATATAATTTGAAGAGCTGACAATGTTTATTACACCAAAAAAAACACACCAAAAAACGGAAGAATGAATCATACTTAGTCAAATGAAGAGATTTAAACTAAACAGGGACCAAGAGACGGAAAAATTCAGAATGAGGGAGTCATCACATGCAAAGATGGAGAAGCCAGAAAAACTCCCTGGTGGGTCCTAACCAGATACCTCCTACAACACAGGAAATGGACATCCAAACAGCTTTTTGCCAGCATCCTCTTTTCTCTTTCTAGTTGGTCCTTCCTGAAACTAAAAGCCCCTAGAAAAAGAGGAAACGAAGCAGATGAGGAAAGGTGAAGTGGGACTAAGTGTTTCTAGGTGGGACGCATTTCACATGTGTCCTTCCTTAATTTTCAAAACAGCCCCGGGTGGTGGTATTACTCAGTTCTGCAGGAGAAACAGCAGCTCATACCAATTACATACATCAAGTAACCTGTCTTGAGGTAGAACGCCTGACCAATGAACTGGAGTTTTAACCAGCTCTTTGCCCTGCACCTTCCATGACGTCAGACCCTGGAGCAGGTGGGATCTTCCTACCCCCATCTTTCCTCTCAGCCAGTCAACCCAGCTCACTGCTGCCAGAGGCCCTCTCGGTAAAACCAGCATCGCATCACATATCAAGAAGTCCAACACCACCCTGTGCCCTGTGATCAAGCTCAGATGCATTTCCCTGGCGTTTACCAGCCTCCATCATCTAACCCCACCCTAACAATCTAGCCCTGTCTCCCACTTCCCAACACCAAGCCCTCTCCAGTCACCTTTCTTCTCTCACGCAGAAGACGTGGCTGGAATCAGCACTACGGAGCCCTCACAACATTCATGCCCTCCTCTCCCCTCTTCACTGGGGGGTTAACCCCCCCCCCATTTTGTTAAAGTTTTCATCCCTCCCTCTTATGAGTCAGGTAAGTAACCCCATGTCTGGCTCCAAGTACTGATCTAGGCCTGATGAGCTAAGGCCCCAGTGTTTCTTAACAGCGGTGCAGTTAACGCTGGGCAAGGGGAGGACAATTCTTTATATATACTGTGATGATCCTGGAAGTCATAAAAAGCTTAAAGTCCCTGTAAGGGATAAGACAGGCATAATTACAGATGGGGAACCAACAGCCCAGAGTGACTAATTTGCTTACAGTTACGGAGCTAGAAAGTAGCAAAGCTGGAAGTGCAACCCAGGATTGTCCTCTCCAGGACACCCAGCAGGCCCCAGCTCTCACTCAGGAAGTCATCCACTGAATATCCACAACAGATAATTCCGAGAGGCTATGAAAACAAGCTGCTGCCCTCAAAGGCTAGTGGGAAAGACCGATGGTTACAGCAGAATCAGAGAGGATGCTGAGCCTTTGTAATCTGGCCAGTATCTTTCATTTCCCCATGGAGTATGGTCTTGTATATTGTTCATGAGGTTCTCGTGGCAAGAGTACTGGAGTGGTTTGCCATTTCCTCCTCCAGTGGACCACGTTTTGTCTGAACTCTTCTCTATGACCTGTCCATCTTGGGTGGCCCTGCATGGCATGGCTCATAGATTCACTGAGTTACGCAAGCCCCTTCACCTCGATGAGGCTGTGATCCATGAAGGCACGAGGGCCTCAAGAACAGAAGCTGTATGTCTTTACTTCTTTTATATCCTCTATGGTAAACCTAATTACCTCAATTGCAAATTATTATAAGCACTGAACACCGGCAAAACTGAAATGCCAAGAAAGATCATGTCCCATCACCATCAGCAGAATATTTTTTTTCAAAGGATTAAGTCTTCCCTACTTCTAGAGTAGAAGGAAAGACTAACACAGAAACTGTAATTACTGAGTTCCCCATACTTGTAAGATCCTCTAAATTTAAAGAGTTACGATACCATTTTCTTGGTAAAACAGAAAATGGTACATTACTTAAGTAAACTACACTTTTGTTATTCATTAGATAATTGTCTAAAATCCATTTTCTTTGAAAACGATACTGAAAAGCACTTCTGATAATTGTTTAAATCCTGATATGGCACTAGGATACTGATTTACTAAAGGCAGCTGATCAAGTTAAATTAGTATTGAAAAAATACTGAACTTATTACTACCATCAATTCTCCTCAAAGTTTGACGGGTCCATGAGATCCATAGTCTAACCTAAGCAATCCCAGGTAACCAGCCACAAATCTTAACAATCTGACTTATTATAAGAGTACTATGCAGCCTGTGTTCCACAGGATCAATCTGCCAGGTTTACTGATGTGCTCTGTGCTCTGTATAAAACACAGGACGTGTGTGCATGCTAAGTCCCTTCAGTCGTGTCTTACTCTGTGACCCCATGGAGACCCCACCAGCTTCCTCTGTCCATGGGATTCTCCAGGCAAGAATACTGGAGTGGGTTGCCATGCCCTCCTCCAGGGGATCTTCCTGACCCAGGGATCAAACCCACATCTCTCACATCCTCTGCATTGATAGGTGGGTTCTTTACCACTAGCGCCACGTGGGAAGCATAAAACACAGGGCATGCTGAATGAACTCTTGCCCTGAGAGGCTACTCCCTAATATACAGGGGCCCTTCTGACCCCACCAGCTGAAGTTGTACTTGTAGATAAGCAATTGAATTATTACATAAGCTAATGAAACAAGAAAAAAAGAGTATTTCTAAGAAAACAAAGTTGAAGGAGGAGCCTTGATTAAAAAAAAAAAAGTTGTTAGAAAGCTTTCTGTCAAAGCAAGCACATCAGAAACAGCAGTTAAATGGGAAGTAACAATTTTAAAAAATCTAAAAATTTTGAATTCACAATACCCTGAAATTGCTTTGGAACTTTTAGTTCTTTAAAAGAAGATGGACCACTTATACAAGATGGATCACTTGGAACCATAATCAGAGGCACATACTCCCAAGAAAAGACCCTGGCTTTCTATCAAAGAACTGGTAAATAAATGGATATTTAAATATTTTAAGTTACAATAAACAGTATTTCCTTTTCAATCTTCATTTTCATCCACTTTTTAATCAACTACAGGTACCATCTGAAGGCTGAAGGCCAGGCCTGCCCTTCTCACCCCTGATAAATGCGTGTGTAACCCCACTGTTCTCAGCTCTAGTCCTGGGCAGCCTCCTGGGGCCTGCACCACCCACAGCAGACACACAGGCTGCAGGAGGGCCCGTCTGCTGAGGATTTTGTGACGTGTGGAGCTGACAAGAGGAAAGCAACATACCTATCCTAAAACCTTTGAGTTAGGGGTAGTCACACTACCCATGGCAAAATCCATTTTAAATTAACACTGGCAGATTCACACAAATGCCAATCAGTAATAGCTTTAAATATCATCACCTAAGCGTCTAGCTAAACTAGATGGCACTGTCCTCACCTTAATGCTTACCAGCAGACAATTTATGAATGTGTTTATACCGTACACCATCAGACTAGATATCTCAAGATGTTAAAGATTTATTCTGAATTTTTAAATAGGATACTAGGAATTGTTATATGTTTTTAAAATCTTATTTTGGAGGTATACACTGAAATATTTATCATGAGACAATATGTCTGGAATTTGCTTCAAAATAATCAGGGAGGCAATTATTCTCCAATTAAAAAATAATCAAGGAAAGGGAAAATGGGAGAGGAAGGTTAAAGGAAACAAAATTGGCCAGGAGCTGGTAATTGCTGTGTCTGCCAATGCATACATAGGGGGTTTACTGTACTATTCTTCTTTTGCCTATGTTTGGAATTTTCATAAATAAAAATTTAAAAATAAAGAATTATACCCAACTATTTACATAATATCTTAAAAACTCTCAGATGTGGAGTTTTTAAGCCCAAATAATATGAAATTTCATTAATATATTGCACACCAGAAAGAAAAAAAAAAAATCACAAAAAACAACAACACATAATGGAACCAGAAAAAGAATAAAGATTTACTGAATCTCAAACTCCTAGGCCAGGCTGAGGCTGTTTCATCTAAGCCCAGGAGAACATTCTGACCCAATTCTCAGCGTACCAGCTGGTTTCTTACACTACTGTTCTCAAAACTGCTGAGGCTTCAGGAAGTTTACATAAGAAACTGCTTTAGCAAGCAGTGATTCCAATTAGAAAAGGAATGAAGTCGGCTGTAATTGGTTATAAATATTTCTACATCTGCTTAAAATCGGCCAGTCTGGAGCTATTTTACTTACTCTCTGGGTGAACACCGGTCAAGTCAACAGGATGGTGACAGCCAAACCCACTGTTTTATAGCCCAAAGGGGCAAATGGTCTGAGAAGGGTATGCATTTACTTTCAGCATATCCAGGAGAAAAGGCAGAACAGAAAATTCAGTATGTCAGAGATGCTTTAAATTTTATTTTAAAATTATTTTCAAGTGATTGGACTGGGATATTCCACATACATATATAAAAGGATAATCCACGGATCCTCCTGTGCACTGATTGGCTTAAGTGGAGAACAAGATTTTCCTAGTACGACTTTAATTAGATAAAATCAATACAGTTTAGAGAGGGGATCAAGTAAGACCTAAGTCCAATATAAAAGTGAACAAGGCATTAACTCCCTGAAGTATGCTTTGGGCTTAATAAAGGCACGCGGCATGCATGCTCTGTCATGTCCGACTCTTGGTGACCCCATGGACTGCAGCCCGTCAGGCTCCTCTGTCCCTGGGATTTTCCAGGCAAGAAAACTCAAGTGGGTTGCCATTTCCTCCTCCAAGGGATCTTCCTGACTCAGGGATCAAACCTGCATCTCCTACATTGGCAGGCAGGTTCTTTACCACTGAGCCACATGGGAAGCCCTAATAAAGACAAGCTCAACTGAAAGAGAGAAGGAAAGAAAAGAGAGAGAAATTGAGGGAGGGAGAGAGACGAAAAGAGAAAAGTCAGCTAACTGTTCCTGGTGTGTTGAAAACCCTCCTGTGGTTTCACCTCTCATCACCCACACTCACTCATAGACCTCACCACACTCACTCAGGGTCCGGGCCATGCCCATGGCTCAGCTGGCCACGTAACCTCCTGGACCTCCGGGTACACTCTCCTTAAGGGTAATGCATTTTCCTTTAGAGATGGAAATTTCAAGCCTTCCCTGGGATCTGGACTTGAGGGTCACCTTCCCAGAGGCTTCCGTGGCCACCCCACCCCGCTCTGTGTGCACACACATGCACATGCTCACACCTCTCAGCAAGTTCTCTTCTCCCAGTTGAATTTTTCTGATTTTTTTTTTTTTTTTTTTTGTCATCTCCTCCATTAGCATGCAAGGCCCAGGAGAGTGGGGATTTTTTTTGGTCTGAGTGCAGGGACTTAAAATTATTCTCTCTAATGTTGTATTCCTAATGCTCCAACCATTTCTGGCCCATGGCTGGTGCTCAACGATTTACTGAAGGTAATAAAATAACCCAATGATCTACCACATGAGGATCCAATGAGATGTATAATCTGTGAACTTAGCAAACAGATCTGCTAAATACATGCTGCTGCTGCTAACTCGCTTCAGTCGTGTCCGACTCTGTGCGACCCCATAGACGGCAGCCCACCAGGCTCCACCGTCCCTGGGATTCTCCAGGCAGGAATACTGGAGTGGGTTGCCATTTCCTTCTCCAGTACATGAAAGGGAAAAGGGAAAGTGAAGTCGCTCAGTCGTGTCCGACTCCTAGCGACCCCATGGACTGTAGCTTACCAGGCTCCTCCGTCCATGGGATTTTCCAGGCAAGAGTACGGGAGTGGGGTGCCATTGCCTTCTCCGGCTAAATACATGCAGTGGTTTTATAACAGACTTCCCATCAAGGCCAATGTGCTTTATAATCTCATTCACACTTTTGTTCTCTAAGCCTCTAACATTCTGCCTTGTTTTTATCTTATTTTCATGTATGCAAGGTAATTGACTAGAAATAACAAGGCACACCAAAGCAATGGCAAAAAGAATCACCAGGCTCCTCTGTCCATGGAATTCTCCAGGCAAGAATACTGAAGTGGGTTGCCATTTCCCTTCTCCAGGAGATCTTCCCGACCCAGGGATTAAACACAGGTCTCCTGCCTTGCAGGCAGACTATTCACTGACTCAGCCACCAGGGAAGCCCAAGAATACTGGAAGATCCCCGTCTTCAAATTACACCTAACCCTGGGCAAGAGAAGAATGTGAGCTACAGATTACATTACAGCTGAATCTCCCAGTAGGATGAGGACATAAATGGTTGTAAATTATTACAGAGAAGTGAAGTTCTGTTTTTTTCCCCTACCTGGATTGTGCAATGGAACTGACACCCGAGTTCCTGTTATTACTTGTATGTTACAGATGAGGAAAAGGAAGCATTAAGGAACTTTCCAAAGTAATACAGGTGGATTTGATTGGGATTTGAACCCAGCCTCCCAAACTTTCTGCTGTTCCACCAGTACTACAGTGAAATACATAAATTTCATTATCATATAGAACTCCCTTTTCATTCATTGCATCTCTAATAGGAGACATGACACAATGTCTCTTCTAAAGATAAGATTCAAGGGAAATCAAACGGCAATAAGCTGTTAGCAATTACCTTTTTATGTAATAGCTAACTTCAATCATAGAGAAATGCCAACAACCTCAAGATCAATTCATTACATGTATACATACATACATATGGGCTTCCCTGGTGGCTCAGATGGTAAAGAATCTGCCTGCAATGCAGGAGACCTGGGTTCAATCCCTGGTCTGGGAAGATCCCCTGGAAAAGGGAATGGCAACCCACTCCAGTATTCCTGCCTGAAGAATCCTATGGATATATGAGCCTGGAGGGCTACAGTTCATGGGGTCGCAAAGAGTCGGACACAGCTGAGGGACTAACACTTTCTTCACTTTCCTGAAAACTCACCAGCTGGGAATCTCTAATCTAGAATAAAATCTAGGTGTTGCAAAGCAGGCACATGAACACTCCAAGTATTTTAACTGATCTGCTAGAGTGGAAATCAAAAGGAGCAGATCTGTTTTAACCGTTGGGAGATGCTGTGTCCAAGGCCATTAGGGATTTGGAAGCAGTCGAGTCACAGAAACAGATTATCTGCAGGGCACATGTTGTCCACTGGACCGCAAAAGTGGCTTATGGTCTAGTCCCAGATAAAAACTGAGGTCACAACCAGGCATGTTGGAAATGCAGGCCTTCTTTGAAAAGTACTCTCTGTCCCGCAAGAGCAGTCGCTCTAATAAGGAACTGTTTAAAGGACCTCAAACTAAACATGTCCTCACTTATTTAACACTATGCCCTCATCTCAAGCAGAGAAATGATCTGCATTACGACTGACGTATGTCGGAGTAATCCACTAGTTTTTATTTCCTCATAAACTTTTTCAAACTGTAGCCTCTTTACTGACATAAACTCGAGTTTTACATTTCCAATGACAGTAAATGCAGCAACAGAGGGAAGGTCTCACTTCCAACCCTAGATTCTATGCCATCACTGGGCACTGCATGCACTTCTACCACAACAACGAGAACTCTGAATTGAAGAGATTCAAGTATCTGCTTTCCCCACTGGATTATAAATTCTTTGAGAGTCGAAAAATGGATGCACTGTTCACTTAAAGAATTTATAAGTTCTGGAGAAAGACTGTTGAAGGAAATAACATGCTTTTGATGTCTGGTAGCATACTTCCGGAGAAGGCAATGGCACCCCACTCCAGTACTCTTGCCTGGAAAATCCCATGGACGGAGGAGCCTGGTAGGCTGCAGCCCATGGGGTCGCTAAGAGTCGGACATGACTGAGCGACTTCACTTTCACTTTTCCCTTTCATGCACTGGAGAAGGAAATGGCAACCCACTCCAGTATTCTTGCCTGGAAAATCCCAGGGACGGGGGAGCCTGGTGGGCTGCCGTCTATGGAGTCGCACAGAGTTGGACACGACTGAAGCGACTTAGCAGCAGCTTAGCAGCAGCATACTTAATACATCCCAGAGATACCCCTTGATATTTATGTACAATAATATTCTAATGTTAACCACAGAATATGAAAATCAAATGTATTCCTTCCATAACTAATAGTGTATGCTGTTTATGGATCAGCAAGAAGACTGAATGTTATAAATGCCATTTCACATTATCTGGAAATACAAGGATTTCACAGCATTTTTCTGCACTGTTCATATGCATACATGAATTCCTGTTGACAGTACACAGGCAAGTTGCATGAATGCAGGCTACTTTCTGAAGCAAACTCATGCATTCACGCGTATGAGTCCTAGACCAACTTAATTATCAAACGTAGGTTTTTCTAGTTAGGGACAATATTCTTTGTTTTCTCTGACTTTAAAAACATCTGTCATTTTACTTCTATGAGGCATTGACATGGGCAAACAGGAAAGTTTAATCGGTGAAATTTAAATTCATCAAAATTAAGTATAGGTGCACACGACACAAGATAAAAAAACTGAATTTACACAAATACAATCTCAATTACAAAATAAAGCAAATAAATCTGGACTGATTTCTTTGAACTATAATAATATTCAAAACCGTCTGGCATGTTTTCTGGCTAACCAAAAAGCAACAAGTAACAACCAGTCACAGTCACTTTATCACTATAATAATCAGAGCCTCTAACAGATGAAGACATTTTGCATATAACACAAATAACCAATCAATACAACGCTGAAAAGTTACTGAAAACCACAAGTTGATGAGAAGCATAACAGTTTTTGAGAATACCAATTTAAAAATTTTCAGCATCGCTTGAACTCATCAGATTAGAATCCTTTAAGCAAGAAACAAATACTTACTGCACAGTGTACCAGAGCCCACCTACTTTACAGTCCACAGTTCTAGAGATGAACCTAGGACAGAACCCGGGTTCTTACTTGCTTTTTCAATCTTATGCAACATTGCTTCTCTAAGTGTGGTCCCCAGACCAGAAGCAGCAGCATCACCTTGGAACTGGTAGAAATGCATGTTCTGGTCCCACCTCCTGAACCAGGAACTCAGAAATCAAACAGCAATTTTCGATTTAAGGAGCTCTCCAGGTGGGGGACATTTGTTGAACTATGTGGCTCGGATGGTAAAGAAACTGCCTGCGATGCAGGAGACCCAGGTTCAATCCCTGGGTCGGGAAGATCCCCTGGAGAAGGAAAGGACAACCCACTCCAGTATTCTGGCCTGGGAAATCCCACGGACAGAGGAGCCTGGCAGGCTACTGTCCATGGGGTCACAAAGAGTCAGACACAACTGAATGACTAATACTTTCACTTTCACATTACAGGTGGGGGGCTGTGATGCAGTTCAAATACCACAGCTCTACCATTAATGCCTAAACATGATCACCACTCATAAAATACGTATGCACTTTAGTGAGAGTCCAACTTCTTTCTTAGATGGAAGTTTATTACCATTGCCATCATCTTCTTTACAGCAGAGATTCCTACTGAGTCAGAGAAGAAGGGAGTTTTGGGGAAAACAATTAATACTCGCATTTTAGAGAACAATCATCTATCACTTTTGTAATATAAACTATAAGAGTATGGGATGTTTTTTCAAAAAGGGGAATGGGTTTTTAAATACTATAGTTACCGTAGTAAAGATTAGAACCAGAGGTAGCTTTAATATCAGAATTTTCAAAAACAATCTCCATTATTTTTTGCTATCATCATGGCTTTAAGTGATTAAGATGGATCAATCTTATATAACTACAGATTTCATAGTCTAAAGTCTATTGGTTTCCTAGGTTTTCTGGTTTTAAGAAACTGAATATACTTTACTTAATTGTTGCAGGAGGAAATGGCAACCCACTCCAGTATTCTTGCCTGGAAAATCCCACAGACAGAGGAGCCTGGCAGGCTACAGTCCATGGGGTCGCAAAGAATCGGACATGACTTAGTGACTGCGTACAAATGGCAATCATGAGACAAAGGAAAAAGGAAGCCTGACGTATCAACAAAAAGACTAAAATTTTAAATTCAACTCTTCACTCTAAAATCTTACGAAGGTGGGGAGTGAAGCAACTGCTGCTGACTCACAAAGGAGTCCTTTGAGCTCCTGAGGGAAAGAGTTCAGAGAGGCAGGTAAAACAAGAAGGGCAATTTTCAAGAACTTCAGGTTCAGCGCTGGTTAGTCAGTAAGTTTTTAGCCATTTTTAAAAGCTTAAAAACGTACTTTTTCTCCTTTGGAAGAAGAAAATATGGTGCTTAAGGAAGAAAATAAATTTTAAGTTTCTATTTGTAATACTGAATGTATTAGCATTTTCCTACTGAAGTGCCACTTACTATGTATAAGCGTTAATTGAAAAACTTTTTTTATCTTAGCATAATTGAAAACAAATTAACAGAAGGTGGATAAATTTGGGAGTCTGCTTCAGAGGTTCTGGTTAATGACAATAAGTTCTTAAGTTTAAAAAAATTAACTTGTTTTCTTCCTTATTACAAAAACAATAAATATTCATTACTCAAAATCTTGAGAATACAAACAAGATGAAAAAGAAGTTCTTAAGGGTGAGTTCTTTTTTTTTTTTTTTTTACAGTCCAGGTCTTTATTTTTACACCCATCAGGCCATGAATTCATAGGCAAAGGGCTCCAACAGTTCAGGTTCCTTTCCATTGGTTCTCACGAAGTGTGCTTCTCTGAGTGGAGCAGGCTGGCGCTTCAGCTGAACCCAAGTCCCTTTCTCTCTGGCTTCCTTCTTTTTCTGATCATTTTCCTTTACACGTTTCAGGAAGCTATCTCGGCTCTTGGAGTGCTTAATATGCTCCATACGCACATCAATTCTCTCAGCAAGAATCTTGCCCTTAACTTATTTACAATGACGCCAACAGCATGCTGGGTAACATTGTAGACTCTCCCAGTTTTGCCATGGTAACATTTGTGGGGCATTCCTTTTTGAACAGTACCCATTCCCTTGATATCTACAATATCACCCTTCTTGTAGATTCGCATGTATGTGGCCAAAGGAACAACTCCATGTTTCTAAAAGGCCTAGAGAACATGTAGCGGGTGCCCCTCCCCTTTCCCTTTGTGTTGGTCATTTTGGCGGGTTACTGGAAGATGGTGGTTCCGGCCGAAAAAAAGTAAGGGTGAGTTCTTAAGGGCTCAGTTGTGGCGGACTCTTTGCAATCCCATGGACCGTGGCCCGCCAGGTTCCTCTGTCCATGGAATTTTCCAGACAAGAATACTAGAGTGGGTTGCCATTTCCGACTCCAGGGGATCTTCCCAAGGATGGAACTCGTGTCTCTTTTGTCTGCTGCATTGACAGGTGGGTTCTTTACCATTAGCGCCACCTGGGAAGCAAGCCTTGCTGGCTTGAGAAGCTGCAGCAGGAGCCCAATGTGCAGATAATATTGCTTCCAGGCAAGGCCAGGCCTTCCAGCCTGAGGCCCTAGGTGGAGCCCAGGACCTGGCGAGGAGCTCACTCTACCCTGAGAGGAAGCAGTCAGTGAATGATGACCATTCCCAGAACAAAGAGCATTTTTTGCTTCATTAATTACTGTCTAAAGTTCTGTGTCCCCTTGATTTAAATGTCCCACCTGACATAAACAGGTGACTTTTGAATCCTGCCTCTCTGCAGGTAACACTACTTACATTATGACTCAGTTTTCAGATACTAAAAATAGCTTAGAAAATCTGAGTCATACTGAATAACATCCTCAAGCACTGTATTTACAACATCTAAAAATGAACAAGATGGGCTAAATCTATCATGTGTTTTTGATAATCAGAAGGGGAGGAAAAAAAAAGAAAATACCAATTGGGAAGTGAAACGCACTGTCTGTTACTTTGATGGTTTAAGGTTTGGTTTCGAGTAAAACGCTTAACAACTCTGCTTTTCCACCATTCTCCCTCCATAGAACAGATTAACACTTTGTGTGCAGATATCCCATTCCTTCACTTTACAACCTGTTATAAAGATGTTCTGACCTGGATTTTGTTCTGGCACGCAGGGCAGGCTGATTCCCTGAAATGTCACCAGACTGAAGCGCTGAAGTGCTGAATAAAATATTAAAAGCAAAAGACACACACACACACTCCCTCCAACACACAAATAAATACCTTCTAAAACACAATGCTGAGTCAGCACAAAAGGAAAGGCTCTAGAGAGGTCAGAGGAAGTGAGAGCAGAAACTCTGGGAGGAAAACATGTTGAGACAGGGTTCCGTCCCAGGAGTCTCCTCCAAGCCCTGGGGAGCCAGAGTTTGGGTCTGGCACTAGTGGTAAAGAATCCGCCTGCCAGTGCAGGAGAAGTAAGAATCAAGGGTTCAATTCCTGGGTCGGGAAGATCCTGTGGAGGAGGGCATGGCAACCCACTCCAGGATTCTTGCCTGGAGAATCCCATGGACAGAGGAGCATGGTGGGCTACAGTCCATGGGGTCACAAAGAGTCAGACACGACTGAATCAACTTAACATGCAGGCTGGCACTACAGACTGTCCTGGGGGCGGCAGGAAGTGAGAGATAAAGGCTCCTGTACTAAACTTGAAGCTGGGACCCCAAAAGGACCTCAACAAAAGGGAAAAAGAACCTGTTGTACAAAAGGAAACAGCAAGGAAACATGTCTTATCTTTGACCTAGAGCAGGGGAATAAGGGAGAATTCCCCTGAGATCTGAGATCTATATTTATGCTATAGAGTAGAGGTGGAAAAACACAAAGCCAGAAAGTTACTGTGACCTCCAGGACGCAGCATCCCGAGAGACTGGCATAAGCAAAGGCAAATTCTCTATAGAAGACTAAAACTTCAATCTAGGTATCAAAACCCTTAGGTGAAGTTCCACAGAAAAGGAGCAACTCACAGAAGAAAATAAAATCACAACACTCACAAGAAAATCACTGAATTAGACCTCAGGTATCAGAATTAAGAATTGATGCTTTTGAACTGTGGTATTGGGGAAGACTCTTAAGAGTTCCTTGGACTGCAAGGAGATCCAACCAGTCCATCCTAAAGGAAATCAGTCCTGAATATTCATTGGAAGGACTGATGCTGAAGCTGAAACTCCAGTACTTTGGCCACCTGATGCAAAGAACCGACTCACTGGAAAAGCCCCTGATGCTGGGAAAGATTGAAGGCAGGTGGAGAAGGGGATGACAGAGGATGAGATGGTTGGATGGCATCACGCGATGGACATGAGTTTGAGTAAATTCCAGGAGTTGGTGATAGGGAGGCGTGGCGTACTGCAGTCCATGGGGTTGCAAAGAGTCGGACACGACTGAGCGACTTCATTTTTCACTTTCATGCACTGGAGAAGGAAATGGCAACCCACTCCAGTATTCTAGCCTGGAGAATCCCAGGGACAGGGGAGCCTGGTGGACTGCCATTTATGGAGTCGCACAAAGTCGGACACAACTAACGCGACTTAGCAGCAGCAGCAGTAGGGAACATTTCATCCAAAGATGGGCACAATAAAGGACAGAAATGGTATGGATCTAAGAGAAGCAGAAGATATTAAGAAGAGGTGGCAAGAATACACAGAAAAACTACACAAAAAAGATCTTCACAACCCAGATAATCACGATGGCGTGGTCACTCACCTAGAGCCAGACATCCTGGAATGTGAAGTCAAGTGGGCCTTAGGAATCATCACTGTGAACAAAGCTAGTGGAAGTGATGGAATTCCAGTTGAGCTATTTCAAATCCTAAAAGATGATGCTGTGAAAGTGCTGCACTCAATAGGCCAGCAAATTTGGAAAACTCAGCAGTGGCCACAGGACTGGAAAAGGTCAGTAGAACTTGCCAGGAGAACTCTCTTTTTTGATGACCCAACGGATGTTGGCAATTTGATCTCTGGCTTATAGCAGAAAGTGAAGAAGAACTAAAGAGCCTCTTGATGAAAATGAAAGAGGAGTGAAAAAGCTGGCTTAAACCTCAACATTCAGAAAACAAAGATCATGGCATCCGGTCCCATCACCTCATGGCAAATAGATGGGGAAACTGGAAACAGTGGCTGACTTTTTTTGGGGGGCTCCAAAATCACTGCAGATGGTGACTGCAGCCATGAAATTAAAAGACACTTGCTCCTTGGAAGAAAAGTCATGACCAACCTAGACAGCATATTAAAAAGCAGAGATATTACTTTGCCAACAAAGGTCCGATCGGATCATCGAAAAAGCAAGAGAGTTCCAGAAAAACATCTATTTCTGCTTTATTGACTACGCCAAAGCCTTTGACTGTGTGGATCACAATAAACTGTGAAAAATTCTGAAAGAGATGGGAATACCAGACCATCTGATCTGTCTCTTGAGAAACCGGTATGCAGGTCAGGAAGCAACAGTTAGAACTGGACATAGAACAACAGACTCGTTCCAAATTGGGAAAGGAGTACGTCAAGGCTGTATACTGTCACCCTGCTTATTTAACTTATATGCAGAGTACATCATGAGAAACGCTGGGCTGGAAGAAGCACAAGCTGGAATCAAGGTTGCCAGGAGAAATATCAACAACCTCAGATATGCAGATGACACCACACTTATGGCAGAAACTGAAGAAGAATTAAAGAGCCTCTTGATGAAAGTGAAGGAGGAGAGTGAAAAAGTTGGCTTAAAGCTTAACATTCAGAAAACTAAGATCATGGCATCTGGTCCCATCACTTCATGGGAAATAGATGGGGAAACAGTGGAAACAGTGTCAGACTTTATTTTGGGGGGCTCCAAAATCACTGTTGATGGTGATTGCAGCCATGAAATTAAAAGATGCTTACTCCTTGGAAGGAAGGTTATGACCAACCTAGATAGCATATTTAAAAGCAGAGACATTACTTTGCCAACAAAGGTCCGTCTAGTCAAGGCTATGGTTTTTCCAGTGGTCATGTATGGATGTGAGAGTTGGACTATAAAGAAAGCTGAGCGCCGAAGAATTGATGCTTTTGAACTGTGGTGTTGGAGAAGACTCTTGAGAATCCCTTGCACTGCAAGGAGATCAAACCAGTCAATCCTAAAGGAAATCAGTCCTGAATATTCATTGGAAGGACTGATGCTGAAGCTGAAACTCCAATACTCTGGCCACCTGATGGGAAGAACTGACTCATTTGAAAAGACCCTGATGCTGGGAAAGACTGAAGGTGGCAGGAGAAGGGGATGATAGGGGATGAGATGGTTGGATGGCATCACCAATTCGATGGACATGAGTTTGAGGAAACTCCAGGAGTTGGTGATGGACAGGGAAGCCTGGAGTGCTGCAGTCCATGGGGTTGCAAAGAGTCGGACACGACTGAGCGACTGAACTGAACTGAACCCACAACATCTCCAAGGTACGGGAGCAAACCTTCTGAAGGTAAGGAACAAACCTTCTAAAAAGTTGAGGGGCTGGGCAGAGTCCTCAGTCAATCTGTGTATGGTAGCCAGAAATCCAAACAAAAGAATAAACACAAATAAGGCAAACAAAACCCTCTAGCCACAAAGATTGCCAAAGGAGATTAAAAGCTAAGATTCAGCTTCGGGCTTTTATGTATCAGGAAAATATTTATCAAAAGCCAGTGAAATCATTAACTTCAGACAAAATCATCTTTAAGAAAAAATGCATTATAAAAAGGGTCACTTCATAATAATAAAAGGTTCAATTCATCTGGAAGATAATATTAATCCTAACCTTAGAGAAAATTTTAAATCCACCATTTTAACATCTCTGTCAAGAAGACAAAAGACATTGGATACAACAGATTAACTAGAATTAGTGAGGATACAGATGGGAACAGCATAGTTAATAAGCTTGTATGGATATATATATAAAATACATTTATATACATTGATTAGGTAATATATATATTCTTTTCATGCACAGGTATAACATTTCCAAAACCCGACTATACCCTAAGTATAAAGTTAGCGTCAACAAATTTTCAAGTGTGGTTATTAGTATCAATCAAATTCCCTGATCATGATGAAATTAAGTTTGAAATCATTAACAAAATGATAAATAGAATAACCTTGTACTTTTGGAAACTAGACATTTCTAACAATTCACAGGTTAAAGATATCTCTTTTTAAAATCTCAAAAGTTGTGAAGTTTGTTTCAATTACCTTAAAATATAAGAATAAATTTCTCATGTAATAATTAGTAAAAACTGATTTCTTTCATTTAAAAGGCATGGCCAATACCTAAGCTGTAGATATGTATTTTCCACTGTGCATGCATACTTTTAAAAATTTTTTACTAAAATGCACAATTAAAAAGAGAAAAGCTTACAGGTGGAGATAAATCATTTTAATAGCTACTTATCTCACTGGAAAATCTTTTTGCTCTTTCAAATTGGAGAGGGAGGAATGGAGACAAGAAGATTCAACATTCATTTGTGGAATAACAGTTTACTAAGAGCCTGGTCTGTGCCTGATACAAAAGATACACAGATGAGCAAACACACAGTCCAGCCTCCAGGGGCTGACAGCACCCCAAAGGAGCAGTGGGCAGAGAAACACACGTAAAACGCCCGTCTGGATGAATGAGGTGACCCTGGTAATGGGTCGGGTGATCAGAGAGCTTTCTGTAGTAATGCTTTCAGCTGAGATATACCGTGTAAAAGAAGGCACATAAGTGAAAGGGCCAGAGAACAGCATTCCAGAAAAGAGGAACAGCATGTGCAAAGGTACAAAGTTTCGGTGGGCAATCAAACTAAAACTGTAAATAAAATTTCAGATGGATGGTCAATATAAAAGCAGGATACAGCAGAAATTCTGCAAAATTTTTATGCTTTCTCATCTGTTCCTTCTTTAATAAGAAATTGGTTGATGTTCCTACTGTCATAGAATTTTTCTGTGACTATACAAATACTGTCTAGATACTCTATTTATGAAGACACTTTAAAATATAGTACCGTCATGCAAAACTGAATGGTTACCATTTTCCATACTGTTAAAAAAAAAAAAACTATCAAAAACAACTAAATCTTTAAGACTCTTTAGAAAGCTATTTCTACTCTCTTCTTCAATAAACTTCTACAGTAAACAGGTTTTTGCTTAGGAGAGACTACAAAGTATGCTTTTTAACTCTTCTCATTAATGTATATCATGTAACAGTCTTGAGCAATACCGGTAATTTCAATATTACACCCTCACTCCATTCAACCAAACAAGCACTATAACAAATACACAACTTCAGATACTGGAGATGGAAAGAAAAATTAAAAAAACAAAACTGAAAACAGGGATTCTTAAAATTTGGTTCTAATAATTACTCCTAAAAGTGCAGGTCAGCAGTAAAGAATCCGACTGCCAATGCAGGAGAGGCAAGTTTGATCCCTGGGTCAGGAAGTTCCCCTGGCGAAGAAAATGGCAACTCACTCCAGTACTCTTGCCTGGAGAATTCCATGGACAGAGAGGAGTTTGGCAGGCTACAGTCTACGGGGCCGCAAAGAGTCGGACACAACTTAGCGACTAAACATATAACAACATAAAAGGTGTCTACATAAGCACAAAAGGATTCAGATTAGTTCCAAAGGTTAACTGTGACATGGAAATTACAGCTAAATTACACAGCTATGGACTAACTTCCATTAACTATTTCATGTCTTTTGCTATATCCCAGCAGAAGAAAAAGAGAGAAAAAGAATTTCTTTCCCTTAAATAATTTATTCCTAAGTCCACCATATGACTATGTAAAAATATAACCTGGAGTTCCTAGAAGTCCAGGCTACACATTCATATTAGCCTTTTGTTGTATTTATTAAATGCGACAAGATGGGGACTCAAGGTGAATTTAGCATTCTGAGTAATGATTAGAAACAAGAACAGATCATTTCTTTCAAGTGTGCAGTTACTGATTAATTTCCTTTGGCAGTGAAGAACTGGCCAATTCAAGTTTTTCTTCTAAAAGATAATTTCTTTCTATTGTGAATATACCAGTGTCGTTTTCTAAAAAGCATGATAGTTCAAAGACAACTGTTATCTTCACAAAAACATGTAAGAGCATTACATCAGAAAATTATATCTGAAGACAACTCAAGGCATTTTCTGACACTAACTAAAATATCCACATATTGTGTTTATTTCTCATCACTTAATGCTTGTAGCAGGAGCCTGAATGCCATTTGATACAATTTTTGAGAAGTCAGACAGTATTACTTACTAAAAAGTATATTCTTATTTGCTCTTACTAAAAAGTTAATCTAACCAATTAAAATTAAAGAAAGGAAAGGAAAACCCTCAAACTACTCAGATGCTGGTAATGGTATGGATGGAAGGGAGCAGGAAACAAAACAAGGACAAATTTACTCTCTGGGAACAATTAAAAAAAATGAAACTTTGGTTTGATGTAAGAATCACCAAGAAGTAGGAAAACTGAGGAAGACTCCTGTATAAGTGCTTCTCCTTTTTTTTGAAACCAGAAGTGGTTTGTCACAATGTAAACATGGAAAGAAGTACCATGTGGAATAGTGATTAGAAAGGTGAAAGAAACTGACTCAGAATGACTGTTATCTGCCTTCAGTGGAGAAGACAATCAAGTAGGAAGTGTTTACCCATGCTTTAAGGCTTGCCCTTAGTGAGGACATACACAATTTAAGTTTAGTACAAAAACTATTCTTTCTAATTTTATGGAAAAACACCCACTCCAGTATTCTTGCCCGGAAAATTCCATGGACAGAGGAGCCTGATGGGCTACACTCCTGGAGTTGCAAACAGTAGGTCACAACTGAGCATACAGGAGCATGCAAGTTCAGGTTTAAGTATCAAATACAATTTCATTATATACACCAGCACTAGCTGCTAAGCTGAATCCCACCGAATGGACAGTCTAACATGGGCCAGTGGATCGGGGTGCAAAACATCAAAACACTGACCATCAAAGGAATAGATATCTACCACAAACAGCTTTTAAGGTTGTAAGATGAGCGCAAAATAAAACATGAAAATGGCAATTTAAATGTCTGGCAACAAACCTCAAAATCAAATTTCCTTAGAAATATTTGATCTAAAGTTTTGTTTCTAAAAAGATCAACACGAAATGATATATGTTAAAAAGGTAGCAAAGTTCTATCACATCTAAGAAAACCAAGATAGAGTCTGAAGTGAATTGAAAATCGCTCAGTCGTGTCCGACTCTTTTCGACTCCATGGACTGTATAGTCCATGGAATTCTCCAAGCCAGAATACTGGAGTGGGTAACCTTTCCCTTCTCCAGGGATCTTCCCCACCCAGGGATCGAACCCACGCCTCCCGCATTGCAGGTGGATTCTTTACCAGCTGAGCCACCAGGGAAGATAGAGCTCAGCCAATAATATATTAATAAGAAAGTAATTATTTCAGTAACAGCAGGCAACAGGTTCCCTGGAGAAGAATCTCCATCAAAAAAAATCAAATAAACACTGCACCTAGACAGATATATAACACAAAATTTCACAGACTGAAATATCAATATGATCTTCGAAAGGGGTTTTAAATTTATCAGTTTTCTAAGTTTTCTCTCTCTACCAAAACCAAAATCCCAACAGCAACAAGTCTAAGGCTTTCACCAACCCAAGAGGTTTCAAAAATAAACACGGTAGAGGATTCTGATGTTAATAAAAGGGACATTACTAAAACTATTTCCAAACTCAAACAAAAAGTCAACTCAAACCCCACCCCTGGCTCCTGGAGGGGAGCGTAGCTTTCCCATTTCAGTGGCCGTCAAGAACTAAACGCTCCAGCCGCAGGGAGCTGGGGGAGGAAGAAGGCGCCTTCAGACTCAGGTAGCGAAGGGTGAACGCTAATTCCGCCGACAATACTGTAAAATAAGCAAACCACCACTGCTGGCCAATTAACCAAGCGCGAGTCAAAGTTCCACCACGTAATTCGGGCCTGGACCTTTTTTTTTTTTTTTAAGCAAACAACGTAATTGAAAGCAGAGTCATTTCCCTCTTGGTATTTTATTCATGCTGGAAATAACATTCAAATCAAAAAGGTAGCAAAACAAAGAAAAAAAAACACAAGAAAATTGAGGGAAGTGGAAGCGCGCGGGACGTTTCACTGGCGTTTTTCTCCCTCCTCAGGAGCCTTGACTCTCCGGCCTGCATTTTAAATTCCCGGTCCGGCAGGACGCGGGTCGGACCCCCGAAGCGGCCCGCGGCGCTGGGAGGGGGGTCCCACCCTCTGCGGAGGGAGGAGGGAACGCGGCTCCCGCGGCGGCGGCGGCGGCAGCGACCGGACGCGTGGAGTGGCGGAGAGTGGACTCCACTCGGGACCGAGTCGGGGGCTCACGGCGGGCGGGCGGCTCCTCGGGGCGGGCGCCGGGGAGCTGCGGGAACTTTCCCTCCCTCCCGCCCGGCCGCGGCCCACACGCTCAGGCGCAAACTTTGCAGACGCCGCAGTGAGCGGCCGGGGTCCCGCCCCGCGCCCCCCAGCCGGGCCCCCGCGCGCCCCGGCCCCGGCCCCTCGTCCGCCCCGCTTGCCCCGACCCCGGCCCGGGCAGGGTGGGCCCCGGAGCGACCCCTCAGCCTCCCCGGCAGCGCCGCCGCCCGCGCCGCCCCCCGGCCGCGACCCTCCCCCGCGCCGCCGCAGGGCCGAGCGGCCGGCCCGGGGCCTGGTCCGCACTCCCCTCACCTTGGTGGCCATGGCGGGCGGATCTCCCCCCCCACGCCCTCGGCCCGGGACGGTCGGCTCCTCTCCCGCGCCGCGGCTATCGGCCCCAGGCGGCCGGACGAAAGCGAGGGCGGCGGCGGTGGCTACGGCTGGGCCCCGGCGCGGCGGCGGCGGCGGCAGCTCCGCCCCGGCCCCGAGTCTCGGCTCTGGGCGACTCCAGCCGCCGCCCCGCTCCTCCAGTTCCTGAAACTCCCCGGCTGCGCGGCCCCCGCCCCCACCGGCCGAGCCTCCCATCTACCGCGGCGTGCGCGGCGCGGCCGGCGGAAGCGCGCCCGGTGCCCTCGGCCGGCTCGGCCTCCTCTCCCACTTTCCGCCCCCGCCCGGAGCCTCCGCCTCGGGCCGCGCCGCTGGCGCCCTTTGTCGCAGGGCTCGGGGCCGTGTCCCCCGAGCGGCGGCCGGGGTCGGGCCGGATCACGGTCCCCCCACCGACCGCGTCCCGCCTGGCCGCCCGCCGTGGGGACGGTGGACGGGAGTGAGGGACATGCTTATGAGGGAGCGCCTGCCGGGGAGCCGAGTCCCGAGCGGCCCTTCAGGCGGCCACCGCGACTGAAGTGTTTCGCTGTGGAGATACAACGGGGCGCGTCCCCCACGACGGGCTCGAGTCGCGGACGGGATCTTTGACCCGCGTCGGCATGGCCGTGGGGCTGGTCGTGCTCGGGGCTGAGTGAAATGAGTGTGGAGAACGCAGCCGGCACGGAGCGGAGCAATGGCTTCCAGGTCCGCCTGGCTCTTCAGGAAGACCCGCCGCCCGCCTGGAGTTGCCCGCAGGCTGTGGTCCCAGGCCCGGAGCTTTCAGGGCTTTCGCTCTGAGGCGTCCCGTTAATCTCCTGCTGGACTCCCGATAAATTTAAAAAACGCCTCCGGGCCTCAGAGGTTTGGAGACCCAACAGGTTTCCCGAAATGGAAATTTTAGAAGTCTTAGAATTTTTCATTTTTCTTGTCAAAAGATTTTTCTTCAGAATTGAATGTGTGGCCTTTGTTATCAATAATAACTGAATGAGTTAAATTGAATAGCAAGATTTTCACTCAAGTACGAAAGATGTGACTGAAAGACATCTCTTGATGGAAATATTATTACAGTACGTTTTATTTAATCGTGGGGATATGCGCCTCGTAAAAGAGGCAACTATCAGAAATCATCTTTAAGCGAGGAAAGGGGTAGAGTTAACGTCAAATTTTGTCCTCTCGAAAATATGTTTGATCTCCAGAAATTTAACTGGTTACATTCTACAATGAGGTTTTAAATGGATATGGTACTAAAGCGTTTTCTGTTGAGTTTTGTGTTTGTTGAGCTGGGGGCTACAGCTATTATTATCATGTTATTTGTTAGTCTCTCGATCATGTCCAACTCTTTGGGGCTCCATGGACTGTAGCCCACCAGGCTCCTCTGTCCATACTGGAGTAGGGTGCCATTTCCTCCTCCAGGGGGATCGTCCCAACCCAGGGATCGAATTCACATCTCGTGCATTGCTGGCAGATTCTTTACCAGCTGAGCCGCCAGGGAAGCCCAGGTGGCCCAAGGGAGAAAGAACCCACCTACCAGTGCAGGAGAGGTAAGAGAAGTGGGTTCCATCCCTGGGTAGGAAGATCCCATGAAGGAGGGAATGGCAACCACCCCAGTATTCTTGCCTGGAGAATTTCATGGACAGAGGAGCCTGGCGGGCTACAGACCATGGGGTCTCAAAGAGTCAGACACGACTGAGAGACTAACACAAGCAACTAAGACCCCACATGCCATGTGCAGCTTGGCCAAAAAAAAAGAGGTAATAATAAAAGTAAAAAGAACATTATGTATAGTACAATCCATTTGTGTAAAGAAAAAAAAAAGAAAATAGTTTGTATATACCTGGGAAATTGCTGAGAAGATTCACTAGAGGCTATTGTCAGAATTTTTGAATATGTATGTGTATTGCTTTATCTTAAAAGAAATTACATTTTAAATATTTATTTTTATTTATTTGTCTATGCCGGGTCTACTTGTATTGTGAGATGTGGAATCTTTAGTTGCAACATGAAAACTCTTAGTTGCAGCATTTGGGATCTAGTTCCCTGACCAGGGATTGAACCTGAGTGCCCTGCATTGGGAGTGTGGAGTCTTAACCACTCAGCCAACCAGGGAAGTCCCAAAGCAAGTTTACATTTTAACAAACAACTAAATAAATCCCTTGGTTAAGCACACAGTAATATGTAGAGAAGTCAGGATTTGAACTTGGATAATACTGTAAGTAATGAATTTTCCTTATTCTTTTCAATTTGAAAACTAGCTACAGCACCCTGCAGCAGTTCTGCAATGTATATTTTGATAAGAAGATGCAAAGTGAGGGTTGCTCCTGTGACTGTGCCTTTCTGCATATTTTTCCAAGCTTTCCCTACTTGAACAAGTTCTGTAAGCCTGGCTTCATTTTTAGAAAAAACCCAGTTTACACCAAACTCAGAATGACCAATGCAAATTAGTATAAATGTTTAAATAAAGGTGAAGTCACTACCTATGTTATTGCTGCTGCTGCTGCTAAGTCGCTTCAGTCGTGTCCGACTCCGTGCGACCCCATAAACAGCAGCCCACCAGGCTCCTCCGTCCCTGGGATTCTCCAGGCAAGAATACTGAGTGTGGGTGGGTTGCCATTTCCTTCTCTAGTGCATGAAAGCAAAAATTGAAAGTGAAGTCGCTCAGTCGTGTCCGACTCTTTGCGACCCCATGGACCGCAGCCTACCAGGCTCCTCCATCCATGGGATTTTCCAGGCAAGAGTACTGGAGTGGGATGCCATTGCCTTCTCCGACCTATGTTATTGAGGTGGGCATTAATTTATAGAGCCTGGAAAAGTAGTCATTGACATAATCCTCACGTGAACCTGATGTCCAGTTCCATCTCACACTGCCCTCCCCAGGCTCTGCTTTAACCACTCTGGCTTCCCACATCCTCCTGAATCCTGATCTTTACATTCCGTTCCGTGGAGAGGGCCAGGACTGGCTGTGGGGCGTGTGACCTGTGTCATCTCCAGGGCCTCATCCTTGCTTTAATGTTCTGTTCCCGCCATCTTTAAATTCTTAATAGTTTTGAACAAGGGGCTTCACATTTTCATTTCGCACTGGGACTCCCAAGTTACATTGTTGATGTTGTTTCTTTGAAATACCCACCAGCCACCCCTCCTCCTCCACACCCACACCCACTAACCTCCCACTCATCCTTCAGAGCTGCCCGGAACCCTTGCAACAGACCGAGTTTGTCGGGGATATCTTCCCTGTCCCCAATCTAAGTCAAGTTCTGTTGACACAGAATTTCATGTACTGGTTTCCTTGCCTTTGGAAACAACAACTTGTCATTTATTTGCCTGCCTTTCCCATCAGACTGTTAGTTCAGGAGAGGAAGCCCTGTGCACCTGTCTTGCACCTGCCTGTAGCATCACGCCAAGATCAGAATAAGTCCCTGCTAATATTTTGTGAAATCAGTGAATAAATGAATGGATGAGATGGTTTGGAAATCACAAATTAAGCAATATATTCAATATTCAATGGCATTTGCCTGGATTTACTTGCTTGAAAGAATTCTGTGGACCATGTTTGAAAACCACCATCTCTATCATCACCTAAGTTAATGTGACATATTGCACAATACAAATTTTCTCAATGTTTTATTAACAATATCTTATTTTTTGCAAAAATACCTTCAGAACTGTTGTTCCTCTGTGACAATGTTTTATGAAGTAATGTTGATTTTGACTGGTATAATTGGAAATGAAAATGCTCAACTTGGCAGTATTTATTGGAGATGCAGTACCCAATTTATCAATAAAAATGCAATAAATAAATACTTAATTATGTTTAAGATAATATGCTTTAGATACTCTTTAGTGTGACTTATCTTTTTTGTTAGCCGCAACTAGAGAAATGCAGGATCTTAGTTTCCAGCCAGGGATGGAACCCGTGCCCCCTGCAGTGGAAGTCAACCGCTGGACCTCCAAGGAAGTCCCGAGTGTGACTTAAAATTGAAATGCACATTTCCTATGTACTTTCTAGTTATTGGTTGGCTTTTATTTGTCTTGGATATAATACCACATACATGAAATGATAAAATGGTAATCCTCTCACTTATGGATGTAAAACTGAGACCAGCGTAGTTAAAGACTTATCCATGGCCATTAATTAAGCCAGAGCAGAGGCTAGAGCCTCATTCTCTTATCACAGTCTCCAAAATGTGTCATTTTCAAATTTAAAATATTTTAGGTAAGAGATTTCGAGGGCATATGGTGATGGTCAAAACAGTCACAGCTATGGGAATTCCCTGGCGGTCCAGTGGTTAGGACTCCACGCTTCCAGGGCAGGGAGCACTGGCTTGGGTCCCTGACTGGTGTTCACTTCCCAACCCCACCTTCCACCTGCTGCCGAAGAAAAAGACAGTTACCACTAAAAACAGGACAAGGGCTTCTATGCTTAACTGTGCTAGGAGCCACCCACCCACATGAGAAGGACAGAGGAAGCATAGCGTCCTTTCCTCTTGTCTCATGTAGTCCAGCTGCCCAGTGAAACAGGGGCGTCTCCCAAACTAGAAAGTTGACTTCACTCATAAAGAACTCTGGGCAGAGTTGGGAAGTAGCTGGCTTCCTCTTCTGCTTTCCTTGATCACCTATGCATCCCTTCCTTCCCCCTCCTTCCTAGACAAGCTTCCTTAGAGGTGGTTCCTCCCATCCTGGCCCTTGGATCCCAGAGCTCTGGCACTGAGCCTAACACATATCAAGTTCAGTTATTTCCTTCATTCCCATTGATGAGAATGCAATTGATTAGTTAAGAAATTTGATTTGCATCTGCAGATACTTTTGGTTATAACTAGCTTCCACTTTCAGAAGGAAAAAGAGCTGTAGCCCAAGCAACAGAGCCACTCCCTTTGGGCTTTGCACTCTCTTTTTCACATCCAGGAAGAGGCAGTGATAAGGATTCCTGGGAAGTCTTGTGCTTCTGACACAGCTGGTGGCGATGGGAAAAGAATGGCCATTAATGCTTGCCCTGGGTTTGTTCAGCAACGGTCATACATTATGACTGTACACTTAGGATATTAAACTGCTTTTGTTTTAACTGCAGAAATTAACTTCCTCGTTGCAGTTCAGAAACTCTCAAACTCATTTTCTCACAGTGAAATGATTGTTTTTAAAATTTGTCTTTCCAAAACTTGGAAGTTTCTTAGATACAACTATGATGATTCAGCAAAACACACAGTCCCCTCGCTACTTCCCTGTTCTCTCTCTTTTCCTTCTTTCTTCCTAATGAGCCCAGATTTTGCTGTCAACAGATCTGGATTCTGTTGCTTACACACTGTGTGATTTTCAGTACCTTACTTCTCTCATCCTCAGTTTCCTGAACTGCAAAATGGGGATAATAATAGTACCCTCTGCATGGGTTTGTTGTGTGGGTTAAACTGGTTAGTGTGCTTATAGGACTTAGTAGAATAAGCACTCAGGAAATATTAGTATAATTCTTCCTGTTTCTTCTTTAGTCAAAATGAGGTTGTCCTTATGTTCCAATAGGCTTCCCTGGTGGCTCAATTGGTAAAGAATCTGCCTGCAATGCAGGAGACCTGGGTTTGATCCCTGGCTCAGGAAGATCCCCTGGAGGAGGGCATGGCAACCCACTCCAGTATTCTTGCCTGCAGAATCCCAAGGACAGAGGAGCCTGGCAGGCTACAGTCCATGGGGTCACAAAGATCGGACACGACTGAAGCAACTTCCTTTCATGTTGCAGTAGCTCAGAGCACAGCTAAGAGATAGGTCATGTGGAAAGAGAATGTTGCCTGCCCTTCCACTGAACAAGGAATGTTGCCGCCATCAAGCCAGCAGCTGCTGCTCCCCACCCCTCAGTGGTGCACCCTGAGGGGAAATCAGGATATGGAACAATAGGAAGCATTCTATGCTCTGGACACTGGCCTGAGATAGTTAAGACACATATCTAAGGAATAATTTCAATGAGCCCAGACTCTTTTTTAAAAAATTATATATTTATTTATGGCTGGGCTGGGTCTTCATTGCTGTGCGAG
Organism: Giraffa tippelskirchi; assembly: GCF_054371585.1. Taxonomy (NCBI): domain Eukaryota; kingdom Metazoa; phylum Chordata; class Mammalia; order Artiodactyla; family Giraffidae; genus Giraffa; species Giraffa tippelskirchi. The sequence goes on along the minus strand of NC_137283.1, from coordinate 157,215,885 downwards.
CTCTTTTCTCGATGCGGTGTACAGGCTTCTCACTGCGGTGGCTTCTCTTCTTGCAGAGCATGGGCTCTAGCTGCGGTGGCTTCTCTTCTTGCAGAGCATGGGCTCTAGATGCTCAGACTCCAGTAGTGGTGGTGCATGGGCTTAGTTGCTCTGTGCCATGTGAAATCTTCCCGGCCCAGGGATCGAACCCGTGATGCCTGCGTTGGCAGGTAGATTCTCAATCACTGAACCACCAGGGAAGTCCAAGACCAGACTCATGCATTTTCCCATATATAGAAAAGCACTGATTAACTTAAGATGTCTGGTATTTGTGATTAGCAATCTTCTTTTTTTTTTCTTCCAGTAATCTTTTGATGTTTAACTACACTTTTTTTCCAACAAAAACTCATATATAGCCTTGTTACCAAACTCAAGCCCAGTTGCTTGCCACTCAAAAATCAATATTTGAGGGGCAAATGTTGAGAGAAAGGAAAATTGTTTTTAATCAGAAAGCCAGCAACCTGGGGAGAAGGTGGACTCATGTCCCCCAGAAACCAACTCTGAAGATTCTGCTGAGCCATGAAAGTTTTTAAAGGTGAAAGTGAAGGTGTGAGTTGGTCAGCCATGTCAGGTTCTTTGCGACCCAGTGAACTATAGCCTGCCAGGTTCCTCTGTCCATGAAATTCTCCACGCAAGAATACTGGAGTGGCTTGCCATTTCCTTCTCCAGGAAATCTTCCCAACTCAGGGACTGAACCTGGGTCTCCTGAATTGCATGAGTCACTAGAGAAATCCTTTTAAACCCTTTTAAAGGGGAAGTAATCTTGATCACCGAGGTAGGGGGTCAAGTGAAATGATTGTAGTCATCTCTCACTGCATGCAGGCTTGTGGACTTATGATCTTTAGATGCTATCTTATTCACACAATCTTTCTGAGAGATTACTGAAGGGGAAGCTAGGGGTGAGAAGTGGTCATCTGTTAATTACTTATTCTTCATTTCTATTTCTTTGATCTACGGAAGGAACCAACATGTTAGGCAAGTATTGTATGATCAAAAGATTTGAAAAGTGTGTTTAGGCTAGAGATGAGCAGAGCCCAGGGTTGCCTGGCTTAAGGTTAGTTACAGTATAGCTGTCGACTTAAAAAATATTCAAAACCTAAATGTTGAGAGTTATGTTTTATTAAGTGGGAAGTTTTAGGAGATCAAGCCCTTTGAGTGACTTTGAGAGAACTGCTCTGAGGAGGTGAGGGGAGGAGTCAGGTTATACAGAAGTTTTGCAACAAAGGCCGGTAGTCTGAACATCAAAAGATTATTGTTAATTAAAAAAATCAGATATCCCAAGTAAAGGAATTTAGCTCTTTCCTATGTATAGGGAGATGCAAGAGTCTGGGCTCACTGAAATCATTCCTTTCATATGCATCTTAGGTATCCGGGCCAGTATCCTGTATTTTTTACATTCTGAGCTCCCTTGAGGCTCACTGTAGGGAGTGGCTACAGTCTGCTGGCTGCTAGATGGCAGGTATTTTCCTTCCTGAGTACCCTGAGGGCTCACCAGCTCACATTCAGTTCAGTTCAGTTCAGTTCAGTTGCTCAGTCATGTCCAACTCTTTGCGACCCCATGGACTGCAGCACTCCAGGCTTCCCTGTCCATCACCAACTCCTGGAGCTTACTCAAACTCATGTCCATCGTGTTGGTGATGCCACCCAACCATCTCATCCTCTGTCTTCCCCTTCTCCTCCTGCCTTCAATCTTTTCTAGCATCAGGGTCTTTTCCAGTGAGTCAGTTCTTCACATCAGGTGGCCAAAGGATTGGAGTTTCAGCTTCAGCATCAGTCCTTCCAATGAATATTTAGGACTGATTTCCTTCAGGATGGACTGGTTGGATCTCCTTGCAGTCCAAGAGACTCTCAGGAGTCTTTTCCAACACCACAGTTCAAAAGCATTAATTCTTTGACACTCAGCTTTCTTTATAGTCCAGCTCTCACATCCATACATGACTACTGGAAAAACCATAACTTTAACTAACTAGACCTTTGTTGGCAAAGTAATGTGTCTGCTTTTTAATATGCTGTCTAGGTTGGTCATAGCTTTTCTTTCAAGGAGTAAGCGTCTTTTAATTTCATGGCTGCAGTCACCATCTGCAGTGACTTTGCAATTGCTAATGACTGTGACATCCTTGTTTACCGATATGGCAGGAAATATTCCATTTCTCATAGTGCTGCTGAAGTGACAAGAAAAGCGCTTCCTGTTGAAGGCAGTTTCCTGAAAAAAGCTGCTTGCAAATCCCCCCTGTAAGATATCATTCTGTTTCTATGGAATTAGGGAGGAAGGTCAGTCTTCTGTAATTTCTTCATGCTGAGAAAGGGCATTGAGGTCTTAGAGTGAACGATACAGACATGGATTTGAAGCATCTCTTTGCTGGCAGTTTTGGTTGCCTTCTTGCTTACATATATGGGCAGAACAAGCTATAATTATCTTGATGCTCACAAAGATATAGATTATTATGAGCAACAATATTAATCTCATTCTCTTAAGGCCAGTTCTTGGAACTGTGCTAGCCATGGACTCAGTTCTGCTTCATATGGAACAGTTTATATCATGGATGCAGTCTGGTTATCATGCAGTTAGTTTTTTCTCTATGGTGGCAGTTATAGGATCTGTAAAACAACTCAGGAAGACATGGAGTCTGTCAGACACGGAGTCTGTGACTCTATCATCCTAATCATTAATTGCTTGAGCCTGCTTTTTTGTGAGTCAAGGAAGCATGGGAGTCTTCAGCTTTTCTATAAAATAAGAGATATTTCTATAAATAAGGGGACATGGAGGGCCTTTGTACTTTGGTGGGGGAGGAGCACAAGGGTCTGTATGGTTTGGTGCTGGCCCCTCCCTTACCTCTTTGGAGCCATTCTTTGGATCTAACCATCTGGGCTGTCTCCCAGGCTATAGTCCTCCGCAAGGTCTCCCAATAAAACTTAACTCACAACTTTTTGGTTGTGCATTTTTCTTCAGTTAGCAATCAACTAATGTGAAGCTAATGTGGGAATATGGAACTCTCAAAAGTAACGGGAACAAGATGAAAACACATGATGGTCACCTACCATACATGTTGGAGGATGGGAAGAGTGGAGAATAGTATGGATCCCAGAGGCAGCCTGGGTCTAGTACATGGGTATACCTTTTCCCACTTTATGAGTTCAGTGAGGTTAAAGTGAACCTCAAAGGTGACCTTGAAAATAAACAGCAAAAAGGTGTGCAACAGGTGCTTTTCCAGTCACAGTAAATGTATTAAGCCTTCATCTTGTGCGCAGCACTGGGCACTGTTACAGGGACTGAGGATACAAGTCCCTGCTCCCTTAGAACCGACAATCTGCAGAGGGTGGAAAGAAATGATAAACTACAAATAAAGATACAAGTCAGGTGCTTTAGCAAGTCCTTGAAGGAAAATCAAGCCAGACAAGGGTATACAGAGAGGAGGGAGAGGTTATTTTATAGACGAAGGCTTTCCTTCGGTGTTAGGATAGCTGACAATATATGTATAAATGTCTGGGTTTTTTTTTTTTTTTTTTAGCTGGTAGGCTAATTGGTTGGTTTTAATTTTTGTTTCATTTTGACTATGTCATTTCTCTCTTGCCACTGTTTGGAAGACACGATCCATGTATAATAAAAGGAATAGTGTCCAGAATTGAAGATTTAACAGGAATCTGATTCCTAGGATCTGAGCAGGCAGGAAGGAGTGGGAGATAACGTTGGGAAGATGCTGGAGGTTGGTGAAGCTGCACAGATACCAGGGAGGCACCGGCGGCCAGGGTTGGGTCACAGCAGAGACTGTTTGCTCTAGATCCTGTAGAAGACGGTTGGCTCAGTTTGGGAAGCCCTGATTCCCAAAATCACTGCAGATGGTGACAGCAGCCATGAAATTAAAAGACGCTTGCTCCTTGGAAGAAAAGTTATGACCAACCTAGACAGCATATTAAAAAGCAGAGACATTACTTTGCCAGCGAAGGTCCATCTAGTCAAAGCTATGGTTTTTCCAGTAGTCATGTATGGATGTGAGAGTTGAACTATAAAGAAAGCTGAGTGCCAAAGAATTAATGCTTTTGAACTGTGGTGTTGGAGAAGACTCTTGAGAGTCCCTTGGACTGCAAGGAGATCCAACCAGTCCATCCTGAAGGAAATCAGTCCTAAATATTCATTGGAAGGACTGATGCTGAAGCTGAAACTCCAATCCTTTGGCCACCTGATGTGGAGAACGGACTCGTTGGAAAAGACCCTGATGCTGGGAAAGATTGAAGGCAGGAGGAGAAGGGGATGGCAGAGGATGAGATGGTTTGATGGTATCACCGACACGATGGACAAGAGTTTGAGTAAACTTTGGGAGTTGGTGATGGACAGGGAAGCCTGGTGTGCTGCAGTCCATGGGGTCTCAAAGAGTCGGACATGACTGAGTGACTGAACTGAACTGAATTGACTCCCAGAAGGATAGTTTGGACAGGAGATTGAAGTCAGGGTAGTGATGGTAAGATTGGCTAACCAGTTGGCTTCCCAAATGAGTTCCCAGCCTCCAGGATCACCAGTGTCCCCTAAAACTTTACCCTACAGTGTTGCTTGATTTTCTGACCTGTTATGGACAGACTCGGGTGTGAGTGCTCAGACATGTATTTATACTTAGGGACTGGGCACAAAGTTGACAGCAGCGGGAGCAGGAATAGTTGGGTGGTGGGACTTTCTTGGTGGTCCAGTGGCTAAGACTCCAAGCTCCCAATGCAGGGGGGGTGTTCCCAGGTCAGAGAACTAGATCCCACAAATGCCACAACTGAGACTTCACATGCCGTAACTGAAGATCCTACATGCTGCGATGAAGATTTGAAGATCCACAACTGAGACCTGGCATGGTCAAACAAATAAATAAATAAATAAAATTTTTTTTTTATAAAAAGAAAGAAATAGTTGGGTGGCAAAGGACACTTTGCTGTTTCATTGTCATTGCTCAGGTTGAAGACTATGCAGTTACTTTTAAAGACTGAGCCCCACGTAACATGCTAGTGCGCACACACACACATTTCTATATTCCTTCTTTGTGAAAGGCAAGTCTAGTGACACTGGTTGTGAGACACAAGTGCAAGACATTTGCCACTACTGCCCTGATTTGGAGTTGGGTACTATGAATTACAGCCTCTGTCCCTTAGAGTTCTGTCCTCTCCCCCGTTTTGATCAGGAAGACTGCCTGCTGCTGAGGCCTGAATGGTAAGTAGATGACCCTGGGCTTGGATAGTCCTTGGGTTGAAATTTATTTCTGCTGCTCACTAGATGTGTGAATATGAGCAGATTATATAACCTTGATTCTGAAACTTCTCATTTATACTAATACTGCCCTGAAGTTTACTTAGAAGATTCTGTGAAATGGTTACCAATAACTACGAATTTGGTGAGCTTTATTCCTACGTGTCAGTTTCTTACTGCAGTTCTCAGATCTACAACAAATTTCATAAAATGCTGGAAAATGATTACAGCTGTTTCATAATTCACAACCAGTACCTTTTTTTTTTTTTTAAGCCTCTGGGATTCCTGTCTCCTTTCCCTTCCTAGTCCTTCAACATCTTCTTTCTTCATCCTCACTGTGTTTCATTTAGTCACATGATATAGTGAATCTCTTCCCTAATGTGTCTAGCATCTTTACCCCAGTTTCTCAAAATTTTTACAGGCACCTCAACAATTTTTATGCTTATTCAGATCATTAAAGCTTTGATTAAGTCAGGAAATGTCAAAGTGCAAAATATTCTCTAAGTAAATAAATGCACAGAAACTCACAATTCTTAGAAATATAAGCTCTGCATTAATTTCAAAATAAATAACCAGTTTAATGTTATACTTTGTAGAAATGGAGATGTTCCAAACTTAATTTTTTTTAAATATTAAATAAAGAACTGTTGAGAAACACATGTAGTTCTCATAAACTCGCTATCCGCCAGTTACCCGTCCATGTCAACATCTATAAAATAACGATGTGGTTTTCAGGGGACAATTGTCAGGTCATTGGCTGGAGTAATACCCATAAGAGAACTGACCCAGTGCGTGGCACACAGTAGGTGTTCAAGAAGCAGTGGCTCTTTTTAGAGCTAGTTTGGTCTGTTAGCTGCTTTTTATTTCATTCACAAAACATTCATTGAGAGCTATGTCCAAAGAGATATGGTAGATAAGCTCAAAGTCATGAAAAAAGGCGTTTTGCGCTCCCCTAGAATTTGAAATACCACGGGGATACATCACAAGAAATATTGCAAATGCTGCCATACTCTGAGGCCCTAACACAGTCCCGACTGTCTATTCGGTCTTACTCGACAAAAGTCCTTTACTCCTTCCTAGAAAGAAAACTCTCATGCGATTGCCATGAGAACTGCTGGGAGAAATGCTTGTGTTTTAGAGAACCTGTGGTTTCACAAGTAGAAAGAGGGGAGAAGCTGTGAAAAGCAGAACAATTTAGGGACATCACAGTCAGTCAAACACACACTGCTCCGACTTCAAACCCCAATACACTCATGCCAGGGAAGGTGTGCTTTGCAATCACCTCTTGCCTTAGTTGTCTCCCTCTGGGACAATGAGACTAATTCAGCATATTTTTTGAAAACGTAATTTTTTGGAGAGGGGATTTGGAGAAGGCAATGGCAACCCGCTCCAGTACTCTTGCCTGGAGAATCCCATAGATGAAAGAGCCTGGTGGTCTGCAGTCCATGGGGTCGTGAAGAGTCAGACACGATGGAGTGACTTCACTTTCACTTTTCACTTTCATGCATTGGAGAAGGAAATAGCAACCCACTCCAGTGTTCTTGCCTGGAGAATCCCAGGGTCAGAAGAGCCTGGTAGGCTGCTGTCTATGGGGTTGCACAGAGTCAGACACGACTGAAGCGACTTAGCAGCAGCAGCAGCAGCAGGAGAGGGGATTAAGGAATTATTGGTAACTTGTGTAAAATCAACCTGACACATACTCAGTAGATAGAATTAATTTAAATGAAGGGGAAGTGAATGATTTTGTAACGCAGATACAAACTGTATTAGAAATCAGATACCGGTACTCTGAGCAGGACTACATCCCCTAAAACAGGGATCCAAGTTCTTTCTCAGTGGGCATTGTCATCAGGCTTGGATACATAATTTACAGGCCCAAGATCATAAGGAAAATGTTCAAAAATGATTAAGGGGCTTCTCTGGTGGTTCAATGGTTGAGAATCTGCCTTGCAATGTAGAGGTGTTAGTCCATCAGTCGTGTCCGACTCTTTGCAATCCCATGGACTGTAGCCCACCAGGCTCCTCTGTCCATGGAATTCTCCAGGCAAGAATACTGGAATGCGTAGGTTCAATCCCTGGTCCAGAAGATCCCACATGCTGCATAGCCGCGTGCACCACAACTACTGAGCCAGCACTCTAGAGCCTGAGGGCCACAGTTATTGAGCCCACGCTCTACAACTATTGAAGCTTGCGTGCCTAGACCCTGCTGGGAAAAAGAAGCCACAGCAATGAGAAACCTGTGCACTGCAATGAAGAGTAAGTAGCTCCCACTTTTTGCAACTAGAGAAAGCCCTCGTGCAGCAACCAAGACCCAGCGCAGTCAAAATTAGAATAAAATAAATTATCTTTTAAAAAAATGATTAAGAATTTCAAAAGAATGAAATTAGACCTTTATTTTATATCATACACAAAAATTAACTCAAATGTAGTATAAAGACTTAACTGTAAGACCTGAAACCATAAAACTTTTAGAAGAAAACAGAGGGGAAAAAACTCCTCGACATTTGTCTTAGCAGTGATTGTTTTTTTTTTTGATATGACATCAAAAGCATAAGCAGCATACAGAACAGAGGTTATATCAAACTGAAAAGCTCTGTACAGCAAAGGAAATGATCAACAAAATGACAAAATAAAAAGGCAGCTTATGGAATGGGAGAGGATATTTGCAAGCTATATATATCTGATAAGGAGTTAATACCCAGAATATATAAGGAGCTCATATAACTCAATTGTCAAAAAAACTAAATACCAGATTTTAAAATGGATGGGGGATGTAAATAGACACTTTTCCAGAGGATATACAAATGGTCAATGGGTTATGCAAAGATGTTCAACATTGCTCATCACCAGAGAAATTCAAATCAAAACCACAAGGAGATGCCACCACACACTGTTAAGGGCAGCTATTATAACAAAAGATAAGAGACAACAATCCTTGGTGAAGGTGTGAAGAAAAGGGAACTCTTGTACACTGCTGATGAGAACAAATTAGTTCATTATGGAACTTTGAATATGGAAGCTCTTCAAAAAATTAAAATTAGAACTGTCATGATCCCAACCCCACTTCTGAATATATATTCTGCTGCTGCTAAGTCGCTTCAGTCGTGTCCGACTCTGTGTGACCCCATAGACGGCAGCCCACCAGGCTCCCCCGTCCCTGGGATTCTCCAGGCAAAAATACTGGAGTGGGTTCCCATTACCTTCTCCAGATGACATATTATTCAACCATAAAAAGAAGGAAACCCCAACATTTGCAACAATATGGATGAACTTGGAAGAAATTGTAAGATGTTACAGAAAAACCTGAATGAACTTTTTGGCCAACCAATACTACCTCAAATATGTCAGGTACAGAAAGACAAATATTGTATGATCTCACTTATATGTGGGATCTAACAAAGTTGAGCTCATAGAACAATAGAGTAGAATGGTGGCTGCAAGGGGCTGAGGAGACAGTAGGGTGAAGAATTGGGAAATGTTTTAGTTATAAGATGAATATGTTCTGGTGATCTAATGTACCGCATGGTGACTATAGTTAATGATACTGTTTTGTATACTTGCAATTTGCTAATACAGTAGATCATAAGTATTCTGATTACAGACACAAAAATGGCAACTGTGTGGGGTGATGTGTTAATTAACTTAATTATAGTATTAATACACAATGTGTACATATATTAAATCATTATGTTGTACATCCTAAATGCAAATAATTTCTATTTGTCAATTATACCTCAATAAAGCTGGATAACATTTTTAATTTAAAAATAAAGCTGAAAGAAGAGTAGATATCTCAAAAAAGCACAGGGTGAATAATATCGGAAAATTCAGGGCAGATTTAAAAGATAAATGGGATGTGATCAAAAAGAGAGTAGAGAGAATGTGGAGAGCAATTGATATTAGAAGTGAAAATCATAAGCATGGTCCAAATTGATAAAGACATCAATCCTCAGATTCAAGTAACTCAGCATCTCCTAAGCGAAGTAAATACACTGGAAATAGTAACGAGCTACATTATGGTCTAAAAAACCAAAGATAACAGGAAAGACTTGAGAGACTACAGAGGGCAAGTAAGCAAGAAAATGGCTGATAGCTAAGTTCTCAATATAAACAAGACAGGTATCAGTGGAGCACCATTTTTAAAGTGCTAATGAAAGCTCCTGTTTAAACAGAATTCAGTACCCAGCAGCAACACTTACAATATTTCCATTTTAACTATTTTTACTTGTATGACTCAGTGTCATCAATTACATTCACAATGCTGTACCACAATCACCTCTGTTTACAAAACTCTTTCATAACCCCAAATAGCAATTCTGTACCCATTAAGCAAAGTCTCCACATTTTCCTCTCCCCCTCAGTTCCTTGTAAATGCTTATCTACTTTCTGTCTCTGTAAGTTTGGCTATTCTAGATATTTTATGTAAATGCTGTTAAACAATATTTGTCCTTTTGTGACTGGCTTATTTCACTCAGCATAATATTTTAAAGGTCCTCCCAGGTTATAGTATGTCTCAGAATTTCATTCTTTTGTATGGTTGGATCACATTTTATGGTATGTATATACCACCATATCATTCCACTTTATATTTAGAATATGCAATGGATGCAGTTTCAGAACAATAAATATAGTTCTACAAGGATTGGGGTTTTTTTGGCTTTTAAAAACATGAACTGTGTCAGCATGCAAAAGAGTGCATATAATATGTATGCACATTTTAAATTAAAATATTTTAAAAACTTTAAGAGTTATGGACATGGAGGGTGATGGTGGTGGTTGTACCACAACGTAAATTCATTTAATAGCGCTGAACTGCACAATTAAAAATGGTTAAGACAGAGATTTCCCTGGTGGTTCAGTGGTTAAAACTCCACGCTCCCAATCCAGGGGGCCTGGGTTAGGTCCCTGGTCAGGGAACTAAGATCCTGCATGTAGCAATGAAAATCCCACATCTAGCAACACAGATCCCCAGTGCTGCAACTAAGACCTGGTGCAGGCAAATAAATAAATATTTAAAAAATGGTTATGAAAGCTAATCCTATGTTTTGTGTATTTTACCACAATTAAAAAAAAGAAAACTACAAAACGTTTAGAAGCTAGCACCATGCAGCTTAAGAACAGAGGGTTCGCAGCTCCTCTGAAGCTACATGCTTCATCTCAAGTACATCCTCTGCTTTCCGCTTCTGGGGTGATCACGCTCCTCAATTTTGTAAACATGTGTGTACTTTTTATGTCTTACTTTATGTAGATATCTCTAAGCAATATATTGTTTAGTTTTGCCTGATTTTTATACTTTAAATAAGTGAAATATATGTTTTCTAATGTGACTTTGTTTTTTAACATGTTTTTGAGATTCATTCGTAGCTATATCTTATTCATTTTCAGTACTATATGGTATTCCTTTGAATATATACCACAATGCATTTATTTACTTTACTGTGAATGGACGAGGTTTGTCTCTAGTTTTTGTGATAGTAAGTAGTACTATTTTGAACTTGTATATGTATATGCTTAGGCCTGGTACTATTGGGTCACAGAATATTCATATTTTCAATTTTACCAGAAACTATCAATTTTTTCCCCAAAAGAATTGTTGAAGAGTTCTTATTGTTTCTAACACTTAGTATTGTCCAGTTACTTGATTTTTGTCAATCTTATAGGTATAATACAGTATCAGTCAGTTCAGTCACTCAGTCAAGTCCAACTCTTTGCAACCCCGTGGCCTGCAGCATGCCAGGCTTCCCTGTCCATGACAACTGCTAGAGCTTGCTCAAACTCATGTCCATCGAGTTGATGATGCCATCCAACCATCTCATCCTCTGTTGTCCCCTTCTCTTCCTGCCTTCAATCTTTCCCAGCATCAGGGTCTTTTCCAATGAGTCAGTTCTTCACATCAGGTGGCCACAGTATTGGAGTTTCAGTTTCAGCATCAGTCCTTCCAATGAATATTCAGGACTGATTTCCTTCAGGATATAATACAGTATATCACTGTGCTTTTAATTTTTCCCTGGTTTCAATTAGGATAAGCATGTTTTTTGTTTGTTTTGGGGCCATTCATATTTTCTTTTCTGCGAAATTCTTGTTTATATCTTTTGCCCATTTTTCTGTTGGGATATTTGCTTTTTTTCTGACTGATTCAAAGGAGATCTTTTTTATTCTGGGAATCATCTCCTAGTCAGCCACACATGTTACAGATATCTTTCTAAGGTGGGCTTGTCTCTCTATCATACCTATGGATGAATAAAATTTCTTAATTTTAATGTGCTTCAATTATTGTTTTATTCATTTACGGTTTATGATTTTTGTGTCTTGTTTGAGGAATTCTTTCTTACTCTGAGGTCATAATTTATATGACCTCAGTTTTAAAGTTTTGCCTCTTACATTTATATCTGCCAGGGTAGCCTATGGTCTGCTGTAATAACAAATAAGTGCCAATATTTTAGGCATTTACCACAATAAATTTTCTATATTGCTCACACAAAGCCCAGTGTGAAACTCCTGATTTAGCAGCTCTCTAAGGCTTATCTGCTCAAAGTGTGACTCAGGGAGCCAGATGGCTTTTATGTTGTCGACTATAAAGATGCACAACATGAGAGTCGTGAGTTGAGTTTTATTTGGGGGCAAAATGGGACTGTAGCCCGGGAGACAGCTCCTCAGAGAGCTTTGAGAGACTGCTCCAAAGAGGCAGTGTGAGAAGGCCAATATATAAGATTTTGGTGAAACAGGTGTTCAATTCAATCAAGTGCAGACTTTACAAAAAGTTTTCTGCTAGTCAAGAGGAGCTGATGTCCCCATGAAGAGATTTAGGGCCTTTCTAGGTGTGAAGAGATGCAAAGATTGGGATCATGAAATCAGTTGCTGAAAATATCTAACTATCTAAAGGCCCACCTAGAGCCAGATATCCTGGAATGCGACGTCAGGTGGGCCTTAGGAAACATCACTATGAACAAAGCCAGTGGAGGTGATGGAATTCCAGTCGAGCTATTTCAAATCCTAAAAGATGATGCTGTTAAAGTGCTGCACTCAATAGGCCAGCAAATTTGGAAAACTCAGCAGTGGCCACAGGACTGGAAAAGGTCAGTCTTCATTCCAATCCCAAAGAAAGGCAATGCCAAGAATGTTCAAGCTACCGCACAATTGTACTCATCTCACACGCCAGCAAAGTAATGCTCAAAATTCTCCAAGTCAGGCTTCAACAGTATGTGAACTGTGAACTTCCAGATGTTCAACCTGGATTTAGAAAAGGCAGAGAAACCATAGATCAAATTGAAACATCCACTGAATCGTAGAAAAAGCAAGAGAGTTCCATAAAAACATCTACTTCTGCTTTATTGACTATGCTAAAGCCTTTGATTGTGTGGATCACAAAAGTTTGTGGAAAATTCTTAAAAAGATGGGAATACCAGACCACCTTACCTGCCTCCTGAGAAATCTGTAGGCAGGTCAAGAAGCAACAGTAAGAACTGGACATGGAACAACAGACTGGTTCCAAATCGGGAAAGGAGTATGTCAAGGCTATATATTGTCACCCTGCTTATTTAACTTATATGCAGAGCACATCATGCAAAATGCCAGGCTGGATGAAGCACAAGCTGGAATCAAGATTGCCAGGAAATATCAATAACCTCAGATATGCAGGTGACACCACCCTTATGGCAGAAAGGAAAGAACTAAAGAGCCTCTTGATGAAAGTGAAAGAGGAGAGTGAAAAAGTTGGCTTAAAACTCAACATTCAAAAAATGAAGATCATGGTATCCTGTCCCATCACTTCATGGCAAATAAATGGAGAAACAATGGAAACAGTGAGAGACTTTATTTTCTTGGGCTCCAGAATCACTGCAGATGAGGACTACAACCATGAAATCAAAAGACACTTGCTCCTTGAAAGAAAACCTATGGCCAACCTAGACAGCATGTTAAAAAGCAGAGACATTACTTTGCCAGCAAAGGTCCGACTAGTCAAGGCTATGGTTTTTCCAGTGGTCATGTATGGATGTGAGAGTTGGACTATAAAGAAAGCTGAGTGCCGAAGAATGGATGGCTTTTGAACTGTGGTGTTGGAGAAGACTCTTGAGAGTCCCTTGGACTGTAAAGAGATCCAACCAGTCCATCCTAAAAGAAATCAGTCCTGAATATACTTTGGAAGGACTGATGCTGAAGCTGAAACTCCAATCCTTTGGCCACCTGATGCGAAGAACTGACTCATTTGAAAAGACCCTGATGCTGGGAAAGATTGAAGGCAGGAGGAGAAGGGATGACAGAGGATGAGATGGTTGGAGGGCATCACCAACTCAATGGACATGAGTGTGAGCAAGCTCCAGGAGTTGGTGAAGGACAGGGAAGCCTGGCATGGTGCAGTCCATGGGGTTGCAAAGAGTCAGACATGACTGAGCAACTGAACTGAACTGAACTGATCTTATGACCTGTTCCACCAGATTCCCTGGAGCACAGAGTGCCTCACTTCCCACCCTGAATTCCCCTTGAGGGTGTTGAAGGTCAACAGCTGCAGCAGCACAGGGTTCAATCTCACAGAGGCAGAAGGCAAATGCCCTTGTTGTTGTTGTTCGGTCACTGGCATTGCTCTCGGCAAATGTCCATTTGTAGTTGACACCTTCTTGTCATTTTGAGCTCCCTCGAGTGTCATCCATCTAACTGAAGGGGAGAACAAGTGTTGGGGATGCCCACCAAACACTCAACCATCTCCTTAGATGTAAAGGCAAGTGACATTTTTAACTTGCATAGTCAAGGGAGGCTTCAAGGAAGAGGGGACAACTGTTCCCATCTTTGAAGTATGGAGAGGAGTTATTTAGAAGGTGAGAAGAGGAAAGAGCCTTCTTTTAGGGTGAACAGGTACAGGATGAGGCCAAGAAAGGGAAGATGTAGGAACACACATGGCCTAGGAAAGGAGGAGGGAGGAGGACAGAATGATCAGAAGGAGGGATGCTGGGATGCATCCCATAGGCCTGCAAGACCTATATTTGCCCACCTTCAAGACCAAAGAAAGAGCACTGAGTCAGCAACAGAGACGTCAGTGGTCTAATGGATGGGGGATCTTACATGTCTGAAGTAAGGTCCTGGAGTGACATCCCAACGTGTGCGGCTCATGGCAGGCAGGACATGGCTGCAAGCAGTCTTTGATGGGGGAGGGAATGGGAAGAAGGGAAGTTACCAGTTACAGGGGAAATGGACATCAAGTTGGCTCATTAGTGGCTTCCCTGGTGGCTCAGCTGGTAAAGAATATGCCTATAATGCAGGAGACCAGGTTTGATCCTTGGGTTGGGAAGATCCCCAGGAGAAGGAAATGGCAATCCACTCTAGTGTTTCTTGCCTGGAGAATTCCACAGACAGAGGAGCCTTGCCGGCTGCAGTCCATGGAGTCACAAAGAGTCGGACACGACTGAGCGTCTGACACACTGGCTCATTATTTACCAGGGAAACCAGTCCCTTATCCCCCCTCCCACCTTCGATAAGCTATCATAGTGGAGATATTCTGATCCAAAGCTAGAACAATCATTAGCTGGGGCCTGGAGCAAGTTTGTAAGAAGTTTAGTCATGGGAGTAGGGCGTAAGTGATGCAGGCACCGGTCAAGCAGGGGGATGAACAGAAAACAAGAAAATAACTCTCCTTAGTGGCTTGACCATACAAGGAGGCAAGCAGGGGACAGTGGAATATAGTTGGAACAACTGTAAAGGAACCGGATTGAAAAGGCTGTTTAATCCCTAAAGATATTCTCATGTGTAGATGATTATTAACAGCATTTTTGCAAACACTGTCCCTGACTTTGCCAGTGCAGAAGCCAAAGAGGATGTTTTGTTTAGATTAACATATGAAGACAATTGGGTCCAAAAATGTAGCTGTCCCAGTTTTCAGATCATCCAAATGTTCTGTCGCCTTGACAATTCCGAGTTAAAATTTCAGAAAGAAAATAAATGTTTGGTAATAATTCAAATCATCCACTTCCGACTACATCAAAACAACGTGTTGGTGTGGTTGCTGCCAGCTACCATTTTTCACTTGATTTTAAGATTATTTAATAGGATTGGTGGTTTCGTTTGCTTTATAGTTCAAAAAGGGAGATTGGTGAGTGTTTAGACAGAAACTTTAGGTTGTTTTTCTTTATTTTTCCCACTAAAAGTCACATAGCCAAGATTATACCTGTGGAATAATGTTTCACAATTGCACTTTACTCCACAATTATCAAATATTTTGGAGAGTTGAGTAACTGCTACATCTGTTGAAGATAAGTGACTCAGTAACCTAGGGCATATGCAGAAATGGAGAAATGAAAATAAAGAGCCAGAAAAATCTCTAGATGATGGATTTTCCACACTGAGCAGAAAAGGAAGCCAAGAGAAAGAGACGACGTTTGTTTTTTCTTTTGAAAATGATGAATAGTTATAGAGTAGCTCAATTTTAGGCCAATACTGTTATGGCTGCTTATCTGTCTTCATAATCTGATGAAAGACATAAACATGTCTTTATTAATTTTGTGTGTGTAGAGTTCCAGTAAAATGTCCAAATCACAAATTTCAACTCACAGGCAGCCAGTGAGATGAGTGTCTCTTACTGCAGACACATACTAGTATTACCCCCAGTACCGGGCCTACAGCCAGGAAGAACTGATGTAGGTGCTAAACTATGACAGATAGGACTTTTCTTACATACCTGCCATGACGCCTGGTGGAAGGCAGACACTCAATAAGGCTTTGCTGAACCACTGAATGCATATATAAACGAATGCATGAAAAGGTAGGCTAGGATACCATGAACATATATTTAGATAATAAGGTCTACTACAGGGGCTGTAAATTGAATAAAAATTTTATCCAGAAAAACACTTTGAGTAAAGTGGAGTGAACTAAGCTTCACTTACCTCATCAGGTTAGAAAACCAGATTTATTAAAAATTCTGTAGTTTCCATCTTTCAACTGGTGTCATGTGTTCTGTTGTGAGAAGTTGGAGACAGTGTATTCTAGCACCTCTCTCTCTCATAAACCATGAGAAAAATTGTATCAGGAGTCCCCCACATCTAGGACTTCCCTTGTGGTCCAGTGGCTAAGACTCCACGCTCCCAGTGCAGAGGGCCTGAGTTCAATCCCTGGTCGGGAACTAGACCCCTCATGCTGCAACTAAAGCTCCCACATGCTGCAAATAAAGATCCCATGTACTGCAACTGAGACCTGACACAGACAAATAAATAAATAAATATTATTACAAAAATATAGTCTCCTTATACATTTGCCGGGTTGAAGTAGGTGCTGCCTGTCTCCACACTCTGGGAACCCACAAGAAGGCAGGAAGAGGGGCTAGGCTCAGAACAGCAGGTGTATATTTGTTTTTAGAAACTCAACTCTGAAGGCACAGTGAATATGGTTAGAGATGGTAGAAGAGAAAATAAGAAAGACAAGACCAATTGGTTATTGTTGTTCAGTAGCTAAGTCATGTCTGACTCTGCGACCTTATGGACTGCAGCACGCCAGGCTTCCCTGTCCTTCATCATCTCCTGGAGTTTGCTCAAACTCATGTCCATTGAGTCGGTGATGCCATCCAACCATCTCGTCCTCTGTCGTCCCCTTCTCCTCCTGCCTTCAATCTTTCCCAGCATCAGGATCTTTTCCAATGAGTTGGCTCTTCACATCAGGTGGCCGAAGCATTGGAGCTTCAGCTTTAGCAACAGTCCTTCCAGTGAATATTCAGATCAGTTGGGAGAATCAGGAAACCGTCCCGGTGAGAGACAATAAACACCTGCATCGGGATGGGAGCCAGTGGGACAGAGAAGAGGGACGTTTGAGATGATAGAACTTGGTGACTGATTGGTCCTATGGAGTGAGATGCAGGGAGGGTCTAGGATGAAGCCCAGTTTCCTGGTGTGGGTGATTAGGTGGGCTCCCCGATATAGCAGAGGCAGGTAGTGAAAAGCATGAAGGAGGTGGATGAGGAAATTGGTGCAGAGCTTGCAGGCAACTGAATGAAGTCACAGAATCCTGCTACTGTGACTCATGGTCTCTAAATCTCACCAAGGATTTGCTGATGAACTCGCAATTTGTTCATAAGGAACAAAATATTTGTAATTTATAAATATAATTGTGTCAAATGCTTGTCTTTTTTAAAAAGTACTATGCAACACCCAGCTCCCTGTCCTGTTTCTGGGATACCCCTCCGCATGGATAGTTTTGGTGGGGCACAGAGCACTGCTTCTCACTGTAGGGGTGAACCTGAGCTCCCTCCTTCTCCATACTCCGGCTGCCAGGACTCTGGTACAGGGCCTGGGTTCAACCAGTTGGATGCCATGATGGTTAATTGTACATGTCGACTTGCATAGGGGCCTCCCTGGTGGCTCAGCAGTAAAGAATCCACCTGCCAAAGCAGGAGACGTGAGTTTGATCCCTGAGTTGGGAAGATCCCCCGGAGAAGGACATGGCAACCCACTCCAGTATTCTTGCCTGGGAAATTCCATGGCCAGAGGAGCCTGGTGGGCCAAGAGTTGAAGACTTAGCAACTAAACCACAAGAACTTGGCTAGGCCACAGTACTCAGATATTTGGTTAAACACTAGTCTAGATGTTTCTGTGAAGGTATTTTTAGGTTAGATTAACATTTAAATCAGCAAACTTTGTGTATAGCAGATTACCCTCCGTAATGTTGTTGGGCCTCATGTAATCAGTTGAAAGCCTTAAGAGGAAAAAAATTACTGATGTCCCTCTGAAGCAGAGAGAATTCTGTTGGGTGCAATGTCAAGTTTTCCCTGGGTTTCAGGCCTGCCCACCTGCCCTCCAAACTGAAGAAAGCCAAAGTCAGTTTCTGTTGCTTGCAATAATGAGCCTTGTCTAGTATAGTAACACATGTTCATTGTTGCCAAACTACAAACACTAGAAAAGAACAAAGAAATGAAAGAAATTCAAATATACCCTGATGGAACTAATTTAAACATTCTTTCATTTTCCTTCTAGATTTTTCTATACATGTTTTACACAGGTGCATTCATTTGTGTATGGTGTTTTAGCCTGTTTGTTCCCTTAACATTCTATTATAAAACATTTTGACATGTCATTAACAATATCTTAACAATGTTAACAACATTAACAATATTCTTTGTGCTTTTTCAGTCCTCATGATGTATGCTTTCTGTTCCTTATGCTCCCTTATTTTCTTTGTTTGCAACTCTTGTCGTCTGGGACCTATACTGTATTTTATTTGCTTTCATATCTTCAAATGATTTGGAAGTAGACAACCCATTTAAAGCTGTTTGAGTTATAGGTTTAAGAGCCACATGGTTAAAATAAATTTCTATGTCTATTAAAGTTAAGAACATTTGCTATTATGTACAGATCTCCTTTCTTCAACCCCCTTCCCTGTTTTTTTGTGTTATAGTATAACATATGTTAAGCATTTGCTCATATAAACATTTTTAAAGAATTGTTTTTTGCTTAGTCAATTTTGAAACCACCGCCTCCAAAAAATTAAGTGTACATTCAATTAGTTTCAAGGGTTTCCCAGATGGTGCTAGTGGTAAAAAACCAGCCTACCAATGCAGGAGACATAAGATATGTGGGTTTCATCCTTGGGTTGGGAAGATGCCCTGGAGGAGGAAATGGCAACCCATTCCAGTATTCTTGCCTGGAGAATCCCACGGACAGAGGAGCCTGGCGGGCTACTTTAGGGTCCATAGGATCGTACAGCTGGACACGACTGAAGCAACTTAGCATGCACGCACACCTTAGTTTCCATACTTACTGCATGCTGTTCTTATTCTTTGAATGACATTTACAGGAAGCTATATGATGGTGTGTTTTCTGAGCCTTCACCTTGAGAACATCTTTGTCATTTTCACAGATGAATGACAAGCTGGCTTGCTCAGAGAGGTGTTCTCCAGCTAGTAATGGTAGCTCCTAATGGAGGCAAGTCAGACCTCTCAGCCTTTCCCCAGCCATCCATTACTGTGCTAGTTTATAGAACATAGAGGTATGATCAAAAGGATAATTTTCAACCCAACCTCATCCACTTTGAAGATAGTGGAAATTCCCCTACATTCTGGCCCATGGTTTTCTCTCACAGTGTCCAGTGGTGTTGCCAGTTCACATATTTTTGAGTACTTATTTATTCATAAATGTTCTAGTGGGAAGTTCAGAGAGAGTCTCACAAGTAAGAACTGGGATCTGCTACTGTATTGCCCCCCCAGTGCTGGCCCTGTGTTAGTCAGCTCTTCTGAATTTCTTAGCCTTATTTTCAGAGGCTATTTTAGCTTCTTAGACTTTCTTCATCTGTATTAGTCAAGCTTCTTTGGCTGCAGATAACTGAAACTAACTTACAGCATAAATAGAAAAAGTAACTATCACAGAATATAGGAAAGTTAGGAGGAACCCAAGAGTAAAAAGGTAAATGGGCTTTAATAGGAAAGTAAAGAGCTCTTAGGACTCACCATTTCTCATCTCTGTTCTTGATACTGTACTGTGCTGTTCTTAGTCGATCAGTTTGTGTCCAACTCTTTTGACCCCATGGACTGTAGCCCACCAGGCTCCTCTGTCCATGGGGATTCTCCAGGCAATAATACTGGAGTGGGTTGCCATGCCCTCCTCCAGGGGAACTTCCCAACCCAGGGATCAAACCCAGGTCTCCTGTGTGGTAGGCGGATTCTTTACCATCTGAGCCAGCAGGGAAGTCCATTTCTTGATGCAGTGATTCATAAAGATTAATAGAATTCGTTGATGTCTGCTGATTATTCAGTCTATGCTATGAAAGCTCTTGGAGAAAGGTATTATTTTTTTAAATCATCTGCACTAGATCCACCAAAAGAAAAAATTGCCAAAGAATGTTCAAACTACCGCACAATTGCACTCATTTCACAAGCCAGCAAAGTAATGCTCAAAATTATCCAAGTTAGGCTTCAACAGTATGTGAACCGAGAACTTCCAGATGTTCAAGCTGGATTTAGAAATGGCAGAGGAACCAGAGATCAAATTGCCAACATCTGTTGAAGCATAGAAAAAGCAAGAGGATTCCAGAAAAACATCTATTTCTGCTTTATTGACTTGCCAAAGACTTTGACTGTGTGGATCACAACAAACTTTGGAAAATTCTTAAAGATATGAGAATAACAGACCACCTTACCTGCTTCCTGAGAAATCTGTATGCGGGTCAAGAAGCAACAGTTAGAACCAGACATGGAACAATGGAACAGGTTCCAAATTGGGAAAGGAGTACGTCAAGGCTGTATATTGTCATCCTGCTTATTTATCTTATATGCAGAGTATATCATGCAAAATCCATGCCAGACTGTATTGAACCACGAGATGGAATCAAGATTGCAGGGAGACATATCAATAACCTCAGATATGCGGATGACACCACCCTTATGTCAGAAAGCAAAGAGGAACTAAAGAGCCTTTTGATGAAAATGAAAGAGAAGAGTGAAAAAGTTGGATTAAAGCTCAACATTCAAAAAATGAAGATCATGGTATCTAGTCCCATCACTTCATGGCAAATAGATGGGGAAACAATGGAAACAGAGACAGACTGTATTTTGGGGGGCTCCAAAATCACTGCAGATAGTGGCTGCAGCCATGAAATTAAAAGATGCTTACTCCTTGGGAGAAAAGTTATGACCAACCTAGACAGCATATTCGGAGAAGGCAATGGCACCCCACTCTAGTGCTCTTGCCTGGAAAATCCTGTGGACAGAGAAGCCTGGTAGGCTGCAGTCCATGGGGTCGCTAATAGTCGGACACAACTGAGTGAATTCACTTTCACTTTTCACTTTCATGCATTGGAGAAGGAAATGGCAACCCACTCCAGTATTCTTGCCTAGAGAATCCCAGGGACGGGGGAGCCTGGTGGGCTGCTGTCTATGGGGTCGCACAGAGTCAGACACGACTGAAGAGACTTAGCAGCAGCAGCAGACAGTATATTAAAAAGCAGAGACATTACTTTGCCAACAAAGGTCCATCTAGTCAAGGCTATGGTTTTCCCAGTAGTCACATATGAATGTGAGAGTTGAACTGTAAAGAAAGCTGAGCGGTGAAGAATTGATGTTTTTGAACTGCAATGTTGGAGAAGACTCTTGAGAGTCCCTTGGACTGCAAGGAGATTCAACCAGTCAATCCTAAAGGAAATCAGTCCTGAACATTCATTGGAAGGACTGATGCTGAAGCTGAAACTCCAGTCCTTTGGTCACCTGATGCAAAGAACTGACTCATTTGAAAAGACCCTGATGCTGGGAAAAATTGAAGGCGGGAGGAGAAGGGGAAGACAGAGGATGAGATGGTTGGATGGCATCACTGACTCAATGGACATGGGTTTGAGTAAACTCTAGGAGTTGGTGATGGACAGGGAGGCCTGGCGTGCTGCACTTCATGGGGTCGCAAAGAGTGGGACACAACTGAGTGACTGAACTGAACTGAACACTCTGTCTGGAGGTTGCAGTCACAGAATAAATAAATATACATATATACACACATACATATGAATGTATATGCAGTTACCTACTCAGATAACTAAAGCAAATGTCCTAATTAAAAGATTCAGAAGGAATAAAAGGAAAATAATATATGAAAAAATAATATGTGCTCAGGCACAGCTACATTAGAAGAAATAATTAAATAATTATTTGCACCTGCTTATAATAAATGTTTGTATTCACAAGAAGTGAGATAAGAAGGCCCTCTGCAGAACAAGTATAGAAAATGAAAAAGTAAAGGTATAAAAATGCACTAGACAAATAAAGGCCAAAATTATTTACATATAATGAATAAAAGGGAAGAGCCTTATTTAAAGTCATGATATGTGCCATAGCAAATTATAAATGGATGAAAATGGGGAAGTATGATATTCTCACAGGCAAACTGTGAATTTGCCTCTAAGGGTACTCTCAAAATAAGTCACTGCCTTTTGACATGGGACAGTGAATTGCCAAAAACATATCTCCTATTTTGATCTCCTTAAATTCACTCTGGAGGATACAGGAAAAAAAAACTGTGGTTACTAAAGGGGAAAGGAGTGGGACAGGGATAATTTAGGAGCTTGGGATTAACAGATACATACTTCTTTATAAAAATTAGATAAATAACAAGGTCCTACTGTATAGCACAGGGAACAATAGTCACTATCTTGTAATAACCTATAAAGAGTATCTATAGAGTATATCTATATATATATATATAGATATAACTGAATCACTTTGCTGTACACCTGAAACTAACACAACACTATAAATCAATTACACTCCAATAAAAATTCACTGTTCAGTAACTGAACCTTGGAGAACTCGGGCTTCAGTAGATAATGGGTGGGGACACTGGGTTGGAAAGAGAAGCAGTAGGGGCCAGAGAGGATCTGCAGGAGACCTCTGGGGACAGTTCGGGATGGAGACTGAAAAATAATAGGCTTCCAGGGTGGCGCAGTGGTAAAGAATCTGCCTGCCAATGCAGAAGACCCAGGTTCGATCCCTGGGTCAGGAAGATCCTCTGGAGTAGAAAATGTCCACTCACTCCAATATTCTTGCCTGTGAAATCCCACGGACAGAGGAGCCTGATGGGCTACAGTCCATAGGGTTATAAGGAGTTGGACACCACTGAGTGACTGAGCACAATACAAAGAATAAATAATCTTCACATGCAAATTCACAATGTGTTTCTTAACACTGAGTGAAAAATTCAATATACATGTGATAACAATCATATGAAATATTTTATTTTTAAAATTTATTTTTAATTGGCAAACACTTGCTTTACAATGTTGTGTTGGTTTCTGCTGTACAACAACGTGAATCAGCTGTAAGTATACATATATCCCCTCCTTCTTGAGCCTCCTTCCTGACCCCCAACCGCATGAAATATTTTAAAGAAATCATTTTAAAGAAATTAAACTAGATCTTTGTATTCATATCTCTCCACTAACTTGATAATTTGGGGGTTGTAAAGCAGTTAAAAGAAGACTTCCAACAGCTCAGTGACATAGTTGTATAATATATGAAAATTGCAAAAGTGGAGTGACAGAGGTGTGTATATTGGCTACTCCAATTCCACAGGGCAGGCAGCTTTGCCATAGGTGACCTCATTTTCCCCAAATAGTTAGCAGCTTCTTGGTAAAGTCTCAAAACAAAGTAGAGTCTTCTCAATTTACATGGTAGTTGCATTCTTGGAAAATTCAGTGAATATGGAAACTGTGGGGAAAAAGTACTTTGCCTTTATGTGCAAAAGGAGTTCTAGGCTCAGAGATTTATAAAAAGCTTTTTCCACCTTGTGAACATCTGGTGAGACACTTGAGATTCACGGCGACATGGGGGCAATTCTTTATCTCCAGGTGCAGCCCCCACATGCAGGAAGTCCTGCATCTCCAGCTGAATTCATCTCCTGAATTCTGGTTGTGTACTCCTTCCCCAGGAATAGTGACAATAGAAAAAAAACGTTCCCACAAAATTCCAGACGACCCTCAAGGGTGATGCTGCCCCAAGGATGCCCACTGTGTAGGGTAATTGATTTAATTTCCTTCTGCAGGACACAGGAAGTGCCAGCATGATCAAATCCTCCACACACAGGTGCAGTTTTGGTGTGCAGGACAAACTAGTTTCCAATGTGTGTCCCGAGCAGTCATTTCATTCTCTATTCTTCATTTTCCATTTTCCTAGTTTTTAAAAAAACACGATAAAATACACGTATCATAAAGTGTATCATAAAGTCCCTAGTTTGGGGACTTCTCTGGTGGTCCATTGGCTAAGATTTTGCACTTCCAAAGCAGGGGGCCCACATTCCATCCCTGGTCAGGGAACTAGATCCCACGTGCTACAACTAAAGCTCCTGCGTGTTGCAAGGAAGACCAGACACAGACAAATAAATAGATATAAATAAATATTGAAAACTTACCAGTTTTGAGTGTATACTTCAGTGGCGTTAAGGACATTCACGTTATGCAACCATCACCAGCACTCGCTTCTAGCCTTTTTATATTTGGAATTTATTTAAATTTAGAGAAAGGTTGTAAAAATAGCACAAACAACTTTTTCTCCAGAACCATTTAAAAGTAAGTTAAGTAAGTTGCTGCTATAATATCTTACCCTTGAATTGGTATGAAATTCCTAAGAACAAGGACATTCTCCTAAATAGCTCTAGGAGAGCCATCAAAATCGGGAGATTGACGCTGACAATGTCCCATCATCTAGTCCTCAGACCCCTTAGGGTTTCACCAATGGTTCCAATAATGTCCTTTAGAGAAAAAGGTCCAGTCTAGCATGAATCACTGTGGTTAGTTGGGCAGGGAAGAGTGCAAGATGTACCTGGGACATAGTGCCAGAAAGCAGGAAAGGGCAACTTTCTCATCTGTCTGTTTAATCTTGCTCAATCAGTTTCTCAGTTTATCTTTGACTTCTGAGATCTTGACGTTTTCACAGATTACAAGCCAGTTACTTTCTAAAATGTCCCTCAGTTTGTTTGTCTGGGGTTGCCTCACAATGAAATTTAGGCTCTGCTTTTTGGCAAGAATATCACAGAAGTCATGGTGAATTTTTCTCGTTGTACCCTCTCACGTGGTACAAGACCGCAATTTGTTTCATTATAGATGGCATTACTTTTGATCATTTGATTAAAATGCTATCTTCCAGATTTCTCCATGGTAGAGTTATTCTTTTGTAATCGGTAAGACTTTTCTGAGGAGATACTTTGAAACTATGAAAATATTCCATTCCTCATCAAATTTTCACCCACTGGTTTTAGTATCCATTAATGTTTGTTGGTGATGGACAGGGAGGCCCGGCGTGCTGCAATTCATGGGGTCGCAAAGAGTTGGACACAGCTGAGCGACTAAACTGAACTGAATGTTTGTTGGCATTAATAATCACAAAAAAAGTTGTCAAAAAGTGATTTTCTAATTCCATCTTTCCTTGTACATTTATTGGTTTGCACTTTACTGTAAAGAAAATCTTTTTTCCCTCCTTATTTATGTCAATTCATTGTATCAGTATTGACTCATGGATTCCTATTGGCTCAAGGGGCTATCATCACTTACCATAATTAAATATTTTGATGGAAAATTGTTTATTTTGTCCTGCATTTATCCACCATGAGGCCCAATGTCATGGTTTCCATGTCCTTTTAAAATATCTGTGTCATTCATTGAGCCCTTCCTGATTTGGAGGCACAAGATGTTTTAGGCCCATCCTGTACTTTCCCTGACCCAAGCTGGAATCAGCCATTTCTCCAAGGATACCAGGTTCTTAGTAGTAGAGAATGGTATTTAGAAACTATGATCTAGACTCTTGTTGTGCATATTGTTAATTGGGTATCACCACCTGTTGGCTCATACAATAAAAAATCTGCTTGCAATGTGGGAAGACCCGGGTTCAGATCCCTGGATCAGGAAGATCCCCTGGAGAAGAGAATGGCTACCCACTCCAGTATTCTTGCCTGGAGAATCCCATGGGCAGAGGAGCCTGGTGGGCTACAATCCATGGGGTCACAAAGAGTTGGACACGACTGAGCAACTAACACTTTCACTTTCACTGCTTTAACACAGAGCTGGGGCTCTATCTCTATCTACCTATCTGTCATCTATATACACACACACCATGTCTATATCAGATATTTATATTTATATATTCTTTATCTCTAGATAATACAAAAGGCAAATAGAAGGGGAAAAGGTGGAAGCAGTGACAGATTGCCTCTTCTTGGGCTCTAAAAACACTGTGGATGGTGACTGCAGCCGTGAAATTAGAAGACAATTGCTTCTTGGTAGGAAAACTACGACAAACCTAGACAGTGTGTTAAAAAGCAAAGACATTACTTTGCTGACAAAGGTCCATATAGTCAAGGCTATGGTCTTTCCAGTAATCATGTATGGATGTGAGAACTGGACAATAAAGAAGGCAGAGCCCCGAAGAATTTATGCTTTCCAACTGTGGTGCTGGAGAAGACTCTTGAGAGTCCCGTGGAGAGCATGGAGATCAAACCAGTCAATCTTAAAGGAAATCAACTCTGAATACTCTTTGGAAGGACTGATGCTAAAGCAGAAGCTCCAATACTTTGGCCACCTGATGGGAAGAGCCCACTCATTGGAAAAGACCCCAATGCTGTGAAAGATTGAGGGCAGAAGGAGAAGAGGCAACAGAGGATGAGAAGGTTGGATGGTATCACCAATTCAATGGACATGAACTTGGGCAAACTCTGGGAGATGGTAAGGGACACGGAAGCATGGCGTGCTGCAGTTCATGGGGTTGAGAAGAGTCCGACACGATTTGGCAACTGAACAACAACAAAAATACAATATAAATCATGAGTTCATATGAATACTTCCAATTCCAATTGGAATAGCAATTCTCTATATTTGTAACTTCCTTCTTTGACAGTGTGAAGCCTGGCTCCCATTTTCTTCAAGATGTTTACTTATCACATGTTCTCTGTAAGTGACCAACTTGCTGCCCTCCCTGGCTCCCTTCCTCATCTTTCTTGGGCTCCGACACCCTGTACCCACAGTTCCCAGACGTGGGGGGGGGGCGCTGCCTTGCTGGACCTCCACTTAGTGACTTTCAAACCAAGTCATGCAGGAAGGAAAGCTGGAATGAAACAAACAGAAAGAAGGCTTCTTCACAATTTAAATTCCATTTTCTTGGTTATTTTAACTTATTTCACTTTAATTAGAAATTACTTATGTGCTTCACACTACCAAGCACCTGCTGTGTGCCAGGTACTGTGTGCACTTTAGAGGCATCAGCTCATCTAATCCTTGCAACTATTCTCTGAGGTACATGATATTACTCTTTTATTCATTTTACAAACGAGGCGATGGAGGCTTGGAGAGTTTCATGGTGGGCAGCACTGCTAGGAGAAAACCTAGTGTGTAGCACTCCAAAGATCATTGTCAATATTAATGTGTGAAAAGTTAAGTATTTTCAATATATAACACCTTCTAGGTATGTCATGAAACACATTTTTAAAAAAATTTCTGTTCTTTGAGTTTATATTCTGGTATCAATAAAAAAAAAAAAAGAAAAAGCAGAGGTTACGATCCTCTCAAGATAACAGAGCTCCTTTTGGAGTGAAGTCATTTAATGAAGTCTCTGGAAATCACCAATGCCTAGCATGGTGCCTGCACATAGCAGGTATTCAAGCAGCAGTTTTTGCCTGGGTGAATGAACCATCTTTATGTCTGCAAAGCACGCAGTGATAATGAGGCAGAGACAGTGTTCACGGCCTCTTTTCCTTCGAGGACCTGTAGAAAGCCACACTTTCCTGCCTCCTTGGAATCTCATGACCAGTTCTGGTTAAAGCAATGTGAGCAGAGTGACTGGTGGAAAGCCCATGTGGTTTGCCCTGGTCTCACTCATTTTGCCAAGGCCAAGTTCCAGATGGCGCAGCTTCAAGTTGGGAAAGGTTCAGGTACCCAGTCTCTCTCCCCCTTACCCCCACTGCTTTGCTGACCCACAGGAGATCTTCTGTGAAAAATGAAGATTTGAAGACACTGAAATTTTTCTGCAGCGTGACCTTGCCTATCCTGACTTATAACTCTCTTTCCTAGTCTCAGAGTTACAAATTTTTTTTAATTTTTTAAAATCTATTTTTAATTGGAGGATAATCGCTTTCCAATGGTGTGCTGGTTTCTGCCAAGTAACAGTGTGATTCAGCCATAAGTGTATGTACATTTCCTCCATCTCGAGCCTCCCTCTCACCTCCCCGCCAGAGATAAACAATTTAAATAGAAGAAAATACTGTATCCTCAACAAATAGTTCAAACACAGTTGAGGTGTCAGTGTAAGCAAATGCCAGTTGTGAGATGTAGTAGTAGAGACACTGTTACGAGGATATTCAAGTAAAAAGGAAGCATTGAGGAACACAGGAACGTTGGTTAAAAAAAAGAGCACCCAAATTCTTGAATTCAAGGCCTACCAACAGAGCTACTTGCCTTGAATCTCCTGTGAATAATTTCTGAGTGACTTCAGATCTAATTTCCTTTATTCCTACAATACCATTCTCTGCATCACACTTCCTCTTTAAAGAAAATACTGATTTTGTTCATAGCATTATTTTTGTTGTTGCTGTCTTAAGTTCTAACATCTCTTCCACAGAAAGGAAGGTAAGAAGTACAGCTTTTGTCCAGCAACCAGGTAGCTTAGGACTTCCACATCAAAGATATTTTTCCTTTTATGCTAATACCAAAAGTTGTCCCAACGTTGAAATAGTATATAAGGCTGAGTTACGAAGGCTATTTTCTTCACCTACTGTGCTTTTAAACATTATTCATATAAAAACTTGTTGTAACAATTTTATGTGTAAAAGTAGAATAACAAATTCTCATAAAACTGTCATTTTGATTTTATAATTAACATTTTGTCATACATGCTTTATTTTTTCCTTTTGCTAAAGTAGTTTGAAACTAGCCTCCAAAAAAAAAAACTCTTTTGTTCCCCTAATATTTCACCCTGAAATATTTCACTGCACATTTCTTAAAAATGAGGATGCTTTCTTACATGACCATAATGTTACCTAACAATAAATTCCTTCATATTATCCAACACCCAGCCCAAATTCAAATGATCGCAAATGTACCCAAGATATATTTTTATATTTCATTTTATATTTAGTTTGACTTGGGATCTAAACTAGGTCACATATTATATTTGATTGTTCAATTTCTAATCTCTGCTCATCAATTTACTTAAAAATTTACCTTTGGACTTCCCTGGTGGTCCAGTGGTTAGGACTCCGAGCTTCCACTGCGGAGGGGGTGGGTTTGGTCTCTGGTTGGGAAACTAAGATCCCACATGCTGAGTAGTATAGCCAGAAAAAGAAAAAAATTTATCTTGATTTGTTTCCTTTTACTTTTCTTCTATTTTTAAAATTCTACTTTATTTATTTTTTTGGTCGGGGAAGTTTGAGCAGGACAGTATTCTCATCTTGAATGTGGGGAAATCTAATACCTTGTTTATGTATCTCAATATCCCTGGTCTTTATATATATGTATATATAAATGTGTGAGTGTGTATGTGTGTATATTAGCCAAACACTATTTTTCTAAAGTATATCTTTGAAAATAGCTACTAGGGAGCTAGAGATTAAAAGCAAAAATTTGGAGATGTATTACTTAGTTTTATATTTTTCATGTTTGCAAAATTAATCTGAGTCAGAGAAAGAAGCTCTTTTATCATAAATCTTTAAGTGTAATGGCCCTCTCTCAGAATTAAGACTTTTCTCATTCATTCGTCAAAGAAGTTTTCTTGTTAAAAAAAAAAAAGACAGAGAAAATCATATTGTTTGTTTTTAGCAATTTCTAGAGGCAATGTGATACAATAGTAGGAAGAAAAAAATATTGGCAGAGATTTAGAATTAGAAGTCTGGGGTTTGGTTCCACCTTTACAATGAACTAATGATTTGAATAAATACTATAAGTTGCCTGAGCCATGGTTAATTCATAAGAAAGTTTGGCCTGGTTGATAGACAATATATACAGGTAACATTATACAATTTTATAATAAAATGTCACTGAAAAC
Organism: Giraffa tippelskirchi; assembly: GCF_054371585.1. Taxonomy (NCBI): domain Eukaryota; kingdom Metazoa; phylum Chordata; class Mammalia; order Artiodactyla; family Giraffidae; genus Giraffa; species Giraffa tippelskirchi. The sequence goes on along the minus strand of NC_137283.1, from coordinate 157,186,153 downwards.
AACAAAGCCTTTTTGTCCCTCTGACAAATATACCAGGTCTTAGGCTTCCCAATGAGGACTGTCTTCAAAGCAGGCCCTTTGGAGGCATGAACTATTTCCCTCGATGCTGCCACACCTCAAACATTTCTGTACATGTTTCCAGAATCAGTTTACAAGCCACACAGTAACACTACTATAAGTGCTTATAATACAATAAGCACTACTACCTGGGACACCTGTGTGGGGGTCAAGAAGTGACAGAACCAGGCATGGAACAACTGACTGGTTCAAAATCGAGAAAGGAGTACGTCAAGGCTGTATATTGTCACCCTGCTTGTTTAACTTATATTCAGAGTACATCATGAGAAATGTCGGGCTGGATGAAGCACAAGCTGGAATCAAGATTGCTGAGAGAAATATCAACAACCTCAGATATGCAGATGATACCACCCTAATGGCAGAAAGTGAAGAGGAACTGAAGAGTCTCTTGATGAGGGTGAAAGAGGAGAGTGAACAAGCTGGCTTGAAACTCAACATTCAAAAAACGAAGATCGTGGCATCTGGTCTCATCATTTCATGGCAAATAGGAGGGGAAAAAGTGGAAGCGATGACAGACTCTATTTTCTTGGGCTCCAAAATCATTGCAAATGGTGACTGCAGCCATGAAATGAAAAGATGCTTGCTCCTTGGAAGAAAAGCTATGATGAACCTAGATAGCATATTACAAAGCAGAGACGTTACCTTGCTGACAAAGGTCCATCTAGTCAAAGATATGGTTTTTCCAGTAGTCATGTACGGATGTGAGAGTTGGACCATAGAGAAAGCTGTGTGCCAAAGAACTGATGCTCTCAAATTGTGGTGTTGGAGAAGACTCCTGAGAGTCCCTTGGACAGCAAGGAGATCAAACCAGTCAATCCTAAAGGAAATCAATACTGAATGTTTATTGAAGGGACTGATGCTGAAGCTGAAGCTCCAATACTTTGGCCACCTGATGTGAAGAGCTGACTCACTGGAAAAGATCCTGATGTTGGGAAAGATTGTGGGTGGAAGAGGATGAGATGGTTGGATGGCATCACCGGCTCAATGGAGATGAATTTGAGCAAACCTCAGGAGATGGTGAAGGACGGGGAGCCTGGTGTGCGGCAGTCCCTGGGGTCGCAAGGAGTCAGATGTGACTTAGTGACTGAATGACAACAAAAACCTGATGGCCATATCTTCTCTTTTATTTAGTGAACATTTATTGCAGATTGGTTGCTTACATGAAGAGCTCACCTGGGTGCTGGAGTTGCCAAGGAAGGGTGGGGACTAAGGTGAATAAAAGTTCCTGCCTGTTAAGTAACCAGCCATCTGGTTGTGGGGTGTGGAGGAGACACAAGCACAAAACGATCAAAGGGAGTAAATGAAACCTGGGGAATGGAATTATCTCCACGACAGCATTAATATCCCCAAAGCCAAGATCCGTGGGTTTGAGAAATGGACCTCTTTGGTGTATGGAGACCATAACTTATATTTTGAGACTGATAAAGCAACTCTTTGATATTAATCAAAAGTGATTCTAGTGTCATCGGTTTAGCAGTAGGAGGAGACATGAACAACAGCTGGAAGTTGAAAACTTCAGAGCATCTTTTTGGCAAGGCTGAAACCAAAACAAACACATTTCACACTCAACTGTTGCTGTTCAGTCGCTGAGTCTGACTCTTTGCCCCACCATGGACTGCAGCATGCCAGGCTTCCCTGTCCTTCACCATCTCCCGGAGTTTGCTCAGACTCATATCCATTGAGTCGGTGATGCCATCCAACCATCTCATCCTCTGTCGTCCCCTTCTCCTCTTGCCCTCACTCTTTCTCAGCCTCCGGGTCTTTTCCAAAGAGTCGGCTCTTCGCATCAGGTGGCCACAGTATTGGAGTTTCAGCTTCAGTGTCAGTAATAATTTTTTTAAAAATTAGTAAATGCTCTTTTAAGAATCAAGGACATTGAAGGGTTAATATTTAACTCAAATTAAACATTCTAGTTTCCACTGTTTTCAGTGGTACTAAATTTTTGCTGGATTATTTTTTCCAAACCCGTTAAATGATTCCTTCACTGTCATCCCAATAAATATCTCTTATGTTGACTGGAAATTTCAGTAATTAGTTACTTATTGATGTTACTTGGTGCTGACTCCACGCTCAGAAACGAGTAAGAGAAAAGCCATCACTACCCCATGCAATGCGGGAGCTTGTCCTGCCGGTCACGCCAAGTGCCCCTCTCAAGTGGGGTAATTAGTGATGGTTGTGGACTGACGCCCAGCTTGTCACCTTACTGATGTGTCACCACAGTTTGTGCCTAGAGGAGAGGTGTCAAGTTGCCAAGTGTTGGAGAAATATTTTTTGAGGAAGACAGACAGCTTTTCAAAAGCATTAGTGAGCATAATCATGATTCTCATTTATTTCCTCAAAAAGTTATTGGAAACCTACCAGGGCCCAGGCCTAAAGGCTATGGTTTATGGTTATTTGAGGTATTCTCAGTCAGTCCAAACAGGAGACCAACTGCACAGTCCCAGAGTGGACCAGCTGACGTTCAAACACAGAAGCTAAATTCATTCTCTGCTTCACGACTGGGGAAACTAATTACCATTGTATGAATTAAGACTCGTTTCTTCTCCGCAGAACAGACACTAGGAAAAGAAGATTATCATCAGTAATTTAGATTCACTGGATTAATTAATTAATTAAACCTGCATATGCAGCTTAGGTAGGTGAAGAATTACAGATGATGTCAAAGTAATTTAACAGCATAAACGAGAACTGATAGATGCCCACTTAAATACTCTCGAATAGTTTTATAAACAAAACAAAATGAAACAGCAAAAAAAAAAAATCTTACTAAAAACCCCATAATCACAGGCCTAAAATGCACCAATAAAGTGTATTCTCAACTTATGGTTTCCCAAAGGCATCCAACAAGGATTATCAAAAGGGTTAGGAGCTAGAAACAACAGGATTTAAACCAATCTAACCCTTTGAAGCACCGGACTGCAATCTGCAGCTACTCCTGCCCCTTAGAGAGTAGGAAGAGAGTCAGAAAGGCTGCGTTTCCTCCCCATGCCCCACCCCAAAAGCTGGCGGACAGGGACGAGGGGGAGGGCAAGGCTGTCTGGGATAGGACACAATTGGCTGGGGCTGGGGTGTGATTGCAGAGACAAGTCCCAAAGTGCACGGTGGATGCAGAGATCGGAAGCCATGTGAGGCTGCTCCTCTGAGATCCCAGTGTGTCCCTTGAGTCTCCTCCCGTGACCACACGCACCCCTGCTTTTTTCTCTGTTGCCCTGCTTAGGTCGAGGAGAGAGAACAGGGATCAGGGGAGAAGCCAGCGTTTCGCACTCCTGGGTAAATGGCAACAGAGGAGGTAGACTGTTGGACTTGACTCCAGGGCCCCAACCCTCCTGGTCAACCACACAACTAGCAGACCTTAAATGAACAAAATCCAAGAAACCACACGGGTGACCTTACTCTGACTCTTCCTTTATTTGCCGTGCTCTGCTTGTTTCAAATTTCCCTTTCTTTCTCTACCAGCCACCCTTTTACAATGGCTATTAGGAGACTTTGCTAAATTAAGTGTTTTGATTTTAATATAGCAGGTTTTAGAAAGCACTGCTGTGTTAGAGACCCCTGGTTTTCCCCATATCTGTTTTTTTTTTCTCCTTGGTAATAGAACTCCTAGGGGAAACCCATGGTCACGACTACACCTCCCAGCACCCCTTGCAGCTCCCTGTAGCCATGTGATGAAGTCCTGGTCAATGGGAAATAAGTGGCAGGTTTGTGCAGCAACTTTTGGGAGGATCTCAATGGGAGAGAGCATCCCTTCCTCCTTGCCTTCATGCTTCTCCTAGTGGGAATGCGGAATACGGGCAAGATGCTAGAACTTGAGCACCAGCTGGGACCAGATGTTGATGCTGGTGAAGCAGTAAGATTGAAAGAGCCTGGGTCCCTGCCAGTAGAGGAGCTCCTCTAGCGACTCTACCGTGACTGACCTGAGGGCCAAATAAAGGCTCTCTTATTCCAGCCTTTGCCATTTTGGATTTTCTGTTACTCAGACCTAAGCCTAACTGATATATGTGGTGTAACTGGATTTAAGTTAAAATAGCAGATAATGTTGTTTGAATACTTAGTCTGTTGCAGGTAGGGTTTTAAGAGTTTTAGGTTTATTAACTCATTTAATACAACTACCTTATAAGAAGTACTATTATTGGATAGCATCACCAACTCAACAGACATGAGTTTGAAGCAAGCTCACCGGGAGATGGTGAAGGACAGGGAAGCCTGGCATGCTGCAGTCCATGGGGTCATAAAGAGTCGGACACAAATGAGTGACTGAACAGCAACAATAAGGAGTTCTATTATTATGCTCATCTTATGGATGAGAGAACACTGTGAGGCCAAGTTACTTGCTCTAGGTCTCACAGCTAGTAAGTGGCAATGTTAGAACTTGAACCCAGGCCGTATGACTCCCAAGCATGTTCAATCTCATTTTCTACAACAGAAGTTGGTGAACTTCAGCCTGTGGTCAAATCCAGCCCGATGTCGCATTATAAATATATTTATTGGAATACAGCCAAGCACACTAGACACACACGCACACTTTGTTCTACTGTTGATATCTATTGGGTTGGCCAAACAGTTTATTAAGGTTTTTCCATAAGATCGTATCTGTCTGCCTCTATCTATGTTTCTATCTGTATAATGTTATACATTAACATGAACCCCGATAACAGATATTTGTGATCCCTTGAAGGCAGGAGTTGATGACTGTGATGTCTAAATATTATGGTCCTGAGATGTTGCTACTAAAACACTCTGAACCCTAGGGTCTATAGCTATATTTAGTCAAAACAAACAAGCAAATTAATGAAAATAAGATGCCCAGTCAAAGTTGAATTTCAGATAATCATACTTTTTTTTTAAGTATAAGTGTTTTGCTTCTCTCACAACTATTGCACGAAGCATACTTATACTAAGAAAGTTATTTGCCATTGACCTGAAATTTAAATCTACCTGGGAGTCCTGGCAAATTTAACTGCCAGCTCTGCGTTCCCCATTCAGTGCTGCCAAGGAGGACAGAATTCTGGGAAACTGGCGTCCAGTTGGACGTTCACAATCCTGTTCTTGGGAAGAAGAAGCACACCCAGCTGGGAGGCCAGGTTCATGAGCCACCCAGAGAGTCACCAGCTGGACACTAGTAAAGAAAATATTCCTTTTGAGAGCTCCTAGGAAAATAATATTTAGCTTTATCAGAAGCTTTATATAGGAGTGCACTCTATAATTATTCATTTGTTAATTGCCACAACATCCTGTTGTAGTTGGTAAATAATCCTACTGTCCTCATTTTGCAATGAAGTCAGCAGGGGTAGAGGAGGAGGTGGCTGACTCACAGGGTAGCCCAGCCAGCCGGGAGAGGCCAGGCAGGAGCTGTGGGTTCTCAGGCGGGCTCGCCCAGGGCCGGCCCTAGCAACAGGAAGGCCCCAAAAATATCAGAAAAGAGGAATAAAATAGAAGCTCTGAAACCCATGAAAACGCCACATTCTAAACAGCCCTATTGTTGTTAAACAAAACAGGCCAGAACAAATATATATACATATAGAAAGAGAGAGAGAGAGAGAGAGAACTGTTCAAGACAGATTTTTTCCCCCCAGAGGAGGACTAGTCTGCTGACCCTTTGTTTCTCCCCAAGCAAAGGTAAATTTTCTTTTGTCAGTGCCTGGAAAAAAGAAGACCATAAGAGAAGCAAAATTCTCCCACCTGTAAAAACTATGGGCATTAACTGAGTACCTCCTATATCAGGCAGTTTCATATTTGACCAAATTTAATCTTTGCAACAAGTCTGCATGTCCCCACTTTATGGATGTGTTATTCGCTCAGTCTTGTCCGCCTCTTGGCAGTTCCATGGAGAGAAACCCACCAGACTCCTCTGTCCATGAAATTCTCCAGGCAAGAATATTGGAGTAAGGAGCCATTCCCTTCTCCAGGGGATCTTCCTGACCCAGGGATCAAATCCAGGTCTCCTGCATTGCAGCAGATTCTTTACCATCTGAGCCACCAGGGAAGCCCACTTTATGGATGGGAAGGTTTAGGTTCAGAGGGCCCAAGAGCCTTTAGAGACACACACTGCTGTGAAGTAGAGAGGCTGAGATTCAAGCCTAGGTCTTGCCTGACTAGAGTGCACGTACCATTTTCTGGGTAGACCCTTCCACCCACACATGGGGAAAAAAATCAGCACTCCCAAATCTAATTAAATTGTCTTTTGTCTGTTTGTCTCATGAATTCTAAAGCAATCTCAGGACAAAGGCCAGGCACAGCCACCCAGAGAGTGGTTCCAAGGCTCCTGGCTCTGTAATTATGCTCCCCCAAACACTATCCTGGCAGGTCTCCCCACAAAACCAGCAAACAGGTATCATAATCTTCCTTTGGGAGATAGGAAATTTATTTGCAGAAGAAGTAAGGGATTTTCCTGATGTCACAAGGACCGGCGATGGGACTAGAACGTATCTTTCAACTCTTGCCATGTCCTTACAAAAGATTGAGAAAATTACAGCAATCATCCCTAATCTGCAACTTGATTAATGCCCATTTTTCTTTATATATGTTTTCTATGCCCTGTCCCACCACAGTTGGAGAGAAAACTCCCTGCAAATCCCCTTTTAAGGGCTCTCTTGTTTTAGAGACTCCAGGTGTGATGGAATCCCCCCACCACTCTCCTCTGACCCACCCACCCAGCCCCTTCCCTCCCTTCTTCCCTTTAGGAACCTGCCCATTCAGGCCAGACAGGTGGTGTTCCTGCCCCACAGGATGCCCACTTGACCACCTCCACACTGTAGGGTAAGGGAGTTAGAGAAGGCGAAGTTCGGAAAAAGGAGACCAGCACTTTACAGCAACTGTTCACCTTTAATGATGGGAGAAGGGGCAGCAGTCAGATTAGTGAGCTGCTGCCCTAACCCAAGAAAAGAGTAAGTATACAGAGGCATATATGTGGAAATCTACTGTCTTAAGGGGGCCTGTTCTTCCCCAAGGTTGTTCGGCTTAGTTATCTGTTAAATGGCTGGGGCAAGGAATTCTGGAGATCAGCCAGAGACTGGGACTGGCTAGGAGCTGGGCGTAATCAACCTTAATGTCCATTTTTTTCCTTCAGGTGAGAGAGTTCTTTGTTTTGCATAGAATGGTGAGGAGCAGCTGGGGGGAGTTTTAACTGCAGGCTATTTTGAGCCTTGTAACCTTCCTTCACACACCCCCTCCCCCCACTCCACCCCCAACCCCCGTTCCTCCCAGGTTCCAGTACAGAGCAGCGGATCCGGCTTGAAGCCAGATTGCTTTCGTATCGCTTGGATCTGGATTCCAACTTTCTTTACCACTGCCCAACCGTGTGACTTTGGGAAAGACACTACATCTGGAAAGTCCATTTTCTAATTCTAATTAATAGACCTCTGAACTGGGGGTGAAACATGAGTGTGATCCTGGTGGCTGGGTCCTCAGCGCCTCCCCGGCTCCTTGCCACCCTTGAGCCTACCCTGGGAGCCCCTTTCTTCAGGAGGAGACGGAATGTCGGCCCCTGGAGTGCAGACTCAGAGGGGAGCGGGCCCAAGCCTCAGGACATCGGCCTGGCCTGGAGGTAGGAAGAACGTGGCCAGGGAAAGCCCACTCCGGTCCTGAGTTTTAAAAATGCCCAAGGTGCTACATGAAGACACAGAAATGCCCACCCTGGGAAAGACTGTGTGACAAGGAAGGCTGGGATGGGAGGGGTGTACCTAGAGGGCAAGAAGCACCAGAGGCTGGGAGAGCCACATGGGCCTCTAGAGAGACCCAACTCTGCCGCTACCCCAGCTTTAGCCTTCCGGCCTCCAGAACCAAGGAAGAATACATTTCTGCTGTTGTAAAGCCTGTAGTTTGTGGTCCTGTGCTGCAGAAACTCCATGGCACCAATACAGATGCTGCACTGATAGTATTGGGCTTCCCAGGTACCCCGGGGGTAAAGAATCCACCTGCCAATACAGGAGATGCAAGAGATGGGAGTTTGATCCCCCCGACCTGGAAGATCCCCTGGAGAAGGGAATGGCAACCCACTCCAGCGTTCTTGCCTAGAGAATCCCATGGACAGAGGAGCCTGGCAGGCTACTGTCCACGGGTCACAAAGAGTTGTATATGACTTAGCAGCATACACCAATAGTATCACTTTATCTGTGGGGGTGCATTTAGGGAAATACTGGCTGACATCAAAGAGTGGTCCCTAGAGACCCACAGGCAGTCTGCTTCTCTGGATGGGTCCTGGGCTGCTTGCTCCACGCACGTGAACCCATCAGGGTGACCCAACTCACTGACTCCTCTCTCTTCCCGACTCGCACCACCTCTGTCCCTCTCTAAACCTCTTTTCTTCCAAGGGGCAAACACCAGTTCCTTCATCTTACCTCCCTGGTGGCTCAGAGGGTAAAGCGTCTGCCTACAGTGCAGGAGACCTGGGTTCAATCCCTGGGTTGGGAAGATCTCCTGGAGAAGGAAATGGCAACCCACTCCAGTATTCTTGCCTGGAAAATCCCATGGACAGAGGAGCCTGGTAGGCTATAGTCCATGGGGTCGCAAAGAGTCAGACACGACTGAAGCGACTTAGCAGCAGCAGCAGCTGCTGCTATAAGTGGATATAAGAGACTCATAACAGTGACCTGCAGCTCAGTTATTCTTAATAGTTTATTTTCTCATTTAATAGTGAAAGTAATAATTATTATTTTGTCCCGAACCGATAAACCCGTATAGCAATTCTATCTGTAGATGGTTCCTTGAATAATCAGTTAAAGATGTTATACCCTAAGCTTTTATAAAGGACAGTCTTTTTCTTTTTCCTGAGATTCAAACATAGGAGTTTTCACAAATTTTCTTTTAAATCCTTACAATAATAATTTACTCTCAAGTGAAAATTTTGTGTAACCTGAGATTTTTTAGCCAAATGAAATAATAAACGACTCGTTAAAAAAAAAAGTGTTTTCTGCCAAGTGGTATACCCATTTGTGTGCCATGCTAAGTTACTTCAGTCGTGTCCGACTCTGTGTGACCCTATGGACTGTAGCCTGCCAGGCTTCTGTGTCCATGGGATTCTCCAGCAAGAGTACTGGAGTGGGTTGCCATGCCCTCCTCCAGGGGATCTTCTGCCTCAGGGATCGAACTCACATCTCTTAGGTCTCTTGCATTGGCAGGTGGGTTCTTTACCACTAGCACCACCTGAGATACCCAATTACTAAACTAAATGAAACTTGGGTGAGGGAAATTCCTGTTTTACTCAAGCAACAAACTTAGAGCTAATGTTATTAAGATGCCCTCAATCTACTGACCGCCTCCAAGGCTTGTACACCATAAATCTTACGTCTTCTTCTTGCTCTGGGGAACTTTAGTCACAGACCTTCCTTGATGCACTCACAGACACAAACTGCACTGACTGGAGCCCACTCAGCCTTCTTTAGACTCCCATCCTTCCTGACAGGGTAAATCGAGAATTGCATGGCCCTGGAAAGAGTCCAAGTATCATTAACTGAGCGAAGTTTCTGCATAAACATGCATAGCAGATAGTTGCATGTTACTGGGGATGTAATTTGGGCTTCCCTTGTGGCTCAGCTGGTAAAGAATCCACCTGCAATGCGGGAGACCTGGGTTTGATCCCTGGGTTGGGAAGATCCCCTGGAGAAAGGCAAGGCTACCCACTCCAGTATTTTGGCCTGGAGAATTCCATGGACTGTACAGTCCATGGGGTCGCAAAGAGTCGGACACGACTGAGTGACTTTCACACAATTTGCAAGATGGAAAGGCAGTGGCCTGTGGTCAAAAATGGTTAAGTATTTCAAGACAGTGACAGCAGAGCTTTCAACCAAGCCCTGCACCCTTCCGAGCACAGGCTTGTGCCACTGCACAGATCCCATGGCTAGAAGCTGGCCCTGCCCTGGGTATCATCCTTCCAGCTTTCAGACTCCCCCTTCTGCAACCACTCTGGGCCCCTCACCGCCACATTTCTTCAGTCACCAAATTCCACTGGTCCTGTCACTTAGATACCTTGCAAACACACCCGCGTTCCCATCTCCCTCCCCAGATGTCTCTCCCCTCCAGTTCACCCCTTCCACACTGTCCCCTCACCCCGCCCCCAACCTGCTCTCCGCCCCCCTCCCAGCTCACAGTAGTGGTCTTGTCCTGCCCTCGTGGACCAGCCTGGAGCAGCTTCTCGTTGCTCTTGGTGGAAGCCCCCAGACCAGAACAGGGACCTGCAGACCTCGCCCTTTCTGTGCCCTCCATCCTTCCGCAGCATCCCTGGCTCCTGCCTCGCCCTCCCCGACCCCGGGTGTTTTAGTCACCTGACCCTCTGTCTGCTGCCCTTCAAAGAGGATGCTTCCACCTCTGGGCCTTCCCACGGGATGCTGCTTCTGCTTCCTTCCTGGATTCTTCCCGATTCCCCACTTGCCTCACTTGTAGCCATCAGGTTTTGGCTTAGGCATCACATCCTCCCCACTCCAGGATTCTTGCCTGGAGAATCCCATGGACAGAGGAGCCTGGCGGGCTACAGTCCATGGGGTCGCGAAAAGTCAGACACGACTGAAGTGACAGCATGCGCACACATAACTTCCTTAGGAGGCTCTCCCTGCCTCTCAGACAAGCATAGATCCCCTGGCGACCCACTCACCCGGCACTCTCTGCCAGCTGGTATAACTCATCACATCTGCTGAGTGCATTTTCTGTCCATGAAGGTGGGGTCCTCCCTTGCCTTGTTCCCAGGGTACCTGCACCATGGCAGAAACAGATACTTGTTGGTGGATGGGTTGGTTGAGTCAAGGCTCTCACAGATTCAGTATCCTGGAGGAGGAAGACGGTGTACTGTCATTTAGTCTTGAGGGAAACGGGCTTGCCATTGTTGCTACTGTGTGAAAGCAGCGGGGTGGAGAATGTTCTGAGCAGCGGGTGGCTCTGCTGAGAGACGGTGTGACCCGTCCGAACAAGCTCTGCTCATTGAAGATGTCCACTGCCTGTGTTGCTTTTCAGTGTGTTTTCAAACGTATCATTCTGGAATTATGTGTGACTGTTTTTTTAAAATTCCCCTCTATTTTTCTAGTTAGTGACAATATGCATGTATTATCAATATTTTGACAATCGTGATGAACCACCCCTCCCTAGCAAATTTTGCTTAAAAAAAAAAAGTACCAGGCAAGAGGAATTTCCTTTTGGGGTTCATTTTCTTTGCAAATATGTTTCCTCTGGCTGGAAAAGGAAAACGTCCTTCCTCCTCTGCTCCACACACCACCGAAGAAAGAGTTTGAAGAGGAAGTTAGCTCTAGTGTCAATGCTGCCGAATAATAATCTTTTAATACGTGCATGCTAAGTCATTTCAGTCGTGTCTGACTCTTTGTGATCCTATGGACTTTAGCCCGCCAGGCTCCTCTGTCCACGGGAGTGCCAGGCAAGAATATAGAGTGGGTTGCTGTGCCCTCCTCCAGGGGATCTTCCTGACCCAGGGATTGAACCCATGTCTCTTGCATCTCCTGCATTGGCAGGCGGGTTCTTTACCATTAGCGCTACCTGGGAAGCCCAATATTCTTTTAACAAAGTTATCTAAAAAGAAGAAAGCAAACACAGCCATAAAGCTGGACCATGAGTGGTGCTGATCCCCAGGGATGGTGTTTACTGCTTCTGAGGTCCTAAGTTCAATTCAGTTCAGTTCAGTCACTCAGTTGTGTCCGACTCTTTGAGACCCCATCACCAACTCCTGGAGTCCACCCAAACCCATGTCCATTAAGTTGGTGATGCCATCTAACCATCTCATCCTCTGACATCCCCTTCTCCTCCTGCCCTCAATCTTTCCCAGCATCAGGGTCTTTTCCAATGAGTCAGCTCTTCGAATCAGGTGGCCAAAGTACTGGAGTTTCAGCTTCAACATCAGTCCTTCCAATGAACACCCAGGACTGATCTCCTTTAGGATGGACAGGTTGGATCTCCTTGCAGTCCAAGGGACTCTCAAGAGTCTTCTCCAACACCACACTTCAAAAGCATCAATTCTTCAGCACTCAGCTTTCTTTATAGTCTAACTCTCACATCCATACATGACCACTGGAAAAACCATAGCCTTGACTAGACGGATCTTTGTTGGCAAAGTAATGTCTCTGCTTTTTAATATGCTGTCTAGGTTGGTCATAACTTTCCTTCCAAGGAGTAATCGTCTTTTAATTTCATGGCTGCAGTCACCATCTGCAGTGATTTTGGAGCCCAGAAAAATAAAGTCAGCCACTGTTTCCACTGTTTCCCCATCTATTTGCCATGAAGTGATGGGACTTGGTGCCATGATCTTAGTTTTCTGAATGTTGAGCTTTAAGCCAACTTTTTCACTCTCCTCTTTCACCTTCATCAAGAGGCTCTTTAGTTCTTCTTCACTTTCTGCCATAAGGGTGGTGTCATCTGCATATTTGAGGTTATTGATATTTCTCCCAGCAATCTTGATTCCAGCTTGTGCTTCCTCCAGCCCAGCGTTTCACATGATGTACTCTGCATATAAGTTAAATAAGTAGGGTGACAATATACAGCCTTGACGTACTCCTTTTCCTATTTGGAACCCATCTGTTGTTCCACGTCCAGTTCTAACTGTTGCTTCCTGACCTTGGACTAAAAGGAGACTGCCCTCAATTTTCTCTGAGGTCCTAAACTGAGAGAAAATTGAGGGCAGTCTCCTTTTAGTTCAAGGTCATGGCTCTATAAGCAATGGTTAATAGCCTCACTGATAGCTGTCCTCAAACACTTGCCCCCCTCCTATTATGTTTGTCTTCTGCTCTATAGATAAGAAAAGGACCATATATTTAAAAAGTCTGTGGAGTCGATTAGGCAGGGATCAGAAAGCCCAGGAATGCTGAAGGATTAGGTGTACACGGGGCAGGTCAGAGCACCACCTGATGGGTTTGCCCAGGACTGAGGAGTTTTCTGACTCCTGGGCTTAAAACTGAGGTGGACCTGGACAAAGCAGGGTGAGCTGATCACCCTGTCTACCGTCTGATGGCCTGTGGTTCCAGCAGAGCCTCTTCCAGGCCTGGTCCCCGCATGACGTCCCCACTGTGAAGCCACATGGCTCAGCATTTCTCCCCAGTCTCCACCTGAGCATGGCCATTTCCCAGGGCCTTTCTGAGAATCAACTCTGGCCGGAAGTGGGCAACCCAGACCATAATTTGATCTGCAGCATGCCACTTACTCTTTATTTTCTAGAATGAAACCCCTTTAACTTTGTTTCAAAATGTTTTGTGATTAAAGAGAAAACAGGATCCTGGTATGAACTGAGATTCTGATACATTTGAGCTGTCAAAATCATTTCCTTTAAGTTGCACTGAATGCAAATTTCAGTTCCTAAAACATCCAAATGATGTAACACCGTCTTAAGGGAAGGAGGTTTGATTTATCTCTTTTCCTAAAATGATGACCTAGTAGGAAAACTGCTGAGAAACACTTTGGGGGTTCCTGTCCAACACAGGGCCATACTGGCTGTCAGAATGATTTTGCTTTTTCTGTTGCAGGGAGTGGAAGACAGGAAGGTTCGGCAAGTTCTAACTGAGGACTGTCCAAAAATAATTTGTGTGAAGCAACGCTTCATACCTACTGCCTCCAATGTTTCCAGGGTCTCGAGAGTAGATGACATTGTCATCCTGATTTTAGTGAAAAAAATCTCAGACTTAAGTGGCCCGAGGACAGGCATCCAGGCTTGGTTGTATCCAGAGTCAGCAGTATTCCCGCTATTGCCAGGCCAAAGCTCCTCTTCCTGAGAGGGGAAAACATGTTTTCTTCCTGTTTTCTAGCTCTCGTGTCAGATCAACCAATCAGAGCTCAGAAGTTATATTGCCAGAGAGCTAAACACCTCTGGCTGAGTATGAGAGGGTGTCAGGAACTGCTTGTTACGTCTCAAGAATGATTCTCTAAGTATATCCATTCTTTAAAGAATTGTTCTTTGTAGATTACAGAGAACTTTCACATTTGTTGGGAAGAGGAAGAAGAACAGGAGCACTAATAACAGTAATAGCAATAATAATAAAAGTGCCTGTTACATGGGGCTTGTAACGTGTTAGGCGCATTTACCTTTATTTTTTTCTAACTTTTAAAACAATCCAATGAGGACACCAAGGCTCCAAGAAGTGACAGAGCTGGGACCCCAAAGTTCGAGGCTTCCCTGGTGGCTCAGTGGTAAAGAATCCCGCCTGCCAGTTCAGGAGATGTGGGTTCAATCCTTGGGTTGGGAAGATCCCCTTGAGAAGGCAATGGCATCACACTCCAGTATTCTTGCCTGGGGAATCCCATTGACAGAGGATCCTGGCGGGCTACAGTCCATGGGGTTGCAAAGGAGTAGCACATGACTTAGCAACTCAACAGCAACAACCCCAAAATTCAGTTTTTTGTGTATTTTATCACATTATCAATCTTTAGTTAGTTTCTCTCATTTTACAATTGAGGAAACTAAGATGCATTGAAGCTAAAAGACATCCTTAGAGGGAACAGGATCAGACCTCACATCCAAGTTGCCAGAAGCCTCTGCATAGAGAATTCAGTACCAGTGCCTGTGAGATGCTGGAAGGTTTTAGATGCAAATCTGCCTGGAGCCCAATGCCCCATGGAAAGATGCGATTCTCAGGTAGAAACTTGTTCCAGTTAGGCATCCTTTGGTTGTATGGGACAGAAATCCCCCAGAGTTCAACAAGCAGGAGAAGTGTAAGCTTTCAGGAGTGTCACAGACAGGAATGAGCTTGCAGCGGGGCCTTGGGGAGGGGCCAGACACAATAAATCAGGGAAGAAATCGGGGCTTTCTCTCTGTTTTTTGTAGATCGAAATACCCTGCTCCTCAGTGCAAGGGTGGGACAAGGTCCCTGGCTGCACTTCGGTTTATACATTTTTAAGTACAGCTAATGGGAAAGATATCTTTGTTTCATTTTGCAGGAGAAGGGCCAGTGAGTGTGTAAGCCTGTGTGGGGAGGGCACCCCTGGTCACATTGCTGTGGACAGGAGGCAGGGAACATAGGACAAACAGGGCTAGCCCAACCCCTTGGAAGACAGGGATGAGGGCTTACCAGAGAAATGGGCATCGTTGTAAGCTGGATGGATGATCCAGTACCTGTCCAGGTGTCAGAATCCAAACTAAGTTAGGATGAAGCGTTATAATGACATCTAGATAATTACCATGGCACACTTGAAGAGTGTCTGAATTAGAGAAAAGATACTTAACCAGCTATTTATTTCATCCAAATCTTCCAGAAAATATGTATGTACTATAAACGTTGTCTTTATTGTTGCTGTGAGCTGTTTCTAAAATTCCAAAAATTTTTGTATTGGTAACATAGTGGACAAATGTGCTAAAGTAACTGGCAGCTGACTACAATGATGGCCCAAGACCCTTTGTAAGTTTCTTGGTACAAAGGCATCCGGCACCATAGACCTCCCTTGATAATATTTGACTTGTTTCCAGATCTCCCTTGTGAATAAATATTATGGTCTTTTTGCAAGAGAATCAGGATGGAAGATTAACAGATATGAAATTTTTGGCTCCTAATGGTGGATTATGAACTATCTATCTCAGATCTTTTCCCTCCAGGAAATTACCAAACTGCATTCAAATGATAAAACAAATAAATTAAAAAACAAACACCTCAAAGCCCCCCTCATTGTAGCTGTGCACCTCAGTTCATTTCTGCAATGGTGGGGCTAGGAATATGAGCAAAAATACTTGCCCTTAAGGATTTCAGATCTAATTCTTTGTGGAGAGCAGGGTCAGACTCAGGCAGTCTCCTTCAGAGCCGAAAAGGCTTATTAGCTCTTGGCTTGACTCTTGGTCCCTTTCAAAGAATCTCTGTCACAGGTTTGGAGTCAGCCTTTGTTACTATTTTGAGTTGAGTTGGATCACGTCCATGCAAACTCTGAAAGCATTGGGATCTGTAATTAAATTGTGCAAGAGGTATTAGGCCCTGCCAGCACGTTGTACAGTTTAGTGTTGCAAGGCAGGAGCTGTAACTTTTGGACACATGGTTATTTAACTCCATACAGTACAGAGAAAGAGCCTTAGTCATGTTTGGCGTCCACAAGGAGGTGCCAGGGCCACTCCATGCCAGCAACGTCACTGCTTCACCAGGCGCATTTATTCACATTTTGTCTGCCGCGTGATGGCCCCACCGATGCCAACAAATGATTCATTGTCAGCTCGAAGGGAAAAACAGACTGTGTAGGAAAGTGCCATATGGTGATACATTGGGGTTTTTTCTGCTGTCTCTGCTGGGGAACCCTGACCTTATTATCACACATTTGAGGTGGAAATGTGACGTAATTAAACTGATCTACAAAAGCCACATTCAGAAACCAGTGTCATGTTTTTTTAGCCTCAGTGTGGTTAAGGCTTCCTTCCTCTGCACATTCATAGCGAAGGTTTTCGGACATGGCTTGGGGAGAGAAGCAGGCTCCGATAGAAGGTCTGTTTTCTGGTTCCTGCTTCTGGAATTTATACTTTCCCCTTGGTATTACCCAGGAAAAGGACTTCTTCGCCTCAGTTAAATGTGAAGGCTGTGTTTATCTGCCATCCACCGGCCATTCCAATGTTGAAAGCCAATGAGCATGAAAAAAGTAATGGTTAGGAAATTGATTCAAAGAGGACCCAGGGATGGGAAATACTGCAGCAGACTATGTTTGATCCAGGATATCAGAATTAAAACTATCTTGATTCAGTGAAGCAACTGGCTCAAAAATAGACCCCAAGATGGACATACAAAGCAAGTATAAATTTGCATCATATACACACGGAGCTTTAAAAGGCAGCCTGGACACGTCACTGTGTCAGTTTTTAGAAAGGGACTAGGGTGAGGTTAATGACCCTTGACATCTACTTTGCCTTCATCCTCTGCTGTAAAAATCCTGCCTGGTGAGATTCTGGCATGCTGCACAGATACTGTATTTGGAGTACAAGAAGCAGCATGGCTGGGTGGTTTGGATTTGCTCATCTGCTCATCTGGATTTGCTAGTAATTAATTGGGATACTTGGTCATGTTTCTTAGTCTAAGTTTTCCAGGATAAAATTTCATACCACTCACTTTGGCGTTTTGACAAATTGCCAGTAAGACAGATTGTCAGGCCTGTGGGGAATGTAAGCTGTTAATTGGCACAGGGGGTTGGGGCACTGAAATCAGGCAGGTGTACAGAGAGAAGGGGTGACTCATGGAGAAGGCAGCTTATACAGGGGAGGAAAGCTTACCTAGTGTCTCTCCAGGTAGGAAAAATGAGCCACTAGTGTCTGGGAGAGGAATACCCCTTCTTCCCTCTTGAATTCTTGTGGCTGGACTAATAATAAAATTGACACAAGAGGGATTAACAGGAGAAAAAGGAAATAATTTAAATCACATACAAGGAGGTCTCATAGAAATGAGACCTAAGGGAACTCCCTGGCAGTCCAGTGGTTAGGACTCGGCGCTTTCACTGCTGGGCCTGGATTCAATCCCTGGTCAGGGAACTAAGATTCTGCAAGCTACGTGGCAAGGCAAAAAACAAACAAACAAAAAAAAAACGGGGGGTGGGGGAAGAAAAGAAAAGAAACGGGACCTAAGAAGTAACCAGAGCAGGCAGTGTGCAGCTTTCATACTTTTTAGACAAACAAAAAATTTATGAGTAATTGACATGACAAAGAAACTTGGGCTTGGGGTGCTCAATCAAGGATCTAAACAGAGTTTGGGCTTGGAGTAGTAAATTAAAGAAGTAACAGGCTATTTCTACAGGCTTCTTGGCTGGATTCCTGGTCTTTGGCAAGAAAGATGTCCTCTACCTCCAGAGGCAAGGAGAGCACCTTTCGCATGAGAGATTTATTTCCTGCTTTCAGGGCGACAGGAAAGGACGGCCAGAGCACCCCTCTTGGTTGGCCACGTCTTAAGTAATTTTAATTCTAAATAATCAATATGCCATGGAGGCACATTTTGGGGCTGTCTGCCCTGGACCCCAAAACTAGATTCATGGCTCCCTGCCTGCCTTGCTCCTGGGTTAGCCATCTGAACCCCAGGACCATCTCAAAGGCCAGTTTCTTCGAACCTGATTCATCCTGTTCCCTTCTCAGCCTTACCCTGTTTATTAAGCACTCCTTAGGAAGGAGCAAGGGACTTCCCAGGTGGCTCAGTGGTAAAGATTCTGCCTGCCGATGCAGAAGACACAGGAGATGTGGGTTCGATGCCGGAGTCGGGAAGATCCCCTGGAGTAGGAAATAGCAACCCACTCCAGTATTCTTGTCTGGAAAATTCCATGGACAAAGAAGCCTGGCGGGCTACGGCCCATGGGGTTGAAAAGAGTTAGACACCATGTAACATGAGCATGAGAAGGGGGAGAAGGCCCTTTTCCATCTTTCCCTTTACTTATTTAAATTCCACGGGAAAGTATTGGAACTACTTGTGGAAAAGTTCTTTCACATTGAGGCGGTCTGACCTGGGAGCCTGGGCAGCTTCCCCAGCTCTCTTCCTTCCCTGCCCTGTGACTAAAGACCCGGTCCCTGCTCAGCATCAAAGAAGGCAGATGGACCGTGCCCGAGAGAAGTGGCCGTACATTATCTGTCACTGGCGTGCCACATGAGCGCCCTCTGGAAGTAACTGTCCATCCATTTTCAGGCAGGAAAGAAAAAGCCCATGGTTTACTTTGCAGTGCATAATCTGTGTAGAAGGAGCTGAAAAGGGCCATGGGGCATTTTGTTTGTTTTTTTTTCCATTTCATTTGGGCAATTCAGTGGGGTTCATAGGATTTCTATAATCCTCCTTTATACAAGAAACATCCACTCTTTAAAAACGCAGCCAAGACAACGAGAAGAGAAGAGGCTTCTGGTTCACATTGGATCTGCCAGTTGGCAAATGGTGTTGACGCTGCTGCCAGAGCTGCCTCTGGAACCGACTTTTCCTTCCATACTGGACATCACAGCTTGGAGCGGGTGAGGGTGCTGACCTACCACGTGATCACAGCTGTCTCAGATCTTTTTCACTTTGCTTCCCAAGGTGAATCCCACTCCAGCAGAGCCCCGACCTGACTTCTTTCCCCACCGATCTGTTTTCCCAATTTCCGAGTTCCAGTTTTCACTTTGATGTCCCCAAACATGTCAGAGCACACCATATCTGCGGTGGAAATCAAAGTTCCAGGGGTAAACTTCATTTAGCCTCCTCAAATTCATTTGCTCTGGGCTCCACGCCCCCCTCATCCTGGATTCTGAGGAACTGGTCCCAGGAAGAAGCTGGTTGAATGTGGTTAGCCCCATTGTCTTTACAGTCGGGGAAACTGAGACTCAGGGCAATTGAGTAGACTATGTCTAAGGTCACACAACTGAAATGCAACAGAACTTGCTTCTAGGCCAAACCTTCCACATCCTGCGTGCTTAAGTCTTTTTTAAAAAAACCTTTCTGATGCTTAAAACCTCTTTCTGCTCCACAGGGCACAGTGCTAGAATAATAGGAAAGTGGTGATTCATAACCAACTTCTGACTTATTTTATTGCACTTACAAAACAAGGCTCTTGTTTTGTAAACCGATTCTTCCAAAGAAAGTATTATATCTTTACAGATGCTCTTAAACTCCAGCTGTAACTGATAGCACCTCAGGGACCCTTGATACACAAATGGAAAAACAAGACATGCCCCCAATACTCTAAAAATAAGTGATTCTATGAAACTAACACCGGAAAAAGGAACTAAATAAGTGTGTGTCAGCTGTTCTAATACAATCAACCGATTACCTAGAATGTTCTCAAAAATACACATATGCAGAGGGTGGCCATGGGAGGAATCTGCCCCAAAGGAGATGTATTTTATCACTGCCGTGGTTTAGAATTGCCACATCCGGCAATAATAAAAAGCGGGCTCATTAGCTGATTTCCCTTTTGTTTGTTGATTCTCTACAGACAGTGCACCCCAGCTCCAACGCCTCCCCCTTCCAGTACACTACCAAGTGTAACCAGTGATTCGTTGTATCCATCAGATCAGATTGTTTTGGAATTATTTTAATTGGTCTGTTTTTGTTTTTCTCTTAGATAAATAAATCTCATTTCCCCCGGCTAGGTTGACAGATTCTGCCCTCCCTGGTCTGGTTTCCCCCAGCTGCCTGCAGGTTTCCGTCAGCCAGGCCTGAGGCAATGAACCCCCCGCCCCCAATTAGGGATTAGCAGCTGGGGTCATCTGCACTTGAGCACAGTGTGGTGACCAGTTGACCATGTTGACCTCTGCCCTGAAATCCAGCTCTGAGTGTCAGGCCAGGCCACTGATACCCCAGTCCCTGCTCCTGCCACCTACTTCCTTTCTGTCTCCAAATCCTCTGAATCCTCACTGGCTGGCCCCGACATCAACCTGGGGGCTTCCTTGGTGGCTCAGCAGTAAAGAATCTATCTGTCAAGGCAGGAGACATGGGTTCGATTCCTGGGTGGGGAAGATCCCCTGGAAGAGGAAATGGCAACCCACTCCAGTATTCTTGCCTGGGAAATCCCATGGACAGGGGAGCCTGGCAGGCTACAGGCCAAAGGGTTGCAAACAGTTGGACATGACAGAGTGACTAAACAACAACAACGTCAACCTGGAGAGAACTTTTTAGAGAGGTGACCCGAGCATCCCCCTGAAGGGAAGAACTAACTTGTCTAATCCTTTCACGGTCAGCCCCTCTGCTACACCACAGTGCTTGGATCACTTGGATCACAGCGGCTGTGCGGCACTGTAGTGGCCAGCAGCTGAGAGGAGATACCCCACGTCCAAGGTAAGGAGCAGCAGCTGCGCTTTGCTGAAGCAGCCGTGAAGAGATACCCCATATCCAAGGTAAGAGAAACCCCACTAAGATGGTAGGTGCTGAGAGAGGGCATCAGAGGGCAGACAGACTGAAACCACAATCACAGAAAACTAGCCAATCTGAGCACACGGACCACAGCCTTGTCTAACTCAGTGAAACTAAGCCATGCCATGTAGGGTCACCCAAGATGGATGGGTCATGGTGGAGAGGGCTGACAGAACGTGGTCCACAGGAGAAGGGAATGGCAAACCACTTCAGTATTCTTGCCTTGAGAACCCCATGAACAGTATGAAAAGGCAAAAAGATAGGACACTGAAAGATGAACTCCCCAGGTGGGTAAGTGCCCAATATGTTGCTGGAGATCAGTGGAGAAATAACTCCAGAAAGAATGAAGGGACAGAACCAAAGCAAAAACAACACCCAGCTGTGCATGTGACTGGTGATAGAAACAAGGTCTGATGCTGCAAAGAGCAATATTGCATAGGAACCTGGAATGTTAGGTCCATGAATCAAGGCAAACTGGAAGTGGCCAAACAGGAGATGGCAAGAGCGAATGTTGACATTCTAGGAATCAGCGAACTAAAATGGACTGGAATAGGTGAATTTAACTCAGATGATGATTATATCTACTACCGTGGGCAAGAATCCCTTAGAAGAAATGGAGTAGCCATCATGGTCAACAAGAGAATCCGAAATGCAGTACTTCGATACAGCCTCAAAAACTACAGAATGATCTCTGTTTCCAAGGCAAACCATTCAATATCACGGTAATCCAAGTCTATGCCCCAGCCAGTAATGCTGAAGAAGCTGAAGTTGAATGGTTCTATGAAGACCTACAAGACCTTTTAGAACTAACACCCAAAATAGATGTCCTTTTCATTATAGGGGACTGGAATGCAAAAGTAGGAAGTTAAGAAACCCCTGGCGTAACAGGCAAATTTGGCCTTGGAGTACAGAATGAAGCAGGGCAAAGGCTAAGAGAGTTTTGTCAAGAGAACGCACTGGTCATAGCAAACACCCTCTTCCAACAACACAAGAGAAGACTCTACACACAGACATCACCAGATGGTCAACACTGAAATCAGACTGATTATATTCTTTGCAGCCAAAGATGGAGAAGTGCCGGAGACCTGCTCCAGCTGGTCAGGGTTCCCTCAGGATGGACGGCGTCGGTGATAAGAATGAGAAGACACAGCGAGTCGTGGTGTTTCTGAGTGTCTTCTGACTTTATTGCTTTCAAGACAGCTTTTATATTTTTAGTAGTACATAGAAACAAATGTAAAGTGTAGAGTCATGTCAAACCAGATCAATGGGTCAGCAGTTTTTGACCCTTATCGGAACTAGGACACTGTTTGTGTTTCTTAGTTACAAAAAGTTTAAAGTTGTTTACATCATCTTCTGGCCTGGAGGCCTGCTAACATCTGGTGACTCTTTTATTGATAAGGGTTGATCAGCCAGGACACTTTTTCTAAAAGTATTTTTGTATTAGGCACAGAAAGCACCAGGGTTATATCTTTTTAAAGAATACAGGCACAGCAGATTATGACAAAGAAAGAATTCATAAACTCAGAGTTTCAAGGTAAAACCTGTTTTCTGTACTCTATCTTATGCCTTGAGCCTAACCGAGAAGAATGTGGTCCCATAAAGTCATGGCACAGCAAGCTGAAAGCACCAAGGTCAGTGCTTAGCAAAATCACCAGCTGAATTAACAATCGTCTTATTATTTGTATTAAAGCTAAACTTCTATTTATATAAATCTCTAACTATTATGTTTTCATTATATAGGCTAAATACGTTAAGAGCAAAAACATAGTGAGTAAATATAGACTAAGTAACAGTTTCATAAAGCAATATTTCTTATATTTCCTAATAAGCCTTTCTTTCCTACAAAGGGCTCTGTGCCCATCGGGGCTTTTTGTGTGGAGGCTCTCAGTATTGTTTATTGTTAAGGAGCTGTCATGCACATTAGCTCCAAAGGCACAGGTACATTTATTAAACAAACCAATATGCTAGCAAGAGGAATTTAGATTAGCATACTCTATATCCCAGATAATTTTATTAGCATGCTACCATTCAGGGGCCTTGTTGATTGAGGTTTCAGAATGATCTATTTTAGAAGAGAATCCGGAAAGGCCTTTTGCCTAAGTCACAGAAAATAAGAAGAGGTTTATTATAGCAAATATCAGAAAGACAGACATCATCTTTAAGGTGAGCGCTGAGGCAGCCTCCCAAGAATCCCTGAGGCCTGAGAAGCCGTGCTCTATCAGTCCTCTTTCTCATGACTCTGTCATGGGTGGGATCTCGTGAGCTGGCTCCCGGCAGAGAAGCTCTATACAGTCAGAAAAACAAGACTGGGAGCTGACTGTGTCTCAGATCATGAACTCCTTATTGCCAAATTCAGACTTAAATTGAAGAAAGTGGGGAAAACCATTAGACTCTCATGTATGACCTAAATCAAATTCCTTATGATTATTCAGTGGAAGTGAGAAATAGATTTAAGGGACTAGATCTGATAGAGTGCCTGAAGAACTATGAATGGGGGTTCATGACATTGTACAAGAGACAGGGATCAAGACCATCCCCAAGAAAAAGAAAGGCAAAAAAGCAAAACGGTTGTCTGAGGAGGCCTTACAAATAGCTGTGAAAAGAAGAGAAGCAAAAAGCAAAGGAGAAAAGGAAAGATATTCCCATTTGAAGGCAGAGTTCCAAAGAATAGCAAGGAGAGATAAGAAAGCCTTCCTCAGTCATCAGTGCAAAGAAATAGAGGAAAATAATAGAATGGGAAAGACTAGAGATCTCTTCAAGAAAATTAGAGATACCAAGGGAACATTTCATGCAAAGATGGGCTCAATAAAGGACAGAAATGGTATGGACCTAACAGAAGCAGAAGATATTAAGAAGAGGTGGCAAGAATACACAGAAGAACTGTACAAAGAAGATCTTCACGACCCAGATAATCACGATGGTGTGGTCACTCACCTAGGGCCAGACATCCTAGAATGTGAAGTCAAGTGGGCCTTAGGAAGCATCACTACGAACAAAGCTAGTGGAGGTGATGGAATTCCAGCTGAGCTATTTCAAATCCTAAACGATGATGCTGTGAACGTGCTGCACTCAATATGCCAGCAAATTGGGAAAACTCAGCAGTGGCCACAGGACTGGAAGAGGTCAGTCTTCGTTCCAATCCCAAAGAAAGGCACTGCCAAAGAATGCTCAAACTACCGCACAATTGCTCTCATCTCACATGCTAGTAAAGTAATGCTCAAAATTCTCCAGGACAGGCTTCAGCAATACGTGAACTGTGAACTTCCAGATGTTCAAGCTGGTTTTAGAAAAGACAGAGGAACCAGAGATCAAATTGCTGACATTTGCTGGATCATCGAAAAAGCAAGAGAATTCCAGAAAAACATCTATTTCTGCTTTATTGACTATGCCAAAGCCTTTCACTGTGTGGATCACCACAAACCGTGGAAGATTCTGAAAGAGATGGGAATACCAGATCACCTGACCTGCTTCCTGAGAAATCTGTATGCAAGTCAGGAAGCAACAGTTAGAACTGGACATGGAACAACAGATTGCTTCCAAACTGGGAAAGGAGTATGTCAAGGGTGTATATTATCACCCTGCTTATTTAACTTATATGCAGAGTACATCACGAGAAAAGCTGGGCTTCATGAAGCACAAGCTGGAATCAAGGCTGCCTGGAGAAATATCAGTAACCTCAGATATGCAGATGATACCACCCTTATGGCAGAAAATGAAGAAGAACTAAAAAGCCTCTTAATGCAAGTGAAAGAGGAGAGTGAAAAAGTTGGCTTAAAGCTCAACTTTCAGAAAACAAAGATCATGGCATCTGGTCCCATCATTTCATGGCAAATAGATGGGGAAACAGTGGAAACAGTGTCAGACTTTATTTTTGGGGGCTCCAAAATCACTGCAGATGGTGATTGCAGCCATGAAATTAAAAGACACTTACTCCTTGGAAGGAAAGTTATGACCAACCTAGACAGCATATTAAAAAGCAGAGACATTACTTTGTCAACAAAGGTTTGTCTAGTGAAGGCTATGATTTTTCCAGTAGTCATGTATGGATGTGAGGGTTGAAGTATAAAGAAAGCTGAGTGCGGAAGAATTGATGCTTTTGAACTGTGGTGTTGGAGAAGATTCTTGAGAGTCCCATGGACTTCAAGGAGATCCAACCAGTCCATCCTAAAGGAGATCAGTCCTGATTGTTCATTGGAAGGACTGATGTTGAAGCTGAAGCTCCAATACTTTGGCCACCTGATTCGAAGAGCTGACTCATTTGAAAAGACCCTGATGCTGGGAAAGATTGAGGGCAGGAAGAGAAGGGAACGACAGAGGATAAGATGGTTGGATAGCATCACTGACTCAATGGACATGAGTTTGAGTCAACTCCAGGAGTTGGTGATGGACATGGAGGCCTGGCGTGCTGCAGTTCATAGGGTCACAAAGAGTCAGACACGACTGAGCCACTGAACTGAACTGAACACTGCCACTCCCTGCCGGAGAAGTCTCTGGAGGGAGGGATGTGGAGGGGAGGGGCCTCCTGGAGGGAGGGACCAGCTGAGCCAGTTTCAGTGGTGTGCTGGTGAATGGTAACAACCAGCATTCTGGAAAGGGCTTCCCTGGTGGCTCAGTGGCAAAGAATTCACATGCCAACGCAAGAGACCCAGGTTCAACCCCCAGGTTGGGAAGATTCCCCTGGAGAAGGAAATGGCAACCCATTCTAGTATTCTTGCCTGGGAAATCCCATGGACAGAGGAGCCTGGTGGGCAGGCTCAAGTACACAGGGTCACAAGAGCTGGACATGACTTAGCGACTAAACAACAAGAAGCAACTCTTTGGAAGACAAGAGCCCTGACATGTAGCATTTGCACCTGGTATAAATACTCCCACCGTGGCCAGTTTCAGGCCATCACCCCGATGGCCCTGGATGTGGGGGCGGGAAGAGATACCCAGCAGCACAGGGTTATACAATATTTCTGCCACACAGAGAGATAATAGATGTTAACAACCTTGACAGCTGAGGATACACTTAAATGTAAATAATTAGGAAGTGATGAGTTGTAGGTGTTTATAACTTGTTCTTTGTATAATTTATTCAAATGTTCACATTTATTTAATAATTTATTTTTTAATAATGGCCATGTTTAACACCAGCTCTCAGAATTCCTGAAAGTGTAACAGTTGGTTCACTTACTCCTGTCCGGGGCCAGCTCCGGCACAGCACTGCCCGACATATCTCTCGACTCCCACCCTCCCGCGGCTTTAGCTGTGTTTCACTTCACCCTGCCAGCGGTCTGCAGGATCTCGGTGTTCATTCTAGCCAGGGCCGTGTGACTTCTGTTCCCTTGGTTGCTAAATTCAATGCATAAATTCCAGCCTTTATTCTCCTTGGCCTTCCAGGGGCTTGTGACACCCCATCCATCTTGAAACTCTGCAACACCATTCTTGCCTTTCTTGCCATTATTTTATTTTAGTTTTTGGCTGTGCAATGTGGGATCCCAGTTCTCCAGCCAGGGATTGAACCTGTGCCCCCTGCAGTAGAACAGCAGAGTTTTAACCACTGGACCGCCAGGAAAGTCCCTTCTGCCATTATTATTATTATTACATTTATATTTTTAGTTTCGGCATGTGAACTCTTCATCGCGGCATATGGGATCTAATTCCTTGACCAGGAATCGAACCCAGGCCCCCTGCATTGGGAGCTCAGAGTCTTAGCCATTGGATCACTGGGGAAGTCCCTTGCCTTTATTTTTGAACCTCTTCTGAGGGCTCTGTTCCTCTGCTGGCCCTTTAACTGTGGATGCTCCTCAGGATCTGACCATGGTTTCTTTGGTCTTCCATCACCTTCTTCTGAACGTGAATGTTTCCCACATCCATACCTTTGGTGACCCCATGGACTATATAGCCTGTCAGACTCCTCTGTCCATGGGATTGTCCAGGCGAGAATACTGGAGTAGGTTGCCATTTCCTTCTCCAGGAGATCTTCCTGACCCAGGGATCGAATTCAGGTCTCCTACATTGCAGGCAGACTCTGTACTGTCTGAGCCACCAGGAAAGCCACCTTTGGCTCAGATCTCTGTTTTGACCTCCAGACCTACAGGTGTGACCGTCTCCAGCACATCTTTATCTGACCATTTCATAAGCATCTCACACTCAACATGTACCATCATTCCAACCCCGCCCCCAACCTCTTGTTCTTCCTTTATATTCCTCACCCAGGCATTTGTGCCATCGTTCGTTCCATAAATATTTACTGAACACCTACGACATCCTAGTCACTGTGCCACGTGCTAATTAAGCCACAGTCCTCATGGAACTGACTCACAGGAAATGGCTTCACCATCCACCCAGTGACCTAGACCAGAACCCTGGAGTCATCTTTGAGCCCTGCCTCTCCCACATGACTTATTTATAATCATTTGGTCAGTAACTTGTCCTCTTCTACTTCCTAAACAAGCCCGGAACCTGTCTTCCTCTTCCACCCCTACCGTGGCTGTCTTCCCTGGATTACACAGGAAGCCCTTCACTCTTTCCATCCAGAGACTCTCTGCATCGGAATCCTTTCTCTACAATGCTGATCTAACAATATTTCTGAAACCACATTCACGATACAACCATTGCCCAGTGTAATATCCTCCCCGATACCCTCTTAGTCTGCAGAACAAAATATATGCTCCTTGGGTTTGTGGAAAGGCCTTCTATGTGATCCGGGCCCTGTCCACCTCTTGGTCTGCTTGTCCTCATTCCTCTTGGGGCTATTCTCAGGCAATTCCTTCTGCCTAGAATCCCTCTACTGGCCTGCACTACCCCATCTCCATTCCCTTCTTTGACTGTCTGCTCCTCCCACTCATCCTTCAAAACTTGTCCTGATGCGAAGGCTTTCCTGGTGGTCCAGGGGTCAAGACCTCGCCTTCCAATGCAGGGGGTGCAGGTTTCATCCCTGGTTGGGGAACTAAGACCCCCACATGCTCAGGGCTGAAAATCAAAACATAAAATAGAAGCAACGTTGTAACAAATTCAATAAAGGCTTTTAAAATGGTCCACATGAAAACATCTTTAGAACAAACCAAAAAATCTTGTGCTGATGCAAGTTTGCCACTATGGCTGTGCCATAGGGCTGTTCCTGTCACGTCTTCCTGGAGGTGGTCGCTGGCCCTCCCAGGCTGTGCTTGGTTGCTTGTCTCTCTGTCAAAGCTGTGTCATGTTATACAGCAATCATCTGTTTATCAGTCTCCATGCCACATGGTGCAGTTGATGGAGAATCCGCCTGCCAATGCAGGAGAGTCAAGAAACATGGGTTTGATCCCTGGGTCAGGAAGATCCCCTGGAATAGGAAATGGCAACCCACTCCAGTATTCTTGCCTGAAAAATCCCATGGACAGAGGAGCCCGGCAGGCTACAGTTCACGTGGTCACAAAGAGTAGGACACGACTAAGCACAGATGGTAGTATAGGTATTTTTAACTGCTGGCTCTTAGGATGTGGATGGGAGTGCGGGTATGTGTGTGTGTGTAGGGGTGATTGGGTATAAAAGATCCAAAATTGTGGATCTTGTGTGGGGTAACGTAGCACATGTGCACACCCACCCTCCGACCACCCCTGACACACACAATAGCTAAAATCCGAGGGAAATCCTGTCAAATCACCTGAATGATCCGACGGTTCCCAAGCTTTAGGGCTAGGAGCCTGGCCTCATTTGCAGATTGGCACCAGTTTCCCCACTCACAGAGATGCTCAGCTTCGTTGCCACTGCCCTCTGCTGTCTGCAGCCAGACCTTCTCAGTGCATTTGACTATGTTGCCCAGAGGAATCGGGTCCAAGTTTCCATAAATATTTCCTCACTGGTTGGAGTATCTTCTACCTGTGGGCTGTTAGAAAGTGTGGGGATTCTATCCTGTCTTTAAGGAACGATGTCTGTGTTCAGAGAGCTAGAAACTGATAACGCTGGAAAAGCATAAATCAGGACTGAAAACTGAAAGAACCTAACATACAATTGAGTTATTGTACCAAGACAGAGATTGCATGAACCACACAAGGAATTGTATTTATGTATAACTTTGTAATTAACAGAGAAAGTGAAAGAAAACAAAGTGAAAATGAAAGTCTCTTCCCAGTTTTTTAAGGAATCTCCACACTGTTCTCCATAGTGGCTGTACTAGTTTGCATTCCCACCAACAGTGTAAGAGGGTTCCCTTTTCTCCACACCCTCTCCAGCATTTATTGCTTGTAGACTTTTGGATAGCAGCCATTCTGACTGGTGTGAAATGATACCTCATTGTGGTTTTGATTTGCATTTCTCTAATAATGAGTGATGTTGAGCATCTTTTCATGTGTTTGTTAGCCATCTGTATGTCTTCTTTGGAGAAATGTCTGTTTAGTTCTTTGGCCCATTTTTTGATTGGGTCGTTTATTTTTCTGGAATTCAGCTGCAGAAGTTGCTTGTATATTTTTGAGATTAATTGTTTGTCTGTTGCTTCGTTTGCTATTATTTTCTCCCATTCTGAAGGCTGTCTTTTCACCTTGCTTATAGTTTCCTTTGTTGTGCAAAAGCTTTTAATTTTAATTAGGTCCCATTTGTTTATTTTTGCTTTTATTTCCAATATTCTGGGAGGTGGGTCATGGAGGATCCTGCTGTGATTTATGTCGGAGAGTGTTTTGCCTGCATATACACCGAGGAAACCAGAATTGAAAGAGACGCGTGTACCCCAATGTTCATCGCAGCACTGTTTACAATAGCCAGGACATGGAAGCAACCTAGATGTCCATCAGCAGACGAATGGATAAGGAAGCTGTGGTACATATACACAATGGAATATTACTCAGCCATTAAAAAAAATACATTTGAATCGGTTCTACTGAGATGGATGAAACTGGAGCCCATTATACAGAGTGAAGTAAGCCAGAAAGAAAAACAATACAGTATACTAATGCATATATATGGAATTTGAAAGACGGTAACGATAACCCTATATGCGAGACAGAATAAGAGACACAGATGCATAGAACAATTTTATGGACTCTGAGGGAGAAGGTGAGGGTGGGACGTTCTGGGAGAATAGCATTGAAACATGTATATTACCATATGTGAAAGAGAACACCATTCCATGTTCGATGCATGAGACAAGGGCTCAGGGCCGGGGCAATGGGATGACCCAGAGGGATGGGATGGGGAGGGAGGTGGGTGGGGGGTCCAGGAAGGGGAACACATGTAAACCCATGGCTGATTCATGTCAATGTATGGCAAAAACTATTACAATATTGTAAAGTAATTAGCCCCCAACTAAAATAAATAAATTTATAAAAAAAAAAAAGAAAATGAAAGTCTCTCAGTCATGTCTGATTCTTTGAGACCCCATGGACTATACAGTCAATGGAATTCTCCAGGCCAGAATACTGGAGTGGGTAGCTGTTCCCTTCTCCAGGGGACCTTCCCAATCCAGGGATTGAACCCAGGTCTCCCACATTGCAGGCAGATTCTTTACCAGCTGAACCACAAAACTGCAACATATATTTTCTCATTTAAGCCTGTCAACCACACCAGTGAGGATATTGATAAAATATCGTAGACTGACATGTGGGCATCAGATATGGCTATTGACCACTGTCTTGTCAGTCAGCTGATGTTATGTCTCATCCCAAAGGTCACACATGAAACAAAGTCTAGTTTCAGAGGAAAAAAAAAATCCCATGAGTATAACTCACCAGCGTTATCTTTCCGTAGCACCTGAGCTTTCTATCCCGGCTCTACCAATAAACTCTGAGAAGATCAAAGCATGGGATAGACAGATGCAATTACTGGAAAGGTTTCCTGGGGGTGGTGTTCAATTTCTGCTTTGCAACCAAGATCCTAGAAGTTATGAAAAGGGCTTTTTCAGGATGAAAAGCATTTAGCTTTGTTTTTCCCTAGGAATGAAAAATTAAAATCATCGTGTTCTTTTTTTAAAGATGTGATTCAACCTTTTTCAAGCAAGTGCTTTTAAATTCCTCACATTCCAGCTTAAATCACAGCGACATTTGTCACATTATTATCTATTTGAGTGAGTTAAATTGAATAATGGGAAAGGGTCCGTTTTTTCCTTTAATCTTAGATGAAAAAGGGCAAACTCCAAAATTATGCCAGTCTCTCAGTAGTCTCTAGTGCTCCACACATTCAAAGAGAAAGCTCTACAGACTCTGAGCTGGTGTTTTTCTATCCCAAATGCACTCTCTTCCCTACCAGGAATGACTAACATTCAGGAATACGGTGCCAAGGAAGGCCCCTAGGAAAGAGAGAAAATAGAATTTTTCCTTGGATATTGTGAAATAGTCTTTTCCCTGGAGCTCCCAGCTTCCCTTACATCTAGGTGGTTAGGGCTGGGTCACATGTCTATTTCATGTATATTGCTAAACCACCCAGTAGCCTGGGGAAATGGGTTACCATGACCAGTTTGGACAATTCTTTTGGGGTAGAATGGATATTGGGGAGTTAACCACCATTTTGGATACTGTGTCTGGAAACAGTGGTAGCCAGACCAGATGTTTTTTGTTTTTAGGCAGGTCAGAGGTCTTTCTGCTTCTTATTGAAAGTCTTTGGTGATTAAATGAAAGCAAAAAAAAAGAGACACAATTACATTTGTACTCCAAATTTGAAGAGCAGGGCACATCTGTTATGTACTTGTGGACAATTCATGGTCTCATGGCTAAAATCTTCAATGCCAGGACTCTAAAAAAAAAAAAAATTTATTTAGGCTGCGCCGTGTCTTAGTTGGGGGTTTCCCTGGTGACTCAGATGGTAAAAGAGTCCCCTCCCCCTGCAATGGAGGAGACCCAGGTTCGATCCTTGAGTCAAGAAGATCCCCTGGAGAAGGGAATGGCAACCACTCCAGTATTCTTGCCTGGAGAATTCCATGGACAGAGGAGCCTGGAGGGCTATAGTCCATGGGGTTGCAGAGAGTCAGACAAAACCGAGCGACTAATACTTGTGCTTGCATCTTAGTTGAGGCATAGGGTATCTTTAATCTTCCTTTTGGCATGTGAACTCTTCAGCTGTGGTCTGTGCCTCAAGCTCCCTGACCAGGAATTGAGCCCGGGCCCCCTGCATTGAAAGCATGAAGTCTTAGCCGCTGAAACACCCGGGAAATCCTTCCAGGGGCCTTCTTGACAACAAGCAGGTGAAGGAATGCTTGTTGGTCTCTCTCTGTGACATGACACTCCACGACTGTGGAAAGATCCTCTTGGGGTTTCTGAGCAGCCTCTGGGGTTAATAATGACATTGCCTGAGTAACTTCTTCAACTCAGATTTCGATTTACTTTTAGCCAAAATAAAAGTCCTCTGATGTGGAACCAGAAGCACCTTATAGGTAAAACGAACCTTTTGACCTTACTTTCCATGGGGCAGCCACCAAATGCTGCAGGACAATTGGAGTTTGTTTTCTCCAGGATCCATTTGCCTCGTGAGACCAGCAGGGTCCCTGTGGTTCAGAAGAATCAGACCTAGGACAGCATATCCTTTCCCTGAGAGTTTTCCTCTTTCCAGAAAGGCCTTAGCTTCCTGAACTAGTTTCCCGGAAGTTGTAACTGAAGAGCAATCAGACCAGTGGAGGCTTGTCGGGAGTCTAGTTGGGAGATGGGGAAGAGATCCCCTGGGTCTTGCCTCTGAATCCTTTCCGTTCTGCTGGTCTTGGGTTTCAGTCTCTCAAGGGACAAGCCTTTAAAGCAGGTCTCTAGCATATGTCTGCCTTCTCGGATGGCTGTGTCTCCTTTCGTCCTCTCACACTCTTATCCTGACTACAGCATTTGAAGTTTTGAGGTTCTGATGGCAGAGTTCTCATTTAGAATTTTTGCTATAGAAATTCAAAGGCATAGGGCAGAGTTACAATGTGCTAATGTCTAAGTATTTGCATGCCCATTTCACACAATGCTATGTATATATAGGCCCTGTTTCAAGAAAGTATTCCAGAAAAACACCTACTTCTGCTTCACTGACTATGCTAAAGCCTTTGACTGTGTGGAGCACAACAAACTGTGGAAAATTCTTAAAAGAGCTGGGAATACCAGACCGCCTTACCTGCCTCCTTTGAAACCCGTATGCAGGTCAAGAAGCAACAGTTAGAACTAGACATGGAACAACAGATTGGTTCCAAATTGGGAAAGGAGTACGTCAAGGCTGTACGTTGTCATCCTGCTTATATAACTTATATGCAGAGTACATCATGTGAAATGCCAGGCTGGATGAAACACAAACTGGAATCAAGATTGCTGGGAGAAATATCAATAACCTCATATATGCAGATGATGCCATCCTTATGGCAGAAAGAGAATTAAAGAGCCTCTTGATGAAAATGAAAGAGGAGAGTGAAAAAGTTGGCTTAAAACTCAGCATTCAAAAAACAAAGATCATGGCATCTGATCCCCTCACTTCATGGCAAATAGATGGGGAAACAATGGAAATAGTGACAGACTTTATTTTCTTGGGCTCTAAAATCACTGCAGATGGTGACTGTAGCCATGAAATTAAAAGAAAAGCTATGACCAACATAGACAGCATGTTAAAAAGCAGAGACATTATTTTGTCAACAAAGGTCCATATAGTCAAGGCTATGGTTTTTCCAGTAGTCATGTATGGATGTGAGAGTGGACCATAAAGAATGCTGAGCGCCGAAGTTTTAATGCTTTTGAAGTGTGGTGTTGAAGAAGACTCTTGAGAGTCCCTTGGACTACAAGGAGATCCAGCCAGTCCATCCTAAAGGAAATCAGTCCTGAATATTCACTGGAAGGCCTGATGCTGAAACTGAAGCACCAATCCTTTGGCCACCTGATGCGAAGAGCCGACTCATTTGAAAAGACCCTGATGCTGGGAAAGTTTGAAGGCAGGAAGAGAAGGGGATGACAGAGGATGAGATGGTTGGGTGGCATCACCGACTCAATGGACATGAGTTTGAGCAGGCTCCGGGAGATGGTGAAGGACAGGGAGGCCTGGCATGCTGCAGTCCATGGGGTCACAAAGAGTTGGACACAACTGAGCCACTGAACAGCAACAAGAAGAAAGCATTTTTAGGCTTCAAGTCTTAGTAGGCGTCCAGGAAGTGCAGACATCGTTAGTAAGTATCCTACCCAACTGCCAACCCGACTTCCTCCTTGCCAACAGAACTCTGATGCGTCTGAGGTCTCTGTCCTTTGTTTCCCGCTTCCAGCCCTAGAAGCAGAATCTTGATGACTCTGGGACAATTGCGGTGATCTCAGTGACTGGGTTAGAGTGACTCTATGACCAGTTCTGGCCAGTGAGACATGGGGAAAAATCTGGAGGCTTCTGGGAAATGTTTCTTTGTTTCTTAAAAAATAGTCATAGAAAGAGATGGCTTCTCATCCTCCTCTGAATTTTGTCACACATCTGTTCTTTGTAATCTTAGGATGCGGCAATCGTCTGGTGAAGATAAAGGGAACCAGCCTGAGGGCAGAACCTATGAAATTTATATTTGGATATGAGTTTATATTCAAATATAAGTCACTTGGATCCTTGAGAATTTTGAGTTGCTGAGTTCTACCTTTGAACCTCTTGTCATATGAGACTGTATCTCCTTACTGAGACCATATTGAGCTAAATCTGAAAGCATCTTCAAATAATATTCAGAACTAGCTCTTGTCTCTACTCATGGGTTACTGTGTCCCTCTGCCCCATATCAGTTCTTCCACCCTCCATCTCAGCAGAAGTTCATCTAAGATGTGGAGGGTCTCAATGCCTGAAGCTCACCCTGAAGAACAGAAATACACATGGGCACAGTTATCGCCACTGATGGTAACTACCCCCATTTCTTTAGCATATCCTTGGTGTGAGGCCAGCGCCAAGCCCTTTGGACACACTATCTTTTTTTTTTAATTAATTAATTTATTTTAATTGGAGGCTAATTACTTTACAACATTGTGGTGGTCTTTGCCATACACCGACATGAATCAGCCATGGGTGTGTACACACTTATCCCTGTTATAACTGTGGGGTAGGGACTGCGGCTGTTCTCATGTGACTGATGAGAAAACTCAAGGTCACAAAAGGTAAGCAGTCTTCTCCAGGTCTCAAAGCTAGTGAGTGACAAAGTTAAGCGTCAAACCAGACCGACCACATCCTTGTCCATCACTCTGAACTCTCTCCCACTCACTAATTGTGGGAACAGCAGACTCGCTTAGGGCAGGGACCTCTTCACCCAATGGTTTCTTAGGATCAATACACAAGTTCCCTGAGAGATATGAAATCTGATTAGACTCTAAAGGTAACTGAGTAAACTTTACTGTTCGACACACATTCTCTTGTGAATTTTATTTAACCTCTCTGTAATTTAGAGCCTCTATTTGTGAGGTTGTCACAGAGACTTTCCACCGCCTACCTCCTCAGGATATGAGAAGATAAATGTGATAAAATTTTATCGAAAAGCATTTTGTGATATTGAGAGGAAAAGTACTATGGAAAGTCAGGCCACTGTTAATGGCATTTTAACAGCTCCTCCCAACTCAGGCTATTCATAATGTAATGGATGGAACATCTTAATTTGTTGAAAATTTTCCATATGGCTCCTTAAACTCTCAAGAGAAAAGGCTCCATGAAAATGAAAATGAGAAAGCAGATGTATTTTCAGCTACTGGTCAAATATTCTTTAATGTGTAAGATTTTGCACTGGACAGAAGATGAGGTTTGTGTGAAGGGGCCATTGTTCCTATTGTACAGAGGCGTATGTAAAACAGGCAAAGGATGGACCCTTTCCTAGAGGAAATAGTTCTTATGGATATCCTATATCTGCACAAATTATTTTTATTATGTTACTTAAATATGAGCAAAGTAAACCTAGGCACAGAGTCCTTATACTGGAAGATCTAATATAATTATAAAACAGATAAATTTACAAATTAGATAAAAACAAAATGGCCAAACCAAAAAACTTAGACTAATAACATTAATAGATGGACAATGTTGTTTTGTTGAAATAAAAGAAGTGGATTTGACAGAGGAAAACTCTTGTTTGAATGTAGAAGTTTCAGAGTTCTGGTTCTAGACTCAGACTGGGTTAAAATCCCGACTTTGCTTCTTACCAGCTGTGTGACTCTGGGCAAGTTATTTAATCTCCTTGAGACTCTGTCTCTTAACAGAAAAATGGAGATAATAGCAGTCATCTAAGAAAGACCCAGTTTCCCCTCCAGTCAGTCTCTCCCATCAGGAAGCTTCCATAACTCTTATCCTTCTCCATCAGAGGGCAGACAGACCAAAAACCACAATCACAGAAACTAACCAATCTGATCACATGGACCACAACTTTGTCTACCTCAATGAAACTATGAACTATGCCGTGTAGGGCCACCCAAGACAGACAGGTCATAGTGGAGAGTTCTGACAAAACGTGGTCCACTGTAGAAGGGAATGGCAAACTACTTCAGTATTCTTGCCTTGAGAACCCCATGAACAGTATGAAAAGGCAAAAAGAGGACAGTTCAGTTCAGTTTAGTCACTCAGTCGTGTCCGACTCTTTGCGACCCCATGGACTGCAGCATGCCAGGCCTCCCTATCCATCACCAACTCCCGGAGTTTACCCAAACTCATGTCCATTGAGTCGGTGATGCTATCCAACCATCTCATCCTCTGCCGTCCCCTTCTCCTCCTGCCCTCAATTTTTCCCATCATCAGGGTCTTTTCAAAGGAGTCAGCTCTTCACATCAGGTGGCCAAAGTATTGGAGTTTCAGCTTCAACATCGGTCCTTCCAGTGAATACCCAGGACTGATCTCCTTTAGGATGGACTGGTTGGACCCTTTCTACCTCCTGGTACAGGGAGGGCATGGGACAAATACATGCTATTGAGGCATATTTTGGGGCTGCGTGCACTGGGCCCTAACAGTAAATCAATTACTTGTACAGTGCCTAGTAAATAATAGGGGCTCAGTAAATGTTAGCTGTTACTATTACTAATGTTATTTGTTTTACTTCATTAATGGGAGTTAAGGAGGTTCTTATTTTCCATAAGTGTGCTTTGTATAGAGTTAATAACTTTAAGACTATTTTCAAATTCAAGATGATCAGCTCTGACATTCAAGCAAACTCTGTTAGCAAATGATCCTCATATGCACATGCTAATGAGGTGTCACTCAATCACAATAGGAAACAGCCTGTCATTAGAAAATAAGCCAAACTTGCTGCAGTTTTGGGCTTCCTTGGTGGCTCAGATGGTATTAAAATTTGCCTTACCCGAGTAGTTAATATAATTATTGCTGAAATGAATGAATGTATAACTTTTCATTACCTAATTACTCTTGAACTTAGCACAAGCTGATAAAAGAAGATGGAATGAAAAAACCCCTTGGCTACTTTCAAGGTTAGGGGCACCTACCACTGAATCCTATCCTGTGCTTATGAAGGCGCAATTTGTTGACCACTTTTTTTAAAAATGAGAACTATTTCTAAAAGGCATTATTTGGTCAGGTATGCCTAAGAAATAGACTATTTTTGTTAGGTAAAAACATGTGTGTCTGTGTGTGTGCGTTTTGTCCAGTTCCCTCAGATTTTTTCTGTTCTGTGCTGGGACATCACTTTCTTGTAGGTTGGTCTTTCTTTTGTGTTTTGGAGAATGTGGTTTCTCAGAGTTCAAATGTCAAGTGACAGTCTTTATTCATCTGATCACCAAGGAGCCTTTGGTTCCCTCCAGAAGCTCTGTAGAAACGTCTGCCACTGTTAGGGGTCTACCTGGAACGGCTCCTTTGTAGTCTCACTCTGCGTGTACTCTGGGCCCAGGATGGTAGGATGTCTTGTTGTTCTCCAATTGGCAGGAAGAGTAGCTTCCTGAAAACAGGTTACCCCAATGGGCAGAAACACAGCCCCTGGAGAGTCAATATTTGAGGACAATATAAAGCATTCTGCCTAGAGACAGAAGCCCAAGAGGGTGACTACTAACTCGTTTATGCCGGAAATCTGTACGCAGGCAACTCAAATACCACAAATCACCTGTTTTATATACTAGCATCTTTAATACTTTCTTGTAGAAAGAGAAACAACCTGTGCCATAAATATATACAAGTTCAATCTTAGAATACTCCAACTTGAGGTGAAATGCTCCTCACAGCTTTCAGGGTTTTACAGGCTTATGTGGAAAAAAAACATACACAAGTAATTGCAAATTAAAAAGTAACTCCCAGTACACTGAATTTCTGGATCCTGTTTGTTAATTCTTATATTTGGTGTATTTTTTATTGACTCCTGTTTGGAATTCTGTATCTATGTTTTTGTGCTCATGTGTACAGGAAAACCAATATTCCAGGGCTAGTGGGTTTTCACAAAGAATAACAAAATATTTATGTTGTGTTATATTTAAGCAGCAAGATTGAAAATTCTTCTCTAAATTGATTTCTGTTTCCATGTTTTCAAAGACATAGTTAAAGAAAGAAAAGGCAGTTTTGGATGCAAGTAGTACTTGAGGAACTGGTTAGGTTGGAATGGTTCAAAATGTAAAAAGCCTCACTCACCCTCCACCCAGGATAAGCATCCAACCTGGGATATACTCTCTTTCATACACTTGCTCCCCACACTCTCTCCTCCTTATAAATAAATCTTTCATACTGTTGATTCAAAAGAAGAAAAACATGGGCTCTCTCAGGGACTTGCCCTTCCTCAGCTCAGGCAAGCGAAACGTCAGCTAAAACCACCGCAGGCAGAATGGAAATGCCAAACCTGCACGTCAACTTTTCCAGAGTTAAAATCAAGGGGCTGTGAAGGATTAAGTCCTCTTTTCTTGGCTCAGGGAATCCTAGAGGGATTAACATCAATGCCACTTAATGGAAGGGGTCTCTGCCTGCAGAGTTTACTAGATTTGGATGAGAGAGAAGAAAAGGAATAAATGTTTCTGGAGCCAAATATAAAAATCCAGGACTTTCAGGTTAGCCAAAAATGCCTTTTTACCTCTGTGCCACAGTCTTCACTGGCACCCGACTGTGCTATAATAATTGCTGCTATTAGCTGAGCACTAACTGTATGCCAGGCTTTTGACGTATATAATTTCGACTCCTCACAATAACCTAGCAAAAAAGGTAAAGTCGCTCAGTTGTATCTGACTCTTTGCGACTCCATGGACTATACACAGTCCATGGAATTCTCCAGGCCAGAACACTGGAGTGGGTAGCTCTTCCCTTCTCCAGGGGATCTTCCCGACCCAGGGATCCAACCCAAGTCTCCCGCATTGCAGGCAGATTCTTCACCAGCTGAGCCACAGGGGAAGCCTGGTAGGAAAGGTAATCTTATCCTTATTTCATAGATGAAGGAGACAGAGGATCAGAGAAGCTTGAAAATTGTCTAAGTCACGTACCCAGTAAATAGTGAAACTGGGCTTTGACCTTAGCTCTGCTTGACTCAAAACTTGTTCTCTATTTACCGCTCCATGTTTGTTTATTGCAGAGACAGAGCCCAGATGGTGCTCAGAGAGTGACACTGGTACCAGATAGTAAAGAAACTCTAAGAGGGTAGGCTAAGAATGCAGCTTTCTCTGTGACACCACCCAGACGAGCATGGAGTTCGTGACCCTAGAGAGATCTCAGTACTAATAACCTGCTGTCTACTGACATCTCGCCAAGGCTGTCTCTTGGGACCTGAGTTGTTGTTTAGTCACTCAGTCATGTCCAACTCTTTGCAATCCCATGGATTGCAGCACCCCAGGCTTCCCTGTCCTTCACCATCTCCCAGAGCTTGCTCAAACTTATGTCCACTGAGTTAGTGATGCCATCCAACTATCTCATCCTCTGTCATCCCCTTCTCTTCCTGCCCTCAATCTTTCCCAGCATCAGGGTCTTTTCCAATGAGTTGGCTCTTTGTATCAGGTGGCCAAAGTATTGGAGCTTCAATTTCACCATCAGTCTTTCTAATGAGTAGGTCACCTATTCAGAATTCATGCTGCCTTCTGCCTGGGAGTGCCCTCTCTCCCAGGAGGACTCAGTCCAGATAGAGTGTGATACCTCTTCTGATCCCCTCACAGAAAATTTGAC
This sequence comes from Giraffa tippelskirchi, assembly GCF_054371585.1. Taxonomy (NCBI): domain Eukaryota; kingdom Metazoa; phylum Chordata; class Mammalia; order Artiodactyla; family Giraffidae; genus Giraffa; species Giraffa tippelskirchi. Next base: position 157,146,380 of record NC_137283.1, on the reverse strand, counting down.
AATGCCCTCCTACATACCCTCACATTGTCCCCTGTCTGGAGTCCTACCACCCGCATCTCATCTCCATCCAAGAAAGGAACAATATATCTCTCAAGTCATGTTTTCTTCTTCCTTATTTTTCATTTTATTCTATCTGTGTGTCTTGGTTAGATAGTAGGTTTCCCATTTCTAACAAACCTTCAATCATGCATGCCAATAGTTGCAGATCCCGTGATATCAATTCCTGTTGTGAACATTGTATGACATGCTTTGAAAATATAATGAATCAATAGATGCTGGCCAAAACCACTTATCAGTGAGCTCCATCTGTTACTGTTTTCACTGAGTCTTGACTTCTCTCCATTTTCAGGCCTATCTTTTGCCCAGGCTGTAGGCCTCTGATACCAGCTCCCCCCAAGTCTTGTGCAATATGGAAAGTAGTCTTGTGCAATATAGAAAGTAATAGCTGTCCAAGGAGGTGTGCGTGCTCAGGAGCAGTCTAGTGTATCCTCCTCTGCCAATGGAAAGAGTACGGAGTTCGGAATCACAAGACCTAGCTTAGTGGCCATGCGATTGTAGAGAAGTCACTTTATGTGGTTTATCTCATCTCTAAAGCAGTATTACCTCACGGAGTTTTTGTTGGCTGTGTTTGGTTCACTAGACACCACTGGCACAGGACCTAGGACTCATACATTGGCCCTCAAAAGCTATGGAGACCTGGCCCAGATAATTAGATCCAAATTATAAAAATAAAGCTTCAAAATCAAATTTAATAAGAAAACAACTAAACGCCTAAAAAGATATAACATCAGATCCACTTTTTTAGTAAAGTTTAGTGTTTCTGAAGCTCTCACTACGTTAGAAAATTAGTTGTGGGTTAATTTTTTTTACTTTGCAAAAATTCCTGAGAATCTAGATGATCTCCAAGGAATGATCGCTGACCCTAAAGTATATAACTTGAGCAAAACAAGCAATTTTAAATTACTATGATAAAATTCTATTTAAAGTGGGTTATGGGTACATTTCAGTATGTTTGCTATGATGCGGGAAGCTCCAAAACTCAATCTGAGGACCCAGGGTGATCTTCAAATAATGTGAGTTGTGAGGTTTAAGGGCTTTACACACGTGTTTAGTGAACAGGCTTCCCAGGTGGCTCAGTGGCAAAGAATCCATCTGCCAATGTAGGAGACACAAGAGACATGAGTTTGATCCCTGGGTTGGGAAGATCCCCTGGAACAGGAAATGGCAACCCACTCCAGTATTCTTGCCTGGAAAATCCCATGGACAGAGGATCCTGGGGGGTGGGGGGGGATGTGTATCGGGGTACAGTCCATAGGGTCACGAAGACTTGGACATGACTCAGCACGCACGAATTTACCATCTGCATTTACCATGCATTTACCACTGGAAAGATCTACAGAAGAAATGTCATTGCCCCCAAAGTCCACCAGCCAGGAACCTCTGGGAGCCATTAACCCGGTGGTTCTCAAATCTACCCGATTATTCAAAACTGGAAGGGAGTCTGGGTGACGCCTGGAGATGGGTGTTTTAACCAGCACTCCAGATGATTCTAACAGACCAGATTTGGGAACAACTGGACTTTAACCAGAGTTCCTCCCCCATCTCAGTTCATTTCATTTTATCCTAGGTTTGCCCTTTTGGAAAAGAACAGCTGATTGCTCTCATCTAGACCGCATTTCTTCATGAACTTGACTGCTGCCAAGTCTTTCTCAGCCAGCCAGGATGAGGCCAAAGCCGTTCATGACCCAGTGAAACATGGCTTTGTCTCCAGCCCTTTCCATCTCAAGCCCTCCCAGTCCCCAAGAGCTTACTTCCTGACCTGTCCTTCCCCGTCCAAATCTCATCCTTTGCACTGTCCTTAAATTTCCTCCTCGACTCTCAGATGCTGGCTGGCCTGTCTCTACTCTTTCCTGCAATATGTTTTCTATTCTCATTTTGCAATAATGGGCAGTAGCAGGAACTCCAGGGTAAGAGCTCTATCATAGCTAGAGGTCAAGAGAGTGGAAATAGGAAAGAAGCAGTGTTATATCCTGAGACCGCCAGCAGAGCCAGAGTTGCTGGGGGGGTGGGGATGGAAAGAGAGCAGGGAGAGGTTGAACTTTGCCCTTCCCAGGACTTTCCCCTTCCTGGGGCAGGAAGTGAATAGGGTGCCAGAATTTTAGAGCTGGGTAGGGCCCGACTCTACTAATCCAGACTGGAGTTTGGAAGGAGGTTGTCTGCTGGAAATGTGATGCTTGGTAATTTTAGTAAGAGTTTTATTTTGGCTGCAAAGTTCAAGGTGGCTGCCCTTCTTCCCTGGGAGAGGCCTTCCGCCCTTGAGGTCCTTGCACTCAGTTGATTTGTGCAACAACACCACCAGAATTATTCAGCATTTACCTACAGGCCCAGGGCATACCTCAAAACCTGCAGATTTAATTATTTTTAATGGGATGCAGCTAATTTAATGGAGGTATAGATAGATAATTAAAATTAAGATAAATTTTCTTATTGCAGAAGCTCCTCGGCACACTCAGATTTTGCCTTATAACTGTGCAAATAACACCACCAGCAGTAACTGCGGTGCGCCAGTGATTCATTTGCATCAGAATCCCCCTGGGGGTTGGGTGGGGTGGGCGGTAGTTTGCTGAAAATGCAGATTCCTGGGTTCAGGTGCCTGAAGTTGGAATATCTGGGGTATGAGGCCCAGGAATCTGCACACTTAGATAGACTTTCAGGTGACCCTTAAGAATTGCAGGGACTTCCCTGGCAGTCCAGTGGTTAAGACTTCACCGTCCAATGCAGGAAGTGTGGGTTTGATCCCTGGTCGGGCAGCTAAGATCCCACTTGCTGCATGGCCTAAAAATCAAAGCAGTCTTGTAACAGATTCAATAAAGACTTTAAAAATGGTCCACATTAAAAAAAATCTTGAAAAAAAAGAATTCCAAAGAGGCCTTTAATGAGATCTATTATGGGCTGGAGACATTATCTTACTAGAAAAAAATTTTCTCAATCATCTTATAAGGTAGATAGTATCATTTCTGCTTTTAAATTGTTGACTAAAAAAAGATGTACCACTTGAGAGTTATGAGTTAAGTTTTATTTGGGGCAAAATGAGGACTGCAGCCCGGGAGGTAGCATCTCAGATAGCTCTGAGAGACTGCTTCAAAGCGGCAGTTGGGGGAAAGTCAATATGTAAGGTTTTGGTGAAGGGGGAGTTCAATACCATTAAGCATTCATTTTACAAAAAGTTTGTTGCTAGTCACAGGACCTGATATCACCATGAAGGGATTTAGTGCTTTTCTAGATATGAGGAAATGCAAGGATTGGGATCATAAAATCTGTTCCTAAAACGTCTGTCTAAAGACCTGTCCCAGTCCTGTGGCCACTGCTGAGTTTTCCAAATTTGCTGGCATATTGAGTGCAGCACTTTCACAGCATCATCTTTCAGGATTTGAAATAGCTCAACTGGAATTCCATCATCTCCACTAGCTTTGTTTGCAGTGATGTTTTCTAAGGCCCACTTGACTTCACATTCCAGGATGTGGCAATTTGTAGTTGACAAAACCAAAGCTTAGAAAATTGAATAACATCTCTAAGATCATATAGCTAGTAAATGGCAAGGCCAGGATTCGAATCCAGGTCCACCTAATTCTAAATTTCTGTCCCCTTTGCAAATGGCCCCCACATTCTGACAGAGGTCCCAGGGCAGACAGGCCTTCGAAGCTGCCCATATGTCGTCATGGAGACAGCAGGGAATGGGGGTGGGAGAGCCTCCTACCTTTGTGGGAGGTGGATGGCAGTTGTGCCCTCTCCCTTATATTATTTGATATTTATTCTCCTTTTAACCGTGGGGGTCTCACACCTCTGGGGAGTCCATGCTCCCTACTGGACAGGGCACTTTAGCTGACCCATCTTTTAGAGAATTCTGATGAGAAGCAACGGTGTGAGAGGCTGTTGGGAACCACCCAACCCCCATCTGCTCCCCTCCCAGGGCCAGGGGACTGTGTGCTGGCCAGAGGGACTGGGTCCCGCCACCCCCCAAGTACGTGACTCCTCCTAGTTAGCTAAATCATACTGGGAATGCCATCCTGCTTGTCAGCGATTCAGTTGTGGGCAAGTGACCCAGCTCTTGTCGATGAGAGAGAGAAAGCCCCCTGGCAGGTTCCTGAGAGGGATTTCTGGGGGTTCCCTTGCCAAGAGCCGTCCCAGCGGCTCCATTGGAAGAGGCTGGGCTGTCGCACAACGCTAGGGGGCACCAGCACACAGGCTTCTAGGTGAACAGAGCCCCTCGGGACAGCTGGAAGGCTACTGTTAAGGCCGAAAGCCGGGGAAGGGCGGCCCCCACCCCACCCCCGGAGTCAGGAGGCTTGGCTGTGCAGGGAGAGTGGGTTTTCCTGAACCAGGGCACCGCCTGGTACTGCCAGCCCCAGGTTTACACGTTAGCATCAACCGAAAACAGGTCTGGAAACACTGAACCGTGTAGGCACAGTCAACAGGCTTTCTGGTTAAACTGTGCTGCTCTCTTTATTTAACAAAAGCCCGATTCTGGAGCCTCCTGAAGTTAGTTTAGTCCTGGTTAGTCCAATCAGTCCATCCTGAAGGAAATCAGTCCTGAATATTCATTGGAAGGACTGACGCTGAAGCTGAAACTCCAATACTTTAGCCACCTGATGCGAAGAACTGACTCACTGGAAAAGACCCTGATGCTGGGAAAGGTTGAATGCAGGAGAAGGGGATGACAGAGGATGAGAGGGTTGGATGGCATCACCGATGCGATGGACATGAGTCTGAGCAAGCTCCGGGCGTTGGTGATGGACAGGGAAGCCTGGCGTGCTGCAGTCCATGGGGTCGCAAAGAGTCGGACATGACTGAGCAACTGAACTGAACTGAAGTTAGTTTATCCTGAAGCTCTCCTGAGAGGATAAACATTGTAGGTTTGGAATCTTTGGGAGGATCGATCAGGCGGGACTTTGGCTGCCCAGTGTGGAGCAGTTCCTGCTGCGAGGCCCCAGGGGAGAGGCCGGGGCCCAGGCAAACGATCCCCTGCTGGCAGCGAACTCGGCTTCCCCCTGGGTCATCCAAAGCCACGGCTCTGTGCTTTCATTTCCCCTGGGCCTTTAACTGTTCACTTCCTCAGGATGCTCGGCTGTCTAGAAACTTCTGTGTCTGACCAGAGTTCTGCGATTCTCTGTCCCTCTACTGCCAGAATCTTCCCTGACCCCTGACCCTCCACTTCCTGGCAGGCCTCGGCCAAACTGCTCAGCCTGAATCCACGGTAGAAATTCTTCTGCAAGATGTTGGTTGTTTTCCTTGAACATCACACAATGGAGCAAATGATGTTTCAATGGTCTTTAAAAATATAGACTTCTCCCATGAGTGCAATTACACATGCTCAGTGCAAAGAACAAGCAGATCATCAAAGAGGTCACACACTGCAAAGCAAATCCAAAACCGAAGTAATCTTGACACCCAGAGGGGAGGGCGGCTGAGCGTTTGTTCATTTATTTTCCATCTCCTTGGTTTAATATTTTATCACCGTTAAAACTGTTACCACCTACGTCATGATGATCATATGACTATTATTGCTGTTATTCAGCATTATTTTTATTATTTTTGTTCTTGTCATAGATGATAAAGTTGTTGTTATGCCACATTAGGCAGAGTTTCTCTGTGCCGAACTGGTACCTGATTTAACAAAAATGACTAGCAGGATTCACCTAAGATGTAGCCACATATCGCTGTACTGGCTGGTGTCTCTTTGAAGGCTGAGACTCCCCAAATATTCCAGGTCCCTCTGGAGACAGGGACCACCTCATGCTTACAGAAGAGACTTGGTGGATGCTCTGTCCCTTCCTGAACCTATGAACAAATTTAGAAACACCCCCCCAACACACACACCTTCCTTCATGATCCTAGCTACTGTATTGTCAAACAACAGCAGAAAACATAGGCCCCAAATGGTATCACTTGTGCTAAAACCCATGACACCAAACCTAGATTTAATATCTAACCTAACTGCAGTTGTGATCATCACCAGAAATGTCATCTTAATCAACTGGTCTGGAATTTTCTGGTCAGCACCATGGGAGAATAGGCATGTGTATGGTAAAATCCTTGATGCTCCCACCAATCCCCTCCTCCCCCCTCCATCCTGAGCTAAAAACAATCCTTTCCCTTTGCTAACAGCTCGCCTACCCCTCTCTTCTTCCCTTAAAAACCTTCCATTTTGTACAACCCCTTGGAGGGCCTTCTAGCTGCTAGATGGGATGACGCCCAATCCATTCACGAATGGCCCTAATAAAGCCGATTAGAGCTTCAATTTTACTCGGTTGAACTTTTTTTTTTAATTTAACAGAATACACAGTGGCTCAGTGTAAAGAATCCGCCTGCCAATGCGGGAGACACAGGTTCCATCCCTGGTCTGAGAAGATCTCAAACGCTGTGGAGCAACCAGGCCCATATGCCATAACTATTGAGTCTGTGCTCCAGAGCCAGGAACCACGACTCTGAGCCCACGGGCCACAACTACTGAAGCGTGAGCGCCCTAGAGCCTGTGTTCCGCAACAAGAGAAGCCACTGCACTGAGAGGCCCGCTCATTGCAACTGGAGAAAGCCCGTGCGCAACAGTGAAGACCCAGTGAAGCCAGAAATAAATAAATAAATAAAATTATAAAACAGAATATGCAGGCCTACAAGCCAAAGGGAGGGCCTCTTGGAACAGATCTTCGCAACACAAAATTCCTAAGGGCACTGGGGCCCAGGACCTACGGCCGAAGGTTTGGAGGGGTTGTGACTGGTCCCCTTGGCATTCCCTGAGCGTGTTTATTTTTTTCTAAATAAACTTGGAGGCAAAGTTTATTACCTTGCGTAAGGAATATTATTACCCTTTAGCAGAGCCTTCAAATTTTTTTCCAAGTCAACTCAGAAGCCTGGAAGCAGCCGTGGCCCACAAAGGTGCACAGAGGGTGTCTGAGGACAACTTTGTCTTGGGAAACTTCCTAAGTCCCCTCAGGGGGCCACACAGGGCTGGAGCTGAACAAGGCAGAGAGAGGGCATTGCCCATTTGCCCAACCTCAGAAGTTTTTAAGTCCTGGAATTTTTTAAAGATTTTATTTTTAATTGGAGGATAATTGCTTTCCACTGTTGTGATGATTTCTGCCATACGTCTAAATGAATCATGTCCCCTCCCCCTTAAACCTCCCTCCCACCTCTCCCCCCGCACCCCAGCCCTCTAGGCTGTCAGCATCCCGTTGGGCAGCAAGGCCCTGACCCCCTCCCTCTAGTAGTAAGAGCCTCAGGCAAGCAGGTGGCTCAGGCCTCAGCCCCTGAGGGCGCTGTATATACAGTACAGTATAGAATCTGGGGGGCTTCCCAGGTGGCTCTGTGGTAAAGAGTCTGCCTGAAGTGCAGGCGCCTCAGGAGACGCCAGTTCAACCCCTGCGTCGGAAAGATCCCTCGGAAGAAGGCCTGGCAACCCACTCCTGTATTATTCCCTGGAGAATCCCCTGGAGGAGCCTGGTGGGCTACAGTCCATGGGGTCGCAAAGAGACATGACTGAAGCGACTGAGCACATATACCTAGAATCTTGGAAGGCGCTAAATACTATGAGAACTGCTTTGTGAAGTCTTACATTGCTGCTGAAAGGAACTGGTGACCTTCAGCTAGTAAGCATGTGTTTTCATAGCAATCTGACCTCAGTGCTGGAACTTCTAAGTGACCTCCCTCTCTCCCTGCCCTCCCTTGCCTGCAGGCTCACCTGACACCAATCCATCTCTCTACTCAGGGGTCAAGGAGGTCTTTTCAAACATAAACAGGACGTCTCTGCCTGAGACCCTTCGGCAGGGCCCTTCCAGCCTGGTTGACAAAGAATGATGTCCACATGTTCCCTTTGGTGCTTGCAGTTTTTGGTGATTGGGTTCCTGCCTCCCTAACCTGCTATCTCCACCACACTATGAGTTCCTTGAGGATAAGGATCACAGCTGATTAGATTTCGATCCACAGGACCGAGGTTTCCACTAGGAAATCTAGTCAGGCTCCCAGCCGGAAGGGCGCAGGTAAACAGTGGGCAAAGGAAGCAAATAATCTCTGTGAGGGAGGGATATCCTTTCTCGAATTTAATAATAGATGGAGTAAAACCTTACACTTAGAAGCGGGGGAGGATTTTGCAGTGTGTCTTCTGTGCTGGCATTCAAAACTATGTCCTACTTCAGCATGAAGGCGGCGAGAGGTACAGCTGCCCTTGACTTTGTAGATTTCTCAAGGCTCAGTGAACACTAGAGTAACTGAACATTTTAACCTCAGGCTTCTCATAGAGCCTTTTAAAGAAATCACCTTTGGAAGAGATGTGAAGATTAGTAGGCAAGAGGAGATAGCCTCAACACCCTTCATCTTTACCTGGAAAAATAACCAAGGGCACAGTAAAATGTGTTCCCAAGATCACTGAATAACAGGCAGGAGGGTCTTTAAAACCTGCCTGCAGCCCCGTATCAGCTGTCTTCCTTAGAGCAAGGGGCTGTGGGGAAGATAAGGGAGATCCCTTTTAGACGAAACAGTTCTGCCTTCTGTAAACAGCCATGTAACATTCTCAGCGAATCCAAGAGCTGGACTGGAGTGAGGAATCACAGGAACAATCTAACCTTGAGGGGGAAAAGGTAATATTACTGAGCAGATATCATATTTGCTGTGCAGAACAGATAACATCATGAATTTATATATTGTGAACGCTGAAAAACAGTTATTCTCAGGGCAGAATCAAAGGCAAAGGTAGAATGTAGTTCAGAGAGAGATTCAGGCAGCCGGACTATGTCACAGCGACAGACTCTGCTTTGAGCTCTGGCCACTCATTGTTGATGCCAGTAATTTGAGAATTAATTATGTTTAACTTACAGGTCAACTGGAAATGACTTTGTCCTTAACGGTTTGAGTGAAATCAACTTGTACTTCCATCCTGCATGTACTTGGAGACCTAGTAACCCTTTCAGGCTTTTTTTGAGGAATTCACAGAGTGAGGGCTCTAAGTATTACATTTCCCCTGGGTCACCCTCCAACTTAGAAATCTCAATTCCACAAAGTCAATTCAGTTTATGAAACATCTCTTCATCCCAACTTGTACCTCACTGCCTTAACTGGCCACTATTTGGGTAATTTTGTTTTCCAAAATGCCATTGACCAAGGCTGTGTGTGTAGCTGACTTTTGCTGACAGTTTGAGGTCATTGAGAGGTTTATATCAGCCTTGAGGGTTTTATATCAGCATCTGAATCTAAGTCTGAAGTCAAATCTGAATTAAATCTAGAACTAAATATTGGACTTCCCAGCGCTTGTATTTTGTCTGTTTTATCAAGAGTTCTATGGGCTGTTTTACCACCCATATTTCTCCCCACTTCTATGCCCTCACCCTTCCCTGACCTTCTGTTGTTGCTTAGTCACTAAGTTGTGTCTGACTTTTGCAGCCCCATGGACTGTGCCCACCAGGCTCCTCTGTCCATGGGATTTCCTAGGCAAGAACACTGGAGTGGGTTACCATTTCCTCCTCCAGGGGATCTTCCCGACCCAGGGATCAAATCTACATCTCTGGTGTCTCCTGCATTGCAGGTGGGTTCTTTACCACTGAGTTACCTGCGAAGCCCTCCCTGACCTTCTCCCTGTGCTCAATTCACTTCTCCCCACTTTACCCAAATTTTCCCTAACCTTTTATACACAGCATTTTGGCTGTTTCTCTACACTGCCTCTTCCAGACGAACAACTGAGGCCTCACTTCCCAACTAGAGAAACCTACCAAAGTGTTTTTTATTTTATTTATTTATTTACAGTTCCAATGTTTCATATTTACTACTGAGTCTCAGATTGATAGTGAGGAAATAAGAAACATCAGGAGCCAAGCATTATAGTAGTGATGTTCTCACTGTGATTTGGCTGCTTAAAAAAAAGGTCTTAACGTGTGCCACTTTTTATGTGAGGCTTCTTATAGACCCAGCTTGGTTCTTCTCCAATGTCTTCTCTTGGAGTTGTACCTGATCTTATTGCCAGTTTTCATTCGAATCCATTGAGGAATGGGACGATTCTGCTTTTGTTTCTTGGCCAGGAATCGCTTGATCCTGAAAGTCTTGTGAGAAGACATGGTGAGGAGAGAACTCAACCACACACAGGATGGCGGAGAAGAGAAAAGAGCCAAAGTATTTTTTAAAACAAGGGCAGTTCTTTTGTTCTGAGCAGAACTCTGGTGTTAGCGGGTAAATATTTTTTTATTTTGGATACATGGACAATTCCTGGTGAGAGCAACCTTCTGGTATTTCTGAATTTTATTTAACTCCTGTGTTATATTTTTTAAAATATGGTAGTTTAACAGTGAGGAAGGGTCAGAAATAGCATGTTGCTGTGAATGATAAAGAGATGAACCTTGTCTTCACAAAGCTTACAGTCCAGTGGGACCAGAAGCGTAACAATGACTATACATCGAAGTACTGTATCATTAGTTTAAAGCTGGATGATAACAAGCCCTGGCTGCACATGTTCCAACTTCTAAGACCAGCTGGAGACTGTCAGCAACCTGGCAGGCTTCACCCCTGGGCTCTGATCAGCCGGGCAGGGACCAGGACCCTGTCCCCAAGGAGGGATGTCCAACGGGCACTTGTCCCTGATGAGGTCTGAGCCTCCTGCAGGCCACAGAAGTCCTTGCTATTGGGTTGTATTGGGAGTTAACTCTCCTTTCTCCATCGACTTGAGTCCTTGGGTTCAGTGTATATAAGACGCTCAGCGGTTTTGTATGAAATATTCATTCAAACCCAAACAGGAAAAGCCTGCCTGGCTCCTGGCAGCCTCTGGGAGGCCGGTTTTCTCGGTTCCTGGAGGACACTTCCCAGGCTGAACTGAACGAAAGATGAAGCTCAGGGGGTGGGAATCCAGAGTGTGAGGAAATGAAATGACAAGAAACCAGGTTTGCTGCACAACGGACCTGAAGTTAAGAGCTCACAGGGAGAGTTTTGCTCTCCTGGGGATTTTGTGAAAATGTGATTCGGAACCACTCTTTTAAGAGAATGTGGTTTTGTAAGATTAAGGAAACTTTTAATATTAGGGGAAAAAAGAATTTTTATCATTTATGCCCTGTCGACTTTAAAAAGGGTTTTTTGAGGTGGCTTAAAATATTAAAGCCAGTGTAAAGTAGGGCAGTGGAAGTAGAGATAAGAAGCAGCTCAGAAACCAAGGGCTAAGGGCGACGTGGATAAATTTAGTGCTTGTTCTGGAAGCTTCTAATTCAGGACATAAAGGTGGTCATGACAGGTTGTGCAGTTCATGTAGCCTGGTTAGAGAAAACCTTCTAGAGAGAAGGATATTTTTCCAGGTACTGAATTTTTCTGAGGTTATTCCTCACATGTGTGCATGTGTGTGCTAAGTCACTTCAGTCGTGTCTGACTCTTTGTGATCCCATAGACTGTAGCCCACCAGGCTCCTCTGTCCATGGGGTTTCCCAGGCAAGAACAGGGGAGTAGGGTGCCATTTCCTCTTTCTGGGGATCTTCCTGACCCAGGGATCGAACTGGCATCTCTTACATCTCCTGCATTGGAGGGCGGGTTCTTTACCACTAGCGCCACCTGGGAAGCCCATTATTCCCCATAGGCGGGGCATTGGAGAGTAACTTGAATAATCTCTTTGCAGTGATTTGGTAAAAGGTATAAAAACAATAGGGCTTCCCTGGTGGCTCAGCAGTAAAGAATCTGCCTGCAATGCAGGAGACCTGGGTTTGGTCCCTGGGTCCGATCCCTGGGTCGGCGAGATCCCCTGGAGGAGGGCATGGCAACCCACTCCAGTATTCTCATCTACAGAATCCCCACAGAGGACAGAGGAGCCTGGCAGGCTGCAGTCCATAGGGTTGCACAGAGTCGGACACGACTGAAACAGCTAAGCAGCAGCAGCAGCAGCAGCATAAAAACAATAAAATGAAAAGACTAAGAAAACTTGATCAAGCCTTGGTGTTCATTTGCAGGATGACCAGACTCCTGCCTTCTCTGAGCTCTTATACACTGCCCACCACACCACAACCCCCGCCAATCTCACAAGGTAACTAAGGAAAAAAGAATGCCTTTGCTAAAATTGCTGGATGAGAGCAAAAAGGAAAAAAAAAGGGCTGTAGGAGGAGCTGATGGTAACCACTGGAGAACAAGAAGAAAAAAGTGAATTTGCAACAAAAATAATTATAGAGGATGTGAAACCCCGTTACTCACAGAATACAGATTTAAGATGGCGACCCCAGACTCAGGCAAGACTTCAAAGTCTTTTGTCTAGAGCACCGACACTGATTTCTCTAAAGGAATCCTGGTTAGGGAGCTCATTAGCCAACGGAGGTAACAAAAGACATGATTTTACCTTCACTTACACAAGTCAAAAAATAGGAGGTAATTGTTGGAGAAAGATTTGACCTTTGGATAACAAAAAGTAGAAGAAAAACTTGCCTCTTTGAAGCTTAGGTTATAGGAAGAAAACATCAGGATACTTTAACTCTTGAGCCTCAAGCGTCACATCAGTTTCCATGGTTGTAAAGGATTTCCAACAGTGCCCTGTTCCCTGCAGGTGAGGCTTTGAAAGCGTGCGCTTGTGGGCACTGCTTCCTGGGAGAGAGCCTGCAAATCTCAGTGCCCAGAGTCACAGCCGTGACTGGGGAGAGCTGGTCTGTCCTCCTGGAGAACTCGGAAAGGCTCCGCGGACCAGGGCAGGGACCACTTTGAAATCTGAAGGTGAGTCTTTCAGGATTTCTGCCACTGTCTCAGTCTTTGCATTCCTAGGACTCCTTATTCAATCCATACGTGTGTTTTGAGTAGCTCTCTGAGGCCAGCCATCGCTCAAGGGGCTCGCATCACCAAGAACAAGAACAGACACATCCCTGCTCTCTGTAACGAAGCAAAGAGCCAAGTGAGGCACTAGGGCGAACGGTGTCTGCTAGGGTCTACAACAGAGGAACGTGAACTGGCTGGGCTGGGGCGGAGGCTGGAGGGAGATGGGTGGACTGCTCCCGGGGTGAGGCGCTGGAGCAGGAGGGTGGCTGGTAAGTCAAGGGCAGATGAGGGAGGGAGGGATGGCATTTCCTGCAGAGCAGAGGATGGAGCTGAAAGAGGCCTCACGAGGCTCAAAGGCTTCATCCCAAGAGGAATGGGACACGGTAGTGGTGTTGTAAGTTGAGGAGGGCATTGAAAGGATCACTTTGGCTAAGGTCTGGTGGCTCAGATGGTGAAGAATCTGCCTGCAGTGCAGGAGACCTGCTTGCAATCCCTGGGTCAGGAAGATCCCCTGGAGAAGGAAATGGCAACCCACTCCAGTATTCTTGCCTGGAGAACCCCATGGACAGAGAATCCTGGTGGACTACAGTCCATGGGGTCACAGAGTCGGACACGACTGCGTGACTAACTTGGAGGATGAATTAGAGAAGAGCCTGAATCATGTTGCTTTATTCCTTTGAATAACTCTTATTTTACTTCCTCAAGCTTAGGCGATTTATTTGGATACTGCTATGGCTTGGATTAGTTAAGATTACAGTGACCCCACATCCCAGTTTGCCTGGAGCAGCCCTCATTTAGATCTATGGTCCTGATACGATTATTAATAGTGCCCGTTCACTCTCAAAAGTGGCTGAGTTTGGGCAACGAATTATATGCTTGCTCTTGCTAGAATATCTTTACTCACTGTTACAGAACACCCAACAGACTGGCTTGCTGGCAAGGGTGGTTCCTGACTGTCCTTCTGAGAGAGGCCAGAGCAAGGGCAGCCTCAGGGTTGGCTGCTTCTCCGGTCTAAGGTGTCTTCACCAGCCTTGTTCTCTACTCGGCCTCCCAGGGTGTCAGCCCCATCCACAGCCTGGCTTCACACCGTCTAGAGAGACGTTCTCTTCCAGCAAGTCTCTGCTCGTGTCTCATTAGCCCAGACTGGGTCACAGGCCCCCACTGACCTGATGCCATGGAAGTCTGAATGCCACTCTGTGCCTGAACCCACAACTGCAGGACATGAGATAGCATTAGCCCCTTTTCTGTCTTAGACTGATCCAGGCTCTCCTGATTTGGGCGTCCACCTCCCCCAAAGTCCATGCGCTGCATGAGGTAGGGGAGGGGACTTAGGTGAAAATCTGAATTCCTTTAGGAAAGCAATAAGGGAGGATGGATTCCAGACGCAGTCAACGAAGGTGGACAACCCAGACGCGAGGACAGGAGGATTCTTCTGTTGTTGGGTTGGGGGAGCTGTTTGACAGTTCTAGCATTTACCCTGGACTGAAGGATGGTCCCCCTCTTTGGGGGAAGATTGTCTTCTTCGACTGAGCGCTCAGCTTCAGGAGGAAACACCTGGAGCAGTAGGGGAGGGCAGGGACCTGCTAACCGGCCAGTTCAGGGGACCCAAGCCTGGCGACCAACAGGGCGACAGAGGCTGTGGTCACATCACCCTCCAACCACTGTGGCCTTTTGGAAGGGGAGAGCTCTTTGCCTTTAAGGGACAATGAAATTCCTCACGACATACCTCATTAGCAAATCTGCGACCAGACACACTCAAGAGTATTCAAGAACATCCAAGAACCAGGAGACTTAAGAACTGACTCTTTCAGATTCATTTTGGAAGCTGAAATTCACTTCTGTGTTTTCCTTTCTATTTGTTTTGGTGTCACTGAGCTCCTGACATGGTATATTATATACTTTATCCGTAATACTGACTCAGCCTTCACAACTTTATCTTCCACAGATTACTTTTTCTGAGTCCCAGGAGACACTGAGACTGGGTCAGGAAAAGACAAACCTGAATGTGTTTACCTCTGACTTGGAATCCTTAACTCAAATCTTTAAATTAAAAGGTAAGCACTTTAGAACTGACCATTATTTTGTATTTTCTGACTTTTGGCTTTTGTGCATTAATACAATAGCTAACCTCATCATCTGGGGGGAAGAATTAGATAATTTTACCCTGAGCTTGGAGAAGAGTGGAGTCGATCTTTTTTTCTTGATCCTGGAGCCACTTCTGGAAAGTCAGGCCTTATCCTTCCAGCCATGCCCGCCTGACATGAGCGGCTGGAGGAGAGATCAGTGATAGGGCCACTGCCCTGTAGCCAGCAAGTGAGCATTTTTGTTGGGTCAAGGGACACCTTGGGGGGGGCTGCAGCCACATGTGAGACCTTTTGCTGTTGTCCCCCAAGGCTGGAGGCTGCAGGATGTGCCCTGGGGGCCAGGCCTGGGGGTGGGGTCTGAGTGCACCCAGCCGCCGGGCCGCCGGTGAGGAGGCCCTGAGGACAGAGAAAGCACCGTCATCCAGTGGCACCAACAATCAAGGTGGGGTGGGGGGGCATGATGGCATCTCTGCCTCCTTCCCTTCACAGCACGTTGGAAGGAGCCGGGCAAGGCGGGCAGGATGGGGAGAGAGTCAGCCCTGCCCGTCCTCACATGGAATCTCTGAAGCGAGGGCCTTGTCATTGCTGGCAAAAAGCAGGTAGTTGACTGTGGTACCTGATGCCACGGCTATTACTGTTCAGTCAATAAAAATGCATAAATGGGCCATGGGAGTGCTGAGCAAAATCACAAAGATACTGGACACTGAATGAGCTTTGTGTTGATGTTCTTTTTTTCTCTCCTTCCAAAAAGAGGCAATAATGGAAGCATGGCATAAATCACTTACGGGCAAAACGAGACAAATTTCTAAAATGGGCGGCAGCCCACAACCAATTTCACATCGAAAGCCGCTTCTTCTAAATGCTGAAAAGCTATAAATCAACAAGCCTAATGGATTTCATCCTGTCTCTGCAGGATCTTCTAGGGCATTGAATTGAGAAGGTAATACATCAGCTGGGGAAATCCCTTCCTCAAAGTGCACAACCTTGAACATTTTTGAAGCAAAATGCTCCAAGCTGAAAGCTCTCCTTTCTCCTCATCAGGGGGCCTTGAGAGGCTGGCTAGCCTCTCCACCAGACGCAGAGCTCACTTCCAAGTGAGGCGGAAAGGACGCGCCGGGAACCAGCTCTGTCCCTCTGACTGTGGAACCTCAGGCAAATAATACCAATCATGGAGCCTCAGTTTTCTCATCTGTTCAATGGACGCATACAGGGCAATTGTGATTATAAATGAGAAAACTTTACAAAGGACTTAAGACAGCTTTTGCCTGAAAACATGGCAGCCAGCATGATGGTGGTGGGTTGTTTTTTTTTTTGCTTAGTAAATAACCTGTTTAATCTTACCTTTGCCTGTGAACAATTTACTCTTGAAAGTACATTTAGTAGGAAACGAACAAACAATGCTTCTACAGCGTATGTTTTCTTTTGCAATAATGAACTCTAGAAAAAAGCAAAGTGCTATTATGCTGTTCTTTAGGCAAAATTCAGGAGTTTAGACACCAGCTGTTTCTTTTTCCCCCCACTTTTCACATGTAGTACTTGTTTTTGCCTTGAGGTCAAAGATGTATAGGTGTCAAGGAGAAAAATAACATTTTAGGGCAATAAAGTGATTCCTGACCTGCTGTTTGGTAATTTGTTGATTTGATCAATTTCGTCAAAGCACTAAGCTTATTTTTCCTCTTCCGGGGGAGTTTCTGAATATTTTCTGATGGTTATCTCCTCCTTCCCTGCCATGATGGTTGTTTTAATTTTTTTTAATTTTTGTAGTTTTATGTATTTATTTCTGGCTGTGCTGGGATCTTCGTTGCTGTGCATGGGCTTTCTCTAGATGCGGTGTGCCGGCTTCTCATTGCAGTGGCTGTTCCCGCTGCGGAGCACAGGCTCTGGGGCGCACAGGCTTCAGTAATATGTGGCACGTGGGCTCAGTAGTTAGGCTACACAGACTTAGTTGTGCCTCTGCACGTGGGATCTTCCTGCACCAGGGATCCAACCTGTGTCTCCTGCATTGGCGAGTGGATTCTTTACCACTGAGCCACCAGGGGAGCCCCAAGAGTTGTTTTTAAATTTAGGTTCCCTGTTTCCTTACCGGCTGCTTCCCTGATCTGGCTGAGATAATGGGGTGGACATTGCTGCCTTATTCTCACCTTGCCTTCCCTCCTTTCTATGAGGGGCAAAACCCAAAGGAATGTCTCTGCTTCATTAAATAACAAGACACACGATGACTTCCTGTCATTTGAGGAGATATTCCCGGTGGGCAGGGGTCCACCCAGCTCTGGTTTCAGTTAAGCTTTGGACAGGGGATGGGTTCCCAGCATTCCAGTCTCCTTTTTTGGGAATAGCTGCCCTTTCCCTCTGCTGGGTGGGGCTACAGGTTGGGGCTGAGACAGCAGAGGTCAGCCCTTGCTGTTCGGAGCCCAGGGTTCTCCCTGAAGTGCCGAGGGGCAGGTTAGCCAGGATTCCAGGGCCTGGGCCAGTTTGGTCATGAGGGTTGTCCTAATTCAGTTTGGAAACTCAACTCTGGAAAACAAAGCTATGTTGCAAAATTTCTTCATTCCTTGGTCACACACCATCAAGTTACTCATAAATTTAATGTAATTGGAGTTTTTCTCCCAGATGAGTCACATGGCAAGAACACAAAAGAGTTGACTAAAACCAGCCAGGAGGCTTATTTTTCAGACTTTATCTTTTTTTTTTTTCTTTTGTTTGTGGGTCATTTATCCCATAACCTTGACAAAGGAAAATAATAAAAACAGACACAGACAGGGTTGTTTTATATGGCAGTCGTACCTTAGGGCTTAGAAAGAGGTTTAATGCAGAAAAGCACTCTTGATGCAGACACTGAGCATGAAAAAAGCATAAAGTGGAAAGAACTGTCCCAGTTCTCTCCACTGTCCCAGTTCCTTCAGTTTAGACCAGAGAGGTTTCAGTGGGAGCCTCCATCCAGCTATGATGGGATCACCTGTTTCCTTTACCTTAGAATGTACAGTGGAGGCCCACTGAAGGTGGCAGGCTAGACTAGGCATATCAGGTTCACGGTAAATGCATTCTTCTTATGTTCATGGAATAAGCATTGTTACTATGCTTTGCTCGTGGCACGCAGCCCTCTTTCTTGCGCAGCCTCAGAATCCTTCACAACCCGATGCTCTGGACTGTCACCAACAATCTTTCCATGTAGACATCAGGGGTGAGTTTTAGTCACCATCCTGAAGGTCAGACCATCATGTGAATCTGGATCGATGAGACTTGGGGTAGACAATGACCTATTCTCTTTGAAAACATAAACCATTGGCTGCTTCTCACATAGTAGTTGACCCATTTTAGAGAGATAAGTCGATAAAATTGTTTTCTAAAGTTATATATTCCCAATTAGTTAGGCCACTATAATTCCAAAGATAATGCAATCAAAGCAAGGCTTGTTCAGGTAGGAAGCAAGCATTTGCTGTCATTTAGGGCCCCCACAGTTGGACACCTCTGTCCCCTGGCACCTTTTTTTATATTGAGGATGATCTGATGGAGCCCTTGGCAGGCAGATGTTCTTTTCAAGGGCTGAGCTATCGTAAGCAGTAAGAGGTGAAGAGAAGGTTGAAGGGGGCCTCTAGTATGAGAGTCAGGAAAAGGCGAGCAGGTCCAGGGCACAGCTGGTTCTCTGCTCCTCCTGGCATGGTAAGGATTTTGCACAGCACAGGTGACAATGGGCTTAGTCCCAAGAGCCTTCCAGACCAGTTCTTGACCTTGACATTGCATTCCCCACCATGAGTGCAAATAACCTGGACCTGATTCCACTTCTTCTACATACAGACCACCCCAGTACAGGGATCTCTTCTGGCCACTAAAAACTCCTGCTCATGGCAGGCAACTCCCTTCAGCTTTGAAGCGGCTTCCTTGATTGGATGGTGGACACTGTCATTTAACCTGCCCAGCAGCCAGGATCCCTCCCTCCTTTCTAACAGAATCCAGCCTCAGAGGAGGATTTTGATAGGCCTAAACAATCATGGACTTCCCTGGTGGCTCAGAGGGTAAAGCATCTGCCTGCAATGCAGGAGACCCGGGTTTGATCCCTGGGTTGGGAAGATCCCCTGGAGAAGGAAATGGCAACCCACTCCAGTATTCTTGCCCAGAAAATCCCATGGATGGAGGAGCCTGGTAGGCTACAGTCCACGGGGTCACAAAGAGTTGGACACGACTGAGTGACTTCACTTCACTAAACAAGCATGGTAACTCCATGCTGCTTGTCAGTGATTGGTTTATCAATACAGGTTAAGCCAATCAGGGTGCACCATCCAGTCCCATGCTCCTCTAGGGAAGGGATGGTTTCAGTTCAGTTCAGTCTCTTAGCCATTTGCGCTCAGACTCTTTATGACCCCATGGACTGAAGCACACCAGGCTTCCCTGTCTATCACCAACTCCCAGAGTTTGCTCAAACTCATGTCCATTGAGTTGGTGATGCCATCCAACCATTTTATTCTCTGTCAGCCCCTTCTCCTCCTGCCTTTGATCTCCCCCAGCATCAGGGTCTTTTCTAATGAGTCAGTTTTTCACATCAGGAGGCCAAAGTATCGGAGCTTTGGCATTAGTTCTTCTCATGAACATTCAGGACTGATAACTTCTAGGATTGACTGGTTGGATCTCCTTGCTGTCCAAGGGACTCTAAAGAGACTTCTCCAACACCACAGTTCAAAAGCATCAATTCTTCGGCGCTCAGCTTTCTTTATGGTCCAACTCTCACATCTATACATCACTACTGGAAAGACCATAGCTTTGACTAGATGGACGTTTGCTGGCAAAGTAATGTCTCTGCTTTTTAATATGCTGTCTAGGTTGGTCAGAGCTTTTCTTCCAAGGAGCAAGCGTCTTTCAATTTCATGGCTGCAGTCACCATCTACAGTGATTTTGGAGCCCAAGAAAATAAAGTCTGTCACTGTTTCCATTTTCTCCCCATCTATTTGCCATGAAGTGACATGACTGGATGCCATGATCTTAGTTTTTTGAATGTTGAGTTTTAAGCCAGCTTTTCACTCTCCTCTTCACTTTCTGCAGATGGTATTATCTGCATATCTGAAGTTATTGATATTTCTCCTGGCAATCTTGATTCCAGCTTGTGCTTCATCCAGCCCAGCGTTTCACGTGGTGTACTCTGCATAGAAGTTGAATAAACAGGGTGACAATATACAGCCTTGATGTACTCCTTTTCCAATTTGAAACCAGTCTGTTATTCTATGTCCAGTTCAAATTGTTGCTTCTTGACCTGCATACAGATTTCTCAGGAAGCAGGTAAGGTGGTCTGGTATTCCCATCTCTTGAATTTTCCACAGTTTATGGTGATCCACACAGTCAAAAGCTTTGGCATAGTCAATAAAGCAGAAGTAGATGTTTTTCTGGAATTTGGGGTGAGCTATTTTGAACAAGTTTTCCCCAATATCCCTCATACTTGCTTTGCCTTTCTTTCCCTCTCCATCGATGAGCAAGAAATGGCCACTAGATAACCTGTTTCTGGTTGCTGTGGTATGAGCAGCCCCTGCTCTAACCTAGTCTCAAGGTCTCAGAAGTTCCTTTGCATATGTGCTTGCTAAGTCATTGTAGTTGTATCCGACTCTTTGGGATCCTATGGACTATAGCCCATCAGACTCCTTGGGTGGGATTCTCTAGGCAAGAATACTGGAGTGGGTTGCCATGTTCTCCTCCAGGGGATCTTCCTGACCCAGGGATCAAACCTGTGTCTCATGTCTCCTACATTGGCAGACGGGTTCTTTACCACTAGTGCCACCTGGGAAGCCCCAGAGGTTTCTTTAGAGTCTTTTAAATCTAAAGGCATTAAGGAGAAATTGTGGAGCCCAGCAGAGGTCGAGAAGGAGTGAGTAAGAGAAACACCTCCTTACCTGGGTTACACCTCATGCACAACTGCTTGTTCTCCAGTGAGGAATCAGCAAAGGGGCATTAGGATACTGGAAATTTCCATCTTCCCACTGAGGGAAATGTACTAATCACAAAAGGGAAACCTTATCATGAAAGGGAAAGCCAGTGAGTAGCCTTGTTGACCTGTTCTGAGTCTGTGATCAGGAATCTCAGGATGAGGGTCCCCTGCTGGAGAGGATGCCATCCTCAGGGGCTAGGGGATGCCAGCTCAGAGCAGCCATGAACCAGGAGTCTGGTTCTCCTCCCCAGCCTGAAATCCTACAGCATCCCCAGGGACCAGGCTTTAGTTCTTTTCACACCTGGCAGCCCACCTCCTTGTGAAATCACCTTTCTCTACTGATAAGCCTGAACATCAAATGCCTGGACCTCTCAGGTGAGTGTGATTCTACCTAGAAGGAGCCGCACAAAGCCTGGATGCTTCACCTGCCCCCAGGTGGTAGCTTTCAAGGGGATGCACAAAAAGTGCAATGATTTTTGCTATGAACTTAATTGTGTTCTTCAGATTCATATGTTGAAGCCCCAAACCCCAATATGATAGTATTCAGAGAAAGAACCTTGAAGGAGGTAATCAAGGTTAAATGAGGTCATAACGGTGGGTCTTAAACCCTTAGGACCAGTGTCCTTGGAAGAAGAGAGAAAGATATCAGCTAGTTTCTGCCTCTGTCTTTTACAACCTTGCACACACAGAGAAGAGGCCATGTGAAGACACAGTGGGAAAGCAGCCATCTACAAAGCCAGGCAAACAGACCTTACCAGAAACCAACCCAGAGGCCACCCTGATCTTAGACTTCTAGCCTCCAGAACTCTGAGAAAAGAAGTATCTGTTCAGGCTGCCCAGCCTGTAGCATTTTGCCATGGCAGCCTGAGCAGACTAATGCAGTTTTCTTTAGAGCCCCTCAAAGCCCACGTTCCAACACACTGCTGGGGCTAGAGCACAGGCTCTGAAGTCAGGGCGTCTAAGCTTCAGCTTGGCTTCCTATTTAGCAGGGACCTGGGTTTCACTGTACTTCCATGAGCCTGCTTCATAAGATGGCTATGATAATTCACTGAGAAAAATGCATAGAAAATGCTTATTATGACGGATGGAACACGTAAGGATATGATATTGTCCTTAAGAGGTTAACCTTAGTGGGGAGGAACTATCAGGTGGTATTTTTTTATTGGTCAAGGGATGACTGGGTTCAAATGCTCTGCGTCTTTCCAGCTGTAGTCCACTGGTTCCCAAGTACGTATTTCCTGACTCTAGGGCATCATGTGTGTAAGCCCACAGGAGTCCATGGCTTATTTTCAACATATCACAAAGTTTGTGGGAAATTACCCACTTGCCCACAATGATGCCACACATGCTAACACATGTTTTGTTTTTGGCTAGAATTCAGTAAACTCACTGTGGAAACACTGCTTAATTCTGGAAGCGAGATCTGTAGATACACATGTCCTTGGTTTATAAGAAAATAGGAATATAAAATATTATCTCATTATGGATCCCCATAGGATCCCTGGAAAGAAAATTAAGAAAAGCAGTCTTAGTGGGTGAAAAGGTGAGGAACTCTTGCTGAAACTGCTGCAGTAGTTTTGTATACTTTTCCCCCAGACATTTTATAGCAATATTGTACTGTTGGATTGAGGGCACGTTTGCTCTTTAGTTATTAAATATGATTTAAATATATAATATTCTGTTGCTACACTGTTCAGATTCATCTAAACCCAAGGCACGTAAAGAACCCATGTAAGCCCTGAACACAGTCCTCATGTCTGCCATGGGCTGTCAGTCACACCTGGGTTCAAGGTCTGGTGCGGACACCACCTCTCACTCTCCAAGTGCTGACTCTACCCTTCAAAGCTGAGTGCTGAAGAAGTGATGGTTTCAAACTGTGGTGATGGAGAAGACTCTTGAGAGTCCCTTGGACTGCAAGGAGGTCAAACCTGTCAATCCTAAAGGAAATCAACCCTGAGTATTCATTAGAAGGACTGATGCTAAAGCTGAAGCTCCAATACTTTGGCCACCTGATGGGAAGAGCTGTCTCATTGGAAAAGACCCTGATGTTGGGAAAGATCAAAGGCAAAAGGAGAAAAGGGCGGCAGAGGATGAGATGGTTAGATGGCATCACCGACTCAATGGACATGAATCTGGGCAAACTCAGAGATAATTAAGGACAGGGAAGCCTGGCATACTTCAGTCCATGGGGTAGCAAAGAGTCAGAGATGACTGACGGACTGAACCACAAATGATGTAAACAGGGCCCTCAGATCAAGCTGGGGTGATGCTCGATAATCCTTGTGAAGCAGTAATGGTTTTCATTTTGCTTAAGCAACTTTGACTTGGGTTTCTGTCATTTGCAACCAATGAGTCTTAACATCCTGGTTAATGTGCTTACCTTGCTGAGTACTTCTACACATAACTGGAGGAAGGAATTGAACATTCTGGAGCCATGGGGCTTCAGAATGCTCTTTCAGGTTCTTTCCCACCCCTCTGTTTGTCTCCTGTCCAGCCCTGGGAAAGGAGGGGTCCACCTGAAGGAAAATGCTGGAATGACAGTTCGCCTTGTCGAGGACTTGTTTCTTCCTCACAATTTTTCTGTAACTCTGCACAATCATTTAATCTTCTTTTGAAGTCAGAGACACTGAATTGGAAATTGAGGCACACAGAATGAACATCCCTCCACACTCGTGGGTGGTGGTGAACCAAGGGCAGGAACCCGGTGCTTGAGCCTCGCTCTGAGCGTGGTCTTTTCACCGTGCCTCCGCCTCTGAGAAGCAGGGACTTTTAGGTCATAACGAGGGGCGCCCAGAGCACCCCAGGAAGTCTTACTCCCTAGCCAAGGCCTTAGGAAAACCCAATCGTTTGTAGACGAGAAGGTGTGTTGGTAACTATAGAGGTTCTAGAAAAACTCTTGTAAGGAGGTGAAAGTTGCAAAGGGGCAGGAAGGCCCTCATTTCCTCAAAGTCTTCGGAGGTCAGCACACACATGGCTGAAGCCTTGGCTCAGTTCCTTTTTCCTCTCACATCAGTAGAATTGTTCTATTTTTCACACATTTCCTCTTAGGAGGCCCTTAAGATCAGGTAGTTGGATGTGCGCAGGGCTGAACAGAGCCTTTACTCTGCAAAGGAAACCAAGTGCCGGAGAATGAGTCTAAAATAGCCTCAACCAGGGAAATCCTGAGCTGATTCTCCTGACTGCCGCTGATACTGAGAACACTCCCAGCTTCCCAGAGAGACAGAAGGACTTCAACATCCCACCCAGCATCCCGGCCAGAGGAGGGGCTAATCCATGCAAAAGAGAGCCTGGTGGTCCCGCTGTCAAGGGCATCTCATGGGACCCTAGTACCTGTGACCTTGCCTGGAGGGACACTTGGGAATGTCCTCTGTTGGTTTCATGATTTACCCACTATGCATATATTTTCTTTGATCATTAGGATCCTATCATTATTTCCTTGAAGATGTAGTCAGTGTTTATCTTTTGCGTGTGTGTGTTTTTAATTGCTAGACTAATTTTTAGAGGGCTTTTCAATTCATAGCCCAGCTGAGCAGAAAATATCGAGAGTTCTTGCATCCCTCCTCCCCACCTACCCACTATCAACAGCTGGCACCACGTGGTACATTTGTTACAATAGATGAACCTACACCAACACATTGTGTGCCTGAGAGCTCAGTCGAGTCTGACTCTTTGCGACCCCATGGACTATATCCCGCCAGGCTCCTCTATCTATGGAATTCTCCAGGCAAGAACACTGAAGTGAGCTGCCATTTCCTACTCCAGGGGATCTTCCTGACCCAGAGATGGAACCCTTGTCTCCTGCATCTCCTGCATTGGCAGGCGGGTTCTTTACCTCTCTGCCACTGGGTAATTATTAACATCCAAAATCCATAGTTACCTTAGGGTTGGTTCATTCTTTGTGCTGTGTCCTACGGGTTTGTACAAATGTATAATGTCACAAATCCATCATTATAATATTGTACAGAGTATTTTCACTGTCCTAGAAATCTTCTGTGGGGACTTCCTGGTTGTCCAGGGGTTAAGAAACTGCCTGCCAATGCAGAGGACACGGGTTCAATCCCTGGGCTGGGAAGATCCCACATGTCCTGGTATAACAAACCCATGTACCACAATTACTGAAACCTGCACTCTAGAGCCTGTGTTCCACACCAAGAGAAGCCAGCGTGATGAGAAGCCTGCGCCCCACAACTAGAGAGTAGCCCCTGCTCATTGCAACTAAAGAAAGCCCACACACAGCAGCAAAAACTCAGCACAGCCAATGATAAATAAATAAAAATTAAAAAAAAATCCTCTGTGTTTTACCTATTTATCCTTCCCTCTCTCAAACCCTTGGCAATCACTGATTCTTTTATTGTCTCCATAGTTTTGCCTTTTCCAGAACGTCATGTAGTTGGAATCATACAGTCTTTTCAGGTTGACTTCTTTGGCTTAGTAATGTGCATTTAAATTTCCTCTTTGTCTTTTCATGGCTTGAGAGCTCATTTGTTTATAGTGCCAAATAACAATTTGGCAATTGTGGATAAAGATGCTATCAGCATATGTGTACAGGTTTTTATGTGGACGTAAGTTTTAAATTCATTTGGGTAAATCCCGAGGAGTATAGTTGCTGAAATCCCGTGGTAAGAGTATATTTGGTTTTGTAAGAAATCACCAGAATGTCTCCCAGAGCAGCTGTACCATTTTGCCTTCTATCAGCGATGAACAAGAGTTCCTATTGTTCCACACCCTTTCCAGCCCTTGTTGTCAGTGTTTTGGATATTGGCCATCTTAATAGGTATGAAGGGGAAGCCAGTGCTGCCTTTTAGTTTGGGCAACATTTTGGGCGATATTTCAAGTTCTGGCTTCGGAGGCTGTAGTTAGATCCTCTTGAATAAAAGTGTAAGAGAACCAACTCATACATTCTTCATTCATTTACTACTCAAATGTGGGAGTTTTTTTTGTTGTTGTCGGTTTTTTTTCTGTTTGTTTTTCACTGTATGTGTTGTTGCTCTTAAGACCCTAAGTCGTGTCTGACTCTGTGACCCCATGCACTGCAGCAAGCCAGGCTCCCCTGTCCTTCACTATCTCCCTAAGTTTGCTCAGATTCATGTCCATTGAGTCAGTGATGCCATCCAACCAACTCATCCTCTGTCGTCCCCTTCTCCTTTTGCTGTCAATCTTTCCCAGCATCAGGGTCTTTTCCAAAGAGTCAGCTCTTCGCTTCAGGTGGCAAAGTATTGGAGATTCAGCTTCAGCATCAGTCTTTCTGGTGAATATTCAGGACTGATTTCCTTTAGAATTGACAGGTTTGATCTCTTTGCAGTCCAAGGGACTCAAGGGTCTTCTCCAGCACCACAATTTTTACTGTATAGACGTTACTAAAATCATTCTTTTAAAAAAATTTTTTATAGGAGTATAATTGCTTTACAATGTTGTGTTATTTTCAGCTGTACATCAAAGTGAATCAGCTATACATATACACATATCTCCTCTTTTTTGGATTTTCTTCCCATTTAGGTCATCGCACAGTCCTGAGTTCCCTGTGCTATAGAGCAGGTTCTCACTAATCATCTATTTTATACATAGAAATGCATGTATGTCAATCTCCAAATCCCAGTTCACCTCAACACCCCCTTCTCTCCTTGGTGTCCATACATTTGTTCTCTGAGTCTGTGCCTATGTTTCCAGCATGGGAATCCTCAAATAAAGGATGCTTTCCTGGTCCTCAAGGAGCTCACACAGCCCAGAGGGGTAGAATGACCAGAATGGAGTGACAATTACCGCCTGAGGGGTATGTGGCAGAAGGTACTGTGCTGCAGGGAAGCCTCAAAAAGGGGCTGCAACCCAAGACGGGGAGGGTACAGGCAGGCTGGCCCAGGAGGCGACCCAGAGCCTCTGATGGGGGTTAGAGGCTAGAGGCTGCAGTTTGCTATTTCAGGGCTGTTGGAGTTTCCGCTTCGAGGATGAGGAAGCAAACAAGGAAGGGACACGATGGGGTCTGCTGTTCCAGGGCCAGCAGGCAGGGAACCGCCAGTGTGGAGGCGGGGTCTGCAGATTCCCCCTGGCCGGTGTTCCTGCTCCAAATGCTTACGAAGCAGCGGTCCCTCCCCTGGGAAGTCCTCCAGTCTAGCAGCAAATTATCCAAACCGTGGCTTTAGGGACAGTTTTGACGTCTCCTCTACTCCTCAGAGCGGGGCCCAGAGCTGCTGACAAGCTATTTCGAAGAGGCTGGGCTCAGGTTATTGATTCCCCTCTCCTTGACTCACGCTCCAGTGCAGGCTCAATGAGTCATGAAATGGCCATAAGCAGACGTCAGGAGGGACCCACACGTGCTGTCACTGCCCTTGAGTCCTTTGAAGATAGCTGTTATCACCCCCAGCTCTCTCCCCTACCCGCCCTAACTGCAGAGCATCTTCCAACTCAGCATCTCCGTGTCTGTGCAAAGGTCACCGACTGGGAGGCAGGGATGATGGGGGAAGCTTCGTCCTGCTTTAGGAAGGGAGATGGCTCCCACAGCCTCCTTGTTTTTGTCTTTTAAACTCAAACCAGCAGCACTTACACACCGTTAAGCCCACCAAGTAGGACGACTGTGCTAAAAATCCATAAAGGAGAGAAATGTAAAATCTTTTCCACGAATGCAGGATATTGGTATTTCTTGAGCTCGCCTGAAGTCAGTAGGAATATTACACACCTTCTGAAGTCAGAGCCAAGGCCTGCAGGACAGACACATCGAGTGCAGCCTCTGAAGGACGGGCTTTTGGGGGTGGAGTTTCCTCTGTGTGAAGACCCTTCATCCACTTAAAAACACTGAGTGCCTACTACGCGTTAGGCGCTACTCCAGGCAGTAGGTACACGGTAATGGGCAAGACAGTGCGTGCTCAGTTGCTCAGTCGTGTCTGACTCCTTGTGACCCTATGGACTGTAGCCCACCAGGCTCCTCTGCCCGTGGGATTCTCCAGGCAAGGATACTGGAGTGGGTAGCCATTTCCTCTTCCAAGGGATCTTCCCAACTCAGGGATTGAACCTGCGTCTCCTGTGTCCTCTGCCTTGCAAGCAGGTTCTTTACCACTGAGCCACCTGGGAAGCCCTGTTTTTATGGAATTTATATTCTATTGAGGGAAACAGGATATAAACTCTTCAATATCACATATAATGTAATTTCAGGAAGCAAAAACAGCAATGAAAAATTTAAATAGCAGGGTAAAGAGGCTGGAGGTGGATGGAGGGGGTGTTTTAGGGACAGTGATTCAAGCTGAGGGAGTGGGGTTCTGAGCCCGGGGACCAAGCTGGGGAGACAGCGTGTGTGAAGGGGAGAGGCTGTTGTCATGGAACAAGACCAGGGGGCAGGGGGTGCGGGTGCCGATTCCTCCCTGAGTTGCCCTGGAGACCGGTGAAGCAGATGCTCCATGTGGGTGAGAACCCAAGCACCTGTCTCTGGTGGTATGAAAGCCACAGTCACACACCAGGGTGTAAAAGAGCAGATTTCCGACTTTGAGCACCCCCCCAGCTACAAAATTAAAAGCACCTGGGTCTTCTCTACAACCTGCCTGGTTTTTGTCGAGGTTTCCTTTGGGACCAAGCTTCTGGCCCTGGATCATGCCTCTGCAGAGATGTGACCTCCTCTTGAGGCCATCTTCTGGGTCTCCATCAGCAGCAGTAAGGCTGTAGCTCTGGCGTCCAGCCGCATCCACTCATGGCCATCCACCTGACCACAGGGAGCACCACTCCACCCTAGTGTCATGATCACACCGTAAACATTTCAGATGTGTGTTTGCTTCGAAAAATCTGTGGCCTATGGTGGTAAAGTGCTGTCTTCCTACAATACCCAGGTTCTCAGGAATTTCCCCAACAGATGGGAAGTCATGGGTCTTGAGGATCCTTTCCCTCATCCATGCACAGGTGTTCCACATAGCTGGGGGGCGCTGGACACACCTGGCCGATCCAGTCTGTTCCTGTGGGGCTGTGGGGTGAGAGAATGGGTGTCTCTCTGTCTTGCTACTTTTACGGACCCACTGCTGAAGCTGAAACTCCAATACTTTGGCCACCTGATGTGAAGAACCGACTCATTGGTAAAGACCCTGATGCTGGGAAAGATTGAAGGTGGGAGGAGAAGGGGATAACAGAGGATGAGATGGTTGGAGGGCATCACCAACTCAATGGACATGAGTTTGAGCAAGCTGCGGGAGTTGGTGATGGATAGGGAGGCCTGGCATGCTGCAGTCTATGGTGTCGCAGAGAGTCGGACACAACTGAGAGATTGAAATGAACTGGGATTTCTGCTCACTGCTCTGATGCCGGCTGGCAGAGACCAACTCTCTCCTTAGATGTGACCCAAGGAGCGAGGTCTTGGTCACCTCTGCCCTCAGATTTTCCCCAAAAGCCATGAGTGGGGGCAAGCTTTCCATGCTGAGACCCCCACCACGTGTTGTCCTCCACTGCTCGAAAATCTCCTGCCTTCAGTCCACACAGAATTCTAAACCCTTTTCATTGTGGGGGAAGAAAGTAGCCAGTTGATATCCTCCCAAACCTTTGTTTACACCGAGACTCAAAGGGCCTTTTTCTTCAAGTGATTGTCTCTGCCTGGCCTTACAAAAGTCTGTGTAGAAGCTCCAGGGTAATGATTGACTTCTGTCTTCTGGGTTCTTCCAGGACCCCCTCAAGGGACTACAGACTCAAGGTGTGGAGGGCGCTGGCCCAACAAAGAATCGAGAGGGAAACACTTTGTTTTCCACCCTATAGCTCATCTTTGATGTGGCTGTGAATTCTTCCTACAATGAGGGGGGCATGAAGATGTGACTGCTAAGTCCTGCTCACCCAGCACCTGTTGATGCCTGATCGTGAAGACACCATCTCAGCAAAGTGGCACCTTGCTGGAAATGGCGTTGGTGGTGGCTGTGAGGGGCTGAGGAGCCCGGCCTCTTTGGTCCCTTCTCTGCTGTGGACTTTTCAATCACTCTGATTCCTGTCGTCCCTCTCCCCCTTCCCCAGAAACAGACCAACCAGCCAGACTTTAGCATCATGTTTCTAAAAGTGTAATCTTGAGTCAGGGTATCAACACCACCTGGAAATTTACTGGAAATGCACAGCCTCCGGCCCCACACCAGACCCACTGAGTCAGAAACTCTGTGGTTGAGCCCAGCAAGCTGTGTTCTATCCAGCTTTCCAGGTGATTCTAGTGTTCCCTGATATTTGAGACGTGTCTCTTTAAAGGGCTCTAGCACCTAGACCATAAAGAAGTCTGAGTGCCAAACAATTGATGTTTTTGAACTGTGGTGTTGGAGAAGACTCTTGAGAGTCCCTTGGATAGCAAGGACCTCAAACCAGTCAATCCTAAAGGAAATCAACCCTGAATATTCATTGGCAGGACTGATGCTGAAGCTCCGATACTTTGGCCACCTGATGTGAAGAGCCCACTCATGGGAAAACACCCCGATGCTGGGAAAGGTTGAAGGCAGGAGGAGAAAGGGGACAACAGAGGATGAGATGGTTGGATGGCATTACCGACTCATTGGACATGAGTTTGAGCAAACTCCAGGGGATAGTGAAGGACAGGGAAACCTGGTGTGCTGCAGTCCATGGGGTTGCAGAGAATCGGACATGACTAAGCGACTGAACAACAATAACAGCAGCATCTCCAGCTCGCCTGGCTGCCATTAGTGTTGGGCAGAGGAATGACGGGAGGTGGTTATACGAACCAAGCTGAAGGAGGCCACGTCCTCTCCTTCGGGATGAATTCTGAAAATGCCCGGTGCATTCCTGCCTCACCTGCCTTTACGCTCTGTGTGTCTCCTGCTCCTTGTTGTTGGCAATGTGACCTTTACAACAGGAGTTTTTAGTTCTCAAAGGATATCTTCAGAATTAGAGCAGTCCCCTATGTGAGCAGACCACACAGGTGACACATAGGTCTTCTCCACGTGTGCCCTGCAAGGTTCTGAGTCGTCATCCACTGAGTGTGGCCCAGCCATCAGTTTACAGCCAAGTAAGCCGCTACGTTTCAGCAACAGGAGGAAGACAGGTGTGATTCTCAAAAAAATGGCATCAAGAGGACCGACACTGGGCCCTGGGCTCACGGCTGCAGAGCTACCTCCCTCTGCCCAAGTGCGGGGTCTGTCCGGATCCAGGCCCCTCTGCTTCTTCCTCTCAGCTGACATCTTAAAATGCCAAGGCCTGCAACACCTCTTGATATTTTAAGCAACGATTAATTTTTTTAAAGAGGATTTTTATCATTTACTTTAGAAAACTGGGAGGAAAAAAAACCCCAAATTACTGCCTTTATCTCCCCTTATCTTTTTTATTTCTAAATATGTTAAGCTTGACAGTTATTAAGAGCAAACCAAGGTATATGTGATGTTTTTGTGCATGTTTTTTAAGCTAACAAATTAGCCTAGCTGTATAAAGGCTTGTAGAGTCAGCATCATGTTACTTACATTTGCTCCAGATTTATTTTTTAAATGTTTCCCTTCTGAAAACTCCCAAATCCCTAACGTCTTATACCTCCAAAACAGTTTATCCTGCCAGGTTTTTCTGACTAAAACTTACTTGCCCTCAACATCTTGCAGTTTGCCAGTGAACGTAATTTAATAAAAGGTTTGCTAAAATATTTGTGATCCCTATCATGGTCAGATAATTTTAATACATTTGCTCCATGAGAAAGGCTTTCAGTGTCTGCAACACAGACTTTTAGGTGCTGTGACCTGCGGGTGGGAGACATGGTAGGTTTGTGGAGTCTTTATGGGTCCAATGGTAAGAAAATATTTATATCAATGTACAGATTCAGTACAGCATCTCTTGTTACAGGCAAAGCAATTTGACACTTCTTAATCTACCCTTCTAGTCTCTTCTATTCCACCTAAAAAGAATCTGAGTCTGGATCTCTTATCGAACCAGGTTTGTTTTGCCCCCCCACCCCCAGCAAGCAAAACCCCTGAGATGCCAAGGTTTGCGGCAAAGAGAGTGTTAGAGTCAAAAGGCAGCCAAGTGCAGAGACAGAGAACAGACCTCAGATGAATGTCTCTGAAGACACAGGGACAGGGGTATTTATGTGATGGAGCGCAAAGCAGCAGGGTGGTCTGACACGTGGGGAGGGTGGGGGGCGTGGGGAAAGGTGATGGGAAAACGTGCAGTAATTGTCATCCTGTGCAGGTGTAACCAAGCTACGGCCTCTGACATCACAAGGTCATCAAGGGGACACTCGCGCATGCCCAGCTGGAGGGTGGGTGGTCCTAACCAATCCTAACCGGCTCAGCTCGAACTAGACGCAGCTGACACCAAGTAACTGGGAAAGGACTCAGGCAAACATCATATTGTTCAGGACCATGTGCTACTTGAAGACCACGCAAGCACATCTGTTGTAGCAACAATTAAAGTGACCTTGATCAGTGCAGGCAGGATACAGGTAGAATGGATACTCCTGAGGCTCACCCACAGTTTCAGATCCACTAAACTGATTCCATGACCTGCTCATGGACCCCAACCTGAGGTGGGAAATGCTGTGTTAGGTGGCCTTTGAAGTGACTTCCTGCCACCACAGGACCCTTGAACAAGATTCTCCTGAGTCTGAGCCTGGGACCAAGTGAGCCGAGAAGCAAGAAAGGGCTTCCTGGAGCGCAGCTGGGAAGTTCTGAGGTCTAAGATGCTAATAGCCAATTACAAGCACTCCATGACCACACTGCTTGGGCATCTTTTTCGTTTATGCCTTACCTTCGAACAAAAGGTTAAAAACCCAAGATATTCACATGAGGGTTTCACTGCTTATCACCATGATATGTGTGTGTCAGGGACGTCCCAGTTCTGTGAATTGAGTGGCACTGTCAACACTTGATTCTCTCCAAGTTCAACTTGGGATGACTTGAGGCCCAGTCCTTGCCTTGTGGGTAACCCAATCCCCTCAAATTCATTTTCTTCCTTTCTCACCACTGGAGATCATCTCGGAATCGAGCCTACTGTCAAATGGCTTCTGATGTCTTCTTGTGGATTATCTGTATGCTCAATGGATTTCCTATAAAACACTGAGAATTGAATGTAGTTCATCTGGTTATTGTGGGTTACAAAAACATAGACTCTGTGTGTTGGTTTTTTTTAAGTTTTAGAAAAGAAAAAGATCTGCTCTCCTTTTAGAATAGAGCACTGCTCTTCTACTCAGCTCACAGTGGTTGGGTCTCCTTCCTGGCAGGGAAATGGTGCTCAGAAAAGGGCTTAAGGAGTTTTTCTCAGCAACAGGTACCACCTGGTACTGAACAGATAAGGGCAAGTTTGGCAGAAACAAATACCAGCCTCTTCCTTTGATGATATGGAACCTAAAAATGATCAGTTACAGAAGGTAGAAGCTTACAGGTGAACTCCTGAAAATGATAGCAGTCCACCGGCCACAAGGAGGGGCCAAGTCACAGGGAGCTGGCGTGTCCAGAGGTGACCAGGTGTTTTATGAGGCCCCTAGTTTATATCCTGTACTTGACAGATTCAAGTGGGTGTCCTTATGAAGAGGAGGGGCCAGGCGGGGAGCTTCAACCAGTGTAACAGGTAAAGTTGCAGTTGTTCTGGGCTTCATAAATGGGCTCTCCCTTGAGTGTCTTTTAAACTTCAAATCTCTAGCCTAGACAAATTGAGAGTGGTAAAATTGGAGAATAGTGTATGCCTAGCCTGTAGCTTGATCATAAAAGAAGCTTTACAAAACTAAACTTTCAGAACGTCATTGCCATCCATAACACTGATCCCAAGAATGGGATGGGACTTTCTTGGTGGTCCAGCGGTTAAAACTCTGAGCTTCCACTGCCGGGGGTACAGGTTCGATCCCATATCAGGGAACTAAGATCCCACGTGCCATGTGGCAAAAAAAATAGTAATAATAATAAATTGAAACAAAAAAACAAAATTTAGAAAAAGTGACATGGAAGGATTTTACACTTCTAGTTACCTTCTATCATGTTCTAATTTAGGTTTTACAGTAGGAAGTTAATGTTTACCGAGGTCTTAGAAAGCAGACTTGCCTCAGGCAAGACATCCAGGATTTCAGGAAATAACAGAGCATCAAGGCACAGGCCCTTGCTGTGGCCTCAGTACAGCTGTTCCGAGGCTGTTATTTAGGGACATGGAGAACCCCTTTTGGCATTTCCATGAGAACAGTGGGTTTGGGCTCTGAAGCCATCTGTTTTCATTATCCCCAGAAATTGTGTTTTCCAGTGAAGCTTCCAGACTGACCTAACACATTAATTACATTTAATCCTCAGACTAGATATCAATCAGAAAACACAGTTACTGCCAACAGATACGTTTTCTGGCCAGATTTCTCCAAAAAGGACATTAAGAAGAACTTTTGCATCTCCTTTGTACCTCTCCAGCGTGTGTTGATTAGGTCAAGGAAACCTTTTTAAAAGGCTTTACAAAAGAATGTCTTTTTAAAAATGATTTCAATGTCAGCTAGATATTCCTCAAAGAACATTGTATGTTTTGATTCAGGATATCAGCAAAAAAATAAATTCTCAATCTCTGTGAGTTGTCCATGTTTGATCAAGTTGGATTTAGCTAGAATTTTTGCCAGAAAATCATCTCAGCTGAAATTCCTGAGGGCTTTGAAGAAAAAGAAAAAGCTTAATTTTCAAGAGATACCTTGATGCATAATTTGTGAAGGTGAATTTAACTTTTTTGAATCTCTGGAAATAGAAAATTTAAGGATTTCTTCCAGTTTTTTTAGGTTTGAGTTGCAATTTTAAAGAAATCCAGCGAGTTCTGTGTGTTTCTTAAAATGGATTTGTATCTATTTGGTGGTGAGGTAGAAAGAGCAGCGGAGGGGGAGTCCACTCTCTGGGGGCGGGCAGGGTTCCCAGGGTTGCAGAACCAGGCTCAGGGGCCAGAATTTAGAGAAGTTTGGGGTTCATGAATGCCTTGGGGAGATTAGACTAGGATAGTCATTGGTATGACTTCAGATCAATTATGGACTGTTTTGTGGACTGGGGACCTAAACACTCTTTTAAAATTTTGTTTCCATGAAAAAATATATTCCAAGTTTCAAGCCAATTTATGGAATGTACTCTATTGGTAAAAAGTGTATATAATATGTATTATAAGAAAAGTAGCATACAATAACATGCAGTAGTCTAGACAGCGTATTTAAAAGCAGAGACATCACTTTGCCGACAAAGGTCCATCTAGTCAAAGCTATGACTTTTCCAGTAGACATGTACGGATGTGAGAGCATAAGTGAGCCTGAGCACTGAAGAACTGATGCTTTTGAACTGTGGTGTTGCAGAAGACTCTTGAGAGTCCCTTGGACTGCAAGGACATCAAACCAATCAATCCTAAAGGAAAGCAACCCTGACTCTTCATTGGAAGGACTGATGCTGAAGCTCCAATACTTTGGCCACCTGATGTGAAGAGCTGACTCATCGGAAGAGACCCTGATGCTGGGAAAGATTGAAGGCGGGAGGAGAAGGGGACGACAGAGGATGAGATGATTGGATGGCATCACCGAGTCAATGGACATCAGTTTGAGCAAACTCCAGGAGATAGTGAAGGACAGGGAAGGCGTGCTACAGTCCATGGAGTCACAAAGAGTCAGAACAACTTACTGACTGAACATTATAGTATAGAAAGTGATGAACACTGTTCAATGACTTACACTGTGTTTGTGTCCAACAAGTGTTTCTTAACAGAACTGGTTAATGGATTTTTATTTAAAAATTTCTTTGAGAAATCATGCAATCCCCAAATAATCCAAATTATTTTACTATTGATCACAGATTTTATATTTTCAAAGTTCTTTAATTTTTTTCTCTTGGAATTATTTCAGACAACTGACTTAAGGCACCAATTTTATCCCAAATTAGAATACATGCCTTGCCACAAGGTGTAAAGTAGGGGCCTTGGGTGGACTTGTGGAGGGGAGCTGGCTGTCTTCTGAGCACCCAGCAGGACTTGCTCCTAGTTCAAGCTGATCTCTGCACCGGAACTTGCATTTTCCAACAATTTGTTTCCTTACCACTGGGACACATGAGAGGGTAAAAGGGAAAGTGACTTTTCTCTGAGGCCCTTACATCATAGGTTTGGGGCCCCCCCCAAACGTTTGGTCTTTGTTTCTTGAACCGTTGTCAAGTGTCCACATCATTTCCTCCTGTGCCTTCCTGAGCCTTTGAGTGTCACCTCAGGCTGAGGTATCCTGCCTGGAAAGGCCCTCATGTTTTACTGGGAGAGAGGACATTCAAAATAGAAAATAGAAATACCAGGAGGTCCGGAAAGAGGATCGACTATGTGATGGAAATGTGGAATTCGTGGTGATGGTGGCAAAATGTACTTCCAAGTATACTTGAGACCCCCACATGAATTCATCAAAGGATAAATTCATGGTGTGTGAGGTGTATCTCAATTAAAGAAAATATGTGACAGACCTAGTATTTGAGGAATACAGAGGAATTTAGGAATACAGGGGGGTCCCTCCAGCTGCCAGATATCTCATGGAGGTGTTGGTCCCTGAGCACAGCCTTGAAAGTTAGGAAGGAGTGAGGGAAGAGGAGAGATTCAGGAGGGGCAGAGTGAAGGTGGGGAGCACACGGGTCCTGCTAGAAGAGGGAGAGGCCAGGTGGTCAGAGAGGGACACCCAGGAAGGGAGGGGCAGTAGGCAGGAATACCAGTTTGGGCTAGATGACAGAGTTCAAGCAGCATATGGACAAGAAAAGCCTTGATAATCTTACACCTGGGATCTGACACATGCCTAGCATTGGCTTGGGAAGATTAATTTCCCTGGGTTGTATGGGATGGACAAGCCTAGGAGAAGATTTAAGAGGAGGAGAACTTGGCAGCCATCACAACATTCTGGAGTTAATCAGCAAAGGTAGCAATGCAGTGGGGAAAAAACAAAAAAGATTTGATGGATACTGTAAGGGAAGAGCCAACAGGACTTGATATCTGACTGGATGCAGAGGAAGGCTCAAAGGCCATTCTAGAGTCTTCAGCCTAGGACCCCACTAGGGGAGCAGCAACTAAAATAAGCAGTGGTTTGGGGCAAGGATGTTGAATTCAATCTTAGGCATCCTGGGTTTGGGGTGATGATGGGACATTAAGAGGTCACTGAGCCAGTAGTGATATGGTGACCCCAGAAGCAGCTCATTTACAGGTACAGAAACTGGGCACAGTTTCCTTTCTTTTTCCTTGCTTTTTTTCCCTTCCATGTCAAAATGTTTGACTATTGTGAAATACTAACTCAGGATGCCCTGGACAAACACTCAACAAGGCTTCAACATTTTTCTCTTTTTTTTTTTAGCTGCAGGCCAAAACTATCTCCATTCATGTAAACCTAGAAAACAGGTCTCTGGATAGGCCATACAGCCTCTTGGTTTAACAATCCTTCTTAAAAGACCAAGGGCAATTAGAGTTTTTCATTTACATCTTCGTAGGCAATACCAAGTATGTTTTTAAAAAGTCATCAAATGATGGAGGAAAAGTCTTTGCATTAGCACAAGATGATCATTTCCAGTCCATTCTGTATGTGATTCCTGGGGTTTATGAGATTGAAAAAATAATTTCAGTGGAGGCCATTTATCTAGTTTTGTGGCAGCTGCAAATTCGGTTGTTCCAAAAACAATCCAATCTCTGACCTCCCTATTATTTTGAATGGCTGGATTAATGTACTAACTACTTGTATTTGAAAATCCATCTTGGCTGTATTATCAGGACCACATACAAAGGGCAAGTAGACAGGATTTACTGATTTATGAAACTGTTAGCATCTTTGACATTTATTTGCAAGAAAATGGTGCTTCAACTTATATATTTCAATGGTAACTTAATCTTGTAAGACAGAGCGAGACATTTCAAGAGAACAAATGAGAGGCAGTTGTTTTTTTTTTCTTTTTTAACGAGGTAACATGGAAAACAACATACAACGACACATGCATGTCTCCAGGGCAGGTGCAGGGACCAGAAAGATTAAGAATTCATTTGCAAGGCTCTCTCATTTGACGCATGCGAGACACATAGGTACTTAATAAAAAATGTAAACATTGATTTGATTTAGGCTCAGCTTCAAAACAGTGGTAAGGCATTAATCAGAAAAGTATATTTAACATTTATTCCCTTTATCCTCTTCTCTTACCTGATCAAGAACTAAATGGGCTAACCAGTGTGGATAAATGAAAGGCAACTAACTTTGGAAATATTCTGTGTACTATAGCTCAAACCCCTGATGCCTTTCAGCTAACTTAAAAAACTGTAAGCCAAGGCAGAAACACAGGGTTCCAGGTGAAGAGGGTGGTTTGTGGGCTGAGCTCTGGAATGGGGCAGTGACGTTACAGAGAATCATTTGTGGGGTGGGGGGCTGGGAGGCTCTGAGACTCACAGAGGGGCTGGTCACCAGCTCTGCACCCCCAAAAGGCTGCGCTAGGGACCCCAAGTAGTTTGAGTTCCAGTACTTCCCTGGAGATGTCGTCACAAGCTTCAGCATCAAGGACACCACTGCTAGTGTTGGCAAACCCATTTTTCTTGGGGTTGAATCAGGGCATGAAGAGTTAAGGGGCTTTCAAAGCCACAGAAATGTATTGACCCACTCAGGTCTCCCAATATGGGGGTTTATTAGAACACGGCTTCTCATATGGGGTTTGTTTCTCGTTTTGAACACCGGTCAGCATCCTAAATACAGCAGGGGAAGATCACAGTGCACTTGGAGGAGCTGGGAAGAGCTCCGAGAATGTCCTTCCTTGGTGCTATTTCAGACCAGAACAGGTATTTGGCTTTTTTGCTGGCTCAGGATGAGAATATGCCTTCCTTCTCACAGGCTGAAATGATTAAATTTGAAAGCTGCAATGAGCATTTTTCAGTGAGCACAGCACAAACGCTGGGCTGATTCTCCCCAGGCACAGAGTGACATGTCACCATGCCCTTTCAGTTGCAGGCTATTAGCTGCTCTGGTATTCCATCCCACAGCCTTCCTGGGAACCAGGGCTTTCAGGCTAAATCCAGCCTTCACATGCCTGGGAAGCCTGAAGCACCCGAGCCCTCCTGGAAGGATAGAAGCAGATGAATTTTTAAACAACAAAATGAGTGTGTACGTGAGTGTGTTTGAGAATGGCTCAAGCTTTAATAGCATGGTAAAATATTTATCCTATATTTTATAGCTAGTATGCAATCAATCCATAACCCACTGACAGAATGTAGAAAGATCAAGGTCTATTCAGCCACAACTAGATGGAACCACTCAATATTAAATAGATTTATATGCAATCAGGTGATGGGAAATGCAGACCCATCACCGGGGAAATCAGTCTGCTAAAGATCAACCCTCCACCGACTGGGAAGAAGGCAGCTCCTGGGAGCAAAGCTGTTCAACCTGCAGACACTCCATTCTTTTTCAAGCCACAGAGTGAAGGACTATGGGGATCCCTCTGGTTTGGAGGTTTTAAGAGGTTAATTGTCTTAGCAAATTGGCCCACTCAAGTTCATCTTCCTCTTGGACCCTGAAGATCCTAGCTGGGTGTCACC
The DNA here is from genome assembly GCF_054371585.1 of Giraffa tippelskirchi. Classification (NCBI taxonomy): domain Eukaryota; kingdom Metazoa; phylum Chordata; class Mammalia; order Artiodactyla; family Giraffidae; genus Giraffa; species Giraffa tippelskirchi. Next base: position 157,107,197 of record NC_137283.1, on the reverse strand, counting down.
AATACCCCCAACCCCCTCTTTGATAAGCAGTATTAAGTGTGTACAGAGGACGGACTTGAAGGTGGCATGGAGGATTGACATTAAATATTAAGCAAACATGCCTTACGTAGAGAAAAGTGGGTAAGGATGCTTGCTCCATGGACTTTTTCCCAGTGAGGTGGGAAGAGGAATGGTCATGGGAAATTGTGATCATTGAATCAGAGGATGTTAGAAATGGAGAGGGCATTGTCTTTTCCTCCAGGTGAAGAAGCCAGGAATGGACTTGTCCACACAGGGAGCAGTGAGAACTGAGCCACCTTTCTCTTCTTACCAGGTCCATCTCTCTCCCGGGTCTCTGGGGAGCAGACAGAAGGAGGCAAAGAACAGAGAGAATTTGGGAAGTCAAGGAAGGCACACTGAGGGGCTGTCACTTTTTGCTCACAAGCAGTATCTGCAAGAATTTCGTGTGTGTTGATGACAGTGGGTGTGTGTGGCTGTGTAAGGAAGGACTCTGTCCCTGTGAGTATAAATTCCAAGTGGGTACAAGTTGTGAAGAGGCCCAGAAAATTAAAAATGGCCGCACATAATTTACCTTTCCCACTTTCTATTCATGTACAGAGTATGAAACATAAGAATGGTTCAAAAATTCACTGCAGAAAATTACTGCTTCATTCAGGCTCATGTATCATCTAGAAGGGAACTCACTGACTGCAGCTATTTTCAGCACAGATTATTTTTTTACCTACAAACAAATGACCTTATTCCAAAGAAGACTTGAAATTGTGCTTCTCTATTTCTTTCCTCTTATCTATTTTTCTCCTCTAAAAGGGCAACTTTTTCTCAGGAGAAACAGCCCTTTTCCATCAATGAAAATCATCCAGGACGTCTGGTATCACCGATCAGTGCATCCTGTTTTCATATGGCTGTAAGGAGCAAGAACACGACTTTGAACTTGAGTAGGTTTGCTTGTTGGGTTTATCATCTGGAAAGGACAAAAGGGGGTTCAGTCCCTGCAAAGTGGCTTCCCTCCTAAATGCAGAGCTGGTGAGTTCCCTTCTAGATGATACACAAACCTGAATGAAGCAGTAAGTTTCCTAATTCCATTCTGATTAGTGTCTGAATAAGAATGACAATCGACATGATCCCCACCTAAAATAAGCCAGTTTCTCCTCCTTTCTGTTGACACCTTTACCAGGATCTCAAGTTATCCTTGAGCTCTGGCAACACTCAAACACAGCCCAGGGCAGAGCAGACGCTCCCAGCCCAGCTTCTCCCTTAGCCCTCTCCCCATAACTGGCCACAGATCTGCTATAGTGGTCCAATTGGTAAAAGGGAAGCAAATTCTGCTACAGCGTTAGTCAATCAGTCATGTCCAACTCTTTGTGACCCCAAGGACTTAGCCTGCCAGGCTCCTCTGTCCATGGGATTCTCCAGGCAAGAATACCGGAGTGGGTTGCCATTTCCTCCTCCAGGGGATCTTCTCAACCCAGGGATCAAACCCGGGTCTCCCGCATTGCAGGCAGATTCTTTACCGTCTGAGCCACCAGGGAAGCCCCATCATTCCGTGAATCCCCCACAATTCAAAGAGCTGGTTTTTTGACTGGGGACCATTCCTCAATAGAGCTGCTTCAGTAAAACCAAACTCTCTGCAGGCCGGCTGGGTGGTGGTGGTGTCATGTCAGCTGAGAAGGATAACTGTACACAGATCTGAAATAACAGAGGACGTCATTTTATTGGCTGTCCACAGGAATTTGGTCACACAAGGAGGTGAAGATTGCAGCGGTGGGTGTGTACAACACAACACCTCAGGTTAACTACTAAACAGAAGGTTAACTGATACTGGATAGGATAAAACCCGCCCCTCTGCAGCCCAGGCGCCACCTACTCATGTAGAATTAAGCTGAAGAAGCTGGCGAGGATGGCAAGGTCCATTAGCCTTGGTCTGTTGCACCATCTTCCCATAAAACAGCACTTGAGAATTCACGAAATTAAAAAAAAAAAAAGAAGAAGAAGAAAGAAAAAAAGCAGCAGTTCCTTTCCAATACCATCACCACCGTGCACAGACTGGAGCGTGGCATGCAGTCCACATCTGGTCGTTTTTTTTTTTTTCTCTTTTTTAAATTAACAAATGGAACGGCATGTCTATTTCAAATATTAGTAGCATAACACTTAAGTGCAACCTCAGTCCGGCCACAAGGGTCCTAAACCTTCTGTTACCTGGTCCAGAGCAACAAGAGGAGCCCCCCAGGTGGCCCCTTCTCCTCCCAGACTCTGCTGGGGGGGGGGCTCCCGAGGCTGTCTCCCTCCCCCACGGCCCACCTTTCATATCCAAACACCTGAAAATAGTCAAGTCTCTACTTTCATTGTTAGCAAAGCCGGTCAGGGTGGGGAAGAAAATTCAAATGAAACCAAGCTGTCAGCCTTTGAGGTCCTGCCCGCCTGGGCCCTCAGATTTCTCTCCCAAGAGGGTCTTCCTACCCCAGGGCTTAGAGCTGTGCTGGCCACCCGGTCACTGGGTCACACGGTGGGGGATCGCAGTGAGGGCGCCGGGTCTGCTGCTCCTACGGTGGGCAGCACCCTCTGGGTGGGCCAGGGCCCCGCGATCACACGGAGCTGAGCTTCACCAGGCCGCGCACCGAGTCCTCGTGCAGGGAGTCTTGGCTGGCGAGGCCTAGCACGTGCATGGTGCGGCTGTGAGCCAGCGGGCTGCCCGCCAGCATCATGGGCGGCGAGGGCGCCTCGTCGGGAGTCAGAAACTGGTGGCCCACGTGCTCGTCTTTCAGGGGCAGGATGTCTGTGAGCGCGGCCTCGGCGGCGAGGTTGGGCATGGAAGAGGGCGGCGTGGGCGGCCCGAGCGTCAGGCTGGCACAGGGCGTGCCCAGGCCCGGCTTCCCGGGCAGGTGCAGCTCGTCGCTGGTGAGGCTGGGCTCGCTCTGCAGCAGGGGCGTGGCCGCGGCCTGCAAAACGAATTTGGTGCTCTGAATGCACTGGTCTTGGTCGCACTGGAGAGCGGCAGGGAGCCAGCAAAGAGGAGGCAAGAGAAGGCAAGGGAGGTAGGGTCGGGGAGGGGACACAGAGGGCAGGAGGGGGCGGGATGCGAGAGAGAGAGAAACCCATTAGTGACATCTGGGTCAGACAGGGTGGAGAGCATGCGCGGTAGCCCGGCTCCACTTGGAGACACCTGGAATCTGAATAGCCGCTCAAACTAACAATCACCCACGGGGACCTGGGGTGGAGGGTCCCAGCTGCCGCAGGCTCGACCCTCCGGCCCTGTTCACAGGCTGGCCCTAACTTAAAAACAATCCCCGGGACAGGCTTTGGCACCTGCCCTGGGCTGAGGTCAATGCGGCTCCTATGCTGAAAACCACTTCTACCCACATTGTTTTACAAATACAGGCACCTGGGACTTCCCTCGTGGTCCAGTGGTTAAGACTGTGCTTGCTCACAATGCAGGGGGGCCTAGGTTCTATCACTGGTCAGGGAACTAGATCCTGTATGCTGCAACTAAAACCCAGCACAGCAAAAAAAAAAAAAAAAAAAACCACAACAGCAAAAAAACACAACAAATAACAACCCCACCCACCCCCGGGGCCTGTACACCCATGATCCCAGCAGCATTATTCACAATAGCCAAAAGGTGGAAGTAAGTGTCCATCGACAGAAGAAAGGATAAACAAGATGTGGTCTATGCAGACATGATGAAAGTGAAAGGGGAGAGTGAAAAAGTTGGCTTAAAACTCAACATTCAGAAAAGGAAGATCATGGCATCTGGTCCCATCACTTCAAAGCAAACAGATGGGGAAACAATGGAAACAGTGACAAACTTTATTTTCTTAGGCTCCAAAATCACTACAGATGGTGACTGCAGCCATGAAATTAAAAGACGCTTGCTCCTTGGAAGAAAAGCTATGACCAACCTAGACAGCATATTAAAAAGCAGAGACATTACTTTTCCAACAAAGGTCTGTATAGTCAGAGCTATGGTTTTTCCAGTAGTCATGTATGGATGTGAGAGTTGCACTATAAAGAAACCTGAGCACTGAAGAATTGATGCTTTTGAACTGTGGTGTTGGAGAAGACTCTTGAGAGTCCCTTGGACTGCAAAGAGATCAAACCGGTCAATCCTAAAGGAAATTAGTCCTGAACATTCATTGGAAGGACTGATGCTGAAGCTGAAACTCCAATACTTTGGTAACCTGATGGCAAAGAACTGACTCATTTGAAAAGACCCTGATGCTAGGAAAGATTGAAGGCAGGAGGAAAAGGGGAAGAAAGAAGATGAGATGGTTGGATGGCATCACCGACGTGATGGACATGAGTTTGAGTAAGCTCTGGGAGTTGGTGATGGACAGGGAAGCCTGGCGTGCTGCAGTCCATGGGGTCGCAAACAGCTGGACACGACTGAGCGACTGAACTGAACTGATCCTGATAACGTTTCAAGCAAGAAGCTAGGCGCTCCAGTCTGTTTCTGCAGAAGCTCTTACAACAAACACATTTCTCGTCTTTATATATGCATCTCATGTGACTGGGTGCCTTCTTCAAGACTTTACGGATAAAAGTAGGCAATGGATCGGGATTTGGGACCAGCACTGTCTGACTGCAAACCCCTTTTCACCACTGCACACTGACAGCTAGCAGGTGCTTAATAAATGTTACTTGTCTATCATCCCCACTCCCTTTGTTTGAACTCCAGAGTTACCGTCGAATCACGTACTCGCAGCTTTGTGAAGGAGGAGCTTCACTTTCTTCCTGCCCAGAGACACAACTAGAACTGCCATCACTCACTCAAACTCCATGCACAGAAGCCACTCAGATCAGGCAAAACACAGGCTTCAGGGGAAAAAAAAGAGTTTCTCCCGAAGTCACGGTTCTTTTATTCTTTTGCTCCGGTGTGTGTGTGTCCTCCCTAGCTAAATGGGATTCTTTCTAAAATCACGAGTGCTGGGCCATCCCCAAGCCGGCCCCCTACCCTGCATGAGGGGGATAGAAGAGACACAGTCACTATAGAATTTGCGGGTTTCAGAAGTTCGAAGACCTCGCTTCCAGACAAGAATAGGGCTCACGGTGGAGCTTTAAGAAGGGAAAGCAAATCTCAGGGAAGGTCCTGGCTGTTCTATCACGGCTTCATCCCGGCCAAGGGAACTTCAAGAAGGATGGAGGGGCCACTCAGATGAGACAGAAATGCCACTAAGAAGTGCTAGAAAGGGGCTGTCAGGCGTTGAGTCCTTTAGTGTCTGCATTTCCCCAGTCATCACCTGAAACTTCAGCCACAGCAGCACTTATCCAGCACAGCTTTCCCTGCTCCTGCGGGGAGCTGCAGCTCGGGGCAGGGACCCTGGCTGCTGGGGGCTGCTGAGCTGTGGGGCTGTCGGGGGAGGCAGACAGCTCAGGGCCCCTCATGCTCTCTAACGCTGTCAGTTCTGTTCAGCACATCGGCTCAGTCTTGACAGAGCAGAGGCGGGGAAGGGCAACCTTCCTGATTAAACATTCATCTCCTGGAAACTATGCCGGGGTTCTGGATATATTGTGCTTTGCAAAGAACATGTTATGAAAATCTCATTAGCGTCCTGGCTGATGGCGACGGCTCAACTTCTGTGCCGCCTCCGTTTCCTAGAGCTCAAACTCGGCCTCTGAGCTGGCCGCCCCCTGCCTGAGACCCAGGGGCTGAGTCAGGCCACTTTCTGGATGATGGAATCTGGTTCTCAACTTTTCTTTCTGGAGCCCTCATTCACCCTAAAACCTCTGTCCACACAACACTCCCAGATCTTGAGAAAGATGAAATTCCGACTAGATTTGCTCATCTCTGCGGACCTGAAGAAAGCCTTTTATTAAAACATTGAAAACTGATTGGCAAATTCTGTTTTAGGGATCAGCCCAAGTACTTGTGACTACCTCTTCCAGACTCATAGGAAAATATGTCAGAGGTCAGAGCTGGAGGAAATTTCCAAGGCCAAGCGGCATAGGGGGAGAGGCAGGCTCCCCAGTGTCTTTATCTCTTTCTTCCTGTCTCTCCCATCAGGCGCCCTTTCCCTTCCCTGGTCATGCCTTTCCAGCCATGCTGTGCGGCAGAGCTCATGGACATCCATCAGAAAACTCTGGGATAAAAGGGCTGCCAACTGTGGTCTGTTAAGCTCTGGAGAGTTCATATTCACTAGGAGGTTGATGTGACGTTTCAGGGGTCCTCTGTGAGCTTACCTAAAGCACCCCTGTGCTGACTTAGAGGAGACACCTGAGAAACAGCACCAACTTAAACTGGTTTTGCCTGCTTAAATAGATTGTTGATTTAATCAAAGAAAATATTTAGAGACAGCACTGTGCATATGCAAGATGGGAATCCATGTCTCCAGGATGACCCTGGAACCAGGAATCTCCAGTTTATGGAACCCACAGAAGCGTTGCCCCTGGAGCCCTGTGGGAATCGAGAAGTCCTTCAATAAGGAAAACCTGGTTTCTAGGAGCACTTGCGGCTTGTATGGTCTGACTCAAGGCCAATTGATCAGCTTCCAAATTTGAAATTCCCCCAACCCCTTTCATTTTTGCCCCAAAACTGGATGGAGGAGACAGTTGAGTCCTGTCTCCTTGAGTGTCAACCTTGCAATAAAGTTCTTTCTCTCTTCCAAAACCGGTGCCACAGTCTTGGCTTCTTTTGTACCTTGGGCAGCGATCCTTTGCTAGGCAACACCTGGAAGTGGTTTACTCTGAAGCTATGAGCTTAAGTTCAGGGCCTCTTGTTTGCTTGTTTTCCAAGGCCTTACTTGTTTTGTTTGCAAATTGCTTTCTTTTTCTTCAAAACAGCTTCAGATTGCATGACTCAGGTACCTCCAAACCTGGGTCCCTTCCTGCATATGCCTATTGGTGCCTTCCTGTGGCCAAACCCACAACATGCTAAAAGTGTAGCCAATCTGTGCTCAGCCTCATGCTGAAAGTGCCCTCCGATTTTCCAGGGGTGAAACTTAAGGACTTAAATATGTGAAAGAAAACATGTCATCTAAACCATTTAATTTTTTTCAAAAATCGAAATGTCACAAGTCTTTTCAAAATGACTGTTTTGAATGCTGACTTGTATTATCTGACATAATCACCTCCTCTACAGGGATTTGTTTAAATATTTTAAAAGATGACTGCCTCCTGGAGCCTGGTTGTGGATATTTGCCTTGCTATGGGGACTGCTTTCATGTTAGTGATGAACTTACTCTCTGTCCCCTCCCCCAGCTTCCCTTGTGGCCAGCTTCTATCAGTGAGCACACACACTCATTGCTGGGCCCAGCTTGAACCTTAGTGTCTAAATCCTGCTGTAACCCATGACTTTGAAAACCTTTTGCCACATTCAAACTGATTTCTGTTTAGAAGACCAATCCCATTTGGGGGTGCCCAGGGACCAGGCTTTCTTCTACAGGATACTGTCCGTATAAATTTCCTACCGGCATGTAATAGGATACTAACGTGGGTTCCAACCAGGGAGCGAGTGATGACTCTCCCCAGTGGAATTCACAATTCTCATGATACTAACTTTGCATGTTTTGAGCATCTTCTTAGAAGAAACTCGATGACTAGGGGATATCTGATTAAAAAAAGAAAAAGTCCAGCCTTTTCCTCATTTTGCACACCGCCAGAATCCCAAGGAGAATGGGCTGATAAAACTTCATGGTTGTAATTCCTGTGTGAGAACTTCAGGGAGAAAATGGCCAATATTTTTAGGGTTACTGTGAAGATGATCCATGAAAAAATGTCCTTACACCTCTGCCTTTTTTACCTTTGTTTCTAATCCTCATTGGCCCATTTCTTGTTGATTTTCCTATTTAATTTTCTTTCTCTCTGGTTGCACCAGCTCTCTCCTCCTCTTTCCTTCTCCATCTTTTCCTTTGTTGACTTCCCTCCCACTTCATTCCCCCTCTTCTCTTCTCTTTTTCTTCCCCTCTCTCTGGCATCACCGACTCAATGGACATGAGTTTAAGTAAACTCCAGGAGTTGGTGATGGATAGGGAGGCCTGGCGTTCTGCAGTCCATGGGGTTGCAAAGAGTTGGACAAGACTGAGCGACTGAATTCAACAACTCTTTTCTCTGACCTTTTTACGCCACCAACCCACCTCGCTGGCTGTTTATCTGAAGAGTCTTATCCTCAACCAGTAGAGGGAGCCATCCCTGCTCACTTTTTCTCTGTCACTCCTTGGAATAGGGCTGATAGTCCAGCATTAACACCAAGAAGCCATGAGGTATATTTCAACCTATCTAACCAGTTATATAATCTTAAGGAAAAACAACCAAGCAGCCAGAGATTGGACAGTGACAATCCATTACCAAGAAGAGGAAACTGAGAAACTCCCTCTTTCATTCCAAAACAACACTTTGAAGGTCCACATTTATGAAATACTAGGTTGAACCCTATGAAATTGCCTTTTTTTTTAGGCCAAAAATCATCCAAACGCTGACTACTAATAGAATAGAAACCTGACTGCTTGTGAGAATGTCTATGGGCAGACCCTTCTGTTGGCAGCATAAAACTAATACTGTCTGGAGTGCTGGAACATTTGCTGTGGTTGCAGGAAGTCCCTGACAGCTGGCTGATTTACTGTCTAAACGAAGCGCTGGCATTTAACTTGCAAAGAATTGTATCATTTCAGATGTTCGGATGTCACACACATTATCACTTAATGTTACAGTTTAAAATACCATAGAGATAAGTTATTTTTGTTTCTGCAGATTTTCAAATAAAATTGCTCTTGCTGGCATACATGTTATTTTACTCTGGCTGACTTCTTGTCTGAAATAAACCTAGCAAACAGATTAAATGCTGCCAAACCCAAAGCTAGGAGTTTTCTAGATGGTCTCCTATACGAATTAAGAATAAAGGAAATTATTTACTTCTTTTGCTCCAATTCTGTCAAAAGTATTAGCATCAGGCACTGGTTATTTCTGCTTGGCTATGAAGCTGTGTTCTGGGGTCTTATGAATGCTCATTTACTTTAATAAAAACACTATCAGTTTCTAAAATTCACCTAAAATGTAGGTTAGGAGTTTTTCCTTTTTATTCTCTTTTAAAACATTATCATTTAAGTTAGCTCAAGTTATTTTTCTCTATCATATTTGAACTTTCAGACTATGCATGGAGAGGTCTCCTGTGAGACTAGTTTAATAAATCTTGCAACTGCCAGCTTTAATTTGTTTTGATATTGGATGAAGGGGATTTAACAATGAGGTTAATTATGGTGGATTCATGTTGAGGCTTGACAGAAAAACAGCAAAATTCTGTAAAGCAATTATCCTTCAATTAAAAAATAAATTTATAAAAAAATAAAAATGAGTTTAAGTAAATATAGCAAATGATTTTCAAAAAAAAAAATAGTCCAACAGTTATATACTATGTTACTATCTTTGTGTTTACACATGATCTGAAAGGATCTTTGTAGCTACAAGTGCCAGCTTTAAACAAGCTATGACCCTGATGTAATACAGAACTTAAATTATTTGACAATCAAATGAAATATGCATACTAAAATAACGTAATAATAAATGCCAATAACAAGGAAAGTAGGAATAATGAAAATATGATCTTCGTTGGCCCTGGGGTTATGTGCACGAAATTCCAGCGTGGGCTCCTCAGAAATTCATTGGTATTCATATGACAAGGCCTACACTTGGGTCACATGCATCATTTTAATACTTTAGATGTCACTTAATTACTTCTCTTATGTTTTCTTCCTTGGGAATCTGTAGTAGAGGGAAGATCACTTAGGTACTAACTAACCATCTCCATTCCCCAATTATGTGAGATGGTAAGTTAACAATGAACTGTCCCATTTTTGAGATGCTAAGTAAGACCTCAGTGGGTACTTTGATGACAGCTATCTATCAATATTTACCTGATTCTCCAGCTCTGCAATATCAGTATGTTTTTCTAAGACTTAAAGCCTTTACCTTCACCTTCTGAAATAGTGTAATTTCCCTAGGAGCACTTTTCCTATCATTTGAAAAATGCCTTTCTGATCTAGACTTTAATAATAAAACAGCTGGCAAAAATTTGGCCTGAGATACCTAGAATCTCTCTGCAAAGGATCATGCCAAGTCTGGTGCTAAATATAAAGTCTCCAAATGTTCCTCCTTTCTAGGTGAGCACTAGAAATACTTCTAGGTCAGAGGAATCATGTTCCACAGCTAAATCAGTATTTACTGTTGATGGCATGGGGAGCAAAATTGTGTGTCTGGGGAATATGGCAGTGTTGGCTGCAAAGTGTCCTCTGATCACAGAGATAAGGCTTCTATTCCCAGGAATGGTGGATAACCTCTACTGGGCTAGTATTCCCTCTGTGTGCAGGAAGTATATAAAACTGGCCAAAATATGTAAGGCAAACATTTTTCAATAGGGCACAACAGACAATGCAAGGCCACGAGCCCTGAAAGGGAAACTCACAGGCGAGCCTCACAGTCAAGCAGCCCTTTCCTTGGGGAGAATTTCCCCACCGTGGTATAGGCTGAACAGAATACAGAAGTTATTCTGAGTAGAGAAAGCAGAGATCAGAGGGTCAGAAGCTTAAGCAGCTGGATCTGTAGGGCAGGGTATCGCAGAAGAGGATACTGTGCAGAGAAGGAGGCCAGAGATGCCAGTGAGCGTCACCCACCCAAGTCTGTAGCCAACAGCCGTGCTGCCCATGTGCAGGATGAGTCATCTCTCCTGTCCCCCTTCCTCTAAAGCCAATAAGACGGCAGCTGTAATGAGGCTGAGAGAGGCACATAGACAGTGGAAGTTGAGAAAAAGAGGGCCAGGGGCCACTGATCACATTAACATCCCCCAAACCTTGTTAACATGCCTGGCATCCAGCTAGGGCATTCAGAAGGTTGCACCTTAGGAGTAAGACTCGTGCCCTCAACGGAGACCCAGGACCATCCCTAACGATGAAGAAGTCAAAACCCTGGTCTTTGGAAGAGACAGAAATTGGAGGCTGAGCTCCCTCAAATTAGAGGGCCTGAGAAACATCTTGGACTGCCCATAAATCTGCATTAACAAAATGTAAATCACACCTGTACAAGTTCAAGATGATTAGCCACTAATTGAACTGCCTGCTAAAACAAGGCTCAACACTCTTCAGAAAATAACAAAATCTAGTCTCTACAAATATACTGTCCAAAATGTATGCAATAAAATATCAATACATATATAAATAAATATAAAAATGTAATCTAAAGGAAAAAAATGGACACCAAACCCAATGTAGCCCAGGTATGTTTAGCAGATACAGACTTTAAGCAGTATAATAATGTTCAAATATTATACAAAAATATGGCTTCAATGAGTAAATAGATAAGGAATCTCAGTACAGAAATAAAATTCAGCAGAGAAATTAAAAGTACCAAAAGAAAATTCTAGAACTAAAAAGTATAATAACCAAAGTGAAAAATTCTCTGCATTCACTTAGCAGTAGATTGGAGGGGGCAGGAGAAAGAATCAGTGAACATGAAGATAGATCAAAAGAAATTATCCAATTTGAAGCACTGAGATAGAAAGTTTGAAGAAAAATGCACAGAGCCTCAGGGACCTATCCTTTGGGGCAATGTCATCAAATGGTTTAATATATGAATAACTGGAGTTCCAGGAGAGTAGAGAAAATGAGATAAGGCAAAATAAATAAACTAATAAATTAAAGACATAATAGGTAAAATGTCCCGATTTGATGAAAAATGATAACTTTCAGATCCAAGAAATGGAATGAACTCTGGGCAGTTGAACAGAGGTCACCCTTGGACTAGGTCAATAACTCATTGGTACTGATGTTTCTACCTGGACAAACCGTCAACACTTAGACTAAAGTGCTGCAGAATGGTTCGTGCTTAGGGGAGCAAGTGAAGAGGAAAAAATGTGTCATTGGTTAAGACTGTCATTTGTAACAGAGGAGAGGCTGAAGCTTCATAGCTTTTTGCCTGGTCAAGTTGCAGGTTAGATTGTGGAGAGGTTGCCTTCAGTCCCTCGCTGGTTTTCTGACCGACCACAGCAGATTTATCATCCTGCTTATTTAACTTATATGCAGAGTACATCATGAGAAACGCTGGGCTGGAAGAAACACAAGCTGGAATCAAGATTGCCGGGAGAAATATCAATAACCTCAGATATGCGGATGACACCACCCTTATGGCAGAAAGTGAAGAAGAACTAAAGAGCCTCTTGATGAAGGTGAAAGAGGAGAGTGAAAAAGTTGGCTTAAAGCTCAACGTTCAGAAAACTAAGATCATGGCATCTGGTCCCATCACTTCATGGGAAACAGATGGGGCAACAGTGGAAACAGTGTCAGACTTTATTTTTTTGGACTCCAGAATCACTGCTGATGGTGACTGCAGCCATGAAATTAAAAGACGCTTACTCCTTGGAAGGAAGGTTATGGCCAACCTAGAGAGCATATTTAAAAGCAGAGACATTACTTTGCCAACAAAAGTCCGTCTAGTCAAGGCTATGGTTTTTCCAGTGGTCATGTATGGATGTGAGAGTTGGACGGTGAAGAAAGCTGAGTGCGGAAGAATTGATGCTTTTGAACTGTGGTGTTGGAGAAGACTCTTGAGAGTCCCTTGGACTGAAAGGAGATCCAATCAATCCATCCTAAAAGACATCAATCCTGAGTGTTCATTGGAAGGTCTGATGTTGAAGCTGAAACTCCAATACTTTGGCCACCTCATGCGAAGGGTTGACTCATTGGAAAAGACCCTGATGCTGGGTAGGATTAGGGGTGGGAGGAGAAGGGGACGACAGAGGATGATATGGTTGGATGGCATCACCGACTCGATGGACATGGGTTTGGGTAGACTCCTGGAGTTGGTGATGGACAGAGAGGCCTGGCACGCTGCAATTCATGGGGTCGCAAAGAGTCGGACATGACTGAGCGACTGAACTGAACTGAACTGAACTGAATGGAAGGCCTGGGTGGAGTGGTTTCCCTGCCCTGGGAGGAGCCTTCATGCCACCCCGTCCCGTAAGAAGACCATGAACCTGGTATACTTTGGAACATAGTTAAGAAGAGCACTTTCCTTAGAGTCGGACTTCTAAGGACAAAATATCAGCTTAGCCACTGGTTAGCTATTTCACGAACTTAGCATCCCTGAATCTCAGTCTCTTCAAAGGGGTGATTAGAATACTCACATCAAGTGGTTCTGTGAGGATTCAATGAGATGATAATGCATGCAAAGCACTTAACCCAGCGCCTGGCACATAGCAATCCATCTCTCTCTCTCTTTCCTTCTCTCATTTAACCAACACTTACTGAATCCAACTACCATAGGAACTAGTCTAGACAATGGGGATATAGTGCTGAACAAACAGTATTCAACATTCAGTTATTATTATTATTCCTTGAAATGCTTTTAGGAAGTAAGTAAGTGTTAGTCGCTCAGTTGTGTCCAACTCTTTGCGATCCCATGGACGGGAGCCTGTGAAGCTCCTCTGTCCGTGGAATTCTCCAGGCAAGAATACTGGAGTGGGTTACTATTCCCTTCTCCAGGGGATCTTCCTGACCCAGGGATGAAACTTGGGTCTCCTGCACTGCAGGCAGATTCTTTACAGTCTGAGCCACCAGGGAAGTCTATTAAAATGCTTTTAATAGAGGACATGAAGATTTCTCACCTGAGAAATCTGTATGCAGGTCAGGAAGGAACAGTTAGAACTGTACATGGAACAACAGACTGGTTCCAAATCAGGAAAGGAGTACATCAAGGCTGTATATTGTCACCCTACTAATTTAACTTATATGCAGAGTACATCATGAGAAACGCTGGGCTGGAAGAAGCACAAGCTGGAATCAAGATTGCTGGGAGAAATATCAATAACCTCAGATATGCAGATGACACCATACTTATGGCAGAAAGTGAATAAGAACTAAGCAGCTTCTTGATGTAAGTGAAAGAAGAGAGTGAAAAAGTTGGCTTAAAGCTCAACATTCACAAAACTAAGATCATGGCGTCTGGTCCCATCACTTCATGGGAAATAGATGGGGAAACAGTGGAAACAGTGACAGACTTTATTTTCTCAGGCATCAAAATCACTGCAGATGGTGATTGCAACCATGAAATTAAAAGACGCTTGCTCCTTGGAAGGAAAGTTATGATCAACCTAGACAGCATATTAAAAAGCAGAGACATTACTTTGCCAACAAAGGTCCATCTAATCAAAGGTATGGTTTTTCCAGTAGTCATGTATGGATGTGAGAGTTGGACTATGAAGAAAGCTGAGCGCCAAAGAATTGATGCTTTCAGACTGTGGTGTTGGAGAAGACTCTTAAAAGTCCCTTGACCTACAAGGAGATCCAACCAATCCATCCAAAAGGAAATCAGTCCTGAATATTCATTGGAAGGACTGATGTTGAAGCTGAAACTCCAATACTTTGACCACCTGATGCGAAGAACTGACTCATTTGAAAAGACCCTGATGCTGGGAAAGATGGAAGGCAGAAGAAGAAGGGGATGACAGAGGATGAGATGGTTGGATGGCATCACCGATGTGATGGACATGAGTTTGAGAAAGCTCCAGGAGTTGGTGATGGACAGGGAAGCCTGGCGTGCTGCAGTCCATGGGGTCACAAAGAGTTGGACACGACTGAGTGACTGAACTGAACTGAATAGAGGACAAGATCTTTCATCCACAATTAAAATTCATATATCCCTGAAATTTGACTTAAATTTCTTTCGATGTATAGATGATTGATAACAGATCTTTTCCTAAGAGTAGATATTGATAGGGGAGAGAGGGTGAGGGTAATGGGATGTAGAGACAGTAAGAAAATGGGAGAAAGTCACCCTGCACATAGTCAGGATTGATGGCCACAGTGTAGCAAAGTGTAGGCTTGAGAGCATGAACTGTTGGGGTCAAAGTGTGACGTCTGAATTGGGCAAGTTTACCGATGTCCTCTGTGCCTCTGTTTATTAGTCTGTAAAATGGGGATAAAATCAGTAGTAGCCTCAGAGGGCCAGTGTGAGTTATATGAAAGCCTTGGAAGGGCACGTGGTAATGCTCCGTGCCGCTGAGGCGTGGGGTTCGGTAAACACTATGCCGTGCGAACATGAAGGAACTGGAGGGAGGAGGGTGGGGCAGAGACACGTCAGCCTTCGCGTGCTGCTTCGTGTCTGCCTTGCCCATTCAGAGCTGTCTCCTCTCCCCTTACTCCCGTTAACACGGTACATACACCACAGGAGCCATAAAGAACGACAGAAATAATAAACAGGCTCTTGCTCTAGCGCCTGAATGGCCTATGAACGAATAGAGGAATGGAAGGTTATCTGGCGCAGTGATGTCGCCGCGGCGTGGATGAGAGGCTCTGCACCGGAAGGAAGCCTGAGCCCTTCCGCCAACGCTGACTCCTCTGTCCCCCCGCGTCGGGGGTGCTAACTCCCCCAGCCTGAGCACCTCTGTGGTGGGGGCTCCCACCCGCCGTGAGCTCTGGGTGTTGGGCATTTCCCTCTTGGGTTGAGCACAGGGTGCCTCCTGGCCCCCCTTCTGATCTGTGGGGCCATAAACAACATGTCTCATCTTAGTCCCCTAAAGACCTTTCAGATCCAGCCTTCCCTGAACATGTTCTGACACATTGGGGGCACTCCCTGCAGTGGGTAGCAGCCTCAGGGGCCCAAAAGACTTCTCCCAGCCTTAAGCCCAGTGGAAGCTTGGGTTTCTCTGAACACAGGCACCCTGGCAAGACAGGAAGTGCAGGGGGCCTCAAGGAAGTTAACATTTACATTTATCTGTCTACGAGCAGCAACTCGCTTTATAATTGGTAATGATGTCTCTGTAATTACATGTGTGCTGGGGAATTCTTATGAAGTGAGAAAAACCCAACCTACAAATCCTTTCTAAGAGGTAATGAAATTTTAATGAAAGCTAAATTTAACAATTAATGAAGTTGACATATTCATGGGTCTCGCAGACATTAAACATTTATTAATTTTGACTTTGCTGTTTTCTTTTCGTGTTTCAGAGCTTATAAGTTCTTTCTTCAGGTCTTAAAACTTTTCATAGTCCTCAGAAAAGTATACAGGTGCTTTGCCTACAGTGTCTAGTGGGTAAAATGCGCATGTCCTGCCTCTTGGCCCCGTGGGTTAATTTAAGCCTACTGAGGCCATCACTGCATGAAGCCGTGTTGCCATGTCACGGCACCAGAGAGAACTCCTTTCCTCTTAGTTCCTGCTTCCACATTCAGGGTGGACCCTTTTCGAGATATGACGGAATCAGGGGAAGGAAGGAATGAGGAAAAGAAGACAGGAACAAACTAAATATTTGTTTAGAACTTCCCTTAAGCAAGCCCCTGCAGGGGAATGTTTAACCAGCCCCAACCTCCTGCATGCCAGGCCCTTTGTTATAAAGTGGTGAGAGGAGGGAGGTGAATGTCATTACCTGCTTCTTCACTGTTTGGTTTACTAACTTAAGGCTCTCTGGATAAATCGACTTGCTGACATCATGCAGCCCTGAGTCAGTCACTGTGACCCCAGGCTCTCTGATCCTACACCCCACACTCTCTGCCTTTCCCCGCCGTGTCCAGTGTTACTTACATCTGCAAAGTTTTTCCTTCATTGTCTTTCAGAATCATCCTATCCTATTATCTGCCCCCCCCAGTGGTTATATTTTATTTTTTATAATTAAATTTATTTATTTTTTAATTAAAGGATAACTAGTTTTACAATATTGTGTTGGTTTCTGGGAAACTATTCTCTTATTCTATTAGATCAAGAAACTTGATTTGACCTGGTGGGGGCAGAATTGGCAGGGGCAGGTAGAGAGAAAGTTAGCAAAGGACAATAAATGTTGATTTAAAAAAATAATCTTCCAGTCTGTGAGATGAAATCAGATTAATAGCCCGATGATAAACATGGACACGTGTTTTTTTTTCTTTTTAAATGCCAGATGGATAAATAAAATAAAATAAATAAAATTGATTCACATTTCCACTACTTCAAAATGAATTTCTGCAAACCATGTCATTCCTTCCTAAGTATGGGGGAGCAGACCTCCCCTGAGCTTTCTATACAGCTGCCTGCAGGACAGCTCCCCTACCCCCAGGCATCCAAGGGGACCCCAAGTCCACATACTGACATCAGATTTCCCCTGTCACCTCCTTTGATAGTTCCCATTGGTGACTTGTATGGTCATCTTATCCCCAAGCTGACAGGCAGCGGACTTTCCTGGCTCCCCGCTCCCAGGCCTCCACACGGACTCCATCCCCAGGTCCTGGAGGGTCACTGCCTCTTTTCCGAACACACATCTGCTGTCCCAGTCTGTTTGTCACGGCCTCTGTTGTGGGTGATTCAGGTCTACAGACAGTGCCGGGGGCCAAACTGCGTCCCTTCCAGAAACACTTCTTTAGGGAGATTTGTTCCCAATGGAGAGACCATGCCTTCTAGACCACTGAGGAATGTGAAGGCCCTGAGGGTCAAGGCCACCAGGCTGTGAGTTCAGGTGCCCATGGAAAGACCCACCCGGCCCCACCTCCCAGGTGCAGAGTGAAAACAAAGCATCTGTCCCCACCTTCACAGATGCCTGACGCGGGACCTCTCCGGGGACCAGCCCAGTCCGTTTTTTGCTGTCGCTGCCCAAACAGCTTGTCTAATTCTCTGCACTAAGGTGTGCAGGGCTGATTAAGATTTGGGCTGCAAGTGGGGAGAACTGGTGGCCGAGTACTTCCCCTGCACACTTAAAGAGGGGGTGGGGGAGTGGGTACAGACTGTGGCAAGGGGACAGCAGGGGACGTGGG
Source organism: Giraffa tippelskirchi (assembly GCF_054371585.1). Lineage (NCBI taxonomy): Eukaryota > Metazoa > Chordata > Mammalia > Artiodactyla > Giraffidae > Giraffa > Giraffa tippelskirchi. The sequence continues at coordinate 157,089,507 of NC_137283.1, read as the reverse complement.
GACTCTCCAGAGGCCCATCCTGCTTGGGCAGCTCTGTCTCCCCCTGGACAGCAGCCCGGTTCTGGGTGAGGGGGCTTTCCAGTCCAAGATGTTTCTGGAAGCGATGTTGTGTGAGTGCTCCTCCCACACAGCCCTGAACAAACCGACCCCCCACCCACCCCTGTTGCAGGTGGGTTAACCCTTCAGTGGACATTGCCTTCACTTCAAGCTTCCTTTCCCTCCCTGAGCTATGCGTGTCCTAGGGAGCTGTCTAGGCGATCGGCTGTTACGGGTCAGTGAACACCGATGCGGGAGAGAAGCCCTTGCAGGGCGCCTGGGGTCCTACCATGTCGCTCTGGGACTGTGTGGCCCCATACGTGGCCATCCCATTGGAGGGCGCGGCTGGCTGTGGGGTGTCGGGCTGAATGTACCCTCTTCGGTCAATGAGGCTACAAGAGAACACAGAACAACGCAGGAGACGGAGAGTGAATCAAAAGCTGAAAACGCCGACAACACTCTTTTAATTTCCATCCCTGGGCGGGGTCCCCCTTTCTGTGATGCCCCCACCCCGAGCACCTTGGAAAATACCTCTGCTTGTCTTCACATATGGTCAGCCTCCAGAGTCCAGGACTTCTGTCCTTAAAAACACCTGAAGCATCTGACCCCTCCCTGCCACCTGCTGTGACCTCCCCCGCCAACCCCCGCTGCTGTCCAGCCCCATCCTGATCTCGTCACCCCTCCTGGCTGCACGGCCTCCATCACTGGCCGGCAGAGCCCAGACCCCTGTGCTTGGCCTTCTGGCCGCCTACAAGCTGTCCCCAGCCTTCCTCTTCAGGCTCAACACCGGATCTTATCTCACGATGCATTCCCAGTGTCATTCCGTCAGCAGCACGTCTGAGCACTGGCTGTGCCCGCGTGGCATGGACCAGAAACCACGCATCCGCTGTGTGCTGTCTGCTTCGCCTTCTCTGTATTTTTTTGTGCAGCCTCTGGTTTAAACTGCCCAGACCCTCCACTGCCCTGTCCGTCTGCTGTTGGTCCTTTGAGGCTCCCAGCCTCTGCTCCTGCCGCTTCATCCACTTTCTTCCCTCTTCGGCTCCTCTCAGCCCTGCCTGTGACCCTCCCGATGGCCCATGTCACTGTTAGCTGGGGTCACAGTGATCTCCACCCACGTCTTTTCCATCGAGCAGCCTGCATGCTCCCGAGGGGAGGCAGGCTTCATCTCGTCTGCCCCACAGTGCCCGCCCCAGAGCATCGGCCCCTCTCTCACACCATCGGGCACCCTGGGCATCGTATCACCGCATGCTGGCTCTGCCTGTGCCCACGTGCGCCTGTCATGGAGCGCAGGCTCTGCCAGGGCAGGAACCGAGTCTTCTTCATCCTTATCTCTGTGACTGCCAGCCAGTGCTGAGCAGACACTTGCTGATTGAACAAATAACACCGGGTCCTCGGTCTCCCGCAGACAAGTTTCCCAAACAGTCTCTGTCTTTACTCTATGGCCGGGTTGCCCAGGTGGGAGGTAAGGGCGAAGCTTACTTTGCCCTCAAAAGGATCGCCTGTTTCCCTCCCTGACTGAAGACTCCGTGATGACCTTGGGTCTAAGGGCAGAACTGCCAAGGGCGACAGGCAGTTCGGCCAGTAAGTGAGGCTCCTGCTGTGGCCTCCCACGGTGTGGGGAGCACACTCCCGGCAGCCTCTGAGAGACGTCCCAAGCACACCCAGATGCCCACAACCCCAGGTGCCCACACACCCAGTTACCCTTCGTGGGGCAGGGGCTGAGGGTCGGGTCCCTCTCAGAAGTCAGGGGTTATCATCACAGCTGGCATCTCAGGTCTTCAAGAGACAGACTAATGAGACGTTAAAAAACACTTGTGGCAGGATCTCAAGTGGGACTCTGATTCAGTTTCAGTCAAATCCCCCAAAGGTTTAGAAAAAAAAAAACAAGATGAGACAAGAACCTCTATCTGCCAAAAGAGAGAAGTGCTGGACTCCCACGCAGGACCGTCAGAGGGGTTCTCTTAGCAAGTGTGCAGCTGCCTTCAAGGGTATCAAAGATCAAAGGTGAAAGGGCACAGAAGGATGTCTTGGGGAGAGGGGTCCCCAGCTCCTGCCAGTGATGAGATCCAGGGCAGAAGCTGGTGAGGTGAGGGCAGGGGCTGGGCATGGCCCCTGGGGCAGAGCCGGTGGGAGGCGGTTGGAAGGGGTGTGTTGGGGGTCAAATTTTCTGTCCCCCAAAAGGTATGTTGGAATCTAGCTAGCTCTGGTAGGGAGGAAGGGGTGGAAAGTGTTAACTCTCAGTGAACTTTGAAGTTCTGATTCACTGAAATGACACTATTTTGGAGAAAATGAAAGTGCCCTGAGTCCTTTTTTTTTTTCTTTCCCCCAACTGACAGGAGAAATTAAAGGACACGCAGGGGATTTCATCCAGGAGAAGAAAAAGAACTAGGTCATCAAGAGAGTCAGAAGGGACAGGAGGGATTATAGAAAAAGTGGTTCTGGGCCCCCCTCTGCGTGTTCAGCCTGTTTCAAGGGCCAGCCATGCCCCCAGGACTGTGGCACTGCCCTCCTCCCGTCTCCTCCTGGGCCTCAGAAAGCCCTGAGAGCTTCCCTAAGCTCATCTCATCTCTCTCTTTTTTAAAAATGTATTTTATTTGTTTATTTTTGGCTGCGCTGGGTCCTCATTGCCACGGGGGTGTTCTCTAGTTGCGGCAAGCGGGGGCTACTCTTCCCAGAGGTGCGGACTTCTCATGGCGCAGCACCAGCTCTAGGGTGCGCGGGGCATCAGCAGTAGGTGCGGTGCATGGGCTTAGTTGCTCCCTGGCACGTGGGAATCTTCCAGACCAGGACCAGGGATCGAACTTGTACCCCCTACGCTGGCAGGTGGATTCTTAGCCACTGGACCACCAGGGAAGTCCCTCATCTCATCTCTTGCCTTGCTTGCCCCCTGGGACCGCCCCCCCATCACTCCCCCAGCTCCTCCTCTGACAAGCCGGGCTCTCCCCTCACATCTGGGCCTTTGCACATGCCGTCCCCGCTCTCCTCCCGTGATTCCTTTTCCCCAGCTTCTCCTGTTTCTTTGGTTCGCACCTTACACCCACTCCTCTGGGAAGCCCTCCCAGATGTCCCATGGGGCCTGCACCCCGACTCCATCACAGCCCCTCCCACTGCTCAGACTTGTCCTTGACGGACTGTTATGTTGACATTCTCTAGGGTGCATTCCCAGCCCCCAGCCCAGTAACAGTGGCCAAGAGAATTCTTATGACCAACTGACCCACAGCACCAGCCTGTAGCCTGACCCTGACCACATCTTGGGACTTTCTGCCTTTCCAATCTTCCATTCTTCCTGCTGTTACGAGAATCCCCTCCCCCAAATCTGGCTGTCTCCACCCTGCTGCCCCCACCCCCCAGAGACTCTGCAAGGAATAGATTGTGGGTCTTTGCCCTCGTGGCCTCTGGCTCTTGTGGGGAAACTTGAAGACACACTCTTCCTCCCTCGTGAGCACACTGTTGCACTGAGAACGCTTTAGAGGCATCTGTCTGGGGCACACGCTGCTAGGGACATGGGAGGTCCTGGGCGCCTGTCTGAGGCAAGGATGCTGGCAGCATGCAGCTTTCTTCACAGACCCTGGAGCGGCCAAGCTCTTCCGAGTGGAGGGCCAGTCCTGAGAAACGCACCCCCAGAGGGACTTGGATTGTGGAAAGAATACAGTCCCAACTCGGCCAAACCAGCAAATTTAATCCAGTTGTGGGAGTAATAATTTCAGCTACGACAAGATTTGATCTATAAACAATACAAAGCAGTGCCAAGTGCAAATCAAAGACTTGGGAACAAGAAAAGAGATCTGGACAAAATGTGAGACGTTTGAATTCTTTCCTAGACTCGGATGTCTACTTTAGAGACGACGAAAGATGCTCATCCGGGTCTCTTTTGTCTCTTCTACCCTGTGTTTCATGGCCTGTCCCCAGTGTCCACAAATAAACACACACCAGTAGGAAACATAGTTAAACTGTGAAAACACAAGCATTTCCAGAGGGTTCTTCTGGCCTGAAGAGCCCCAAGAGGGATTCCTGGGTGAGTCTAGTGCTCGCTTGGAGAGGGTGCCCTCCGGGCATGCCTGACTCTCCCGCCTCGAGTGGCCCTTCCATCTGAGCCTTTGGCTGTTCCTTCTGCTATCGCTCCCCAGAGGAGGCCTCAGATGGACAGGTAGGGGGGCCCTGTAACACCCCTAAATTCAGGACAAGTGTGGCACACTGGGCTCTCAGCTTTCTAGACACAAACTGGAAAATGATCAATTTCCAATTACCCAGTGACACCAGGAACTATAAGGTAGTGCCAATTAACAAGTGGCCTTGGAATAGATGTGATATTCTCTGGGGGGTGGGGTGGGGTGAGGATCACTCTTCCTTCCCTAAGGAAGTTTCCCTGATGATCAAACCCAGTTTGCAATCCATGAGCACATGTCAGTGATGACTGGCCGTGGAGCTATAAGTACACAGAGGGGTTGTAAAATAGAGACAAGTGAAAGTGAAAGTCGCTCAGTTGTGTCCGACTTTTTACAACCTCGTGGACCATAAAGTCCATGGAATTCTCCAGTCCAGAATACTGGAGTGGGTAGCCTTTGCCTTCTCCAGGGGATCTTTCCAACCCAGGGGTTGAACCCAGGTCTCCCACATTGCAGGCAGATTCTTTACCAGCTGAGCCACAAGGGAAGCCCAAGAATGCTGGAGTGGGTAGCCTATCCCTTCTCTAGCAGATATTCCTGACCCAGGAATTGAACTGGGGTCTCCTGCATTGCAGGCGGATTCTTTACCAGCTGATATATCAGGGAAGCCCAAAGTTGAGACAAACCAGCGACTTTATGGTTTCTCTCCATTTACAGTTAGAGGTCAAAAGAGAGGAAGGCTTGGAAACTCACCCTAGAAACCTGGAAAATGTGCTCAGTAAATACTGTTGATGACTGTTTGGCTAATAAGTTGGAAATAGTCCATATACATGGGCGTAACTCACAAAGAGTCTAGAGCTGACTGTGTGTTCTGCATAGTTCTGACTTGGAGGCAGCAGGTACTAGCTAACACACACGGGTTCCGATGTCAGATGCCTGGGTCTGGGTCCTGACGACGCAGCACTTACTAGCTGTGTGATCTTGGGCGTGTTATTTAACCTGTCTGTGCTTCGGTTTCCTCTTCCATATAATGCGATGTAATAGTACCTCATAAGTACAGAAGGGCTTCCCAGGTGGTGCTAGTGATGAAGAACCTGCCTGCCAATGCAGGAGACTTAAGAGACGCTGCTTGGATCCCTGGATTGGGAAGATCCTCTGGAGAAGGAAATGGCAACCAACTCGAGTACTCTAGCCTGGAGAATCTCGTGGACAGAGGAGCCTGGAGAGCTATGGGGTCACAAAGAGTCAGACACAACTTAAGCGCCTTAGCACATAAGCACAGAGTGAGGTTTTAAAAGTTAATCCATGTAAAGCACTTGGAGTGTAATGCTATTTGACAAACGTCAGCCATGGCCATTATTAATATGACTGTTGTCTCACCATCACCAGAGTCTCAGCTCCTTCAGCCCACATGGGTTGCTCCCTCTGAACTATTCTAGCATGTCTATTCTGTACAACTCAGATCTCCCCACTTACTTCTACAGCCTTTCTAATCGCTTCCTCCACTGTGTCCCGGGTCCCTCTCTAAGGCCCCCTGCACATCATAGACGTTCAACATCATCTAATAATACATGGGGGTCCCGTGCCTCAGTTTCCCTATTTTGATCCTGAGGGGCTTTTCCCAAACATGACACAAATTCAGTGGAATGTTATGCCAAGCATAACACAACAAGCGCAACACAAGTCACATCTCTATTTCATTAAGGCTGTGTCTCTGTAGCATGAGCAGAGAGCTGACCAGGCCGGCGGTCTACATAGTGGCCCCCTGAGGCCTCTGCTAACACACAAGGCTGTGCACTTCCCTGGGTCGACCCTGATCCTGGGAAAGATTGAAGGCAGGAGGAGAAGGGGATGGCAGAGGACAAGATGGCTGGATGGCATTACCGACGCAGTGGAAACAGTGAAAGTGAAAGTCGCTCAGTCATGTCTGACTCTTTGTGACCCCATGGATTATACAGTCCATGGGATTCTCCGGGACAGAATACTGGAGTGGGTAGTCATTCCCTTCTCCATGGGAATTTTCCCAACCTAGGGACTGAACCCAGATCTCCTGCATTGCAGGTGGATTCTTTACCAGCTGAGCCATAAGGGAAGCACAGCTCTGGGAGATGGTGAAGGACAGGGAAGCCCGGAGTGCTGCAGTCCATGGGGTCGTAGAGTCTGACACAACTGAGCCACTGAACAACAGCAAATGCTGAATCTTACCTTGGAGAGATTGGTCCACATAGCGCGACACAGCAGTTTGTAAAGATGTTTCCGTAGCTGTAGGGGTTGTAATTTTCTTTACCTCTTTTATTTGACCAAGATCCTTTAATCTGAAAGAAAAGGACAGTCAGTGACACGGTCTGCCTCGCACCAATGCCCCAGGTTGGGTCAATCGGACCATGCGAAGTCCGTAAAGAATGCAATGGGCTTTACTCGTTTCTTCAGCAGGAGAAACCGAGGTACTTTTCTCAAGGACAACTGGCATTTACTCTAAACTTGGAAATATCTCCAAACAGCAAGTCAGACCAGAGAGAGAAGTAGCATTCTCAGGGGAAAATAATCTCTTATTTCTACAACCTGGTACTTAAAGGCCAGTTCACATAAGCCAGTGGAGATATGTTTTTTTTTAACACCGTTTTAAAAGTCTTTGTTGAACTTGTTACAATAGTGCTTCTGTTTTATGTTTTGGTTTTTTTTTTGGCCATGAGGCTTGTGGGATTTCAGCTCCCTGACCAGGGCTCGAACCCACATCCCTTGCGTTAGAAGATGAAGTCCTAACCACTGGACCACCAGGGATGTCCTGCCAGTGGAGGCTGTTTTTATATCACATTTAATGTGATAAATAGTAATTGAATTAATGGGATAACATGCCTCCTCCAATTGCCCATTTATAGCCTGGATTCAGCTACTAAATACTTCTGCAGAGTACTTCTGACGTTCTTAGTTACCAACTACAAGTAACTGTCTAAGTCTCTGAACTCATGCATCTCATCAGCACTGATTTTTCAAGTCTTTAAGGCAACTTGACTAATTCTGAGACATTTAGTTCATGTACTGACAGAGACTTCTGTCAGAATCCAAATATTCGGAGCAGAAGGGACAAGGGTCATGACAAAACATTTTCCAACATTAGGTTTTCTGGTTTTATGTCTCCTCTCTGTTGGCATTAAATACAGGCAGATAATCCTAGACAAAAAAGTTAAATTTGGGGTCAGGGTAGTCGCCCCCCAAAATATAATGGAATCATTATCTGCGAGAAGCCAGATAATGGCTGCTCTGTCTCTCTTCAGTGGGGCAGGGTGGCAAATTGCTCCCAAAACACTGCAAAGGAATGCAGCAGAAGCCCACCTCGGGCCTTGGAATTAGGGGTCAGCCAGCCGATCTAAGTATCTAAGTGGTGTGGTCAGGACAATGTGATGATTTGTGATAGAGAAATTGCAGACGAGTGTCGGAAAATGCTTCTCCCGCAGGCTCTTTGCTCCCAGGGGCTCACATCTGGAAAGGGAACTCGGAAGACCTGGCCGCCCCCACCGCTTCTTTCTCTATTTCCCACAAAAGAACAGGCCCGTGCCCCACCCTGCAGGAACTTACGTCTTCGTTCGTGGTCTGGTTGGAGCTTATCAGGTACGTGTGGAAACCCGAGAGCCCCACGATGGACCAGACGGAGAAGAAGCAGACCACCGCCTCTAGCACGGTACCCAGAGTCAAGGAGTTTAACTGGCAGGACTGTGACATTCTCAGGGCCCCAGGGGAGCCGGATGAATGAGATTTGGACAGGAGCCACTTCCAGGCCCTCACTCAGGCCCTGGCATCCACCTAGCCTGGCATTGGTGGTCTCCCAGCCAGGGAAGACCCTCCGGGGCAGGCACACGGCCACACCCTCCTTCACGGTGCAGCGTTTGTGCTCAGCAGGGGATTGGCAGGCTTGCTGAACAGGCCTCATTCCTTTCTCACAGCTGGCAGTTCCTGACTGTCCTCCCTGCCTGACCTTGGCACCTTTCTCATGACCCACCACGCAGCCACAGGCAGCGGCAGCAAAACCAGGCAGCATGCTGGTTGGCGTGGACAGCAGCCCAGGTCTTCGCTGAATGGACTCAATATTGAATCTCACTTTAATCGCCATCTCTACCCTTGGCTTCTGACAGCTGGGTTGGAGTACTGACAAATTTCTCTCCCATCCCGATTTGAGGGCTGACTGCGGGCAACTGGAACCCGGGCAGCGTTTATCTTCCTGGCTGTCTCCCTCCCTGGATGGCCCTTCCCCCCACAGGATGCCCACTCCCATTGCAGATGGGCTTCTGACCCTGCGGGAGCATTTCCCAGTGTGTCATCAGGGTGAGTAGGAGTTTTTCTTAGGAGACCTTATCCCAGCCCCTCAGCCAAGCCTGACACACAGGGCTGTCCTCAGCTGTTTGACAGACAACTAGGAAACCTGGATCCACACCAGACATTGAGTGATGGGGAGCTGTGAGTTCCACAAGATACACTAAAACCAAAGGACAAAAAGCCTAGCATTCTTCAACAGATGAGATAAATCAACCAAGAGTGTGGCCGTTTGAAAAGACTAGAGAATTTTTCTGTCCCACAAATATTGATAAGATTCTATTTACAAGATACAGATGGATCTCAGGAAAAAAAAATTGTCATAAGTCTGGGAGTTTAAATATACATCATGTATTTGCCATTGATAAATGCCAGACCAGAGAAAGTAAAATACCTGTGCTTTCCTCATGCTTCCAAGGATGGAAGCTATAGATCATGTGGCAATATATCACCATTGATTTTTTTCAGGTTTGGATATAGCTTCTCTTTGGACCAAAGAAATGAATATATCATCCAGGGCAAAGCCACCATCTGCCATGTCATGATTAACAAATGCCACTGTCTGGCTGCATACGAAACAGGAGGCATGAATGGGCTCCTGCCTGTTGACTTATATTCAGCGTCAGAATAAACCACTGGGTCTGCTCTTGGAAAAATGGAAACATGCTTTGCTTTTCTAAGGTTTAAATTTCTAGAAACCGCAAGGTTTCAGAAGAGCCCTACTCAGAAATTAAAAGGACATTTCAAGAGAACGATGCCCAGCTGGCTGAGCAGTGGTCTTACAGATCCAATACACAGTGCTCCGGGGGTCCCACCCGGTCCTCACGAAGGAAGGAGGTGAACGGGATGGAGGAAGAGCCGCATATCACAAGAAGAGGAAGTCTACGGTGGATTCTGGAAAAGTGGTAAGTACAGAGGGGTAGGGAGGATCGGAGGGGAAAGAGAGAGATGGAGAGAAGCAGGCCCCTGCCACCAGCCTGGGCAAACCTTCAATTTCTGCCAGGGTTACCCATGGGGACAAGCAGTTACGGTGGAGGTCTTGCTGCACATGGGAACATGGGGACAGTGGCTCAGATAGCAAAGATGGTCCTGTTCTCAACCGCCTGCCCACAGGTCAGGGCTCACAGATGCCCCTCCTCCCAGCCTCATCTCCCCACCCAAAAGGGCACAGATGGGCGGAGGCGCCAACATGGGAGCCCTGCCCACACCGGCTGGAAAGCAGAGGTGAAGTGGAGCTCAGGGAAACTGACAAGGAAGCCTGAGTCGGGAGAACTGGGTGGTGGGAAAGAAGCTGACACTGGCAATGAGCTTGCGCAGGCCGAAAAACAAGAGGGCAGAGAGGTCAAAGAGGAAGTGACAAATGGAACGGAAACGGGGTAGGAAAGAGAATGAAGAATGAACCAAAAGATTTATTTACTGAATCACACACAAAGAGGCAGGGAGCAGTTAAGTAATTTGCATAGGAAACAGCAGAGCAGGGATTTGAGCCTTGAAAGTGTGGAAGGCCGGGTCCTTTCCTGATTCTTGCTGAGGGACAGGTGGCTCTAGGCTGTTCCCAACCTCGGTTGGGGGAGATGGGGACCCTCTTCATCAGGGATTCTCAAACCCATGGCACCTTAAAGAGTGCGCCCCCCTCAAATCCACTCTCAGACTGAATATTTGAAGAACGCATCCTCTCACTGACCCAACAGCTTCATGTTGAAAACATCTACACCATAATAAGATTAAGAAACATAAATTCTGCTTTAATGTATGAAAACCCATTTACTGATTAAAAAAAGAAAAAGACACGAGTGGAAATAGGCCAACAGCAGTAGGAGCCAATTTAATAAGCAGCTGGATGTTTACTGCCTCAAAGATGTTTCAAAACACAGCAGTTACCTCTGCCAGCCTCCATGTGTCTTCCCCAGCCCCCAGGAAGACAAGAGCCTCCCCCGTGGCCGAGAGTATGGCTTCAAATGCCCCTTGACCCTGGCTCAACCTGTTGCACACTGAGCTGCTGGCTAGATGGCCAGGGAATTGAAAAAGACTCAAGATGCTGGTGGGTGGGCACCCCTCCTCGGGTTTCCACACGATCCCAGAAATGTTTACTCTGTGCCTTTCGGGGCACCCAGCCCTGCATTCAGGACAGTGGGGTAAGCTCTCTCCCCTCAGGGATAGGGGTCTGCTTGCCCATGGGAAGGTAAGCAAGAAGAGACGGCCTGGCAGAGACACAGAAATAGTGCCAGGCAGAATGGTGAGGGCACCTCAGTATCTGGGGAACTGTAAAAGGTGAGAGGTCATGGAACCAAAGGTTTTTAACCTTCAGTTCAGTTCAGTTCAATCACTCAGTCACGTCCGACTCTTTGAGACCCCATGGACTGCAGCATGCCAGGCTTCCCTGTCCATCACTAACTCCCGGAGCTTGTTCAAACTCGTGTCCATCGAGTCAGTGATGCCATCCAACCATTCATCCTCTGTCGTCCCCTTCTCCTCCCGCCTTCAATCTTTTCTAGCATCAGGGTCTTTTCCAATGAGTCAGTTCTTCGCATCAGGTGGCCAAACTATTGGGGCTTCAGCTTCAACATCAGTCCTTCCAGTGAACATTCAAGACTGATCTCCTTTAGGATGGACTGGTTGGATCACCTTGCAGTCCAAGCGACTTTCAAGAGTCTTCTCCAAACTATTGGGGCTTCAGCTTCAACATCAGTCCTTCCAGTGAACATTCAAGACTGATCTCCTTTAGGATGGACTGGTTGGATCACCTTGCAGTCCAACCGACTTTCAAGAGTCTTCTCCAGCACCACAGTTCAAAAGCATTAGTTCTTTGACACTCAGCTTTCTTTATGGTCCAACTCTCACATCCATACATGACTACTGGAAAAACCACAGCTTTGACTAGACAGATCTTTGTTGGCAAAGTAAAAAAAAAAAAAAAAATTCACACAGACACATTTTTTCTTAAAATCTCAGGAGGCTTAAAAACACCCCTGGTGCCTCTCTGTGGATACTCATGGACTCTAAGTAAAGATGCCCTGATTTATTCTAATCCTTTCATTTGACAGAATGCTTATTTGTAAAATGAAGAGCTAAGGCCCAGAGAAGTCAAGCCACTAATAAAAACTCAGACAGCAATTCACGGCAGAACAGAACTGTAACATGGTCTCTAGACTTGTAGGAGAGAAAGAGCGTCCCGAGGCCCCAGGCTATGAAGCATCACACGACAGGCCCTAACTCTGGGCCTCAGAGCTCCGACAGCACAGCTGAGACAGCCTGTGACCTCATACCTCCTTCACCAGTCCCACGGCCTTAGCACCACCCCGGGGGAAGAACTTGTCTCTGCTAACGTGTCATCACCCAGCTCCCCACATTCCAGCCGCCAGTGTGGCCACGGGATTTTTTTGCCAAGTGCCAAATCCAGATAACAGTTTATTTTAAAAAGCCTGTATTTCATGTGAATTTCCTCTTTGACCAAAATCCCCAGATTCTAGAATGGCCAGGGAATGCTTAAGTCCAGGGCTCTGCCTTGGGCCCTTTCTGTTCGGAGCACCCTTTCCAGATGTGACTGGGGGCCTTTCTTGGGGGGCACTTGCCACCCACCCCTGGGTCTTCCTGCCTCTTTTTCTGCTTCAGGTCTCTGTCTGAGGTTCTGATACTTACAATACAAGAAACAGATAATATGGGTAATCTTTTTGTCCTTCAGTTTTTCTAAAAATGACAGTAAGACAGGCCATGCTCACTTACAGGAAGGGCTTTGATGGATGAGCAGATATCAACAATAGACGCCTTTGTTCTCTAGATGGCATGTCTACATCAGCCTTTAATGCTCTTAGATATTTAGGTTCAGGAACTTGTCAGCCTATTTTTCTCATCAATTAGGTGACTCTCTAATCCTTAGACAGAGATAAGAAACTATAGCTTGTGTTCCTGTCACTGAGTGTGGGGAGGAGGTGCTGACTCTGATGATTTATACAACAAACACACTGAAGATCAAGTGATTGGGGCCCTTCAGACTGATCACTGGGCCACTGTCTTTCAATCTCTCCAATCCTTTCTCCTAAATGCTTATATAGAGGTGCATAAAAGTGAAAGTGAAGTCACTCGGTCGTGTCCGACTCCTTGCGACCCCATGGACTGCAGCCCACCAGGCTCCTCTGTCCGTGAGATTCTCCAGGCAAGAGTACTGCAGTGGGGTGCCATTGCCTTCTCCACAGAGGTGTGTAGTCATCCCCAATTAATCTACGAAGTCGCTGTAACTCCAGTCAACATCCCAACTGGAATTTTTTAAATGGAATTTGACAAACTGATTCTAAAATTCATCAGGAGGAGAAAATGTACAAGAACAGGTTAGGAATTTTGAAAAACAGAAAAATCAGGGAGGTGGGAGCAGGAGAAGACCTTTCTAGTGAACAAAAGAAAGTGAGAACGGTGCAAACAGGCTGTGAACACACAGGGCAGAGAAGGCATTTCAAACTAGAGGTGAAAGGACAGACCAGTGGTTCTCAAAGTGGGACCCGTGGACCCCCAGAGTCCCCAGGTTCCTTTCAGGGGACCCTCCAGATCAAAACTATTTTCCCACTATCACCAAAACATTGTTTCCCAGCCTGACTCTCACTCCGCCATGTGGTGGCTTCTTCTGGAGGCTGCCTGTTGCAAGATGATGTCCTCACTCCTCTTATGCATTTCTGTGTTTTAAAAATTTCTCAGTGCTTTTTCCTTTTTGCCGAGCAGCTTATGGGATCCTAGTTTCCCGACCAAGGACAAGGGGAATGCGGCAATGAAAGCACAGAGTCCTAAGCACCTGACCACCAGAGAATTCCCCCAAATTTCTCAGTTTTAATTTCAGACATGATGAAACAGACATAATCTACATGAACAGAAGCTCTCTAGGTCCTCAGTAATTTTTAAGAGTGTAAAAGAATTCTGAGACTATCAAGTTTGATAACTGCTAGAATCACTAGTAAGTGGTATTGAGACACTTCACTAAACATTTGGGAAAAATGAGTTTAGAACTTTAGCTCACCACCTCCCCTCTACACACACACAAAATTATATTACAGATAAGTTACTATGTCAGACTTAAGAAGCAAAATATAAAGGTATTAGAAGAAAATAAAGGAAATATTTGCATCATTTTGGGGTGAGGATATAAGGCACAAAACCTAGGAGACATGTTGTTGTTTAGCTACTAAGTCATGTCTGACTCTTTGCGAGCCGGTGGACTATAGCCCACCAGGCTTTTGGGTCTGTGGGATTCTCCAGGCAAGAATACCGGAGTGGGTCGCCATGCCCTCCTCCAGGGGATCTTCCCAGCCCAGGGATCGAGCTCAAGTCCCTGCATTGGCAGGTGGGTTCTTTGCCACTGAGTCATCAGGAAAGCCCAGGAGCCATGTAGGATGAGATTTATAGATAGAACTTGTTAATAAATTATACTTTTTGTTTAAAAAGTTAAAAGGTAAGTGACAGGTTGAGAAAAAAATATTGGAAAAAGCTAGTTATAAAATTATTACTGAGAATATATGAGGAACATGTTAATAGGAAAAGAACAAACAACCCAATCGAAAAACGTTCAAAGAGTTTGAACTGGCACTGAGGTGAGAAAAAGGGTCAACAATCATGAAAATATCTGCAAGCTGATTATTATCCAGAACATGGAAATTAAAACAATGATTTTTTCCCTCCCCATAAAATTGGCAAAAATCACAGTCCTGACAAGAGATTGTCACCAACATGGGTGAAGGTAGGGAGGAAGGGAGCATGAGTTGGTACAGTCTCTTTAGGGGGCAGTATTCCCTGGTAGCTGAGTCGGTAAGAATCTGCCTGCCAATGCAGGAGACCCGGGTGCAATCCCTGGGTCGGGAAGATCCCCTGGAGAAGGAAATAGCAACCCACTCCAGTATTCTTGCCTGGAAAATCCTGTGGACAGAGGAGCCTTGCGGGCTACAGTCTATGGGGTCATAAAGAGTTGGCCACGATTGAGCGACAAACCTACCACCCTAATCAGTATTTAAACTACGCTTAGATTTTAACTCAGTGACTCTACATCTAGTTGTCAATTCTAGAGAAATACTAACACTTGTGCACAAAGAGATACATACAAGAAAACCCACTACCTCGTTTTCTGAGTAGTAAAAAGAAATAAGTCTAAATAGCCATTCACAGAAGAATACACTATGGTTCATCTATACTCTGGAATTCTATTAAACAGTTGAAAGAAGAATGACATCTATCTGTTGACATGCCTTCAGGAAATATTTGAAAATCAAATTGTAGAACAATTCAAAGAGTATGTGTGATTCCCTTTAGATAAAGCAGTTCCCCTCATCTGCTGTGTATGAATGCACACATACAGTATATGTATTTGAACTCTAAGATAGCCTGGAAAGACCCACAAAACCCCACAAGGGCCCTACAGAATGATGAGAGGTCAAGGGCAAAACTTCCTTTTTATCCTGACGACTAAAATTCATCCTGTGAGAATATGTTCCTGTATCAGTTGGGTGATTTTAAAAACCCAAAACTTCATGCCCCCTCTGCGATCTTCTGAGACATAATCGGTGCTTCTTCACAGAACTCCCTCCATCCGCCTGGTCAGGGCAGCAGGGGAGAGTTTCAGTTTCCTGGGTGGAGGGGGCTGGGCTCTAGTTCTGAAAATGCTGCTGAGCTTAAATGGGGGTCATTAACCTCCCCGTGAGACCCTGCTGGGAGACCTCAGGCACCTGTCCTATCTTTTCCTGGGCCCCCTGAGCATCATCAGACCCTAGGACGGGTGGGCCCTGAGAGCTGGGTGAATGAAGACCTGTCCTCCCTTCAAAGGTCCGTCTAGTCAAAGCTATGGTTTTTCCAGTAGTCATGTATGGATGTGAGAGTTGGACCATGAAGAAAGCTGAGCACCGAAGAATTGATGCTTTTGAACTGTGGTGTTGGAGAAGAGTCTTGAGAGTCCCTTGGACTGCAAGGAGATCCAACCAGTCAATCCTAAAGGAAATCCGTCCTGACTGTTCACTGGAAGGACTGATGCTGAAGCCCCAATAGTTTGGCCACCTGATGCGAAGAACTGACTCACTGGAAAAGATCCTGAAGATGGGAAAGATTGAAGGCAGGAGAAGGGGACGACAGAGGGTGAGATGGTTCAATGGCATCACTGACTCAATGGACGTGAGTTTGAGTAAGCTCTGGGAGTTGGTGAAGCACAGGGAGGCCTGGCATGCTGCAGTCCACGGGGTCACAAAGAGTCGGACACGACAGCGACTGAACTGAACTGAACTGTCCTGCCCTCATGAATTTTCCAGGGGCCCCCTTTCTGACAGCCCCTGGGCCAACTCCAAGCCTTCTACCAAATTCCACTAAAACAGAATGATGCCCATCAGGCCATGGGTGCCTGTCAGACAGTGCTGTGAAAAGAGTACAACCTGGGCCCCCAGTCAGGGCTCAGCCATCACAGTGCCCTCCCCCAGCCCACCATGTGTGTGTGTGTGTGTGTGTGTGTGCCATCACGGTGCCCTCCCCCAGCCCACCGTGTGTGTGTGTGTGTGTGTGTGTGTGTGTGTGTGTGTGAGCATCTGGGTGCTGACACTATTACGGCTCCCAGTGACCACTTTGCTAACCGTGCCAAGTGAAGGAGTGAACCCAAGCCCGGCTCCAGCCCTGCGGACAGTCTCCTGCCTTCCCTACTCACCCCACACCCCAGCCACACCTCTCTCGTCTGCATCCCGGTTAGAACTGCACCTTCCCCAGCCCTGTGCACACGCCACCTGCCGAAGCCTCTTGACTTCCCTTCTGGAACCGCCCCCTCCTCTGGGCACACTGTGGCATTTTTATGTCACTGAAGACTTTTTCTGCTTTTCAGAAACCAGAGTCAGAGCTCAGATCTTGGCATCCGCAGATGTTCGTTGAGAAGAATGAGTCACCCTGCCGCCCATGGCTGCTCTGGCCTCTGGTCGATGTGCTTCGAAGCTCAGGGCTGTCGGGTTGTTCTAGACTTTATAACCCTGGCAGGTGTTGCACGTGGTGGGTGTTCAGTACAATGACTGTGAAGGAAGCAGATACAGAGTGGGCCTCCTTTGCTGGACCCACCTGGCTGGGTGGACGGAAGACCGCTGCCCCGGAGGAGATTCTCCTTTCCTCTCCCCACCAGGGGAGGTGCGGAAGGGGGCGCTGAAAGTCCGGGCAGCCGCCTGTGCTTCTCTGATGCAGAGACCAAAGGGAGAAAATGGTCGCAGGGAGCCAGGACAAGGAACGGGAGGTGGAGAGGGAGGAGGAAGAGGAGGACGGGGGATGCTCCAGGCTGGACATCCCTGCTCCCTGGTGGCCCTTCCCTCCCCGCCGGCAGGGCGAGGTGCAGCCAGGGAAGGGCCTGTGCAGTTCCGGCCATCGAGTCAGAGCCAGGCATTCTCGCCACAGCCACTGATGATGTTCCCTCTCTCCTTGCCCCTGTTTCTCACTTGCATCTCCTGCCCGTCTCCTCTCGGGCTTTAAGCCACACTGGAAACCACCCCCCAGACACCTGGCTCACTTCATAAACAAGCTGGCTGATGCTCTTCTCCCAAAGGCCTGCTGGTTCCACGTGGGCCCGACGACGAGCTGTTAGTTTATCCATGTTCCCATCATTCACAGCAGTATTTTTCAAGCCCTGGCTACGTCGCTGTTTTGGTTTCTAATCTCTCTCGCTTCATCAATGACACTGTTTTGAGTTGGATATTTTGCAGATGACACCCACGGTGAGAAACCTTTGCTTGGTGTGTATCATGGTCAGGAGATCAGACCGGAGGCTACTGAAATGTTTTAAATATATTTTCTCGCCTGAGATCACTCTGCAGGGGTCACTTGCAAAGGCTGCTCTGGACACTCCTGGGTTCGGGCAATTTAGCCGGAAAACCTCCTCTTTTTTTTTAGAACTTGGTGCTTTGCAGATTCTTGTTCGCACACAGACTCCAGGTCTGGTGAGGACGCGCCGTGGGCAGAGCTGCTGTCATCAGAAGACAGCTTTTGTGAGTGGGAAACTTCACATATCAGTCTCACCCATCATAAATCAACTACCTCAAAAGAGACTCCCAAACTCCTAGCGCCTCAGCAGAGGGAAGGAGCTCTACCTATGCTGGAATCTCCAAGCACCCTGATCAGCAGGATGCATCCTCTTTTTGAGGACCTCTGTCCCTGTGACCTGTCCTCCCCAGGCCATGTCATTCCTGAGCAGCCCCGGTGGTTCACACACCTTTCTCTGCACTAAAAGCTGCCCTTAGAAGCTTCCACCCAGCCATCTCGAGGCCGCTTCCAAAGTCACACGGGTGTCTGGAGCCAGAAATACTGAACAAGCAACCTGAGGGGCTCCAGCCTTACTTATTACACATGTTGTTTAGTTGCTAAGTAGTGTCTGACTCTTTGTGACCCCATGGACTATAGCCTGCCAGGCTCCTCTGTACATGGGATTCTCCAGCAAGAATACTAGAGTGGGTTGCCATGCCCTCCTCCAGGGGATCTTCCCAACCCAGGGATTGATCCACATCTCCTGCATTGGCAGGTGAATTCTTTACTGCTGAGCCACCAGGGAAGACAGTTATCCCTTATAACCAGAAGTTAATGTTCCCCCCCCCCAATACATCATAACCCAGTAGGACCCAAAGCATACTTTTTCTTCTGGAATATGAATCTATGATAAAACATCAGAACTCAGCACTTCTTAAGAGACTCACTCAATTAGAGGAACTCTCCTCCAAAACACGTATTTCAAACAGCAAGTACCTGGTCAGGACAGAGCATTGGTTGGGGAGGAGTGTGACAGGCACACCTAAAAAGTGTCTGTGCTTTGTAGAAAAAAAACACCTCACTTTCGTGTATGGATACGTCTGACATTCCCCAAATGCTCCACTACCTCTGAAAAAAATAAAGAAGATCTGGGTTGGGGGTGTTGCCCAGGCCTCTCACGTCCCCTCCCTGCTCCTCCCTCCCTACTGGGCAGCTTTGCTTCACATTCTTCCTCAGCCTTGCTCTTGGTTCTGCTTTTCCCAGAAAGAGAAATGGAGTAGTTTGATCAGAGGGTCTGTAGCTTGACTGGGCAGCTCCCTGGGATATTCAGGCTTCTGCTTTAGGTCATCTTTCTCCAGGCAGGAGCCCAGAGTGACAGTGGATCAGGAGGTCCCACAAAACCAAGTGGGGACCGAGTCAGCAGGAGTCAAGTTAGATAATAACAGTCCCTGTACACTGTGAGGGGTTGGCTGATTCAACAAGGACCTCCTGGGGTATTCTGCTAATATTTTCAACCTGAACTCAGGGTGGAGATAATACATATGTGTGTTTGTGTATTTTTCTATGTGTGTGTTGTATACACACACATATACATACATGCACATATATACACACGTGTGTACATGTGTGTTAAGTCATTTCAGTCGTGTCTGACTCTTTGTGACCCCATGGACCATAGCTCACCAGGATCCTTTGTCCATAGGATTCTCCAGGCAAGAATACTAGAATGGATTGCCATGCCCTCTTCCAGGGGACCTTCCCGACCCAGGGATGGAACCCACATCTCTTATATCTCCTGAATTGGCAGATGGGTTCTTTACCACTAGCGCCACCTGGCTTCCCTCACATATACATATATGTGCATATATGTGAGTATAGATATACACATGTATATATGTATGTATATTTATGTATAATATATATATATATACCTTTTTAAAAGCCCATCCATTTTTGATTCCTATCCCCTCTCTCCTAGATTAACAGAAGGACAGAAAGGGAAGGGAAGGAAGACACAGAAGTGACCTGGTGGGGACTTCCCTGGTGGTCCAATGGCTAGGACTCTGGACCAATGCAGGGTGCTTGGGTTCAATCCCTGGTTGGGGAACCAAGATCCCACCTGCCACAGCTAAGAATTTGCATGCCACATCTAAAGATTCCACACGCTGCAACTAAGACTTGGAGCAGCTAAATAATATTAAAAAAAAAACCAAAAGTGACCTGGTGATTTCTAGTGAGCTTCCCAAATGGGTTCAGAGCAAAATCCTCTCGAGTCCACCTGCACATGAGTGCCTGATTCCTGGGGTACCCCTTACCTGAGGGCTTGTGGAGTAGACAGGACAATGGCCTCCCCAAAGATGCCCTAATCCCTGGTATCTGTGAATACTTTGTGCACATGGCAAAGGGGAGTTTGTAGACTGAAGGTCATGAACCTAAAGACAGGGAGATTTTCCTGAGTGATCTGGGTGCATCCTCTCCTTAAAAGCAGAGAGTCTTTCTGGCTGAGGTCAGAGACGCAAGCAGACGAGGCAGGAGAGACGCAGGATGTGATCTCCCCCGTTACTGGCCTTGAAGACAGAGGGAGTCTGGAGTCAGGGAACGGAGCCAGGAAAGGAGCCTCAGTCCTACACCCCATGGTTTTAGTCAGGTACCTGAATGAGCCAGAAGAGGATTCTCCCCTGAGACCTCAGATCAGCATCCAGGCTGGCCTCACCGTGGTTTCAGCCTTGGATCCAGGGTAGCAATCAGCCAAGCCTACTGGACTTCTGGTCTGCAGAACTGGGTGACAGTAAATGTCCGTTGCTTTAAGTCTCTACATTTGTGGCTATTTGTTACACAGCAGCTGGGAGCTGATACAGCCGGCACATGCTGGAGCCTTGGAGCTCTGTCTGGAGGCCGGAAGGGGCAGGTCATGCACTCAGAGCACTTGTGCTATCATAGTTGCGGCTGCCAAGCTTCCGAGTGTGGAGGACACGCCTGGAGAGCACCCACAAAAGGGGAAAAAGCCTGGTTGTTGCTGGAGAGGGTCAGCCCTGGATAAGGCAATGCTGTTTGGAAAGTCAGTGGTTGAGACTTTCATGAGTTTTCAAGAACTGGGCCACAGGAGACACTCTTCACCTCTACCTGAGAATGATATTTCAAAGGAAAATCAGCTAAAATTGGCTCTAAACCAAATAACAGCATTTCTTTCCTTCCTCCCCTTTCCATGTGAACAGCATGCCACTCAAATAAGACTGCCACTGCTTCTCTCAGCACCATTTGTCTGCCCCCCTGGCTGGGGAACACAGCGCTTTTGATGACACAGATGACGGGCA
Organism: Giraffa tippelskirchi; assembly: GCF_054371585.1. Lineage (NCBI taxonomy): Eukaryota > Metazoa > Chordata > Mammalia > Artiodactyla > Giraffidae > Giraffa > Giraffa tippelskirchi. Next base: position 157,069,019 of record NC_137283.1, on the reverse strand, counting down.
GAGCCAACCATGAGAACAAGCAGACGTGTGTGCTCTAGGAGGACGTTCCGGCACAGCCTGCCCATTGCAGATATTGCCACAAAAAGAAGCCTCTCTGAAGTCACTCCTGCCTTGCACGGAAGCACTGCTCTGGTGTTCAGCATTCTCACTTATATTCCATGCCATTGAATTTGTCAGCTTAGCATTGTCAAGTTCAGAGCGGTTCATGATTATAGGTCAAACAATTGAGATACAAAAGAGTTAAAAGAAAGGACCCCAGACCTTATCATTAATTGTGGCAAAGCGGAAATTAAAAGGCTCTCACTCCAGACTAGGACTCGCTGCCTGTCCTTCTTTGTGACTCCTTTGCTGGGATTATGATTTGACTGGGGAGGTCTGGAGCAGATACCAGGAAGACCCAGCAACAACAAACCAATTACCCAGCTCCTCTCTGCTCTAGCGGGAATTGCGGGACCCAAAGGAGAACGAACAGCTGAAATGCCCCAGGCTCAGGTCAGCCCTTCTCCACCCTCCCTGCTGAGAAAGGGAAAGTGTTAGTCGCTCAGTCGTGTCCGACTCTTTGCAACCCCATGTGGACTGTAGCCTGCCAGGCTCCTCTTGTCCATGGGATTTTCCAGGCAAGAATACTAGAGTGTGTAGCCATTTCTTTCTCCAGGGGATCTTCCTGACCCAGGGATCAAACCCAGGTCTCCTGCATTGCAGGCAGATTCTTTACCATCTGAGTCACCAGGGAAACCCCACGGAGAGGAGTCCCTTCACTGACCGCTGCCATGGTTTGAAATGTTTCCTGGGCATCCAGCACAGGCCCATGGTCTCAGGAGCGATGCAGGTACCCGGGGACAGGGGAGGGGAGGTGGCCGAGGCTGCCACACTCCTGAGGCTTCAGGAAGCATTCCAGCTGGCAGCCTAAGACCTCAAGGCCGGTTCTGAGTTGCATTTATTAAACTTAACAAGACCAGCATGTTTTCATAACGGAACTGATTTCCTGGAAGACCAAGACGAGCCTCTTCTTCAGGAAAGAAAAGGCAAGGCTCGGCTATGAGATATGCCAAAGCAACGTGTCTCTAAAACCAAAGGACACAGAGAGGTGATGATGGAGGAGGGTGCTCACCCCTGGCAGGGCTGGGGAGAGAAACATAAATGGCATTTCCCAAAGGACCTGCTTTTAGCAGCCACAGAGGTCAAGAATTTCATTCCCAGCACAACCTTGACTTCTTGCCAACTTCTAGCTAACTCTAGCTTCTGAGATCATTAACAGAAGATAGGACAAACCTGTGAGATGTACTCGCCAAGAGCCTTCATACATCTACATATGTCCCTGTCCCCTTTCTAAGAGACTAGCAACTGACTATAGAATCTGCACTCACTGCCAACATTCTGTGCTGCCCATAAACACAGAGGTGCCAGAAAGGAGACACTTTATGCCACCTAAGTATACACACACACACACACACACACACACACACACACAGAGGACATATAGATCTAATTAAATACCACCATCACCGCCACCACGACTACTAATATTACCACACACACACGCACACGCACATCAGCTTCTAGGCACACAAGCTGGTTCACCCTAATGGCTAAATGATGGTCATGACATGTACATTTTAGGAGAGTTCTTCATTCTTTAAGAATTCTCTGCCACAAGATGAAGATTACCCCCAGAGGCAGCTGCTCAGTTGCATCTGACTCTTTGTGACCCCATGACTGTAGCCCGCCAGGCTCCTCTGTCCATGAGATTATCCCAGCAAGAGTACTGGAGTGAGTTGCCATTCTCTTCTCCAGAGGACCTTACCAACCCAGGGACTGTACCCAGGTCTCCCATATTGCAGGTAGATCCTTTACCATCTGAGCCACTAGGGAGGCCCAAATCCAGTCTAACTGGTTATATGAAAAAGAAAGACAGCTGGGTCCCAGATGGAGCCAGGTCAGTGCGTACAGTTGGCTGACTCTACACCAATTAGTGTCAAACCCAGGAGGGCAGGGGAGGGTGTGGGAGACCATTCAAGCACTTCATGGGTGAACATTTTTCTTTCACAAAGTTCAAAATACCATGCTACGTGCCTATGTACACTGTTTGGGAGGATGGGATGAATCCAAATGACTTGACACTGACCATCTCTACTCAGGGCTATGAACAGATGTTCTGTTTTGAGAAATAATTGCAGGGTTATCCATACTACCCACACATCAAACTGAACCCCCAGACAGAACCCACACAGAGGGTCAGAGGATCCCCATGTGGTGACTGCAATGAGAAGGGGCACCCATGAATATTCTGTAGGGACCAGCTGCTGATCAAAATGAAGTCAGCTGGAACTCAGCCTGGCTTCTCCGTAAACCAACCTGACTCAATGCAAATCAGTGTGGGTTCTGGAGGTGGGCAAGAATTCACCCTTAGTTTTCCAGCAAAAGAGCACTTCAGTTTCAACGAGGCTAAATGAGTCACTTTGAGGTTTAAGCAGCTCAAAGGCTGTTACTCATGCAGGTGAATATCAAGGAGCTCTTTGGATACTTCACAGAAGGAGAAGGAATATGATTTATGAGAAGGAAAGCCAAGGCACAAGATGAAGTAACTGAAGAGAAGGCCAGTCCAGTACTTAACACGTTAATGTTGTGAAAAACTACAGCCCAGAAAGGATATCTTGCAGGACTGTCCTTAAGAGCGTTGAGGAATCCCGCCTGCTGTGAACCTGGGGGAATGAAACAGAATTTCGCAATCAGACGTCACTTCCAAGAAACAGCCTTCATGCTGAAAGCTCTCTCATCCACACAAAAATAATCGGTGTCTCAAGATCAATAAAATTACATTTGGTAGAACTCCGATACTGATCGGAGAGTGAGATTTCACCAAAGTTATTCAACAAGAAAATGGCAGATTCATAAGTAGACCCAACAACTGGAGGATATTTGTTCAGTAAAAGCAGATGGATGTCTGCATATTTTCCCATAAGTTACAGTTCTGATTACTCCTTTGTTTTCCTCATTTTAATAGGAAAATAGAATACTGTATGCTACTTTTTCTCTTCTTTTATGAAAGATTGTTTCCCCAAAGTTGGTTAATGTTTGACCCTGGGCGTCCTGTAAACTAGACTATGTATCAAAGACGCCTTTCTCTGCACCCAGAGTTAACAAACTCATAAACCCAAAGTCTATATTGCTGACTGCTTTGGGGTTTGAGACATGTGAATACAGGCTGTCTGTGCAAGAAAGCATTTCTTCAGGGGCTAGAGTAACGATGCATCTGACAAAAAGCAGTTTTTATCTTGTGTATTCGCGTTAGAGGCTTTTGGGAAAGAAAAGCCCATACGAAGGAGCTCTTGGTGGCCCCACCTTCGGTTGGCAAGGCTGGATCCCCGTGTTCTGGGGTCATAAACTGGCCCTGGCATGGCAGTGAAATGAGCGAACAGGACAGACACCACAGGGCCGGTTCTAGCGCATCTCCATGGCGTTGTCTGTCCCAGACCCTCGGTGGAACCATAAGCCAGGCTGGCTCGGGGGGAGGCTAACGGTGTGATGACTCCAGCTCTTCCCCAAGTTCCCACTCCCTCTGTGCCCACTGGCCACCTTGGAGGCCCGAGCATGTGCCGTGTGCTCTAAGGATGACAGCTGATTGAAGAACTGGTGAGGAAAGCTTGAGGTGTTCCCGTCCCTCCCTGTTAGGCCGGGCGGGTGGACGTGCTGCGGATCTTAGAGCAAATGCAATCTTGAGGCACACGGAGGGATGAGGAGAGATGCTTTCTCTTTCCCTGGTGAACCCAGACCATATCGCTTTCTCAAGCTCTGCTTCCTCTAAGAGGAAATCCAGACGTCACCTTCACGGTGATCTCTGGACAGCAGGCTTCCTCCCCGGCCGCCCCTGGCTATCCGGTGTCCCCTCTCAGAGCCCACTTCCTGGCAGGGAGGACTCAAGGCACGGTCCCCAGCTGCCCTCAAACAGCTCTCTGCCTTTGCCAAGGCTTCCTGAATCGTAGGGCGGATCATGGAGCCATGTAAAGCCTCTGCCCTCCTTGAGCGCAAATGAGGGGTCGGGGTGGGGTTGTTTAGTGGGGGTTGTGGTGGGAGGTGCAGAACCGGGGAGAGGAAAACCTATTTGCTTTTGTCCAAAATACTGCAGTAACTTGCAGGCTTTTTGTTGTTATTGTTGGAAGATTGGGTTAACAATATATAAGAATAAGCTACAGCAAACTCAATTATGCTGAAACCAGAATGAGCAAAAATTTGTTGTTGTTTAGTCGTGTCTGACTCTTTTGTGACTCCACGGACCGTAGTGGAGATGAAAATGCCACTGTGATGGCAAGTGACTGGTTTCACAGTGTATGTGAGAGTGCATGTGGGTTGCCAGAGTTAATGTGTGAGATAAAAACTGCCTGATACCCAGAATGTAGGGGCAAGGCCATAAATACTGTGTGATTATATATATGTGTAGATATTTTGAAGTTGCTAAAGATGATATAAGAGGTAATGTTTAAAGACTATTTTTCAGTGTCATAAATATGCTGGAATATCAGTACTTCTTTCTTCTCTAGTTGTGTAAACAACTGCTTCTTCTCTCTATTAATACATACATATTCTTTGGAAGGACTGATGCTGAAGCTGAAACTCCAATACTTTGGCCACCTGATGAGTCAAAGAACTGACTCATTTGAAAAGACCCTGATGCTGGGAAAGATTGAAGGTGGGAGGAGAAGGGGACAACAGAAGATGAGATGGTTGGATGGCATCACCGACTCGATGGACATGAGTTTGAGTAAACTCCAGGAGTTGGTGATGGACAGGGAGGCCTGGGGTGCTACAGTCCACGGGGTTGCAAAGAGTCAGAAACTACTGAGAGACTGAACTGAACTGAGGACCCTAGTTACATTGTTGCCACTTTGAGACTCTGAAAATAGAACAGGTGCCCCAGGAGAGTCCTCCAGCCATCCTTCCCAGCTGGTGTGGAAGGGTAAAGGGGTCTCTGACCCATGTTAATCCTCTTCCTGCTGTCCCAGCAAGTTATGGCTCTCATGCATATATTACAAATTTGTGTTACATTTAGATGAAAAGATTGGGAAAGAATGAATGGAAACTAGGATTCAAAATGCCTGTGAAAATTTTGGAATAGTCCATGAAGGTCCAAAGTAAAAAGAACTAATATGAAACTTCCCATACCACCCGCTCCCCCCAACCCCCATTCAAACCTCACCAAGACAGCAAGTAGAAAATGTGCGTGTCTAAGTTTTGTCTTAGCACGCTGCAGTCTAATTGCTGCTTCAGGAAAGAAAGTGAGGCGTGTGTCTAGATACTTCCAGAAACATTCCAGAGAGAGGTTCTGGACTTGCTAATGGATGGTTGTACTTCAGGAATATGGACAGAGGCGATGTTGGTCTTTAATGTTGCTAATAGAGCTGTAATGGAAGTTTAAAGGCTCACCTTTACAGGTCAAAGCCAAGTGGCTTCCTTCTCATCACATCCCTATTATAGGAAAGTGAGGGGCCGAGAGATGGAAGAAGTTCAAAGTTATGACCTTTGAAAGGGGAGTGAAAAATGCCATTTGTTTAGGCAAATATATATTAAAATCACTTATATCCCAATTTCATTTTTAGTAAAGTTGCTTCCTTCATAGCTTGCCGATGTTCTGACAGATAATTAAACATCTTATCAAATGTGTATCTCACATTTATAGATTTGTGTGTAAGAAAGCTCAGTCTTTATCCCCAATTTTTTTTTTCAAATTTTTTTTTTTGGGGGGGGAGGGTGACAATTCCTGCTTAAGTAGATTCACATTTTTTAAAAAGCTCTGTTGTTCAATGGGTATCATGACAACACATTATTCTTTGTGAAAATGTCGGGATGGTTCCTCCTGAGGATCCCTTAGCAGAAGAGAAAGTGAAGTCACAAGGTCGGAATAGGGACCACATGTCCAGGAGAAAGTCTTGTAAGTGAAAGAGTCTGATCCAGGGGCGCCCCCGGCAGCTGCTGTAGGAAGACAGGGGTGGGAGGGCCAGGGAGGGAGGTGAGAAACAGAAAGGGGGGGCAGCTGGAAGTGAGGAGGGGGCAGGGAGAAGGAGAAAGAGAAGAGAGAGCCCGGAATGACCAAAATAGTAAATCAAAATTAAATCAGAAAAGTAAAGTCAGGCAAATGGCTACATACGTAATCTGATTTCGCCAGCATACTTACGAAGGATGACGTGGGTGATAACGAATGCAAATATAAAGACTGTCAGAAAAGACAGAGATAAAATAAACATATAAAAAAATCTGTAGTTTCTTTTTCCCACACAGTTGCCTACCCAGGGACAGTGGTGATCAAATCGTTCTGAAATGAGAGGCAGAAAAAAAAAAAAAAGAAAATCAATTAATAAAATGCCTTTTTACTTGAGGGAGCTCCCCCTCCCATTCTCTGATAACATAACAAGACCTTCTCTGTTTGTATTTCCAAATTCACCGCTCAGAGGAATGCCCAACATGAAGACATATCAAGAACGCAATAATTCTTTCAACAGAACTTAGCTGTTTTGAAAAAACAAAGGATGTGCATTCTATTTTTATTACAATAGAAACTCCAAGATTTCCCTCTTTTGTACAAGAAAGACTTTTGGTTCACAGAATAATCTTCCCTTAAGATGGTACCAACACTTCTGATGGTAACTGCTGGGCTGGGCGGGGCTGGGGCTCAGCCTTTCACGGGTGTGTGGCACTGAGCGACCATCTCTCATGCCAAGTGGCCGAGAGAGAGGTCACTAGGAGCCTAGGACAGGACAGAGGGACCGTCCCGGTTCTCCCATTCCAGTCACTGCTGTTTTCCAAGAAATGTCTCTGTCATTTCAGTAGTCATAAAAGAATTTATATCATCTTTTAAAGTGATCTCTGATCTTCAATGTAATGTAATAATGTAATACACCTGATCTTGTAGTACACAACTCTCAGCTTCCTTACCTGTCAAACAAGGATACTATATAGAGTCCTGTGAGGCTAAATACTCTCTGGGAAAGTATTTTTTAAAAAACCAGCATGTGGTGCTTTACAGCTTGTGAAGAGATGTCATATACACCCATCCATTCGATCTTGAAACATTCCTATGAGGAAAATGATGCTGCTACCTTATTTTACAGATGAATAAACTGAGGTTTAGGAGGGAAGCTGCCTGCAGGGGCCGTACAGCTCAGAGGCAGTGAAACTAGAATTGAGGTCAGGTCTTTCTCATGGTTCATCCCATCTTTCCAATGCACAGGCTGCCTCGAGCACTTTGGAAAAGACAGAGTGCTGACTTTGGGCATTTTTGTCCCGTTATCCCAAACCTGTGTCTTCTCTACCTTGGGGATTTCACCAGGGTCTGTAAGGCATCTGTGATTCGCCCTTCCTCTTATAAATAATGGCTAAATGCTGCTTTACTTTTCAGCTGCTCTTCTACTCAAAAGGCCTATCCAGGGTGTCTAATGCACCCACTCAGAGCAGGCCACCTACCACAGGAAAAATGCTAAGCTGTTCACTTGGACTCTTATCCAAGCTTAGCTTTTACCCAAATTTCACATCTCTCTATGTGTGCTTTGAAAAGATACAGAGAAAGCTGTGAGGTGGGACTATGTAAATAAACATTATAAAGTCATGCGAGGCAGTGTTTCCATTCTTTCCGGTCACCTATCATAAATCACTCATCTCATATTTTATGTCCAGTGCAAGCTTGTGTGTGTAGTAGTCACTCGGTTCTGTGCAACTCTTTGCAACCCCACGGGCTGTCTGTCCGTAGGATTTCCCAGGCAAGAATGGTGGAGTGGGTTGCCGTTCCCTTCTCCAGGGGATCTTCCCAACCCAGGGATTGAGCCTGGGTCTCCTGCGCTGCAGGCAGACACTTTCCCACTGCAACAGCTGCACGCAGTGCCAGCTTATTTCTCGAAAAGGTCATGAAGATGCCTGGAGACCACGGCGGCAGAGGGACTCTAAGAGTCATTGTTGTCTGCAAGTGACATCAGCAAGCGGCAGCTGGTCACCCCAAGAGAAATCTCAAAGCTCACCAGCCTGGTGACAACTCAGTGGCCTATAAGATGCTGACACTGAAAGGAAAGCAACTCCTATGGTGTCTCCATGTTAGTTACATGTCAACATGTGTTACCAGCCCCACACAGCTGGAAAAGTTATAGTGAAAAATGAAAGTCGCTCAATTGTGTCCGACTCTTTGCAACCCCATGAAGTATATGGTCCATGGAATTCTCCAGGACAGAATACTGGAGCCTTTCCCTTCTCCAGAGGATCTTCCCAACCTAGGGATCGAACCCAGGTCTCCCGCATTGCAGGCGGATTCTTTACCAGCTGAGCCACAAGGGAAGCCCCCCAAAATTAATCCTTGTGTAAAAACAACCTCATTTCCCCAAGTCAGTGATCTACACTGCCTGTGCACTGGAAAAGTCTACACGGAACGTGCACAAAGAGAAAAGAAATTGGGATCAACCAAATTTTCCCAAAGACTTTGAGGCTGTCATTTGAGAAACCTCTTTTCTGCTTAACACATGCCTATGGAAAATGAAAACGAGAAGTGGAGACCGGGGACCAGAAGTCCAGGTCAGGGCGGGACCTCTGGTTCCAGCTGTGAATGCTGATCTCCAGATGCCAAGTGCGTGGTGGATGAGCCTGCCGACTGGTGGGAGACTCGCCCACCAGCAGAGGAGACATCAGAGCTGGGGAGGTGGAATTAACACGATGGACCCCCCCCCCACTCCAAGTACCAAGGTCTTAATGGGGCATCATGATCATTTCTATGGGGGCAGGGGGTAGCTGTATTCTTAGCTTAGAAAGCTCACTGTTAGCTAAGCTTTCTGAGGGAGGCCGAGCTGCTAGGGAATGAAAGCAACAGATGATGCACACGAAACCCCTGGGCACGAGGTCTGGGGGCTTCGGAGGAGACGAGCGATCTCTCAGGGTGAGTGTCAACGCCTGGCTCTCCGGCAGCCCCGAGTGGAAGCAGTTTCCATTTGGAAACTTGCCTTATTGAAAACCCTTTTCTTGGCTGACAAAATCCCGCTAACAATGTAGGCTTGCTGAGAAATACTTTGATTTAACAGTTTTCATGTTCTCCTTTGTGACTGTTGAATACCTGGTGGTAAATGAGCCTGGTGGCTCAGTCGGTAAAGAGTCTGCCCGCAATGCGGGAGGCTCGGGTTCCATCCCTGGGTCGGGAAGATCCCCTGGAGAAGGAAATGGCAACCCACTCCGGTATTCTTGCCTGGAGAATTCCATGGACAGAGGAGCCTGGTGGGCTACAGTGCATGGGGTCACAAAGAGTCAGACACGACTGAGTGACTACACACACACACACACATGAGCCTGAGAGCTGGGTGTGCATCTCCGTGGAAGAAGGATGCTCAGAGCCCAGGGCCACCTGCCAGTCTCCTCTAACCCCGAACTCTGGTACCCTCCTCCCTCCTCTTGACTTCTAGGGTGTCAGGGTGTGTCATAGCCTCCCTCATCCCAGGCTATGCCTGTGCCTCTTCTCTTCTTGCAGATTCTCTGTCTCACCCAATAATCTCTTTATTCCCCTCGGGTTCAAATGTCAACTCTACACCGATGATGCCAAAACGGCCGGTGCCGCCTTCACCCACCTTATCTAAAATCACCTTGTTTATTTTTACTTGTCTTTGTCTGCTGACTCTACTCTGAGCCTTTAATAAACATTTGTCAAGGACTGACTAAACCCTCACGCTATCCCGAGGACGTCCCCATGAGCAAGCATGTTGCCCAGGGTGGCAGGGCTACTGGCAGCCAGGCAGGCGGGCTCGAGCTGCCTCCAGAACCCTTGCCCGCCAGCCCCCACTGCCCGGGGGAAGTGTCCCGGGAGCCCAGCAGTGTATCAGGCGCTGGGACCACTGAGATGACCCACAACAGCGTAACCAACACTCCTGGCTTCCAGGGGTTCCTCCTCTCATTGGTGAGGACACTTCAGCATCCAGACCCCAAGAAGGAGCCTCCAACAGAGGGTCATGGAATTTAGTGATTTCTGTCTGCTTGTGATGTTGGCCGCACACAGCATCCTCCCTGGAGGGTTGAAGGTGAGAAACAGGGTGGCGGGTGCTCACCCTGGGCGAGCTGATACACGCGTGACTCCCAGGGACTGCGTGAGGCAGGGACTGGCCGGAGCGGGATACTGCTGGCAGTGGTGGCGTGCAGCCACAGCAGCTGAGACCCTGCAAGCCACCGTTATTAGAGGGCAGACTGCCCATTTTTCCTGTGGGAAGACTGACTGGTGTCCTATGCCCTAGGGGTGAGGTGGGCATGTGTGATGCCCTGTAGTCACCCATCGTGTCCGACTCTTTGTGGCCCCACAGACTGTAGCCCACCAGGCTTCTCTGTCCATGGGATTTCCCAGGCAAGAATAGTGGAGTGAGTTGCCATGCCCTTCTCCAGGGGATCTTCCCCACCCAGGGATCGAACTCGCATCTCCTTCGTCCTTGGCACTGCCAGGCAGATTCTTTACCCCCAAGCCACCGGGGAAGCCCTGTGGGTGTGATGAGAGCTCTTAAAAAAAAACAAAAAACTGCTTTAGACTTATTACTCTGAGGTCTGGATTCTGCCAGAAGGGTGTGGTTTCTGCCCTTGCAGCCTCTCCAGAGGGTTCTTTTAATCGAATGAGGAGCCCTTCCCGAAGCCAGGCTGTTGGGGAGGAGTGTGCTGAATTGAGGGACAGCCTCAGGGCAAGAGGAATGGAACATGGAGCACAGGGTGGCGGGGGGCGATCAACCTGGAAATCTCTCTAAAATAGTGTGAGGCTGGAGTCAGCCAGCTGGGCACCCTGCGCACACCTTGGTGGGCATCATGCTCCCCATGGTTTGTGGGCTTCTTTCCTCTCTTTCCCCAGGGCAGGGGGTGGGGGGGGCCTTGAGGTGAGAAGCCACATCTAGTCACCTAACAGCCCTGGCACCCGAGTGCCTGGCATGAAGCACACACCTGACAGATAGGTACTGAGCACAGGAAGAAGTGCCTTTAACTGCCTCTGGCAGTTTCCTATGTGATCCCTGTTCCTGGCGGCCAGGTGGAAAGATTGGAATATTCTGATGAAAGATGAGATTTCCAGGTGGTGTGAGTGGTAAAGAATCCAGCTGCCAATGCAGGAGCCTCAGGAGACCCAAGTTCAATCCCTAAGTGGGAAAGATCCCCTGGAGAAGGGAATGGCAACCCACTCCATATTCTTGCCTGGAGAATCCCATGGACAGAGGAGCCTGGTGGGCTACAGTCCATGGGGTCGCAGAGAGTCGGACACGGCTGAGGGCACAGCCCACACACAACCACAGGGAAGGACAGGGGACTGGGAAATCGGAAGACGTGCAGAGAAGGCTGAGGGTTGGAAGATGTTGATAGAAGTTGAGAAGAATTGACTGGACGGTTGTTAGTGTGAATCAGCTCTCGGAGAAACAGGCTCTGTCCGGTCTGGCAATGGTGGGAAGCAGAGGTGGGTTTATTAAGAACCTCTGTAGGGTGCTTGGGGCTATTGGGAGACCCTGAGGCTTTAGCTAGAATTCTAAGTCAGGAGGAATTCCAGGCAACTGCAGAGTTACCAGATCCTAAGTGGGGAAAGGAGATTTCATGAAAATGGCCAGTGGGAACAAAGCTCAGGTGGAATTATGATCCTGTCTTGGGAACCCCAAACTCTAAATACTAATGAGCAGAACATTATCAATGATGATTAACCCTACCCTTCACTTGGTGCCCTTCGTTTATCCAGCCCCACGAGGTAGGTGCTATCCCCACACTTTTCAGAGGAGGGCGCTATTGAGCCAACTGAGGACCAGCAGGGACTGAGCTGAGGGACTAGGCCACTCTGACTGAAGGAAGATTTGCTTCTCCAAAGAGATGCAATATGGAAAAGAGGCCTTAAAAATAAGGACAAATGGAGACATATTAAAATTTGACAGAGGTAGAAATATGCACTGAAGTATCAAGGAAAATATTAAGGGAAGCATATTTGCAAAAGCTGTGTTTGAAGGTTGCCAGTAAAGGGAATAAAAGTGTTTGAAAATGTTAAGAATTTGAAATCTCCCAGAAGTCAGGCCCCCAAGAGATAAAGTCATATCCTCAGGCCAAGCAATTCTGAGTTTTCCATAGTGGTCTTGGGCTCCGTGGACTGCATCTCGAGAATAGTCCTCACAACTTCTCTCTCTGAGGGTGTCTTGAGAATCATGTGAAAACTGCGATGTAAAACTTCTCATTTAAATGTTAATTACATTTAAATTAAGTTAAATGTTTTTAAAGGTATGAAGTGGAAAATTACTTTTCCTTGAAACCTAGGATTTTTTTTTCCCTCCAAAATTAGAAAAATGTTGTCTCATGAGGTATCTTTTTGCTCTTTAAGAATGATGAATGCTGAGATCTAGTGGTACATATTATTACCTGGCCTTTATGGTTCCCAGATAATTCAAAGAATTATATAATAGAAACATTTAAACATGAAACTAGCTAAAGTATTAGAGGAACATATTCTTAGACACTAAATAATTCACGCTATTCTAAATCGTTTGGTAAAATCTAAGTAATAATAGCCTTGCCACTGTGTTTAATGACTGGTGAGATTTCTGGAAAGCAACCTCACCTGCTTACCCCATCTCCTCCTTCTCCTCTCACTTTTTCTTGAGTCCTTGCTACCTGCCAGGCACTGTGTGAAGTATTTCCCATGAATAGCATCACTTAATTCTCACAAAACCTGGTGAGGTCAGTTCTACTGTGCCCGTTGTACAGAAGAGGAACATGCAGATGGAGGAGCTGGCGTGGGAACCCAGGTGAATGCTTAGCTACCTGTTGCTGCCTCCCGTGCCAGTTCTCTGTGGGTCTCTGTGGCAGGTGGGCCCTGAGGACCCGGCCCCTTCCTCCTGGGGCAGCCCACTTGGGCCCCTGTGGCTCCAGGCACCACACATCAGCAGGAACGGGAACATGAGTGGACCGCGGCCACGCCGGGACTGGCAGTTGTGCCAGTGGCCCCGTGGGCTTCTTCTGGTTCAGGGCATCTACCCTTTGGGGGACGTGGAGAAGACCTAGCTCATATCTGGGGGGCCCACCCTCAACCGAGAAGTGCTCTAATGTGTGAAAAAATGATCTCATTCTCAGCAGATCAAACATCAGAGGAACTGAACTTCTTATGGAGACGGCCAGATTTGACAAACCTACTTGGCAAACACTGTGTATTGAGATGGTGGCACCTGGGTGCTATCTGGGGCAAAGGGATGTATCAGGGAAGGTTTCTTACCTCCTTCCCTCTCACTGCTTCTCAGCTCCTTTCCTGAAAACGAGTTCTATCTGTTTAACTTTACAGAGAAATAAAATCAAGGAATCATATTAGCTGCAACTTCTCACCAGCTATCCATTATACACATGCACGCTCAGTCACTTCAGTTGTGTTAAACTCTTGGCAACTCTATGGAGTGTAGCCCACCAGGCTCCTCTGTCTATGGGGTTCTCCAGGCATGAATACTGGAGTGCCCTCCTCCAGGGGATCATCCCAACCCAGGGATCTAACCCGAGTCTCTTAGGTCTCCTGCTTTGGCAGGCGGATTCTTTTCCACTAGCGCCACCTGGGAAGCCCCATCCGTTTTACACAAGGTAGTGGATATATGTGAATGCTACTTCCTCCATTTCCTCTGTGGGCTGAATGTATTAATACATCTCTTGTGCATGAGGACTGAAATTTCTTTACATGTAAAAAGTTGGATGAAATAAGCTTCAAGACCCCTTTGAGATGTAAAATTAAATGTAAAGGGACTGTATTTTATCTGTACCTGTATGGATTCTTCTGGTCCTGAGTCCTTACCAATGTCCCCCAAATTAAGATTCTGCAGCTTTTAGCTCCATTTGTTAAAAAAAACACTAACTTTTCAGTATAAAACTAGTTAGTAAATGACGAATTGTTGTAACTTTTACAATTTAACATAACCTTGGACTGTAACCCCCCACCCACACCCACATGGTTTCATTTGCCTCCACCCTGGCTTTGCCACAACCTGGCACAGTGCTGAGCATCTTTGGGCATCAAAAAAGGGGGCTTGACTAACAGACAATGTCTCAAAAGGGCAACTTTATACATTTCTGTTTCCTCAAAATTTCTAGGTTTGTTTAACATGTGTTTTCAACTCCTGCTTCCAGTGTTGAAGAAATTCTGGGCTTCTAGGAGGAGAGACAAGCAAGCATGAGAGATGCATTTGGAAGCAACTTATACCCTGAGACAGATCTGCTGATTAGAAGACCTCCGGGTCTAGCCCTCCCAGAGTCAGGGATTCCTGCAGCTTAGGCTGCTCTCTGTGGACAAGTTCTGGCTTCCCCGCTGTGGATACAGAACAGAAGCAGAGCCACACACAGCCAGGCAGAAGGGGAGTGTGACGCTCAGAAGTCATCTGTAGGACTTTCCCAAACCCTCACAGCATGCTGACTCTGCCCAGGCCTTCCACCCTCTGGAATACCTGCTTCTCCAGCTGCCTGGGTGGCAATTCGGGACATGTGCCTGGGATTCCACAATCCCTGTGTCCCTTCGGTTCAAGCTTTGATCCAGTTTCAAAGCAAACATCCAGGGAGGGTGCAGCTGGGAGTGGATAAACCCCAGTCCTTCCTCTTGAGCACACAGGCACTAGCTGAGGGTGCACCCTGGGACCTTTACGCTTCTCACTGACGTATTTTCCTGGGGTGAGTTCATGTTATCTTTCCAACTGCCCCCTGGACATTTCCACCTAATCATCCATAGGCACCTCTCACTTAGCTGGCCCTCCGCTGTGTTCATTAAGCCTCCGTGCTCCTCACTAACCCTCCTTTTCCTAGTAAACGGCACCCCGGTGCATCCAGCTGACCAAGGTAGACAATGCATTCATTTCCGTCCTTGGCTCGCACCCCTCGCGTCTGGCTGGTCAACAAGATAGTTCATTTTATCGTATGATTCCTGCCATGTTTTCTGTGCTTCTGCTCCCTGACTCTGAAGGCCACTGCAGCCGTAGGCCCCATCACCTCTTTCATGAACCACTGTAAAACCTTCCTGGGTCGCCCCGTCTGTCTGTCCTCCACGCTGCTGCTGAAGGGACCACCAAGCAAATTAAGATCAGGGCAGCCCTCTGCCTGTGTTCCCGGGCGGCTCCTGCAGCCCCAGCCATAATGTCTGCCGAGCTAACACATCTCCTAATTCAGCTCTTGGGTGCTGGGAGGTCCACCTTTCCTTCCCCTTCAACTAGAGCAGACAGACCTGTACTGTATCTGCTTTCTGTATTGGTTTGCTCATTATATGCTATTTTCCTTTTTAAAAATTAATTAATTTATTTTAATTGTAGGCTAATTACTTTATTGTGGTGGTTTCTGCCATACATTGACATGAATCAGCCACGGGTGTACACGTGTTCCCCATCCTGAACCACCCTCCCATCTCCCTCCCCATCCCATCCCTCTGGGTTATCCCAGTGCACCAACTTTGAGTGTCCTGTTAAAATGTTTATTTATTATTTATTTGGCTGTACTTGGTCTTAGTTGCGGCACGTGAGATCTTAGTTCCCTGACTAGGGACTGAACCTGGGCACCCTGTATTCGGAGCCACAGGACCCCCAGGGAAGTCTTCCATTTTCTAAAATGGTCAGTAACAATCAGCTAGCAAATATTTACTGAGTTGTTCTAAGCAGTCCCAAGTTAAGTTTCTAATATTTATGATACCGTATTCCAATCGGTGAGAAGGCAATGGCAGCCCACTCCAGTACTCTTGCCTGGAAAATCCCATGGACGGAGGAGCCTGGTAGGCTGTAGTCCATGGGGTCGCAAAGAGTCAGACACGACTGAGCGACTTCACTTTCACTTTTCACTTTCATGCACTGGAGAAGGAAATGGCCACCCACTCCAGTGTTCTTGCCTGGAGAATCCCAGGGACAGCGGAGCCTGGTGGGCTGCCGTCTGTGGGGTCGCACAGAGTCGGACACGACTGAAGCGACTTAGCAGCAGCAGCAGCATTCCAATCGTCATGGTATTGCGCTGTTGGTGGTGTGCTATGGAAAGGACATGGGATTCTTAACCTAAAGGATCTGAAATCCTGATACTAACTGCCTATCTAGTGATGCAACCCAGGCAGGTTTCTGGGCCTCTGCCATTGGATATGCTATTAAAGGTTTTTTCCCACTCAAATATTAGGGTTGTGTGGCTAAATAAAACTTGTCAAGAACTGAAGTCAGTGGTGCCCACTCTACACAAAATGAGGACATGCTGGCAGGCCTCTGCAGTAGAAACTCCACATGTAATTGATAAGAACTGGTCATCTTACAGACCCAGCTTAGGCCCGGAGCTGACCCATGACCCTAAAGCACTCAGAGACTACGGAGTACTACATAAACCCTCCCACCACTAGAACTGGGTCAGCAGACTTCTTAATATAAATACAGTGTGCTGTTTTCTTGTTTGTTGTGGTTGTTTGTACAAACCATGCCAGCCCTTTACTGAGTCACCACAGTCTAGTCAGCGGATCCTTAATTACCTTTCTAAACACAGGCATGCAAAACAACAGGTGAGAGACTAACTGTCAGGACCGGCTGTGGGGGTCTGCTGCAATAGGAACTATAAGGCATTTTGTTGAAAAATTACTCAGAATTTCAAGATGGCAAGAGCAGAACATGAAATCCGCTTTGGGTCCCCATACCTACCCGTTAATTATTAATATTTATGGCCTGGAAATGTGGTTTTTCTAATTTGTGACAGATGACTGTCTAGAGATTCCATTGAGTTGCCTGAAAGGGCTTACAGAGGGCTGCTGAGAGCAGAGTTCAGGAAGGAAGTTGTGATTAATGAGGAGTTAATGGACTTCCCTGGTGGTCCAGTGGTTAAGAATCCGCCTGCCAGTGCAGGGAACACAGGTTCAATCCCTGCTCCAGGAAGCTCCCATGTGGGCCCATGTGCCACAACTACTGAGCCTGCACACATACAGCCTGTGCTCCCCAACAAGAGAGAAGAGAAGGGAAGAAATTGAGGAAGTGAAGTCGCTCAGTCGTGTCCGACTCTGCCACCCCATGGACTGTAGCCTACCAGGCTCCTCCGTCCGTAGGATTTTCCAGGCAAGAGTACTGGAGTGGGTTGCCATGTCCTTCTCCAGGGGATCTTCCCGACTCAGGGATCGAACCCAGGTCTCCTGCATTGCAGGCAGATGCTTTACCCTCTGAGCCACCAGAGAAGCCCAGCGAGAGGAGCCACCGCAATGAGACACCCAAGCACCACAACTGGAAGAGCAGCCCCTACTTGCTGCAACTAGAGAAAACCTGCATGCAGAAATGAAGACTCAGCACAGCCAAAAATAAAATAAACAAATTTTAAAAGTCAGGAGTTAAGCTTAACCATAGGCTAACATCTCCATTCCATACAGAGAACCTTGGGGGCAAGTAGCAAAAGCCTCCTGGCTGATACTTGCTAGAGCTACCAAGCTCCCATCCCCTGGTGGGGCGGGGAGGGGGCTCACAGGGTTCTGCCGGCCCGGGGGAGGTGTGATGGGATGAGACTGATGAAGGAGGACCATGTGATGGAGAACACGTGATGCAGAACAGCAAATGTTAACCTCGCTCATCCTCTCATATGCTGTCTTCCACCAATATCAGGAGCTCTGTTTTTAACCTCAAGAGCACCAATTCTTCTTTTTTTTAAAATTTCCTAATGCTCTGAAAAATCTAATGAAAACCAGGGTCCCTGACACCCTCATACATTCACACCAGCCTTTTACATACAATTTTCTGCAGCCTATTCTTAAATAGTGGACCTATTGGTTTAGTTTGCTGCAATTGAAGTGACTCATTTCAACAACCAATTTTTCAAGTTGAGTTGTCCTAAGAAGGTGGACAGGCAGGTGCTACCTTTGACTGGCTTTGCTAAAAGTGCCATCCTCAGGTCCTGAAGAGACACACCCTAAACCCCAGCCCGCTTGGGGATGGCACTCGGCTCATCCTGGATAACCACCACAGGTCATTGGCCACAGGTCAAGAGCTGCTTTACATACGGGAAGGGCCTATGTTTTATTCGGGGTTTTCCAAGCTAAGGGCTGTGATTAAGTAGTGGTTCATAACATTAATGCAGTTGGTCTAAATTAACTCTTTTTTAGCATTGAAGAAACAATAAAACAAAATATGAAGGCATTTCATATACTCAAGTTCTGTTTCATTAAACTGAGTATTTGTGTACATTGAGTTCCCATGTAAAATGCATTCCTTACTGTGAGTTGCAGGGGGTAACAAGTTTGAAAGCTATTGATTTATTCAAATTGGTAGCTGGCATATAACAGGCCCTCAAACATTCGTTGAGTAAATAAACATATGTATATATTACACCACTTCAGCTGGTAAAGAATCTGCCTGCAATGTGGGAGACCTGGGTTCAATCCCTGGGTTGGGAAGATCCCCTGGAGAAGGGAAGGGCTACCCACTTCAGTATTCTGGCCTGGAGAATTCCATGGACTGTACAGTCCATGGGGTCGCAAAGAGTCTGACATGACTGGGCGACTTTCACTTCACTTCATATATTATACCTGTAACAGAGCCTAAATACATCATGAGTCATTCAAAACTGTCTTTTCCACCCTCCCAGAGCTGTATCAGGGTTACTAGTTCCTGATCAGACTTAAAAGAATTCTCACTTTTCTTGGTGTTTAAGAATTTTCATTTGTACTGCTGGGAGGTCTGAGGGTATAAGTGAGTTTTGTTTATCTTAGACTTGGGGGAAGGAAACTTTCTTGTTTCAGTGGAGAACAGTAACCTAGTCATTGAGCTAAAAAAGTAAAGGCTTTTCTCTTTTTAAAAAGAGAACGGTACTGTGGAGAGATGAAGCAGATGCAGGCAGGGGAGTATCTAGCTTTTTCTCCTTCCTCCCTCCCTTCCATCCTTCCTTCCTTCCTTCAGTTCAGTTCAATTAAGTTCAGTCCCTCAATCATGACCAACTCTTTGCGACCCCATGGACTGCAGCATGCCAGGCTTCCCTGTCCATCACCACCTCCCAGAATTTGCTCAAATTCATGTCCATCGAGTCGGTGATGCCATCCAACCATCTCCTCCTCTGTCGTCCCCTTCTCCTCCTGCCTTCTATCTTTCCCAGCATCAGAGTCTTTTAAAATGAGTCAGTTCTTCGTATCAGGTGGCCAAAGGATTGGAGCTTCAGTTTGAGCATCAGTCCTTCCAATGATCATTCAGGACTGATTTCCTCTAGGATGGACTGGTTGGATCTCCTTGCAGTCCAAGGGATTCTGAAGAGTCTTCTTCAACACTAGTTCAAAAGCATCAATTCTTTGGTGCTCAGCTTTCTTTTTGGTCCAACTCTCACATCCATACATGACTAGTGGAAAAATCATAGCCTTGACCAGACAGACCTTTGTCGGCAAAGTAATGTCTCTGTTTTTTAATATGCTGTCTAGGTTGGTCATAGCTTTTCTTCCAAGGAGCATGCGTCTTTTAATTTCATGGCTGCAGTCACCACCTGCAGTGATTTTGGAGCCCAAGAAAATAAAGTCTCTCACTGTTTCCATTGTTTCCCCATCTATTTGCTGTGAAGTGATGGGACCAGATGCCATGATCTTCATTTTTTGAATATTGAGTTTTAAGCCAGCTTTTTCACTCTCCTCTTTCACTTTCATCAAGAGGCTCTTTAGTTCTTCTTCACTTTCTGCCATAAGGGTGGTGTCATCTGCATATTTAAGGTTATTTATATATCCTCCCAGCAATCTTGATTCCAGCTTGTGCTTCATCCAGCCCAGGATTTCGCATGATGTACTCTGCATATAAGTTAAATAAGCAGGGTGACAATGTACAGCCTTGTTGTACTCCTTTCCCAATTTGGAACCAGTCCTTTGTTCCACGTTTGGTTCTAACTGTTGCTTCGTGACCTGCATACAGGCTTCGAAGGAGGCAGGTCAGGTGGTCTGGTATTCCCATCTCTTTAAGAATGTTCCACAGTTTGTTGTGATCCGCACAGTCAAAGGCTTTGGCGTAGTCAATAAAGCAGAAGTAGGTGTTTTTCTGGAACTCTCTTGCTTTTTCTATGATCTAACAGATGCTGGCAATTTGATCTCTGGTTCCTCTGCCTTTTCTGAGCCCATCTTGAACATCGAGAAGTTCTCGGTTCATGTACTGTTGAAGCCTAGCTTGGAGAATTTTGAGCATTACTTTGTACGTGAGATGAGTGCAACTGTGTGGTAGTTTGAACATTCTTTGTCACTGCCTTTTTTGGGTTTGGAATAAAAATAGACATTTTCCAGTTCTGTGGCCACTGCTGAGTTTTCCAAATTTGCTGACATATTGAGTGGAGCACTTTCACAGCATCATCTTTTAGGATTTGAAATAGCTCAGCTGGAATTCCATCACCTCCACTAGCTTTGTTCATAGTGATGCTTCCTAAGGCCCACTTGACTTGTGTTCCAGGATGTCTGGCTCTAGGTGAGTGATCTCACCATCATGGTTATCTAAGGTCATGAAGATCTTTTTTGTATAGTTCTTCTGTGTATTCTTGCCACATCTTCTTAATATCTTCTGCTTCTCTCAGGTCCATACCATTTCTGTCCTTTATTATGCCCATCTTTGCATGAAAAGTTCCCTTGGTATCTCTAATTTTCTTGAGATCTCTAGTTTTTCCCATTCTATTGTTTTCCTCTATTTCTTTGCATTGATCACTGACGAAGGCTTTCTTATCTCTCCTTGCTATTCTTTGGAACTCTGCATTCAGATGGATATATCTTTCCTTTTCTCCTTTGCCTTTCATTTCTCTTATTTTCACAGCTATTTGTAAGGCCTCTTCAGACAATCATTTTGCCTTTTTGCATTTCTTTTTCTTAGAGATAGTTTTAATCACCACCTCCTGTACAATGTCACAAACCTCCACCCATAGTTCTTCAGGCACTCTGTCTTTCGGATCTAATCCCTTGAATCTATTTGTCATGTCCACTGTATAATCGTAAGGGATTTGATTTAGGTCATACCTGAATGGTCTAGTGGTTTTCCCTACTTTCTTCAATTTAAGTCTGAATTTGGCAATAAGGAGTCAGCTGAGCCACAGTCAGCTCCCAGTCTTGTTTTTGCTGATTGTATAGAGCTTCTCCATCTTCAGCTGCAAAGGATATAATCAATCTGATTTCGGTATTGACCATCTGGTGATGTCCATGTGTAGAGTCATCTCTTGTGTTGTTGGAAGGGGGTGTTTGCTATGACCAGTGTGTTCTCTTGACAAAATTCTCTTAGCCTTTGACCTGCTTTATTTTGTACTACAAGGCCAAGCTTGCCTGTTACTCCAAGAATCTCCTGACCTCCTACTTTTGCATTCCAGTCCCCTATGATGAAAAGGACATATTTTTTGGTGTTAGTTAGGTCTTTATAGAACTGTTCAACTTCAGCTTCTTTGGCATTAGTGGTTGGGGTATAGACCTCAATTACTGTGATATTGAATGGTTTGCCGTGGAAGCAGAGATCATTCTGTTGTTTTTGAGATTGCATCCAAGTACTGCATTTCAGACTTTTTTTGTTGATTATGAGAGCTACTCCATTTCTTCTAAGGATTCTTGCCCACAGTAGCAGATATAATGGTCATCTGAATTAAATTCGCCCATTCCGATCCATTTTAGTTCACTGATTCCTAAAATGTCAATATTCACTCTTGCCATCGCCTGTTAGACCACTTCCATTTTACTTTGATTCATGGACCTAACATTCCAGGTTCCTATGCAATATTGTTCCTATGTAAAATTGGAGAAAGGAATGGCAACCCACTTTAATATTCTTGTCTTGAGAACTCCTTTCTTCAGCAAATGTTAACTGAGCAGCTGCAGGCCAGGGAGACACGGGTCGCTGAGAACTCTTGGTAGGGAACAGACAAAGCTGCTCTCAGGGAGCTGACTGATCCCCTGGGGGCAGAGACCATCATAAATAACCGATCAGAGCTGTGAAGGAGCACAGAAAGTCCAGGGAGGAGTGTGTCTCCCTGGGAACCACCCCAAGCCCGCCTTGAGGGGTGGCCAGGAGTCCACAGAGAGGTTGTGGCTTTTTCTAAGAACTGAGAGGAGGCCCTCAGGGCTGGAGACCAGGCTGGGAGAGCAGGTTCGGATCTGTGGACCAGATAAAAAGGATGCTGGCTTCCTGCCTTTGAGCCACCAGCAGTGGCTCTTTTAAGGAGAGAGGTGGTGTGATCAGATTCTGTTGGGGATGGGAGCAGGTGGACTGGATAGTGACAGGAGTGGATGGTGGGGGTCCACTAGGAGACCCCTATTCAGGCAAGATGAGAGGTGATGGTAGCTTGCAGTTGGCCCCACCAGTGGAAATGCATCCACCTAGGAAGAAACATATCGTGTTTGCCTTGTACAACCAACGGCGGTGTGGGGACTCAGCAAGGTGGGGGTCCTGGGGGATGCTGATTTGGGATGCCTCTAAGCTCCCCAAGTGCCTGGAAAAGAGACGCATCTGCAAATTTGAGGCTCTGAGAGAGGTCTGAGCTGGAGACCTGAGAGCAAGACACGGACTTCAGGAAGGCAAAAGGCAGCGAAAGTGAGATCAGAGATGAGCACACGGACTCCCCAGAGACACGAAGCTGGAGCCACACACAAATGGGCTCACAGCCACACGTACGGGGAGAGTGAGACCAGTAGAAACAGACTTGCCCGGAGTAACTGCTTGTGGCTTTTCCGGGCATCGAAGAAAAGTATTTTTAAAGCCAAGTTGCAGCTTGACAATTACGGGCAGAAATGAGGTGAGCATTCTTGGTCAGATAAAAATAAAACATGGCCCAAGATCCTCTCCTCTGGGTTAGGTCCAGTTTACCTTTGCATTAGAAGTAGACCTGAGTGCAGCTCACAGGCCCTGTGGTTGAATTCCTTGGCAGTGACCCAGGACAGGCTAAAAATACGCCCGGGTGCCCCAGAAGGCCTGCTGTTGAGACTTGCCTGTTGGTGAAGGATGCATTTTTCAAAACATCACACCGGACATACAGTCTCTTTCTTTTGTTGAAAACAGTTTTTAAATACATAAACAAATGCACAGAATAAGAAAAGACATGTTTTAAAATTTACTTTTAAATGCATTATTTAAAATTACTAGAGTCTTCTAGCAAAGCATTTTTCTAAAGTACACATGGACTTACATGGCAGAACCTACCCCGAATACCCAGAAAGACCCCTGAGGGCTGGCCCTGCAGGCTCTACTTCCCATGAGGGTTATATTTCTCATCCTACAGCTATAAATTAGCCTCTGACTATGACTTGGCTGCCCCTGTAGTCTGACCAGTCACAGTCACGTGCTGAAGATGAACACGTTGGCAACCTCGCTTTGCAGGTTCAGAGTGAGCGCTTGGCTAACGGGGCCTTTCCCAAAGGGTAGCTCTGAACCTGACAGGCCAGCAAGCCAGGACCCAAGCCTGCAAAGAGCAGGGCTGCTCTGTGATGGCTCTGGGGGCGGCCCCTGCTTCCCAAGGTGTGAGCCAACCTTGCCTGCTGTTTGTCCTTTGTATCTGCGAACCCTCTCTCCACCCCTGCCTCCTGGGGCTGGTTGTGAGGCCCCCATGATAACAGGCATGAACAAAATGAGGCTCCGAGAACCTCACAGGGGCAGGCAGTTTACTTGATGGTTCCCACTCTAGGTCTGGATTCTTGACACAGGCAGGACCCACCCAGTTCAGCTGCTTGCGTGTTCATTGGAAGGACTGATGTTGAAGCTGAAACTCCAATACTTTGGCCACCTGATGCAAAGAGCTGACTCATTGCAAAAGACCCTGATGCTGGGAAAGATTGAGGGCAGGAGGAGAAGGGGACGACAGAGGATGAGATGGTTGGATGGCATCACCAACTCAATGGACATGAGTTTGGGTAAACTCCGGGAGTTGGTGATGGACAGGGAGGCCTGGTGTGTTGCAATTCATGGGGTCGCAAAGAGTCGGACTAAGCGATTGAACTGAACTGAGCTGAGCTGAATGGTACGTAAGGAGGCAGGTGGGGTCATGCCTTGGGCCTCTATGATGCCAGTGAAGGACTCTGCTAGGAATGCCTGAAGCCTCCTCTGGTATGAGCACTTGAGGACCCACCCTACCAAGTCATGGACAAGACTTCTACACATTCCTGTTAAGATGTTATCTGTGAGTTTTTCTCTCCAAGGAAATGCTGAAGACCTTCAGCCAGCCACTCGAGGAGACTGGACCAGCCCAGCCTGGATGCACCTCTGGGGTCCCCTTGCTCATTCCCTGATATCTTGAGACAAGACTCTCCTTCCTCCAGGCTCGCTAAAGCACTCGCCCCGAGCCCAGCCTTTGTCCACGGACATCCCTGGTTTTGTTATCTGTGGGTTCTTGCAGGGGTTGTTTCCTCCCCTTGACACTGTTTCCACCTCTTCTGTTCTCTGTCCTGAGGCCCCAGGATAGGGAGGAGACACTTCCTGCTTAGAGCAGGATTGACAATGGACTTTGAGAAGCAGACCAAGCCTCACGCACCACAAAGCTCGCACTGCTCTTCACGACATCACTGTGTAAAGTGTAATCAGCTGGACAGAAGGGAGGAGCGGTCACTGTGGCAGCGGGGGACATTCTGGATGATGGGGCTGAGTTCCTGGGAGTCTGCTCTGTGGGCACAGTGGGCAGCCTGGGAAGCTCCGGGGCAGCCCCGTGAGAGGTGAGGGACATCTCTTTCCCACATCTCCGCCCCAGATGGACGGCTCTGATTGAGCACCTTCATTGCCACATCCATCTCATGAGGTTTCATTTCCTCTCCACATTTGCCTCTCTTCCTCCCTTCCTTTTATATTCTCTTCCTACTACTTTCTAGCACTTCTTTTTCTCCCTCTCCCCACCTCTTTTTTACTTCTCTGTGTTCTGACTTCAGACACCATCCAACCACTCACAGCTGGACACACACGGTGCCCAGTTCCCTGAGACCGACGTTGCTGACTCTGGATCCTCATGCTTAAGTTGCTGCAGATCCCGCTCTGGATTGAGAGCCAGAGGGTTCTGGTGCTTAAACTGAGTTATGCACTCCTTGAAAGAAAAGCTACGACAAACCTAGAAAGCGTATTAAAAGGCAGAGACATCACTTTGCCGACAAAGGTCTGTATAGTCAAAGGTATGGCTTTTCCAGTAGTCATGTACAGATGTGAGAGTTGGATCATAAAGAAGGTTGAGCACTGAAGAATTGATGCTTTTGAACTGTGGTGTTGGAGAAGACTCTTGAGAGTCCCTTGGACTGCAAGGAGATCAAACCAGTCCATCCTAAAGGAAATCAGTCCTGAATATTCATTGGAAGAACTGATGCTGAAGCTGAAGCTCCAATAATCTGGCCATCTGATGTGAAGAGCCAATTCACTGGAAAACACTTTGATGCTGGGAAAGATTGAAGGCGGGAGGAGAAGGGAATGACAGAGGATGAGATGGTTGGATGGCATCACCGACTCGATGGACATGAGTTTGAGCAAACTCCAGGAGATGGTGATGGACAGGGAAACATGGAGTCCATGGGGTCGCAGAGAGTCGGACACAAGTTGGTGACTAAACAACAACAGCAACAACAGCAACAATGTTCTTTATAGACTCAGGTCACTGTGTCATGATTCCCTGAAAATCTGTGAACTCGATTTTTCTTTCAAAGCACAAATTTTCTAACAAGGGGAGATAATCGTGTCCTCAGGAGACAGAGGATCAAACACTCTTCTTTGCCCCAACTCCATGAATTTGAAGAAGCACTGAGTCCTGTGGCTTCTTCCCACATTTCTGGAATCTATCCATGGCTATGACCCTCGTGATAGGGTAGGAGCAGCTCTCCCACCTGTCCTTGGCTTCGTGTTATCACCAACCAGTTCACTCTCTGCAATGCAGACAGAGGGCACTTTCTGAAACACATGGTTGATCACCCACTCCACTGTCCCTTGCCCTTGGGATAAGATTGAAACTCCTCAGCATGACTTGGAAGGCAGGTGCTCATGTCCTGCCTCTCTGCCTGCAGTCTCCACTCTCTCTAGTCCCTCTAGTCTGCCTGCCTCCTGCTGCTCTGGGCCTCCGTACAGGTCGTCCTCCTCTGACCTGTACATCAGGTGGGAGGAACCTCTGATGCTCCCACAGGTGTACAGGTATGACCGTGTACCACAGTGTTTGTGAATCTGCCCGGGTTCCATAGTAGGGAAGCTCTGCAGGCAGGACTGGGCTGATCACTGTCACCATCGTCTCCCTAGAGCCTGCCTAAACAAAGCCTGGCACACCAGCACCAGTCAAAAGATGTTCCTTAAACCAGGGAGTGAAGGAAGTGCTGGCATGGCCATGTGCACAGCCCTGAAGGACCATTAGCCTAGAAGTTCCCTGCTTCCCCAAGCACAGCATTATAGTAATTCCAGGCACACATGCTGGTGATTTCCTGTCCTCCAGCAAATATTCAGCATGATTAAAGATGGAAAAATGCATTTTTGGTTCAATTCATCAGACTGAAAAACAAACCCATAAATCAGTTAGTAATAGCCAATGGTTTTTAGGCGCAAACAGCTTGGTTAGAAAACTGGTTACTTCTATCACAGGGTGACTGGCACAAGGGCACGCCCTGCTACTGTGATGTTGCTGTGAACTGAATGTGTAAGAGCCAAGAGTCAACTCTGTAACACTATCTTATTTTTGCTAACTTCCAATGAAAAGGCATGTGATCCAAACCATGACAAAACCCTTGTAGGACTTAGAAACAATCTTGGCTTCAAGTTTTAAGACCATATCATATTATCTTTTGTGTGAAAATTTAAATTTCTTTAACTATACCGAGGGTTCTTATCTTCCCAGTATTTCTCAGTAGCATAAAAGGCTTGAGGCAAGAACAATGGAAGGAATAAATTCTCAACAATTTTTAAGAAGGGGTCTATTGGCCTGAGAGCAGAGAGATGGGGAGGAAGGGTCCCTGAGGGGTCAGCGGCACGGCCCTTGTCCTGCCCGACCTCTCTGTTTTCCACTTTGTAACGAAAGGGTGACATAGATGTTCCCCCAAAACAACCGAAACTCTAGAGCAGGCAGGACAGCAGGGCTGGCAGGAACCCTGAGTGGGTGGCCCAGGCCTGCCTGCCCAGAGCAGGAAGCTCTGTGTGTGTGTGTGCATGTGTGTGCTGCACACCTGGGTTTGGGTTGAGAGCAAAAGAGGAAGAAAGAGAGGAAGAACGAGCCCAGTATAGTTTTTCTTTTTTTTTTAAAAAAGCAGCTTTTAAAAATGGTGTTCTTGGGACTTCCCTGGTGGTCCAGTGGCTGGGACTCCGTGCTCCCAACACAGGGATCCTGGGTTCGATCCCTGGGCAGGGAGCTAGATCCCACAGGCGGCAACTAAAGATTCTGCATGCTGCATCTAAGACCCAGTGCAACCAAATGAATAAATAAATATTTGGGAAAAAATGGCATTCTTGAAATAAACGTTACTGCCTATTACTTGAGAAAAATCAACAGCAGTCCTCTGGGGTGGGGAGATACTACCTGCCACCTGATGGAGTCTGTTTTCTAACAACTGCAGAATCTAAACAAGATTTAACCCAGGTTCTTAACTTAGTTTGTGCACCATGAACCCTGTCAGCATCTCATGAAGCCATGGGCCCTTCTCAGAATGTCGATGGAATACATAGGGTAACAAAAGAAACCAGTAATAAACACCATTTCAAAATAGTTTAAAAGTTGTGACACAGTAGAATACATGCTTGTTTATTCTGATGTCAAATAACAAGAGCTACAGTTTATCAACGACTGTGGTTTCAAAGTAGGAGCAAATGTGAATCATCTATCTTCAGCATCCACAGTGTCATATGAAAATGTCTGTGGCTTCTCGTGGTGACTAACACGACTAACGTGGTTGGTTACGCCTGTGTTCATAACAGGAAGAAACGGTAGATCTCCTGTAGAGCTCAGTGAGATGGAAGATGTCAGTGTTTCTCCACCCAAGCTTGTGGACCCCCGGAGTCCCATCCACAGTGCCCAGGGCTGGGATCTCTGCTCTAAGTACCCCGAGAATCAAGGGTCTCAGCCATTGCTCAGGTCTGTCCTTGGAAGGAGCTGGGTCCAGCGAGTGGCTACACTTCTGTATAAGGCCACAGTCCAGCTGTCTGTCCTCAGGGTATCTCATCACCCCACTCGGGGCTTTTTGGGGAACTTGTTCTGTCCAGGCCCCAGGGTAGATCAGTGCACTCTTCTCAGGTCTGGGGCTCACTGCTTCCACTCAAGTTGCTGTGTTCCCATCAGCTTTATCTGATGATCTATTAAACTCTCCCCCAGGATCCTAAAGGACTCACAGGAACCCTGGGGATGAGGAGGCCCGACTGGAGGCACAGAGAGCCTCTGTCATATAAAAACTAGGGTACGCAGGTGGTAAAATTGTGGGAAGAGAGTATAATCTTCATATGCATCTGAGAGGTTTTTAAAAATCTAAAGTACTTCTGCACGTATCTTGTCCTGCTAACCCGATAACCCCAGGAAACAACTGGCATGCGGAGCTTACTTATGGTTTTGCTCAGGCCCAACAAGGTTGTACCAGACGCTTGCCTTCCCTTCTTCCCCTGCAGCTTCTATAAGGTTGAAAGGTTGGTGACCGTGTGTGATTCATCTCGCTGATCTCACCCTGCAAGCGGCCCCAGCCCTGGATCCACAGAGCCTCATTCATGGTCGACATGAACTGTTGGATGATCAGTGTTGCTCCCAGGCTGGGGCAGAAATGATTACCTTTTCTCATCTGTTTAGGTCTTACTTGTCCACCTGCTGTGGACTTTCAGGCCCAGCTGGGTTTCTCTCTGTTCTACGTCTGTGGTTTATGAACTTTCACACAAGGGTTGGGAGGCTGCCTTCCAGTTCCAGCTACTAGAGTCTTGCTGTGTGATCATGGACAGTTTCTGCCTTCTCTGAATTTGAGTTCTGTTGAAAATGAGGGTGATACTTTCTAACTTGACGAAGGCCTAGGCTGGTTGTGAGCAGTGAATGAGATAACGTAGTATATAGAATTTCCTCCAAAAGTAAAAAACCCTACATAAACACATGATGGTATCATAAAATGGAAGTTATTTTAGTATAGTTGTTTCTATGTGTCCATTTCACTTCTTTAATCAAAAAAGATCATTACATTTTCATAGGTACTAGATTGATACCCCTCTAATGCCAGAAAGTGAAGAGAAACTAAAGAGCCTCTTGATGGGGGTGAAAGAGGAGAGTGAAAAAAAGCTAGATTAAAACTCAACATTCAAAAAACCAAGATCATAGCACACAGTCCCATCACTCTGCCATCACTTCATGGCAAATAGAAGGGGAAAAGTGGAAACAGTGATAGATTTTATTTTCTTGGCCTCTAAAATCACTGCAGATGGTGACTGCAGCCACAAAATTAAAAAACACTTGCTCCTTGGAAGAAAAGCTATTATAAATCTAGACAGCATATTAAAAAGCAGAGATATCACTTTGCTGACAAAGGTTTATATAGTCAAAGCTATGCTTTTTCCAGTAGTCATGTACAGATGTGAGAGTTGGACCATAAAGAAGGCTGAGCGCTGAAGAATTGATGCTTTTGAATTGTGGTGCTAGAGAAGACTCGTGAGAGTCCCTTGGACTGCAAGGAGATGAAAACAGTCAATCCTAAAGAAAACCAACCCTGAATATTCATTGGAAGGACTGATGCTGAAGCTGAAGCCCCAATACTTTGGCCACCTGATGCAAAGAGCCGACTCATTGGAAAAGACCCTGGTATTGGGAAAGATTGAAGGCAAAAGGAGAAGGTGGTGGCAGAAGATGAGATGGTTAGACAGCATCACTGACGAAATGGACATGAACTTAAGCAAACTCTGGGAGACAGTGGAGGACAGAGGAGCCTGGCATGCTGTAGTCCATGGAGTCGCAAAGAGTTGGACATGACTTACCGACTGAACAACAACAAGGTACTAGGTTCTTAAGTAGAGAATTCTTCTTCCTTTATCCAATTTCAATTAGTCCTTTATTTAGAATATTTTCAACATTGAAAAAATAAAACTTAATCTGTTCCAACAAACCAAATTATTTTTATAGCTTTTTAAAAACAATGTCCAAACATGTATTAAGCTTTCAAAACTAAGGCACACAGGTTATTTTTCACTATTCATTCTCCAGCCTTTAACAGTTCAGTCCTGCCCAACTCCCACAAACAGTGGGTGGAATTGAGTGAAACATTTATTGTTTAACACCCAACAGAGAGCAGCTGGATCGGCTGCTTCCACAAATATCTTGGAAGAAGAAACTTCAGGGCTGGTAAAGTATGCTTCATCCTTAACCTCCCTAACTCCCAAATCTATTGCTGGAGGTCAGTTTCAAGTCTAGGCAACTCAAGTAAACATCTGATTATTGGGCATCTACTGGAAGGCACCGTCTGTTTTAAAGAGATGAATTAAGACACACAACTGCTGCTTAGAAGGTAATTGATCTTTGGCCTTCAAGGTTCCCTGCATGTGAGACTGGGTTATTTCAGCAAATATACACTGCTCCCCTTCCTGACGGGAAGGCAGTATCCTTCCCTGCCCCATTGATGGTCTTGGTCATGATCATGGTCATGTGCCTTGTTAGGCTAACGGAGTCTTGGCAGATGTGCTGGAAGCAGAAGCTGTAGGAGATACTGCTTATTTGCTCCCCCATCATGTAGTCCAGTGATTCCCCATGAGTAGAACATGCCTGGCTGCTGCAGTCCCTTCCACCAGGGTCCCAGAATCAAATCTGAGAAGATGAACCTGAGCGATGCCTGGAGCTAAGCCCAGAACTGACCTACAGACACATGAGGAAAAGAAATGCTGCTGGTTCAAAGCCACTGGGATTCTGGAGGGTGTTTGTTATACTGCATCACTGGGCAAGAGTCAACTAAGACATCTCTGCAATCCGCTTTACACGGATGTGTGAGATCAGACTGTCTCAGGGGCCTGCCCAAGCCTGGCACATAGGAGCTCAGCCTAGACTCTCTTTCTCCATAGGTATCCAAGGGCTTCAGGGTGGCTGACCCTGAATTCTTCCAGTCTTTCCTCCCATTTCACCCTCCTAAAGTCAGATTAGATATCCTGAGTGCTACAACCTGGTCAATTTTTTGTCTTTCCCTCTCTTTTTTTTTTTTGGCCACACTGTGTGGGCTCTCAGTTTCTGAGCTGGGATTAAACCTGGGCCACGAGAGTGAAAGCCAGGAATCCTACCACGAGGCCACCAGGGAATTCCTTCAAATATTTCTTTATGGTGTTAGTTCACTTGTTGTGAGTCAGCAGAAAACTTGTCAAGTGGGCTTCCTGCCCACCTTACACTTCTTTGCATTCTACTTACACATAGCGGCCAATGAAGAAATCCCTTTGGATTAGTCACAAACACTTGCTTTACAAAGCCTTCTGCAGACGTGGCCTGATTTCGCCACTGAGCTTGGTGAACTTCTACCCATGTTGTCAGACCATGTCAGTGTCCACCTGACACCCAGAGGACTATGGCCCTAAGATGAGTTAGAGAAGAAATACTAATACTGATGAATTTTCATCTGTAAAATTATACTTACAAAGCATGGCTTCCAACAGGCCTCAAAAGAAGGTAGATAGTTTACTAGTATCAATTTTCAAGGTTGAAAGTCAGCCGTGCCTCCCATAGGAGGCCTCACTGTTGGCCGCTGATCTTGCAAGAGAAGAGCAATTCCCAGAACACCCAGGTGGCCTAACCTCAGTGGTGGAACCCAGGGAGAGTCAGCGAGAGTCTGTTTCCATGGCTCTCAACCTTGACCATGCGTACGATCCCCACCTCCTTCTACTCCCCAGGACTGGGTACTCCATCTTGAAGAATTTACATCTACTTACATATTCTTACACATTTAACAAACATGTTATGAAGGAACTTCTTCTGAAAGTTGAGAGACTTTGTAGAATTTTATTTTATTTTGGTTATTCCTCAAATGTACCTCCACGCTTTCTCAATTTTAATTTCTTTGGAAGAAACTCTTGGTGGCAGAATACAGCGGGTCTTATTGCGGGAAAGGCATGTCAAGAATGAGATGGTCAGAGAAGGGACCAGTTTGTCTGGATGCAACGAAAGAGTGTCTAGAGCTACAGTAGGAAGACTCCATGGAGGATGAGGGGAGCCAAGAAAAGAACTGGGGGGCTGGACAGGAAGAGGTACAGAGGAGCCAACAGAAGAGCTACTGGCTCCCACGAGATGGGAACCAACAGTGAAATACAGGAAATGTGAACTGGTAGGAAGAGACAGGAAAAACCCAATGTACTGACAACCAGGAACAGTTTTAATCTGACATAAGAGGAGATGAAAAGTCTTCCAGGAAAGAATGTCATCTTACGGTCAAATGAGTTAGGAAGGTTACTTGGAATTCTGCCATCTGTCACTTGAGCTAATAACAATGAATCATTGATAATGAGTGACTTAATTAAAGCTCCTCACTTTCTGAGAAGGACTTGAGTTGCTCATAAGAAAACCGGGAATAAGTTAATACCAAAAATACACACCCCAAAGTTTCATTTACATTGTTTAGAGCTGGCTACATCTGGCTCTGCGTTTCCTTCTACCAATGAATAAGACCTTTTGTGAAGAAACGGCAGTCTTCAGTCTTCCCCACGGCCATGAAATGAATTCCGGTTTCTCTACAATCTTGCACAGTGTGAGTTACATGACAATGACGGTAATATGCCTTGAAGTTATCTGTCATTTTGCAAGTTTCATTAAACCCTTGGTGGACTACAATAGATTGTCCATGAAAAGAAAAACCTCCTAGTTTGTTTTCAGCTAAAAGATCTCACGTCTATATTTATTCATTTCAAGTTAGAGTTGGAGACACAATTAGTGGCAAACGAAGCTCTCCAGAGAGGTCAGTGGATGGGAGAGGGTGAAAACATGATTAATGGCTTGAATCCAAAAGTACTAATTAAGGCGGATGAACTTAGAGCCTGTCATACAGAGTGAAGTAAGTCAGAAAAAGAAAAATAAATATCATATATTAATGCACATATATGGAATCTAGAAAAATGGTACTGATGAACCTATCTGCAGGTCAGGAATAGAGATGCAGACGTAGAGAACGGACTTGTGGGCACAGTGGGGGAAGAAGAGGGTAGGCCGAATTGAGAAAGTAGCATTAACATATAAATGCTATCATGTGTAAAATAGACAGCTAGTAGGAAGCTGCTATATAACATAGGGAGCCCAGCCTCGCACTCTGTGAATGAAATAGAGGGGTGGGATGGAGGAGGGAAGGGGGCTCAAAAGGGAGGGGATAGGTATATACATATATATATAATTATGACTGAGTCACACTGTTATACAGCAGAAATCAACACAACATTGTAAAACAATTATCCCCCAATTTTTTTTAAAAAAGCACTAATTAGGTTGTTTGATATATTTTTTAGTTACAGGACCTGTTGCTTAAACCAAAAAGGATAAAACTCCAGACCCTAGGAAAAAGGAAACTGAAATAAAGGTTAACACAAAGGGACAGGAAACCCTCAGGAACAGAACATAACCCGTGTGCCACTACAGAAAGCTTAGGGGCAGCCCCCACAGAAACTGTAAAGAGTATACAGTTTCCAACAATCAGGCAAGAGGAGAAGGGGATGACAGAAGGTGAGATGGTTGGATGGCATCATTGACTCAATGGACATGAGTCGGAGCAAACTCCGGGAGATGGTGAAGGACAGGGAAGCCTGGCGTGTTGCAGTTCATGGGGTCGCAAAGAGTTGGACACGACTGGACAACTATGCAACAACTTTTTCCCAAACAGTATTGATAATCAAACTGGACATGTTTTATCTTGCCTCCTGCCTCAAACTGCATTTAATTTATACCTAAGTTTGTGGAGAGAATGTCTCATTTGAATCTGTTATTTCCACTTCACTGTTTTCCCTCTTTCAGTCATACCAGAAGTCTATCTTTTGGCTGTTTATTTGCCGAAGAATTAGATCTGGTACCGTTTTTATTTTTCTGTTCTCTAGGTCATTAATGGTTTCCTTCCTGTTTTTCTAAAGTTTGTTTTGCTATTCTTTTTTTCTGTCTTCTTGAGATGGCCACTATGTTCCTTTAGTGGATTCTAAAAGCAGTTTTGTTTTTTTTTTGTACTAGACTTTTCTAAACTTTTCATTTCATTGGCCATCCAGCATCCAAGTAAACTTCCTGTTTGTAGAGAATCCCAAAATAGATGGGAGGTAGGCCCCACCCCTCCCACCCCCATGGGGGTGGAGCAGCTACCTCCTCACTGGTCACCTGAGTGTGGAAATGAAACAGGTCCAGGTGCTCCCTCCCACCCTCCAGAGCCCACGCTCCCTGCAGACAAAGAGTCGTGGCTCCAAGCTGATGGCAGCAAGAGAGTCAGAACTCAGTGGTGGCACTGCAGACGTCCTGCTTGCAGTGCCTGCGCCGCCTGGGACAGCCTGTGGCAGGTGTGACTCACTGTGTTCACCCCACCCCCCCACCCCCCACCCCCGCCTCTCCTGGCTGCTCCAGGCTGCCCCTCCTGGTTCTGCAGCCTCCAACTTCATTTCGACAAGCTACCTGATAGCTTTCCAAATCATTCCTTCTCATGGAGTTCTGTTTTGCATTGTTCTTACTGTCGCTTTCCAACTATTCCACCATTGCCATTTCAGAATCTCTGGCACCCAAGAGCTGATGAAAAGGTTCTGAAAAGCACTGCAACTGGGGACTTCCCTGGTGGTCCAGTGGTTCAGAATCTGCCTTGCAATGCAGGGAATGTGGGTTCAATTCCTGGTTGGGGAACTAAGATCCCACATGCCGTGGGGGGCAACCCGAGCCCATGTGCTGAAACCATAGAGCCTGCACGATCCAACAAAAGATCCCACTTGTCACAACCAAGACTCAATGCAGTCAGATAAATAAACAAAAATCACTCCTGAAAAAACCATTACAATTGGTTAGGTTGGTGTTTTTGTATTTTTTGTGGTTGATTTCTATTACTAGCTCTATTGTTGTGTCATTAGATGACACACTGTGAAGTACCTCACAGTTTTCAGGAGGTTAGGAATTTCTGTGCAGCAAGTATTATTAATTTTGCTAACGTTCCACAATCAGTTAAAAGACATCAGTATACCTTGTCAAAACAGCTCAACATGTATTTATTAACTGTATATTGATACCTTTTATTTTCTTACTTTTATTTTGCTTACTTGAGCCAACAAAACCAGAGGTATTGTTTCTCACCTAGCATGACGTTTATACCAAATTTTCCTTGCATTTTCTAACAATTTTTACCTTACGTATTTTGATGCAATATTATTTGATGTATATATGCTGATGACTGAATTTTTAAATAAACTCTTTACGCATGTAAAATTACTCTTTTTGATCCATGTAATATGACAAATACAATACCTTCTGTGCTGAATTCTCTTTCGTCTGTTCTTAATAGTGATTCTTGGGGACTGTATTTTATTCTGAAGCATCTAGATATTAGTATAGCGCCTGACACACAGAAGCTCATTACATGTCAGCAAAAAGCGAGGATACTGGAAACCAGGAGGGGTGCCATAAACCCCTAGGTTCTTTTGGTCCCTAGGAAGACAGAAATGCTAGCTTGCTGCATTCTCTTCAAATGATATGCTTTCCTATGGAAAACTAATACCCTCTCAGCATACCCAAATAGTTAAAAAGAAATTCCAGAGTGCTGCCCTATACCAGAAGGTAGCTAGGATTCTAGATCTCAAATATACCAGACCTCTTAACATTGAGTACAGCTGTGAGGCAGTGACTCTCAGCAGAGTGTGCACAGCAGACAAGACATCTGCAGTTCTGGCTCAGAGACCCGCATCACAGAGGAAGCATCTGGATGGTCAGGAGGGACGCTGTGGGGCAGAAGGGAGAGCAGAGTAAAGAGCCCACAGGAGAAAGAGCGAGCATTTAAAGACGGCCATTAAGGGGCTTCCCTGGTGGTCCACTGGTTAAGCTGCCTTCCAATGCGGGGGGTTCGGGTTCC
Organism: Giraffa tippelskirchi; assembly: GCF_054371585.1. Taxonomy (NCBI): domain Eukaryota; kingdom Metazoa; phylum Chordata; class Mammalia; order Artiodactyla; family Giraffidae; genus Giraffa; species Giraffa tippelskirchi. Next base: position 157,033,150 of record NC_137283.1, on the reverse strand, counting down.
ATATCTGGTTGGGAAGATGGGATTCCATCTGCCTCTTGGTCAAAAGGCCAAAACAAAAGAACAGAAGAAATACTGTAACAGACTCAATAACGACTTTATAAATGGTGCACACCAAAAAAACACCTTCAAAAAAAAAAAGAGAACAATTAAACTCTTCCAAAACAAAAATTACTGGGCACTGAGTCCCAGCAGAGGGTGTCTGGAGGCTCTCTGTGCCATCCACACCAGAAGGGACAGAAGGGGATGGGAGAAAAAGGGACCAGGGCATCTGCTGTGCGAGGGAAGAGGCCTGCAGGGCCGACACAACGCGGGGGCTTCATGCACCACCTCCTCTGGCCTCACGGCACCTCCAGATGTGGCGTCTTGGAGAAAGACGGGCTTCCCTCTGCCCAGACGAGGCGGAAGGCTGGGGACCCAGGTTCTGCTGCTTTCATGCTGAGTTGGTCAAAAGCAGACAGGCTCTCGTAGAGCAGGCTTGCAAAGGCTTGCAATGCTCCTTCTCGGTGTTTGGCAAACTTAATTTAGTTCACAGTGTGTGAATAAATTACTTTCGAGTAAGTCCTTTGTTATTACAGGTTTAGGTTGTGTTAAAAAAATTACCCAGTTCCAGGGGAAGCTGCTGGCTACTCTGACACTGGCCCACAGTCCACCAAACGGCAGACTTCCCTGAAAGGGTCCACCCTGGTTGGGGGTTGGGGGGAGAGGTGGAGGGAGCTCACTTGGGGCTGGAACGTACACAGTGAGTCTGAGAAGACCTCCCCAGGGCAGGTTTTGCTTTCCAGCTCCTTCTGTTATTCTCCTTTAAATGACCTGAGGGCTCCTAGGGGTCTGAGCAAACCGAGATGCCTCCTCAGCCCCAGCTGGCAGTTGTATAAAAATGTTTTATAACATCAAAAACTGCCTAGATGAACAAACAACCCCAAACACTCTGTTTCAAATGTGCAGAAGCAATTTGATGGCAACACAAAGAGACAACGGGAGAGAAACAGAGATGAAAAGAGACAAAGTCAGAGAGAGAGAATGTATTCATTCCTGCAGCTGCAGATCATGGAAAGCCTCCCAGATTACAGGAAAACAAGGGGGCTCCCATCGCTCTGTGATGACAATCTCACTCTACAGTTACCTGGGAGCACTGAGGCAGGCCTGCTTCCATCATGCACGGTAACAACACTTCACTGGCAGGCCCTTTGTGAGTCCTCGGTGTGCACCAGGTCCGTGCATGCTGGGCACCGTCTCGCTTCATCCTTAGAAGAAACCTACAAGGCAGTCCTGGGATCATCCCATCTTACAGATGTGGAAACAGTTGAGGGTAACCTGCCCAGGTTCCAATATTATTCAAGGGCAGGACCAGGATTCAGTCCTGGGCTCAGTCCTTAGAGCCGGGTCCCAACCCCCTGGCTCTGCTAATCTGTTCTATGTTAGCAACAGAGTGTGCTCTCCAAAAAGCTTTTCCCTCAGTCCTTGACTCAAACTACAGAGCCCCTACAACTTTGCTCTCATCCCAAACTTACTTAACAAAGAAAAATACGCTTCAGGAAGGTGCATTTTCCTCTCTCCTCTCCCAGTGCACTGTGACATTGATTTGCATGCCTAGAAAGGACCAACCCGAGCCCATTCATTACCATGGAGGGGAAGCCATGTGTTCGAACGCTGGCTTTCAGCACATCATTGTACTTTTCTTCCCTGGCTGCAAAAAGTAGAATTCTTTCAATAAAAACTTGCCATCTAAAAATAAAGTAGTGGCAAACTCTGCAATTATCCTTCTCCGTTGGAGACAACTGCTTTCCACTCTGTTTTCCCAAATGGACAAGGTCCAATTTGTGGGTCAGCTAATGGGTCACATCAAAGGCCTAAATATAGTGTAATGAATTCGAAAGCCAAAACGATGTAGGTCTGAGTCGCTGTGTGGTTGTTCCCCGAGTGCAGCAAGTACATTTACTTTACATCAGCTGTGTGCTATTCCTCTCACTGGTCCTCCACAGAGCGGGGCCCTGATAACGGTTTGCCCACTTTCAGCCCAAGGACCGTCAAAAGAAGCTTAGAGGCAGCTACTGGCAATGTGCTCCTTGTCTAGTTCCCTCCTCTGAGCCCACCCCAAACCTTCCTCCTTCCTCTCCTTTCCCTTTGCTGCTCTGCATCCACCCATTACAGGACAGCATCAAGCTTGCTTGTGGAGTTCTGGGTTACTATGGTGACTTGGAGTTACCAGAAAGGTTGCTCAGAACCTATCAGAAGGGCTCCTGGACACTACAGACTGATGGCTCTTATTGTCTCACTGGTAGCTTCTAGTAGCTCAGTTGCTAAAGAATCTGCCTGCAATGCAGGAGACCCGGGTTCGATTCCTGGGTTGGGAAGATCCCCTGGAGAAGGAAATGGCAACCCACTCAAGTATTCTTGCCTGGAGAATCCCATGGACAGAGGAGCTTGGCGGGCTACTGTTCATGGGGTCGCAAGAGTCAGACACGACTTAGTAACTAAAACCACCACAGAAGTATATCATTAACTAGATGAATAATTCTGGTAAGAGGATTTTACATATAATACATCAGGGTTCTTTAAGGGTTCTAAACCTATGGTGGAGTGAACAAATGAGAGAATTTGATGAACTTTCAGAAAGTGTTTTACGATATAATCGAAGAGAATTTTAAAACACTATGAGACAGAAAGAAACGTTTTATCATGATTAGGAATCTACTCTACAGATGGAATACAAACAAACAAATAGAAACAGTCAGTTATCTAGCAATGGGCCAACACGTTTATAAATGATAAAAAAAAAAAAAGAGAGATGCCCCATAAACTCTTCAGGTCTGTAGGTAACCACTCCCTCCCTGTAAATGCCAACTGGAACAAGTCATTAGACCTCCAGGAGAAGATATGCAAAATAATAGAAGATTTTTAGGTGAAAGAGTATAAGTTACATATTATCCTATCATATAATATTCCATCATGTAATCCCAAAATTACAACCCAAGAAATGATCCTGTGAATCCCTATGGATTGTTTCCCTGAAAATATTTAAGCCACTGGGCTGCTTTAGCTTGAGTGTCCTCAAGATGGGCATGGGATGATCACTGGAGTTGGAGTCACTCAGAAGGGCATCAGAAATCACACAAAGGCGTCTTGTGACCTTGTGGAAACCCTGGTATGTGTCCTCACATAGAGGACCAGGGACAGGTTTCATCATCACCCCTGCAGAGGGCTACAGTAGACCAAGACATTGGCCAGAGAAAGCCAATCAGAAGTGTCAAGGGAGCAGTAGTAATAACAGAGTAACGGCTAACAACCACAGAGAATTTGCCAAAAGCCAGGCACCAGGCTGAGTGCTTTGCACACATTAACTCGTTTGCGCTCTCAATCATCCCATGAGGTAGGCACTGCTACTGACCTCATTGTAGAGATGAGAAAACCAAGGCATACAGAGTTGAAGTAGCATGTCTAAATCATGAAGCTAGTATTTGTACCCAGGTCATTGGGTGCCAGATTTCAGGCTCTTAACTGGTTCTTAATACACGAGAAAGACAACAAAGTTCCACAATGTTTTGCTGGGGAGGCAAAGGCTAACAGTAGTTTTTCCAAGTGAATAAAACCAAGAAAAGGTCTGAGAGGGAAAACATGGACTTCCTACCAAATTGTAGATTATCATTAAAGTTGGGATAAAGTAAATTTCAGGCCAATAAACAAAAAAAAGCTTTGCACAGCAGGAAACACATTATATAATTTTTTTTTTTTTTTCTGAAGAAGAATCAAGACCACAAATTCTAATAGGCTCGGAAAATGTTAGCAATTGATTATGAGTTACTAAGAGGAACAAGGTTTGTTCTGAGGTGTTCTGTCTTTTCAGGTGTGAGGTTAACAGGATTTCCATGCCTGTTTTCCCAGGAAAGTCCCTGGTTATTTCTGTTAGAGGTGGACTATGGGACTGAAGAAATGTGGGTCTTCCCCCACGTGGCAAAGCCGTGGTCCCTTTCTCATTACCTTTCCTGTCACTTGGGGTTTCCACTGTCTCCTTGCCAACCTCATCTGGGATGCTCCATCCCAGGGCAGAGTAATGGTCTGCAAGTGCGGGTAACATCTCTCAGTGTGATGGGACGAGCTTGCCAAGTAATTCCCAGGGGCTGGGACCCATATAGAAGCAGAAATCCTGTGCTGAGGTGCTGGAAACCGAACAGCAGGGTTAAACCTTACAGCCTAGGACCTCTGTTTTCCACTGTGATTCCTCTGCCTGTTTCCTAGCCTGTCCTGGAGGAAGCAAGCTGACAGCCAGGGCAGGTCTTGGTGGTCTCTGGGCAGAGTAACAACCTAACTGTGGGCCCAGTAGTCTCTGGGCCTTTGCCCCTTTTCCTCTCCTTGGGTTTCCATGGCCTCCAGCCCCCCAAGCAGAATCCCTTCTGAAGAGCTGGGAGAATCCGGCTACACACATGGCCAGCTCCTTCCGCAATGGAGGGTCTACGGGTGTCATGGTTTTATTTTAAGTGTCTGCTGATCTGGAACCTCCAAGAAACAAGAACCCCCACTCTGGTGTGTGTCCCTTGGGAGGAGAAGACCTGGGGAATTGTGCTGTCCTAGGGGTGTTGCAGGATGTAAAAAGAAAAAAGAGATCCGGCGATTCTAGGGTTGGTGAACGGGATCACTGGCAGACCGTTGATCAGATCAGAGGCAACAGGACTGAAATAACTACTACCCAGTTGCTTAGTTTTGAAGGATTAAAGAGATGCACATGCTGACTCTCTTTAAGCACAAGGTCTGGTCAAAGGAAATCAGGCTACTCCATCAGCTGCAGACATTTAACACAAGTCTTAAAGGTGGAACAGAGGCAATTTTGGCTTTGACTCACCTACGCAGTTATCGCAAAGGCTACAGTGAGAGGCACGAGGGGGCCGGAAAATCTTGCAGGTGAAACAATACTTAAGTTTCACAGTCTGGCCATTGATGATGACTTCTTTGGTTCTGGGAGGTGGGCGGTACCCCCCTGAACTGGTGCCGTTTGCGATATCTGTGGAGAAAAGAAAAAAAAGAGCACAGGCCCTTAACACAGCACGTGAACTCTGCAGGATCCTGCCCCCGGGGCGGCCTGGAGTCTGCATTTCCAAGTGCAAGGCCCACAGGCCTCTGACCCCTGACACACAAATGCAGTAGGACACAGAGTGCTGGCCGTCCCACAACCATTACACTCCTTCGGAGCTTGGGACTGCAATTAGGAATCCAGGCGCATGGGAGAGACCACGTGACTGAGCTCTGGCCAATGGGGTGCTACACACGAGACCCTGCCCAGACAATGGGAGCCTCCCCTGAGCCACACTCACTCTTCCTCCATCCATCCCAGGTCACCTTGGAGACAAAAACTGGGGCTCTGAATGACTATGCGCCTGTGACTACCTCACTGGGCCATACTGTTACTTGTACACCAAAATCCTTCCCCAGTTCGCATTGTCCTAATTAACGTGGTTGTTCAGTCCCTTCCCTGGAGAAGGAAATGGCAACCCACTCCAGTATTCCTGCCTGGAGAATTCCATGGACAGAGGCGCCTGGTGGGCTACAGTCCATGGAGTCACAAAGAGTCGGACACGACTGAGTGACTAACATTTTCAGTCCCTAAGTCTCTGACTCTTTGCAACCCCATGGACCATAGCCCACCAGGCTTCTCTGTCCTTGGGATTCTCCAGGCAAGAATACTGGAGTGGGTTGCCATGCCGGTCTCCCCAGGATCTTCCCCACCCAGGGATTGAACTCACATCTCATACATCTCCTGCATTGGCAGGCAGGTTCTTTACTGTTTAGCATCACCTGGAAAGCCCCAACTAATCGTTCAATGTACATTAAAAAAAACAAATTTCTGTAGTTTATTATCTAACCAGCATCTTTAATTTTTTTTAGAACCAGTTTTCAAAATGTTGAAGAAAATACTATTTTTTTTGAAGTTTCTTTTAATCTTATAACCTGGCTCTCCTCCCTGAGTTCACATGAGAATCACCCAGGGAGCTTCTCAAACTCCCCTAGCATAGGGACCTGCCCCAGATCCAGTAAATCATAATCGCCCCTGGTGACTGTAATGTGCTGTATGTAGGGCTGAGAACCCCTGCTCCGCAGGAAGATAAAACAGTCTTCTCATCTAGACCCCTCACAGCCATAAAGAATTGAGGGCAGCTAGCAGTGGAAAGAGGAGGCCACGGGTCAACAGAGAAGAGTGAGAATATCCATGAGGGCTTCAGCTGAGACCCCGTGGCTGATAAGCAGGTGGAGCAGAGCCTGGTGGGTGGAGGGAATCTTGGGAAGCTTCACAGTGTTCTCCAAAAACAGAGATGGAAACACTAATGGTAGCTGTTCATTTAACTCAGACACTGTCAGACAGTGACAGCTGCAACATAGTTTTGGTAAATTTCCAAAGTGATAGGAAGGAGTCCCACGATCCACTCAGCTCTCCCCCACCTCCCACCCCACGAACTCACCCTGGGCAGGAATTGCATGGAGAGCTTTCAAAACTACTGATGCTACTGACCCACTCTCAGATATATATACATTCTGATGTCCTTGGAGGGGTGCAGCCTGCCATCAGAGGTTTCAAGAGCTCCTCATGTATGGAAATTTACAGCCAAAGCTGAGAATCACCATTGCAGGGCCTGGTCACTGCGGTCCACACAGAATCCACACTGACTGAGAGCTTGTCAGAGAAGTGAGCTCTCTCTCAGTCCTGCCCATAGCTATTGGGGTCCCCATGCCCCCTCCCCACCAGGGGGGAGGGTGTCACACACCTTAAAGTTTGAGAACCTAGCCCCTGGATGCCTGTAAACACTGCCCATCCAAACATCACATGCACCTCTTAACCTCACGTGCCTCTTTGTTTTGTATCCATATACACGCATGTACATGGTAGAGAGCTAAACTTAGAGACAGAAACCTAGAAAAACTTTATGGGCAGGAGGGGGCCGCTTCATACAGCACAGTCAGCGCCCCAAGCATTTTCACACAGAGAACCTGGTGACCTGGAACAGCCGATGGTCTCTGCAGAGCGGCACCCTCAGTGCCTCCAGGCTGCTGTCACTCACAGAATTCACAAGTCATGATTTCAGGAGGTGCCCCTTTTACCGCAATCTTTTTTTTTATCCCCCTCTCCTAACTATCGAAGACCTTATCTTGCTCTTTGCATCTTCAGTTTAGTTCAGTCGCTCAGTCGTGTCCGACTCTTTGTGACCCCATAGACCGCAGCACGCCAGGCCTCCCTGTCCATCATCAACTCCCGGAGTCCACCCAAACCCATGTCCATTGAGTTGGTGACGCCATCCAACCATCTCATTCTCTGTCGTCCCCTTCTCCCGCCTTCAATCTTTCCCAGCATTAGGGTCTTTTCCAATGAGTCAGTGCTTTGTATCAGGTGGCCAAAGTATTGGAGCTTCAGCATCAATCCTTCCAATGAATATTCAGGACTGATTTCCTTTAGGATTGACTGGCTTGATCTCCTTGATCTCTTCGAATCTTAGACAATTCTTAAAAAATTTTTTTTTAAAATTCTTATAGTGAATGAAAGAAAGAAAGAAAGGCAATGCCAAAGAATGCTCAAACTACCACACAATTGCTCTCATCTCACATGCTAGTACAGTAATGCTCAAAATTCTCCAAGCCAGGCTTCAGCAATATGTGAACCGTGAACTTCCAGATGTTCAAGCTGGTTTTAGAAAAGGCAGAGGAAACAGAGATCAAATTGCCAACATCCGCTGGATCATCGAAAAAGCAAGAGAGTTCCAGAAAAACATCTATTTCTGCTTTATTGACTACGCCAAAGCCTTTGACTGTGTGGATCACAATAAACTGTGGAAAATTCTGAAAGAGATGGGAATACCAGACCATCTGACCTGTTCCTTGAGAAACCTGTATGCAGGTCAAGAAGCAACAGTTATAACTGGACATGGAACAACAGACTGGTTCCAAATAGAAAAAGGAGTACGTCAAGGCTCTATATTGTCACCCTGCTTATTTAACTTATATGCAGAGTACATCATGAGAAACACTGGGCTGGAAGAAACACAAGCTGGAATCAAGATTGCCAGGAGAAATATCAATAACCTCAGATATGCGGATGACGCCACCCTTATGGCAGAAAGTGAAGAAGAACTAAAGAGCCTCTTGATGAAAGTGAAAGAGGAGAGTGAAAAAGTTGGCTTAAAGCTCAATGTTCAGAAAACTAAGATCATGGCATCTGGTCCCATCACTTCATGGGAAATAGATGGGGAAACAGGGGAAACAGTGTCAGACTTTATTTTTTTGGGCTCCAAAATCACTGCTGATGGTGATTGCAGCCATGAAATTAAAAGACGCTTACTCCTTGGAAGGAAGGTTATGGCCAACCTAGATAGCATATTTAAAAGCAGAGACATTACTTTGCCAACAAAAGTCCATCTAGTCAAGGCTATGGTTTTTCCAGTAGTCATGTATGGATGTGAGAGTTGGATGGTGAAGAAAGCTGAGCGCCGCAGAATTGATGCTTTTGAACTGTGGTGTTGGAGAAGACTCTTGAGAGTCCCTTGGACTGCAAGGAGATCCAATCAATCCATCCTAAAGGAGATCAATCCTGGGTGTTCATTGGAATGTCTGATGTTGAAGCTGAAACTCCAGTACTTTGGGCACCTCATGCAAAGAGTTGACTCATTGGAAAAGACCCTAATGCTGGGTAGGATTGGGGGCAGGAGGAGAAGGGGATGACAGAGGATGAGATGGTTGGATGGCATCACTGACTGAATGGACATGGGTTTGGGTAGACTCCGGGAGTTGGTGATGGACAGAGAGGCCTGGTGTGCTGCAATTCATGGGGTCGCAAAGAGTTGGACATGACTGAGCGACTGAACTGAACTGATAGTGAATGAGTAAATGGCACAGAGTAGGGACAGGGGGAGAGTGAGGAACAGCCCTTCTACTTTACCTCTCTGCTGAGGCCAGTCATTCTACTTGGAATAATGAAACAGAAGGACTGTTATTATAAACCAAGGACTCTGGGTGGCCTTGCCAGGCCGGACACCCTCTCTTGGCATATCCCCCACCTGCCTGGCACCCCAGGTGGCTACCCCATGAAATGACAGAGTTCAGCAGGCACCAGAGAAGCACCAGCTTCCAAAGCATGTATACTGGGAAGAGGGTGGCATCCCAACTGATTCTGTGATGAGAAAACAAAGAGACAATGTGTCTGTGTACTTCCTGGAGCATCAGGGTAAAAATAACTGGCTTTGAACACATTGAAGATAAGGTCAGAGCTCTTCCAGTGCCAACGGAATGCCACTGAAGTCTAAATTAATTATGACTTTGCCTCACTAGCCTTGTGTCAGCTGTGAAATCTACTGTCTCTCTTTAGCTCTTGCAAACATGGAAAACTAGAAGAACCAGGAAAACTAGACAGTCAGATAGAGGTTTAGAAGTAACAATAACCCAATCAATAACATTTGTGTTACTTTAACCAGAAAAGTTTAAAAGCTGCTTTGCCAAGAAAAATGTTTTAAGAAGCAGGGATAACAAACTTATTCACACTAGAATGACTCCTAAAAAAATCCTAGTTTTAAGTAGAAAGTGTGCTAAGTCTCTTCAGTCGTGTCCAACTGTTTGCGATCCCATGGACTGTAGCCCTCCAGGCTCCTCTGTCCATGGGATTCTCCAGGCAAGGATAATGGAGTGGGTTGCCTTTCCCTTCTCCAGGGGATTTTCCCCACCCAGGGATGGAACCTGCATTTCTTACGTCTGCTGCACTGGCAGGCAGGTTCTTTACCACCAGCACCACCTGGGAAGCTGAATGATTTATGTTTATAAATGATTCCCTATTTAATATATGCAAAATACCACATCAGAGGCAATGGAGGACCCATAAACAACAGCGATGTCGCGTGAGCAGCGGTAAGCGAGGGGTCCTGCTGGACTGTTTGATGAGCTGAGTCCCCAGCCACCCCTGGTCTGCTGTCCTCCCAGCCTTCAGACCCTGCTTCCTAAGTGCACATCTGGTGACGGAGACCCCCCGGCCTCTGGTGAGGCGCCAGGGTCGTCTGTGCGGGCTGGTCCTTCTCTTCCTGCTGCACAATCTCAGCTGAGTCCGGGGCTGTGGCCTCCTTGGGCCCCAGAACCGGCCCCACTGTTCAGGCTCCCAGCATCTCTTCTCTGCTCGGGCTGTTCTGTCCTCTGGGTGCGCCTTGTCCTAGAAGGTCCACTTCAAGCCTCTCCTCTGCAAACGTGCTGAGGACACTCGCTTCCTTGGGCTCTCACTGCACTTGACTGTGTGTTTATCCAGCCAACAGATCTGTGTCGTGCTTGTAGGTGCCAGCCTGGTGCTGAGAGCTGGGGATGTTGCAGGAACTTAACAGCTGGAGAGGCTCGCAGGCCCAAGGGGAGACCCTCTACCGGGGCAGTGACCACGACAGTTTATCTCCGAGTCTTCCCCTAGACGTGGTGCCGGGAGAGGGATGAGGCCTGACCGCTCTCGTGTTCCTGCTGTTCTGCAGAGGGTCCAGCACACAGTAGGTCCCCAGGAACTGCCTGCCGAATGGAAGGCTGGTTGTCCTGGCCAGTTGGGAGGAAGGATGCTGGGAAGCACGGGATTAGTGTCCCCGGTCCTGCACGCCCACCGGTCAGAGTCACACAGCCCAGGGACTCGCCCCTCCCCAGGAGCACCTCTCTCAAGGTCCTTTTGAGGATGTTGCTCCTCTTTACTGGTCCTCTCTCTCTCTTTCTAAAAACATTTGACTGCTTTAGGTCTTAATTGTGCCACGCAGGATCTCTCTAGTTTCTCCGAGGCATGTGGGATCATAGTTCCCCAGCCAGGGATTGAACCTACATTCCCTGCATTGCAAGGCAGATTCTTAACAACTGGACCACCAGGGAGGAAGTCCCTTTACATGTCCTCCTTACACCTTTTGCTGGTCCAGAGACCCATTTAGTCATCGCCACCTGGAAGGGATGGGCAATATGGGTAGCTGTGTACCTCAGTTCAGTTCAGTTCAGTATCTCAGTCGTGTCCGACTCTTTGTGACCCCGTGGACTGCAGCACGCCAGGCTTCCCCATCCATCACCAACTCCTGGAGTTTACTCAAACTCATGTCCATCAAGTCGGTGATGCTACTCAACCATCTCATCCTCTGTCGTCCCCTTCTCCTCCTGCCTTCAATCTTTCCCAGCATCAGGGTCTTTTCCAGTGAGGCAGTTCTTTGCATCAGGTGGACAAAGTATTGGAGCTTCTGCTTCAGCATCAGTCCTTCCAATGAATATTCAGGACTGATTTCATTTAGGATGGACTGGTTGGATCTCTTTGCAGTCCAAGGGACTCTCAAGAGTCTTCTCCAACACCACAGTTCAAAAGCATCATTTCTTCAGTGCTCAGCTTTCTTTATAGTCCAACTCTCACATCCATACATGAATACTGGGAAAACCATAGCTTTGACTATACAGATCTTTGTTGGCAAAATAATGTCTCTGCTTTTTAATATGCTGTCTAGGTTGGTCATAGCTTTTCTTCCAAGGAGCAAGCGTCTTTAAATTTCATGGCTGCAGTCACCATCTGCAGTGATTTTGGAGCCCCCCAAAATAAAGTCTGTCACTGTTTCCATTGTTTTCCCATCTATTTGACATGAAGTAATGGGACCGGATGCCATGATCTTAGTTTTCTGAATGTTGAGTTTTAAGCCAACTTTTTCACTCTCTCCTTTCACTTTCATCAAGAGGCTCTTTAGTTCTTCTCAGTGTATCTCAGGGTACCCCCAAATTGTTGTTTCTTTCAGATAATACATTCAATTGTTGCCCCAGGCCAATGGCTTCCTAGCGTGCCCAAATAGAGGGCAGGTGGGATAATGGAGCCTGGAAACCCAAGGCTTCAAACACCCACCTAAGGACAAAAGACATGCCCTTCGACATTCAGACTGGCAGCAGTGGCCGGTCATGACCTATTCCTCAGCTGGAAGGATGACAGACAGCCAGGGCTGCATTTCAGGGCCCAGTGCGGGTGTTCCCGATCTAATCCTCAGTTACTCTGTGGTTTGGGTTTTGGCTTTTGCTGCTGACCACAGTGGTGCCTCTGCTTCTTAGACCTGCTCTTTGTGGTTTACAATACAGCTGTTGAAAAATAGTCAAAGTCTGCAATAGCTAATGGGTAAAGAACACTAGAATTTTTTGGGAAAAAAACCTCTACCAGTTCTGCAAGTTTATATGAGTCAGTATTTTTCAAGGATGTTTTTATCCACTAGCGTTTAAAAAAAAAACTTAAAAGGTTGAAATGGTCTTCTGCTTCATAAAGTCCTTGCCCCCCTGCTCCAAATGGCTGGGAGTTGTTGGCATAGGGGCAGAAACAGTCACAGAATTTCTGTCTAGTATTAACCTCGCAGTCAGCCTACGGGCAAAGAATTAGGAGAGCTGGGGAGAGGGGATGGGGGGCCGGTGTGTTCAGGGACACAAAATGGCCTGCTCACTAAGCTTTTCACTCACAGAGAAATCCTGGGCTTCCAGAGGCCTTAAGTAAGCTGTTTGTTAATATATGCCTATTTCAAAGCCACTCTCCAAAAAACAAGCCATCTTTTCTTGGGAGGAATCAGAGTGCTAACATGCTGAGAGACCCATTTATCTGCTGTCTGATTTAATCCCGCCCCAAACTCAGGGGGAAAATGGATGAGCTTTAAAAGTTGCTGAAATCCACCATGAAAAGTAATGCAACTCCACTTGTTTTTTGGCCCACACTGTGCAGCATGTGGGATCTAGTTCCCTGACTAGGGATTGAACCCATGCCCCCTACAATGGAAGCATGGAATCTTAACTACTGGACACCAGGGCAGTCCCTGAAATTCCACTTTTTTAAAATGCAAAGGGAAAAAAAAATCCCAATTTACAAAAAATGTAGATTAAGATTCTTTTCCTTTATCAAAAAGATGCAGAACAGTGTCATACCCTGGTGTACGGGTGTTTTACATACCATTCACTAGCTGACAACCTGTCTACCAGACCGGGAAGAATGAAGATAAAGCATCTCTGCATTAGGATACAGTCACAGGAACCGTATGATTTGCTTCATACCCAAGCCTTCATGACTATACCGATTGCATGTGCTGGAGGACAGCTATTGGTTCTAACGAACCTGCAGTTTTCACAAGGCTCATTTCATTGACGCTCTGAAGCATCTGGGACACAAACTACCCAACCTTGGAATGGGTGATCTATCACAAAAGGGCTATTTTTAGAGCCATTTAAAGCAATCTGTTAGCTTACAGTTTGTAACTTCCAAGTTTATAGAAAAATATTAACAACAATGATGTCAGACAAGTCAACCTCTAATATTTTAAGTGCTTGGGAGAAAAGGGAGGGGAAGTGCTGGTCTGTCTACAGATAGTTGGTTAGGTTTGCACTTGAGAGAGTAAAAATGTGGACATTTTCTCACAAGTATTTTGGATGGCAGCATCTTTGCTTCCATAAGTGTTTAAATACAAAAATGCATATGAGGGCTCATGGAGGGTGACAGTCCTCTTCCTCCAGTTAAAATTTGCTTTGCCAAGTCCAGCCTGGATGGGAGGGGGCCTGGGGGAGAATGGATACATGAATAGGTATGGCTGAGTCCCTTCGCTGTTCACCTGAAACTACCACAACACGGTTTGTTAGTCGGCTACACCCCAATACAAAATAAAAAGTTAAAAAAAAATAAAAGCTTTGTAAGTCACTTTGTCTTAAACTTTTGTCTTTAAGGACTGAAGCTGATGCCTGAGGTGAGGCTCAGGCAGGCAGAGTTTCAAAGCTGGACCACAGGACAGGCAGTCAGGGGGTGTCCTCTCCTTAGGGGGGCTCATCCCAAGGAGGAGCAGAGCATGTCTGCAAAGCCAGACCGAGAGAACAAGGGAAGCCGACGTGGGGGGCCAGAGGCAAGCGCAGGCCCTGCGTCGCCGGAATGAGTCCCGCAAGGAATGGAAGACATCCAAGGCCAGGTACGCTTTCCAAAGGGTTCACTCACTCTCTCAACCCCCACCAGAGTTGCAGGCACCCTGCTGGGCAACACAGACCATCAAGGAGACCTGATCCCCGCCTTTAAAGAGTTTAGAGTCTAGTGGAGGAGACAGACGTGAATTATAATCACACGACTGAATGCCTGTCATGCACAAATGAGTCAGAGTAGCAGGGAAGGCTGCCTGGTGTGGGGCCTCTTTCCGGAAGAGGTGGCATTGGAACCAGGATCTGAAGGACCACTGAGTTGGGCTTCCCTAGGCAACATGTGTGTGTGGGGGTGGGGGGGAGGCTACTTGGTTGTGTATGTATGTATGTGTGTATGAGTGTGCATGCACACTGGGAGTGGGGAGCAGGGCATTGTGGGTGAGGGAGTAAGTAACTTGCTTCTAGTCCTGGGACTGGAGGCAGGTAGTATATCTGAAATCCAAGGGAGGTCAGTGTGACCAGGATCAGAATGAACAGGGGACAGTTGTGGGGGAGGAGCCCGGGGCTAGATGGCACAGAGCCCTGTAGTCAGGTTTGGGGTGTTGGCCCCAGCCTAAAGGCAAAAGGAAGCATGGTTGTTAGTTTCACATCAGCTTGGCTAAGCTCTGTGCCCAGATGTTCATCAAACACCAGTCTAGGTGTCACTTTGCAAGTATTTTTAGGTGAGATGAGCATTTAAACCGGTAGACTTCGAGTAAAGCGGATTGTGGGCCTCAGCCAGTCAGTTGGCAGGCCTTAAGAACAAAGACTGAGGTTCCCCAACACAGAAGAAATTCCCCTTGAGATGGCAATGTAAGAAACTCCTCTGGTTTTCCAGCCTGCTGCCCAGAGTAATTTGGACTCAAAACGACAACAACTCTTGCCCGACTTTTCAGCTTACCCAACAAATTTCAAACTTGCCAGCCCCCACAAGTGCATGAGCCAATTCCTTAAAAATAAATCTATGGATTTATTTTTCTATAACTCCTGTTATCTATAGCTCCAGTTGGTTCTTTTTCTCCAGACAGAGAACCCTAACATAGAAGCCAAGAAGAGTTCTGTGCTGTGTAGGAATTAAAAATATCACACTGACTGCAGTTTCAAAGATGGGATTGGGTGGGGGGAGGGAGAAGCAAGACAGATTTAGGACCAGTTAGAAGGGATTTGAAATACAAGCTAGAGATGAAATCGGTCTGCAACATGGTGGCGCTGTGACGATGGAGAGAAATAAATGGATTAAAGAAATATTGAAATGGTAACATCAGTTATTTCCTTGCAAGGAGATCAAAGCAGTCAATCCCACAGGATATCAGTCCTGAATATTCATTGGAAGGACTGATGCTCAAGCTGAAGCTCCAGCCCTTTGGCAACCTGATTCGAGGAACTGACTCATTGGAAAAAACCCTGATGCTGGGAAAGATTGAAGGCAGGAGGAGAAGGGGACGACAGAGGATGAGATGGTTGGATGGTATCACCGACTCAATGGACATGAGTTTGAGCAAACTCCGGGAGTTGGTGATGGACAGAGAAGCCTGGCGACTGAACTGAACTGAACATCAGTTATTAACGGATGTGGTAAACAAGTGACCAGGATGAGCTTCAGGGTTTGGGGGAAGGTGCAGTGGGGATGGGAGATCACCTCCTGGTATTAAGCGGGACGAATCACCATACGGGCAGGTGTGTATACAGAACGGGACCTCAGAGGAAGGACTGAGGCTGGAGATAAACGTCTGACAGTGACACGGGAAGAGAAGGTAATGTCAGACGGTGTCAGAAGGCCAAGGGCTGAGCCTTGAGGTGCTCACTCCTATGTTTAAAAGCAAGGAGTGCCCGCTGGATGGAAGGAGGGCCCAGTGTGGCTGCGTCCCTTAGTGTGTGTCATCCGCTCTCCGGAAAACCCGAACGCTGGGTTCCCTTCGGGAGACTGACTGAGTACCAGCACAGCCAAGATGCCGGAGAGGAAGCCCAGGCTTTCCTCAGCGAGCTTGGCTCTCCTGCCATCCGAGGGCACCCCCGTGCTGCGGTGCGGGGCAGGGAGCCGATGTGCTGTGTGGCACACCAGCAGAGGAAATGAGATGCAAGAGGTGGGAGCTGGTGGGACCTTAGGAAAAAGAGGGTGACGCTGTGAGAGACGAGTGGATGGCAGGGTGGAGCGGGAAGCAACTGCCCTCCCTTGGAGCTGGACCGAGAGCCCTGGAAACAAACCAGATTGCCGGCTGGTGAGAGGGATTAACCATCATGCCCACGTGCACAGAGATGGCAAGAGCCTGGGGCTGGCCACCACAAGAGACCACAGACTTGCCCTCAAATGGAAAAGAGTCATCTAAAGATGCAGAGATCTAGAGAGGAATCCCCAAGCAGGGATGAAGGTACCTACGACAAATTCCTAGGGATGGGGAGCTGCAAGGGGACCCAGCATCTTCCATAAAAGAGACTGGCCTGCCTGCTGGAGGCGCGGGTGATGGTGGTGCTGGACACCAACTTTATTCCACTGAGGCTCAAACCTGCTCTGGTGGTCCCGCCTTCAGGAGCACAGCAGGGCCTGCAAGGCTGGCTGCGGAGACCATGGCTGCCTAGGAAGTCCTCGGGGATTGGAACTGAACAGGGCAGGAGCCATGTGCTCTGGCTCTGAGAGGGAGGGACACCAAGCCCCTCATCTGCATAAATTGAGAAGTCAGAATGCTCACATTGTGAGCTCTGACAGGCAAAGAAGGGGGAAATGATGAGTGTAATGGGCGAACCCACATTTCCTAAAGAGGCTCGGGCTTGACCTTGCCTCCCTTACGTGCGGTTTTGAGTTGCAGGAGGTAATTGCACTTGGAAAGCACAGAGGAGTGGGGCTTATTCTAGAGGTGGTCATCAGAAGGCTTGTGGGCTGGACCTCCTTTTGGGGAGAACTTCGTCAAGAAAAGAACATTTGCCAGATGAGAACTTTAATAGGCACTTCTTAGCCCCATGAGAACTTGACTACTTAGGACTTGAACAAGAGATTGAGAAAAACACAATACAAGTATTTGTAGCGAATTGGGCAAAGCAACAGTTTTCTGTCTAAACAGAAAATAGAAAGGGTAGCCTCAAAGAATGAGCTTCAGGTGCTACTCAGTGCTGGCCTCATTTATTCACTCATTTGAATATGTATTAGGTACTTGCTATATGCTAATTAGTCTCCCAGGTGCTGTGGATACGTTATGAATAAGATCATTCCTCTGTCCTTTTGTGGCTTATACTCTAGGGAGGGTAGATAACCCCGGAGTATGGATTTTTAATAATTTAAGCGCACAAACAAATAACTTTCGGTCCTTCCCTGGTGCACCAGGGGCTAAGACTCCATGCTACCAATGCAGGGTTTGATCCCTGGTCAGGGAAGTAGATTCCCCATGCCGCAATTAAGGTCCAGCATGCCACAGCGATGATCCAAGATCCTGTGTACCACAACTAAGACCCAGGACAGCCAAATAAATAAATATTAAAAACAAAACAAAACAAAACCAACCAAACAAAAAACAAATAACTTTTAATAATAGATCTTAAACTTGGCTGATGATCAAGATGACCCAGAGCAGTGATTCTCAACCTACTTGTCTTGTGTTGTGGTTCCAGGAGGCACAGATAGAAAAATACCGTGAGAGATAATAGCTGTGGTCTGGAGTGGAAGCCAAGTTCAGGTAAGAAAGGCCCATCAAATTAAACTCCATTAAAGGGGAGGTTTGGTCCCCATGTGTGTGCTCTCATACAGCTCAGGAGATGGCTATGATGAACTTTGTGACTGTGGAGTGGCAAACATCAGCCTTCATTCTATTGCAAAAATAATTCCATGAGTATAAATCCAATATTCTTAAAGATAGTTCTGAAAGCATACATTGCTAAAAATAGGAACATCGAATGGCAATGACAAAGAGAGTGATTTTTTTTTTTTTTTTAATCTAATGGAGAAAATAGGCCTTAGTTTCTCCACACTGAAACTATGACAATTTGGGTGCCTGTAGTTCAAGGGCATTGTAGTTCATGGAAAGACCATGAACTGTCAAATGCTATGATGTTGATAATTATAAAAATTTCTTTTTGTGAGGGTCTGTCCAGATCCTATAGGGCAAAATTATCTCTACCTAATCTATCATCTATGTGTGTGTACACACATACACACACATCACTAATTAGCACAATTAAAGAAAGGAGAAAAAGAAAGTGCTTAGTAGCTATGATCTTTTTAAACTGAGTTAATTTAAAACATGCTCAAAGCAAAATGAAAATTAATGACTATCTTTTTTTTGCCATACTGTTTCTTTTCCCACGTGGATGGCAAAGACTTACCCTTAAACAAAAACAAAATAAAGATGGCTTTGTCCTTGCGAAGTTTTAATTTCCCTCAAATTTGGTCAAAGTTCTCTGAACACACACAGAAAACTGCTGTGCTGCATAAATGAAAATCAATTCTTCTATTGAAGGCCACAGCGAAAAATATTTGTGTGTGTTTCTACTCCATGGGGCACAGTTTCTGCATTGTCAGAAGCGACTAAATATTGTACAATGATAGAGATCAATTTGGGTTGTCAGCGTTTGCAATATTGTAAGACAAGGAGATGAGAACAAAGGTAAAAACAGGGCACTAGAAATCATGCAAGGGCAGGGCAGCGTGTCACCATTATCACCAGGAAAATCTGATCAGCTCTTATTGAAATTTGAATGGCATTAATACGAGGGCAGTAGCTAGGATGCAAGAGCCAGCTTGTATCTCATTCCATACAATAATAAGATTTTATCTTTAGCACTGAGGAAAAGAAAATTAAGGTTGGAAGTACAGAATTAGTGGATACTATTTATAAATATACTATACTTTAATAAAAAATGCTCATCCACTATGATCATATACTCTTTTCTTTTTAGTCAACACAGGATGGTTAAAATGAATAAGAATCTTGAGTAAGTTGACTATTATAAACCTATCTATCTATCTATAGACACATTTCAGAAGGTTTAGAATATATCATATTAGCAACAACCATTTGGAAACTATAAGGGGGATAGAATCCTATTTACAACAGAAAAAACAGTCCCCAAATTCTAGGAATAAACCTAACCCCCCAAAATAGTAGGGAGTTCTCATGAAGAGAACTATAAAACAAATATAGAGACGAAGGAGATTTTTAAAAGCATGGAGAGACATTCTCTGCCTAGTTGACTTTATGTATCTATTACACTCCCAAGCAAAGTCTCCATATAATTTGGGGAAATTTTGACAACCTGGAAAAAAATGATTCTAAGTTCCATCTGGAAGAATACACAGGTGACAATATTTGCAAAAGTAAAATTATGAGGGGAAATAATTGTCCTGGGGGGAAAAATGAAACATTGAAAAAAAAATAGAGCATTCCCAAATAGATGCAAATTCTATGAGATTCTGTATGTGATATAGAATTTCAAACCATAGGGTAGGCATGGGTTGTCCAATAAATGGAATTAGGATAAACAATCTTTTAGGGGGAAAAAAATCTAAAGTTGGAGCCATACCTCAAATCTTATACCAAGGATTTAAATGTAAAAAAATAAAAAGGTGCAAGAACTAGAAAAATATCCATAAACTTAAGATTTGGGGGTGGGGGAAACCCTTTCTAAATATATGACAAGATAGCATACATAAGGAAAAGATGTTCTGATTAAAGCTTTAAAACCTGCATGTCAACAAACTCCATAAAATGCAAATTATAAAGTACATACATATTTGTTTTCACATGTAACAAAGGGTTAGTATCTTTAAAGAGTCCTTACAAATGATTAGGAAAAAGGCAAATATTCCAATAAAAAAATGGGCAAAAAGGATGAACAGGCAACACACACACACAAAGAAGGAAAAGGGGCGGTAAACATGTTTAAGAAGTTCGTGGTTTGCTCCTCCCTGTTTCAAAGAAATGAAGTCAAAGTTAATTTCATTTATTTTAATTTGTCTGCACCGGGCCTTACTGATCTTCTCTGCCTTGTGTGGGCTCTTCAGTCGAGGCAGGAGAGATCTAGCTCCCTGACCAGGAATCGAACCTGGGCCCCTGGGTTAGGGGTACAGAGTCTTAACCACCAAACAATTAGACAAGTACCCAGAAATTAGTCTTAAATGCTAACATTTAGCATTGGTGAGAGAAAGGAGAACAGACATCTCATTACTTTTTGTGTGAATATAAATTACTATTACCTTCTGAGGAATAAGCTGGCTACATATCTGAAAACTTTAACAACGTAATATATTCTTTGGCCCAGCACCCTTAGGCCTTTTGACCTAAGAGAAACTTTCAGGAATATTGATTGCATCACTGTTTTTTATTATTAAAAACTGAGAACAACTTAAATGTCAATAGAGGACATTGGTTAAAAGAATTATGACATAGGATCATACAATGGACTACTGTACACCTACTATAGATGGAGGCGAATGGTTCAGAGCACATTAAGAGGGAGAAAAAGATCTGTTTCAAAATAGTAATGCCCAATGTGAGCCCATGTTTGTGTAAAAATATATTACTCAGAGAAACAAAACTGGGATACATCAGATCTTAACCATGGATATACCCGATTTGTAGGATGAATGAAACACATTTAAATCTATGTAAGTTAAAATCTATTTTTCCTTTTGTGCTTATCAAGGTTTCCACAATCAACATATATTACTTTGTGAAGAACAAAAAATGTTATTTTTAAAACAGTGTGGAAAGAAGCATAGAACATTTGTAAAGGGGTTGAGAAGACTTTGGCTCCCTACGTGTCATAAACTGAGATGTCAATGGATGTATCTGCTGCTTTGAAAAACAGTTATGAATTCATAATTCATTCAGTAATTTAAAAAAGATGTCCTCTCTACTTCTTCTAAAGATAGGTTGTGAGATATTTTTTAGATTTTTTTTTTCTCATTCCTGAAACTCTGTAGAAGAAGGTTATTTGACTCATTAGGGGCCATGTGTAGCTCATAGAATTTTAATTCTCCTTCTGATCTTCTGGCAGCCACAGACTGCGACATGGGGCCAAGTCACAAAATTAGCTCACTTACTTAACACAGATTATCTCAGCATAACATTTATCTCATGCTACTGGGCAAAGCATTCTTCCAGCTGCCAAAATAACTGTCCAGATTTGCGCCATGAGGAAGCAAGGGGGAAAGTGCTTTTTCCTGGGAGTCAAGAGAGCAAGTTACATTTTCCACGCCCTGCCATCACTGAGTGACTTAACTTTCCTAGGTTACTCCAGTCTGTATAACAGGGGACTGGAGAGATGAACAGTGAGTTTCCTAACTGTTTTGATGTATAGGGCTCACGTTCCCCAACTTTCTGATTCCACTTGCCTGTGTTCTCCGTGAACTCATTTCTTGTATTTCTGCTTTAGTCCCACAAGCAGATGGTAAATGGGTTGAAGGCACACCATAGGTAAGCACTTAAATACTTGTTCATCTGGATCACCATTAAACCACTAACCTCAATTTACCACCTTTCCACTTACCGCGATTAAGATAAAATGATTCAAATCCTCTTACTCAGGGTTGCATCCCTGAGGACGCGATGTGATTTCTTTACTAAAAATAGCAGCACCGAGATCTCGCCCACCGATCTCTAGCATCTCACGCTCACCATGATGGGCCCACAGCAGTCCTCAAAGGCCAAAACCTCTGAGTTCTCCAGGGCCAGGTCTGAAAAATGATCAAGGCCATGGGAAATCAGGCAAGAAGAGCTGCATCTACCTTTGCCCCTAAGATTGGCAGTAGTGACTTTGTCTGCCCTTATTGGTGCTCAACATTACTTTAATAAAGGACTGTGCATGTGTGCAGGCTAAGTCACTTCAGTTGTGTCCGACTCTTTGTGATGCTATGGACTGTAACCCACCAGGTTTCTCCGTCCGTGGGATTCTCCAGGCAAGAATACTGGGGTGAATTTTCATGCCCTCCTCCGAGGGACCTTCCTGACCCAGGGATCGAACCTGCATCTCTTGCATGGCAGGCAGGTTCTTTACCGCTGAGCCACCGGGGAAGCCAACAAAGAAATATAAGCACCGTGAAATAAAAATGTGTGAGTGGAACAGAACTCAGGTAATTTATTTATGAGTAAGCACCTTGCAGTCGACAGCAGCAGAGTCTAGATTTTGACAAAAAGAAAAGCAACGATGTCATTTTTCTTTGTCTTCTTTCTGAAGCTTACAACGTGACTTGCAGTGAAAGTCAATAGCTCACTGAACATCTTTTGGACTGGATTGGACAAGAAGGGAATTCAGCATCCAGTTCTACAGATTAGCATGTAACCTACAAACTGGTGACTGTTTGTATATATTATTTTAAAAATACACATGCACCCTATAAAAGTTTCTAGAGGCTTACAATTTTCTAGCCTCACAGACATATCAACGCCTCTGAATGTGATGATGTTTTTTTTCCTCTCTCTGGCACATCATACGGCTCGCTCAGGTCCCCAGCTTGGTTGGCATGAAGAGGGACTTCGAATCTGACTTGTAATGCCTTTTGCCTCTGATTATCCAAGGGAAGCCCCGCCCCCATTTCCCAATACTAAGCAGAAGCCAGCAGAGACCATCGCCAAACAACAGTTTTAACTCTCAAGAATGTGATGCTTGATATATTTTTTTAATTATCTGGTCAGCAGGGTAGGAATTTCTTAATTCTTTTGTCAACTGGAAAAAAAATAGGACAGAGAAATTCTTCGAGGTTCAGTCCAATTTCATTTCTGCGGGGGCCCTGACGGCCCCAGAAGGAAGCAGGGCAGCCCGGTCTGTTCTGCACCCTCGAGTGGGCCTGCACACTAAGGACTTGTCCCCGGGCCAGAGCTGCTCGGAAGAGCCCCTCAGGGTGACTGCACACCTGGAGCCCCTTAGCTGACCAGAGTGCCTTGTATTTCAATTTTATTCAGGCTTCTAGAAAAGTCCCAGAATTGCAATGCAGTCCCACCAACTGGAAGAGCCCAGAAGTTTGGCTTTCAGAGGCCCTCAGCTGCTTGTTTTTGAAAGAGACGGGATGACGGGTGGTAGACAATCCCCCCGCCCCCATTTGCTGCCCATACCAATCCCTGCGCGGCTGGACCACAGGAGCACCAGGCTGAGTCTCTGGCTCCCCCAGCACTCAGTCCTGGACAGGCTGGACAGGCAGCCCCTGCTTGCTCCCATCTTTTTTGCATCCAGTGAAAAGGCCAAATTCGTTCTGGACACCCAGGTGGTGCTAGTGGTAAAGAACCCGCCTGCTAATGCAGGAGACAGAAGAGCCACAGGGCCCATCTCCGCGTAGGGAAAATCCCCTGGAGGAGAGCGTGGCAACCCACTCCAGTATTCTTGTCTGGAGCATCCCATGGACAGAGGAGCCTGGAGGGCTACAGCCCATAGGGTCACAAAGAGTCTAGACTAAAGTGACTCAGCATGCACACACGAACAGTGTTAATAAATGGAGCTGCCTGGTCTGTACAATTCCTCGCAGGGTGTCTGTCTACTAAGCATCTCTCAAGAACCAGGAACTGGAAATAAGGCACATGTTCTCCCTTTATACAGAAGGAATTCCACTGGGGGTCAGGGGTGGTGAGGACACTTCATCTCCCATCCACATGGTCAGAGGGGGGCAATGGAAGAGCCCGCCACTACTGGGTGTGCTCACATCACCCAGACCTGCCTTGGCTCCTCTTCCAGCGTGGAGCTGGGGGGAGAGGCAGGTTCCTTCCCAGCCCAGCTGAGCGGGGTAAGGTCTTCCCAGAAAGTACTTCCAGATGCTGCCATGTCATTCTCTGCCGGTCAGGCGTTCCTCTGTCCAGGCCTTAGGTCAGCTCTCTCCTTCCCTTCTAGCTACAGGCTTGTATCTGGAGCAAGCACTCTATCCTATTCTCCTAGAAATCCCAGGATGTGCTCCAGTACCCGGTATCTGGGAGACACTCTGTGGGTCCTGAGATGACAGATGTTCATGTGTGAGTGGTCCAGGCATCAGCCAGCCTGCCTCCCTCTCTTTCACCTCCTGGGCAGCCACATGCCAGGAACGGAGAAGTTTCTGAGGGGTCCTGGTCTTTTCCCTGACTTGAGAGGTGTGGACTGTAGGGGGAGGTAGGAGGTAGTGAGGGGATGACAGATGGGGTCCTCACTCGATGGTTTCCTGGCTTACATGTCCTCCATCCTCTGAGATCAGCATCACATCTACCAGTGCTGTCTGAGCCTTACACGGGTAAGATGCTCCATATGCACTGGTGATACTTAAAGGCAGTGACACTGGACACCCGGGTGGCACTAGTTGTAAATAACCCACCTGCTAATAGACGCAGGTTCGATCCCTGGGTGGGGAAGATCCCCTGGAGGAGGGCATGGCAACCCACTCCAGTATTGTTGCCTGCAGGCATGGACAGAGGAGCCTGGAGGACTACAGTCCATAGGGTCACAAAGAATCAGACATGACTAAAGTGACTTGGCACGCAAGCACACAAAGGCAGTGGGCCTCAAGCATTAATGGGTAAAAGGCTCGCCTGGGGCTGCACTAGAAGCAGACCCCCAGGCTATAATCTCCTAGATGCTCTGATCTGTGGGCTCAGGAGGAGGCCTGGGGATCTGCATTTTAATGAGCAGTTTAGGTGAGTCACCCATGGGGTTCTGCAGACTCAGGGTGACAGACAGCAGCTCAGCCTTCCCTCTCCCACCATGTGTGATGTGCCAAGGTCAGGCAACGAGTCTAGAAAATATTGGTTACAATGACAGCAGCTAGAGTTTATGTAATGATGTTTACTTTTTTTTTTTTTCTGATTATGAAAGTAGTATATGCTCATCATAGAGAATTTGGAATATCAGAAATACATGAAGGAAAAAAATGAAAACTTAATTTAAGATAATTTTGGGGAATTCAGAATTCCCTGGCTGTCCATTGATTAGGACTCTGTGCTCTCATTGCCAAGGGCCTGGGTTCAATCCCTGGTCAGGGAACTAAGATCCCACAAGTTGCTTGATATGGCCAAGAAAAGAAAAAGGGGGACTTCCTTGGTGGTCCATGGTTAAGACTCTGAGCTCCCAATGCAGGGGGCCTGGGTTAATCCCTGGTCGAAGAACAAAGATCCTGCATGCCACACAGAAAGGCCAAAAGTGAAAAAAATAGAAAAAATAAAATAGTATAATCCAAGGTAAAGGTAAATATCTTAAAAAAAAAAATTGTGGTCAATACAACTGCAAAAATTTCTGTTTATATTTCTTACCAATCATTTTGCTATACTTATGTACATATTAACATTACATAGGACATACAATTTTATATTTTGCTTATCTTAATTTTACATTGTATTGAGATCATTTTCATAATCATTATATATTTTTGAAATTAGTGTTTTAATGACTTCCTTCATAACAGTCATCACAGAAGCATACAATAATTCATTTATCCATTTTGTTACTGTTGTACATTTAAGCTCATAATGTTTTTGTTGTTTAGTTGCTTAGTCATGTCCAACTCTTTGTGACCCCATGGACTGCAGCCCGCCAGGTTCCTCTGTCCTTGGGATTTTCCAGGCAAGAGTACTGGAGTTGGTTGCCATTTCCTTCTCCAGGGGATCTTCCCAACCCAGGGATTGAACCCGAGTTTCCTGCATTGGCAGGTGGATTCTTTACCACTGAGCCACCAAGGAAGCCTAATTCTTTACACTGTTATAAATAACTCTACAGTGAGTATCCTCATATTTATTTTTCATGTAAGGTTTAAATTTTGCCCCCTGAAGTTCCATGAAGTGGGCTCTATTTCAATTTCCTTTCAGATTGGAGTCCTTCTATCATCTCGTCATTTTGGTTCTCATATGCATCTCAAACCTTTAACAATGAGGAAAGACACCGCCTAATGCTCCTTCTGTGAATTCCAGGCCTTTAAAAACTTTTCTTCCAGACTCCTTTCTGGGTAAAACTTGTATAACTGGCAGCCTGCAAAATAGTACTCACGTGAGGAGGACTTGGTGCTTGAAATGAGGGAACACAGAACAGTGAAATTAGTGATCTGAATATGACTTTGAGAATTGAGAGGGGCTTCCCAGGTGGTGCTAGGTAAAGAACCCGCCTGCCAAGGCAGGAGACACAGGAAACACGGGTTCGATCCCTGGGTTGAGAAGATCCCCTGGAGGTGGACATGGCAACCCACACCAGTATTCCTGCCTGGAAAGTTCCACGGACAGAGAAACCTGGTGGGCAACAGTCCATGGGGTCGTAAAGAGTTGGACAGGACTGAGTGACTGAGCACACGCATGTTAAGAAATGAGAAGCATATGTGGAAGATGACAGCACTTTTCTTCCAAGAGGAGAGAGCATCCGATGGGCGAGGCGGCCCGTTAACCGCTCCGCACCGACGGCCATGGGCACCGCGGCTTCTGGCAGTGGCCAGGCAGCTAGGGGCCAGGGCTGAACCCCGCTTGTCGCTTCTGACGGCCAAGTGCATCCCGTTAATCACCTCCGAGATCTGCTTCTGTGATCACCATCAGCCTCTCTGTGTCCATAATTGCCCAACTGTGCAAAGAGGTATTCAAATATTGATGAGAGAAAACCAACAGCCGTTTATCAGCCCAGAAGAGCAGTTGTTCACGGCTTTTATCTCAGGACGGCTTCATGGGAAGCCCCGGGAAGCTCTCACTCGTCACACTGTGTGTTTTGAGCGGTAGTGACTCTAAAGTACGGTTCCACTCAGAGGGGCTCCCTCTGCTTTCTTGCTGAGAGATGGAAGGGAACCCAGGCTCCAGAGGGCGGGGGGCTGGGCCACCCTCTCCCTCTCCGCAGGTCACATTTCCAGATGTTTTCTCTTCCAGCCAGCTCCTCCTCCCTCTCCGTGCCTTCGGCCAGGAAAGAAAAACGAGCCTCCCGTGGGCAAGAGAAACCCCCATTCCACATGCTTTGCACTCTGTTGTATTGTTTTATACCCCCAAAGTTCTCTTGGTGATATGTGCGAAATGTCAAACCGGTAAATATTATTTTAGTATTGACTCCCCTAGAACTGCCCTGTGCACCATCGAGTGGAAAAATGGAATCACAAGGACCTGAAAGGAGGATCTCAGGCAGGAGAAATGAAACCAGAGACACAATTCTGTGTCTTTCGTTGCTTTGGGCTGAAAGCAATCTTTCTTTATTGATGGGCTGTTGCCTTTCTTATATTAGGAATTCCTCCTTCTCACAAGCTTGCGTTCGATTTTGGCACCGAAGTTACTAGTTTCGTTTTTCTCTGGAGTTGGTAATGGCCTGGATGGGCCGCCCTGTCACTAAATGGCCCATCTGGGGCGCTCGGTGCGAGGCAGGGGTGGGGGATGGCTCTGACATTGTTTCCCTCTGGCGATGCAAACTAGATGAAGGGAAGTGAACCACAAACCTGCATTCCTGTACACAGGCATCAGTCAAATGGGAGCCAGGGAGACGCTCATGTCACCAAGCTCAGAGTTAATAACCAGCCTGTTTCTGGAAAGGCAGCTTGCAGTTGGGGAGCGTGGGCCTCTGCTCTCCAGCACGGTGGCCTCTGCCACTGTGGCTCTTAGACATTAAAAGTGTGGTTTGTCTCATTGAGATGTGTCAAACACACCCTCGATTTGAAAGATTTAGTGTGAAAGTAAAATATCTCAATGATCTCTAAATGTTGATTCCCAGTTCAAATGATAATACGCGGTGAAGAATTGACTGAAAGAATATATTGCTAAAATTAATCTCACCTGTTTCTTTTTACCACTTTATAAAGCGGCTACCAGAGAGTTTTAAATGACACGTGTGGCTTGCATTTGTAGCTCACAGCATAGTTCCATGGGACAGTGCTGGTTTAGAGGCAGTTTAAACATCCCTTGGAGGGACTTCCCTGGAGGTCCGGTAGTTAAGACTCCACACTCCCAACGCAGGCGGTATGGGTTCGATCCCTGCTCAGGCAACTAACATCCCACAGGCTGTGTGGTATGGTGAAAAAAAAAAAATTTTTTTTTTTTAATTCTTTGGAAATCCGTGAAAATCTCTATTTATCTTTATTTTTAGGTGTCAGTGGGGAGGGCATTCTCTGATACTCTGCCCAAGTCTGCACAGCATGAGGCCTCATGCTGGTGCACGGCCTTCAGCTCTTCTCCTGTCTGTCAGCCCTCAGAGTCATGCTTTGTTGTTCATGCTTTTCTCAGTGGTGAGGGAATGAAATTGGTAAGTTTGCAGATGGGGATGTGCCCGGCTCACAAGAGGCAACACAAACCCTTTTAAGGGTCTGGAGGCTGAAGTTCTTTTTAGAACTAAATTCACAAATGAGAACAACTGAAGTCCTGCCCCTAGAATAAAAATCCGCTTTGATCTCTTTCTTCAACCTAACACAACACTGCACATAACCACCCCACTAGGCACCTCCACCAATCATGAACATCAGCCCTGAAGCTCAATTTCTGTCCATTTAGATAAAGACCGTTAGGGACTGGATGACCCATGGGAGAAAAGAAACCCAACACGGCAGAAGCTGAGTTTCTTTCCTCTCCTATCAGAACGGCACCTGCAAACTCCAACAGCCCCATGGTTCTCTCCCAGAGCGGCTGTCCCCACCAGACCCCCCTCCCGTTATTGCCACTTGATGGCATCCTCGAGCTTGTCCCCCTCCAGCTGACATCATCCTTAGGGCACCTCCCTCTGCAGGCTGTGTGTGGGCTTCCCTGGTGGCTCAGCGGTCAAGAATCACCCTGTACCTAAGGCTGATTCTTGTTAATGTATGACAGAAAACCACAAAATTCTGTAAAGCAATTCAGTTCAGTTCAGTGGCTCAGTGTCCAGCTGTTTGCGACCCCATGGACTGCAGCATGTCAGGCTTCCCTGTCCATCACCAACCCCCAGAGTTTATTCAAACCCATGTCCATCGAGTCGGTGATGCCATGCAACCATCTCATCCTCTGTCGTCCCCTCCTCCTCCTGCCTTCAATCTTTCCCAGCCTCAGGGTCTTTTTCAAGGAGTCAGTTCTTCGCATCAAGTGGTCAAAGTATTGGAGTTTCAGCCTGAGCATCAGTCCTTCCAATGAATATTCAGGACTGATTTCCCTTAGGATGGGCTGGTTGGATCTCCTTGCAGTCCAAAGGGACTCTCAAGAGTCTTCTCATTCAATTAAATCTTTTTTTAAAAAAAGAACCCGCCTGTAAAGACTGGAGACATAAGACATGTGGGCTCAATCCCTGGGTTGGGAAGATCCCCTGGAGGAGGGCATGGCAACCCACTCCAGTATTCCTGCCTGGAGAATCCCCACGGACAGAGGAGCCTGGCAGGCTACAGTCCATGGGGTGACAAAGAATCGGACACGACTGAAGTGACTTAGCACGCACACACGTGTGGAGCTGTACTAGGCCTCACATGTACAGCATCTCATTCAACTGTTCCAATGATCTAAGAGACAGGTTCAAGAGAAGAGCTCCCCCCCCCCACCAGGTTGGAGGGCTGAGCAAAGGGCCCAGATCACAGCCATGAACGGAGCCGCCAGGGCCCAGGCTGCATCTGCCTGCCCGTGGCCTTTCCACCACGTGGTCTGTCTCACAGAGCATCCCTCTGCACCTGAGTTCCCCCCAACAGGCCCGGCCTCGGCTCCAGGCCCACCTCCTTCTCCCCCAACCTTCCCTCCTGGTTACCCCTACGTCTGGCTTGCTTTACCAACAAAGTCCAAACTCTTCCTCAGCTCAGCTGGGACCCGCCTGTGCCCATTCATGGCCTGCCCACACTCGGTGGCAGCCTTGTCTGCCCACCACCCTCTCCCAAGCCCAGGCCTCCCCTGCCTATCCTGCTCAAAGCCCCGGCTCCAGGGTTCGCCTTCCACCCACCCCTCATCCTGACTCCTAGCTGCCCCCTTGACTCCTCTTCCCTCACTTTCCTCTACAGTCTGAGCATCTATTTGACTCTTCCAACACATTCCTGACATTTTTGTAAACTAAGGTAGAGTTTTTCTTTTATTCCTTTCAACCTTTGCTTGTCCACCTGGGTTCCATCCTGCCTCTTGGTGAGAACTCTGTAACCCAGGAAACCACCTGGACTACCCCTGCCCTGAGCATGCGCTTAGCGTCCGGACGGCGGGGTAAGTCCGGGGCTCTGCCGTGTACTGGCTGAGACTTTTGGAGGTGACTCATCCTTTCCATGCCTCAGTTTCTCCAGCTGTAAAACAGGAATAATAACAGCACCTGCCTCCTCGAGGGGCTGAGAGGATGAAATGAACATCCTTGACACAAGAAGACAGCGCTCGGCCTACAGCGTGTGCTGTAGGACCATGAGTCATTCTCATCCTTGCCTGGTTCTGTTTTCTCGCCTGTTGCAATCTGCACCGAGCGGCTGTGACCCGCCTCACACGCCAGCCAGATCCGTGAGCTCTGACCCCTTACTCTTATATACCACCCGCGCTAGCGGAGAAATGTCATTTGGGTGCCTAGACCAGCCTTTTCGGCCCCTGCTTTCTAAAAGTGTCCCCCTTCTCCTGGTCTCTGTCCACCTCCACCCCCAGGAACATTGCCTCGGGCAATTCTCATTCCCTTGTCTTTTACGAGCCAGCTGGGACCTGCTTTCTCCAGACAATCCCTCCCCCTCGCCGCCCACCGCCCATTAACTTCTCTTGGTTCCCAGTTCCCTTGAGTCTCACAAATTTAATTTCTCAGTCCAGGGTGATTCTACCTCCAAGGGGACACTGGGCACAGTCAGGGGACACTTCTCTTGTCACGGTTGGGGCAGGGAGGGTACGAGTGGCATCTTGTGGGCAGAGGGGAGGTCGCTCCCGCACAGGATGGCCCCCACCACAAAGAGTGTCTGCCTCAAGCAGTCCACAGCGCGATGACTGCAGACCCTGCATTAAGACCACCTGCCCTTGATGATGTTCTATTTGTTTGCTTGTTTTAAAAAGCCTTCTCAGCCCAGGAGAGATGTCTCGGGAGAAATCAAACCTGCTAACACCTTGATCTGGGACTTCTAGTCTCCAGAACTGTGAAAAAATGTATTTTTTTTAAAGCCTTTCAGTGTTTTTAGTGAACTTCCCTGGTGGCTCAGACGGTAAAGCGCCTGCCTACAATGTGGGAGACCCAGGTTTGATCCCTGGGTCGAAAGATCTCCTGGAGAAGGAAATGGCAACCCACTCCAGTACTCTTGCCTGGAAAACCCCATGGACGGAGGAGCCTGGTGGGCTACAGTCCATGGGGTTGCGAACAGTCGGTCACGACCGAGCCACTTCAGTTCACTTTTCAGTGTTTTCCCTCTGTATGTTAGCCTCCAGCTAGACTTCTTCTGATTCTTCCATAGTACTTAAGATAGTGCTGTGCTTAAAATAGATGAACTGATCCTGATTCATTTCCTAACTAAACAGCCAGCCAGGAATATTTCTCATTAAGTGTCTGGCGTATGTCATCACAAGATAAAAAATAGTCACATAAATGTTTGAAGCATCCTGTGCCCACAGAGACAAAAATGTGGTCGTCTCTCTGTCGTCACCCTGCGAAAGTCTGTCCAATGACAGACAGCTTCTTCTCAACCCCGGCCATGGTCACACACACGACCTGCTCTCGACCGCTTTCATTTCTGAGTTCTTTTCATAGAACTTGACCTTTTTTGTTGGTATTCGTGGGATAAATATCAGCAAATACGACAGCAAAACCTTCTCACCTACATCTAAGAGAAAATGTGTCTTCCTTTTTTGCAGAGCGGCAGAGGCGATGGGGAAGGTGTCTCAAGCTAAACCTGATGGCGAGTGGATTACGGCACAGGTGAACAGCATGCAGGGGAATGAAACACCCTGATAACGGGGAAGAAGAGACCATCGCTTCCTCCCCTGGTGGAAGCGCCCTTAACTGGATGAGGGCTTGCATAGAGCACAAGTGAGCAAGCCCTTAACCCCACTCCTGCCCAAGGTGAAGAAGCAGAGGATAGCTGGAGCAACCACAGACGGGCATTCTTGCATTATCTTAGCACCCTGCAAAGTGCTGACCAGAGAACAGAGGGCCCGTATATCTCTACCAAAGTTGCAGTCGCTCCAAGTGTGTTACACTTAGCTTTGTGAGGGCCACAGGAGGTTTTAGCCTATTTCTGTCCTATTGATTTCTATAGAGTGCAAGGAGTAACCCAATCCATCCGCTCACTCAAGGACCCTTGGACGTCAAGTTTCCACCCTTAAAGGAAAATAAAGAGATCTTGTCGAGCACACACTCCAGATTCTGATGGCATGTAAGGTGGCATTCATCCACTTGGGTTTCTGTTTTCTCTTAGAAAGTGTTAATCTACAGAGTCCAAATAAATGGTCTTTACTTCTGACCACCTATGTAAGCTAATTTTTTTTCCTACAGGAGCCTTGGAAGATAAATTCGGATACAGGAAAAATGTGAGGGATTTTCTGCTTACCAAACATGGTGGCAGGAAGAGCCCTCACTGGAGGACCCCCGTGTTCTTCCAGACAGAACCATCTCATGCCTTCTCTGCCCTCTTTCACGTGCCTTCCAGCCTCTGAGTGCTAATGCCCATCACAAACCTGGACTACACAGCAGCCATGAGTCTACTCATATTCCTAGGCAACAGATCTTAGCCTCAGAACTCATCAACAAGAAACACAACAGTTGATCTATCACTCGTAACTTGGATTGAGTTTTTGGGAACACAGGAAGGAAGAGAGATATCGCTCCCCCCGCCTCAAACCAGCTGTAAATCCCTACATTGCAGTCTTAAATTCCAAAGAAGGAGGAAGAAATTTCACTTGGAAAACAACAGTGAGTTGGGTGGGTTATATCAACATTTCAGAGGGTGATGACTGTGACATAGTTTCATTGACCTTTCCACCCCCACCCCTGCCAAGGTAACATGTCAACAAAGTTCAACTTTCCCAGAGTATAAAAAAAGTGAAAGTGTTAGTCGCTCAGTCATGACTCTTTGTGACCCCATGGACTGTAGCCCAACAGTCTCCTCTGTCCATGGAATTTTCCAGGCAAGAGTATTGGAGTGGGTAGCCATTCCCTTTTCCAGGGGATCTTCCCAACCCAGGGATCAAACCCGGGTATCCAGCATAGCAGGTGGATCCTTTAGTATCTGAGCCACCAGGAAAGTCCATGGGAGAGCATAAATGACACACGGGCACCTGGCAGGTGAGGAATAAGCACAGACACTAAAGAAGGGGTTGCCTGACAAGCGGCCCTCAGTTAAGTTGGATTCCTAAGTTTAGGGCTTCCCTGTTGGCTCAGATGGTAAAGAATCCGCTTGTCATACAGGGGACCTGGGTTCAATCCCTGAGTTGGGAAGATCCCATGGAGAAGGGAATGGCTACCCACTCCAGTATCCTGGCCTGGAGAATCCCCATGGACAGAGGAGCCTGCTACAGTCTATGGGGTCGAAAAGACTGAGCGACTTGCACACTAAGTTTAGACTCCAGCCACGAAACGTGCAGATGTTACTAAGCAACATGTGGGATGACTCCCTGGGTTGTTAAAAGAAGAAATAAAAAAGCTCCTCCCAAGAAAACTTCAAGGCAGACCTCTTGCTTTTCCGACCACAGCCCTTGTTCCCTAAATCATCTCCGCTGCTCAGCGTGGCAGGCAATCCTTCCGGGACCCGCACCTGTTGGCCTCTCGGTCTCCTCCCAGCTGAGCCCCTGCCTCGCCTCCTCACCCATCCATTTCCTCTCTTCTCCAGGGGGTCTTTGTTTCCTTTTATTCCTCACTGCCTTTCAAGCTGCTCTATACTTGTAATAAGAAAAGGCCTCCCACTTCCCAGCACAAAGAGCCTGCCCACTCTTCTGATTAACCTCCTCCTCTGGAGGGGGTCTCTCTCCTGAAAGGCTGTTCTTACCTCCCTCCTCCTCCCGCCCAGCGCACGCACTGGTGCAGCCAGACCCCTGCTCCAGAGCCCATTCTGCCCAAGAGGCCCTGCCTGCAGGAAGTGCCTTAGCTTTGCTGCTGCTGCTAAGTCGCTTCAGTCATGTCCGACTCTGTGCAACCCCATAGACAGCAGCCCACCAGGCTCCTCTGTCCCTGGGATTCTCCAGACAAGAATACTGGAGCAGGTCGCCATTTCCTTCTCCAATGCATGCATGCGTGCTAAGTCGCTTCAGTCGTGTCTGACTCTGTGCGACCCCATGGACAGCAGCCCACCAGGCTCCTTCGTCCACAGGATTCTCCAGGCAAGAATACTGGAGTGGGTTGCCATTTCCTTCTCCAGCCTTAGCTTTGACTTCCCTCTACAACCTAATGACTGGCTGACTCATTCCTTCACTCTCAAGAGCTACTGTTTCATCATCTTGCTTTATCCTCCCAAGCATACCAGTTAAAGTAATAATGATAGTAATATTCCAGTGAGTCACATAAATATCTCACTTTGCAGCAACTACAGTTTACTTGCTGGATTTACATGGGTGTGCGTGTAGCTTTGCATTCTAAAATTATTAACAGAATATGTCACTCTTTCTGTTTAAGTCATTGAATAAGCTTCATAACCTTCTAAAGCAGTTAGGTCCCCAGATTTTCATAGTCAAGCAAAGGAGGCAGAAGGGTTTATTTTAAGAACCACAGAATAATAACACTAGAATGGAACTTTACACTTAGTGTATCTATTTTATACGGATCAAAATCAAGGCCCAGAGAAGCTAAAACCCTTCTCAGGGCTATACATCAAGTGGAACAGCTGGGTTAGGGGCTCAGGCAACTTAGTGACAGAGCCGGGGCTCATAGCCACATGGTTTATTGATGATAAGAACATAGAGGAACTTTGAACTCTGCAAAGCACTATCTAAAGAGAAAGTATTTATTGATATGTGTGTTAGCTGCTCAGTCATGTCCGCCTTTTTGTGACCCCATAGACTGTAGCCCGCCAGGCTCCTCTGCCCATGGCCATGGGATTCTCCAGGCAAGAATACTGGAGTGGGTTGCCATTCCCTCTTCCAGGGGATCTTCCTGACACAAGGATCAAACCCAGGTCTCCTGCATTGCAGGCAGATTCTTGACCATCTGAGCCATTGATATAGTTGTTATTAACAAGTAATTTTTTTTTTTAACTTTTTAAAAAATTTTAATTGGAGGCTAATTACTTTACAATATTGTGGTGGGTTTTGCCATACATTCACGTGAATCAGCCATGGGTGTACTAGTTGTTATTAACAAGTAATATTAAAGAATGTGAAGCCACCTACTCAGATACGCTACTGAGCCGGGTGATCACACTGAACGCTCAAGGTAAATGAAGTTGTAGTGAGCCAAACTCCTGAAAATATGATGGCTTGGAGAGCTTATCAGGAGAGGAGGCAAATGCTGCCTGCTGGAGAGATGGTCATGGGATTGGGCACTGGTCGCAGGGTGGGCAGTGGAACGCTTTAGGGCGGCGCTGCTCAGCTTTCATGTGAGTCACCTGCGTCTGCCTTAAACCACAGATTCTGCTTCAGTAGAGCTCGGGGCTGAGGTCCTAGGGGTCTACGCAGCTCCTAGGGGATGTTGATGTTGCTCTTCCACGGACCCACTTTGAGTAGCAAGGACTTAGGGATGCAGTTGCGGAAGCAAAAATGTCTAAGAGGAGATATAGTACCTGTGCTTAGCACCAGGACCCCAGGGCTGGAGTCCCGGGCCTGTCGCACAATCGCTGTGTGAGCATGGGTGGAGTTGTACCTGTCTCTTTCTGGGTTTCGGTTTACTCATCTCGGTGAACCAGGGGAGTTGTTCTGGATGGTTTCCACGATTGCTGAGGTCCCTTTCAGAGGGAATGTCCTATGACTCAGAGCATTGCAGCCCGCCAGCCTACTTGCAGTCAGGGAGGTGGGCTCAGAAGCTCTTGTATTAGAGCCCAAGATCCATGAGTCAGCAGTTTCCTTAATGCCCCCGGCTGGGGGAGCGTGGGTCTCTAATTCCCAGTAACGCGCTCTAGACCCCTGCTCTTTCCTTCAGGCATGGTCTTGAACCACGTGGTCCCAATCTTCCCATCCCTTTCATGCCACTTGATCCTTCACTTCCCCTCCTTGCAGCATCTGGCTTCCTCTGCTCCCTTGAAGCTGACCTTTTCCTCGCCCTGGTTCTTTCATCATCCTTTCCCCTTTTGCGGCCTTCTATATGAGAAATGACTACAATTACAGTGCTTTCTTTTTTTTTTTTTTTTTTAAGTAAAGCATGTCAGTATTGCTCTATGCCATCATTTCGATGATTTAAAGATTCTTTTTTTTTTTAATGTGGACCATTTTTAAAGTCTTTACTGAATTTGTTACAATACTGTTTCTGTTCTATGTTGGCCATGAGGCATGTGGGATCGTAGCTCCTTGACCAGGGATCGAACCTGCACCCCCTGCATTGGAAGGCAAAATCTTAACCACTGGACCACCAGGGAAGTCCCCATATTGCTGATTTAACACAGACTCTTTAAAGACTGTGACACAGTGAGAGACAAGGGGAGAGAGAGAGATTTGCCCTTATCTGAAATGAAGTGATAGCATTTTAGGGCGTCCACCAATTCTACAGAAGAGCTTCCAATCTGTACATATATGAAAGTGAAAGTCTCTCAGTCGTGTCTGACTCTTTGCAACCCCGTGGACTGTAGCCCACCAGGCTCTTCTGTCCATGGAATTCTCCAGGCCAGAATACTGCAGTGGGTAGCTGTTCCCCAACCCAGGGACCGAACCCAGGAGGATTCTTTACTAGTTGAGCCACCAGAGAAGCCCAACATATGTGTGTGTGTGTTATGCCAAATCTTCAACTATATTGAGACACCCAGTAGATTCAGGATAGGGCATACAGAAGGAGGTCGCTAAAATACCTATGTAGATTTAGGAATTTAGGCTCAGTGTAGTGGGGGCATGAGAGTGTGATCTCAACAAATTAAATAGCACCCCCCTCAACCTTGCCTCAATTTCTTTTCCTATAATAAGAAAAAAAAAAAAAATACCGCTTGCCACACACAATGATATCGGGACGACAGCGAGGACAATTCTGTACAGGGTCTCCACCAGAAGAGAGGATGATAATTCTTCACAACAACCATCACACAGTAAAATGTCCTGACTCACAAACAAGGAAATACGTTTGCATCAGAAACCGGCCTCAGTTCCAGCATAGTACATTCCCCGCAGTTTGGATTTCTACAGGAAGAAGAAATAACCTAGGCTTCACTGAACATCCTGGATGAAACACACCCATCCTTCCAAAACCTTGGGACAAACAAAATCTCCAGCTCCTTCCTTCCCTCAGAGCCAGAGCCTTCAGAACCTTGTGGTATTTCCTCAAATACCAAGATTCTGAATTGTGACATCTGGTTCCCAGCTCTCCCAGGCTGGGACTTGCTTTTAAAGAGACAATCAGGAATTCTGACATCGTAAGCATCCACCCTGAGTTTCTCACTGCCTTCCCTTCCCTGGCATTGAGTACACACTTGATGATTCTGGCATTTTCCCCTAAACAAGGAACCTGCTTTTTTTATTACTAGGATGTCATTTTCTTCAAAAGCCTTCGTCTCTTCCTCTTTCAAAAGGTATTTCAGATGTAGTAGGGCACCCTGCCCCTACTTCCCATAAGTCCTCCAATAGCAGCAGGGAACATCTAGACTTCAGTGAGGCAGCCAAGACAGGCTGTCCGATTGTCTGGTGTTTCCCTGTAGTCCTTCTTCTCCTCCCACTTGGGCTCAGGATGTGAGAACCAGGCCCACTAGCCATGGTGGGCTGGACATGGCTCTTTATTTCTGAGCCGCGGCAATGATGGGGAGACCCAGCCAATGGGACAGGGAAGTTGGAGGGCCAGATGATGCTGACAATCTGCGGGGAGAGAGAATGTAACTTACAGTGAAGGGATGTGCTACCCACTCCAGGGGTCCCAGAAATCTCCCCTCAGGCAAGCAGGATGGTAGCCAGTAGCAAGCAGGGGTTAAGAGCATAGGGTGTTATGGCAGATGAACCTGCATTTGACTCCCAGCTCTGGTGGCTCACACAGTAAAGAATCTGCCTGCAATGCAAGAGACCCGGCTTCAATCCCTGGGTCGGGAAGATCCCCTGGAGAGGGGAATGGCAACCCATTCCAATATTCTTGCCTGAGAAAGCCCATGGACAAAGGAGCCTGATGGGTCACACTCCATGGGGTTGCAAAGAGTTGGACACGACTGAGCAACTAACATTTAAGGTATGGGCAAATGATCTTCAGCAAATCACCTTCTTTTCTGAGCACCGGCTTTCTCTGACATAAAATAGGAACATGAATAGCATCTAAACATTATGGAGTTGTGAGTCTTAAATGAGATCATACATAGGAAGAGCTTAGCATAATGCCTGGCACGAGAGAAGTACTTAATGAAAATAGCTGTGAATACTATCCTACCTGTCATCACAGACCAATAAGCCAACTACTTCACAGGACAGGGCAGAGACTATTGTATGTCAGTGGACACAGGTAAATGCTGAAGTTGGTACATAAAAGAGAGAGCCTGATAGCTATTGAAGTAGTATCATAACCCTGGCACAAACAGGGCAGAAAGCAGGTGGCAGGGGGCAGGGAACAGTAAAGGCAGGAAGGACCCCTACAGAGGCAGGTGCAGTTCAATTCTAGACAGAGTTCTTGGTCTAGCAGAACGCTCCTGGGGTTCTGAAATGACCACACTGCAAATAAGAGTTACACAAAGGATAAACTGTGGTAATTTTGGAGGTGAGACTGTGCCATGGGTGCTCAGTCGCGTCTAACTGTTTGCGACCCCATGGACCGTAGCCCACCAGGCTCCTCTGTCCATGGGACTTCCCAGGCAAGGATGCTGGAGCGGGTCGCCGTTTCCTCCTCCAGGGGATCTTCCTGACCCAGGGATCAAACACATGTCTCTTGCATGAGCAGGCAGATTCTTTACCACTGAGCCACAGGGAAGCCTTAGACGTAAGGAGGGAGATGCAAGTAACCTAGAGGGGTGGGATAGGGTAGGAGGTGGGAAGGAAGTTCAAGAGGGAGGGCACTTATATACATGCATATGGCTGATTCATGTTGATGTATGGCAGAAACCAACTCAACATTGTAAAACATTTATCCTCCAATTAAAAATAAACAAATTTAAGGAATTGGAGAAATGATCAGAAAATGTCACATTCTGAAAAGA
This sequence comes from Giraffa tippelskirchi, assembly GCF_054371585.1. Taxonomy (NCBI): domain Eukaryota; kingdom Metazoa; phylum Chordata; class Mammalia; order Artiodactyla; family Giraffidae; genus Giraffa; species Giraffa tippelskirchi. The sequence continues at coordinate 156,994,248 of NC_137283.1, read as the reverse complement.
AAACTGGCAAAACCAGTCAAATCAGCCCCTTTTGATGCCTTTTTTTCTTGCATATTCCAGTGTGGCTGTCTAGTATGGAGCACAAAGAGTGACTGCAAAGTCTATGGAAGAGGTCATCACGGACTAATCACAGCTAATAGACTAATCAATTATAAAGCAAAAATTAAATGAAACTATCAATTTAAAAAGCAATTTTATGGTGAATATTACCAGTAGAAATAACTAACATGAAAATAAGCCAATCATGGCTTAAAAATTTCACATGGTAAAAAATTAAATCACAGGGAAAATCTGTCATATTGGAATAATAGTTCTATAATAAAATTCATAATGGCAACTTTCATAATATAAAAACCAATCAATAAAAAATCTTAGTTACAAATTTTATGCAGAAATCACTCTAATAAAAATAATTTTGGTAGAATAAAAATAGAAATGGGAAAAATTGGAAATAGTGTAGCTTTACAATAGAGAATACTGATTAAGGTCTTAAACTGGCTTAAGAATATCCTCCTCAGAAAGTATTTTCTTCAATGAAAATCCACCAGTGTTATTAAAATTCCACTTATCGAGTTGGCCCCAAAGTTTGTTCTGTAAGAGGTAATGGAAACCCAAATGAAGAACTAAATAAAATGTTTCTACTCTTAAACACAGGGCTTCCCCGGTGGCTCAGATGGTAAAGATTCCACTTGCAAAGCAGGAGACCTGGGTTCAATCCCAGGGTGGGGAAGACCCCCTGGAGGAGGGAATGGCAACCCACTCCAGTATTCTTGCCTGGAGAATCCCATGGACAGAGGAGCCTGGCGGGCTACAGTCCATGGAGTCACAAAGAATTAAGATGTCTTTGGGGAAAAAAAACTAGCAAGTCAAATAGGTAGTGAACATATCCTGTTTCCATAGAACACTTCCCAGGAAATGCACTCCCTGGGATGGTGTAGACCCAGGCTGCTGACAGGGCCAGTGCCTCCACAGGGGCAAGATGCTGCCTGTCTGCTTCCTAGACGGCTCCTCTAGACAATTCCTGGCCCAAGGGTACTTTAGGAGGAAATGAAAGACAAGACTCCTGTCTTGGAAAAGGTGACTGGTTCTGTGCACTACAAGGAAAACTCTTGGAAGATGAAAATTTGACTAAGAGTGTGGAAGAGAGAGAGAGAGAAAGAAGAGGAAAGAAGGAGGGGGTAGAAAGAGGAGGGGGAGGAGGAGGATAGAAAGGAGAGGAGGGAGGGGAGGAGGGAGGGGAGGGGGAGGAGGGAGGGAGTAGAGGAGGAAGGAGGAAGGGGAGGAGGAGAGAGAGAGGGGAGGAGGAAGGAGGAGGGGTGGAGGGAGGGGGAGGGAGAAGAGGAGGGAGAGGAGGAGAATAGAAAGGGGAGGGGAGGAGAGGGGGGAGAAGAGGGGGGAGGGGAGGGAGGGGGGAGGGGGGGAGGGGAGGAGAGGGGGGAGAAGAGGGGGGAGGGGAGGGAGGGGGGAGGGGGGGAGGGGAGGGAGGGGGGAGGGGAGGGGAAAAGGGGAGGAGGGAGAGGGGGCGGAGGGAAGGGGAGGGAAGAGAGGAGGGAGAGGAAGGGGAGAAGGAGGATAGAAAGTGGATGAGGGAGGGGAGGAGGAGGAGGATAGAAAGAGGAGGGGGAGGAAGAGGGAGGGGAGGAGGAAAGAGGAGGGGGAGGAGGAGGGAGGGGAAGGGGAGGGGGTATAGAAAAGGGAGAAGGGAGGGGAGAGTGTGGAGAAGGGAGGGGAGAGGGTGGAGAAGGGAGGGGAGGAGGAGGGAGGAGGAGGGAAAGGAGGAGAGAAAGGGGAGGAGGAGGGGGAGAAGGAAAGGGAAGAAGGAAGAGGGAGGAAGAGGGAGGTGGAGGAGAGAAAGGGGAGGAGGGGGAGGAGAGAAGGGGAGGAGAGAAAGGGGAGGAGGAGGGGGAGGAGGGAAGAGATGAAGGAGGAAGAGAAGGGGGAAGAGGGAGGGGGAGGAGGGAAGAAGAGAAAGGGGAGAAGGAGGATGGGGAGGAGGGAAGAGAGGAGGGAGGAAGAGAAGGGGGAGGAGGGAGGGGAGGGGGGAGGAGAGAAGAAGGGGGAGGAGGGGGAGGAGAGAAAGGGGAGGAGGAGGGGAGGAGGGAAGAGAGGAGGGAGGAAGAGAAGGGGAGGAGGGAGGAGAGGGGGAGGAGGGAAGAAGGGGGAGGAGGGGGAGGAGAGGAAGGGGAGGAGGAGGGGAGGAGGGAAGAAAGGAGGGAGGAAGAGAAGGGGAGGAGGGAGGAGGGGAGGAGGGAAGAAGGGGGAGGAGGGGGAGGAGGGAAGAAGGGGGAGGAGGGGGAGGAGAGAAAGGGGAGGAGGAGGGAAGGAGGGAGGAAGAGAAGGGGAGGAGGGAGGGGACGGGGAGGAGGGAAGAAGGGGAGGAGGGGGAGGGAGAGGAGAGAAGGAGGAGGAGAGGGAGGAGGGAAGAGAGGAGGGAGGAAGAGAAGGGGAGGAGGGAGGGGAGGAGGGAAGAAGGGGAAGGAGGGGGAGGGGGAGGAGAGAAGGAGGAGGAGGGGGAGGAGGGAAGAGAGGAGGGAGGAAGAGAAGGGGATGAGGGAGGGGAGGGGGAGGAGGGAAGAAGGGAGAGGAGGGGAGGAGAGAAAGAGGAGGAGGGGAGAGGAGGGAGGAAGAGAAGGGGGAAGAGGGAAGGGAGGAGGGAAGAAGAGGGAGGAGGAGGGGGAGGAGAGAAAGGGGAGGAAGGGGAGGAGGGAAAGGAGGAGGGAGGAAGAGGGAGAGGAGGAGAGAGGGAAGGAAGGGAGGGAAAGAGACTCAGGGAGTCAGAGCAGACAGAAGGGAGGCACACAGATGGGTGCTGTCCAGTAGACGTTCCAGCCGCCCAGTCAAAGGTTCAGAGTGGAGGCAATAAATCTGAAGATTCTACTGCAGCCCAGGTGAATTTTTTAAAGGCCAGCCAGCTTCCTTTGATCTCATTCCACCCTCACCAAGCTGCCATGAGATCACTTACTCGTGTCAGGGTTACCGTGACACAGGGCGAGAGTTACCTCTATAACTAGCCTTGTTTTTGGAGCCCAACGGGAGGACTGCATGTTTGAGTTCACAACTGCCTCCTCTGATCCTCAGGATGCTGGAGGGGATGGGGCGAGATGCACGTGGAACGGAAGACGGGAGGGAGAGCAGCCCCTTTCCCCTATTTTTATCCCTGGAAAGGCAATTGAAATGAAAGTCTTGGAGCCTGTGCATGTGGTATCATCATTTTTTTCTAGCCCCAAATCAGTTGCTTAGTATATGGTCATTCCTGAGTGGAATGAAAGAACAGAGTTTCACAAACAGTAAAGCTGCCAAGCAGGACTTCGGTGACCCCACTGCCTGGACCCCACCGCCTTTCTTCACTGTCTTTTCAGCGACAGCATGAGTCATTGGGAAAGCTCTTTCAGAAGAAAGACGTGTAAGGCGTTTCCACAGACTTGGAACAGACTGAGACGCACAGCCTCCGCCTCACCACCCACTCCCCTCCAGAAATCTGAGGACGGGGAACGTTGTTCAGATTCTTGGCAAATCTTCAATCAGTTCCTCAGACGGCTGGTTTCAAGGGACTATTCTGGGCTTCTACACTCAGAGAAATACAATGGATAATTGGAGTCAATAACTCTAATAATAAAAAGTTTCCAAATCTCGTGTTTTGCTTCTTTAGAGAGCACAAAATAAGTGTGCTGAGATTTCATTGAAACATCATCTTATTTTCCACAGCCAAGTGATATACGGGAGGAATCCTTATAAAGCATTAGACTAGCTCTGCTGTTTATTTCCATCACAAAACAGGTCATTTTTTATGAGAATCTATATTTGTAGAAGGTGACAATAGATCCGAGTGGGGAAAGAGAATTTTTCTTAAAAGATTCTAGCATTAATGAGCCTACCTGACAAGAACCTCACAGGCTATGGGTTCTTATTCCCATGTTAAGGGGTTTCCCAGGTGGCGCTAGTGGTAAAGAACCTGCCTGCCAATGCAGGAGACATAAGAGGCACAGGTTTGATCCCTGGGTCAGAAAGATCCCCTGGAGAAGGGAATGGCAACCCGCTCCAGTATTCTTGCTTCAAGAATCCCATGGACAGAGGAGCCCGGCAGGCTACAGTTCATGGGGTCGCAGAGAGTCAGACACGACTGAGCAACTAACATTTAATATTTCCATGTTGAAGTTAAGAATATGATAGGATGAAGATTAAAAAGTGTACGACTAGCCAAAAGTCACACAACCAGAGGGTGGGAGAGCCTTCTTCCTTCTCCTCCACCCTCCTCCTCTCTCCTTCCCTTTTATTTTAGACAGCCTTATTGGGGTACAAGCTACCTTACATAACAGTTATCCATTGTAAGTGCACAATACAATCATCATTAGTCAATTTATTAGATTATGCAACCATCACCACAATCCAGTTTTGGACCATTTTCATCCCCCCGACAAATTCTCTCAGCAAGTCTGTGTGGTCAGCCCTTAGTCCTGTCCCAGCCTGGGCAATCCTTGATGTGCCCTCTGTCTCTAAAAGTTTGCCCTTTCTGGACACTTCATATAACTGGAACCACACAATCTACAGTCTTCGGATTTGGTTTCTTTCACTTACTATCACAGTATTTTTAAGGTTTATCCAAGTCGGAGCCTGTGTCGACACTTTGCTCTATTGTACTGCTTAATAATATTCTAATATGTGGACTGATCACATATTACTCATCAGGTTACCCACCAATGGACATTTGGGTTATTTCTAGGTTTTGGCTACTAGATACAACGCACATACAAGGACATGTGTTTCATTTCTCTTGGATATATACGCAGGATAGAACTGCTGGGTCATATGGTGACTTTAACTTCTTGAGGAATTTTGAGGAAGTATTTTCCAAAGTGGTGGCACCATTTTACATCCCCACCTGTAATGCATGAGGGTTCCAATTTCTCCATATCTTCACCAACATTGTCAGTCTCTTTTGGTTGGAACCATTTTAGAGGGTGTCAACCTAGACAGCATATTAAAAAGCAGAGACATTACTTTGCCAACAAAGGTCTGTCTAGTCAAGGCTATGGTTTTTCCAGTGGTCATGTATGGATGTGAGAGTTGGACTATAAAGAAAGCTGAGCACTGAAGAATTGATGCTTTTTCACTGTGGTGTTGGAGAAGACTCTTGAGAGTCCCTTGGACTGCAAGGAGATCCAACCAGTCCATCCTAAAGGAGATCAGTCCTGGGTGTTCATTGGAAGGACTGATGTTGAAGCTGAAACTCCAATACTTTGGCCACCTGATGTGAAGAGCTGATTCATTTGAAAAGACCCTGATGCTGGGAAAGATTGAGGGCAGGAGGAGAAGGGGACGACAGAGGATGAGATGGCTGGATGGCATCATCGACTCGATGGACATGGGTTTGGGTGGACTCCAGGAGTTGGTGATGGACAGGGAGGTCTGGTGTGCTGTGGTTCATGGGGTTGCAAAGAGTCGGACACGACTGAGCAACTGAACTGAACTGAACTGAAGTGGTATGTCATTATGGTTTTGATTTGCATTTCCCTAATAACTAATGATGTTGAAGATCTTTTCATGTGTTTATTGGTCATTCATACATCTTCTTTGGCAAAATGTCTGTTGGATTCTTGACCCATTTGTATACAGGTTGTTTATCTCCTTATTGTGTTGTATGAGATCTTAATATGTTCTAGATACAATATAAGATATTTTATCAGATATATGACTCATGACTATTTTCTCCCAATCTGTAGCTTGTCTTTTCATTTTCTTAATGGTATCTTTTGAAACACAAAAGTTTTTAATTTGATGAAATTAAATTTATCACCTTTTAAAAATTATAGATCCTGCTTTTGGTGTCCTGTCTAAGAACTCTGCTCAACACAAGGTCATGAAAATTTTCTCTACATTTCCTTCAGAAGTTTTATCATTTTAGCTCTTATATTTACATCTATGATCCATTTTAAATTAAAATTTTGTGTATGGCATAACGGAAGGATTAAATTAATCTTTGGATTCAAATGAATTCAAATTAATCTTTGGATTCAAATGAATCCAAATATGGACAACCAGTTTCTTTACTTGCTATGTGGTTTTTTTCCAGATTTTTTAAATTTCTTGAGTATTTTTTTTTTTTTGGTAACTGTGGCTTTTAAGAATTTGTCCATTCATCTAAATTGTCTAATTTGTAGCATAAAATCAAAATCCTCTTAATTTTTGTAGGTTTGATGGTGACACCTCTGCTTTTTATTCCTAATTTTGGTAACTCTTATCTTCTCTCTTTCTCTTTGTCTTCTTTTTGGAGTGGGGAGTCAGGGGAGTATAGCTGAAGTTTTGTCAATTGTGTTGATCTTCTCAAAGGACTAATTTTAGGGCTCACTGATTTTCTTTGTTGTTTTGCATGTTCTATTTCACTGATTTCCACTCTCAACGTTACCATTTCCTTCCTTCGAATTGCTTTGAGTTCAGTTTGTTCTGCTTTTTCTAGTTCGTAAGGTGAAAGTTTCAGTTTCTAGGTTTTGTCCACGCACGCATGCTAAGTCGCCTCAGCTGTGTCCAACTCTGTGACCCCATTGACTGTAACCTGCTAAGCTCCTCTGTCCATGGGATTCTCCAGGCGAGGACACTGGAGTGGGTTGTCATTTCCTCCTCCAGGGGATCTTTCCGACCCAGGGATTGAACCCAAGTCTCTGACATCTCCTGCTCTGGCAGGTGGGTTCTTTAGCACTAGCGCCACCTGGAAATTCACACGCTCCACTCCGAATGGAGTCGGCCCTTCGGACGAGGAGGCCGCAGGGCGCGCAGTGTCCACATGGAGCTTCCTCACCTTCGGAATGCAGGCTGGGGATGACAGCAGTCCAGAGAGACTCCCACAGACTCCCACCATGCTGCCCCAAAGTTCATCAGTTTTTCATGAATAACTGCTCCTTAATACAGCTGGACTCCAGAGCCATGAAATGACTGTTTCTGACTACTTTGTCTCATCTTATCTATAACGTCTCATCTAATTGCCTTTGGGGAAGGACGTATCGGACTACTAATTTCTGCCACTCCAAAGTCCTGTCTCTAAAGCTCCTTTTCTCTCCTTCACAGGAAACAAAATCTGGTTTCATCTCTCCCACGATCTGTGTCTCTGGAGGGAAGTGGCATGGGGGCAGAGATGGGTTTTAAAAATGGTTTATGTTGAAAAGTATGTTGAAAAATACTGCTCTGAGGTGATCAACTTTAAGAAAACGAAACAACAAGAAAATTGCATTTTAATGAATCATTCAGCTTCTTCACTAACTCAATGCCTCTTAGAATCTGCATTTATAATAGAGAATTTCGACAGCACTCTTTATTATTCACTTTGTAAGAGAGGCAAAAAAAAAAAAAAAGAAAAAATCCTGATCTTGCTGATTCTTCAGATGCTCCCAGCACTAATGGGGAGGTGGGAGAGAAAATAGGATCACAGCAGGCCAGTGCTAAATGCTTAATGGCAAGTGTGGGAGCTGGGCTCTCTGCCTACTGCACCAGTAGGAGTTTTAAGCTCATACAGAAGTGATGCGGGCATAGACTATGCACTGTCTACAGGCTCCAACCTAGTCCCTGAAGGAAACTGGGCCCTGGCCTCTCTCTCTTCCTTATGACATGAACTAAAGAACTAGGAGTGAGATCCAAGGGACCTGGGTTGAAGGGTCTGGCTCTGCTATCTTCTTCCATCTAACCCCTTGGGGTTTTGTTTTCTTATTTGTAAAATGGGTGTAATAATAAAGTCTTCCTCACAAAATTGCTGGGACGTGATCAAATTCAATGATCATCATGAGTGGTCTTTACAAATTATTGATGAGCTATATAAATGCAGCCTCTTGATGAGGGTGAAAAGGAGAGTGAAAAAGCTGGTCTGAAATTCAACATTAAAAAAACGAAGATCATGGCATCCATTCCCATCACTTCATGGAAAGTATTAATAGAAATGGAAAAAGTGGAAGCAGTGACAGATTTTATCTTCTTGGGCTCCAAAGGCTTTACACTATAGATTATTGCCCTGTGTTCAAATCTCAATACATGGTGGCTAAGAAACAGATTGTCTCCCCACTTCCCTACCTCAGGACACAAGAAGGCTGCAGCCCAGCACACAACTCACACACACTCCCATCATTGACCCCTTTACTGCTCCCCTCCCAGAGATGAAGGATGAAGGCAGATGCCCAGAGAAGGACATGACTGTGCTTCAGCATTTGGGGAAATGAACCAGAGCAGACACTGTTTTTCAAGACCCACACTTGTACCTCTTCATATGGTGGAAAGTGAGGGTCTCTCAGCCGAGTAGGCTGGGAAGGGAAGCCCACTGGGAGAGAACTATTTCTGTCAAATGATTTTTCATACCTAAACTTCACATTCACACTGAGTCACCACAGTCCCCCTGCCACGCTTGTCAAATGACAACCACAGCAAAGCTATACATTCACAAAGGCAAACTTTTAAGAGCAAGCGGGAGCTCTCTTTTTAATTAAAAAAAGAGATTTTAAGGGTTCTTTGTATGAGGGATAGGGATTGGCTTTTTAATATCTTTAAAATGGATTGCTGTAAATTTTTAATCCCAGGTTTTCCAATATCTAAGGAAAAATAAAGCCATTCATCTCAATATATATCAGAAATATATTATCTTTGTCAAACCTTAATAAAGAAATGCTGGAGCCTAGGCTGGATAAATAGGACAGAGTCTAAGGTGTAACCTTTCCTGATTTATATTTTAGAAAGCAGAGGAAAGAGCAGCCACCAAGAACCACAGCTTTCACAACAGTGCCTTCTGCAGGCGCCTTCTCAGAGTGGACTCAGACACTTGGATTTCAGAGAGCTTGGCTGGTGGTGGCCTGCCTGCTGGTACCACCAGCCCACCTCCAGCGAACCAGTCCCTCGGCCTTACCTCCAACCACTTTCCATCCCACCTCCTACTCAGGTCATCCTCGGGCCAAGTGAATGAAGACATCGGGACTCCTCCCCAGGGACTCAGCCCCTCCTGCAAGGGCTCCTCGCCCGTCCTCCTGCACTGGGGCTGAGCACAGGTGGGCAGTGACCACAGGCTAAGGGCGGACCTTCAGGGTTACCTATTTGCCTTTCCAGGTCGGCGGCTTCATCAGGCGTGGCTCGCGGAAGGACGCCGGGGTCACTGAAGCTGGTGCGCAGCAGGGTCCCCATCACAAAGAAGAACAAAATGCCACCGACCACCGGGATGGCAGGGGTGATTTTCACTGCTAGATACGGGCAGCTGCCAACAGGTGGGGGAAGGCAGGAGGGGAGGGGAGAAAGAAAGGAAATACAATGTCAGTAATCAACAGTAAGCAGTCTGTGTTTTCCAAAAACCTACGGGCTTTTTTTTTGGAGAAGCAAAATTGATTTCCATTAAAAATTCATCTGTGTTAAGCATCTACATTTGAGGAGGTCTGCAGTTCTCTCTCGTGGACAGTTTAACCCTCCCTTCTCAGCTAAGATAACCCTCGGCTACTCGGAAAGACACTGGCAGAAAAATGAAAATAATCCTGCTTGTATAATCGATGTAAGATGCACAGAGCTTGCACCCTTTGTGTTGGAAACACGGCACATGAATTACGTGATTCTCCACCTAGTCCTGAATTGTATTAACACAGGAGACACTGGCTTAGAACAATTTTCATCAGATCAGGCCTTTCCTCCCTGGGTCAGGCAGCTCAGGGCACAGACACAGAAAACTGCAAGTCACCCTCAAAAGGCAAGAAAGTATTTTTTTCAACATTTTGGACCTAATCTATCCAAAAGAGGTTAATGAGATATGGAAACATACTGGTGGACCAGTTTCCCAAAAGGACTAAAAGGATGTAGGCAGGTAGAAAGCTATGACCAACCTAGACAGCTTATTAAAAAGCAGAGACATTACTTTGCCAACAAAGGTCAGTCTAGTCAAAGCTACAGTTTTTCCAGTAGTCATGTATGGATGTGAGAGTTGGACTATAAAGAAAGCTGAGCACCGAAGAATTGATGCTTTTGAACTGTGGTGTTGTAGAAGACTCTTGAGAGTCCCTTGGACTGCAAGGAGATCCAACCAGCCCATCCTAAAGGAAATCAGTCCTGAATATTCATTGGAAGGACTGATGCCGAAGCTGAAACTCCAATACTTTGGCCACCTGATGCGAAGAACTGACTCACTTGAAAAGACCCTGATGCTGGGAAACATTGAAGGTGGGAGGAGAAGGGGATGACAGGGGATGAGATGGTTGGATGGCATCACCGATTCAATGGACATGAGTTTGAGTAAACTCTAGGAGTTGGTGATGGACAGGGAGGCCTGGCGAGCTGCAGTCCATGGGGTCGCAGAGTCGGACATGACTGAGCAAACGAACTGAACTGAATGTGCACTTACAGAAAAAGACGAGCTACCAACGGATAAACATGGCCCAAGTTGACTCTCAACCCCCCTTCACTGTCCCCAGTGAATGCACTGACATGCAGCAGGGTCTTGATGAGTCAGGGAGAGGTGCCCTTGCGACAGACCGACGTCTATGCCAGCCGGCTCCGGGGACCCAGGAGCCAAGGCAGCTTTAAGCACTGCCCTGACCCACTGTCATTGCCCCTTGACTCTGCGGAGGTGGTGGGAGCAGAGTGAAGACCAACCTGGTGCCTGGAGCCCAGTGAAGGATGAGCCCCACAGGGACCACAGGCAGTCTGTTGTCACCACATTTAGGAACATCGTGGGCATCAAGGAACACCACACAGACTCACAGAGTTGTAACACCCAAAGTGCAAAGTGCCTCCTAGATGGTCTGCCTCACCAGGGGAGGCTCTTCAGACACTCAACCCCAAACAAAGAGAGGGAGCTGGAAGAGGAAAGGCTGCAAAGCTTTGCTTAAGAGATGAGCAGGGGTCTCAGTCCTGGGGGATTGTCATGAAATGACCATCTTCCCTTTAGAGATTAACTATAAAGTGACAATCATTTAATACTGCACTGAAACCTTCATAGGGGACTGCGGCCTGGCTCTGGGATATGCTGCAGTGTCAGGGGCCACAGAAATAAACGCCTTCTCAGGGCATGTCCATTATGTTAAATGGAGCACGTGCGGACTCTGACATGGAGCGTCTGTGAAGAGCTGGTGATAAATATCAATTGCTGCAAGGCTATTGATTAAATCTCTGACTGTGATGTCAATCAAGTTAATAGCAAGGAACCCAGGCTCTAAAGATCATTAAAAAGCATTTGTGTCATAAAACATGACATTATCTTTGTTCCTCTTATTGTCATATAAAAAGCCACCTGAAGTTGTATTAAGCCTTGAAAATGAGCTAGTGTACCACAATCAGAAATCAACACAGTTCGTGGGGGGGGAGTTTGGGGGAGAATCAGTTCTTGGGGGAGAATGGATACATGTATATGCATGGCTGAGTCCCTTTGCTGTTCACCTGAAACTATCACAAGATTGTTAACTGGCTATACAGCAATATAAAATAAAAGGTTTTTCTTTAGAAAAGAAATAAACACAGTCCATTACTGAAGGCATAAAACTGACCCTGATACTAATACATTTTGGTTTATATAGATTAGCCAAAAATTCTTTTAGTCTAAAAGAATCTACTCTAGGTGTACTTCTTTTTTTAATAAAATGGTTAGAAAAATGATCAATTGTGTTGAGAATTTTTCTAGAATTTAAATTCAGAATTCAGCGGATGAATGGCTATTTGAATAAGGGCAGAGAATACAACAGGCCAACTTTCTCCTCTTTCTCGTTATTAATGAGTTTGAATAAGAAGCCACTGGAATAGTTGTTCAGCAGCTGCACCCGGGTCATAGCTGGACATCGTTACCTGGATGACCAGCCCACAGGATGGGACCCACCTTGAGTGTTTAGGGATGAAGTTTATTTAGCTCCATTGGCCTCTCCAAGGATGGAGACTTGAGTGCTGTCGGAACCCTCCCATGAAGGAGATTTAGTGGATCTTCAGTGTTTTTGCTTTTCCCTTTTGGTTCTAAAATGTAACTTGGTTGACCTCAGAGGTTGCCTGCTCATAGTCATAAAGGTTTGCCTTCCCAGAGCAAGATGTCATTAAAGAGTAAGTCAAGTCAAAGTCAAAATGTTAGTCGCTCATTTGTGTCTGACTCTTTGCAACCCCACGGACTGTAGCCCGCCAGGCTCCTCTGTCCATGGGATTCTCCAGGCCAGAACACTGGAGTGGGTTGCCATTTCCTCCTCCAGAGGCTCTTCCCAATCCAGGGTTCGAACCTGGGTGTCCCGCACTGCAGGTAGATTTTTTTACCGCTGAGCCACCAGGGAAGCCCTGTTAATGAGTAAACCATGTCCTAAATGGTTTCTCGTTGTCCCAAGTGCACTGTATATAGGGCCACCACCCATGTCTCCAGGTTGATGACTCTGGAGGCCTCCCATCGTCTCCACCTTCCCAGACAGTGGCCTGTGACCCAGCCCTGGTGTCTGGACCCCCCCCACCCCCATCTCACCTTGTTAAAGCCTCCTCAACTTTCAAGTTTCCATAAAGACCTGGTGACAAGATTTTCTTGGCTCACCCCCAAGCAAAAGAGCTGGTTTCTTGTTCTAAACTTCCCTAGTATCTTTGTTTGCTTCTCTCGATGGTACTTGTGGCTGTTTGTGGACATGCCTCATGAACCTCACTGGACTGGAAGTCCCGAGGGTGAGACTAGGCCTTGGTCAGCGTGTGTCCTTCATAGCACCAGGCATGATGCCTCACGTAGGGTAGGCATTTGATAAGTATTTGTTAAGTAGTTGAATGAATGGAACCTATTCACTGAATCTTACAGTAATAGAGAAAACTGCAAGGAAGTCAAGTCAGCCATACTGTCAAGATCACAATGTACTCTGTGTCCAGAACTTGCTTCTCTATCTTCTAAGCTTGTTAGAACCTCTTTAAAACGGGTGCTAAGAATCTGCCCTGTATAGGATGCTTTTGCCAATGAGGAAAGGCAGGAATGCACCTGAGCTGAGTGTGTGCAACACTCTCCAAAGTTCTAGCAGATGAAGCACCATATGTCGGTAGCAGGCGCTCTGTAAGAGCAGCCCGTCCCACCAGCTTCTATATTTCAAAGGACAACGTTCGGTTACTCACTAAAGTCTTGGCCATGGCTTTGTATAAAAGAATTCAGACCCCCAAGCAAACAATGAGATCAGGGCTACACTGACACCTTCAAGCTGCTGCTCAGAAAAAGCCGAGAGCATCTGCAGTCCTGCTGGTGAAGACCCAGGAATAAGCAGACCCAGCTTAGGATGGCAATCACCAAACCCCTAGGAGGAGCCGAGACTGGTGGGAAAATCTCAGCTAACTCACAGCCACTGGCACGACCTAATAGCTGAAGCGCTGCGAGAGGTAAAGAAAATTCTTAGCTTGAGCTCAGACAACTTGAAAACGGCTCCTTCACATTTCTGAGCAACAGCGGCTGGGCTCTCCAATTCTGAGAGCCATCTGTGATGAGGAAGACGCCTTCCCCCGAGGGCCTGGATCGGATACAAGATGAGGGTGCAGCTGCCAAAGATATAAACACCAAATGGAGTCCTCTCTCTCGGTCTGAAGAATTGTGACCTACATACAACCCAGGGCCCGGTGGGTAACCGGCTACCAGCATCTTTGTCTTCATAAAGCTCAATGAGAAAGTGGCAGGAGGGAAAAAAAAGAATCTGAAAGCATGCATTTTCATAACATAAAAGAAATGAGTTAATTTAGCACCAGACAAAACAAAGGCTATCATGATGAAAAGTCTGTATAATAATCCCGCTCCTATGATATACGTCAGTGAGCTGTTCGCCTTTAGATATGATGATTAAATATCTACCACAAACTGTCAACTCACTCTACATCAGAGGTAAAGAAGGGTCCTTCCAGGTAATAATTAGACCATATAGCACTGCCAAAAGATTACAGGGAATTTTTTCAGTTCTAATAACAATCTTCTCAAATCTTTAAGAAAAAGAATTATTTGTATTTTGATGTCTATACATGAAGGATAGAGCCATTTCTAAGTGCTATATTATCTGAGACTATGCAATTAATGTATTCCCTAGTGGCTCAGATGGTAAAGAATCTGCCTGCAATGCAGGAGAGCTGGGTTTGATCCCTGGGTAGGAAAGATGCCCTACAAAAGGGCATGGCAACCCACTCCAGTATTCTTGCCTGGAGAATCCCATAGATAGAGGAGCTCCTGGCGGACTATAGTCCATAGGGTCGTGGAGAGTTCGACATGACTGAAGCAACTTAGCACACATGACAAAATTATTTTACCATCAAACAGATACTGACCTTTCCAGAATCAATACTCTCATTAATTCTATATTTCTATTTAGAGAATGGCTCTCAGGTTAGAATTTACTGGTGGTTAAAATTGATACTTTGTGTTAAAATCCTGGAACTAAACATTTTACATAGAAAATCTGGAGTTCATTATTGGGTGTTTAGGACTCTCTGTTTCCTCACAGGACATTCTTTGGGAGATTAGCTTAGTCGAAAACAAAAATAAAACAAAATGAAACAATACTAACAAGATGTAACAGAGACATTAAGATCATGTGGCCTTTGGAACAAAGAAAATCTTCTGTAATTGATAATAGACGTAGAATCCACCTGTCAACATGAATGGCCCTTTAAAATATAAGAAGGTGAGCAGAAAGACATAATAAACATGTAGTATTAATAATATTACATAATAATAACAACAAAAAAGTAGAGAATCTTTTCCCATAGCAAAACAATTTGAGTCATCTTTTAATATTTTGCTGGCAAATGGTTATGCATACAAAAAAAAAATTCCCATTAACTGTAGCTCATGACCCCTGACCACAATACAACCTACGTTTGACATTTTTGTTCTGTCCTGTACATATGAAAGCATAAACACAGAATAACTATTCTTTATACACAGAAATGAGGCATGCAATTAAAATTGATACCAAGGAGAGCGTGGCCTTGCTTTATTGATGTTGCACTCTAATGAAGGAAGTCTCCATATTTCAGAAATCACAAAGTTCAGCTATTATTTTAAATGTCAGACTTTTGATTGCAATGCATTTCAGTAATAAATAGCTAAGGCAAATGATCATAAAATGAAATAATCTGAGCCAATGACTCACATGTCTGAAATAATAACAGAGTAGCATTATGAGGGTAGTAATACAAATGATCTTTTTCCTTTTCATATGAGTCACTCTAAAATAAATGTATTTTTCATTTATAGGCAGGGACATAAACACCATTACTTTTATGATTTGTTCCTTAATCACATATTTAGAAATAAATGTAGCACTACAGGGCAAAGATAAGCACATTAGTTGGAGACAAATAGAGAAAAAAAGTGGACTCAGAAATAACATCCATTCACAACCCTAGAATGGAAAAACAGATGATTTTATACAGTGTAAAAGATCCTGATGCTGGGAAAGATTGAAGTCAAAAGGAGAAGGGGATGGCCAAGGATGAGATGGTTAAATAGCATCCTTGACTCAATGGACATGAGTTTGGGCAAACTCCGGGAAATAGTGGAGGACAGAGGAGCC
The DNA here is from genome assembly GCF_054371585.1 of Giraffa tippelskirchi. Classification (NCBI taxonomy): domain Eukaryota; kingdom Metazoa; phylum Chordata; class Mammalia; order Artiodactyla; family Giraffidae; genus Giraffa; species Giraffa tippelskirchi. The sequence continues at coordinate 156,978,760 of NC_137283.1, read as the reverse complement.
TGGCGTGCTGCAGTCCACGGGGTCGAAAGAGTCAGCTGAGACTGAAAAACAACAACAACCCCCTTCAAGACATCCCACAGCTGCACCCAATGTTTGAAGGCCCCTTCTTACCAACTGCACATAGTGATGAATCTACCAATGCTATATGAAGGAGGGAGTTGAAATAAATGGACTCAGGACCAGAGGGAGAAAACAGAACCCAAAGAGATTGGAAGGGAAAGCTTAAACCCAGAGAGGAAGAATGGGGAGAGGAGAACTCCAGGTAGAAATGTGAGGATGACTCCCGGTGTCATCAGAGACTCGTGGATCATCTTTATACTAGGTTGCGTCTACCTTCTCATCAGGAGCAATAGTTTCCAGGCTCATTAAGGGAAGAGATGGTAATGGTCTCTTTCCCAAGGAGAAGATAGTCACTAAGGACTCTGCTTTCTCCCCAAGTCTCCCGGCCACATGTGGTTCCAACAGGCAAGGTTCTGTGCAGCACAGTCTCGCCTGAAGCCTGTGGAGCTCCCATGTGGCAAAAGCAGTGTCATTATTCTTAATTCAGGGCCTCGCAGACCACCCAGACAGGTCTAGTTATAGACACAGAATCCAGAAGCCCTAGTTTAAAAATACAGGCTTCAAATCCCAGAGTGTAAACAGCCCCCTCTCCCCATCTACTGTTGAGAATGTACAAGGGATGGTTAGGGAAAATTGTGGCATTTCAAACTTTTTTGGTTAAATGCTTTTGCATTTGATTCAAAATTCTAGGAAGCCAGAGGCTTCTGGCCCATGTGTGGATCACGGGGAGGAAAGTCAGTATCTCTCTGTCCCCAGACTGGCTCTTTAATGACCTAATGGGATCACCTAGGCATGGCAACCATACATCCACTAGAGTCCTCACTCACATGGTTGGTTGTGTCATTTTCAGAGGGAGTATGTCCATAGTAACGCCATCATCTTGTTTTCGGTGCCTCCCAGAACCCATAAGAAATCAGCAGGTCAGGAACTTCCCTGGTGGTCCAGTGGTTAGGAATATGCTTGTTGATTCAGGTGACACAGGTTCAACACCCTCATACTTTTCCCCATGGAAAACAAGGTCATACTTTAGGGTATATTCTTCCAGTTATGAATATAAATGTATGCTTGAAACAAATATAGGATCGTCCCGAGTCTACTTCCTATAATCCTGTGTTTTCGGTTCATTCAACAGATATTTATTCAGAGACTATGTGCTGGACCCAACTCCAGGCAACCATAGGTCACATCTTTGGGCTTTCTCTAGTTGCAGTGAGCAGGGGCTACTCTCTAGCTGCGGTGTGCGGGCACCTCACTGCAGTGGATTCTCTTGTTGCCAAGAAATTTAAATTTCTTAATCAAACATGGCTTGTTTTTGCAGTGGAAAAATGTATGATTAAAAGCAAGTGTATAGGGCTTCCCTAGTGGCTCAGTGGTAAAAAAAATCTACCTGCCAATGCGGAGACATGGGTTCGATTCCCGATCTGAGAAGATCCCACATGCTGTGAAGCAACTAAGCCGTGTGCATCGCAACTATTGAGCCTGCGCTCTAGAGCTCGGGAGCCGCAACTACTGGGCCCATGTGCTACAACTACTGAAGCCCGTGGCCCTAGAGCCTGTGCTCCAAAACAAGAGAAGCCACTGCAATAGGAAGCCTGAGCATTTCAACAGAGTAGCCCCCCCCGCCCCCGCCCCGCAACTAGAGAAAAGTCCTTGTAGCAATGAAGACCCAGGGCAATCAAAAAATTAAAAAAAAAAAAAAGTAAGTGTATAAATACTCATGGAACTGAAAAAGAAGGGGAGGTTTAACAAAATATTAAAATCTATCTGTGACTTTTAAAAAAACCAATGATCAATAAAAAAGATGCTCAACCATAAGGCATGGTCTGGGTTAGATCAAAGCCTCAAAAGGCTAAAGTCATTTATTTCTGCATGTTGCCTCTTGTTAGATCGGCGTGTTGTGAGGTATGGGGTATCGTATAGTCAAGAATATGAAACTCAAGTTACCTCCCATCTCAGCCCTAGTCTGTAGGCAGTTTCTTACAGGAGTGTGACTGCGAAGTTCTTCCACCATCCTTGTAGATTTCTACCTTACACTGCACATTTACAGATTAAAGGAAGAGACACTGCACCCTGGTGTTCCTATGTCGCAGGAACAAGAAGAATAATCACCTCAAAGAGGCAGCTGAGAGAAGCCTGAGAGGCAGGAACACAGGCGTCAGTCGCAGGTGCCCAGCAAACCCTCTGCAGATCCAGAGCTTCAGACTCTGGAAGCGAAGGCTTTTCCCTTTCTCTTTTCTTGGGTCAGGGGTGGGTCCAAGGGGAGCAGGAAGGGGAAGGGGGCCTTCGGGAAGGAGAGGGGATGAAAAGCTATGCAAATTCAACCCCGGAACACTGGCAATGTTCTTGGAGTTGAATCCAAAGGCTGGATATCTCAGTTATAAGCATTGTTGTAGAATGGATAATTCAACATAGGAACATTTTCAACTAAATTCAAATTAGTTTAATCATCATGTGTTCAAGGAAACCTATGTGGGATGAAGAAGCCCTGTCCTTTTTTGGGACTGCACGGTGAACATCGGAGAGCCTTCTCCTCCTGTCCTGAGACCCTCGGGGCATCAGGCACTCTCCGGGGATGTGGCCCAGGGATGCCTCGGGTGCAATGCTGCAGGTACCACTCGGTGTTATCATTGCTGTTTGTGCAGCCTGTTTTCTCCTCCCTCCTACTAGCTGCTGTTCCCAGGGCTTCAGCTCTGAGTAGCTCCACCCCTGGGGCATTGGTCACCCTCCCAGGTTTGGTAAAGCAGAGAACAAGGTTTTATACATTCCTGAGGCCTCTGCCATGACCGTCACACTGAGCCAAGTCCTCTCCCTCCAGTGTCCAGAAGTCACTGCTGTGGAAAAGTGGTCTTGGGTGTTATAAAGAAGTACTAACTCAGAATACGTTGGCCTTTGTGTGAGTTTTGGAAAGTTTCTACAAAGATGTGTGTGTATGTGCTATATTGCTTCAGTCGTGTCTGACTCTTGGTGACTCCATGGATGGTAGTCCTGCAGGCTCCTCTGTCCATGGGATTCTCCAGGCAAGAATTCTGGAATGGGTTGCCATATCCTCCTCCAGAGGATCTTCCCAACCCAGGGATTGAACCCGTGTCTCTTAAGACTCCTGCATTAGCAGACAGATTCTTTACCACTAGTGCCACCAGGGAAGCTATCTACAAAGACAGAGTCTTGATGTTTGGCAGAAATGTTGATGTTTGGCAGAAACCAACACAATTCTGCAAAGCAATTATCTTTCAATTAAAAATTAAATTACTTTAAAAAAAGATAGCAAGTACCATGGATATTGTGGGTATCCCATGTCCTTGAGCATTATTCATTCCTTCACTCAGTCACTTCACACATTTTTATTGAGGACCTACTACACACTAACACTCTGGACCGAATACCAGGAATGGATACAGATCAAGACAAGAGCCCTGATCTCAACCTGCTCACTCTCCAGTAAGAGAGACAGACCCCAAGTGAGTTAACTACAAACAAAACAGCAAGTTAGGTGAGAGATAAACAGAGCACACCAAGGGAAAGTGAAGGGGACCAGTTCAGTGGGCCTGGATGGAATCAGAGAAGGTTTTCTGGATGGGATGTTGATGGCTAAGTAGGAGTTAGATCGCCAAAGAGGAAGGACATCAACAAGGACATGGAGACCTCAAACCCTTCACTGTATTTATAGTTTCCAGGCCTTCCATGGGCTTACCTAGTGGCTCAGCTGTAAAGAATCCACCCCACAATACAGGAGGTAAAAGAGACACAGTTTCGACCTCCAGGTCGGTAGGATTCCCAGGAGCAGGAAATGGCAACCCATTCCAGCCTGAAAAATTCCATGCACAAAGGAGCCTGGTGGGCTATAGTCCATGGAGTCTCAAACAGTCAGACACGACCAAGCACGAAGCAATTAAATTAAAAATGGCTGACTGACGAGGGGTGAGATGCAGCCTTCTCAGACCTGCCCAGACTGGACCCAATTACAAGGACAGCCCCGCAGGAGGGGTCTTTGCAAGTTGTTTAGTCACTGCTGTACTCCCAGCCCCCAGACACTTGCTGCTGCAGAGTAGCCACTCTGCAAACATTTGCTGAGTTGAATTTGAAATAATCATCAAAGCAGACCCGAGAGACCTGGATCCACGCTGTGGGTGGTGAACTGCAAGGCAATCTGTAGCAAAGATTGCTGTGCAGTTGAAAAAGTTAAAGAAATCTTACACGGAGATGAGCAGGCACTCATTTCCGTGTGTTTCCACTCCTCCGCTAAAGCTCTCTTCACCCAGATGTCATGGTTAATTTCCCCCTATCACCGGAACAGAAAGAGGGCACCTTCCTCCTTTTGCAAAGGAAGATGAATTACCAAGTAAATCTTTTTAATATTTTCCTAAGATTGCAGAGGAACCAAAGAGTGGTTTTTAACATACCCATCATCACAAACCTCTTAGAAGCAGATAATAGAAGATAAATACAGGTTAGAAGCAGCCAACCATTTAGACAGAGATGCGTGTGAGTTTGGATGGTTAAGCTATTTCACTCATAAACTCAAAAAACAATGCCATTTTCAATGGTAGAGAAACCATAATTTGAAAAATAGTACATAATACTTCTATAAAATGGAAATACAGTTCTTTTGACTGGAGAAGCAAAATGCTGCACATGCGTTTAAGAAAAAAAGTTTTCTTTTCCCCCAAAGAAGAGAAATGAACACAAAATAAGGTGAACATATTAACAAGCCCATGAACCTTTTGACACCAAGCTGGGGCCAGCAGGTAGAGACAGCTTTAGGAGCACATGTTTAGTAGGAAAGAGAGCAACGTGGAATTCACTGGGAGTTTTTGGATATGGGGTTGCTGATGGGGCCTGCAAATTTCTTCTTCCCCTGGTCTAAAGGGGCAGCACTTCGTGTTCATTAACAGACAATGCCTGTTTCCCCACCAAAACGCTGCCTTCAGTATTGACTATGCTCCTTCGTAAAGAAAATGATTTTGCACTAAAAAAAAAAAAGCATGTCTCTTCCCCAGTGGTGGGGAGGACTCCCACCATGTAATTATCCAGCCCATCAGAAGACAAGGTCAGAACATAGTCGGAAGGTCCGCTCTTGCTAGGCACACAGATGTGGTTGCACAGCTTTTACAGTAACAGGCAGCCGGACAGAGAGATTGCAGGGAGAGGATGAAAATTTACCTTTTTTGATCAAGTACCTACACTTCAAAAAGCTTCACTTTAAATTTCATGTACACTCTACAGAAAAGACTCTGACCTTGGTATTGCTGAGACCATTTTACAGATGAGGAAACTGAGCCCTAAGAGGATCACTAATGTCACCGAGGCCACCCAGGTGGTGCGGTGGTAAAGAGTCCAGAGTCCACCTGCCAATGGAGGAGACACAGGTTCGATCCCTCGGTCAGGAAGATCCCCTGGAGAAGGGAAGAGCAACCCACTCCAGTATTCCTGCTTGGAGAAATCCATGGTCAGAGGATCCTGGCAGGCTACAGTCCATGGGGTCGCAAAACAGTTGGACACTACTGAGCACACACACACACAACTGAAGTTTCAGAACCAGCATTCAAATCAGATTTTGCTGTCTTTAAATTGTGTGCACGACAGCCCATCATCTCAATTAACCCCCAATAAGGTCTCTATCTCTGATTTGTACCCTCCACATTTTCTTGGTAGTGAAAGTGTTAGTCACTCAGTCATGTCCGACCCTTTGCAACCTCATGGACTGTAACCTACTAGGCTCCTCTGTCCATGGGATTCTCCAGGCAAGAATACTGGAGTGGGTTGCCATTCCCTTGTCCAGGGGATCTTCCCATCCCAGCGATTGAACTCAGATCTCCTGCATTGCAGGTGGATTCTTTACCATCTAAGCCATAAGGGAATACAGTTTTAAAAAGATTCCACCTTTTTATAATGATCTCAGTTACCCTCATTCTGTATAATTAAGATGCCTAGAAAACCTGAAACTTGATTCAGCTGGAAGGTGCCCTGCCCAGTTTGGGGTGAATGGAGGCTCAGGAGTCACAGGCAATGGCACCTCTCCGTGATGGATTGTCAGCAGATGGGCAGGAACGGAAACGATTCACTGTCCTGCCAAAATACAGCTAAGCACAGGATCCTGACTGCTGTGAGCAGAGGATGGAGCCCCGACACGTGGGGCGTGAGCTGTGGGAAGTGGCCATTCCATCCAAGGAAAGGTGTGGGCAGCTGTGAAGGGCGTGGAGCCAGGGCCACTAATGTGCAGGACACAAGGGCAGGGGCCACAGGCCACCTTTTGGTTTCTGTACCTCCAGGCACTCACAGGGTCCTACACGTCTCAGGACACTCCCTGAGCTTCAGTGAAACTAATGAGGGACTAACACCTTAGTGCCCCAAGGTCAAGAACGTTTCTTTGGGCTCTGCTTCCAGATTCCAGTTGCTAAAGAACTAGCTCCATAGTTTCTACACAGACCAGAGCTTGTTGTGTTCCTGGAGTCCCTGTTAATCAAGCTTTGACAGCGAATGCTTAAGACTGTTCTGGCCATTCCAAAATACCCTTATGCCACACAGAGATAATACTAGTTAGTTTTGCTTCAATATTGTACAAAATTGTGGATTGTGCATGGGTATAATGGATATATCCATTCTATATAATGGGGGGGTGGATTCTGATGGATACAATGCTAAAGCTAAATTTTCATTTATGAAAAAAAAAAAGAATCTTCCTAAAATCACCAGGTTATGTTCAAGAAGTAACTTGTTTCCTGTGAGAAGAGGGTGGGGTGCAGAAAGCCCAAAGCCTCCCACTTACAAGAAGCGCAGTGTGGAACTGAACATACTGTGACATGCACTTCTGTCACGACAGTGAGACAGAGGGTCTCAGAAGAATACGGTGCCAGGTGCCAGGTAACACCTGCAAGTCTGGCTACTACTAAGTCCCATGATACACTTTTTCTGAAACTCTTTGAACTCACTGGAAAAAAACAAAACAAAACAGAAAAATACCATGTTGTTGTTGGCCAGTTAATATCTTAACCACCACCCCATCCATCTAACTGTGCCTTCCCAGTGATACTCTTCTGGGGTTAAACTTTCATGTTGTCTCCTGTTTTCTTTGAAGCCACGCACTTCTGAGATAAAAATCTTTTCAGTTCATTTTAAAATAGAACAGGTTCCTGAGGACTGCCCAGGAGCAAACATGACTATTAGTTAATTTTTTAAAAGAGGGGGTCAAAAGGCAGAATGAAGCTCATTAGTTCTGGGGGAAATCGCGGCATCAACCTTAAGGGAGATGGCAGAGACACATCTGGGAAAAGTGTATTTAATAAAAGAGTCCCCAACAGGGATTCAGGCAAAGGAAACCATGCCTGGCTCCCCTGATGGAATTTTTGGAAGATGTTTACTGTCATGAACGGTACAATAAATCAAGTGACGGCGGCCGCATTCCTTGAGTTTTTCGCCCAGCAGATGGCAAAGCTGGAGGGTCAACTGGGGAGCTGGAGAGTGAGACAAGGGGGAGGGGAAAAGATCAGAAGCCAACCTCTCCCACTGGACCAGGTCCTCGTTCATCCAGACTTTGTGCCCTACATTGTCCACGGGGGTTAAACTTGTCAGTAGAGTTAATGGAGCCCAAAAGAACTGTCAGGTTCTGAGGATGGTATTCTAGATTTCCAGAGACACCCACCTGACAGGGCTGTCTGTACGTGACTGCCAAAAAAAAGAGCCATCGCTTCATGCCTTAAGTGCCTCTGAGACTTTATGATGTCGAACAGCAAAGCTCCCTGAGCAGGGACACAGAAAAGAGGACTCTGGACGCTCTGGCTGTGCCTGCGTGTCCGGGGACAAAAAATCTGCTGGCAGTCGGCTTATGCTGGCCAGTTTCTTGAAGGATTTTTTTCAACGAGAAGTTTCCGTCGGTATGGCCTTTGCCTCCTCTTCTTCCCTGAGTGAACTGTGAGTGGCTGCACTGAGCAAGATGGAAGGACCTTGATGTTGTCTGAATGCAATAGCAGGCTTTGCCAAGATGCTTTTTTGGGGAAGAGGAGTGTTCTTGAACAGGATGTCTGGGATGGAACTAGGCAAACAGGTCAAGTGAGCAAAGGAATCTCAGTTGAGGCTGTTCTGCCAACAAGCTGATAGCTCAGCCCCTCCTGGGTGGGGGGACCGGGTCAGGAGGACCTCGGGTCTGGGAGGAGGTGGGGGCCCCAGGCAGCTGCCCTGGTGATGGGGACTGCCACTCAGCCCAGGTGCCCAGCACCGGGAGAAGAGGCTGAGCCTTTACTCGGGCCATAGATTCTTCAAAGGGTTCGTGACCCCAAAGTCTTATGAACGGCTCTGCTCCTCTTAGGGAGGGAGGTATGCGTGCACCCATCTCCCTCCACCTCCCGCGGTTCTCGGCTAACTCAGCCGAGAGCTCTGCGCACAGGTCTTAGGAAGTGGGACCAGCCTCCTCAGTGGAGCCCTGGTCACACCCTTGGGTCCAACCCAAGGTTGGGCAGACAGGATCCTGAAGGAGGGGAGGGCATGAAGCCCCCTCCTCGTCCTTGCTGAGCCTGAGGGTGGGCAAGACGCCCGGGTGTGCAAAGGCCTCCTGTGTGTGCAGAAGAAAAAGAGCCCTGAAAGAGCAAAGCAGGTTCTGGAAGACACTGAGGAGGGCACCATCCCCTCCCCACAGCCTTGCCTGGAGTCTGAGAACTTCACCTTGGTGAGACTGAGCAGACTGACAGTTAAGACGAGACCGCGACCCACTTCCACCTCAGAACCAGGGGTCAGGTCCAGAGGGCCGCCAGGAAAAGTCCTGCAGGTTTGTGGGAATGCCTTGAGCCTGGAATTGGACCGACTGGCTTCTGCTCTTAAGTCTGGCAGTTACTGTGTGAACCTGACCAAGGGACTTCTTCTCTGGGGTCTCAGTTTCCTTAGGGGTTAAACTGGCAAATGACAGGTGATGACAGCCCCTGGTAGTGCTTGTTTGAGGGCAGAGGAGTTACTGTGTGGAAGACCCTTAGCAGGGCCTCCAGGGTTATACTGGGCGTGTATGCATGCTAAGTCACTGCAGCTGTGTCCAACTCTTTGTGACCCCAAGGACTATATCCCGCCAGGCTCCCCTGTCCATGGAATTTTTCCAGGCAAGAATACTGGAGTAGGTTGCCATTTCCTCCTCCAGGGGATCTTCCCAACCCAGGCATCAAACTGGCGTCTCTTGAGTCTCCTGCATTGGCAGGCAGATTCTTGACCTCTAGTGCCACCCTCCCTCAATATTACCCCCTTCCTCCTAGGAGAGCTAGTCGTGCCCTTGTGTGGATTTCTGTAATTTTCCACAATTTCCCGTTGTTCCTCATTTTGGTTTAGTCTAGCTGGCTTCCATGCAGTTTACAGTAAAAGCCCCTGACAGCTGTCCATTTGCTTCAGAGGCCAGTGGGGCTGGGAAGAAGAAGGTTCGGGCTTCCAAGCTCAGAGAGGAATTCAAGCAGAGAAGTGACTGGTGGCTACTGCAAGCATGGGTGAGTGAGCCAGTTGGCCAGTTCCCGAGGAGTCTGTGAGAGAGAGACGTGTGTGGGGAAAGCCTGAAACCAGTCACTGACCCTGTGGCTTTAACTGGCAGCTAAGTCTCTTCCCCGACATCCAATAACAGCGCTGGGACCAGAGGGGGCAATATTTTCATGCCTTCTGATGCCCAGAATTGTAATTGAAACTCCACAGAAAGAAGTCCTTACCTAGCATGGAGGTAGCCCCTGGGAGGGCTCCAGAGAACCCTGCCCCTCATATTCATGCTCCCCTTGACTTGAGGGTGGCCATAGTGACTTCTAGAAAATAAGAAGTGCTGGGGTATCACTTTTAAGATGAGATTACAAAACAGACGGCAACTCCCCCGCTTGCTCACTGTCTTTTGCTGGCTCTTTCTGAGGGAGGCCTGACGTTATGTTGTGAGCCGTCCCACGGAGAGGCTCATGGGGTCAAGGTCAAGAGGGTGGCCGCTGGCCAAGAAGCACAAAGTGAGCCTGGGAGCAGACACTCCCCCCAAGCAGCGTGAAGACAAAGGTAGCTCCAGTCCTGACCCAGAGGATGCAGCTAAGCTGCACTGGATTTCTGACTTAGAAACTATAAGATAAAAAATGTCCGTTGTTTTAAGCTACTAAATTCTGGAGTCGTTTGTTACACAGCACTAGCTCACGAACACACACAGGTCTGTCAGGCACAAACTAGATTTGGAAGTTACCTATGCCAAATAAAATGGAATATTCTTCTTTCTACAGTGATAGGGCAGAATCAACGAAGGAAATAAATCCTGAACGTTCTTTCTACCTCTGACTTCCCCCAACTAAAAAAGTGGTACACAGAAATTCTTCTGGCTGAAAGCAAAACTTACAAATTTTTTGTTTGGGTTCTGTTACTACTCAACTGAAACTTCAGTTACTTCTCCGTGGTCTAAAGACTGTCCTCAAGGAGACATGAGAATTTCACAGAAACAATGACCAAAAAATGCAATTTCTTCATATGTAAAAAAAGATACATATAAGGAACTAATATGGAAAAAGAAAACATGTTTATGCACAACAATATGCCACAGAAGAGACGTTAAAATTAATCAGGGAGCTAGAAAACACTGCCTGTTAAAACACTGCAAATAGAAGTGAAGTTAATAATGAAGTGAACACTAATAAATCATTCTGGCATTTCCTACAGATAGTCTTAAATCTCTTATTTCCCCACAGTAGTTCTTTAATCCTGTGCTAGATACCACCAAACATGTAATTTCCTCCCCTCTTTTAATTTCCCAAGAAAATATTTCCATCTTTTATACAAAATAATAAGAAAGAAACATTTACCAGTGAGCCTTTGTCTTTTAATGACTTAACAGAATATAGTCTTTCCGGAATCAGGCAATGCCAACTTTTATGCCCCGGTAATTTGAGGTTATTGTGAGTGGCATTAAAAAGTCGAGTCTTTGTGGTGGGGCTTGCATAGGAGCGGGCTAAACAAGTCTGATACCCTCTTCTCAGCCTCCCATTAGAACCCTCATGATGACACAGAAAGAAAAAAATGTCAATAGCAATGAAGGCGGAAGATAAGAGCACAGCACAGGCCAAAGTCCAGGGGTTTTCCATTAATACACGGTTGATGTTGGAGGGAAGCTGAGAAAGGCATGTTTGGATCACACATCTCAAAGCCCAGAAGCTATAAAATAGGACAAAGCAGATGCCCCCCCAAGGGCAGGAAAGGACCTTACCTCAGAAGAAATTAAAATGGCCATCAACCTCCCTAGTAATCCAAGAAATGGAAATTAAAAATACCATTTGTAGATTCCCATTGACAAATGCCCTAGCTTCAGAGAAGGAGGAAGCCGGTGGCAGACGGACAGAGTGTGTGGCAGTGTGGACAGCAATGCAGGCGTCTTAGAGGGCAGTCTGGAAATAAGCGCCCAGAGCCTGAGAGTTTAAGGCCTCTTCTTTTTTAAACCCTTTCTTTGTGGAAAGAAGGAAGGGGGATGGGAGGATGGTGGAGAGAAAGAGAAGAGAAAAATTACAGTGAGCAGACTCCTAAAAATCATTTTTAAATTACTTTAAAATTACTTTTTAAATAAGAAAAAAATATTGAAAGTGGTTTTGGTAGCTTTTTGAGATCAGAAAAGAAATAATTTCCTTAAAATCCATAGCATTAAAAATAATACTGAATTTCCTTTTCAAAGCCTGTATTTCCTATATTAGTTATTTAAGATCACAGAAGCAGAAAATGGGGGGAAACAGCGCAAGAGGGCCCCAAACGAGATCACATGCCCCAGACTTAGTGAAAGAGCTGATATGAAAACCAGCCACACGGTGTCAAGTCCATTTGCTCATGGACAGATCTATCAGTTTCTCACGGACATTTGAATTTAATCGGAAATTAGGCATCAAGTCTAAACTCTAATTATCTGACGGTAGAATTTCTCAATTTTAGTTGTCAAAGCCATTTTATCTGTTTGGCATTTGACATAATATTTGTGTGTTTATAAAGGCAAGAACTAACATTTTTAACGAATAGGCCCAGGGACCTGAAACAAAGACTGCATTTAATTTTCACAGCATCCTAGGAGTGGGTGTTGTGATTGATGACTGCTGCTATTGCTGCTAAGTCGCTTCAGTCGTGTCCGACTCTGTGCGACCCCATAGACGGCAGCCCACCAGGCTCCGCCGTCCCTGGGATTCTCCAGGCAAGAACACTGGAGTGGATTGCCATTTCCTTCTCCAATGCATGAAAGGGAAAAGTGAAAGTGAAGTTGCTCAGTCATGTCCGACTCTTCGAGACCCCATGGACTGCAGCCTACCAGGCTCCTTCATCCATGGGATTTTCCAGGCAAGAGAATGGAGTGGGTTGCCATTGCCTTCTCCGATTGATGACTAAACAGTACCTAAGCAAACTGTCAAAGGCCATCTAGGTAAAGTGAAAAGGGCAATCCAGGACCACCTCATGCCAAAGCTGGGTATCTTGGTGAAGCCCCACTTTGTGACTTCAAAAAAAAAATACAATTTATTATCAACACATACTCCAGCAATTTTCAGGTTAATTAGGTTAATGCAACCATCACAAATATCTTCCCTTTATGATGTGGCCTTAGTTTCTAAATCAAGCATTCCTCGATACAGACTGGAAGCCTTGATCAGTCAATTGTCAATGGAGGACTCACAGTCACTCTCTGTGCTCCCAGTAGGGGAGACGTGTGGCCAATGGTCCAACCAGGGATTCACGGTCAGCACCTCCTTCCTCTTCACTCCAGGAAACAGAGGAGACTCTCCCCACACCCAAGACCTCTCCTGCCCTAAAGCTTAAGGTTCAGAGTAGAAACCATAGGAATCCCTTATTCAAGGCTGCTCTCCAGAATTTCGTGAGCCCATACTCTGTAACAGAAACGGTGCTGGATTACTAGATCTTCAAATTTTTGCTAACATGCCTGACTCCACATCATGAAGCAAAATGAGAAAGGCCTGACTCACTGTGTGGGTCCCCACTGGTTCATCTGTGAACGGAGTTGGACTGACTGCCCCCGCCGTGAGCCCTTGAGTTTCAACATTCTATGGCTGCAAATACATATCTGCATGTACATTTTGTCTTTCCCTTCTTCCCCAGTTCACTTACACACTGGCAAACAGAGTGCAGGTACATTTTATGTGGTTTTAAAATTGACGTGAATTTGAAAGCTGTATGATTGTAAAGGGGTTTATAATAAAGTTTCATTTTATGTGTGAAAATCCAAATTCCTCTAAATTAAAACAAATTATCAAGAACCGTATCATTTGGGGGACTTCCCTGGTGGGCCAGTGGTGACAATGCTGTGCTCCCAATGCAGGAGGCCCGGGTTTGATCCCTGGTCGGGGAACCAGAGCCCCCATGCTGCAACGAACACCCAGCTCAGCCAGATAAGCAAATAAGAACCGTATCATTGCAAGGTTGGCAGGAAGTGAACTGTCAGCTCTGTTAAACTCCTGCCCCAAACCAGTTTAAGTATTTGCACTAACCAGACCACGACAGGGCCGGGATGGAACCCTGGAAACCCAACACCTCAGTCAGACTCAACGTTTCAGACTGGAAGTGACCTTGTCCTGCAAATGCCCTTCCCTTCAACTCAGCTGAAGTGTTGCCCACTCGAAGAAGTCTTTTCTGAGTGACACTCTCAGCTCCCCAGTGCCCACCCTGGACCATCAACATCCCCACTGCACCCTAAGTGCTGGTCTTCTTATTTCCTCTCTCATCAGGAGTCCATGAGTTCCCTGGGGGCAGGGGACAGTTGGTTAGCTTTTCATCCCCAAGATCTAGCAAACAGACAGGCTCAAGTGGGTGTCCTGTAGATGTCTGATCAATCAAAGAGCAGAATCCTTTCCTTTTACAGAGGAAGATCTGAGAGGAGAGGGTCTTTCCTGGACCACACGGTTCCCAAGGACGGGAGCTGAGACCGATCCCAAGTCTCCTGGCTCCAACAGCTTCACCTGCTGGTCACCTGGGACGGTGATGGTTCTGAACCTTCACTCAATCAGTTTAACTCACCTCCAGAACTGATGCAAAGGCAATTAATGTCTCTAGAGCAACCAAGACAGCGCCTTTGAGAAAATTCTCCTCAAAGAGCCCATCCCTCTGGCCAAGCAGATAAAAACTGCTTGATACATGCTTACTCAGCACTTAACGTAAAGACTCAGTCTCTTTTTTCCTTGCAACATCCTACTTGTCTTGGTGTTTCTTAAAATCAGACACTGTTTCCTATGATTGTTTCAAAGCAAAATTTGTCTCTCTGCTTCTAATTGGAGGTAAAGACATGACCACAGTTTTAATATCAGGAATGGAAAAACACAACATAGAAAATAGGACTGAAACTTAGTTGCTCATTTGCCCACTGACTTCAGGGAAAACAAGAGAACTCCACCTCTGCCCACATGCCTGAGCTGCTGGGGCTCCTGTCCCTAGCAGAGCAGATTCATCATGAGTCAGCCCACAGAACAGTGGTTAACACAGGGGAGGTCCTGGGCCCTGGGGCTCGGCAGGGAACAATGACGGAGTGATGCTCACGCAGCCTCTGTCACGTGCAGACGTGCTCACACCAGCTGCTGGGCGGCGTGTAGCCCTCCTCCTGCTGTGTCTCCCCCAAACCACAAATCACACGGTGCCAACACTACGCTGATCTCGAGCCCTGTGATCAATTCACTGTGCAAATCATCCCCAAGACCAGGACGTGGAGGTAGGGAGAGGTCTACAAACACAAGGGCTCTTGGCTTAAATCCAGGTTCCAGAAGATGCATTTTGAGATGGCTTCTGAAAAAATGAAGCAGCAAAAAGACTGGGTGGGAGGGACAGAGGGGAGAGCTGGGGACAGGAGGAGCTGGCCAGCCATACACAGGGCCCCTCTGGTGCCCATTAGTGACTGCTGTTAGGTACCACTTGCTGGAATCCCACATGTAACTTCTCGTGGCAAACTCATCACCTTGGCTTGAGGAAGGTCAAGGAGGAGCCAATTCTTTCACTCAAGCAGGACTAGACTCAGGGCTGCAGTGGAGATAAAAAAGGAAAGAAAACCAATGGCAGGTGGGTGGTCTTTGTTCTAGCAGGCCTCCTATGCCAGCAACAGAACCTCAAACTCCAGGAAAATAAACAAAGCTGCAAGCAGCCTGCTGTGTGTGCGGAAGCCAGCAAGGTCACTGACCCTGCCCGCCCCAGAGCTTCCTGCAGACGGTGTGTCCACAGCCATGAGTGCTCGGGTGTGCGTACACATGCATAAACATGCATGCACACACACACATGGACATGGACACCTTTTCAAGTTGTCACAGGTGACAGCTTTTCGTACTCAGCTGTCAGCTCACGCTGTGGCCAGTGTGGGGGCTTTGATGACGAACACAGGCATTGCTCACAGCAGTCCTTAAAAAAAAACTGTCTCCTCTCGAGGTGATGACATTATCTTCTTGAAAAATAAAAAAGGAAAAGTAAATGCCAGCACTGCTTCTGAAATGTACTAAGCGCCGAGGCCGTAGGCGGCTCTGTGGATGAAGGACGCGGCGTGAGGTACCACGGGTGCCCCCCGCCCCCGAATGGACTCTCGGTTCAGATCTGAGCTGGGCTGATGTCCTCAGGGTCAGAGGTCACTGCTTTGGGCGTATCTGGCTGAGTTTCAAGACGCACCATACGGCTGACTGCTCTGGGGGGTCCTCTAGGGGGAGATGGGCCTTTGGGGCACAACCCTCCCCTATCACATTGGCTAGAAAGCCACCAGTCCCCCGCTTTGGGGGAACTGTTCTCGGCTCATGGTTTCCCAAGGAAGGGCTCAGTGACATGGTCTTCAAGGCGACAAAGATCCCTGTGATGAACGAGGCCTTGCCTGGGCCCCACGGTCGCTTCGGCGCCATAGCCAGGTGACCAGGGACCTCGGCTTCCTGGCTGCAAATGACCCCTGTGCCCTCCACGCAGGTCTGTGGGTGTGCACTCTCACGACATTGCTGCAGCTTTCAGAAAGGAAAGCAAAGGAAGCCCTGCCGTCCCCACTCCTGCCCAGCACCACCATCTGTGGTCCTGGGTGGGCATATGGGGTGGGCGTGGGGCACAAGTTTCTTCTGGAAGACGACGTAGCACCTGCAGGGGTTTAGACATTTATCAGCCCCATGCATCTCCCTGTGTCTGGTGACTCATACGCTCCCAGGATGGCCCCTGAGCCCCTGCCTCTGCTAGCCTCTCAGTCCTCTTGCTCTGTTGCACTTCAGACCTGACCTTTTTTCTCGCTGATTTGGCCTTTCTTACACCATTCCTGTTGCTGGTGGAATGTGGCAATGGTCAAACACAAATGTGTTGATCGCTCAGTCATGTCCGACTCTTTGCGGCCCCATGGACTGTAGCCCGCCAGGCTCCTCTGTCCATGGAATTCTCCAGGCAAGAATACTGGAGTGGGTTGCCATGCCCTCCTCCAGGGGATCTTCCCGACCCAGGGCTTGAACTCAAGGATCAAACCTAGGTCTCCTGCATTGCAGACGGTTTCTTTACCGTTTGAGCCACCAGGGAAGCCCAAAACAGAGATGAGCAGCCTTAATTTTCATTTTTTACAGCAGCCCCATATTTTAGGTCCCATTCTCTCATCGAAATATTCATTCAACTAATAATTATGGATTTGGGCTTCCCTGGTGGTCCAGTGGTTAAGACTCACTCCGCCTTCCAGTGCAGGGTGTATGGTTCCATCCCTGGTTGGGGAACTAAGATCCTGCATGTCACACAGCACAGCCAAAAAATAAATAAATAGGTAAACAAACAAAATCACATCATAAAACAAAAATTTTTTTAAAATAATTACGAATTACTTAGTACACAGATTAATAGTCTGGGAGGAGAAGATTGGCCAGGTCCACATTTGGCACCATGGTACGGCAGAGAAGGGCACTCAGGGTACTGTAGCCTGTCCACGGGGGTGACGTGAACATGCTCCCAGAACCTGGACAAAATTATTTTAAGAGCAAACTTAGATAGATTCAAAATATCGTTGATCTGTGCCAAAAGCCTGCACAAAATGCTCACAGCAACACTACAAGCACATCGATAGCAGGATATATTCATAAGTTACATATTACTGTACAGTAAGGATATCAATGTAACCACTGCAACACACAGACATAATTATAAATGTGATGTTGAGCAAAAAGAGTACACTGGGAGTTTCATTTACATGAAGCTCAAAACAAGCAAAATTAAACCTACGATTTATTAGAGGGCAGGACAGTTGTTGGAGAAGGAAATGGCTACCCATTCCAGTATGCTTGCCTAGAGAACCTCATGGACAGAGGAGCCTGATGGGCCACATACAGTCCATGGGGTCGCAGAGTCAGACAGGGCTGAAGCAATGCAGCACGCCCATGGGACAGCAGTCCCTCTTGAGAACACAGTGGCTTAGGGAGACAGGAAGGGGGCTGTGGGGTGCTGACAGTATTCTTCCTGCTGAGTGCTGCTCTGTGACCCCATAACTTTTACTGAGCTGTACTTATAATTTTGTACGCTTCCCTGCCTGTATATTGATTAAATGTTTACTTAAAAATGCATGTACCCATCTATTCGTACACGCAGTTGGTGCTAGTAGGCAGCTCTGGAAGTCACACAAGAGACTGTCTGAAAAACGACAGCTAAAGACGCTTGAGGTGCTCTCCGTTTACTGTGTGTGATTTGGCCTGAGCTCAGAAAAGAAAGCCTAACTGAGATTATAATCCCGCCAGCCAGAGCGCACTCAGTGCTCGGCTCAAAAAACAGTGAAAGAGACGCGGAGGGGAAGTTTGCAGTGTTTGTCCCTCTCGGTCCATCAGGAGGCCGGGAAGATTTTGGTCAGCAGAGCTCTGTTCAGTGGAGGGCATCATCGGGCCTTGCCATTCTCAGATGACGTGTCAAGTAAGGTCATCTCTCCCTTTGCTCTCACTGCCCACTTGCCAACTTCCTTCCAACCACATGTTCAGTGTCCCCAGCCCAGGACACAATGGAGAGGAGAGAAGGACATTCTGTCCCTATAAAACGGCCACACTAAATCGACAGGCATCTTTCTGATACCACAGACACCAAGAGGCCCCGGATGCAAACACTACTGAAAACAGAGATAAAGGGGAGCTCCTGGACCTGCTGGGCTCAAGAACCAGACCCTGGATGGTGAAGTCACCAGAGCGCAGAGCCCCGCCCCAGACACTCCCATCCTCCTGGAACTGGGGACTCAAGGCATGTTTCCGGTACTTGTATCCTAGGTGGCCACTCCCCACTGCTCCTTGGGAACAGAGGCTAGTCAGCCTTCCCAAGGTCAGGTCAGGTGAGACTTTTCAGTGGTCAAGAGGCTTTAGGACTCAAACAGCCAGAGTCAGGGGTCTGCCCCTAGCCTCAGGGGTTCCTTCAAGTAGTGTGACACTTGTCATAAATTGCTCCTCGGCTCCCCTGCTCACTAACACACAGAGAGACTAAGTATCACACTGGGGTCCTGGCATCCTTTCCAGTCCAACCTCTCAGTGAATCTGAATATTAAACAACAACAGGCTCGTCCAAGGATATTTCTGCTGAGTTGTCATTGTTGTTCAGTCACTAAGTCGTGTCCAACTCTTTGCAACCCCGTGGACGGCAGCATGCCAGGCTCCTCTGTCCTCCACTATCTCCTGGAGCTTGCTCAAATTTATGTCCATTGAGTAAGTGATGCCATCCTACCATCTCATCCTCTGTCATCCCCTTCTCCTCCTGCCTTCAATCTTTCCCAGCATCAGGGTCTTTTCCAATGAGTCGGCTCTTTGCATCAGGTGGCCAAAGTATTGGAGCTTCAGCTTCAGCAACAAGTTCTTCCAATGAATATTCAGGGTTGATTTCCTTTAGGATTGACTGGTCTGATCTCCTTGCAGTCCAAGGGACTCTCATGAGTCTCCTCTAGCACCACAGCTCGAAAGCATCAATACTTTATAATCCAACTCTCACATCTGTACATGACTACTGGAAAAACCATAACTTTGATTATACAGAGCTGCCCTGTCCCCTAAAACAAATCCCTCCATCCCTGCCTCCCCCTCCAGGAAGACCAAAGCCACAGCAGCCACAGCAGGGAATCCAGGGTCTGCTCTTTGCACAGCTCACTGTAAGCACAGGTGAAAGTGACCAGGCGTGCGGAAAGAGGAAAGTCACTTCATGCCAGCATTCTGACCATGGAGACGGAAAACTCCACAGAGGGGGCAGGGGGACCTCCTTGCACAGGGGCAGTGACTCCCCACTGGACCCTGAGAGGGGAGGGCAGCCGCAGCCAGTGCCAGCCTAACAGCCATGGGCTGCCAGAGGAACTGGAGAGCCCAGAATCCACTTACACTCACTTGCCTTCAATATGTCACATCCCAGTTGTTGTTTTTTTTTTTCCTTTTAATCTCTGAAACTATATTTTCTGCACTTCCTAATGAAAACTCAACTCCTTTTGTTCCTGCAGACAGAGCCAGTTCTGGTTGAAGCAAACTCATTCAGGAACATTGATGGGAGTCATCAGCGGCTGTCAGAGAAGGGCGAGGACTGTGACATCAAGTGACACAGTGGGAAGGGTGTGGGGTCTGAGAACGCTTACACGAGCAAGACCCTGGGCACGTCACTCTTCTCTGAGCCACGAGTGCTCGTCCATAAAATGAAGGGCTGGAAACTGATGCTTCTGAGTTCTCTTCCAGATGCACAATGGATGGGTAAGGAGCCAATTTCAGATCAGAAAAGGCCTAGATTCCAAGCTATGATTCCATTACTAGCTATGTGACTCAGGCAAGTTGCCTAACCTCTCTGAACCTCAGTTTCTTAATTTGTAAAAAAAAAAAAAAGCAATAGTAATTATATATAATGATAACATAGTATATAATATACAAATACTATAATGCTACAATAGCAATAATGAAGACTGGATGAAATCAATACGTATGGCATTTAGTGAGGTACCCGGTACAGTGTAAATAATAAATGTGCATGCTAAGTCACTCCAGTTGTGTCCAAGTCTGTGCGACACTGTGGACTGTAGCCCGCCAGGCTTCTCTGTCCGTGGGATTCTCCAGGCAAGAACACTGGAGTGGGTTGCCAGCCCTCCTCCACGAGATCTTCCTGACCCAGGGATTGAACCCTCATCTCTTATGTCTCCTGCGTTGGTAGACGGGTTCTTCACCACTAGCGCCACCTGGGAAGCCACTAAATATTTATTATTATAGCAAAAGGCAAAAAGAGCCGCAAGTGTTTTCACTGACAGAATCTCAAATGGGACACAGATTGTAACTGGGGCAATAACAGCTAAGGTAATGGTATGAACGTTCAGAAAGGGCTGAATTACCATCAGATCTGACCCTGACTCTTTAAGTAACTGACGCTGGCTTTACTGGCAGCTGTGAAACATCGTTTCTATAGGCAGTTGCTGAGATTTTAGTGCACGTTCACGGAAGCTAATCACAGACACTAAGAGAAGGCGAATGGTGCTGAACAGTCAATTTTGTTTTCATCTTACAGAGAGCAGTAAGCTATTAAGAACAATCTGTGCTTAACAGCAAGATGTAACAGACAAGAGGGGCCAGCTCCCCTGGTGTCCTCCACTAAAGAATCTCCTTAAGAATAACAGCATCAACTATGCCTGATTTAGAAGCGGATACATTATTTAATGATGGGCTGCATAAGCTTTATTTCAGAAAATAAAACATCAGTCTTATGACAGTTATACACATGCCTTGTTCAATGTGCCGAATACTAGGATTTTGTCTCTCTTCTGGGTTCTTTTGAACTTTTTTTCTTGACAGTGAAATACTAGTTGTATATAAAGGCAGAAACACAGGCATTTCCTGGGGTTAGGAGAAGTATTTAACTGTAACATGTAAAATACGTAACTCCTCAATAATGACGACAATAT
The DNA here is from genome assembly GCF_054371585.1 of Giraffa tippelskirchi. Taxonomy (NCBI): domain Eukaryota; kingdom Metazoa; phylum Chordata; class Mammalia; order Artiodactyla; family Giraffidae; genus Giraffa; species Giraffa tippelskirchi. The sequence goes on along the minus strand of NC_137283.1, from coordinate 156,957,882 downwards.
GGCTTGAAGAATATTTAGCATTGCTGAATCCTATATTCTCTGTTTTGTTTTTTTGCCTCTCGGCTTGCAAGATCTTAATTCCCTGACCAGGCATTGAAACTATGTCCCCTGCAGCGGAAGCAGAGAGTCCTAACCACTGGACTCCCAGGGAATTCCCGAACCCTGTATTCTGATGAGTGCAGGAATTAGAAAGTACGCATGCTGAAAGACAGATGTATTTTTGATCTGTCCCAACAAGATCACCCACATCAAAATAAGCAATGCATTTATTACTGCTCTTTCCCAAAAGCAGCCTACGGTATGTGTCTGAATGCTTTTGAAGCCACAGACTGTGTTCTACGTGGTACAGAAATGTCGTGCCAAGATGAACTGTAAAAATCCTAAGGGAGGAAACAGCCAAAACCCAGAGCACAGCTGCGATGCTCCACAGGTCCAGGCGGCCACAGGCTAAGGAGGGGCTCTTGGATGGGCAAGTCAGCCTGGCAGGGAGCCCCCTGGCGGGGGGGCGGCCAGGGGTGTGGACCCTGGTTCGGGGTGGTGGTGTTTAGTCACTCAGTCGCGCCCAACTCTTTGCAACCCCGTGGACCACAGCCCGCCAGGCTCCTCTGTCCATGGGATTTCTCACCCAAGAATACCAGAGTGGGTTGCCATTTCCTTCTCCAGGGGATCTTCCCAACCCAGGGATCAAACCTGCGTCTTCTGCATTGGCAGGCGGGTTCTTTACCACTGAGCCAACGGGGAAGCCTCCTATATCAGGGCAACTGGGTTAAATCCTGGCTCCACGCTTACTTGCTACGTGATTTCAACTTCCCTAACCTCCCTCTGCTTGAGTTTCATCAACTCTAAAATGAAGATAAGCATCAGACCTATGCAGGAGGTAACTGTGTAATGTTTAATACAAATAATGCACTTAAGGTAGTGCTGCTCACTGCTCTCCTCAATGCAGGTTATTACCACTTTTGAAACGCTCCCATTCATCACCTCCACACCCAGGGCACGTGGTGTGTGCCTCTGTGTCTAATAAATCAAGACCACTAACAGGTACGACAAACACCTTGTCTATCAGTTACCATGAATACAATCAACTGCACAAACATTACCAGAGTAGCATTTCCTTATGGAACTGTTCTGGGCTTCCCCGGTGGCCCAGCGGTAAAGAATCCACCTGCAATGCAGGAGACCCAGGTGACACCTGTTTGATCCCTTGGTTGGGAAGATCCCCTGGAAGACAGCATGGCAATGCACTCCAGTATTCTTGCCTGGAGAATCCCATAGACAGAGGAGCCTGGTGGGCTACAGTCCATGAGGTCGAAAAGAGCTGGACATGACTGAAGCGACTTAGCAAGCATGCATGGCATTGTCCTAGGTTCTACACTGAACTCACATACATGGGTCCTCTAGAAAGTCACAGGATGTAAAGAAATTAGGACACACAACACATGCACTGAACAAACATGGAAATGAAATCTGCTGGACATTTACCGTACTTGCTAGTGGATGTCCTGTCATATGAAATTTTTCTTCCCCTCTACTCACTAGGGCTTCCCTGATAGCTCAGTTGGTAAAGAATCCACTTCCAATGCAGGAGACCCCGGCTTGATTCCTGGGTTGGGAAGATCAACTGAAGGGATAGGCTACCCAATCCAGGATCCTTGGGCTTCCCTTGTGGCTCAGCTGGTAAAGAATCTGCCTGCAATGTGGGAGACCTGGATTCGATCCCTGGGTTGGGAAGATCCCCTGGAGAAGGGAAAGGCTACCCACTCCAGTACTCTGGCCTGGAGAATTCCATGGACTGCATTAGTCCATGGGATCAAAAGAATCAGACAAGACTGAGCAACTTTTGCTTTCTACTCACTAACCACTTATTTTACTCTACCCCACCACTCCATTCCAAGCAGAATGATTGGCTCTGTATCATAGAAAATGACACCAGGAAGCAAATATATTAAGAGAGAAATACCTGACCCAGGGTGATTCCTCTTTTTACTTTACACCTTAAAATTCCATCTGACCTCAGCAGTAAAGGGAACCACCATCCAGGTAGAAACCACCATCCAGGTAGAAATGTGAGGTGAGCAATCAAGGCTGTTTTGTCCCCACAGTGTGACTCTGGAACTCACTCACGAAAAAGATCTGAACATTGCAAGTAGATTTAGATGACACTGAGGCCTCGGCTCCGAGATGAAGACGGGTTGGCAAGGGTGGAGTTGGAGTCAGTTACTTTCCACAACTTGATTTCTAGACCACAAAGGTAAGTTCCGATTACATTTTTAATCATTTATATCAGTAATTTTTTAATCCTAAAAAGAGGGGAAAAAAATTAAAAGGGAAATGGCAAAATCATAGGCAGCACACGTAAAACTGAAGCCACTGAAGGGCCGGTGGTTTCCGAGGAGGAGGGACGCTCCTGGAAACTGGGGCCCCGAGGCCGTACGTGGTTGCTGGGCAGGGCGCTGGGTCGCACGGCGGACGTGCCCGCTGCAGTCTGCACAAGCCCATTGTCCCCGGTGACCCTCTGCTTCCTGCTACACCCATCTGTCCACATGTGTTTCTTCTTTTGCAGACTGCAGAGCAGGCCAGAGGCAGAGCCCTGGAAACAGCGAACTTTGGAAGACAGGCCAAGAAGACACAGTGACTATGAAAGAGTGTTCAGAAAATAAAAGAAAAATTTGAGAGAGCAGCAGCAGCAGAAAGCCTAGAGGCGAAAGCTCCGGAAGAGGTGAGATTGTCGAGTGCTGAGGGGCCAAGTAACACGTGGGTGAAGGAAGACAGCTCACCAGCAAGCTGAGACGAGCTGGTGTGGCCATCCAAGCCTCAAGCCTGGGACTTTGGACACCGAGGACAGGAAGCTCAGGACAAGCCAGGCCTCTGCTGTCCTAGGTGCCTCATTCCCTCTGGTGGACAGACAGCTGTCTGGGGGGCCTTGTGGAAGCACAGTGGTGTCTACTACCCAACATCCAGACAGGCTGTTTTCCTTTGCTGCCGACAGTGGCTCACACTGACATTTCCCCTGAATAGAACTCATCCATTGATAAGTTTCACATAAGTGAGCACATGAAGGCTCCCTAAAGTTGATGGGCTTGTTCACGCCTCCATCGAAATCCTGTATCTAATATACTCTGGAAAAGACTTTGGAAAAGTCGGGCTTGTCATTGCTAAGTTTACTATCATTGCGTGGTTTGGGGAGAGGGGCCTGGAATATTAACTAAAACGAATGAGGAATAATGTTTGCAGGGAATGACAGAGGTCTGCATTATCGGAGGCATGAATGGCAATGGCAGAACAAGAGACATCAGTCTAGTGTTGACTCTGGGAGAGGCGGGAGTTGGGGATGTGTGGCCCTTGACAAAGAGATTCCCAGAGTCACAGAAGCTTGGATTCCAAAGTGACCTCAGAACTCATTTAGTTCAGGAGTTTCTCAGTGTTTCTTGGTCTCTCCATTTACATGCTATTAAACTTCGATTTTTTTTCCTCCTGTCTAAGAAAAAAGACATCATCTAGTTCAATCTTTTCCTTTTCCTCGTGGGGACGTTGAGAGAAAGGTTGAAAAAAAAAACATACTTGTCCAATGTAGACACTCGTGGTTAGACTTTGTGTTGAGGGAGACGTAGAAAATTTCTAGAGGCAGATGGAAAGATTGTACTGAATCAAGTGAATGACATCAAAAGGCCCACCCTGATGAGAAACAGAACCTGTTATTTAACCATTGAGAGAGTCTAGGATAGGATATTCTCTGAGAGGCTAAGTTGGCAAAAGCCGTTCACCACAAGAGTGACAGTGTCTTCTCACCAAACATCGACACCCCGGGGAGAATTGAACAAGAAGTGGAAATCAGCTGTCCGCATGGAAGCTCACCTGCTCTATTTTGGAGCCACACAGGCTTGAGTTTAAACTTCACCTGCTCAGGGTTTCACCAGGCTGTACTCAGTTCCCCCTCTATCCAAAGGATTCTCCTGCCTGTGCATTAATTACTCCTTCAAATCATTCATTAAAAATATCTTACAAGGTGGGACTTCCCAGGCTGTCTGGTGGTTAAGACTCCATGCTTCTTATGTAAGGGATGCAGGTTTGATCCCAGGTCAGGAAACCAAGATCCCACATGCCATCTGGCACAGCCAAAAAAAAGTCTTATGTGGCAAATGTTGACTGGCCACCACAGAAATGGAAAGCTTACACTTTTAGAGGAAGGCTCATTTAATCCTCCTTTTTAAAAAAATGTCTTTATTTTCCACTTCTGATCCCTGCCTCCCTAACCGTGAGTAAACATTTCCCCAACCTACAACGATGTCAGGGTTTCAATAACTCAAGACAGACAGTCTTTATACACCTTAACTTATGATAGTCTTTAATCAAAGGCTTTTCCAAATAGATGACAGCTGCTGGTTTCCCCAGCCACACGATAGCTTGTTCCCCCATGGAACATTAATTGATTCATCGATGTGGCTTCCTTTTACAAGAATCATGTTACTTTGTCACTCTTCTGCAACCAATCACATTTGCTTAAGAGCTCAGGAGCCTATATGTTTAAAATTATTATGCAATATTTGACATGTAGAAATATAGAGAGATGGATAGAAAGAAAGTTATGAGATAACCAACAAGGACCTACTATATAGCGCAGGGAACTGTACTCAATATCTTGTAATATCCTATAATGGAAAAGAATCTAAAGAAGAATAGATATCTAAAAATGAATCCCTTTCCTATACATCTGAAACTAACACAACACTGTAAATCAGCTATACCTCAATAAAAAAAATTTAAAGTTATGAAGCCCCAAATAAAACACCCCAGTTTTATCAATAGACTAAAGATTAGATCTCATTATCAATGCCAATGGAGGTTAACTTTGCGCTCTGCCTGCATCTCACCTTCACAACTACCCCTCCTTAGAGAACAACCCTTGCTTTTAAACATAGTTTTCGCACATATGGATGTATCCTAACCATATACTGCTTAAATCTACTTGCTTTTGAGTTTTATAAGTGTGGTATTTCACTGTAGGTAATATTTGGCAACTTGCTTTTTTAAATTAAATATTAAGTTTTTAAGATATATCCATGTTGCTGAATGCATCTGTAGTTTCTTCATTTTCCACTGCCATATAATAGTCCTTTGTGTGAATATGCCACAGTGCATTTTGTTGTTCTGTTCTGGGACACTGAGATTGGTTTCAAGTTTGGGTTTTTTGTTTGTTTGTTTGTTTTGCTCTTATAACAAGTATTGTAATGAACATTCTCAAACATGTCTCTTGAAGGAATTTCACATTTTTTCCTGGTATATACACCTGTAAATGTGTATTTACCTTTGTTAAGTCAAAGGGTATATGCATGTTCCACCTTATAAGACAGTACAATCTTCTCTCCCAGAGTGATCATGGTACCAGATGACACTTCCACCAGGAGGACATGAGGGGCCCTGTTCCCACACACACATCATTGCCAACACTTCATATTCTCGTGGGAGTAAAGTAGTATGTCACTGTGATCCTAATTTACATTTCCTGGATTGCTAATGAGGCTGAGCAAGTTTTGATGTTTTTGTCTACCACCTGGCTCCTAATAATTTTAGGCAATGCATTTTGTAGCAGTGCCTATCAAACTACTCATCAGCCCAAAATCTTCCCTGGAAGGATGGAAAATAGGACACATCAAAAGCACTGGTGGCCCTGAGTCTTTGTGTAATGGACCCTGTTGCTGACGCAGCAGTCATTCAACTTACTGCTGCTCCGTTAGCAGCAGTCTGTGGCTTGGGGATTTAAGCTCAGCTCAAAAGGTAGCCACGCATCGTCTAAGGGACTCCCACTCCTCTTGCATTGATTGGTTCAGGAATGGAGATAAGAAACTAGTCTGTCTAAGGAGATACAAAGAGAGAGACTACTGGAGACTTCTGGGAAAATCCACCTGCTTCCAGCAGCCATCCTGTGCTCACAAGGAGAACCAATCAAGAATAAAGTTGTCTGTGTGGAAGCAGAGCAGACAGACGGAAAAAACCTGGGTCTTTGATAGCACTGCTGAACTGCCAGATGAGTCAACACTGAATCACTCTATCTTTAGGAGCCAATTTATATAAACCAATGCAATTCCCTGTTGCTTAAGCCAATTCAAACCTGGCTTTCTACCACCTTAACTAAAAGAACCTTGATACGAGTTATGTGGTTTAAAACAAACAAACAAAACCAACTAAAATCGATGAGCCATGAATGGCATTTCTGACACTTGTAGCGAGCAGGCCAAGAGCAAATGGTGGAGTTGTGTAGACGAACTGATACCCCCGACTCTCACCACGTTAGTGGACTGGTGATTAATGGGAGGGGTGGACGAGGTGCAGGGATGATATTCAGAAACCTGTGATTGCAGAGCACAAGCTTCAAAACCTCCTAAAAAGCATCCTTCAGAATAGTTGTTATCAACTAAACTCCACTCAAGGTATCTCCTGGAAGAGCTGACTAATGCCACCAAAGTCTGATGGCTTTCTTATCCTCTCTCTCTCAGCACTCAGGTGAAGCGGGCAACTCATATTCAGTCATGGTGCCCTGGCTTATATAGACTTGTCTTCTTGAAGTTTCACACAATTACCTTCTTGGTCTTCCCTTCTAGGGTGTACATCCTAAAGGAAAGCATTACGCTGGCTTCGACTCTGCAGTCTAATTTCCACCCAGTATGAACTCTGGTCCTGCTGACAATCTCCATGGGCCCTGAGAGAGCCATTCATTCTCTGGGAGTCTCCATTTCTCTCTCTGCCACCAGAACAATTTACAGCATCACATACTAAATGGTCAATGAACGAGAGCTGCTGTTATTAATGACTGATGCTGCTAAGTGCCCATGTTCATGAACACGTGTAGTCAATGGCTGAGTCTTAGTCTCAGAATTCCTTCCAGCCCAGAAGAGAGTCCTGTGTCCCTAAGGAGTCTGAAAATTCTTTTCCTCTTTGAGAAAAATAAAGCCTCATTAAATGATAATTCTCATCAACAGAGGAGACTCTGAGCAACATATGTCAACCGAATAATGACGATGATCTTGTTATCAAATCAGATTCATCATAAAACCAACCACTGATACACTGCGACCAGTGCCATGAACCAGTGGACGGCGAAATCCATGATCTACACATGAGGAAACCAGCCACAGAGAGCTGGTCTTGACTATGCATCTCCAGATAAAACAATATTGGCTTTGGGCACCGAGGATCACTCTGAACATGAACACACTCTTTTTAACTTCATGTGTTTGTGGATCCAAAACAAGAGCTGACACAGGTTTAATATCAACACTTAAAGACTGCATTTCACTGGCAGTCCAGTGGTTAAGACTTCACCTTCTAAAGCAAGGGGTGCGGTTTCGATCCTTGCACATGCCTCCAGCCAAACAAACAAAACATATAAGAGAAGCAATACTATAACAAACTCAATAAAGACTTTAAAAATGGTCCACATCAAAAAATTCTTAAAAAAAGAAAAAATATATAAATATTGCATTTCATTAGTGCAATGAAATGTATCTAATTGCAGGCTATCAATGTAATCTTAACAAAAAAAAATTCAAGGATACAACTAATTTAGAGTAGAATAGATTCCCAGGATGATAAAGATCAAGAAATAGTTAATATCTCCCAAATCACATATTTCAATTTTACACATTTTTTTTTACAAACGTGTCCTAAAGCAATAGCATAGTTGTCTTAGAAATATTTGGAAACCATATAATGTATGTTGAATTATTTTTTGCAGTGGGAAAAAAAAAATCTGATAATCAGCCTTGGAGGAAGGAAGAAATAACAGCAGAACAAAAGGAAACAGGAAATCCAAAATGAGTCCACCCAGCACTGAGTTGAGATTTAAAATTTCAAACGCCAGAACTGAGGAAAGAAAAATCTGAATTTTCATTATTTGCTTTCTTTTCACCATTAGCTGTCCTGATTCTAAGATTCTTACCCAGCAGAAGAAACTGTAAATTAAACTCAGCCTTCCCAATACACTAAATAATGAACTTCTTAATGAGCCCACCATAATGGGTCTCTTCTTCCTGGAAACTGCAATTTACTTTGTTTTTCTAAGAAACATCTGCTGTGGTTTTGAAAGGTTGCTAAAGAAAGGTTTTTTTAAAAGGTGATACAAAGCAAGCAAAGTCTTTATTCTATTCTTCACTGAAAACATATTGAAAATGTAAACTTTTATTTAAAATTTCAAAAGCCATTTAAGGCTTGATCATTCTTCAGCTTCATGTAGGGACCATGGGCTCAGCTACCATGGATCATAGTCACTCTAAGGCGATGGCAGCGGCAGCTGGGGTGGGGCTAGTGACTGTGCCCTGTGGGCATCACTAATTGGAGAATATGAGTAAAGCCGTTTCCCAGGTAACCGCACCCCACATTCCTCCACCAATAAATCCTGTCAACCATCGAAATGTTCCTCATCCCAACTACTCGTCATGTCCTCCATCACCAGCCCCAGTCAAGTCCACCCTCTTCTCTCCTCTGGAATCTTGCAATAGCTTCTACATTTCCCTGTTTCCTCTCCTGCTCCCCTACACTCCACTCTCCATACAGCTGCTAGGGTGATTTCTTTTTAATGACTTCCCATTATACTCAGAACAAAACCTAATATCCTCACCATGGTCCATAAGGCTCTCCCTGATCTGGCCTCTGGCTATCACTCTGGCCTCATCTTTATCACTTTCCTCTTCATTCAAAGCACTCTGATCACAATGACCTTCTTCCTTTGCCCAAACAGGTCAAGTTCATCCCACTCAGGGCCTTTGATCTCCCTGTCCCCTCTCCCTAGAATGCCCTTCCCCCACATACTCAAGTCTGAATCCCGCACTTCCCTATATCTGCTCAGTGTCGCCTCTTCAAAGATGCTTTCCCCAACTATTCCTCTGAAACAGCCTAATCTGCCCCAAGTCACGGTCTGTTGTCTTACCCTCTGGAATTTTCTCCCAACAGTCATCGTGATATCGCATTACACCCCTATCTGTGGATGTGCAGTCTGTGACCCATACTAGACTTTAAGCCCACTGAAAGCAGAGACTGTGTTGTCCTCATTGTTAGCGCGTGGTCCTAGAACAAAGCCCAGTCCTCACTGAATACTTGTCGAAGGAATAAATGAATCTGTGTGTGTGTGTGTGTGTGTGTTTGTGCGCGTGTGTGCGCGCACTCAGTTGCATCCAACTCTTTGCAACCCCATGGAATGTAGCCCTCCAGGCTCCTCTGTCCATGGGATTTACAGGCAAGAATACTGGAGTGGGTTGCCATTTCCTCCTCCATGGAAGCTTCCCAATCCAGGGATTGAACCTGTGTCTCCAGTGTCTCCTGCATTGGCACGTGGATTCTCTACCACTGAGCCACCTGGGAAGCCCTTAAATGAATCTACTGGTCTCCTAAAAGCTACAGACTTAACAGATGCAAAATTCAAAGAAGTTTGTATTTCTTCAATATTATATCATACCAACATCATAAGCAGGTGGTCACTTGTATGCTTAGGATGATTTGTGGGGGAAAGCCAGTCCATCATGCAACATCGCACATAGCATTTTATGCCGCTCTTATCCTGTGAGTCTCCCTCAAGACTCCCATAAGGAACATCAGTAACCCAAGCCTCTGGTGAGCTCAGCTCTGACTGACTAAATGCTCTTTTGCCAAGGATTCCATAGCAGTGCCCGCACACCAAAGTGTTCTCTGATCCCCAGGGAAAGTTTAGCTGCAAGGGCTTTTTTTTTTTTTTTTTTGAGGAGCAAGAGGGCAAATGGGATTAAAACTGGGCAGGTTGTCAGCATTTTCTGTTTTGTTTTCTTCTTCAAGTTTTCAGAACTGAATACAGCATCTAACCACAAACAAAAACAGAGTCAAACAGTTCCATTTTAGCAAAGCAGTTAAGAACCCATGCGAATCAAATTAACATTGAGTGTATGGGGTCAAAACCTGCCCGGCCAGCTGTCCCTGCCTAATAGCCATTGAAGTCAACTCAAAGTAAACACAGATAAAAATGATGGGTACCTTTAATCTATTAATAAAATCCTAGGTTTAAATTAACAGATGTTTGGGCACTATTTTTTGCATATACTACCACCTTTATTTGAATCTTCTACTTTTTATTTGGATGTTTCATACATGCAAAAGAGAGAAACAAAGGACAAGAAGGAGGGTGAATAAAGCACTAACATCTGTTTCAGTAACATGTTTTTTCTCCATGCTCAGTGGGGCAGACATTTGTTAAGAGATTCCAGAGATAATGTGCCTTAAAGACCTTGTACAAATAAAAAATAATCATCTGTGCAATGGTGATATCTATAATGGTGCTTTTCCGCCTCAAGTCCCTCAAGTGGCTTTGACTTAGACTTGACCTCAACTACTGGCTGGAAGAGGCATGGTGACTCCCCATCCCAGTCAGACTGATGAACTGATCAAAATACTCCCCAGTTCACACTTTTCCCACTCTGCTCCTGGTCCTTCATCCTTGGCACCCTCCTCAGTCACAGATGTCTTCCGTCAAAATAATACCCATTACAAAGGCTGCTTTCAGTCTGCCTCTTTAAGTCTACACCAGTTCCTCACTTCTCTGAACACTCATGGCTAATAATACTTCTCCAATAACAGTGCATTTTATAGCTCTCAAAGCTTTCTCATATCACTAGCTTGGGACACAAGACAAATATTATGATTCCAGGATATAGATAGGAAATAGGCAAGCTTCCTGAGTTTTCTGGTATAAGGGGTCACTTGCCTTCTACTGCGCTGTTATTGAGTTTGTCTTCGCCACACAAACTCTGGGAGACTGGCTTTGTCCCTTTGATGAGGTTCTAGGCTAGGAAAAGAAGAAAGTATGTCTCCCAGTGCTGGCCACATGGCAATTACTTTAAAACGTTTGTTGACGGGGATGGTGGAAAGAGCCATGAAAACTGGATTCTGATTCTGACTCACTATCACCAGTATAACTGGTGGCAAGACACCAAGACTCAGATTCCACATCTGCCCAAATGAGGGGGGATGCTGAAAGCTGGCACTAACTCTCTGATCCCATAATTCATGAGCCACATGCTCACAGACACTGCTTGTCCTTGGCTGAGGCCTTCTGGCAGTGCTATCAGAAGAGCCTTGCAAATCTCAAATGGTCAAATCTCCAAATTCAAGAACTCCTGTAAATGTGATGGAGGCTTCCCTGGGCCCACTGGAACCTAATCCTCCGAATTCTCCCTCCTGGGATTCACGCGCATGACGTGAATTACGCCCATAATGCTGACCATACCTCACGTTAGGGAGTGGTAATAGACCCATCACCAGTTAGTCTATTAATAGATTTTTGGGGGGGAATCCTCACAGGGTGGTAAAAACTCTTATTCCTAATCCATGAATGCCTAAATCCCATCATCTTCTCGAATCCACACCTCTATAACTACTGAACTTCCTGAGACCTAAGAACTCCACCCTTTCCAATTCCTGGAGTTAATGACGTTGGCAACAGAACCCACAATTGTTCCTAAAATGGAAATTCCTTCCCACTTTTCTCATTACTGTCATCATACTCCCTCTCCAGAGCCAGGAATCATTTTCAAAGCCAGAGAGTCTTGAAGTTCAAAGTCATGAAGTTATTCTGTATTTTGCCCTCAGTCTCCTTCTTAATGGGCTTCCGTGATGGCTCAGCAGTAAAGAAACTGCCTGCAATGCAGGAAACATGGGTTAGATTCCTGGGCCGGGAAGATCCCCTGGAGAAGGAAATGGCAACCCACTCCAGTATTCTTGCCTGGGAAATCCCATGGACAGAGGAGCCTGGCGGGCTACAGTCCATGGGGTCACAAAGAGTCGGACACGACTTAGTGACTAAACAACAACTCCTTCTCTCTCCAAGTCTATTCTGAGCAGACTCTGGCTTCTCTCCATGCCTCCTCGGCCAGACCCTGACCCTCCAAGGCCCCCGGTGGCTGGTCTCCGTGATGGCGGCAGCCTCCCGGCAACTCTTCTCTACTTACCCTAGTCCAGCCTACCCACAGCAGGGAGAACAACCATGGGTTTCTGCTTGGCTAGACCGCCCTACTTCTATACCCACAAAACGTTTTATGTCACTGTGTTCGCAAGAAGGGCAGATAAAGAGGAAGTGACAAAGGGGATAATGAGTTTGGTGTCTGTGATCGGTGTCAAAGGAAGCCCTTTGAAGGCTTGTGCAAGTTGGCATGTGTATTCATTTCCTAGGACTGCCATAAGGAAGTACAACAACCCAGGTGACTTAAAACATCAGAAATGTATTATCTGGAGTGGGAGGAGTTGAGAGATTGGGACTGACACATATATACTATTGATACTATATGTAAAACAGATAACTAATGAGAACATCCTGTGTAGCACAGGAAACAGTCCAAAAGGGAGGGGATGTATGTATGTTTATGGCTGATCCATTTTGCTGTGCAGTAGAAACTAACACAAGTTTGTGAAGCAGCTACTGTCGTTAAGTAAGTCATATCTGACTCTTTTGCAGCCTCATGGACTATAGCCCACCAGGCGTCTCTGTCCATGCAATTTCCCAGACAAGAATACTGGAATGGGTAGCCATTTCCTTCTCCAGGGGATCTTCCCAACACAGGGATTGAACCCACATCTCCTGCATCAGGAGGCGGATTCTCTACTGCTGAGCCACCAGGGAAGTCCCATGAAAGGTACAGACTTGATACAATGGAGACACAGAGAGGTGCTTTGGGAGCAAGAAGACCACAGACACTTTTTGATGTGGCCTTGTCTTCGGGCTGGTAGAAGTGTTTGTCGCAGCCCCTCCTGACTACACCAGCTCCAATTCAATAAGCATCATGGGGATCCGTGCATTTTCCTCCCTCTCACAGGCACTCTCTGTCGTGAGTGGGAATGTTTAAAACACCCTCCACCCACACGCTGCCTGACTGGTGAGAAGCCATCAGGCATTTCATTCTTTTATCTTGTACTGAGAGAGTGAAGAGAGAGGAAAAAAGGAGGCAAGATGAAAGCCCAAGCCTGTTTTGTCTTCTCAAAGGACAGCCTTTACTGGCATAAGAATGTTATAGATGTTAAATAAAAAGAATGTTAGTGTATTTTCTGAGTTCGTGCAAGTTTGCTGAATAATGTTAGTAAGTGCAATTTGTTCTTAAAGCAAATCTCATATTAAGACGTTCAGTAAACATCTATTGCATACCCACCTGCCACACGCAAATAAAAATGAAACCATGTAAACACTAGTGGGTTACTACAGAATGTTTATAACAATAATGCAAACTTAGAGCTCACCCTGAGAAAAACATTTTTAAAGATTCTCTGACCTCTCCTTTAAGAAAAACAGTGGAAAGAAACATTAGCTTATACTTGTCTGAGGACATTTCAGAGTTCCACACACAGCAGAGATACACAAAATGTTGACTCCCTGCAAGCATGTCTACAAAAATGACTATGGAGAACTTGAGCATTTTAAATTTAATTCAAGATGTATTTTGAGCTTTAAGATGAGAAAACGTAGAAGTCTAACTCATCATCATTAGATGCATTTTTGAGTACATGGTGCATAATGAATAGCAAGGATTCAGGCTTCTCTTTGTTTGTGTTTTATGTTGAAACCGCCTTTGGTTTTTTTTTTCCCTAGTGAAAACACTGCTTTAAAATTATAGAGTGCTGTTTTCAGAAAAGCTTATCTAGTTTAGCAATCCATAAGCCCATCCACCACCTAACACGCTGTAGACTGCACGTCTATCTGCCTGCAGAGTTCATGTGTTGAAACCTAACCCCCAGTGTGATGGTATCTGGAGGTCGTTCCTTTGGGAGGTGATTAAGTCATGAGGATGGAGCCCTCACAAATGGGATCAGTGCCCTTATAAAACAGAACCCAGACAGCTCTCACCTCTTTTGCTGTGTGAGGTCAGAGCAAAAAGAACCAGGAAGTGGATACTGGCCAGACACCAAAACTACTGGAGCCTTAATCTTGCATTACTTAGCCTTCAGAACTGTGAGCAATAGACTTCGGTTGTTTATAAGCCCTCATTCTATGGTACGGCTTAGGTGGTAAAGAATCCACCTGCAATGTGGGAGACCCAGGTTCCATCCCTGGGTCAGGAAGATCCCCTGGGGAAGGGAACGGCTACCCACTCCAGTATTCTTGCCTGGAAAATTCCATGGACAGAGGAATCTGGCAAGCTACAGTCCATGGGGTTGCAAAGGATCAGAGACGACTGAGTGACTAACATATTCTATGATAGTTTTGTTATAGCAGCCTGATCAGACTGAGACACAACATAAGGAGGATGGTGCTAGAGGCCAGCATGTTGGGAGGTGCTCCCTGTCCACCCCGCACCACCCACCCCCACTGGAGCCTCCACTCTGCCTGCACTATCCCCTGCAGATGCACCAAACATTGAATCAGAAGTGAGCTGGATGCAACACTGGGAGCCCAGTGCCCCTATGGGCAAGCATGGGAGCAGGGGCCAGCGGCCTGAAGGTGGCCCCTATCCTAGGAGGTCCATGGGTTAGTGAACACACTGCTGACATCTACAGCTTCGAGTCTGCATGCTGGACCAGGCCTGTGCCCTGCAGTGTCCTCCTTGCTCCCCCGACCTTGGAGCCCTGCTGCTCACCAACCGTCCCATCCTCTCCTTGTCCACATTTCCCGTCCCTCATCTCATCTCTTCTCAACCACACTCCTTGTTGCCGAAGCTTCGCAGCCCCTGCTAGCTGGGTCAGCCGAGTCCCACAGCCCCTCTCCTTCTCCCTGGGGCTGCTCCAGGCAGCAGAGAACTCATGGCCTGGGCAAGGTTCAGCTTCGGAGCAACACGCAAGCTGCATGTTAGTCCCCTATTGGGATTCCTAGGTGGCTTAGTTGTAGAGAATCCACCTGCCAATGCAGGGGACATAGGAGACTCAGGTTTGATTCCTGAGTTGCGAAGATCCCCTGGAGGAGGAAATGGCAACCCACTCCAGTATTCTTGCCTGGAAAATTCCATGGACAGAGGAGCATGGCAGGCTACAGTCTGTGGGGTTGCAAAGAGTCGACACGACTGAGTGTGCACGCAAATATTATTCTAAAACCTCCAACTACTCCCTGCTGTCGGGTAAAGCACAGACACCTTGGCTTCCCTTATACCCCAACCTGCTTTCCAGGATTATCCCCTATAACTAAGCTACAATCATTAACCCCAAATGATTGTACATTTCCCCAAAAATGCCTGTACTGTCCTCCTATATCTTTATTAATGCCATTCTTTCCTGCCTCTTTCTCCTGATAAAATCCTGCATCCCCCTAAGGGCACCTTCACTACGCCTCCTTCTCCAAACACCTCAGTGCTCACGCATCACAAACATCTGTTAAGCAAATGAAACAGGAGAAAACTTCTATTCTATTCCAATTTTAGGAAAAAAAAATCATAGTTTTGTTCTTGTTTTGTTGTTACCTATGACAACAAAATTAGAGCTATTTAAATACTCTAAAATATATAAGACTGCATCTCTTTGGTGTTTGGCAAGAAATCTACAAATGGAAGTTTGCACAGGGTAGTTGGGGGGGGTGGGTTGCAAAAACTCTCAATCTCTTTGGGGTACACTTTTCCCACATCCATTTTTTAAAGTTAGTTTATTTGGCTTCACTAAGTCCTAGTTGCAGCAAGCAAACTCTTTTTAGTTGCAGCATGTGGGATCTAGTTCCCTGACCAGGGGTTGAATCCAGGCCCCCTAAATTGGCAGGCAGTCTTAGCCACTGGACCACCAGGGAAATCCCTCCCACATCCATTTTTCAAAGGAAAGAAAAACAAACCTGAAGAGGCCTTCTACTAGGCCCTAGCCTTATTTAACCATGTAATGCAACTATAGAGAAAAGCTGAGATACCAGTTTCAACTTCTGTTATTTCTAGGGAAACATGAAATAGGAAAATACAGTCTTTTTGTGGGCAGGAAGACAGGAAGAACATTTCAAGTTGTCAATGAGCATATTATCACTATTGGTTTGGCTGTCCCTGGTTATTATTTAAAAGCAGGATATGTATTCAGAATATAAAACACATTTGAGATTGTGCATTCAGGAAATGAAATATATTTGAGGCCCTACAGCCGACAAAATGCAATTCAACATTCTCTCTCTTCAAATTTATTGGATTTTTTAAAAAAGTTATTTCCTTTTGAACTTCCTTAATGAAACAAAGCAAACTGCATTGCAATGAGAGATTTTACGGGAATCAGTGTTCCCAAAGGGGTTGAGATCTACAAAGAAAATAAGTTATGTTCCTCTTTATAAAGATCTGCCTCCAGTAGCAGGCCTCTTGCATGGATTTGGGAAGAACTTCAGAAGCCCGAGATTAAAGTCCACGTGTTGTTTCTTGGCAGCCCTCTCTCAACCTCACGTCATCAACCTTTCAAATGGAAATAATAACAAATGCCCTGCCTGTCCCTCCGGATTGAAAGATTCATAGAGGATGGATATTATTGTCGTCACTGCCATCGGATGTCTGCATGGAGGTCTGCAGAGCCTCCGAGGAGGGTGGGGCCAGAGGGTGGGGGTGTTGAGAAGGCTCAGGAGAGGCCAGGGAAGGGACAGACATCCTGGGACCTTGTGTCTCCCACCTTCTGAGCAACTGCTGGCAGGCAGAGCCCAGCATTTCACAGAGAGCACGAGGGTGACCTCTCACAGACTCTGGCCCTTCAAAATTTAGGGACTTTATAACGTTCCTTCCCAGGTGGCACTAGTGGTAAAGAACTTGCCTGTCAATGCAGGGGACCAAGAGATGCGGGTTCGATTCCTGGGTCGGGAAGATCCCCTGGAGGAGGGCACAGCAACCCACTCCACTATTCTTGCCTGGAGAATCCCGTGGACAGAGGAGCCTGGTGGGCTACAGTCAGTGGAGTCCCAATAAGTTGGACACGACTGAAACGACTTAGCACACACATGCAAAGGTACCTGAGAAATGATGAGGCCCAACCGACTTGTGTTGCAGCTGAGCAACTGGGGAATGTCCACAGCCTCTGAAGAGTCAGCACTTGCCGGGTTCTGGTGGGGACCCCACAGCTTTACAAACAAGGGCACGCAGAACCAGGTGAAAATACACTGCCTGGTTCTGCTCTTTCTCAGGCACTGATGCTTTGATACCTACATGTGCTGCTGCCTCGGTTTGAAGATTAGAACAGGGGACTGCGCTTGAATAGCAGGAGCCGTGGAAGTCGTCCGGGGCGGGACAATTTCCGAAGGCTCAGGTCTAGGCATCTTACCACGGGCCGGCCTATCGCCCAGACCTGGAGCTGTGGACACTGAGGGGCTGCCTCCCAGGAGAGGCTTCTGCACCCCAAACTCCCAGGATCCCCAGCACAGCATCAATGAACCGGACAAGAAGCTTCCCGGCAGAACCCCATGAATCTCCAGAGTCGTGCTGGCTCAGAACTCCTCCTGTGGGTGCCTCAGGCCCCAGGGTCACGTCCAAGCTCAACCTTTCTCTCACAGCAGCCAGCCCATGCAAGAAGGGCTTTTATATGGGTGACTATTCTCCCCAGGGGGGCTTCCCTGGTGGCTCAGATGGTAAAGCGTCTGCCTGCAGTGCAGGAGACCCGAGTTCGATCCCTGACTTGAGAAGATGCCCTGGAGAAGGAAATGGCAACCTACTCCAGTGTTCTTGCCTGGAAAATCCCATGGACGGAGGAGCCTGGTAGTCTACAGTCCATGGGGTTGCAAAGAGTCAGACATGACCGAGCAATTTCACTTTCCTTTTTCCTTATTCTCCCCAAAAAACACGTTTGATCAGCACACTGCAGGGAGTTCTGAATCCATCAGCTGCAGGAGAGGAAGGCGTCACTAAGGCACGGGAACAAAGCTCCCTCTTCTGTGCGTCCCGGTGGCTGCTGCAGGACCGCACTCCGGGGTCACAGGCCTGACTTCCTTTCTCTCTTGACCTGAGCAGGCTCGATCGGGGTTCCAGTTGGAGGCGGATGCGGTTACTCAGCATCACACTGGTCCTCACCCCAGGGCTGGGTACCCGCCTGCCCGTCTCCCTGTCTCTCGTGGAGTGACCTCCCCTGTGTGGCTGTAACCTGACCCTGAGCCTCCCGCCTGCCCGCCACCTTCCACGGGACCCTCATGGACAGCGGCCTCCATTTCCCCCAGGGGGTCACTGGAGGAGGAGAAAGAGGAGAGGCCACTGCATCAAGGCCTCAGGAAGGCCACCTTCTGTCCCTGACACGGTGGCCGCTCAGAGGGAACAGAGCAAAGGGAACAGAAGTTTCCGGGAGTATGCCCGAAACCCAAACACAGCTGGAGGGTCTAATTTAGGCTACAGCCCCAATGGGACACAGGACGCATTCAGCATATTTCCTCAACCAAGGGAACAGTCACACATCACAGGGTGACATATGACAACAAACAGACCCATCAAGAAGGGTTGTTAGGTGCTCCAGAAAGTAACACTTGAGGGTGGGGGGAGCCAGAAAGAGAGGGAGGGAGAGGGGAGGGGAGGGGGACAGAGAGAACAGGCGCTCATGTTTGCGAGAGCATCCAAAGCAACCAGCAGAGACCAACTCGCACCCGTACGTTTGGAAATCTCACTGCCGATGCTGCTCCTGAAGCCATGGAGGGCACATGAAGTCAGGGTGAAGTCAGGGATGAGAGCTCCTGGGGGAGAACAGTGGTGTCAAAGGACGCTCACCACCGACGTGATGTGGGCAAGTTTCTGAACCTCTCTAAGCCCTGTGCATCTATTCATTCAGTCAAGCTTTTGTTGCAAGCCTACTATGTACCAAACCCTGTGCCAGGCTCCAGAGATATAAAGCCAGGCGCTGAGGGGGGAGGGGGACAAGGAGGAGGGGTAGGGTGGGGGTGGAGGAAGGGGATGGGGGAGTTGGAGGGGGATAGGAGGGGTGAAAGGGGAAGGGGGAGTGGGGAGGAGAAGGAGGAAGAGAGCATGTTGACCACATACACGGAATCTAGAAGGACGGCACAGACGAGTCTGTTCACAGGGCAGCAGTGGAGATGCAGACACAGAGAGCAGACTTGTGGACAGGGGAGAAGAGGGAGGGGTGGGATGAAAGGAGAGGCTAGCATGGATGCATATACCTGCTTATTTAACTATATGCAGAGTAAATCATGCGAAATGCCAGGCCGGATGAAGCACAAGCTGGAATCAAGATTGCCGGGAGAAATATCAATAACCTCAGATATACAGATGCCACCATCCTTATGGCAGAACGTGAAGAGGAACTAAAGAGCCTCTTGATGAAAGTGAAAAAGGAGAGTGAAAAAGCTGGCTTAAAACTCAACATTCAAAAAATTAAGATCTTGGCATCTGGTCCCATCACTTCATGGCAAGTAGATGGGGAAACAATGAAAACAGTGACAGACTTTATTTTCTTGGGCTCCAAAATCACTGCAGATGGTGACTGCAGCCATGAGATTAAAAGATGCTTCCTCCTTGCAAGAAAAGCTATGACCAACAGCATACTAAAAAGCAGAGACATTACTTTGCCGACAAAGGTCCTTCTAGTCAAAGTTTTGATTTTTCCAATAGTCATGTATGGATGTGAGAGTTGGACCATAAAGAAGGCTAAGCGCCAAAGAATTGATGCTTCTGAACTGTGGTGTTGGAGCAGACTCTTGAGAGTCCCTTGGACTGCAAGGAGATCCAACCAGTCCATCCTAAAGGAGATCAGTCCTGAATATTCATTGGAAGGACTGATGTTGAAGCGGAAGCTTCAATACTTTGGCCACCTGATGCGATGAGCTGATTCTTTGGAAAAGACCCTGATGCTGGGAAAGATTGAAGGCAGGAGGAGAAGGGGATGACAGAGGATGAGATGGTTGGATGGCATCACCGACTCGATGGACATGAGTTTGAGCAAGCTCCAGGAGTTGGTGATGGACAGGGAGGCCTGGCGTGCTGCAGTCCATGGGGTCGCAAAGAGGCAGACACGACTGAGCGACTTAACTGACTGAACTGATGTAAATACGTTGCCAATGGGAATTTGCTCTATGACTCAGGGAACTCAGACTGGAGCTCTGTAACAACCTAGAGGGGTGGGAAACAGTGGGAGGCGGGAGGGAGATTCAAGAGGGAGGGGACATGTATCTCCACGGTTAATTCATGTTGATGTGTGACAGAAATCAAACCAATATTTTCAAGCAATCACCAAGCAATTAAAAAAAGGAGGAGGAAGAGAGGAGGGGAGGAGGGGGAGGGGAGGAAGGGGGAGAGGATGTGGGAGGGAACAGAGAAGGGGGCGGGAGGCAGCAGCTCAGCTGGGTTTGCAGAGACTCGGTAGAGCTGTCACACTAATTAGCAGATAAGCAAACACTGACACAAGTGCCTGAGGAAAGGGGTCCTTCAGTGTGAAACCAAGGGAGGGGCCCAGACTGGAGGCGCACATCTGAGCATTTTCTCTAAGGAGGCACGTTTCACAGGTGAAAGATCACAAGGAAAGGCCCCGAGTAAATGCCCCATCGAATCATCAGTGATCTGGAGTCACTCTCGTCCTTGACTCTTTTCACACCCACATCCAATCCCTCAGCAAAGCCTGTGGCTCCACCTCAAGCCACATCTCACATAGGACCATGTCCCCCAAAGGGGCCTTGTCCAAGCTCCGCCATCTTTGCCTGGACTATTGCAGTAGCACCTCCACAGTCTCCTTGCTTCTGCCCTTCCAAAGGCCAGGGGAAACTTTAAAACCTCCTCTGCTTAAAACCCTCCAATGGCTTCCCATCCCACTCAGAATAAAAGCCCAAACCAGCTCTGACCCGCAGGATGCTACCCTGCCATCACGTCCCGTGTCCTTTCTTTGCCCCTTTCCTACCTTCTTACTGTTCCAAGAACGTGGCAGGCCTTGGCTTTTTACTGCGCTCCCCGCCCGAGGATATTCCCTCGTTCCACATGGTTCCCTCTGCAAGGCCTCCTCCTGGCCTTCTCATGGCCATCCTGGCCGAAATGCCCCTCTCCTGATCCCCTACTCAAACGCACCTCACCTGCTTAACGTTCTTTCGCTCTCAGCACCTGCCTGTCCTGAATTTATTTGTCAGCTGTCCTAGGCTGTAAGGTGCACGAGAGGTCTTCGCTGGGTTCACTGTGACATCCCCAGCAGCTAGAGCAGGCACTGACATGTCACAGACGCCCAGCACAGGACTTAAATGGGCGAGGAACAGCACGTCCCTCCATGCATCACCCCAAGGCACACAAGAGCAGAGTCTGCCCTCAAGGCTCAGGCCACCTCCACCACCCATTCTAGAACTGCCTGTGCCTCCTCAGGAAGGGTGGGCTGGGGACAGGGCAGGGAACAGGCATACAGGCAGTCGGAACCCCAGGGTGGGGAGCAGCACCAAGCTTTCTGGAATAAGAGACGGGCAGGGTGGCTGCACAGTGAAAAAGATGGCTTAAAACTCAACATTCAAAAAACTAACATCATGGCATCTGCTCCCATCACCTCATGGAAAGGGGGGAAAATGGCAACAGTGACTCCAAGATCACTGCAGACTGCAGACTGTGACTGCAGCCGTGAAATTAAGACGCTTGCTCCTTGGAAGAAAAGCTATGACAAACCTAGGCAGCATATTAAAAAGCAGAGACATCACTTTGCTGACAAACGTCTGTATAGTTAAAGCTATGGTTTTTCCAGGAGTCATGTATGGATGTGAGAGTTGGAGCATAAAGAAGGCTGACTGCTTAAGAATTACTGCTTTTGAACTGTAGCGTTGGAGAAGACTCTTGAGAGTCCTTTGGACAGCAAGAAGATCAAACTAGTCAATCCTAAAGGAAATCAACTGTGAATTTCACTGGAAGGACTGATGATGAAGTTGAAGCTCCAAATCTTTGGCTACCTGATGCAAAGGGATGACTTATTGGAAAAACGCCTGATTCTGGGAAAGATTGAGGGCAAGAGGAGAAGGGAGCGACAGAGGATGAGATGGTTGGATGGTGTCACCGACTCAGTAGACATGAGTTTGAGCAAACTCTGGGAGATAGTGAAGGACAGGGAAGCCCGGCGTGAGCCCGGCGTGCTGCGGTCCGTGGGATCACCAAGAGTTGGATACAACTGAGCAATTGAACAACAACAAGGGTGGCTGGAACTCAAGAGTGAGGGCAGTGGGAGGCAGGATGAAGCAGAGGAGCTGTCCAGATGGGACCCAGTACCTGCCATGAAGGAGGCACTCGCTAGTTCTCAGCAGGGAGGTGACAGAGGGGGTGTGACTCTGGAAGGACCCACCTGGCTCCAGAATGGAGGTGAGGTCTTAAGAAGGAGGTGCTGATGGTTTTAGACTACGGCGCTGGGAGAAGAGGTAAGAGAGGGGCTGGCTTTCTTCCCCTGTGAAGTGAAGCCTGCCTGGAAGGCTGTTGCCTGGAATAAATGAGGGGACACTCAGCGCAGAGCTGTCACAGCCGGCGGTTGATATTACAGTTAAGGGGAAGATGGTGCTGGCAGGGAGGGGTGGCTTGGCTTCTGTGAGCCAACCCCTTTGACAGAAACAGGGGAGCCCGTACAGTTGGTAAAGTGGGTGAGCTCTGAGCGCTTCTGAAAACGGCAAATCAGCACAAGAGCTAATGCGATAATCAAAATAATGATTACAGGATTACAATGGAGGTGCTTGCCACTTCCAGATGCTATCACTACAGTCGCTCTCCTCCGAGCCCACGTCCATTCCAATCCCCTTTCATGTGTGGGTTTGTGGAGCCAGAGCTGTTAGGAGGGGTGATAGCCAGGGCCACCTGTCAATAAAGCGTCTGCCTGTTTCTAGACTTGAGCCAGATGGAGGGGCCCGAGGCCTGGGGACTCCCTACCCAAATGGCTGATTTTCACCTTCGATTTCTGAGTGAAGCAAATTATATTTTAATATAGAAATTCACATCCCACTCATTCACAGAAGTTGGTTTAAAAAAGTAAATGCAGTCATCAAGTCCCACGGTTTTTCCATTTATAAAGCCTTACCATCTTCTCCTTTCTTTCCATTTCCAGGGACACTGACCTAGTCTAATCAATCACTCCATAAATATTTATTAAGTACCCACTACCTGCAAGGGCTCCCCTTTGGTGGTAGTGGTATAGAACTCACCTGCCACCGCAGGAGACATAAGAGACACGGGTTAGATCCCTGGGTCAGTAAGATCCCCTGGAGGAGGAAATGGCAACCCACTCCAGTATTCTTTTTTTTTTTTTCCTCTGTGAGAAAGTATCTTTTTATTGTTAGAATTTAAATCAGTCACACATAATTGCAAACATCTGGAACAGAGAAGAAAACATTTCAATTCTATTTCAAAAATGTCTCCAAGACCAAGCAACAGGATTCCATAGTCAAATGAACAGCATAAAAGTGCAATGGAGAAAGGCATAAAAACACTTAAGATTATTTAAGGTGGTCAGAGTATAATAACATATTTCGCTTTATGTGATGAATGTACTAATTCTCCAGATTATCTTCAGTTTGGGATCACAGATTGATTTTTCTTTTGACAACTGTTTTGGTATTTTTCACATTTACACAATCCAAACATGGGTTTTGCACAAATGCAGCATCCAACTCAAATGATAAAATGACCATAGCACATATAAAAGTGCTCCAGAGACAGAAGACAAAAGTTAAAAGTGGCGTTGGTACCATAGCCTTGCAATTCTTGTATTTCTTTATTGTTACTGTTGTTGTTTAGCTGCTAAGTTTGTGTCTGACTCTTTTGTGACCCCATGGACTGTAGTGGATTGCCACTGTAGTGGATTGCCATTTCCTTCTCCACCACTCCAGTATTCTTGCCTGGAGAATCCCATGGACAGAGGAGCCTGGTGGGCTACAGTCCATGGGGCTGCAAAGAGTCGGACACGACTGAGCATGCACGACATGCAAAGCGGTGCACCAGGTCCAGGGGCGCCAGAAGCAG
Source organism: Giraffa tippelskirchi (assembly GCF_054371585.1). Taxonomy (NCBI): domain Eukaryota; kingdom Metazoa; phylum Chordata; class Mammalia; order Artiodactyla; family Giraffidae; genus Giraffa; species Giraffa tippelskirchi. Next base: position 156,934,060 of record NC_137283.1, on the reverse strand, counting down.
AGAGTGAATGTGGCTCCTGCCCTGACTCTGAGAAGAATACAGAAAAAGCTCCAAGTGTGGGCTCTAGCTCCACCAAAAGGTAAAACCCCAACCAGAAGAGAAAGTGATGGCACCTCCTTGTGCCTGTCCCCTCCACCTGCTGCAGGCGGGCACAGACCCCTGAGGGTGGCCGTGTAGCCCAAAGAGGCAAGTGGGGGCGTTGCCTGCAGATGACATGCAGAGAGGGAGGCAGACCCTCTCTGGACCACAACTGTGGCCACGGCACTTGGACCCTCAGGACACACCCTTGGGGGGCCCTGCCCCCTCCCCGGCTCCCCATTGCTCTGCTCCTCCTTCTGCACGCGCTGCCCCCAGCTCTGACCACTCAGGGACCTACTGACCTCACACACCCCTGGCCTCTGCCACTCCATTCATCTTTTCACAAGGCAGGTTCAGGCAGGAAGTGGTGAAAGACCTAAGGGGAGTGGGGCAGGGTCCCCCTCTCCCAAGTTCACAGCAGGTTCTAGGGAGGTGGATGGCAGGGAGGGGGTTCAGGTGGGAGAGAGGAGAGTCAGCCCTGGCAGGCCAGCAGCACGGACATGGGATCAGGGCAGTAGGCCACACTCTGAGGGCCCTGAAGGACCTGGTCAAGAGGAGTGACATTACAGAGCACTGCCGCATGCAGGCTCCGTGCTGGAGGCTGAGGACGGGAGCCCTGTAGGCACCGGGCAGACACGGTGAGAACGGTGGATGTGACCAAGAAGGGGGCTGTGCTGTCTATGCTGCTATAGAACTGATGCTTTCAATGCTGGCCAGACATTCGGAATGTTTGGGCATTTCTATTACAAACAATGCTTCCCTTGTGGCTCAGCTGGTAAAGAATCTGCCTGCAATGCAGGAGACCTGGGTTCTATCCCTGGGTTGGGAAGATGCCCTAGAGAAGGGAAAGGCTACCCACTCCAGTATTCTGGCCTGGAGAATTCCACGGACTGTACAGTCCATGGGGTTGCAAAGAGTCAGACACGACTGAGCAACTTTCACTTTCACTGTTATAAACAATAGGGGTATAGACCTTCAGTGAAAAGCCTCGTCTATATCTCATGCTTACCCGAATTACAGAATTTTCTTAGAATAAATCCCTAGAATGGGACATTAGGATCAAGGATATCCGTCTGTTTCTTTTACCTGTTGATAGACATTGCTGCATGCTCACCAAAACAGCTGCACCAATGAATCTACCCAGGACCAGCGCCCATGTCCCCACACTGTCCACTGTGGTTGCCATTACATGGTCACCTGTGAAAGATGGACTCTGTTTTTCATTTCCTTGATTATTAAAGGGGTTAATCCATTTCTCTTATGTTTATTAGTCATTTGCGTTTCTTTTGTGTGTGCACTGCCCTATGCATAGTCATACATACCTGTTTTCATATTGCTGTGCTGTGCTTAGTTGCTCAGTCATGTCTGACTCTTTAAGACCCCATGGACTGTAGCCTGCCAGGCTCCTCCGTCGATGGGATTCTCCAGGCAAGAATACTGGAGTGGGTTGCCTGCCCTCCTCCAGGGGATCTTCCCAACCCAGGTATCGAACTCAGGTCTTACTAAGTGAATGCTTTTGTCTTATTGGTCTCAGGATATTAGTCTTTTGTGTAACAAATATCTTGCAAATACTTTTCCAGCTTTGTTGTCCTTAAACTTAAGAGGGTTTGTTTTTACAGAAATTTTAAACTTCCTGTAGTAAAATTTACCAAACTTTTCTGGCTTTCATGGAATACTTGCCTTCTTCACATCCCTGTGTGTCTGACTCTTTGTGACCCTATGGACTATAGCCTGCCAGGCTCCTCTGTCCATGAGATTCCCAGGCAAGAGTACTGGAGTAGATTGCCATTTCCTTCTCCAGGGGATCTTCCCAGCCTAGGATTGAACCTGTGTCTCCTATGTCTCCTGCATTGGCAGGCGAGTTCTTTACCACTGCACTACCTGGATGCAATATTATATAAATAGTCACTGCTATTTTCTACTGCATTTATATATGTTCTCACTTCTTTAAAAAAATTTTTAATCTATCTCAAATTGATGTAAAGTTTATTATAAACCTATTTGAGTTTATAACAAATTAAATTCTTACATATTCTTAGGTCTTATTCTGTGCCACTTACTTTTCTGACTCTCCTGGAAGCAGAAACACACAGCTTTAATTAGAATTAAATTAATAATTTAATTATTTTAAAACAAAAAATGCCCACATTCTCCATCCATCATTATTTACTTTTCAGAATTATTCCATATATGCTCACAGTTTTTCTTTCTTTCACATGAACTCAAGAATTACTTTTTAAATCCTCCCCCAACCATCGGTGCCACTAGAATCTGCTTGTGCTAGGTAAAGAATCTGCTTGTCAATGCAGGAGACATAAGAGACATGGGTTCGATCCCTGGGTCAGGAAGATCCCCTGGAGGAGGAAAGGGCAACTCACTCCAGTATTCTTGCCAAAAGAATCAATCCTATGGACAGAGGACCCTGGAGGGCTATAGTCCATGGGGTCCCAAAGAGCTGGACACCACTGAGCATCTGAGCAGTCAAAATCATGCTGTTATTCAACTAGAATTCTTTTAAATGTATAGATTAATTTGGGAGGAGAATTGACATCTTTGCTATATTCAACGTTCTATCTAGATACTTAAAATAATTCTTCATTTATTTAAATATGCATTTATATCCCTCAGTAGGTTTTATACTCTCTCCCCTAGGCATACTGAACTAATGTTTTTCCTAGGTATAAATTACTAAGATATTGGGTTAAATTTTTGAATGATTTTTATATTTTTCATTGGTCATGTATTAAGGGAGCATTTTTTAAAAGTCTGTAACTAGCCATCAGTGGTATCTCTTAAATCATTTCTAACAGCTTTGGGTCTCTTGAGTTCTCATTCTCTTCCTGGAAAAAAAGATCATCTTTGGCAAATAATGATAATTTTGCTCTTTCTTTCCCCCACATTATACCTTTTATTTCCTTATCTAATTGAATTGGCAATCTCTTCCAGAAGAGCATTAAATGACAGCACTCGAGGGAACATCCTTGTCTTGCCCTTAACTTCCCTGAGAGTGTTTCGACATTCTATGATGACCAGTGATATCATCCAGCCTGTATTTTTACCACTTTTATCTATATGGATGGTATTGGCCATGGGATTATCTGGTTTACTGTACTGCTTTAGAAACCGAAAGTATTTGAACTACTCGAAGAATTGACTTCAAACTCAAATCTCCTCCAACTGGCTCTTAGGGAGCCCGGTGATGGGCCTGCTGCCCCGTCCTCGTGCAAGTGTGCCACATTAATCTCCTCCTTGTACGTCCCACCACGGCCCCTCTTCTCATCAGGAAGGAATGAAATCCCAAAGGAGTAAGGCTAGAATCCTCACTGTACAAATCACCAATTACATGACCTCGTGCAATTTATATCTTGAAGGCTTGTTTTTCTTATGTGTAAAAGAGGGACACATTTTACAGTATTACTTTAAGATTTAAATGAGATCATTGTATAGCTCCCACCAAAGTGCTTGGTATTTGTGGGTACTCACTAACTAGTCAAGGCTATGGTTTTTCCAGTAGTCATGTATAGATGTGAGAGTTGGACCATAAAGAAAGCTGAGTGCTGAAGAGTTGATGCTTTTGAACTGTGGTGTTGGAGAAGACTCTTGAGAGTCCCTTGGACAGCAAGGAGATCCAACCAGTCCATCTGAAAGGAGATCAGTTCTGAGTGTTCATTGGAAGGACTGATGTTGAAGCTGAAACTCAATACTTTGGCCACCTGATGCAAAGAGCTGACTCATTGGAAAAGACCCTGATGCTGTGCAAGATTGAGGGCAGGAGGAGAAGGGGACAACAGAGGATGAGATGGTTGGATGGCATCATCGACTCAATGGACTTGAGTTTGAGTAAGCTCCGGGAGTTGGTGATGGACAGGGAGGCCTGGCGTGCTGCAGTCCATGGGGTCAGAAAGAGTCGGACACGACTGAGCGACTCAACTGAACTGAACTGAACTGAACTAACTGATAGTGCTTACTACCATTCTCACCGCTGTTTGTTCCCCTCCTCTGTGGCTTTATTCAGGCACTTCCCTCCACCCTTCACACACCTCACCGAGAGTCTTAACTTCCTTGTCCACCATACGAGGCAACAGCCAGCATTTCCTTCAAAGTCCAACTCATGACTCAGCAGCTCCAAGAGCCCCTTGTTGACTGAATGAATGTGTCACAAACTCCCCTGTGTACCTGTGTTCTCTCAACATTTTATATCTAGTCCGTCCTACACCAGGCACTCCATCACGTGTTGTCTTTAGAACCTTCTAGGTAATTACAAGTGGTAATTACCTGTTGGTTTTCATGTATCCTTTCTAATTAGATTAAAAGCTTTCTAAGGCCAAGGATCACATCTGCTGCTTCTTGATTGCTCACAGACCCTGGGCCTTGAACAGGGCTGTGCATCCAGATGAGAAGACACAAAAGTTTAATTACTTTTTACATTTATTAAGTGGATAAAAGGACCCAAGTAATCTTCCTAATTCAAATTCAAGCATGTAAAGCAGAATTGGAAAACCGTGAGTACACAATGACCTCTGTCTGTATAGACAGGGAAACGAATTTCTGAGACCCTCATAAGCCTGCATCTCCCCTCTCACCCCGCCCATAAATGATCTCTTTCCGCTCCTCGACCAACTTCCTCATTTTAGTAAACGGCACAACCACCGGTTCTGTTTCTCTATCTAGAGACCTACAGCCACCCTGGATCCCTGCTTTTCTTTCACTTCCCATCCATCCCACTGATGTCCGCAGACAGGTTCAACCTCCCAATCTGTCCTCTTCTGTTCACTCACTTCCCCGCCAGCATCCGGTTCAGGTCTGCGTCACGCCTCCCTGGACGATTACAGGGGCTTGGTAACGGCCCCTTCCGCCCCTCTTCCCACCCAACTGGCTCCTCACCCAACGGCCAGAGCGAGCTTTCAAAGCAACAAGTCTGACCTTATCACTCATAGAAACGGTGGCTTCCCAGCCCCAGGAGGAAAACCCACATCCTGAGCTCTGCACACTGGCCCCAGCCCCAACCACACTGCCACCCCAGTCACCACCTTGCTGGCCCCAGCTCCTCCTGCAGGCCTTTCCTATCGATTACCTGAGGTCACTCCCCATCCCACCCTGAAATATTTGTCTTTATCTCAGAGCCACGTTGGGCTTCCTTCTCTCCCAGCCTCACAACAAGTAAGTGTTGTCTTACTTGCTTCAGTCTGCTTCTCTTTGGACTGTGAGCTCCACGGGGGAGTGGGTCTTGGGGGTCTTGTTCCTATTAACCCCCTAGGAAGCAGTCAGTAAATCTCAGTTGAGTGTATGAAGTACGCCCAGGTTGTGAAAGCTCCTTCTCATGGATCAGGGAAACTCGCAGGGCATTGAGACAGCCAGGCTCCTCAGGCCCACATTCTTTCCAGGCATACATTTAAAAGAATTCTAGTTGAATAACAGCATGATTTTGGATTTACATTCTACCCTCAACACGCTTTTAACATTTAAAACATCTAGGGACCTTCCTGGTGGTCCAATGGTTAAGAATCAGCCTTCCAATGCAGGGACACAAGTTCGATCCCTGGTCGGGGAACTAGATCCCACGTGCCCCAGCGAAGACCCAATGCAACCAAATAAAATAAAATTTAAGATGTCTAAGAAATGAGAATAATGTTACAACATTATTACAGCATTCAATGAAAACAACTGAAAAAAAATGTGTTTAAAAACACCTGTTCATATTTTTCTTGCAAATTTCAGAAACTAACATTCTCTGTCAGGGGATTTGCTTTGGTGCCACTTTAGGGTGTTATAGTGGATTCCCTGGTATCTCAGATGGTAAAGAATCCGCCTGCAACGCAGGAGGCCCTGGTTCGATCCCTGGGTCGGGAAGAGCCCCTGGAGGAGGGCATGGCAACCCACTCCAGTATTCTTGCCTGGAGAATCCCCATGGACAGAGGAGCCTGGCGGGCTATGGTCCATGGGGTCGCAAAGAGTCGGACATGACTGAGCGACTAACACTTTCCCTTTAAGGTATTACAACTTTCGTGAAGAAAGCAGCTACACGTGAGTTTGCCTGTATATCAGGTTAACATGACAATTTAAGTCTCCAGCAGTGTTTTCATTTTCTAAAAAATTTCAACTCTAAACAGTCTTCCTTGAGCAAAGAAAGAATAAAACTAAAACGAGCAACCTGAGAGTCCCTCTCGTTTTCAGAATTAGCTGTGAACCAGATGAGGCAGGCTGCTTTTACTCCAGCAGACAGACTTCGACTGAGAGTCACCCCCAATTCACCCCCCACCCATGGACTTGTACCAAACACCATCAAGCGATGACTATAAACAAACTCAGCACAGTGTGAAGTTAGCCTGCAAATCCATTCAAATGAGTAACAACTCTTTCTCAAGCTCACAAGACACACACACTCCATTCATTTATGGAAATTAAATAGGTGGCATGACCGCTGCTCAGAATGCAAACTCCTGGGAGGGGAGAGGCTGCCCTGGGCCTGGCAGCCACGCCTGTCCAGGCCAATGCCTGTGCTAGTCTTAAAGCACAACCCACGTAACGAAAGAAATGCCAAGACGTTTTACCAGGTTCTCAGCCTTGCAGACAGCTATGCTCTACTGACCCGAAGACAGGTAACTACCACACAGTAGTGAATGCTGCAATGACAGGGCGTGACCCCGGGGCCCTTCACAGAAGGAGGGCCCAGGAAGACGCGGTTCTCCCCAGCAGAGGCAGGCTACACACTGCAACGGAAGTGACTGCTTGGGATTTGGCACGTAAGCTCGTCAATACCCTTAAAACAGGTATGCTCTTCAGACGTCTTGAGTTGCAGATTCAAGTTGCCGACTTTCTTTACGAGATGACAGCACCTATTAAATAAACACGAGTTCCACAACCTCTCCTAGAACCTTCCCCCAATTCAGAGCTGGGGTAGGGGGCACACAGGAAGCGGACCTAAGATGCCAAGGCCCCCGCCCCAGAGAGAACACCCTGAAATGCCGAAGCCCAAGTCAAGGAGCAGCCTGGCTCCCCGGGCTCCAAGGGAGAGGTTTCCCCGGGCCTGAAACCTGGTCACAGAGGAGGAAAGAAGAACCGCAAACACTTTCTCCAAAGCCAACACTCCTTCACACTCCTCTCCTCAGAAATGAAGCAGCAAGTCAGCTGCCAGAGGCCACATGAAGGCTGACCAGGAAGAGGGAACCGTGTGCTGAGGATGCCCAGGAGGTGGCGGGGGGGGGGGGGTAGGGCAGGGGAGCAGGTCAGGGGGGCTGGTGGTGGTCCCCCCGGGAAGGGGCGGTGTGGGCCTCGGACCCCATGAGGGCTGTGAGTGAGGAGAAGCCGCTCCTGATACGTCCACTTCCAGCAGGAGGCAGGGGACAGTTCTCCAGCACACGGCCCCCAGCCCAGGGTGTCTTGTAGTTGCAAGGACAGAGGAAAGGCTGAGGGAGCCTCTGAGGCCTGGATGCAAGGGGGAGAAAGCTGTCTTGGCATGCCCGCCTGGGGTGGGAGAGGGTCCAGGGGAAGAGAAAGCCCCTGGCTGGCCATCACGAGGCTGCCAGCCTGGGTTCCACCCTCTCCCTTCAGCTCTTGCCTGGCTCTCCGTCTCTGTCTAATAATAATGAATCATAATAAACAACTCGGATCATATTGATAGAAGCTCTAACTCTCAACCATCCACCAGACCTCATGCTTCTAGAAGGCAGTAGGCATGGAGGTTAAGGGCTCTCATCCGGGTTTAACCCCAGCTCCACTGTTTACACACTGTGTGGTCTTGGGCAAGTCAGCATCTATACGCTGGGGATGCTCATCGTTTCTATCTCATAGGGTTGTTATGAGGATTAATTGGCATAATGCTCAGCAAAGGCTCAATAACTACCAGTTGATATTATTAATATTTTTTTCTTTCCTCTGGATTTTTGTTCACTCTCACAAGTTCGCAGAGAAACTGAGGTCTGACGTCACAAGAAAGGCTGATGGTGGGCGAGAGAGAGAAGACCAGGTCTGTGGGACCCTAAATACCACTCACGCTCTCTCCAGAGCATTGCTGGAACGGAGTCCACTCCAGCAGGACGGGCCAGCTGACCCAGATCACCTGCCACTTTCCCACCAAACTTTCTACTCCATTGGGTCCCCGTCCTCCTTCCTGACGTCCTTCTGAGATCCAGGGTGAAACCCACCTTCCCAACAGGGCAGTCTGGGCCAGGGGCAAAGAGGGGTTATCATCATCTCTGATGATATCCCCCACCAGAGACAGAGGGGTGGGGTGGCGGACAGAGAGATGCCAACCTGGAGGAAAGGGGTTGAGGTCTGGTCTCACAAAGACCCAAGTTCAGATTCTGCTCTTTTAACCACAACGTATGTGTCGTTCTGGAAGTTCCTCAACCTAAGTCTCAGCATCTTCACTTGCAAAATGATGTTCACCTGGCTTGTTTTAACTGAGCCGAGGCATGCAGTAACCAGCACACCATTATGCTGATGCCCAGCCCTACTCCTGCATTGCTCCCATGGTCACCTCACCCTGACGTGGATGGGCAGCACCCCAGTGCACATCCTGTTCCCCAAGCCTCATCCATCCATTCCATCTGGCCCTATCCCCGAGCCTCATCCATCCACTCCATCCGGCCCTACTTCTCTACCCAGTTCAATCGTATTTCTCTTTCAAGATTCCCCAGCAGCACGATCTCCTCTGGAAAGGGTTTCCCTCCAGGTCCCCGTGTGTCCCAGGGCATCCGCTGCACACATATAGGGAGTGACTACACTCCCCTCTTCCAGAGGCTGGTTTTGTTCCTGTCTCCTCCACTGGACTGTGTTCCTTGAGAGCACAATGGCATCTCCTGCCCCTGGACCCCGGTTTTCCTAGCATTTCGTAGGCACTCTTTATGTGCTTGTTGAAATGAGATGGAAAATTTATATAAATGGTTCAAGATCTCACTTAGAGAACTAAATGCACAGAAAGAGGCAAGAATCAAGATGGTCGAATCTCACAGCTGGAAGGAATACACACACTCATCCTGTCCAGGGCTTTCATTTTATGAGAAGCTTTGTCAACTAGAGTTTGTCAGCTTTGCAAGATAATAAAAGTAGGAGATGCTCGACCTGGCAAGAGTACTCCAGTACCAGCTGAGTATCACCTCGTGACTGGGCTTAGGAGGATACATTTAGTGATATCACTGGCTGTGATGACACAATGGCTCTTACACAAGAGAAGAGTCCCCCAGAACACCCCGGGAGACGGTTACGCGGTTACGTAAAGGACAGCATCGAACGATAAATACCACCAGCTAGAAAACAAGTGCAGTCACCTCATTTCCTAAGTGTCAAGATAGAAAAAAAAAAATTGAGGAGATATAGATATGGATTTTAAATTACGTGTTTTTAAGAGGTTTAGCTTTTTAAGATTTAGCCACTGGAACTCTGCACCTCACAGACAGACGCACAAAATCGGTGTGGGAAAATTATGTTTTTCAGCCCAGAACAGCCCAGGGAGAGCCAGAAAAGCAGAACAAAAAACAAAAACAAAACCCAACCACATAAACAAATGGGAATAGTCTAAAAGAAATAACATTTTGGCTAAGGCTCAGGAAGGAACATTTTAAATACAAGAACAGATACCGGTAGGACAAGGGAAATTATGTTATAAACTTTCTTGCTCCTATACTTTCTCGTGGAAACCTTTCTACAAACAAAACTGCCTCCCTGGGTGGGTCTGGGGAGTTTTACTGTTAAGTGAAGCTGCCCCCCCAACAAGAAAGCAGATCTTGCTGCAACAACCCTCTGCCCCAGGTACAAACCTCTCCATCTGTCAAAGGAGTCCTAACTGGGAGGGTGGGGTGGGGGTGGGGGTGCAGTGGGGACTCTAGTTCATTTCTAGGTCTGAGGGTCTATACTCTAACATCAGTATTATTTTTTAAGGAGCAAATCTTCCTATCAGCTTTCACTATCTCTGATTATAACACAGTGAGGAATTTTCAAAGGGAGGGTTCCTGGCCACAGTTTTGTTCAGCTGTGTCTGTGCCCCCCAAATCCTTGGATACTTTTGCATTTTTCATCACACAGGAAGATTTTTAGCAAATAATAGAGATAAAGAGGACACTAAGGCATGGCAACCCACTCCAGTATTCCTGCCTGGAGAATCCCCATGGACAGAGGAGCCTGGGGGGCTACAGTCCATGGGGTTGCAAAGAGTTGGACACGACTGAAGCGACTTGGCACGCATGCAAAGGCGGTATCTCAAAGGCCTCCAAATAAAGCAGCCTGCCCTCCTCTGGCTTACGAGGTGGTGCAGTGGTAACGAACCTGCCTGCCAATGTAGCAGGAGACGCAGGTTCAATCCCTGGGTTGGGATGATCTCCTGGAGGGAGGAAATGGCAAACCCACTCCAGTATTCTTGTCTAGAGAATTCCCTAGACAGAGGAGCCTGATGGGCTACAGTCCATGGGGTCGCAAAGAGTCGGACATGACCGAGTGAGCTCGCACGCATGCCCTCCTCTGTGGAGTGAGTGTGTCCACACACACACCTCAGGGAAGGGAAGTGGGGTGCACAGAGTCCCATCCACAGCCCCCCTCCCTGACCTGCTCCTCCTATACGTACTGTTCCAGCAGGAACAGTAATCACCACCCTCCCACAGATGGGATTCTAAGAATTAGTTGCTAATCATCATGAAATGGTTAAGGGATGGTATTACATCTCAGTCGAGGCCAGTCATTACTATTAATATTATTCCTGTGAGCCCACATCACTTGGACATCTTCCCGCTGTGATTTTGTATAATAGAAATTCACTCGCCAATTCATCCAATATTAACGGCTGTTCTCTTACAAAGATGAACTTCACAGACAAATAATGTACCGCTCAAGGCTCCCAATCAGATTCCTCGTACCAGAACTGCTGTTTTGTTAGGCATAACCCCCTGCAAAGAACAAGGCTAGTACTGAAATGCTTACCAAGCGTCAGCAGGTAGAAAACCCATATTTCTAAAATGGAGTTGATTAAGGAAGGGCTGGGATGGTGGGGTTTGCCTTTGCTTCTGTGCAAAAAACACACTGTTTCAGGACAGTCTGTATGCCCTGCGAGAGGATGAGGCTGGAAGGGCTGCTAGAGCGAAGAATGTGACTGCAAGTGCAATCAGCACGCTCACACTCCGCTCCATCCTGCCTGGATGCCCTTTGAGGATCATTATGTCATCAAATCCAGACTCGAGAATGGAGCACGCCGTTCACACTGAGAGCAAAAATTCAGGCCAATTAAGGCGGGGCGCCGATGGGCTATGAAGAGAGCGTTGATGAGCTTGAACGCAGGTAGATTATTTGGGGGGAGAGGGTAAACAACACGTGCAATATGGACATTATTATGTTCTATAGGCTTGCAAAGTGCCGTCACTCTGCTTCAGGCTTTCGAGCCAAACATTTCCAACCAGCTACGATCAGAAGCCAAGTTTATATTTCGGCATCATTTCCCAGAGAACCTCAACTCCCAGAACACAAAGATAGTGAAATCACTTTTTTGTGTGAGTGTTCTCTATGTGAAATAGTATCCGTGGGAAGGTCACCTGCCAAGAACTGATCAAGCTACGAAACACAAAAGGCCTTGCTTCATCAGTTCATTCTCTGAACTCATCTTCTGTGCCCACACACACCCTAATACCTGAGCGGGAGGCATTGGTGGTGGTGTGGTGAAAATGTAGCAGTCACTACGAAATGCAGTTTCCCTGACACCTCTCCACAATGCCCTCCACGGCCAGCACCCCCACCGGATGAAACCTCCACCACTCCGACGGGGTGAGCATGACAGGAAAGAAGAGCTCAACTCCCATTAGGAAAACGCTTCATGGCCAACACGTGTACATTTAATCTGTTAGTGTTTATTGAGCCCCAACCACGTGTCGGGCACAGTTCTAAGGGCTGGCATTGAAGCAATGACAGAAAAGGTCTTTGCCCTCACAGGCTCTTAGAAATAAGCAATGAACCTAGAGTCACTGGATTATTTCAATGATAATGATGGGAATTATTGAGGATAACTAATGTCTGCAAGGTGAAATTTAAAAGGCAGGAAGAGAGCACCTTGACATGGCCATTCTAACTTGTACAAGTCACACATACCTGAGGCAGAACCATAAACATAATTCTTTTCACCACTCTGATTCCTAAACAATGAGATAAATTAAAGGCAGCTGGAATAGCCCATCAAGACAATACCATGCTGAAAGACACATCAACATAACAAAGAGCTTCGGGGTCTTCAGATGTGTATGGTCCTCTAGGGAACCGTGGCACCAAGCTCAAGGGCAGAGAACTCCCCAAATGGAGTGACACATGCTGTGATGTAGCGTAAGAAGAGGAGGTGGCTCAGCTGGAACTCAAGATCAGGAAACTACACAAAGTCCCAAAGTCCCACTGCCTGTCCTGGAGGCACAGTCACCTCTGCTGGTGGCCACTGTCATTCCACAAGTCACAGGCAGCCTTCAGAATGCACCCCAAACCCAGCTTCTCTAGATGCATCTCCACTGTCCCTATCCTGCCCCAAGCTGCCACCATCTCCCACCTGGGATTTCGAAACCTGATTTCTTTTCTGCCGTTCCTGTCCCTGCCCATGGCTCAGGGTTGCAAGAGGAAGCATCTGGCACTCAGAAAGGGGTTCTGAGAACAATTCAACAAAGGGGCTCTTAACCAGCAGGTCGGCAGAATCAGGGAACCAGCTAGAGAAGGTGAGGGGCCCCAGGGCTGACAATAACAAGAGGTTGTTCCCAGCCCTGGGCTGGAAGGAAAGCGGACGACAGACGTCCAGGGACAGGAGACCCAGGAAGGGCCACCTGTCAGGCTGGGACCATGGCAGACGCTCAACCACCACCTAGCTGCCACCCACAGGGAGGGACGCAGGAATAATGACCCCGGGTCCTCTTTCTTCCCGTGTCCAGTGGAATAGCGGTGCTTTCCACAGCCCATCCTCCCCCCGCCCCCAAAAGGACCAACAGGCCTGGTGACATAGTAACAGAGGCCAGCACAGTGGACCAGAGTCGGCGTGACTCTGGAGAGACAGACAGAAGGTGGCCAGCATACCCGCCTATGCACTTGTTCCCCACAGGAGCCATAATGGTCCTCTCAAAACATCAGGTGGCTTTTCATCCTACTTAAGATAAAACCCACGCTCCCCAGCACAGCCCACGAGGCTGTCCCTATGGGCATCGTCTCCTACGGCTACTCTAGGGCTCTGTGCTCCAGCCACGGTCCTCTCATCCCCGCCTGTCCAGGGGGCGTGCAGCTACCCCTTGCCTGAAACAGCCCCCGCCTCCACACTCTCAGCTCCTCTCCTCCATAGCCCAGGTTAAAGGACGATACCTCTCCAGGAGGGCTTCGGGGACTTGAAGGTCCTGTCTCCCAAGATGCTCTCTTACAGCATCTGGTTACACTTCTCAGTGACTATTTCTTCTTCTTCTTCTTTTGGCCACTCCACTTGGCATTCGGGATCTGAGTTTTCTGACCCAAGATCGAACTTGTGTCCCTGCATTGGGAGTGTGGAGTCTTAACCACTGGACCACCAGGGAAGTCCCCCTGGTGGCTTTTATGAGAACTATGGATGGAGGTTCGTGACATTGTACAGGAGGCCGTGATCAAAACCATCCTCAAGAAAAAGAAATGCAAAAAATCAAAATGTGTGTCTGAGGAGACCTTACAAATAGCTGAGAAAAGAAGAGAAGCTAAAGGCAAAAGAGAAAAGGAAAGATATACCCATCTGAATGTAGATTCCAATAGCAAGGAGAGAAAAGAAAGCCTTCCTCAGTGATCAGTGCAAAAAGAGGAAAACAATAGAATGGGAAAGACTAGAGATCTCTTCAAGAAAATTAGAGATACCAAGGGAACATTTCATGCAAAGATGGGCACAATAAAGGACAGAAACGTTATGGACCTAACAGAAGCAGAAGATATCAAGAAGAGGTGGCAAAAATACACAGAACAACTATACAAAAAAGATCTTAATGACCCAGATAACCACAATGATGTGATCACTCACCTAGAGCCAGACATCCTGGAATGCAAAGTCAAGTGGGTCTTAGGAAGCATCACTATGAACAAAGCTAGTGGAGGTGATGGAATTCCAGCTGAGCTATTTCAAATCCTAAAAGATGATGCTGTGAAAGTGCTGCATCCAATATGCCAGCAAATTTGGAAAACTCAGCAGTGGCCACAGGACTGGAAAACGTCCGTTTTCATCCCAATCCCAAAGAAAGGCAATGACAAAGAATGTTCAAACTACCACACAATTGCAGTCACCTCACACGCTAGCAAAGTAATGCTCAAAATTCTTCAAGCTAGGCTTGAACAGTACATGAACCATGAACTCCTGGAAGTTCAAGCTGGATTTAGATAAGGCAGAGGAACCAGAGATCAAATTGCCAACATTTGTTGGATCATAGAAAAAGCAAGAGAATTCCAGAAAAACATCTACTTCTGCTTCATTGACTACGCCAAAGTCTTTAACTGTGTGGATCACAACAAATTGTGGAACATTCTTAAAGAGATGGGAATATCAGACCACCTTACCTGCCTCCTGAGAAATCTGTACGCAGGTCAAGAAGCAACAGTTAGAACCGGTCATGGAACAAAGGACTGGTTCCAAATTGGGAAAGGAGTCCGTCAAGGCTGCATATTGTCACCCTGCTTATTTAACTTATATGCAGAGTACATCATGCAAAATGCTGGGCTGGATGAAGCATAAGCTGGAATCAAGATTGCCAGGAGAAATATCAACAACCTCAGATGTGCTGATGACACCACCCTTGTGGCAGAGAGCAAATAGGAACTGAAGAGCTTCTTGACGAAAGTGAAAGAGGAGGGTGAAAAAGCTGGCTTCAAACTCAACATTCAAAAAACTAAGACCATGGCATCCCATCCTGTCACTTCATGGCAAATAGATGGGGAAACAATGGAAACAGTGACAGATTATTTTCTTGGTTTCATCTGCAATATCACTGCAGATGATGACTGCAGCCATGAGATTAAGACGCTTGCTCCTTGGAAGAAAAGCTATGACCAACCTAGATAGCATATTAAAAAGCAGAGACGTTAACTTTGCCAACAAAGGTCTGTATAGTCATAGCTATGGTTTTCCCACTAGTCATGTATGGACCTGAGAATTGGACCATAAAGAAAGCTGAGTGCCGAAGAATTGATGCCTTTGAACTGTGGTATTGGAGAAGATTCTTGAGAGTCCCTTGGACTGCAAGATCAAGCCAGTCAATCGTAAAGGAAATCAGTCCTGAATATTCATTGGAAGGACTGATGCTGAAGCTGAAGCTCCAGTACTTTGGCCACCTGATGCAATGAACTGACTCATGGAAAAGACCCTGATGCTGGGAAAGATTGTAGGTGGGAGGAGAAGGGGATGACAGAGGATGAGATGGTTGGATGGCATCACTGACTCAATGGACATGAGTTTGAGCAAGCTCTGGGAGTTGTGATGAACAGGGAAGCCTGGCGTGCTGCAGTCCATGGAGTCACAAGGAGTCAGACACAACTGAGCGACTGAACTAACTGACTGATTGATCTATAAATGCATATATGAATATGTTGATATATGCCTGAAATAAAGCTAAAAAAATAAAAATCATTAGAAACTAAAAAAAAAATTTAAAAATCGGTTTCTTCCTTGACAAGGCAACTCAGGGCTATATCTGCAACCTGAGGACTAGTCAGGTATCCTGGTGATGATGAGTCATAGTCACCAGAACCTTAGATACATCTCAGAAATGAACATGCTTGTCCAGCTGAACCCATGTAACAGTGGAGCTGAGACCAGCTGGGATCCTGCCGGTCACCAGGAACCATGCTCCTGAGCTCTCGAAAGCCTAGCCGCTCTGGAGAGCAAAGAGCTGAATGCCAAGGCCAGGAGCCCATCCCCTTGCCCACAGCCAAAGCAGCCCTCTGGTAGCTGAGAGGCAGGCCTGTGGGTGGAGGGGGGCCCTGGCTGGCATGCTGAGGAAACTGCAACAGCCTGAGCTGTCCCAAATGAAAAGCCACTGAGGCTGACAGTGGCTGGGAACACACCCCTCACCCTGGCTACTTCCTCCCCCTGAGTGCGGCTCCCAACACAGCCCAGCTGGCCCCCATCCCTGTGGACTGTGGGCTCTGCCTGCCTGTCCCCAGGGTAGCTACAGACTCTGATGCTTTTACCGAGGACTATAAGCCAAAGCAACTCCCTCCAGACATCCAGACTGGATGCCTATCTCTGGCCACAGCCCAGTCTCAGCCCCACCCTCTGACTTCAGCCCTACTCTTAAATCAAGGACATCTGTCTATAGGACCACACTGTGTACCTTGAGTTGCTTAAGATCTAACAAGAGAGAGAGTAATGATTGAAAAATGATAGATGGTTGATCGATAGATAGCTAATTGATAGATAGATGTAGACGGATGATAGATTGATTACAGCAATTCCAAGCATGGGTACCATCAATACTAGGAATGGTGCCAAAAACAGGTAATGAAGGAGTATCAAGAATTAATACTCAATTCCCTTTGGAGTAAGAAGGGAAGACATCCTGGAGGAAGTGACATTTTTGTGTCAGGTATAATTACTAGAGGGAAATTTCTACAAGTGCACGTGGTGGGGTTTGGGCAGGAAGGGGAAAGGAAATTGATGAGGGAGATGATTCTAGATATAGGAACAACGCTAACTATGTGGAAAGGTGCCAGTGTCCACAGCCTGGTGACTAGAGCAGCTTCTCAAAGCAGAGGGTCTGTGGGGCTCAGGAGGTGAGGCCAGGATGATGGGCAGGAGACCTGCTGTTGACCACACTTCACTGTACGGCTGGTTCCTGCATGTGGAAGCAATCTACATTCTCATGACTCCTCAACCTCTCTGTGGTTAGTTGTCCATTTTCTGTGTAGACTTTTAGAGAAAAGGAAGAAAAGAACAAGATAAAAACACCAAGTTGCTCATCTACAGAAAGTATTACCTCACATTTCTAGAGATTACTGAGATGAAATACAATAAAATATCAACTCTCTCTCCACTCCACATTTCACATGGGAAAAATTGGTGGGGGTGTTGAAACGTGTACGTATACATAGAATCTTAGTGCTGAGAGGACTCTGTAGCTGACAGAGGTTACCTCCAGGCAAGAAAACCACGCTTTCAATTGAATAGTCTGCTGTCAGAGGTTTTCACCACCCTGTTTCAGCCTACATAGACAATCTTATGACTCCCTCATAACAAAATAACATAAAAATAAACACTGCAAAGCAAATTTTATTTCAAACTCCTATAAAATTATTTTCAAGGTTGGAGAATAAGGAATATGTAATATTTACACCTTTCTGCTTGTAATAGGAAAATTGTCTATTTTATCATATTAAAATGATGGACGCCTTTTCAAACATGTAACATCTGCATCTGAGCATCTAACATAGTTAGGAACAGCAAGTGAGTGCTATTTACACTCTGAAGAAGGCTGAGCAGGCTGAACACCGAAGAACTGGTGCTTTTGAAGTGTGGTGCTGGAGAAGACTTTTGAGAGTCCCTTGGTCTGCAAGAAGATCAAACCAGTCAATCCTAAAGGAGATCAACCTTAAATATTCATTGGAAAGACGGATGCTGAAGCTGAAGCTCAATCCTTTAGCCACCTGCTGCAAAGAGCCAACTCATTGGAAAAGATTGGGAAAGATTTAGGGCAAGAGGAGAAGGGGGCAACAGAGGATGAGATGGTTGGATGGCATCACTGACTCAATGGATATGAGTTTGAGTAAACTCTGGGAGATGGTGAAGCACGGGGAAGCCTAGCATGCTGCAGTCCATGGGGGGGCAAAGAGTCGGACAGGACTTGGAGACTGAAAAACAACAACAAAAATAACAACACAGTGAAGAGGGCTAATCTGCCAAATGATAGTACAGCTCCCCTCCGAGAGTGGTGGTGGTTTAGTCGCTAAATCGTGTCCAACTCCTGTGACTGTAGCCCACCAGGCTCCTCTGTCCATGGGATTCTCCAGGCAAGAATACTGGAGTGGGTTGCCATTTCCTTCTCCAGGGGATCTTCCTGACCCAGGAATTGAACCCAGGTTTCTTGCATTGCAGGCAGATTCTTTACCAACTGAGCTACAAGGGAAGCCCCAGAGAGGGTTTTTCTTAAAACCATTTTCCTCAGGAAGTGGAAGTATTAGTTGTTCAGTTGTCTCTGACTCTTTGCGACCCCATGGTCAATGGGTCGCCATACTCCTCTGTCCATGGAATTCTCCAGGCAAGAATATTGGAGTGGATAGCCAATCCCTTCTCCAGGAGATCTTCCCCACCCAGGGATCCAACCGGGTCTCCTGTATTGCAGGCAGATTCTTTACCATCTGAGTCTGCCCTTCAAGAGCATCTGATCCAGAGAAACCTTGGGTACCAGAGTGGAAGCAGTGAGCCTGGTGCAGCCATAAGCAGGTTCACCATCAACAAGGAATCTAAGGTCAATCTCTGCTGCCTGGTGCCGCCACAGACAGACGATTTGAAAGACCATCAGTGACAAAATTCTCCCCAGCCTCAGGACCAACCCAAAGTCCACAGCTGTGACACCATGGAACCCAACAGCCTGTTGCTCTTAAAATAGTTCATCTGCTATTCCAGCAGCGCCGGTGCCAGAGGCAGAAAAGGAATCATCAGATGAACCTCCTATTGATAAAGCATCTGTCTCTGGGAGTGCGTGCATACTCAGTCGAGTCCGACTCCGTGCAATCACATGGACTGTAGCCTGCCAGGCTCCTTTGTCCATGGGATCCTCCAGGCAGGAATGCTGGAGTGGGTTGCCATTTCCTCCTCCAGGGGATCTTGCTGACCCAGGAATCCAACCCGCATTTCTTGAGTCTTCCTGCATTGGCAGGTAGATTTTTTTTAACCACCGCACCACCTGGGAAGCATCGGCTACAGAATGCTTCCTCCAGATCCCAAAGCGAGTGTAGGAGGCTCCTGCCCTGACTTTTCACTCCTCGGTGCTGCCTTTCTGCTGTCAAGTGCAGCCGCGCTCCCGGGAGCGAGGGGACCGGCAGCGGCAGCGCGCACTCCTGGTGGCCTTCCCCCTGCCACCGCTCCCCGCTGCCAGGAGTCAGGCTGCTCCTGTGCACATGGCCCTCCGCAGCTGTCAGCCAACCAAGCCCCCTCCTCGGCCCCTGGAGAATACACTGGCTGCTTCTCCTTTTGTGAGCACCGTCTAATTTGATAAGTGTCTATCTACTTCGACTCCCAGAGGTAGAAAGCCTGTGCTTTATCAGATTCCTGTTGAAATCCCAGAAACTACTCCTTGAGATTGCAGGGCTCCTCTGTGCTAGGGAGGGGACAGGAAAGTGTCTCATGAGGCTTCCCAGTGCAACCCCGATGCAGTGGGTAAAGAAGCCATCTGCAACACAGGAGACGCAGGTTCGATCCCTGGGTCGGGGAGATCCCCTGGAGGAGGACATGGCAACCCACTCCATTATTCTTGCCTGGAAGATCCCATGGACAGAGGAGCCTGGTGGGCTGCAGTCCAGGGGGGTCGCAAAGAGTCGGACACAACTGAGCGGCTGAGCACGAGCGTGAACACATGAGTGTAACCCCGCTTAACACACGTTTGGGACTGAGTGAAGTCTCTCCTGGACACATCTGTCTTCATAATAACATGCTCAGGTTCAAAGGTAAACATCTCCCAGACACTTCTGTTTACACCTTCGAGAAAGAAAACCAACCTCCTGTGATATCAGAAGCCTCAGGCAAAAGCAGTGGCTGAAAATTTATTTAAGCTCTGAGAGACTCTTTTGTGAAAGGGCCTGAGGGACACTTGGAAAGGGCAGGGGAAGAGAAGAGCAAATGCCAAGGCCTGGAGTCCAGCAGGAGGGCCCTCCCACGGCCCTGATCGAGGCCACCGGGGGCACCTGAGAGGAAGAACCCCTCCGCTCCCCCTGCTGGACTGTGCCCGTGAGGAACCAACTTCCCAAAGACAGGTGACGGCCAGCGAAAACTTCGAACACCATAGACAACGTCTCTAGGCAACAGAAAATAATAGCGAATCCTTACACTGCACTTATGATGTATCCATCGCAGTTCTAAGAGCTTTATATAACTATATTCATTTAATCCCCAAAACATCCCTATGAGGTCAGTTCTATAGCCCCATCTCTCATGAGAGGAAATGGAGGCACAGAGAAGTTAAGTAACTTACTCACGGTCACACAGCTGATTAGCGACTGAGCTAGGACCCTGAATCCAGGAAGCTGGACTCAGGGTTCTAATCCCATCACCACGCTGCCTCTCTGACCCATGGACTAGAGAGTGATTACAGGAAGAGAGGGCTGCACCTCAAAGCAGTCTCTCCATGGACCACTCCCTGGTGCCACTGGGTTTAAGGAGGGATGGATTTGACTCACTTGTGGGCCCTTCATAATCCACAGTTTATAAAAACACATGAAAGTGAAAGTGCAAGTCACTCAGTCGTGTCCGACTCTTTGTGACCAGGCCAGAATACTGGAGTGGGTAGCTGTTCCCTTCTCCAGGGGATCTTTCCAACCCAGGGATCGAACCCAGGTCTCCCGCACTGCAGGCGGATTCTTTACCAGCTGAGCCACCAGGGAAGCCCATTAAAAACAACAACAACAACACATATATACAGTATATATGGGCTTCCTTGTTGGCTCAGTGGTAAAGAATCCACCTGCCAATCAGGAGATACAGGTTCAATCCTGGGTTGGGAAGATCCCCTGGAGAAGGAAATGGCAACCCACTCCAGTATTCTTGCCTGGGAAATCCCATGGACAGAGGAGCCTGGTCAGCTATGGTCCATGAGATTGCAAAGACACAACTCAGCGACTAAACAACGACCACAGTACGTATGCATTTGACTTCACATGCCCAAATTGATCTTACATGAAATGATATTGAAACAGTCTTCTACCTAAATTTTTTCTATGAGCATTTATTAAATTATCAAATACAATTGACATTTGCTGAGCCTTTACTAAGTCCCAGGCGCTATTCTAAGTGTTAGGGATAGGTAAATTTTCTAGTGCTTCTGATACTCAGAGAGTTACCAACAGCAGATTTAAGAAACAGAAACTTCACTGCAACCTGGACAAATAGTGTGCGTCATGGAAACTCTCTGGAAATAGGGCACCATTCTTTGTCCATCTCATGTGTGCACAAGGCTAGTAAAATCCCATGATCAAGGTGTATATCATCCACTGCATAGAAAGTCACCTTCAGCAAAATGATTCAGAAGGAGAAGTGAAAACAAGTCTTAAATCTGAATCTACAATTTCCTTCTCTTAAAAAAATAAAATAAAATTAGCCTTGTGTTAACCTCTGGGCAGAGTTAAGAGTCTAAGGTTGGGAGATTGTTGTAAAGAAGCACAGTATGGTGGTAGGCCAGATGGTGGACTTTTATTTCTTGGCTTTATAATTTACATATATGCTATCAAATAATACATAATAAAAAAAAGAAACCTCTGTGATTTGAATCATGCTTGCTACAAAGACTTAATATATTGCAAACTCCTGAGCAAAGTTCTCCAAATTTTATCCAAAGTCCGATGATGTGCTTCTAAACTAGGACCTTTTCATTAACCCAGGATGTGGCACTGAACTGATTTAATTACCTAGGTGCTCTGTGTTACAGTCAAATTGATGTAAATAGATATATTAACTGAACAGCAAAGGGTGTTTAATTAAAGTCTAGGAGGATAAAAATCACAGCATTAAAACACAATAGGAATTGCTAATTATTTTGCCTCTGTCAAAGGAAATTAAACATCATTTGTAGAACAATTTCATAAAACTCCTAACTCATTAATGAAGAGAGTGGGAAAAGCCCTTCTTCTTCCTATTTTGTAACAGCAATGTAAAGAGGTGACAAAGATCCCAGAGCCACAAGACAGTGTCACAACTTCCTAAAAGTAAATAAACAATGCAACTTTGTGATCCAGAGCTATGCCGTGGTTCATATAGGCTAAAAATAGAGGGAAAAAATTCAAACAATTACTTGGAATTTTATCTTTATTGTAATCCATCTTTGCCATCATCTGCCTAATATGGACCAGCGAGCCAAAAGAATTTTTTCTTATAAGTTTAAAAGAAAAAAATATATGTATTGAAAAACTGTAAGAAATTTCCCCAATGCAGTCCAAGGAAAACAAAACACATAGTCTGGGGGATTGTCTACATTTATGAATTCTTGAGAATATATTGAGAAATCGAAAATGAATACAAACCTTGAGATGAGCCACAGATTTTCAAAAGCATGAATGGTCTCATTGTCTTTGCTTTTCAAAGCACAAAAGGTTCATTTTAATTCAGGAAAGCAACTCAACACGCACGACACGGTCCAGCACAGCACCTCTGATCAACGCTACTGTAAACCTGGCACTTGTTTTGTCTGCACCTGGTTCAATAAATGCTGGAAAACTTGAGAAGTTCCTAGGAGCAAAGTTGCCACTTTATACACCTGTAGGGACCACGAAAGCGCCTCTCCCATCAGCTCCTTCCCCAGACGGTCTGCACCTGCAGGAATCCCACTTGTGTCCTCTGATCAGAAAAATAACAGCAGCGTGGTGACTTCGTCACTGTGAAATGGTGGTGAAATAGCATGCTGCTGCTCCAGCATTTCATTCAACCCAGGAGGGAGGCCCCGGTAAGGCCCATTTTTGTTTTGTTGTTGTTTAGTCGCTTCAGTCGTGTCCAACTCTTTGTGTCCCCATAGACTGTAGCCCACCAGGCTCCTCGGTTCATGGAATTCTCTAGGCAAGGATACTGGGTGGGCTGCCATTCCTTCTGCAGGGGATCTTCCCGACTCAATGTAGCCTGCGCTACAGGTGGATTCTGAGCCACCTGGGAAGCTCAAGGTCCATTTTACGGATGAGGAAACAGACACATACAACCTCTGAGCATCTCTGAGACAGCTCCTCTGTGTCTGACCAGCAAGTGTGCACGGTGCTGGCTCCGAGGGCTATTTTCCAAGGCTGAAATGATTAAACTTTTGTTTCTCTCCCAGTCCTACGACTTCCAAGACCATCGGCTCCCCCCAGGTGCTTTATAACCACTGGGCTCAACAAAACAGGTTCAGCTTCCTGCACAAAAGCAGCCATTTTCCCAGCTATTTTGAGTCCGCAAACTCTTAATTTTGAATAGCTCCCTCCTGGGATAATCTCTCCCTTCTCATATGAGATGGTTTTAACCAGCACAAACCCACTTCTGTGCATCTGCCGGAATCCCTCCATGGGGGCTGGCTGCACAATGTAAATAAACCCTGTCTCCCCTGGGATCCCCAGGGGAGAAGCAGGTATGTTTGGGGGGCGGGTTCCACAGGAGGAGGGGGCTTGGAGGCCAGTGACCCAGCAGACACAGAAATCACCAGGAAAATGCAAGAACCATAGACCTGCAGACTGTATTTAAAAGCTAAATTCCTGGGACTTCCCTGGTGGTTGAAGTTAAGCATCTGCATTCCAGTGCAGGGGACTTGGGTTTGATCCCTGGTCAGGGAATTAAGATCCCTACATGCCATGGAGCAGCTAAGCCCATGAGCTGCTACTAGAGAAAGCCCGTGAGCTACTACAAGACAAGACTATACGCTGTAAGGAAGACTCAGTGCAGCCCAGGAAAAAAAAAAAAAGCTAAATTCCTCACAAGTCTTAGTAGTTTGTTCATCTCAGCAACACATCGTAGAGGCCTTCCCGCTGCACACAAGCTACAGAGAGCACAGAATCAGGTTCCCAGATCCCACCGCAGACTTTCCAAGACAGAATCCTGGGTGTGGGGACACACAGATCTGAGCTTTAAATTAAATCCTGGGAGCCTGTCAGGACCATAGAGCTAGCCTGTGGCAGGAGCCAGAACAGACCCGAAAATCACAGAAATGAAAAGGACACATTTCTCACACACACAAGGCCTTCATGTCTCTGGGGGAGACCCACATGATGACTTAATGATAATTACCAAAGGCAAATGATGCCTTTGGTCCGTCTAGTCAAGGCTATGGTTTTTCCAGTAGTCATGTATGAATGTGAGAGTCGGACTATAAAGAAAGCTGAGCGCTGAAGAATTGATGCTTTTGAACTGTGGTGTTGGAGAAAACTCTTGAGAGTCCCTTGGACTGCAAGGAGATCCAACCAGTCCATCCTAAAGGAAATCAGTCCTAAATATTCATTGGAAGGACTGATGTCGAAGCTGAAACTCCAATACTTTGGCCACCTCATGCGAAGAGCTGACTCATTTGAAAAGACACTGATACTGGGAAAGATTGATGGCAGGAAGAGAAGGGGACAACAGAGGATGAGATGGTTGGATGGCGTCACAGACTCAATGGACATGAGTTTGAGTAAGCTCCAGGAGTTGGAGATGGGCAGGGTGGCCTGGCGTGCTGCAGTCCATGGGGTCGCAAAGAGTCAGACACGACTGAGAGACTGAACTGAGCTGATTTGAGTGATGCCTGCTAACCCAGCTCCCCAGGCAAGGTCTGAAAAGTTTTCCTCCTAAAGAATGTTTCAGGCTGCAAAACTTCACCAGCCCTACTCACATTTGGAAGTCATCATAATCTGTGTGCACACACACACAGATGATGCTCTGTTATTTTTGCTTCCTAGAAACATTTTCTTTTATTTCTGGCCCAATTTCTTCCACCGGGTTCATTAATAGGTTATAACCTATATAGCACCAGTCTACTGTGGTATCAATGTATTTCACTTTCAATTTAAATTTTCTTAATAATTTCTCAGTGGCTCAATAAATGTATTTAGGATGCTTTCCCAAAGTTTTTCCATCTGTAATAGCCACTGCACAGCTCTCACTAATTATTGCCCAACAGGCCCAGTGTGGCCAGGTTTTCAGGGTTTTTTTCAGAAAAAGCCAAACTTGAGTTTTAGTTGAAATTTGTTGTATTTCGATTTTTGTAACTAATTCAATATTTTTAAAAGCCACAGATGTGACTTCTGCCTTTTTCTGCTTATTAAGCAAATGCTGCCTGGATGGCTAGTGTGTGCCAGGTGCACAGCCAGCCCAGGGATGTACCTGAGCTGGGACCTTAAGGAATGGGTTTTCTGTCTATGGGGACAATGCTATCACGGAGCAGATGCCTGGAAAACTGAGGCCATGGGTTGTCATGAGAACCAGTATCACTGGGAGACACGTTCCCGTAGGCAGACAGGAAAGAGTCAGACACAAAGTCAGACTCATGTTCGCAAAGAGTCGGACACATGTCCACAAAGAGTCGGACATGACTGAGCAACTGAAAAACAATCGTTGGCAGACACGTTTCCGTAGGTAGACAGGAGCCGGCAGTCCAGAGGCTGCAGAAGGCCCTGCCCAGATCTCTCTCCAAGAGCTGTGAGTGGGCTCCAAGGCAGCTATGGACCACATCTGGGCAGAACAAGCCTGCGTGCCCAACTCAGACTTTTGGAGAAATACTGAGGAACAGAGCTGGCCTGCCCTCAGGGATAGACTATCTCAGTACATTATTTTTTTCTTTAAAAAAATCAATTTATTGAGGTATGATTGACATACACAAAGCTGTACATATTTAGCATAAACAGTTTGATGAGTTTGAAAATATGTATACACCTGTAAGTGAATTCCCTGGTGGCTCAGATGGTAAACAATCTGCCTGCAACGCAGGAGAGCCAGGTTCAGTCCCTGGTTCGGGAAGATCCCCTGGAGGTGGAAATGGCAACCACAGTATTCTTGCCTGGAAAATCCTAAGGACAGAGGAGCCTGGCAGACTACAGACCATGGGGTCGCAAAAGAGCTCGACACGACTGAGCACGCGTGCCTGTACAGTCTTCTCAAGAGCTGGGAATGATTCTAATCAACCTCTAAAGAGTTCAGAACTTCCAGAAGAAGGAAAGATTTTCAACATATGTTTGTGGCTGTAATGATGAAATACTTAAGCATAGACTGAATTTCTGTTACTGCTTTCAAAAAAATCTTTGTTTAATGTGATTTTTAACATTTTATCATCAGTGTAATTTTTTTTTTTATCAGATCAGTAGTGGGTTGGGGGAGAAGTAAGACAAAGCTCCAGCAAAGTCTACTTGGCTTGAGAATTATTTTACATATAAGAGTCTATCAATTCAAATAGCTGTCTTCATCTGGAAGAATGTGGAGCTGGAAGACTGATGGATCCATTGGGTTATTTTCTTTTTGAATGATTCTCCCTCTAGGTTCAATAACTATGTCTTCTGGTGAGGTGTTAGGCAGGGGTTTGGAGGACAATTTAGTAAAACATCACTATCAATATTCCCTGGTGCCTCAGGCGTAAAGAATCTGCCCACAATGCAGAAAGTCTGGGTTCAATCCCTGAGTCAGGAAGATCCCCTGGAGAAGGGAATGGCACTCTAATCCAGTTCATGCCTGAGATTTCCATGGACAGAGGCGCCTGGTGGGCTACAGTCTATAGGCTCACAAAGAGTTGAACACAACTGAGTGACTAACAAACACACACACATACATACACTGCCAACATTTAGCAGTGTAAGATCAAGGTTGTGGGGTTGAGAAACAATTTTCAGTGGTTGACATTCCTACTTAATGCCATATTCCAAACACCAAAGAGACAACAGAGGACTGTGACATTTTTCTGTTTTCTTCTTATCTCAGGTATCCACATTCCATATTAATCATTTCCCACCAAAGGATCTAGT
Source organism: Giraffa tippelskirchi (assembly GCF_054371585.1). Classification (NCBI taxonomy): domain Eukaryota; kingdom Metazoa; phylum Chordata; class Mammalia; order Artiodactyla; family Giraffidae; genus Giraffa; species Giraffa tippelskirchi. The sequence continues at coordinate 156,907,393 of NC_137283.1, read as the reverse complement.
TTCTAACGATTTCACATGCTCCTGTGTGTCTGTATATCTAATGACTAATGCAATAATGTTCTCTATGTCGTGTGCATCCACCTACTAGAATTCAGCTTCCACAAGACTTGCTCTGAAAAAGACACTGCTACTTGGCACCAACTGTTGTCATGGGATTTCAGGAAATTTTATTAGGAAGGAAATTGAACCTTTTCTTCTTAGTAATTGTGTGAGGGTCACAATTAAACAACTAAATCTGTAATGCACAGCGCACATCTGACACCTCACAGTGACTGAAAGTCAAAGTGTTAGTCTCTCAGTCGTGTCTGACTCTTTGCGACCCCAGGAATTGTAGCCCGCCAGGCTGCTCTGTCCATGGAATCTTCCAGGCAAGAATACTGGAGAGGGTTGCCATTTCCTTCTCCAGGGGATCTTCCTGACCCAGGGATCGAACCCAGGTCTCCCGCATTACAGACAGATTCTTTACCACTGAGCCACCAGGAAGTGGGTGATCCAGCTCAAATCTGGGAGCTCATTCCTGGAGAACAGAGCCAGGCTACAGGATACCCTGGCAGGCACTGCAAACAACAGACATCTAGAGGCCGATTTATAAACATAATCAATTATTTCTGAAAATTATATTGTATTGCAAAGCAAGAATATGCTTAATCTTCCAAAGAGGTTCTCACAGAGAGCTTTAGAAGCCAGAGAATATACAAAACTACAATGAAGTATCACTTCACACTGGTCAGACTAGCCATCATCAAAGTCTACAAACACTAAATGCAGGAGAGAGTGTGGAGAAAAAGGAACCCTTCTACACTGTTGGTGGGAATGTAAGTTGGTGCGGCCAGCATGGAGAGTCCTTAAAAAACTAAAAACATGTGACCCTGCAATCCACTTCTGGACACAGACGGAAAATAAAAAAAACTCTTAATTCAAAAAGATACATGCAGCCCAGTGTTCACAGCAGCACTATTTACAATAGCCGAGACATGGAAGTAACCTAAGTGTCCATCAACAGAGGGATGGATAAAGAAGATGTGGTATATATATACAAGGGACTATTACTCAGCCATTAAAAAAGAATGAAATAATGCCATTTTCAGCAACACAGATGAACATACCGAATATTATACTAAGTGAAACAAGTCATTGAGAAAGACAAATATCATACGGTATCACTTATATGTGGAATCTAAAAAAATGAATTTATTTATAAAACAGAAACAGACTCCCAGACACAGAAAAACTTATGGTTACCAAAAAGGAAGGGCAGGGAGGGATAAATTAGGAGTATGGTATTAACAGATACACATTACCATATGTAAAATAAACCATGAGGATTTAATATATAACACAAGGAAGTATATACAATATCTTGTAATAACTTATAATGGAAGATAGTCTGAAAAAAAATAACACTCACCTTGCTGTACATCTGAAACTAACAAAATATTGTAAATCAACTATATTTCAACAAAAAAAGAAAAAAGAGAATATAAAACTTCTCTCCCTAACCAAAAAGAGCCAGACATTTGTAAAAAGTCCCTGGAAAGTGCACCATGTCAGTTAAAAACTCAGAGAACAAGAGACTGCACTGCCTCTTTTCCCTGACGTGGTAGAAGACAGAGTAACAGCAGCAAAGAGAAAGAAAAATGCAGTCTTCCTTATAAGTCAGAACATAATATAGGCTTATGGCTTTGAGGTAATTTTGCTGCTGAAATTCTCAAACAATCCACAACTCTACACGTAACATTAGAGACCATCTCATGAAAAGCAATAGTCCACGCCAGTAGGAAATACGATAGGAAAAGCATTGAAAGGATGAACAGGGCATTTCACCTCCTCCTCCTTCTCCACCTCTGAAATCACAAACCTAAGGAGACCACTTTGAAGTCAAGGAGGCAAATTTAAGATAAGTAGGAGAAACAGCTGACTTTACATGGTGGTGGAAAAGCCAAGAAACTCACTGCATAGGAGACTGAAGAGGCAGACGCTATACATAAGCTCAGAGAAGATTTACAATCATGGATCAGGAATTCCCAGGTGATCCAGTTGTCGGGCCTTGGCACTTTCACCGTCATGACACAGGTTAAACCCCTGGTCAGAAAACTAAGATCATACAAGCTGTCTGGTACAGCCAAAAAAAAAAAAAAAATCATTGATTTACAGTGAGTTGTATCTTTTTAATCTGTTTTTGTGGTTTTGGTTTTGTTATTTTTTTAAATTGTGGCAAGAACACTAACATGAGACCTATTCTCTTAACATATTTTAAGTGTATAATACAGAGTATAATACAGCACAATGTTGTCCACTAGAGCTCCGCAATTTATTTATCTTACATAACTTAAACTTCACAGCAATGCGTATAAAGTTTTATGCCCATTTCCACCTCCTCCCAGCCCCTGGCAACCACTATTCTACCTCTGCTTCTATGAGTTGTTTCTCATATAGTTGGAATCCTGCAATGTTTGTCCTGTGTCTGGCTTATTTCACTTAACGTCCTCCAGGTTCATCCATGTTGCTGCATACGGCAGGAGTTCCTTCTTTAAGGCTGAATAATATTCCATTGTGTGTATATACCACATTAAAAAATTCATTCATCTATCGGTGGACATTTAGGTCGTTTCCAGGTCTTAGCAACTGTAAGCAGAGTTGTGATGAAGGTGGGTGTTTTACCAAGGGAAAGCGGGCTGCCCACGGGCCACCTCACCCCAAAGCTGTCCTTGGTGCCATGTCACCTGCTAGACCAGGATCTAACACAACAGGGCTTTTAATTTTTTTTCTAAAGCATGAAAATTATCCTAATTATCCTAAATTATCCCAAATTATCCTTCTGTCTCTTCTCTCCTTATTCATCTTTCACAGCTGGGAGGTGTCCAGCTGTGGTCAGTATCTCCATGCTTGGCTGTCAGATCTTGAGAAAACATGGCCATCGGTACTCACATTCCCAAACTACAACAGATAACTCTGCATTTTTGTTTCATACAGAAGGAAAACGTCTCTGTAAGGGTGAGGAAGGAGGCTTCTGATTTGAAGACGCTTAGCCAAAATATAGCTGCTTAATAACTGGAAATCAGGAGGCGTGACTGGGGCTTCCCAGGTGGTGCTAGCAGTAAAGAATCCATCTGTAGGAGATGTAAAAAGACACAGGTCCAATCCCTGATTTGGGAAGATCCCCTGGAGAAGGGAATGGCAACCCACTCCAGTATTCTTGCCTGGAGAATCCCATGGACAGAGGAGACTGGCGACCATAGCGTCGCAAAGAGTCAGACACGACTGAAGTGACTTAGTACACACACAGGAAGCATGACTAGGGAACATGTTTTTTTACCAATTCAAATGCCTCTGCCTTTGGGGATGCTGTGAGCCATGAGACTGGGGGCTGGTAATAAAATGTATGTACCTTGAGTTCAGGGAAGCAAAGTTTCAAGACCTGCAGTGATCTGCCTGATTCCTGTTTTGCTGATGTACCCTGACGTCACTTTTAAGGATATTTTTAGTAACAGTCATTATTCAACAAGGAGGAAGAGAAATTTACATCAAATGTATTCACAGAGGCCCAGAAGACTCTGTCCACCGCTGGCGTCTTTCCCCAGATGGCCCCCACATAGGTGAGAAGCTGGACCCACTACCACAGCCTAATGAGATTCAATGGGAGAGTGTTTAAGGCGGCGGCCACCTGGGAATTTCCCAGGCCCTGAAATGAGTGTGTTATTTCAGACTCCAAAAACAAAAGTGCACAGCCATGACATCACATTCTCCACTTCAAACTGCATGTGCCTTTTAGCCAGCCCTTAACTTGGCTCCTTGCTAAGCCAATCGCTGTGGCTGGTAATCAGGAAAAGTAGCTTTCTTGAGCACATGCACATTTTGTTCATTGTCCAAACAGGAAAAAATAGATACAGGAAATACTCGCCTACCTCCTGTTGTTACCAACCTCTGATAACAGAGAAACATAACTGAGCAGAAAACCACGGTCCGAAGGCACAGGGCCACTTCTCTGCCCTACACTGTGTACACGGGTCACTCTTCTTTAAATCCCTTCCCCGCTCAGCTTTTCGGACACCTCTCCAGTCGTAAGCAAATGCAGTATGTTTACATACAGATCCAGTTTAAGTCACGGTATTTTCTGCCTCTGTGTGACTCACGTGTGCAAGTAACAACTGGCACTCTTGATTCCAGTTGATCCAGAACTCAAGATTCCAGACCTCTAGGAAGGTTCCAGACTTCTAGGAAGCCTTTGTATAGAAGCCTTTCTGCACAGGGAGGGAAAATTAGATCAATGATGTCGACGCCCTCCCGATTCAGAGTTCTTTTCTTTTCATTCCTCAAGCAGCAAGCTTCATCATAGGAATTCGCGAATTGCTGCGTGGGGGTTGACAGCGACCTTTGGAGAAGCAGACACTGGAAGATGTCTTTTTAAAAGACATCACAGCTCTGTGCTGACGGATGGACGCAGAGGAATGACGAAGTGGTGGCCTCGCCCATTAACTGTGCCCCACTTCTGGGTACCGCTGCACCCCATGTAGGGGCACACAGGCCACCCTCCCCTGCCAGGCTCTCAGGCTTTCTCATTCTGGAGATTCCCATACCAAGCTTCCCTCCAGTTACCTCTGCCTCAGTCTCCCCACAAACCTCAACCCCTCCCACATCATGGGCAATGTTCCTTAGCGAGTGGCTCCCAGACATGGCGGGAGCCTGGTCAAGTGTCTCTGTCACAGGATGGAAGGTTTCTTATTCTCCTATAATCCCCACTGCCCCTTCAGTGAAGTGGAAACAAGGAACTGTCTCCCTCCTAACACTTGGGAAAACCTTAAAGCCTGTAGGGAAGGGGATACTGGGAGAAGCCAAGGAAAGACCAACTCAATCTGTTTCTAAGGCTTGGGGCCGCCATCGAACGCTAACGCAGAGTGCTGCCATTTGCAAACGGCAGGGGCTGTACAGCACCTTTTCTGCATTATGCGTGCGTGGGTGCTAAGCTGCTTCAGTCGTGTCTGAGTCTTTGCGACCCTTTGGACTGCAGCCCACCAGGAGGCTCCTCTGTCCATGGGATTCTCCAGGCAAGAATATTGGAGTGGGTTGCCATGCCCTCCTCTTTCTACATTATAATGAATGGCAACTATTTATTTTCCGGAAAGTTCTTTCCATAGACACTTTTGGAGAAATATCTTTATCCTATATATCTCTAAGTTCACATATGGATCTATGCTACTCTGGTAAATAGCTCAGAATAGGGGTTTCTGACCATTTCAAGGATAGGGACTGTTTTTTAATGTTAAAAAATTATGTACCTCCATATGGTAGCAGTTGTATTTTATATTTTTTGATTATTAAGAAAATATATAATTATAGAGGGCTATCGTCAATCCACTAATGCTTTTAACTTGCATTTGCTTTCTTAGTCACAATAGGCTCTACATGCACTTGAAAAAATATAATAGCACACATCCGTACATATGGTATCTAATTATTGCTTACAGCCAACACTGGATCTTTTCTCCTTGCAGTAACCCCACCATCCCGAGCCTCGCCCAGGCTAAGGCCTATAGACTGAGAATCTCTGTGACCTATCTACTTTTGTGAATTCCACAACCCAGAATTTTACTAGCCAATCCTAAAGGAATTCTGGATTGACATTTTCAAGAGGAAAAGAAGCAAAATCATTTACTATTAATTTTTTTTCCTTTCATAGCACCCTCCTATTCTTGTTATGATATTAAACAACATAACAGATATCAACAGAATAGATTTCCTACCATTTTATGTAGCTGCCAACAAATATTAAATAAAAGAAGATACTAACGAATCACAACACTCTGCTCCTAGGGACTATTAGAGTCTAATTAAAACCCAGAAGATCAATGCTGCGCTGAACAAAAAAAATCACCATGGGAACTATGAAGAGGAAAAAAGACTTTTGTTAGCAATCTCACAGAATTACCCTGAATAACACTCCTTCCATCTAGTCCCCTACAAAAACTCTTAAACATAAATAAATGTCAATAACCAGACCCTCATACACACTGACTGTGGAAAGAGGAGAAACAGCCCCAGGTGATGGGGTTGGGGGTGGGGTGCGGTGGGGAGACAGACACCAGCTGTTTATTCATCTTTCCTGCAAAGCCAGTCTAAGCAGATGTACTTGCAAGTGTTTTGTGAGTTGGTTTCTTTGGTCTTGTGTTTTAATGTGTTCAAATTTGCCCTACTCTGTCTCCATGACAGAGACAACCCCAAGTCCCCAACTGTAAAACCTCCACATGGAGGTTTAAGCTCTGCCACTGGGTTCCTTTCTCAATGGTGCATTTGTCTGGGAGGGTGCAGGGGGGACCAGGCGGCAGGGACCCTGGATGAGACCCCCTCAGAGCAACTAAAACAGAGAGCACAGAATCTACATGGACTCAGACCCCAAAGAGATCCCAGGGCCAAGGGCAATTCATTTCCAGGCATAATCCTTCATGCGAATATCACCTACTAGCAGTTTATAGAAAAATCACATTTCTATAATTTCAGGTTTATTTTTTTAAAAAGCAAGACACAGCATGTCAAGGATTGCTAAGGATGCCAGTGAATACTGTGATATCTTGACTTGATTCCTTGTATTCTTGCTTGCTGACAAAGGCAAAGGCTAAACAGAGAACAGTGCAAGTTTTATTTCTGGTTTAAAACATTATAGGATAAAGTTGTCCTCTAGAATTCTTAATGCAAATTGCTAAGCTCATATTCTGGTTACAGAAAACAACCTTCCCAAATGACCTTGACCAACCCAAACTACAAAACAGATTTTATGACACCAACTAATATTCCTGCTCTGAGCTCCAAGAATGGCCTGAATTCCTTTATGTTCCATGTGGTCCATGAAGCCTGGGGCCTATCCCCTCCACTGCTGGACACCATGACCACTGGACATCTTAACCACTCAAGTGGCCAACTCAGCTGCCAACCAAATGATGATGACAACTCAGTTGGTTTTTTTTTTACCAGCATGTGTAACAGAATTACTCGTGACAATGTTATAACATTTCACAGTAACTTCAAGCAGAGGTGGACAGAACCAAAAGGGTTAAATGAATCCTCCAAATAACGGTAAAACTCTTCCTAACGCTCCTTCTTCCTTGGCAAATTCCCAAACTTATAAAAAGTGAAGGACTTCCCTGGCAGTCCAGTGGTTAAGATTTCACCTTCCAATGCAGGAAGTCCTGGGTTCAATCCCTGATTGGGGACCTAAGACTTCCATATGCCTCGTGGCCAAAAAAACAAAAACATAGAGGATATATTTTAACAAATTCAATGAAGTCTTTAAAAATGGTCCACATCAAAACTAAATAAATTTCTGAAAGTGATTAAAAGGCAGGACAACTGGATGCGTTCCTTCCTCTCCCCACGCCTATACTCCGAAGAAGCACAGATAGTTGAGGTGGGGATGACAATACTTTCCCTCTCTTTAATTCTTGACGGTTTTAAAAGTGCTCTCAGACAAGGTATGTCATGGCATGCCCCTAGCAATGCCAGGCGCTGCACTGGGCACCCGTCATCCTTCCCACTTTGCAGAAACCCACTTCCATGGGTTAGGGGACTCACCCACAGTTACCCGGCACCGACTCAGAGAGCCTAAGTCTCCGGCCGGGTCTTTCAACTACGACGAAGAACAAGCAGAGGGCCGCCTGGACCACAAAGTGCCAAAACGGCACCTGCATTAAAGCAAATCAACTGAGAATATCAAGAGAGTACTTTTAGGCCCTCAAGATAGATTGCAAACTCGAAAGTCTACCAGCATCGGCACAAGACTGGACCGGTCTTTGCTCGAGCCCTAACCCGGCACCTCCATTCAGAATCTAGAGCTACAGGCCTGTGAGGCTTCCTCAGGACGCAGAAATCAGGAAAAGCTGCCCGCCAGCAGCAGCAGGCCTCCTCCTGAAGCAGAAGAGAATGTGATTTCACAACAGTGGCAGCAACGAGCCCTCATGAAAGCCGGGCATCGCCAAGACAGCAAGACTCCCACTTCCTGTGCTTCTTCTCTCAGGCCTTCAGTGGCAGCAATGAGCCCTCATGAAAGCCGGGCATCGCCAAGACAGCAAAACTCCCATTTCCTGTGCTTCTTCTCTCAGGCCTTCAGTGGCAGCAATGAGCCCTCATGAAAGCCGGGCATCGCCAAGACAGCAAAACTCCCATTTCCTCTGCTTCTTCTCTCAGGCCTTCAGTTAATTCTCTTCTCAGCCCTTCCCTACCCTCCTCCCAGAGTCAGATTAAGGGGATGGGGCCCGGTACCCAGTCCAGTCAAAGAATGTCATCTGACACTGAGCTAAGCGGCCGGGGAGAGCTCCGCTCAGACGCACAACAGGCCAGCATGTTTCTCTGATTCCCCGTCTAAAACTAACTGCTTTATCTGAGCGAAAGGGCTGTGTTTCACAGTCATTTTCTTTCTAACAAGAGCCGCTTGTATCCTCAGCTGACTATAAGAAGGATTGCATTCTGTTCCTCACGAAGAAAATCACAATGGTCCCTACGTGGCCCAAGTCCTGAAGATGAGAGCAGCGGGCCAGCGGGGCAGCCATGGGGCGGGGTCCCCTGCCCAGGACGCCACCATCCTACCTGCTGAAAAAACAAAACAAAAACGAACAAAAGCCAGCATCGCGGGGGCCTCTGGATTGAGAAGCAGCCTTTGAGGAAAACCAGTCTCTACAAGAAGCCTCATGGGGATTCCACGTGATTCTCCTGCTTCATTTAGGGGTGCAGGGCGGTGATAAAAAGAGACGACAGCTCAACATGAACCTCTCTCGCCCCCACGACCCCCCAAGGCCCAGATGCTTTCTTCCTTGCCTTCATCCCTTTTTGTTCCTGAGTAATCCTCCCCTTAGACACAGGCACGGGTCATCCTGCCCTGTCTACAGCGTCTCTGGAACACCTCCGCTGTCCGCGTAGACGGTGCATCTCCGGAAAGATCAATGCTGTCTGCATCAAGGGGCGTCAGAACTCCTGTGGCCCTCCTGCAACCTGCCAGTGCAGACTGCGAAATCCTTCGAGAACTTCGGAAGAAAGTGATACTGTGGTGAATACCCAGCTCACTTTGCTTCTAAAAGCTTTCCGCTGCCTTTCGGAGTGGCCTGGCATCGTCTCCCAGGAAACATTAGGCAATAGGAGTGCAGTAAGAAAGACTGTCTGGGCAAAGCTCTTCAATTTGCGATAAATGAGATTGTTAAGATGGGTGACACCTAAACTGAGGGTTGTTTTCAGCCCAACTGCCTTGTTTCCAGGACTGTCAAAGACACCAAAGGATGCTTTCTGATCCGACTGAAATCAATATTGTGCTTATGCTGTGGTTTAGAGAGCATTTAAACCTGATGTCAGTATCAAATAGAGCATTAGCAAAAGAAAACACCAGCATGGCCTGCAGTTGCCATCAAATAACTCTTTGAATAATATGGAGAAAACTATCAAAACTTTTGGAGACATTTTAATATGCTGGAAGAAAAATGGGAGCAGTTATTTCTAGTATTTACCTTTAGTTTTGTTAGCTTGTGTTTAAAGATATATTAGAAACATTTAAAAATTAATAATATTATGTTGCATTTTTCTTTCTTCTTTGGATAAACATATCTCATATCCAGGGATCTTCTAGAGTTAAAGAGTGTGACCTGTTACAGGATTTAGAGAGATGACTTTGATATTAGAAGAAAAGTACATTCACAAGTAGCAAAGATTGAGAATGTGGCAGGAAAATGAGTAGACAGTGCTTTAAAATGGCTGATGCATGCAGTTTAACCTTATTTCTTTGACCCTTCACCTTTTGGGTGGCTAAAATGCAGACGTGATGACTGGAGCTGAAGTAACTATCTTGTACTAGGAGGGAATCTTGGAAATGAAAGCCAGATACAGCTAGCAACAAGGAATCTGTGGCCTTGAGGACTTTGCAAAGCAAATGACATTTTTCCTACTGTTCACAACTCTCAACCTAAGTTATATATCCCATACTTAAAACCCTTGAGATAAGCATAAAGTTCGGAACAACAACTGTCAACTAATAAGGAAGGTTATTTTCAGAGCCAGAATTGAAAAGAACACACTGGCCACCAGAAGTAAATGGCAAATATGTGGGTCAACAACATTTCGAAACCAAAATGAAACAAACAAACGAAAAAACACAATGGTCTTAGAATGAATGAAATCTAGTAGAAGTTCAGGTGGGCTGGCTAGTCTTCCATCTGGTCTTTGAAGGAAAGATGCTGCACCTCTACTATCTAACACTATGTCTGGGACACAGGAGGTGCTCAATAAACACCTACTGAAAGAATAAAGTTGAAACCAAGGATAGTTAGTCAATCTAAAATGTAAGCCCAGGGGGCCAATTATTAGAAGATCCCTTTCAGTACAGAACAAAATAATAAAACATCAAACTCTCAATTCTGTGTAAAAATGTGCCTTAGAATCAAAGCCCTTCAATGGTTCAAGAGTCACCACAGAGTGTCAAGAGAAAATGAAGTTAACAGGTAGTAAGAATTTAGAGCTTTATTCTGAAGGATCTGAGAATAGTAAATCTAGAATCGTCAAGGTTTCTACGTATGGATACGCTGTCATTCTGATTTCATAAAGCTTAGAAACAAAGGATCAACACTCAGCCAGTATCTGTCTGAATCTAAAAAACACAGATGAAAAGCACATATCCCTTTGGAATTCCTGCCTCAAGAAAATGCCCCTCAGAGCCTGGAGATAACCAAGATCAACAACATCTGCTGCTATCCTAAATAAATCCAGCTCATAAGGGAAACTCCATAGAACGGAAGATTTCTATCACATAACAAAGCTAATTATAACAGGTAACAGGGCAGGGGCAAGGAGAACAAGGATATTGAGTTTCTTACCCTCCTCTAAGGATCAACTGCAGTTTCTGTATTCAAAAGAACACTTCCTATGTTTTAGCAATCTTTCATGAGATTTGTTAAACATCTTTCTAACTTGGGTTATAAAATCTACGTCTATTTCCTTGACAGTACATAAAATTAAGAAGTCATAAGCTCTATGAAAAGCAAAGACTGAAATTATAGTGTTTAGAGCATAGGGGTACTGTATTTTAAAATGAGCATAAGACTCTGAATCTTAAAAAAAAAAAATCCATAATTGTGTTAGGCAAGTTCCATATGAGATCACGTGCAACATACACACACACACACACACATATACACTCTTACACACACACACACAAGAATCCTACATCAGAGATATTGCTTAGAGACAAAGGAGTTCAAGCAAAGGTGGTGTATTTCAGGTTGAGGATGAGTAAGCCAGTGTTTCATGAAGCAGGTGGTTTAAGTGGTTCTTGGACACACTTAAGTCCTTTCAAGTGAGTTTATTTATAGGAAAATACTAGGAGCATTAGGAAATTAGTAGCACAGGCAGTAGATAGGCAGTATAGAAATATCAGTAAAACATAAGTCAGAGGCTGGTAATCTGACCAGTCCAATGTCAGATGTGGGTGCAGGGAGGGGCCGATGGAGGGCCATGACCTCAGCCTCAGAACACACTGACCAGGCATCATTATCGCGCTGACTTAGCCAGCACCACCAGGGACATCCAACTTTCTGGACCACTCACAAGAGTTCCCAGGACCCAAGAACCCTCGGATCCTCTGTGGCCCCCACAGTTCTGGAGACTCCATTCACCCCTGGGGACTCCAGCAGACAGCTTCTGTCCCCTTGCTCTGCTTTCTCACTTCTCCTCAGAAGTATATGCCATCTTCAATAACATAGAGCCAAGACCAAGGCTTCCAGAAAATAACCTGAGTATCAGAATTCTTTGTTTAATTTCTCTGAAATTCTTCTTCCATTACAATAAAGAAATGAGCTTGGTTTAACCTGAACCAAATGGTCTCTTACATAATATTTTTTTTAACTGTAGTCCAGCAACGTGGTGGTAGTGGTTTAGTTACTAAGTCCTGTCTGCCTCTTGCGACGCCATGGACTGTAGCCCTCCAGGCTCCTCTGTCCATGGGATTCTTCAGGTAAGAACACTGGAGTAGGTTGCCATTTCCTTCTCCAGGGGATCTTCCCTACCCAGGAATCGAACCTGTGTCTCCTGCATTGCAGGTGGATTCCATACTGCTGAGCCAGTGGAGAAGCCCAGTCCAGCAATAGATAAATTTATTAGTTCATTGTTCCATGCATTCCTTTATTAGTAAATGCTCACTGAATGAAGACATATTTATTGAAACCATGTTTATGGAATAGAGAGCCTATTATGTGCCAGGCATGGTGTGGGGACTTGCAGATACACTGCCCTTGTGCAGCTCACAGTCCAACTCATAGAATGACTCTGCTTTCTGCTCAGGAGTAGGTGTGAACTTCAGCTTTCTCCATCCAGACAACACGTGACAGGGGAAATGGACAAGGTCGTTGCTCTTCCATTGGCTACTTCTCCAAATACCTCAAAAATTGTTATTTCTGATATCGATTTGTGCTAAATTTATCAAAGGAAGATGCACCAAGGATTAGCATTTGCAAGCTCTGATGAAGGTCAAGATCACAGCAAAGGTTAATTGGTTTCTTTGGAAATCATAAGCGTAGGCATTCCAGTTCATCATCTCAAAATTCCATCCTGATGGGAGGTCAGATCACACGGGAAAGAAGGCCAGGATCAGCCTCAGGAGACATGCAAAACGAAGACCAGATTTTTGACATCAAAGTCCATCCCACAGTTGACAATAATTATGAAATAAAAACACTAGCAGGTTTGGGCATGTAGAGATCCATAATATTGTAAGAAGTCAAAATCTGGGTAAAATTAAGTACTGATCACAGATACGTGCTTTGAGGAAATGTGACTCAAGAATCTTCATGGATAATATTTATGGAAGCACAGCTGCCTTCTACTTTATTGCTATCTGCACACCTGCATTAGCTGACCTGAGTCAGATGCGAGGAGGGGGTGTTGAAATCGAACTGTCAAGAGGCACAAACAGATTTGCAGTAAATATATGACTTCTCAAGAAACTGGTTTGGTTTTTTTTTATTTATCTCTTGAAGTAATAAAGTTGATCCATTCACGGGCTGGTTAGTTTCAGGCCCTTCGGTTTACAAAGAAAACTGTCTACAAAAAAATGAAAAGAGGAGACTATTGAGAGTTCAGGAATTCCTGAAGTTCATGAAACAAGTTGGTGATTTACTTCTTCCTTTCATTCTGAACTCAGTACACTTCATGGACTCAGAACTATTACTCTTCAAATGATTTTATTTGCTAACATTTATAAATATTTACTGAAGTTGTTACCATATGTCTTGAAAACATCATCAGATAAGGCTCACGATCAGTTATGGAAAAGTCTGCAAATTCGTTTGGCTTGAGAAATACTGTAAACGGGTCATTTCCTTAACCTCACCTCATCAGAGGCCTCTGATGAGACAAAAAGCAGATGTAAAGCCTCCGTCTAAATGATTGTTGTTACATGTTAATTCTTATGATGTGCCACATTCTGCTAAGTGCTTTACACATGGAATCTTATTGTGTTCTCAAAACAATCCTCTGCGGTATATACTATTATTATCCCCACTTTAGAGGTGAAAACACCATGGCCCAGAGAAATTAAACCTGCTCAAGATCCCATGGTTACAAAGTGGAAAAGCTGCAGTTCAAACCATAAATCTGCCTGACGACAAAGTCCATCAATGTACATGAGAGAATTCCAAGTAGTGGTTTGCCTGGGGTCCCTGATGCTTCAGAATGAATTTTCCCATCAATAAGAAATCAGATGGCATCTAGGAGCTTTCTGATTCCTCAGGAGAGTAAAGTATAGGTCATGTGCCCCAAGGACAAAGAGTAAAAATATAAACAATGAAAAGTGGGCCCAAAGAAAGTAAAAGAAGCCAGACACAAAAGACTACATCTGGTATGATTCCATTTACATGACATTCTAGAAAAGGAAAACTGTAGTGAAGTAGTGAATCTGTGGTTGCCAGGGGCCAGGGGCGGGACTGACTTCAAAACAGCACTAGAGACAGCAGATGGATGAACCTTCATTATTACTTTGGGATGATTTCACGACTGAACCTATTTGTCCCACTCATCTAACGGTACACTTAATATGTGTGAATTTTATTTTATGTAAATTACACCTCAAATCTGATTATTTTAAAGCAGGCCTAAAAGGAAATTGAATAATATCCATATATATATTTATATATATATATATAAAATTCCTTTTAAATCTAATCTTCAATTAAACCTACGTTTGGTGAGAAAGCCTTGAATACATTTGAAGAACTGAACTCTTTCAGGGTTTGAAGCTTCCTATTTCTTTATGAACTTAACCACCCCACAGGAAATTTATCTTTCTCTGACACGTTTGTACTTGTTTATAAGATTGTGATCCTGGGTGCCTGGGAGATGCCAGGTACGTGCAAAGAGGCCTGCCCTCGAAGTCGGATGACTTTCACTCTTGACTCACAGCTGTGTGACCTAGGGCAAGTCACCCAACTTCTCAGAGCCTAAATTTTCACTTTTATAAAATGGAGATAACAATGTCTCCCTTTAAGAGTTGATGAGAATGAAATTGGCTACTTATAAATAAAAGCCCTGTTTTTACTATCTTAATATGTTAATAAGTTCTCACATTAAAAAAAATAGGAAGGTAATCTCGTCAAGAAACTGACAGTCTATGATAGCACCAACAGTTGGAAGCCATGAAGTCTAAAGTTTTATTAAATTTCTTATCTTTCACTGTTCCAAGCATAGGCCTAGAATCTGAGCAGGGACCTTGTGTATTGTTCACTCAGCCTGGTCACAATTCCTGGGTAATTAACAATAAAAGATGATAATAGGAAGGAGAGGGTAGGATCAGTATATGTCAGTAGAGGTGAATGCAACCGAGATGGAAAAAATAGTGTTTGTTGAAGTATATATATTATATATATATTGAGCAAAATGATTTTTAATGATTGTTTGTGAAGTTGTTGTATTCAACACAGTCATTGAATAGACACAGTAAATTTTACCTCCCTACCACACATACTTCAGACAGGGAAAAACCCTCAGTTGGTAGAAAGATAAGCTTTGTGGTAGAACAAAGTTTCCCTCTGCAATTATCCCAAGTATCACCTTCCAGATACTCAAAGTCAGAACTAAGCACCACAATTAAAAGAAATAAAATAAAAATATTTTTCAACACTGCTGGAAGGAGCTTCTAAGCGTGGCTGGGGAGGAAAGCCCCAACATCCGTGGTGTCAGAGGTAAGTACACGGGACCCATTCGCCCTGTACCTAATATGCAAACATTACAAATCAAGGTAAAAACGCAAATGAAATGGGAGCATCCTCCTTCCGTGACAAATGTCCTCCACGTGACCCTGGAAGGCCAAGTTCCGATTCGTGATGCTTCGACTCCTGAGCATGCCTGGCCCAGCCTGGCCTTCCCAGCCTGGCTTTCCCACCCCCCCACCCCACCCCCGTGGCCCCGTCCCCTGTCCCTTGCATGGGGACAGCCCACCTACATGTCCAAGTGCCACTGACCCTCCCCCCCTCCCCCAGAGCTACTCTGGCCCCCCTGGTTCCGCAGTGACACTCCTGAGCGTGGAGAAGAGCCTACTCGGCCTCTGAAAGTGGGTTCAAGGTGATTTGAACAAGGAATTCCGGGTCCGGAGTACCCAGAGTACGGTCTATAAGAAGAGGGAGGTGTGTCCATCTGACCCTGGGGCTCCTGACCCCATGGGAAGACACACGGCAACAGAAAGGCCTGAGTGGAGACCCCCTAGTCCCAGAACAGAGGCTTCTGGAGACTAAATACACAAATAAAACCTTCAGCAGATAAAACAGTATTATATTCAGACAATATATATGTATAAATGTCTATATCTATGTATGTATATGCGCTATATGTGTGTATTATTAATACATTGTTGTTGTTGTTTAGTCACTGTGTCTGACTCTTTGTGACCCCATGGACTGTAGCCTGCCAGGCTCCTTTGTCCATGGGATTTCCCAGGCAAAGTGCCATTTCCTCCTCCAGGGGATCTTTTCAACCCAGAGATCGAACCGGTGTCTCCTACCTTGACAGGTGGATTCTTTACCACTGAGCCACCAGGGAAGCCTACACACACATAATTGTATCAGTATATAATTCTGATAAAGCAAATCACGCGATGCAGACAATACATCAGGGAGTTAGAAAAGGAAGTGCTATGTGTCAACTGAAGGGTTAAGAAAGACATTTGGGATGAAATAGGGATTGAGCTGGCTTCCCTGGTGGGTCAGTGGTAAAGAATCTACCTGCAATGCAGGAGGCACAGGAGCTGTGGGTTCGATCCCTGGGTTGGGAAGATCCCCTGGAGGAGAGCTTGACAACCTGTTCCAGTATTCTTGCCTGGAGAATCCCACGGACAGAGGAGCCTGGAAGGCTGCAGTCCATAGAGTTACACAGAGTTGGACACAACAGAAGCAACTTAAGGTGTAGCATAGCATAGGGACTGAGCTGAGTTTTAGGAATGGAGAGAACGTGGCTGCCGACAGGCTGGAGTGTGTCAGTGGTAACTGGAAAGCTGAGTGTGAACACAGCGTGTGCATTAGGGAATAAAGGATAGGGTTCTGGAGTTGGAATCTAGATGACTCAGTACCTGGATCCTGATAAGGACTCAGATAGGTGCCAAGTATTCCTAACATGATATATATGACCACATTCAGCCTTGGTTGCAGGAAGTCAAAGGGAAGAAGTATGGCCACTTCAAATTGTTTTTGGAGTAAGGTTATAAACAGAGATGTATGATCAAGTTGAAAGGTAATTGCCAAGACCTGCAATGGTCCTCACAAATTTCACACCACCCACTGACTCAGTCTTTTGGGTCAGCACTGTATATGGAGCCAGAGGAGCTGGTGAAGAGGTGTGGGCCCTGGAGATGTCTTCGTGCTGGAGTAATTGCTGGGAGAAGGAGATTAAGTTTGATGTCTTACTTTCATAACTACTTAACTCTAGGCATTTGGATGCTTTTAGTCTTACACCCTAACCCCACCCCCAACCCCTCTTAACCAGGCTTTTTTCAAACTAAAACCATCTTGCCTCATTTAATAGTTTTTTATGCATCTAAATACAGTTTAAAAAGAAAAATTAAAGGGTTGGGATCAAAAAGTAGAAGAGAGATGTTTCACTTTCAGACCAGACTCTGTTTTAATAGACTTCCCAAATAATTTCTCTAGGACGTCAGGCTTCAAAGAACTCGTCTCCACCCCATACCTGGTGCCCTATGTGTGGCCTGTTTACCCCGAGGTGGCAGAAGTTAAGAAAGGACACTGGCCCAAAGCCAGGTGCTGTACCCCAAGCACACCCTCACTGGCCTCTCTGTCCCCAAAGCATCCTCTGCTGCTTTAAAAATAGAAACTGTTTTGGCCAGACAACCACATGAAATGGAGATGTCACAGGAAGAAGACGGAGCAAGATGAATGAACCAAGGTTTTATCTATTTCTAGCCCAACTTGATTTTGTTTATTTTTAATAAACTGTGATGGCCTTGTCTAATCAAAAATGCTGCAAGAAGCTGGCAGAGGCTAAAGTAACTCTTCGAATCTCTCATCCCTCTGGGCAATTTCTCTCCAGTAATTCAGAGCTATTGTTTTCCAAGGTTTTAGATGTATATAAACTATACATAGGGGCTTTCTCGGTGGCTCAGACAGTAAAGAATCTGCCTACAGTGCAGGAGACCTGGGTTCCATCCCTAGGTCGGGAAGATCTGCTGGAGAAGGAAATCGCAACCCACTCCAGAATTCTTGCCTGGAAAATCCCATGGGCAGAGTAGCCTGGTGGGCTACAGTCAATGCGATTGCAAAGAGCTGGACAGGACTGAGTGAGTAACACACACAAACTATATATATATAAGCTCTGTGTGTATGTACATGCACGTTCCCTTTGCTAGGAGTCACTGGGAGTGTTCCCTGGTCCCTGCCCCAGGCCCAACCTCTGTCAATCTGCTCAGAATCACTGCCCCCAACTCCCATTTCCACAGGGACCCTTCCCACTGGGCTCCTTGTTCCTGTCAAGTGTTGACTCTAACTTCTGGCTCCCTCTTCCCTTCAGATTTGCCTGGGTCATTGCATTGCTCCTCCTGCCCGATGCTTCCCTGACCACCAGCCCCTCCTCCAACTGTTTGATCTCATCCTTGTAGGACCTTCCAGATGCTGGAGGAAAACCCTCAGTAGGGAAATGCTGGCCCACGAAGGCCTTTTTACCGAAGGCTGCACCCAAAATGTCTTCTGCAATCGAGGTGGGAAGATACTCACTGACTCTCCTAGATTTAGCAAGCAGCATGTCCTCTAACTGTAGTGTTATCTCAGAGCCTTTTTTATCCTCAGAACTGCTTGACTTGACACTGGTTCCTGGTGGCCATCCCATTGTGTGCGTGCATGCTAAGTTGCTTCAGTGGTGTCTGACTCGTGTGCGACCCCATGGACTATAGCCCACCAGGCTCCCCTGTCCATGGGATTCTCCAGGCAAGAATACTGGAGAGGGTTTCCATTTCCTCCACCAGGGCATCTTCCCGACCCAGGGATTGAACCTGTGTCTCTTACGTCTCCTGAACTGGCAGGTGGGTTCTTTACCACTCATGGCACCTGGGAAGCCCATCCCATTACAAACGTGGATATGGACAGCCAGGTTGTGCTCGCTAAGCGTTTCATTGTGGATGTAGAGTCTGCCCATAAAATCATATTCTGGAAGCATGGAATGTGGAGTCAGAAAGACAAATTAAAACTTTCCCTCTGCCACTTATTCACTGTTTGACTTTGGGCCAGTTCCTTGATCTCCTGATTCTCATTTTCTTCACTTATATAAAAAAATAAAGTTCATGAGATCATTGCGAGGAGTAAAGAATTACATAAAGACCTCACAAAGCCTGGCACACAGAAGACGTTTATCAATGTTAGCTGACTCCAAAACATAATAAAATAATATTTATTTATTCATGCACGCGTGGGTTCACTTGGTGTGTCCCTTATGCCAGGCACTGTTCTGAATGTTTTACCTATCTTGAGACATTTAATTTCTAGCATAACCCAAAAAGGCAGATATCTGCACTTTATATTGATTAGAGGAAGAAAAACTTGAGACCCAGAGAGGTCAGGGTGTTACCCAGTCACATAGCCATTAAGAAGAGAACTCCGTTTCTAACACTAGCCATCTGGGCAGAGTGTTATGAGATCATCAGGAGCCATAAATAACCACAAGCGGCTCATTCACCTGCCTGGTTGGGCTGGAAAAGTCAATCATTCATGGCAAAGCTGGGTGTGGGTGGCTCCTCTCCACACGGATGGTTTCACCATCACTGGGAGCAGCCACTGCGGGTCAGTGAACAGTCCCAGCGGTTCCCTGGCTGCTGTTCTGACCTTGCTCAAAGTCCACCACCTGATTTCTTCCTTCTGTTTAAATATTTATTTATTGGGCTGTGCCGGGTCTTCGTTGCGGCCCGTGGGATCTAGTTCCCTGACCAGGGATGGAACCCCGGGTCCCCTGCATCAGGAGTGTGGCGTCTTAACCACTGGACCACCAGGGAAGTCCCACAACCTGGTTTCTTTTAAGTCTGTGTTCCTCTCCCTTACATGATCGCCGAGGTTGAGACAGGAGGGGCTGGAGCGGAGCAGACAGGGTGGGGTGAGGCACAGGCTCTGCAGGGCTCCCCTCACCCCGGCAGGGGGACCCTAACCCGTCTAACCTGTAGACAGTTACCTAAGTCGGCCTCAAACTAGTAACAGGGTAAATGACTCCTTCACATTTGCCCAATGATGTTTTTTGACCAAGTTCTGGGTCAATCTTCCTTGAAAAAGTCTTAGAATTGTTGCTTTAAAAAAAAAACAAACGAGCCTTGCCAGGGGCAGCGGATGCCTCTAAGAGGGCAGCTGCTGAGGGCCAGCCAGAGGGGGAGTGAAGGTCTCCCCCCGGATGCACCTGACCAGAGGGGCTGGGGCTGGGTGACTGCAGGCGTCTTCTGCAGGGGCAGCAAAGGCGTATTACTTGGTGCCCTCCAGGGAAAGCTTTCTACATCCGCATAAAAGAGCCCTGGGCAAAGTGCCAGGGAAATGATGTATTGCAAACATTTTTTTTCTTTTTAGTTAATGGAAATAATATTTACTTGGCCATCAACAAACAGGCAAGCTGGAGAAATAGGCTTAGGAACCTGTGAGGAGCTTTGAAGGCAGAGGAAAGAGGGCTGTTATGTTCCATTTCTAATCTACTCATCTTCCTTCTACCAAACGAATTCTCTGATAACAGCCATAGTTCCTACAGTAATGAATGTAGCATGCGGGCATTTTTCCAGTAACTTCACGCATATTATGTGTGCCTTCAACAGAGCATGGCTTCTACTCTTCCGGGGCTGGATAATAAGTATCACTCCATCAATTCTGTAGTTACTAAAGCTGAGGCTTTAGGTTGGATGGCATCACCGACTCAATGGACATGAACTTGGGCGAACTCCAGGAGATGGTGAGGGACAGGGAGGCCTGATGTGCTGCAGTCCACGGGGTCGCAGAAAGTCGGACACGACTGAGAGACTGAACAATAACAATAAAAGCCAAGGCACCCAGAGGATAAAGGATTTGTGTCCCGAGTTAACTGTAATGCTGATGCTAAACTCAAGCATCCTCAGGGCTGGGACAAGTGTTATCTCTTTTTATAAACTTTGTTGTCTTACATTATTTAACTGGAGAGCAAAGACTTCTATTGGCACAAAATACTTTTCCTATAGTATGTGAGTGCATGCTAAGTCACTCTGGTCGTCTCCGACTCTTTGGGACCCCATGGACTGCAGCCCGCCAGGCTCCTCTGTCCATGGGCTTCTCCAGGCGAGAATACTAGAGTGGGTTGCCATGCCCTCCTCCAGGGGATCTTCCTGACCCAGGGATCAAACTCGCATCTCTTATGTCTCCTGCACTGGCAGGTAGGTTTCTTACCACTAGAGCCACCTGGGAAGGCCTTCCTATAGTATATTGAGTCATAAAATCTTTATACTGAGAAACAATCAGGTTCAGAGGTAATACCTGTTGAAAGATCCAACATAATATATGTAGCACAATTCATTTCTAATGTAATTTTTGTTCTGTAGGAAGTTTTCTCAGCAACAAGAATATGTCTTATGTACATGCACAAAGGGTCTCTGGAAGGACAGATACATAAGAAATTAATAATGGCTTCATGAATGAGTGGAACTGAAGGAAGTTGGGAGACAGGGAGAGACTTTACAAGGAAAATTCTTTTGTCCTTTTTTGATTTCTGAACATTGTGAATAAATGAATTAATAATGCTATTTATTTTTTTAAATAAGAAGTTGACTCCAGAAAGCTCTGAAAAATTTATCTGAGGTTAAACAGGAATGTGCTTTATGGCTTTATTCCCAAAGAAGTTTGCATCCCAGATGCATACACCAAAGCTGCAATTTTCAGCATGAGTTCACTTTCTACCCTCCCTATTGAACCCTGAGGCTACTATTTGACCTTATTAACTCCAGTACCCTGACTGTGACACCCTCCAGGCCAGCACCCACAGAGTCCCGCCAACTCACTGCCGCCTCCCTTCCCCGGGCGCTGGCTCTCCTTAGTCCAGGGCCACATGATGCCTCAGTAGTTGCGAGCACACACTTCTCCAATCACTTGCATTCTGGGACTTCCATTGCAGTCCAGCAGTTAAGACTCTGTGCTTCCACTGCAGGGGTCATGGGTTCAAACCCTAGGCAGGGAGCTCAGATCCCACATGCTGTGTCAAGCAGCCAAAAAACAAAAAACAAAACAGAAGCATGGGCCCCAAGTATTCTGAACGCCATGGTCACACGTATCAAGACAGTTCTCAGCGCTTCTTATACCAGACTGGAGAATCCATCACCCTCCTCTTACCTACCATTCCCAAAGAAAGTTCAGATACTGAAAGTGAGAGCAACGAACCGTGAATTTAGTTGCCCTGAGCATATTTATAAATCAAAATTGATTACCTAAACCACTGATGGCACGCAGACTTCCCCCTGACACGGGGAGAGACAAGGTGCCAACTGCCAGCTTCTCCAGCGTAGACTATGTCTCCCACTGTCTCCATCCCCAAGAAGACTACGCACCACAAGCCCTTGTCACTTGACCTGTAATGCATCCTGGTAGCCAGACTATACCTCCAGCTCCACTGTCCAGACTAGCCATGGAACTTGTTGCAGCAGACAGGATGCAAACAAATGTGACACCAGCCACCTTAGGGGAGAAGCTTTAAAGTCAATGCCGGGGGTCCATGCGGCACCCTGCTTCTGCCTAGGCCATAAAAACAGTCTGTCCAGACAAATGCTGCTCCTGGAATAAGAAAACCCATTCAGGAAGCTGCAGCCCGAAGGGCAGCCCCGTGTGACATGAACAAGAAATAAACATTCGCTCCTGAAAGCCATTGACCTTTTGGAACGGTGTGTTACGGTAGCAAAGCTGGCTAATACATTGGCCCAGACTTCCCTGGTGGTCCAGTGGTTGGGAATCCGCCTGCCAGTGAAGGGGACACGGGTATAATCCCTGGTCCAGGAAGATTCCACATGCCGTGCAGCAACTAAGCTTGTGTGCCACAAAAGTTTAATACAGAGTCCACACTCTAGAGCCTGGGCCAAAACAAAGAGAAGCCACCATGAAAAGCCTGCATCCTGCAACTAGAGAAAGCCCATGTGCAGCAACAAAGACCCCGCACAGCCAAAATTAAACACACATACATACATACGTTAGCCTAAGTCATCAGAGCCACATGACTAGTGGGTTTGATCTGCATCTACCTTGCTCATACCCTGCTTCGGCTCACTAGAAGAGCCCAGGGGACCAAAAGTGACATGCAACATGCTTGAACTCTTTTCAATCACACAGAAAATGGCATGGTCACCAGAACAAAGGATTATCAATAAGTGATGGCATTTATTCTTAAACGGCTGGATTTGAAATATTCTTTACAGGTGCAACGCTGGACTGTTCGGGCCAGTCTGTGCTAAGGGGAACTAAATTATCTAAGCTGCCTTTCTTGTTTAATCTCGACATTCTGGTTTGTTCTGAAGTTTTTTTATGCCAAAATTCATCCCATAAGTATTCACTAGGCACCACTGTATGCCAGAGGCGCTAAGTGCAGAATACTTTTCACATCACCACGTGCCTTTCCCTGGGTTCCAGGGAAGCAGTGTAGGGCAGGAAGTATGAACACAGGCTCTGACGTCAGACACCAGCTTTGAACTTGTGGTGCTGCTACAAGTGGCTGAGTGACCTTGAACAAAGACCTCTCCAAGCCTCAGTTTCTACATCTGTAAGAGCATCTACCTCACTGGCTTTTTGTGAGGAATAAATAAGAAAAGCATATAAATTGCCAGGCAGAGATCCTGGCACTGAATAAGAATTCAACACACATTACCAACTTTAGTTCTGTACCCATGGTCCTCAGGTAGAGTTACTTTGTCTTATTATTTTTCGCTTAACAATTTTACTTCTCCCAGTGTTCTCCATTAATAAACCACTGTAGCTGAGACATTGAGGGACCTTCTCTCCTGGCTAAATCCTGCATATGAGAAAGAAGTGCATACATGTTTTGAACATAGGTTTCCATAAAATATGGGATCTCTTCCGCATGGAAATAACACCCACACAAGACTGGAAACTTTTCTCTTTTTTTCTTCTTTTCTTCTTTACTTTTTTATACCAGAGGCTGTGTCTAGATTTGCACACGTGTTTGTCGAAGAGAAATTAACATAGGAAATTTTCCTTCCTTCCTCCCACACGGCACATCTGCCAATCTAACACTTGCTAGAAGCAGTAAATGATGGGGAGGCTACAGCCTCAGAGAACAAATAACCAAATTAACAGAGATGTGGAAATAAGAACAAGTATTTGGTGTTTGCCTGGAAACTTCCAGCTGAAGAGCTCTCTTCTCAAAGATCAGAAAGCTGCTGGGACCGAATATGGGATTTGCAAAGTCCAGAAAGATCTGAGCCACAAGCGATCTTTTCAGACAAAATGCTACATCTATTTTTCCGCCTCTGCCATGGTCTCCATCTCCTAAAAGGACACTAGGCCCCTCTTTCCAGTCTCCCCTAACAACTTATCTAAAGACACACAGAATTATTACAGACACAAAAAAGGGGCAGAAATAGAAATCTGGGGACTGTTAGGTTCACTCTGGGCTGGCACTGAAATGGTCAAAGACCCTGGAACAAGAAAAGACTCCAATAAGTCTATGGCCCAGTTCTCTCCCTGCAAACAGGTCAGCTTCCCAACCTGCAAACTCTCTGTCCTGTTTGCAGGTTGAAGGTGAAAGTGTTAGTTGCTCAGTCATGTCTGACTCTTTGTGACCCTGTGGACTGTAGCCCGCTAGGGTACAGGTTGAAGGTACCTAATACTTATTGAGGACATACCGCATGCCAGGCATCATGTCAAGTCCTGCAGGGGATACAAAAATGGGTGCGTGTCATTAATTACCCATGAAGCTGCTTTCAGGGGACTTACACTGATTATGAACAATATTACTCACCATTTCTTTGACAAATATCTATTGAGCACCTACTGTATTGGGACACTATTCTTGATACTGAAGATTCAGTAGAGACTAAAAGAGATTTTTAAAACTCTGCCCTCAAGAAGCATACATTTTAATGGAAGAGGTCATAACCAAGATTAAACAAAAAGTATATTAGACAGTGATCAGAAGAAAGGAGTCAAAATAAGTAAGGAAGAGAGTTAAGAAGTATAGGGGGGTTTCCCACTCCAGGTAGGGCAGCTAAGGGGTTGGGGTGCAATAGGAGTGCACCCTATCTGATCTCTTTGGGAAAAAAAAGTAGAAATAAAATCAGATAGGCAATAGGAGGTTGACTGAACCCCTGAAGGAAGACAGGGAGTAAGCCATGTGTACATCTGAGGGGAAAGACTTCCCAAAGGAAGAAATAGCAAGGGCGTGGACCCGGAGAGACAGGGGCGGGATGATGGGGGGCAGCCTGGAAGCCAGGGTGGCTGGAGCATGTGGGGGTGGCAGAGGGTGAGGGCTGAGGCCACCTAGGGCAATTCAAACAGGTAAACTCGGGGAGACTTCCTGGCTGCGTAAGGGCTCTGGCGGTTCTGAGCGGAGGCGAGGCAGGATCTGACTTCTGTTTAAGACGACTCCTGTCGCTGTGTTGAGAACAGGGTTGGAGTTGGTGTTGAGAGATTGGCAAGACCTTCAGGAGTTAAGGATCGGGGGCGGAGCGGGGTGCCTGGGTGCAAAGCAGCAGTGGAGGCGGTGATGACGTCCAGTCGCGTTCACGTGCACATTCTCTAACACAGGAGGAAGGCGCATGAAAGCCACAGGGGGACTGCCAAGGGCCATCACGCTTGGGGTTGGGAATGGGGGGTGTCTCAATGTTTAATTACTGCAAGGAGAAGGGGAGTCTGCCTGGAGAGTGACTAATCCCATATCCACATTAATAATATAAAACACGGACAATAATAATAACGGTGGTCAGATCTGATGATGACCGTGGACAGTGATGAACATCACGGGGGCCACTAGAGGAGACTCCCTAAGATGACCCATGTAGTCCACACACAGGGCAGCCCCTTGAACAGTTGAGAATTAAGTAGGCTCTTTCTAGTACAAACTTCAAGGTGATTGCAACTCAGCAATAAGATGCTCTTTAAAGTAAAACTGGAGCCGCTAACCAGAAAAGCAGACACCCTCACATACCTTGAGTAGGAGCAGGCCCACGGGCCACTGTCTCTTGGTTTCCCCGTTGCCAGAGCTTTTACTGCTCTTCTCCGGACAATTTCACGCTACCCTTGAAACTGAGTAACTGAACATTGTATTCTGATAAGAGCCTGATAACGCCGGAGGGAAGATAACTCCCTGAGCTGGCCTTGTCACACTGCTATTAATATACCAAGGACGTTTGTTCCAAGGAAACCCCGCAGTGCCCCACTGGCATCCAGCGAGACGGCCAGCCCTCTCGGAGCGTATCGATGACCGTGCCAGTCTCTCCCTTCCCATGGAGCAACTGCATTTTAACTAGTCTCGGGCAAGCCTCCGCTGTTTTGATGGCTATTTCCTAATACATTGTTTTCAAGGCCACTGTGAACTCTAGTCTCATCTTTCATGATGCTAACAAATCCACCACGGTGTCCTATGTAAGTGTGATAAACTTGCTCAGGCTTCCCTGATGGCTTGGTCGGTAAAGAATCCACCTGCAATGCATGAGAGCCAGGTTCGATCCCTGGGTTGGGAAGATCCCCTGGAGAAGGAAATGGCAGCCCACTCCAGTACTCTTGCCTGGAGAATCCCACGGCCAGAGGCGCCTGGTGGGCTACAGTCAATGGGGTCTCAACAGAGTCAGACATGACTGAGTGACTAAATCATAAACATGCTCACCTTTACTTCATCCAGGTTACCAAAAACATATTAAGTAACACTAGCTATGAGTACACTTTCAAATCCTAGGACTCTCTTCCTCTGCATGACTCACAGATGAAAGAGGCAGCCATAGCTTCTGAGACGGAGGGCTCCCAGGGCTCCACCACCAACAGAAGACGGGAGAGGCATGCAGCATGGCAGCACAGGCTCCCAGCCAACCACCAGCTCCGCCACTCGTTTCAGGGGGGCCTAGGAAGTGGTCCAAGGGAAGTGACCCACTCTTCCCTTGACTCCGATTCCCTCTGTGCAAAATGGGGGTAACCCCAGAACCTACACATTGGGGTGATCAGAGGATGAAATAAGTGAATATGCACGAAATATTTAGCAGAGTACATCTGAGCTTAATAAATATATATGCACACTCAATAAATTTCTTTGCACTTGTGGATCAAGAGCAACGTTTTGCATGTTTTTCTATTTTTCTAAGTGTTTATTTCAAAATAGATTCATAGGAAGTTGCAAAAACAGTCCACTGAGGTCCCGTGTCCTCTTCACCCAGTTTCCCCCAATGGTAACATCTTACAGAAGGTTTTCTCAACCGTCACATTTTATGAGGTAAACATCATTATCAGCCCATTTCAAAGATAAGGAAATTAAGGCTTAGAGAAGTCAGATAACTTGTCCTGGGTCACACAGCTGTTAATCAGGAAAATGCCAGAAACAAGACTGACCCACCCAGCACATCACTTGGCCTGGGGGGAGGAAGGGATGGACTGTCTCCCTGACTAACTGCTCAGACAGCTCCTCCTTCGTGCAAATCTGAGGCGAGAGGAGCTATCCCTCAGGAAATAAAATAATCAAGATTTGGCAAATGCAGCGGTTGAGAAGGGTGAATCCTCTGTAAATACTCATGTTGAAATTTCAGAACCCTCAGAGCGATGGGCAATCTCTTAGGGCCCTTCACTCCACTTGGCACAAGCTTTGCAGAGGTTCCCCGGGAGAAGCACCTAGATGCCACAGATCAATGAGCTAAACCCACCCCAGAAATAGAGGCCCTAGGCAGGAAGTCAGGCTTTCATGAAGACCACAAGGAGCTTACAGAGTAACTATAAACACAGCAAATATCTACATACCACATACTGTGAACCAGGCACTTTACATTTACTGTCTCACTTAATCCCTCAGCATCCCTCTTACCTGGGTTCCAAACATTACCCCCATTTTAAAGAGAGAGAACTGAGACCCCAAGAGGTTAAGTAGTTCACACAGCTGCTAAGTGGCAGGGCTGGGATTTGAACCCAGGCAGCCTGGCTAGAGAGCTCATGTTCCAAACCACTGCTCATCTCTCTCTTTCTCTGCAGACTAAAAAAAAAAACCTAGTGAACCTCAAGTATTTGGCTGCTTCTCCCCTTCGCACACAGCTCTGTTGGATCTCAAAGAGTTTAGCTTTCATTATTCTATCGTTCATTGGAAGCAGTGACACTAAAGCTGAAGCTCCAATACTTTGGCCACCTGATGTGAAGAACCAAGTCACTGGAAAATACCCTGATGCTGGGAAAGATTGAGGGCAGGAGGAGAAGGGGACGACAGAGGATGAGATGGTTGGATGGCATCACTGGTTGAATGGACAAGAGTGTGAGCAAACTCCAGGAGATAATGAAGGACAGGGAAGCCTGGCGTGCTGCAGTTCATGGGGTCACAAAGAGTGGGACACAACTATCAACTGAACAATAACAACTCTATTGTTCATGAACGATTACCTTGTCTTCTAAAACCGCTCTGTGCATGGACTAGGATAGACTCCTGTTTCGCCTGTCCCTTCCACAGGGCTTAGTCCAGTGAGGAGCACTTTCTGAGTGGGGAACCTCCCCATGTCTCTCCTACAGAGATGCTGGGTTAGGCTGGCACCCTCTCCTCTTCCTGGAGTCCAGGTGGTGAGTCTCAGGACCCTGGGACTTCTCAGCACCTGTTTGCAGATGCCTTATGCATCTAATTTGTACACGTATGTAAAGTTAAGGGCTTCCCAGGTGGCTCAGTGGTAAAGAAACTGCCTGCCAATACAGGAGACTCAGGTTTGATCCCTGGGTCAGGAAGATCCCCTGGAGAAGCAAATGGCAACCCACTCTAGTATTCTTGACTGGAAAATCCCATGGACAGAGGATCCTGGGTGGCTACAGTCCATAGAGTCACAGTATCGGACACGATTTAGTGACTAAACAACAGCAACAACCATTAAAGTTAAACCATAAATCAATCCTCATGGAGAGTTCTTTTCTTGTTAGAAAGAGATACCTTAGAATCAGTCCTTCTCCAATTTTTACAAAACTTCACATATCTCCTACAATTTCTTAAAATTAATTTATAGTACCCTGCAACTGTAGTTGCCGTTTTCTTAAGGGCTCTAAGATGTTTTTTGAATGAAGAAAGGAAAAATAGGAAACTCAGAATGTAAACGCTTAGACTAAAATGCAGGAAATGACAATTTCTTTGGATGGGGAACGGTGCCAACCTTAAGTGACAGGGTGTTAAGGAAAGGTCATTCCATGACCCTCACAATTGACTGCAGTGAAGGCTCTCTGTTGGCAGTATGATTCTTTGAGCGGCGAAGCAGCTCACTCAGCATGAATGCCCAGTTTCAGATGAATTCAGCTCCTGGAACTCACCACAGTGTGGACAATATCTTGAATTTATCACATAAAATATATTTGTCCAAAGCTTTCCCTACTCTCCGCCTTGGCCAAACACATCCACAAGTTCCATAATTTTGGCTCGAACTGCTATTGGAAATAAGATCCCAGCTTCCGGATACCAACACCAATCTTTTGGTTGCTTCTAACATGACATCCAGACTTTTGGATTTCAAAAACAAAGCCTGGGATAAGGGAAACTATCCTGTGGTAGAGTCAAAGGGAAAATATTATTTTATTCCTTGAGAAAGCCCTTTCATAAAGGCACAGGATCTTTTACTAACAATGTTAAAATGTAAAGTTTAATATAGATGTTACTATGGTGATCCTCACATTTGCAAATCTACATGGGATTTTAGCATTGTGCTGTACTGTGGATAAATGTGAAGATGACTTAACTTCAGCTGATGAAAAGTACAGAGATTTCTCTGTAGTTGACATTTGTTTTCAAGAGTCTGATTTTCTGTACTTCCAAAAGCAACTCAAAGCCCAGACTTTAATTTTACAATTTTTCTCTAAAATTCTCTTCATTTGGCCACCTTAGAGATTTCCTCACTCCTCTGGCAAAATGAAAATAATCATTACATATAAAAAAAATCCAACTTCAAGAATCTGAGAAGTCTCATTAAGCATTTTTATCTTAATTGCTTGCTTTCTTCTTGCTCAGGGAAGCCTAAACTTGTGACACCTTAGCATTCAGTTCAGAAAGTGTATTTTCCCAAGACTTCCCTGGTGGTGCAGTGGTTAAGACTCCATGCTCCCAATGCAGGGGATCTGGGGGTTCAATCCCTGCTCAGGGAACTAGATCTTGTATACTGCAACTAAGACCCGCTGCAGCCAAACAAACACATTTAACAAGAAAAGGTATATTTTTCTGGTTAAATATTTTCTTACACTCTTTTCCACTTTCTCATACTTTTTCAAAGATTTAGAAATAAATTACAATTATATGTGATCCTTCTGAACTGTATACTTTAAAATGGCTAAAATGGTAAATTTTATGTTACTTATATTCTACTTCAATAAAAAATTACACAATAGTTCAGTACATGTAACTTCTAAGTAGCTTAATCTCTATTCAGAAAATCAAATAATTTATAAAATAAAGAGAAAGTAGATGTGGCTGTAATTTTTACCCCACTATTCCATAGAAACACGGAGGTCTATTAATTTGGCCAACTTGTTCTTTCTTTGTTCTGCAGAAGTCTGGCTTTCGTGACCCCATAATTTCACTCAAGGAAGGATGAATCATAGTATTTACAGGACTATTTTTCTCAGTTTTCAATATACAAATTTATTATCCTACTATAGTCAACAACATAGTCTAGCCAAGGCTATGGTTTTTCCAGTGGTCATGTATGGATGTGAGAGTTGAACTATAAAGAAAGCTGAGCGCCGAAGAATTGATGCTTTTGAACTGTGGTGTTGGAGAAGACTCTTGAGAGTCCCTTGGACCGCAAGGAGATCCAACCAGTCCATCCTAAAGGAGACCCGTCCTGGTTGTTTATTGGAAGGACAGATGTTGAAGCTGAAACTCCAATACTTTGGCCACCTCATGTGAAGAGCTGACTCATTTGAAAAGACCCTGATGTTGGGAAAGATTGAAGGCAGGAGGAGAAGGGGACGACAGAGGATGAGATGGCTGGATGGCATCACCGACTCAATGGACATGGGTTTGGGTGGACTCAGGGAGTTGGTGATGGACAGGGAGGCCTGGTGTGCTGTGGTTCATGGCGTCGCAAAGAGTCAGACATGACTGAGCGACTGAACTAAACTGAACTGATAGTCAACAATATGGGCTTCCCAGGTGGCTCACTGGTAAAGAATCTGCCTGCCAAAGCAGGGGACGCAGGAGACTTGGGTTAGATTCCTGGGTCAGGAAGATCCCCTGGAGGAGGAAACAGCAAACCCACTCCCCTATTCTTGCCAGGGAAATCCCATGGAGAGTGGAGCCTACTGGGGTACAGTCCATGAGACGCAAAGAACGGGACATGACTGAGTACAAGCACAAGTCGACAATACAGTTGTCTAGAAGAGTTAGTAGCCTTCAATAATGCATATCTGAGTGTATCTTAACCTAACACAGGCTTCCCTGACGGCTCAGCTGGTAAAGAATCCGCCTGCAATGCAGGAGACCCCAGTTTGATTCCTGGGTCGGGAAGATCTGCTGGAGAAGGGATAGGCTACCCACTCCAGTATTCTTGGGCTTCCCTGGTGGATCAGCTGGTAAAGAATCCGCCTGCAATGTGGGAGACCTGGGTTGGATCCCTGGGTTGGGAAGATCCCCTGGAGAAGGGAAAGGCTACCCACTCCAGTATTCTTGCTGGAGAATCCCATGGACAGAGGAGCTTGGTGGGCTCAAAGAGTTGGACACGACTGAGGCACAAAGCACTAGAAAGAAGGAAATGCTGAGACTGAGTCTTTGAGGGAAGGATTTTTTTTTTAATTTATTTATTTGGCTGTGCTGAGTCTTCGTTGATGCATGGGCTTTTCTCTAGTTGCAGACAGTGGGGGCTACTCTCTAGATGTGGTGTTCAGGCTTCTCGTTGTGGTGGCTTCTCTTGTTGCAGAACACAGGCTCTAGAGCATTCGGGCTTCAGTAGTTTTGGCTCCTGGGCTCTAGAGGACAAGCCCAGTAGTTGCAGCACTCAGACTCAGTTGCTCCATGACATGTGGGATGTTCCTGGACCAGGGATTGAACCTGTGTGTCTTGCACTGGCAGACAGATTGTTTACCACTGAGTCACCAGGGAAGCCCTGGGAAAGATTCTTAAACTGGGGTCTCCAGGGAATCCATGAGACCCTGGATTGACCCAAGTGCTGTACAGAAGCACAAACAGGAATTTTTCAGGGAGGGGGGGTGCCCTTTACTTCCTTTTAAAAATATTAAGAACCTAAATCTCACTGCAAAACAAACCCATTCCAGCCTGGGGCAAGGAGGCCTGCGAGCATTGCTCGGTGCACACGATGCCTCTATAAAGGGAATCTGGGTATCCTCTTGGGGGACATGGCCTCCTTAAGGAAGAAGGACACATCCATTAACCTAGTTTGGTGTCCCGTATGGCCTATGTGGGTGCCATCCGAACGTGAAAACATACTGTCCAGTGTGAAGCTCTGTAAGACCAGAAAATAATGACCCTGCAGCAAAAGGCAACTGGTGGGGGTTCCCCATGCAGCACCCCAGGCTCCCAGCCCTCGTTCAGGCCACACTGATTACGGCAGAGGCCTGAGGTGCATTGCAGAAACTAGTGGACATAGGTTAGGGCCAGGTAAGCGGGCCTCATTGTTGTCACCATGTCACACGCAGGACCACACCCCTCCGCCCCTTCTCAGCTTCTTCGTCTCCCCTGCCACCTGCCACTCCAGCCCCTTCTCGGTAGCTCAGGCCTGTCCTCAGCCCCTCTATCCGGTGAGCTGTATGGATGACCGCCCCCTGGACTCACCTGCCCAATCTCGCTCCAGAGTTCTAGAAAGGATCTCTGAACTTATGTGACCAATCTTTCAATCTCAAGAGGTTCTACCTTCAGTGTCTCCATTTTACGACTAAGGAAGAAGCAGAGGACTTCTTTCACAGCTGACCCCTGGCAGGACTCTGGGGACTGGCCTCAAAAGAACCTTTAGCCAGACTTCCAAAGGCCTCCCCCAGTGTGACGTCCACTCACTTGTCCTACCTCATCAGAGACTCCTCGAACCCTCTCCTTGCCCAGAAGATCAAGAAAAACAAACTAGACTGTGTCCAGTTCTTCACACCTGTGCCCTTCTCCCTAAGACACCCTCCACGTTCACATCCATTCCAACCGCCCAGTTGCACATTTCCAGATCTAGAGGTTCTGGGAATCCCATGGGTACCACGGAGCCAACACAACCCAAACACTGCATCATCTTTGCAAAGCGCACTCGCTTGGAGCTCTTGTCATGAACAGGATCGTTACTCCCCTGGGGACTCAGGGTCTAACCTTCACCTTCCCTTGAGTCATCAGGTCCTGCAGACTCAGCCTCCGTGAGGTCTTTGGTCCCTGCACCCACAACTACATTCTTCCCAGAACCTCCAATTCAAGTCCTCGTGACTCCCCACCGGGACGGGCTACTCAAACACCTACTAACTCATCTTTGACTCCTGTGAGGTCTCTGCCTCCACTCCAAACCTTCCCACTGCTGCCAGATGGCACGCTGTGCTCAGTCACTTCAGTCGTATCCGAGTCTTTGCAACCCCATGGACTGTAGCCCACCAGGCTCCTCTGTCCATGGGATTCTTCAGGTAAGAATACTGGAGTGGATTGCCATTTCCTTTTCCATGGGATCTCCCCAACCCAGGGATCGAACCCGTGTCTCCTACATTGATTGCTGCCACATTAATCTACCTAAAAGCTCAGCCCCAATCACATCTCTTCCCCCAAGAAAGCAACACTTCCTTGGTGGCTTGTGAGTGCAGAACAGCAGTCATAGCCCACTGCTGTCAAGCAGGTACTTATCATGGGTCAGTATGTGCTAACCACTTGCCAGAACTTACGTGACCAATCTTTCAATCTCAAGAGGTTCTACCTTCAGTGTCTCCATTTTACGACTAAGGAAGAAGCAGAGGACTTCTTTCACAGCTGACCCCTGGCAGGACTCTGGGGACTGGCCTCGAAAGAACCTTTAGCCAGACTTCCAAAGGCCTCCCCCAGTGTGACGTCCACTCACTTGTCCTACCTCATCAGAGACTCCTCGAACCCTCTCCTTGCCCAGAAGATCAAGAAAAACAAACTAGACTGTGTCCAGTTCTTCACACCTGTGCCCTTCTCCCTAAGACACCCTCCACGTTCACATCCATTCCAGCCGCCCAGTTGCACATGGACCACACACACCCATGTGTGCCGGGCTCTCCCCAACTCCACCAGGCCTTGAGATACAACACAGAGGAAAAAAAGAATGGGGAGGGGGGCCCTATTGACTCATAGTCTAATGCCAGAGACACACACACTGGCCAAGTAAGCACAGACCTGTCTACACGCCTGCCTTTCCTCATGTTTCATCCCAATGTCACCGACTCCGTGAGAGCTTTCCAGAACACCTCCTTCTCGCCCTCTCTCACATCTCCACACGTGCTAGCATTTTTTTTCATCGATTTACATACTTACCTAATCTCCCTGGAGATCAGATCACACACTAGACCTTACCACCTGGTGCCATCACGGATCCTCAGTTTCCCCATCTGTGAGGCTCTTACCATCAGCATAAGAATGAAGAGGGATGAACGTATGTACCACCTGGAGGACCTACTAGGGCAATGCCTTCCCACAGGAGCACCAACTTCTATAAGCACCAGGGCAGACAGCCTCGGCTCAGTGATGGCAGAACAACAGCATCATGTCCTTGAGCCAAGGTCAAAACAAATAAGCTGCTGGAGAGACCCAGGCAGCTCACGCTCTGAAGGCTCTGCAGGCAGACAGGAATGGAAATCCTGAGCAGGTCCCCTCTCCCGAGATTGCAGCCAGCCCTGTGTGGCACAAGCATTCTCTCTGTGGTGAAGCGGGTCCAGTTTCATTAAGCAAATGGCTCCATGGGACTATAATGAAGGGAGGAGGCCAGATCTGCCTTTTTTTTCTTTTCTTTTTTTTTTTTTTGGTAACCTTGCTTGTAAAGCTTGTCGAGCATTCATCTTCATGAGGCTTGACCCACAGGGACCAAAATTTGAGAAACTGAATAAAACTAGGTGAAAGTTCCATTTGGAAAGTACCCAGGGGATAGTAAAAGAAGGCCCTGTTGCAGCTATTGCGGTGGCCTGGGTGATTCACAGAAGTGTACTTTCAGAGACCCATATACAATGGTTAAGGGCACATAGGAGCATCATGAGATGAGCAGACGGGAAGTGGCCACCAAGCTGAAATCATTTCATCAGATAGCATCCTCATGCTGAAATTAGGTAGAGTCCTCTTGGGGACTTATGGAGCAGAAGAAAAAAGAACACTTTCTTCTACTCTGGCCATGGTTTGGGCTGATAAGAAATACCAGCCGGCCCAGTATAAGCAGGCCTCAGCTTCCGGCAGGGTCCTTACCTGGGTGGGTGGAAAAAAGGGGAGGATCAGCCATGAGCTGACTCTGCAATCCCCCAACCTCAGTCTTTTCAGAGCATCAGAACAGTTCCATGACCTGAACTCAAAATATAACAGAGCTATCGGATATAAGTATATATTTTATAAGCTGCTGCTGCTGCTAAGGCGCTTCAGTTGCGTCCAACTCTGTGCGACCCCATAGACGGCAACCCACCAGGCTCCCCCATCCCTGGGATTCTCCAGGCAAGAATACTGGAGTGGGTTGCCATCTCCGTCTCCACTGCATGAAAGTGAAAAGTGAAAGTGAAGTCACTCAGTCATGTCTGACTCTTAGCGACCCTATGGACTGCAGCCTACCAGGCTCCTCCGTCCATGCGATTTTCCAAGCAAGAGTACTGGAGTGGATTGCCATTGCCTTCTCCATTTTATAAGCTAGCTTCTTTAATCATTGAAATGATCAGCACGCAACTATGTTAGAACACGATACTGCTTTCCTTTCTTAGCTTCTTTTTGTTGTTGGAGGTTGTCTAATCTCGGAGGTGGGTTTTTCCAGAATCCTTTAGCACATCTCTAGATGGTGTACAAAACCCCATCCTAAGGCTCCATCTCCGGCATCACGCAGGCTTGACACTGTTGATGATGTGTTCACTTGGCGCCGTCATACACTGATACAACAACCGGGAATCGAGTGAGAGTGTGGAGGGATATGGACCTCTTCTACTTTTGTTTTTTCCCTCCCGGTCACTGCTAATTTCTTTCCCCACAAGTCCAGTGCTCCCTCAGGAAAGATGCAAGGCAGCCAACTGGAAGACATCAAAGCATCTTCCGTTTTCATGGCACATGTCATGTCACGGCTTGTTAATGTCTCCATCCGAAAGGACACTGGTCAAGGTAACTGAATCACGAGCGGGAGCAACTGTGCGCGTTGTTTGCACACGCCACTCTGTCCTGCTGTTGGTACCAAAAGCTGCCCTTCCCAGCAGCCCAGTTATGCAACCTGAGAGTCATCAAAACCAGAAGAGACCCTGTGTCTACCCCACTGCCACTGTTAAGCCGGGCAAAACAGTGCCATGGAGGTTAAGTTGTTTGTCCAGCCAAGTGGTGTTGATGAACCTGTTTGCAGGGCAGGAATAGAGACTCAGACACAGAGAACAGACTTATGCACACAGCAGGGGCAGGAGATGGTGGAATGAATTGAGAGAGTAGCATTGAAATATGTACATTACCATATGTAAAAGCGAAAGGTGACGGGAAGTTGCTGTATAACCCAGGGAGCTCAACCTGGTACTCTGTGACAGTCTAGAGGGGTGGGATAGGGTAGGGGGTGAGAGGGAGGTTCACAGGGAGGGGACATATATAAACCTACGGCTGATTCACGTTGATGATGAATGGCAGAAACCAACACATTGTAAAGCATTTATCCTCCAATTAAAAATAAATAATTTTTTTTTTTTTAAAAGGAAGTTAGCTGTAGTTAGACAGCTGTTCTCGAATATCTCACCCCAGGCCAGACTTGGAGTGCCTTAAGTCTCTGTTTTGTCTTAGTCACGACTTTTGCAATTTTTTTCTTCCATTATTTAGAGAACATCTATGAGTTTCTGCGTTCAGGCAAATAAAAATCATTATTCAAGAAGGGGCTATAATTACTGAAAGGAAAGTACCCTCTTTTCATGATCAGGAAAGACACACAGTGGCATTTGGCATTTAGCTTGTAAACGTGTGCCCACATGAAATTAAAATAATTAGGTATAA
Organism: Giraffa tippelskirchi; assembly: GCF_054371585.1. NCBI lineage: Eukaryota > Metazoa > Chordata > Mammalia > Artiodactyla > Giraffidae > Giraffa > Giraffa tippelskirchi. Next base: position 156,870,613 of record NC_137283.1, on the reverse strand, counting down.
GGGCCAACTTAATTCAATTATAAATTCTTATTACCCAAATAAGTCTCAAGAAATAGAGCGACCATGCCAGCAGTGTGCTAGATTTCAAGCCCAAATGCAAACTTGCCATCTGCTGAGGCACATGACAAGGTTTTCAAAGAAAAGGGACCGCAGGCCATTGAAAGTCTTCCTTAGAAACAGACCCACTGCACGTTGGGAGGTGAGGCGCTACAGTCCCTTGACGACAGCAGGACCTGCCCTCCACGTAGATTTTCATGCAGGAGGAAACTTTTCTTTGCTTCCCACTTGATCAGCAGGGACAGGGCTCCTTTTGGAACAACCATCTGGATTCAGAAACACAAAAATGGTCCCAGAAAATTGCACATGCTTAAATGTCAAGAGTATGTGGCAACATTAAGAAGCATGGAAAAGATGCTTTTCCTATTACATTTTTCTACATTAATTTAGCAGCCACCATAGGTGGAAACACTTGGCTCATGTCAGTGGTTTAAGTGGCATGAAAGCCATTTTGCCACTCACAAATTATGCGGAAACAGCTTTAGTTAGATTTCTAGTGCAAAACAGGTCTGCCTCCATGCAATCTTAAACCTTTTTTTTCCTACCTTGTGATCTGACATGGCATGACATGATGTGCGTGCTCTGTCGTGTCCGACTCTTTGTGACCCCGTGGACGGCAGCCTGCCAGGCTCCTCTGTTCATGGGATTTTCCAGGCAAGAGTACTGGAGTGGGTTGCCCTCCTCCAGGGAAGCTTCCAGACCCAGGGACTGAACCCGCGTTTCTTGGGTCTCCTGGATTCTTTACCACTGTGACACCTGGGAAACCTTTTTATTCTATCTCAAAGGAAGTCAAATTTTAAGTTAAATTATAATGGAAATTATCCAAGAAACCACCTCCTTTTGGAAGGCTATCCAACAAAGAAAATAAATTGTTCAGGAAAGTAGCAGTGCATAAAAATCTCAGTTGACTTATGAACTCTTCCATCATAAGCTTTCTACCTTCTATACAACTACTAACATCCCTAGAAAAAGCACTGGGCAAATGCATCTGTGAGACAGGAAGCACCTTGAAGTAAGGCCTCTACCCTGTTCTCTTTTGTCCCCCACAGTCTCTTATTCACATGATATTTTATCAATAAAGGAATGAATAATATGACCAATCATTCAACACAGTTGTCAAGCATCCATTCTGACAAGTGCTAGAGGTACAAAGATGAGTAAGCCAAAGTTCTTTTGTTTGCCTGAATTGTTTTTTATTTATTTTAAAAATCAAATATATATAAGCACAAGAAGCCTCAAATTGCACCTTAACACAAATTTCACCACAAACAGCAACTGCAGGTGAACTCTGCTTCTTCCCATGGCTTCCTACGAGGCCAACCAGTGAGCCCTTTCGGTAGATTGTTATTGGCTGAGCATTTCCAAGGGGAAAAATTAAAGGAACGTTTCCTTTTTCACCCCTTCTGTTTTGGTCACGCCGTGCAGCATGCTGGATCTTAGTTCCCCAAGCAGGGATCGAAACTGCACTCCCTGCATTGTAACATTGTAAGCATGGAGCTTTAAATGCTGCCAAGGAAGTCCCTAAAGGAACATTTCGTTAAAAAGCCAAAGGGAAAACGTCAGGTAACTTGTTTGGTTTGTTGTGACCCCCAGTTCAGACTAAATTTCCTAAGGAGGTGAAATAACCCTGGATACTCTCAAGTTAAGAGATTTCAACATCAGCCATATTAGCACTGATGTAGAAACTTGCTCCTTAATTCTCATCAGATATACTAAGGTCACTAATCCTTAGTCATCAAAGCAGAATTCTCATCCACAGCAGCTTCCCCATCATTGACACATTACCTTGTACTGGATATAGATGCTGGTACCGTCATCCCCTCTATAGAGGGGGAAACCTCAATACACAACTGACCCAACAAAGAAACATTCCTGTCCAAGGCTAGGAGCCTGGCACTCATCTGCCCTCTTGATGGTTCCCAAGAGGAGAATGTTAAGAGTTGGAATCTAAGCCCTGCCACTTAAACCAGCTGAGTCACCCTACCGGATGAACTACTTGTCCTCCTGTGCCTTGCCTGCCTCTTGTCTAGATAGGGAGAGTAATGCACCAACCTCAAGACAGCTGTTCTGAAGACTGAAGTCAAATAACACTGCCCAGAGCCTGATGCGGGCACTCAGTCACTACTACCCGTATGCACACCCCTTTCACCCTGTGTTCCACACACAATCTGGCAGATGGGAGTAAGTGAGCCAGATGAACATGGTTGCTATTTACAATCAACCTCACCAAGTGGATCAGCAACACCGCAAGAGCTCTGTAAAAGTACCGCACGAGAGCATCCCGCAACCTGGCTGTACAATTAACGCAGCCAAGCCAGCTGTCAGATCAGCCTTTCCCCTGGGACAGCTACCCGCTCTGTATGAATGGAGCTATTTATCACATCCATGACATGCTCATGGCACATACGCCCAGCCTGACTGTGCATCACATAAACACAAAGGCTTTGGCAGGGGCCACCACTGATTGGCAAACTTAGAATGGACCACACGCAGCAGGCAGAATGATGGCCCCTACAAGATGTCTCCATCCTAATGCCCGAAACTTGTGAATATATTAGATTACATGGCAAAGCACGATTAAGGCTGCAGGTGGGATGAAGGCTGCCAATCAGCTGATATTAAGATAGGGAGATTAGCCTGTCTAGTTCCATCCTAGATATAAACTCGGGGTCTTTAAAAGTGGAAGAGAAAATTGAGACAGAAGACGGGAGAGAAGGCAGCATGAGAAGGACTCAGTCCGATACTGCTGGCTTTGAAACAAAGGAAGGAGCCACGAGCCAAGGAACGTGGCGGCCTGCAGACCCTGGAAAAAGCGACGAAACAGCAATTCTCTCAGGGCTTCAGGAGGCACGCAGTCTGCTGACACCTTGACTGTCGCCCAGTAAGACCCACTTTGGACTTCCGACCTCTAGAACTATAAGATAATAAATGTGTGCTGTTTTAAGTCACTAAATTTGTGGAAATTTGTTCCAGCAGCAATAGAAACTTAATGGACCGTTTACCCAATCAAGGTCCCTTGAGCAGAGATTACACAAACTCCAGGAACTTTTTCTGAGACATTTCCTTCGTCCCTGATGATCCTGACCTTCGGCTGTTTGGTTTGGAGCTGGTTCCCCCTACCCATCCTTATGCGAGCCTTCACTGAGCCACCTTCCAGATCACCCAGGAAGTTGTTTTGAAAAAGGAAGAGAGCTGGTTGCTGAGATGCTGGCAGAAGCTTGAAGAATGAAGTCTGATCCCCAGATCCGCCCTTATTCCAGCCCTCTGGGGCTATGAAGTCAGAGCTTTCTCCCTCTCCTCCATTGTCCTTCCTCTGCCTACCGTTCTTCCTTTTTCTTCTCTCCTCTTCTTTCCTCCCTTTCTTTCACTCACAAACAGCTATCTACAGACATAACTAATATATGCTACATGTAGCTAGAGGCAAGGGAAAACAAAAATGAAGAAATAATCCTCAATCCTTATCCAAAGGGCTCATTAAAGACAACCATCCATCCAGAGCAGCGCTTTTTACACTTTAGGGCCCATTAACCATAGCAATAAGTGCATTTTTATATCATAGTCGAAAACACACACACAAACTGAAATAAAATTTTACAAAATAATACTTACTCTTACCAAAGGAGATGTCCTCTATTTTTCTATTCTTTTCTTAAACAAAAATTGGGATATAGCTGCTTTTCAGTGTTGTGTTAGTTTCCGTCACACAAGGAAGTGGATCAGCTATGTGCATAGACACGGCCCTTCCCTCTGGAGCCTCCCTCCCACCCCCCATCCCACCCCTCTAGGTCTTCACGGAGCACTGAGCTAGGCTCCCTGTGCTGTACAGGAGCTTCCCACTAGGCATCTTTTTTACATATGGTCGTGCATGTATGACAATCCCAATCTCCCAGTTCACCCCACCCCCTCCTCCCTCCTGTGTCCGCACTTCTGTTCTCTATGTCTGCATCTCTATCCCTGCCTTGCGAACAGGGTCATCTGTACCATCTTCTATACTATTCCATTCTTAATTCTGACCAGCAGCCTATTAAACTGATTTCATGACCCAGTTTGGGATTCCACCTCTCAGCTGGAAAAGCGTGACCCAGAAGTCTTGATACCAGTATCCTGGGGCCCTGTATCCAGACGCAGGCAAGGCAGCCTCGGGAAGCTCCTCAAGGCCTCCACCCCAGCCCACTCCCCTCCCTGCCCGCCACCACCCACCCGGGGCGGGATGACTCCAACTCAGACCCCCGCCTGGATCCCAGTCATCGGACTGTGGCCATCACCTGCCTCTCCCCACCCGCACACACAATCTCGTCACCCCTGGAGGGGAGGAAGTAAAGGTCCTGGGTGTGGGAAACTGTGACTCACTGTTCCTGTCACCCAGGGACACGACCATGAACGTCACTCAAACTCAAACACAATCTTAGCGAGGGGCCAGAACAAAGAAGAACAACAGCGCCAGTGCTGGGCACGGAGACCTCAGACTGCCGCGACCCAAGGACGTCAAGACCCATCAGGGCCAGGGGAGGGGACGTGACGCAGGGAGAAACACAGCACATTTGCCAGAACCCCGAATGACGAAAGGCGTGCTACGGTTAACTTCCGTAAGCTCCCAGCACCGGCGGGAAGGGCAGTGAACATGCCGCAGGTCCCATCTCGGCCCACATCCTCCCAGGCCCGAGCTGAAGGCGGCAGGAGAAACAAGGGGCCCCTCCCTGGTGCTCCCTCACTGGGCGCCCGCCAGCCCGCAGCTTCAGGGCGCCCGCTGTAAAGAGCAGCTGGGAAAGTCCCCCCACCCTTTTCTTTTACCTAAGAGGGCCTGATATGCATAGAGATCTTTTTTTTTTTTAGTGGACAACTTTACCTTCCATTACTTGTCATTCCACCTAATGACACATGTTAAAGCTTATCTTTTCGCAGGCTAATTTTAGATGGATACCAGTTCACAGATCACTGGTTTAGAAAACCACTACCCTGCTCTGCAAACCCAGCCCCCTCTCCTGGGTAGATTCCCATGACAGAAGACCCAGCCAAGCCCGGCACTCCAGAGGGTGGGAGCAGTCCCCATCCTAACCCACCGCAGACGAGTCCCCAGTCCTGCCCCTCCCTCAGCTCCAGACCCACAGATCCAGGGACCCCGAGTTCTCCTCCCCTCAGGTGCCCTCCAGGCCCCTCCAACTCAGCAGGCCCACAGCTCTGCACCTGTCATGTCACACAGAGAAAAAAAGCCTGGTGCAGCGCCCAGCACACCGAAGCTGGACCGTCCATGATCGCTGGATGAGTGTCCAAACCGAATTCACCCCCTTTTCTCTCAAACCTGCTCCTCTCTGTGAAATCTCCATCTCAGTGTGAGGCATCATTAAATCACACAAGAGGTGACCTCAGGGCACCCTAGATGTCCCTTTCCTGTCCCCCATCTCTGCCTGAATTCAGTGGACGAGCTGTAGAGGATTTATCTCCAAAATACCTCCCATGTCGGTCCCTCCTTCCCAGCCCAGGACCACCACTTGACGCTCAGCTCTCATCATCATGAGGGCCTTCTCCCGACCTCCCAGCCCCTGGTCTGGCCACCTGGGACTCACTGCACCAGGCACCTTGTGACCTGACTCTGTCTGGCTCTCTACTGGGTGGGAATCCAGTCTGAGACAAGCTCAGAAAGATGGTGGGAGATGTTCAAGCAAAGACCCTGGGGTGAGAGGCAGAGTGGTAAGCCTTACAGCAGAGGAAACAGGCGTCCAAGGGTCCTAACTTTAGAAGAGGCTCAGCATTCCCTAGAAACACAGGTGAGAAAGGTTCCTCTTCAGAGCAACGAAAAGCAGCAGAGTGATGCAATCAGGTCAGAATTTTTTAAATCACTCAGTAAAAACGCTTCAGTAGAGAAGATTCAGTTCAGTCACTCAGTCACGTCCGACTCTTTGCGGCCTCATGGACTGCAGCACGCCAGGCCTCCCTGTCCATCACGCAACTCCTGGAGTTTACTCAAACTCATGTCCATTGGTTGGTGATGCCATCCCACCATCTCATCCTCTGTCGTCCCCTTCTCCTCCTGCCTTCAATCCTTCCCAGCATCGGTAATGAAGAAATGATGGATAATTCCCTAACATGATAAAATACAGCTATCTTGACCTGAAAGTCAGCAGCTAGCATGGGAACACTAACAGCATTTCACTACTCAGGAATAAGACAGAATGTCCACTATCATTGGTCTCTGAGGAGCTGGCCAACACACCTGAGTAAGAGAAAGAAATCAGAGATTTAAAGACTGGGGGAAAAAAGAGATAAGATTATCACTACGTGCACGTGATATTCTGGCATAGCTAAAAACCCCAAAAGAATCCACTAAGAAACTATGCTAACCACGAGAGCGTTCAGGAAGAGCAAAACTTTGTATACAAACAATAACCAGTTTGAAGAGGTATTGGAAGCACAGGCCTCCATTTATAATAGGAACAAAAGAGGGGAGTTCTTAAGAATAAATCTAACAAAATTGGACAAGATCTATATGAAGAGAATTTAAATTAACCTGGAAGACACAAAAGAAGACGGAAAGTCTATTCTTAGACCGAAAGATTCAGCAACATAACTATGTTGATTCTTCCTAAATTAAGCTAGAAATGTAAAATGCAATCCCAATAAAAATAAGTTTCTTTTTTTTAAATTAGAATAATGTGATTTCGGAGTTTATATGAAAAGACCTCTCTGGCTAGTGTGTGTATGCGTGCGCTCAGTCGCTCACTTGTGTCCGACTCTTTGTGACCCCCATGGACTGTAGCCCACCAGGCTCCTCTGTCCATGGGATTCTCCAGGCAAGAATACTGGAGTGGGGTGCCATTTCCTCCTCCAGGGGATCTTCCTGACCCAGGAATCAGACCTGCACCTCCTGTATCTCCTGCATTGGCAGGCAGATTCTTTACCACTGCGCCACCTGGGAAGCCTTCTGGCTACCGTGGCTGGACCTTAAAGAGTGAGGTGGAGCGTGTAGGTAGGGGTGACGGGGGTGGGTGGGGGTGGGCAGCGATGAGCTCGACCTTGTAGTGGTCCCAGTGAGAGCTGCAGAGAGCTGGGCCTGGGCCCACGGAATGCAGAGAAGGTGTGTATCTGGGAGATATTTATCGGTACTTGGTGAAATTCACAGGACATGGTGATCGATTGGACACTGGAGGTACAAGAGAGATGGCCAATGATGGCTCCTGATTTGGGGTTTGTATATTTAATAATTAACCAAATCTCTTACAAATGTACCACCTCTTCACTAAAATCACTGTGGCGGTATTTCTGGGCCTCGGACCTAGAACAGACTTAACAAGGCCCCACAGGAAGGCTTTGTAACTGGTTGTTTGTCCACAGTAAAGTGAAGCACTAATTTTGTTTTCTGACTCTGTTAATTAGGCGTTCGGCGTAGATCATGAGTGGACAGAATGGTTTCAGCCTCAGAAAACCTGCTGATCTTGTTTGTTCTCTGTCTGCCTTTTTTCCCCTTGTAATTCAAAATTGTGCTAGGAAAAAAAAGAAATAGGGCAGTGATTATGTTCGAGTTTGACCTCATCAGACTCAATGTTTACTTTCGCTGGGGCTGTACACCATCACCACCAGATCTCTACTCTTTCTGCTTAGTAAACAAATAAATCCTTAATCTTCAACGAAAATCCTCATTTCCACTGTCTGTCATTCTGTCAGCAGCAGTCTGCCTTGACGGTTTGCTTTTTCCCCCTGTTCATAACTCTTTCCAACACATTTTCAAACAGAACAATGTTGAGTTTAAATATATCACACAGCCGTTGCCTCTCAAACATCTACGGAAATCACTCCAGTGAATGTGTTGCTTGATAGGAAGGAGGATTTTATTTGTTTTCTGCACGAGGCATGTGTCTGTTAAAACGCAGGTGAAAGAAGCCAGTGCCTTGTAGGAGAGAAGTTCAAACCCAGCTGACCTCAAAGGTCAGCCAGGTCGGCTTGCTTCTGAGTAGACACAGGGCACTGATGGGGTGTCTAGGCCGGTGCTCCAAAACCTGACCTGAACACAGTTCAGTGGGGAGGGCCTAGTAAGTGCAGATTCTGAGTCTACAGCTCAGGGTGGGGGCTGGGATTCTGCATGTCTAACGAGCTCCCAGTTGATGCCTTCCTGCAAAGCCCAAGGGGGCACCTGAAGCACCTCGAGTTTAGCCAGGTTCGGCAACCTAGAAGCTGTCAGTGGTTAAGACTCCAAGCTTGCAATGCAAGGGGCACAGGTTAGATCCTTGGTCAGAGAACTAGGATCCCCAAAGCCATGAGGCAAAAAAAAAAACAAAAACTTTTTTTTTAAACTTCAAACGAGGGAAAAAAAGTTAACCTGCTGATTGGAAGTCATTCTCCCAATTTACATAATGGAGACTTTACCACTCTCCTATGTCAAAGAACCTCAGATACAACATGTGAACGCTTTAAAGTCTCTTCAGACTTCCACCAATATCTACAAGTCAGAAGACTCCATTCCAATCTAACCTAGATGTTATATTTGCTAAAAAGAATCATACTCAGGAAATCCTGCAATACTCAGCAAAGCCTCACCCACTTGAATTAAAAAGAGGCTTCGATTTAGTATTTTAAAAATACAATCAGACTTCTTACTTTCAATTTCAGTTCAGTTCAGTTCAGTCGCTCAGTCGTGTCCGACTCTCTGCGACCCCATGAATTGCAGCACGCCAGGCCTCTCTGTCCATCACCAACTCCCGGAGTTTACCCAAACCCATGTTCATCGAGTCGGTGATGCCATCCAACCATTTCATCCTCTGTCGTCCCCTTCTCCTCCCGCCCCCAATCCTACCCAGCATTAGGGTCTTTTCCAATGAGTCAACCCTTCGCATGAGGTGGCCAAAGTATTGGAGCTTCAGCTTCAACATCAGACCTTCCAATGAACACCCAGGATTGATCTCTTTTAGGATGGATTGATTGGATCTCCTTGCAGTCCAAGAAACTCTCAAGAGTCTTCTCCAACACCACAGTTCAAAAGCATCAATTCTGCGGCGCTCAGCTTTCTTCACCGTCCAACTCTCACATCCATATATGACCACTGGAAAAACCATAGCCTTGACTAGACGGACTTTTGTTGGCAAAGTAATGTCTCTGCTTTTAAACATGCTATCTAGGTTGGCCATAACCTTCCTTCCAAGTAGTAAGCGTCTTTTAATTTCATGGCTGCAGTCACCATCAGTAGTGATTCTGGAGCCCAAAAAAGTAAAGTCTGACACTGTTTCCATTGTTTCCCCATCTATTTCCCATGGAGTGATGGGACCAGATGCCATGATCTTAGTTTTCTGAACGTTGAGCTTTAAGCCAACTTTTTCACTTTCCTCCTTCACCTTCATCAAGAGGCTCTTTAGTTCTTCTTCACTTTCTGCCATAAGGGTGGTGTCATCCGCATATCTGAGGTTATTGATATTTCTCCCAGCAATCTTGATTCCAGCTTGTGTTTCTTCCAGCCCAGCGTTTCTCATGATGTACTCTGCATATAAGTTAAATAAGCAGGGTGACAATATACAGCCTTGATGTACTCCTTTTCCTATTTGGAACCAGTCTGTTGTTCCATGTCCAGTTCTAACCGTTGCTTCCTGACCTGCATACAGGTTTCTCAAGAGACAGGTAAACAAATTTCAGGAGTTGGAAAAACAGTTTGCTCTTTTAAATATTTCATATACCTCCCTCTGGATCATGTTTGTCCTATCTCATTGACAATCGACGAAAAAGTAAAATTCTCAGCCTTTCAAGGTGTTGTATGAATTATCACAAATTCTAAATAAAAGGAAATAGAATTTCAAAGGTGCTCCTGCATATAAAATAAAAAGACTCTAACACATAAATATCAGTGTCAGTTCTTTCATTAGAAACCTGTCCATTGGCATCATTTTACCCGTTTTTGAGGTGGAAAAACTAAGGCCTATTGTCACAGGAGAGATGACTAGAATCCAAGGTCAATACTATTTTCAAGGCCTTATTAAGCTAAGGAATGCCAATGGCATTAAATTCCACCCACTCAAGTACCAGCTGTCTTGAGGGAAGGTATGTGTGTCTCTTGACAAACAATTTCACAGTCTAGTTGTCTGGCCGTGAGAAACAGAAACATTTCCTTATCAACTGAAAAGAGGAATGCATAAGAAAGTAAATCAACTGCTTTTTAAGAAGAGGGAAGTGAAGTAACTGAAACGCATACATTTAAGCTGTTTTTTTGCTGTTTTCTGAAAACTACACAGATCCTTACTCCTGCATTCAAAAGGCCACCAGGGTAGTCAGATTATTAAAGAGTCACTCTATTTCACAAAGAAATGTGCACAAGAATAAAAAGGTACAAAATATAAAAATCCAAACTCAAAAAAAAGCACAGAATAGGTCTATGCAAATGCCTCACACATACTGTCTCTTCCTCCTCCTGGTCATCACAGTTTACCATGCCTGCTCTGATAAGGGGGGGTGTTGCTTAAAAACACAAGACATCTTTAAAAATCATTAAATAAAAATACACCACACAGTATGCTCAAATAATAATGACCCATGAGAAATTTTTAATTAACTTGGGTTTTATTAAGACTAGTAACCTTCCACTGAACACCTTCCCACCATATAATCAGAGCTAACTGCTTCCCTTGGTAACACTACACCAGAGGCTGAGTTTACCTTCACAGGCGGGAACTGGTCTCCTGCTATTCACTTACATCTGGGAAGGGTGGGATGGAGGTGCAAAAGCCAGAAGTGGAGATGCAGGTTTGTTTTTTCTTTTTTTAAAATAAATTCTGGAACATTCATTAAACAGGTATGGGAAACGTCTAGCAAAGAAAAAAGAGTTGGCATTGCTTCTCCAACAGTAACACTTGGACAGATGTCCACATTCATCTTAACAACATGAAGAGTTTTCTGACATTCTGCCCTCAACCCACCCTCCTCTGCTACTGCGATCCCCTTAATTAAGATCACTGAGCTAACAGCATCTTGAGAAATGTCTCCAGCTGCCTGAAAAATGGCTTTTCCCACCAGGCTGCAGTGTGGCCTGTTGAAAAGGGCTCTGTACTGAGAACCAGATGCATGGGTTCAAGTTACTCCTCGACCTCATCCATTTTCTCACCTACACAGTGGAGATAAATTACCCCCCAATCTGGGGAGCTGCTAAAAGGCTCTCCTGAAACCTAGAAGGGGTTCAGTAAATGCTAAATGAATGCATGCGTTTTCAGGTGAGATAATTATGCAAAACACAACCCAAATGTGAGTTATTATTTTTCTTTTTTAACACTTTTCTATCAAGCTCTCAAAGCTCATAATATTCCAATAATCCACAATCTACTGAGCAGGCAGTTTGCTTGTACCTTGGTTTATAGAAAACTTCTAGACTCCAAGTTCTTTGTAAAAAGTCTTCTTAACTTCTCTTCCAGGTTCCACAATACTAGCAGCACTGATAATAGATTGATACTAGAATTGAAGGTGCTTGAACATTATACTTGCCTGGAGCATCCCAGGGACGGAGGAGCCTGGTGGGCTGCCATCTATGGGGTCGCACAGAATCGGACACGACCGAAGTGACTTAGCAGCAGAACATTATACATTTGTCAAAACCCATAACATACTTCAACACAAAGAATGAACCCTAATATAAACTATGGACTTCAGTTAGCGTATCAATATAGGTTGATCAGGTGATCCATCGTAATAAATGTACCACACTATCATCATCATAGACCAAAGATTGGAGGGACAACCCAAAAGGAAGAAGCTAGAAAATTTAAGCTCATTTTTGCCCATCTGAGGAGCCCACGGCTCATGAACTGCCAGCCCTATTTCAAGTCTTCGGTCCCACAAGATGGGCTCCAAGCCCTTGAGAGCATTTTAAATTGAGTACAAGGATGGCATCCTAGAATTTCAGAGTTCAATCACTTCGACTCTTCAATAGTCCAGTGCAGTGATCTAATCACTAAAGTGCCCTCACCAGCCCCTTCGCCCCCCTCCCCCACCACATTCCCTACTCAATTCAGCGCTCTTATCTCAGAGCACACATGTGGGGCTCTGATTGACAGGTCAACAAACACCTGGTGAATTATTCAAATTGGCTGTCTTTGAAGAACCCACTAACATGTTTCTGGAATACTGACTGGAGATGGAGAGAGGGGAGGAGAGCAGGATGGGTGGGGGAGTCTGTTTTTCATTGTGCGTTAAAAAGGCATTCAAAGTCATGGGGTATTTCATCTATCAATAATTTAAAGGCCTCTTTCTGGCCTTGAAGTAGGAACAAGTCTTGTCCACCCACGTGTCCAATCCTATGGTTTTTAACCTGTCATTTTCCCCCACTGCTTTTGCCATCCTTTCTAAAGGGCACACACACCTGACAATGAACAGTTAAATAAAAACATGTCACGTTTCCTAGACAAGCTCCAAAAAGCAAAGTTCAACACTCTTAGCTCCATAGATCACTTCCCGAACAACTGCCTAATCCTGATTTATGCGTACAGAAGTATAAATTGGGGCCACATCTTCCTAAAGCAGTTTAGGAAGTTTTTAAATTTAGCATTAAAATCGCTAACCCTGTAATCCCACTTGTGGGACTTTATCTTTTTAATGAGTATAAAAGTTGACCTCTCAATATGCATTTCCCTCAGAAATTGGTGAGAGGTATAAGATTGGATAATGGGACCAGCTGGGGCTTCGCAGGTGGTGCAGTGGTAAAGAATCCGCTTGCCATTGGAGGAGATGCAAGAGAGGCAGGTTTGATCCCTGGGTTCGGAAGACGCCCTGGAGTAGGAAATGGCAACCGGCTCCAGTAGTCTTGCCTGGGAAATTCCAAGGACAGAGGAGTCTGCTGGGCTACAGTCCATGGGGTTGCAAAGAGTCAGACATGACTGAGTGATCTTCTAGGAAAGGCTTCCTCATCCTGGGAAGGACACACTGGAAGCGGTGGTCTCACCACTTTACATCAGTTCAAGTCATCATTTTCTGTAACAGTTAACATCCTTTCATTTAGTCCCATTGATAAAGTCACATATATGTGTCATTGTGTATGTACAAGAATGTTTACTGCAGCCTAGTTAACAGTAGCCTTAAAAACTTGGAAACCAAGAAGTCCTTTCTGGCTAAGTAAATGATGGTCCATCTCTACTATAGGATGCTATGCAGACCCTAAAAAGAGAGAGGGGCTCTATATATGGTGGTAGGGAAAGATAAACAAGATATATGATGAGCTAACAAAAATAGTAAACATATATATGCATAGCTCTGTCCATAGACTATTCCAGGCAAGAATACTGGAGTGAGTAGTCATTCCCTTCTCCAGGGGATCTTCCTGACCTAGGGATCAAATTCAGGTCTCCCACATTGCAAGCAGATTCTTTACCATCTGAACCACCAGGGAAGCTCCCATACATATATACACACACAATATATGCTTTTACAAACATGCGCACACATACACACACTTGCATGTGCATTTCTGGAAGGACACTATAAAACTGCTAGGAGTTACAAATAGGAGAGAAGCACTAAAGAGGAGGTGAACTAGTTTTCATTTGATAGCCTCTGGACTATTTGAATTTTTTAACGTAGCAAGTACTAATCATAATTTCTTAAATCAAGATGAAAAGTGCTTTCATTAAGGCCAAAGGACTCCGACAATCCAAAGAAACTCACATGGAAAATATACATATAAAAAAACAGTGCCTAGAAGTTCATCCACGTAAGACTTTCTGTATATATTCTAAGGTTAGCCACAAGAAAGTATTCACTTTTTTAGTTCTTTTCACTCTCTGTCCTCAAAAACCTTATCATCTTTCTAGCTACCTGCTGTCAGTATGAATCGCAGAACAAGCTAATTTTCACCTTGCCTACGCAGAACAAAACTTAAAAGACACAGTCCAAATGCACACTAAGTCCCAAATCAAATAAAACTTCTACCAATGATCCACACCACTGTTACCCGAGAAACTAGAGCTGCCAATAATACTTTAAGAATAATTTTAAAATAATCCAGGTTTTACGTGGTTTTCCAGATTCACTCTTCAGTTCAGTTCAGTCTCAGTCGTGTCCGACTCTGCAACTCCATGAACTGCAGCACACCAGGCCTCCCTGTCCATCACCAACTCCCGGAGTTTACCCAAACTCATGTCCATTGAGTCAGTGACGCCATCCAACCATCTCATCCTCTGCCATCCTCTTCTCCTCCTGCCCTCAATCTTTCCCAGCATCAGGGTCTTTTCAAATAAGTCAGCTCTTCGCATCATGTGGCCAAAGTATTTCAGCTTCAACATCAGTCCTTCCAGTGAACACCCAGGACTGATCTCCTTTAGGATGGACTGGCTGGATCTCCTTGCAGTCCAAGGGACTCTCAAGAGTCTTCTCCAACACCACAGTTCAAAAGCATCAATTCTTCAGCACTCAGCTTTCTTTATAGTCCAACTCTCACATCCATACGTGACTACTGGAAAAACCATAGCCTTGACTAGATGGACCTTTGTTGGCAAAGTAATGTCTCTGCTTTTTAATATGTTGTCTAGGTTGGTCATAACTTTCCTTCCAAGGAGTAAGGGTCTTTTAATCTCATGGCTGCAGTCACCATCTGCAGTGATTTTGGAGCCCCAAAAAATAAAGTCAGCCACTGTTTCCACTGTTTCCCCATCTATTTGCCATGAAGTGATGGGACTGGATGCCATTTTTTTAATGTTGAGCTTTAAGCCAACTTTTCCACTCTCCTCTTTCACTTTCATCAAGAGGCTCTTTAGTTCTTCTTCACTTTCTGCCATAAGGGTGGTGTCATCTGCATATCTGAGGTTATTGATATTTCTCCCGGCAATCTTGATTCCAGCCTATGCTTCTTCCAGCCCAGTGTTTCTCATGATGTACTCTGCATGTAAGTTAAATAAGCAGGGTGACATGATCTCTGTTTGTTTCCAAGGCAAACCATTCAAAATCATGGTAATCCAAGTCTATGCCCCGACCAGTAATGCTGAAGAAGCTGAACGGTTCTATGAAGACCTATAAGACCTTTTAGAACTAACACCCCAAAAGAAAAAAGATTCACCCTTAGCGCCCAGCTTATCTACTGGGCATTTATTTATAAACTACCTTCACTCAGCACAGATATCAGTTTTGAATCATGCTCCAGTGGGGTTATTAAAAAGAAACACAGAGGCTTAACTCCCCACCAAAAAGACTAGCCCTGTCCCAACACATAGTAACATCAGGACGGCTGTGGTCCCCACTTTGCAGGGAGCTTTCTCATCAACCTCAGAATTCCCCTCCTCCTCTGACTCTCTCTGATGCCTTTCCTGGGGCGTCACCTTCTCCCAGGAGCCCCTCCCCAGACCCACCCCTAGCTGAGCTCTCTCTAGTTCGGCACTGTTCCTGTGTCTGCACCGCCCCTCCTCCACTATGCCCCCCACCCCCCACACCCACCCCCACCCCCGGCTGGGCCTCCTTCTGTTCCCCAGGACACTGCATGTGCCTGGCATTTTGCAGACACAAAAACGCGATGAGATTCTAAGCCCAGCCCCCACAAAACCAAGTGTTTTTTTTTTAAAGATAATTTTATCTATTTATTTACCACTGAGCCCCCAGGGAAGCCCCCAGATGACTCTGGAGGAGCTCCTTGGTGACTCTGAGCTAGGGTGTCCTATGTGCCAAACGGAAGTCATCATATATTGTTCACAGTTGGTCCCCAGGGTAGTGGCAGCAGTACTAACGGCAATAATGAAGAGAAAAACAGCTGCCCGGTGAATAAACTGGTCTGAAGAGCCTTGTTATATCGCACAGCTGGGCTCAACTATCCCACTTCGGCCAGCAGTTTCATCACATCAACACGGAGATCAGTCTGAAGATTTCTTAAACAGACAAGTTGGCCACGTGAAGGTAACTGACTCACCGTCCATCCACATTGAATGCCAAACACGTGGATGTCTGCAGAGCTCTAGTCTCAGCCCTCCAAAGCAGTGTGTCTTCAACAGTGTTTGGCTTCTCTTTCATTAGTTTTACACTTAAAATCCTGGCTGGCAAGAACTTTTCCCTAGCCTTCATCGAAGAATTGTGCTCCGGCCTCAAAGAAACTCATTCAAAAGCTGAAGGACATCTTTCCCGCCAATCCCTCCCTTTTCCTATCACATCATCTCCCACCTAAGTGAAATTATTTAATGTCCACCTGCAATGCAGGAGACATAGGAGACGCAGGTTCCATCCCTAGGTTGGGAAGATCCCCTGGAGGAGGGCATGGCAACCCACTCCAGTATTCATGCCTAGAGAATCTCATGGACAGAGGTGCCTGGTGAGCTACAGTCCATAGGATCCCAAAGAGTCAGACACACTGAAGCGACTGAAGCACGCATGCTACATAGGATCTTTAGGAATAGAAGAAACAGTCCCTGAGAACTCCGCGCGGGTGCTTCTAGATCAATTATTTCCAAAGCGGAGAAGAGGCAGGCAGAGCTGTACCCGATACGCAAGTGTGACCCACTTTACGGCTTTATATAGGTTCACCGCGCAAAGAGCTGACCTGCCTCCTCGCTATACCTTTGAGGGAGCCAAGAAAAGTAAACAGTTTGGAAATATTGAAAATGTGTGCTTGATTATATGCAAAGGAAAAATAAAAATCTCCCAAGGAAACAAGCGTCGTTTGAATGTTACAGACAGGAAGAGGAATTGGAGAGTGAAAAGAAATAGCAAAATGCACACTTTTTTTAAAACTACCGTGTCACCTGCTTTGAGGAGCCCTGTACTCACAGCTTCATCTCCCGAGACCCAGGGCTGCCAACTGTCCCGGCTCGTCACCAGAATCGCCAAGGGACTGAACACGTTGTCTTTGGTATTTTTTCAGGTTAGAAAATTATACCTCCCGTGGAGTTCTTTTGACCACCAACCTCTATTCCATCTTTCTAAAGCCTTTCAGGATTTTATAAAATGGATGTCAGATTTCTGACAAGTTCTTTTCTGATAAGCTTTTCTTCCATGAAGCACATCCTACCTGTTCAATAAAAGCCCTAATATGACCCAGTTACTACTCTTTATTCAATAAGCAGGGCTTCCCTGATAGCTCAGTTGGTAAAAAAAAAAAAAAAAAAAAAAAAAATCCGCCTGCAATGCAGGAGACTCTGCAGGTTCAATTCCTGGGTCAGGAAGATCCTCTGGAGAAGGGACAGGCTACCCACTCCAGTATTCATTGCAGGGATCTGTTCATTCTTCATTTACCACTCTCCTTCCCTTCCCGCCTCTCTAAATTCATCTGAGTGGTGGGTTTTTTAATACTTTCCTATGGTTTTCCAGTAGTCATGTATGGGTATGAGAGTTGGACTATAAAGAAAGCTGAGCGCCGAAGAATTGATGCTTTGGAACTGTGGTGTTGGAGAAGACTCTTGAGAGTCCCTTGGACTGCAAGGAGATCCAACCAGTCCATCCTAAAGGAGATTAGTCCTGAATATTCATTGGAAGGACTGATGCTGAAGCTGAAACTCCAATACTTGGGCCACTTGATGCAAAGAGCTGACTTATTTGAAAAGACCCTGATGCTGGGAAAGACTGAAGTCAGGAGGAGAAGGGGACGACAGAGGATGAGATGGTTGGATGGCATCACTGACTCAATGGACATGAATTTGGGTAATGGACAGGGAGGCCTGGCCTGGCATGCTGCGGTCCATGGGGTCTCAAAGAGTCGGACATGACTGAGCGACTGAACTGAACTGAACTATCTCTTGCAAGGTTCTTTGATAAACTGGCAATAAAGACAACATCAAGAATTTGTCTTGACAACGGTGGAGGCCATTCAGTCATTTTTCCAGAGGAAGAAGGCAAATCCCAGAGAGGCAAAAGGAGCTGGCCATGAGCACACGGGTGGTAGCATCAGGGCCAGCACTGGAACCCAGCACTGTCTCTGTGAACCTCTTATGGTTTCATACCATCGAGTGTCTAAGATCGCTTTAGATTTTATTCTTAGAGAAACAAGCTCAACACTCCACATTCCCTGCCCAGTGCCTGACGTCCCAACTTATGAAGCAATCTCTAGACCTTTTCCTTTATCTTCTTATTCAAGTATAGTTGATTTACAATGTTGTGCTAATTTTCTGCTGTACAGCAGTGACTCAGTTATACACCCACATATATATTCTTTTTCATATTCCTTCCCGTTATGGTTTATCTCAGAAGATTGAACGTGGTTCCCTGTGCTCTACAGTAGGACCTTGTGCTTATCCATTCTAAATGGAACAGTTTGCACCTACTAACCCCCAACTCTGGCTCCATCCCTCCCCTCCCTACTCCCCCCTGGCAACCACAAGACTGTTCTCTGTGTCTGAGTATGTTTCTGTCTCGCAGCAACATGGGTGCAACTAGAGATGATCACCTTTTGAAACAAGAACAAGAAGCACAGCTCAAACTTCTGTCACGTTAAGAAGCCCAGGTCTTCGGTTCCTGGAAATGGATGGGCTGATCAAGGTGGCTGGAAGTTTCTATCCCGGGTGATGACTTTTCCTCACCTGGCCAAATCAGCCCAGGCAAACGAGAGAGCTGGCTCAGTTTCCACTAAGAAGATCCTTGCCCAAAGCATTTAGGGTTGGCTAGCTGCCTCTCTGCAGAACCTGCTGGGAATTCATTCACCAAGCTTCCAGCAGGTGTGAGGGCCATTCAGCCTTGGTCCCGGGTTCATTTAAAGCTCAGCAATGACCCTCACCCCCACCCCTACCGCCTAAACCAGGCTGGCAGGCAACTGAGCTAAAAAACAAAAAAAACTATTGAGTGAAAATGGATGTCTTTAACGTGTTTCTGCTCTCTGCTCCGGTCAGTCTGAAATGGTCCACCACATTCTTCTTTTTCTTACCCCCTCCCCCAGCCCCTTCCTTGGTAAACACTATTAGCACTTAGTACTAAAGGTATAGCTGTAGAGTTTAATTTTGTCTACCGCATCATCGCCGATGTTAAAAGCTACAGGAAATACTGCCCCCAAAAAGCACAGGATAATTTTCTCATATGTAGTTGGGTCTAGGTACTAAATATGAAACACTGTTATCATCATTCAGGCTAAAGTCCAAGGTAAATGTGCCGGGTCAGCGAGGCACATGAGAACGTCATGGGGATTTCAAAGTAAACCTCTGGCCACTGCCAGCTCCATATTTAGAATCTGTCTTCCTCCAAGTCTCCTCTCTCTGACTACACAGAGAAGTCTCCCTCTTCCCAAGACCAAGCCCTCCACCTAGGCTTTGACCCCTCCCATCCTGCCCTCTTGGGGAACCCCACACTGCCAAGTAAACTGACCCTTCCTCTGAGAGTTAATTGGGTTCTTGTAAATGTACTTCAGTCTACTGTTAGAAGAAGAAGAAAAAGCCTTTCAGCCTCACCCCCTTTCAGCTGCTGTTGTTTTTGTTGTTGTTTAGGTGCTCGGTCGCATCCCATCTTATTGCGACCTCATGGACTATAGCTTGCCAGGTTCCTCCGAACGTGGGGTTTCTCCGGCAAGAATATTGGAGTGGGTGGCCATTTCCTTCTCCAGGGGATCTTCCCGACCCAGGGATCGAACCTCTGTCTCCTGCGTTGGCAGGTGGGTTCTTGACCACGGAGTCACCAGGGATGCCCGTTTCCAGCTGCCGACCTCCTGCTAGTCTTCCGTTCGTGGCCAAACTTTTAAAGAGTTGGTTGCTCCATGCCTCCTACTAATTCCTCAGCCCACTCCAGTCTGGACCATCTGTCCATCACAACAGTCCTTGTGAAGGTCACCTCCATGCTACCCAAGGCGGCGGTCCTTTTCAGCACGGCATTCAATTCTGCTGACCACCCCCTCTTCAAAACACTCTCCTCCCCCATGCCTGTCCCATGCCAGCCCCTCCTTATCCTCCACCTCCCTCTCTGCCACATCTCAGTATCTGTGACATCCTCCCCGTCTTGACCTCTCAAATGCCAGGGGGCCTCGCCCTCATTTTAAACTTTCTCCCTAGATACATCACTTCCTGCGTGACACAGGCGACTCACAGGTTAGATAAGAGCATCCCAAGCTCAACCAGTCCAAACGCTCTCTCTCCATCTCTCGCCCTGCCCCCCCCATGCACCCGATGCTGCAAAGCGGGAACCTGGGAGTCATTCACGACCCCCACCCCCACATCCAATCTAAGCACAGCCCCCCCCTTCTCCAAGATGTCCTCACCCCTCACCATCTCCTCTGCCCCACCTGGTCCACGGCCCACCTGGTTTGCCTCAACAGCCTTCTAACTCTCTCCCCCACCCACTCCTGCTCCTCTCAGCAACTCCCACAATCAGACCAGAGTCATCATTGCAAAGTGCCCCAAGGAGAGCTGCCCGCTTCCCAACTTTCCTAGTTAACTCCTCTGGATTCTTCAGACTTCAGCTCCCTGGGGAAGCCTGCCCTGGCCTGGTTCCCTCTCCCTAGCCCCCCTTCCCAACAGGTTAGATGGCCCCATGGTACTCTCCTGACACTGTCTGCTTGGCTTTTGTTGGAGTTCATCACAGCTCTAATTTTACATTTTTTTGTGTGTTTTTGTTAATATCTTTGCCCTTTCCATGGCAGCCTTGAGAAGGGAGTGTCATGGACTAAGGAGAGCCCCAGCTGCTGCCCTTGGACATCCGTCTCGGGGTGCACATGCTGGGGCCACGGCTCCCAGAGACCGCCCCAATCAGTGACTGACAGCAGAGGAAATACTAAGACACACCATTTCCTGGGAGACCTGGGATCCCCTGTCTTCTGATTTTGACTCAAAGACTCTCCAGCAGCTTGGCCAAACCTCTCTAGACCACACAGGATGCTTCTACACAAGTTTTTCTCCTTGTCTCCTTCACTGGGGTCAGATCTGCAGGTCCAAAGACTCTCCCATGTTTCCGGCTTCTTCCCTGTCCCCCCGCCCCAATTAGGGCATTTCGCCTAATAAAATCCAGCCCTGGTGTTCCCTTTGCCTCCACTTCTCCAAGGACACAGACTAACAACACAATCCTCGAACTAGGAGCCCCATGAGTGTAAGGACCTTGCCTGTTTCAGTAGCTAGTTAATTTCCAATGCCTCATGCAATAACTGGAGAAGGAAATGGCAACCCACTCCAGTGTTCTTGCCTTGAGAATCCTATGGACAGAGGAGTCCACGGGGTTGCAAAGAGTCGGACACAACTGAGCAACTAACACATGCAATGATACATACTACATACGTAAAACACATATATGTGAGGGTTCCTAGAATACAAGCATCCAAAACCACTTGTTGACTTCATATCCTTGACTTAGTGCCACATGTGTCTACATAAAACACTGAGTAAACTTTCAAGGCAGTCACTGAGTCAGGGCATGTTCCCACATCACATCACCTGGAGTGGAACCGAATCCGTCTGTCACTTGGTAATGGGAACAGTGCATGAATCTCTATCAATAGTAGAGAAGCACAGAAAGAAATGCTCTGGGAAACCTTCACAGCGTCTTCCACACTCTTGCCCGCTTTCGCCTTCCCTGAGGGCAAGGAATACAATGGGATCTAATAGAAAACTTATAACCCAGAGTGAGCGGACCGTCCATAAGAAACCACCACTGGTGGAACCCAGAATTCAGGCACACTTCTGGAGAAAGAAAAGAATGATTTGTGGGTAGAGAAGAGTTCTGAGGTTCTATGGAGACGTGCTTTAGCCAGAAAAAGACATTTTAGAAAATACAGTGTAGAAGACGCTCCATCACCCACACATCCTTCCCACTAAGTATGTGAATGTGAGAAGTTTTGGGCTGCCTTCTGACTTTAAAGAAATGCTCCAAAAGAGGGATACCTTAAGGAGAATTTTTTTAAAACATCATTCCGAAAGAACATTGTCTATTTCAGGTAATTTTAAAGCTATGAAATAAGAACTCGCCCTCCTCAGGCCAAGTGTCTAAGGTGGTGACTTCACACCCCTGAGTACTGGTAACACTGAATTAGAGAAACTGTAACTGCAAGCACCCATGTCAATCCTAAAGGAACTGGAATATTCATTGAAGGGACTGATGCTGAAGCTGAAGCTCCAATAATTTGGCCACCTTATGTGAAGAGCCGACTCATTGGAAAAGACCCTGATGCTTGGTAAAGACTGAGGGCAGGAGAAGGGGGCAACAGAGGATGAGATGGTTGGATGGCATCACTGACTCAATGGACATGAGTTTGAGCAAACTCCGGGAGATAGTGAAGGACAGGGAAGCCTGGCCTGCTGCAGCCCATGGGGTTGCAAAGAGTCAGACATGACTTAGTGACTTAACAATAACAACAAAGCACCCATGAGACACAGGTGATGGGATATGAAGGTGGGGAGGTGACCATCTGCGCTCTCTCTGCACATAGATCTTTGGCAGCTTCTCATCTCTGTATCTTAGAGCGGTGTCTCCCAGGTGTTAGATGGACAGAGTCCTGACCTGACGGGCAGAGTTACCTGGTTGCCCCTCCCCTCCCAGTGGGATCCCATAACTATCGCTTCTACAGAGATTTAGTGAGTCTCACTCTATACCAGGCACCACCCTTTGCATTTTAACGTTTTCACAGAAGGGGGTTCTCTCCCTCCCTCGTGTACTCTCACCCTCACTTCCAAGACTTTATTCCTGAAGCCTCACTTCAGTCCGTCACACGCTCAGAAGTGTCAGCTAACCTTTTCACTTTGCTGACAATCCCAAACAGCTAACCCGCTGGCGCGCTAAAGCACATAGATCTAGAAGCTGTCATATCTGTACGCTCTGGGGCAAAAAAAAAAAAATCTCATTTTGGTACCTTTTTTCCGAGATCTTCCTTTCCAAGTCTTTATGCTCACTGCTGCTCTCCTTCAAACTGACTCCCAGAGCTTCATGATTCTGCCTGGATGCCAACCTGTGTTATGAACTGGACTCTTTCCCCTCCCAGGTGATCTTGTTCTTACGGCCCTTCATTCTCCAGCTGACCAAAATCACTTAGTTGTATCATCACTTTCACCTGAATTTCAAAGGCAATGATCACTCCAAGCTAAGACATTTCCCACTGCGAAGTGTATTCCATCAAGCAGCCACTGACAACATAGTCAACAAACTTCAGCTCCAAGGCTAATCTTCCTGCCCCCTCATCGCTTTCACACGAATCCACCCATAGCCAACAAGGGCACACACATCCAACGACTGTGGGCCCTAAGCCAGCGGGTGCACATCAGAGGCACCTGGAAAGTTTTTAACTTCTTATTTTGAAATAATTATAGACTCACAAGAAGTTGTAAAAATAGTGCAGAGTACTCAACCTCTTCATTTCTCTTCTTCCTCTTCTTGACCTCCTAAGCTGCGTCTCTCAGATCACGTTTTCTATGTAAGAAAGTACCCATCACCCCACCTGCCCCAATAGAGACAGCTCACAAGGCTGAAGGAAGGCGGTCAGCACAGTACTGTGAGCTGGACTGCAGGCTCTTCTCAGACTGCAACGGTTTTGCATGTACGCATTTATCTGCTGTGTCTTTGCATATGATTTTATGACATTTTATCACATGTATAGATATACCAAGATACAGAACTGTCCTGGCAACACAAGGAAACCCCTCCTATGGCCTGTCACGGTCACTCCCTCTCACCCCGTCCCTAAGCCCCAGCCTGTTCACCTCTACGGTGCTGTCATTTCAAGAATGTTATGTAAATAGCATCATACAGTATATACAACCTCTTAAGACTTTGGAAATAATTCTTCCACCTACTGATAGCTTTTAATAAATAATATCTCCCAAGTTTTATCGCAGCTCTCACTACATCAACCCAAGCCCTAGGATACTGATTCACTAGGTCCAAGGCGAGAGGCAAAAGATGGCATTTAAAAAGCTTCCCATATACACGCTACTACATATAAAATTGGAGGAGGAAATGGCAACCCACTCCAGTAGTCTTGCCTGGAGAATTCCATGGACAGCAGAGCCTAGTGGGCCACAGTCCATGGGGTCACAAAGAGTTGGACACGCCTGAGTGACTAACACGCATAAATAAAATAGAAAACTAATAAAGACCTACTGTATGGCACAGGGAACTCCATTCAATACTCTGTAATGATCTACATGGGAAAGGAATCTAAAAAAGAGCGTATCTATGTATGTGCATGTGTGCTAAGTCACTTCAGTCCTGTTTGACTCTGTGGACTGTAGCCCTCCAGGCTCCTCTCTCCTATGTATAACTAAATCACTTTGTTGTACACCTGAAACGAACATAACACTGTAAATCAACTACACTCCAATAAAAATGAATTTCTAAAAAAGAACAAACTCTGCTCACATTCCCATGGTCAAAACAAGCCTTAAGTTCTGACTTTGGAGGTCTCACAAAGTATAATCCTCTCCCAGGAGGGAAAACAGATTTTTGGTAAATAAAAATGAAATTCACCAGGATTGCCAAGTCAGAATCTAAGAGAAAATAAACATTTAAGTTTCTCCTGGATAAAGACTATCTTTGAAGAAAGCTGAAAAGGCGTAGTCAAAAATATATATAAGTGGAAAACACAGAAGAAAAAAAAAAGTTTCCCAGGAATTTTTATCAATTGTGGTTCTATGAGCCACTGACCTGGCCTATTTCTTACTGCTCATGGTGTTAAAGAAGGAGTCAAGTATCCTGCTAAAGGCAGATAACATTTCATCCATCGCTTCCTTCACCTGCCATACCACACAGCTCTTCCAAGAGAACTGGACTCATCTGATAGACTACTTCCTTACTCTCTGTTACTTCAGAGCCTGTTCTTTCTAAAGTGAAGTGAAAGTGAAAGTGTCTGGCTCTGCGACCCCATGGATGTTGCCCACCAGGCTCCTCTGTCCATGGGATTCTCCAGGCCAGGATACTGGAGTGGGTTGCCATTTCCTTCTCCAGGGGATCGTCCTGACCCAGGGATCAAACCTGGGTCTCCCACATTGCAGGCAGATTCTTTACCATCTGAGCCACCAGGGAAGCCTTTCTAAGGTGTCTCATAATTGAGTTTGCGATGTGATTTTTTAAAATTATTTTTAGCTCCAGAGTCTGCAAACTTAAATTCTTACTTTTTCACTCAGAAATCTTTTTTTTTCAAATACGCTGTAACAAACCCAGCCAGTTTTACTAGACAAGTATATTCCCCACACCCAAATAACACTAAAATGACGTGGTACACTCTGCCCTTCTGTGTTTTCCCACCTTCAGTGGAAAGTGATTACACAGGAAGCACGACATATTTCTTGACTGCAGCTTGGCTGACCTTTGGGACCCAGAGGATCCCAAACCAGAAATGAAAACCAGATGCCATCGGGCTGGGCAGGCTCCCAGCCACAAACAGAAGCCGCTGGGGACATGCTGACAAGCCAGGCCCGCTCCCAGGAGGCACTGGCCACCTCTTAGGACAGCAGCCAGGCGAGGGGGAGAAAACCTGTCCGCTGGGAGGCCACCACACCCTTAGAGGAATCAGGAACCACAGAGAAACGCTCTCCTAGGATGATGGTGGCAGTGAAGGGAAAGAAGCAATGAGCAGGCTGAGGGTCATTCATTTGCTCAACCACTTCCATGGATTCTGGAGTCTCCCCACCAGCCAGAGGCGTGGTGTCTTCTGTCACCCGCTGTGTTCTAGCGCTAGGCTTGTGTAGCCACTCCATCAGCATCCATGGAGGAAGGCATTTACTAAAAGAGTGGCTGGGCTCACCACGAACTCCTGGGCGGAAGAGAGAAGGTCACCTCGGAGCACAGGACCTGCATTATCCATGCTGGGAAGAGTGAAGGGCAGCCACAGGGGAGGGTGACCTGCGGCTGCCTGGCCCCCAGGAGGCAGCATCCAATCAGAGCTTCCAAAACCAGAAGGCTGAGGAGCTGTGGCATCAATGCCCCAGAGGGCCCGCCTCCTGTCCCACCCAGTCCGGCCTCAGAAGGTGCCACCCACTGCCACCCTGTGAATTCAACACAGCCACTTCCCCAGACACAGAGGTAGGAAGAACAGTTTGCCTCTTCTTCCTCAGTCACAGAAGGTCAAGCAGGGCACACAGAAGCTCAGATCAGACTCATTTCCCAATCGCCTTTGCAGGTAGGTAGGACCTGATGACCAGGATGTGGCAGATGGAATGTGAGAGGGGAGGCCATGCAGCAGCTCTAAAGGAGTCAGCTGGGGGTCCCTCTTGGCCCCTTCTCCTTCTTCTTCTCTTTTCCATCCTGGTGTCTGGAACTCAGATGCAATTGCTGGAGCCCTGGCATCCATCTTGATCACAGGAACAAAGGTCGCATCCCAGGAAATAAGGAAAGGACAAGAGGGAGGAGCCTGAGTCTCTGCAGACCTTGTGGAACAGAGCTGCCTTGCCTGCACTGCTGACCTCTAACATTTTATGTGGGAGAAAAATAAACGTTTATCTTGATTAAGTCAGTTATTTGGGGATGTTTTCTATTATCCACAACAAGCCTAATCCTAGCTAAAAACTGATGTATAAAACAGACATATCCCCTACATATAAGATCCAGCCAACAAAATGACCTCTTTTAAAGATTTATCATCATTAATATATCTGGCTCCTTCTTGGGTCCAGTTCTACATTTGGCCTTTATCATTTCTTGAGGAAAGACTCTCATATTTCCTAGCCACATGACGACAATACTTACAAGAGCACAGAGCACTCAGAGAAAAACAACCTGCTTCCTGATTATTTGATTTCTGAGAAGTAGATGGTGAGTTTACTTAGCCTAGCAATCCACCCAATCAAAGTTTATTTAGTTCCAAGTTCACATGCCATCCTAATCAACTCGAAATAAATATGGAACATGGAGCCAGGCAAACAAGAAGTGCTTGTCCCATCAGACTAATTAAATGAACACATAAGTACCCAGGTCTGCCCTTCTTGAAAGTACACCACTTTTATTATAATCATGTGGCCAAAGCACTGGGAGTTCATTTTTTTTTTTTTTTTTTGCTTTTACTTTGAGGCTGAGGCAGCTTCTGTGTCCTCTCCGATGAAAAGTGGCTTGGTCTGAGCAGTCTAAAACAATTATTTGGAGAATTTAATTTCATAATGGGAAGAACACCAAGAGTGAGTTTTCCTTCTAAGGGATGGCTGGGAAGTTTCCTTGCAGCCAATAAATTTTGGCTTAACAAAGGGAAATCAGGCCAGCAAAACCTAGGGAGAATATGACATGCCTGGGACCTTCACCCAAATGACAACCGTACCGTGGGGTGGAGAGTTTCCCATCCAGACATCACCTCTGGGATGCTGCTTGTACTCACCAGCGAGGCATGAAATGGGGAGGAAAGGCACCACCCCCGTACCAGACACGCGCAGCCTTGTACAGCCAACACGGGGCAGGGAAGGGGTTAAGTCCACAAAGGAGGAGAGCAGGTCTGCAGGCCCACGGCCTACACCCACATCCTGCTTCTGCCACTGACTAGATGGGTGTCTCTGAGCTAACTGCCCACTGTCTCTGAGCCAAGGGAACTGTCTTCATCATAGGGCCACTGGTTGGAAGGACTAGTGATAGGTATCCAAATTCCCAGGGGCTTCCCAGGTGGCGCTAATCATTAAGAATCCGCCTGCCAATGCAGGAGACACAGAAGACACATGTTCGATCCCTGGGTCAGGAAGATCCCCTGGAGGAGGACATGGCAACCCACTCCAGTATTCTTGCCTGGGAAATCCCATGGACAGAGGAGCCTGGCGGGTTGCAGAGGAGCCATGGGGTTGCAAAGAGTCAGACATGACTTAGCGACTGAGCATGCACACATCCTAATTCCTGGCCCATCATGGGTACCTCTTATATTTACAGAAATATTATTATATATCCAGGGCATTCCTAATCCAAGGTTTGAAAATGGTCCTTAAATGAAAAGCCAATGCATGCATTAATGACGGATACCTGGATGTTCAACAAGCAGGACTCTATCTTCCTTTTTCCTGCCTCCCTTTCTGACCTGCAGATAGGCACAGGCTTTTCTGCACTTCAGGCTGGTAGGTCAGTAAGGACTCAGCATTACCGAAGAAATGGAGGAAGAGAAGACTAGAGAGAAATGAAGGAGGGCTACCTGTTCAGTTGTACAGCTTGGGCACTGAACAAAAGCATTACAATTAAGGGGCACTATTTACACTGTAGACATCACAGAGTTATAGCTTTATTTTCATAATTTTCCAGCATAGAAATGTCTTTGTTTTAATAAAAAATATTTACATAGTGATAATTTTCTGACAGCTGGAAATAAATCACCTTGAAGGAATGACTTTTTCCAATTTACACAAAGGTACCATATAAGAGAAGAGAAGGCAATGGCACCCCACTCCAGTACTCTTGCCTAGGAAACCCCATGGATGGAGAGGCCTGGTAGGCTGCAGTCTATGGGGTCGCTAAGAGTCGGACACGAATGAGCGACTTCACTTTCACTTTTCCCTTTCATGTATTGGAGAAGGAAATGGCAACCCACTCCAGTGTTCTTGCCTGGAGAATCCCAGGGACGGGGGAGCCTGGTGGGCTGCCATCTATGGGGTCGCACAGAGTCGGGCACAACTGAAGCAACTTAGCAGCAACCATGTAAGTGATGGAGCAATCAGGATGCTGTTTGGGAAATCTCTGGCTTAAACAGATATTCCTTCTGAGTCTAGGACTATGACCTCTACTAACACAACAAGCCAAATTCCATCCAATTTCTGGCACTACACTTTTCTGAAATCATACTCAACCAAAGGCATATCAATTCAATGTCCTGGTCTATCAATACCATAAACGCAACATAATAATCAGGACCCCACTTACAGCAAAACCTGCGGACACATCACAGGGTCAGGAATGGCCAAACAGACACATGGGACCCTGCAACTCTGGCTGGAATCCTTTCAACCTACTTCCTCTTCCTTTGTGCTTCTCAGCGCCCTTCCCTCCTGAGTCAAACAACACCATCCCTCACCATCCCCCAAAGTAGCTTCCTATTCAGAGCCCCAGGCCCGGTAAGAAAGTGACAAGTGAACACACACTCTGGAGGTGGCATAATACAAATGTAAGGTATTACCGCTCCCCTTGGGAATTAATATTTAAGAGTGTTCCCGCAAAAGGACAAGACTTAATTCAACAAATGATGCCAACGGTGGCATATTACAAATAGATAAGTGAACAAAGAGGAAAAGATTGAGGTCACAGCGGGGTGGGCTGGGGAATAATTATCCCGAATTCTCAATTGATACTCCATACTGAATTATTACAAAATCATGACAAAATTTCTTTTACCAATGCTTTATTTTTCAGATCAGTCATTATGTCTAAACACTGAACCACAGCCTCACTTGTAAAGTGAAACCACTGCTAGCCTGTTATGATAAAAAAAAAAAAAAATTTCTATTTGAGTAAATCATTGCTCAAAATTCAGTTCTTTATGCAAATATGTAGTGGAGTTATTAAAAACACAACATACTTTCTAAATCATCATCATACATACACTTGGTCAGGTTTATTGGTCAAATTTCCACATCCCAGATGAGGAAAAAACATTAAAAACCTTTTTTGAACCTACTTAGGTGTTGCACAGGATCTTGGTGATACAAAAATATTCCCAGATGGGTGTCTCTCCTTGTTTCACATTTCTGGAGTCAGACCCTGAGATAAAATATTCCTGAGCTACTTGGAATATTTTTTTTAATTACCCAGGAAAATATATGAAACAGAGGAGAGAAAGCTTTGTTGCTCTTCACACACCAAAGCTGAACGCCACCACCTCTGAAGGCATGTGGGGAAGAATGCACGGCATGGGCTGACTTAGGAGAATTTTTTTTCACCCACTGTTTCTAATGTACTTGTGTACATCTTTTTCCTGAAATGCCAGTAGTGCATAAAGAATTTACTCATGAGCTCTTAACACCCAAGGAGAAAAATCTATCAATGGCTAAAGAGCGTATGAGGAAGGAGGCGAAATATGAACAAGCAAACTAAAAAGGTACCTATTTTCACAATTTTTCTGTAAGTCTAAAAACGCACTAAAATTAAAAGTTTATTTTAAAACAAGTCATCTGTGGCAGTGAGTTAAGAACAGTGCTTAAAAGCTCCAGAAATGTTTTCTCCGCCAATCACCGCCAGAGGCTATCACTACACCACGTTTAGAGGGAAAAACTGAGGTTTCAGACAGCTGTGCTTTTTTCTTTTTTAATCTTTTGGCAAAAAAAAAAAAAATCTTTTGGCAGCACCTGTGGGATCTTAGTTCTACCACCAGGGATTGAACCCTTGTCTCCCCTGTGTTGACAGTGCAGAGTCTTAACCACTGAGCCACCAGGGAAGTCCCAAACAGCTGCACTTTGGAGAGAAATGTGGAAAGAGACTCAATAAAGCAACTCACAATATCTACTCATAGTCTACTTCTGTCAGTAGCAGGATGTCTTCAGAAAGCAAAGAGTATTGAATCATTGCTGGACTAAAGCAGATTAGGACACAAACTCCTCGACCCTACACCTCGGCCCAAAACAGCCATCTGCCAACAGGCTCCAATGACCAGTGGTGGCTTAATCTGTTTTCTCATCTGTAAAATAGGACTGATAACAGCAGCGAGCGTCTGGGTCGTGTGAGGATCAAGCAAGATAAAGCACAAAAGCCCTTCATGGGCACCTGGCACTGACAGGCAGCACCCCCATGCCGCACCGGGAACCAGTCTCACCCTGTACCGGGCATCCGTCTGGGCGCCGGTTGCTGCTGGGCTCCGCTGGTCTAGCAGGAGCCCAGGGTCTGCAGCCCCGCAGCGGGCGAGCCGCCCTTGGCCACCTCGCCTTCTCCCCGACCCACTTTGGTGGCTCAGAGCGTGTGTGTTATGGTGCCACGTTAGCTAATGAGATCATACTTGCTAAACTAAGCTAAGCTAATGAGCTCTGCTTAGCTAATCAGCTCCTGAGAAATGAGCTTTCTTTTCTGATGAATAGACAGCATCCAAAGCTAATTCCTACGTCGGGTGTTTGAAAGTGGGAATGCGTTCTCCCACAGAAATAACGTGATAAATGAAGGCAGAGTTCTCGGGCCAGCCGTTTGCAATGCTTAAGGGAACAACAGTGCAGGAGTTTTGGGTCCTAGGAGTCTTGAGTGCTTGGGTCAGGGAAGAAAGAAACAGGCTTCCTCACAGGTTGCACGCGTGCCACGTCGCTTCAGTCGTGTCCGACTCTTTGAGACCCTACAGAGTATACCCGCCAGGCTCCTCTGTCCATGGGGGTTCTCCAGGCAAGAATACTGGAGTGGGTTGCCATGCCCTTCTCCAGGGGATCTTCCTGACCCAGGGATGGAACCCACGTTTCCTGTGTCTCCTGCGCTGTCAGGCGGGTTCCTGCCCTAGAGCCACCTTCAAGCCACTTCCCAGCCACCTGGGAAGGCCTGTTCACAGGCTGGTAAGGTTTTAAAACAATGGAAGAAAAAAATAAAGGAACACCAGTAACTATTTCATTCTAATCCAACTAAATGACCGCAAGTTTCACAAAATGTATTCTTTGGTTCATCGCCTAGAAGGTTATTTACTTTCATCACAGATTGTGAAACAGCAAAATGGTATTTGCTAGAAGGGACAAGACAAAGAAATTGTGTTAAAAACCCCTCTCCCATCCAAGAGTGCTTATTAGGAACTGATTTTGCATTTTCTTGGATGTGCTTAGACTTTAATGAAAGCAGGTGCTCTAAAATAAAGCCAACTCTGTGAACTCAGGTGAAGGTGAACGTAATTTTTTATTGTGAAATGCAACAGATACAGTTCAGAAGGCAATAGCATGTACTGGTCTGAGAATGTTAATACCTTCAAATGAGGGATGAAATAGCAGCTCACTCATCACTTTTCCCAAGGAAGAAATACAAGCTTAAAGCAAGAAATTCTCAGGACTTCACTGGCGGTCCAGCGGTTAAGACTTCACCTTCCAATGCAAGGAGTGCGGGTTCGCACCCCAGTCAGGGAGCTAAGATTCCCACATGCCTCATGGCCAAAAATATCAAAACATAAAACAGAAGTAACATTGTAATAAATTAAATCAAGACTTTTAAAAAATGGTCCACATCAAAAAAAATTGTTTTTTTTTTAATTTTCAAAAGGATTTCACCTTGAAGACAAGATCTGTTGACAGTTACAAGGATGAAGAAAATCACACTTTCTCTCACTACCTCCCTTACCTCAAGAAGGGATGACGGGCAGGGGAGGCCTAGGTTGGCAATCAGAAGACATACATTCTCACCCTGCCTCTGCTGTTAGGCCTCTGTGTTACCCTGAATAAGTCGTCTAGTCTCCCAGGCCTTAGTTTTCTCATCTGCAAAATGGGGAGATAAAACAGTTCTACTTTACAAAACCAGAAGTAAAAGAAAAGGATTCCCAGATGCAGTGAGTAAAATTCTAGAATACAGTTTGCCAAGAGATTGACCAGAGTTAACAGGAATCATGGGAAAAGCATTATTTTGAAAAGTATTTGTGTTTACATATTTCTGTGCTTCTAAAAATAGTCTTTAGAAGTCCATTACTTGAAACACCAACATTTCTATCTTTGACCTCTACGTCTAAATGCTGGATTACTGATGTTCCTGCAACACCACTTGCAGAAAGCCTTCAGCATCTGACACATCAATAATGAAGGTGGTTGATGCCAACACTCCACGCCTGGATGGGAACCTGGAAACAGATGTCAGAAGCTTGGAAAGGCAGGTTTCAGCTGGCCCATCCACCCAAGGACATTATCGTTTTCATGCAGCTCCGGAGGCACTGACTTGGTGCCTGCCGTGTGCCACCCAGCAGTCCAGAGGCGCGGAAACAGAGGGGCTGGCAGTGGGCCAGCTGAATGCTCATCCAGCTCACAGTTCTCAGGAAGGGAGCACCTCACCTGCCAGACACGGGAAGAATCACCATTCGGGCCGTCGGGAAGGCCTGGGGAGGGATGTGGACATGAGTAAGAGCAGGAAAGATGAGTTGCAGGTGGCTTCACCGGGCAAGGTTGCAAGAGGGAGGAAGTCAGATGGAGGGCACAGTGGGGGTTGAAAACAGGAGGCCTGGGGACAGCATGTGGAGGGTGCTAGGCTGTGGGTCATGGAATCTATTCAGTGGGTCAAGAGGCATTTTTAAGTGAAATATCCTAGAAAAAAACAACATACATAAGGTTCCCTGCGCATGGTTAGAGAAGGGCAGCTTTGTAGAATTTTCATCTCTGCTTGGGAGTGTGTCCTGGATCTCAGGGACGTACTGCTTGGGGTAGGTCACCCTCTTAAAGTCTGAAAAAGCAGCCGCTCGGTGCAGAAGGAACACTCAGGCCCCACCGCCTCCCGGGTGGGTGGGCGCACGGTTGGGGGCACGGTTGGGGGCAGCAGAACCGAAGACAAGGAGCTGGGGAAAGCCCAGGGAGGCCTGCAGGGCTGTGCTGTGTCGGGCTCCACCCCACCACTCTCCAGGGCGAGGCTCTCTCCAGAAAATCACACAGGTTCCTTAAGTGTCATTATGTTGATCAGTGTATTAGACCAGACCCTTCAAGTAAAGCCATTTTTTCTCTGGAGGCTGAATTAACCCGTGGATACTGAGAAAGTGAGCAGGCTATTTGTCAAACCTGCACTTTCTGTTAATCACACAGATACACAAGCAAAGCTTTGCCTCTCTTTCCTTGTGCTGGTCCATGGAGATGCAAACAGCGGCCTTATTGACAATGGAATCACTCTAACTACAAAATGCCTTTCTCTAAACAAATAGAAAAAAAAAAAGGAAAATAAATAAGAATGGCGATATTTGTTCTAAAGAAGAAATAGTTTCACTGGATACAATGTACTGTGTTCCAATAAAATAACTCCACAGTCTTCCTGACTCAGAACAGACAGTACTTCTTCCTAGCCTTTTTCTAGAGCATCACTAATTACTGCCATTGTCCTGTCTTAGGTAGACGGAGGGGAGGAAAACAATGGAATATTTAAAAATCTTCTTTGGGGGAGACAGGTCTTTGATGCACCGAGAAAGAAATTGAGTTATGAGTCAAGTTCAGCCTGGTTTCTAGCATCATTACCCTTTTCTATCCCCAAACCCAGGCTGGCCCTTAGACGCAGACCCAGAGGGGTCAGAGCAGAAGCCCCACCACTGGGGGCTCTCCCCTCTGCCAGGAGGCTGCTACTCTACCCTGACACCATGTCCAGTGCTAGAAACACATCCCCACCTTGGTCTTGTCGGGTTCTCTGTGCTCGAATCCTCAAGAACAAGAGCGTCTCCTAGCACTTACGGCCCCACCCAGCCCCCCAGGCACCACACTTCTCACTGAACCTCAGCCTTGAGCCTGAGACCCTGCCCTTCACTGACACACCTCTCTGTCTCCAAACAAGATTGAATCTCTGGGCCACCCTGATCCTGCCTGCTGCCTGTTAGGCTGGATTCCCTCTTTCTCCCCACGGCTGGTTTGTCCACAAAGCCTGGGGCATCCCTCCGGGCGGCTGAGCTATCAGCAGGACTCAGTTGTGCCTAACTGAAGTGGATGCTGTCATCAGGCAGATAGATAATCGCCCTCCCCTCCTAGGCCCACCCTACTATCTATTCTTTCAGGAGAGAAGTACCCATGCCCCCAGCTGCTGGGGATGTTGGCATCTGCCAGCTTTAAGCGAGTCTCTCTCAGGAAACCACCGGAGGACGTGTCCCCTTCCTGGGGCAGTCAACATCTAACACTGGTTAATTGTTGCTGTTCAGTCGCTAAGTCGTGTCCAACTCTTTGAGACCCCATGGACTGCAGCAGGCCAGGCTTCCCTGTCCTTCACTATCTCCCAGAGCTTGCTCAAACTCATGTCCATTGAGTCGGTGATGCCATCCCACCATCTCATCCTCTGCCATCCCCTTCTCCTCCTGCCTTCAATGTAGAGGTATAAAAGCCTATTCCCTCGGCCAGAAAGATGGGCCACAGACTTGACAGTGACTTTGTCTACCTGGCGTTGCTCCCTTTGCCCCCTTACAGGTGCTGATCCGAGAGTGTTCTCTGCTAAATGCTCTACAGGCAAACCTGACTTAGAGTCGGCTTCCCTGGGGACCCTACCTGTGATGTTAACCAGGTGAGTCAAGTTCAGTCCGTCCCTGAGATACTCTGCCTCATCTCATTTGGAATTCTGCGGAATTCTGCAAATAGTCAAAGGGTCCACTTTGTGTACCCATTTTATGATGTCTAATTAACAAGCCCTTCTTTGAGGGTGTATAAAAATCTTCAGCATTTCAAGTCCAGTTTAATATGGAAATGATAAGGATTGAGGGTGTAGCAGACAGAATAACAGCCATCCAAAGACCTCCACGTCCTAACCCTGGTACTTGTTGAATATGTTACCTAACATCACCAAAGGGACTGCTGCTGTGATTAAAGGCTTTGAGTTGGAGCAAAGACTGGGTGTGGCCCAATCTAATCACATGAGTTCTTCTTTTTATTATTAATTAATTGGCTGTATCAGATCTTTATTGTGGCATGAGGGATCTTTTAGTTGCAGCATGTGAGATCTAGTTACCCAACCAGGGATCAAAGCCAGGTCTCCTGCATTGGGAGCACGGAGATTCAGCCACTGGGTCACCAGAGAAGTCCACTCCTGAAAGTGGAGGGCCTTTCCTGGCTGTTGTCAGAGGGAGGTGTGATTACGGAAGGAAAGCAGACAGAAAGGGAACACTGTTGGCTCTACAGGAAGAGAGGGGCTTGCACATCAGCTCTAGAAGCTGGAAAAGGCACCAGTGTGGACACCACCCTAGGGCTTCCAGAAGAGAATGTCCTGCGGACACCTGGACTTCAGTCCAGGGGGACTTGTGTTGGATTTCTAACCTACAAAATTGTTGGATAATAAATCTGGGTCATTTTAAGCCACTGAGTGTGTGGTGATTTGCTGCAACAGCAAGAGGAAACTCATACGGGAGAAAGAGAGACTCAGGGGAAAGGAAAAGGCGTCTTCACTCGTTTCCACACTGCAGCTCTCCCCGTGGGTGCTGATTCGGGCTCCCGCTCAGGAGCGTTTCAGATTTTTCTTGAAAATAACTCGGGTCAACACTGGGTGGCAGGAACAAACCCATACAACAGTCTAAAATCAACAACTTCACACCTTCTTTAGAAAGAAGAATACTTTTCTCATGTTCTAGGAGACGACATTAGCCCAATCGATTAATCCTAACTATCCATAGCCAAGAGGAGGAAGAGTTTAGTTATAAATGAGTGGGACTCTGTTTGGCTATCACTTCAACTTCTAAATGAAAAATAGAATGCAGGGGGTGTGTGTTCAGTTCCTTGGTGGGGAAGGTAAGGTCCCACATGCCTCAAGGTCAAAAAACCAGAATATAAACAACAGAAGCAATATTGCGACAATTTCAACAAAAACTTTAAAAATGGCCCACACTAAAAAAAAAAAAATCTAAAAAAATATAATGGTAATAGCTTTCTACTTCAATAAAGGCATAATTAATAATTCTAAATAATACTTTTTACCATTTTTTAATTTTGAGCCAAAGAAGAGGTTCTTTTTATACAATGTTATTCAGTGTTAATCCTGACTAAAGAATAATTTTGTGACAGAGTCATCTTTCAGTATCTAATTATTTTTTAAAAGACAAGAGCATTTTGAAATATTCTGTGCAAAATATGCTTAAAGCTAATGGAATAGTACATAAACATGAACTCAGTAACTCTCCTAAACAGAGTAGAAATCTTCGTTTGAATGCGTGTGTTGGGACCATTCTGGAGTTTAATTTGCATGGCTCACTATCTTAAAAAGGAGCAGAGAAATTTATAAACTATTGTGGCTGTGCTTTCGAGCCCAGGAGCTGAAGCTACTGAGCCCACAGGCAGCAACTGCGGAAGCCTGCACGCCCTAGAGCCTGTGCTTCACAATAAGGGAACCACTGCGATGAGAAGCCCATGCACCGCAGTTAGAGAAAAGCCCACGCAGCACAGAGAGAAAAATAGTCACACTCTTATACCACTGAGAGAAAAGGAAAAAGAAAAACTGGGGGTCGGGGTGGGTGGGGAGGAAGGACACTGGATTTTGTCAAGGAAGCAGCCAGGAACACACCTTGTGGGGACCCAACCTATCTCTGCTATCTGTACGAGGAGACGCAGTAATTTTCCGTCACAGTAAGTGGGACTAACGCCTCTCACAGACTCCGTTTTTTGTGTTAAAATAAGCTATTCCTCTGTTTTCATCAGAAGCACCTGAAAGCTACCAAAAGAGAGCAGGCTCTAAAGCTTCAACTCTTTCCCAAATGAGTGGGACAGCCAGCCACTCCCCCACTGATGAGACTATCTCCAGGCAGACCACATCCAGTCCCCGAGACCGTTGGCTACACCCTCCTCTATCAGCCACCCTGCCCAGCCTGGTCACCTTCTGATGGTTCTCCGAAGAAAGACCACTCAGTTGGCCTCTGAAGTCGGAAGTTCTGAAAGCCCAGTTTGAAGATGTATGGAGATTCACATTTCTTAATAGTTGGTTCTGTTCAAATATGCTAAAAATGTTCTAAAATAAAACAGTCTCCCTTGAAAGCAAGTCTACTTCAGAACTCTCTAGGGGTCATGGGGAAGTCCATTTGAATGGCAAGACAGCTCTCAGAGGAAAGGTCAGGGAGGAAGGGATCAAAACAAGCCTAAATTAAGGATAGGACAACCTCTACCAACTGGAGAAATGGAGTCCAGAGAAAAGGAGACACACACACACACACACACACACACACACACACACGCACGCACACAGCTGTCATGCTTCCCTTCATTCTGGGCTGATCACGGCAGGGGAAGAGATTTTTCTCTCCCAAGTAGAGCAGGGAGACCAAAGAGTCTATAGAGCAGGGAGGGCTGGCAGGTTCAGTCAGAAATCCTTCTATCAGGACAGTCAAAGAAAAGCAGCTACATGAGAAGAGGTCAGCAACAGAATCTCAACTACAGGTCCTCTGAGGGGCTGTATCTAAGTTAGGCATGAGATGAGGGAAGAGCTTCTAAACCTTGAGTGTTGTAAATGAGGGGGAAAAAGCTAAAGCTTTCCCTTAAAATATATTAAAAACTAGCATCAAACTATGACGATGAAAATAAAATCTGTGATAAAGTACCTCACTCATCATCTATGTGTATACTCAATTGTATCTGACTCTTTGCAACCCCATGGACTTCAACCCACCAGGCTCCTCTGTCCATGGAATTTTTCAGGCAGAAATACTGGGTAGCCATTTCCTACCCTAGGGGATCTTCCCAGCCCAGGGATTGAACCCACCTCTTTTGCGTCTCCTGCACTGGCAGGCAGATTTTTTACCACTATACTACTTAGGTCAAATAGTAAGGATGTATATTTCTTTAAACCTTGCTCTTAATTGTATACAACTTCAATGGTTAATTTATAGTCATGATTTATCATTTTTATAAATATTTTATTAATATCATCATGTAGAAGCATAACAGAATGCAACCCATGTTAAACTCTCTGTTATCCAGGCCTAAGCATTTGGGTCTAGATATCACAGGCAGTGCCAGGACACCCTTCAGAAGAAATCAAAGCCTATGCGGAGGCAGCCTTGCATATTCTACAAAGTGAAAGTAAATGCCAAGAATCAGTGAGAAGTCAAAGAAATATTAGAAAGAGTATGATGAATAAATTTAGCATATTTATTCAAACCAAATATTTAAGCAATAAAAACTAATTACATAGATGCACAACAACATAAATGAATCTGAGAAGTACAACATTAAGTTAAAAAAAAAATCACAAGTTGAAAGTTGTAAGAGCAATCACTCCCACTCTGTCAATGAGAGTAAGCCAGATTAGCTATAAAAGCACAGTTTTTAAAATATATCAGGGAGCTAAGGATGCAAAGAAGTATATATGTGTCAATCCCATCCCAAAAGAAAAAAAGGCCAAGAGTGGCTTTCATTCCTAACAAAATGGCAGGGAAAACAGGAATCTACCATAGACAGGAGTTAAGGAAAAACTAGCAAAATTTTAACCAGGCTAATGGCCACATGTGGACTGCTATATGGATTCAAATTCCAAGGAGACTCAGCCACAGAGTAGGTCTGTACCACCAGCCAACTCTTCCCTGTGGATCATCACCAAATACAGGCAAGAATACACCAAAAGCTTGGGATGGGCAGGACACTTAAGAAAGATCTGCCCTGACACTTATGGGACCTTTCCCAAGGATAGGACAGGGGTCAGAGCATACAAAAATGAGAAGAATTTCTCTCAGGCACTTCAAGCCTTTACCCAGGGCACTGGAGCAGCCATTCAAAAGCTGAGAGCAAACAGCTGGGCAGAAAGAGATGTCCTAGGTATAGAAGCAGGACAAGACTGCAAAGAAAGCTCTCCAGTATCCCAAAAAGCTGACATTTTGCCTGAAAAACAAATCTCCCCAGCTCAGTAAGCTGGTGCTGGGCTGTGGAGCATTAAGAGTTTTTATCAGGATTCAGATCCCAGTCCCTGCTAAAGGGAAAGTTCTTATTCTTCCCTCAAAATATCTGAAGTCAGTGATCAAATGAATGTAACTAAAGCTTCACCAAAGGTCACACCCATTTCAATTACAAATGAGATTGACTCAGCCCACACACTACTGGCCTGAAAGAAGTCCATGCCCTTTTAAGTTACTAAAGCCTCTGCAATTCTTTTACACACAATATCTAGCATGCAATCAAAAATTATGAGGAACACAAAGAAGGGAGAAACTGCAAGTCCCAGTCAAGAGAAGAAATAGCCAAAAGAAGTGGATCCAGAGATGATATACTGCCATCGTAAGGCAAGGACTCCAAAATAACTACAAAAAAAATGTGTTAAAGGATCCAGTAGAAATTATGGACACAAACAGAAAATTTCAGCAGAAGAATGGAAACTATTTTTCTTAACTTGTGTTTAAAAACTAGTTTTTCAAACACAGGAATGCTCAAAATAAAAAGTAAGGTATCAAAGAGGGCTCGTCATAGACAGGACACAGCAGAGAAAAAGATCAGTAAACTTGAAGACAGATCAGCAGGAATTATTCAAACTGAAACACAAAGAGAAAAAAAAGTAAAACAGTTTTAAAAATCCAAGATGTATGGGACTATATAATATGGTATCATGCATAAATTAATGAAGTTCCAGGAAAGGAGAGAGAATAAGCAATTCACCTAAAAGGAGGCAAAAAGGAAGAAAAGAGAAAAAAACAGACAAATAGAAAACAAATACCAAGATGATAAACTTTAACTCACTGGTCCTAGGATAGAGGCAAAATTTGAACGTGGACTATCATATCAATGTTAAATTTCCTGAAATGGATACTAATACTGTATGTATATAAGAGAATATCCTTTTTTGTAAGAATTACATGCTGAAAAATATGGATATAAAGAGCATGACATCTGAAATTTACTCTTCAATAGGTCAGAAAAAGGAAGGAGAGAGGAGGGAGGGAGAGCTTTTTTAAATAAAAGATTTTCATTACTTTTTTGTATATAAGAAAGTTTTATTTATATATATTTTTTAAATATTTATATTTATTTATTTGGCTGTACCAGGTCTTAGTTGCAGCATTCGGGATCTTCAGTTGTAGCAGGCTAACTCTAAGTTGCAGCATGCAAATTTAGTTCCCTGATCAGGGATTGAACCTGGGCCTCCTGCATTGGGAGCATAGAGCCTTAGCCACCAGACCACCAGGAGAGTCCCTTCAAATTTTTTATATAGAAAAATAAGCCAAACTAAACAACCTATTATTGGGGAACGCATACATTCAACAAGCTTGAGGGTAAAAAGGCAAGGCATTAATAATGACTAGCTCAGGTACTGATGACCTCAGAGAGTGGCAGGAAGATGGCCCAGGGCTGAAACGCAGCGGATGTAATACTCAGAAGCCCTGATATTAATGTGGTTCTTGAATGAGTGGCAGTTTCATGGGTGCTCTTTATAATGTTTTATTTCAAACTTGCACGTGTGTTACATATAATCTTCTGTGTCAATCTAATACTACATTTTTTAAACGGGGGTTAAACGGAAGAAACAGATCATCCAGTTTATAAAAATTAGTTTGAACTGGGACCAACTTTTATATTTAGTGAAGAGCTAAACAAAAGCATTAAGAAGGTCCCCAGCTCTTACTTGAATCAATTGACATTTTATCAGATTCAAATTTCTGGGTGTATCTAATTAAAGCATCTATTGCATTTGGGCTCAGTCATGTCCAACTCTTTGTAACCCTATGGACTGTAGCCCACGAGGCTCCTCTGTCCATAGGATTTTCCAGGCAAGAATACTGGAATAGGTTGCCATTTCTTCCTCTAGGAGATCTTCCCAACCCAGGGATCGAACCCAAACCTCCTGTGTCTCCTGCACTGGCAGGTGGATTCTTTACCGCTGAGCCACCTGGGAAGCCCATAAGCATCTATTGACCACTACCATTTTCCCTTTCCTAACAACCTCATCTACAGAATAAGGAACACATTTCTTTGAAACCCTTATTTTAAGTTCTCTTGCCAAGATATAATAACTCTGCTTTGAATAAATTATGTGCAGCATTGTACTGCAAAAGAAAAATCTCCAGATTATGTAGATATGGGCTTCCCTGATGGCTCAGTGGGGTAAAGAATCCACTTGCAATGTAGGAGACACAGGAGATGCGGTGGGTTTGATTCCTGGGTTGGAAAAATCTCCTAAAGGAAGAAAATGACAACGCACTCCAGTATTCTTGCCTGGAGAATCCCATGGACAGAGGAGCCTGGTGGACTATAGTCCACGGGGTCACAAAGAGTCGTACACAACTGAGCAACTAAGCAAGCATGCATGTAGATACAGTCCATTAAATAACTGACCATCATCACCCTATCATAGGAACCTACAGGAATCCTTTTTGCATAACGTGATGTCACTAGCTAAGGGAAGAGAGTGAAATAAAAGCAGTCGATAGAATTCTTAAGAATCCTATTATAAAAATTCAAGTATCCAAAGTCAAGACCCTATAAAACATAAAATTATCCTAGGTGCTGGTAGTTGTTGGGTAACCTTCATATATATCACAGAGTGCTTTGTTTGTTTAAAGCGTTTAGTTAAAAAATACAGAAAAAAATATAGAAATCTTGGTTAGTGTCCCAACTCTACCATTAGTTTTCTAAGTAACCAAGAAAATCTTTGATTTCTTCTGTTTCAACTGATGCATTTGAAAAGGGATATTTGATTCTGAATTACATTAATAATCAATGTTTCTAAGGCAAATGTTCTATATTATTAATTCTACATTTTATTAAAGTTCCCAACTTTACAAAATGAAAAACCGAAGCACACAGAAGTTGTTTTTCAGTGTGTTTCAATTTTACCATTATTTCATTAAATGATAAATATTTACTGAGAGCCTGCTATGCACAAGGTACTACTATAGATGCTGGGGGACTATGAGTGAACAAAACAAATAGAGTCCCTATCCCCATGGAAGTTACATGTGTTAATCACGCATAAATGAATGG
This sequence comes from Giraffa tippelskirchi, assembly GCF_054371585.1. NCBI lineage: Eukaryota > Metazoa > Chordata > Mammalia > Artiodactyla > Giraffidae > Giraffa > Giraffa tippelskirchi. Next base: position 156,828,296 of record NC_137283.1, on the reverse strand, counting down.
GTTAGTGCATTCATATCAAGAGGCCATTAACAAGGTTTTGAAGACATCTAAAATCCTTGTGGAGCCATAGTGAGCTCTGAAGTATCCTTGACACTATCTACTACGTTAGCAGGGAACCTTCTGTGAAAGGTGCTGATGGTCACCCACCACCATCTGCTATCAGCCCCATGGTGTTCTGCAATGTGCAGCATGGCCAGCATCTGGACAAACGAAGACAGGACACTTCCAGACATTTTCTGAGATGATGGGGAACTTGATGCAGTTTGGAATAGGATAACTGAGAAAAGATGAGATCTTTACGTATTATAAGGCAGTACCCTCTACTAGATAATAAAGGATTTCCAATCTAAAAGGGAGATATTATTATTGGAAATTGTTTATGGGGGACAGTCTTTTGTTCCATCTTCAAGGCAAACAGGACTCCAGTTCCAATGACTACCAATTATTCATCAGTTATTTCAGAGGGGAGGAGCCAAAGAAAGAAAAAAAAGGAGGAGAAGGAGGAAAAGGAAGAAATGAAGGGAAGGAATGCAAGGGGACGACAAGAGAAGAAAATATGACTTTTTTCAAGAATCACCAACGGACTTCCAGGTGAGGAGAAATTTAAGAACACTACTGCAATCTCAGCTTCAGCTCTAGTAACATCTCCAAACTGTCCGTGGGGACAGCATAGGAGCGGGGGATGGTCAAGTCCAAGATCTGAGCATCCCTCCCCTGGTCTCAAGGGGTGCTCCTGGAAATAAGAACCTCATGTGCACCTCAGTTCATCTCCTCCTTTCCGCCCTGGGGATCAAGAGACTATGGAAGGTCAATACTTCAGGACCAAAGACTTTTTTCTTTTTTTTTTTTTAATTTTCAACTCTAAAGTGGGCTCTATGTGTATGTGTATCAGACAGAAAGAAATTGATAATGTTTGCTGATCTTTTCAAATGGCTGTTCTAGGGGTGTGAGTCTGAGGACACTGCAGAGAGTCTCTGATGAGCCAGCCCCTCAGTAAGCACAAGGAGCAGCGAGACATCTCAATAGCACTGCAATCAGCCTCCTCCCTTCCCTCTTAAACACCCATGGAATGCTGTCACTTTGGGCCAGCCCTCAAGATGTCGAATAAAAGATGCCCAAAGGTAAACAGCCCTGCTCTAACTGGCGAAGACTGGAGAGCTGCTTTAGGTGGACTTCTAGTTGCTTTCTTTCTGTCTTCTCCATTCTGAGATGGTAGCTCCAAAAATGGAAACGAAATCCAGTCCCTGCTTCTTGGAGGTTTCCTCTGTTCCTGCTCAGGGTCTGGATAAAAGGGGCGGGGGCGAAGCTGCTCCCCAAACTCACACAGAAGCCTCTGTTTCAACCGCAGGCTGCACGGTTCCACATTTTTTCAGCCCTAATATGCTGTCCCTGTCATGCTTGCTTCATAACCCCCATACTCCCTCCTTCACAGGTTCTCAGAAAGGGGACCAGCATCCCTGGGAGGCTATTGCTCTAATAATGCATGCTAAGTTGCTTCAGTCATGTCAGACTCTTTCTGAATCTATGGACTACAGCCCGCCAGGCTCCTCTGTCCGTGGGTTTCTCCAGGCAAGGATACTGGAGTGGATTGCCATGTCTTCCTCCAGGGGATCTTCCCCAGGGATCAAACCCACGTCTCTTACGTCTCCTGCATTGGCAGGTGTATTCTTTACCACTAATGTCACCTGGGAAGCCCTTCTCTAATAATAGGTACCATCTAATGAGTAGATGGTACATATCAGATGCTGTACTAAATATACTTCTTCTAATCTTCACAACATTTAACGGTCAATATTATTAATCCCATTTAACAGACTGGGAAACTAAAGCTTAGAAGAGTCAAATTATGTGTCTAGGGTCATACTTCTGGGAAGGATCTTGGGATTTGTCTTCCAAAATGCACACACGCCTGTGACCACTATTCTACACATGGGGGAAGAGCAGCCCAGACCATCAGAAGGGTCACAGGCTTTGCTGCCTGAAGCCCCACGACTAATTAGTGTGTGACCTTAGGTGGCTGCTTTCCAAGCCTCTGTCACTTCATCTTCAAGTTGGGAATAACCATTCTACCCGGCCTTTCTTCCAGGGTTGAAGACAGTATCAATACCTCTTGCTGCATTCCAGGAAGTCCACTTCTCTTGATCAGACTTCCCTGTCCATCTTCTCAAGGTCAGAAAGGAGAGGTGGGGTGGAGAAGAGTTGCAGGAAAAGGAGGTCTAAAACTGAGTTTAGAAGTTATATGTCTTATTTTCAAATTTCATATTTGCCTTCGTGAGACAGAATGGAGAAGCACAGATTCTAATGTTTAAAAATGGAATTCTGCCAATATTAAAGTTATCCAAACATGAAATTCATCAGAACAGGCAACCACATAGTATATGCTCAATAAATAACTGAGGAATGGCAGAAGGGGGGCAGACAATGAGCAAAACAAAACTGGCATTCTCTCGTGATCTCTGTTAGTCTACTGGCATTTCATTTCCCAAGCATGTGACTAATTGGTTCTCTGAGACTCTGTCAAATTAATTTCACTCTGGCATTACCAACAGTAATAAACTTAAAAGCAATACAGGGACAAATATTCTTGCCAAAGCATAATATTCTATAGTTTGAACAGCCCTATGATTTTTTTGCAACTGAGGCTTCGTGCTGCGATGAGGCTTCTTTCCTTGAAATCTGAAATCACCTAATCAAAGTGACGCTCACGGACACCAAAGACACACAGACACGTAGAGCTGATCTAAAAATGAAGCTGGCGACGGTCGTTAACAAAATCCCAGTGCACATGTTTATTCCTACAGCCATCCGTTAAGACAACACTGACGCAGAAAAAAAAAATCCCTAACAACCTGCTAGTGAGGATTCTGGGGAACTCTTGGAAGAAACAGACACAGAGATAAAGAAGTAGAAATGAATTTATGATGGTTTGGTTAAAAGCAACGTTTGAAAGAAGAAACTAAAAGATTGTAATAACTGGCGGGGACCCCTAACCATCCAGTGGGGATTTGTGTTAGAGAAGGTGAAATATTCATGATTCTACATGTTACACACTTGTGGCTGAAGCTGTGCAACGCAATCACAAAGTTAATCCACTTTCTCCACTCTTAACCTTGCTAAAAAGGGCAAAGATGGCAGGACAGATCCACTGAAAACTTTGTTAACATTAGGAACATAGTGAACACTGTCTAGGGGAGCCCCTGTAATGAAAGCTGCCATTAGAAGAATGGCATTTCTGTTCAGCCATATGGAACCATCAAGTCAGTGCCGGAATGTGTTAAGACTCTGACTGCAAACTCTGGCCCCTCGCTCCAGTTCCCCAGGTCTGTAAGGACCAGAGGATGACTCGGGATGAAGGCAAGGAGAACAGAAGCAGGAACAACAAGGCATTTCTCGAGTCATTCCAAAAGCCTCTCCACACCCTGACCCTCCCGCCCTCTGTCCCCTCGACAGACTCCACCAACTAGTCTCAAAGGTGCACCAAAGTTAAAACCTCTGGGAGAGACCCGAACATTTTACATAGTCAGAAATGGAGGGGCTGACTATAAGAAAGGCTGGGAGAGGTGGGGGGCTTATATCTGAGATCTCTCTCCTCACCTGTTCTAACTTAATCCTGTTAAAATTGTTCATCATGGCACAATGTTCAGATGCAAAATGCATCCCCTCAGCATCAGAGGGCTTCAAGTGAATAGTATTACACTGTCATCCATTTCTGACTGAGACAGCATTTGGAATATCAAACATCAGGCACAAAATCAGAGCCTATTAATACTTATCAGAGACAAAAGTAAATATACACAGAAAGTTTTAATGAACCCTACCCAACAGAAGCAGAGAGCGTTATCATGCCCCATAATAACAAGGATACAGCAAAAGCAAAGAACCCTCAATAAATATATTGCTTTTTAAAAAAAAAAATGGTGGTGGGGAGTAGTAGTTACAAGTTTCATTGAGCACCAGATACCAAGAATTACATAAGAAGTTGCACTGCAAATGTTGGACCCAATAAGAGCAATTGAAATTGATTCTGGAATGTGGTTAAACTACTTTATCTAATACTATTAATAAGTAAGAAGATCCCTCATTAGTTGGCAGGACCATAGTTCTACCAGCCGATCTGATTTTCCTGAAAACAGAGAAGACATGCATGTACTTTTTTTTTTCCAGTTAAAGCTCTAAAGTCCCCAAGTATTGTTTCTGGTGTCAGAAGTTACCATGCAGTGTCATACTCTTCCTGAAAACAGGCCTACAGTCTCCTTTTTAACCTGTTTGCAAATATCAGGAAGGGGTGGGAAAAGTGTTTGCTTGAAACATTTTTTTATGGAAACTTTTTTTAAAACAGTGAAATGTCTAGAAACCTGAGAGTAAATCAGAAACTGTGGACCAAGAGTGAACATCTAAAGGGAAATGAAAAATGAAATTATCCTTCCAGGCCACATGGGGTGGCCTACACTCAGACCTCAACCAACCAAGATTTCTCGATATTCAGCAAAGACGTGTAGAAGATTTAGGAAGCCGAGCTTAACATGATGCCGAGCTCAACACAGAGCTCTTGAATAGGAAAGGAAGCCAACTCTGTGGATCCCCTCTGTGGATCTACCTCCTTCCCGCTTCCTACAGAAGGCTACATCTGGGCTGGACTGCTATTCCCCAAACTCTAGCAGGCGGGCCAGCGCCAAGAATCAGCCACCTGCCAAAGTGCCACTCAACCCTCGGGAGCAACAAGGCAGGTACACCTTCCAAGTGTCCCCCTCTGCCCTGTCCTCCACTCCTAGAGCCCGACCCAGAACTGCATTATCTCTGGGGACGGACCAGCAAACAGACCTTTGAAAGAAAAGAAAAAAAAAGAAGGGGGGGGGGTGTCTGTATTATATAACAATATACAACAGATAAGGCTTCTAGAAAACGAAAGTATCGAGGGGAGGGTCAGGGATCGAGGGGGTGCAGGCGTCGGGGAAGCTTTCGCCACCACTTACTCGAAGGCGAAGAAGAGTCCGCTAGTGACCAGGATGAGGACGAGGGTCAGGTAGAAGACGCCCGTCTGCCGGGCCATCATGATCCTCCCGTTGCAGAAGAACTTGTTTCTTCCCGGGAAAACCTCCCATTTCCTCCGGGCCGCGATTTTCTTCTTCTTGTGGGGCGACTCCATGGGGGAGGAGCTGTGGGTGCTGATCTGACTGTACTCGCAGTCTTTCATGGGCCCGCCGCCGCCGGGAGGCATCCACGAGGGCAGCCGGCTGGGGGCGCACACCCCCAGCAGCCCCCCGGCCGCGCGGGCCCCGCCGAGCCACGACCGCCGCCGGCCGCCCGGCCGCCCCTCGAGCCTCGGCGCCGCGGCCCCTACGCGGGCTCCTGGCTCGGCGACAACTTTGCCGAGGACACCCAGGTTAACCCTTTGGGGCGCCCAGCTGTCATAGCCCGATGCCCTGCCGAGAGGGACGGGGCTCGCCCGCAGCCCGCGGCGGCGGTCCTTGCTCGCGTCCAGCCCGCGTGCCGGGGCTCGGGGCCCCCGCGGGGTGCGGGGGGCTGCCGGGCCGCCCCGCGGTGGGCCGCGCGCCCGCCCCCTCGCGCGGCAGCTCGCTCGGCCCCGCCGCCCCCGGCCCGCGGGCCGCGCCTGGGCTCCGGCCCGCCGACCTCCGAGCGCTGCGCCCCGAGGGGACACGAGGCGGCGGCCCCGGCGCCGGCTTCCCCGGGAGCCACTTCTGCGCCTTGGTTCAGGTTTATTCTAATCCTTCCTCCCGGCGGCGGATCCTCCCCAGGAGAGAGCGATGGAAACTGGGAGGCCGCTCGCGGCCCCGGCAACCCCTCCCAGGGGTGGGTGGGGAAACCAAGCACGTTATTCTGTCGGGAGCGGGCTCGGCGACAGCCTGGTTGCCGCTGATCGCGCGGCGACCCCGCGCCGGCGCGCCTGGCAGCCGAGCCGAGTCCGCGGCCCCCGCGTGGAGCTGCCGGGGCCGCCCGGCCCGAGGGTCCTGGCGGCGGCGGCGGCTGGCGGACTGCGCGCCCAGGGACTCGCTGGATCGGTCCTGCCCCATAGGAGCCAGGCCCGGCACAAGGAGGGCCGCCGGGGGGCGGCGGAGCGCTTGTGTCCGGGCCGCGGGGCGAGCGCCACAGACACTTGTTTGCAAGGCTGAGCCCCGGCGCGCGCGCCGAGCTCCGAGCGGGTCCGCCTCCTCCTCCCCGCCCGGTGGGCGGTGGCCCGCGCCTCGCCCGCCGGGCTCCTCCTACCGCCCCTCCTTCTCACCCGGCGAAGTCCACACGGGCACTGCCGCGCCCCCGCCCTGGTCCCCACCGGCGGGCCCGGCGAGGCCCGGGGCGGGGGAAGGGTGGGCACTGGGCTCCCTACAGCATCGCCTCGGGGCCGCTCCAGCCGGGCACCCCCTGATCGCTCTCCCTCAGATTTCTATCCGCTTCCCCGCTTCTCCTCCCGGTTTATTCCCGCGGTCGCTGCCGCCTCGGGGACACACATTCACGCGGCAACACGCAAACCCATTCTTGCGAGTCCCGGGGGCCCGAGGAAGCGGCGCGGAGGTGTGACCCTCCCCGGCGGGGCGCGTGGTCGGGTCGCGGTGTTGCGGGGCGGAGGGGTCTCTACTGCTGCCCGGGAAGGCAATGAGGGCGCCCGAGCGACAGAGTGGGTAGGGGCGTGCCGGGGCGGGCCAGACTCCAGGATGCGGTCTGCGGGCGGGGGTCTCCGCCGCCCGGCCGGCTTCCAGGCCGGGTTTCCAGGTTTCCGCGGGGAGGAGGGGGCAGCGAAATCGGTCTCGGTCCCCCTCCTGCCCCCGGCTCCCTTCCGGAGGAGAAGCCCCCGGTGGCAGCCAGGTTCTGCGTGGGTTGCTGCCTCCCCTGCCCTTTCTCACTTCTTCTCCCCAACGGGCGCCCACAATTTGCTCGCTTTATTTCTCTCCCCCCGACCCCCGCGCGTTCCCACGGCGGCAGGGCCAGTTCTGGTCTCCCGCCCCGGCCGGGCGGTCCCCGCGGATCAGCGCCAGCGCTCGGCCCCGGGTTTGCCGCGGGGTCTGAGCCTTCCAGCCGCAGGCACAGCCGGTGGGCCGCAAGAGCGAAGCCTGCCGGGCGGGGACGCTCGGTTTTCCGCGCCCCCACTTTCCTTTCACGGACCAGTGGGATGTGTAGTTCTTCCTCTCGCGCCGCTGCTCCGAGAAGAACCGCAACTAGGTGATCAAAAAACTACAAATCCCTGCATGCTCCGCGACGAGGGCGGGAGAGGCGCGGTACTGAGCGTGCTGGTGCTCTCGGTTGGAGATGGAAACCAACAAAGGGAACGGCGTGGACGGCTGCACCTTTCCTGTGCTGGGGCACTTCCCGCATGACACACGTTTTTTATCTAATCTTCACGACAACCCTGCGAGGCACTGTTGTATCCGGCTTAAGAGAACGCACAGCGGCTTGCCAGAAGTCACGAAGCGCCGGGTGGTAGAGATGGGATCGAACCCAGAGCCCTGAGAATTGCCCTTTTTGAACACTGCCTAGGTGAGCAGTTTTCAAAGGGAGGTGAGATTTGGTTTATCCAAGAGAGAAAAAGAACTGGGGCCAGTTGGGAAGAGCTTCCTGTAGTGAGGAGAAAGTGGCGGGAATGGCAATTAGACTATGAAATGAAATTAGAAGGAGTCATGAATAAAAAATAATATTTACAAGGGTCTGTTCTAAAGCAGGTTGGGGGATGGGTAGGATCTTGGTTAGAAATAGGTTCGAATGGTTTGACCAATGAGCACATTAAAGACACAAGTACTCTGGCTGTACTAATTTAAAGAAACAGATGGCAAGTCTTGGACATTTCAAATGAAAACTCTCCCATGCCTTCCTCTCCTTTAGCTCATGGGATCAACAGGATGTTGTTCAATTTATTGCAAGCACATTTTCTCCAGGTGTCCAGTTAATATACTAAATCCATTTGTGGCTTTAAAAAAAGATGGCTATTCTTGTTCTCAATTAAGATCTATTTTTTTTGGAGTCATAGTTATGTTTTTTATTTTTTATTTTAATTATTTTTTAGTTGGAGGATAACAAACTCTGTCTTTAAAAATTATCTCTAAATTTCCCATTGCTAGCAAGTTTCTAGATAAGTTGATATGATTGTTTGCAGTTGTCTTCCTAGGAATTCTTTGCTTCCTCCTATTCCATATTTGCTCAAACTTATGGAACTGAATGCAAGAGAAGAAGGGGACCCAGAGGATGAGATGGTTGGATGGCATCACCAACTCAATGGACATGATTTTGAGCAAACTCTGGTAGACAGTGAAGGATAGAGAAGCCTTGCGGGCTGCAGCCCATGAGGTCACAAAGAGTCAGACAGGACTGAGCGACTGAATAACAACAATGGCGGCTAAACCACCAACATGGCTATTAATTGGTCTTCCTAGGTGGCATTAGTGCTAAAGAACCCTCCTGCCAATGCAAGTGACAGGAGACTTGGGTTCCATCCCTGGAAGAGAGCATGACAATCCACTCCAGTATTCTTGCCTGGAGCATCCCATCGACAGAAGAACCTGGCAGGCTGCATACAGTCTGTGGGGTCGCAAAGAATTGGACACAACTGAAGCAACCTAACAGTCATGGCACACCCTTTCCTTTCACGTGATGGGGGCCCCCAAACTCCCCTCCTCTGCTGCAAAGCCAGGTCAGGGTGAGGGCTGGGGGTGGGGCAGGGAGGCAGGCAGGCACGTGGAGAGGCCCCTGTCCAGGAGCCCAGCTACTAAGGTGGGTTGCAGGGAAGGGGAGGGAGGCCAAAAAGGGAGGTGATATGTGTATAATTATGGCTAATTTGCACGGTTGTAAGGCAGAAACCAACACAACATTGTAAAGCAATTTTCCCCCAATTAATAAATAAATAAATAATATGAAAAAGAATGTATAAGTGAATCACTTAGCTGTACAGTAGAAATTAATACAACATTGTATATCAACCATCTTCCCAGGTGGGGCTAGTGGTAAAGAACTCCTGCCAATGCAGTAGACACAGAAAAGAGGGTTTGATCCCTGGGTCAGGAAGATTCCCTGGAGAAGGGCATGGCAACCCACTCTAGTACTCTTGCCTGGAGAATCCCATGGACAAAGGAGCCTGATGAGCTACAATCCATAGGGTCAAAAAGAGTCGGACATGACTGAAGCTACTTAGCACCCCCACACAAATGTAACATCTCATGGTTCTGAAGGCTAAATCAACTATGCTTCAATATAATAAATTTAAAAAAATAATATATAGGTTCCATATTTTAATGCTATAAAGATCCAGTGCATCTGGAATTATAGACCAAAACATTTGTTTTGCGTGTGAGAAGATTGAGGTCCAGAAAAAGACCTGCAAAAAATTACTTGAAAATGCCTCACAATAGCAATTTATAAACGAACCTTGAATTGAAAGAGTGTGTTATTTGATTTAAAGCTTTAGAAAACTGATAACTAGTGATTATTTAGTGCCTATCATGTGCAAGACAATATGATAAAAGAAGCTGAATATGGCAGAGAAGCTACAGTCTGGTTGGGAAAACAAGATGGAGACGTGAGAAAGTAAGTAATGAAAGAAAATTACATAATAAAATCCCTATTGTTTCTGGAAAGCATCTGCCTGCAATATGGGAGACCTGGGTTCGATCCCTGGGTCGGGAAGATCCTCTGGAGAAGGAAATGGCAACCCACTCCAGTACTCTTGCATGGAAAATCCCATGGATGGAGGAGCCTGGTCGGCTACAGTCCATGGTGTCGCAAAGAGTCAGACACGACTGAGCAACTTCACTTTCCTTTCCTTTCTTGTGTTAGGCAATGTCCTGGTTCGCTATACATTTAGCTTATCAAATCTAGAGGCAATTCCCTCATGGCTCTTTACCTTTCCTAGGTAAAGAATCCACCTGCAGTGCAGGAAACCCGAGTTCGATTCCTGGGTCAGTAAGATCTGCTGGAGAAGGGATAGGCTACCCATTCCAGTGTTCTTGGGCTTCCCTGGTGGCTCAGCTGGTAAAGAATCCGTCCGCAATGCGGCAGGCCTCGGTTCGATCCCTGGGTTGGGAAGATCCCCTGGAGAATGGAAAGGCTACCCTCTCCAGTATTCTGGGCTGGAGAATTCCATGGACTGTATTAGTCCCTGGGGTTGCAAAGAGTCAGACACGACTGAATGACTTTCACTTTCAACCTGTTGAGGTAAGGATTATTATCTGCCTTTCCTGGAGGATAATACCGAAGATAAAAGAAGTTAGGTGATTTGTCCAAGGTTTCACAGCTGGTAAGTAACGGAGTCAGGATTGGCGGCTAGGTATGCATGTCTGATTCCACTGCACAATGGAAGAGTATACGTGTCTGACTAACTGCCAGCTGAGGAGGGAAGAATATCTTGATTTCAGCAGAAGGAGAGATCTCTGAGACCTAGACTGTAGCAAAGTGGGACCCCGGGACTCTGAGAATTTGATAGGCAGGACTAAAGGGGTTAGGCTCGCAAGGAAATGGGAAGGGTGGGAAAACACATGATGTTTCCGGTTAGAGTAAAATCGACCAGGATTCAAGGGCAAGTAGTTTACTTGGGAGAAGATTCCAGAAAACACTGCTGAGATAATCGGGAAGTGAGCTAGGGAAGGAAGAGCCTGTGAGGCTCTCCCTGAGAAGCTACCACTGTGGGCAGCTGGAGCTCAGACCCTCCAGGCCACTGTGGGAAGTGATAGAGAACCTGCCTCCCTGTTTACCCTCCTGAGGGGTAAGGAAGCTGAACTTTGTTATTAGCTGAGAGCTCCCGGTAGCCTTCACTCTTCATCTTCTTTACATGGGACTACCCTCGTAGAGCTACCATGGCCATCACCACCCTGAGCCCCAAGAGCCCCGAGCTGGCCCTCCCTGGAATGCTGGTGCATCTTTGATTCCAGCAGGTCTTTCTCTTTTCTCATCTGCCTCAGTGGGTCTACTGACAACAGGGGTTATGTTACTCACAAAATTAGAGCTTTGTTACTTTCATCTGAGCAGCCTCAAAGTGTGTTAGTTGCTCAGTCGTGTCTGACTCTTGGCGACCCCATGGACTGTAGCCCGCCCGGCTCCTCTATTCATGGAAATTTCCAGGCAAGCATACTGGAGTGGGTGGCCAGTCCTGCTCAAAGCAGTCCACAAACCCATGTCAGTCATTCTTAGAATCCCTCCAGGCAGTCAGGAGAAGCTGTGGTCTCCACAGGGAAGTGGGAGGACATTGGGGTCCCCCAGCAATGATTTGTATACCTTTGGAGGACAGGGGAGTGTGCACCTGGGTGGTGAAAGTGCCCAAGTCAAAGGGACCACGTCCTTGAAGAACTTTGAGAATGCCAGAGAGGGTTTCTTCTGAGAGCTTAGGGGTGGCAGGAAGTAATTGGTGGCTCAGATGGTAAAGAATCTGCCTGCGGTGCAGGAGACCTGGGTTTGAGAAGATTTCTCCCCTGGGTCAGGAAGATCCCCTGGAGAAGGAAATAGCAACCCACTCCAATATTCTTGCCTGGAGAATCCCATGGACAGAGGAGCCTGGCAGGCTACAGTCCACGGGGTCACAAAGAGTCGAACGCGACTGAATGACTGACATTTAACTTAGGAAGTGATTGCTGAAGCTCCTATACCAAACAAAATTCCTCAGAAAATCAATCAGGCAACTTAATTCCTTCCAAGCCAGAGAATTTGCTTGGATTTTTACATGTGCTCCGCACATCTGGGAACATCTTTTGTCAAAACATGTAAGATGTTTAAAGTAATAAACTCAGCACCGCAAGAGAAAATTGGATGCGGCAGAAAAATTTAATCCAAAATGTTCTTATAATTTCCCCAGTGACTTTTTCTTGGCTCTTCTAATGCTAAAAATTACTTTTTAGGATTTTAATAAAAGCAATAAACATGCATTGGAAAACATTGTGTTATAAAATATTATCTTACATATAAATATGAAAAATGTAAAAGTTGCTCAAATTCCCATCACCTTAAGATAACAGTCATTAACGCTTTGTTGACCATCCTTATGAAATTCATTTTATGCACACACATACATATATCTATCATTTAACAAAAATGGAATCACGTTACGCATGCTATTCATCCTTTATGCTTTTTTGAAGTGTGATATTTTTCCCTTTCATCCTCAATCCCCACTCTTTCCCAAGTAACCAATGTTAACAACTTAGTATATATCTTTCTTGAGTCTCATATAATTATAGGCAAACATATATGGGGCTTCCCAGGTAGCCCTAGTGGTAAAGAACCTCCCTGCCAATGCAGGTAGCCATTAAGAGATGCGGGTTCAATCCCTGGGTCAGGAAGATCTCCTGGAGGAGGGCATGGCAACCCACTCCAGTAATCTTGCCTGAAGAATCCCATGAACAGAGGAGCCTGGCGGGCTGCAGTCCATAGAGTCGCAGAGTCGGACACAACTGAAGCAACTTAGATGCACGCATGCATCCACACATATATGCAGTCCATAATCCAATTTCATCAAATATCTGAATAATGTTCTTTATAGTTGATCTTTCCTAGTTCTAGATCCAGCCCAGGTTCATACCTAGCAGTTACTCCTTCAATATGGAACAGTTCCACCTCCTTTCTTTTAGTTTCTTGATCTTGACATTTTGGGATTCCCTCGTAGCTCAGTAAGTAAAGAATTTACCTGCAATGTAGGTTGACCTGGGTTCAATTCCAGGGTCAGAAAGCTTCCCTGGAGAAGGAAATGGCAACCCACTCCAGTATTCTTGCCTGGGAAATCCCTGTGGAGTCGATAGGGTCGCAAAGAGTCAGACACGACTTAGCGACTAAACCACAACCAGGCCACTAATTTTGTACAACGTCAGTCCATTTGGGGTTTGTTTGGCTTTTCTTCACAGTATACTCTACGACGGGGCTCTCATCAGATTTCAGCCACGGGCGTGAAGGTGATGTTGCAGAAACTACAAGATACCTGTCTGGGTGACACCTGCTGCTGCTTCTGGGCCTGCAGTTCCTCGCAGAATTTCAAAGAAACATGTTCACACTGCTTTCAGCTGCAGGTGCAGGATAAAGCCAGAAGGTGCCTCCAGCCCAAGGCTAAACTGACACCCCGAAATACAGGCACTTACTAATTGAGAAGCAAAAATGTATGGACTCAGTTTTAAAGAAGCAAAAAATCATGAATTACAAAGGTTCCAAAATGATTTTGTTGATTACTTATAAAATATGCAAAAGAACAGTAACCAGTAATATAATCGGGGGGAAAAAAAAAAAGCTTCCTCGGGGCAATGAGAAACAATTCCACCACGCCTCAGATTTAACTCTTGCAGGAAGACGCAGACGACTAACGCTCTTGAGTTCTACAATTCTGGTTACAATAGTGAGAGCCCAGCCTGGTTTTCAAAACACCTACATCTGGACAGTTGATACCCATTTGCTCCTCAAAGGATGTGAGCAGAACAAAGAAACACTCTCTTAACTAGAAATGCTACTTAGAAAGAATTTCAAAAGAATCCAAAGTGGATTTCAAAAATGTCTTGTCTCCTCTGTAAAGAATGGCTTTTGAGAAATGTCTAATGCTATTTCTGAACTAAAGCTAGTCAGTAAAATGGCTTGTTTGACTTCTATTTATTTTCTGAATACATGGAAACCAAATCCAAGAACAAACTTTTCTTGGCATCCTTGGCATTTGTGGGAAATAAAAACCTCATCGGAATGAATAACTGAAATCAGCCCACCTCAAGTGTGGGTTGTGAGATCAAAAAAATATGTGAAAGTGCTCATCAATAGTAAGTTCACAAGCAGGTACTACTTGTACTCTTATTATTTTTCCTTTTGTCATTAGTTTTCACTATTTCTATCATTTTCTTTCAAAAGGAAGTTGAGACCAATATACGCATGTCCGCTCACTTGGAAGGACTTCTTTGGGGGTCGTTAACCTGATTGCTAATTCAGAAAACCAGTGCGTCCTTATTCTCCCACAGACATGTGCACAACTGTACACTAGTGAAATCTGAAGATTATCCCTGCTTTGGGTATAAAATATCCAGGATATTCTTGCTTATAGCTGATCTAATGTATGTTCAGGAAATTTTCATTTTTATAACTTTCTGTTGTTCCTATAGTTATAGTTCACCTTCAGAGACAGTTTAATTTGTTCTAGTACAGACTTATCTCTGGGTTTAAAATTATTTCGAACTGTTGACTTTATCTCACATCCTTTCTGGAGTGACATAGGTGCAAGGCTTCTGTGTGTGTGTGTGTGTGTGTGTGTCTGTATGTGTCTGTGTGTGTGTGTGTGTGTCTGTGTGTGTGTCTGTGTGTGTGTCTGTGTGTGTGTGTGTGCGTGTGTGTGGTTTAACAAGCTAGGATTGCCTTTCACCTTTCATTTCTTCACCAGCATTGGTTTTGTTTCACTGAAACGTTGTTGTTGTTGTTGCTGTTAATAGTAAAAAGAATGAAAACTTAGAAGAACGGTATGTCCGCTAGTAGAAAGTCAAAGTATTAGTTGCTCAGTCCTGTCTGACTCCTTGCGACCCCATAGACTGTAGGCCCCCAGGCTCCTCTGTCCATGGAATTTCCCAGTCAAGAATACTGGAAGGGGTTGCCATTTCCTCCTTCAGGGAATCTTCCCAACGCAGCGATGGAACCCATGACTCTTGCATTGTATGTGGATTCTTTACTGCTGAGCCACCTAGGAAACCTGTATGATTGATAAGAGGGAGTTTTTATATCTTTAATATATTATTATCTAACCTTTTTGTATTCCTGCAGTATTTCTTAATACTTTTTGGAAGAACAGAGATTACCTTTGTATTTCCATATCCCAATTTGTTTTTCAATGAATAAAAGAATTTGCAAACAATATGTTTTCTCAGTTAAAAATCTATCCTCCAGAAACCACCAATCATAAGGGACTTTCTCTTTTGACATTTCCTATTCTGTTATTAGTCTGTTTCTGGCTTTGTCCTCTACTGATGAGGGACATCCAGATACTCAGACACAGAGCAACTTGTTGTTAGCAAGGTTGATTGTTGACGTTTAGGCAAAATATGGGCGTTTCGTAAGAAGGAATACCTGGAACAAAAGAAAGACATGTTTAGTTTAGTAGAAAAATGAAAATAGGTTAAAGTGCTAAGTTGAACGTGAATATTGTCAAGCCCCCATGATGACTCTGTCCACGTGTAAATCCATCACCACAAGAAAAGCTTACTATGATCTCAACCAGCTTTTGTCTGATAAACATTTATCATCCTTCTGGCAAAAGGGAAAGTAGGTAACAAAAGTTCCATTTTGTTAAGCTTTGATATCTCACAGATGTTCAGTGAGCTTATAGCAAAGCTTTGAAAATTCTCTTGTAGGCTAAAAAAAAAAAAAAGACTATAGAGGAGGAGAATGGAGAAGAAAAAGGAGACAAGAGGAGTCTAACTAATATGAAAAATTTAAGGTCTGAACTTTAAAAGCTTTGGGCACCCAAGATAAATTTGAGTAATGTTGATGAACTATGTCTTATCCGTCAGAGTCCCAAGCATGTGCTGCAGACTATGGGAGTGCAGAGACAGGTAAGAACCAGCCTCTGACATTAAATGTAGCATCTAGTTCCATTAAATGTAACTAAGGACACTCTCAACGATGATGGTGCGCACAATAGAGCAAGGGGCCACAGATGAATACTGTGACTAACATGGAATCTGACGTTCAGTCTGGACCCTTACTCATCCTGAATCAAAGGCAAGAAAAGAAAATTCCAAAATCAAGGAAGAAAGACAACTCTCCTGGCGCTACACGTGCGACCGCTGCAAATCCACCTGCTCCTGCGTGACCTCAGGTGCCCTTTAATTAATGCTGTGAAGGCCACAGGAAAGGCACAGTTACACCATTTGCAGAAAGAGCTCAGTCACAGGGAGCTCCGGGAGATACTGAAGCTGGGGCGGGGGAACCCAGAATCCAGGACTCTTCCCTTCCTGGCTGGGGGAGAAGGACTGGTTCTGAGATTAAAACCAGCATTTCCTGTTTGTGAAGAGGTGTCAGGTGGGAGATACTGGTCATAGGACAAACTTTCAATTAAAGATGTAAATTCTGGAGATCTCTTGCACAGCACTACAATTATACTACAAGTTAACAATACTGTGTTAATACTTGAAATTTACTCAGAGATCATTATCAACCCCAAAATGGCAAGTATGTGAAGTCATGGATGGTTTAATTAGGTTGGTTTTGGTAATCATCTCACAGTGGATACATTTATCAAGCCATCACATTGTTCACCTTAAATATATGCAATTTTATTTATCAATAAAATAAAGTAAAAAAGTGGAAGCAGTGACATATTTCACTTTCTTGTGCTCCAAGATCACTGCAGACAGTGATTGCAGCCACAGAATTCCAAGACACTTGCTCCTTGGAAGGAAAGCTATTAATATGAAAAAACTAGACAACGTATTAAAAAGCAGGGACAACACTTTGCTGACAAAGGTACATATAGTCAAAGCTATGGTTTTTCCAATAGTCATGTATGGATGTGAGAGTTGGACCATAAAGAAGACTGAGCACCAAAGAATTGATGCTCTTGAACTGTGGTGCTGGAGAAGACTCTTGAGAGTCCCTTGGACTGCAAGGAGTTTCAACCAGTCAATCCTAAAGGAAACCAACCCTGAATATTCATTGGAAAGACTGATGCTGAAGCTGAAGCCCCAGTACTTTGGCCACCTGATGCAAAGAGCCGACTCATTGGAAAAGACCCTGATGCTGGGAAAGATTGAAGGCAAGAGGAGAAGTGGGCAGCAGAGGATAAGATGGTTAGATAGATTCACCAGCTCAACCAAAGGACACAAATTTGAGCAAACTCTTGGAGTAGTGGTGGACAAAGGAGCCTGGCGTGCTGCAGTCCAAGAGTCAACATGCTTAGTGACTGAACAAAAATGGCAAAAAAGAGACAACTCTCATGGCATTGTTTAAATACTTGGGGAAAAAATGGTATGAATGAAGAATTATTTTTAAAAACCTGTTATGTGTTCTGGTCTGAAGTGTGTCCCCTCCCACCCAAATTCGTAATTGAAACCCTCATCTGCAGTTCCTTAGAACATGACTGTATTTGGAGATGCAGACTTTAAAGATGCTGGGCGCTGATCCTTCTTCACAAACGCACACAGAGGAGGATCACGGGACAGCACAGAGAGAAAAGTCTCATCTGCAAGCCAAGGAGAGAGACCTCATAAGAAACCAACCCTGCTGACACCTTGACCTCAGGTTTCTAGCTTCCCAATTTGTGGGGAAGTAAATGTCTATTGTTTAAGTCCCCAGGTCTGTGATACTTTATCATGTTCGCCCTACCACACAACTGATACAATATGGTACACTTAAAATTATGGCGAAAATCCTGTGTTGACCTATGATATCAAACCACAGTATCTAGTTTAAAAAAGCAGGCTATAGAACACATGCATAGAGTGATCCAATTCTGATAAAAACTGTGCAACTATAATGCTTAAATATAGATTGACAGGTGATAAATGTTGTCTCTAAAGTTTTGGGAGATTTTTTTTTTTTTACTTTCTCCATTAGGCTTGTCTACTGGTTCATTATTTTAATAAGCATGTGAGTGATGGATTCATGTGGGAATAAATATATAGAACAAGGAGAGAATGTAGCACAGGGCAGAACCTTGGGGAATGCTGATATTTAAGGGACAGAAGATGAGAGTGAGCAAGGCAACCAAGGAGGCTTGTCCAGAGAGGAAAAAATCTTGGAGGATAATTCTGAAGAAGCCAATGAAGGGCAGACTTCTAGAAGGAACAGGGCGCTACCCAGTGTGAAATGCCGCAGAGAAAGGCTGCACAGTCTAGCAGGAGGATGTTGCATGTGGAAATTAGGAAATCACTCTGGCTTCTGAGAACACTTTGAAGAAGTGGTGGGGCCAGTTTGTGGAAAGAATGGGCAGTGAGGAAGGAACACAGCAGTCGTGAAGAGGTATACAAATTACAGATCTTCAGGTACTGCAGCAGACTGTCATCATCATCATATTAGGAGTAGCCTGCATCCAACCTGGGGATGATGAGATGCCTGTTACCCTAGAAACCCAGAGAAGAGTACCTTACCAACATGTACCAAGCCGCTCTATCCTGCATGGCACCTGCGATGTTTATGGACCCATTCTCATGTGTGATGTGTCAATTAGCCTGTACTCTCTGATGAATGGGAAAGATGTTTCTATAAACCAAAGGCCTCTACAATGAGATCACTCTCTAGAACGGCACAGTGGCTGACAGCAAGCAGCAAGGCCTGTTATTAGAAAGGCTCCATGATGTCACAAGAAAGTGTTTATAAGCTTACGTGAATACCAGGGGCCATGCTTTCTTGTCTAGTTTCCCTACCTCTTAGCCGGGTTCCCTTGGGATGAAGACACAATTAAACTCAATAGACTGGGGCTTCCCTGATGGCTCTGTGGTGAAGAATCCACCTGCCAATGTAGGAGATACAGGTTTGATCCGTCTTCTGGGAAGATCCTACATGCCGTGGAGCCCTAAGCCCAGTGTACCACAACTATCGCGCCTGTGCTTCGAGCCCACAAACCACAACTACTGAAGTCCTCGAGCCCTAGAGGCCATGCTCCGCAACAAGAGAAGCCACTGCAATGAGAAGCCCGCCCACCACAACTAGAGAGCGGCCCCTGCTCGCTGCAACTAGAGAAAAATCCTCATGGCGGTGAAGGCCCAGCACAGCCAAAGCTAAATAAATATAGAAATAAAATTATTTTTAAAAGTGAAGCTTATTAATTTAAAAAAAGCTAAATAGACAAAAAGAGAAGGAGAGAGATAGAGAGAGAGGGTATGTGTATAGAAAGTGTGCCAGGCACGATTCTTTCTCCTTTCATTTTACCCAGGTGGCCCTGGAATGGCATATCATCAATGCATGGCGATCATATATGTTTGATTACATATATAACACAATACATATAAAACAATCCATGTATCTGAGAATCATGCACCAAGAAGCATATTACATGCATTACTTAATTTTTTATTTAATTTTTATGCAGTCCCCAAATTCCAGTTGGGTGAGTACTTAATATCCCTTTTTTTATTAGGGATAACTAATATCAGAGGAAACTGAGATGAAGAAAAGCTATGTTATTTGCTTGAGATTACACAGATTACTTGATTTAAGGTCATTTCTGGATCTACAAAGAGCACAAAGTGAGCTCATTTATTTTTTTTAATTTAATTTAATTTTATTTGGCTGCACCACATCCTAGTTGCAGCATTCAGGATCTTTGTTCAGTTACATGCTAACTCTTAGTGGTGGCATGTGGGATCTAGTTCCCTGATCAGGAATCGAACCCGAGCCTCCATGCACCGGGAGCACAGAGTCTTAGCCACTGGACTATCAAGGAAGTCCCAAAGAGTGCACGAAGATTTTCTTTTTTTATGGCCACGCTGCAGGGCGTGCAGGGTCTTAGTTCCCTGACCCTTTGATTCCAGGGTCAGTTTTATATTTTTGACCTGCAGGAAAGGCTGAAGATGTTTCAATACCTCTTTCAAGCATATGCTTGTTATAAGGAACGACCTCTTCCCGTCTCTTCAGAAGAATTTAATTTTGAAAACAGTGAAGATTACATAATTTGAAAAAAAAATCCTTATTTCTAAATTATGATTATAAAATAAGATATTAAAATAATTGCAACTTTAATTGTCCCTAAGAATGGGGTAGACCACCACCCACTCACAGCCCTCATTTCCAGCGTCCCCAGAATGCATTACATGAATCCTGGATTACCATCCAATTTGTGGTTCCAGGTAATATAATCTAAAGAGTACAGCAAGGATGCTGTAAAGCCAAAATAGCTTAATCTTCAAACATTTCCTCTGTTTTTCTGTGTTATTTTAAAATCTAGATGCCAAAGTGTCATTTCTTCTCAGTTTAAAAATAATGCTATTTTTATTATTGTTTCCTATGGAAACCGTTTCCCTCAACACAGCAACAGCCATATCTTAATAGGGAATTATTTATTTAAGCCAGTTGCCCTTGTTAAATTTTGGGTGACATGAACCCATATTTTATCCCCACAGATTTTGCAAGGACACCCCTACCCATTCTTGGAGGAACATCTAACTCTCCAGAGTCACTCTCCCAGCCACCGAAGCCAGTCTGTTCCCTGGAGATCAGTTTGGGGAACTTCAGGTCCCCAGAGGCTAAGGGAAATTTACAAAAGCTGTGACCAAGTTGTCAGAACTCTTCCAGATCTGCTTGAGGCCAAATGTCAAGTAATGCAATGAGGCTCAGAAGACACAGAAGCATCTCAAGAAGGCTCACACGGGAGCGAAAGAATGGAGTGATGTTTGCGCAAGGGCAACATAACTTTCCCTTTGCATAACACTCTTTTTTAAACATTAAGGAATGAGAAATTTATCACATCTATAAATGAGTAGCTTGTAACAAACTAACTCTCCCGTGTGTGTGTGTGTGTGTGTGTGTGTGTGTGTGTATGCGCACGCGCTCAGTAGCTCAGTCCTGTCCAACTCTTGCGACCCCATGGCCTGTGGCCCACTAGGCTCCTCTGTGCATGGGATTTCCCAGAAAGAATGCTGGAGTGGGTTGCCATTTCCTTCTCCAGGGGATCTTCCCAGTCCAGAAATCGAACCCATGTCTCCTGCACTGGCAGGTGGATTTTTCACCACTGTGCCACCTGGGAAGTCCAACTCTCTTATGAAAGCAGCTATAAAAAACACCCCCTTCAAATAAAAACAAACTATTAAGACAACAGAGAATAACCAAAGCTTGCCAGAACTGTAAAAGTCAAGATCTTCAGTTCAGTTCAGTCATTCAGTTGTGTCCGACTCTTTGCGACCCCATGAACCGCAGCACACCAGGCTTCTCTGTCCATCACCAACTCCCGGAGCCTACTCAAACTCATCTCCATTGAGTCAGTGATGCCATCCAACCATCTCATTCTCTGTCGTCCCCTTCTCCTCCTGCCTTCAATCTTTCCCAGCAACAGGGTCTTTTCAAATGAGTCAGTTCATCGCATCAGGTGGCCAAAGTATTGGAGTTTCAGCTTCAACATCAGTCCTTCCAATGAACACTCAGGACTGATTTCCTTTAGGATGGACTGGTTGGATCTCCTTGCAGTCCAAGAGTCTCTCAAGAGTCTTCTCCAACACCACAGTTCAAAAGCATCAATTCTTCGGTGCTCAGCTTTCTTTATAGTCCAACTCTCACATCCATACATGACGACTGGAAAACCATAGCTTTGACTGTATGGGCCTTTGTTGGCAAAGTAGCGTCTGTGCTTTTTAATATGCTGTCTAGGTTGGTCACAACTTTCCTTCCAAGGAGTAAGCGTCATCTTGGAGAGAGAGAAAAAAGAACATTGTGGTGAGTTGGATAGTTGTCACCATGCTTTTCCTCAGGGAATTTGCTGAGGTGTAGAGAATAGATAGATAATCTAGTGCTGCAGGAGCCTCACTGGGCTGGAGAGACAAAAATCAGAAGTCAGGGCTATCAAACTGAAAGGATCTGAGGAGACAGCATTCTAGAGAAATGGTCTCCTCCTTCCCTTTGCATTTTCCCTCAGGCTTTGTCCTATTCCCAAACAAAGCAGGCACAGTCCAAGAAGAAAAGCCCAAGCAACCACCCAACAGAAGGCTTCTCAGGCTAAAAGAATCATCATGGTCTAAGTGGTTTGCTGGTGCTAGGAAAACAAGACTAGTAGTTCAGAACCCTCCCAAAACAAAGGCACGTACTCTATAAACTTTCATTTCAGACCCCTGAAGAGTCCTACCCTGAGAGAAAGGGTATGGTAACTCAGAGATAAAAACAGCCCTTACAAAACCTAAAACTCATCTCCGATCAGCTCAGACAAGACCAAGGTGATGTGCTTGTCAACTTAAAGCAAATCTTCTCTGTGGGAAGGTAATCAGCATCTAGAGTCTCTATGTTGTTTATACACAATGTACATCATTCAATCCAAACTACCAGGCATGCCAGAAAATATGATGAATAAGCAAAATTCAAGAGAAAAAAGAAAAAAACGATAGAGAATCACATGTGATCCAGACATTGAGGTTCTCAGATCCAGGCTGGAAAATAACTGTGATTGAAATAGTCATGGAAACTTATTAAAAATACAGAGAGTTTCACCAAGAGCTGGAGTCTATTAAAAAAGTATTAAATGGCAGTTCAAGAACTGAAAAATACAGTAACTTAATTGAGAATTCAAAAACTAGATTTAATTATAGATTAAAAGCAGAAGAAAGAATTCACAAACTGGCAGATAGGTCAGTTCAAAAATCCAGACTGAAGCACAGAGAAGAAGGGAAAAAAAAGACAGGAAAATAGTGGATAGAGTGTGAGAGATGCATGGGACATGGTGGAAATTTCTGACATACATGTAATTAAAATTCCAGGAGAGAGGAAGGAATGAGGCAGAAACTATTTCCCTTAACTGACAAAGGACATCAAGCCACAGGTTCAAGATGCTCTGTGACCTCTAAGCCAGAAAATACAAAAGCAAACCACACTTAGGCACATCATAATAAGATTGCTGGAGTTGAAAGAGAAAAAATCCTAAATAGAGAAAATAGAGGGAAAAAAATACAAAGAAGCAGCAATAAAACAGCTTTGAAGAAAACACTCTATTTCTTTATGACAGTGAAAAAAAAAGGGGCTTTAGCAAACAATGCCCTTATAACAGCAAAAATCATCAAATTGATAGAAATAAATCAAATGCACAAGGTTTCTTCACTGAACACTACAAAACATTCCTAAGAGAACTGTAAATAGACCTAAATAAATGAAATAATATACCAAATTCAAAGATCAGAAGACTCAAATTGTTAAGGGTTAATTCTATCCAAAGCAATCAATAGGTTCATTGCAACCCACCCCTCAACCCCCCGCCCCAGAAATGCCTGTAGGTGATAGAGAAGTTGGAAATTGACAAATTGACTTTAAAATTCATATGGAAATGCAAAGGACCAAGAAAAGTGAAAACAATCTTGATGAAGAAAGAAAACTTGGAAGCCTCCCACTACCAGACATCAAGATTTATTAGAAAGCTAAATTCAATAACTGTGGTATTGGTGCAAGGAAATAAAATAGGTCACTGGAATAAACCAGAGAGCTCAGAAAAAAATAAGGTAGTCTTTTCAACAAATGGTGGTGGATCAATATGGGAAAAGATTAAACTTAATCCTCTGCCTGCACCCCTAAATCAATTCCAGATGGGTCATAGATCTAACTGGGAAAGGTAAAATAATACAGCTTCTAGAAAATAACAATATCCTCATTGCCTGATTAGGCAGAGTTCTTAAATAGGACCCCAAACACTAAATGTAAAGTAGGAGATGAAAATTGGACTTTATTAAAATTAAGAATTTCTATTTATCAGAAGTACCATTAAAATAATAAAAAGGCAAGCAACAAGCTGTGAGAATACATAAATCATGAATATATATATCTGTATATGTGTGAGTCCTACAAATGGTTGAGAAGACAGATAATTCCATTAAAAATGAACCAAAGACTTGAATAGGCTCTTCCCAAAAAAGTATATTCAAGTAGATAATCAGCACATGAAAGGTGTTTAATAGCCTTTGTCACCAGGAAAGTGGAAATTAAAAACACAATAAGATGCCACCACCCACCCAGCAGAATGGCAAAAATGAAAGATTGGTAAAACCCAGGATTGGTGAGGACATGAGTAACTGACCTCTCCTCACTGCTGGTAGGGGTGTAAATTGGAACAAATCCTGTGGCAGATTTTTAAATGGCCACAAATCCTTCCCATCTGTGTGTGCATTTGCAATCGACACATACAATTTGCAACTGACTTTGCTGTTTATGCCTCCAAAAGGTCTATGAAGGTTCTTTGAAACTGGGCCTGGCCGTGTGACATGCTTTGGCTGATGGGACGTTAGCAAATGTGATACCGGAAGAGGCTTGGAGAGAGCTGGTGTGTTGGAGTTTGCTCTCTTACGCTGCTCTTGGCAACTCTGCTACCACCACCCAGTGAATGAGCCCAGGGTGGCTTGCTGGATGACGGGTGACTCACTGTCCAGTTAGCTCCACCCCTCCCACAGACAACCAGCCAACTGCCAGAGAGGGGTCTGAGGCCACCAGCTGACTACTAATGCAGTACTGCACCTGGAAGACAAATGCAGAGCACGAACAACCCATCTCGGATGAGTTCATTCCATTACACTGATGCAAAGAACAATGAGCTATTAAGTCACTACATTTCCAGGTGGGCTGTGATGCAGCAAAAGTTAACTAAAATAGCCACATTGGAAAATCGTTTGGCAGAATACCCTGCCCCTCAGCATTTCCACTCCTAGTTATATACCCAACAGAAATCCATCAAAAGATGTGTACAAGAAGAATGTTTTTTGTAACACTGTTCACAATAGCCCAAACTGAAAATAACACGAACATCCAGCAAGAGTAGAATGCATAATTATGGGATAGGCATGCAATGGAATACAACATGGCAATAAAAATTCACAAACTATTGGTAAATGTTCAGCATGGATGAATCCCACAAATAGTATGTCGAGTTAAAAAAAAACCAAAAAACAAATGCAGATATAAGAGAATACATACTACATGAAAGTGTTGGTCGCTCAGTCGTGTTTGACTCCTTGAGATCGATCCCATGAACTGCAGTCCACCAGGCTCCTCCATCTCCTTGGGATTTTTCCGGACAAGAATACTGAAGTGGGTTGCTATTTCCTTCTCCAAGGGATCTTCCCAACCCAGCGATTGTATCTGGGTCTCCTGCATTGCAGGAAGACTCTTTACCTCCTGAGCCACCAGGGAAGCTACATACTGCATGATTTCATTTATAAAACTCAGAAGCTAGGAAAAAATATGCAGTGATAGCAATCAGAATAATAATTACCTTTGGAAGGATTTTGGGCTGGCAGCAAGCACAAGGGAGGTTTCTGGGTGACAGTAATGGTTTATATCTTTATTTATTCAATTTAGTTTACTCTGTGAAAATTCCTTGAATTGAGTACCCAAGATGTGTGCCCTTTTTGTTATACTTCTATTTTAAGCAATTTTTTTTTTTTTGACCATGCCACACACCTTGCAGGATCTTAGTTCCCTGACCAAAGACTGAACCAAGGATTGAACCTGTACTGTAGCGGTGAAAGCTCCAAGCTCCAGTGAAAGCTCCCACTGGACCACCAGAGGATGCCCTATCTTAAAAGTATAAAAATATAAAACTGTAAAGAATTATTTTTGGTTCTTTTCTCTACAAAGTTTTCTTCAAGGAGTTTATCTATCGTTACACACTTTCAGTTACTAGATTTTTGCTTAAATCTCTGTCCCCAGGGCTGTCACTCTCCAGTCCTTCCAGCCATCTGTCCTTCCTGATCCATTAGCATGACAAATGCAGAGTCTAAGACTGACAAGCCTCACCTCCCCTGTGTATGTGGGTTCGTGGTGCTCCTCATTTCCAAGTACCTTCTCGGGCACCTCTCTTTGCCCTGTCTCCACTTCATGTCAAGTCCTATCAATAATTCCTTTGGATTTTCCTTCAATTGTCTCCTTTTCTCCTTTCCATTGTGTCAGAGTTCAGAGCCAGGAGACAGAAACCACTCCAGTTATCTTTGGCAGAAAAGGATGCAATACGAGGAACTTGGGCTTAAAGAATTGTTGAGAGATAAGGCTTCCTTGGTGGTGCAGTGCTTAAAACTCCACACTTTCAATGCAGGAGACACGGGTTCGATCCCTGTTCGGGGAACTAAGATCCCACATGCCCTACGGTGAAGCCAAATAATTTAAAAAAACAAAAGAATTATTGAAAGGGTGGAGGAGCTTTCTTCAGGCTGACCTCCAGGAATGACCCTCCCCAAAGCAAGACCAACAAAGTGCGTCTCCCGGAGAGTTCTACCTGAGCCACAATCAGGCAAGTAGACTGCAGGAGGCCGTCAAGGAAGTGTTGAGTTCAGAAATATCCCATCACAGTGGCAATCCAGATATCCGGAAGCCAGCCAGCCTTCTCACAAAAGCACTTTAAACGTGTAACACTAGTGACTGGACATTTCAGAATAAACTAAATCTATGCATAACTTTGCTTGCCAACAGCAACAGCCAATATGGGAGAGATGGCCCCCATTTCACTTTCCAATCAAGGAAAATGCATTTAACTGGTAGATGGAAAAGACGGTCTTACCAATAGATTCTTTTTTTTTTTACTGTCAGTACATTTTTAAGAAAGTAAGCTAACAACTAGAAATCCTTTGATTGCCTTGGAAAATTACAGGTATGTTCTACATCAGTTACACCAAGGTGGTGCTTCTATAGGATGTTAGCATGTCTTAATAAGCCTCTTCAAATGCATATCAATTATACCACTTCAATTTTGGGTCTAAAATAAATTATCAGTGTTGGTGGAAAAAAGTACCTTTACTGTTGGCGGACAAAAGTATCTTTTACTAAGTCTCTGTCCCAATTAACTGGAATCCACATAATTTAGGTTTTATCTTAACTGAAACTTGCTTTATCATAAGCAGCTATGAGACCCTAGATGTAACCCCTGTATGTCCAACCTTGTCAATAGGTCCTTATCTGGTACCCATTACACTGACGTCATCCTTGTCCTTCTCTGACTCGTGGTGTATATTTGGGACGCTGCTTGTCGTTTATGTACCCAGGTGTGAGTGTAGCTGGAGATTCCGGTGGATGACTCAGATATAACTGGTGTATCAGTCTTACAGTACCGACTCTTTCCTTTGGGGGCTATTTCATTTCTTGACTCAAAATACGTCACTCTATTTCTAATTACTGCCAGTCAGATGACTGTACCTTCTGCTATATCATGTCAGGCCACAGATCTCTGCCTTATTAAAAGCTGGGTAATATTCATTGTCTTTAAAATACAAATTATAATTCCTTTAGACCAGCTACCAAATGAACTTGAGGCAGAGGTAAGCGGCGACAGTGTCTGGACAAGTAGTAATAGCTAATATTTCTCGAGGACTAGAGTTCTGATCTAGGCAAAAGTGTAAGTATGGACTTCCCTAGTGGACCAGTGACTAAGGCTCCAGGCTCCCAATGTAGAGAGCCTGGGTTCGATTCCTGGTTAGGAAACTAGATCCCATATGCCACAACTAAGACCCGGCACAGTCAAATAAATATATATTTTTTAAAAAGTGTAAAGTGGGTATGTGTGGGGTTGGTGAAGTATCCTGCTCTTTCTCAGGGGTAGTCTGGCTATATCCCGTGCTGGCCCCTGTCTCTGAGGAGATTTCTTTTAGGAACAGTAACTGTGGCTTTCTCGAGTACATTTCCCCAGAGACAAAGCCAGATCTCCTTCTGACCTTGTAAGCAGTGTAAGTTCCTGGTCCCTTCAGGAGAGGTGACTGCACATCTCACTGCCTGTCACCAAGACCTCCGTGGCCAGCCTCTCCATTAATCTCATAAAGCTTCATAAAGCCACAGGGACCCCATACCTCTTGGATGAAGATGTGAGAGGCTTGGAAAGGAGGAAGCCATGCCCAAATTTCAAACTGAGTTTTCCTTGCACCTCCAAGTTCAAATTACAACTCTTGGCTATTTATACATCTAGTAAAACAAGAATAATTAATTTCACTTTTTTTTCCCACTAATGACCAATTATATTAAGTTAAAGAGACGAAACTTTTAAAAATCATTCTCATCTACATCTTGGTTAATTACATTCCTTCAAATACGTAAAACTGCGGTTATAAATTTAATGTATTCCATTTTCTTTTGAACTACTTCAAATGCCTATCCTAAACAGTAAAGCCTTTCCAAGTACTTAAAACAACTGTAATAAATCTAATAAATTAAACCTATAAATACTGTGATTCTCAGTTCACTTAAACATTCCAATACTGTTTATAAATTTAATCAAATTTTTGTACTTAATTTAAATCACAAGTCTAAAATCAATTACTTAATTACACGTTTAAAATTGAAGTCACAAGGCTAGTCTGTCTTTGTGCTCACACATCCAATTCCCTCCTTACAGTCAAAGCCAGGCACAACGAGAGTGCCTCAGGGATTTTAAATGTATGAATATGATATTTTTATTGACTTTAATAACTCCATGCTTAATTCTAAACTTTCCTAGGACTAGAAATACAGTTCACCCATTGAGGGAAAAATTTGATCATTCCCCAAAACCTGGGTTGTCTTCTCAAGGTGTTGAAATCACTTATTGTCTTCCCTCATGGCTCAGCAGTAAAAAGAAAATCCACCTGTCAATGCAGGAGACGTGGGTTCAATCCCTGGGTCAGGAAGATCCACTGGAGAAGGAAATGGCAACCCACTCCAGTACTCTTGCCTGGAGAATTCCATGAACAGAGGAGCCTGTCGGGCTACAGTCCACAGGGTCGCGAAGAGTTGGATACGACTGAGCAATGAACTACACTGCAACTATTGTCCTGGCAGTGAGTCCCAGAGGAGCCTACATCTGTCAGAGCCTGCATTTGCCCCAGACAATCATACCTGCAGCCATGGTGGACCTGCGAGCTTTTGTAATCAGACACTGAGGGACTTCAAGCCCTTGCCTCACAGAGGATGTTGATCTTGAAGATCTGGCCAGCCTGGGATCAAGGGGTAGCGTGACCTAATCTTCCAAATCTTCGTTCAACATGACTGCCTAATGGGGTGATGGAAACCTGCATCCCCATTAAGGTTTCAGCTAACCTTCTCTAACTCCTCACTGCCTGTTGGAAGTTGAATTCTTTTGATTGCCCCCGTGGCCAGGCCACACACCTCTTCCAGACACTGAGATGACATCTGGTTGGTTTTGCTGAAGTCCTGCCACCACCTGACTCTGTTATCATGCTAACGATGCTGGCCGCGCTGCATTTTGTCCTGCCAGGGCCATCTAGTGGGCTACTGACCTTAGTAATCCAGACCAAAAGTGGCAACCTTTCTCTGTGTTCAAATACACCTCCAAACCTCTGATCTAAAAGCATTTAGGTAGACTTCCTGTTGATTAAAGGGAGCACAAGGTGACTGGGTGAAAGAATGTCACTGATTTATTCAGGTGCTGGTTATACACTAGATTCACAGCCATTATAGAGCAGCTATTATGTGCTTGGGAGCTTCCCTTGTGTCTCAGTTGGTAAAGAATCTGCCTGTAAGGAGGGAAAGAATCTGCCTGTAAGGAGGGAGACCCAGGTTCTATCCCTGGGTCAGGAAGATTCCCTGGAGAAGGACATGCAACCCACTTCAATATTCTTGCCTGGAAAATCCCACGGACAGAGGAGCCTGGCAGGCTACAGTCCATGGGGTCGCAAAGAGTTGGACACAACTGAGCAACTAAACCGCCACCACCACCGTGTGCTAGGGAGCATGGAGATAGTGATGGACCGACCGTACCAGAACTCCCTAGTGGCCCCTCAGATGCACACAGCTTCCTGTGGCTGAGAACCACTGCACCCACCCCTACACCCTGGGCACTTTGGCACAGCGGGATGCGCTATTTTTTGGCAGCACCTGCTCTGGTTCCAACAGTCTGCCCTCCAGTAATAGAAGCTTCTACTCTGGCTAGCTGCGTGATCTGGAGCAAGAGAGGAGAAATTCCTTAGACAACAGTTTCCTCCTATGTCAAATGGGGATTAAAGGAGCTCATTCAGGCAAAGCACTTGGCAGTGCCTGGCACTGAGCATGGGCTTGATAAACGATAGCTATGACTGTCTTCAGTGCTTGCCTGGTGGCTCACTGGTAAAGAATCTGCCTGCCAATGCAGGAGACGTGGGTTCAATCCCCAGGTTGGGAAGATCCCCTGGAGGAGGAAATGGCAACCCACTCCAGTATTCTTGCTGGGAAACCCCACGGACAGAGGGGTCTGTCTGGTGGGGACAGTCCATGGGGTCACAAAAGAGTCCAACATGATTGAATAACCAAACAACCACTGTCTTCAATAGTTGTGTTTTTCATTTTAGATATGTGTCTTCCTTAGCTCAGGTTGCTATGACAGAATGTCATGGTTTAACACCAGAAACTTAGTTCTCATAGTTCTGGGGATCTGGAGGTCTGAGATCAAGGTGCCAGCAATGTTGGGTTCTGATGTGGCCTCTCTCCCTGGCTTGCAGACAGCCACCCTCTCACTATGTCCCCATGTGGTGAGAGAGAGCAAGTTTCAGTCTCCGCCTCTTCTTACAAGGACGTTAGTCGCGTGAGTCCCGTTCTCATGATCTCATCCAAACCTAATGACCTCCCAGAGGCTTCACCTCCAAGTAGCCTCACGCAGGAGGTTAGGGTTCCAACCTATGAATTTGGGCGGCGGGGAGCGGAGGGGGACACAAACTTACAGTCCGTAACAGTGTATTTGTCTGAGACTCTGGTGGGCTGGATTATTTTTTTAAGAATCTCTTGCAAATGACACATTTTTTAAAACATACCTAGATAAAACTTGAGGAAGCATAGCTGAGCATGGCCAGAGTTGTCCTTGATGCGTTATCTCCTTGCAAAGAACAGAACGTCCCTTTCGAGTGGGAGAGGGTCCTTCTCTACTTGTACCCTCGATCCCTTCCTCACCCTCCCTGCCTTTCTCCATGCTCCGAGGAGCTCTCCTGGGGTCCCTTTTGGCGGGTTTCTCATAAGATCTGGCAGCGGGAGGCACCAGAGGGCAATGGAGGCAGGAAGTAGGCAGTGTTCCCTTGTTCCCTTCATGCTTCATTGTCTGGCTCAGCAAGTGGCAACGTGTCCCCGTAACACACCTTCTGCCAGGGTGAGTGTCTCCTGTCTGAGTCCAGCTCTCACCGGGCCCCCCATTTCCCACCAGGCCAGGGTCTGTAACAGCTTCCCACTGTTTTCATTTCAGGTGCTCCAAACTCTCTTAACCTGCCCACTCCAGTGCCCAGGCCCTTCGTTAAGGCATCTTCTGTTGAAGCACCTGAGAGGCTTTCTATCTCCTCTGGGACCCTGGTTGATATATGCAATTATAATAAATTTCAATATTTTCCCATGCAACCTGCTTCCCTATCAGTCATGCTTTTAGTTTAATAAAATATTTTCCATCATTAAAAAAGAAATTCTGGAGAATCTCCAACTGGCACATGCAGCTTTTTCAAGGTCATGATGATAATTGCCTTAAGGGAAATAGTCATTTTTAGTATTGCTTGGAAATGAGATTGAGAAATACAGTCAAGGAAATACAATCTATGCTCATGGCTTGATGTCTTAAGAAATGTGATAAATGGGAAATTAGAAGTCGGAACAGGAATTCACAGGATTGAGTTATCAAAAGATCATTTTATCATTTCTCATTTGCGTTCCCACTTTAAGCAAAGTACTAATTATCTTTGTATAGAATTCCAATATCTACCCCTCAGCTAATATTTAGGGGCTACCCCATGAAGCTCACCCTCACTTCCCCTCCCTCAAATCTTGGAAACCAAGAAAATAAGATTACTTTCAGAGAGTTCAATTTTTAAAAAATTTTTTGTTTTATATTGGGGTACAGCTGATTAACAATGTGGTGACAGTTTCAGATGGAGAAGAAAGGGACTCAGTCATAAATATACACGTATTCACCCTCCCATCCAGGCTGCCACATAACATTGAGCAGAGTTCCTTGTGCTACACAGTAGGTCCTTGTTGGTTATCCATTTTAAATATAGCAGTGTGTACATGTTGATCCAAACTCCCTATCTCTAACCCCCAACCTTCCCCCCTGACAACCATAAGTTCATTCTCTAAGTCTGTCTGTTCCTGTTTTGTAAATAAGTTCATTTGTATCATTTCTTTTTAGACTCTGCATATCAAAGAATTCAACTTTAACTCCTTTGGATTGGATCAGAACAGAGAAATGAAGTTACTTTAAAAGCAGAAGGACCCTTAGACCTGTGCGGCTTAGCTTAGCTGGCCTGAAAACATTAAATGATCTAAAGCCAGCATACGGTCAGTCGAAGGAGAATCACAGAAACAAACATCAGCTGTGTCCAACGAATTACTTTGCAGGGGAACAAGCTTGAGTAACTCGAAATGTTCTGATAGCCTTATGATGAGACAAACACCTCAGCTAATCTCAGCCAGATACCATTAAATAATCAATCCTAATTCTCTGTGTTTCAACTCTGTGCTCACCAAGAAATATTCTTATGTAATTATTTTCTTATTTCAAAAGCAATATATGTTTATTAGAGAAATAATCTGAAAATGTGAGCCAAGCCCAGGGATAATGTTAATATCTCAATACATTTTCCTCCATGCCATTTTCACACACATAAATACACAGACATATATATTGATAAACATAGAAATCTTTCACCCTTATTGAGGTGTTTTTCAATTGTTCTTCACTTAATAATGAATAATGAACATCTTGTGTGTCAACAAATATACCTCTAATATAGCAGATTATATGGATACATAATTTTTAAGATGGGCAATTCTATAATTACTTATCCAGAGCTGTGTTATTGCACAGTTTTGCCATTTCCATCATTTTGCAATTACCAACAGAACTGCAGCAAACATAGCAAATCTTTGGACCTCTTTAACCATTTCTCTGCCCGGTTTCCCAAAGGGCATGGACATTCCAAGACACTTGATATATTTTGCCAGATTGCTTTCCAGAAAATTTTATAATTGTTCCAGTGTTCACCAATCTTTATAGACGATAAATCATTAGGTTACTATTTTAACATATTTTTCTGGTTACTAGTGAAGTTGAAGTTTTCATTAACTTATTAGACATTTGAGCTTTTTAATGTCCCTTTTCATATTCTTTCCCATTTTTCATTTATCTCATTTATTATAGAGCTCTTTACAGCAGTACAAATATTAACTTTTAGACATATATTACAGATACTTTTCCCAGTTTGTGATTTGACTTTTACTGAAATATGGTATTTTGCCTTAAGCTCAGACTCAGGAATGAATTTTAAGTAGCAAAGAAACCAGCTTCACTGGCTTTAACAAAGACGTATTCTCTCACATAACAAGCACCTTATAGACAGCAAGCTGTTGGAACTGGTTCCAAGGGTTGACAACGTGAGGGCTCACATCTCTGCCCTCTTTTGGCCTCCTCCTGCTTGTCATCTTATGGTCACTAAATGGCTGCTGCAGCACTAGCCATCAAGCTTCTGTTTCAGGCAGAAACTCTAACTTATGCCCGTTGGACAGAATTGGTCCCATGGGTACTGCCAACATCAAGAACAAGGGGAGACGGGATTAAGCAAGCACATTTTCACTGTCTACTGTAAAGCAGTTTTAAAATACATATAATCAAATTGGTTTATATCTATTTCTTTGGTTTCACACTTAGAAAGTTCTTCTTCAACTCAAGGATGCATTCCAGTATATAGTCATCTATATTTTCTTTCATTACTTTTTATAGTTTCATTGTAACATGCAACAGAAATTAAACATTTTTTTTCCCCAGATAATCAGCCAGTTGTCCCCAAACCATTTTTTGGACTTTCTCCACTGATGTGAAATATCTTCATTGTTTAGTAAGCTATTAATACACTCTATTCAGTTCCACAGATCTAGTTAGTTACCCTCATATTGTTGGTACTTTAATTAAATTTATTACCATGCGTTTTAACATTTCAGGGCAAGTTCCCCTTGTGATATTGCTTTTTCAAAAATTTCTTGACCCGTCTTGAATGTTTATTATTCAGATGAATTTTGAAGCATTTTAGTCCTGAGTGTTCATTGGAAGGACTGATGTTGAAGCTGAAACTCCAATACTTTGGCCACCTGATGCAAAGAGCTGACTCATTGGAAAAGACCCTGATGATGGGAAAGATTGAGGGCAGGAGGAGAAGGGGTCGACAGAGGATGAGATGGCTGGGTGGCATCACCAACTCAATGGACATGGATTTGGGTGGACTTAGGGAGTTAGTGATGGACAGAGAGGCCTGGCGTGCTGCGGTTCACAGGGTCACAAGGAGTCAGACACGACTGAACTGAACTGAAGAATTGACAGCTCATTACAGCTAAGTTTTCTGAACCAGAGATATGGTATATTCCAGTTCTCTTGTGTGGTAGTAAAGTTTTGTGATCAACACAGAGTGGGGTCTTTTTTCTCTGGTTTGTATTTTAATATATAGGAAAGATAAAAGATTTTTCTAAGACTGATTTTACCTTTCACCTTACTGAACCCTCGTTTCTTTCTAAAAGTTTTCCTTACCTTGTTTTTTGGCACCCTGATCTGCCATGGCCTGAAAAAGGGGGGGAGGGCAGTGTCAACAGAACCTTCTGATTGTTATCTGCCTTCCTGTTATGGTTCTTACCATATTTCTCATTACACAGTATTAAGTTGGCATTTGGACTCATGAGCCCGATTAATGTGATTCTTCCCTGAGAGATAAATCTGTTCTTGCTCTGCTGACAAAACCAAGTTGCAGAGATGGGCAGAGCTGAGCTGGCCTGTGTCCTGTGACATAAGCCTTCTGGAATGTTCTAACCTGTCACAAGGGCAAGAATTTCTTCTAGCTCGTTGCCATCAGATATTAGTCCTACTTCTGCTCAGAAAGCCCTAGGGATAGGAAACAGTATAATTCAAGGCTCCTAAATCCATTTAGGGGACGTTTCACATTTTCAGAAGGTTCTTACTTACGGTGATGAAATCTAATCTATGTGGTCTCCCTTTCCCCCGTGTTTCCTGGGATATTCCCCCTCCTTCTTTAGCACTTTCCCTGAACTCTTTTTTCTTAGATGACATGGTTAAGCTTTCCCTTCATCCCAGTTACATCCCCTACATCTGCCCTACTCTCTGAGGATGTTCCCACAGAGATGGACCAGAGATAACAGAGCTGACTTGCAGACCCCTCACAAGCAGGCACACCACCGTCACTGTTTCAGCATCACTGCAGCTAAATGGTCCATGTCTTTTTCACAGGAAATGCTTAATGCCAAAACTCCCATCCTGTACTTCTGTAATTTTCTGAAAATTTGATTTATTGTTTTTGAAATTAGTTCTAATCTGCCTGGGGCTTCCTGGTGGCTCAATTGGTAAAGAATCTGCCTGCAACACAGGAGACCTGGGTTCGATCCCTGGGTCGGGAAGATCCCCCTGGAGGAGGGAATGACAACCCACTCCAGCATTCCTGCCTAGAGAATTCCATGAACAGAGGAGACTGGTGGGCTATAAACCACGGGGTCTCAAAGAGTTGAATATGACTGAACAACGAACACTTTCACTTTCACTAATCTGCCTAAGCAATTTTGAGACATTTCTCTCATTCATTGAATCACGAAACCTCTCTGTTTTGTACCTTCTGTAAAATGTAACAGGCATGCCCTCTAGGTCTAGGTCCAAGTTATCTACAAATACGTTGAAACAGCCAGAGCCGAGGAGAGAGATCCACAGCATGGCCTCAGGTGTTTCCTTCCAGGAAAAGGAAAGGAAAGGAAAGTTAGTCCCATAGTCGTGTCTGACTCTTTGCAATCCCATGGACTGTAGCCCGCCAGGTCTTCTGTCCACGGAATTCTCCAGGCAAGAGTAATGGAGTGGGTTGCCATTCCCTTCTCCAGGGGATCTTCCTAACCCAGGAAACGAACCCAGGTCTCCTGCACTGCAGGCAGATTCTTCACCAACTGAGCTACTGGGGAAGCCCCATTTCCTTACAAGTGGGACATAAATCAGTACTCTCTGGGAATCGGTGCTCACCAGCTTCAAATACGACCAATCTGATTGGGACGTCCCTAGTGGTCAATGGCTAAGACTCCACACTCCTAATGCAGGGGGCCCTGGGTTCGACCCCTGGTCAGGGAACTAGATCCCACTTGCAGCAACTAAGAGTTCACATACTGCAACTAAAGATCCCACATGCTGCAACGAAGCTCGAAGGCCCTAAGTGGCACAATTAAGGCTCAACACAGCCAAATAAAAAAAAATTAAAAAAATACACGCAACCTTATTGATAAAGTCATGGAAGAAGGGATTTTGTCAAAAAGTCTACCAAAGTAAAATAGCATACTAGTAATCCACAGTGATTAATGATCCACTTTGACCCATCCATGATGTTCTTCAGTGGAACATGGCACACAGGGATAAAGCCAGGACCTGGAATAAGATGTGACTCCTGGAGTGACACGCACGATGGACTGGAGGTGGAGTGTGGGGTTTGAGAACTCACTGCTGGTAATAATTGGAAATACAGCAAGCCGCTCAGCTCCTGGCAGCTGTGTGGGCCTTGGCTTCCAGAGGGTGTGTTGAGTGGGAAAGCGTGGGGCACAGGTGTGCCGCTCTTCAATGATCTACTGGTGCAAAACAATTTTATGTTAGAGTGGGGTGCGTTTTCCCAATTTTAGCAAAGAGGCCGTAAGAGCTAGCGACAGCATCACACATAAGCATGCCAGCAACATGGTGGCTGCGAGAGGAAGAGGAGTTGAGTAGGAGACCTTGAGGGATGGCTTCAGGACTTGAGGACAGA
The DNA here is from genome assembly GCF_054371585.1 of Giraffa tippelskirchi. Lineage (NCBI taxonomy): Eukaryota > Metazoa > Chordata > Mammalia > Artiodactyla > Giraffidae > Giraffa > Giraffa tippelskirchi. The sequence continues at coordinate 156,791,997 of NC_137283.1, read as the reverse complement.
GAACCGCGGGGTTTCAGGAGGAGGGAGTAGTAGGATCAGGGGCTTCCATACGTGTTACAGATCTAGGGAACCATGCGATAAGCGGGGCTCCTATGGGGCAGAGTTGCTGGCCTACAGATGATGTGGTCTTTGGGTCTGGTGGTGATCCTGGTCCAGTTTGCTTTGGCCAGGGCAACTGGGTCACATGATTGTGTGACAGGAAACCTACAAACCTCTGCAAGTGTCCCCCAGATGCTGAGGTTGTGATCGGCGTGTAACAACACACCATTGGATTTCTCCAGTATGTGCCACTCCCATAACCGCAGCACACGGTATTCTTGTAAGAGAAATTATGTAGAATGTAGGACGGGTCTGAGCCAACTGGTTGCTCTACAACCAGGAGTCAAGATGGACCTGCTGCTGTAATTAGAAGAATTTCAGTGAAATCCTTCCTGGATATAAGATGGTCCACCCCATGACCTCATAAGGTCACTCATATTTTCATAGTCACGCAACTCCATGAAATGCAACCAAATAAGGATAAATATATAGCAGGGCTTGAAATAGTAAATCTAATTCTACTGTAAGTCAGTCTATTTTGGTTTCTCAGTTGTACAAATTCAGAATGTGCTTTGGGGACTGCATTTTTCTTCCTAATTGATTGGAATGATAGATTATTCATGACCTTTTTGGATTTCCCCTTCCCCTGACCCCCACAACAAATAGTTCTATTTCTTCTCTCTTAGAATGTGAAGCATAGCTCTAAACTTGACATGGGAAAGTGAGATGTTATTTTTGGCTCAAGTAGAATTAAAACTTCCACGCCTGAATGAAATCTGGTCTGTACTAATCCAACCACCGTTTGGGTTCAGACTAACTGAAGGGTGGACACATTACATTTTAGATCTGACCTTGAGCTGTAAGAAGGGGAGGCATTGCTCTCTGTGCCCTAAACAGAATAGCCTCATGTCTCCAAACCTTACTACAATCATAAAGTTTGGAGGGAGACAGCAGAAACAATCCTAGTGATCAATTGGTTCACAGTTTCTCAAACTATAAAGTGTACATGGTGCTCCCAAACAAAGAGTTCTGTGGTCAGATTCCCTACAGAATGTCTGCCTACTGCCTTCTCCACTTGAAGACTCTGGGAAGCCCTAAAGCAAAGCAATCCGTTACATTGTGTTTGCCAGTCTTATCTGAACACACCCCCCCCTTTTGTCCAGATAGAAAGTAACAGCTTTGGGAACTGACATGACATGGAACATACTTTAAAAAGTGCTGATCTATTCACTCCTTTCCTCATTTTACAGAGGAGGACAATGAGGCCTGAATTAAGAGACATAGAGACAGTTATCCCCCATGCCTGGCAGGGCTGGAAAATTGACCCTGGCTTCCAGACAACTAGTCCAGGCTCTTTATCTCACCTTGAAAGAGGTGTCACTAATGGTGGTAGCTTTGATGTATCCCCTAGCACATTTTCATTGTCTGGAATTTGAGGCGGTATTTATTTATAGTGCACTCAGCAATGAATCCATCAAATGCTCTGAATGTTTCTAAAAGGGCATTGGGCCCTGTACAGCTGACCTGGATAAAACATTTTCTTTTAAATTGCATATAATTTACTATATAGTGAAATATTTTATCATGCTATATAATCCCATTCTAGAAGGTTATTAATTTAAAAAAAAGAGTAAATCAGAAAGACATCTCAGTAAAATATGTCACTCAAATGAAAACATATGGCCCAGTGAGAAGTAATCATAAACTGTTCTTTTAAATACAGAGTGCAATAGCTGGTGAACCAAAATTATAAAAAGTTGTCCGAAGGTCACATGTATATTTTTTCAAATTGTGCAAATTCAAGTAGTTTGAGCATTCTTTGGAAACAATATTTTTCTGACTTACTTTCTGAAAATGCATTTTGAATTTATATGCATTTTTTTTTTTTTTTACAATACTTACTTCCCATTTATTTGTGATTTTTGCAGGGGTTCAAACCAGTGAATAAAAATCAATTTTCTTTTCACAGAGAACTTGATATTCTACTACTATTTTCAGAATCATTGTGATGAAAACCTTACCTGGAAAAAGTAATACAAAAGAGAACTCGAACGTCTTAAAAGATTGTGCAAAATCAATAGCAATCCGCATTAAAATCAAACAAGCCACTGAAGGTTCTGATATTTGGCTTCTGATCTCTCTTAAGACAGTGTTTTTCAAAGTTTGGTGTTTGTCAAAATCACCTGGAGAACTAACAGAGACGACAGAAGCACAGAATCGTTTCATAAGGAAGGCCTGGGTCTCTGCGTCTTCACCTCATTCTCCAGCAATGGTCTCCAAAACAGGCTGATCCGAGTCATCTGGGAAATTTTGAAAAACAAGAACAACACACTCCCAGACTTCAACTCTGAACATTCTGTGAATCTGTATGCATTTTAGCACTTCTCGAGTCATGCAATTATTTATGCGATCTAGTTCCGGATACTTTGAAATCTTTCTTCAGATTTTTTTTTTATTCTGCCTGAATACACTTAAGGTATCATTTCTGGCATGCATGTTACTCACTTAGTCATGTCCAACTCTTTGGGAACCCATGGAGTGTAGCCCACCAGGTTTCTCTTCTTTGCCAACAAAAGTCCGTTGGTTGGTTTTTCCAGTAGTCATGTATGGATGTGAGAGTTGGAGCCCCAAAGAACTGATGCTTTTGAACTGTGGTGTTGGAGAAGACTCTTGAGAGTCCCTTGGACTGCAAGGAGATCCAACCAGTCCATCCTAAAGGAAATCAGTCATGAATATTCATTGAAAAGGCTGATGCTAAAGCTGAAACTCCAATCCTTTGGCCACCTGATGCAAAGACCTGACTCATTGGAAAAGACCCTGAGCTGGGAAAGATTGAAGGCAGGAGGAGAAGGGGACGACAGAGGGTGAGATGGTTGGATGGCATCACGGACTCAATGGACATGAGTTTGAGGAAGCTCTGGGAGTTGGTGATGGACAGGGAGGCCTGTTGTGCTGCAGTCCATGGGGTCAAAAAGAGTCGGACACAGCTGAGCAACTGAACTGACACTTAAGGTAGAGCTTCCCAATTGGCACTAGTGGTAAAGAACATACATGCCAATGCAGGAGGCATAAGAGACATGGATTCAATCTCTGGGTCAGGAAGATCCGCTGGAGAAGGAAATGGCAACCCACTCCAGTATTCTTGTTTGGGAAATCCCGTGGACAGAGAAGCCTGGTGGCCTACAGTCCATGGGGTTGCAAAGAGTCAGACACAACTGAAATGACTTAGCTCACACACACACACTTAAGGTAAAAGATATGCCCCTATCAGGTGGGATATTTTAAATTGGTTCCTAGCTTCTGAAAATCAAGTTTTCAAATATGTTCCCAAAGGCAGTCCTGACCCCTGTGATACCGTTTCATTAACTAGAGAAAGCGCCCCTTCCCGGGGGCAACTGTGGCCCTGCACGAGGGCACCAGTCTTAGTGAGTGAACTGCAAACTGGACTCCAGTCCCACCTGACCCCCAGAATGGAGGCCCTCATGCAAATGAACAAGTCAAACAAATAAAGCAGAGGTCCTGTCTGCTTCCCTTCCTCTCCTCCAGCCCTCCATACCTGACCTGACCTGACCAGGTTCTATCTACACACTATGGGCCTTCTCGATTCATCTTGTGACTCACAGAGTCCTGCTGATGCTCAGGGCTCAGGATCTGACAATGGGGCTCCTGACCATGAGCTCTTTTTAAAAGTGCCCTTACTCTTTTAACTGGGTCTGTGCCTCGCAATGATCAGTTACCATCTCCAAGTCTTTCATTCTGCCCACGGTCAGGACTTCTCCGTGAGCAGGTGTCTTGGTGATGCCAGCCTCCCTGTCTGAACTTCTGACTCTCTCCCCTGCCCTGCATCTCATGATGCCATGCTAATGACTTAGAATTCCTCCTGCTTCATCTTACAACTAGACAGCCTGGAGTGAAGACCTCTCTTCCCATGACCCCTTAGCCATGTGCTTTGTCCCCCAGAACAAGCTTGCTTGCTTCTTAGTCATTTGTTGGGGTCTTAGTTGCTGAGGATATTTCTAGGAGGCAGGCCATTCTCCACAAGCCCCGCTCTGAATTCCAAGATTCCAGGACAGGCTTTCCCCGTGGCGTTAGTAGTAAAACCTGCCTGCCAATGCAGAAGACATAAGAGACACAGGTTCAATCCCTGAGTTGGGAAGAGTCCCTGGAGGAGGGCATGGCAACCAATATTTAATCCACTATTCTTGCCTGGAGAATCCCATGGACGGAGGAGCCTGGCAGGCTACACTCCATAGGGTCACAAAGAGTTGGACATGACTGAAGTGACTCAGGACTCACACACGCAGGACAGATGGTGACAGATCTTCTAGGCTCTCTATAACCACACGTGCAATGATAGTCACTATTCAGAGGGGTGATTTCAAGCAGTGTGGATTTCAAAAGCAAGAAATAAAAATTTCCCTTCAGGCCATATTTTACTTTTTGAGGCATAACATAGAAAAAATACAGCTAGAAAGAATATCAATAACAAAGGTTGAAGCAAAAAAGGTGCTTTGATGAAATTCTCACTTACTTAGAAAAGTGAGGGCCATGGAACTATAAGCTCCAATGAACCCAGGGCTGTCCCTCTTGACTCCCCCACAGTAAAGCCAGGGCCAAGACCATAGTAGGTGCTCAGTTAATACTTGCTGAATGAGTGAAAACTAAAATCAATCTAAACATCCCATTTAGTCAAGAAGGTTTTCTTGTTCTAGTTTATATACTCACTCTGTTATCATACAAGTGAGAACTTGTTTTTCAGTCATTTTGTAGTTTATGATCTTTAATACATCAGAATAAGAGGGATAGTTAATAAAAATAAACACAATTCACATAATAAGCACAAATGACACCAGTGGGGCTTCCCAGGTGGCTCAGTGGTAAAGAATCCATCTACCAATGCAGGAAACTCAGGTTGGATCCTTGGGTCACAAGGTTCCCTTGGAGGAAGAAATGGAAACCCATTCCAGTACTCTTGCCTGGAAAATTCCATGGACAGAGGAGCCTGGTGGGCTATATAGTCCATGGGGTTGCAAAGAGTTGGACACCACTGAGTGACTGAGCACAGCACAGCAATTGGTTGTCAACAAGCCCTTCCAGGTGATTCCAGTTATCAGCCTCAAGCTTGAGGATCCCTTGGTAGTGGATAAGGACTTGATGAGGCTGCTTTAAAATCCTGGCTCTGCCACTTAACAGCTTTGTGCGTTGAGAAACTTGGTTTATGGTGTCAGCTGAAAAAACGTCTAACCTAAAAGTTGAATTCTGTCTTATTTGAGGACCTTACAATGACACTAGTGGTTGATATCACGGATCTTAGTAAACATGAAGGAAACATGGGGCTGTATGTGAAATATTGGGTTGGTGCAAAAGTAATTGCCGTTTGGCATTGCCGAACTTTGCCATTTGATACTGGAATACATTCTACTGCACATTTCTCACTTTTTTTTTTTTTTTTGCTAATGACATTACTTGCTGTTTACATTTATTTTCAACTATGGAAATAATGTTAGACAAAAAGCAAATTCGAGCGTTTTTCTTATTCGAGTTCAAAATGGGTTGTGAAGCAGTGGATAATGCTGGCATAAATGGAAAGCTATTTTACTTTTGGCAAAGTTAGAGGGTTTTCTATGACTGGGATACACACATGGGACTAAAAATAATCCTGCTTCATGTTGCCAGACTACTTGACAACTTACAAAATGCTTGAACAAATGTGATCATATTTGATCCTCACAAGGAAGTCGAGGAACACAGTTAAAGAACTTATGTGCTTGACTCTTTCATAGGAAAATATCTAGTGGAGGATGAAATATAAGAGCTTTCAAAAAGATTTCTAGTCTATCATTAACAATAAAAAACTCAACTGATAGCACAGAAAAAAGAAAGGATATTCTCTGTAATAAAGAAACAATGAAAGGAAAGAACCTATAATGGCAACTTTCATTTACCGTGATGAAGATAGACATATTATTCAACAGTTATGGACTGTGGTTATAGACTACAATTCTAAGAGACAAAGGAATGAGATGCCCAAAGTGAGTAATGAGATTCAAACTTCGGAAGTCTAGTTTCAGCTCACTGAAGAGGAATTATTACCATACTTATCATTTATATTGCATGATATTGATTGCTGTGCCCTTCCAAACAGCTGTAACTTTGGGAATCCAGAGCAGATACTGGGAAGACTTTTAAGAGGCTCTGGTAGTTTGTTGTAGGATGCAGATTCCAGGCAGGGTTCCTGGCCAGCCTAGAGTCTCCTTCTGAAATATGCTTCTCACTCTTGCTTCCACGATTTCCAAGAGAGTTGTCACTGGATAGCCCACTGCAGAGTCTGGTGAGTTACTCTGGAAACCTACATAATATTTCTACTTAAACAGAAAAATTTGTCTTTTAAATAGGTGATCTGTTTTAAAACATTTTTACTGTTTTCTTTCCTTTTTTCCCCTTTACATAAAAGTAACAAGTCCCTTGTTGAAAATGGCTTAACATTATAGAAATATATAAAAATGTTGGATCCCTGGGGCGTCCCTGGTGGCTCAGATGGTAAAGAATCCGCCTGCAATGTGGGAGACCTGGATTCAATCCCTGGGTTGGGAAGATCCCCTGGAGGAGGGAAAGGCTACCCACTCCAGTATTCTTGAACAGAGAATTCCATGGACAGAGAAGCCATGGTGCTTGGGGTTGCAAAGAATGGAACACGACTGAGCGACTTTCACTTTCACTTTAGTCATTTTACTTATTAAGGTAGAAAGCAGAAGACATACAATTAAAATGTTTCCACTCCCCCTTTCTTCGAGGTAACCTCCATTAATAGATTTGTGTAAGATCCAATGGATCTTTTCTTCTGGGTGCCGTGTTCAGTCACACAGTTGTGCCTGACTCTTTGTGACCCCATAGACTGTAGTCTGCCAGATTGCTCTGTCCATGAAGTTTTCCAGGCAAGAATACTGGAGTAGATGGCCATTTCCTACTCCAGAGGATCTTCCCTATCCAGGGATTAAACTTGCATCTCTTGTGACTTCTGCATTGGCAGGAAGGTTCTTTACCACTGAGCCACCTGGGAATGCAGACACTTACTTAGGTGATAATTTTTAAAGATCTCTACACGACATTTTTGACAGCTACTTTAAATCAAGAAGCAGTGAGAAGCATGGCCAATATATGATCCTTATCAGATTTTAAAAAGAATTCAACCTCATACTTTAAATAGGGTGAAGCTGAAGCTCTCAAGAAATATTTCTTGTAAATAGTTGGAGGGGAAAGCCCATCAGTGTTTGGACCTAGCTAGAGCTAGGGCTACCCAAATTCTGGGAACTGCAATGCTAACAGGTTCCTAGCTGTCAAAATTTGAAATAGAACCTACAGGGGCCAAAAGGTTTGAAATAAGAATGTGGTGAGAGGCATCACTGGTATGGACTCTGAGCTGACTAAAAACTAACACCAAAATAGCAACAGAGTCTGTCTTGGATGAACTTGCTTTCCCAGCAGCTTCTTTTGCTTGCCAGGCTATTCTATAACATTTTTCTGAAAGGGACTCATACTTCCATTGAAAAGGCAGCCCTGCTTGAATTGCATGGTGCACCATTTAGGAACTTTCTGATCACTGGTTTCCACTTGCAAATGCTCTGTCTGGCTCTTTTAGAACTAGTGTCCCCGTCTTACAAACACACTATCCTCCAGATGTTTGCAAGTCTCCTGTTTGGAGCTTGTATCCTGCATTTCCATAGAAACCAGTCTAGATGAGATTTCAGGGATCCTAGAACAGACTGGTTATTCAGATTGCACCTGAAATACCCAATTGTGGGCACTGTAGAAATATGAGATCTTGGGTAACACTGTCTTTAAACATTCTAACTTGGGGTGCCTGGAATGCCTAATCTCCGGGCCAGGGACTCTCCATCCTTGTATCAGGCATGTTTGCCAGGCCTGGGAGACAACAAGGCACAGGAAGTTGGGGCCAGTGAGGAATGGGGTTGTAATTCCCTCGAAAGCTTGCCTTGTCCAAGTAGGTCTCAGTCCCTCCTCTCCAAAGCATGTATCTGACAAGAATCCTCAAAATGCAAATTGCTCTCTAAGGCAAAGCGTATCTGTCGGTTTGCTTGAATTGCCCCTCCGCCTTCTATTTACCAGGAAAACGAGCTTTCGTGTAGGAAGGAGGAAAGTTGTCCTTTACTTTTAGGAGTTAGAAACAAGGTAGAAGTTTGTGAACCACATCCTCAGGAATAAAAACAGACAAATGCCCACAGGGTCTGAGGTTGCCATCTCAAAATAGACACAGGCTCCAGAGCCCTGGACACTGTAACTTTTAAAGATGTTTTCTCTCTCTTCTGTTTCTTACAGCAAAATAGTAATATAATCCTTAAAGTAAAAAAATTTCTATGCTTTTTTTTGGGGTGGGGAACAGCAAAGAACAGAGAGAGTTGGGGAAGCAGCACTTTTCCTCTCTAAATTGTCTTTTGAGAATAGAATTTCAAGTGTTAAAGCAGTCCTGAATTTTTGTTGGGAGTTTTACAATTTCTGAATCGATTTCAGTACTGTTCATTGGCCTGTTCATATAGATTTTAAATGTGTGAACTGTTAAGTAAGACAGAGATAGGGCTTCCTAGGTGAGGCTAGTGGTGAAGAATCCACCTGCCAACGCAGGAGATGAAAGAGACGCAGGTTTGAAAATCCCTAGATTAGGAAGATCCCCTAATGTAGGAAATGACAGCCTGTTCCAGTATCTTTGCCTGGAAAATTCCATGAACAGAGGAACCTGGTGGGCTACAGTCCATGGGGTTGCAAAGAGTCCAATGCAACTGAGCGACCGAGTACAGCCCAGCATAGCAATTAATTGTCAACAAGCCCTTCCAGGTGCTTCCAGTTACCAACCTCAAGCTTGGGGCCCCTTGGCCGAGGATAAGGACTTAATGGAGCTGCTTGTAAATCCTGGTTCTGCCACTTAACAGCTATATCCGTTGAGTAAGTTAGTTTTTCAGAGTTTATGGTGTTGACTGAAAACGCATAACCGAAAAGTTGAATTATGTCTTAAGGACCTTACCGAGGACCAAATAGCCTGGAAGTCAGCCTTTTAGATAGCTCTGAGGAACTGTTACAAAAGAAGTAGGGACGAGCCAGAATATTCAGGAGTTTTTGCTGAAAAACAAATATGTAGTGGAACATCAAAAGGTTACTGCTGATCACAAAAAATAAGACATCTCAAGTTGATTTCAGTGCTTTTTTTTGTTTGAGAAGATGCAACAGACTGGCTCATTGAAATCATTCCTTTGATATGCACCTTAACTATCTCGGGCTAGTATCCTGTTTTTCTCCATCCAAATTCTCCTCAGGATGCACTATTGGGGCAGCTGCAATGGCTGATGGCTGGATGGAGGGCAATATTCTTTGTTTACTGAAACAGCAGGCAATATTTTTTGCAGGGTCCACAATGGAGAGGATGAAATGAGATAATTCATTTGAGGCACTTAGGGCAATGCCAGAGGCACAGAAAACACTCTATGCTGCTGCTGCTAAGTCATTTCAGTCGTGTCCAACTCTGTGCGACCCCATAGACGGCAGCCCACCAGGCCCTGCCATCTCTGGGATTCTCCAGGCAAGAATACTGGAGTGGGTTGCCATTTCCTTCTCCAATGCATGAAAGTGAAAAGTGAAAGTGAAGTTGCTCAGTCGTGTCCGACTCAGCGACCCCATGGACTGCAGCCTACCAGGCTCCTCCGTCCATGGGATTTTCCAGGCAAGAGTACTGGAGTGGGTTGCCATTGCCTTCTCCAGACACTCAATAATGTTATTAGTAGCTGCTATGGTCACTGTGTATAAGGGGAAGCCCTTCTTCTGTGTGGGTTTGTTGACAGCCAATTGCTAGTCCCGAATCCCAGAGTTTTTGACCTTAAACAAATTAGTTTAGCATTTGCCAACTTAAAGAGCTCTTTCAGATTCTGACACTGTGCTTCCAAAGAATCCAAAGTTTAAATTCTTTGAGATTTCTCCCAGTCAGAAACTTAAACAGAGCAGTAGTGCTCAACCTGGCTCATTATCAGAAGCTCTGCTGAGCTTTTAATCCGTCCTGCTTGGACCTTCAGAGCCGCCATCTTCAGTGATAGGCCCTGGGCATCTATAATTTTTTAAAATCTCTGTAGATAATGCTGTAAAATAGCTACTGGAATTGAGGGGGATAATAACTAGACCTAAGATATGCTGAGTGTCTGGGCCAGGCACCATGCTAACTCCTTTACCTACCCTGCTTCATTTAATTCTTACAGCAATACTGTGAAGTGGGTACTATTGGTTTCTGTATTTTGCAGGTGGGGAAACTGAGGTACATGAGCCTCAATCAAGTTCACAGAGCTTAGGAGTGATTGAGGACCTAAGCCCAGGTTTGGGCTATTAGTTGCATTTTAACTGATGCATTCCCTTACTCATTCACCCACATTTTATTTTACATGACCAGGTAATATCCTGAGAGCCAGAGCATGTAAAAATGAACAGAGATCTCCATTCCCATCCTCAAGAAGTTAGTGGCTTTTGCTGTTGCTCAGAATGAACAAGAATGACAGATTGCGTCATTTTTCCAAGGATGACGTCAGGTGTCTGTGTTTGAGAGACTGAAAAGATTTTCTATGGCTACCAGCCTCCTCCTCTCAGGGGCCATTTAATGAATCCACCAGTGTCTGCAAACCAGCCCCAGAGTCTGAAGATCGGGTCTGTCTGCTGGCCGCAGATGGTGAGCGGTCTAGGGCTGCCTTGAAGTTCCGAGTTAGCAACTCCTTAAGGGTGGTCCTTGGCTCTCCCCACGGGGGTTATGCCATTCACTTCAGTTAGCATCCAATACCCTCGGATGGCCGATCAATCAAACCGTGGGTGTAGGAAGCGCATCACCACCGGGCTGGCCAGCAGTCTCCCACGCAGAAAACTTGTCAGTTCAGTCGCTCAGTCTCGACCCAATGGACTGCAGCACACCAGGCCTCCCAGTCCATCACCAACTCCTGGAGTTTATTCAAATTCATGTCCACTGAGTCGGTGATGCCATCCAACCCTCTCATCCTCTGTCGTCCCCTTCTCCTCCTGACCTCAATCTTTCCCAGCATCAATTCAGTTCAGTTCAGTTCAGTCGCTCAGTCGTGTCCGACTCTTTGCGACTCCATGAATTGCAGCACGCCAGGCCTCTCTGTCCATCACCGACTCCCGGAGTCTACCCAAACCCATGTCCATCGAGTCGGTGATGCCATCCAACCATCTCATCCTCTGTCGTCCCCTTCTCCTCCTGCCTCCAATCCTACCCAGCATTAGGGTCTTTTCCAATGAGTCAACTCTTCGCATGAGGTGGCCAAAGTATTGGAGTTTCAGCTTCAACATCTGTCCTTCCAATGAACACCCAGGATTGATCTCTTTTAGGATGGAATGATTGGATCTCCTTGCAGTCCAAGGGACTCTCAAGAGTCTTCTCCAACACCACAGTTCAAAAGCATCAATTCTGCGGCGCTCAGCTTTCTTCACTGTCCAACTCTCACATCCATACATGACCACTGGAAAAACCATAGCCTTGACAAGACGGACTTTTGTTGGCAAAGTAATGTCTCTGCTTTTAAATATGCCATCTAGGTTGGCCATAACCTTCCTTCCAAGGAGTAAGCGTCTTTTAATTTCATGGCTGCAGTCACCATCAGCAGTGATTCTGGAGCCCCCAAAAATAAAGTCTGACACTGTTTCAGGGTCTTTTCAAATGAGTCAGTTCTTATACAACTAAGTATATGTCTGTTCTCTGACTCAGCAATTCCACCCCTAGGTATTTCCTCCAAAGAAATGAAAGTATATATTCATCCTGTCACTTACATCTAAAGTGACAACTTCACGGTTACTAAATTTTCCAGCAAAGTACGGAGGAAAGATTGAGCCAAATCCCTGGACATAGTGTGAAGCCGATCGGGAAACTGAGCTGCCGGGTCTCTAACCAGGCTGAGACTAGGCTCCTGGAGCAATCTGCGACCCCTCACTGCCTCCTAGAGTCAGAGCCGAGCAGTGTTTCAAGTGATACGATATTGAAGCGCAGCGATCATCACCTTGGAGCGGGCAAATGATCCTTCCGGTTTAGACAGTCTTGCAAGACACCGCCCCCCAGGATGCAAACCACAGCATCTTCCCCGCCCGGGCCCCGAGGGCAGCAGAGAAGGTTTGCGTGCAGAGGTCGTTCTCCGGACCGGTATTCGGGTTGCACAGAGGGAGGCGGCAGCGGAACGTTTCTCCTCCGCCTCGCTCTCGTTTCCACCCGGGTCCAGCTGGCTCAGGACGCAGTAGCGGAGGCTCAGAAACATGGAGGCGGGGGACGCAGGGATTGCTGAGCCGTCCTCTCGGCCAGAGGCCTCGGCGTCTGCCGACGACCGGCTTTTCCTGGTTAAAGGTGTGGTGTGGCAAGGTGCGGGTGTCAGGGCAGGCTCACCCGGGGCTCTAGCCTGCGCTGGAGCGGGCGTTCCCACGCACACGCTGCTCGGGGAGACCTTGGTTTGAGTGCCCTGAGTTTAGTGGGCTGGTCCCGCGAGCTGTTCTGTATGGGCTGCATTTACCCCGTTCCCTCCGCAGTTTCTCTCATGTCTCTCTCCGCACCCCCCCTTTCTAACTCCCGCTGTCTCTTTTTTCGTCCCCGGGAAGAGGGTAAGAGTCCCTGTGCCTATTCTGTGCTCTTGGGATTGGTACCCTAAAATGGCCTCAGGAGCCAGAGGTCGTGAGGCCACGCAGGTTTCACAGCCGCTATCATTTACCTTTGCCAGGAGCTTCTTAGCCATCGTTTCTCGAATTTCGAAATTGATGTTTAAATAGTATCTGAAACTTATTTGTGTCCATCTTTTTAACTTAAGCTTTTTTTTTTTTTCTTCCCTCTCCCCACCCGCTTCCTTCCTCCAAAACTCTTGGCAGGTGGGATTTTCCTTGGTAGTGTTGCTGCAGCAGGAATGCTAGCTGGATTTGCCACAACATTGTCCTTGGCTAAAAAGAAAAGTCCTGAGTGGTTCAATAAGGTTTGTGACACAGAAATCCATTCGTAGCATAATTACTGTTTACAAGTCAATGGCAGCTGTTTTGAATAGAAAGTGTTGATGACCTTCATATTACTCTAAGAAGTAAACCAGTATGGGCTTCATAGATTCAAGAAGGGTACAGATTAGTCAGCTGTCTTTATTTTCATTAAAAAGAAGTAATTATGTGCTTTTTAAACTGTTAGTAGAACCAGGCTTTGAAAGCTCCTCCGGTACATTTCTTGTTCACAGCATGACATTAAATCTAAATTTGGGTAAATTGTTCTCAGTTGTAAGAGGCCCCATATTGTATGTAGCACTAAAAAAAAAGCCAATTAAATTCTTGGGACAACACTGCAGTGGGCATTTCTGGCTCAGAGATGTTAAAATGTTGAAATATAGTGCATCTTAGTATAGATGAAACACATAGGTCAGCTCTTTAAACCTGGAAACCATGCATGTTTGTGCAGTACAGCAGCCCCACTCCCTAGAAGATTGCCTGGCACATAGTTGTTGTTTAGTCTCTTAAGTTGTGTGTAACTCTTTTGCTACCCCATGGACTGTAGTCCACCGGGCTCCTCTGTCCATGGGATTTCCCAGGCAAGGAGACTAGAGTGGGTTGCCATTTCTTCCTCCACAGATCTTCCCCACACAGGGATCAAACCCACTTCTGCATTGGCAGGTGGATTCTTTACCATTGAGCCACCAGGGGAGCCCTTAGCACATGGTAGCTGTTCAAAAATTTTGGTTGAATGAGTATAACCCAACTGAGGGCAGAAAATCCTAATTCCATGAGCAAGTTTGAGCAATCACCCGTCATGTACAAGTTGAGTAATTTTCTTCCCATTGTGGTGGTTTTTCTGCATTGTCCCGTTTCTACCCTACCTACATCTTACGGTTTATTTATCCATTAATTTATTTCTTCAATAAATGTTTATTTGGCATCTTTTATGTGCAGGCATTGTGCTAGCTAGGTATAAGAGATACAAAAATGAATAGAACATGTACTCCTCAGGAAGCTAGGTCTGGTGTGGGAGACTATATAAATAATCACAGAAGTAACAATATAATTACAATTTGATATTTTCTTTGGGAAAAGTGTTATGTGAAAAATCATAAACCAGTTGAATTCCTTTTTGACTTGTATTTATCTTTAATGATCTTATATTTAAGCCTTAAGAAAGGCAGGAGACCACACTAAAAGTGCATTTGGTTTCCCCTCTGAATATACTCAGGGTTCATAGGGAGTTTTCCAAATCACTGTTGGGAACTTCATAGTCGTTTCCTCCCTTTGTTACAGAATATTTTCAGAGAAGAAATATATATCTTGTGGCAGAAATCAGTGAAACCTGAGTGATAGTGATGCTTTAATAGTGGAGTTTTGGTTGATTTCTAAATCCAAGTTAACATGATAACTTTTGGGTCACAGATCTTTTGAGAATCTGATGAAAGCTAGTTGATTCTCTCTCAGAAAAAAAAAAAACCACATGTTCACAACTTTGCATTCCATTTTGCAGTTCTAAGATTTGATCCCACATATGGCCTTTATGATCTAACATGGTGGTTTATCAAACTGAGGCCCACAGAACCCTGGGGATTCTTGAGACCTTCTGGGGAGTCTGTAAAGTCAGTTACTGTCGTGATACTGCTAAGCCGCTTGCACTAAAGGTACAGAAACAGTGAAGGATAAAACTGCTGGTGCCTTTGCTGCAGTCGAGGCAGTGGCCCCAGGGTGTACTCACAGGCATTGTGTTCTTCCTTTCCACGCACCTGTGATTAAAGCCATCTTTGCAGAAGAATATCCTTGTTGAAGCAGTAAAATTATTTTTAATGTCTTGACCCTTGAACATAACCTCTTTAATAGTCTGTGTGAAGAAATGGGAAGTATACATAAAGCAGTTTGCATTATACCAAAGTAATATGTTTTTCTCAAGATAAAGCACTTGTGTAATTGAGTTATAGTCTGAACTAGCCACTTTTTTTTCATGGTATATTGTTTTCACTTGAAAGAGCAACTGACAAACTATAGTTATTCAGAAGTAGGTAGACATTTTCTTCAAAATGAACAAAGTGAACCTTCTCTTCAAGCAAGCAATTGTTAGTATTTGTCGCTGATAATAAAATTCCACCCTTTTAAGGTAAAAATTGACTTTAGAAAACTTGTGTCTGCCATTGTGAGCTTGCCAGCTGCTTAAACAGCTGAAGCTTTTTTTGAGATTGATAGTGATATTAATGATGTGATTTTAATATTTAATAAATGATGTCAAGATCACTTCTTTTGGCAAGTCAGTATTTTCTGAGTGATCATGATGCATGGATGAAAGTTCCATTCAAAATGCAAAATAGACCAATGGATTTTAATGTAACAAAGTACAACAATTTATTGATATGATCTTTTATTCCATATTGCAGATCATTTTTAAGAAACTATTTGTCAAGTTTGTGTATATGACAAAGAAGAGAGGCTATTAAAATATTCCTTTTTCCAACCACATACCTGTGTGAGGATAGATTTTATTTGTATGAAAAAAAAAGTGAAAGTGTTAGTTGCTCAGTCGTGTCCGACTGTTTGTGACCCCATGGACTGTAGCCTGCCAGGCTCCTCTGTCCATGGAATTCTCCAGGCAAGAAAATTAGAGTGGGTAGCCATTCCCTTCTCCAGGGGATCTTCCCATCCTGAGGATTGAACCTGGGTCTCCTACATTGCAGGCAGATTCTTTACTGTCTGAGTATTTGTATACTTCAACCAAAAAACCTTGCAACAGATTGAATATAGATGCATGTGTGAAAATCAAGTGCTTTGTTAAACTAGACATTTAAAAGATTAGCAAAAATGTAAAACATTGCCTCTTTTTATACTAAATGTTCTGTAGGATGGTTATTTTAATTCACATAATCAGAAATCTTTGGGATCCAAGTATAAATGGATCCTGAGACCAGGAAATTTGAGCACATCCTCTTTTGGAAGTTAAATATTCTTCAAATAACTGAGTTATTTCAAGACCCATTTAGGTAATGAACAGACAGAAAGGGTGAGTCATCATCCTTCTGGTATAGCTATAACTTCTGAGAAATTATAAGAACAAATCTTTACTTCGATATAATGCAACACAGCTATTTCTGTGATGTAAAGAATGTAGCAAAATATATCAGCTAAGAATGCTCTGTGTGGGAAATAGCTAGATTGAGCATTCTTTTTAAATATCAGAATTTGATTTATATCAGATTCATCCCAAGATTAAACTGAAAAAGAAAAAAAAAACTGAAAACATGAACCTTATTCTTAGGTAAGCTGTTGACTTTCTGACAAACTGAACAATTTGTTCTTGATAGTTTCTTTACCTGTGAATAATAGATTAAATCTTAAGAATACATAGAATATAAAGGGTACCATGTATTTAAGCATAAGAAGTATTATAAATACAAAATAATAGAATAATTTTTGTTTTATCTTTGATATTAAGTATCATAACTACATTGTGATTTGTTAAATTCAACTTCCATGTGCACATGCCTTCATTTTAATTTAAATGAAAAGAATAAACAATGTACTGAAGAAAAATACAGCTTTGATTTATATATATGTGACTAGCATATGTGGTTATATCTAAAGAGCAACATTATTTTTTGGCAAGTCAGTCTTTGCTGCTGCCAGTCAGTCAGTGTTCATTTTTAAAACTCTGAGCAGGCTGTATAAAGGCCATGTGACATATAACTCCAGTGGATAAAGCTTGGTGACTAGACTTTTAAAAACTTATATAATAAGGACAACTCAATTTTTAACATCATTTCCACTAAAATTAGTTTTGGAGTATATGGACAGTAATTGATAATAACTCACTTCCCTCACAGTCAGTTTCTGAGACTGACATACAAATATAGTGTGTACCTTTTTAAAAAAAAAATCTGAAAGTTTGGCAAACCTAAAATTTTGCTGGGAGTATTGCTATGTTATTAAGGGTTGTGTTTATAACCCATCGTTACCTTTTTTACTTAGCAAAACATGTGGATTTATGTAGACTTAAAAGATTTATGTATATCTATAACATATATAGTTTTTGTCCTCAGGGAAATAAATTTTTAATTTAAGTTTCAAAAATAAAACTTTAGCCAGAGCACCTAAACTGAGCCTGGTGTAATAATATCTGGTTAATGATACTGCTTCTGGATGGAAATAAGCCAGTTAGAAGTTGGTGTGTTTATGTGAGTCTGTAGCATCTAGGGAACCACTGAAATTATTGCAGCCTGAGAAAAGGAATAAGATAAGAGAGTAGTATATTGTTTTCGTCACAGAAAATGGCTAAGGAAAGTCTCTTGAGACTCTGGTCCAGACCAGGCTATTTCTGCAAAAAGTATGTCTTCAGATAGGATCTGTTAGGTTCTAGGCATGGAGATACAGATAAACAAAATGTTTCTATGTACTGTGAAGAGCATTCTCAATCACAAATACGTGCCTAAAAAAATACAAAACCCTTATTAAGAATGGGTTGAATAAAAAATAAATGGGTTGAGCAATATAAAGACAATTTTCTAAAAAAGAAAAAAGATTTGAGTCAATGAAAATACATTTCCAGATGAAAGACAGGATGTCACAGATTTTCTCTGACCAGTTAGCTAATGTTTGATGCCATTCTAATGACAGTGGCAGTGAATGGGGTGAGTGGGACTCTTGACAAAATGTTCTAGGGTTTTTCTGGAAGAATTAATAGGTAAAACCTTAAGAAATATTTGATAAAAAGTAATGTGTATGATGTAGATACTTTCTGAATATTACGACTTTTTCTGATTCTGTAATTACATCTATGTGAGTCTGGTATAAAATTCATAGTATTAAAGTAGCTTAGAAACAAACCTCTGTATCTAATTTTCTCAAAAAAGTTTGAGAGGAGGATTAATCCATAGAATGGTGCTGGGGCAGTTGCTAAACTATTGGGGAAGTGAACTCCCTTTAGTTATCAGCTTCCAGCAGGACTAAAATAAATATCAGATGAACTAAAACGCTAGGGGTAAAGACGTTTTTAAACAAAAGTACAGCTAGAAGGTGGAGACGGCAATGGCACCTCACTCCAGTACTCTCGCCTGGAAAAGCCTATGGACGGAGGAGCCTGGTAGGCTGCAGTCCATGGGGTCGCTGAGTCGGACACGACTGAGCGACTTCACTTTCACTTTTCCCTTTCATGCACTGGAGAAGGAAATGACAACCCACTCCAGTGTTCTTGCCTGGAGAATCCCAGGGACGGAGGAGCCTGGTGGGCTGCCGTCTGTGGGGTTGCACAGAGTCGGACACGACTGAAGCGACTTAGCAGCAGCATAGCTAGAAGGAAAGAGAAATGACTGTGACTTGGATGAGGGAAGTTTTAATAGCTTAAAATCTTTAGAATGCATCTTTGACCAAAAACAAACAAGCAAAAAGCAAAATAAAAAGATGAAACTAACCTGGGACTTCCCTGATAGTCCAGTGGTTAAGACTGCGCTTCCACTGCAG
Organism: Giraffa tippelskirchi; assembly: GCF_054371585.1. NCBI lineage: Eukaryota > Metazoa > Chordata > Mammalia > Artiodactyla > Giraffidae > Giraffa > Giraffa tippelskirchi. Next base: position 156,773,472 of record NC_137283.1, on the reverse strand, counting down.
GGGGTGTGGGTTCCATCCTTGGCCAAGAAAGTAAGAACCCATCATAAAAAAAAAAACAAAAAAAAAACACTAGGGAAATATTACAGCACATATGATAGGGCTTCAAAGTACATTAATATAGAAAGAATATACAAATTAGAAGAATTTAAGTATATAACATGAATATGCAATTCAAAAGGCATAAACGTTGGCTCATAACTTGGACAAATACTCATTCTCAGTAACAATAGAAATATAAATTATAAATAGTCTTATATAAATTTCAAAGGTTTTTTTTTAGTGTTTTTAGTTTTCCTGAGACCGTCTGATGCTGGCTAGCTTGAAATGGTCCTCATAAAACAGCATTGTAACTAAGTACAACCTTTTGAAAAACACTTTGTGTGTCTATCAGCTTATAAAATATTCATGCTTCCTCCACTTAGTAATTCTATTTTGAGGAATTTTCCCCCAAGACTTTGTCAGAAATGTAGATAAGTGTTTAGGCACAAGGAATTTTTTAATACAAAACATATAAAAACCTGAAGCTAGTATATATTAATTACAAATGGCTAAGTAAATTATGATGTCAGTGCAGTGTAACGATTAAAAATATTTGAGTTCTTGACACTATGAGAGGATGAAAGTTGAAGGTTGAAAACATTTTAGTGGTGTTAAGTTGTTTTCAAAATGTCAAAATATTTATCATGGTTTACTGGATAATAAGATGGAAGTTTTGGGTTTTTTTTTAATTCATCCTATTTTTTATACATACTAAATTTTCCTCAGTGATTATACAATCAGAAAAAAGTAATATTCAGCTTTTGAGGAAGTTAAAAGTTTTATTTTTGTTTGTTGATGTTTAATGTGTTTTAGCAGACAGGCTCATGGAGAAAAATAATAAATTCTTAATATTTCCTAAATTCTACAGTTTCCTTTAAAATTTTTTCAAAGGATAAATTATATTTCATATTAATTTCAAACTGTGGGAATAAGTGAATGCCTCATAGTTGGTTTCAAGTAGACCCATAAGTATTATCACATCTTCGTCTGTTTCAGCAGTGTGAATATTTGAATTACCCTAAGTAATGATGGTTTTTATTCTAATTTACGCTGTGGATTTGTTTCCACTTAAAAAGATACTTTCATTTACATTTTGTGTTGTGTTGTATTTAGAATCAGAAGTGAGAAATTTCTGACTGAATGGCAAATTCCTGTTAGTCTATAAAGTCAGGCTGCTGAAGTGCTGTAGCTTTTATAAACGGTGAAACCTTAAACAAGTTATTTAATCTCTCTCTGCCTTAGTTTGGTCTTTAGTGAAATGAGGATCATAGTACCTGTCTCACAGAGTGAGGCTGAGTGAATTAATACATGCAAAATGCTTTAGACAGTGCTTATCATATAGTAAAGGAGCAATATAAGCCATATATACACATATCTATCTATCTATCTATATATAAAGCTATATATAATTACCGGGGCTTTCCTGGTGGCTCAGATGGCAAAGAATCTGATGCAGTGCAAGAGAACTGGGTTCAGTCCCTGAGTCAGCAAGATCCCCTGGAGAAGGGCACGGCAACCCACTCTGGTACCCTTGCCTGGAGAATTCCATGGACAGGGGAGTGTGGTGGGTTACAGTCCATGGGGTCGCAAAGAGTCAGACAACTGAGCAACTAACACTTTTCTTTTCATATATAATTATTAACTGTTACATAGTATTTGGAAATACAGGATCCCTGGGAGATTGCAGTCCTGCAATCTTACAAAAAATTAATCTCATTTAGAAATAGGATTAATGGTCATTTAACAGTATAAGGAAAAATGTGGCTTTGATCCTTCTGATCAGTCTAATTTAATCATTAGTATCAGTAGTGAAAAGAAACGTTTAGTATGTGAATACCACTTGTGCAGTTTATTCATAAAACAAGAGATATGGAAAAGTAGCTAACCACATTCAGTAGAACTTCCTTTCCTGCGAGTAGATTGGATGGCCTCCTGCTCTGGGTCCATAAAGCTCTGTTCATATATGCTGTTCTGTTGTTGCCCTTTCCATTTCAGTCATAACTTCTAGCTGTCTGTGTCCCACCCCCAGCCCCACCCCAGGACCGAAGTGTTTTGTCAGAAAGAAGCTACTCTGTGTACCTAGCCTGGCTTCTGGCACAGTGCCTTGCACACTCAGATGTTTGTCAGAGAAATTGTGATTTAAGTTATGCAGTTATTAAGTAGCAGAGCTGGAATTTGAACTTGGATTGGTCCGGTGTCCCAGTTATCATGGTGCTTACCAGAAAGTCATCAATTTCAAACACTCTCAAAATATTTATTCTTTCAAAGTGATGATTTTTACCTCAACCTTTGTGTCTTCATTGCAGGGAAGTATGGCCACAGCTGCCTTACCAGAGAGCGGGTCTTCCCTGGCCTTGCGAGCCCTGGGGTGGGGCTCACTTTATGCCTGGTGTGGGGTCGGTGTGATCAGCTTCGCAGTCTGGAAGGCTTTAGGAGTGCACAGTGTAAGTAACTACAATCCTATAGTTGGTATCTGGAATGTTGATTCTGTTTTGTCCTGCCTAAATCTTCCAGATTTTCAAATTTGTATATAGTTTATTTACTGTCTTGGGAAGTGATGACAGAGAATTGACTGAATTCTTGCTAATAACTAGGCAGCTTGTCATTACTAGTAAATCATATAAATAATTTAAATATTTGAAGGTGGTAAAACTTCAAATATAATTAAAGTAATGACTAATTCATAGCAAATGGTCGTTCTGTATAAATTGGTGAGAGCTACTTGTTCAGAAAAATTATTTAATTTGGAATAGCTTTCTATGCTGTTTGACATCCATATTTATAAACATCGTTGTAAATTAGTTAAGGCATTTTAAAATTGTTATTTCAATTATTAATGTGTTTACACATTATTGGAAAAAGACTTAGTGCCTGTGTGTGTAATTTATACTCCAAGCTGAAGAGCAGTGCATTCAGAATAACGGGAAGTTCTGTGGACCATGCTGTTTGTGACAGGTGAGTGTTGGTAGTGGTTTAGAATGGGTGGCCACAGTAGAGTTGATGAAAAGAAGTTCCAGATATATCAATGTTTCAAAGGTAAGGGCAATAAGGATTTGTTATAAATTGAATATCGGAAGTGAAAGTGAAGTCAAGAATGTCTTTGGTCTGAGGAACTAGGAAATGGATGGGACCAGTGTAAATGGAACAGATATTAGCAGATCATGTGAGGAGCTCAGTCTGGGGCGTGTGAGTTTGGGAGAGCTTTTAAATAGCCAAGAGCCAAGTGGAGAGTCAAATAAGTGGTTAGATACAGACATGTGGAATTCAGGGGAGAGGTCAAGGTGAAGGTATAAGTTGAAGACTCATCAGTATGTGGATAGTATTGAGTTGGCCAAAAAGTTCATTGGGATTTTTCTGTAACATGAGATCAGATGAGCTCACAAAGGCAGTGAGTGCAGAGCAGAAAGAGAAAAGGTCTGAGGAAGGAGCTCTTGGGTGTTTCTAAGGTTTAGAGGTTGAGGAACGAGGAGGTTTCCCTACCAAAGAGGTAGAGAAACCCAGGAGAAGGGTGACCTGGATCCAGGTGAAAAAAGGTGGATGCGGGTACACATCATGTTAGAGGAGAACTGATCATCTGCTGAGCTGGTGACGTGGTGTCATTGGTGGATAAAGCCTGAGTGAAGTGGATGCGAAGAAGAACGGAGGAGAGAGATTGGAGGCAGTGTATGGGCAAGTCTTGAGTTTGGCTCTAAAGGGAAAGGAAGAAATGAGGTCGTAGCTACAAGGGGGAATGGAATCAAGAGAGTGTTTGTTTTTTAAGTTGGTAGAATTAACAGCATGTGTGTGTGCTGATAGGCGTGGGGAAATTGATGCAAGGGAGCGGGGGAGTTGTTGGAGTAACAGGTGTTATTATTGTTCACATTTGGTTTAATCATAACGACATAGGTATTAGTGTACTTTTCACTTAAAATATACTGATAGACAAACAGACGTTGCTTTTTTCCTAGTCTAATGTTTATATTTAAAGTAACTGCCCGATAGTCATTGTAACAATAAAATAGGGATTACTTGGAAAAGAGAACTTGTGGCTGAAGATTTTTTGATGATTTTTATTGTTACCTCAATTTTCCTTTTGATCAGTATAAAATCTCTTCATTTCAGGCATTGTTCAGTTCAGTCCCTAAGTCGTGTCTGACTCTTTGTGACCCCATGGACCACAGCACACCAGGCCTCCCTGTCCATCACCAACTCCCGAAGTTTACTCAAACTCATGTCATTGCGAAGAAGGCTCCAGTACTCTTGTCTGGAAACTCCCACGGATGGAGGAGCCTAGTAGGCTGCAGTCCATGGGGTTGCAAAGAGTCGGACATGACTGAATGACTTCACTTTCACTTTTCACTTTTATGCATTGGAGAAGGAAATGGCAACCTGCTCCAGTGTTCTTGCCTGGAGAATCCCAGGGACGGGGGAACCTGGGGGAGCCTGATGGGCTGCCGTCTGTGGGGTCGCACAGAGTCGGACACAACTGAAGCGACTTAGCAGCAGCAGTAGCAACAGCATGTCCATTGAGTTGGTGATGCCATCAAACATCTCATCCTCTTCTTGTCCCCTTCTCCTCCTGCCTTCAATCCTTCCCAGCATCAGGGTCTTTTCAAATGAGTCAGTCCTTTGCATCAGGGTGCCAAAATATTGGAGTTTCAGCTTCAACATCAGTCTTTCCAGTGAACACCAGGACTGATCTTCTTTAGGATGGACTAGTTGGATCTCCTTGCAGTCCACGGGACTCTCAAGATTCTTCTCCAACACCACAGTTCAAAAGCATCAATTCTGCAGCGCTCAGCTTTCTTTATAGTTCAACTCTCACATCCCATACATGACTACTGGAAAAACCATAGCCTTGACTAGATGGACCTTTGTTGGCAAAGTAATGTCCCTGCCTTTTAATATGCTGTCTAGGTTGATCATAACTTTACCTTCCAAGAGTAAGCGTCTTTTAATTTCATGGCTGCAGTCACCGTCTGCAGTGATTTTGGAGCCCCCCCCCAAAAAATCAGCCACTGTTTCCACATCTGTTTGCCATGAAGTGATGGGACCGGATGCCGTGATCTTAGTTTTCTGAATGTTGAGCTTTAAGCCAACTTTTTCACTGTCCTCTTTCACTTTCATCAAGAGGCTCTTTAGTTCTTCTTCACTTTCTGCCATAAGGGTGGTGTCATCTGCGTATCTGAGGTTATTGATATTTCTCCCGGCAATCTTGATTCCAGCTTGTGCTTCATCCAGCCTAGCGTTTCTCATGATGTACTTTGCATATAAATTAAATAAGCAGGGTGACAATATACAGCCTTGATGTACTCCTTTTCCTATTTGGAACCAGTCTGTTGTTCCATGTCCAGTTCTAACTGTTGCTTCTTGACCTGCATACAGATTTCTCAGATGGTATTCCCCATCTCTTTCAGAATTTCCCACAGTTTGTGGTGATCCACACAGTCAAAGGCTTTGGCGTAGTCAATAAAGCAGAAATAGATGTTTTTCTGGAACTCGCTTGCTTTTTTAATGATCCAATAGATGTTGGCAATTTGATCTTTGGTTCCTCTGCCTTTTCTAAAACCAGTTCACGGTTCACGTATTGCTGAAGCCTTGCTTGGAGAATTTTGAGCAGGCATTGTGCCAGGCATTTTAGACATAGCAGATTATTTAATCCTCTCAATAACTATGAAGCAGATATTAATGTCTCCTGTGTTATAAATGAGGAAATAGGGACTCAGATCAGTCACTTGCCCAAGATCACACAGCTTGTATTTGGCAGAGTCAAGATTTGAAGGCAAATCTGATGGTCCGCAGAACCTAAGCTGTTTCCAGTTTTACCTCGCTTAGCTAAGATGGGCAATAAAGGAGTAGGTCGAAGGGGCCAGGGCAGGGGGACGGAGGGAGTGAATTTGGTTTTGATTGTGGCGTGAGCCACAAAATCTTGATAACTTGACAGATTTTACTGGGTATCCTCAGTGTGAACCTCATCTCCTAACATTATAATTGATCTCAGTCTGCTATAGGATGGGCCATTCTTTTCTCCTATAATATGAGAGCTGTTATTTGAAAACAAATGGGAAAGGTTGCGAGGAAATATGTCTGGTGATAATATGTCAATGAATTATGGGTGAATTTCTCATTTTACTTTTCTTTGTAACTCTTAAATATATATTGCTTTAACAGTAATACTGCTTTTAAAAATAATCCTAGGTTTTATTTTTATTAATTTATGCTGACTATAAAGCCCAATTGCTGGGGAGTTCAATAAACCTCCTGGACCACATATGAAATCTGTTTGGGGGGGAGGTGCATGCAAATAAGAGTAAAGTTATTAAGTTTTTTATTTCTATAAAAATGGCAGTCTGTTAGCACTTCATGTTGAGTGCATGGAATTGATAATATTTCTAGAGTTTAGTAAAGTGAAAGTGAAGTCGCTCAGTCGTGTCTGACTGTTCGCGACCCCATGGACTGTAGCCTACCAGGCTTCTCTGTCCATGGGATTTTCCAGGCAAGAGTGCTGGAGTGGGTTGCCGATTGCTTCTCCAGGGGATCTTCCTGACCCAGGGATTGAACCAGAGTCTCCCGCGTTGCGGACAGACGCTTTACCCTCTGAGCCACCAGATACCCCAGAGTTGAGTAATGTAGGCCATAAATCAAGTAGTGAAGTTTTAAGGTATTTAAAAATATGAACAGTCTGATTTAGAAGTCATAATAAATCAATCCAAATTTTCATAGACCAACAAAATTAGGCTCTGCATTTTATGCTTGAGAACTTGGGCTTTATGGGCTAGACTGTGCTATTTTTTTAAATTTATTTATTTTAATTGAAGGCTAATTACAATATAGTGATGGTTTTTGCCATACATTGACACGAATCAGCCATGGGTGTACATGTGTCCCCCAACTGTGCTATTTTAGTTTCTAGAATGTGAACTTTTTGTTTTATGGCACTGATAAGAGATTATTACCTAAATAAAATATCGGAGGGACAGAATTCTTTGCTGATTGGCACTGTTGATTCTTTAGATTGGCACTTTTGCCATGTCTGAGAAGCCTCACAGAAAAATGAACCCACTGGTAATTTTTTAGGATCCATCTCTTAAAAGCAGAGGTGTTTATTAATTTGTTTATTCAAAAGACAGATGTGGGCCTTCCCTGAGCCTGGCACTGAGCTAAGACAGAGCTCCCAGTAGATAGTATGGGTGATTTTCCAAGGAAATTCTTGTTATATGACTCTGAGGCTTATGGAGAGCATTGTGGTATATTTCAGTTCTGCATTTAGAGAATTTTGATGATAACTGTGATGTTGCCCTGATTCCAGTGATGAACTTTTATTACTATTTACTGCCTCTTACTAGGAAATATCATTCTTCTATGAGGAAGAAAAAGTTTTAGTCAAAAAATGTTGAGCAAAAATGGTCTTGGTCTTTGCATTCACTGAGTATTGAGATTATCATTCTAGATAAAAACATGTAAGTCAGAATCAATTCCTGCTTCAGATAATTAAATTGTAATAATACATCTTCAGTGTAAACCAGTTCTATAAAAAAAGGGTGCCCTCTAGTGGCTGACCTAGAGCAGCTCGCATTCCCTATTTTAATTCACAGCTCCATCTGCTGGCCTAAAAGAGACCATGTTGAAAATGCTTAAAGCAAAGCTTTTTTAAAAATAATTTTATTTACTTATTTTTATTTTTGGCTGTGCTGGGTCTTGGTTGCTGTGTGGACCTTTCTCTAGTTTCGGTGAGCGGCTGCTACTCTCTGGTTGTGGCGCTCTGCCTTCCCAGTACAGAGGCTTCTCATTGTGGTGGCTTCTCTAGTGGGGAGCACGGGCTCTAGGACATGCAAACCTCAGTAGCTGCGGCACATGGACTCGGTGGTTTGGGCACGTGGGCTCAGTAATCGTGGCCCACGGGTTTCGTTGACCCATGGCCTGTGGGGTCTTCCTGGGTCTGGGGTCGAACTCGAACTGCATTGGCAGGTGGATTCTTTACCGCTGGGTGGCCAGGGAAGCCCTAAAGCAAAGCTCTTTAGTTTCTTAGAAGTATTTTGGATTTACTTGTTGTTTATTCATAGTTAGTGTGGAATTTCATTTCACATGGAACATGTTTAATATATCAGATATAAATAAAAATGTTTAATTTACACAATGGTAGATTTAAGAAGACATTCCAAAAAAGGAGAGAGCTAGTGGAAGCTATCTTGTCAGCCAGCTGAAGCAGATCAGGGTGCCCAGGGTTTAAAGTGGGACCCCTGCCTGCCTTTGAGTCAGAATCAGTGCAGGTCCAGCCTGGCATCACCACACCAGCTCCGCCCTGCTCACCAGCTGTGGGCATGGCCTGATTGCTCAGAATGGGCTCATCAATTACTTTGAATTATGGTATTTTATCATGTGACTATTTTATCACAGCAGCTGAACTGTGAAAAGAATGAACATTTAGTATGGGTTCATGTTAAGTTTAGAGACTTGTGGAGATTAAATGCTTTTCAGGCAGTAAGTACGGGCATTAGTGATACTAACTGGTGACCCCTCAATTGTCAAAAGAAAAACCATCCCACCTACAGTTATTTAAATGTTAACTTTTTTACCTTTTATTGTTTATAGTCAGTATAGACTGAGAGGTTGAGCATAATATTTATGGTTAGACTGTCTTGGGTTTTTTTTTTTTCCTTCCCTTTGAAGGAAAAGCATTAGGTGTATAAAAAATACCTGATTAATATGATTGGAATCGTTATAGCTTTTCATGCCTAATGGACCTGTGTTCTACATTTGTTTGAGGTGAGGTTATCTCAGAATACTGGTCAGAATCACCCACTGCTAACATTTACTGTTGTTTGTATAGAATATATTCATGGTAGTTGGTATAGTTAAAATTTACAAGTTATTTACAGTTGTCTTCACAGGAGCTAAACCCTTGATAGTACTAAAACCATGAATGGAAACATTTTCATTGATTGTGAAATACTTTGTTACCGAAGATCTTAATTTAAAAATCAACTTATAAATGGAGTTTTTTTTTTAAACCATGGAATAAGAGGTATTTGTTTTTATTTATATATATTGGTATTTATTTTTAAAGAAAAATATTTAGGACCTATCTTTTTTTAAAACAAAGATGGTTTTGTGTTTTGTAAAAAAATATGTATGCATCGCTTAAAAAGTCAATGTAGAAAAGTTAAAAAAAAAAAAACACCAGAAATCTCTTGAGTTGTAATCACTTATTATAGTAGAAACATCCATTTAGACTTTGTATAGGCATGTTCATATAATTGTAAAATATCTTTTTATTGTACTACTCTAGAACTTTTTTTCACTGAATAGTCATAGGAACATCTTTGCATAGCAGATTATATAAATCTCCATTACTTCTAATGGCTATGTGGTGCTCAATTGTAAGTTATAATTTACTTAATCAGCCAGCAGCATTTAGATTGTAATTTTTTACTATCAGACACTATGGTGAACTTCTATAGGCATACATCTTTTTTGTATTGTGTTTTGTCAAGAAATGTGTTCTAAAGACAAGATCTTATTGTTCAATCAAAGTGTATTTTTTAAAAAATGTTTTTAATATCTGTTGTACATGTCCCCCCAGGAAAATGTATAAAATTTAGAAGATATCAACAATGTATACAAGTTTCCTAGCATCCTTGCCATTAGTGGCTTTTGTTACTCTGAAATTTTTGCCAGTCTGACATATGGAAAATGTCTTCCTTTACGTGTCTCTCTGAGGACCCTGCTGCTGTACAGGCTTTTATGGAAATAATCTGTGGTTGGAGTTGTGCATACTCTACAGCCTCAGTCTTGCCTCCTCATTTAATATAGGTTGCTCTTTTCTCAAAAGCCCAGACCTCTTTTCTTTAAAAAACTAAAAGTTAAACATGTTAAAACATACATATTTTAAACATTTCTCTAAAAATTGTCATTTGACTTTTCCTGTTCTAAGTGAAAGTGAAAATCGCTCTGTCGTGTCCGACTCTTTGCGACCCTGTGGATTATTTCAGTCCATCGTATCCTCCAGGCGAGAATACTGGAGAGGGTAGCCTTTCCCTTCTCCAGGGGATGTTCCCAACCCAGGGATCGAACCCAGATCTCCCGCATTGCAGGTGGATTCTTTACCAGCTGAACCACCAGGGAAGCCCAAGAATACCTGAGTGGGTAGCCTATCCCTTCTCCAGGGGATCTTCCCGACCCAGGAGTTGACCCGGGGTCTCCTGCATTGCAGAAGGATTCTTTACCAACTGAGCTATCAGGGAAGCCCTTTCCTGTTCTAAGGAAGATCTTATTTAAAAATTCTTTTCCATTATGGCTTATTACAGGATACTGAGTGTAGTTCCCTGTGCTCTACAGTAGGACCTTGTTGTCCGTTCTCTGTATATCAGTTTGCACCTGCTAGTCCCAAATTCCCAAGCCAGCCCTCCCTGCCACCTGCAACTGCCAAGTCCGCTCCCTTTGTCTGCTTCTATTTTGTAGATAAGTTCATTTGTGTCATAGTTTAGATTCCACATATAAGTGATAGCCTTTGATATTTGTCTCTCTTTTCCTGACTTCCTTCACTTAGTATTAATATGATAACCTCTAGGTCTATCCATGTTGCTGCAAATGGCATTATTTCATGCTCTTTTATGGCTGAGTAATATTCCATTGTACCTGTATATACCGTATCTTTATGCATTTATCTGTTGATGGATGTTTAGGTTGTTTCCATGTCTTGGTTGTTGTAAATAGTGCTGTTGTGAATAGAGGGGTGCATGTCTCTTTCTGAGTTACAGTTTTCTGTTAATATATTCCCAGGAGCGGGATTACTGGATCGTAATGGCAACTCTGTTTTTTTAGTTTTTTGAGGACCCTCCATCCTGTTCTCCGTAGTGGCTGGACCAGTTTACATCGCCACCAGCAGTGTGGGAGTGTTCCCTTTTCTCCACACCCTCTCCAGCATTTGTTATTTGTAGACTTTTTGATGATGGCCATTCTGACTGGTGTGAGGTGGTACCTCATTGTAGTTTTAATTTGCATTTCTTTAGTAATGAGCGGTGTTGAGCATCTTTTCATGTGCCTGTTGGCCATCTGAATGTATTCTAAGGAAGATCTTTTACAGGGAGGAATATTACACCTCATCTCTGGGACAATATTGGATGTACTCTAATAAAACTTATTTTCTCCAGTCTCTTTTTGGTAGCTGTTGCTAGGAATACTTTTATATTCATATTTAGGCCCATTTCTTAATTACCTTATGACCAACTTGAGGGCTTTTGCTAATTACAGTCAAATCGCTTGACTTTTTGCTAATTTCAGTTTTTACCAACATTCTGGTGTATCTTGTATTAAGTGCATTTATTCTTACACTATGTTGACTCATTTCAAATGAAAGCAGCATTGTAGGGTGAATGCTCAAATGCCATATGTAAAATAAAACTAAGGGAAAGCTTTAGAGTTTTCCACTTCTAAGATATCTAAGAAGGAAGCAGACTTCATGCTATACTATTCATTGGTTTAGGTCAAAGATTAAAAACAAATCAGAATCTCCTGGCAAATTGTTTCATGGTAGCCACTTCTGAGTGGTCTGCAGGGGAAGTCTGAAAAGAGGCTGAAACATTTTTCTACCTCCTAGCCTAATCTAGTTTCAGTGCTTCCAGAGATTTCTACCAGCTTCTGCCTCCAGGAAGAGAGCTTCAGTTTCTTATTCTGCTTACTGCCTGTCAGCAGCCCCAGCCTGGCTTCCTCTTCCTCATGCTACCTCCTTGACCGCTCAGAACACGTCATCATGACATTGCAGAAATGGCTCCATCTGTCAAGCTCTCGGGCCTTCAAACAGCTTAAGCATTGAGGAATGTTTTTCCTGGAATCATTTTTAAATTAATTGGAAGTGGCACTGTGCACCAGTTAAACTCAGGTCTGAGGTGATAAGAACATCTCTATACCCCTTACTTCCCATTCCAGTGCAGCTCTAATGGGTTTGGCATCCCGGTGGTGAGGCGCTCTGTGAATGTGGAGAAGCAATTTGGTAACAGGGAGACCAAATCAAAGGGGCTTGCTCAGCTTAAAATGGGAGATAATGACTGATGTACTTTCTTTTTTCTTTTTTTTTTTAAAGCCAAGGGAGGAGGGAAGAAGGGATTCAACTGTTTTGGCATATTGCCAAGATTCCTCTTAAAAAAACCCACCAGTTTCCTTTTATAAGTAAAATAGGGCCCCCAGCATTTTATACAGGAAGAATTTGCAACAGTTACCAGGAAAGATAAGCTCTGCCATAAAAGCCTTCTTGTTCCAGGCCTGACACAAATCAGGCCTAATTACCTCAAGAATGTTCTCAGTCTTAACACCACTGGAGGGATGATAGCCTTGATTTCACCTGTTTTCTTTTCCTTTGTCCTTACTTTCTTACACTGAGCATAGAAAATTGGGCTCACGTGAGCTGATCTCTAGCCAGAGCATTGTGGAGTGAAGACCTGATAGCGCACACTTTCCCCTTAAGCTTTCTTTTCAAAGGTATCTATTCCTGATTGCTGTGCTGTGTTCAGTCACGTCTGACTCTCGGCGACCCCATGGGCTCTACGCGCCAGGCTCCTCTCTGTCCCATGGCATTTTCCAGGCAAGAATAATGGAGTGGGTTGCCATTTCCTATTCCAACCTATTATTGGTTAGTCACTTAACAAATACCTAGAACTATGAAAAAAAATACATCAATTGGGCTTCCCTGGTGGCTCAGACAGTAAAGAATCTGCCTTCGATGAGGAGACCCGGGTTCGATCCCTGGGTTGAGGAGATCCCTGGAGAAGGAAATGGCAACCCACTCCATTATTCTTGCCTGGAAAATGCCATGGGACAGAGAGGAGCCTGGCGGGCTAGAGTCCATGAGGTCACAAAGAGTCGGACACGACTGAGCAACTAACATTTTCATTTTCAGTTTATCAATCAGAATATGAAATATTCTCTCTAGTTTTCCTGACTGAACTACTTTAACAATTTTAACCGATGTTAGCTGTGATAAGACTTTTGGGGCTTTCATAGCTTTTATTCTTTTTGAACTTTTTCATGATCCTGCTTTGGCTGTTGTTTTTCACTTCCCACCATCCTATTTACTTTAGTTTCCTCCTTTGCCCTTGTATTTTCTCCATGGTTCTGTTCATTCCAGTGGCTTCCTTCACATGCAGACAATTGCCAGGACCGCATCTCCAGCCAGACCCCTGAACTCCTAGCTCATGGGCGCATTTGACTGGACACTGATCTTGGACGTCCCGCTGGGGTCGTGTGTGATTCCACTGGACTGTCATTTACTTCCCATTTCACCCCCTAGCCTACTCCCAGCATCACTCATGGTGAATGGCAGCAGCATGCATCATCCAGCAGTGCTGCCTAGGCTGAAAAGCTGGATTTTACTCATGGCCACACTCTTTCTTCCCGCTCAGTCTGATGTGTCACCAAGTTCAAGTCTTGCTGCTTCTCCACCCCCGCAGCCCCTGTGGTTGGGGGCACCTTCCTGCCCCACGAGTCTTATCACAGCTAACGTCGGTTCTCCCTGCCTCCCACCTGGCCCTGCCATAGTCTTTTCTCCACATGCGGCTAGGACATGCTGGGCTTCATCTTCCCCCCACCTGCCTGCAGCTGAGGTAGGCTGTACCACTCGCCTCTGCCTGCAGCCGTACCATGGATACAGTGGGCCTTTGACATGCCTGTGAGACCCAAGAGGTGTTGCTGCCAAAGCCCCACCCCTATGAGGGCATTGGACCTCCTCCTACCCACTCTGCCCAAGGACCTTGCTCCCGTAATTATCCCCAGTCTTTGCTGATCAACGGCTTTCCCTCTGCTGCAGTGTATAGAGACGTGCTGTAGTCTCTCTCACCTAGAAGTCTTCTCTTCTCCTCGGGCTACCAGCCCATTTGCCTGCTTCCCGTCATAGCAGAGATTTCCTGAAAGAGTTGCATGTGATCCCTGTCTCCACTTCCTCCCCCTTTTGTCCTCAGTCCAGCTTCTTTCTAGCACCCCTGAAACTGCTGGTGTCAGGGCTCCAGTGCCCTGCGTGTTGCAGGGTCCAGGTCTTGTCTTTATTCTTCTGTTACTTGATCCCTCAGCAACATTTGACACAAGTGAGCATTCTCCCCTCCATGGAACGCTTACTCTTGGCTTCTGCACCTTTCACTTCGCCATTTGTGTGTGTCTCCTTTGCTGGCTCCTCCCCTGCAGACCCTGAAGCATTGGCGTGTCTGGGGGCTTCATACTTGGACCCCTATTCTCCATCTGAACTTAGTCCTTGGTGCTGGTGATGTAAAATAATCTACAGTCTAACAATATCCAAATATATAGTTTCAGCCTGACCTTCACGGGTCCACGCGTGGTCCACCTCTTGTGTCTCACGGCATGTCAAAGCCCCAGGTCCTAATCAGAACTCGTGAGTTTCCTCAGCTTCTCCCCAACTTGCTCCTGCCTCAGTCTCTCCCATTTCAGTGAGTGCCACTCCCATCCCCGCAGTCGTTCAAGCCAAAAACCCAGCAGAGAATCGTCTTAGATTTTCTCATTTCCCATCTTTCCCCTCGTTTAAACCATGAGCGCTTGTTAGCCCTGCTGCTAAACATAGCCCGGCTCTTTCATCTCTCTCCACCTCCATTCGTCTTTCTCCTGGTGTATTGAAATGGTTTCTTATCTAGTATCTCAGCTTCACTTTCCCTAGAATTTCTTCCCACACAGGTATGTTTTAAATGTAAGTCACATCATGTCACTCCTTTATCTAGAAACCCTTCAGCATCTCCCGTTGAGGAAGTCTCATAGGATGTAGCCCCGCCAACCTCGCTGACCTCACCTGAGCCCCCACAAGGACCCCTCCCATCCCCCACACTCACCTGGCCCTGCACACCAGCCTTATTTCTGTGCCGAGCCTTTCTAGCTTTGCCCAGGACACTCCTTCCCTGGATCTTTGCATGGCTGGTTCCACGTTGCCATCCAGGGTTTCAGCCCAGATTTATTTCCCCTCCTCCGAGATGCTTCCCCAGACAATCTAATTAATTGTCCGAATGCAAGAGCCTCTTCACTCCCTCCACTCAGTTCCTCTCTGGTGTTACCCGATTTTCTTTTCCTCATAATGCTTGTTGCAAAATGAAATTACACTAACCACTTAAAAATTGTATCTGTCTTTGCGAAAAGAACCTAAATTGTAAGAGGGTGGCACCCTCATTTCCCTTGTTCACTGCTGTGTCCTGGCACCTGTCAGCCTCGCATGGAGGAGGTGCTCTGCGGGGTGAGATCTGATCACGCTGCCGAGTCGTTTCAGTGACTCCCTCTTCCCTTGAGAGTACATTCCAGATTCCCTGATACGGTTTATGAGTCCCCCTGTGACCTGACCCCTGCTTATTCTTTAACTCGTTAATTTTCAGCTGGGGGTGGGGGAGGTGTGGGTGGCAGTTTTGCTGTGTCCCACCCCCAGCCACGAGAGAGAGCTGGCAGTGTCTGGCGGTCCTTGTGGCTGTCATACTGCAGGGGAACATCTAATGGATGGGAGTCAGTGGTGGTTTAGTTGCAAAGTCCTGTCCGACTCTTGGGACCCCATTGACTGTACCCGCCAGGCTCCTCTGTCCATGGGATTTCTCAGGCAAGAATACTGGAGTGGAGTGCCATTTCCTCTTCCAGGGGATCTTCCCGACCCAGGGATCAAACCCCCGTCTCCTGCATTGCAGGCTGCTGCTGAACATCCCACAGTGCATAGGACAGGCCACAAAGAATAGTCTAGTCTGAAATGCCAGGAGTGCCACAGTTGAGAGTCTAGCTGTTCCTCTTATCTTTTGTCATGGTCAGAGGTCTATGAGGTCATGTTCTTTCTACCTACAGAGCCTTGTCCTTGCTAATCGCCCACCTGGAACACCCTTTCCCCTCTTTACTGTTCCAGCTGCTGTTGACCCTGTTCATGGTCTTGATGGAGGCAAATGAAGCTTTAACCTTTACAATGTGAAATTAAGTCTGTTTTGGCAGTTGGGAGTTTTTTATAAAGATAACTTAAGTTTCTCCCTCAAATTGAAAGTGACTTCCATACACAAACATTCTTGTGTCTTCTTTTTTTTTTTGGATGGGTAAAACTATTGTTACGGAGGACTACAGTATTATATGTATTAATCCAATTGCAGAGAATAAATAGCTGAATTAGTAAAACAGCACCTATGCAGTTAGTTTAATTTTTTGACCATAGGCTCTTTCTCACTTTTTAGATATGATTTAGTATGTTTAAACACATATTAATGAATTTTAATTTCTTTGTGCCATGTTTTCCTTTTTAATGATTAACATGAGCAGCTTGCCAGTTGATGTTACAGTATTTGAATACCATAAGTAGGAAGTTGGTCCCTGGGTTGCATTTTGAATTGACATTCTACCTTCGTTCTACTCACGGGACAGAGCTTTGTGGCCCTGCTTTTGTCCTTCCCCAAGCAGTCCCATATTGCTGATGAAAGAAAATACTTTCAGGTTCTGTGGTTTGTAAAGACCCCCACATGAGGATTACAAAGTTAGATAGAGTGTGCATTTATGAGCAATAGAATAACAGCCCACTAATTTTTAAAAAACTACAATTTGCATGTTACGATTTTTAAATCACAAGATTAAAAAAATAATTGTTTATTTTTTCAAAAAAAATATTTCAGATATTTTTGTTTATATAATGCTCTGCTTGCATGCTGGTGAGTTTGTAGCTTGTAATATTAACACGACCCTCATTGCATCTTTTTTTTCTTTTCAAATCCAATTTTGCATGGATTATTTTTTTAAAACTTTCCACAGAACAAAATATTTTAAATAACTTCAAAGGATAAAAATATTTCTTCTGCCATTGCATATTTATTTTACTGTGTTTCTAGCACTGTAGACTCTTTTTAAATTTTATGTTCTAACTTGGTAAAGGTAGATACTAGCTTTGAAAGGGATTAAGAAATCTTTTAGTTTACTCATAGCTTTATCTGAAACTTACTGTGTCAACCTTGCCAAAAAACCCCAAATAGGCACCATTTTCCTTACCCCTTTATTCAAAACTCCACACCAGGTGGATTCTCCAGCCCTGCCTTTCCATCTCATTCTCACCTGTTAGTCCCCAGAGCCTTACTTGACTCAGTTCTATAGTTATTTCCTCATTCTTTTCTACCACGAACAGTGACTGAATCCCTGTGCTAAAGGATGAAGATGCTGTTAAATAAAAGGTGTTCCCTTTGGAGTGACAATTTCATAAGTAATTACGTTTGTGTGTGATAAATCCTGTAGTGGAGAGAGGTACACAGTGGTGGCAGATTTTTAAAAAGTCACTTCTCCTTGGGAGACTGTAAAAGACTTAGGAGAGGGTAGAATATTTGAACTGGATTCCTAGAGAAAAAGGGCAGCGAGAGCTAGGGATGAAAGTCCAGGTGACTTCGTTTATAACCATTCTTGGTTCAGCTGCCCGCTGGTCATCTTTATTTCCTGCTTCCTCCCTCCTAAGTGCTGTAACCAATAGTACTATGGCATAATCCTGCCATCAGCTGTAATATTAAAGTGAATTTGGAATAGATAACTTGAGTTAGAGTTTCCATTCAAAAGGAATAATGAGCCACCTAAGATAGAAGGTCATTAGGGAGCTGGCTTACTATAGCTGACTTTCTCCATTTTGGGGGAGTCCTAAGTCATCTCTTCATCTTTTTTAGTTCTTTCCTTCTTATCTCAAGTCTTATTATAAATAAAAGGCTGCGTTTGAGATACTTTTATAGAGTGTTATTTTTTCAAAATAGATTTATTTGTGGCTAAGGGGAAAAACTGAAGAGGCAGCTGTCATAGTGATTGTATTTCTGCAGAGGTTTGAACTCTAGGAAGAAAATTAATGTAGAAAGAATCCATCTAACTAAGTCTTTATGTCCTTGAATTTCATCCTCAAGAACACTTATAAGGAAAATGACTGGTCATTGAAAGGAGTCATTGTAGGAAGAAGGTGGGAGCAGGCATCAGGTTAAAACATTTCAAGCTATGACTTAGATAAAAGAAACAGTAGGTATCAGAAGTTGGTGTTTTAAGAGGATTCCTCTAAGATGTCAGCCACCATTAAATGAAGATCATTTAAAGGATTCCACTTTTTGACAAATGGTTACCATATATCTGACCACCAGGGTGAAGAGAATTCATGTATGTGGTGCTGTTACTATTTTATATATCATGGAGCTTGTGCTGTACTGTCTAAACAGGGTGCCAGCAAGTCATCCTGAAGCAGGATGCAGGAGCTCTGCTAATCACACTTTCCTCACCCCTCACCAGCTCCTTGGCTTGCTGTTCCTCTCCTCCTGTACTGCAACTCAGTGGCAGGAAGAGTGAGAAGAGCTTTTCAAGTCTGAGTATAAAACATTCATTTTGTCAAGATTTAGTATTCTAAAATGGAATATATGTATATATGCATATACACAAACACAGTATTTTTTTGTACATATACACAGGTTTTTCTTTTTTCCTGTGAGGAGGCTGCATATCCAAGAGCTCCATTTGTTGTTGCTGTTTAGTTGCTCAGTGTGTCCAGCTCTTTGTGACCCCATGGACAGCAACCCGCCAGGCTCCTCTGTCCAGGGGATTTCCCAGACAGAGAATACTTGAGTGGGTTGCCATTTCCTTCTCCAGAGAGTCTTCCCGACCCAGGGGTTGAACCCACATCTCCTGCTTGGCAGGTGGATTCTTCACCACTGAGCCAACAGGGAAGCCCAAGAGCTCCATCAGGGGAGAGCATACCACTTTCTTAGATGAGAGGAAAGCTTTGAGAAATCATTACATGGTCAGACTTATGTTTATATAAGTGAGGAGAAAGTACCATTATTTTTATTTGGACTTACATAGTTTATTGGGTTTAAGGGTGTGTGTGTGTGTAGGTATGTGTATACGAATATATGTACATTATTTCATCAAATGTAAATTTTTTACTTTGTTAGAAATTTGAAAGGAAGTTCGTAAGACTGACCAGATACGCAGAGGACTGTAAGATACTGATGCCATGTTGTACTAACTACTTTAATCAGCAATTTGATTTGTGTGTGGGTCAAAATTTGCCATTTTAAAGACATTTAAGATATATTATCATCATCTTTTTATTTGAGAAGTCATTTGTGATCACAACTCTTGACCAGGAGCTTTCCTTTTCATGAGAGAGAAGTAACCCTGCGAGTTCTTACTGTTTGGCTCACAGTGGGCTCCTTCCCTCTGTCGTCAGGATCCTGCGACTCTCCCACAGTTACGGTCCTGATTGGCATAAAGGCAGCGGAAGTCTTTCCAAATAGAAGGTTCTTGAAATGGGTACAATGGGAAACAGAAGGCCTGCTTTTCCTGCAAATGCAGGAAAATGGTGCAGGAGGCCATTGGGAGGCAAAGGATTTGCACCTGATTGATTATTCTTGGCAGGAATATCGTTAAGAATATTTAACCGTATTTTCATGTGTACTTAATGGAAATATTTTTATTGGCATATGTTGTAAAAAACAGAAAATCAGTAATCCCAAGGATCTGGGTTGGCTCATTACACATACTAAGTATTGGAGAGAATTAGTGGGTTTCTAAAATTTTTCACTCCAGAATTCATTTGCTAAAGTAGCGTCCCCTTTTGATCGTTTCAGTTCAGTTCAGTCACTCAATCGTGTCTGACTCTTTGTGACCCCATGAATTGCAGCACGCCAGGCCTCTCTGTCCATCACCAACTCCCGGAGTCTACCCAAACCCATGTCCATCGAGTCAGTGATGCCATCCAACCATCTCATCCTCTGTCGTCCCCTTCTCCTGCCCCCAATCCTACCCAGCATTAGGGTCTTTTCCAATGAGTCAACTCTTCGCATCAGGTGGCCAAAGTATTGGAGTTTCAGCTTCAACATCAGTCCTTCCAATGAACACCCAGGATTGATCTCCTTTAGGATGGATTGATTGGATCTCCTTGCAGTCCAAGGGACTCTCAAGAGTCTTCTCCAACACCACAGTTCAAAAGCATCAATTTTGCGGTGCTCAGCTTTCTTCACCGTCCAACTCTCATATCCATACGTGACCACTGGAAAAACCATAGCCTTGACTCAGTTCAGCTCAGTTGCTCAGTCGTGTCCAACTCTTTGCGACCCCATGAATTGCAGCACGCCAGGCCTCTCTGTCCATCACCAACTCCCAGAGTCTACCCAAACCCATGTCCATCGAGTCGGTGATGCCATCCAACCATCTCATCCTCTGTTGTCCCCTTCTCCTCCTGCCCCCACTCCTACCCAGCATCAGGGTCTTTTCCAATGAGTCAACCCTTCGCATGAGGTGGCCAAAGTACTGGAGTTTCAGCTTCAACATCAGACCTTCCAATGAACACCCAGGATTGATCTCTTTTAGGATGGATTGATTGGATCTCCTTGCAGTCCAAGGGACTCTCAAGAGCCTTCTCCAACGCCACAGTTCAAAAGCATCAATTCTGCGGCGCTCAGCTTTCTTCACTGTCCAACTCTCACATCCATACATGACCACTGGAAAAACCATAGCCTTGACTAGATGGACTTTTGTTGGCAAAGTAATGTCTCTGCTTTTAAATATGCTATCTAGGTTGGCATATAACCTTCCTTCCAAGGAGTAAGCGTCTAGCCCCAAAAAATAAAGTCTGACACTGTTTCCACTGTTTCCCCATCTATTTCCCATGAAGTGATGGGACCAGATGCCATGATCTTAGTTTTCTGAACCTTGAGCTTTAAGCCAACTTTTTCACTCTCCTCTTTCACTTTCATCAAGAGGCTCTTTAGTTCTTCACTTTCTGCCATAAGGGTGGTGTCATCTGCATATCTTGAGGTTATTGATATTTCTCCCAGCAATCTTGATTCCAGCTTGTGTTTCTTCCAGCCCAGCGTTTCTCATGATGTACTCTGCATATAAGTTAAATAAGCAGGGTGACAATATACAGCCTTGACATACTCCTTTTCCTATTTGGAACCAGTCTGTTCCATGTCCAGTTCTAACTGTTGCTTCCTGACCTGCATACAGGTTTCTCAAGAGACAGGTCAGATGGTCTGGTATTTCCATCTCTTTAAGAATTTTCCACAGTTTATTGTGATCCACACAGTCAAAGGCTTTGGCATAGTCAATAAAGCAGAAATAGATGTTTTTCTGGAGCTCTCTTGCTTTTTCGATGATCCAGCGGATATTGGCAATTTGATCTCTGGTTCCTCTGCCTTTTCTAAAACCAACTTGAACATCCGGAATTTCACGGTTCACGATGAGTGCAATTGTGCGGTAGTTTGAGCATTCTTTGGCTCAAAAATTTGACCCTTTGTTGAGGCCTTTTAGAGGTCACGCGAGCTGAGCCCGCCTTGCGCAGCCGCAGTAGCAGCATGGAGGGCGTGTCGCGAGGCCCCGGTCTGCGCAGCCGCAGTGAGGGCTGAGAACCAGCCAACGGTCACAGCTCGCTCCTTTCGAGCGGTTAAGGGTGCCTGCTGCTTTCTGCTTTCACCTCTGAAGTGAATAGCCATGAGCTGGACTGTGGGAATCCTGCGGGCCAGCCAGAGAGTGGGCTCTGTGAGGGCGAATTTCTTGTGCCCGGGAATGGCCCTAAGCCCCCGCCCGCCGGCAGGCATCCCCCTCGGGGGCACCTGGGCCGTGGCCCCCACGTCCAAGATGGCGACGGTCAAGTGTGAGCTGATGAAGAATTTCAGTTCCGAGGAGCCTGTTCGCAACAGTAAGATCTCCATCGTAGGAACTGGATCGGTTGGCATGGCCTGTGCTATCAGCATCCTATTAAAAGGCTTGAGCGATGAACTCGCCCTGGTGGATGTTGATGAAGGCCGACTGAAGGGTGAGACGATGGATCTTCAGCATGGCAGCCCTTTCGTGAAAATGCCAAACATTGTTTCCAGCAGAGATTACGTTGTCACCGCAAACTCCAACCTCGTGATTATCACGGCAGGTGCACGCCAGGAAAAAGGAGAAACACGCCTTAATTTAGTCCAGCGAAATGTGGCCATCTTTAAGTTAATGATGTCCAGTATCGTTCAGTACAGTCCTCGCTGCAAACTGATTGTGGTTTCCAATCCAGTGGATATCTTGACGTACGTGGCCTGGAAGTTGAGTGCCTTTCCCCAAAACCGTGTTATTGGAAGTGGTTGTAATCTGGACACTGCCCGTTTCCGATTCTTGATTGGGCAAAGGCTTAGTATCCATTCTGAAAGCTGTCATGGGTGGATCCTTGGAGAGCACGGAGACTCGAGTGTTCCTGTGTGGAGTGGAGTGAACATCGCCGGTGTCCCTCTGAAGGAACTGAACTTAGATATAGGAACTGATAAAGATCCCGAGCAGTGGAAAAATGTTCACAAAGATGTGGTTGCTAGTGCCTATGAGATTATTAAAATGAAAGGTTATACTTCTTGGGCCATTGGCCTGTCTGTAGCTGACCTAACAGAAAGTATTTTGAAGAATCTTAGGAGAGTGCATCCAGTTTCCACCAGAATTAAGGGTCTCTATGGAATAAATGAAGAAGTATTCCTCAGTGTTCCTTGTATTCTGGGGGAGAGTGGTATTACCGACCTTATAAAAGTAAAGTTGGCCCCCGAAGAAGAGGCTCGTCTGCAGAAGAGTGCAAAAACACTTTGGGATATTCAAAAGGAGCTTAAGTTTTAAAGTTATTTAAAACTAACTACCATTCTGAAGTTACTGAAGAAAGATAGTGGTTATGGACTTGTGTATGTCTAGTTTCTGAATAAACTTGAATTCCTAAAAGTTGGAAACAGGGATAGTGACTCCCCTTTATTTAGCTTCCCCCCCTTTTATTTAGCATCCAGATGCTAGGTAATACTTTTTAACAGTTCCTAAGTGCATCAAATAAGGTACTAATGATTGTACCAACTGTACCAATCATGGTACCAATGATTTACCAGTCCTCGCTTTATATGTGTGTGTGCATGTAGAGTTGCCAATTGTTCAAAAAAAATGTGGGATGCAGGTGTTTGTTGTGTTACAGAAATTCTGATTCTTTTCATTAAGTACATGGTTCATTCTTTTGTTCTGGGTGCCTTATACCTATGTTCATTTATAAGTAACTTCCTATACAGTGTGAAAATAAATGTATACACAGAAGCTCTGTTATTGAACCATCAGTATCTTCATTCCCCTGTGACTATCAGCCAGGCAGGCTTTAAAAAAAAGGGGGGGGCATCATAAAATGGGAGTGCAAGCAGGTCCTGTGTGTTCTGTGTTAGTGCACGCTCATGTATGTGTCCCAGTGAAGCAGGATCATTAGGTAAAATATGAAAATGATAGTGATTTGGTTGGTAACTATTATAAAGTATTTCTCAATATATATATACTTTCTATTGAAGTATAGTTGACATAACAGTGTTTCAAGTGTACAGCAAGGTGATTCAGTTATACATATACACATATTATTTTTCAGATTTTCCGTTATAGGTTATTACAAGATACTATAGTTCCCTATACTATACAATAAATCTGTTGCTTGCTGCATATTTTTTTAAATTAGAAATCTAGTATTCTAGTCATATTAAGTCAAACCAGTGGAGTCAAAATTTCATAAATTTTTTATTATTTAATGCAGTAAAATATAAAGCTTTTAGGAAGAGGCCTGACAGTCATAGGTGGTTCAGTTACTAAAAATAAAGGCTGATTGAAATAGTTTTAGAACTGCTGCTGAGAACCTGACCTGTTAGCACGTTAAATCAAGAAGCATGTTATAAATTGTTCTTATTGGGCTGAGTCTTAGCTGCAGAGCATGCCCTGGCCCTAAGACACTTTAGGGTCATCCCTGTTGCTCAGTTTACTGCACATTAACAGAAAGCTTTTGCTTTTGAATTGTGCCCTGTTGTTAATCATTGTCATAATAATTGACCATTTTTAATGAGTACTTCAGTGATTGTATTTCTCAGAAAGTTACACATTCACTTTTTATTCCTAAATCAATTGACTTTACTACAGATTCTAGACTGTACGGGTGTGATACAGTGAAGGTTTAGGAGAAAGATGCTTGTCTGACCTTTACCTAAATAATGGGACTAATAACTTAGAAAACGAGAATCTTAGCCTTCCTAATGCAAATGAATATTAAATAAATTACATGGTATGTTCAGACATTCTCAGATTTATGTATCAACAGGCCTAATCAAAAATTGAAACATACCAGCAGCTCCTCTCTAAATTAAGCCTAGTCCTGCTTAGTTCAGTTTTACTAAGTAGACATAGGACTATAATCCACCCCCAAAAAGCTGACTCTTTACTTAACCAAGCTGATCAGAGCTCCCACACTAGTTCATTGAAAATATCAAAATGTTCTGATTTCCTCGGAAGCTGTGTCATATAATGGGATTAATCAATGTTCTGAGCTCCCTGAAGGTGGGAAGAGTGGTGGTTTGGTTTTTCCAGGTGATTCTAAAACCTATTGAAGCTTAATTAACACCAAGTTTCTCTTCCCCTTTGTCCAACCCTTAAGTTTTTATTCTTCCATATTTTAGCCAAATTTAACATAATAGTGAAGGATATCGGAGCTGCCTTAGGTCTGTTCTGTGATTTCTCTTCACCAGCTATGTCAGTCAGGATAGGCTGGGTTATACTACAGTAAAAGAATAATCTCCAACTGTGTGGCTTAAAGGTGTATTTCTTTCCTAAAATTCACTGGGTTTATGCAGCTCCCGAGGGAACCTGTCCTCCACAGGCTGGCTTCATACCTCAAGTTTCTTTCATCTTGAGGCACCACTGCAGCGATTCCGTGGTTGCTTTGGGAAGGGAAGAGAGGCCTGGAGGCTGGAACACTTGGAGTAATATGCTTCACCTTGGAAGTGACACGCATCTCTTTTACTGATATTTCATTAGCCAGGATGAGTCACATAGTTGCCTAACTTCAAGAGGGTAGAGAAGTATTGTTCACTCAGTCGTGTCTGACTCTTTGAGACCCCAGGGACTGCAGCACGCCAGGCTTCCCTGTCCTTCACTGTCTCCCCAAATTTACTCAAACTCATGTCCATTGAGTTGGTGATGCCATCCAGCCATCTCATCCTCTGTTGACCCCTTCTCATGCCCTCAACCTTTCCCAGCATCAGGGTCTTTTCCAGTGAGTTGGCTCTTGACATCAGGTGGTCACAGTATTGGAGCTTCAGCTTCAGTCCTTCCAATGAATGTTCAGGATTGATTTCCTTGAGGATTGACTGGTTTGATCTCCTTGCTGTCCAAGGGACTCTCAAGAGTCTTCTCCAGCACCACAGTTCAAAAGCATCAATTCTTTGGCACTCAGTCTTCTTTATGGTCCCACTCTTACATCCATACATGACTACTGGAAAAACCATAGCCTTGACGACAGACCTTTGTCAGCAAAGTGATGTCTCTGCTTTTTAATATGGTATCTAGGTTTATCATAGCCTTTCTTCCAAGGAGCAAGCGTCTTTTAATTTCATGGCTGCAGTCACCATCTGCAGTGATTTTGGAGCCCCCCCCCAAAAAAGTCTGCCACTGTTTCCACTGTTTCCTCATCTATTTGCCATGAAGTGATGGGACCAGATGCCATTATCTTAGTTTTTTGAATGTTGAGTTTTAAGCCAGCTTTTTCACTCTCCTCTTTCACTTTCATCATGAGGCTCTTTAGTTCCTTTTCATTTTCTGTCATTAGGGTGGTGTCATCTGCATATCTGAGGTTGCTAATATTTCCCCCAGCAATCTTTTTTTTTTCTCCCAGTAATCTTGATTCCTTTCAGCTTGTGATTCCTCCATCCCAGCATTTCGAATGATGTACTCCACATGTAAGTTAAATAAGCAGGGTGACAATATACAGACTTGACATACTCCTTTCTCAATTTTGAACCAGTCCATTGTTTCATGTCTGGTTCTAACTGTTGCTTCTTGACCTGCATACAGGTTTTTCAGGACGTACGTAAGGTGATCTGGTATTCCCATCTCTTGAAGAATTTTCCACAGTTTGTTGTGATCCACATAGTCAAAGGCTTTAGTGTAATCAGTAAAGCAGAAGTAGATGTTTTTCTGGAATTCCTTTGTTTTTTCTATGGTCCAGCAGATGTTGGCAATTTGATCTCTGGTTCCTCTGCCCTTTTTTTCTTTTTTGAAAAATGCCACGGGAATTTTTATTATTATTAACACCAAAAACGTTATGTATTGGGGTGCAGCCAGTTAACAATGTTGTGATAATTTCAGGTGAACAGTGAAGGGACTTAGCCATACATACACATGTATCCAGTCTCCCCCAAACTCCCCTCCCATCCAGTTCTCTGCCTTTTTAAATCCAGCTTGTACATCTCAAAGTTCTTAGTTCATGTACTGCTGAAGCCTAGTTTGACGGATTTTGAGCATTACCTTGCTAGCATGTAAAATGAGTGCAATTATGTGGTAGTTTGAACATTCTTTGGTATTGCCCTTTTCCAGTCCTGTGACCACTGCTGAGTTTTCCAAATTTGCTGGCATATTGAGTGCAGCACTTTCACAGCATCATCTTTTAGGATTTCAAATAGCTTAGCTAGAATTCCATCACCTCCACTAACTTTGTTTGTAGTAATTCTTCCTAAAGCCTGCTTGACTTCACACTCCACGATGTCTGGCTCTAGGTGAGTGATCACACCATCGTGGGTTATCTGGGTCATTAAGACCTTTTTTGTACAGTTGTTCTGTGTGTTCTTGCCACCTTTTAATCCTTCTGCTTCTGTTAGGTCCTTACCATTTCTGTCCTTTATTGTGCCCATCTTTGCATGAAATGTTCTCTTGGTATCTCTGATTTTCTTGAAGCGATCTCTAGTCTTTCCCATTCTGTTGTTTTCCTCTACTCCTTTGCATTGTTCACTTCAGAAGGCTTCATCTCTCCCTATAGAGAGAAGTATTACCCCCTGTATCCAGAAGCAGATGAGTACTGGCTGTCAGTAAACACTAGGATTGGAATAAAAACTGACCTTTCCCAGTCCTGTGGCCACTGCTGAGTTTTCCAAATTTGCTGGCATATTGAGTGCAGCACTTTAACAGCATCACCTTAGCATTCTGTATAACATGGTCACCATTGCAAGAAGTACATGTTTCAGGCTTTTAAAGTCATTTTTAGGGAAAGGAGGCACATGAGTAGAAGTTGTAGAGGTCTTTCCAGGCCGCAGAACCAGAGTGGTTGTGGGGAAAGAGCCTGGATGTCAATGAGGCAATTGTACTTATAAATCAGATCACCATGGGTGGGTTAACCTCTCTGACCTCTGGTTTCTCGTATATAAAGTGGTGGTCCTCATTTCTGCCACAAAGAATTGTGAAGGCTAAGTAAAAGCCTACTGCTTGGTGTCTGGCACATAAGTGATCTTAAATGGCAGACATTATTCTTGTTCAGAAAACATTTACAGTCTTACTCGGTTTTATCAAGAAGCTGAATTTCCAGGCTCTTCAAAATTCCCATTGGCACTGTAATTATTGATACATCCAAGGGCTTTCTCATCAGTTGGTCCTATAAAGCTTTCATTATTCTAACCTCAGCACCGAGGCTGGCAGCCATCCTGTACCTGCAAGTGAGAAAATTGAAGCTAAATGAGCTATTCAATGGCAAAGACATTTTAAAACTTGGAGCGCTTAATTCCAGTAGCTGTCTATTTATTAGATACTATAAGGGTTTTCTCAAATTCATTAAATTGGGGACATAGCCTCAGCTTTTAAGTAATTTTTCAGCACACTATATATAACACCAAAAGTTTTCATGTTGTTCTTTTCCTTGCCAAGACAGACATGGTAAATGTGTAGTAATATTCCATGGTTCACTCCTGGCATACTGGCTAAATCGCCCTTCAGAAAGCTGTTGCAGTGTGAATGTGAGTAGTAACATTATTGGAGACATAATCTTGAATCTATTCTAAACCTGGAATATCAGTCAGAAAATCCATATTAGTGACAAATTACTTGTAATCATCTTCCTATTGTCATAATACTCTGAGAACTGCTGCCTTAGAGACTGCTCAGTTCAGTTCAGTTGCTTAGTCGTGTCCGAGTCTTTGTGACCCCATGGACTGCAGCACGCCAGGCCTCCTTGTCCATCACCAACTCCTGGAGTTTACTTAAACTTGTGTCCTTTGAGTCAGTGATACCATCCAACCATCTCGTCCTGTCGTCCCCTTCTCCTCCTGCCTTCAGTCTTTCCCAGCATCAGGGTCTTTTCAAATGAGTCAGCTCTTTGCATCAGGTGGCCAAAGTATTGGAGTTTCAGCTTCAGCATCAGTCCTTCCAATGAACAACCAGGACTGATCTCCTTTAGGATGGACTGATTGGATCTCCAAGGGACTCTCAAGGGTCTTCTCCAATACCACAGTTCAAAAGCGTCAGTTCTTCAGCACTCAGCTTTCTTTATAGTCCAACTCTCACATCCATACATGACTACTGGAAAAACCATAGATTTGACTAGACTGACCTTTGTTGGTAAAGTAATGTCTCTGCTTTTTACTATGCTGTCTAGGTTGGTCATAGCCTTTGGTCATAGCCTTTCTTCCAAGGAGCAAGCGTCTTTTAATTTCATGGCTGCAGTCACCATCTGCACTGATTTTGGAGCCCCCCAAAGTAAAGTCAGCCACTGTTTCCCCATCTATTTGCCATGAAGTGATGGGACCAGATGCCATGATCTTAGTTTTCTGAATGTTGAGTTTTAAGCCAACTTTTTCACTCTCCTCTTTCACTTTCATCAAGAGGCTCTTTAGTTCTTCACTTTCTGCCATAAGGGTGGTGTCCTCTGCATATCTTGTTTCCAGCTTGTGCTTCATCCAGCCCAGCGTTTCGCATGATGTACGATATACTCTGCATATAAGTTAAATAAGCAGGGTGACAATATACAGCCTTGATGTACTCTTTTCCCTATTTGGAACCAGTCTGTTATTCCATGTCCAGTTCTAACTGTTGCTTCCTGACCTGCATACAGATTTCTCAGGAGGCAGGTCAGGTGGTCTGGTATTCCCATCTCCTTAAGAATTTCCAGAGTTTGTTGTGGTCCACACAGTCAAAGGCTTTGGCATAGTTAATAAAGCAGAATTAGACATTTTTCTGGAACTCTCTTGCTTTTTCAATGATCCAGCAGATGTTGGCAATTTGATCTCTGGTTCCTCTGCCTTTTCTAAATCCAGCTTGAACATCTGGAATTCACAGTTCACGTACTGTTGAAAAGACTGCTACTTTCTGATAATATTGCAGCCCAGCACTGTTGGACACAAACACTGAGATTCAAGGATGAGGCTCGTGGAGCAGTGGGCTCACTGCCTAGGAGTGCCGTTCATGTCCCAGTCTTTGAGGAGAGCATCCTGGAGTTGTGCAATATGCAGTGGCCCTGTTTAGAAGGGTAGGCTTGTGGTCTGTAACCACAGAGAAATTCTCCTTGGTCAGAGAAGAAGAGGGATGAGGAGGACTGCAGGGAAGAATCCCAGAGTCTAGAAAATGCTTCAGAGTGAGACTGAGTTGCTGGATGGATACTCAGGTCCCCAACATGCCCTGTCTTCACCAGACTTCTGTGGTGTTAGGGTAGGGGGATGGTTTTGTGGCAGTAGCTGTAATTATTATCATGGAACTCAGTGTATTTACTTTATAATTTGCTTAAATGTACTCAGTCCCTAAGTCTTTTGTCAAGCACAATTTTAAGCAGAGGGATGTTCTGTTGACCAGTGATAGAGTATCACTGATAAGACCAACACCTCTGATCTGCATATCAGAAATTGAAACAGGCAGCAAAAAACTAAAGGTCTTCATTTAACTATCCATGTACCATAAATAGTACAAGCTTAAAAACTTTCTATGAGCCTTTCTGCTGAAAGCGACTTGAGGCCCTGTTTATAAGGAGATGCTGGGTTTCCATTTCCACAGGTGTAAAATTTAAAAGGTTTTTTCAGTGAAGTATAGGTTATACACAATATTATATAAGTAACAGGTGTACAAAATAGTGTTTCATGATTTTAAAGGTTATACTCCATTTATAGTTACAAAATATTGACCATATACCCTGTGTTGTACAGTATATCCTTGTAGCTTATTTTATACCAGTAGTTTGTACGTCTTAATCCCCTACCCTTGTGTTGCCCCTCCCCCCTTCCCTTTTCCCAGTGGTAACCACTGGTTTGTTCTCTATATCTGTGAGTCTTATTTTCTTTTTTTGTTGTTGTTATATTCACTAGTCTGTTGTATTTTTTTTAGATTCCACATATAAGTGAGATCATCCAGTATTTGTCTTTCCCTGTTGGATTTATTTCATTTAGCATAATACCCCCCAAGTCCGTCCATGTTGTTGCAAATGGCAAAATTTCATTTCTTTCTATGGCTGATTAGTATTACAGTGTATATATACCACATTGTCTTCATCCATTCATCTGTTGATGGAGACTTATGTTGGTTCCATATCTTGGCAATCGTAAATAAGGCTGCTAAATGAGTATTGGGCTGCCTGTATCTTTTTGAATTAGTGTTTTTTTGGATATATTCCCAGGAGTGGAATTGCTAGGTCATATGGTAGTTTTCAGTTTTCTGAGAAGCCTCCATACTGTTTTCCAGAGTGCCTACACGAATTTGCCAAATTATACCAATAGTGTACAAGTGTGCCCTTTTCTCCAGATTCTTGCCAACATTGGTTATTTGTGTTCTTTTTGAAGACAGCCATTCTGACAGGTGTGAGGTGTTACCTCAGTGTAGTTTTGGTTTGCATTTCCCTGACGATCAGGGATGTTGAGCATCTTTTCATGAGCCTGTTGGCCATCTGCATGTCCTCTCTGAAAAAATGTCTATTCATGTCCTCTGCACATGTGTAATTGGGTTGTTTGATTTTTTAAATTATGAGTTGTGTGAGCTGTTTATACTTGTTGGATATTAACCCTGCGTCAGTCATATCATTTGCAAATATATTCTCCCATTCCGTAGGTTGTCTTTTTACTTTGTTGATGGTTTCCTTTGTCGTACAAAACCTTTTAAGTTTAATTAGGTCTCATTTATTTTTGCTTTCATTTCCTTTGCTTTAGGAGACAAATCCAAAAATATATTGCTGCGATTTATGTCAAAGAATGTTCTGCCTATGGTTTCCTCTAGGAGTTTTATAGTTTCCAATCTTACATTTAGGTCTTTAACCCATTTTTAAATTTTTGTGTATGGTGCTAGACAATGTTCTAATTTCATTCTTTCACTTGTCCAGTTTTTCCCAGCAGCACTTACTGAAGAGGCTGTCTTTTTTCCATTGTGTATTTTTGCCTCCTGTGTTGCAGATTAATTGACCATAAGTGCATGGGTGTATCTCTAGGCTCTATTCTATCCCATTGATCTGAGTGTCTATTTTTGTGTCAGTACCATGCTGTTTTGGTTGGCCTCCTGTCCAGTTGGTTGCCAGACCCTGCCTTGTGTGGAAGCTGCCAGCTGCTGGGCTGGGTCACGAGGCAGCTGACTGCAGAACCTCAGGGGGCCCTGGGGCTAGTACTGGCGTGTGGAGTCAGAGTCTAGAAGATCCTGGGGCTGTTGTCTGCCCACTGCCGGGTGAAACCAGGTCCTGGACTCAGTGCTCAGAGTACCGGCAGGCGGAGCCAGCCCTGGAGTCTGGTTACAGGGCCGAGGGTCTCAGAGCTGGTGTTGGATCCCTGGTTGGGGTTGGGGATGAGGGCAGGCAGGGGAGATGGTTCCTGACTCAGTTGGGTTGGCCTGGTGCTGGGGAGACAGGCTCCATAGGCTGCACGTCGGTAGTTTTCCTGCGTCTGGTGCCTGCCCCCGGTGGAGGAGGCTGGTCTGGAGGCTAGAGCAGGCTCCTGGAGGGCAGGGCCAGGCCCAGGGGGCTCTGGGGCCGGTGCCTGCCCACTGCTGGGTGGAGCGGGGTCCTGGACCCTCTGGTGGACAGGGCTGTGTCTAAATCAGGCGACTGGGCGCAGGAGGTCTTCAGGCAGCCTGCCTGCTAGGGGGTGGGGCTGTGTCCCCAGCCCCATTGGTCGCTTGGCCCGCGGTATCCCTGCAGTGGGTCAGGCCTTGGCAGTGATGAGCTACAGGGAGGATCCCACACCGGCGCCACCAGCGCCAGTGTCAAGTGGTAGAGGGAGGTCCCAGGAGTGCTGCCCCCGTCTGTGCCCCACTGTGGGCCGCAGTGGCCTCCTAGCTCTCCAGGAGACGCTCCAGGACTGGCAGCTGGGCTGACCCAGGCTCCTGTCAAATTACTGCTTTTGTCGTGGATCCTGGAGTCTGTGAGATTCTGTGTGCGTCCTTTAGGAGTGAAGTCTCGATTTCCCTAGTCCTCTGGGACTCCTGAAATTAAGCCCCACTGGCCTTCAAAGCCCGATTCCCTGGGGGCTTGCCTTTCCAGTGCAGGACCCCTAGGCTAGAGAACCCGACATGGGGCCAGGATGCTCACTTCTCTGGGAGAACCTTTGCAGATATTTATCCTGTGGGTCACCCACCTGGGGATGTGGGACTTACTTGGCAGATTCTAGTCTCTGCATCAGTGGTGGTTCTGCAGGTAGCTGTGACATTGGTGTGCTCCTGGGAGGTGAGCTCGGGTCTTTCTGCTCCGCCGTGTTGGCCGGACTCCTCCTCAGCCGTAAATAAATAAAGGGCCACGTGGTGCTCTTTATCCCACTTGTCCCCTTCCTTCACCTGGCTTGGAAGCCTGTCTGTTCCTAGTTGTCTGTTTTTCACATATGATTCCTTCTAATGGTTCAGTTACTCACTTACGACCCTGGGAACAAGTAAATAATCCTTGGGAAATTAGAGCAAAGAAAAAAAAAATGGGCCAAGAAAAGGAAATGGGAGCACAACCCCCACCCAGGGCTGGAGCAGAGCAGCCATTCTGCACGCTCCCTCCCGGGCCTCTCCGAGTTCCCGCCTCCGCCTGCTCAGCGCCCGACCTCCTTCCATGTCTCGGAGAAGGCGGGACGGTAGGTGAGTCTGTTCGTGTCCTGGTGGCTGGTACCCCACCAGAAGACCCTGTCATTAGGCTCAGCTGTAACAGATGTTCAACCAGAGAGGTGGTGGGAAAGGACCAAGCAGCGCGTTGCAAACACTGGCCAGGGGTGTCTCAATTGAGCAAGTCTGCAAGATCCTTCAGGGGGCCACTCTTGGGTATTTTGGACAAAGCAGCTCTTTTTGTGGGCCATCCTAGACATTTAGCATCCCTACCGTCCACTGCCAACAGTGGTCCCCTGTGACTCTGACAGCCCGATTGTCAGGACTCTCTATTTAGAGAACTTCTGTTTAGAACTACATTTCCAGTCGTCCCCCACCCCCCACCCCCAGGGACAGAGTACTGCCTTGAGTTGGAAACCTTTCATGAAGGATTCATCACAGTACAAACCAGAGAGCTGCATGGAAGAGGGGGTTGGGGGAGACATAAATACCATGGAGGTGTGTGTGTCTTCAAGATTGGTGTCTGGGACCCAGACATTGAGAGGGTGGTCCTGGACCTACAGACCTCTTATGATGGATAACCTTATGTATCTTCAGTTATCAGAATATTTAAACCAAAATGATGTGACTATAAGTTAATGCTTTTGACAAGCATACTGTAATATTTATATCCATGAGCTTTGTTCTTGGAACATAATATTTTGATGCTGCAGTGACAACAGCTAATGTATATTGAGCGCTACCAGGTGCTGTGCTTTTATGCATGTTCTCTCAGTCCTCTCACCTCTGTAAGCAGCTGATTATCTCCATTCTGCACACGCGGAATCTACCCCTTAGTGACAGTGAGCAGACTTTCCAAGTAGGTGAGTTGGGCTTTGAACAGAGAGGTCGACTTGATGCCAGGGTCTGTCCTAACAGCGGTGCTACCGTGACTGGAGTAAATGCCTTGAAATTGACAAGTCCCAAACAGGATGCACCTCCTGAATTGGGAAACAGCATAAGGATTCCACTTCTGATTGAAATTAAGCAAGCATCAACGTTAAGGAAAAAAAAATACTAGCTGACTCTGAAACAATTACTCCAAGAAATGACTTACATGTTACTGTGAATCCAGGGTGCATCACAGTTTGAGGAGATCTGTATCCTCGAGAAATAATGGTTGGGTTGTTGTTCAGTCGCTCAGTCGTGTCTGACTCTTTGTGACCCCGTGGACTGTAGCCCTCCAGGCTCCTCTGTCCATGTGGTCCTCCAGGCAAGAATACTGGAGTGGGTAGCCGTTTCCTTTTCCAGGGGATCTTCCTGACCCAGGGATTGAACTAGAGTCTCTTGCATCGCAGGCAGATCCTTTGCCGCTTGGCCATCGGGGAAGCCCGGTTGGGCAGCAGTTGATGAGAGGACTGCAGCGCTGTGCTGTGCTGCCTCTGGAATCGTGTCTTCAGAATAGGACCATCTAGGTGTAAGCAATGAGTCGGTGTGGAGCTAGTGTCACCTGTGGTAAGGACTGTCCACCTCCCGTAAGTTAGTCCACCTTCCCTGCCATCTGGGCCGTGCGCAGAGGTGGACTTGACCCGGCACATCAGGATGTTCCAAACTCCTGCTCCGGGCCCTCGATTCCAAATCACTGTCTGCTGGGAAAACCTTTATGTAGATTTTTTTCAACACTGTCCGTGCATAAGAACATTCTACTTTATCTGCCATTCACTGATTCCTCCTTAACTTAGCCCCTCCTTAGTTTCTTCCCACTCCTTCCTTCTGGCCCCCAAATTCTTCTAAGTTTGAATAGCCTCAGTAGATTCATTTATTTA
Source organism: Giraffa tippelskirchi (assembly GCF_054371585.1). Taxonomy (NCBI): domain Eukaryota; kingdom Metazoa; phylum Chordata; class Mammalia; order Artiodactyla; family Giraffidae; genus Giraffa; species Giraffa tippelskirchi. The sequence continues at coordinate 156,738,874 of NC_137283.1, read as the reverse complement.
GATAGAAATCCCATTCTCAGCTGCATCTTTATATGTGAAGGCCATAGGCTGTCTTCTGGTAGGAAATAAATGTCATGGAGGGTTGATGATATAGAGCATGTTGCCTTTCAGATTTAGAGTTTTATGTTAGTTAAGACCCAATAGACTTATACTAGGAAGAAGAAAAGAGGTCTGTCTCACTGTCTTCCAGGGCAGCAAGGAGAGTCTTTCCCTTTTGTTGGTCTTCCTTTGCTTGGTACCCACAGCAATGATGGGTCAGTCAGTCAGCAATGGGGTCCATCTCTAATTTTGGCTCTTTTCCCCATCTTTTAACATTTGTTGATTGATTTTTTTCACCTTTCAGATGACAGATTTTCGAAATAAAATGCAGTCAATATTTCCAGCAATTCCCAAGAACTCTGAGTCGGCTGTTGAGTGGGAGGAAGCACTGAGATCCAAATGAGAGGAGCACGGTGGATGAAGTCTGGACGATTCCGGCTTTGGAGCTGCCGCAGCCTCAAAGGGACTCAAGTGAGTTCTCCTCAGGAACACATGCAGATCGCTGACTGGGCCTCTGGGATGGACGGCATCGAGTGTCCTCACAGAAGCCTGCCGTCATGACTGGGTGCTGTTCCCAGTTGATCTGGTTATGTTCACATGAGGGGGAGGGGGTTAGGGTTAGCAAAGTTTGAGAAGTTAGGAAGACTGTTTAAAAATAATTATATGGGTACCTTCTCTAGGTGAAGGAAATCCCAGGGGAAATACTTTTATGACTGAAAGTTGAAACCCAAGTTTTCTACCTGAAGAAAATAATGATGATAATGCATGATGGAAAAAGTCTGTATAGACAGACAGGGGTACCTCAGTGTGTCTAACGAAATAAGTTTCAGCAGCCTTGCTTGTCAGCATGTGGCTGTCAGAACTTGGAGGACTCGCTCCTGGAAGTGACTCCCGTCTGTCAGGCAGTGGAGCGGCTCTGCTTTCCTGAACACAGTCTGATTTGTGTGTGCTAGTTATTGACCTGACAACCTCACTTTAAGGCTCTGTAAACCTGTAAATTCTTAGATAAGAAGCCAGTAACAGATTATGATAACCTGAAAGGATACTCATGCAAAAACAATGATATTATGGATATAAAATGTACTTTTTTGACAAGGTGATTCTGGGTCCCTAAACATTGCCTGACAGTTTGTAGTTTTATCTCAGTTGTCAATATTAAGATAGGTGATAATTGGTCTATTTTAACAAATATTTTTAACCAGAAATGTACCTACCCGAGTATTGAGTCTCCAGGTGAATTAAAATTTTTAAAAGAAAAGTACGTTTACTATGTCAGTATGTCCAGAAAAATAACCTCTGAATATCATTGTGTATTTTTTTTATAATTGCTTAGGCGCTAATTAGCAATCAGTTTAATAAAGTACATTTGAAATTTATCTCTTATAATGAAACCTTTTAGTTTTAAGAAAAAGTTTTAAATGAAATGTCAAGTGCATAATTAACATTTTTCTCTAGACTATCTTACCCTGTTAAAATTGGGGTATTGTTAATTAAACAGGTGTAATCAGCGTCTGGGATTCATATGTAACCTGTTTAAAATCCAAGACTAAAAAGGATTGTGAAATTTATCAGGGTATGTAAAGTAGCAAAAACTCTTCACCCACCTTTCATTTTTAACTAAATCTCTGCAACAAAATATCTCTAGTCTTTGAATGAAATGAAGGAAGCAAAGTCAGGAGGAAAACTGAGCAGGTTTTGTCCCTTTTAGAGTCTCAGCCTGGGTGGCTGGTGGGTGTGCGCCAGCGGCCTATAGGAATGAACGTTTACATGCCTGATGTTTACAAAGCCCTTTCCATACGTGTCTCTTGTCCTTGAGGGGTTGCGGGGGACTCCCATAAGTGATGATGAATCACCTGCTGTGGGAAGGTTGATGGGGACAGATTCCCTACGACAGGTACCAAACAGAGGCTCCGGCTGCATTTTCAAAGCAAAAAATAAAGTAACAAAGATGAAAGTTAAAAGAAAAGCAAGCAATATGAGTGAAGTGGTTTTTTCCTGCAGTCAGAACTCAGATATCAGAAGATGTAGTCGTTTGTCTATTCCATTTATACCGGAGGCATATTGTTAAATTGGTTAATGGAAAGGAAAAATGTTTAACAGATAATGTTATTCTTTATGTGAAGTACCATCTGTGTACTGAGTTCTGAATGTTCCTGGATATGGAAGAGAGGAAATGTTATGGAATTTCAAGTTTGCCTTCTCTGCTGTCTTTATCTTGGGTAGAGTATGACAAACATAATCACATTTATCTCCTGGAGCATAAAGAGTTTTAATCACCCTATTAACCAGGATGACATTTTTCACAGACTTAAAAAGGAATAGAACAGACATTATCTCCCCATAAGCAATCCATTTCATGGAGGCTGAGCACTAGAAATTCTTTAAAGGATGGATAACACAAGCTATTTCCATTTCATGTGCAAGCCAACATTAAGGTGGCTCCCATTAAGACGACTGCTGCTTACCCTGGTTGAGCGTTAAGCTTTACATTTAGACCCTGCGCGCCAAAAGAGCTATTAGAGAAAGCAGTGTAGAACATATAGAGAAAAACATGGCGGGCAGGGAGGGGTGACTTCCAAGACCTCGGGATTCATGCCAGGATAAAAAAAAAATAAAAACATGTATTCTGGTAAGTTCTAGCTGCCTTGTAAAGACATGTCTATGGGCTGCTGTTATTTTCAGAGTCAAGAAAAGATGGTTTGCAAACAAACTGGGAATGAAAAATAGGTCATGGGACCTGCCTCACAAGCTGCGCAGCGGCCGGTCTCTATGAAAAACATGGATTCTAACGACAGCAGAGCGAGCGAGCCGCTGCCTGGGCCCCGCGGAGCTGAGGCGTGACCGCAGGTGACCCTCATTCTGTCCGCACCAACACGGGGGGAAAAAACCCGCCCCAGCCGCTCAGTCAAAGGGCAGCCCCCGCTCACCTCGCCTGTCGTACATTCTGCTTCGTCTCATGGATAGCGTGGGACTCGGCTTGCAGATTAATCCTTGCAGCCTACGGGGAACGTCTGAGAAATGAAGCGGGGTGGGGAAGGCCCAGGGGGACAGGAGTAATTAAAATCCACTGAATTTAGCGATTTCACTTGGGGCAAAATTTAATCTCTCCCAGGTTCAGTTCCGTATCGCCTTCAAAACAAACATTTGAGTCCAAATGAAAATCAGCCAGGGAAAATACAAATTTTCTCCCATGAAAGCCAGCAAAATACACATTTTCATAGTATTTTACTATGTTCAAGTGAGACTTTCTCCTTTCTGCCGAGCCACTTGAATACTATGTCAGGTATTTGGGTCTCTGTGTTGGTGTTATCAGGATTAATTATCAAAGCTGTGCTTTTGTGAGTCTGGAAGGGAAGGCAGCATCTCCCACAAGCAGTGACATTAATCTGTAACAGCGAGTGAGGCTGCTGGCAGATTTCATCTGCAGGGAGATAACTCAGTTTTGGAGAAAATTATAATAGTACAGTTTCCAGGACGCACACAGAGTTCAACTTTTCTGCCCAAGTGTTCGTGGAGTGATTCAGGACCTTAATTTACATTTTGTCCATAAGCTACGTGACACCTTTTGCCTTTGGTGAGGCAAGATAACTAAAAAAGAAAATCATAGTTAAAAAAAAAAAGATTCTGTATAAATATTCTTTGACAGAAGGGTAAAAGCCATTTTGAATAAGACTCCTCTTAAGGACCTAAATCAGGGATGGAGGAAGCTTAACATATTTGTAGAATACCTTCCACCCGCTCACCTGAAAACCCTCCAAAAATTCATCTTCACGCTGCCTGACACTTGGGGCTGAGGGGGAGTGCAGGTCTGCAGCCTGACAGGAAACACCAGAGGACACGTCCAGGGCGCTGCCGGGAACTCCAGCGCGAGGGCCCGCCGTCTTAGAACAAGTGGGCAGAGCGGAGTATAAAAGCTTGGGTTTAACATTCTCTGCAGAGTTGTGCCAGACTCTGCAGAGTCCCTTGGCTCTGCCAACCTGGGTGACGGATTGTCTTCCCCCACTGTCCCTGTTGTCAGGTCTGTTTCCCTCTGTTTGCTACGCTGAGTGAAACCCAAGGGGTGGACGGCCGCACCTGGACGCTACTTAGCAGTGACAGACCGTCACCGCTGCCATCACTGCCGCCACCTTTGCCTCCGTCCTTCCATCTCCCTTCAGTCGCGTGGCCACAGCTAATTAGAGATCCTCCAGCTGGCATAGAGGTTAAAAAACCAAATTCTAGTAGTAAATCTCATGCAAAGGAAAAAATAAGACCTTGTCGGAAAAAAAAAAAGAAAACCCTATGGACTGTAGCCCGCCAGGCTCCTCTGCCCATGGGGTTCTCCAGGCAAGAATACTGGAGTGGGTAGCCATTTCCTTCTCCAGGGGATCTTCCTGACCCAGGGATCAAACCTGGACCTCCTGCCTTGCAGGCAGATTCTCTACCGTCTGAGCCACTAGGGAAGCCCAAATTCTAGTAGTAAATCTCATACAAAGGTAAAATCAGAGCTTGTCAAAAAATAAGTGACCGAGGAAACCCTTCCCTCTGAGCTTGCTCTTACGCCAGCCATGATTCTCTTTTTCATAGATTCTCACTATGAATGATGGTAGTAAAGTATCTGTGGATACAGCACTTTAGCAAGTTTTCCAACTCCCTGTTTAAAGGGAGACTTTTCTTTGACACTGAATGATGAGACAGGCTCCACCATGGCAGCTGAGAATGCAGGACAGGCAGGATCCCTGTGTTGGTGTTACCAGAATTAGTTACCAAAGGCCGTGCTTTTGTGAGTCTAGAAGGAAGCACCCCACAAGCTTTATCCAGGCTCATCTGGAGTTGGAGGCGGGTGGCACGTTGCCCTGCAGGACAGGCTCCGACTCAACAGAGCCCAGTTTTCCCTGTGCCTCCACACATGCCTCGCGCAGAGATGTTCCCATGGGACCTGTCCAGATGTGACGTCTCTGATAACGTCTAATAATGAGTTGAGGGTAGCGTCCAGAATCTTCGCAGGAGAGCATCTGCTTTCAACTTCTCAATAGTCCAGGTTATTACTGAAGGAGCAGGGAGGGAAAGGCTAGCTAGTTAAACAACACAGGGTCAGAGGAGACCCTGGAGAGACATCCGTATCCCTGACAGCAAGGCAGGTGTTCACCCTTGTGGAATTTCTTTAGATTCAGGGTTAAGTCCTTAGTGAATATAGGAAGTGAGGGAAGGAGGAAGTGGGAGAAAGGAAACAAAGGCAGGAAGCAGAGAGGAAGGAAGAGGGGGAGGGACACAGGGAGGCTGGGATGAAGCAGAGAGAGAAGCAGGGAGGAGGAGGCCTTCCTCACCGGGAAGGGGGCCCGCGAGTCCAGGGCCCACACGTCCAGCTCCCGAAGAAGCAGACACCTGCCTTCTCACCCACATTCACTCAGCTGCCGACACGAGAAAAGACAAGCACCTCAGAAACGGATCAACAACTAGTTTCTGAAGCGGATCCTGGGCTCTTGCTGGGGTTTCCAACTCCCAGTCCTAGGAAGAAACAGTCCAGAGATGAAAAATTAAAAAGCAAGATCCTAATGTCTTCACCAGCTCTGAGTTGCCTAACAGGAAGGGACGGAGAAAAACAGGCCTGGAAGCCCAAGTGTCACTTGGGGTGACCTCATGTCCAGTCTGGCTGGGTAGCACCTGGTCAGGCACCCAGAGGTGTGACTGGGGAGCCTTCTCTCTGAAGACAAGCCATCTCAAAAGAAAAAAAAGATCCCTGCTATTTCTCACTTCACTTTAGAAGCCTCACTCTTCCTGTTTGTTGACAACACCATCTAGAAACAAGGCACCTTCCTCCTTTCTGGGGTGGAGAATTTTATTTTGCAGCCAGAGCCCGAGGTGAAGTTCTAAGAGTCCCGAGAGCAGGAAGGGCGCAGAACACTGTGGGCTTGGTCACTGGAGCGCAGCACTGTCCACTGAAGAAATCGGGCAGAAACCAACCCACCGTCCACCTCCCTGTGAACCTGATATGCCCTGGAAAGAAGTCCAGTAATTCTCCCTAATCTACCCAATTTGCACCTCTGATGTAAGCTTCGGCAGTTCACCTGACTTGTACGCTAGTCGCTAAATCGTTCTGAGCCGCGGGCCATCACACGCTAATTACCCAGCATGACAAACCTGCGGGTCAGCTGGTTTCCCTGGGTTGTGTGTGACAGAGGTGCGGGGCGTGTTAGAAAAGTTCGGGCTGGCAGGTTAATATCAGCCCTTCTGGTATCAGTGTGTGATGCCGCACTCCGTGCCTGGGCTTTAAGGACTGAGATTAAGAACAGTTCTCTCAAATCCACCACAGGCTGACAGTCTTATGGGCCCTGAACTGCCCTGGCCAGGAGCAATGACTTTATTCTCTGTGGCGCCAAACTTCTAAATCACCTGCTCTTAGTACCCCAGCAACTATGCCACCCGTTCTGGTCATCAGTCACATCCATTGCTGGTCAGTGACAGGGCAGGCCCGAGGCTGGGTGGTAGCATCCCTGAGCTAAGTGGAGGCAAGGCTTCCTTGGTGGTCCAGTGGTTAAGAACCCGCCTGCCAAAGCAGGCGACATGAGTTCAATCCCTGGTCTGGGAAGATCCCACATGCCTCGGAGTAACTAAGCCCATGGGCCCCAACTACTGAGCCCGCTCGCCCAGAGCTTGTGCCCCAGAACAAGAGAAGTCACTGCAATGAAAAGCCTGCACGCAGGAACTAGAGAGTAGCCCCCGCTCACTGCAGCTAGAGATTATGTTTAGTCGTTCAGTTGTATCCGGCTCTTTGTGACCCGATGGACTGTAGATGGCCAGGCTCCTATGTCCACGGGCTTCTCTAGGCAAGAGTGCTGGAGTGGGTTGCCATGCCCTTCTTCGGGGGATCTTCCCGACCCAGAGGATCGAACCCAGGTCTCCCGCATTGCAGGCAGATTCTTTACCATCTGAGCCACCAGGGAAGCCCTAAGTAAACTAGTGTTCAAATGCTTACTGAATTAACAACACAGAAGGCTCTTCAAATACTGCATGCTGCTGCTAAGTCGCTTCAGTCATGTCCGACTCTGTGCGACCCCATAGACGGCAGCCACCGGGCTCCGACGTCCCTGGGATTCTCCAGGCAAGAATACTGGAGTGGGTTGCTATTTCCTTCTCCAATGCATGAAAGTGAAAAGTTAAAGTGAAGTCACTCAGTCGTGTCTGACTCTTAGCGACCCCATGGACTATAGCCTACCAGGCTCCTCCGTCCATGGGATTTTCCAGGCAAGAGTACTGGAGTGGGGTGCCATTGCCTTCTCCATCAAATACTGCATACAATCACCTAATAACCAATAAATTTAACGAACTGGGTTGTGGAATTACCCATCAGCGCTCTGCTGGAGCTGGCCTGCAAAGTGAGACCGGTGTGTCTCTCTACCTCTAGGTTTAATTAACATCAGACTGGTAGCTGAAATCAGCCATGGTGAGAGTATTAGTATCACAAATATCAGTCAGCACTACAGAACAGGGCACTTTTTCATGAGAGATAAGCATTCACCAGCACAGTATATGACCAGCACATCTTGGTCATATATTCATTTGTTCAAATATACCACTAGAGAAAGCTTGAGCAAAGCAATGAAGACCCGGTGCAGCTGAAAGCAAACAAACAAAAAGAGGAGGAGGTAGGGAGCTCCAAGGGCCCAAGTATGTCTGGTCTGCCCCAGGAAACATTCCTAAAAACCACCTGGTAACGTCAGGTGCAGCCGATCAAGAGGTAGCACCTCCAGTTCCGTGTCAGCGTGGGGTTCCCGCGCCCCCGAGCCGCCCCTTCTCCCCGAGTCCCTCTCTGTTTTATTCCCTCTTGGCCTCAGTCTTCTGATGCCCCGACACCTTCTCCAGCTCCTGACCTTCCAGGTCCTCCTCCCTCGAGTCCTGGAGGAGGGAGATGCTGTCAGTAAGCAGAGGAGCACTCACTCCAACCGGGGGAGTCCTCTGATCTTGTGGCTGGCAGAAGGTCAAGGCGGCGGGTGGGGGCTGTCCCCAGTTCTGGGGGTTCCAAGGACTCTGTTTCTCTGGGTGCTCCGGCCCTAGACCTTCCCTGGAGCAGCCGGGTTCTCCAAGGGAGACTCGGCGAGCAGCCCCAGCCCTCTCCTCTCCCCGGACAAGGACCTGTGGACCAGGGGTCTGCTCAGCTGTCACCTCTTCTTGTGTGGCGCCTGTAACAGTCCACCAGCACCTTCTCTTCTGTCTGAAGGACTGGATTTGTCCTCAGCGGCCTGCTCTCCTGAGGCCTGTGTCCTCGACCCTGGCGAGGCCATGAGCTCTGCCCAGCGCCCTTTCCTCAGCCGCGAGCGGCCTTCCTGGCCTGAGGGGTCAGTTGGTGAGCGTGTCTGCAGTACCGTGACGGGCCAGTGAACATCTCTGCAGCTGAAATGCCTTTACGACCAACCTCATTATAAACCTTTACGGATGTCTTCACGTCGCGCTCAGAGCAGGAAGGGGAGGTCTGAGTCCCTTCCGTCTCCTTCAACACCCTCCCAGGCTCCCCTAGCCTCCCTGGCCTTAACCCCAAACCCAGGCCCCCCACTGACACCTGGGATGAATGTAGGCAAACGACCCGCGCAGGCCCGCTGTCTCCATCTCTAAAGTGGGTAGAAAAACTGCCCCCGTCCCTGTTGGGAGGGTTAAATGCTTGAGGCAGAGATCGAGCCCTGAGCGCCCTGCCCATGCTGCAGAGGCAGCCAGCGGATCTGTGTCAGTCGTGAGCTCTGCCTCCCCGCGACCCCTCCGCACCCTGCCATCCGCAGGCTCCTACCGAGGCCTGGTCCTCCTGACCCTGCACACCTCGTGGGGACCTCGTGGGGCCCCTCAGGCCTGGCCTTTGGAGGCCACCCCTGCTGGCGAGGCAGACGCTGCGGGGGACAGTCCCCCTCACCCTAGCGCACCCCTGAGCGCGCAGACCACCAGGCACCTAAGTGGGGGACAGGAGACGCGATGCCCCAGGTTCACCCCAGTGCAGCTCTCAGAGGTCTGTGGGCACCCTGGTTCTCAAACCTACACCAGCCCCCAAATGAGAATCACCCGGATCACTGAGAAACCACCGGTCAGGTGTCCATCGCTGGTGTGGGGCGGGCCGAGAATCTGCCTTTCCTAACAAGTTCCTGCGGTCGCTGACCCCGTGGTTCAGGGACCACCATCTGAGAACCGCGGCCCTGTTAGTGTCTACCTCTGAGGATGGTGCTGGGGACAAAAGGTGTCTGTCACAGGAGAGCATCTTTGCTAAACAACCTTCTCAGGCACCCCTGATTCAGCTTTCACCCGACTGAGAAAAACACCTGTCGCCCGGGCACTCACCCCCCGAGGTCCACCCTGCGTCTCCCCGCCTCTCATCACCACTGATTCACTTCCCAGGCAGGACCTTGACTCTTGTCCAGGCAGCTGGCGTGGGATGGGCACCTCCACTCCCTGCTCCCGGGGGACACAGACCCCCCCCCAGACGCAAGGGACTCGTTCAGAAATGGGTAGTGGGCCCCTGGACCTGACTGACCCTTCTCAGTCCCCAAGCTGTTTCCCAGGGAGGGAGACAAGGTCACAGTAATGTCAGCCTGACCCGAGTCCTTCCCCCAGACCTGGGAGAACAGCCTGGAAGGGGTAGCAGGTGCTGCAAATTGGGTGAGGAGGACCCAGGAAGGCGGACTTGGAGAAGGCCTGGCTGAGAGGGAAGTGAGTCTGCTTATAAAAGGCCTTGGCTAACCCCTGAGAAGCTGGGATACCACCTCTAAGCAATGGGATGTCCATGGGGTTTTCGGAGTTTGGGACGTTCTGAAACCGGCATTTCCTTTCAATCATTCGTTTATGTGAAGCACAATCATTAAGTGCCTGGTAGGTGCTGGGGGATGCGGCAGTGATTAAAGAGCCCCGCCTTTGAGCACTGCCAATTTACTTGGGGGGGGGGGCAGAGGAGGAGATGGCTCTTTCGACTGTGGAGGACGGATGGAGGGAGAGACTGTGGCCTGACTCAGGGCGGCTCCTGCTCCCCGCCCCACCTCGCACCGCCAGGGCCTTGCTTGCAAATGCATGTGGACAACCAGACGACACCTGGCACCCTACTAGCCCCAGGGGCATGAATACATGTGGGGCAGGCTTCTCTGGAGAGGACAGACCCAGGGAAAGGCCAGGACCAGGTAGGCCCCCCTCCAAGCCAGGCCCTCCTGGAGCTGAGCACTGAAGTCGCCCTCTGCCCTCAGGCTGCAGAGGTCCTTGTTGCTGTCACCAAATGAACACAGTACTGGGGATGGTCTTGTGTCCCTTCGAGAACTAATACACCGACTGCAACTTTATTTTCTCCACTCAGACAATGAAACTTCTGCCAGGCTGTGTGTTTCCATCTTTGCTTTAGCTGCCAGGATGCTCGGCACTAAGTTTAACCTTGAGTCATAGCAGTGTTATCACCTTCTTCCTCCTGCACGAGTTTCCAGCTTTCTATTTCCATCTTAGCAACCTTATTGTACTTCCATGTCTTTTATTGGAAGCAGCCTCAAACCCTTTTCAGAAGCTGACAGGGTGTAAGTTATAAAAATTAATACTGCTGAAATCTTCCCATTGTTGCTTTCTTATTTCTGGACTATCTGAAGGCCTGAGTTGGAGTTTGTGATAAATTCAACACAAGATGTCTTGTGGACTGACAAGTTCTAAAATTTTTATTTCTGTGAAAGACCCTGGGCTGCTATAATCCTGGGCTCACAACTGGGAACTTTTCAAGGGAAACTGGTTTGTAAGCATCATTACTTCCTGTAGTGACTGCTTGCAGTACCTCACCCAAATCTGAAATCAGGGGATTATTCTTAGTTAGCTGGAAATATTCCCTGTCTTCTCTAGGCCCTTTGCACTTGAAGTATTAATATCACGCCCTCCCTCAGCCACAGGTTCCTTCTGGCAGTGGCTCTCCTTATCCGTCCTGGTTGGGTCTCCTCCTCTCTGTGGCCTCCCCCCATGCCCACCTAGGCTCCCCTGGTGAGGTGGGACCTTCCTCATCTGGGGCACATAAGCAATCACTTGCCACTTGCAGGGGCAACAGTGATCCCAACTGTGGGTCAAACTCTGAGCTGAGAATAGCCTTCTTAAAAAGAATCTATAAAATAAAATTTATAAAGTCCTGGCAAAAGTCACAGCTGCACAAAAGTTGGCTACATGGCATGATTCTCACCATGAACAACGTCATCACAACTATTTACACACAAACATACTCATCTATTTATATGCAGTTCTTACTGGGTGCTGAGGTTCTTGTGATTTTGAAAATCTTTTTTACCCTCTCCAGCACTGTCTGATTTTTTCTTCCCAGTGACCGTGGATTACTCTTCTAACTAGCTAAAAAGTTGAGCTTTAAAAAAAGGTATTGAGAATAAAAAAACGTTGCCTGTGAACCTGTTCACAGGGCAGCAATGGAGACGCAGACCCAGAGAACAGACTTCATGGACCAGGGTGGGGGAGAGGAAGGAGACGGTGAGATGAATGGAGAAGGAGCATGGAAGCATATACACTACCATACGGAAAATAGACAGCCAGTAGGAACTTTCTGTATGACTCTGGGAACTTAAACCAGGGCTCTGCAACAACCTAGAGGCGTGGGAATGGGCGGGAGGTGGGAGGGAGGGGACATATATACACCTGTGGCTAATTCATGTTGATGTCTGGCAGAAATCAATATTGTAAAGCAATCATCAATTAAAAATAAATAGGTTGATCAAAACCCCCCGAAAGTCCTCTAGTCCAGTTCCCAGAAGGGGAAGCAGAAATGCCCTGATGCCCTTTCTAGAATCAGAGCCTCCACCTCACGCAGCCTGTCTTCAGGCCTGGCTCCTGCCTGCGCGGCACCTTTCAGATTAGATCAGATCATCAGATCTCCCCACATCCTCTCTGCCTCTGCAGTGCAGCCCAGGCTCCCTCCTGCCCGCCCCGATATGACCCATGTGGATGAATCACGTACAACGCCGGCTCCCAACGTATATCGAAGTCTTAACCCCAGTAGGCGTGAAGGTGACTTTGTTTGGAAACAGCAACTTTGTAGATAACTTTGTAGATAAAATCAAATATGTCCTTATAAGACGAGGAGAAGGAACACAGACATGTGGGGGAGACGGCCATGTGACCCGATTTTGGGGGGAGGGGCAGAGACTGGAGCCATGCCTCTACAAGTCAAGACGCCAAAGATTTCAGGGAACCCAGAGGCTACGAGACAGATTCTCCCCCGAAACCTTCAGAGGGGGCCTAGTGACCCTCCGGACACCTGGATTTTGAACTTCTGGCCTCCAGAATAAATTTCCTTTGCGAGAATAAATTTCCTTTGCGAGAATAAATTTCCTTTGTTTGAAGCTGACGCCGGAAACCGATACAAGGCCTGTATGCTCCGCACTGACACGCGTCCCATAGCCTGAAGCCCCATGAGCTACCGGCCCCGTCCCACCCGGCTGCTCCCGCCTCAGGCTTGCTGCCTGCCTGGCCGCATCTCAGGATGCGCCGGCTCCTCGGGGAGCCGGGCCCATGTCTGCTCCTCTGCCTCCCACGCCCTCCCTGCACCCAGCACGCTGCACATGTTGGACCAAACGTCCCCGTCTCAGGACATCTCAGCCTCTTCCGCTCTCCCCGAGGCACCACGAGGGCCATTCCTCCGAAGACCCGCCTACACCCCGTTTCCCAGTCTTGCCGCGTTTGTGTTCTCAGCGACTCCGCCGTAGATTGCAGGCTGGATGGGACCGTGGGGAGGGGGCCCGACCTGAGGCTGCACTTCACGCTTCTCCCAGCAGAGGGCGGCCGAGCCCCGGCCCCGCCGCCGCCGCCGCCGCGCGTCGAGGTCCGCTGGCGCGGGGACCGCCCGGCGCCGTCGGGGGCCCGGCCCGCGCGGGATGGGGCGGCGGACCTGAGACCCTCATCTCGGGACACGGTGACCAGGGCTCGGGTTTGTTCTACCTCGGGGGCGGGCACCAGCCCAGCTCGTGTCCCCCGGGCCTCCCTCACTTGCTCGGTCCCCGATCGCTGCTGCCTCCTCCCCTTCTGCCTCCACTCCCCGACCCTGGGCCATCGGGGCTCCGGGACTCAGGCGGCCCGGCTCAGACCCGCGCCCTAGACGCCTGGCTAGAGCCACGTGGTCACACGTGCCCCGCCCCCCATCCCCATTCCAGGCGGCTGCCAGTCCCTGAAGGCATTTCCTCAAAGTCGTGTAGGGTATGCGTCCCCAGGAACAGGCCTCCAACTGCACCCAAACCTGTGCACCCCTGCGCGCTCCCATTCCTATTTGCAGGCTGCCTCTGTACCGCCGCCCTACCCCCAAGCCTCCTTCTACCCTCTCTCCTCAAAAAAAGTCTTCATGACCTGGATAACCAGGATGCTGTGATCACTCTCCTAGAACCAGACATCCTGGGGTGTGAAGTCAAGTGGGCTTTAGGAAGCATTACTACGAACAAAGCTAGTAGAGGTGATGGAATTCCAGCTAAGCTATTTCAAATCCTAAAAGATGATGCTGTGAAAGCGCTGTACGCAGTACGCCAGCAAATTTGGAAAACTCAGCAGTGGCCACAGGACTGGAAAAGGTCAGTTTTCATTCCAATCACAAAGAAGGGCAATGCCACAGAATGTTCAAACTACTGTACAATTGAGCTCATTTCATATGCTAGTAAGGTAATGCTCAAAATCCTTCAAGCTAGGCTTCAACAGCACATGAACCAAGAAATTCCAGTGGTACAAGTTGGATTTAGAAAAGGCAGAGGAACTAGGGATCAAATTGCCAACATCTGTTGGATCACAGAAAAAGCAAGGGAATGCCAGAAAAACATCTACTTCTGCTTCACTGACTACACTAAAGCATTTGATTGTGTGGGTCACAACAAACTGTGGAAAATTCTTAAAGAGATGGGAATACCCGACCATCTTACCTGCCTCCTGTGAAAGCTGTATGCAGGTCAAGAAGCAACAGTTAGAATCTGATGTGGAACAAAACTGGGAAAGGAGTACATAAGGCTGTCTATTGTCACCCTGTTTATTTAACTTATATGCAGAGGACATGATGCGAAATGCCAGGCTGGATGAAGCACAAGCTGAAATCAAGATTGCTGGGAGAAATATCAGTAACCTCAGATATGCAGTGACATCACTCCTATGGCAGAAAGTGAAGAGGAACTAAATAGCCTCTTGATGAAAGTGAAAGAGGAGAGTGGAAAAGTCAGTTTAAAACTCAGCATTCAAAAATGAAGATCATGGCATCTGGTCCCATCACTTCATGGCAAATAGATGGGAAAAAATGGAAAAAGTGACAGATTTTATTTTCTTGGGCTCCAAAACTACTGTGGATGGTGACTGCAGCCATGAAATTAAGACATTTGCTCCTTGAAAAAAAAGCTATGACAAACCTAGACGGCGTATTAAAAAGCAGAGACATCACTTTACCGACAAAGGTCCATCTAGTCAAAGCTATGGTTTTTCCAGTAGCCGTGTATGGATGTGAGAGCTGGACCGTAAAGAAGGCTGAGCACTGAAGAACTGATGCTTTATAACTGTGGTGCTCGAGAAGACTCTTGAGAGTCCCTTGGACAGCAAGGAGATCAAACCAGTCAATTCTAAAGGATTGAAAGGACTATTCCTAAATATTCATTGGAAGTACTGATGCTGAAACTGAAACTCCAATACTTTGGCCACCTGATGCAAAGAGCTGACTCACTGGAAAAGACCCTGATGCTTGGAAAGATTGAGGGCAGTAGAAGGGGGCAACAGAGGACTAGATGGTTGGATGGCATCATCGACTGAATGAATGTGAGTTAGAGCAAACTCTGGGAGACAGTGAAGGACAGGGAAGCTTGGTGTGTTGCAATCCATGGGGTCGCAAAGAGTCAGACACAACTGAGTGAACAACAACTACGCTCCCCACCCCCATCATCGGAGTCACAGCTGGAGGTTGGCACATCTGCCCAGTCACTGCCTCTTTGAGATCCCAGCAGTGTGTCTGGCAGTTTGGGTTTAATGTAACTTTGCCCAAGTGTTTGCCTTTTCTCTACTTTTTTGAGTGACTTTTTTTCCCTTGCTTCCAGTAACTACAAGGTTCAAGGCAGAAAAGAGAGAAGCAAAGAAGTGAACGCCTGAAATCCCAACCTCTGTCAGTAACCATGTTAACATCTTGGTGGAGGTACTGCCACCATGTCATCTGTGTGTAGATACGTGTTCTTTTTCCCAAACAGGGATCACGCACTCATGGGACCTCTGTAACCTGCTCTTCCACTCAACGACCTTCAGAGCATCTTACTACCAAGGCTGCAGCTGAAAATGCAGCCGGGAGCCCCCAGGCCAGTGAGGGCTCCTTCTGGCAACCTCCGGGGAGCAGGAGTGGCCCAGGGCACCTGTCCCCCAGGCTGACACTGCCCATGCCCTGGGTGGATAAGGTTTCTACTAGGCTGCAGCTGCCTGGGGTCTGGTTCCACCTTTTGAAGGGCCTCCCATGCTTGCCCCCTTTTCTTCGGCCCTGCCTACCTCTGAGTAGAAACACTTCTGCCCTTCTCTCTCCTGTGACTAAGTTTGAGAAACAAAGTGAATCTGTATCCACACATGAAAAAACACCAGTCTCCTTTCTGCATCCAGGCTGGAAGGATGGGCCTCTAGAACAGTGGTTCTCCACGTGGGGAGGGGTGGTTGGAGGCGATTCTGACCCCAGGGACATTTGGCAACATCTGGAGACACCTCTGTCCTGACTTGGGGGGCTGCTACTGGCACCCAGTGGACAGAGGCCAGAGATGCTGAACAGCCCACAGCACAGGGCAGACCCAGATGTGAAGGGTTGGCCACCCCAGAGGCCGACAGGACCGAGCCCCGGACTCCTGCTCCTGCTCCTCAACACCCTCCTCGGGGCCCAAGAGCCTGGCGGCCTTGATTGGCCTGCAGTCCCACCCGAGGGGCCACAGCCGTGACTGGTCACTGCTAGGCCTATCCATTCAGCCAGGACATGAAAGGGCTGGTGACAAAGGTTGAACAGCAACTCAGCTGAGTGAGAGGATGGGGCAGACAGTGGTAGGCTGGGGGGGTTAACTTGGTAGCTGGCAGGCCCTGCTTTTCTCACCGTCAGGGATTCAGATGTTTCCTGAGCTGATGGGAAGAAATCATTTTCAAGGTGATTGGAGACCACCTGCAATCCACCCCTTTTGACTGCAGACTCCCAGGGTGTTAGAGCTCAAGGGAACCTGTTATTGTTCAGTTACTAAGTTGCGTCCGACTCTTTGCAACCCTATGGATGGCAGCACGCCAGGCCTCCCTGTCCCTCACTATCTCCTGGAGTTTGCCCAAGTTCATGTCCATTGAATCCGTGATGCCATCCCACCACCTCATCCTCTGTTGCCCCCTTCTCCTCCTGCCTTCAATCTTTCAGCATCAGGGTCTTTTCCAGTGAGTCGGCTTTTTGCATCAGGTGGCCAAAGGATTGGAGCTTCAGCTTCAGCATCAGTCCTTCTGATGAATATTCAGGGTTGATTTCCTTTAGGATTGACTGGTTGGATCTCCTTGCAGTCCAAGGGACTCTCAAGAGTCTTCTCCAACACGACCGTTCAAAAGCATCAAGTCTTCGGCGCTCAGCCTTCTTTATGGTCCAACTCTCATATCTGTACATGACTGCTAGATGAAGCATCGTTTTGACTAGACTTTGTCGTCAAAGTGATGTCTAATCTGACCGCCTCATTTTCCAGGTGGGACACGGCCCCCTCTAAGCTGCGCTGAAAGCCTGGTGCCTTGGTTTCTGAACTTACAGAGAGCAGCTTCTCCCCGCCAGGCCCCACCTGTCTCGGGCTCTTTCACTGCATCACTCTCGAGCCAGGGACAGAGGAGTTACCCCCTCGCAGGTGAGGACACGGAGGCTCTGACTCCAGGTGACTCACCTGAAGCCACACGGCAGGAGGGAAGGAGGACTTTGACCCAGGTTTCTCTCGGCCTAAAGCAGACCAGGCCGTGGGCTCTCAGACTTGACTGCTCATGGAATCACCGGGGCATCTGATCATGCTGTTGCCCAGGTCACCCCCCAGATCCCGATTTAGTTGGTCTGGGGGCCGTGTGGGCACCGAGACATTCAAACGCTCCCCAGGAGCATCCCCCACAGCGGTTAAGACAGCCCTTGGGGCCACATCCCCAGACCTGCACCCAGCCGCCCAGGTTAATGTCGGGGTGTGATGGCGTGGGGCAGGGGAGGAGGTGATTCAAGAAATCGTGAGCTCTTGGAATGTCTTCTTGGGAAAAGCCCATTTTTGGCGTCTGGAACCCTCAGGGTTGGCTTCAAATGGGCTCACTGGCCACTTGAACGCTGAGGTCGAGGTCAATTTTTGGTCAGATTTTGGCCTGTATTTTCTGGCTGCTTCTTTCTCCCTGGATGTTTGGAGAATCGAAAGAACAGCTAATCTGTACCTGCGGTCCACAGGGCGAGGTTCGCCAGCCAGCCCAGATCTGTGAGGGCACCAGGCGGGAGTAGGCCGAGGAGATGCCACCTGGGGTTTAAGGGCTTCAAGGGGGCCACTCCCAGGGATAGTTGCATTAGCAGAGACTCTGGAAAACGGAAAATCCTTTCGACTAACATGTCAGAAGGCAGCATTCTGGACACCAAGAGGCCGGAGGGGAGATGAGGGATGAGGGCAGTAGCTGCTGCTTCACTTCTGACCCTAGTCCTCCCCAGACTTCATCCAAACTTATCTGTTCACTTCTTTTTAAAAAACAAGTCTCAGGTCTGAGACGAGGAACAAACATATCATCAAGCTGTAAGCAGTCCCTTCTTCCCTGGAGCTGGACACAGGATCTGCACCTCTGTTACAGAGAACATGGGCATATAGACTCCCACAAAATCCTCCCAGCGATCCTGCCAAGCAGGTGTGATGACTGGCATCTTGTAGACGAGGCTGCTAGGACCACGGGGGCCTCAGCCAGAGCTGGTGGGCAGCAAGCAAGCTGCTGACTCGGGTCCTCGCCTCTCATGGCCCCAGCGGGCAGCCTCCTTCCCGGGGGTCTTCGTTGTGTCTGGAGACAGGCGCAGGCTGTACCACCGTGCCCCGGCTGCCACTGGAACTCCTTGGCCCCCTTATGGCCCCCTTTCCTGGAGCCAGGGCGCCTCTCTGTCCCTGGGCCTCTCTGCCCTGCTCCAAGGTCGTCTCAGTCACCTTTGACCTCCCTGTTTCAGCTGTTCCTGAATTGCTGGGCCGGCACCCCTCCCGCCCCCCACCTAGGGCAGGCGATGTTTCTTTTACCTTGAAACTTCGTATTTTCTACGTGAGTGCCCCCCATCCATATCTCTGGGCTGATCGCCTCACAACAATACTTTTCTCAGCTGGTCAAATGACCCTGGTGTGTCTTCAGCTCTCCATCGTATTTTAGTTTTATTGACGTTCTTCAAGCCCTACACAGGGCAGGAATTTCCACACAGAAAGGGCTGATGCATTCCGCAAGTGTTTGTGTGTGCAGATGTGTGTTTTCATCTACTGGACGGAGTCTCAAGGGTGGTTCCTGAACCGCAGCGGACGTGGCATCACTGGGAACTGGTGAGAACTGCAGATCACGGAGCCGCACCCCAGCGGCTGACTGGGAGACTCAGAGTCTATATATGAACAAACCTTCTGGGTGGTTCTCTTGCTTGATAAATTCTGAGAACCACTTATCTTCACAATCAATCAGTTTTTAAAAATCTGCTCCCTAAGAAACTTATGATTTTCTCTGTTAAGATGGAAACATGAATAAAAGCTTCGACACTGTCGCAGAGGGGTCAGTAGGCTTTCTTTTTTCAAATTTAACTGATAAGACATGTGTATGCATGTGCATGCATGCATACACACATGCCCCCACACACTCGTTTTCCAACCTTATCGTGCTGACCGAACCTCGGGTTTGGAAAAACCCGAACAAACCTCTTGGGCAGCTGATATTTTTAGAGCACTCCCCTTGCATCTGGCTCTTACTCCTGGGGACGTTCAGTCACTGAGAAAAGCAGGGCTGGGTCTCATTATTTCACACTAACATAATTCAAAGAGAATGGCTGAAGAAAGCAAATGATTAAGCCACAGGAATAAAGCTGTGATGGTGGAATTTTAGGCCTCTGGGTGAGGGGGTGGTAGTAATGGTGGAGGTGATGATGGTGACAGTAGTGGCAATGGAGGTGAAGGTGGTACTGGTTTTGATGGTGGAGGTGATGGAAGTGGAGGTGATGGTGACGATGGTGACGGTAACAGTGATGGAAGTGAAGGTGGCACTGGTTTTGATGGTGGAGGTGATGGTGACGATGGTGATAGAGGTGATGATGTTAGTGTTCTTGGGTTGGAGGGATGGCTGCTGCTCTTACTTCCAGTCTCTCAGATCATATTACCTGCCTCCCCTACTCCTCACCCAAGTCTCCCCTGCGTGTGCCGTGGTGTGCACCACGGTGTGTGTGTGCTTAGACTCGTGTGAGCACGTGTCTGGCCACTCTGGCTTTAGTGCCTCCAAAGTTTACAAGACCCCCTGAAGCTTTTAAAATAAAAAACAAGGGTTAAACCACTTGCATCCTCCAAATTAGAAAGAGTAAATGAACCACCCAGCTGCAGTTACAGGCAATTAATGGGACTCGGAGAGGGCTTCGCTGCAAGATAATGGAAAAGCTGACTATAAACGAGCCAGGAGGAGTGAGGGAGGTCAGAGCGGTCCCTGAGCTCTGGAGGAGCGCCGGCGCTCAGCTCGCCTCAGGCCTCCTTCCACACCTGCCTCCACGCCCGGCTGCCCCGCCCGGGGCCCCCCTGGGGCGGCTGGGGTAGAGGTCGCGGAGGGATGGGGCCTGGCCTATTTGCACAGCCCCGTCAGCCTCAGAAAGTGAAGGCGACTGTAAATAAACGCGGAGAAGGGCAAGGAATCGAGGGCAGGGAGGTGAGACAGCAGGAGGAAGGCTCCCCAGGAGAGCAGCCTGGAAGCAGGACTCCTGACCTAGAAAGACGGCAGCAGCGGAAGCAGGGAGTCTACACAGCACGTGCAGTCAGGAGGCGGCAAAGGGCCCCTTCCCGCTCCGCCCCGAGGAATCTCAGCACCCCATCTGCAGATCGCCCGTGGCCCCAAAGCCGGCTCACCCCTCAATCCCTTGCAACTTCACATTCTTGTCTTGATTTTAAAAAAATCATTATTCTGGGTCTTTTCCATATCTAGACGAAATGCTGTTTGCTTTCTTATATCCTGCCGCAATTCTTTTCTAAAAACAAGTTGGAGTGTGAAAGTACGGATGCACACAAGCCTGCCACACGTTACACCCTGAGCTCCTGTTGGGAGGTGACCAAGTTCACCAGGCAAGCGGGGCTTCCGGCTGTGAGCTGGCACAGTCTTCAAGCACAGGCTTTCTTCTTCAGAACCTGCAGCTGTGGTCGTGCCCTCTCTCAGGAGACCTGCCCTATGGTCAAAGGGAACTTTCAGTTTCTGTGTCCAGCCTGTGGACCTCCAGCTGTTGGGTCGGCCTGGAGGCAGCTCCCTGTCCACACGGGTTCTGCAGACACGTGAGGGATTCACCCTGTTTGTTCTTCAGACAGTTGGGCTACAGGAGCCCCCCTCCCTCCAAAGCCTGGGGGAGGCCTTCTGGGCTCCCTGAGTGAGTGAGTGAAAGTCACTCAGTCATGTCTGACTCTTTGCAACCCCATGGACTTTACAGTCCGTGGAATTCTCCAGGCCAGAATACTGGAGTGGGTAGCCTTTCCCTTCTCCAGCGGATCTTCCCAAACCAGGGATCGAACCCAGGTCTCCCGCATTGCAGGCAGATTCTTTATCAGCTGAGCCACAAGGGAAGCCCAAGAATACTGGAGTGGGTAGCCTATCCCCTCTCCAGGGGATCTTCCTGACCCAGGAATCGAACCAGGGTCTCCTGCATTGCAGGTGGATTCTTTACCAACTGAGCTATCAGGGAAGCCCCCTGGGCTCCCTAGTAGCCCCCCATCCTCCGGGGGACAGCTATGTCCTCTACAGACCTAGTCTCGTCACGCTGGACTTCAATGAGTCACTGGCCGCTGCCGTCTTTGGTAGCGTATGCGGCTGAGTGGGGAGTGAGTCTATGGGAACTCGCGTCCACAACTGTCAAGTGACAGCCGGGTGTGAGAGCAAATCCGGGCTCCTCCTCCCTGGCTGTGTGCCCGACTTGGCCTCTCTGCCTCTGTCCTCACCTGCGGGAATGGTAATAAGCCTCCCTCACCAGATGAGTGTATTTAGAGATCAGAGATTTCAGTGTATGGTTCAGCACCAGGCACAACCCAGATTACCACATGACCATTTATTATTATTTCCCCTGGGCAGCAGTCAGGCACTTGCCTAACAGTCTACGGGGAAGTTGCACCACTGGTATTTAGAGCGACATTCGAAGTGGTGCTGTTGTTGTCGTTCAGTCGCTAAGTCGTGTCTGACTCTTTGCGACCCCATGGACTGCAGCATGCCAGGCTTCCTTGTCCTTCACTATCTCCTGGAGCTTGCTCAAACTCATGTCCATTGAATCGATGATGCCATCCAACCATCTCATCCTCTGTTGCACCCCTTTCTCCTGGACCTGCCCTCAATCTTTCCCAGCATCAGAGTCTTTTCCAATGAACTGGCTCTTGGCATCAGGTGGCCAAAGTACTGGAGAGCTTCAGTTTCAAGCATCAGTCCTTCCAATGAATAGTCAGGGTTGATTTCCTTTAGGATTGACTAGTTGGATCTCCTTGCTGTCCAAGGGACTCTTGAGAGACTTCTCCAACACCCCAGTTTGAAAGCACTCAGCTCTCTTTATAGTCCGACTCTCACATCCATACATGACCACTGGAAAAACCATAGCTTTGACTATATGAACCTTTGTCGGCAGTGATGTCTCTGCTTAATATACTGTCTAGGTTTGTCAAAGCTTTCCTTCCAAGGAGCAAGTGTCTTTTAATTTCATGGCTACAGTCACCATCTGCAGTGATCTTGGAGCCCGAGAAAATTAAGTCTGTCACTGTTTCCACTGTCTCCCCATCTATTTGCCATGAAATGATGGGACTGGATGCCATGATCTTAGTTTTTTGAATGTTGAATTTTAAGCCAGCTTTTCACTTACCTCTTTCACCTTCATCAGGAGGCTCTTTAGTTTCTCTTTGCTTTCTGCCATTAGGGTGGAGTCCTCTGCATATCTGAGGCAAAGCCTGATTCAGGATGTCTGTCCTCTATGACCCCACCTCTGACCTCCAGGTCCCCAGAGGCTCTCTGCCTGCAGCTGTGCCTGCTTTCTGACACACCCCATAACCTGTCCCCCAGGCCCGCTACTCTCACCCCCGGCGGGGGGAACCATGCTACCACTGTCACAAAGACCAATGCCAAATGGGCCTGAGACAGAGAAACCAAGGCCTTGGCTTCCATTAGGAACTTTTCGAAGCCTCCGTTTATTTATTTACTCATTCATTCATTCCTATGCCAAGGTTCCCTGCAGCATACAGATGTCCCAGCCAAAGCCACCCGTCACCTTTCCAAGAACCTCCTGTCCTGAGGAAACCCCATGCTGGCAGTCCTGACTGCTCCACGCAGAAGCCGAGACGAGTTCCCAGCTCCCCCCTGCATCTGGATGCAGGCTCCAACCATCAGCAGGACCGGGCAGGGCCTCGGCTCAGAGCTGAGTGACATATGGCAGCTGGCTCAGTAGGGTGGGTGGGGGGCTTCCATTTTGCGGGCGCCTGAGAGGCAAATGCACCTGGTTTCAGGTGATGACTGCGAGGCGGGGGACAGGGGCCATCACGGAGCCGGGCTCCCCACAGCAGGGCGCGATGGGATGTGAGGCGCTGATCCTGGAAGACCAGCCTGCGTCCGTTTCTCCAGCCTTTCCCTGTTTCTGTGTGTTCACACCTCAGCCCACCCTCCTGGCCTAAACTAGCTGCGCACGTTCTGTGTTCACAACCGGCGTGGCTGCCCGGCGGCCACTGCCCACCTTGTACTTCCACGGAGCGCCTGCCTCGTGCAGGACTGCACTTTCCTGCCCGCTGAGCACGCACCGAATCCCCGCAGGAGGACAGGTGATGGCTGAGGACCGCGCTGCCTTGGGTCACTCTCAGGTCAGAGTGTCTGGGGCCAGGGACAGGCCTCCTCAGAGGAGACGGAGATTTTTCATAGTCTCAAATCGAGAATCTCTTCCAGACCTTTTCTAGAAGAGACAGAACATGGAGATGGGCGCTGCAGCTCACCCAGGACCCCAAGGTGTCTCTCAGGCCACCTGGGGCGAGCAGGCAGCCCCGGGCCAGCTGTATTCACTGCCTCCCTCTGAGCCTGGAGACTGTAGTTCTGGGGAGGAGGGCGCACCCACCCAGGCATGCCTACCACTGCCCTGGGAGCCCCTCAGAGTCGGGGGCTGAACCCCTCTCCCAGCTGCCCGCAGAACCTCGCAGCTGCTTTGAAGAGATGAACACTGCCTTATACTCCGTGTGTGTGTATATATGTATGGATACAGGTTATGTGTGTGCGTCTGTGTGTGTACATGTGTGGGTGTATATGAGGGTATGTGTGTATGTGTATGGGTGTGTTGTATATGCGTATATGGATACATGTGTCTGTGTACGGTCTGCATGTGTTGATGTGTGTGTCTCTGTATACATATGTATATGTGTATATACATATGATACATGTTGCATGTATGTATGTACATGTGTGAGTGTGTATATATGCATGGATACAGGTTATGTGTGTCTGTATGTGTATATATGTGTAGGTGTGTGTGTGTGTATAAGGATATGTGTGTATATGTATGGATGTGTGTATGCATATGCATATATGGGTATGTGTGTATATGTACAGGTCTGTATGTGTAAATACGTGTGTATCTCTCTACATATGTATGTGTGTGTATGTGTAGGTATGGGTGTGTATGGGTGTCTGTACATGTGTACGTGTAGGTGTGTGTGTGTGTAGGGATGTATGTGTGTAGGTATGTGACACTGTGTGTGTGCAGGTGTGTGTTTAAGGTGTTCTTCTAGGCACAGTCCCTTATTTCAGTTCCTAATTTTATTAAATCATCAGAGCCCTTCACTGACTGCAGAATATTCAATTAATTGCATCTCCGCAGAAGCCAGTGCTGGTCCCACCAAGGGGATGGCTGCACCCGCCTGCTCTCCTTCAGATGATCCCCAGTCCAAATCAAAGCCACCGAGCAGTTAACTCTTTCTGTGAGCAGCACTTACTAACTCCCGCGACCACCACTGTCAGGCCGCCAACAGAATCTAAGTTCTGGAACCGACAGCTTCTTTATGCTCTTCACTCCCTGGCTCAGCACGCGTGCACTGAGTGCTCACTCTGTGCCAGGCGCCATCTGAACCCTGTGGACCCTGGTGTGACGGGGCACGGTGACCCTGGAGTGCATCGGGGGTGGGGACAGGCGGTGGTGGAAAATGAGCAGGCGGGTGGGATGTCGGGGGAGGGGTCCCCTCTGAGAAGGCAGGGGCCCGGCCAAGAGCTGGGGAAACAGCCACGGCCCCCAGGGAAGAAAGAGGCAGCTCGGGTGTTGCCGGGACCAAGAGGGCTGGAGAGCGGCAGGAGGAAGTGAGGACTGGACATGATTTGCAGGAGCCAGTGCAGAATGAAGATGTGGGCCTCGTTCACAAAGTATTCAGAATTTCCAGATGGCGACCACAGGGGAAGACGCAAGGGGGACTCCGACGTGGTGCCCGTGAAGCCAGCCCCACGGGGGCCGCACCTGCGGGAGCCACCCAGCATCAGAAGAGATGGTCCCGCACACCCCAGGCCCCTGGGGAGAGATCCAAACTCAAAATTCAAAGTGTGGTCTCTACTGAGCGTGCATCACCTTCACACTATCATAAACTTGAAAAATCCTCAGTTCAACCACCCTAAGTCGGGGACCGTCTGTACCTGCAATGGAGGCTGCAAGAGGGACCAGGGTCCTGGGGGGGGTCTGCAGGAGGGACCCAGGAGGCCGGGCGGGCCTGGGGATGTAGAAGGGGAGATGTGGGGAGCGGGTGAGCCTTAGAGAGCTGATGGGCTGGCCTGCGGGCAGTGAGGGAACAGAAGTGCTGGAGTTCTGCCTGATGTTTGTGTTTGGAGAGGCCGTGAGTGACCCTGCGGGAGTGTGGACGGCGGGGCGGCTGTGCCTCTCCGAGCAGATGCCCTTCTCTCCCCTCACGCCAGTCTGAGCCCAGCTCACGGCCAGCGACAGCGCTTGCTCGAGACACCGCACAGTCGGAGGCCGTGCTGCCAGATGCTAAATCTGCCCCCTAAGAAATCCGAAGACAAAATGTGCAGCAGCCAACTGTCCAAAACCAATATGTACAAAACAGCACAGGGCCCGTCTGAGCAGCAGGTGTCACAGCGGTAAACACGGAGCCAAATGTGTTGGCCTTGGCAAGCGCTCATGTGCGTCTTGTCTTGGAAATGGAGTTTCTGGAAATTGGAACCCAGGAACCAACAGCTCGTCCAAGCTGCCCTCGCTGGCTGTCGTCCAGAGCACTGCTAGGAAGGCCAAGGTGACCGCTGCCCAAGTGCTGGCACGTGCAGGGGATGTTCAAATGTCCTGGGGCCGTTCCCGCGTGGCCTGACTCATGCTTCCCACAGTATGTGGAGTCAGTGGGGTTATCTGTGATTTTCAGGTGCTGACAAGGGGGCTCAGAGGAGCTGAGTAATTTGTTCAGGATCACACAATTAAATGAAGCCCAAATTTAAAACCAGGGGGGACAGACTCTGTGAGTGGCCAGCCCCCTTTTTTGTGCCAACGGTACCTGATTTTTATGGCAACTGGCCAGTCCAGGAGATGCGCTCTTGATGGGTCTTGGCCGGTCCCAGGAATCCTGTTCCCCTTTGCCACTGCTGGGACAGGGTGCGCACGGGACCTATTGTGGCCAGTGAGATGGGAAAGAAAGTGGTGGGAGCAGGAACTTCCGGCCAAGACGTTTCTTTCCTGATAGAAAGGAGAGAACAGTAAAAGGGCAGGTCCCCTTGGCATCCTCCTCCTCTCCTGCCTGCCTGTGGACATGTTGTGAGAGGGTAAGGTGTCTGCCTGGGGCAGCCTTTTTGGATGCAAGAGGTGATAAGGATAAAGCCAACTAGCTGAAGATGCACTGGAAGCTGGCACATGCCCAGGGCCAGGATGATACGGCTGGGCCGTCCAACCACTCTGAGGATCTCCTGCCTCCAGACTTCTTGTTGAGTGAGCAGCAAATGTCCAGATGATGGAAACCACTGTCAGTCGGGAATTTATTAGTTATCCTCAGTCGAACATCTCCTAATGTAAACCCTGGATTGGTCAAACTTCAAAGTCTGTGATCCTTTTCCTGTTACACTCTGATACTTACATGGGGTCCAGCTGCACCCAAGGTCCAGTGTCAGCCTAGTGCACCATAATTACAGAACTGATCAGACTTAGAAACTGTAAAGAAAGCGGCCAGCTTAAAGAAGGAGAGGGGGTCAGTTCAGCGAGATCAGAAATCTGGCTTCTGGCCTTGGCTGTTCTTGGCGTGGATCCTAGCATCATGGGACTTCCAAGCGGAACAGACCAAAACAATCACCTGGTCCCACCCTGTGTTCCAGAGGATGAAGCTGAGGCAGTGAGAGGCTAAGTGACTGAGGCCCCAGGGCAGCAATGGCTCTGAGATGGGAAATCAGTGCCCCGCTAGCCCCTCCCGCATGACAGCGCCTAGCTCCCGACCCAGGCTCTTCACTGACTTTGCCCCAAACTCCCATCGCCCAATCACCTTGGATTACATTCTGGTGGTGGGATAAACTCTGGTTTCTTTCATACATTTTTCCTGTTGGGTCAAGTTACCAGCCTGTTTCAACAAGCTCAGCAGCGCACCCCGCCCAGAACATAGAATCCGGAGACACTGGCGGGCAGGGGGGCCAAGTTCTCGGTTTTTCAGATTAAAATCGATTCTCAAATCCCATCACAGGGACAATCATCTTGAAAGCAAGTGCCGGGTGTTCAGCAGTCAAGAGGCTAAGCTTTGAAGGGATCTAGTCAGAAGCATTGCCCTAAAGATCACACTGGGGCTTCCCTGGTGGTCTGGTGGTAAAGAATCTGCCTGCCAACGCAGGAGACACAGGTTTGATCCCCGGTCCGGGAAGATCCTACATGATGTGGGGCAATGAAGGCCGCGAACCATGACTGAGCCTGTGCTCTAGAGCCTGGGGGCCACAACTACTGAAGCCCGCACGCCCTAGAGCCCGTGGTCTACCACAAGAGACGCCAGCGCGCCACAACTGGAGAGTAGCCCCTGCTCTCTACAACTAGAGAAAGCCCTCTGGCAGCAGCGAAGACCCAGCACAGTCAAAATTAAATTAATTTTTAAAAAACTTTAAAAATAAAAAAATAAACACCACACTGGGAGTCAGAGGACCACACCCCCCCTGAAGATGGCCCAGCCTGGGTGGAGGGGGCTTAGGTGTGGGAACGCCCTAGAAGGGGACTGGTGTCCAGGGAGAAGGGGCAGGGAGGACCACAGGGACACCAGACAGGATTGAGGAAGAGACGCCGATACTTCTCGAGGGAAATGAAGGGCCGGGACCAGATCACTAAGGCAGGATTTTGGAATCGGAGGACAGAGGGCCATCCCAGTGCACAGACAGAACGCCGGCCGCCGAGGACTGGGCAAGGAGAGGCAAGGTGCTTTCTGGGGGCAGCAGAAGAGAGGCTGGTTGACATCCTGAGTCTCTTCCAGCCCAGGGAGGTGGTGGAGGGGGGTCGTCCGCCTGGTGCCTCAGAAGGCAAGGCCACGGGCATCCCAGGGACCCCTGCAAGCCCGAGGCCATGCGGAACTGTGGCTACCCTGGTGGACCCCAATAGTGGATGGTTCTGGTCAGGGGATCTCATTAGGAAAGGACATCAACAGTGAAACACAACAGGAAGATGTCATATCTCTGCAAATGCCACTGCAAGTGGGGTGGATGCTTCCTCTAAATACCATCTCATATGACCATTCATGGCCACTAAAATGCAACATAACAAACAACACAAGCCTGAGTGGTGTACGGCTCAGGAGCGCGTGGTGTTCAGCTCACCTGAATCAGCCCTCTCGCGTGCCTGCAGTAGCTGTGGACGGGCTCGATCTCATTTCTGGGGCTGCTGGATCTAGGACAGCCTGGACCATGGCGGGATGAGCCAGGTCTGCTCCACGCGTCTCTCATCCATCTCTGAGGTCTGCAGACTAGGGTGGCCTCTCCTAGTGGCAGAGGGAAAGATCGAGAGTCTAATCATGCAAGTGCTTTTGTAGCCTCTAATTGCTTCTCATTTGCAACATCTCATTGGTGAAAGGAAGTCACACATTCAAGGTTGAAGTCAGAGTGCGAGGGCACTCCTGATACAGGGAGAGGGAAAACTGGGTCAGTCTTGTAACCCACCACACTCTGTAAGCCCCCAAGGGCCCAGTAGCGCCCCAAATGAGATGCTATCAAGAGAAAGGGGAAAACACTGATTCTAAAAAACCTATAGACAGCATATTAAAAACCAGAGACACCACTTTGCCAACAAAGGTCCATATAGTCATGTATGGATGTGAGAGCTAGCCATAAAGAAGGCTGAACACCAAAAAATTGATGCTTTCGAATTGTGGTGCTGGAGAAGATTCTTGCGAGTACCTTGGACAGCAAGGAGACCACTCCAGTCCATCCTAAAGGAAATCAACCCTGAATATCCTATTGGAAGGACTGATGTTGAAGCTCCAATATTCCAGCTGCTTGATGTGAAGAGCTGACTCACTGGAAAAGACCCTGATGCTAGGCAAGATTGAGGGCAGGAGAAGGGGGTGACAGAGGATGAGATGGTTGGATGGCACCACTGACTCAATGGACATAGTTTGAGCAAACTCTGGGAGATGGTGATGGACAGGGAAGCTTGGCGTGCTACAGTCCATGGGGTCACAAAGAGTCGGATACGACTTGGCAACTGAACAACAACAAGCACAAAATGGCTGCTGGATCATGAAACTGTCCATGTTTAACCTGTAATTTACCTAACTTAGGCTTTCTGCCATTTGAGGGAAACAGAACAGTGAAAGTGAAAGTCACTCAGTTGTGTCTGACTCTTTGTGCCCCCATGGACTATACAGTCCACGGAATTCTCCAGGCCAGAATACTGGAGTAAGGGAAATAGGATAAAAAATAAGCTTAATCGTAGAAAAATAAAGTTACAATTTTTGTTCCTGTGATTTGTGACTGTGATTTTTCCCATTACATTTTCTAAGCCAAAGATTCAAAATCACCAAAACGATCAGTGAGTCAGCCTTCAACACTATAGAAACCTGCTTTCTGAATGTCCTAACCAAACCAGGAAAAGATGGTCAAAGACAGTATGATTTTAACTTCCAAAATGCAAATAGAAAGGTGAGGGGATGTGTTAAAAATTCCAATCTGGCTTACAACTGTGGGTTCTGGGACAAAGTGTCCAGGAGCCTCTGACACTCTTCCTGGAGTATCACCTTCCTAATTCCAGCCAGTCCTGTGATCACAGCAATAATCGCTTCAAATGTAAAATACCACTTGACCCTTTCCGGGGCAAGGTAGAAAATACTATTCAATTGCTTGTTGTCAAATGAATAATGTTATCATCATTAAACCAGTTCTGGGATACAATCTGCTGAGTGACGGGGGGCTCAATTTAGGACCGACTGGAACACCAAACCCTAAAGACAACGTTTCCTGTTACTCCTCATACCAGAAGTTCTTTCTCAGTATTCACGGAGCTTGACAGAGTAAAAGAAGGGCCAGGCCCTCAGGGGACTGGGAGTAAAATCAGAAGGGACTCAAGTGCCACAGGACGGAGAAAGAGATTCCACGTGTGGGCTGTGCGCTCAGGTGTGTCCGACTCTTTTGGGGTCCCGTGGACTGTAGCCCGCCAGGCTCCTCTGTCCATGGGATTCTCCAGGGAAGAATACTGGAGTGGGGTTGTCATTTCCTTCTCCAGGGGATCTTCCCAACCCAGGGTCTGAACCCAAGTCTCCTGCATTGGCAGACAGATTCTTTACCACTGCGACACCCGGGAAGCCCAGGATTCCATAGGTCCGAGCAATTTACCTCTGAACAAGTATTTTACAAGGTTCTCTCTGATGGGATGGGGGTCTTCTCCCTTTTCACGACATAAGTTGCTACATTTGTCCGTGTCTCTGCCATGCCCTGTCAGTGTCCTGTGTGTATACGTGTGCTCTCCTACTCCGGGGCTTCAAAAGAGCTTTCAGAAATAAAATGTCTGGGTCTGTTTTAATTCAAAGAACTTTACTTTTTATGTAAGTTTCATGTGTATGTTATATTTGTACTCCTTACACCCTGCAGCGCGCTTGCCACCAAACATTTAGCTTCCACCCATGACCATACTCTTTACCCACTGTGCCCTTGGCATATTTCCCCTCTGGTAACCACCACTCTGTTCTCTGTATCAACGTATTGGTTTGGTTTGTTCATTTATTTTGTTTTTTATACTCCAACGTATGAGTGAAGTCACATGGTATCTATCTTTTCCATCTGACTTATTTCACTTAGCATAATATCCTCAAGATCCGTCCATGTTGTTATACGTAGCAAGATTTCATCTTTTTATGACTAAATAATATTCCATATACATATTTATATATATAGAGAGATCTTTATCCAGTCATTGGTGGGCATGTTGGTTGCTTCTATGTCTTGCCTCTTGTAAGAAATGCTGCTATGAACACTGGGTATGTACATTTTCATATTCTTTGGATAAACATCCAGAAATGGGATAACTGGATCATACAGTAGCGCTAGTGCTAATTTTTTGAGGGACTTCTGTACTGTTTTCCATGCTGGCTACACCAATCTACTTTCCACCAATCGTGTATGAGGGTTCCCTCTTCTCCACATTCCTTGTCAACATTTACTATTTGGTACCCTTTTGATGATGGCCATTCTAACCAGGGTGAAGTGGTCACTCACTGTTGTTTTAACTTGCATTTCCCTAATGATTAGTGATGTTGAACATTCTTCCATGTGCCTGCTGGCCATCTGTACATCTTCCTCTGAAAAATGCCTATACAACTCCTCTACCCAGCTTTAAATTGGATTGCCTGCTGTGTCCTTTTTATAAACCAGGGGTGCACGGCAGAGGAGAGAGGAGACAACTTGCTCAGGTCTTTCTGTCCTGTTATTTCCCGGTGACTTGAGGTCACAGGGATCCTGTGGGCCTGGTGGTCAGGGGTTTCACCAAAGCGGGATTCTTTGAAGGGCAAGGACTGCCCACACCATCCCATCAGAAGAAATGAAGTCAAAAGAGGGCCTAAAATGAGTTGTACACATACCATGGATGAATTGTATGGTATATAAATTAGATTTCAATTAAAAAAAATTTTAAAAGAGGGTCTGGAGTAATCGGGCTGGAGGTCTCTGGGGGCCTTGGAGAGTCTTTCATAGTGTCCTGAAAACCCCAGCCTAAGCCTCAGGGCCTGCCTTCTGCTAAAAAGACCCCAGTGCTCACCCCCATCAAGGGCTACTGGAAATGGTGTGGAAAGTCACCAGTGTCTGAGTGCACCTACTGATTCCAGCATTTCTGGGGGAATGTGTGTCCACGGGGGCTTCCCTGGTGGCTCAGCTGGTAAAGAATCTGCCTGTAACACGGGAGGCATAAGAAACGCCAAGTTTGATACCTGGGTCAGGAAGATCCCCTGGAGGAGGACATGGCAACCCACCTCCAGTCTTCTTGCCTAGAGAAGCCCATGGACAGGGGATCCTAGCAGGCTACAGTCTTATAAAGTTGCAACGAGTCGGACATGACTGAAGTGACTCAGCATGCTTTCCACGGTTGGTCAGTGGCACAGACCGGGTTTGTCCTTACCAGCTTACACGTGAACATAAGCACCAGGATTTCAGGCCCAGCTGAGCCGCTGGAGCCATGGGGTCTGAGGTCTGCCTTTCTCGGGCCCACCTCTGACGCCCAACCTCTCCAGTACCACACCCCCATCCCCCGACAGAAAGAACACCCCCTGGGGACAGAGGACCACAGCTCTGGGTTCAGGGCATTTAAGCCCTCGGTCTCCCTCCAGATTTCTGCCTTCATATCCTGGAAGCTCTCCCCCACGCCCGGAGCTGGAAATCCAATTGCACTAGCGACCCCGGGGGGCTTGGACTTGAACCCATGGGTAGGGAGCAGCCCATTCAGAATTTCCCCTCCCCCTCTGGCCCCAGGAAGATGGTGCCAAGGAAACCCAGCTCTCCCGGGGGGCCTCCTTCCTAAAGACTGGAAGAAGTGGTGGTGGAGGGGCAAGGCACCCGAGTTCTCAGGGATGCACAGTGGACGTCCCCCGCCGGTACAGCCATGCTGGTCCCAGGACCACCCTCCCCAGATGCCGGCCCCCACCAGGGAGTTGGCTGCCTGAACCCTCCTCCCCGCTTTTCCTATCCACTCCCCTCCCCCTGGGCCCACCGCCTACTCTTACCTGAGAGCCTGGTGCTAGGCCGCACGCGGAGGCATCTTCGCTTTTGGATCTTTTTGAGCGGCTTGTGTTGGGCCTCTAGTCCCTGCCTGCCTGGGACATCCTGTCGGCCGCCAACACAACCTCCAGGCTTTAGGCCTACACACTCACCGCATCAGGGTTCCCAGACCACACTCCAAGGTTCCTTCCTAAAAGACCTCTCCAGGGCCAGGGCTGAACCCTGATTGGTCCAAGGTCAACGGCATGCTAACATCCCCGGCAGTGATTGGTTAGGAGTGGGCACGTGACCCAGGTTTCCTGGCTTCTAATACAGAGACGCTGGGAGAGAGCCCCCTATCTCCAGAGACTGTGACTGGACGTGCAACCTGCGGGGTGCAGAGCCCCAACAGGACAAACCTGGTGCCACCCCACCTTCAAATACCCGGCGTGAAGTAACACAACGGCCCATCATCTCCTCCAGTTTCTGTTCGGCTTTTCTGGAAGGGGCCGGATTCCCCACATTAATGCCAAACACCTGTGCCTTTTCCAGGAATCAAGTCCTATTTGGGCTTTGCCTCTTCTCACCTGGGCGTTTCCTGCTCTTCCTCACTGACAAGCCCTTTGCTTGACCTTGTGTAGAGACCAGCTCTTAGGAAGACTCACAGCTGTTTACTCTTCCACCCCAGTCCCCCGCACTGCTCAAGAGAGCCAGAGTGTGAAGAGACAGCCATTTCCTGAGCCTCTGCCCTGTGTTAGGCCAGGGCTCACACATCCACGTGTGAGCTGGCATCCTCTTCTCCAGAACGGTTATTATCCTGATTTTACATACTTGGCACTGAAGCTGGGAGAGGTTAAGTGGCTTGCCAAAGATCACGGAGCTGGCAGTTGACAGAAACAGAAATTGGGCCTTTAGTAGACGAGTTCTTAGACAAGGGCCTCTCCACGTGGCTGCCTGTCTCCCTGCCCACCCTCAGCCCTCTCACTGACCTGGCTTCTCAGCAGAGGAGGGGAGCTTGGGGGCCCCCACCATGTGGAAGGAGAGGGTGTGCCCTGTTAGGTGGCTTCAGTCGTGTCCAATTCTTTGCACTCCACAGACTGTAGCCCGCCAGGCCCCTCTGTCCACAGGATTCTCCAGGCAAGAATACTGGAGTGGGTTGCCCTGCCCTCCTCCAGGGGGTCTTCCCGACCCAGGGACGGCCGCGTCTCTTACATCTCCTGCCCTGGCAGGCAGGTTCTTTATCACTAGCACCACCTGGGAAGGAAACGGAGGGCGTGTCAAGTATCATTAACACACTCAGTGTGTCACCAGCCACCACGTGTCCTCAGTGACGTTACAGTGACTCGCTTCAGTCAGTAGGCACCTGAGTGACGTGATGGTTCTTTGGAGACCCTGTCTGTTCCCATTTGATTACTCGCACTTTTGCCATTCCCGTGCGGGGAGGGTCATATGCGTTGTGTTTTCACCTATGCCTTCATAACTTGTGCTGGTTTGCTGCATCTGTGATCAAAGTGTTTTGGCCTCAGAGTGCTACTTCTGGACAAGCTTGTGGGTAAGGCACCTACTAGACGACCTGGTGGGTGTCCCAGGTGGCTTAGCTGGTAAAGAATCCACCTGCCAATGCAGGAGACCAGGGTCCGATCCCTGGGTCAGGAAGATCCCCTGGAGCAGGAAATGGCAACCCACTCCAGCATTCTTGCCTGGAGAATCCCCATGGACAGAGGAGTTTGGCGGGCTACAGTCCATGAGGTCACAAAGAGTCAGACACTTAGCGACTAACAACAACAAGAGGACCTGGTATACAGCAGACACTTGGTAAATGCAGAGATGATGACAGTGGTGCGGGTGGTGATGGTTTTAGGGGTGACGGTAGTTCTGTGAGGCACTAGGTAGAACCTTGGCTGCTCAGGGCCAACCCTAAGCTCCCTAGTCCTGTCCACAGAAGGTGAACTTCTTTCCAGAAAGAGCAGGGTGCTACCAAGAGCCTCAGGGTTTCAACCCACATAGCACCTCCTTATCTCAGTCCAGTTACACAGCACCTGGCCTAGGCCAGGGTGGCCCTCCCCAATGGTATGGACCTGCTCCTGGCATTTTGGCTGATAAACACAGAAGAAAATTCTTCAAAAAAAAATTTTAATGAGCTAATTGTAGAAAATAAATGATCGTCAATTAAGAAATCACAGAGAAATGAGGACTGAGAGAAGCTGAAATGGTGGACTTTTTCATCTTGTTATTTCCAGCAGGAGGCCACGACCTGACAAATAATGACACCAGGGCAAAAGAAAGCTGTCATCCTCTTTGACCCCCAGGCTTTCTGGGGGTGGGTTCAGGCCTCTCCCTTCTGTGGCCATGGGGTTTCCTGGTGTTTTAGGCCTGGGTTGGGGGTGCCGCTGCTGTCCCTAAAAGGGGGAGTGGGCCGCCAAGAGGAACAGGTGAGAACCAGATATACTCACTCACTTCACCAAGTGCCATGCCCCCAGGGGAGAGGGTGTCCGTTCTCACGAAGGTTACATTCAAGATGGAAAGACAGACCCCGCACAAATAAATGAAATGACCGCAGGTACAAACAAATGTGGGCACAGTGTTCCGAAGTGGGGGTCAGCCCGCCTCCAGCAGTGAAGCCGAAAGAGCATGGGGGCTGGCAGTGGGAAGTGTGGAAGCGGCCACAGGCCTTCGGCTGACATTCTAGAAGTCCTATGGCCGCACCTACCTGCCAGAGAGCCTGGCAAGTGCAGTCTGGTTGTTAGGCCAGGAGAGACTCACTCTGTGATCGGCCAGTGGCCTCTGTCATTCAGTGCAACGCGAGGAAGGTCCGCGAACCTGGGAGGATCCAAGATGCGCTTTGTTCTGACTCCAGGGGGTAGAAGCAGGGCTGTGGGTGAGTGGAAGCTCTCAGGGAGGCGGCAAGGGTGAGCAGCCATCTGGGACTGCCTGGTTGCAGTGCTGAAAGCCAGCCCACCTCACCTCCAGGGCCCTGGCCCCAACCCCCAGCTGACACAGGTGTGTCTGTCCTGTGACTTCTCTCCGGCAACCCTCTCTCCCCCAGCCCCCTGCTCTTTCAGATTTGAGTTATTGTGCTGTTGGCCATGAGCTCAATTTAATGAGTCAATAATACATATCAAATAAGATGCTTTTAAACAGAAATACCATAAAACAAGGTGATGTATTGACTATTTGACAAGACTGTGGTGGCCAGAGGCTCACAGAAACCCAACCCCGTATTTGCCCACCAGCAACGGTGCAGTTCTTTGGTAGTTCAGTGTTCATGGTGACTTTACAGAACACAACTACCAAAAACAACAAGAACTGGCTGGAGAGCTACACAATGGAGTACTTTCTCGGCCATAAAAAGAAATGAGTGCTGGAACAGCATGGATGAACTTTGAAAACATTATGCTAAATGAAAGGAGCTAGTCACAAAAGACCACCTATTATATGATTCAATTTTATGAAATGTCTAGAACAGGGAAATCTATAGGGATGGAACAATTCGACTTGAGACTGGGGGAGGCAGGGGAGGTGTTGAGTAGAGGAGTGAAACTTAAAGGTACAAGGTTTCTCTTTGGGTGTTGAAAATTATACAAAATTGATTCTGCTGATGACTGTATGTGTCTGTGAAAACACTAAAAAGACACAGGCTTGTACACTTTACATGGGTGAATTGTTACAGTGTATATGAATTATATTTCAATAAAAGTTTAAAGAATAACCCTCCAGAGTAACTCACAGGAGGGAGAAGCTGGGGGCAGGGCTCACCTCAGTGGCTGCCCCTTGGGCACCTCCTCCCTGCAGCCTTGCTCTGTGTTCCCTGCCCTTCACAGGCGGGCTCAGCCCCCACACCCCGCGTCTTGTTGGGGGAGCGGCCCGTGTGCTGGTCTGGCCTCTCCAACCTGTCTGCCTCTGAACTCTGGCAAACTGAATTCTCCCATCACGTCAGGAAGACTTTGCAGCAGAAGGGCTCAGGTGTAGCCTGGGAGATCTAGAAGGAAGCTGTTCCTCCTTTTCCTCATCTGATCATTCAAGCGCAGTTTGGAAGATCACTTCATGGAAATGACAGAGCGGGGGTCGGGGCCGCCCAGACGACGAAGACTGTAAGGTCTTTTCCAACCCAGACAGCCTTGTGTCTGTCAGAAACACTTTTTACCACAGATAACAAAACACCTGACACGCAGCAGCTAAGAATGAAGTAATGGTCTCCCGTGGCTGGAGGTCTGGAGGCCAGCAGGTCCGGGATGGGTGCGGGGGCTGGATGGCTTCCTAGGTCCCCTTCCCCCAACCTCAGCACCAGGCTGTCCATCCTAGTCCTGCCGCTCGCGGTCACAGGAAAGCCACAAGTATCCAAGAGCACACAAAATCGCTGCTTGCCCTGTGCCTCACTGGCCACCATGGGGTTGCGTGCCCAGTCCCAGAGCAGTCGTGGGGCTGCGTGATCCGCTGCGATCCACACAGTGTCTCTTGGGAGGCTGATGTCACTAGATCCCCAATCCCTCCCTCCACCAAACCCAGCTGCTCCTGAGGAGCAAAATAGGGAAAGAAAGAAGAGCTTCTGGGTGGGCCATGACAAGCCCGGGGTGAATATAATGGAAGGTGGAAGGAAGACCGACCGCATTCTCTTGCAGGAATACTATTGTGACATGTCGAGAACCACCAGAAGAAAAGGCTTCGATGCTTGCGATTATGAGTTCGAAATCTAACCAAGTTCCACCAGTCGGCTTACAGCAGTAGCACTACAAATCCCTAGGGCTTAAGAAAATGGGCCCTTGCCTGGATGGTAACCAGAAGGACAGCCTGTCTGTGCTGCCCTCCACGGGGCATTTCCTCGACCGTAGCAAGAGAAATTTCATAGTGCTACCAGGGGATCTTCCTGACCCAGGGATCGAACCCAGGTCTCCTGCATTGCAGGTGGACTTTTTTTCTTTTTTTAACTACTAGCGCCACCTGGGAAGCCCTGCAACTGGATATACAAGAGGGCTATCGCCTCTGCTTGTGATGCTTTGGGTGTGGAAAGCACTTTGAAAGTGATCGGCTTGTGTGGACACGGCCGAGTGATGGCTCATATCTGGAGCTGTGACGCATCTGTGACGGACAGCATCTTCCACGTGTGTGCGTCCACAGACACCCTACATGTGCCCAGCGTGTCTTGTGAATACAGAAGAACAGCTGCAACCTTCTAAAAATTAATGAGTTTCTGGATCATTTGCATTTTTTATGGTTTGCCAACAAAAGATAGGGAGAGGGGAGGGAATTTATTAATGTTTGAAGAAATTCTCCAAAAGGAGAAGAAGCGAGCTTTCTCAGCGCGAGACGGCGGCGGTCCGCGTCTCTCCCGGGCCGGGCCGCCCCCTCGGAGGGGAGAATCGATGCGCAGCTCGAACAGGAGACAGCTGCTGCGCCGCCAGGGAACCGCCCGGGGCTGACATCATTTTATTCGGGGCCTGCGTGACGGTTTGGTAACGGCCATTTTCAGAAAACAACCCGGGCAATTTCAGGATCTGCTGTCACAATAGGCACACTAAAAATAAAGTCAGCATAAATAGATTAAGAAATGGACAGCATAACAAGGCATAAAGAATTAGAATGAGCGCGCCGAGCTCCAGATGACAGCGCTGTGCGCGAGAGACGGGCGGAGAGGTGGGTGGCCCCGAGCTGAGGACGCGGGGGTTTGGGGACAGCTCGGTACCCGGCCTGGCAGTGCTGAATCGCATTGCACTTCAGTGGCAGCGGAGGCGCTAAACTAAGGCAGGAGCCGCGTTCCTGTAGCGATGCCATTTTTTTCGTGGCTGACACCTTCTAAAAGACAGAAGGGAAGTGTTCCACGGCTGACCCCCTCCTTCCCAAACTCGAGTTTCGAGAAGGATAGAGATGCAGTGCTGGAGAAAGTGAACTGGAAAAACGTTTTTAATTCAGTCATGACATTTGGGGAGGGGGGGCAGGAAATGAATTTCTTTGGAAAACTGGCATGAGAGGAAAGAAAAAAAGGCATGTGCTAAAAACTTGCTGTGCGAAGTCGGGGAGATGGGCTTCTGACCTAGGGGCCCCGGAGCAGTCTTAGTTAATGACCTGGCTGACTGCCAGGCTCTGCGGGGGCTTCTCCCCCAACCCCTATCCCATGTGGCTGGAAGACCTCTTTGTTTCCCTCTGCATCCCAAGCTGGGAATGCCAGAGCTCCCCAATTCCGCATCCTCTCACCCTTCACTGATTCTAAGAAGTGGGTTAAACAGAACAGAGCAACAGACACTGCTTTCATGGAAATATCTTACGCAATTTTCTTGGAACATCATTTCCCAACTGAGTTCCCTGGTGTTAATAAATACTATGTTTAAAACACAGAAGTGTTCTTAGCTTAAGTAAGTTTGGGAAATTTGCAGGTAAATTTAGTGCAGCAAGTGAATTTGCTGTGTCAGAACCTTCCAGAGTCTTACTATGATAAAGTGTGCTATGAATCTTACAGGAGGAATAAAGTAGACAGGTTTCTCAAATGAATTTTACCATCAAACCCCCCCCCCCCGCTTAAAAAATATTTTTTTGCAGAACGCCATGGTAGAACTCTCTGGGCATGTGTTTTATCCTAGCTGCAGACCACCTGCTTTTCAGTCAGTTGAATGTCCTAAAGCTGGTGGCATCCCATCCTTAAGACAGAGCTGGGGACGTTGAGGAAGGAACACAGCCCCCCCGCATTGCTTCCGAGCCAAGACAAGTTTGGTTTGAAAAAGGAAACATTTGGACTTCCCTGGTGGCACATTAGATAGGAATCTACCTGCCAGTGCAGATGCAATGGGTTCAATCCCTGGTCCAGGAAGATCCCACATGCCGAGAAGCAACTATGCCTGCACGCAGCAACTACTGAACCAGTGACCTGCAGCTCCTGAGGCCCGCGCCCTAGAGCCTGTGCTCCGCAACGAGAGAAGCCACCGCAGTGAGAAGCCCGAGCGCCTGCTTGCCTCAACTGGAGAAAGCCCTCTCGCAGTAAGGAGGAGAAAGCCCTCTCGCAGTAAGGAAAACCCAGCTAGCCAAAAATAAATAAATTAATTTTAAAAAGTGAAAGTTGCTCAGTCGTGTCTGACTCTTTGCGACCCCATAGACTATACAGTCCATGGAATTCTCCAGGCCAGAATACTGGAGTGGGTAGCCTTTTCCTTCTCCAGGGGATCTTCCCAATCCAGGGATCGAACCAAGGTCTCCCGCACTGGAGGCGGGTTCTTTACCACCTGAGTCACAAGGGAAGCCCAGTTTTAAAAAAGAACATCTTGAAAAAAGGAAGTGTTTTTATTGTTAGTTTTGCAGGTCAGTACCAATTCAGTGACCTACTGGGGACGTGGCTTGAAGAGTGGGGATGGCGGCTCTGGGCTCTCCAGCTTGGGGAAGAAGAAGGAAAGCACAAGGTCAGGTTAAACCTTGCCTGGTGGCAGACACTTTGCTTATGCCTTTCCGTGCTGTGCTAGTATTTTGGCAGACATTCATTAGAGGTCAATAAAAGTTAAATAAATGCACTGGGGCTCCGCTGTGGAGACATTTAATCATTTCATTAGCATACTATTGTGTCCAGGTGCTTTGCCAA
Source organism: Giraffa tippelskirchi (assembly GCF_054371585.1). NCBI lineage: Eukaryota > Metazoa > Chordata > Mammalia > Artiodactyla > Giraffidae > Giraffa > Giraffa tippelskirchi. The sequence goes on along the minus strand of NC_137283.1, from coordinate 156,698,976 downwards.
CTGTAGAGCCGGTTCTGGCTTCATCTGCTTCCTAACTGCTGGGGAAATGGGCGAGATTCTTCTGATATTCCCAATATTCCCTCCTCTCTGTGCAGCCTTCCCCAGGAGGATGGAGGTGGAGACGCGGCCGAGATGAGGCTGCCCGAGGGGTTAGCTTTCCGTGTTTCCAAACAACAGGTGGGATCCTTTAATTGACCTTTCTCTTGAGGGTTCTCCAGCCTGACTGGAGTTAAGGGGAGGTGGGGTACTGAGGCGGGTGGAAGTGAGGGGGCTCTGGGTTCCCCAGCTTGGTCAGGGTTGCAGAGTCCCTTGGGCATCTGGGTCTATGGGCCAGGGTGGGGAGTGTGCTTGTGTATACTACGCCTCCCAGAAAACACGGTTTGGGGGACCAGCCACCTCTGGGAGATTTGTGGGTTCATTTGCAGCCTTGCCCACGAGGGCAGGCTCCAGGACCTGAACGATGTAGAAGAGCAGTCCATGCAGGCTTTCCTGGGGACTCCACAGCGAGCAGTCTGAGATGTGTGTGGGGGGACAGGAGTCTGTCTGGAAATCAAGGGGAGGAGTTTCAAAGGGCTGAAGGCCAGAAGCAGAGAATTTCAGCACCGGATTGTGCAATGAAAATCAAGACTCTCTCCAGAAGAGACCCACACATAGATGGGTCAATTAATTTTCAACAAAGATGCAAAGGCAATTCAGTGGGGAAAAGATAATCTTTTCAACTGATGATGCTGGAACAAACATTCATTCATAATAAAAAAAAAATGAAGCTCCATCCAAATCTCACACCATATACAAAAATTAACTCCAAATGGATCATGAACCTCAATTCAAAGCTAAATTTATAACAATTCCAGAACAAAACACAGGAAAAAATTTTGTGACCTAGGTTTAGGCAAAGATATTTTAGCTACAATACCATACGCATGACTCATAAGAGAAAAAAAAAGTGACAAACTGGATTTTATCAAGATTATTTTTAGGTCATGGTTGATTTTTATTATTTATTATTTTAATTGTTATTGGAACATAGTTGATTTATAATGTAGACTTTATCAAGATTACAAATTTCAGCTCTTTAAAAGATGATGCTAAGAGAATGAAAAGACATGCAATAGACTTGGGGGAAATATTTGCAAAATACTTATTGATAAAGGACATGTACCAACAAAATGTTTTGAAAACTCTCAGAACTCAATAAAAAAGAAAATAACACAAAACCTAGATAGAAGATTTGAACAATTTGCCAGATTGTTAGATAATGCCGAAAAATATATGTTGCTGTTGTTGTTTGGTTGCTAAGCCGTGTCTGAGTCTTTGTGATGCCATAGACTTTAGCCTGCCAGGCTCCTCTGTCCATGAGGTTTCCCAGGCAAGAATCCTGGAGTGGGTTGCCATTTCCTACTCCAGGGGATCTGCCCAGCCCAGGGATCGAACCCACGTCTCCTGCATTGGTAGGCAGATTCTTTACTACTGAGCCACTTGGGAAGCCCAAAGAAGATACACATATGGCAAACAATCACATGAAGATGCTCAAAAACTTCATCACTAGAGAAATGCAAATTAAAACCACGGTGAGACACAGTTACATCCCTGTTAGAATGGCTAAGTTAAAAAGACTGATCTTGCCACATTCTGGCAAGGAGGCAGGCAATGGGATCTCAAATCTGAGTCAGAAATAATTTGGTTACTTCCTACAAAAAGTTATTTCAGGAGAGTGCAATATTGCAAAATAATGGTTAATTTGTTGCCAGGAACCTAAAGCTCAGTCGTCCTGGGTCAACAGTCCCAGGAAAGGGGGGCCCTTCTTGTCATCTCCATTTAATAGACAAGTACACTGAGACCTGGAGAGCCTGGATCACAAAACAAGTTAATGTTAAAGGTTCCATAGGAACTTCCCTGGCAGTCCAGTGGTTAAGAATCCGCCTTCCAATGCAGGGGATGGGGGTTCAATCCCTGGTCCGGGAACTAAGAGCCCACATACCTTGGAGCAAACTAACCCTAAGTGCTACAACTACAGAGCCCCACGCTCAGAGCCCCTGGGCCACAACTAGAGAGAAGCCGGGACTCTGCAACAAAGATGCTGCAGCTAAGCACATAACCAAATAACATAACCAGCCAAACATAAAATAAATAAATATATTTAAAAGTGTCAAAGGTTCCAGGCAGGCGGGTCAATTCCCCAGCCCATGGCTTAATGCCTGCATCACATCCGGCTCACACATGCTTCGTGGCAACATCATGAAGACCACAACAGCAAACATCGTGAGGGAGACATCCCCCCCCACCACGGACAGCTGTGTTGTTGTATCACTGGGTCCCTGCACAGAAATTTGGTGTAAAAGGAAACCTTGAGAAGTGTGGAGACATAAAGAGTATCTCTAAGAAGAAAAGTAGGGTTTGGCAGTGAATCTTTTTCTGTGCATAATTTAACTTCTTTCTTTGCTACGAACCAGAAGGGAATAAAGTTAAATATAGACCTTGAGATACTGCCAGACTTGTGCAAATAGACATTAGGAAGCGTGTTGAAAGTTGCAGAAAACTACAGAGTACAATTAAATTTTTGTCCATCAATCACTATTTGCTAGGTACTCTTACAGAAGTTTTGTGTGAGAAGGCTGTTTTATCTCTAAAGGAAGGTATTATTCACCAGCTTTTAGAGATGATGGCCTTCAGAGGGAGTAACTTGCCGGAAGTCACACAGCTGGAAAGAGGGTTGAAACCCAGGTTTGTCTGAGTTATCAGTGCCTGTCTTTTCCAACGTATTCATTGCCTCCACCAGGGGACTCACCTTTCGGAGAGACACATCCCAGGCTTCCTGGTGCACGTATGTGTCCAGCTACTAACCCATTTGTCTTTCATGCTTCATGTTTATGTGATGCTAAGAAGCACGTGTTTCTGGTTTGCTCTGAAAATTCAAATGGCTACCCTGTCTCTCCCTCCTCCCCGTCCACCTGGTAGTTAATAAGCACTACTTTCCAGGCAGGAATTACTCCTGCAGAATCATCCTTTCTCCCTCTGCCCTCTTCAGCAGCTTGGCCAGTGTCACTAAGCCCAGACAGAACTTCAAACATAGTCAGAGGGACTTCCCTGGTGGCCCAGAGGTTAAGAATCCATCTGCCAATGCAGGAGTGTGGGAACATAGGTTCGATCCCTGGTCCGGGAAGATCCCATGTGCTGCAGGGCAACGAAGTCCTTGTGCCGTACCTACTGGGGCCGTGTTCTAGAGCCCTGGAGCCACAACACCGAGGACTGTGTGCGCTGGAGTCCCTGCTCCACAACAAGAGAAGCAACCGCAATGAGAAGCATGTGCACTGCAGCTTGAAAGCAGCCCCCACTTGCTGCAACTTCAGAAAGCCCGGGTGCAGCAGCAAGGTCCCCGTGCAGCCAAAAAGAAAATAAATAGTTAAAAAAAAAAAAAGAGTGGCAACTCCAGCTCCAAAGGAGGAAACAGGTCCTGGCCCCACCCGCCTCTAGGCTCAAGGGTCCGTTAATATCACCTGGGAGAATCTCAAGACTTTTCAGTATCAGGAGGTGCTTCCAAACTCTGACCAGTGGAGGAAATGAGGCCACGTTGAACCAACAGCACTGTTTTCTGTCAACTGCAAACACACTTGGCAAGAAGGAAGACTTGGAACACGCGGGTGATGCTTTTTAATTGGATGGGCCTCTCGGCTGTAACAAAAAGCAATATATGGCTGGGGCAGCTGCGCACGCGTTGACGCGTCTGGGCCCCGTGCCTTGTGCCTGAGCCTGTGTTGGAGGCGCCCCCCGGGGCGGTGGGGGTCTGGGGGATCCGCAGGGGCCCCCCCTTACTGGGTCAGATGAGGGGGGGGCGGGTAAGGATGAGTGGGGGTGGGTGCGGGTGGGTGCGGGGCGCGGGGGCTGCGTGGAGGGGCCAGCCCACGGCCTCTGCTCCGAGGGTCTGACGTTTCGGGGCCAGAACAGACCCTGCCGCGCGGGCCCGCCGCTACATAGAGGGTGGCGAGCATCCCACGCAGGACAGGGCTGCAGCGGCGGTGGTGAGACGGGGAGCCTTCCAGTGCTTTTGTTCTTGCAGTCACCACCGTGCGATATAAAACGGAAAACAAGACAGCCTCCTGGATGTGTGTGAAAGCGCATCTCTTCTCCCGGCAGCTGTCTAGGGTCTTGGGGAGCTGGCACTGTTGGCTGCTCTTTGCTTGTTTTTGTGTTTTTGTTTTTCGCAGGAAGGGAGGGGGCATTGGCTCTGAGCAGAGAGGATGAGACAAGGATTCTGTGGAGCCATCAAATTTGTTTTTCCTTCCAAATGAGGCATTGAGGGAAGAGAAGAGTCACTGGGTACTCAGGCCATGAGGGAACCTTTGACCTGGTCTGGAGGTTTTTCTCAGGAACCCTTGAACGTGGCACGGCCTCTCTTGGTGTCCCTCCTGGGTGGGGGGCCTGGAGGGGACCCGGGCTTGAGAGCAGGTCTGGGAGCCTGGCGAGGCACCCCTGTCAGGAGCTGGGGACAGACAGCAGGAAACCACCGCGACGGTCAGAAAAGCGCTCACAGCTCCAAGCGCTGGGCACCCAGGGGCCCAGGGCGGGAGCAGCCACCACAGCCTGCGACGCGTCTTCTGAGGACTTCTGGAGCTGCTTCTAGATGTCTCCATGGCATGGAGGGGTGGGCACTGCCTGTGAACGGTACCAAGAGTCCATTCCACTCTTCCTAACTGAAAAAGTCCTCCTGTCATATTTGATAACGTCAAATATAATTTAAAATATGTTATGGCCAGCCTAGTTACAGTTTCTTTGTCCTGAGTGTTTAACACACACACACACACACGTGCACACACATCTGAAGAAGAAAGCTCAGCCTTGGGACTCCCCAGCCCCACCTGAGCCTGACTCTCTGGAAAACACCCTTGACCTACACGTGACAAGCCCGTGGAAGCCTTGCAGGCTGGCTGGGCTGCATTGTTTTCAACACCTCAGGTTTTCCCAGTCATATAAGCTATTCTCTCTCAAGGCATGACTTTTGTGTAGAAATTTATCATATTTTCTCATCAGTCCAGAAGTGAATTTTTTTTTTTTGAAATTGAAGAAAATCCTTTAAGCTGTCCTGGACTCACTCAAGCATGTAAAAAGGGTATTTTTCAACCATAGTTCAGATGCTGAGTATGTTCTCAGCCTGAATCATCTGAATTTAAAACTCTGCATTGGGCCTCTTAGCCCAATCGCTGAGCATCTTAAAAAGGGGCCATTTATGAAGAAAAATACGGTCGTGAAATAAAGGATATGGGGAGTTAGAGATCCTGCTGGTTACATTAATAGATTGAAAGTCATAAATCTTAGTTTCTATTCTTGGCTCCAGAAAGAATTTATGTGTTCACTGCATTTGGCACATGGAGGCAACAGGGAGAGAGACTCGAGAACTTGGATATGGAGGAAATAAAGTCTTCTTGTAAAAGTTAAATTATGAAACCTACATGCAAGACCAGAGCAAACATGTGCAAAGCCACCTTAAAGAAACACAACAGTTTACAAGTCAGATGCAGGTCAGCCAGGATTGCACGAGGCGGTCACAGAAGCAGCTCCTGGCAGCTCATATCTGAGCAAAGGGGAAGTGGGGGGGAGGTGTGAGGGCAGAGGGGAGTGGGGAGGGGGCACCGTACGTCTCGGTCTAGCCCTGGGGGACGCTGCTGGGTGGGAAGCAGTAGAGAGTACATGGCGACCGGGGTTTCAAATGCTTCTTGGCCATTTACTAGCTGTGTGATCTTGGGCTAGTTACTTAACCTCTCTGAGCCACCATAGCTTTACTTGGGGGAATGGAGATAACTGGGTGTATCCCCATGAGTTGAAGAGGGATGAAAAGATGAAATGCACGTAAATCACTTAGCAGAGGGGTGGTGGGGACTGTGGGGGTGATGGTGGACGTGATTATGCTGGGTATGGTGATGATGACTGTGGAGCAGCAAGCCGACCCTCAGCACAGTTGCCAGGTTGGGCTGGCAGGGCCTGATGCTGTTGGCAATGCCCAGTAGTCAAACAGACCAGGAACACACGGGCAGTTGATCAAAGCTGGGTTTCTTGATATTGGCCACCAGGGAGATGCTATCTTGTGGGGAACCTTGGAGAATCTGAGTAAGGGGACTGGAGGTGGTGGGGGGCTTCCTTTAGGATTTGGGCTTATTTGGGGCAATCGTTCTGGACTGGAACCCAGAACATTGAAACTGGGCATGACTGGGCACCACATTTTATGTGCGATTGTGAGTGGTAGAGAAATGGCTGTCATGCCAGGTGGGAAGGAGGGACGTGTGGTCACTTGGTGGCTTAAACAAGCCATGCTTATTTGTTTTTTGTCTGTGTTCAATCATGACTATAGAGTGGCCTTGTTTTCTCTCCATCCTGGTCACAGAGTGACCTTGTTCGATGTTGGTGTTCAGTGAAATTGTGTTTGTTCAACAAAAGAACACCACGGCTGAGCTGTGAGGGCCAGGCCAACTCCCAGCTGACAGCTGTCACGGCCTGCTTTTTTGTGTCTCATCGCCCCGCCCCACCTAGAAATCTCACTCCTGCTCATCATTCACCAAGTACCTCTTTGATTATAATTGGGCTTCCCACGTATGGGAGCTGCAGGGGACAACCGTGGCCACACGGGTCTGAGCATTCCAGATCCTCGAGCTGAGGTTACTGTTAAGCCTTATGATATTGCCACTCTTCTAGGTAGAAAGCATTTGAATACTGGCAACTTCACACAGTTGAGCCTAACTATTTCTCATTGTAGTTTGATAAACTGTCATTCTGGAGCCCTTCACTGTCTCCTGGGAGCCCATTGTGAGAGGAAGGACTCTGTCTCCAGGTATGAACGATTTGAGGAATCTGATCCTTTAAGGTTGAGAGCTCGATCTTAAACCACACTCAAAATGTGGAAGGACTGATGCAGAAGCTGAAGCTCCAACACTTTGGCCACCTGATGTGAAGAGCAGACTCACTGGAAAAGACTCTGATGCTGGGACAGATAGAGGGCAGGAGGAGAAGGGGCTGACAGAGGATGAGATGGTTGGGTGGTAACACTGACTCAGTGGACATGAGTTTGAGCAAGCTCCGGGAGACTGCGAAGGACTGGGAAGCCTGGCGTGCTGCAGTCCATGGGGTTGCAAGAGTTGGACACGACTGAGCGGCTGAACAGCAACAAGGCTGAGGTGCTGCCCGCTCTTCAGGGAAGGGGGTGGGTGCTTACAGGAAACAAGGGAGAAACCTCAGCAGACACTAGCTGGGCAGGAGCTGAGCGTCTACGCAGAGTTTGAGATGGTGGGGGTCTAGGCCAGGTGGCACCAGCTGCCAGATGCCAACCCACATGCCTGTATCACAGGTTCCTGTTACATGTCCCCAGGCCCACGTGTGACTTCTGTGAAATTCCAGTGGCAATTGAGGCTTTAATTGATGCTTTTCCCTGGCAGGAGCCGTGGAGCAGGTTAACAAACTAAGGCGTACAAAGCCACCTGCGCTTTGAACGGTTCTACTATAAGGGCGCTCGCTGGGGCCAAGAAAGGAGGGCAGGGGGGCTAGGTTTCTCCTGTGTTCTGCCACACTGGGCTGTCCCCACCAGTTTGGGCACTTCCAGCCAGAACCCAGAATGTAGAGGCGGCTACTGGAAGACCCAATGGCACGCACTTGATTTTCTGAGCCCGAGTTTGGGGAAGAGAAGTGCTTTAGTCTCTGTGGTTGCTGTTACTAATGACCACAACCCTGGTGGTTAAGACAACAGGAGTGTATTCTCTTGTGGTGTGCAGGCCAGAAGTCTGGAGTCAAGGCTGGGGGCAGCCAGTGGGGTGGGGGTCCTCTGGCCCACACCTCTCAGGTGGCGCCTGCAGCCCTGGGTGCCGCTTGGCTTGGAGTCACAACGCTCCACTCTCTGCCTCTGTGGCCACAGGGCCTCCAGGTCTCCTCTGAGCCCTGCACCTTCGGTCTCACCTCCCTCTGCCTCTCTCCTCTAAGGGCACGTGTCAGCATTTAGGGCCCACCCAGATAATTCAAGATGATCTCATGTCAAGATTTTCTTTCTCCAGGGACTTCTCTGGTGGTCCAGTGGTTAGGAAATCCGCCTGCCAAATGCAGGAGACACGGGTTCAATCCCTGGTCTGGGAAGATCTCACACACCGAGGGACAACCGAGCCTGTGACCTGGAGCCAGTGCTCCGCAGTAAGAGAAGCCCGATCATTGCAACAAAGACTCAGTGCAGCCAAAATATGAGTAACATTTTTTAAAAAAGATTCTTCTTCCAAATAAAGTCAGGTTCACAGGACATCAGGGCATGGGCATAGCTCCTGGGGCCCTCCACCGCAGAATCCACCCCCAGAAACACTGGCATGACCACCTTCGACACCTGGCTGCCTGGCCTCCGTGCCTCCAGCTCTTATACCCTGAATGGGCCTGATACGAGGGCTGGGGGTCCGAAGCAGAGGGACCCAGGCCACCCTCCGGGACCCACAGTCTATAGCAGCCAAAGGACAGACAGACCCCCACTGGCCCCCTCCACACCCTGGTGGCTCCCAGGTGCTCTGGCCCGGCATCCTGCCACAGACACATGCTCGGGATGCTGCCCGTCCTCCAGACGGGCTCCTGACTCCCCGGGGTGGTGACCAAGCGCCTTTTAGTCGCCGCTGCAGCCATTCATTTCGGTGCCGGCGCGGCCTGGGTGTCCTGTCCTCCTCGAGCGCCAAGGCTGTCCGCGAGGCCATTGATTTAAGAGACAATATCACTTGCTTTCAAAGTTTATGAGGCCATAAACAGCCCCCGCATATTAATGACGGCCGAGGTGTTTGCTCAGCACATTCGCTGTGCTGTGCATGCTTATTACGAGGGCCGTGCTTTAAAGCAAATGAAACTGCAACTGTTTTCATTTCCTTTGGAGGGGCTGTGTCCTTCCCCCAACAGCTGTCTTCATCTATTGGACCCCTGGTCCCTCTTCCTGACCCCGGGTTGCAGTCCTTACATGGACCATCTGAGACGCTCAAGCTGGGTAAACTCCCATCCCCATCCCTTTGGGTCTCAGGGAGCCTTGCAGGGCTAGCACTGCTAGGAGGGTCTTAGAACAGGAAGGGAAGCGAGGAGGCTCATTTTTCTGAGGGCCCCGTCCTTGAGGCCGTCTCTTGGGCCTTGTCTCTCCTCTCTGGGGAAGAGCACACGCGGTAATAAGAGAACCGAGCAAGCCGGCAGCATCCGCTCCTCTCGCAGCCTAACACACCAAATAAAATTCCTTTTCATCTTGAGAAGCTGAGATGCTGCAAGGCTGGGCCGCTAGTCCATAAAGATGAATCTTCAGAGCATTTACTGGCTAGAATGCCCCGGGAATCCAAACTGGTTTCTGTATAAAATATGACGAAGGTTCAGAGGAGGTGGCGAGGGTGGGTGGGGAGCGCATAGGAGAGATTGATTACAAACTTTGTGCCAACAGAGCAGTTCCGTGTGTGCCAAGCGGCGAGAACAACACTTGAAAAATGTATTAGATTATCCAGAATACAACGCTGATTTATAGGTGCAGTAATCCCCATCTTGCCATCCATTTTCGTAATAGAGAGAGATTAGGGCGATGGTGGAGCTTTGTTGGGATTGCCAGCTCCGTCCCCACCCCCGGCCACCCCCCAGTCCACCATGAATCACAGGGTAAAATGCAGAGTTAGCGCTTTTAACAAGATGTTCTGATGTAGAGGGTTTCGAGATTTGAAGCATTTCTGAATTTGGAATGAAAACTGACCGCATGAGGAATTAGTTTTTTTAAAAAAATCTAGTAATATTGATTGCTTATCGCAAGGGGCTTCCTTGTGAGCGAGATGAGGCAAGGAGTCCTCCAGGAGCTCTCAGGCTGGGTTCAAAACATGAGGTGCGTGTTGGGAGAGGCCATGTGACTCACCTCCAGGGGCACCTCACAGGGTAGCTATCAGCAGTCCCACCTGAACATAACTATGGCCTGGAGCACATGGCGTCTGAAGCCACCTGAGTTGGGAAGGAGCCTGCCCGGAGAAAATGACACGCACCCTCACCTTGGTCAACGAGCATTTGTCTATTCAGTACACAGTGAGCCAGCGCCTAGGATGGGCAAAGCACGGTGCTGGATTCATGCAAGATACCAAATACGGGGGTCCCCTCTGCTGTCTGCTAAGGGCTTTGTGAGACATCTGATGAAGCAAGTCTGGGGTCCTGCCCTCCGAATCCTTCCAATCCCTACTGACCTGGGGCTGAGCAAGCAGGAACCATATGAACGAGCAAATGTACAGAGCGAGTTCCCAAAGGGAGCACATAAGAACTAGCACATTGTCAAGTCAGGGGTGGGTGAGAGGGACCAAGGACTCCTGGGGCGGAGGGTGAAGTGTGCTCAAGGGGACTTTCCTTTCTGGGTAGCGGCTCCAGGGAAGCCCTGGAAACCGGAAGTGGTCTGGGTGGATTTGGTCCATCCCCAGGGCCTGCTCATCAATGTTTTCTGCCGCTCTGGAAGAACCACGACCCCTAAATCTGTCTTCCCAAACCCCTCTTCTAGGGAAATCTCATTCCCATATGTATTGTCCTAAGAAATAGTTCATCATTTTATCTCCTGCAAAGTCCCCTGTGACCAGGCAGGGCGGGAGAGCCCGCCTGCCTGTCCACACACCCACTGCATCAGCAGATGAATCTCTTAGGCCCCAGGAGGGGATGCTCTCAGGGTTGGAGGGATGGGGGCTATCCCACCACTCTGCAAGACTACAGAGCTGGGTGGGTGGTGGTTGATTCCTGCCCACTGGACTGGCCACGAGAGAGGAACAGGATGCCTGCCCTGGGAAACCATCATCAGTACAGCATGATGGGAGGAGACGGCCTGGGCACCAAAGCTCACAGCACAGGTCACAGGCACAGTCACCAGAAGGGCTGGGTGAGGAAACTGAGACCTGATGATCAAAGAGCTCGAGGGGTGTCTGCCCTCAGCGCCATCAGCACCATCATTATCCCTGCACATTCCATCACTAGCATCACTACTATCACTCAGTTCAGTTCAGTTCAGTCACTCAGTCGTGTCTGACTCTTTGAGACCCCATGGACTGCAGCAAGCCAGGCCTCCCTGTCCGTCGTCAACTCCTGGAGTTTACCCAAACCCATGTCCATTGTGTCGGTGATGCCATCCAACCATCTCATCCTGTCATCCCCTTCTCCTCCTGCCCTCAATCTTTCCCAGCATCAGGGTCTTTTCCAATGAGTCAGCTCTTCGCATCAGGTGGCCAAAGTACTGGAGTTTCAGCTTCAACATCAGTCCTTCCAATGAACACCCAGGACTGATCTCCTTTAGGATGGACTGGTTGGATCTCCTTGCAGTCCAAGGGACTCTCAAGAGTCTTCTCCAACACCACTGTTCAAAAGCATCAATTCTTCGGTGCTCAGCTTTCTTTATAGTCCAACTCTCATATCCATACATGACCACTGAAAAAACCATAGCCTTGACTATCACTAGAAGTACCATTTATTCCTTTCCTGGGGCCAGCTTGGAGGGTCTTAGCTCCCTGGCCAGGGATCGAACCTGCACTCTTGGCAGTGAAAGCACCGAGTCCTAGCCACTGGGCCACCAGAGAATTCCCACCGTTTATTCCTAAAGATGCCTGTGGGCCTGGCCTTTGCTAAGTGCTTCACACGTATCTGGATTAACCCTCACAACTACCAGTGATTAAGGGACCACCATGATCCTGCTTCATAGAGGGCCCTGAAGACTTACAGAGGTCACCCGGAGAAGAAGTAGCAGAGCAGGAATTCAAGCCCAGGTGGCCTGACTCTGAAGCCTGAGTTCACCGCATGGGGGAGGTGGGGGGAGGGGATGATGGGGTGGGGGTGATGGGGGGTTGGGGGGAGGGGGGTAGCCAGGGTAGCCTGCACCTGATGCCTCCTCTCCTCTTTCCATCATCCACCTGAATACACGTTACACATGCTTAAAACACGCACACAAGACAAAAACGCCAATCCATCCTGCCAAAGGCATTTTTCCCTTACATTTAAAACCCTGTGTAATATAAGGGATATGTAATTCATGCATCTGCATTGAAATCATCAAAGTGCTTTCAAAAGAGCTATTTGAAATCTTTGGAGCTTGATGAATCTTTCCAGTTCTTTCTTTGAAACATGGGAACCACATACTGCCAGGGATAGAGACAGTCTAATAGCAAAGGCTGGGGAGGGTTCCAAACTCTAAACCCGTGACGTTTCACTTCACAAAACTGAACTGCTCATCTCTAATAGCCACTTCCAAACAGGACCGCGCACCCACAAGGACCACTCACACCTGTGCTCGCCTGGCTAGCGCTTCCCCTCACTCCCCGCCGCCCGCACCGCGGGGAGGCTGCGCCCGGCTCGGCCATCCCCGCGCGGTCCGGCCACCCGGTGGGGCGGGATGTGCCGCCACAATGCACACCTGAGGCGGGTTTAAAGCGTGTGTCCCGGCCACTTGCCCAGAGTCGCTGAAAGACTGGACCGAATCTGCGTGTGAGCAGCGGCTCCCTCGCCGCGACCCCGCACACGTGTTGGCTGGGCCCGCTCGGGCCGGGGACCCCAACAGGCTCCGCGCCCTCCTTCCCCTGCGGCGTGGCCGGGTACCCAGCTGACCGCGCGGATGGAGGAGAGGCAGGCGCGGGGGAGCCCAGACTTCGACCTTGACGGAGGTGCGGGCAATCACCCTGCTGCGCTGTGTCCGGGGGTTGCGCTCCGAAGGCCCCCAGGCCTGCGGGGACCCCTCTCCCGTCCCTCCCCACCTACCTCCGGACCCGACCCCCGCCGAGGTCACCCCCGCCCCCGCCAGCGGGGCCCTCTGCCCCGCTGGCACTGGCCTGTAACCCCCGCCCAGGCGCTCAGGACGCTGGGGTTAAGGGTGACCCAGGAAGCCGTGCTGTCCGCAGTGTGGACTAGGCCTGAGACGTGGAGGGCAGCCGCCCAGGGACACACCCCTCGTCTTCCGTCCACCTCAGTCCTCGGCAGAACCTGATTTTCTTCTGGTTACTGAAGGCAGCTGGATGAGCGCCATCACCCCAGCTGCTCTACGGGCACGGCTCTGGACATCCCAGCTCTGCTCCAGGGCTCCTCCGCAAACCATCAGCTAGCGAATTGCAAGTGCTGAAGAATGCTGTTTTGGTTTGTTGTTTTAGTTGTTACAGTTGAGCAGTGGCATATGATTTTAAATCCTGGGGCTTCGGGTTCCCTTCCAGAGCAGTGAAGGAAGCTGGGGTTGATGTGTATTGTCTTGTATTGTGCTTAGTCCCCAGGTCATGTTCAACTGTTTGCAACCCCACCGACTATAGCCCACCAGACTCTTCTGTCCGTGGGGATTCTCCAGGCAGGAATACTGGAGTCGGTTGCCATGCCCTCCTCCAGGGGATCTTCCCCACCCAGGGACTGAACCCAGATCTTTTGCATTGCAGGTGGATTCCTTACCACCTGAGCCACCAGGGAAGCCCACGGTTGATGTGACCAGGTTAAAATTGCCAGGGGAGAGGGGCCTGACCCACGCCCACTTCCTGCTGGCCTCCCTTGCCCACTTGGCCTGCTTTTGCCACTCACCCCCACCCTCAACCTGACTTCCCCACCCTGTCTGTTTCCCCCTCTCTCCCAGGTCTGGCCACCAGCAACCTGAGTTACTTCCAGGTTCCCCACCCAGGCCTGGGTCTTCACGGAGTCCTCTCTGGGCGGCCCCAGGTGGTCTCCCATGAGTGTATCACTCACAGGGAAATTCACCTTGAAAGGAGGGCGATCATCTCCCCCTTCACCGACCCCCCCACACTTCCAATTTCCCCACAATCCGCAACCCCCAAGTCTCGGCCCCCAAGTACGCCAACATCAAACACACAAGACCTAGGTTGATATCTTTCTCTCTTGCTCTTTTCAATGCAAATCCAATCTGGCCCCAGTCCTGCCAAGTGTCTCCTTGAAATGTCGCTCAGATCCACAATAATGTTCAGTGAAGGTTGAGTCCTGAAGGTCAAGAGTGAGAGGAAGGGTGCTCCAGACAGGTAACAGCCTATACAAAGGCCAGGACGGTTGCAGCACCCCAGGGTGGGAGGCGACCAGCGGTCTGGAGGCCCTGCTGGACGGCTCACCAGGCCGCCTGACCTCTGCCTCCGTGGTGTGGGAACCAACACTGCCCTTCAAACACCTCCTCTCTCCCTGGTGCTCAGGTCTGCCCAAGAGCTCTTGGAGTCCAGCTCCATCTCCTGTCTCCAGCACTTCTTGGGGAGCAGCGAGCTTCAGAAGTGCCCTCCCCAGGTGTGAGCAGGACTTCCTGTGTGCACGCCAGAACACACTCTAGTTCCCCTCATTCGACACATGCCCGTGTCCCCTTTGCCTTTGAAGGCTGGGATCAGGCCGATGCCTCTCATGATGCAAGAGACCCAATCAACCTCTTCCACCTCGACCCCTCCTCAAACAGGCAGGTTTCCCGCCCCCTCCACAATCACCCCCACGTGACCCTGTTGTGGGACCAGACTCCTCGGAGATGGTGCTCCTGGAGTAGCAGGGTGTGACTCAGTTACTGGACAGGACGTGGGGAGGATCATCAGTGGACAGGAAAGCTCCCTCGGCCTGTTCGTGGAGAACGTTTGAGTTAGTGTCACGACCAGGAGCCAGTGGTCACGACCCACCCAGTACACGAACACCTCCCACCAGACGCAACTAAGCCTCTTCCTAGAGCCAGGCTGGGGGAAAGTCCTGGCCGGCGGGGTGTTTTCACCTCGGTTTGTGTTCGTGGGAAAGGGCGGCATCTTCCAATGCAAAAGGCTGCATATGGCCAACTTGAGACTGAACGACTCCCACAGCCCAGAACTTGTCACTATGTGCCCGTTCGTACACTTCCAGTTAAATGCAGAGGTTCTGGTAGCAGCCACCAGCCTCCCGACAAACTGCCCAGACAGGGAGAGATTGGGCCTGGGGCTTGGGTCCTCCCATCACCATGGAGACCGGTCATCACTGGGCAGGAGCAGAGATGGTCGTTGTCCGAGTGTTTGAAGGGGACGGTCCTGGTCAGGCTCACCCTGCCTGGCTCACTTTCTCCTTCCCCAGCCTGGAAGCTTCTGTCAGTTCTGCAGCGCTTTCTGAGGCTCCCTATGCGAGCTCCTCCCCCCAGCCCTGGGGTGGAGGGCCAAAGGGCTCAGAGGTCGACCCGCAGATGGGAACTTTCCTCCCACCCTTCGGTGGCTGTGTGATGTGGGACGAGTCCACCCTCTGAGCCTGTTCCTCACTGAAGCGAGGAACAACATCCAGGCCAACATCATCACAGGAGATAAGGCCCCTGAAAGTGATGGGTGAGTTACAGAGCGCTGTTAAATATCAATTATTATTGTGGTGCTTCACTGCCCAGCGGCCCCCAGAGACTGGAATAGGAACCCGTAACTCAGAGAATAACGGGAATAATGAACCATCATGAAGCGCTTACTGCTCTGAGGAACACCACTTCATGTGAAGTGCTTAATTCAACCCTCTCACGCATCCTGCGAGGAGCAGCGTCTCCACGGACAGGTGAGGAATGGAGGGGTCAGCGCTTGCCCTCATGGGAGCGTTAGGTCATTGGTCAGCCAGCATAGGCACGGTCACTGTTTACAGACTCTCCATCTTTCCAAGGCTTGCTCACACTAACACCTAGCATGTGTGTATGCGTGCGCACACACACACACACACACACAGTCACTGTTTACAGACTCCCCATCTTTCCAAGGCTTGCTCACACTAACACCTAGCATGTGTGCATGCACGCACACACGCGCGCGCACACACACACACACGGTCACTGTTTACAGACTCCCCATCTTTCCAAGGCTTGCTCACACTAACACTTAACATGTGTGCATGCGCGTGCGCGTGCACACACACACACACTTCACCTCCCACTGGGGCTCGCACTGGGCCAGGAGGTACTTCCCCAAAGTGTAGAGGCCCATCCTCTCCCAGAGCGCCGTGCTTGGAAGTCCTGCTCCATAACCTGGAGGCAAGGCCCGTCCCAGATGGCAGAGGGGACCCCTGGATGTCTCTCCATCAGGTGGCCTTTTGCCATTGACACAAATCGTCACCAGGGAGTCACTCTCCTCCCCACTTTCCTGCCCCGGCCTTGGAGTGCAGACTCTTGGGGTCCCACCCTGGCCAGAGCCGCCCCCCCACCCCCGCTGGGTTCCCAGTGCACCCCGGAGTTGACTGCTATCAAAGAGTGGGAGTGAGGGTTGTGGCAAATGGCGCGCCCACCCCCCGCCCTCCATCCAGTGGGGCGCTTGTCCGCACCGGCCAGCGGCTTACCCCAGGCTCCCGCGTCCTCCACCATCTCCTTGTCCTCTCCACGCTGCCCTCGGGTTCCTGTTCCAGATGCCAGCGTGGATGGTCCCCGCCCCTCTAGTCCGCACTCCTCTCCATTTAGAGGCAGCCCACCAATTTCTGGCACCAGTCACCGATTCCTCCTAGGCGGACCCCACAGACACTGCGCCAAGAACATTCTCCGTCAGAGGACATCCCAGCTCCGGGCTACGTTCCGAGGTAGAAAACTCTGACCAGAAGGTAGCCCCGGGAGGCACTTGTGTAGAGGGAGACATTTTTAAAAGAGAACTCACCTGACCCCTCCTGCAGCTGCTGAATCAGGCACAGGCCTGACATCCCCCGGGAGGAGGAGGGGCTGGGTTCCTGATGGCCACGCACTCACAGTGCGCTTTCCCAGCTGCATTCATTTTGGGAGCTAATTCTGGCTGCTGAATGTCTTCATTTAAAATACACACATACATGTATTTTGTTCAGTGTTTTAATTAGGCCCAAAGGAATGTACTTTCAAATTTTGGTGCACTTCATTTGTTATATTAATGAAAAGCCGCTTTAAATCAAGTTTCCTGTTGATATTTCATTATGTACGCTGTTCTTACACATCTCTAAAGGAGATTTACATTACAGGTAGTAACCACAAATACCGGCAGTGGACATGCTGTTAATTTAAAATGTAAAGTTTTCTTTTGAGGCACTGCAGAAATATAGGGTTGCTCTCTTCTCCAGGGCAGCTCACTTCCCTATGAGATGACCCACAGCTGTCGCCCCATCCAGAGGCCCAACCTACACACAGGGATCTGAAACTCACACCCAGGTTCACGGAAGACAGAACCCAGCACGGGGTCAGAGCACAAACGGGAGGGACGGGCAAGGACACAGCCCGCCAGGCGTCAGCAAAGGGGAGGGAAAGGACTCGGGGACTTTTGGGCCCGGCCTGGCTGTGTGTGGCCTGGATATGCTCCCTTGGTTGTGGCTTAGGCGATCTGCACACACGTGCCCACACGCGCGCACACGTCATGCTCGGCGATGGTGATGTTATGTGTGGCCCCTCAACCAACAACATGGGCAGCCTTGAAGGTGGCGCTGGCTTTGCCCTTGGCTGTTGCTGAATGTTTCCAGGTTCCGGCACTGCATCAAGCATGTCAGCCGTATGCCACCAGACTGAACCCAGCCCACCTTGCCGTGATGTAGACGGTCCACCCCGACCTCGTATGGCGGAGGAGAACGCCTACACATGGGGCTAATGGACTGTGGAGTTAAGATCTGAAGCCAGGCCCAGGGTCCCTGACCACTGAGTCCCACTGAGAGAGGCTCTGCTGGAGCCAGGCCTCCAGCCTCTAAGTTCTTGGGGTGCTGTGAGGTAAACCTGGCTTAGTAGCTAAAGACGACGGTGATCAGCATGGTCCTGTGCAAGGAGGGTCAGCACTGTCCACTGACTTTGGGCCGGCAGAAGTTAAGCTCCAGTCTAGACACGTGTAGCTGCACTAAACCTTACTTCAGCGCCCACACGGGTTGTTCAGTCCTATCTCCCCACCCCAGCAGGCCGAGAGCCCCCTGCACAGGAGCATGAAGGGGGAAGATGACTTCTCTGGACTACTCAGAATCCTTGGCCGTGTGATGTGACTCTGACTCTTTTCTCGCCTTTCAGGTGAGGGAGGCAACAGCTGGGATGACTGAGGCGCAACCAGTGGTCCGGCCACGCTTCCCCTGGTGGGCTTCAGGGCCTTACAAACACTGCCAGACGTTACTTCCGGGACCCTCACGAGGACCCTCTGCGTCAAGCTGTTATCATTACTCCTGTTTTACAGGTGAGCGAACTGGTTCTCAGAGAGGTCAAGTGACAAGCCCCACGTCACACAGCAGATGCGGGGTGTCAGGGGAGCATGAAGGGCCCAGCAGAAGCCCCAGGTCGCTAATGACTGACGCCCGTGTTTTATAATTTCTTAGTGTCACCGAGGTAGAGGGCGGGGAGTGTTATGGTTGACTCTTTTCCTGGTTGACTTTTTAACATCTTATGATGGAGAAAGGAATTTCAGACGGTATTCTGCAGCTTAATTTTTTTTTTAAAGAGAACTTTTAAGTGTAAGGCAAATATGTTGTTATGCCAGGTTGGATGGTACCATATGCATTGAAACTGCCTCTTTAGAGAAAGTTAAGATAAATATGGCAGTTAGGTGACTGAAAGACTGGTCCACCCCATATTTAGAATTCATATTTGACTGAATTTAAAAACCATAATGATTAATAAACACATAATAGCTACAATTCGTTGAGCACCTACTCTTTGTGGCCAGGTGTTGGTTGTGCAGTCGTGTCCAGCTCTTTGTGACCCCATGGACTGTAGCCCAGCAGGCTCCTCTGTCCATGGAATTCTTCAGGCAGGAATACTGGAGTGGGTTGTCATTTCCTCCTCCCGGGGATCTTCCTGACCCAGGGATTGAACCCAGGTCTCCTGCACTGCAAGCAGATTCTTTACTATCTGAGCCACTAGGGAAGCCCGTGGCCAGGTAGATCACATCATCGATTCAGTTGTACATACCCACCTGCCGGCCCCTCCATCCAGTCACGCTGGGTGTTGACTAAGGATCAGGTCAAACTCTTCCCCACTTCATGGCCTTTGCACTGGCTAGTTCATCTGCCTGGAATGCTCACCCCTGGGCTTTGCAACTAGAGGCTCCTTCCCAGGCTGCCAGACGCTGCCCATCTCTCACCATACCGTTGGTCCCTGAGATGCTCTCACAGAGCACTGGCTTCTCCTTCGCAGTACCCACCAGAATCCTGGGATTATGTTGTCTCTGTATTTACTTATTTGTCTTCTTTCTACCCCACTCAGGGTTGTCGGGCTTCCCAGGTGGCGCTAGTGGTAAAGAGCCTGCCTGCCAACGCAGGAGACTTAAGTGTTGCAGGTTCAATCCCTGGGTGGGGAAGATCCCCTAGAGGAGGGCATGGCAACCCACTCCAGTATTCTTGCCTGGAGAATCCCACGGACAGAGGAGCCTGGCGGGCTACGGCCCATAGAGTCGCAAAGAGTCGGGCATAATTGAAGTGGCTCAGCACACATGCCCGGGGTTGTCAGGTAAAATATGGGCTGGCCGGTTAAATTTGAATTTCAGATGAACAACAAATGCTGATATTTACACTAAAGAGAAATCACTTACCTGAAACTCAAATTTAACTGGACATTTTGTATATCTGTTTGCTAAACGTGGTGACCCTATTCCCACCAGCTCAAAGTCTACAAGAAGACAGAGACTATACAGTCCAAGGATGTGTTCCCAGGACCTGGACTGTGCCAGGTGCTCAGGAATTATTTACAGGACACACCTAACAAGCGGCTGCTTGGTGATTCCAACCCAACGACGCGCGCCCTTCCTGATGGTGCACAGAGCGGCATGAACCTTGCATCAGGTCGTAGCATTCACATCCTCCCCACGACATAGCAAGAGCCCTGGCCGTCTCCAACCCCTAGTCCCCACTGTCAAGAGATCAGGGTCCAGAGCAGATCGGCAAAGGTTCCGGTAAACCATCTCAGAGATACTTTACAACTGGGCAGAAAAGTAGAGATAGGAGGGAAGGGAGTTTTAGGAGATGAAACTCAACCAATGGTGTACCTGGATGATCTGGGGGAAGAGGAGGCTGCCAGTGAGATGGGGGTGTGTGCAGGCAGGCAGGTGACAAGAGGCAGGGGTATGACTTCGTAGGAACTGTGCATCCATTAGAGGTGCCCATAACCATGGAGACCAGACAAATGGGTGAGTTGGCCCAGGGAAGTGGGCAGAGAGGGCTGCCGTGGACGGATGTTCAAAGAGAGCCAGAGAATCGATTATGCCTAATGTTATCGAATGAAGACTCAGGGGTTGCAGATAACTGCCCACGCATCCAGAGGAGATGTGCTCGGGGGGAAGAAGGGGGGCTGTGACGTGGAAGGGTTGGGGGAGGGAAGGGAAGGACAAGGAGGAGGTCCTTGTCAGGTGGCATCTGAGCTGCACCTTCCTGAGGCAGGACCTCCTGGTAAACAGAACACTCTCTGGGGGCAAACGCCTGTTCCTCAGTTTGGGGGCAAAGCTCCAATCCTTTGGCCACCTGATATGAAGAGTCGACTCACTGGAAAAGACCCTGATGCTGGGAAAGATTGAAGGCAGGAGGAAAAGGGGATGACAGAGGATGAGAGAGTTGGATGGCATCACCAACTCAACAGACATGAGTTTGAGCAAACTCTGGGAGATAGTGGAGGACAGGGAGGCCTGGCGTGCTGCAGTCCCTGCGGTTGCAAAGAGTCAGACACGACCGAGCGACTGGACAACAACAACACAGAGACCCAGGCTATCAGTGCTGGCAGTGGGGACAGTCCCCAACATCACAGTCCTTGCAGCACCTCCTATTTCTAGTTCCCCCCTTGGGGAGTGTGATGAGAGAAGGACTTGTTAGAAAACGCTGGCAAACATCAAAGCACCTGCTCTTGGTCTTGGTGCACCCCGAGTCCCTGGGAGGAGAGACGCAGCCTTGTGTCGATGGAGGGGTGCAGGGTGGGGAGGTGCCCCCAGTCTCAGCACCAGTCTTTCAATCCTCGGTCCCCCGCTTGATGACAACCTCAGGGCCACCTTCCTCCTCTTCCAGGCTGGTCAAGTCCCACAGCCCCCATGCCCTCAGCCCCACCGCCAGCAGAGGCAGAAAGGGCCAGACACTCACTTTCCCAGAGGCGAAACCCACGGTGTGAAGGAAGCCTGCTGGAGACTCCTGGGAAAGCAAGTCTTCCCTGATCAGAGCAGAGATGTGCCCGGGGTGCCCTCCCCTGCAGCTCCTTGCGGCTTTGGGTCTCACCAGGCGCCCAGCTTGCAGCCCGAGGGTGGGGGGGTGGGAGGATGGAGGGGTCCAGCCCCCCTGAGTCGAGACCCTGCCCGGGGCCACGTCTCCAAGGGGACATAGCCTGTGAGGAGCCAGCCTGAGCCCTGGCAGGAACGTCTTGGGTTACCGGTGCCCACAGAGTGCCCCCTGCCCCCCGCATGCCCCTGCAGCTGGGGCAGCAGGAAGCCCCCAGGAGAGGAGCTCAGGCAGAGGGGGTTGGGGGTGAGAGTGAAGTGGGTACAAGGGTGCGTGGAGCTCAGGCCGGGCGGGCGGGAGCTGGGAAGGGCTTTCCTCTTGTCCTTACCCAGGCTTTCTCTGCAGACTCAGACAAAGCAAGCGGATTTGGAGCTGAAAGCCGGCAGGGCGGTGACTAGGGGCTCTTCCAGGCCACATGGCCTGGGCACAGGCCCTCACCTGGCAGCCCGGGACACTCTGGCTCCAGAGGGTGTGGGGACACGGCACCAATCCCCACCCACCCCGCCCCGCCCGCCCCCAGTGGTGGCGTGGGGCAAACACGGTGCCCTGCAGACGCTCTTGTAGTGGCCCTGGATGAAAGATCAGCTCCAAATAAAAACGGCAGACAAGCTGTGAAATGGAATTATTTCCTGCCATATCAGTAAATAGTGATGTCACAGTCATCAGCGATTGCAGCCACCAAGGATGGCGAGCCGGTGAGCCGGAGGAAGCTCAGGAAGGACAGCATACCTGTCATCAAGCAGCCGTCAGCCTGCAGCCACTCCCGATGGTGAGCCCCGAGGAAGCTCAGGGTGTGACCACGAGACACTGGCCCCGGATCGCTGAGGTGCCTGTCAGAGGAATGACTTCCATGAGCCCAGACATCTCCCCATACATACAAAAGCACTAAATTCCTTAACCTGAGACATTAAAGAAAACTTCTGAAGTTCAGACTACCTGCCCTCTGTTGCAAAACTTCTATACAACCTGACTCTTCCCCTCGCCTCCTCAGACCAGTTCTCTCAACAGTACTTGAGGTGCTGCCTTCTGGGCTCACGTCCCAAAACATTCCGCCAAATCAAACATAGCTCTCAGTTTTTCGGTTCGAGTATTTTCTGAGTCAACAAAGTGAATGTTCTCTGGTGCAGACCTCTGACTTCTTTGCCCTGAGACCTTGGTCTGGCTCCCCCCACGGCTGGCAGGTGCCTGAGAACAATGATGCTCTTCTCTGGGAGGCCAACGGCCTGTCCAGCCTCATTCTGGGCCCTTGGTCAGCTCTTACTTGTGGTCTCTGACTGCTGAACCCTGGCCCACACCCCCAGGGCTGCCTCACGTCTTGTCCTTGGACACCGTCCCCAACGCCCCGTCCTGGGAAAGGCTCCTCCTTGATGCCCCCACCTCCAGCCCCATCTTCCTCCACCTTCTTCAGCTCTCTCCTCAGGGCACTGTGATTCCTCCAAAGCCAGGGGGCCCCCTTTGTCCCCCTGTCCCTCACGTGTCCCATGGTGGTATCCTTTGGGCTTGACTTTATGTCACCTCCTCAGGGAGGCCCTCTCTGATACACCGACATGGGAACCTCCTTTCTCTTCCGTGTGTCACCTCAGTATCTTCTCTTCGTCGTATGCGCTCCCATCTGTGACTTTTTTTTTTTTTCACTTGTCTTCTTGTCCATTGTCTCCCCCCGCTTCACTGAGATGCCCTGAGGGCAGCATCCAAGTTGGTCTGTTCACACTATGAACACAGCTCCTGGTTCACAACAGACATCTTTCATCTGTCTGTCTGTCGTCTATCAAGTGTGTGTGTGCTCAGCTGCTCAGCCGTGTGTGACCCTTTGTGACCCCATGGGCTGTAGCCCGCCAGGCTCCTCTGCCCATGGGATTTTTCAGGCAAGAATGCTGGAGTGGGGTGCCATTTCTTACTCCAGGGGATCTTCCCAACCCAGGGATTGAATCAGCATCTTGTGCATCTCCTGCACTGGCAGGCGGATTCTTTACCACTAGCGCCACCTGGGAAGCACATCATCTATCATATTTCAGGCATATATGTATAATACGTAACAAATATAATATCAATACTTAGGTCATAAGTTTATTACTGATAACTGACTGACTCTCCTTCCTTGGACTCCCAGATCACTTTGCCTGTTAGTCTCTAATTTTGTCGTGATTATCATTATTTGACTATTTCTCATGGAACACACTCCTGCTAGACCAGGGGCTCATCTCCACTCCGTGTCACTGCCCGGGGCCACCATAGCAGGCACTCAGTCCTGCCCTGTTCACTGAACCTTGACTCTGGGTCCACTTAGGTTTTCCCTGGTTCTGATTTACGGGCATCAGGAGAAAGAGAGAGTGACGGCTTACCGAGCTCCTGCCATTCCGGGCACAAGAGCAAAGGACCCCGTGAACATCGCCCCATTTAATCTGAGATTCATATTCGAGTTCCCATTCACAAACATGCACGCTGGTTGTGAAAGTTTAATTTGCTGAGATCTTTCTGACTCCCCCACCTCCAATTATTGACATGTAAAACTGGAAAACTAGGACTTCTTAAATTTAAAGAATTATCAAAAAGGCCTCTCTCTGAGCCATCACATGAGTCCCAGGTGTTGACAGTTCTGAACCTTGATAGTGACACGTTTGTGAAACTACCTGTCACTGAAAAGACTCCAGACCTGGAGCCCCGGGCTCTCCCTGCTCCCCCAACCTGGCCTGCAGCTCTCTTCCCCAACTCTGGAGTTTGGGGGGCTGTCTCTTGGGGCCTGGAAGGGGCATTTTGTCTGCTATGACCCTGAGATGGACCCAAGGCATCCCCCCCAGGTCCTGCATGAAGGAGGCTTGTCTGGGGACCGAGGCCACAGGGCAGTGGCCTCCAGCCTGCGGGGGCTGGCCCTGAGCAGACCCGCACTTGTGAGCCCTGACTGGCTTACTTGTGTGTGTGCATGCTCAGTCGTGTCTGACTCTTTGCAACCCCGTGGTCTGTAGCTTGCCAGGCTCCTCTGTCCATGGAATCCTCCAGACAAAAATACTGGAGTGGGTTGCCATTTCCTTCTCCAGGGACTTCTTACTTACAAAGGTGCTTGATCCCCATGTCTTCAGCTGAAGGCAACCTGAAGCTAATGAAAGCTTACCAGTCTACTCCTGCACTTCTGGGCATGCAGGACAACAGGCAGCATTGCAGGAATGCCTAAATATTTTTTTCACTAGCGCCCCTCTCCTACTGGGCTGCAGCCTTGACTTTAGTTGTCACAACAATACAGCTGTTTTAGGTCCTTGGAAAACCAGCTTTGGAGAGGCAGAGAGAGACCCCAGGCCTGAGAGGTCGCCTTTGTCTGCCTCGAGAAGCATGCATATGCACACGTGTGCGTGAGGGTGGGGCGATTGTGCCAGGCAGGTAAATGGTGAATTCCTGGACCAGGTTTTCCTGTTGGCCTGGGAGCGTAATTTGAAAAGTAGAGCATTGAATTCTGTCCCCTGAGAATCCCTATTTCAGGAGGCTGTGGCACCGGGCCCAGAGACCCACAAAATACCAGTGGGAGAACGTTCTTTCTGAAGAAACCCCCTTCCATGTACAGGAGCCAGGCCTCTAAGTGCCAGCAAGGCCTGACAAGACTTGGCAGACAACGTAACAAGGTTCCACCCAGAGCAACCTGAAGCTGGTGACACATGGCCCCGGGGACGTGAGTTCAGCAGGCAGCTGCCCCGGGGTCCACGCATGGGCATTCAGTTCAGTTCAGTCACTCAGTTGTGTCTGACTCTGCGACCCCATGAACTGCAGCATTCCAGGCCTCCCTGTCCATCACTAACTCCCGGAGTTCACCCAAACTCATGTCCATTGAGTCGGTGATGCCATCCAGCCATCTCATCCTCTGTCATCCCCTTCTCTTCCTGCCTTCAACCTTTCCCAGCATCAGAGTCTTTTCAAATGAGTCAGCTCTCCGCATCGGGTGGCCGAAGTATTGGAGTTTCAGCTTCAACATAGGTCCTTCCAATGAACACCCAGGACTGATCTCCTTTAGGATGGACTGGCTGGATCTCCTTGCAGTCCAAGGGACTCTCAAGAGTCTTCTCCAACACCACAGTTCAAAAGCATCAAGTCTTCGGTGCTCAGCTTTCTTTATAGTCCAACTCTCACATCCATACATGACTACTGGAAAAACCATAGCCTTGACTAGACGGACCTTTGTTGGCAAAGTATGTCTCTGCTTTTTAATATGCTCTATAGGTTGGTCATAATTTTCCTTCCAAGGAGTAAGCGTCTTTTAATTTCATGGCTGCAATCACCATCTACAGTGATTTTGGAGCTCCCCAAAATAAAGTCAGCCACTGGTGTGGGCATTACCTTAAAGCAAAAGGGAAAGGAGCAGCCCTGCTCACTGATCAATATTCACATTCGTGTGGAAAAGCACAAATTATACGAACCAAGTGAAAACTGGTAACCCCACTTCCTAGTGATGGAAATTGTTAATACATTGCAGAATATGCTTCCAGGTGCCATTCTCTGAGTGCGCACGGAAGCACGTGTGCAAGGGCTTCCATTCTCCTGGAATCTGCTTTTCTTACCTAAAAATAAGTTCTTCCATGTCACAAGGTTTAAGTTTTTATGGATGTATCATCATTTCCCCACCTGATAAGGGGCGGAGGCTGGCACCCATTAGGCATTTCTGCAGCAGATAGAACTGCCCACACCCAGTGGAACTCAGAGACCTCAGCCTGGACCCTTTCCTTGGGGACAGACTGGCTTCCACTCAGAGCTGTGAGTCTGATCACCCACCTAACTTAAGAGTGAAACTCAACCCAGGCAGACATTTGAAATTCAAGTTTTCCTGGAGCTACATTGATAGGTTTAGAGACCCAGGCAGGCTGCTGTTGAGGGGAGGGTAACAGCAGAGAGGTAAGATCTGAGATCTTTGAAATGACCTTGGCGTCAAGAGGTCATTTGGTCCAAGCGATTCTTTTTGCGGATAAGGAGACTGAGGTCAGGAACAGTTTTATCAAAGAGTAATAATCTGGTGGAGAAATCAACAAAGGATACAGAGAGAAATTTTCAAAAGACAAAACATGAGTTAAGAATGTGTTTTAAAATATTCAATTGTGTTCACAAAGAAATGAAAACCAAACAATAAAAGGTCTTTTTTTGTCTATCAAATTAAGGGGGAAAAAGACAGAGCTGGCTGGGTTCAAGGAGCTGGACCCTTTGTATACCTGGGATTTTCAAAGATGTGATTTCCTCTGCATGTACCATGATAATGTGTCCAAATAGCTTTAAATATAGTCATCCCACTTGATACATTGTTTTTACAGGAATTTATACCAGGAATTTATCTTAATGAATTAATTAGAGATAGTCACAAAGATTTATCTTCTAGGATGTTCACTGCAGCATTTTTTATGGTGGTGAAAATTTGGAAACGACATAAATGTCCAACAATAGGGGATTGGTGAAATAAATGGAGCCCTAGGCAGCCACTAAGATTCAAATTTTAGAAAAATTAATGACACGAAAAGGCTCATGATATAATAAATTTTAAAATTTGCTTATAAAATTGAACACTTTTTTTCAAGTGCATATCTCTGAGTGCCAGAGTTACAGGTAATTTTTTTTCCAAAATTTTATCTCTATGCTCCCATGTTTTTCAAATTTCTACAATGGATGCGTTTGTTAACCTCCTAAGAAAAGGGCACCAGAGGAAGGTCAGATTATGGCGGGGAGGCTGCAGGAAGTGAGGAAGTGTTGTGAGATTACCTGCTAACTATGGCTTCTCGTTAGCCAGTAGCTTCGGGGTCAGGGGCAAGGTCAAGGCTGTCCTTCATGGCCTCTGGCACCCACGTGGTGGCTCCCGGCCCTGCACCCAGGAGTTCAGCCTGCCGGTAGACCCTGTAAAACAAGATGCTGCTGCTGAAGGCCAAGGGTAGCCTGCAGGTCTCAGTTGGCACCTGGTTTGTTAATAATCAGAACCTAGATGGATTCTGGTATGTGTGGGTGGTTTCTGGCACGCAGTACCCCTTCCACACTTACACAGGCTCTTATTCCTGGGACTACCTAAAGCTTTACTTTTCTGACATCCCAATTCCTGTCCCCGATTCAGACCAAGGAGAAGTGGGTGGGAAGTACTTTCTACCCGGCTTTCCTCCTCCCATTGCTGGGTGAGACTCACCCTCCCTTTCTGACACTGACCTGCCAGCTCCCAGTTTCCAGGGCCGCCCCACCAGGCTGCTTGGAAAAACCGACCAGGAGCTCTGAGCAAGGGCGGAGGACAGGGCTCACGGGGGGCAGTAGACGGGGACCCAGGACAAGGGCAGCAAGGAGGACCCGGGACAGAGGACCACAGAGCCCTGCATTGGTGTCACACACTCCCAGACCAACTGGGGCCACCCTCCTCTGAGCAGTGGGACAGGCGGCACCTGGCCGAGGGCAGGTGCAGACACAGCACCTTTGGGGTAAGGAAGTGACAGGGGCTGGCGTGTCCATGAGATTCCACCTGGCTGGCCGACCTGGGCGGTGGAGGAAGACCACACGGAGAAGGGCTAGAGAGGGAACCTTCAGGGGTCAGATTCTTCCTAAACCATCTGATGCTAAAAACAGGAGGCGGCAAGCTCCTCTGCTCTGTCAGAAGCGTGTCCCTCCAACCGACTTCTCCGGGGTAGTTCAGTAGGGACACCCTGTGGCAGGCGCCGCTGGGGCTCTGGACCAGGCGCCCGGCAGGCCCGTGCCCACCCTGGTGCAGCTCTGGAGCCAGTGAGTGACACAAATGCACACCTGGACCACGTGGGGAAGCTTCAGGGGCGAGTGCTGCGAGGAGTGTGGTCAGAGAGACAGAGGAGGGCTGTAAAGGGGCGGAAAGCCGTCAGGAGGAGGAGGCGGCGGTGGCCTGCAGCCCCGAGGGGAACCACTGCCTCTCTGGCTTTTGCTCGGGTCCAGGGGCGCCCACAGGAGGCCGTCTGAGGGCTCGGATCCCAACCAGGTTCCAGCACAGGGCCCCTGATGGCCCTCCAGAAGGCTCATTAGTTCCCGAATTGGCGCATTCACGTGGGGCTGCCTTCTGATGGCTTCTGGAAGGCTGCTCCACGCTTGATTGACAAAGGCTGTCTGTTCCCAGTGCGCGGGGTGCTGGCCTCTCCTCTGAGGTCTGTCTGTCCTTCACCTCTAAAACAGGCTCCTTATTGCTGTGGTCGCACATGTGAGGTTCTATCAGTCTCTGTTCTGAAATGGGAGGAAGCGCCAGTTTTAACACCTCAGGCCGTGGGCACCACCTGCCCGCTTGCCGAGCGAGCCCCTGCCCCGCAAAGATGCTGCACCCACTCCCTGGTGGGGGCGCCCTAAGCTGAAGGGACCGGAGACCTTGTAACCACTGGGCTGTGCACCGGGAGTCCCAAGGGCATCCCAGATGTCCCAGTTCAGTTCAGTCGCTCAGTTGTGTCTGACTCTTTGCGACCCCATGAACTGCAGCATGCCAGGCCTCCCTGTCCATCACCAATTTCCTGAGTCCACCCAAATCCAGGTCCATCGAGTTGGTGATGCCATCCAGCCATCTCATCCTCTGTTGTCCCCTTCTCCTCCTGCTCTCAATCTTTCCCAGCATCAGGGTCTTTTCCAATGAGTCAGCTCTTTGCATCAGGTGGCCAAAGGATTGGAGTTTCAGCTTCAACATCAGTCCTTCCAATGAACACCTAGGACTGATCTCCTTTAGGATGGACTGGTTGGATCTTCTTGCAGTCCAAGGGACTCTCAAGAGTCTTCTCCAACACCACAGTTCAAAAGCATCAATTCTTCAGTGCTCAGCTTTCTTCACCATCCAACTCGCACATCCATACATGACCACTGGAAAAACCATAGCCTTGACTAGACGGACCTTTGTTGGCAAAGTAATGTCTCTGCTTTTTAATATGCTCTCTAGGTTGGTCATAACTTTCCTTGCAAGGAGTAAGCGTCTTTTAATTTCATGGCTGCAGTCACCATCTGCAGTGATTTTGGAGCCCCAAAAAATAAAGTCAGCCACTGTTTCCACTGTTTCCCCATCTATCTGCCATGAAGTGATGGGACCAGATGCCATGATCTTAGTTTTCTAAATGTTGAGCTTTAAGCCAACTTTTTCACTCTCCTCCTTCACTTCCGTCAAGAGGCTCTTTAGTTCTTCTTCACTTTCTGCCATAAGGGTGGTGTCATCTGCATATCTGAGGTTATTGATATTTCTCCCAGCAATCTTGATTCCAGCTTGTGCTTCCTTCAGCCCAGCGTTTCTCATGATGTACTCTGCATATAAGTTAAATAAGCAGGGTGACAATATACAGCCTTGATGTACTCCTTTTTCTATTTGGAAATGTCCTAGATGTCCCAAGGGCTCTCCAGATATCCCAAGGGCTCCCCAGACTCATGGCAGTGGAAGGCCCAGATGGATCGCCACGACTCTGGCCTTGAACTTGAACTTAACAGCCAAACCACCTAGGCAGTGCACTGGCTGCGGGCCCAAGAGACCACCGGGGTCTCCACCAGATCCTGAGGGGGCCCCCCAGGACACCGGTGGGAGGGGCTTTTCCCGGTCTCCCGCATCCTTGCGGCCGGGGCCCCCGTCCTGGATTCCTCA
This sequence comes from Giraffa tippelskirchi, assembly GCF_054371585.1. Classification (NCBI taxonomy): domain Eukaryota; kingdom Metazoa; phylum Chordata; class Mammalia; order Artiodactyla; family Giraffidae; genus Giraffa; species Giraffa tippelskirchi. The sequence continues at coordinate 156,669,335 of NC_137283.1, read as the reverse complement.
TCCCTCACAACCCCCACAGCCTGCACCCTCAGCACCTCCTCTGTCCTCCTCCTCTCCGGACTGGCCTTCTCCAGGCCATTCGGGAAAGTTCTAACTGCTTCGATGAGTCTTAGAGGCCCGCTGAAGAGCATAGCTCTCGTTTCTCAGTCTGTGGGCAGGGAAGGCCCACTGCAGGACCAGCTTGCTCTGAGGGGTAACAGTGGCAACGGACGACTGCCGGCTGGCAAAGCTGCAGGGAACTCAAGAGACGGGCCGGCACTGGGCTCTAACGACTGCCTGCTTGCTTTACTTTGTCAGCATCCTCGGCCGCACGACGCTGCCACACCTGTCTGTCCTACGTGTTCTTCAGAGCACGTCTTCACCTGCGGTCAGAGTTCTATTCTTCAGGAGTCCCACCCCGGGTCTTCCCTGAATCACTTGCTTTTCCCCTCTTACTGGGGGACCCTGTTTTTTCTGTCATCTCTGCACTCTGTGCTTCCCTGGTGGCTCAGATGATAAAGAATCAGCCTGCAATGCAGGAGACTCGGGTTCAATCTCTGGGTTGGGAAGATGCCCCAGAGAAGGGCATGGCAACCCACTCCAGTGTTCTTGCCTGGGGAATCCCATGGACAGGGGAGCCTGGCGAGCTACAGTCCACGGGATAGCAAAGAGTCGGACACGACTAAGCGACTGACACTTTCATTTTCATGCACTCTGTACCTACCTTGAGTCCTGAGCCCCATCCAGGGGCATCCTGAGCCCCCATTACAACCCACACCACCCTGCCAGGGAAGCACCAGTGCCCTTCGAAGCCTTGTCAGCCCGAGGCACTGTCTGGAGCATCAGCAGAGGAAGAATTCCTCGCACAATGTGTTCTCAAACCATCCACTGTCCTCCTGACCACGGGAGCCCTGCGGACAGGACAGCCACAGGATGTCAGAGGGTGTCACAGGGTGTCACAGGTGTCAGAGGAGGGCCACACGGAGGGGCGCACGGCGTTCACAGCCCACTCTGCCACGACGCAGCCTGTCCCCTGCCAGTGTCCCCTGACCGCCGAAGCCTTGGCACGAAGCTCTCTGGGTGGGGCCTGGCCCCCGCGCATGGCTGGTGTGTTCTCAGCTGCCACCTCCCTGTGGTCCCCGCCCTTCTGCTGAGCCTGGTTGTCTTTCTGTGGATTCTATGAGCCACTTGATATCCAGTATTCCCTGTTTCTGCTTGAATGAGTCCCTGGTTTCTGCCATTGGCAAGCAAGGATCCTGGTGGGCCACAGCTCCCTCCCAGGGCTGCTGGAAGCACTTCTGGCTGGAGGGGGGCGCTTGGGGCAGAGGACCCAAGGGTTTGGTTCGTTCGGTTTACTGCAGACTCACGAGTCACGGACACTGGGGAGACTCTACTGCACAGAGCTACACTGTCACCGCCCTCCGGAGTCAGAGAGGGCTGTTCACAGGCGCCTCCTCAGGAGGCCCGAGGCTGTTCAGCACCTGCAGTCACTCCAGACCGCCCCCCTCAAAAGGCGCCTCAACGCGTCAGCATCGCCCTCCATGGTCCTCCCCTGGTGGCCCCCGCCCTCCTCTGAGCAGGGCCGGGCAGGCAGACCCTGCTCGCTTCCAGGAGCTAAAGGGAGGCGTCTCTGTTCCGGGGGAAGCCAGGGAAAAGCCCAGCTCGCCAATGGCCATGTGACGCCTTTGAAGAAAGAGGGAAGGTTGCTTTTTTCCTCTGTAGCAGTAAGCTCAGTAAAGGAACGATAAGCTCATGAGACGGCATCCAGCTATGAGCGCGGGTCTCCCCCATCTCTTGTGCAAGGTCTCCCTGCAGGACCTTCCCGCTTCCTCCGAGGTACCGTTGATCCCCCAGGGACCAGACCCTGTGCGGGATGACTCCCAGCTCCCACCCTGGGGACTCAGGCCTGGGGATGGGTGCCAACATGGGCACCCTCGGGATACGGCATCCGCCGAGGCGAGGATGAGACGGGGGGACCCGGGGCTCCGGAGAGGCCTGCGTGACCCGGAGGAAGGCCAGGACCCAGCCCCTCTCAGTTTCCTGTTACTAAAGCCCTCGAACGGCCCGAGGGCATTTGTGAGGGAGGACCACAGGGGGAGGGAGCACCGTGAGGGAGCTCCAGGAGCTGGAGCCCTGGGGGCCCCGGCCCCCAAGCCTGGTCCCAGAGGGCGAGCGTGTGTGACGTGGAGGCTAAGAGCGAGCACAGGGAGCCGGCTCCGCTGACCAGCTGGTCACCCAGAGATCCAGGAGGCCTCCTCGCGCCCCTGCAGGGATGGAGGTTGGACACCGGCAGGGACCGAGGACCCTGGGGGCTAAGGGGGAAGGACCTAGGGGGAAATGGCCATTTTCATTACCTTTGAATATTTAGAAGTATGGCGTGAACACACACACACTGCACCAATGTCAGGGTCCTGGTTTTGATACTGAATATAGTTACTGAATATATATAGATACTGAATATAGTTAGCTAAGATGTCACCACTGGAGAAACCAAAGAAGGGGACACCTGTGGACCTCTGTGTATTATTTGTGTAACTTCCTGTAAGTCTATAGCTATTTAAAAATAAAAAGTTATTTTAAAAGATACAGGATACAATGTTTTCATAATGAAAACCTGGCCATGTCAGATCACAGAAGGAAGCTCCCCCAAATTCCAAAAGGAAAACCTAAGAGCTGGGACATAATTTTCTACCCCAGGCTGCTGGAGTAGAACCTGTGGTTTCCCGTGCCCTGTGCAGGGCTGGGAAAGACCTAGGAAACGTTGGCAGAGAGCCCCGACTTGGCCTCCATCCCCGGGCCTGACCTGCAAAGGACACTGAGATTAGTCAAATGGGGTATTTCCGTAAAGGCCTCTCATGGAGGTGGCGGCAGCAGTTAGAGAAGGCCTGTAAGGAACGCACACGGATACACTTACAGACACACCCCCCCACACCCCCCACACACTCACACCTACCTCCAGGGAGCTCCCTTCCTATTTCTTGTGACCCCTGCACCCCACCCACCCACCCACCCCAGTGTCGGGTGGGCAGAACAAGCCCACTACAGGACTTCCTTGGTGGTCGCGTGGTTAAGACTCTGCCTGCCAATGCAGGGGACACAAGTTCGATCCCTGGTCCGGGCAGATCCCACATGACGAGGGACAACTAAGCCCGAGCGTCACAACTACTGAAGCGCACGTGCCCCAGAGCTCGTGCTCCGCGACAAGAGAAGCCACCACAAGCAGAAACCCATGCGTCACAACTGGAGAGCAGCCCCCACTTGCCGCGACTAGAGAAAATTCCAGGCAGCAACGAAGACCCAGCACAGCCAAAAAGAAATAAATCAAATTTTTTAAAAGAGCAAATGTCCACAATCGGCCTCCAGAAGGCACCTAAGCACCACACTCAGAACATAGCGGACTTTGGTTGCTGTGCTCTTTCCAGTGTAACGTCAACCCTCTCCTTTGTGGCTCAGAGAACCTCTAGCGAAACAAAATTAAAACATAGAAACAGAAAACATAGTTTTCTCTTTACTCCTTTGTGTGAGACTGAAGTCTTTTAATACAGTTTCCAACAAAACTCATCTCAAATCCAATAAACTATGGAGAAAAATAGTTGAACATACAGAAAGATTCAGAAACCTACAAAGGGAGCTTACATGAACAAGTATTTTCCTGTGAAATTGATTTTCTCCAAGAAAGAAGAAAACTTTATATTCTCGAAGAGACTGGGAGGAAATTGCATCGATGAAAAGAGAACCATCTCAAATGTTTAACATATTGTTTTTAGAAGTAAAACATTAATTACGCATTGTTTCTTAGGTCCGCAGAAGCAGTGAACTATGTATTGAAGGTTGCAAAAAAACCAGCTTCCCAGGTGGCTCAGATGGCAAAGAATCTGCCTGCAATGCAGGAAACCTGGGTTCGATCCCTGGGTCAGGAAGATCCCCTGGAGAAGGGAATGGCAACCCACTTCTGTATTCTTGCCTGGAGAATTCCATGGACAAAGAAGGCTGACTGGCAATTCCATGGGATCGCAAAGAGTTGGACATGACCGAGTGACTAACACTGCACTGCAAACTAATTACCTGGAGAAATTCTCTGACTGCTTAGAAGAAGATGTAGGTGTGAAAAGAGTAAATAACACGAAAGATAAAAAGAGGAAGATCACAGAGTATCTGTTGGGGGAGATTTGCATAACAGGGCTTCCAAGAGGAAGTAAAGGAGCAGAGAAGAAGAAATAATAGAAGAAAAATGCTCAGATATAGAAATCATTAGAGATCATTAGAGACCATTAGCAAAGGGACGAAAGGGGGAAGGGTTGGGTAAAGGAGGGCCCGCCCGCCCCCCTAAAAAACCAACATCCACAGGGGAGGGAGGAAAAGAAAGAATCCTGATCCCGCAGCCACCAGAGCTGAGGACCTGTTCCAAGAAAATGGATAACCTGAATGCTTTACAAAATCAAACAGAAATGAAGTTACATATTCCAGTGAGCAAGTAAGAAAATGAACAAAATAACCCAGAAGGAAGAAAGGACTGAGATTTACGACGGAGCATTCAGCACAGGAGCCGCTCAGAGCCTGGCAGAGCAGCAAGGGGAGGTGGGCCTGGCGGCGCCCACGCGGTCAGGGAAGGGCAGGGGCAGCGGGGTCCTGAGGCCGCGAGGGGGAGGAGGTCAGACCTGGGAGGAGGCCACGCGGGGGAGGAGGCCACGCGGAGGGGAGGCCGGCCGGGGAAGGGGGAGGCTCTCGCGGGCCGGGAGCAGACAGAGGGGAGAGAGAAGGGCGGCCCCGCGGGTGGAGGGGCGCGCGGCCCCGGACCCTGCCGTCGGGAGCCGCCGTCCTCCACGCGGAGGCCGGCGGGCGGGCGGGCGGCGCGCGGCTGTCTGGAGCCCCGGGGTCGCCGGGCCGCGCTCGAGCGCCCTCCCGCGGTGGCGGGCGGCGCGCGGGAAGCGGGGCCGCGGGCCTCGGCGCTCCCTTGGGGCCGTCCCGGTAGCTTCGCAGGGCGGCCGGGAGGTGCCGAGGCCCGTGGCGGGGCCTGGAGAGGGCCGGGCCGGCAGGGAGCGCGACGCCTCCTCGCGCGCCTCGGATCCCGGCCGCGGTCGGGGCCGCCCGAGGTGCCTGCGGACCCCGCGGCCCGGGGGCGGGCGGCGCAGGGTCCCAGGTGCCCCAGCTTCCAGGGCCGTCCTCCGCCTCGAGACCGACGCCGGGCCGCTGGCCTCCACCCTGCGGGGCAGGCGGGTCTCCCTGCCCCGGGACGCGGACGCCGGCGCGGCTGGAGGACACGGCTTATCGGCCAGTGCGTCTCCTCGGTCCCGCCGTTTTCGAGGAGCGAGTAGAATTACCGTTGCCTGCTCGTAAGAGGCCGGGCTGCAGGTCAGGCAGGACTCCCCGCCTCGCCGACGGCCGCAAGCTGGGCCTCTCGAAGCTTCCGAGGAGCGTCTTAAAGGGGGCCCGACCCGGCCCTGGGGGCTCTCTTGGGGGTCTGGAGTGGGGCAGGACACGCCCTTGGCCGGCGGGAAACGACCGCCCCGTCGCCGGAGCCTGGACGCAGCATCTGCCGCTGATGCGCGGCCCGCACCGCACCGCCCGTGGCTCGCACGGCGCCCCTCCCCGTGTCCTCCGCCTCGGGGTCCTTCTCCTCCCGGGTTCTCCTCTCCCCGCCGCAGCTTCTCCCCTCCCCCAGCTCCCCCCCCCAGCTTCTCCTCTCCCCTCCCCCTCAGCTTCTCCCCTCCCCCCAGCTTCTCCTCCCCCCAGCTTCTCTCTCTCCCCCAGCTCCTCCTCCCCTCCGCAGCTTCTTCTCTCCCCTCCCCCCCAGCTTCTCCCCTCCCCCCAGCTTCTCCTCCCCCCAAGCTTCTCTCTCTCCTCCAGCTTCTTTCTCCCTCCAGCTCCTCCTCTCCCCTCCGCAGCTTCTCCTCTCCCCTCCCCCCAGCTTCTCCCCTCCCCCCAGCTTCTCCTCCCCCCTAGCTTCTCCCCCCCCCAGCTTCTCTCTCTCCCCCAGCTCCTCCTCTCCCCCCCCAGCTTCTCCTCTCCCCTCCCCCTCAGCTTCTCCCCTCCCCCCAGCTTCTCCCCCCCCAGCTTCTCCTCTTCCTCCCCAGCTTCTCCTCTCCCCTCCCCCCCAGCTTCTCTCCCCTCCCCCCAGCTTCTCCTCCCCCCCAGCTTCTCTCTCTCCCCCAGCTCCTCCTCTCCCCTCCGCAGCTTCTCCTCTCCCCTCCCCCCCAGCTTCTCCCCTCCCCCCAGCTTCTCCTCCCCCCAAGCTTCTCTCTCTCCTCCAGCTTCTTTCTCCCCCCAGCTCCTCCTCTCCCCCCCCAGCTTCTCCTCTCCCCTCCCCCCAGCTTCTCCCCTCCGCAGCTTCTCCTCTCCCCTCCCCCCAGCTTCTCCTCCCCCCCAGCTTCTCTCTCTCCCCCAGCTCCTCCTCTCCCCTCCGCAGCTTCTCCTCTCCCCTCCCCCCAGCTTCTCCTCCCCCCCAGCTTCTCTCTCTCCCCCAGCTCCTCCTCTCCCCTCCGCAGCTTCTCCTCTCCCCTCCCCCCAGCTTCTCCTCCCCCCCAGCTTCTCTCTCTCCCCCAGCTCCTCCTCTCCCCTCCGCAGCTTCTCCTCTCCCCTCCCCCCAGCTTCTCCTCCCCCCCAGCTTCTCTCTCTCCCCCAGCTCCTCCTCTCCCCTCCGCAGCTTCTCCTCTCCCCTCCCCCCAGCTTCTCCTCCCCCCCAGCTTCTCTCTCTCCCCCAGCTCCTCCTCTCCCCTCCGCAGCTTCTCCTCTCCCCTCCCCCCAGCTTCTCCTCCCCCCCAGCTTCTCTCTCTCCCCCAGCTCCTCCTCTCCCCTCCGCAGCTTCTCCTCTCCCCTCCCCCCAGCTTCTCCCCTCCCCCCAGCTTCTCCCCTTCCCCCAGCTTCTCCTCCCCCCAAGCTTCTCTTTCTCCTCCAGCTCCTCCTCTCCCCTCCGCAGCTTCTCCTCTCCCCTCCCCCCTAGCTTCTCCTCCCCCTCCAGCTCCTCCTCTCCCCTCCGCAGCTTCCCCTCTCCCCTCCCCCCAGCTTCTCCCCTTCCCCCAGCTTCTCCTCCCCCCTAGCTTCTCCTCCCCCTCCAGCTCCTCCTCTCCCCTCCGCAGCTTCCCCTCTCCCCTCCCCCCAGCTTCTCCCCTTCCCCCAGCTTCTCCTCCCCCCTAGCTTCTCCTCCCCCCCCAGCTTCTCCTCTCCCCTTCCCCCAGCTTCTCCTCCCCCCTAGCTTCTCCCCTTCCCCCAGCTTCTCCTCCCCCCAAGCTTCTCTTTCTCCTCCAGCTTCTTTCTCCCCCCAGCTTCTCCCCCCCCCCAGCTTCTCCTCTTCCTCCCCAGCTTCTCCCTTCAGTGCTCTCCTTCTGAGTCCCAAGCCAGGCCCTCACGTCTTCCCAGTGAGGACACTCCCCCAGGATCCACGCAGACCCCCTCTATGCACAGGACACCTAGATCTTCATCCCAGCCTCTACGCAGGCTCTGGATTCCATGCGCAATTGCCCAGTAACAACTAGCTACCCCAGGACATCCCGTAAGCACCACAAGGTCAAGAAGCCCCTGCGTTCGTTTCCTGTAGCTGCTCTCACCAGCCCTCAGCACTGCTCGCTGGAATACTATAAAACTGCTACGCTGAGCTCTAATTTCCCTAAGTCCTTCATACCCAGCTTTCTCAGGGGGATGCAGGGCTCTTGAAGTCCTGTACTCACCTCTCTAGTCCCATCCTTGGCATCCCCACCCCGTCCTCCTTCATGTCTCTTCAAAACCTGCCACTGAACAATTTTGGATTTCTTTTAGATCCCAGAATGCCCAGGCATCTTTCCTAACTTTATGATACGTCGAGCCATTTACCTGGGAAAGAACAAAATTTCTCCTTTTCTTAGCCCTACTCCAACTCAGGCAGCCTCCTACAGGAAGCCTTCTCAGGTTGCTCCCGCCAAGAGAGCTGGGTTCCTCCCCTGTATTCTCTGTTTATGAATGCAACACACATCACGCTGAATGGTTCTTACTTGCTGACTTGTGGCCCCCTTTAGGCATGTGATGGGATGAGAAAATGCTGTGATTAATAAATGCCTACTGTATGCAAGGGGCTTCCCTGGTGGCTCGTGGTTAAGAATCTGCCTGCCAATGCGGGAGACATAGGTTTGATCCATGGGTTGAGAAGATGCCCCGGAGTAGGAAATGGCCACCCACTCCAGTATTCTTGCCTGGGAAATCCCATGGACAGAGGAGCCTGGCGGGCTGCAGTCCATGGGGCGCACAGGGTGGGACGTGAGTGAGCGACTACACAACAACATCAGTGCATGCAAGATGGCAGGTTCAGGCTCTGCCACTACGTTACGCTGAAGGGATCGGCCGAGGCATGGAAGCAGGCGGGCTGAGGCCTTATGGGACTGGCTGGCTCCCCCGTGGCAGGTACTGGGGTTGGGTCATGCCCACCTCTGTGCCCTTGTAGGGTGGAAGGGTCAAAAGCCCTCTGTCCTGGAGGTGAGGAGGGCCAGAGGGCATGGGGGGCTCATTGGCAGGCAAGCTGGGAAGGCAGGCCTCTCCCAGGGATGGGGGAGCCATGGGAAATGCCACCAAAGCACCCTTTCCTGTGTGTTTTTGAGAGCAGTTCTCACCTCCACCTCCATACAGGAAGGCAGGTGGGAGGCTTTGAGGAGAGTGTTCTCCAAAAACCTAAGTTCAGTTCCCTGAGTGAGTGTGAGAACTGAAACACAATTTCCAGGCACTGAGGAATCTCACCATTTAACATCGGCCCCTACATAACTATTCTGGGTGGGAGATGCCGGTTTGTATCTGGACGTGATTGCCCAGCACTCTGAGCTCACAAACTAATACGAATTTAATTTCTGAAAACAAGGTCCACCAAGATGAAATTCCACTAACTAGAAAAACCCTTTTTTCCAGATGCATTCCAATCTATTACCCATGAAAGCAGACATTAGACATAAATGTGGGGAGAGGGGATTGCATGTCAAGAGTTGGCTGAGAGAGGCCTTCACTCCAGGCTCCCCTTTGGAATTGAAACTCATCTCGATAAATCACCGTGGCTCTTCGCCATCAGGAGTCTTCTCCCTTCAGATCTTATGGCCAAGAGAAGTACGGGCCATATGTTCACACCATTTGGTGAAAAATACACTGAACCAACAAAACAAGCATTGCACTTATGGGGAAATTTTTTATCAAGCTAAAAGTGTATTCATCCTAAATGTGTGGAAGATGTCATGTCATTTTTCCTCCCCATGGGAACAAATAAGTGCTCGTATTAGACCAGCATTTTTAAAGCAATGATCTAAATATAAGCAATGATCTAAATATAAGCAACTGGTGTCCTCCTCACATGTCCCTTTTTATCCCTCTTTTGGATCACAATGGGTGACTGAAAAGTGAAACTGGAAAGGAAAAAATATTACGGAATTAAACCCCTCAATGTTATTTGGCTGGGGCAACAAAAAAGTTGTTAATTGGTGGAAAACTCCAATAGCCCCCAAGTCAACCTAAGACTTGCCAGTTCCTTCTGGACAGGCCCATTCCCTAGATGATTTCAATTTAAAGGCTACCTGGGGTTTAGTTAATCCTAATTTCTCATCAAGTATCATTTATGAAAGCCCATGGGTCCAACAATACTTTTTTAGAAAGTTTACTTTCCATTCCAAGTCTTAGGGTGTATTGAAAACCTGACTTGGGATCTGGAGCATCTTGTGTCCAGTAGGGATGTAATAATGATTTTCTCACAGGTGTTCACACAACCCTTGGATGTAGAAGGGAGACCCCAGGCAGGTGTGGGGGGCTGAGACTTGTAACTTGGGCTGCTTATACCACTGAGTGGGTGATAATTTTATTTGTATCTCAACACAAAACATGCAGATGAAGCTCTTAAGGACTGTGAAGATGACAACAGTAAAGTGAGACTGTTGGAAGGACCTGTCATACAAGGACAGAACATTGCCCAGACTTGCCTGATTTTGGTTTAGTTTGGACTGTGTTCCCTTTAACAGAGGCACAGCTGCTAAGTGAGCATATGACATTATGTCTTGTCCTGAGACTTTGCAACACACTCCTACCTTGCCCCCCTCCCTCCTTCAGTCTGTGGCTAATATCCTTCATGGCTTCTGTTTTAAAAGTCCCTTCTCCTCTAGATTTTGCATAAAGCTGAAGACATTTCTAAGACAAATATACATTCTTGGAAAGGGGTGGTCTCAGTTTGTTTCCAGCTACTTTGCATGTCAGCCTATGATTCTGTTTTTGGAGAATGGATGTTATAATGTTCTATACTAAGGCTTGTATAAAGAACAACTAATAGCTGTGAAATTCTTTCAAGTGTAAAAAACATCCAAACGTGAAGTAATCACCACTTACCAGGAAGCAGTGTTATACCTGCTGCTGGTTCTGGCCTGGAGGAATTGCTTTCATTTGGGCAAGGATATCTTCAAGGGGCTGAATCCAAGTTTAGGTTCCGTGAGTCTTTTGGAAAATCTAGTTTGTCCAATGTACAGATCCAGGCCCAGCTAAATACCAAATTTCCGCAGAAGATCAAAGCGCAGGCTTTATTTATTTACCTGACCTTAAGCTTACACGGAAATGAAGAACATCCTGAATTCCACTTCTATAGCCCACAGAAGTATGGCCCATCTCCAGCTAAGTTTGAAGACTGCAGTCCTTTTTCTCTAGGGAAGCTCTCTGCTGTGTGCACCAGATGAAAGGAATAGCAAAGAAAACACTGTGATCAGCCCCCCTGCAGTCTTTGACCCCTGAAATGTTATAAGCCACTTTCCCTCCTCCCCAGAAGGACAGGACAGGGCAAGTTTACTGCACGACTGCACTGTGCTCCAGAGATATACACGTCTCTCCCCAGGCCTGTAGAATGAAAGGCGAGGACTCCTACCACCTCTGGATGTCCAACAGCCAAAACGAACACTCAGTAGAGAAGTTATGCCATCACCCTTGGCACTAAACAGCCAATCAACAGACTAAGTCTTTATGGCTTTTACAAGAAATCCCCAAACAACAATAAAAGTCACACAAAGTACGTGACTATGAAAATGGGAAGATTCTCTCTTAGACCAGATTTTTAAATTGTGTGAGGTACACTTTAGGGCACTCACCAAAGGGAAAGTGTATGCAATTAATACACAGTGATCACTTAGGTTATAAGACTTTTATACAGTTATCTAATTTAATCCTCACCAATCCTCGGGTAGGTGTTACACTGAATTACAGGTGACGAATTGAGGTTCAAAGAATTTAAGCAGCTCGTTCACTGAAGGTTGTGGAGACAGCAAGAGAGGATTCTGTGACATGTCCTTCAAGGACATCTCAATTTCAGTGGAAGAAATAAGAATACACTGAGGATAAGCAAGGCACATGGGTGTTTAGAAGTTAGGCACGATCCTCAGCTAATGCCATTATTTCCCCAAGCTTTGCCAGCATGTTTATATGGATTTTAAAAAACTTCCAAGGTTGATTAAGTCAGGAAATGCTTGGGATAAACAGGTTTCTTTTTTTGTAGGATTTCTCAAACTTTTTAAAGTGATATTGTGGATTATAGATGCCCAAGAGGAGAATATGTAAAGAGTGGGTTTTGTTTTGAGATCACTTCTGTTCCTTAGAATAAACTTTAGAAAAAGCTGGGGTAAAACTTTTAAGTCCTTGGAATCAGATTCAGGAAGAAAGAGGAGTCTCATACTTTGGGACACATTAGATGGTCTTCCCCCAACTTCCCCTCAGGGTTTCATATATTTAAACCCCGAAGTAAATTAACTTGACTTTGGCATTTGAGGGGATTGCATGACTCGGATTATCTTAAAACAAAAGTAGGACTGCAAATCCGCGGATAGAAGCATGAATCACGGTGACTGGAGATGGGCACGGGGACATGTGGAGGTCTGTGGGACTTAAGAACAAAAAAGCCTTAAATAAGGTCTCTTGTATAGCTTCAGTCAATTCCTGAACTTCCAAGGGTTGATCGTGTAAACTGGGATCACCAGGTGCCAGGCTACGACTCTGGGTTTTCCCCCTGCACTTGGGAACGCACAAGCACCCTCGTGTGCAGAGAAGCAGGAAGGGCACCAGGTGCCTTAGTCACACTCAGAGCTGGAAGGGGCCACAGACCAGCTGCCCAGTGCACGTTCTAGGCTCACAGCATGTGGGTCAGGCCACCTGGTGACGTGGCTGAGTTCTTTCAGTCCAGACCCCTTCTTACCAGACCCTGGTTCCCACAGCTAGAGCCTCACTTCATTTCTTAGTCAACAAAATATACATACTCACTGTTCTCAATGCATAAACACTGGATTTGGAAGATGAGTTTATTTCTATAATTATCTGACAAGAACGACCAGAACATAACTGAAGCAGGGTCTTTGCTCATGAATGACCCTTCAGCACCTGAACAGAGCTTGGCACACAGCACGTGCTCAATGCATTTCTGCTGAATTAATGAATAGTGAGACATCTTAGCAGGTTGTTTACTATCCCCGAAAATATGTATTGGCAGTTTTAAAAGCTCGTTTGACTCTGAGGGTCTCTGAGGGAGGTGATGGGGGTGGTGGAGCGCAGACCGATCAGGCAGCTACGCTCGGCGTCCCAGGTAAGAAAGTGAAACAAAACTCAGTGAGAAGAAAATGGACTATTTGATTGGTCACTTTGGCTCATTTATAATACTTTCTTTGCTTCCTTGCAGGTGAACAGATAATGGTAATTTGTACATGGTGTTTGATAAAAAATGAAGTATTTCCAACAGTTGGTAAATGAATGATTTCAGGGCAAAAGCCATCTTCTTTTCATAAAAGAGGTAGTTAATAGCTTACATTCTGCATCATCAAACTGTTCATAACCCCTTTAAAAAATCATTCTCTATTATAATTTTTAAAAAATCACCTAACTAGTTTTTGAATAGGCCACATTCACCAACAAAAACTGATTCTGTATCATTCGTGATCTTAAATAAAACAGTTGAGTAATTATTTCTGCACACATGCCACCCAGTAATATCCTCCGTGACATTAAAAAATTCAAATACCAACACATTCAACTTTATAGCACCATTCCAAAATACTAAACTTTCTTTGCACCTTTATTTTAATCTTTTTTTTTTTTTGTACACATTTAAAGTATGGGCATCCTGTAAATTTCTGAAAAGCCTCATAGGAAAAAAAACAACTGATTTTTAGGACAAAGCAATAACTCAGTTTGTAGGCAAGATGACGTCAGGCAGGCTGTAAGTTCTTCATGGGCTTCTGTAGTCTTCATTCTGGGGTGAGAATGTAGAAAGGATGCTAAAATCTTCCTGGATTATTCTAGAGATTACATCACGTATCAGTATGTAAAATCTTGTTGCTCGGTGGTCAGACTCTATATATTGATTACAACTCAAACCATGACAACAACAGTCTCTTGTAATATTTCACTCTTTTGATTGACAAACTTCAAAGTTTGTATACACCTTTTATTCATACTCTGTAAGAGAGGAATTAGAATAATATTGAATTCCCTCTTACAAATCTCCAAATTTGAAGCTTGGAGCACTAGAATCTGTTCTTAGCAAGCAGATAAATTTAAAGTAGAATTATAAATTGGTTTTAAATTCAACATAAATTTGGCTGCATTATTATATAAGAAGACTGACTAATGTGGGAGTTGACAGATGATGAGAATGCTTGCAGAAAAAAACCCTTTTCTTGTGACACGAGAGTCCCATTCCACCCTCTCACTGTAACCGAGTGCTCTCGTCTAACTCCTCCATGTATTACCGTGAGTAATGTGCGCCCAGACAACAGGTCTGGCGAATAAACTTGGAAGCTTTGAGTCTGCTGAGATTGGTAGGGTGGTGTGAAGAGGTAGAGTCAGAAGGGTGTCCGCTAACGGTTTAACTCGGCAGCAGTTTCAAAGAAATCGATTGTTACACAAGAACAGTCAATGACCCAGGAAGAAATTAAGTTTAAACTAGAAGTGACTAGTAATCAAAAGCTACTGTGCACCCGGATAGGAAGGAATATGAGAATATTAATATGCCCTGAAATAGAAATAATCACTTTGCACTATGTACACCACATACAATATAACATATTCTTTTTAACATTGCACAATATAAATATTATACAAGGTGGAGTAAACTAAATGCAAAATAACTTTGAGGCACACAGGAAAAACACGGAATAGATTGAACTCCGATCGAAATTAGGATGGGGTTAGAAAAAGGCAGGGTGTTACACTGTCAGGCCAGTGCTCTCACCCCACGGGCTGGCAGCCACCGCCCCGACACTGGAAATTCTCATACCGCCAGGTTGTTAAGAGTTGACTGCTTCAAACAAAGGCCAGTTATTTCAATCCTTTGAGAAAATCAAACTGTTGCTCCCCACTCTAAAGTAGGTAACCCTTAAAGGTCCCTCCCGACCTCAGGGTTTCATAACGAGGGGCTATGTTAGTACACGGTTATTTCCCCCCTTTTTCTTGTTACTTGGTTACTATGAAACCATTTTAAGGAAACTAGAACAGTATTCAAGAACACCCATCACAGTGCTTAACAAGATTTAATGTACATTTATTCTTAACATGTGGAACATATAAAGATTTTATACTGAATAAATGATATTCATTAAGCCAGAGGAAAAGGAGGAATTTACATCAAGTTTGTTTTTTTTTTAAACTACATTATCTTGAAATACAAATGTGGATTCTCGTCACTGAAAAATTTTTGAAGTTGTGTTTCTTCCTTTTAGTTGTATTTTTTTTTGTCTGTACTAGTAACCATTGTGTAAATCAATCCATATGCAACCATTTCCACACCTTGATTCATGAAGCAAATTGTGATCAGCTGCTCTCCCGAAATAGAGCATGACTTTATACATACAGAAACTTGTACATTACCCTCTTTTTTTTGTTTTTTTTTCTTGTTTGTTTTTGTTTTTTGTATTTTTTCTTTTTTTTGGAGATATGGCCCTAATGAAAAAATATATAAAATAAAAATAAAAAATTATTTAAATCTACCATCACTTCGTAGTTACCACATCATGAAAAAGAAACTAAAAACTTTTTACTAAAAAAAAAAAAAAGAAAAAAGAAAAAAATGAGGGTATGTTTAATGTACAACTTCTATATACATCACAGCCCAAAGGCAGTAAAAAAAATATTTAAAAAATGATTAAAGGAATTGTGAAGAACTGTCATGTGGAAGGTCAAACGACAGACAGCAGACATGACGGTAGTGGTGAGGAAGCAATTTCCGTTGATCGTTGTCAGGTATGTTTTCAATCTTAACTTAAAAAAACATTTTGCTCCTAGCCTAATGTAACCATCTTCCTGTGGAGAAACCAGTATCATTTCCTATTTCAACCACTGACTGACACACCTTCGTGAGCCCCTATACCTACATCTCTAGAAATTTCTATTGCACAGAGCTTTGGACGATGGGATACAGTTGCAATTTTTTCATTATTTGAAGAATAACACCGCTAGGAAATCGATAAGTTTTCGCCTTTTTGTCTCAGTGTGGTGAAATTTTCCCATCTTATAGTATCTTTTGCCGTTAACTTTTTTCTTTAAAGTCAATTTGCTTCCCAAAAAAATGCAATACGACATGGAAAAGAACATTAAAAAGAAAATCTGAAAAACAAAAAGTGACCTTTGAATGCACTAGACAGCAACTTTGGTTGGAAAAAAAAAAAACAAAATAAAAAAACCCCGAAAGGATGTACTTGTACACACAGACAGCAAATATTAATTTTATAACTGTTCGAATTAATTATCTCTTTAATTCCCAATTGGTAAATAGTGGATGGGGCAGAGGAGCAAAGATTTTCTTTCCTTCGTCCTACGCTGGAGAAACAAGAACAGAACACAGCCAGTTACACGGGAGCCTCTATAGTCTTCACTCACACAGGCTGCCTTCTCACTGATGTCATAACTGCCCGATCTGAAACAGTACATCGCAGATGACAGACGCCACCAGAGAGTTCAGAACGGCTGATATTGAGATATCCAGCAATCGGCCCTCGTGCAGAAGGAACTCGGAGCGGTTCTCGTCCACTCTGGCCATGGCCAGCAGAGCCTTGGCTGCCCTGCACATCATGTCCACACTAGGGGGCTCTAGGGGCGGGGGCTGCATGTGCATGAGGTTGTGCTGGCTCTGCTGATACTGGGCCATCGTGACCCCATCCTCCAAGAAGCTTATCAAGTTTCCGATGCTCCCTTTCTGCACAGCTATGGCCCTTGCAGCCAGCGCGTCCCCTTGGGCAAGGTTCGATAAAAGCGCCATGGACATTTCTCGACAGACTGGGTTTTTGCGATCCCCAACGTACCTAACTAACGTGGCATAGAATTTCTCCTGACGACTAAACGGAGGCGTGGCCAAGATCAGGTCCACATTGTTGTCCTGGATGCTGAGTTTACAGAGCGTCTCCAGCACGAGTCTCTGAGGCGACAGGACAGAGTTGGGTCCCACCGTGGGAAACGGGTCTTGTGCCTCCGCTGATGGGCACACCATCCAGTGCAGCAAGCCATCCAAAATTGGCAAGCAGATGCTTTCTGTGTAAGCGGACAAGTCTAGCTGCCCAGAAATGTTGGCCAAGGTGACCAACGTGTTATCCCTTAAGACCTCGAGGCAGTCCCACCACCACTCATCTTTGCTGCAGGCCACCCCTTTGTCCTCGTCTTCCTCCTTCTCGTAGGTCTGCGGCGCTCGTTTTCTCTCGGGATGCTCGTGGTGAAGAAGAATCAGCTTCCCCAGGATCAGCACCAAGCCTGGGTGTTTGGACATTTCCGCGTCATTCCCAGGCACAAAAGACAAGCTCCGGACGATATTGGACACGCAGATGCAGCGCTTGGCTAGCGAGTCCTGCCAGTGCGCGATGGTGCAGAGCGGGGCCTCGTCCCGGCTCCTCGGCTCGTCCTCCAGCAGCTTGATGTTGCGGTGACTTTTGGCTTGATGGATTCCGAAGGGAAACTTGCTGCTTTCGGTCTGGGTACCAGGGTTTGCGTCTTCGGGCAGCGCCCCTGGCCGCGCAGACAGGACATCATCGATGGTTGCGATGATGCTTTTCTCTTGGTGCTCGTCAGAATCCCCTTTGCCTCCCTGGTCTTTCTTTCTGCCTGTGGAGCTCAAAGTGGGCGGTGGCCGCCTGCGAGGAGGAATCTCCATCTTGCTCTCGAAGTGAGTCTGGATATGCTCGGTGGTGTCCCCTCCACCGAGCTGCCAGTGCAGAAGTCCACTGCTGAACTCCTGAACACGACCCAGCTTGTCAGAGCGGTCGACGACAAACAGGTTGTTCTTTTTGACTATCTTGATTGGCAGCTTGTCAAATTTACTGGCTTGCCTGGGCTTCTCCTTTGGGTCTGCGGTGGCGTCAGGGGAGGCCACAGCCATGCTGCTCCTGTCCTCTGTCTCCGCCCTCCCGCTGTCTTCCTCCTCCTCGTCCTCCTCGTCCTCCTCCTCCTCAATACATTCAGCATCTTCTTCCTCTCTCCCGGAATCGTCGGCCAAGGACTGGCTGTCATCTCTCTTAGCCGCATTGTGATCAAGTGCTTTTTGGCTGGGGTCTCCCACTTCATATTCCGTAAGAATTCCAAAAATGTCAATCAGGCATTTCCTGAAGTACTCTACTAAAAGTTCCAGAAATCCGGACAACTGGAGAGGATGAGAAAGAGAAGAGGTACAAGGTCATAACCTCTCCGGCGTGACTGAGAGGGTGAAAATCCTGCTAGGAGCCACGCATCTCTATGATTATTTTCACATTTGAATGTTTTTTTTTGGCTAGGCCAAGAAAAAGAAACCATGTATAAGAAAAAGAAACCATGTATAAATTAGAAGTATCTTCCTGAATTTTTCATTAATCAACACTTACTATCTTTCTTACTTTCTTACACCATCAACATGAAAACTTACTTGTTACTTTCCCATTTCTGATACTATCCCCGAGGGAGTGCTCTGCTGTTCCTTACCTTTGTTTCTGGTTCAGACACAGTACCATTCTTACTAGAAGAGTGGGAATGTGGATTTTATAGACTCATTCACCCAAAGTGAGTCTGTTTTCCTCTCTTATTTATCTGAAACTCTGCTTGCCTAGATTTTTATGGTTATTATTCTTAGGATTTTATGGTTATTTTTGTCTTAGGTGCCATAGGTTATTCTAATTTACATTCTCCATATATTTTGGGGAGAAGATAATTTCAGCAACGTAGTAGCTCATAAACACAGAAAATTAGAAACAAATCAATTTAGTCCCTGAGATAAATGAATGAGAATGTTTCACAGAATGCACTTTTACATTTCAGCTATTCCCAACTCCAGCCGAAAGACAAAAGCAACTCTGAGAACCAGCTTTGTTTCTTTTAAGCGGATGTCTATACCAAGAGAACCAACATACTCCCCTCCCTCAACACCACTGCTGCTGCATTTAGGGAGGATGAAGGATAAGTAAGTAAACAAGGATTTCTTAATGACAGGTGTTATGGAAATTGACTATAATTTCATTATCTGGCTGTAAGTTTCCTGCAAGGGGGTTTAAAACAATTATAAAGAAGTAAGGGGACACCCAAGTACCAACCAGGTAGAGCTTGCTTTTAGGGTATGAAGGCACAATTTTTTAAGTGGAGGTCTGGATGTCACCCCCTCCCACCTTCCCCCCAACGTAAAGCTTAGTTTTTTCCCAGGACAAGGGAAGAGGGAAAATTGATGAAGCAATGCTGGTTATGAAAAATTGTGCTCAATAGCAGCTCAGCTAGCATAAGGATGGAAATTTATTACTCTAGCAAAGGTAGTATATGTTCTTCTAATACTTATTTTCTATTAAAATGGACTTCATGCAATGTTTATGATCTTATTAATATACTTGGTATCAACTGAAAAACTGCCTTTCAGGGCTAAAATGAGTTAAAGGAGAGAGGAAAGAGGAAGATTCTGGTCCTAGTTCAACAGAAGGGAGGGAATTAGATGTTTTGGCTTTTTTCAACAAAAGCAGAGTTGTTCACACACAGTAGGGAAAATAACCTTTTCTGATTTTTGTTTCTAAATATTTCTTAAAAAAATCTGTAGTCCAGCTGGCTCTTGGGCCTTTTTCCTAATCCTTAGCTCCTTCTCTCTTCCAGCTATTATGCTAGAAGCTACTTCAAGCTTAGCGCAGATCAAAGCAGGGTTTTTAAAGGTAGGAGGCTTTTAAATAACTGCTTCAAAATAAACTAGAGGGGGGCAGAAATGGGAGGGAACACATCAAGAAACAAGTTTAACCATGACTTCATTACTACTGCAGTTGAACGATGGTACACAGGGGTTCATTAAACTGTTTTACTTCTTTCTATATATATTTTCTGTAATATAAACACTCTCTTTTAATTTTATACTTTTTTAATTAAAAGAAAGATGTTAGGTCCCCCTGAAAAACAGGGTAAGGTCTCACTGCAACTTACTGCATGGTGATGTCTCATCCAACAATGACTATAGCTGTAACTTTGTGTTACATTCAGATTAATTCTCACTGGCCTGCTGATGCTCATCCTAAACAACAGTTTGATTTTGCCACTATTGTCTATTCCATGCACACACATGCATGTGCACACAAGGTCACTGTTTTCTTATGAGAAATATACATGTGTATTTATACTAAAGACTGAAATAAATTATTGTTCCAGACAAAATTCTCAGACACTGATTGATGTTGGTTTATAGTTAACTGTAATGATAAAAAATTTTAGCTGGTGAGTCCTTACTGCTTTAGGCATTAGCTTAAGCATTATACATTACTTCGTTTTCTTATTCTAATTTGGTTCTCAGTTGGACTGGTGCTGGCTTACCTGGGAGAGATTGAAAGTAGCAACAGTGCTGTCGTCATATAGAAGAATATTAATAGTGTCCAAAGCCCAAGTACTTTCAGCCAAAAGACCTGACTTAAGGGACATCATCACACGCCAGGCCTCTGGAGTAACTAAAAATGGGTGGAAGAATAAGGACATGATTAATATTAACTTTACGCATGAGAGAATAGAAAATAACAAAAGAAGAAGAAAAAGCAGAATGTTAAGTTAAATACTGATTTAAACAAAGGTTCTGAGGGACAGTTAAACATGGTCATTTCAGGTGGAGGTTGACAACTGACTAAGAAACTTCTGTAGGTGAAGAGCTTTCTGCTTTGCAGGTTAAATAGAAGTGGGAATGATCCTTTCTGAATTTGTCTTCTTTGATTCTATTCACAAATGTCTTAGGTAGCATCTTCAGAAGGCTGGTGAGTATGCAAAATATAAGCAAAATTTAATTCCCAAACAGCATGCTCTCTGATAGAAAGCTTTCATTCTTCCATGCCGTCTTCTGTCTGAGCTCTGGACCGCAGAGCATGCTGTTGACAAGTACTAGCATTTTGACAGTTCTGGTTTTTTAGGAGCTTGGCCTGAGATGGAGGTCAAGAGGAACGATGAGAGGAAAGGTTTCTAAGATTTGTCACAAGACGGGGCTGGAGGGGAGGCCCATCGTGTGTCTGAAATTTTAAGGGAAGCTGTCTCAGAAAAGTGGTGGAAGCACATGGTGTGAGCAGCTGGAACTCCCCACAGCAGCAGCCATGCCAGATGCCAACTCCTGTGAGGGAGGGGCCGTGGGTGTCCCCCTTTATTTTAATTTCATCTAATTTTCAAATTTTCTAAGACAGGCACATAATACTTGTGTAATAGAAAGGCAAATTTTCATTTTAAAATAAGGAACATAAGTTTCTCTAGGCTGGTATAACATGCGCTAAGAATTTTTTTCAAATTTAAATGTATTTATTTACTTAAATTGGAGAAGGAGATGGCAGCTCACTCCAATATTCTTACCTGAAAAATCCCATGGACAGAGGAGCCTGTAGGCTATAGTCCATGGGGTCACAAAGAGTCAGACATGACTGAGTGACTAACACACACACACACACACACGTTTACTTAAATATCTATACACATACACAAATACATGCATATATTTTTACATATATATTACCATATGTAACACGGTGCCCAGGGTCTGTTTCTCTTTTGCTTCCAGCACGTCCTCTACGTAGAACTCCTTACTTCCCCCTACCCCCACCTCCTTAATGTCCAATGATTAAAAACATTGGTCATATCTTTAAAATACTTAATTTTCTAATCACTGCGAAGAACTTCAAGTCACGTGCTTTTGAGATTTTTTGGGGGAAAAGTTTGGATAAAACTGAACTCTGTTATTTCCTTAGCTGTGTTAAAAGTACTTCAAAAATAATGCAGAAGAAATGTGTGTACTCCCAGATTTTCCAAATCTCTAATCAGGATTCAGAAGATTCCACCCGGATGAATGCGTGACATCAGTGTTCACCTGAAAGAGTTCCCTGGTCCCATCAGCAGTGCTGCAGGGATCACCTAATTCTATCCACATGTGAAGGTCCATACAGCATATTATGTATCTGTCTACGCAGCAGTCAGTTTTCTGGTTTTGTTCCTGGGGGAACTCATTGTCTGTATGTCCTTACCACAATTATAGAGTGGCTTGCTGTCAAAGTTTCTCAGGCCACCCTCGTGTTCCATCAGCCTCGCAGCTGTTGTCTTAAGCACACATGGCAGAGATTATGTGTTTGGTAAAGATCAAATCTTTAAGTCCAAAATATAGTCCACAGTCACTGAGGAGTCCCTGTCTCTCACCTGGGGCTCTGCCCTCCCACACAAGTAACACTCACATGTAAGAAATCCATTTTAATTCTCCCTCTCTTCTGGAGCTTAATTCAGAGGCGTGCCTTCCAACTATTGTGCCTGCACAAAAACACGTCCTAATAGTCTGCAGTCACAGAATTTCATCCCTTTGAGGTTATCCAACTACATCTAACCCCAAATTAAAATTCTAGATGGCAAGAGGAAATCATGTCAGGAGCAGAGCCTTGGCAACGCTTACCGATATCTTTTGAGGTAATCTTCCGCCTTTGTTTCAGGACTGGCTGTGAGGCTTCCACGGAGCCAGGAGGGAAGGTGATCTCCCTTCTGATGGGGGGCGGCTGGGGAGGTGGCCCGGTGACCTGGGATGTGGGGACGGTGGGCATGACCTTCTGCATCTTCATGGAGGGGAGGAAGGGGGACTTGCTGGGAGACATGCGGCTCTCCAGGGAGCGCTGGAAGGAGGCGGGGCTGGGCGCCCTGGAGATGTGGTTTGGCAGTGAGGGCGGCGTCTGGTAGGACGACTGAGGCGGGCGCGTGATGGGCTGCATGGAGGCTGACGAGGACATGTAAGGCTGACGCTGGCTGACGTGGGAAGGCCACTGGCTCTCGTGGTTTATCCTCTGATCAGGGACCATCATGTCATCGGTGCGGTTCATGCCGGGGTAAGGCGGGGCCTGCGCAGGGCCGCCCGGGCCTTGCCTGTTCTGGTAGGGGTAAGGCATATCGTTGCGGGTCGCCCACATGCTCTGCTGAGGCCCTTCGCTGGAGGACGATTGCATCGGGCCCCCCATCATCTGCGGCGGGATGGCGTGCGGCTGTATCTGCCCTGGGCCCTGCATCCTCTCTCGGTTGTAGGGGTACGGATATTGTCCCTGCAGGGGCCTCCGGTCAGGGCCGGAGTAGGAGCTCCCATACTGGCTGTACATCTCCTGCTGCTGGCTGCCGTACTGCATGCTGTACATGTCTCCCTCGTGGCGTTTGGCTGGAGGCCCGTACATGCCATCCATATGGCGCTTGTAGTTCTGAAAATTCACAGAGACAGATCACACTGACGTGCTTTTACAGGTATAATCACGCACTTAAATTAGGTAAAATAGTTATTACCTGGTGGAACGTTCATTTCAAAGTGAATATGAGAAGCTCCCATGTCCACGGACTAACAATTTTTGTGTGATATTCAGTACTACACAAACCACTGCACTACTCTGAAGGAGCTTCCACAGTTTGTTTTCATGTGCTTCAAAACTTCCGTGGGAAAAAACCAACCTCCTCTCCTGGTATTCTCCAGGTGGATTTGGGAGAGCAAGGCGAGGGTGATCACCACACAGGCCGCAGGGAACTGGGGCTTGGAGATTACGGGGATGGCTTGGGGAGGCAGACGGAGTCCTCACCACAAATGACGGAGCACTCTGAGGGCCAGCCCGAAGGGCTCCGGGGCTAAACAGACTCCTTGGGCCTAACTTTACAGAAAAGCCTCCACACAGAGCTTGGCTCCTCGCACTGCCCTGTGCCCGACACCTGACGTTTCATGACGTTTCCAGCCTCCAGCCGGTCTGGGTCTCCTTCTCCAGGAGAACCTCTGAGGACAGGGCTAGTACAGCCTCACTGAGCTCCCCTCCCAGGAGGCCGGGGCTTCCACCACTGGATGGGGTGGGAAGCTCTTGATGAGAGCGCGGGACGGAAGCACACATATGGTGGAACACTGTTTAAGGTCAGCTGATTTGATGATACAATTCACTATACAAACATGCTCTGGTAAAATTAATGTTCAAAACCCCTTTTATTTTACAAGAGGTCTTAGACCTGAAACACTGTTTAGTGACAGCAAATTCCTGTGTCTGACAGGCGCTCCTCTGTGTTAGTTGTGGTAACCGCAAGGTTCTCTCACACACCTCGTGATCGCCGAGCTGCAGTGTGGTGTAAACAGCACGCACCAACACACCTCTCCTACACAGTCTAAATATGTGGGCATTAATACCTTATTCTTACAAATAGATCAGCTTTCACTGTTAGCATATAATATTTTAAGCTGTTCACCCTACATATTCCCTAAAATATACTGACAAATTTCTGTGCTAAAATGTCAATTGACGTGATAGTACATAGAACAGACATACGTCTAAAATATACTTGAATTTGGGCTTATTATTTACAAGGATGAATGTCCTTAACTTCCAATAACATATTTTCAAGAGCTACTTCTAACTTGCTGATTTCAAAATCCTAAGAATACTTCTTAGCATAAGCAAATATAACCTGATTGTTACATGTCATTTTGGTTATACTTCCTAAAACTCTTCAGAAGTATGTGAGCCTGAATTTTAAACAGAAAGCACAGAGATGCACGCCGCTTGCCAACTCACCGTCTGCTGTGGGTACAGGCTGGGCTGGTGTCCTCCATATGACGGCTGTCCTGAGGGAGGGCCTTGGCCTGGGTACTGCTGCCCATAAGGTTCATGCCTAGAATGAGGCATTCAAAGGAAACTTCACTGACCGTGGACCTCGGGCCAAGGGAGGGAGGAAGAGTCCAGTTCTGGACATTCCATGCTGTCTTTCCTCCACGGCACCCTCCCGACAGGCACTGTGAGCAGCGGCAGCAGCACTTCCACTCCCAGTGGAAGGAGGGCAGCACCCACTCTGGGAGCACTGCCAAGCTCTGGCTGGTGGGGCGAGGAGTCCCACTGGACAGGCTGGCACCCTCTGCCTTTGAGGAGGGGCCCCGCCCATCCACTGAGGGACCAGGGAGGGCATGACACACCCTGAAGTGAGGCATTAATGAGCGTAAGAAACAACAGAAGAACCTAAGAGTCAAAGCAGTATTTCTAGGAGCACCAGAATATTGACATATAAACATGGAGAATGTTTCTAACTTCCTCATCATGAGTATAAAATGTGCAAGTTTTTAAAGGAATCCTTCAAAATTAGTCCAAATGATACTAAGTTGGTATAGACATAACTACTCAAAATTTCAAAGTTCTATGACCCTAAAAGGCTACCAAAAAAAAAAAAGGATAACAGGGATGATTTAAATGTACTTCTATTAAATCTCAAAATGGGAATAAACATACATTTATTTCATATTGAAAAATTATAAGTACCATAAAAATACATGTTTAAAAGAACAACAGGATTTAAACTTTAGAAATTAAGCTGGTATAGTTAGTATACTGAATTTTGTAAGAAAGAATACTGGTCAAAGAATGAGAATAAGAAAGAAAATAAATGAAAATTTAGAACATCACATGTAAAACAGACAAGGGAAGTTTCTGCTAATGACACTGAAATCTGGAGGCAAGCTTAAAGTTAGGAAAAAAGAAATATAATTGATGTGGATGAAATTTAAGCTGAAGTAACATTTTTCAGAAGAGAAAACTTAATGAAGGAAATTCTAATGTTTGGTCGCTCAATTGTGTCCGACTCTTGTGTGACCCCATGGACTGTAGCCCGCCAGGCTCCTTTGTCCATAGAGATTCTCCAGGCAAGAATACTGGAGTGGGTAGCCATTTCCTTCTCCAGGGGATCGTCCCGACCTAGGGATTGAACTCATATCTCCTGCATTAGCAGGCAGATTCTTTACCACTGAGCTACCCGGGAAGCTCAAATCCTAATGTGATAAGGCCAAAATAACTTCTACACTTGGGCCATGCCACATTCCAGAAAGCATTCGAGAAGAAATAGAAAAAGTATATTTGCTCAGGTTCCCTTAAGAATATATGTCCCAGGACGACTGTTCTCCTTCTGATCTCATCAGCCTATCCCTTGCCTCTTCCCCCTCCAAAAGCTTTTCTGGACTCTCAGAAACAAACCAAATCTTAGTAAAAATCCTTGATCCGGTACATCAGACCTCACACAGCGGTTAAGTGACTAAGGCGGATTTCACAACTAAACCTTCACTAGGTCAGAATGAGAAGTCGAGATTCCCCAGTCACTGTTAGAAAGTGCAATGTAGCTCTGAGCATGCGATGCTGTGTAACTAAAAAACCAGGCTTGCAGGGAATGCTACAAAGAAACCTGATTTGGTAAAACAGTGATTTTTTCAAACCAAAATTTTCCTCTGTATTAAACCAGGGACACCTGACTGCTTAGCCAGACCTACAAAACCTAGCATGTGGACTGAGAGGGAGCAGTGTGGACCGAGGCCCCACCAAGGAAATGATGAAAACCACACCTGTCCTGAGGCCTGCCTAAGAGCAACAGTTAGAAAAAGAGCTCTACTTTACCTCCATTGGTTTTCTTTAAAAATGAAATATTCAGTTGAAGGCTTGGTTTCTAAGCAAGTTTCCATTAGGGAGGTAATGAACATGACAAACAAGGGATAGGTCGTCCATGGTAAGGACCAGGGTCAGGGGCCTTCTTCACAAAAGGAAGTCCACCCTAAGCCACTATTCGAGGAACAGCTTCCTCTCTCAGACATTTCAATGGCTTTCATTCTATCTTATTAAAATAATATGGGCCAGTAATGCACCCTTACTTGCCATTTTAATATCAAGGGGATGTCCTAGGAAAAGAAAAGCTGCCCTGGCTTTTATCAGAGATGTTTATTAAGGAGCAAATCATTCCCTCTCAGTTTAAAATGTTCGCAGGGCACAGTGGGAGCACCTGAAGAAACAACGCCTGGAAGACATTACCAAGAACCCACTGCTGCCCGAGCCTGCTGACAGCCCAGTGTCGCATCACTGCCCAGACCTCGGCCTGTGGGGAGGAAGGCAGGCACTGAGGTCACGGGAGGAGCCACACAGGGACGCTGGAGTGGCAGTCTCACTGTGGAGAGAGTGGCTGGGACAACCTTGGCTCTTGTGTTCTTAGGGAAAAGACTCGTACCCTGGCCAGCCCAGCCCTGGCATGTTTCCAATTTGTGCTTTTGGGCATTCGCTAATAAAAACACAGCTGTATTGGTGGCCTGGGGACAAGGTCCTTCTCCCCAGTTCCTGTTACAGTCATTGACTGAAGGCAGCCATCTGACACGTCCGGTCCTATTGAATTTCAGCAGGAAGCAGACATCGGCTACTAGGGCTCAGAGATGTGTGTGTGGAAAGCACAGTTTCAAATAAGTCATCTCTTCTTAGGAAATACTCACCTTCGGTCGTAACTGGCTCCGTAGGGAAACTGCTGCCGCGGCCCCATGCCCAGACTAGACATGGCTCCAGACGGACTCTGGTTGTACATATCCTGCATGCTGCTGGTGGGCATCTGTCCTTGCGTCATGAAAGGCTCGCTGCTTCCAGGCACTATTGTCAGTAACAGACAAAAAATTAAGCACTTTCAAATGCCAAAGGGCCCAAACATCCCTTTCTAGTCAGTGCTGTTATCCTTAATATGACAGATAACAATACCAATCAAAGAGCATAAGGTGTGAAGTTAAGATGGGCCCTGTTGAGGTAGGATTCTAAGTTGACCTCCCTTCATGTACACATCTTGTATGAGTCTCCCTGAGTGTGGGGAGAACCCATGGATGGGACAGGATGTCACTCCCAGGATTATCTACATTGCAGGGCAAAAGGGATTTCAGAGATGTAATTAAAGTCACCAATCAGCTCGCTGAGCTAACCAAAAGGGAGAACACCCACGTGGGCCCTTGACGTTGGCATGTAGAGGTAAGAGACACAGCAGGTCAGAGACACTCTCCTGCTGGCCTTGAAAAGCAGTGCCACGCAGTGCAGAGGCCCACGTGTTAGGAAGGATGGCAACCGCTAGAAGCAGAGAAGCCCCAGATGACAGTCAGCAAGAAAACAGGACTTCAGTCCAACAAGTGTGAGGAACCAAGTTCCACCAACAACTCCAACAAGCTCAGAGAAATGGAATCCAGGTCTCCAGCTTGACTTGTACTGTGACCCTGAGCTGAGAACCCACAAAAACTGGAGGGCATACCTGTATGTTGTGTTTTAAGCCATTTGTGGTAATTTGTTATGCAGTAATATAAGAAACAAACACAGGCCCAGATCCATACTTATTTGGGTTAAGTTGCTAAATCTCTAAGTTTAATTCCTTATCTATAAAATGAGGTTGGTAATATCATCTCATGAAGTGGTTTGACGGGAAGAGATATGTATACAGTTAGTTCCTTTCCCTTTTAGGAAAAAAAAAAAAAGTGAAAACCTTAACCACCCATGCCCTGACTTACTCTAAAATCAGGATGAAGAAAATCATGAGGGAGTAAGGACAGCTCAAGAAGGGATGAGATATTTCTAACAAGGGGTAGAGTGTCAATTAGGTCAAATATGCAAATTAGCATTCGCTCACAGCCTGAAGGAAATTGGGTCAAGCCCAGAAACTAGCCTGTAGGCAAATTAAACATTTTAATACAAATCTTAATTGATATACACTATTACCACCACCTGCCTTTATCCTATGAAGCTTTTATGTTCCATGAGATAAAAGCTGATTACAATTTTGTGAGCTGATAAAATTTGTCTGGTTGGTTGAGAGGTGCAAATAAAGAAGTCTGACACTGGTAGAATATATTTTGCTTTATAAGGTATACTTTCAAATACTTCATATCTTACATGCTCTTACATCAACCTCCAGTAGAACCAGTTTTGAAGTTACTTTCCATTTTGAAATTACTTTCCAGTTTCGAAGTTATTTTCCATTTATTGAAGAAAGTAGGGAAAACCACTAGGCCATTCAGGTTTGACCTAAATCAAATCCCTTACAATTATACAGTAGAAGTGACATAGATTCAAGGGATTAGATCTGATAGACAGAGTGCCTGATGAACTATGGACGGAGATTTGTGACACTGTACAGGAGACAGGGATCAAGACCATCCCCGAAAAAAAGAAACGCAAAAAGGCAAAATGGTTGTCTGAGGAGGCCTTACAAATAGCTGAGAAAAGAAGAGACGCGAAAGGCAAAGGAGAAAAGGGAAGATATACCCATTTGAAAGCAGAGTTTCAAAGAATAGCAAGGAGAGATAAGAAAGCCTTTCTCAGTGATCAATGCAAAGAAATAGAGGAAAACAATAGAATGGGAAAGACTAGAGATCTCTTCAAGAAAATTAGAGATACCAAGGGAACATTTCATGCAAAGATGGGCTCAATAAAGGACAGAAATGGTATGGACCTAACAGAAGCAGAAGATATTAAGAAGAGGTGGCAAGAATACACAGAAGAACTGTACAAAAAAGATCTTCACGACCCAGATAACCACGATGGTGTGATCACTCACCTAGAGCCAGACATCCTGGAATGTGAAGTCAAGTGGGCCTTAGGAAGCATCACTATGAACAAAGCTAGTGGAGGTGATGGAATTCCAGTTGAGCCATTTTGAATCCTAAAAGATGATGCTGTGAAAGTGCTGCACTCAATATGTCAGCAAATTTGGAAAACTCAGCAGTGGCCACAGGACTGGAAAAGGTCAGTTTTCATTCCAATCCCAAAGAAAGGCAATGCCAAAGAATGTTCAAACTACCGTACAATTGCACTCATCTCACACGCTAGTAAAGTAATGCTCAAAATTCCCCAAGCGAGGCTTCAACGGTACATGAACTGGGAACTTCCAGATGTTCAAGCTGGATTTAGAAAAAGCAGAGGAATGAGATCAAATTGCCAATATCCGTTGGATCATCGAAAAAGCAAGAGAGTACCAGAAAAACATCTACTTCTGCATTATTGACTATGCCAAAACCTTTGTGTGGATCACAACACACTGTGGAAAACTCTTAAAGAAATGGGGATTCCAGACCACCTGAACCTGCCTCTTGAGAAATCTGTATGCAGGTCAGGAAGCAACAGTTAGAACCGGACATGGAACAACAGACTGGTTCCAAATAGGGAAAGGAGTACATTAAGGCTGTATATTGTCACCGTGCTTATTTAACTTATATGCAGAGTACATCATGAGAAACGCTGGGCTGGATGAAGCACAAGCTGGAATCAAGATTGCCAGGAGAATAACCTGGCATAATCAATAATCTGAATAATCAATAACCTCAGATATGCAGATGACACCACACTATGGCAGAAAGCGAAGAAGAACTAAAGAGCCTCTTGATGACAATGAAAGAGGAGAGTAAAAAAGTTGGCTTAAAACTCAACATTCAGAAAATGAAGATCATGGCATCTGGTCCCATCACTTAATGGCAAATAGATGGGGAAACAGTGGAAACAGTGGCAGACTTTATTTTTTGGGCTCCAAAATCACTGCAGATGGTGATGGCAGCCATGAAATTAAAAGACACTTGCTCCTTGGAAGAAAAGTTATGACCAACCTAGACAGCATACTAAAAAGCAGACACTAGTTTGCCAACTAAGGTCCATCTAGTCAAAGCTATGGTTTTTCCAGTAGTCATGTGTGAATGTGAGAGTTGGACTATAAAGAAAGCTGAGCCCCGAAGAATTGATGCTTTTGAACTGTGGTGTTGGAGAAGACTCTTGAGAGTCCCGTGGACTACAAGAAGATCAAACCAGTCAATCCTAAAGAAAATCAGTCGTGAATATTCATTGGAAGGACTGATGCTGAAGCTGAAACTCCAATACTTTGGCCACCTGATGTAAAGAACTGACTCACTGGAAAAGACCCTGGTGCTGGGAAAAACTGAAGGCAGGAGGAGAAGGGGACGACAGAGGATGAAATAGTTGGATGGCATCACCGACTTGATGGACATGAGTTTGAGCAAGCTCCAGGAGTTGGTGACGGACAGGGAGGCCTGGCGCGCCGCAGTCCAAGGGGTCGCAAAGAGTCTGACACGACTGCACGACTGAACTGATATAAAAAGATGCATGACCTCAATCATAATTAATGAAATCCAAGTTGAGGCTTTCCCCCTCCTCTCCCCATCTAATTGGCAAAGATTAACATGATAATAATCATTCTTAGTCGGAGGGTCCACATGATCATGTTAAGAGTGTTAAATTGGTATAACTTTCACCAATACCTGCTATGGTAGGCTATATTTTGGTGACGCCCCCCCACCCCCTGCAAAGAAGGATATCTCTGGGTGCTCACAACCTGTGGAATCCCCATACACTGGGAGGCTGGGCTTGGTCACATGACCAGCTCTGACCACTGGGGCACTGGCAAATGTTACGCGGCAGAGGGCTATAAGCAACTACACGTGAGGCTGTGTTCCTTGAGTGCTCCTTCCTGGAGGCCATCTCTCATGGCACCAGGCACCCAAGAAGCTCCATGGAAAGGCCCCAGGAGGAGGCCCCTGCCAACAGCTCCAGCTCAGCTCCCAGCCAGCCTCCGGGTGACAGCGGCCATTCAGGTGACACCTGAGCTCAGCAGAGCTCTACATCAGGCTTCGGGTGACAGTCACCACCTCAGAGTCCCAGCTGAGGACACATGGAGTCAAGAGCCACCCCACCCACCACAGGGCTGTGAGATATAACTGATTGCTGTTGTTAAAGCTACTAAGTTTTGGGGTAGTCTGTTACAGTAGTACAAAGTAAACCGGAAAAAAAGTTTGTTACAAATAGTACTCAGTAAACAATAAAAGAATTCTTATTCTTTGATTCAGTTATTCTACTTCCAGGAATCTATTTCACAGAAACACTCTACAAGTGTGAAAAACAGCTAGCTGTACTTCAATAATCACTGCATCATTATTTATAATAACAAAATATTATGAAACAAACCATGAATTACTAGAGCATTAAAAAGAGTAAGTAGGATTGTATCTGCGGATACTAATAAATATTCAAAATATACACCGTTAAGTTAAACAGTATAAATACTCCCTTACTGTTTACTTAAAAGCAATGAATCCATCAATTCCTCAATCAGTGATGAATGAGTGAGTAGGTGGGGAAGGCAGGCAGGAGGACAGGCAGGGCCAAGGCTACTCAGGGCTTCTGGGTCTTAGAGGAGGCTCTTTTATCTACCATGCCACCACACTCCAGGTCAACCACAGGAGCAGCAGCACCAACAAGGTGCATGATATCCACTGATGCTGGTCATTAAATAAAAAATCAAAGCCCTACCAAGTTCACTGACAGAATATGGTGAACTGAGGAATGGAAAACTTGACTGTAACAGGGGTAGGGCTGTAAGAAAATCTGTTTCCTGTGGGCTTTCTGTTTACCTGCTTTAACTTGGTACTAAATATACCAGTATTGGAAGGTAGCAGGTAAGCTGAAATACATGGGGGAAATGTGAGACAGGGCTTCCCGCTGAGCCACTGTATCATTCACACAGTGGATGAAAACACACCATAGAGCTACCCGGTACCTAGAATGAGGTAATCCAGTCATCCCCTCTTTACCCCCATGCTTATTTTCATTAAAAATATAGGCATAAGGAGACAAAAGAAATAGAACTCTTGCTGTCAAATATAGCATAATAGATAGGATATTGGAATAGTTGTCAATAACTTTGAAACCGGGTTCCAAAACATAATTATTTTTCCATGTTATTGTCATATTTTCAGAGTCTAAAGGTATTATACAACCATCAACAGCACTAACAACACATTCTTTTTAGCATCTCATACCACTAAGGAAAACAGTTAACTCCAACATTCACAAAGCTCTTGAATTTCTGAGCTTATGGATTTATTGCATGTTTTGCAAAATCTTTACCTGAAATAAGCAGCTCAAAGTTTTTGAAAGGACAAACTATAGATTATCTTGTTTTGTATAACAGGTATATGAAATACATATGAAATATAATTTCACTTAATTAAATGGTAATGTGCCCAACATTTAAAATTTTGAGATTCTTTATTAATTTTTCATTGCTCCATAATACTTGTGAAAACCAACGCTTTAGGGCTTTATGCTTCTCTCTACTTACAACAATGTTATCAAGAAATCCATGCAAAAGCACTATTATTTAAGGGATCCCAGAATAAATACTTCCATAAAAATGTCATTCATTACTTTTTTGTATGTTTTTCAGAAATAGTCATCCCATGCCTCAATTTCACAGGACTCCGCTGCATTAGGAAGAGTGTCAACAGCACGCAGAGCTTGTGCGCCAGTGGAGAAGCTAGGGAGGGCAGTGGCTGAGATGGCTACGGTCTCAGGGCTGAGTGACCGCTGGGGACTGGTACACACAAGGGAAAAACCCAGCCTGGGTGATTGTTCATGTCAGTGAGAACTCGCGGGGATCTTGTCCATCCTACAGTTGTTGATACCATTTCTCTGCTTGGTTCTCCACGATTATCCCCAATAACAATGCTCTGCCAGCTCCAGACACACTGTCTACCCCTCACTGCTTTGACATCTACAGTGAACTCTGGTTTCCTTTTCTGTCTTGTTCATTCCCAGGTGTCCACACCACAGGCAGAAACAGCCACCCTCACTTCCCTCTCTTTCCCAACTGCCCACCTCTCAGTCACCATCGCTTGGTTCTTCTCCCTTAACCCCCACATTCAACATTCAATCCATCAGCACGTCCTGTTGCTTCTACCTGTCCCCTCCACACATATACTGAGTGGTTCCATTCTCTCTCCCTGCTGGGTCTCACCCTGACTCCTCACCTCTCTGAGGGCTCTGACAGTGGTCTCTCCAACCCTGCCCTCACTTCTCTCAAATACATTTTCCATAAATGTCCAGATAGTTACTCATTCATTTTTAACAACAACAACAAAACCCCAGTCACCTCACTTCCTGCATAAAAACCCCAAACTCGTCAGCACACGCAGAAGTGGAAAGGCTCTGGACCTGGAGGCCTGGACGTTTTCAGCATGGCCCTTGGCTCTTTGTGCCCAGGAGCCTCCCACCCCCTACACACACCAGCCTCACTCCAGCCTCAGCCTCCCCTCGCCTGCCCCTCGCCGCCTCGCTCCCGTCCCCCAGAGCCCCCCGCCTGCCCTCCCTCCCAAGGAGAGGCCCCTCCTCCCATGACTGCCCCCAGCCCCAACCATTGCTCTTTGTGTCCTTTCTTCCTGGTTGTTTCTTTTCTTCCGTCAAAAACCATCTTTAGTCACATATACATGGTTTACCTTACTTTTTATCTGTTGTTTGTAGCCCGTCAGCTCCACAAGGGCCTATCTGGTTTACCAACCTAGCACCCAGCCCATGCCCAGCACACGCCTTAAGACAAGCCTGATGCCAACTCGGGGCAGCACCAAGAGTACCTCTGCTGATGATACGTACCAGTCACTCTTCTAAGGCCTGTACTTATGTGCATTAACTCAGCTCCTCTTCATGACCCCATATTATCCTAACTTCCAGATGAAGAAACCGAGGCACAGAGATGCTAAGTACTTTCCTTAAGGCGGAAATTTAGTAGGCTGTGGAGCTGGGGCTCCAGTAAGTCTCAAATGGATCAGTGAATCAATCACAGGATGGCAGAAGAATGCCCTCTGTACCAACCCTGCACAGAGGGCCCTTGGCATTTACCTTTCCTCATCCCTCCAAAGGGGTCCTTGTTGGGCTCGTAGGGCATCCTGCCCATCACGTCTGGCATGCTCATGCCCTGCTGGTACGGTGTGCTCGGAGTCATGGAGTTGCGTTTGGGGAACGATGACTCACTCGCGTCTGAGAATGGGTCGTGCACACTGACGGTGCTGCTTCTGATGAGATGAGAGACATGAAAGCTTAACCACAGAGCATTAGTCACCTGCAAACGCTGATCCAGAAAATAAGCCAACCTTGAAATCTGTGTACATGGGAAAACCACCCAAAGTAAATTATATGACTGAAACTAGTGGTAGTCAATATTTAAAAACTCACTAGAGAACACCATTTTCTCTCTCTCTAAAGTCTGTTCCAGAAAACTAAAAGATAGACAAATCTAACTTTGTGTGGCTCATAGAGATCTTTTAACATACCTTCCACCTTGCATCGGGGTCATCTGTCCATGAGGGGTGGAGGCTGGAGTAGGTGGCTTCAGGTCACCTGGAACCTCTGCCATCGAATTACTGCCAGTTGACTGGGGGGTCTGTGGACCTTGCAAGGATCCTGAGTTAGCTGATAGTAGTGATAACCAAGAAAAAATGGGGGGAAAGCTAGAGGTTATCAAGTGAGCTCATCCTTGCTAGTTATTTTTTTAAAAAGGGAAAGAAAAATAGGACACCATC
This sequence comes from Giraffa tippelskirchi, assembly GCF_054371585.1. NCBI lineage: Eukaryota > Metazoa > Chordata > Mammalia > Artiodactyla > Giraffidae > Giraffa > Giraffa tippelskirchi. The sequence goes on along the minus strand of NC_137283.1, from coordinate 156,634,798 downwards.
TCATGTAGAAAGATAACAATATCCATTGCTGGTAATGATGTAGTAAAATTAACTGCTCTTACATTGTTTATGGTGAAAATCAGTAAAAGCTTTTTTTTTCTAAACTATTTGGAAACGCACTTCAGATATGAGCTGTAAAATATATTTACACCTTTTGACTGGGTAAATGCTTTCCAGGGTATTTATCCCAAGAAAATCATCTAATATAAAGAAGGTTTTAGACAGAAGGCTTATTTTAGTGTTGTTTATAATGGAGATAATCTGAATGTCTAAGAATAAGGGAAAATGGGACAAAAAGTTTGTTTTATCAATTTGATGGGCTATTGTGATGTTTTAGAAAAACATTATAAAAATTATCGAGGTCTTAGGCAATGAGAAATGTTTACGTTGTAAAGAAATGGTACAAATTAATAATGAGCTTTGTATCATTTTTTCACATCTGGATGTGTCTATGCTGTCATTAACAGTAGTTTTTGGAGCTATGAAGTCATATTTGTTATTTACAAACACAAGTCATATTGGTTTAGAATTCTTTAATGTCATTATCAGAGTGACAAGACTTGGCTTTAACTATAATTACACTACAATAACAGAGCCCAGAATTGAACAGATCTTTTTAAAACTTAGGTGGGATTCATGAAAAAAATTAATCCCACCTTAAAACATAATATTTTAAGGGCTCTTGCTTTATCATTAATCATAGTCCTTAGCATGTTAGGTGTTGGATAGATATTGGTTTCACTTATTAATTAAACAAATACTAATTGAATGAATATTGTGTGCTGTTTCCTACCATTGGAATTTATCAAATTGACAGAAAAAGATAAAAATTCCTGCCCACATACATACAAACAATACTTTCAGAATTCTAACTGTAACAAATAGGATTGCTGATTGCTTATAAACAATAATCTGCATATATTATTATCTACAGTTAATGAACTGTACAATTACCAAACTTTACTTCAGGGGAAACTAAGTTACACAAGCCCTGGAGATCACAGAGTGCGCTATGAGGGAGTAAGAAATGGGGTCTATCACTTCTCCTCAGAGAGCCTCAGCTGAACCAACATTTCTGTGCCGTCGGGGCCTGGTTGGGAGTGAATACTGAGGACTGGCCAACAGACGGTGCTTTCCATAACACCTCCCCTGGGTGCCTAGGACTAGAGTGAATAAGGGAAGACTAGCTTTAACTATAGATACCTTCTTAGATGTAGATACCTTAAAATAAAAACTTATCAATTCATGCTTCTAAACCAAACCAGAGTTTTACCAAACTCAGTTTATTATATTTGCATACCAAGTATGCATTTCCAGAGTTTTACCAAAAAATGCATATTTAAAAAGTAGATATAATGAAAGAAATAAGTAGAGTCTTTTACAAATATATAAGGATAACCCTACCGACATGACTGCCCCACAGAACTGGCAGGGGAAATAACTGATTTCTTAAATTCAAGAAGCAGATTGTGCAAAGCCAGCACAGCTTCCTTGGAACAAGGCTCACAAGGCCGTTGAGTTCAGAATGGCCCTTATTTACAAGTATTCACATTTACAGCTAATAAAAAAAAAAAAAGGAAACATTCTTCCCTCTTGCCAGTGAGTTTTCCTTTCCTTTCAGGAAAAAAAAAAAATGAATGCAACCTCTGGAAGCTGCTAACAGAGGAGGCTGGCTCTCTAGGATATCCCTACCTTTTGCCAGAAGCTACAAATGTATACTGGAAAGTAAACAATGGAAAGGTTACTGAAGGTTAAGTACATTCACACACTTCAGACTGAATGGCCAGACTTCTAGCTGGGAAGATAATTTACACAGCATGGACCCGGTGCCCTAGTTCTGGCTGGGGTTGCAGGAAGGAAGGTGGGGAGATGAGGCACAGCTGATATGACCCGGGTCTAAGGCAACCAGAGGTCACCCAGAGGGCACCTCTGTTTATAACCCGAGCCCTTTCTCATTTATCTTCCACTGAGGATTCCCTAGTTGGATCCATGACAGGCTCTGTGACATCACCTGTCAGCTAATAATAGAAATTCAGTCAGCCACCTGCCAGCAAAGATGGATGGGTTTTTGGTTACAGACTTACTAATTGAAAATGGAGCTTCCTCCCACCCACCCCCATTCCTCCCGGCAGGGTCCCCTCCCCACCCTGACCCTACCCCACTCTAGCTTACGGGCAGCCCAGGCCCAGGATTCCTGTGGCTGTTCATTAGATCTTCACAAACTTTTACAGTCAGTTATAAGAGCCCTGCCAGCACCTCAGAGATGCAACTGCACCCCCAGGCCCTGCTCAGGTTTCATTCAGGAGGCTTCCTTTGGTCGACTTGCTCTGGACCCTGAAGACACAACCTGGATCTCTGGGGTGAGAAGCCACACAGCCACTTGACAGTGAAGATTGGGGTGAAGGCTCCAGGGCTAAGGGGCAACACCTTTCAGAGGCTGACAGGACTGAATTTCAAATCTTATCAGCCGCGTCACATCCGAACTGGAATACAGGGGGATGACCTTAAGTCATTAGCATTTAGGATTTAAGTTGGTTCAGAATGAACACTCGAAAAAAGAATCTAGAATGTTTCTGAGGAATCTTTTAGTTGTTTGCCTGAATATATCGGTAAGGAATAAGCTACAGTTAGGTTCTTATGGGAAAAAACCTGACTTAAAGAACACAAATTTTGGCTGAAAATTAGTTAAAAAATTTTTGTAGTATATGAGGCCCTGACATGCCAAAGGTTTGGGAATAATTTGTTTCCCTTCTCTGACAATAAAAATGTTTCAGAAACATTTTCCTTAATCATAGGTCTGGAATCAAAGAGGCCACTGATTCACGGATGCTGGAGGAAATGCCTGGCTTTTGGTTGAGAGGCTGACGTTCCTCGCTGCCCCACTGCCTGGTCCATGTTTCTGTCCTCTTGCTGAGTGGTGTGCAGAACACGTGAGCCACGCAGACTGGCCCAGTGTACCCTGCACTATACCCTCCAGGCTGTGCACTGGCTGAACGGCTAAATTCAGGAAGCTTTCCTCCCGTTTCCTGTTTCGCAGACTTGGGCTCCATTTGGACTACTGAGAAGAATGTATTATCAGAGGTGTGCCTGCAATCCGAGCTCTTTTGTGCAGTTAAAGCGATAATGTTGCCATAAAAATGGTAGTTTAAAATCAAGAGGGGGGAGAGCAAAGAGCTGCCTGTTCAGAGCACAGGCCCCATACTTTCTGAGGTGTCTATACCTCAGCAGGATTTCTTGTACTGAAGCTGATGCACACTGGGAGAGCTATTCTCCATACAGAAGTACAGACCATTCAGTGACATGAGTTCTTTCCTGGCAAATAAAATATACCTTTAGATCTTTGCAGACATCGCCACTTTGGTCCCTACACCCTACTGGGTTTTTATTTTGGAAAAATAGTTTCAGAGCTGTTCAGAGGCAGCTTGTTTTACTCTGTGAACTGAATGTAATGTTGTGAGATTTTCAAAATTAGATTTCACAGTTTTTAAAGTCCACCATAACTGGCAAAGGCTGTGGATCTTTAAGGACGCGGTGAGAGAGGAGAACTTCTCTACTTGTATTTAGAACCAACAGATCTATATTGAGGTGTGCTCATTACACTTGTACCCTGGGCCTTAAAAGTATTAATTTGAAATCTCTTGATTAGTGGCCTTAGATATTAGCATTGCCCTTCAGATATTAGCTAGAGGAAGTAATTAAAAGAGAAACAACTCCTTTCTTTGGGTCACAGGTACCACTTTCTGGTGTAAACACTTTACCTATTATAGCGCTGCTTTAAGCACAAAGTGTGGTAGGTACATCTGGCTCTCTAATGCTAGAGCCAGATGTCTGGGATTAAAGCCTGGTTCTCCCCCTCACTAGCAACAATAGGCCAGTTTGCTGAGATTTTATGTGCCTTGGTTTTCTCAGGGGTTTTAGAACAGTATCTGTATCACAGGGCTCATATGAAGATTAAATGGGAAAGCCCTGGCACACTGTAAGTGCTCAAGAAATACTGGCTATGATCATTTGAGTGCATAAGAAGCCTGTGTTGGGGGACATGGCAGGTACCATCAGCCCCACCTCATATGCAGGACAGTGTGAGCAAGTGTGACCAACACAGGGCTTGGACATGGCCAGAAACAGACCACAGAATGATCAAACTTAACTTCAGTGAGGTCACCCAGAACTAAGGATGCTGCAAATCTCTTCTCATCTTCAATACTGGATTTATCAGAATACAGTGATTCAGTAATCTCAAATCTGAAATGCTAACAGTAGAAGAGAAGCCAGCAGGAGAGCTGAAAGGACGGCAGGGTGTCCAACAGCTGAGTGGAGAGACAGCAGAGAAGGCAGGTGCCATTTGTATGATTTTGCTTCTGCGAATTCAAGTGAATCGCCATTATTCCCAAGCAGTATTTGCTTAGATTCCTGACCTCTAGCTCAAAGCTAATTTGGACTCCACTTTCGCAGAAACAGGGCTATACAGACCTTTATCATGAAAGTTTGTTGAATTCCCTACAAGCAAAAACTTGCTTGGCAGGGAACATTAAATACGAAGTCCAAATTTCATTTTGCTGTGTACAAATCTGACAGAGGCAGAGCTGGTGGAAGCTGGTTGTTAAATCTGCAGGGTGGCATTTCCGGTATGAGCCCAGGTTAATGGGGTGACATTTTGATAGTTAGATGGGATATTTAAAAATAACTGTATAAGGAATTAAGGTATATAACTCAGAACCTGAAGTCTACTTTGACTAGAAAAGGTAAAGCAAAAGATCGGCACCTTCAAAGTGCAGAGCAGAAACACAACATCCCCAGTTCATTCTTCCTTCCCTTAGGCACTGCTCACGGGGTCCAGTTAAACGAACAAAAGAAGACAGGATGCCCCTTCCTCTCTCTCGGACCCGTGTGTCCTCAGTTTGCTCTGCTCTGAGTGGCTGTCTCAGAGCCCGGGAGGGGCTCCCGGCTGCAGCGCCCCCACTTACCAGGAGATGGCGGCTGGAGCTTGGGCTGCTTCTTGGTGTCGCCCGTGCTGAAGACTTCCGGCGGGGGCTCCTCCCCGCGCTCGATCTTGCACTCAAAGGCAAACAGGTACTGAATATACTGCTTTTTCAGGGAGCTCGCTGCACTGCTCGAAGTGCCAACATTTAGGTTGGTTGCCAGCTCACGCCACTTCTTGTTTTTATTAACCTAGCCAAAAAAAAAAAAAAGCAGGATCACTGGTTTGCAGCAAAGTGGCTTGTTTAAAGCCAGGAAACAAAAAAAAGCACTTAATATCTTGGTTTACTTTTTTTTCTCATTTGCCTCTTTTAACTAATGCTCATTACTCCCACTCAGTAGTGCACAGACAGCATTTACAGTTATAAAACCATTAAGGAACCTGCTGATAGCTACATAAAAAGCATTGCTCGTGGAGATTCTTCTGCCTGGTGCATCTTCTAATGCCTCCGAGTCTGCCAGAGCGGGTGCTGCTCCGAGCCGGCGATTTATCTCTGAGCAAAGGTGCTCTCGCTCACCCCCATCCCACTCTTTTAAAAAGGGGTGTCTAAAAACTAGTTTAAAAAGCAATAACAGAATTATTTTGCAATTTAAGTATTTGAGCCTTAAGAAAAACAATGTCTCCTTCCAACAGCCACAAGCTCCCAGAAAGATGAGCCTGTAATTCCTGTCCATGCCCAGCCTTTCACATGAGGCTTTCTTGTGGTGTTGGGTGAAGGAGGCCCCAACCAAATGAACCCAACCTAATAGCTCAGCGGAAGTCATCAACCCTGTCTGAGCTGCGGAGCCACCAGCTAGCTGACATAGCAGCACCAGTGGGCTTGGGAAGGGGCACACACAGGACCATCCACTGTTCCCACTTACACTCAGGCTGGAAGGAATACAACTGCAAAAAGAGAAGAGAAGAAAGGAAGGGAATCCTTAAACGTTATATAAGATTTGAGGAATTGGTGTAACTTTTTGATTCCCGATGGGAACAGGTCACACAAGGCTGACACATGAAGGAAACATGAAGGCCTGCAAATACTTGGGGAATATTTTGCCTTTAGATGTGTCCTGTGTTAAGTAGCATGGGTTAAAGGGACAGTGAGTTTGAATGAAATGTTCAATTTTTGGATTCAAACTTCCTCACAAAGCTCTTTATGTCCATTTACTTAGTACTAAATGGTGCATGAGAAACCAGAGAATACTCTCGGGAACGCTTAGTGCCATTTTTGGTGCTGAATGCCAGGCTGCAATGGGGAGGCCTATGACTGCTTCTGAAACTGTAGGCAGAGTGCTGCCTAGGACACCCTGAAAAGCAAGGCTTTTAGCTGATCTCTCTGGGGCTGCAGCACCTGTTCCAACCACATCTGATGGCGTGTGAGTGACAATGTGGTCAAGGCCTCACCACTGGGAATCACTACTACATTCAAGCCACTTCATCAGCTAAGCCAGCAGCACCTTGCTCACAGACCCAACCTGGGAATCCACTTGGCTGAGTGAGGTGTCCTGATGGTTCCTTGCTTCTGTGAGCTGGGTGACACCCTTCACTGGCCACCCCTCACAGCTGGTCACACCTGGTCTGCGTCCTGTGATCCCATCTGATTACGCAGTCTGGAGTCAAGCTCTAATTGCTTCACTTGGAGGTCTCAGTCTCGGGTGGGAGGAGGCTCCTCAGGGAGGGCTGAGAACAAAAGCCTCTCCTGCACGCCCCCAGAGCTGTGCAGCTCGGAGACCAGGGTGGGTCCTCAGTGATATCTGTGCATCAGTTGACCTGCCTTTGGATAGTGAGGCCCGGACCACCTGAGGCCCGGAGCAGCTCCTTTCACTGGTCTGGGAGGGAGCCCAGGTACTGACAGGTTTTAAATGCTCCCAGGTGCTGCTAATGAACAGGTAGGTCTGAGGATAAAGGCCATGTGTTTTGCAATCAAACAAACCTGGCCCCACCACCTACCCTGAGAGTCCCTGGGCCACAACATTCTTGTACAGTCGGCCTTCCCTGTTTCTTGGTTCTGCATTTGTGAATTCAACCAATTGTGAATTGAAAGTATTGAAGGAAAAAAAAAAAGCCCCCCTCCCAAAAGAAAGTTCCAAACAGCAAAACTTGAACTTGTACCAGCAACTATTTACATAGCACTATACTGTATTGGGTATTATAAGTAACTGAGAGATGATCTGAAGTATATGGGAGGTGGTGTGTAGGTTCCAGAAATAAAGAGACTCGAGCTCACAGGGTTTAGTATTTGTGGGGATCCTGGAACCAGTGCTCCGTGGACCCCAGGGGATAACTGTACTTCAATCTGTTACATCTCTTCTTCAGGGCTGACGACTCTGCATTTCATGGGTGTTAAGAGAGAAGTGACAACAAAAAGGACGGTGCCCAGGATGCAGCAGGCACTTACCCCTGAGGGCCCTTGTCTCCATTCTACCTTGGGATATGGACACACAAACCCGCCCCAGTGCTAAACGCAGAGCTGAGACGAGGGAAAGGAGTGTGGCCCCTAGGGTACAGAATGAAGGGGGCAAGTGCAAGGGAGGCATCTGCACAACCCCAAAAGGAGTGCCTCTGGGCATTCTGCACCTGGGTGCCCCAGCCATGTGAAAGGGCAGCACTGCCCCTCCTGTCACTCAGGTACAGCGGACATGGTTGTAGAAGGATGACTTAGTTTTCTTGTTAACTTGCTCTGGATAAAGGGAAACAGTGAATTTGATTTATATCTGATCCAGACAATTTAGTCATTTGCAAAACATTTCTGTTATTCTAACACAGATTCCACAGAATTCTAGAGCTATTAGGGACCCTAAAGCAAAACCTAGCTCAAATGTCTCATATTTACAGTTGAGGATTGAGTCCATATAAATGACCCACTGAGGTCACTCTGCGAGTGGGTGGCAGATTGGGGTCCCTGACCCCAGTGCACCCCCCGCCCCCCACCTGCCACATATGAACATGGATCCAGTAAAGTGACCTTCCCAGAGGCTTAGCTTTTTCTTTGTGAGAAAAATTCAAGTTTGCATATTCAAAGCTCATCCATAACATCTCCTCATTCAGTTGTTCTCACCTGTGCCAAACCTCCGATCTCTTTGACGCAGACATAGAGTCGAAACAGGTCCAAGGGCTTCTTGCCCACTGCAGGCAGACTTGAGACCGGGGAGCCCCTCTCCTCCATGAAGGTGAGGTAGCGATCCACCCACAGCTTCCTCTCTGGCTCACTCCCCAGCTCATACACCTTTGTGATCTTTTCCCCAGTGGTAGTGGATGAGCTGGACTTCTAGAGCCCAGGGCAGCATTTGGAGATGGGGCATAAGCAGGCAGAGGGAAAGGGAAGAAGGTGAGAAAAAAGTAATGAGCTACCAAATACAAGAAGAGAAGAAATTTAAAAACTACTGCTATCACACAACAATCAGGAATGAAGGCTACTAGTTCAGGCACAAAGTATACATTTTCTTAATTAAGAATTTACTTTGACTTTAAATAAAGGGCCCAAACTCCCCCTTTTATATACTTGAAAAACAAAAACAGAAGAACAAAAATCTTTTTTACTTTATCAATATAAGCGTTGAATCCCAGAAGGCAAGGCTCCAATGACCTCTCACGTCGTTTTTTTTTTTTTAAAAAGGGTGCAAGTTCATTGGATGGTCACAATGAGTTTAAAATTTCAACTGTAACATTTTAGAGCCCCCTCCTCATTACATAGACTCCTACATTTCCTTGTCAAAATATGAATGACCAATGTATAGCTTTATCAAAACTAAATCATATGGAGGTAGAGCACATACATGATGTGTTGAAAAATATAAGGTAGGTCACATGTCATCGGACCCAGTGGTGTGTGCGCTTTACATTTGAGAGCATTCTAAATTAATGGCCAGTTACAGAGCTAGCATTCTCTCAGAATGACCCGCTTTCCTGACTTAAGATTTCTTGAACTTCTCTGTCAGGGTAAGGGACTATTTAGATAATTATTTTAATATATTTCTTAAGCAACCATGTGTTCACCACAAATTCATGTGCTATTTCATACTCCCAGCATATTTATGAATGTTTACTTTTACACACCCATTTGGTTTATACTGATGTTCTAATTCTTGATCTTTCATTCTTCTAATTATATATTTGATACTAAAATGTCAGAAGTGGCTGTTTCTGCACACCTGAAGCTCACCCTCTGGATATGTGATCTGGGAAGGTAATACTTTTTGCCCTGAACAGCCCAGCTGTATATTCTCCCTTTCTTTTATGTCTCTGTACTTGTAACAATATTTGTGTACTTGTAATATCTGCCACTCTGGGATTCTTGTGCAAAATCACTTGTAAATTCTCAAATAAATATTTCCTTGGAATAATAATATATTTCGTTTAGTCATGTTTATTTACTAGGTTATCATTTGCAATGTATAGCTATTATGTTAGATAAAGTTTTTTTAACTTTTTCGTTATATTTAGCTCAACATAATTTTAAACATGTGACCTGAAATGTGGATGGTGAGTTCAATAACATAACTGTCATTAAGGTTGGATGATATCTTGTTTGGCAAAGTGATTCCCAATAAACTAGGGCCTGAGAAAGGATGCTTGAGAATGAAACTAATCAAGCTGATGGGTGGCAGAAGTCCTTCCAATTAACATGTAATTTCCCAAGCTATTTTTGCTAAAATTTTAAGCCTTCAGCTTTAGAATTATTGAAACACAAAATCTTTACATAAAACATATAAAAATGGGTGATACTGCTGATGTAAATAAAAAATGTAGAGTGGCAGGATTGAAAAAAAACTGTGACCTTTGAGAATTTAAATTGATGAAGCCAAAGAGCAAGTCACTTAACAGTTACTTTAGATAAGAACTTAAAATGTATATACATATTCCTATATATGTCTTATAAATTCATGTATATACCAGAATATGGAACATATTCCATATCCAAGGAGTATCTGACTAGGGAAAGAAACTGTTCTAACACATCTTATACCACATTCTCATCCTGGGAACATTTCAGAAGCTTTGTCATCATTAATGAGGTAGTTATTAACAGGAGGTTTCTAAATCCTAGTGCTGAAAATGTTTTTATCTTTATTGGGAGGCACATTGAAAAAATGGACCCAATCTTTTAAAAAAATAAAAATCTGAAATAAGAATCAGAGGAAAAAAGCACTATCACCTAAAATCAATTAACATAACAACAAACCACCACCACCATGAACCTCCCCCTTGTATCTCATCTGTGAAAAATTGAGACGTAAAAATTTGAGATTCAATTTAAAAATAAGAGATATAAAATCAATCATTTCAATTTACAATTACTCTAAGTGCTCCACCAACATCCTGAATATAAAAACCAACTGCTATTTCTGGCCTGGTCCTCTCTAAACCCAAAATGTGGAAGGGCTCCAGGAGAACAGTTCGTCATGACCCAAGCAATGAGACTGTGTAGTGTTTGTTCCTATTTATGAAAGGACTGCATTCTCATAAACTGAAATGGGTCTAAAGGAATGATTTCACTTAGTTTGACTATCCATAGTTTAACTTTTCTTACCATTCTTTGTTAAATGAACTTAAGTTTAATTAACTTTTAATATCTCAATTTGTTCTCATAAAATGAGAAAACCTTAATGAAGATAATCGCTTTTAATAGTTTTATTTTTCATAGTTTTTAGATCTTTAAAAATGCACTTTATGGTGCCATAATGTAGGAAAAGGCATCTATATGAAAAGAAAGTGGTCAGGCCTCAGTTATGTGTTAGGTCCTAGAAGAGGCCTCCCCTGAGGCCAGCTCCCTGGTCTGAATGATCGCAAGTTTTATTCGTCCTTAGTGGCACCTGGCCTCACAGGGCATCGAGGTGTGTGTCCTGCGTGGGATCAGCTGTCTGCCCTCCACTCTTCTGACCAGACCTTAAGTTTCACAGGGCAGGACCTGTGTTGATTTTGAATCACTGACAGTGATAGCACACTGAAGGTACTCAGAAGGGATTTATTCTATGAGTGAATACTCAAATGAATGAGAAAGGTCTGAAAAGTCTGGCACCATCCAAGTAAGAATTAACGGCTGATTAAAACAGTCTATAAACAGGCTTTCAGTAAACGAGGTGCTAAGTGAACGTGGACACAGTCTAATAAGACTGAAAGCTGAGAAGGGATTGGTGGACAAGTAACATCTCCATTCCCAGTCTCCAGGGTGACACACCAACCCATTCCCAAAGTTAGTACCTGGGCATCCAAACAGAGAAAAATGACATTAAGAAAAACAAAAGCCCTAGGAAGTAAAGACTATACACTTTATCACTGATTAGGCTCAACATGCACTTTTTTTGTTGTCAGACATTAGTTTTGATGTGACCTTTGGATAAATGTCATTTACATTCTACTCATCAACAATGGGCAAAAAACCCCCCAAAAAAACCTAGCCCTGCAGGAAGATAGTTAACTTTTCCAGGCCACTAGAACACCTCATTTTGCTTTGATACTATAAAAACTGTATCTTACTGCATGAAACACTGTCATGGAGGCAAGAAAAAGAAACGAAGATTACTGAAAAATTACAGCAAGACATTATTATGGTGCCACAAAAGTTTTCCTTGCATAGAACTTAATTAAGTCTATAAGTAGACTTTTCCTCAAATCTTTGAGGCAGATTTACATTTCAGCAGTCTTTACCATATGCCTGGTAATATGTGTATATGCATGTGTATGTGCAAATGTTTATTTTTATTGTAGAATGTTTTGTAACAAAACTGTCGGTCCAAGGCATACTGTCAAAGCATAGAACATCTTTGTTATTTAGTCTATTTCAGGTCTGTTATTAGACAAGCTTTATTAGGAACACTGTGAGGGGCAATTTTAAGTACAATTTAAAGTTGTATCCCAGAAACAGAAGTTAAATACTCTTCAACATGTATCTGCAGTGATTTGACAGCAGAGATAATCTGAGGTCCTTCATAACCATCTCCTTTCGTTCCCTTCTTGAATGAGCATTTCATTTGAGGGTGGAGTTGTTTTCTCAATACAAAGCAATACCTAACACCTTCCACTACCTCAAATCACATCCTCTCTTGTTCTCTTTTTCTATGACTGGAGCCAGAAGTATGATCGTAAATTTTTAAGTAAAAAGTGGTTATTTACAGGGAGCAATAATGTATGTAGAACTATTTAGAAAAAAAGAGGACAGTAATATGTGATTTTAAGTATGATTATGTTATAGTTAGAAAATGAAATCAATAATTCAGTTTTTTTTTTTCCTCATATTTAAGTAGAAGGAAGGGTTTTGATAATAGTTTCCTACAGGACTTACTGGATACAGATAACATGACAATAACTTAAATATAATAAATATCTCAATCATTCTTTATTATCCAGAAATCAGCAAGATAGAAATTTCAAACATATAGTATGGGTCTATTAGAAGTCTTTAAGAAAAATTTTTTTTTTCTCCACTCATGTTTTATTGGTCATCTCTTATTTTCTAACATCAGTTCCCTACCCTACTTGAAATCCCTTCCTCTTCCTCTGAATTTCTCCCCTCTTCCCAACAGCAGACTTAATGCTAAATTCCTGTCCATTGTATCTTAAGGTTTTAAAGATATTCTCAACCTCGGAAAATTTCCCCTCTGAGCCAATAAAGAAATGTTTTTGAAAAGTTATACCTGGGGTTCTATTTGTTGACTTGAGAATATCACTGATTCAAAATGCTTTTTCTTTAATGAAAAGAAAAACCAGAGTAGATTATGGGACAACCCCCCACCCCATGTTGGCTGCCTTCTGAGACTCAAAGCAAATAACACAAAGATATCAGAATTAAGGAGCTGCACTCCCTCTTTCATTAGTTCTGCATAACCCATACTAGAAGCATTTTTTCATTTCATCTTGGTTGTTGAAAAAGCGAAACACATATCTAGAGAGGAGGTAACAGTGAATATTGCCCTTTCTTCCTCTGAAAAGGAAAATGCTGGTTATAGTAGAGCTCCACATGAATTTTACAAACATTTACTGGAACTACCAAATCTTCAAACCTTCAGCTCTATCTGTTTAAACCAGTGAATGGATAATTAATAGCAGCCTCCTTGTGGGGTTTTGACTAGATTGCCAGATTCTGCAGTTAGAGTCTTCTTCGCTCCAACTTGCTTTTCCTGAGCTGTGCTCTTCAATACATTGTCTTACAAAAATTAGCGTATTAATTAAGCCTTCTTGGCAAGTAATTGCATGTTCAGTTTTTTTTAAAGAGCTTTTGATTCCCTATATGAATGTAAAATAAAGGTTACTACAGCGCCATTCTTCTTCTTCTTTAATGGCACAGAATTAATTTCTTTAGTAGGAAAATAAAAGCCTAGTTCTACAGACAGAAGAATATTAAGGCAAAAAAAAATTCCCTTATATATACATTTCCATTTTTTAAAAATATCATATAAAATCAACAATTTTAAGATTCTCAGCATGCTTGCACAGGATGTAATTTTTCCATCTCAAATGATTCTAATGTAGGCACACATTAATCTATGAGTAGCATTCCAAATATTCCCATATGCTAACATTTCTACAAATTTTCTGTTATTTTCTGACAGCTAGATTGAAACAAAGTAGGGCTATAACATGCTGAACTGTGCCCAGAGTGTAGTATTTATATTTTCAAGATATAGGTAGTTTTGACATAAGATGTTTTAGACACAATAGCCCATGAAAGATTTAGTTCAAAGGCCAAACTTATCATTTACTCCATGGCTGCTATTAGTTACCATGTAAATGGACAGTTAATTCATTTTAAAGATCTTCCAGAAGCGCACAATGGATTAGACATTTAAACAAAGTCACTGTGTGAAGGAGTTTGGGCCCAGTAGCACAATCACATGCTTCTTATAGACGCTTCTTTATATCAGTGGTTTCATTACCAGCAATTAACTTACGTTATGATGCATACAAACTTTACTCATTTTGTTACTAGTATAATTATGAAGAAAATCCTTTCATGGATAAATTATGAAGAAAAATTCTTATAAAACAAATTAATAAGCAAGCATTAAAGTAGAATTAATTACCAAAAAAACCCCCAAAAACCAAAAAAACAAAACAAAGAAAAAACCAAAAAACAAAAAACCAGAGCCACTTACAGGGCTTGATGGAGTCTTTGGCCAGCCTGGGCTGCTAATGCTATCACTTTCATCTCCATGAAAGGAGGAGATGCTAGCAGAGCTGGGGGACATTGGGGAAGGGACTGGCAGGTTGCCGGGGGTTGGGGGCTGAGAAATACCCTGAGAGCTGTAGCTATCCTGTGGTAGAGGAATAAAAAAAAAAAAAAAATGACAAAAGTAGGGCAAACTTTATTTAAAATAACAAAAAGCACATCCAGTTTAACAGACTAATTTTTATATATAATAGATATATATATAAAGACATGTACAAACAAACACACAAAACCACACACATATAAAGGTATTAAAACAACATTCTTAATTAGTATAACTTGGTAAGTTTGCTGGATGCTGGATAAGACCACTAAGCCACCATGCTTATTCAAGCTTACATGGAATGCTAAGCATGGGTTACCCCTTATGAAAGAAAGAAAGGAAAAAAAAAAAAAGCTGTTCACCTTATTTATCAAATAAGGCAGGAAAGCAAAATATTAAGTATGCTGTTGTTGCTGAGGCGGCCAAAACAGGAAGCTATAAACTGAAGGCAGAGAAAATGGCTGCAAGTATCAAAACCAGGCAAGATCCCTTCCTTCTCCCCACCCCCGAGGCACTTCTCTGAGTGGGTCCTGCCCCTCCTCCCCCTCCCATGCCCACGAGTTAAATGCCATAAGAACTAGTAACTTTCAGATCCACACCATGAAGGGGGTGGGGAAAGAAGACTGCAAACGTGTTACACAAGATGGAGGCATGCAGAAGAGAAGAAACCAAATGAAAAAAAGGAGAGCACACGGCAGCTTCAGCGAGCAGGCCCCACACCACGTGCAGAGGAGAGAGGAGTACCTTCGACTTGCCCTCCGGCTGTGCACTGCCTTCTTCTTTACCATCAGCTTTGAGAGGCAGGGGCAGTTTGGATTCATTAGGAGACATCATATCTGCAAGACCCATAGATGCTAATCGAAAACAGGAGAGAGAGTTTAGGATTATACGTGTGACTTGTCAGGCTGTGCTCACTAACACAAGCTACCGAGTGATGGGGCACCTGAATTTCCCTCCCAGGAAGGAAAGAAAAAAAGGAGAAAGAAACTGTAACTCAGACAATGCTAATTTCTGCAATCTAAGTAGCAAGGGATTCTTGCAATCCTTTTTTATCTTGAGGGGGAGAAAAGCAATCATTTAACTCCAGACCTAATCCACCGAAAGTCAACTATTATCAATATTATGTTTTCAAAATTATTATGGTTTTAATCATGGAGGTGCAAATAGAAATATGCTCAACGACCAAATTGCTAATTAGGTGTTGGAAGCAAAAGCTGGGTGTGTGTATTTTCACTGGTTGAGTGGAAGACTTAACTGCTTTCTTAACTTCCTAAATTCACACAATCCATAGTTTGTAAAATCACTTACCACTTAATATTATTTCACTCAAAAGTCACATCTATTACATATGGCCTAGGCTACAAGGATGGAAGATGGCTGTAACAGATGATTTCAAAAGCAATCATCAAAAATCATTTGTGAAGGAGAGGATTTCTAATTACTTTGCAATGGGGCTGGTTTCCTTTCATTCTAGGGCAGGATGTACACAGATCAGTCCTCAGCTGCAGCTCAAAAGCCCAGGTTAGACACCCACACCAGCTCAAGTCAACCCTGTGATCCCAGGTAAGACTCTTCTTCTAGCTCCCGGCTCAGAAATTCAGTCAGGTTCATTTAGGCTACAGGATGAAAGGTTCCCAAAGGTCAACTGATTTACCTGCAATACTAGTAGACATTTTCAAGTTAAAAATACGGGTTTAGCTTTCTTTTTAAAGGAAGAACAAGGCTAGAGTAGGGAATCAGTGTAGCTATCCAGGGCATAACTGCTGAATTTCTATAGAACCCCACTGTGCAAACCATCTGCACGGCACTGGGCTGTGAGTGCCACACCACCCAGCTGTGTGAAGAGGCAGGGTGAGGAGAGGTGGAAGGAGAAAGTGAGAGGGGAGAGAATTACAAGCCTTATAAATGAGTGAAAACCAGAAAACATTCCCATTTCAAAAGAAAATAAAACTCGAGGTTTTATGAACAGGACCCACTTCACATTCTGCGAATCAAAGTGCTGGCTCAACCACTGCCATGCACATGCAGCATAATGTGCCAAAAAAAGAAAAAAAGCTTAAAAAAAAAAAAAAAGGCTCCACAGATTGCCCACTACAAAATGATTATTGCACATATTCATGTATTACTATGTTTTAGAAAATAATTAGTTTTAATTACAGCAGTGAGAGAGTGAGCAGGGCTCTGGCGAATTAGCTGGCAAGCTTGGTGGTGTTAATTTGCTAATATCGTTAGCATCACTGCAGGTTGAGATCGGAGGTCCTGCCAAAAAAGCCTACCCGGCCACGTGCCCGTGAGTTTACATCAGCACACTCAATGATGCACTCTGAAATGCCTGTATTTTCCATGGGCACATTGGCTTGTTTTTCAAAGCCCATTTGCAGCCCAGTCAGCCCTTGAAGTCATCACCACACACACAAATCATAATTGGGATGTTTTTCTTTCTTTTTTTCAAATTACTTTCAATACTTAGACTTTAAGAACTGAAACAAAAAGCTTTTTCAAGTGATGCAGCTGCAGAGAAAAATCTATTGGGATCAGCTAAAAATGTGGTTATTTTTGTGAATGTGTGAAACCTCAAAAAAGCAGCTGAGATATTACACCAAGACAGCCTTGTGCAAAGTAGCGGATGGCTTTCCTGCAGCTTTACCTCTTGGGTCTACCAGGATAGGAAATTGGGAACATCTTTACATGAAGAAACCCCCTTTTAAGGAGAAGAGAAGAGGAAAAAAAAGCAGGGCAAATGTGGAAAGCAGGGCTTCTTTACCAAAGTCCACATGTCCTTGGCTAGCTATTCCCAGAGTGGGCTCAAAGGAATGATAATCACACAATTCCAGGGAAAAGTGGCAAATCCACGGGCATGGGGTTTCTGTTAAGTCCTGCTCCTTCTAAGGTTATAATAGTTTGTCAGTATTAATAATAAATTACACCTGAATATGACTTTTCAAAAATAGGATTTAGTAATTTCTTAGTAGTTCCTTCTTCATGCATTAAATGTGTTAATGTACACAAAAGTAATTTTTTTTTAACATAGAGCATTAGGCCAATATTGAATTATGATAATTAATGACAATTTAGAGTGATTTAAAAATCACACTGAGATGAATATATAAGCATGTATATGGGTTTGAAATTCCCCAAATTTCTTCATTTTCTATTATATATTTTAAAATGGGCATTCAGGGTATGCAAACGTAAGTATTTTTAAAAAATTATTTTGAGAGAAACATAAGTACAAAATATAGAGCAACAGTTTTACTTTGTACTCCTGCCTTGAGTGAGTGTCATGTACTCAATTGTGTCTGACTCTTTACGACTCCTCTGTCCATGGAATTTTCAGGCAATAATACTGGACTGGGTTGCCATTTCCTCATCCAGGGGATCTTTCCTGGCCTGGGGATCAAACCTGCGTCTCCTGTGTTTTATTTTACCAAATGGATCATAAGGTCTTTCCCTACTGTGGCTTTTATTGTTCTTTTTGTTAAAAAGTTTATTTTTGACTTCTTACCAGAATTCTCAGTGAATCATTGCAAACAGCCATATGTCTCCCAGGGCACTATTTTTTTTCTCCTTTTCCAGAACAGAAAGACCCCCAGTATTATAAGGATGTGTTAAATCAAAGCACTGTTTCTCCTACTGACATCAGTAATCCCATATGCAAAGTTCAGACATGAAAAGGGGTAGTAAAGAACCTGTGACTGTAGAGAGAGCTGTGTGGGTACTGCATATACATCTCAAGTACTAGCTTCTGGCTTTACCATTGAAATTTAAGAGAAGAATGAGCTCTTAAAGTAAGTGTGGGTCAAGGTCCTAAGGCAGCTATCCCACCCTGGATTTAATATATTCAACAAGAACATAAAAAACATATGGTGTGAGTAAAAGTGAACTTAAACATTCATTCCTACCCTTCCAGCTTCCTTGACTTAGTCTCCCTTCACAGCTACAAAATTATTCCCAGAAGATGGTAAAACAGGACCAGAAATACACTAACAGTTCTTTTTCTTTTCATGGCAAATAAAATACTCTGTAAAATGTTTAACTTCTTGTTTTTGAAAACACAAAAGGGTCTATCCAAGTGCATACACTTGCAGATATTCACTATTTTTATATGTAGCAAATATATAGAGAATACAGTTAACACATACAAAGGGTATGAGAAAAGCTCAGGAGAAACACTTCTCTATGGCTGGGTCAGCAGAGCTTTGAAATAATCCCCTGAAACTTCCCTATGCTGACCTGCCTCCAAGGGGGCGGTGCCCGGCCACAGTGCCACAAGGCTGCTCATTTACTCTCCTAGGTTATTAGGATGGAAATGCTCTGAGACTTTGTGCAGTGACTTCTGCTGAGGTGAACTCAGAATCACAGATGGTAGATATATTTTCTAGAATTTAGATATCTTCTTTAAGGTGATGGTTTACATGTAGATAATTACATGACTAATGATATTATAAAATGAAACACGAATAAGTACAATGTAACTAACAGCACCAGTATTATATAAGGGTATATTTAACAAGGTTAAACTCGATTTGCAGTTTTTCCCATAGTAATACATAATTCTAATCTTTTAGTCCAAATATATATTTTAAAACAGCTTCTCTAGAGGGAAGCAAGCCCACTGCTCATCATCCCACTTCTCCCCACATCTGATGGAAGGAGAGAACTGCCACATTCACAGTCACACTGACTCTATTTAAATAATCACTTGCTCACTGATGCTTGTAACAATTTGTCACTACACAGGAGAACTTGTTTTTTGGCCTAGCACACTGTCTACAGCACAACTGTCAGAACTCAGCAAAGAACATGCTGGAATGCTGGTTGCATGAGCTGCTAACCGAGGTTCCTAAAACACCACTGGCCATCATTTGTATTATCAGTACTTTATCCAAAAGTGTCCATGGTTGGAGAAAATGTTTTGCTGTTATTACTGGTAACTTATCTCCATTGGCCCAAACCAGAAGACTGAGGTGGTGATGATCCAAGCCATTTCTGGCCCACCTCTCAGTTCAGTCGCTCAGTCGTGTCCGACTCTTGGCGACCCCATGGACAAGTCTAGACAAGCACAAATCTAGACAAGTCAAGCGTACACCTTCAGACCACAACTCCTGTCAGGAGCTGCACTGTAATTGTGGGCTCCTCTGTCATTCCCATGTCCCTCAGAGACTGTAAGGCAGTTAAGCAGATTCACCTGTATCCATCAATAGACACACAGTAAATGCTATATCATCAATATTCCTTGGATATGCTGGATGATTACTTTCTATCAGGTAGCACTTGACTTAATAAAGCCGAAATCAAATCATATAAATGGGTAGAGGAAAATTTGATAAATGCTTAAATTATTAAAAATTCAATATTTCAAAATGCACAATGCAATAAAAAATATACTACTGGCCCATACAAAAGACCATGAGGATAAATGGCCTTTCATTGAACATTTCCTCTGTACGAAATAACAAATAGCTGAATTATCTGAATAATAATAATAATAAAAAGAAATCCTCTCTGTGAATCTCCATTAAATTGGTTACCACTCAGGAATACATAAATTTTCTTAGGCAGGGCATCTATTTGTTGTTGGTTATTTTTGTGGCTCTAGGTCCAAAGGAAAAAAAGGGAAAAATGAGTGCTGCTAATAGTGGGGAAAATTTATTGTGCAGTTTCAATGCCCTAAAGTAATTTTATTTCAGCAAGCCAGACAAAACACACAATGTCATAACCCAAATACACCATTACCTCGGTTGGTGCTGGGAAGGAAAGGGAAAGCTTCTAGCTAACAGTTCAAGCTTTTCACCTTTCATCTTAAATGTAAAAACATCCACCTCGCCGGATGAATGACTGCTTAACATGAGGAAGGGCTATTTTATTTATTTATTTGAAAAGCTTCATTTTCACCAATAGTTTCCATTTTTTTCTCTTCCATAAACTTGTAAGGAGAAGTGATCAGGAATGGCACTATTAAATTAGGCCCTAGAAACTAACAACGCTAGACACTCAGTGGGATGCAAGCCCAGTCTCTAGCTGTCTGTCCTTCCTGATCAAGAGACAACAGCTCCTGGGGCGGCCTTTCAAAGATAGAGAGGTCAGAAAGGTGGCGGAAGGCAGAGGAAATGAAAAGAGGTTAACAAGTGGGAGCCCAGCCTCTGACTCCACGAGGTTTTCCTAACACATCATAAAGCACTGCAGGACACACAGCTGGCTATGCAAAGCTCCAGATTAACTACAGGAGGGAATCCTACCCAAAACGTAGGTGTCAGAAAAAGTTAACAGGTCAGGTGAAATACGTCAGCGTTTTCTCATTTAAAGAGCAGTGCTCATCATCTCTAGATACTTAGGTGGATTTTAAGGAGGTGGTTCAGGACCTGAGGGGTCTAAGAATGTGGAACATGTGCACAGTTTTAGACATTCCTGTTACTTCCACAAACTGCCAGAACACTCTTAGTCCACTAATCAGATGAGATTCGCTAAGAATGCAATTATTGAGATCATGGAGTATTCTGAAAAAATTAAGTATCATGAAAAATTTAAAACAAATTGTTAAAAAATGCATGATTTCTCAACAGAGTCTATAAATAGCACTTTAAAAACAACTATTTTCATATATACATTTAAAGGTGAGCTTCCCTAAATGCAAAAAAAAAAACCAAAAACAAAACCCTCTTTCAAATACCACCTTGTCCTACCCTTCAATCATTTCCTTTGAGATATGAATTTTAATGCTTATCTCCATCACCAGCAAACGGAGACGAGAGACTGTGGTGGGATCTTCCAATAATGCCCAAAGATAGAGCTTAGTGTATGTAAATGCTTTGCAAGCAATCTCCAACGACACTTGAAATACGTCCACGTATCATACAAACACAGAATGAATAAAATAATTTACATAAAATGTAATGTCCCTAAGACTTAATAGATGGAGCAAGTAATCAAGAGAAGTAGTATTTCCCCCATTTTCACCAAATGATCTGACTGCTCAGGTTGCTTCTACACTCTCAGTGGTGCAAACCAAAGAGGAGAAGAGGGGGGGGGGCAGCCCTCGGAAGCAGGGAGCTGCCAAGGTTACCTGTTGAGCTGTTCACCATATTGGGCGTCATGCTGTAGGGGGGCGCCTGGGTGTTCATTAGCCCAGAGCTGTTGTTCATGGGCTGGCTGTAGGGTGAGCTGGAAGCCATGAGTCCACTCTGATTCATGCCGGGAAAGCCGCCTTGCCTACATGAAGAGAAAGCACATGCATCCGTATACTGACCACGCACAGGAACCGCAGTTTACCCGGCAGTCATTTCTCACTGTGGCAGTCATTATGTAAGGGGTGGGGCCGTTATTCTTCTTCTTCCCTTAAAATAATTTATTTCCTGAAGCAAAAGGCTGAACTCTACTGCTAAGTAATTATTTAATGCACTATGTAAAAATTCCAAATAATGTAAGTTCCACAAATAATCATGTCAGGTATTCCAGGTTATAATTTATAGATAGGAATATGAACAGGAAAGGGGGAACTTGAAATAAGAACAGGAATTACAAAAGCAAGCAAAATTAATTTCTAACATTTAAAAAGATTTTACTCTTCATTAACATGACTGAAAACCCTTGCATCAAAAACCAAAAGTCAAGAAACAAAAAAGCAGATGGGCAGTGTGAAAATGCTGTTCAAAAACTTTTTTCTTTGACCTAAATTTTCTGACATAATGAATACTGGAGAAAGAAATTCCAAAACTCCCTTTAACACTGTGCAATTAGGTACTATTAAAAACACATCAATTTTCCTATATTAAAATTACACAGTAAACATCAGACTTACACTTCTTTTTATAGAACTTCAAGATTGCCAGGAGAAATATCAACAACCTCAGATATGCAGACGATATCACTCTAATGCAGAAAGTAAAGAGGAACTAAAGAGCCTCTTGATGAGGGTGAAAGAGGAGAGGCAAAAAGCTGGCTTAAAACTCAACATTCAAAAAACTAAGATCATGGCATCTGGTCCTATAATGGGTTTGAAAAAGTGGAAGCAGTGACAGCTTTTATTTTCGTGGACTTCAGAATCACTGCAGACGGTGACTGCAGCCATAATATTAAAAGACCCTTGCTCCTTGCAAGGAAAGTTATGACTAACCTAGACAGAGTATTAAAAAGCAGAGACATCACTTTGCCAACAAAGGTCTGTCTGTATAGTCAAAGCTATAGTTTTTCCAGTAGTCATGTATGGATGTAAGAGTTGAACCATAAAGAAGGCTGAGTGCTGAAGAACTGATGCTATTGAATTGTGGTGCTGGAGAAGACCCTTGAGAGTCCCTTGGACTGCAGGGAGATCAAACCAGTCAATCCTAAAGGAAATCAGTCCTGAATATTCATTGGAAGGACTGAAGCTGAAGCTCCAATACTCCGGTCACCTGAGGCAAAGAGCCAACTCACTGGAAAAGACCCTGATGCTGGGAAAGATTGAAGGCAGGAGGAGGAGGCAGCGACTGAGGATGAGACAGTTGGATGGCATCAATGACTTAATGGACATGGGTTTGAGCAAACTCTGGGAGATAGTGAAGGACAGGGAAGCCTGTCGTGCTGCAGAGTCCATGGGGTTGCAAAGAGTTAAACATGACATGTTGTGACTGAATAGCAACAAAGGAGAGTTTTTATACTGGAGATAAGTGACCCAACAGGCTCCCAGTCAACCCTCTCCCCACTGCTGTGCAGACTCATTTTTATAGTGACTTAGTTTTGTGCCTGGAGAAGGCAATGGCAACCCACTCCAGTACTCTTGCCTGGAAAATCCCATGGATGGAGGAGCCTGGTAGGCTGCAGTCCATGGGGTCGCAAAGAGTTGGACACGACTGAGTGACTTCACTTTCATGCACTGGAGAAGGAAATGGCAACCCACTCCAGTGTTCCTGCCCGGAGAATCCCAGGGACAGCGGAGCCTGGTGGGCTGCTGTCTATGGGTTCGCACAGAGTTGGACATGACTGAGGTGACTTAGCAGCAGCAGTTTTGTGCTTATGCTCTGAGAAAGACAAACTTCTCTTAAATCCTGCAAAGAGGAAAAGGGTATTCTTTGAACTGAAGGAGACAACCGTCACACAATGTCATTCCTCTAACTGCTGGTAATGAGACAGGGAAAGGTAGGGGGAGAGGTTTGAATAGCACGGTGGTTTAATTTTCCCAGGAAAATTATGATATAGAAAGAGAGATAACGGCAATACTGCAAAACCTTGCAAAGACTCCACTGTTGGTAGTCAAGCTTTTCTTATGTAAATAGTACACTTTAAGAAAAAAACTTATCAAAGTTTTGGCTACTAGCATTTACTCTTAGGAGTAAAGCTGATAGGAGGGCTAAAAATGCTGAGAATGAAAAAGCTGGCTTAAAACTCAACATTCAAAAAAACGAAGATCATGGCATCTGGTCCCATCACTTCATGGCAAAAGATGGGGAAACAATGGAAACAGTGACAGATTTTATTTTCTTGGGCTCTAAAATCACTGCAGATGGTGACTACAGCCATGAAATTAAAAGACGCTTGCTCCTTGGAAGAAAAGTTATGACCAACCTAGAAAGCATATTAAAAAGCAGAGGCATTACTTTGCCGACAAAGGCCCATATAGTCAAAGCTATGGTTTTTCCAGTAGTCATGCATGGATGTGGGAGTTGGACCATAAATAAAGTTGAGCACCAAAGAATTGATGCTTCTGAACCATAGTGTTGGAGAAGACTCTTGAAAATCCCTTGGACTGCAAGGAGATCCAACCAGTCCATCCTAAAGGAAATCAGTTCTGAATATTCATTGGAAGGAATGATGCTGAAGCTCCAACACTTCGGCCACCTGATGTGAAGAACTGACTCACTGGAAAAGACCCTGATGCTGGGAAAGATTGAAGGAAGGAGGAGAAGGGGACCATAGAGGATGAGATGGTTGGATGGCATCACCAACTCAATAGACATGAGTTTGAGCAAGCTCTGGGAGTTGGTGATGTACAGGGAGGCCTGGTGTGCTGCAGTCTATGGTGTCGCAGAGTCAGACATAACTGAGCGACTGAACTGAAGTGAAAAATGCAGACACCTGGCTTATCTGTTCCAAACTAAGTATGATTATAACCCCCTCCACCTCCACTAAACTGTCATTTGGTGGTTCTTAATGCGTAACAGTAAAAAAAATTTTTAAGAGATTACTTAAGAATTTAACATAGGTCATTAAAAAATACTATTCTTTAAGTGTAGCTATTTTCAGTGGATTCAACTTTCTGCTTGGTAGAAGTTCAAACTTGGTCTAGCTGAATATTCAAAGTATCAAGTGTTTGAGTGGTTTTTTCTTTATTTTAAATATTATACCAACCATTCAGAGAAATTCTACACAAACTAACACTTATGATGGCTTGGAAAGAATATTCTATAGGGCTGAAAGGCTAATGTGGGTGTGGCTCTGGGAGGAAGGAGTGTTATTTCTGCCTTGAATTCTCAGCTCACCTAAGCCCCCTCTGAATAACTGAAGATGGTAGGGATTAGACTGCAGGTCATTAGAATGTGTCTAAGACAACCTGATGGTTTCCAATTCATCTCTAAGTCGTCAGATACTTATAAATACACTGCTCAGAAGCTATGAACATACCCCTATACAGTTAGGGTTTTAAACATCAACGATGTAGACTACTGGTATTAACTTTAGTATCTTAGGTTCTCTTATGAGGTTTTTTCTTTCAGCATGACAATTTAGCATTTATATAACTGTTTTACAAGAAAACAAGTAGCACCTGTTGGGATCATTCTCTCTTAGCTGATAAACCACATGAAGAGCATCCTTGACTTATGAACAGGCTGTGTTTTCTAGAGACTACTTCCAAGTCAGTGACTGCTTTCAAGTTTCAGCCAACTTTCACCTGTCCTTCAAAATCTAGGTTTAGGCGTCACTTCCTCTACGAAGGCCCTCCTTATTCCCTGACCTGGAAGCTCTGCCTTCTTCAGACTCTGTGCCTTTTATAGCTTGATAGCTTCTGCACTTTCCTTTGTATATTAACATAATTTAGGTTCATGTCTTGGCTCTTCTAGTGTATGCCTCTTGAGAAGTACAAATAAGCACATCACAGCTACTAAAAAGTATTTGTTAAATAACTGAATTGATAGAAAACATTTTTTATCATTGTGTGAATGGGCATTTGGATAGACGACCACCTTTTCAAGCTTCCACCAAATTCAGTTTCACATTTGGTGAAACTAACATGTGTATGAAACTCACAGTTCGTAGGCACACTTGTTTACAACTGAGGTGGAAAAAAAGAATCAGAGTATAAAATCCACCAGGCAGATGGTTAAATTAAATAACCAAAAGACCCAATTCTAATCTATTATTTCTCCCCCAAGTCTGCATCTTTAATCACCATAAGATGATGAAAGTACACATAACAGGTTTTAAAAATAACAGAAAGTTCAAGATTTAAAGGTCCGTGCAGTGGATGTCAGCTGCTGGTTACAACGGCCCTCGATGAAACTATGCCTCTGGCTTTAAAAGCCAGACTGAAAAGCCAGGGCTCTTGACTCTGTCACTAGTGACACCATCCACTGTCGCTGGGATCCAGGAGGAAAGCTCTCAGCCCAGTTGTTACATATGAACATGGAGGAACTGATAATGATGATAAATAATAGTAATTTAATAAGTACTGACAAATATGCCCAGTATGATTTCTAGGTACTTTATACCTGTAATTTTTTAAGTTCCTGGAGGAAAGGAGGTAGCATTATGGTCACATACAGAGCAACAAAAGAAGGATCAGAGAGATTAAACAACTTGCCTGAAGACACACAGCTAGTAAGTGGCAGAAGGAGAAGTCCCTAAGCCTACTTGCAGACCAGTATACTATATATCCTCTCTCAGGGCCCCCTAGCATGGCAGACTCTCCATGGGACAAGGTAGCCTGCTGTGTACCTTCCTTGTGTCTACCACACTTCTCTTTTGTTGTATTGCTGCTGTTGTTATTCAGTCGCTCAGTAGTGTCCAATTCTTTGCGGCCCCATGGACTTGCAGGACCCCAGGCTTCCTTGTCCTTCCTTCACTATCTCCTGGAGTTTGCTTAAACTCATGTCCATTGAGTTGGTGATGCCATTTAACCATCTCATCCTCTGCCACCCTCTTTTGTTGTAGGAAGGGACAAACCAGAGCAGTGCTTTTCTCTGGGTTCCTGGAGGGCTCACTCGGTGAGGTGAACACAGTGAGAGGTGGTGGAAGTGGACAGATCAACCCCTGGACACTGACCTTAAGGAAGGCACTTATCCTGGGGGCTACAGGCCTCCTGGGTGGTATCCAAGCAGGAAGGAGCTGAGAGGGAAACGAGCCCTCCCAGGAGAGCAGGGCATTCGTGCTCACGAGCGCACACTTGGCCACCTGTCTAAGTGGGGGAGAGAGCCAGTCTGTCATCATCACAGAAGAAACCCTATTCATGACTGCTCTGGAAGCCATTGCCAAGACTACTGGTAATTTTGAACAAGCAAAATGGGCTTTATACTAAAAAAAAAAAGCTTTCAATGGCCTCTGTTGAATTTTGGAAATGGAGACAATTTGTTTTTTGGAAGGAAACAGAAGATGGTGGCCTCTCTGATTAGGCTGAGTGCTCCAACTACTGTGGAGCCGCCGACAAGAGCATTTCCAGGGCTCACGACAGAAAGCCGACGCGGCTGGGCTGACGACCGCTCCCAGGACCAGAGGCAGTGCTCACGGATTTCCAGCTCTTTCCGACACTGCAACATCTGGAGTGCTCCGAACAGAATTAGGAGCGCAAAGTAGTCACCAGACAGTTCCTTTTTTTCAAAAGGAAACAAGAGCAACAAAACAAAAACAGCGGAAAATACAAACTCACACAAGGGAAACATTTTCAACATAAAATGCTGCCAAAATGGAAGAGCAAAGGGCCCCACCTTGATCTTCAGGTCTGTGAACTGCTAGGCTGCGCCTTCTAGCGGGTCTACGGGCTCAAATGGTTTTTATCATGAACGACGCTCTCCCAATGCCACAGATCCCTTACCCACAATGGCTGTGGCAATGGAGGCCCAATAACATCTGAGGGGGGTGGGCTGATAAACACTTGAAAATAACTTTTTGTTGCTGTTATGCTGCTGAGGTGGCTACTGGACTGCGTCCTGTGAAAGTGACTGTTGGTGGCTCCACAAACCGCAAGGCACTTACTACACGGCCCTGTGCTAGTGGGGCCAGGGTACAGCCCGGCATGACCCCCCAGTCTGGAAGTGTCAAGATGTGATGTGTGGGGCTGTCACTTAGAAGTGTGGACTTGCAGAATGAACCAAAGGAACTTTAATCAGTCTTTAGCTGGGACTAGACCTAGATGTCTAAGATCTGTCATTTCATGACAAGAAGGAGGTCATCACAACGAGAATAATTCAGACACGGAGCCTGCCCATTTGCACTTCCATCCAGCACCGTTCCTCCCTGCTCCTCAGTCTACACACACACCAGCAGGTTTTCACAGATCCTCCTTTTATTCACGTGGGAGATTTCTCAGACATGACACATAAATCTGCCAATAATGGGCTGGCTCTGTGGGAAAAAACCCAGAAGCAAACACAGATTTTTAAAGTGACCATTTTCAATGGCTGACTGTGAAAACAGAAAGGAGAACACAGCTTCTCACCACTGTCTGAATTTACCAGGTGAAATATAAGTATGAAATCCAATAAAGAGTAACCACACATTTCTAAATATATTGTTTTAAAGTCAACTACAATAAAATGTAAAGTAAAATAAAGTCTGTAGATGATTCTGGTGTTTTAAAAGAATATTTAGGTCATATTGTTTTAGCATTCACTACTATTCTTTTAACAGGGATAGATTGGAACGTTTAAAATGTTCATTTTGAGAATGAAGTGATTTCTGATACAGCTCTTTGGAGAAGGGTAGGGGGAGACAGAGGGCTTCCTTTGTAGCTCAGTTGGTAAAGAATCTGCCTGTAATGCAGGAGACCTGGGTTCGATTCCTGGGTCACGAAGATTCCCCTGGAGAAGAGAATGGCAACCCACTCCAGTATTCTTGCCTGGAGAATCCCATGGATGGAGGAGCCCGGTGGGCTACAGTCCGTGGGGTCACAAAGAGTTGCACACGACTTAGTGACTAAAACACCAGAGGCAGACAGAAGTATGTTGGAAACAGACACCACATGAGTGAAGTCACTTTATAAAGCCCCAGTGGCAAAGACACATGGAGGGCGGCTCCACTCTGAAGGGTTCCAGCACTGGAGACATCATTCCTGAGTTACGCTCAAAAAGAGCATGCTTTACTGGAGAACGGCATGACCACCAAACACAGGTATTTTTCTCTATATGAACTGTCACCATGGAGATAGTTTAAGTTATGAAGCCAGAAACATAGTTTAACTTATAAAGCCAGAAAAGATTGCTTACTGACAAAATAAATGAGACTAACGCTGAAATTTAGGGCACTTTCTCACTTAAAACCCAAAGCTATCAGAACCAGGAACCTGAAACTCTGAAAAGCCCAATTTCAGCAGTTTATCCTTGGAGAGCTCCCACTACATACACAACATCACACAGGATGCCCTATTTCAATTGTTTTATAAACAAAAATTTTGCACGTATGTCTCTAGATCACTGGTGAAACAGACTTGCAACCTAAGTTACACAGCAGCTCTTCCAAAGCAATACCAAGAGGGACACACTGACTCAAGATTAGAGTAAGTCCTCTACATACGAACCTTTGAGTTACAAACTTTCAAAGATGTGAACGTGTATGCCATCAACATAAGGCATGAGTGAAACCACAGCTTGGACTTACAAACTTACTTTGTTGGATTTCTGAACCAACTGGACTTATGAACACCCTCTTGGAATGGAACTTGTTCATATGTAGTGGACTTACTGTATTCTAACTCTAATATCTGAAGAGTGAAAATCACTAGCTCTGCCCCCAAAGCAACAAAATCAGAAGGAAAGCAAAAGCTGTGTGAGCTGCAGCCCACTTTTGGTGTGGCTAATCCATGAATACACCTGTCATAACATACACAACTACAGTTCTAGGGGTGAAATCATGTTATAATCTCAACAAGCCAGTTGCTCTGGCTAGAAATCAACCCCGTGAAGGTTAAGTGGCACTGACACCATTAAACTTGAGACAAAGAACAAACCCGAGTGCCAATGACTTAAAAAACTGTAGGCTCCGGGGAAGATGCACAGCCACATGCTACTTTTAATAAAACTATCGCACCCTTTTCACTCAGGAAGACATGCTATTCATACAATAACAAAATGAATCAGAAATGCCCTCTGCATAGTTGACAGTTACAGTCATGTGTTCACGATGGTGTGGGAGGGGAAGGGAGGAAGACGTACACGGGGGGCCAGGACGAAGGCAAACGGAAGTCAGGCCACCAGAGCCGGGAGCGGCCAACGGTGAGCACAGCGGGTGGATCACGGGGGAGTGTGAACACTGGGGTGCTTACGCGGCTGCAGACAGTTTCACCGAGAGGTGAAGGTGAAAGGCGGGGAAGGCAGGAGGAGCGCCTTAGGCATCGACAGGCCCACCTGAGGAGGTCAGGGCACGTTCCCTGAGGAAGGGATACTGGGCCGAGCTGCTCCTCAGGTGAGATCTGAGGGATAGAATGGGACTTTATCAGGTGACGGGAGGACAGGAGAGGAGAGAAGAAAAGACAGATGAGGAGGAGGGAAGGGCCAGGTCACACGAGGCTTCGGTTCTGTGAGGTTTTGCCTGTACCCTAAGAGCAGCTGACAGAAGTTAGGGGTTTTAAGTGGGAGAAATGGCAGAAAAGGATGTGAATTTCAAAGGCACGGTCCTCTGAGGGCACACCTGAGGCAGGAGGAGTGAACACAGGGCAACAGGTGTGAGGCTCTCGTGAGAGTCCAGGTAAGAGAAGGCGGTGTGTGGAGCTGGCTGAGTAGGGAGCAACAGGAGGCTGAGCGCTAACTTAGAGGTAATCTGGCAGTACCTGGTGATGAGTCAGACACTGGGGGGAAATAAACGGTGGCTGGGATGTCTCCTGGCTGCACGAGGGGCAGGTGCAGGGCAGCTGCTGTGAGGGAAGATGTCAGGGGACAGGAGCCGGGCCCTGGACACATGGGGTCTGAGCTGCCCTGAGCCGCCTGAGGCAATGGCTAAGAGGCAGCTGGAGACACAAGTCTGGAAAGCTAAGGGTGAGTGCCTTCATGATTCATCCTTCCTCCCTAGGCAGGGACACCCTTTACAAGGCTTCTTGATCTGTTTTCTAAGGTCTTCCCTTGTTGTGAAAATTTTTCTCTTTCCAAGGCAGCCTGTTCCCTTAGAGACAACTGAAATGGGTATGATGCCAGCAACAAACTGGTTAGAGCAACAGTTGTTAGTCATTTCCCAGCTATGAATTAATAACCCCCCAAACCCTTTGGTAATTGATACATATAAGTTCTTTTCCTTTAAGGGTGGGCAAAGAGGAATGTAATAACATTCGACATCTCTATGAAGATGGCCCTTTCAGTAGAGGGGGTGATGACTGTTAGCCTGTTCTCCAGAACCGTCTTTTGTGAGTGCATGTTTGCAGATAACTCTTCCGAGCGGAACTTCTCCTACGCAGGTCTCTGCCATGGGCTTGTGTAACACTGCAGTGCCCACAGGGCCTGCCTGTGCCTGAAGCGTTCCTCCTGCTTGTCTCCACCTGTCTCCTTCACCCCGCATCTCAGTGAAGTTGTTACGACCAAGCACGGAGGGATTCCGCATATGCCATCCTGAACTTCCTAAAAGCCCACATCAGAAAGCTTGTTTCCCTCTTTGTTAACTACTCCATGCAGACTTCTCAGAGGGCTCCAACCTGTTATCAGTCCTGCTCCTGGCACTCACTCCACCAGTCGTGCAATTTCGAGATTTAGTACTTCCTTTTTGCCTCAGTGCAGGTAACTGGTTTCAGTTGTTCCTAAAGCCGCTGACTGGTCTTCACCTTGTTCTGCAAAGCATCCAGGAAAACAAATAGAGCTCCAGGCTTCTGAAGCGAGAGACTTCCTTGTCGGGGTGTGAAGAAATTGCAAAAACTCTCTGGCTGCCTGAAGTTTGGTAATTGATAATTAAGAATGTTCTCTTCATCTCAAAGTTGATTTTGGTTTGTTCAGCCCATTGTTCTGTTATTATGAAATGTTTACTGTCAATCATACAAAAATGACTAAAGGTCTCTCTTTTGAAGATGCTACATTCAGCGATTTTGACATCAATGCTTCTCTCAAGTGCAAGTGTGAGAGTTGGACTATAAAGAAAGCTGAACACCGAAGAATTGATGCTTTTGCCCTGTGGTGTTGGAGAAGACTCGAGAGTCCCTTAGACAGCAAGGAGATCCAACCAGCCCATTCTAAAGGAAATCAGTCCTGAATATTCATTGGAAGGACTGATGCTGAAGCTGAAACTCCAATACTTTTGCTACCTGATGTGAAGAACTAACTCATTTGAAAAGGCCCTGATGCTGGGAAAAATTGAAGGCGGGAGAAGAAGGGGATGACAGAGGATGAGATGGTTGGATGGCATCACCAACTCAATGGATGTGAGTTTGAGTAAGCTCCAGGAGTTGGTGATGGACAGGGAGGCCTGGCGTGTTGCAGTCCATGGGGTCGCAAAGAGTCTGACATGACTGAGCGACTGACCTGAATTGAACTGAAATGCAGGGTATGAAGAAAGCCACAGGGGGCAGCAATGGGCCCCAAACCTGTCCTTCCTGGAGCAAGAGGTGACCCTGGACCTTTGTGGATGCTGGCACCTGTGGCTTCCGACCAGCCTCTAACAAGCCGTAACTGGTGCACAGTTCCCTTGTCTGGTAAAAATGGGATCTGTTGAACCTTGTGAAAGAAAAAATAGAGTTGCCTCTGATGTCCCCCATAGAAAGAAAAAAGTGTCCTGTTCTAACTGCATGATATTCAAGACCTTTGTTTTAAGAAAGTTTATCTTGAGATCATAATACCATTTAAGATCTCCAATGACTTATAAAGGGGACTATTCTTTTTCAGTGACAGGAGTTCCCACCCTCATAGCAAGACACTCCCTGCATGTGTACAAGCCATAACAGAGAGAACTGACACAGGAATGGGTCTCCTTGGAGGTATAGGCACCTCGTACACAGGGAGCAAACCAGCATGACAGGCAATGAGGAGCCAATTAGTAGCTGGAAATGAGCTGACCTGTGTACTGTTTTGGGAGGGAACAACCAACAGGGCACAAATCTCATGCATATTCAGACTTTTTAGACCCCAATAGACCATTCTTAGACTTCTTACACTCTAGTGGACCATTCTTAGACTTCTTAGACTCTAGTGGACCAGTATGTTGGCTAAAAAATAAACAATTTGAGTCCTGAGATTTGCATTTCATATGCTTTATCACAGCAACACTCTAAAATTCTCTAATGAGGAATGCACTTGTACAGGGCTACAGTGTCAGGAAACATATCAATACTATACAGTTACTTAATCTGTTTTGGTGAAACACTATTCAAAATTAGGGTAAAAAATGTGGCAGGAAAGGCCTGACAGCTGAGCCAAACTATAGTTCTTTATGCCTGTCCCAGCTGCTCAGAGAAGCAAGAGGGGCAGGATCCAGCAAGTTCTTCCTGGTGGGTTTTTAACAGTCAAAACCATTCCAGTAAGAGTTAGCAAGGGACAAAATCTTATATGTGTGCTCAGTCATGTCTGACTCTTTGCGACTCCATGGACTGTAATCTGCTAGGCTCCTCTTGCCCATGGAATTTTTCAGGCAAGAATACTGGAGTGGGCTGCCATTTATATTCCAGGAGATCTTCCCAATCCAGGGACTGAACCCATGTCTCTTGCATCTACTGCATTGGGAGGCAGATTCTTTACCAATGGCACCACCTTATGGTTGGGTATTTTAATCTATGCAATAGAAATGGAGCTCAAAGTAAGAATGAAGGTCAAGATCAGGACAGCAGCAGGGAGTTGCTCCCACAGCCTCACTGCTACCACCTGAGAAGTGCTCTGAGCAGTCAGAGAATCCAGCGTCTTCTCCACCTGTGATCTTCTCACAGTCACCCGCGCCAACTCCCCTGCCCCAGACTGGATCACATCTTCTTCACCACTTATAAACTCTTCCTGTTGCTTTCAGGCTGGGAAGCACTTGACACTTCCGGGTTTCAGCCTGAGAGCTCTGCAGGTTGGGGCTGAGGCCAGCAGTACTACCTGACACATTCGTGATTGCTCAACAGCCGCACTTGAACAACTCTAAATAGCTGGGACTGACTGGGCTGCATTGCTGATTTTTTCACGGGTGGACTGCAATGCTGATTCCAGATATGCTAATCTGTTTGTCTGGTGTAAGTATGTGGTATGTGGAGGCAGAGATGTCACGAGGCCCATGAGGTGAGACATGAAGACAAGTGGCCTGGACGAGTGAAGAGGGGCATGCACTCCAGTGATGGGAGACCCATCTGGTTAATAAGAGCCCCAACCCAATACACATGTCACTGTGAACTCTCTTAGGCAGTAAGGATGGCACCCTGTAAGAGGCCCTGTAAGAGGTTCAGACTGGGACACGAATGGGAGACCTTTTGAGAAAGCAGGTCTAGGTATGGAGGGGAGCTTGGAATATCACAGAGTATCAGGAAGGTACTGTTATCTAAGAGGATACTCAGAGGTAGAAAATGAGACAAAAGATCACCTAAGCCTGAGTTAAGGTATCAGGTCTGCAGCAGCAGCAGCAGCTCTCCTAATTCTACTCAGTGTCCCCAGCTCTGGTAAAGTGTTGTCTTCAGCCAGTGTCTACCAGGTACAAAGTACAGGTCACCTGAGCTTGGGCTTGTCCTGCCTCCTCACTCTGTTTTTCATTAGGGCTCTTCAGCTGTAGGAATCCTTAACGCAGGCTGGGGTGAGGGTGTGTGTGTTTATTTAAAAATCTCTCTAGATAATATCCAGTCATTTAAGGAACTTCATAGACTCTAGTCTATTAAAAGGTTTGCTGTACATTTCATACTTTGATTCCTTGGATCTCATTAAACTTTTTTTTATTTTTTAAATAAATTTATTTATTTTAGTTGGGGGCTAATTACTTTACAATATCGTAGTAGTTTTTGCCATACACTGACATGAATCAGCCATGGGTTTACATGTGTTCCCCTTCCTGGACCCCCCTCCCACCTCCCTCCCCTCATTAAACTTTAAAAAACAATTTCTCCTAGTCTTTTAAAACCGCTGAAACTTGTGTTTTACTAATTTTCTTAAAAATTTTAAGACTAATAAATGTGGTTTATGGCTGCCATAGTAATTCTGAAACTGAAAGATTTGTTTGAAATCATAATCTTAAAATACCAACATAGTAATATTCATTCAAACTCTGAATTTTGAAAGAAAAAAGGAGCTAAAAATGAAAGCATAATGTTTAGATGTTAAAGTAAAGGCTTATATTTAATTGCAAAAATTAAAACTCTATTTAAGTCTTTGAAATCTTTTTGCTTTGTCTTTCAATAACATGGCTTTTCAGATCATAGCTATTATTTTAAAACCTAATTGGCCAAAATCCAAAGGGCTAAACTCTTAGTTAACACAAATCACTCAGAGTTCTTCAAGCCCAATACAGCTGAGGCCTGACACACATACGTTTCTTCCCCTTCTCTTTGACACATTAATGCACTATCTCCATTACTATGTTTCTACATCAGTGGCTCCTTGCCCATCAGCAGAACTGCGTCATAATGGCTTCAAGGAAATAATAGAGAAAAAGTGCCTTGCTGGCAAGCAGCAACAGGGAAAATGAATTATAAATACACCTCACTAAAGAATAGTTGCTGGAAGGTGTGTGCACGTGTGTGTGTGCACCCGCACATAAGACAGGCATAAGCGCCTATGGAGGCCCACGAGGACACACCAACCGGCCTGGATGTGTGCATGCCATTTCCAAGCAGAGAAACCACTGCTGAGATTCTCACAGAACAGTCAGCTGTGTCAACACCAATAGTTAGGTTGCTACTGATTCAGCTACCAAGACTTCATGAAATTTATTCACCTTGTTAAAGAGTGGCTAAGACTGAAAAACAGTATTAATTAAAATCTCTAATCTCCTACTTTACTAAAACAAAAACATTTAAATTTCAGTTATCTGATCTTTCAGTATGACATAAGAAAGAATTTAAATGTAGGTCTCCAGACTCAGGATTGTGATATTCAGAATAACAATTCCTTCTAGATAGGAGAAATGAGACTTTTCAAACTGACTCATTTTTGCTCCTTTTTTTTTTTTTTTAAACTAAGCAGTCTGAGAGTTTTCCTCCATCTGATATTCAGTTAGTCCACTGGGGAATTTCTCAGGGACAGAAAAGGATGACAGATATGGCCTGTAACAGCATCACGAAAATGTATGCATTTGTAAAAATGCCAACTTCTGTTTCTATTCTTGCACGGCTCAGAATTCTTACTTCAACAGCTACACTCCAGTCTCAAGAATAAATGCAAAATGTTAAAGCATAATTGGCAGGCAATCAAAGGGTGAAAAGGATAGAAATTCAAGCCCAACTGTGTGCCACCAAGTAAACTGTCACTACGTCTCATGAGGTGTGTGGCTCCAGAAACAAACTTCCTGTGATGCGCAGGGAGTCTGCGTTGGGAGCAACACAGCACCGCTTTCCTTCCAGGTGCAACAGAGCCTCCAATGAAGACAAGTAGTCCAGACCTTGACACATAAAGTTGGGTCACAAGTAAGACACTGATGAATATTTGCCTTCTAATAGTAGATCTGCCTTTGGATATGACAGAGAACTAAAATTAAGAGAGTTTTTTTTTAAAAAAGAAAATCTAAAGAGACAGCACTAAGCAGCTGGAAGAGCATTAGGCCCAGGAGACTGGCCCTGGGGTCTGCTTTGCCCCTCCTGTAACTAAATAACCAAGGGCAGTAACATTGTAGGTCTTGGTTTCCTTCATCATAAAACTGAGGGATAGGGATGGGATGACATCTAAAGTCCTTCCAGCTCTAAAATTCTATTACTGTACAAGTGGAACTCTACATCCTCTTGGAACTGATTCTGATGAAAATATTACTACTCTAAAGTTCTGTGCCAGGACTTTGACACAAACCATCTCAAGCCACTAGAGACTTGATTAAGGTTGAGCTACAGGAGGTGCTCGGGCTGGCTGACTTCAAGAAATCCAAATCTACCATGGCCTAAAGATCTAGGACATGCCAGGCCTTCTGTAAATTCACTGAAGTCATGCATATTCCTTGGAGCTCATTTCTAAGAAAAAAAAAATCTGGATAATGTTGAAATATCCAAATCCACACATAAGCTGTACTGAGCAAAAATATCAGTTGTTGGACAATACCAGGTGGGTGGCACCTAGAATGAATGAATGAAAGCAAAACACACTAAATGACTAAGGAAAATTGATTTCACATGTGTGTATATGTGTGTTAAGCACAGAGGTCAATCATTCAACAAATATGAAGGACTATGTTACAGCTTGGGATTCATGGAAATGCTCCTTTAGAAGCAGTAAGTCAACATCTTTCCGAAACTGCTGGCCAACTTTGGCTCGCCTGCGCTTCGACAATGTCTCAGAATTCTTCCAAAGTGATGCTACACACTGCCGTCAGAATTGGACTGAATATGAACGTCATCTGCCAACTCTGACTAGGCTTTTAGTATGACAACTCGTATTTCCCACTCTCTGCTTCCCACTTCTCATGGCTTCAAAAGAACAGAACATTATCTAGAAATGTTTTAAAACTGAATACGGCAAGGCATCTTCTGAGTAAAGAGTATATCAAGTGTGTATGGGGGGTGGGTAGCCTGGACAGGTATTACATACAAACTGTTCATTTCAATTTACTGGCTAGTATTATGCAGCTAATCTAGTAACTGAACAGTAAGATTCAAAACATCCTATTGTAAATTGTCTGAAAATCAAAATGAGGGAGTCCTTCACTCAAAAGGTGACAAAAATCGATTTACCCATATGTTCCTTAACTTATTCAAGGAAGTAGTTCTATGCTCAGCGTCACTCTTAAAAAAGGAATTAGTAAAACTAGTTAAATGTTTTTTTCCTCTAAACTATCTTACATCCAACTAGTTGAGAAACTTTGAAGCATAATTGCCATAATCCTTCATTTTTGCAGTTAGCTTTCTGTCTCTAAATGCAGGCGCGCACACACACACACTCTCTCTCTCTCACGCTCACTCCCTCCCTTCATCTCTAACCTTTCTCCGATTCCCTCACAGGCTCTAGCCCCTTCATGATTCTGACTTGAGGAAGAAGTCATTATAACAAATTCCGAATACTGTGTTTTTGAAACGTTTGAGCTACTTCTTCCCTAAAAACTGCTATTTAGTGAACTGCCTTTTCAAGTTGCCAACCTAACTTTAACCTCACAGAGCTATCCATGAAGAAAGAAAACAAAAGCAAAAACACAATTTGCTGTGAGGAGCTGTTAGGTAAAGCAAAAACGATGCTGAAAATCAAATTTCCTAACCACCAGCACTGAAACATGTACTACACATGTTTTCTCACATTCAAGCTTCTGCTTTTAAAAAAAAGGGGGGCACAACAGGTTATATATATTGCAAAGGAAGGAAGATTTAAAACAGAAATAAAACTTTCTTTCTTTTTCAGAAAGAATAGTGTAAACACAAACAGCAAAATTCAGAGCTAACAGGAATGGGGCTGCAAAGATGAGCCTTTGCCAAGTGGGTTTCATACAATTTACGGACTCATGCCAACATCTTTCTTTTCCTTATTTTTAATTAAGGAGGAGGTGTTGTATTCTGAGGAAGCTATCTGGATGCTGCTGGCTGAAATGTAGATCTGATCTTCTCGTGCTGGTTGGCGAACATTGATTTTCTGCCCCAGTGGAAGAGATTTTACTCTGATGCATGCCATTTAAATTCATTTTACACAGCTGCTTAATGTGGCTTGGCAAGGCCCAGCCAAACTAGCTTTGTGGGTCTAAATAGGACTCCTGAGTTGGTAAAGGACAGAGCCTATGGATTAGCAGCTGATGATAAATGCTTTTCTCCCCTCTTATCTTCCTACCAACTCAGGAAGTGACCTTGAACGTAGCCCAAGAAAGGAAAAAGACGAAAGGTAATTTCTCCAAAATAAGTATGTTTACCTCATTCCATACTTATTTCAATTTTAGGATTATGTTTATAGAATTATTTGTTGGGACAATTAGGACCGTGTTTACAGGAACTAGAACTCTCAATGGCAAAATTATCATTTGCACTTGTTGCCTAACTACGTGTATAGAATATAAAGCTATTAAAAAGCTGTGTCATACATTCATAACGAGTAGTGAAAACACAATTCTGTAAGTTCAGTCTTTAAACAAAGTTAGCTGATCGTTCCCTGTTTCTTATTTTACAAAACTGTTGTATCTTTCTACTGAAACCAGCTCCTGAACACAATTCAATCTACAGGAGATAATCTCATCATTACTATATGCTAAATAAGATCACTAACAATATTTTTGCTTAAACACTCAATAATAATATACTTTAAGATTATTTACTAACTGAAAGGCAGTGATAGCCTGATATTACAGTTTTGTAGTAGGAAAGAAGAGAGATACATTTTGTTGCTGTATGTAATTCCTGTGTTGAAACTGATAATAATATGGCAACACTGTGTTTGGGAAAAAAATTCCTGTGTTGGATTATTTGGTTGTATTTTCCCAGTGACTTCGATATTCTAATCCTCCTTGGAAGAAGGAAAGAATAGAAATCTTTGATACAGATGTTTGCTCAGTGTTTGCTCCCAAGTCCTATGAATAACCTCAGCCCTGCCTCCTGCGTGGGGCTCTCGTCAATGAGCCCGCTGTTCTCTGAATTCAGGGGGCGTGTGGGAGCAGGTCGCTGTTGTGGCAGGAATGACAGTAACACGGTCATGATAACGGTGCTGCACAACACAAGTCCTAGACAACACAACAACAACAGTGGGGGACATGACGCCGGAGTAGGTGACTTCATTACTTTTACGTGGATAAAAGTTTTCGTTTCCCTCTCAGGCACGAAGGAAAGAAGCCATGCCGAAGCCATGCAGAGACAGAATCTGGGGGGGCGACATGCAGGTCTCTACCAAACTACCACACTACTGCCAGGGAGGATGAAAAAATGAAACAGAACAAAACAAACAAAAACCCAAAACAAACAAAAATAAACAAAAGACAACCCCCTCTGAGATGGATTTTCTCTTAGGTCTTTCACGCTCCTGCTTTGGGTGTTCCTTTTGCAGCCAGATGGCATGTTCATTAACAGTTTAAACAAATGCCCAGGTCCCGCAGCAAGTCAGGGTATGTGGCTACCTACCCGTACTGGTCAGGCTGGTGCATCATGGGAGCCTGAGAGTTGCCATAGTTGGGGTGCTGGGAAGAAAACATGGGGCGTCCGCCAGCCCCAGACTGGCTGGGATAAGCAGGCGACCTAATGTATGGTGGCCTAAAGTAGAACAGAAGAACAGCTTCTTTGGATTTGTTCTGTAGACAAGTATGAATCCCCCTGTTCATTATGTTATCTCCACACCAAGGTGTGGTGGCTATAGAGGGTGGCCTGATACTCCGTATAAAAGCTCTGATGGGTGGAACGTGAAGGCAAGACTTTGGAATGGTCTATTGATTAGAAAAAGAAACTGAAAATGCTTGAATGTATACTTATACATTAATTTATATAAAATTATATATAAACTGATTCAGAAAGGGAACACAGCAAAGCTTTTTCATCAAACAACTATGCCTTAATCTCTACAGTTATCATTTTCCCAGCTCACTACTCAAGGCTTCATGTCAAATGCAATCAAATATTTTCTCCTTAAAAAGGAAATAACTTGTGTTTTTTTTTTTGAGTTGTGACAATGGACAATTCATTTAAACCTAAATTAGAACTTCAACTGGACGGGCCCAACCAGTCCTCACAGACAGGTATATTAAAACATTCTCTCTGCAGCCTGCGTAGGTTCAGTTCAGAGGTATAGTGCCAGGGTTCAGAAGATTCTAAGTCACTAACATGGATAAGAGCAAGAAAGGTGGGGGGAGGGGGTAAGAGAGAGAATCTGACTTTCATTTTGTTTCCTCAAAGGAAGTTTATTATTTTGTAGAGCAAATAGTGAGACTGGAAGGGTCCCTAACATTCTCAAATAGCAGCTTCAGAGGAAAAGTAACAAAAGGATACATTTACACATGCACACACACACATACACATACACACAAGCTCTTATTCCCCCTTGACAAAATCAAAATCTTCTATTTTTCCTCCTGAAGATATCGTATTGTTCAGTCGCTCAGTCATGTCTGACTCTTTGCGACCCCATGGACTGCATATCTTTCAGTGTCCTTTGTTTTAAACATCTTAACATATGTTAAATAAAATTCAAACATTTTTTCATGTGAGTCTTTTAAAACATAGTCACTTTGCCTCATGAATTTTTAATTCAATTATTTTAAAACAGGTCGAGTACAGGAGTAAAAACAAGTAAATAATTGAGGCTAAAGCCTTCCTCTATTAATTTAAACATTCAGAAATACAATTCTTGTTTTGCTAACTGCCTTTTGGTTTGGACAGAGACAGGCATATGCCTAGGAAGATAAAAATACAACATAAGAACATGAAGTAATAAATCTCACATGTATACATTTAGACAAACACACACAATACACATATGTGCACATACAAAGTTTCTATTTCATAAGGATTTCTATGGTGAGGTTAAAAACAAAAAAGGGAGGAGTTCATTTTGAATGTTTAGATTTGGGCCAATTCCTAGGCTTTACAGTCTCCTGCCTAAGCCTCGCTGTGTTTAATGGAGCCATAGATGTGCCCTGCACCGCTGGCTCTGGGTAGCTAGGGGCAGTGACTTTCTCAGCCGTTACAAATAACCTCGCATAACTGACTGATTCCTTCCTCCGTGTCTCGTAGAACACGGTCTATCCTTTACTTCTCTGGCCTTTCTGATAGAGAACAGATAACACAGAAGGGGTGGCCAAGCACAGTGGCCCTCTGCTGCTCTCCACCCCCATGTGACGGGATGATCGATGCTGGCTCCGCGCATGCGCACATGTCTGCGCAGACTGCCCGCCCGACGGCATACCTGCTTTGCGCCGAGTTGGCAGCGGCCTGCATCACTGCGGCAGCTGCCTCCTGTGCCTTACGGTTCACGGTTGGCATTGGTGGCCCCATTCCTGGCCCCCCCTGCTGAGACATGCCAGGAGAACTGGGGGTCATGCTGCTCATGTTTCCAGGAAATGGTCTGTTCTGCATGCCTGCGGATGGCACTCGTCCCAGGGGCATGGCGCCACACGTCTGGCTTGGCCCTTGTCCATGCATCTGGCTGTTGGCATTGACGCCCATGCCGGGCCCTGGGCCACTGTAGCTTGCACTGGGCACCCCACTGTATGTTGGGGGTCTGGAGTAGTTACCTAAACAAAAATCAAACACAAATTAGAGCCTTGTACTTAATATCTGAACTTGTGAAAACATTCACTGAAGTACTTTTGGTCCAACAATGTGATCAACACAGAATATTAGTCATTATCGTCATTAACCCTTCCCCATTGGTGCTGATGAGGTTGGCAGCCTCAAAACACACAATCTCTGTACATTCCAAGGCAAAGAGCCACACAGGACACTGAAACACGGAGGGAAACCCAGCCTGACCTCGGAAACCATCTCTGCACGGACACGGATGGAGTGCTGAGTGGTGCTTCAGCTCATTCGACACCTCATGTTCTTACCAAAATTCAACCAAAATATTTATTTTAGCCCTCAGTCCCTAGATGCACTCCAATCTGAGATTGCACCAGTACATCACTACCACGTGATAATAAAGTGTTCAGAAGGTGTAAGAAAACATGTACATATGGTCAAAATTACCCTTCAAAACCCCACAGAAGGGGTCATGTGTAAACCTGCAATTAGTCTAACCCAGTCGGCTTTTCGCTGGTGTCTAGAGACATTTTTTTTTTTTTTTTTTGCTTGAGCACCAGATAAAGTGGCTGGGCTATACCTGGCATCATGTCTTATGAAGTGAGTTTTAAGCACAAGCATGGCACTCAGCAAAGCAGGATGCTGGCACTACAGGAAGCAGGCAGGGTCTGAGACTGAGATAAGCAGCTGCAATCTCTCCCCACATCCCTGCTCACATGGGGCACACGCTTCTGAGTA
The DNA here is from genome assembly GCF_054371585.1 of Giraffa tippelskirchi. Lineage (NCBI taxonomy): Eukaryota > Metazoa > Chordata > Mammalia > Artiodactyla > Giraffidae > Giraffa > Giraffa tippelskirchi. The sequence continues at coordinate 156,592,506 of NC_137283.1, read as the reverse complement.
GATGGCCTGGACTAGTTCAATAGTTTTGTTTTCTCTCTCCTTCCACACTTCTTATTTTGGTTGACGGTACATAAATTACAGTCAAGTAAATTGAAGGCATGTATAATGCCACTTCGATAACAGTAACTGCTGAACCACAAACACTATGTGTGAGATATCAGGTTAAGTGTTTTGCATCTATGATTTCATTCATTCCTCCAATAATTCTACGAAATATAGATACGACCATGACTGCATTGACAAATGAAGAAAATCAAGAGCTACTAGGTTAGGATTCAAGCTCAAGCAAAATGATTATGGAACCAATGTAATTAACCAATAAAATATGCTGCCTCTCAATAAGTGACTGTGGAAATGAAATATCTGTAAAAGGAGAAGGGTTTGGAGAGTATGGATTAGTGTTTCTCCATCAGTCCTTACCACTTCCTGGAAGAATCTCCTCATCTACATAATGTAACTGTTCTAGGCACAGGGGATGTAAGGTTAAATACAATGCAATTCCTATACTCAAGAAGTATAGGAATAGTATAGTACACACATTCACAACATGAGTGTGAATGTGTGTGTGTGTATATACAAGGTGAAGTAGCAGGCGAAAGACAAGAAAAAATACAAAAGCAAAAACAGAAAAGATAATGCACTGTAAAAAGTGTAAGAGAAAGAAGAGTTAAGTCCTTGTGGGGTAGGGATACAGGGGGTCATCCATGGTGGGGAAGCTGAGCGAAGGTCTTTGAAAAACCACCTTGGGTCTCGACCCAGGAATCTGTGTGGGGCAGGCTCTGGGATCTGGGAGAACTGGGGCTGAGTGAAAACTCTGTGAATATACCAACCATGTGACCTTATGTAAGTTGTTTTAATTTTTATTGGTTTCATTCTCTTCCCTTTGAAACAGAGAGGATCCTTTGTTCAAGTAGATCCTTTGGTCTACTTGAAGAGCTGCTGTTAGGATTAAATGATGTAATATGTTTAAAGTGTCTCAAATATGGGTGCAGAAATGGCCGGGGGTTACTGGTGGGATGAGCGTAACGCAGAAGAGGACAGAGGGCCCCTGTGGGTGGGGCCGTGAACAACAGCACTGACAGTGAGAGCCAACTTGAGAGCAAGGCACTGCTGAGCTGGTGTGGCTGTGAGAAGGGTGCAGAGGGAAGGGGCCCTTGCTCACCAGGCTTCCCAGCCTGGGGCGTATTCTGAAGGTGAGGAGGGGCTTCTCTAGGTCTTTCCAGCAGAAACTGGATTAGATCAGCAACAACAATAAAAGCCAGCAATTCATGTTTCCTGTGTGCTAACCTCAGCTCCAAGTTCTTTGCATTACCTCCTTTCATCCTTAGGTCAAGCTTAAGAGATCCCAGTCACTTGCGTCCTCACTTTAGGGAGGAAGAGCCTGAGGCGGTATGCAGAGTGACCTGACCCAAGGTCACGTGGCTAACAGGCCTCGGAGCTGTGGTTTGTACACCGTATTCCGCTAGCTGCACCCCTGACTGGCCTCTCAAATACTTAACGGAAAACCGCACTAACTTAACAGCATCGTCACAATCATGAAAGCAGGTTTTCTTAAGGGTACCTACAAATCTGTAAGAAGATCCGAGTTTTCAATAGTGACTGATGTCAACTTTTTGTTAGGTGCCGCTCGTGAACTCTCTCACATGGCTGTCCATGAAGTATATTACTCGCTGAAGAGTAAATATTTTAGGCTTTGTGGGCTAGATGATCTCTGTCAAAACTAAACCAGCACTGCTGCCTTGATGTGGCCAGAGGTGACACACACATAAATCGGAGCATCTGTGTTCCAATAAAACTTTATTTACAAACACAGTGGCCGGCCAGGGTTGGCCACAAGCCGCTGAGCCCTTTGACAGACCAGTCTTGGGACAAGCTCCTTAAGAAAGTGCTCCATCAGCACAGAAAGTGACCTGTTAAAGGCGGCAGCTACTTTCACCTGAGTATTCCTGCAAGTCCAAGGGCTGGAGAGGAACAACAGAGCAAGGCACTGGCCATCTGAGGAGCTGGAATGGACAGGAAAATGAAAGGGAAGAGAAGGGACAGCAGAAGTTCAATACAAATCACCTCAGGTGCCCATGAGTTGCATGCGAGTCAGTGTTTCATGCCAGCACCTCAACTATAAACCATGTTTTCAAGAAGATACCCTGCTATTGCAGAAATAATCAACCTGATATTGTTTGTAAGTAAACACTGGTGATTCAGATGGTAAAGAATCTGTCTGCAATGCTGGAGACCTGGGTTAGATCCCTGGGCTGGGAAAATCCCCTAGAGAACAGAATGGCAACCCACTCCAGTATTCTTGCCTGGAGAATTCCATGGAGAGAGGAGCCTGGTGGGTCCACGGGGTCGCAAAGAATCGGACATGACTGAGTGACTTACACAACACAACACAAAAGGTAAACATTCACTGTTTATCAATTTTGAAGTTCTTTATAAAAAGTTCTGAGGCTGCTCTGAATCTGCTAACCCATGGGACCACATAGAAGGTCCCTGTCTACTTTCCCATCGCACCATCTCAGAGGAAAGGACGCCTTATGCTCACACTGGATAGAGGGCGTCGCAGAGCAGTGGACAAGATGCTGTGTTCCCCTCTTCCTGTGCTTTCCCGGAGCACAGTCATCAGAACTCTGCTCTGTGGCAGGATGAAGGCTCACCCCTCCCCACCCCGTCTGCCTCTCAGCCCTTCCCTCCAGATTGTCAGATAACATCAGTGAGATACAGTGCTCCTCCTTGGCTCTTGCTTTTATTAAAAATAAACTCATTTGTAGCTTGAATGCAAATGAAATTAATCCACATATTCTTCCTGTTCCTCTGTAGCTAGTTTCCACTCTCCCTCCCTCAACACTTGGTAAGTGACTCATTTGGTAAGAAACTTTATTCAGTGAAAACATATGTACCCTTTGCTTTCGAAGGAAATGAAATGACACTTTAATCTTGTTTTAGAAAACAAGCATTTACATGGTTATTGCAGACTAAGCCCATAATGCACTTGATGTGAAAGGAAGGTCCTTGATTTTGCTAAATCTTGCTTATAGTTGAAGTAGAATGCTGCTCATATTTGGAACAGAGAAATATTGTCACTCTGGGTTCCTGCACCTTGGGTTTAACTGGCAGTCAGGGGCTGTATTTTAGTAACCACAAAGGAAAACAACTGAGATGTTCAGTACCCCTGTCCCCATCTTCTATCTTTCTCATTCATCTTATGTGATAAGAAGAGAAGAGCTCTGTTTCAATAGCGTTGCTCAGTTCCACAGCTGGTCTTCATTGCACAGCAGGAAGTGTTCTGAAATCGGGGAGAATATGCATCAGAGCACAACCACCATGCACACCCACACGCATGCGTGCACTCGTGCTTAGAAAGGCCCATTGAATGCTGGGCTCCCAGTCTTATTTTCCCTCAATCAGTTGGGCTGATTTCACAAACTGGCACTCAAAAGCACATGTCAAGGGAATATGTTCTAATTATAGAGGCCTCTATTTGGTGGACGAAATACAAAGCTCCCTTTTCTTCTCCTTGAAACTTTAAAAGACTTTCCTCATTAAACTCACATGGCAGGATAAAAATGGTTTCTAAAGGCTTTAAACGGCTTAAGAGGCAGCAACAGATAAAGCACAGGCTGTAGAAACTGGATTTGAATACTGGTTCTGACACTTTCTAGGGGCAGGACCTTGGACAACTTATTTAACCTCTTGGAACATGAGTTTTGACAGATAAAGTAACAATATTAATGGGCAATAGGCAGAAAGTGACTAGTACAGTGCCAAGCATAGAATTACCTAATAAATTATAGCTATCACCACGATCATCAACAATAATATTATCAATAATCACTAATACAATCTTTTTTCCATAATCTTTTAAAAATGTGTAGGAGTAAAAAATGATTCACACTCTCCTCACTTTGCCTACTCGATAACGTATCTTTCTCCCCAAAATAAATAAAAACCAAATATGTAAGCCAAGCAAAATATGAGAGGAAAAGCCAGGAATGAGGAGTGCAATCTTATTTCCATGTTTCTCTAATAGATTAGTAATTTGTTGGCACTGTCTCTGACAGAAAACAGATGGATCCAGCATTAAGCACAATGAAGGCAGCAGATGCTAGGCCAGCCCACCTCAGCTGGACGGGCCTTGCAGCCAAGTCCGAGAGCCCACAGTTTTCAAGTGGGTTCATCTTGGCACACCAGCTTTGGAAAATTGGTCACCAAATGAATTCAGATTTTAACTCACCGGGAGCTGTATTCAAGCACCAGATAGCGGAAGCAGGAGCTACACTCTATTCACATCACCAGCATTATTTTAGGAGGATCACAAATAATTCTGTACCTGACTCCGCAATTTTAAAATTTGCTAGTTAATATTAATATTCCAAGGTTACAGCTTCTATGGAATTATTCAATGTTTCCACTTATTTTGCTTCTCAGTTTCAACCATCCAACAATGACTTAGGAACAACTACTGCATGCAAGGTCCTATACTATTTTCCTTTGTTGTGGAGGGTAAAATGGTGCACAAATCATAGAATAGACACTTGAAAAAAAATGAACAATTAGCTATATATTATGACAAACACATATGTGAATTAGGTTTAAATCAGCACTTTTTATGGTCGTCTACTACACACATCTACTACTACATGTCATGTTTATTGAGGTAGAGTTTCTATGCATTAGCAAGCATACACGCCCATGACCACCAGCACAGTTAAGACATGGGGAGGGTATTTTTATTAGGACAAAGAGTTGCCATCTGGTGGTCAATCTCATCCCCAGCCCTGATAGCTGCTGGTCTGATTTCTGTTCCTACAGTGTTGCCTTCCCCAGGATGTCATGTAAAGTGACTCATACAGTACTGGGTCTGGCTCCTTTCACTCAGCATCATGCTTCTGAAATCCAACCATAATGCTGTGCATATCAGGAGTTTGCTCCCTTCTGCTGCCGAGCAGTATTCCATTTTCTGTGGACATATGGGCTGTCCCTGTTTCTGGAAATCATGACTAAAGCTGCTGACACTTGTACACAGGTCTCCCAGTAGATATGCTTCATCTCTCTTGGTAAACTCTAGGGATGACTGCTACGTTGTACATTAAGTGCATTTTTAACTTTGTAAGAAAATCTACTACAATACATATGAGAGTTCCAAGTGCTCTACTGCACATCCTTGATATTGCAAATTTTTAAAAAATATCAGCCATTCCAGTAGCTGTGTTGTGGATACTGTTGTGGCTTTAATTTTCATTTTCCTAATGACAAATGATTTTGAGAGCATTTTTCATGTAAATAAGATCCTTGCTGTGTAAAAAGTTGTATTTCAAAAACCTTCTTCCAATGCTACTTTTCTAATCGAATGATCACATAGTGCTATGCTTTCAGGCATAGATTTAGGAGAGAAACTGATTGAGTAGTTAAGAAGACCACAGATTCAAAATGAAAGCACACTTACCTCAAGCTGCAGTAAACCTTACTATTTGTGGAAATTGAGATAATTTATCTTTTGAACTGATACATGAGGCACCACATTTTTCCTAGGTCAACATGCATTTTAAAAAGTATTCAAAATGCAAAGCAATAATAATATTATATAAAGCTTGTAAAATAAATGGAAAGATTCATACCTTACAGTATGACTTTAATGTTTCACTTTTGGTAGCTTTTTCCCATTATGTTATAAAAATTAACTCCTTTAAAATGTAATTATACAGTTATGCAAGCTCAATACAGAAAATATAGAAGCACAGAGAGAAATAGACAACAATGATCCTTAGTGCCATCTCCCAAAGATAATTCTTAAGCATTGAGTAGTCAACCTAATAAGCATCAAGCATCAAAGCAGCATCAAGAAGGAGCACAAGTATCTCTGGAATACTCTGACTCCGTCCATTCAGGAAATAGTTTCTAAGAGCCTCTTTTGTGCCCGCTCTGTGCTCATTGCTGATGATACAGCAGTGAGCAAAGGCAGAGAGCTTCTGCCTCTTCCTTCCTGGTGGCAGGAGATAGGTCAATAGATTAACCTAGACCATGCCATGCAGTGCCAAGTGCTCTGATGGAAAACGGAGCAGGGAGAGCTTGGACAGAGTGGAGAGGGCAGGCACCCCTGAGAGGGTGACTGAGGAAAGCTGCCGCGGGGAGGGAGCTGTGTGCGTATGTCGGCGCCTCTCCACCACTGCCATCAAGGCTGACATACACACAGGCCTGGGAACATATGGGCAAGTCTGATGCTGGTTCTGACTTCAAAGCAAGGAGAGAAGAGAGGAGCACAGGATCTCAAGGAGCAGGGGCACAAATGTTTGCATGTGTGTGACCTTCACAAAGACACTGGTCACCACAATGTTCAGTTTCCTCATCTGGACAAAGGGTATAATATAAGACTATCTCCTGTGGTTGCTGTGGGGAAAAAATATTCACAGTAACTATTGTTGGATGGTAACAATGATTAGAATCTGTCAAGGAACAGACAGAAGCTGCTTCAATGTTAGTAAGATAACTTTCAATCAGCAAAATTCTTTTTACTGTATATTGTATCATAAGCCTCCTTTTACTTTCAACATGCACAGATATTCAAATCTATTTCAGAGTAAAGCATAAGAAAAGTAACTACTGCCCTAAAAAATTATAAAATTACATTATCTTAATTCAGTAGCCAAATTTGGCATAAAACAGTAAAATCCCTATGGTAAGGAAGGAAGGATTCTCAGAGTCACTGTTGTCACAGGAGCCTGAGCACCTGTGCCCTCCCTGGGCTCAAAGCTGCTGTGCCCTGCGCACACCCACGGATGGCGTGGGGACAGCGCCCCTTGCAGGGAGGGCTCTGATCTGCTTCATCTGATGGCAGGTGCAGGAAGCCTTCTGAAAGGACCAGTGGTGCCAATGCTTACAGAATTGAACACTAGTCATTTCTTTTAAAACAAGCAATTTAAAAAATGGCAGAGCTGTGAGCCTCAGGAAAAGGCAGCTTGCTAAGACATCAGTCAAGCAGCCTGTCCACATCCTGCATTTCTACACCGCCATCGACAACCGTCCTGATCCAGGCTGGCGGTACAAGTTCACAGGATGACCACGCCCCACGGGGTGCCGAGAGGGGAGGGGACATTGGCACCCCAGGTGCTGTTGATTTTAATGAGCAATGTGAAATAATTATCTTCACACTAGTAAAAATTCATGTTGCTGTTTGTTTTTTCTTTCTTACTGTGAAGTTGATTTGTACTTTAAATTTTCCTTACTTCTTTCCTAATTCCCAGGTTTTGACAAAGTCAGGATGATTATCAGTCTGCTAAGAAAAATTCAAGCTTAAACCTTATAACTTGAAGGCTAAATTTGAGCATCAAAAGATGATGCCATTAATCACCTTTGGCTATAATATGATCTGCTACAATTTGCTTTTTCCTACTATGAGCAATGTCACGAACCTCTGTCCATAGTTCATCAGGCACTCTGTCTATCAGATCTAGTCCCTTAAATCTATTTGTCACTTCCACTGTATAATCATAAGGGATTTGATTTAGGTCATACCTGAATGGTCTAGTGGTTTTCCCTACTTTCTTCAATTTAAGTCTGAATTTGGCAATAAGGAGTTCATGATCTGAGCCACAGTCACTGAACAAAGCCTTACAGACTATGGAATTAATACTTTTCCCTAGCACTGTCCATTTAACAAAAAAATCAAGTTAACCTAACAGGAAGAAGTAAACAGATCAAGAGCATTGCAACCTGTTTCAGGAGAGAAATGAGTGAAACTGAAGCAGGAGTGACCTGCACACAAACCAGCCTCTGGAAAGCCAGAGAACAAGATTTCCAATTAGCAGCACTGTCCACAGGGGAGGAGGTGGGGGTGGATGGGTGGATGGGTGGGTGTGGAATGAATCCATGTGGCAGACACACCTCACTTCTGTAGAAGAGAGGCTGAATTCAGCTTAATTTAAGAGCAAGAGTGGGGACTGAAATTGTGGGTCATGGTGACCCCAAGGCTGCCATGGCCTAGAAGGCTCTCTGGAGTAGCTTGTGGGCTGCCAACTGGTGACATTTATATGTTGTTCCTCTTGAACTGAAACACTTGTAAGATTATTAATGTGCAATTCACTATTTTGGAGCTGCATTCATTTCAACTAGGTATCATTTATTTAAAGTTTGCCATTGCTGACTTTTAATGAATGAAGGAGAAGGAAGAGTTCTGCTGGCATCTGATTTATTTTAGAGGGAAGCACTCTAAACCCTTCTGAAAAGCACCTCTGACCAAGTACTTCAGGAATAAAGGCTCATCAACTTTAGGAATAAAGGCTCATCAGACTCATCTCCTTATAAGCTCCCTGCTTCCTAAGACGACTATACAAATTAAGGCACAAAACCAAGGCTGAGTCCATGTGCAATGTCTATAGCTGTACATGGTGGCCCCAGACACTCACACAGGGAGTGACACCTGAAGGGGGGGAATTGCGGCTCAGAACTCCTATCAGTTGCCCAAGAAAATACTCCTAATTCCTTGCAAAACTAAGGCTAGGCCCTCACTTTTTGCAATTAGTGACAAATATGCAAAAAATATTTGTGGACAGTCTGTGACAGACACTGTTCTAGAGAACATACGAACAAGACAGTATCTGTCCTTAGGAAATAGAAAGGCTATGAAGATGAAATGGATTTCAGCTCCCTTTTCCACATACAAATTCATTTATTAATAATTAACATGGCAATTAAAGAATTCCTTTTTATTTATTAGTGCCAGGTCTCTCTGGCCCTCTCTACTTGCAAACACTTTGTAAAGGGAGTTATTTTATATGTGCTTGCTTGAAGGTAGAAAAGCACTATTTCATAAAATACACTGCAATTAAACACTTTTACACATTTAGACTGGCTTCATCCAATCTGTATATTTAATAATTCAGACTTTATAGTATTAATATACATTTTAAACATTTCCTCTTAATAGGAATCTTTTTCTTAATCTCTAGTATTTTTGGTGTATCTCAAGCCTATACTCCCCAAAGCTCCTTTAAGGCTCATAGTCTGTCTTCTGTCGCTCCAGCGGCTCACTGAAGGCACCAGCAGGGAGGAGAGTATCTAAGTCACGGGAAATGGCGCAGCAGGCACTCTGTGAGTGGCCTCTGAAGTCTTTCTCAGTTTGAACCCTGGCTCTGCACTGACCAGCTGTGGCATTGTGGGTAAATTACTTCACCTACTCATTTGCAAAATGGGATGACATTACAGGTTTCCTGTTAATGAAGAAAAATGGGAAAGTATACCTGAATTTGAATCCCAGCATGGCCACTGTGTACCCTGGGCAAAGGTGCTTATGAGGTGCATGCCTCAGTTTCTTCCTCTATCAAGTGGAGTAATAGTGGTACCTATAACATGGCATGTTGTGAGGATTAAATGAGTTAATATATGAAAAACACTAAGACCAGGACTCAGTAATAAATGTTGGCTGCTGTTACCAGTAATTTTGAAGAAGTGATTCCTGACAACAAAAAGGTTTAGCAAAAAGAGACTGCAAAGTATCTTCCCCCGAGATCTCTTAAAAACATTAACCCAGAAGAAAGCCATCTGGCTAGAAACAGAGAATATATGACAAACAACTCTGTGGATCTCTGCACAACTGATTCTGTCCAGACATCAAGACCTGTAACATAAAGATGGAAGCTGAACATTCTACTAATAATTTGAGTAGTTAATCAAGAGAAAGAAAAAAAATACTTCATTTGGGTCTCTGTTTAAAAGGATCAATCAAGAGAGAAAGGTAAAGGTAAGAATATTTCTTGATGTGAGTAATACAAGTCATAACTGTCATTTCCTGTCATTTGTTCGGTGAGGACAGGGGGATACAAGGAGGAAAGCAAACAATTCTGATGTGAACCGAGAGCACCAGAAATCGGATTTTCAGTCCACGCATCGGGAGCCAGTCAAGAAACCTGAGGGGGTGGAGGGGAGCACAGAATATGCCGGAGATGCCACACGGAAGGAGAACACTGCTGAGGGCACAAAGTTAAAACGTGCTATGTATGAAAACTGTCAGCCTTATTTTAAATTGTCCAACCTAAACTTAGTATTTATACCTTAAAAAAAAACCAAAACAACAACCTTCTTGACTATATATCCAAACTGTTATGCAGTGGATCCAGTGGGCCACATTAATGTAAAAAGGTGCTGGAGTCGAAGCAAAATTTAGACTCAGAACACTAGAATTAGAAGCAACTTCCAAGGTAACACAATCTAATTTTCTCATTTTCTATAGGAAAAGTAAACCCCAGAGAGTAAGCAATTTTCCAAAGGTATACAAGGTTGGGTGAGAACTCTCACAGGAGCAGTGCTATTAAATCAAGAATCTTAACATTCAAGATTCCAGAAAACTGAGGGTTTTTTCCAGAGGATAAACCCATTTTATGGAAATTACCTTTTGTGTTATTAGCTAACTCCTGAAGTATGAGCGCTTTATTAGCCATTCACACAAGACTCATCAGATAGTCCAAGGCTCTGCCTTCCCACATTCCCTTATTGGAGAGCAGCAGAGGGTGAGACTGCAAGAGTATTTCAGAGTAGAGTGGCCAGTTTTCAAGATTACATACATGAAACCCTTGGAGTGGCAGTAGATAAGTCCCAGGCTCTAGCCACCCCTAACTCTGAGAATAAGGCCCTGGCCTTGTCTCCAATTACATTCTGAGTAAAAGTCCACATTTTCTGTGCATGTCACAACTTATAAACTGCTTTCCCAATTTTCGTCAGACAGCCAAAGTCCCCCCCGTTTTGAAGACACTCACTGGGTGGCTCAGAGGGCAAGCAGGCACTCTTACAGCTGAGGGACACGTCCTGCCTTAGCTCAGCAACAAACTGCCACACGTCACAACTACCTTGGCTGATGGGGAACTAGGCAGACCCTGGCTGTCAACTGGGACCTTAAATTCCCAGAGCTTTTACAGGAATTAATAACACAGAAATCTACTGATGACACGCCATGAAGGGAATCAAGTCAAACCTACGTTTATACCACTCTGACTACATGCTCATGGACAGAGGCAGAAGGGGCCATGGGAAACATTTGTTTTGGGTGTTCTAATACAGTTTCCCAACAACGCAAATAGTTGGAATACAAAATAACAGAGGAACATAAGGTGAGGTGATGGTGCAACACTGATAGTACTGAGGGTGCTTAAAATCCTTCAGAAAGAGATCTTCAGAAAACAAGAGAATTTTCAAACTGTGAGGTAAGGAAAGCTTTCCTGAGAAATACCAGGTAAAAAGCTGAGAAGGCACCTGGCCTCCTCGAAGAATTGTCTGGCCTTGCAGGTACTTCTATGGCTGGGGAGGCTTGAAGGGCATCAGCACAGCACATTTTCCAGATGGACACTCTCAGAAATATTAAGGCTTGTCTATGGCCATACCACCCTGAACACATCTGATCTGGGAAGCTAAGCAGGGTCGGGCCTGGCTAGTACTTGGATGGGAGAAACACTACGGCTTTAGTAAGTCAGGGGATCTGGTTTGGCTGTGGAGGCAGGGTGAACATTGTACTAGTTTCCTAGAGGGCATTGTCTTCAGTTGGAACATTCCTGGTATTTTCAGAAGTGAGGAAACTCTGGGAATTGTGCCAGATTAGCTCATTCTCTCTAAATTATCCATTAATGTCTAATTTAAACAAACAAAATATAAAGAAGGTGCTAAATTCAAATGCCTATTGCTAGAAGTGACTTAGAAAAAAATATGTATCAGGTTAAAAACCTTGATGAAAGGATTCTGCACTTGTAAGACAAAACAGACATCAATGTCCAGGAAGGCAGAATGTAAATGGGGCATTTTGGGCATGGTTCCACTTATTTTTCTACTCATGTCTTATCTTCCTTTTTGAGTCCATTTCAGGCTTTGTCCTGTCTTCTAAGAGTAAAACTGGCAATGACTGTGAAAATCAGAACTACTATTTACCTGAGAGAGCACTTTGGGGACAGATTAGCAGGAAAAGTAATGGGATGCAATCCTTCTGAGTAGTGAGCACACTGTTACAAAGGTTAATTACAGAGAGGGAGGGGCAGAATCAGGACTCAACAGAATAATCTAAGTTTTGAATCAGACTTTTTGAGGTCAAGGCCTGTGTTGCTTTCTCAACAAGCATTCAGAGCTACATCACAGAAACAAGGGTTCACTCCTTCATTATTAATAACACATGTATGAAGAGCACTTACCAGAGTGTCTGATGCATGAATGCTTAATGAATAGTTGTTATAATTATTCTTCCCATCACTATGGGAAACTGAAGGGCTGTGGGTTTGCATTAACCTCACAGATCTGTCAGGTAACAACAGGATCTTAAGAGATGTTTATAACATTGAGGTCTTGAAAGGACTCGCAAATTAACAAAATTTCTACAACCTACTGAGTGCATTCTGGAGAAACTTTTCTTTACCTTGTGGTCCATACTGGCTCATCTGTGGACCGTAAGTCCCACTTGAGTTACTCTGCTGAAAGCTACTGATTCCAGGGTGCATCTGGCCTCCAGGAGAAGGATGAGGCGACATGGATGGTCCTGTCTGCTGAGGTCCATATTGAGACATCTGAGGGTTTCTTTGTGTGCCTGCCATAAAACCTAAGTGAGAAATAAATGGAAATACATAAATGCAGGTGACAAAAGAGGACATGAAATTGTGTGCAAGGTGTATGGGAGAAGATTGGGGTTGTAGGATTCCCCTATATAACATCAAAAGACATCTCAACCCAGTGTGGAAGATGCGAGAGGGCCCAGGGGGCTACCCGAGTCTCTCATTAGGGTTCCTAGGAACCCTAAAGATTTTATACTTAAACTGGGGAAAGGAGAAGAGGGATAACAGGCAAGTAATCTTAACCTCTCCTAACATCCATTCTTGCCAGGGTGGACATGCTATGTTCATCCCTCAGAGCCTTGGCTCAATTCTGTATCTCAGGGCTGCATGTGGCCATTCAAACACCCTAGCCCTCTCTCAAGCCCAGAAGAGCATCCAGCTCTCCCCTGCGTAGAACTCTTTCTCCTTTCTGACCTCCTGGAGCCACAACTGCTCACCTTGACTCCTGGAGTGATGAGACTTATCACCTGATTCACACTGTCCCCTAGGGGGTACTGCATACAGGTGGAGGGTCTGAAATGTACTCTGCTACTCCAAATACTCTTGCCTGGAAAATCCCACGGACGGAGGAGCCTGGTAGGCTACAGTCCATGGAGTCGCTAAGAGTCGGACACGACTGAGCGACTTCACTTTCACTTTTCCCTTTCATGCACTGGAGAAGGAAATGGCAACCCACTCCAGTGTTCTTGCCTGGAGAATCCCAGGGACAGCGGAGCCTGGTGGGCTGCCGTCTATGGGGTCACACAGAGTCGGACACAACTGAAGTGACTTAGCGACTCCAAATACACTCTGACTTCCTCCCGCAAAGTTCTGCCTATGGTGTCCCCATCGCCACTCACCCCAGCACAACACCCGTGACCCTTCCTCCCACCCCATGTCCTATGGTGCGATGGAGCCATCAGCACATTTGTTGCCTCTACTTCTGAAATGCATCTCGGGTCACTTCTCTTCTCCATTTCCGCATCTATAAAAGCTCCTGTCTTTCCCCCCACACCTTGTCTGGCTCACCCCTTCCAGTCCTATCCCATGTTTTGTGCCTTTTGGTTCACTTTCACAAAGCTGCCAGGTTTTCATGAATAAAAAAGGAAATTAGAGCATATCTTCTCTGCGTAACACCCCTGCCCCCAGGATTACTGGATCTGAAGTAAAATGACAGCATATGACTATGGTCTCTGGGACCTTGTATGGTCTGGGGTTGCTTTTCTCACTCTACCCCCACTTCCTATAGTTTTCTCTCCTCCTCACTACCCTGAAATCCACGGCCTTCTCATGCTTCCCAGAAGATAATGTCAAGCTCTTTCCCATGACAGAGCCTCTCTCTCTGGTCCCCTCTCTCAAGAACCTTCTACTACTGCTGGTTCCTTCCCATCCTCCAGGTCTGCCCTCCCTGATGATGCCTCCTTTTCTCACGGCAATTTTCCTAAACTGTAATCAGCTTACTCTATTTCTGACTCACTTAACCTCTCTCTTCCCCATGAGAACATAAGCCCCAGGAAGGCAGGGATCATGTTATGTGACCCCTGCTGCACCCTCAGGGCCCAGCTGGGTGTTTGTACATAGTAGGTGCAAAAACTATGTATTGAATGAATGAGTTTTAAATTCCTCTTGCACCCAGAGTGCTGAGCATGACATGGTAGGTGCTGAGCAGACAGCTGGCCAATGGATAACGAAAATCCATCTTTCAACTGAGAAAGACTAAAAAGTCAAGTTATGTCCCCATCCATCAGTAGTTCGGCCAAACATAAGCAAGTATTATACATAGAATGAACTGTGAATACACATTTAGACGAAGACTACCCCATGTCAAGATGTGTATCTAAGAAAAAGATAAATTATCAAACCAGCAAACTAACAAAGGGCAGTTTGCAAAACAACTCCCAGAACCTAGGGGTTAGAGCTGGTGAGAGTCCCCGCTTGTCAGCTGAAGGCTCCAGAACAGTGGCAAGTGCGGAGTGGGGTGGGTTCCATCTGCCCTGGAGGAGAACCAAGGGTAATAGCTTCCAGAGAGTCTCCTGAGGCAGCTGGAGGGAAAGATGGTGCCTGCATCCAAGACCAGCTTACATTTAGGAGGTTAAAGAGTAAGGCATTTACAAAGGCCACGGTTTACATTTCACTAAGAAAAAAAAAAATCTTCTAACACTGCTTCTGTCTAAAGAGACATAAAATACAAGGAAGTAGAGCTGTTCCTTATTATCCTATTTCATTTATTTATAAAGATAAGGCTTGTTAAATTGGGCTCAATTGGCAGCTCCCAGATATAAATCATCATAGAAAATGTTTGCTTTTTCAAATCTGAAAACAAACAGAAATCAGAGTGCTAAAATTACTATAAATGATTACATCTTCAGATGTAACATGAAATATTTATCTAAGCCTTACTACAAAATTCTCAAGAGTTTCATACAGAGTCCTGTTTAATAAAAAAACGTGTCTGAATTCCATATAGATTGTATAAGTTTTTCTTCCTTTCTCTCTTTGGAGAATGACTGTTTTCTTCTTCATTAGTTAAGGAAAATAATATGTGTCCTTTTTTTAGCATTAAATTTTACTTCACCCAAGAAGTGTCCATGCTGAAGGTTTCAGAACATGTGTAATACAGCACCTCCTTAAGTTATTGCTGCCTCTCAGATGCTTACTATAAGCTTAAGATTTGTTCAAGCAACTTCTAAGAATTCTTATCTGGCAAGTTATTTCATAATTTCTGACTCTTAATTCAGTCCTTAAAAATATGTACATATATGATGCCATGATCCAGTTGAGTCATCTCACTCATCACTGGAATTTTGCATAAAATAAGTTTGTGAAAATGGTCCTAAAGAGGTGAAATGTTCAAGTTAATCCAAATGGAATATGTGACAACATCAAATTCTACAACTTGGAGACAAGGTTCTATGGCGTATGGAATCCACCTCCTTCCATAGAAATTAAAATGAAAATAAAGAGAGAAAAAAAATTCCATTCTTTTCTCTGTATGCTTTTACAATGGCACTACTTACAAGAGGTTTCTAAAATTTTGTTTTATTTTTGGTGAGACTCATCCCTTTCCATGTAATTCCCAAGACAATGAAAGGAGGTGACATAATTTCCCTGACTCTTTTCTGAATTATAATCATCAAATGGCAGCTAACTGGGAACAGAAGGCCTAGATTATAGTTTTGCTTGTGTCGATAGCTCAGAATCTAGTAGGGTAGACAGATATTTATGTAAATAGGCTGCAGTGTGTGAACTGATCAAAACTAGCAGCGTGACCTTAGGTGAATCATAATTTACCTGAGGCTCAGTTTCCTCATCTTAAAATGTAGATGAGGTTGCTGTAAGATAACTGAAATGGCACATGAAAATGTTCTGTAATCTGAAATGTGATACACAAAAGTAAGAGATGATGATGATAATTTTCTGGTTTATAAATTGCTATGAGTATATTTTAACTTCTGAACACCCCACATATTCAGGTGCAGTTTCCAACCAGCATGAAGAAGCTAGTTTTTATTTCTTAGTTTTTTAAGTGTGTGGGATCCACATTACTCTAATACTTGTGTAACTGTCTACAAATTCCAAAAGGTTAAAAAAATACATACTCCTGTCTCCTACCACTTAGTCTCCCTGGCCAAAGGCAAGTGTTTTTTTAATGTATCCTTTCAGGGATACTTTATAATTTGTTTGTGTTAGACTGTGCATTTCCTTTATCATGAGTAAAGTTGAACATTTTGTTTTACAGCAGTTTCAACTCCTTTTCTAGAATTATTTATATCATTTGCCCATTTTCTGTTGGCCACTCTATGTCATGACTAGGAAGTATTTCATCTTGCAGATTCAGCTGTTATTACCAAATAGCTACATGGTTTACCAAAACTCTTGCATCTGCAATCCTATGAAAATTTGGCCCTTCAGTCTGGTTAACACTGGCAAAGGCCGTACACAGTCTTGGCAGGAAAACAGTGTGGTCTGACTTGCATTTTCAAAAGCTAATTCCACCATAATATGCAGCATGAAGAAAGGACTGAGGGAAAGTAAGGCTATAGGTTAGAAGACTAGTTAGGAGGTAGGGAAAGTGATACATAATATATCATTACGATTAAATGCCAGCACAAATCCTAATCCTACTAAAAAAGACTTCCACTATGGATTGCTGTTGTTTAGTTGCCACATGGGATCCAACCCATTGTGACCCTATGGACTGTAGTCTGCCATACTCCTTGGCCCATGGGATCTCCCAGGCAAGAATACTGGAATGGGTTACCATTTCCTTCTCCAGGGGATTTTCCCAACCCAGGGATGGAACCTCATCTCCTGCATTGGCAGACGGGTGGATTCTTTACTGGTGAACCACCAAGGAAGCCTCCATTATGGATATAGCCATATTTTTAAAAGGTTATTGAATGTAGTCATAATCTAAACAAACTAATAAAAAATTAGAAGGCAGAAGTTAACAAAAAAAGAAGTATTTCTACTTTTAATCCTGAATACAGAGACCTGCATGTCCATTATTTGTTTCCTCATCTATAAAATAGGGACAATTGTTATCTCTCTCATAAGGTTTAATCTCATTGGGATTAAATGAGATGATACATGCAAAAAATGTATAACAGTGCCTGGCACACACACACAGTGAGCTTTCAATAATCACTACCTGTTACTATTATTATATGCTCAAAAAAGGAAAGCAAGAGAGGTGGCTTGGTGTGACAGCAAGAACTAGGACATCAGTCGTGGGCCTACCATGTTCGCTGTGCAGAATACAGCAATTAACCTAGCCTTTCTGCCTCAGTTTCCCCACCTGTTAAATGCAGAGAGGGAAGACATACAGTATTTGTAGAGACACTTCTAGTTCTCCATGATTATGGCTTAAACATTTTAAAAAAATCTAATTCAGGTCTGTAATTTGTATGCATATTTACTTGGGGGACAGTCTTCATTTTGTTTTATTTTAACCTTTATTTTGAATGAAATAAATGTTAAAATGTTTCCAAAAACTAAATTTCAACCTAGAATTTTCTATTTATGGTGACACATTTGATTGTATTTTGCCTCCTTTAGAAAGTTATTATAAAATGGCAGGTTGTAGCACAGTTTATGAATAGAAAAACCGACGGTTGAAAGAATGAAGCCTTTTTTTTTTTTAAGTTGTATAATTTTTCTAGTTATTAACCATCTGAGTTTAGAAAACCAAACTAACTAGTAAGGAAAATTTAGGAAGTATAAAGTGAATTTCCTATATAGTATAATAGTTTGTTGAACTACTAGGTGTATTATAGAATTGGCAAATAATCAAACATGGAAAAATCAAACTTTGGAGAAAAGTACTAATTTAGATAACTACTAGTCATATTATATAAAAGAACTTATTGGGAAATCTTAGAAACTTTATATGAAAATATGGTTTACACATTTCATCCATAAAGTATATGCATAGAAGGTTTATATAAATGGATTTACTATTTTTGAGTCCTTCATTACATGTATATGTGACCACAAACATGTGTACGATCAAACTTGAAGAAGTGGAAGCTCTATTCTGAGAGGAAAGGTACTGCAGTAATAGGAAACACACATAAACACACACATGCATGTATGCCATCTGTTTGGAATCAGATGTGGGTTAAAGAAGCTGCCTCAACTATCCACTGTGTGGACCACAGGTTCTCTTGTATAAAACAGTGAATGCATTTCCTATCCTGGCTTACAAGACCATTCTGAGAATCAAATAAGAAAAACATATGTGGCTGTTCTTTTCTAAACCGAAAAACACCGTGAGAATGCCATACAAAGGCATTACTGTTGCCTTTTTAGTGATGCTACAAGCCATTCACTGCGTGAGTTCTGATCTAAGCTATCACACTGGTAACTCAGCCCACAATAACGACATAGAAATCTTCTACCAGCATGTCCCAATTTTACTCCGGCATTCATGGAACTGCAGTTAAGAAAAAAGAGGATTTTTTTTTTCAAGTAAAAGATGTGATCCTTGTCTTTGAAGAATTACAATTTAGTTGCTGCTACTGCTGCTGCTAAGTTGCTTCAGTCGTGTCCAACTCTGTGCGATCCCATAGATGGCAACCCACCAGGCTCCGCCGTCCCGGGGATTCTCCAGGCAAGAATACTGGAGTGGGTTGCCATTTCCTTCTCCAGGGCATGAAAGGGAAAAGTGAAAGTGAAGTTGCTCAGTCGTGTCCGACTCTTAGCGACCCCATGGACTGTAGCCTACCAGGCTCCTCCGTCCATGGGATTTTCCAGGCAGGAGTACTGGAGTGGGGTGCCATTGCCTTCTCCACAATTTAGTTGAGTAGACAATAAAACTTACCAACAGGGAAAAATGATAAAATCACAAAGTAACTGAGACAGATTCTGGGCAGTATGCTAGGTGTTGGGGATGTAAACAGTGAGCACTCAGGCTCTGCCCTGTGGACTTCACATTCTAATGACAGAGACAGCCACCAACAAACAACTAAGAGTAAGTATGAGCAAAAGAAAACAGAAGTACAGGTACTCTGAAGGTATAGGAGAAAGATCCAATTTGGACTGGGGACAAAGGAGGTTTCCCTGAAGAAGTCCTGTTTAAGTTGAGCCCTTAGCTGAAGGTAGCTGCTACTGCTGCTGCTAAGTCGCTTCAGTCGTGTCCGACTCTGTGCGACCCCATAGACGGCAGCTCACCAGGCTCCGCAGTCCCTAGGATTCTCCAGGCAAGAACACTGGAGTGGGTTGCCATTTCCTTCTCCAGTGCATGAAAGGGAAAAGTGAAAGTGAAGTCGCTCAGTCGTGTCCGACTCTTAGCGACCCCATGGACTATAGCATATCAGGCTCCTCCGTCCAGTAGGATGCAGGTAAATCTAACTAGATCTGAATAAGACTAAAAATAGGTCTGACTAGCGAAGTGGATGCCGCAATGTGTATTCCTGGAAGCCAAAGTTCGTGCATTCAGCTGAATCCCAGCGGTCAATGGGCACCCTTCTATTTGCTCTGGTCTTGTCTATGGGCTTCCCTCGTGGCTCAGATGGTAAAGTGTCTGCCTACAATGCAGGAGACCCGGGTTCGATCCGTGGGTTGGGAAGATCCCCTGGAGAAGGAAATGGCAACCCACTCCAGTACTCTTGCTTGGAAAATTCCATGGATGGAGGGGCCTGGTGGGATACAGTCCATGGGGTCGCAAAGGGTCGGACACGACTGAGAGACTTCACTTCACTTTGTCTATGGTTAGGTTAACATTTCCAATCCTTTTCTTGAAGCCTTCTGCTAGCCCTGCTGCTAAATGTAAAGAGACCACAGGAAAAGGCAGAGCCACCCCTAAGACAGCCTGCTCTCACCTATGTACCTCAACATCCCCCCGCCATGTCCTACCTTTATGGATTTTCCTCCTTTCAGAAGGAAATCTCTTCCTAGCATCCAAGGCAGGACCTCCACTTTATGCTATGAATTTTATCCTTTCTCATCTCTCCAGGGATATTCAAGTGTTTGTTCAAAAACTAGCCAATGACTCGACTGTTTAACGGATGAAGCCGAACAGTCCAGCAGTCAAGTCTCTTCAAATGTGACCTGACTATTTCTCCAGCCCCATCATGTCTACATGGTCATCATGGCACGCCCACTCTGATTTGATCACTCACTTTTACTTCCCTTGCCTTCTTCGTACATTGATCCACTTAACAAATATTTATGGACCATCTCTCATGTTCCTGGCAATGGACTATTCACTAGCCTAATAACAGTTGACATTTAATGAGCAGATATTATGTGCTAATGGCTTTGTTCATTATTCTTTGAAACTTCAAAACAGCTATGAAGACATTGAGGCTCACAGAGGTTAATTCACTGAAACCCCTTTCATGTATTTTTTTTTGTTTTACCACAATCCATACTTAAGAAATATATCTTCTACCAAGATTCAATGTGCATATGTGATACGTTTATATATTCACATTCAGTATTCACACATACACTGTATGCTTCATAAAAAAAGTTTCTACCCTGATTATGTGCAATGACCTCTGATATTTTATATATATTTTTTCAATGAAAAAACCCATGCTTGAGAGGCACAGTTCAAAAACAGACTGCTAGATTGTGTCCTCTGTTGAATACTGAGTGCCTAGAGGGTCATTCCGGAGAAGGCAATGGCACCCCACTCCAATACTCTTGCCTGGAAAATCCCATGGACGGAGGAGCCTGGTAGGCTACAGTCCATGGGGTTGCTAAGAGTCGGACACGACTGAGCGACTTCACTTTCACTTTTCCCTTTCATGCACTGGAGAAGGAAATGGCAACCCACTCCAGTGTTCTTGCCTGGAGAATCCCAGGGATGGGGGAGCCTGGTGGGCTGCCGTCTATGGGGTCGCACAGAGTCGGACACGACTGAAGCGACTTAGCAGCAGCAGCAGCAGAGGGTCATTCATCACCACGAGACTGACATGCTCCTGTCCTTCCTGGCTCCTCCTCCTGCTGCTTCCATGGCATTCCCTGGACTTCCAGAAAAAAAGACACTTTCCTATGCTGTATGTTAGCTGACAGAGAGCGGCTGTCACAATTTTATCATTATTTGTAGGGGTGACTCTCTTCCCCCAGACTGTGAGCACTGAGGCTTTAAACAAACACATTCTCTTTGCATCTGTCTCCTCTGGACCAAGCCAGGTGACTGGCACAGAACTGGAACCAAATAGTACAGGTTTTTTAATGAATAAGAAAACATCTTCATTCAGAATCCATTTACTTTTACTTTGGGAAAACAGTTTAATAAATGTGATGGTTTGGCTGCTCGTTCAGAGTATGTTCAAGTAATCATTTGTGGCAAAAAGAGGACAGCTATTCAAGGCAAGAACAATTGAAGGCTGATAGCCTAATGGGCCAGAAAGCACCATTATTTCTATCACCTAAATATCTGCCAAATGCATCCGCTCTGTCCATCTCCACTGTCACTGCAGATTCAAATTCTGGCCTTACCACTTATGGTTAGGACACTTCAGCAAGTTAATAGTCAAGCCTTAATTTTCTGCTCTGAGAAAGGTGGATGACTACTGAGTCTACCTCATAAGAGTAAATGTGAACATGCTTTGTAAAGCATATAGCTTAGTGCCTGTACACAGCAGAGGCTCAGTAAGTGACAGGTATTATTATTCATATTATTTTTAAATACAACCCACCATTTATTACCCATCTGAGTGACCCCAAGTTTTCAAACTAGCTTCCCTTGCCAGGCTCCCCTTCAAACCATGCACCATGGCAACGTTGGAAAGTGCTTCAAATCCCTGGATGGTGGTTAATTCTCCCAGTGGCCACACCCTGTGGTCCCCTGGCAAATGGTTTGATGCCCTTGCCCAAATGCACGCAGCTCTGTGTCACTGTGCTGGGCTGGCCGGCTCCATCCTCCACCAGAGCCAGTTATAGCTGCTGGGCAGCCTTCCTCACTCAGCTGACTATCCAGAAACCAGTGCCCTTTTCCTGATAGCTAGTTCCAGAAATAATTGGCTGGCCATGTTACTTGGCTCAGAAAAAAGAAGCCTGTCAGTTTCAGGCCACTCAATCAATAGCTACAGTAGTGATTAGCTCTGAGCGGTGTTAAGACTCAGTGTACATCCTTTCCAATCTTGCAGGGTCCCTAGAGTTTGCCTATTAAGACAGCGAGTGGGGGAGTGGAAAGAGAAGAGGGGGAGGAAGAGGAAGAGAAGAAAGCTAGATGGCGAGACAGATGTCAAGAGTCCTGTTAAGTGCCTGAACAAACTCTCAATGCAAAGAGGAAGGATCTTGATTTTTGTTTATTACTGGGTCACAAGCACCTATGTGAATCACTAGCTTGATAAACACTTATGTAATGGATAAATCAATCTATTAGGTTTTTTTTGAAAGGAGACTGGAGTCTGAAACAAGACTACTCTATTTCTAGTTATAAAGAAAACCCTCTAGACCTTGCCCCAGATAAGGGCATACCAGTCTTCAGCTGAGGGCTTGTTGAGGAACCTTGAACTTGTGTGATAAAGGCCCAATTTTGGCCTGACTTGTTCCTACCACCTAGTAAGGGGCTAACAACTTGTTCTAAAATTTATTCCAAAGGAACATGGGTTCATTTAGATATTTCAGTATAATCTGACAATTCTCTGAACACCATTTCCCATTTACCCAATAGCTGAAAGCAGGATTGGTGGTGGGGCTGCAGGACCCTATCTGGAGTCATTCAGTCTGCAGGTTTAGAATGATTCTCAACAGGGTCATCCTCCTATGGATATTCGTATCAGTGGAAAATTCCTAGACAATCTATTCTATTACATGGCAGTAGAAGTCATGTTAAGTCTAGGAAAATGTTATTAATACTTCAATCTTTATACAGAGGCCAGTATTAAAGACTAAGCTGAAGAGGCTTCTGTTTTCCTTAATGTGTTTTTAAGAAAACATATTACTATCTTGGAATCTTAGAAAACAGGCCTAACAGAGAATTAGCATTTCTAAAATGTCTATCCACATCATTATTAGATAAGTGAGTTTTCAAGACTTTTCAAATATTTTCTTCAACATGGTAGTATTTGTGGTTTATTAAGTGGGTATTTTTCCTGATTTTAGAAAAAAATGCTATATGATGCTCTTACTTGCAAAAAAGAAAATTCTTATAGAAAAGAAAAATCCACAGTGACTGTCTAAACCTTGGCAGATCAAAAAACAATTTTTTAAGGAACTGATTTATGTAGTCATTATAAACAAATCACATTTTCCACATAAGAGATGAAATGAATACAGAATATTTTTATGTGGTATGAATGAGGAAAAATCTTTCACTGGACAAGACAGAGATACAGCTTATCTTTAAGAATATTTAAAACAATTCTCAAGAATAGATGAAATTATACTTAGGCCTTAAAGCCTAAGGAGGAGTATCTGGAGGAGATACTCCATGGAAAAACAGAGAGGAAAGCTCCATGAATTCAACAGGCAGCGACAGGCTGTCACAACTCCAAAACAGTCACTGATGGGTTAAAGGCCTATCCACGGAAAATGCATCTCTAAGTTGAAGGGTGTTAGAAAACTGACTCAGAAAGAAAGTCAAATAAGTAATGGAGCAAATACAAGGAATTTCAGAAAGTTAAACTGGAAGGCATTTAAGTGTGGACCTAAGCCTCCAACTGTATATCCTTTCCTTCTTCAGGCAAGACAACAAATTCTGCAATGTAAGTAATGGAGACCTTAAATCCTGATGGAAAACACAGCGTTAAGCACAAGACCCAGATCACGGTTCACCCCATCCATGAAAGAGAACAGCAAACAGAGGGCACGAGTGCTCGGGCTCCTGCAGGGGAGCGGGCGAGCCCAGCACCAAGTCCACATGAGCATGGCGCCTTGTCAGGGGCCTCTTGAGCACGGTCAGGACACCCACAAAACACCCAAGGCTCCACAAGCCACCAAAAGGCAAGGCACCTTTTTCCTTTGGCACATGGATGGTTTATTTTCATGTTGGCATCTGTTAAATATTCACAGAAGAACTGCCTTGTTTCTTCAGGGCAGTTCAATAAAAGATGTTTCCCCACATG
This sequence comes from Giraffa tippelskirchi, assembly GCF_054371585.1. Taxonomy (NCBI): domain Eukaryota; kingdom Metazoa; phylum Chordata; class Mammalia; order Artiodactyla; family Giraffidae; genus Giraffa; species Giraffa tippelskirchi. The sequence goes on along the minus strand of NC_137283.1, from coordinate 156,568,427 downwards.
TGTGAAATCACGGTCAGACGCTGCACCACCTTAGCAGAGGCTCCGACTGTAAACACAGAACCATTTCTCATTGCAAATAGGTGTCAGATACCCATTTGGAGAGAAAAATAGATTTTAAAGAATATTCTTGTTACATTTTAATATCTTCAATGTTTAGTTGCCTGCCTGCTTCTCCTCACAACATGAACTGCTCCAAGGAAGACAGAAACTAATGACCCGTTCAAGGCTGTAACCCAGGCCCCCCAGTGTTCTCCCAGCTGTGCTTTCAGGTTAACTGGCACAATAACTCCCTCTCCCTTTCCTGTCACCACCGCACCCTCTATTCAGAGGCACAGACGACAGCATCTAAGTTCTCCCCACCCACCCGCACGAAGCCCTCTCAGCTATTGCCATCATCTATCATCAGGAAAATCAGAGTCAGGGGAGGGACCGGACTGACTACTCAGATGGCAGATGGGAGCAAAATATTTGGCCTTTCCTTATATAATTCTTTGGAGTTTAGCTGCAAAAGTCAACTTCAGTGCCGAGGGTGAAGCCAATTTTATGTGTCCCTACGTGCTGGAAGAAGCAAAGAAATCACTTTTTCAGGCTTTCAGCCCAGTCTCACCTCAGTCATCTATGCCTGATGCTTATGATTACTAGTATTTGCACAGTGCTTTGCAATAGATAACTTTTAGATACAAGGTTGCATTGGATCCATGCAACAAATCCATGGGACACTCTGATCCCCATTTTACAAATGAGGAAGAAGAAATTCAATTACTTGTCCAAGGTCACAAAACCAGTTAGTGGTAAATTTGCACCTAAACCCAGATTTTTGGTTCCAAATTCCCTGAAGATTAAGATGAGGAAAAGAATGTCTCTAAGACACTGGCCAAGGCCCCAAGGTCCTGGTCCTCACAGAGCTCTCCCTGGGGAGAAAGCTCCAGTGGTAACCCCTCCAGGGGTCCTGGGCACTGCCTGCCTGTGTGGGATGGTGCTGGCCTATCAGGTGATGCTTCCTTTTTTGTTCTGGCAGGAAACTCGGACTGGACTCAAAGACCTACTAGGTGTCAGGCTGTTTGGAGGATATGAAAGATTAGTAAAGATGGGCCAGGGGAGCCACAGGTCGGGGAGGGAGGGGGGTTGAGGAGTGCGTGGCAAAAGGGTTGGAAAGCAGCGCACACGAAGACCCCAGAAGACCATGGCTGGAGACCATGAGGCAGGAGAGTGATGAGAGCAAGACCAGAAAGGGAGGCTGGGTGGGTGAGATGGCGCCCTGTAACCAAGCACAGGAAGGCCTTTCTCCAAAGGCAGAGGCAAGTTCTCAAAGGTTTTTATGAAGGGAATGACATGGTGTTACCAGTCCTCTGGAGAGACCATTCTGGATGCAGCCTGGAAAGCGGAGTGGAGGGAGCAAAGCTGACAGAAAGAATGGCTGGGAGGTGTTGATGGAGCCTCTGTGGCCTGGGCTGGGATCGTGCCATTGAAAGCCAAGAAAAGGAGGATGTGAGAAACCACTGAGGGGTGGAGTCTGCAGAACAGGGTGACTAGTGTAGAGCTGATGGGAGAGAAAAAGACATCAAGGATGCCTTCTAGCTTTCTGGTTTGGGGAACAAAGCAGATGGCAGTCTTTCACTGAGGTACAGACCCATAAAGCACAGGAGAAAACATGTTGTTATAAATAAGTGCACACAATACACAATGTTGAATTTACCTAAGATCCAGATGTTCTCAAATACTTTCACGGAAGAATAATGAGCCAATTACAAATGAGTGTTAACTATTAAAAACAAGCTTTAATTGGCAATTCAAAAAAATTACTGCACATACAAAAGTAACAGAACTATGCTTCTTTTAAAATATTCTAAAATTCAGACTGATGATTCTACAACGAACACAAACTGATTTTTATTGTAGTGGTATTTATTTCCCCGAGCTCTTTGGTGAACTGATCTCTAGATAGCAGACTTAATAGGAATTCAACGCTAACCCTCATACTATTCCTATACTGCTATTCCCTTCATTACTGACTAGCTTTGGCTTGGTCCACAATCCAGCCCAGAGGCAGAGTTCTGGGGCTGAAGAAATTAGAAACAACTTCTTAGATAGTCTCTCTTGTACGGTACCTCCCATTTGAGTTTATTTTCATCTGCCACCGATTATAAAAACGGGATCCTCAATTAAGAGTAGAGGCTAAATTAATTGCATCTGGGGGTGAGGGTAGACTGTCATGAATGCCTTAACACGCTGATCTACTGTATTTACACAACAAGGCTTGAGGAAAGGAATCTAATTTCTCTTTTTGACGATACCCTTGTCCTGAAAGGCAGCATCATTTTACAGTTAGTATGCTCACAATGTAAGTGATAAGAACCTTTACATGCAAGAACAATTAGACAGGTCGACTGGGAGATCCTTCTCTGACAACCAGGGAGCCTATGAACCATCTCAGCATCTGCAGATTGACCATCACACTGAAAACTGAGAACCTCAGAGAAAGAGCAAAAAAATAATTTCTGTAGTTTGTACACACACACACACACACAAAATCCCATCTCCAACTCCTTAACCATTATCTCGGTGGTCTCTTCCATTTCTGTACTTATTGGTTAATCTGTTCTTGACAACCGAGTTAGGTCAATTAAGATGTACAAAAATAATTTTAAAAATTTCAAAACTGATTTTTGGTGTGGCTATCACTAGGAAATAAGCCAGCACCATTAATAACTTTTCCAAAGTTTTACTTATTTCCCTCTAAATATTCTGGGGTTGTAAAGAGCATGGTTGGCCTCTGGACAACGCACTTTACTGTGAGGCTCCAGGTGTGAGCATCTCATCTCAGACTGACACTGTGTCTGTATGATTGTAGAAATATTTCTGGAAGAATGGAAGACGGAAGTGGTAGCTTTAATCTGGTGCAAAAGAGAGAAACACTATGCTACAGCAAATGACTTACAATGGTAAAACTGAAGGAAGACATATCAATATGGTAAGCTTTCTTAATTTCAGAGCAAGAAACATTTTGTTCTTTGGTTGTTCTGTGCTCTGAATAGATCTGAAACTTCTGAATGGTTGTGAAGGCTGAATTATTTCCTGTCGTTCAACTCAATCTTTGTTGAGCACCTATTATATAGAAGGTGCTGCTGTAGCATAAGGATGCAGGGCATAAATAAGATTTGGTTCTGGCCCTCAAGAGTTCAGTCTAATCTACAGAAAGACATTGGATTTATTTTAAGAGATCTCTTTTCTGTCCTGTCCTTCCCATTAAAAAGGAAGAGAAAGATTTACCCTGTGCAAATAGAATGTGCTTAGAAATTTGATGAGGAATTCTATTCATATGCTGAAAAGAAGCTAACATACACCATTAAAGAGTGGGGATAAAACCATATCAAGGCAGTTAACATTTGGGATTAATAACAGAACAAAGACATATTCTATTCCTTCTACTTAAAATATGTAAGTTTGAAACCTTATATTTTGAGGTACACAGATTCTGAGTCACCTTCTTATGATAGCACACAAAAAGGACATCTAAATGCCTGCGCTCACCCCTCTGCTACACACTTTTTCTGGAAAATGGCACTATTTGTGTTTATAAAAATGGAGCTACTGATAAATATCACTGTGAATATCAGATTCCAAAGATGAGAATTTTGTGATTCATCTGACAGCCGTCAAGAACTGTTTGGCTGGATTAAATACTCAAGATATGTAAAACTGCAATATTTTGTTATTTTTTTCCTTGTCCTGAAACTACAGAGTAACTGCACAACTTGTCTAGCCTGTCTAATTTTGGCACCACTGACACAGTAAAAGACAATTCTCAATTAGGTACAGAAATACTGTAGACTTTAACTACAAACCTATTTAAACAGTTGAAAGAGGAAGAAAGGTTGTCCTGTAGCTGGACAAGAATGAAGGCTGGAGGTGGGGGAACCCGATAATTCTGGAAAATCTCACCCAGGACGCCCTCCATACGGTCACGGAATGGTGCCTACGTATTGCCTCCAGCAACAGAATATATTTTCTAGCACATCACAGTCCGGGAGCAGCATCAATTCTGCTTGCAAGCCATATCCAAAAGGGAAGGTTCTTAGTGGTTCTGCTTTCAGCATATCTCAAGGACTAATTAAATCCTCATTACTACCTTCTAATTATTCAAATACTATGGGATTACACTCAGGAAGTCCCTGCTGGCATACTAGATGAAAAGGGTTAAATAACCTATGTTGATTTTGAGAATCCAGATCTAGTTCAGACCTTCAGAAAACCACTAGCACTAACATGAATATTTAACTAGACACCACTGTGAAAATTAAAAGGGAATTCAATTAAAAGGTTTTCAAAAAATTAATTCTGAACCTCTCTACATCTGTCCAAATAAATAAGCCTTCTCAAAACGTTTTCACCTAATTGCTAATCCAATAAACTAGAAGGGCATTTGCTAGTTTCATTAAGCTTAACATTTTACAGAGGTTAAAAATGTGATGATTTTGATATTAATAATAATTATACTTATTTATCTAGTTAGATGGCTATCCTATATTCCCTGCTAGAAAACAGGACAATCTACTAGTAAGCCATTTCTTACTGCCTTTTTCAAATTTTAAGATATATATGTTAAAGATTAACAAATAAGGATAAAGCTAATCTAAACACGTTGGCTACAATTTTCTTGTAAAATATATTTCAGTATTTTAGGGTTATCTTAACTATTCTTCCAACTATTGTTCGTATAATTCATAGTATTTGATTTTTTGGGTGAGGGCATGTGGTTATATGAGGTCTAGAAAGAAAAGATTTGGTTTAAATAAAAACCAATGGCAATACTAAGCTGAAGTTTTGACATTTAAAAAAAACAAACATATCAGTAATGAAAAAGTTAATACCAAAGAATCTGAACTAATTTTTTTTTATTCATTTAGTAAGAAGCACCACATAATATGCAAACAGGAGAGTATAAATCAAGTATTATACTGGGAAGTACATAAAATGTAGAGGAGACAATACTAAATAAGGATAAAGAAGTCAATAGATCTCCAAAGTATCTTTCTCCTTTCTGTAAATTCTGATGGCCATATGCACATACACCTTTGTAGATGGAAAATAGAAAACTACAGAAACACTTATTTTTGCCTACACACAATGTGGGGAAATGAATTTGTGACTGCTGCCTTTTGATACACTCGACACCAGGACCACCAAGTAAAGAGGGGGTGGGCACTGCAGAGCTCCAGGTCTAGATGGAGCACGGACTCTGTGCTCAGTCTCGGGACAAGGAGATGGCCTTGCTGCTGCCATGATGGTTTGGACCCTAGGACAGACTCAGACTTGCAAAATTCTCAACAGGGTATGTAATTTATTAATGAATGTTCTTCCTGAATGGGAATACAAAGATCAAACCCCAGAAATGACAGCAGAGCAAGACAGCAGCTTCTTGAGCCTGAAGGGACTGAGAGCCAGGGTTGTAGGTCAACCCGGCTGACCCCCACAAGGAGAGAGGGAGGACCCAGAATATCGCACTCCGTGGGAAAGCAGGCTGCAGAGGCTCTTGTTTTGTGCAAGTGTCTCTGGACAAGTGTGTTTCTGGTTTCTCCGCCATTAAGGTAAATCTATTTCCTATGGGTATATAAAGAAAACGTGTGAAATTGTGGAATTTTACTCTTTTATAATCTTACTTGTTAAAACAAATAAGTGTAAAAGGAAGAGTTTAGCTTGGTTATTTTAGCACTCAGCAGTACAGAAGCTGTGTCTTATCTTGTCTCTCAGGGTCCATGGTTTCTGAGAAAGTACACATTTTTAAAAATAAGATGCTAACTCAGCAATATATTTTTTTTCCTCTTCTTTCATTACTTCCTTAAATAAGGGGAGAGGGTATATAAATTACAAAAGGATAAAGTAAGTTAAATTACATGGGGATCAATACTGGAGAATTTTACAGCAAGCGTTTTCTTAGATTTACTTTGCATTATATATATTGTTGGTACATACCAAATGATGGTAAAACAAACAAAAAATGCTTTTCATTATTGGATCAAATCATCAAAATGATTACATCATCTGCCATTAAAACACATTATCAAGTGTTATCAGGTAGGAGCTAACATATCTTCCTAGATTTTAACAAATCATTAAAAAAAAAAGTACTTGCTACCCAATTTTAGAGGAAATTTAACTCATACATGGCAAAGCACCAGCCAACGGATGCACGTGGTGCCTCCAGCACAGTCTCAGGGAAGTTAGAAGAACACATTCATAAAAATCAATTCAGATTTAGCAAATTATAAAAGTCATCTTTTACTATTTGACGGAAGTAGTCATTAAAACTAGCCAGGTTGTCAGTTATGTATCCACTACTAGTTACCGAAATCACACTATACATAAGAGGGGGGAAAACCCAAACATATCAACAAGTGGTTTCTATGCAGTGACACCAGAGGAACACCCTGGATTTTGTCTTGCAAATGTATTCATTTAGGTTAAAAGTTTGATTTAACTACATTTCCTGTTTCCAAGGCAAACCATTGAATATCATGGTAATCCAAGTCTACGCCCCAGCCAGTAATGCTGAAGAAGCTGAAGTTGATCCGTTCTATGAAGACCTACAAGACCTTTTAGAACTAACACCCAAAACAGATGTCCTTTTCATTATAGGGGACTGGAATGCAAAAGTAGGAAGTCAAGAAATACCTGGAGTAACAGGCAAATTTGGCCTTGGAGTACAGAATGAAGCAGGGCAAAGGCTAATAGAGTTTTGCCAAGAGAACACACTGGTCATAGTAAACACCCTCTTCCAACAACACAAGAGAAGACTCTACACATGGACATCACCAGATGGTCAACACTGAAATCAGACTGATTATATTCTTTGCAGCCAAAGATGGAAAAGCTCTATACAGGCAGCAAAAACAAGACCTGGAGCTGCCTGTGGCTCAGATCATGAACTCCTTATTGCCAAATTCAGACTTAAATTGAAGAAAGTGAGGAAAACCACTAGACCATTCAGGTATGACATAAATCAAATCCCTTACGATTATACAGTAGAAGTGAGAAATAGATTCAAGGGACTAGATCTGATAGACAGACTGCCTGATGAACTATGGTTAGAGGCCCGTGACATTGTACAGGAGACAGGGATCAAGACCATCCCCATGGAAACGAAATGCAAAAAAGCAAAATGGCTGTCTGAGGAGGCCTTACAGATAGCTGGGAAAAGAAGAGAAGCAAAAAGCAAAGGAGAAAAGGAAAGATAAACCCATTTGAAGGCAGAGTTCCAAAGAATAGCAAGAAGAGAAAAGAAAGCCTTTCTCAGCAATCAATGCAAAGAAATAGAGGAAAACAATAGAATAGGAAAGAACAGAGATCTGTTTAAGAAAATTAGAGATACCAAGGGAACATTTCATGCAAAGATGGGCTCAATAAGGAAAGAAATGGTATGGACCTAACAGAAGCAGAAGATATTAAGAAGAGGTGGCAAGAACACACAGAAGAACTATACAAAAAAGATCTTCACGACCCAGATAATCACGATGGTGTGATCACTCACCTAGAGCCAGACATCCTGGAATGTGAAGTCAAGTGGGCCTTAGGAAGCATCACTATGAACAAAGCTAGTGGAGGTGATGGAATTCCAGTTGAGCTATTTTGAATCCTAAAAGATGATGCTGTGAAAGCGCTGTACTCAATATGTCAGCAAATTTGGAAAACTCAGCAGCGGCCACAGGACTGGAAAAGGTCAGTTTTCATCCCAATCCCAAAGAAAGGCAATGCCAAAGAATGCTCAAACTACCACACAATTGCACTCATCTCACACGCTAGTAAAGTAATGCTCAAAATTCTCCAAGCCAGGCTTCAGCAATACGTGAACCGTGAACTTCTAGATGTTCAAGCTGGTTTTAGAAAAGGCAGAGGAACCAGAGATCAAATTGCCAACATCCGCTGGATCATTGAAAAAGCAAGATTTCCAAAAAACATCTATTTCTCATTCATTGACTATGCCAAAGCCTTTGACTGTGTGGATCACAATAAACTGTGGAAAATTCTGAAAGAGATGGGAATACTAGACCATCTGACCTGCCTCTTGAGAAACCTGTATGCAGGTGAGGAAGCAACAGTTAGAAGTGGATATGGAACAGACTGGTTCCAAATAGGGAAAGGAATACATCAAGGCTGTATATTGTCACCCTGCTTATTTAACGTATATGCAGAGTACATCATGAGAAATGCTGGGCTGGATGAAGCACAAGCTGGAATCAAGATTGCCAGGAAAAATATCAATAACCTCAGATAGGCAGATGACACTACCCTTAGGGCAGAAAGTGAAGAAGAACTAAAGAGCCTCTTGATGAAAGTAAAAGAGGAGAGTGGAAAAGTTGGCTTAAAGTTCAACATTCAGAAAACTAAGGTCATGGCATCTGTTCCCATCACTTCATGGCAAATAGATGGGGAAACAGTGGAAACTATTAATTTTTTTGGGCTCCAAAATCACTGTAGATAGTGATTGCAGCCATGAAATTAAAAGACGCTTACTCCTTGCAAGGAAAGTTATGACTAACCTAGAGAGCATATTAAAAAGCAGAGACATTACTTTGCCAACAAAGGTCTGTCTAGTCAAGGCTATGGTTTTTCCAGTGGTCATGTATGGATGTGAGAGTTGGACTATAAAGAAAGCTGAGTGCCAAAGAATTGATGCTTTTGCCCTGTATTGTTGGAGAAGACTCTTGAGAGTCCCTTGGACTGCAAAGAGATCTAGCTAGTTCATCCTAAAGGAGATCAGTTCTGGGTGTTCATTGGAAGGACTGATGTTGAAGCTGAAACTCCAATACTTTGGCCACCTGATGCGACGAGCTGACTCATTTGAAAAGACCCTGATGCTGGGAAATATTGAGGGCAGGAGGAGAAGGGGACGACAGAGGATGAGATGGATGGATGGCATCACCGACTCAATGGACATGGGTTTGGGTGGACTCTGGGAGTTGGTGATGGACAGGGAGGCCTGGTGTGCTACGGTTCATGGGGTCACAAAGAGTCAGACATGACTGAGAGACTGAACTGAACTGAACCTGTCATCTTGTCCTTCACATTTGGCATTCTACATTTTTAAACTTCTTAAATGTTCATCAGGTGGAAGGGGCTGAAAAGACACTGGAGAATGCAGAAGAGGGGTTCTTTTTCAGTTTGTAGCAATAAAGGTTTATTGTAGGATTTCCAAATAAAAGTACCTCTTATCTTCTGATGCTTACAAAATAAGCAGAATTCTCCCAGTAGTATGATGTTACAGGGTTATGGTGAAAATGAAACAACAAATATCTTCATTTTAGCTCTGGGTCTGGCCTGAGTGGGCTTTCAGTGCAGGATAATTTCCTCTATTCGTTTTTAATTCACTTCCTTGATCCGGTACCACAAGGTAGGTACAACACATAGCCACGAAAAGGGAGTCTGGGGAAACTCCCACTGGCTTGGCTCCAGTGCTCCTTCCAGAAGCGCCTGTCATGTCTCCCAGACAACAGAGCCAGAGGGGAGTTAACACAGAACAAGCGATTTATAGAGAGGATGTGACATACAAGACCAATTTATAGGAGGCCACAGTGAAAAGTTTAGAGAAACAAATATACACATCACACAATTATTAAAACACATTATAGTTCCTTATAAAGCAGTGGTTCTCAAGTATGGCCCTTACATCAGCAGCACTGAGGAACTGGTCAGAGATGCAGGTTTTCTGATGCAGAATAAGAAACCTGCAGTGTGGCCTAGCAATCCAGCTTAACAAGTTCTCCAGATGGTTCTCATGCACTCTAAAGCTTAAAAACCATTACTACTCCATTATTAAAACATATCGTAGTATTTTGATAAGGGAATTAAAGTATTAACTGCACATTAAATGATAATAAAAAGTTAAATATGTAAAGGTATTAGAAATTAAAATTTCATTTTATTCCTACTAAACATTCATTTTAACACAAATGATGTATAGATAAGGGTAATCCATCTTTTCACTGGTATTACTTTCTAAATAACACGTTACTGAGTTTTTAATACGTAAAATAACTGAAACTTCATCTAATTAGAAACAAATTGTCATCTTTACAACTCATACAGAAATAATTATAAACACTAGGGGTCAGGAGCCTTTAGATATTACCTACCAAGCCAGCAACTTTTGTCTTCCGCGCAGGTGAGAGAGGAAGGGGAGTGAAGGAAAGTGGCATCTCCACTGGCCAGGAGGTGGGGGGGTGGGGGCAGGCAGGCAACTCACGGGACAGTGGGAGGCGGTGATCAGGTACAGCGCTAGATGGTACAGCACACTTGTAAATCCTATCTACACGCATCTGGACTAAAATCACCATCTCCATCATCAGTGAGAGTCACTTTTCCTCCAAAAGGGGGAAATAAGACAGAAGCAAACAGATGAAGGCCTAAGGCCTCAGTCAAGGCAATAATATATGCGGGTCAACTTGTAGAACTGAGTAAAAGGTCCGAGTCTGCAGATGAGGAACAACCTGAATGCTCAGGAAAAGCTCACATTGCTTTTTCTGGCTCTGACACTAACTAGTCTCTGAGAATGAGAAGGTCATATAGAACTTCTATGGTCCTCAATTTCTTTATTCATAAATTGAGATGAATGGACTTAACAGTCTTCCAGGTCAGCTCCATTTCTAAGATCCTATAATTCCACAATATAAGGTTTTACTATGCGTTTAAAAATTTACTGTTAAATATCATGGGATAAATAATTGATCAAAACAGCTAAACAGATGCACTTTACCTCATTAGGACTAATATCAAAATTGAATCATTAATAGTCATTTTTCACAGCTAGATCAAACATCAGACTGTAGTCATGTTTAAACTATACTTCCTGGTTCAATGTGGACATGCAGATTCTCTGGAGCTTGAACTGGGATTTGGTAAAACCACCCAATCTACCAGAAACCATCCTTCTTTTCAGCATTTATTGTTACATGTAGGTTCTTAGGTATTTCTCTCATCTGATGAGAAAATATAATAGCATTTTAATAAATGTGTATAAGGAGGTACATAGGTAAGCAAACTCATTTAAACCTTATATACTCAAAACACAAAGGTATATAAGATATGAACTGCAGACCAACCTCTTTCCTGTGGCATTGGTGACTGGCTCAAGGCAGGATGAGAACTGGATTCTGACTGGCTCCCAGGTGGCTGAGGGGGCATCTGACTTCCTGTAAAAACACAGGAGAGGAAGTGGGGATAGGGAACCTTCTGCATTAATGTTGCAATTGCGCAAAACCAAGACACAGTTAAATGTATTTAATCTTCATGATCACAAAGGTATCGCTCCACAAAGAAAAACATACAGCTCAAAGAGAGTGATATTTTATACTTTTTTTTGTAAAACAAAGAGGAAACATGCATAAACATATTTATCAAATCACCTCCTGAAAAGTTCAATTTTCTACTGTATGAGTTCCCACATTCACAAATCAATCTACAAGCTCAAATCTCTTGACACACACTTCTACAATACATTTAACAAAATTCCAGACTGATGAAGTCAACTCAGACTCCCAAGTTTAAACTAGCTTCTAAGTGGGCAGTCAGCATAGTGGCCAACAATCTTTTATGAGTAATATTTACTTAATATAGCAATAACAACTGATTTCTAAAAAACTTCTAAGTCAATCAGAGATTCAACAAAAACTTAGAAGGAAAGCTCAATTAAAAGACACACAACTATAAAATATAGTGTACATTATCACTAAAGAAGAAACACTATTCTGCATCTTTTAATCTTTATTGCTAATAGAGCAATAGCATCTATTTACCAACTATTTGATTTCCATTTAATTTTTGCTTTTTGTCTTTTCAAGCTATAAGGTAAACGCCATGAGACAGGAATCAAGTCGTTTACTCCTTTAGTCCCTCCATCAGCATAACAAATAGTTAATAAATCTTTGTTATTTCATGGTCCTTAATCTGAGAATAGGAATTAAAGTAAAACACTTTAAACTTTATTAAAATAAAACAGAAAATTTTATTTTATTAACTAAAGGCAGTGAATTATATGAGATCTAGAGACAAGATTTTTAAATTTAAGAACAATCAGCTCACTTTCTGCCTCAGAAGTATAGATACATTTCTGAGAGTAAAAGTATTATAGAGTAACAAAGGCAGTTGAATTTAGCATAATCCTCAAAGCACTGTTTAACCATTCATTTACTCTTAAACATCTGCAGTAAATTAGTATTAGTACCAAATAAATAAAGCAAAAAAACTTACATTTTGGGTAAAAACAACTTCTGGGGTAAACACTGCCATCAACTCGGCTACAGATACACAAAAGTTGCTGTGTGTCGACTCAGGGTCATGTGCTTCCTATGAAATATCCTACGGCCCCTAAGCTCCAGTCCATTTAGAAATTTAAAGCAGCCAAATACTGACTTTTTAAAATGTCACTGGGGAATCATTTGCAGTAAGATAGTAAGTGCTTACATTATAATGATTGTTTCTACATGACAGACTGAATTCATAGACTCATGACAGTTAAAACACACACACACACACACACACACACACACACACAACAGTAATTCTATGTTAATACAGGACACCACTGCTTACACTATACATGTCCCAGGCACTGCTCTTATATACCATATTTCAAGTAAACATAAAAAAGGCTGTAAGAATGCTCATGAATTTATAAAATACTGCCATATCCAAGCAACAATAGTGGTTGTCTGGTGCATTTCTAAGAGATCTCTCTTTAAAGCGATGAGTTATCTACTCATTTACTAAATCTGTCCTTTAAAGAAACAAAGAGTCTTTTCATGGTAACGATAGACTTGCCCAAACTGTTTTAAATTCTCCATTTGCTTTCAATCCCTGTTTTTCCATCGGTAGTTTCATAGTTACTAAGAAATAACTTCATCTCCCATTAGCACAGCTATAAGCATAGTCACAGCATATGACTGTGACATGATCAGAAAACATGTTTGAGAAACATAATACAGATGATCCATTTCTGTCCACTCTCCATATAAAGAAGACAATTCAGAGGTTTTTGAACCAACTGAAATGACTAAACACCTCTTGAACCATAGATTTCTATATGTCAAATGTATGATCTTAAGTAAAACCTTTTAAACAAAGTGTGGTAACTATTTTAAAAGAGAATGTTTTCATATGTAGTAAATAAACCAAATTCATGAGAAGGCTTTAACAGTAAAACTCAGTGTTTAAAGAAAGTCTCAATTTCCCCCTAGTCTGTGTCTATGATGATGTAAGCACAATGTGGTGATGTAAGCACTATCTGTGAGGTAGAACAAATTTCACCATTTCACATAGGAGGTATTACTCTTAAATGGCTATGTACACAATACTGTCCAAAATTTTTGGTGCAACAAACTAAAAAATGAAACATCAGTAAGTGACTTTAATGTCTGCTTTTACCAACTTAAAATTCTAAGCACAAGTTTATATTAAAATTTTTTACAGAAGAGCTCTTATGTGTAATTAATTGAAGACTCAGAGTAAAGCTATAAAGCTAGTACAAGAGTGCTGTGCTCAGTCATGTCCGACTCTTTGCCAGACTCCTCTGTCCATGGGATTCTCCAGGCAAGATTACTGGAGTGGGTTCTTAGTTCCTGCCCCAGGGGATCTTCCCAACCCAGGGATTGAACCTGCATCTTTTACATTTCTTGCATTGGCAAGTGGATTCTTTATCACTAGCACCACCTGTATAAGGGGCTGTCATATATCCTTAGCCCACCTCTTCTAGTGATCACATCTTATAGAACCTTTATATAATTGTCAAGAGGAACTTAAAATGGTAAGAAATTACTAAAGATATTTGAATTTTACCAATTTTTCCAGTCAGGGTGCTTCTTTTTCCATTCTAGGGTCTCATATTGCATTTAGTTGTTATTTCTCCTTGGTCTCCTTCAGTCTAAATCTGTCTTTCCTTATATTTATGACCTTGATGCTCCTGAAGAGTTCAGATCAGTCGTTTCGTAGAATGTTCCTCAATTTGGCTTAGTCTGTTATTTTGTCAGGATTGAAACAAGGCAATGCATGTTGGGACATGTACAACAAAATTGTTGTGCCCTTTTCAGTTCATTCTACCAAGAGGTTAATGACAATGATGTTTCATTTGTGGTGACTTTTGCCTTGATTACTTGGCAAAGCTGTTGTCTACCAAGCTCCAATAAAAAGTTACTGCATTTTGCTCTTTGTAGTTGATGAATATCTTAGGGGAGGTATTTGAGACTCTGCAAATCCTGTGTCTCCTCAATCTTGCACCCACTAATTTTAGCATCCATTAGAGAATCCTGTCTGCAGCATTTATTATAGTTGTGCTTGCTAATGGTAATTCTTTATTTTCTTCTTTCCTTCCACATTTGTGAATGGGAATCTATTATGAGGAAGAATTAGCTCTTCTTCTCCACTTGTTTATGTATTTATTAGACTGCTTCTATCCATATGGACTTGATGTGGCAGACACATCACAGAATGACTTCCGCTGAGTCAAATTCTTATGTAATCTCCACCTTTTCATTGAGGGCAGAACCTGTGACTTGGCTTCTAATCCAAGAATATAACAGAAGTGATGGGATATCATTTCTAAAATTATTTTATATGGCAAAGTTAAAGGGATTTTATAGACGTAATTCAAGTCCATAATTGGTTGACTTTGAAATAATCAAAAGGGAAGTAACCCTGTGAGGGCCTGATGCCAAGAGAGGGCTTAGGCCTTCTTTGAGCTCAAGGATGCTCCCGATGGCCTTGACAAAGTAAGCTTCTATGATGGGAACTGAGCTGCATGGCAAGGAAAGGCAGCCTCTGGAACTTGAGGGCCTCACTTCTACAACCACTGGAAACAAATTCTTCCGAACATGGTGAATGAGACTGGAAGCAAAGTATCCCCAAGTTGAGCCTCCAGATGAATATGAGACAACCCAACACTTGGACCAGAGCCTTTTGACCCTGAGAAGAGGACCTAGTGAGGCTGTGACTAGACTCGTGACCAGGGAAAATGTGAGATTAATAAATGTGTGTTGTTTTATGCTGCTAAATTATGATAATTTGTCATACTGAACAGAAAACTCACACACTCATGGATTAAAATCCAATTGTGCCATTACTTTGTTGCTCAAATTGTTCAAGCTCAAATTGACCATTAGCTGCTGCTGCTGCTGCTAAGTCGCTTCAGTCGTGTCCAACTCTGTGTGACCCCATAGATGGCAGCCCACCAGGCTCCCCCGTCCCTGGGATTATCCAGGCAAGAATACTGGAGTGGGTTGCCATTTCCTTCTCCAATGCATGAAAGTGAAAAGTGAAAGTGAAGTTGCTCAGTCGTGTCCGACTCTTAGCGACCCCATGGACTGCAGCCTACCAGGCTCCTCCATCCATGGGATTTTCCAGGCAACAGTACTGGAGTGGGGTGCCATTGCCTTCTCTGTTGACCATTAGAAGCTCCTTCAAATCTTTATTTTTTAGAAGTCACAAGGTATTCCAGGCTCATCTTTTATATTCCTTGCCCCAGTCCTATAATCAATCACTTCTCAGAGCTCTGGTTTTTTTATTGGAGAATGGTGTTAAGAGACTAAAATCAGGGCATTGGGGCTGCTCATTATTTCTGGGGAGTTACTGCTTCTAGCCTCTCTCAGTGCAGAGAGTATGTACACCACTGTGTACATATATACTCTATACCTCAGTATTTGTGTGTATGTAAAATTATGAGGTTGGGGCTTCCCTAGCGGCTCACTGGTAAAGCAACCGCCTGCCAATGAAGGAGATGCAAGAGACCTTGGTTCAATCCCTGAGTTGGGAAGATCTCCTGGAAAAGGAAATGGCAATCCACTCCAGGGTTCTTGCCTGGAAAATTCCATGGACTGAGGAGCCTGGTGGGCTACGGTTCATGGGGTTGCAAAGAGTTGGACATGACTGACCAACTGAACACACATACACACACTATCGTATTTGGTTAGCTAGTATTTTCCTTAGAATTTTAACACTAGGAGAGGCTTTGAGGGAATTTTTCTAATTAAAAATAGCTTTTAAGAACTAAATCAAAATAATAATCCATTAAACGTTTGAAAGAACAAAACATTAGGATTTTAGTTTATAATAAAACTGAGAGAGACAGGCTAATAAGTATACTTTTGGTTAATTAGCACACATCTAGTAATGTATAACTTACAGTGGATGGCCTGAGACATGAATATATTACAGCCTGGTATACTTCATAGACCAAGATGGTGGGGCAGTCAGTACTCACAAGTTTAAGTTCTGTTCACTAGCCATAGTTCTTATCTTACTTCTCTGTATCATTTGTCCTATTCTCATCGGAACATAAATTCTATGAGTACTGAGAACTCTTTCCCTACTATATCCTTTGAACCAGGCATATAAGTAGGCATTCAATAAATATTTGTTAATTAAATAAATGTGTGGCTGATTACTCCAGAAACCAAGTGCAGACTAATAGTTAATTAGATCTTTATAAGTTATCAGTAATCATGTAGTTTTATCTTATTATTCCACAGTAGGAATAGGCAACCTTTTTCCTATAAACTGCCGGATAGTATATATTTTAGGTTTTGCAGGCCATATGTTCTCTGTCTCAACTATTCAACTCAGCTGTTGTAGTGCAAAAGAAGACACAGACAACATGTAAACAGAGCAGCATAAATAAAACTTTATTTACAAAAACAGGTGGTAAGCTAGATTTGGCCCAAAGGTGGTAGTTGCTGATCCCTATTCTAAACTACAATATCATTAAAGAAACATTCAGGAACACTTGCTCCGAAAGTCAGTAAATATCAAATGGCATTTATTAACAACAGTGATGACTTAGAAAGCCAGTACACTCTCCAAACTTAGTAAAGAGGCCTACATAAATAAATGCCAGTAAGAATTTTGTTTGTGAACTCTTCCAAATCAGATCTCGTACAGGGTGCCCTGGATTTCCCAGCACTTAATTCGAGTGCAGTTCTAAGACTTAAATGGCAAGTGCATTTAGCAGATATATTTTTAGAGAAGCAATTCCTTGCAGTTTTATGTTCCCAACTTTTTTTGGCCAGACTGAAACAAATAAATCAGAACTATTGATCAGATGCAATCATATTTAAGTTACACTCTACCACTGTTGTGTTGGGGCAGCAGAGAATAAACATGAGATAAATAGGATTTCTACATTAATCATTTATTGAGGCCAAAATTTCCCTGGGTTAATTCCTTTCTAAATTACTATAGCATACAACTATAGGAACTCAGTAAGAACAAGCACACTAACTCTAAACTACAACAGCCTCTGGCAAGCAAATCATTCACCCTTTTAAAAGTAATACCATGCTATCTCTAAATAAAACTAATAGACAAAGAAATACCCAGAAATCTCATTTTTCAAAAGTTGTAGTGGCCAGGAGAAAAGCATTTCTTCCCTTCACACTGTTGTCGCTTAAAAAAAAAAAAAAAAAAAAAATCAACCTAAGATGGATTTGGGCTTCCCTTGTGGCTCAGCTGGTAAAGAATCCACCTGCAATGTGGGAGACCTGGGTTTGATCCCTGGGTTGGGAAGATCCCCTGGAAAAGGGAAAGGCTACCGACTCCAGTATTCTGGCCTGGAGAATTCCATGGACTGTATAATCCATGGGATCACAAAGAGTTGGACACGACTGAGAGACTTCACTTTCACAAGATGGATTTAGTTAACCAAGATGGAATAATGATATAATTAATCAACAGGGTAAATCTGGAGTTTTAATGACAGATACTACCTGATCTCAACTTTCCTGCCTGGAATCCATTCTCCCTCTCCAATTTTACTACATTAACTGACACTTGGAAAAAGTGGATAAAGACAGAGTAACATCTGGAAAGCATATTTATTTGTCTTAATAATTTCTTATATAAATGGAGATAGTTTTACTTGAATGTAAAAAAATGACGTTAAAAAAAAACCACTCCGTACTTACTATATACAAGGCATTGTACTAAATGATATTTCACCATTAGTATTTCAAGAGGATTGGTTTCTTAAAATTAACATGAAATGACACATTGACTCATAGAGACCTTAACAATTTTGTTAGCCCATCTTGCTCAATAAGGATCTTTAGGGTGTGTGGGGATCATGAGGTGTTTAGTGACAAAAACTTGGATCCTATTCATAATTTATTTTTTGAAATTAATAAGGGTAAGACAGGCTTGTTAGGAAACATACGGTCTGCAAATTATGTGAATTAAATTGCCAGCTGTGGCTGTCGTTGAATATTGAGAAGAAATGAGGAATATTTCCATTTTGTGAATAATTCTACTATGACCACATTCTTACCCTGGAATGCTGTTACAAAAATCAATATATATTTTATAGTTTTGAGCAATTAGCAACTGAATTATTCTTCCACTTTTCAAGAAATCTTGGTAGTCAATAACTTCAGTGAGGAGTTGCTTTTTTTTTTTTTTTTAAAGCACACATTGTAGAAATTACTGCTACCAATTACCAGTACAACACAGTCATGATCAACTTTCATTTTGCACTGCCATTCATTATTCAATTCTGTGCATCCCAAACTAAGACACTAGGTTGCATTTTTCTAATACATCCTCATACTTCATGTTATGGAAATCAGCTCTGTCAAGCAGAACATGAGACTCCTCTGCCACAGTCTGACTTTATAGATTTTCTGGAGGATATAATTTCTTATATTTTGCAGCTACTTCCTTTCATTTCTAAAACACAAAGTACTTGTCGTTATTGTTCAGTCACTCAGTCGTGTCCAACTCTTTGTGACCCTGTGGACTGCAGTACATCAGGCTTCCCTGTCCTTCACCATCTCCCAGAGTTGCCCAAACTCATGTCCATTGAGTCAGTGATGCCATCCGACCGTCTCATCCCGTCATCCCCTTTTCCTCCCGCAGTCAATCTTTCCCAGCATCAGGGTCTTTTCCAATGAGTCAGCACTTCACATCAGTTCGCCAAAGCACTGGCGCTTTAGCTTCATCATCAGCCCTTCCAATGAATATTCAGGACTGATTTCCTTTAGGATTGACTGGTTTGATCTCCTTGTAGTCCAAGCAACTCTCAAGAGTCTTCTCCAACACCACAGTTCAAGAGCATCAGTTCACTGGCGCTCAGCATTCTTTAAGGTCCAACTCTCACATTCATACATGACTACTAGAAAATCATAGCTTTGATTAAACGGACCTTTGTTGGCAAAGTAATGTCTCTGCTTTTTAATATGCTGTCTAAGTTTGCCATAGGTTTTCTTCCAAGAAGCAAAGGTCTTTTAATTTCATGGCAGCAGTCACAGTCCACAGTGGTTTTAGAGCCCAAGAAAATAAAGTCTGTCACTATTTTTATTGTTTCCCCATCTATTTGCCATGAAGTGATGGGACCAGATGCCATGATATTAGATTTCTGAATGTTGAGTTTTAAGCCAGATTTTTCATTCATCTCTTTCACCTTCAAGAGGTTCTTTAGTTCCTCTTCGCTTTCTGCTATAGGGTGGTGTCATATGCATATCTGAGGTTATTGATATTTCTCCTGGCAATCTTGATTCCAGCTTGTGCTTCATCCAGCCCAGGATTTCGCATGATGTATTCTGCATATAAGCTAAGTAAGCATGGTGACAATATACAACCTTGATGTACCCCTTTTACAATTTGGAACCAGTCCGTTGTTCCATGTCTGTTTCTAACTGTTGCTTCTTGACTTTCACACTGGTTTCTCAGGAGGCAGGTAAGGTGGTCTGGTATTCCCATCTCTTTCAGAATTTTCCACAGTTTGTTGTGATCGACAAAGCCAAAGACTTTAGTGTAGTCAATGAAGCAGAAGTAGATGTTTTTCTGGAACTCTCTTGCTTTTTCTATGATCCAACGGATGTT
Organism: Giraffa tippelskirchi; assembly: GCF_054371585.1. Taxonomy (NCBI): domain Eukaryota; kingdom Metazoa; phylum Chordata; class Mammalia; order Artiodactyla; family Giraffidae; genus Giraffa; species Giraffa tippelskirchi. The sequence continues at coordinate 156,548,573 of NC_137283.1, read as the reverse complement.
GGAAACTTGATCTCTGGTGCCTTTTCTAAATCCAGCTTGAACATCTGGAAGATCTCAGTTCATGTACTGTTGAAGCCTAGCCTGGAGGATTTTGAGCATTACTTTGCTAGCATGTGAAGTGAGTGCAATTATGTGGTAGTTTGAACATTCTTTGGCATTGCCCTTCTTTGGGGCTGAAATGAAAACTGACCTTTTCTAGTCCTCTGGCCACTGCTGAGTTTTCCAAAATTGCTGGCATACTGAATGCAGCACTTTAACAGCATCATCTTTTAGGATTTGAAATAGCTCAGCAAGAATTCCATCACGTCTACTACCTCGTTCATAGTGATGCTTCCTAAGACCCACTTGACTTCGCATTCCAGGATGTCTGGTTCTAGGTGAGTGATCACATCATCGTGGTTATCTGGGTCATTAAGATCTTTTTTGTATAATTCTTCTGTGTATTCTTGACACCTCCTCTTAATATCTTCTGCTTCTGTTAGGTTCATACCATTTCTGTCCTTTATTATGCCCGTATTTGCATGAGATATTCCCTTGGTATCTCTAATTTTCTTGAAGAGATCTCTAGTCTTTCCCACTCTATTGTTTTCCTCTATTTCTTTGCAATGCTCACTTACAAAGGCTTTCCTATTTCTTCTTGCTATTTTTTGGAACTCTGCATTCAGATGGGTATATCTTTCCTTTTCTCCTTTGCCTTTTGTTGCTCTTCTTTTCTCAGCTATTTGTAAGGCCTCTTTACAAATAGCTGATCCTAACACAAAGTATTGGTTAGGATCTTTTCTTTGTTGTGATAAAGGACAAACATGATTTTATTTATAGACGGCAATGGTGGATAGCATGGTGGGCTCCATATCTACGGAGATCACCGAACATCTTATCTACAGTCATATCCAAATCAATGTGATTAGACAGTGCAGTTCTGTAATGCAAGCAGCAAAGACTTCCCTGGTCATCTGTATAGTACACTGAAATACCTGCATAACACCTAAGAGCAATGGTGTGAGTGAAAAACGAGCTTTCAATAATCCATAAATTCAATAAATGTCCTAGTCTTAGGCATTTATTTAGATGTTTTAGAAAATCCACAAATTATTTTGAGTACAGCATCTCTCTGTAGGTGTCTTCTGTTTAATCTGCTTCAATAAAGGGAAAATTTTTTTTCTTATTCAGATTCATGAAGCCAGCTACCCCAGTGTGCTCCAAAGCAGACATTTAAAATCTGGAGTCTGCTCAGGGTGCAGCTTAGTGCTTACAGTGAACAGTTTACTAAAGGACTTGACTATGGACTCCCAGTACTTCCTGATGTTTGGTGTGTTTTAAATAGTATCTCACTCTTACCAGGAGGTGCTATGTCAGGGTAAGGAAGGTGGAAAGGCAGCTGTGAACAGGCTGTCAACACAATACCTTAGTGTGAACCAACTCTATCTCAAACTAGAGTAGTATAAAATAGAAAGTAACACTTTACTCTACCTGTACCCTCCAAATGGGAACACAGAGCCATAGCAACCTGCTCCCCCAACTTCAAACAGGGAATATGAACCTCGGATGACAAACCTTTCTATGTCTTATGGTTCAAAAGTTCATTCAAAATAGGGTAAGATTTTCCCAAGTCCTTACCCAAGAAATTGCAAACTGTTGATGTGTCACTGGTTCCTGAAAATAAAAATTAGTACTGCAGAGGCATAACTTGTGTACTTCTAAGGCATGAAGGTAATGAAGAAATCCCCAAGAACATGACAAAACCCTTACAAGAACCATGTATCTTCACTCCAAACACGAAGTCAAATACTTGCTGTATTATGTTTCCAACTACTCCCTTCACTGTAGTCTCAGGGTTATGAGTCTCACTATTAACGTCACTGCTGAAGTCCAACACAGAGTAGCTGCAAAGGCCTATCAGGCATTCTACATAAAAATTATGCCCTCAAAGGGCTCTACTATAAACTCTCTGGGTTTTGTTTTTTGTAAGCTTGCATTATTATTTCACTCGGCCCACTGGATTCAAACCAGAAGTTTTCTAATTGCCCTCTGGTATTAAGTACTAAAGTTACCTAACGCCTTTCATGAGGAAGCCCACTGGATAAGCTCACTACCTGACACCCACTACAGTCCTTCTGAGCAGACGCTTTCTCACAGAGACCAGAGGTGAGAGACCGAAGGCCCTCTCACCAGGTGCGTGGTTGAGTCAGGTCAGGGAACGCGAGGGAAAACACACCCTTCAGTTCAGTTCAGCCGCTCAGTCGTGTTCGACTCTTTCTGACCCCATGGACTGCAGCACGCCAGGCCTCCCTGTCCATCACCAACTCCCGGAATTTACTCAAACTCACGTCCATTGAGTCGATGATGCCATCCAACCATCTCATCCTCTGTCGTCCCCTTCTCCTCCTGCCTTCAATCTTTCCCAGCATCGGGATCTTTTCAAATGAGTCAGTTCTTCGTATCAGGTGGCCAAAGTATTGGAGTTTCAGCTTTAACGTCAGTCCTTCCAATGAACACCCAGGACTGATCTCCTTTAGGATGGACTGGTTGGATCTCCTTGCAGTCCAAGGGACTCTCAAGAGTCTTCTCCAGCACCACAGGGCAAAACCATCAATTTTTCAGCACTCAGCCTTCTTTACAGTCCAACTCTCACATCCATACATGACCACTGGAAAAACCACAGCCTTGACTAGACGGACCTTTGTTGGCAAAGTAATGTCTCTGCTTTTTAATATGCTGTCTAGGTTGGTCATAACTTTCCTTCCAAGGAGTAAATGTCTTTTAATTTCATGGCTGCAGTCACCATCTGCAGTGATTTTGGAGCCCCCCAAAATAAAGCCTGTCACTGTTTCCACTGTTTCCCCATCTATTTGCCAGGAAGTGACGGGACCAGATGCCATGATCTTAGTTTTCTGAATGTTGAGCTTTAAGCCAACTTTTTCACTCTCCTCTTTCACTTTCATCAAGAGGCTCTTTAGTTCTTCTTCGCTTTCTGCCATAAGGGGGTGTCATCTGCATATCTGAGGTTATTGATATTTCTCCTGGCAATCTTGATTCCAGCTTGTGCTTCATCCAGCCCAGCGTTTCTCATGATGTACTCTGCATATAAGTTAAATAAGCAGGGTGACAATATACAGCCTTGATGTACTCCTTTCCCTATTTGGAACCAGCCTCTTGAGAAATCTGTATGCAGGTCAGGAAGCAACAGTTAGAACTGGACATGCAACAACAGACTGGTTCCAAAGCAGACTATTAGACTTTACTATTTCAATCTCTAAAATCTTTAACTCAAGATAAACCAGAGCCCTAAACACATACAGGAAATTCTTAGCACTAAAATGTAACATTCTTAGTCTGGACTATTCCTAAAAGACCTACAAGGTGTGAGAGAGGGGCAGTGTCTGATTTTACTGAGGCATGATTTTCAGTCCTGCGCTACAGCTGTTGAGGGACCTGAGCAATGTGGCTTAACCTGGGTGCTCACTTTGCTCCCAGTGCCATTCGGTTCAGATCTTTACTCCCCCAACAACTCTGGTCAAGTGATTAAAAACTGTTTCTTTGTGAGAAATGCCACTAAATAAAAGACAAAACCTTGAAAGTTTATCAACTTTAAGTGTGAAGATATGTTATGACCAAAGACTTAATTTGGTTGAAAGCAGGAGCCACTTCCATCTTTGTGATATTTGAGGATCTCAGGAGGTATCCCTTATGAACATCAGAGACACACTGAAATATACAAACTACCATGCTGAAAATCTGCTCAATGCTGTAATCAGCATCCTCATAAACATACATCCTTTCCAACAGCTTTAAAGCTCAGGTATACAAATACAATTTAAAAGTCTTTAAGGTGCAGAAAAATCTTTGAGGAAAGAGAAGATTTGTTTGGATATAACACAGCTGGCCTGTCCTCCACCTGGAAGTCTAGATCCATAGTACTCTGTCATCTATAAGAAAGAGGTACGTTCTGAACTTTACTCCTACAGAACACCAGACACAAAATGCAGAATAGCTACCAGCTAAATCTGTTCTAATCCTTGTTTTGATGTAAGGTAAGAGGCAGGGGAGGGGAAATCATAAAGCAGGCAAGTTTCTATTTCTCTCGAGAGGACAAATTAATAAAAATAAAACTTAATTTCCCCCTTCTCTTACCCATTCTTATTCCTCCCTCAATATTTTTCCTCTTTCTAGGATTCCTTTTTTCTTTGAGAAGCTTAATATTTGGCTGCCTTCTGAAGAAATGGGTATAGTGACAGATGAAAGACTTGTATTCATCGTATAATTCAGAATAAGGGAAAAAATCGACTGCTGTGCATTTAAGATTCTAACAACCTTGCAATTTTGTATAGTCGTTTCCCCCACCCGTTCTTTTGAAGAAATCTGCTTTTATTCTGTTAATAACTAACCACAGTTGCAGCAGCATGGATCCGATTAGCAGTTCTTATGGTACAAAGGGGAGAGGGAAAAAAAGCTGTGAACAGGGTTGCCAATTTGTCCACCTGGGCCCCCAGGAGAAAGATTAGATGAGGCGCCTGCCTGCTCCCTTTTTTCCACTTGATCTCTGCTCTATACTGCCTGATAGAGACAGGCCTTTTGAAAGCCAAGGAACTTTCTTTCTTTTAATAACAGTTTCACTTGCTTCCATCCCCTCTTGTCACAAATTTCTCATTCTGGGTCCCAATACCTCAGGACAACTCTCGAGTGTAAACGTAAGTAGCTATGGAAAGTACCCACACACTGATGCTCACCTGTGTCAAGATGTTTGGCATCTACCATAGAGATCCACAGAGGAGTCTACACACAGAGACCCTGCAGGGAGGGGGCCCACGCTTTCCAGACAGCAAGGTGGGACACATGGTCAGTCCACAGGCATTTTTGTGCTACTTCTGGATGAAAGATAAGGTAGGAAAAGATATACAGTCTGGGAGTTTACTGGGATTTGAGGAAAATGGCATAGTATATATAAATTTGGGACCGACAGTAAAAATACTGGCATTGCAGGTGACATGGTTTCTACGTATTTTCTATATAGATGTGTAATTAAGCGTTAATGCATGTACTAAAATACTATTTTCTCAAAGCGTTTAAAAATTCATTGCATTTATAATTACACTTAATAATGAGAGCTTACTGTCATGATAAAACTTCCTTAGTATAAAATAACGTTTAACAGCAAAAGTGAAAGCACTGTTGTATGCTGAAAAAGTTTAAAAAGAAACCCAAGGCTTCTGACTGAAATCTCTATGTTCTAAGCGGCACATTATTATTAATTAATATTATTATTAATTAGCTTATTAATAATAATAATCTATTATTTTTACTTAAAGGTACTGGGGTAGCGGGGGGGGGGCTGGATGGGCAGTGGTGATGTGCTCAGGGGTATGCCTCTTAGGAACAAAGGATGACTAGGCTGTGGGCAAAGCACCACTCTAGGGGCACCTGCAGAGGGGCCTGGTGGGCGAGCCCAGGTCAGCAGAGCCTCTGATACAGGGGCCGCTCCAAGAGTGCAGGATATTAACTGCTGCAGCACAAACAGGAAGGAGGACATTCTGGATCACATCCTCATGTGTTTTTTATCTACTCTTTTATTTCAGATTTTAAATAAACGTTCAGCAAGTATCCTTCTTTTTCATGAATACGTGTTTCTTACCTACCTCTGCTTGTCACTTTCACATATCTGGAGCCCGTTATTCATGTGTTGCTGAAACCTAAATTCCAGCCCTTAGCTAACATTTCGTGTTTACCTAGCCAGTGCTGACCATGGATACTTAGAAACGGGAATACTATCTGGGTAACGACAAAACCCTCCCCAGAGCCAATCTGTTTCTAATTGGCCATTTTCTTTGAAGATATGGTTAGTTACTAACAACAGATATTTATTAAAAAAAAGATGAGATAATGAAAAAAACTGGACGTTAGACAAGCCCAGAATTTTGCTACAGTACTTATGTGACACAATTTCTGTATATGATAGATTAGAAGCAGGCAGGGTCTACATATATAGAGGTCTGGTTTAAATTGACAGATTCTGGGACCACTATTTCAGGTTCTGTTTTTGAGAGGAAGAAAATAGAATAATCTTATCACAGTGGAATCTCTTTCCAGAGGGAAGGCAAATAGAATGATCCCATAAACTGTGAATTGTGGGCTTCCCAGGTGGCACTTGTAAAGAATTTGCCTCCCAAATCAGGAGACATAAGGTATGCAGCTTCAATCCCTGGGTCAGAAATATCCCCTGGAGGAGGGCATGGCAACCCGCTCCAGTATTCTTGCCTGGAAAATCCCATGGACAGAGAAGACTGGTAGGCTACAGTCCACAGGGTTGCAAAGAGTCAGATATGACTTAAAAGACTTAGCACATAAACACAGATACAGAAAGATGGCTTCCAGCCATAGGATGAAAGGTTATGTAAGTTATAAATTTTAGAACTTTCTTTTCTTGAATACATCTTTATTCTAAGAGAACTGAACTTTTTAATTGGGCCAACGTTTCTGGAGTGCCTTTTAGTTGTCAGGCACTGTTCTTGGCACCGAGGATAAAAAGGAAGCAATGATCACTGCCTTCAAGAGGCTTCTGGGCTAGGTAGACAACCCTGAACATCAGGATAGACAGTAGGACTCTCTTTGGTATGGAGGGATCGATATGACCTTGCAAAAGAAAAGACAATGGAGTTGGGTCTTGAAGGATAAGTAGGAGTTTGCCAGTTGGTAACGGGCAGGATGGATATTCCAAGCAAAAGGAATTCATTTCTGAAGAAGGAAAGATCTGACCCAAAGCCACTCTTAGTAGACCTGAAACAGGGAATACTAAACTAGTTTCCTCTGTCCACTTACAGTAAAAAGCAACATGTAACATAAACAAACAAAAAACTATGCGTCAGGGTTCAACTCTCTTAAAAATACATGTTTTTGCCTTTTTTGCAAGTAGAATTTAAATGACGTGATTCTTGGATTTTGTGTTAAACAGACTTAAAGGAACAACTGTGAAAATAAGGGATTCTATTACTAACTGAATTAGGCCTGAGACTATAACAATTATTTTATCATAAAGATTTTTTCCCATGACATTACAATTTCAACTCAATTAGAACCTAGCTATAGAAAGTCTTTTTTTTTTAAAGGTAATATGCTGCCCTAAAAAAATGAGCTATTTATCTCTAAGCTTTTCTATAACCCATACATACAAGATCATAACTGGGAGTACTAGCTTCCTTTTAAAACATGCCCTTGGAATATGTCAAGGGAAGTGTTAGGCTGAAATGGATACAGGTGGTCTCTTTCATATTCCACACAATCTCTCTCTGCACTGCTTCTAGAGCACCAGACTCTCCCTATTTTCCATTTCTGTCACTGGCTATTCTTTTTCCTCTTCATGGTCTGTTACATTTGGGAGTGCCCTAGGGTTCAGTCCTCAGAATTCTTCTCTCAATACCTCCAACCCTGGCTACATGTAATAATCACCTGGAGAGCATACCACAGAGTATTCCACTCAGACCCATTAAACTGGCATCTCTGGGGTCTGGCCTAGGATGTTTCATGTAACCAGAGTTGAGAACCACTAACCTCCACTCATTCCCCAGATCAGGAGCTCCCAGACGGCAACTTCAGCTTCAGCTAGGAACTTGCTGGAAATGCAAATTCTCCAGCTTCACCCAAACCTACTGAGTCAGAAACTAGGTGTGGGGTCTAGTCATCTGTGCTCTCACTGGCCCTCCAAGTGACTGTGGTGCAGGCCAGGTGTCTTAGGTGACAGCATCTAGATCCCTAATGACTCATAGGCTTTCTTCTCCAGCCTAGATCTCTACTAGGAATCCAGGGTCTTTGTATAACCAGCTGCCTATTCAAAAGTCGCCCTCTGGATGCCAAACAGGCTTCTCAAATGTTACATCTTCAAAACCAAACTCCAGATTCCTCTTTCAAAAATTTACTCCTTCCTTTGTCTTCCACTGGACAGAACCACTATTTACCACCAATCTCTCGGGCCAAAAACATCCTGTGCCCACTACTGCTACCCACACATCTAGCCATGACCAAGGCCCCCAGCCTCCCCCTGGCTACTGCAACAGCCCCCTAATGGGTCTCGCTGCTTCTGCCCTGCCCCCTCTATAGTCCACTCAGCAACCACAATGGCCCTGTTACAGTCTGCCCTGGATCATGCCCTTCTCTTGCCTTCTCCACCATCACACTTAAATTCCTCAATTCCAATCATAAGCTACAAAATCCTATAGAAGCTGATCTTGGGTTGCCCTCTAATCTAACTACCTATCTTGCTGTTCCATCTCCCCTTCCCCACTATGCTTCAGCTTCAAAGACTTCCTTCTGTGTCCCCTGCTCAGCACTCAAACACACCCCTGGTTCAGGGCCTTCATACTCGCTCTTTGCTCTGCCTGGATACCTCACTCCTAGACTTGCTTTTGACCCTCATTCACTGAGCCTCTTGTTTGAATATTAATTTCTTAGAGACACAGTCCCTAATTATTGCCATCTAAAGAAGCAATCTGATTCCCTTCCCCCAACAATAAGCTGTTTATTATTTGCATATTTCTTGTCTTTCTTATTGGAGAAGGCAATGGCACCCCACTCCAGTACTCTTGCCTGGAAAATCCCATGGATGGAGGAGCCTGGTAGGCTACAGTCTTTCTTATTAGAATTTAAGTTTCATGAGGACAGGTCCCTTTGCCATTTATATTCAGTGTATTTTCTTCAATTCTAGAAACATGCCCACAGCATAAGATGCATTGAGCACTTTGCTGAATTAATGACTGAAAGAAGAAAATGAGCAGTTGGGCTAGTGGGCTTTCCTCAGAACATCATCTGATTTTCCCAACAGCAAAAGTGCAACATGCTACTTAAAAAAAAAAAATTCAGTGAATTAATCCATTGGCATCCTCAGCAAGGTCACATTCTTGGCATTCAGCTATACACATTTAACGTAGTTTGCAAGTACAAACTCCTATGTCACTTTCTGTTTGGGAAAGAGAGTATCAACATTAACAATCTCTGGTTATATCATTTATAAACATGCAGATGTGGATTATTAAAGATTAATGCATTTTAGGACTGGTGTCGGCATTTGGTTTGTCTCTTGCCGAAACCAATTCTGTTCTTCATTAGTCAATGACAACCCATATCACCCTGTTATGGAAGAGAAATCAAAGGTGTAAGTGTGAATTGAGAGTCAGTGATGAAACTGATTAGTAAGAGACTTAACGGCTATAATCAATCAACACATCATAATAATCTTGGCTCCAGGGTTATCAGAAGATAGAGAAATAAACATGACACTCCATGTAAAACAGTTTTGTTCCTTCCATAACTACCATTTTTTTCCCTTTAGAAAGTAGAGTAACACATCAAAAGTTAGTGGAAATCAACTTCAGGAACATCTTGACTGGAAGAACTATTCACTTTATCACCATTTTCCAAAATATAGTTAAGTGACTTTTGAAACTTGTACTTTTAGGCTAAAATTAGCTCCTAAAAGCTTTTGTGCCCCTCCCTTCCAATTCCTCATTCCCAGTGAGGAAGAAAGTACAACAGGTCAATGCCAATAGCTTTAACACTGGCAGCGCACTGCTGGTTCAAGAAGCAACAGCAGTCAGTCAGCTAAGCACAAGATGAGAGCAGTGCCAGTCTACTCAGCTCAAGAAATGAGAACAAATGGCAAACAAGGCTCTGAAGTGCTTCTTCAGTGAACAATGTAAAAAAAAAAATAGGGGAGAAGTGGGAGTGGACTGCTGGATCTAGCACGTCAGCACTTTCGTCATCGCTGAGCTTACAGAGCTGGATGAGGCACAAAACAGCACCCTGGTGACATGGGCTTTCCTGTCTTTTCATATGTGGAAGATCAAAGAAAGGAAACGGAAAATGAGCGGAGAGTTTAAACTGAACTGCATGACTTAATTTTAACTAAGAACGGGGAGCAAAACCAAGTGGGACTGTGTATTTTGAGAAAATCCCACTGTTCTCATTTCTGAATGTGAGAGGAGGATAAAAGGCTTACTTTGAAATTTGTTGGGATGGAAGAACTGGAACGATTTCTGCTTTTGGAAAGGAGGAGAAAAAACTCATTACCCAATGATCAGAACACCTGACTTGGGTCAGGAGAGACCTCTAAAGGGCAGAGTAGCTAAGAACACTAGAGCAGCTGCTTCCAATGCAAGGGCCTGGCTGCAGGTCAGCAACAGGGAATCTGCCCTTTAGAAACAGCAGGAGACCTAGGTACAGCCAGGATTCTGGCTGCATTCTAAATTAGTACCTTAAAGGGGGAGGCTCTAATAACCAGTAACCATGCCACTGCAGCTCTCTAAAAGACAAAATACATTGTTGCTTTCTTAAGCATTGCTAAACATAATTTGGAAAGGATCTGAAATTACTGTTTTGTATAACACAAATATTTTACTTTGTAAGGGAAAAAAAATACTGGCTGAAGTTCTCTTTGGTTTGTAGAACTGCTGAATCGATGTTTTCTGGGCTGCCACAGATTAAAAACACGGATATATCAATGGCATTTTGTATTTAAGAATTTTTTTTCTCTGCACAGCTTGCCAATAAGCAGCATGCATCTTCCCTCAACAAGCTGTTGCAGGATTTCCACTTCACGAGAAGCCAAAAAAGAACACTTGATGGATGTTTCAAAATAAGATTACCAGGTAGGGTGACTGTGCAGACTTTCAATAAAAAATTCTAGCGATTCTAATGTTATCATGAAAGGAAACTGGTTTAGAAGCATTTATAGAAATTAACTCATAACTTTACCCTGAGTTTTATTAAACAAGGATAAATTAAAAAGTAGAAAAATTACTTATTTAGAATGGGTTGGGCTTGAGCCCTAAGAGTTCTAAAAATCCAAGGGGAGTGGATTAAAAAAGAGAGAGACTGATTTGCATCCTCCGGTGTTCATTTCATAGGTACTAATCTTGACAAATTAGACCAGAACTATCATTTCCTCTCACTAAAATCCTTCCTGTTCACTCCAGCCTATGACTAACTCCTAACTGCAATTCATTTTTCTCTTTCCCATTATAGCGTCCTTCCAGAATCTGGTTGTCTGAATGTCAAATTAAGCAAGAAAATTAGTTTTTTTTGACCAGAATATCATTTTGTTTGTATTTGCAACTATATGGGCTCCTACAGAGATCTACTTAGCTCTCATTTTTGAAGCAGAGGGTAAAGTGGGTGAACACTTATACAGAAGAACTCTAAATATACCTTAACGCTGCCCAAAGAGTTACCTTCCATATTTAATCTACTATGTGCCACCTTCTTCGGAATTCATTCTTTCAGCGTCTGAGATTTTCCTGAGGGGCACAAATTCATTATTGTTAGCTGGTACATGGATGCATCGCTCACGATCCGAGAACTGACATGATAAAGCTTCAAAGAATCAGGCTTAACCATAAAGTAACTGGTGCTTTATGGGAGCAGAAGGGCGATCTCTGGCAAAGCCATTTCTGCAGGCTCTTAAAACCCATGATCCTTTTCAAAGGACAGCCACTTATTTGGCAGGTATGAGTCTCTGTAAGGCAAGAGGGACAGAGCAGCTCCGCCCAGGGAGGCGCCTGTGCAGAGAAGCTCAGGAGGGAAAGGCTCCAGCTGGTTGCAGAGGAAACCAGGCAGGGGGTGGGAGGTGGGGTGGTGCACCACGAATGGAAAAAAGATCAGAGCAAGCTTGAGAGACTGATGAAAGATGACTCTCCCCTTGCCCTCCTTCCTCCTTTACAGCCTCTCAGCACTGAGGATGCCCTGACCCGGCCTCATGCTCTCTCCGGGCCAGTAGTCAATCTGGGGAAGGACAAGGTGGGAGGTGAGACACGGCAAAGAGCAAAAGCACATACGACTTAATGGAAGGGAGTTTTACGTTCATATTTCATGAAATTTTATTTTGTTTCTGTCTATGACAGCTAGGAAAATGTTGACTTTGATTGGTCTTCTCATAACAAACACCTAATACTATGCCAGAAAAAGAATGGTTTGAAATAAATGTCTCTTCATCATGACATTAATGAGAATACCTACTTTTCTATCTTTGGTCCTAGTCTATTATCGCCAACAGCCCTCTGTTGTCAGAAGAAAGTGATTAACCCTACCTAAAACTGGATTTGGTATAAATGCTTAAAAAAAAAAAAAAAAAGTGGTGAGGGGGCAGGAAATCTGTTCAGGAATTTACAGTTTTTATCCTTAGATCTTTAATAATAAAACCAATGAACTGTCCTCAACAGTCTGAACATTTAAAGTTTCTATAAACAAAAATGTCTATCAGGCTATGACAGTTAATATCTGCCTGCCTATCACCGTCCCCTACTGACGTTCACCCTTCTTAATATTTAAACACTGTTGCTGCTTACAGCACATGGAGAAAGAAGCTGACAAAAGCCTTTGTCCAATAAAATAAAAATTAAAAAGTTCGGCTTATTTACATTTTTGCTTTGTTAGTAAACTGTAATGGTTGGCTCTGGAGGCAAGACAAGTGAAATTAACATCCACTAAATCTTTTGGCAGCAGCAATGCATTCTGATGTTGTGCTGTGTCAGCTTCCACTATGCGTTAGGACGAATTAGGCCCAGTGTAAGACCTACACAATACATTCAAGACCCAATAGTTTATTCTCCTTAAATCAAGGTACATAACTTGATTCCTGGCTGTAACCCAGGAAGCAATGCAATGGGATCATTTATTAGAAGGAAAACAAAATGTTTACTACCATACATTTCAGAATCAACTGCACCTTACATTAGATTTGCTTTATTTAAATGTGTACATACACGCATACTAACAATTAGAAAGATGGGGAGATTTCTGTTTCTAAATATAAAAACATCAACCAGAAGAGGAATGAGAAATGAAACATTAAGTAAAAACCTAGAAAATGTATAATAGCACTGAGGGAACATATAACATATACATTTCTGTTTTCAAATGCTTGTTTGGATTAGACCACCAGGCTGAATCCTTTACCCTAACCACAGACAGCTGTGATGCTGGAGCCCAGTAATGTGCAGACAAAGGGAGAGAATCCATGTGGCTACTCAGCACAGAAAATCTCCATCCTGCTTTTCAAAAGAACGCAGGAAGGAAAAGCCCCACTGAGTTAGGGATGTGCCAGGGCTAATGTCGTGCCAGCGCATCACAGTACTTGTTCCCATGACACTCACAATGTTCGCGAGGCAGCATGACAGGAGGGCGAATTTGCAGTGGGTGGAGAAACGGTTTAACAGGCAAGAAACAGAGTCAGCCATTCGGGGTGCTTTCCTGGGCTTTTGTTTATCCACCTCTGTGATACTTATCATTAGCTGTCGATTTCATTTACCAGAGCAGAGATGGAGAAAAATGACTGCTCTTCTTCAACAAACCCAGGGAGAGCCATGCTAGGAAGACTCTCCCATAACATTCTGGCTTTACCTCACCCCAGCTATCAGCTACACAACAGCTGTGCATTTTAACAATGACTTGCTGGAGAGACAATGATTGAAAGAGCCAATCTGTGACACATGGAGAGGAGGCAGCAAGATATAGCAGAAGTTAATGAGAGAGAAGTAGGGTCAGGGAAAACCAGTCAGTGCTGGGAATGGGAGGAAGGGTGAGGGAGAAAAGAAAGCAAAAGGCTACAGACAGAAAAATACAGGGAAATTCCAAACAGATGTTTTCAAAAAGCAATCTGAGGATCATGCCCAGGGTGAGAAACCATGTCATCTCTGTCAGACATTTTTGTTTCATTGGTTCAGACTCAGAAGCAAATGTAGACAGACTAGAAATTATCTTAGAATCTAATGTGTATGTGTGTGTGTGCTCAGTCTCTCAGTTGTGTCCGGCTCTTCGCGACCCCAAGGACTGTAGCCCTCCAGGCTTCTCAGTGCATGGAATTTTCCAAGCAAGAATACTGGAGTGGGTTGCCATTTCCCACTCCAGGAGATTTTTCTGACCCAGGGATTGAGCCCAGATCTCTTGCATCTCCTGCACTGGCAGGTGGATTCTTCACTATCAGCCCCACCTGAGAAGCCTTAGAAGCTAACGTACAGGCCAACAAAACTTAACATGAGGGCTAGAGATGGGAAAAGGAAGCGAGACTACTAAATCAGCTCTTAAGGGCTCATTTATTCTCTAAGGAAGCATGCCTGCATTTAGTTAAATATAAACCCCAAATAATCAACTTTATGATCATCTCTAAAGTGTGGTTTTATTATTTATGACACAGTTCACAAAAGGATATTTTTAAAAAAAATTTAAGAAGGGCATATAGGCTAAAGGGACGGGAAGACCACATTTTTTTTTTCCCCAATGAAATATGGCATGATTTTTAAATGTCCCTGGGCGTGGCTAAGGAACAGAGTAGAGAAACAGGTGACATGTGGACTTCGGCCATGAGAATGACTACCAAGAGGCCCAGGACAAGAGTGCCGACAGCTCTGTGGCTCCTGTGTGTGAATCGTAAAAGGGCACCCTTTCCCCCTGGAGAGCTGCCGTAGTTCACTGCCACTTACTCCTCTGGCCCGCAACCCTGATCCAGCGAGCAACTTGCTCAAATGAGTGTGGCAGCCCTGGCTAGGAACAGGGAGAGGGTGGGACTGATGTTGTCTAAATATATGCAAAAAGTGTGAGAAATAACCCAGGATTCTGATCTGCATCTATTGGTAAATTTTATGCTAGACTGCCTGCCCATCACATCACATAGAAATCGATTTGCCAATGATCTGAGTGAAGCAAGAGTTTTAAAAAAAAATGCTTGCCTTCTGTCTCCTCTTAACCTTTTCAGACTCAAATTCCAGAAGAGCAACTACTGAGATACCTGTTTTTTTTTTCAAGTTAGGAGAAAAATGGATTCAACTTTGTGAAAATGCATTATGCTTTCATGGCTAGTTCTAGCAGTCCTACTGAATAATCTCAGTAAACTCAGCAAATCATCACTGGGAACTTTATATACATGTCCTCTGAATGGTACAAGAAAACCACTGGTGTAAGATTCAGACTTGTAGCCAAAATCCCCGGTGCTACTCTGGACAGTAATGATCATGGACAAGTCTCTACATCTCATTTTGAATAACAACAATAACCATAATCACATAACAATTAACATGCACTGAATGCTTACTGCAAGTTTGCTTTATATACATTAACACGTTTCATCTTTATAGTAACCCTATGAGATGTGGTTATTATCTTTATAGACACAGAAACTGAGGCACAAGGAGGCTTAGCAGCTTGGCAATAAAATGAGGAGGTACGATGAGATGATTAAGAAAGTTTCTACAGCTCAAATGTTACTTGTAATTCCATCTGAGAGAAAGGTAAATAGATGCCAAAACTGCTCGCCAGATTTTGTAAGCGGCTATTCCTTAGAATGACACTAATATTAAAGAAATGTTCTATTTTCCATGTTTTACATGATTCTATTACTATACAGCTTCACACTCAGCAAAGATAATTCTGGATTTACCTGGATATCATGCCTCTGAAAACAAGTGGAGCTTTTGCTGTGTAATTTCATCTGTGTACTAAATTTCGCTGAATAGTGTTATCGAGCATCATGTAGAGTAATACAGGCTGCACTATGATGAAATGAAATAAAGGCCCTGGCCTTGGGCAGTTAGAATTTCTGGCATAAGTTTACAAAACAAATAGCCTTAAACATAGTTTCCAAGAAAGCTGAAAATTTTCCATTGAAAACCCACTTTCCAAGAAGTTAACAGAGAAAAATCATATTCAGCTCCTCCCCTGAAGGTTCTGTGAAGGACAGGGCTCATAAGGCAAAAGGAGAAGAGGGCGGCAGAGGATGAGGTGGTTGGATGGCATCACCGACTCAATGGATATGAATTTGAGCAAACTCCTGGAGATGGTGGAGGACAGGGAAGCCTGGCATGCTGCAGTCCATGGGGTCGGAAAAAGTCAGACATGACTTAGCAACTGAACAATATATAATAGGTCATCAGAACCATAATTCACTGAACAACTTCATCCTATGCAAAAGACAACTGAGTACCAGACTCTTAGACCAACTACATCTACCTCCACTATAACATGTGATATCATGCCCTCCAAACCGAGTTCTTCTGTTGGGTTGTGTGTGTTTCATAGAGCATCAAAATCCAAACAGTGAAATAAAACTTTCAAAATCCCCATCTAGAATGCTAAATATATGTATGAAAAACATCAGATTGTGAACTACCCATATTAGGGATCTTAAATGAAAAACTAAAATATTTTTATATCTCAGAAAAGTTTTCATTTAGGTTATTAAGAAAAGTCTTTTTGATGCAATTCAGAAAAATGGAGTCAGTTCATTGACAAATATAGTATTTTACATATAACTTTCCAATGTTTAGGTAGGTAAGACCTCAAAAACCATCTCAATACCAAAGATTGTCTAAGGAATTCTGGAATACAGAGTATTCATGGCTTTAAAGACATTAAAAGCAGGTAAATCCAGGTTTTATTATTAAAACAACCATTATAAGCACAAGCAAATATTTTTGAAAGAAAATCAAGATGCCTTCAATAAAATATATTAAAATTATATGTAATTCAAAATATGGATCTTGGGAACATAACATTTAGTCAAAAAAGCTAAGTGGAAAAGAACTACATATAGTATTACATATGTGACTATACTTCATGATTTTCCCAGAATCTTCCTGGTTTATATGTCTTCTACTGCAATTATTATCAGCAACCCTTATAGGCTCAAGTCTCTCAACCTGGCTGATAAATTATATAGTCATTTTTAATATAATACATTTCTATAAAACTCAAAACTAAGTAAAAGTAACAATATATACTTCATTTATACTCTTTTAGAACCCAAAATAATCCAGAAAGAATGATTTAAAATACATTCAGAGGATATCTGAGGCAGAAGAGAGGTATAGAGCTGAAGACAGGAAGGAACACACAGGTAAAAACAACTCCAGCTCTTAAATTGGATGGTGAGCCATGAGCACTCATTTGATAGTTCTTTAATAATTAGCATTTTTCAAATGTTCTTGTATGTTTTTATATATATATATAAAACATTTATTTAAAATATAAAAAAAGCAAAATAATAAGATGGGGTAAAAACTACTATCCATGTTTTTAAGATAATAGAATAAACTATCAGAAAATTTATCAGCAATTTAATAGTAATTCTGACAGATGAGTAAAAAGTATCTTCTTGTAGCCACCTGCATCATGCTAGCAAAAGTTACACAGAAAGAAAATTACATCTATTTGATGGATAAAAGAAAGCTGGTTGCTTGGTGGGTTTGAATGAAAGATGGTTGATATAAGAAAGAAAGCTGGAATAGGATGAGGCAACTGACAAATAAATAAACAAATTAATAACCCCAAGTACATGACAAAGGAAGCAAAAGATACCAGAGCACGAGTACGGAAAGAGCTAATGCAAGAGGTTAATTGAACATGAACTTCTTATATCAAAACTAAAACGTAAGAGTTTGTATAAATAACAAGGCCGTGAATGTATGCTGGCAAATTAAGACAGTGATAAGCATGAACATTAAAAATATTGTAGAAAATAACTTCCACAGTAATCTCACCATAGTGTCACTTATCAATAGAGGATCTTATTTAACAAAATCACTACAAAACATATGCTAAGAGAATAAGTAATTTTTTGGTGCAAGTTAAGGTAAATGTGCAAACTGAAAGTAACTGGTGATTTTACTAATTTAGTGTTTATATTCACTAGTTGAGTATACTTAGGAACTAGGATGCTTGTATGCTTTGGTGATAATTCACAGTTATACTCCTAACTCCTAATGATGGTCCCATCGTTAGGTTTTTAAACAGTAAAAAAAAAATAATAATGGTGTGTACGGTTTTATTGATGAAAACTAGGTCTGTATTTATTACAGAGTAAAACAGTAATTATTAAGAAATGAATACCTGGAATACTTGCAGGAGAAATTGGGCCAGATCGTGACTGGTTGCTTCCTACAGGAGAGCCGACAGGAGAAGGTGATGGGCCCCCAGGGATGCTGGAGAGATGGGGAGATGCGTGCGGAGAGAAAGGCGACTGAGCTGGGTTGCTCTGATCTCCTTGGCTGCTCGTGGACCCAGATGCACTGACTGCTGAGCTCAAAGTTGCTTCCGTTCCCGTGGGGAGGTCATCAATGGAGCCAGACAGATCCTAAGAAGGAAAGAAATAGCATGCATTGATGGAGTAACACATATTTGGACCAATACCTATTCAAAACACTATTTGAAAATCTTAACCCTAACCTTTCAGAGTTTTTCTAGAGAACATCCCAAATTCAGAGCATGGCCACTTGTTATTAGAAGACTTTAATGGGGTCTTTTATAAGTTAAATCCATAGGATCTAGTCTATCGCTAAAAAGTAAGTTTGTACCTCTTTCATTAAGCTGTCCTACAGCTTTCTGTTAAGCTGTCAGCACCTAGTCCAACAAACCTGCCAAAGACTCAAAGGAAAAGCATGCTAGGTGGTGATGTACCATCTGAATGGAATGCCTGACTCATACACGATCACTTCAGTAAACTAAAAACTAAAGGCTTTGGATCCTCCTACTTAAAGATCAATATTGGAGGACTGTCTGAATTTCAAAATACGATCTTCTAATGTAATAGCAATCCGAACTGTAACCAAACCTTGTGGGGAGAAATTCTGATATTTTAGGTAATTAAAAAGTTCTCTTATAAATAGAAGAGTGATGTGTATTTTTATCTGATATGATGAAAATAAATCCCTTTGAAGTTACATTGGCAGAAATGAGTCCCAATGTTATAACTTACTATCTTTTTTTGAAACAGTCATTGTTTATTAACTCTAGAAAAACAAGAGGTACCATACCAGAAGGAAGTGCAACCAAAGTATATTATTTGGCCTAGCAGTGAATACTGAGTATTGGTATAGTATATGTTTGTATTTGTTGTTCTTTAGTTGCTAAGTCGTGTCCGACTCTTTTGCGACCCCATGGACTGTAGCTTGCCATGCTCCTCAGTCCATGGGATTTCCCAGGCAAGAATACTGGAGTGGGACGCCATTTCCTTCTCCAATAACTCACTTTTTATAACAGTTTTAAGCTAAACAATCTTTAAGGTCCTGTAATTTTACCATGATATCCTCTAAGGCAGGTATTACAATTCCCATTTGATACACATAGAAACCAAAGGTCAGAGAGTCAAGGTTACTGTTACCAGTTACACCACTGAGGACAGACAGCACCTGCCAAAGATTATGACAGGAGGACGAAAGAAGAGAACTGAGAAAACTGTCTTTTGAGACCTTATCAGAGTGAGAGGACAGAACCTTTACTCCAGTCTTCCTCACGGCTGGGCACAAAGATCCCAAATGGGGTTCCCACCAACAGGAGCTCTGTACACTAATGCAGGCCTGTGGCAATGGCGAGGCACCCACATCACTGACTCTGCAAACTCAGATGAGACCTGGAACTAGGTGCTGAATGAGCCCAAAAGGCTGAGAGGCAGGATAAAAGATATTTGTCTTGATAACTTAGGACTGAACACTGCAGAATGGGATCAGAAATACTAGGTTATGGTATTGTCTGTAAAGCAGATTCAACCCTAATTGACATCTTCCACTCACGCAATTTTATTGTTTAATTTTACCTCACTGCTTACTACTGGGACTGATAAAACTAGGGCTCTGGAAACTGATGGAGGAAGATGCTTAGGATCTGAAGAATGAATGTAGACCAGGAAGTACAAAGGCGGCCACTAAAGCAGAGCTGGTTAGAGCTCTTCAGGGTACCCCAAAATGTCACAACACAAACTCAGGATGAGGATCCAAGACTCCTGGAAAATTTATCTTTTCACCATCTGCTATACAATTAACTTCTCTCTTTTTAACAGCAAAATTGCCAATGATTAAAAACATTCTAAAGAATAGCTGATGAGATGAGAACCTCACAAAAAGATGCATATTATAGAAAAACAAAAATTTCGTATGCTAAGAAGAATAACATCTAAGTAAAACACCGTAATCTTCAATGACATATAATTGAGCGTATGAGTAAGAAACCTAATAGCAGCAAGTGACTGAAAATATCACCCCTAGAAAAAGTATCGTCAAAGCTCCAAAATAAAATGGGACAAACTGAATCACGTTTTCAGAATTCAGAGAAAAAAATATATTAATATAAATATCTCTACTTGGGGCACATGAGATGCATGATTTTGCATATATTCAGCAGATAAAACATTGTATTCAACTTGATGACTGGGTTCAACAACAGTTTAATTCAGACTTTCAGAACTTTTTCTGAAGCCAAGTAGAAACAGAGGAAGAATATTATGCAAGTAAGATGCTACATACAATGTAGAAAGTATTCACACTTCAGCATTAAGGCAATTATCTGAGTTCCTTCAAACAAAACTTAAGTACACACATGCAGAGGTGTGAGCTGCAGGCTGACAGGGACCACAGGACAGGATTCCACCCATTCCTCCTGCCCCAGGCTGAATACTGGCCTCTCTCCGGGTGTGGAAGATAGTTGGGTCCTGAATAATTCTTTAAGTACCTATCCCCAATGTATTCCCTTCCTAACCTGATATAGCCAGTTCACAAAAGTGCAAAGGGGCACACCTGTGGGCTCCACAAAGCAGGGCATGGCAAGCTATGTGGGGACTAAAACTAAATCCTACCTATTCTGGCTCCATCCATAAGCCACACATTTTTAAATGACTGAAAAAAAAAATCAGAAGAGTACTACTTTGTGATAGATGAAAAATATTTGAAATTCACATTTCAGGGTCCCATAACATCTTACTGGGACATCTTATAGTGACAGCCATTCCTCTGAAGTGCTGCCTATGGCTGCTTTGGGGCCACAATGGAGACCTGCATAGAGACTATGGCCCTCAAAGCCTATAATATTTACTATCTGGCCCTTAAAGAAAACGGTGCTGACCTGTGGTATCTAGTCTGGCCTCTCATGCCTTTACCTCTTCCATGGGGAAAACAGGAGGACAGGCAGGTCTCAGCTGAAATGTATGGCGACCTATGTGCATAAGGAATCATATAGGCTTCACCAAGAACAGGACTGACTCCATATTCATACCTGCCTGGAAAACACTGATTGGGCGCCAGATAGAATTTTCCTCTTTAATGGTATCATACTAACTCAGGGAGCCCCCACTTAAGAATGGGTGGCAGACTCTGTGTACAGATACCTATTACCTAACAAATGTGCATTATTCATAAACAAGGGCTCATCATGTAAAAATCATTTGGGAGGAAATATGCCTTTCATGATTTCTTTAAAGAAAAAAAAAACTGGTAGGTGACTAGATATAAAATCATTATTTTCTAATATATTACAATATGGAATTCAACAGAAAAGATGACACAGACTCAATTTTTAAAAAAAATCATTATTTGAAGTTAAATAATTTTATGCAAATCCTTTTTCATAAAAAACAAACTGTTACTTGGAAAATTTAAAAATCCTCTGCACGATCTATAAATTCCTTCCCTGTTCTCCCTTAAAATTCTGTTATGGTTGAAAAAGTGACATGGATGGGTGTTAAGAGAGCTTCATTCAAGCTGCAAAGGCATGAAAAACATTTCTGTTATTCAACAAGCTGATCAAAGAAATATCAAGAGAAAAATATAAAAACGGTGGCTTTCTTAGTGTTCACAAGTCATCAGAATTTCAGTGCTGACTACACCTCAGTGTAACAGAAGAGTAATAAAAAGATATAATTTCTATATTACTGTTATACACACACGTAACTTTTATATGTAAATTATAGGGAAATATTCCCGCCCTGCAGATACTTAGGGTACCATACGTATAGCTATCTTAAAACACGTTAATAAAAGAAGTTCAACAGTGGTTTAAACATTCAGCCTAGTTAACAAAGAAGCTCTGTAACAAATACCCCTCTAGAGGACAATTCAGTCAGCAGGGCACCAACTCTATTCTTCTTTTATAAGTACCATCAGATCTATGATGCCTGTAAAGAACAGAGAGACCTTACTGCATCTCATTCTAACCAAGGCACCTTCAAGCTACAGTGCTTCCATTTATCTTGCTGGAAAACTGGCAGGTAAGGTAATTGCAGGGAGGACTCTTTTAAGGGGTTGGAGTTCCCCCTGCCCCAGAGCATTCCTTACATCCTCCCTCTCTATTGATGGAGTGAAGGCTAAGGCATTGGCTTCATGGGCTCATGCATAGTAAATTCAGTATTTTGCCATGACTATCTGATTTGGTAAAGTCTTGCTATCAAGTTGGGTTTTCAATATCTGACATCACTCAGAATACCGAATACTTTCCAGTACACCCAAAATAATACAGTCCCTACTATCAATGGCTAGTTTATATTTAGAAAGTCAATGCTTTTTTGGGGAAAAGCTTGTTTTACTTTAAAATTTAATTTACATGAAAGTTCCCCACAAAGACTTGCCCCTCTGTAACCATCATCCTTCCACCTTCTGCCCACGTAAAATTTTCATTCTAACCTAAGTGACAAGTACAAGAGATTTCACCGTGCTTATAATGAAATGGCATCTGAGAGCAGTAACAATCCTATCAGACTCCGACAATAGAAACACTGATGAATTAACATAGAGCACAGATATGTTCTCATTCAACATGATGGGCCAGGGTGGGGCAGGGCAGTGACAGCGGAATGTATAGAACAAGGTGCCAGGAAGGAGCACAGGAGGAATTTTTAGAAATCTATAAATATATAAAATAGGTATACAACAGTAAGTATAAATATAAATACAAAGTGTACATGATCCTTCCTAGGAATATTTTACATTCATATATCATGACTTCACTACATCTAGAGACATCTTTGGTTTTGATGGTATTCAGTTTATGTAATAAGTCAGCTTGCTAAAGGATAAATTCAGTCAATGCTGGCGATGTCTTACTGTCCTGAAGTGGGAATAAGTTAGAAAATTTTACTCCCTTGTTTAATTAAATAAGTGGGTTTTTTAAAAAAAGCAGATCAACTCTAAAATACTCTCAGCTATGGTTCTCAATACAATTAGTTGACAGTATTATATCAGCCACTGGTAGAAAACTGTTAAGCCTCACATGAATTGGGCATCTCTTGCTCAGAAGAGCCCCAAGAGAGCATGAGGATAAACACTGAATTAGAAACAGAGAAGATATTTCAATCAATGAGACAAGTTCAGGTCTCTTGTTTAAGGATTTTAATAGGGTACAGTTAATGATTTCTCACTGTGACTTCCCATGGGTTTGAAGCACAGGTTAAAATGCCAGCTCAATGGTCTTTAAAAAGTCAGTTATCTTCAAAAGCAGAAATATTGTCTCTTCTCCTTTTTAGAATATTGAGTATGAAATCCTGGCATGTAGTTTTTCCTTCTCTCTCTCCAACTAGACCCTAACTTTCTTAAGGGCAATGCTGAAGAGAGGAGGATTTCACCGGTCACTGATGAATGTCACTGAATTTATAAGCTTTACAGTAAAGTACAGCTGCAAACACTATACAAAGTAAGCCAGCACATGCAAACATTTCTAAATATTTACCAAAAATGCTCTACTGAAAACGACTGAGATTGCCCTTAAAATTTAGCAATGAATTCTTGGCCCTCTGTTTCCAATTACCATCCCAGAGGCCAAGCATCCAGGCTCATTAGATGCTTAGCTCCTTGGAAACACATTGTAAAATCACTTCATATCCTCCAACCTTATTTCGTAACTATCATTTTGGACATGTGATACAAATACACCTTGAGGTTGATATTAGAATTGAGCCAATAATTTGACTGACATATATACACAAAAAGAATAACCTCACAGTGACTCTGTGTAATTTCCATGATATTTGTAAGCTTCTTTTCAGCACAAACCTACATAACAATGTACTTCAAGACACCCACCAAAGTCCCTGCTGCTTTCATTTGTCTAGACAGCAAATGAGTTAAAAGCTCAGACTTCCGGTCTAAAGGAATTAAAAATGGAAAGGCACAGAAAGAATCCATGAACAAAATCCTACCAAGCACTAGTTTTTAGACCTGCAAAGCATCTTCTTACAAAGTTATATAAATATGTATCTTACTTTCTACTTAAACATATCCAAATAACAAGTATTTATCTTTTCATTGTATGTGATGGTGGTTTAGTTGCTAAGGTATGTCTGACTCGTGCAATCCCATGGACTGTAGCCTGCCAGGCTCCTCTGGTCCATGGTATATACAATTCTTAGCCTTAATATGTATGATGTCAACTGGAAAAAAATATTTGATCCTAATTTAAAAATAGTCACAAGCTCAACAAATGACAAACTCATATCCAAAGCCAGGGATAACACAAGGAAAATTAATGCATCAGAATTCATTTTTAGAGAGGTAGCCAACAACCAGTTTTTGGGGAAATGACTTTCACCTGATTCATTTGCACCCTCCCTCAAGCAAAGATTCCTTTACGGGTAACTCTCATTTTAAAGGGATATTTACAGGATAAATAGTTGAACTGATACTTTGCAGAAACAGGATTTGGAATTAAGCATGCTATCATAAGCAAAAAGTTTTATAATGATTATATCTCCTTTGATTTTTAAAAACTTTGCACCTAAAATAAAAGCCATCCACAAAGTTCCTTCGGCTAAAACCCCTGATATCAAATTGCCACTCTAAATTTAGAAGCGGTAAACAATATAAGTATGAAATATGCATCATGTAAGGGAATTTTTTCCACTGCACAGGCCTCAAAGGGACACTAAATTATTCTCAGTTTTTGAAGTCGGCCCAGGGAGAGTCTCTGCTCTTCTGCTATTAATAGCAGACATTATGTAGAGTAGGAATAATGACAAATAGACCAAACAGTGTTTACCATATTGTGCAAACACAGTATAGACAGTCTTGAACTTAAAAATAACTTGGTAGGAAAATTTATTTTATAGTTATCTTTTAGTTGTATAGAATTTGGGAATAATTTTCATCTGTAAATAGCATTGCCCTTTGTGGTTACAATCCTGGGACTACTCTTTCAGGTGATGATCCTGATGACTTGACGCTCAAGATCATGATCTGATGATTTTCAGAGGTGACAACTATAACCACAATTCTCTATAGCAGAGATACTATGTGCATTTTCTTTCATGAGGAGCCTACAACATCTCGTTAGCTCTAGCCCATTGTTCCTACCAGTCAAAATGTTTTTTTAACTGATTTCACTGCTTAAAATAGCCAGGACCCTTCCTGCTGCTGCTGCTGCTGCTGCTACTGAGTCGCGGACCCTTCCTGACCTCAAGTCAAAGCCCCAAACAGTACTGAAAACACTAAAAAAGATTCACATGTGAATAACTGCTGGCCCTCTGTTATTTTAAGAACAATGGCATCTTAAAGAATATACTTACTACAAATGGAAGACTACTAGTGAAACTAAAGCTATATAATAAACTGAGAATACTAAATAATTTGAGGAGAGATATTTGTACTGTCTTAGGCACAGCCTT
This sequence comes from Giraffa tippelskirchi, assembly GCF_054371585.1. Lineage (NCBI taxonomy): Eukaryota > Metazoa > Chordata > Mammalia > Artiodactyla > Giraffidae > Giraffa > Giraffa tippelskirchi. The sequence goes on along the minus strand of NC_137283.1, from coordinate 156,523,186 downwards.
AGGCAGGCAGGCCTGCTCTAAGGTTTGCATAAGGTTTGGATGGGTAGGTGGGAGGAAGTAGGGGAAAAGGTAGACTGTTTTTTCATGTGGATGACATTTTACAATTAAACTGGCCTGCACAGGTGATCTTGAACACTTAGGCGTCCTTCTTTCATGGAGTCTCAATGGAGAGAAGAATAGCTAAGCAGGTTTAAGTCCTTAGACAAAGCAGAAATTCTGTGATGGACGGGGGACTTAACAGGTGTTGTGGAATCAAGAATGGTAGGTCTTCAGCCAGCTGACATCAGGCCAGGGGCTGCTGTCTGTCATGGGTCCAGGCGAGGGGTGATAAGTGGAGAACCATGGGTGCAGGCAAAAACTATGGGAGACCATGCCATGAGAGAAGGCGGAGGCTGGAAAAGCAGAATGAGAGAGGATGCAGCTGAAGAGGCCGCCCAGGGATAGTTGTGAATGACTTCACAGGCTCAGGCCAAGGAATATGGACTTACAATTTTAGGAATTAGGGAGCCAACAGAGGTCTAAGAGGTGAGTTCCAATATTAGCAAACAAGAAAAAAAAAATACAGTGTAGTGCCAAATGAGAAATGTTAAACATTTTAAAGCAAAAAAACAAAACAAAACAAAACCCTCATGTTTTCAAATGTTTATGAACATAGATTGCTTTAAACATGACTAAAATTGCAGGTACCATTCAAAAATAAATTTGTAAAATATTTTTTAAATATCTATTTTATAAAACTTAATATATAAATGAACAAAACCAAAAGTGCTTAAATAACTATAGTCCAGGTTAAATATTAGTGTGCTTTCTAATTGGAATAATTTCATGAGCCTACAGTCATCTTACTCCTTTCATTTATACTTAAGAATCACTGGCTAAAACGATTTTAAGGATACAGACTTTACCCTTAAAATGGCACAACAGTGTCTAAAGACTAATTATGAGTAACAATTTAACAGATTATATTCTTTAACTGCATATTCTATCCCAAAACCAAAATTCTGAAGACATCTAGTCTCAGTTCAGTTCAGTCACTCAGTCGTGTCTGACTCTTTGTGACGCCATGGACTGCAGCACACCAGGTTTCCCTGTCCATCACCAACTCCTGGAGCTTGCTTAAACTCATATCCATCGAGTTGGTGATGCCATCCAACCATCTCATCCTCTGTCATCCCCTTCTCCTCCTGCCTTCAATCTTTCCCAGCATCAGGGTCTTTTCTAAGGAGTCAGTTCTTCGCATCAGATGGCCAAAGTATTGGAGATTCAGCTTCAGCATCAGTCCTTCCAATGAATATGCAGGACTGATATCCTTTAGGACTGACTTATTTGATGTCCTTGCAGTCCAAGGGACCCTCAAGAGTCTTCTCCAACACCACAGTTCAAAAGCATCAATTCTTCGGCACTCAGCTTTCTTTATGAGAACCCCGTGAACAGTATGAAAAGACATCTTAGTTACACAGGAGGAAAATGAGCTCTTGCCACACAGGGGCAGGGATGTGGGTATGCGGGCTTATGGGTTGGTGCTTTACAAATATCAACACCAGGTATGAAACTGTAAGTATGAATGACCCATGTGCTTTGAAAGCAAACTGACAAACTAACAAGATCTGTAAATATGTAAGATTTAGAGTTTGTCTACTGATATGAGGTTTTATTACTGAAAGTATATCATAAATCTTTATAGCAGAAAAGCAATCAACATCATCTTTTGCATCTCTCATGGTAAAAAACAACTATTGTATATCTTAGAAGTACAATGCTTAGCACATAGAAATTCTGAAAATAAAAGTTAAAAACAAAACAGCATGAACCCTCAAGAGACCTCTATTTCTTCAGTATACAGCAATGAAATACTTCAATAAGACATATAGGAACTGCAAATAAATTAGCAGCTTGAAAAACAAAAACAGAAAAAAACACAGCTCACAAACTGTACCAGGTCTACATGGAATAAATGGAAGTTTTGTTGTAGAATTAATACTAAAACTTCATTTTTTGACATTTTCCCCAGTCACATGAGGCATATGAACATACATACTTATTCTACATCCTTCACTGAATTTTTAAAACCTTTTGTTTGAAATGACTTTAAACTTACCTGAAAGTGGCAAAGACAGTACTGAGTGTTCCTTCACTCAGTTTCCCTTAAGGTTGACATTTTACATAGTAACCAGGGCATGTTTATTAAAACTATGAACTTGAAATTGGTGTAATACTATTTATGAAACTACAGACTTCATTCAAATTTGCAGGCTTTATAGTAAAGTCTTCCTCCTATTCCAGGACCCAATCCAGGACACATATCACATTTATTCACCTTGTCTCCTTAGTCTCCTCTGATCAGTGACAATTTCTCAAATCCTTCCCTGTTTTCCACAACCATTTGAAGAGCACTCCTGAGGTATTTTGTAGAATGTTCTTCAATTTGTGTCTAGTGTTTTCTCATGGTTAGGCTGAGGTTACGGATTTGGGGGAAGAATACCACATAAGTGATTAGGTGATACTCCTGTCAACACTAAATGGCAGTTGTTGTTGTTGTTCAGTTGCTAAGTTGTGTTGATCTTTGTGACCCCATGGACTGCAGCATGCCAGGCTTCCCTGTCCTTCATTATCTCCTCAAATTTGCTCAAACTCATGTCCATTGAGTCGGCGATGTCATCCAACTATCTCATCCTCTGTCATCCCCTTCTCCTCCCGCCTTCAATCTTTCCCAGCATCAGGGTCTTTTCAAATGAGTCAGTTCTTCGTATTAGGTGGCCAAAGTATTGGAGCTTCAACTTCAGCATCAGTCCTTCCAATGAATATTCAGGACTGATTTCCTTTAGGATTGACTGGCTTGATCTTCCTGCAGTGCAAGGGACTCTCAAGAGTCCTCTCCAGCACCACAATTCAAAAGCATCAATTCTTCTTCCAATTGAGATTTCATGATCATAAAACATTGGAGAGAGAAAAATACACACGCTATGCTCTTCCAGACATAGCTAGAGGAATGTAACTTAGAATAACCACTTTGGACAAAAATTTATAAGCATTTTGTAAAGCTGAAGATGCATTTACCTTATGATCCAGGATGTCCACTCCTAGGTTTACACACTGGCACACACACATATGGAGACATACATAAGCATAGCAGCACTGCTTCAGTATTGTAATTGTTAAAAAAAAAAAAAAAGGAGACAATCTAATTTTCCAGTGATATAAAATCAAGAGATCTATTCAGAAAATGGGCTACTATACAGCAATGAAATTGAATGACCTAGAACTAAAAATGTTAATATAAATCTCACAAACAATACTGATAGAAAACTAACCAAAAATCTGAATGTAGCAGTATGTATCTAATACAGAAGAGAAGGTACAAAAGAAAGAAGTGGACTGTAAACCTGGTAGTGGAAATTCAGTCTAGAGCAGCAGCAGGAAGCCAAGATCAGAAGAGGTAATAAGAGAGGGAGCAGCACTGTCTGTGGATTAGAGGGGAGAAGCTGCTCTAACCCAAAAGGAGCCTTTGCACACAGTTCATTTGATTAAGCCCTACTTCCCTCTGAGAGTCTTCCCTTACCACTTGGTAAGGCCTCCCCGGACATTTACACCACCAGAATGAGCTGCACAGCCCCTTCCTCTATGAACCTACATCATACATATCTACTACAGAATTGCTTAGGCTGAGTTTTAATGAACTGTTAGCATTCGTTACAATTGCAAACTCTGAAGTAGGACCACTTACTTCCAGACTTCGGCTTTGACCACTTTGACATCAACCATGGGCAACATAATTAACCTTTTTGTGCTCATACTCCCCTCATCTATAAGATGGGGGAAATGCTAGTATCTGCCAACAAGAGTTGTTGTGAGAATTCAATGAGAAGTTATACGTAAAAGAATTAGTGTTGCAGCATCTCCGTAAGTGTGAGCTCTTATCACTGGTAACCATAGAGGAGAGGCAGTGGGTTAGAGAGCCTAAACGACTGAGTCACTGGGGATACAGGGCAAGACTGCAGCGTCACCAGAAGGAAATGGCTGCAGAGTGAAGAGGAGGCAGGGAAATGCACCCTCCTCCAGTTTCCTGATCCCAGTGGGCATTGACCCAGCTGTATCCAACATTCATAAGCTCTTTAATGAGTAAGATAGACTGCCTGCACTGTGTTTATGAAGACAGGTTTTCAACACTAATTCTATCAATGAAGTTATAACAAATAAAGTACTGGAAAGTGGTTAAGGAAAACACCCATAATGACTCACTATTTAAGATGAAGTTTTCACATTTCCATAGGAATCATTTTTAAGAATTCTGAGAGTTTTAGAAAAAAGTAGAGAATTCCAAAAAAATTTTTTAGCATAGTCAGCCTGACTAGATTACAGATGGAAATGTTGTGTAAAGGCTATTGGTGTCCTCTGACCACCTGTCGCGAAGAGCCAACTCATTGGAAAAGACCCTGATGCTGGGAAAGACTGAGGGTGGGAGGAGAAGGGGGCGACAGAGGATAAGATGGTTGGATGGCATCATCAACTCAATGGAAATGAGTTTGACCAAACTCCGGGGGATAGTGAAGGACAGGGAAGCCTGGCGTGCTGCAGTCCATAGGGTTGCAGAGACGGACATGACTGAGTAGCTGAACAACAACAATGAAATTCAGTACATGCAACACTCCCCTCAAACTTAAAAATATGAATGTTTCCTCATTTTCAGTTATGATTTACCGACTCAGTCAGATGAAAGGTTGTTTTCAACTTTGTACAGGGGCAGCTGATCACTCAATACCTCAAGTGCTAGCACTAAGGGGCATTTTACATAACAAATCTTCCTAAGAACATATAACCATTTTATAATGTATTACTTCAAAACTACTTCTCCAAAGGAGGTGGTTATAATCCTACTCAGAGTTTCAGACAGAAACTTCTAATATCAATAATAATAATGATGGTGATGGTGATGATGATGATCAATCGATAAGGGCCTGAGTTAGGTCTTGAATTCTAGCACGTTTCACATTTACCCACACTACCTCCCGACAGAGCCATCTGTATGCCAGGCAATGGTATTACTGTACCTCACACTTACAGGTAATTATCCTGTTGCTTGGAGCATATTCTCAGGTCACCAAGAAGAATAAAGAGTTTTCTCTGATGACCACTTTAGTCCACCTTAAGTGGTCTCAAAGACAGTGTAAACAAATTAAGAGACAGGATTCTGAAAGGCAGAATGGTAGAATTCACATTTCCTTTGCCTTCTAAACCCTTTGAACAAGGGAGAGACCTTAATAGCCTGACTCGCAAGACCATCACATTGCTGAATTCCTCTTTATCTCAGTAAATCATAAGTTTTGATATAAAATTGGACTTTAATGCTTCACCAACCTAAAGATCCCTGGAAAGTGCCATGACGCATCCTTCTGAATCTCTGCATCTTATTCCCCCCCTAATGACTGGCTTTTAAAACACATTTGTTAGATGTTAGTTTTGTTTTGAATATTTTTATTGTATTGGGGGTAGGAAGTTATGGGGAAGCTGGGCTCTGGGACCACACCCTCGCTGGACCCCAATCCCAGCTCCTCTCTCACTAACTCAGAGAACTTGGGCAAATGACTGAGCGCCATCAGCCACAACCTCTCATCTGTATGGAGCACAGGCACAACAGAAGTAATGACCTCCCGGTGTCTCAGGGCGAGTTCAGTGAGGTAAACGGTGTACATAAAGCACTAAGCATGAAACCTGGTGCCAGGTAACTGCTCGTTAAATATTTATTGTAATGTAGGTATATAGGAATAGTGTAGCAGTTAAAAGCATACATTCTGGAGTAAGAGCATTTTGAAATCAAGTCCCGGCTCCACCAACTTCCCCCAATCTTGGGCAAGTTGCTTAACTTCACTGAGCCTCAGGCTCACCATCTAAAATAGGGGAGAAATAATAATGCCATGGTGAGGACTCAATATAATTATGAAAACTAAGCATACAGTAAAAGTTCAATAAATAGCTACTATGTATATAAGTGCATACATACAAATGTCACCATACACACATTTTAAATACTTACACTTTTTTAAAAACTCTGTTTATAATGTAAAAATACATTTCCAATAAAGAATAAAGAATTTACAAGTGACTTCTAGAAAAATATCTCACTTATAAGCTTTCTGAGTATAACCAAATCTCATAAATAGTGAAAATATTAGTATTTTCAGAATAGATGTTAAAACTTAATACAAAAGTATATGGTAATGAAATAACAAGACAAAGTTGGACAAATAAAAATTATGCTCCTGTGCACAGTTTTCACATTTTATCAGGGTAAGATATTTTAACAAAAATTTCCTCATGGTCTTCATTAGCAAGTCTGCTTGTACATAGTCAGATGACCAAAAAAACTTTAAAAAATCAAATAGAACAAAGCAAAAATATAAATACTGATTTTAACAGTATGGCCTTATGATACAGCAGTCCCAGACCGATACTGCAACCCCTAAAACTGAACACTCAACACACACAGGCATGGGTGCTTTTAGTTAAATGGGTCTTGCAGAGCTGGTTCCCCAGGGAATCTCAGAGGAAACAGAAGTCACGTGCCTATCAGTATTTCAGAGAATCTAATACGACTATAAATCTGTCATTGTTGGCAACACTGAAGAAACAGGACCGGTAAATAAGAAACAACTAAATACCACCCTGCTTCAGGTTTCTCTGCCACCTATGGTCTAAGTAACTCCATACTGCCGTCAAGAGTCTTGTTGTAAGAGTTATGTGTTCAAAATTATTGATTTCCTTTTACTTCCAAAGAAAACTACAATTTTAAACACAATTCTCTTTGTGAATTGATGCTTTTAAATCTCCCTTTTCATTTGGAAATTATAAAAGAAAGCAAGCAAGCTAAACAGGATCTTAAAAGTACCAAAATAGAGTTTAAATAATAACTTGAGTATCATAAAATTATAACCAGAGGTAAATTTGTTATGCTAAGCTCACTTTAACTTGAGAATGAGTAACCACACGGGGCTGTTGAGGACTGACACTATGGTCCACCAGTTTGCAGAATGTGATATGACTTTCTATGATCTATCCTTGTGCTAACTACACCTGTCTCTTGTCTTTCTGTATTCCATTCTCTTCTGAATTATCCTCAACACTGCTACGTAGGTAAGACATCATGTTAAGGAAAAAATGGATTTTGGCTCTGAGAATAAAAGCAGTATATTTTTTAAAGCATGCATATAAAGATTAGTGAAAGCTACTTATGAATTAAGTAAAAGAGGAGTTAAGGAAAAATGTAAAACTACAACAAGCATAGCAATCTGTTATGAGCTGAATGAGTGCCAGTTTGTGGGCCCCGGGGCTCGGTAGGATTTCTCTGTACAGTGCCAAACTCCAACAATATTGTTATGGTTAGAAAGGAATTTCTCACAAGAGCTAACAAAGGCAGAAGGTCATAAATAAACCCAGCAGGACTGCCTTGTCAGTTCTCATTATTAGCGCTGCAGGCACTTGCTTTTCTATGGGCTTCTTACAGGTTCATTTAAGTGTGAAAGTTCCTCCTCGAAAATTCAGATACTCATAAATAAAATGGTTCTTAATCTACCAAAGAAAAATACTTGAAAAGTAAGTAAGAAAACAAGTGAGCAAATGAATAAATATAAAAAGGACAGAAGCACGGCCAGAGGCAGAGCTCAGCCAGGCGTTTCTGAGAACTGGAGCACCTCCACTCCTGGCCTTCGCAGCCCAGCAGTGAGTGACCAACAGGACGCTCTGCTTTCTCACCACAATAATAGTCTGCAGAATTCTATCTGGGCAGGAAATGAAGCTGAGCTCCTAAACTGATGCTGACATGTGTTATAAACTGAGGAAAGCACAGCTGTGTGATCATTATTGCAATTATGAAGTGACATCTACTGTTAACTTTATTTTACTGAGGACTTTTAACTAGTAACAAAAAAGGGGGTACAAATCTACTAATGATAGAGATGTTAATTTTTAGCAAGTAAAAATTAGGAACGTATTATTGGGTCTTTAAAGCTAAACATTACCTTTTGCGAAAGGCAAATCTACATCTTAAGAGCTCTAATCAGTGCTTCTCAATGAAACAGAAGATTTAGTTTTGTAATATTTAAAAAATGAGATGAATATCTCAATTCTCCCTTAATCCTATGTCCTTGTATTCTAAGAAGAGCTGAGAACATCAAACCTCCAATTATCTCAATACACATATTAATTCAAACGAGAAAAAAATCTGATAAACTTGATTTCATTTACTACTGACTCAAAACAAAAACAGACTTTACTTCAGTAACAGCAATAAAAATATACTATATAGTGTCATTTATTTTCTTTTAAAGGAAAAATAAGATGAATATCTTAAAAATAATATAAACAAATGAGAAATAAATCAGAAAACAAAAATCCTCAACAGTGCTGCTATTTAAGTTAACCAAATTATAACATTTTGCCATATTTCCTTCTAGTCTTTATTCTTAAGAATGGCAAAACAGTATACCTTTAAGCACAACATGTATGCAAAATTAAATAACACACCAACTGACCTACTTGTCACCCTCTATCAAGAAAATAAACGTTCCATTTCCCTGCTGATTTCCCCTTTTATAATTTGTGAATTTTTAATGCAGCTTTAAATTAAAAAAAAAATTCTAAGTATCCTACATCATCCCCTTTAAGAGAATTCAAGTTTCCAAGAAGAGAAAGTTGTTCTCAGAGGCTAGGGTGCTGGAAGACCATTGTGTGTAGTCAGTTAAGTTACAGAAACTGGGCTATTAGGCGCTGCTGCGTGTTACAAAGAAAGGTATGTTTGCAGAATTACTTTTCACTGGCTTGCAGCCTCTCATTACCTACTACTCATGATTATCAGTGTCAAGCTGATGTTGAATTCTTCACAGAGAAAATTCTCCATGTTTGCTTTAGATACTGGCAATTGGTCTATGTTCTCAGCATTCACGGAGGATTGCCCTTGACTCATAACATTACTGTTCCAAGGAACATGAATAAATGCTGAAAAGAGGGGAGTTTAAATGTCCAAGAGTGGTAAGAAACCGAGACAGGCCTTACTTTACACTGGTGGGGAAAAGTGGGCTTTTCTAGAGAATATTTCTGAAGGAGCTAAGTTACTGCATTAACTGTAGCCTATATAAGACATTTTGAGTTAAATTTGCAGTGGGCTGCAAACATCAGATTACATTTTTTGATTAGTAACTTTATAACCAAGTAGCCCATGGTTGACAATATTAGGCCATAAAGAGTCCTCAGGAACTTACAACTGAATATTCTATTAACAGTAATAACAAGATTCCCAAATCTGACCCCCTTAGGGCATGAGTAGTACATAAAAATTAAACGGACCTATTTCTAGACTTAAACAGCTAACACTTGCTAGTATTAACCAAACTAGACTTCATCAATTCTTAAGAGTTGTTGAGGCTCGTTATTTAATATTTCAGGTACAAATGTGTTAGGAGATAAGTAATAAAATGTGGGGATAGCAAAGTTTGACTCCTTTGGAAGAGAAACACTTAAGATGGACTGTCATGATCTGTACAGAATTTCCAGAAGTAAATGAAGCTTCAGTAAACATTTACTCCTATCTTGCATTTTTATTATACAATGTAAAACTGAGGTCCAGAGAGGCTAAATTAAATTATGCACAGGTTCTATAGACACAGACTACATTAGAATGCAGTTTTCGAGGTATATTCATTAAAACACAACTGCTGACATTGATACCTGAGGCTTCCCAGGTGGCTCAGGGTAAGGAATCCGCCTGCCAATGCAGGTAGACACAAGAGACACAGGTTCGATCCCTGGGGGGGAGAAGATTCCCTGGAGAAGGAAATGGCAACCCACTCCAGTATTCTTGCCTGGAAAATCCCATGTGTAGAGGAGTCTGGCGGGCTCCAGTCCATGAGTCGCAGAGAGTCAGAAAGGACAGAGTATGCACAATACTGATAACCTCATTTAAGATTTCAAAAGACAGAGTGTGTGTGTGTGTGTATGTGCGCGTGAGTGCATTACTCTTTATGAGACCACACATATATCTACTTGAGCACATTTTTTAATAGTTACTATTTCACATTATGTATCTAGGTACATGCCTCTATCTCAAAATCTCCTGTTTCACTGAGCAATAAAGATACGACTTTGTAAGTGATAAAAAGAACAACAGCATGCAAAACCATGTAGCAGAGATGTCCCAGGATGCACAAGAGTAGGACAGTTTAATAGGTTCTTTGGTGATTTAAAACAAATCTTTTATTTTCTAACTTCTATCTTTTGCTGAGCCTCACAGAATGTTTTCTCTAGTTCTCCAATTTTTTGTTTACTCAATCTCCTTGTGGGTGAATGACAATAGCTGACACACCCAAGTCCATAAACCAAGAGACCATAAAGTGGCAGCTCAGAGGGCAACCACCTCCCATGGCCACAGACAGAAAGCATAGACATGTCCTCTTACCTTGTGACCTAACCTGGGCAGGATGTCTGCCTCCAACACAGCAAAGGAATGCAGGACTACATTCAGAGGGAATCCAAGCAGTAATAAAACAAATGTTTGGGGCTTCCCTGGTGGTTCAGTGGTAAAGAATCTGCCTGCCAATGCAGGAGACTCAGGTTCGATCTCTGGATCAGGAAGATCCCCTGGAAGGAAATGGCAACCCACTTCATTTTGCCTGGGAAATCTAATGGACAGAGGTGCCTGGCGGGCTACAGTCCATGGGGTCACAGAGAGTCGGGAATGACTGAGCGAATAAACAACAACATTTTATCACACAAACTGATAAAGCATCTGATTTTTTTTCACTCTGGCTACTGATTACCCATAGGATTCACGAGCGTGAAATAGGAGAGGAGCAAATTGTGAAGACAGACTGTTTTGTGAAATCATAATCCATGAAGTATACCATCTGTGATCTAGCACAGTTCTCAACCTGCAATGGATCCCCAGTGCAATCTGATACGGTAAACAGTTTATTTTATAGAGTTCTGAGTTCTGAAGTATCTATAATTGTTTTAGGTCTTAAACATATGGGATACAGTACAAACTGAATTTAAATTCCTGAGAACAGTGAAATTAACTGAATTTATGGAAAAGCTGGCCACATATTACATCTAGTAGATGTAGAATTACATCTAGTAGAACAGAAAGACAGGAAGAAAAGGGGGAAGGTGAGAGCAAAAGACAATGAGAGAAAGTAATAAAGGACAGGAAAATAGAAAACACAGTGTAATATGAATACTAAGTGTTTAAGCAGTTTCTGGATGAACAAAATGCGTAGACCCATGACTGTATGTGCAAAATAGAGCAAACAAAGGAGAGAACCTTCGGGCAGACCTGGTAAATAATAAACACCATTTAAGATTTTAACCTTACGTTGGTAAGCTAAACATCCGGGAAAACCTGACATATACATTTGGACAGGAAGCATCTTTGTGAGAAGAAAAAAAAAATACCCTTCTGCACAGATGCAGCCCCTAGTCCACGGTGCCTCTGTGGAAGAAAACTGAGCCTCCTTCTCAGGACTTGGGAGGTGGGGTGGGGGGACTCTGTCTTAGCAGAGTGCATCAGCCTGATTCAACCTAATTATTTTAAAAGTACTTTTATCATTTAAAAAAGTATTTTTTACTTTTAAAAGTAGTTGCTGGGAAAAACCAGTAGTTAGAAGCTTGGGTTTTGTGGGCTGACCCTGGTTCACTTCTTATTTCATGCAAACAGGATGGTGTTCTGGTCATTAGAATTAAGACTTTCTTCATTTAGATATTTAGTGTTACATATTTTGAAATTAATATCTATTACTTAATGTCAGGAGACAATTTAAAACTCTTAGATCACATATAGTCCTCAGAAAATGTATATGTACAAGAAAATATAACATATATACATATATATATAAGAAAATACATACAGAGGAATAGTTAAAACAAAATTGAAAAGAACAACTATAATTTCCCTTTTTTCTGATATTCTTAGAGGGTAACTGGTGAACTACTGCTTTTCAATGCAAAGGAAAGAATACTCTCTCACATGACACCCATCATTTCTAAAATTTCTTTTAATAGTTACATGAAAAAGTAAAAACTGATGTTGATATAAACTCCTTGAATGAGGTATGTGTTCTCTTTGCACAAAACTTTTAACATTTTTAAGATTGTTTTCCGTAGTGAAACTAAATAAAGAATGGATTGCCCTTGGTGCCCACGGACTCTGAAATATCACTGATGTTCATTCAGGACAATGGTAATCCTGGGTGGGGACTGAGAGGTAAATGGAATGATGATGCAAAAGGGACAAAGAGTATTTCCAGTGCTCTGGTGGGGTTTTATGTACTGATTAATTGCATATTGATTACGTGTGTGTTCACTTTAGGACACACATTGAGCTGCAAACTTAAAATTTTTGCACTTTTTTGTACTTCTGCTATACTTTCACAATATTTACATTAAAAAAACGGACTTCGAGATAACAACTAGTCATTTGTTGTGACACTGGGGATAATAGCACCACCACCCACCACAAATCACCCATCTCTGGACTCAGGCCTGTCCTCTCTCTTCCTGATAGGTTAGCACTGACATGTGCCAAGCTCTTTTTTCAGCATTCTCCCTGAATATAGGACCTGCTTTCAGAAAAGCAAGAGTCCAATTTAAATGGAAGTTCCTATGGGTAGGTAATGGTTTGACCCTTGACCCTACCACCACAATTGTTTCACTTCTCTAATGATTTCCCTGCAGGGTTCATTTACCAGTTCTGGGTCAAAGACCAACATGCCCCATGAAGTCAAAGACTGACACAAGTGGTGCTTGATGTATCAGGAAATAACTACAACATAAAGGCACATTTCATCATTAAAGATGGCTTTCGAATTTAAATAAAAGGAAGTATAAACCCCAAATCAACCCTATTTACACTAGCCAATTCACAGGTATACAAGTAGTGAATGATACATCCCAATTAAGGTACAGAATCGGTAACACCCAAAGTCAAAGTAGTTCTAGCTTAAAAGAACTTTTTTTCCCCTTTATTACCTTTAGTATTATTGTATTTGAGAGCATTTTCCATTTGTCTCATATTTTGCTTTAATTTTCATTAATCTGAATTTCTTTTAACTTGATACACCACATGACTTTAACTAGCATGGTTACAATGGATTAGATAGCAACTTAGAGATACAAATTTCCCCAAATATGATAAAAGCTGCTTCATAATCTTTTTGCTTAAATACAACTTTATGTATTTCAGATATGAAAATAGAACTACTGGCAAATAACAATTTCTTTGTTAGTTTAAACAAACTACTTCAGTAGAGAATGTGTTAAAGTTGGTGCAAAAGCTATTGTTGGACTTGATGACACAGTAATTATTCAGAAGTGAATTCAGTTCTCAATAAAAAAAACAAAAGACATGTAATTCCTTCTAATGTTTATTTGTACAGAAAAGGAAAGAAAGGGAGAAGACACCAAAAAGGAGGGGTGGGTGAGAAAGAGGAGAGAGACCTCAAGGTCAAAGAGGAAGAAGAGAGGGAAAAAGAGAAAGACAAGGTTCTAGTGAAAGACTGGGGATTACACCGAAAAGGCAGAGACTTGACGAGAAATATCCCTTAAGTATGTTTCATTGGGATGAGTCAGGTGAGGATGTGGGGACAACGGGACATGACACTCTTCAGGCTAATGGTAGCTAAGGAAGCATTTGGAAGACTCTTCTATGAATCCAGCCAGCACTGAACATTTGCCACTTGACTAACTTTGAACTGGATTATAAGGACTCATGAAAGAGGAGGTCTGGAAGGGCAAAAATTAAAACAAAAGTCTGCACTGTGAACAACAATATATTCCAAACACAGAAGAAATGCTACAAAGAAGGTTTATACATAATTAGAAAAACAATATAGACTCTAAATGTTATCTTTTGCTCTTTAGTATTACAAGTGGACACTGCTAAACAAGCTTTCTTAAGAAATGGGCTTTAGATTCACAATGTTATAAATAGAAGAAAAACAGTTAATGCTGTTGAGCATATGTATGTAAAGTTACCTTAAAGAGCAAAGTAAATGCCCAGGCTTAGAGACACCTTCCTTTAATCACACAAGTTAAAGTGATCTACCTCAAGAAAAACTTTACTGATCAAATGAGGGGCTGACAAGCAGTAGAAGCACAGAAGAAGAAAAATCACAGAGGTTCTACAAAAAAAAGCTGACAATGGGAGAAGGAATCCAGGCCAACAGATACAGAAGATTATTGTATAATAATGGAGCATGGAGAACAACATGAAATACTTTTGTGGAAGTGGATGTGTCTGGCTATCTGATACTACAGAACCTTCACATTATTCAACCATCCCATACTGTGAGGCCATACTCACAAAGTGACCTCCTCCTGTGTAATCTGTAACCAGGAAGACCACTGCCTTGCCAACTAGTGTGGTCAGTGAGTCTTCTTCAGAGAGACAGTTCAACCATCTCTTGGTATCCTTCTGATAAAGTTGTTTTCTGCACCTTACAGAATAGAGAATCAGACCCTGGACTTAAGCACATTTGCTAAAATAGTGTCACCTTGTGATGAATCATGAAGAATTATAATTCTCTGGTAACACCCCGGTCATTTGAAAGTTCTACAAGGAAGCGGCTGTTAGGTCTGCCCACCACCATTAATCTCACACGTGTGTGCAGGTGAAGTTGCTTCAATCATGTCTGACGCTTTGTGACCCTATCGACCTTAGCCCGCCAGGCTCTCTGTCCATGGGATTCTCCAGGCAAGAATACTGGAGTGGGTTGCCATACCCTCCTCCAGGGGATCTTCCTGACCCAGGGATCAAACCCTCTTTTATCTCCTGCATTTACCACCAATGCAACCTGGGAAGTCCATACATAAACCACCATTATAATTAGGAAATTTGACTTAGAAGTACATTTAATGAGAGTTTCACATTTTATACACATTTTATTGTAACTCACGTTTAACTCACGAACACCTGGTAAGTTAATATATTGTTCTTCCACAGAATCACCTCTCACAGTAGTTAATACCGAATTCAATCCAGTTTGCATTAGGCCAATCACCAATAGCATACTCAACAAAAAAATCTCTGACAGAGAGCAAAATGGCCCTTAAAATAAGCATCTTGGTGGCACGGGAAAAGTAGTGGCTTTTTATTACTAACTACCTGTCCTCTGGTATCAGCTACCTAATCTCTGAGCTTATTTCTTCATTTGTAAAAGTGGCATTATACCACCTGCCTCTTATGTGCTGTAAAGTACTTTTCAAAGTATCTTGTATTTACTTGTTGTTAGTAAATGGTAGATACTCTGTCCTGAAGCATTTGAGTATAATCTGTTAAGATGGAAAACAGGGAGAGCTGCTATATGGCATATTCTCTATATCCTTCAAACCCTAGCGCAAGGATGATCTATTTGGTCCCATCCACTCTTGTTCTGAAATAAGACTTCTTTAAAAATATTTTTTAAAACACTATCAGAAATACAGAAGGAACAGGAAGACAAAGTCCTGACTAGACCACTGTTACAAATTTCCCTTGGTACCCCAACTTTACATACTTTCTATGAGAAGTTTTAAAAGCTCTGTAACCAAACTCACATCAACAGTAATTTACAACAATTCACAGAAGGAAAAACAGAAATGGAGGTAAGCACAATAGCAACAGAAAGTAAAAGCAATCACCCAATGCTGTAGTGCTGTACTTGGAAAAGGAGAGCCAGCTTATCACGACTGCTTTGTCAAACCTTTGGCTATCTCCAGAGAGTGGCAGTAAACAGGGCCTATTTTTAGCTCCTTCCATACTTACTGTCTTTCTCTTCTCACTGCAAACTCAGTGTTTATTAGCTGCTGGAAAAATTTACTATGATGTCTTTCTCATAAAAATATTTTTCTACCTACAACATGTTGCTGACTTGGCAAGACTATAGCATAGACACTTCAATTTAATTCTCCTTAATTGAGTGGTATGAAAAACAAATACAAATTTTCTATGTTATGAAAAAGTACAGAAAGGGTTTAGTCACCTATCTGTTAAATTTCTGGACCATCATTTAAGGACTGGGACAGAGATGACACTCTGAATAGATGAATTAGGGTCACCAGATAAGATACAGGAACCGAGTTAAATTCGTATTTCAGATAAAAAACAAATAATTTGTTAGTATTAAGTACATGCCATGGAATATTTGGGACATATTTATATGAAATACTAAAAGTTTATGCATTTAACTGGTGATCTATACTTATTTTTTAAATCTGGAAACCCTCAATAGATAGATGGAAAAAGTCGTAATTCATAAGCCCAGTGCCCAGCTCCACTATCAGCTGTCTGATGTTGAGCAGGTGACTTAGACCCTTGGCGCTTTTGTCTTACTCACTATGAAACAGACATACCCACCACAGCTCCCTTACAGAGAGCAGCAGCAGCAACAACAAACAGTGCTTCTATCTGCCAGGTACTACTGAAAGTGCCTTTCAAAACAAATTCACTCAATTTTCACAACTTTTGAGGTATATACTATTATAATTCCCATTTAACATTTTACTGCTATATATTTTATTACTCAAAGAGCTAACAATGTAAATTCAAATGCAGCCAGGCTCCAGAGTCTTGGCTCTTAATTTACCACTATAAAAATGAAAATGATAAAATGTATGCAAAAAGATACAAAACAGAAGATGTTCTTAATACTGTTAAATAATTAGAAGGAATTAAGCTGCGGTAGAAATAAATATGATCTATGCTGAGGAACAGCCTGAGTAAAGAGCTCTAGGAGGAGAGACGCAGCCCACCACCCTCTGCTGTCCAGAGGCTTGCCACGGCACAGAAGGCGGGGTTGCTCCCCTCTGTACCATTTTTCAAGAAGGCTAAAAATGAAAAAGACCAGCAGCTCCATGGGGAAGAAGCTGTAAAAGATCATTTATGAGTTAACTAACCATAGATGGACAAAATTAACCTTGGTGTGGACAAGGGATTTGTTGAGATGGAAAGGAAGGACATAGCTCAGAGAAGCCAAGAAGAGCAAATTAGCAGGGGGTTAAGGACTGAATCAAAAATGTGTAAAATAAGCCGTAATTAGATATTTATTACCATCTCAAGATTGTGACTCTGCTAAGGCAGCATGTGAGGACTCTTGAAAGTGATGAGAGAAATGGAAAAATACTTCAGATTTTGCTTTAAAGATAATAAAATGCTTTAAAAATAAATTTAAAATTGTATTTGTAATCAAGTTGAAACTTTCATTTGTGTGAATTTGTTTTTAATGAAAAGTGTTATTTAAGAAAAATTACTATTGAAGTCACTGAGTATTGGAAAATGACTTTTTTTCCTTTCAGTGACTATAGATCTTACGATTTTACATTTATTAATCAAAGTATGTAATATCTGAGTTCATATAGAGAGAGTATTCAATAAATAATTCACTTACTCTTGATACTTACCCACTCTTAAAAGATATACATATGCATACTATACATTAGTATAAAGCAAAAATTGAATCTTCTCTGCTTTAATGTTACATTTGTTTATGAATACAAAGCTGAGATGTACTATACATACTATACTTTAAGAACTGTTTTCATCATCTGATGGGCTGTCTTTACAGATGTGAACTTATCAGTGTTCTGTTTAGTGTTAGTATCTAGACAAGGAGTTGGCAGCAAAGTTCCTGTTTCTCTAATTACATTCCTTTCCAAAAGTTCACCCTGCCTGGGTGTCCAGGTAATTGCAATTAAGTCAGGAATCTGGTAATTAGAAATTCAAGTGCCCTGCCAGGAACAATACACATCCTCTTGACGTGCTGCCCACAAGACCTAATTCACTTGGAAAGGACAGACACTGATGTGAAGTGGCAGTGTAGATGTTGATTAAGCAACAAGCACTGAAATAAATTTCTCCTTTCACCACTCTCCCTCAAACCAAATGCATTATATCTCATTTAAACCCCTGCAAAGCATTTTGTGAATTTGGAAATATGTAGTCAGAATCACTAATACTCAAAAAAGTTCTCTCACAAAATCTGCCCAAGATAGGAAGCAGATTTCCAGGCTACCATTGCAGCCAGGCAGCAGTCAGGGAGACAAGAGTCACTTGCATTGCTCTTCAGTACACCCCAGGCTTTGCACAGAGCCCAGCCCACTGAGAACAATTCACAAATGTTGAGTGAATGAGTCTCCGAGCTCGCCAACACTCTAATCCCAACAAACTTTTTGTAAAATTCAAGAATAAAGATTTCTTTAACTTACCAACTGACTAATTTCCATTAATCGGACTCTATCTACAACAAATCTCATATTTTATAGTATACTCTTGAGCATTTGCAAACAAATTCACTACACAATGAAAGTTTCAGGCAATAAAGCAAAGAACAAATATGTAACTCAAACTATTTAAGAAGCAATGAACTGACTGAGCTGATTATTTTGTCAAACTATTTTCTAGCTAATGGAGTCATTTCACCAGTTTCTTTTATTTCTGACATGACGTAAATCTATTATATAACAAGCTGCTATAAATAATAATGTAAAACTTTCATTTATATATTAATTTACTCTTGTCCAAGCATTTTCATATTTTCTTATTTAATTCTAAAAAGTTGAAGCTATCCAACCAATCCATATATCTTCTCCAAATCCAGTCTTTCTTATGTCAAGAGATCCTGTTGACAAACGAATCTTTTTTTTTAAACCCGTTTCCAAGCTGTAGCGCCTCTGGTTACATCTCATCTTGCTATGAGTGACTAAGTACAGTATAGTACAGTACATCATGCTAAAACATGACGCAACATCGAGGCAAGTAAAGCCCTCCAACCTCTCACCTACAAAAGTCATTCACCCCAGCTAAATCTGTCTATTCATTCCTGTCTGTCTGTGATGCTTCGCCAATGGCCCCAAGTCAAATGTCCTTCAAGGCCATAGCATCCTCACCACATGGCACTTCCCTGCTCATGGTGCCCTGGTGTGTCATAACCAGTCAACACTTGTCATGGGCTTTACCGCCTCATTTCTCCAACTGCTTGGGGGAGTCAATGATGGCTAGAACAAGGTCTCACATCCTTAATGCCCAGCAATGAGTGAATGAAACAAGAACCCATGTGTAACAGCTGTCTCCTCTCTGATCATGAGGCGGGCTCTTATTAAATATGCCATCGAAAAAGGTGGCCTTCAGAGTGGTGGGAAATGAAAGCCAAGTCTAGCACAGAGAAAGCAGTGCAAAGAACAGATGCTGACAATACTTTAGAGAAAAGCCTGGTGTCATCCAAGGAGGCATCTGAATCTGTCTGAACTCCCTACTGGAAGGGTTGGTGTACAGGGAGCCCTGGCAGTAGCTGGAACAATCTTTGCCACTTTAGCTTGTCTGTAAGTAGTATTTGTCTTGTTATACTAGGCCCACTGCTTTTCTTAAGTGCTGTACAGCTCATCTTGTGGCTACACATATTTGCAAAAAGGTATGAATTTGTAAAATACTCCACTGAAACTCAAAAAGTTCTGCAAAAGGAGCAAAATCAATTAGCAAGTTTTATGCCAACATTAGTAATTCCTCTGTAATGTTAGAAAGTCATCCTATTCTAGTTATGATGGATGTTGTTGCCATCATCAACCCTATCTAAATATAACCCTCCTAACTTTTATTTGATTCTAGAAATAAGTGCAGTAAATATTTATTACTTTTTAATATTTATTGTTGGCTGCGCTGTGTCCTCATTGGTGCATGAAGGCCTTCTCTAGCTGTGGCAAGCAGAGGCTACTCTTCAGTTACAAGGTGTGGGCTTCTCACTGCGGTGGCTTATGCTGTGGAGCAGAGCTCTAGGGCATACAGGCTTAGCTGCCCTGTGGGCATGTGAGATCTCCCCAGACCAGTGATGGAACCCATGTCCCCTGCGTTGGCAAAGTAAAAGTGAAAAGTGAAACTGAAAGTCGCTCAGTCGCGTCCAACTCTTTGTGACCCCATGGACTATACAGTCCATGGAATTCTCCAGGCCAGAATACTGGAGTGGGTAGCCTTTCCCTTCTTCAGGGGATCTTCCCAACCCAGAGATCAAACTCGGGTCTCCTACATAGCAGGCAAATTCTTACCAACTGAGCCACCAAGGGAAGCCCAAGAGTACTGGAGTGGGCAGCCTATCCCTTCTCCAGGGGATCTTCCTGACCCAGGAATCGAACCGGGGTCTCTAGCACTGCAGACAGATTCTTTACCAGCTGAGCTACCAGGGTTGGTAGGTAGATTCTTAATCACTGGACCACCAGGGAAGTCCAATATTTATTGCTTTTTAAAACTAAAGTTTTTTGTCACATTTCCAAAGTAACTTTAAAACATCATTATATTTGCTTCATATATACCAGTTTAAATTTTTGGCTCAAGAGAATTCCTCTATCAAAAGGACTCAAATCAAGTGAATAGAAACCCTATTTAAAATATATTATTTTTTTCTAAAGGAATTTTGAAAGGAAGCAGGTATGGTCAAAGATAAATTCAAAATATCTTTATGTGGGTACACAATGTTAGTAGGATAAGTTAAGATTGATTTACAAAAAAGAAAAAAGGTAGTTTGTATTTTTTATGCATCATATCTGGGCCTGATCCATAGAATTCATAGGAGAAAATGCAATAATTTTTTAAAAATTAAAACTTGATCTTCATAAGCCAAAGTTTCTTATTTACTCTAAAAATGACTAGTCAAATTTGAATGTCAAAACATTTTTATTTAATAGTGAATAATTTTTTTTTCCTTCTTTAGTAGAGTTAGTGGTGCAAGTCTATAAAACTAACCAGAATCACCACACTTGGTTTTCTAAATCAGCACGCCTGTGGAAATCCTTGAGGTCATAACCAAGCATATCCACTGGAAGAAGAAATTGAAGTAATCAAAACCTTGCAACAGAAGCACTAGAAACAGCCATGCAGAGCATTCTCCACCTGCCTCAGAAGTACATCAACTGCACAGTAGGAGTCCACAGGAAGAAACTACTCCTGCTCTAGAGCAAAGCCTCAGGAGCTAATAATATGAGAAATAAAACTGCTGTTATGATGGATCACTCTGTTAAAGGTGCTCATCGTTTATTTTCAACATTGTCAGTCAAACATGTTCTATTATACCCCACTTTCCTTAGAACTGCATTTTTAAAAAAATTCACATTAAAGATACTTTGAGTACATGCAGACAAAACCTTCTCATCCCTAAATTCTGACAGCAAATGTG
Organism: Giraffa tippelskirchi; assembly: GCF_054371585.1. NCBI lineage: Eukaryota > Metazoa > Chordata > Mammalia > Artiodactyla > Giraffidae > Giraffa > Giraffa tippelskirchi. The sequence goes on along the minus strand of NC_137283.1, from coordinate 156,502,010 downwards.
AATCCGTACCTGTGGTAGGCAGAATTCTAGGATGGCCCCTAAGATTCTTAATGCTTAGTGTAGGTACTCTGCATAACTCCCTCCCCTGGAGAGAGACTGTGAATGTGACCAATAACATTCCAGGCTATGCTACTTTACAGGGCAGAAGGGATTCTGCGGATGTAACTAAGGTCCCTAAGCAGTTGGCTCTGAATTATTAAAGATTATCTTCAGTGGGCCTGACTTAATCAGGCAACCCTTTAAGAGATGTGGGAAAGATCTGAAGCAACTCTCCTGGCAGCAAAATGTTGTGCAGAGGGCCATGTGATGGGGGAATGGTTCATGATTGACGTCCAGCAAGACAATGGGGACTTCAGATCCAGAGCCACAAGGAAGTGACTTCTGTCAACAATCAGTGAACCTGGAGGAAGACCTGTACCTTAGATGAGACCTCAGCCCCAGTAATACCTCAGGCTCAACCCTGTGAGATGCTGAGCAGAGCACCCCAGAATTGGATGGCTGGTCCATGGAAACTATGAGATAGTTAATGTGTGATCTTAAGCTGCTAAATCTATGGTAAGTTGTTAACTTGGCTGTAGAAAACTAACACATTACCAATTTTTCTTTCCTTTCAAATCTAACCAGAGGGTACCTGTAAGAATTTTTAAATTTTACTTTTTTAAAAAGTTTGTTTCCTATCCTCATCAAGAGTGTTATAATAAGTTTAAGAAAGACAAAAGATTACAAGGAGATATTACACTGGCACTAAAGCCTTGAAACTTAAGGTAATTATTTACATTAACGTTTCTGTCTCAAAGCAAAAATTTTTAACAATTATTTTCAAGGGTACTTTGTCTAAGTTCTACAGGTGAATTTACATGACAGAGACAAGGAAAAAAACAAACATTATCTTACTGGCAAGAAAAAAAAAATCAAGACCATAATATAAGATATGTAAACAAGCGAACTAACAATTATTCTCTAGTAAACTGATTAATGACCTCTTATCTTTTTAGTGGTGCATTATTGAGGACCTGGCTGGATGCAGAAGGAAAAGTAATTCTGTTCTTTCTCAAGGAAATGAACTAGTAGTTGTAAAAGAGACCTCAAAGGGAAAGCAGCGTCTGTCCTCAGGTCCACAGAGTAGAAACTCGAGGAGCTCACTGGATATACTAACAAAGCTTTCATTACCTCCTGACATCAGTGCAAAGTTGTAGAGGAGGAGGCTGCCCTCCAGCCTTTCTACCTATGCCTGTCGAGGTGCCTGCTTCCTAACAGTCGCTGTGTCTCCCCTAAGTGTGCTTATGCTACATGCTTCTCCAGTTGTCAAACTTAATGGAATATGGAACCAATTAATGCATGCAAGTGAAAAGAGGGGAGGCAGAAAAAACTCTACTAAAACTGAATAAATTGCTAAAAAATCACTGTAGAACTAGGTACGGCTGAGACAACTGTAAGATGTAAGATGGATGGAGAGAGAGGTCCATATAAATACATCTTGTGTTAAAATGAAATGTATTTTTCAATGATTTGTTTTAACCAACTTGAGCACTCACACCTGTACTAGTTACCTCTAGAAAGCAGGCATATGCGACGGTTCTTTACCCCTTCATGGATAACGTACACAACTCTTTTCCATATATCGTACTCATTATGCAGAAATTATCTCCACAGGCATAAAAGAAAAAGCCCCAGATTAGGAGCAAGGAGATACTAGGGCTAGTGGGTCTGATGTCCTCACATGAGTCTCATTTGCTACCTTTATAACACAAGAGAAATGAATTATATAATAATGTCCCCTGTGGCAATAATTCTATAATATTCTAAATTTTATAAAATAACACAATCACATTATTTAAAAAACATTATAATTCACCATCATTAAAAAAAAAAAAACACTTGAACTGGATGGTAAGAATATTAAAGGATGTTAAGGAAATTTAAGAAAGTTTATGTTCTCTCATGTTACAATTCTCAGTTAAGATAGAGCATTTCCATGGGGAAAAACTTAAATCTAAGGTAAAGAATGGTGACACGACAACTGTGTAAAAAAGAACAATTTCAAATTTACAGTGAGACACATTACATCAAATGAACAACAACAACAAAAGCCACAAACATGATTTTTTTCTCTGACCACATTAAACAAAGCAAAACCTTTCAAATGGAGAACTTTAAAGAATCACTTTCACATTCAAGTGATGATAATTATAGCCAAGATTCAAGCACAGGATTGAATAACTGCCTACCAGGAAGGAAAAACAATAAACTGCTAGTAATTTTTTTAAAAGAAGTACAAAATTAAATCAGTTTGTATACTACTCTTTTTATACTACTGACAAGAAAAAAAGTCAAGATACCACATCTCCAAAGTGCTGTTGCCATAATCCATTATTGAGTGAGATGAAGGTGATATTAAGTCAAACATGAAAATTTAAATTAGTGTACCTAAAGCTTGTAAACACTGCCCTTCAGTGCTGTTGTTTGTTCATAAGTTGCTGTGTTTGTTCCCACCTCTGTCCATTTAATTGCATCTTTTCCTTTGTAACTTCCACTAAGCCTTACAAGATGTTCTTAATCTTCAAAGCAATCCTTAATATTTTATCTGTCTCAAGAGTTAGATAGTTACAAGTCTACTTGGGAACTCCAATAAAGAGACTGAATAAAAACATCCATGAGGAAACTTCACTTTGTTTGGGAAGGAATGTGCAAAAGAGGTGTCAATTACATTGGGCAAAAGTGATCAGCTTCAACAAAACTTGAGTAACAGAGTGTAGCAACTGTCTGCAGTTGACATCCATTCCAATAGGTTGCTTTGTTCTAGACAGATCCATTACCATTCAATAACCTGGCTGAAAGCTGTTCCCTGATAAATTCTGCTCTACTAGCTGAGTCACACAGGCTCTGAGAAGCTGGACAGTCTGGAGATAATTCAACAGTATATAAGGTCATTTTTCTTTGTTTTACAAAAAGTACAACTTCAGCTATTAAACCTGTATTCTTGGTGCTTCATCTACAAGACAAAATAGCACAGTTGAGGACAACACTCTCTCACATCATGATCTGGTAAAGTAGAATATGTCTGAAAGCCTACAATGTGGGGAAGGCCTCAGACTTCAGCTTCCAACAGTTTTCACAAACTGCTGGTCTGCCTGCATTCTCAAAATAATTACCTACTTATTAAATGCACAAAGCTAAAATGAAGTATAACACTAAAAACAAATCATATAAATAACCATGCAGATTACAACGGAGCATTTTTAAATATTTTTGTGAAATAGAGATACAAGATTAGACATGGGTGTGACAAAAGGAAACGATACGAAAGGGAAAACACCGCTCTTTCATAAATTCTTTTTCCATAAAAATACCAATAACTAAGTGTACAGCAAGTAAAAAAATGTATCACTGGCTGCCTTCAATCCTGCCACTCAAGAAGTAGTCATACACTCTCTCTCATCAATTATATTACTACATTTTGCTAGTATTACAAACATTCTTTTTTGTTTGTTTGTTTTCTGTTCTTGCCTTCCTCCACTTGCATTTACTGAAAGATATGCAGAAACAAGAAATCTAGATACTTCTAAGCTAACATTCAAAAGATACAAAGCATGCAATTCAGAATAGCTGCATACTGCATTTTGGTATAATCTAAAATACAGTATGAATTTACAAGGTTACAAATCACAAATACTATCATCTCAAACAAAAACAATTTCTTTAACAAATGTTTTTGCTTAATATGAGCATCTATTGTAATATCTCCTTCCAATTATTATTTACTGAACTCTAAACTGCACCTTTCATTAATATTTAAATTGATAAAGCAAGCTGCCTGGATCTAGTTTCGTTGTGCTCATTTCTATCTGCTGCTTTAGTTTAAGGCACATTTTCCTTTATTTCACTTTTCCACAAGCCATAAAAAAACTCATTTCTAATTCATCCGTTCGTTCAGCTTAACCTCTCTTCTCAGCAATTAAAGCACTCTGCGCATCCCTCATCTATCACACAGCCAGCTAAATAATGCATTGCGTCCCCCGCTCATCTTTTATCATCCCAAATGACAGGTATTAGCATATCTCCCCAGTCAATTACAGTGCAGCAGAATAATCACAGCATAATTGGGCGAAAGCCACTCTAATCACCAGCCCTGCAAACTCGCAGAATAAAAACTGAGTGGCAGTTCAGACAGGCCTTGCTCTTGTCCATGACTCTAGCCAACAAGCCTGGCAGATCTCCATTTCCTTCCTTTTCAAACTTATCCTTTAGGGAGGTCAACTTCTCCACACATTCTGTGTTTGAAAAAAAAAAGAACGTACAAATACATGTGCATAAGCAGGAACTATTCACAAAACGCACATACACATCTTTATTAATACTTGTGATTCCACATGTTTGCACATACTGTTAAATAGCATATAATGAAAAGTTCCACTGTCATTCAAAAAACAGTCATTTTATGGATGATATCACTATTTGACTTCATGACTAACATAAGGTAAAACAAAATATTAAATTTTTTCTAAAGATACTTATTTACCATCAAAATTGAAACCCTTCCCATGTCTACATGGTGAAGATCTCTTCTGTACCCTAAAAAAATCAGGATTTTCCAAATTCTTTCCAAATTACTCATTTGTCACAGGAAATACTTTTAAATTGAGTATCTGTTATTATTCTTATATTGTAGTAATATATAATATTTTTAAAAATTATGACATTAAATACAGGTTAACACAGTATGATGAATAAAGAAAATACACTTACATCTCAATAAGGGAATTAAAAATCAAATAAGTAAAAAATAGGAATGTGAGAAACTGAGAAGAAAATTACAAATTTAAGATGCAATAAATAAACACACATATTTTTAAATTCTGACAAATGTTCAGGAAATTTGTTTGAATACTTTCTACAAGCTTATTGATTTTACCATGATATTTAATGTGTAATAGCCAATCTAGGCCTATATTTAGTTCTCATTCCATTCTTCACCTCTTCTCCCCCTCAATAAGTCACAAGAAAGTCATCCTGAAATGAAAATTTAATTTGAGAAGAGTAGAGGGAGTTTAAGAGGAATTTCTTTGAAAAATGTACGTGGTACCTTAGTAGGCAGCCAAATAAGGGCCTTAAGTTGTAATGTGTAGATAGAAATAAAAGAAATTTTCCGTGACTTGATTTGATCACACAGAGCATGAGACCTACAATTCCCTGTACATCTTTCGCTTCCTCACCTGAATCATTCCTTTTCACATTTCCACCTAAGACCAAAGGAGAGCCACACCTGAGGTATGCTCTGGCCTGGAGAGAAGGCTTCCCTGCTCAGCTGGAGGCCAGTGCCCACTCGCAGGCAAAGTGGGCAACAAGTCACAGCAGCAAGTCCTGTGACTTGGCATGTGGGGCCACACAATCACTGCACATTGCAAGGACACTTTGGCTGTGTGCAAATGAATAAATTATACATGGCAAAACCCTCTGCTTATTGATTCAGTGGTAGCCATGACACTAGCAGAATTCAGGAAAGTATTAAAATAGACCATTATTGCAATGAGGCAAATAAGATGTATTTTTGACTTTTATTATTTAGAATTTGTGAGATTTTCAACCACAATTCTGCCAGACAATTCGGCCCTTCAACGCACACAAAGACACTCAGGCAATAATACAATATCAAAAAGCCAACTGCAGAAAAACCAGAATAAAAGCAGAATTTAGACACAACAGCCTCCCAGACTTTTTCTTGTTTCCTAATCCTGTTATTTTAAAATTATAATATGAAATGTTTTATTTGCATTATTACTTCAAGAACTCTGCATGTATTTTCATTGGCGTATCTTTGTAAATGTACCCACAGGATAGATTACTTCAGTTGTAAAATGGTAATTTTATTGCTTATTGGGGAATATCTGTTACAAGTATTTATCAGTGATACATCTGGTATGCAAGTATTAATTCAACAGGTTTTTTTTTTTTCAAATCTGATTTTTAAAAATCATCTAACATATTCCTTAATTCATATAAATGTTCTACTTGGCTTTAAGCATCTTCCAACATATTGGCTCTTTCAACACCAGTCACTTTGACATTCTCAACTGACTTGCAAAAATTGACATGATTTGGGTAAAAGCCAGATTTAAGGGAAGAGGAGGGCTTTCACCATCTGAAGAAACAAAACTGGCTTTAAAATTTGGCATAGGAGAGAACGTAAAACACATGCAATCAAAATCACCCTCTATCTCCCCTGGAATAATTTCTTTGCTTCTTCCGAACAAAATCTTAAGCAGCTTGATGTTATTAATATGGTCACAGTAACTCTATGCTAAGGAATTTTCTAGGCAAGCCCAGAAACATGTCTCTAATCATTTGTACACATCCCAATGAACAGGTGTTTGAGGGTGGGGATAAGGAGAATATATGCACATTTTTATTATTACTAGAAAATTAAGTCCTCAAGAAATAGTGCCAAAGTAATGTCCCAGCAGAAAAACAGTCAATCAATGCCAGAATATGCAAGTAAATAAGCTTTCTTTCAAGCGTTAATTCCTCCCTCCCTTAAAAAGATCACTTTTGAGATCCACAGCATTTGAGGCCATGCTTAATTCCTAATATCTTTTCTTAAAAACCAATGCAAGCCTGACAAAAGCAGACATGAATTTTGCTTGCTTCCACTCAGTTTCTCATATTCACCACCTTTAGGGCAAACATCTTTGTACAAATACACTTAGTAGATCTAGTGACCCATGCCATACAGTCAGGAAGTCCATCCAAAGAGTCTGCCCGCTACCATCACCTGACAGAGCATTTGGTCTAGAAGAAATGGAACTCCTGTCACACTAAGAACCCCCTTGGCCATGATAAATATTTCTGATTTTGTATACAATATCAGAGTGTATTCTCCATAGGGCTATGTGGCTTAGCAAGTCCTATCATGACAATTAAACTCCACAAACACCTTGTGATCATGTGATATTTCAAACAGAGCGCATGGAAACATTCCAAATGGGATATCAACTTTTAAACAAAAATAGTGTTTTCACTACTAAAATGTAGATCTAAAATGTATAGGAGAACCCTAATACATTGGACTGAGCCACATGAAACTGCCAACACTGGACCATTTTTGAGCTGTAAAAATGTCAATTCTGTAAGATTCAATCTAATCTATAGTTCCAGTACTGGGAAGACTAAAAATAAGCATTGCTGTAATTTTGTATAAAGGGCACTGGCCTGGGAGGCAGAAGCTTGAATTTTTTCCTCTTTGCCACTAAAAAGGGCCTAAATACAGTCATGTTATCTCCCTCAGCCTTATTCAGTTTGAAAAGAAACAGATTAATATTTTGGATTACTTTTCCTCTTTGAGAAAACAAAGAACAAATAACTGACCCATGAATTTAAGGCTCTATAATTAGTTAAGGTGGCTTGAAAGGAAGTTAGGACAGAAGATTAACGATGGCAGAAAATCAAATCCCTATACTTTGTTTCTCTTTTAAAAATTTGGCCTGGCTGTATTTCATTGGTAAAATATGTTCTTGGACAAAATGTCTCATTTTCCCAAGACGATGACAAGAGCTTCAACTAGCAGACACAGGGAGAAATCAGAAGAATAAAAAATAAGGATAGAATTGAAGATTCGACCTAATGAATACAGAAGACCTGTAGCATTTTAGGGCTGAAAAGAACTTCGGTGATATCAAGAAATCAATTTTCCAATCTTACGCTATGACTTAAAAGTAAACTATAGGTGTCCTCACTTTAGATCAAGCAGTCTTAATTACAAAAGAGTCGGGCAAAGTTGCTGTTTCATAATTAATCCAAATTCAGAATTTAGAGAAGACACCGCCCACCAACAAATGTCAAGTAACTCCTCTTTGTGGCCCTCGAAATCTTTCACCAGTGAGTCTGTCTGTATCTCTTAGTAGTATAAGCTTTCGCCTTCAAAATGTTCTGTTTTTTTCTAAGTTTTATATTCACGTAAACCTCTAAAGATAGAGTTGAAAAAGAAGCTAAAATAGCTTTTAAAAAGATAATTAAACAAGTAAAATTACACCAAAATATTACAGATGAGTATAAAGAGAACATTTCCCCCAAATCTTTTCTAAATAAGAAAAAAGGACATTTATTTTAAAATCAAACATGTAAGTGTTTAAACCACCAGCAGATGGCAGAAGGAGAGGCTGGGAAATTCTCTAACAAAAGAAGGGAAGGAGTCAACATGGATTCCCAAATCCGGACTTGAGAACTGCTATGGAGTTGTTTTTCTTTTCTCCTCCTCCAGTCTTTTTTTTACGGAGAAACAGAAATTCTTTTGCTTTACCAATACATCTTCTCTCATTTTAAACTCAATAATTGAAACAGTAAAGAATAAGCTTGGTTTTTTATTCCTCTAAGGATTTCCATTCATAAAAAATTTTAAACGCAAAAATAAATTCTTCATATTATGAAAAGTAATATGAGTTGATAAGATTATGAACTTCAAAAGAAAATGTTTGCTGGTTTCATTTCACTGACATTGTTACCTGAAATATACTTTTTCACCTAAGCTTTATTCACACCCATCTTACAGAGTTAACCAAGTAAATTCACTAGAAAACTCACCCTGGTAAGAAGGTGGAAAGAGTTTAGAAGAACCAAAGTCAAATGGTTTCACAATTAAAAAAAAAATGTGTTTTTAAACAGAAGATTTATGTATGCTTTCATGTGGCTACATTAATAAAGAAAAGATATTTGAACAGGTAGAATCTCTTACCATGTAAAGTGAAATATTCTAAATCTGAAATACTAACTCATAGCCTGCCAGACATGACCCCAGGTAAACAAATGAATTAATGACCCACTTAAAAGAGTCACAACCAGAAGGATGCCTAATTTCATGACCCAGTTTAAAATCTTTCTGCTCTCAAAATCCAATGGGAAATGCCAACCTTACTGCATTTTTTACATATATTTTTTACCAAATAGAACATCCCCTCTGGTTTATGTTACTCTACTAGAACAGCAAATTCCTTCTGTTCTCTACTAATCTGCTTTAATCCTCAGGACATTTCTTTTTTAATCAATTAAAACATTTCTAATTGCAAAATGTGTTAACGTTACAATGTCTTACGTCGTGTGAATACTTGAAACTTTTTTTTCTAGATCAGTTCTGGCCAACAGAACTTTCTTTCAAGTTGGAAATGTTCTGTATATGCTTTCCACCAATATTGTAGCTACTAATGACACGTAGCTACTGAAATGTATCTATGTAGTGCAACTAAAGGAATAAATTTTAAATTTAATTTTAATTAATTTAAATAGCCACACATGGCTAGTAACTACTGTATTAGACAGCACAGTTCTAGATGACAGAATATGCAGTGAGAACTGATTAGGCAGAGTCCTGTAAGTTGGACTGATCAGAAAAGGAAAAATAGCAAGTGAACCTCCTCCCACTTTTCCCCAAGGTCACTTTTTTGGTTCTTTAGTAAAGGGAGCCTATTCATAGATGGGCTACAAAGGTTGTGTTCTGTTTCCCTCTTAGACCTTATAACAAGCAGTTAGATAGATAAAAATTGCATCATAACTTATACTTTTATATGAAGGAGGAAAACAGAGGATTTTCATAATGGTTAGATGTCAAAATAAAGGAATAAGTCTAAAGGTAACTGAAGTCACTGCCAAATATGACCCTCCACCTAGACAATATTCCATAATTAAAAGTAACTTCTTTTTAAAAAGATGAAATACGTTTCACTTTTATTTTGAAATTTTGTTTACAGATGACTATTGCCTTTGTCATTTGTAAGTTTTGAAGTTAAATTAGAATCCTATACCATTTTGTAGAATACAACAGACTCAATTAAAACAATTATACCATAGAGTAGCAGAACATTAAATACAAAAGGAGAATATAAATTTGTATCTCTTCTGGAATTTCTGCCTGGAATAAAATCATTCCAAAAGTTGTGTCAAGAATGTAAGGTCCATGGAAGCAAGGATTTATTATTCTTACCACTGCATTCCCAGCACATAACATGTATTTTCCACAAGTATTTGTTAAAATGAAAAGCATTAGAATGATAGAATGAATTCAATGAATTCATTAATATCTTTATTAACTTAAATATATTTAAATTAATAGTGAAATAAATTGCAACCAACAAGTTATCAGTGTCAACCAGAATCATTCAACAGGCATTAACAAAGAGTGTGTTTTTCTTCAGCTGAGCTCTATAGAGTTTCAATATAAAATGCCAAGCAAGGATATTAACCCAAATAATGGAAGAATCAGTGAAAAAAATTACAAAATGGGGGGGAAAGGCACAGTAATATGCTAATATCAGGTTTTTTTGCTCTTAATCATCACGATCGTTAAGCAAGCAACATAATGATACCTAGTCAGCAACACTTATTCACTGTGAACCAAATGCAAGTCACATGGAGAAAAAAGGATGAACAAAATGGAGTCTCCAAGCTTACAATCTTGCTGGGGCAAAAGGCCACGTAATGGAGCTGGGCCAGGTCAGACCATGCTGTCTCCGACATACAAAAGAAAAAAAAAAGAAAACCAAGTTGGCAGAAGAGAAATTCCAAATAAGCTGCAAAGGCAGTAAGTGCTGTATAGGCTCACAGGATGAGAACTCAGAAGTCTGTGATACCGAAGGAAGAAGTCACAGGCGAGGAAGGGTATAAGCTGAGTCTAGAAGGGAGAATACATGTGAAATACAACAAAGATGGAAAAGCGTTTGAGGGGAAGATGAGGCATGAGGTTAGGCTCTGCTGCTACTGCTAAGTCGCGGCAGTCGTGTCCGACTCTGTGCGACCCCACAGACGGCAGCCCACCAGGCTCCACCGTCCCTGGGATTCTCCAGGCAAGAATACTGGAGTGGGTTGCCATTTCCTCCTCCAGTGCATGAAAGTGATAAGTGAAAGTGAAGTCACTCAGTCGTGTCCGACTCTTCGCGATCCCATGGGCTGCAGCCTACCAGGCTCCTCCGTCCATGGGGTTTCCCAGGCAAGAGTACTGGAGTGGGGTGCCATTGCCTTCTCCAGAGGTTAGGCTCAGAGGGAGGTTAAGGATTCAGTACATCTGAGGCTTTGTTAGTTAGAGGTTAGAAGACTTGTTTCAACTTTGATGTCATGTTTTCCTAAGATACATAATCAACCAAGATGTAGATAAAAAGTAACATATAAGAGTAACGAATTTAGTATTAACACAATAAATTTTAAGTGTCTAAAATAAATACTAAAATATATTTTCAAGTGCTTGCATGCAACACCTAAAATATCCTGCATGCTGCAAGGAATATAGAAGATCCTGCATGCTGCAACTAAGATCCGGCGCAGCCAAATAAATGAAAATATTTTTTAAAAAGAAAACAATTAAAAATTATTGCCAGCCAAGAGAATAAAAAGGCAAGTAATATTAAATATTAAAATCTTGCTTCTTTATAATTCTTAACTTAATAATATCTACAACAAATGAGATAAAAGATTTATGGTCATGAAATGTTTAAGTTTAGATTTATTTAGATTTCTATAAATAACTTAAGAAATTTATGGAAAAGTCATATTTTTATTTTTCAATGACCCAGAGATATTTCACTCATTCTTCTTTTTCACTTCTCTATGATAAATTTCTTTGTAGAACCCATAAGCAACAAAGTGAAATTTTTAGCCTTTTTCTATGTTTAACAATTTTATATATATTTGCTTAGCTGATTTATCATCTCCCTGGTGGCTCAGATGGTAAAGTTTCTGCCTGCAAAGAGGGAGACCCGGGTTCAATCCCTGGGTTGGGAGGATCCCCTGGAGAAGGAAATGGCAACCCACTCCAGTACTCTTGCCTGGAAAATTCCATGGACTGAGGAGCCTGGTAGGCTACAGTCCATGGGGTCACAAAGAGTTGGACACGACTGAGCGACTTCACTAGGCACTAGACTAGGCATCTCATTATCACTACCAGCTTTACCTAGTATATTAATGACACAGAAGGCATACTTATCTTGTAAAAAGAACCAACCAATCTTGACTCTCCTTTAGATTCCTGATTTATTATTCTATAGAATTTAAAACTTTTTAATATATTCAGGTCTTAACCAGAGTTAAAGTCAAAATCAGCAGTCTACAGTTTGTAGAAATTTCCTTTCCACATATCTCTGCTCACTTTTTAATTCCGAAACATTTCTTCTGTTTACTGAAATTCTTGTTTGTATAAGTACACATAATTTTAAATTAACTAGGCATCTCACTAGACCTAGAAACAACCTCAAGGAAATCAGTTACCAAATTCAGAGAAAAAAAATCAGAACCACTAGGAACAGCTGAAGTGTTTAATATACTGTGAAACAGTAACCACTTCAAATTCTAAGTTACCATTGACCGAGATAAGCCTAACAAAACACTGAGTCAGGATTTGTGTGAAATTAAGAATTGTGAAGAAGAAGAAAGAGCACAGACATTTCCCATTAGATTAACTTTTAAAAAATTCATCTTAAAAGAGCCACAACAGGCACGACAGTTTTGAACGACTGCAAAACTGTTTCCCTGGCTTACAGTCTCCCCACATTCATAAGCAGAAATAGGTTCTTTGGGTCCCAATACGCTTAAGTCTTTTCTAGTGAGACCAACAAATTCATGCTTGCAGATATTAAGTTTTAGATTTTAGTTTGACTTGAGAAAAAGAGAAGCAAACAAGAAGCAAGTAATTAGATAGGGGCCATAAAAAGATAAAGAGATGAATGCCATGTTAAAGATCACTAAATGAATCAGGCACATGCATGGGACAGGCAGACACTCCTGAGGTCTACTCATCCACCAAGACGATGCCATTAACGTGTTACTAGTAAGTCAGATACTGGAGTTATTTTTCCCAGTGTCTATAAAGATAGGAAAAAAGGTCAGTTGAAAATAAGTGATCAATACTGAATATCTAGATCTTTTAAGAAACAAGATAAAAATATATTGCTGACTAACAGATAATGAAACAATAAAAATGTTCACATCTGTCATTTTTAGTTCTGTGTTTAAACACTTTGGAGTAGATACGCAACAGTGAAAAGAACCCAATTCTTTAAAAATCATTCAATTACTGGAAAAAACTTTCAAATTGTGTTCCTACAAATGGATTGAAGGCTACAAAAGCAATCTGCTAGTTTAGCTACAGAACAAATGCAAAGTCATTACGCAGTAGGGTAGGCCATGGGAGTTGCTGGGTATAATCATCTTCCACAAGCCTGCTGCACACTCAGTAAGTATGAGGGATTATGGAGATGAGTCCACAGGAACTGACCCTACATGCTTATTAAACATGCAATGAATATTCTGCATGCATGCTGGGTATTAAGCAAAAACAATGAAAAATTCAGAAGATGGCCATATGTTAAATACTGCAAATCATACCGAATAAGCTCTATTTATAGTTTAAGTTTTCTTTTAGTAGTTTTAGATATAGAGGCATAAAAAGCATTTTAAGGATATAAAACTTGTTACTTTACTAAATATTTATAAAGTGTTAATGTCTTTTACTTTTAGATTGTATTTATTCATAATGTAATAATACCTTGCACTAAGCTTATAACCCTGTAAACAGTTGTGATTTTGGTAGCATTACAATGTCATCCACCGGTACTTGCAGCTTAACTTGTACAACTTGTACAACTACTCAACTGCACTAACAAAACGTCAAGCATCTAGAACGGAAAGTGGAGGTCAAGTAAGAGTTGTCAAACCTTGTGCTCTCAAACTGCCATCAACTATCCTCTGAAACTTTGACTTTCAAAGTAACTGATGGCAACTATGTGGTCCTTCTATATAAAGTCTGGCTCCCTTAGTAAAAAGTCCTCACTAGTTTAGTTATCTGGTTTAAGAATTACTAGCAAATATGTACAAAAGGTAAGTAAATCTAATAAAAAGCTACAGATCTGGAAGACTGTAATTATAAAACTCTGTGACTTCTCCCTTCATGCTCTGTATTTCAGTGCAGCCAATCTACTCCTTATCCCACCCTCAGCTCCTCTGCCTTCCTCATCCTGCACATCTGTGATCATCAGGTCCCGCAGGCTTCCTGCTTCAGGATCTCTCTCCTCTTCCACCATGGCAGGTCAGGCCCAAATCATCTTTCACTTGACTCAGTCAATTGCCCGTCACTGGTCTCTGGCAAATCCATCCTCCGCAAAGCAGCCAAAATCATCTAAGTTGCAAATCTAACCCCTTCTTGACTTTAAAATTTTCAATAGCTTCACATTTTCTATAGGATAAAATTCAAATTTTCAACCTGAGATCTTGCCACAGGGGTGGAACTTAACTACTTTTAGTTCCCTCTGATTTTTTTTCACAGTCCTCCTCTGACCTGAAAACAGCTCTCCTTTGTCCCATCCTCTCTTGCCTAAATACAATCCAAGCCCTCAAGCTCTGCCCAGAGATCCAACCTCCCAGAATGTCTTCCTGCTCAGCTCACCCCACTCCCACAATCCTTGGTGTAATTCTAGCATGGGGACGATCGCCCACAGGATAATTTATCTGTTTACAGGTCAAAACCTACGAAGTGACTATGAGCAACTCAAGGGCAGGAGCTGAGATTTAATTTAGTTATGACTGGAACATAAGGGCTCAATAAATAGTAGGGATAGTGAATAAATGAATGGATGAAGCTCGAGTTATGAACCAAAAACAGCATTCTGATACCATTCAGTGGTTGAATTTCACGGCCCCCAAACTGGAGGGAATTTCAGTAAATTCTATTCCAGGGCTAATTCAAATTTAAAAGTCAGTTGCTACTAAATAAAACCCTAAGCTCCCTGTACTACTTCTCATATTCTCTACAACAAAGAAGAAAAAGGAAACACTGCCATAATCTAATTTAATCCCAATAAAAAAGAAATCTTAAATTTCGGGAAGATTTTAGGACCTCCCCATTTGATTAAAAAAAAGAAGTCCTCTCTGTTGAGCCTTCCAATCCCTTAGGGGAGCTGATGAAACCTATACAATAAGCTATATCAGACTACACACCTTGAGTCCAAAGGCAGTATCCTCCGAGGTCAAGACTTCAACCTGAAATCATAAGGAAAAAATAATTTAGGCACTATCAAACACCTTCTTTGAGTCTAGCCACAGACACCAGAGCACAGCCATGGCCTGGAACTAAGAGTTTTGAGAAAGCTGGTATTCGATTTACACCAGGTGTCAAGAGAGTGAGATCTGTGAGTCTCTTCAAGAGTAGGGTATAAATCCAGGTCACTGCCCTGGGTTCCAGTTTTATAACAGGCTGAGCACCTATCAAATTAATATATTCACCATCATGTTGAAGTGGTGGTATAAGTTCCTCAAAATGATTTTGGAGGTAGGAGAAATCATCCTTCTTACTTAAATCACGAGATGTTGCATACACTTTTTGATCTTTCACTGACAGTGATGGGAAAGTTATGCTCCGTAAAGCAATTCCATCATGCTTTGAAGCTGCTAGTCATTTCTTGTCTTGCTCACATCAGAGTGGGTAGTCCTGAATCTCGGGAATGCTGCAGAGCGAGAGTTCCTGAAAGCAACACTCAGGATAAGGCAGGCAGTGTCTAAGCAACAAGTTGTGAAATGATGGCAAAACTTCAAAACTGCCTATCAGTCTCACACACTAGAAGACAGAGCTCATTAACATGAATTTTAAGAGCTGCGTCTAAAATGTGTATTGATAATTACAGTTTTTTAAACATAATTATTCAGTCTGGTCTATAAAGCATTTGATGATTACAAAGTGCCAGTATATGGTGGAAAAGGGCAAGAAAAGAAAGCAACAGAACAAAGAAGAATATTTTCTTAAGTGTCTGGGGAAGACAGTGGGGGTGGAGCAATAATATTAGACTAGCTTGGCTTCACTGTTTTTTATTATTTTATTTATTTTTAACTGGAGGATAATTGCTTTACAATTGTGTCCTGGTTTCTGCCATACATCAACATGAATCAGCCATGGTTAGTTTTAAACATCTCAAAATTAGGCATTTTTGGTAGGCACTTAAGTAGAAGACATACAGGCCATCCAATATATCTTGCAATTAAAAAAAAATTTATGGTTTGTTCCAAAGCACTATGGTTTAAATACATGTGCACTTTAGTTCAGTATCCTTTATATTATGTTTCTATAAGTTCTCAATTGTAATACCTACAGAAAACAGCTGATTTTTAAAACACGAGATTAACCTTAATAAAAAAGAAAGATTAAATTTAAATAGATTTAATTTAATAATAATAATAATAATAAACCAAAGGTTTTCATGCTGTATCTAAAAGTATTTTTTACCTAAGTTGGAAGGAATCCCCCTCTAGTGGGAGTAAGGGAGTATTTCAGCCTTCACACGATTTTCAGGTGGCAGTAATTAAATTTCACTCTCAACAGAAATCAGCTAAGCTTTCTGGTTCTTTTATAATAAATTCCAATCGTGTAAAAACAAAAATAAGATAAGTATTTTCTGTTGCACAAGCCTAACACCTATAATTCCTATAAAAAGCCAGTAGTAGATTTGTGCTTGTATGATGGGAGTTAAGTTATTATACAACCATCATCAGCAAATCTATATTGGCTATAAAGTAGTCTCAGTTTTAAGTTAAAACAAGAATGTACAACTGAAAAAATCAGTACATTCTCAGTGTAAAGATTTAAGAATGTCGTGGGAGGACAGAGTGCTGACTGTCTGCATTTACCTTCCTCATTAACAAAGACTTTCTGGATATTTACTGCATGTTAGGCATGTACTCAGTACTGTATGAGATAAAAAGTGAGTTTCACTAAGATATTATTACCTGGATGAAATGTATTTAAACATTCACTTTAAAAATAAATTCAAATTCAGAAATGACTAGATGAGATCGCTCATGGTGTCATTTTTCTTTTTAATCTTCAGTTTAGGGAGACTTCTCTTGTGGCTCAGCTGGTTCAGAATCCACCTGCAATGCGGGAGACCTGGGTTCGATTCCCGGGTTGGGAAGGTTCCCCTGGAGAAGTGAAAGGTTACCCACTCCAGTATTCTGACCTGGAGAATTCCATGGACTGTATAGTCCATGGGGTCACAAAGAGTCGGACACGACTGAGCGACTTTCACTTAGGGAGACTTAAAACTGGCAGTATTATAAAATCATCAAGAAAAAAGGTCACAGGTTTATCTAAATTAAAATTAGGACGTGATACCCAATGTTCTCCCTCTCCACACAGATGCTGTAACAGGTGCAAAGATGACTCAATACCGTAACGAGAAGCATACGTGACATCACTGGGAGAGAGAACTTGTCAAGGGGGTCCTGAGGTATAAGGAATGAAGGGATCTGTGTGGGCTTCCCAGGTGGCACTAGTGGTAAAGAATCGGCCTGCCAATGCAGGAGACGTAAAAGACGAGGGTTCCATCCCTGGGTCTGGAAGATCCCCTGGAGAAGGAAATGGTAACCCATTCCAGTATTCTTGCCTGGAGAATCTCATGGACAGAGGAGCCTGGCGGGCTACAGTCCATGGGATCACAAAGAGTTGGACACGACTGAAGCGACTGAGCACGCACGTGTGGGCTGACAAAGCAGAGACTTCCTAAGTACAGGATGAGGCCCTTTCCATTAAACTATGCTTCTTTCAGATGATGCCACAATCAACACTTTATTACATGAGTGCCTAAAAGGATTCCATTTGTAGAGAATTCCTAAAATCACTGTGGAAATTCAATCTGCAAAGTTCAGAAGCAGCTACACCATTCACAGTTCTTTCATTCTAATCAAGCAAAAAGACTTCAATTGGCTTTTCTCTCTCCCAATTATTCTAACAAGTCCTCCCTCTGCCAAAATTAAAATAAAACACTTTAATTTCCAATCATTCTATTAAGAAAATTGGGAAAATGTGAATTCATGAATTTGGAAGTAGTAGTTGTATCTTACCCTTTCTTAATCACTTTCAAAGCCCTTTCTACACCTCTAAAGCAGAAAACACAAATATCTAGCAGCATTTTCATGTATACACTGCTATATTTAAGACAGATAACCAACAAGGACCTACTATACAGCACAAGGAAGTCTGTGCAGTATTCTGTAATAACCTAAATGGGAAAATAATTTGAAAAAGATACATATATATGTAAAAAAATAAAACTGCCCAAAACTATGTTCTGTTTTAAAAAAAAAAGAAAAGATTTTAAAATCAGGATCACACTATCACCAAAAGAAAGAGAACAAATGATGATGATTTATGGTCACACACAAAGATTCTTACTCATAATTAAAGGAATGCAAATTAAAACGTACATTATTCTATTTTCTCACCACAGATTACCGAAGATTAAAAACTTGGATGTTAGTAGTATTGACAATGATGTGAGAAATCACTCAGATCATGGTCTTGTGCTGATAATAACATATACTAAAATAAAGCTCAATTTAGCAACATCCATCAAAATGTGTATGCATGTGATTAGGTGTTAGCCCAACAATTCCAGGATATCCAAGCACAAAAATAAAGATACACAAAGTTGCTTACCAAAGTTATCTGTAACAGGAAAAAGCTGAATACAACCATCCACAAAATGTTTACCAATAAGGGGATTTAATAACTTCTCATGCAGCTAAGCCTAGAATATTATACTGCTGTTAAAAAGAGGTGAATCTATCTGTGTAGATAAGGAAAAATTTCCATGATGTCACATGAAGTGAAAAGAATCAGAACAGTGTACATTCTAAGATAACATCTGTGTTAAAAATAAAGTGAGATTCAGCTATATGCGTGATAGACTATTTTGAAAAGATATGCAAGAAATACTTTAGTGACTGCCTTAAGGAAGAGACTTTTTTTCCACTGTATATCATCTCACAATATAATAAGAATTTTTTTCACCAATACATGTGTTTTTCTCATTCAATTTAAAGGAATTAGTTAATAAAATATGCAAATGATAACATTAAAAAGCATTCAATAAATTATTCAATGTCAGTAATAACCGTAGAAATGTAAGTAAAAGTCTTATTCAATGCCTGTGTGTACAACCAGACCCCTCAACATCTGTGTGTGTGTGCTTGTGTGCTCAGTTGCTTCAGTCGTGTCCAACTCTTAGTGATTCTATGGACTGTAGCTCACCAGGCTCCTCTGTCCATGGGGATTCTCCAGGCAGGAATACTGGAGTGGGTTGTCGTGCCTTTCTCTAGGGGATCTTCCCAACCCAGGGATCGAACCCATGTCTTCTGCATTGCAGGCAGATTCTTTACCACTGAACCACTGGGAAGCCCCAACACCTGTGATGGGTAGGTAAATAAGACTAGCCTTCCCAGAATACAGTTTTCCATTATATATCAAAAGCCTCAAACATATTCACACCCATTTACCCAGCAATCTATCTGCTAGAGAAATCTTTGTGATCTGATTTATGATCAAGTGTTTATATATTAAGTATGTATAGTACATCTTTATTTAAAATAATGACAAATTAGAAAAAAGCACAAACAAAGGGAATGGTTAAAGTATGATATATTCATATGATAGACCATTATATAATCATGAATAATGCAGCTTTCAAGAAAGTTTATAAATGCTTTTAACATGCTAAAAATTAAAAATAGGATTAAAAACAGAAACTTAATATTATAAATATTCAAATCTATTCATCTGTTCCCTCCATGCCTTCTAGAATATGTGCCATGCTGGGAAATGTCCTGCCCATTCCAGACTTTATAATATTTCTTCATGCTTTCTTTTAATACATTCCACTTTATATTTTTTACATTTAAATATTTGATCTATCTATAATTTATTATGAAATAACAAGGGGAAGAGATGACTCAGCTTTAATTCTCCTTTAAATAACTGTGATGCAGAATAATCCATTATTTTCTCCAGTAATCATACATACCATAGCTTCGCCATAATTAAACATTAGTATAAATTTTGCCTGTAATTCCAGGTAGGGACGGGAAAAATAAAATTATCCACGACGTATTCAACCCAAAGGCAGGTGGAAGTGAAGAGGAGGGGAAGAATCTGATGCAATCTGCAATCACAGTATTTGTCCACAGGTAAATTACTAAGAATTCAGGTGCTTTAAAAAATAATTTTTGCCTAGATCGATGTTTAAAGGGTAAAAATACTACTGTAAAGAGTGCTGTGTCTCCTTTGATTTATTCAAAAAGACCAATATGCCAACTAGAACAATTACACACAGTTTTACCCAAAAGGAGGAGAAGCAGACATTAATAAACAAATTGATCTCCAAAACCATGCTGCAGGATTTATGACCATTTAGACTATAGGACTAGCCCTCTGTCCCCCACCTCTCCTTCTCCCTCTCACATAAGCACACAGACAGCTCACACTGTGTTGCAAAGGTTTAATTTTAGCAAGCAAAGAGTTTGTTTTGTCTTTTTAAATACTGTTATTATTATTACCACTATTATCATTATTATTTATTTTTTGTAGTCTATTTAAAAAATGAACACTTAAGACATGTAAAACCCTGGTAGCATTCTTCTCTTATTATTCTCCTCATTCTCCTTATTAGCATGTACAAGCCACATGACAGCTCAAGGACACAGCTTGCAGAAACTGTTGGGTGTTTGGTTAGCTGGTAATAGAACTCACAATGATGCCTTCTACTGTTAAGTGCTCTGAGTAGAACATCCATTCTCTGAATGCGTTTAAAATTAACTAAAAACTTATACCTGTATAGGAAACCAATAAATATTAATAACAATGATAAATTTCATCTATGCAACCAAAAATCATTTCTGTTCTACTTAATACAGTGTACTACAATTTCAAGGCAAATGATAGATATGTTATAATTATACTTTTCACTGCAAGTGTTCTGTTCACAGTGTCTTCTGTACTAGAATGTTAGCTGTATCTTCATATCCAGGCTGTTCAATTTAAAACAAAGATTGTGAACACTGTGGTCACACTCTCCTTTCTAGCTATGTTCTCTAACTGGGTGAGGATACCCTCACTTGAGTTCTCAAAGCAGTCACAAACTCATGATGTGGCTCAGAGAAAACAGACCTTGAGTACAGAACAGCGTGCAAAAATAGCCATCACTATGCAGGTGGAGTCAGTTTCTCAAATCCTTTAGTCTGGGCTGGATATGTGATTTGCCTGGATCAACAGAATACAGCAACAGAAAGCACAGTGTACCACTGCCAAGTCTAAGATTCAAGAGGCAATGCCTACTTTTAACCAACCTCTTGAAAGTCAACCAGCGCATGCTAGTTAGTCGGAGGATAAGAGACATATGGTTCTGTTACCACGTCACCCTAGCCATGAGCCAGTCAACTTCAAGAAGCAGAGAGAGCCATTTAGCAGATCAGTATAGCTAACAGAAGAGAGGAGAATGAGACCAGCAGAAACCAGGAGAACTACCCAGGCCAGACTGGCAAACTGAAGGATCACGAGCTAAAGAAGTGTTGGTTGCTCTGAGCACGAAGCTACCGGTTGGTCTGTTCCATAGCACAATTAACTAAGGCTCTCATGTGTCATATACCTTCTGGCTGAGTTCCAGGCTAGAACATTACAATATAACAGGCAGTTCTGAAGGTGCTTACAGTATCTACACACTCAAGTCCTTCCTCCATCTCCACTCTGTATTTGAAACTTCTCAAGACCATAAAACACTCAGTTCCTGACGGTGGTCCACAAGAAGCTCAAGAATGGTTCCTGCCTGCCTCTCTGATCCCCAGTCCCGACACTCTCCCTCTACACACAATGTTGCAGCTAAGCTGGCTTCCTTTCTGTTCTTCAAAATGGCCCTCTCTTACCTCAGAGCCTGTGCACTCGCTGTTCCTGCCTCCTGGAACACTGTGCTATCAGATCTTTCTATCCCTGTTCCCTTCACATCCTCACACCTCAGTTTAAAGATTCTCTCCTAAAAGAGCTCTTCTTCCTCTCTAGTGTCACCATCTGAAATTTGCTTGTTTATCCCTTTGCTGAAATGTAAACTGCACAAGAGTAGGGACCTTGCACATGTCATTCACTGTTGTAAGTTTTTTATTCAGAAAAAATGTCTGACATGGAGAAGCCGCCCCCGAAATAATTGTTGAGCAAATGAGTAGGTATGAATGAATGCATTGAGGATTGTAACACAATGAAAATATGAATACAGGTTTATATACCACAATTTGATATAGCTCCATGTCACAAGTGTAAGATCTATCAAGATTGAAAACATCCTCCGCCTTACATAAATACGGAAGTTGAAGTCTTATGTACCATCTAGGTGACAATATACATACTTGCATTACACACTAGTGTTATTAAAAATAAAAAGTCAAAATCCAGTTTTACTATATATACTAATGGTATGTAAGCATTTGATGCATTTGTCTCTCTGTATGTGAAGAGAAAGTGAAGGTTGCTTAGCTGTGTCTGACTCTCTGTGACCCCATGGATTATACAGTTCATGGAATTCTTCAGGCCAGAATACTGGAGTAGGTAGTCTTTCCCTTCTCCAGGGGAATCTTTCCAACCCAGGGATCGAACCCACGTCTTCCACACTGCAAGCGGATCCTTTACCAGCTGAGCCACAAGGGAAGCCCAAGAATACTGGAGTGGGTAGCCTATTCCTTCTCCAGATGATCTTCCTAACCCAGGAATTGAACTGGGGACTCCTGCATTGCAGGCGGATTCTTTACCAAATGAGCTCTCAGGGAAGCCCCTTGTCTCTCTGGTCAAGAGTAAATTTTAATCTCCTTTAAAAGGATTAACTTTTTAAAACTGATGGCAATAAAGGAATAACACTGCTCAAAGACAGATATTTTATCCCTATTTTTGAATTAAAATGTAATCATTCTTTTAGAATTGTATTGTACTGAGAAATGACTATGTAAATATTTCATAAAGAACACAGTTTACAATATTTTCAAATTTAATTTTTAAAAGTATAAGTTTCCGTAAAATTTGAGCTCTGCACTTAAGTGGGTTGACCACAACATAGCACATGGTAGGAATGCCCTACCTCATGTTGCAGGTCATCACTTGAAGGATACTGACACACATGTGTTCTATAGAAGAATAAGGTTTAAATGGTCCCAGGACCATGCTTATTCCATAGGGGGTCTCCTTGAGATCAAAGAGTACAATAGGTGCCCAAGTGTAACCCTACCAGTTACATGACAGATAGATTTGTAGATCTGGGGCTATACCAGGAGAAATCACATGATATAAAAGTTAATCATTTTTATACTCAGTGTTTATCAAGAAATATGGACTATGGAACTATAAAAGAATAGACCTATATATATATTCATGATTTCATTTGGCTTTTTATAATACAATAAGTGTATATAAATAATGTAAATTTGTAAACAAAACTTCTGGAAACAGATCATACTTTCAATAAAAGCAATGCTTTAATATTTACCTTTAGATCTTTCTGCAAAGTGTATTTTATTAATGTAGAAAATACAGCTACAGTAAAACACTATTCACATTATCATTTCTTTGTGATTGCTTTTCCTATATTCTTAAAGTTAACATCTTATCTTTGTTAAATAAGATTTTCTACACAATTGTCCTTAAGTTCTAGGAGATGTGATGAAGAAAAATACAAAACCTACAGGTATCCAGGCAGTTCAAGTGTTAGTTTATCTAGACTTTATAAAAATTGAAATAATACTACAATCTCATCTTACATTGCGTCATATTCCTTTTGCATTCTGTTACAATTCAATGCAGTTTTAAGCAATACTTCCCTGTTTAAATAAGTATCTACTCATTCATACATAAATTGATATAAAAAGTTTATCAGATTTACTACAGTCTGAGAATTTTAAATGCTCTAAAAACATAAGCCAAAAATATAAACTCTTTTCTTCATTTTGATTTCATAAAGAGGAAAATTAATTTTTAAAAAATGACTGAATAAATCTACTAAAATAAAAGTTAAAAATTTAGCAAAAGTACTGTTTGACCATACTTAACCCTCTCTCCCAGTCCTGCCCACCATTAATATCAAACTCAGAAAAGAAAGTTGAAAACTGTTATACAATCATTATGAAAAAGAGGTGCTGTAGACACATAGGCTGTGAGGACCCACAGATAAAGCATTTGTAAAAGTTAACCACTTTGCCTGGGATAACAGATGCAACAAAGATGATTTTAACTGATTAGATGAGAACGGAAAGGTATTTTCAAAACAAAAATATCTGAAGGTCAACAAATTAAACTTTTATTACTGCTTCCATACGGCTGCTTGTACATTATTAATTTGACTGCCAGCCACCAGCTTCTTTTTCTGCTGCCCTCTTTCCTGTCTGCATGTTACTAGCCCCCTAACTCCCTCACCAGGATCTGCATGTGCAAAAAATGAAATATGAAAACAAATCTGTTTACCCTAAAATACTTCTAAAAAGTAGACTGGTCTAAAAAATATTGGAATAGTGATTACAATCAGATTTCTATCACAGTGTATCTTTAAGGTCTTTCAAAATATGAACTGTTTAAGACTATCTTGATTATCAAATTGAAAGATAATTCAACCAAAGAGAGAAAAGAATATAAGGTTCATTATACTTAAATTGAGACACAAACCTCAACTTTTTACCTTAAAACTAATTCTTGTTTAGATGGGACTTACTTGAAAGAATCTACCTACTTAATTCGGTAAAACTAGTAACTGCATAACTAAGAAAGACGTCTTTAGAAAAGACATCACTTTTTAATTCTTTTCACCATTATCTAAAGTGCTATTAGTCCAAGATGAATTTGTCCACATCAGTCATGTCACCTCAATTGTTCTCTCACATAAACTGTTTAAGATATTCTTATGTGCAAAGGGCAACAATAGTAAAAAAAAAAATTAAGCAAAGAGTATAAGTATGTGAAGGAAACTGAGGTTAGTACAGGAAGTTCTGACAGAGGCAAATTGAGGGGGGTAAAAAAAAAAAAAGAGTTGAAGTTTTCAAGGCAAGCAACTAACAGCGTACCACTATTCCTGTCTGCCTGGTCTTTCTCTCTCCGAAACAAGAATATTGTCTAGAAAAACACTGCACAAGAAGAGGAAGTCTTCAAAGACAGGTATTAGTTGTGTGAAGAAACTTTGCTACCAAGTTTACTTTCATGCCTTTTTGAGTTCAAAACTGTTTAATATTAATCTTCTATAATAAAGGGCCATAAAGGCCTTGTCTCTAAAGAATCTTAGAGATTCTTTAATCTTAAAAAATGCTGGTAACTCAATACATGGGCATTTCAGTGCAGAAAAATGTCAGGGAGGAGATAATTACAAACCTTCATCTGCTCACTGAAGAGCTGAATGCCTAAGGACACAAGCTCAGGTTAGACTGGAAACAACCAACAGAAACATGAAAAGACACAGCTTCGATACAGACTGACCCAGAGGGGAAGGAAGATACCACACTTAGTGACACTCTCGTCGCTACTTCATGTCAGGGACACATCTTGATATAAATAATAAAGTCACTTTCTAAAATACTGGTGGCATATGATTACAGTACTCTCTGGAAGAATAAATTTGTTGTTTGCTGTTTTAGGCACTAAGTCATGTCCGACTCTTTCACGATCCCATGGACTATAGCCCACCAGGCTCCTCTGTCTATGGGATTTTCCAGACAAGAATACAGGAGTGGGTGGCCATTTCCTTCTCCAGGGGATCTTCCTGACCCAGGGGTTGAACTCGCGTATCCTGCATTGGCACGTGGATTCTTTACCACTGCCACACCAGGCAAGAATCAATTACCAAGGAGGAATCCTCTGGTTCTACCATAAACAGCAGTATCATATGGCAAAATATGAGCAATTTCTTTAAAATCATGGGATTCAACCATGAGAACTGATTTTTGAAAAGTAATCTACTGCAGCAAAATAATAAGGTAGTCTTACAACACGATCCAGAAATCCCACTTCTATGCATTTATTCGAGAGGTGAAAACATGTTCCCCTGAAGACCTGTATGAGAATATTCAGAGAAGCTTTACTCAAAACTGTCAAAAGCTGCAAACAATCCAAATATCTATCAACTGGTGGATGGATAAACGAAATTTCAGACTACATCCATACAATGGAAAACTACTCACCAATAAAAAGGAACTGATTACTGATATAAACAACAACACGGATGCGTCACAAATGTATTGGGCTAATACATAAAAGAAGCTAAAGCCAAACTCAAAAGGCTACCTACTGTATGCTTCCAATTCTATGACATTCTGGAAAAGGCGAAACTTGCAAGAAAGAAAACAGGTCAGTGATTGCCAGGAGCTGGGTGACCTGGGAGGAGCACAGCGGAACTTTTGGGGTGATGGAAAAGTTCCATTAAAAATGTTCTAAGGTTTTACTAGAGCACTATTCTTCACATATCATCATAGTAGTTAATGGTACTCAGAAAATGTTACCATTTCCAAATATGCAGATAAGAACTAAAATAATATTCCAGTAAGCCATCCTCAAAACACCTGTGATTTTCATTGTAGAGTGTGCCTTTTTTCTTTTTTGATAAAGTGTTCCAGATCATAAGACTGAAATTTTCAGGTGATAATTTCTAGAGATTTTTGCATGATCTGGAGTTAGCTAGATCTTCTTGTGGTAGGGGAAATCTGAGGTTTTTGAAATGTTCTGGTCAGGAAGAAATAACTTTAGGTTAGTTTTTTCAAACGAAAAAGGGATTGCGTTTCTAATGGAAATTTTTGATGTTTAATACAATTGCATATAAGTTTGAATTTCAACATGACAAGCAGCAAATCAACTTAAAATCAAAAGTACAACCAACACTGAAGTTAAAGTAGTATGTACAAGTTCAGGCAAGAACAGTATATAACTTCAGATATGAAGTATAATACTTAACCTCTTCATAACAGTACCTATAGCTCAGAAATTCTGAATTCAGCTTCTAAAATTCAGATCTTAAAAAAAACTAAAAACCTCTTAAAGGGCCACATGTTAATGCTTATTTTGTAATCCAGCTCCAGTAACTCTAGGAGATGTGTTGAGAAAATTCAGTGTTACTGAGCTTACACCATGAAACTACTTTCTACTTATAAAGTAGCCAAAAGCTTGAAATACAGTTCCAAGGGTGAAAAGCCTGATTTTTAATGTATGAAATGTTACTCTTGGTAGGCCCTTTCAACACCGTTAAATTAAGCAAGCTCAGTTTTATTCATACAAATTCTTCAGCTTTTTAAACAAAAATGAAATCTCTGAAATAAAAAATGTACAACCAAACTTAAAATTAATCAGTCAAACAAACAAATAGCTACTTGGCAACCAGGAAAAACTTTGCCCCCCTCCCTCCTAGTAAGTCCGGGGATATTTGACCATGTCTAGCAACATTTTTGGTCATCACAGTGGGGGTTAGGACGGGGTCTGCTCCTAGTAGCTGATGGTACTGCAATGAACAGGATAGTCCTTTTACACCAGTGAATTATCAGCCTGAAAATGCCAGTGGTACCAAGGTTAGAATTCCTGGTCTAGATGGGAAATCCCAGCTACTGATATTAAGGAGCATAAGCACAGGAGGAAACACCTTGATTCAAATCTTGATTTTATTAACAGGGATACAAACAGTGTTTGGAATGAAAGCCACTTCAATTGCTGAAACAGTTAAATTGCATTATTATCATCTTCATGACAGAGAGCTATAGAGCCAAGGTTTCCACAGAGCAGTGGTTTTAGTACTGCTGAAGTAAAACGCTGTAAAACAAATTTCTTCCAGAAAGAAGAACGCAAGCTCAGTGACAACTCTGCACAGGCGGAGAAACTTACTCATACAATATGTGAGTTCAATACCATGTTTCATTTAAAAAAAAAAAAAAAATGGAGAGTTGTTACCAATTAATACAAATTCACTTATTCTATAAAATGGGGAAATGGGTAAAAGTCAAAAGCAAAAATAAACTGAGATAGCTAAGGCCTGTTAACATATGTACATGCAGGTGTGTATACATTTACGTGTGTGTATATATCTTAGATCTAAAATCTAAATGCAAGATTTGTCAAATCAGACATTTGCTTGAACTCTCACTTAAATCTATTATTTGCTTTAAGACTCCCTTTGAAAAACCTGGAGGAGTGTAAGAATCTCATACTTATACTAGGAATGCAAAGTATAATTTCACAGTTTGCTATAAACCGGGCAAATGCTCAGAGCAAACAGAAACAAACTTGGAGAGAGTGGGCATGAATGATTATCCAAATAGGTATGTCTTTTGTGCTGATACTTAACTGTGTTAGGATTTTTGAAACCAAGACTTTATGATTAACAACAGAATGGTGACTTCTAAATAAAAGTTTGATGTATCTATAATTTGAGATGTATTTTTACTGATGGGATTAGGGGGTAATCCACCAAGGGATGCCTTTCTGTTGGGGCTTCCCTGATGGCTCAGATGGTAGACCCAGGTTGGATCCCTGGGTGGGAAGATCCCCTGGAGAAGGGAATGGCAACCCATTCCAGTATTCTTGCCTGGAGAATCCCATTGACAGAGGATACAGTCCATGGGGTCGCAAAGAATCAAGACAGGATTGAGCAACTAACACTTTCACTTTCATGTAACCATGGAATATGCTGCTGGGAGGATGTGAAAGAAGCAAAATTGTTTTTTATTCAATTTGTGTTATATCATTTTTAAATGCCATCAACTTATATGAAAGGGTTCATTTTGCTGTCTTTTGCAATTATGGATATCAGTTTTGAGATATATAGAAATTAAGCCTATCCATTAACTCAATATCCACAAAGTCAGAGAGTTAAAAAGCTTGTCAACTCAAAATTCATTTACCAGAACCAGTTTCACCACTATTACACAAGACTGTAGCTCAAAATCTAAAAAGAGCTGCTATCATGACCCACTGATGATCACCAATGAAGGCTTACCCTAACACTATAATGTGAGGAGGTGTTCAACAGCATACTCTAGTGTATTACTCATTCCTGTTAACAAAATACTTGAAAAATATTTGATCTTACTTAATTTAAAAGGGAACTGGAAAGTGTCATATGCAGGCAACTATGATCAAAGTTAGAAACATCTCTGCTAGGATTCTAACAGTTTTTACAAAATCTCGTTTGTATACACATTGCAAGGGAAAATATTATGCATATTCATCTGCCACAATAAACATAACAGTATAAGGCATAAAAGCAAATGGAAGGTTAATATTCAGAACTCCTATTCAAGGCCATTTCTCTTAAATTCTTCAAGACACATTTCTTTGATTTCACCTCTACATCAATAGTGATAAATTAACTCAAAACTACATTCCCATTATAGATCATCAAATTAAATTTCCAGAATTCCAAGATTAAGTTGACTTGCATATGACAGAGAGCAGACATACCAAATAGTAAACTATTTATTGTAAACAGCATCAATGAGTAAACAAGCTTTACAAATGACATATCCATAGTGTAGAATAAAAAAATTTAAAAACCAACTGGCCATAGTTGATTGCTATTGGTTGGATTAAAAGTATATTTTAATTAACCTACTATGCTGCTGCTGCTAAGTCGCGTCAGTCGTGTCCGACTCTGTGCGACCCCACAGACGGCAGCCCACCAGGCTCCTCCATCCCTGGGATTCTCCAAGCAAGAATACTGGAGTGGGTTGCCATTTCCTCCTCCAGTGCATGAAAGTGAAAAGTGAAAGTGAAGTCGCTCGGTCGTGTCCGCCTCTTCGCGACCCCATGGGCTGCAGCCTACCAGGCTCCTCCGTCCATGGGGTTTCCCAGGCAAGAGTACTGGAGTGGGGTGCCATTGCCTTCTCCGACTACTATAGTCTTACCTATAATGACATTTAGCTTACTTGAAAATGTCCAAGATCTCGAAATTGCAACATTCTACTTAAAACTCCTAGAGAAAGTGAGCAATAAGAACACTCAACCTAAGTCTTCACGAAAGAGAAAGGCTAAACAGCAGAAAGAGTATTTCAATAAACCTCTAGCACTTAATTATGAGCAGGAAAACACGTGCAGTAGCTAAAACTTCACAAGCTTAGACCTTTCACGGCTTTTAAATTTTTTTTTAATTGAAGCACAGCTGATTTACAATGTTAATTTTTGCTGTACAGCAAAGTGACTCAGTTACACACATATATACATTATTTTTTATATTCTTTTCCATCATGGTTTATCTCAGGATATTGAATATAGTTCCCTGTGCTGTACAGTACGATTCTATTGTTTACCCATTCTGTATGTAATAGTTTGCATCTACTAACCCCAAATTCCCAGTCCATCCCTCCTTCACCCCTCTCCCAGCTTTTAAAATGAGTTGGTTTTCCTGCCAAGGAAGGTGGATGAGCATGTACTTGGCTCCAAACAGCAGTTATGACACAAATGGAAACCAAGTGCCTGTCTAAGCAGCCCTAGCCTGGGTCAGCCTGACTCCTGGCAGCACTGAAGCAGCCAATGGTGGTGGTCACCCCGCCCCTCACCCGCCGGTCCAGCTGAGTTCTCATAGGCCTGGGCTTCAGGCTCCACCCGCCCTGTCCACAGGCACGGCCCCGCCCAATGTTTGGCAGCTCTACCCTCTGACCCCGCCCCTCGCCTGCCACCCCGCCCCTCGCCTGCCGCCCCGCCCTGTTTTTGTCAAGTGGGTTCTGAGTGCCGGCCCCGCCCTGTGTTTAGAGGCCTGGGCAGTGGCTCTGACCTTCCTTAGCTCCTTCAGTGCTTTTCCACTATCAGGCACTCAGTCTTAATCATGCAAAACGAGTTTCAACTTATCCAGCCCAAGAAGTTGGGTGGTGATGTTCCTTTTGGAGCGGAGGAGGAAGAGGGGTGAAAAGGGACGCACCAAAGGAAACGGAAAAAATTAAAGCACACAGCTTTTGGCAAGCCAAACTGGTGGAGGAGGAGGAGGAGGTTAGGGGGCAAATGAAGCAATTCTGAGTGGAACTGGGGCCCGAAGTGGCACAGGAAAAACGCTCTCTGCCTTCACCAATCCAGCTGGTGTGTTTCGTTTAAATGTTAAGCTGTGTCAGCAGAAACTTTACAGAACCACGTTCGACAAGGCACTTGCCACCTCCTGCCTAGATTGCCAATTTTCCGGCTCGCAGAAAGCTCCAAAGGAGGAACCGAGGGTTCCACCCCACCCCACCCCAAGGAAGGACCCAGGGTCCTGCCAGTCGCGGGGAAAATGGCCACGGAGGCAGTAGCCCAGGCTAGTCAGGCGGGAAGACACCCCCCTCCCCACTCCGCCCCCGCCCCGGCAGACGGCTCCCAGGCGGCGCGGGGAGGGGAGGGGAGGGGAGGCGGCGAGGGCGGGGCGGAGGCTGCCTGCCGGGAAACCTGGAGCGGTGGGCGGGGCGCGGGGCCTGCTGGGAGCTCCCTCCCCGAGCTTTGTTGCACAATCTCGCCCCAGCTGCCTTGCCCGCCCCCCCAGGCTCCTCCGCTGAGGCTCTGCCACCGCACCTCTGAGCACACACTCAGGATTCCTGGGGCTCCGCGCGGGCACCAAGGGAATTTCTGAACTTGCTTAAATCTTTCCTGTCCCCCGCCCCACCCCCACCCCCTTTCAGGTTTCCTTGTATCTTTTTCCTAAACATCGTCTGTTTTGTCCTGAGTGCCAAATCGAACCACTGGGTGTATTAATTGCTCAACATATCTTGGTTATGAAAACGAAAAGAACAAACGCAGAGTTGTTTTTAATGTATAGAAAAACGAAAATACTCCTATCAGGGCTAGTGGCAGGAAAGAGGTTCTCTTTCCTTCAAATATTCCATACTCTCCAAAGCCAGACTTTGGCAATGAATAAAAATAGATAAACTATTAGAGTGATGAATGATTAACTCCGAAGCTGACAGGCAAGTAAAAAGGAGAAGCAGGAGGCACCCTGGAGCCAAAGCCCGGGAGAGCCTCCGAGAAGGACCGGCGCTAGCGAGAAGGACTAGGGAGGGCCGCACAGGAAGCGACTCCAGCTGAGCACTTGCTAGCATCGCTGCATCTGAAAAATCACCCGTAATACGTTGTTTAGAGCAAATGTTTAAAGTTTTAGTTTTCCAAATGTATATTTAATTTAACTACCAAATTCTACAAACAAGCAGCATTCTGTCACTCATTGATGTTATACATAATTTATAACCTAGAATGCCGTATTATTTCTTTTTGGAAGAAAACGAAGAGATTACGAAAACAAAATATATACAGCATAAACTCACATATCATTAATGGGAAAAAATTACGGAGCTATAAACAAGAGTTATGTGGAGGGAGGTAACAATGGCTTGAGGAAACAAAAATTAGAGAGACAAGATTAGTTTTGAGGCAACTGTTTAAATAGAGTTTTAAATCATTAATGTGTAAGATTATGAATTTCAGTTTGAGTGAGAGAAATGGCTAAAATTAGGTTTCATAGTTGTTTATATGAAACCATTTCTCATTTAACCCTACCTAGGAACAGTAACAGAAAAACATTCATGGTGGCCTATAGCTAAGATCAAACACAAGCCCTTATTCAAATTTTAAAGTTTAGGGTAATAAAAAAAGATGATGCTCATTAAATTTATTTTGGATTTCATACCTATTTTTTGTCTCAATTTATAATTATATGATTATAACAACATTTTACCAACACAAAAGATTTGCCCACAAAGCTTTTATTTTTTAACTTCAAATTATATCCCTTATGAAGTGCTGAACTTTCATAAAGGTGTAAAAGAGTAACATATAAGTAGCATAAATGCTGCTATCTACAAAGAAGAAATACAAGAATTCAGAGAAGTACTGAAATCCATTTTAAGTAGATTCTTCATCAGAGAAGAAATGTTCAAAACAATTATACTCATTCTATTTATTTCTGAATGTCAATAATTTTCCTAAAACATACTTTGCACAAAATGGTTTTCAATTTTACTTTAAAGTTTTTTGAAACCATAAGTCACTGGCATTTCCTTAGTTACACATGCACTATTCCCTCCTTGCTGAAATTAGTCTCTCCCTCCTCCTGTTCCTCTCACAGCTACTTTTTGGTCTACAGTTTCTTTTCAGTTTTCCAAATTATGTCAGCTGGTTGGTAGGTAGGTACTTATGTATATATGTATTTCTGTTTCCATGCACACACATTAGAAGAAAAAGGAAGGGGGGAAAAAGTGCTTAAAGGGACCTAATGAGATTTTCAGAAAGTTCTAATGAGATAATGACTACTATGTGACAGTAGTCAAGATGACTTCCCAGTTTTCAGTTTGCTGGGCTGAATGATAGTAAGGTTATGTCATTAACTAGCAACTAATGAGTTTGGTTTGGGGCTGTTTACTTCCACATGCTTGTGGTACACCCCAAGGAGAAGACAGCCAGCCAGCTGGCAGCAGGAAGTACAGGTCAGGGTACCTTTTACTAAAGAATGTGAAGTCATGGGCAATTAGATGGTAGTTGAGTTCATGGGAATGGATGACTGAGCTTATTATATATAGAAAAGCATGTAGAATCAGAGAACAGAGCAGCCCAAAACAGAACCTTCCCGGGCATCCATCTGTAAAAGACAAGGTCCTCCCACTGCTGATGGAAGCAAAAGCCACGAGGCTAGGAATGTTAGAACCTGAGAACTGTTTTTTTCTTCCTATCGGAGGGATAAACAGAAATTGAGAGCTTGGGCTCAGGCAAGACTATCAGGGACTGACTGTAATTCCTCCAAGCACTGGCTTACATGTTTCTCAGCATCTCTGCCCCAGCTTCCTCATGTATAAAGTACAATGACAGGAAGTAGCACCTGCCTAAAAGTTAACTTTGCTCATCATCCAACCACTCCCCACATCCGGATTTGTTTTCAGATCCATCCTAGCCGCTAATTCCCGTTACCTGTGCCTTAAGTGAGTGCTGCATCTCCCCTTTAAAACCTAAAATACTGAAACAGGCTTCCTTGACTCCAGGCTTTTTCCCAACCATCATCTTGCACAGCGCCCCACTGCTGTCTTCAGCAAACACAGGTTTGAACATGTCACTCTGCTAAAAATCTTTCCTAATATCAAGAGAATTGGGTTCGAACTCCTCACTTTGGGGTAAGAACCCTGGGGAATCTGTTTCTAATCTGCCATTCAGTTTCATCTCCCTGTACTCACTCCTTTGGTGACTTGTATGCTGAACCTACTGTATTTTTTGGGGGGGGGGGTGGTGGCTGTATTCCTACAAAGCACTTCACTTTTCCTATAATTTTGCCCTTTTGAAATCTCCATGTTTTCTTCCAAGACGACCTTCTTGATCCCCTTCATTAGAATTATTGGACTTTGTACAGTACTGGATTGGATTGATATAATTTTATATGTAATCATACACATCTATTTTTCTCTTAGATCTCTGAAGGCAAGGTCCATCCACTGTGTATTTATGTATGTCCTCCTACCCATAAAACCCCTAGAAAGTGTGCTACATATAGTAGGTACTAAATTAAGCAAAAATTTTTAAAAAAGAGATAAATGCTAGGAATCAGACATTCTCGTAACTCGCGATACAACTCCTCAGATTAGTAAACAGGAGTAAGGTTGAGACCTGAGGGTTCTCTCTCTCATATGCAGACAGGCAATCATTAAATAACTGTAGTGGGGTAAGTATGTCCAGGAAGTAGGCAGTTTTCTTTATCTTCATAAAAGAGGTAATTTTTTAAATTTACAACTTACTTTTGAACATTTTGTTCCCTACTAATAAACCAAGTTTTCACTTTAGATATTTAGGCTACAGACATCAGCACCAAACAGATGGAGCTGGAGCTATGTTTACTTTCAGTTTCAAAGCATTATCTGAGAAGGTGAGACATTCCTAAATATGTGATCCTCTTCACCTATGGATTGTCCTCTGTAACAGAGTTCTGTTTCTAAGTGAATGACATCTGGTCTCAGGAGACAGACCATAAGAGGGATAAGCAGCCATCACCTAGAGGAACATGATTTTTTTTTTTTAATGGGGATCATTTTTAAAGTCTTTATTGAATTTGTTACAATATTGTTTCTGTTAATGTTTTATTTTTTTGGTTGCAAGGCATGTAGGATCTTAACTCCCTGACCAGGGATCAGACCTGCACTCCATCCACTGGAAGGCGAAGTCTTAAGCACTGGGCAGCCAGCGAAGTCCCATGAATTTTTATCTCACTGGAATTTCAGCTAGCATGAGAAATTCCTAAAGTAACAAATACTACTCTTGGATTCCTAATACAGTGTCAATCAATTACTTACATTATAAAATTGACTACTTAAAATCCCTTTTTGGAACAAAAAAGTAAAAAACGTGTTTTATAAAATCCAATAGTTATTCTCATAGAAATTACAGCCCATACAAACAAAAACAACTTCCTGTGGTCCTCAATAGACAGTTTCACTGATTGCAAGTATTACTTTTCAGTAGCTCAATACATTTAAATTATTTCCCCAATTTGCCCTTTGCAAAATTCTCTGTAATCAACAAAGGTGGTTTTAAAAATCATCAGAACTGTTGCTAGATTACCAAAGGCTTCCACTCTGGGCAGTGACATCAGAAACAAGAGCAATCAGTCACTAACAAGTCAACAAGCAGGAGCAATTCATTTGGGGTAAGTGCAGGGGAGTGAGGGTGTATTTGGTGTAGATTAGAGTCACGCTGTCCAATAGAAATATGTTGCAACCACATATGTAATTTAAAATTTTCGTGGAGACACATTAAGAAAAAAGGTGAAAGTAATTTAATAATATGTGTTATCTCACTCGATAAATCTGAAATATTGCCATTTCAATGTGTACTCAGTATAACAATAAATGAGATAGTTTACCTTTTGTATGCTGTCTTCAAAACCTGATGTATAATATATAGTTACAGCACATATTTTAGACTAGCCACAGTTCAAACGCTCAACAGCCATACTGGATAGGAATAGATATCTTGGAAAAATAACAAAACTATGTGGAACTGGATGACAGAGTTTAAATTTATAAAGTAATACTTGAGGTGTACGTCTTTTTAAAGCCATCACTGCATAAAGTGTATCAGCGATTCCTTTACTGATATGGAAATAAAGTACAAAACATTAAAGGAGGATCTATAAAGATTAACATCAAAATGTTTGTAATAATGTAAAAATAACAGCCAAGTGCTCAAGTATATAAATTAGTCAAATGTCTTCTGAGAGACAGAAATGAAGAAACCATTTCTCCTGACCCTTCCCTAAACCAAACTAGAAACATGTTTCCATCTGTGAGATGCTGTCCCCAGAGAGGCTCTGATCAGTCTGAAAGCATTTTTGCTGACTTAAGGACAATGAAGACGCAGGAATCCGGTCATAATCTGCCTCTCATTCTGAGGGGTAGGAAGAATGTGTGGTAGGACAGAGCTAATGCTATGACCGGCACAGTAAGGACAGTAGAGCATTTCCTACAATTTTACTATCATGCTAGGGATGAAAGTAGTGAAGGCAAGACAAAATGACAGCAAATGCAATGTCAGACAGGCAGCACTTGCTAAATTCTAAATCAAGAGGACCAAATGCTTCCAATAGAAACAGGCCATTGAGTGCCGGGTTCTAGCAAGGGTGGATGCCTTTTAAATAAATCTAACCAGCTCCAAAAATGTCAGTTTGAAAATCCTCTCTTCCTTACAGATCTATCATGGACATTCTTATCACTTATTCACCACCATGGCTTCTGACATCAAACATTTTGATGAATCTTAAATCATTATCTTTATTTCCTCTAGTTGAGGTCCAGGACTGACCAGAACTGCACTCTGAACAGTCTCATGAGAATGTCTCTCAAAATCCTTGAATTTAGCAAGTCAAAAACTAAACTAATTTTCTCTTATCATTCCACTGATCTCAAACCAACTTCTGTATTCTCTTTTTTCAGTTAATGATTAACTACCAGTTTGCCCGAGCTCAAAACTTTGTAATTTATCCATATCTCCTGATATGGCTCCAATCAGAAATCATACTGCCCTCTTTCACTTTAATTCAGGCTCTCATCGACTCTTTACTCTTCAGGGCATGTTTCAAACTTAATTCCACAAACACTGGGCCACATACGTAGAAAGTATTGTGTGAAATATTCTTTATATAAAAGATGCACATGACATCAAATATCATCTCTTCTTTCCCAATCTTATATCTCAGTCAGGTTAGCCAACTCCCTCTCAAAATACTGAACTATAATGATCTGATTACTTGTTTTCTACTTCAGCCTGCGAAAGTTCCTAGAAGATACAGAACAACAAATTTTACTCTTCATCTTTTTATTCCTGGCATAATAGAGAGACAGCAAAGTCTCTGTATTGACAGAAGGCAATCAATACATTTTGTTGAATAACAAATACATATTTGGTTTATCGCCCTTTAGTTTACAAAGGAGACTTAACTGTTCCATTTGTCATACCATCTATAGGTTCACACTGAACTAAAAGCTAGATAGATGATCACCCTTTTATCAAAAACTTGTTTAATGGAGCTGATAACATCATCCCACACTATATTGTATAAAGTAACTCGTCAGAAATCTAGAAGCTCTCATGTGAAGTTTTACATCTATAAAGCCTAGTAGCAGTAACTGGTAAGACAAAAAAATGCTAATATCCCATAACAATGTAATTACAAATAAGTTTTAATTAATGTAAGTATAGAAAGACCACCTCATCACTTATCTAGCAGAGCTCAAGTTACTAGTGATTCACAGCATACTTTCCCTTAGTTCAAAACTTCTATGGTAACTTGTATACAAACTATACTAATCAGAGTTCTTAAAAAGAAATGAAACTGAGTTTATCTAATTTATCCTATGAGGGAATTTCACAAAATAATATTAGGTTAGTTCACAAACTGGTTGTAGAGGACCAGGATTAGAAAAAAAGTTAAGAAACCAGGGAGATGGGTCAACAGAAATTAGTTGCCCAGAACATCACCACCAGCATTTACAATAATGGACACACAATGCTTCCAATATCGCTAGACTCTCAACTTCTGTATGGTTAAACCAAGCAAGGGCTTACAATTGGCCCAGCCTTAGTCACATGCTCTCTCAACAGTTGCTAAGCTCTGGTCTCCTCTGGATTCAGTAGTGAAAAATACAATGTTGCTTTTTACCAACTCTCATCCTTGGAGGACTAACCCTGCCAAAAGCCTTCAAAAACAAACAAAAACATACAGCAAATATTCAGTAACAGCATCAAACGTATCATGATGCCCAAAGGCTTTTTGTATGCGTATTAGCAATGCACAAAGTCAAAGCACTGATCTCAAGCAAGGTTTTGAGTATAAGATTCCTACAGTGCTGGCAGAGTTACTGAATATACCCATGTGGCTGGCTCCTTAATTGATTTTCACTTGTCACTTCTATTCTGTCCAGGTATGCCTCTGAGCTGCCTTTGTGCTGACATCTAATTTTGCTACAGTGCAATCAGTTTCTAGTAAACACAGAAAAAAATAAGTTCATGAAACTGTATGCAAGTACCTCTCAATCTCCAATTCATACTCACCCAAAAACTTCACATGGTATTTAATATGAGTGTTGGATATCAGGCTCACTTTGGGCAAAAAACACACGGAAATTCTTGCCTCATGACAGATCCTGTCTTCAGTGATCATTACATAATCTGGTAAATACCTTTTGCCCAACCAAATGAAGTAGATGTAAAGCAATCATAGTACTCCTAGAATTTATTTTTTATCGTTAGGTTCAACTGAGACCTATATTCAGGCTTCAGAAGTTTTGATACTGAATTCTTTCTTGGCTGCCACACAAAATGAATAACGCTGAGTTAACATACTTCAGAAAGTAAGGTATCTAAACGGTAGGGACTAGAGTTGCTAGTTCCTGGGTCATCTCAGAAGACAAGCATCTCAAGCTGAGATCGAGCTTGGGAGGCACCGACTACCTCTACAAGGTGCCGCAGGCAGTGTCAGACCCACGAGATGCCTAGCTCACAACCTTCACGTCCTATCTGAAAACACAATCTTTCTATCACACATGTTATTTGAGCACATTCATTGCTTTCCTTGGTAATTTCAGGGGTATTCATAGATATGAAAGAAATACTAGACACTGAGTACTTCTTACTTCATAGATGAGGCAGAGAAAGCGAAAGCCCAACAGGTTAAATGACTTGTCTAAGGCCACAAACATAGTTGTTTGAAAAAATCAAGACTAAACTGTACCATTCCGATAATGTCTTGTATAATATCTGT
Organism: Giraffa tippelskirchi; assembly: GCF_054371585.1. Lineage (NCBI taxonomy): Eukaryota > Metazoa > Chordata > Mammalia > Artiodactyla > Giraffidae > Giraffa > Giraffa tippelskirchi. Next base: position 156,462,987 of record NC_137283.1, on the reverse strand, counting down.
ATTTGGTGTGACCCAGCTACAAACTGAAGAATCTTTAGGTTAGAGGCAACCAATGATTACCAAGGCCAGTTGTGTGTCAGCAGCATGACCATGCTGGTTGCCCTTAGCCTCCAAAATACCTTTCTATCTACCAAAATGTAGATTGTATTCCTATCACGTATTCTTCATCTAAGTGACTTTGTTCATGGTTTCTACTTCACTGTCTGCTGAGAATGGAGCCCTCCTAGTCTACCAGGAGGTGCCACTCTAGTATTCCCACAACTACCTGGTTAGGGTTCTTCAACCTGGATCAGCTCCCTCTGGGAATCAAGATATGACCACAAACTTCTGACAAGGAAAACCCCTGTCAATGGTCCTTGTACACACCACTACCTACCATGGAATCCCTCACATTCTTAAAAACTTACTTCCTGACACTTTTTTAGAGGCCAACTCTAAAGTAACTTAACTAGCCTCTTTCCAGTCCTTTCCTCTAGAACCTGCTTTATACAGAGTAATCTGAAACTCTACATCTTTCACAGCTTTTGCTTCTTAGAATTAAACATTCTCTCTTTCAAATATATTAATCCATACTCTATAGGATAGACAAGCAAGAAGAAATAAAGTTAAATTATAACACAAGGAACATAAGTTAAATATGAGAAAAACAGTAAGGATTGTTCAATTAATGAATATAACTAAAAGAGTCAAAAATTGATAAAAATTATTGAAAAAAAAGAAAGAAAATGGGGAGAAGGGTTCGTGGATTTATAGGAGCCTTTAAAAATCAGATGTTATGCTTTACTTATGATATCTGAGTTTTTCAGATATCATATTTTCAGAGATTCCACTGTTAAATGACTGGAGTGTGACCCAGGTTTGACGAGTTTTTAAAGCTTCCAGGTCATTCTAATTTTCAACTAAGGTGTGACAATCACGGCCAAAGATAAAGATATTGAGTTTGAAAATGTTATAGACCTGCACTATCCAATAGAAATATGAATAGCAACAAATATGATCCACATACACAATTTTTCTGGTAGCCATATTAAGAAGTTTTTTCTTAATTTGTAATCAATATAACAATATATTAACTGGATATTTTATATTCTTTTTTTCATACCAATGTGGTATCACCAGACCTGGGAGCTTTTACAAAATTAAACCTTTGCACATGCATGCAAAGCAGTGAAGAGAAACAAGTGGGCACAGAAAGTAGTTCATTCTGAGCAGAGGGTCTGGTTCCCTGGGCAACCACACGTCTCCAAAGGCTGTGGGGATAGTACACTGTGGTGTCCTCAGAATTAGCAAATTGGGATTATAGGAAGTTTTGATGTTTCAGATGTCACTGCGTTCCCTTCACCCCACATTCCAGCTCTTTGAGAATCAGGATTCTGATGAACAGTCTCCTCCTTCAAACAAAGCAACAGAATAGCTATACAGTCCCAACAGTTTTGTCCCCTAGATGGAAAACAAATCAGGGACATCTCATGTGGGCACTGATGGTACAGCTTAAAGGATGCAGAAGTAAAAGTGCATATCACAAATGCTTCAGGTCTGAACACAAGTGATGGTGACTCAAAGACACCCTGGGTCACATTTCTCTATGGCAAGGAAATATAACTGCTACCGGTTCTACTGGCCAGGGCTTTCAAGTCTCTGGAGTAGAGCTCTCTGGTTATTCTGCCATAAATACAGGATTGAAGAAATGGCTCTCCCGGAGCATACGTGAAGGTGTTCTAAGCATCTCTCCATACAGTCTCCCCTATTGCTCTTTTTAACAAAACAACTGCCTCTCAGAAAGAGAGACAATTTACAGGCTAACAAAAATAACAAAAAGAAAGCACTACCGGCATTTATTTCTTTAAAAACACTTGAAGATTTAGGGGAATCTGCTGTAGAAAGAGTATCAAGAGTATCAAGGCTTTAAAGTGAAGCCAACTTGGGTTTGGACTCTCCCTTGCCACTGGTCAGCTATGGAGCCCTGATCAGGGTAACCTCTTGCAACAACTAATTTCTAAAGTGTGAAATGGACAAAATGATACCTGTGTTTGCAGAGCTGTTGAAGAACTACAGATAATAAATAAGTAAAACAAGTAGCAAAGTGCCCAGACCAAAGTGGTGCTCAATAAATGAGAGCAATTATTAGATTCTGAAAGTAGGAGACAGAGATTAAACAAACAGAAAAACATGTGACAATTACTCAACACTAACATAATATATAAGCTACCTGCACTCCTATTTTCATCTAAGATACTCACTTCATAAGCTAAGCACCTAGCAATCCCATGAATGTCAACAATCTTTTTAGGACTCGTAATCACATCTCACACACAATAGTAAAGCCTCAGTAACTTCAGTTTCCATTACAGTAAACAAATTTAAGCTATTTAAGATTAAAAACATGACTTCACTGTTCACAGATTTTCATAATCAGGAACAGGGCTAATGATCTCAAAAGCCCTGAGATGCTCTAGTTGAGAATAGTTTATTTTGTTTTTGTAAGATTACCACCAGACTAGTAGAACTCCATCTTATTGTCTCCTCATCCCCTAGTTCACTGATATGAAATATTTTTCACTCTTTTTATTCTTTCAGTGGTTTCCCTTGACATTTTAAAACATATTTAACTAAACAAAGTCTCTTTACTTTCTGAACAGTAAAAGGACTTTAGTTGCAATCTCCCTCATCCCAGCGTACATTCTCTTGTTGAAAAACATACCAATTCTTGTACTTATAATTCCACAAATTAGATCACTATTGTTTTATATCATGCTTGTTTGCTTTATAATTGTGCCTTCTATCAGTTTATTATTCCATCTTACATTTCAGGCATTCCTCCTAGGATAATTTTTCTTTCTTTTGAATTACATCCTACGGAAGTTTCTTAGAGGAACTGTAGAGGTCTTTCAGTGATAAACTCCCTCAGTTGTTGTCTATCTCTAAATATTTTCATTACAATTCTTGAATGTCAGTTAAGATAATTTTTCTAAATTCACACTTTGCAGACATTTTCCTACTTCTGGATTCCACAGCACTACAGAAATTTGTTACCATTCTGTTTCTTTATAGGTGACCTGCTCTTTTTTTTCCAGTTGCTTTCAAGACATTTTCTTTGTCTTTGATGCTCTACTGTTCAGACAGGCATACAGTTCTTATTTAAACTTGGAAATAAACTGTTTTACGTAAATTCCTAATTTTCATAAATTCTGAGAAATAACTATGCCTTTTGAAATATGCAACACAGGTATCAACTGAGACAGAGTGATAGAGAAAGACAATAAATTTTTCAGTACTGATGTATTTAAATTCATTTGTAATAAAAGACAAATTCTTTGATAAGATCCACATTAACATCATTTACCATTCTGAAATAAAACCACTGTCTAGAAACTGCAGCTGTGTGCTAAAATCTTCTTCATGGAAGAGATAACAGCACGGGCTCCTCTTTAATCTATTACAAATATTATGCTGCTCTGAGAATTTTGAACAAATTAAAATATTTTTCATTCTGATTACAGATTTCTTATCAATACCTTTCAATGATAAAAAACTTGAAGATGTTTCTTAACAATTAATAACTGAAATAAATAAAAACTGTATTTGCTGGTAACTAGCTTATTTTCTAAGAATGCTGAGGCATATCCAAAGGACAGCTTAATCAGAACTGAAATTGATACTCCTTTCCAATGACACACTATCTCTGCACTACAGCAGTAATTTTATATAATAATATAAATTTGACCTTATGCTACAATTCCTTAAATATATTTTTTTCTGTTCAGAATGGTAACGTTACTTAATGCTGGGAGTGGGTATGGGGGCTAGGTGGAGAAGAGAGTATTAGACAGTAATCCACATCAGGCACATTACTTCGAGCTACTTTCCCGACCAGCATTTGTTTTAATAAAAGGGCCTGCAATACACGGAGATTCTGACATAACATTAATGAAATGATGATGTAAAACTGCACATCAATGGTAGAGTGGAGAGATGGTTCCAAATGGTCTTTAAATCAGGTCTCTGAGGTAAGAAACTTTCTTGAGGTAATGTGTGCTATGGATTTCTATAATGGTAACACAAGGCATCTGTGAACTTTTTAAGCCCAGGGGCAGATGACTCTCTTTTGTTTGGACTGGGGTGTGGGGGGTTGGTTGAGGCACAAGGGGAAGGGAGAGTGGAAGGAAAAGGAAGGTGGGGAAGACAAAGGACCAAAGAAGAGAAACTGTGAGTAAGCCTCTTAAAGCAACAGTGCAGCTACAGCGCTTACTTCCATGGCCTGAGAAACAAGGCTAGTGACCCAAAACAAGCCCAGAGCGCAATTCTTGGAATTAGGAGATAGCATAGAGACAATTTGGGAAGAGGTTGAAATGCTGGCCACACTTCGAAAAGCAATTAAAAAGATCGAAATTATGGCGACTCAGACAGTAAAGAATCTGCCTACGGTGTGGGAGATCTGGGCTTGATCCCTGGGTTGGGAAGATCCCCTGGAGAATGGAATGGCAACCCACTTCAGTATTCTTGCCTGGACAATCCCACAGACAGAGGAGCCTGGTGGGCTACAGTCCATGGGGTCCACAAAGACTAACACAACTCAGCGACTAACACTTTCACATGAACACAATACACAATACACACTGTGTTAAATTCATCTGCTCACAAAGTGTGGGTTGTAGGGATTTCATCTTTAGTTTAACTAATTATTGATTCTTCTGCAATTGGTGAAGTGGACTTTCTTAGAATCAACACCTTAAAATGCCGTTTTGGTGAAAACGAATCTTGTGTCAAAAATGCCCCTGAATTTTTAAAATATACAGGAAAATAGGTAAGGACAGATATTACTCTTCTATAGATAACTTCTCTCCTATTTTGAGAAACAATTACATTCTTTTTACATTCACTGATGAAGATTAACAAAATTAGTAAGCAATATACTACAAAAAGAACTGTACTACAAAAATCATTTTCCTTTGGGTTTACAGAAGAGACCATTTTTAACTTTTAAATTACAACTTATGTTTAAAAATTTAAAAATTCTTACTTGGTCTCAGTGTTCCATTGAGCCTTTATTTCAAGAAATTACACTTCACAAAGTCAAGCAAAATTACGGTATTTTATTAGTTAGATCTGTTTCTAATATTTAGTCACGAGAGAAACAAAAGGGCTTCACTTAACATTTTAGGAGTTGTAAAATGATTACACTTACTAAACACTTAGTAAACATATAATTTACAAAACAATATAAAGCTGAAGCTCTTTTTGGAGGGGTGGTATATATTTAGTTTTCCAACTTTGAGACATTTCAGTAAAAACCACCATGGTCATGCCCTTAGTTGAATGTGTACTAGAAAAGGCAGAGTGGAAGAAGAAGTTGCAAGGTTACTTAACAAAGCTGCCCTTGTCGCTCTGCACAGGAGGGGCAATTTCTTTTTGAAAAGGGGTAGAAACTATAAATAGGCCTTTACAAACTGTAAAAGTGCTCCTTTTCCTGCGTTGCCTTATCTGCTCAGATAAGCCAAGTCTGAAAACTGGGTGTCTTCCTCATTTGTCCCTCCTTCGCCTTCATAAGCAATTCATTCTAAGACGTGTGGCTCTTTTCCCTCAAGAACTCCTCATTCTGCTTTTCTTCAACTCTAAGGTCGCTGCCTAAACCCAGATCACCACAGTCTCAACTCCCAACGTCAACAACTTCTCCAGAGCTGTTGTGTTAACATTGCCGAGTTCTGCACTAAAAACAGAGGTTGAACAGTAACATCATGCTTCCTAAAAGTCAACGCTGTGTAACCTGTGAGGTCATGACGGCCATACACAGACAGTCCCTCTAATTCATGCTCTACACTGCGGTCAGAAGGATCTTTCTGAAATTCAAGTGTACTCAGTTTATGTCCTAGCTTAAGATATAATCTCCTGTCCATAGTTTCCCATGTTCTCTGGATCAAGGCTAAACTAATGTGAATTTAAAAGGCCCTTGTGGAGTTGCGCTAGTCGTACACTTCCTAGCTTCTTTCTCTAGTGGACACTGTATTACTTTAAATTCCTAGATTATTTCCTGCTTCCACTTACCTGATCTTAGCTGTTCCCTCTTCCTAGAGTTCCCTTCTCATTCTGGTGGCTCACTACTTATCCTTCAGTCCTGAGCTTACACACATGCCTTCCCTGATTTAATAACAGATTAACACCTTGTTTCTGTGTAATTCCACGTTTCTTCTTGATGCAACATTTTATCAGTTTGCATTTTACCTGCAAATTGTTCTGTCCCAGTAAAGTAACATGTAGGAAGTTCTGCTTCTTGTTCGTTACTCTAGTTTCTCTACTTAAAACAGGTGCAACAAAAATGGACTAGATGATCAAATGAATGTTTTCATGAAGACCAAATTGAAATACTTCAAACACTATTTCACAATTCTATCAAATGAGTTATTATATCTTAAAAGTATTTCCAAAAGACAAATTTAACACAACCATAAAAAGTATCAAGAATGAGGAGACCTCAGGAACCAGCAAATGCTTCTGGTGAGACAGCAATATGGTAGATTAATAGACTACATCTGTATCCTTCCTATAAATGCAAAAATTTGTTTGTTACAAGTGCCACCTTTGCATAATAAATTTAGCATATGAATATTTTTTAGCCCTTCTAGAGAGTAGGAGGTTTTAGAATCTAAGGTTAATGGAGAAGATTCTAAATAACTTCTTTTTAAGTAGCAGGAAGAAAGACTATAAAGATGCCTTTGGCTGAAGTTTCCTTCAAAATTAGACATATAGAAATCTTAAAAAGGAAACATAAAATACTAAAATTTCATAAAAAGTTACACATTTAACTTCTCAAAGTTAAACATTTGCCTCAAGGTATTAAGTGTGCTACAATTATGAAATCTATTTCTCATTTTGACTTGGCAATCTTAGAATAAAAGTGCAAAAGTAACTGTGAGTCAGCTGATGAAGGACAGTGGAATGGCCTGTTCACAGCTGGCATTTAGGTGCTCATAAACCTAGGTACATAATTACTTCTACATTCTCGGTTTGTTTGGGGGGTTTTTTGGTTAATCTAAATAAAATCTTAGTTTAGATATAGTACTGCATAAAATATCAAACAAAGCTTCCTGGCTTTGTTTACTACTCAAGATTATTAAATTGTTTTATACTCAAGAACACAAATTTCAATAACCTTCCTGGGCCTTCAAAAACTTAAAATAGGGACCATAAGTTACCTGGTTTTTATGGTCAGTCTCTTAGGCTACTCAAACCCAGAAAGAAGACCTCTTCTGTCTAGAGAAGCAGAAGCTACCTCAGATAAAATGAAATTTTAATGTGCAAAATAATCCAGAAACTCATAGCCATCTGTAGCTGGTTAAAAAATAATTCACACAAAATCTGCAGTACCTCTCAGTTATCCATGACAACTGGGAGGAACCCTGAACGCTGATTTCAAGTCCTGGCTCTGCTATCACGAAATGTATGAACAGGGCCCTAGGCCTCTAAGCAAGCAGTGGTTTCTTCACCTAAGAAGAGGAGACAATTTCAACCTGCTTTGCTGGGCTGCTGCAATGAGATCTTTTAAAAAATAATCTGGAATATAGTATGCTCAGCCAAGTTTTTAACCCCTACCCTCTGCTTCCTTGTTAGATGGCATTAAGAGAATACCCTTAGAAATTAAATGTGTACAAAGTTCTGAAGGACCATAAAGAAAGCTATAAAAATGTATTCTTCCCAATTTACAATGCCCTGGAATGGTGCTGTAACACTCATACCTAACCTGGCCATGCCTTATTAACAGTAGGTGTCTGGAAAGAGTGTAAATCCAACATAATTACTGGAGAAATCACCCTTCCCCTAATATGTTTACAGTGGTGGGAAATTTTTAAGACCATCATTCCACACCTATATAGAGCACTAAATACAAGCAAATAATCACATACAAAGGCAAAATTAGAAAAAAAAATTCTAAAATTATTTTACTATTCTATATTTTCAATGTGTATCTGGGTCCACAGTAATACTCATATGCCCATCACAAAGAGATAGAAAACATCTCCATTTGATAACTAAGTAAAATTTTCAGAGGCAAAGCTGCCCAATATTCTGGTTCACAGTGATTTTCCTGGAGTTCAATTATTTAGCAACATAACACAGAAAACCTCAAACGTGGACTCACTCTGTAAAAACCAGTTAAAGCACCTGACTCTGACCCTCTCTCCATCCCCTGTGACCTAAGTTCAGTTATGCCCCGCCCATTCCAGTGCCACAGCCTTTTCTTTAACTGCTTACTCCCTTTTCCTGGAATGCTGTCACTTCGGATCTTTGCAGAGCTGGCTCCTTGTCCTTCGGGTTTCTAGCTTGAAAGTTTATCTCCTCTGAGAGGTCTTCCCTGACCGTACGACATAAATTAGCCACCTGCTCACCCACTTTCACATGGTCACATCTAATTGTATGCACAGCAGTCATCATTCTCTGCCATTTTCTGTACATCTATTTGTTTACCAATCACCTTCTTCCACTAAAACAGGCTCCCTGAGAGCAACCGTGCTGGTCACTGCATGACTGTTCCTAGTATGGCACTGAAAAGCAGGTCCTAAACATCTGCTGAAAAGACAGGCCTCTGATGTGGCTCAGAGGCTTCTGTACGTGCACAACCTTGGACATCACAGCACCCAACACGTGAACATCGCCACCAAATGTCCTGCTGCCTGTTTGTTCCTTCAGTTTTTTGCTGCCAGCATCAGTGTGTGAAACCAATGGCAGAAACGAAAGACAGCAACAGCGTTCTGAATCCTCACAAGGGAGCAACTCTGTAGTATTTGTGATTGAGCCCACAGGGAAGATGATGCCAGTGATGAGAATGACAGTGTAACAAAACCTGACTGGGGTTCTCAGTTGCCAGCCTCAGATGCAGGATTCTCTGACACAAAAACTATGGTATGATTACCTTTATTCTACAGATGAGGAAATTATAACTTAGAGAGAGTGAGAGTCCTCTCCAACGTCACACGGCTCATTGGTTGCATGGTTTGGCTTTACCCGATTAAATGTCCCAAGGATACATGGATAAAATGAAGCCTTTGATGGCAACCCAAATGTACTGATCATGGCAGCAGCTTCCTACATTCAAAGAGCACACAGTACATGTAAACACAGAGTTCATCATGCATTCGGTCTCCGTACAACTACATACATTTTGGCTCCCCTGCACTGTCTCTATGGCCTCCTGGGTTAGAAGTTACTGGCCAGGAACACTGAATAGCCCACACAAGGTTGAGAGCATCACCGAAGACAGGACATACAAACATTCTTCCTTCTCCTACCCCAAATTCCTTCCAACTACTCTGTTGAAACACATGGAACATAATCTCACACCACTCAAACCTGCTGAGAGTGCATAGAAATATTTCCTGAAGAGCCCCATACAATCACAGTTGGGGGAAGAGAACGTCTCCTTTTCCTCTTTTTCAAGCAGACTGGCTTGGACTTAACAATTTTATCACAGCACCAGGGAAAACCCAGTGATTAATTTTTACCTTACTGTTACACAAACCAAGCTCTGAGGTGCACTGTTGCTTCTACTATGCTTCCTGACTGAGTAACAGAACTAGAAAGCAACCCCGTCTTCAGGATGAGGGATAACTGGGTATTAAAATACTGACTGTGGGGTTGGACAGCTCTGCACCCCTATCATTCCATACTCCTACAACCTCTTTGAACTTTTCCCACCTTCTTTCAAAAGAGAAAACAATTGGGAGAGTCAAAAGAGAAAAGCCAGGTCCAGCTAAATGACTTGTTCACATCACAAGCACATTCCAGGCTGCTTTCCGCCTACACCCAGAAGCAGAGTGCTAAGAATCACACCCCACTCCTCAGCACCCATAATCCATACTCTGTATTCTGAGAACAGCAGACTACCAAAGTGATAACCTAAAAGACGATACGGCTGCTTTAAGCATTAGAAAAAAGTAGGAACGTACCCCTAAATGTTTTCCCATATATGAATTTATTCATACCATCATACTAAAATTATGACCTTATGAGTACTCATTTTCAGACAAATGATTTCCTGGGATAATGTTGTTTTAGGCCAATAGTTTATTTTATATATTTCAGTTTTTTAAAACTTTTAGAATCAATATGTTTAAAATCAAATAACTTCAAATCAATTTTCAATAAGAGTCTTTAAAAATTAAAATTCATTTCTTTATGTTAAAGTAAACTTAAATGTACAGTTCTAAAAAAAATGGGGGGAGGGTCTTGTGGGAACAGTTGTTACCTTGGAAATAACAATAAAAAAAAAGTTACAATACTTGTGTTTAAATCTCAGCTCTTCCACTTACCATTTGAACTTTGTAATAAAATATTTTCTACACCTGTTACCTCTTATCTGGAATAAAGATAAAAATGCTTGCCATATTTACCTCTTCGTAACTGTAAATATTTAATAAGATAACAAAGAAAAACCTATAAATGCTATCCAAAGGTAAGAGTTAGTGACAATGACAACAATAAAGAATTGTATCATGTTGATGTATGGCAGAAACCAACACAGTATTGTAAAGCAATTATCCTCCAATTAGAAATAAATTTAAAAATAAAAATACACTACAAAAGTAAAGAAAAAAAATCTATCTTCATAACAAAGTTAAAGCCATGCCAAATGTATAATAACAATCCCCAACTGTATACAAAACAGGAAATAAGACTACAGTGTTGTAAGACAGATTGTAGGGCTCTTAAGACAGAATACCAGAGGAAACTGTAATACAAACATAAACCTCTATGCTTTTGAGATGTGTGTTAAACTCAACCCCTAAATTTTTTCAAAAAGGGAAAAAAAGTGTTTATATAAATGAATGGTGTAATATACATAGTCAATCACAACTTTTAAGAACATTAATTTTATACCTATTTTGGTGTTTTCTAAAGCACACATCAATTCATATGTGCTTGTGAAAACAACAGATTCAGAAATGATTCCTTGAAGATTTTGTTCAAAGTATCTTTAATATTAATTTCTCATTTTAATACTAATTTCTCATTTAAATTCTTTCTTCTCTGCAATCACCTGTGTTTTTTTCAGTCTAACTTTACTGAGGCTTTCGAAGGCTAAGTCAAAAATTTTTCTTGGTAAATGTCACACTGAACTTGAATATATGTGGGTTGTTTTCAAGTATCTTTTGATACGGATTTCTAACACAATTCTACAGTGATAACAGAACAAACTCTGTATGACTTCAGTAAATTTAGACCATGAAATTTTTGCACTTTGTTTTATGTCCCTGGATATATTCTAGTGTCTCCTAGTTTACAGTCTATGGAAACTTGAATAGAATTTGTATCCTACTGTTGTGTGAAAACAGCATAAATCTTAATTATGTTGAGTTGGTTCATAGTGTTTTTCAGGTCTACTATATCCTTCTACTTTTCTATTTGTTCTATTAATTTTTGAGAGTTTGATATTGAAACTCCAACTAAAAATCTTAATTTATCTACTGAAAAAATAATTGCAATATATATGGAACTATATGTAACCCTGTGCTGTATTTTCCAAGTCTTCTGTAATTGTGTTATCATACTTTCATAATCAACTCTACACATGGACATCACCAGATGGCCAACACCGAAATCAGATTGATTATATTCTCTTTACAGCCAAAGATGCGAAGCTCTATACAGTCAGCAACAACAAGACCGGGAGCTGACTGTGGCTCAGATCATGAACTCCTTATTGCCAAATTCAGACTTACATGGAAGAAAGTGGGGAAAACCACTAAACCATTCAGGTATGACCTAAATCAAATCCCTTATGATTATACCGCATAAGTGAGAAATAGATTTAAGGGACTAGATCTGACAGACAGAGTGCCTGATGAACTACAGACGGAGGTTCATGACATTGTACAGAAGACAGGGATCAAGACCATCCCCAAGAAAAAGAAATGCAAAAAAGCAAAATGGCTGTCTGAGGAGGCCTTACAAATAGCTGTGAAAAGAAGAGACGCAAAAAGCAAAGGAGAAAAGGAAAGATATAACCATTTGAATGCAGAGTTCCAAAGAATAGCAAGGAGAGATAAGAAAGCCTTCCTCAATCATCAGTGCAAAAAAATAGAGGAAAACAACAGAATGGGAAAGACTAGAGACTTCTTCGAGAAAATCAGAGATACCAAGGGAACATTTCATGCAAAGATGGGCTCAGTAAGGAAAGAAATGGTATGGACCTAATAGAAGCAGAAGATATTAAGAAGAGGTGGCAAGAATACACAGAAGAACTATACAAAAAAGATCTTCACGACCCAGATAATCACGATGGTGTGATCACTCACCTAGAGCCAGACATCCTGGAATGTGAAGTCAAGTGGGCCTTAGAAAGCATCACTACGAACAAAGCTAGTGGAGGTGATGGAATTCCAGTTGAGCTATTTCAAATCCTCAAAGATGATGCTGTGAAAGCGCTGCACTCAATATGCCAGCCAATTTGGAAAACTCAGCAGTGGCCACAGGACTGGAAAAGTCAGTTTTCATTCCAATCCCAAAGGAAGGCAATGCCAAAAAAAGCTCAAACTACCACACAATTGCACTCATCTCACACGCTAGTAAAGTAATGCTCAAGATTCTCCAAGCCAGGCTTCAGCAATACGTGAACCGTGAACTTCCAGATGTTCAAGCTGGTTTTAGAAAAGGCAGAGGAACCAGAGATCAAATTGCCAACATCCGCTGGATTGTCGAAAATGCAAGAGAGTTCCAGAAAAACATCTATTTTTGCTTTATTGACTATGCCAAAGCCTTTGACTGTGTGGATCACAATAAACTGGAAAATTCTGAAAGAGAAGGGAATACCAGACCACCTGACCTGTCTCTTGAGAAATTTGTATGCAGGTCAGGAAGCAACAGTTAGAACTGGACATGGAACAACAGACTGGTTCCAAATAGAAAAAGGAGTACGTCAGGCTGTATATCGTCACCCTGCTTATTTAACTTATATGCAGAGTACAACATGAGAAATGCTGGGCTGGAAGAAGCACAAGCTGGAATCAAGATTGTCAGGAGAAATATCAATAACCTCAGATATGCAGCTGACACCATGCGTATGGGCAGAAAGTGAAGAAGAACTAAAGAGCCTCTTGATGAAAGTGAAAGAGGAGAGTGAAAAAGTTGGCTTAAAGCTCAACATTCAGAAAACTAAGATCATGGCATCCAGTCCTATCACTTCATGGCAAATAGATAGAGAAACAGTGGCTGATCTTATTTTTTTGGGCTCCAAAATCACTGCAGATGGTGACTGCAGCCATGAAATTAAAAGACGCTTACTCCTTGGAAGGAAGTTATGATCAACAGCATATTAAAAAGCAGAGACATCACTTTGCCAACAAAGGTCTGTCGAGTCAAGGCTATGGTTTTTCCAGTAGTCATGTATGGATGCGCGAGTTGGACTATACAGAAAGCTGAGTGCCGAAGAATTGATGCTTTTGAACTGTGGTGTTGGAGAAGACTCTTGAGAGTCCCTTGGACTGTAAGAAGATCCAACCAGTTCATCCTAAAGGAGATCAGTCCTGGGTGTTCACTGGAAGGACTGATGGTGAAGGTGAAACTCCAATACTTTGGCCACCTGATGGGAAGAGTTGACTCATTGGAAAAGACCCTAATGCTGGGTAGGATTGGGGGCAGGAGGAGAAGGGGATGACAGAGGATGACATGGTTGGATGGCATCACCGACTCGATGGACATGAGTTTGGGTAAACTCCGGGAGTTGGTGATGGACAGGGAGGCCTGGCATGCTGCGGTCCATGGGGTCGCAAAGAGTCAGACACAACTGAGCAACTGAACTGAACAATTTTCATAATTTAAAAAATTAAAATATATAAAAAACCAAACTGTTCTTATTTTTAAAAAAGCCAACCTCTACAAAATCTATTAGCTTTAAACAAATATTATATAAAAACAAAAGATATTAGAGAAATTTTTTAAAAGATAATTCCCTAGAGACTGAGATTATTGAAAATTTATCTGTCATACATAATGCTAATGACCACGTCTGCTGGTCCAACTTCATCATATTGCATGCTCTCTATTAATGACACAATTCTTTCTGATGCCAACATCATATGTCATCATATTTTTACTGTGAAGCTGAAGTCCTTATAATACATAATCAGGATTAAATATTAACATGGCCACTTCAAGCAAAAGTGTAGATTTTTAAAAAACACACAGACATAAATCAGGAAGCCATTATGAAACCAACTCCAATTCACAAAATTTATTAACAATTATGCAGGAAAAAATCTAATTCAATACAAAGCATTGCTGAGGCTTAAAGCTCAGTTGGTAAAGAATCCACCTGCAATGTGGGAGACCTGGGTTCAATCCCTGGGTTGGGAAGATCTCCTCGAGAAGGGAACGACTACCCACTCCAGTATTCTGGCCTGGAGAATTCCATGGACGGTATAGTCCATGGGGTCACAAAGAGTCAGACACAACTGAGTGACTTTCACTTTCACCAGGAGCCTGGTGGTTACTTTGATTCCCCAAACAATCCTTTGAAGGCAGATACTATCCTCATTTTACAGTGGACAAGCTGAGGACCAGAGAAATAAAAAATTAAGTCCAGCTCTCAAAGTGAAGCCTTGAGCATTGGATCCAGAAGTTCATTCCTCTTTCATTCTGCCATCCTGTCTCTAACCAGGTACCAAGAAAGTGTCGGAGATCGGTTTATAAGATCCCCTTTTGGAGGCTTTGGGGAAATCTTAGAACACTCAGCCCCATTTGGTTGTCCCAGAATCTCATCAAGATACTCCTCACTGCAGGAAAAGAAATCTGCATCTGGGTTAGCGCTCGGCCATGCACATGTTCCTCATGGGTTTTGTACCACTAGTAAGAACAGTAAGGGCGTCCAGATGCTGGTCAGACTACTTCATCATCATCCAATCTTCAGGACAAAATTAATGAACATTAAAATTTCTGTCAATAAAAGATATTTCTATTATTTACATGATACTTGAATTTGACGCAGGGTTAAAGGATTTAACTGACCTTTGAAGAGCTTAAATATGCGGAGGAGCTAAAAATGAAGAATTCCAAAGATGTAGGGTCCCAAGGTTTCTGGCAGCTTATCTCATGGAAGAGAGGTCTCTTCTCATTGCCAAAGTGAATTCTTCTTCTACATGGGACTGTCAGACTTAACAGTATGTTCTGTGCAAAGTGTCCCATGCAATATATGGGACCTACTTACACTAAACAAATTATTCATTCATCGCTTGTCTGAAATCAAATTTGTCCTGTGTTTCATCTGGCAACTCCACTTCCACATCAACGACACAATAACACATTACTAGCAGGTTGTCCAGTTAACCTGGTGACAGCTTAATAGCAGCTAGTACAGCATTAACTACAATTTAATCCCCCAGCACACTGTCACTGAACACATCCTTCACAAGAACTATGCACTAGCCACATATATGAAAACTGAGTCTCCAAAAGGTTATAGAGCGCAGGTTTGAGGACCTAGTTCCAAGCTGTCTGTCTTAGAACAGCGCCCAGCATCGCCGGCTCAGCATAGAGCAGACACAGCACAGTACAGTACCATATATGACTTGCCAACAAATACCTCATCTTTGTAATGCCACCAGTGTGAAGAGATACCAAACCTCTGCTACTCATTTAAGACCCTCTCTGGTCCATAAAGCACCTCATCAGCAGGTTGCTCAATCCAGCTGTAAGATAGGGTCCAGATGAGCTACTGACACTCTCCTCTTGGCCCTTTTTGTACCTTTGCTGCAACAAGAGTTCT
Source organism: Giraffa tippelskirchi (assembly GCF_054371585.1). Classification (NCBI taxonomy): domain Eukaryota; kingdom Metazoa; phylum Chordata; class Mammalia; order Artiodactyla; family Giraffidae; genus Giraffa; species Giraffa tippelskirchi. The sequence goes on along the minus strand of NC_137283.1, from coordinate 156,447,236 downwards.
TTGTGGTAAGAAAAAAATCAAGGGAGAAAAAAGAATGAAATTAATTTTTTAGGAACTTGTGTGCAAAACATCTCAGCCTATCCTGGGAGGCACTGGCTTCCTATCCCCTCAGCAGACACCTGGTGCACCTGGAAGCCCAGGAGCACAGGGCACAGCCACGTCCTCCGGCACCGCTCGGCTTCTCTCTGCAGAGGGACTCCACTGAGAAGTTCAGCGACCTCCTGTTCACAAGCCTGCACAGAAGAGGGCAGTCCAGGGAGAACTCACTAAAGAGTCCTCGTGCCCCAACTTCTCTGCCCCTTGTTTCACCCATGCATGGCTGGGCAGGTGGGGGCTTGGAACTCAGGGTAAAGAACCTCTCCAAAGAGAGACAGAAACAGGGAGAGAGAAACCCAGAGCACAGAGAGGAGAGGGCAGCAGTGTCTTCCACCAAGAGGAGGTAGTAGACGACAAATCCTGGAAGCTGTCTTCGTACGTCAACAGCTACGTGGTGGGTCCTGGGTAGGTCAACTAAGTTCACTGAAGTCTGAGAGACTGGTGCAAGGGCTAGGGATAGAACAGGTAAGGTGACACGAAATAGCTGACAATGGTAATAGTTCTTGGAAAGACCAGGGCTTCCTGGGGGGTGCAGTGGTACAGGATCCGCCTGCCAGCACAGGAGACGCAGGTTCGATACCTGGGTTGGGAATATCCCCTGCAGGAGGCAATGACAACCCACTCCAGTACTCTTGCCTGAAATATTCCATGGACAGAGGAACCTGGTGGGCTGCAGCCAATGAGGTAACAAAGAGTTGGACACAGTTGACTGAGCGTGCGCGCGCACAGACACACATACACATTCATCCTTCTTAACGACTAAAAAATTTAAAAGGACAACAACAAAAGCTGCTTCTGACTATCCAAGTTTAAGAAGTGAGCTTTTACTAGGGAAAAGCATTTTATGAATATATTTTTGTTTGTATGTTTAAGTATTGTTCTCTCCTTTGTAAGGAGTAAATCAATAAATGTACCCCATAAACTCGTCTGCAGATATGTAAGCAACAAAAGGCATTCTTTGGAGTCAAACTGCTATTATCATACGTTTAAAGCCCACTGGTGCATTCTGCATTAAGACCACCTATCACTTACATGTAAGTCAACCTGTTATTAAAAGAGAAAGTGGACCAACATACATGATGAGCAGAGTTCCTGTCTTTACATTACTTTGAACAAAAGTAAAGGAGTGAGTCATTCAATTCCTTAAGTCAAATGAGTCATAAAGGGAAAAAAAAAATTAAAATAAGTCTCTACTTCCACTGTCACTGTGGCGAATATTCTCAAATAATAGTTTTAGAAAAAGCAAATACAGAAATCCATGAACGAAAGTTTCCTAACAGTGGAAATACAGAACTCTATTTCTACACACCAAACTTCATTCCTTTGTAATCAGTAGCCTTTTGTCAACCTAGGACATTTAATAAATATTGATTTTATAATTTGAATAAGTGTCATTCAATGATAATATTAGCTATTCAGTAAATAATTGGTACAGGAAACACAGAGAGATAATTTTTGAAATTTGAGCTTGATTTTTACAAATTTTAGAGTGTATTGTCTGTATGTTTATCAACAGAAATTCAAAAGCTAATCGTCACAAGTCAATAGATTGTTTTTAAAAAAACACACACTTTCTGTTTCTACTATTTATGAAACAGCAATGGTTCCAATCAAAGCTTGTCAGCAGAATAAATATTATTTCTATTGCACTCAGAAAATTTTTCAATGTTGGAAGAGTTGTACTGATACAAAAGCTGCCTTGGTACTGTCATTAGGTATACATAACTTCATTACAGCCACAAGGAAGAATCAATATTTTAGAGAAAAATTTAAAAATAGTAAGACCTTAAAGGTCTAAAATATTTTTATATCCAAACAACATATCTGTCTACAAACTAATATAAAATGAAGTAACACAAATGTCTCATAAAACAGGAAATGTTTGTGTTCCACATCACCATATTGTGTGTCTAAAATAATACTTCTGATAAAAGTCTGAGGATAGAAAGAAATCTCCCCCACCCTTTGTCACAATTAGAACACCCACCCCTGAGTAAATCTTAATTCTCTACAGGAGGCATTTGAATTTTAGACCTATTAATAAGGTGTCTTTTAGTTCACTGAGTCCTGTTTTCTCAATCATGGTTATTTTCTCTTTTTTTCTAATCTCATACATAAACTTGACCACCAGAAAAATAACTCTGAGTTGCGGTTCCCCATCATCCTTTCTGCAGTTGGTGGCTCATTCAAGACCTCTGCTGCTGCTGCTGCTACTGCTAAGTCGCTTCAGCTGTGTCCGACTCTGTGCGGCCCCACAGACGGCAGCCCACCAGGATCCCCCGTCCCTGGGATTCCCCAGGCAAGAATACTGGAGTGGGCTGCCATTTCCTTCTCCAATGCATGAAAGTGAAAAGGGAAAGTGAAGTTGCTCAGTCTGGTTTTAACCTTTGTACCACCACATCACTGTGGTGCCTAGCAGCCTAATGGGGCTTCTCTACAGCTAAGCCAACTCTCCAAAGCCAGTGGCCTCTCAGCAGAAACAGGCCATGTCTGGGGGGCCAAGACAGCTCCTGCAAGTTTTTATCAGTGAACAAGCCCAACAGATGGGAGCCCATGCTGAAAACCTCCCGCTCCAGAAGGCAAGGCCCTGGTGCTGGCCTTCTGTCCTTCTGTTCACTCGGCTCATTTTCTGATTAGGAAAACAAACAGAGGATGCACAAAGAGGCACACTAAAGTGGAAAACGTATTTAGAAGAAAGCTGGAGAATTGCTGAAAATAAACTAACCAGATTCTACATACTATGGTTGTGAAAATAAAACAAAAGTAATTGGCTTTTCATTTTTTAATTATGATCATAATTTTTAAATGATTTTGAACAAGTTGGAAGGAACATTTAAAACATGATATTAATACATAACATTTTTGTTCAGTCAGCTGTTTTTTTCTCTTGAATCTGCATACTTAAAAAGGAGAAAGAGAAACTGCCATGGGACCAAATGGCTTTCCCAAATGAAGGGTTACACAAACACAAGTACGCTTGGGTCTACATCTGTAATAACTGTTTACAGCTGAAAAATCATAAACCCAAAGCAAAAAGGTAAGCTTAGTGCAATTAACATTTATATATTATCTTGTATAGTTATTATATGTTAAAATATTACATATTATACTACCTAACAATATGAAATATTTCTATTTTGCAGAAAAATTAAGAAACTATGTTTTGGTTGTTGTTCATAACCAAAGGTATCTTTCTAACTTTGTTGATGACTCTTAAAATAATGCTTTGTTACTAAATTAGGATAACAACTTTGTTACAGATTTTTGGACAATTTTCAATATTAAGAACTTAAACATCTATACTTAAAAACATATCCATAAGGAGCAAATTAAGGTAAAAATAAAGAGCAGTTTACAATTACTGCATCCAATGTCAACAGAAGTTTTGAAGTACCAAAAATGTTTGTGGGAGGGGGAATCAGGACATTTAGAATAATTACTTTTTATGTTTATGAAAACATTAAGTTTCAATTATTCTTGATTAAGTTGAAAGCCAATATTCTGACACTGTATTCATGAAAGTTTCCTTTAAATTTTTGAAACTAAAGATGGATATAAGAAATATAGATGTCTCTAATTCTAAATTGCTGCAATATTGTCAACAATCCTAGATTAATATACAGGTGGACTCTCATTTTCTCATGAATATCACTACAGGCCAGCATAGTAGGTTCTGTGGGCCTACACTGCCAGGGTTCAAATGCTGACCCTGCCATTTATGTCTTGATGTGATGTGAAAGTGAAAGTCTCTCAGTCATGTCCGACTCTTCGTGACCTCACAGACTGCAGCCTGCCAGGCTTCTCTGTCCACGGAATTCTCCAGGCAAGAACACTGGAGTGGGTAGCTGTTCCTTTCTCCAGGGGATCCTGCCAACCCAGGGATCGAACCCAGGTCTCCCGCATTGCAGGTGGATTCTTTACTGTCTGAGCTGGAGTGGGTTAGCCTATCCCTCCTCCTCCTTACTGCTACTCAGAGCCTGAAAATAAAATAGGACTAATAACAGTCCTCACAGGAATGTCATGAAAATTAGAGTGAGCCAATACATGTAAAATGCTTGCAAAAGTGCCTGGCTCATAAGGAAACCTTCAATCACTGTTAGCTGTTGTTACCACTATTGGTGTAATTATTTATCATCTTGGCTGTAAAATATGATTAGACTAATTATGGTCAATAAGTTCAAAAGAGCAAAAACATAAAATAAATCAAAAAGTTAAGAAAATCTGCCTTGGCTCTCTATTCAGTTCACTGATTCTACAATTCACTAGACTAACTTCTCGAAGGGCCAAAGCCACATCCTGTTTGTGTTTGCACTCCAGAACGGTAAGCCCATTGCCTGGCAAGACAGCACATGCTCCTTAAGTGCTCACTGATTCAAAGTTAAAGAAATACTTTTTGTGTAAGAAATGTTACACTACTCACTGTAAAGTTAAAAAAAAAAAAAACAACAAATTAACTGTCAAGAATCATACCAATGGGATAAACTACAAGCTTAGATGTCTCTGATTACATATTAGATCGCTGTTTCTTAGTACTATACCCCACATGGCAGCAAGAGAAGGTTCTCAACATAATGCGAAATGACAAGAAATACTATTACGTCTACAGCTGTGACCACCACCTCTCTTGACTGAGCATCTTTTCTGTGTGCATACTAGTAAGAGAACGGCAGACATTATCTCACCACCTCCTCAGAGCAGCAGTGACATGGGCTATCATCTCCATTTTACAGCCAAAGTAGGTTTAGAGATGTTTAGAGATACTAAGTAAATTGGCCATAGTCACACAGCTGCTAAATGGGTGACCTGGGATTAAAACCCAAATGTGTGTGACTCAAGAGTTCTTACTAAATGACAATCCACCAGGAGAGTAAAACTTTAGAATTTCTTCAGTTTATGCACTGGCTCAGTGTAGTACAGCTATGACAACTTCCAACAACTTGTAGTCCCTGAAGATTAACATTCAGGAAATAGATAAATTTCTTAGCTGTTTCAACTATGTCTCTAGAATGGAAGAAAGCCAAGTATCCACCACCCCTTTTATATTTTCTAGTGTTTTTAAAATTACTTCCAGTGAGTAAACAGTTTGTGTGTGGGGAGGGGAGGGATGTTTGGTTTTGTTTTTTGGGTTTTTAAGGCTTGTGGAATCTTAAATTTCCCCAACCAGGGCTCGAACCCGGATCCTCAGTGGTGAAAGCGTAGTCTTAACTACAGAATTGCAAGGCAATTCACAACAGTTTGTGCTTTAATCTTGTTTAATCATTTTTACTACTGTTATGCTAACAGAAACCCTTCAAAAATGGTAGCTCCAGCTTTAAAAAAATAAAGTTGACTGCAGTCAGTGTAAAAGGATCCACGAGTCTTTAATAATAATAATAGTAACAGCAACAGCTAGTTAATTACTGAGTAACTGCTGTGTTGAGCAGTGCCTTACATGCTAATCTTAAACTAACATAAAGGTATTATTGTCCCATTTGACAGGCAACGAAACTGAAGCACAAAGAAATTAGACAATTTGCACAAGTGAGTGGCAGAGTCACATTAAAACCAAAGAGTCTAAACCTCCAGTCCTGGCTCACTCGTCTGTAGATAATGTTAGTTGGCAGAAGGTTTACACTTTGAATAATGCTTAGAAATAGTCAACCAAACTTGGAAATGTAAAAATCTTTTCATTAAACACAAATTAGAACTGAAACAAAAGTTTGTGTTTGATCAAATTCAGTCATAAACTTGTTTGAGAGAGAAAGGGAGTGTCTCCTAGTGAGTAGAAATGCAATGCCATCCCACACAGGTGTTGCTCACTTGACTAGTTGAAGGAGATGAGAGAAAGGTGAGGGTGGCTAACAAAATCCAGCCCTGAAACCATGACACCTGAGGGTAGAGGAGTAATTCAAGTTAACTTTGAAAGGAAGGGCTAGACAGCCTTCAGAGCTCTCCTCCCCGACCAGTGTGAATCTTGACACATCAAAGACAAAAGCCTCTCAAGCAAAGGAAATTTGGTAGAAGCTGATAAAAATTGAAAGAAAAATAGCAGGAGATAAGAATACTAGTACTGAAATTACCTTGTACAATGGGACATCTCCTCTCAAAATGAAAGCTGCAAAGGTTCTGTTTTGGCTTCGCTTTAGTGAGCAAATCAGTTTCTGGGGGCTGACCCAAGGTGAAAGGCAGGACACAAATTTCTCAGGATGATTGGGACAGTATCAGGACACTTTGGTGGGAGTTCTATTACACAATTAAGTTCTGCAGCATTGTGCAGATGTGTAAGTTTTATTATCAATATGGTTCATGTTCTCAGACTATATAAAAAGCATATGCAAAAGTTTTGATAATAAACAGAGCAAGATTCAAGACACAGTAGTTGTTTACATCTATAAAAAGAAAAACTTTTATGTCTATAGGAAGCTGAATACTAAAGTAAATTAACACAAAATAAACATGCAATGTAATATAAAAACAGGAGTTAACTGAGATCGTTAATGCTAGTTAAATGGTAAATGATCCATTACAAACCATGTTTAAACATGTGTCAATTAAATATGAGCAGACAGCCTTGCAATTCAGATTTAAAGATTTACTTCTTTCAGATTCATGTATTGTCTTTTGAACAGGAACATTCACTCTGAATTTAAAACCTTTCTTTACACTCTATATACAAACACTCTATATACACTCTATATACAAACACTAAATAAGATTTTGCCAGTTAAGCTTTATTACATTGATTTTAGAAAAGGACAATCCAAAAACTACTATCAATTTTGAATAATTTAAGCAATTTTTACAGAACCACACCACAATATTCTCACTCCTCTTTGCTCTTCTTTCCTTCAAAGACTGCTATCTATAAAATATGTTATGGGGTGCTCTTAACAGCAACAGCCTGAATCTCAAAATGTTTAAAAGACACTGACGCTTTCTTTCCATAAGAACTTTTTAAAAAAATAAAGCAGTGTTTAATAATAATCTACTGTGTTCATTTGGAAATGAAAGTCTTTCCTTGCAAAAAGGGTCAGTCTCTGAAATACACTCTCTTTATAAGCTAAATTTTCTGACTTCTTTTCAGATCTGTGCTGAAGCTTCACGCACAAGAGCTTCTCCCGAACACCTGCACCGCCTGCTGCTTCGCCTCCTGGAACTTTCTCCAAAGAATTCAGGGAGAGCTGCTTTTCCTCACTTTACTCTCCAGTAACATCCAATCATTATGACACACCCTAGAGAATTCCTAAAATGCCAGCAGACACCAAACAGGTCCAAAGAGATCCAAATCCCAATCTGGAAAATCATTGTTTTGAGCATTTTTCATTTATCCAGCACTCCCTTTCTTCCACAGTCCTGTTCAGGTACCTTTAAAAGTGCAGAGTAAGAGCCCTGTGGGACAAAAATAAGAATCTGAAAATTGTATTTTGAGAAAAGATTTAAGGGGAAATTTGAAAAGATACAAGAGAAGGTTGAGAAGAGACTGAGTTTCAGGATGATTAAGCTAAGGGGCCCATCTCCCATGGCTTCCTCCTAGTTCTGGAGCTAGGCTGCACTAATCCTGTAGCACAACCAGGCTACATGCTACACGTTTTCCTGTCTCTAAGCTTTTGCTCTGACACATCACAAAGAGACAGCCAGCCAACCGGCAGCTGCTCTCTGCTCTCCTCCCAAATCCAACCAATACCTTGTCTGAACCATATGAGAGATGCCTGGCCAAAACCTCTCACCCTTTCTGAATTCCTGACCCAAAGAAACAGTGAGAGATAATAAAACAACTGCTTTAATAAAATGAGGTTTTGGGGTGATCTGTTAATTGAAAGAATATTATATTACCAACAATACATGCCGATATGAAAGCAAAAGGACAAATGAGAAACAATTTAGAGAGAAAAGGAAGGCTGATCCTAAACGTCTGAGGGGCACAAGAAGTAGGCTATTAATAAAGAACAAGCCAGGATAGCCTGTACAACCTGGAAAAGTTGAGAACTGGGATCACCAGGCTAAAATCAAAGCAATTAACTGAAAGTCCATAAAACCAAAGCATCAAACCATTACACAGCATCCCCATTAGATAAGGGAGAGTGTCTGTAGACATGGAACCAGAAATGTTCAGGGCTCCCAGGAAGGAGACAGCCTAGGAGATGGCAACATGCCGGAATGAGATAAGTACTGAACACTGAGACCTGAACCCTTTCCCTAATCCAGCTCCAGAATGTCAGCATCCAAGTGTAAACATCACTCACCATCTCTCCAAGCAGAAGACTATAGGTACCTCCCCAGAAAAAATCAACTATGAACTATCAACTATGAACTCCAGGGAAAAAGACTTCCACACATGAACCTGAGAAGTCCCCAGTAAGAAAGTTGGCTGACAACAAGGTGGCCCAAAGCAACACCTGTCAGTCCACAAGTCCAGCTCACATGAGAGCTTCCCATTAGCAGTTCAAATATGAACACTATTGAGCAAAGCCTCTGGCATGAGACATTATAAAAAAATTAAAAGAATAATTCAGAAGAAACAGAGACAATACAAGGAATAGAAGAAACTTTTTTTTAAAAAAATAGCATTCTGTTTCAAAGAGGAAATTAAAAGATATTGCATCCATGAAATAAAGGATGCTATAAAAAGATACAAAGTATAAACACCTTGAAATATAAATATAAAAAGAAAAAATAATAATCAGGTTGTAAGTAAAGTCAGTTATCACTTAAAAAACAATAAAGAAATGGAAAAATCAGTAGAAGAAAGAAAAGATCAATCTAGTTTCCAAATCCAATGAATAGGAGTTTCAGAAACAGCTAAAGGGAGAGAAAGAAATCATCAAATAAATCTCATAATTGCCCAGAAATGAAGACTAGTAGAAACTCAGTGTCCAGCACAGTGAAGAAAAATAAAAATCCAAAGAAACACACTTTATTTTAGAACATGGGTGACAATCTTAATAGCGCCTAAAAGGTAAGGGGGAGTAGGTACACATTAAGAAAGGACCACTCATCAAAACAGCATCTAATTTCTCAATAGCAACACAAAACGTGTGAAGGCAAGAATATCAAAAGTTAGGTTTTATTTTTTTTTTATTCTTACAGAAAATTATTTCCATTCCTCGATTATTTTTGTCTAGCCTAGTCAAACAATTTAAATGTGAGGGTATACCAAAGGTAACTTAAAAAAACAAAGTCTAAAAGTTCTACCTCCCAGGCACACTTTCTCATGAAGCTACTGAAGACTGTGAACAATCAAATAAGTGATTCATGAAACAGAAGATCCATATATAAGAGGCTAAGAGAAGAGTCAAAAAAATAAAGAAGGGAAATCCCAGGAAACAGCTGTGTACATCTAAAAGTAACAACCACTCCAAACTGGGATAGGAGACTGAAAATTCTACGTCTCTTGGAAGGAAAACAAACGGCACTGCAAAAAAAGTATCTGGGACTATCTTGGTGGCACAGTGGATAAGAACTCACTTGCCAATGCAGGGGACACCGGTTTGATCCCTGGTTCAGGAAGATTCCACATGCCTCAGAGCAACTAAGCCTGTGGGCCACAACTATTGAAATCTGCTCACCCTAGAGCCTGTGCTCCACAGCAAGAGAAGCCACCACAATGAGAAGCCCATGCACCACCAAACAGTAGCCCCTGCTCACCACAACTAGAGAAAGCCTGTGCAAAAGCAACTAAGACCCAGTGCAATCAGAAATTTAAAAATAAATAAATAAATATTTTTTTAAAAAAGTATCTGACAGGTAAGACAGTATGGAAAACTGTCTTAGGGCTGAGCTGTTGGGAGTATGAGGAAAGATCTAGTTGAATGTTCAAAGAAAACAAACCATGAGGAAAAAATGAGGCAAATTTTAACTCCAGGCAAAACTAAAAGTTATCCAAGAAAGTGTAATTATAGTATAGAATACTACTTACCTTAATATGGGCAGTACTTTAAAAGATACAATAATGAAAACAGTAACATTAGCTTAACCAAAAGTCAAGATATAATTACATTGGGAGATGTGATGAAGAGTGCAAACAGAGGGTGTAAAGCAAGCTATAATCGTCATCTACTCAAAGGTCATTAAAAGATACCAAATTGAAGAATTTGAAAAATAACATATATTAACAATTGTATGAATATGCATTTAAGGATATACAGACATATATAAATTTTCTATAAAAAAGATAGTTTTGTTTGACTTCTTAATGTCATCCATGAGTTATACTTTTCTAAACTTTGTCTATTTTTGAAAACTGAAAAAGGAACAGATATGCGCCTTTAACTCAGTTTTCTCATTTTTTATTCTATACACTAGACCAAAAGCAGAGACATTACTTTGCCAACAAAGGTCTGTCTAGTCAAGGCTATGGTTTTCCCAGTGGTCATGTATGGATGTGAGCGTTGGATGGTGAAGAAAGCTGAGGGCCGCAGAATTGATGCTTTTGAACTGTGGTGTTGGAGAAGACTCTTGAGAGTCCCTTGGACCGCAAGGAGATCCAACCAGTCCATTCTAAAGGAGATCAGTCCTGGGTGTTCATTGGAAGGACTGATGTTGAAGCTGAAACTCCAATACTTTGGCCACCTCATGAGAAGAGTTGACTCATTGGAAAAGACCGTGATGCTAGGAAGAATTGGGGGCAGGAGAAGAAGGGGACGACAGAGGATGAGATGGTTGGATGGCATCTCTGACTCAATGGACATGGGTTTGGGTAAACTCCGGGAGTTGGTGATGGACAGGGAGGCCTGGCGTGCTGCGATTCATGGGGTCGCAAAGAGTCGGACACGACTGAGCGACTGAACTGAACTGAACTGAGACCTGAAGAAAGGCAGACACTGTCCATTTCCTAATTTCACTTAACTAGGCCATTAACTACCTCCCCTTCTCTACTTCTGTTTTTGTTCAGTCCCCCAGTCGTGTCTGACTCTTTGCGATCCACGGACTGCAACACGCAAGGCCTCCCTGTCCCTCACCATCTCCTGAAGTTTGCTCAAGCTCATGTCCATGGAGTTCCTGCTTTTACCACCCCTCAATAAAACCAAACTCAACCAAGACAAAATTCGCCTGCTCTGCACATTCATAGGTAAAGTGGGTGTCAGGATGATCTTAAAGAAAGAACCATATGGGTCCTTATCACAGTCCGGACAGCACAGGCGTCATACACAGGGTTACACAGGAGAGGATGCTTGCTAGAAGTCTCAAGATACCAGACACTTTTGATTTTTCTGCTGAATCATGAATTAAAAACAAGCACAGTGGCTTCACTCAACTGCCAGGATGACAGAGATCTATACCAAAATGCAAATATCAAGATAAATACTGAGTAGATTTACCATGAAATTGTTTCTTCCAGTGAATGAAAATGATTTAAATTCTGAGATCCTGCCTTAAAACATGAAAGGAATTTTCTCCAAAAACGTCAACCAAGATCTATGCACTACTTTACAAGTTGAAGGCTCTTCAGTGCTTCAAGCTAAAATCTTAGCTACTGGCATATGGAAAACGACTGCCTCCTCTGCCATGTGCGAGCTCCACACTGTGCGAGCTCCTGCACAGGGCAGGCCCTCTCCACCGTCTGAAAGGCCTTCCCTCAGCTGCACAGGAGCCTCAGACAACAGCACAGAGTTCATTCCACAGCACCACTGCAGGGAGTGCCTCTGCCACTCAGCTGGACGCCCCCTCAAGGGAAGGCACCATGAATTTCACCCCAATAATCAGTATTGTGCCTGGCACATAAAAAGGAGCTCAATTCTTTCCCAGATATACTAGTCAGATTACAACACTATAATTATGGATCTAAGTATTTTAAGACATTTTGATGAATGTTTAAAGAGAAATACAAAACTTTTACAGATAGTTTCTTTAGAGTCTTTTAACTTGGATGGTAAAAAAAAAAAAAAAAAGAAGAAGAAGAAAGAGAAGCCACATTGCATTCAGCATTTAAAAGGAAGAGCCAACTGACTAAAAATAATCCATGTGTGTATTTCATGCAAATTTCTAAAGTTCCTGGACCATTACCAAACTCAAATTCAGGTACAACAAGTAGCAATTTCTAATACCCTCAGCGGCAAAGCACACGGGGCAGCAGTGTCCTGTCCTCCCGGCCTCCCACACCTATCAGTGGGCTGGGTAGTTTCTCCCCGTGGCAGGACATGGAGAGTATACAGCTGAGTCAGTTAGTCTAACAGCATATTCTGCATAAGGGAAACAGGATTCATGGGAACTTGACCTAGAAAGGATGAAAGTTTTCCACTAGGCATTTCAGAGGGCTTCCCTTGTGGCTCAGCTAGGTAAAGAATCTGCCTGCAATGTGGGAGATCTGGGTTCGATCCCGGGTTTGGCAAGATCCCCTGGAGAAGAGAAAGGCTACCCACTACAGTATTCTGGCCTGGAAAATTCCATGGACTGCACAGTCCATGGGGTTGCAAAAAGTCAGACACAACTGAGCGACTTTCACTAATAGGCATTTCAGCAGTTACTTTAGATGGGCGTTTTATTATAACATGATACAATATATTATTATCTCTGATAAGTTGTGATCTCTTAATCAAGAATTTTCAAATGATACTCTAAGCAGATAAATATGGAAATAGTATTGACAGAGCTACAAAAGTAAAATTCTAAAATCACAATCAGGTAATATTATCAACACTACTAGCTTTCAGGATTATTCATTTTACAAACTGAGACATAAGCACTGAAGGCATTTAAATCTTCTTTCATTCATTAAGCAATTCAACAGCAAAAAAAAAAAGGTTTACTTTTAACTTAAAAATGTAAATGTACTATCATGTACATTTGAGTCAGCTGCCATCTGCATAAAAAATGGAGAGAGATTTGGAGAAAATAGAATAACAGTTTGATTCTGCTATTTTAAGAAAGTCTGAAAAAAATGTGTAGCTGGAAAAAATAATATATCACATTTAAATATATCCTACTGGAGGGTAGAACTTATGATTCTTCAAAGGAAATGGTTCTTTTCTAAACTAACAAAAGTCTCAAATTCTTTTTTGAATTATATTAATGAAGATACTCCTACCAAGGAACTAAATAGGATGTTAAGTAAAGATCCATCTAATAAAGTAGCACAGTGAAAATAACTTTTTACATAATGACACACAACAACCTTTAATATTTGTACTGCAGAAGAATGAAGATTTTTCATGGTGAAAAACTGGGTTCTATGCTATATAGTGGGACGTCAGTGTTTCTTTAAAAACAACACTAAAATGATGTCTAGCACAACTTTATTCAGTAAAACTCAAAGACAATAGCAAAATTTATGGAAGAAATAATATTCTCTCAGTATTAGTTTTGAGGGAGAAAATGGCTGAAAAGTTTCCAAATTTGATGAACTGTAAACACACAGATCCAAAACAGTCAATGAACTCCAAGCAAAAGACAAGTAAAACTACAGCCACACATACATATGACCACAGCCATACCGTGATCAAATCGCCTAAACCCAGCTGATGATCCTAAGGGGGTTGGTGGGTGGGGAAAAGACAGGGGACACCCTCCCCCCCCCACCCCCAAATGTTATGTAAACAACAAGACAGAAAGAAAACCAGAAGACAACAGAGGAACATCTTCAAAGTACTCAAAGAAAAATACTGTCAAACCAGAATTCTATATTCAGTGAAAATATCTATCAAAAATGAATCAATCATACACTTCACACATAAACTACAAGTGATTTTAAAAATGATAAACTGAACTTCAGTAAAATTAAAGACCTTGGGGGAGGGAGTCTTCAAAAGACACCTTTAAGAAAGTGAAAAGATAAACCAGACTGTCAGAAAATATCTGCTAGTTATATCTGATACAGATTATATATCTGATAGCCAGGATATATAAAGAATTAAAAAACTCAATAAGACAAAATAAATTCAATTTAAAAATGACAAAAGATTTGAATAGACACTTCCCTTAAAGAAGGTATACAAATGGTCAATGCCACATAAAAAGAGGTCCAATATCATTAGCAATTAGGGAAACACAAATTAAAACCTGTCACACCCACAAGAACAGCTACAAAGAAGAGAAAGCAAACACTTGTTGGTGACGATGTGAAGAAGAATGCTGCTGGCAGAAATGTAAAATGGTATATAGCTACTTTGGAAACCAGCTTAGCACTTTCTTAAATTGTTAAAACAGAAATTTACCACACGTCCTAGCAAAATTCCACTAGTAGGTAACTACCCAAGAGAAATGGATACATTATGTCTACAGAAAGACTCACACTGACTGTTCCTTGCAGAAGTATTCATAATAACCAAAAAGTGCTCCTCTGTCCATGGGGATTCTCCAGGCAAGAATACTGGAGTGGGTTGCCATGCCCTCCCTCCAGGGATCTTCCCAACCCAGGGATTGAACCCAGGTCTCCTGCATTGCAGGTGAATTCTTTACCATCTGAGCCACCAGGGAAGCCCAAATATCCACCACATGGAGGGTAAATAAAATGTTTAAGTAGGTAATTAAACCTATGACAATAGCACAAAGGCCTAAGGCGAGAAAACAGTACACTACTGCAAGGTTCTTACACTACCTGTGAAGTGGTATAATAAAAGTTGAAGATAGGCTGTGATAAGTAAAAATGTATATTTGAAACCCTGAGGCTGCAACTAAAACAACACAACAAATCACAGCCAATAAATTCTATGTTCCAGGTGAAGCTACCCACTGAGTTATAACAAACCTGCCAATATCTAACAAAAGGTAAACTAAAAGATAGAGGAGATTTTTATACATGCTTTCATTTGGCTTTTTAGTTATCTGAATTTCACTGACATAATATGTCTTGTGTGAAGATGGCAGAGAATAATATTGGAGGTCATTTTCTATTCTGTCTCTTTATGTTTTCAAGGAACAATTTAACCTTTGCCCTCTCCAATCTTAGACAAAATTGCAACACTTTGCACTCTACTGCCACATAATTAGCCTTCCATGCACATTAACCAAACAAGATTATTTGCTATAACACTATTTGATAACCATAATTCAACAAGGTTTAAAATAAGGTATGCTGCAGAAAGAAGAGTCAATAAAGCTTTCCTTGTGAGGAAATAAGAAAGTATAAGTAATGACTGTAGCACTCTTATGGCTTCGTTATTACAAGGTTTACAAAGCTAAAGCTCCTCGAAGTTTTACATGCTTTAAATCCCTGAACTGTAGTCAATCTGAACTTGTTTAGACTGCACATCTTAATTCAGAGTATTAAAAGTAAAACGTACATAGATACCTTCGAAATATACCCACAGTGAAAACTAAAAATTCAAAATTACATTACAGTTTTTACTTCACCACTCCCCATCCTCTCTGGGGTTTTTTGGTTCTCCTAAAATCTGGACATTGTCAGACCCTGAATGAATAAAATATTTTTTTCGAGTCAGGTGTCCTTTGGGAAATCACATCTAACTTAGTCAAACGAAATGTTGTAGAAAGATGTTCCAAAAGGAAAACTTTTGAGATAAAACAAAAATCTGTTTAAGCCATATAAAAACTAACCGGAATAGCCAAGAAGTTTGGGAGTTGGAAATAAAACAAAAGCACATAGACCATAGCAAATTTTCATCACAACCACAAATACATATCTCAATATTTTATTTTCTATTCATAATCACAGTAAAAAATTGTCACTAAATGGTCATGCAAGAATTTTAAAATAAATTTGATGTTATTTAACTATTGAGATAAATTAGTAAATCAAGCCAAACCAAAAATAAATGTGTTCACGGGGACAGCAGGCACATTCATTCAAGGAATGGTTTTGGAGAGTTAAAAATATAAATGGAATATTCTTTATTAATTTCATGTGCCTCTAACTTTTTTAGTTTAATAGTGGAATTCTGTGATGCTTAAAAAAAAACTTAAGTTCCTTTTAAATCAACAATAAAAACTGGTTTCAGTGCATAAAAGTAAAAATACATATTCAGGAAGATGAGCAACTTAAGACACTCATTAATAAAATAAGCCTACATATCCTATTAAAATGCATTTAAAGTAATTTATAGGAAACAATTAAAGCACAGAATTTGAGAACCAGAACGGATATTAAAACTCATTTAGTTGGCTCTTTATTACATGAACTTATAAACCACATTCACTTTCACCAGCACTGCTCAAAAGAACTTGCTGTGACAAGAGAAATGTTCTATACTCTGTGCTGTCCAATATGACAACCACTAACCACATGTACTTACTTAACTTTAAATTCATTAAATAAAGATTCAAATTCAGCTCCTCAGTTGTACTAGTCACACTTCAACTGCTCAACAGCCACACGTGCCCAAAGGCTACTTGCAGCACAGCACACCTGAGACTAACACTTCTCACTTATACAGTATATAATGCGAGACTACAATAACACGGTTTGAATAGGTGCCAACCAATAAACAATGACTTATTTCTACGATTTTTCCATTTATTTCCTTCAAAAGAATCAAAATACAAAAAAATTCCTGAATTTAAAGTGTCCTCTTAACAGATTTTTTTTTAACCAGAATTCCTAGGATAACCTTTTTTGGTGATTCTGTTAGAAGACCGTTTACTTCGAAGAGAAGTATCTCTGAACCACAGTCAATTCCATGTCTGAGTTCCATAGGTTCCTTTGGCAAGATCCAGTCCCATTATGAACATGAAGAGACTGCTGTAATTCAACTGCTCACCTGAGTCCTAAATGATTGCTAAAGAGAGAGCAAGGGTCTCCCTGAAAAGATGTGACAGACAGCCTCCTATGTTAACAAACAGTGGGTAAGCATCTCAGCCTAGGGGACTGATTTCAAACTACGGTACTCAAGTTTAGTCTCACCTGCTTACTAAATGTTCATCCTCCACTGTTACTAAGGAAACTAAGTTACTAAGATTACTAAGGAAAAATTCTTAATAATGTAGATCTGTACTCAGAGAGACAAAGGTGAGGGCAGCAGGTGAAATACACAGCTCACTGCCACCCCTCACTCACTGGGATGACACTGAGAAAACCACCAGGCTCCCAGGGGCCTTCAGTTGCCCCCATCCTGTGACCCCCATCTATGAAATAAAGTTATTTACCAGCCTAGGCCATTTACATCTTACTTTTGGTTGTCAGTCCCTCAGAGGTGCTAAGTGCTCAAGAAAATTTGAACTGCTATATTGACTACGTAGATATGAGCTAAAATTCCTTCTAGAATTTCCAATCTTATAATTTTCACTTAGGAGTTCTAAAGGAACTCACCTGTCAAGCAAATTTTTTAAAAAAAAAATTATCTTGGGCTTTTGAACTGTTACTCTTCAAAAATTGTTAAAACTTCAGAACTCTACAAACTAAGGACTGTACATCATTCCCAATCCACTCCTTTGCTGTGGTAGGTCCCCAAGATGCCCAGCCCCTGATGTATGTACCTTCAATAATCCTCTCTCCATCAGCACAGAAGGGGCCTGTGAATATGTTGGGATATTAAACCCATGAGTGTGGATCACAATAAACTGTGGAAAATTCTGAAAGACATGGGAATACCAGACCACCTGACCGGCCTCTTGAGAAATCTATATGCAGGTCAGGAAGCAACAGTTAGAACTGGACATGGAACAACAGACTGGTTCCAAATAGGAAAAGGAGTACGTCAAGGCTCTATATTGTCACCCTTCTTATTTAACTTATATGCAGAGTACATCATGAGAAACACTGGGCTGGAGGAAGCACAAACTGGAATCAAGATTGCTGGGAGAAATAGCAATAACCTCAGATAAGCAGATGACACTACCCTTATGGCAGAAAGTGAAGAAGAACTAAAGAGCATCTTGATGAAAGTGAAAGAGGAGAGTGAAAAAGTTGGCTTAAAGCTCAACATTCAGAAAACTAAGATCATGGCATCCGGTCCCATCACTTCATGGCAAATAGATGGGGGAACAGTGGAAACAGTGACAGGCTTTATTTTTGGGGGCTCCAAAATCACTGCAGATGGTGATTGCAGCCATGAAATTAAAAGATGCTTATTCCTTGGAAGGAAAGTTATGACCAACCTAGGGAGCATATTAAAAAGCAGAGACATTACTTTGCCAACAAAGGTCTGTCTAGTCAAGGCTATGGTTTTTCCAGTGGTCATGTATGGATGTTGAGAGTTGGACTGTGAAGAAAGCTGAGCGCAAAAGAATTGATGCTTTTGAACTGTGGTGTTGGAGAAGACTCTTGAGAGTCCCTTGGACTGCAAGGAGACCCAACCAGTCCATCCTAAAGGAGATCAGTCCTGGGTGTTCATTGGAAGGACTGATGTTGAAGCTGAAACTCCAATACTTTGGCCACCTGATGCGAAGAGCTGGCTCATTTGAAAAGACCCTGATGCTGGGAAAGATTGAAGGTAGGAGGGGAAGGGGACGACAGAGGATGAGATGGTTGGATGGCATCACCGACTCAACGGACATGGGTTTGGGTGGACTCTGGGAGTTGGTGATGGACAGGGAGGCCTGGCATGCTGCGGTTGATGGGGTCGCAGAGAGTCAGACACGACTGAGTGACTGAACTGAACTGACTCACATTATATAGCAAGGTCAGAAACTTTGCAGATGAAATTAAGGTTTCTATTCAACTGACTTTGAATTAATCAAAAGGGAGGTTATCTTGGGTGGGCCTGATTTAATCAGGGGAGCCCTTTTAACAGGGTCAGGTAGACTCCCTCCAGCTGGCCTTGAAAAATCTAGCTGCCATAAGTTTTACAGCTGTAAGGAAGATAAATTCTGCCAATAACCACAGGAGCTTAAAGGAGAACCCCATGCCTTAGATGATACCCTGGCCCTAACTGATGCCCTGAGCAGAGGACTCAGAGGTTTTCTCTGAATACACACTCACACTTTGCTCAGTAACTTTGTTACATGATGCTACATGTTACCATCCCCATTTTAAAGATGAGGAGCTTGAGGCTAAACGACATGGGAATAAAGTCCTAAAGTAAGAAGGACTCTGTTAGCTCTTTGCATTAAGTAGCTCATATAATCTTCTATCAATAAGTACAGGAGATTCATTTTACTGAAGATATGGCAGTTTCAAAGAAATTATAATTTTTTCAAGATCACAAGCAAGTAAAAGCAATCAAGAATGTCTGAATTCAATCTCTTTGAATCCGAAGCCCAAGGCCACCTCAAATTTGTTTTTACTCTATGATAATTATTCTTATTAATAATTAGAAATAAATTTCCAGGAATGTCATCTACAGTGAATTTTAGGACGCATGAGGGTGAATGAGAACACAGTAGTCTGTCGTTTGTATGTATGCCCGCATCAAAGCTTCCCTGGCTAAGGAAACCAGTAGCAAGAGAGGAAGATCAGCACCCAGAGAAAATTAGCCATTCACACTTCGACACAAGACACACACTAGGGCAAAATTATGTTTCTCCACTAGAGATTCAGGAATAGGCAGGACGGTCAATACAAGGCTGAGAGAGAACCAGGCCCAGCAACTGGCAGGCAGGCAGTATTGAGCAAGACACAAACACACTTCATAACACTCAGAGAACCAAAGCAAAATCTGAGGCAGCTGAAGGTAAAAGGTACCCAAATTGTTCTATCATGTCAGTGAGAACAGAGAGAAAATGAGAGAGCAGTACACAATACAGGAGGACTACAGGACATTAAATAATGTTTCCCCATTAGCTACAAGCAGTTGTTCTGTAACTAAGGATCTCTCTTTTCAATGTTGTTTACTAATCACAAAACTTTGGCAGTATTAATGAAATGGGATTAAAATAGTTTAGAACAAATTGCTAATATTTTAAAATTTAAAACATCACAGCAGACTTACTAAGCAATCTTGATTAAAATTGTAAAGTACATTTTGAATGTTAAAGAATGAAATGTCACACGTTTTTTAAAATGTAAAACCAAAAGTAATGTTCTAAAAATTCAGAGCCTTTATTCATAGTAATTAAATACGAAATTCTACATAATGTCTACAATCTATAGTTCACTAATTGACACTGAAAAGGTAAACATTAATTTTCCTTACAAAATCTGAATTGCTTTAACCTAGAATTGGTTTGTCTTGTACCAGCCAACTCACAAAACCATTATAGGATAAAAAGTAAGCAGGACAGAAAAAAACTAAATTGAGGTTATTGAGGCTTCTAAATTTTTAGACATTGTTTTCCTTAGAAAATCAGGATATAATAATGATGTATGCTTTTAGCTTCTATTTCAATAAATGTTCTAGTGTTCAAGTTGCTCTAGCCACATAAAGCTCACATATATTAATTCATATTTCTATACTTAAGAGATTAATAGCTATAAAACTAGTACCACTGGAGTAAGGTTGAATAATTCAGTTCCCTCGACTGGAGAATCTCATAGAGGAGACTGGCAGGCTACAGTTCATAGAGTCACAAAAAGTCGGACACAACTGAAGCAACTTAGTACGGCAGGTAGGCTGCAGTCCATGGGGTCGCTAAGGGTCGGACACGATTGAGCGACTTCACTTTCACTTTTCAGTTTCATGCACTGGAGAAGGAAATGGCAACCCACTCCAGTGTTCTTGCCTGGAGAATCCCAGGGACGGGGGAGCCTGGTAGGCTGCCGTCTATGGGGTCGCACAGAGTCAGACACGACTGAAGTGACTTAGCAGTACGGCAAGACACAAGGTTAATTAACTTGGCTTTTAGGTAACTATTGTCTTTTGGGTAACTATTATACATAAAGTAATTGTTGTACTATTAAGGGTCCTTAAATTTATTTACTGACATTCCTTTGCAATAAACGCAGAAAACTCTGGCTCACTGACTACCATGAAGTTCAATGGCTTAAACAAAATTAATTCAAACTACACTCCTTTCTCTAGCTGGTAAGTCTTAAAACATATACCAGCACTCGGAGTGAATGTACAGCACAATTCCAACCAGTCCAACAGTACAACTCTAACCATTATCCACTCTTGGGCTGGAATGGGATATAATTCTAGCCTAGACCAAGAAACTTATTCTGAATAGAGATTTGCATTCATATTGAATATTTTCCGGAAAATTTTGTTCCACACAAGCACAAATAAAATCAACTGAGATACTAATAGCAGGGCATGTTTTTACTTAGTGTCTGTTCTTGAAATAATTTACAAAAAAGTTACACTTTTCAAGTTCATCTCTAAGTCAAGTTCTTTGGAACCTAGAATGCATTTTCCAGAAACACACTAAATTGAAGTTAAATTTCTCAGCCCAAGAACAATTTTAACCAGTACCAATGTCACCAGAAGCTAACCATCCTTCACAACAGGGCTTCCCTCTGGAGCAAAAGTCATCCAACTGCAGCCTGAGGGCCCAGCCTTCATGTGTCTGGGTTCCATTCACAAGCTGTGAGAGATCTGTTCCTATTTCTTCACACAAAGCAGCCAGCACAGAACTTTAAGCCAGAATAACCATTAACAACAAAAATTAGCTACCATTAACTGAGGTGCTGTACATACGTGATCTAAAGTAATCCAGACAATAATCTTGTGAAAAAAGAATTTTATTCCCCTTTTCAGCAAAACAAACAGGTGAGAAGTCAAATAAATTGCTCAGGTCACAGGGCTAGAACTAGCGGTACTGAGGTTCAAATGCAGATCCAACTAACCTCAGCAGACTCCATTCCTATAACCACTGGTTATTCTTATAACCACTCAGCGACTCCATTCTTATAAACACTTTTGAGATTAGACATTATCCTACACTCACACTAGAGATTTCTAAAAACACATACAAAACCCAAGAGCAAAGGTAATCCCGATGGGGCTTCTACGCCAGATACAGTGATGGTGATGATGAAGAAGATGAGCATGAAAATGATGCAGGAAGATAAGAATGGCTTAAATTTACACTTTTCCTTCTAAAACATTATCTCCAAGGAAGAGTAACTTTCTTGCGAAGGGGCAATGAATCTTCTGCAAATGTTTCACGTCTTTGTATATTTTTCAGATTTCTCATCACTAATATTATCATCCTCAATTTCCCATTTTACCTTCATCTTTGTAAAACATTTGTAATGTAAGGGCGAAATGAGCAAAAACACTCAAATATTTGTTTCAATTCACAATACTTAGTAACTAAAATTAAAACACTGGATACCAAGCAGCATGACCAATAACAATGGTTTAACAGAGTCATTTCCAGGTGATGGACAACACCCAGGTGTGGTGTTCAAGGGTGTCTAGCTAATCACACAGGAGAGAGGGGCTCTGTGCACACCGGCAGTGCTGCACGCCAGCCCAGTGGGCACAGGCAGGAACACAGGGACTGGGAAAGGTCACTAGTGACCTAACGTGAAAGAAAGGACAATCCTTGCTTCTAGGACATAATGAACAGGAAACAAATTCAGTGCCCAAAAACCTACACACATCTAAATTCTGCATATTATCTACTACAAAGATTTGGGCTTCCCTGGTAGCTCAGCTGGTAAAGAATCCGCCTGCAATGCAGGAGACCCCGGTTTGATTTCTGAGTTGGGAAGATCCCCTGGAGAAAGGATAGGCTACCCACTCCAGGATTCTTGAATCCACCTGCAATTTGGGAGACCTGGGTCCAGTCCCTGCATTGGGAAGATCCCCTGAGTGGGGAGCATGGCATCCCACTCCAGTATTCTTGCCTGGACAATCTCCATAAACAGAGGCGCCTCATGTGGTTGTAAAGAGTTGGACATAGCACAGCACAGCACAGCACAGCACTACAAAGATTTACCTAACTGAAAGAAAAGATAAATTTTGTACCTAAGTTCCCTACTGAATGAATCAAAGTTGTTTGTGAATCTTATTTTCACCACATCAAAATAACCGCAAGTCCCCCAAAGGAGGTTCACACAATATTGATGTTTCAAATACAACTGTAAGTTGATCTTCTAAGAAAAGATAATTTCAACTCACTGATCAATTCAAACAATATTAAATACATTCAGAAAAGTCTAAAGCTTAAATTTTCACTATGATAATAACAAATATAACATATGCTTTAACCTATAACAGCAGATTAGAAATTTTTATCTCAAATGAAATATATAAGGTAAATTAATATTACTATATTTTAAAACACTGAAGTAAATTTTATGCACCATTTGTACAAATATACACCCATTCCTTCCCTCTTTCTCTCTCTCTTTTATTCATCATTCAGAGAGCAGTGAAAATCAGTCAAAAAAGGGAAGCATTAGGAGGGAAAAAAAAATTCCATTTCCAAATTAATCATTAATGTCATTGATGACAGCTGATAAATCTTCATGACTTTTTCATACCTATTTAATGATATCTCCTATGGTGATTCTTGTCTTAATACTATGACTATTCTTATCGAAAAAGTGTGTGTGTGTATACATGTACATATGCATGTATGAAACTAATTTGTATCCAGTAATGCTTATCTTCAAATGTTCAAATGAAAGGTATATTTCGAAAAACAGCAAGCATATTATGACTCTTTTAAAGTCCCAAAAAGAATAGGCTTATGTATCTCTAATGATGGTTGAGATAAAATCTTTAATCAAGGTAATTTAAAAGCAAAACAACATTATTATCATTAACAAAGAGCAAATACAGTGAAAAAGGAAATGGACTAAGTTATCAAAAGAGCTAGAAAAAGAGGCTATTAAAAGTTACCTGTGTTTGTACTATAATAACTTATTCCACAAATTGAAATTACTCCTTCAAAGCATTCACACTCTCAAAATAAGAAGACTAACAAGACTTTAAAGTCGTGGTGTACTGTGAACAGCAGTACACCAAGAAGTAATAAAATACACCACGCTCGTCGTGCTCAGTCATTAAGTTGTGTCTGACTCTGCGACTACCAGGCTCCTCTGTCCATGGGACTTTCCAGGCAAAAATGCTGGAGTGGGTTGCCATTTCCTCCTCCAGGGGATTTTTCAAAGCCAGGGATAGAACCAGCGTCTTCTGCATTTCCTGGCAGGTGGATTCTTTACCACTGAGCCACCTGGGAAGCCCAATAAAATATATACCAATAAATAATAAGATATTTGCCCACTCTAAAGTCTTAATATGAATTTCCAGTTAAGCAAGAAATCGTTAACTACAATTTGTTTGGCTGTAGGTCTACCTGTCTGAATGGTATGTTAACAGTATATACAAATGGAGACTCATCCCATTCACTGGAAAGAAAATGGGTAGCATATCCTAAGTATCTTAGATACTATGAGAAGCTGTAGTCTCTCTGCTGAGGCCAGAGATACCATCCAGTTCTGCTAGTACTGTATCAGCAAGCAGTAAATAAAAGCAAAGCACGTAAATATACAGAGAGTATAGCTCAGTAATTAGTACACAAAAAGTATATACTACCTACATCTTAAAGACAAAATTAAGTAAGTTTAATATGAAAATTCTCAGACCGTAGAAGATTATTAAATTTTCAAATAATCAACAATAAACTCCAAAGTACATTTAAATATAACTTCTGGATAATCAAGCTAACAACAAAAAAAGTTTTATTGTTCACAAATTCCCCCCAAAGATAATTAGCAAGCTATAAAGTTATTTATATTTGTACAACAAAGCTTTTCCCCTATATTGAAATTACTAAGATTTTAAACTTAATATAGGTATTCTAAGCTTTCTACAACTATAAATATATACTCATGAACAGAAGTGCAAATTTTGTTTATTCCTAGAAAAACAGTCAGGGAATAATCCACAGTAATTTTTCTTAAATTTGCATGCTGTTAAGATGAAGTAGAAGGGAGAGTGGCTAAGAAAGATAGCTGCTTCAGAGAAACAGGCCTCATCCAGATAACAGAAGTGTTTGTGTGAAGGTGGAAAACACCAGTGTCATATTCTTAATAGGGACAAGCCTAGATAAAATTTACTGTGCCGTCACATTAAACCTATGAAAGCACTGCTAAATTTTATTACTTTGAACCATATTTTTTTTTTAAATAAGAAACTCAATCATAGCTGCTCTAAGTAAAAAAAAAAGGTGGGGGCGGTGGTGGATAACTGAATTTCAAACTGCTGCTAACCAATGTCTAACCACATGGGGAACAGAATACATATGTAGATGCATATTCAATGAAAAAATAACTATTATGAAATATTCACTTGGAAAGTAAGTACAGCAATTTAAAAGCTAACCTTTCACAACACAAAAATCCTCATGCAGCTTTGAGAGTAACATATCCTTATGTCCTCTGGTGCTCATTACACTTTATTTAGCACCTCATCCATGTTAATATTTTGATTGTTCGTATATTTTTCAATTCCTACAAGCTAAAATAAAAAAGAACCAAAGAATGACTCTCCCCAAATATCTGAAACAAAACCTTTATAGACCACATAAACTTCAGTAAGTTTTCCTAAAATATGAAAAATAAACCTTTTCAAATAAGAGAATCCACACTTCAACCAAGGTTAAGCTGTTTAAAAGAGATGGTTTAAAAACATATCCTCTTCCTTGCAAAACCAGTAACTCCAAATTTACAATTTTTACAAGCACAGAAGCACATAAACACATACACACAACCTTCTATGACTGAGTATACACATATAATTATACTATCGAAAAAGAATTTAAAACCATAAAGCTCACAAATAATCCTATCCTAATTTTCCCTACACAAAGTATCAAATTAGTCAGTCAGTAGTCTTGGCATATAAACATGAAGAGATTTTTTTTTTGGTCAGGGGAAGAAATTAGTAGGATTTTTGGCTTCACTGGCCCAAAGACTATTAGCTTCCATTTGGCCATTAGTCAAACAAGCAGAGTGGTCTCTGAAGTGTCCCCAACAAATAGCAATAAATTTTCAAAATGAGAGTTAGTGCCTGCTTTTCTCATTGGGAAGGGACCCAAAAAAAGCTGATTCAGCGTATATAGTACATCTGTGCAAGTCTCATACTACTGATGTCACAAGGAGTCTTGACAGCTCCTACTCCTGAGGAGCCAGAGGTTGCAAGATGAGTTAATAAGGCATGCATCTGAGTCCAAGACAAGGCTAGGCCTGGAGAGGAGAGAACGGGACACAGCAAGCCAGAATGCAGAATCTCTATGATTCTCTCCAACACAGAAAAGATTCTGAAATAGAAACAAAAGCATGGTATGCAGGAAGTTCTCATTCAAGCGTTATCCATGAGAGTGTCTTCCCACACTTGGCAAGCACGTGTTTATTCTGAAGACAGAGAGAACAGAAAACTGTCTCAGAACCCAGACTGACACCATGCCTAGTTCATGCTATAGATTATCTATCACTCCCCTCAGATTGCTACCCTTATAAGCACATTAAAATTTTTTCTTTTCAAAATAAACATGATACAGTTTCTGTAAACAAGAGGAATCTCAAATAAACACATCAAGAGAAAAAGTTTGTTTTGAGGAGTTGTTTGTTTATACAACAAACTCTTCCATGGTCTTGGTTTAACATAGCATCTGATCATTCTTAATAAATACCATTCAGAATTTTTAAAAAAGCATCTAAATATCATTTTGAACACTAAAGATCAATATAAAAAAAGAAGACAGCTCAAAACTGCGATGCTTAATTATACAGTATATTTAGGTTTCACATTTTCTTAAATGTGATCATTCATCATTCCATACAGATACTATGCAATCATTTAAAATGATGGCATACAACTATATTTGATAAGAAATTATGTTCAGTTTTCTAAACAGGTTATAAGATAGCACACAGATGATAGGGACCCTGTTTTGCTAAAAGAAATTAATTATCTATGAGTGTACACAGATAAAAAAATCTAAGATGCAAAACATGGTAATCTCCACTTTATAATGAATATATTATTACTAACATCACTAAAATAACCAGTAAAGCTATTTTTAAACAAAGAAAACCTCCATCACTGAACTGTAGCCTTCTTAATTTCCTAAATTAACTCCACATTCCTTATTCGATGCAAGAATTTAACACAGTTAAAGTATAAGTAAAGCAAAGAGTGATTTTTAAACATACTAAAATAAACTGAACCTATCAAATTAAGTTATGTCAACTATAAGCTAAAGAAATTGACACAGGCACAAATTTCTGAAACACTATCTTCTAAAACTAGAAACAAAATTAAGAAACACTGAGCAGCATTTTACCCTGGTTTTATTTTGAAATTTTAGAAAGAACTGTTTAAAGATAACTAAGGAGGGAAAAAGGAAATTTGAATTTACTGCTGAATTGCCATTTACCCTTTTGTAGTATTTTTAAAAGAGTATATATGAATATATATACATAGAATTACTCTAGGAAGGAAATAAATCAGTATATTCATTCTTTCTAGTAAAAATAGTTGATTTATTTTTGTAAGAAAAAATACTGGCCAGCTACCTCTCCCCACCCCCACATGATGTTTCTTATTTTATTTTGGAATACACAGAAATAAATTTTCTTCTTTAAAAATGTATTCTTCGGTAAACAAAACCTCAACCGTACAAGATCAGACTGAGAGCTATCCTTTAGCCTGGTGTGGCCATTTATTTCTAGTTCAAGAAACAACTAGCAAATACTAGCTGAGTATGGATTTCACATTCAACAGGAGATAAAAGCTATGCATACAGTGATCTTGCCCTTCACGCCTAATTTCAAGTTTCTATCAGGAGGTGACTCAACGGGTGACCCCGAGAGAGGGAGCGAGCGTCAGCAAAGGGCCTGACACACGTGCTCCTGGAAGAGCTCCAAGTCTGTCACCCCAGATGAGGACACAGGCTTGGAGGGGCGATACTTGCCAAAGGGCAACAGCCAGCAAGCAGCTGAAGGGGTGGACCTGATGCTGTGCAAGGGAAGTGACCTCGGCTTCACATGGAAGAGCCAAAGTCACAATTTTCTAAGTCAGCATTCACCGCCTCCCAAAGGTCCTTACTGGTTACTTCCTTCATTTCACTCTCCAAAATACACACCTCAGTTGTATGGAACAGAATCACATTTTTAAAATGTGGTTTGGCTTGAAATCTGACAGTGAAAGAAAGTTGAATATGGCTAAAAACTAGCTTAGTTCTAGGTTTTGATGAAGCTCCCCGAGGCCAGGGAGCTCAGCCCCGGAGGGAGCGCCGACCCCAGGCCTCCCGCACTGGGCAATGCTCTAAGTGAGCAACACTTCTCCACAAGAGCTGAGGGCCGTGTGGCTTCTTTCTCTGATTTCTAGGAGGCTGATTTCTTACCTTTCCTGTGTGAACTCAGAAACTTCAAATTTAGAAATCAATGTTCCATTTTACAACTATTTGTTACTCTTTAACAAGTAAAAAGGTAGCCCATTTTGCAATGGTTTTGCAGAGTGGCACCCCAAACTGTATACAAGAAAACACAGTAGGCTCTCTAGACTCCCCAGTGCTCTTTTTCATAAGATGCTCAGGGAATTATCCTGCTTTTTCACTGAACAAAATCACCTAAGTTCAAGCCTTAAAAAACACAGGAAAGTGCTGTGTGCCTATAATTCTAAAATCCTGTAACTTGGCTAAATCCAAACCTTCTCCTAGTTTACCAGGCTCCTTTCCCCCCACCCCGAGAGTAATTTGGGGTTCTCTCCCATTTAACAGCTGGCCTAGCAGTACATAAAAATAAATGCAAAGGCTAGAAGTGAAATTATTGCTTTAATTTTTAAGGCTTTAGCCAATAGCTGCCCTATGGAAACCGACTCAAAGGAATGTATGCCAAACCCACACAAACTAAATACAACTGCTCATAAACAAAAATAGTGCTTTTAAGGGCAACATTTTGTCAATAAAACAAAGTTTATGCATATTACTTCTTGCTGATTGAATATAATTACCAAATGAAAATATAACTTTTGCTTACTATAAATTTAGATAAATTATTTTTAAAACAATAATTCCATTATATCAATGCACAAGGGAACTTATTTACAATGAGTCAATAAAGGACATCTGTCATACAAACAGATGCCACATCACACATGTAGAAGGCCTAATTCCTCATCAGAAAACAAAAATTACTGCTCTATTCTTAATCAAAGAAATTTAGGAACTGTAAAGTTAAGTGAAATACAGCTTTTAAAAAAATCACAACAGTAGTTTAGGGTGAACATAATGTTCTTGGGTAATCAAGAAATGGATGATCTTCAAAGACAATTCTGAATGAAAATTTAACCAGGAAACATGCGCAGCCACAGAGCAAACCAGAGAAAGAGGCCTGGCGTGCAGACTTCTCATGCACCAGTAACAATTAAAGAAGGGCCCGGGGTGGGGGCAAGAAAGTCAATACAACTCAACTCATTCAAAAAGTAGACAGTTTCCATCCTGATTTGAGAAAATGAAATGCTCTTCTAACAACCAGACTGACTGAGTGCTCTTTAAATATCCTTTAGATCAACAAAGAGTGACCACAAGAAGAAATCATTATTCACTCTCCCTCCACCCCTATTTTAAGTTCATACCTTGGTGCTTTCTCAGCAGAAACAAAGTTTTAATAGCCAAATGCCTCGTCTGTATCTGCTGAATCACTTCTCACTCTGAACAGTCCTCTTACAGATTTCATCCAACTCAACTACATACGAAGAAAACTGCAGTGGGAGAAATCTAAAGCTGTAAATATTATTTCTTTATTGAGGGAATGTGAGGAAGGATCCATATTTTTAAAACTGACACTATATTTAAAACGACTGACTGAAGATAATGTAGTCAACAGCTCAACTCTACCACTGTTACACTCTTTTGAAAGACTTCTTATAAAATATCAGTAAACTACTAAAATTTTATTTAAAATAATAAATAAGACAGTACATCCACCCTTTGAAGAGGTTTTAAGAATGAAACCCTACACACGATAACGAACAACTCAAATGAGGCAAGACCTGTGTCCAACAAAGTGAAGAAATGGTCATTTTCTTGCTTTTTCCTCCTTCACAGACTAAACAAAGAAACAGAATATTATATTCAACTATTAAAAAAGAACACAAGCCAAGTATTCTTATTAATAGAAGAATTCCACTTTTGCAGATCATCTTTCCTATGCAAGTCTCACCAACTCATTTAATAACTTTCCCATAATCTTATTAACAAAAGTATGATAATTAAACTGTCTTTGAGGTTTTGTGTTCAGTTTGAGGCATATATAAGTAGTTAATGATTCTATCTAACTAAAAGTTCCAGGTAACGACCAGGCTGGAAGAAAGCGAAGAGGGCTTCTTTATTTTTCCTTACGTTTCAAAGTACTTTGCTTCATTAGTGAACTAACTCCCTACCGCTCCTGTCCTCATCTTCTTTTGTGCTTTGCTTCATTAGCTGGACTACAATCACTCCTTGGTTTTAATAGAGGTTTCTTAATAGAAATTACCCAGATTACTGACTTTTCCAAAAGGCAAGGGGTGAGGGGAGAGAGAACTACTATTTCTCATAAGAGGAAAGAGAAATCTGAACTGTAATTAAAATAATGACTATTTAAAAGAAATACTGAAGACATCTGGAGAACACTTAAAAACCTCACAACGTGATGGGTAAATGCATACATACCACAACAGAACACACTTGCCGAAAAGCGCTTCATAATTTCGGGGACTCTGGATTTCTTCATTTTTCTTCAAAACAGGAATGTATCTGTCATAATGGCATACTACAAAGACTCAAGAATTGCTTAGTAAAATGAATTCATAAATTCTCATTCTCCCATCATAAATAAAGCAAATTAGGTTTATAGACTGAATGAGTAAGAACAACTAGCAATAATAACCCATCCATCTACTTTTGATGCTGAAGTGTACAGTATGCCACCAAATCGAACAAATATTGAGAAATTATTATTACTTATTCCTAATGTTTTCCTCTTGATGGTAGGTGGGGAGAGGTAAACAGTTTAAAAATAAAAAGATGTTCCCAGGTGTGGGATAACAACTAAGGCAGGGGAAAAAACCCCGAACAGTCAATATTTAACCCTTTGCTATCAGAAAACAGATGCATCACACTGACTGTGCCACTGTTAGAATATAGTATTTAGTGAAATGAACGTAGACAACAAACAAAAGTTGAATTCTGAAGGCAGTGACGAGTGAATCGGAAATCCTGGAACATACTATTCTAACTACATTGTTCTGAATGTAAAATATAGTTCTTATAAAAATTCTAAACATGTAGAGCACTTAAAAAGTGAACGAAGCAGCTGCTTTTAAATCTAAGAAGAAGGCACTATTTACATACAAATTCTCTAACAGGTACAATATTCCAGTTGTCTGGGTGACCGGGAAGTGGCTGTGATATGGACTGAGTGAAACATTCAGGTTTCACTGGCATCATCCTCTTTATCATCACCTGGCAAATGAGGAAATCAGCTTGAAAAAGTCAAGAGTCCAAAAATTTCCTATCCTGCCTTGAAACTGTCACCTGTTCTCATGATCTACATATAAAATTATCTGAGACTCATGGAAGAAAACTCCTTATTGCACTTTACAATCAAACAGAAGGAAAACAATCCTAAGTATCAGTAAACTCTGTCCACATTCAAGGAAATTATTGACAGCACCACAAGCTCAACCCTAACCTATTTCTCAAACATGATAATTGAAAGTCCAGAGAAACAGGCAAGTAGAGAGACATGTAGGCATGTCAGCTTTCTAACTTCTACAACAGCACTCAAATGCACAGCATTCATTCACTGGGTGTACAGTTATCCTTACTGCTGCAATTTTGATTTTCAACTTGTATGCCAAAGCTGTACAACAGAAAAGTTCTACATCTAAAATATCTTGGTACCTATGCTCTCCTGTACACGTGTATGAATGAGTTACATTTAAATGCCAGTTTAGAAGGCACTGCAAATCAATGATTTATATGCCAAGAACTTGAAAGCCTTAATGTAAATAAGCACATTATTATTTTCACCAAATCCACTTTGGAGTAAAAACATGACTACACAGGATCCATAATCTAGAACTGCACTGCCTAATAATGGTGGCTATTAGCCACATGTGGTTATTTAAATTTAATTAAAATTTAAAATTCAATTGCTCACACTAGCTGTATTCAAGTGCTATATAACAACACATGGTTATCAGAGAACACAGAGTATTTCCAACACTGCAGAATGTTCTATTGGACAGTGCTGATCTAGAATATCCAAAAGTTCCTATAACATAAATTTTTGCTACAAATGCTATAAACAGGGAAATATTCAGAACCAAAACCAAAACTCACCCATACTTTCCCTTTGGGGGCGATTCATTTAATGAAACTCTCATTTGGACTTTCAGTGGAGTAAGAATCTGCCCTTCCCTCATCTCAAATTCAAGCCAAAGCTGCTGGTCAGTTAGAGAAGCTTAAGGGTCACCAGTCACACAGTGCCTACTAAAGGACGAAGGAGGGAACAATGTCCCTAGAGACCACCTCTAGAGGCCTACTTTCCACCTGCCTTCTGTGAAGCAGCAATGGACTGAAGCAATTTTTGTTTTCCAGTGTACAAAACTTAAGTGTCAGATTTTTCATTTGTGAGTGTTCTGCCTCCCAGGTACCTCTCTCTAGAACTGGAACCCTGGCTACTGCAGAGAAAGAAGGTGTGCATATGGGTATGGGGAGGGAGAGATGGCTTATTATTTAAAACAAGCCTAAACAGAAATTGTGTACCTACCCTCCACCAATACATGAAAGGGCCTGGGACCCATTCACAAAATGTCTTTTTTATTAATGACCCACTAGGCTCACCCTTCCCCTTCCCTGGCACAGGCAGTGCGGAGCAAGGAGGTAAAGCCCCCTATACTAAGAAGCAGGTACTCTGGTCTCTGTCCCAGTAGCAGGCACCCAGCGCACGTCTTCTCCAAGGTTTGGATGCTCGGAAGACACTACACCCATTTTAACTTCCCTGATACCCAGAACCTCCACAGTTCCAGAGAGCTGCTAATGAAAAGCAAAGCCTGAGGCTTGTGTCAGATACACAGATAAATACAAACAAATGTGGAAGTAGTAGAGGAGGCACGTGCATCCACTACCTGCTATCTCCAGTGACCATCTTGACAGAAAAGGCCATGGCTTCTGGGTCTCATTACCTGAAATCTTAAGCTGCTCAAATGGGTTGACTTCATTTCTAATACTCCCAACAACCAGGGGAACTACTCTCTTCTGTCTTGGACCTATGACAGTCAGGGTTCTGTTTCTAGGGCCCTTCTGGGAATGAACACAAGTTGTTCTACCTTTTCTTCATATTTATCTTGAATATTCCTCGTGGATATAGAGAAAAAGCCAATGCATATAATCGGATGCAGCAATATTAACTGGTTTACAAAGTAGATTCTCTTGTCTCACAGAGAAGTTAGGTTTGATAAAACTAAAATTATCTCAGTAGCAAATTATGTATAACTTTCAATATTATAAAGCTTTTATATGTATTATTTCATTGCAAAACTCATGTATAACCCACAGTGAATAATTCTGAAAAGTAGTACTATAGCATACACAACAGGAATATGGTTCTACTTGTTCTGGATACCCAACCTAGCCACTGACCAAGTGTCTTAGGATTGTGCTGTGGTTAACACGTTGGGTATGACCTAGAATATATTTATTATACTTGGATGAATGGCAAAACCAGAATGTTAAAAAGTTTGCATTTGGTCCATTTAATTTTTTATATCAAGAGCTATTATGAGATAAAAGTGACAGATGACACAAAAGTAGGAATTATACTAAATAGCTGTATATTGTCACTTTGCTTATTTAACTTATATGCAGAGCACATCATGAGAAACGCTGGGCTGGATGAAGCACAAGCTGGAATCAAGACTGCTGGGAAAAATATCAATAACCTCAGATATGCGGATGACACCATGCTTATGGGCAGAAAGTGAAGAAGAACTAAAGAGCCGCTTGATGAAAGTGAAAGAGGAGAGTGAAAAAGTTGGCTTAAAGCTCAACACTCAGAAAACTAAGATCATGGCATCCAGTCCCATCACTTCATGGCAAACAGATGGAGAAACAGTGGAAACAGTGAGAGACTTTATTTTCTTGGGCCCTAAAATCACTGCAGATGGTGACTGTAGCCATGAAATTAAAAGACGCTTGCTTCTTGGAAGAAAAGCTGTGACCAACCTAGACAGCATATTAAAAAGCAGAGACATTACTTTGCCGACAAAGGTCCAAGCTATGGTTTTTCCAGTAGTCACGTATGAATGTGAGAGTTGGACTATAAAGAAAGCTGAGCACCCAAGAATTGATGCTTTTGAAGTGTGGTGTTGGAGAAGACTCTTGAGAGTTCCTTGGACTGCAAGGAGATCACACCAGTCCATCCAAAAGGAAATCAGTCGTGAATATTCATTGGAAGGACTGATGCTGAAGCTGAAACTCCAATACTTTGGTCACCGGATGCAAAGAACTGATTCACTGGAAAAGACCCTGATACTGGCAAAGATTGAAGGCAGGAGGAGAAGGGGATGACAGAGGATGAGATGGTTGGATGGCATCACCGATTCAATTGCCAAGAGTTTGAGCAAGCTCCGGGAGTTGGTGATGGACAGGGAAGCCTGGCATGCTGCAGTCCATGGGGTCACAAAGAGTTGGACACGACTGAGTGACTGAACTGACTGACAATGGATGACACCGGATCCAACTACACATGAGCAGGCTTGAACTATGGCCTCAGACAAGACCACATTCAGAAAGGGTAAATATGAAAACTACACTTGGATTCAGGTGCAGGATGCATGAGACCTATGCCTTAGAAGTATGAATAGTCCCCACTAGAGTGCCAGTGTGGGATGCAACTGTTATAGAACTTGGCCCCCTCGCATCATAACAGTCCAGAAAAAGTGGGTGTCAGGCTGGCTCTATACTAGCCATAACTTTGAAGTTTTTAGTTTTGTTTTGGATTCATATTTCAAGGTGCTTACACAAAAATGAAGTTTATCAGAGTTAAGAACATGGTAGTAGAGGTACGTGAACCCACATAATTGGTAAAATACTTAAAGGAACAAATTAGTTAGCCTAGTGAAAATTCAGTTAAAAACTATCTTCAAATATTTGAATAAGCATGATATAGAAGACAGATATAGATTCATCTTGTGTGGTTTAAAAGCACAGAAGTAGAATACAAATCCAAGGGAACATTTCAAGTTAGTATGAGGAAGAATTCCCTAACAATTTAAATTATCAGAAATAAAATACTTTATGAAGTAGTAATTTCCACTGCAAAAGGCCTTCAAAATTATATTTTAGAAGCAATTTACATATCAGGTAGGGATGGACATGTATATATTTTATGAACTTTTAAGATTCACCATGACTGTAATGACAAAACAATCAAGAATCAACAAATCACATGTAAATATAAGCAGCTGTCTTCAGATCAGATTTAATAAGTGAGAGAATATAACATATTAAAACTTGAAAAGTTATATGCACTAAAACCTTTATAAGATGTCCCACAGTTCCCCACAACTGTAAAGAGTCTCTCCTTCAATATCCCATGTGAGGGTATAGTATAAGAGAAGGATTAAACAGAAACCTGAAACAAAAGAAACATTGAAAAATAAGGTTACTGCTGCAATTCACAGGAAAAGACTGATCAATTATCACTGTTTTATTCAGAGCTTTAAAAAATATACATCATTCATTTTTAATATTTTAAAAGCTTAGTTCCTCCTCAGAACTTTGTCTCCTCTGAAATCTTCCAAGATCAGGCCCACAATGAGTTAAGTCCAAAAATAAAGGAGCAACAGAGCAAATCTGACTGCATGTTTGAAAAAGCCTATAAAATGTTACAAGCAAAACAGGAAAGCCTGTGTTAATAATGCATAAACCAAAAGAGAAAAAAAAACCTACCCATTTAATGGAATAATGCTTTTACCCTTGCAGTTAAAATGAAATAAACCATGACTATTAATCTAGTAAGACCATGTAAAAATGTAATTTTTAAACATTTACTAAAAGGGGATAGTTCAGTAACCACTCTAAAAATCAAGGCCTTGTGTACTGCAGCATTTAAACGCTAAATACCAATCTCCTGTCTGTGGACGCCATTACCCACCCTGTCGCCATAGCAACGCTAACAGTATGCCTGACTTCAAAGACAAAGATGTAATTTCAGACTTCCAGCAGCCAGAGGGAGTGGTAAGAATATTCTACCCAGGCGGTGTCAGCTGATGATAAATTATAAAAATATCCAGGAAGGTTATGAGGCGGACTGTACCATATATTCTCATATTCCTGGGGGAAGACTTACATTAGTCAAACACACTGGGAGACAGAAAGAGTAAAACAAAAAGTAAACAAGAAAGAATCTCAATGGAATTTGATTTTTTCTTTTTTTAAAATTATACGGTACAGACTTCTGCCTTCCTTTTCTCTTGTTCCCAGGAGAAAATAAAAATAGCTTCCACCATCCCGTTTCTCATTCAAATTAAGAGTGACTGAAGATGTGCATGGATGTTCCAAAGGACTTGCAAAACCACCTCCGTAACTGCTACTCCTACGTTTGTGAACTCCAGCATTTGTCAAACATTGTTTTAAGCTCAAGCAGCCAGCTAAGGGAGCAAAATTGATTTGTGCACTTCAGCTACTGGAGAACACCTACCCAACTCTTGGAGCTGTTTTCCAACCACCCAATATTCCCAACATACTCAAGATATTTTTCTAAGCCCTTTGAAGGGAAAAATCCTTAGAAAACATTTTTTGCCAATTTATAGATTTTTGTGTCTTAAAAGGAAAAAAAGAAAACATAAATAAAGCTGACACAATGTTATTTCATGATTTTGCAGCTGAACAATTTTTAAAAGCACAAACCCTTATAAGCTTAGAAAGCCACAAAATCCTGAGCAAGTCATTTTCCTACAGGCAATGAAATCCTGACAAAGCTATGACAAACTCAGACAGCGTATTAAAAAGCAGAGACATAACTTTGCCAACAAAGGTCCATCTAGTCAAAGCTATGGTTTTTCCAGTAGTGATGTACAGATGTGACAGTTGGCCCATAAAGAAGGCTGAGCGCTAAAAGAATTGATGCTTTTGAACTGTGGTGCTGGAGAAGATTCTTAAGTCCCTCGGACAGCAAGGAGATCAAACCAGTCACTCTTATAGGAAATCAACCCTGAATATTCACTGGGGGGACTGATGCTAAAGCTGAAGCTCCAATACTTGGCCACCTGATGTGAAGAGCTGACTCAGTGGAAAAGAGCCTGATGCTGGGAAAGATTGAAGGCAGGAGGAGAAGCGTGCAACGGAGGATGAGATGGTTTGATGGCATCACCAACTCATTGGAGATAAGCTCGAGCAAACTCTGGGAGATAGTGAAAGACAGGGAAGCCTGGCCTGCTGCAGTCCATGGGGTTGCAAAGAGTCGGACATGACTTAGTGACTGAACAACAACAACAAATGAAATACAAAACTTGGAGTTAAAGTCTTTTTGAAGATTCATTCTCTATAAGGAGGAACTACCAAAATACTAGAATTTGTTTCTACTTGAAGGAGGTTGTAAATGACTCGACAGGCCAGCAAATGAACAGAGGTTATTGTTTGATAATGCTATTGCTGTTAAGTTCTCTTCTTCTCAAATTCGGTTTATTGGTTTATATGTGTGTGCTCAGTTGTATCTGACTCTTTACAATCCCAAGGACTGTAGCCCTCCAGGGTCCTCTGTCCATGGAATTTTCCAGACAAGAATACTGGAGTGGGTAGCCATTTACTAAAAGTCCCATTTCTTTACAGCAAGAGGAGCATAATACAGCTGTCCCTTCTCAACAGATCTAAAGGGCCCACTTGGTTGGCCAGCCCTGCAAAGGCTGCTGAATGGCCAAAAAGGAAAGATAAGTTGTAGACTGAAAACCAGGCTGCTGTCAAGATACTTTTCTGCTACTGGGTCACTGGCCTGCTACCCATACCCACTCTCTATAAAGCACAAGCCACAACCACCAAAATAGAGCTGTTCTCTCATGGCCAGTCCTGAGGGCTGGGGGTAGGGGTGAGGGTATACAGATACATCACACCTGTTTTAACATTCCCCCCCACTATAACTCTGAAGGAACTAGACACATTATGGATTTATTCTGTTTCTCCTGAAAAACACATCTCCAACTTTATAGTGAACTCAAGCCAAGAAGGCCAAGAAAAATAAATCGCATAAATTTTGCCATGAGATATAAACCGGAGTAATGATAATTAAGCCATTTAGTGTAATGTTGCATTGTAAAATTTAGGACATCATCAGCCTCATCAATCAAACTTAAGTCCAAATGTCTCTTATAACCCAAAGATTATCAATATTCTCCCATAAAAACAACAGGAAAATGCCAAAGTACAAAACAAAATACCATTTATCCTTCAAAAAATTGATAAAATATATTCGTTACAACTGAACTATTTCCTCACTAAATGACTTTCATTCTATAATATACAATATACTTACAAAATAATTATTTTTAAAAACGACTGTGAGATGAAAATGGTTCAATAAGCTACTCACTTGGACAAGTCTGCTGAATTTATAATTTTGACACTTGAGCAAGTTATAGAAAAAAAGAGCCAATCATTCATTCGTGTGGCAGGATGCCTAATGCAGGCCCTGAATAATCATCGCAAGTAAAGAAGAAAACACGTCTTTAATATTATAAAAACCAAGAAAACCCATATTTTGGCATTATTCATTATTTTAACAGGAGAATTTTATATGTTCCTTTACAGCATATTCCTTTTAAAAAGTAATAGGTGAAAAGTGATATTCCTTCCTTTAAAAATGTTTTTTCATTGTTTATAAATTACATAACCTCATTTCCCCCTTCTACCTTGGTAGTAAGGAATGCAGCCTTAAATTTAAGTTATTTCTGGTACTGCATTATCATGGTTTGTTTGTGTCTACCTTTTTAAAACATTTTTTAAAAATTTGTATTCCACTTTCAGTAGTTTCAGTTTATACAAATACTTTCCTGTAGGTCAACTGAAACCTTTTTTAGAAGCACCCACGTTGTAAATTCTATATAAAAACATCCTTGGAAATGAAAACCTCTCTCACAACAGGACTCTTTTGAGTTAAAAGGGGCCATTGGTATATTTAAAAATAAACAAGTTTATTTATAATTCATAGGAACACATGCTGAAAGACATCCAAGCTGTTTTTTAAACACTTTTGTACGTGAAAAAAAAATCTATATTCTTAAATGTGGTCACTAAGTTATACAATATCTGGGTCACACTTTATATTGGAATGCCATAATATAAAAAAATTCAGTCACAGAGGCCAAAAAATGTATTAATTACATTAAACTTTATATATTTTAATAAGAAACTAGGTTTGTAATAGTTATAGGTAAATTCAGAAGTAAAACTGGTCATGGTCAGTATAATGAAAAAAGAGGAGCTTCCCAAGTGGTGCTAGAGGTAAAGAATCCGCTTGCCAATTCAGGAGACATAAGAGACATGGGTTTGATACCTGGGTTAGGAAGATCCCCAGGAGGAGGGCATGGCAACCCACCCCAGTACTCTTGCATGGAGAATCCCATGGATAGAGGAGCCTGGCAGGCTATGATCCATAGGGTTGCAAAGAGTCGGACACAACTTACGCGACAGCACGCGCACATAACAAGATAGTAATGTTGAAAAAAGTACAATATCTAAATCTATTTATAATTGTAAAGTCATATTCATTCCCTCTATCATTTGTCCTATCAATAGCTTCCACTGCTGGCTAAACAGAGTTGACTTATGAATTTGCAAAAGTGCCTTATTTAGGATGCATACTTTAAACATCAATAAATACAACTCTCTGAAAGAGCAATACTGAAAAACCAGGTGTTTCTCCCATGCGAAATGCCACCTGATTCACAACATATTTATTTAACCTCACTGAAAAATCAGTTGAGATTAAAAAATCAGAATTCAAAAGGTATATTATTTTCTACATCAATATAATTAGGCATGTCACTTAGATAGACCGACACACAGAGAGACAGATAATATGTTATGTATTTGACTTAAAAGGATATCTTGTTATTTCACATGTGTGCATGGCATGCTCAATTGCTAAGTCATGTCCAACTCTTTGAGACCCCACAGACTTGTAACCTGCCAGGCTCCTCTGTCCATGGGATTCTTCAGGCAAGAATACTAGAGTTGGTTGCCATTTCCTTCTCCGGGGATCTTCCTGACCCAGGGATCAAACTCGCGTCTCCTGCATTGGCAGGCAGATTCTTTACCATTGTGCCACCTGGGAAGCCCCTAAATTGTTACAGGAAAGAAAAAACACTAATAAGTTAGTGAAATAATTAAAAATTTAATTTAATTTTATTACATCTAATATAAAATGTTAAACAAAGGAGGCAGTCAATAAATGATTGTTAAATGTAGTTGAATTTTTCCATGTAAAGTGACATCTTGTGCCTTAATAGAGGATGTCAACATTTAGGCATGCTAGTTCAGGAAAAGCATAAATACAGTAACTGTGAAAAGTAAAAACCTAGGGAAATTTGAACAGATACATATTCATTCAAGGATGCTCATGAATTTAATCAAATTGATAAAACCGTTTTATTTTTTAAAAAAGAAGGACTTTTAGGTTTAACAACCAAAATTTATAAGGATGCTGAGGAGTGTGCATGTAGGCAGCTGCTATAATGGAATAAGTTACAGACTCAATGTAACTCCGCTGCTGTAGAACTGTGAGGCAAGTTTCCGGCCATTTTTGAGTCTCTATTTTCACATTTGGGAAACAGAATTTTTAAAAACCTGAATCAAATTAAATATGTAAAAATACACACATTTTAAGAACTCGTTTATATTAAACCTTTGCTCTGTATGTAGGAAGTGAAATGACAGCACTTTAAAAAGTAAAGAGAAACGGGGTGGGGAGGGGGGCTTGACAAAAAACAGAGTATCCCTTTAGAGTTCAAGGTAATATCCCTGAGATCCCACTCAGCTGGGATTCCAATGTATCACAGAAACTCATGGTGCTCAAAGGGTTAACGATTTCTAAAATAAAAGAGAACATCTTTCAAAAACAGCATGTTAAAACTAGGTTCCCTGCCCTCTCGTACAGTTACCATTAAGGAAGAAAACACACACTGCCCCCCACCTGCCACCACAAGACATATATTTGTATACTAGGCTCACAAACACACATACTCAAAACAAGTTATGGAAAAAAGAAATTATAATGAGATAACTAAGGAATGTTCCTCCAAAATGAATTGGTACAGCAAGAAAAAAAAGTCTAAATCATTCAAAAGTAAACCAAACACAGCAATATAAAACAACCTGGCCCTATCTAAGGAAAGTAACATATTAGGATATAACTTACTACACTATCCTAAAAGCAAAGAAAATGAGACCAATCATGAATGTCAACTGAAGAAAAAAAAATAATAAAGTTTCACCTATTTCTTGAGATTGTCTTATTCAAATTAGAGGTGGAAACTCTCTGGAATGATCCGCTGAGTTATTTATACAAACTCTGATATTAGTCTTCAAATCATCTCCAAGAATTTAAATGAAATGTAAAGTTAAAGCCTATGCAACCATTCTTATAACATCAATTCCTATTTATGACAATATTTTAACTCATATAAAGAACTATACAAAAAATAAGGCTGTGGGAGCAAAGCTGACTTGCTTTCTTATAGGAGCTTTAGAATTGCAGCACAGTTATTCAGTTATTATGCTTTTTAATCTCAAAAATCTCTAGGTATTCTTTTCTCCCCAAATCAACTCCCCACCACCATTTCTGTGTT
The DNA here is from genome assembly GCF_054371585.1 of Giraffa tippelskirchi. NCBI lineage: Eukaryota > Metazoa > Chordata > Mammalia > Artiodactyla > Giraffidae > Giraffa > Giraffa tippelskirchi. The sequence continues at coordinate 156,405,603 of NC_137283.1, read as the reverse complement.
TGTCACCAACACTATCATACCTCCTGGTCACTAAGCTTAAAAACCTTAAAAGTATCCACCATTCACCCCTCCTTTTATTTCCACAACAGTCTCCCTTTGCATTCTCACTGCTATCACTTTTTAAAAATTTATTTAATTGGAGGCTAATTACTTTACAATATTGTGGTGGGTGCCATACATCGACATGAATCAGCCACGGGTATACATGTGTCTCCCCATCTTGAACCCCCCTCCCCCCTCCCTCCCCACCCCACCCCTCTGGGTTGTTCCAAAGCACCAGCTTTGAGTGCCCTGCTTCATGTATCTAACTTGCACTGGTCATCTACTTTACCTATGGTAATATAATAATCTGACTCACCTCATTACTGACATAATACAAGAGCTCTAAAGTTGTCTGTCTCTGGCAGTAATAAGTGCATTTTGAAAATGAAGGCTTTTCATAACTAAAAAGCCTGGTATAATTCACTTGTCTTGGTAACCTGAAAGTCCCAGACATTCAAAAATAGAAGAATGGGGTGGGATGTGGCTTTGAGAAGGCACAACAGATGTCAGGAAGTCCTGTCTTTAAAGTTCATGTACTTTATCTAGAATATTCACTAAAAATCTACTCTGGGCATATTTATTTTTCTGTTACTAGCAGTTTCCAGGGTCAATTAATTGAAAATTTTACTTATATAAAATATTATAAATGATACCAAATAAATTATTACATATAATTAATGTATTATTATTTTGAAGCCAAATTTTCTCTAGATACAGATACTTACCAAAGACCAACCACATATTTTTAGTGGCAGAAGGTATTAAGTGGTTCACTGCACTCAACCACCCAAACCCATGGAAAAAATAGACCAGTGAAAATCCCTACTTACATGAGAAAATTCTGACAAAGGAGACGAGCACCAGTATCGGGGCGGGTTTCAGATGGGGGCAGGAAGCCACTGTTGTACTGTCCTGTTACTCAGTGGTCTCCAGGTTCACTCACTCTAGCCTACTTTGAGAGAAGGCATTTACCTGTGGATCAGGTGGTGTCTATGCTAACCACCTCAAGGTATACCATTATGTTCTTTGATAGAAAGAGAAGTAAAGTGACAAGTAAAAGTAAGACTTGTATTAATAGCCTAGCATTCTACCCAGATCAAGCCAACAAGCTCCAAAGCCTTAAAAAACACACAGACACATAATGTAGAAATGCAGGGGGGCATTAAAACTGGTTTGGGTTCGTTAAAAAGAAATGGTGGCTTTTATATTCCTGGGTCACTAATATTTCCACTGGTGGTAAATCTCAGCTGAGAAAGCAGAGTTATTATTAAATTACTTTATGATATATAAATGTAAACCTGGAGTGTCAGAAGTAAATAGCACTCTCAGATATAGACTAGTACGGCCTTTCTTTCACCAGCATGAAATTAAAATCCATTCATGCCTTATCATCTTAGTTCAGAAAACTGTCTCTGCTGAGTTTCCATTGGTCCAGGACAAAAAGGCATTAGACTTTGTATTACACAGTGACAAGATTTCATTGTCCTGTAGCTTCTTTTGTCATTTTTACCTGCCTCCCACCTCCACAACCCACTTTAGCAGGAGTTCATAAAGAATCTGGAATATATACTTCTCAATTTCTCTGTGAAATTTTCTCCTCCCTAGATGCCCCTGACTCAAATACTTCAGACTCTCAGACATCACATGGGGAGAGAGCGAACCTCTGCAATTCCTGAGAAGTTAGAGACAGAGTCCACAAAAAGGCCCATGGCCCCCCAGTGACCTAAAGAGTAAGGCTAGGCCCTCAATTAGGGATGACCTGTCTCTTGAGAAACCTTTATGCAGGTCAGGAAGCAACAGTTAGAACTGGACATGGAACAACAGACTGGTTCCAAATAGGAAAAGGAGTATGTCAAGGCTGTATATTGTCACCCTGCTTATTTAACTTATATGCAGAGTACATCATGAGAAACGCTGGGCTGGAAGAAACACAAGCTGGAATCAAGATTGCTGGAAGAAATATCAATAACCTCAGATATGCGGATGACACCACCCTTATGGCAGAGAGTGAAGAAGAACTAAAGAGCCTCTTGATGAAGGTGAAGGAGGAGAGTGAAAAAGTTGGCTTAAAGCTCAACGTTCAGAAAACTAAGATCATGGCATCTGGTCCCATCACTCCATGGGAAATAGATGGGGAAACAGTGGAAACAGTGTCAGACTTTATTTTTTTGGGGTCCAGAATCACTGCTGATGGTGACTGCAGCCATGAAATTAAAAGACGCTTACTCCTTGGAAGGAAGGTTATGACCAACCTAGATAGCATATTTAAAAGCAGAGACATTACTTTGCCAACAAAAGTCCGTCTAGTCAAGGCTATGGTTTTTCCAGTGGTCATGTATGGATGTGAGAGTTGGACGGTGAAGAAAGCTGAGCGCCGCAGAATTGATGCTTTTGAACTGTGGTGTTGGAGAAGACTCTAGAGAGTCCCTTGGACTGCAAGGAGATCCAATCAAACCATCCTAAAAGAGATCAATCCTGGGTGTTCATTGGAAGGTCTGATGTTGAAGCTGAAACTCCAATACTTTGGCCACCTCATGCGAAGGGTTGACTCATTGGAAAAGACCCTAATGCTGGGTAGGATTGGGGGCGGGAGGAGAAGGGGACGACAGAGGATGAGATGGTTGGATGGCATCACCGACTTGATGAACATGGGTTTGGGTAGACTCCGGGAGTTGGTGGTGGACAGAGAGGCCTGGCGTGCTGCAGTTCATGGGGTCGCAAAGAGTCAGACACGACTGAGTGACTGAACTGAACTGAACTGAAATCCCTAAATCCCTAAGGGTTTCCCTAGTAGCTCAGCTGGTAAAGAATCCGCCTGCAATGCAGGAGACCCTGGTTCAATTCCTGGGTCAGGAAAATCCGTTAAAGAAGGGATAGGCTACGCACTCAAGTATTCTTGGGCTTCCCTGGTGGCTCAGGTGGTAAAGAATCTGCCCACAATGCGGGAGACCTGGGTTCAATCCCTGTGTTGGGAAGATACCCTGGAGAAGAGAATGGCTACCTACTCCAGTATTCTGGCCTGGAGAATTCCATGGAGTATACAGTCCATGGGGTCACAAAGAGTTGCACATGACTGAGTGACTTTCACTTTCAAATCCCTAAATATGTTCAAAAGCAAATGGCTCCTAAGAATGGGAGAGAAACGACCAAGGGCATACACAGGCCATTACTGACAATTACTAGATGGCTGCCCTTCTCTCATTCAATTTCTTCCTGAAAGCAAAGAGTTCTTTTTTATCAGTGCCTTTCCTATATCCTAACAAAGAAAGCCTTTAATGTAAAATCTAGAAGTTGGAACATGCTCTAACATTCACTTTTCAGACACACACATCCTGAGCAGTGACATGATCTACTCAAGATCAGAACCTTGGCTGAGACTCAGCTCTGTTTCCCATTCAGCATTATCATTACAACAAGTTTCCAGTTCAAAATATACTATTTTATTAAAACAAAGTCATCATTCCTTCCATACAAGTCATTATAAGCTGTTCACTTTCATTTCTGTGAGAAGGGAGGCAAGTAATATAAAATGCTTCTTTCCAATGAATTATTTTTATAATGATCTGATAGTGAAAAATAATTACAGCTAAACATTTATATCAGTCTAGTCTACTAATCTGGAGAAGAGAATGGCAACCCACTCCAATATTCTTGCCTGGAGAATTACATGGACACAGTCCACAGGGCTGCAAAAAGTCAGACACGACTGAGCGACTAACACTTTCACTTTTAGTCTAATAATCAGGTACTACTTAAAACAAGAGAACTCTAGAAACTTAGCTATCAATAAGTCAATACTAAAGACTATGTGTTCAGTTTTAGAATGTCTTCTCACACACACTGTATGTGGACAACATGCACAGATGCACACAGCACACATATTCCAGTGCAAATGAACACTACTCTGAACACTTTAAACAGTGAATGACAGCCCGATAATGAAATAAAGGGAAAAAAACGCAAACACCACAGTCTAACAGTGGATAAAATGCAGGTCATAAGGAAAGAGAAAACATCAGTACCTGGAAGCTTTTTTTTTTTTTTCATAAAATGTATTATGAAGAAAAGTGGTTGTGAAAGCTTAGTCACTTTTTTGTGGCTTAAAGCTTTTTTCCCCCTCTTTTATTCAAGGCTTAAACAAAGTTCAGTGGGGCATCAAACTGCCTGTTTTAAATTACAGTCTGTATTTTAAAATAGAATGCATGCACGGCATGTTCCTGAAGCTAGGGGGTGGGAGTGTTATTCACGGAAAATTGAAGGCTTGTTGAGTCAATAATCTTCTTTCACACAGTAACAATTTTCAGCTAAAATTTCTTGACCCAAACAAAGGAAAACAAGACCATTCAGTTATTTTACAACAATTTTGCGAAGGCAGAGAAAAAAGATGAGAGAGAGACAACTCTAAAATCTTACATTGTGAAGGAAGAATAGGAATTTTTGCTCTCAGGTAAGAACCTTCTCTATATATATTTATTTCCTAAACCGACAGTTATTATTAAAAATAGTTACCTCCACTTCACAAGACAAATAAGAGCAATTAACTAGTCCACAAATGTTACTATGAGTTCCTGCTGGTTATATATCTCTTATTACATAAAACAGACCTGTGCCTTCAGTTACATACAAAGTAAAAATCTGCAAATTAAAATTTACTTTCCAGCTAACTTGGCTAATATAAAGTTCAGTGCATTCAAAGTCTTAACAATGGCTATGCCTGGATAATCTGGAGGAAGCCCACTACCCCTTTATCGGGGTAGAACAGGAGAAGCACTAGGAAGAAAAAGGGGAGGCTTTTCAGCTCAACATGCCAAGAACTACCATTTGTAGAAACAGAAATGGTAGGTTAAAATAAGAAAGGGTACTTCTGAACATCACTCATTTTTTTGTTCTAACATAAAAAATCAAAATTGAAACTCGAACAAGCTACACTGCCAATGACCTATGTATCTAAAACTTCTTACATAAATTCTATTAGGAAAATACTTACTGAAAACATAATAAATACTATGAAAAGATTCTAGTCTGTTGGGGTGAGAGGGAGAGGCAAGACAACTATAAAATAATAAGAGGATGACTAGTAAATGCCATAAGGGATAAAAAAAGTTCAAAAGACTCAACAAAAATGGATTAAATCATATTTTGAGGCCCCATACCCACATATGAGAATCCCTCACATACAATGCTTTTTGTGGTTTGTACAAAAGTCCAACACTGCTGCCTGCCCCCTTCTGTTCAGAGACCATCCCTTTGGTTAGACAGGCTTATGTCCAGGTATGATTCTGTGGCTGTTTGCAGACAGACTTTCGAGTTACATGCATCCTAGCCTGTGAGGCCAGAGAAGGCTCCATGGTCTCACACAGGCCACCTGAAGAGCCAAAAGCTGGTCAAAATCTCCCAGTCTCCCATTTGTTACAGCAAAATATGTATGCCGACTTTTCTATTAGCCAGGAATATCTGCATTTATCATCTCTTACTTAATGAGCCTCATTTATCAACTATAGATCATAGTTATCCTTCTAGTATCAAAACCAATATCCTGAAAATCAGTTATGTTTCAGTCTCTCTTCATCTCCAATTTTATCTACTGTGTATTTTTTATGGGAATTCATTTTTTTTTGAATTGACAGTTCCATAAAATGGGTTAAAATTCATTTCCCCCATATTTTAAATGGAAAGCCTCAGAATATTATGTGAAAAGGTCTGCAGGAGGATATGCTTAGTTAAAATGTGCTTTTAAAAATGAGATGAATTTTAAAAAATAACACTTTGCCACTAAGCAAATATCTCAGCTATAATGAATTTAGAATTATCCATGTATTTCAAAAGGACTGAAAGATCTCAATTTAGAAACACTTTGCACACAACCATTTGAGTTATTTAAAACCAAACTATAGTTCTTTTTAAATATTTATTTATTCAGACTTTGCATATATTTAGCCTGCTGTAACCTGGAAGAAATCCAAACTGGTGAGGTTTTATTGAACATTCATTTACAGAACAAACATTTAAGTGGAAGATCATTTTGAAAGAGGGAGAAACATACCTTCCCACTTCCTATGACTTCTTACCTTGCTCAAGTTCAACTATTTCCTCTATTTTCAAACTATCACAAAAAGACTCTGGGGGATAAAATTACAGATGATCACATCTTAAATAAATAATCCATGTTAGAAAATAAACATCTGTCAAAGTCACTATCATTTTTCTTAAATTAGGACTTTCAAGCAAGGTCATTTCATATTTCTCTCAAATTTAATCTGAAAAAAAATTGACATCTCCATATACCATAGATCAGAGGCTAAAATTACATTTGTAAATATGGTAAATCCTAGTTAAGAAACAGAGTGTGCTGTGCTCCATTTAACACTTCTCCAAGGTATTAAAATGTGTCTGTACCTTCAGTTTCAAAACTGTGCCAAATGGTTGACCGTGTCTACAGACACTCGCACGGACAAGACACATCCTAAGAGAACCTCCTGCTCCCTTCACCAGGCACCCCCTTTCTACGACTCTTCCATGACACCAAGACTCAACACAGTCTTATGGCACTTAGGAAACAGTGATAACAAACACCTGATGTCTTCAGCTGCACATGGGGATAATCAATGCTGAACAATGAGATAAGGGAACAATAGATTAAATTTCTCTTTTATTAACTTGGAATTTTTTAAATGTTCAGGATGATTTGAGAACAATCAATCAACAAACAACAGTTACGCTCTTAACCTTTTAATGATAACCTTTAAATCAAGCTCAAGATACAAATAAAAAAATTTTTTTTCAAACCATTCATTCAGTAGCCATACATCTAATTCTTACTTGACAGATTTTAAGTTTTGCAAAACCTGCCAACTAACAGGTTAAGATCATCTTAATAATCTGTATTCTTAGATGGGTTGAAAACTTGGTAAAATGCAAAACCGAGTTTAAAAAAAAAGCTCCATTTACTCAAGCTTTTTCCAATAGTTCCTAATCATTCATAGAAACTATATTATCAAATCCACACACTTCAAATGTTCTTACTAGCATACTACTTTTCTTGCATGCTTCCAAAGTACATGACAATTCACCCCTAACCCCACATATGTCATTAAAGATTAATAAACAAACACACACGTAGAGTACTCTTTTTCAGTAAAGGCAAATGATTACATGCTCTGTTGCTAATGCCTAACCCCAAAGAATATTCCTGGTAATAACAGCTTTCCAACCATTCTTTTTCAGGCTTCCAACATCCTGTTTAACACTATTTCAAAGAACAACCAGCATTTACTACCTCCTTCCTTTCACAAAGTGGAAAAACAAATGTTTTATGTAATCCTCAGTACTTCCTTCTAATTGCAAACTCAACAGAAGTGTCATAAGCACTATTCCACAGGACATTTAGAGTTTCTACTAAACTTGGAAAGATCAAACCCTTTTCATGTCAACCTCTTTAACTGTTTCCTATTTAAGGAAGAAAAGGTCAGAAAGAGGTTTTTAAAGACCTGATGGGCCTTCAAAGGCGTTTGAATGTGACTGACATTAGTCTGTATGTTAGGTAAACAGAATAATGGACCTGCTATCAGAAATACAAACCGGTGGCAGGTCACTCTAAAGAAAACACAAATTAAGTTATTTCTAAAATGAGGAGTATCAGCAACTCTTCAGATCCCTAGAGGAGAGAGCACTATTTGCTTAAAACAAGGAAGATAAAAATTCAAAACCTGTTTTTTAAATTTTTTATATATATTTATAAATAATTCATTAGCAACATATTTTCTGTACTGTATTACTGAAATTATGATTACCATTTGTCAATTTATTTTCACAATTAAAAATATATATTACCAAGAAAATAATCTTTTCGCACTATTTTTAGATTAATAGTACAAAACTGCCCACTTTTTCTTGGAGCTTAAGGTTATCAAAGTAAACTCAAATGTCATTTTACAATAAAAGAAAATAGTTTTAAGAATAAAACCATCCTGTCAATACAGATATCACATGCATATAATCTTTTAGAATAAGTAGCATATGGAGAATATACGCTCCTTGGATGTCAATTTGATACCTTGGAAAAGATTCTATAAGCAATTAAAAGGAAAATTCTGAACCTGGGGGAAGGATGTATTTAAAAATTCTTACATAAATTCTATTAGAAAACACTTCCTGAATAAAACATAATAATTAGGTATGAACCTAACAGAAGCAGAAGATATTCAAAAGAGGTGGCAAGAATACACAGAAGAACTATACAAAAAAGATCTTCATGACCCAGATAATCACGATGGGGTGATCACTCACCTAGAGCCAGACATCCTGGAATGTGAAGTCAAGTGGGCCTTAGGAAGTATCACTACGAACAAAGCTAGTGGAACTGATGGAATCCCAGCTATTTCAAATCCTAAAAGATGATGCTGTGAAAGTGCTGCACTCAATATGTCAGCAAACTTGGAAAACTCGGCAGTGGCCACAAGACTGGAAAAGGTCAGTTTTCATTTCAATACCAAAGAAAGGCAATGCCAAAGAATGTTCAAACTACCGTACAACTGCACTCATTTTACATGTTAGCAAAGTAATGCTCAAAATTCTTCAAGCCAGGCTTCAACAGTACGTGAACCGACAAATTCCAGATGTTCAAGCTGGATTTAGAAAAGGCAGAAGAACCAGAGCTCAAGTTGCCAACATCCGTTAGATCACAGAAAAATCAAGAGAATTCTAGAAAAACATCTATTTCTGCTTCATTGACTATGCTAAAGCCTTTGTGTGGATCACAACAAACTGGAAAATTCTTCAAGAGAAGAGAATGACCAGACCACTTGATCTGCCTCCTGAGAAACTTGTATGCAGGTCAAGAAGCAACAGTTAGAACTGGACATGGAACAACGGCCTGGCTCCAAATTGGGAAAGGGGTGTGTCAAGGCTGTATACTGTCACCTTGCTTATTTAACTTATATGCTGACTACATCATGCAAAATGCAGGGCTGGATGAAGCACAAGCTAGAATCAAGAATGCCGGGAGAAATATCAATAACCTCAGATATGCAGATGACACCACTCTTATGGCACAAAGTGAAGAGGAACTAAGAGCCTTTTGATGAAAGTAAAAGAGAAGAGTGAAAAAGTTGGGTTAAAACTCAATATTCAGAAAACTAAGATCATGGCATCCAGTCCCATCACTTTATGGCAAATAGATGGGGGAAACAATGGAAACAGTCGAAGCCTTTATTTTCTTGGGCTCCAAAATGACTGCAGATGGTGAACTGCAGCCATGAAACTAAAAGACGCTTGCTCCTTGGAAGAAAAGCTATGACCAACCTAGACAGCATATTAAAAAGCAGAGACATTACTTTGCTGACAAAGATCCATCTACTCAAAGCCATGGTTTTTCCAGTTCAGTTCAGTTGCTCAGTCGTGCCCGACTCTTTACGACCCCATGGACTGCAGCACGCCAGGCCTCCCTGTCCATCACCAACTCCTGGAGTTTACTCAAACTCATGTCCGTTGTGGAGAAGGAAATGGCAACCCACTCCAGTAGTCTCACCTGGAAAATCCCATGGACGGAGGAGCCTAGAAGGCTACAGTCCATGGGGGCGCAAAGAGTCGGACACGACTGAGCGACTTCACTTTCACTTCTCACTTTCATGCATTGGAGAAGGAAATGGCAACCCACTCCAGTGTTCTTGCCTGGAGAATCCCAGGGACGGGGGAACCTGGTGGGCTGCCATCTATGGGGTCACACAGAGTCAGACACGACTGAAGTGACTTAGCAGCAGCATGTCCATTGAGTCGGTGATGCCATCCAACCATCTCATCCTCCTCTCCTCCCGCCTTCAATCTTTCCAAGCATCAGGGTCTTTTCAGATGAATCAGTTCTTCGCATCAGGTGGCCAAAGTATTGGAGTTTCAGCTTCAACATCAGTCCTTCCGGTAGTCACATATAGATGTGAGAGTTGGACAATAAAGGAAGCTGAGCGCCAAGGAATTGATGCTTTTGAACTGTGGTGTTGGAGAAGACTCTTGTAGAGTCCCTTGGATTGGAATATGATCCAACCAGTCAATCTTAAAAGACATCATTCCTGAATGATTTCTTTTAGGACTGAGGCTGAAGCCCCAATACTTTGGCCGCCTGATGCAATGAACTGACTCATTGGAAAAGACCCTTATCCTGGGAAAGACTGAAAGCAGGAGGAAAGGGGGATGACAGAGGATTTGATGGTTGGATGGTATCACCGACTCGATGGACATGAGTTTGAGCAAGCTCCAGGAGTTGGTGATGGACAAGGAAGCCTGATGTGCTGCAGTCCACGGGGTCACAAAGAATCAGACATGACTGAGTGATTGAACTGAACTGAAAACATAATAAATACTATAAAAAAGATCCTTGTCTCTTAGGGATGAGAGGGTCAGGCAAGACAACTATGAAAGCAATAAGAGGATTAGTAGCAAATGCCATAAGTGATGAAAAAGTTAAAAAGACTCAACAGAAATGTATTAAAATTGCATTTTGGGAGTTATCTTCAAGTGCAAATTAAGATATATTCAATGTTTACAAAATAAAAGTGTCGATAAGGTACAGCAGGTTTTTTTTAGCATTCCACTGTAGATTTTGCTTAATGATGGCTTCATTTCATATCAATATTAGAGGTAGAAAACAACTCTAGAATGTGCTAAAATTTTAAGTGGTAATATCCCAAGGAGAAAGAATTCTTCAAGCTAATTTTCATATCATATGTTATATACTAAGATTTCTTAATAATGGTAACATCAAGGATATGTAAGCTACTGAACTTCAACAGGAAAAAGGTTATATGATTAAGAGGTAGAGAAATCAGTATAGAAATCTTATTAAGGAAGACTTGTTCTGAGCTTAGGTCTGAGTGCATTAAGTGAAAAGTAAACATTACTAGTCATGGCCCCAAGACAGCAAGACAACAAATATTAATTTATCTGTCACTGGCTTTATGTGGATGATCTAAAGAGCCTTGTCAGCCAGAAAACAAAACTGCATTAGCTACTGAAGATCATCAAGAATTTATTGACATGCAAATATAGACAAATATCAATTTAAACAATGGTGAGAGGACAGCTTGCTGAGGGAATCAAATTCTAGATCAAGTATAAGGAAATGCCTTGATTTCTTGTAATGGAGAGTTAACTGTATTACAAAAATACACTAAAGAAAATACCAAACATGCAGAGCTATAAGAAAACACTACAAACTCTATCAATCTAACTCAATTTAAGCAAAAAAATTAAGGAACAATTACTTGAAAAGCTTCCTTCTTACACTCACATATACAATGGTTATAGACTTGATTATACATTAGAATAATTTTTACCACATATTCTTAAATGAACAGGTAAGACCCACAATTTCTTTGACTCAAAATTACAAAACTAGAGATTAAAAATATGATGGATTGCCTTTAATCTTCAGTAAAAAGACAAAATTTTACCACTGACACTTGAAAAGGAAAAAACGCAGCCTTAACCCACAAAAGATCTAATAACCAATTCAGATACAATAACAAATATATATAGTTTCATGGTACTTATACAGTCAATTTACCCAAGTTAGGGAACTAAAATATTTAGTAAGAGTAAAAATACATGATATTAGAGCCATACAGAATAACAACAAATCTCTCCCTCAAACTGTAATTACCTTAGTTTTATATAACATATTGATATAGTATTTACATAAATAAAAATATATTTGTAAACCCTACATAGAAAACTTTTCTACACAAACAAAGCCTGTTGAAAGAAAAGCAGAGCACTAAAATTCACTTAAATAAAACCAACTTTTATCTTAAGAGATTGAGGGCAGGGGGTTTAGGTAGGTATAACCAACTGCTCTACCATTTTTCCTTAATTCAGTAACTGATGCTTTTATGTACTCACCATAAAACCTGGAAACTTTCATCTCTAAAAAAAGATTACTGAAATTTTATTGAGTCAATCAACATCCTATTTATCTGTGAGTTACAAAAACCAAAAAGAAAATACCAATCAGGGCATTTCTTTTAATAGGTTCATAAGAATATTTATATTATGAGCAACCTTAAATCCTCTAGGGGAGGAGGCAAGATAAACATTAAGGAAGAAGGTAAGTCATTATACATATACAAATAGAATAATCCAAAAGACTTAACTTGTTGAAGAATATACTGGTTCACTTCCTAAAATACTTTGTGTCTCTTCTCTAATAATTGACTTACAAAGCAGCACCCCAAAGCAGAACTCTTCAGTTTTCTGGGACTACCACACTTCTTGCCACCCCAACCCTCCCCTAATTATGCTATAGAGTTAGCTGAACATCAACAATTCATTCCAAAGCAGAGCAATGAAAAGAAGCATAGCCTAGTAAGTGACCCAAAAGTTCAAATGGATATTAAGAAAGCAGTACACTGCAAACTACTCTTAGACCTATGCAGAAAACCGGCATCAATTTATAACAAACTTTCCAACCAGCAAAATAGTACACATCACCAGCCAATGACAAACCTATAAGGATGGGCTTATCTAAAACACTAAAAATCTGAGTGGAAAAAAGTAGAATTCACTGCCCACCTTTCCACGAGTCAATTTACATTTCCTAAAACCACAAGCCAATTTCCAAATATTCAGCAAATGTTGCATTTATCATCAGCATTCACGTGCATTTGCATGCACACACACAGAGACACACACACACACTTCACCAAACTGCAGATTATCTGCTGAAGAAAAAAGTTTACAGCATAAAACAGACTCCATTACTTTTTTCATCCCTTTAAAAATCAAATAACTAGACAATCAATATTTCAATGTCACTAAAAAAATGACCACAGTAAATTTTGCTTACCTCCCACCATAGAAATAAAATCTGTAAAAATTAGAGTTTCAAGTACATGTGCATCAGATGCAAAGATATTACATATCACGTAACCTTTACTTACCTTCTACTCTAAGGCTACATGTAACTTAGAAACGGGTATGTTACATATGACATTCTTCACAAATGCTGGTTCTCAAATGTTTAGCAACAATATGATAAATCTTATTTAATGTAAACATAGTTGAAATTCAAATTACAATCATGGCTTGTTTGAACTCCTACCTTAAACACTATCTCTTAATAGAGATTAAAAAATAACAATAATTCTTTAAATCAAAATATTTTAACAAGAAAATAAATATAAAAATTTGTTTGCACACATATATTCTTTTAATTTATAAGGAAAACCTCATTTAAATGAGGTTGCCTATGGGAGGACAAAGGAAAATTAAGCACAGATGAACTATTAAAGGAAATTAACATGTAACCTGTAACTCAGCTACTACTGTAGTCAACAGACCCAATACAGTGATTTGCTAATGGAAATACTTATAAGCTGTATTTTCCAATTTTAAATTAAAATATTTTCTTTTGAGTAAAAAAAAGATTAAGTCATTTCTCATGACATAAAGTCTCTGAAGAAATTCAAACTACCACTGGACACTTTATCTCATCATTTATATTATTTGCCAAATGGGAATTTCCTTTCCATTTAACTCTTATATAGATACCTCTGTTCTGAATCACTACCAGAAAGCAACATGTTAGGCAAAGCACAACTGTACAACAGCAACATCTTTCTGCCACAAAACCTACCAGCCAAATAAAGGCTTCCAACTGGATTCAGAGATACCTACAACACTGGACTCGGAGAGACCTACTAATGAAATAGACTTATTCAGAACTACAGAGCCCCTTTACGAAGGAAATGCACAAAAATTAATAAGTCACAAATACATCTGAAATCTAGAAACTTCTCCCCCAAGTCTTAACATAAAGTACAATAAACAAAAGCAAATGCTTGTTTCAGAAATCCGTAACTCATTGCATTTCCAAATCAATTAACTGTCTTACTGGTAAACTTGATGGTCTTTCTTGTTGTATTAAGTTCAAGTCTTCATGGTTAGGTTTTCCAGAAGCCAGAGGAGGTTGAGACCTAGTTCCATAGCCTTCCTGAGACATATCCTAAACAAACACAAAAATAAAGAAATTATCTCAATGAATTATAAGCTTCTTTGGTAATTAAGATGAAGCAAAGACTTATCACAAAGTATCAACTTATGTTACTTTAAGCAGACATATAATTATCACTTCTGTAACACTTTCTCAGAAGCAAAAATAAAATACAAAAAGGCAGCGTATCATCAAGAGCAAAAACATGCATAATTAACAATTAAATTTATTATGCGACCATACAAACTAAAGACTGTATTTGAGTTTTGCAGGAAGGTGATAGTCAGTAAAAATGGGAAAGAAAGCTAGCAATAACTAAACTCTCTTAAAACAGAGCAAACCAAAAGTTCATCAGTTCAGTTCAGTCGCTCAGTCGCGCCCGACTCTTTGCGACCCCATGAACTGCAGCACGCCAGGCCTCCCTGTCCATCACCACCTCCCAGAGTCCACCCAAACCCATGTCCATCAGGTCAGTGATGCCATTCAACCATCTCATCCTCTGTCGTCCCCTTCTCCTCCTGCCCCCAATCCTTTCCAGCATTAGGGTCTTTTCCAATGAGTCAACTCTTCGCATGAGGTGCCCAAAGTATTGGAGTTTCAGCTTCAACATCAGTCCTTCCAATGAACACCCAGGACTGATCTCCTTTAGGATGGACTGGTTGGATCTCCTTGCAGTCCAAGGGACTCTCAAGAGTCTTCTCCAACACCACAGTTCAAAACCATCAATTCTGCGGCGTTCAGCTTTCTTCACCGTCCAACTCACATCCATACATGACCACTGGAAAAACCATAGCCTCGACTAGACGGACTTTTGTTGGCAAAGTAATGTCTCTGCTTTTAAATATGCTATCTAGGTTGGCCATAACCTTCCTTCCAAGGAGTAAGCATCTGCTAATTTCATGGCTGCAATCACCATCAGCAGTGATTTTGGAGACCCCAAAAATAAAGTCTGACACTGTTTCCACTGTTTCCCCATCTATTTCCCATGAAGTGATAGGACCAGATGCCATGATCTTAGTTTTCTGAACATTGAGCTTTAAGCCAACTTTTTCACTCTCCTCTTTCACTTTCATCAAGAGGCTCTTTAGTTCTTCTTCACTTTCTGCCATAAGGGTGGTGTCCTCTGCATATCTGAGGTTATTGCTATTTCTCCCGGCAATCTTGATTCCAGCTTGTGTTTCTTCCAGCCCAGCGTTTCTCATGATGTACTCTGCATATAAGTTAAATAAGCGGGGTGACAATATAGAGCCTTGACGTATTCCTTTTCCTATTTGGAACCAGTCTGTTGTTCCATGTCCAGTTCTAACTGTTGCTTCCTGACCTGCATAAAGGTTTCTCAAGAGACAGGTCAGATGGTCTGGTATTCCCATCTCTTTCAGAATTTTGTTTAATTTTGATTTTGGTTGAATTGCCTTTAATATTACCTTGAAAATGTTAAAATAATTAATGAAAACTTTATTATCAACTGACTTTTAAGATGTCTTCTCAATAACCCATAAAACAACACAGTTATTAAGCTGACAGTATCCTGAGGTTTCTACAAAACCAATAAACACTCATATATAGAATGCCATATGTTCACATAGCACAGTTATCAAAGAACCATAATAAAATATAAAACAGTAGTGTCTCGGGAAGAAAACGCACTCAAAATCTACTTAAGTAGAGAAACATATTATTAACATGGCCTTTCTGGCATCCTCTTGAATACTTTTCCAGAAGGAATTCTGCATGGTTTTAGTATTATTCTGAAATAATATTATACAAACCAAATATCACACCAAACTTACTGGATGTCAGCTCTCTAGTTGTTTAACTATGTACACTTAGTTACTAAACATTCTAGGCCCATTTACACCTGAAGTCAAATAGCAGGACAGAATGTAAAATGCTTATTATAGCATTTCTTAATTGGCACTGAAAGTTGAAGAACCAGTTTCTGATAGGGAAGAAAAAAAAGAATGAAAAATATCACTTGAAAATAAAATTCTCTTCTTTTCCCTGTCAGTTTAAATATGTGTTAGAATTAAAGAGACATTACATACAAGTTTTACTTCCCCTGTTAAATTCTCAAAATACTACTTTAGAAATTAATGGTAATGAGCTGAAACCCTATAAAAAGCTTCTGTTGCCCCACCCCTTTCTCATACAGTATACACTTGAACTTACACAGCTTCTGAAGCCAAGAAACTTTGGACCAACAGCTGGTACTAAAAGTACACAAGCTGTACAAACTAGACTTAACTAGCAAAGTTTTGGTGCAGACTGCCTTTAAAGAGGCTCTGAGGTAAAGAGCATGCCAACAATATAGCATTTCCCAAGTAACTCCTCTTCCCTATACATAAACCCACACAAACAACAGGTCAAGACATCTAACCTCTAACAGTAGTGCAGAATGCCCTACACTTTGGGAAGAGAATTACACCCAGCTGTCCAGGTTTTTATCTGATAACATTTAGGTAAGGTCTCGAGCACACGCAATTGGAGAATATTTAAAGCAGTAGCTCTTCAATCAGGCTGCTGGTAGAGGGTAACACCTGGGCTGTGGGGGACAAAAGTCAAGGCTGAGAGACGATTACCACCCATACACACACACACGCTCCACTTGCTTCCGGATCCCAGACTCTGATTTCTTACACAGACTTCCAGCCTCATGTCCTGCAGGTTCCTTTAGATGAAGAGCAAAGATTTCAAAACCAAGCAGGGCACAAGGCCTCCATTCAGGGACCTTCACCCTGTTACAAAAACCCCAAGAAGGCACAAGACAGCCTCACAATGGGCAAACAAATGAGCAGATCCCCACCTGCGCCTCAAACACACACGTGTGCACATGATTTATGGGTAGTGGTTAGACACTCCTTTTAGTAAACTGTTAATAAAGAGGAACGGGCAAGCTTACATGCTCTATGCTAATAAGTCTTTTAAATTTCTTTTTGTTTTCTCTTTGTTGCTAAATGAACTGATTTCTAAACAACTTGGAAATGATCACTGCAACTATAGTAAATACACATTTTAAATTGGGTACTATCCCCTCTAAAATAAGCAATGCTGAACAGACTATGAAAGCCATCAGAAAATTTCACTATGCTTTACATTTCACTTATTAAGGCTTAAAAGTTTAAAATAATTAGATTCCACAAAAGTCTCAAACATTATTCCTAACCACAAGAGGCTCTCAATTATTAAATATAGATGGAAAAACAAAATTTAGTGAGAATCACTGAAAATGGAACATGTTCTGCTTCAATTTATGTTTGAACATAAGGATTAATTTAATTGAGAGAACATCCAGATAAGGTACCAAGTTTTACCCTAAAACAATCATCTATATATAACTTACACTGGGACTATAAAGTCTACATTTGGCAGCTTTAATAAAGACACAAAAGTTACATCTCTTAACAAACCTGAGCTTTTTCCTCTTCAGAGCTATAATTATTTTCTGGTAGGTACTTATTTTCATCTCAGGAAGAGTAAGTAGGAATAAGTAATTCAATAGACAACAAGAGGGCAATGTCAGTCATCAGAAAATAAGAAATACATCCAGCACTATATTTTATAAACTAGCAACAACAAAGAACAGCCCGCATGCTTAACACATCACTACAATCTCGGTTATTCACACATTTAAACCACTGCACACAAGCTTACACATTAGTTCACACATAGACTGTGACTGTGACAATACACAACTGTGACTATTTAAGAGAATACCGCACTGTGATAATACTAGAGCACAAAGGAGCCACACAGGGAAGTGTGGTCTACCCTCCCAGAGTCATTTATCAGTATTATTTTTCTTCATCTCACCTCAAGCTTTTCGCTATTGACAGATTTCTGGCTTTAACCTCCTTCATGTTATACATGAAAGGTGAAACAGAGACTCACAAAACAGCAAAAGTGTGAAAGGAGCTTGGGACAGCAGCATGTACACGTGTTTCAAAAGTTTTCATGTTAGGTGTTACTTTCACCACGTGTCTAAACATTGATTGAGTATCTTGTATCACAATAAATGGTGGAAAATTCTTAAAAGAGATGGGGATACCAGATCACTTGATCTTGCTTCTGAGAAACCTGTATGTAGGTCAAGGAGCAACAGTTAGAAACAGACATGGAACAAAAGACAGGTTCCAAACTGGGAAAGGAGTGTGTCAAGTCTGTGTATCGTCATTCTGTTTATTTAACTTGTATGCAGAGTACATCATGCAAAATGCAGGGCTGGATGAATAACAAGCTGGAATCAAGAATGCCAGGAGAAATATCAATAACTTCAGATACGCAGATGACACCACTCTCACAGCAGAAAGCGAAGAGGAACTAGAGAACCTCTTGATGAAAGTGAAAGAGGAGAGTGAAAGAGTTGGGTTAAAACTCAACATTCAGAAAACTAAGATCTTGGCATCCGGTCCCATCATGGCAAATACATGGAGAAACAATGGAAACAGTGAGAGACTTTATTTTCTTGGGCTCCAAAATGACTGCAGATTGTGACTGCACCCATGAAAGTAAAAGACGTATGCTCGTTGGAAGAAAAGCTATGACCAATCTAGCACAGCTCAGTTCAGTCGCTCAGTCGTGTCCGACTCTTTGCGACCCTATGAATCGCAGCACGCCAGGCCTCTCTGTCCATCACCAACTCCCGGAGTCTACCCAAACCCATGTCCATCAGGTCAGTGATGCCATCCAACCATCTCATCCTCTGTCGTCCCCTTCTCCTCCCGCCCCCAATCCTACCCAGCATTAAGGTCTTTTCCAATGAGTCAACTCTTCGCATGAGGTGCCCAAAGTATTGGAGTTTCAGCTTCAACATCAGTCCTTCCAATGAACACCCAGGACTGATCTCCTTTAGGATGGACTGGTTGGATCTCCTTGCAGTCCAAGGGACTCTCAAGAGTCTTCTCCAACACCACAGTTCAAAACCATCAATTCTGCTGCACTCAGCTTTCTTCACTGTCCAAATCTCACATCCATACATGACTACTGGAAAAACCATAGCCTTGACTAGACAGACTTTTGTTGGCAAAGTAATGTCTCTGCTTTTAAATATGCTATCTAGGTTGGTCATAACCTTCCTTCCAAGGAGTAAGCATCTTCTAATTTCATGGCTGCAATCACCATCAGCAGTGATTTTGGAGCCCCCAAAAATAAAGTCTGACACTGTTTCCACTGTTTCCCCATCTATTTCCCATGAAGTGATGGGACCAGATGCCATGATCTTAGTTTTCTGAACGTTGAGCTTTAAGCCAACTTTTTCACTCTCCTCTTTCACTTTCATCAAGAGGCTCTTTAGTTCTTCTTCACTTTCTGCCATAAGGGTGGTGTCCTCTGCATATCTGAGGTTATTGCTATTTCTCCCGGCAATCTTGATTCCAGCTTGTGTTTCTTCCAGCCCAGCGTTTCTCATGATGTACTCTGCATATAAGTTAAATAAGCAATCTAGACAGTATATTAAAAAGCAGAGACATTACTTTGCTGACAAAGGTCCAGACAGTCAAAGCCACGGTTTTTCCAGTAGTCATGTATGGATGTGAGAGTTGAACCATAAAGAAGCTGAGCACCAAAGAACTGATGCTTTTGAACTGTGGGGTTGGAGAAGACTCTTGGGGAGTCCCTTGGACTGCAAGGAAAGCAAACCAATCAATCCTAAAGGAAATCAGTCCTGAATATTCATTGAAAGGACTGATGCTGAAGCTGAGCTCCAATACTTTGGCCACCTGACAGGAAGAACTGACTCATTGGAAAAGACCCTGATGCTGGGAAAGATTGAGGGCAAGAGGAGAAGAGGACAACAGAGGATGAGATGGTTGGATGGCATCACCGACTCAATGGACACGAGTTTGAGCAAGCTCTGGGAGATGGTGAAGGACAGGGAAGTGCATGCTGCAGTCCATGGTGTGGCAAAAAGTCAGAAATCACTGAGCGACTGAACAACGACAAAATATTTAGTAAACATCTTACAGGGACTACTCCCCTTCCTGGGTGCCTAACATCTCAAAGTGTGAAGCGTGACCAGGAAGGAAACAGCAGTTATACTATGTTATTGTGAGGAGGGAAGAGACCAACCTAGCTCTGGTATAACGGCCAAAAGCAGGAGTACTTCTGTTTCCTTCTATAATGAAAGGAATTAAGTACCAATGGCAATACGAGACTGTGAAGAAAATGCAGAATAAAATGTAAAGGACACTTTAAAAAATTCAGAATAAAATGTAAAGGACATTTTAAAAAATTCAAAACAGAAAAATATTCCCATGGTATGTATGACCTCAAAAGATACAAAGATACAAACAAAGCAAAGAAAGTTGTCCTCCTACTTTCCAGGAGTCCCTCAAAAAGGTCCCTGTTAATAAGCTATTATTTATTGTTCCAAATTGTTCAAGGCACAACCAAGTATAAAGTGAATTTAAAACCCTTTTTCTTTCAAAACAACTGGGCAGATTTGTTCTGTACAGTCTATGCTGTGGTCCTGTAACAACAGATGTGTGTGTGTGTGTGTTTGTGTGTGTGTGTGTGTGTGTATATATATATATATATATATATAATGTATATATATCTCTTTCTATATCTGCACCTAAATATCTTTTTCTTTTGGTACACAGTATTGTTGACTCTTGGAAAAGACCCTAATGCTGGGAAGGATTGGGGGCAGGAGGAGAAGGAGACTATAAAGGATGAGATGGCTGGATGGCATCACTGACTCGATGGACATGGGTTGGGTAGACTCCAGGAGTTGGTGATGGACAGGGAGGCCTGGCGTGCTGCAATTCATGGGGTCGCAAAGAGTCGGACACGACTGAGTGAATGAACTGAACTGATTGTATTAATTCTGTGATTTATTTAACCAGTCCCCTACTGATGGATATTTAGGCTGTCCCCAGTCTTTCTCTACTTACTACAGCATTATAATAAACATCCTTGTGCACACAACTTCAGGTGAAATACTTCTGCGGCATAAATCTCCATCGGTTTCCCTGGAGGCTCAGTGGTAAAGAAGCCACCTGCCAATGCAGAAAACTCAGAGGAGATACTGATTTAATCCCTGGGTCAGGAACATTCCCTGCAGGAGGATATGACAAGCCACTCCAGTATTCCTGCCTGGGAAACCCCATGGACAAAGGAGCCTGGCAGACTGCAGTCCATGGGGTCACAAGAGAGATGGACACGACTTAGCCACTAAATAACAGCAACAACATTAAGTCTCCACAAAGGGAATATCTGCCAAAAGGTTGGCACATTCAAAATTTTGATGGAGGCCAGCAAAGCACTTTCAGCAAAAGAAGTGTCAAATTAGAGTCACAGTCCATCATTTTACTACACATGTTTACCTTAGCATCACAATATGCCTAACCTCAGTACAGAAAGCAGCAAACTCACACCAGGAGAGAGGTGGGAGGACTGGTCATTGGCATGCATTTGCTCAGAAGTGTCCCATTCTTCGTGAACCAATGAACTGTAGCACTACAGGCTTTTCTGTCCTTAACCATCTCTCAGAGCTTGCTCAAACCATGTCCATTGAGTCAGTGATGCCATCCAACCATCTCATCCTCTGGCATCCCCTTTTCCTCCTTCCTTCAATCATTCCCAGCATCAGGGTCTTTTTTAATGAGTCAGCTCGTTGCATCAGGTAGCCAAAAGTATTGGAGCTTCAGCTTCAACATCAGTCCTTCCAATGAACAGTCAGGGTCGATTTCCTTTAGGAGTGACTGGTGTGATTTCCTTGCAATCCAAGGGACGCTCTAGAGTCTTCTCCAACACCATAGTTCGAAGCATCAGTTCTTCAGCCCTCAGCCTTCTTTATGGTCCAACTCTCACATCCGTACATGACTACTAGAAAAACTATAGCTTTGACTATACAGACCATCATTGGCAAGGTGATGTGTCTGCTTTGTGATATGCTGTCTAGGTTTGTCATAGCTTTTCTTCCAAGGATCAAATGTCTTTTAATTTCATGGCTGCAGTCATCATGGGTTTTCCAGGTGGCACTAGTGTTTAAGGAACCTGCCTGCCAATGCAGGAGACAAAGAGACATGGGTTTGATCCCCGGGTATGGAAGATTCCCTGGAGGAGGGGCATGGCAACCCACTCCAATATTCTTGCCTGGAGAATCCCGTGGACAGAAGAACTTGGTGGGTGACAGTTAAGAGGGTCACAGACAGTCAGACACCACTGAAGTGACTTGGCACACACACATGCAGTCACTGTCCACAGTGATTTTAGAGCTGAAGAATATAAAATCTATTACTGCTTCCACTTTTTCTCCCTTTATTTGCCAGGAAGTTATAGGACTCGATGCCATGATCTTAAGTTTTCTGAATGTTGAGTTTTAAGCCAGCTTTTTCACTCTTCACTTTCACCCTCATCAAGAGGCCCTTTAGCTCCTCTTAACTTCTGCCATCAGAGTGGTATCATCTGCAAATCTGAGGTTGTTGACATTTCTCCTGGCAATCTTGATCATATCTTGTGATTGATCAGCCCAGCATTTCCATGATACACTCTGCACAGAAGTTAAATAAGCAGGGTGACAATATACAGCCTTTGCAGTACGCCTTTCCCAATTTTGAACTGTCCATTGTTACATGGCCAGTTCTAACAACTTCTTCTTGACCTGTATACAGGTTTCTCAGGAGACATGTAAGGTGGTCTGGTATTCCCAGCTCTTTAAGAATTTTCTACAGTTTGTTGTGATAAACACAGTCAAAGGCTGTTGAGTAGTCAATGAAGTATAAGTAGATATTTTTCTGGAATTCTCTTGCTTTCTCTATGATCCAACAAATGCTGGCAATTTGATCTCTGGTTCCTCTGCCTTTGCTAAATTCAGCTTGAACATCTGGAAGTTCTTGGTTTGTGTCCTGCTGAAGCTTAGTTCGAAGCATTTTTAGTATTACTGTGCTAGCATGTGAAATGAGCACAATCACATGCTAGTTACAACATTCTTTGACATTGCCCTTCTTTGGGACTAGAATGAGAACTGACCTTTTCTAGTCCTATGGCCACTGCTGAGTTTTCCAAATTTGCTGGCATATTGAGTGCAGCACTTTCACAGCATCATCTTTTAGGATTTTGAATAACTCAGCTGGAACTCCATCACCTCCACTAGCTTTGTTTGTTCAAGTGCTTCCTAAGGCCCACTTGACTTCACCCTCCAGGGTGTCTGGCTCCAGATGAGTGACCACACCATGATGATGATCTGGGTCTTTAATATAGTCCTTCTGTGTATTCTTGCCATCTCATCTTAATTTCTTTTGCTTCTGTTAGGTCCTTGTAGTTTCTGTCCTTTATCATGCCCATCTTTGCACAAAATGTTCCCTTGGTATCTCCAATTTTCTTGCAGATACCTCTAGTCTTTCTCATTCTATCTTTTCCTCTATTTCTTTGCATTGTTCATTTAAGAAGGCCTTCTGATCTCTCCTTGCTACTCTCTGGAACTTTGCTTTCAGTTGGATATATCTTTCCCTTTCTATCTTGCTGATGCTGCTGAGTCGCTTCAGTCGTGCCCGACTCTGTGCGACCCCATAAACGGCAGCCCGTCAGGCTCTGCTGTCCCTGGGATTCTCTAGGCAAGAATACTGGAGTGGGTTGCCATTTCCTTCTCCAATGCATGAAAGTGAAAGTGAAAGTGAAGTCGCTCAGTCGTGTCCGACTCTTCGCGACCCCATGGACTGCAGCCTACCAGGCTCCTCCATCCATGGGATTTTCCAGGCAAGAGTACTGGAGTGGGGTGCCATTGCCTTCTCCTTCTACCTTGCAGTTGCATAAATTTAAAATATCCTTTCCAAAAAGAAAGCAATGTAAACCTATAAAGTATCCACTTCGAGAATGGTGCCATCAATCACCACCTTGCCTCCTCAGGAATGCTCTAATGGAAATATTATTAACTAGGACAGATGACATTTCAGGCAAGGCTCTATGACAGGTACTGTGCCCAGTCCACCTTTACAATAACCCAGGAGAGAGGCCCTATTAACTATCATCTTGTTTTTCACCATGAGGAAACAAAACCTTAAGCAATTTGCACAGCTAGTATCTGAGCACACTGCTAGTATCTCAACATGATGGACTAATCTTCCTTTCTCCCCTAACTGCACTCTACAAACAACTGGAAGCTTCAAGTACTATCCTAAGGATTGGGTGTAATCTTAACTTTTTAAAGGTATTATTCTAGGCTTCCACTTATTCTCCTACATTACCTTTTCAAAAATTATTAATCTTAAGCATTTTATATGTGGAATACTTCCAAAATATTAAATTATATTATGAAAAGAAATGTTAAAATTTCAAACTCCCCAAAAATCTGAATACAGAGCCACTCAATGTATGACTCATTATCATCAAGTAGTTGTTTAAGGTCCACAGGCCGATGGAAAGCAAGGTAAAAGACCCATCTGCCTCCTCAGGTTATGTTTGTTTAAGGGTCTTCTGCTGCTTACTCTCTTTCACCCGAAGACTCTATGTTGACCCCTGGATGGTGATGATTCTTGAATCTCTACTTCAAGTCCCCTGTATTTTTACTGTATTTTGAAGGAGTCCCTTGTGCTCACATCAAGAAATGACTCTCCTAACTGTCCTCCTCAACTCTGATCCCCTTCCTTCAGGTTATCACCTGGTCAAGGGTGTTCCCATCCACATGGGACTTCTCAGAGCCATCCCACGTTCCTTACCCCCTTCATGACCGAAACACCTGTGACAGATGAACAATCCTAAAATCACTGTCAGGTCCATGCCCTTCATCCTCCGTCCAGCTGCCAGCCCCTTTGCACTACAGCTTCTTGTTCGCTACACCACGAGAGCCGATTTGCTAAAATGCAAATGGCCACGGTGTGCTGCTGCGTGGAGAGGCCTCCTCCATGATGCCTACAGAATGAGGCCCACAGTCCTTAGTCTAGTAGAGAAAAGCCTGTCAGTCTCCAGCTGCCACTGCAGCGTCATCTCCGCCTTCCCTGGGGCCCATGGCAAGTCCTCAGCTTCACCCACTGGCTGGCTCAGAGGCTCCCATGGGGCCATCTGTCTGCACATACAACACTCTTGGTCCGGATGGACGCTCTTCCAGCTGTGTCTGCAAAGCATCGCTGTCTTCAAGATCCTGTCAGAAGTTAATTCTTCCATTCCCCCAAACAACCACCTCACACCAACTTCTGATGTACTCTTAAAATACAGCATTATAAATTAATTATCTGTTTGCATATCTCCTGACCTGGACACTTACTTCCTCTTGGGTTCCCAGCACTGACCACTGACATGTACTCAAAAGCCTGGTGAATTACTGACTTAATGCCTTCTAAGAGGTTACATTTAGAATTAGACACAGCAATACAAAAATAAATGTATGAGGACAAACATAAAACTGAACAAAACTTGGGCTCATGTCCAAGAATATTTATCATGTTAACAGCTACACTGCCTGGTAGCAGTGTGCTATATAAAACACACTTTGCTATTTGTCACTGGCAGTCTTAAGGCAAAAAGATGACTACAAAAAAATGTAGTAAAAATACTGGAAATGAAGAGGGAGGAAGGGACAAGACTATCATGAGTATCAGTGGTGCCATCAAAAAAGGAAAAAATCAAGACATCCTATACCTCCTAATGAACAAAACAGCAATGAAATATTCTTGCAGGAAATAAAAAAAAAAACCTGATAATGAGCTCAGTAAGAGGTTTCCAGGTGGCACAGTGGTAAAGAAACTGCTTGCCAATGCAAGAGGCACAAGAGACATGGGTTTGATCCCTGGGTTGGGAAGATCCCCTAGAGAAGGAAACGGCAACCAGCTCCAATATTCTTGAAAATTCCATGGACAGAGGAGCCTGGTAGGCTTACAGTCCATGGGGTCACAAAGAGTTGGGCACACTAAGTGTCTGGGTGTGCACACAGGTGCTTGATAAAGCCTTGTATGTCTAACTATTGATTTATAGGAAATTAAAAAGGACCACAAGATACATTAAACCATAGCTAATCAATCAGCAAATCTCAAACTGTAGAAACTTCTACTAGAAAAACAACCTAGTTTCTTCAACAAATAAATTGTAACACTAAAAAGGAAAGGAGAGAGGGAGAGAGAAAAGGAGAGATTAAGAGGAAAACAATAAATATGAAAAGGTATTAAAATCAAGATTTTATTTCGATCTTGATTCAAACTACCCCATAATGCAAATAAAACAAAAACATTTAATCTATTTATGTTCAGTTCAGTCGCTCAGTCATGTCTGACTCTTTCTGACCCCATGGACTGCAGCACACCAGGCCTCCCTGTCCATCACCAACTCCCAGAGCTTGTCCCAAACTCATGTCCATGAGCCGGTGATGCCATCCAACCATCTCATCCTCTTTAGTCCCCTTCTCCTCCTGTCTTCAATCTTTCCCAGCATCAGGGTCTTTTTCAATGAGTCACTTCTGCGAATCCGGTAGCCAAAGTATTGGAGCTTCAGCTACAGCATCAGTCCTTCCAATGAATATTCAGGACTAATTTCCTTTAGGATGGACTGGTTTGACCTCCTTGCAGTACAAGGGACTCTCCAAGAGTCTTCTCCCAACACCACAGTTCAAAAGCATCAATTCTTCAGTCCTTAGCTTTCTTTATGGTCCAACTCTCACATCCATACGTGACTACTGGAAAAACCATAGATTTGACTATTTATGAAACTACTGGAAATTTGAATATTGGATAATTGGTATGAAAAAATATTTTTTAAATGTGATAACTGTATTATGTTTGTTTCTTTTTTAAGCCTTTTTTTTTTTAGATAAAACTATATGCTGAAATATTGACAGATTAACTGATACAATATCTGGGATTTACTTCAAAATAATATTGAGGGTAGGGATTTGGGGGTAAAGGAAGAAACAGTTTACATACAACAAAACTAGTCATATAATTATTGAAATCTGAGTGACGGGTTCATGGGGCCCATTATACTTTCATCTACTTCTGTTCATTGTTTGAAAACGTCCATTTAAAGGAAAATGGAGATAATGGTATGAAAGACAAATTCAGGAATCCAGCATTGGGGTGAGACTGTGGTGCTGACACTGGGTTTCATCTGAAAGACTTTCTGACTATAACTTCTGAGTTGGTCCCTTGCCTTCAGCCCTCAGTCTCCCAGAAAAGCCCAGAAAAGTTTTTTTTTTTTAATTTTTTATTATTAAACAATATTGTAATAGTTTCAGTAAACAGAGAAGGGACTCAGCCATACATATACATGTATCCATTCTCTCCCAAACTTCCCTCCCATCCAAGCTGCCATATAATATCGAGCAGAGTTCCACATGCTATACAGTAGGTCCCTTGCTGGTGATCCATTCTAAATATAGCTATGTGTACATGTCCACCCCAAACTCCCTAACTATCCCTTCCATCCCTTCCACACCTCCGTCCTTCCCCAGGACAACCATAGCTTGTTCTGTAAGTTGGAGAGTCTGTTTCTGTTTTGTAAGTCAAGGTCACTTGTATCATTTCTGTTTAGACTACACAATATAAGCGATGTCATTGGATATTTCTCCTTCTCGGACATCCCTCAGTTTCTTAACCCATTTTATCTTTAATATGTTTGCTGTACTATTTAATCCTAACACTTAAGTGTCTTAAAAAAAAAAAAATCTCTCCATAATCTTAACCAAATTAACCCTGCCAGTTTCATCTTCCCCTACTTTTACCTTCCCCATGTTAAAACCTGGGGAAGGTAAAACCCTCCTTACCCCTGACTTAGTGACCCTTTCTGGACCTCATCTACTATCAAGCTGTTCTCCTTGCCTAAGTCTGATGCTCTCCACTAACTTTGGCCCAGCCTCTTAAAGGCCCAGTTTCCAATTTCACTGACTCCAAGATGCCTTTTCCAGCCAAAAATCTCGCCAAAGACCATGAGCACTTGAGTCAAACCCACCCAAGCTCAAATTCCCATCTGGACTCCTCACTAGCTATGCAACCTGAAAAAATTCCTGAGTTCAGTTTCCTACCCTGGAAATTGTACTGGACTGAGTGAAGCTGAAGAGGCTCAGGGTAAAGTGTATAGTGTACAGCTTATATAGTTTAGGCACACAATACTTCAGGAATAGGAACTGAATGGGTTTTGTTTTTTTTTAAACATACCATGACTGGCATGTTTTAGGATAATGGTAAGTGACTTTAATTCTAAGTCCACATAAATATTTTCCCCTGCATCTTCCTTTATCCTTGCTCCAAAAATCTTTTATATTAGATTAAAAAAATGATAGGTCCAAAGTTCAAATGGTTTTTCACTGCTACTGATTTCATAGGCTTATAAGACTCTAAGCTTATATTAAAACCTTATTATATGTAATATACTATATACACTGATGAGTCCAAAGGCTTGATTCAGAATATCATTTATTTTCTATTAATTTAAATGAATAATTATTTCCATATTTTTAAAAACTTTTTGAAAAGGAACAGCATTGTCCAAACTGCTTTACAATATTTTACAATGATGAGTCTCATTCAGTTCAGTCGCTCAGTCGTGTCTGACTCTTTGCGACCCCATGGACTGCAACACGCCAGGCCTCCCTGTCCATCATCAACTCCCGGAGTCCACTCAAACCCATGTTCATTGAGTTGGTTATGCCATCCAATCATCTCATCCTCTGTCGTACCCTTCTCCTCCTGCCCTCAATCTTTCCCAGCATCAGGATCTTTTCAAATGAGTCAGTTCTTCGCATCAGGTGGCCAAAGCATTGGAGTTTCAGCTTCAGCATCAGTCCTTCCAATGAATATTCAGGACTGATTTCCTTTAGGATGGACTGGTTTGATCTCCTTGCAGTCCAAGGGACTCTCAAGAGTCTTATCCAAAACCACAGTTCAAAAGCATCAATTCTTCTGCACTCAGCTTGCTTTATAGTCCAACTCTCACATCCATACATGACCACTGGAAAAACCACAGCCTTGACTAGATGGACCTTTGTTGGCAAAGTAATGTCTCTGCTTCCTAACATGTTGTCTAAGTTGGTCATAACTTTTCTCCCAAGGAGTAAGCATCTTTTAATTTCATGGCTGCAATCACCATCTGCAGTGATTTTTGAGCCCCCCAAAATAAAGTCAGCCACTATTTCCACTGTTTCCCCATCTATTTGCTGTGAAGTGATGGAACCAGATGCCATGATCTTAGTTTTCTGAATGTTGAGTTTTAAGCCAACTTTTTCACTCTCCTCTTTCACTTTCATCAAGAGGCTCTTTAGTTCTTCACTTTCTGTTATAAGGGTTGTGTCATATGCATATCTGAGGTTATTGATATTTCTCCTGGCAATCTTGATTCCAGCTTGTGCTTCATCCACCCCAGCGTTTCTCAAGATGTACTCTGCATATAAATTAAATAAGCAGGGTGACAGTATACAGCCTTGATGTACTCCTTTTTCTATTTGGAACCAGTCTGTTGTTCCATGTCCAGTTCTAAGTGTTGACTCCTGACTTGCATACAAATTTCTCAAGAGGCAGGTCAGATGGTCTGGTATTCCCTTCTCTTTCAGAATTTTCCACAGTTTGTGGTGATCCACACAGTCAAAGGCTCTGGCATATTCAATAAAGCAGAAGTAGATGTTTTTCTGGAACTCTCTTGCTTTTTCGATGATCCAGCTGATGTTGACAATTTGATCTCTGGTTCCTCTGCCTTTTCTAAATTCAGCTTGAACATCTGGAAGTTCATAGTTCACATAATGTTGAAGCCTGGCTTGGAGAATTTTGAGCATTACTTTACTAGCCCCTGTGAGATGAGTGCAATTGTGCAGTAGTTTGAGCATTCTTTGGCATTGCCTTTCTTTGGGATTGAAATGAAAACTGACCTTTTCCAGTCCTGTGGTCACTGCTGAGTTTTCCAAATTTGCTGGCATATTGAGTGAAGCACTTTCACAGCATCATCTTTCAGGATTTGAAATAACTCAACTGAAATTCCATCAGTTCCACTAGCTTTGTTAGTAGTGATGCTTCCTAAGGCCCACTTGACTTCACATTCCAGGATGTCTGGCTCTAGGTGAGTCATCACCCCATCGTGGTTATCTGGGTCGTGAAGATCTTTTTTGTACAGTTCTTCTGTGTATTGTTGCCATCTCTTCCTAATATCTTCTGCTTCTGTTAGGTCCATACCATTTCTGTCCTTATTGAGCCCATCTTTGCATGAAATGTTCCCTTGGTAGCTCTAATTTTCTTGAAGAGATCTCTAGTCTTTCCCATTCTATTATTTTCCTCTATTTCTTTGCACTGATCACTTTCTTATGTCTCCTTGCTCTTCCTTGGAAATCCACATTCAAATGGGTATATCTTTCCTTTTCTCCTCTGCTTTTCTCAGCTATTTGTTAAGGCCTCCTCAGACAACCATTTTGCTTTTTTGCATTTCTTTTTCTTGGGGATGGTCTTGATCCTTGTCTCCTGTACAATGTCACAAACCTCCGTCCATAGTTCTTCAGCATTCTGTCTATCAGATCTAGTCCCCTGAATCTATTTCTCATTTCCACTATATAATCGTAAAGGATTTGATTTATAGATAATAGATCCTCACTACAATTGTGGCCTGCCATCAACAAGAACGTTACTACGACACAGGACCTACCAGTGTTCCTGAGGCGGCAGCTGCCCCTACGACTGCAGGAAGAGGACCCTGAGAGGACTGGAGATTAGAAAGAGGACTGCCAGTGAGAGCAGCTGCCTCCCTTACGTTAATCAAGTTAGGACCCTGGAGGCCACTCCTCTGGCATTTAAGACTTAAGAAAATCTTTTCTTTTCTTCTATTTTTTGCAAGAACTTCTTCCTAAACTAACAAGGCATCCAGAGGGAAAAGGGAAGCCACATGGTTGCCTATATTTTACTTCTCCTAAAATACTGAAGAGAAATATGAAGATACTCAAGAGCTAAGGACTAAAGTAACTAAGATTTTTAATAGATCCACTTACTTTATTAAACTCACAAAGCAAATGAGCCACAGTAAATATTTGGGTGTGCTTTTTACAGAGAATAACACTATATGTAATAATAATAATAATACACACAGCAAAATACACATATATAAAAAATATAATTTTATTATATAATAATAATACATAACTTACCACTTGAAGAATTCCCTTATCCATAAAACCAAGATATAGGAACTGTCTTCAAAAGTCATACTAATAATTAAAGGAGAGACTAACTTTAAGCATCAGCACTGTGCTTGTCACATTTAAATGTTCAATAAATGTCAGCTATTGTTATTTACATTATCTAAAACCACATTTAAGAATAAGAATCAAAAATTTCACTGAACCCACTAGGAGTTTATCCGGTGGTGACCATGGGCCGCTGAGAGCAGCAGCTAATAATCAGTAATAGTTTACTATTCACCAGGCAGTCTTCAGAGTGCTTTACTCACTGAGCAAATGCTTATGGTCTTGACATCAACTCCACGAAGTTAAGTACTATTCTCAGATGAAGAAACTGAGGCACGGAGGTTGAGTAACTTACCCAAGGTCCAAACTACAGAGTCAGAAACTCTGAGTATAGAGTTCAACAGTTTGTGTTTTAACAGGCCTTCTGGGAGATTCTAATACTTACTAAAATCTGAAAAACCCTGGGTTAACAAATGCAAAAGCCCATACCAGTGATTTTAAAGGCTTGAATACCAGCCTATCTCTAGAACAAAATGTATCTCTACTGTAAACAGCAATAATGATAGCAGTAAATATAGATTAAAATAGAATCAGGATCAAAACCAAGCCCACAACATTCAGGCATCACTTGCTATATGACCTGAGGGTTATTATTAACATGATATATGAGGTAATATCCACCCACCACGCTAGAGTAAAAGACATTGGAAAGGACTGGTCAGAGGTTCTGCTCTCCAATGGCTCTCAAACCTGGGAATGCATCAGAATTGCCTGTCAGAGTTAAATGCAGACTCCCAGGTTCCCTCCTCATCACCCTCCACGCCCCAGAAACGTTTTGGTGTAAGAGAACTTACTTGAGTCTAGGGCCATACCACCTTGAACACACCTGATAGTGTCTCATCTCGGAAGCTAAGCAGGGTTGGGCCTGGTTACTACTTGGATGGGAGAACTTACTTGAGGAAACACTCCAAGTGATTCTGACACAGACAATCCCTCCATTTTTCTTTTCTTTTTAGAAAACCACAGCTGTATACTTATCCAACAGATCCCCTTTACTTCAACTTCCATCCTTTCTTCACCTCCCCAAGGCTAATGCAAAGAGACATGAACACATTCCTCTCCCCTAAAGTTCAGCACTCTTGAGAAAAATCAGTCAGTGAGCCAAACCTGGTTCTGCTATTTTCACAGAAAAAAAGGTGGTCATTGCCCACACTAGGAATACAATTCTGAAAGTAATCTGATGTTTCAAACATCTACAGATAATCATTTTCCAGAATACAAATACGTGGAGCTTGTTACTCTAAGAATTTTTAAAATCAAAGACATTAATGAAAGAAGAATTTTAATGCTATACATGTAAGTTATGTTTTGCTTTATTTTCTGTACTTCAATAAACTGAAATGAGCATTAAAAGACAAACGAAGACAGCTGACAGCAGCAAAAAGCAATCTAGGAAAAACAAAAATCCTTCCCTCTCTCTAGTGTCGGAATTTAAATATCAAGGGAAAAGAATTGTATGGATAAACATAATGAGCCTCAATGATGCTTTTAACTGCACAACCTAATCCTCAACTGCATCCCTCAGTATCAGTGGGGGAAAGTGGGGGTCGGGGGGGTGGGGCCCTCAGAGAGAAGAAGAAATTGAAGGGGCACCTAGAGACTCACATCAGGTGTGTCAGCTCCATGCAGAGTACCCACCTACCGAGGACAGTCTTCCTCCTCCCCGCGCTGGCCAAGTCTGGGCAATCAGGATAAAGAGTTAGAGAACAAGTCCCCAGTGCACCTAAGGTCAGGGCATCCAGTCCAACCCCACAGCGCCATCTCTACTGGGGATTGAGACAGAGACAGGGGAAGAGGGAGGGAGAAAAAAGTGAGGGGAAGAACCTAGAAAGCTCACCCCCTATTACAGCTACATTAGAAACGGGGAATGGTGTGGAGCTTAAATGATTTTTAGACCAAATCCTCCCCTTGGGATTGATATTTTTCTTCAGCTTTTAATAAAACATATCTTAATGTAAGATCTTCCTCTTTTATCACCATAGCAGACACTCACAGACAGCGGATCTGATCTTCTGCCCACTTCTAGACAAGCCTGATATTCTGATGAGCAGCTGCTGGACAGCATGGAGCAGAGCCTAAACCAGAACCAGGCTGCACACAGGCTCCAGGTCTGTCTGTGGCTTTCAGGTTGCTCTTTTCAGGAGGAAGCCTCCAATCACCTTTCTCAAAGTAAATTAAGTACTGAAAATATTGCTATTACCATATAATTCCTCACTGGCTTTATTTTCATTTAATTCTGGTATTTGAAAGGAAAAAAAAAACTCTTTTCTTAACTATTTTAAACATGACCATGAATAGAATTATCAAATTATAATCCAACACAGAGTCGCAGTTATAATCCAAAGCATAAAAAAAAATAATAATTATTCAAAGTTTTCCATCAAAGAGCCAAAAATGCTTTATTACTGGAAATAATCTGTATAAAATGTAAGAATTTTTCTCTTCCTTTTCTCCACTTCTAATAAAATAAAATGCAAAGACCCAGGCAGGCATAGCTGTATAGGCTAACCCTGATTTTTATAGCAAAACATTCATATCAAATTCTAATATTATCAAAATGCTCTTCTTCATTCTCCAGTAGTTTTTTCTATTTGTTTATTTAAGAAGCTTTCAGGAATAACAAGAACCAAAACAAAACACAAACACAAATATACACATGGAACTAACCATTCTATATGAATTGAAACTTCAACGGCAGCAAATTATATATATAGTATATTCAAAATTAGTGCTGAATTTTTAATACACTGCTCTGTTTCCTAAGGGAGAAAAAAGTAGGATAGAGAGGAAAAGTCATGTTCTCATTCCCATCTTCCTAAGCTCTGACCACCCCACCAAGAGAGAGCCAAGCAGGCTGCTGGTTCCAGCAACCTGAGCTCCACCTGAGCCCTCGAGTGGCTCCAACCTGAGTGCAGAAGCAGGTACATGGCTGGCTACCCAAGCCAACAAGGAGAAATCCAGTCTAGGAGTGGGCGTCGCTCAGACCTGAAAGTAACTTAGAAGTTTTCTCCTCAGATGCTCACAAGCTCTTCAAAGATAAAAGGAAATACCCAGCCCTGGTTCAACGCCTGACAACTACAAGCAAGGTCAGCAAGAGGGAGAGTCGGATGCAACGGAAACTCCAGGCTTCACCAGCGATCTCCTTTAAAGCAGAGTGTCTTCATCAATCGACATTCCGAAAGTTTTTATTATCAAGTTAATTAAAAGACTCCTGTGTTAATATCTAACTGCTAGGCAATTAATGGCAGCAAACTAAATGTCCTCATCTTTGCTCTGACAACAAAATCTTATAAAGCCAATGATACAAGCACTTCTGTAACTTAATACAGGCCTTCTATGCTTTTCTCCAAAAGCTGCAGAACAGAAGTGGCTTATAAATGAACAATCTGTTTTATAAATAATAAGAACCAAAGATTAGAATGAGTAATAAGCAATAATAATAAAGAAATGTTTATGCCACGATGGATCAATGTCAACATGCTAATTAGTGTCTGAGCTCCATCAGAGACTTCAATGGCGAGTTATTAACTCTGAAGTATGTTACCCTCATGCCCAATACTATCACCTTTTCCCAAAACGATGCCCATTTGCAACTTTGTTTACTGCATCACCTTTTGAAAAATTCTGTCCACAAAAATGTCCAAACAAGGCAATATTTTAGAAAATATAAACACTTGTTTCTACCTATGCACATACAGACTTCAGACTTCCACTTAACTATTTATTGAGCAATCCACTATTACAAGTGAATTGCTGAGCTAGAACTATTTTGTTTTAAAAAGTTATTGAACAGTAACTTTTTATTTCATTCTTAATCACTGAGAAAAAAACAATGAAAGGCACCAGTTCCGAGCATAATTAATATGTTCCTTCTAAATGACCTTGATACTGAAACCAACCTCAGAGTCTAGTTCAGTATCACTTCAGGGTTGGGCATTATCTCTGTTGTCACTAACAAAGAATTAGTCCTACCCTAAAATCATTTCTTCTCTCACCAGCAAACTCTTATTCATTCTTCCAGACCTCCTCTGAGACACGTAGTATCACGTCACACTTTGAAAACACACCTGCCCATGTTCCCTTTCATTCAACTGGGAGTTCGTTCCTTCACTTCAAACACAATGTCTTATTAATCACTGGATTCCCAGCATACGGAACATTCCCAAGCAAAAAGGGATTCAATACATAGTTTATGTTTTTCTTTTTCTATCTTCTGCAACTTTTCCAGTAAGCCTGAGGTTTAAAAAAATATTAAAAAGATAAAAGCTGTACCTTGAGAAGTACACATTCATAATAACCAGTATTTCTCTCAAGAATCTGAGATAATTCTATCAGTTGGAAAAAAACTATACCTAAAAAGGTAAAGTTTGAAATTCTCTCACTGCTTTAACCTAGTCTTTTTTTATTTTTTTAAAGATCCTGACACATCCTCTTTAAGTAAACTGAAACTTAATTTGAATGGAGTTACCTCCTACAAACCTTCTCTAAGGAAAGAAAGATTTTTTTCTAGCTATGGAAACAACAGTGTAGTTTAAAGCCATGAAAACAGTGTTCTGCAAGACTGCCAACTGTCACAGTCCTGGAACCTGAGCTGAGTCAGCACAAGACCACTGTCAGAGGAAAGGGTATTGACAGACAGTCTAGTTTCCATACCAGGCGACTCCTTTCACATTACAGATCCTGGAACACTGCCTTCAACACCTAGCAGCTGCTTCCATTAAGAGCAGTGGCTAGAAGGTCCGGGAGAAACTTGTGCCACAATAAAAACATGACCTCTTCTTCAGCACCTCACAAGAGTAGATCTAAAGTAGAACTCGAGTTAGAGGTAGAAGGGAAAAGATGAGTCTATAGGTACAAGGAGGAGACAGGAAGGTAATGCAAGTTTGCCAAGAAGGGACAGAGAACCAGGAAACAAACCTACACATAAACTTTGTAGTTGCTGTTTAGTCGCTAACTTGTGTCCAACTCTTTGCAACCCCATGAACTGTAGCCTGCCTGGCTCCTCTGTTCTGGCATTTTATTATGAACCCAAAATGATAAAATGGAAACTTAAAAACAACAACAAAAAAAGTTAAAATTTATGGCACTATAGTTTTGTCTACTATACCAAATTATTAAATCTTGGGTAAAGCAGTTTGAGGAAGTAAGCTAGGATACAAAAATGCTTCCAAAAGCATGAAACGTCTTCAAATAGCTATTCTTTTCTTAAAGACTCAAAAATTAACGCCTTTTGAAAGAAAGAAATATCATCATGTTGAGTAAATAAAATGTTTGATGGTGAATGGACAGTGCATTTATTAGTTAATCTCTTGGTCGACAACAGGAAGAATAAACCAGGCCTATTCTTACTTATTGATTTTTTACTGTGGTATGTATTTTATTTACAAACTTAGAGCCCTCCACACTTTGGGGTAACGCACTTCTTCTGTTCAACAACTCTGCTGAGCACGTTATTTTTAAATGTTCAATATTTTAATTTTACATAATCACTGTTGTAATAAATCCCATCAATTGAAACTTTGTTCACAATTTTGGGTTGTTTGTGCAGTATAACTATATCACTGTCACTTGTATCTGTGAAGTTCATGGTTATTATATAGATGCAAGCCTCTGACTATTTTACAAGTCTTCTAATGTAGACACATCTGAGCATTTACTTAGGAAAAACAATATTTTATTATAAACTTTCTGACCTTTCTATTACATGAATGGCATTATCCTGATGTCTACTGAAATTTTGTATATAGGAAACTCATATTATGTATAAATTTTATTTCAGAAAAAAATGAGGGAGCCCAAGTTATCTGTCGTGATAAGATTTCAAGGGGGGCAGTTAGTTGTCATAAGGATAAGGAAATGAAATGAAATTTATGGGTGTAAGGTAAAAATGCTAGATTGTCTCATGATGTATAAGAGAGACTGATCCAACAGATTATTGCACCGCATCCCACTTTCATTTCCAAAGTCCCAGCATTCATTTAGATTTAAAACAACACAAAAAGCTACTTGTCTAAGACTAGAACCCAACTCCATTCTGCATATGAGAACCAAGTTTTGTTAAAACAACTTTATACTGAATTTTCCAGGAATAAAACTATCCTCATG
This sequence comes from Giraffa tippelskirchi, assembly GCF_054371585.1. Lineage (NCBI taxonomy): Eukaryota > Metazoa > Chordata > Mammalia > Artiodactyla > Giraffidae > Giraffa > Giraffa tippelskirchi. The sequence goes on along the minus strand of NC_137283.1, from coordinate 156,368,338 downwards.
TATATCGAGAAAAGATTATATTTTGTATCAGTTGGACTTTGACCAAGAGCTGCTTTCCATCTTAGAAGACGATATCTCCATTGACAACCCTAGCCAAGACATCTAAGAGGCAGATACCACACTCCTCTATCAGTCTCATGGTGTAGCTGTCAGGTTCACACTGATACCACGTATACGAGCAAGCATTAATTTCACAAGCCTTCAATGTAGTCATACACAAGCATTTAGTTAAATATATAATATTTTATTATACAGTATGTATTTATTTAGTTACTATTACATACTACTTTCACTTTTCCATATGCAGTTAGTGCATTTTTCTGACCTGTTTAAAATTTTGTGTAGTAATAGAGTATCTATGAATTTTATGTAGGTAACATATTCTTTATTTTTTATAACATATTCTTTATATTTTGAAAGAAAAAGAAGGCAGTAGCAAAGTTTCATTATGGTGAAGGACAGGGAAGCCTGGTATGCTGCAGTCCAAGGGGTCACAAAGAGTTGGACACAACTGAGCAAATGAACAACAACAACAAATTAATATGTTCTAAATTACTTATTAAATTGCATATTTATATAGTTTTAAATTGTATAAAAGACATCAAATAAACAACTAGAAAACAGAAGAGAGTACCAGTTCCAGCAGTGTAGCAGACTGGATACTGCAAATGTCTATAATTGAAATATTGAAAACACTGGGAAACATGCCTTTTTAAATGGATCACAAACCGGGAATGAAGTGAGTGAAACCAAGAACACATAAAGTAAACCAAGAACATGGAAAGTAAGAGAGCAATAGAAGCTGAATTCTGTTACAGACTTTAACTTTCCATCTGATGACTATACAGGGAACAGAAGAAAGGAGGAATCTAGGGCCACCAAAAAAGAGCAAAATATGAGACGATACCTCTCAAATAAACAAGGGACTAAGAAGGGCTATATCCATCATGTAAGAGCATTCACTAAAGAGAAAAGAAAAATACCTGTCTTGAACTTGATACTAAGAAGTAGGAAGAATTTTTAAATGACTCCTTTGAGAATTAGCAACCACAGGCTAACCATGATCAGGGTTTCTGGTCAAAATTAACACTTAATGGTGCATTCTATAAAACCTCAAAAAGAGAATTCCATTTAAAATGGTCCCAGAGGCCATACCACCTGAACCCACCAATCAATCTTAACACCATTTGTTGTAGGACAACAAAATATTAGGATGTTTATCTCCTGATGTAATACTCTCACAGCATCACCTATGAAGTATTCAAACCACATCAGTCAGTAACGATATATAACATGCCACCCCAAATTTAGTGGCCTAAAGACAGCAGCATGGATTAGTCTCACAGATTCTGTGGGTGAGTAATCTGGACAGAGTCCAAAAGGGAAGGTCTGTCTTCATCATAATGGCTCTGCGCCTCAGCTGGAAGACAGCTGATGGTCACCAGACAGCCTAGGGCTGGAACCACTGGAGGCTCCTTCTCTCAAAGGGAGGGTCATGGACCCTTCCACTAAACAGAAGCAGTGACCTAAATGCTGAGGACATGATTTACAATAATCACAAATAAAGATTTACAATAATCACAAATAAAAATGTTTAACCTCAAGCCTGTGGATCTAACTTGCAATTTACAGGAAATAGAGGGGCTGGATGAACAAATTAAGCCACATTAAGGGAAAACATCCAGACAAAGCCATTTCATAGGAAAACCGACTCAAGTTTTTTTCAACACGCCAAGGGGATGAGCGGGAGTGGGGTAAGACAGAACTGATCCAGATAAAACAATCTAAGGACCAAATCAATTTAGTAACTGTTGTTTGAATCTGGCTTGAAACGAATGAACTATAAATGCATTCTGATGACAACCGGGGCTATCTGAACATGGTTAGGCTAGTACATGAAGGAACTTATGCTGGCATGTGAGTGTTCGTTCTATCATTCTGTTTATCAGTCTACTAAGATCTCTTTATATAATAAAACCTTAGAAAACAAACTATGAAATATGAGTCCTAATGACTAGTGCCCACAAGCAACTGGCAAAAGCATACACCAATCCTTCTGAGGGAATAAAACAGAAACCCAGGTCTCAGTAAAACCGTCTTTAAAAAATGAATGAAGGGAAGTAAGAAAATTCTTAGAACTAAAAGAGAATAAAAATAATGCATATCAAAATTTGAGAGACTTAGCCAAAGGAATACTTAAGAGGAAATTTTTTAGTCTTCTATTTGGCTTCATCAGACAAAAAGTAAGACACAGTCAAAGTAAAGCGCAGAATTTAATTTAACTTATAAAAAAGAGAATATGTAAAAATCCAGAAAATTCTTAAAATCATGCTCCTGGGACATGTGTAGGTAGTCTCATACATCAATGGTTGGAGTATAAATTGGTACAACCCCTGAGAGGAATAATCTAGCAAAATTACAATCGCATGTACCCACTGACACAGCCAGGAATTTATCTGACAGATATACTTGAACATTTATGAAATGACACAAACACAAAGCATCATAACAGAGTTGTCTGAACTGCAAGTAACTAAAAATAACCTAAATGCCCACTGAAAGAGAACTGGTTAAATATATTATGCTATGTCCATAAATGGAATGAAGCTATAAAAAGGAATGGAGGATGGTTTTACTGCTCCTTTGTAAAGATCATAGAAAATATATTTAAGTGGGTGTGGAAGGGGGGGTGATAAAGAACAGAAGAATATTTATAGTATATTATGGTGTACCAACATTTGTGTGAAAATAGAGCTAACAATTAAAAATGGTACTTTGCTTCTTTGTAAGAAACTAAAGAAACATAATAAAGTGGTTGTCTAGTAAAGGGTGAGCTTGCCGGTGAGCTAGGCAAGAGGAACTGTGGTGGGAGACTCGGATCTGTATCATTTCCTTGTACTTTTAAATTTTTGACACATAGGAATGTATTGATTATTCAAAACATTACACATTAAAAAATGTTAAAGAAACAAAGGTAGGTATCTTAACGGAACTCTAAAATTAACTTTTGCATCATTCACATTAACAAAAGACACAAAGTAATACTTTCTGATGATCTCCTAGTTCAAAAATCAACAGATTATGGATGCAATGTCTAGAAAGAAAAGGAAAGTCTACAGGAAGGAAAGCTCTGCCTGTCATGAAACACTGGCTTCTTAAATCAAAATAGTTGAGTTTCTTCGTTTTTTAAATGTGAACTCAGTATTACAAATTCTTATTAAAAGTTAGATTGATTTTGAAGATATTCTAGTGGCTATTTTTACATTGTTTTGGGATAGATTTGGGGGGGTTGTTATTCTAGTTTTGGAGGTACTAACTATATGGATTGCCGGGAGAAATATCAATAACCTCAGATATGCAGAGGACACCACCCTTATGGCAGAAAGTGAAGAAGAACTAAAGAGCCTCTTGATGAAAGTGAAAGAGGAGAGTGAAAAAGTTGGCTTAAAGCTCAACATTCAGAAAACTAAGATCATGGCATCTGGTCCCATCACTTCATGGGAAATAGATGGGGAAACAGTGTCAGACTTTATTTTTTTGGGCTCCAAAATCACTGCTGATGGTGATTGCAGCCATGAAATTAAAAAACGCTTACTCCTTGGAAGGAAGGTTATGACCAACCTAGATAGCATATTTAAAAGCAGAGACATTACTTTGCCAACAAAGGTCCGTCTAGTCAAGGCTTTGGTTTTTCCAGTGGTCATGCATGGATGTGAGAGTTGGACGGTGAAGAAAGGTGAGTGCAGCAGAATTGATGCTTTTGAACTGTGGTGTTGGAGAAGACTCTTGAGAGTCCCTTGGACTGCAAGGAGATCCAACCAGTCCATCCTAAAGGAGATCAGTCCTGGGTGTTCATTGGAAGGACTGATGTTGAAGCTGAAACTCCAATACTTTGGCCACCTCATGCGAAGAACTGACTCATTGGAAAAGATCCTAATGCTGGAAGGACTGGGGGCAAGAGGAGAAGGGGATGACAGAGGATGAGATGGTTGGATGGCATCACTGACTCAATGGACATGGGTTTGGGTAAACTCCGGGAGGTGGTGATGGACAGGGAGGCCTGGCGTGCTGCAATTCATGGGGTCGCAAAGAGTCGGACACAACTGAGCGACTGAACTGAACTGAACTATATGGAAAATGCTAGATGTCATTTCCGAGATAAAACTTCCCAAATGTATATAAATATCTAGTTCCCTAAAAATGAAAACTGTTCCTGTAAAACCAGACCCTCTGATTAGGGTCCCTAAATATCTCTGATTTCCACTTCTTTGTCCCAAAAGAGTTTATAGAAACTTAAAAAATATTTAGATATTCTATAGTGAAAACAAGAAAAGAAATTCCAATATACTTTGGGAAATAATTGACTTTCCCCAGAATATACAGAAAAAAAAAAAAAGACAGTATTTATATCGAATCATTTTTATACAGCACTTCCTGACATATAGTTTATTGTATTCACGTCAATAAAACAATGGTAGTATCGCTCAAAGCATATAATAGACCTAAAGTAAGCACATTTGAATAGTACGCATTAAAATAAGATTTTACCTGTAGTATGCTTTAAATACTTACATATAAAGGATATTAAATAACTAACTGCCATGTGGAAGAAGTCATCAGTGAATGCTTCATAAAGGAAGTAAATTTTGAACTTGGTCTTGAAGGAAATGACAGGCACTCAGAATCCTGAACCAAACTGGTTTTACAATCAGATTCATTTTAGCACACTGAAGTAAAATGAGTAATGTAATATCTCTGTTGAATCCTTCTTAAACTTTGATAACATGACAAAACATTTTGTCTACAGAGAAGTTCAATAAGGCTCTGAAAGCCCATGAAAAAGTCTTTAACTTTATATATTATAAACCCAGATACCAGTCTCTCACTTAAAAAGAAATGGTATTAAAAGGTTATTTCATTTTCCTGATTTTAATAAAAGAACAGACTAAATAACTTTGAAATAATGTACATTCTTACATCTATAAATTGCTTTAAATTTTGCAAAAACACATGCAAAACACAAGATTCTATAGCATCTTCAATCTCAGCTGTTGGCACTGTTTTGTTTAAAGCTATAAACTCTTTTTGGAACTCTTAAATAAAAGTCACATGGGAAAAGCCCACAAAGAATCCAATAAAATACTTAAGAAACTGGCTGAATTTGTTAAAATTAAGCTTCATATATTTATACATTTTGCCTAGCATCAGCAATCACTCCACGCTGTCTAGGAATCATTTTGAAGACTGAACAGTCAATGTCACTGTCTTCCCCTGTCTTCACCACCCTCACCCGCAAAAAAGAAAGAAGAGAGGAAAATACAAAATGCAAAGTTACAATTTGATGCTTATGACTGAAAGTGCTATGAAAGTTCTATTTGAATTCAGAGTACAGGTCCTGAGTTCATGATGTCTTTTAATATCTTCGGTGACAATCTCTAAAACAAGATGAAACTGAATCACTGTACCCAGTGCATATGTACTATTTTTCAACAAATCATGTAAGCTGAAATATGCAGCCCAGTAACCTCAAAGAGTATTTAATGAGGCTAATTTAAACTAAAAACTGTTTAACATACTCAAAGTACATGATTCCCTTTAGTATTTTAATATATTGTAATTGAAGTGATTATCTGTTTATAAGCTAGTTTAGGAAGAATAATACTGCCAAAGGCAACAATGTTTTGATCCACTAGCACTTACCATTAAAACAAATCAAAAGAAAGCTCAAGATAAAAACACCATGTATGTGCCAACTAGCAAGATTAAATGATCGATAAAACCATTTTCCTGAATAAGCCTCAACAAAGTGACAGAGCACTTTCCTGCAAGATTCAGAATACACATCACAAAGAACATGAAATGACTGACATTTTCTGCTGTCACTAACTGGTATTGTAAGAAGCTATTAAGCTAGTCCTTCTTCCCACCCTTCAATCTCAAACATCCATTCATAAACAAACAGTTTAGGATATTGTTCCGCATTTTCTCAAAAGTTCATTTTTTCCCACTGAGAACAGAAATTCTCTAAATGGGACAGGAAGATGTCTCAGAACCCGATGTGGCCTTTGAACATAGGACAGAGGCCTGGGGACCAGGAATGCGCTCACCTGCTGCGGCTGGTACCTCTGCTGGGACTGGGAGGGCAGATAAGGCGCCTGCGGGGGAAGGTGCGGAGGCTGCGGCTGCTGGTTGTAGTAAGGCTGCTGGCCCTGCTGGCAGTAACCACTCACACCCTGCTGTCCGTACTGAGGTGGCATCTGTCAAGAGTCAAGCAGGGCAAGTGAGAGAAAGTCTAAACATGCAATTCAATGAAATCAAATACGGTTTCGATTCAGCAACATGAAGTGGGTTCTTTGCTAAGCAACTGAATTCAGTATTTTTAATATTCTCTCCATTAGATAAATCGGCCTACTGCCTTCTCCTCACATACTATCAATGAAGACAAAAGTTAATTTAACTCTACTTTAAAAAATACTTTATCAGGTATCAAATACTGATAATTTCACAAAAATCCAGAGGGGGTAAAAAGCTCTGAATACTGACATCAAAAAAATTGTTTCTGCCAAGAAAGTCAGAAAAAGATTATACTAATCCATTCTCATGCAATACTCAAATGAAAATGAACTCCAGTTCAAGATCCCTTACTAACATTTTGTAGGATGCTTGTGATTTGGGTACATGTTTGTTTCAACTAAGGTCAGAATGCCTCAATTACATTTTAGCAAATACCAGTTACATTAGCAACTCCATTTACTATTTTTGCTAAAAAGAAGGAACACTGCTTTACAATAAAATGAAACCCATTTAGAAAACAATACTATGTATATCAAACTACGTAACTATCAATATGAGCAAGATATTCATAGCTATATACAAGGATAGTATTTTCCTAGTTGATAAACAGTCAATGATGTAAACCAAAGTGTCAAAGTCAAAGTGTTAGTTACTCAGTTGTATCTGACTCTTTGTGACCCCATGGTCTATAGACCTCCAGGCTCCTCTGTCCATGGAGTTTTCCAGGCAAGAATACTGGAGTGGGTTGCAATTCTCTTCTCCAGGGGATCTTCCCTACCCAGGGATGGAGCAATTCTTTACCACCTGAGCTACCAGGGAAGCCCTTTGCTGCAAATACCCGAGATACACACAGAATGACCTAAAATGGGTCTTCTCCATTTCTAGTTACATGAACCTAAAAATATTGAAATTGTTCAAAGAAAAGTTCTTCCTCATGCAATAAATACACCATCGATGATATTTTCTGATGTTCTTTCAAATCAGATATCTATTGACACATTTTTTTTCCTAATTGAGAGAAAGAATAGGAGAGGAAAAGAAAAACAAGTTATCAGAATGGCAAAAAGCACTCCTGGGACGAGAATGGTGAAGTCCCTGTTAATACCACAATATAGTTCATTTGAGAAGTCCAAGAACTTCATCCCCATGAGCCTATACACTTCTAAGAATTAAGTCATCAGTTCCAGATATACACTTAAAAAACAAATTGACTACAGAATATTGAATGAGAGGGAAAAAGAGTAAGGAATATATTAAACACTTTGCCTCTAAGACCAATTAGCACAGTAATTTGTAACATGTACTATGAAGTAAAAAGAAAAAATTGCAAAATGCTAAAGTTCATACTCCTTTTGACCCAATCTAGATTATTTTCAAACTTCTAGCAATGATGACAAAACATTTGGCCACAATGACTTACAAATGCTTCTCATCACACAGATCCTAAGTTACTAGAACAGACAAGTTTGTATTGAAAACCATTCAACAGCACAGTTGAATTCTTTGCTTTTATTTATTTTACAGCTTGATGTCTCATAATGAATGTATGTCCCCGCCATAAGCCAAGCCAAAGAATTTCCATAAAATACAACTCCACATGCTAGAATACCATATACTACCACAACACAAATCCTTTCGTTCAACTCCCATATGTTTGATTTGATATCTAATACTATATTTCACACGAGCATCTTTGCAGTTTGATTTGAAGCAGTTAGGGTAACACTTTGCCAGTGTTAAAATGACTGTAAAGCTCAGTCAACACAGCCAGCAACTCCCCTATGAATTGCACTTTAATATGTTGACTTTCTGGTTTACAGAAACCCTTACACACAATATGGAAGTGTTGTTTCAGGGCAGGGGGTGGGGGGCCTCTGTTTTCTAAGCAAGACAACGAGAGGACATATTGCAGGAGTCTCCTAACACTAGAGCAGCCATGAGCCTACTACATTCTTTAACTACCTATCCCAACTCTGAAAAGTGTGGAAGCAAGGCAGGTGCAGGTGAGGCAGGTAGAATGGGTGGGGATGTAAGCAATTCCACAATGGATCCGTAGCAACAATCTGCTGACCCCAGTAAAAGTCAGGGGGAAAACCATCAAAAGCACCTGCTTGGGAGATTTTGTTGCTGTTTTTCTCAATTAAAAATCTACTTGTTATCCTTTTAGATACACAGTCTCATTATTTGGTTCTAACTAACTGGCATCTAACCCTCTGAGAGCCTGGGACAACTTATAACATGGTACAGGTGGGCTATAAGACCTGGGGCCTAGAGCCAAGCAATTGCATGTGGCCCACTGTCCTTACATGGGAGCCACAACCGAATAGAGATGACTAAATGCTCGTCTACCTAAAGAATTTCTGTATTAGAAATGTATGAAATCTAAATCCAAGTCCTCCTATACCTTAGTTGAGGGGCTTCCCTGGTGGCTCAGAGGTTAAAGCATCTGCCTGCACTGCGAGAGACCTGGGTTCAATTCCAGGGTTGGGAAGATCCCCTGGAGAAGGAAATGGCAACCCATTCCACTATTCTTGCCTGGAGGGAGGAGCCTGGTAGGCTACAGTCCACAGGGTAGGACATGACTGAGCTACTTCACTTCACTTCATACCTAAGTTGTATGAATATGATCAATCACATAATGATATCTGTCTTACACCTCCATTTGCAATATGGGGCTACCTCTTCTGTTAATTCATATTATTATAACCAGCAATATTATAATTCTATCTGGAATTCTACACATATTCTATTATTATTAAACTACAAGTTGTAGCTGCTGCTGCTAAGTCGCTTCAGTCGTGTCCGACTCTGTGCGACCCCACAGACAGCAGCCCACCAAGCCCCGTCCCCCCCAGGATTCTCCAGGCAAGAATACTGGAGTGGGTTGCCATTTCCTTCTCCAGTGCATGAAAGGGAAAAATGAAAGTGAAGTCACTCAGTCGTGTCCGACCCTTAGCGACCCCATGGGCTGCAGCCTACCAGGCTCCTCCGTCCATGGGATTTTTCCAGGCAAGAGTACTGGAGTGGGGTGCCACTGCCTTCTCCGACAAGTTGTAGAGCTATCCCTAAAATATTAATTATTAACCGCTACCTTTAAAAACCAATTTCTAAATATAATACTGCAATTGTTAGGAACTAATGTCTTAATTTTTTAATGATCAATAATGTTTTTGCTTTAAATCAATTTAGATGTAGGGCTTTCAAAAATCTATTAGATGCTTTTCTGACATTTTAAACCAAACAACCATTATTAAGAAATGTGAACTGAAGAACGGAGCCGTAAGACAAGAAATGCCCCAGAGCCGAGTCCAAAAGTTGTCTGACCAAAGCTCAGAATAACTGGCCCCGCACTGCCGGCTTCTCACATGCCATCGAGGCACTCACCTACTGTTTGTCACTCTGACCTCCATCTTTAACAGACTCTGCTGAGGACAGAGAAACCTACTGCACCGTCATGAAGGCCTGAAGGATCAGTCCATGAGGGAAGTACATTTTACTGTCTCAAGTTTTGTGAAATCAATTTTGGCTACTGGGAGTCTTTATTTATCTCTTAGTTCATGAAAAAGCTGGCTTAAAGCTCAACATTCAAAAACCTAAGATCATGGTGTCCAGTCCCATGACTTCATTGCAAATAGATGGGAAAAAATGGAAGCAGTGACAAATTTTATTTTCTTGGGCTCCAAAATCACTGTGGACAGCGACTGCAGCCATGAAATTAAAACATGCTTGCTCCTTGGAAGGAAAGCTCTGACAAACCTGGACAGTGTATTAAAAAGCAAAGACATTACTTTGGCAACAAAGGTCTGTCTAGTCAGAGCTATGGTTTTTCCAGTAGTCATGTATGGATGCAAGAGCTGAACCATAAAGAAGGCCGAGTGCCAAAGAATTGATGCTTTCAAACTGTGGTGCTGGAAAAGACGCTTGAGAGTCCCCTGGACTGTATGGAGATCAAACCAGCCAATCCTAAAGGAAATCAACCCTGAATATTCATTGACTTATCAACTTAACAACAACAAAGATTACTGAACTGTTGGATTCAAGTGAAATCTAACCAAGAGTTACTGAGTTTCAGGAACTGAGTACTGTAAATTGAGGATACAAAGCACTCCTGTCTCAGATGCCATTCCTTCCCTGACCGCCTAAACCACCATCATTCTCATGTCATTTCTGATTCTATTTTACCACAAGGGAGATTATTAGATTTTGTCAGTTGACCTTTGATGTGTTTCTGTGTCTACTGTTTGTCCTCATCACTCGGCTACACACTCCTATACCTGTGGTATGCTTCCTGGAAGAAGGTCTGCCACTCAGTAAATGGTTGCTGGATGAATAAATGAATGCCGTTCAATGGATTATTAAATCAAGTTAATATTATATAAAATTTTAAACTAAGAATGGAAAACATTATAAAACTGAAATCACTCGTACCATCCAAGTCTTTGATATACATATGCTCAACCTAATCTAACAGACATACAGCCCAAACCTCATACTGACAGCAGCGGAGTAGCCTTGACCATTACCAGCTAACTCTCTAGGGCATTACCACCCAGCAAATGTACTGGATATTTATCACTAAACTAAACCAAAAGGAAATCTCCAGAAAATGCCTAAGATCAGAGCTTTTCTGTTTGCTATTTAAAGATAAGAAAAACAAAAATTTCTCTCATTTCTAAATAAAGAGGATTTTGAAGTGGAACATGAGTATGTGAGCATGCATGTTCAATCGTGCCCGACTCTTTGCAATCCTGTGGACTGCAGCCCGCCAGGCTCCTCTGTCTATGGGATTTTCCAGGCAAGAATATTGGAGAGGATTGCCATTTCCTTTTCCAGCAACATGTGCATATACAGTAACAAAAAAAGTTATCCTAATTTTCAAACAAATGTGAATGCTTCCAAACAGTATTAAGAGGGAAAGTATAGCTAAAAATCATTCATTTACTATAAGTATTTATTTTAGGAAACTACTCAGATAAAGGATATGATTATTAACTTTCAAATCTCTGTATCACCTTAAATATGCAGAATTCCAGGCTCCATTTTTCATTTTACTCTTTACCCTGAACTCTGCTCATCCTTCAAAACTGAACAAATAATAAGGTTTATATTCTCTTCCTCTTCCTTCCTAAAGAAGTTTGAGAAAAGGGTCTCCCCACTAAGTTTCAAGGTGCACTTCCCTAAGACCCAGCAATTCACCTTGTAAATACATCCCCATGAAACACTTCCATGTGTCCCAATAAGGATATTACATTGGACACTATTTACAAGAGCCAGAAAGAAGACACAATCTAATTCCAGCACAGTAGGTAAATGGGAAAAACAGATTTTGCTATAGTCATACATGGAATTCTAACCATAAAGTGCACAGTTTAGAGGCATCAGGTAGATTTACACTGTTGTGCAACCATCACAACTATCCATCTCCAGAACTTCGCTACCTCAAAATGAAATTCTATTTCCATTAAACAATAACTCCACTTGGGCTTCCCTGGTGGTTCAACCAGTAAAGAATCTGCCTGCAATGCAGAAGACCTGGGTTTGATCCCTGGGTCAGGAAATGCCCCAGAGGAGATAATGGCTACCCACTCCAATATTCTTACTTGGAGAATCCCATGAACAGAGAAGCTTGGCAGGCTACAGTCCATGGGGGTCACAGAGTTGGACACTACTGAGTGACTAACACTTTCACTTTCAAGGTTTACCTATAGCATGTATCAGAATTTCATTCCTTTTTAAGGTTAAAAAATATTCCATTTTTAAGTGCAAACAGTATTTTGTTTATCAAGTCATCCATCATGGACACTAGGGTTGTTCCTACCTTTTGATTACTGTGAATAGTTCAGTTCAGCTCAGTTCAGTCGCTCAGCTGTGTCTGACTCTTTGTGACCCCATGGACTGCAGCACGCTAGGCTTCCCTGTTTATCACCAACTCCCGGGGCTTACTCAAACTCATGTCCATCAAGTCACTGATGCCATCCAACCATCTCATCCTCTGTCATCCCCTTCTCCTCCCACCTTCAATCTTCCCCAGCATCAGGGTCTTTTCTAGTGAGTCAGTTCTTCAAATCAGGTGGCCAAAGTATTGGAGTTTCAGCTTCAGTATCAGCCCTTCCAATGAATATTCAGGACTGATTTCCTTTAGGATAGACTGGCTGGATCTCCCTGCAGTCCAAGAGATTCTCAAGAGTCTTCTCCAACACTGCAGTTCAAAAGCATCAATTCTTCGGTGCTCAGCTTTCTTTATAGTCCAACTCTCACATCCATACATGACTACTGGAAAAACCATAGCTTTGACTAGACAGACCTTTGTTGGCAAAGTAATGTCTTTGCTTTTTAATATGCTGTCTAGGTTGTATTGCATATAGTACTATTAGTACTATAAGTATAAACAATATAAGTACTGCTTATAGTACTAATAGTATTGTGAATAGTACTGCTATGAAAATAGGCATACATACAATTTATCTGTTCAAGCTTTTACTTTCACTTCTTTTACCCAGCCCAGAAGTAGAATTGCTAGATTGGTATTGTAATACTGGAAAAGACTCTTGAGAGCCTCTACTTCAAAGAGATCAAACTAGTCAATCCTAAAAGGAAATCAACCCTCAAATACTCATTGGAAGGACTGCTGCTGAAGCTAAAGCTCAATACTTTGGCCACCTGATGTGAAGAGCCAACTCAATGCAAAGACCCTGAGGCTGGGAAATATTGAGGGCAGAAGAAAAGGGGGCAACAGAGAACAAAATAGTTGGACAGGATCACCAACTCAATGGGCTGGAGTTTGAACAAACTTTAAGAGATGGTGAAGGACAGGGAAGCCTGGTGTGCTGCAATCCATGGGGTCCCAAAGAGTCGGACACAACTTAGTAACAACAACAACAATAGTAGTTCTATGTTTTAATTTTTTGAGAAATTACCGTACTGTTTTGCATAGCAGAATACCATTTTTTAATTCCTGCCAGCAGTGCACAAGGGTTCTAAGTGCCCCACATCCATGACAACACCTGCTGTTTTGTTTGTTCTGTAATAGCCACCCTAAGTGGTGTGAAGCGGCATCACACTCGTTACAGGTTTGCTTTTCATTTCCCTAACGATTAGTGATGCTGAGCATTCTTCTCAAGCTTATCAGTTATTTATTTTCTTGGAAAACTACATTCAAGTCTTTCACCCATTTTTTAATTGGGTTGTTTAGGCTTTTTTGTTGTTGTGTGGTAGGAGTACTTTATATATTCTGGATATTAATCCCATAAATGATACATGATTTCCAGATAGTCTCGCCTCTTCTGAGTGTTGCCTTTTTGTTGTCATGATAGTGTCCTTTCACGCACAGAAGTTTTTAATTTTGATGTACTTCAACTTATCTTTTCTTTTGTTTCCTGCACATTTGGTTTCATGTCCAATAAATCACTGCCAAATTTAAAGTCATAAAGCTTTTCCTGATGCTTTCTTCTAAAAATTTTACAGCTTTAGCTCTTATGATTTTAGGTCTGACCCATTCTGAGTTAATTTCTATACATAGTGTAAAGTAAGGGTCCAACTTCATTCTTTTGAAAGACCTCTTGTTCTTACTCCAGTATGTAATTTTCATATCTGCTTCAAATCCTTTTGTCCTAAGAAAAACAGTTTGGCTTGGCATCTATATTTTCCTCTAGAACTATATTAAATGTACATAATCAACACACTGTATGATATGTTTGTATGAAATTCAAAAACAGGGAAAACTTATTTATAGTGTTAGTAGTCACAACAGTGGTTGTGGGATAAAGGGACTAGCTAGAAAGATGGATGAGCAAACTCCTGGGAGGAAAAAAAATATTATGTATCTGAACTGGTTTGGTAGATGTACATTATTTGTCAAAACCCATCAAATCATACACTTAAGAGCTGAGCATTTCATTGTATGCATATCTTTAAAATATGTACATACACTTACTAACAAAGAAGGTATCCAAACTTGGTCAAACTTTTGACTTCACATTTTTTATAATGTATTTATGTCAAACCACTTCTGCCTTACCTACGCCTAGATGTAAGTTTCCTATTTGATAATAAAATAGTAACTGTTCCGAGATGCTTAACAGGGAGTTTTCATATTTTCAGTTTACATAATTCTAACCAACTCGATGAACATGAGTTTGAGCAAGCTCCAGGAGTTAGTGACAGACAGGGAAGCCTGGCGTGCTGCAGTCCATGGGGTCGCAAAGAGTCAAACACAACTGAGCAACTAAACTGAAAATATTACATAGCAATTAATACTGAAATAATCGCAATGAGTATGTAAATTCAAATATTTAATAAAAGTCACAATATATATGGGCTTCCCAGGTGGCTCAGTGTTAAGAATCCTCCTGCTAATGCAGGAGATGAAGGAGATGGGAACACGATCCCTGGGTCAGGAAGATCCCCTGGAGGAGGAAATGGCAATCTGCTCCAGTTTTGTTGCCAGGATAACCCCATGGACAGAGGAGCCTGGCGGGCTAAAGTCCACGGAGTCACAAAGACTTGGAATCAACTGAACGTGTACTGCATGCACAATGCACAATATATAGAAACAGTATCTCTTTAACTCAGAATTCTGCTTTTGAGAATTTTACCTTAAGGGAAAAATATAAAACAAGTATGCAAAGATATCTGCAGCAAGAAGGTCACCACAGCCCCATGACAGCGCCCCTACTCAAGAGCGAAACAGCCTAAATGGTTAAATGTACATCAAGAGAGGCTGGTTTAAAGGAAGAGGGTAATGATATTTTATTCAATGAAATACAGAACCATTAAAATGAATGAATCTAATTGTACATAATATGTACTGAATAGGAAGAAAGCATGTCCATGGATTACTGAGGTGGGACTTTAGGGGTAGCAGGTTACAAAACCATATACATGCATGTGTGCGTGATTGAGTCGTGTCTCATTCTGGGATCCCATGGACTGTAGCCCTCCAGGCTCCTCTGTCCATGGCTTTTTCAAGGAAGAATACTGGAGTGAGTTGCCATTTCCTACTCCATACATACATTTTTTTAAATATGAAAATCTGTGTATGAGTGGTGAGTATAGCGTTAATAGCCCAGAAGTACATACATCAAATGTTATGTATCATTTCCTAGGCCAACTCTGAGTTTTTCATGAATCTACAACTACATGCAATTTCTTTTGGATTAATTATTGCTGTCTTTCTAAGAATTATCAGAAAAGTATATTATTACAATAATTTATACTTAATAGCAGATAGCCTCTTAATTTTTGTTTTTGACCATAAATTTGAATTCTTCCAGGCAAATTCTACAAAAAAGGAAAGCGAAAAGCACAGGAAAAATCATGAGCTCAGAGCAGCTAAATTTTAGTCATTACTGTGGCAAATTCTACTGGCTTCCGATTTCACAGAAAAGAGTAAATGCTATTTTTTCATGCAAAAAAGACAGACTGAAAAGTCCCTACAGCAAAGAATTTAGATGCTGAGTCGATGTGTGTGTGAACAAATTGCAAGAGAAAATTTTATTATGTCGACATGTCCAGTGAAAAATAATGTGTTAGAAGGTAATGAAGTTTACAAGGTCAAATCCTACAAATGCTCCACTACATACAGTCCTTTAAGCTAAGTTCCCAATTGGGACTTTTAAACAATTTAGGTGCTTTTAAAATTCACTTTCTTATTTTAAAAAAAAAACTAAATCTTGTCCTTAAGTTTGCTTGGTGGGGGCAGGGGCGGCGGGGGGTGAGGGGAACGCCACGATTCCTGAAATTACTCCTTCATGCTTGAAAACGGAGAAACAATCAACAAATGTACACAGAATATTTACTGTACGCACTGTATACTAAAGCTGTAAATTCCTTCAAATTTCATCCAGTTTCCCTTGAGTAACAGAGAAAAGACAACGTGGGGTTGGAAGAGTGGGCAGTGCAGTCCAGGGTCAAACAGTGTCTAAACTCCAGCAGAACAGGCTTAATGACCAATCACACAAAGGAGCTGGTTACACAGCTCTCGTTGCTATGGAGCCCACTTCCATTTCTGTCCAAGCCCTTGTTCCTAACAGATAACTTTCGGACCATAAACACTGCTGCTGTTTAACAGACTGAAAAATAACCAACGTATCTGGGCTGCTTTAGCCCACTCCTTTAGTGTAAAAATTTTTTTTCTACTTCATATCAGAAAATAAATTTACTTTTTGGTTTGTGAAACTAAATTGAAAAGTTCTCATTTGTTATCAGCAATAATTCTTTTCTCATGATAAATTCTGTTTTCTAAAGCTTCCTTATCAGGTACACACAATATAAGATTATAAACAGTGAGAATAATATACATGTAATCTCTCTTGGATTTTCTTTATAATTATTAATTACCTACAAAATTTCACTGCTTATTGTAAGTCCAACCGCTCTATACTTAGCCAGTGGCAGCTTATGTGAATACTAGGTCAGAGCAGCGTTTTGCAGAGTGAATACCCTGCGTGGCTGTGGGAACTGGTGGTAGTGCCTTTCATGACCTCAATTTCCAGAAGTCAGAGACATGTCCTCAACAGCCTTTATTTCCTCTCCATAATCACTATTCTATTATCCACAAATTTATTTATACTCTTCTTAAATTAATTTATATTTCTAGTCCAGGCTACCTCTTGAGGGTAACAAGTTCTGGAACATTATTATCCATTTTGTAAAGTGCTACATCCTTCAGTTTTCATAAAATGAACTCCAAGTTTCAAGGAATGTCCGCTAATGCTAGTACCTGGAACTTGATTAACAAATGTATGGTCAGTCAATGCCAGCCAAAGCCTTCAATCTCCTCCATCAGAGATTCCTTGTCAACTGCTTTCTGCCCTCAAGTCCCTTGATCATTTCCACTGCCTCATCTAAACTGCTTTAACTGTTAGTCTTCACTGTGGAATAGCAGCTAAAATAGCGTAAATGATTCCAAAGGCACAGCAAGCACGGCTGTACACAAAAGTAAAATCACTTTTGTATTTACTTTTAAAAAGAAACCTCTACTTCAAATTTTGTATTCTCTTCTACCTCCTAACTACAGATGTTTTCACCTTTCTTTCCAGGTCAGCCAATTCGAGGAGATTTTGTTTAAGTATTCATAAAATGCAGGCATTCACTGGCAGAAATGCTTCCTCTCATTTACAACCAGTGTTGAAATAAAGTCTTACTGTACACAAAATTAACACACAAGTGTATAATTGTAGTTTTATGCTCAAGTGCCTTAATTATGCACTTTAAAACACTTTCTTCCCAAGGATTCATCGAGGGCATTTGATATCACAGATTTATGAGGTCTACTGTGCGCTTCTCTGACAAAACAGAAGCATAACAAAATAATTTGCAGCCTCAGAGAGAAAGTAGTATGCAAAGTACAAGATGATAAATCTCATTCTAAACATTTTAGCTTAAAATATTTCCAATGCATATGAATGGGTGAGGGGTCAACCTAAGAGTAAATGATTAATTCAGACTCCCTATTCTTGAAGCAAACAAAACCGGCATACCAAAAGAAGTGGTCTCAAATCTTTCATAAATCATCTTGGGGATAAAAATTCACCTATGAGTCTATATGCCTTACTAATACAAATAGTAATATTGGCAGGAAGAAAATTTAATAGTAAAAGGAGCCTTGCTCATTTCTAATGCAGAAGCTCTGACACCTAGCTCATCAGTATTTACATTTAAAACAAAATAAAAAGTAAGTATTTTCCATACCAAACACATGTAGTCATTTTTAAATCAGAGAATCAGAACTATGGAAATTCATCAACATGGTTTGCATGAAGCCCAACTTCTGCAGAGCTCACAGTATGTACAGAAAGAAAAGAAGGGCTCTGAAAGCCATCTGTAGTAATAAATAGGTTAACTCTGTTAACAGAAGCAACATTTTCCTAGAAAACGCTACTTAAAAATAATTTTAAGGAAAAGAAGGAAGGAAAGAGAGAGGGCGAAAGAAAAGGCCTGAGCTGTCTCCCAGGACCTCAGATGTCTCCATTCAGGAAAGCACTTAACCAAGAAAACAGACATGTGATGTTGTTTCTTTAGTAATGAAGACATCTCACTGAAAAGCAATCTGGAGTTTCCATCTTTCTTGTCATAATGCTGCCCAAACTGCAACAGGTAGTTCTGAATTGGTGAACATAATCTTTGAGTGGTTTCAATTCTTTAAAAAATATATAAAGAGGTTACAAAATCAAAAGTCAAAACAGTACAGCAGGACCTCACACACATGTTCCAATGGCAGGGTTTTCTAATAAGACTTTAAGTGTGAGGTTACAGTATGTTCATGTTTTTAAAAACCACCACCTGGTCCACACGGACACGGTAAGAATACTATGTACTGCAGGTAAAAACGGAAAAACTCGGCAGTGCAACTGATGGGAACTATCTATAGCTTCTTGCCTTGCTGCCCTTCTGGCCAGAGATTTCTATTTTCATAAAGCAGAAAAGAGGAGCCAAGAGCTTTGCCACTTTCCCATATAAACCCAGCTGCCAAAATGGATGTGCCAAAGGGGAATTTCAGAGAATTTTAAAGAGATAACCTTTGCTGAGGCTGCAATGTCAACTCTGTAACCGCATGACTGGAACATGTGCAGTGAATGCTAGATTGAAAGGACTGTTCTATTGGACATAACTATGGAGCAGGGGAAACAGAGAAAACAAGGATTTACCAGAATCAGACTAGAATTTTAAAACAGCCAATGGCGAGACAAGCAACTGGTATCTTCTGTGGACGGGAACATGATGATGGGGGAACATGAGGAGAGAAAGGATTCACAGCAGGCCATTTCTACCTTGAGGATTTTATGCCACCCATTTAAATTCTGCGCGTGTGTGTGTGTGTGCGCGCGCGCACGCACATGCATTTAAATCCCGTGTATGTGTGTGTGTGTGTGCGCACATGCATTTAAATCCCGTGTATGTGTGCCTTTTTGCAAGAGTCAATGTGACTGTATTTTTCCAAGAGCCTAAGGTTCATCTTTTGAGAGTGAGGGGGTTAGTTGTTTTATATATCCTTTCTATATTTTTTCCTCTCCTGCTCCCCTCCAAAAACGAGAGAGGGAGAGAGAAAGGAATGATTTTAGTAACCGAGTTCATAAAAATGTGAGTACAAAGCCACCAAGCCCCTCAAAAATGGACATCTAAAAAACAATATTACGTTAAAATGTGATCCTTTAAAAACATACAGTGTTCTATATCTTTTAAAGGAGAAACTTGTACTCATTAATCTATCCACTCTCAAATGTAAATGACGTATATGGTAAAAAATGTATAAATGGAGAAAAATAATACTAATGGTAACGCAAAACAGTAAGACAGACTTCTCTACATAACACGGCCAAAACCCAAACCTGGCTTCCTCTGAGACTCTGAGACTTCAGTAGACTGAAGGATCTAAGAATAGACAGTCCCAGGGGAGGAGCCTGTATGGGGACCTTGACCGGCATTCTCCCTGAGTAGAGGCGCTGACACTGACTAGGAGAGGAGACAGCTGCAGGCTTTGTCCAGTGCTACCCAGAGACAGAACAGGCTTCAGATAACCATAACTAGTTGGCCACTTTTTGCCCTGACTTTCAGAATGAACTCATAACAAATAATGAGGACTGCAAATAAAGGAGTCCTTTTACATTGGGAGATGTTTCTACTACTAATTCGTCCTCTCTCAAAAATCAGTGATAGCTTTCCTGAACCTCATGTGCAAAGGTAAGACTAGAGGAAATGTATATGCATATTAGTGGTTGAAAAACTGACTCCTTGCATCATAGTCTGAGATGGTTTGGGTGAAGAGGGCCGGAAGAAATGCTCAGAAACACAGGCAACACACACAGTCACATATTTGGATCATTAAGCTACTGTTTTAAGCTGAAAATATACATCCATTCCCCCATCCTCAGAAGGCTAAGCCTAATTACACTTTATTGTAAATTACTTTATCATGCACTATTAGAACTGGTAGAGATTTCAGAGATCACTGGTTCAACCCTCTCCTTATTAAGATCAAGAAGCTAGGGTCAAGGGTTAGGAAAAGTGCACAATTTCACCCAGCTAGAGTCACAAATAAAAACTAAGCTCTCTGCATACACCCCTCCCCAACCAGGGCTCATTCCACTCTCCCAGGACGCCCAGTCAATGCATGGAAACAGTGGGGAGCAGTATGTAAGGGAAGCATGGAGAATGCTCAGGCTGGGACAGGAAGAGCAAAGGACACTCTGAAGATCTTCTCTGTTTCAG
Source organism: Giraffa tippelskirchi (assembly GCF_054371585.1). Classification (NCBI taxonomy): domain Eukaryota; kingdom Metazoa; phylum Chordata; class Mammalia; order Artiodactyla; family Giraffidae; genus Giraffa; species Giraffa tippelskirchi. Next base: position 156,347,836 of record NC_137283.1, on the reverse strand, counting down.
CAAAGAGAAGTGTAAGAACAGACAAAGATACTGGGGAGCCCAAAGAACATCGGACAAGCAGCTGGAGTGGAAAGGGGTCGAAAAAAGGAAGACAGGTGAGCAAAAACACAATGGTTACAAATGGGAAATGTACACAAATTTTTTTTTAAGTTTTAACTGCTCAAATCAGAAAGGATTAAGACATAAAACTTCTACCAACACAGATATATACTCAAGGCAAAAGGGAGGAAGGGGGAGGCTCTTCGTGCTGAGTCATTAGGCACATAAATTTAACCCATACGATAAACTTGTGATATTGGATATTAATAATTTAAAGAGAAGTTTCATTATGAGGCTGAGACAGCATGGGAAAATGATGCTTTAGATAAAAATATCAAAGCCCTTCAAATATAAATATATCTCAAAGCAAATGTTTATATAAGAGGAGAAAAATCATTTAATTATTTCCCTTGAGGTCTGCAATTTTTTTAATTTCATCAGATGGAACACATGTGCCAAATATTCCCAAAAGATTGGTCAGGAAAAAATATAGGATGTTGACATTTTAAAATCATTAACAGAAAGACACTTGGGGATGGATAGAGGAAGATTTATTTAATGTAGAATTTTCAAAAAATTAAATGTTTGACTTCTTTCTCTACCATCTCCTCTATATATTTAATGATTTATTTTAAATCATTAAAGTAGACATTCTAACCTATTCAATTCTGAAACACAACAAATAATCAAAATTATAATTATCCCCCAACAAAACTATACTTGAACACGGATGTGGTCTCGGACTATCCATTCCAAGTACCTTTGCAGGGAAGTCAGAAGACTCTGGGGTAACACAAAAGTTGTTTAATTATTTTGCTAAAACATGAAGGGTTACAAAATAATCATACCAAAATACAGCCCTTCAGTTCAATGGCAAATAAAGATACGTGGGCTAAAACAGTTCTCATTAGGCAGTACGCTAATTCTACTTTAACTATTAAAAAAATCAATTTATTATATTATCTTTAAAAAGAAAAAGCCAGAATTCAAACATTATACCACAATAATTTTCACTTTAATAAATCCTTTAAATTTAAAGGATACATTATACATATTATGGGGTGGGGGACGATTTTCAGCTATTCCTGTGACATACCTAAGTTTTCTTTCAAGAATGTTGTTTACAAGACTAGTGGAAGGCCATCAGAGTAGCAAGGAAACACTGAGGTCAGGAAGTCTCCCCGAAATCAAGATCAGGAATGAGGAATTAGTGAAAAATGGTCATTTTCTAACCAGAGATGTTAATCACATTCGATAATTATAACAATCACTTAAAACCTCTAGCTATTTCTTACTGCCAGAGAAAACAAGTAACAACACTAGTATCTGGTCATTTGGTGTCTCCTAAAACCTCTTTCCACTGTCCTCCACTCCCCACACTGGTGGGACTGTGATTACCCCGTACGTCCAGGACAAACCCAGTGTGAGGGCCTGGGTGCTGAAAAAGTCCTAATCCTCCTGAGTGAAACCTGCAGAGGAGCCTCCAGGTGGTGCCTTCACTGCAGGCTCCTTTGGGGCTTTGTGGGGACACGGGCTGCTGCCCTGACCACACCCTGTCCTGGATCCATGTGCCGGGCAAGTGACCTGCCCTGCAATCGGTAATCAGTTAACTGTGCTTTTGATTTTCCATCAAGCTGTCCTGTGAATAGGCCATATTCTAATTCTACTTTGTCTCAACTACCAAAAAAAAAAAAAAACTTAAAAATTTCCATTAGAAAGAAAAGGAGGTGAGGAATCAAAGGAGCTAAAAATACTGAAGGTTATCAGACCAATGGCTTTCAAATGTTTTGATTTCAAATCAAAAGAAGAATTATGTTTTAGATCACAACCTTGAACACACATGACATCCTTACTACACTGTGATGCATTCATATTCTTCTCATATTCAAATCTCTTAAAAATTTTTTCTGGCTGCAGCTTAATATACATTGCTTTCATAGCCATACTAATAGATCACAATGAATAGTTTTTAAAAACACTGCATTCAAGGATGATTTTTTCAGAGCATCTCAGAGCAAGCTGTTCCAAGTATCAGAATAAATCAGTGTCCATGGATATTGGTTTCTCAAGCTCCTTTTCCCTGACCTGCAGCTACCATTGATACACAATGCACTGCCAGAGAAACAGAACCACTGCTGATTTGAGCAAGCTGAACAGTTCAACAGGAGATAACCAGCAAACAGAGAGAAGGCAAACTACAACAGAGCAGGGTAACAACTCACCAACAGTGTCTACTGCTCAGAGAGAAGGAGACAGCAACTCCTGGAAGGAATTAGGAGTCACAGCAAGAATGGGTGAAGAAGAGACAGGAAGCATGAGCAGGTTAAGTGTCCTGAGCAGAGACTTGGGAGAAGGAGAGCATGCAATGGTGAGCAAGAGGCAAGTGCCAGAGATGGTACACAGCTCTCTTATAGCTGAAGGGAAGAAATGAGATTAAAAGTACAGGATGAACTGAATTCCAGAGGAGGCAAAGCAAGGAAAATGAGATAGGAGTAAAATTTTAAATATAAAGAGTATAGAGAAAGAGCTATGACTTCTTTTTTTTAATATTTATTTCTTTACTTTATTTGGCCGCTCTGGGTCTTAGGTGCATCACGCAGGATCTCGCGGCATGTGAACTCTTACTTGCAGCATGTGGGATCTACTTCCCTGATCAAGGGTTGAACCTGAGCCCCCTGCACTGGGAGCGCAGTCTTAGTCACTGGACCACCACGGAGTCCCAGCTATGACTTCTTTTGATTCCCACATAGATCCCAAAAGAAGAAAAGTAAAACCTCACAGGGACAAGGCAATATATCTATCTGGGGGGTAGGGGAAGCAGGGAAGACCTTCACTGTGGAAATCCTGACCACCACGTCCCTGGGGCAATTCTGAGGCTCCCTAGCAGTGAGTTCTTCATCAGATTCATATGAATATTTGCACAAATAATCTCTCTGGGGGAAACACTTGGAAAAAAGTTATAACTATGACTGCCTAAAATTTGCAATGATGCTACTAAGAAGAATAGGGACAATTAACATGTAATTTAAAAAGCAAATGCTCACAAGAAAGACTATCTCATTACAGGTAGAGAGGCAGTGGGCAAGAACGCTCTAAGAACAGGGAGCCTGACGGTGTCTCACAAATGTTCCCTGACCAACTGACACTGGGAAGCAAAAGAAGCTGAAGGCAGTTGTACTCATTGAGTTTGTAACTTTAGAAAATACAGAAATTAAGCTATGAAACTCTCTCTCTCTTCACACTTTCCTTGTACTCTTTTATCATAACCTTACTTTGTTCTCTACCCAAGGCCTCCATGTGAAATTCCCTATACCACAAATTATAGCATACGGTTTATCAGCTTCTTTTCTCCAAAACAATTTACTACAGTAACTACCTGAAAGATGTCATTGTAAAAACTGTTCATTGTTATCAGCTAGTTCAGTTCAGTCACTCAGTCGTGTCTGACTCTTTGCAACCCCACAGGCAGCAGCACGCCAGGCTTCCCTGTCCGTCACCAGCTCCCGGAGCTCACTCAAACTCATGTCCATCGAGTCAGAGTTAGTTGGTTATCAGCTAACCTCTCCCCAAATTCATGACAGTATCAATACTTCATATGTACACACAGAGTGCTTTCAAACTTCTTTCACACTGATGGTCTCATTCAGCTCTGTGATAATTCTATGAAAAAGGGCAGAGTTACTCTTCTTTCACAGAGAGCCTTCTCTATGAAGGTTCTAAGAGTAGACGGTCAATTGGTGACAGAATCAGTGATTGCTGTCTGGTCTCCTGATTCAAACAGACTGCAGCACTGAAAGAGAAAGCTACGGCAAGGCATGCTGAAGAGTCGGTACCTGTATCTATGCTTTGTTTTCTCAAATGGATCTCTAACTTTTCTATACATTCCATTATATCACATGTATTGATTCAACATTTTATTGAGCAATAATAAAGTGTCAAAGAATCACCTGAGGCACTATAGAAGATAGAAATATGAATATTACAAAATCTCTGCATGTAGCAGCTTACAAACAGAAGGGAGAGAGAACATATGTTTACAGTTCAGAATAAAAAAGAAGATTTTGAGCAATAACAGAAGGACAGCAGAGAAGGAAGCAGGTAGTTTTCATTGGAAGAGCTGGGGAGACAAGTCCCAGAGCATCAGGAAATGCTGTTCAGATCAGAAGTATTGGACCCAGGCCTGGACAGAGGACTTGACTCTCAATTGGCAAGAGAAGAGAAAAAAGAGGATTCTCTGTTGAGTAACAGAAACCCAGTTGGCAAAGAAGGGAAACATTAAGGGAATGAAGCATAAACAGTTCAGTGCAGTGTGAGGTAATGATAGAGAGGAATTCTGATTAATTCCCAGGCCACACTATGTACACAGCAGATGCTTAAACAAACAAACAACTCCCCACCCCCACCCCCAAAAAGCACTGGCTGTATGAATGGTTGACTCTGTAATAAATGAGTACATTTCATTTTAAAACATAAACATAAGTTACCACCCAAGATAATGAGTTATAGTTAACTCTTAAGTATCAACTGCAACTTGCCCTTGGGAACATTTTCAGTGCATTAAGGCTTTCCCCCTTACCACACACACCTTCAGGATGCTTCCTCACATACTGGCCAAGAACACATCTTTTTCACAGTAACCCAAATAAGCCACTGGTAAGGAGGTAAACTTTCTGCTCTCTGAAATCAAATACTGCATTCCAAAACCATGCAGTAATTTTTAAAGAATACCTACCATTTAGAAATTATTTCTATAACTGCTCCCCTTTAATCAACATAAACAAACACTCAGCATGCCCCAGTGGGTACCACTTAGACTAAAATTTCAATAATGGGTGATGAAAGGAGTAAATACTGAGATACAGGAACCCATGCACTCCTCAGACTCCCTGTGACTGACACAAAATCGAAGACAATACATCACCCGTGAACACACTCAGAGAAAGACCATGAATATGGTATAGGTGATACTATATACATACGTATTTGTTTATTTGAAAAATAAGATTACTAAAAATTACCTAACTTCTTCTAGTTTCTTTTGACATATCATGAATTTCAAATCTGATATCCAAAATTTCAAGCACCACATGTCAAACCTTAATCTGGGTCCAGATAAGCAACTTGAGGATTACTCTGATACTCAGTAACTAAAATCAGCTTGCTGAGGTTAGGAAGGCCCACAGACAGGCTGTTCCAGACCTCTCAGCCAAGGTGAGGGTTGTGGGGGAGGAGGAAGGGGAGTGGCTGGTGGTTAGGGGTGGCTCGATTGGGCGCAGTGACAAGTCAGTCACCTGGCAGAGCTGTGGAAATTCCAACAGGCCCAGGGCAGCACACAGCAACAGTGCAGCTGCACAGACACACAACCTCCTGTATTTCAAAGCCCTTCTAACCTCAATCAAGCCTACAACACTTTCTCTACCAAGGTTCCAAATCCTTCTCTTTGGCCTTTTTCTCTACATTAGAAGCAATGAGAAAACAACTAGACAAACTGTTGTCAAAGTAAAATGTTTCCTATACAAAATTAACACCACCTACCAAAAGCTATCAGTATTTTTCTTATGCAAATTTTATACAACATATTTATTAAATAATTATAAAATTTTCTTATTCAATATGAACCATTATGTTTGGCAACTTAAACACTACACCAACTTATCAACTTCCCTGTGAAGGCTTCGGATGGGCTTCTGTCTAACACAGCCACACGACACACAATCGCATAACAGGCTCCCTGGGTTTCTCTTTCTCCTTCATGATTAGGAGTCCAGTCCGTCTTCCCCTCTGACTCTCCCAACTGATAAGAGTGATTCTTCACTTTATGATGCCCCGCTCCCCTGAAAATATATTTCCTCTAACTCCTAGATTCATGCTCTCAGCTCCCTCGCCCCTCGGCAACAGGAACCTGGCACTCTCTCATCACCCAGCCCCAACCTCACACCTCAATTACACCAGGGAGGGCGAGGGGAGGATGTGGGCTCCCAGAAGAACAGACGTCTAAAACCTTCCCACGTTTGGAAGAGTTCTTCTACTGTGGCAATACTCAGCCATCCACCAATGCAGAGGGGATTTGAGATTTTTGTTGCTTGTTTTTGTTTTGTTTTCCTTCCATCATTATGAAAGAGTTTACTCTCAATTTTCCCTACAAGATATGAGAGATCCCTACTCTAAAACAAAGGAATACTAAACTTAGCACATACACCTATGCCCCAGCATGTGTATATATGCATGTATCAAGCTTATATCTTAATTCACAGCAAAAACTGATGTTATACTTTATAAAAAACAGTAAGATACAAACCCGCTGTCCCTCTTACATAAAAATTATCTAATATCCTTCTTAAAATTCAGTTCAGTTCAGTCGCTCAGTCGTGTCCAATTCTTTGCGACACCGTGAATTGCAGCACGCCAGGCCTCTCTGTCCATCACCACCTCCCGGAGTTTACCCAAACCCATGTCCATCGAGTCGGTGATGCCATCCAACCATCTCATCCTCTGTCGTCCCCTTCTCCTCCCGCCCCCAATCCTACCCAGCATTAGGGTCTTTTCCAATGAGTCAACCCTTTGCATGAGGTGGCCAAAGTATTGGAGTTTCAGCTTCAACATCAGACCTTCTAATGAACACCCAGGATTGATCTCTTTTAGGATGTATTGATTGGATCTCCTTGCAGTCCAAGGGACTCTCAAGAGTCTTCTCCAACACCACAGTTCAAAAGCATCAATTCTTCGGTGCTCAGCTTTCTTCACCGTCCAACTCTCACATCCATACATGACCACTGGAAAAACCATAGCCTTGACTAGACGGACTTTTGTTGGCAAAGTAATGTCTCTGCTTTTAAATATGCTATCTAGGTTGGCCATAACCTTCCTTCCAAGGAGTAAGCGTCTTTTAAGAATTTAATAAGTGTTCTTCAATAAAAGCAGAAGTGTTTAATATGATATGGGGAAAAAAATCAACATAAACACTTCCCATACTACTTGTTTTGAGGTAGTTTATTTCCAAAACATATTTCCCAGTATTATAATCCTTTAAAGTGCTAATCTACTTGGCTTCTACAGTAATCTACAAATGTGAAACAAATACACAATTCACAGAAAGGAAAAAAGTACGAGGGCTTAACCAACTGTACTCTCATTTTCCAAAGGGTAGAGGTGTGGGGCTCAGTCACAAAAGGCTTGTAAATTCCACTGGTTTAATGAACAGATAGTATCCCTAATTGTTACTGCTGTACTCCACAGCCTAGTGATTGCCAGGCCAATGCCAAAGTCCAGGTTCCACTTGAATGACATATGGCTTCAGTCGACCAGACAGATGTTACAACACTGAACAATACAAGTAGACAGAACAAGAATACCTGGCGCCAAACTGGCCTTTGCAGAATCAGATTTGCTCGTGCACATCGCTGTCCTTGGAAGAGGTTGCATGTTGAGTGTGCATGTTGTGAAGACACTTTCCTGAGCCCCAATAAGCACCACACCAGGGCTCTGGGTCTTGTAGGCTGGTGCAGTGCAAACAGGCTGCATGGACTCTGGAGTGGCAGGCACAAGGTCAAGCTCCAGTTCCGCCTGAACAGCTACAAATTCTTTGTCAGACTGCATTACTTCTTCGCCCGCCAGGTTCCTCATAAAACAGTATTATTAAAATACTCCCTCCACCTCACTGAACGGCATGCTGACATGAAAACTTCCTAAATGGTCAACCACTATGTAAACAATCACATGATAATAACATATATCCCACCAATAAAAACTTCCAGAAGTACATCTAGTCCAAGTGGTAGAACAGCAGTGTGGTAGACACTGGTCCATCTATTTGGCTACCCAGGCTATGAACACTTCTAGTATCTGAATAATTCCTCATTGAATGTGATAGGATGTGGTGATTTCAAGTAAGAAATACATATTTGGTCTTTGTCCTCATTTCTGGCACTGAGCTCCAAAAACCCTTGAAACCTCCTAAGTGTTGAGAACCTACATGGGTACTCAGTTGTTAAGTCACGTCCAATTCTTTTGCAACCCTATGAGCTATAGCCCAGCAGGTTCTTCTGTCCATGGAATTTTCCAAGCAAGAATACCAGAGTGGGTTGCCATTTCGTCCTCCAGGGTATCTTCCCAACCCAGGGATGGAACCTATGTCTCCTTCATTGGCAGATGGATTCTTTACCACTGCACCACCTGGGAAGCTAATTGAGAGCCTAGGAGGTGTCTTTTGTTAGGGTTTTAAAAACTCACCTAAGGCTGGGGAATGGCTGCCAAGAGAACCAACCAAGCAATTGTAGGGTTGAACCTTTCAGTCCTACCCCTTGATTCCTAAGGAGGGGGACAGTGGATGGAAGTTGCATCAGTCGCCAAGGATAAATGATTGAATCAATCATGCTTATGTAATGAAGCCTCCATAAAACTTGAAAGGACAGATTCGGAGAGCTCCCAGGTGGTTGAACATGCAGAGGTGATGGGAGAATGGAGCACTCAAGACTGTGGGCGGCCCACCCCTTCCCGCTCACCTACTCACCTCTTCCATCTGGCTGTTGCTGAATTACATCTTTTACAACAAACCAGTAATCTAGTAACTAAAATGCTTCTCTGATTTCTGTGAGCCACTCTAGCAAATTAGCGGAACCCAAGGAAAGGGCTGCTGAAACTTCTGGATCTGTAATTTGGATCTGTGACTGTCATCTGAAGTAGGGGATGGGGGCTATACTGTTCCCGGGGAGTGGTAAAGAATCTGCCTGCCAATGCAGGGGCTGCAGGAGATGCAGGTTCAAACCCTGGGTCGGGAAGATCTCCTAAGGAGGAAATGGCAACCCACTCCAGTATTCTTGCCTGGGAAATTCCATGGGCAGAGGAGCCTGGTGGGCTACAGTCCATGGGGCTGCAAAGAGTCGGACTCAACTGAGCAACTGAGTGTGTACGCACATCACATGTGCATGTTACCAAGCGACCAACATGGGTGATGGTGGAGGACAAGCTGTGGTGCCATTTACTGAGGGACTGTGAATGCTGTCTGTTCTCATGATCCAGGCTTGTCATCATCCTCACAGTGTGGTGGGGACTCATGCGCCTTCCCTTCTTGTGAGCCCAGTTTTTCAACTTTCCTGGCTATTCTGCGGCTTCCCACTAGCCTGACAATATTTCCTTTTCTGGTTGGAATAGGCCAAACTGAGTTTTATTGCTTACAATCAAGAATTCTGGCTGACAGAAGCAATTTCTGAAACGGGAGAAAAGATAAGTAGCAAAACTAAAGAACTTCAAAATGTGTAGCATAGCACAGCAAAAAGAGAAGATGTTAACATGATATACAGCCATCATGATACACATGATGATGGGTAGTCTCTTGATCAAGTCAAAAGCAGGAGAAGAACCAAGTCTTTCATAAGATTTTAGGCAACTAATCAAAAGTCAAGAATAAATGCAGTGATGTGAGAAGTTCCACATGTAATGAGATTTCAGAGGCAGGCCTAATGTACTTGAAGATCACAGGTTCAGAAGTAGACACGTTCAATATAAATCAATAATTTTAACATAGGGAAAGAAGTTTTAATTAACACAGAAATTGCCTAAATGTAGTTGGGGGCCAGTGAGCAAGGAAGACTTTACTTGCAGAGAAAGTGACAACTAAAGCAAACAGGGAAGGGGGACTCAGAATGGGTAATTTCAAACACAAAGAATAGTGGGAAACAAGCATGGTATATACTCAAACTACAAAACTTCAGTGGACTGATGTGTAGACACAAGGAGAGAGGGAGCTGGGAGAAGATAAGGTAGGAAAGTTCATAAGAGCCATGCCATCAGGCTGCTGTTGCTGCTGCTAAGTCGCTTCAGTTTTGTCCGACTCTGTGTGATCCCATAGATGGCAGCCCACCAGGCTCCCCCGTCCCTGGGATTCTCCAGGCAAGAACACTGGAGTGGGTTGCCATTTCCTTCGCCAATGCATGAACGTGAAAAGTGAAAGTGAAGTCACTCAGTCGTGTCCGACTCTTCACGACCCCATGGACTGCAGCCTACCAAGCTCCTCCATCCATGGGATTTTCCAGGCAAGAGTACTGGAATGGGTTACCAATGCTTTCTCCTATGCCATCAGACTACCAAGTTTATATTTTATATAAGACAGGACTTCACTAAAGAACTGTAAATAGGAGAGCAATAGGTCAGATTTACATTTTATTATAGCAAGATTACTGTGAAGACTTGTGAAGATTACGTGTGAAGAAATAAATACACAAAAATTGGTTCTTAACCATTCTGGGTTCATAGATACGTTGAGAATATCGTTGTTATTCAGTCACTAAGTCGTGACCAACTCGTTGCGACCCCATGAACTGCAGTACTTCAGGCTTCTCTGTCCACTATCTCCTGGAGTTTGCTATAATGACCAGAAAAATACACCTACACACATATATAAAAGTCTTAATACTTGATTCCAAAGAATCCACAAGCTTCCGAAGTCCATCTGTGAACATTCAGGGGTCCATGGACCTCAAAGTGAGGATGACTTGAAAGCAGGAGAAAGACAATTGGCTGAGAGGCAACAGCAACTGCCCACACCAGTGACGGCAAAGAACTCAACTCATGAAAAGAAAGAACAGAAGAGATCTGAGTAATTTGCAGGAATTAGTGATCAGCTGGATGTGGGTTGTGAGGGAGGAATACCAAGCGTGACTTTCAGACGGATGACCTACATGAGTGAGCTGCACTGTGATTTTACAGCACAAATGATGGAATGGGGAAAAGACAGCTCAGTGGGGTACTCAGAACTGAGTTCTGAGAAACACATCCAGGTGGAGATGGCCGGCTGGCCATCAGAAACCAGTGTCTCAAACTGAGCCGGCCACAGTCCAGGGTAGAGTCATGGGACCAACACGGAACAGCAGAAGCTACAGGAGACATCTAGATGCGGCAGGGTCTGGAGGACACGAGGCAGGCCAGACTCCACAAGGGAAGCCAGAACTCAGCATGAGGTCCACAGAAGGGCTGAGGCTAGCAGCGTCAGACCACCATAATTATGCCACTTCATAAACAGAAACACATTAGTTTGTGCAAGTAATCTGTCTACATGGTCACATCAGTGCTATTGACTCCAAAAAATATATAAAAACCTTTAAATAACTCCATTTAGAGGCTTGTAGATACAATAAGAAAATAACATCATCCAGAGATACAATTCTCAATCTCTGCAGAGCCCTGACCTCAAAAAGGATAGTGTGTGCAAACAAGAAACTTTAAGGATGATTTTTAAATATCCATATAATTTGGAATACTCAATAATACACTTCAGAAACACTGAAAATCTAGAAAGGAGTTTGCAACCTCCTTTCAGGAAAGCAATTCTTTCAACAGAAGTATTTAGCATGTTATATAAACATGTTATTCAGAGAAACATACAACATAGGGGATTTTCATCACATTTACTGTATTTGTTAGCCAAAATGTAGCACGCTTGTAATCACCAACAGAGCTGCAGTAAAACCTCTATAACATTAAACAACAACAAAACGTGGCAGTAAGCCATCCTTCTATTAAGAAAAAGAAAACAAAGAGAACATTCTCAATAAGTACAGCTTTCTTTGTGACTTTTTTCCCCTAAGGAACTCATTTTAAACAATAGCTTACTGGCAAAAGCATGATATCATCTAAATTTGGACAAAGTCTGGCATCTCCACTTTGTGAGAAGAATTTGGCAGAAGAAAAACTATAGTAATTTTAGGGTTTTCATTATTCTCACAGTAAAATGCAGAGTATGAATAGAAATAACAAAAACATTAATCCAGAATATAGTTCTGAATGGTCTTGTGTCTCTATTACTTGACTCAGCTTTTATCACTGAGAATTATAAAGGTTATTAATTTTGAATAAATGGCAAATGGTTCTATACTTTCCTAGGGAATAAAGTCACCAACAGGAAAGATGGGCACACATATGAAGAAAGTTTATAGCACTTAATTAATAATTTCTAACATTCTGAAATCTGATCATGTAGTACCATCATTTCCTAAAAAACTAAAGAATTTTTTCCTTCTACATAATGGATTTTCTGCTACATAACATACTGAAGTGCAATGGTACTTAAGTCAATGTAAAGAAGGAAAGACGGAACAATGAATAAATGCTTATCAGTCTCAAATATTAATCTAGATACCACTAGATCCATATATTCAAAGAAGTAATTTAAAGATAGTCTTTTAAAGTACTTGGTAAATTTTAGCAGCTATTAATAAGATAAGATATCATATGTCAACTATTCAACTGATTATTAACTGCTGCTGCTGCTGCTGCTGCTAAGTCGCTTCAGTCGTGTCCGACTCTGTGCGACCCCACAGACGGCAGCCCACCAGGCTCCCTAGGATTCTCCAGGCAAGAATACTGGAGTGGGTTGCCATTTCCTTCTCCAGATTATTAACTACATGCAGGCTATTCTACTTTATGCCACAGCGATTAAGTCAAGGTATGGCTCCTTCTGCTCTTAAAGATCCCAAGGAGAAAAGACCAGTACTCAAAGTATCCTACGTCAAGATGCACCTATGACCATGATGAAACACACTTAAGACACATTCTGGAAGTGAAGACATGCTCCACAAAGGAGAAAGGAACTGACTTAGAGGAATGGTCCACATCTCAGCAGACAGAGGTAAAGAGGTAAAGATAACAAAACTTCCATATAAAAAAATAATGGCAAAATAAAAAGCATGAGGCATATTTAAGAAGGCAGAGTCTGTGTGAGAAGGAGAACGAAAGACAAAGACAGAAGGAGATGGAGGGGATGGGCTAGTACAGAGGTCATGTCCATGGAATAATTCTCAAAGGATAATCTAACAAGTGACAGGAGTGGAAGATGGAATTCCAATCTGAAGGTCTACTATATACTATGTGCTGGACCTATATGCTAGACCTTAGGCCATGTCACTTCACTCTCTCAATAACCTGATGAGGTAGAGAGCATTATCCTCACTTTATAGATGAGGAGACCAAGGCTACCCAGGTGAGTGATTTCCACATCACATACCTAAAAAGTGAACAAGCCAGACTAGGAATCTAGAATACCTAGGGCCAAGGCCCCTCTTTTAACACATAGTTAACCGATACAGGAAATCAGGGCAAAATTAAATATGTCTCTGGCACTGCCCCGGGGACTGAGGATACCATGGTTTTGTTAAGAGAAATAGAGAAACCAATGGAGGAATAGCAATTTCTGAGGCAGCTTGATAAACTCGTTAGCAGGCAGCTGAAAAGGCAAGCCTGGGGCTGGGAGCAGGTTAGGGATAGGAGTCATGGCCTCAAGAAGAAGACAGACGAAGCTAAGTGGGGCCTGAGACTATCAAGAGAGGGGCTATAAAGAGACGAGAGGATGGATGACCAAGCTTATCCTTCAGGATACAATCAGGCAAAACATGTAAATTAGGAAAAATTCTTAAAGTGCTTAAGATAGTGAAACAGTGTCCAAGACTCCACTGCATCTACTACATAATTTGCATTGTATATCATAGCTGTAATCTACAAACTAACTGTGAGGAAACAGACTCTACTCGCACATGGTTTATAGATTTCCAGTATATGATTATAGATCTTCAATGACATGTATTCATATTTTCACCTAACCTGGGAAATGCTGTTCTCCCTTTCAAAAACCAGTGTCTAAACTTTACAGCAAAGTTCACAAAAATATGCATGTCTAAATTTAAGTTTAAAGCAATAAAAATAGACTCACATTAGTTGCCTTCCCTCGAAGTGTAATTTCTTCACAAGAAGGATGTTTTCTAAGAGAAAAGAAACTACTTACCTTGAACTTATATATCAGTATCATGAGTTGAACTATTATACAAGTGGCCTAACCCAGAACTGACTAATCATTAACCTACTAATGACTAACCTAACTAACTAATCATTAAGTTAGTTTTACACAAATACCAAAATCTGTGCCCCAGTCCCATTTATTCAACACACTTTCCCCAAAGACCTATTTGTAAGGCACTGTATGAGGTGACAGGAACAAAAACAAGAAAAGTCACGCTCCCTGGTTTCTGATAGAGTCAGAGAGAAAGAAAATTTCAATAGCATTTTTCACAGAAATAGAAAAAAACTACCCTAAACTTTATATGCAACAACAAAACACCCTCAAACAGCCAAAGCAAACTTCAGAAAGAAGAACAAAGCTGGTAGCACCATACTTCCTGGTTTCAAACTATAATACAAAGCTATAACAACAAAGCTACAGTAAACAAGACAGCATGATATTGGCATAAAAACAGGCACATAACAGGGGAACAGAATATAAAACCCAGAAATAAGATCATGTTCATAGTCAGTTAATTTTTGACATCAATGTCATGAACACACAATGGAGAAAAGATAGCTTCTTCAGCAATGGTGTTGGGCAAACTGGATACCCATGTGTAAAAAATGAAAGTGGTTCTGTATCTTACATCAAACACATGAAAACTAGAAGAAAACAAAGGGGGGGAAGCTCCCTAACACTGGTTTTGACAATGATTTCTTGGATGAGACACCAAAAGCAAAGCCAACAAAGTGGGTCACATCAAACTAAAGGACTTCTGCAGAGCAAAGAAAACAAACTGGAAAGACAGAATGAGAGAAAATATTTGCAAACCATGTATTTGATAAGGGGTTTATACAAAAGATGCAAAGACCTCATTCAACTCAAAAGCAAAAAAGCAAATAATCCAATTTTTTTTAAATGCAAAGTACCTAATCAACATTTTCCCAAAGAAGACATACAAATGGCCAATATGTAGATGAAAAAGTGCTCAACATCACCAATCCCTGAAGGTACAATGGATAAGAATCCGCCTGCCAATGCAGGCGACAGGGGTTCAATCCCTGGTCTGAAAAGATACCACATGGCACACAGCAAGTAAGCCCATGTGCCACAACTACTGAGTCTGTATGCTGCAACTACTGAAGTTCTCTTGCCTAGAATCTGTGCTACGCGATAAGTGAAGCCACCACAATCAGACACCCATGCACTGCAAGGAAGAGTAGCCCCTGCTTGCTGCAACTAAGAAAGCCCAGTGCAGCAATGAAGACTAAGAACCAAAAAAAAAAAACTTACTGAGATTAAGTACTTAAATCCTTTCAAACATGATTGGACATCCAAAGGTCCTAGGTATCACAGTATCACAAACAAGAATGAAGATCACAAACATAAAACAGGTTCAGACTTATTCTGGTTGTTTGTAAGATGTTATTAGGGAATTTTTGAATAGATAATCATCCCTAAAGATTGTTGGAAGAAAGTGATGTTTAGTAAAATATTCTAACTCTGATTGGGTCTAGAGTCCAAAGTGACATAATTTTCTAAACTATTTCAACATATGTAAAATGTCCAAATGTAATACACTTAGTAGCTCTTCTCTAATTTATGACGATATACACTACCATTGTTAAGTACTGCTTAAAAAGTATTTGCTTTTCCTGGCAAAACTGAGAACCCAGTTTGCCATCATAACATTTAAGTTACCACACACAGTCTTTGACAAGATTTCGTTCAAAGCAAGCTCTTCAACACAGAGCCACTAAAGCACAATAAACCCTTTAAACAACACATAGATAAAAAGACAATGAATAAAATTTAACCTAGATAATTGGTTGGACAGCAAATATGTTTGCTCCATGTTATATCCTAAGCCCTGAAGTTAGGACATTTCCAGATGTCCTTGGCCTCTGGCACCAGCTGGATGCACTGCATCCAGGGTCAGGCAGGGTCTAGCTATAAACAGCCATCAGAATGCCAGCTTGGAAGTCCCTGCCAGAGCCCTGTCTCTTAACACAAGCCAGGAGTGGGGCTCAGAACAGGGACTTGCTATCGCATAATGTAGCTGGGAGAAAGAAAGGAGGCTTACTGAAATTTCCAGTGAAACAGGGAGCTCTGTCCAGCCTCTCCCATTATCACCCATCAGAATGCAGGATGCCCATCTCCACTTACAAGCCAGGACCAGGAGGAGGCATTTCAGTCACTAGCTTTTCAGCTTCTTCAGACACTGTAATCCAGGGCGTTACAGAGCTAGGACTGTCTGGAATGAAGAAGGTAAGTAGGAGTGACAGGAGAAGCAGAGTCCAGACCCAACCAGACCGGCTGGATGATGGAAAAAACAGACAACAACCTGACTGGCTGCCCTCCTGCAGTCCCACTCCCACTGGTCTCTGGTGTGTAGTGAACATTCGCCAGGGAAATCAGTAATATCTGTAATTGTCCACTGCACTTTGTTGCAATGAATATTGGAAAAGATATTTAAACATGCATTTTCAACAGATGTCTAAAGTTAAGTATGATTTTACTACTGGTTCTCAGAACTAATTTTCCCCCATAGGAATGTACCACTCTTTTTTTAAATTTTTTTAAAGAATCTCAGTGGGCACATAAAAGTTGATATAAAGAAATCCACTTTATAGTTCACTCTAGACAAATCTATCTCTTTACATATTATCTGACTCTTGGTAGCTGGCTTCCTCTTGCATGCCTGCAAGTCTACTAAACTAGTGTGAAGAAAAATAGCATAAAATTACATCTTTATATGCCCCAATCCCTTAGATAGAGTAGTTAATATACATTACTTCCCTTCTTTAATTCCCTATTTTCAGATAAATCAAATTCATACAGAGTAACAGCTTAAAATTAATTTGAGTATAAAATTTCATTAATATTTATAGGACAGTTGTGTTCCTCAATGTTTATCTTCTAATAACAGAGATTTTTTTCACCCAAAAATGGAGATACAAATTTCAAATAAATACTATTATTCATTTTTTATAGCCAGATGCTGAGGCAATGGAAGATGAATGAACTGTACCAAAGAAAGAAGGTGACTCTAAGACACAAAAGGTATTCTTTTAGTCTTGTCTTTATAAGAATTATCATCCAGGAAAAAAGCTAAAATTATCATACCCAAGAATGCAGTCACTCTGAAACAAATTTGAATATGAATTTCCAAATCTTCAAATCCTTCTTGAAAAACAGTATATACACTACATCAATTAAAATGAAATTGAAAATCTCAATTGGTAAATTGATAATTTAATACAAAGAGAAAAGACTAAATTTATTGTTTAAATCAGAAGTTTTATAAACCATCATGTCTCTCCCTCAATCAGTTAAAATTAGATACCTCAAGTAAAATTTGCTATCTCAAAAATCACTAATCTTCACTAGTCTCTCATCTCTTTTATGATTCTGCTAAAGTCCTCTTTAAAAATCTTTCAATTTCACATCAATAAAACAGAAAATACCATATTTAATAACTGAAATTAAAAGTTGTCTCTAAATTCTATTTCTAAAGAGACATCAATTTACTGCCCCGAATGGTTTGGTGTGGGAATATTTATTATTTTGTTTTGTCTTGAAGCTTTTCAGCATTTACGTTTTCTAAAGTCATTTCTTCATCATATTAGGTTTAGCACCTTAATATTTATCCTAACATTATAAGGATACAAGAGTAGCACCCAGCTATATCAGTGATAAACACTAAAACTCAATTTCCTCCACAGAAGGAGGAGAGTGGTTGAGTAGGCTTTTTTTTTAACGTTACAATTTACCCATATAGCCCAACAAATTAAATAAAGCCCATGAGGAAAACGGACCCAAAGTGATAAATCAGGCATTCATTCACGGCCTGGTACCCGCACATCCGTGCACTTGGGACACAGCCGCTTCTCCCGCGTGGGGACAGAGCACTGAAAGGCCCGTCATCCCCACACCGCCGCGGGGACGCGACTGGACCGAGGGCGCCTCAGCGGAGCCTCACGAGAGCCTCAGAGGAGCCTCGGCGGCCACGCTCCAAGAGAAAGCCAGCACGCGGGTAGGACATTAGGTTCTGAAACCAACATTTGGGGTTTTCCTCTTTGTCCTTTCCCCAAAGCTCTCGTGCGCTACAGAGGAGCTGTACTTGGCCTGAAATGCCCAGAGCGAGGTGGGGAGGTGGGGGCCCCAAGCTTGGAGCCGCGCGGCTTCGGAGAGGAAATGTCCCCCTATTAGTGGAGCCTCTGGTTCTCACTCAAAGGCCAGGCCTGAGACGCCCGAAGACAGCCTAAAGGAAAATTAGGAAGTACCCTGGAGCAGTGTTCTCAACCTTCACCACAACATACATTCAGTCACTTTCCACACAGAACCGAACTGACTGAAAACGTTACTTCTGATACAGCGTCTGGTAACTCTTCAGCACATTCGGTCACAGAATCCAATATTCCACCGAAAAAGCTGACGGGCCTTCCTCGAGGAGCTGAGTTCCCGCCTCTTGCTCCATGCGGGGAGGAGAGGGGGACACCGGGGTCCCGGCGGCCGCGCTCCAACGCCGGGTCCACACGCGGCCGGGTGAGGCGGCCCCCAGGCCGGGCCGGCTGGTCAGCACCGGCCTCCCAGCCCCTGACAGCGCACTGAGCGCTCCACGACCTCCCAGGACAGCACCTCGGACAGCCCGAACACCTGCATTTTAATAACCCGCGAGAAAACCTCCTCTGTTACTCTGTAGTAGGTCCACAAGGGTCCCCTGCACACCTTCTGCTGGTCGTCAAGGATGGACGCTGGCCACGGGAGGGCGCAGAAAGAGAGACCCCAGGACAGTCTACACCTGGAGCTACAGGCAGCGCGGCTGTCAGGCGCCAGGGAGCATGCGCAAGACGCCGGCCACGCCCCTTCTCGGGCCGGCTATACCTCGAAGCCAGGAGACATGGCAACAGTGCCAGGATGGATTATTTGTACGTGCACACACCCCTGCTTAGTGTGTCCACACGTGCTTTTAAAGGAAAATATTTCTGAAACAAGTATCACGACAGCAAGTGAGCTCTGTGGCAAGCCATGTTGAGGGGGGAATTCGTGTACACAGAAAGACCATGGTCACAAGTCATTTTCAGATGTCTGCATAGAAAATAAAATGCACGAAATCACATTTAAATGAAGTGACTTCCATGATGCTTGCAAAATCGACTGCATTTAACTTGCAAATAATATAAACCACTCAAAAGAGATCACAGAGTGTAGACAGTTCTTGTAGCTGTTAATTACATTTTAATGTCTGTGACAATTCTGTTTATGTATTGGACAGCCTGTAACCCACAGTTATGTACATATTCACATAAATTACAAAGATATTTATAAGGTAGCACACTTGGGTCAGACCTACAAATTAAATGTACATATTTATAACCTAAAGAGAGATTCTGGGTAAACATGGCAGATTCAACACACATCTACTATCATCCTCTCCTAAAAACAAAACCGACAGTACAGTTTGCTTTTCATTTGTTTGTTTTTATAAAACAAACTCACAAGAATAGGAACAAAAACAGCAACAAAATTGTGAATGCAAAAACAGATGGACAAGTACACACTGACTAATTTAGCTAACACAGTTTGACAATGTAGAGTCTTCACAAGACTTAGAAATTGGTGGTATCAGATATCTTGGAGAGCAAAGAGGTGGTGTGCTGGGGGATAGGGGTGGGGGTGGGGAAGGTTAGTGAGCTGGTGCCTAAAACCAGGAGCAAGAATTAAAAGTTGATTAAGACCTCTCCCAATAAGCACAGCACCTCTCTCAACCTAGCAGAAGTTCCGAGAACTCCCAGAAGAGGAGAAAGAGCGGTTCCAGACCATTGTGAGAGCAGTACTACAAGAATATCTACTGAATGTTGAGATACCCTCATACAACCTTGCCAAACAGTACTCTCCCCTTGGTGAATGAGACCAGCCCAATAGGAAAGATCTAACTATGTTCTGGAGTAGGGGTATACTAAATTCTCTTCAACAGCCCACCCAGGTACCCCACAGTAGAACCTACCATCAGCCAAGGCACTCAGACAACCAAGGATTACTGACAGCTGAGGAAAGTCTTCAACATGAAATCGAGGACAAAACAAAGAAAGAAAAAAAAAGACAAGCCAGAAGACAATGAAATGATGTAAAACAGAATACAGTCATTAATATTTCAAAGAAATAAAAGAAAATAATCTACCCTGAAACAAGAACAGGACTCTAATAAAACAACAAAGAATTTTAAAAAATGACAGGAAAAAAATAGGAAAGAGGAGGAAAAGGGGAGAAAGGAAGGGAGGGATTTTGAGAGGACTAGAGAGAGCTTTGGAAATTAAAAACATAAAGGAATGAAGAACTCTTCTAGAAATGGAAACAAAATGACATAAAAAATAGTAGAAAAGATAAGAAAGTAACAAATCCAATAAGTCCAATATCAGATGAAAAAAGTTATAGAAAGGGAGAAGAGTAAAAATGAGGGCAAGGGAGATCAAAGAAATTAATTCGATTTTCCATGATTGAAGGCATGCACAGGGCAGTGGATAAAAAGGGACCCGGATGAAACTGAAGGACACTGGAGGGGAAAAGGCCTCAGTGACGCTAGGCAGTAGAGAGTTATCTAGAGGTCAGGAAGCAGGAAGAATGGCCTGAGACTTCAGAACCACAGCACTGGGAGCTAAATGACAGGTAAGCAACTGTGTCAAAATTCTGAAGGAAAATGATTTCCAGAATTCTATTCCCAGTCAATCTTTAAGTCATTAGTTCAGTTCAGTCCAGTCACTCAGTCGTGTCCAACTCTTTGCAACCCCACAGACTGTAGCATGCTAGGCTTCCCTTCCATCACCAACTCCCGGAGCTTACTCAAACTCATGTCCATTGAGTCAGTGATGCCATCCAACCATCTCATCCTCTGTCGTCCCCTTCTCCCACCTTCAATCTTTCCAAGCATCAGGGTCTTTTCTAGTGAGTCAGTTCTTCCCATCAGATGGCCAAAGTATTGGAGTTTCAGCTTCAGCATCAGTCCTTCCAATGAATATTCAGGACTGATTTCCTTTAGGATGGACTGGTTGTATCTCCCTGCAGTCCAAGGGACTCTCAAGAGTCTTCTCCAACACCACAGTTCAAAAGCATCAATTCTTTGGCACTCGGCTTTCTTTATAGTCCAACTCTCACATCCATACATGACTACTGGAAAAACCTTAGCTTTGACTAGACGGATCTTTTCGGCAAAGTTATGTCTCTGCTTTTTAATATATTTAATATGTTTTTAACATGTAGTCTAATATGTTTTTAATATGTTGTCTTTAAGTCATGTATGAGGGTAAAATAAAGACATTTTTCATAATTCAAGATCTTAACATTTTACTTCCCTGCACCATTCTTGAGAAAGCTACTAGAGGATGGGCTTCATCAGAACAAGAAACATGCAGGATCTAGGAAGCCAAAGATCCAGAGGGGTGAAGGGAAACTCCAAGATGAAAGTAAAGGGACACCCTGGATTACAGGTGTACATGAGACACAGACGGGACCTGAGAGACTGGAGTAAGGTAGAGGTTCTAGAAGAGATATCTCTAGAAGAGAAAATGGATAATGTACCTGTTGGATCTGAATATCTTACAACAAAAGATGGACAGTTATAACTGATAAAAAATTTTAAATGGAGTTATAAGTATATGCAGATAATTCGAGAAAAATAAATTATTAACTCCAAGAAAAAGAACTGTGTAGAAAAGGATAACAGTAGTTTACTACATGGCTCTTCGCTGCACAGTTCCCCAATCTCAGTAACATAAACAGAACAGTGATCAAATCAAAATCATAACACAGCTATTTTGGGAGGATGAGCTGATATGAAGGACTCACGCTTGTGGTGAGGACAGGGTAAGAAAACGAGAATGAAATTGTCATCTTCCAGAAGAAATCAACAGATAAATCTTAAAACTGAAAGTAGCAATTCAAGTATGTTATTCAAAAATATGGAGGCATCCTGGAAGAATCATCTAGCAGAGTTCAAAGTGGCTGCCTCTGGGGAAGGCAAGTGGGGGAAAGGAGGCAGTGACTACTGTTTTTGATGGCCAGTCTGGTAGAACCACTGACTTTGTAAACCATTTACATCTATAACCTTGATACGAATAAAAACTTTTTAAAAACTAGGCTAAAAGAAAAAAGACACAAGCGGAAAAGATGTACAGTATCATACACCAAACAAATTTAAAAGCCATCCTTTCTATATTACCATCACTTAGAAGCAAGCTAAAAGCCCAGGGGAGGCGTTGAGGGTATACTCAGTGCTCAAAGCACACTTCTGAAAGACAAGATAACAATTTGTCAGAGAGTGCCCTCTCCTTATCTCCCTCAGAGGGCTGCAAGATTATTAATCTTCAGGACACAAAGAAGTGGAAAACTACAATTCCCAGTATACCCTGCAGCCCATTCAATTACTGTAAGTACATGAAGCTTTGCTATGAGGGAGAAGATTAATTTTAAGAAAATATAGAACTAGTTCTCACAGGCCATTTCTAGCCGATTGTGTTCTACAGACATAATTTTTCCATTCTCTACTTGAAGAAAAAAAGGATAGAAAATAAATCATCTGTTGGGGTCGAACATTATTTTTTAGTTATTTCAAAGAAAAATTCAAGATGATGGCACTGAAAGTCTAGAAACACAGAATGTTCGAGCAGAAAGAAACTAAGAGGTCGCAGAATCTCTTCTCCTCTCTTCAAGCTCCGTGTATCCAGTTGTTCAGTTGAAGAGTTCAGGGCTCAGAGAGGTTCAGTGCCCAACCAACATGCTTGGAAAATGCAGAATCATGAGATCAAAATGATTCACTTATCCATTCAACAATTTAAAATATATTTTTGGTAATTACTATATGTAATTCAATCACAGAACGGGGATAATCACAAACCCAGGTTCCACTTCCTGTTTTATATTTTTGTTAAGTCACTTAATATTTTAATTTGTTCAACTTTCCCATCTGTAAAATAAACATACTGTATTTCACAGGAAAGTTTATGAAAATAGAGTGAATATGTTTAAGATTCTAAAAGGAAAAAAGATACAAAACACTCTACTACCCTCACTTATACACAACTAACACAATCATCTCAAACTCATTATATCCAAAATCAAACTCCTCCTTCTCCTCAAAACCTGTCTCTCCTTCTGTATTAAGGCTCTGGGTTAACGGTCCCCAGATCTTCTCTTCCACTCAAACCAGGGAATCTGGAATCATCTAACACCCTCCTCTCCCATCCCGCACCTTCATACCACAATATAATCAATCTTCACGCCATACCTAGCTTACCTTCCATATAGATTTTGTCTCAGTCTCTTCAAGCCACAACAGTAATACCATAAACCAGGGGGCTTATAAACAACAGAAAGTTATTACTTAGTTCTGCAGGTGGGGAAATACAAGGCACCGGCAGATTTGATATCTGGTGAGAGCCCACTTTCTGATTTATAGAGAGTTGTCTTCTCACTGTGTCCTCATTGACAGAAGAACATACTAGAGAACACTCTGGGATCTTTTTTATAAGGGCACTAACCCCAATTCATGAGGGCTCTACCCTCATGACCAAATTACCTCCCAAAGCTGCCACCTCTTAAAATCATCACAGTGATTTCAAGATATGAATTATGGGGAGACAAAAATACTCAGTCTCACCCCCTTCCTTTTTATCCTCACATCAACTAGGGCCTCAGTTTATTGTGATCTTTTGTGTAGCTAAACTCAGAACAGATCATTCCCTATCTCCAGGTTTTTTCCCTTTAAATCCTTCTTCCCCACCAAGCAGCAGACAGAAAATGACCTACCTGAAATGCTAATTTCAAAGAGCCACCCCCTCCTCCTCCTTAGAACTAGAAAGGCTCCACACTGCTTTACAGGATCAAGTAAAGCTCCCCAACTTGGCATTAAGAGTTCTCCATGACTAGCCCACCTCCAGTATCATCCAAAGCAAGGGACCAGCAAGCAGCTACGCAGAGGTCCCGGTAACAAGCAAGAGTGGCTGGCACCGCACAGCACTCCCCACCGCACCTGTACGCTATTCTTTCTGTCAGAGACACAAGTCCTACATTTTTTTTTAAATGGCTCTTATTCATCTTACAAAACTTGGCTCATCATCTGATCAGAATCACCACCTTCCAAGATTACAGGCTCATCGAGGTTGGAAAGTAATTTAGTCACCACTTTCCACTGCCAGGGTCCAGCACCCAGGTGGACACACAGGAGGCCAGCAACAGCATGCCAACTCAAGGAACAGTCTACATTCACTGCCCCCTTCTTCATTCACTCCTCAAACAACTGCAATTTAGTTTTCCTAAAAATCACAGAGGAAAAAATTTCTAGCCACTTCGTAATCCCTGTTTCTTCTTGACCCTTCTCAGCATGGGGCATTGCTGGCCACTCCGTTCTCCTTTTTACGGGACACCCGTCTCTTTCACAACCCTGACACTCCTCTCGCCGCCCTGTCTTCTTTGCTGTACTTTGTCTCCTCTTAGCCACTCACCCCTTAAGTGCTAGGGTTCCCCTGGTTTGTCCCCAGTCCCCTTTCCTTTTATTCCTTCGGCAAGGCAGCTCCTTTCCTATGGCTTCTACAATGGACCTACAATAGAGATTCTCAAGATTCTCAAGCAATTACACAGGGTCTAGGACCCACTCTAGATAAATTAAAACAAACTCTCTGGGGGAAGGATTCACCGTAGACACTTGTTAAAAGCCCCCACTTGATTCTAAAAGGATGCCAGGGCTCTGAAGCACTGAGCCACACACTGACTTAAAAATAGAACCTCAAATTTTCTCAACATCCACAATCCCCAGACCCATATTTGCAACTGCCCACAGAACACTCCAGTTTCCTGCAGACTCCTTGCATAAAACTAAAGTCGATACCTCCCCTCAGATCAGCTCCTTCTCCTAGATTTCTTTATTTTTATACTGACATCTACACAGGTGCCCAAGTTACAAGACTTGGAGAACCATCTTAAAACCTTTCCCTTGCCTCACCTGATACTCAGTTACTAAGATCCATGAGTTCAACTATTAAAATACACCTTAGGCAGCCACTACCCCTCAAGGCCTAAGTAGGGTAACTTCCTTGTTATTCACCCTTCTTCCAGGTTCCCAGTCCAGTCTACTCTCCACACCACCACCAATCATCTTTCTAGACACAGACTTCATACTTACTCCCCAGGTAAAACTTCCTACAAAAAGAGAAAGCTCTCCTATTTAGATATGGTAATGCTCAAATTCCTTGGAGCGGTGTATAAGACCACTCACATTCATAGCCTTTCTGTAATCTACTTTCCCAATCCAGACTTCCTGACATATTCTCCAGCATCTTTAGCCCTGAGAGAATCAGATTACTCTCCATCAACATACCAGTCAAGTTTAGGATTTAAAACATTTCCACTGTCAAGAATATAAAACACATACATACACACACACCTGTTGTTCTCACTAAGTCTAGTTCAAATGCTACCTTCCTTTCCTGTAAAGACTTCATACTCTAGCTTTCATAGAATCAATATCTCCCTCACCTGTGATCCCCACAGCTCTTTTTATAAACCTCTATTATACTAATTACCACACTACGTGAGGTTGTTGACAGACCTGCTCAAAGGCTCTTCAACTGTTCTATAAGGGCCTAGAATGTATATCTTTTTCAAAACCAAGTTTTTGTTATATTAGAGAAAGTATACAATGCTGGTTGCACAAAAGGCAAATACCTTGGCACAAAAGGGGTGCTTAAATAGACCAAAGGCTTTTTCCTAAAGAGACTCAGGTTATCATAGTCTAGAAACAAAATAGCAGGGAAAAAAAGATTTCTGTTTTAAGTTCTCTGTTCTCACTATGAGAAATATAGAATGCTGTCCCTCAAAAATCAATTATTGACATCTTAACTAAATATCTTTTGTGGGAGTTACTGAAGGCTCCATTAAACGGAAGTTAAAACTATCATTTAGCCAACTGAAGACTGAAATTCTTTTTTTCCCATGCAATAATTCCCAAGAAAATGAAAGGGTAAAACTATTGTCTTCATCTTGGTATAGATGTTAGATAATTAACTTACAGGAAGAACAAAATTTACAGCTCTGGACTACAGTAATCCTATCATTTTTTCTTACTACTTTTTTATTGGCATAAATCCCACTTTTTTTTAATGGTCCTCTTGTTCCTGACTATTAGAAATTATTGGCAGTTTACACTAACAGGCTTCCGTCTTATTTCACTTCCAAATCCTATTGTGGCTGTTCATTCCAATCAAAACCAAAATCAATCAATTTTTAAAAGATTAAAAAAAGGGACATTAAAAAATAAATTATGCAAGCAATCTAAAATCCTTCCAATATTATCTATAACAAGATTATAAAGTTAAATCATTAAATCTATTCTATACTAACTTTAGAAAATGAAATTTGAGAATACAGCATTAAAAATTGTTAAGAAAGTAAAGTCTGCCTAAGAAAATGCATCCATAAATAGAAATGTTTCTATTCATATTCATGTCACTTATACAATGGACTTAGTCACTAACTTACGGAGCAGAGAGGTTAAATTCTGAATCCTTTTATGGTTTATCAGATTCTCAGATTAGCGTCAGCACCATGTTAAAAACAGTCTTTCCTGGTGCCCCCGCCCTTTAAAAACTAGAATAAGACCACATGGCTAAAACAACTCCTGCTGCATGCAATTATATAACTAGACAAGAAGGGTGCGAAAGTTTGAATGAAAATATTAGAAGTGACAGCTTTCCACCTTCGTCTTTCTGTGCCCTCTCCAAACTGCAGGGAGCAGATGGTAATTTTCAAGCACATTTAGACCAGGCTTGGAAGGACGACTCTGTGATAAAGAAATAACTGCACATGCAAAAAAACCACATGTTTTGCAACCTACAGTTTTTTAATCTAGAAAAACTTTAGTCCCGGTTAACACAAACGGAAAAGCTGCCATACACATGGTTCCATATAAAACACTGGTGTATAAATTATAAAAAATAAAGTTCCAACAGTTTCTTTTTCACATTTGCACTACAACATGCCAGTTAAACACTGGAATGTTTAAGAAAAAACAATCGAAAAACTAAAATCTAAATATTATTTAAGTTACCAAAGAATACTACCTCTGAATCCACTTGCGGCCAGTGGGTGGCAATGCCAATGGCATCAACACAGGTGCTGCTCTCCAGCACATCCTCACATCAGGTTTAAGGCCAAAGGTTTAAAAGGATAACAGAGAAGGAATAAAGTAGACATTGCTGATTCATTTATATTTCAAATGGAAAACTGACTACTGTGTTGATAAGAACAGAAAGGAATAGAAAGCTATTTGCCTCTTTTTCTCTTCAAACCAAAGTAAAAAAAGAAAAATGAAAATGAAAGCCCTTTCGGAACAGGTGACCAGCACCTTGATCATGAGTCCTCAGCCCCTCTCTCACTTTCAGGTCCACCTCCAATTTCCATTTCAACTAGAAATTTCAGGAAAAAAAGCCGTCCCTCACACTGAGCCCAGGGAAGCAAACAAGTCACAGAGCTGGCGAGCAGGAGAGCTTGGAGGGCCCCACGCCGGAAGTCTGGGCCCAGGCCACGGCCGCACCAGGGCCTCTCCTTCCATCCACTGGGCCACCTGTCCTTTAATTTCAAGTGGCTTATGCCTGGCGTTTCAGCTTCAAAGGGGCTACAAACTGCCTCTGTGTGGGGAGGATAGGGTTCAGACATTCCCCTCAATGTGAGTAGCAGGAACAGAACACACTTTTGTCATCAGAAAACCTAGGTTCACCTTTTGACACTTCAAAATTGTATAATCCTGGGAATGTTACTTATCCTAAACTTGAATTTCCTCATCTGAGAATGGTAATACTCGAGATGCTATTTAACAGAGCCATGATGAAGTTCACGTGAGATTACTGGTTTAAAAGCAGTTAACAAACTGTACAAATCTTACTAAGTTGATGTTCTAGTTATTGTGATTCTTTTCCATGGTGGGAAAGAGTTTTCCTCAATCACAGCTGTCACTGCAGGACACCCATAAGTTTAACATAGGCCTTTCTCAGCCATTACAACCAGAGAATAAACTAGCGAAGTCAGAGGCCCCATCCCAACCTTACATCACCAGCGCTTCAGCGTCAATCTCTCAACTGCTCAGTGTAGGTAACACATCAATCATTTTTCTGGTTTCCCCCCACAGTGTCTTCCCTTTACATTTTATGCCCCAGTTTCAACAAAATGATTGATACGCAAAGCCATGTATTTTTAAACACTGTGGTTTACTAGACCAAAGCATTTTAAAAGTTGACATTTATTTTCACACGTGTGACAATACACCTACAAAGAGAAACACATATATACATACAACGCAACAAACGGGCTATGATGTGTGTGCATACACATACGTACATGTGTTATGTGTACATATATGTACATGTGTGTGTTTGTGTGCACATATATAAGTATATATGTGTACATACCAGAGTCCCTTATAGCCATACATGTTTGAGTGTATGTAAATGTGTGTATGTGTCTATATACATACATATGTGCTATGATATATGTGTGTTCATATAACATACACACATGTATGGCTATAAGAGGCTGAGTCACTTATGATTATCCAGTCTACAAACAAAAGCTGGTTTGTGATGCTGAGGAAGCTGCATGGCTTAGTGGTCAAGAGTCTAGAGCAGCACTGACCGGAATGAATTCCAGCTTCTTCACTATAGGTACTGGGGAAAGTTACTTATTAATCTCTCCAGGCCTCAGTTTCATCATCTATAAAATGAGACAGTATATACCTCACAGAATTGCTATGAAGCTGAATGAGTTATGTTAAATGCTAAGTACAGCATATGGCACACACTGGGGGATTTTAAGTGTTTATATTAACATTATTCAATGTGTCCTAAAAAGTGTAGTTACACAATCATCATATACACATGTACATATGGTTCTATGCATTCAGGCGACCTTTAAACAACATGAGGTTGGGGCACTAAAAATCCATGTATATAACTTTACAGTCAGCCTCTGACCCTGCAGTTCTGCATCCAAAGATGCAAGCAACTATGAAGCATGTAGCACTCTAGTGCATATTTAGTAAAAAAAAAAAAAAAAAAATCTGCATATAAATAGACCTGGGATTTCATATCCGTGCTGTTCAAGGGTCAACTATATTGCATGTATTTGTTGAAGCATACACACCTTTCCATACAGTATCTGCAATAAGTTCATTTCAGTTAACATTAGGTTAATGCATACTGAATGTTTATCCTATACTGAACACTGTTTTAAAAACGCGATAATATGTTTAAACTCGAACATGTTTAAACCTCATAACAGCCCTACAAAGAAACTGAGGTGCAGAATGACTCCACAACCCACTGTCTTATCAACTACTGGCCACCAGTTTACAGGAACACATTTATAATTTCAGTGTATGAAAACAGTAGATTATATACTCGAAATTTTTCCTTATGAATTTGATAACAGAAAAATCACTATAGTCTATACTGTCATAGTGGTATTTTCAACAGTTCTTTTTCACAAGAGTACTACAACATCTCTAAACATCCCAAGAATAAGAGAGCAATCAGCTAGTTCCTATATTCTAGAGCTAATTTCAATTTCTCTAATATAAATCAACAGATTCTATATTCCCATCCCTAATTGTGGTATTTTAAACAATAAATACACACACACATACACACACATGGACACACACCTCAGATTTAGGACTCCATTCAAAATAATGAACTGTTTTGGTAAACTTAAAGCTTCATTGCTTTAATCAGTTTTCATACGGCTAACTTATTGTTTGGCTTGATTATTAATATTTCATCTTAATATAATTATAAAAGATTATTTTACAACTTTTATCAGAAACACTGCTTAAAAATATGATATTCTATCAAAACAGAGAAGCTAAAAATAAAAGTAAACTTGTAGTTTGATCAAATTGTTATTCATTTATGAAATATACACCAGTTAAACTAGGGCATATGAAACACACAGAAGTAAAGATACAGGTCTGTGTGTTGCAATCAAGATGCTCTAGTTTAACATACACCTTCCACAAAAGAAATACTCTATATTTTACAGAACATAAACTTGTACCCACTTGTATACAGCAATGCTTTTATAGCTAAAGTTCACTCAGCGTCAATTCTGGTTAAATCCCCAGCTTTGGAAAATCAAAGAGCAATTTGCTCACTAACTTGCTTTTAAAGTATCATGAATACCCTTTGAAAATCATTGCTAATTCTTAATAATAACTTAGATAATGTTACAAACTTGTTCTTCCAAAATTGGACAGTATTCCTAGTCTTTTTGACCTATATTCAGTCATCCCTTCGTGTTAAATTAAGTTGACACCAGTAGTGTTATTACAGAGTGGATTTTAACTTTAACACATACTTTCATCCCATATGAGAAGCATCCACCCCACTCACTCCTGCCCTGGGCTAGCAGTTTATCACAAAAGCCTTATCAAAGTGGCCCAAGTGGACAAAAACCGTCTAGCGGTTAACTGGAAGTTAACAGGACAAAGCAATGAAACAAACAGAAGCCCATGTTACCAGCTAACATATTCTGTTCATTTAGTCTGATGCTCATGTTTTTGCTTTAATTATTTATGGTAATTATAGCAGTTAATGTGCTGTAACACTTTCACAAAAGAAATGAACTCAATATAATAAAACCTTCCGAAATCTTTCAATATTTCATCCACGCCCAACACACTCAAACACAATAACCAGACTGCAATGCATTAGCTCATTTCCAGAGTCTGAAACTATTAGCCATTTACCAGATCCAGGGGAGGAGGTGGCGTGCGTCCTCAATCATTTGATCAGCAAGATCTAAAGCAGTATCGGGGATAGAATGGTCTAGATGCTCCCAATCCTGAGACAGTTTGATCAATTTTGAGATCTCTCTCAACATCTGCATTGGGTCTGAAGAAGCTATTTAATAAGCCTGGACAAATGAACCAGACACTCAAATCTTCAGCACGTTCTGATACTCCATCATCACCTAACTCCTGCCTTCCATCCTCTCAAAGGTCCTTAAACTGCATTGGATATGGGTGGTAGGGTCCTTAATTTTCTGAATTTCATGGAAAAATCTCCAAATAAAAATCAATAATCACTCAAACCCAAAGAAAACAGCTGTTTCAAGTTCATTTGAGCTCCCTTTGGGAACTATGTTCGATCCTTAGCCAAATAAATAGAAAAGGAAAGGAAAGAAAACAGAGGGAAGATAGGGTACTACTTATAAGGTAGCTTTGGTTCATAAAAGACACTTGTTAACGTCACAATTCAAAAGTCACTCAAGAACCATGATTTTGAAAACATAACGTTTTTCATACACACACAAAAACATGTTTTTCAGTTAGTTCTACCAGTGAATTCTTCTTTACAAGTATCATCTCATTTAACCCTAATAAAAATCATACTATGGAGGCAGATTAATACTAACACACCTAACTTACAGATGCAGAAAACATCTCCCAGAAGTTAACGGTGAGCTTGAGAGCTCAAAAGCAAACAGCAGAGAGTACGTGTGTCACAAAAGTGACATGATATAAAACAAGAACAACTGTGTTGGCAACTCAGAAGAAACAGGAGTCAAGAAACTTGGGCATTTTCCACCACAGAATGCCCAAATGGAAGGAGAAAGAAGCATACTTCTAGCAGGTTCCAGCCATACGCTACCTCAACCTCAACCCACAGGGTGATCTGGAGGTAAAGCCTCCCTGGAAAGGAAGCTTGGGCCCCAAACTGACCATCTTAACGATCTACCATTATGGTCCATTTTCATGCCCAGGGCAGAAATAAAGCCCATTCTCAGACACTCTGAATTATAAAATGACAAGACTGTCTCAGAGAATATATCTAAGTATTTCAAGTCACTTTCACACAGGCTTTTATCTATAGTCTCACAACACAGTACAATACAGTCTGATTTAAGGACTATAATTCCAGTGGGCTAATTAGGACTTAACACACAGAGCTAAGCCTGGAATTCTGAAGTTCTAATTCTTAATCCAGTCCTTAAACTCTATAAGATTATAAAGTACCACTCTATACCATGGTCCTGGTAATTCCACCCGTCAAATAGATTACCTATTGTGCAAATGATGTGTATGGTACATTCCTCAAGGTAACACTAAAAGTTTCTGGGCACTCTCCCTCCTATCAGCATTGTAACAGGATCCCCTGCATTTTACAGTAAGCTCACGAAGGCCTAAGCAGATTTGGGTTTTCAAACCTAAATTTGTTTGGTAAACTTCCCCTGCTCCCCCAAAATGGGAAGGAAAGACATTAAGTATAAAACTAAACCATAAATGAAAAGAAAGAATCTTGTCTCTGGGAACGCTAATTGACTATATCAGAAAGCTCTATAACACAATAAAACATAGCTCACAGGCACAGGAAAATATAAGTCATTAGCTATTAATAGAGCCAGAGAGTCGATTGTCGTAATTAAATCATAGTTTAATCTTCTGTATAATCCTATGAGTTAGTCTTGACAAGTTTCCTTGTGGTCAGTTTTGGAAAAACATCTGCTAATGGTAAAATTTTTGGTTCTGAGAGGGAAAAATTACATCCTTCTGGCTGGAAAAGAGTCATAGGCTAAGTAGACTAATTCTTATGAAAACATTATATTAATGAAGTGCAATAACTCACTCTCAATTTTTTTTAAGTTAAAAGAGGTGTTAAACACAGACACAAGTTTATGAAAGCTACTACAAATTGAACAAACAAAATATCCTGATTCAAAGACGCTATATGCTTATTCCAGAGACAAAAGAACAGAAATATAACTTTCTCCAATCAGAAAGGAAATATATAAATAACAAGTATACATAAATAACAATACATAAATAAATAACATGTACAACTGAAAATGTCCCTTTTCTAGACCAACTTAACACTAAGAGATAACAATAAATCTATACTACCCTTAAACAATAAGAGGCTAATCCCAGACCAGAGGAATCCATTTACTGCCAATTTTGCTAAAGAGCATTTAAATAGCTATATTCCAAACCAGACATTTAAAAAAAAAAAAAAAAAGCCAAATCAGCTCTGAACGTGTGCTGGTGTTTTTTCATTAGTTTAGTATTCTATACGAAGCACTCCATCAGTAAATATCCAAATAAATTAACTGTGTAAGTTTACTGTACTTAGTCATCCGAGTGCTGAAGTAGTAATTTTAGCAATCTTTGCAAAATTCCATGTTACATTGTGCAGGCCCAATTCAAACCCACTCCTGACACCCTGCAGCTATAAATTATCTCTGGAGCTTGAAAGTGAAAGATAGGCCAGGTCTGAAATAGCATAACAGTTGGACAGTTCCAGCTTAGAGAAGGCAAACCCTGCAATAACCTAGATCCAGAGCCTCAGAAGGAGTCTAATTTACTGTTGGAAGAAGAAAAAATCCCTTCCAAAATATATTCCTCCTTAAAATATAGACTCTTTACTGTTATTTCTTACATAGAATATTAAAATGTGGGAGCACTAAAAGCAAATCAGAAAACAGAAGCTGTAAAATAAGAAGCAGTAAGCTGAACACTTAATAATTTTATGGTGTATGGGATGTTTCCTCCTCAGTCTCAAAAGTTCTGTGTCCCCTTTCCAGGGTCTGAAGACTTGGGAACAGTCCCTACTGCTGGGGGCAGGGCTCTGGCAAACACAGAGAGCCCAAGGTAACCAATTCTTTCCATGGGTAATAGGAGAATTCAAACACCAGAGCCTGTCCATTCTAACACAGTAATAAACTATATGACCACACAGAATGTGTATAAAATAGTGCTCAATACTGTTAGTAAATATTTGTTATATATGCAAGGTTCTGGAGATTCATACAGCACCTTGTTAGGAATCTCTGAGTGGAAGGACTACAGTGGAATTTGTACGTCTTTATACTTTTTACATTATCTGAACATTTTACAGAAAACACCTAACATCTCTCGTCAGAAAAAAAAAAAGCCACTGTC
The DNA here is from genome assembly GCF_054371585.1 of Giraffa tippelskirchi. Lineage (NCBI taxonomy): Eukaryota > Metazoa > Chordata > Mammalia > Artiodactyla > Giraffidae > Giraffa > Giraffa tippelskirchi. Next base: position 156,314,048 of record NC_137283.1, on the reverse strand, counting down.
CTTTTTGATTTTTAATTCAATATGGCTTCAAAGAAAGAATGATAAGCAAGTTTAACATCTTCAACCTGGTCAGGCAGTACCTTTCAAACATGTCTATTGAGTCCCACATCATTTGGGCCAAAAAAAAAAAAAGAACAGTTGCAACGACTGAAGCAAAACTACTTATCTGTCATGTGCCTAAAGGGATGATTTACACAATTCTTTCTACACAGAACGAATTCTGAAATACTAGGTCTAACTTCAATTTTCAGAGAGAAAAAAATCACTTAAACTTCTAGGACATTAAATATTTATCTCTGGAATTCTGCTAATTACAATGAGGAGCCACGTGGTGATTACTAAAAATGACTATACATTTAGTCTAAGAACATATTATAGTGTTTCCATCTATCCCATTCTACCTCACGTTATTTTTCATCCTTGAAGGCATTTATGTCTTGTAACTCCAATCAAACCCCCACCTGGATGAGGACAGAAATTTTCTCACACTTTGCTGAGCACTGCACACAGAAGAGTGTTCAATAAATTTCTGACCAGTAAACATTATCCACTTTCCAGATTTCCACTATCATTTGACTATAAAATCGAAAAGAACTCAAAGGCGGTGAATAAGTTCAAAACAGTTTCCCTCGTATTACAGAATTCGGAGTGGATCATAAAACAGGAGGAAATAATGCTCACACCAAATAGACAGTATTTATCATTTTACTTCTTCCCAGCCCAGGAACTGAATCAGGGTCTTCTACATTGCAGGCGGATTCTTTACCGACTGAGCTATCAGGGAAGCCCATCATTTTACTAATCATCTGTTATAAAATGAAAGCAAAATTTAAATATTCTAGACCTCATTTCCTGTAAAGAAAGGCTGTTCAATTGCAGATCAAAGACTATCTGAGAAAGTTACGTGACAAAAATTCCCATTTCCAAACAGAACTTAATCCTGGGAGATTTTTCCCTTCAAAATGCAATTTACCTAGAGTCCTATAATCTTGATGATATAGTCAAAGAATACTTCTTTAAAAAGCAGATGACAGGCCAAAGTTGAATTCCTGGGTTTTGATAGTTTTCCTCTGATTACAGGAAAAGTAGCCTCAATTCTCTGACCCTCCAATTTTACTGTCTAGGAATTTACCTTAAAGAAGTAATCTCATAAGGTCACAACTGTAAGAAAGCATCCTTTGCAAAATCATTCATCATAGTTAAATACTGAAATTAACTCAAATTCCTCATTCATAAATTTGGTTAAATAAAATGAACATATACCTATTCTAAGGAATACTGTGCAACATTATCTACATATGGATAATGGAAACAGATAGAAAATGTCTAAGATCTATTAAGCAAGGTAAGCAAGTGGTGTAGAAGAATATGTATATTCTACCATTTTAAAACTTTTACATATATCAGACTTATCTCTAAGAAGTGAGATTTCAGAGGATTTTTAGTATTTTATTTTCTATAATAAGCATTTCAAAAAATGTTTTAATGTTTTACGAAAGTAGTACTTTATAATCAGGAAAATTAAAGGAAAATAGGACTAGTGTCCCATTCGCCCCAAACTTGAAGTTTGTCATTTCCCTGGAAAGAAAGCATATCCACTTGTAGTTATATGTACCTCGTTTACTGAAAACTAATACCATGTGCTGCAACAAGACTTGGAAACGGTCTTAATTCATTAAGCCGACTAACCCTCCTGAAATTATGAATATAAAGGACATGAAAAACAGGATTACTTTTATGGATTTCCCATCCTATAAAATTAAGAATTCACAATATTAATTTACAAGAGCCACTGTACTTTAGAAACAGTTCATCCAAAAGAAAAATATGTATTCAGCTTCTTGTGAAGAATCAGTTCTGAATGAGAACACTGGAGTTCAAAATCACCAGAACTGTCATAATCAAAACACCTAAATTCACACTGACCAGAAAAAACAACAAAAAAAGGGCTCTCCAATCTAATCATAATCACTCCTACACTCTGAAGATTTTCCACCTCTGTGTCCCATCTTTTCTGTTTTCAGAAAAAGAAGTGACGGTTCCAAATGAGAAGGTGGCAATTATATACAGTGTAGTATGTAAACTGGCGCAGTTCTTTGCCCGTCAACTCAGAGACATGTAAGCAAGACATTCTCTCCCAGTGACAGGCAGCCCTGTGTCGAATAACTATGTAGGTGCTAAAACTTGTCCAGAGCTACCTGTTCAAAGACAGCTCTGCAAGGATACTTCAAGCTCTGACAGACATCACTTCGTGCAAAAACATCCACAGGAGAATTACAAAAAAAGACAGCAGTGATGTTTCAGCAAACTCAGTGTCAAAAAGGTATTCTCATGCATTTTTAATCCGCAGGAGAGAGTGAACAATTGTCCTTCAATCATCAGTGTCAGGGCCAATGACACGGTTTCCCTTCCTCCAGGTCCACACAAACTGTTACAATCGGCTTACCAATCACGCTCCTTAAGAGCTTTAAAAAGACAAAACAAGACAAAAAACTTCTCCCCTCCCTAAAACCCAAACAAATATTGGTCTTTCTTCTTCTTTTTCCCTTTCCATCAAGTGGTAAGAGAGGAGGGAGAAAATGAATGGACTGTCTGCTCTTCAGGACAGAACATACAAAGGCCGAAAGAGACTACACGAAGAGGTGTTTCAATTTGGCTCTTCTAAACCATGTAAATGCAGAAGCTTCTATGAATTAAAAATATTAAATAGCAGAATGTTACTTAAATCTTAGCACTGGGTCACAGGTCACAACTAACTGAAGTATATGGCTTGAAAATTACTTCTAATGAAAATTCTGTATCATCAGACCTCACTCCACCAAATTTAATAACAAAACTAAATAAAGCGTGACTGGCATTTTTTAAATTTTAATCCTATGGTTTCAGTGTGTGAAAAAGGACCCAGGAAAGATGGCAGGGAGAAAAGAAGATAAAAATGACTTTCTAGGTATTGCTGGGAGGAAGGGGAAGAATTATGGAAACAAATGAAAACTTCAGAAGAAACCAAGCAACAAATCAGAATAAAAAGCAACATGCACAGTTCCAAGGAAATTCTGGACATAATTTAGGAAAAATGCCACTGGACACGGAAGATCAAAACTGAATATTAAATGTCCCCAAGTTGTTGACATTTAATAAACATGTTTCACTAGGAACCTGGTGCTCAATTAATTAGTAAAAGTATATGTACTTAGGCAGCAAAGTCTCTCCCTAGCAGATGGTACAACAGGCTTGAAAAATAATGGGAAAATTTACTTCAAGTTGTCTCCTTGGTTAGTTTAACAAACATCTTACCAGAAGATATGGGGGAGGGGATTACTCTTGCATTTTTTCATTTAGGATGACAGAGCTAAGACAAGATGGCAGCAGGGCCCCCCCAAGCCAGAGAAGACCCTACCCACGGGGCCACGCCAACATCTCCCCTTGGAGCGAAGCTCCATTCCCAGGCCAGACGAGGCTATAAAAAGCCTGGCCTTTGGCCAGCTGGCAGGACCACACACCAGGTATTTTTAACTCGAGGGGGCCTGAAGATGAGGCCAACACCAGGGCGCCAAAATGTTCAGAGAAGAATAACAACCACCTCCAGCCCGGATGGTGGTCGATATGGAAGACTTTTCCCAAAAGTATCCTTATTATCAAACAGGGTTTCAATAGTGATGGAGACATAAAAAGATTACATTTGTGAGAGCTGATAAAAGTGGGCAGAGACTTCATTGTGAAAAAGCACAATCACTTTGAAAGACCGTATGTACAGTTAAATAAACGGCCATGTGAACATCAGGCACTGGCCAAATAAACTGGACTCTTTCTATTTTTTATTCCTGACACGTAAGGCCACCAACTTGACTTTTGTTATAATTACCCTAACAGTTTGCTGTTGGTGCTCTCAGTTTCACACTGGCCTTGGCACCGGCCCACACATACAGATACTATGAAGCTGTTCCCTCAGACGGAACTCCAGGGCAGCAAGATCACAGCTGAATGCCCGAGTGCTCAGGGATCACACCACTATGGACAATGTCATTTTCTAGATAAGTAAGTATTAATCAGAAAGTTCTCTTGGTTTCATCCTTTATTGTTAACAATTACATAGGAAACATCAGCAATAGTAAGATTTTCAATCGTTTCATTTTTCTTTGAGAACTGAAGTCTGTCAGAAGTCTTGGTCATGATTCTCACTCTCCGTTTTGAAAAGAGTTGTGCTGTGATGCGATGAGGTGAGGGCAGGTAAGTGGGGCCCAAACCACGGCCACCTCTCTTTAACTGCTGCACTGATGGGCTTCTCTGGAGGCTCCCAGGGTGTGCATGGGGATGGGGGCGCTGCTCACAGACAGCACCCAGAATGTGGATGGGCCCGGAACTACAGCCAAGAGTTTATTTCTAAATATAAGCTTTACAAAATTATACTTAAGTTGCCCTTTTTTTCCCCATCTTAAAAGCACAAGGCAACCAGAAGAATGTTCCCTACTTGTAAATTGGCATTCATAATTTTATTACCGAATGTATCCACGTTCAATATATCCTTTTAAAACAGAAAACACTGGTATCATCTTTGACCCAAGTGTCATTAAAATGTCTGCTCTCACATGCAATTAATCTCCAATTTTTTTTTTTTTCCCTTTTGTATCACCTTTCTCAACTAGACTCTCCCTCTCGGTTCCTCTTCATTCGGAGCTTATATCCGGACGGGGCACGATCACTCTGCTGGCTGGTAGGAAAGAGAGCCTTACTGGCCTTCCTACTTCCGACCTCCCCTTCACTCCATCCTCAACACAGCTGGGGAGATCATTCCCCGCCCCCCCCAGCAGCACTTCCTGAATTCCAGGAGGCTTTTCCGGGCTAATCTAAACAAAGGCCACCCCCGCCTCACACAGTCTCCTCAAGCCAGGCGCCATGCCAGCCAGAGGACACTCAGGTTGTGCTGTTCAATTCATTTATTCATAGGTTTACTCTCAGTCTACAGACTCCCTGAGCCACTAAAGTCTACTGTATTACCAGGCAGCACACTGTGAAAACCTCTTAAGTTCACAACAGATCGTAAGAAAGAAAACTGCTTTATTAAAGATGTCTTCCTAGCGATTTCCAGTAAACACATCAGATTAAATAATCTTGTTTATCTCTACTCCCTTCATAGAACCCCATTAAAATAAGAGTAAAGGAATTGTTTTAAACTATAAACCCACAAGGACAAAGAAAACCTAAGATCAGATGATAGCAGATAGGAGAGGTCAAAAAATTTCTGGAAAGGAGTAAAGCAGACAGACAAGTGATAATTAAAGTTTTAATTTGTTCTAGGTGAGAGGATAAGAAGCAAACTAATTAAAGCTCAGAACCCCAAAGACTCAGAATCAGAGGGTGGCAGGGGGCTGGGTGAGGTATCTGCAAGGAGTCTTCAGAGCCCCCCTTCCTAATCCCCACCCCAGTCCTGTCAGAAGTCAAGAGGATTACCATCTGGAGGGGTTGGCAGTAGAGAGGAGTCACTGGAAAAGAGAGGATTAAATGGAAAACATGCACGCGCGCACGCACGCACACGCACACACACACACACACACACACACACACACACATTCAGCCTCCACATGCCTTGACTTCCTCTATGGGTGAGTTACTGCAGGGAGGGGTGAATACAGATGACAACATCGGAGGGGATGATTCCCTCCCCATCAACAAGGCCCCGCAGTGGACAAGGCTGTGTGAGCACACAGAACTTTCCATCAGTTCTCAGTTTTCTGTCCATGCCACCAAACTGTTAACAACAGATGACTCAAGAAAACCTCCAACGGGCAAGACAGTAAAGTGTAAGGACAGTAAGGACTCAAAGGAACAGACAAAGAACACTATGGAGCAAATCTTCAGAAACAAAGATCCTAAAATGATTTCCACTGAGATAAACTGCTGCATCCAGGAAAACTAGAATAAGGCAGTATTTTTAAAAAGGCAGTTTAGACAAAAATAAGTTTGTGGAAAGTGAAACTATGAAAACAGAAATAAAAAAAACACACACCAGAAGGGCTGGAAAACAAACTATCTACCAGGAAATAGAACAACAACAACAAAAAATACAAAGAGACGAAAAAGGATAGAAGGGGAAGTTTAAAATATAAAGAATTAAATAATAAACAAACAAATCCAGGATTTCTAACATTCGACTAAGAGCAGTTCCAGGACAGAGCAGAGAAAATCAAGATGAGGAAATTGTCAAAGAAATGGCAGCCCTCCCTCCCAAAACTCCCCAGAATGGAGTTTTACACTGGATTGGTTTAGCAAAATGAACAGAAAAATCTCAACTCCAGGGTTCATCAAGATTTTAGAATCAGAGAGATAAAAAGCTTTTAAAGTCACCAGAGAGGAAAAAATAGGTGACATAAACAGGATGAGGCACAGATTTCTCAACAGAAAATTAGAGAACAATCAAACAATAACTTATGAATAAAAATTATTTCCAACCTAGAGTTCTATTCTCAACCAAACAACCAATCACATATAGTGATAGAAAATGCATCTTTCTGACATGCAGGGAAACTTTCCTCTCCTGCACCCTTCTTAAGGAGCTACTGGAGAATGTGCTGTGCTTTGCGCTTGGTTGCTCAGCTGTGTCCGATTCTTTGTGACCTCATGGACTGTAGCATGCCAGCCTCCTCTTTCCATGGGGAATCTCCAGGCAAGAATACTGGAGCAGGTTGCCATGCCCTCCTCCAGGTACCAGAGAATATAAGCCACTAAAATGAGGAAATACATGAAGACATGGATTCAGGCCAAAGTCATTCTAAGAATGATGGTTAAGGGAAATTTTACTACACATATGCAGCAAGATGTGAGAATAATGGAGTTCAGAATGGAAAATGAGGCACAGGGATTCCCATTCTGACTGGGGACACAACCACTGCTTCCCAAAGCCACAGAAATCTGGAATTATGAAACATGCTTCATTCCAGATCAAAATCTGCCATGGTCAGTCTAACTGAAAGAATTTAAGTCATCTGAATGCATCCTAGCTGCAAGGGAGGCTGTGAATTTGAGTTCTGAACTGCAGAAGCTGAGTTTTTCAATGTAAGGCATTTCTCCAAATATAAAACAGCTATTCAAAAGAGGGTGGGCATCCAAGAACATGAAAAACATTGAACAGAGTTGATTAATTCATGTGGTCCACCTTACTAAGAGGACCTGTCCAGTTCTAACAGCGGATGATCATTTGGTGATATATATAAATATACTTTTCAAAAATAAAACAGTGAGGCAATTATCAACTCCAGGATAACAAAAAGCTGTATATTAAGGAATTATATCCATAGTTCATGTCTCAACTAAAGACAGTCATTTTATAGAGTCTTACTAATGTAAACAATGAATGTTGATTCAGCCTTAATGGTATCAGAAATGGAATTTTAAGGCAAGACAGTTTAAAAGAGTTAATTTTACATAGTAAAATTAATAGATACAGTCTAAATTTGAAAAAAAGAAAATACCAACATAATCAAGTCATTTGGAAATGGATTTAAGGACCAGAATAAATCATTACAGGTTAAAAACGGATGCCTCCAGATAATGAAACTCATGAGCAAAGAGAGAATGGTATTTTTCTCAAGAAGCCTTATAATACTCTTCTTTAAACTGTGTACACATATTGAGGAAACTTTTCAACTCTTCATTTAGATGTCTCCTCTACCAGACTGTGAGCCCCTCAAGGGCAAGTCCTTTCTATTGAAGGAGAAGCCACTGCAGACCCTCTTCAGTACTCCTCATTTGTACCCAGACGGTCAACCAACGTTAAATATCTGTGAGATTATTTTTTAAAGCACACTGCATTTTTTTTAAATACAAAGAAGAAAGATCCTTCAGAATGAATATGGTAATTCATTAAGAAGAGATTGTCGGGCTCAGCTGCGTTGCCCAGTCAATCAGACTGACCCAGTGTTCCATGCACCAGGCCAAACTAAAGTAAAACTGCAATGGGAACAAGGGGAAATTTACAAAAACTGACACTGACACTGATTTCCTTCTTAACATAATCTTTATAAATAATTTGCTGGATATTACTTCCATATGCTATCTGCAGGAGTGTTTGACGTGTACCTATCTGGCAAAGCAGCCAAAACCTAAGTTCCCATTCAGGTTTCCAAATGGCAGATGAGCCACTAGGATTCACTAGGATTTTCAACCTTCCATAATCATATTAGAATTATAAGGATACGGTAATCAACTTAAAACAAGGTAAGTCATCCCTTCCATCTTTACCTTGAAAAGAAATCATCTGATTTAATTCATATGTTGCTCTGGATTTCCATGTAACTAACTTTTAATAATCATAAAAGGCCAGTCTTAGTTCTTGTCATTAATATAAAAACAATGCAATGAATATTAATAAAAACAGTAATAAAAAACAGAAAAATATATGCTATCTATTCATATGTTATCAGGGAAATGTGTTAGTCACTCAGTCATGTCCAATAATAATAGATAAAATTGACAATAATCAGAAAAATTGATGACAGATGCAATTTTTTACACTCCTATTTATAAAGCAGAGGTCAGAGACGAACATGAAAGTCAACTAGTAAACTCATTTAAGGAGGAAAATAAACAATATTTAAGTTTTTATTCAAAACTTAGCTTCTTTATATATTTCCATATCATCATTTACCTAGTTAAACAAACCAGAATTAAAGTTCAGAGTACTGATTATATTATCTGAATATTACTTGAGATTTTTGGCAGGTTCCTATTCTAACAGCAAAATTCATCAGCAATGCAGACTGCACAGGTGAATATTCACTATTTTGAGTATAAACTGCCACAGAGGCGTAACTGTATGATGCAGACACAGTTCTCCATAATCTCTCAGGCATAAGAAAATAACGTCAATAGAAATCATAGACCATTTTTAAAAGGTCTACTTATTAAAACTATTCTATGTTTCCATCCCTTCTTGAGACATTTATTTTAGTAATCTTCTCCATTCTGGAAGCCTAACCATGGAGAGACAGTTTCTCCCCTTAAAAATCAAACAAGATCCAGCCAGCATGCATGCAGGAACCCTGGTACTTTCTGAACTGATCCATCAAGGCATGAAGATGTGCAAAGATGAAAGGAAAATTTGGGAGAGAAAAGTTAGAATCTATGCTTGTACTTAAACTTAAAATGTGGAAAAAAAATCTGTAAATTTCACTGAAAGATCGTTTAAAGCCTAACTGAACTGAGAAGCACCCCTGCTTTTATATTCCAGACCCAGCGAACTCCTACTCCAATGTCCAGGTCTAATACACCTGCTCCAGGAAGCCGTCTCCCCTCCCCCATGCAGCTTTAGCGTTCCTGGAGCACGTTACCCAAATCTACTACACACACTCAGCGCACATTTGTCTAAGTACTTACACATGGCTTCCCTTGAGCGTCTTCAGTTTCCCTACAGTTACCAATAAATGTCTAATGACAATAAGTGAACAAACCATTAAGGACCTTGATAATATTCTCTTAATTCAATAAATCAAAAAAAAAAAAAAAAAACAACTAATGGGCATGTATATGCTGCTGCTGCTACTGCTAAGTCACTTCAGTCGTGTCCGACTCTGTGCGACCCCATAGATGGCAGCCCACCAGGCTCCCCCGTCCCTGGGATTCTCCAGGCAAGAACACCGGAGTGGGTTGCCATTTCCTTCTCCAATGCATGAAAGTGAAAAGTGAAAGTGAAGTCGCTCAGTCGTGTCCCACTCTTAGCGACCCTATGGACTGCAGCCTACCAGGCTCCTCTGTCCATGGGATTTTCCAGGCAAGAGTACTGGAGTGGGGTGCTATTGCCTTCTCCAGGGCATGTATTTGAGATAATGGTATTTATCTGAATCCAAAAGACCAATTTTTAAAATCTAGTGGGGACCTCTTATGGGTTTCCCAGGTGGCACAGTGGTAAAGAATCCGCCTGCCAATGCAGCCGACACAGGCAACTAGGGTTCAATCCATGAGTCAGGAAGATCCCCTGTAGAAGGAAATAGCACCCCACTCCAGTATTCTTGCCTGGAAACTCCCATGGACAGAGGAGCCTGGTGGGCTGCAGTCCATGGGGTCGCAAAGGGTCAGGAATGACGGAGCACACACGCAGGGTCCTGTTATAATCAGAACCAGCCTGTATTCACGCCTAGAGTCTAACACTGGGCCCACTTCCCCCTTCCTGTCCCCACCCAGTGATACCCCAATGTGTTCCCCTTGTTGCCATAGTGCCGGGGTTAAACATCAGTACCTGCACTCACTACACACTGCTCAACTTAGCTCTCTGCAGAGCGTCTGGGGAACAAAGACTTGGATACGGTCATCTATATATTCCCCAGTGCCTAGAACACATGGTAGACACTCAATGTGTGTGTGCTGAGCTAACCTGGAAGTGTGTAAACTCAACTTACAGCATGAGCTGAGTTTTTTCAGTCATCACTTTAATTCAAATTATTTTAAAAGAAAACTTTGTGTTTACTACCATAAATAGAAAACCAGTATTACTTATCATAAACAGGAGATCACAAAACTAAGTATTATAAAGACAATACACTTTGATTACTTTCTAACTGGATACTGATGCCTGCCCAAGGCTTTTAGACTGAGACCTATTCTTGAGAAAATGAAGAAAGGGAAGGGGGGGCCATGAAGTTTGGGAACAGTGTTACAACACATCTCAGTTCAAAAGAAGGACAAACTGGACAAGAGAATTCTTACTATACAACCCAGTGTTACTGAATGCTGTATATACATGCCACCCAAAATGATCTTGCCTAACACTAGTGGAACACAGAGACACCCTGGGCTAGGTAGGTGGTCTTTAAGGTCATCTATCTAAAGGAAAAGCAGAATTCTCAACTAATGCTTGTATGACCTCAGGCAAGCTACCTAACCACTTCTGTCTCCCCATAGGCAAAGTAAGTAGTATTACCTCCCTCACAGATTTGATGAGAACTGTGTGATATAAAATTCTCCAAGCCAGGCTTCAGCAATACGTGAACCGTGAACTTTCAGATATTCAAGCTGGTTTTAGAAAAGGCAGAGGAACCAGAGATCAAATTGCCAACATTCGATGGATCATCGAAAAAGCAAGAGAGTTCCAGAAAAACATCTATTTCTGCTTCCTTGACTATGCCAAAGCCTTTGACTGTGTGGATCACAATAAACTGTGGAAAATTCTGAGAGATGGGAATACCAGACCATCTGACCTGCCTCTTGAGAAACCTGTATGCAGGTCAGGAAGCAACAGTTAGAACAGGACATGAAACAACAGACTGGTTCCAAATAGGAAAAGGAGTACGTCAAGGCTGTATATTGTCACCCTGCTTATTTAACTTATATGCAGAGGACATCGTGAGAAACGCTGGGCTGGAAGAAGCACAAGCTGGAATCAAGATTGCCAGGAGAAATATCAATAACCTCAGATATGCAGATGATACCACCCTTATGGCAGAAAGTGAAGAAGAACTAAAGAGCCTCTTGATGAAAGTGAAAGTGGAGAGTGAAAAAGTTGGCTTAAAGCTCAACATTCAGAAAACTAAGATCATGGCATCCGGTCCCATCACTTCATGGCAGATAGATGGGGAAACAGTGGCTGACTTTAGTTTTCTGGGCTCCAAAATCACTGCAGATGGTGATTGCAGCCATGAAATTAAAAGATGCTTACTCCTTGGAAGGAAACTTATGACCAACCTAGACAGCATATTAAAAAGCAGAGACATTACTTTGACAACAAAGGTCCGTCTAGTCAAGGCTATGGTTTTTCCAGTGGTCATGTATGGATGTGAGAGTTGGACTATAAAGAAAGCTGAGTGCAGAAGAATTGATGCTTTTGAACTGTGGTGTTGGAGAAGACTCTTGAGAGTCCCATGGACTGCAAGGAGATCCAACCAGTCCATCCTAAAGGAGATCAGTCCTGGGTGTTCATTGGAAGGACTGATGTTGAAGCTGAAACTCCAATACTTTGGCCACCTGATGCGAAGAGCTGACTCATTGGAAACGACCCTGATGCTGGGAAAGATTGAGGGCAGGAGGAGAAAGGGACGACAGAGGATGAGATGGCGGGATGGCATCACTGACTCGATGGACATAGGTTTGGGTGGACTCAGGGAGTTAGTGAAGGACAGGAAGGCCTGGTGTGCTGTGGTTCATGGGGTTGCAAAGAGTTGGACATGACTGAGTGACTGAACAGAACTGAACTGAACTGGGTAAGATGCTCTGGCCTCAGTAAATAACAGATCAGGGCTAAAATCCTGCGATTCTAATGTAAAATGGTACAACTGCTGTGGAAACAGTTTGGCAGCTCCTTAAAAGAGTTTAACATACAATTACCATATAGCTTAGCAATTCCCCTGGGTATATACCCAAAAGAATTGAAAAGAGGCATTCAAATAAATATTGTATACAAATGTTGATAATAGCACTATACACAATAGCTAAAAAGTGGAAATGACCCAATGTCCATCAACAGATGAATGGATAAATAAAATGTGGTATTATCCACATAGTGGAGTAACATTCAGACAGAAAAAGGAATGAAGCACCAATACATGCTACCACTGGGACGATCCCTGAAAGCACTCAGACACAAAAGGACTCATATTGTATGCCTCCATTTATATGAAATATTCAGAATAGATAAATCCACAGAGACAGAAAGCAAGCTAGTGGTTGTCACAGGGAGGACAGCGAGGAAGAGGAGGAACTAGGAAGTGACACTTTATGGGTACAGGGGGTCTCATGGCAATGACAAAGATGTTTTGAAACTAGAGAAAGATGATGGTGTGAATGTACTGACTGTCACTGAATGGTACACTTTAAAACTGTTTATTTTATGTTATGTGAATTTGACTTCAATTAAAAAAAAAAATTTCTAAGTGTGATAGACATGGTAGGTAACATTCAGTTTTCAACTTGATAAAACTCACAAAGGACCTTCAATGAAACTAACATGCAATGTCAAAATGAAGCTACCTTAACTATAATGTCTTATTATTCAAGAACTCAAATGAACCCTGGTCTCAGTGATGAGAACCATTCCAGTTTCACCAGTATCATAAAATGCAGTGCCAGCACGGGCCCAGAGTTCAAGAGCCAAGAATCTTGAAGTCCGTGCTGTGCCACTCAGTAAGCACCTCAATTTGAACCTGATGAATGAACCTCTCTCTCACCTCAGTTTCCTCATCTATAAACTGAGGATCCTAACACCTACCTTGAAAGGCCATCACGAAGACTGAGTTAATCTATGTGAAGCAAGAAAACTAGTGCCTGACAGAGAACCAGCCCTAACAAACATTGCATGCTAAGTTGCTTCAGTCGTGTCCAACTCTTTGCGACCCTATGGACTGCAGCCCGCCAGGCTCCTCTGTTCGTGGGATTCTCCAGGCAAGAAAACTGAAGTGGGTAGCCATGTCCTCCTCCAGGCGATCTTCCCAACCCAAGGATCAAACCCACATCTCTTATCTCACCTGCAATGGCAGGTAGGTTCTTTACCACTAGTGCCACCTGAGAAACCCAAGCTATTGTTATTAACAGCAATTTTTAAATGGAGATAAATAGAAGCATGGCCAAGAATTAAACCAAATCAAAGGACATGAGTTTGAGCAAGCTCCAGGAGATGGTAAAGGACAGGGAAGCCTGACATGCTGCAGTCCATGGGGTCACAAAGAGTCAGACATTACTGAGAGAATGAACAACAACAATGCAAAGGTATTTAGTATAATAACTGCACCACGATCGTTATTTGTCACCTTGTGACCATCTCCCATGATGATAATAGCAAAATGGGCCCAGGAAGATGATGATGCTAATTGGGGGTGGGGGGAGACCAGTAATTCCTGACCTTCCTTAAAAGTGAAAATGTTCTTACCTAGTATACATCCTCAACTAGAATAAACCGCATGGCAATGATTTTTTTTTTTTAATTCCGTCTAAATCACCTTTCTTTACTCCAAGGTGTACTTGCATTCTATGGGCAGCCATGACCTCTGCTTCCCAGAACAAGCCACAGGCAGGGTGGGTGTACAGACTGCAGTTCCAGATCTCTGTGGACAAGACAGCCTTTCTGAAAGCTATGCTTCTGAGAAAACTGCTCTGGCCCTTTAAAGCATGTCTACTAAGAATAGTGAGTTCAACTTTTATCAATTCCACTTAGGGAGAACTAAAATGTCACAGTTAAGGCTTTTTTTCCACGAATAAACACTGACTTTTACACAAATCCCGTCTAAGCGTGGATGTAAAATGTTCCCCCCACCACTTCGCCTCCCCCGTACTTCCACCATCCAGGGCAGAGTTCTGCCTCCACTGGGAAGGAATTCTCTTCCCTCTGGCGGTGCAGTAAATCCCTACCGGAAACCGTCTGTTTTCTATAAACGGCATCCTAACTATTTGGGGGTGGGGTGAGGTGGGGTATATCCTTCAATAAGCTCTGTCAGATGAGCAGGGTTAGGGGAAGAGCTGAGCTCGCATCACACCTGCACCAGTCTGGCTCTGAGCTGCTCTCTGCTCGTCTGCCCGGAGCACACTCAGCTCCCCGAATCCAGAGGCGGCACCCCGCCGGCAGTCAGGGAGCAGCTGTCTCCACCCCAGTCCACGGGGTGCGCACCAGCCAGAGGAGAGCAGACCCTGCACTACATACAGTGCAGCAGTAAGCAACAGCAGGAAACCAGCCTCTGGAACCTCCTCTGAAGTCTAAAAACGGGGTTTAAAAGGACAGCTCCAAGGCTGGCAGCGGGCTTCCGACCGGGTCAGCAGAGGACCTAGGCCCCGAGCTCAGGCAGACACGAGGGAGGCGGCGCTGAGCGCCCCCTCGGCCCGGCTCAGGTGGCAGGTGCGCTGCTAACCTTGCTTGCTCCTCTCGGCATTTGGGTCCACAGCCCTCACTGGCCAGAGGCTACCACAATTCTACAAATTCTTCCCTCCAGGGGTTTGGAAATGTTTGTGAAGTGCCATGAACAGCTCTAGACGATGGGCTGGCTGTTGTGTAGTCACTCAGTTGTGTCCGGCTCTTTGTGACCCCGTGGACTGCAGTGCACCTCTGTCCGTGGGATTTCCTCGGCAAGAATACTGGCGTGGGTTGCCATTTCCTTCTCCAGGGGAATCTTCCTGACCCGAGGATCGAACCCCTGTCTTCTGCATTGACAGGCAGAGCTTTTCTTATCACTGAGTCACTGGGGAAGACGATGGCTACAGCCAGGCAAAACTCAGTCCCTGCCATCCGGAGATTCTGTCCTAACGAGAGCAGCCACACTCGGGTGGTGAGTACCACCGAGGCGGAGGAGCACCACCGAGGCGGAGGAGCACCACGGAGGCGGAGGAGCACCACCGAGGCGGAGGAGCACCACCGAGGCGGCGGAGCACCACCGAGGCGGAGGCGCACCACGGGGGCGGAGGCGCACCACGGGGGGTGGGGGGAGTGCCCCAGTGCTGTGAGCACCATGGAGGGGGAGGAGAGCCTCGGAGGGGGAGGAGCACTACAGAGGGGGAGGAGAGCCCCGGCGCGGTGAGCACCACCAAGGGGGTGGAGCACCACCGAGGGGGAGGAGAACCACAGAGGAGGAGCGCCCCAGTGCTGGGAGCACCAAGGAGCTGGAGGAGTGCCTCGGCATGGTGAGCACCACAGAGGAGGAGAAGTGCCACATAGACGGAGGAGCACCACAGAAGGGGAGGAGTGCCCCAGCACAGTGAGCAGCGCCAAGGGGGAGGAGCTGCCCGATGCAGTGAGCACCACGGAGGGGGAGGAGCACCACAGAGGGGAAAGAGCACTGACAGGTAGCAGAACCTCATGCAGTGAGCATCACCAAGGGGGAGGAATGCCCTGGAGCGGTAAGCACCACCGAGGGCACGGTGAGCACCACAGAGGAAGAGGAGCAGCCCGATGGAAGGAGTGGTGTGTGCTTTCACTGGAGTAGTCAGAGAGGGCATCTCAAATTAACATGCCTTTGAACAGAAAGCAAGAAATAGTGTGATTTACAAAAAAGACCTGGCTGAAGAAAGAATCAACACAAAAGACATATTGGAAGGACAGGGTTTGGAGTTTTGAGGGGTGGCGGGTAGGAGTGCAGCCTTGGGCACCTTGAGGGAAGAGGGGAGTCACAAAGGCAAGGCCAAGCGCACCCTCTAAATGGACCATTCTGGAGTCCACTGTGATAATCCCAATGGGAGATGGGAGCTTGGCCAGGATGGTAGCCCTCAAGGTTTTGACTGGGAGAAGTACTCAGTTCCTGGATCTATTTTAAAAGAAGGGGCAATGGGATTATTTAACAGATTGAAAGGCTGAGGAAGAGAGGATGACTGTGAAGTTTTGGTCTGGGCAAGCAAAGCAGAAGCACGAAGCTGCCGTTTATTGAGTCAGGAAGACTGCAGGAGGAGGGGAGCAGGTATTTTTTCACAGGAGAAACTTTGGAACTGTCAAGTGTTCTCTACAAAGATTTCACCACCAAAAGTTCTGCCCCCAAGTTTTGAATTCAGAACTCAAACGCACAGCCTCCCTTGCAGCTAGGATGCCTCCAGAGGACTTAAACTAGTCCAGATGGACTGACCACAGCCGGTTTGACTTGGATGCTGCTGGCTGCCCCACTTCTGCAGCTCTGGGCAGCAGTGGTCAGAACTGGACGCCCCCCAGATCCCTCTGCTTCATTGCTCTCATTCTGTACTTTATCAATCTGTGACCTGCTGCACACATGAGTAAAACATCCTCTGCATGACATTCTCAGACTTTCTCTACATGTGCTGAGATACACCTGATGTCATGAAGACGGGGCCAGTGATGTCACATGTTACCCTCCTTCCTCCCTTTATTTCTGAAGCCAGCAAGGAAGAGGAATGGGGGAGAGCTCAGTCAGAGCCAACAGCGCACAAGGAAGGGAGCTCTCTGGCAGCCCAGTGCACGTGGAAGGGAACTCTGGTCTTTCCTCTCCTCCCCAACCACCAAAATCTGGCCACCTACCAGGGGATGAGATCGTCTCATCTCCAAGATGCTGACCAGTGGCAAGGGACATACAGGTGGGAAGCAGAGAAGGGAAGTCACGTTTCTTTATGAAGGCGAGAATGCAGGGAAGAACCTCCAAAGATGCAAATATCCAGATTATTGGGATATCTCAAAATCTTATTGGAAATTTCAAAGTAGCACAGTAATGAAAGGAAAGGGAAGTTTCCCTCCTGGCTAACTGTTTTATGAAAGTATTCCGAAACCCACAGACCAACAGTTGTTCTGACCCTTACTTCTTCTTCAGTTCTCCCTGGCAGCAATGATGGTGATGAAATACAGCAGAAAGGAACTTTTTGCTTTTAGTGCTGGGAACTCTCTCTGCTTGGCTGTCTCTTCTGTGGTGCATCTCAAATTGATGTTCCCTTCCCAGCAGACATCTCCCCAGCCCTCCTTGGGACCAGGTCCTACAACCATCCAGGCAGAACTAGACTTTTTTTCAGTCTCAGGGCCATTAAATAAACCTTAATTACCTCAGCAATAATAGATTTTTTTGCATTTTAATTCCAATAATTTTTTTTTTTTTGCTATTGATATTCATCTTACTTTGAGGTTCTGAATGTTTGATGTTTTTTACAACAAAGGCGGTGCCTTTGACTAACCGTGAAGAGCCAATTCTACTGATGTGTTTGGTAGTTGTTTTTAAGTGTTCTTTTAATGATTTAATACCAATAAAGGGAGACCAATTTGGCTAAATCTTTGGAGCAATCTGTTTTCTAGAATTTTTTTTTCCCCTACAAAAAAAAGTATCTTGGAAACGGGAAGCTGGGTAATGCCTGCTACTGTAGACTGTTATGGAGTTTGAGTTTGGGGCTTTATTAGTAGGCAAGAGATGTTCATGTTATATGTACACATTACCACACTCAAATCCCAGCTCCAGAGTGTCGAGGAACTTTCTAACACCTGGCTCCTGCAGAGAGTTCCTCTTGAGGTCAGAGAAACCTGGACCGAGCAACGTCCCCCACGCTAGTGAGGCATCCATGGCCTCCCTGAGAGAAACAAGACTCCTGTAGCTTCCTGCTCCTCCTCTTGGTCCCCTCTTCCCTCCACGCCCCCAGCCATCCTTCTTCTCTTCTCTTTCTCTACTAACGCCTCTTTCCAACTACAGTTTTAACTTTTACAGATGTTTTCAAAACTCTAAGGGCAAATGGCCTTAATAAATGTGCGGCATATAAAAATAATCACACTGCCATAAACAACTCTTTTACCAGGAAGAACTTCACTTTCTTCCCGAAGCAAAAAAGACTTCTTTTACCCTTATGAAAAAAACCTGCTTTAAAAAAAACAAAGCCGTCCAACTCTTCTTCCTGGAGGTTAAAGAGGAGTTAAAGGAATGGCAGAGAACAAATCTTTTAACACATTATTTCTATTTAGAATTCACTGCATACAGCTTATCCCAATGTTGTACAGTATATACTCTTTTCAGACCTACTTAGAAAGTTATAATGTGTAAAATGTGTAAGTAATTACTGGCTCTCTGTTTCTTTTAATGGTTCCAAGTAAGGCAAGTATCTCAATCTTAATATTTTCTACATATTAAAATTTTTTTTTACATATCTAACACACATCAGGTATTCAGAAGAAAGACATTCACTGAGAAAATTTTCATTTTAAAAATAGTTAGAAAATAATTTATTGTACTGATTACAACAATTTGTTAATCTTTGAAGATGATATAGCTTTCCCCTTTAGAAAGAATTTGAAAGAATTTACATAAGTAGTTGTATTAATACAACCTGTAAAGCACCAACCCATAAATTTCAGAAGACTATTTGAAATGACAAGACTCCAAAATCCAAAACTAAAACAAAAAGACACCAACTTACGATTATTTTAAAAGGAAAATCCAAGCTGGAAGATCTTATAGTCAGAACCACTTAGCGGATGAGCAGAATGAGATAGAGCTTTTTGCAATATTACAAACAGATAGTGCATTTAATCGACAAAGACTCAACTGTCCCAACTCCTGGTTCTTTATGCCTTTCAGCAGTGGTGTCTCTGACTCACTGGAGGAGGACTAGAAGGGGAGCGCCCAGCGAATACAGCTGCAGGTCAGGAAGCTGCTTTGGGGTCTCTGTCTGATACCCAGTTGTTTGCCTCAGCTGCACAGGGGAGTCACCTGTGGAGCTCAGAAAACCAGGAAAGCAGGAAGCGCTTATATTCAGATGCAATTGATATGGGCATATATCCTGCGAGGTTTTTAATGGGGGGGGATGGGGGTGTGTGTGTGCACACGCACTCACTCAGTTGTGTATAATTCTTGCACTGTAGGACAGTGGTTGAGAACCAATGGCCTAAGCTATGCCACATAGTTTAACTTTCAATTTATCTTCTGGTGTTTCTGTTGCTGCTGTTTGTTTTTCAGGGAGTGGTGAAGGAATGTGGTTGGCTGATTTTACTGATATCAGATGTTAGTGCTAACTGAATTGTTTAAATTTTCACATAAATATCATACTTGTTTCTTTGAGGAAAGCAAATAAACCAAATTTATGAAGAATATATTCAAGTAATTATAATGCTACCTAAAACATATACTTGAGATTTGCAACTAAAACTGGAAGTATAATAGAGAAGCTTAGCAGATATTTTAGGTTTAAAGTCTATATATGTAACAATAACTCACATGTAAATGACAAAATGGTATAAGCTACCAGCAGAGACTAGGCACTATACACCTATAGAAGCTTTAGCATCTCTAGAACAATGTAAATGTCTGCTTAAAATATATATATATATATATATATATATATATATATATACACACACACACAGACACACACACACATATATGTCAATATAAACTTCCTAATAAAAAAGTAGCTTTCCAAACTACAAGAGAAATCATTTCATATTTTCTCATTAAACTTTCAAGCATAAAACCATGTCTTTCCTCATTTTTAAGGAAAAAAGCTAAAGATTTAAAACTTTATATTTATCCAAAGCATGCTGCAGTCCATGGGGTTGCAAAGAGTCAGACACGACTTAGCGAATGAACAACAAAATGTGATCTCTTTTACACACTTCTGTTAAAAACGTCACATTGAACGCTTTAGAAGATGTTGAAATTCAACTACAATGTAAGTAACCAAAACCATATAGTTCAGGCATTTAAATTTTAAAGCACAAATAAAAATTACCATACCTACAGATCTTTTCAAAAATATTTTCTTGGTACAAAACTCCATCTACAGGGAACTTTGGCATCAGACAGTAGCATCTGCTATCTCCTTGGAAGCAGAAATGTGAGGTGTAAATGTATTTGCTAGTAAACTTTGAATACCTTCATATTCACTGATGAAGAACAAGTGAGGAAATCAAGACAAAATGTAGCCAACAAAAGGCCATTATTTATATAAATCTGCAATCCACTGAAAGAGTTCCAAACATTTCAGGTGTACAAGCAAAACAGCTTGGCTCCAAGTCTCTTAGTACAGAATATGCATATATAAAAATGCTGTGAGTAATAGAGCAAAAGAAATCTCAAAGCATTCACTATTTTACTAGCCCAAAAGTTTACCTTCTTTATTGATGTTATGTTTATATGTACATATATCTATACATGTAAAATACATGTTTAATATATGCAATTCTATCTTCTTTATACTTTCTAAAAATGATGTAGCTTCCCGTGTCCATTTTTCCTTTGGTTTTCTGTATAAATTTTATCATGTGCTTGTCTATATTTGAAAAACATCTTGTGGGATTTTTATAGAAATTACATTAATCTGTGGATTACTTGGGGCTTCTCTGATGGCCAGCAGTAAAGAATCCACCTGCCAATGCAGGAGACACAGGTTCTATCTCTGGGTAGAGAACATCCCCTGGAGAAGGAAATGGCAACACACTCCAGTATTCTTGCCTGGGAAACCTCATGGACAGAGGAGCCTGACAGGCTATAGTCCATGGGGTCGCAAAGAGTTGGACAGGACTCAGCAACTAAACTATAGTATATTTAGTCCAGGTGGGTGTCTCTGAGTGAATATAAACTATCAAAAAAATTAAGACTCTGAATGTAAAACAGACACTAGGCACCCATTCCTCTTCATTATGATAAGCCTTCATTTACTTCACTGTCAAGCCTTCCTTTCTCATCCTATCACACCCTGTTACGCTCCTTATATAGGAGGTCCAAGCTCTTTAGAGAGAAAAACAAACGAAGCCCTGACTAGAATCCACAGGGTCGCAAAGAGTCGGGTATGACTGAAGGGACTGAGCGCACTGAATTCATGCGTAGGATTCAGAGACCAAGGATAAATGAACATTTCACGTCAAAAAACTCAGGAATTTTTAAGAATTTTACCAGTCCTCATCACTCCATTCTTCCTGACTTCTCAGAAACATTGTTTAAACTACATCAAACTATATTTTTTAAAAATATAGTTAAAATTATGTTTTGATTTTAACTATATTTTAAAAAGCAATTTTTTTCCCCAGAATAGGGTGACAATACAAAGTAACACAGGTGGGAATCCTAGAACTCACTTGGCTCCTTAATAACCCCAAAGAAAACATTTATTTTAGCCAAACAATTGTAATGTTTGTCTCCTTTGAGAAACATCTGCTGCCAAAATAAACATTTGCACTGGAAGAAGTGTTTTGGCTGTTAGGATGGTACCAAATAAAATGCTTATGTTCTGAAATAAATATTTCACTCCAAAAGCACATAGCAAAATACATATCCAGAGGGTGTAGAAGATAAAGACACAAATTAAAACATCTATTCATTTTTAAAGTCTTTTTCAAAACAACCTCAGTTTTAAATTCAGTTGTTATTTAGATTGAAAGTGGTAAGTACAGATAGGTCACCTTAACAAAAATAACAAATTCTATTTAATTTTGCCATGGTATCTTTCAAAGCAATAATTATGCTCCATATTCTTGCTGTTGTAAAGGTCTTCACAATACACGTTTTTAAAAACTGAAAAGTCATGTTTTCCCATGTGTACAAAAGCACTCATGAACTGAAAATCCTTCACTCTGCCCTCTTTCTCTTTCCCTGTTTTATAATTCCAGGGTTGGTTTTATAATTCCAACAGGTATCAGGTTATACAAACATCTGCAACAAGATATAGAGAGTTAAAATATCAATTCAATAACCCTTGATAACTCGGGAAAAATCTCAGACAACATCATTGAAATCTGCTTGACACAAATAAATATAACTTTGCTTCTGCAACCTATTTCTTCTTGGTGCTATTTCTATGAAAAATCTTTTTTAGAGCAAGTCAGCATAGGCCTATGTATACATTTACAATCACAAAGGACAAGAAAAACAAAATAAAATATTTGCTTACCCACATCCCTGATCCCGCAAAGGACACATTGGTGTCTACGTTTAAAAAAACAGAAGCAGATTCCAGCAACCTTACAGATTATATATCCTCTATGTAGCTCTGTATTAGATGAAATCAACCAGTGTACTTCTGTTAACCATCCCCAGGTTTGAATTCCAGGAGCCTAGAGGCAGAACATTCTTCACAGAGGCATAGAAAATTCATTTCCCCTCTCAGCTCAATAAAAACCCAAGTAGACTAGTTTCCAGGGCACCGTGCAAAACTAATCTGTTTAGCCATGTATTTGCCTGATGATGTGAGAGAATCAGCAAGTGAAAGACCACAAGTCTAGTTCCAGTTAATAAATACCAAAATGATGTACTATTATCACGTCATGCTTCAAAGACCAAGTCATGAGTATATTTCAAAAATAAAATTATCACCATACAAATCAAGAATCACTAGGTTAATACTAAAATCCAACAGTCAGTGGCCAGTTCCCCCTGACTCTCAGAGATAAAAAGTAAGCAGTGATACTCAGCTGTTAAATTTCATATACACACTGTGGTTCTTTCGAACACATACTCATTTAAAATTCCTATCACAGGAATAGAATGCCAGCCAGGAATCAAAACTGTGACCCCTGAGCCAAAGACAACTTACCACTCAGCTGGTAAGTGGGCAACTCAATTTACAAACTTGAATTCCTGCATTTTAATCCTTTGCAGACATATATGGGCAATATTAAATGAACTGGATTCAGCTCATTAGAGGTTCACAAACCAAGCACAGAAAGCTTTGGAGGTCGTCCAAAGTAAAGTCATGCCTAGGTGGTGATGTCCACTCAATAAAAACTCAATGTCATCATTATCTTCCAACTTTTTCCCAGAAGAACACCAGCAGTCATGACCACAACAATCCTTGGCCAATTGCCTTACCCTAAGAGAAGATGGATAGGACCAGCAGCCAATCACTGTGCCAGGACCTTGTTTGCAGACCAAATTTATAACTATCCAAAATTCGCAAATAAAGCAGCTCACTGAAAATTCCTCACCAAACACAGACTAAAGCTAACAAAATAAATGTGCTCTAATAACCTTCACCAAAACCTGCACATTTTTTTTTCCTTTCCAAAGCTATTAATTAGCCTACACCTACCTGATCCCATGAACTTGGTATTATGCTGTATGACTCCCCTTTAAAATGTTACACACACTCAAAAATGCATTAGCAATTCTTTTTAGCCTTTTAGATTTCAAAACAAGATATGTCATTTCAAGGTTATATTATAACTAAATGAAAAAGTAAAAGAGAGATACAGATTATTTAGAACTTTCAATTATGATTAACTCCCAAATATGGCAATTTGATAGCCAGGGCATTCAATTTCTTACCAGATACCCTCTTTTCCTTTCATTATCAGAAAGAGCTGTGCTTAAACAGAATTAGCCTTTTTATTTTGGTTAGCGGTAAAATACTTAATCTAAAATCTTAATTAAAAATTTGCTAAAACACTGGTGAGTAATCTTTATCAATTTGTCCCTTCAAATAAGTCCAAGAGTTACTGGATTTCAAAAGTATATAAGATCCACCGGGATTAAATAAAACAAAAAAGCAAAGAAAACTGCGGTTATTCTACATAACTGTGTATGTCCTCCACTTTTAGCCTTACGTATGTGGGAAGAAAACAATGAAAAAAATATTCCCAGGTAATCTTTCTTCACACTTATGAAGAATGTTAGACTCCCACTCTGGGATTGCAAAATAAGCCAACGTCTTAAACTTCTAACAAGACTTGTAACTCACTCAAGAAAGAGAAAGACAAATATCGTGTATTAATACATATATATGGAATCTAGAAAGATGGTACCGACGCGCCTACATGCAGGGCAGCAAAGGAGACACAGACATACAGAACAGACTTTTGGACTGAGTGGAAGAAGGAGAGGGTGGGATGACTGGAGAGAGTAGCACTGAAACATACACATCACCATATGTAAAAGAGCCACTGCGAGTCTGATGTATGATGCAGGGCACCCAAAGCCAGTGCTCTGACAACCTGGAGGGCAAGGTGGGGAGGGAGGAGGCAGGGCTCACATGCATATCTGTGGCGGATTCATGTTGATATATGGCAAAAACGACTGCAGTACTGTAAAGTAATTATCCTCCAATTCAAATTAACTAATCAATTAATTAATTAAAAAAAAAAGATTTTAACTCATTCAGAGGAAAAGTTTCATCCAGTACTTGCTGTGAAGAGCTCCTTTTCAAATGATTCTCCAAATTTCCCTTCGGGGAAACATGGCAGAAAGGAAGGTGCAGGGAGAGGGAGGGGCGGCCTCCACCGGCCCCGCTGCCCTGCTCTCTGCTTGCTTCCTGCGGCCAGAGTCCCACACAGAACTGTCAGCCCCAAAACAAACCAGCTGGTGATCAGGACCTGAGCAGCTGCCTGCCTGGGCTTTCTTCCCCTCATCTATGGGGAAATTAGCTTTAAAACTTAAAAAAAAAAAAAAAAAATGGAGGGGATCACAGCTCTCACCTGACTTTTCAATCATTTACAAATTATCTCCTCATAATTAGCAGTCTCAACTAAAGAGTTTTACTCTAGGTGGCAAAATATTACTAGAAAAAAAGGAGTAATGTTCAAAAAAAAAAAAATTACAAGTACAATTAAGTATGCCACTGCTAGAATTCTGAGTAGCCAATCTCTGGTGGCTCAGACGGTAAAGAATCCGCCTGTGGTGCAGGAGACCCAGGTTCAATCCCTGGTTCAGGAAGATCCCCTGGTGAAGGGAATGGCTACCCACTCCAGTGTTCTTGCCTGGAGAACTCCATGGACAGAGGAGCCTGGTGGGCTACAGTCCATGGGGTCGCAAAGAGTTGGACACGACTGAGTGACTCACACATCATCTTTAATAAACAAGGGGTGAGAACTTCTAACAAGAACGAAGACCACTTAAAGAACCTACAGCTGGGATTCAAAGGCTGAACTGCTTCTATCTTCCCCTACAACCACCTTAAAATAAAAGTATCACCGAAGGACAAACTAAGAGGAAAGACAATTTTCAGTCTCTAAAAGGATGACACATTCGTGCATCTTTAGACACAGCTATGGAGCATATAAGGTATGATACAGCATACACCCACTGCAGAGAACCAAAGTTCCATGTTTTTTTTCCACAGTGATTTTTGGTCAAACGTCGAGAACTTCCTGAGAGAAAAGCAACTGTGAGACTCTGGAGCAGGATGCTGGCAGCACTCTGGAATAACCTATCTGGAACAGGAAAACACCCAGCTGGGCCATCAGACAGGTATGCTATTGGATTAAAGGCCTGGTATGGGAATTTACAAATCAGCCTTTCTGATGTTTCTAGTAACTAAACCACCTGAAACAAGTCTGAGTCTCCTCAGGCCAACATTACAAGAATACACTCTACAGGGTCCAAGAGACTGAGGGCTTACTACTGCCAAAAGGTAAATGGTCATTTAAGGTAACTCCAACTATTTGATTCTAGAGAAAAAGGAGAATATTTTTTTTAAGAGCAGAAAGTCTTTTTTGCTTGTTTTATGTAAAAACACAAAACTCATCAAATCTAAGAGAAGTGATACATGTGAAATTCTCTTACAAGAAACACAGAAATCTGTTTCAAAAGATACAGAAGAAATACGTGAAGAAATAAAAGCAAAATAACTTTTGGGCAGACTAAAGAAAACTTAAGCTGATGCCATCTTTATGAGAAAAACCTTTAAATAACTTAAAACTTCACCTTAAGAAGTTTATTCACAGCTCAAAATCTGACACTGTCTGCCATCAGAAATATTAGAAAGCTAAGTTCACTTTGGGGCTCCGATCTATATAATTTGCTGCACAATGATGACACAGTCAATCTTTCAAATAGAACAGGAATTGTGTCCACTTTGTTCTAAGCAGCTCACTTTTCCTACTTTAAAAGAGATGGGGAAACAGTTGTACCTGTGATCATTTCAAGAAACTGAAAATTTTTAAAAAGCAGAAAATCCATGATATGCTTCCCAACTGTCTCAAAACTAACCTTCAGTAGACAGGAAAAGACAAAGACAACACTAGGAGCAAGTGTGGGAGGAAGTGGCGTAAAAACTAGCACACACCTGCTGCTGGGGGTACTGCATGCCTCCCATGGCCCCCGGGGGCCGACTTTGAATGCCGATTGGATACCGCTGTGGGCCTGGGGGGCCGTAGGAAGCTCCAGGGTAAGGGCTGCTCTGCTGTGGCTGAGAATGAGGGTTACTGCCCATGCCATACAGCTGGGGTCTCTTCATCACCATGGGATCCATTGGGCTGCCCTGTGAAGAAGTAAAAGAAGACACAGGTTTATTACCTCATTATTGCAGAGACAGAAATGTCTATTATGCTAACATACATATTAAAAATGCAACTCTCCTTACTTCTGAAAATATGAAAAACAATGACCTGACAAAACCCAGAAAAACATTAAAGAAAAAAAATCTACGTGGATATAAGACATTTAATTTTTTAACTTTTAGCAAGGCTTTAATAATTAAAAGGGATCTGGAGCAAACAATATATGGAAAGATTTTGCATTCATCTAAAATTCTACCATGCACACAGGAAACGGGCATGATAGTTAACCTCACCCAGCTCTTTCAGCTTCCCAGTAACAAAAGCAAAGTATAGTGAGTGGTTAGGAACCCTTCCTGACTTCAAAGTATTCTTAGAACAATTACCTTATTTTAGACCTGAGTCTGCAAGTCTTGATCAAACATTAATGTGTCTGAGTGCTCATTAGAAAGTGAAAGGATAGATTTCAGATAACACAGAATGTCTAGGGCAAAACTTTGAAAAGATCACTAGTGACATGAATAAGCACCCAGACTGTGAGTCACAAGCCACCTTCTCAATGCAAGTAAGGCTCTTACCAAACATAACCAGTTCAAAACTGGACTTTTGAGTTTTATTTTTGGCTTGGTGAGTCAGCCCAGGGGCCTCAGTGCCAGGGCCATTCAGGAGGGCCGAACTGGAGACTCAGCCTGGGCTTTCATGCCCTGGGTGCTTCAAAGGAGTGAAGTGGTGGTGGGGGAAGTCCCTCACCGCGGTGCTACAAAGACCCACAGATATTTCCTTCCTTCCAGAACCACATGCTGATGCCAACTGTTGGCCAGACCCTGAGGCCCAACTGTGGGCCACACGGAGGACACGGGGTCCCTCAGGAAGGTTCGAAGATTAGCAGGGTTGACGGAAGCAGCCATATTCAAGGTGGGGAGGGCCAGGGCACAGAGTACCCTCAAGCAGGAGAAACATCAGGCATCAAGCACAGGCTCCATAAATGATGGAACTGCCTGGCACGTGCAAGGAAACAGAAGTTTAGACCCCAGCAAAACGCAGCAGCAGCTGGAGTGGGTCAAAGCCAGTAGGTGGGTGAGCCTCACACGTCACTTGAACGGCTTCCGATTGCATCTTAGGGGAAACCACTGGGTGCTTTTAACAGCGAGTTACGGTCACATCCACCTTTCGGAAGGACGGCGCCCCCAGCAGCAGCCTGGAGCCAGGCTGGACTGCCCCAGCAGGCCACTGAGCTGAGGTCCTGGGCCTGTAGCGGTGGTGGGAGAAAGCACGCTCCAATTCAAGGAACAGGATGGAATCGCAGCTTGACCTGGGAGTGATGGAAGACAGGTGGCAAGGGTGGCTTAACAGGTGGTAAGACACTGGTTGAGCCAGCATCGTGCCGGGGTGGAAGCAGATCCACCCTCCCTGGGGGGCGGGAGCCTTCGCTCTTCTGCATGTTAAAACTGCGGTTCTGATAGCAAGTCCAGGTGACAATATCAGAAGCGCCACGATGCGTTCCAGCCTGGGGAGTCAGGTCTGCCCTCGAGTCCTAAGTAGGGAAGTGGGCGACCGAGGACAGGTGCTCCTGGAGGGCAGCGACTTCTGTTCTGCTCACTCACAGTGCACCTGCAGGACACAAGTCACACCTGGCACAGGGCACACCCTCAATAAATCCTGGATGACTTCAGCAATATGAAGCACGTAAAACCCAAGGAACTACCCAGAGAGAATATGTAAAAAGAGCACAAATGGGTAGAAGACAAAATTCGAGAGGCTGACATCACTTAAGGAAAAAGGGAAAAGGAGGCCACAGCAAGGCCAGAGGAATGGTCAGAAAATGGAGTTGGAGAGTGTGGTGCCTCGGAGAAGGGAGCAAGTGGAGACACACACCGACTGCAGCCCAGGTGTCCAACAGGTGAGTGCTAACATGTGGGCTGCACCTGATGCTCCACCAATGATGGGGCAGTAACTGCTGCCCTGCGCAAGGGCAGGCTCATGGCAGAGACGAGGGCAGCGCCAGAAGACCAGGAGCTGCACGCAAATAGCAGGTGAGGGGGAACCAGGGGTGCAGACCCTACCCTCCAAGCATGGAAAGCTACACGAACCACCTGACCTCCTTCCCCCCATGCTCCTACCCCATACACAAGGCAGCCCACCACGTCTGCCCTCCCGCCTTCTCAGGGGTAGGTACCCTGGTGCTCACTGCAATGCCTTGAGTAATCCACTCATTACACATTTACTAAGGGTCTACCGTGTGCACGATGCAAGGCACTGGAGGCAGACTGGACACGTGTCGGCGGCTGTCTGAGAGGCGAACCAGGTCACTGAAGGAGAACACGCTGGACAAAGATTACAGTGCAACCCAGCGGACATCCTAAAGGCATTGTGAGGAGGGAGCATCCAGGTAGGTCTCAGTTTTAACTAAGCCTTCCTATAGAAACAGCTGACTCCGTCCTGAGGGCGTCATAGCAATTTGCCAGGAGGAACTAAAGAGCCTCTTGATGAAGGTGAAAGAGGAGAGTGAAAAAGTTGGCTTAAAGCTCAACGTTCAGAAAACTAAGATCATGGCATCTGGTCCCATCACTCCATGGGAAATAGATGGGGAAACAGTGGAAACAGTGTCAGATTTTATTTTTTTGGGCTCCAAAATCACTGCTGATGGTGACTGCAGCCATGAAATTAAAAGACGCTTACTCCTTGGAAGGAAGGTTATGGCCAACCTAGATAGCATATTTAAAAGCAGAGACATTACTTTGCCAACAAAAGTCCATCTAGTCAAGGCTATGGTTTTTCCAGTGGTCATGTATGGATGTGAGAGTTGGACGGTGAAGAAAGCTGAGCACCGCAGAATTGATGCTTTTGAACTGTGGTGTTGGAGAAGACTCTTGAGAGTCCCTTGGACTGCAAGGAGATCCAATCAATCCATCCTAAAGGAGATCAATCCTGGGTGTTAATTGGAAGGTCTGATGTTGAAGATGAAACTCCAATACATTGGGCACCTCATGCCAAGGGTTGACTCATTGGAAAAGACCCTAATGCTGGGTAGCATTGGGGGTGGGAGGAGAAGGGGACGACAGAGGATGAGATGGTTGGATGGCATCACCGACTCGATGGACATGGGTTTGGGTAGACTCCGGGAGTTGGTGATGGACAGAGAGGCCTGGCGTGCTGCAATTCATGGGGTCGCAAAGAGTCGGACACGACTGAGCGACTGAACTGATCTCACCAGAATGAAAATATGTGTAGGCCAAATGATTTTGCTCAAAACTCACAATTTCATGGAATTTTAACTGTGTTACTTTCATCAGTCAAGAAAAAATGTTTACTTAGAACGACAGAAATTGCTCAAACAATATACTGATGTCACAAACGGTGCTGACTTCACAATTCAACACACATATACATATGATGACCTCATATAATGAAACTAAAATTGCAAAGTAAGAATTAAGTTTCCTCAGGATGCTTCAAGTTAGAATTTATGCCTAAGAACAACAAAATGTAATGATTTTCCACACTTACTTTCAAAAGGTAAAATAAAACTTTCTATGGAAGTGTGAAAATCGAGGCTGAGCTGGTGATGCTAGAATCTACAGAGTGAATGAATGGCCCACAGAGAGACTGAGTAAATCAGATTTCAGGCTAAATTTCCAATATGGGGCCCAAGGCAGCCCTATCTTCACATTCAATCTGAATTAGCCAGGGCATAGGAAAGGTCTGCTTACTTGACTTTCAACAGTGCACGACCCAAACAGGCTTAATTAAAGCAAAAATTTTAAATGGGAAAATGATTGGAATGTCTATATTTTAATGCTATAGATAACAGTGCAGCAAATTCATCTTATCAGTGACTGAAATTGTTTTGTAATATCTTTCTCATCAGTGCCATAAACTCTCACAGCCCTACTTAAAATTCAGTTAATTTGCACCCATGTCAAAATGTTAGCTTAACCCTGAGATTTCTGAAAATCGAAAGCATGAAATACACAGATTATCTCTACCTCTCAAAATGCATCAGATGCCTTTCAGTGAGACTTCAGATCTGAAAACAGATACTTACACAGTGCAAATTATTTAATTTTAACCTTCTTTCCTTATGGCCTATTATTAAATATTCATCCACAATCTAAATGCCTCCTGTTGTGTACTTTTGCTATTTTTAACACTAAATATGTACCACTGCAGGATCTTAACCTCTGCTTCGTATTACTCTCTCCTTAAAGAAACCAAAACCCAAATCAAATCGAAGGCTTTTCCAAAAAAACAATTCACTGCTTGTAGTCACATCTAATGCAAAACCATTTTGTATTCTCATTATCTATCCTTCTATTGATAGAAGTATTTCAGAGTACCACCATTTTCAATTCTCACATATAATTTATGTTATACTAGAGACACCCACATAAAGAACAGTCCTCGACTATTTCTCTAAATATGTTATCCCAAGCACATTTTTCTCTTCTAGGTACCATTCCACAACTGCAGTGTGGACTTCAATTCCCTGAAATAAGTGCTTTTAAAGTCACAGTGTATACAGCCCATTTTCAAAGAGGTCTTAAAATAACTAGTTTAGTTACTCGGTTTAGTTACTCAGCTTCTGATGAATTTTATTACCTGACTAGAGTTTCTAGTAACTCCTCCTTATTCAAATAAGCTTTCAGATATGTATGTATTTAGATATGTAGCTATGTAGCTATGAGTTATACATCTCTCTCTCTCTCACACACACACACACACACACACACTCTTTCCTAGATCCTCTGGGAAGCTGCCATTGTTGCCTACATCCTCCAAAGCCTCAGAAAGTTTCCTATCCCCAGAAATACTAAATAAGGAGGAGTACAATATATATCATTTACATATATATTTGAATATTGATTTTGGACATATTAGGTAGCATAGTTAGGCTGTACTATAGGTTAAATAGGTTTTCAGAGGCTGGTCTGGAAATTCAACTACCCTTTAAAGATTATCCAAGTTAAAGAACAAGTCCCTATATATATTTTAGTAGCCTTTAGAGAAGTTTGATGTTTTATACTTAGATACTCCCTCATTATCACTCTTTCAGAGAATGCCTACCCACCCAAGTATTTATAATAAAGATATCTATGTTAACAGTGTTCACTCCTAAATACCAAGTTAAGGGGATAGCTTATTAGTAGTTTCTTTATGACTATACCATTTCACAATTTTTTCAGCCAAATTCCTTAAACCACAAATTGAAGAAAGGCATTTAAAAACCCACAGAAAGAAAGTATCTTCTTGATCTATAATCACATCTATACATCAGGATTAAACATGAGCTCAACAAAAGAAAAACTCTCCCCCTTTAGAATCATTATTTGGAAAAATGTTCTGTCTTACCATCAACTAAAGAAAATTTTTGAAGAAATATTCCATTACGTATGAAATGGCGAAAATAATAAAACCCAATGTGAGTAAATGATTATTCGAACTAGTATGTATAAAGCAGGGGTAAACTCTTTCTGAAGGGTAATGCGACAGGAAGCTTTAAAGCAAAGCTTTAAAAGATACATCTTGTTCCAACCATGACACTTTCAAATGGGGAAGTGGTGCTATTTATCTGCATTTGTCTGCAGCTACATGACTTTCAATATTGAAGGGGGAAAGCATGGGCTGTGGGCACAGAGAGGGTCCACACCATTATCCACCACTTACTACCACTGTGTAACTCTCAATCTGGTGCTCGTTTCTTAAGTTTTTTCACTCACCAAATGCAAGAAAGTATACCTGCCTCATGATTATAATGAAAATGGAATAGGGACTGAAAGGATCTAAAGGAACGGGCCATAATATATCGGCATAGTGGAACGGACAGAGACGTGGAAAAGTACATATAAAACAATGTCAACTGTTTAAGAGTGATGTGCATGAATTACAGCTGTGTGAAAACTCAGCTGATAGCGATCAGGGCCGGCCAGCATGACCTGTAAGTAGAGGCTGTCACATCATGAAGCAATCTATGTTGACTTTTCTGTGATGATGTCTAAATATAACTATAAAATGCCTCTGTTTTTTCCCAGGCATCCTGCAAACACTACCATGGCCTGCTGTTGGGGGGTGGGGTGGGGGTGGAAGGGACACAGCTGTCCCACACTGGGCCTCCTCCATCACCGCACCCACACCCTCATTTTCAGCACAAAGCAGCAGGAGGATGCTCCCTCCTCTCCCCTTCGCCTGTCTAACTCTAACCCCGAGCTCACAGGAGCCCCGGCTCAAGGACAAGAGAGCTGCCCCGTCACCACACCCAGTAACACTATCTTTGGGACCTGTTGGGATCTTTGCTACACAGGTTGCAACCGACTTCTGGGCTGCCTTATATTGATATTTAACTCATGCACCGTGTTGTGGTTTTTTTTTTTCCATTTTTCCTATGTTAGCTAACTCCCACAGAGACTAAAATGACAATGTCCATGTTTTGCACCTTTTGTGTCTCACTCAGCATACAGCACGCGTACTTAGTCGTGTCCGACTCTGTGACCCTGTTGACTGTAGCCGACCAAGGCTCCTCTCTCCATGGAGTTCTCCAGGCAAGAATACTGGAGTGGGTTGCCATTCCCTTCTTCAGGGGATCTTCCCCACCCAGGGATCAAACCTGGGTCACCCACATCGCAGGCAAATTCTTCACTGTCTGAGCTGACTGAGCACATACACTCAGCAAACACCACAGATGACTTAGGATGGTCACGGTGCCTCATGACTCCTGGGGATGAGAACTGGCCACATAAAGTGCTCTCGAAAATACAAAGACTGACTAACCAGTATCTACAACAATTCTGTACACACATGCATGTATCCCAAATCTGAAATATCACTGGGTTCTTACTTTTCAGAATCATTAAGATTAGAAATGAAATAGTAACATATCATTCAGTTCAGTTCAGTCGCTCAGTCGTGTCCGACTCTTTGCGACCCCATGAATTGCAGCACGCCAGGCCTCTCTGTCCATCACCAACTCCCGGAGTCTACCCAAACCCATGTTCATCGAGTCGGTGATGCCATCCAACCATCTCATTCTCTGTCGTCCCCTTCTCCTCCCGCCCCCAATGCTACCCAGCATTAGGGTCTTTTCCAATGAGTCAACCCTTCGCATGAGGTGCCCAATGTATTGGAGTTTCAGCTTCAACATCAGACCTTCCAATGAACACCCAGGATTGATCTCCTTTAGGATGGATTGATTGGATCTCCTTGCAGTCCAAGGGACTCTCAAGAGTCTTCTCCAACACCACAGTTCAAAAGCATCAATTCTGCGGCGCTCAGCTTTCTTCACCGTCCAACTCTCACATCCATACATGACCACTGGAAAAACCATAGCCTTGACTAGATGGACCTTTGTTGGCAAAGTAATGTCTCTGCTTTTAAATATGCTATCTAGGTTGGCCATAACCTTCCTTCCAAGGAGTAAGCGTCTTTTAATTTCATGGCTGCAATCACCATCAGCAGTGATTCTGGACCCCAAAAAAATAAAGTCTGACACTGTTTCCACTGTTTCCCCATCTATTTCCCATGGAGTGATGGGACCAGATGCCATGATCTTAGTTTTCTGAACGTTGAGCTTTAAGTCAACTTTTTCACTCTCCTCCCTCACCTTCATCAAGAGGCTCTTTAGTTCTTCTTCACTTTCTGCCATAAGGGTGGTGTCATCCGCATATCTGAGGTTATTGATATTTCTCCCAGCAATCTTGATTCCAGCTTGTGTTTCTTCCAGCCCAGCGTTTCTCATGATGTACTCTGCATATAAGTTAAAGAAGCAGGGTGACAATATACAGTCTTGACGTATTCCTTTTCCTATTTGGAACCAGTCTGTTGTTCCATGTCCAGTTCTAACTGTTGCTTCCTGACCTGCATACAGGTTTCTCAAGAGACAGGTCAGATGGCCTGGTATTCTCATCTCTTTCAGAATTTTCCACAGTTTATTGTGATCCACACAGTCAAAGGCTTTGGCATAGTCAATAAAGCAGAAATAGATGTTTTTCTGGAACTCTCTTGCTTTTTCGATGATCCAGTGGATATTGGCAATTTGATCTCTGGTTCCTCTGCCTTTTCTAAATTCAGCTTGAACATCTGGAAGTTCACGGTTCACATATTGCTGAAGCCTGGCTTGGAGAATTTTGAGCATTACTTTACTAGCATGTGAGATGAGTGCAATTGTGCGGTAGTTTGAGCATTCTTTGGCATTGCCTTTCTTTGGGATTGGAACGAAAACTGACCTTTTCCAGTCCTGTGGCCACTGCTGAGTTTTCCAAATTTGCTGGCATAATTAGTGCAGCACTTTCACAGCATCACCTTTGAGGATTTGAAACAGCTCAACTGGAATTCCATCACCTCCACTAGCTTTGTTCGTAGTGATGCTTTCCAAGGCCCACTTGACTTCACATTCCAGGATGTCTGGCTCTAGGTGAGTGATTACACCATTGTGATTATCTGGGTCGTGAAGATCTTTTTTGTATAGTTCTTCTGTGTATTCTTGCCATCTCTTCTTAATATCTTCTGCTTCTGTTAGGTCCATACCATTTCTGTCCTTTATCGAGCCTATCTTTGCATGAAATGTTCCTTTGGTATCTCTAATTTTCTTGAAGAGATCTCTAGTCTTTCCCAATCTGTTGTTTTCCTCTATTTCTTTGCACTGATTGCTGAGGAAGGCTTTCTTATCTCTCCTTGCTATTCTTTGGAACTCTGCATTCAGATGGGAATATCTTTCCTTTTCTCCTTTGCTTTTTGCTTCTCTTCTCTTCCCAGCTATCTGTAAGGCCTCCTCAGACAGCCATTTTGCTTTTTTGCATTTCTTTTCCATGGGGATTTTCTTGATCCCTGTCTCCTGTACAATGTCACGAACCTCTGTCCATAGTTCGTCAGGCACTCTATCAGGTCTAGTCCCTTAAATCTATTTGTCACTTCCACTGTATATGCCTATACATAAAGTAACTTCCATAAACTACCAATAAAAAGTGACAATTATCAGCAATGGTTCTTAATTCTTAGAGATACTTAAAAAAAAAAAAAAAAATCCAGGATGTATATACCTCCCATATTAGCATATGGTGTCAGAGGTTCATGCAACATCCCCTAGAAACCCATCGAAAGCCCGTCCTGACCGGCATAATCATATGATGACAAACATCTACCTTGCATTTCCAAAGCACTTCATACATTGTCATTAGATCACAGTTCTTAAGGCACCCTGATAAAAGATTCGTCAGTGAAACACAGAATCACAGAATTGAAAATAGCCCCATTGATCCATACATGATGTATGTATGAATCCCCTAAAAGTGTCTGCAACCATGAATGTTATGAATTTCTTCCTTTATATAATAAAAATCTGTTCCTTATAATTTACACCCACTGCTTTTTTTTTTTTTAACTTTGAGCCTTTTGTAGAATATTTGAAGATAGCTATATCTATTTCCCTTTTCTGAGCAAAATACACCAATTCTGAACCCCCTTAACATGAAACATATTATGGGAAGGAACTTGCTTCTCTTCCAGATCCTACATGAGTACAAACCTGGCCTCAGACCCGTCATCGTTTGACAGCCCCATCACACCCTTGATCCATCTCATCAGCTGAGATTAAACCCTACCTCCCCCCTCTCCTCTTACACAGTTGGTTAGGCTGACCCTAGTGGCAGAAGTTTTTATCTCTGCTTATTTTCATTTTGCATGTATCTGGTCACTATTCTAGCCTGACATCTAACATACTAACTGCATTTCCTATCTTGACGTCAACCACCAATTAAATCAGCACACCATTTCATTCATGCCTTCCTCCACGGCACTGACAAAAATACTGAAGAGGTCAAAGGAGAGGACAGAGGCTTGGCTAACTGCTACTGCCATTCATAAAGACTGACATAAATCCAGGCACCAGCATTCTTGGAGGAAGGTCTTCTTTAGAAACCTTAGTAAAGTCCTTCCCACTCATCCACAGCACTCTTCCAACTTACTCACTACACTTGTTAAGCAAGCACAAGTCCCTATCTGCCCTTGGGTGACAACCTCTTGCCCACTTCAAATTCCTCCATCTTTCCTAACGTACAATATAGTCCAAAGTTTAGAAAAATGCTTAGAATGAGACAAAAAGGTATAAGGGAAAGGGAAGTGGCTTAAGTCAGACAAACCCGGGTGTGAATCCTACAGATAAACTTATTAGCTCCGTAGACTCAAGCTCACACTTAATACAGTACAGTTGTGTTCACCTCTGGTGTTGCTGGGGGACTGATTAAATGAAGTACCACATGATTTATCACATAGTGAGAATTTCCTAAATCTTTTTGCTTTTCCTCTTAACAAATTAGCAAATTGATGTCAGAGCAAAAATCACTCAATAATTTAATCTATTTATTTTCTTGTCTCTGCAGCATACTGTTAATCAAAGGTGGACATTCTGCCTATTTATCTTTGCATACCTAGCACTCAGTACAGTGCCTGGCATGAGGAACTTCTGTTGAACAGAGAAAGCAGCAACCTCCTCAACACCGCATTGCCAGTTAAACAGTAAGGGCTCTGAGCAGCCTGAAAGCCTCGGACGGTCAATAGTGCAAGAGGCCAAGAAGGACACACCATCGCAAACTTTTCCCAAGTTCACATAAGCCACAGCTTCCATTGCTGCCTCATGTCTGTGCCCCTCAAATGCGTCACCCTTGGCTGATTTCTCTCAGCCTCAGAGTTCTATATCCAATTGCCATGCAACATCCCTGCTTGGATAGCTAGGATCTCTTCTGTTCCTGTTCACAGTGAAACACACCCACATCCAGATGCACAGTTGATGCTCTTGACTCCCTGCTTCCCTTCCACCCCAGCCAACCCCTCACTGAGTCTGGTCAGCCGGACACATCACTGCGGCCAACAGGGAATCTCCCCCTCCGACCACACCGGCTTCTGTGGGCCTCTATAGAAACCACAAATTTGCCCACCACCAGGCCTTCAGCCGAGCGGTTCCTTCCACCAAGAAGGAGCCCCACTCTTCTGCAGGACTCAGCGCTACAGCCCTGTCCTCAGAGAACCCTCCCTGAGCGCCAGACTGGGGCGCGACCCTCTCCAAAACCACTGTGCTTCTCCTCACAGCACTTGTCAAAGTCTGCACGGGTGTTTTCATGATGACTTCATGTGTCAGAGTCACTCAGTCATGTCCGATTCTTTGAGACCCCATGGACTGTACAGCCCATGGAATTCTCCAGGTCAGAATACTGGAGAGGGTAGCTGTTCCCTTCTCCAGGGGATCTTCTCCAACCCAGGGATCGATGCCAGGTCTCCCACATTGCGGGCAGATTCTTTACCAACTGAGCCACCAGGGAAGCCCAAGGATACTGCGGGGTAGCCTATCCCTTCTCCAGCGGATCTTCCCGACCCAGGATTCGAACTGGGGTCTCCTGCATTGCAGGTGGATTCTTTACCAACTGAGCCATCAGGGAAGCCCTAATAAATGTTCCCAACTGGACTGCCTCACAGGAAAAGGA
Organism: Giraffa tippelskirchi; assembly: GCF_054371585.1. Taxonomy (NCBI): domain Eukaryota; kingdom Metazoa; phylum Chordata; class Mammalia; order Artiodactyla; family Giraffidae; genus Giraffa; species Giraffa tippelskirchi. Next base: position 156,276,008 of record NC_137283.1, on the reverse strand, counting down.
ATAGGGAAGTGAGGACAACAAATATTAAACCCATTGGTAGCTATCATCTGGGCACAACAGAATATATGTCCAGAAAATAAGGCTGTTTTGGTTCCCTGGTTTTTACCTGATTTTTATAAATTGACAAAACCTATCATTCGCCTAATACCCTCAAGTTCAGCAACTTGTAAGTCAATTCAATGAGTAAATCACTGTCTCACTCAACTATACTTCTGAATATAATTTAGCAAACAATGATTTTATGAACAAATCAAAATGTGTATTTTATTTCAAGAGTAAATTAGATCTAAAAGGAATGTCAAAATAGTAATGGAATATATTGATATTTTTCCTCAGATTTCTTATTCTCACCATCCAAAACAACTGTAGAACTATTACTATGGTGTTAACAACTTCTAAAATTTACATCTCAAAGTACGCAATATTGTTCATATCCTTGTACTACTACTGACAACTGAGTAGCAGGCTCTTATTTAAGAAAGGGAAATAATATGGTGTATTACCCATATAAATACAGATTTAAATCAAGAAAGGAAGCTTTTGTGAGAATAAGTCGAACATAAACCCTACCACTTTTAAAGCTGTGTGATGCTAAAAAAAAAGTTCACCTCTTAACTAAACTTCATCTCAGTTATCTCAGCTATACCAAGAGCACTACCACTTCACTATAGAGTTGTTCGAGAATTAGAAATAATATAGTCAGGTTTCAGCACATGACAGGCTTTTAATAGTGATAGATTTTATCAACATCATTATTACATGGAGATGTAACTCTAGATTATCAATCTGAGGCATGGATACCCTTCACTCCTCTATTGATGTATGTAAGACAGGCACTGCTTATCAACCCCAGCATTCATTTCCCCAACGTCCAGTAAGCCTCAGAATCTTTCACCCTGTGGAATTGCTGGCAGCCACTACAAATTATCAGTTTGCTAACATTCATCATATTTTAATGGCAAACAGGATCCTGTTGAGAACAAATACGATCCAATTTACTCTTCCCAGTAAAGTGGAACTACATAAAGTCTGACACTGATTCAGGAATAGCTGAGCTTATATCCCTCTCCTGCTTCTGACTAGCTGCGAAACATGATGGGCAAATTATTCCAGTGCTCAAAGCCTTAGTTTTCCCATCTTTCAAGTGAATGTAACACCACCCTCAAGAAGACAATCAGTCTAAAGATACTCGCTGTGTGGTTTACGTGGATAGACAATTTCAGACCTATCAGAGCCGTACCTAAGGACAAATCAGAAAAGTTACTGATTTCTCCAGCAAGCTCCATGGATGACATAGTGCCTCTTTCAAAGCATTTTATCAACTTTTTAAAAATTAACAACTTTAAACTGGCATTAAAGAAAATGCCATTATAATATGATGAATGTTAGCAACTGACTCACCTGTCTCTGGACAAAGAACGCCTGCTGTGTGATACACAAGCTACAGCTCCACCTACCTGCCTCCCCCACCCCACTCTGTGCAAATGATCTCTTCAGAGACAGGGCCCTATTTAAGATCTACTTTATCAGAGCCACAACGCAGTGAAAGCATATATTGACTCTTATTGTAATGTGATTATTCAAAGAGAAAAGTTGACATGACTCATACACAGTCAAATCTTAGACTGAAAAAGAATTTCAAGGTAGCTACAAGCAATGTGAAAGTTCCAGATGGGATACTGCCACAAAGGAAAGAAGATTACTATACAGATGCTATTAGGACAGTAGACAAAATTAAAACATGGGACTGTAGGTAAAAGTACTGTTTCCAAGTTAAGCATCCTGATAGTGATGACTGCACTGGGTATATCAAAGAAAAACCTTGTTCCCAGGAAATACACATGATACTAAGGACTTGGAGATACTGAGGACTAAAGGGGCAGGATGTATGCAGCCTAATCTCAAATGATTCAGGGAAAATATGTTGTAGACAGACAGGTAGGTGGGTAGACTCATATATAAATTCAATAGTAAAATGTTAAAAACTGAGAAGAGTAAAAGGAATACGGGATTTCTTTGTATTAGTCTTGTAACTTACTTCATGTGACTTACTTCAAATGTGACTTACTTCAAAATAAAGAGCTTCCCTGGTGGCTCCAAAGGTAAAACCATCTGTGTGCAATGCTGCAGCCCAGGGTTCAATCCCTGGGTCGGGAAGATCCCCTGGAGAAGGAAATGGCAACCCACTCCAGTACCCTTGCCTGGAAAATTCCATGGATGGAAGAACCTCATAGGCTACAGTCCATGGGGTCGCAAAGAGTCGGACACGAATGAGCGACTTTGCTTTTGCTTTTTGCTTTTCAAAATAAAAGCTAAAAAAGGTAAGGGGGGCAAAAAGGAAAGACAGGGGTAACTGAAAACCAAAAGAATCACTACCCCTCATAAGGGGTCTTCAAGCAAGTCTGCAGGTGCTCAGAACTAAGAGCCACCAGTGACGGTGCAACGTCAGGGGGCCTCTGGCAGGTTGGGGGGCACTGAGGCGTGGGAGGACCACAAGGTGAAGGAACCTTCAAAAAACGAGGAGACAGAGCAGGACAGACAGAAAAGAGAAGTGGGCGTGATAAGCTGGAACTAACTGGGAAGGGGTGGAGGTTGCTGTGCTTTGATTTAAAGTACTCAAGTTGGCCTCTTAATGAAAGAGGCCAGAAAACTAAGATCATGGCATCTGGTCCCATCACTTCATGGCAAACAGATGGGGAAGCAAAGGAAACAGTGAGAGACTTTATTTTGGGGGGCTCCAAAATCACTGCAGATGGTGATTGCAGCCATGAAATTAAAAGACCCTTACTCCTTGGAAGGAAGGTTATGACCAACCTAGACAGCATAGTAAAAAGCAGAGACATTACTTTGCCGACAAAGGTCCGTCTAGTCAAGGCTATGGTTTTTCCAGTAGTCATGTATGGATGTGAGAGTTGGACTATAAAGAAAGCTGAGCACCGAAGAAATGATGCTTTTGAACTGTGGTGTTGGAGAAGACTCTAGAGAGTCCCTTGGACTGCAAGGAGATCCAACCAGTCCATCCTAAAGGAGATCAGTCCTGGGTGTTCATTGGAAAGACTGACATTGAAGCTGAAACTCCAATACTTTGGCCACCTGATGCGAAGGTCTGACTCATGTGAAAAGACCCTGATGCTGGGAAAGACCAAGGGCAGGAGGAGAAGGGGACGACAGAGAATGAGATGGTTGGATGGCATCACTGACTCAATGGACATGAGTTTGGGTGGGCTCCAGGAGTTGTTGTTGGACAGGGAGGCCTGGCATGTTGCAGCTCATGAGGTCGCAAAGAGTCGGACACAACTGAGCAACTGAACTGAACTGAACTCAAGTTGGCAAAACACATAATGTACACAAACTTTTAGGTACATTTTTCTACAAATTCTTAGGAAGCTTCCATTACACACACACACACACACACACACACACACACACACACACAAATTACTCTCAAAAAAAAAGGGGGGGATCCCCCTTCCCTGGTAGAGACATTGTCTTACAAATCATGGCTGCAGGTTATCGCACCCAGTCAAGACTTAATGAGGCTCTGCCCCCTTGGCTTTCTTAAGGATGCTTTAAAAAGATCTTAGCCCAGCCCTGAAAGACGTGACACGTGCCATCTTTTAACCCAGAGCTCTTTTGTGTCATTTTTTTAAGTTTCAGAAAGTAGTTTTATAACCAGTTTCACATGTCACCCTGCTCCCACCTCTTCCCTTGGACCTGCTGGTCCAAGCAGACCAGCTCGCCTAGTCACACCCCCATCAAGTTCTCAGGTTTAAAGAAGGAAAGCAACGACCCAAACGAAAACACGTCTGGGATTTTTAAATCTTAGAATAAACAAAAAAGAGGACTATCCCAAAACTGTCCCTGACAAAGGCTTCAGTTGCAGGAAACCAAGGGTTTCAAGACCACCAACTAATTATCAGTTCAAGTGCTCGCTATGCAGAAGGAGCCTAACTCTCTAGAGATTCAGCCTGAGGACCGGAAGAAGCTTCCAGACAGTGGAGCGAGGCCCAGGATAGACTGGAGTTAAGGCCACTGGCCTACACCCTGCTCACCACTTACTGTGCGAGCCTAGGCAGATCTCTTCAACTTTCTGACCATCAGCTTCCTCCTCTGAGAAAGTACGGATGGTAACAGGACCCGCTTCCCGGCATGGTTGTTAAGTCTCCCACAACACAGCAGACACAAAACACTCAGAACAGGGCCTGGCACATAGGGAGTGCCCGGTTACTGATACAACTTTAGATTACTCCTGGCCCGGCTCACTCCTCTGGGCCCCACGTGGCGAGGGAGAGACTGAGAAATGAACCCTTACAACAGGTCTCTTCCCGCACTAGCATTCTGGAATTCTAGTGTCATCATCCACCTCCTTGCCGGAACTTTCAGCTGTCATGGTAAAGGCTCAGAAGGAATGTGGACCGTTAGGGGTATTTCTCCTTTCTGTTCCAGAAATCTTGCCAATTATCTGCCCTGAAGGTCAACAGGAAGAGAAAAAGGCTCTAAAGGGGTCTACGGAATTCAAAATGGAGAAGTTCAACATGTAAACAATCAGGGCTTGCCTACAGGTGACGCGTCTGCCGCCTGGCAGGTCTTCACCCACACTAAACCTGCCCAGCTCTACTGTTGCACGCCGCAGGGCCCATGCACTCAGGAACATCCCCTTCTAGAAAGCCCTTGCACCCCACATACTTCTGGTCACCTGTAAACTAGAGAAAGGTTTCTTTTTCACAAAGTAACACTAGATAAAGGATTCCATCATCTACAGAGAAGAGACGCTAAACATGTCTACAACCAACTGCAACTCTCTAAACAGCATCTCCCTCCTCCTAATTCTCCTTATAGACTCAACTTCTCATCACAATGAGCAGATTATTGTTGCTATTATTGAATTAATAAAACACTAAAATAAAAGAATTCAAGTGCACCTTGACCCTTACCTCTGCAAGCCACCCTCTCCTAAATAACATTATACTGCCTTCCTAGATGTGTGAATTACAAGTAATAAAAACTATGAAACCTGAGCCGGAGTCTGGCTTATAATAGGCACATAATAAACGTTTGATATATGAATGTGAGAAAGACATCCAACTGTGGCTCCGATTCCACGTGAGACTTCTCCTGGACTCGAATTGTAATGCTTGGAACACAGGCATTTTTCATTTCCAGGCTACAGTGTCACCATACCTAACATTCTTAAGACGTCACTTTCCAAACTATGTTTATAGCTGCTACTGTAATGAAGACGGGAAGAGGTCTATAAAGCAATACTACTCTTTAAGATACATAATATATGTCAGCATGAGAAAAGTCTAAAACCTTCTACACAGAGAAAAAGACCTATTTAACTTGGTCAGACCTAAAGCTGTCAGGGCAAGTTTTCAGTTGTTTTTTTTTTTTTTAAGTAAAACACTTGGTAAACATAAACTAGGATGATACAAAAAATGCAATGATGCATTCCGTTTTCATTGTGAGCTAGCTCTGTGTAGGTGGACAAGCAACCAAACAGCGTGCGCGAGAACATGTGTGTGCACGCACACGCCTTCCACCGCAGAGTGTGAGAGGACAACACAGCGCATGGCTTGCCCGCGGGTATTTACATAGAGTCGGGCAGTCGGAGCAACAGGATATTTTTACATGTAGCTCCATAGTGAGAGTAACGACAAGGTATGCTGGTCATATATCTTAAGCATTTATGGAAAATTATTAATCAAGTCCCACCTGAAACAATTTGTTAAATTGATTTTAATCACTGGGCCTCTCATGTGAAGCTTTGTATAATCAGCATTTCATTTACAAAATTAATTGCCTGATTGATTCTCAGGAGGCAGTTGCTGTCATTACCCTGCTGTCATACTTCTGAGTAGGGTGTCACAACATGAAATTCTGACAGTATGAAGAGCACTGCTATTTTAAAAATGGGTGAGGGGTGAAAGGGAGGAAAGAGGAAAACCAAAGAAGTTACATGACCCCCTTCAGCCTTAGAAAAAGCTGAAAGTGTTTCATGCTAATTACATTGTATATCAATACCCTTCTGCTAAATTAATTAACATACAAATCTAGGGTTCAGGGCATGAAGGATTTTTCCTATATTAAAATAGTAACTAGAATGTAAAAGCACAGATTCCCCACTTGAGTTAAATCTTAATCTATGTTATAAAATATTTAGATCTTGATAAAGAGCAGTCCTACATTCGTCTGGTAGACTACTTGTCCACTGCTAACCATCTCCATTTCCCAGACTCTGCCTTTCTCACTTTTCTAATAAAAAAGGCATGATCAGAAATTTTAGGAGTTTACGACTAATACCAAAATATATCTATTTTAAGCATATGCAAAAATACACATTAGCACATGTTCATTTGGTCTTTTGAAGACAGTGTCTAGTATTGTTAGATACACACTTTTTAGATTTCCTTTATTGCTCACTATTTAATATTTAGTAGTCTACTAGTAATTGATGGATCTTCGCCTAGAAATGTCAGAAATTAACAAAAATTAGGCTAAAAAGTACTTTTCCTGTAAAAGGATAAGAAGACTATAGAACAAGGGAGAAAAGAGGAATTTTTAAGCTATTATCATTAAAAGTGAGACCAGGTTACCTTTGTCATCGTATTTTCAAATGGACCCCTGTGTGCATGAGACCTGCCAAAGATTCTCTTTTTTCTTTACCATTAATTTTCCTTTTCAGAAAGAATGTACCCTACATCCTGCTCCCTCCCAGCTCATGGGTGCATCTCCCACATTCTCTACCTCCATAAGGGCAAGGTGGACCACAACACCAAGTTGTTTTCAAAGGCAGAAAATTATTTCTCTAGTTTAGATGGGGACTCATTTAAAACAATCCCCATTCAATGCAATCCAATTCCAAAGAAGGCCTCTTTTAAATGGGTCACTCTGAATTTAAAAGAGGCCTCCTCGGGAGACCAGAGGTAATTTACTTTCCTTTCAGTACAGTGAATTTTGATTCCTCTGTACAGCCACAGATTTCCTCTTACAAGGAAGATCACCTCATAAATTTGCTCTATTATCTTGTAACCGAACGTGTTTTGTTTGCTGGCTTGGTAAAGAGAGCTAATTGGCACACTGTACCCACTACAGCCCGCTAAGAGCACAAGTTCACAGCTGGAGAACTTGAGGCAAAGTCTTTCCGGCACAGCACCGGGGATGGGGCGGGGCCTTGGAAGGGCAGGCCCCTTCTTACCTCCAGGTCACATTCACTGCCCTGCAGAGGAAGAGCAAGAGTCCTCAGTTTTTACTTGGCTCACAAGGGTGCCCTCCCTTTTGATTAGGCAATGACTACAAAAAGTGCTTCAACTCTGGAAAGGCATTATGAGAGCATAAGGGATCCCTAGGATCACTCCTTAAGCTGCACACAATGTAACTGTTTTGGAAAACAGGGTTCACATATTCAAACCCTTATAGATCCAATACCTTTCCTTACAAAAGAACTGAAAAAGGGGGAAAACCGAATTCTCTCAAGCCTGTGCAAAGAGGGTGGAGACTCACCTACACATTTCATGCCAGCATCACTACTACCTAGGGCAGGGCTCTACAGTATGTCAGAAATGGTTTAGAGCAGTAACTCAGAAGATAAAATGGATAAATGCTATATAAACAGGAATGAAACTGGCAGGAGGATGCAGTTGAAAATGCATGTTCAGGATTATAATTGTCCATTTGGAAAAAGGAGGGAAGTATTATATATGTAACATATTATGTAAAAGTAGAGCTTGATTTAAAAAAAGAATCTTAATTGTTGAGGATGTGCAGGAAAAAATCTAGCTATCTTTTCAAAGGAGTTGGGGAATAGGGACCTGGTTTTTTGATAGGATGTATCTGAACGATCGAAGAGGTTTGACAAAATTTATGTTTATCAAAAGAGGCGTGAATTACAAAAGGTTAACAAGGATTTAGATAAGCAAGAGGCAACATGTTAGAGACCATATCCATTTTTTCAACTTTATTTAAACTGAACAGATATTAACGTGTAAGTTGCCATAAAAGATAAGTAGATGTGTAAGATGGTCCTTGACTTTACGAAACATACATCATAACAGAGGAGATAAGAGATATATATAAACAATGCAAGGTAGAAATACACTTGTAAATGCCACAGGTCAGAGGAAAAAAAGGCCTATGAGAGTTCAGGTAAAGGTAGTAATTCCAGCTGCAAGAAATGGAAAGATTCATGGGAAATTTATCATTTAACATGGATAATAAAAGATGAAAAAGATATACAGAAAGATCAAGGCACAAATATGATAATATCAGCTACTACTTAATGAGCGCCTACTGTGAGCTGAGCACTGTGCAATGTGCTTTACAATCAACAGGACCAATCCGAACAAAAAACCCTGTGAAGCAGTCAATACTACAAACCAGTGTTTGGTTGAAGGAAGCCATCTCCCAGATTAGGCAGCTTGCCCAAGATTATCCTGCAATATCAATGATGGAGTCAGGATCTTCCAGGTCTGACTGGAGTCCTTCAGGGAAGGAGTCTCTACCAGCCATCAGATTTCCCCTCCAAGCTACTCCAGTTAATGCTCCTTGATAAGAAAAAACTGTGAAAAGAAAACTCTTCTAACCTGAACTGTATCCCCAAACTATGTTAAAGCTCTAACCTCAAGTGTTTGGAGTGTTCCCATAAACACGGAAGGCAATGGCAACCCACTCCAGTACTGTTGCCTGGAAAATCCCATGGACGGAGGAGCCTGGTAGGCTGCAGTCCACGGGGTCGCGAAGAGTCGGTCACGACTGAGCGGCTTCACTTTCACTTTTCACTTTCATGCTTTGGAGAAGGAAATGGCAACCCACTCCAGTGTTCTTGCCTGGAGAATCCCAGGGACGGGGGAGACTGGTGGGCTGCCGTCTATGGGATCACACAGAGTTGGACACGACTGAAGCAACTTAGCAGCAGCAGCATAAACAGGGAACAACGGTTAAAATGAACTCACAAGGGAAGGTCCCAATCTGATAGACCTGGCATCCTTGTAACAAGATGAAAGGCCAGGGCATTCTCTCTCTCCCCCCAGGCATACACAAGAGGAGTGAGAGCACAGGGCAAGGTGTGCAAGCCAAGAGGAAAGGCCTCAGAATGGGACCTATCTTGCTGGCACCAAGATCTTAGACGTCAGAACTCCAGAACCATGAGAAATAAATTTCTGTTGCTTAAGCCACTCTACACTAGTCTATTACAGAAGACTAAAACACACCACTGCTACTTTTACTGACTTTCAGTACACAAACTGATTTCTGAGAAGGCTCCATGGGATTCCTGCCCCCCACCCCCAGGGTCCAAAGCCCTGTGCAATGCTATCCTCCGCAGTACGGCAACACCTGTGACCTGCATCTAACCCAGAGATTATCAAAAAGGTGAAGGGATTTTTGCAGAGGTAACTAAAATTCCCTAATATAGCTGACTTTCAGTTCATCAAAACCAAGAATATCCTCATGGGCCTGATATGATCAGGTGGTCCCTTTAAAAGAAGGTCCAGGCCTCCCAAGAAGTGAGAGACCCCCAGCGCCACAGACCCTCTCTGAGAAGCAAACTGCTATGACTTCCACAGCCACGAGGACAGGAGCTCTGCCAGCAGGCCAAGGGCGCCTTCCCCAGTCAAGCCTCTGGATGAGAATGCAGCCCAGCCGCTTCCTTGACTACAGCCTTTGACACCCTGAACAGAGGACCAGGGAGGCATGCCTGGACTCCCTACCACAGAAACCCTGAGACGATAAATGTGCAGTTTTAAGACATTCAATATGTTACGTAGCAAAAGAAAGCTAATCCACAACTTAGTGAAAAGAATGCTCTCCACATGGCTCACCATCACTTCCACATGCAAGCAGACCACTGCTCCTAACCTCCTTCCAGGCAGAAATGGCTGCTGCCCTGGTGTCGGTGCTCTGCATTTTCACTGACAGGAAGCCCTAAAGCATACAGTCCCAGAAGTCACTGGCGGCTCTTTACACTTTCCATTTCTGGGCAAACTCCTACACATCCTTCAAACCTGGACTCAAGGATCACCTTCCCTGTCAAGTTTGTCTTGAAATCATCAGACAGAAGAAAGACCGTGTCTTCTGTGATCTAAGAGAACTTTGAGGAAACCTCTATCGCAGTATTTATAAGTTTTCATTGCAATTTTCTGTTTACTTGTGTCCTCAACAGCAGAGGCCAGGTTAAACAGCAAGATAGTTTACAAAGATAAAAGGAAACACCCCTCACACTGTAATCAAGATACAACTGGAGCAGGAATCAAATTCTCGTTCACCATCTAAGATGGTGAGGCAAGTGCCTCATCTGAGATGAAGCAAGTCACTCAATTTCTCTAGGCTTCAATTTCCTAATCTACAAAACAGAATAGTTTGTCAAGCAGGTATTAAATTTTTATACCCCAGACCCCAGCACAATGTATACCTGTAAATTGAATAAGTCAATTATAATATGCTTGAAAGGTCAGTGTAAAGTCTAACTCAAAAAATAGAAGTACTAAGCAGTGATACTAGTGTAAGAAAATGTGAGCAAAACTGTGAATTAAAAATAAATAGTTAAAACTAATGGCAACCATTAATAGTGTGTGTATATATATATACATATATATGCGCACTGATAATGGATGTAAGTGATTTAAAAAGGGAGTTGCTTACTTCTCACTGCCTGTACCTTATGTGAAGGGTACCCAAAGGTTAGAACCTGTGTCAGCTGCCAGTCTTTACCTCATTTCTAAATCCTGTTCCTGGGCTTTCAGCCACAGAGGTTTCCCAGTTGATTGCTTAAATCCTCACATTTAGGGCTGTATCTCTTTACCTTTTTCCTGTTACCTTACTGCATAACACATCCTGCCCATCTCCCAAGAACAAGCCTTGTCCAGCATGCTGAAGCTAATTTGAGAGACCATGTCACAGCTGTAGCCAGATTTATTGTCTGGTTGGCCTCAGACCAAGTGACTTGACGTGGTTATTTCTGAACCATTTTTGAATGAACCAATAAATTTAGGGGAAAAGAGAGTTCTCCTTCTCTCTCTTCTTTTAAGTAAAAAAGGCAAATTTTTAAATGCTCTTGACAATGGTGGTACAGAAGCCTCAGATTTGCCCAAGCTTATCTAAAAGCCACATCTAACCTAGTCATTCTGTGTAACGCAATTGATTTGCTAGTATCATTTTACAATTCTGATTAGGTTTCTCAGAAATCCTGTTTATTAAATTGCTTCCTTTAAGCATGCGTAGTTACTAATTTGTTTCCAACTAAATCAGGTATTATATGAAAAGATTATACTGCAACAGTGAAAGAGCACTCCGGGGATTATGTTTAATCTAGATTTCAAAATTAAAATAGTGCTACAATTTTACAACTGTAAAACTTCTTTTTAAAAAGAAAGGCAGCTGAATTTATACACAGGTTTCTGGGTTAATAAAATGTCAACACCCCATTGTAATTGCTTTGTGTATGAAACGACCGCATCTTTCACGAAGCCTGTGAAGCAAAGACTGGAAGGCTCACTGTGGGTCCCATGTGATTTCTCCACAGTCAGGAGGGTCCTTCATGACACGACGCTCTTCAGCAGTCCAGAGCCAACACACGAGCCTTTATGCACCGGCCTGGTGCACAGAGCAAACAGCATACAGGAGCCCAAAAATAATATGGCCAGTGCTTTCTTACATTAGGTTACTGGTGTTTTAAAAGAATAACAGCAAATCAACTGAGTAAATGATAGACAATGAATAAAAATCTCCAACAAGTAATCGTTACCGTTCAGAGATCTGCTCAGCCATGTGACTTTGATTAACTTTAATAAGAGTCACACAAATAAAACAAACTTCTATGTACAAATTTTAAAATATTCTCCCCACAGTCCAATGAAATTAAAATCCTTCACACTGTTTTTTTGAAACAGAGATTTTAACTGTTTATTAAAACAGTTAAACATTTAAACAGTTAACCCTAAATGTTTATTTTTTCTTTTCTTTCATCAAGTAAAAACAAGAGGATATTCATTTATATTTTAAAACCAGATCAACAAATAATCTGTGAAACTAATGAATAAAATCCTTATTAACAAACAACACAGATGTTTTTCATTTTCAATTTTCATTAACTGTGGAGATTTAGTGTACTTGAAATTTTAAATTTCAGCTAAACTGAAAAAAATCAAGTATGAAAGAATGAAAGGGGAAAAGGTATGACTCCATGGCAATCTGCAGTACGGGGTCGACAGAGAATTACAAATACTTCAACACAAGGGCTGCTCCGGGTCACAGTCAGTTTTGGCCAGAGCCCACACTCACAAGAACACCACGTGATAGAGTGCCAAGAACACAAAGGCGGCTCCCTTTTTTTTTTTCTAGAGATTTTAATGACAAAGTTATGGCCTACATCTGCCTGGGCTATCTATTCAGCATGTACCTGAAAGGAATGAGAACTTAGGGGTATCCAATCGTGGTACCCACGCCACCACGTTCTCCTGGTTCTCGTTTCTGAGGTTAACTAGATACAAGGAAAATAACTTAAGGGAAAAAAAACCCGAGCAGATGCCTTCCAAATAGGAAATGCTCCCATCTCCTCTCAATTACTTTTGAAATTTCAATTACTGAATTCAATTACTTTGAAAGGTCTCCCTTCACTTCAGCTTTGGACTACACTAGGGTTAAAGCATCAGGGGTAGCACAGCAATGAAAAGGCTGCGTTTGTGTAAGACGCTCCTTGTAAGAGACCTTGTCATGCAGCGTACAGTGAGGTGGAGGGGAGGGTGTCAGGAAAGAGAGTAAAGCGGAGCTGGTGCCCGAAGACCCTTCGTGGTCCTTCCAGGCAAACCCTCTTGGCCAACTGCCTCAGCAGACAATGACACTCCAAAACGGCCCAGTGGCCCACGGTAGAAATAATACTGTTTTGTTTTGTTTTTTCTGGTGACTGTTTAAACAATAAAAAGAGAACCTCTACACACACCACACACACAAAATTACCCAGAGGAAAAAAGTAAAACCACTGTGATGTGTTTGAAAGAGGCTTCAATGGGGTAAAAGGCCAGCCCAAGAATACGTACAGTATGATTGATACCTAGATGTTTATGTTCATACAACTGCGCATGTACATATGCAGTATTTTTAAAGAAAAAACTAGATTCAAAAAAACACATTTAAGACTGCATACTTTTGAGAAGTGGAAGCAGTACAAGGAAATTTAAACACCCAACGTACATACTGCCAGAGTCTGAACCTTTTATATAAGAGTGTCTTCATGTACTACACTTCAATAATTAAAAAAAAAAATCTTCAGAATAAAACTCAAAACATTGCGGGGGAAATTAAGGAATTGATAGAGCACCTAGAACATGAAGAAACACAGTTAAATCATAGTCAGTAAAAAATAAATCATTGTACGGAGAAGCAAGAACCCTGGTTTAATAAGTGCAGGCTCTATTGCTAACGGGATTTCCAAGCCTGGGTGATCCCTTCACTCCCTCTGGACCTCAGTTTCATCTGAAGGACTTAAAATCTTACAGCTCCATGCCAGCTAAGCATTGCTACTGGAGCCGAAATCCCAGAGAATAGAGAGTCGTGTAAATAAAGGCGGCTAACGGGGGTGGGGTGGGGTGGTGAAAGATCTGCATGGAACCTGAAATGGAAAAGTGTGTCCTGTCTACATGTGATCTAAACCGGAGGTTGGCAAGCTACAGCCCACGGGCCAAGTCTGGTCCACCACCTGTTTCTGCAGGACCAGTGTGCTAAGAATGCTTTTTACATTTTTAACAGTTGGGGAAAAAAAACAAAAGAAGAAGTATATTTTACAACATGTAAAATCACGTGAAATTCAAATGGCTGTGTCCATCCGTACTGTAATGGACACACAACCTCGGCCTTCGTTCACAGACTGTCTGTGACTGTTTTAGGGGGCCATCAGCAGGAAGTCAAAGACCACACCCAGAAAACTAGAAACAGTTACTACCTGGCCCTTAACAGGAAAAGTCTGTCCAGCCCAGATCTAAATGCTAAGGGTGACAGTCACTCAAACAGATACCATCCACACCACAGAGATAGTGTGCGGTGCCAAAGCTCAGATCTGGGGCACAAAATCTAGTTGAGATCCAAGTTGTGTCCTTAACCCAGTCACTGTGCTCCAGCTTCCACATATATAAAACAGGGACATTAAACCAACCCTCACAAGATCACTGTGAGAACTAGGTCATGAAAACACGTTGGAAATTAAGTGATCCGCAAAGTTATTATCACTAAGCAAAATCAAGCAACCCACACTTAAATTTTGGTTGAAAATGTGATGCAGAAAAGCTTCGGGAAACCTGTTTTTCTGTGATATGTGTTTCTAGAGGAAAGGACGCGTGGAGGGAGGAACATCTCTAAGCCAGCTCCAGTGAAATCAGGAAAGCCTCAGACAGAACCTGTTCTTCAGCTGAGCGCATACCAAGGCACAGCAACTTTAGTAACTGAAAGCACTTTCTGAAGGCCATAATCTATTTCTTTAACGCTTTACAAGTTTATTTAGATATGTTTAGTACATGAGTTTCTCCTTTACAGAAGACCTCGTGGCACTTCACAAAAGCCCCATTTTACTAATAAGGGCACAGAGGTTTATGGTTAAGATTCTAAGGTGCAGCATTCAACCTAATTCAGTGACTGTGATAGAGGCAAAGCAGCCATTATATCAATTAGGAATGATCTTTCTAACTGGAAAACAATCACATCACAAGGTTTCAAAATGGCAAATGTATGGAACTCTTTCCTACTTTTTTCTCCCATCCAGGTATGGAAAAGAAAAAAAAAAAAAAATTAAAACCAAAGGCGGCCTTTGCATAGAAAAAAAATTTTTTCTATGCAAAGGCAGCCACTGGATAGGAAAAAAAATTAAAAGTTTTCTGGTAAGAGCCCTAAGAGCAGAGAGTATTCAGTCAAACCAACACCCAGTCCTGCATCAAGTGTAGAGCTGCTGCCTCCATAATGGCAATGGTGACAGGTAGCAGTCAGCACTTAAAAACACTTTCTATATGCTTTCTGTGGACTACCTCATTTCACCCTCAAAACAACCCGGCACTTGATCACCTCTTTACATACAATAAGTGGCAGAGCTCAAGCTGAATGCCTAACATGCTGGACTATTCTATGCATTCCCTCCCCTGCTAAACCTACTGCCCAGCAAGAAGCAGGAGAACGGCAAGCGTTTAAGCTACATGTGCCTTCAGGTCTTTAATACACATCAGCAAAAAGTAACAACAGACACAGGAAAAACTTTACATGAATGTCCACTCAGGACAGGATATGGAATTTGAAGCTTATAATGTGAGCAGCTTAGGAGGGACAGGAAGAACTGGATTAAGAAAAGGAAAAGGAAAAAAAAAAGAAAAAGACAAAACGAAAACACAAAAGAGCAGGCTGTGAAAGCAACCGAAAAATTCACTTGATGTGGGAGGCAGGAGGGTCGTAAACAAATGCAAAAACAAAAGCAAACATGAGTCTATGCGAGACAGATATGCACACAGAGGGATGAAGATGACAGTAGACAGACACACAGACAGACAAGACAGCTAGTTAGCTTGAAGATGAGAATCATCAAAGGGAAGAAAAGGAAAATGTTTGGGTTCCCTCTTAAAAAGGCAAGCAGCATCTGCTACCATCTTTGAAGACCTGTTACTTCATTATATGTGAAAACTCACAGGAAATTTAGATGTATTTCTATTACATAAACTTATAAATGTGGATTGCATTCCATAAATAAAAGTGCTGGCTCTTGCATCTTCATTGAAAGACTTTTTAATAAATATACAAAATCACATGCCGAAACAACTCCATCATCTCTGCATACTGAAGTTGGTCTGATAAAAAGGAAACATGGGTGCTTGGATGCTGTATAATCAATTTATAACACCCCTTACATACATGTATCACTACAGTAGTAAGTAGAAAAGAAGATGAAAAAAGTGGCCATACACATACACCCATCAGAAGTAACAAGCAGAGGGAAAGACGCAAAGTACTAACAGCTCTATCAGTGTGATAGGATTATACTCTTCACTATTGTTTGTACATGAAGTTATATTAAATACATATACATATACATAAATACCATAAGATAACATACTCATAAATGTATATGTACACATATACTCATATACCCCTTTGCATATAAGATGCTAAAAATACTTAAAATATAAAAACAACTTATACTTAGCCACAGAAAAACAAAACCAATGCATAATCTTTCTCTTTATTAATACTTCTCCCCTCACACTTAGTGTGAAATATCTATTTTAGCCATTCTAAGCTCCATGTTTGAAATTAAAAGCCCCAGGAGGCTAGGAGAGCTGTAACCCTCTATTTGCTCTCTCTTAATGAATTCTAAGAACTTAAAGAGGAGCTTCAAAATGAAAAGTGACGGAGGAGTAGCCAAAAATATGAAGTGCCCCCTATTAAACTAAACCTCCAGCCATTCCTTAAATTAACATTTGATATTCCAAAAGTAAGAAGTCCATGATTTAAACACTTGACTATCTTTCAGTTCAAGTACTATTATTCAAACTAAATCTTAAATCCTAAAAAGGGTATTATTCTGAGTACAACAATGCACAGTGAATGAATAGAGAACATAGGCATTGAGAACCACTGACATACTTCACTCATCATCAAGCTTTCAGAGACACGAAAAATTTATTTTTGCTTCCTCTCATGACGATGCGAAGCAAAATGTTTGCAAACAGGAAGTTTATTCCTTCTAATCCATAGCCTACAGGACTTCTTAACGATTCCTCCTAGCAACAGTATAATCTAACACTCTCAGAAGGGCCATGACTTTTCTGACACAGATTTAGGTCCTCTAGTGAAGACAAGCTGCAAGAAATTGGGTAGGAGAAAAGGAGAAAGGTGCCATTTACACATTTATCTGCCCGGCTCACACCTTCAGTGGAGCATCACCAGCCAGTTAAACATTCGGTACTGCGATAATTCTGTCTCCATCCTTTTGACAATTTGCTTCACGCCTCATTTGCTATGAAGAGTTAAAACATTTCAGTCAACCTTGAGAAAGCAATTCGATTTTTTTCCACAGCAAAACGCACAACCTATTTCAACTACCCGGCCACTGGTTAAAGTTCAAAACTGTGACAGAGACAGAAATCAAGTACTTCCCTTCAAATGCCGCAGAAGACAAAAACAAAAAAAAAACAAAAAAACTAACCAGTCTTACATTCATTTGCAGAGGATATAGAACAAAATCAAATCAAAATGCCCCTCACAGAGAGAATGGAGACATACATATGTATGGCTGAGTCCCCAGTGCTGTCCTCCTGAAACTATTACCCTGTTAATTGGCTATATGCCAACATAAAATTAAAAGTTTTTCTCAAAAAGCCCCCCACATGCTTGGGTCCAAACAGCAACAACACCCTTCCTGTTAAACACAGTGGACGACACAGAAGTCCTCCCCGTCCCTCTCTTCCTCAGGCAACTTGGCAGGAGCCTGGGCAGAACACTCCAAAACAGACAAAGAAATTCTTTCTTATAATATTGTTCTACTGGATTTTTTCATTATTTTTTTAATTGTGGATCATCACAATACATCTGTACTGCTGATAACGAAGACAGTTTCGAAAGTGATTATTCAGGATCCTATTTATAGCCATCCAAAAATTCAAGAGGCTCACATTTTGTGCTTACTAACAGCAGTGCACACAATCACGTGTTTAAATTGTCTGAGAAGGCGATTGTACGAGAGGCAACCAGAGTTTCTGGAGCAGCACCATCCAATACAACTTCCTGCAACAATGGCTAAGTTCTAGTCTATGCTGTGTTTGTGCTTTTAAGCATTTAAACTGTCACTAGTCCAACTGCAGAACTGAATTTTTAATTTTATTTAATTTAAATAGCCACATATGGCTACTGGCTACCAAACTGGACAGAGCTGTTCTATAGAGTATTTTTAATGATAAAAAGGCTGTCTGCTGGAAAAAAGATGCTTCAGTCATGCTATGTACCTTGATGCTGAGTTTTCTCTTTTGGAAAGGGGAATGGTAAAGAAAACTCAACCAAGTATAAAGATCCATCTAGTCAAAGCTACGGTTTTTCCAGTAGTCATGTATGGATGTGAGAGTTAGACCATAAAGAAAGCTGAGCACCAAAAAGAATTGATGCTTTTCAACTGTGGTGCTAGAGAAGACTCTTGAGAGTCCCTTGGACCGCAAGGAGATCCAGCCAGTCCATCCTAATGGAGATCAGTCCTGAGTGTTCATTGGAAGGACTGTTAAAGCTGAAACTCCAATACTTTGGCCACCTGATGCAAAGAGCTGATTCATCAGAAAAGACCCTGATGCTGGGAAAGATTGAAGGCAGGAGGAGAAGGGGACGACAGAGGATGAGATGGTTGGATGGCATCCCCAACTCGATGGACATAAACTTGAGCAAGCTCTGGGAGTTGGTGAGGGACAGGGAAGCCTGGCGTGCTTCAGTCCATGGGGTGGCAAAGAGTCAGATGTGACTGAGCGACTGAACAACAAAGATCCCCTTCACATTCTCATCAAAAAAGAAATACACTTTAGTTCAAATCTGCTTCCTAACAGGGAGACATGTGTGCCACAGGGAAAGGGGGGAGTCCCAGTCGAGGACACCAAGAAGAGGAACATAAGACCTCCTGTTTCACCTACTCACTCTGTGACTTCTTGGAAGATTCTATTTTCTCTCTCTCTCTAACCAAATGATACCCGATCTGTGGAAAGGAGCTATCTTTCTTCATCAACTTTTCAATATCCTCATAGAATATCAAATGATGTGATTACAACAAGCAAGAAAAAAAAAATGCAACTATAATGACAGCTTCCACAATATAAATTCAGGCCACTCACTGAAATCTACTCATGCTAATAACTGCTGAGTGTAAATACAGACAGCACAGGATCTGAGAGGGTAGAGGAGACAGATGCCTGGGTTCATGCTGTGCCTGTGCCGTCTCTAGTTATGTGCCATTTCTAGACTGTGCTTTTGTTTACTCATCTGTAAAATGGGTACGATACAATAGTACTGAATTCATAGATAATTCACATATGGTTCTTAGCACAGTGCTTGACATCTCGTAACTGTTCAACAAACTATATATTACTAATTATTCAATACCTAATATTTCAGTAAAACAGAAAAGCAAATGAGGTTCCCTTTGAGGTTTTTATCTCAGGAGGGACTCTGACCTATATAGTCTGTAATAGTCAAGAGGGGATGGGTATGTGATCTATAATTTAAAGAATGGTGTCACTGTAAGTATATGGCAGAGGACACATACCTGTCTTTCATCAACAATTTCGATATCAAGAGATAAACTTACACACACAGAGCAAACTGTTTCAGAATTTTTACTGGCCAACCCTAAACACCAGCTCTCAAACGCCACGATTTCAGAAGAAATAATGAGAAAACGTTTAACAACTGACACTCCTACTGACCACTGCCTTTGCCTAAGATTATCGTTGAAGCCAGAGCTAGTTTTCCCGATGAAATCACCTGCGTTTTAAGTCTCTCCTCTCATTAAAGACACCTCCATCAGACCAGCTGACCTACTACCTCGTGTTCATAAGCCAGCTTACCAAGGGTCTCAGGAGATCTCAAGGATTAAATCTCAGATCTCACCCAACAACGTGCGGCCCTCAAGAGGCAAACACTGAGTCCCGCCAACGGGGCCGCATCGGGGACTGGGGACGCAGGAAGTGGCTGAGCCCTCCTGCGCCCAGCAGAGCCGTGCCCAGTGTCCTGGGAGGAGGAGAAGAGCAAGGGACATTAGGGAGGAGCAGCCAGCACCGGCCTGGGCACAAAGATGGCAGCACAGCAGCGTGACTTCTCTACCCTGCTTTCAAGTCAGGTTTTGGGGAGTTTGTTTTTTTTTCTTTAAACAAACACAATAACACAATAACCCCACTGCTCCTCCAACCATCCCAAAGCCTCGTTCCCCTTTCCTATTTGTTCCTTGGCCTCCCGCCTGCTCTCCCGCAGGTCACCAAGGACCAAACGACCTGGATGCCAGCTGCCTTTCTTCCCTGCCCATCCCACGGTGCTTGCCACAGCTGTGTCCGCCTCTCTCCGGGAAGCCTGTGTCCTCCGCAGCCTCTATGGAGCCTGCTCCACCGCTTCCATCTCCCTGCACAGCTCTGAGGTTGCCTCCCCCTGACTCCTCAATACTAGTGCTCCCCCAAAGCCCTTCAGCACCCTCTCATCACATCCGTGCTCCCGACAGCAGTCACGAACCCCACTCTCGGCCGACACCCCTCGCTGAGAACCCGCATTTATATTCCGGGCCCTATCACCCTCCTCTACTCCAGATCCCTGTTTTCTCTCTGCCTACGACCATCTCCATTTAGCTGTTTGGAACACATCTCAAACCCAACATGTCTAAAACCACAGCCTGTTACTAAATATACAGGATGATTCAAAAGCAACTGAACACCTTCAAAAAGTTACCAGACCATGTGATTTCTCCCTGTGGAGTCAGACCCAGAACGCTGGGTTTGTACCGCCTCTTCCTCCCAGCTTGGAGGAAATGAAGAGAGCGCTGGGCCTGCCCCGGGCCACTTCATCTACTGATGGTGAAAACGCTGTGTGATCACTGTCCTGGGACACAGGGGTGCGTACTGAGTATTTGTAAGAGACTACAGAGGTAGCCATGATGGCTCCTTTACAAACTGATGTACAGATATTCTTACACAGCCTCATTACCACGAAAATGCTCAATTTTTCTGCCCTCCCCTGGGCTGCTCTTCATCCTACTCTAAAGAGTTACCACTCCGCTGTAGGTGGTTCTGCTATCTCTGGGATTACATTTCACTGGAGGACAGACCCTGTGGAAGCAGGGCTTGGGTTTTATTCGCTGCTTATCCCTAGCACCTAGCTCATCTGTCACACAGCAAGTACAGGTGCGCGACAGGTATCAGTATGCAGAGAGAAGACCCTGATGCTGGGAAAGACCGAGGGCAGGAGGAGAAGGGGACGACAGAGGGCGAGACGGTTGGATGGCATCACTGACTCAATGGGCACGAGTTTGAGTAAGCCCCAGGAGTTGGTGATGGACGGAGAAGCCTGGCGTGCTGCAGCCCACGGGGTCGCAACGAGTCGGACACGACCAAGCGACTGAACAACAACAATCTGCTGATGAGTCGAGCGAGCACCTAAAGCAGCACAGTAGCTGCCACTCATGTCAAGCCTTCCGCCTGCTCCAGCCCTGGATGCCCACTCTTTCCGCAGGGTCTTCGGGGTTTGGAGAGTATCCCTCGCAATGTCCCCACCTCACGGACTCACTGCCTCTCCTACAGACTAGGGTTCAAGGCTCTCAGAGACACCAAGGCCTGTAAGGTTTGACTCGCTTCTCCCTTGAGTCCCTCAGAAGGTCACAAGGGACCAGCCAGCACCGCCGGTTTCCCCCCTGTGTCCTGGCAAAACGTGTGGCAGCTCACCTGTCGGCCTCCACGGGTGCTCACTTCACATCACGCCCCACGCTGCATGACTAGCTCCTCCACTGTGTCCTTTTACCGTGGCCAAAGGAAAGTTATACAGGGAACCCAGTAACTATCATCTGTGCCTGAAAACAAGGCGGTATTAGCCTTACTCTTCTCTGACAGAGTCAAGTTCACGAGCATTCTGACAGTTATTTTCTTAGGGCTTTCTCAGCTGTTATAGAATGTTAACTGCATGCTGAAAACCCCAGAACTAGATGAATGACACATTCCTACAGAAATTCTCTGAAAGGATGAGCACAGACAGACAGGTGTCTGCTTTCTGGGCAAAAGACACCTCAGTATTGTCATAATGAGCAAGATGAAAATGTCGATGTGCCCACCCCTTGAGAAGCATGAAGAACCAAACAAAATTAAAGGTCCAGTCTTAGAGAAAAGGACGTGCCTGTGACATATGGCAACAAGGCTAAAAAACCAGATTGCAGATTTTGTTTTGGTCTTTTCTTTCTGTTTTAGTTTTTTCTCTCTGTGGGTTCCTACAAATAGGCTGTTAATTCATTTGCTTGAGATGGGTTAGGTACAGTCAGCAGCATTAACTTCAAAAACTATAAATCCATGATTATTGTAGTAGTGATATATTATTACAAATGATAAAGTCAAATATCATTAGAAAATAGGAAACAAGAGACAGGAAACCCTTCATTTAATTCTAAGCTAAAAACAGCATTATGGAGGTACGTCATTTGGAAATATTCTCAGCCCCAAGTTTAGGAGCAAGCGAGAGGTGAGGAAAACACAAGCTGAAAACCCAGGAAACAGACATGCACAGCCAGGACTGTGATCTTTCTTAATCTTCAAACACTCTGCAGCCACTGGTTAAGTGAAGTTCAACTTACATGAGTTGTCTAAAAGAACGTCTGAGCCAAACCGATTTTTTTCCAAAGCTGTGAGATTGGCTTTATTGACAAATTTTAAAAGAGAGGAATATGTGGTGACATGAAAGGGAAATTCCCCAGTACCGTACCTCACCATTAGACGTAGCTAGCAAGATAAAGACTAAAAGGTCCAACATCCTTTGGCCTGGCTGGCCTAGAAGTTCCTCGATGGAGTACATAACAAACCAAAATGAGGAACCTGACTGGGTCCAGTGATGGAGTGCTCTTTACAGCTTCCCAGCATCACGGACTCCAACTCCAGAATGGCTACGTGGCAAGAGCAAGAACAGAAATAATCATGACTCTGTGTCACGATACAACCTCACCAAAGAATTAGAGGATTTTTCTGCCGTGTATTTATTCTTTTAACTATACATCAACACCCTGATGAATTTATGATATGCTCATTTGGGAGTTTGTCTTACAACTTTCATCACCACAGGAGTTCCCTCTGGGCACATAATGCCATTCAGTTTTAATGATTTTTTTCACTCTAGAATTCTCTCCTCCACCTGCCTCTACTGTCCCTTTTCTCCAATCTCCTGGTCCCTGTTTGTCACCTGTCCTCTCCTCAACATTTTTGGACTTAGAGATTTCTGGACTCCTAACACCATGGGACCCTGAGATGCTCTCCAGTACATTCATCTATTCTCTTATCCAAAACTATTTATTAAGCACATATTAGTACACTGTTCTATACTTGGGTCCATCACCTCCCAGCCCCATCCTTCAGTTACAGCTACGTGTGAACAACCCCAGACAGAAAAGAATCTGTGCTCCACTTTAAATGTCAACAGACCATTTCACAGCCTCCCTCAATAACTCAACTTAAAGCAGTGACCCAGATCATGGGACAGAGCTTCCCCCAACAGGCGGATGTAAATTAATGTTCAGTGACACCATCAGAAAAATCCAATAGCCATCACATGTCCTTGGACAAGACTCCTTCCTCTCCTTTGGCTGGTATGACTCTGGGGCCAAAAATCACTAAAAGCTCCTCAATTCCAAGAAGGAAATTCTACACATCTTAATAATGACACTGTCTATTTAAACTTTACCTCTAGCTTGTTGATGACCTGTGGGTGGCAGAAACGTGGGTGTACAGGCCATTCCGCAGACTAAGAGCCTGTGAATCCCAGGAGAGAGGCCTGGGAACCTTGTCCACTTCCCTGGGCGAAATCTGACTGAAAACTAGGTTTGAGAACCTCTCCTTCACTTGAGAGAACGTAGGCTCTAGCATCAGACAAAACTTGGGTATTGAAGAAACTTCTTAATTCTACCAGTTTACTTGTCTATGAAACAGGAAGACTGGGATGATTGCAATTACTCTACGCAACGTGCCTGGCACACAGAGGAGGTGTTCAAACACAGCAGTCATCTTATTAGCTCACTATTACTTAACTCTTTGAAAAGTCTTTTTCTGAATCTGCATGTCTCCATTTGGGAGGCCGAGAGTGGAAAGCAGAGCGTTTGTAAGAGCTTTACCAATCATGCCTGACCAGAATTGAGAGGCTGATTTCATATGTCCCCACGATACAGTCTTACACAAGCCACCCTTTTATTAAAAAAAAAGGAGAAATCACTCAAGATTTGGCTGCTGACTCACTACCACCTTGCCATTTTTCCTGCTTCGCGGGCACCCATCGGGCCACTCCCCAGGAAGGCCACTCGCTCTGGTCCACGCTGACCTCAGTCACGTGCTGCCCTGCTCCTCCTCACCTCCACCCTTGCATCAGTCTGATTCTGTGGGCACACGTGCTGCTCCATCTTCCCAACTGCATGTCAAGATGCGGGTCAGACACGAGTCCTGCCATCATCCACGGACCATCCCTCCTGATGTCTGCCAGGTTAACAAACATCCATGAAAGGTCCCACATCCTGCATGATCATGACCAGGCACTTTTCCCAATGTTTTTGTTTAGTCCTCATTTGGAAAAGCAGCAAGACTTCCTCAAGTTACAGGATAATTTTCCTTCCCTTAGTCTACTGTGTCCATTAAGCGTATTCCCCACAATGTCCTCTTCTGCACCCCATGGAGAGAGCTAGGTATCAACAGTGCCTCCCACGGAGCCCATAACGGATGCTCTGACCCGTAACATTTCACAGGCTCTAATGTACACAGGAAAGGCTGAGCTCTGAAAGTCACACAAAAGCACTCATACATTTCAGACTGCCCTCATCATCCCCTCCTTCTCCTAAGAAACTTGCTGGAGTATCACTTCAGATGCAGGATTCTTCTAAGAGCTTTCCTTCTCAATACCCTATCACATCAACCCAATTGAGTATCATGACTATTATTTACACTGAATCTGACTTTAATGTCAAGTATGCTTACTAACCGGAGAAGGCAATGGCAACCCACTCCAGTGTTCTTGCCTGGAGAATCCCAGGGACGGGGGAGCCTGATGGGCTGCCGTCTATGGGGTCATACCGAGTCGGACACGACTGAAGTGACTTAGCAGCAGCACGCTTACTAACAGAGCAAAGGTAAACATTCTTTAAATCTAGGTTTGTCTAATAAAAATCCCCAAATTCACTGTTTGTTACTTTTATTCATTATAAAACTAAGGAAGGACTCACGTGAGTAAAGCTATGTCTATGACTATCGATTCATTTCAAACTTCTGTAATGCAAAGAAACACGCTGATTCCTCCAGACATGGGCGATACGTTCCAGTGACTTCTACTTTTGAAAGACTCAGCTAAATTAAATACATTTAAGCCCCTGCACGTCTACAAAATTAAAATTATTTAATTCTCGACTAGTATTAAAGAATACACAAAAATTCAAGAAAAGGTTTCAAAAATTTAGGTTGGAAGAGAAAGAGTCAAGTCAACACTAATTAGAAAGGCCCATAATGACCATTTCCTTTTTTAAAAGGACGTTGTTCCAAAACTCCCACGTTTATTTCCCTCTCTCTGTGTATGTACTGCTTTTCAGATCCTTCACATCAGCACATTATCCACACCACAGACAGTTCCATCCTTGACAAGGAGGTAAGCTTGCCTGCCTCCCTGTGTTATCTGTCCACGTTCCATTTGAATCCAATTTCCTTGCATTACCTCTGCCCAGGTCAGGGATGAATGGCTGTCAAATTCCCAGTGGAATAAAAAGAAAAACCCTTTCTTCCTGAGGCAGCAAGTTTCAATTCACAGAGCACATGGCTAATCTACATATGTGAAGGTCAAGGCACTTCAGTC
Source organism: Giraffa tippelskirchi (assembly GCF_054371585.1). NCBI lineage: Eukaryota > Metazoa > Chordata > Mammalia > Artiodactyla > Giraffidae > Giraffa > Giraffa tippelskirchi. The sequence continues at coordinate 156,250,454 of NC_137283.1, read as the reverse complement.
AAAGAGGTTAAGAATGGAACAGCTCACGTAAGGGGTTGTCTTAAACATCTTGGCATGATGCCCAACAAGTAAGAATGTTGAAAAGCAATAGATAGCTTCTGGCAGCGGCGAGGGGAAAAATATTTTGATCATGTGACGCGGTACACACTACCTAGTTTACTGCATGTGTGAAACTTCGAAGTCTCTAAAAAATACCACACATGCAAATCAAATCCAGATTTCAACTTTACCGGGTGAGCCAGGCTAGTACATCTCCCTCTTCACAAGACGCATTTATGTGGAATTTCTAGACACACGGACAGTAAAACTCACCACACTGGACGACCAGTTGGCTCAAATAGCTGATTACAACTTTTTTTTGCGTTAGTTTTCAAAGAACCATAAAACATCAAGAAAAGGTATTTACACTGAGAAAGCACATTCCTTCAAGTTATCTGAATATAACCGTCTTAAATAAAACCCATCTTCTCCCTCCATTCTTCTCTCTCTCTTCACTAATAATAGAGCAGCATGGAAAATTACAGGATCTTCATACCCAGTAAAAGACAAAACACAAAATTGCTCTTCACGTTCTATTTTCACTAATGAATCATTGAATACAAGTGAAACACTTTTATTCAAAATGCTCACACGTCTGACAAATATCTCAGGGGAGGAAGAAGGACAAAGTCCTGCCACACACAATGGGGACCAGGTGAGAAACCAAGGGGAACAGCCAAGCGGTCCGCGAAGCGCACCTCTACCCGCCAGCAGGCAGGCTGGTTGGCACAGCCTCCTGGAGCTGCTGCGTCTATCCAGCCTCAGGAAGTGGAAGGGAGTTGGCGCCAAGAGTAGGGGAAGGGAAGGATTTCACACCTCACAACCTCGTAACAAACATGACAACATTTTTTTTTAACTTTTCAACAGTTAAATTACTTCTCTAAAACCCAGAGAAAATTAATCGGAAGCAAAAGATCCATTTCACCAACTTGCAAATTGTCTGCCTACCACCAATTACCTTCAACTCAAAATTTAGACTGCTTATGAGGCCAGTCTATAAACAGTCTAATTCAATCCATATTTCTAGTCAAATGGAATAGTAAAATAAAAATATCCCACAAGCTATCTTTATTTACTTTACTTGCCGATGTTCATTTAGCAATCTAAGAATACTCCTCTATGCTAAACAATGGACACCATGATGTTTAACTATTTTCCCATATTCTCTGGATATCTTTTTAACTAATACAGTGTCCCTACACCAATGTCATTAAATGTTTGTTGATAGTGGTGAAATTAAATGTTCTAATTATTGATCTTCAGAATTTATTTTTCCTTACCAGGAAATATATGACTGCAAAATACAGGGGAAACTACAGGAGACATTTTAGAAATGTGATCAGGCTTCATAACCTTTCCTAAACTCCTGGCAAGGTAATGACATACTGGGCAATAAAAAACTGACACTGGCTGGGTTAGAAATAAGCTTCAAATATTAACCTATTTGTTCTGAGAGGAAAGACTAATAGGCTGTTAAACTGACTAATACAGAATCACACCTAGCTCATTTCAGTTCCTTATGCATCCCAACCCTTGCCAGGTAGCACACCAGTACATGGTCAAATCGACTTCTCCCAAGAATTCCATGACTAAGAATTCTTTCCCGTCTCTTTGAAATGAAGAAGCCTCAAACCTTAGAGAGGTGAAGTGACTTGCTTAGGGTCACACAGATAGTAAATGCCCAGCCTTCAGGTTCTCCAACCTGCACTCCTTTGGTTCTGACCTTTGCTTTCATCCCCACACCTCTTCACGTGGTCAACTTCTGATCCTCAACCAGATCTTAGCCTATGAGACCTGCTGTACAGCAGAGCCTTCCTGCTCTGACCCCACGCCAACCTGGTCTGCGAGGTACCCCTCTAACATCTCAACTCGCCCCACCTAAGCCGTGTACACTGTACTGTGTAGCATGCCTACCTGTCTTTGGTCTCCACTAAAAACCAGGACTAGCTAAAGGCCAAGACTTCTCCTCAAAGGATCCAATACACGGCCAAGTACCCAGTAGGCCCTGCAAAAACAGTAGCCCGGCACTCCAGCTCTCACTACAGTGACATAAATCGATAGTCCCAAAGCCCCGACATTTTGAAGGCTGTTCGGGGAAGGTCAATGAACTGAATTTTAAATCCTTCACGGTATTGATATTATAAAGTCGTTTCTTTAGCAGAAAAAATCACTGTACGATACCCAAAATAACATCTTAACTAAGATCACTTTCTCATCAGTGTTGCAGCATCTAAGAACCACCTCCAAGTGTACTGACCTTCCACATCAAATAGTAAAATGTATAATAACACACTCAACAGAAAATTTCCATTTGGATACATTATCATCTACTCTTCAAATAGATGATGCACTCTGACAGATACAGTCTTTCTGCAGAGAACTGCAGAAGAATAATGTAGCCATTCATTTTAATTTCCACTTTGTAAGACACCAGGGGTTTCTGATAATTCACCAGGGAAAATTATAGATCATATGTTATATTTACTCTTTGTATCTTAAGCACCAAGTGGTGCTTCTTAAGTATTTGTTCATAATAGAATTAAATTTTGTCCCTAGTACTTTTAAAAATCTCAGCATAAAAAAGAAAAATTGCTCTCCTCTGCATATTTGAGGCAGTCCCTCGGCATTCTCAGATTTTACATTCTCGGTTTTGACTCTTTGAGGGCAGTCCTTAACTTCCGTGATATGTAAATTCTAATCTGGCTAAGGACCAAATTTGAACCGTACAGAAGTGAAGCTGAAGCAGATACAGAAGCAAGTTACTTAACTAATGAGAGACCAAAGCTTACCACTCAGAATGTCAGAGAAGCTAATTTTAAATTTTTGAAACATTGTTCCTTTGCAAAAAAGTACTTCCCCTAGAGAGACAGTCTTTTCTGCAGACGATGAAAGTGGAAAGGCCTAAGAGGCAGAAGAAAAAGGAGTAACTCTTGGCCAGAGAACAGAATTTCCTAATACATAGGATGAATATTGAAGGGGTCAGTGGCTTGGCTCTAATAGTATCGGTCTCCCATGGGTTCTATTGGTAAACCAAAACCAGTTTCATATAACTGTTTACAAGAGTCTAATCAGTACATAACTACATTTTGTGAGGGAAATTACTCTGGAATTCACAAAATCTGTATATTTGCACTGAGCTCAGTTGATATTCTCTGAACATGTCTGGGATCTAGTATAGTTTAATAAGATATTCAGTGGTGCATAACTGATTAGGCAGTATATTCTTTTTAAAACATTTCAAAGTGTCATAGGGTTTTACAGCTGGAAGGGACTAGAGGTCATTAACTGATGGAGGCAGAGGCTTGTCCTCAACCGCACCCTGAAGTGCAGCAGGGCCTGGCAGAGAACAAGATCCCGGGTCCCCTTTTCTACAGCGGTGGGTAGACAAGCGCGGTGCCATGTGAAGATGCTACAGGACTGACAGCGATGCTCTCGGTGGTCACCCCGCCCAGCAGGCCCCAGTGCAGGAAAGAGAACCGAGTCCGGTCAGACCTCCGAGAAAACAGGTGCTGAAGCCTCCAGAAGAATCCAAAGTCTGACCAACTCCAAGCCCATGACCCTTCCCTTACATCGGGACAGCTTGCATTACATTTATATTCTCATAAATCCTCATCGTCACAAGAAACAAACTAATATTCAAACATACCAGTTCCCTCAGAAATTGGCCCATAAGAAAGATACTTGCTCAGCAGTGGCCATGTTTTCCCTTTCTATTTCCAACGTCAGTTATAATTCACTGGGTGAAGCGAATTTATTATTAAAAAAAAAAAATACGATCAGTAAGTTAAAGGATAGTAAAATGGGTTCCATAACTTGCATGCATAAACATATGGTCCCTGAATCTTAAAATCTGCTCTTAAAATTTCAGAAATTTTATGCCAAATTCTAGACAAATTTCAGAATTACCAACAATTTCAAAAAATTAGACTCTGAAGTATTATGAGTGGTTTCACTTCTGAGATGCTCATCACAAAAAGAAACAGGAGATACTAAGAATTCTGGAACATCCTCCACTAACCATCAATGCTTTGCTTTCTGAAAGGTTTATTTCAGGACCCAGAAGCAGTAGCTGAATTTACTCCTCAGCCAGCATACATTATCTAAACAGTTACCAAAAATACTCTAGCAATCTAAGTATCTTCCTAAATCTGAGCAGACTGTTTTAACTTTTTTCCCCAAGAGCCCATATAATGTAGAAAGCTGAGAAAAAGAAGAACCTCTCTATGTAAATTTCAAAGTGATCCTTTTTTCCTTCTTCTAGTTATTATTCTCTATAGTGGATCGCTGTTTTGTTCTGGCCCCAAGCCAACAATTGATTGGTAGAAATGGAAGAGTCACTAGCCCACATAGACTCTATCACAACAATCTACAATTTTTTGCCAAAATCCACTCTCCTGCCCAAAAACGGCAGGCCGACAGACTGCTGACCCACATGGTTGCTCTTTGCACACTGTTTAAATGAGCCGGTGCTAAGTCAACGAGATGCCAAAACTACCAAGGCCAGGTACAGTGGGAGCAGGCTCTGGCAGGATGTCTCTGGCCTGAACTGTGCACAAGAGCAGGAGTGAGCCCCACGGTCTGGCTACCCCCTGCGGCTGGCACACAGCTGATTGAGAAAGTGAGTGAAATAAATATTTCCCAGTTGATAGTATAGAGTAGGTATTTACCTGACGTACACCACACAGCATACACAAATGCTAAATGTTTACACCTTGAGAAGTAATTGTTGCTGCCCGGTATGAGCTCTTAAACCACAGTTCATTTTCTCTGTGCCCTCTGTAGAATCTGGGGTTAAAGTTCATCACTGATCGTATAAAGATGTGACCACTATCAGCATCAACAGTAACTGAAACACAATGCCAATATTTTACACACACAGAGCCCGTTCATGAGAAAGACTGACAAGGGCCCAAGAAATATCCCTTTGCAGCTGCCTCAAACATCTCATCAAAAGGCCAATCGTCTTAATTTAGGGATTTTTCCACCTACAAAGACTTTCTGCAGTTTTGCAGAGGATAATAAAAACATGAGGAGGGATGCACAAACCTGGGGCACAGAACACTGTGAAAACAGGCACAGCATCACATGGTTTGGTTGCTTGCTCTGGGTTAGGGGTGAGCTGCTTTAAAACATAAAATACACTTTTTACAAAAATTATCATTGTAAGTGATCTCCACTAATAACAGAAAGATAAAACCAATAATTTTTAAAAGAGGCTAAAAATGCAAAAGATGAAGAGAAATAAGGGGAAAACGATCATGCTAACAGTTCATTTCCATATCCTATTATCTAACAAAGTTCCAGATTTCTTCCAACAAAGTACCTCAAACCTTTAAACAGAAAGTCTTCGAAAAGTTGCTTTTCAGCTTTTAACGCCATAACTGACAATGAAACAACTAACCTACACAATGCACATTTCCAAACTGACAAAAACTGGGACAATTACACTGAAGTTAGAATTAGAAGCAACGGACTAAAAACAAACCAAAAACACCATTACTGTTCCTTGGAGGGAGGATTTACTCATGAACTATGAAGCAGCAAGATTAACAGTTATAAAAATAGCTTATTTTATTTACATGTTAATAGCTAACAATTTTAAATTTTAACAAGAAAGGGAAGAAAAATATTTATTCATTTTGATGTGGGAGGATGAAAATATCCTGGAAATAGATGGAGCGATGGTTGCACAGCAATGTGAATGTACTTAGTGCCACTGTACCCTAAAGTGGTAAGTTTTATGTAATGTATATTCTGCCACAAACAAAAAATACACGCATAGATAACTTTTTTAGCATCCCATATTTAGAAAAAAACATGGTCTAGAATTTTCTCCTGGATTTCATCAAATATAGCTTCCCTTCCAGAGTCACTTAATAAGGAATAACTTCTACTCTGATTCTCAAATTTCATCTTTTATCAAGGCCCAAGGAGACAGGGAAGTGCATCTTACGGAATGGAGGTAACAGAGGCCAAACCTACTTCATACTTCAGTTCAAAAGGACTGCCTTGCCTGCAATAGATCTACTCCAGATTTTGCTGCCATCCTACCAAAAATAAGAGAATCTATGGATAGATGAGATATGCTTAAGATTTTATGGCTTTAGTCTCTTTCCTTGGAGAAGGCAATGGCAACCCACTCCACTACTCTTGCCTGGAAAATCCCATGGACAGAGGAGCCTGGTAGGCTGCAGTCCATAGGGTCGCTAAGAGTCGGACACGACTGAGCGACTTCACTTTCACTTTTCACTTTCATGCATTGGAGAAGGAAATGGCAACCCACTCCAGTGTTCTTGCCTGGAGAATCCCAGGGACAGGGGAGCCTGATGGGCTGCCGTCTATGGGGTCATACCGAGTCGGACACGACTGAAGCAACTTAGCAGCAGCAGCAGCAGTCTCTTTCCTAGCAATAAATATCAATCAAGAAACAGATCGATTTCATCATTAGTTCACCTATTGAACTCCATAGCCTTCTAATATCCTTGTTGTTGTTGTTCAGTCGCCCAGTCATGTCCTACTCTTTGCAACCCCATAGACTGCAGCACGACAGGCCTCCCTATCCCTCAACATCTCCCAAAGTTTGCCCAAGTTCATGTCCATTGCATCAGTGATGCCATCCAGCCAGTTCATCCTCTGACGCCCCCTTCTCCTTCTGCCCTCAATCTTTCCCAGCATCAGGGACTCTTCCAATGAACCAGCTGTTTGCATCAGATGACCAAAACACTGGAGTTTCAGCTTCAGCATCAGTCCTTTCAACCAGTATTCAGGGTTGATTTCCCTTAAGATTGACTAATTTGATCTCCTTGCTGTCCAAGGGACTCTCAGGAGTCTTCTCCAACACCACAGTTTGAAGGCATCAATTTTTTGGCACTCTGCCTTCCTTACCGTCCAGCACTCACAACTGTACGTGACCACTAGGAAGGCCACAGCCTTGACTATACGGACCTTTTTACCTTGGCATTGATCTATTCAGAAGTAGGTTTAAAAAACTGATTACTGGATCCTATTCAACTAAGTAAATATAAGGAAACAGTTTCCTTAGAATTACTCAGAGTTAAAGACTTTGAAAATAGAACATATTTGTTGAAAACTTACTGTGAAAACACATATTTTACTTTGATAAACTCACTCACTCAATTAGTGAGTTTAATTAGGGGTTTCCCTGGTGGCTCAGTTGGTAAAGAATCCACCTACAATGCGGGAGACTAGGGTTTGATCCCTGGGTTGGGAGGATCCCCTGAAGAAGGGAACGGCTACCCACTCCAGTATTCTGGCCTGGAGAATTCCATGGACTATATAGCTCATGAGGTCTCAAAAAGTCAGACACGACTGAGCAACTTTCACTTCACTTCATCCAATTAACATGAATCGTTAAAACTACAGTATACCTATATCAACAATTTCATTCATTCCAGTGGCATACAGCGAAATAAGTGGACACTTAATAATATTTAGGTAATTATACCTAAGTCATTTTCAGCAAATTTCTAACAGAAAAAGTCACCAACATATAAAAAACATTTTAGGTCAAAATTAATTCACCCAACCACTCAATTAAACCAAAAAAGGCTGCTCAAGTCTTATATAAACAGCCTCCAAACTGGAAAAAGCAATACTGTGTAACAGATCTACACCTACATAAATATGCCCCTGGTGGATGAGCACTTTTGCCTGGCTGCTCCCCCACTCCACACCCCGGGGAACCAGGACCTGGGACTCCTCAGCCTCAAGCATGCACACAGAGCAAGAGCACAGCTCTCCTTTACACACCCACAGTGATCTCCCGATAAAGAAGGACCCCTGTAAAAAGGCACGTGATCAAAAACTACCCAATTCCCAAAAGGCCAAGGACAGGGACATGGCCCTCAAGTAAAAAGAGGATTGTAAAATGTCGTTAAGTTTTTGTAATATCCATTTTGAAAATCTATATATTACCCCCCAAATGAACAGAACTTGAGTTTTATTAATACTCATTCTGAGCTTCCATGAATCTGTTGTTTTAAGAAACACACAAAGTTCTCTCAAACACAAATATTTAAGACTCAAATTTACACATCTACACAGAGCCCAAAATGAAAGCGACACAAGTGAAATACTAGTTCCCTTTCCTCAAATATGGATCAAAGTACACAGATCCATTAAGTGAGCAATGTCAAGCTCCTGCAGAGAAGGAAGAAAAACCTCTCCACTCAGGACATGAGGCAAAAAGCTAATACAGTTTCCTATGCCAACACGCCCAAAATTTATATCTCCAAGTCAGTCTTCAAAATAAGTTGCAAAATTTTATAGAAACTACCCCCCCCCAAATTTTTTTTTTTTAATGAAACTACTTTCTTGCTAGGAGAGAACAGGGTTAAATAAATGAAATGATCATCTTTTTGGTTTGCCTGTCACATTGGTATATATCTTAGGGAAATAAGTAAGTTCCTACTACATCAGAATTCATTTTTTTCAGATACACCCTGCTCCAAATTATAAAGTAATAAAGTCCATTCATATAGAACTGAAAATTCAACCACCCTCTGTTATATCTGTTTTCTTTAAAATGTGTCTATGTCCAATAAAACTACCAAATGAGCTGTATATTACGAGACTGCCTCTACACTGTCTTACATTTTTTAAATCGGTTCTCAAGCCAAAATTAATATATTTTTATGCCAGAGTGAAGATGTTATTCTCACATTTTAATGAAAGAAAATGGTAGTTAGAGGGTAGTTGATTAGTACAAGTGTCCAGGTGTGATTTGGAATATTTCCATATCCACAACACAATTCAGATGCTTCTGATACAACATGACATGGGAAAAATGGAACGAGTATAAAAAGCTTTGCCAAAAATTCATTCCTAAATATAGATAAAAAAAACCAAAGAAAAACGAGGGATAAGGGTTTCTTATTACACATGCAAGGTAAGAATATGTTGTTCCCTGGAATATACCTATTGATTTTGTGTTAATATAAACATAAATTTAAGTGACAGCTGTCTTACAGAGTAGTGGCCTTAAAAAAAAAAAAACTGCCAAAAGTAAGTACACAGAAATCAGGAACCCCAATGAAAACAATTTTAAGCCATGAACAATTTCATTTCAGATAACCCAGAAAAACAGAAAACAGTTGACATTTTTCATTATATTTCGTTTTTTAAATGAACCACAGTTGCCAATTCCACCTCCTCTTAACGATGGGGCAACTGGCCAGTCACAGCTCAGCAAATATATAAATTTAGCCCACAAATATTTCTTTACAAGATTTAATATATCATATAGGATAAAACTGCATTGAGCGGGAAAGTGGGAGAGTGTTATAATGTATCTTATACAAATTTTAAGGTAATCAGGAACCAGCCTGTAAGTCTGGTTACTTAAAAACCTTACTGCTTTGAAATCAGCTAATCAGTTTTCTTTTAATGGTAAATAAGGCTTTTTAAAAATTATATTGTATTATATTCTATAAAATTAAAGTTAAAATAGCATTAATGAAATTCAGCACAAATACTGACATCACAAAATCTTAGTTATGTGAGCAGACCTCAGTATTCCTTTTGAGATTGCTTTATCTGAATACTTTATCTCACAAAAACCCCCTAAGTATATTGTAAAATGCCTTATTTCACTTTTTAAAAAGACCCTCCCATTACAATATACACACGTTTTGTTCTCAATTACAAAAACATTTGCCACCCAGTGTAAACCATTTCTCAAATCAAAAATGAAACTAAACGTGTTAAAAGCCATGAGAAAATTTAATAGTATTTCATGACCTATAGTTATATAGTAATTTAACGTTTTGCACAAACAACTAGTCCTTAGAATATAACTATCATAACAAATACTAAAGAATAGCAGCCTTCCAAAAAGAAAAAATACCAAAAAAAGACACATTCCACATGTTATACGGTAAAGTACCTAAAATAAATCAGTGAATCTAGGTCATATGCCCGGCATTTTTCTTCCCCCCTTAAAAACAAAAAAGCTATTCCTAAGAGTCATACTGAGGACATAAAGGATTCACTGTCATCCCAAGAAAACAAAATACTTAAAATGATTGGTACCACTATGAAAAAATAGCGTAAAGTAACACCGACCTACATCTGCCTCTTTCATCCTCGTTTCTGGTTTACAGAGATGTGAATTCTAAACTGTCCCTTTAAAAGGAAGCTGACAAAGCAAATCTCTTCCAAATTAATTACATGGGTTTATTTACACAAAGTTTTCCTATGTTTTTACCTATCAGAATCAAAAAAATCAGAATCCCAAGTTTTCTATGAAGAATAGGAAAATGTATTATCATTAACAGTAAAACTCTACCAACTGAAGATTAGAAAGGAGTGGAATCCCAATGTCCTCAGCCTGGGATTCACATGATTATCTGTTAAATTCAGTAATGCATACATTCTGACAAGTCTCTCATCTAAAATACGGTTATTATTAAAATACACCTTCCTAAAGTAAATGAGCTAAGTAAAAACAGATATTACAGCCACCATTATTCCTTTTGAACATACTTTAACCTTAAAAAAGTTGTAAAAATTCTAATGTCCGTGAAAGAAAAACTATTTGGAAGAAACCCAGCACAATTTGCATGTAATATAGTTTCCCTAAAACATTGTGTAAGCAGTTCAAATACAGCTCACATAACCTGATCTAGCAAAATTATCAAGGGGGGGAAAGATTTCTGAGGCATTTGCTTCCAAATCAGAAGCAAATATAAAATAATTTCTAAAATTTCACAAGAAGGTCCATTTCTTCCCTTTTAACTGTTGCCTGCAAAAATTATTATAGTTTCCTCACTTCATGTTTTCTTAAACATCACATCCATTCTAACTGAAACTCCTCATCCACTAACATCTAAAAGCAATCAGAACTGTTAAAGCACAACTTACCAGAAATACAGTTTTAATCTTGTTATAAAGCTAATTAAATATTACTAAATTATACCGCTGGCTATCAGAATCGTGACATTTTTAATGTTACAAGTTTTAATTTTACATTAAACTACACATGATGACATAATCGCAAATTTTTTCAAGGTTTAATCCATAAAGGGTAATTTTATAAAAGCTTTCCAAATCCAGAAATTGGTAAAATTCTTGGTTTAATTCTTTTTCAATTGCCATAACCTCACCCTACAATTACAGTGAATGAGATATGCAATGGCCATGCTGAGACTGTCAAACAGCTGAATTTTCTAAGTGCCAAATACTGGACACCAGTGTGATGTTTTTAGGTATTTAATCCTCTTATTAGTAACTGTGATTCATAATAATTTAAGCTTTAAATAATATTCCACCTTACATCTGCATGTAATAGAGCTCAGTTATTATTTGTGGCAAAAATTTTTGTGACTGTACTGCTCAGCACTTCTATTTACATCAGCAGTGCTAAATGCCCAATGGTGAGAGGGGAGCCAATCAGATGGCAGATTAGATGTCAACTCAGAGGCAGCTGTCTGGAGACTATTACAGCCAGTTTACCTCCACAATTCAAATTCCAAACCTTGCAAAGGAGATCAAGTCAGTCTTTAGGCTCAGCCTCCGAGCGAGAAACAGCAAGAGTGCAGGACTCTTGCTAATAACGCTGCAGGACTTGGGGGGGGACAGGAAATTAAAAATCCAAATAAATCTGATCCAAAAAGATCCATTTTCACTGGTGTGCTCCCTCCCTGGGTTCGCTGACTAAAAACGTACGCCTAACCCACGATCCAAATAAGTTCAGTTTAACCGGAATGTGTTCCTTTAACGCAGCCTATCCGTTGAAGGTGACTCCTTTCAAGCAGCCTGCAAGCCAAATAATGGATTTCCCCGGCTTATTCTTGGGAATGAATCGATATATTTTACAGTCGTTTTCCTTCCCATCGTTGTAAAACGTGGGTACTCTTTTTGGCTACTAAACGCTCAAAACTCGAAGCCCGCGTCGAATATCGCCGAATGCCTGGGCACAACTACGAAACACACGCTCGGCTGCCACAAAGCTAACCTATTTTTTTTTTTCCCCTCCTGCCTTCACCTTGTGAGCTATAAGAGGGAAAAACGCGGTGTGGCCTGAGGTAGGACAAAGTTCCTCATTCTTTCCTCAGTTCGAGCTCATGGTGGGCGCTACCCGAGAAGCGGGGGGCAGTAATTCCTCCTCAGACCCTACCGGCCCGGAGCGCCTATTTCTGTGGTAAAAAAAAAAAAAAAAAAAAGCTGCCCGAACTGTCCCCGGCGCCCACACGGCTTCCCGGTGGCGCGGTCCCGGCCGCTCGGCGACCGGCCACCGCGGCGCCCGTTCCGGGCCTCGGCAAGGGGACCCCCTTTCCGCCCCCCGGGGCCCCGGGCCGCGCACTCCGATCCTGCGTGCCGCCGGGCCTCCGAGCGAGGCAGCCGCGAGTTAAAATGGCTTTGGGCGCCTCGGCTCCTCACCACCGCACCTCCGCCTCTCACACACACACACACCACCACCACCCCCCCACCAGGGCCGAAGACGCAGAAAAAGTAACGCGGAAAGAAAAGAAACTACAGGGCTCGCGGCGCGCGGCGAGGCCGCCGCGGCGGAAGCAGGCCCGGCCGGCGCGGGGGTTACCTGGGATCTGCCCATGGTCGGGCCGGGGGTGCCGGGGCTCATCGCCGGGTGACTCCTTTGTTGCGCGGCCGCCCAGGCCGGGCTGGCAGCGGCGTACTGGGCGCCCATGTCCTTGCCCAAGCCCATGCCCGCGGCCGCCTGCTGGCCGCCCGCCGCCGCCCCCGCCGCCGCCGCCGCCGCCTGGGACTGGGGCTGCGACGGCGGCGGCGGCGGCGGCGGCGCGCTGGGGCTGCTGTAGTCCGGGTAGCTGCCGCCGTAGCTCCTCATCATGGGGCTGGGCGAGGTGAGCAGCTGGTTGAGGGTCGGGGTGGCCCCCGACGGGTGCTGGTTCTGCCCGGCGAAGCGCTGGAAGCCCCCCGTCGCCGCCGCCGCCGCTGCCGCCGCCGCCGCGCCGGCGGCCGCCTTGCTGAGGCTCGCGGCCCCGCCGCCCCCGGGGCCCATCATCATGCCGCCGCCCTGCTGCCGGGGGGAGCTCAGCACCCCGTACCCCGAGGACGAGCCCCCATAGCCGCCGCCGCCGCCGCCGCCGCCTCCTGCTGCTGCTGCTGCCGCCGCCGCCGCGGCCGCCGCCGCCACAGCTCCCGCTCCTCCTGCTCCTCCTCCTCCTCCTCCGCTGCCTCCTCCTCCTCCTCCTCCTCCACCGCCGCCGCCGCTGCCGCCGCCGCCGCCGCCCGCGCTGGGCCGGCTGTAGCCCGGATAATGGTTGTACTGGCTGTTGGGGTACCCTTCGTGGGAGTTCTGCAGGGGGTCCATGCTGTTGGGGGCTCCGGCGGCAGCTGAGGCGGAGTGCATCAGCCCCATCCCGGGGCTTTGTTGTCCGCCATGTTGATCAAAGCAAGGCCCAGCGCGGCCGCCGGGGCCGCCGCTAGCTGGGGCAGCGCTGCCATAGTAATTATTAAACTCCGAGACGGCCGCCGGGCCGCCGCCGCCGCTCCCGGGCACGGCGACCGGCGGCAGCTGCTGCTGCTGCTGCTGCTGCTGCGCGCCCAGGGCGCCCAGGCCCGGCTGCTCGAACCGGCCGCCCGCCGGCTCCCCCATCTTGGGCGGCGCGTCGTCCTCGTCGCCCGGCTGGCTCAGCAGCGGCTGGCCCGGGGGCTCGGCCTGGCTGCCCGCGGCGGCACCGTCCTTGGTGCCTCCATGTTGCGGCTGCTCCATGTCGGCCCCGGGCTGAGACGTGCCGCCGCCCGCGCCGCCGAGGCTGTTGTTGGAAATGGGATGTTGGTGCTGCTGCTGCTGCTGTGGTTGCTGCTGCTGGAACTGGTTTAGCTGCTGCTGTAGTGCGTGATGGTGGAGGTGGTGGAGGTGGTGGTGGGCATGGTGGTGGTGGTGGTGTTGGAGGTGGTGGGCATGGTGGTGGTGATGGTGGTGCTGCTGCTGGTGGGGCGCTGCGGCGGGGGCTTCGCCAACGGTTTTCAGTTTGTGGTTGGGGAGCAGCCCCGTCTCCATGGCCGAGCCCGGGCCCGACGAGGAGGAAGAGGAGGACGCCGCCGCCGCCGCCGCGGCGGAGGAGGAGGAGGAGGAGGAGGACAGCGCGGCGGCGCTTCCACCCTCCGCCTCGGAGCCGCCGCTCTTGGCGCTGTTAGTGCTGGCGGCGGCGGCCGCGGCGCTCGCGTTATGGGCCATGTTCAGTTCGTGACGGGGGTGCAGGGGGTGGTGGTGCACATTATTCAGGCCGCTGCCGTCGCCGCCCCCCAGCATGGGTCCCGGTGCCGCCGCGCCGCGCGCCCCCGCCTCCAGGTCCCGGGCCCCGGGCGCCGGCCGCGGCCCGGGGGGCGCCCGCCGCTCGCCGCTGCCCGCCCGCGCTGCTGCTGCTGCCCGCGCGGCCATGATCGCCGCGGCGTGGCGAGGCCGGGCGGGGGGACGCGGGGGGAGACAATAAAACCCACTTTTTAGTCCGCGGCCCCTCCTGTGCGCATCCACACGCCCCGACGGGAATCGAGCGAGCCCCCTCCCCACTTCCCTCCCTCCACGGGCCCCGCCGGAGCCGAACCGGGAGTCTACGCCTTACTGTCTGGGCCTGTTCCCGCTGTGTGATTTCAGGGTGAAAGTTTTTAGTGCAGGTTTAAATGAAACTTTTTCTCTTTTTCCTCTCTACCCCGGATATGGGTAAAAATACACGACTGACTTGAGCCGCTCGGGCCCAGCATGGCTTGAGAGGGAGCCGGGCGAGCCCGAGCAACTATTATCCACTTCTCGCTGATTGCTCGGGCGCACTCGCAAAACGCGGACTGGACTCAGCCCTGGGCCGCCGCGGCCCGCGGGGCCCTGCGCCCGCCCGTCCGCCCGGCCCGGGTGCAGCCTCGCGGGCACCGGCGGCCCCGGGCCTGGGCGCTCGGCTCGAGTCGGGCCGCGCCGCTGGCGTCCGGAGCGCGGCGGGCGTGGGGCGACCGGAGGCTGCACTTTCCCCTCGTGCCTCCGTCGCCTTGCCAACCGGGCGTTCGCGTGTTTGTTTTCACGTCTAAAAGGCACGATACAAAGGTGGAAAACGAGTCTGACGAGCAGACAAAAGAGGGAGAGAAGGGCCGGGGAACAAAGTTGTCGGCCTCAAAGGTTACGAGGAGCCGACGGAGAAAAAATATTTGGGCAATCTGTGCAAAAGCACTGCCTCTCCCAAGAGTTATGTAATTTTTCAGCATGTTAGCCTCTCTCCCTTGATTTCGGGCCATCAGTGGGATTCCCACAACTTCTTCAAACTGCAAAATTAGGAAAGAGTTTTAACTGAAGGTTAGCCGCATTCCAGGAGCTCTGTGCCCTGTACACAGCAGGTACTCAATTCATGCTTATTACTGACTGCACCTGCCCCAAAGAAATGCCGATGTAACTTTTTTTTTTTAAGGCACTGTGTGTGTGCCTGGGCGCTTAGTCCCTCAGTTCTGTCTGAGACTCGGCGACTCCATGGACCATAGCCCACCTGGCTCCTCTGTCCATGGGATTCTTCAGGCAAGAACACTGAAGTGGATAGCCATTCCTTTCTCCAGGGGATCTTCCTGACTCAGGGATCGAACTCTGGTCTGCTGCGTTGCAGGAGCATTCTTTACCATCTGAGCCACCAGGGAGGCCCACGTAGGCTTTATTAACGAAAACACAAAAGTATTCCAAAAGGAGCATTTTTCTCACAATGCACTTGCCTGTCTTCTCTCCAAAGGGAAAGCCTTCAAATATGTAGAGTGGTGTGTTATGCTCCCAACAACTTGCACGTGGAAATTTAACTATTGGTGCCATAATAGCAAGAGCTAAGGTTTATCTCCTGTCTTCATAAATCTGTATGACGTTTTTCATCCTATTTTAGAGGTTATGTGCACAATTAACCCTCACAGTTCATTTCTAAGTAATGCGAAAACTAAAAGAAATACATGTTATATTTCATAAACATAAGATCAGCGATGATGTAAATCCATCAAATCTAATCCTACAGCAAAAACGTTTCACACTTTTTCTTCAAATACTATCCATTGTTTTATCTGTTTTTGATGTTTTAAATGTTTTTATTATTGTGAATCTGTCACCTAGTAACATCTTGAATATCTTCCAAAGCAGGACTTCTTTACCTAAACAATAGCTAAGTTGTACTAGTGTGGACTCAGTTTTCACGGAGAGAAAGCATCTGAAACCAGAGCTTTCCAGAAGTGCTGCTAGCTGAAATGATATATATGATTTTGGTAGAATGTAGCTTCCTAAAATCATCTCATTCTTCAGCTTTTCATAAAGGCTACTTCAGTTTATTTCAACTGCTGTGGTTATTTTTGTTTGCTTGACCAAGTGTAAATATGTTCCTTGACTAAATAGAAAAGGATAGATGTGAAAAACTGGTGACTGATGGTGGAGGAGGGGAATCAGGTGCACACCCAAGAGTCATAGAATGTAGAAACAACAAATTGCAAATCTATGCAAACAACTGGAAAACAGGAGTTATATTGTCATGTGGAATTGAATAAGAGAAATGTAAGGTGAATTCGTGCCAAATCATTCATCAGTTTTTGCCAAGAGAATACTATATCTTTGTTAGTGTGCCTCTTTGACATTTTCTCCTGGATTTTCTCCCTTTATATATTCAAATACATACTAATTACATGATGATACTACATAAGTTGAATTTTTTAAGTTTTCATATTTAAATATAAATATATGCCTGTTTTGTGTATGTGTTTATACATATATTCTAAACTCAATTACATATTTATGCTTTTAGACATTTATAGTCCAACTAAATACACATATAGTCATAAAACTACATTTTTTCCAACTGATAACATGTATCAACATCAGTTCATACAAGTGCAGCCATCTTTTGTGGCTTATTTTCACAACTAATCCTAAAAAGGGAAAATGAGTCACCAAGTTCACCTCTGGCCCTTTTCTTAACACTTTTTTTCTATATAGAAAAATCATGAAACTCAAAAAAAATAATTAGGTATATAGGTCGAAATCTCTTTTAATTCCTTTTGCTTCAGCAAGTCAACTAGGAGATTGGAACCAAGAGGCTATGAAATCGAGGCCCCCAGCACAATGAAGTCAGTATGCTATAAAAGGCGACACATGCCAGCTTCTCCTCCCCAATGGCAGATGCCACACCCTAAAGCAGACAGAAGGCACTGCAGTCTGTAAGAGAAGCACAACACAAAGCCGGCAGGACTTGGTTTTGTCTCCTAAACCACAGAGAATGCTAACGTACCTTTTCAAAAGAGTCTTGCTGAAGGTAGTAGCGGGCTCCTCTTTATTCAACTTAGGCTTCTCAAACACACCTTCTTGAGAAAACAAAATAAAAGCCTCTTAACAGTTTCATGTAAAAATCCAGGACTTAATAAACAAAATCGCAGTTGTCGAGTCTGTTAGAAAGTCATGAAATAGGTTCACATTTCTCAAAAGTAACGTCATGAAATAGGTTCACATCTCCCCCAAAAGCACAATTCGAACTCTAGATTACAGTTTCTGTTGTCTCAGTTGCCTCGATTATCCTATATGGAGATTCTACAGTAGTTTTCAAATGGAAAATAAAGTACTAGAAATGACCGCATTCATTTTTCCGAATGAATTCTTTATTTTTACACCTCTAACCTAAATTTCAAACCATAATGACAACTTTAATAAGTTACTCTAGCCACGAAGGCGCCAAGGAGGTGAAGGCCCAAAAGCTGCAGAGTGGGCTCACCCTGCCTGCAGCCGACCTGCCACCCACCGAATGCCCCACACCCTCACGGTTAGCCAGAGGATTACCCAGTACTTTGTTTGACATTAATTCTTGGTTGGGTTTGGTGTTTTTCTAACATTGCGAAAAACTGATATTCAAATACAATTCCCTCTGAATAAGTTTTAGGGCACTGAATAAAAGGCTCTTCAAACCTGCCCACTTAAAGAGGATTGAGCCAGATGGTAGTTTAAGAATGCCACAGTTCTGTTCTCTTTGCCTCATCATAGCCCATCACACTGTTTGCTTTAAGATTAGTCCCCTTTTACTGTTCTGGTTATTTATTCAATAACTGAAACTATCACGATTCACTACCCATCATATTTCTCAGTGTTCTTTACATAATTTGGAACCAATTTAGAATAAAGCCCTGTCAAAAGTTTTACAAATAAGAACTATTAAAGACTAAGGCTTTGGATACTTGCTTTCCTTTTAGATTTATGAGAAATGCTATGAATGGAGCTAATGGGATTTCCCTACTTATCTTGGTCAGGGACTTTAAAAAGCACTAAACAATTGTCCTTTTCACGTCTCTGATTTAGCTGTTAGCAGTGAATAACTGAGTAAATGCAAGATATGGGATACAGCATTTGATTTGAAACAACTATGTAAATGTAATAGTGCCCCATAAGTTAGGATGCAAAACAACTAGGATCTGGAAAAAAAAAAAAATCTAGGCAAGAAATAATTTAAATAAATGTGGGGGCTCTGACTAACAGAAGCACTATTACATTTACTAAGAATATTATAGTGGGGATAATAAACCTGGATGGGGAGAAGGATAAACTACACATTTTTTTTCAACAAACTTGTCTAGAATCTACCTTGTGACATTCCCTGAGAATAAAAAGAAAAATACTACCTTTGTTCTGTCCTCGACAGGGGAGATAAACTGTTACCTAAAACATACTTATTGTTGTTCAGTCGCTAAGTCTTGTGCCTCTCTGCGACCTCACAGACTGCACCACACCAGGCTCCTCTGTCCACTTTCTCAGAGTTTGGTCAAATTCATGTTCATTGAGTCCGTGATGCTATCTAACCATCTCCCAGGTGGTACAGTGGTAAAGAATCCACCTGCCAGTGCAGGAGACATGGGTTCAATCCCTGGGTCAGGAAGATCCCCTGGAGAAGGAAATGGCAACCCACTCCAGTATTCTTACCTGGAGAATTCCATAGACAGAGGAGCCTAGCTAGCTATAGTCCCTGGGGTCGCAAAGAGTCGAACACGACTGAGCACATACACAAACGCATTAGACATACTTAGGGCTGCCGTGAAACGTCATGGAGGATCTGGCCAGGAAAGAAGAGAATTCAGACTTCCCCACCTAACAGCATTCCCTGCAGCTCTGCCTTGTTGGCTGCCATCAGCCGGGCACCGCACCCTAATCCTCAGTCTAGTTTGAAGTGATGCTGGAACCCACCAATGCTGAAGCTAGACTTCTAGAACCCTAAGTCAGGTTCACCAGAGAGTGAGTGAGTGAGTGAGTGAGTGAGTGAGTGAGTGTGTGTGTGTGTGTGTGTGTGTGTGTTAGTTCCTCAGTCGTGTCCAACTCTCTGTGACCCCATGGAGTGCAGCCTGCCAGGCTCCTCTGTCCATGGAATTCTCCAGGCAAGAATACTGGAGTGGGTTGCCATTTCCTTCTCCAAGGTTCACCAGTGACTACTCCAATTTCTCTCCAAAGTCCCTGGAAACATAGTTAACAGCAACGAAATAAATTACATTTATTTACTACATTTTGGAACACTGTACTATGTATCTTATACTAGACTGTCCACATTTTAAATGTGTAATAATTTTATTACAGCCTAGTTTAGAAATGTTCTATAACTTTTAGACAAATGTGTGTTCAATGGCATTTCAGTTTATTCCCAGGATTGTCCTCGTTTTGCCATTGTCAGAATCACTTATTGAGCACCTGCTAGTGTATTTTAATATTCTCTCCAATGATTACATCATGTCATATACTCATCTGTATGGCTTCTGTCACTGATAACCTACTGCTTAAATAAAAGCACTTTATTGATAACATCACTCTAGTTCCCCATAATACCCAAGAAGTAAACATATTTGAGATCATTTTGTATTAGTCAAGAATATAAAGGAAATCATTTAGAGAGTTAATCTCAATTTTCTGGAAAGATTTTAGCAACTTATCTGAAGGCCTGAATCCTTGTCATTGATGATTAATTGCTTCTTAGTACATATAAATTTCTACAATAAAACTACTTATCAAGCACAATAAACTCCAAATAATAAATAACTCATGTGCATTAACATAACACATTTGTGATATTTATTTCACCCTCCTTATCTTCATTTTGTCCCTAATTCATTAAGGGAATCAGTTGGCACTCTTGAGGGTAAATTACTGACAGTCATCTGATTGTTCTCCTAAGGGCCAAAGGATTTGGTTATATGCTGTCCTTACACCAAATGACATAATTTCACTGGGGAATTTGCCTATCAGTGCATTCCTCTAAAAATGCCCAAGTGGTTAAGCATAAATATTTTTTTGTCTCCCTAACTTAAAGGATATTTCCACATTGTAGCATGTTACTATGACTTAAAATTCAGTGGCCTCCCTGGCGTCTGTCTGACCCTCAGACGTCTCCTCCCAGGCTGTTCTTCTGTCTGTGGTGCTGGTGACCTGCTTTTCTCAGGGACCATGTGGGGTAAAGGTTTCCCTCCCAAAGGATAATCCACAGGAGCAGCTGGGCAGGCGGCTTCTTGATTCAATCCCATTCATTCGGCAGATAATTGCCCAGGATCTGCCGAGGCCTGCCTACTCCGCACCGGCCCTGTGCTCGACTCTGCGGCCATCACACTGATAATTTTTTTAAAAAAGGAACTTCCAGCACTGTCCACCAGCTCGCCACTAATCAAGTGACCCCACTCAAAAGTGTCTAGTTGCGCAGAGACAACGCGCTGGGAAGGAAACGCGCAGGGCTCTACGAGGGAAGTGAACGAGGGTGCTGACGCAGGCCGGGGCCCCAGGGAAGGCTTCCCGGAGGAAACGTAGCTAAAACCCGAAGAGCGAGGAGAAATAACCCGGGAAGGAAGGGAAAGGGCGTTCCGGACGGCAAGAGGCGCGGGGCCGGCCCGCAGCCCAGCTGCACCCGCGCTCGTCCCCCGAGCGCCGCGCGAAGGGACCGCGGCCTCCGCGCCCAAGGAGCTGACCCAGGGGCCCGGGTGGTCACGCAGCCCTCAGGCTGCTGGGAAGGGAGGCGGGGCCGGAGCGAGTGGGCGTGGGCCGGGGGGCGGACCCTGGGCGTCCAGGCCCGCCTCCTTCAAGTGCGGAGCCTCCCAGTGCATAAGGAGACTCAGGAATAATAAAAGAGCATCCTAACGTGAGTCTGTTTTAATGGTTACATTTTTAAAAACATACTCAGCCTAGAAAATAGAAGGCGATAAAAGTGTGCTTTTCACAGAATTAACTCTGAGATTCACGTAGTTTTAATTAATTCACAGAGCCCCACAGGCTGTGTGGTCTGTTAATGGATCACAAATCTAAAAACAGATAGCAGGATCAGCACCTTTTCTTTCCGTCTACTCATTGTATCTCTAGGACTAAAGGGATAACCGTAACTGGCGACCACGCCGAAGCCTAAATTTGAGAGCCTTTGTGCCTCCTCCCCCAGTTCTCTGTCTTGACGGAACATCCTCCATGTGAGAGATGAGAGATGGTGGAGGTGGAAGGAGGCAGGAGGGACCGTGGGGATGGAGATAAGTGAAGTGATTCCGAAGAGTCCACAACTTAAGAATATGTGGATTTTTCACCGACCAAGGGCTTCCAGCCAAGGATGTGAGTGGGGTCTTCAGTTCAGCCAGAGCCTTACTTGCCACCCATTGAGTCCTGCTTGAGGATGGGGTGTCTAATTTGCACAAAGACTCGTGCATGCTTGCAGCAGCCCTCCATGGCAGAGAGGGCAAGAAGATAACATATTGATAGACTTTGGTAATCAATTAGATATAGGGGTGAGGAAATGCAAAGATCAAGTTCCCACCTCTCCCTTCTTTTACCATCTCCCCACCCCCGCCCCTTCCTGGTCCAAACCAATGATGAAGCAGCTGGAAACTCCAGCTTTTATCCCTACCATCTCGTCCACTTCACCCTATCCATCTATCCTACCCCTCCAACCGCTCTGATAAACCAACTCTGTCCATAATAGAATCTTAGGCCTAAAAACACCTTAGAAGTTTTAAGAAGCTGCGAAAAACTCGTCATATCCATACACGGTAGATGTTTTGTGATGTCAGAGCCTTCTCTGTTACCTAGGAATTTGTAAAGTTGAGATGACCCATGGGAAACTCTTTGAAACAAACCAAATGAGTTGACACTCAACCCGTAAGTTACAGTTTGCCCCCTTCCCAGAGCCTCCTGTTTGCACAGCGCCAAGGACTGTTATACTTATCGTCACTGATCTAAAGGACAACTGTGTCCAGTGTAGTTGCTTATCCCCTGGAGTTATGACTGCCCGGCTCCTCCATTTGCGAGAGGCCAGAGCTATCATCTGCAGTCCCTGAAAGGGGGCATGGGAAGAAAGGAGGAGCCCAGGCTGGAAAATACCCAGGCCTGCGCAGCATCCTTGTTTTGTGTCATGACCTGGCTTTCTGCTACCTCTCCACAGGTGCAAAGCTTGGGGCAAACCACCTCGCCTGTCTGGAGGAGAAAAAGGAGAGGCCAGCCCTGGGAGCTGGTGCTCCCAGAAGGCAGCATTCGGAGCACCCAACACACATTCCCTTCTTCTCGGTCATCCCTATTTAAGGATAGGGCATGAGTCTAGAAAAGGGAAAACTTCAGGCAGAAATAGATGTACTTAATAAACCAAGCCACTTCTGGGCTGCTTTGAGTTTCATAATGATTATTACTTAGCATTTATTGTGTTTATCCAGTGCCCAGCACTTTGCATACATGTGACAGACATGCAAGTTGCCTAATCTAACATCTGTTCTCACCTTTGGTCAGAGAAACCCCAATTTTTAACTGGGCACATGACCACCTGTAAAAAACAAAACCATCTACACATTTCCCAGATCCCTTGGAGGTAGGTATGCCCATGTGTTTAAGGACAGCTGTGGTGCTGGCTTGGTTACTTTCTACCTCCAAACTTGGTTTATGAGAGAGAGAAGTAAACTTCTGTTTAAGCTACTGATTATTTATTTATTTATTTATTTATTTTGGCTTTGTTTTGTTTGGATTTTTTCTTTTTCTTTTTAGTAGAAAACAAAATCTACACTTGACTGATATACTGTGTTATGGTGTCTTACATAATTCTCAAACAACCCTTTGAGAGTTTAGTTAACCTCTCAAGCCTTGATTTCCTCCTGTGGAAAATAATAGTACCTACTTCTCTGGGCTTCTAAGGATTAGACGAAATAATTCCTGCAAAGCTCTGAGCACAGTGCCTGGCACAGGGAAGTGTTTAATGCTATTCTTTATTTTATTAAGGGCCTTACATCTCTCTAGTGGGATCACCAATTCCATGAAGTCCCTGTCTTTAATCTCTTCCATCTTCCACAGAACAATCCTGGACCCACAATGGGCTCTGCACTTAATTGTTGAGAGAATCTTGTGGCTGAACACAAATGTGTACATAAAATTATTTACATGCATTCTCAAATTACTTGTTTCTTTCAGTGCTGAGAACTGAGGTAGCTCAAGCAACCATAAATTTTCATACGGTTATACTTTTAAAATAAAGACAGGGTTCCTAACTTCATTTTTTTTATTTGCTTCAGGGTGTGGGAGGTTTTTCTTAAAGGGTCAGGTCTACCTATTTCTCTGATTTCCCATCTTCTCCACTATGAAAGAACACTGGTAGTAAAGCCAGAGGGAAGGTAAGACTTCACTGGTTTTGTTGACTAAAGGAGCATCGTGTGAGCGTGAGACCTGTAACTGGAGACAGTGTGGAGTGCTGCTTTGAGCGTGTTTAATGCTGCGGCACATCACAGTAGTCTTGGTTTGTACTAGTTTAGCACTTATTTACAAACAACATGATTATTAGTGCCGATTCTAGAAGACTGGTTTCCCACTGACCCCAAAAGAAACAATGCAAATATTCATCCTTTTCTAAAGCATAGTAAAACTCCTGTGGTTTTTGAAACCAGACCAAGAACACATGTAGAAAAGCCCATGGATTATTTTAAGAGAACTTATTTTTTTTTAATCTCATTAACTTTTCACCATATGCTGTTTATTTTTTATATCCTGCACAGGCTGAGAAATGAAAATAGACCAGGCCACTGTGTTTTTTGTTCAGGGCACATCATTACGAGGATGACATAGACAAACTGGGGAGTTCTGAGAAAAAACAAAGATGATTAGGGGCACTTTTTAAGATGACTTATTGAAAAAGATTTTTAAAGCTCTATATGTTCGTTAACCCAGCAACTTAGGAGGAAAGCAGGAAAACTGCTTCCCACCACATGAAAAGCGTTACCTCGGGGGGTTCCTGAATGCAGAAAGAAGCTGGACTCATGTCCCAGTTCCACATTTATGGGCTGTGGCTGTTTTGCCATTTACTTAACCTTGTTGTGCAGCAGAATGTTTGTGAGACACTAAATGTCTACTTGGCGGGGTTTGGGGGGTAAGAATTAAATGAGAGACTATATGTAAAGCATTTAACATATTGCCTGGAAGGAAACCGGTTAAGTGGGTCAGGAAGATCCCCTGGAGGAGGAAATGGCAACCCACTCCAGTATTCTGGCCTGGCAAATCCCATGGACAGAGGGGCCCAGCGGGCTACAGTCCATGGGGTCGCAAAGAGTCAGAAATGACTGAGTACACACACACAAAATAGGTCAGTAGGGTGTGTCTGCGCATGTGTATTTTAATTTCTAAATAGAACGGGTGTCTGGCATGTGATTTCAGAAGAATCAGCTACACTCCACTCTACGCCAAACATTTCTCCTGTTCATCGGCGTTTAAGTTGCTTCAGTTCTGGGACAAATTCTGTTTCCTGGAGAATCCTGTTACCCTCAGAAACAGTGTAACATATGAATGGGCGGACAGCATATCTAAATATTGAAGAAGTTTTGCTTTCCATCTGAAAAGCTCAGGCTTGCAGAGCTGCAAGCATTTCCTAAAGGCTGGAATCCCAGGATTTGTCACGGCTGTGTTACGTTGACCCTTGGAATAGCAAGGTAGGTACTGATGGGGAGAGGGGGGCGGGGGAGACAGCATGGGGGTGTGTTTCCAGGCTGAAGATCATTCAGTGATTCTGTGGCTACAGAGGAGAGTGGATGATGTGGAACACCTTTGCTTTGGAGGCAATAATGAAGCACAGTGACCTGGCTCCACTCTACAAGAATGCTGGCATTAAAGCCAGAGGGAAGGACTCAGGGAACCCCTGCCCTGCTGTCCAGGGCCATGTGGTTCTGGCTGCAATGCAAGGATGGGTGAGGGCATGGAGTTGAGAATTTGCCTCCTCCTGGGTGGGTGCTGTGGAAAAGAAGACACAGAAAAAAAGAAACTGGAAGAGCACACAAAGGGGGAAGAAAAAAAAGAGAGGGAGGGAGAAAAAAACCACAGATAGAGATTTCCAGAGATATCTAGACACACTGTTACTAGAAATTTCACTAGATCTGAAAAGATAGTGTTGCGAGTTGCAAGGTATCCTTTGATACATTTATCCTTCACTGGGTTAGACCTTCTTACTAATGTGAGATAATGCATAAAGATTTTAGGTTCAAGGTTGCGCTTTAGAGTAACTTTTCCTGCTGACCTTCCATGGATACATTCCCTTGGACAGTTGTCCACCAGCCTCTGTTTTATTTCATAATCCCTTCCAGGGGTTATTATGTAAGATT
This sequence comes from Giraffa tippelskirchi, assembly GCF_054371585.1. Classification (NCBI taxonomy): domain Eukaryota; kingdom Metazoa; phylum Chordata; class Mammalia; order Artiodactyla; family Giraffidae; genus Giraffa; species Giraffa tippelskirchi. The sequence continues at coordinate 156,224,861 of NC_137283.1, read as the reverse complement.
ATTTCTAATCTTACCTGGCCACTGGGAAAGTTTCGTCTCCAATTTCTAATCTCTTCCAGGAAAATCCACTTGCCTTTTCTTGGCTTTCCTTGGTTTCAATCTTCTGGAAATACATATATTGAAACCTGAAGCACAGTGTTCTGTGATTTTCATTCTATTCCTATTTTATTAAAGTTTGTTGTTGTTTAGTTGCTCTGTCAGGTCTGACTCTTTTGCAACCCCATGGACTGTAGCCCGCCAGGCTCCTCTGTCCATGGCATTTCCCAGGCAAGAAAACTGGAGTGGGTTGCCATTTCCTCCTCCAGGGCATCTTCCCCATGCAGGGATCGACCTGCATCTCCTGCATTGGCAGGCAGATTCTTTACCACTGAGCCACCAGGGAAGTCCATTTTAAAAAAGCTTATTAAAGTTGGAGGAGGTCTATTCAGATCATCTAAGCTCTTCTAAGTGACAAGTAGGGATGACACGACTGGAGGGTGTGGATGGGATGGAAGTTTCAAGGGCATAAGACAGACTGGTAGAGACTCCAACTTTCTGATGTGCAAAAGGAGACGAATGAGCTAGCTGGTGCCTACTCTTTAAGTCTCAGAACTGTTTTTCTCTTCCTCTGACTTCCCGAGGCCACTCTGGCCCAAAGCTTCTGTGCTTTCTCTTCTCCCTTCACCAACTTTTCCTCTGATCCACCAGCCCCTGACCCCTTTTCTTTCAGGGCCGCTTCCCTAAGGCCAGCCAGCTCACCATGGTGACTCTGGGGACAGCCCTAGCCTGGATGAGATGGCACCCTCTCTGCCCTGATACACGCTGGCTGGTTCCTCCTTCCTTCCACTTCGTTCTGCTGCATGTCCAGCTACTTTCTCCAGGGTCTGGCTCACTGATCACCTGCTCTGAGATGTCGTCCCTGATGAATTACATTTCTGATTACTTGCCCCGCCAGACTCCCTCATACCTCCCTGCCTCTACATTTGCTGCTTTCTATTTTCTTTCCCATTGTTTGGTCAAGAGCTTTGGTCTTTTGAAGTTCAGCTCAAAAGACTTCCCTTTGTGAAGTCTTCCTGATCACAATTCCTGCATACCTAGGGGGAGAGTCCCTTGGACTGCAAGGAGATCTAACCAGTCCATCCTAAAGGAAATCAACCCAGAATGTTCATTGGAAGGACCGATGCTGAAGCTGAAGCTCCAATACTTTGGCCACCTGATGCGAAGAGCCGACCCATTAGAAAAGACCTTGATGCTGGGAAAGACTGAGGGCAGGAGGAGAAGGGGGCGACAGAGGATGAGATGGTTGGATGGCATCATCAATTCAATGGAGGTGAATTTGAGCACATTCCAGGAGATAGTGAAGGACAAAGAAGCCTGGCGTGCTGTAGTCCCTGGCGTCGAAAAGAGTCGGATGTGACTTAGTGACTGAAGAACAACGAGAGGAACAGACAGCTGTGAGCTATGAAACCAACTGTGGACATCACTGTTTGGGCCCTTATTTTATTATATTGTAAATTTTGTGAATTTTTATGCCTCCACCCCTAGACTGAGTGCTCCAGGAGGGCACCCCACATTTTTACAATATCCAGGGCCTGATGTAGGACCTCGTCCTCCATTAGTGTTTGTTGAGTGAATGAATGACCTCTGAACCTGTCAGAGTGACCATAGGGCAACAACCCCTCCCTGCCTCCAGCATGGTACCAATGTGACTGATATACTTGAGCTCCTCTGACAGTTTCTGAGATGTCAAAGAGTCCCTGCACATGAGACTGTATGCTTAGTAATCAATACGTTATTCTAAGGAAATTAAGCAGAGTCCTGCACATGGCAGGATGTAGGCGGTGATTTCAGAAGATCATTCAATGGAACCATATTATTGCTCATCTGAATGTACTTCGTGGTGTTTGGTGTGAGCACAAGAAAGTGAGCCAGCCTCCCTCCTGCAGCAAGACAGAGCATCAGCATTCTCTCGTGGAGCTGGAGAATGTCCCAGAGCACGACCTCCTTGGGGTCCCTAATGGGGAATTCACAAATGGGGAATTTTGCCTTGGCACAATATGAAAAAAAGTTCTCCGCTCCATGTAACAAGAGTCAAAGACAGAAGAACAGCTATCATGGATGTGTCAGTGATTTTCAGCTGGCAGTATCAGAGATGCCTAGGAACAACATGAAAATAAGATTTCTGTGGAGAGAACAAATACATAAAACCTCTAACTAGCAAAAAATACTTTTTGGCCACTTGATAGACTTAGGATTTTTTTTAAGGTGCTATAACTAAAATACACTGTTGCAAAACATTTCTCACTATAATTTCAGAGAGCTCTGGAGTAGGTCACCTTTCCCTTCTCCAGGAGATCTTCCTGACCCAGGGATTGAACCTGTGTCTCCTGCAGGGAGATTCCTTACTATCTCAGCCACCAGGGAAGCCCACTGTCCCAAGATAATTAAAATAAATAGATACAGATACTAAATATTCTTTGTACTACAAAGAATAAAATTATTAGTGTGATTGATCTAAAATTAGGCTAGTCATAGCTGAGTTAAGATGTAGTTTCCAGATACTTTGGTTTAACTTCTAATTTTTTTTCATCCCAGTTTAAGATGCTAGTATGATATGATGTGCCATCTTGGCTTTGTTTTAATCTGTCAGGATCTGATTTTATTTGTTTTGAAAATTTTTACATTTCAAAGTCTGGGGAAAATATATCAATTTCATAGTCTCAAAAAGTGTTAGTCTGGCTTCTGACAGTCTCCATATGAAAATTCCCCAGTGAAGGTGGTCACATGATCGGCAGCAGAGGCCTCGCACGAGTAGGAGCATCGTCTCCACGATGGAGAGGTGGGCGTGCCAGCATACTCAGGACTGTCTGTTGGCATCTGTTCTTCAGTCCTAAGCACCAGGAGCCTCCCCTTTGTCCATAAAAACCCTTAGGGCTGCTCCTGAAGTTTACTCAGAATCATGTTCAATGACTAGAGTCCAAATGAGAAAATTATAAGGTAGGAGATGTATCCTTCCAGACCCCATTCATTGAAAATCAAACTTATTAGAAATAACACGTGCTCTTCCACAAAACTGTCACCCTGGCTGGGGCCTCTGTGTGACAACTCTCAAGGTGATTTTGTTCTTAGTCTGCTAATTATTGTACTAACAGGCACATCTTCCAAAACTCTTCCCACCGCATCCCATGCGCCACAGGGGAGGCGGCATCCAGAGGGCTACCGGCGGCTAGAGAGTGCATGTGGGGATGTTGCTCAGACACGGGAGGTCAGCCCAGTGTCGAGGAGACTCAGCACGTATTGGTGCAGAGGCCAGAGGGTGGCCAGGAGCCAAGATGGCCCCAAGGGAGGAGAAGTCTAGGACCCAGCCATCAGTCAGGACTTTCAATTCTTCATATTTCTTACCTACACATGTCAGTCTAATTCACCATAGCCAGAACGCCTTAGGTTTTGGAATACATAACTAAACCCACATAACTAACCACAAAATAGTTGGGTCGACGGCATTTAAAGGAAGAAAGAAAAGAAAGAAAGAAGGACCACTCCAAATAATAAAACATTACTTAGTGTGGCTTTGATGAAAGTACAGTTCACCTTTCTTTAGACTCCAGAATTACAATCTTCCCACCAGCTTGGCAATAATTGAAAAGTTTGACCTGATGTGTTGGTGAGGCTGTGGAGGAACAGGAATGCTCATATACTGCTAGAATAAATGGAACAGTTCCTTTGGAAAGATTTGGTAATAATGAGCAGAATTTTCAATGAGCTTACCTCTGACCAGCCACTGCACTTCTAAGCATCTCTCCTATTGATACCTTCTAAAAGTACAAAATCATATCTAGCCAGGATGATGCTTTGTGACATTGTTTCTAACAGCAAAAGATGAGAAACAACCCAAGTGCTCAGCAATAATAGGAAATTTGTTCAAAATGACAGTGATGTGGGACTTCCCTGGTGGCTAAAGAGTCTGTGCTCTCAATGTAGGGGGCCCGGGTTCAATCCCTGATCAGGGAACTAGATCCCACATGCGGCAACTAAGAATTCGCATGCCGCTAACAATCTCACACGTCACAGTGAAGACTGAAGATCCCACGTGGAGCAACTAAGACCTGGGGCAGCCAAATAAATGAATAAATAATTTAAAACTGTGATGCATCCATACGGTGGAGTTCTGTGCAGCCATGAATAGAACAAAGATTTCCATCTTCCAATGAGAAGTCTACAAGGTGTTTTGCTAAGTAAAAAACCAAAGGTGTATATACTGTGCTACCTTTTGTAGAAGAGGCAAGGGGAGTGAGAATATGTACACATATATGTTTGTATTTATAAAAGGAAACACAGAAAGGGTGACTCTCTGTAGAGGGTGGTTATCTGTAGGAGGTGGAGGACAGGAAAGTGGAGAGGACACTGCAAGCGAGACTTCCCGTGTGTACCTTTCTGTATAGCTTTCACTTCTGAATCATACATGTATGTTCAAAAATAAATAAAACTAAAGCTGAAAAAAAAATCCATTGATCTTCTCCAGCAGGTACAGCCCTTTCTGGCTCAAGGACTAGTCATGAGCTAATTGGAGTGGGGTGAGGCGTATGGCAGATTTCAAAAGCTATGGCCAGAAATCTTAGACTGGACAGCCACTCCGCTTTACTGCTGGTGGCCCAGGGCTATGCTGTGGCTTGTAGCCGAGGTCAGTCTTCATTTTCACCATGAGGTTTGCCGGTTACACATCCTTGTCTTGTTTCCTGGGCTTGAGTCCCAGCCACTGAATCCTGCTTGTTATTCTATCCTGAGCTGGGAGCACTGCCTTGCTCCTGCACTACAGCAGCTTAACTTTCCATCCTCCCTTGGCACTGGAGTCTGGTCCCTCCACTCTTGGCTCATGGCTGTGGCCTTGGTACCTGTTGACAGCTGTATCTGATGCTGCCTTTATTTAACAAAAGCCCGATTCTGGAGCCTCCTCAAGTTAGTTTAGTCCTGGTTAGTCCAACCAGCCCATCCTAAAGGAAATCAGTCCTGAATATTCATTGGAAGAACTGATGCTGAAGCTGAAACTCCAATACTTTGGCCACCTGATGCGAAGAACTGACTCATTGGAAACGACCCTGATGCTGGGAAAGATTGAGGGCAAGAGGAGAAGAGGACAACAGAGGATGAGATGGTCGGATGGCATCACCGACTCAATGGACATGAGTTTGAGCAAGCTCTGGGAGACGGTGAAGGACAGGGAAGCCTGGCATGCTGCAGTCCATGGGGTCGCAGAGTTGGACACGACTGAGTGATTGAACAACAACAACAGGGAACTAGATCCCACAGGCCACAGCTAAGAGTTTGCAACTGCAACTGAAGGTCCCGCGCAGCAATCTCAAACGCCGCCATGGAGACGGAAGATCCCGCATGCTGCAGATAAGACTTGACACAGCCAAACAAATAAATACATATTTTTTAAGGTTATCTGTCCAACAGTCTCAAGGATGCTTGAACTTAATGGTAACGACTTGTAAATACAAGTACTGAGGAGCAGAAATGGAAGTGGGGAATATTTATCTATTTAGAAACATAAAACAACTAATTTTTTTATTGTAGAACATAGAACCTTAATGGGCTACATTGCTTGTTCCATTTATTGCATTTACTTGAAGAAATTTAAAAAACATTAAAAATGTTCAGACTTTAGACTAACTTAGGTTCATCTTCCTCATTTAGTCTGAATTGGTGACATTTGTAACCAATTGTAATGCATTTTAAAGCAAAATGTAAAATAATTTTAAAACTTTGTGAGATTTCTCTCCCTGATTCACACAGACAGTTGGGTAAAATAATTTCTGATCTATATGGTAATATGATACCCTAATCCAGTTTTCATTAAACTTTCTTTTCAAAATTGAAAAAAATTTAATAATATTTTCAACTAACGTGTTTCATAGTCACTGTATAAAGTGTGAACAATAAAATAAGTTTTAATAGAAAATCCAAAGCACCTGTAATCCCACTCAATGGAGACTATTTATTTAAATATGATGTAAATTTGGGTGTAAATCAAGACTTTTTTTTTTTTTACTACTGGTTCAGCAACATGAGGGACAGATACAGACACACTCTTGTAATAAACACATAGATTTGGGGGGTAAAATATAATCAATAAAGGGCTTCCCTCGTGTCTCAGCAGTAAAGAATCTGCCTGCAGTGCAGGAGACATGGGTCTGTGGGTTTGATCCGTGGGTAGGGAAGATCTCCTGGAGAAGGAAATGGCAACCCACTCCAGTATTCTTGCCTGGAAAATCCCATGGACAGGGTCTCAAGAGTCAGACACAACTTGGTGACTAAAGCACCATCACCATAATTAATAAAATAAATTACTGATAATTGTGTTTCTAAAAGCAGATAATTGAGCTAGAAAGGAAGAAACAGAAATCTTCTGGTAGCTCGAGCTGTAAGGCTAGACTGATAAAACCAGCACCTAGAGAATGGGGTCACGGTCATGCGTGCACGCTGACCCCCTTCAGTCGTGTCTGACTCTGTGTGACCCATGGACTGCAGCCCGCCGGGCTCCTCTGTCCATGGAATTCTCCAGGCAAGAATATTGGAATGGGTTTCCACGCCGTCCTCCATGTACTGGATCTTCCCAACCCAGGGATCGAACCTGTGTCTCTTTTGTCTCCTACATTTACCACTAGTGCCACCTGGAAAGCCCACAGAGAAATGGGGGTTGGAGTATAAACCTTACACAGAAACAAGAGACATGACTTTGGGTCCACTCAAGATGAATATCTGGAATTGAGAGGTTGAATTAAGAACAGGCTCTTGAAAAGTTGCTTAGTCCATAGGGGAAAAAAAAGTGAAAACTGAAAAAAGACAGGGGTGAATCCACATTTTCTGGGCTTTTTTAAGAAAAGAATTTCAAAGTATTAATAGAAACTTTGGTGCACAAGTTTATATTACCTTAGAATGAAAATATAAATCACAACAGATAAAAATTTAAACTGTAGCTAAATGCCACAAAACCTCACAATATCCAGGAATGTAATATAATTTTTAATTATTATCATCATAATTTTATTTCCTTTATGGAAGTGAAAATTGGCTTCTGTTTCTTGGCTACATACTCTTTTGTTGTTTAGCTGCTCAGTTGTGTTCAACTTTTTGTGACCCTATGGACTGGAGCCCCCCGGGTTCCTCGGTGCATGGGATTTTCCAGGCAAGAATACTCGAGTTGATTGCCATTTCCTTCTCCAGGAGATCTTCCCAACCCAGGGATCAAACCCAAGTCTTCTGAATTGGCAAGTGTATTCTTTACCACTGAGCCACCAAGCCCTGCATACTCTGCCCACCTCTTAATGTGATAATTACTTTTAAATATCACTTATATAAAGAAGCAGAAAGATAAACCATTCTTGTAACATAGTCAAAATGTGTTCTTTTTTTTTTTTTCATCAGTCATAGTTTAGGAAAATTTACTTTAGCCTCATTATTGGTGGGGAGTATCAGTTAAGTCCAGTCCTTTCATCCCAGGTCACAGCAGGCTGACCAAGGTCGGTTGGGTTTCACCACGCTCAGTATCTCTCCCACCCTCTACCTTGGCAGGGCAGTTCTCATCAGTGGGGTGTGCCAAGGTGACCACAAAGCCAAGTCACATGGCCCTCAAGCTGAGAGTGGAGCAGTGTGTCGGTCTGATTCTTCTCCTTGGGGAAGATGCTGATGCTTCACAGGGTCCATCGAGTGTAGACTGTCACTGGGGACTGGTGCCCATCGCCTGCCTCGTCTCCTGCAGTTCCAAGATCACCACCCAGGAAAGAAGAATGAGCGCCAGGCTAGCAGGACTTCATTCCGCCAATTTTCTTGGAGTTGCTGTTTCCTCCTGGTACCAGGGCCTCCAGAGGGCCTATCACATTAAGGGCCCTGAAGCACATCCACTAGCTTCATGGTAAATCAGCCTTAAGTGGGGACTACAGAAAACACTACTGACAAGAACAATTACTTCCCACTCATACACCTGTATTAAAGAGAGAAGTTCTACCCCAGTCTCCATAAGGAATAATATAAGAACACTCTCAACTTCTCTCTGCCCCCTTAACCATTTCTCTTGGAAGGCAGGGGGATTGGACGCTTGAGGAGGAAGATCCAAGTAAGACGCTTGGCTCAGCCCCCTGCTGTTCTCTCTCCTTCAGAACTGCCTGCCCCACTGAAGGAAAGCTCTAGTCCGCCTGTGTCCAGGTGGTGAGTGACGAGCCTTATTAGGGAAAGCTTCTGGTGTTTCACTGCGCCATCAGGGGCTCAGTCCATCTAATTCAGGAGTAAAGTATCAGCAAGCCCATCTGGCCACTGATCTAAAACCACTTTCTCCCATCAGCTTTCTCTGAAATAAAGCCAATATCGTATCTTGATTTTCCATCTCTTATTCCTGCCTCTCCCCTCCCTTCTTTCTCCAAATTGATTGTGAATTCCAGAGAAGTACAACGTACGGGATGGGCCTTCCCTGATGGCTCAGCAGTAAAGAATCTGCCTGCAATGCAGGAGACGCGGGAGAAAGCAGTTCCATTCCTGCATTAGGAAGATTCCCTAGAGAAGGAAATGGCAACCTGCTCCAATATTCTTGCTGAAAAATCCTACAGACAGAAGGAGCTGGGGGTTTACAGTCAACAGGGTTGCAAAGAGTAAGCCATAGCTGAGCACAGCACATGTATAGTATACCCTACAACCCTAATAATAATGGCTAATTTGGAGAGATTTTTTTAAAAACAGGTGAAACTAATAAGCTAAACAGCAATAATATAGGAGAAGAAAGATCAGAGCTATTGGTTAACTTTGGCCTTTAAGTCAAGTGCAGCATATTCAAAATTCAAGGGTAAGCTCTGAAAGAAATAGAATATATATCTTCCAAAACACTGGATGGGGGAAAAGGGAACAAACTCAATCAATTCAATAGGAAATAAGGAAAAAAAATCAAATAATAAAAAAATATGGTAAATAAAAAACACAAAATAAGATGGTATAAATAAATCCAACTATCAGCAACACTAATAAATGTAAACATTAAATTCATCTGTTAAAAAGCAGGAATTATCTGAATTGACTGAAGCTGAAACTCCAATACTTTGGCCACCTAATGGGAAAAGACCCTGATGCTGCGAAAGATTGAAAGCAGGAGGAGAAGGGGACGACAGAGGATGAGCTGGTTGAATGGCATCGTCGACTCAATGGAGATGAGTTTGAGCAACTCTGGGAGTTGGTGATGGACAGGGAAGCCTGGCGTGCTTCAGTTCATGGGGTCACAAAGAGTCGGACACAACTGAACAACTGAATTGAAATGATCCAAAGTGAAATACAAATACTATATGTATGTCCTTTGCAAGCATAAAAGACAATGACCCTCAAAATATGAAATAAAATTATGGGGAAAATATTCCATGTAAATAGTAAACAAATAAATGGAGGAAAATAATATTAATTAGATGAAACAGTATTTAAGGCAACAATATTAGGTGAAAAAAATCATAATCATAAAAAAGCAATTACCAATAGAATATAATCCTGAACCTGCATGCACCCCAAACCCTAACCTCAAAAATATGTAAAGACAAATAACATTACATATTAAAATAACTGTTAAATTCCACCATGATGGTGGGTATTTTTTAACACACATCTCAGAAACTGATATAGAGAGTCCACTAATAATTGGGAAGTATAAAATGTCTTGAATAACACAATATGCTTGTTATAATGGACACATATAGAATCCTGCTCCCAATAATTAAAGAAAGCAGGTAATTAGCAGAGTGACCACAGTCCAGTCACACAAATACCAAAGGATTCATTTCACACAGAGCACATTTCATATCAAAATGCAATATGGTCAGAAGCTAAGAAAACAATAAGGTAATTTAAATATTCTAATATTTTAGAAACCAAAAGCACTTTAACATTGAAAACATATATGACTAGATAGACAAGTACTATATAAATAGATAAATAATCCATTGTCTGAATGTACCATGCTTTATTTGTTGTTGAACCATTTGTGAGTCAACACTCTGGCTATGTGGCAGAGACCGCAGGTTATCTCCTAACATCTCTTCTTCTCTTCTTCCTTAGCAACAAAACTTCTAGTTTTTTAGCTGGAAGGTACTGTTTGGAATAAAGGCTTATTTCCCAGTTTCCTTTGCAATTCGTGGTGGCCTTGTGACCAAATGGAAGTGTCATGTTCAACTGCCAGGAAGTATCCTTGAAGAGGAGATCTGTGTCTTTTCTGCCCTTATTTTTTCCTAGTGTATCTTCAGATATGATTTCTGATGTGTATGGATGAGATGCATGGAGATCAAATAACTATCTTGTACCTCAAGGTAGAATCCTCATAGAGAAAAGACTGTAGACACAAGATAGATGGAAACTGGGTCACTGATGATTGTGGATTGCTTATCTCAGGACTTTATTTACAGGGCAGGGAAACGAATTTCTACCTTATTTAAGCTATTACTATTTGGAATTTTCCTGAACAACACGTTTTCCCATGTATTTTGCTGTAATGATCGGCTGCTATAAGCATTCTTTTATGCATGTATTTTCCCATTTCTTCTAATGGAATGTATAAGTCATGTGATATATTCTTTTAAAGGCTTCTGAGAAATATTGCCAAATTTCACTCCATAAGATTGTACAGCTTTACTCTTCGACTAACCATGTATAAAAGTGCTCTGTTACTCCATACCCATTCCAATATTAGTTATCATTCTTTCCAATCCTTGCCAATCAGATAGGCCAAGAATATGATTGTATTTTTTGATTTCTAGGATGGGATAGAGATTTTTAAAAATTTGTTTTCTATCTGTGTTTTTTCTTTTATATGTTACTTTTTTAAAGTTCCTTGATCTTTTTTCTATCAAGGCAGTCTTTTTTACATTGATTTTAAAAGACTATATATATATAATTTAACCCTTTGCTTTACATAGCTTTAATATTTTTTTTAGGCAGTTCATTATCAATAAACATTATTTATGGTGTTTTTATGCAGAATTTTAAAACTTTATCAGGATTTCTCTTTTGATTTTTCTCTTTGGTATCATTTTTCAGAAAGTTCTCTCTTCTTATAAGTTTTAGAAATATTTGCCTACAATATCCAGTAATACTTTTATGTGTTGTTTTGGTTTTCTTTGACTTACTTTGAAACTGTTAATCCATCTGGTATTTATTTTGTTCTAAGGAAGAGATCTAAATTTTTACTCTTCCAAGAGTTTAACCAGATATTTCAACATTTGTGGAATAAGTCATCCTTTATCCCCTGATACAAAATGTTATGTCCAGGAAAAACTAAATTTCCTGTATGTACATGGATCATCTTAAAATCTCAGTATGTTCTGTTTGATCTACGTATCTATTCATCTACCCGTGCCACAGCCTTAATTATTCTAGCTTTAAGGTATTTGCATAATAACTGATGTGCTGTATTCTTCCTAACAGTTTTTTAAAAAATTTTCTCATGGTGAATTGTGCTTTAAAGAATATATTCCAACAAAACAAAACAAAAAACCCATAGATCTACCACAGCTGGGACATAGTTGTAGCATATGGGATCTTCAGCCTTCATGGCGGCATGCAAGATCCTTTAGTTGTGGGATCTAGTTCCCTGCAGGAATCGAACCTCGGCCCCCTGCAGTGGGAGCATGGAGACATAGCCACTAGACCACTAGGGAAATCCCACAGTTGAGACTTAAATTGGAACTTCATTAGGGTTTTAGATGGATTTGTAAATACTTGACACTTTTTTACTATTGACTCATCAATACATTATTTCTTTTTATTTTCATATGAAGTCATTTTGTCCTTTTTCTGAGATGTTATCAGATCCTTGACATTGAGTTGGCTAACAGGCCTCTCGTATATGTTAAACATTTTGATAAGAGTTAAGAAAGTCATGAAAGCAGCGTCTGCCTCCGACGTGCTTATGCTCCACTAAAGATAATTAAGACTGCACTGAGTTGATATGAAGCTGTGTAAAACAGAAATAAAATGCTCCATAACTTTATTATTGTACATACGCTGCTTTGTACTTACACGCTGCAAATCTGGCTGCGATACAAGTGACAGTAAGAGGATTGGTCTGGAATGGTAAAGGGGAGGGTAAAAGGCATTGCAGGTGGTAAAAGCAGCATTTGGACTGGAGGAAGCGAATAATGAGGCACATTCACTTGTGTTCTAGGCTAGCAAAGATAACATAAATATACAATGATTTTTAAAAAGGGAAATTAGGGAGATGATAACCAATTGTCAAAAACCATTTCAACATGGACCAGCAGTATGGGTTTTATGAAAGCAAAAATTTGGACCTGTTAGTTTCTGAAAATGGGTCTGAAAGATCAAAATAGTGCTTAAGGAAGATAATTCTTGTTGCAATGAGCACACGTATTTGGAGTAAGAAAGTAATTAAGAATTTTTTTAGGAAATTGGTACAATAATTTATTTTATAGTTTTATGTATTAATTCAATGCTTTTTATAGAATATTACTCAGGATGTGCCTACAATTGTGTTAGCAATGAAATGACTTTGTTTGCATCCCCAAATCTATTTTCACAAGGCCTTCATGACAGATGTCTAATGACACCACTTACAAAGAGGGAGACATTCCCCAGGTACTTCTGTACTTTGTTCAACAGAAATTTAACTGCCCAAGCGGATGCTTGATTGATGTTATTCAATGATTAATGCAGCAAACTCCCTACTTTACCCTCTGCAGCAGAAATCTCCATTTAACCCCTTGGGATATGTAAGTGCCTCATTTCTTGAGAAACTACAGTGAGATTAGGGAGAAGGGAAGGCTTCACAAAGCAATTAGGAAGAGGACAGATTAATCCATCCTCTTCTTTATTGAAAAGCAGCTTCGACCAAGGTACTGTCTCCTGAAATAGACTTTTACCTACAAAGGCGTTTGCAAGAGAATTTGATAAAATAAGAAAATAAGAGAAATAAAAACAGCTATTAGAAAATAAGAACAATTTTTATTAGAAAATAAGAAAGAGCTATTAGAAAAAAAGAAAATAAGAAAAATAAAAACAACTATTAGGACTACCTGTTTATCTCCTTCATTTCTTCTCCCCAGTGCGTTGAGTCCAATGGCAGAGTATCTCACTGAAATAAGCATTTGTAAGTGAGTCACAGTTGCTTTTCAGTCTGCAAGAGTCACTTTCCTGCAGCACAAATATTTTATTTTTCTCTCCACACATAACTGATGTCTACATGATGTGAAGCAATTCTGGTTCTTGTTGGTGCTGCTATTTAGAATTGGAAGAGTTATTTGGAATTGAATCTATCCTATCAAAGATAGCTTCAAAATATTAGCTTCATTTCGTGCCTTTAATTCCTCTCCATTTTCCCTTACTCGTTTTTAGTAGCTGCTTCGTGAGACAGTATGAGAGGAGGCGAAAAGGGGCCATACATAAGTATACATTCTTTGCAAAAGCACTGTTTTCTCTGATTTTAAAGCCCACTTTCTCCTCTGACCTGGTATACACAAGTTCCTAAGCATCTTCTGGCCTCGGAGGCATCTTTTTCTCTATAGGCAACAATTAAAGAAGAGTCCACCAGGAATGTTATGAGGGTGACAAGAGAAATAGGAACTGACAATATTCCTAGTCTTGTTCCTGTTGTTGGAAGAAGTCCAGATGTTGTGGCTCCCAGCCAGCTTAGGGACATTGAAACAAAATAGTTACAATAGGTTAAAATGACTTTCACCATTAGCTATTATGTTTTTATAAAAATAAAAAATGCTCATTGCAACAAACAAGCAAACAAAGAAATAAACAGAACAACAAGAAAATGAGAGAGAGAGAAAATAAAAGACATGGTACAGGACAGAATAATGTACAAAGCAAAGGGGCTTCTAATCATCCCACTTGCCAATGTTTTTTTTCCAGAGAATATTCATAAAATATTTATTCAGACAAATGGGATTAGAATATATGTTCTCCAACGTGCTTTTCTTTACATGAAACGTTTTATCTTGGACTTCTTTCTAGTAGCATATATAGCTGTATGTCCTTCCTTTAAGCACAGATGTGCCATAATCTTTAAGAGAACCAGATCCTTATTCATGGATATTCTGGGTTCTTTTTTTTTTTTTATTTACAAATATATGGCAATGATTACTCTTGTTTATGTGTGTAAAAAATCTATAGGGAAAATTTCTAAATGGAATCGTAAGATCAAAGGATATGTCATTTAAATTTAAAAGTAAAATTCCTATGTTAAAATTTAACACATCCTGCCGAAATGAGCTCTGAAAAGGTTGTATCAGTTTACACTCCTACTGATGAATCTGAGACTGCAGGATTCCCACACCCACAACAAATATTTTCATCCCTGGCAACATGAAAGAAGAAAATTCACTTTCAATTTTAGAAATTGTCATTTCTTCAACTGTAACTGAACTTGAACTTTGTATATGCTTACCAGTTTTTTCCCTGCAAACAGGGAAAACTATTGTTTTAAAGTTGTTTATCTTTTTATTGATATGTAAGAATATTTGGATATTAAGGAAATTAACACCTTGTCATATGTATTAAAAATGTTTTTCCAAGAATGTGTAATAAACATTTTGCTTTAAAAGGATATTTCTAATCTTACCAGTAGATCCCTTATCCAGAGTGAATTTGATTTAAAATCATTTCTATTTTTATCTCTCACTAGGGAACCTTGATTTTAATCAATTACCCAAAGAAGATGCATTCCTCTATTTGATTTAATCTTAAGATAGTTGTTTGATGTAACTTTAATACACAGTCATTGTCTCAAGGATAGATTTATGTTTCAGAAAGAAGGAAAAAATGAGGAAAGGACAATGAGAAACCAAAGAAAAATGATGACCATCTTCATTCTTATGAAATCTTTAAGATAAAACAAATTAAGAGTATAAAGCATAGAACATTCATGAAGATTTCAAGCCTCACTCAGAACTTTCTCCTTAATTACTTTGCCAAACTTTTTCTTTATCACTTGTAATTCTCTCTTTAGGGGACATATTTCAGACTCCCTCTTTTTATCCATACTTTCCCAAATTATCTCACACATCTTCTGAAATTTTATATATTTTGAGGGAAATATAAAAGTTAATTTAAAAGTTGATTTAAAAGTTAATCACTATTAGATTTCATACACAATTTTATAGAGAGATCATTGTTTAAGGCTCAGATCACTGGGCATACGATTTATCACTAACAGTGTTTTAACCTACTTGATTTAACTAATACTCATCAAAGTGTTATTGCTGGAAAATTAGAACATTGATGCTGGATGAAGTAACCTAAATGCAAAATGTGGGTTTATGAAAAATGAAACTCTTTATTTAATTTTTCTAAATCTCTGAGAATCATATTATTCCATGCTGTAACCTCTAAAATTCTATGAACTTAACAATTCTAGAATTTTATGTGGAAGTAGCTGTTTACTTGTGTTTACAAAACATGGTTTCAGGTTCAGATTATTTCTGATGGTTTATTTTTTAAATCAATTGAATAATCTTAAGAAATGAATTATCCCTTGGACTACAGAGTCTATAGGGCTTCCCTGGTGTCTCAGCGGTAAAGAATCTGCTTGCGATGCCGGAGACATGGATTTGACCCCTGAGACAGGAAGATTCCCTGGAGAAGGAAATGGCAACCCACTCCAGTATTCTTGCCTGGGAAATCCCATGGGCAGAGGAGCCTGGCGGACCACAGTCCATGGGGTCGCAAGAGTCAGACATGACTTAGTGACGAAACCACCACCACAGAGTCTATATAAAATTGCAGGCATTGTAATGAAGTGACTAAATTAAAATCTGATCATTTAAATATGTTGGAAGGTAAGCATTTTTAGTTTACTTTTAAATATGAATGAAGTAAGGGTTATTTAACATATTATTTCATTTCCTATTTATTTTACCCTAGCTGGCTTCCCTGGTGGCTCAGATGGTAAAGAATCTGCCTGCAATGCGGCAGACCTAGGTTCGATCCCTGCATCGGGAAGATCCCCTGGAGAAGGGAATGGTAACCCACCCCAGTATTCTTGCCTGGAGAATCCCATGGGCAGAGATGCCTGGTGGGCTACAGTCCATGGGGTCGCAAAGAGTCAGACATGACCGAGTGACTAACACATACACACACACACACACACACACACTATCTGAAAATATTTGTTATAATATTCAATTTATTTTATTGTATTATATTTATTTTTCTTGTTTGTTTTTCTTTTTTGGTTTTGGCAAGGGAGACTAGTGTATTTTGTTTTTCTTTTTGACTAAGTAAATGAAAAACAGAAAAGATATATAAGAAGACAGGCAGACTTTTGACTCAAGGAATCTGGAAGTTGTAGCATTTACTGACCCTTCCATTCAATAAACTGATATTTACTGAGCACCTGTTGAGGTTAATTTGGATGAGAACTGAATTAAAGCATTTGAAGTCTGAGTCAGATGCTATCCAGACTTTGTGAAAGCCAGATCCATGGGGTTTTAATCCAGAAGTGTCTGTCTATCCCAAAATAAATTCAAATTTTAGTTATGGTATATTAGTAATAGTGTGGAAATATAACAAGCCTGTTGTCAGATGACTGTATTTCTTTAAAAAATTACTTTATATTGCATTTTAATTTATTCATAAGACAAACATAGTTTGGGGGCAAAATGCCCATCAGTTCAGTTCAGTTCAGTCACTCAGTCATGTCCGACTCTCTGCGACCCCATGAATTGCAGCACGCCAGACCTCCCTGTCTATCACCAACTCCCGGAGTCTACCCAAACCCATGTTCATCGAGTCGGTGATGCCATCCAACCATCTCATCCTCTGTCGTCCCCTTCTCCTCCCGCCCCCAATCCTACCCAGCATTAGGGTCTTTTCCAATGAGTCAACCCTTCGCATGAGGTGCCCAAAGTATTGGAGTTTCAGCCTCAACATCAGACCTTCCAATGAACACCCAGGATTGATCTCTTTTAGGATGGATTGATTGGATCTCCTTGCAGTCCAAGAGACTCTCATCTCCAACACCACAGTTCAAAAGCATCAATTCTTCGGCGCTCAGCTTTCTTCACCGTCCAACTCTCACATCCATACATGACCACTGGAAAAACCATAGCCTTGACTAGACAGACTTTTGTTGGCAAAGTAATGTCTCTACTTTTAAATATGCTATCTAGGTTGGCCATAACCTTCCTTCCAAGGAGTAAGCGTCTTTTAATTTCATGGCTGCAGTCACCATCAGCAGTGATTCTGGAGCCCAAAAAAATAAAGTCTGACACTGTTTCCACTGTTTCCCCATCTATTTCCCATGGAGTGATGGGACCAGATGCCATGATCTTAGTTTTCTGAACGTTGAGCTTTAACCCAACTTTTTCACTCTCCTCCTTCACCTTCATCAAGAGGTTCTTTAGTTCTTCTTCACTCTCTGCCATAATGGTGGTGTCATCCACATATCTGAGGTTATTGATATTTCTCCCGGCAATCTTGATTCCAGCTTGTGTTTCTTCCAGCCCAGCGTTTCTCATGATGTACTCTGCATGTAAGTTAAAGAAGCAGGGTGACAATATACAGCCTTGACGTACTCCTTTTCCTATTTGGAACCAGTCTGTTGTTCCATGTCCAGTTCTAACTGTTGCTTCCTGACCTGCATACAGGTTTCTCAAGAGACAGGTCAGATGGTCTGGTATTCCCATTTCTTTCAGAATTCCACAGTTTATTGTGATCCACACAGTCAAAGGCTTTGGCATAGTCAATAAAGCAGAAGTAGATGTTTTTTTGGAACTCTCTTGCTTTTTCGATGATCCAGCGGATATTGGCAATTTGATCTCTGGTTCCTCTGCCTTTTCTAAAACCAGCTTGAACATCTGGAAGGTCACGGTTCACGTATTGCTGAAGCCTGGTTTGGAGAATTTTGAGCATTACTTTACTAGCATGTGAGATGAGTGCAATTGTGCGGTAGTTTGAGCATTCTTTGGCATTGCCTTTCTTTGGGATTGGGATGAAAACTGACCTTTTCCAGTCCTGTGGCCTCTGCTGAGTTTTCCAAATTTGCTGGCATAATTAGTGCAGCACTTTCACAGCATCACCTTTGAGGATTTGAAACAGCTCAACTGGAATTCCATCACCGCCACTAGCTTTGTTCGTAGTGATGCTTTCCAAGGCCCACTTGACTTCACATTCCAGGATGTCTGGCTCTAGGTGAGTGATCACACCATCATGATTATCTGGGTCGTGAAGATCTTTTTTGTACAGTTCTTCTGTGTATTCTTGCCACCTCTTCTTAATATCTTCTGCTTCTGTTAGGTCCATACCATTTCTGTCCTTTATTGAGCCTATCTTTGCATGAAATGTTCCTTTGGTATCTCTAATTTTCTTGAAGAGATCTCTAGTCTTTCCCAATCTGTTGTTTTCCTCTATTTCTTTGCACTGATCGTTGAGGAAGGATTTCTTATCTCTCCTTGCTATTCTTTGGAACTCTACATTCAGATGGGAATATCTTTCCTTTTCTCCTTTGCTTTTCGCTTCTCTTCTCTTCCCAGCTATCTGTAAGGCCTCCTCAGACAGCCATTTTGCTTTTTTGCATTTCTTTTCCATGGGGATTGTCTTGATCCCTGTCTCCGTACAATGTCACGAACCTCTGTCCATAGTTCGTCAGGCACTCTGTCTATCAGGTCTAGTCCCTTAAATCTATTTGTCACTTCCACTGTATACTCATAAGGGATTTGATCTAGGTCATACCTGAATGGTCTAGTGGTTTTCCCTACTTTCTTCAATTTAAGTCTGAATTTGGCAATAAGCAGTTCATGATCTGAGCCACAGTCTGCTCCCGGTCTTGTTTTTGCTGACTGTATAGAGCTTCTCCATCTTTGGCTGCAAAGAATATAATCAATCTGATTTCGGTGTTGACCATCTGGTGATGTCCACGTGTAGAGTCTTCTCTTGTGTTGTTGGAATAGGGTGTTTGCTATTACCAGTGCGTTCTTGTGGCAAAATTCTATTAGCCTTTGCCCTGCTTCATTCTGTACTCCAAGGACAAACTTGCCTGTTACGCCAGGTGTTTCTTGACTTCCTACTTTTGCATTCCAGTCCCCTATAATGAAAAGGACATCTTTTTTGGGTGTTAGTTCTAGAAGGTCTTGTAGGTCTTCATAGAACCATTCAACTTCAGCTTCTTCGGCGTTACTGGACGGGGCATAGACTTGGATTACCGTGATATTGAATGGTTTGCCTTGGAAACGAACAGAGATCATTCTGTCGTTTTTGAGATTGCATCCAAGTACTGCATTTTGGACTCATTTTGTTAACCATGATGGCTACTCCATTTCTTCTAAGGGATTCTTGCCCACAGTAGTAGATATAATGGTCATCTGAGTTAAATTCACCCATTCCAGTCCATCTTAGTTCGCTGATTCCTAGCATGTCGACGTTCACTCTTGCCATCTCCTGTTTGACCACTTCCAGTTTGCCTTGATTCATGGACCTAACATTCCAGGTTCCTATGCAATATTGCTCTTCACAGCATCGGACTTTGCGTCTATCACCAGTCACATCCACAGTTGGGTATCGTTTTTGCTTTGGCTCCATCCCATCATTCTTTCTGGAGTTATTTCTCCACTGATCTCCATTAGCATATTGGGCACCTACTGACCTGGGGAGTTCATCTTTCAGTGTCCTATCTTTTTGCCTTTTCATACTGTTCATGGGGTTCTCAAGGCAAGAATACTGAAGTGGTTTGCCATGCCCTTCTCCAGTGGACCACATTCTGTCAGACCTCTCCACCATGACCCATCCGTCTTGGGTGGCCCCACACGGCATGGCTTAGTGTCATTGAGATAGACAAGGCTGTGGTCCGTGTGATCAGATTAGCTAGTTTTCTGTAATTTTAGTTTTAGTGTGTCTGCCCTCTGATGCCCTCTCGCAACACTTACCGTCTTACTTGGGTTTCTCTTACCTTGGACCTTGGATAATTCCTCTCGCCGCCGCCGCCACCGGCCCCAGCCCCCGGCCTGGCCTAGCCCCATATCTCTAGTTTAACAGAACATTTATACATAACCGAATTCTTGCTGGTTGTACCTCTCCTTGCTTTTTGAGGATAAATTCTTGTAGCTGGAGAGCTAGCAGTTTACTAGGTTCTGGATAGACTAGAGGACCTGGGCTTGCTGACTAAATTACCCTGCTTAATAGGCGGGAGTAGAGGGGAGTGGCAAATGGGTTTAAACTGCGAAAATCCTGGAGGAAAGAGCGAAGTTCCAGTGGAGGCTGGGCTGGTGAGTGTGTGAGGAGTCGGGACTCCTGATAGCTGGGGACCTGGGGTCAGGGAGGGGATAAGAGATGGCTGGGAACCTGGGGTCAGGGAGGGGGTAAGAACCGGGCAGTGGGGCTGTGGGGTGAAAGGGAGCGCAGTGTGGGATGTAACTCCTCACAGTGCCACCACAAATCTGTACTAAATCGTTAAGAATATTGGCCTGATTGGATTTCTAGTGGAAGCCTGCGAATGGAAAGAGTTCATATCAATGTGGCTCCGGGCGGAAACAGTCAGCACAACGTGGATGGAAAGGAGAGTGGGCGCCTTAGGAACACACCAGAAATAAATGAATAAGCGCTGAGAGGGTTTTATGTCAAACGCTCTGCCATTTGGTTGCATCTGGGGTTGGCGCGCTACTGGGCCTATGCGATGTTCCTCAAGACTCAGTGGCCTGCCCCTCTGGAACAGCAAGCAGAATTCACTAGAAACACGTTCAGAGACAAAAACCTCCCAAAGCAGACCTCTCTCGGTGATGTAGGAAAGAAATTACATGAACATAATCTTCAACAGAATTTTAGGTCTCAATGGAGCCTAAACTCAAAAGGATCATGTTTTAAAAGTCAGTTAAATATTTTTTTTCCCCCAAAATGGTACACATTCTAAGTCTATTTAATTTTCAGTCAGATATTAGGTGAAAAATAAGCTTTTCTATGTATGCTGTTTCTGCTCCATTATACCATATTTCAAGGCTATTCAGAATTAGGTCAATTAAACAACAAATTTATTATAACATGTATCTAATATTTACTGTTGGGGGGAAAAATACTGTCTTCAAGTCCATCCTTAAAGTCAGTAATTTTCCTCTGTGAAGCCCTACTCACTGGGCATACTTAATGAGGTCTCTGTATGCTATCAAAGAAAGTAAAATCACTTGGAAAGAAATTTCTGACTCCAGTAGCATTTGTGCATTCACATACTGGTAAGTGATTTGCATGCTACTTAAGGGCGTTGCAAATACATCTCTGAATTGTCTCACCAAGAGCAGAGACTAGATGCTGATAGGATGTATATGAAAGTACTTTTGTAAAGCTCCAATAAAATACAGTCCTCTAATTTCAAGGTCAGACAGAGACTAACAAAATAGTCTCAGGAATAGCCATGAGGCAAAGGAAAAGTACTTGCTCGTGAAACCAGAATTGTAAATAATCAATTACAAACAATCGTAAAAAATAATTTTTTGTACACCAAAAACCTTAAAAGTTTTATTTTCTTGTATGTATTGAGGTGATGAGATAGTTTAAAGATTCAGTTCATGTTTTAATATGGTTTGTGTTATCTGGACCCTTTTTACTGATACTATGGCAATTTTCATTTTCTTAGCAGCTATTGTTTTGTTACTAATTTCTAATTTTACTGCATTATGATCAGAGAATATGTTCCATATGAATCCAGTTTTTCTGTTATTTATTGAGATTCCCTTTGTGGGAAACATTGGAATTGTTGGATTTTTCTCCAGCTAGATATATACTGACTTTTGTTTTTGCTGCTTGAGAATCGGTGTATTTCCACTTTTGGACTCTGTCATTCCATCATAAAAATTTTAACTGACTTTCTTGACAGTTGCCTGTCTCCCATTTCTTACTCTGTATGTCTCCATGAGACGTATTCATTGCACCTTTTCATTTTATCTTCTACATTTCTGAACCACTCATCTCTTTCTTTCTATACCTCATTCTAAGTGATTTCCTCAAATGTATCTTTCAGTTTGTTAATTTTCTTTTTGGATGTGACTAATATTCTAAGGTGGTGCAGTGGTAGAGAATTTGCCTGCCAATGCAGGAGGTGCCAGAGATGAGAGTTTGATCTGTGGGTTGGAAAGATCCCCTGAAAGAGGGTATGGCAACCCACTCCAGTATTCTTGCCTGGAGAATCCCATGCACAGAGGAGCCTGGCGGACTACAGTCCACGGGGTTGCAAAGAGTCAGACAGGACTGAACATGCACACATATATAATATGCTATTTAGCTTACCTAGTGAGATTTTAATGACTACAATTTCCATTTCTAGATATTCTATTTCTTTAAAAATTTGCCTATTCATTTTCATGGTGTCCTATTGTTTCATGATGTTTTCAAGTCTTTTTTTAAAAATCTTTTTGCTCTTTCATTTAGAGTGTCTTTGATTTTGATCTGCAATCTATAGTTATTTTGGTTCTTCTCTTTATTTTTTCCTCTGATTGCTCTCCTTTAGGGTCGTATTCCTTTCTAACATTTTGTTGTTGTAACATGTACTTTCTAACATTTTGTTGTTGTTGTGAATCCATCTTCAGTGGGTTCAGTTGTTTTTCACGAGCTTTCTGTTATGAACCAGATTGTGTACTCTCTTTAAATTCATACATTATAGTCCTAACCCCCAGTGGAACTGTATTTGGACACAGGGCCTTTGAAGAGCTAATTAACATTAATTAAGCTCATAAGGATGGGGTCCTGATTCAATATGACTATTTTCCTTATAAGTGGAAGAGACATCAAGGCTGTCACACACAGAGTAAAGGCCATGAGAAAATGCAGCAAGAAGGCAGCTGTTTGCAAGCCAAGGTGAAAGGCCTCAGGAGAAACCAAACCTGCCAACACCTCAATCTTGTAATTCCAGCCTCCAGAACTGTGAGAAAATAAATTCTGTTAGTTAAACCACCCAGTCTGTGATATTTGTCATGGCAGCCTGAGCAGACTAAGACAGTTTCTGAACCCTAGGTTGTCAAAGTAACCTTCACAGAGTGTTTTTGCATTTGCTACAATCAGATTCCTAGGGATTCAAGGCTCTGGCCCTATTTTATGTTACTTTATTGACTTAGGGGTCCATTCCAAGAAAATTGACTTAGGGTTAGTGTACTAAGTAAATAGTATAAATTCAGACCTCTCCATATGTGACCAGGCTGGTGTTATTAATAGTTTCTCTCAGAAGATGTCTCTTCCCTGACCTGTGCTCACTCTAGGGATCAGTAACAGCAAACTTCCCTGCTCCTTCCACAGGCCAAGTGGTGTTTCTCTAACTCGCCTTCTGAAGCTCTAGACTTTCTGCAGGGGACTGGCTTCAGCTTCCCTACCTGATGTGTTTGAGGCCTTAATTCCCATTGCATCCTCATCTCCACAAATCTTTATCCAGGACTAAAACCCCCATGGGTCCTTGTAGCATCAGCTTATACTTATTTCTTTGGCTTTGGTTTCTTGTTTTATTTCTGACATTTAGGGAGTTTTGTTGCTTCATTCTATCCGTCACTTCCATGAATTTGTACTAGGAAGGCAGGCTTTCCATGTCCATTTGTTCACCATGCTCACTTTTTAGTTGTGTATACCAGAAAGTGCAAATATATTTTCTAACATACTACAGGTACATTTGTCTTCATAGAGTTGGACCAAATTTGTCCCTGTAGGGTAGGATTACATGAGTTAGTAGTCAGTAAATTTGTCACAACTATATTTTTAAAAGGTTCTATGTGAGTAGGAAGAATAAATTCATTTTAGAACAAATAAGTTTCAATAATATGATGAAACCATCAGAAGGAACTTTATTTCCAGACTTGATATCAGGATGATATACATATAGACTTAAGATTTAAAGACAGCAAATGTAAGGAATAAATATAAGTTGAAAAGCAGGAATAATACAAGCATCTTTGTGCTTGTATTATAATTGCAAAGTAACTGATATCTTCATCAACGTTCAATACACTGCTGTGGACTGAAATGGAAATGTGTCTTCTAAACTTACATGTTGAAGCTCTGTTCTAATGTGATGGTATTTGAAGATGGGGACTTCAGGAGATAATTGAGGTTAGATGAAGTGATGAGTCAGGACCCCTAGGAATCTAATAGAAGCGAATGCAAAAGCACTCTGTGAGGTTTCTCATAATGGGATTAGTAGCTGTCTGCACACTAGGAACTGAGTTAGTTGGCAGCACCTTCATCTTAGACTAAATGTCTGTTGTTTATGGTTTTTTGTTATAGCAGCCTGAGCAGATTAGTACATGCACATACTGTTCATGTATAATAGCTGTAATCAGCTTTCCTACCATCTGTTTTTAGGTTTATGCTGTCCCTACGTACTTACTAGATAAGTAATAAATGATAGCTTTTGATCACTCAAAATTTAGCATAATTAACATGTAGTCAAGTTTTCAAAACATATTTTCCCCATTTAAAGCTCTCCTGACTAAAATGCACTCTTAGCTATTCAAGTATTTCTATGTTCTCCCTCTTATTCAGCTATCTGGGGTTTGATTAAGATTAATGCATTCACTGGATAAAGAAGATGTGGTACTTGTATACAATGGAATACTACTTAGTCATCAAAAAGAAAACACAATGCCACTTGCGGCAACATGGATGCAATAGAGATTAACAAACTAAGTGAAGTAAGTCAGAAACACAAAGACAAATACCATATAATATCACTTATATGTGGAATCTAAAATATGACACAAATGAGCCTATCTGTGAAACAGAAACAAAATCCAGGACATAGAGAATAGACTGGTCATTGCCAAGGGGGAGGGAGGTGAAACAGGTAAGAGTGGCAGTTTGGGACTAGTCAATGCAAACTCGCATACAAAGAATGGATAAACAACAAGATCCTACTGTATAGCACAAGAGACTATATTCAATATCCTGTGATAAACCACAATGGAAAATAATATGAAAAAGAATGTATATATGTATAACTCAGTCACTTTTTTATAAAGCAGTAATTAACACATTGTAATTCAACTATATGTCAATAAAAACTTTTTTTTAAAGATTAATGTATTCAAGAGCCTATGACACTAGACTTCATGCTGGGGGTGTCAGATGATCTTACCAGTATGTAACCAGCAATAAACTGCATGTCCTGGGCACAGACAGCATGGGTGAAATGTGCATGCTTGAGACCACTGCGGAGTTCTCTTAACAACTTGGCTTGTAGGAGGATGAAGGAAGAGATGCATAATGCTCTTTCTTACTAAGGCCTCATGAATTCAAGTATGAAGTCTATCATATAGAGGGACTACTTCAGCACTTCTGTGGCCATCTAAAGACTATGGCCACAGGAAAGGAGGGACTGGAGGAGGTCACGAGTGAAGCTGCAATGGGAACCAGTAGACGTTCTGCCTTTCCACTGTTCCATTATAGCTTCAACTTTCCCAGCAATTCAAGGTGTCCTTAAAACAGTCCTTGATGCTTTGCGTTAGCTCATTCTCTCCATTTAACAAAGCTGGTGGTTTGGGATTTGTTATCCCAATGCCCTCAATTTCCTGAAATGATGATAAGGCAAGTCACACTGTACTTGCACAGATTTCTTTTTTAAATAATTGTCTGGAGCCTGACTTCTGCAAGAGTGGTCCTGATTGTGCTCCATGGCAGCCCCCTGGGAGTCTCTCCAATGCAGCATCTTGGGCCCTATCCCAGAGCTGCTGAGTCAGAATCTGCACTTGATTGAGATCCCAGATGACACAAATGAACATTGTGTCTGGAAAGCAAACTGATGTAGAGTATTGCTCTCTCCACATAATAGTTACCTCTTTTAACTCATTAATAATACCTAAGGAACAAGATGAAGGTTTCCCATAAATCTACCTAACATGGCATTTTGTCTTCTATTAACAATTTGGAATCACAGGGGGTCTCTTTTTCCACATATAAGGAAACTTAGTATTTAAGTCTATAAATGAATCAGAAAAATTGTTTCCATTTCGATTTAGTATGAATGTGGTCTGGCTCATGCCTGCTAAATTGAAAGCAAAGAACTGTTTCCACTCAGGTTAATGGGTTCCCCCTCATCAAGCTGTCCTTCTTTCATGTAATCTAGACTTGCCTCCCCTTATTTACTTTTTTGTAACTGTTCTTCTTTTTAATAGGATTATTCATCCTTCCAATATTAACAGCAATTAGACTCACCTCATGGTGAGTCATGCCAACTCAATCTCAGGCTGTCAGAGTGGGATGATCTTAGTCTTGTCTCAGTAACAAACTTTGACAACCAAAACAAAGCAGCAGGCAAAATACACAAAGAGAATTAACAACATTGGATCACAGATGACAAGAAGTTCTCGAATATGTTGGTTGCCTCTGCCTAGCGTGTCCTCATGGAAATAACGACTGCTCAGACTGATGACGCTGTGACACAGTCCTAAACTGGATTTTTCAGGAAAGTTTTAAAAGAAGACTCTTTTAAAGCCTTATAAACATTAATATTCGCTTTCCAAATCTGATCTATTTAATTTTATTGGAAAACATTTACAGAGCTCATCAGCAGACTCTCTAGTATTGAGTAATATTTAGCATGCAGTAATCATGGGAAGGAGAGATTTAGATTAAATGCTGCTTTTTATTACCATTCAATCATCATAAGTTGTTCCACTTTTTATCTTTTTAGTCAACATATTTCAAAGGTGGGAAAATATCTTCATTTGCAGTCATACCTATATTTATCTCGTATTATATTTTCCATTAGTGTCTACATGAGATTTATTCCTGGTGATTCCCAACAAAGTGAGTGTGACTCTCCAGATGCTAATAATAAAGACAAATGCACCCTATCTCTTAGAGATGTTATGAGAATAAATTAGATAATATTTACAGGGGGATTTGACCTCACTAGAGATAGCATATAAACAAAATGCAAAAAAAAAAAAAAAAAAACCTTTAAAGAAAAAAAATTCCATTCAGTTGTAGCTAGACTGACTTGACAGTACCAAATTATGTTCTGAGAAAAGAAAACAGGCCTACTAATAGTGGTTCCACTGATTGTGGATAAATACCAAATACTGACAATGAATTCCAGGTCTGGGCTGAAAGCTCAGGCATCAGTTTGAATAGGCACAAAATGAGCCCTTTGTCTTTTTTCTATGTATCTACATTTACTCTACTTGGGATACTGGTAAAATCTTGCATATACTGGGTTAAATTATCAAAGTTATTTTAAACCTCTTTAATAACACATAAAGATTGTTAATAAAGCAGTGATGTGAACAAATTTTAAGTATATATGTAACACATATGGGCTTCCCTGATGGCTTAAGTGGTAAAGAATCTGCCTACAATGCAGGAGACACAACAGACATGGGTTCACTCTCTGGGTTGGGAAGATTGGACGGGGAAACGGCAACCCATTCCAGTATTCTTGCCTGTAAAGTTCTATGGACAGAGGAGTCTGGAGGGCTACATTTCATAGGGTTGCAGAGTTGGACACGACTGAGTGCACACATGTAACACATATACCTCTAGAAACACTGTTTTGACATTTCCATTATCTGAAACCAAAAAGGAGCTTTCAACAGGACAATGGGCAAAGCGGGAATCATCGTTATTGCAGACTGAAAGGCAAAGTGGTCCTTACAGGTATGGGGAAGCCTTCAATTATACTCCTAGTATTATTTTGGGGAAACAGCAAAGCCTCTCCCCCAGTCCCCATGTTTTTCAAACATCCTGCCACCCTGCTCCAGGTTCTACCATTTAAAATTCTTTCGAATTAAGGGAAGTGGTTGCATATTCATGGGAAAATCAAGATTAAAAATTGCAGAATGATGAAGACATTCAACATCATAATAAACAAACACTTACTGCCTACCTACTATGTGCCGGGCACTATTTTCAGTGCTTTACCAGAGCTATCTCATTTAGTTCCACTTCAACTCCATGAAATAGATACTATTATTAACCCAGTGCCACAGGTGCAGAAACAGGCAAAGAGAGGTTCGGGAGCCTGCCCAAGATCACACAGGCTACGCACAGTGTATCTGTATGCACATCCTGGTTGTCTGACTCTAGGCTCCACGCTCTGAACCAGTAAGTGTTCCTACAAGGGAAGGAGTTAGCACCATACAATATATTCCTCTTAAAACATGAAACAAACAGTACATTGCCATCTTTGATACAAAGAAAGATGTGAAAGCTGAACAATTTTGGATTAAGAAACGGTTCATTTTCCCAGAAAAGCCAAGATTTTAATGGTAGGACAGCCTCCACTTTTCTGTTTTGAACAGAGGACTCAGGGTCAGTTAACACTCACTGTACTATCTTACAGCGTTGAAACTGTTTACTAAGAACAGAGCACTAGACAACCTGCCTAAAGGAGAAGCTGTCTTGTGGAGCCAACAGCAGATATTCAGGTAGAAATGAGAAATGTCACAAGCAAATGAATTTAGAGACGGAAACATCAGAGGAGATTAGCTAATATATACTCTGAGTAATTGCCATGTATGACATTATTTATTACTAACTTCTATAGTAAGAAGTTATTGTGAATCTTAGGATGCAGAAAAACTTCTTGATACACACAATACAAAAAGGCCCTTAAAATTGTTTTCCAAGGTCAGAAGTATGTGCTGTATACATTTTTGTTTTATTTTGTTTTATCCCATAAAAGGTATGGTTTTAAAAAGAGATGAACTGATACCCTGATCTCCCTGCTCCTAACAGAACACTGTAATATGGTTAAGCACAAACCTTTCCATAGCAACAGACACTGTATATCAGGCATGAACTCTATGTATCTCCCTTGAAGAAAGCTTTAAGGTTATAATAGACAAATTCAAAATAAAGCCTGTGATCCCACTACCGTGAAGCCTGATTCCCCCATGAGCTTAAGAAAGGATACATTGACAAACGACTCACCATGGCTTCCTTTAGCTCATTTCTTTGCCTTTCTTTTTCTTTAAATGGCACTTCAGCCTTAATAGTTACAAAGATTTCAAGAGAGGACTAGCGCCACCTGAAAAAGAAAGGCCAAAAATCCAATACAATCATGGTTTGCAGAAGTTCAGCACTGGACTTACTGAATAGCCTTGGGGGGGTGACGGCTTTTCTGCTTTGAGACCAAAGGCGTTCCTTCTTGTCACCCTTTGCTGCTTTATTTAGTGGTTTTCCACTCCATGAACACTATGTGAATGCTGGTTACCTGTTAGCTATAATTCTAGAATAGGTATTTTATATAGGGGAAAAGGCAGCTTTGGGGGCATCCTGAAATGTTTTCACAAGTACATATAAAATTACATATTTTTATGCTATTGGAAGTAGTGGCTGAAATGGGGCAAACTGGATATGCCGCTAATACATATAGTCGCATATGCAAATTGTAATTAGGTTCCCCAAACACTTGCCTGTGTAGAGTAGACGCTCCCCCTGCACCCCAGTTAGGCAGGAGGCATTGCCTAGGGCCCGAGAGTAATCTACTCACTATTGTCTTGGTGGAGGGAGATGTGAACCTCTGCTCGGCTAATGTTGTGCTTTGCTTTTCACACGGGGAACTAGGCTTGCAGACGCTATTGATTATACTTAGAGAGGAGGTTAATGACATGTTGGGAATTCAGGCACTATATTTCATCCCTATTCAGGTTTTAAACAGCATCCTCTTCCAAATATTCTACTCCAAAGGTTGTACGCTAAAGAGTGAAACAGATGGTCCAGTTGTATACTTCTCTTCCTTTAGAATTTCTTATGCAACTCAGGGACTTCGGTCTTCTGGGATCCTAAATGATATTTCAGCCCATTATACGTATTCAGTTTTGATACTAAGATGGTTTGTAAGAATTATTCAAAATCCACATGGCTGCAAACTTCGCTGGTTCTTAGTGTGCCATGTGCTGTTCATTTTAATTGAAAATATTCTAAAAGCAAGATTGATGTGTTTTCTATCCCCCTAAAATAGAAACAGGTTCTGGGCTCATAATTGAGCACTCATAAGCCCCCTCTCCTTATTAACATGCCCTCTCTAATTTGTGCCTCTGTTTGCACAATATAAATGGCCTTTAACAGCCCTTCATTCATACAATGGTCTCACTAACCCAAAGAAAATTAGTAGCAGGCAAAAGCCTATTTTTACTGACACAGAGACAAAAATGCTAATTACCTTAAAATATTCTCAAGTGTATATCTTTGGCATCCTTCCAGGCAAGGCTCAAAAGTTTTTTTTTTTTCCCTATTATTTACCAGTTATAGGGAAAGTTGTTTTTGTTTTACACTCAGGCTTATACATAAGTAAATCTATACCGATAATTTGAAATCTTTTATTTTAGGTCAAGAGTACTAATGATAGTTAGGTATTTGTTTGCTTTCTACTCACTTTCTACTCACTTGTAGGTACATTTGAACATTGACTATTTGTGATTAATTATGTTTTGTGTTTTGCTATTTTTGTTAAGGGACTTAGGGATATTTGCAGAAAAAATACCTAAATTTTAAATTTTATTTAAATGTATTAATTACCATAAAATATTAATATTTCCTCAGAATCTCTTTTAATTTTTCTTGATAATTAAATTTGTTTGTCCAGCTTTATACTCTGAAGTATGCCTTCCTCTCAAAAATGGTTTTAAAACTGAAAACTCTGACATACAAAATAAGTAATAAAGAAAAAAAATTCAATTCAATTTACCAAATTATGATACCAAGTGTGTTGAAAGTATTACCATAAAGATGATAAGCTTTTTATCATTTATGTGATAATTTCATATTGCGAGGCCTAGCTTATAAAAAATAAAGTTCAGAAGTGCAAGTGCTCATCTTCTTGAGATAATTTAAAAATCAAGTTTGGAGAAAGTGTCCATTGATGGATGCATAGATAAAGAAAATGTGGTATATGTTATGATACAATGGAGTATTATTCACCCATAAAAAGGAAATCTTGCCATTTGTGATAACATGGATGGACTTTGAGGGCATAATGCTAAGTGAAATGAGTCAGAGAAAGACAAATACCATATGATCTCACTTATATGTGGACTCTAAAAAAAAATAGCTCATTCATATGACGAATAGGTTGGTGTTGTAGAGGCTGGGGTGAGGACTGTTAAATTGAAGGAGGTCAAAAGGTACAAACTTCCACTTGTAAAATAAGTCAGTCCTGGGGATGTAATATATAGTATGATGGCTACAATTAATAATACTGTATTGTATATTTGAAAGTTGCTAAGAGAGTAAATCTTAAAAGTTCTCATCACAAGAAAAATAATTTTGTAACTATTTATGGCAATGTATGTTAACTAGACTTATTGTGGTGACCATTTTGCAATATATACACATATTGAATTATTTTGTACATCTGAAACTAAAATGATGTTACATGTCAATTACACCTCAATTTAAAATTTTAAAAATAAACAGGTCTGGGGAAAGAAAATGCATTTACTAAAAGGTAAACAACAGTATAGGAGTTTAGTAATAGTGCAAGCCAGCAGAATACAACAGCCACAAGTGAGTGTAAAATGAATTGGTAATTAACAGTAAAAAAAAAAAAAAAAAAAAAAAACCATAAGGCAAACAATAATAAGTCATTCAATCTAGTTTTTTTTAAATGGGCAAAAGATTTGAATAGACATTTCAACAAGGAAGATACACTAATGCCTAATAAGCATACAAAAAGATGTTCAATATCACTAGTCATTAGGGAAATGTAAATCCAAACTGCAGCGAGAAATCATTATGCATCCGCTAGGATGACTACAATAAAAATAGAAAGACAATATAAAGTGCTGACAAGAATGTGGAGAACCTGGAACCTCCATATATTGCTAATGGAAAAAAAAAAAATGATATAGCCACTTTGGATAACAGACTGGCATTTTCCTAAAACGTTAAACATAAACTTACCATGAAAAACAATTCACTCCTATGCACTACTCAAGAGAAATGAAAACATATGTCCAAAGATATATATATGAATGTTCATAGTGGAATTTTTCATAATAGCCCAGAACTCGAAACAACCCAAATGTCTGTCAGCTGATGAATGGATAAACAGAACATGGTTTACGCATACAATGGAATCCTACTCAGCAATAACAAGGACCCAAGTACTGATACATGCTACAACATGGAAGAGTCTCAAAAACGCATGCTAAGTGAAAGAAGCCAGATGGAAAAGACAACAGCTGTACGACTCTCTTTATATAAATATCCAGGAAAGGCAAATTTACAGAGACAGTAAGCACACCAGCGATTTCTTGGGGTTGGGAGTAAGAAAAGGGATTAACTGCTAATGGGCAGGAGGCGACTTTCTGGAGTCGTGGAAATGTTCTAAAATTGGGTTCTAGTGATGGCTTCACAACTGCATCCATTTACTAAAAGTCAGTAAGTTGTTTACTACTTACAATGAGTGGATTCTACAGTATGTAAATTATACATCAATAAAACTGTTGAAGGACAGCCCAGTAAGTTGCATATGCTTTTCTTGGAGTGGGTCGAAGTGGTTGTCTGAACTTTTTCTCTTGACTTCAGTGCTGAAATATAATTCAGACAAGTATCTACATCAACAGATGTGAATAATTCTTTACACTTTGCAACATCCCTTATAATTTTCAAATTTACTTGCTTTTCACACCAATCCTGTGAAATAGGGTGCACAGCTGAACCACAGACAATAAGCATTTTTCTTTCTCTTTTAAGCTTTACTCTGAGGAAACGTTATATGCTGAATACAGCATATAATTTAAAAATCAAGGCCAACCTGGATAATGTAATCTGAATAAATTGGATAACAAACATTATCATCACCTTAAGTACCCAAGATGCTTTTGAGAAGACAAGTATCTTTCATTTACCAAACCATTCTGAACAACAGGTAAGCCCCCAATTGGAGACTCATTGTGGCTCACTGTCTGTAGACTTGGCTGAACAACCTCACCTACAGACCCGCCCTCTTGTTCAGCTGCCTCATTGAAGCCTATGGTAGTTGTTCGCGCTGAAGCATTTGCATTTATAAATATTGAAATGCATGTAATATAATTGTATATACAATTAGGCATACAACAGCTAGTGTTACAGGAGCTAATAGTCCCCGGCAGAAACAAAGCTGCCAA
This sequence comes from Giraffa tippelskirchi, assembly GCF_054371585.1. Classification (NCBI taxonomy): domain Eukaryota; kingdom Metazoa; phylum Chordata; class Mammalia; order Artiodactyla; family Giraffidae; genus Giraffa; species Giraffa tippelskirchi. Next base: position 156,191,826 of record NC_137283.1, on the reverse strand, counting down.
AAACCAAGAATGGAATCCAAAGTATTAATTTGGTTCATAGCAAATCCTTTTCTATTATTTCTCTTGAAAGCTCAAAAGGAACCTAAACAAACAATTCTGACTTAGCCTGGAGCAGAGAATGGAATGTTTAAAGAAATGTGACTTATAAATAAAGTATCCAATTAATGTAATTTTGAAAACGTATGTGGCATATGCACAAATACCCCGGACTAGTTAAAAACCACGCAAACCTCCCTCATTTTGATAGTACATACACAAGACATACATCAACAATCACAGACCTTTATACACAAGACACACATCAACAATCACAGATCTTTGCATCCAGCCCCAAATTTCATGCTCTGGGTTTATGAGAAGGTCAGGCTCTGGATCAGTCTTTCCCCACTTTCTGCTCAAGGCGTTAGGTGTGGAAGGAGCTCTCAGTGGAGGGTAAAGGACCAGACTCTTCCAAACCAAAGTTCCAGCCTTCTGATCTCAGCCTCAGATTTGCTAATTTGTCTCTGTAACATGTTTATGCAACCTCTGCTTTCCAAGGAAGGCATGAAAGTTTCATGTATTTTAGTAATTTCTGTCTCCCTGGACGACCTCCTGAAATCCTTTTGCAGGAGACATGTGTTGCTTAAGGATGTTTCCATGATCTTCGATCTAACACAAGCTGTGTTTCTTGCCTGTGACTGAACGTGAACCAGACTAGATTAGGCGAAACAAACATAGAAATATTAAACTGATTTCAGTCAGTAGTTAATTCTGATATTTTCAAGTTGTAAAAGTCTCATATTGATATTTACACAATGCAATACACAGAAGAGTGGGAAAAGCATGTGACTCGGGGCAAGATAATTGTGTTCCTGTCTGGAATTTACTCCTGTAACCGTGTTTAGGTCCCTTAACTTCCAGTATTTTCAGCTGAAAAAAAGATCAGAATCTTGAGGTGAAACAGTCTCTAAAGTCCTTATCATAATTTGACAATCATTTCTTGAGATGTTACTGTTAGTCTACAAAGTAGAAATATTTATCTATATAATTTCATGGAGGTCACATGTAGTTTGCCCTAACATGCCCTCTGACCTCTTGTTAGGATTTTTTTTTTAAAGTAAGAATTTGAAACTCATAACACAGAATCTATTTGCACTATCATAAAATGCCACAAAATTTGCAGCCTGAGAGCAAGAAGGATAAAGACAGCAGTCAGATATCATCTGAGTCAGATTTCACACACACAGACAGTAAGGAAGAGGTATGTCATCTCCAACACACACTTTTTTTTCTTTGTAATAAGTTTTACAGCACTACACTGGCTTTCACACTTCCCAGAACTCCAATGTTCCTCAAAGGTGCTTCTGTGGCCCTTGAAAGGTTAAAAATATCAATACGAAAACCTGTATCCCCACTGCCCACTCCCCTCCAACACTGTTTTTTATCTGTTTTATTTATTTGGCTTCTATTTAATTTTTTTGGAAAGAGTCCTTGGATAAGTGCAGTCTGAAAAACGACTGCACATATAATGTAAAAGATTTGCTTAAATGCTGTGCTTTTTACAAGTGTTTCATTGTCATATATGCTGCTGAAAATGTAAATCATCCTGGAAGTTGCTCCAGCAAAGACCGAAGGTTAGAAAATAATTTGCCATTTATGGTCTTTGAAAAGACTATAAATGACATGCTATATTTAATTTGAGAGTCCCTGTACAAATCATCAAATACTTTAATAACTATACAAATATTAATATTTGATACAAGGATCTCCCAGGTTACAGCATATTCATAACTCTGGATTGAGAGGGGCCTAAATGGGAAAATCCTGTTTAGACAGCTTTAAGAGATGGGAGAGTGTTTAATGAAACAAGCTTGATAGTCTTATCATCAAAAAAATGGATTGACATTTGGTGCAACTTAATCTTTACCAAAAGAGAATTTTGAGGAAAGGAACGAACAATCAATAATTTAGATTAACACCCATTCTTCCTCTTCAGTCTAATTCATCTACCGCTTACTCTGTGAATGACCCTTTGGTCTGCTGGTTATAACAAATGCTTTTTTTTTTTTTTTTTTGCACCCTGGTTTAAATGATTAGGAGTAGGTTTTAATTTTATTTAAGGACATGTGTCAATGTTGATTTGTAAAGGTGTAAGTGAAAGACTACCCCACTTTGAATATTATTCACTTTCTAAATTGACTCAAAGAACTTAATGGAACAGTAAAAACAAAATGTAATCTTTGGGTCATTTTCTCTATGACTTTAAATCTATTTGCCACTTAGATAGGTTCCATGTTACTGAGAGCCTTGTGAAATAAAGGATAAGTTATTCCAGCCAAAGGGTTTTCTCATTTCAGTTCCCTAAAAATCTGTCTTTTCCCCTTAATAATAGATAGATTTAGATTCCTCTGTAAAATGCTTTGGGGACCACTGAGATAAAGGGCCATAAAAAATGACCACTATATTGGAATAAAGGAGAAAGGGGTCCTTTCTCTCTATGCAGAACACCCTCTAGTAAATAACCAGAGGTACAGAAACAGCTGGTACCACCATGAAGATCATTGGAGAATGTCCCGGAGGGTCGTGAGGAACGAAGTCATTTCTCAACTTTTTTAAACCCCATGGAGATCACAGCATGATATTCTTGACAATTTGGGTTTGCAGCTCTTTTGGCTCTGACTTCCAGTAGGTTTAGATCACAGTACAAAGCAGAGTGAAAAAGATTTCCTTTATCTTTGATAAGCACTTTGCTTTCTCTTTTGTTTTCTTCATGCGAGAGAGCCTCTGTTTTTCTGAGTTCCACTCTGTTCAAAAGGAAGGCATTGGTAAGCTTGGCAAGCCCGTTTCATGGGGGGCTGATCCTTCCACAGTTCCCACTCCCATCTACTTTTGTTAGTTGTTTTGTTGGGAACCGGATTTGAGTGGGTGGATCTTCCAGAACAGGATTTTGGTCTAATTGAGCGGGGCATTGCAGAGATTTGGAATGAAGCCACCTCGTGCCATCTTCTTTCTGCTGCTCTGAGTTCCCGTCCCTTCTTAACACACATACCTGTCCCAGGGTCTCTGAGCTCTCTCTGGGGAAGCAGCACAACCTGGAAAATTACAGCAAATAGCATCTCCACAGCTTGGTTTCAAAAAGCACGTTAGTTGCTATAGCAGGAGAAGGTTTACAGATACACATGCTCAGAGGAGGGGAAAAAAAGGAACTGCTAACTATCCCTGACACTATAATTTTTAAGGGTCTTAGAAAGAAACAACTATTTGGCTGGCAATGTAAAAACATTAGAGAGAGAGAACAAAAAAAAAAAAAAGATTCCATATAAAGATAAGGGAAACAGAACAGTGAGAATTAATTGCTTTCTTTAGGATCAACTTAGCTTTGTGCGCAAAGTTCATTTCGACTATATTACATCCTTTTAATCCTAACAACTCGATTCAAGTTGGTGGCAGAGCTCTGAGGCATTACTTTTTGAACATAAGCAAATGGGGCTTCTAAAGGTGATGAGGCTGAAGGTAAGCGGGCCGAGGGTGTGCAGAGGTGTCCTGAGCCTGCAGCCCTGGATTCAGTGAGCCCCTCACTCGCGTGTCCGCCAGGACTACACCGCAGAGCCTTGGCGGCCAGCCCGCAGGACTGCTCCAGAAAGACTCCAGCATAGGCCACAGAGAGAGAGAGAGAGAGTTCCATAAACAACCCCCAGATATCTCCGCCCAGGTCTCGTTACACCTGGTTTCTCAAGAGCAGATTGCTTAGCCAACCTTAATAATCCCAGAGGAAAGGCCAGGCAGGAGGCTGGATTCCAATCTACCTTTGGCCTAATTTATTGAGGGCTTTAAAAGGGGAAAATAAAACTTTGAACTCGACTCATCTGAAGCTTTACGATTCAGGTGTGCAACTTGCCTTCAGGGGCACCGAAGATCACTGAAGTTAAAGTGACAAAAAAAAAAAAAAAAAAACACACCACACCTCTCTGAGCTGCAGAACAGAAACGCGTGTCCAGACCCGACCTGGCTGGTTCTCGTACCAGATTAATTTGGCAGCAGGAGCAGAAGTCCCCGGCATCCTTCCGTGATGGGATAGGATTTCTCCCGCGTGCCGTCCTTTCATCCTCCGCTCTCTGGCCACCCCGCATCTAGAGAAAAAAAGTGACTGCCCGGAGGAAGGGAGAAGAAGGAAAAAGGACGAAAAAACGCGGAGAAGGAGGACAGGAAGACAGCTCGAGAGAAATGGTTGGAGGGAAATACTCTAGGTCAAGGCTGAAGTCACTTATAGGTTCCGTAGTATTTAAACTCGGGAGTTTTAAAAAGCTAGGCCGGCAAGTCTGAGCTAGTCAGCACGACTTGACACAAATGGCACGACCTATGAAACCCTTTCCCCTTACCTTTCTAGACAGACGCGAGTTACAATCCCATAACCTTACGTGAGGACAAGGTGAGCTGATTTTCGTGCAGGTGCCTAGCATGGTGCCCGTGTCCCGATAGGGGATGCACTTGATTCTGAACCTAAGAGCCCACCTTACTCCGGAAAGAAGCTGAGTGGTGGTTCACGTGGGACGTAACCCTTTTAGTTACAGGAAAAGCCAGGCCCCAAAACGAAGGAGCGATTTGGGGCAAACCGAAGGCGAGGTGGACTTCCCTCCCTCGGCCTGGGAAGTCGAAGCTTCCAGGGCTTTCTAGATGCCAAAATCTGACCCCCTCTTCAGGGAGGGCCTGGAGCACCAATCAGTTCGGCTACTAAGCACCTCCAGAGAAAGAGGGGGCACCTACTGGCGACGCCTACCTGCGCAGTGTGTGTGTGTGTGTGTGTGTGTGTGTGTGTATGTGTGTGTGTGAGGCCCTCATCAGCAATGCAGACAGAGGAGTTGGGGCGCTGGGAGGGAGGCCCTGGGATGTGCCAGGCAGATGCCTGGTGTTTTCACAGACTCCTGCGAGCCCCGCCTGGCCTTCCTCTGCCAGATCCCCGGTAGGCTGGCGCGAGAACCGGTTTCCCTCCTCCTCCTCCTCAGCGAGTGGGGGCCGGGTAGGGAGGCCCAGGCGCCCCGCCTCGCCCCGCGCAGGCCGCTCCTTCCCAGAGGAAGCGTCTAGAACAGAACGCAGGCACCGGCTTGTGAACGCTGGACCGCGGTTCCCGGAGCGCGGGTGGTGTGTAAACAGAATTGCTGTCAATCACGTGGCGTCGGCGAGTTACAGGCACCGCGCGGTGGATTCTTTGGTGAAAGAAAAGCCTCTTTGCTGGGAGAATACCCCCGAATCCCACCCCCATTTATATCATTGTTAACTTCAGGTGGTCGGCACCTTTTCCAGCTTGGCTCTGAGTTTCTCTCTTTGTCCTCTTTTTGGATGCTCTTTTCTGCCCTTGTAACCCTCCACTTCCCACCTACTGGAATGGCTGAGAAGCGTGTTATCAGGAGGCAGAATTTACCATCTTTAAAAACATGGGCTTCTAGCCCAAAGACTGTGGTGGATGGGGCATAGAAGCCATGAGAACATCCCCCAAGCTCTCCATTGAGCCTCCAAGGCCGGAATGCGTGTCCCTTCATCTCACCTGCCTTTGATTCTCTTTGAGCTGGGCTTCTCACCCCCCCGGGTGTAGCCACTTGGGACAGGGCGCCCCTTACTTCTCCTGGAGGAGGCAGCTATATTTCACAAGGGATAGAATGATTTATGTGCACAATTTAAATAGTTTTGGGGGGCTCTGAGGAATGCAAAATGCAGCATGACTTGAAGGTACAGTATACTTTAGGGAAAACGTGGAATGCATCGAATGTTTTCTTTTCCTTCTTTGAAAGCTAGTTTAAATCTATTTCACTGACGAAACTGTTTAACCATGTGCAAATGTGTAATTCTGCCTCCTGACAAGTCAGCCAGGATTGGGATCACCGGCCATGCCAAGGCTGGAAGCACAGCTTCGACACCCATGGGGTGCTCCCAGCATAGATTCCCCCTACATTTAGAATATGTGCAAAGAATAGAAGAACTACTACTTTTTCCAGATTCAATGCCTTTCTTTAAACTCCCTCTTTTAAATATGCATTTTTTTTAGAAAGGGTGTCATATGTTAACTTTGTTCCCCCATGAAGATAGTTTGAGCTTTGAACAAAATTGGGTAGTAATTGTAATCAAATATACTTATTTAAAGTCATTTCTATTTTTGCAGAAAATAATTATTCTGATTTGGAATTGTTGTTTATGCCAAAAATGAAGATGTAAAAATATTTTAAGTAGTCCAGAAGTCCATGATTGCACCTTCTAGAAATGAAAATGAATTTCATTTCTAGAGATACACTTGACTTTGAATTTTTATTTCATTATATAAGTTTTATTGTGAAACATTTCAGGCATACCAAAAGCCCCACAGAGAATTATTAATATATAACAAAAATCTACTACTCAGCCCAAGAGATAAAGCTTTTCAGGTGTCACTGAAGCCCCCACCACACCACGTGTCCCCTTCCTAATCTCGTTACCTTTCCTCACATCCCTCTTATGAATTGATGTTTATCATGGTCACACATTAAAAATATTTTTGCTACGTATCTATTGATTGTTGTTGTTTTTAGTTGCTCAGTTGTGTCTGACTCTTCACCATACCATGGACTGTAACCCTCCAGGATCCTCTGACCGTGGAATTTCCCAGGCAAGAATACTGGAGTGTGTTGCCATTTCCTTCTGCAGGGGGTCTTCCCCATCCAGGGATTGAACCCACATCTCTTGCACTGGCGAGCAGGTTCTTTACCGCTGAGCCACCTGGGAAGCCCTGTTGTGATAACCTTGATTACAGTAGCTCTGCTTCCCTCCTCTTAACTGCCGCCTAGATATCCACTGTCGGGACGGATGTGCTTCTGTTGAGAGATGGTGGTGGTTCCTACTTTTCCCTGTTGTAAACAGTGCTGCTGTGGACCCTCTTATAGATATTTCTTATAGATACATGTGAAGAATTTCACCCAGGACAGGAAATGTGTCAGGATTCTAGGTACACAATCCATGACTTAATTAGACCCTGCCTACTTACTCTTGAGAGTCGCCAGTTTTACATTTTCACTGTAGAAATAAAAGAAAATCCAAATTACTGATGAGAATAAAAAGGAAAAGTCATTCCCATCTCTCCATCCAAAAAAACTCACTTTTAACTTAAAAAAAATTGTTTTTGTGTATAATCTTCCAGGCTTCCCTCATAACTCAGTTGGTAAAGAATTTGCCTGCAATGCAGGAGACCAGGGTTCAATTCCTGGGTCGGGAAGATTCCCTGGAGAAGGAAACGGCAATACACTCCAGTATTCTTGTCTGGAGAATCCCGTGGTCAGAGAAGCCTGGCAGGCTACAGTCCATGGGGTCGCAAGAGTCAGACACAACTTAATGACTACACCACCACCACCACCATAATCTTCCAAGTTCTTTCTTCTGTGAGATATATGTATTTTTATGTATCCTATGTGAATATGGGTACATTATATGCTATAGGTATATACATGTTATTATATGGGTATACATGTACACATACAAATATATATGTGTATGCAGTCGACCCTTGTAAAACACGAGTTTGAACTGCATATGTCCACTTACATGCGATTTTTTTTTTTAATAAATACTACAGTGCTACTCGATCAACGGTTGGTTTAATCCATGGATGTGGAACTGAGAATACAGATGGCCGACTATGAAATTATATGTATTTTCGACTGCAGGAGGGCAGGGTGCGGTCACGTCCCTTCACCCCTGCGTTGTTCAAGGGTCAATTGTATATTTATATTTAATGTTTGGGGATTCTATATTTTTTAATTCAACATTATATAGTGGGCATTCTACCATATCACTAAATATTCATTTAAAGATAAACTTTAATGGCTGCAAATTAGTTCACTGTAGGAATAAATTCTTTGTTTTATATAACTACTCATCTGTTAAACATTTAGATAGTAATTTCTCACTCTTACGGAAAATGCTCTGATGAAGTACAAAGTGTTTATAAACCAAAACATTTTTTTCACTTATCTTCTTCATGGTAGTTTTAGTGGCTTAATCAGTCCTTTTGTTGCTCGAGCAGCTAGAATCTTTAAGGATAAAATAACTGCTTTTAACTTATTTCAATTTTTTGATACTCTTTCCTTGTGGCTCAGCTGGAAAGAATCTGCCTGTAATGTGGGACACTGGGGTTCAATCCCTGGGTTGGGAAGATCCCCTGGCGAAGGGAAAGGCTACACACTCCAGTATTCTGGCCTGGAGAATCCCATGGACTGTATAGTCCGTGGGGTGGCAAAGAATTGGACACAACTGAGCAACATTTCACTCCCAAATACTTCAGAATTAACACTTAAGAAAATTAACAGTAATTTAATATCACCTAACATAGTCACATGATATATAGCCACTTAATACCCATATAATATAAATTATAATGTGCTTGGGCTCACCAGTTTGTATGAGAGTTTCTATAGTTTTTCATCATCATCAACACTTGGTATTGTCAGACTACAGATTTTTGCTAACCTGATGGGATATTGAAGTGGTGTCTCATTGTGGTTTTAATTTGCATTTTTCCTATTATTTTCAAGGTTGAACTTATGAGACCATTCTTTTCCCACTCTTATGTGAAATGCTTGTTCTTTTATCCATTTAACAAAAATTGGTTTGTCTTAAAAGCCTTCCTTTTTAAGATGGAAACTGGCATGTCAAATTCTTACTGTAACTTCAAGTTACTCAATGGCTCAGCATCACAAATAAATGGTCCATGGAGAATGAAGCTGAAAATAGAGGAGTGTTTTCCTAAAAGTGATTACTTGGAAATTTGGATTTCAAAGGTAGAAATGAGGCATACAACTTCATGCTGAATAGAAAAATATACCAATACTTAACAAAATTCCCCAAGATAAGTAACAGAAATAGCAGCAGCACTATATTTAGGTAAGTGAGATGAGTTGAATTCTGTGTCCTATTTCCCACCTGTCCTATTTCCAGGAGTCGAAATCTAAGTTATAAGGATCCTTGTAGGAATGAATTCCAGGCTTTGTGACTGTCCTTCAGACGATGAGTGAACTTTAGTCATTAGTGGTCCAAGTCACTCCATTTTCACCAGGACTGAGGCACGGAAAATCAATAGTAGGGTTGTTTAATAATGCTTCGAAGACTTGAAAAAAAGCCTGTGAAGAGAGGTTTAAACCCAAATACAGAAACTTCAGAGTAAGGTGTTCCCATACTTGTTGTTATTTTCTTTGACTTAAAGAGAACCATTTGTAGCTCTGTACCCCCATTACTAGCATGGAATTCAGTCTAGACTGTTAATCCAGATATTTTTCAGATAGGAAAGAAGATAAGGTATATCAGCTTATTCATGTGGCATTATAAGAAAATATGAAAAGAAAATAAAGTATGATTAATCACTTTTCAGCACACAAATGTTAAGATTTGTATTTTAAAGTACAAGTCACTTTACAGTGATTTATAGCAGTTCTGTTTCTTATCTAAATGACTATGGAAAATAGAACTATTCTTACAGATGGGGCAAAATGTACTATTTACTATACTGTAGCTCATTATCTTCAAGTCTTGGATACTGTTTCTAAGATTGCAAGTATAAGATTTAGAAATAGAAGCCATTGTGTTTCATTGCTATTGGGTCCATCCAGAAAATAATTTTCCTTTAAAAGTGATTTTATGCTGTACCCTGATGGGGATGGGAGTATAATTTTATCAAAGTTAATAGAATTAATTTAAAATGTGTATTTTGTAATATATAAATTATATCTCAATGAAAAAAAGAGAATTGTTGGGGAAATGACATTTCAGAATGGGTGGCAGAATGGTCCTCAAAGTAGTCATGGGGCCGCCCAGGAAGCAGGGAGGGACTGCAGGACCGGCGCAAGTTGTCCTGTCTGGTGATCTTTGTGTCTGGGTGAAAATCTGTGCCATCACTGTGACAAAAGACAAAGGGCAGGGCTGTCTTTTTAGCTGCCATAAGGCTTAACAATAAAACCCATGAGCAAATGTTCCCACTGATACTGTCCCCACGGCCAGCTTGAGAAGGAATGTAATTAGACCCCACTTTTTCTGCACTCTGGCAGAGGTTCAGGAGGCCAGCTGTCTGGAAAATTGTAGGAAGAGGAAATGTACAATAGAAAGCAATTGCATTAGAAAGTAGTTCCAGGATCTTCCCTGGTGGCTCAGTGGTCAAGAATCTTGCCTGCTAAATGGAGACACGGGTTCGATCCCTGATCTAGGAAGATGCCACATGTTGCAGAGTGACTAAGCCTGTGCACCCTAGGGCCCGGCTCCGCGACACGCACCACAACTAGAGACTAGCCCTCACTTGCCACAACTAGAGAAAGCCCGCGCACAGCAACGAAGACCCAGCGCAAGCAAAAATAAATACAATAAAAAAATTCTTTTAAAAGTTCGTTCCAGTTCTCTTTTTGCATCCAACTCTTTGCCTGAGTGAGAAAGAGGGAACAAGTCGGTAAAAGTAGGTAAGTGGTTTTATGCAGTTTTACCTGGGCTCTCCCCTCCTCCTCCCCATCCCCTTCCCTCTGTTCTTGTCAAAATTGTGGCAAACAGCAGTGGGTGCCGGAACTTCCTTAGTTTGTGACTTTCCAAATTGGAGGCATCCAATAGAGGGCTTTTACCACTTGTGGTTCTTTTACCCAGATGTCTGCACACCAACACATTGGAGAACAGTCATCTAGTGTACCATTTTGCCTTCAGAAAGAGATTTTTATTAGTCAAATCATTCTTATATGTAAATATTCTACGGAAACAAGACTCTTCTAAAATATCTATACTAACCTCTATTAAAGGTTGAAACATCCTTGCTGCTACTGCTGCTAAGTCGCCTCAGTCGTGTCCAACTCTGTGCCACCCCATAGACGGCAGCCCACCCAGCTCCGCCGTCCCTGGGATTCTCCAGGCAAGAATACTGGAGTGGGTTGCCATTTCCTTCTCCAGTGCATGAAAGGGAAAAGTGAAAGTGAAGTCGCTCAGTCATGTCCGACTCTTAGCGACCCCATGGACTGTAGCCTACCAGGCTCCTCTGTCCATGGGATTTTCCAGGCAAGAGTACCGGAGTGGGGTGCCATTGAAACATCCTTAGAGTCACATAAACCTGATTCATTCACCCTAATATCAATCTTTTCTTTTGCAAATGAAATCCATTTTCTCTCTCAGAAACTTCTGCACATAGAACGCTAATGCCAATACCAGTAACTGAAGATAAGCTGTTATCAAATCAACCTCCATAAGTTTTATTTCCTGTTTATTCATGCTATATTCTCTGTATGTTTTGATTTGTTAAGGGGGCAGTTTCCGTGTGTTGCCTATTTGTGTAGAATTACCCTTGGGGTGAATGACTCACCATTTTCCCTCCTTCCCTCCTTTTATTCTCCCTTTCTCTCCATCTTTCCCTCCCTCCCCTCCTTTCTGTTTCACAGTACAGGGAAGGAATGTGAACATACATTGAAGCCTTTGTACTTGTATTCAGTCCAGTTTCATTCCTTTCCCTTCACAGGTAGCCAGGATTCTGAAACTGGTGTTCTTTCCTATCCTTGTTTTCATATATTTTTTTTTTTTCACCATGTTGGCTCATACGGTAAAGAATCTGCCTGCAGTGCAGGAGACCCAGGTTCGATCCCTGGGTCGGGAAGATCGCCTGCAGAAGGGAATGGCTACCCCCTCCAGTATTCTGGCCTGGAAAACTCCATGGACAAGAGAATTACAGTCCATGGGGTTAGAAAGAGTTGGACACAACTGAGTGACTAACACTTTCACTTTTCACTTTCATCTGTCCGTTAGCAATTTTATATTGATTCAAGTTTTAACATATACATTTATATTCACATAATGTTATGTTATGTCTCACTCAACATTATCTTTTTGGATTTTCTATTTTAGAATTTATTTAGATTTTGTATTTTTGCTTTTTTCCATCTGCTTCATTTTTCACCTTTTATTCAATTGCCAATATCTCAAGTTCCCTTTTTAAAATTTTTTTCTTCTTTTCATTTAAAAGTTATTATTTCTATTCTCTTAATGTTTATTCTTAGAAATTGTTAATAGAATGTAAAGTTAATCAATATGTCTTCTCCTCTAAACTAATACTGGGTTTTATGACTGTTTAAACTCAGATCTTCCTTTACAGTGCTTTGTGTAATTGTTGACTGGTGTATTCAGTTCAGTTCAGTCGCTCAGTCATATCTGACTCTTTGCAACCCTGTGGAACACAGCAGGCCAGGCTTCCCTGTCCATCACCAACCCCCGAGCTTGCTCAAACTCATGTCCATCGAGTCAGTGATGCCATCCAACCATCTCATCCTCTATTGTCCCCTTCTCCTCCCACCTTCAATCTTTCCCAGCATTAGGGTCTTTTCAAATGAGTCAGTTCTTTGCATCAGGTGGTCAAAGTATTGGAGCTTCAGCTTCAGCATTAGTCCTTCCAGTGAATATTAAGGACTGATTTCCTTTAGTATTGACTGGTTTGATCTCCTTGCAGTCCAAGGGACTCTCAAGAGTCTTCTCCAACACCACAGTTCAAAAGCATCAATTCTTCGGCATTCAGCTTTCCTTATAGTCCAACTCTCACATCCATACCTGACTCCTAGAAAAACCATAGCTTTGACTAGAAGGACCTTTGTTGGCAAAGTAATGTCTCTGCTTTTTAATATGCTACCTAGGTTGGTCATAGCTTTTCTTCCAAGGAGCAAGCATCTTTTAATTTCATGGCTGCAGTCACCATCTGCAGTGATTTTGGAGCCCAAGAAAATAAAGTCTCTCACTGTTTCCATTGTTTCCCCATTTGTCTGCCGTGAAGTGATGGGACCAGATGCCATGATCTTAGTTTTCTGAATGTTGAGCTTTAAGCCAACTTTTTCACTCTCCTCTTTCACTTTCATCAAGAGGCTCTTTAGTTCTTCTTCACTTTCTGCCATAAGGGTGGTGTCATCTGCGTATCTGAGGTTATTGATAATTCTCCTGGTAATCTTGATTCCAGTTTGTGCTTCATCCAGCCTGGCACTTCGCGTGATATGCTCTGCATATAAGTTAAATAAGCAGGGTGACAATATACAGCCTCAACGTACTCCTTTCTCGATTTGGAACCAGTCTGTTGTTTCATGTCCAGTTCTAACTGTTGCTTCTTGACGTGCATACAGATTTCTCAGGAGGCAGGTGAGGTGGTCTAGTATTCCCATCTCTTGAAGAATTTTCCACAGTTTGTTGTGATCCACATAAAGGGTTTGGTGTAGTCAATAAAGCAGAAGTAGATGTTTTTCTGGAACTCCCTTTCTTTATCAATGATCCAACAGATGTTGGCAATTTGATCTCTGGTTCCTCTGGCTTTTCACAATCCAGGTTGAACATCTGGAAGCTCACAGTTCATGTACTAGTGTACTAGACTAATTGGTATTTAGACTAATTAGTATCAGACTGGTGTATTAGTATTACCTTATTTTTAAAGTCCTCTCAAATTAGTATCAGTTTTATTATTTACAGTAAATCATTATTTAATTTTGACAATGTGTTTACCAATTTCTTTATTCATCCTTATGGTCTCCACTACTTTCTTCTGAATTCAATTGCTTTTCTTACTGAAGCAAACCTTATGGTAGATCTTTTAGGAAGAGTTGATGAATGGGAAACTCCCAGACTTTGTTGGTTTGAAATTTCTGCTTCACTCTCAGTCTGAAATAAAAATTTAGTTGGTATAGAATTCTAGGATGAGGATTATTCCTCTTAGCAACATAAAGATGCCATTTGTTTCCCATAGACATCTATGGTGACTGATGACAAGTTTGATGATGGTCTAATTGGACACTTTTTTGCTTTTTGTTTTCAGAGTATCTGCTTTGGTTGCTTTTAAGATTTTTCTTCCTACCATTGCCATTCCAAAGTTGCATCAGAGTATATCAAATTGTGAATTTTAAAAATACTTCTGTGATGTGTTCATGCTTCTGAAATCTGAAGACTCGTTTATGTTTTGCTTTATATCTAGAAAATTCTCAGGTATAATTTTTCTTAAATATTACCTCTTTCTCACTTTCTCTATTTTTTTTGTTTGAAATTTCTACTTGATATATATTGAAACTTCTTAATCTGTGTTTGATGGCTCTTAGCCACAATTTCATAGTTTTTCTGTCCCACATTCTGAGAAATTTCTTCCAGTCTATCTTCTGGTTTGTGGATTCTTTCTTCATTTTTGTCTTAACTATTCATTACCCTTTCCATTGAATTTTTAATTTCAGTGACTATGATTTTCATTTATAGAGACTCAATTTGGTTCTTTTTCAGAGTTGTTTATTCTGTTTTTATGTTGTCTTCTTTTTTTTCACTCTCTTCTATGCCTCGGTTTATATCTTTAGTCATGTTGTAGGCATTTCATAGTCTCTCAGAATGTTCTTTTATATGCACTTCTCTGAGTGCTGATTCTCCCCCCTACTATATCTGTTGACTCACCCACAGTAGTTTATTCTTTTATAGACCTTGTAATTTTTGACTATGAACTTATCTTTAATTATGTTTCCTTCCCAGGAGATGTGAAAACATTCCCATGGAATGAGTGTACATTTTTACTACTTAGAGAGGTTTCAAATATCCTGGCTTGATTTTTAAATTTTATTTCTCAACTTAGGATTCCTGAGTCAAGCATGTAGTATAAATTCAGCCCCCATGTGCTCAGGCCTGGAGTTGCCATTTCTCAAAGGTGTTTTTCTCCCATCCAAGATCCCAGACATACAAGACACTATTTAGCAATGCAACCAAACTTTACTATAGTGGCCTCATTTGGAAGAGTTTCATTTTTCTAACATAATAAGAAGGTTGGAAGTAGCAAGAGCAGGGAAGAAATACTGTCATCCATGTCCTTTTCCTCAAGCTCCTTGTATCTTCCTGCCTCTTCATCCTTAAGGAATGGCTTTTACCACTCTGCTCGTTTCATGGTGACAAACTGGCCTATTCTGCTTCCAGCCTCATGGCCGCAGCCCAGGTGGGAAAAGGGAGAAGAAAGCAACAAGAAAGAAGGAATGGCCTCCAGATCAGGAAAACCAAACTCTCCCTGAAATCCCTAGCCCACTCTGCTTACATCTCATTGGCTGAAACTGTATCACATGGTCACCCCCAGCTGCAAGGATGTAGCCACTCAGCTTCCACGTAAGGTCTTGCCTTTGATGTTTCTCTTCATTTGTGCCACTTAAGATTTCTTTTGCCTTCCTCTACAACTTGGCTGCTAAAACACATTTTAATTCATTCTATCCATTTTCTTCCCCTCTGAGTCCTTTCAGAGGTCTGAGATCTCACAGGTTTTCTCTTATTTCTTCAGCCTCAGATATCCACACTGTGGGGTTAGGGTGGGCAGTCCTTCCCAGAAAACGTTGTACTTGTTTTCTTTTTTTTTTTTTTTTTTTTTAATAATTTTTATTTATTTCTTGGCTGTGCTGGCTCTTCATTGCTGTGCAGGTTTTTCTCTAGTTGCGATGGGCAGGGACTACTCGTGGTTGTGGTGCGTGAGCTTCTCATCGTGGTGGCTTCTCTTGTTGTGGAGCACCGACTCCAGAGTGCACAGGCAACAGTAGTTGCGGCACGTGGCGTCAGGAGCTGTGGTTCCTGGGCCCTAGAGTACAGGCTCACTGGCTGCGGCATGGCATGTGGGATCTTCCCGGCTCAGGGATGGAACCTGCATCTCCTGCATTGGCAGGCAGATTCTTCACCGCTGAGTCACCGGGGAAGCCCTATACTTGGTTTTAAAAGCAATTCTGATACCTGTAACTGGGGACACAACGCTCAAAATTCGTACAAGAGGCAGTGGGCAGACTGGTTCAGATATTCCTTAACCTTTAATTAATTATCCTGATCATTTGCTCCACTGGCCACTTAAGCACTCCGTAACTGCTGAGCTTAGCACCCTCCTGAGAAGAATGGTTCCCATCTCCATAGCAGCCTCACTGGTGCTAGTTTCAATGTGCGGTTTCCTCTGGCTTATCCGTCAATAGGCATCCGTCCGCTTTCTTGTCTTTCATAAATTTGTCAGATTTTCTAATTGACTGTTGGTGCTTTTTCTTGCTTAAGCACTATTATGGAAATACTAGTTTTTGTGTGTCATCGTTTCAACTGGATTTTGGGAAGTAGGCTGAGGAAATGTTTATATACAGTTTGCAACCTTGAATCTCCAAATATATGCTCATGCATCCTATTTGCTCAGCACTAAGCCTGGCACTAAGTGAAACAAGAGAATACCCAGTGTAATATCTAATCCTTAGCACCAGTGGTGTGCTGTAGCCAGCTTTCACCAAGTCGCAAGAACCAATGGATAAAATTTCAAGAATTTTATGACTTGGTTGACTTTGCTTTGACATCTTGAAATTGACCATGGTAGCAGTATTTATACCACTGAAATCAGCAAATACTATGAATCAGCCCCTTCGCCTCTGAGAGCTGGTTGGTAGACATTTGTCTGTACACCACTAATCTTTAGTAACATAACACATATACTGAAGAAAAAGAGAAGTCCAAGCAAGATAGCCATCAAGTACAAACCAGACACTCCAAATGCTAAGGAATTCAGACAGCAGGAATCATTGTTGACTGTAACAGCTGAGGAAGGTTGGCAAGGTAGCAGCAGTGCAGACAGAGCATTGCTGAACTTGTCAAAGTGAAAGAGTGGGCTCTGAAGCCAGAGTTTGAGTTCTAGCTCTTTCACTTACAGCTGTGTGACCTGGAAGAATTACTAAATCTCTCTAGTAAGCGTAACGACAGTCAGCATTTACCAACTCCTTATCATGGGTAGACACTGTGCTAGGTGCTTTTCCACAGATGAACTTAATCCTTACTTTCATCATATGCAAAATGCTGTCTACTGAAAGGGTATTCCATGACATGATTCATGTAAAGAGCAAAGTCTCCATAAAATATGGTAAAACCGCCAAATTTCTTATAGAAGGTAAGCAATTTCTACATGCAGATTTTTCCTACAAGGCCTTGAAAGATGGGTTTGTCTGGTTATGTGAAGGGACTAGCAGAGGGCATTTCAGCCAAAGGGGAGGTGGATCCCAAAGCACAGAGAAAAGGCAAATAGGAGTGTGGGCCCTGGTTCTGATGCTAGCCTGAATGGAGCAGAAACTGTACTGTGGGTGGGGGATGGGGTAGTCGGATGAGGATAGATTGTACTGAGTCCAGTGTTCTAAGCAGAGAACTTTGCATTTCACCTGATGGGAACTAAGGGAGCCACTCTAAGTTCTTGAAGGGGTGGAGAAATTATTAAAATGGAATTTTTAAGAATAGGATTCTGGCAGGCAGGCACTTATGCAGAATGCATTGGGGAGGGGGCAAAGGCAGAAGCAAGAGGTGGCAGAAATAGGGGAGAAAAAGCCAGATCTGAGAGGCAGTTCAAAAGACAAAAAGAGTAAGATTGTTTTATAAGTCATTGAGCCAGAAATATGTAGTCATGATACTTGGAGGAGTAATCTGGACCAGGAATTAAGAAAAATAAGAAATGGTTACCAAAGGAGAAGGGGGACAGGGGAAGGATAAATTAAGAGTTTGAGATTAACAGGTACTACTGTATAACACGAGAAACTATGTTTAATGTCCTGTAATAACCTATAATGGAAAAAAAATCTGACAATGAATAGATACATACATATAACTGGATCACTTTGCTGTATACCTGAAACTAACATAACATTGTAAATTAGCTATACTTAAATTTAAAAAAATAAGGGAGAATCTGTCTTTATCCCTACCTCCTAGATCCTCCCCCAGCAAACAAAACTAAACTATTCTAATTTAAAAGGACATATGTATATTTTAATCAGCAGAAAGTTTTTTTTAAACATTCCATGTGGGTTTTGGTATTTACTTTTAATTAGATTAAATTAATAGGAATAAAGTTTTTGAGAGTTTGTTTAGTTTTGTAACTGAATATCATGGCATGTGTAGTTAATCTTGTTTTCCTAAATACCCACAAAATGATGTTAAATAATGGTTTTATCATGGTTTGGAGCTAGAATTTTTTTCTTAACCTTTGCAGAGGGTGGAGAAAGGGGGCAGGACACGCAACTGGGTAGCACAAGGAGTGTGTTAGTGAATGTTCATGTGCACCTGTCAGCAGGACTGACGCTAGAGGTTGACCCTACTGTGGGGAGGCTGGACGTGGAGTGCCCAGACCTGGCCTCGCTCGTGTCCTGAGCAACAGCCAGCAGGGACACCGTGGGCTGTGTGTGGCACCTCACCATTCTGGCAACAGCTGACCGTGGCGAAGGCCTCCGGGGACCTTTACGCTGCTCAACCCAGTGGAGAGTTCTTGGTCCCCTGCTCAACCCAGTGGAGAGCCCTTGGTCCCCATCTTTCTTGAGTTCTGAGCAGCCTTGACATTGACTCACTCTCTCCTTTGTGAAAAACACTTTTTCCTTTTATCTCGTGAGGCGCTATATCCTTCTGATTCTTTTCCCTCCTCTCTGGCTAATCCTTTTTGATAAGTTTATCACCCAGATGTTAAATTTTGAAGCTTTCGACACTTATTCCTAAAGTCCTTTTCCCTTTTTGCTCTCTCACTCTTTTGTTTTTACTGTTGACTCTCTACCTCAAATTCACTGCTTCCCGTGGTTACCACCTATATGCCGGTGATTCCTAAAGTTCTCTCTCCAACCTGACCTTTCCTTTGAATCCTAAACCTAGAGCCAACTGCTCACTCAACAACCTTTGCTGTCTCAAAGGTGCCACAGATTCAGCAGGTTCTAAAGTGCATGGTCTTTTCCCTCAAGTGTTGTCCTCTTTCAGTTTTGCCCGTTTTCATCGTAAGTCACCTGTGTTCATCGGAAACCTAGCCAGAAACTTCGGCATCCTCCCCAATGCCCTCATCTCTCCACCCTGCTTTTCTACCAAGGGTCCAAATCTATCCCCAAACCCTGAAAAGTTTACCTCCTAAATAGCTTTCGGCTATATCTACATTTTTGTATCTCTGTGTTAACCATTGTGCAATTACCTGGCTTAATGTAATAAATGCCTGATTTGTTTTCCAGAACCTACTTTTGTTTCTTTTCAATAATCTATTGGGCTTTCTGAATAGTAGTTGCTCATCTTTTCCAAACACAAATTTGGTCATGTTCCCTTGGGCCTCACAAAATCCTTTCTATCTGTCAGGATAACTTAGGTAATACTGTAGTAACAACTGCAGAAATCTCGTTAGCTTTCAACAGCAGCAGCTTACTGCTCATTCACAACATATCTGTGGCTTTGCTCTGTGGAAATCCCACTTTGGGATTCAAGCTGATGAAGCAGGCTCTGTGTGGAACATTGCTGGTCACTGTGGCTATGACAGTGACCAAAGAGAAGGTGAGAGCTGCATGGTGGCTCTTAAAACTTCTGTCTGAAAGGGACACACGTCACTGCTGCCCACATTTCATTGGCAGGCAGGTCTCAAAGTCTCTTCTTTTTATTTTTTTAAAAATAATTTTATTTATTTATTTTTTATTTTTGGCTGTACTGGGTCTTTGTCACTGTGCTTGGGATTTCTCCAGTGGGGTCTCCTCTTCTTTGTGGTCCGCGGGCTTCTCATTGCCGTGGCTTCTCTCGGGGAGCACAGGTTCTAGGCATGTGGGCTCAGTAGCTGGGGCTTGTGGGCTTAGTTGCTCCACGGCATGTGGGATCTTCCCAGACGGGGAATCGAGCCCATGTTCCCTGCGCTGGAAGGCAGATTTTTATCCACTGGACCACCAGGGAAGTCCCACAAAGTCTCTTCTGAGTTCAGTACGGAGGGATGCATAATCTTTTCACAGGGAGAAATGCTGGAGGAAGTGAAGCCAGAATATTTGGTGACCAAGAATGCAATTTACCATACTCTTCAGTGACTTCCTGTTGTTCTGAGGATAAAAAACTTAGCAGGCCTACAAGACTCTTGGTGATGTCTGAACTCTTCCTTCCCTACCCCTTGCTGCCTGTACTCTTAACTACATTATTCTTTCATTCTTTGAAAGGCCACACACTCTGCTTTTCAGGGTCCTTGAACATGCGGATCCTTCTATCTGTTCTCGTGTCTGTCCTCCTTTCCCCATTTTATTCCACGATTTCTTCATGTCTCAGCTAGGTTGTCACTTCTACCCAGAAACTTTTCCTGGTCCCTCCCCTCCAGCCTAGGTCAGCTTCCTTTGTCCTATGCTTGCAGAGAACTGTATTCTTTTCCTTCAGAGCACTAATGTGAACTTTTAATTATCAACCCACTGGTGTGATTAGGTGATGAATGTCTGTCTTCCCTGTCCTGACTCTGAGATCCATGTCTGCTCCAAAAGAACTATGTCTGTTTTGCTCATCATTGTAGACAGCACCCAACATGATGCTTTAAAAACATGGTGGATCTTCAGTGACACTTGATTGAATGAATGAAGGAGAAGGAAGTTGAAATGCTTAGAAGAACCACAGGAAGAACTGAGTATGTTTAGCCTGGAGAAGAGAATGCTCCTGTGGAACCGGCTAAAAGCTACACATGTATGAAGGTGAAGGGCTTCCATGGGAAAGTGGGAGTACATTTATTTTTATTCCTTCAGAGAGCATAACTAGGCCCAAAGTTTAGAAGTTAGGGAAAATGCAAATCATGGAAGCAACCTAAATGTCCACTGACATGCGAATGGATAAAGAAGACTATGTGTGTGTTTGTGTGTGTATATAAATATATATATTGGGCTTCCCTTGTGGCTCAGCTGGTAAAGAATCTGCAATGTGGGAGACCTGGGTTTGATCTCTGGGTTGGGAAGATCCCCTGGAGAAGGGAAAGGCTACCCACTCCAGTATTCTGGCCTGGAGAATTCCATGGACTGTATAGTCCACGGGGTCACAAAGAGTCGGACACGACTGAGCGACTTTCATTTTCACTTCACTTTCATATATATATATATATTACTCAGCCATAAAATGAATGAAATAATGCCATATGTAGCAACATGGATGGATCTAGAGGTTATCATAGTATATGAAGTAAGTCTGATAGAGAAAGACAAGTATCATATGATATTACTTATATGTGGAATCTTCAAAAAGATACAACTGAACTTGTTTACAAAACAGAAACAGACTTGTAGACATAGAAAACAAACTCATGGTTCCCAAAGGGGAAAGGGGGGAGAAGGATGAACTAGGAGTATAGAATTAACATATACACACTACTATATATAAAATAGATAAGGACCTACTGTATATAGCACAGGGAACTATAATCAATATCTTGTCATAACCTATAATGGAAAAGAATCTGAAGATAATGTACACACATAACTGAATCAGTATGCTATACACCTGAAACTAACACAACATTGTAAATCAACTATACTCCAATTAAAAAAAGAAAGAAGTTAGAGGCAATGAATCAGATTTCAGTTCACAGTAAAAATAAACTTTTTGATAAAGTGAGTATCGATATTAGAAATTGTATGTTCTTTGTATTTGTTCAAGTAGAAAATGTCAAAAGACATTTTAGATCGCAGTGGTAATGAAAGGTAATATTTGATCCCCAAACTCCAAACTGGCATAATGCTATAAGAAAATAGAGATTGCAAGCAAGGAGGCAAGAAAAATATAGGGCACCAATTATCAGGTAATATAACTGTGCCTCTAGCGTGGCACAGGAAATAGGTGCCATATAAATGTTCTCATCTTGGTTTGAAATTTCTAACTGACACAGAAGATCTTCAGGTAGATCCTTTCCGATCTATGCCTTCATCTATAATTGCTTAAATAAATTGATTACAGATGTGTCTTTTTTGGAGTGCCAAGGGAGTAGGCAAAATAATTTATAAACAGAAACTGCCTTAGATAACGAAAAACTACAAAACTATATATCATGACATGCTGAATAGTGCTTAAATAATAGCAAACAGTTATATATACCATGAAAGCTATGTGTTAATTTCATTTTCAAAAGCTATTATATACATACATATAACATACATGTAGCATACTTTTAAAAACTTCCCTCTTTTACGTTTTTGTCAGAATAACAGGTGCATGGCTTACATTACATGGTTTAAAAAAAGTATGGATGAGGTTATAACATTATAATACATTCAGTAGATTTAAATCACCATTGTAATAAATATAAGGCAACATTTTACAGACTATTAGCTCAGAAGGAGTCATGTGACATTGGAATAGTTAAAACGAGTTTTCTTGAAGGAGGAGCACTTAAGTGAGTCCCTAGAAATGGGGTAGGTTTTTATGGACGGATGAACAGGAAGAAATACAGTGTATATGACCATCAGGTTCTAGATCTTCTGAGTCAGTTTTGATTTCAAATATGACCATGATCCTCCAAGTACGGTCGTAATTGCTCAAGCTGGTGGGTTTGAAATACGGTCAATGTAGACATGAATGAGTGCATGGAAGTGAAATAGGGGATGGCTAAGCAATGAGTCAAGTGGGTCAGTGCTTAATCAGAGCAGGCATTGGGGCTGGGCAGAGCAGCAAGTAAGAGTCATCTCCCATCGTCCAATCGACAGCTATCTGTCCACGTTGTCGGATCCTTCCCTACTCCCGAGCCCCATGGTAAACTCATGTGACATCCTGACGTCCCAGGGGAAGAAACGTTTGCAATGGTTGGAAATGTGATAGAACAAGAAACATGCAATCAGTACGTGCAATCGGCTGCATAGATTGTGAAACAATAGTCATGGTACTATTTGTTCTGCGACAGGATAAAAATTGTAAATCTTGCATGAGATAGAAACTCTAGCTTGAGAGAGGGCTGCCAGGTCACGTTGTGCCGCTCTCCCCTCCCTCTTCCACCTCCTCAGTCCCGTCTTTCCAGCTGGTGTCTGCCCCTGGGGCACAGGACACAGGTTTTGGAGGGCAGAGCAGTTTGGTGAGATTTTGCTCAAACGCTGTAGACTTCTTGTTTTTCTCCACTATGATGGTGAAAAGGCACTAGAAATAAGGTAGAAAAAGGGAGGTGGGGATTGAGAGAGTGTGTGTCTGTGTTCAGTTGCTCAGTCATGTCCTGTTCTTTGCAACCCTGTGGACTGTAGCCCACCAGGCTCCCCTGTCCATGGGATTTTCCCAGCAAGAACTAAAAGCAAACTAGATTTTCAGGGGTTTTTTGTTTTTTTGTCTTTCTAGGCTATGAATATAATGTTTATGAACAAGAAAAAGGTGCCTATGAAATACATAGAATGTAAAACCATGAATCCATTCAGAGGAAGCATCTCCATAGAATGAAAACATCTGATCATTTTTAACTTTTCTTGGGTCTTGGGTCCAAAATTCATCATAACAGTTTTAAACTGCTGTACTACATAGGAGTGTTTAGGAGGGGCTACATAAAAATATGAATAGTAAGGCAAGATGCATTGTTTTAGTGTCATTTTTCTTTTGTTGATTCTTACTTGAATCTCTTCATTTTATTGTTTTCATTCAATAAGAGTCTCTCTTTAATTAAGAAAATCCAGTGTCTGGCAACGACATGGTAAAATCACAAGGCCAAAGAGATGTGACTGTGGGCATGGCAGAAGGATTCTTGTTCTTGTTATCCTCATTATGCAAAAAAATACCATACACTGAACTTTATTCATGAATATGAAGTCTTCCTCTTGATAGTGTGCGTAATCTCACACTTCACTGTTAGAATTGTCTAGGTTCCTTCCTTAGGGCTTCCCTGATGGCTCAGTTGGTAAAGAATCCACCTTCAGTGCAAGAGACACTGGTTTGATTCCTGGGTCGGGAAGATCCGCTGGAGAAGGGATAGGCTACCCACTCCAGTAGTCTTGGGCTTCCCTTGTGGTTCAGTTGGTAAAGAATCCACCTGCAATGTGGGAGACCTGGGTTGGGAAGATCCCCTGGAGAAGGGAAAGCCCACCCACTCCAGTATTCTGGCCTGGAGAATTCCATGGACTGTATAGTCCGTGGGGTCGCAAAGAGTCGGACGCGACTGAGCGACTTTCACTTTCAGTTCCTTCAGTCCTCCTAAGTCTACAATATTATCACTATGTTCATACCAAATAGAGATCTGTTAAAAGCTAAAAGTGGCTTCTTTTCTCATCTCCTGTTGCTGCTGTTCCTTTCAGTGGACTCAGCTTTCGACTGTGGGTCACAGCAGCTCTGAACACACGGTCACGTAATTCACTAGTGTTTAGACAGGACCTGTGTCTCAGCCAATTAACACATTCATTCAAACCCATTTCTGAAAAATGGTTAAAAACCACCTTGTAGGGTTTGTGCTCATAGGAAGAGCAACCTGTGGGCACTAATAAACATGGTTGTATCTTACGAGATAAATACACTTATTAAATATATTTAGTTTTGTTTTTGATTTGGTACCACCCTCCCCTCCCCTAAATTGTCTTTAAGCTGGTGAGAAAGTCGGCTTCACTGAGGCAGAAGAGAAATGAGATGCATTTAGGTTTAGGGGAATGGTTCTACATTCTGGTTTGGATGAATTACAGAAGTCAGTGATTCTCCCAGTGATCTCCCCAAAATGCCAGTGAAGTGAAAGTCACTCAGTTGTGTCCAACTCTTTGCAACCCCATGGACTGTATAGTCCATGGAATTCTCCAGGCCAGAATACTGGAGTGGGTAGCCTTTCCCTTCTCCAGGGGATCTTCCCAACCCAGGGATCGAACCCAGGTCTCCTGCTTTGCAGACGGATTCTTTATCAGCTGAGCCACAAAATGCCAAATGACAGGAAAAAAAGGTTGCGGCAAGTGTGCCAGCTAAAATGATAGACAAAGTAAATATAACTGTTGAAGACAATAATTTAATGTAAATTCACGTACCTAGGGCTTCCTTGTTGGCTCAGATGGTAAAGAATCTGCCTGCAATGCAGAAAACCTGGGTTTGATCCCTGGGTCGGGAAGGTCCCCTGGAGGAGGGCATGGCAACCCACTCTAGTATTTTCGCCTGGGAAATCCCATGGATAGAGGAGCCTGGTGGGTTACAGTTCACAGAGTTGTAAAGAGTCAGACATAACTGAGCGACTAACACTTCCACTTTTCACATAGCGAAGTTTGGCCTAGACAAAAATATTTCTTGCTCCTGTTTAAGTGCATTAAAGACAGCAATCTAGGCAATATATTTTGATTCATTACTAACTTTCCTCACAACTTTTAAAAAATCTTGGTGTAATCAGGTCACTGATTCAAAAACATTTGTTGAGTGCCGACATTGTGACAGACCATATATACTGTGCTACTGCATATTGCTTTACGACTTATTCTTTCCTCATTCTCCTCCTCCTTTTCCTTCTATCTCTGAGACCTCTTAAACTTTCCTACTTAGATTTGTCTTAATTTTTTTCCTCAAGCTTTGTTTGCAACATATGAATGTGAAGTTTTCCCACAAAATCTATTTTTTCCCGTTTCAACCCTCTTGGAAAGGAATGTCCTTCAACTGAAAAAGTGGAAAATATCCACTAGTTTTAAACATAAATATAATCATGCAAATATATAATGATGCTGTTTCTTTAGCTGTGATGAAATGATGAACTTGGTCATTGCTATGTTTATTTGGTATGTGACCTTGCTTTTCAGGGAGCTTCTGTCCACTTTGAGAACCACCTTACATTCCTTACTCAGTGGACCAACAAGGACAAAGCAGCCCAAATAAGAGTGAAATAATTTCAACAACCTTGAAAACGTGTAAGAAAGTGGAGCCAACAGAAAGCCTTCATTCTCTGTGTTTATACTGGTACCAATCTTAACAGCACGCCATTAACTCAACCTAAAGCTATGCTTTTTAAAACATTCAAGTTCAAGGGCATCCCATTTATAACTAACCATGTTCCAGACCTATAAAATATTTGCAGTAACAATCCAAACTGGCATATGAGTTAAAGCTCACTCTGGGCTGCTCAAGTTTACACGATCAGCCTGGGACTGGCTCGTCTCATCGCATCGGAGCGCAATAGCTCATGATCAAGTGCGATTCACATCTCACGATCCTAGGAACCGGTGTACATGGATGCACAGTTATATTATTATTAAATCCAATTGCTTTGCAATTAACCTGATATGACACCTATACAAATGATTCAAATAAAGAGCCTCATGTTTCACAGGAGACAATCAATAAAGTGAAATCACAGCTACTGACAACGCCAGCAATTTGGCTCGTTACTATAGTGCTACGTTTTTCTCAGGTCGAGGCTGCTGCTCCCCTGTTGAAGCACAGCTACCATAACTTTCAACTACTGGCAATGCTCATACCTCACAGAAGCATAACATTCCAATATACTTGGGTATTCCTAACCCATCTTTGCTGAGTCATGAAAAGTTACAATCAATCTGGTGTGTACTAAATCATACATCTTTCTTCTTTGTTCCCCAAAGGAACGAGAGCTCCTTTCTCCAGGAAAGGCTCCATAATAGTGAAAAGGAAAATAGTTGCCCTGTTGATTGTGTATGTTCTTAGGAAAAAAAAAAACAAAACAAAACAATTCTGACGCTTCGTCTTGCACAAATGTTTTACAACTGTCCAAAAACAAAACCAAATCATAACAGCATCTGTCCCAGTTATTATTATTGTTATTATTATTCTGTAGCTTAATCATCTCAATTTCAACTAAGTAAAAGCACTTCACAGCTACAACCCTGATCTAAATCAACATTTTGTAAAAATGTTACAACCTTCTTTTTCTCTCACCCTCTTTTGGCAGATTTTTGCCAGTGTGTGTGTTTGTCAGACAACTGGTTGTAGAGAATCGACTTCTTGAGAGCAGAGACTGTATATGTCTTTTCAAGATCTAACAGACTTATGCACAGACATTCCATAGGTATTTGATGACACCCTATTTAAGTAGTGCCTCGTTGAGACCTCATAACTCCTTAGGTAGACCGAACTTGACCTTTGGAATATTTAGGACAGGCACTGATCAAAAAATGTGTTTTTCCCCATGTCTCTTTTTATATACTTGTTTTTAAACAGAGACCAGTCAACTCAGGGTATGTTTCCATGAGGCCATTTTCATCTCCTGAAATGGGGAGAATAGAGCATTAAGTATGAGAAATGTGTCTCTCTTTAAACAACCAGCGTGGCTGATTGAAAACAATGATTTATTTAATACTCTAAGCAGAGTCTGTTCTCCATGAATCATACTGTATACATAATGGTGATGAAAATGTTCAGTTTGACATTTCTCCCTGGCCAGGAAGGAAACCATGCGGGTGAATCATGGTTTGGTGATGACTGTCCTGAGGAAGCTAAACTGGGAAGCCACAGGTTAAAAAAGGAATGGACAGAGAATCCTTAACAGGAATGAATGCAATGGTCATCAACTCCCAGAAGGCAACCGATGCCCCCTTCCGCTGCTTAAACCCAGACGAGAGTCTGCAGAAGAGGAGTTCCTAGAGAGAAACTCTGAAAGCAGAGGGAATCAAACACACCGTGTGTGTAGAGTGACTGGGAACGAGAAACAGGACTTGTCCTTGAGGGAAGGGAGATAAATGGCTGCCTGTTTGAGGAACACGATTGCACGCACTCACTCCTGTGAAAGAAATTCATTTAAAAGCAATTGGATTAGAAATGGAGATTTACATGGATGGGTTTAACGAAGAGGAGCGTGTGAGAGACCGTCAAGATGTGCATCAGTCATTTGCTCAAAACTGTAAACAGCATTGACGACTTAGGATAACAGTGTTAAGTGGGAAAATGGGCCACTAACTTGTAATTAAACTATGACTGCAATTATGTTAAATATGTGTGTTATGGATAACAACTGATCAGGAATCCAGAGAAATTAACATAGTTGTTATGTTAATGGAGTGATGTTATTTGTTTTCCATGGTTTAAACTGTGTGGGTGTGAAAGTGAGGGAGAGATTATACATTGACTTTGATAGTAAGACAGTGACATAAGGAATAATAGACAAGGAATCAGTAAACTGGTGTTGAAGTTTCACCCTGCACGCCAGCTGTGAACCTAACCTCTCCAAGCCTCAGTGTCTTTATATTGAAAATGGAAATAACAGCACCCACCCTGCACCAATAGGGTAGTGAAACACTTTGTAAATTGAAAGTATTTTGTGAGATCACGTGACAGATTAAGATCAGAGTGCTGTATAGATCAGATACTTAGAGAGTCCAGAACTCAAACAGTGATCCCCAAACTCTTGTCTCCACAGTCACACAGGAGCTGGACAACGTGTGTTAGATCATAACTGTTCGATGTACAGATTACAATCACTTATTAGGCGCCAACTAATTGTTTTGCTAACCAGGTTTCCCAACACCATTTATAGAATAATCCATTTTTCTTCCATTTGACATGATTTGAAGTGCTCCCTTTATCATATACCTGAGTTTATTTCTAAACTCTACTGTTCCTTTGCTTACCATTCCCTTTTAACTTTATGACTATTGTAGCTTTGTAATATTTGTAATTTTGTTGGGCAACTTTTTATGGCTTTAAAAATAAAATAGTATCCAGGGTAGAGTGGGAGCTATTAAGGTGGCTAACCAAGCTTGGGCCCCCCAAAATTAAGTAACCAGCCTGAGGGTGCACAGCGGTATAGCATAGTCTTAGAAGTGTCTTCGGAAACAGACAAAGTTTAGTTTAAATTCTGATTTGTTACTTATCAGCTGGGTGGCCCAACATACATCATTTAATCTCTAATCTTCTTTCTTCATCTGTAAATGGACAATAACACCACCTACCTCAGAGTGTTGTGCTGGGGATTAAATTACAAAATGAACTGAATTTCCCTAACACCGTGCTGGCAGGTGGTCCTCCTTTGTATGCACTCCTAGCGGTGAGGACATAGTTTCCCTTTCTTAGATTTTCTTGCATCTGCAAAATGGAGAAGAGCCAAAAATTATCACCAGCTTCTACACAGCATCCTGAGGGCTGGCTTTGAGAGATACATGATAACTACAGTAAGGAAACAAGGCATTTAAAGTGTACGTACATATTCGGTGCTCCCTGGCTGTGGCAAAGCACACACTGTGTCCCAGATAATCTGTAAAACGCACTGTCATCATGCAGCCAAGAACACGGATGTCAACCATGTAGGAATGCCAGGCAGTATGTTCCCGTTAGACTTGAGGGGAGAGGGGGCATTGTCAAGGGCGGTGGAGACCTGGTGGGGAACAGGGGAGAAATAAGGGGGCCTCTCTTCTGCTCTGACAAGTTTGGATTTTAAGTGATTTGGGGGCAGAGATCCTATCTATTACCTCCTTTCTTGTAGTTTCTAGAAGATGATCTAATATTTACGGTATTCGATGATTAGAGTGAAGAGATGTCACATAGGGCCTCATAGTGACCCTCTGCCTCAAACAGTGGCCAGGATGACTTTTGTGGGAAGCTGCTTTCTTCTCTCCCTTGGAAGTGATGGGTGGAGTCTGCCTACAGTTAATTTTAATGAAGACCTGACGTGATGTGCTAGAATCTTGGCTATTCACACAACATGGAGCCAGCCAGCCAGGTTGGACAAGAATAATCTCAGTTCCCCCTCACTGTAGGCTTTAGAACAAGTCAAGTCCAGCTAAAAAGTATTTATTTATTGAGTGATTTTGTGCTAGTACTATAAAAAGGTATACAAAAAGGACGTTATCTGACATTCACGAAGTTGGACAGATAAGAAATATAGTAAAATAATAATAGACACCATCTGTTAAGCCCCTGACTTGTGCTGTGCACTACTGTTGTTGTTTAGTTACCCAGTTATGTCTGACTCTGGACTGCAGCACACCAGACTTCCCTGTCCTTCATCCCCTGGAGTTTGCTCAAACTCATGTCCATCGAGTTGGTGATGCCATCCAACCATCTCATCCTCTGTCGTCCCCTTCTCCTGCTGTCAACCTTTCCCAGAATCGGGGTCTTTTCCAATGTTCACATCAGGTGGTCAAAGTATTGGAGTTTCAGCTTCAGCATCAGTCCTTCCAATGAATACTCAGGGTTGATTTCCTTTAGGACTGATATGTTTATAGTACCTCATCTAATTCACGAATGCTTTTCACAAAGTGTCGATTCTGTGCCAGGCATCCTGGTTGCTGGGAACACCTCAGGCTGAAGGAGGAAGAGGACCCTGCCTTTGGAGAACCTACGTTCTGGTGCTTATGAGCATGTGAGTATATAAAATCACTTCACATTATGCTACGTGTGGTAAAGACCAGGAAAGCAGGGTAAAGGGACAGACAGGGATTTGAGAGTGTGTAGGGGATGTTTTAGGGGAAGCAGCTCTGAAGACGTGAGCTAGAGGAGCGGAATGAGCTGTGCACGGCCGTGAGGATGGGTGTCCCAGGCAGAGAGAATAGCAAGCGTACAGGGGCTGGACTGAGCTGAGCATGTACACTTCAGGCCCAGGGTGGCTGCGATGGGCTGAGGGAGAAGGAGGGGCAGAAGCAGCAGGACAGACACACAACGATGAGCATTTCAGGCTTCACTCTGAGGACAAGGGGAAGCTCTCAGGAAATTCTGGGCCGAGGAGGGTCACCTGGAAACAGACCCCGAGGTGGAGATCTACAGGCTAAGACTTATTGTCCCGTGACTGTGAGCAGCTGAGAGAAGCAGGCCTGGGTAGAGGCAGACGTGGGTTCACTCAGCGGGTCCTGCTGGAAGCTGTGGGGTTGGGATGGCCCTTCAGCGTGTTCCCAAACTGAGGCAAAGGGCTGGACCCTGTAAGCCGGCATCAGTTGCTGTCTCCCAAGAGGGGCTACGAACTCTGGGCGAGGCAGCTCCCTTGCGGGCGATGCTTGAAGAGGCTTGCGCCTGTGGGCCACCCGCAGTCACCACCGTAGCATCGGGGCAGTGACACCTCAGTGACACTGGCACAGTCACCCCTGAAGATGCGATCTCTGCGGCACACCTTAGGGTCACTACAGATCTGTTCATCTTTTAATTCTCGTAACAATTCCTCAGCTTGGGCATTTTTTGTGTCCTTTCTGAGACTCAGGGAATTTAAGAAACTTGTTCAAGGTCACACACCTAGCGGATGTTGGATTTGAATTTAGGTCCCTCTGAGTTCAGAGAACATGTACTTTTAAAAAATGTGGTAAAATCTACATGACATAAAACTGATCGTTTTAGCCATTTTTAAATGTACAGTTCAGTGGCATTCAGTAATCAATATATAACCATTACCACCATCCATCTCTAGAAGTCTTTCCATCATGCAAAACTGAAGCTCTGTACCCATTAAGCAGTAAGATACTATAACAATAATATTGATATTAAGCCATTACTTCCCATTTTTCTCTCTCCAGCCCCTGGAAACCATTCTACTTCCTGCTCTGTGAATTTGACTATTCAAAGTACCTCATATATGTAGAATCAAACACCGTGTTTTTCATTTTGTGACTAGCTTACTTATCGTAAAGATTTCAAAGTTCATCCACGTTGTAACATGTCAGAATTTCCTTCTTTTTTCAGCCTGAAAACACTCCTATGTCTGTATCCACTACCTCTTGTCTATCTATTCTTCTGTTGATAGGCATACGTATCCACTACCTCTTGTCTATCTATTCTTCTGTTGATAGGCATACGCATCCACTACCTCTTGTCTATCTATTCTTCTGTTGATAGGCATACGCATCCACTACCTCTTGTCTATCTATTCTTCTGTGATAGGCATATGTGTTGCTTCCACTTACTGGCTGTTGTGAATAATGCTAGGAATACTGGTATACAAATACCTATTTGAACTCCTGCTTTCCATTCTTTTGAGTATATACCTAGAAATGGAATTGCTAGATCATATGGTAATTCTATCTCTAACTTTTTGAGGGACTGCCATACTGTTTCTCACAGTGGTTGCACCATTTTATGTTCCCAACAGCATTGCCCAGGAGTTCTAACTTCTCCACATCCTCACCAGCAATTTTCTTTCCTTCTCTTTGCTTTCCCTCCCTCACTCCCTTCTTCCTCCTTCCCTTCCTTCCTTCCCTTCCTTCCTTCTCTCTCTTTCTTTTCATTCTCTATGATATAGCCATCCTAATAGGTGTACAGCGGTATCTCATTGTGGTTCGAAGACCATGGCACCTTTTCAAGCTGCCACGCTGTCTCTCAGTCAGATAGGACCTCAAGATGGCCAGCATGCATCCAATTCCACCATTCCATTTGTGGGTGGAAATGGTGACAACACCAGGTTAAGACCCAAACTCAGTAAACTTCCCTGGATTAACAGTGAGCTGCAGCAGAACACATTCTGAATCACCCAGACACCTAAAGAACGATACAAAATTTGGCACTTTATAAGAGTTAATCTTTAAAGTCTTTGCTCAAAGACCTTAAAATACAGCATAGACTCTATGCTCTTCTTTACATATTTAAAAACTGATATTTATAATTTTATCACAATTTAAACAGGTACAAAGAATATAATTTGTAGCATATTGTAAACAGTGACATTTTAAAATTAAATGGTTACATCAGTTTTAAATGTATCCAAATGGAATTTAAATCTTGTAATAATTTGCTATCCACTATCATCCATTTAAGAAATATAACAAGCTTCTCTTTAGCAAGCAAAAACTATATATAACTTCCTGCCTTCCTTCTACTGCCATGCCTTCTATGTTTGAAATTTTATTCCCATTCTACTTCCCCTTCAACATTTTATGCTAGTATAATGTTTATGATTGAACATCTTTTACTGAATATCCTATCATACTTTTAATCTATCAAACATTTGTATAAAAATTAAAATTTATACACTTTAAAAATTCCTGTAACCATAGGGTGTAAATGATTTCTGGATTAAGTTATCATTACAATGACTAGTATTGCAAAATTGCTCAAAACAACCTAAATGAATAGAACATTTTGATAAACACTAACATGAAAATTAATGTATTATTGGAAGCTTGCACTTCTTAAAACAACAGATGA
This sequence comes from Giraffa tippelskirchi, assembly GCF_054371585.1. Classification (NCBI taxonomy): domain Eukaryota; kingdom Metazoa; phylum Chordata; class Mammalia; order Artiodactyla; family Giraffidae; genus Giraffa; species Giraffa tippelskirchi. The sequence goes on along the minus strand of NC_137283.1, from coordinate 156,159,078 downwards.
TGCTGTCCTTTTTTAAACATTGTATGTAGTATGGATAAATATTACTTATCACTAGAAAGACAAAGTGTTTAGCATCCATTCTATTTTTCATTTTTTAGAGATGAAAAGTCCTTGTTCTTAAAGAGATGGGAATGGAGCTTTGTTATATAAATGTCCTTCAATTCTTGAAACTCCTGATTTATTTGCCCCAAATCACATGATACTCCATTATCAAATGATAGTTTTAATGACCTGACGTCTTCACAATTTTTTCCTTCAGCTTTTTTTTGAAAGTAAGGTATTGAAAACCACCTGACTTGCAGAGGATTTGTTATCCACTCTCTATGGGTTGAGCTCTATACCCACCAAAGCTCACATGTTGAAATCCCAACCACTGGTACCTCCAAAGGTGACTATGTTTGGAAACAATGTTGTTGCAGATACAAGTAGTTAAGGTGAGGTCCGGAATGGACTCTAATCCACTAGGACTGGTGACTTATAAACAGAGGAAACCAGGACACAGAGACAGACACACACAGAGGGAGGAGGATGTAAAGACACTGGGGAGAAGCCGGCAGGCCCCCAACCAAGTAGAAAGGCCTGGAAGATAACCTTCCCACACTGCCCTTGGAAGGAAGGAGCCCTGCCCACACCTAGATTTTGGATGCACATTTCTGTTGTTCACATGACTGGTTTGTGGGACTTTGTCACAGTGAGGTTAACCAACTGATACATAGTTCCTAGACCCATTCACCTCCCCTACACTTACAGCAACACCAACATTTTCACTTTTTCCTTTCCTGGGGTGAGAGGTTAAACTCAAGAGCAAAGCACCCTAGAAAGACTGGTAATAGTGAGAGGGGCCCCTTTCTCTTGTAAACTGAGGGACGGATCATTGCAAGAAGTGAGGCAGGGCAATTTAATAAAAAGCATATACTGAATTTCAGATCTGTAGGTTGTTTCCTTCAAAATACTCTTGGTCCACAAGCTTCTTTGGAAAGCCTTGCTCAGTCAGCCCCAGAGGAGTAAGTGTACCTACTTTGAAGATGACTGTGCTGAACTGTAGAAAACCTACTGAAATTCAGGGATGTGGAAAAACTTTTGTCAGCCGGAGGTGCTGATGACATTTTCATGAAGGATATGATATTTGCTGGCCTTGTGCGTAGAATTTTGATTTGTGGAAAGGAGAAAGAAGAGCACTCTAGCCAGAGGGGACTGGGAAATGGACTTCTAACTAAACTAACGACTCAGTCAGGTGGGCCTAGCCTATACCAAGACCTGTACTTATGGGTCTAGGAGCTTGTTCTTAGGCAACGGAGACTTTTACGTAAGCAAGTGATATGATGAAAGTGAAGCTTAGGAAGATTAGTTGGGCGTCAACACAGAGGATGGGAGGCTGCAGAATTTAGGAAGCAGGCAGCCATCCAAGGGTGTGGTCACCAATGAGTGGATCAGTGTAACGGCTTTGGAAATGGAGAGGCAGCTGCTTGTTGGTTGTGATGGACACAGAAATCACAGGCCTGTATTATAGTTAAATTGTGTGGCAACTGCTCAATGGTCTTCTTTTCAGGTGGGCCGCTAAGTCCCAGAAGTAACTGTGCCTTGCCTCTGTTTCTGCCATACCTCCTGTGTTGGTGGAATACTTAATGTCCAGAAAGACACTATGCTTTTCTGTTGGTCAAGTAGAGGTACAATAGGGGTGACACTTCTCTATTGTTCGGCTGATCCCTTCATTGTAAGCACGGAATGAACAAATGGATGGGGAACCACTTGGTTAAATATAAAGCAGATGGGGAGACAAGACTCTTATTCCTCATTACTCTATTGTGGCTGACTACTCTTCCTTAGAGAGAGTGGAGAGGCTTCTGAGTGCCTCATTCACAGTAGCCTTGAGGAACTGAAATCCAGGTAATAGAGGTTCCGTTGTGTGCTGCCTGAGAACTTTACTGGACTCACATCCCTTTCCAAAGTGGGGAGGTGCTCCCAGACCCCCTGCTGAGCCCCTGGGGGAGAAGAGCCACTCTTCACATTCCACCTGGCCCTCTTGAGGTGTCTGGCCTCCTGCCCAAACACGCCTCAAAGGACTGTTCATTTTCGGTCAGAACCATAAGCTTTCCTGATTGTGTAGCAATGGAAACAAAGATTTTCTATGCTCTGAAAAGCAAATATTTTTTACGGCCACAGGCTCTTCTCACTCCTCAGTTGAAGTTGGGAAGAACGCAGAGCATTAAAACAATTGAGACACATAGCTTTCTTTTTTTCTCTCTTGCATTAGAGACTACTGTGTTTTTAAGACTCTGAGAGGATAAGACACTGGGGAGGGGGGGTCACTATCCTTATAGCCATTCCTCTAAGTCACATTCACATGAGTGACTCTCAATCTGTGACCCTGAGGGTCACTGGACCCTTTCAGTGTTCCTAAGCCCCAAAGGACTCTCTTGGCTGTCATGGGAGGGTGACTTAGTGGCGATGTGACTGCTGACTCTACTAAGACTTACCATTTGGCATGTCTTCCCAGGATGGAAAGGAGATTATCAATAACATCTGAGTGAGTTTGCTTACCTGCACTGGCTCTCTCTCTTATTTATGCGTATCTTTATTTGTATGGCTGCAGTAAGAGCATATCCAATGCTAGAAAGACCATGTGCCAAGTGTTAACTGATTCCCTTGGCACAGAGGTCTGCTCCCATTTCATAGATGGGGATGATAAGCCCTCCTGGTGAGGTGACAACAATCCCTATCATTGCATGTGTACGTCCCAGGTGCCAGGCACAGGGGCAAAGTGTTTTACACATTAACTCATTTTCTCAAACACTTTATGGAGTGGAAGTATTAACATTCACATTTTACGGAGATAAAAATGGAAACCTAGAGAGGTTAACCAACTTTCCTAAGGTCACAAAACAAGTCAATCAGTGGCTGTGTCAGTCAGCATGAGTTAAACCAGGCTTTGTGACAAACAGCCCCCAAGATGTAGTGTCTGACAACAAGAAAGGTTTATCCTCACTCAGGCTCCATGTCTGTGGAGGGGCCTGGAGGCTCTGCTTCTCTCTCTGGGATTTGGGCAGACAGAGCAGCCCCTCCATGGGAACTGCTGGTTATCGTGGCAGGTGGGAGAAGAGAACATGGCAAAGTGCTCTCTGGTGACACACGTTCCTTCTGTTCATTTTGTTGGCCAGAGTCTGTCACGTGGCCACTCCTAACGTCAAACGGAGGAGGAAGTTCAGTCTTACCCTCTGGGAGGGAGAGGAGGAATTTCTGTAGGCAGAGGGAGCATCTGAGAAGAAAAATATTTTCTTAAGCCCGTGCTCTTTACCCTTTCAAGAACATTGCCCCTCACTTAACACCTCCTGGAGGCCAGGCATGGTGTTAAACATTTTACAGATATGATTTTCACTCCTCACCACAACCCTGTTAGGGAGAGACTATTATTACTGTCACCTCCCACTCCAGTACTCTTGCCTAGAAAATCCCATGAAGGGAAGAGCCTGGTAGGCTGGAGTCCATGGGGTCGCTAACAGTCGGACACGACTGAGTGACTTCACTTTCACTTTTCACTTTCATGCATTGGAGAAGGACATGGCAACCCATTCCAGTGTTCTTGCCTGGAGAATCCCAGGGCCGAGGGAGCCTGGTGGGCTGCGGTCTATGGGGTTGCACAGAGTTGGACATGACTGAAGAGACTTAGCAGCAGCAGCAGCAGCACAGTTCAAGGCCCAGAAAATTCTTGAAGTAGCCTGAGTCAGATGGCACAGGGTAAAAAACTGCCTTGTGCAGCATTCAGGTCAGCCTGACTCCAGACTGCCACAAGGATGTCCAATGCCATGGAGGTCACTTTAGTTTGACAAGAAAAAAGCCATGTACATTTTTAAAAGATTAAAACTTTAGTTAATCACATTTATTTTCTAATTAAACAGGTAATAATTGCACATTGTTAAGATTCAAACAATGCTTATAGGTTTGAAGAAAGTGAAAAATGACTAATAATCAAAACATCAAGAGGGAACACTGCTAACATTTTATTTTTAATTAAAAATATTTTTTTTACCTAACATATTAGATATGCCTTTCCAGAGGTGCTGACTTATAACTTGCTTCTTCACATAAAAATGTATTGGGAACATCTTTCCAATAAACTTCATTTTTAATGGTTGCATAATATTCTCTTGACTGTGCCACAATTTAATTAGAATTCCTTAATGATTTACAGAATAAATAAGATTTACCTTTTTTTCAATGTGTCGCTGTTCTGTTGCTTTGAGTTCCATTTCTTTCCCAATAGTGATGTCTAATAGCTTTTCTTATTTTTCTTAACCAATTCATGCTTTCACCTATGAGAAACACTGTGTAATGGTCAAAGCTTTTTGATCACAGACTTTTCCTCCCTCTTCCATAGGGACCCTCCCTCAAATGCTAATAATTTTTTGTTTTACCTAGTGTCTCAAGGCAGGGGTTTTCCTTGGCATTTTTGTTTTCACAGAATTTTTCTGAAATGCACATATAAACTGCTTTCCTTATTTTTCTTTTCTCTCTCTTCCTGTATATCCATACTCCTTCTTTTATTTTACACTTGCATGTCCCAATTCTAGATCTCTTAAAATGCCTGTGACTGCTGTTCCCTCTACAGTGAGGCATTCACTGCCTTCCAGCTCTAGCCATGGTGCTCCCAAGTTCCCCCGTTCAGACCCACCACATCCCTACCCTCTTCAGGACCCTCCGGTACCGGGGGTGTTCTCTGGTCATGGAACAGTCTTTCCTGTCATCTGGGGTTGGTCTGTTTATTGAAGAAGCCTTCTCTGGCCCCTTAGTCAAAATTAGTTGTCCTTTCTTCTGTGCTTCTCAGCGCTTTACTATTACTATTATCACCACTACGCACTTATTCAGGAAAACATCTATTCAGCGCCTGTGGTAAGTAAGCTCTGGAGTGCTGGGGTAGATATTACAATACTATACTAAACTATACCATACTATACAATAACCAGCCTTGGCATCCACCCTCTAGGAATCTTCCGCCCCCGGGGAGGTGGATGGGTGAACTCACGTCTCAGCCCTGCGGGGTGAAGGCTGAGATGGAAGAAGGTGCGAGGCACCAGGGGAACAACAGGCCCCGCGGACACGGGTTGACTTTATTTGCAGCAAGTTTTCCCTTAATAAAAGTCAAGATCCTGAGGTAAGGGATCCATTTTCAAATTCGCCTTTGATCTGGCCAATTTGTTGACAGTAAGAGCCCGAGGTGGCGAGTTTAATAAAGGAATGGCACAGGTGCGATCAGGGGAAGGGACCAGCGGGTGGTCCCCGGGCGCCGGTCCAAGCCCAATACCCATCTCCCCCGACTCTGTACTTTTCACATCTTTCTTTCTCCGTGAAATGGACGCACGTTCCCCTACGGATTTAGAGGTAACGACTCTTCAGCGAAAGCCTGGAAAATACGACTTTTCCACAAATGGTCTGGGTTGGGTATAGATCTTCAGCTGTAGGACTGGCTGCGCCCTCGCGGGGGGCGGCGTTGGCTCCGAGACCCGACCGGGAGTTTCTCCCGGGCCCGACTCGCCGGGCACCTCGGCCCGCCGACCACGTGCGCGATCCGGGAGCGGAGCCTCCGCGCGCCGTGCGCCTCGGAGGCGGCGCCGCTTCTCCGGCTCTTCCCGCCGCGCCACTCCCCCCGACCTCCGCGGCGGCCTCGCCCCCCGGCCCGCTTCACGCCGGCTCCGGCCCGGGTTTTCCCGGCCGCCCGCCGCCGCCGCCGCGCTCGCCGAGCGGGGAGCTGGCGCCGCCGAGGCCGCCGCGGCCCGGGCGTGGGGGCAGCGCCGAGCAAGCGCGCCCGCGGGGGTGGCGGGTGCCTGCGCCCGGCTCCGCGCGCCCGGGGGCCCTTGGGCCGCCGCCCCACCTGCCCCCGCCCCCGGGGGCCGCCCGGTAACCGGAGCCCGCACGGGCGCGCCGGCGGGGACGCAGCTCCCCGCCCGAGTCCTCCTCCCGCGGCTGGGAGGAGACATTCCTGCTCTCCCCTCCCGGCCAGCGCCCGTTCCTCCCCCGCCGCATGTTTTCCGCCCCCAGGAGAGACCGTGCCACAGAAATAAGCCTCGAATGCCCTTTGCCGAGCGGGCGGGAGGGCATCGGGCGCCGCGTCCGAGCGGGCCATTTTCAGGGCGCGTCTCCGGAGCCGCCAAAAGTCTTGTTTTCTCCTCAAAAGTGGAAGGTGTCGGAGGCGGGGGCGGGCAAGGGGCCGCTTCCAACTGCTACACACGCTCGAATAGTTGTCAGTAAAATCAAACTGACGTCAGCCCCGGGGAAAAAGATAGGTCTCTTTTGTTCTTATGTTCTCCCCCACCCCCTCCCCTGCGATCAAAGGCAAAAAACATTTTTTTGGAGGTGGGGGAAAGACAAAAAGGAGGAAAAAAATTGCAAGGCAAAGAGATAGCTTCCATTAGAGCTCCAGCCCAGGCGAAGGGAATGTTTAATGAATGCATCAAGCCTTTTGATCACCCTCGCTCGGTTGGGTTCAGTAGTGCCGGAAGGTTAGTTGCATATCCTGTGGCTGATCTGAAATTCGATCAGCAGAGGGGGCAAAGAAAAGAAAAGCATTTTAATGGTAATCAATAGAGGATCATAGGTCCTGGAAGGAAATACGTGTTGATTAAAAATGCCACAAGATTAAAAAATGTTCACGACCGGTTTAAAAAAAAAAAAGGGAAAAGAGAGAGGAGAGGGGGAGGAGGGGAAAAAAAACCCTTAGCAATCTATTTTCTGTGTGTGCTGCTGCCAGAGAGGCAGTCAGCAGACCAACAGTTTGTGTAATGCTTCAAGCTACAGCAGGCAAATTTAAAGCTGTATGCGCAGAACAACATAATAAATACTTATCGAAAATGCATTTCTATTTCTAAGCGGAGTTCACTCATGCATTATACAAAACACCTAGGGCTGCAGTAGCGAGACACAAGGGGACAAATAAGGTGTGCTGTGACTCAAGTTCTTAAACTAAACTCTTGGGCTTTCAACAGTTGAGAGAGAGAGCATATATACTTGCTTTTTTTTTTTTTCCTTCTTTAATTGAAACTAAACCAACAGCTTTGGAAGATACCATAGATTTAAATAGTCTGAAACTTAAAAAAAATGTTGTGATATAAAAAAAAAATGTGATATTTGTGAATGTGAAGAGAGTAGGGTGGAGAGTTAACTGTGGTAGATAGCATATTGATTGGGTTGTGGAGTGGAAAATTATTGCCCTGTAGGTAGAGAGAGTGATCAACAATGTGATAAAAATGGTTGAAGGTTATACAGCTATTTACTTATTACTACAGTGGGAAAGGGAAAAAGGCCTTTTAAACCCACTCTTTAACACAGAAACACAAGTATACACCCTATCTGCATGGCCTCTTGGAGAGGAATCAATAGCGTTTAAATGTTTACACTTTTAACGAAGTTCCTTCATTATTGGGAGGGAATTCAGCTGGCAGAGGTGGTGGCCCCTTCTTTTCTAGATGGTCTCTAGAGGCTCAACCAGCTGGGCATTCCAGTCTTCACTCCTTTCTCCTGTCTTGTTCTCACCCTGTCTTTCAGCCTCTCTAAAGAATATGAAAAAGAGCAAGGAGGGTTTTCAGGACAATTTCCCTCGTATATTTCCAATATTTACTGCAGTAGTTTGGATAGAGCAGGATCTGTCAAAATTGAGATTTCTTTGTTCAGGCAGTACTTCCTCTTACCTTAATGTGTTCTGGCTTCACTAGATGATAAAATGCTTGGAGGAAGGGCATTTTTCTCCTTTCTCATTCATAACAGTGCTCCTGAGAACCAAACCTCATACCTAGGAACCAGTAGAGAGAGCTGAGTCAGAGCTGACAGTAGCAGATCACACACTGACCACACTCTGAAATCCATTCAAAAAGGAAGATGATTTCTGGCTAAGTTCAAACAAGTGACTTAGCTTCTCTGAGTTTTGGGTTCCTCATCTGTAAGATGAAGAATGCTTATCCCTACCCACCAGGGCTTTTGCGAATGACATAATATATGTAAGACCCTGTGAGATATTTATATATATTTTTTTATATAAACGTCTTCCTTCTCCTAAGACGCCCCACCCAGGAGCGATGCCTCCTTTATCCATGCTCTCGTGTAGTCTCTGCTGTGAATTTGAGCTGCAGCTGAAGTGACACTTGAGGACTTCCAAGGCTGGATCCTGAAAGTCTTGCATGCTCCTATACCTGGGTCTCTGGGAATGCTCCTTCTTGGGACACTCTCTTTTAGAACCCAGCTGCATTCTTCGAGAAGCATGTGGAGGCCAGGTCACCTGTAGTGCTCAGCTTGACAACCAACATGTAATTGCTCCCAGCAATGAGTTCCCAGACAGCACATAACATCAACTGCCCACCAAGTGAGTTGGCCATCTTGGTAGTCCAGTTCTGTTGAACTTTCTGATGACTTCAGCCCCAGCTGCTTTCCTACTGTAACTGCATGAACGACCTGAAGCAGAGAGTACCCAGCTGAGCCCAGTCAACCCACAGAATGCTGAGACATAATAAAAAATAAGTGTATAAATGAGCAAATGATAGCTTTTATTAATATCTTAATTTTATAGTAGGTACTAAACCTACCCATTGTTGTAATAAATGTAAATGAAATAAGCTAGCAGATTGACAGTCTCTTCCTTGCTCTTTCTCCTGCCCCTGGGTTATTGTTCACCACCCACAATATCATGTTAGCCCTTATTCTGGAAGGTTAAACCAGGTACTGGCAACATAAAGACAGAATTTTGTAAGCTCTTTTCTCTGGGGACTTGGAGTCCAACTGGGAAGAGAGGATGCTTTTTCCAAGAAGGAGAAGCCATTTATGCACTGCTAGGTCCTGGCATAGCAATGAGTGTTGAACCATCTGTTGTAAAATGAAAATATTGTTTATTTTCTATAACATGTGCTTAGGAGGGGGGAAAGCTCTCTAGGGTTTGAGCTGAGCTGGCCTTTGCTCATAGAAAAAAATTTTTTTTTTCTTCAGCTTCTTTCTGGTGTAGCTCTACCTTTCTTGGGATTTTCAGAATGCTAAGTTCAGGAGGCCAAATATTTTCCAATTTAGGCACCAAAATGAGCAGATCTGGGGTCTTAGTGTTTAGAATACCCTCCTATATGTGGTACAGTCAGTGCCCTTGGTTGTTGGTTGAGAGTAAGCAATGGGTTTCATGTAGAACGAACAGAGCTTGGGCACAGCACCCTTTTCTCTGAAACTTGCACACCTGCCTTGGCTTCATTTCCCTGGACTGCAGCGGTCATCCCAGGTTTCTCATCTGTTATGGTTAATTCCACCCAAGAAGGGCATGAGGGAATGAGAGGTGTGGGCCAGAAGTCAATTCAAGCTCACAAATCAGTAGAGTACGGCTTAATTTGTAAAAGTACTTAAAACATTTTTGTGCTTTCTTAATTTACTATAAAATGTTTAAATAGATTAAAAATTTTTTGATATGGTTGATGTATGTATGTAGACATACATATAATGAGGCTCGTGAAAAACATTTTTTCAGGAGCAAATAGGTCAGCTACTACTCTTCACAGATCATCTGGATGTTTTATTCTGAATGCAATAGTTAGAACCACCTGCTGGAACAGAAGATTGGAATTGAGGCATCGCACCTGTCCAGTCTGCTGGAGCAATTTGAGAAATCAGAAGGTGAGGAAACCCTTTCTGTTGATGTTTCTTTTGGGCCCAGCCCTGTAGTTGCTTAAACTGGGAGGAGGGAGAAGGGGAGTCTCTGCCACTAGAGTGGCCCCCTAATTGGAATGGGAAGACAATCCCATTGATGCAATCCAAGCCAGGGAAAGGGTACAGCATGACAAGAACTATAAAGAGTGGATGGATGGGGAGATCCGAGTGAATTGGGGACATTTTTCTAGAGGGAAGTAGTTCTCCAGCTGAGCCTTGGAAGACAGGAATTCAGAGAGCCTGCGTGTGGTGAATAAAGGCAAAGTTGCAGGAAAGGTCATATATGGTGTATTTGAAAGGCAATGGCTAGTTCAGCTTCTCAGTACAAGGCGTGGATCTAGGTGCTGTGGAGTATGCTATGTCGTGTTCTCAAGGAGCTTATGATCTAACTGGGGAGAGGAATTTACAGAAATGACTCCTGAATTGGCAATAGGTATCTGTAGTACATGGAGAAGGCAATGGCACCCCACTCCAGTACTCTTGCCTGGAAATCCCATGGACGGAGGAGCCTGGTAGGCTACAGTACATGGGGTCACTAAGAGTCAGACACGACTGAGCGACTTCACTTTCACTTTTCCCTTTCATGCACTGGAGAAAGACATGGCAACCCACTCCAGTATTCTTGCCTGGAGAATCCCAGGGACGGCGGAGCCTGGTGGGCTGCCGTCTATGGGGTCGCAGAGTCGGACACGACTGAAGCGACTTGGCAGCTGGAACAGAAACTGCTTTCTAAAATGCAAAGTTGGGAAGTGTAATATCATCTCATAAGGTGCCAGCCAAGGTTGCATGCCATCCTGTGCTGCTACCTCTGGCTTGGTTTGCATCATCTCCATGGTTGCTCTTATGCTACATTCTCATTAGATAGCTGGGGCCAAGATCAGTGTTCTTGGGGTTAAGCCTAGTTCATGAAACGGGGCCCTTTTCATAAGCTTACCATCTATTTAATTCTTCCTTCCTTCAATCCTTCCTTTTCTTCTTCAACTGTTTTCCTTCCTTCTTCATTTATTCATTCAATAAACAATTATTATCTGTATACTGTGAGCCAGATGCTGTTTAGGACCTGGGGGTATAGAGATGAATCTTTCGACAGCTTCTAGGTTTGTTGAAAAGACCTGGAGGTAATCAGACAAAGGTTGATGGGGAGACTGGAGTGATTATGAAAACTCCAAGGACAGTAGTCAGGGAATGGAGACGGAAGGGGGAAGCCTCAGAGTCTGACCAAAAAAAAAAAAAAGTCTGGGAATTAGCCAGATGAAGGCCAGGGCATGTGAGAATATAGTAAGAACAGAGATTGGATACTTTGCTGTATAGCAGAAATTAACCTAACACTGTAAATCAACTATATTTCAATAAAGTAAATTTTAAAAAAGAAAGGAGATTGGAACTGTAAGTCTTTGAAATGTTGGGTGGAGGTTACTAATTTTGCACTGCGCTCTATAAAGACACCTAGACACAGAGATATTTAAGCTAGTCCGGACATTAAAAATAATTTAAACAGTGATAAATGTAAGAAGTCATCACTTAGTCACCTTTCAAGCTACAAGCTGTTTTTCAGATTAAGTGAGCTCACTTCCACTTCTGTCTTTCAGCAAAGGCTTCTCTTCAATATGACTGACTCTTTTAAAGAGTTTTAAAGAGTGGCTGCTGCTGCTGCTGCTAAGTCGCTTCAGTCATGTCCGACTCTGTGCGACCCCATAGGTGGCAGCCCACCAGGCTCCTCTGTCCCTGGGATTCTCCAGGCAAGAACACTGGAGTGGGTTGCCATGTCCTTCTCCAATGCATGAAAATGAAAAGTGAAAGTGAAGTTGCTCAGTTGTGTCTGACTCTTAGCGACCCCATGGACTGCAGCCTACCAGGCTCCTCCGTCCGTGGGATTTTCCAGGCAAGAGTACTGGAGTGGGTTGCCATTGCCTTCTCCTTAAAGAGTGGCAGTAGCTGCTATTTTTGAAAAGTGATTTTTTCTTTTACTTGTATGGTTATTGTACCTTAATATCTTATTGATGTTGATAATATTCTGTTCTACAAGCTGCTTACTTTTGTATGTACAAACATTCTGAGGTATTTGTATTTATCTTGTAGTTACAGTATTTTGACTTCATTTTACATTTTTTATTTATGGTGAAATATCTATGTGCCATAAAATTTACCATTTTAATCATTTTAAGTGTACAGTTCAGTGGCATTAAGTACATTTCACATGGCTGTACCATGATCACCACCATCCATCTCCAGCAACTCCTTTTTCTCCCCCTCTTCCCTCCTCTGGAAATTACTTTGTCTCTGTGAATTTGACTACTCTAGGTATCCCCTATAATCATTTTACATTTTAAGCTTTTTGGCAGAATGGTGTTCAGACTTGAAATGATGCTGGAGAAAGAGTTCACAAGATGAATTACTGAAATTTTTAATACCTTTAAGTGTTCTGCACACAGATTTTTAATTTTCTGTGAATGTGTAATTTATTCTGAAACTGACTATATCATTATGTCTCAAGTCATCATCCATGGGTCAAAACTTTTAGCCTGATAAAGACTATTGAACAATTGGGATAGTACTATAAATTAAGTCATGAGATTCTGTCTCATCTAATTTGACTGGATCTTGCTTCTATATGTAAAGTTAAGTGTCTTCTAGGTAGAACAATCTTATTCACTATTCCTCACAACAACTCTGTTACTAACTCCCTTAATATATGAAAGATGATTGATATTACGATGTATTTTTATAATCACTCATTTTACACATTTCTGAAGACAGTAAAAATAACATTTTATTTCACACACAAGTATCCTAAGAAATAACACTTTATACTCTAATGTATAAAACTGTCTTAATTTAACTAGTAAAACTGACTGAGAAATAAAGATAGGAGACTATAGTTTACATTGACTCAAACCTTTGTAAAAAATATATTACACAGTAAGATTAGAGACATACACTTAGATTATAAATAATTTTATTGCCCAGTTATATGTATGAAAATTTAATTAATAAAAATTATACACTGCAATAAAAATAATCTCTATAATAGCAAAATTTAAGCATTTACAGCTTTTGCTTTCAATATGATGTCATTTTGGCCAGAATGATTTGAAAAAGGCCTTCACTCTTAGAACTAATTTCTTTATAAGAATTCTAGTTCTTAGGTTGCAGTAAAGACAGAGGAACCTCATTAATCCTCACTTTGCTACATAAACCCTATAATTTCCACAAAAATTCCTCAGCAATATCATTTTACTTTACAGGAAACATTTTATGTCGAGGAGCTCTAGGCAAATCTCAAATCACTAAGAATTCATTACTTTTGCCAAATATACTACAGGCCATTCACTAGCTGACTATCATAAAGTATTATGACTCAACTACATTTATATAAATAAACTTGTAAAGCAAAAATCATGATTTCAAATTCAGATATAAAAAAAATCATTTTGTGCATATACTCACACATTTCCATACATAAAATATGTATTATGTGGTAGACTGTTATAATAACAGCCCCTACTGAAGTACACTTCCCTGTATTTGTGTCCCATTGCTACTCCTTCAAATAAGACATGGAGTACATTTCTTTATCCTTTGACTATGGGCTTGCCTTGTGAGTCGATCTGACCAATAGAAAAAGGCAGATACTGAGTGCCTCCTGAGCCTAGACTTCTAGAGGCTTTGGAGCATCCACTTTTGCTCTCTTGTAACCTGAGACTACCATGCTTTGAACAAGCCTGGCATAAAGGACTGTGAGAAAGGCTCAGATATCTCAGCCATCTTGGCTGGAGCACAGCTGGTCCTTCAATGAGTACGGTTGTATCAGTTGGCATAGTTGGGGGGCAGCAGAAGATCTGCCTGACCAACCTGCAGAACCATGTGGAATAATAAATTATTTTGAACCACTAGGTTTTGGGGGTGGTTTGTTGGATAGCAGCATACAGTTGATAAATTAGAATTCAGTACTGACTGGTGTGACTAAAGGATTTCCTTAAAGATTTTTCCTTGTAGTGGTAGTACATACAGTTATAGTAGTATAGCTCTTCGCTGTGTGTCTTGGGTGACAGACAATAAAATCCCTATGGCTGTTTTAAAGTTAAAACTGGGAACACTTAAAAAAGGGCCAAAGAAATACAGTGTTACAGGGCCCAATTCAGTTGCTTGGGAGAACTCTACTTTAATCTCAGAGACCTGTTACATTGCCAAATTAAGCAAAGATTTTTACAGTTAAATTTACTTGATATCAAATTCTAGCTCCAGCACATATTAATTTTTTTTAATTAATAAACTTTATCTTTTCTGAGCAGTTTTAGGTTCCTAGCAAAATTAAGTAGAAAGTACAGAGATTTCCCATATATCCTTGTCCCCACTGTTCAGAGCCTCCCCAACTATCCACACCTCACACCACAGTGTTACATTTGACACAATTAATGAACCTGCACTGACACATCATTATCACTCAAAGTCCATAGTTTATGTTAGGGTTCACTCTTCATGTTTTACAGTCAATGAGTTTTGACATGTATAATGATATATATCCACCATTATAGTATAATACACAGTAGTTTTGCTGCCCTAAAAATCTTCTGTCCTCCAGACCACCTATTTACCCTTCCCCTCCCCATTGCCACTGCTCTGGCAACCACTAATCTTTTCACTGTCTTCATAGTTTTGCTTTTTCCAGAATGTTATATAGTTGGACTCATATAGTATATTACTTATTCAGCTTGCTCTTTTATTAGTGTGCATTTCTTTTCATAGTTAGATGGCTCAGTTTTTTTTTTTTAATAGTTTTCTTTATTAATGCATTTATTTTTGGCTACACTGGGTCACTGTGGCTGTGTGGGCTCTTCTCTAGTTGCAGAGAGCAGGGGCTACTCTCTAGTTGTAGGTGGGCTTCTCCTTGCTCTAGGGCCGGTAGGCTTCAGTAGTTGCGGCACACAGGCTTAGTAGTTGCAGCTGCCAGGCTCCAGAGCATAGGCTCAATAGTTGTGACACACAGGCTTAGCTGCTCTGCAGCATGTGGGATCTCCCCCAACTGGGGATCGAACCCATGTCTCCTGCATTGGCAGGCAGATTTTTTTTTTAATTTATTTAACTGGAGGCTAATTGCTTTACAATATTGTGGTGGTTTTTGCCATGCATCGACATGAATCAGCCACGGGTGCACATGTGTCCTCCATCCCGAACACCCCTCCCTCCTCCCTCCCCATCCCATCTCTCAGGGCTGTCCCAGTGCATCGGCTTTGAGTGTCCTGTCTCATGCATCGAACTTGGACTGTGATCTATTTCATATGGTAATATGAAATTACCATATGTATATTTCATATATTATCATATGTATATTTCACATATGGTAATATACATGTTTCAATGCTATTCTCTCAAATCATCCCACCCTCGCCTTCTCCCACAAGTCCAAAAGTCTTTTCTTTATATCTGTATCTCTTTTGCTGTCTTGCATATAGGGTCATCGTTACCATCTTTCTAAATTCCATTTATATGTGTTAATATACTGTACTGGTGTTTTTCTTTCTCACTTACTTCACTCTGTATAATAGGCTCCAGTTTCATCCACCTCATTAGAACTGATTCAAGTGCGTTCTTTTTAATAGCTGAGTAATATTCCATTGTGTATATGTACCAAAGCTTTCTTATGCATTGGCAAGTGGATTGTTTTTTTAACCACTGAGCCACCAGGGAAGCCCCCTCATAATATTCCATTGTTTGGATGTACCACAGCTTATTTATCCATTCACTTACTAAAGAACATCTTGGTTACTTCCAAGCTTTGGCAATTATGAATAAAACTGCTATAAATATCCAAGTGTAGGTTTTTGAGAGAATATAAGTGTTCACTTCATTTGGGTAAAGAGCAAGGAGCATGATTAATAGATAATCGGGTAAAGGTATGTTTTGTTAGAAACTGACAAACTATCTTCCAAAGTGTCTATACCACTTTTCATTCCCACCAATATGGGCTCTATAATCTTGCCAAAATTTGGTGTTCTAGTGTTTTGGATTTTGGCCATTCTATGTAGTGGTATGTCATTTTTGTTTTAATTTGTATTTCCCTAAAGACATATGTGTGGCTCAGTGGTAAAGAATCTGTCTGCCAGTGCAGGAGACGTGGGTTTGATGCCTATCAGGAAGATCCCCTGGAGAAGGAAATGGCAACCCACTCCAGGATTCTTGCCTTGGAAATTTCATGGACAGAGGAGCGTGGAGGGCTCCAGTCCATGGGGTCACAAAAGAGTCGGATACAACTGAGCAACTAAAACAACAATGATATATACTTCAGAGCATCTTTTATATACTTCCTTGGCATCTGTATATCTTCTTTGGTGAGGTATCTGTTCAAGTCTTTAGCCCATTTTTAAATTGAGTTTTTCATTTTCTTCTTGAATTTTAAGAGTTTTTTGTTTATATGAATCAGTCCTTTATCAGATGTGTCTCTTTGCAAATATTTTCTCCCAGACTCTGGCCTTGGAGAAGGAAATGGCAACCCACTCCAGTAATCTTGCCTGGAGAATCCCATGGACAGAGGAGCCTGGTGGACTGCAGTCCGTGGGGTCACACAGAGTCGGACACGACCGAAGCGACTGAGCAGACTCTGGCCTGGCTTTTCATTCTCTTGACGCTGTCTTTTACAGAGTGGAAGTTTTTAATTTAATGAAGTTCAGCTTATGAATTATTTCTTTCCTGGATTCTGTCTTTGGTTTTATATCCAAAAAGTTATCACAATACTCAAGGTGATCTATGTTAGCTTAATAGTTTTATAGTTTTTCATTTAGATCTGTGGTCCACTTTAATTTTTGTGAGGTGTGTCAAGTTTGTGTGTAGATTCTTTTTTTTTTGCCTGTGGATATCCAGTTTTTCCAGCACTATTTGTTGAAATGACTACCTTTGCTCCACTGCAGTTTTTGATTTTTTGTCAAAGATTAGTTAACTAAATTTATGTAGGTTAATTTCTGCACTCTCCTTGTGATTCCATCTATCTATTTGTCTCTTCTTTTGCCAATATCACACTGTCTTGATTACTGTAAGTCTTGAAGTCAGATAGTGTCAATCCTATAACTTTCTTTTTCTCTTTCAATATTGTGTGGGCTATTTTGGATCTTTTGCCTCTCTATATAAGTTTTAGAATCAATTTGTCAATATCCATAAGATAAATTGCTAGATTCTAGATTGCACTGAATATAGATCAAGTTGACATCTTGATAATATTGTCTTCCTCATAAACATGGAATGTCTCTCCATTTATTTAATTCCTCTTTGATTTAATTCATGTCTTTTTTTTTTTTTTTTTTGCAGTTTTCCTCATATAGATCTCACACATATTTTGTTAGATTTATACCTAAGTATTTCATTTTGGGGGGTGCTAATGTAAATGGTATTACGTTTTTAATTTTAAATTTCACTTGTTCATTATTGGTATATAGGAAAGTGGTTGATTTTTGTGTACTGACCTTATATTTTGCAACATTCCTATAATCAATTATTAGTCTGAGGATTCTTTTTTTAATTGACTCTTTAGGATTTTCCATATAGATGACTGTGTCATCTGTAACAAGGCCAGGCTTAATTCTTCATGCTCGTTTGTGTAACTTGTCTTTCTTTTATTGCCTCATTCCATTAGCTACTATTTCAGTGTGATGCTGATAAGCAGTGGTGAGAGGGGACATCCTAACCTTATCTTGATACTTGTTGGAAGCTTTGAATTTCTCACCATTAAATATGATGCTAGTGACATATTTATTTTTGGGTAGGTATTCTTTATCAAAGTGAGGAAGTTCCCCTTTATTTTTGACTTACTGAGAGTTTTTGTCATAAATAGGTGTCGGATTTTGTCCAGTTCTTTTTCTGCATTTATTAATATGATCACGTGGTTTTCCTTTTTTCCAGCTGATATGATGAATTACATTTTTTTCAATTGATTTTCAATTGATTGCATACTTAGGATTAATTCCACCTGGTTGTGCTTTTTAATACATTGTTGGATTAGATTTGCTAATACTTTGTTGATGTTTTTTGCATCTATGTTTATGAAAGGTATTGGTCTGTATTTTTCTTGTACTTTTCTGCTTTTGGTATATAAGGGTAATGTTGGATTCATAGAATGAGTTAGGGAGTGTTATCTATGCTTTTGAGACTTTGAGAACTGGTATATTCAGTTCACTGATGAATCTGTTCCAGCCTGGTGCTTTTGATTTGGAAGGTTCTTAATTATTGATTTACTTTAATAAAGGCCTGTTCAGATTACTTATTTCTCCTTGTGTGAATTTTGGCAGATTGTGTCTTTGAAGGAGTTGTCATTTCATCTAGGTTATCAAATTTGTGAGCACAGAGTTGTTCATAATAATCCTCCATTATCCTTTTAATGTTCATGGAATCTGTAGTGATGTTTCCTGTCATTTAGTAATTTGTGTCTTCTCTTTCTCTTTTTTCTTAATTGGCTTGGCTAGAAGATTATCTATCAGAGGCTAAGATGGTTGGATGGCATCACCGATTCAATGGACATGAACTTGGGCAAACTCCGGGGGATGTTGAGGGACTGAGAAGCCTGGCATGCTGCAGTCCACGGGGTCGTGAAGAGACAGACGCAACTTGATGACTGAATGACAGCAGAAGATTTTTAGTTTTTAGATCTTTTCAAAGAACCATCTTTGGTTTGTTGATTTTTAAAAAAAATTGATTTCCTCTTTTCAGTTTCATTGATTTCTAGTCTAATTCTTACCTTTTTCCTCCTGCTTTCTTTGGATTTAGTTCATTCTTTTTCTTTCTAGTGTACTTAGGGTGAAGCTTAGATTATCGATTTTAGACCTTAGTTTCTAATGTGTTCAACCAATGCTATAAATTTCCCTCTAAGTACTGCTTTCACTGTATGCCACATTTTGATGTTATATTTTCATTTTCCCTTACTTCAAAATATTTTTAAAAATTTAACATTTCTTTTTTGACACGTGTTATTTAGTCATGTATTGTTCAATCTTCCTGTATTTTGGATTTTTCCATCTATCTTTCACAAAATTGACTTCTAGTTTAATTGCATGTGGTCTGAGAGCATACATTATATGGTTTTTATTCTTTTAAATTTGCTAGGTGTGTTAAATGTTCTGTGTAAGCATGAGTAGAAATATCATCTGCCAATGAATGATAAGGTAGTCTACAGTGTCAATTATATCCAGTTAATTGAAGGTGCTGTGGAGTTCAGCTATGTTACTGATTTTCTGCCTGTTGGATCTGTGTATTTCTCATAAAGAGGTGGTTCAGTTCAGTTCAGTTCAGCTGCTCAGTCATGTCCGACTCTTTGCGACCCCATGAATCGCAGCATGCCAGGCCTCCCTGTCCATCACCAACTCCCGGAGTTTACCCAAACTCATGTCCATTGAGTCGGAGATGCCATCCAGCCATCTCATTCTCTGTCATCCCCTTCTCCTCCCACCCCCAATTCTTCCCAGCATCAGGGTCTTTTCCAATGAGTCAACTCTTCGCATGAGGTGGCCAAAGTATTGGAGTTTCAGCTTCAACATCAGCCCTTCCAATGACCACCCAGGACTGATCTCCTTTAGGATGGACTGGTTGGATCTCCTTGCACTCCAAGGGACTCTCAAGAGTCTTCTCCAACACCACAGTTCAAAAGCATCAATTCTTCGGTGCTCAGCTTTCTTCACAGTCCAACTCTCACATCCATACATGACTACTGGAAAAACCATAGCCTTGACTAGATGGACCTTTGTTGGCAAAGTAATGTCTCTGCTTTTAAATATGCTATCTAGGTTGGTCATAACATTCCTTTCAAGGAGTAAGCGTCTTTTAATTTCATGGCTGCAGTCACCATCTGCAGTGATTTTGGAGCCCCCCAAAATAAAGTCTGACGTTGTTTCCACTGTTTCCCCATCCATTTCCCATGAAGTGATGGGACTAGATGCCATGATCTTCGTTTTCTGAACGTTGAGCTTTAAGCCAACTTTTTCACTCTCCTCTCTCTCTTTCATCAAGAGGCTTTTTAGTTCCTCTTCACTTTCTGCCATAAGGGTGGTGTCATCTGCATATCTGAGGTTATTGATATTTCTCCCTGCAATCTTGAGTCCAGATTGTGCTTCTTCCAGCCCAGCATTTCACATGATGTACTCTGCATATACGTTAAATAAGCAGGGTGACAAAAAGATGTGGTAATGTCTCCAAATATAATGGTGATCTCAGGAGAATCTATTTTACCAGCACCTAAACCACTTGGGGGAAGGGAAATAGCCAACTCCAGGTTCCTGTAGACATCCTGTCCCATTTAAGGGGGAAAGAAAAAAAATCTGAGATGTATTAGCGAAGTTCATGGGCCAGGGACACAGATTCACCCAAAAACTGAGACCTAATCATAGGGCTGTGGAATGCTTTCATCCCCCGCACCTTACCACCACATTGGTGGTTTAGTTGCTCAGTCATGTCTGCCTCTCTGTGACCCCATGGACTGTAGCCCACCAGGCTCCTCTCTCCATGGGATTCTCCAGACAAGAATACTGGAGTGGGGTGCCATTTTCTCCTCCATGGAATCTCCCCACCCCAGGGATTGAACCTGTGTCCCTTGCATCCCCTGCATTGCAGGCAGATTCTTTATCGACTGAGCCACCAGGGAAACCACATTTCTAAATGCCTCTTGACTACAGTCCCTTTTCCCAGTACATCAGAAACTACAAGCCATACTGAAAAGCAAAAGCACAGACTGAAGAGACTAAACAAGAATCAGAACCAGAGTCCGATATTATAGGAATGTTGGAATTATCAGATCAGGAATTTTTAAAAATGGTGATTAATATGCTAAGGGATGTAACATAAAATGTAGACAAAAAGCAACCTAAGTATCCATCCTGAGAGCAGGCCTTCTTAAAAATAGAATGCTTTGGTGTATGTCAAAATGATTCTTTTTCTCTTCGTCCTGCTGGAAGCACAAGGGGATTTGTCTTTGATGTTACTATGAGGATCTAATTCAGCTCCTAGAATTAAAACTCAGAAATGTTCCCCTTTATGATTGGTCCTCCTGGAGTTTTTAGCTTTGAGATTTATCCACATTGAGCTTCCAGCACTTCCTTAATTACAGTTCAGATTTTCCTATACTGGCTCTGGTTTCCATGGAGTTTTCTGCTTATGGGGGTTTGCTGCTGTAAGTTGTGAGTCTTGGTATTTGCTTGTCTGTCTTTCCATTTTGGTCAGGGGGCGGGGGGCAACAGTTTGCCATGTAACCTCATTTCTTTGATGGATCTTGAGAGTTGTTGATTTTTTTTCAGTTCAGCATTTTACTTGTCAGAACAGAGTGGTGACTTTAGGTGTTCCTTTCGTGCTGGACTGGACAGAAGAAGTCGTCCTTATTAAGTTTTGATCTTTGACAAATACCTTAATTGTTCTGGATCTCAGTCTTCTTTGTAAATGATGACTATAATCCTCATATGGCATGGTTGTTATGAGAATTTAATAAGATAATGTATGTACATTTGGTTAATGTGCTTGACAATGGCAGCTGTACTGAGGGTGAATCTTTTCTCTGAAGCACAGTGTTTCATTTGGGCTGGCAGGGCTCTGGGACTGGATGCTTGGCCCATGATCCCTACTCAGTGCCCTTTTTCCATCATTATCATAATCCACTGTTTCCTTGGTTACGAGAGTGGGGTGCAGGCAGCGGGGTGGCTGGGAGTTACCTCCCTCCTACAGCAAGAGTTCCTCCCCAGGCTATTCTTTGTACCATCAACTTCTATTAAACCATAGCCATGAGCCCATCATCCTACTGTGGGCAGGAAGGCAAGAGCTCCCTCCCCTTGGACCAAAGGCTTCAGGTTAACCATGAATCTAAGTGGCAAAGCAACAAACAGTGACAAAACAGCAGCAAACCATGGAACAATTTATGGAGCATGGAAAAGACTTTTGAGTTTCCCATTGGTATTTAAGCTACATTCTAAGACTCAGAGAACAATTACTGTCAGGCACATTATCTTTGAATACAAAGGACAACAAAATGTAATACAGTCTGCCGTTCAGTCCAACATTCTTGTTGGTAACATTTTCAATTTTTATTTTTCTCACTACTTGACAATATTATGATTTCCTCCTCCAGGGTATGAAACTGCAGGCCCTTGCCTATTTCCCAGCTTGGCTATTATCTGAGGTTCTATTATAAGCCTCTGGCAGAGTGCAAATGCAGAAACCTTTTCTTTTTAAAGACTACACACATGGCCCTTGGTTTCCATTCATCTTTTCTTCCACTCAGGTCATGGATGATACTGAGGACAGGCCCTAAGATCTCACAAATCTTGGGAATCAGGTTGAGGTTTCAGAACTTGTGATTGTAGAGTCAAATCAAGTAGATTTGGCAAAGCTGTTCCTGCCAAGCACCCCTATTATCTGAATTAAAAATCATGGTGCCTGATTCCAAGCTGTGTGCTCATTCCAGAAACTGCTGTTTTCTGGCATCATTTAACTCTTAGGTCATCATAGTTTAAAATACAGCTTTGCCTTCTCCTGTTAACACCTAATAATAAGACTCTATGTTGTTTTGGAAAAGCACTGTCAATATTGTGGTATTTTATATTTGGAAAATGAAAAAAATTCTGACTTCTTTCTTTTCAACAAGCTAGAGAGAAAGTAGGTAAGCAGAATTAGTATCATATTAATATTTACATGATTTTTCAGTTAAAGCATCTTTCAAGATAAAAAAATGCATTTAAAAATGACTGTTTTATGTTTAGCCATGGTTTGTTTATTGCAGCTTTAATACTACCGAAGATGTATGTGACTTTGTGCTTATCAGAGAGAGTGCAGGTTAACGAAGGCTGGAAACACTACGACAGGTTTCAGTTTTATTATAAATTCATTGCTCACAGAAGTCAAGGGGCAGGTAGGTTCATTACAGAAAACCAGTTATAGAAAAAAGTCTTCTCTATATATTGATTTGGCCAAATTTCTGGAACTGAAGGGAATGGGAGGGGACTGTGGTGCCATGGGGAACACAGGGGTGAATAGGAGACCATTTGTGTTGCTCCTGTATCTGTATGGCCCTGGAGGCAGGTGTTTAAGGACCCACTGTAGGGGTGTGGGTGGCTTGGCTGGGTGTTCCTAAGTGGCAGCAACAGCTCATTCAGCTGCAGTGTGACCTTTGGGGAAATGTATGCCACTTGCCTACTTGCGAGAACCCCTGACTTTCAGGCTACAGACTCCTTATCTATAAAATAAGAGATTTGCATTGGATTATTTCTAAGGACTCTTTCTATTCTAAAATGCTATGATTTTATACAGTTAAGCCCATTTGACCTAAAAGCGGAACTGAGAACCTTCAAGGTGTGTGCGTGAGAGAGAAGTGGATAATATTACAGATAATCAGAGAAGACACTCCTTTTACCTTATTTCTGCCTTTCCCCATAGTGTCTACTACATGTGCTGTCCTGAGAAGGAAGCTTCAGAAAATTTAGTGGAGGACGTGACTAATATGTGGAATAACCACATTATAAGGCTGTATTCTGTGTGGAACAGAGCTGTAGAGGAAAAGGTGACTCTTTTTTTTAGTGTTTATTTATAACAGTTTAAAAAATGTTGAAGTATAATTAATTCACAATGCTGTCTTAGTTTCAGGTGTACAGAAAAGTAATTCAGATGCATTTTTCAGACTCTTTTCAAGTTATTATAAGATACTGAATAGAGTTCCCTGTGCTATACACTAGGTCCTTGTTGTTTATCGATTTTATATATAGTAGTGGATATATGTTAATCCCAAACTCCTAATTTATCTCTCCTCTGCCCCACTATCCCCTTTGGTGACCATAAATTTGTCTTCTATGTCTGTGACTCTATTTGTTTCATAAAAGTTTATTTGTATCATTATAAAAATTCCACATGTAAATGATTTCATACTATATTTGTCTTTGTCTGACTTCACTTAATAATGATAATTTCTAGGTTCATCCGTGTTGTTGCAAATGCATGATTTCATTTCTTTTTATGGCTGCATATTATTCCATTGTATATATATGTGTGTGTGTGTGTGTATGTGTATCATCTTTATCCATTTATCTTTTGACTGATGACATTTAGCTTGCTTCCATGTCCTGGCTATTGTAAATAGGGTTCCTATGACCAATGGGATACATTTTTCTTTTCAAATTAGTTTTCTCTGGATATATCCCCAGGAATGAGATTGCTGAATCATATGGTAGCTCTATTTTTAGTGGGCTTAGTAGCTGTAGTTCCTGGGCTGTAGAGCATGGGTTTAGGTGCTCTGTTGCACAAGGGATCTTTCCAGACCAGAGATCGAACCTGTGTCCCCTACATTGGCAGGTGGATTTTTTACCACTGAGCCACCAGGGAAGCCCCATTTGTAGACTTTTGGATGATGGCCTTTCTGACTGTGTGAGGTGATACCTCATTGTAGTTTTGATTTTCATTTTTCTAATAATTAGTGACACTGAGCATCTTTTCATGTGCCTGTTGGCCATCTGTAGGTCTTATTTGGAAAAATATCTATTTAGGCCTTCTGCCCGTTTTTTGATTGGGCTGTTTGTTTACATCTTTCACATTTTTGTGCAGATTTCACCTTGTCAATGAGGCCTAGCCTGACCACCTTTTCTTAGTTCACCAGTTCACCTTAATGCTCCCTTCTGCTTTCCCTGGATTGTCTCCTCACCCTCATACAGCTCTCTTTTCTTTCTTGTCTACTTCTCCTCACAAATATATCCCTAGGGCCCAGCACAGTACCTGATGAGAGAGTCGGCACAGAATGGTTATTTGTTGGATGAGTGAATGAGACAGACCAGGAAGGGAACAGATTAGGAGAGGCGGGACTTAGGGCAGCTTTGCTGTGAGGGTGTGAGGTGACCTACGAGAGGCAGGGCTGCCTTACATGGTGGGTCCAGACTATCTGTTCTGGCCCTTGCTTGGCAAGATCAAGGTCCAGAGAGAATCCTGAAGACCTTGGGTTCTTCCTCCCCACAGACACGATAAGCCTCTGAGGAGTCCATTTTGATGGTAACAGCCTTTTCTTTGGACTATAGGACATCACTGGGTGGGTAAACAATCTTGTGGCTTCCTTTCACTCCACAGTGAGCCACTATTAGACATGGTTCTCACATCCAGTCACCCAAGCCACTGCTCATGGCGCATCATGGGGCCCTGCAGAGTAAAGTGAGGTTGGTGCCGAAGCGTTTTGAGGGATCATCCAATCTGGTGGTTGCTCCCCAGTGTTGGCTGCACGTTCGGATCCTCTGGGGAGCTTTTAAAAAATACTAGGGCATAGGCTTCCATTCCTTCCCCTCAGATTCTAACTTAATTGGTCTGAGAAGGAGAGGTCCAGGCCGCATGGTTGGTTTACAAGTTCCCCACATGATTCTAATATGCAGCCAGCGTCAGAGTCACCTGCCTCATTTTATTCGAGAGGGAGCACAGGCCCAGAGAAATCAGGTGACTTGTCTAAAAGTGACAGGCTGTTATTCCCTTTAGAAATACATCAGAGGAGCTGCAAAAAATTTCTTTGGGTTGACAGTTTTCAATTGGGTTGATTCTGTGGTAAATTAAATGAATTGAGGCTAGATAATTAAGTCACTCATACAGACCAAATCTTAGCGAAGCCAGGGACCTAACCAGCTGATGAAGACTGGTGATCAAGGCTACGGATGTGTGTACCGTGTACCATGGCAACACACACCCTATGGAGACCACAAATACATAACAAAGGACTTTCTGATGAAGCACGAATAAAGGGGTTGGAAATGACTGATGTTGCAGAGTCACATAAAGGGACTGTCCTGGCTTTGCTGCTTCATGAAAGCCTGAGTGACAGAACCCACTGTCTTGACATGCTCTGCTCTGGGTGTCCCAGTAGTGTTAGGCAGGGGGTGCTTCTTTCCCTGCATCAGGGGCCTTTCTGAGTTTGGTCTTTCAGTAGGGCCAACCACTGCTTTAGAGAAACCAAGGCTGGGGACTTCCCTGGGGCTCCAGTGACTGGGACTGCAGGCTTCTAAGGCAGGGGGCCTGGGTTCAATCCCTGGTCAGGGAACTGGATCCTGCAAGATGCAACTAAGAGTTTGAGTGCCAGGCACAGTCAAATAAATACATAAATATTAAAAAAAAAAAGAAGAAGCAAAGTCTGCCTTTTTCTGCTGGGTGCTCATTATCATACCATGGAAAAGGAATGGGCAAAACACCTTTGCTACCCAATCCACTGTTCTCAGACAGATGCATCGTGGGAACAAGCTATCATTGCTACTTAGGATGACTGAAGCTCCAACAGAGCCCCATTGTCCAGTCAGTGATGGTTAAAAAATACTCCAAGTGACACACAAAATTAAAGGATAAAGGCTCTGGAGAACTCAGGGAGAAGACAGAGGCCCTTTTCTAATGTTTGTTCCTCCTAGAGCCAATGAGACACCAAGGGGTGGCTCTGACTTGAAGTCAGGCAGTTGTGGGGCTGAGCATCTTTGTTTCTGCTTTTAAGTAGGGTTCTCTGTTTTTTTCAGTTCCTGGGTCCCCTGGCTGTGCTGTGGGAAGGGACTTTAGGAGTCCCTGTGGAAGGCAGCTGCTCTAAAATAGAACTGTGGCCAGTGGTTAGCCCCATCAATATTTTAGACCATCTGGAGGATACTGATTAGTGGAAAATATATACAAGAGGTTGTTTCTTGGGGAGGGGGATTTATTCAAGAGATATCTAGTTCTTACTTGATACAGTGTTAGGCTTAGGGAGAGGGCGGTAGTTGATTTAGGTATAACCAGGAAAAAAAAAAAAAATCAAAATCAATGACCTGAATAGGAGAGAATAAATTCACGTATGTTTCCCTTTCTGATTGTGGATATAATTAGTGGTGAAAGGAAGTCTCATCTAAGAATTTGGTTGGTCCAAAGAACATATAAACTAAATTTTGTAGTTATGTGTTCTTTGTGATTAGGGAAACATGATTACTCTCTTGAAAGGACAATTTTGGGAATATAATATCACAATATCCCTGTTTTTATAGAGCTACATGTACAATACACAAATCACAAACACACACAGTTAAAGCATGGATAATTTCAAGGAAGAAAAATAAAGTAGAGAGGATATTTTAGGTAGAGTGGCTAGAGAACACTTCCTGAGGATGTGAGATTTGAGCAGAAAAGTAAGTGAAGGATCTGACTATAAGGAGTCTGGGAAGAGCACGTGGGGCAGAAAGAACAGCAATTATAAGGGCCCTGAGGAATGAATAACTAGCATCTGGCGTTGATAAACACCATGAGTGAGGTAAACAGTGCAGTGATCAGGTGGTCACTTCTGGCCGGGAGACCAAGGAGGAGTTCATGGAGGCAGTGGCAATAGGAACTAGCCTTATACGAGTCACAGGATTTCAACAGGCTAGATTCTAAGCAACACAAAGTAAGTGTAATTCCTTGATATGCATAAAGCCTTACCCATGAGAGATGTTCAATAGTATTTGTGGAATAAGTGAATAGGTGGAGATGAGGCAGGCATGGCAGACAGAGGGAATGTTGTGAATAAAGATGTAGAACTGGGAACATGCAGATTATATTCAGGGAATAGTAGAGTTTGGTTGGAATATTGGTTATGTATAAGCCCTGAAAATGTTGGAATGTGAAAGAGGTAGGTGCAGGGCCTGTTACTAAAGAGGGGAAATATTAAATTCTGAAGCTTGGATTTTATTTTTTAGGCAAGTAGGGGTGGTGGAGGGTGTCTGAATAGTGAAACTGGACACACTGAAACAGAACATACATTATGAAGAATAGGCTGGATGATTGGGGAGAGAATGGAAGTGGAAGGCTGTTTTATTTTCTCCAGTGACAACATGGACTTGCGTTTGGGTTGTGTTTCCAATAACAGGTGAGACTGAAATAAGATTTCTAGTATTTTGTCACTAATTAGACATGGGAGGAGAAGTAGAAGGTGGGGTCAAGGATGTCTAATGTTTTAAGTCTGACTGGGGAGACTGTGGTATTACTGATAGGGAAACAAGGAAAAACAATATTGTCTTGGTCACTTTGGGCTGCCATAACAAAATACCACAGACTAGGTGTATACAAACAACAGCAATTTAACTCTCATAGCTCTGGAGTCTGGAAGTCCAAGATTAGGGTGCCAGCATGGTTGGGATCTGGTAGTAGCCCTCTGCCCAGCTGCAGAATGTCAGCTTCTTGGTGTAGCCTCATGTGGTGGAAAAGGGGCAGCAGACCTCTTTGGGGTCCCTTTTATAAGGGTACTAATCCTATTCATGAAGGCTCCACCCAAGTGAGCTAGTTACCTTTCAAGGCCCTACTTCCAAATACCACCACAGTGGAGGTTAGGACTTCAACAAATGAATTCTGGGGGGATACAAATGTTTAGTGCGTAGCAGATATGGAATGATTTTGAGGTAGTAACAGTATATCCAGATGTTTAATGTTTAGCTAACCAAAAAGCAGGGGTGATGCACCGAGGAAAAAACTAGGACCTAAAAGGAAAGTTTGGAGTCTATGTAGAGGAGATACCAGTATCTGGACTTACTGAAACAAGTGTTTTAGGAAATGAGGAGAGGGACCAGGAGGGAATCATGGTGATGCTGGTATTCAGGGACTAGAAAGGACCACCTGGGAGAGAGTTTCGGAGGAAGGAGCAGGAACATACCATGCTGGAGAGATGGCAAGAACTGGAAGTTTCAACGGGGTGGTGGCCCATGGTGTTAAGTGCTGTAGTCCATAGTCAAGAATTTTGGCAATTAGGAGTCCCAGCAGACTTTTGGGAGATGTGTCAGTTAATTATCAGCTAATAAAGCTGGGATCTTTCTCAGGGGGAATGAGCCAAACCTCATTCAAGGGGCCCTGGGCTGGTGAACCTGCCCAAATGATGATTCAAGTAAGACTTGTCACCAGATCCAGTAGGTCATACATTCCCTTCAGTTCCAGAGATACCAAGATAAGTCAGTCAATGCCAAAGATTTTTACTGATTACTGCTTTAGCTCTCCTTCCTGTTATGGTAACCTGCCCAATCTCATCTCTGTGATTAAAGCCCTTTGCCACCTGGAACTCCTTATCCCCAATGAATTTGGTGGTTTGATGGCAGTAGTTCCCACTGTCATTGCTGACTTGTAGAGAAGGGCCATCATAGAGCTCTTCAAAGATGCCAGGGTGCCCCTCACAAACTCATTTCTCACAGCCTTGATGAAGGGTGAGCCCAGAACCTTCCCAGCCGGCATAGTTAGGGAGTGGGAGAACATGTCTTAGGTAATATGTCTCCTCTACAATTCTGATCCCCTGTAGCCTCTGGATGTCTTCTTTTAAAGTTTACTAATGAAGTTCAGGCATTTCAGTTCCATTCAGTATAGGAAATTTTTGTTTCTATTTTTGAGGAAACCAATGACACAAACTTTTAGAGCCACTTCCAGCTGCTTGAGTTCACATTGAATCAAAATTATTCTTTCTACCCTGATTCAATACCTGTAGGATTCATTTGCAAACACATTTTCCAGGATGCTGTTGCTGGGTGTGTACTGCACCTCCTTTTGGGTCACACTTGGTACTTAACTGCGGAGGCTGGCCAGGATTTGAGTCTGCTCAAGAAACCATGAGAGGCATGTGGGTAGGTCCTGGGGAGAACCAGCAGTCTACTGTGAGGCCACTGCCTCACGAAGACCCTTGCAGGCTCCTCAGGTACAGGAAGAGCTCATAAAGAGAAAACTCAGATAAGAAGGAAGGGCTGCTTCCACTGACAAATAAGGTTTGGCAGAAACTCTCTCAAGTTTCTAAGTCCTAATTCCTGCTCTGATAGTCTTTCCTTTTTTTATTTTCCCCTTCAAAAAGACACTAAAAGTATAATTACCATCATGTGTTTCTATGTGTGTGCTGACTGAAAAGTGAGGAGTAAAATTCATAATATGTTAAAAGGTCCCTCTAATTCAAAAAGTGTGAGAATCACAGTTTGAAGAGGGACCCATTTGATTCGTTTCTTAAAAAATTTTATTTTGGTCAAACACAAATAACAATTTAACATAATTAAACTTTAGGTTTTATGATTTTCACATTAAAAGTCCTGCAAATTTGTGAATTCAATTGTCTTTATGATTCAGCAGTCCTTAGGATTGGACTTTGGGTCCCCACCTCTAAAATCTTGGCTCCAGGAGACAAGAGCTCCTTTAGGGCAGTTCTAGAAGTTCTACTGTCCTTCCCACAGGCCTCAAGCTGGGAATTAGAGGCCCCAAATTTATCATTTTCTTCTGCTAAGTTCTCTAGTACCAACTGTATTATATTCTTTATTTGCATCAAAACTTATTATAGCAGTACCTACTCGATCACACAAAGCCTTATTTTCTAGACACTTAATTAGACAACTGTTACAGGTGATAAGTTAGTGACTATTCTGCCATTGCATGTAACAGGCTATCAGAGTCCTCTTTGTCACTTGTGACAGGGTCATTAACGAAATTATTAGTGGGGGCCAGAAGTTGAGAAGAAAAGTTGGATACGAGCGGGGGGAACTGAGGACAAACTAAAATCACAAGGGCGAACTGTAACCTGCATCTGTCTCTTATCCCGTCCAACCCTGATGAATGACCCAGTGACCTGCAGAAGGTAGTGAGTGCCCTTTGCCATGGACCTGCACACCTGCTTGACCCAGGACTCAAAAAAGCTGCAGGAGCAGACCCCACAGAGGGAGGAGCTTTGGGCTGAAGTGCACTTCACGCCAACAAGAGCAAGCAGGTCCTGGGCCCCCACGACTTCCACCAGCCCAAAAGCCTGCAGCTTCACTCCCACGTCACAAATGTCATGACCTCACTTGGGGTCATGCAGGTTAGGAAATTCTGGGGCTTGTAGTTCAACTTGGCTTGTCACATTACAAAATTCCCACAGGAGAGCTATTGTTAGGGTGGAAGCTTTGCAGTATGCTTAAGAGTAAGTAGGAGGTGAGGAAGCAGGAAGTAGCTGTAACCTCACGTTCAGTGCGTGCAGACACAGAAGGGAGAGCCTGGAGGGAGATGCTTCCCAAACTTGCCCAATCACACAGCTTCCCATGCCTGTTTTAGACCTGCTGGGTTGATATCCAGGGCAAATTGCCTGGGAATCTGCATAACCAACAAAGGTCCAGGTGGCTCTTCTAGCAGAAAATTGTGTAAACTTTATTACAGACAGAGGCATGGTTAAAAGGAAGGTGTGAAAAATTTTATTCACAATTTATTATATTTATTCGGTGTGAAGGCACCACAGGCTTGTAAGCAGAATGAAAGAGGCTGAGAGTAGGTCAGATGAAAGTGCAAGAGGGGATCATTGTTGATTCAAGGTGACTGAGTAGGCAGGAGACGTTAGCTTTGGAAAAAGGAGGAATAACCTCTCTCTCGCTAAAAGAGAAGGAAAAAACCTGAAGAGTGGAGGTAACAGCATACTGGCAAAGTGAAGAAAGAAGAATCGAATATTTGTGTAAAAGGGCCTTGAGTTTCTCAGTAAAGTGGGGAGCAAATGAGTCTGAGGGAATTGGATTCATTCCAGAGGGACAGGACTGGAGTCATTAAGGAACTGGTGAAGATGGAGTAGCAGGACACTGAGAGTGCTCTTGTAAGTGGAGGTGGATCCAGCCTGGGCTGATCCTCACAGTCTCTAGTAGGCTCAAATTGGGGCAAAAATCTATGGAATATCCTAGCTGTTTTGGAGACTGATTTCCTGGCCTTATCTTTTATTTTTCCAAGGGGGGTTTCACTAACTTTTCACACAGCCTTATTTCTGTTCTATATTCTGTACCCTCTGGCATCTGCTAAATAAGAAAGAACAGACAGTCGGGGGCAGCTTCACTCTACCATCTTGCCAGCAATGATGGAGGCCAATAAAGTTGGATTTTAGCATTTGGATTTTGAAGGCCATTGACTCCCCACCCCCACCCCCAGCCGGCTATTGCTAGAGGCATGGCATCTAGCAGCCAACCAGCAGAGTATTAGCGATGTGGACACTGGGGTCTGATGAGATGGGTGCAAATCCCAGCTTTTCTACTTATTAGCTGTGTTACCTTGGGTAAGTTTTCACCCCAAGTCTCTGTTTCCTCATACATAAGATGTACAAACACCTACGCTAGAAGTGAATGAGGTGACCCACACAGACACACAGCATGGTGCCTGGCATGCAGTAACTGCACTATCACTATCAGCCATAGTTGTCAGATTATTTGGTCAAAGAGAATTGATGAGTATGGATCCGTTTAAAAACACATCCATTTGTGGGTCTGGTAAAGAAGTTTCCTGGTGGATTTGGTATCTCTTACCTGACCTTCCAATACCCAGAATTCTTCTTGGGCAGGGCTGTGTTTGATCATATAAAATCTCCTGCTTTCTGGTTTCATCTTGCTTTCGTTGCTATTGTTTTTCCAACACATAGGGCAGAGCACGGAGCCAACTAGCACAATCACCTTCTGCCACTGGAGACGAGTGGAGCACTGCTAGAGCTCTGCTCCTCCTTCCGCCTCTGTCCTGCCTCCTCTCATAACTCCCTCTCCCACTCCTGCCTGTTATGCTTTGTTCACTGCTTACACTTTCCAAAAACTGGATATGAAGAGCAGACACTGTGTGGGTGACCTTCCTTAGGCTTCCTGAGACTGGAGTGTACAGCGCCCTCTAGAGGCGAGAACTGCGGCGGCCTCCTGTGTCCCAACTCTGCGACCTCATGGACTGCAGCCTGCCATGCTCCTCTGTCCATAGGATTTTATTTTTTGGTTGCAGTTTTTTTTTTGTTTGTTTTTGTTTTTTACAGGACAATGGTTATTTTATTTATTTTTTAAATATAAATTTATTTATTTTAATTGGAGGCTACTTACTTTACAATATTGTAGTGGTTTTGCCATACACTGACATGGATCTGCCACGGGTGTACACGTGTGTCCATAGGATTTTCCAGGGAAGAATACTGGAGTGGGTTGCCATCTTCTCCAGGAGATCTTCCCCACCCAGGGACTGGACCCCCAACTCCTGTGTTGGCAGTCAGATTCTTTACCTCTGAGCCTTCTGGGAAGCCTGTTACTGCTTATTCCCTGGGTGGGCGTATCTAGGCATCATCAGCCTCAGATGGAAAACAAAAGGAGGGGATGGCAGGGAGGGTAAAGTGATGAGGGGATAATTTATCTTAGCGTTTTTTGTTTCCCAAAGCCAAGACTCACTTCCTATGCTCCTTGGCTGGGAGAGAGGATAGCAGTGACAACTCGTGGCTGCTCATATGTATGGAACCGCATGGATATTCACACCACAACTCACCTGTGTGATGGAGATAAGAGAATTTTATTAGTTTAGAATTAATTTGGAATTAATGGTTTGTCTTAGCGATGAGTTGTCTTTTTTTGTTTGTTTGTTTTTCTAGAGGATAGCCAGACTGTGAGGAATATTTTATGCATTGTAAGGCTGTCTACCCTCTGCTGAATTGAAGACGAAAAACTTAGAAACCCAGCCCGTTTTAAGAGTTCCCTTCTCCCAGAGGCGGGGAACATCCACGTGTGTAGTGCTTTTGATTAGATCTGCTGTTTCGCCCATGGCAGTTATCCATAAAAACACTCTTTTCCTATATACATCATTCAAGCCTCCATACATGATGCAGTTGCTTCTTTCCTTTTTTTCCCCATCAAAGTCAAACAGGATGGTTTTTTCCCTTAGTAACATCTCCCTCCTTTTTGGCTTCATGCCTGGCTCTTCCCAAGGTGCATGGAAAGAAAGGAAAAAAAGCAGAAATATTTCCTTTTGTTCTTGACTGATTCATGCGCAGAGGGGGAAAAGGAGTGGTTTTCAGTTTGAAACACAGAATGGTGTGCAAACAAATGGTATTCTTGAATCCTTACTTCGTGGCACTGCCCCTTTGGTTGCAGGTTTTTTTTTTTTTCCTATTATTCATCTTTGAATGATGAGCTCCCAGCACATAGTAGGTGTCTGGGAAGTGTAGAATGCAGAATGCTAAGATGCTAGCTCCTAGGCTGTACAGGGACAGTCGTATGTACGCTAAGTACCTATTAATATATATGTAAACTAAACACAACATTAGTGGCTACACTTTGCTTTGAAAGCTTTATTTATGGTGTGCTGTGGCATAAATCAGTCTCAACTTTGCCCAACCTCAAAGAGAAATTACGTAGGAGCAGGAGAATCAAACCTGTGCTTTCTTAATTATAACACTGGTTTGAAAGCCGTTATTGACCTGAAGCATCTCATTTGTTTTTCTGTCTATCCATACATCCACAAGTCTAATATAGTCAAGAGGTCAGATAAGAATACCGGCAGAAATATGGTGTCTTTAATGTGAGTGATAAGAACCTGAGTTGGCATTAATCTTTGCGGCTGGAGTCCATTTTGAGCACCAGCTAGAACCAAACCAGCAGCCAGAGGAGAAAGACTCTTCAGCAAGATGGCTTAGTCAATATCATTATATGCAAAAAGGGATACGCTTTAACACGTGTATGTTATGAAGTGAAGAAAATAAAAGGCAAAAAAAAAAAGCTGTGGAAAACGAGTACCATCTTACATGTTTCTTAAAAGGAAAATTCATTCTGTTCTCCCTGCCAGTGAAGACTTGCTGCCTTAGAGAAAAAGCCGTTAAAAGAACGTATTTGTGTGTGGAACAAGGTCATGCTCTTATTGGCTTTCTGCTGCATGGCATCAATATACCAGATGAGGAGAATCCGTTTCCTTTCACTATAGCCTTGTAGTGTGCACAAGGGCTGCAGCACATATATATTCTCTAATGCTGCCAGTTCCAAAGTACAGAGGAACCCAGAGGCAGGGGGTTCAAAATGAGAGAAGAGCCAAGTGTTTGTTGTAAGAAATAAATACGTTACCTGGACACATTATTACACTTGAGCAATCGGTGATGGTGGTGGGAAAGCACAGGACCTCTGAGGCTATTTCACAGATAAATTCCCAGACGTTCCCCTAATTCTGCTTTCTCTCCTGTCCCGGTCTGTCCAACCACTGCAGCCTGACTAATATTATTAATCGCCTTCATGCTGCTCCTCCTCCTCCTGTTACTAATATGGTAACACTTCATTTATCCAGCATCATCAGGGAGGAGCTGTTCCCCATAACTCTATTTTCCAGCTGACTGAACTCTACTTCTTTGAGCACCCAAATTTAGTTTGTTTTCATCATTTTGAATAGCAATCTTTCTAAAATGTGTTAAACACCTGTTTTCATAAATAGTTCCCATGAGAATGATGTAAGCTTATCTCAGTGATTTGGGAGGCATTTTTATATGTACCAGTTATGCTGTGCTTATAAAACAGGGTGCCCCTAAGGTCCTTACAGGCGACTGGGCTCCCCAGGATTGTTCATTCTAAGTTAGTGCAAATCACTTTACCTTTTTCAGTTTTAACTTCTTAATCTGTAAAAGAGAGATTGGAGTGCCTCCCTTTGTTGGGCTGATGTGAGAATTAGATGAAATAATCTATGTGATGTTAGCATGGTGTGTGGCACATAGAAAGTGTCCAATAAATGTGAGCCATCCTCATTCTAAGTGAGGAATTAAAGCAGTCATAACCACAATAGTGCAATAGACATGAAATTGGCACATGTGCATAGAACACTTTATATAAAGACTTTTGACAAATAATTTTCTCCAACACAATTTAATATAGTTTACTCATGCCCGGGCGGTGCTGTCCAAGCTGATCAGGGGAGGATATAAATCCATGGAAGCATGAGAGTGGGGCAGCTTCCCTCCTTTCTCTTCCAGAACCTTTCCTCAAGTACTTGTCCATTGTCTTTTGCCAGTTTAAGCTGAATGTTCCTCAGGAGAGCTTCCTTCCTCTTCTGATCCAACCTGCATTATCCGCATCCCCTCAGCTTCGCGTGCAGTTTGTCCTGTGGCAGTTTCCCCCAGCAGGCTGGCTGCTTTGTGAGGTGTTCTTCAGTTCAGTCGCTCAGGCATGTCTGAGGTGAGTATGGGCTTAATCAAGTCAAGGCATCTAAAAGCCCATTCAAATCACCCAGCATCCTTCTGGACATGCTGGTCTGAGATGCATAGAATGTAAGATGAGGAGCGATTTGTAATTCACCCATGTGGGAGGGGAAAGCCGAGTCTGACACGCACAGGGTTCCACGGGAGCAGAAGAGGAGTGGGCACTATGGCTCTGCAGGATGGCCCCTCTCCAACCACATGATGGAGGTCACACTGGGCTTTATTCAGCCCTGCATTCATCTGCTTTTGTCCTCTTGGAGGCGTTTTGCTCCTTTCACTTAATGTCCAGTCCTCACTCCTGAACCATTTCACAGACTACTGGCCTTGATGCACAATTGGTGGTTGAAGCTGACTCTCTCCAGAAGTGAAGTTCAGTTTTCTTAACTTCCAACTAGAATCTGCATTTAGTCATCACCGGAGCCTCTGCATTCCATTCACTCTGCCAACAGCCAGGGGCAAAGGTCTGGTTTTGTTTCCAGCAATGCCCCCCTCCTCTCCGCTCCCCTGCGGGGCTCCTCCCATTAACTGCCCTTTTGTTGCTGAGAGATATCCTTGTTCTGCAGAGCAGAGGTGGTGACACGCAGCTGCGCAGGGCAGCGGTCCCCCTCTCCACCTCTCTAAGGGATGTGGCCTTCCTGGGTTGTGTCACTACAGCTTTGCAATGGGAAAATAGCTATGAGAACAACAATTTTACTAATAACTAACAATGAGAGAAGGCTTTCTTTCACATTTTGTATTACATAATAAATGTGATCCTGAAAAGTATATAATTGAATGGTGTAAACAGAATCATGTTGACAGGAATTAGGCCAGTTGTTCACAATCTCATTCAGGCGGCAGGGTACCTGGAAGTCTTGAAATGCTTTCCAGTACAAACTCATGATAAAGGACATATTCAGTAATATCCTATGATCCAGGCACAATTTTACCAGCAGGAGGTATGAACTACCTCCTTTTATATTGTCATATAAGTACAATATAAAATCATGAGCATAAAATCCTCAAAGAAGAGCAGGCTATCAAATGTGACACAATTAGTTCTTTCTGAGTCTTTTCCTTAATGGTTTTTGGTCCATGTTTATTTGCCTTGCTGTCAACTCACCCTCAAGAGCAGATTAGTGGTACAACCATTAGAAGTGTAAGAAAAATACAGGGTAGACAAAAGTAAAATGGTTAAAAAATTGCATTCAGTAGTCTGTTTTTCTATGCATTGGGAATTATGCCATTAATTTTTTTTTTTTTTCAGTTTTAGTGGCCAAAACAGTTTTGTTCAATAGGCAGTGCTTTTTGTTTTGTTTTAAATGGTTTTGTTTGTAGGCAGTGCTATGTAGCACCTTGTTTTGGAAATTTCTCACTGCAAAGAATCTTTTTGTAAACTGAATATTAATTTTGTAATGTAAACTATATTCTCTGATTTTTCAGTTTTGTAAGTCTGAATATGTGCATGCATGCTTCTCCCTTAATTCATAACATCAGAGAGGACAGTTACTTATAAAGTAACTGCTAACTCTGAGATATAGTTCAATTTACTTAGTTATAGTAGAATACCAATTTAAGGAATGTAATACAATGAAAGTACAATATGTGTCCCCCAAAGCTACCAACTACTCAAATTAGAATCACCTGGGGTATTTTATGAAAAAAAGCAGATTCCCGGGACAAACATGGGGCCTGCTGAGTCAGAATCTTTGGAGTGAGGTCTAGGAACCTGAATTTTAAGCAGTATTTTATATGATTCTTACATATATTAACACTTAAGAATGACTGGTATAGTATTTGAGAAGGCAGTCTCTGGAGTCAAACTTTGCCTCTTTCATTTACTTGGCCTCTGGTAGTTATTTGAGCCTTGGTTTCTTCTTCTGTAAAATCAGGAATAGTAGGAATATCTACTTCCTAGGGCTGCTGGGAGGATGAAATGACATAATGTATTAAATCACTTGTGCAGAGTGTTTGGCTCAAAACAGGGACTTAATTAATGTTGTTAATGGCCTAGACTGTAGTTCTTAATACTGACTTAAGACCCCTTTCAGTCAGGCAGACATTTTGCTCCAGCGTGTAGCTGCACAACGTGCACCGTCAATACACACATTCTAAGCTGTGTGTGGAGGTGTCCGGCTGTGGTAACATGGCTCCTGGAGGAATCATTTTATTGGCTGCCCCACAGTGGCTAACTGGGTATGAATAGGTTCATGGGAACAGGGTTCCCCCAAGTCTATGATCTAGGTGCTGGCTGAGCTTCCACAGTGGAGGGTCCCACTAGCAAAGGTCTGCAGTGTGTTTGTTCTTGTGGTGTTTCATCCTGTAAACAGACAGTTTCAATGAAAGGCAGCAGCAAAGGGAGAAGTGAGTAGGATAAGGAGCTGGCAGCTCACAGTGGTGGATGTTGATAATGTCCCTGCCTCCCTCCCTCCCTTCTTCCTACAAAATCTCTACATTCCCTCTCCCTTTAAAAAACAAGACACTTTTTTTTTTTTACAGTAAAGGATAAAGTTCCTCTGCTTCAGTCTTGCCTATTTTATTAGGTATTCATTGCTTTAAATCTTTACATAGATCAGGTATTCACTGACTTTTAAAAGTGAAATCTGTCCTTGATTCTAAATATTCTATTGTTTTCCTTCAATAACAGGCCAAGTGCTTGCTACAATTAACACGTCACCTCGCCCAATGTGATTTTTACATTTACTTCCCCTCAAACCCACATCATTTCCTGCCACTTCTCATAAGGCAGTCAAACTGGTAACTATACTCTGATACTATTTACCAACTACCAGATAGATGCCCTGACAAATGATTACTGAAAATAGAAACTAACAACAGGAAAGGATTTTATTTCATTTTCAGGCTCTTCAGACCCTTTGTCTCCACGTGAAAGTTGCTAAGTTGTGTCTGATTCTTTGCAACTCCATGGACTATACATAATCCATGGAATTCTCTACACCAGAATACTGGAGTGGGTAGCCTTTCCCTTCTCTAGGGGATCTTCCTAACCCAGGGATGGAACACGGGTCTCCCGCATTTCAGGTGGATTCTCTACCAGCTGAGCCACATGAAAAGTCCAAGAATACTGGAGTGGGTATCCTATCCCTTCTCCAGCAGATCTTCCTGACCCAGGAATCGAACCAGGGTCTCCTGCATTGCAGGTGGATTCTTTACCAACTGAGCTTTTTCTTTCAGTTCTGTGCCTCTGTATGTGACCTCTTATGCTCTGACACTGAATTAAATGTGGGCACCAAATGTCATCTGATATTAAATATTAATAGATTAATAGATTCTTACTGGCTTTTTTTTTGTGTGTGTGGTGATAAAAACAAAAGTTTTGATCCTTCTTTACACACCCGAAGGCTCAAGTGGATTCAATCCACTTTGGGGATCATTGTTTTAGAACAGAGGTTGGAAAAATACTGCCTGTTTTTATAAATGCAGTGTTATTAAACACAGCCACCTTGTTTGTCTATGTATTGTCTCTGGTGGCTTTTGTGCCACAGTGGCAGAGTTGAGCAACTGTAACAGAGATGGTATGACCTTTAAAACCTGAACTAGGTACTGTCTGGCTCCTTACAGAAAAAGACTGCCACCTTTGCTTTAGAAAATGGATGGCACTTGAGGGATCCCAGGAGTTTAGTGTATGGTGTGTTCTCAATTCATTGTTCACTAGGACAGGGGCAATATGAAGTATAAAAGACATCCATGGACTTCTGGGAGAATACATCTCTATGTTTATCCGTGGCGGTATAATTCTGGCTGAAGCTCAAGGCTTGGCTTTGATTCTCCCAAACAGACTGTATCCTGGAACTCAGTTACAATTTGAACTTTAAGTGGACCAATGGTACTCTGGCAATGCAAATGACCAGGTGTATGTACCATGGAATCTTATCTGCTGCATTTGACAGGAAACATTATTGGTCTTTCTTGCTATCAAGTCTATCCTAAATGACACAAGAGGCTTTTGCTCCTTCCTTGTCTCAGAGCCTGTTTGTCCTCAGATTCCTCTTCTCCTAGATCTTAGTGTGGCTGGTGCCTTCTTGTCCACGGTCTGGCTAACTGCCGCCTCTTTAGAAAGACCTTTTCTGGATATGCCATCTTAGGTGACCCCACTGACACTCCCCATTGCTCTCTATGTTATTATTCTGTATTAATTTTTCATTATGCTTATCAAAATGTCTGAAATTATATTTATGCGTAATTATGGTCTTCTAAACAACAAACTATGAGACTGCAAGAATCAGAGGAAGAACCTTTCCTGTCTTATTCATAATTCTGTCTCTAGGCCTTAGAACAGTGCCTGTCCTTAGAACAAAGCCTGACTACTTGAAAGTGAACCTAAATGGCCACTGATAGAGGAAGTGATAAAGAAGATGTGGTATATACATAGGCAATGGAATTTTACTCAGCCATAAAAAATAATGAAATAACGCCATCTGCCGCAACATGGGTGGACCTAGAGATTGTCATACTGAGTGAAGTCAAACAGAGAAAGGTAAGTATCACATAGTATCTCTTATATGTGGAATTAAAAAAATGACACTATGAACTTATTTTCAAAACAGAAACAGACTCACAGACTTATAGAACAAACTTATGGTTACCAGGGGGTAAGGGTGGTGGGGAAGATAGTTAGGGTCAGTGGATTAATCTCCAAAATATACAAGCAGCTCAGTGCAGCTAGATATCAGAAAAACAAACAACACAATAAAAAAATGGGTGGAGGACCTAAACAGACATTTCTCCAAAGAAAACATACAGATGGCCAACAAACACGAGAAGATGCTCAACACTGCTCCTAATTAGAGAAACGCAAATCAAAACTCCTACGAGTTATCACCTCATACCAATCAGAATGGCCACCATCAAAAAATCTACAAACAATAAATACTGAAGAGGAACCTTCTTGCACTGCTGGTGGGAATGTAATCTGATATAGTCACTATGGAGAACAGTCTAGAGATTGCTTAAAAAACCAGGAATAAAACTACCATATGCCCCAGCAATCCTACTACTGGGCATATATCCTGAGAAAGCCATAATTGAAAAAGACTTACATAACCCAATGTTCACTGCAGCTGTATTTACAACAGCCAGGACATAGAAGCAACCTATACATCCGCTGCCGAATTAACAGTATATGTCTTTTTATGATTGACTTATTTTACTTAGCATAATGTCCTCCAGTTTCATCCCTACTATAGCATATGGCAGAATTTCCTTCCTTTTTAAAAACTGACTCATATTCTTTGTAGGTATATACCGTATCTTATTTATCCATTCATCTGCTGATGGACATCTAAATTGCTTCCACATTTTGGTTATTGTGAATAATGCTGCCATGAATATGGGTGTACAATTATCCTTTCACGCCCTGTTTACAATACCTTAGGATAAATACCAAGAAATGGAATTGCTGTACTAGTGTCTGAATGAATTTTTCATTTGGGATTCTCTCACCAGGAAAACAGTGCAGATTTGTACAGAAGGTCCCTGGTTTCAACTTCCTAAGAGTACCTTTCCTACCAACTGCCCTAAGCTGATGGCAGTCTTCTTTGCTGAACCCCTAAACTGACGTTCTGAGTTTCTAAATTCACTGTCACAATCCAGGCAAAGCATCATGACTCCTAGTTTTGTACAGGAACTTAGTTTTTGCTCCCTGCCTTGCCTGGGCCCAAGGTTTTGTCTCCTGTTCCAAGGCAGGAATTTAAATGCAAGTCCCCAGCCTACAAGTCTGTATCCTGTCATGTGTTTGGCTTCAGTTCCCACTCATTCCATTTTCTTTGAGTTGTTCTTCATATCTGACATCTGGGGATTTCCTTTCCTTGGTTTTGAGTTTGGCTATGCATTAAAAAAAACAGCTTATCCAGCATTTTCATGTGTTTGGAGTGTGCGTGTGTCATTTTAGGCCAGCTTGGCCTGTGGTGCCAATAGAGATTTATTTATTTATTCAGTATTTTTTGAGCATTTGTGGTTTGCACAATGATAGGCTCAAACTGGGAGAAGGAAATGGCAACCAACTCCAGTATTCTTGCCTGGAGAATCCCAGGGACAGAGGAGCCCGGTGGGCTGCCGTCTATGGGGTTGCATAGAGTCAAACACGACTAAAGCGACTTGGCAGCAGCAAGCTCAAAATGACTAAATAGTAAATTTTCTGAACTCCTGCAGCTGGGAAATAAATTTAATCAAAATACACATAATGCAAGATATGGACATTGCCGTTCAACTGGGGCAATGGAATCCATTTTTAGCTTGGACCCCAAACGAAGAGGTTCTCTTTCTGCCAAAGCTGGAAAATCAGCTCCTCCTAAAGCTGCACCATTATGGAGCAGTTAGGGCCAGAGTGGGAGTGCAGTGGCCTGCCACTGGAAGTTGACAACAACAATTGAGAGTCATCACTGAAGCTGATCCACTTACAACTACACAAGAAGTTGCCGAAGAACTCAATGTCAACCATTCTACGGTCATTTGGCATTTGAAGCAAACTGGAAAGGTGAAAAAGTTCAGTATGTGGGTGCCTCACAAGCTGACTGCAATTCAAAAAAAAATCATCATTTTGAGGTGTCATCTTCTCTTATTCTATGCAACAATGATGAACTATTTCTCAATCAGATTCTGACATGCAACAAAAAGTGGATTGTGTACAAGTGGCAATGACCAGCTCAGTGGCTGGAGAAATAAGAAGCTCCGAAGCACTTCTCAAAGCCAAATCTGCACCAAAAAAAAAGGACATGGTCACTGTTTGGTGGTCTGCTGCTGCTCTGATCCACTACAGCTTTCTGAGTCCCAGTGAAACCATTACATCTAAGAAGTATGCTCAGCAAATCGCTGAGATGCACCAAAAACTGCAATGCTTACAGCTGGCATTGGTCAACAGA
The DNA here is from genome assembly GCF_054371585.1 of Giraffa tippelskirchi. Lineage (NCBI taxonomy): Eukaryota > Metazoa > Chordata > Mammalia > Artiodactyla > Giraffidae > Giraffa > Giraffa tippelskirchi. Next base: position 156,116,667 of record NC_137283.1, on the reverse strand, counting down.
AAGGGCCCAATTCTTCTCCATGACAATGGCCGACTGCATGTCGCACAATCAATGTTTCAAAAGTTGAACGAACTGGGCTACAAAGTTTTGCCTCATCCACCATATTGACCTGATCTCTCACCAACTGACTACCACTTCCTCAAGCATTTCAACAACTTTTTGCAGGGAAAAAGCTTCTACAACCAGCAGGATGCAGAAAATACTTTCCAAGAGTTCACTGAGTTCCTGAAGCACAGATTTTTATGCTACAGGAATAAGCAAACTTAATTCTCGTTGGCAAAAATCTGTCGATTGTAATGGTTCCTATTTTGATTAACAAAGATGTGCTTAAGCCTAGTCATAATGATTTAAAATTCATGGTTTAAAACCATAATTATGTTTGCACCAACCTAATATATTGAAGGATAGTCCAAGCTGTGGAGAGGTGGCATTGTTAATCAGTATATAAATACACATGTAACAAACTAATCTGCAAAGACTACGAATTTTCTGCAAATAGGAATAAGGCAATAAAACAAAGAAGAGTCTACCCCTGAGCAACTTAACATGGGAAAGGAACTGTATTGGATACATAGCAGAGGATTAGCAGAGTTTGGAAAATACAATGAAAAGGGAAATGTGGACAGGGGGAGATCCTTTTATTAATCATTGTTTTTATTATTATTATTAATATTACCTGTATTGGTTAAACGTTTCAACAATCCTTTATTAAGGAGTGATTAGAAGTTTATACAAGAGCATTACTATAAAAGCATTTCTAGTTTACTTTATATAATGTTGTCTAAATTAGCTGAATAGTAAAATATGCATGATACTCATTTTATTTTTGCTTTAACCACAATTTACATTTCTGTGCTTTATATACAGGCATACCTTGTTTTGTCATGTTTTACTTTACTGTGTCTCACAGATACTGTGTTTTTTACAAATTGAAGGTTTGTGGCAATCCTGCATTGTCAGATGACTATTAGCATTTTTTTCTTAGCAATAAAGTATTTCTCAATTAAGGTACGCACACTGGCTTTTGCTGGACACAATGTTATTGCACACTGTATAGACTATAGTATAGTGTAAATGGGATTTCTGGGTGGCTCAGTGTTAAAGAATCTGCCTGCCAATGCAGGAGATGCAGGTTCGATCCCTGGGTCAGGAAGATCGCCTAGAGAAGGAAATGGCAACCCACTCCAGTATTCTTGCCTGGGAAATCTCATGGACAGAGGAGCCTGGTGGGCTACAGTCCACTGGGAGCAAAACAGTTGGACACAACTGAGTGACTAAACAACATCAACAACATAGTGTAAACATTATATACCAAAAAATTCATGTGGCTTGGTTTGCTGTGACATTTGCTTTATCTCTGTAGTCTAGAACTGTACCTGTAATCTCTCTGAGCTATGGCTATAATGTTCTGAATTAAAGAGCACTTTTAGGTATTGTACTTTTAGGTATTGTACTTTAAGGTATAAGACCCTGATGCTGGTAAAAATTGAAGGTAGGAGAAGGGGATGACAGGGGCTGAGATGGTTGGATGGCATCACTGACTTGATGGACGTGAGTTTGGGCAAGCTCTGGGAGTTGGTGATGGACAGGGAAGCCTGGTGTACTGTGGTCTATGGGGTCACAAAGAGTCAGAGACAACTGAGCGACTGAACTGAACTTTAGGTATTGCAGTAGGTAGATACTTGAACTAAGAGGGTCTTATCCAATTTTGAAGCCTCGGTTCTGATGCTGAGAGTATGCAAAACCAGGAAAGAAGCCATTTCATAGAACATTACTTAACAAGCTTGCTTCAGTGTATATAATAATAATTCACACAACAACTCAGTGAGTTAGATATCATTTCCACTCCCCACTTTCAGATGAGAGGTTAATTAGAAAGAGTATTTGCCCGAGATTATACCAGTAAGTGAAGGAGTTTATTTGGCCATAGAAGAATGCTGCTGCTGCTGCTGCTAAGTTGCTTCAGTCGTGTCCAATTCTGTGTGACCCCATAGACGGCAGCCCACCAGGCCCCCTCATCCCTGGGATTCTCCAGGCAAGAACACTGGAGTGGGTTGCCATTTCCTTCTCCAATGCATGAAAGTGAAAAGTGAAAGTGAAAGTGAAGTTGCTCAGTCGTGTCCGACTCTTAGCGACCCCCTGGACTGCAGCCTACTAGGCTCCTCTGTCCATGGGATTTTCCAGGCAAGAGTACTGGAGTGGGATGCCACTGCCTTCTCTGCATAGAAGAATGAGTAGGATGTTTTTCCCTAAGATATTCTATCATCAATGGGTGTTGAATATGTTCAAAAGATTTTTCTGCATTGGTACAATTATGTGACTTTTCTTCTTTAGTTTGATATGATGGATTACATTGACTGATTTTTGAATATTGAACCAGCCTTGCATTCCTAAGATAAACCCCACTTGGTCATGGTATATGCAATTTTTAAATATACTGCAGAGTTCTATTTGTTAGTATTTTATTAATGATTTTTATATCTATTTTCAGGAAGGATACTGGTCTGCAGCTTTCTTTTGTGGTAGTGCTTTTTTTTCTCATTTTAGTATTAGGGTAACAATAGTTTCATAAGATAAACTGAGAAGTGCTCCTTCCTCTTCTATTTTCTGGAAGAGATTGTGTAAAATTGGTGTTAATTCTTATTTAAATGTTTAGCATAATTCTTTAATGAAATCATCTGGGCCAAAACTAATTTTGGGTGAATTGTGACGGTGTTTTTTTTTTTGCAGAAGTGGTCCGTTTAAGTTTTTAAATTTATGTACGTAGAGTTGTATTCCTTTGTTGAGGTTTTCTATTTTTTCAAGCGTGATTATAATTGTTTGTTGAAGCACTTTTGTCATGGCTGCTTTAAAATCATTGTCAGATAATTCAACATCTCTGTCATCTCGGTGTTAACATTTATAGATTGTCCTTTTTCATTCAGTTTGAGATCATCCTGATTTTTGGGATGATGGGTTATTTTCAGTTGAAAGCTGGGCATATTTGTATTATGCTATGAGATTCTGGACATAAATGTTTAAACTTTTGGTGTTTGCTGGCTTTCTCTGCACTGCTGTGGCAAGGGAAGTTGGGTGCATTGCCTCAATACTGTTGGGCAGAGGTGGGAGTTCTGGTTTCCCACATGATTTCTACTCACACCACTTCATGGGCAAAGTGGTGGGGAGTTTGATTATCAGTTGATGGGGATGAATGTCCTGACTCCTTATTTGGTCTTCCCTGATTGCTCCCTAATGAGAGCACTGGATTCCTTCTTACAGCCTCTTGAAGGTGGAGGTCTAGGCTCCCACTCAACCTTTGCTGGTGTGAATGGGGCCATAGTTTTATCTGTGGTGTTTGGAGTAGAGAGGTCACTGTTTAAATGTTTTCTGTCTTGTTAAGCTGCCTGTTTCCTGGTCCTTTGGTTTGAGAGGGGAGGCTTTTGTTGGGACTTTTTTGGTTAGCATCTACTGGCATTTCAGGGTTGCCAGCTTTTCTAGTTTCAAGTCTATAATATATGAGACAAAAATAAAACTCAGGGAATTAACCATGGTCTGGATTCTCAAGTCCCAAGGTCCTAAGTCAGTCTGTCTCCTTCCCTCCACTTTTCAGTCTCTGAGTTTGATTTATATATGTACATATGATATGTGATGGTAGTTTAGTCGCTAAGTTTTGTCTGATTCTTGCAATCCTATGGCCTGCAGCCTGCCAGGCTCCTCTGTCATGGGATTTCGCAGGCAAGAATATTGGAATGGGTTGCCATTTATATTGTTTGTTCATTTATTATGTAAGTGTTATATTACATATAATTATTATATAAATGTAATAAAAATATTATATACAGTATAAGTAAATATAAATGATATTATATAAAAATATATTTATATAATGAATATGATATATAAATATAGTATTTATATAATAAATGAATAAACAATATATAATGACTATATTAATAATAACTACATATTTACTAGATTATATATATATTGCTGTTCAGACTTTTCAGTTGTAATTTTAAGAGGAATATAAAAAGTACATCTACTCTTTCCCGGTGGGTAATATAATTTTTTAAGGATTAAACTAGGTGTGTTATTTGTCTGATTATTAAAATACTATATAGTTATTAAATTCCTGATAATACAGAAAGGCTGAAGTTGAAAGTAATAATTGGGCTGGGTAAGATTGTGAAGTATGGTAAAGGAAGAAAACATACTACAGGGCAGGGATATGGGATTAGCAGAGGTTCATTTCACTACAACTTCAGAAACTTTCCACATTTTTCCCTGTAACTAAATTTTTCAATTTTAAAAAGAAAGATGAATACAGAGGGACTTAAGAAAAATTTAAGACGACTTGGGACATGCCGAATTGGATTTACAAGGTGAATAAATCAGGGTGTGACGCTGAGTTTTACTCTGAATCACACAAAACTTAGGCATTCATGTATTATATAACATCAACTTGGAATATTTTCACTTGATAACCACTTTGGGATTCTTGGCATAAATATAATTTATGTAAAAAAGTACAGTAAACCCTCGTTTAGAAAGTTCTTGGCTATCATAGATTATATTACACTTGATTGTTGATCAAATCACTTCCCATGCATACTGCCTGATATATGACTAGAATAAAGCAACCTATGAAGGAAACATTTTTCTTGCATTCTGACATCAATGTCATAATAGGATTCTACTGAATTATTAGTGAGAAAACATTTTCAATGAGATATCTGGCCCTGGATGCAAAGTGCAGTGAGGCATTGATGTTTTCACATTAGCATCATCACGCTGAGTGTTACTGTAATGTCATTCTCATGTCACACAACATTGGGACCAAAATGAGTTTTTCCTAAAAGAGGCCTCTTTTACAAGGTAGCCCCAGCCATTTCCCACTACTTTTCTCGTGCTTCTGTTTCAGTAGACATTTCCTTATCTTGTTTGATCTCCCTGCAAGAAATAACTACAACCCGCAACATGAATTACAATTTTAACTATTGTAAAGTGGTTATTTAAAAACCAAAATGTATGTTTTTGATAGGCAAGTTTAAGGCGGGGAAGAGCAGACAGCCCAGTCATCAAAGACTAAAAATCTATACTAATCTTAAAAGCAAAACACAGCACAGGATTTCTTGTCTATTTTTTCTACAAAAGAAGGCCATTGAACTTCCGTTCCTGGCCATGTCAGCAGTGATGCTCCCCCCACCCACCCACAATTTTTTTTCCCGGAGCATTGATTGTTGACTTCCCCTGACACCCCATCACAACCCATTAGTACTGAAAACTGACAAGCCCAGCTGCAACAGCAAAAAGGCAAGTTTGAAAGAAAATATCTAAAGCACAAGCTAAGCTCAGCTATTAGGACCCACACCAGCCCCAGATGCAACAATTCCCTCCCCTCATCCCCATGGCACCTTTGTGAAGGTCAGCAAAATCAGCAGATTTTCTTTAATCCAGACTCCAAGGTCTGGAGGAAATGATGAAGAGTATCGCTTTATTTTTACTTTCATTTTCAAAGGAATTTGGGTTAAGGAATATGAAAACAGAGTCAGCTCAAGCGCTTTTGCTGATAATGCCAATACACATTATGTCTCTTTTCAGACCCAAGCGTTTTGGATGTTAGTGGCTCAGCAGTCCTGGGCTCCTGAAGGCCACACTTGAAACCCTGGTAGCTTCTTAAGTTATGAGCCCCCCTCCCCCATTTTTTTTAACTCGTCAGAGTTATATGGTGTCTGTGTCCCCAGAGTTACAGTAATGGCAATAGCAAGCATTCTGTGTGATTGTACAGTTGATTGCCCAGGGGAAAAAAGTGACAACTCCAGATTTCCAATAGACCTTGTATTTGCAGAGAGACAAGTTCAAGCAAGGGCAGCCAACTTGTCAAAATCTTAAGAGCCAAAACACAAGCTGAATCTAACTTTAGTTAAAAAGGCTAGATGCAAGTTTTGTACTGTCAAAGCCCTGGAGATGGACTAACTGAACAAATAGTGGCCATCACCCATCTAGGTGAAAAATCCAGTGGCAGATGGTCACTGAGTCAAGAAAAGAATAGAGCCAAGGCAACCCGCACTGAGCTGGGTACCACCTGCGGAGAGGGCCAGCATGCAATGACCAAGTCTGGGTCAGCAATGATCCCCTAGCTATTAGGATCTGCCCCAGGAACGGGGCACCTGAAAGCACTTATTTAGCACCATTCTTGCTGGGTGTGGATAGCTTTGGAGGAGAAAACAAGAACGGGTCCTTTTAAGTGAGCTTCATGGTCTCCACCAAGCCTGGTGTGCTGGGGACTGACCCACTTCGCCCATCATCTCTGATCACGTTTTGGGTCTGAGCCGGTGCTGAGGTATTTCGTGCCAGTCCAGACCTGGAAAAGTCTGGAGCAGCCAGCCCCGCGGTCCTGTGGTTCAGCCAGATCTGCATGACCACCGCCCTGACATCCTGGGGTGGGGAGGGGGGCTATGGAGGCTCCCTGGATTCTTCCTATCCGCCCTTCACACCCTCTCCTCACCTGCTCTGGCTGAAATCCCAGCGCTCCTAGGTTTCTCAGTTCGTCCGTTCGACAGCTGGACGCTGGGCCAGTCCGTGGGAGCCATTCAGGGAGGGCCACGCGACCTGCCGAAGCCTGACCTGGACGCGGGGCACTGTCTGGTGCCTGTTCAGCGTCTGACCCGTGGACCCGAGGAGCGACAGCTTCGTCGCAGCCTTCAGTTCTGAACCAGTCCTTTCGTCGGCCGGAGGCTTTGAGGAGACTGGCTGTGCTGTCTTTGTTTCTCGAACTATGGCCTTGTGCCTGTTAACGAACACCCGGCGAGGGCCTCGGCGCCCAGGCTCTCATCCGCCACAAGCACCTCAAGTCTCGGCCTGCTCTGCCCAGCTTCGCGCCATCAGCCTCACCGGACCACCACCAGCCTCTCTGTTTCCAGCTGCACTATCTTCTCGCGCGATTTTCTTGCATGGCCTTCTCGCGTGATGTTCTCGCGCTGTCTCCAGTCTCGTGGTCTTCTTCTCGCGCTGTTTCCTTCCTTGCCACCTGCAGGTGTACTTGAACTTCCGGGAATCATCTCTTGTTCGGTGACTAAGGTAAACCTTTGGGTCGACTGGGGTCCACATCTTTGGCTGAAAGCAGGTTACGTAGCTTTGATGAAAGACACCTGCTGGTTTGGGTCCATCTTTGGTGCTTGGCCTGGAGTGCCAGCTCTTCACTTAACCACTCGTGACTTTGGCTTCCTGTGCTGACCCCGGCCCTTTGCCCCCGAGAGGATGACCTTGATCTGGTACATCCGGGATACTCTTGCATTCGATATTTCTAGAAGTTATTCTGTGTATTACTTGGCTGAACTACACCAGTCCTGAAGTGTCTGAGTATCTGGTTTTCCTTCCCAGCGGCGGGTGGGAGAGCGGGGGAGGGAAAGGGGAGTAGGAGGTGGGTGTTTTACCTGGGGTTGAAGGTTTGAGGATAGAGGGAAACACCGGGATCAGATGCTGCGAGAAGTCTGAGGTAGAACTAGAATGGTGGGTACAAAATGGGCCAGGAAAGCAAGCAGACTGTGACTGTGGATTGGGAACTGGGGCGGATCCCCAAAGAATGCTCGGAGAACCACTGCAAGATGGGTGTGCAGATGCAGTCATGGAAGAAATTGTGTGGAGGGTGATCCGATTGAAATCCAGAGGTGGGCTGTCAGAGCCTCTGACTGTTATTTTACATTCTCCAGCCCTTGTTTTTGTGAGTGAGGCAGATCTATTAAAGCTGCTGTGATATGGCAGATATTGGCTCATCATCAATAAATATTTATTAAGTACCCCTGCCTACAATCCTCTGAGTCCTTGCAAGGTTGGAGAGCTGAGGTTCAGACAGGAGTCTGAAGTGGAGATGGGGGATGGGTGTTAGTAGGTGCCTATAGGATCGTGAATTTTCAGGGCCTTTTGATGAAAAATTCCATGTTATTATTTCAAAGAAGTAGTGACAAAAAAGTAGGGAGGGGGACAATAGTAATCATGTGCTTACTGCCTGTTGTGCAGTGAGCCTCTCTCTCTAATGTATGTGTGTGTGTGTGTGTGTGTTAATGCCTTATTGGTGAACAAGTATTAATAAAGTTCCAAGATTTAACTTTTGTAGATTTCCTGCTAGTTCCTTCCCAGACTCCATAATGATTCTTCCCTGTTTAAGAAGTACCAAAGCTAAGTTTTACTAACAAAAATGCAAACTACAAATGATTAAGATTATCTTGAGATAGACCTCTTGCTCATCCACTTAGTCAGGTCTGAGATACACAAGACTATCTTGAGAGGGAATTTGTAATTTATATTGGAGACATGAGGAAACACCTTAAAAAACTATTATGTAAGCTTTTTCATAAAAATGGAAAGAATAACTCTAGTTTCCTTGGGTTGATTCTTTAGTGAAATAATTTGGTAATGATCAAGGTATACATTTAGAATAGTGGTTGAAAAAGATCAAATTTTCATCTTTACTCTTTGGTGTAGTTTTTTCAGGTTTTTACTGAGGAAAAGAAAAGTTGTATGTTAAGAAATGGACTCATAGTGAATGTTTATGTATATGAGTGTGTGCAAAAAGCAGAAAGAAGCAGGGTAGAAGAGGAAAGAAGGAAATTAAACATTATTTCAAATAATAAACTAATGAAACCTGGTACAGCATTTCCCCTAACTCTGAATTAACATAAGACCTTCCCCTAGATGTAGCAAATGGTAGATAAATTATGATTAGCAGACTTGGGTGGGGGTTACATAGCAGGGTTTCTCTGCTTACCTGGGGGAATGTCATAGATTTCTATAATAAAAAAAGCCATTATAATTGAAGGTGTTTTAACTTAAAATGTTCTTCTAGGTACTTAGTAGACTTATGTGTGAGTCCTCATAAGCCTGCCTAAGAAAATATGAGACAAACAAGCTGCCTTGAAATTTGGAAATGCTGCAGAGGTTGACTGGTACAGTCATGTAGAAATGTGTCATCTGAGAAGCCAACATCACAGTCCAATACAGAGGCAGTGATGCCTAATTATTTGTGATAAGCAAAGGGCCAAATTCAGAAATGTACAGCTTTGGTCTGAGCACCTAGCATGTTTTTATTATGTTCTGTCTCTACCCAGCAGCCTACTTCTAACCTAAGTTACTGTAAAAGTCACATCTTAGCACAGTGAGCCTGGGTCTGCAGCCGTTTGCTGCAGGCTGAGTTTGGCTCCCCACCTGGAGCCGGACACTCAGGTCCTGTTTATCCTGTGAGGTCACAGTCCCCTGCCTGGTGCCAGGTGATTTTTCATTATGCAGTAAAACACTTCCCAGCAGGCTGTTTTCATTACAGCAACAGGAGAGTCTCTTGATTTCTTTTCATCATGTCATGCACCATAGACCTTGAAGGGACTCAACTGCCTCATGGTCACTCTAAAGCTCTTTTGTGATTACAGCCTTGGCCCCACCTCCAGTTGCCCTCCTGTGACCCTAGACCTGGCTCATCAGCTCCACAGTGTCCCTGCCACGTTTCCCCATGAATGTCACTGTGTCCAGCCTCCTGGTTGTCATGCTTTGCCATTGTAATAATACTAAGTGCTATGCCTGTTAAGTACCTATCCTCTATGGGATGGACACTGGGCAAGTTGCTATTAAATCCTAAAAGTAAAATTGTGAGGTCATGAGGGCAGAGGCTATAGTGCTATGTGCAAGGACATCCCAGTGTGTGGCAGAGCCAGGATGGACCCAGGGGTCTCTCAAGTCCCACATATAACTTACATTCCCCTATTACTGTCTTTCCAAACATCAGGCCTTTCTTGCTCCTATCCTCAGAATAGTGTCACATCTCCTCAGTGCTGCTTGAAATCTACGAACAGTCAGACTTATTTCCCCCTTAACCTCCCTGAACACTTTAGCATTTCAGTTTCTATAAACACTATTTAACGCCTATTGCTTTCTCAATGACAGTATGCAGTAGTGACCCTTTTAAATCAACCACATAGCATTTGTCTTATGAGAGTATGCAGTAGTGACCCTTTTAAATCAACCACATAGCATTTGTCTTTGGCTCATTATAAGATACTTGTTAGGCCTGATTTGTAGTTTAAGAGACAAATGGTGGCTGGTAAAATTTTCAGATGGGCGCACTAGCTGAAGTTTTTAATGGATTTCAAACCAAGTTTGCACATGACCAGAGGTTATGGAAATATATTAAAGTTTACAGATCAAAAATTATCTCCACCTGTGGTGAATTATATACATAAATTATCAGTATATAAATATACACGTAATATATGTGTTTATCTATATAGACATATAGGTATAGATATCTCCATATAGTTCAGTTCAGTTGCTCAGTCGTGTCCAACTCTTTGCGACCCCATGAATCGCAGCATGCCAGGCCTCCCTGTCCATCACCAACTCCCGGAGTTTACCCAAACTCATGTCCATCGAGTCGGTGATGCCATCCAGCCATCTGATCCTCTGTCGTCCCCTTCTCCTCCTGCCCCCAATCCTTCCCAGCATCAGGATCTTTTCCAGTGAGTCAACTCTTTGCATGAGGTGGCCAAAGTATTGCAGTTTCAGCTTCAACATCAGTCCTTCCAATGAACACCCAAACTGATCTCTTTTAGGATGGACTGGTTGAATCTCCTTGCAGTCCAACGGACTCTCAAGAGTCTTCTCCAACACCACAGTTCAAAAGCATCAATTCTTCAGCACTGAGCTTTCTTCACAGTCCAATTCTCACATCCATACATGACTACTGGAAAAACCATAGCCTTGACTAGATGGACCTTTGTTGGCAAAGTAATGTCTCTGCTTTTTAATATGCTATCTAGGTTGGTCATAACTTTCCTTCCAAGAAGTAAGCGTCTTTTAATTTCACAGCTGCAGTTGCCATCTGCAGTGATTTTGGAGCCCCCCAAAATAAAGTCTGACACTGTTTCCACTGTTTCCCCATCCATTTCCCATGAGGTGATGGGACCAGATGCCATGATCTTAGTTTTCTGAATGTTGAGCTTTAAGCCAACTTTTTCACTCTCCTCTCTTACTTTCATCAAGAGGCTTTTTAGTTCCTCTTCACTTTCTGCCATAAGGGTGGTGTCATCTGCATATCTGAGGTTATTGATATTTCTCCTGGCAATCTTGATTCCAGCTTGTGTTTCTTCCAGCCCAGCGTTTCTCATGATGTACTCTGCATGTAAGTTAAATAAGCAGGGTGACAATATACAGCCTTGACACTTCTTTTCCTATTTGGAACCAGTCTGTTGTTCCATGTCCAGTTCTAACTGTTGCTTCCTGACCTGCATGCAGGTTTTTCAAGAGACAGGTCAGGTGGTCTGGTATTCCCATCTCTTTAAGAATTTTCCATAGTTTATTGTGATCCACACAGTCAAAGGCTTTGGCATAGTCAATAAAGCAGAAATAGATGTTTTTCTGGAACTCTCTTGCTTTTTTGATGATCCAGCAGATGTTGGCAATTTGATCTCTGGTTCCTCTGCCTTTTCTAAAACCAGCTTGAACATCTGGAAGTTCACGGTTCACATATTGCTGAAGCCTGGCTTGGAGAATTTTGAGCATTACTTTACTAGTGTGTGAGATGAGTGCAATTGTGCAGTAGTTTGAGCATTCTTTGGCATTGCCTTTCTTTGGGATTGGGATGAAAACTGACCTTTTCCAGTCCTGTGGCCACTGCTGAGTTTTCCAGATTTCCTGACATATTGAGTGCAGCACTTTCACACATCATCTTTCAGGATTTGAAATAGCTCAACTGGAATTCCATCACCTCCACTAGCTTTGTTCATAGTGATGCTTTCTAAGGCCCACTTGACTTCACATTCCAGGATGTCTGGCTCTAGGTGAGTGATCACACCATCATGATTATCTGGGTCATGAAGATCTTTTTTGTACAGTTCTTCTGTGTATTCTTGCCACCTCTTCTTAATATCTTCTGCTTCTGTTAGGTCCATACCATTTCTGTCCTTTATTGAGCCCATCTTTGCATGAAATGTTCCCTTGGTATCTCTAATTTTCTTGAAGAGATCTCTAGTCTTTCCCAATCTGTTGTTTTCCTCTATTTCTTTCCATTGATCGCTGAGGAAGGCTTTCTTATCTCTGCTTGCTATTCTTTGGAACTCTGCATTCAGATGGGAATATCTTTCCTTTTCTCCTTTGCTTTTTGCTTCTCTTCTTTATGCTACTGGAGATCAGTGGAGAAATAACTCCAGAAAGAATGATGGAATGGAGCCAAAGCAAAAACAATACCCAGCTGTGGATGTGACTGGTGATAGAAGCAAAGTCCGATGCTATAAAGAGCAATATTGCATAGGAACCTGGAACGTTAGGTCCATGAATCAAGGCAAATTGGAAGTGGTCAAACAGGAGATGGCAAGAGTGAACGTTGACATTCTAGGAATCAGCGAACTAAGATGGACTGGAATGGGTGAATTTAACTCAGATGACCATTATATCTACTACTGTGGGCAGGAATCCCTTAGAAGAAATGGAGTAGCCATCATGGTCAACAAAAGAGTCCAAAATGCAGTACTTGGATGCAATCTCAAAAACGACAGAATGATCTCTGTTCGTTTCCAAGGAAACCATTCAATATCACGGTAATCCAAGTCTATGCCCTGACCAGTAACACTGAAGAAGCTGAACTTGAACAGTTCTATGAAGACCTACAAGACCTTTTAGAACTAACACCAAAAAAAGATGTCCTTTTCATTACAGGGGACTGGAATGCAAAAGTAGGAAGTCAGGAAACACGTGGCGTAACAGGCAAATTTGTCCTTGGAGTACAGAATGAAGCAGGGCAAAGGCTAATAGAGTTTTGCCAAGAGAACACACTGGTCATAGCAAATACCCTCTTCCAACAACACAAGAGAAGACTCTACACATGGACATCACCAGATGGTCAACACCGAAATCAGATTGATTATATTCTTTTTGCAGCCAAAGGTGGAGAAGCTCTATACAGTCAGCAAAAACAATACCGGGAGCGGACTGTGGCTCAGATCATGAACTCCTTACTGCCAAATTCAGACTTAAATTGAAGAAAGTAGGGAAAACCACTAGACCATTCAGGTATGACCTAAATCAAATCCCTTATGAGTATACAGTGGATGTGACAAATAGATTTAAGGGACTAGATCTGATAGAAAGAGTGCCTGATGAACTATGGACAGTGGTTTGTGACATTGTACAGGAGACAGGGATCAAGACCATCCCCATATCTCCATATAACATGTAAAATCTGATCATTTGTTTTTATATACAATTTTTCTATCCACTCCTATACCCTTGATTGTAAATTACCCAAAGACTAAGCCTAATTATAATTTGGACCTGAAATACATTGAAAACAGCATTTCACCTTATTCAAGAGGAATATCCATTATGTCTTTTAAAATATATTTTTAAAAATTTATTCATTAAAATAGAATTATCTACAATGTTATGTTAATTTCTGCTGTACAGCAAAGTGGTTTCATTTTTATATATATATGTGTATATATGTATATATACATCGTTTTTCATATTCTTTCCCATTATGCTTTATCACAGGATACTGAGTATAGTTCCCTGTGCTATACGGTAGTACCTTGTTGTTTATCCATTCTATATATAATAGTTTGCATCTGCTAATCCCAAACTCCCAGTCCTCTATTATCTTTTTTGAGGCTGGTTTATACACTAAAATCAGGTATTTTGATTTGATTTGTGAAATAACTGTTTTTGCAAAGTTGTAAGTAAATACAATCTTATTTAAAATGCACTGGAAGGAAAGACAAATGGCTAATTAACATATGAAAAATGTTCAAACTTATGAGTATCAAAGAAATGTAAATTAAAAGAACAGTGAGACTTTTTTTACCTTTCAAATTGGCAAGTTTAAAATAGTATTACTCTCAGAGTCTGAGAGGATGAACATGTGGTGGGAAAGCGCTTTGGCAATATGTGTATATATTTTTTACATGTTCATGTCTTTTGTCTCAGTAATCCTATTTCTAGGACTCTATCCTAAGGAAATATTGAAATATTTATGATGCAACATTATGTACAGTAGGTTTAAATTAAAAACAACAAAATATACATAATAGGGGAGTAGGGAAATTATGGTAGATCTCTATGGTATATATGATAATATAGACATCTATAACAGAATATTATTTACATGTTTTATGTATTTACATATTTTATGTATTACATATATTTTATTATTTTTATTGGGGTATGATTGACATATGGCATTATATTACTTTCAGGTATGCAACTTAGTAATTCAGTATTTGTATACAGTACAAAATTATTATCATAGTCAGGCTAGTTACCATCTATCACCCTACAAAGTTTCAAAAATTTATTTTTTTCTTGTGATGAAAACTTTTAAGATTTACTCTTTTGACAACTTTCAAGTGTGCACTTCAATATTATTGACCCTAGTCACCATGCTATACATTACATCCCTATGACTTATTTATTTTATAACTGGAAGTTTGTACCTCTCAACCCCCTTCATCCTTTTTGCCCACCTCTCTGGCAACCACCATTCTTTTTACTGTATCTATGATTTTCGTTTTGTTTTAAATATATATATTAGAAACATTATGTATACATGGAAATGCCTGTAATATATTAAATAAATAAAGGCAAGCTATAACCCTGTGTATTACATTAGTCCCACAATCTTATGAAATAGTATGTACGCACAGAAAAAATACTGGAAAGAAATGTATCAAAATGTTAACAGTGGTGACAGATTAATGTTGATTTTTGCTTTTATATTTTTGCATTTCCAAATACTTACAAGAGTAAGCCTGTTGTAAGAATCTCAAATGTAAGAGTACAGCAATTAAAACATGCACTGGGATGGACTTTAGGCAAGATGTCAAAGGGAGTAGATGTGGAAAATTCTCTTCTTTTCCACACATACAGAAATTATGGATGACTTATGAAGAAAAGTTAGAACTGTTTAACTGTGCTGAAGCAAAAAAGGAAAACCTCCTAGGACTAGGGGAAGCAGGGTCTGGAAGCAGTGAGGTTAGCTGAACCTAGGAGTCTGTGAGAGGTGGGGATGAAGGAAGCAAATTTGGGATCAAGGATTTCAAAGTAGGAGGGGGACAGAGGTAGGTGAGTGGTGAGTCTTGCTTGAGCCTCCTGTCATGAAGCCAGTGCTGGCATTGTGCTTCCGTGCCTGTGACTGGAAGCTGAGAACATTCCAACCAACCCATCTGGAGTTTCAGCAGGTAACAAGCTGCTCACCTTTTCAGAGGGCGGAAGCAAGATACCTGCATGACTGGGACGTGGACCAAGTCCTGTCCTGGCTTGGCGTCAGGAACAAGGAACACCCAGTGAGGCGAGACTGTACTTCTGAGCTGTAGTACTCCTAGGGGTTAGGCTGAGGCATCCTGTTGCCGCAGGGAGGGGGAAAGCCTCCTCTACCAGTTTGGGATAATTTTAGCAGCAAGTAGTTGTGCCCTAAACCATACAGGCATTTATTATCTTTCTCAATAGTGAGAACTGGAGGCATGTTGTCTCAGGGTGATCTAGCAGCCCAGCAAGGATCCAAGGATCCATCTCCATCAAGGATCCAAGGTCTGTCTCCTTTCTGCTGAGTCTGTTGCTTTTTGCTTTATGATTGTTAGATGGCTGCTGCAGCTCCAAATATCACAATTCCTGCCTTCCCAGAAGCACCCAAGCAGAATTTACATTATGTCTTTTTAGGCAGAACTGGGTCACATGGCTTCCCGTGGCTCCAGGGGAGACTGGGGCATGAAATGTACGGTAAAGGGAAAGAAACATTCACAACTGACTTAGACCAATCAGACCTATTGGCCAGGCACATGGCCACTCAAGATAAAACTGTGTTTTAGTAGCAGAGAATCAGGGAGGGAGTGACTGTTAGGTAGGCAACTCCCATGCAGTATGAATTGTCAAACAAAATTGGAAGAAATCATACCCAAGAAGCTAAATATAATAGAGGAATCTGAAAATTACTCTAAAATAAGCACAGCTACAGTTTTGTTTTTTTTTTGAGAAGGAAATGGCAACCCACTCCAGTACTCTAGCCTGGAAAATCCCATGGAGAGAGGAGCCTGGTAGGCTACAGTCCATGGGGTGGCAAAGAGTCAGACATGACTGAGTGACTTCACTTTCCTTTCACAGTTTTTTAGTAGCATAAAATAACAACTACAAAACATGATTTAAGTAGGCAATTACATTAAGACTAGATGAATGTAAATAAAAATTCATCAAATTTTGGAAATGGAAAATACTATCATTGAAATAAAAGCACCCCCCATAAATGAAATATTGAACTGGATATAGTAGGAGGAAGTGAGATGGGAGGTAAAACTTTGCAAATCACCTGGGATGCAGCATTGAGAGGTTAAAAAAAGGTAAAACATGAAAGGAGATTTAAGAGGGCCATGGAGGGCAAGTTGGGAAATTGTAAGTTGTTAGCCATGAAATTAAAAGACACTTGCTCGTTGGAAGGAAAACTGTGACAAACCTAGACAGCATATTAAAAATCAGAGATACTACTTTGCTGACAAGGTCTATACAGTCAAAGCTATGGTTTTTCCAGTAGTCATGTATAGATGTGAGAGTTGGACCATGAAGAAAGCTGAGCACCAAAGAATTGATGCTTTTGAACTGTGGTGTTGGAGAAGACTTTTGAGAGTCCCTTGGACTGCATGGAGATCAAACCTGTCAATCCTAAAGAAAATCAATCCTCAGTACTCACTGGAAGGATTGATGCTGAAGTTGAAGCTCCAGTACTTTGGCCACCTGATGCAAAGAGCTGCCTTATTGGAAAAGACCCTGATGCTGGGAAAGATTGAAGAGGATGACAGAGGATGAGATGATTGGATAGCATCACTGACTTGATGGACATGAGTTTGAGCAAGCTCCGGGAGTTGGTGATGGACAGGGAGGCCTGGCGTGCTGCAGTCCATGGGGTTGCAAAGAGTTGGACACGACTGAGCAAATGAACTAATAGGTATTCTTAAGAGAGTATAGAAAGAATGGGAGAGAAGCAATATTTGAAAATGTAATAGCTAACACTTTTTTAGAATTAAAGGTAGACATGAATCCTGGGATGAAAAAGGCATCTTAATTGTTAAGCAGAGCATGAAAGCCTAGATAAACTTAGTGACACTACAGACTAGCAAGAATAAAGAAATAAAGGTATCTAAGAGAAATATAGATTACTTAAAAGGAACAACATCAGACAAATAGCAGATTTTTCTTTAGCAACATGAGATACCAGATGATGGAATAATAGCCTTAAAAGTGTTGAAAGAAAACAGCTGCCATGCTGGATTTCTACACCTGGTTGAATCATCTTTTCAGAATAGGTGTAAAAAACAAAACCCCAAACAAACACAAACAAAATAGGAAAGCGTATAAAACTAGAAGAAAATACAGGAGAAAATATTTTTGACCTTCATTTCAGTTCAGTTCAGTCACTCAGTTATGTCCGACTCTTTGTGACCCCATGGACTGCAGCACACCAGGCCTCCCTGTCCATCACCAACTCCCGGAGTTTACCCAAACTCATGTCCATTGAGTCGGTAGGAAAGACAAAGTTGCTCTGATGGGACACAAATAAACATGAAAGAAAAAAATTGATAAATTGTACTTTATCAAAGTTAAAAATTTTGGCCTCCAAAAGATTCTGTTAAGAAAAAGAAAAGCTAGAGAATGGAATATTTGCTACACATATAACTGACAAAGCTTCCCTTGTGGCTCAGCTAGCAAAGAATCCACCTGCAATGTGGGAGATATGGGTTCGATCCCTGGGTTGAGAAGATCCCCTGGAGAAGGGAAAGGCTCTCCTCTCCAGTATTCCCGCCTGAAAAATTCCATGGACTGTATATAGTCCACGAGGTTGCAGAGTCAGACACGACTGAGCAACTTTCACTTTCACTTTATCTGACAAAAGACTTGTTTCTAAAATCATGAAGCACTCTTATACTTCAATAATAAAAATACAAATAACCCAATACAAAAATAACAAATATTCGAACCAGTTTTCAAAGGGAAATAAAGAATGGTCAATGAACACTTGAAAAAATGCTTAATATGACTAGCCATCAGGAAAATGCAAAAAATAAACGAAAATTGTAATGAGAACTATAATGAAAAAACACTATATACTACAGAAGGGCTAAAATTAAGAGACTGACAATACCAAGTTTGGTCAAGGATATCGAGCAAGTAGAACTCGAATGAACTGCTTTTGAGAATGTATAGTGGTACAACCACTTTGGAAACCTGTATATGGACATCTTAACAAAGTTATACATATATTCACCATGTGATCTAGGTATTCCACTTTTAGGTATTTACCACCCCAAATTGAAAACACACACACATATGTATATATACCAATATTTATGCAGAAATGTTCATAGTAGCTTTAATAACAATAGACAAAAACCTGGAAATAATCCAAAATATCCATCAACTGGTATGCAGATAAACAATACTTGGTGTATCCAATGTATGGAGTATTGCTCATCAGTGCAAAGGAACAAACTTTGGAAACATGCAGCCACATGGATCTTTAAATCATGCTGAATGAAGGCAATGAGATGCAAAAAGTATGAACTGTATTTTTCCATTTATGTAAACTGTAAAATAATCAGTAATGACATAAAGCAGGTCTGTGATTTTCTGGGGCAGAGGGAGGGGTGGACTGAAAAGGGGTGCAAATAATCTTTCAGGAGTGATGGTAACGTCTGTATGTTGATTGTAATGGGAGTGTCATGAGTATTTACATATAATGAAAGTCATCTAAATGAATGCAGTTTGTTGTATTAATATATAAATTATTCCTAAAGAAATCTAGTGAGGACAAAAAAACCATTTTCAGACACACGAAGAGAATTTAAATTTGAAGTCTTGATAAAAAACACTTGGAAAATACTTTGGATGAAAGAAAACAAATGAACACAAAAGGGGAGAACACATAAGGTAAGAAATTTAAAGGTTCAGTGAAAAAATACTTTGAGAGTCTCATAATTCTAGATGAATCTTTGTGTAACACGACCAACTAGTAAAACTCAATAGTTCTAACTTAAAACATTTTTATTATAAAAATTTCAATTCACAAAAATACAAATATTGGTATAGAGACCTCCCATATAGTTGGAAAAATTTCTGCTTTCATACATTTGAACTTGCTGAATTAGGAAATATCTATATTTGTTAATCATTACAAAACACTCTTTGTTTTAAAAAAGTTATTTCCTTTATGTTCTCTCAAAATGAGTCAGATGAAAAAGATAATCATTTTGCATATTTACAATATTTAAGAAATATGGAAGATAAAAGATTCAGAATACAAAGTGGTATTATGTTCAAAACCTCAGATAGTATTACAAATATCTTATAATTGTGAAAGACCTCCCTATGGTATGCACCCTTCAAATAAAGATGTCTTGGTCACTGATTTTATTTTTCAAATATATATTTCACAACTTAAAGACTTACATGCTGCTGCTAAGTCGCTTCAGTCGTGTCCGATTCTGTGCGACCCCATAGACGGCAGCCCACCAGGCTCCCCTGCCCCTGGGATTCTCCAGGCAGGAACACTGGAGTGGGTTGCCATTTCCTTCTCCAATGCATGAAAATGAAAAGTGAAAGTGAAGTTGCTCAGTCGTGTCCGACTCCCAGAGACCCCATGGACTGCAGCCCACCAGGCTCCTCCGTCCATGGGATTTTCCAGGCAAGAGTACTGGAGTGGGTTGCCATTCCCTTCTCCAAAAGACTTACATAGATTAACTCAAATTCTGTGTTTACTGAGCAACTGCCATTTGCCAGGCATTGAACTCAATAGAGTTAGGGGGAGTAACAAATTTGAATAAGGCTTTATTGGCTCTAAAGGAGCTCATATTTCTGTAAGAACTCTGCTTCATTACTGTAGATGTCCTACCACATTGATAGAGAAATTAAATGAATATTGTTCCTGTTTTACTTAAAGTTATGCAGATGTCATGATGTCTCTGCTTTGGCCTACACCTAAGATATGCACATGCTAACTTGGACTCAGGCGGGACTGCTAAACTCCAATTCCTAAAACATCCTTTTGTTTTAAGAGAATTGGAGGAGGTGAAAGTAAACAGTATTCTATCATTCCTGGCACACACACTGTCTCATTCCAGAAAATTTATGAGTAAATGCATAACACCTCGTGGGTGAGCAATGGTTGTTCTTACAGCAATCATAATGAAATAATGTCATAAATCACCAGGGACTGGCCAGCACCCCAAATAAAATATCTATGATTTCAAACTACAAATGTCTCATGTGTTAAGATGTGTCATATGCTACATTCTAGCATAGAATGTTAGAACTGTAAGGAAAGCAGCAGAAAAAAAAAAGTTTTATCACCTCCAGCCTGCTTTATTCACTATAAATTGGTAATAAACACACCTAAGTTACTTCATTACAATGTGATAGATTGTAACAGCAACTTTGAAGGTCCATTATATAAATCATTTAAATAGAGATTTAGACAATTTGAAAAATTCCTATTAATTATCAGAAAGTCAGTAACAATAACACCAGTGAAGTTCAGTGTACCCTGCACTTGTGAATATAGATACTTTAAAATGCAGATTGTGACCCAGTGGAGCAGAGTAGCTCATTAGTGATGTATAATTTTTATTTTTTAATTTTGATGGGATGAGAATTGTTGAACGAATAGATTATAATTGATCTCTCACAGTGAAGAGGCTGAGTTATCTTTAGCTCAATCTGCTGCCTGAGATTGTTTATGGTCTGTCCATCTTTTCAGAAACACTGAGTTATCAGATAACGAATATGTTTGGAGTGCCTAGCACTGTAAAGAGGGATATAAAAGGTGAAATATTTAGTCCCTTGCCTGGAAGGTGAGGGGAGGACCCCTCTATTTTCCGGTTTATGGAATAAATATCTTGAAACAGAAATCAGGAATGATTCCTAGCACAGCCCTGATACTGGTAAGGGATTTACAACTTATGCTTCCTTTTTAGTGCAGCCAGTCTGTTTTCTGCTTCTAAGAATCAATGAGTCCAACATCTTCTGTGCCAAGGATGCTGAGCTGTTAATCATGTGTTTTGTTTTGAGAATGTGAGACTGCTAACTTTGTTTCAGCTCTCCTCCTCCCCACCCTCCTCCCAGCTCCAGTTTATTCTGTTATTGCTGAAAAGGATGCCTGTCTTCCCTACTAGAATCTGCTTATGTTGAGGGCAAGGGTCATTTATTACTCACAGGTAAGCATGCATGGTGCTTGATTCAGCAATCTGCAAGTTGGCACTGAATTCATCGTCATTAAACACCCATGTGTGTGCACACACACACATGATCAAGAAAGGCAGGGTGTTGAAATCTGGAACCTGAATGAACTGGATAGAATCTGGGGATCCTTCCTTGCTTAGTGTGTCCTGCTTTCCTGCTCAGAGGCCAGCCTGGGGTGCTGGCATAGGCCCAGGTACCTAGACTGGACTCTGTCTTCTCCATCACCTCCGGGCCACCTGTCTAGCCACATCTCCCATCGTTGTCCTCCCTTCACTTTAGTCGTCCTGGGCTGATTAGGGACCCAAGGCTTGCTTCTGTTTTGCCCCAATAGATGCCTCTCTTCATATTACTGCCCAGTCTGTGCTTGTTGAAATGCTCTTCATCATGTAAGAATCACTTTGAATGTTATTCAACATGCTTATTGAGCCAACCCATCTCCCCAAGTTTGTAATCTCGACTTTCTGTGAATGCTTATGAACTCTGACGTGCCTCATGGCACATATGCACTTGCCCATTCATGCATTCAGCAGATAGATACCTATTGACTGCCTGCCCTGTACCAGGCACTCCCTAGGCACTGGGGCTGAGCCTGGGGCCCCACAGAGCAGCCCCCTCGCCATCGGTCTGCAGACTATTCTAGAGATTCCAAGGGGACTGAGACCCTGGGTTGCTCAGTTTCTTGATCCCTTGCCTCCTGGGTCTGAACTTTTCCTGTGATAATCCTTGATGTGGTCCGTTTATAGTCAGTTTGCTGGGTATTCAGTGGGTGCTTTCAATATAAAATTCATATCCATTGATTTAGGGAAATTCCTTGAATGATTTCATTGGAATTCACCCTCTCTTTATACTATTTTTCCTGTTCTCTTTTTCTGGACTCCCTATTGTTGGGATATTAACTTGGATATTGGATCCCCCTCACCCCCCATTTTCACTTTGTTCTTTTGCTCTGTTTTGTTGGAGATTTCCTTGATTTCATCTGTCAGACTTCTACTGAGCATTTTGGTCTCTGTCATGATTTTATTTATTCATTTTTATTGTGGTAAACTATAATGTAAAATGGAGCAGTTTAGCTATTTGTTTTTGTTTTCTAAAAGTTTTTGTTGGAGTATAGTTGATTTAGCACTTTTTAGGTGTACAATTCAGTGGCATTAAGTGCACTTACAGTGTTGTGCAATCATCACTACTGTCTGTTTCCAGAACTTTTTTATCATCCCAAACAGAAACTGTGTATGCACTAAGCATTATTTACTCTCACTTTGTCCTCCTCCCAGCTCCTGGTAATCCTCATTCTACTTTCTGTCCCTATGAACCCTATTCTAGGTACCTCATATGAATGAAATCATACAGTATTTGTCCTCTATTGTCTAGCTTATTTAACTTAGCATAACATTTAAAACATATTTATTTGGCTGCACCAGGTCTTAGTTGCAGCACGTTCGGTCTTTTTTTTTTTTTTTTTAAGCTGCAGCATGTGAGACTTTTAGGGCATGTGAACACTTAGCTGGGGCATGTGGGGTCTAGTTCCCCAACCTGTGGTTGAACCTGGGCCCCCTGCATTGGGTGTGCAGAGTCTTAGCCACTGAACTACCAGGGAAGTCCAAGAATAACATTTTTAAGGTTCATCCATATTGCAGGATGTATCATAATTTTATTCTTTTTTTTTATGACTGGATGATGTTCTGTTGTATGTATATACTATGTTTACCCATTCATTCATTTGTTGATGAACATTTGAAATGTTTCTACCTGTTGGTTATTGCAAATAGTGCTGCTGTGAATATGGTGTACAATTTTCTGTTTGAGTCCTGTTTTCAATTCTTCTGGGTATGTATCTAGGAATGGAAATGCTGAATCATATGGTATTTCTGTATTTAACTTTTTGAGGAAGCATCAAACTGTTTTCCTTAGTGGCTGAACCATTTTGCATTCCTACTAGCAATGCGTGATTTATTCTCTTAACTTTTATATATAATATATTTCAGTGTTTATTATATTTATCACGTGGAACATTATATCCCTGGGTTTCCCAGGTGGTGCTAGTGGTAAAGATCCTGCCTGCCAATGCAGGAGACATAAGAGATGAGGGTTCACTCCCTGGATCAGGAAGATCCCCTGGAGGAGGGCCTGGCAACCCACTCCAGTATTCTTGCCTGGAGAATCCCATGGACAGAGAAGCCAGGTGGGCTACATTCCATGGGGTCACAAAGAGTCAGACAAGACTGAAGTGACTTAGCATACACATTATAGTACTTACTTATCTTATAACTGGAAATTTCTACCTTTTGGTGGTCTTCATCCAAGTCCCCCTCCTCTCACCCCTTATCCCTGGTAACCACAAATATGATCTCTTTTTTCCTATGGGTTTGTTTGCTTGTTTTTGAAATATAATTTACCTATGACATTATGTTAGTTCCTATCATATGAGATAGTGATTTGATATTTCTATGCATTTCTAAATGATCACCACAATAAATCTAGTTACTGTCATCATACAAAGATATTACATAATTATTGACACTGTCCCTCACACTGTACCGTTTCATATCCTTGGCTCATTTATTTTGTAGCTGGGCATTTGTAACTCTTAATCTCCCTCGCCTGTTTGTCTAACTGCCCCACCCTGCTCCTGTCAGATATTCGCCTGTTTGTTCTCTATGGCTCTGTTTCTGTTTTGTTATGTTTGTTCATTTTTTTTTAAATCTCACATATAGATAAATATGGTATTTGTTTTTCTCTGACTTATTTCATTAAGCATAGTACCCTCTAGGTTCACCCATGTTGTTGCAAATGGCAGGATTTCATACTTTTTATGACTGCATAATAGTCTATTATGTGTGTGTGTGTGTGTGGGGGGTGTGTGTGTGTGTGTGTGCACCACACCTCCTTCATCCGTTCCTCTGTTGATGGACACTTAGTTTGCTTCTGTATCTTGACAATTGTAAGTAGTGCTGCAGTGAACATAGAGGTGCATGTATCTTTTCAAATTAGTGTTCCCATTTTATTCAGATAAATACCCAGGAATAGAATTTCTGGGTCATATGGTAGTTCTATTTTTAATTTTTTGAGAAATC
Organism: Giraffa tippelskirchi; assembly: GCF_054371585.1. NCBI lineage: Eukaryota > Metazoa > Chordata > Mammalia > Artiodactyla > Giraffidae > Giraffa > Giraffa tippelskirchi. Next base: position 156,092,362 of record NC_137283.1, on the reverse strand, counting down.
TCCATACCCTTTTCCATAGTGGCTGCACCAATTTACACTCTCACCAACAATGCTCAAGCATTCCCTGTTCTCTGTGTTCTTACTGCCATGTTATTTGTTGGGTGCTCTCTTTCTGTTATCATAGGAATCTGTTCTTAGTAAAAGCTCTAGCAGATATGTTTATATACCCATCTCTAAAAAATGGAAAAGACTCTGAATTTAGGCAGTAAATAAACTCTGAGCAGGAGTAGAACCCCAGCTGCAGGCTGGAGAAGTCTGCAGATGACTCTTCAGACAAGGGTTCTTCCGATACCCTCTCAGACTCCACTATATAGCAGCCCTACTTATGTAGAGCTTATTATGTGCCTAAGACTGTTCTCTGTACTTTATATACATCATTTTTTTAAGTCTTCCAGACTTGGTGTAGGTTCAGTTCCATTCAGTCGCTCAGTCGTGTCTGACTCTTTGCGACCCCATGAACTTCAGCACGCCAGGCCTCCCTGTCCATCACCAACTCCAGGAGTCCACCCAAACCCATATCCATTGAGTTGGTGATGCCATCCAACCATTTCATCCTCTGTTGTCCCCTTCTCCTCCTGCCCTCAATCTTTCCCAGCATCAGGGTCTTTTCAAATGAGTCAGCTCTTCACATGAGGTGGCCAAAGTATTGGAGTTTCAGCTTCAACATCAGTCCTTCCAATGAACACCCAGGACTGATCTCCTTTAGGATGGACTGGTTGGATCTCCTTGCAGTCCAAGGAACTCTCTAGAGTCTTCTCCAACACCACAGTTCAAAAGCATCATTTCTTCGGTGCACAGCTTTCTTTATAGTCCAACTCTCACATCCATACATGACCACTGGAAAAACCATAGCCTTGACTAGACGGACCTTTGTTGGCAAAGTAATGTCTCTGCTTTTGAATATGCTGTAGGTATTCCCCCCTTTTTATAGATGGGAAAAGTGCAGTCCAGAGTGGTTAAGTGACTTGTCCAAAGTCACACACCTAGTCAGGGACAAAGCCAGAATTCAAACCAACCTGGCTCCGAGGTGTATGCTCTTAACCACTGTACCCCATTTGTTCTCTCCTGCCATGGGCAAGGAGGGCACTGATGCCTAACCCAGGAAGAATAAGAGAAGTCTAGATTCACTGGAAATATTCTGGGTGCCAGCTGAGTTCTGAGTAAATTATATGTATATTTCACTTTTCAGTATTTCAGATTTCTTTCTTTGAAAAATTTTAGACATATGAAGTTACAGTAATGGCACAAAGAATTTCTGAATACTCTTCACAACACAAATTCACCAAATACTAACATTTTACCAGACTTCTTTTTCTCTCTCTGAACATTATCTATCTATCTATCTATCTATCTATCTGTCATCTCTCTTCATAGCTTTGTCTATGTACCATCCTACCTGCTGTTTATCATCTGTCTGCCTATTATCTATCTATCATCTATCTATATCTCACATACACATATTTTTTTTTCTGAAGCACTTGATAATAAGTTGCAAATATGATACCTCTTTAACTCTAAATTCTTCAGTGTGTATTTCCTAAAACAAGACCATTCTCTTCCATGACTAGCACTATGACCCCTATCAGAAAATTAACACTGGTGCAGTTATACTATCTGCACTACAGATCTCAGGATTTTCAGCTGTACAACTAACTTTCTATTTTTGGTCCAAATTCAATCCAGGATCATACATTACATGTATTTGTCATGCCTTTTTAGTTTTCTTTAAGCTGCAATGGATCATCCTTCTTTGTTTTCTTTCATTGTGTTAAGTTCCCACTCTGCTATAACAGTTTACTACAAAATCAGTGACTTTAACAACCAAGTGTGTTGTCTTATAGTTGTGTGGGTCAGAAGTCTGACAAGGTCTCACTGGGCTAACATTAAGGTCTCAGCAGGGCTGTGCTCCTTTCTGGAAGCTCTAAGGCATAACTTGTTTTCTTGCCTTTTTGAGCTTCTGGACATCTCCTGCATTCTTTGGAATGTGGGTCATTCCTTTGTCTGCAAAGCCAGCAATGGCCAGTTGGGTTGAGTCCCTCTTGAATGTCTTCATCTTTCTGATGTGTCGTTCATAATCACACCTGAGCACACCTGGGGGAGGCAGTCTCTGCTTTCAGGCCCCACGTGATTACGTTGGGACCACCCCGTTCATCCAGGATAATCACCATACCTAGAGAAACCCTTTGGCCAGGTATTTTTTTTGGGAGGGAGGGTTTGGGTTGAAGAATACAGGCCAGATGTTTGCAGTCTGTCTCTTGTTTGGGTTTGTCCGGTGTTTTCATAAGACTAGACAGAGATCATGAGATTTTGGTGGACGGTTGTGCTGATGTGTTCTTTTCAGTCCTGTTCACTGGGCTGCACGTGATACAGGTCTGTCCCATTACTGGTGACGCTGTAGCTGTTGGTGCCTTCACTAGGGTGGTGTCTTCTTGTTTCTTCTCTTTGAAGCCACTGTTTTCCCCTGTAGGTTTAATAAATATCTCCTGGGCAGATTCTTTGAGACTATGTAAATATCCCGTTTCTTATCATCCTTTTAGTCACTAATTTTAGCATCTTGGTTGATGATTCTTCACTTGAAACAGTTACTACTGTGATGGTTGGCAAATGGTTACATTGTCTCATTCAGTATTTACAGCCATGACCTGGGGAATGCGACCAACCTTTACATCAGCTGTGGAGAAACAGACTTCTATAAACTGGCTTTCCCAAGGTCCCACAGCTAACAAATGTAAAATGTATGGTGAGACTGCAATGTGGAGTTTCAGGGCACTTTTACTCATTTTCCTGGGTGGAAAGGTGGTTGGCAAGATACATGTTAGCTATTCTTAGAGAAAAGATTAAAAAGGTCGATGGATTTCATTTGATGTAATGCTGCATCAAGTTTGATCCATTTATTTTTTGGGGAAAAAGTCTCACAGTGACACATTCTAGTAACAGAACAGTGGAAATAAAGTCATTCTCAAAACTGCTGACTCTGAGGAGGGTCTTTCTCATGGAAAATCACTCAGCGCTTCACTAAGGCTCTGCCCAGGGATCTTTGTACCTCTGACCTTGGGTTCCAAGCAGGGCTGTATTATAGAGGAGCCCTGTTTGAAAGTGGCCCTTCTGCTGCTTTTGGTAATGAAACCTCCCTGGAAGGGCGCCAGCATGGGCTAGGTTTAGATTGGGTTTCCCACTCCAGCGGGGTGATGCCCCAAAGCCCCAGTGAATTTGTATTAAGCCCCCGATTATCTTTCCCCACTGAGCTCCTTTAACTGCTCTCAGCCAATCAAAGAGACATGACAAGCAAAAAAAGCCACTTGGCGGGGTTTCCACAGCCAAGAACCCGAGGCCCAAGTGAGCCCAGTTCCAGCTGATGCTGTCCGGAGGTGCCTCCGAGGCAGGCTTGCTCAGCTGTGGAGAAGGGACTGTCACTGCCGGGGGATGGCCTGAACCATCAAGCAGGACTGGCCCCAAGCGCCCTGCAGGCACTAGACAGAAAAAGAAATTTATGACCTCTGCTTTCTCCTGGTTCTGTTCTCCTGACTCTGACCCTAATCAGGAACTCATCACACAAACAGGGATAATTAGAAATAGGTGATACTGGTAGTGCGCCTGGAGAGTTCCAACTGCTGGGCTGTGAGTTTTCTGTTTGCCACACGAGACTGGGAATTAGGAGCTCAGAATTCGCTCATCGCTAATTCCGTGCAGCGGGTTAAGTCCTCTTACCAAGCTTTAACTTTCCCACCAGGGAATATTATTTTATTTCCTTGTAGAAATGTACTAGTGCATCAGGGCTAATATGTTTGTGATGTTCGCTGAGCAGCCCAGAGCAAGGGGCTACTGTGTAAACCCAGCAACCCTGTGTCTGCGGAACACATGGCTCCAGTGGTAATAAAGCAGCCTCACTCTGGAGACACCTGTCTGCTTCTGATTCCGCGTTCTGGTGGATCCCCGGTCTCTGTGCTGGAAGAGAAAACCTCTGATTCCGCGTATTGGTGGATCCCGGGTCTCTGTGCTGGAAGAGAAAGCCTCTGATTCCGCGTATTGGTGGATCCCGGGTCTCTGTGCTGGAAGAGAAAGCCTCTGATTCCGCGTACTTGTGGATCCCGGGTGTCTGTGCTGGAAGAGAAAGCCTCTGATTCCGCGTACTGGTGGATTCCGGGTCTCTGGGCTGGAAGAGAAAGCCTCTGATTCCGCGTACTGGTGGATCCCGGGTCTCTGGGCGGGAAGAGAAAGCCTCTGATTCCGCGTACTGGTGGATCCCGGGTCTCTGGGCGGGAAGAGAAAGCCTCTGATTCCGCGTACTGGTGGATCCCGGGTCTCTGGGCGGGAAGAGAAAGCCTCTGATTCCGCGTACTGGTGGATCCCGGGTCTCTGTGCTGAAAGAGAAAACCGATTGAATAGTAAGTGAACTTGGTGAGAAGAAACACCACAAACCACAAAGGTGACTGCCTCATTTCTAGCTGCCTTTGACAAGTGATTTCCTAAGATGAAGTGGATGTTCCCAGAAGTAACACGAAACCTAAGGCTCACGTGTAGAGCTTCGTGCAAACAAGGGCTGGGTGTCACTTAAAGGACATTTAAGAATAGCTTGAGTGCCTTCAGCTCTACTGTATTCAGAGTTCTCCAGAAGGACCATTCTTTTAATTTTCCTGAAAAGCAAATGGCACAGCTTTTCTTAATAATACACTCCATTACCTTTGAGTTCTTTGCAGGTGGCACTTTTTACCTTTGTATCACCTGGGTCTAGTTCAGTTCCTGGCCTGTAGTGTTTAATAAATGCCCATTGAATTAATATGCAAGCGATCACAGTTCTTCCCCTAGATAAGTGAAAACCATGTTAGTCGCTAAGTCGTGTCTGACTCTTTGTGACCTCTTGGACTGTAGCCTGCTAGGATCCTCTGTCCACGGGATTCTCCAGGCAAGAATACTGGAGTGGGTTGCCTTTCCCTTCTCCAGGGGAACTTCCCAACCCAGGGATTGAACCTGGGTCTCCTACGCTGCAGGCAGATTCTTACCATCTGAGCCACCAGGGAAGCCCCTCCCTTCATTAGATAAGCTCTTATTTATTAACCTTAATGTCTCCTCTCACAAATGACATCCTTGTTTTCTTCTACTCAATTGGACATTGAGTAGAGTGGTTCTCAGTGTAGAGGGTAGTTCTGTTATCGCTTCTCTGCCCACAGGCTTTCTTGCTCTAAAAAGCCATGTCCCAGTAGATCATTCACTTCTCTTGGCCTGGGATGATCCAGCAGGGGTAGGAGGCTCCTGGCTCCGTGCTGTCTGGGGACTTAGGTTTTTTATGGCTTGGTTCTTTTCTGTAGCTTGAAATTATGAAAATGAGAGAGACTGCGGCCAGTGTGCAGGCCATGGAGACTTAATGTCTGCAGTGGCTGTCTTGGTGCCCTGGCAAGCTGATGGATGTACCTAGAAAGTGGTCTTCAGGGAGAGGAGAGGGGACAGGCATGAGAATGGAAGGGGATGCGAGCCATGGGGGCCCCAAGAGATGGAGAGAGCGGCCTTGCTCCCAAGGATATGATGAGTCCAACTGTACACGGTCTCTTGGCTGCTGAGAGACATTTCTGTAACCTTACTGTAAGTTCTCTCCCTTGTCCTTGGTTTGCTTCAGTGAAAATCCCTCTTTGGTGAGAAGGCTCTTAGCCTATTCTGTCTCTCTTTCTAAATTGTAAACAAATACTCATCTTAGCCCCTTTCATTGTAAACCATGTAAGCTTATGTCCACTGGTGTGAATTTAAGTAGGCATTTTCTAAACTTTTCATGTGTGCTTTTTTCCTTTACTGTAGCTCTCCAGTGTTCTTCTTCCTTGTCTCTAATTGGGTATCCTGAACAGAACCTAATACCCGGGTGGTGCTAGTGGTAAAGAACCCACCTGCCAGTGCAGGAGACATAAGAGACTCAGGTTCGATCCCTGGGTCAGAAAAATCCCCCAGAGGAGGAAATGGCAACCCACTCCAGTATTCTTGCCTGGAGAATCCCGTGGACAGAGGAGTCTGGCGGGCTACAGTCCATGGAGTCAACAAAGAGTCAGACATTACTGAAGCAAATTAGCACACACACATACGAACTTTCATTTGGTTTGTATTTTTCTGGTGTATCCTTTCTCTGTTCTTATATTTCTAACCTTTCTGTAATATTATGGTTTAAGCATAACTAGTATAAAAATATATATAGCCAGATTTTGATTGTTTTTCTTGGGCAGTTACTTTATTTCTCTAAGTCTCACTGTCTTTTTTAAAAAAAATTATTTTTAATTGGAGGATAATTGCTTTACAATATTGTATTGGTTTCTGCCATACATCAGTATGAATCAGCCATGAGTATACATATGTCCCCTCCCTCTTGAGCCTCCCTCCCACCTCCCACCCCATCCCACCCCTCTAGGTTGTCACAGAACACGGGTTTGAGCTCCCTGAGTCCTAACAGTGAATTCCCACCAGCTACCTATTTTACATGTGGTAATATATATGTTTCAATGCTACTGTGTCAATTTGTCCCACCCTCTCCATCCCCTCCTGTGTCCACAAGTCTGTTCCCTAAGTCTGTGTCTCCATTGCCACCCTGCAGATGGGTTCATCAGGCACATGTCTCTAAATTCTAGGTTACATGCATGTCTTTGGTGGGATTATCTGTGAATTTCTTTGTAGCCTGAGTTTGGGATGCCCTCCTTCAGGGTAGTTTTGAGTCTTCTTCTGCCAGACACCTTAAAGATATTAGCATTTTGGAAATATTTTCATCTTAATTTCTTGGCTTGAGGGTTTCTAGACCATGTAAACCTATAAATTTAAGCCAAAAACTAGAGTGGTAAGTGGGTCCATTTTTTCTTTTTTTTTCAAATTCTCAGCATAGTCTTTTTCTAGCCAAAACTCAGGCCAATAATTAAAAACTTCCTTGATATTTCTCTGGGCCAGTGGATGAATTTCCCCCTGCCCTCTGATTCATCCTTTCATTGGGAATGTAGTCCTTTGAAATTCTTGGCTTCATTTATGGGTCTCAGTTTTAACTTTCAGTCTTGTTGGGGCTAAGTCTTGATGTCTATGCCTGTGAGATGTTATAACCCAAATCTCTTGGTTCACTTGGAGCCTCTCCTGCTTCAACATAGCTGACCTTAACTTTCTGACTTCTAATTCCTAATTCTTTACTAGCCCTTGGGGAGTTGCTTTACTTCACTGTAAATTTCAGCTATCCTTTTAACAGAATATTTGCTACGCTTCATCTGTATTTGAGAAGATTTTTTAAAGTGGAAGGTTTTCAAGTTGTTTATTCCATCTTACAGCTAGAAATAGAATTATTACCATTATTTCTCAGGTGTCAGTGTCGAACCCCTGTCTTACAGTGTCATTTAGGCTAGAGAGAAATGTCTGGTAAATAAAGTCCAAAGTCATGTTATTATCAGTCTGCTGCTGCTGCTGCTAAGTTGCTTTAGTCGTGTCTGACTCTGTGTGACCCCATAGACGGCAGCCTACCAGGCTCCCCCATCCCTGGGATTCTCCAGGCAAGAACACTGGAGTGGGTTGCCATTTCCTTCTCCAATACATGAAAGTGAAAAGTGAAAGTGAAGTTGCTCAGTCGTGTCTGACTCTTCGCGACCCCATAGACCGTAGCCTACCAGGCTCCTCCATCCATGGGATTTCCAGGCAAGAGTACTGGAGTGGGGTGCCATTGCCTTCTCCGATTATCAGTCAGTTCTGTAGAAATTACTGTGTATGAGGAGTGAACCCCCGCCCCCAATTAGTTATTTATGTATAATCTTAAGAGTGTGCTTTGGTATTCTTACTATTCTTTTTGACTGGAGATATGGAAGTGTCATGATAAAATAGTGATTTCAGTAAATCATAGTCAAGACATGCAGCCAGTGTATGGCATAAATCTTGTCTGTATTCAACATGATACAAATATATTTAAATGTCACTAGTTTTATTTTGAGATATTGTATAATTTTCCGGGGATACTTTCCTGAAGTGTGTTCCTTAGTATTCTGGTTCCTCAAGATATTTTACCAAAAGTTTCTATTGGTAAATACATTTGGAAAATCCTACATCTTATACCTCCTTTTGGTGAGGTTAAGCATGCCGTCATACTAAACTCACTGATGAGTCTTGAGGTAAAGAAACCAATTTGAAATTTTTTAACCCAATGTATTCCAAATCTGCTGGACCAAAAAAAAAAAAACCACTTTATTCGTTTAATTAACACTTTTTTAGTATTCCATTTTATAAAACTCGACTTGGGAAATGCTGTCCTATTGGGCATATGCTTTTGTAAAGATAATATTGAAATATTTACCTTAATTTCCAAAATAAGGAACATTTCATTTACTGTTATTCTACAAACATATACTTAAAACTAAATAAATATGTAAAATTAAATAGCAAAATTCCTCAAAAGAAAATACAATTTAAAAAAATCTATAAAAGTACTCAAATTTATTAAATAAATAATTTTTAAAGTGAATATCTAAATGTTCACATATTGATAGGAAAAAACATTCCAAGAATGAGTTCCATTTTTTAAAATTAAAAATAATGTTTGAGGTTTAATAGGATTGTGTTTAGAATGTTTTTATACTGCTGCTGCTGCTGCTAAGTCGCTTCAGTCGTGTCCGACTCTGTGCGACCCCATAAATGGCAGCCCGTGAGGCTCCGCCGTCCCTGGGATTCTCCAGGCAAGAACAGTGAAATGGGTTGCCATTTATACTGAGCATTATAGTATTATATTACTCAATGTAGGGGGAGATTAGCATAAAGTGGGTTTGGCTCGTATTTCCAATAATAACATCTGAACCAAGAGAGTTTGTAATGGCTGGGACCTCATTATTATTCTGTGTGACTTTTATGTAGCCCCATGGCCTGAGTTCTCTGGAAAGCATGAGAGAAAAGCTCTAGGGATGTATCTATGTTTTCATCAATCTAGATCTAATGTTGTTGTTTAGTCACTAAGTCGTGTCGGACTCTTTGTGACCCAGTGGACTGTAGCTCTCCAGGCTCCTCTGCCCATGGGATTTCCCAGGAAAGAATACTGGAGTGGGTTGCCATTTCCTTCTCCAGGGGATCTTTCCAACCTGGGGATTGAACCTGCGTCTCCTGCATTGGCAGGCGGGTTCTTACTGCTGAGCCAGCAGGGAAGCCCTACTATCATCTATCAGTTAGCACGTGGGAAGAATTGTGCTTAACATTCTGTCATCTCTTGAGTTTCAGGTGAAGCCCCAAAGGCTGAGAACAAATACTAGTTGTCATGTGCACCCACATTCTAAAATGAGGTGCTAGATGGCCTCGGTAGGACTTGCAAAGGGAGTGTGAACATACAGGTCCTGCCAGCCCTGCCCCTTGCATACCTGCTTCAGCTGCATGAGGGGAGTGGAAATTAATTGGGAGGGGTCTTGGTCAGGGTTCATTCAGAGGAGCAGAACTGCTGTGAGGGCCCTAGGGATTTCTTAAGGACTGGGTGTCATGTAGCTGTGGGAGACCCCGGTGCAGCCTCTGCTCACTTGCTCCTTATCTGCCTGTGGGCCTGGAGGTCTGTTGGACCGGAAGTTGTTGGAATGTGGATGTGGATGAGAACCAGGAGGCAATGAAAACCTCAGAATGAACTGGGACCTCCCTCCCCCCCGCCCCCTGCAAAGAAAACTCAATCCTGCCAAGCCAGTTCGTGTGCCTGGCTCCCCAACTCCAGCTCAGAGCAGGAAAAGGGGGTGACTTCTGCCTTGGAGCAGCATGCCTGCTGGGCCCAGGACGCAGAGAAGCCAACTGGGATCCCCTGGGAACCAGAGGAGCTGCACATGTGAGTGTTACCCCTCGGCAGTTAGGGAGACCACAGACCAGCGAGCTGCCTACATGCGCAGCCAGGGCTTCAGGACCCAAAAATGATGGCTTCCACTTCACTTCCACCTTCTGTGTCTCGTACAAGTTTTGTCTTGTGGCCAACACTAGCCCAGAATCATAGAGGGAGGGGAATTCTGGAAAAGACAGTTCAAGAAGCCCAAGGCTGACAGTGAGGAATTGTTTCAGGAGAAAGTCAGTGTGCTGTGTCCCCAACCTGCCACACAGGCACTTCACCACACTGCTAGCCATGTTGGGGTGGGGGGTATTAGGAGAATACAGGGCTTGACCAGTGTTGCCTGGAGCTTGGGGACGCAGGAACTGAGTGTCTGCCAAGGGAAGATTGAGGTGTGATGTGTGGTTGCCCATCACAGGCATGGGGCTGCTCGGAATAGTCTGCTAGGGTCAGGGCGTGAGAGTGCCCTGAGGGACAGAAGAGAGCTGGCACAGAGTGACTGTCAATAAATATTTGGTGAGTGAATGAAACTATTTCATTTACATATATGTAATACATGGTTTAATCAGTTATTTTCCTGCTATCCAAATTTTCCTTCTTCCTTAAAAGCAGAATCCTAATTTTACTTGTAATGGCAATGCACTCAGTAGAAAGGCCAGGTTGCTTTCCCTTGTAGTCAGATATGATCATGTGGCTAAGTGTTGACCCTATACATATTTATCATATGAGCTTCCTTGGTGGCTCAGATGGTAAAGAATCGGCCTGCGATGCGGGAGACCTGGGTTCCATCCCTGGGTTGGGAAGATCTCCCGGAGGAAGGCATGGCAACCCACTCCAGTATTCTTGCCTGGAGAATCCCCATGGACAGAGGAGTCTAGCAAGCTACAGTCTGCGGGGTCGCAAAGAGTTGGACACAGCCAAGCACAGCACAGCACATGTTTATCGTACAGAAAGTTACAAGGACACTTCCAAGAAGGCTGACTCAGCTAGAGAGAGCTGACTCAGCTAGAGAAAGTCTCTTTTAGCTTTTACACATGGACATGATGCCTGGAGGTCCAGCAGCCATTTTGGATCCTGAGATAACACTGAGTGGAAAAGTAGAACAGTATTCATTGGTTCTTCTGTACCCCTGGCTTCAGCAGTATGAATAGCATCATCCTAGCCATTTTGTTCACAATGCTTAACCCAATAAGAGAGTGGAACAACTGTGGCATTGGGGTGCTGGTATGAAAGGGGGGAGTGTTGAAGAATTCTTTGTGAAAATGATATTTTAAAAAATTGAAATACCATTGACATAACACTGAGTAAGTTTAAGGTGTGCATCATGTTGATTTAATACATTTATATAGTACAACACGATTACCGCATAAGGTTACCTAACAGCTCCATCACATAATTTTCATTTCTTCTTTGTGGTGGGAACAATTAAGATCTAGTTCCTTTAACTTTGAAGCTTATGACACAGTATTGCTGACTTTAAGGACCAGTAATTTTTGAGGGGAGGCATATGGTACACAGCCATGTCAACTGGCCTGGGTTAATTGAGGAGCAAGGTAAAAGACTAAAAAATTGCATTATGCATTCGACTTCCTGCCTCTCCAGAAAGTTAAAGGAATAATCGTAAGAGAGACTAGAATATATAGGCTGTAAAGTGTCACATGTAATCTAGGCCTTGGGCCATTGCTTCTCCCAGACCACTGACGACCTGTGTGGAAGGGACAGGGTGTTCTTAGCTCCAGTTCAGCCAGAACATGTAGTAAGTACCAAGAGATGACATCACTATTGGTGCTTACATTCACAAAAATACAGCCCTTTAAAAAAAAAAGATGAGCATTCGTCTGACTCAGCCTTTGAAGGGAAGAAGTTCAAGTTGTAGCTTTTCTCTGTGTCTTTATGTCTGTGTCTCTCAGTGTATCCTTCTCTGTATCCTTGTGTTTTGTCTCAGTTATGTATGGCTGTTTTGGCACATCTCTCTGAGTGTGAGTGTGTGTATGTGTGTGTGTATGTGTGTGAATGAGAGAGAGGGAGAGGGACACATAGAGATGGGGAAAGATGGAGAGAGAGAGGGAGCAAGAGGAGATTGTATCACTGGCTGACTTTCAACTCCTTCATTTTTCTCCCTCTCTTTCTGGCTTTTCATTTCCTTCTTGCTCTTTCTTCCCTTTGACTTGATCTCCATATCTGCCCTGTGGAAGAATTGAACCACATTGTGTTTTCCACATATTTTTGATTCCTCCCCCCAGATCCTGGGCCCTTGGTATACAAGATGTTCCTCATTTGGTCATCTGGCCTAATGGAGGAGAATGAGAGGGCATCAGTGGGCCTTCAGCAGGGCTCTGACTGGCACCCAGTTCAATGGGCTTGTCTGGTTGATGCTATTAAAATCTCATGTCCATTTAAAAAGGGCTCCTGTGGAGCTCCTCATCTGTGTTCTTGAAATGGTGTGTGGTTGCTCAGTCTCAGTTTCCAGTAGGTATCAGTGAGGTATTAGTTGTGAGAGTCTTGGGCATAGCCTCCCCCAAGGGCTTCCCTTCATCACTGAGTTCCATGGGATTTGAGGACCTGTATTAAGCATATGTGTAAGTCTCAGGGCCCAGCTTCACTCCCTGCCAAATGTTTCCACAGGTGCCCGCATCTTTAACAGAGCTGACCTCGAGGACAAGAGGGATGGGAAATAGGGAGATGTGTGCATAATTCCGGAGCTGAGAGGCGGCCGGCCCGGCTGTAATAAAGCTGTCTGTTAGGAAGTTATCTTTCATATGCAATTGCTTCCCCTAAGCTCTTAAGCACATTAACTGCACCTGTAATTATACATACCTCAGAAAATGCATAAAAGCTGCCTTCTTTGCCAGACTAAATAAAACTGCAGTCTCCTCCATATCCTCTACTGCCTACTGTACCTTAACGTTGGGGGGGAGGGAAGGAAAGAGAAATGAAGGAAAAGAGAAGAGGTAATTGCCCATTAGAGAGTTGCTCGTAAGTGAACTTTGCCTCTTGTTTCCAACATTAATTTTGCTCTGTGTGAACTGCGCTTGACACCGTTCCGAGGGCGCGAGAGTCCTGGCCACTCTTGCTGGCCTGCACAGCTACTTGCTGTCCATTTGCCTTTCAGACAGTGTGTGAGACCACAACAACAACATTTGCTGTGACTCAGGGTAGCTTTGCATCAGGGTGGAAAAGCACATATGATTTTCACTGAGAGTCTATCTTGTCTTTTCCACTGACCTACTTTCCAGCATTTGACTATTTTGCACCATTCAGTCCTAATGAGCCTAAAACCCGCGCTAAGATCTCCCTTTATGCCATAGCGATCTCCTCCTCCCCCTCTGGTAGCTCTTTCTCAGGTATTTTTGGGGGCTGGAGGGAAAAGACAAATTCCCTGAATCTGGACTCTTCAGGCGTAATCTCTCCTGGCTGGGGTTTCTCTGTCTACAGCAGGGCATAATAGCCACGGAGACAAATCTGGCCCAGTAGCCAGATACACTTCTCACATTAGCGGGAAGAAGATAATGGGTGATGACTTACCATTGCCTACTTTCAAAAACTACTTTAATGTAAACCATTCCTTGTACACTGTCAGTAGAATTAATTGGCTGGTAATCCACAGGAGACGTTCAGGTCACCTACAGTTTATTTTATGAGTCCTCCAGGATCAATTTCATGTTTGAATGACTATTCCTATCATATATTTACATACACAGTTGTCCTTTATATTCAGAGATGACGTGGTTGCCTTTTTACTCCACAGACATATTCTTTCTGGAAGAGAAAGGCAAAAGTGTTACCTGAAGCCCTTTAGGAGACTAGCAAATATTTATCCAGCAAATACGTGGAGATCAGTTGTGGAAGGAATCTAAGAGACATAAAAAGGCAGCGTGTCTGTCCTCAAGAATCTTGTAATCTTCTTGTGGGGGAGAAGTGCAGACCCACATACATACACACACACACACACACGAATGCAACAAACTGGGAGCAACTGCAGACAGCGTAATAATAAATGTAGGATGATGACCTTGGCATTGAAATCGAGTCCTGGGCTGCCAAACAGGTGTGGTGACCAGGCAAGTGGTGCGAACTTCCTGGAGGGAGGTTGAAGGTTGACCTCTCGAAGAAGACGTCGATTCTTTGTCTCCTGTTGAACTATCACAGGACCTTTCTCCAGGTGATCTGGGAAGTGGGTTGAAGGAGAACATCAGGGCACTGAGGGCATCAATTGTACGAGGAGTGTGAAGTTACTGTATGAGGAATGTGAAGTTAATTGGGCTTCTCTGGTGGCTCCGAAGGTGAAGGAATCCACCTGCAGTGTGGGAGACCTGGGTTCGATCCCTGGATTGGGAAGATCACTTGGAGAAGGGAATGACAATCCACTCCAGTATTCTTGCCTGGAGAATCCCCATGAACAGAGGAGCCTGGCAGGCTGTGGGGTCACAAAGAGTCAGACATGACTGAGCGACTAAGCCTAGAGAGGAGTGAAAAAGACCAGGAAGGCCAGAGGAGGCAGGAGTGAAGGGAGAGGAGAAGGAGGAAGGAGGCAGTGCAGGCTGGGGGATGCTGGGGGAGCGATGCGGGGTTAGGGGAGCGGCTATGCGGGGTGAAGACTTCTGGGGGGGTGGGAGAAACCGGGAAATGTGATTTTGGGGAAGTTTGCTCCTTGCATGTCATGTGAGGCTCCCTCTGGGGACTCCTTCAGAGTCATCAGTAGAAGCGCGGCTTTGCAAGGATTTTTGGAGTCCAGTTTAATGTTTCTTTGTCGTGCATGTGGCAGAGTGCCAGATTAGCCATAGAGAGAAGGGAGGGTGCTCTTGAGACCCAGCTGCATTAGAAGGAGAAGCTATTTTATTTGTATTTGAGCTGAGAAAAAAGAGAATGAAATGATGTCCTTAGTTTTGATGACATGATGGGTCTCCCATTCCACTTGGCTGTTTTGTTTGTTGTTAGGGATGCAGATGTGTTTGCAGGTCCATCACTCATTCATTCACTCACCGTGTATTTATCGAGGGCCTTCGGTGTGACAGCTCGTGTTCTGGGTACTGGCTGTACAGAGTGGAGTAGAAGAGATGAAACCCCAGGTCTCACAGAGCTCATGTTCTAGTGAAGGTTTTCAGTGTGGGAGTTGGAGGCAAGTGTTTTCCTGCTTTGGTAGATCTTGAGATCTTTCAAATACTATTTAAACCTGTCTGCTATTGACAAAGTTTAATCAGCACTCGAGCAAACAAAATCTTGTGCAGCGATTCTGAACTGTAGGTCTGCAGGTGGATGTTGATCTCTCTCTGCAGCAAAGTCATCTGAAATGCCTTTTAAAAATGTAGAAACCTGGCCTCCCACTCACAGAACCTGATTCAGAAGATCTAAGGTAGGGCCAGAGAATGTGTATTTAAAAATTTCCTAAATGATTCTTTTGTACAATAAGCTTTGATTACATGCATAATTCTGAAATCTACATTTGATAAGGGCTTCCCTGGTGGCTCAGAGATTAAAGTGTCTCCCTGCAGTGCAGGAGACCCGGGTTTGATCCCTGGGTTGGGAAGATCCGCTGGAGAAGGAAATGGCAACCCACTCCAGTATTCTTGCCTGGAGAATCCTATGGAGGGAGGAGCCTGGTAGGCTACAGTCCGCGGGGTTGCAAAGAGTCAGACATGACTGAGCTACTTCACTTTACTTTACTTCACTTTACATTTGATAAAGTTGTACCCTCATCTTGTTCTCAGGCCCAGCCCCTTCCCTCCTGAGCTACACACACACATAATACACAAACACACACATTTCTATAACCTTACATGTATAGAGTTATAGTATTGTTTTATGGGCTTATTGTTTTATATAAGGGGATCATTCTTTCCACGTGCTCAATTTCTCAGCCTCCACTTTTCGTTGTTCTCTGTTTAAGGTAATGTCCAGGTATATGAGTGGACACATGTCTTATTCTGTGTTAGAGCAGCTGGGAAGAGCTGGGGTCTTTGGGACCAGTATCTTTGCTTCTTCTGGCACTGGGACAGTGGCCCTGTGGCAGGTGGCAGCAGCTTGCCCTTGGTTGCACAGTGATGTCTGTGGTGGGGACAGCTTCACCTGATGGGCTCTCCTCCCTGACTTGGGAGGCGCTCAGCTGTATCCTCCGTCCGGCCTGCTGTGGGCCACCTCCTCCCACTTCTCAGGCTCCACACATGGCCCATCCTCTTTCAGCTCAGAGCCTCTCTACCAAAACTCCAAACTGCCCCTGATGCCTAACAGGGGAAGTTAAGGAATACAGACAACCTTTCCTAAGACAGTACCCTATTCTTTAAGGTAATTTCTTGAAGAAGAACCCCCACTGCATGTTAAAAGCCAAGGTCTTTCCCTTGGCATTCTTTTGGTGCCAAATCCTAACCATCCTCCAGGCAGACAGATGCTTCAGATGGAGTAGGCTAGGGGGAGGTATGTGTTTCCAAAGGTGGAAAGAAAAGTGCATGACTCATTTTAAAATATTGCCCGGGTTTGTCTCAGAAATATGTTGTCTAGCCATTTGTCACTGGGTCACGTGACTGACAATGAAAATGCAGCCAGAGTATTTACTGCATTCTGCACTCTTTTCAAATCAACATGTAAAGTGAAAGTTGCTCAGTTGTGTCTGACTCTTGCTACCCCATGGACTATACAGTCCATGGAATTCTCCAGGCCAGAATACTCGAGTGGGTAGCCTTTCTCTTCTCCAGGGGATCTTACCAACCCAGGGATCGAACCCAGGTCTCCTGCATTGCAGGCGGATTCTTTACCAGCTGAGCCACAAGGGACACCCTCAAATGAACATATTTGAATGTAATTCTTGGCCAAAGATTAGGAGACGCTCTCCTCTCCTAGCCAGGCCCTAAATTAATTAATCTGTTCTTTTTATAGTTTAATAAGGAAATGATTCATAAACCCCAAAGGCTGACATAAGTGAAAAATCCTTTCCAACAGTTCCCTTTACTTTCTGCTTAGGAAAATGTGGAGTAATTGTGGTGAACATACCATAAGGTGATTCCCAGTGCGTCACATCTTTGCATAATCGCCTGCCCTCAAGTGTTCTTTGAAACCGTGACTTTCTTCTGGTCTACAACATGTGGCAAAGGAGATGAGCTGTCACTCCTGTGGTTATGTTATATAGCAAAGATGGACAGGATTTTAATTAAAGTCCCAAATCAGTTGATTTTGAGTTAATAAAAAAGATTATCCTGGTGGGCCTGACTTAATCAGGAAAAAGTCCTTAAAGGAGGGTCTGGGACCCTCTCTGAGGTCAGAGACTCTTTCTCCTTCTCGCTTTGAAGAAACAAGTGCCTATGAGTTCCACAGCCTCAAGGAGACTAGTTCTGACAGCAACCTGGGGGCACTTGGAAGTAAATCTTTCGCTAGTTGATCCTCTGATGAAATGTAGCCCAGTTGACCCTTTGATTGAAATCTTGTTAGACCCTGAGCAGAGGAACCAGCTACACTTTGGTATACTCCTGACATAGAGAAATTGTGATGTAATACATGTGTGTTGTTTGAAGCCACTATGTTTGTGCTAATTTGTTAGGCAGCAATGGAAAACCAACGTAGTAATAACTAGTTGCAGCCCATCCTGGTTTCTCAGCCCTCTGTTGGTGAGGTTCCTCCCTCTTCTCTCACTCATTTCCTTCCTTTTACCCCTTCCATCTGTTATCTTTTTTCAAAAATCTGGACAGTGTCGATTTCTCTCCCTAGGATGGGGAAGAGGATACCAAGCTTGGCCAAGTTCTGTGGATGGAACCTGGTCACTGTGGTGAGATGAATTCACTTAAAGAAAAAACAGACTTTATTTTTTAGAGTAGTTTGAGGGTCACAGCAAAACTGAGCAGAAGGTACAGATTTCTCATATACTCCCTGCCTCCCCATGTGCAGAGCCTCCCCCACTATCAATATCCCCTACTTGAGCGGTGCATTTGTTACAGCTGATGAACTTACAGCGACATATCATTATCACCCCAAGTCCATGGCTTACATTAGGGTTCAGTCTTGGTGTTATTCATTCTGGGGTTTTTGTAGGTCTTGACAATCATAAAATGACGTGTATCTACCAACGTAGTATCATACAGTGTATTTCACTGCCCTAAAAATCCTCTGTACTCCTCCTGTTCATTCCTCCCTCCAACCAAACCGTGGAACCACAAATCTTGTTTATTTATTGCTGTTTCATAGTTTTGCCTTTTCCAGAATGTCATGTAGTTGAAATCATACAGTACATAGTCTTTTCAGGTTGGTTTCTTTCACTTAGTATATATGTTTAAGTTTCCTCTGTGTCTTTGTATGGCTTTAGAGTTCATTTTTTTTTAGTGGTGAATGATATTCCATTTTCTGGATGTACCACAGTTTATTTATCCATTCACTTCCCAAGAGACATTTCAGTTACTTCCAAGTTTTGGCAGTTACGAATAAAGGTGTTGGGACTTCCCTGGTGGTCCCGTGGTTAAGACTGTGCTTCCAGTGCAGGGAGCACGGGTTTGATTTCTGGTTGGGGAACTAAGATCCTCTCATGTTACATGATGTGACCAAAAAAAAAGAAATCTCAAGCAAAACAAGTAAAACAGACACACTTTGGGGTTGAATAAAGCTGTTATAAATATCTATGTGCAGGTTTTGGTGTAGGCATACATTTTAACATCATTTAGGCACATACCTAGGAGTGATATTGCTGGATCATATGATAAGAGTATGTCTAGCTTTGTTGAGAAACTGCCTAACTCCTCTGTGGTAGTGGTACCTTGTTGTTGATTTAATTTGCATTTCCCTGAAGCCATGATGTGGAGTATCTTTACCCACTTCTTTCTCTATATCTGAGATGGTCGGCAGTGATGAAAGCCATGTATGATTTTTCCTTTCACCTTTGGGGGCTCTGAGAGGCGAGCTTTCTCTGTTCTGTAGTGAAAATACTGCAAAGTAGCCAGCATGCATAAAATCTGTTACAAGAAAGCATGTTAAAAATGTGTGGCCTGTCTTCGTATTTTATTCCTGTTCTTTATTTTAATTTATAGAACTTTTCTTTGGGAAATCAGATGGTCTAGGTCTCACGACTGCGAATGAAGGAGGGACTGGGGAATGGACAAAGAAGCTCTCAGGACAAAGACTCTCTGAGGGTCTCCCACGCAAGGATGAGCTGAGGTGGCATCTTAGGAAACTGCTTTTGTTATAGGTTTTCTTTTCTGGTGGGTGTGAGGGAACAGACAGGACGTCAGGCTTTGTGTTTATCTGCCAGCCCAGTCTCTTCTTGCCCATCATCTTAGTGCCCACGGCAGAGAGCTGGGTCAAATGAGGTAACGGCTCATCCAGTTAGGATCTGAAATCAGCTCAGCTCTCCCTCTGGGCTTCAGAAACAGCCCGGACTACTGGCTCGGCTAACTGGTTAACTTGCCCTAGTTAAAGACTAGGGCAAGAAATCACATCCGTTTCCTTTACAAGTGAGATATTCTTCCTCTATTTTAAAGTTTCAAAATTTAGAAGTTACAGAGTGTCCAGAGCTCTGGCGATGGTACAATTTAGTAGGCTGCACCATTTCATAGTCTCGCCCTAAAATAACAGTGGCAAAGCCTTGCGACAAATGGTCTAACTCCCGCTCAGATGATGGCCTTGTTACTGGAGACATGAACAGTTGAGGATGGCTGGCTGGCTTTTCTCACTCTTCTCTGAGCACAAAAAGAGACTGCTTAATTGAAGGGGTCAGACTTGACAGAAATGTTCTGCAGTGGGGGCGTAGCTCACCTGTTTAGTCGTGAGGTTTTGCAGGTTGCAAGTATATCCTGTGTAAAACTCATAGATCATATACAGGCTTAGACACATGTTTTTCTTGCCTGTGAACGTATTTTTGTTTCCGAAGAGCCAGTTAAGCATGGCAGATGGAACAAATGTGTTTTGTAGCCACTTCCTCTGAAAATTGCATTAAAATGATAATAAAGGCAGAGAAACGCTTAGACTCACAGGGCAGAAAGAACCAGGGAGGACATGAGCTACAAGCAACCACATTTTGGAGGCTCTAAGTCAGATATCTCATGGTCACTGATTTTTGTGGATGTGAGCTGGCCAAGGAAGATACCCAGATGCAGGCGGAGTTGAGCCACAGACCTGAGGAAACCTCGGAAATTAGAGTTTCCAGCATCTTTCTGGAGGGACAGGTGGGGACAAAACCAGGATTGGTTGAAAGTCTTTCTCTGAAGCAGTTTGAACCTCCCATCACAACCCCTTCTCTTTTCCCACGGGGAATCCTGAGCAGGAGGTGAGAGTTCTCCGGTCTCAAGAGGCAAAGTGGAGATCTTAGACATGCTCGTGAGTGGGGCACCAGCTCAGTTGAAGGCAGAGGCCACAGTGCAAACAAGGAAGCCAGCACAATTCAGCGTACAACCGTCCTGCAGGGCTCCTCTCCCCCGGTGTGGTGGCGCCATCCAGTTAGAAGGTTCTTTCTTGGGGGCTCTGCCTCTGATGCCCATTGCCCTGATAATGGGGGTCCCAGGCTTTGGGGTCAGCTCTCATCTTAGCTGTGTGTCTGTCTCACTCTATGATATGATGGATGTTTATGAAATTTACTGTGGTGATCATTTCATGATATACATAAACCAGATCATTATGCTGTGCACCTTCAACTTACACAGTGCGTGCATGCTGAGTCACTTCAGTCGTGTCCGACTCCAACTCTCTGCGACCCCATGGACTGTAGCCCGCCAGGTTCCTCTGTCCATGGGATTCTCCAAGCAAGAATACTGGAGTGGGTTGCCATGCCTTCCTCCAGGGGATCTTCGCAACCCAGGGATCAAGCTTGCGTCTCTTGTGTCTCCTGCATTGGCAGGCAGGTTCTTTATCACTAGCGTCATTATAGCTCAATAAAACTAAAAGAAAAAAAGAAGGTGCAACCATTCTGAAAGCCATCTCTCAATTTTTAGGTCACTGTATGGAGGTGTTTTCAGTACTCATGCCAGTTATCTATTCTTTTATCTGACTCTTTAAAATTCAGTTCAATAGATAACATACTGAATAATTTAGGGGGCTTTTTCTAGCCTCCCCTTACAGCTGTGGTGACCATATTTAAAATGTTAGCCATGGGACAGAGCTGCTTAGATGATTCCTTTTTAACCAATTTCAAATCCACTTAATAGCCCTTTTAACTCCTTCCTTTCATCTCTACTCAAGTGTGCATCAGTTTTGCACCCTGGATAATTTCAAAGACGTAGGTTTGATTGGAAAACATCCATAGTGTTCCAGAACATGTCTCCCACACTGCCTGACTATAGGCGCTCTTCAAACAATCGTCTCTCACAGGCTCAATGACATCTCACTATTAGTGAATGAACATCGCTTATACCTATATCTTGAGAATGTCAATGTGAATTAAATGTGCCAAGTTTCTTAACGGCACCAACAGATTTCCTAATTAACCTATGAATACTGTCAATCTGTTAATATAGTTCTCTTGTTCTTTTAGGATGAGTTATGTTACATTTATTGACTCCAGCAATTTCAGAACTGAAGTGCTCCTAAGGGTATTCAGACTTCCTTTCAAAACTAAAGAAAATAAAAGTAGCATGAATTCAATTCACCAAAATGGTTAAAGACTTTTTGGCTTCTAGACATTTTTCCCAGGCCAGTCGGTTGAACTTCATGCATTGCCCATTCTGCAATGCATCCTGTCTACATCGCTTTCTGCCCTGACAGAATTCCTGGGGTGAGGTGGATTCCTGACGTTGGTCCGAGGAGTCTGTAAGCAGTAACTTTTGTGATCCTTAGTCCACTTTCTTGACAAACTTGCTGCAGTGTATCCTTTCTAAATGGATTTAAGTGTACAGAATTGGATTAACCATAATCCTTGCTTCATGCCATAGTCTCATCACTAATCCATGTCTGGATGTTATTAATTACTGGGATGTAATGGATACCTAAAGGTCCACCACCCGACCCCACACATGAAACACTGGTAATATCTTCGGTCTCCTTAGGTGCTTTCTTCCCGTGCTTCCCCCTACATTCCTCATAGTTCTCAAAAAAAGGGAATAGCCTTTTTCCTTCTCCTCCTCCTTCTCCTACTCCTTCTTTTTAAATCACTCATGTTCCGAGATTCATCTTTGTTGTGGCTTGTAGCTATAGTTAAATTTTCACTGCTGGGAATTATTCTACTCTAGATATAGTACAGTTTATGTATCTGTTTTCCCATCAGTGGGCACAATCTATAACTTTACCATGCCCAACTCTTGGCAAAATTGTGAAGTAAGATGGAATTTGTCTTTGATGACTTTAGTATATTTTTTCTACCCTTCTTTATCCTCTTCTCAGAAGATCATCTAGGCCTCCTGCCTGTCACATAGTGATGTGTAATAAATGCTTATTGAATGGAGATTTTAAGTGACAGAGAAGATTGAGGGCATCTCTAGTCAAATGGATGCAACTGCCCTGAGCTCTAAGCTGAAGAAGCGTCTGCAGCCTCTTCTCAGCTCAGAGGGAAGACTGCCAGGATCAGTGACCAGCGTCTGTATGGGAGGGGTCTGGAGCATGGTAGTTTGGGAGCCCCTTCTTGCCACCCCAGATTCAGTCCCTCATGGACATTTACAGCCAGTTTGGAATCATGGGCATGGGTTAAAAGCAAAAGAATAAAACTTCAATTGTAGAATATCAGGTTCCAGCTAGGAAGGTCATTTTTATGAGGGGGCAAGGGTAGTAGCTGGGCTTCGGAGATGGTGTGGTTGGCCATCAGAGTTGGAGTATTTGGGCATGGAGGTGATCTTAAGCCACACTGTCTCTCTAGGCCCATTAAGGTTGATTTTTCTTTTTTTTAAATTTTTAACTGAAGGGTAGTTGCTTTACAATGTTGGTTTCTGCCATACATCAGCATGAATCAGTCACAGCTATATATGTGCCCTTCCCTTTTGAACCTCCCTCCCACCTCCTACTCCATCCCATAAAGGCTGATTCTGATTTTTATTCTCTGTTAAATATCTGATATAAAAATGTGCATGTTTCTGAGGAAAACTGTGCAAAGTATGTCATTTTTCATCCTTATGGTTAAATGCATATTTTCTATTTGAATCTTTCACTTATAAAAATCGAATATGATGACACTTAAAATAATGTGTTTTTAAGTTGTCTAGTTGTTTAAATGTAAAGTGCTGAAAAATTAATCTGTTTTTGGCTATGGACTCAATGTCCTTTCTCTAAACTTTAAATTTTTTTTATAGATGTTTTGTTCTGGCTCAGGTTTTGATAGCAACATTGGCTTTACTGATACCAATTGCATCTGTAGCTTTGCTTGTAAATGGCATTATCATAAGATAATAGAGCTGGAAAGAAACATCAGATATCTTAATTGAGTGTTTCAGATCCATGGCCTACCTGCATAGAATCACCTAAGAAAACTGCATAAAATATAGATTCCTGGGCTCCATTCCTGGTCAAATAATAAGTTATTGGGGTAGAAGCCCAGGAATCTTCATTTTATAAATCTCCCAGGTGTTCTGATCCATGTGAACATTTAAGAAATGTTAATCAAGTCTAAATTTCACAGTATAGTGAAGATAACTGTAACCCAAGAGGTTAGTGACTTTTCTAGGGTTGAGAACTAACTGGTTTAGAGCTGGGTAGTCACTTGAGGTGAGGTTATGGCAGAAAAATTAACATATTTATTTTTCAGTTTATAGGTGGGATTTAAAATGGCTTATTCTTAAATAACCCCCAATCCCCGTAGGCTGCAAATATGCCCCAAATGCCTGTTGTTAGGTTAATAGTTTCTGTTACCCTGAGTATCCTAAAATAAGTAGATATTCGATGTTATTGGAAATCCATGAAAAAATCCTGAGATCCTCTTTAATGACTGTCTAATTATTTGGGGGGTGGGATTCTTTTGGGAACAAAGAAAATAGTCACCATTCTTACAAGATCTCTGGATCTGTTTTCCAAAGATACTTGTGCTTGCAGCATGAGAGAACAGTGATGTCTACAAACTTCCTTCTTAAAAGTTCTTCTTTGTTTATTAACAGAAGATGTTTTATGATTCAGTTGAAGAACAGGGATTAATTTCCTCTTAACTCCTATCTCTTCTCTAAGCGAAGTACAAAAGGAACTAGAACCTTCTACTCCACCCCACCTGGAACCTTGCCAGGCCAAGTCCATGGAAAGCTCCTCTGTGTCTTCCTCCTAAAACTAAGTTCAGCTGCACCAGTTGAAGTGTCCAGGACAATTTAGACATTTGAAAAAAAACTGAACAAAACTCTTATCTTTCAGCAGCGTGGGTTGACTTTTGCTTGAAACTATAATGATCAGAGAAAAAGGGAAGTGAAAATCTTTAGTCCAGGTCTTCTAATGCCTTGATTCTTTGCTGTCATTGATATAATTTATAGAGGCAAAGAACTGGATGTCAGCCCTAACTTGGGTTGTTTCTAAAACACCCAGGATAAGTATCACATTAACACTGTAGCATGAATTAATTTCATAATTTCGTAGGCACTGGTCTGACGTCCTTAAAATAGCCTGAGTGTAGGCCTGTCATCAGTTTTATATGGTGGACCATAAAGAAGGCTGAGCACTGAAGAATTGATGCTTTCGAATTGTGGTCCTGGAGAAGACTCTTGAGAGTCCCTTGGACTGCAAGGAGATCAAACCAGTCAATCCTAAAGGAAATCAACCCTGAATAGTCATTGGAAAGACTGATGCTGAAGCTGAAGCTCCAATACTTTGGCCACCTGATGCAAAGAGCTGACTCATTGGAAAAGACTCTGATGCTGGGAAAGATTGAAGGCAGGAGAAGGGGATGACAGAGGATGAGATAATTGGATGGCATCACCAACTTGATGGACATGAGTTTGAGCAAGCTCCAGGAGTTGGTGATGGACAGGAAAGCCTGGTGTGCTGTAGTTCATGGGGTTGCAAAGAGTTGAACATGACTTAGCGACTGAACAACAACAGATATGGGCTTATCATCAATTTTAGGAAAATACCATCAACATCAATCATAAAGTAAACCTGGACTGACCTATGTTGAGTTGAGTTTACCTGTATTATTATGGTCATTATTTTGATGCTATTCTTGTTCTAAAAGGAGAAAGTTCTTGGTTTCATCATTTAGGAACAAGCTCTGAATTATTCATGTAGTTTTTGTACCCTCAGATTTCAAACCTAAAATCATTTATATACTTTAATAATTTTTTTCTCAAAACTGTGTATGTCTTCTTTCATCCCTGTTGTGTGTATCAGTAGGTTGTTATTTTTTGTTCATTGGTAATATTCTGTCGGACACAACTGAAGCGACTTAGCAGCAGCAGCAGCAGCAATATTCTGTTTATGAACATGCCACAATGTTTATCAATAGTTGATAGATGTTTGTTTCTATTTTTAGTTACTTTGAGTACAGCTGCTATGAACATTTAAGTACAAGTGTTTGTGTGGTCATAAGTTTTCATTTCCATTGGGTACCAATCTAGGATTAGTATTGCTGGGTCATATGGTAAGTATATATTTAAAGACATTGCAAAATAGTTTCCAAAGTGGCCATACTATTTTGTGTTCCTGCCAGTGGTGTGAGAATTCTGGTTGCTATTTGAGATGGTTTCTGATGGAAGCATAGCAAAATGTGAGTTGCTGTTGTCAGCGGTGGTCATGGTTGGTGCCCAGTGTCTTCTCACAGTCCCTGAACAAAGTGACTGCACACTAGTCACACTTTCATGGCCACCACCAAGTCAGTTGGTGTGTCTGTTGCTCCTCTCGGACCAAGAGCTGCCTGAGGATGAGGGTCAGACCTTATTCCTCCCTGTAGTCTCAGATCCCAGCATGTCTGGCCACGGTAGGCCTTAGGATGTGCTGGTTGGGTTGAACAGCAAATATGTCTAGTAGCCAGGAGGGTGTTAGGAAGGGAGAGCTCAGGTGTGGTGTCTCCTCTCTTACCCTGGACTTCTCATCCTCTGTGATGGAAAAGCACCCATGATCACAGATTTCATGTAATCACACAGCGGCTGTGGAATGAAGTTGAAGAAGAGAGGGTTATAATGGCCATGAAGGGTTTATCAAAGGAGAGTATGAAACCCATAAAAGTCAAGCATATTGTGATCAAAACCATCTGGAGGTACCAGAGCCCTTTTTCACAGCACACCTCAATTGCCTTCTCCCCCGTGTGCCCTGCCCACTGTACATTTCCCTCCCTGGATTTGTTTGGAGGGGAGTAGAGAGTGCTGGGATGTTAGGATGCTACCTGAATTTTACCTTGGCTGGAATCAAGTAAGCCCCACTGATGTCGGCGCATTGGTAAGTCCTGTTTGTGGTGCTCTTTTCTGCAGTGTCAGTGACCTTCTCTTTAAACCATCCCCTGTCCGTTCTCTTTTCTATTTGTTGTGCTTTAGATGGTGAAAGATATTCAGTTGAATAAAGTGTGTGTGGGGTCACTCATTCTTAACAAAGTCAGTCAGCCACTGGACTCTCCTATAAAATGTTTCCATTTAGCAGACAAAGCCATGTTTTTTTCTCTCTCCTTCCTCACTTCCCCCACCTCCACTTTTATCCCTGAGAGCAAATTCAGGGCCTCTCTGAGTTTATATCACCTTTGATTAATTGGCCCTAATGCAAGTGTTCATGGCTGTGAGTGGGATGTTTCTTAGTGTGACACGCATCCTTTCGGTGCTTAGGAATGGTTGCTTCCCTGTGTGTAATTCATTGTGCTGTGAAATACATTTCCTGTGTGCTGCTGCTGTTCCAGGAGCGGCCATCACGGTAGGACTTGGGTACGCACGTTTGCTTATGGCCGTTTAAAATGTGAGTAAATCTTATTTGACATTGCTATACATGACCATGACCTGCAATTACAGAAACAAAGAACTTTCCAGTGAGCTGAAGCAATCCTAGAAACACATTGGCTGCCTTAGAGGTAAGGTCGCTGGGGAAGGGGGCTCCTATCAAACTCAGACAGGGCCCAGCTTGAGGAATGCAGAAAGGATCACCCTATTTTGTAACGTATAGGTATATAAAATCATCACACTGTACACCTTTGTTGTTGTTCAGTCGATAAGTTGTGTCCAGCTCTTTGCGACTCCATAGACTACAGCACACCAGGCTTCCCTGTCCTTCACCATCTGCTGGAGTTTGCTCAAACTCATGTCCTTTGAGTCAGTGATGCTATCTAACCATCTCAACCTCTGCTGCCCCCTTCTCCTCTTGCCTTCAATCTGCCTCAATAAAGCTGGGAGATAATTGGATTGTGTTAATCCAACAAACGTTAATTATTTAATACATGGAGTAAGAGAGAGAGAGAGTGAGCGAGCTGCAGCTGTATCGTCCTCTAACTACAGTCTGGGCCCAGCACGTATTCTTGCCCCCATCTCTCCCCACTGGGACGGGGCATTTTTTTCCTAGCTCCCTTCCTTGAGCTGCAGTGTGTTTTCACTAGTGCACTAGTTTGCCCTTCCCTCCACAGATGAAGGCTTTTGTTTCATAGAGGAGATAGAGCAGAAGAGGGTGGGTGGTTTGTACCTCTCCTCTAGGTCTGCACTTTTGTAGGACTCTTTGCAAGTTCTGTGAGCTCCTGGTAGGGTCCATGGACAAAACCCCTGAATAGGGTGTTGATTCCTCCAATTTCTTGGACTCCTAGGAGGTTTGTGCACTTGCTAGTATACACACCTTGGTTTTCAGCAGGTCATCAGCTACTGTAGCTGAACTCTTCTCACTAATATCCACTTGCATCTACCCAGGCAAACAAGAACTCTTTCACTGAAGGTGTATATATAATATATATATATATATCTGTAAAATTTGAGTCATTTCATTGTCTTGCAACCTGAGTTCTATGATGAATGTAATGAGCTTTCACGTTGTCCAGGCTTTCCTTGTTTTAGTGTGGAAGTGATGCTCTTTGTAACTTTCATTAATACATCCCCAAGCATCTTGCTTTTTTTTTAAATATTGTTTTTCCTGGGTATAACAACCTCTAATTCTAGAAGCTGACAGTTGTATTCTTTTAGCTTTATGAAATATTATTTTATTGTCTGTTGAGTTGCATTGTTTCCATTGATAAGTCTGTGGTCAATCTTACTATTGCTCCTTTGATGGTAATGTGCCTTTTTTTTTTTTTTTTTGGTAATTGTATTTTTTATCTTCACAGCGAAATTGAGTATGTACAGAGTACCCATATACCTCTCCTCTTCCTCCCTCATGCTATCAGCGTTCTGCATCTGAGTAGTACATCTGTTACAATTGACAACCTACACTGGCACATCATTATCACCCAAATCCATAGCTTACTTTAGGATTCATCCTTGGTGTTGTACATTCTGTGGGTTTGGAAAAATGCATAATGACATGCATCCAGTGTTGTTGTATGATACAGAATAACCTTTACTGCCCTAAAAATCCTCTGTACTTTGCCTTTTCACCCTTGCCTCCATTCTGTCTTTTGGTAACCACTCATCTTTTTACTGTCTCCATAGTTTTGCCTTTTCCAGAATGCCATGTAACATGTAATGTCACACAGTATATAGTCTTTTCAGATTGTCTTTCACTTAGTAATATCCTTTAAAATGTCTTCCATGTCTTTTCATGGTTTGATGGCTTATTTCTTTTTAGCAGTGAATGATACTTATTTTCTGGCTTTATCATAGTTTATCCATTCACCTACTGAAGACTATCTTGGCTGCTGCTAAGTTTTGGCTGTTATAAATAAAGCTTCTGTAAACATCTCTGTGCATGTTTTTGTGTGGATCTAAGTTTCAGTTCATTCAGGTAAGTACCGAGGAACATGATTGCTGAATTGTATGGCAAGAGTGTATTTCGTTTTGTAAAAAGCCCCAAAATTTCTCCCAAATGGACTGTACTATTTTGTATTCTCACCAGCAGTGAATAAAAGTTCCTGTAGCTACACATCATTGCCAGAATTTGCTGTTCTTTTGCTGCTTTTTAAGATATGCTGTTTGTTTTTTGTTTCTAGAAATATTTTCTATGATGTGTGCATCTTTAGAATTGTCATGCTGGGGAACAAATCTGTCATGCTTCTTGAATCTGTGTTTTGGCATCTTTCATCAACTTTGGGAAAGTATCAGCCATTATCTTTTCAAATATTGTTTCTACCCTGCATTAGTTTCAGTTCAATCACTCAGTTGTGTCCGACTCTTTGCGACCCAGTAAACCACAGCATGCCAGGCCTCCCTGTCCATCACCAACTCCTGGCGTCCACCCAAACTCATGTCCATTGAGTCGGTGATGCCATCCAACCATTTCATCCTCTGTCATCCCCTTCTCCTCCCACCCTCAGTCTTTCCCAGCATCAGGGTCTTTTCAAATGAGTCAGCTCTTCGCATCAGGTGGCCAAAGTATTGGAGTTTCAGCTTCAACATCAGTCCTTCCAGTGAACACCCAGGACTGATCTCCTTTAGGATGGACTGGTTGGATCTCCTTGCAGTCCAAGGGACTCTCAAGAGTCTTATCCAGCACCACAGTTCAAAAGCATCAATTCTTTGGTGCTCATCTTTCTTCACCGTCCAACTCTCACATCCATACATGGCCACTGGAAACACCATAGCCTTGACTAGATGGACCTTTGTTGACAAAGTAATGTCTCTGCTTTTCAATATGCTGTCTAGGTTGGTCATAACTTTCCTTCCAAGGAGTAAGCGTCTTTTAATTTCATGGCTGCAGTCACCATCAGCAGTGATTTTCGAGCCCCCAAAAATAAAGTCTGACACTGTTTCCACTGTTTCCCCATCTGTTTGCTGTGAAGTGATAGGACCAGATGCCATGATCTTAGTTTTCTGAATGTTGAGCTTTAAGCCAACTTTTTCACTCTCCTCTCTCACTTTCATCAAGAGGCTTTTTAGTTCCTCTTCACTTTCTGCCATAAGGGTGGTGTCATCTGCATATCTGAGGTTATTGATATTTCTCCTAGTAATCTTGATTCCAGCTTGTGTTTCTTCCAGCCCAGCATTTCTCATGATATACTCTGCATATAAGTTAAATAAGCAGGGTGACAATATACAGCCTTGACGTACTCCTTTTCCTATTTGGAACCAGTCTGTTGTTCCAT
This sequence comes from Giraffa tippelskirchi, assembly GCF_054371585.1. Taxonomy (NCBI): domain Eukaryota; kingdom Metazoa; phylum Chordata; class Mammalia; order Artiodactyla; family Giraffidae; genus Giraffa; species Giraffa tippelskirchi. Next base: position 156,062,591 of record NC_137283.1, on the reverse strand, counting down.
GTCTAGTTCTAACTGTTGCTTCCTGACCTGCATACAGGTTTCTCAGGAGGCAGGTCAGGTGGTCTGGTATTCCCATCTCTTTCAGAATTTTCCACAGTTTATTGTGATCCACACAATCAAAGGCTTTGGCATAGTCAATAAAGCAGAAATAGATGTTTTTCTGGAACTCTCTTCTGCTTCTTTGATCCTGCATTAAGTTTCAGTCAAAGAGGCAGAACCACTAGGAGATACGTGTACACACACACACACACACACACACACACACACACACGTGCACAAACAGATTTATTCCTGGGACTTTAAGTTGCCTTATGAAATTGCCTAAACCAGTGAAATAGAGGAAGTTGTTTCTTCTGTTCCTGGCACTGTAGCCTGAAGTCAATAGGACAGATAAAGAGGAAGAGAAGAACTGGGAATCCACAAGAAAGAACTGGGACCGATAACAGTCTCTTACTACCTCCAGTACCCCAACTTCAATGATGAAATGCCCTGCAGAAGAAGCTGGCATCCTTTGAGATAGAGCTAAAATGTGCCCATCTCAGGAGTTAAAGAGACTGCAGAAGGAAATCTGAGAGGAACTAAGCTGATGCTTCAGCCTACAAAGTGAGTCAGCAGGTAAATGACAAGGTTTGTGAACTGCAGCAGTGCTTTGTGCCCTGCTGTGACCTTCTGAGTGTGAAAGGACTAGGGCTGCTAACTTACTTCTGTCTTTCGAATCTTGCACAAAGTGTCTGTTATAACCCGTATTAATCCATGCTATGCAGGGAAAAACATTCTAGCAAAATTAGTTCCAACTTGGCTAAGTTGCTGCTGCTGCTGCTAAGTTGCTTCAGTCGTGTCCGGCTCTGTGCGACCCCAAAGACAGCAGCCAACCAGGCTCCTCTGTCCCTGGGATTCTCCAGGCAAGAATATTGGAGTGGGCTGCCATTTCCTTCTCCAATGCATGCATGCATGCTAAGTTGCTTCAGTTGTGTCCAACTGTGTGACCTCATGGACAGCAGCCCACCAGGCTCCTCTGTCCATGGAATTCTCCAAGCAAGAGTACTAAGTTGGCATGATATAAATTCAGCTCATTTCATACCTTATTATCTCACTCTTCTCTTTCTGAGCTCTCAGTTCAGTTCAGTCGCTCAGTCGTGCCCTACTCTTTGCGACCCCATGAATTGCAGCATGCCAGGCCTCTCTGTCCATCACCAACTCCCGGAGTCTACCCAAACCCATGTCCATCGAGTCAGTGATGCCATCCAACCATCTCATCCTCTGTTGTCCCCTTCTCCTCCCGCCCCCGATCCTACCCAGCATTAGGGTCTTTTCCAATAAGTTAACCCTTCGCATGAGGTGGCCAAAGTATTGGAGTTTCAGCTTCAACATCAGATCTTCCAATGAACACCCAGGATTGATCTCTTTTAGGATGGATTGATTGGATCTCCTTGCAGTCCAAGGGACTCTCAAGAGTCTTATCCAACACCACAGTTCAAAAGCATCAATTCTTCAGCACTCAGCCTTCTTCACCATCCAACTCTCACATCCATACATGACCACTGGAAAAACCATAGCCTTGACTAGACGGACTTTTGTTGGCAGAGTAATGTCTCTGCTTTTAAATATGCTATCTAGGTTGGCCATAACCTTCCTTCCAAGAAGTAAGCGTCTTTTAATTTCATGGCTGCAGTCACCATCAGCAGTGATTTTCGAGCCCAGAAAAATAAAGTCTGACACTGTTTCCACTGTTTCCCCATCTATTTCCCATGGAGTGATGGGACCACATGCCATGATCTTAGTTTTCTGAATGTTGAGCTTTAAGCCAACTTTTTCACTCTCCTCTTTCACCTTCATCAAGAGGCTCTTTAGTTCTTCTTCACTTTCTGCCATAAGGGTGGTGTCATCCGCATATCTGAGGTTATTGCTATTTCTCCCGGCAATCTTGATTCCAGCTTGTGTTTCTTCCAGACCAGCGTTTCTCATGATGTACTCTGCATATAAGTTAAATAAGCAGGGTGACAATATACAGCCTTGACGTACTCCTTTTCCTATTTGGAACCAGTCTGTTGTTCCATGTCTAGTTCTAACTGTTGCTTCCTAACCTGCATACAGGTTTCTCAAGAGACAGGTCAGATGGTCTGGTATTCCCATCTCTTTCAGAATTTTCCACAGTTTATTGTGATCCACACAGTCAAAGGCTTTGGCATAGTCAATAAAGCAGAAATAGATGTTTTTCTGGAACTCTCTTGCTTTTTCGATGATCCAGCGGATATTGGCAATTTGATCTCTGGTTCCTCTGCCTTTTCTAAAAAGCTTACAGCTTGAACATCTGGAAGTTCACGGTTCACGTATTGCTGAAGCCTGGCTTGGAGAATTTTGAGCATTACTTTACTAGCATGTGAGATGAGTGCAATTGTGCGGTAGTTTGAGCATTCTTTGGCATTGCCTCTCTTTGGGATTGGAACAAAAACTGACCTTTTCCAGTCCTGTGGCCACTGCTGAGTTTTCCAGATTTGCTGGCATATCGAGTGCAGCACTTTCACAGCATCACCTTTGAGGATTTGAAATAGCTCAACTGGAATTCCATCACCTCCACTAGTTTTGTTTGTAGTGATGCTTTCTAAGGCCCACCTGACTTCACATTCCAGGATGTCTGGCTCTAGGTGAGTGATCACACCATCGTGATTATCTGGGTTGTGAAGATCTTTTTTGTTTTCTGAGCTCTAGTTCTAGATATTTTCTCGTCCCATATCTCTTATATTGATTATATTTTGTACTTTCCTTTCTTTTGAATCTCTGTCCTTCAGTCTGGATATTTTCTTATTAACTGTCTTCCTTCACTAAATCTTTGTTCTACCATTTTGAATTTGCTGATAAATCCATCCATTGGGTTCTTAATTTTGATTTTCCTGTTCAAGATTTCTCTTTGTTTCTTGTTTTAAGAAAATAATTTCTAGTTCTTAGCTGATGTTGTCTATATTCTTATTTGCTTTCTTGAACATGTTAATCATAGTTATTTTCACATTTATATCATATAGTTCTAATATCACAGTCTCTTGTGAGTTTGTTTGTATTTTCATTTCTTTTGGTTTTTGTCCATCCTTGTCTGTTTATTGATTGAATGTTCCTAGTTACTTTTGTTTGAATTATAAACATTGTACATAAAATCTTGGATATTACTTGAGGCTTCAATGCTTTTATTTTCCTTCCAAGAGAATTTACTCTTGCTTCTTACAGCAATAAGTGTAGGGACTGAGCTTATTCAAGCTCAGCTTTGTCTTTATAAGGGTCTATATATTAGGAACTAAAGAGCCTCCTGATCAGGGTGAAAGAGGAGAGTGAAAAAGCTGATTTAAAACTCACCATTCAAAAAACTAAGATCATGGCATCTGGTCCCATCACTTTATGGCAAATAGAAGGGGGGAAAATGGAAGCAATGACAGACTTTATTTTCTTGGGCTCCAAAATCACTGTGGATGGTGACTGCAGCCATGAAATTAAAAGACAGTTGCTGCTTGGAAGAAAAGCTATGACAAACCTAGGCAGCATCTTAAAGGCAGAGATATCACTTTACCAACAAAGGTCCGTACAGTCAAAAGTATGGATTTTCCAGTAGTCATATATGGATGTAATAGTTGGACCATAAAGAAGGCTAAATGTTGAAGAATTGATGCTTTTGAATGGTGGTGCTGTGTAAAACTCTTGAGAGTCCCTTAGACAGCAAGGAGATCCAAACAGTCAGTCCTAAAGGAAATCAATCCTGAATATACATTGGAAGGACTGATGCTGAAGTTGAAACGCCAATACTTTGGCCATCTGATGTGAAGAGCCAGTTCATTGGAAGAGACCCTGATGCTGGGAAAGACTGAAAGCAAAAGGAGAAAGGGGCAGCAGAGGATGAGATGGTTAGATAGCATCACTGACTCAACGGACATGAGTTTCAGCAAAATCCAGGAGTTACTGACTGACACGGAAGCCTGGCGTTCTGCAGTCCATGGAGTCTCAAAGAGTCACGCATAACTTAGCAGCTGAACAACAACAACGACGACAATATATTTACATGTACTTCTACATGGAAAAGCATATATTTTTCAAAGAATAACACTTTAAGGGTCCCAACTGAAAGCCTCCTTCAGTTGGAAAGGACACTCCTTCTTCATGAGTCCTATATTTTAATCTTTGTCTCTCTGGCTCTGTTTGACCCTTGAAATCTTTGCTCAGCTTCTCAGCTGTTACTTTTGAATAAAAGTATCTGCAGGGAAAAAGTGGCTAGCTTTCTCCTGAAGGATTTTGGTCTTTTAAGTCTTTGCTTCCTTGGTGGTCCTCTTAATACCTTTGAACAGATATTTCTCATATTTTTCCATGTTTTCTAGCTATTGATAGGAGATGTAGTCTGAAAAACTATTTATTCATTGTAGGAATACCTTCAAATGGCACTCTTTAAAATTGTTTTTCAGGGTTCTTTTTGGTCAATATTTTAGGGATTTGAGCATTGCTCTTTCTGAAAGAAAAGCTATTTTTGAACCTTGAACTTTAACAATATTAGGTGGAAGAATGCCCTCAGTGAAGTTTCTATCATCTGCTTGTTTGTTTTAACAAGATGTACACTGCTATGGCATGGGAAATTCATCATTAACACACTCATCTCCTAGAGGAAGAAACAGGCAGGAGGGTCAAATCTTTTGGGTTTACAAGAGACAACTGAAGATATCTTAGGGTTTGGGTTTGTATGCTCGGTTCTTAAGCTCAGAAAATCTTACACCTTTTGAGTTTTCTTTTAGTACTTTTGCTTGTGTGCATGCTCAGTCACTCAGTTGTGTCTGACTCTTTGTGACCCAGTGTACTGTAGGCTGCCAGATTCCTCTGTCCATGGGATTTCCCAGACAAGAATACGGGAGTGGGTTGTCATTTCCTCCTCCAGGGGATCTTCCTGACCCGGGGATGGAACCCATGGCTCCTGTTGCATCTCCTCTATTGCAGGTGGATTCTTTTTCACTAAGTCACCGGGGAAGCTCAGTTTTATTCATATTCATAAACCAGAAAAATGTTTTAGACCACTTCTCTTCAGCCACTCATGAATGCTTTTGGCTGAGATTTTGCTGCTGTTTTGGCTTCCATCTCTTTGCATTGTTTGGGTGACTCTTGGATATCTCCACCTCTTTTAGCTCACTGGGATTGTGTAAACTTACACACACAGCAGGAAAACAACATCCTTTCAATTATACGTACAGATTCTTGAGAGCTGCTTTCATTTTTCGTAGTCATTCTGTCTTTGGATTTTAATCTTGTTGAATTCCTGTCTTTTTAGCTCTTGTATTTGTTGCTTTCCCCCTTTTGTCTCTGCACTCGTCAGTCCTGGCCCCCGATTATGTGCATTCCTTCCCAGCTCTGCTTCAGTAGGTCGGGTTGGTAGATTAGAAATGACCATAATGGAAGTATTTACAGCATGGGAATTGGAAATACTGCCTACCAAGGCTTTCATTTCCCAGAGAGCAAGTTGTTAAGCATTTACCAGCTCACCTGTGCCCTAATCCCTCCATGCAGCAGATGGATGTAGATGTGGTACCAGCGCGGAACTGCATCACCTACCACTGAGTATCACGGACAAACTAGGAATGGAACGTTAGCACTTCTTGTTCATAAAACCCCTCGATTATCCCTGCTTCCAGGGTCATTCATTTGTTCCTCTTCTGTTCAGTCTCCCTCTTCTTTCAGGAGGAAAGAAGTAAGTTCTCTTTTTTACCCCTTCAACCCACAGTTTGCACAACTACAGGGAGCATCATTCCCAGTGTGCTGTATGTGATCGCATTTGAGCGGAGTCCCCGCACAGTGCGAGGCAGTGGTGTCAAGTGTGTATTCCTGGTCCTAGCTGTGACGTGTTGTCCTGGTCTGCCTTGGTTTTACCGCACTGTGGGGTCGAGGTACAGACCAAGCCGGTGGTCACAAGGTAGAAATTTCAGCAGAGAGGCTCGTGTCAGCTTCAATGTTCCCCGGTGCACCGTCAGCAGAGCTGATGAGAAGAGTCACTGCTGTTCCTGCCGCCGTGCTGTGGGGCTTCTCTCTGGGGCTCCCCCAGAGCATCAGCACAGGCCCAGAGTGGGGACCAACGCGTGCAGATTAGGAAGCCGGGGTTTGACCTTCCATGTTGATGTACCACATGCCGGTGCCTTTACTTTTGCTCTTTTGTTTTTTCACCTGTAAAATGAGTGCAGCGTTAGTTGACTTTTCTGTCTTTTATAACAACCACAACAGGACTCATCACCTTATTTAATCTTTGTAAGAATCCTATATGGTAATAACTATAAGATGATTTCAACAGCTACTGTTGATCAATCACTTATGTGCCATCGTAATCTTGGGTACGCCACACAAGTTACCTTGTTGAATTTTTCACAGACTCTTAGGGGTTAAGGGCTTCCCTGGTGCCTCAGATAGTAAAGAATCTGCCTGCAATTCAGGAGACCTGAGTTCAATTCCTGGGTCAGGAAGATCCCCTGGAGAAGGGCATGGCAATCTACTGTAGTATTTTTGCCTGGAGAATCCCATGGACAGAGGGGCCTGGTGAACTACCGTCCACAGGGTTGCAAAGTGTCAGACACGATTGAGCAACTAACACTTTCACTTCAGGGGTTAAGTGCTGCCAGCCTAATATTCAGAGGAGGAAACTAAATCTACTGAAAATTAAAAAGGATTGGTCCAGAGTATCACAGGAAATGGCAGATTCAGGGTTTGAGCTAACACAGGACTCTGACACCTGCATTCTCAGCCACTGTTACCCTCAGAAAAAGGAAGATGGAAAGAATGCACGGGGCTATATTCTTGCCTGTCAGAGAGGAAGGAGGTGACCCTGGCCGTCGGCCTGGTGCTCACTGCGCTGCGGTGGGGGCTGTGCCCCCAGCACAGGCCTCCTGGGGGCCCCAGTTTGGGTCCAGCCACTTTGCTGCCCTGGCCCCAGCTTCCTCTCCCCTGAGGAGGTTTCTCTGAGATGGGACTGCTGCTCTCCAGGGAAGAAGGTGCTTCTTGCCAGCTCCAGTCTTCCACCACCACCCTCCATGGGGATTCACACCGTGGAATCAGTGTACAGACCAAACCCGAGTGTCACAAAGTAAGTGTTGCACATTTCATGTTAAATCATATCCTAAAACAAGTGTGAATAATCGGGATTCAGTGAGAAACGCACATTTCAGGGATCGAAATGGGTTTTGATCAGGGTGAAATCCTAGCTATGCCCTTCCCTGTCCCCACCTTTTCTTGGGGCGTCTGGCCATTCTGTCACCAACAGTGGAAGGTGGCGAGGCAGGCATGGTGGGTGGGGTGGATGGGGTGCCAGTAGCCACACAGGGACTGCACATGTGGAAAACAATGTGGGACTTGGGGCTCAAGAAAAGCTATCTTTCTGATTATGCATAAAAAATTAACAGAGAAAGGACATTGGGGCCAGGAATAACGACAGATAGATACATGTAGCATCTATGAGGGGGCTTCCCTGGTGGCTCAGATGGTAAAGAATCTGCCTGTGATGCAGGAGACCCAGGTTCAATCCCTGGGTTGGGAAGACCCTCTGGAGAAGGGAATGGCATCTATGAGATTAGTTCAGCATGTTTTCACAAGTGACTAAGGATTCCAGGCCCCAGAGGTTGTCCTTAAATGCCGCCACTGCCCTTGCTTTACACGGTCTTTGCACGCAGTGGCTTGCAGGCCTCCGTGGTTCTGTTATGCGGGGTTGGCTGTTTGGCTTCTCTGTGCCTGACTGGTGTCCTGGGTGCATCCACGGCTGCAGCAGTCCTATGTGAAGCTGAATCCTGGCAGGTCCGGGAGGAGCCCTCCCTCCATGGAGGGCCTTACATCTCCTGGCCGTGAGCTGGGGCCGTGGTGGTTCCAGAGAAAGGCAGGGTTCTGGGTGCTCAGGAGAGCAGGGAGGGGCTCCACGCTGGGAAGCAGAGGACAAGGGACACCTGTGGCCGGTGAGCCGAGTGCCTGGTGGGAGTGAGGCTGACCCTCGAGAGGAGCCTGGGGCCTCCATCCCGATTGAGAGGGCGGCCAATCTTTACTTCTTCCCGTCTTGCTTTGCTGAAGTGTTTGCTTATTTAATTAAGGCATTATTGAGATTTTGTTTTTGTCTTTTATGTTGTAATTCTATGACAAATAACTGGTAGATAACTTCATGAGAAAATCATTTTTTTTTCAGTCAGGATTTCTGTGTGGGTAGTTTCCTCGACATGTTATGTATCTGCCTGACACATGTCTGTCGATGGCTGTGTGGATGCCAGTCAGTGCTTGATGTGTTATTAATGGCCGCGAGAACGTCACCCTCCTCATCACCTGTCATCAGTGGCAGGGTGGGCATCTCCCGTGGGACAGAGGCTCACCGGAACTTGGGTACCAGCATTGTCACCCCGTCTCCATCCACTTTGCAGAAAACGTGGCTCTTGTCTACCTCGGGTTCACAGACATGCAGAGACCCTCTCATGTTTATGCTAAGGCCGCGTCCTTTAGCCTGCAAGGGAGGGCAGGGCTGCCTCTCTGCTGCATCTTCCCCTACGACCACCCCACTAATCACTAATGACTACCACCCTGTCTAATGGCTCCACTTTACACGGATCTACAGAACTTCACTTCTGAGGCCAGGACTGCTGTAAACACATATCACATACTGGGAGTGTGGGGGAGCTTCAACAACACATTAATTTTCCCACCATTCTGAAGCCTGGAAGTGTGAGGTCAAGGTGTGGGCGGCAGGGTTGGTTTCTCTGGGGGCCTCCCTCCTCGACACACAGACGGCCATCTTCTTGCCTGTATCTTCTTGGGGTCTTCCCGCTGTGCGTGTCTGTCCTCATCTCTTCTTATGAGGACGAACTTCTCTCATAGTTCAGTTCGTAAAGAACCTGCCTGCAATGCAGGAGACCTCAGTTCAATTCCTGGTTCAGGAAGATCCCTTGGAGAAGGGAAAGGCTACCCACTCCAGTATTCTTGGGCTTCCCTGGTGGCTCAGCTGGTAAAGAATCTGCCTGCAATGTAGGAGACCTGGGTTTGATCCCTGGGTTGGGAAGATCCCCTGGAGAAGGGAAAGGCTACCCACTCCAGTATTCTGGCCTGGAGAATTCCATGGACTGTATAGTGCAGGAAGTCACAAGGAGTCGGACACGACTGAGTCACTTTAACTTTCACTTCTTTTGAGGATACCACTGATATTGGGTTGGGAGCCACCCACGTGACCTCATTTTAACTTAATGTTTTCTTCAAAGATCCCATCTCCAAGTCCAGTTGCATTTTGAGGCACCAAGGGTTAGGACCTCAACATATGAATTTTGAGGGACGTAACTAAGCCCATTACAGTAACTGGACAAAAGTGACCAACCAGCCAGTGACCATGACATTTAGACAGCCCCAGAGGAAAGGGGAAACAGAGAAACGGTCCTGTTACCAGCAGGTAGCACAACTTTGGTGATGCTGGCGGCCCACCAGGCCCTCCAAGCCTGTCCTCAGCCTGGACCCCCACCTCTTTATCCATTCCTCTGTTGATGGACTCTTAGGTGGCTTCCATGTCTTGGCTGTTGCGAACAGTGCTGCTGTGATTACTGGGGTGCATGCATCTTTTTGAAGTATTGTTTTCTTATTCTTTGGATATAGATCCAGGAGTGGAATTCCTGGATCATTATGGTGGTTCTATTTTTAGCTTTTTGAGAAACCTCCCTACTGTTTTCCACAGTGGCTGCACCAACAGTGTACAAGGGTTCCCTTTTCTCAGCATCCTTACAACATTTGTTATTTGTGGTCTCTTTGAGGATAGCCACTTTTCATGCTCATATCTCATTCTTAAAGCCCAGGTGAATTTAACGTTTTACTGATTGAAGGTGAGGATCCCATTCCATTTTCCCAATTTCACTGAGCACATACACCTATTACTAGTATAATATAAAAGAAGAAATGGGGACACTGGGCTGTGATTCCTGGTGTTCCTGTGTCTTGTTTGTGAGGACATGGTGTTTGAGAATGGACATTTTGGAGCACAGGTTCTAGCTGCTGGTGTAGAAGCAGCTGGTGGATGGGCTGTGGAGTGGAGGTGGACCCAGAAGAGACATCCACCACAGTGGGTTCAGGAGCCTGTGAGATGACCGGCACAACATCCCAGGGGCACAGAAGTTGCTTGTCCTCTCTCCCCACCTCCCTAGTGAAAATTCTTTGTGTTCCAAGGCAGTACTTCTCAGTGCAGGCTCTCAACATTGCACTGCCCGGAACTTGTTAGCGGTACATAGTCTTAAACCAGAAATTCTTGGGGGCAGAGTAGGACCCAGTAATCCATATTGTTAACAAGCCTTTCAGGTGATTCTGATGCATGAGAGGGCTTGGGAACCATGGCTGTAAGGCCACCTGATACAAGACTGAGATACTACTTACTACCTGCTCTTTGCAGGCTGGGATGAAGTTGATATGTGTGCACAGAGGCATCTCAACTATTGTGATATGGTTACTGCTCTTAGATGAAATGGCATGTCATCATCTTACTCCATTCAGCAAATGCTTTTAATAATTATCACATTTGCATTTCACAATATACTTTTAACCAGTGTGTGATAACTTATGAATCATTTCACTCATTCACAAAAATTTGTTGGACATCCATTACCAGCTTCCAATTTGCTGGCCCTTAATTTCAGTGGTTAGCAAAACCAGAAAGTATTTTCTTAGGTGACTTCAAGAGTGTGTATTTGAATGTGTGATGGTTGGAGGAGGAGTATGCATTAAATAAATAGTCAAAGAAATTACAATTGTGATGAATGCTTTAAGGAGAAGTAGAGAGTGCGTTCAAATGACTAAGCAAGTAAATATAAAATTACAGATCTGATACAATCTATGAAGGAGAAGTATGTGGTAGATTGAGGGGTCAGGTCACTTCTCTGAAATCTTCTGAAAGAAGTGGCTTTCATTTCTTTAACATCTTCTTAAAGAAGTGACTTTTAAGCTGCAATCTCAGGGGCCATAGGCCTGGTGTGGGGAAGCAAAGCTAATCTAAGGAAATGAAAGTAGGGCTTTGAAGCCAAGTTGTGGATTTTGCCTTTTAACCTAAAGGTAATGAGAAGCCCCATGTATCAGTGAGCATTCACCTGATAATGCTGTGTAACAAACAGACCCTAGTAGCTCAGTAGCTTCTAGTAACAGATGTGTGTTTCTTGCTTGTGTGATGTCTTGACTCTGGGCCAGCTGTGCTCTATGGGGCACTCTAATGTCCTTACTACATTGCAGGACTCAAGTTGAAGAAGTCGCTCAAAATATGGGGTCTTGCCTCTCTCAAGGCAGAGTGCAAAGAGCAAGAATAAAGCCCTCAAATGCCTTTGGGACTTTTCCTCAGCCATGGCACACACCACCTCTGGTCACGGTCCATCAGTCATGGCAAGTCACCTATTTGAGAGTGTCAGCAGTAACTCAGATTCGGCCTCCTTTCAGTTGGCCCTTGAGGAGTCTTCTGTGTGGGTGGGGCTGGTGGGGACATAATCAGACTGTTTTGGAAAGTGTAGTGACTGGACTAAAGCAGATGCCAAGTTTCATCAGCACAAGTCTGTTATCTCCTGATGCTCCAGGTGAACAGACAGGAGCCTGCACTGGGGAGGGGGTGGTGGACGTGGGGAGAAGTACATGTGAGAACATTTTGAAGATAAAATGGGTAACCTTGGTGATCAACTTGGGGGCCTAGGGAGAGTGAGTTTTAAGGATGACCCTTCCATTCTGCCTAATGCTACTGAACGAATGTGAATCACTGATGAATGGAATGCAAGATATCACCATTTTGGCTGAAAAATATCATTTGGTTTTGAGTATGTTCTGTTTGAGATACTGTGGAACCATCTATGTGGTTGCATTCTGCCAAGTAGGCAGCTGGTACAACAATTAGTATATTGGTAACAGAATCTTTTTCCAATTTCTTTTAAGGTATTACCTAAAAGTTCACCTGAGAGTAACTTTCTTTGCATCATCATTTTTTTTTAACCCGTGGAGTACATAGATATTAAAACGTTGTCCATGGGTAATACATCTTTCCTGTTTTTGTCTCAGGCTATCCAGTGGAAGGAAAAGCACCCTTCACTTATATTTCTCAGGTGGTTGATACAAGTGTTCGTGCCTCTCCACAAACTAGAGAACACGCCTCCTTTTCCTTGGTAACGCATTGGGGTGGGAGCCGGGGGAATCAATGTGCAAAAATCAGACAGCATCTCTTTCCACCACCGTGTCTGCTGACTCCCAAACGGAGGCACGGCACCGAACACCTCCACTGTTTTCACATCAGAAAATTGGCAAATATCGTCAAGGACGAAGAGCAGCTGAAATTACAAAGGGCTCCTGGACCACTGAGACAGATTTTAATCCTTTTAGGATCAACCAACCTTTTCTGAATGTTGCTTCAACTTATGTAAATTTTTGGGGTTCAAGAAAATTCAGTATTTATCATACAAAACAGGACGGATCAGAGCTTTCTTTTTTGTTTCTCCCAGTGTTTCTAGAGTAAATACGGTCTCAGAAGACTCACCATTTGATTTTTAAAACGTATCTTGGCCAGAGTCAAGACAATAACCCTTCTTCTCCTGGTAATACCTGTCAGTACTGGAAGTTATGGGGACCAAGATGACAAGGGTCATGGAGTGTCAGATGTCTTCACAACCTTATGTGAAGTTCGGAAAGATTTGCAGAGTGTTTTGGTAAAAATCAAGGCATCCTGTTTTCTCATCAGTTGCCATCCAGTAAAGTAAAATTCCTCAATTTCTTTTAATACACACCTGAGAATTACCATGTTTGATGTTCCATATTTCTCCAAAACCTAAGCCTGATAAGTCAAAGGGAGGACTCACCAAGTATCTGTTTATGAGATGTGAGCTCCAGAGGAGCCAGGCCTTCCTCACTCCGGTCCCTCAGAGCACCTGCTGCAGGGCCCGGCCTGAAGAACATGCCCCACTGGGGCTCACTGAGTTGCCTAGGATGCCCAAGCTTTGGTTTGTGGGGAGTACCCACCTGCCAAGGACGGCTGACCCTGCCGGCTGGGCAAGATGAGTTGCAGGAGCTAAGTGATCTCGGCAGGGGCCAGTGTGGGTTTCCCAGTCAGAAGACCTCACTTAGGAGTCCTGGCTATGTTTGCCAGCCATGTAACCCCAAGTTTTGGGGTTTAAGCTTTTGTTTCCTCTGGAGTATATATTGGAATTGAGTGATGCAGGGTGCAAAAAGCACACAGATAACTAATAATAGTAGCTCAATAATGGGGCCATCATCACACCCAGAGTGGGTTACAAGATCCACTTGTACGATGGATCCCTGTCTGACTCAGGATGCAACTGTCTATTAACTGGACGCTCGCATGTGAGCTGTTGCCCCAGGGCACTTCACCAGAATAAGGGCGCCCAGCACCTGTGCCCCCTGAAAGCTTTGTCCCAAGTCCTGTTAGGTCAGACCTCTGGCCAGAGAGGGCTTTCAAAGCCTAAAGGGACTTGGTGCAGTTGGCAACTTGTTGAGTCCACTTCACTTGGCATGAGCTGGAATATTCCACCCTCTCTCCGCACCCAAGTTTCCTTACCTTTGTAACCAGGTCTGTAGAAGAGCTTTGTGATAGGGGTGTACAATCCCTGCAAATGTTAGTGCGAGGGGTTGTTTCTGCCTCGTCGGTCTTTTCATCTCTCCCTGCTGTGGGGTTGCACTTGTATCCCAGAAAGAAGTGTCTCTCCACGTCAGTATGCAGGGGAGTGACGGGAAAGCCTGTCTCCTGCACCCCGGGAGAGCCAAGCGCTCTGGATGTGAGAGAGAAGCCCTCGTGTGATCTAAGGCCTGCACCGTGAGGGTGCGATGAATTAGCCAGGAGCTCAGATTCCTTGTCAGAAAGATGAGGGTGTGGCTTGCCTTCCATTTTTCCTGGCAGCATTCTTCCTGGTGTCAGCTACAAGAATGAAAGTGCTAGAGTATTATTCAGCCAAGTAAAGGAAGGGAACCCTGGTACACGCTGAGACAGGACTGAACCGTGAGGACATCATGTTCAGTGAAACAAGCCAGACACAAAAGGGACAAGCATTCTATCATCCTCCTTTCATGCGGTGCCTGAACAGGCAAGTTCACAGAGACAGAAACTAGAAGGGTGTTTGCCAGGGACTGGAGGAGGGGGAAATGGAGAGTTAGTGTTCAATGGGGCAGAGTTTCAGTTTGGGAAGATGACATAGTTCTGGAGATGGATGGTGGTGGTGATGTGTAGCGTTGTGAATGTACTTAATGCCACTGAACTGGACACTTGAAAATGGTTAACATGGTACATATTATGTTATTTTACCACAATACAAAAAAATTGCGAAAAAAATAAAAGGAATGAAAGTGTCATTAACATTGCCAGATCTGGTAGAACCTCAGGTTATAATATGGAATGTTAATTTTTTGATTTGCTTAGTGGGATACCAGAGGACAGCATAAGAGGAAGTTGGGGCTAACCGATGTCTCTGGTGGCTTTTGCATCTTCTGACTCTGGTTGGGGCTGTGGTGAGGAGGACACAGGCTCAGAGTCAGGCGTGGTCTGGGAGAGGTCTGGCCTGTTTGTTAGTGAGGATGGTATGAACTCCCAGGTCCTCAGGTTTCTCTCTGTCGGATGAAGGGTTCATCCCAGATGGCCTTCAACTCCCCACGCCACCCCACAGAAGTACAATTCTAAAATTTCATTTACCTTCTTTTGATTCTATTTTATTCTTCTATTCTACTTTATTCATCATTTATTTTCATAAACACATAGGAGCACATCATATTATTTGATTACTAAAATTTTTAAAAAGTGAAACACATACACACACAGACACACACAGACACACGCACACACGCACACACATGCAGATGTCTGCAGATTCTGGGGAAAAAAAGCCAACCTTTTCAAGGAAGAAATAAACACCCCAGACTGTGCTCCGGTGCCCAGGTGGCCAGAGTCCCTGGCCCTGGAGGGGGCAGGCTGCGCTGCTCTGGGGCGCCCTCTGGTGGCCACTCTCCATCATGGTCACTGTCACTGAAGGGTTCTCCCCAGTTGGTGCCTTGGGCTGAGTAGGGACACTTGTCTAAGGGAGAAATGTACTCAAACAGCGCGTGTTTGGTGCTTCCAGCCGAAACATGGAAAGTGACATCTGTCTTTTCTGAAGGTCTCTTTATCAGTGGCCAGTGATGGAGATGCCAGGAAAAAGTGGCCTATTCATTATAGCTATGTTGTGTGATATTATAGCACAGAGGGTAACGTCAATGAGAAGAGTTAAATAATTGAAACAAGCATTTTTTTCCCCCTTGGCAGAAACTCACTCATTAGCAATATACCTTTTTACAAAGGGAGATTAGATAAATTAGAGATTAAAGAAAGTGGAGCAGATGTTTTTCCTCTGATAAGAACCATTCTATAAAAAAAAACTCTAGAGAATTAGAACCAGTGCATGAATGCACCTCTTTTTTGGTGCTAACACAGTTTTACACGGCCAAGCAATACTAGAGGGAGGGAGTGCTGCCCCGGGCCTGGGTCACACCCAGGCCGCCGGCTGACACGCCCGACAGCAGTGTCATGGGTGGTGGTGCCTTCTGTCTCATGAGCATCGGCGAGCAGCTCTGTGAGCTCCGTGCTCCGTCCTGGTGGACCTTGTCTCCAATCCCTTCAATAATAGCGGTGAGGTGGCTATTAATATTATTATCTCTGTTTCACAGATGAGAAAGGAGACTGCGGCTCTGAGACAGATAACGACTTGATCAAGATCAGGGACCACGTGGTCTCAGCCAGCAGCAGTAGCATTGCCTGGGAGCTTGTTAGAAACACAAATTCTTGGAGAAACTCAGTTATGGGGTGAAGCTGTTCTGTTTTAACGAGCCCTCTGAATGACTCTGTTGCTGCTAAAATTGGAGAACCCCTGAGCAAGAGTCCCATTTCTCAACCCTCACCAGGCATCTGTACCTGCTGGGAGACTTAAAAAAAAAAACCAAAAACCACAGGTGTCTGGATCCCAACCCCAGGAGACTTAGATTTAATTGCTCTTGGGTGAGGCCCAGGTAATTCTAACATGTGGCTGGGACTCAGAACCACTGGGTTAGAGGAAAGGAGTGGTGGGAATTGAATTCAGATCTGTCTTGTCTTGAGACCACTGCTTGGAACCACCTGACTGGCTGTTTCTTTGGTCTGTGGCCTGCCTCAGTGGTGGGGAGAGCATGAAAGACATCCACCCGACTAGTCTAGAAGGTGGAAATTGCCAGAGGGCAGCTGTGTCTGCCCTCCAACCCCAATGACCAGGCAGGCCCAGGATTGGCTCAGAAATGGACCTCTAAACTTTATTTTTCCTGGAGAGGTGCTCCATGGTGAACCCACCTAGGCAGAGCAATGGGGGAAGACCCATTGGCTTGAGCTGTTGAGAACACTTATCTCTGGGCTCAGCCAGAGACTGAGTTCCCTGGCTGGTTAGGACCCAGCTGAAGCTGCTGTCCCTTGCAGGTGAAGCATCCTAACCAACATGCCACTGGTCCAAATCCCACCCACCTCAGGGCTGCCTTCCAAGTCCTGCTTCTCCTCCTAAGATGCCCCATCCGCAAGAACTCTGGTGCAGTTATGACCTCCCATGCATCTTGCCTCATCCCCTCTTCTCCTACTAACCAAGTTCTGTGTGGCAATGTCGTTATTTCTGTGCCTGTCTTATCTTACTCTGTAAGATTTTGAGAGCCACGTTCACATTGGGATTTGTCTCCCTGCCTCACACACAGTCTGGTGGGGCTTGGACACCATCAGTGATCAATGAGTAGTTCTTGCAAAATGAACAAGTGAACGACTGTCAGTGTCTGAAAGATCCAGAAACTGGGGTAGAACTGCAAGGCATGAGGCGTAAAAGAAGCATTCAGGAGGCGAGTGAGAGAACTGAGGGCCCAGGAGAAGTGACTCGCAGAGTTGGGTGAGTGTCTGGGGGCTGAGGGGTGGGATTTCTCTGGAGTCATGGTTCCCAGAAGCAGACAGGGGCCTGTCCTGGTCCTGTTGCTTCAGTAGGATCTTGCTTTTTCTGAAACTGCAAGGTTGTTTCAATCCATCATGTCTCCAGCTTTTGACACATGGAGGTGTCCTGACACTTGCACGCTTTTTCATTCTTACAGATGCCGTTTCAAGTCCTTCATTTCAAGTACGAGGGGAGATCCATTTCTTCCTATAACAAAAGCTTTATAATGGGGCCCCTGTAGCTGGCAAACTGTCACAGGAGAGAACTATAAGTGATAATGATATTTATTCAGTTTATTGAATAGCCACTCATTTCTTCGTTCAACAGATGTTTATTGGGTAACTAGTGTGTACTGGATGCTCAGTTCAATGAGATAACGAAAAAGTGAAGTACAGCAAGTCCCCTACATACCAATGAGTTCCATTCTGAGAGCTTGTTTGTAAGTCCAATTTGATCATAAGCCCCATAGAGTCAGCCTGGGAACCCAACTAACATGATCAGCTATATAATACTGTACTGTAATAGGTTTATAATACTTTTCATACAAATAATACATAAAAACACAAAAAAATGTTTTTAATTTTACAGGATAGTACCTTGAAAAGTACAGTACGATAGCTGGCATACAGAGGCCAGCATCAGTGAACAGGCAAGAGGGACTAACATGGGAGATAGTAGAGCTGAGGGATTGTGAGCAATAGGAGATGGAGGGCAAGCTGCAGTTTCACCCACACCTGACGCTGATGGCACAGATTCTGGTTCCTTGTTGGGTTCAGTTCAGTCTTCAACCCTCTTGCTTCTGGATATCGTGGGCTTGATGATGCATGACTGTGTACAGCACTGTACCATAAGGCACACAAAAGCATAGCCACTTGTGGAACATGCATGCACATGACAACGTATGCCAGACACGAGAACTCACTTACCCGATTGGGCGTGGAAACACATGTTTGCCTCTTTGAAAGTTTGCAACTTGAAGGTTCGTATGTAGGGGACTTTCAGTGCTACTGTTTAAAAGGTTCTACCATGGGGAAAACATGTGTCTCTGGAGGCATCGAGGACAAACTCCTAACCCAGCGCTGGGGAGGAGGCGTGGTGAGAGCAGCCCAGGAGAGGTGGGGAGGATGCCGTCTAAGGCAGAGGGTTTGGCAGGTGGGGAGGACGGAAGCGTGTGCCACCAAAGGCACGGGGGTCAGGAGAGGAGAGGAAACCTGGCTGTGCTGATGGGCAATGTGGGTGGAGGGTGAGCAGAGACAAGGCATCGCACCTGCCTGTCAGGAGCTCATCCCAAGAGCACAGGGAGTTTTCTGGGGAGGCAGAGAGGATGGCAGCACCAGCAGGGTTTGGCCAGAAGACATGCATTTAGCTTGGGAAGTGGGACACTGCAGACCTGCAGAAGCACAGGGAATGACGCACTGAAGCTGCCTGTGTCCATCACCCACTTTCTTTCTTTCTTTCTTTTTTTAATATTTATTTGTTTGACTACTCCCAGTTGGTCTTAGCTGCAGCACACGGGATCTTCCATCTTCATTGCAGTGTGTGAGATCTAGTTCCCTGACCAGGGATTGAACCTGGGTCCCCTGCATTGGGAGCACAGAGTCTTAGCCCCAGGACCACCAGGGAAGTCCCCCATCATCCACATTCAATACTGGTCAATTCACAGCTCACTGGGTTTTCTCTCTTTTCCCGCTCACTCTCCTTTACCCCTTACTGGGATTATTCTGAAGCAAGTCCCTGGCATCTTGTCATTTCTTCTGTAAACATTTTAATATATATCTCTGAAATATAAGAACTCCTTTAAAAAATAACCGTGGTATCAGTATGAGAAAGACCGAAGGCAAAAGGAGAAGAGGGTGGCAGAGGATGAGATGGTTGGATCGCATCACTGACTCAGTGGACATGAACCTGGGCAAACTCCAGGAGATAGCGAAGGACAGGGAGGCCTGACATGTTTCAGAACATGGGGTCACAAAGAGTCAGACACGACTTGGTGACTAAACAACATCATTATGTAACAGTTCTAAATAACACTAAATAACTAAATACACAGTCTTAAATTTCTCCTTATTTCTATGTGTATATATATATATACACACATATATACACAAACTGATTTTATATATAAATGAGCAAACTGTATAAAATGTTTCTTACAGTTTTTTTTTTGATCCAGTAACGTTCATGTGTTATACTTGTTGATATTTCTTAAGTATTTTATAGTCTGTACCCCTTTCATCCCTCTTTCTATTTCTCTGCAGTATATTTGTTGAAGGAGAGTGTTATTTTGGGTTCTATAGTGTTCCCCACAGTTTAGATATACTGACTGCTCTTAGTGGTATCATTACATGTTCTTCTCTTCTCTTTAATTCCTGTAAATTGGGGATGGATGAAATTCAGGGTTGGTCCTGTGAGTGAGTGGATCTCATAGAATCTGTCTTGGTTCAGGACTTTCTAGTATCTTAGTAATTTTTCATGGTGCCCAAAGAATATTTAACAGTTCAGTTGGTTGAGTAGTTATATTTAAACAGCCTACTAAATATTTATGCCCTAGCAACTTAGTGGCCTTTTGAAAATTAATATGCATAAATTGAATGAAAAAAATTTTCATTGCATTTTAAAGCACAATTTCTTACTAGTTGAGCATGGAAGAGCTTCTCACACCTTGGAATCCTATTGGACACCACCACCCTTATTTCCTCTTTCATATTTATATTTGCAAGATTTTACTTTTTTTGTGGTAAAATAGGCAAAACACAGGGCTTCCCAAACACAGGGTTCAGTGGTAAAGAATCTGCTGGCCAATGCAGGAGATGCGGGTTTGATCCCTGGGTCAGGAAGATCCCCTGGAGTGGGAAATGGCAACCCACTCCAGTATTCTTGCCTGGAGAATCCCGTGGAGAGAGGAGCCTGGCAGAGTGGGCTACAGCCCATGGGGTCGCAAAGAGTTGAACATACCTGAGTGACAGTGCACATGCAGGCAAAGCATAAAATACACCATTGTAACCGTTTTAAAGTGTGCAACTCAGTGACGTGAAGCCCATTCAAAATGTTGTGCAACCACCACCGTCAAACCCGTTCAACTCGAACTCCCCAATCTTCCCCTCCACTAACCCTGACCAGTCATTATTCTTTCTGACTCTAAGAGATTATTTACTCTAGCTACCTTAGCTCAGATGGTAAAGAATCTGCCTGCGGTGCAGGAGACCCAGGTTTGATCCCTGGGTCGAGAAGATCCCCTGGAGAAGAGAATAGCAACCCACTCCAGGATTCTTGCCAAGGACAGAGGAGCCTAGCAGGCTACAGTCCATGGGGGTGCAAAGAGTCGGACATAACTGAGAAACTAACACACACAGCTACCTCAGAAAAGTGGAATCATACAATGTTTGTCCTTTTGCGTTTTCTGGTCTTATTTAGCGTGATGCTTTCAAGATTCGTCTATGTTGTGGCGGGTGTTAGTGCTCCATTCCTTTTTAGGGCTGAGTAACACCCCATTGCCGGAGAAGGCAATGGCACCCCACTCCAGTACTCTTGCCTGGAAAATCCCATGGACGGAGGAGCCTGGTAGGCTACAGTCCATGGGGTCTCTAAGAGTCGGACACGACTGAGCGACTTCACTTTCACTTTTCCCTTTCATGCACTGGAGAAGGAAATGGCAATCCACTCCAGTATCCTTGCCTGGAGAATCCCAGGGATGGTGGAGCCTGATGGGCTGCCGTCTCTGGGGTCGCACAGAGTCGGACACGACTGAAGCGACTTAGCAGCAGCAGCGGCAGCAACAACACCCCATTGCATGCATGCACCACGTTTTGTTCGCTATTCATCTGTTGATGGATGTTCCTCTGTTTGGGTTGTTGCCCCCTGTTGGCTGTTGTGAATAGCGCTCCTTTGAACCTTGATGCAGAAGCATCTGCTGAGTCCTTGCTTTCATGTCTCTGGGGTATTTAGCAAGATGCTTGCTTCTGTCACATCAACCTGGGTACCCAGCTTCACAAAGATGTGCTGTCCTTGGAAGGAATGTGGGGTAATCTCACGAGGAAAATGAGAACTGCTTGAACTCGTGGTTTGCACTATGCAGACAGTTGTTGAATTCTGCCGTATCCCTTGAAAATTCAAAATCTGTGGCAGCCGTGTGAGTTGAAGGAGGTGCCTCGGCTGCAGTTCGGCTTGGACATTGCAGGTGTCGGGTTTATATTAGTCGGACATGACTGAAGCGACTTAGCAGCAGCAAGTTCGGGGAGACTTTCTGACTTGGAGGGCGTTGAGGAGGCTGGGGACCCCGGACACGGGCGATGGTGATGGGGGCTGAGGCAGGGATGCTGGACTTGAAAGGTGCGCAGGGAGCTGGTGACTCTCGCTATAGTTGCTTTTTGTTCAAAGGGAGAACCTTCCCAGAGCTGCCGCAGCCTGGTGAGCACAGGAAGGCACTGTGTCATGGGGTGAGCACCTTTGGTCTCTAGACGGCAGTGATGAACCCATCAGGAGGCTGAGGCCAGTCACAGCAGCGACCTCTAGCCCAGTTTCTGAGTAGCTCTTAGGTGCAGCTCTTATCACTACAAGTGCTTCACAGATAAATAAGTTGGCAAATCAACCCGTCCTTGCTTTGGCTTTTCTTCATCCGTTCAGATCTTCTGCCTGGAAAAGTAGAGGGGAGGCAAGTGTTGCGCCGTTCATACCAGAGCAGTGGCTTCAGTTCGGAGGTGGAGACCCTGGCTCTGTTAGAATACTCTTCTTTGCTAGGTTGAGGGAATGAAAATTTCTTACAGATTTGGTGGAAAAAAAAAAAAAGAATCCAGTGTTTTGTCTAATTTGCAGTGAATCCCTGAAACTGCCCTAATGACCGAGAGGCAGGGGACATTCAGCTGAGCTTCTCTTTTTGTTCTGCGGGTTATGCTCACCTGCCCGTTACAGCTGGTGACACTGTCAGAAATCGCTGTGTGACCCCGGAAGAGGTACCCATAGAGCTCAGCGATCACCCTGTGCTGTAGGACCAGTGCCTGGTCCAAGTCATCACTGCTTTATCCAGAAGGCGTTCTCTGACAGCGCTCTTCTGCTGGACTCAGAGACTCTTTCCAGCAGGGAGGAGGGCAGAACCAGCCCTGCCAAGACCTGTGGGACTTGGTCCTCCCCTGTGACATGAGACTTCCAGGGCCTCCCTCAGAGGGTGGGCATGGCTGTCGGTCTCCCCAGATCACCTCAGAAGGTCTTCAGGAAGAGCTTCGCCAAGTGCCAAGAGCCAGTCAGGCAGTATCCCAAGCCAGGAATCCATGACCCGGGGCAGGCTCTAAACTGTGGAAACTCAGGAAACCAGAGGCCCAGCCGTGTCCCCACAGGTGGCAGTCGGTGACGTCAGGTCTCCCGGCAGCTCTGAGTTCTCACGGTGAGTTCGTGTTGGTGCCCGATCGATTGTGTTGACCTGAGAGTCGGCGCATCCCTCTCCCATGTTGTGCTGCAGAGAGAGGCGTTTATGAGGGACAATTCCTCAGTATTTATAGAGCACCTCCAAGGAACCAGCATTGTTTTCACTCTGCCAACACCAGGAGGACAAATAGACTTTCTCCCTGGTCACATGGGGCCTGCCGTGAGGGAGAAAAAGACATAAAAAAGCCACAATAGCAACAGCAAATAACCCCCACATGAAAGAATGTGTGGCTAAGAACTGTGACAGATGCCAGGAGGGAAAAATGAAGGGTGAGAAGAGATTCTCACAGGAGGGCTAAGACTGCGAGTGGCTCTGTAAGGAAATAGCTTGGGACCAAGACCTGTGGTGAATGGAGGTGACCCAGGGAGACCCCCCCCTGCTCCAAGGAAGGCCCGAAGGCCAGTGTTATCCAGTTAGCCATCAAGATGACTGGCGATGGGCTGGAAAGGGCAGCGAAGCCGTGTCACACAGGGTTCCACAGCCCATGTCATCTGACCTGCTGTGGAAACTACCCAGGGTTCATAAGCAGGGTGGTGACTTGTGTTTAGGAGGGTCTATCTGACTGCTGCATGGAGGAGAGCCCACAGCAGGCAGAGTAGGTGTAGGAAGCAGTTAGGCATCGCTGCGTGTCTCCAGGTGGAGGTGGTGGGGCTGCAAGAGGAGACGTAGAATTGCAGAGAGCTGGGCTGGGCTGGATGCACAGGGCGCCAGCGAGGGAGGCGGCCAGGCCAGGACGTGGCCCAGGCTCCTGGTGAACGTGAAAGTCGCTCAGTCGTGTCCGACTCTTTGCGACCCCATGGACTATACAGTCCATGGAATTCTCCAGACCAGAATACTGGAGTGGGTAGCCTTTTCCTTCTCCAGGGGATCTTCCCAACCCAGGGAACGAACCCAGGTCTCCCACATTGCTCCTGGTGGGTATGGCCAAATGCAGGAAGCCCTGTTTACTGAGGGGACACTGGAATCCAGGGCCAGGCATTGTCTTAGCTTCCTAGAACTGCTGGAACCACGTGCCACACACTGGGTGTCTTGTGTGTGTGCTTAGTCGCTCAGTCGTGTCCTACTCTTTCGACCCCATAGACTGTAGCCCGCCAGGCTTCTCTGTCCATGGGATTCTCAAGGCAAGAATACTGGAGTGGGTTGCCATTTCCTTCTCCAGGGTGTCTTAAAGCAAAGCAATTTATTTATTTGATTTATCTTCTGGAGCCGAGAAGTCTGGCATCCGGGTGTCTTCTGGGCTGTACTGTCTTTGAAGCTTCTCGGGGAGGACCCCTCCCGCCTCTTCCAGCTCCTGGTGGCCCCAGGTGTTCTGTGGCTGGTGGGGCATCACTGCGCCCTTTGCCTCTGTCTTCAGGACGTCTCCCTGAGTCTCCGTGTCTTTCCATCTCTGTCTTCTCACAAGGACCCCAGTCCTGTTGATTTGGAGCCCACCACACTCCACTGTGACCTCTCCTCAGCCACTGACACGTGCAGTCAGGTCCCTTTTGGAGGTACTGGGGGTTATATCTTTTTTTGGGGGGGGGGTGGGGGGAAACACAATTAAACCCATATCAGGCATGCTGCATTTGAGATGAGTGTAGACCTCCAAGTCAAGAATGGCAATTGAACCTCAGAAATGAAGCTTGGGTTTAGATCCCACATGAGGATGGATGAGATCGTCTAAAGAGGAAATGTTGGATAAGAAGGAAGAAGAACTTGAACTCAGTCCTGAGGACCTCCAGAGGCCAAGAAACTTGAAAAGGAGGCTGAAGAGGGAATTACACAGATCAAACCTTGTGTTCTTCCACAAACTAGAAAATTTCCCATCTGGGACATGACAGACCTGAAGAATTCTGGATCCTAGAGGTTGAATATGTGTTACTACCCAGTGTTACTCATAATTAATGCTTCATTCAATTTGTGCTCTTGCTAGTGAAAGAAACTTTGATTAATCTCTTTTTGTGAAGAGAACACACCTTTTCTGAGAGAAGTCAGCCAGTTAATGTCTTCCTTCTTAAGTTTATCATTTCACCTCTCAGTTGTACCCTGCGAAGCCTCTCTTATTGGACTCACTCCTGGGAGGTTATGAAGGGTGCTATCGTTCTAAGGTAGTCGAGATGCAGAATGAAATGAAAATGGACAGTTGTACACTGGCCTGAGCCAAGGGGCAGGTTTCACTGATGTCTGTCCCCTAGGTGGAACCTTCTCCCAAATGAAACAATATGCTTGTTCAGAATCTCGGTTGAGGCTGAGTGGGGAGCCATGGAGGAACGGGTATGGGAACCAATGCGTGAGTCAGTGGGTTCAGCACTTCACATCCACTCTCCCGGGAGAGGTGCTAGAATCATCTCCAAGCTGCAGACAGGAAGTGGATGCTCCAGGAGATCCATTGATTCATCCAGAGCCACGTAGCAGAGCTGGGATGTTTATTCTCCCCCTAAGTATGGCCTCAATACAGTCTATCCGACCCCTGAAGGAAGCTTGCCAGGCCCACCCCAGTCACATTTATGAGCCACAGTGGCTACCTGTCCTAGAGAATGAGGTCTTTGGCCCAGGGCGACAGGATGAGGGAGCTTTCATGGCTTTGTGCACCATCTGGGGGAATTTGGGGTCTTTTATCTGCTTCTCATATCATGAAGCCTATTGACTCAAAATCCCCCCACTGGTGGAGGAAAGAGTTTTATTTGGGAAAATATCCCTGGTGATTTTGATATTTCCTGTTCTTCCAGATAAGGATGGTCTCTGCTGGGCCCTAGAGCCAGAGGGGACATGCTGGTTGGATTGGCCCTTCCTTTGGCCTTGCTGAAGGGCCTGTTGAGTTTTCAGATCATCTGAAGCTTTAATGTAAGACCTAGGAAGCCTCGATTGCCCATGTGGTGGAGCCTGAGACCCTCGGGTGCAGCATGGCGCTCCAGCTTAGCTGGTGTTTGGTGGCCAGAGCAGAGCTGGCGGTGACTGTCAGAGCCCCCGGAGAGATCTGGAATTGAATCCCAGCTCTCCTGGCTGTGACTTTGAGTAAACTGTTTAACATCTTTGGGGCTGATTTTCTTCATCTCGAAATGGGAGCATCTTTCTCATACGATTGAGAATAACATTAATGTTATGACACAGTGAACCTCCATTATGGAATAAGGGAAAGAGTATAGCTTTGCTAGACCCTGATGCTGGGCAAGATTGCAGGCAAAAGGAGAAGGGAGTGACAGAGGATGAGATGGTTGGGTGGCACCACTGACTCAATTTACATGAATTTGAGCAAACTCTGGGAGGTAGGGAAGGACAGGGAAGTCTGGCATGCTGCAGTCCATGGGGTCACAAAGAGTCGGACACGACTGAGTGACTGAACAACAACAAGGGTGACCAGCTTGCCCAGGAGTTTTCTGGTTTAAACCTAAAAGTCCCTTGCCCTGGAACCCTTCAGGCCCAACAGAACTGGGACAGTTGGTCACTCTGTGCTTGACACAAGTTAGCCGTTCAATAATAAAGATGACTAACCTGCCTTGTTGACTTCCCTCAAGTCACATCGTGTTGGTACTTACTGGTGGAGCCAGCGTTTCCTCAAGGCAAAGGAGGGAAGTCTTCTGCATCCTTCTCATGGATGACGGTGCCTTTGAGACAGAGTTGTTGAAATGACAACTCTGTGAGTTCCCTCTGATCTACACCAGGTTGGGTCTGAATCCCCCTGAGGTGTGTGTCCCCCATTTGCAGAATTGCCATTCCAAGCAGAAGTGCAAACAGTGTTCCTGGAATCTGATGCAGATTACAGTCTTTCGGGGGAAGCAAATGACCTCCTGAGGTGGGCCAGCCAGGTGGTTATTTCTTATTTTGAGGTGGACAGAGCAAGACACAAAGCTTCCAGAATCTAAATCCTCTGGGCATCAGGATCTGAGGCAGGCAGGAAGGATCCCCTCTTCTGTGCAAGGAAATCCAGATCTCCCCATGAGCAATCTCTATGTGAATTAAGCTCCTGAAATTGTTAAATTGTTAAACTATTTGATTTAAATACTGGTCTGTCTAGGGATGAAGACCCAGGCAGTGTAGATTCCCATTAATAATGAATGATTTTCTGTATCCTAATCCTGTTAAGCATACAGCTCTCTGCAAATGTATAATATTAGTGGCAACGTGTGTTTGTGAATTAAGCCCTTGGTGTATCAGGTTTATGAGCCTAATTGTCTATTCAAAAGGCTATCACTTTATCATGTCATGAAAATTAAAAAGGTCCCTTTTGTTGGAGTGTTCTGTTAATCCTCCGAACGATATTTTCTCTTTCTTTCTCATTTTCTTCTTATTGAGCTTTATTAGGATTTAAATGCAACTGAAGCAAATCCTACCGTTCCACTGAAATTGATTATTAAAATAATACTGATAATTATACATAGGTACTAGAAAATAACACATATGGCACCCTTGCAGGGAGATTAAGGGTTCTCTCCCCTCAGATTATGCTAAAGAAGGCACAGGGCACTAAAAATAGAACAGTACAATGTATGTCTGAAACGGGTTAAAGATTTAGTGACAGTTCTACCTCAAGGAAGTCTGAGTGATTTCTGCTAAAATTATCATCCAGATCCAAAAATGACATCCGAAGGGAAGGTCTGAACAATTCATTTGCTGGTAATCCTAACATCAGGCACTTCCATGGTTGGGAGTGCTTTCCTGTTTAGCTCTTTTATTCATTTTCTTCCAACTATGTCTTTTTCTTTCTTTAAAGAAGAAAAAAAAAATCCTTTCACATGAAAAAATTTTGGTGCCTGGTCTCACTCACAAAATAGCACTCAGGGGAAAGTTGTAGCTAAATTCTGCTTGGCTGTATTTGAACATCAAAAGAATTCATCGTTCTTTTTTGAAAGTTAAAAAACAACCTTTTCTCTTAGTGTGTGTTTAGAAAACTCGGAAGTGTCTTTGTTTTTATACTTCAACTGACTTAGGACTCGTAACTGCTTTGTTTGAAAAAATTGGCTTTTGAAAAACAAAGTTTGGGGAGCAGAGAAAGTGTAGGCTCAGCGCCCTGCCCAGCCACCTAGCACATCCCTCTCTTTACAGGGATGTCCAGAGAGTCCATGTCTGAGTGTTCATAGCAGTGGACCAAGGGACAGATGACTGAATGTAGAGAAGGCGAGGAGATGACCCAGGAGGGGCACCTAGGAAGTCACGGGGCTGGTTTTTCAGTCAGGTGAATGTTCCTTTCAAAAATAATTTCATTTTACTGATTTCTTTAAAAATTTTTTTTTTTTTTTTTTAATGTGGGCCATTTTAAAGGTCATTATTGAATTTGTTACAATATTGCTTCTGTTTTGTGTTTTGAATTTTGGCTACCAGGCATGTGGTATCTTAGCTCCCCGACTAGGGATTGAACCCATACCCCCTGCACTGGAAGATGAAGTCTTAACCACTGGATATCAGAGAAGTCCCCCAAAATAATTTTAAAAACACTTATGTTGGGAGACTAGGCAGGTTTTCCAGTTAAGCTCCAATTAGATTGGAATCACAGACTGTAAAGATGAAAGGGACCTTCTAGGACGCAGCATAGTCCAGACAACATATATGGATGGATGTCCTTATGGTAGGATAGCTTTTCTCCTAGAAAATTCATCGGGTGCTTGAAAATTGCCCGATGCCAGTTAGAGTCATAGTTGGTAAATAAGGTGGCTCACCAAACAGAGAGCTTAGGTTTGCCCATTTGATGTTTGCTTTCCTTCTTTTGATGTTGCTCCCTAATTTTTCTTTAAGGAAAGCACCCACTCCCTACTCTCAGTCTGCAGGGATGGGAAGGGACCCACTCACCTTATACTCCTGGCTTTTGCCCGTCGGCAAACACTCTCTTCTTCATGGTGATTGGTCAGGATTGACAGGGCCCAGATGAGCCAGTGAGAGTCAGGCCCCAAACTTGTGTTGCAACCTCTGGGGTGAAAGGAGGGTGCATTCTTGAGCTACTGGCTGCCGTCTTGCCGCAAGAGAGGAGCCAGTTGGGGAAAAACACAAACTCAGAGGAGAATGCAGAGCTGAAGAGACACCAGGGCTGCAGCCCTGCCTGCACCCAACTTTCCAATCTTTCCCTTTTTATGGTTCAAGCCTGTTTGAGTTGGAGTTTCTGTCACTTAAACATAAAAGGGTTCTTCATGTTAGTGTTGTCAAGTGGGATAAAATACTTTAGAAAGCAATATTTGAAATAAAGTGATAAATTAATATTCCTACATGACTCTGTAAAAAAGGAATTAATGATTGTTTGTGTCCTCATCATAGAGCCCATGTACCTTTGAAAGGTAGGGTGATACTGTAATTAATGGGAAAGAGCAGAGTGTGGTCTTCCATCTTAGAGGCATCTGATTTTAATTCTGGTGCAAATAAGAAAGTCTATATTTGCATGTTATAGGTTCCAGTCATGTTAGATCTGTATCCTTAACTCTAATATGTTATACACCAGTCTCTGCACCAGCCTCAATCCTGAATTAAAACTGTTGGTTTAGGTGTTGGCATGAGGTGGTCCAGAAGCATAAACCCACAGTTTTGGAAGAGGATGTGTTAGTTACCAATACCTGTGTAACCAAGGAGCAGCAAGTTTAGTACATTTACCATCGCATAGTTTTCAGCTTAACTGGGTCCTCTGCTTGGGGTCTCATAAGGCAGCAGTCATAATATAGGTGAGGCCAGCTTCTATCTGGAACTTGAGAATCCTCATTCAAGCTCACATGGTAGTTACAGAATTCAGTTGCTCTTGGTTGTGGGACTGAGGTCCCATTTTCTGGCAGTTGGTGTCACTGTCAGCTCCTTACTAGGTGGCCCATTTATAAGTGCTCTGACAACACGGAAGCATACTTCTTCAAGGCCAGTTTGTCAGTTCTTATTGCTGCTGCAACAAATTACCACAAATGTAGCGGCTTAAAACAACACCAGTGTATTACTTTATGCTTTCTGTTCTGCAGAGGTCTGGGCACAGTTTGAGTCAACTGATTTCTCTGCTTTGGGTCCCACAGGATGTTGGGATCACAAGGGCTGTGATCCTTTCTGGAGGTTTTGGGGAAGAAGCTGTTTCTAAGCTCACTCTGGTTGTTAGCAGGATTCGGTTCCTTGTGGTTGTAGGATTGTAGCCCATTTCCTTGCTGGCTGTCAACTGGGGGCTACCTTTGGCTTGTAGAGACCTTTCTCTGGTCCTTGCGCTTGGCCCCTACATCTCAGAACCAGCAACAGTGCCTTGAATCCTTTAATGCTGATAGTCTCTCTGACTTCCTGTTGGCTGAATCTCACCTGCCTCTCTACTGCAGCATTTCTCTAACTCCAGCCAGAGAAGTTTCTGTGTTTTTAATAGTTTATATGATGAGATTGAGCCTACTCACATAATCCAGGGTAATCTCCTTAGAAGTCTGTAATCTTAATTGCATCTGCTGAGTCTCTTTTGTTACCTAATGAGTTCCTGGAATTAGAGCATGGACATCTTTGCTGGGGTAGGGGGGATCATTCTGCCTACCAAGGCAATCAAGAGAATCTCATTCCCTTGGCTAGAATGGAGATAGGATGTGACATAATCACAGGAAGGACTATCCAGTCACCCCCGCTGTTCTCTGTGGGCCAGAAAGACATCCCAGGTTCCACCTGCACTCAAGGGAAGGGGACTACATGAGTCTGTGGCTCACAGGGGTCACGAAGGGCACGTCTACCATGGGGGTTAACTGAGAGCTGGGTGGCCTCATGGTTGTTGGGCTAGGTGACTTTTTAGACCAGTGCTCCAGTGAGAGAAGGAGGAAGGCCCTCTTCCAGCCTCGTCAGAATATTCTTTCCCCACCCAGGTCAGCTCCAGGCAGCTTTCTCTTTCCTGGGTCTTCCTTCTCTGATTTACTACTGTTTCTCCCCACCTGTGTGAGTTTAGGTGGGAATTTTGAGGTTTCCTCTAGAGTAGCCTGGCCAGGCCTTACTTTTATGCTTTAGATCTGCAGAATCTATTTCTCTGGGCTGAGAAGAGTGAGTCTAAGGTTTAGATGGGGAGTTATTTTGTGCCTGAGTGAGGGTTGTACTGCAGGACATGTAATGTGTCCCTTTGGGTCCACATATAGGGCAGATTCTTGGACCCACCTGCCTCTGGTACAGCCTGTGGAGTGAGGAGATGTGGGATGATGCAGGGGGAGTGGTGTGGTCCTTCCTCCCCCGGGGGAATATCCGAGGAGAGTGTTTAAAACCATGCACACACTCTTGTTGGGAATGTAAATGAATGCAGACACTATGGAGAACGGTATGGAGATTTCTTAAAAAACTAAGAATAAAACTACTGTATGACCCAGCAATCCCACTACTGGGCATATACCCTGAGAAAACCTTAATTGGAGAAGACACGTGTACCCCAATGTTCACTGTAGCACTATTTATAATAGTGATGACATGGAAGCAACCTAGATGTCCACTGATAGATGAATGGATAAGGAAGTTATAGTGTATGAACCTATTTTCAGGGCAGGAATAGAGATGCAGACAGAGAGAACAGACTTGTGGACACAGCAGAGGGGGGAGAGGGTGGGATAAATTAACAGAGTAGCATTGAAACATATACGTTACCATATGTAAAATAGATGATGACTAATGGGAAGTTGCTGTATAACACAGGGCGCTCAACAGGGTACTCTGTGACAACCTAGAGAGGTGGGGTAGGGAGGGAGGTTCAGGAGGATGGGGACGTATGTATACTTATGGCTGATTGACGTTGTATGGCAGAAGCCAACACAATATTGTAAAGCAGTTATCCTCCAATTAAAAATAAATTTGAAAACACACACACACACACACACACAGAAGTGTTGTGCTGAGAGTCCACTCTCCTTGGCCTCGTTCACTTTGGCTGCATTCTCAACCCTCTTCTTCCCGTTTCTCCAAAAATTATTTGCAAAAAGATATTCTTACTGACATTCCTAACCATTTACCAGGCATCAAAGATAGAGCCCCTCTTAGGGTGTGAATGAGTCCCAGTCCTCCCAAGATAATAGCTTGGCTGTGGCTTCAGTTACTGCACACTGGGTGTCTCGTTAAGTAGAGGTTTATCACAATCACGGCAAAAAAGAATGCAAAATGCTGTTAAATATTGGAGTACAAAACTGTTTCCTGTATTTCTGCTCACCAACAAAACACACATATGTTCCTCTCCCAAATAGTGATACTTCTTTTGTATCTTTTCTGAAATAGACTGTTTTGCATTTAGTCTTATCTAGAAAACAGCCAGTTTCTGTCTCCCCTGCCATCTACCATATTCAGGCACTTTGGGAGTTTTAAAATGTGTGTGTGTGAGCACATGTATGTTGTCTATGACTGGTTATCTTTGTGTAGGGGTCCAGAAATTGACTGTCTTTAAATGAATTGAATAACACTAAAGTATTGTCCCTACTCATTGTCAGTTTTATGCTGAATATTCTAAGCCATGATGTGGCAGCTGTCATTTGGTATTTCCACTTAATAGTGGAATAGCTCAAACATCTCCCCATCTTTAATAAGACCCAAATCTACTCATCTTCCATGTGTGGAAAGAGATGAGAAAAATATATACATGCCCTGTCGGTTCTTGGTGTGCATTCTGTTAGCGCCATGAACTTGTTGGGGAATCAGTCTTAAATGTCCAGCTTCAGGTGAAACTCAAAGAGAAACTGTAAAATGTGATGTGATGCTCTTGGTCCAATGGTTTTACAGGCAGATTAATTCTGAGATGTATTTAACTAGGCTAGAGTATCAGAGATTTTGAAAGATAAGAATAAGAGCTCTAAAAGGATCCTCTAATAAATTAAGACTTATTTCACTGTCTTATTCTGGTCCTGTGACAAAGCCCTTCCATCCAAGTGTCTGGGCTTTCACCTTCATTACTACATCATTCTTTAGACAGATTATCTTATATCCTTTAACAAATCCTACGCTCTGAGGCTCAATGAGTTCTCTTCCTTCTTTTGACCTGATTTGTCCTCCTAGCCGCTGACTTGTTCCTCTTTCTTGCTGTGAAGACTGGCGTGTGGAAGAGAACCTCAGGTTAATAGTGACTTTTGCCCAAGGTCCCAAATGTTCCCAAGTGGAGACGGTGCAGAGAATGCAAAGTGAATGATGTATTTGCTATTCAGTTTCTATTAAGACACATTTTCTGACTTATTAGTAAATAGCCAGGTGCCCCCATAGCCGAGTGGAATGAATTTGAGGGAACGGGGGCTCCCTGGTGTGCCCAGCTGCCCTGTACACGTTGCCTAATGTCCTGGGCTCCACAGAACATTCAAAAAATTAACACGCTCACCAAATATGTTTTTCTTGCTCATTAACTCGATAAAGCCCACTGGTTTTTTAGAATCACAGCAGCAAGTTGTAAATGATGTATGAAATGAAAAATCTTTTCTTGCCCAGTGAACAGGGAGAGTGAACTGCAATGCTTTCTCACTGCAGCGCTTACAGTCCCGTCTAAACGCAGAGATGGCCACGTACCAGCAGTGACCTCCGTAGGCATCCGGGGTGAGCACGTGTGAGCTCACCGTCAGACCCCTGTGTCCCCAGGAATTCCTCCTCCTTCACATACTCTGCCGGAGCCCAAAGAGTATGCGGTTGAAAGAAACACAGCAAGTGGCCCAGCTGTCTGCCCTCTGGGGACAGCAGTGGCCTGGGTTCTGTTTAGAAGTCAGGACCAGCCCTCAGGACCATCCCTCGGGGCCGCTGGTGTCCGAGGCTTCATCTGTGTCCTGCAGTCGCAGTGGTGGTAATGTGTCCTTCAGCGGCTGCTCTTCACTCACTCGATAAACTAACACCTATTTGCAAGCTCATACACCCAGCACTGGGCCAGGCATTGTGAAGGACAAAATAAACATAAAATAGAAAATTCCAGCTCTGCATTCAAACTGCCTGTAAGATGACAAAATGGGGAATTTACTAGACATTTCTCCCCTGAATGGAATACTTTTATTCTTATTGTTGCCCTTGTGGTGTTGTCACAGTGATTCATGTAGAATAATCAACAGTGCCTTTTATGTTTACTCTTGTATATCATGTGCATTCATTGTTTTGAGAAATGGGGAAAGACTGAAAAATGGAGGAAGACAGCTTTCATTGGCTCTGTCTCATGGGGATGGACCCACATTAACCCAATTCAGGAAGGCTGATGTGTAGATCAAAATGCTGATTTATTGTTTTGAAATGTGTTCATGACCTGGGAAGGTGCATTATAATCAGAAGAATGCAAGTGAGCATGGACTCCTAACAAGGGCTCTGAGAACCTGCCCTAGACATCTTTCTCAGAGAAGCTGGCCTGCCCCTGGGATGGCTGTCGGGCATCTGGACCAGGCAGCTCTCCCCTGTCAGTCAAGTCAGGAGTCTCTTTCTTTTCCATCTTTCCATGACTGTCCATCCCTCCTGACTGATGTATTCTTTCTTTAGATATTTAACCTCATTAGCCAGTTGACAGTCATGTCCTACAAACCTATGGGTCTTTCTTTCTCTAGTTTTAGGAGGCGTTGCATGTCTATTTGGTCTGCAGATATCAATTTTGTAGTTCAACCACAAGAGGAAATGTTGTCTCCAAATTTGTGAGCCCCATTTTGTCCCTGTTACCTTCTTCTCTATGGTAACTCTCATGACTCACCCACGACGCTATAATAGACAATAGCAAGTCTAGAAGTCTACCAGAAACCAATGCTACCTCCCCACCATGAACACTAACTATGGATTTTAAGTTTGGCTTTGGTTTTGGGGTGAATTTCTGGGAGCTTATCTTTACCCATTTAATCCAGCTGCTTAAATGATAGCCATTCAGCAGCTTGGTGGTACATGAATGTAAATGTGTTAATGTCTTCTTGGGAGAAGACAGAAGGCATCCCCCAGAATGGACGGGTCATGACTTAACTGTCTGATCTTCTGTCTGTCTTAATAGTCACTGTGTATTTCTATACCATTAGTTTCTCTCATGGTGCTGCCCTGTCCCTCATGGTTGAAAAGGTAGCTGAAATAACTGGATTGCCTTGCGTGGTTGATTTTGGGGGTTGTGTGTATATATATACACACACACATATTATACACATATATACATATATACACTATATATATATATTGACTCCTCTTAATAAAAAAAATGCTGAGAGTTCAAAAGCTTCCTATGCTTTCATCAATACAATGAATGTGTCCTGAAAAAGACTGTATTCTAAGATGAGAAGTACATCGTTGACATCAGTTGCTCTGTAAATGCCATAAAGACATTCATCCTGGGGATTCAGTATAACCACATATGTAGAAGATAGAATTTCCACGTTTCAATATTCACAGAAATTACTCCATCATTTTCCACCCCTCCCCTGCCCTACCCTAGCAGCACTGCATTGGAGCCAATTCCATTTTGCATAAAGATGAGCAAATATCAGTCCGAATCCACACAGACGTTTACATAATTACGACATAAGAAATAGCATTTTTAGACAATGAGACTCTGGATAAAGCCTCAGGTGAAGTTATCTCAGAGGCCATAGGAAGCATGCAGTTTTGAAACATCGATTTGTATTGAGGATTTCATCCTGACAGATGAGGAGGTCTGGGGAGGCGGAGGACCCAAGAAGAAGACAGATGTGTTGTCAGTAGCCAACAAGCTCCCTTCTCAGATTAAATGGTTGGTAGAAGGAGGTGGACCTCGCTTGGAATCCCTTTACAACCACAAAAAGAGTGGAAATTGAGCATGGGCCATAGAGGCTTAAAGAATTTGGCAGAATGTATACAAAAGTGATGTGTCTGCCCTAGAAAAAGCATCTCATCTCTGAGATTTATCCCTGAGAATGCCGGCTGTGTTTACATGCTTCCTGTCTCTGGGAATGCGCATGCTCTCAGTTTCATTTTTCCTCCTAAAGAAGTTCCGTGTATGAAATGTCCTGGGAGTCATCTTCCATACATGTAATCTGCCTCAGTAGCCCGGGTCATTCCCAGAAAAGCACATTGGATTTTGCTGTTTACATATCTTGACAAACTCAGCCTCTGAGGCAATGCATGTCGAACCAGCTGTAAGGACATTAAAATGAAAAGCTAGCATCTTCCCTGTTCAGTGAAATATTCACTTCAAGGCACACTTACCACTCAGTCTGAATTTAAAAGACAGCCCGAATGCAAGTTGGAGTTAGTTTGAAAGTTAGTTCACTGCAGGATGCCCTGTAATCAAAGGGGACATTGCCCCTTAAATTTTGAAAGTGTCAGACATGCACCCCACCCAGTAGGACTATACTGATGACAGAGGATAAAATACACATGCATATTTATGACACTTACCTAGTGTTTCTAGGAAGCCTTTCTTCCAGGAACTCAAAAGCTTCACTAGAATTACCTCGGGACTGCTGATGCTGGGGGAGTCCCGCTAGACTACCTGGTTCACCTCTTTGCCTCCAGGCAGCCTGATCTCGACAGGTTCCCGCCTCTCCTCCTGCAGTCTTTGGAGGAAGGGAACTCGCAACCTTTATGATAACCCATTTAATAATGAGATTCCTCTGTTACCCTTGAAGCACATTTGTTCTTCTTTCTTTAAAAGAAACTTTAATAGTCTGATCATAATTTATACACTCAGGCTGTTTTAAAGTCACCTTCTCAGCATGCTGTTCTTGAATACTACAAGCCATTCTTTTCAGGTCTCACTTTTGGATCATCGAGTTGATTTCCTTGTCTTCCTTTCTTCCAGGTGGAGTGGGGCCCCGGGGAGTGAGCACTAGGTGTTTAAGGGAGAGGCGTCTGGGGTCAAATAGACATCAGTGTGAGTGTTTTGAGTGTCAACTTCAGTATTTACTGGCTGTGATTTGGGGCAAATTACTTGGCCTCTTAAAGCTTTGATTTCTTCATCTGTAAAATGAAGATAATACGGTTGTGACTCACTGAGTTGTCCTGAAGATTAAATGAGATGATAAAGAATTTATACCACGCTGGTCACAGAACTGTTTCTTCCACTACATTATCTTCAGATACGGTCTTCCTTATATTCCGAAGGAGATATGTCTCTGAGAAGCTGCGCAAGAGTTCCAGTTTGAAGGCGGGGTAGGGGTTTGGGTCCTTTGTGGCCCGCACCTGTTCTGTCTGGCCCTAATTTCTTTCCAGGTGGTCACTGTTCTTCCCATACTAGTTGTCAAGTATTTGGAGATGAATGAATTTTAAGTCAAGCCCGGAGCTAGCTAAAAGGATATGCAATCATCTTGAAGACATTAATCAGTGGCAAAATGACAAGTACTCTGTAATTCCACATAGATGAGGCACCCAGAGGAGTCAAATTTATAGAGACAAAAAGTAGACAGCCCTAGCCAGATGTGTTGGGGTTGGGGAAGAGATGAGGCGTTATTGTTCCATGGGTACAGGGTTTCAATTTGGAAAGATGAAAGAAGTTCTGGAGATGGCTATATATATGCACAGCAGTGTGAATGTTCTCAATGCCACTGAACTGTACACTTTAAAATGGTAAATTTTATGGTATTCTATTTTATCACAATAAAAAAGAATGTATAATGGATAATTTCATTTCTGCAAACAGGAACTTCTTTGATACTGCAAACGATCAGTTTTTTAAGTTTTACCAAGGCACATTTTCACATATTAGGCTCTCAATCAATCAACCAAAAATATATTCCCCGCTTGCTTGACCTCAGGGTGTGTCAGAGAATCACAGACATGGTGAAAGACAGCCCTCTTGTCAATACAGTTGGGGGAAAAGGGAGCACTCAGGCAAAGGGAGGGGAAAACAGAGGAAGTCTTGAAGAAATCAGTTCTGTGCTCCTGCTGATTCCCCAGAAAAGGCAGGGGGAAAGAATGCGAGCTGGAGGCTGTGGAGGGTGAGAGAGAAGGTTGAGATAAGCAGACCCACCTTCTGGGCAGGAGAGAAGGGAGCCCTTCCAGGTGAGAGAGATGCTCCGCCCAAGGCAGGCCCGGCTGTCTGAGGGCAGCTTCCAATCGAGTGGGAAAATGAGAGGCTTTCATGGGACCCAGGGAGGCAGGCAGAGAGGCCTTTAGAATGCAGTCAGCAAGGAGCCAGTGTCGAAGTAGAGAGAATAAGCCTTGTTTCAGCAAGACTTGTCCGTGGGCGGTGGGGAGAGGGGCGGAGTTCAGAGAGGCCTATCTTTTTTCTCTACCTGGCTGCATTGTTTCTGAGGCCTTGTGCAATTCTTTTTGTCTCGAGGGCCCCCCTGCCCTGATTTGGATTTCTCTGTCTCCAAGAACCCGCTGAACTGAACGGATCTCATCTCTTTCCCCAAACCACACTTCCTTCCCCACATCCCAGTTTCTGTTTTGGCAACACGTTTCAGACACACACACTTGAAACACTAATATTGTCTTGGCCTCCTGCCTCTCCTTCAATCTGCATATTGTAGACATCAAATCATTCTGTTTTTTTTTTTTTTTTTATTTGACAGAGGCCTGGTTACAAGAGTAGGTAGTCTAGTGTTATGGAAACGAAGGAGAATAAGAAGGAGCCAGAGGATTTGGCAATAAGGTGATCACCAGCAACTCTCCTGCAATTGTTTTCAGTGTAACATTAGGAGTGTGTGTGAGACCCTAGTGATGAAGCAGGGAATTGGTAGGCAAAACATGGCTGAGGAGGGCACAGGACCTTGCACAGGTTTATTTCTGTTTAGGACGTGCGTTCATTTCAAGGGCAAAAAAACACAAGAAAATTCCACTCACCCAATAATGCAGTCCAGCATCTGAGCCTCTTCCCTGCCTTCCTTCCGCATTTCCTGGGGGAAGGGGTGGCGGTGAGGAGTTACCTGCCCTCCTGTTCTCTCTGCAGTAAATAAACACTCGCTTGAACTTCACTACCACACGGAGGAATGGAGGCTTAATGTGTAGCAAGGACTTGGCATCACACACGGTCCAGATATAAAGAATAATGCAGTTTCTCCCTCCATGCTGCTTTTGTCCAGATTATTCACCTTTTTTTTTTTTTTAAACAAAAGCTTGTTCTTAAATGTACAGTAGGTTCCAAGACAACACTGGATTCCAGCTATAGGTAGCAACAGATATCATGGCTGGGAATCCAGATGTTCAAAGAGGAATGGAACTAAGGGTCATCATGGCCTCGGGTACAAGGAACAGCTTACTTTTTGTCAGATTTCTTAATTCCGCCCGTGGCCAGGGGGCCTTTCACCGAGGCCTTTTCTTTTAGCTCCTTGAGTTTCTTCTGCCCCTCCTTCTGTTTCCGCTTGAATGCCTTGACCTTGGCCTGCTGCTGCTTCTGCCACCTTCCCGACCCAACTTGGTGCCTGCCACCCCTCCCCAGACCCTGCTGCAGGACTGTTCACCTTCTTGAATTAAATAATTGGTGAATTTTTGAGCATTATTGAGTTCATTATATGGTTGGTTTTTTTTTTTAGTCCATTATTGTCAAAGCCACATCTATTAATGACCCAAGAAAGTGAAAGAGAAAAACCAGGAATTTGATTTTCTGGACAATGTAGTTTCCACTGCTGTCCAGAACATCTCTTTACGCTTGGCTCTTCTGCTCAGGCTCTTGGGCTGCACACCAGACAGAGCTGGCGAAAGCAGCGCCTGGGTCAGCCGCCCCCCAGACCCCCCAGGCGACGCCACATCTCCTTCCCCTGCCTTCCGAGCCCTGGCTGTGGGTTCACGGCCCCACACTTGCTGGGGCCTGTCACACTTGGATTCCTCCTTGACTTCTTTTGTAGAAGCTTCTGATCACTCTGCTCTCCTGCCCTCTGGTGTGGGCCTTCCCGGAGGTCTCCAGGGCTGGTCTTGGCCGAGGGAAGACCACGCTTTGGGCTGGGCCCTGCCTCCTCTTCTCTTCTCTGGGTGGAAGGTGAAGGTTTGGATATGGTAACAGGCAGTGGTTCACAGGTGTGACATTATTAAAAAAACGAAAACAAAAGCGAAAAACAACATGAATCAGACCGTGTACCTTACCCGCTTAAAACTGTTCCTGGGGCTCTTACTCCTCCCTTCTGAAATCCTTTACTCTGGTCACTCCAAAGTGCTTTCCACTTCCTGAGTCTGTCTCTCTGTCTGTTCTCTTTCACCACTGAGCCCTTGCAAGCAGCCATTCCACCCTCAATTTTTGCCCTGGAGGATCCCCAAAGCATGAAAGACATTCCACAGGGGCCACACTGCAATCCAGGCTGGATGGAATATCGAAAGAAGCCAATGGCTATTCTAGAAGGACTGTGAACAGCAGTTTATGGGGAAGGGAGCAAAGTCAGGGATCAAGTATATGGTGGGGAACTTGGTCTCTCAGCAGAGGGATCTTACAGATAAGCGACAGGATCTTTTGTTTTTTAGTTGCAGCATGCAGCAGTTAAATAAATAAAATATTTAAAAAAAAAAAAAGAAAAATGACAGTGATTGTTTCCAAAGTTTCCAGCATTTGACTGCAGAGCTCTGTGTTCACTGCTGAATTATTTCAAGGGGTTGGTGAATTCAAACACTGCCTATAGAATAAATGTTCCACATATAACTTTTTCATGTATGTTGATATTGAAATTAATAAAATACAAATTTACTTTAAAGTATAACTGAGTTCACTGTTACTTTTAAAAAATTATGGGGTATTTTCTCAAACAGTGCCTTCTAAAGGTATAATTTGAAGTCAGTGTACTCAGATTTTCAATAAATCTAGATGTGAATCCTAGCTTCACCATTGTATGATGTTTTTTAACCTTTTTAATCTCTGTTCCACCTATTGAATGGACTTTATAATTCCAGACTCATCATATTATTGTGAAGTTTCAATGACATATTATATACTACAGTTTATAAATATGTTCCACAATACTTAATTACAAGAAATGTGTGAGAATCCTTTCTTTTTTTTGAAAACCAGAGTCAGCAGAAATCCCTGTCATCCACCAAAATGGTGTGCAATTCAGTCATAGGATTTAGTGATGTTCTTGCTGCTAAATATTTAACAACTGGGATGCTGAATTTAGTTTGGACACAGATATCAGTTGATAGTCTCAATTTTATTGCTCAGTCATATGGAAGTGATATAATAAAGCTGTGTTTTGGAACTTCATTAATTTGCAACATCAGTAGATATAAGTATCTTCTTTACTGAATTGGAAAATAGTTTTGAATATTAAAGAATATTTTTTTAATTTTTTTGTGCTACTCAAACACAACTCCAGGCAACACATACAACACATTTTTAAGTTTAATTTGCATTATTAACATTTTATCCATCACTTTCTTAAGTCTAAACTGGGGGTCAGCAAAGTATTTCTGTAAAGGACCAGGTAGGCAGGCCATATCGTCTTTCTTTCTTTTAAATTAATTTTTATTTGAGTATAGTTGCTTTTCAAATGTTGTATTAGTTTCTGCCGTACAGCAAAGTGAATCGTATATCCCCTCTTTTTTGGATTTGCTTCCTATTAAGGTCAGCACAGGGAACTGAGTGGAGTGTCCTGTGCTATATAGTAGTGTGTCTCATTAGTTATCTGTTTGATACATAGTAGTGTATGTATCTCTGTTTCAGCTACACAATTCCATTGTTGCAGAAAGGAAGCAGGAAAAGCAGCCATAGACAAGGCATAAATGAATGAGAATGGTTAC
Organism: Giraffa tippelskirchi; assembly: GCF_054371585.1. Lineage (NCBI taxonomy): Eukaryota > Metazoa > Chordata > Mammalia > Artiodactyla > Giraffidae > Giraffa > Giraffa tippelskirchi. The sequence goes on along the minus strand of NC_137283.1, from coordinate 156,021,749 downwards.
ATTAGAATAAAACTTTATGTATAAAAACAGGTGGTGGGCCAGATTCGTCATATGGGCCACAATTTGCTAATTCCTGGTCGTAGAACATCAAGGCCTGATTTGTAGGGGTCACTAATTTCTGTGGTGTAAACACTGTCATCCAGGCTGGTGCCAAGCTACCCATGTGCCATCACTGCACACAGAGTTGGCAAGAGCGGTCCCCGTGATGGCATTCCTACCACTCAGGCACAGGCAGGGCAAACGACTCCAAGAGCACAGATTTTAGTCTGTGTCCAATGTAGTCAAATACTGAAGAAGTGATTAGTTTTAAGTATTTATTGCTTTTTGTATTTAATATAATTTATTTAGTTTTAAGCTTTTATGATTTCATTTTAAAATAATGACTGTGCTTAACAACCAACTCACAAAAGGCCTGAAAATTTAACCGTTGATTCTCCTGAGCCAGTCGAGCCTGGTTGCCTTTCCCCATCATAGGACCACATAAAAGTTCCATCCATACAAGGTGCCAGAAAACAGAAAAAAACATCTAGAAGTCTGCCACCAACAGGGCCGGTGAGGTGTCCTGGCCCAGGCTGGTGGTTCTGTTCTGGTGGTTAGCGGAGCAGAGATCTCACTTCAGCTTGTTGGGTGCCTCATGGAAGCTGTGCACAGGCCTCAGCCCCTTATGAGACCTACCTTTTCCTCTCATCTACATTTCCTCCTCCTCTGGAGCATTCCCCCCTGGTCCCTCCCGCCCCCGCCCCAGGTGGAAGCACCTCTGCCTCCAGCAGCAGCACCTGCAGGCACCTCTCCTCTTAGGGCTCTGTGTGCAGATGCGATCCTAGGGGTGACGGGCTTCTGGCTAGGTACCTGCTTGACTTCTGTGTCTCTGGCCCTCAAATAGGAGGGATGTTAGAGTCCCCTTAGCTGAACCCCACCCACTACCACCATCCAGGCAGAGTGAAAAGCGAAGGGGAAAAATAGTGCCTCTCATTCTTTTATGATTCCTCTTATAATGAGAATAAAATAGGAATTAGCTCATTTAAAAAATTATCTGGCTACTTGTTTCTCTTGTTTAGAGTAGTGTTAGCTATCATTGTTGATAAATGTTAGCTATCACTGTTAATAAATAGAAGAAACTAGCTGTCTAGTGTTTACAATAAACTTCACAGTGAAATTTAAAAAATTAGGTCACAAAATTGGCTCAATCCATGTATTTAATTTAGATTTCTAAAAATGCCTAATGAAAGTAGGTAATTGAGGCCCAAGTGTGTATTAGTGACACTAGCTTATACAGAATTTGAGAAAATCAGGGACTTCCCTGGTGGTACAGTGAATAAGAGTCTGCCTGCTCATGCAGGGGACACATGTTTGATCTCTGCTCCCAGAAGATTCCCCTTGTCACGGGGCCACCAAGCTGGGGCGCCACAACTACTCAGCCCCTGCACCCCAGGGCCCATGCTCCACAGCAAGAAAAGCCACCCCAGTGAGAAGCCTGTGGACCACAATGAAAAGCAGCCCCTGCTCACTGCAGCTAGAGAAAGCCCATGCAGAGCAATGAAGATCCAGTGCAGCCAAAAATAAATAAATAAAATAAATAATAAAAAAAATTAATAATTTGAGAAAATTAGAAAACCATAAGAAAGTTCTATCTACTGCAAATGAACTCATCTACAAAACCAAAACAGAGTTACAGATGTAGAAAATAAACTTATGGTTAATAGGATTGGGGTGGGGGTTGGGGGAAGGAGCGATAAATTGGAAGATTGTTATTGACACATACACACTACTATATATAAAGCAGATAACTAATAAGGACCTACTGTATCGAACAGGAAATTCTACTCCATACTCTGTAATGTCCCATATGGGAAAAGACTAAGAAAGAGTGGATATGTGTGTAACAGATTCATTTTGCTGTATGCCTGAAACTAACACAGCTTTGTAAATCAATTATTTTGTTGTTGTTTAGTTGCTAAATCGTGTCTGACTCTTGCAACTCCATGGACTGTAGCCCAGCAGGCTCCTCTGTCCATGGGATTTCCCAGGCAAGCATAATGGAATGGGTTGCCGTTTCCTTCTCCAGGTGATCTTCCCAACCCAAGGGTTGAAGCCACGTCTCCTTCATTGGCAGATGGATTTTTTACCACTGAGCCACCTGGGAAGCCCAAATCAATTATACCCCAATAAAAATTTTAAAAAAGAGAATTAAAAAAAGAAAAGAAAGTTCCAGCTATTTAAATTGCTTGACTGTCAATTCAGGGCATGTGGCAAAACTGGGTCTTCAACTTCCCTGGTAAGTAGGCATTTCATTTATGTATTTATTTTTCATAATGCAAGTATCAATGATTAGACCAAAGTAGGTAGATATTAAGTTTGATCTCTTCCAAGTATCATCTTCAGGAGGCACAGTTTTTCTTTGCTATATTCCGAGGTATACTCATCAATAAATACTATTGCCCTATTAAAGGTATACAACAAAAACAGCAAGGCTCCTAATCCTGACCATATGTACCCCTGAGGTAATGCACTAGCCTGGAGAAAGTTGAACAGAATGTGCAGGGTGCCCAGCTGCTAATCTTCATGTTTTGTCCTGACATTTAATACCCCAACAACAGCAATCTGCAATGTTTGTTTTCTCTCCTATCTGGATTCTATATTGGTCTCCTAACTTCAGCTAACTTCCATCTTCCCTTTTCCCCTTTCACTCCTTTTAAGAAAAATTAATAGACTTTATTTTTTAGGGCCAGTTTTGGCTTCCAGAAAAATCGAGCAGAGAGTACTGAGTTCCCATGTACTTAACCCCACAGTGCTACGTTCAGTTGCTCAGTTGTGTCTGATTCTTTGTGGCCCCACGAATTGTAGCTTGCCAGGCTCCTCTGTCCATGGGATTTCCCAGTTAAGAATACTGAGGTTGCCATTTCCTTCTCCAGGGACTCTTCCTGACCCAGGGTGTGAACCTGCCTCTCTTTCATATCCTGCATTGGCAGCAGATTCTTTACCACTGGCGCCACCTGGGAAGCCCACAGTGGTCCCTGTCATACATAACATCTTGCACTATTAGAGTGGTAACTTTGTTAAGATTAATGAACCAGTAGTGATACATTTTATTAATTAACTGAAGTCCACTGTTTAATTAGGGTTCCAACTTTGTGTTGTAAAGTCAGTGGGTTTTGACAAAACCGTAATGTTATGCATCCACCTTGACAGCACCATCTAGAATAGTTTCACCTGTGCTCCACCTGTTCAACTCTGCCTTCCTCTGAATCTCTGACAATCACTGATCTTTTTTTTTTTTTTTTTTTTACTGGTTCTAAAGTTTCGCTTCCTTATTTATTTATTTATGGATTGCTGCATTATTATTGCTAATTGGCTAGGTCACTTTGTCTTATTTCCCCACCTCCATTCCAAAACTCTGTTCTCCAAGAATTGGTTTCACTATTACAAATTTTAATATTACACTATTTCAAAGTAAACCAGAGTTCTATATAAAGGAAAATACTTAAATCCTTTCTAATTTAATGTGGTTTCCTATTTCTTTCAGAAAACTTTTTCCTCGAATATCTACCCACAATTTCAATTAGGTCTAATAAAGCATGTCCAAGCTGGGAGGCAGATCTGAAGCAAGCGTATTCTGCAAACCCATTTACTCCTTTAATTATTTTGAGCCGAGTGTTTCCAGTGCCTAAATTATGCTCCCACTTCCCATAAATGGGGCCCTTCGGAAGATGCAGTCTCTCTTTGAGGTTCCCAAGGTATCATTTACTGTACTGCAGCTTTAGTTAATTGAAAGCATCTTGCTTAGATCTTGGAGCTGATGGCTTGTTCTGTGTGCATCTGCCTAAAGTGAGTTATACTTAAAGGACAGGCAGTTTTCAAGTGTGATTAAGTTATATGTAAATAGTAGTAATCCCCTTTTCTTGGGCTATTATATCTGGCCCAAAGTGAAGCTCCAATGGGAGTTGCTTAGGTAAATATACAGTCTTGAGAATCGCCACATAGAGAGAAATGTTATATGAAGCAGTATGCCATATTTAATTTTAATATTAGCCTGTGAGATTAGTGGAGATGAAATTTACCTTGGGAAAGGGAGCTGACAAAGGTCACCTGAAAGGGGAAAAATTTCTTTGATTTTCAAGTTCAGTATAGAAAAGAATTCCTTTATTCCTTCTTTTCCTTTTTTCCTTCCTTCCCTACCATATGGGACCCCAAGTTCTCTCTTAAGCTCTTAAGAGGCTGAGATCTGGGGCCTGTGGTCATGCCTGAAAAGTATGATGGAGGCAGAGGGGCCGTCTAGTTTGTGGCTGTGCTCACTGAGTTATGGGCTTCCCAGGTGGCACTAGTGGGAAAGAATCCTTCTGCCAATGCAAGAGACGCAGGAGATGCGGGTTAGATCCCAGGGTCAGAAAGATTCCCTGGAGGAGGGCATGGCAACCCACTCTAGTATTCTTGCCTGGAGAATCCCATTGACAGAGGATCCTGGCAGGCTGTACAGTCCAGGAGTTATAGCCTGGGCTTCTTTATAAATAAACAGAGTATGAAGTGTAAGATGCTTTGCCCTGTGTCGCTAGGGGCATATTTTGATCTCTGTTGCCTTGCTTTCAATCAATGGGGTCTCTCTCTTTCTCTCTTTGAAGACTTTTTAATAGCCTATACTCTGCATTTGGTAGGTGTCCTCATGGACTTTAATAAAGCTTTCAAATCTGAAAAGCCAGATTGGCTGGGGCAGTTGTTTTTCCTTGTTTCAGTTGATAATCAGCTCTATTTATTTATTTGTTGTAGTTTTGATTGATTTTACAAGGCACTGAAAACAACTCCTATTACCATCACAGTAAATCCATTACGTAAACATCTCGTGTGCTTCTCCTGGTGAGGCAGGCCAGAGAATTAGTTATCCACTGTGTGTGTGTGTTAGTCGCTCAGTCGTGTCCGACTCTTTGAGATTCCATGGACTGTAGCTGCCAGGCTCCTCTGTCCACGGAATTCTCTAGGCAAGAATACTGGAATGGGTAGCCATTCCCTTCTCCAGGGGATCTTCCTGACCCAGGGATCTAACCCAGGTTTCCTGCACTGCAGGCAGATTCTTTACCATCTGAGCCACCAGGGAAGCCCACTACATAGACATCTTTTGTGCTTTTCCTGGTGGGGCAGGCCAGAGAAGGTTCTGGGATATGGTAGCACTATACGGCTGTTGATCCACACACAGGGGAGCAAAAAACTCCATGGGTTAATAGCGTGTGCAGATGGCTCTAGACTCCTTTTTCCTCTCTTACCTCAGTGGCTGGAGAGCTTCTACTTTTGGTCATAACTTAAGATAGGTTTATTTAACTTGCCACCCGTGAGCTGTTCTGGTTTTCTGGGAGAGGTACCTCGGAAAGTTTGGTGTGAAGAGTGCTATATGATAAGCATTCGGGCTCATTAGATTTTATTTACAATTTGCAAATCCTTTCTCATACCTAGAAATGCAAGAGAACGGATTTTACTTTGTACAAAACCAAACCAAACAAAAACACGATGGCAACAAAGTCAACTATTTTTAGACTGAGGATTTTATGTTGCTTCTGCCCACACAGCTCTGAAAATTTTTTCATCCTATTTATCCCCTGACTCCAAGAACATTTACAGCCTTGGTTGCTTTTGGAATTTGAAGTACAATAGATGTTTTTATTATACGTCTATATCCTAAAGGAAATCAGTCCTAAATATTCATTGAAAGGACTGATACTGAAGCTGAAACTCCAATACCTTGGCCACCTGATACGAAGAACTGACTCATCTGAAAAGACCCTGATGCTGGGAAGGATTGAAGGCAGGAGGAGAAGGGGACGACAGAGGATGAGATGGTTGGATGGCATCACCAACTCAATGGACATAAGCTTGAGTAAGCTCCAGGAGTTGGTGATGGACAGGGAAGTGTGGCGTGCTGCAGTCCATGGGGTCTCAAAGAGTCAGACATGACTGAGCGACTGAAATGACTGACTGATACCCCGACTCCAAGAATATTTACAGCCTTGGTTGCTTTTGGAATTTGAAGTACAGTAGATGTTTTTATTATCTGTCTATATAGTTGAATTAAAATGTAATAAAGTGCCTATACTCTGGCCTCTGGGCTGTGCATGCAACTGTTGTTTCATTTATTTTAGTATTACTTAATATTAACTCTGGGAGTTGGTGATGGACAGGGAGGCCTGGTGTGCTGCAGTCCATGGGGTTGCAAAGAGTCAGACATGACTGAGTGACTGAACTGAACTGACTGAATATTAACAGTGGTTGAACGTTAATGTTAATGGTTAGCTATAGAGAGCTGCCTAGAGAGAGGCAGGTGCTGGGGTAGGAGAAGAGAGCCTCCGTCTGGCCACTGCCCTCCAGGCTTCCCCCTGTGCTGTGGCTGAGTGGTCTTTCCCTGAAGACTGAGCTCTGTTCCAGGCTATGGAAACCGTACAGAAAGGCTGGTAGAAACCCTGGCTCGGGCATTTTGCTAACTCACCATCAGATCAGGTCGAATTTACTACTCCTCATTTTCCAATTTTCTACCATAGTTCTGGTAACTAGGCTTCTCCCCTAGTCCTAAGCCACCACGCCAGGCTCAGTTCTAGGGACTGGGTCCTTGCCATGACCCAATACCTGCTCATCCTGCCAGAGCCAGGCCTCCACATGTGGCCTGGCTCCTGCCAGTACTTCTCCCCTGGAAGTGAGCCCACTTCAGCTTCCTCCACTTGCCTTCTCTCAGCATCTTCAAGGTGTTGGTGTTCATGGGCAGTTGCTGGAAATTACATTTTGTTGAATATCTATTGCTCACCTCAGTTCAAGCACTGGCTACAAGGTATTGCGATTCTTTGTTTATATGTCTGTCTTCCTCAATAGACGGTGAGCTACTTGAGGGCAGTTGCTGGGTCACTTCATCCATCCATCCATCCATCCATCCATCCATCCCCTCCTTCCCTCCATCCATCCATCCATCTCTCGTCAGCATTTATTGAGCACCTATCATGTGGGAGGTACTCTGTTCGGTACTAGGAATTGAGTGACGATGAACACGAGATTGTTTTCCTCTCCACTTTCTGTCTCAGCATCTGGCACAATGCCTAAACTAGTGGTTGGTCAAGAAACGTCCGTTGAATGAATGAACTGATGACTTGTTACAGCTTACTCCTCTAACGCAGTGAACTGGCTTCTCACACGGGTTTCCTCGATTGTCTGGAGCAGGGTTGGCTCCTCGGAACTGATTCTCTCTGCTGGGCATGCCCAGTCTCCTGCCTCTTTTGATCAAATGTGTACAAGGCTAACAGAATTCTAGAACTCTATTCTGATTCAATTTTTGGTTTCAGCTCAACAAGTTGGTCAGAGGCAACTAGCATCTTAGAAGATAATTTTGCCCTGGGGTAGTGAATCCCTGTTTCCCTGTGAACTGTTGTGCTGGAACCTTTTCAGAATCTGAAGTGATAATGAGTGTTTAATACACAATAAACACTCTTTAGTCAATTTATAATTTTTTTCTTTTTTTAAACTCAGTGTGGACTAGTGATTCTCAGTGTGGTTCCAAAATCCTTAGAAGTTCCCCAAACTCTATCAAGGGGCCCACAAGGTCCAAACCATGATCAGAATATAATAATAGTAAGTGTTTTTTGGCTTATTTATTCTTATTCTCTCATGAATCTCCAGTGGAGTTTTTCAGAGGCGACATGACATGTAATTTGCAATAAATTAAGTGCAGAAGCAGATATGGGTATTTAGTTCTTTTGTATTAAGCCAACATTAAGAGATTTTTAAAAAGATAAAATAATTCCATTCTTCTCACTGCAATTTTTTTTTGTTTTGTAATTAGAGTTTTTTTAAATTAAAAATGTATTATTTATGTTAATGTGATGAGTTTGTCATTGCTATTTTGAGGTGAATTTAAAAAATTGTCATTTTAAATATGGTAGATATTGAGACATATCAATAGAAATAACCAGTTAAACAGAAGCTCTGATGGGGGATCCGCAATAATTTTTAAAAGCATAAAGGGATCCGAGACCAGAATGTTTGACAATGACTGATGTAGACTGATGTAACGCTGTGTGGGCTTTGCAATTATAGGGCCTGAGTTTACCCACTTCACCACTTACAACCTGCCGGCCTATCCACTATCTATTGTGTAATCTTGGGTGAGTTACTTACCCTCCTTTAGTTTTAGTTCTTAACTGATAAAATGAGGATAATGTACTCATTATCTAACTTACAAGTTTGTTGAGAGAATTAAATGAGATAATATGTACTGGATGCTTTTACTAGAGCCTGGCACAAAGTAAGCATTGATTATTTACTTATGACAGTGTTTTAAATGTAACATATATTTATTTTAGATAACTTAGAGAATATGGATAACTGTTGGAAGAAAATGAACCATGACCTAACTACTCAGAAAGAGCCATTGTTTATATTTTGGTATCTTTATTTCCAGTTCATGTGTTTGTGTGTCTGTGTATTTGGTATTTACACAAAATTTTGTGCCTGACATTGTGTAACATTTTCTCAGCTATCTGTTATATAGTCTTGTGAAACATGATTTTTCATAGCTCTATTATATCACTTATATTTCATTATACAGTCAATATATGCCATAATAAATTCAACCCTTCTCCTTTTCGACTAGGTCCAATTTTTTACCATTATAAATAATGCATAATTAACTTTCCTGAACATAAATCTCTGTCTGTATCTGTGATTATTTTCTTAGGATAAATTTGTAAAAGTATAATTACTGGGCAAAAACTCCTTGTAGATATTTCCAAGTTGCTGTTTGGAAAGTTTGTATCCATTGCATTCTTTTCAACAGTGTATGAGAATGTCCATTTTATGGTGTGAACACTTGCCAGCATTTAAAATTACCGTTTTACTTTAAAATTATTTTTGCCAATCCAATAGGACAAAATAGCACACAATTAAAAATATTTTTGTGTACTCATTAATTACTGAGTATAATTTTTGGAAATTAAAATTTTCATTCTATGAATTTCTGTTAAGTTCCTTTGAATTTTAAAAAAGTGGTATATGATTATTACATGTATGTAAATCCTATTGATTTAAAAGAGGTCTATAACTTTTATCTGTTAGACTTATGGCAAATAATTTTCCTGATTTGTTGGTTGACATTTTTTTCCATATTTAAAAAGGGGCTGAAAATGTTTTGTGAAAAATTTACCTGGTCAGATCTTTTTGTCTGTTTAAAGATTTTTTCTTCCCTGCTTTTATGCTTAGAAAGTCCAGCCCTATCTTGAATTTGTCTACATTTGTGACACATTTTCTTTTCTCTCCCTTTTCCTTAGCTCTCCTTCCTTCCTCCTTTCTTTTTCTCTGTGTCCCTCTGTCTCCGTAATTGTCTGAAACATCAACTCTTTTATACATCTGGATTTCATGTTGCTGTACAGTTGAATTTCAGCTCAAGCCTGATTTTTTCCAAAACGACCAATCCTCTCAGTGAAAGTTTTTGAATTGGCCTCCTTTATTTGGGATGGTTTCTTTTCATTTATGAGCTTCAGATATGCATGGGGGTGTTTCTGGGCATCCCTTTTTCAGTCGGCTGCTCTGTAGAGTGGCCACCATGCCAAGTTCACGCTGCTGTACTTAGCCTCATGATACGGTTTAGTATCTGACAGAATGAAATTCTTCTTGCTAGTTTTCTTTAAAACCTACCCAGCCATTTGCATCTTTTGTTGTTTCAGATATCTTTTTGAATCATTTATTTGGGTCCCCCACTCTCTCATTCCTTGCATCTCAGTGGCATTTGGTTTTGATTCCGACAGAGATAAAAATTAATTTCAAAATCGACATCTTTACTGTCTTTTCCTGAGGAGCATGCTCTATCACTGTACTCATTCAGTTCTTCTTTTATGTGCATCAGGGAAGTTTTAGATTTTTTTCACACAAATATCACACAGTTACCACAAGATTATTTCTAGAATTTTTCTGTGAATGATCTTCCCTTCCTTTAGAACCTCTGTTTGTTGCTGGAATACACAAAAGCTATTAATTATTGTATATATACCTCATATTAAGAACTCTTGATTGGGGTTATTAAGTTTCAAGGTTGATAGGAACATTTCTTGCTTTTTGTGTGTATAAAATATAGGACACTGAAAGATGAACTCCCCAGGTCAGTAGGTGCCCAATATACTAATGGAGATCAGTGGAGAAATAACTCCAGAAAGAATGATGGGATGGAGCCAAAGCAAAAATGATACCCAGCTGTGGATGTGACTGGTGACAGACGCAAAGTCCGATGCTGTAAAGAGCAATATTGCATAGGAACCTGGAATGTTAGGTCCATGAATCAAGGCAAATTGGAAGTGGTCAAACAGGAGATGGCAAGAGTGAACGTCGACATTCTAGGAATCAGCGAACTAAGATGGACTGAAATGGGTGAATTTAACTCAGATGACCATTATATCTACTACTGTGGGCAAGAATCCCTTAGAAGAAATGGAGTAGCCATCATGGTCAACAAAAGAGTCCGAAATGCAGTACTTGGATGCAATCTCAAAAACGATAGAATGATCTCTGTTCGTTTCCAAGGCAAACCATTCAATATTACAGTAATCCAAGTCTATGCCCCAACCAGTAACGCCGAAGAAGCAGAAGTTGAACGATTCTATGAAGACCTACAAGACCTTTTAGAACTAACACCCAAAAAGATGTCCTTTTCATTATAGGGGACTGGAATGCAAAAGTAGGAAGTCAAGAAACACCTGGCCTAACAGGCAAGTTTGGCCTTGGAGTACAGAATGAAGCAGGGAAAGGCTAATAGAGTTTTGCCACGAGAACGCACTGGTAATAGCAAACACCCTATTCCAACAACACAAGAGGAGACTCTACCCGTGGACATCACCAGATTGTCAACACCGAAATCAGATTGATTATATGCTCTGCAGCCAAAGATGGAGAAGCTCTATACAGTCAGCAAAAACAAGACCGGGAGCAGACTGTGGCTCGGATCATGAACTGCTTATTGCCAAATTCAGACTTAAATTGAAGAAAGTAGGGAAAACCACTGGACCATTCAGGTATGACCTAGATCAAATCCCTTATGAGTATACCGTGGAAGTGACAAATAGATTTAAGGGTCTAGACCTGATAGACAGAGTGCCTGATGAACTATGGACAGAGGTTCGTGACATTGTACAGGAGACAGGGATCAAGACAATCCCCATGGAAAAGAAATGCAAAAAAGCAAAATGGCTGTCTGAGGAGGCCTTACAGATAGCTTGGAAGAGAAGAGAAGCGAAAAGCAAAGGAGAAAAGGAAAGATATTCCCATCTGAATGCAGAGTTCCAAAGAATAGCAAGGAGAGATAAGAAAGCCTTCCTCAGCGATCAGTGCAAAGAAATAGCGGAAAACAACAGACTGGGAAAGACTAGAGATCTTTTCAAGAAAATTAGAGATATCAAAGGAACATTTCATGCAAAGATGGACTCGATAAAGGACAGAAATGGTATGGACCTAACAGAAGCAGAAGATATTAAGAAGAGGTGGCAAGAATACACAGAAGAACTGTACAAAAAAGATCTTCATGACACAGATAATCATGATGGTGTGATCACTCACCTAGAGCCAGACATCCTGGAATGCGAAGTCAAGTGGGCCTTAGAAAGCATCACTACGAACAAAGCTAGTGGCGGTGATGGAATTCCAGTTGAGCTATTTCAAATCCTCAAAGGTGATGCTGTGAAAGTGCTGCACTCGATATGCCAGCAAATCTGGAAAACTCAGCAGTGGCCACAGGACTGGAAGAGGTCAGTCTTCGTTCCAATCCCAAAGAAAGGCAATGCCAAAGAATGCTCAAACCACTGCACAATTGCACTCATCTCACATGCTAGTAAAGTAATGCTCAAAATTCTCCAAGCCAGGCTTCAGCAATACGTGAACTGTGAACTTCCAGATGTTCAAGCTGGTTTTAGAAAAGGCAGAGGAACCAGAGATCAAATTGCCAATATCTGCGGGATCATTGAAAAAGCAAGAGAGTTCCAGAAAAACATCTATTTCTGCTTTATTAACTATGCCAAAGCCTTTGACTGTGTGGATCACAATAAACTGTGGAAAATTCTGAAAGAGATGAGAATACCAGACCATCTGATTTGTCTCTTGAGAAACCTGTATGCAGGTCAGGAAGCAACAGTTAGAACTGGACATGGAACAACAGACTGGTTGCAAATAGGAAAAGGAGTATGTCAAGGCTGTATATTGTCACCGTGCTTATTTAACTTATATGCAGAGTACATCATGAGAAACGCTGGGCTGGAAGAAACACAGGCTGGAATCAAGATTGCTGGGAGAAATATCAATAACCTCAGATATGCAGATGACACCACCCTTATGGCAGAAAGTGAAGAAGAACTAAAGAGCCTCTTGATGAAGGTAAAAGAGGAGAGTGAAAAAGTTGACTTAAAGCTCAACATTCAGAAAACTAATATCATGGCATCTGGTCCCATCACTTCATGGGAAATAGATGGGGAAACAGTGGAAACAGTGTCAGACTTTATTTTTCGGGGCTCCAGAATCACTGCTGATGGTGACTGCAGCCATGAAATTAGAAGACGCTTACTCCTTGGAAGGAAGGTTATGGCCAGCCTAGATAGCATATTTAAAAGCAGAGACATTACTTTGCCAGCAAAAGTCCATCTAGTTAAGGCTGTGGTTTTTCCAGTGGTCATGTATGGATGTGAGAGTTGGACGGTGAAGAAAGCTGAGCGCCGCAGAATTGATGCTTTTGAAGTGTGGTGTTGGAGAAGACTCTTGAGAGTCCCTTGGACTGCAAGGAGATCCAATCAATCCATCCTAAAAGAGATCAATCCTGGGTGTTCATTGGAAGGTCTGATATTGAAGCTGAAACTCCAATACTTTGGCCACCTCATGCGTAGGGTTGACTCATTGGAAAAGACCCTTATGCTGGGTAGAACTGGGGGTGGGAGGAGAAGGGGACGACAGAGGATGAGATGGTTGGATGGCATCACCGACTCGATGGACATGGGTTTGGGTAGACTCCGGGAGTTGGTGATGGACAGAGAGGCCTGGCGTGCTGCAGTTCATGGGGTTGCAAAGAGTCAGACATGACTGAGCGACTGAACTGAACTGAACTGATTAAATGTGAATATATTTTTGGGATGCTGGGATTCAGAAACATTATTTTTAGCAATTTTGATCATGATTACATTTATATCTCCAAAAAGAATTATAGAATGTTACCTGAAAATAATTTTTTCTCATTTTATTAGAAATTAGTTGACTCATTCTAGCTGCCAGCAGGAATAAACCAAATAATTATGACTTCAATTAAAGCTTTTATACTATAAAAAAAGAGTCAAACTTTCAGAGAAAACAGAGAACAGAGAGTTTTTCTAGTAGATTAGCTTTTCGAGGAGGGCAGTCCTGGCAGCCAGCTCTCAGTGCCTAGTTTGCTGCTGAGGGGATCTCCCTGAGGGTTCTGCACCCCAGGGACTGGACTTCAGACATATGAAGACTGCTGCTGTCACTTGCTCCACCACTTTTAGGGTCTCAGCTGCCTCCCACAGATGCAAGGGTGCTTGAATGCCCCTTCTTATCTCTCTTAGGGGTGAGGGGCAGACCTTGGTCTCAACCTGGTCAAGGGGCACCAACCACCTGTCAGGCGTCTCAGGTGATTCCTCAGGTCAGCTTCTCTGTCTTCTAAGCACTAGGCTTTAGCTGTCAGACTGGGGTTTATTCATGGCCCCATGAACAAGAACAGTACATAGATGCATTTGCCTCATCCTGGTAAGAGGAAACTATAAAAATGCAAGTCCTATCTCTGGCACAATGCTAACCCAGCTGCAGTGAGTGGGAATGACTAGTGTTCTGTCTGCTTGTCCATGTAGATGCTGCCTATTTGACAGTCACGGTCGAGTGTTGAACACCTACTACCATCCACTCACTGTGCTTGGTCCTGGGGCTAAAAGCATCAGGGTGACATTGTTTCTTAAAGTTCTTGAAACGTTGTTCTGCTCCACTCCTGAGCCCAGAAACCATTGTTGAGTGTCTTCTTCATAGTTGTAGCTTAAGGAAGGGAAAGCTGTTTCTTGATCAGATGATGAACATGGCTGGACTCCTTAGCCTCATGTAGCGATGACCACTAAATGTCAGTGGCAACAGGGGCAAAGTGATTGAGGGACCAAAGTGGCTGATGGCTAACATGGTGAGTGATACAGTTGATGTTACATATTCACTTCCTTGGTTGGAATGAGGATTAAAAAAAGTAATTCTTAGTCAGCCGAGTACTTTGGCTTAGCAAAATAGTTTGCTCAGTTTCAAAATTAATATTGCAGAAAATATCAAATGTGTGATTATTTATACTAATTGTTCAAAGCTATTAACCTTAAAAGATTATTTTTCTTGTTTTTATATCCTGTGTTTATATCTTGGTTATAGCAAACCCAAGGTAATCAACATTGGAAGAAGAGCCTCAAGGCTTTAAACTCATGCAGGGGAGAATCTATTTTTAGATGGTTTTGAATTTGCAATCGGACACACCTCATTAACGTATGGTACGGAAGTGTCAAGGAGCAGAGCGATCAGGTGGATTTCACTGTATTTCAGCCTCTTGTTGGCTGGTGCTCCCAGAGATGTCTGATGTTCTAACATGGGCGGGGCACGCCGTACTTCCCCAGGGTGCTTTGCTCAGACTTTAGACAGAGGCTGAACGTTCCCAGCAAAGCAGGGTTCACGGTGTCCTTTTCCTTTGGCATAACTGGGAACATGCCGTGAGTGGTAGCAGAGGAAAAATGGCAGAAGAACTTGTTCCAATTAGAGAGTGAGATGCAGTCTTAGCAGGTGACAAAGGCCTCTCTGGGAGTTTAGGGCTGATGATGTCCTTCTGGGGATGTTGAGGAACTGGGGAGCAGCCCCGGGGTGAGCAGGGACCTGGAGTCTGACAAGCAACTGAGTACACACCGGACGTCCTGCGGGCAACAGAGGGGTCCTGGGGAGACTTAATGTCATTTCCCTCCAGGATCACAGCCACCATGGTCAGCAGGCCTGTGTCCTTCAGGGCCCCTGGAGGGCCCACCCTGGGCCTCAGCACCATGATCCGACTCCTGGAGTTGCCATCTTCTTTGAGAATTCCTTGTGGAGTGCACCAGGCCCCACACCGGCACCCCACAGGGTTGGAATTCTTTAAGACAGGCCTACGAGAACCCCCCCTGAGGAATAGCTCCATGGCTTTCTGCCAGGCCAGGGGAGCAAGGAGGCTGTCACATCTAGCGACTCTCTGGGTGGGGAGCTGCGTCCCCAACTCACGTGGGGGAGATAGCAGAGCCTCAGCAGGGCAGCCAAGGCTGTTTGAGGTGTTATCCATGAGAGACAGGTAAGTCCAAGAGCCTCTGGGGAAGATTTGAGGGTGTGATGTATCAATAAGTGGTGATTTCAGAGGAAGGACACAGAGACGCAGAGCGATGGGAGCACCCGGGTCGCAGCAGTGAGGGGTTAGGAGGTGAGGTGCCAGCATCAAAGCATCCCAGGGACCATTGTTGAGATATGAACCCTGAATGAGCCAAGACTGAATGTCCCTTGGAAGGTGAGTCTCTAAACTAGTACCGTTAGAGTATATTGTTTTAAAGTTATGTCATTTATACACAAACACACACAAAGAGAGGGAAGAGGGAATGACCAACAAATACTCTTTTCTCAGTTAAACCCTATGTGGGAATTATAATGCTTTATTGTCTAAGTTTTTAAAAATATACTTTATGGGTTACAAGTAGTAAGAGTTTAAGAGGAAGGTTTGTCTGGGTTAGGAATCTTCTCATTAAGATAAAATTGGGCATTTTGAAGACCCCCAAAAGCTAAAATATTAGTAGTGTAGTTTGTAAGTTCTATCTCTCTTATTCCAGTTCTTTACCTATAAGAAGCCTAACTAATAATTGTATTTTAACCCAGGGAACCCCCATGCCTCTGGTGGGGTTGGGTGAAACCTTTCGTTCTCTAGAGTGGGTTGCAAAGTCCCGTGGTGCCTGGGTGGGAGTGGAGGCCGTGGCCACCTTCCCTGGGTGCTCCATGATGTAGGCAGTCCCAGCGCAGGCCTGTCTGATTTCAGGGGGAAAGAAGGCATGAGGATAAGGTTGGTTTTCCTTTGAAGTTAATAACCTCCTACAAAGGGCTTTGGTAAGACAGAGAGACCTTAAATAGCACTTAACATCTCCCTTGTCCCCCCACCCCACCCCGCCCCCGGCCGGGATGGTGAAATCTGAGGACAGCAGGGCTTGGGGAGGGGGTTGTGGGCTGGTCCCCAGGGGATGTATGTGTTCCCAGGACTCCCTGGGCAGGACAGGTGGGGCAGCCCCTTCTTAGCCTCCTCTGCTGCGCCTCCCCAGTGGGGCACTCAATGCAGAATAAAGAAATCTCTCTCCTGCATCTCTTTTCCATCCAGCCTAGACAGGAAGGAAGCCCAGGGAAGCATCTGCACGGCTGTTGTTTCCCTTTTCCATCCCACTGCAGGAGGCAGGGGACCCTTTTTGAATGAGCTCAGTCTTCTTGTTCAAAGGCCTGCTCTCCAGACAGTATTTGGAGAAGTCTGGCTCTAACAGTCTGTGTCTTCTCATGACCATGACTTATTTGGAGAGAGAGAGAGAGACTCTTTCCAGGACAGATTCCACTGGAGATTCTGGACCAATTTTGAAAATGCTGTAAGGATAAATATTCCAGATATGTTGAACTTGGGGTGATGGGTGGATGCTTTAAAAGCATCAGAACCAAACAATATGTAATAGTGGCCTCACACTCAGACAACACTCCCACTGTGGACTGATTGAAGTCCATGGTGGTGGTGCGGCACGTGGGATGAGTGAGATGAACTTGGAACACTTGTAGACTGTTGTACACATAGTGCCTTATTTAATCTTGCCGAGAACTATTGTGCACTGAGACGTTTTAGATTGCTATATTTTCAGTAAGAAAACAGTCAGAGAGGTTAAGTGCGTGTGTGCTAAGTCGCTTCAGTCGTGTTTGACTCTTTGCAACTCCATGGACTGTAGCCCACCAGGCTCCTCTGTCCAGGGATTCTCTAAGCAAGAACACTGGAGTGGGTTGCCAATGCCCTCTTCCAGGGGATCTTCCCGAGCTAGGAATTGAACTTGCGTCTCTTTACGTCTTTCTTATCCCTATTGTTAGAGCTACAGTCAGTGAGTGGCCTGCTGGATGCCACTGGCAGTGCCCCACCTCAGCATCTTGGTTGGATTTGGGGTGTCTGGTTGGGTCCACCCGGGGTCGGATGCGTCTGTGTCACAGCGTCTAAATGGCATGCTTTATCCCAGGACTCTTGGAAACAAATCAAGAAGAACCAGAATAACAACCTAAGTTAACATAATGCAGTTTTCCTCAGCGGTTACACCAGAGAGCTCAGGGTGAGGGACTTTGGCGTGAGAGAACACAGGTGTGAATCTAATGGTGTGACCTTGGGCAAGCTACTCCATCTCTGGACTCAGTTCCTCTTTGGTGAAATGGGGCTTAAAATAGTTTGTACCTCAAAAGGGTGTTCGAGAAGATTAAAGGAAGCAATGCAAATAAGCACACAGTGTCTGGCACACCATGAGAGCTATTGGGGCTAGGTGTTATTGCTACATATAATTAACTGAATTAATTCAACAGAGCTGGTTTTGCTAATCATCTCATCACTTGGGTTTGAGATTTGTCTTGTCATTGGTGTCTAAGAGGCTAACTTTCCATCCCAGTTCCTTCATTCTTGCCTTAAGTATCAGACTTTTTGTTGTTCCGTCACTAAGTCGTGTCTAACTCTTTGTGATGCTATGAACTGCAGCACGCCAGGTTTCTCTGTCCTTCACTGTCTCCTGGAGTTTGCTCAAACTCATGTCTGTTGAGTTGGTGATACCATCCAATCATCACATCCTCTGTTGCCTCCTTCTCCTTTTGCCTTCAATCTTTCCCAGCATCAGGGTCTTTTCCAATGAGTTAGCTCTTCCAATCAGGTGGCCAAAGTATTGGAGCTTCAGCTTCAGCATCAGTCCTACCAATGAATATTCAGGGTTGATTTCCTTTAGGATTGACTGATTTGATCTCTTTGCAGTCCAAGGGACTCTCAAAAGTCTTCTCCAACACTACAGCTTGAAAGCATCAATTCTTCGGCACTCAGCCTTCTTTATGGTCCAACTCTCATATCCGATACATGATTACTGAAAAAAACCATAGCTTTGCCTATACATACCTCGGTCAGCAAAATAATGTCTCTGCTTTTTAATAAGCTGTCTATGTTGGTTGTAGCTTTTCTTCAAGGAGAAAGTGTCTTTTAACTTCATGACTGCAGTCACTATCTTCAGTAATTTTAGAGGCCAAGAAAATAAAGTCTGTTACTGTTTCCATTGTTTCCCCATCTATTTGCCATGTAGTGGTGGGACTGGATGCCATGATCTTTGTTTTTTGAATGTTGAGTTTTAAGCCAACTTTTTCATTCTCCTCTTTCACCTTCATCAAGAGGCTCTTTAGTTCCTCTTGGCTTTCTGCCATTAGGGTGGTATCATCTGCATATCTGAGGTTATTGATATTTCTCCTGGCAATCTTGATTCCAACTTGAGCTTCATCCAGCCTGGCATTTTGCCTGATGTGCTCTGGATATAAGTTAAATAAGCAGGGTGACAGTATACAGTCTTGACATACTCCTTTCCCAATTTGGAACCAGTCCATTGTTCTGTGTTTTGTTAACTGTTGCTTCTTGACCTGCATATAGGTTTCTCAGGAGACAGGTAAGGTGGTCTGGTATTCCCATCTCTTTAGGAGTTTTCCACAGTTTGTTATGAGCCACACAATTAAAGGCTTTAGCATAGTCAATGAAGCAAAAGTAGATATTTTTCTGGAATTCTCTTGCTTTTTCTATGATCCAACAAGATGTTGGCAGTTTGATCTCTGGTTCCTCTGCCTTTTCTAAATCCAGCTTGTACACCTGGAAGTTCTTGGTTCATGTACTGCTGAAGCCTAGCTTGAAGGAGTTTGAGCATTACCTTGCTATCATGTGAAATGAGAGCAATTGTATGGTAGTTTGAACATTCTTTGGCATTGCTTTTCTTTGGGATTGGAATGAAAACTGACCATTTCCAGTCCTGTGGCCACTGCTGAGTTTTCCAAATTTGCTGGCATATTGAATGCAGCACTTTCACAGCATCATCTTTTAGAATTTGAAATAGCTGAGCTGGAGTTCCATCTCCTGCACTAACTTTGCTTGTAGTAATGCATCCTAAAGCTCACTTGACTTCACATTCCAGGATGTCTGGTTCTAGGTGACTGAGCACACCATTGTGGTTGTCCAGGTCATTAAGACCTTTTTTGTACAGTTCTTCTTTGTATTCCTGCCACCTCTTCTTAATATCTTCTGCTTCTGTTAGGCCCATAACATTTCTGTCCTTTATTGTGCCCATTTTTACATGAAATGTTCCCTTGGTATCTTTAATTTTCTTGAAGAGATTGCTAGTCTTTCCCATTCTATTGTTTTCCTCTATTTCTTTGTATTGTGTAGACCTAAGTTCTAAAAAGAAAACCTAGTGAAGAAGAACATTCATTTAAACTTGCAGCAGTGTAAACATGAATAAATATTCTTGCATAGACCCGTGTTTCTTTTCTGGTAAGTCTTCCTATTTTGTAGTTTGGGGATTTTAGGACCTTGGTGTATTTATACTCCATCTCTCGTGCAGTTGGCACATGTGTAAAGATTTGTCCTTACAGTCTCCAGGCTGTAAAGAAGGCCCCACTGTCCAGAGTGATCCCAGGGTGCACAACACAGTTCTAATATAGGAATATCTTGCTGTTTTCCCAGTCCTGTCAGGATTTACTCATCTGCTTTATTCCATCCTACACATAAAATATATAGGGATAGCAATACTAATAGTATACAACCAATTCTGATTACTGAAAACAGTGAAATAAAATTACTAAAAAGAATTGAATAATTTTTGTATTGGAGAAAAAAAGAAACCCAGACATTATATTCTTCCTAATATAAGAATATATAGTATCTATATAGTCTTTACATATATAGTCTTAGCATCTATATAGCGTCTGTATCGTCTTTCAGAAGGATCAGAAGGATTCTAATGTATTCCTTCGAAAGGGCGCATGGAACCATGGTTCTCTGAGGTTTGTGTGTTAACAGGAGTTTGTGCCCTATTTACTTGAAGGTCAGGTTTGCTGGGTATATAATTTTTGACTCATGTTTTCATTCTTCGAGTATCTGAAATGTATTTCTTTATTTTCCTTTGGCACAAGAGTTGCTATGGTCAGTCAGTCAGTCAGTTGCTTCAGTTGTGTCTGACTCTTTGCAACCCTATGGGCTATAGCCTGCCAGGGTCCTCTGTCCATGGGTATTCTCCAGGCAAGAATACTGGACTGGGTTGCCATTTCCTCCTGCAGGGGATCTTCTCAACCCAGGGATCAAACCCTCATGTCTTATGTCTCCTGCATTGGCAGGTGGGTTTCTTTACCACTGGTGCCACCTGGGAAACCCTGGTGATAGCATAGTAATTGTCTGATGAAAACTTAATTTTATTCTAAGTCACATGTTCTTTTGTCCAATGTCCAAATGATTTTTTTCTTTTTTCTTTCAAGTCCAGCAATTTTATTAAAATGTCACTTGATGTTGATCTTTCTGGGCTGATATTCTCAAAGACATGTAGAGTTCTCTCAATATGTGGTTTTACACCTTTCCTGTTTAATTTGAGAAAAGGTTTTTTGAGTTATGATTTTTATTATTTATTCAGCTCCCTTAGTCTGTTTTCTACTCTGGGGACAACTGCTATCCACATGTTATATTTTCTTTGCTTATCTTCAATATTAATTCCTCCTGATTCTTTAAAAATCTTTTTATACATTAACTTTTTTAATGAAAAATCCTCCCATTTATCTTCTGAAGGTACTGTTTATTGTATTTATTTGCTCTTGTGCTCCTTATAATTCAGTATTATTTCTAAAATGACTTTTTATGTATATATTTTTTCATGAGTTTTATCACTTCATTTCTGAGTTTTTCTAATTCTGAATTATTCTTTCAAATCTTGTATCATTTTTCTTAATGTCTTTGGTGTGTTTGGAAGAGTATATTGAAGTTTTGACGTGTCTATCTGGCATGCCTTTTTGTCAGTTGGGATGCTATTCTGATAAACATTTCATTTTTTTCTGATAGTCACTTTCTATGGACATTGACCTTTATCTTTTCTGATCACTCATTTTTTATGAATTTAGTTTTCCTGAATTTTAGAAGGTGGATGAGTTCACAGAACTTTGCCAACTTTGTGGCGCTCCCTCGCACATTGCTCTTGTTGAGTGCTACAGGAAACAATTTGCTCTCTGAGATTTCCTGGTTCCCCTCTTCCTGCTCCCACTGTTACTTGCTCGTTCTCTTCCCTTTGCCTCTGTTGTCCTTACTCTGCTCAGTGTTTGTTCCATTCCTAACCTTGTTTCCTTTGGGGCGGCCTTACCGGGAGAGAAACTAGTCAGTGTGGAGGGCTGCGAGAGCCTCTTCAAATTTCTTGCCACAGGCCCCAGGGACTCACCTTCTGTGGGAGCCATAAACCCTTTCCAGGTTCTTCTCTGATTCACCACCACACTTTCCAGGGGATACCTCTTGTTTCTTTGGGTTCCCCTGCTCGCACGCTTGCGCTGTTCCTTCTCTCTGCTTTCTGCCTCACAAGTGCCAGTAACATCAGGCACTTTAGCAGTACCCCCTGGCAGGCTATAGTCCATAGGGTTCAAAGAGTTGGACACGACTGAAGAAACTAAGCATGCACGCACTTGTATTTTAGGACTTGTGGAGAAACCTTGTCACCTAGTTTCATCACAAATGTTATCAATGTGTTGGTTTTGCCATCTACATGCTCTGCCTGTTTTATGGAGAGATTCTGGAAGATCCAAACCTATGCTGTTGACAACGCAGCCATCTTCCCAGAATTCCTCTCCTTACTGGTTTCCTAGAAATTTGTGCACCTGTGTTACTTGTGATGTGGCGTGAGTCAGGACTAGTTCATCCAGTTGCCTCACACCTCCCTCTCCCCGCTGTCCCCAAAGGTCACTTGAGGGCACCTGAGGGTTGGAACCACATTCTGCTTCCTTCTGCGAAAGCACACCCCTAGGCTGAACTGAATGATAATAGTGGACCTACCTCATGGAGACCATGTGTCTGGAAATAACAACCAGTTAACATTAAAAAAATTAAAATTCCAGAGACTACTGGCCTTTGTCCTTTCACTTTTCTCATATGCTCCAGAATTAGCCGCAACATCTGCAGCCACATCCCTCGGATATGCTTCAACAAGTCCACTGTTCTCCACTGTAACCCCCAGAAGACTGAGTGTGAGCCAAGATTTATAGTTAACATCACACCCCCCCCTTTTTTTGCCTGTAAAATATTTGTTTGGTCTCTGTGTGTAAAATGTGCTTTATAAAAGCACAAGGGCAGACACGTCTGAAATAACCTTAAGTGAAAGTAAGTAAATTAATTAGCATACAGTAGACTCTTATTGTTAAGTGGGAATGTAGCCCTTCCTGTGGGGCTCCGTGTTAAACAAGATGATTGATAAATTGTTATATTCGCACAGTGTCGCTCCGTGATATAATCACGCCTTTTGTAAATATTTAGTCAAGAGAGCAATCCAGCTGTTCCCAGTCAGGTTTCATCCGGTGTCAGCCAAAGCTCTGTGCTTCTGATTTATCTCTCGTGCTGTTTAAGCATTGAGGAAGCTCACATTTTTATGAGCCTCTAAATACCCATAATAGTAAATAGTGAAAATGATGGCTATAATAGCAATAGCCCAAGTAATTATAAAGAAGGATATCTGCGATAGCCAGAAATAAGAATAAGGAAGAAAGCTGAGCCTTTTTCTTTCTTTGTGTGGAAATAAATGTCAATCCCCCTCCCTTTAGCACAGTTGATGTCAAGAAACCCATCACCCCTCTTTATCAGGGTCATAAAAGATCTGTAGATGAGACCAGAAAGGTCTGGAGAACTGAATTTTTAACCTTTGACCATTTTTGGACTGAGAAGTAAAACAATGTTCTAGAATGTACTTTTCCACTTTCTTATTTTGAGTTGTTCAACAAGAACAAGTGTTTGAGGTGTTGAGAGTTAAAGCACTGGGCGTGAGGGGGTGGAATTTTTATGAACCCTGCAGGCTGCCCTGTGACCTGGGAGCAGAGAGGTAAGATGGCTGCCCTGTGACATGGGGACAGGGAGGGAAGATGGCTTCCTTGTGACGTGGGGGCAGGGAAGAAAGATGGCTTCCCTGTGGTATGGGGCAGAGTGGGAAGACGGCTTTGTGGAGGGATGCTCCCTTCTGTAAAGAGCAGGAGGAGGTGTGGTGCTGTGACTATTTCTCTCACTGGAGGAGGGAGCCAGCTGTGGGGCTGGAGACACAGGGGAAGAGACCTCTTGGAGGCAGCCTCCATGGGTCTGGGCCTGTGTAGACTGAAGCACCCACCCCAGGGACACAGAAGAGTGATGGAAGATAGGAAGGTCAGTAGAGGCTGCAGCTGTAGGAAGGAGCAGGCCTCCTTAGCCTAGGAGACAGCAGATGCAGAAGAACTGAAGTATAAAATCTACCTATTGTTCATATTGTTTTCTGCTGCATTTAATAATTTGTTCAGTTTCCTGTCATTTGGAATCTGAACCTAAAGAACTTCAGAAGCACTGATACTTGGGAGGTTTTGCATTTCACCGCCATGATTTTTCTGGGTTACCTGTTGGCCCCTTTTGTTACAGTCTAGAGTTAAGGTGATCAGGGTAAGTAACAGATTTTTATGACAAAAAATAATACACTAAAGCAATACAAGTTAAGGTTGTTTTTCTTCACTTAGACAGGGTCTCTCTATGACCATGAACTTCTGTAAAAGTTTATGTAGTCCGTCATTACTTAGAAGTTTGTGTTACGTTTCCAAGTATGTAATAACCCACTGAGCTTATTTAATACATAGATTTTTTTTTTTCCTGGTGAGAGACTATTTCAAAAGAGAGGAAAGGTGAGGGTGAAGATGAGGAGTTGGCTAAATTGTTTCATGGAGAGGCGTAGGAGAGCACCAGTAATAATTATAATTCAGATGGTTGATATCAGACACATCAGTGTTGCCAATATCTGACCACTTAGGAAGGAAACTGACACGTGTGAACCCAAAGTGGAGTGGCTCCCCATCAGATGGAGGCAAAGCACAGCGATATTTCCCTGAAGGTCCTGGCTGAGAGCAAGGCCACATCGTATAGGTGTCATCGGCCTACTGGGAGGAGTGGGGAAACTCAGGTGGGCCCATATGTTTCTTGCAAAACTCACACAATTAATTAAGGATCTTTCCTGAAGGTCATGTGACATTCTAAAGCCACGCCTTCAGAGCACTTCCTCGCCTAATGACTACCTTAGTTCTACA
Source organism: Giraffa tippelskirchi (assembly GCF_054371585.1). Taxonomy (NCBI): domain Eukaryota; kingdom Metazoa; phylum Chordata; class Mammalia; order Artiodactyla; family Giraffidae; genus Giraffa; species Giraffa tippelskirchi. The sequence goes on along the minus strand of NC_137283.1, from coordinate 155,997,377 downwards.
AGTAATAGAAACCACAGTGAAAAGCCCATTATTTACATTATTCCAATTGATATTTCCTCATAAATTACACTTTTGTTTTCCAGGCCCATTACATTTCCTGTGTGGCTAATTATATTAGGCAGTTCCTTTAATTTACACACTGTTTCCTGCAATTTACACTCCTTTCTCAGAAAATGCTTGGTAAGCATCTCCATCCTTTGCTTTTAAAGAGCAGAGCAGACCAAGGTTACTGTGAGCATCCAACAAGTGTTTAACACCTTCTGTAAAGACTGGTCATTTTCCAGCAAGAGTCCTACAGCACGTACTTTGATAAGCCCCTAAGAATGGGAACTGAGACCATGGGGAAAATGAAAATGTGAAGGAATAAATTGGTGAGATGGCACAAAATTGCCTTGGTAAGAGGTGATTTAGCATGGGGATTGGGCAGGGTAACCTGTAAACTCTTGGAAAATTTTTAAGTGAGCAACATGCTCTAAAGGAGACTTACGTTTCACTTGCTGGGTTACGGCCTCGTTTCTGAGTCTCTGTCTTTATGCCTGTTCATGTGTGTGTGTGTGTGTGCTCAGTTGTGTCTGACTTTTTGCGTCCCCATGGACTGTAGCCTGCCAGGCTCCTCTGTCCATGGGGCACTCTAGGCAAGAATACTGGAGTGAGTTCCCATTTCCTCCTCCAGGGGGTCGTCCTAGCCCAGGGGTTGAATCCACATCTCCTGTGTCTCCTGCATTGGCAGGCAGATTCTTTACCACTGCGCCACCTGGGAAGCCCCAAACTAACTACCAGGAGTGGGGTTTGAACCCATGTAGAAATATGTCCATTGAATCCTACGTCCAATGCCTTAACCACCTGACCATCCTGGTACAGGCTTACCCTCAATAAAACTGCTGGGAATATCACTGTAATCTTGATATGATAGTCATCATGTTCATGTTGCTAAGCAATGCCCATGCTGGCCTGGAGGGAGACCATCCTCCCTTGAACTGGAAGGCAGTGACTCCCCCATGACACTGAGGTTCTGGGAACAGATTCTGGACACAATTTTTTGGCATCAGAAGTATGGAGTCATTTCTATATTTAGCTGCTGTCAGTGTTTGTGAATCTGACTGAACTTGGAACTGTGGAAAGGTCATTCAATTTTTGCCCTGTCTACCTTTTGGAAGCCTGTTTTGATGTAACTAGGAAGTGTAATAAAAAAGTGACTGTCTCAGATATTTACCAGGGCACCTGTCTGGGCTGTGACCAGGAGGACCAAAGCTTGACAAGACTGTGAAATATTTGTGCCATGCCCAGAGGGTCTGATCAGTTAGAAAACTCCTTCATGGCTCAACTCAAAGCAACCAAAATAAGCAGACATACTCAGCCTGGGTCTCTCCAACTTTTCTCTCCCTTCAGCCTGTAGTAGTCCATGATTTGGACAGTGGCCTGGTAGAGGGACCTTCCTGTGCTGTGAATAGGCTATTGAAAAGGAAATGCAAGTAGACTTTGAAATAAACAGTATGTAAGAAAAGGAACAGTTTTAGTTGTTGGTACACTGTTTGAGAAGATGAAAAAATATAAAGTTTTGCCTTTCTATTGGTATCATGGCCCTGAAAGTGAAAGTCGCTCAGTTGTGTCTGACTTTTTGCAACCCCATGGACTATACAGTCCATGGAATTCTCCAGGTCAAAATACTGGAATGGGAAGCCGTATTTGATTCCTTCTCCAGGAATCAAACTGGGGTCTCCTGCATTCCAGGCGGATTCTTTACCAACTGAGCTATCAGGGAAGCCCATGGCCCTGATTGATCTCAAATTGGGAGGGTGAGGGAGAGACATATTTATTTGCTTGTCTTTCTTTTGTGCAAGCTTAGAAGTTCTTTGTAGGACTGCATGAGCTTGAAGGATTCTACTGGTGCAGTCCTGAAAGGTGGGGCAGTTGGCTGGGGTGGGGTTAGTGTCTTTCACCATATCCCTTAGAACTCTTTAGAGGCCAGTGACAGCATGTGAAGGCAAAGTAGCTTAGGCAAAAAGGAGGATTTTTACAGAAGGTTTTGGGTGACTCTTGGAACCCAAGTTGAAGAATGTGCCCCATCTCAGGCAAAACAGGGACCACTATGTTGGGGTTTTGAAATTCTCTTGGTCTGTTCTCTCTGTAACCACCCGCCTCCTCTCTTGTCTGTTTGGTTGGCTGTCTCTGTACCTCCCCACCCTTCTGTCTCCCACTTTTTCTGTCTTCTCTCCCCCCACCAGTAGGCGGCATCTCCTGGCCAATATGACTGTAAGCACGGTGTCCCCAGTTTCCAAGCACCACATCTTGAGTCCAGTCACCAAAGAGAAATTGGCTGCTCTGCTTCAGTTTTCCTACTACGGTCTGTTTAAAAAAAAAAAAAAAAAAGTGACTGGCTTAGCTTGGGGCAATTAACCACCAAGACTAACTGACTGATGTTGGGCTTGGGATCACATTGACGGTATAAAAACTATGCAGATGGTGTGTGAGAGAGGGATAGTTTCCAGAATAGGGAGCTAAGCTTATACAAGAGTTTGCTTCATATATACAAACTGTAATCTGGCAGTCATACAGTGGTGGTGGAGGTGGTGGTTTTGTCACTAAGTTGTGTCCAACTCTTTGTGACCCCATGGACTGTAGCCTGCCAGGCTCTTCTGTCCATGGGATTCTCCAGGCAAGTATACTAGAGTGGACTGCCATTCCCTTCTCCAGGGGATATTCCCAACCCAGGGATTGAACCCAGGTCTCCTGCATTGCAAGCAGATTCTTTACTGTCTGAGCCAACAAGGAAGTCCCAGTCATATAGAGGTGAACATATTTCTTTTTCTGATAAGGTCACTAGACTTCATAGGTCGCCGGATGCTATTATATGGTAGATGTTCCTTTTATTAAGGATTTTGACAGAGTTTCTTACAATGAAAATTTCTTCAGCAATGAAGCTGTGTGAATGATGGGCTAGTGAAAATTTCTTCAGCAATGAAGCTGTGTGAATGATGGGCTAGCCTCAAGGGCAAAGGACATCTAAGGAATAATAACATCAGCTGGTTTGAAGGGAGAGCTTTCAAGCAGAGACTGGTCTCTAGTGGACAAGTTGGTTCATTGGGATGAAGAACCAGGAGCACTCGACCTTAGAGGAAAGTTGACTACAAGGATGGGAGGAAAGGCATCAGGCTTGAGGGCAAACCCAATACCAAACAGGTCCTTAAGGGGAAGCCCAGATACATGGACAAAAAGCAAAGCAGGTTCCACAGGAGTGGATCCAAGGGGATTTCACATACTTCATTCCTCTTGTAGTGATTGCCTGTGGCTGACCCTAGACCAGTGCCTGAAAGAAGTATGTGAACCAAACACTGACTGAGCAAATCCATTCCTAGTTGAATAACCAAAGGATATGAATTAATGAGCTAACACTAATCAATGGGGGGCTGAACCATGGCCTCTTATAGGACTCTACTCTAGGCTCTGTTTCATTCGATTGACTTATTAATAATTTGGATGAAGACATGAAAAGACTGGCCCACTAATCTATGCAGGATAAATACTGTGCTAGAGAGCAGTCTTGAGAATCATAAAAAAGTGCTAGGCTGAAACAAGGGGCGTGAAGAAGAAGAGAGAATGTAATGGTTCTACATGTCAAATCCTTCACTGAGTCACCAAAGGCACAGGTGCAGAACACGGGCTTGGTGGCTGGAAAATCTTGCAGTTGCTGGGAAAACACCTTGGGTTTTGAGTAGATCACTTGAAGTCTGTGGTGTGAAAGAGCAAGTCTGATAGTATCCAGAAAATGGGAGGACATCATCTTGCTGTCTCATGATGTCAGATGACACGTGGGATTTTTGTCAGGTTCCAGGCATCATAGTTTAATATGTAGTAGAGACAAATTGGAACTGTCCAGAATAAGAGAGGAAGACATCTGGAGACCCTGTTCTGGGAACAGTTATCGAGGGAGCTGGAGATGTGTGTCAAGCGTGGATGAGGGTGGACACCCAGCCATCTTCCCTGCCTTGTGGGTCCTCAAGTACGAGTGAGACTAGGTTGGGTCATTCTAGATGGCACAGTGAGGAGGAATCAGAGGGCGTTATATAGACATTGGTTTTTGTCTTTTAAAAACTAAAAGACTGAATAATTATTTAAAAACTGAATGCAATTCTTGTGAAGTGATGAATCCAGCATCACTAGATTTGACTGAGTCTCAGGGATGCTGTGGAGGGCATTCCTGTTTGAGGTAGGAAGTTGAGTTCCTTAATTTCTCACCTTTCTTCTGACAAAATGTCCAGAAGACCAGCTTCCATCCCTGGCCCTGCCAATAAAGAGCTGAGTGATTTGGGGTAAGTCACTTACACTCTAGGAACCTCTGTAAAATGGGGTTAATAATTCCTGCCCTCTCTCTCTCAAAGGGTTGTGACAACTGAAATGAGAGAGGAAAAAAAAAAAAAAAACAAAACAACCCAGGTGAGAGGAGATTGAAAAGTTGAAATCACTCTACCCTTGCAGGATTTTATTTTGACTCTTCCCTTTGTGGATTTCTCAGACAGCCGCCAGCCTCCAGCAGCCCTACTTCTTGCAGCCTCTCGCTCTTTTGACGTTTCATCCTCCTGAAAGTTTTGTTCAGTAGTTTACACTCCAGGCTTTGAAGCCATCCATCAAAACTCCTCTGCCAGGAACTGCATTAAGATGTTGGCAGCAGGTGGCTGATTCTCCCCAAATGTGCTGCTTGTTCCAAAGAAAGAACATTGGAGAAAAGTGGGGAGAGGGTTTTTTTCCCCTCTTTCTGCCAAACTGTGTATATTAATGATGCCACTTAAAATCTAAAGAGGTGGCTTCTTCCTCAGGAACTTTCCCCAAGATGCGAGTGTGGTAACCTCATTGCGCTAGTAATTACTACTTTCTGATTTTTTCATAAATAAATGAGTCACCACCTTGAAGAAACCAGCCCCATAGCTGTTGTGTTGTGTTGCTCTAGTATCTCCTGCACTAACCCCTTCTGGAGAGACTGCGTATGAGCAGAACAAAGCAATCTGTACGCAGAGAGGGACGAAGGCAGTTTGTAATTCCATAAAACACTTTGAGGCTTTCAGAAGGTGCTATATACATCAATAAATAATAATAATTTTCACTCTCTCTTCTTTGTAATACTCCCTTAGAAGGTTGAAAATAAAATTTCTTTTGCTATTGATTTTGTCCTTCTACATTTGGCAAACATTGATTTTTCCCTTTCCTAATGGAGCAGAAGCCAACATAGCTGTATTTCATTTGCTTCACTCTCTGAACTCAGCATCTCAGCTGATGCAAGCAGGACTTACAGGCAGCTCCCAGGAACACCCAGGGCAGTTGTTTAACTGGAGGGCATGGGGTTCTTGTAAGACTCTGCCTTGCACATTAGGCACATAGTAGGATCCTGGTCAAGCTTTCAGTTCAGTGTAATTCAGAATATTCAGATTGATTCAGGAAGGAAAAGAGCTTTGAAGCATGGAATTATATGTGTGGGAATGTTGCTAACAATTGGAAAAACGAGAAATGAGGGGGCTAAGAAGGAATAAGTACATGGAAGATGAGGACATATTTGTCTTAGTCTGCTTGGGCTGTTGTGACAAAAGACCATGGGCTGTGACTTAAGCAAAAGGCATTTAGTTCTCATAGTTTTGGAGGCTGGAAGTCCAAGATCAGGGTGCCAGCACCGTCAGGTTCCTGGGGAGGGTCTTTTCCTGCCTTGCAGTTGGCTACCTTCTTGCTCCATCCTCACATGGCAGGAAGAGGCAGTAGGTCTCTGAGATCTCTTCCTATAAGGGCACTAATTCTATCCTGAGGGGCCCGACCTCCTGTGCATGTGTGCGCGCATGCTAAGTCACTAAGTCATGTCTGACTCTTTGAGATGCATGGGCTGTAGCCCACCAGGCTCCTCTGTCCATAGGATTCTCCAGGAAAGAGTACTGGAGTGGGTTGCCATGCCCTCCTCCAGGGGACTTTCCCAATCTAGAGATCGAACCTGCATCTCCTGCAACTCCTGCATTGCAGGCAGATTCTTTACTGCTGAGCTACCAGGGAAGCCCCCACCCTCATGACCTCGTCTAAATAGAACCACCCTCAGGAGACATCACCTCCAAATACCATTACACTGGGGACCAGGGCTTTAGCAAATGAACTTTGAGAGAGACATAATTCAGTCTGCAGCAATATTCTTCCACCATTGTTTATTTTGTGCCAGTGATTAATTGGGTTCCGTGCACAAGCATCACCTAACTTAATCCTCACCCAGTGTCATGCTCGCTGAAATGTGGAGACCAGGTGTACTTGAGACTTGATGTTGCATCATAGATCCATCAGCCAGAACTGCAGGAGCTGGGTCCAGGGGCCCTGCTGTGTCCCAGTGAACTCTCCTAGCATGACCTGGGAGCCAGCTGGAGATAAGAGAAACACCCTGGATGCACGTGTTTATTTTTAACCTAACCATGCTGAGCTAAGTAGGTTAAATAGAGGATGCCAACTTAGCAGGCCTGCAGTCGACAGTATTACCTAGAAATGGAGCTCTTATTGTTTTAAGAGGAGGGAGGAAGGCTCTAGGTTTAGACTAGAGCAGAAGCCACAAGGTCTGGGATGAGAAACAGGGGGCTGAGGCACGTATATCAAGGTCACACTTTCAGGTGAGATCATTGCTAAAGGTCCCTTGTGGTGATGGTGACGATGATGGTGATGATGATGGTTGCTACTACCTCTGGGCCACATGCGGTGTGCAGGAGAATCCGACTGTCGTGGCCACAGCTCAGGAGAATGTGGGGTGCTAGGAGCACAACCATGAGTACAACTGGGTCCTCCACACACATTTGCTTAATTGAGAAGATGACAGCTGTGCTGATAAAATCATACTATTAAACACTGAACATAGACCTGTAGTGAGAATTGGAACAGAAAGTACATAATATATTAAGACCTTCTATTTATTATTTTTTCATATCATCTATCTTTTCCCTATTCAGTAAGGAGGGGTGGTATTAGCAAATTTATCCAGAAGTAAAAGAATTCGTTCTAGCATGCATGGAAACAGTGGGCCTAAATTCCCTGAAATTGATCTTTTCTGCTGCTAGCAAAATCCAAGGGAGTGTGAATCTCACTGCTGAGGGATGCGACATCCTTGTGTCAACTACTTTGCTAAAGAAGATTTCTCTTTGGAAGACTCCTTTCAGCAAAGCTGCTAGAGTCAACATTCTCTTTTCAAGGTGGGCTTTTTATGTGTATGTAGTTCACTTAGTATTTCTATACCCACTGATTCCAGAATAGGTTTGAGGCAGTTGTTTGTTCCAAGGGATTAAAACTTTACGGTTTGATTACATGTACAAAGGGTGAGAGTCAAGGTAATTATGCTGATAATAATGAAGGTTAAAAAGGCTCTTTTGCTGAAAACCCAGATAATTGAAACTAATTTCTATTTTGGCTTGTGTCAGCTAGATAATAGCTTCACTTCTATACCTCGCTTTGCACATGTAAACTCTACTCGCAGAAATTTACACAGTTTGCATGTTGGAGCCTCCGTAAATCTGAACTGCAGCGTTAATAAGAGACAAGCCAGGCAGCTGGTTTGCCAACTGTGAGAAGATGAACAAATGCAGATCGACTGTCGGCCTCCTTCTTGTTCTTTTAAGCAACGTGAACCCACACACTCAATGAAAGTCTGAGTGCATTTATGCAGGATTCCTGGAACTCATGGATTTTTAACAGTGTTTAACTTATATATCCACTTTTATGGAGACAATCTGGGGAAAAATTAACAAGCGAAAATTGCTCGGCTCTATAAATGTGAAGAAGCGGGCGTGGGCGATGGAGAGTCCTCATTTGCTAAATATACAGCTCCTTCGTCGGAGACATAAATAAGAACACCGCTAAGTAGGTCACATTCGAGCCTGGGCTTCTCAGAAGACTTGAAAGCGGCACCGTGAATATACACTTCAAAGCCAGGATCCGTTTTTTTGTGTGCACATTTTGTTCCTGAGAAGTTTCCCATCTGTTCTCGTGTCATGGCTATGCCACCACGGCATGTCCTCAGACTCGCTGAGTTTCTGGCGGCTCACAGGGTTTACTTTCTAATGTGGCAGGTAGAGGAGGTAGCGTGCCCTGGGTGGGGGTGGGTGGCGGGGAACTCCTTCGGGAACTGAGGAAGGGGATGGATGCTCTCACCGGGCCAGGAGCTGCCAGGGTCTCCACTGGCCGCAGGACATTGCAGGAGAAGAGAGAAGGGTCTGAGATGTTTCGCCCGGGGCTTATCCGGGACGAGGCACTGCCTGACAGAGGTTGGCAGGGTTTGGTTCACTCATCTCTGTACCAGCGCTGCTCTGAATTCGGGATTCTGACAGATTTAAGCACCTGTTCCTCAGCGGCAGCGCTACATGATCTGCCTGTCACTGTCTCAAGTGCTCTCTCTCTCTCTCTCTGACTCCTTTTCTGACGAGCTCCACACAAGGAGGGAACTTTCTCACTAACATGTCACTCAATCCACCTACCCAGACACCCACTGCTCGTCGAGACTGGCAAAAAAGAAAAAATAAAAAAATATCTAGATTTTATACAAATCTGAGAAAATGCTTCAAGCCTTCCTCCCATACTTGTGATTTATGGAATGTGACACAACTCTGTAGTATTATTATCAAAAAGCTGAGATTTTAGGTGAGACAGGGCAGAAATGAACTCAGTTGTCTTCTCAAGTGATCGCTCAAACTGATCCGAGAGGAGGCACATTTTCTTTTTCTGGATTGTTTGGCATCGGTGGAGTTCTGCTGGTGCTATTTGGAACAGCATGTGAGAATCACGTTTGTCTGCTCTTTGAGGTGGAACTGTTTGTTGCAGAACAGTTTTCTTTTTCTAAAAAAATTTTTGTTTATTGATTTATTTATGTTAACACCAAAAACATTTTGTATTGGGGCATAGCTGATTAACAATGTTGTGATAGTTTCAGGTGTACAGTGAAGAGACTCAGCCATACATATACATGTATCCATGCAGAACAATTTTCTTTGCAAGCCATGCACTAGTTTTATACACTGGGCTTCCCTGGTGGCTCAGATTGTAAAGAATCTGTCTGCAATGCAGGAGACCTGGGTTAAATCCCTGGGTTGTGAAGATCACCCAAAGAAGGAAATGGCAACCCTCTCTAGTATTCTTGCCTGGAAAACCCTATGGACAGAGGAGCCTGGAGGGCTACAGTCCATGGGGTCGCAAAGAGTCAGAGACGACTGAGCAACTAACACTTTCACAGATCGTAGTACTGGCTGGTGCCACAGCTGATAGATGTTTTAGTTGTCAAAGTGGCATCCAGTCTCTCTCATTGGAATGCAAGGAACTCCAGGACCATATCTTGTCAGCTCCTTCAAGATGGAGATCCCAGCAACAGACCCAGGGCAACAGAGAGCTCTTGGGGTGGGGAAGCCATAGCCTAGGGAGCCCCCAGAAGACAGGCCTCACCTATGTTTGGCAGCACCTGTGCCAGGGAACCTGAGCTGAAGGACACAGGTTCTCGTTCCAGCCCCAGAGACTCTGATCACAGAGTCCCAGCTCTCTGATCCTTAGGTTCTTCATCTGTAAAAGGAGACGGTAGAATTGATGATCTCTCGTGCTTTACAGAGTACTGAAATGCTTTCATTTCATAGGTAGATTTGGGGATAATTGCTATCTACAGACTCCCAGACCTGAAAGTGCCTTAGAATTTGTCTAATTCAGTGGATATTAAGTTGAGGTATATGAGTCAATAAGAGGTTCGGCAGGTAAATGATGGCCTTAAAAGTGCACACAGAACTTGGAGTGTCTGTACATTTCTCTGGGAAGAGTGTCCATAGTATGCATAGGACTTTTCAGAGCCTGAAATCTGGAAGGGTCTTGCTCTCCATCTTGATCAAAGATCCTCCGATACAAAGTTTCTCTTTTGCAGTGAGGGAAGAGGGTGGGGTACTAAATGTCTTGCATAGAAGCTAGCTGATGCCAGAAGCAGGAACTGAACAAGGGTCTCCACTTTCTGACCTCTGGTTCTTGGCCCCACAGGTGGTAACAATCTCAGGTGTGCCCAGTGTGTGGTGTGTGTGTGTGTGTAGGGGGTGGACAGGGCCTTCTAGAGTGACTGAGCCTCCTGAACTTCTGGCCAGGCGTGTCTGAAATGAGGTCTCTTCTAGCACATTGCTACAAAACCACACTCAGGACCCACAGTGACTCTGTCTAGTCAAACAGCTGGTGTGTCCCATGCCCAGGCCCAGGGATGGTTCTTCTAAGCACTGGCTCAGCACCTTTTCCTATTTACACGACTTTCCTTTCAAATACTGCAATCCAAGCTCTCATCCAATATTTATAACTTTCATTCTTTTTTTTTTTTTGCCTTCACTGCCTACATGGGTTCATTTAATCTCTCTCTTATTTCCCTTTTAAAACAGAGTAGAAGGAAAGAGGCAGTCAAGCAAAAGAGGTAGGTCAGGAGGGAAGAATGAATGTTGCATTTGCCTCATTCACTAAGTAGGAGGAAATTTAATGTACGGGAGGAAATAGAAAGAGAACTAAAATCTGAATTTAAAACGACGCAGTTTGTTCCTTCCTAAAGAGGAATAGCAAATTGAAACAGTTCAGATACTTGGATGTGGCTATGTATCATTATTAGATTTTTCCAAGAGAGGAAGGTGATTTTATGGCATTCTGGTCATCCTTGGATTGCAAGACCTGATAGAGGTCTTTTAACACCACTGAAACATGCTATTTTCCTGAGGAAAATGGAGAAGGAAGTCCAACATTTCATGTCTTGATTATTTGTATTTGTTCCTGGTGGTCTCTCTCTAATGTGTTTATTAGTGGAGATTCAAGAAGCAAGGTAACTGCAATGATTTACTTCTAGTTTTGCACTTGGTTACTCCAAGGCCACCATTGTACAACCACCATTTTTAAGCCATTATAGCCTTGAACTGTTTCCCCTTTAAGTGCAAGATAATCCTTGCACTGAAATTGAGAGATAATATAATATGGGCTTCCCAGGTGGCTCAGTACAGTTCAGTTCAGTCGCTCAGTTGTGTCCGACTCTTTGCAGCCCCATGGACTGCAGCATGCCAGGCTTCCCTGTCCATCACCCAGGTGGCTCAGTGGTAAAGAATCCACCTACCTATTCAGGAGTTTCAGGAGCCACAGGAGATGTGGGTTCGATCTCCGGTTTGGGAAGATCCCCTGGAAGAGGAAATGACTACTCCCTCCAGTGTTCTTGCCTGGAAAATACTATGGACAGAGAAACCTGGTGGGATCACAAAGAGTCAGACACAACTTAGTGATTGAGCATGCACGCACACATGTAATGTGGTAGGAAGGGTTCTAGATGCAGCGTGGATGTGAGTGATGGGTCCACTGCTCCTTCGGGTACCTGTCTATCTCATTCTTCCCCAGTGGGACTGCTCCCCTCCACAGTCTGGAGGGGTGGGCCTGACAGGCCCAGCATCCTAGCCACAGTGGATTGTGTCCTTCCTGAACTCTGTCCCCGAGATGAGCTAATCAAATTCATAATTTGCTAAATGGGAAGAGACATGGAACCTGTGGTTAGAAGGTGTTGGGCTTTGAAGTTGGGATCAGATTTTGGTATGATGACAACTTGTACCAAAGTTGTGAGGGGCAAGAATTAGAGTGTGACAGATATGAGAGGGGAGCAGATGTTCAGGAGGAAGAGGAAACAGGAGGCTGGTGACTTTCATTTCCATCAAAGCTGTGATTGAATTCTGTGGGAGTCCTCGGGATTCTTATGATAAATATTCCTTTACTTAATTAAGCTACCTTGAGTGGATCTCTCTTTATTGCAACCTAATATTCCCTTACTGAGACATCGTGTGATCTAGTCAAGCCACTCCGCTTCTCTGGTCCCAGTTTCATCTTGAATAAAATGAGGTGGTTGAATTAGATAGCCCCTGAAGTGCCTTTAGATTTTGGGAATCCACACTTTAATTATCTGTGCCGGTTGTATATGGGGCTTAAAAGCCAGGGGATGCTTGATAACTCTGCCCTTCCCTCTGTCCTGTGTAGGCTGCATGTGTTGATGTAGTTAGTCCTGAGGACCTTCCAGTGCCAATCCAAGGTGATGTGTAAAAAGAAAGGTGCTGGCTGGGGGAGAGAGACTCTCCCTGCCCAACTGGTATGTGATCGGCTAGATTAAAGGATTCCTCAGATTCGTCCTGTTTTGATTCTCCAGTGGATGCAGGCACTCTGTGAAAGATGTTGGCAGCTTCTGAACACTCACTCTAAATGAGCAGTGTAACTAAGTACAGCCTTGTTGATTGTACATCAATTTGATGGACTAACTATGGAACAGTAATTAAGCCAAAGAGAACATTCAGAAGTACTTATTGCTATTTGCTGTCTGTTCAGTCCCCAGAGTGCTACAATAAATAGAACCATAAGTTTAATTAATACCTGCAGGTCTGATTACCCACTTAGGATAGGCCATAGTGGACCAGAGGTTAAACTTTCCAAGGCAGCCTACCGTGAGTGATGCTGGAAACATCTGTATTTGCCTGCAGCAGAAGTCTGCACAAGAGACTTGTGCCCTGCCGAGTCCTTGGGGGTCCAATAGAGGTGTCACCCCCAACTCTCTGGTCAGATTTTGGGGACTTAGATTAATCAGTCCAGAAGAGCAGCATCTCCCAGTTGGCGTCCACTGCACACACATTTTCTCTGCTCTGCAGGCCTTGACGCTTTGAGTCTTCTCTTGTTGCTCCAATTGTGGTATCATATTTTCATTGACATGCATGGGCTGCTGTTCCCCTTCCCACTGCACCCCAAATCTAGTTTCCACAGGATGCAGCAGGTAGAAGAGTCTGCCAATTATCTGAGACAGCCACCGCCCCTAGGATGCAGACGTCATGCTGCTGCTGCTGCCAAGTCGCTTCAGTCGTGTCCGACTCTGTGCGACCCCATAGACGGAAGCCCACCAGGCTCCGCCGTCCCTGGGATTCTCCAGGCAAGAATAGTGGAGTGGGTTGGCATTTCCTTCTCCAGTGCATGAAAGGGAAAAGTGGAGGTGAAGTCGCTCAGTCATGTCAGACTTTTAGCGACCCCATGGACTGTAGCCTACCAGGCTCCTCTGCCCATGGGATTTTCCAGGCAAGAGTACTGGAGTGGGATGCCACAGACGTCATAGCCACGAGGAAATCAGCCATCTTGAGTATGCCTGACACAGAGTCAGTGCTCATCAGGGCTCAGCTGTCATGGCTGTGATTGCCATTAGGATGATTGTTTCAGCATTTACCATGGTGTGCACTTATCTCCTTTAGAAGATGTGTCCTGATATGATAGCTCAAATGTGGTGAATACTTCCATGTTGCCAAGCAGTGAGCCAAGCATTTAGTTACATCACCTGCACCAACATTATGGGTTAATGTATTTCATCATCCCCTGGACAGGGAATGGCTACCCGCTCCAGTATTCTTGCCATGGAGAATTCCATGGACAGAGGAGCCTAGTGATCTACAGTCTAAAGGATTGCAAAGAGTTGGAGACAACTGAGCAATTTCACTTCATTTTTCATACATTTGAAAAGATTCTCCCCACTGAGTTAATTAACATATGCAAAAGACTCTAAACAGCCAAGGCAATCTTGAGAAAGAACAAAGCTGGAGGCAGCACACATTCTGATTTCAAACTATATTACAAAGCTTTAGTAATAAAAACAGTATAGTACTGGCATAAAAGTAGACACATAGACCAATGGAACAGAGAAGAGAGCCTGGAAATAAACTCATAGTTGGTCAATTGATTTTTGCAAAAGAGGCAAGAATATATAATAGGGAAAGGATGGTCTCTTCAATAAATGGTGCTGGGAAAACTGGACAGCTACATGTAAAAAAGTGGAAATGAACCAGTATGTTACACCATACACAAACATCAACTCAGAATGGATTGAAGACATATATAGCCTTTCTGATAGCAGAGCAAGAGGCTAAAGAGTTTTCCTATGTGTGCTGGGGTTGAGTCAAGGGTTGAGTCAAGGTTAAGAACTGTTTTTCCAATAAGAAAATTCAAGGAGGAAATAGTGTATTACAGATAGTCAGCAAAAAGTTAAAGACTGAAAGGGGAAAATGTATTTACAACAAAAAGAAAGAAAGGTGGAAAAGAAGGAAAGAAAGACAGAAAGAAAAAGAAATTGAATTAAGAATAAATGGCGCTGTGGTGGTTTAGGCACTAAGTTGTGTCCAACTCTTGTAACTCCACGGACTGTGGCCCACCAGACTCCACTGTGCATGGGATTTCCCAGGCAAGAATACTGGAGTGGGTTGGCATTTCTTTCTCTAGAGGATCTTCCCAGCCCGGGGATTGAACCCAGATCTCCTGCATTCAGGTGATCTCCTGAATTGCATGTAGATTCTTTACCGACTGAGCTACCAGAGAAGCCCAAATGGAGCTGTAGGAAGCAACAAATAATCATCAGGAAGTGAGGAGAGGGAAGCAAGAGGTTAAAATTCTAGAACAGTGAATCAATCAATCACTCTCATGTAAACGCACACACATGTTGTGCAGACATTAACAGTGGTGATATTTAATAATTCAGCCCCCTGCTGGACCAGGGTTGATTTTCATTCAGGGACCATGCTGTGTTTAATAAAGCAAGGCAATGGAAAGCAAGCTACATCCTCCATCTGTGTGAAAAGTCCTTGACATTCGGCTTCCTTCTGAGTCAACAACTATGGCTGTGTTGTTGAGGAGGAGGCCACTAGACTAAGCCAAGATTGTACATATGTCTTGTTAGTGCTTAATTAGTGAGGAAGAATTATCCAGAAACAGTAACATGGGAAGTTTCCATGAATTATGCGGCAACCAGAGTGAAAAGATATGTTGAAATATTTGTAACCACTTTGGACATTTTGAAACACTTGCAGTAATAAGGCAGTTCAGTTCAGTCACTCAGTCGTGTCTGACTCTTTGTGACCCCATGGACTGCAGCACGCCAGGCTTCCCTGTCCATCACCAACTCCCTAAACTTGTTCAAACTCATGTCCATCGAGTCGGTGATGCCATCCATCCATCTTGTCCTCTGTTGTCCCCTTCTCCTCCCACCTTCACCCTTTCCCAGCATCAGGGTCTTTTCCAATGAGTCAGTTCTTTGCATCAGGTGGCCAAAGTATTGGAGTTTCAGCTTTCATTTCAGCAATCCATTTCAGTAATGAGGTAGTATCTAAATAGGAATCTTGTTGTAGATGCAAACAGGAATCTTTGTGTTAGGTCTGACTTCAAAAAGCTTTCTGATAAACCCCTATAAGCTGAACTTACTCAACTGAGGCAAGGTGTTTTGTGGTGACTCAAAGCCATTTCCGAATCTGAAACCAAATTTCTGATACAGAATCTGTGATAGATCTGATGCCAATTAACATTTTTGTTTTTTGTTTTTTTTATAGTTAATATATATTTTTTTTTTTTACTGGCTTTCAAAAGAAGTTCAGAATCATTCTTGCATCATCTCATGTCCAGTTTTTCCAGAATTAAGTTGAGATCCTCTTGATTTATAAGGGGACAGGCCAACTTTGTTAATAACATAATAAAATATACTAGTTGGAAAGAATGCCGCTCACTGCTTTGAAATAGTTGGACACGTGGCTCAAGCAGCTAGAACTTAAGAGTTTGGCAGGACCATGGCTAGTCCAGTCTTCTTTTTTTCCCGTAAGAGTTCAGATCAATACGTGGTTGATATGGTTAAGTGTCAGATAATCAATTGAAAAATTAAGGCAAGAGAAAAAATACTTTGTTGATTGTGCAGTAGCAGTGTTGTTTCATTATGCACATATGTTCTGAGTCTCCACAAGTAAATGTAGTGAAAAGCGAAGAGGAAAATTGGGGCAATTTCCTGAATTATTCAAGGAAAAAAATCCCCTAGCTTCAATTATTCATATAGTCCTTTTCTTTGAAAGTGAGGAGAGTGGGAGAAAAAAAGAGGGAAAAAAGAAAGAAAGCCTGATTGCGTTAATTCTCCACTTCATTTTGGAGATTAAGACACATCTACAGCCCTTATTACACATCCTTGTGCACTGCAGTTTACTTCTTGACAAAATATTTCTTTGCCATTGTGTTTATGCAGATTTTACCCACCCTTCGTTTTTCTCTAGTTGAATAGTGAGAACTTGAACTGACACTATTCTTTCTTTTCCATAAATAAGGTGCCTATAAAAAGACTAATTTCCCAGTAATCCAACCTTTTCCAAACATTCCACCCACAAGGCAGCAACTTAGGGAAAAATAGAATTTTGCCTGAAGATGTAAGTTATAATTATCATCAAGAGATCTATCCCACCTCCATTTCCTTGGTGGTGGAAGCTATCAGTGTTGGGACCTAGAGTAGAATTTTTTGGGCAAATGTCTCCAGTTTATCTGTGTGCACGCAGGCTAAGTCGCTTTAGTCATGTCCAATTTTTTGTGACCCCATGGGCCGTAGCTCACCAGGCTCCTCTGTCCATGGGATTCTACAGGCAAGAATACTGAAGTAGGTTGCATTTACTCCTCTAGGGGATCGTCCCAACCCAGGGATCAAACCCAGGTCTCCTGTGTCTCCTGCACTGGCAGATGGATTCTTTACCACTAGTGCCACCTGGGAAATCTCAGTTTATCTGCTGCACAGTGCTAAGTCACTGAGTCCTGTCCGACTCTTTGTGACCCCATGAGCCACAGCCTGCCAGGCTTTTGTGTCCGTGGAGATTTTCCAGGCAGGAATACTGGAGTGGGTTGCCATGCCGCCCTCTAGGGAATCTTCCCAACCCAGGGATTGAACCCGGGTCTCCCGCATTGCAGGTGGATTTTTTACCATCTGAGCCACCAGGGAAGCCCCAGTTTATGTGCAGGGGCCACCAGGGGCCACCACGTGTGCTGTTCAGAGAGAACATGGCGAACTAGATCCGTCTGCATGTCTATCTATCTATCTATTCATGTGGCTGCCAGTCACATTACAAACATTACATAGTTGTATATTGATTAGGACAAATTTCTGCCAGCAGTAACTTGTCTTAACAAAATTAGTGTTTGTGACAGTTTTTCATGAGGTAGAAGTAAAGTGTCTTAAGGAAGGGGTGCTATTTTCTGTTTCACATAAAATCATGGAGTGGGTTAATGGCAGCTCTAAGTTGCCAGTGATCGTAAGATTTAGGTAATATGGAGAGGATCTGGAGGATAGCAATGGAAATAATTAGTTTGGGAAATAAACCTTAGGAGGAGATGCTAAGGAGATAAAAGGAATAGGGGTACAGAGCCTGGAAAGGAGGATGTTTGATAGAGAACTAATATTGGTCTTCCCTAATATGAAGGTGTGGTGACTGATGTACAGGCTATCCTTGGTGTTCACAAAAGGGAGTATGAGATGGAATGGATTTAAATTATATGGACTTAAAGTGTATCTGACCGACATATAATCACTTAGCTGGAGCTGACTATGAAAAAGTCCCAGTATGGCACTAATTTTGTGATAAATTAGGTCCTTCTTCGAGAAGCAATTTCTCACTATTAATTTCTATGAGCTAGTGTTGTCTTGTGGGCTGTGAGAAAGTTGGGGAGCAGCTCAAAGCCCTAATGATGACGTGTTTGTGTGGCCAGAGGCTTTTCAGTGGCCTGTCCAGCTCATAAAATATGCTTCTCTGAGTGTAGGGAGTGCTGGACTCTGCACCCCAGCTCGGGCTCTCCGAATCAGAA
This sequence comes from Giraffa tippelskirchi, assembly GCF_054371585.1. NCBI lineage: Eukaryota > Metazoa > Chordata > Mammalia > Artiodactyla > Giraffidae > Giraffa > Giraffa tippelskirchi. The sequence continues at coordinate 155,979,734 of NC_137283.1, read as the reverse complement.
CCTTTGGTGGGTGAGATCCTGGATGCTACACCTTCCCATATCTGTTTGTTTTAGAAATGCTAAATTAAACTGTGAGCTGTTTGGTGACATGAATCAGATATTATTCATCTTTACTTGTACTGTGTTTTATAAATCAGGCTTTCAAAAATGAATCTCTTAATTATTGCTGTACGGAACTAACAATACAGTAAATGATAAGGTTATGATATTGAAATAATTTTATACTAGTGACTCTGATTTTGTATAAGTTTCAGGATTATTATATAAACATCATTTTGTGGGGTTCTGAAAATTAGAAAAGGATGAAGCTTGTTAATAAAAATAGGCGCTAATACCTTGATGACTATGTTCAACATAAATAAGCCTTAGTTTAGTGTGACACTGATCATGAAGCTTTTCTTCCCAGCATTCTTTTATTATGTTGACAAATGCATTTTCCGTATCACGGGGGAAGGAAGAAATCAAGGGATTTGTCTATTTGTCAGTGAGTGAGGCATACTGAGTCCTGGCAGGTGGTATATAGCTGATCAAAAATCCTGAATTCATACCTGTGCTAAGGTTTAAAATGTGCAGCAAGACAGTGTTATAAAGTAGAACAAAAGGACAAAACCTACATCAGCCCGTAGCCTAGAAAGAAGCTGCCTGCTCCCCACCCCGCCCCAGACTTTACTTTTGGAAATAGAATTCAACAGTAATCTACTAGCCAGCAGTTTTTGCTGTAAAACAGGGAAGAGAGGGAGAGTTTTATCACAGCAAGAGCATCCGAAGAATGTGTCCCCCACGAAGCCTGCAGGCTGTGTAATGTTGGACTTGCACGTCCACCTTTTGTTGGCTTTCTCCATGTGACTCCACATAGAGGCAGCACCTCCTTGGTCCCTGTGTTTTTGCCTCCTTCAGCCCTCTTCCCATTCACCACAGTTTCATGTGCAACAGAAATGTGCTTCATGGGGGATTTCCCTGGTGGTCCAGTGGTTAAGAATCTACTTTCCAATGCAGGGGGTGTGAATTTGATCCCTGGTCAGGGAACTAAGATTCCGCATGCTGCAGGGCACACGAGCCACAACTCCTGGGCCCATGTACTCTAGAGTCCACATTCCACAACTGGAGAAAATGCCGTGTGCCCCAGCGAAGACCCAGCGCAGCCACAATTTAAGTAAATAAATAAATACGCTTCATTGATAATGCCAACCCTCAACCGCACTTCTTCCACAGGCACAGATGAGCTACGTAATACACTGAATTCACCCTTGAATCTCCTAGTAACCAATTCAGCTTTTTACCCAACCAAAAGTTTCAACGGTGGTAGCAAAACCAACTGTAGAGAGTCTTCTGTAACAGATCCTCAGGCGTCCTGTTCTCTGCTGATGGTCATGGACACTTGGGTGGGTGGGTAAGGGGGAGCCTTGGAGTTATGGTCGTGTCTGTGAGTTTGTAACCCCTCCCCCTTGTCCTGCCCCCACTGCTATGCAATGAGTCAGACTGCACCAGACACTTTATATCTAGTAGGTGGAACCACAGGAAATTGCCATTTTTGTTGGTCAAAACAGTGGTATGTAAGCAATTTACTATGATTCAACCTAATAAATGTTATGTAATCTTCAGTAACTTTATGAGATTAGTATTACTACCCTCATTCTCTAGATAAAGGAAGCTGAGGCTCACAGTGATGAAGGTGACCGAGTCAGAGAGTGTGAGCCTCACAGTGATGAAGGTGACCGAGTCAGAGAGTGTGGAGTCTGGAACTATCTCTGCTTGCCATCTGCCAGCACTCTAGGGCTCCACATTGGGCCGGATAGCCATTTGGTAAGCAACAAACATGATCCATCACTTGAATCATTGCATTTCTGGCATCATATGTATGTTACCACTCGCAAATGTATTAGGTATCTTCTGGTGAATACAGTAAAATTTCATTAAAACATTTTCTAAATTCATGGTAGTGTTTCTGAAATGAGGTATCTTGTCAATCAAAGAGTGTGTAGAGAAATTATCCCAATATTCCATGGGTATACAGTGCTGATTCCATCTCAGTCCCCTCCCCACTAATCCTGAGGCCCTGATATCTTTCTTGGGAAGGGTTTAGAACTTGTCCCCTGGACCACATTTACCAAGGTGTTTTGGCTCATGCCTCTCACTGTCTCATTTTCCTCCGAGCTGCTGCTCTGTAACTTGAAAAGGTTCTGAGAAGTTGATTAGATAATCCATAAAGAGAGCGTAGGTGAGGTTCTTGGCAGTGCCTGCAGCAGAGGAAACCCTTAGCAAATAACATTGTTGTTTGTATTATTTGCACTTTCTGATGACCACAAACTCAGTCTGTCAATACTTTTAAGTTGGCTTGTTATACAATCAAACTTTCTGATTCCTTTCAGCTTCCACCCACATCTGTTAATTCCATCTAAAAATATTCCTGTATCTTCTATCTCTTTCTTTCTCCTCTGTTATCTATGTATATATCTCTCATCTCTTTTCCATCCATGGCTGTCTATCCTCTCTCCCTCCTTCCCTCCACCCCCCACCCTCCTCCTCCCCTCCCCTCCTTCTCTCTCCCATCTGTAATCTTGGAGGCATAACCTAATATCACGTTGAAGTTTCCTTATTCTTGGTCTCCATTTTTTACCAGCCCGAGACCATATTATTTTTACAAAAAGCCACACTTAATTTAAATGTGTCAAAAATGGCAAGAGATTGTATGTGTACTGTAGATCGATTATAAATGTACACGTCTCCCCAGGTACTGGACTTCCCAGGTGGTGCTAGTGGTAAAGAACCCACCTGCCAATGCAAGAGGGGTAAGAGATGCGGGTTCCATCCTTAGGTTGGGAAGATCCCCTAGAGGAGGAAATGGCAACTCACTCCAGTACTCTTGCCTGGAGAATCCCATGGACAGAGGAGCCTGGCGGGCTGTAGTCCACGGGGTCTCACAGAGTCAGACATGACTGAAGTGACTGAGCACGCATGCACTCCGGGTACTGATTCCTAGTTGCTGAGGCTGAGTGCCTAAAGGAGGCAACAGGGCACCAGAAAGTGACAATAATTTTGTGATGCTTGAGTTATGGACTCTGAGTAATTTTTCTTGAGAAGGGTGGAGGAAAGTATTGATTAGTAGGTTTCAGTAACTACCCTTTAAGGAAAAATGAAAATGTATGTGAAATAACTTGCAAATATTGACAGTGTTAGTGAATGAGAGTGGTGGGTTGGTTTTATGATACGGTGGCATTTCAACTGGATAAGCTGGCATTGAATCGCCCAAAGTATGTATTTATGCATTAAATTTGTTCAAAATTCATGGTTCAAAATTCTTTTTTTAACAAGAAAATAAATGGTTCTGATTTTTGTCCTTCAGTTGCTCATGACAGTGATCCAGCATGTCCCTGTACTAAATGGGATTCATGAAGGAGGTAAACACATTTAGAAACCAGTTTGAAAGTCATTCATTGGAGGAAAAAAGCTCAGAATGAAAATCTATATCCTTGAATATGCAGGATTTGTTGCGTCGTCATCAGCCTCAACAGAGATTTATTGAGCACCTACTATGTACTTAGTTATAATTCAAATAACTTTGATACCAACTTTGTAACAGAATGGTTTCATTGGAATGTTAAAAGGAAGGGCCGTTGGTGGATTACATTCATTATGTGTACTTATTCAGAGTATATTATTTGTGTTGGCTTATAGGTGACTGGTTATTATTTACGTATTTATGGGTTTGATTATGCTTCATATATTGAAATGTTTAAAATAGCCAGGAAAGTCAATTTCTTGTCAAGTAAATGGAAGTTCCCTCAAAAGAGTTCTCTCTGCCATGAGTTTTGTGTAGCACCTGAACAGAAATACTTGGTGTTTTCCTTCAGATAGAGTACTTCCATGAAAGAATTGCCTCATGGAATTAAACAGCATCAAAACTCAATTACGGTAATTCATTAGGCACCTTTAATTTAAGTTTTTAAAAAGCATTCATGTACATTAGTTCAGTTAATCATCTGATGATGTCTATTGCTCTTTTGCTAAATGGAAGGCATTATTCTAGCTATCTCATTTAATCCTTTCAACCTTCCTAAGTGGAAGATACTATTGTCACCCCATTTTACAGATGAGGAAACAGAAGCACATAGTCACTAAGTGGAAGAGCCAGAATTTGACTTGTATATTTTGGCTGTAGAGCTCATGCTCTTAATCATGACTGTGCCCACATGCTAACTCAGCAGTTCTCTATAAACTGGCATTGAGTACAGCTTTCTCTTTGAAGATTAAAGGTAGGGTGCAGAGGAGTATAGAAACAAAAATTGAGCAAATGGTTTGTCTGTCGAATGTTGTTCATTTGAGTGTGTTAATAAATGCAGCATCTTTGCCATGATTATTCAGAGTTGCTGCTTCCACACCTCCCCCCTCACTTCAACCTGCCCCCCGCTTTGCCTGGTTAGTTCCTCCTCATCCTACATTCTTCCCCTTGAACTACCCCTTTCTATGTTCTCCCAACACTCAGTGGTCTGTGCAATCAGTTTATTGCACAGTGTGAATTTGGTAAGGATATGTAAAGACATGATTTGAGTTTTTTTGCTTTTGTTTCTTTCAACTACTGTATTAATCATTGATTTTTTTTTTTTTTTTGACTCTCCCAGTCCCAGCCCTTAATTACAACTCTGGCAGATTTCTTTATTTTCTTTCTTTCTTTTTCTTTTTTTCTTTTTAACAATGTTGTATGCTTTTCTGCTGTACAGCAAAGTGAATCAATTATATATATACATATATCCACTCTCTTTTAGATTCTTTTCCCATATAGGTGGTTACAGAGTATTGAGTAGAGTTTCCTGTGCTATACAATAGGTCCTTATTAGTTACCTATTTTATGTATATTTGTATGTATATATCAATCCTGATTTTCCAATTTATCCCCCCCCCACCCCAGTTTAGGCAGATTTCTTAGATCTGTGATCCCTTTCAGTTATTAAAAATCCATGTCAGTTCAGTTGAAAACATGTTCTTTTTCTCCTCCTTCTAAACCCCCTGACTCCTCAGCTCAGGCCCAGGATGGTCAGTGGGGAAGGGTAGGGACCCGCCTCTCACTCTCTGCCCCCTGCCTATTAAGGCCTTTGGTTTTTTAAAATCCTATGGCTCTCTCTAAGGGTGTGACTTCTTCAGAGGTCTCTAGCCTCCTTTATAGATTTCCCTATGGGAGGTCATCTCTTTTCTTGACCTCTTTGAAGCTTTCTTCAGCTCCTGCCTCAGTGGAACACCCCACAGCCTCTGCATGAGAATGGAAGTTGCTTGGATGGCCAGGCCAGCCCCTTGCGTGGCGGGTCTGCAACCTGGCTCCCATGTGACCCCTTCCGTGTGCCCGGGCGGTCAGGAAGCGCCGCGCCTCTTCACCACACCAACGGGTGAAAGCAGGTTGCTCCTCTGCATAGTTTCCACTTCCTGCCTTGCTGTGGTCTCCAGTCCTTTCCTTTCCCCTCTCCCCCACCCCAGAGAGGGCGGATGAGCAAGCCCACCGCACAAGCAGATGGCCAGCCAGCGTGAGAAGGTGCCAAAGACAAACCTAACTTCAGCGAGACAAGCTCTTGGAGCTGTCTTTATTTATGGAGGAAGACTCGTGGCACTTGTCCCCATCCAGCTGTATTATGAGTTTCTTTTTCAGTCTTATCTTCTCTCCTTGGTCTTATTCATTTTTTTAAATAAAGTTGGCTGATTCTTGATAAATCCTGAGGGTTTATCTGGTCCAGTTTCATCTCTCTCTCTGTGACTCATCTTTGTCCTCAGCTTTAAGTCCGGCAAAAGTCACTTTAAATATCCTGTTACCTTGACAATTACTTATTTAATAGACCTCTTCCTATGAGACCCAGTGCAGTACTCCCTCTTAATCTCATTTCCCTGTTTCTTCTTGAGTTGCTGTGGATGATAAGCATACTGATGGGACAAGAATTTAACTCACAGGAAGAAAATACTGATTGCAGTATTGGGGATGATATGGTTTGAGCCAGAGTAAAGAACTCAACACCATCTGATCCACATCTTAAATATTCCATCTTTGGTATAAGATATTTGTGAGGAATAAATAATGTGCAGGGCATTTGTAAATATGATTGGAATACTTTGTGCAGATACCAACTAGAGAGAAAGAGCTCGGCCCTCGGTTCTTCTCATTGCTGAAATGCAAAGGAAGATGAGCATCTTGCTTCTTTTTTTCAGAGCTTGTCACTGGACTGTGTCTTCTTTTTCCTTTTATCTGGAGTGACCATTATCCTTATGTTCACTGCCCCTCTATCAATAACTCACTGATGTAAGTGTTAAAGGGCTTCCGTGGTGGCTCAGCAGTAAAGAGTATGCCTGTAATGCAGGAAATGCAGGAGATGTGGGTTCGTTCCCTGGGTCGGGAAGATCCCCTGGAGGTGGGCAAGGCAACCCACTTCAGTATTCTTGCCTGGAGAATCCCATGGACAGAGGAGCCTGGCGGGCTACACTCTATAAGGTCGCAGAGTTGGACACGATTGAGCGACTGAGTACATTGACTATAAGTTAATTACTGGGATAGGGTAAAACCAGGGAATGAATACATAAAATTGATATGTTACCATAAAATTAAAATATCTAATAGTTGAAATTTCTACTTATTAAGTCAAACTCCTTAGTAAAATTCCTATAATTATATTTAATTTCCTTTTCTTTTTTCTGCTCACATTCTGGGAACTGTCCTATTAATAATGAAATGGGAGATAAAATGATAAGGAAAGTAACCGAAAGGGTTGCTTATTTTTTCTGTGATTAATCAAGGAGTCATGAATATTTGAAGGATATAATACTATCTCTTTAAGAACAAAAAAATCCCCTAGAAACATGTGTAACAAATAACATATGCAAAAGCTTCTTAATTAGGAGAGAGTTAAGACTTCACACGTAAGATTAAAGTTCACTGAATTTAAATTACAATACAAAAGGAAATTAATCCTGTTAGTATTTTTGCAGAAGTTTGCAGGGCTTAAACATGTGTGGCAGTTTTCATCCTATGGCATTTGGTACCCCCTTAACACGTGATACCTCCCCCTTCTCCCTGCAACACCCACTCTGCATGTCTGCAAAATTCCTCTCTTTTTTTTTCAGAATTGTCAGTGTGAATTAATCCTAGTGAATTTCACAAATGATCAATCAGCCTGTGGGCAGGAATCAAGAATGGAACAGTCCTATAGTATTTCTCCCTGCTCTGGAAGTTCTCTGGTGATGTAGAGACATGTCTGCTCTCAGCCTCTGAAGACAATCCTTTGTCCATAGAACTTGCACATTTTAAACAATTTCATTCTTCTCTGCATTCAAGTCTATGGAACATAAGTTTAACCAATTTTATATTTATTAATAATGATCTTAAAAGCAGAAAGGATGCTCCAAGAAAAAATTCATAAACCTAGAATTATTTTTTTAAATTATGAGAGATTTCAAATATATACACATAAATAGAAGTTACCATAAAGAACACATATACACCTACCAGGTGTATGCTCATCATGTCCAACTCTTTGCAACCTCATGGACTGTAGCCTGCCAGGCTCCTCTATCCATGGGATTTCCCAAGCAAGAATACTGCAGTGGGTTGCTGTTTCCTTCTCCAGGGGATCTCCAGGGATCTAGGGATCAAACCTACATCTCCAGCATCTCCTGCATTGGCGGTGGATTCTTTACCACTGCACCACCTGGGAATACCTATCATACATCTTTATTAATCTTAACATGATGCCGTATTACTAGATATATTTTTTGCTTATATAAAACATTAGGATGCAATTGAACCCTCTTATAAACTTCTCTTTGATCTTATTTCTATTTCTTCTCCCCAAACTATTACCACAAACTCAGTATTTGTCATTCCCATTCCCATGCATGTTTTTGTATTTTCAGTATAGGGTATTAAAGTGTAGTATTTAGCATAGTATAGAATTGTTCTCAAACTTTTTGACTTTTTATTAGTAGCATAATACTGTACTTATTTTTCTGTAAAATTTTTTTGCTCATTATGTTAATGAGAATTATTCATATTGATGGATATAACTTTAGTTCACTGAGGATTAAATGCTGTCTCATGTTGCATTGGATGAATGTATGCTACTTTATTTATCCATTCTTCTGTTGATGGGCACTTGGATGGGTTCCAGCTTTTGGTTTTACAAGTAACGTGGGACTGACAAGGCCTGCTTGTTCATGTGTGTACATTTCCCTAGGACAGCTTCCCTTACACATGTAAAGTGTGGCCCACAGACTCCCTGGGGTCCATGTTACCTTTTCCAGGGAGTCTTCAAGACTGAAACTATTTTCATGATCATACTAAGATGTTATTTGCCCTTTTCACTGTGCTGATATTTGTACTGATGGGGAAAAGCAATGATTAGTGAAACCATTGCTGCCTTAGAATGTATCAGAGATGGCAGAAATGGTGCTGGCAGTCATTTTCTTCTTCTTCACTCTGCACTCACAGAGAAGGAAGTCATTCATTTAAGAATGTCCCTGGTGAAGCATTGAGTACTTAATAAAATGACCTTAATGTTTAACAACATGGATTAGTTTTATTAAATCTCAACTCTTGAATACATGTCTTAAAATTCTGTCTGGCACAGAGTGGAGTGTCCATATAACCCTTTGGCTGCACACTGCAGCTGTTTAAGTTACAAGCTGAACTAGCTGCTTTTTCATGCAGCACCGTCTTTACTTGAAAGAATGACAAACTATGGCTGTCCTACACTGACAGATAAACTACTGGGCGCCTGGCAGACATTTTCTCCAAAATGAATAAAGAAAGGCTTTCACTTCAAGGAAAACAACTGGCAGTGTTTTCTTCCAATAATAAAATTTGAGCTTTCAAGTGAAACTTAGAATCTTGGAAAATTTTGTCACTGTGAGGTTGATATTTCCCAACACTTAAAGACATTTTCTGATTAGCAACAGTGGTAAAGAATCCACCTGCCAATGCAGGAGACACAGGAAACTCAGGTTTGATCCCTTGGTCAGGAAGATCCCCTGCAGAAAGAAATTGCAAACCACTCCAGTATTCTTGCTGGAAAAATTCCAGGGACAGAGGAGCCTGGTGGTGTACAGTCTATGGGGTCGCAAAGAATCAGACACAAAATGTGTAACTGAGCACAACACAACACAAAGTTAACAAGTAACATTTCTTTTGATACTATATAAAAAGCAGAGACATTAGTTTGCCAACAAAGGTCCGTCTAGACTGTATAAAAAGCAGAGACATTACTTTGCCAACAAAGGTCCGTCTAGACTGTATAAAAAGCAGAGACATTACTTTGCAAACAAAGGTCCATCTAGTCAAAGCTGTGGTTTTTCCAGTAGTCATGTATGGATGTGACAGTTGGACTATAAAGAAAACTGTTGTTGTGTGTGTGTTAAGTCACTTTAGTTGTGTCTGACTCTGTGACCCCATGGACTGTAGCCTGCCTAGGCTTCTCTGTCCATGGGACTTTCCAGGCAAAAATACTGGAGTGGGTTGCCTTTTCCTTCTCCAAAGAAAGCTGAGTGCCAAATAATTGATGATTTTGAACTGTAGTGTTGGAGGAGACTCTTGAGAGTCCATTGGACAGCAAGGAGATCCAACCACTCCATCCTAAAAGAAATCAGTCCTGAATATTCATTGGAAGGGCTGATGCTGAAGCTGAAACTCCAATACTTTGGCCACCTGATTCGAAGAACTGACTCATTGGAAAAGACCCTGATGCTGGGAAAGATTGAAGGCAGGAGGAGAAAGGGACGACAGAGGATGAGATTGTTGGATGGCATCACCGACTTGATGGACATGAGTTTGAGTAAACTCTGGGAGTTGGTGATGGACAGGGAGGCCTGGCATGCTGCAGTCCATGGGGTTGCAAAGAGTCGGACATGACTGAGCAACTGAACTGAACTGAATGAAGTGTGTCCACACTTGGAAGGTCTGTAGAATTCAGTACATCGGTATTTCCCATCATGTTACACAACTATGCATGGGTAAATGATCTGTTCCAATTACAGGGCTAAATTTTCTTCATATACCTCAACCAAAAAACCTAATTCAGAAGACTGAAAGCAGAAGCAGATCTGAGAATTCAGCTATGTTTAAACCAGATATTAAAGAGATTTGCAAAACCTTACTAATTTTTGTTGGTTTTAGAAAATATAGTTATTTTTTATAGAAACGTTATCTTAACATGTATTAGGTATCTCTGATTTATATTTTTAATAATGTTGATATTTATAGATATAACTCACATAAATAATAGTTCTTTGGGGTCCTGAATGATTTTTAAGAATGTAAGGGGGTCCTGAACTTCTGTGTTATGGCATAGTTTTATTATAAGCGTGAAATGTGCTGAGTCATGGAACAGGTATCTTCAAATTGCTCTTTGAAAGTTGATAGGAATTTGTGTTCCCGTCAGTAGACTATGAGAGCCTTGTTTTTCCACATTATCCCTCACCAGAATTTTGTCAGAGTATAAATATTGGCCAACCTGAAGTGTATGAAATGGTATCTCATTATTGTTTTAATTTGTATTTCTCTGATTACTAGTGAGTTTGATGTAATTACACATATTGATTGGCCTTTTGGTTTTCTTCTTCTGTGAATTACCTTTTCATATCCTTTGCTGATTTCCCATTCACATCCCATTAGGCTGTCCTTTGTTGTTTGTTTTCTTAATTGATTTTTAGGAGTTATTTGTATTTCTTGGTTTCTAGTTAATTTTTTTGACTATATGAGGCAAATATTTTCTCTCAACCTGTGGTTTGTCTTTTAATTTTGTTCATCATGTTTTTGTTGAACAGAAGTTTTAATTTGGTAGTCAGATTTATCAATTTTTCTGTTTTGTATTTTTTATCTTGTCTAAGAAATTTTTCTCTACCTAAAGTCCACACATATCTATTCTTATATTTTCCTGTAAAACTTTTAGGATTTTGTTTTCCATATTAAATCTTTAATTACCTTGAGTTTAATTTTGTGTATGGTGTGAGATGGGGATCGACTAATCCCCAGCACCCAACACACTTTGTAATCAGTTTTCCAGCACCTTTCAATAACAAGTTCAGCATTTCCCCACGGATTTGTGCTACCACTCCTGTCACATATACAGCTTCCACATAGGCATGTTTGTTTCTCTAAGCTTCTTTTTACTTTCCATAGGATCATTTGTCTATCTGTACACAAATACTCCAGCCTCTCTTGATATTATTATAAAGCTATAATAATCAGCTACATAATAACTATTTTTGAAGTCCTCCGACATTGTTGTTGTTGAGCTGCTAAGTCATGTCCAACTCTTTGCGACCCTGTGGACTGCAGCATGCTAGGCTTCCCTGTCCTTCACTATCTTCTGGAGCTTGCTCAAACTCATGTCCATTGAGCTGGTGATGCCATCCAACCATCTCATCCTCTGTTGCCCTCTTCTCCTCCTGCCCTCAACCTTTCACAACATCAGGGTCTTTTCCAGTGAGTCAGCTCTTTGCATCACGTGGCCAAAGCATTGGAGCTTCAGCTTCAGCATCAGTCTCTCCAATGAATATTCAGGGTGGATTTCCTTGAGGATCGACTGGATGATATCCTTACTGTCCAAGAGTCTTCTCCAGCACTACAGTTTAAAGCATCAGTTCTTTGGTGCTTAGCCTTCTTTATGGTCCAACTGTCACATCTGTACATGACTAGTAGAAAAACCATAGCTTTGACAATACAGAGCTTTGTTGGCAAAGTGACATCTCTGCTTCTTAATATGCTGTCTTGGTTTGTCACAGCTTTCCTTCCAAGGAGCAAGCATCTTTTAATTTCATGGCTGCAGTCACCGACTGCAGTGATTTAGGAGCCCAAGAATATAAAATCTTCCACTGTTTCCACTTTTTCCTCGTCTATTTGCTTGAAGTGATGGGACCAGATGCCATGATCTTAGTTTTTTGAATGCTGAGTGTTAAGCCAGTGTTTCCACTGTTTTCTTTCACCCTCATCAAGAGGCTCTTTAGTTTCTCTTCACTTTCTGCCATTAAAGTATAATCATTAAGATTACTTACATATTTGAACTTATTTCCACCATCTTATTTTGTGTTTCCTTTTACTGTCTTTTTCCTTTGCCACCCCTCTTCCTTCCCTGATTTTTGTTATGTTGCTACAGTTTTTAATGGTTCATTTTCTTCAGATGATTTGGAAACTGCAAAGTGTATTTTCAGTGTTTGAAGGTTACTCTTAATTTTAAGATAGTTACTTAACTATCCTTTTTTTTTTAAATAAATCTGTATTTATTCAGTATTTTCTTCTCTCAGTGACTACAAGGATATTAACACATGTGCTTAAGCAATTGTTATTGACTGTTGTAGTTTAGAGTTATTATTTGCTTTTTAAATAGATAATACTTAATTAAATTATTACCTTTAACAAAGTTCTCTGTTCATCTCAAGTTCCACATCTTCTGTGTTCTCTTTTTTCTTGCTGAATTCCTTTTTTTTTTTTAAACAACATCCTTGGCTGGTATATTCTTTTAGTCTTTATATGCCTTGAAGTGTCTTTATGTTGTCTTTACTCAAATGATAATTTGGATGAGTATCAATTTCTTGGTTGTCAATTACTTTTCTGTCAACATGTTGAAGATACCATTTTTCTGCCTTTGCCATCTATTTTTAGGAAAAAAGTCTAAATTTGTTTCCTTAGTCAAGTGGAGAATCTTCCCAGTCTCTAAGTCGACAATTTTGAATACTGAAACAGGCTGGATTTGCAAAGTAAGCTCTACGGTCCACAGTTCCCTCCTCAGTATCCTGCCTGTGGTATCTCGTTTATAGACCTTTCCAGGAAGTGTCTAGATGGATTGTCACAGGAATGTGCGAGACTCAAAGAACTGGTCATGTTATATCCATAATTTTTCCTCCCCAATGTACTTCTTTCTTTCTACGTTCAGTTGTAAGGAGGACGTGTGGGACCAGGTTAGTGGTTTCGATGCTGTGTTCTGTGGAGTCCACATGTGGCTTGTTGGACTGGTGGGGCCTGGTGGATGAGTGCTGGACCTTCCGTACTTCCCTGGACTGTTCACCTTTCCTTTTGCATTAGTGACCTGTAATGCTCCTGTTCAAAAGATTTCTCCTGAAGAAAGTATTCTGGTAGCCAAAATGATTAAATCACTGAACATGCAATCTGAAAGCCCACATCTAGCTCTGTGAGGGGTTTCACACAGAATATAAGCATAACCACTCCCTCATCTTATGTATTATTAATTACTGCTTTGTTTGGTCAAAGTTAAACTCTGCTTTTTAACTTTTACCCACCTTCAGAGTTTCCAGACATCATAAAGCAGTTATTGTGTCAGTTTTTCTAGAGTTTCACATGCTGCTTCTGTTTCAGCGTGGAAACCTTAAAGATGCTTTACTCGAGTTTTATTAGAACAATAGTGATGGCCCTTACTTCTCTGATCAGATCCTCACACAGCTGCCTTATTCTTCCCCAGTAAGTTTCTCCCAAGGGCTTGATTTATGGCTCCCTTTTGACCATATGGTCAGCAGTGGAGGCCCTCCAGCGTGAGCTGAGGGAGATCGTGGCTTCTCCTTTCCTTGTTCTCTACCTTCCTTGTGCCTTGTACTTAAGACATTTTACCTGGATGACTAAGTTATAGACCTAGGGGATTTACTTTCTTCCATTGTGATTGATTGGCTTCAGTGGTGGCTCAGTGATAAAGAATCCACCTGCAATGCAGGAGATGCAGGAAACACTGGTTGGATCCCTGGGTCAGGAAGATCCCTCGGAGGAGGGCATGGCAACCCCACTCCAGTATTCTTGCCTGAAGAATCCCATGGACAGAGGAGCCTGACAGGATACAATCCCATAGGGTTGCAAAGTCTCGGACACGACTGAAGCAACTGAGCATGGTTGTGACTGATAGAGTCTTAGCTTCGATGACATATCTCAAAGCTTCGTTCCTAGAGTTTTCTGAATTTTGACTTGGAAAAGTCTATGTGAAAAATAGATAATTATATATTATAGACTTTAAAAAAGAAATCAGCTTGTTCATAATGCTTAACTTAACAGTTTTTGAGCATAGTTCTTTTTTATTTTTTAAATATCAACAAAGAAGATTTTTCTTCTGGTCTGGATGATCTTGACTTGGTGTGAGGTCCCATGCTACCCTGGCACTTTCCATCTGCAGAACCCAAAGTTGCTGCCATTTACAGAAAGCAGTTGAAGAACAGGATGAAGTGAAATTTAAGAAGTGCTGGAGAGCTTCCATTGCTAGTGTGCATATTTAAAATAAAATATTTCATCACTTCTAAAAATTCAGAAGATGTCTTAATACCAAGATTGTTGTTTATAAACTCTCTATAGTATGTATGGATAGTCCATGGAATTCTCCAGGCCAGAATACTGGAGCCGGTAGCCATTCCCTTTTCCAGGGATTCTTCCCAACCCAGGGATTAAACGCAGGTCTCCTGCATTGCCAGTGGATTCTTTACCAGCTGAGCCACAAGAGAAGCTTCACATAGTAGGTATAGATAGGCTTCATGTGTATTAGAAATATTTCTTCATCATATGGATTAGCATTTGCAGTCTAGTCCTTGAAAATTCTCAGTAGTCGTTTCATCTTTGCACTTATCTTTTATTTAGGTAGGTGATATGTTTTATAACAGATTTGGCCATTTTTATGTGTTTCCATTTTTGTTGTTTCTTTCATGTTTATGTCAGGTGACCAAGTTCTTAACTTTTCTGGATTAATTCTTCTTTCCTTCCTGATGATTAAATATGTATCATTGTGCTCTGTTTGTGTTAGTGAGTTCACTGTGTCCCTTTCCATGGAATATATTGGATTCAGAAGACTTTCTTAAAACTTACCCTGGGGGTCATGATCCAGTGCTGAGATGAGCTCTCTGTCATGTCAGTTCTAAGATTTCACTGGAGCCTATTGAGAATGCAGTACAGTAAAAAGTTGCTGTTACTTAACTGTAATCAAGGAATATTCCGTACCTTTGAAGAAATAGGGAAATGCAGGAGAAAAACACAAAAGCCAATCTCTCAATGTTGTCTAATCACACCTTCGTATTCTTGTTATTGCTGTGGTTTAGCCTACATACAGAACTTGTTTTTCTGTTTTGGTCTCTTTTCTGGGAATTCTTTTTTTATATTGTTTAATTTTGGAAATAGTATTGAACTAGTAGCAGGTGGTAACATTGTATATTTTGCTTGGTGTCTTTACATATAAAGGGAAATAATAACATCATGTTTTGGAATATAATTTAAAAATTGAACTTCATTCTAAATTCAAATTAATAATCCTTACCCTGAGAGGGTCTTTATAATTATTGACAGCATAGGTTCTATTCAAGTACTGGGGCAGAGTGAGTTCTTTAATATCTATGGGTACTCTGATGGTGTCATAGCCCTCAAAAATTAATCAAGGAATGTAAATCAATTTTAATGCTATCCAAATCAGGACCTAAGCTTGGAGATACTCCAATATACTATAAAACACTTTCTACCCAGGTGTTTTTGGGAACAGTAATGCCCCTAGTGTTGTTTTAGCTGGCTATATAGTCTCCTTTGGCCTAACTGTGGGCCCCTTCAACCTTTTGGTGTGACATTGTCGATATATCTCAAATCTTTGGTGTTCATTCATATCCTTTGAATTGCTTCATAGAATTTATTATAAGGCATTGCACTATATTTATCTTCAATGTCATTATAGAGCCATTTAAAAATGACAATAAATTGAAAAAAACCCTTCTGTTATGGAGTGAATATTTGTGTCCTCCCCAAATTCATATGTTGAATTTTCATGGGGGTGGAGCCCTCATGAACGGGATTAGTGCCCTTATAAAAGAGACCCCAGAGCCCTCTCTTGCTGCTTTCTCTGCCATGTGATAAGGACACAATGAAAAAATGGCTGTCTGCAACCCAGCAGAGGATTTCACCAGAACCTGACAATGCTGGCACTCTGATTTCCAAGCCTCCAGAACTGTGAGACAAGAATTTCTGTTGTTTATTAATATAATTCATATAGCCTATGGAGACTTTGATGGGGTTGATTGTAAGAGAGCTGTAGCAAAGAAAGAGGCGATTTTTTTCACTCTTCTAGATTATACAAAAAGGGCTTCCCAGGTGGCCCAGTGGCAGAGAATCCACCTGCCAATGTAGGAAACAATCCCTGGGTTGGGAAGATCTCCTAGAGAAGGGATATCAATCCAATCCAGTATTCTTGCCTGGGAAATCCCATGGACAGAGGAGCCTGGTGGGCTACAGTCCATGGAGTCTCAAAGAGTTGGACATGACATAGTGACTGGACACACATGTATTATGCAAATTTTATCTAATAAGCAAGGTATGACAGTGTTTAGTTTAACAATATTTAGACATAGGCCAACTTAAAGTTATTTGCTGACATGAATATAGAGAACTGACACAGCAGGAAAAAGAAAATGTAGCAAGGGAAGAGATGTCCAAGAATGCATGTAATTCGCTGTGATTACTTTTTTTGGTGTTAATGAATAGATAGTTTTTTGAAAAAGAAAATCAGATCATATAATATAGGCTGATGAGAAACCTGTTTTTAATTTACTGTAAAATAGATCTGAGTATTTTCTCAAGTCACCAAATATACCTGTGAAACATATTTTTATAGCTCTGTAGTATCTTGTTCTGTGTTATACAGTATTTTATTTGATTAGTTGTTAGCCACTTAGGTTATTTTCAATTTGTTTCTATTATAAAGAGAAAACAATGATCATTATTGGAGCTCTCTCTTTGAATGTATCTGTAGTAATTTACTTAAGATGAATTATTAGAAATGAACTTGTTCTTCCACAAGTACTTGGTCTCTTTTTCCCCCTTTAATTCTTTCACATGATGTTCATCTTGGAGCCCTGCTTTTACTCCTATTATTATTATTTCAAGGCTTTCCTGGTGGCTCAGGTGGTAAAGTATCTGCCTGCAATGCAGGAGACCCAGGTTCAATTCCTGGGTTGGGAAGATACCCTGGAGAAGGGAATGGCAACCCACTCCAATATTCTTGCCTGGAAAATTCCATGGACAGAGGAGCCTGGTGGGCTACAGTCCAGGGGGTTGCAAAGAGTCAGACACGACTGCCTGATAGTTCTTTCTCTGTTCTTTGACTTTCTGGAGGACATTTTGCTTTATGTTACCTTCTCTCTTCCCCTCCTTCTTTCTTTTCTTCTTCCTTCCTCACTTCCTTCCTTTATTCCTTCTACTCTCCCTTTTTTCTTTTTCTCTCTTCATCTTCCTTAACCTGCCAATTCACAGTTCATTAGTCATTTAAATTTACTGTTATATGCAGTGTATTTTATTTTCTGTTACTTTGTGCTTCCTTTGACTTTTATATCAACTGTAGATATAAGCTGTGTTTCATTCCTTGAAAAGTTTTGGAAAGTTCTTCATGCTTGTCACAACGCCTGACATCAGAGCAATCACAGAAACACACAGGTTCTGCTTATAGTTCATGTTTGCTGTTTCTCCTGAAGGTTTCAGAAGCATATTCTGACCTGTTTCTGTAGGTGTCATACTCAGAGGTGAAGGGTGCTCTTCTGCTTGTCTTCTCTTCTTAAAGAGAAAGGTGTATACAGTAGCCTTTTCTCCTCTTGTCTCTATAACATTTTGTTTCATTTATTTTATTATGTCCTAAGCATTATGATTACTGTTGTTGATATTACTCTTTAATGTACATAGAAGACTGTTTTATTTGTACTCCATTAATGCAAGAAGAATTTTCTACAAATTTTCAGGATTCTGCAGTTGATTATTTTCATAACGTTACTCTGGCACTGAGTGTCATGGGTGTGAATGTTTTCCTCTCTTTACTCATCAGCCAATGGTGTCCAGACCCTATTTTTGTCCACAGACAGGAGCCCAGATAGTGCTGGGTCTCTCCTCTGCCTTTATGAGTGATGTTTGAACCCTATGTTCCGAGGCACACCTAAAGGGATGACTGTGTGTCTCTCAGTCTGATGTTGATGGGACAGCAGACTTCCATCCACAGCACCTCTGCTCTGTCCACAGGGATTTTTCTTCTCCTCTTTACTCCTCTTCTTAGATATACTGAAACAATCTAGCAGATGGAAGCAGTAATTACCAGAAGTCACTGTTGAAAAAGGTGTTAGTTGCTTAGTTGTATCCGATTCTTTGCAGCCAGTGGACCACAGCCCACCAGGCTCATCTGTCTATGGGACTCTCCAGGCAAGTGGAGTGGGTAGCCATTCCCTTCTCCAAGGGATCTTCCTGATCCAGGGCACTATCAAGGCTCTTTTAGTGTCTGCCCTTGTCTATGCTATTTGACAGTTGAGGCATTGCCTAAAGAGTGCACAGGTGTACTCACTGGTTCTTACTCGTTTGTTTTCTGGGAATCCAGAAAGAATGAAGGGTGTGTGTGTGTGTGTGTGTGTGTGTGTGTGAGGCAGAAGAGAGAGAGTTGTGCTGTAGTTTAATAACCCTCAAAGATAACAGTGTTGCTTAGTTGATGCAGTGTAGAAACCTGGGGCGGTGAGATGCTGGAAGGGAACGGAGTCACTGACCATATGAGAAGCTGTATCTATGTTCAGCCATAGCCATATACCATGGTAATGGATTCTTATTTTAAATGTATTCAGTTCTTTTTTTCTCATTAAGATAAGTTTATTTATAGTTTATGTAACCTCTGATTGGAAGGAAAATTTATGGATCATTTTAGAACACTCTCCCCCTAAAGTGTTAAACCATGTTAGCACTTAATGAATTACTCTCCAGGTCTCCTTAATGACTGATTCCTGAGTCTTCTGATGACTGAGATTTAAAGCAAATGCACATTATGATAATTTCTCCCATGGATTTTCTGCCTCACTGTTCCTCTGCCGGTACACAGATGATTGATTTTGATACTAGAGTCTGTGGTTTTGAGGATCAAGTTTAGATTGTCCACTGATAGGAGGAGCCGTTATGTAAAATCCCTCATCTGAAAGAAAGCATGGTATCTTAGATGCTTCTTCTAAACCCAGCATATCAGTTTCTTGTAGCTGCTGTAAAAAATTACCACAAATTCGGTGGCTTAAAACAACAGAAATGCATTTTCTCACAGTTCAGTAACCATCTAAGGTATCAGTGTCAATTAGTTAATACAATTTTGAAGCCTGAAGTCCAAAATCAAGGGCAACACTCTCCCTGGAGGCTCTAGTGGAGGGTCCATTCTGTGCCTCGTCTCGATTCTGGTGGCTGCCTGCATTCCATGGCTCATGGTTGCATCCCTCCCGTCTTCGCCTCCATGATCACATCTGTCCCTGGATTTAGGGCCCACTCAGCTAATGCAGGACACTCTCATCTCATGATCCTCATCTTAATTATATCACCAAATACCCCCTTTTCCAAATTAGGTCTAATTCATAGGCCCCAGGGATTAGGAAGTGAAAGTGTTAGTTGCTCAGTCATGTCTGACTCTTTGTGACCCCGTGGACTGTAGCCCACCAGGCTCCTCTGTCCCTGGAATTCTCCAGTCACAAATACTAGAGTGGATTGCCATTCCCTTCTCCAGGGGATAGTCCTGACCCAGGGCTGGAACCTGGGTGTCTTGTGTCTCCTGCATTGGCAGGTGTTTTGTTTTGTTTTTACCATCTGAGCCACTAGGGTATTAGGACATGGACAGATATTTTTGGAGGGGGGCATACACACCATTCAGCTTACTGCAATTTATCATTTATACCTAAAACCCATGAGTGTCTTTTTTATTGAGCAAATATTAAAGCAAGACTGAGGCTTGAGTTTCCATGGGAATGGAGACAAAAGTTGTATATAGGTCAACTCTGAATATTTTTTTCGCCAACGTTTAAAGAAAAGTTGGTAAGTACCTCCCCAGGTTCACTGATTGTGACAGTGAGTGAGCTTTGATTGTTTTTCCCATCCTCCTCTTTTGCCAGGGTACCCAACCAAAACACAGGCAGCAGAAGAGCCTGGGGACAAATAACTCTGGCGTCTGGCCCTTGAGTCAGAGTTTGCTGTGTGTGTGGCTGGAAGACATGGAATCACAGAGTGTTAGTCATGGAGAAAAAGAAATGCTATTAATTTTGAGAAGAAATGCTAAAACTGGAGGGAGGGAGGGAGAACACCAGGGCGGGGCCAGACCTGTCTGGGCCTTCTGGGAATGATGAAGGGATGATGGGGAGGTGACCAAGAAGGAAAAGAGTCTTAAATAAAGAAGATTTCAGAAACGACTCTGATTGCCATCAAGAAGAGCTGGGGAGGAAAGTTGAGAAGTCAGGGATATTCTGTATTCCCTGATGCCTCCCCTGTCCTTCCACCCACACCCCGCCCCGCCTGCCATCCCCAAACTCCAGGGGGGCAAGAAACAGGTGAAGATCAAGGAGAACAACCTGCATTTTAAAGTACCTTTCTTCAAGGACCTCAAAGTAATTGTTGATTTTCAAAAGCATTCATCTTGCAGAGTTAGCTACTGTTTTATTTTTAACTTGTGAGACCTCAGCTCAGAAATGCCAGGGTTATACAGGAAATTAATGTGAAGGTCTCCTCGCTCACCTGGGAACATTTTTCACCATCACATCACCTGATCTATCTCAACAACCCTGACCTCTGGCCCCTGGGCTTCCTGGAAGAGGATGTTCTGAAGGTCAGCTCCAGGAATCAGGAACTGCCGGAAAGAAGACCTCACACATTTAGACCAGAGAAGGCTCCCTTTTTTGAAAACTTTCACAATCTACCTGGGCTTCCTTTTTGCTGTCCAAAGAAGAAAAGATAAGGGGTGGTAACAAACATTTATTAGGCTCTTCCTATGTGCCAGCCGGTTTGAATCATTTCTCTCCTTTACTCTTTGAGTGATAAACATATTTATTATTTCTATTTTGATAGGTTTGGGGAAAAAATGTTTCTGAGAGGTTAAGTCACACGACTGAAGTCTGTTTGACAAGGGCTGGAACTGGAGTTTGGTCCTGACCTCATGGAAACTCTTGCCCCCAATCTCTCCAGAATCAGCTCCCCTGTGTTCTCCGCATCAACTCGCTTCATTCTTCCCTTTGCCTGCTGCATCCATCCTGGTTTCTTTCTGTTTCTTGAACATCCCAGGTCAGTTCCAGCTCCAGCCTTAGCTCTTCTGCTCTCTTTCTTTCTGGAATGTTTTCCCTTTGATCATGGTCTGTTTTTTTTTTTTTTTTTTGCTTAGTTTTCAGCTCTACTAGAGTTCAGTGTGATCTACTCAGGGGAGCCTCCCTTGACCACCCCACTTACACCGCTGTCACCCCCGGGCATCTCACTCCAGCTCATTTTCTTTCTAGATCAAACATGGACATCTGATGTATGTCCACCCACTAGAATGTCAGCTCCAAGAGGGCAGGATCTTAGTGGTCTCCTTCATTCTCTGGATGGGCACATTTGTTGAATAAATACATTTATTTCAATATATTTGTTGAATAAATGCATGCATGAATGAATGAATACATGAATGACAACATATTGTTATGCTAGTGACATTTCCTAGGCATTTTGGTACCATTTCCCTCTGTTGTCAGTGTGGTTCAACTTTAATGTTAATTGTGATGTGGTTTTTTTAGGACCTGAGAAGTTGTCTCCAGATATTATCTAGATACTCTCCAGGTAGTGTCCACATGTCCAGGGTAAAGTAGAAGAATGAGTGCTACACTCAATTGAAAAAATTAAGATTAGGCAACAGAAGTAGTAAGTCCTTGATTTTTGAATTTTTTCTCTCTGTCTGAATTAGTACAGACATCTGCATTTAGGCTAAAGAAACTACACATGTTACAGGCAACCTATCTTATGTAACAGAGATGTGTGAGAGAATAATCTGTTAGCTTTAGTTAGCTATTAGCCTAACAGCTGAAGAAGGCAATGGCACCCCACTCCAGTGCTCTTGCCTGGAAAATCCCATGGATGAAGGGGCCTGGTAGGCTGCAGTCCATGGGGTCGCTAAGAGTTGGACACGACTGAGCAACTTCACTTTCACTTTTCACTTTCATGCATTGGAGAAGGAAATGGCAACCCACTCCAGTGTTCTTGCCTGGAGAATCCCAGGGACGGCGGAGCCTGCCGGGCTGCCATCTATGGGGTCACACAGAGTCAGACATGACCGAGGTGACTTAGCAGTAGCAGTAGTAGCAGTAGCAGTTAGCAGCCCAACAGCAGTCACTCATGGGGGCTTCTCTGGTGGTGCAGAGGTAAAGAATCTGCCTGCATTGCGGGAGATGCAGGTTTGATCCCTGGGTCAGGGAGATCCCTTGGTGAAGAAAATGGCTACCCATTCCAGTATTCTTGCCTGGGAAATCCCATGGACAGAGGAACCTGATGGAATATAGTCCATAGGGTCACAAAAGAATCAGACACAACTTAGCAACTAAACGACAACACCATTCACCCCTGGAGTCCAGGTGTCATATTAAGAGTTGTAACCTCTTAATGGCTCTCAGCACCATAGTGAGAAACATGTCCCAAACTGAGCTAATTATCTTTCCCCTGAACACTTTCTCCCCAGCCCCCAAGCCTTCCCAGTCTCAGTGATGCAACCTACTTTATTCCTTAAGCCAGGTACTGAGTAGGAGAGGGGTCACACTAAACTCCTCTCTTTCTCTTCAAATCCCAAGGTAAAGAAGTCCTGCTGAGGCCGTTTCTTGCTTATCTCTTCAGCTCCATCTCTTGTTAGTAACTCATACTCTCCTCCTCACTGCCCACCCCGTGGCCACACTAAACAACGGTCGTGTCCGTAGTGCACCGTGCTATTTCACATTTCTATGCTTTTGCTCATACTCTGTGTAGAAGGTCTTCTCCCTTAGCTTACCTCTCAACATCCACTCAATTTTCAATACTCAGATTAAGTGTCATTTTTCCATTAAAACACTTTCCTCTTCCTTCCCACCAGCAGAATCAGCCCCTCCTATCTGTGGGCATCTGGTTTACTTGATACACACTTAATTCATCTTTTCCCGTAGTGCCTAGCATACCACTTTATTCCAAGTCCTCCATGCCCACTCCCTGAATGAAGATTGAGATCTACAGGAAAGTTGGCTTGCTTTCCCGTGTAGCTAAATCTATAGCATGGTGAGATGTTTGACATTGTGTCCCTGATGTCTGTATGGTTGAGAAGGAGGAAAGCCTGGGATTTAGAAATCCACAATGGATGCTCCACAAAGTGTGTCATGGATAATCTTGACATGAATAATTGATAGTTGACTGTAGCGTCATCAATTAGTAATGCAGGTCAGTCTTGTTTCATTAGAATGTAACTTGCTGGAAATACAGCTTTTGTTTATTTATGTACTAATATTTTTAAAAGTACCGTGTCAAAAATGGTGTGGGTATCCAAAAAGTTGAAAATCAATTAATCAAGTATATCAGGTTCCAGAGTGACCAAAGGAGAGGCTGATATTCAGGAAACCCATTTGCTCTCATTAATAAAACAATCTTATCCATATTAAAGTAACAGTAGATGGAGGAGAGGAGAAGGATCTATTAGTGTGGTCCAGCTGGGGACCTCTAAGATCATTCCTTCCTTCACGGAGCTCATGAATAATAAAATAAATCGGTGTGGCACCAGGGAATAAGCTGTAAAGTGTCACAAAATGCCAGGAACAAAATCCATCCAAAGTGCTCTTTTTCTTCCTGAGGAAAAACCTGAAAGAACTTTTCTGATTACCTGACAGTCCATTTAATCCCCAGGAAACATTCCTTTGTTATAGTTTCAAGGAGAATTACTTGAAATAATCCTTTGTACGATGTGCCTGGTTCTATTTTAGTTTTAAATCGTGTCCCCTTTCTTTTTGAATTTGTTAAAAAAAAAAAGATATCTAATCAATGCCAAGTGGAAGTGGTATGGCCAAGTGCAAGCTTCTCTCTCTCCTGGATGAAGTTACCTTTTGTGTAGAGGCCCTTTTAAAAGAGACTTAAAAGACTTCAGGAGCTGAGAAAGAATAATAAAAAAAATCTTGAATGTTATAATTAAACTGTACAGACTTAAGCATCTCTCTTGACTATTATTGAAGAGGAGCATGCCTTTTGACCAGCTAACTCCATGTACGGATGCTCACAGTGACCCAGATTTTAAGGGACTTGGGCATTTCTTGGATAAGTACCTATGAGAATTTGTCTATAGCATGTGGTCAAGGCAGAAGGAGAGGGAGCACAGCCCTGCCAATAGTCAGGCCTGGTCTACTGATTATCAGTTGAAAAGTGGGAGAAGAAAGAAAAGGAAAGGGAAGGAAAGGAGTCTTACAGATATCCTGTACGCCTTTTAGGCTTCCCCATAATTTGGCTTGGAAATGCATCAAAGCAAAAGAATAAAGAGGGGAAAACATCAGGGAGATTTTAATTTAGGAAATAAGGCAACATTTAAGCTCACACACGTGGACTCTGTTTGAGAGACAAAATCAAGACTCTTTGGGTGAGCTTTCCACCACGCCTCCCCACCCCCCATTCTAAAGTACCATGAATGGGAATTTATTCCTCGTAAGAATCTCACTATCCTGAGTTATCCTGTGTTTTTCTGATTTAAACATTTTCTTCTCTCCCTCAGGTTCCTCCTTCCTCTTTCCATTCTCCAAGGCAGAGGTGGGGGAACGTGTATAATTCCTGATACAATTCTAGCATTTCTGAAACCCATCCCACCCAATGACTCCATCCAAATTCAAAATGCAAAATTAATGATTAGTTAATGTGGGTGCAGTCACTCAGTTCACAGCTCAGGCACCTTATTTATTTATTTATTTTTGTCTTTCAATCCTGTATTGCTTTCTTCTTCCCCTAGAGACAGAGTTTCTTTTTGATCTCTAAGTAGTAACATAAGGTAAACCTCAGAGTGATTTTTTTTTCAAGGATGAACACTGTCCTGATAGTTTTGAGGTAGCTAGTTGCAAAGAAGATTCATGAAAAAATTAAGGTAGAAATTTTGTTCACTCTTTCACCCGTTGAGGGGTTTTCAGATTTTTCTTAGAGTTCTTTTTCCTTTTACTTAATTTTAGGGGAAAATGGTAGATTCTATGAATGCATTTTAAAACAAACTTTTAGTTAAAAATAATATCCAATTTGGCCTTAACTAGAGCATGGCAGAAATAAAAAAAGGCAGTTAATGTGGGATGAAGTAAATGCTTATGTCAAGTTGCCAGCACATTATCTTCGTGTCTTTTACAAGAAGGACTTCACTTGCAGAAATGGCTCTTGACAAAGTTAAGTGGTCCTATATATTGTTGGGGAAATTGCCCTTATTTTGTGTGCTTCTTGTTCCAGTAATGGAACCCATGAGCAGTAGATAATTGTAGCGGCCTCATCTATCAAATAATATTAGAAGTCAACAGCTATAATCTGAGCCACTTGCTTTACACAGCTTTTCTCTGTATTTTCTCCTCAAATTGTCAGGTAAGTGTCCCCATTCCCTGTGGTTGATAGAAGCAAAGAGATTTAAGTAAGTCAGGAGGTGAGCCATGTGCAGGCTTGGGCCCAAGCTCTGTGGCCAGCTTACCGCAGCAGATGATAACAGCTCCCTGAATAGGGAAAAATCACGGTTGTTTGTACTACATTCTATGTTACTATTACTGGTGCAGAGACTGGGAGAAAGGGGGTTTTTTAGAGATAGTCTGGGCAGTTAAAAGCTGAGTTTAAGGGGATCAGAAAGGAACCTCTCATTACTGGAGAGTAAATCCATGTAGCATTTCAGCATTCTGACCCACTTTTGTTCATCTCTCACATCCCTGTGCTAAAAGCAAAGTTGCTCGAAAATAGAGTTGTGCAAGCTTGGGGGTAGATACTTAGGTGGTTACTAGATTATTCCATAAACTCATTTGTGGGTGTAAAATATTTCATGATAGAAAGGAAAATATTAGTTTTGCAGGAATAGTCATTATAAGCATCTTTGGTTTGCTTCCTCTATCAATGAAAAGTCAGAAAAATACCAAAGCAATCAAATAAAATTATGAATGTACTTCACTTGATGGCAGACAGTTTTTATGCATATAAACTACTGTTATATACATATCTAAATTATAGGACTTATATAAAAAATAATAATAGTATATATAAATAATAGTATGTATATAATAGTGTATATATATATATATATATACACATATATACACTAAGATCACATTGTGTCTATCACATAGTAGTCTGTATTTTCCAGCTTAATATATAATAAGTGTATTCTATACTCATAACTATTCACTTACTACATAATATTTGACGTCTGCATTATATTCCATTCCATGCATTCCTTATTATTGGACACTTAGGATATTTTCAGATCTTCACTATTACAAACAATAAATATCCTTATAGCTAAAACTTATCAGCATCTATGATAATTTCTTTAAGTGAAATTACAGAGAATTTTATTAGAAGGATTTCTAATAAAGGAGAAGGAAACGGCAACCCACCTCAGTATTCTTGCCTGGAGAATCCCAGGGACTGAGGAGCCTGGTGGGCTACAGTCCATGGAGTTGCAACAGTCAGACATGACTCAGTGACTAAACTACCATAGAAGGATTTCTAGAAGGACAATGGTTTAAACAGTTTGTACAAAAGAAGGCAAACCAGTTTCTATTATTACGAGCAGTGTGTGAAAGATCCTGAGTTGATTTTTTCCTCAGTATTGACTATGTACAAAGGCTTTATAGATAGTTCTCATGGTGAGAGGTGGTCAGTGGAAGAGGGGTGCTTGGATGCTGTGAGGTGGTGGCCATCAGTGATTAGGGACAGCTCCAGCTGAACCACTCCAAAATGGAGGGTCTTGAGCAGGGAGTGGGGGCACCTGAATTTGGGGAGTGACATGTCAAAGGCATGAGGGTGGCATTAAGGCACAGAAATAAGCAGACCGACCCCATCAGTGACTGGCAGAAGTGCCTGCCTGGTTAGTGGGCCCTGCTCTTTTGGGGCCAACAACACCTCCCTTCTCTGAACTCCTACAGAATTTAATTGTATCATCCACTTTAAATATGGAAAAGCTACCTATTTCCTCATATTGTTCTGTCATTGGATCTTTGTTATCCTTGCTTTTCTGAAGGGACTGGAAAGTCTTTGGAGGCAAGTGCCTGTGGTGGTCGGAGCAGAGAGAGTTTGAAAGCTGCCGCATGGTCCACACTATCTTTTCTGCCCCCTGAAAGTTAATAGTTCTCCTTTTACCATTTTCTTTCTTTTACATATGATTTTGTTTTAGAGAAAGTTCTGGGATTATTAGGGCTTCCCAGGTGGTGCTAGTGATAAATTACCTACCTGCCAGTGCAGGAGATGTAAGAGATGTGGGTTCGCTCCCTGGATCAGGAAGATCCCCTGGAGGAGAGCATGGCAACCCACAGTAGTATTCTCACCTGGAGAATCCCCATGGACAGAGGAGCCTGGTGGGCTACAGTCCATGGGGGTCGCACAGAGTTGGACACAACACAGAGTTGGGGGTTGCACAGTGACTTAGCAGCAGCAGCAGCAGCAGCAGCAGCAGGTATTATTAAATGTACACCCTCCTTTTTTTCACATCACTAGGTTGATTTAAAGATTTAACCCAGATGATCAAACCAGTGATTCAGTTCTCTATTTTTAGTGGCATTATTATTCAGGGGTATTTCTTTGACTATCAGTTTCCCAGCTTGCCTACTGTGTCTCCCAGTCACCACGTGTTCAGTGGTAGGCTTGTCAGTACAGCCGTTACTGTAGGTACTCAGAAAATAAGAATGGGAAAATACATTTTATGCAGCCTTTTTCTAGTATACGGCAGGGGGTTTGAGGGGTAGATGGTAGTTTACCCTCAGGTACTAATCTTGCTGGGCTTCTCCCAGTGGCTCAGTGGTAAAGAATCCATCTGTAACCCTGGAGACGCAGGAGATGTGGGTTCGATCCCTGGGTGCAGAAGGTTCCCTGGAGGAGGGCATGGAAACCCACTCACTATTCTTGCCTGGAGAATCCCATGAACAGAGGAGCCTGGCGGGTTGCAGTCCACGGGGTCACAAAGAATCGGACACGACTGAAGTGACTGAGCATGCACGTACGCATGCACGCACTGATCGTCCTAGAGCTTCTTGCACTGGGCTTCACAAAAATCAGGTGTAAAATCAGGTATAAAGAACCACTAGTGGCTCACTGTGAAGCTCAGTGGAGAGATATTTGCTTGAACAGGAAGACTCTGTGCTACAGACCCTGGTCAAGCAGCAGCTGTGCTTTTCAGCCTTTGCTGTAGGATCACCTTTCTGGCTGGTGGAGACACTGGGAGTGTTTCTATTTCCACACTGAATAACATCCCAGGGCCAGGGCCATGCTCACTTTCCTACCAAGAGCAAGTATTTTAGTCCCGATACCTTGTTGTTGTTGTTCAGTTGCTCAGTCATGTCCGACTCTTTGCGAATCCATGGACTGCAGCATTCCAGGCTTCCCTGTCCTTCATCATCTCCTGGAGTTTGCTCAAACTCATGTCTGTTGCGTCGGTGATGCCATCCAACCATCTCATCCTCTGTCATCCACTCCTCCTCCTGCCTTCACTCTTTCCCAGCATCAGGGTCTTTTCCAATGAGACAGCTCTTCTCATCAGGTGGCCAAAGTATTGGAGCTTCAGCTTTAGCATTAGTCCTTCCAATGAATATTCAGGGTTGATTTCCTTTAGGATTTACTGATTTGATCTTCTTACTGTCCAAGGGATTCCCAAGAGTCTTCTCCAGCACCAAGAGCCAATATTTTTAGTTCCAGTGCCCTGAGACACAGTCATTTGCATTCCTAACATATGATCATTTTCATATACTCTACAGTATTTCAACAAAATGTTTACATAGTGCAGTGGTTGTTCATGACACAAACGAAGAAAAAAAGGTGCTAATTTATACAAATACGTGACAAAGGGTTACCAATTGCCATTAGAAATATGCCATGTGACTTTTCACTAATGCATGCTGCCTAAAGGAAAAAAAAAGGTGGTCAAAATTCCAAATGGTGCCGTCGCGTTTGAAGTTGCAGCAACACTGGTGGATGATAGAATGTGATCTTGAGATGCAAAGCTGTGGGTGGCTGACCTGGAATTTGAAAAGATCCTCTGATACTTGAAATCATTTCAAGGTTAAATGGAAAATGGGGGTGAGGATTATCTGAATCCTCCTTTACCTGGATAATGTATAAAGAAAGATGAAGTGGAGAATAAACCTGTATACGAATGTGTCACTGTTAGAGAATCATTCTCCTGAGTGTGTTCAAATCGCCAGAGAACAGTTTGACCATGTGCTTCTTTAAGTAAGCTGCTGTGGATTTGAATATTGTAATTTCATAATAAATAGAGATTATTAAGGGCTGACCTTCTTTTGAAGTACTTATGTCAATTTACCAGTCTCTAAGAAATTTGGTATAAGGTTAAATTCATACATATACTGAAAATAAAGATAGAAACTGTTTATTCAGGGACTCCTCCAACATCTGTTATTACATTCTCACAACAACACTTCGAGATACTTACAATTAATCTCATTTTACAGATGAATAAACAGAGGCCCAGAGAGGTTAAATGAAAAAGCTAATAAGTGGTAGAGGTGTGATTCAGGCACAGGTCGATTTGTTCCCCAAGCCAATGTGCTCAGCCATTCAGCTACACCGAATACTTTGCTAGAACTCTTTTCATGTTTCTGAAACAGAAACTTATGTGACCTGTAGGGCTTAAAAATGACTGTGTTGATTGCAAGATAGCAATATTTAATTCCACTCATTTTCATTCCTTTAAAGGAAAAAAAAAAATCATCCATTTGCAGCTGATTGCTTTGCCCTTTGTGCATCTGTTTTGTGTGTGAAGGTTTATAGCATTATATTGACTTTCTTCATTATCTAAATTTTATGCACCTAATGATACTTATTAGTATGCCTAGTGACCTCCTTTAAAATTTTTGCAATAAGGATGCACCCCAAACAGTTCATCCAAGCTGCTTTTCATTGGTAAAATGCCTTCAGTGACCAAGCTGAAGCCATATATACTCATTTATGTGAGTGCTATTCTTGCAATTACTGTTGGAATGACAGTTTCTCTGAGGTATTTGAATGATGCAACTTGTTCAAGTTTAATGCCATCTATTATGAACTCTGTTGCATGCTGTTAATAGCTGGAAGGCATTGATTTTGTTTTCTGCTCTCTTATCTCAAGCCCATACATTTTGCTTGCATTATTGACTGTTCTGATCATTTCATGCACCATGTCTTTAGAAGATGTATAAATCAATGTCAGCCATGAAACTTAAGTTGTTTATTAGGCTGCCATGTAGGTTTACACCTTCATGAAAATCATCTAATGTGGTCGGTGTCAGATGTTTCAAACAATTATTGGCCAGTCTGATGAAAGAGGACAGCCTTGGAACGTGTCACCCCCGGAGTAGGAAAGTTCATTCAGTTATTTATTTGGGTCACATGTTATACTTGACTGGATGCACTTTTTAATGATGTTAATTAACTTCTTCAGGGTGCTAAATTAGTTTAGAACTGCTATGATTATAGCATGACATAAATTGGACTCTCTATTCTAAGAGATGCATTTGAGTTTTGCAGAGCAAAAGGATATTTTGTACTGAATTAGTGCAAATGAATCCACATTGCTTACATTTGAGTATACTTGATAGAAGACCCATATAGACTTCAGATCAATTTCACACTTAAATCAGAGTCAGAAAACAAGTGCAGGAGCCTGAAAGCCTGTCTATCATTTTATACAATTACTGAGTTCTTTATCCAGAATCCAAAGAGCATCGAATTGCACCTCTAATCCAATAAAAGTGTTTTTCATAATTAAGGCAATTATGAAATGCCTTGCAAAATCCATTCTTAAGAATCAGCTTCTAAATGCTTCCTGTGCATAAAGCAAACTTTGGATTAGTTTAGACTTTATATTCTTCCTTAGTTTTTACTGTGCTTTTGATTCATGTCTCCTGTTTAGGATTTTGCAGAGCATTTTTCAAATATGGAGATCAGTTCTCTTGGTACAGGAGGTGCAGAGTTGCACATGGCAGCATTACTCACACCAGTTTCTGGAACAGCTGCGAATCCAGTGATATGAGGTGGCTAGTATTTCCACTCATGTGATGGGTGGTGGGTTTGGGAAAGTCTCCCTCAGCAATCAGTCATATGGACCTGGCCAAGATCTCAAAACCCTCCCAACTGGTTAAAAATTAAATTCAAAAGCATGGGCACAAGATTGTCTTTAAGAATTTATTGCTTGGATTTTTTTTATTCAATTCATAACCAAAAATAAATACAAGGAAATTTATTATTATTATTTGGTCATGCCATGTAGCTTGTGGGATCTTAGTTCCCTGACCAGGGACTGAACCTGGGTCCTCGGCAGTGAGTCCTAACCATTGGACTGCCAGGGAATTCCCAGGAAATTTATTTTTAAAGTTATACATTTATGTGAGCGGCGCCCTGTAGAGGCCTGAATTGTACCCCCATAAAAATATGAACCTCGGAATGTAACTTATTGGAAAAAGAGTCTTTGCAGAGGTAAGAATCTTAAGGTGAGGTCATTCTGGGTTAGGGCAGGTTCTAAATCAAAAGGTAAGTCCTGAGAATAAGAGAAGGAAATGGAAAGGGAGGGGAGGGAAGAGAAGAAGAAGATGGGTAACAGAAAGGCCATGTGGAGATGGGAGGCCGAGACTGGAACTGTGCAGCCCCAAGCCAAGGAACACTGGGGTTGCCAGCTGCCAGCAGAAGCTAGGAGGAAGGCAGGAAGGGGTTTCTCAGGCAGAGCCTCGAGAAGGACCTAGCCCTCTGACATTCTGATTTTGGACTTTTGGCCTCTAGAGCTTTGAGAAAATAAATTTCTGTTGTTTTAAGCTGCCGAGTTTGCGGTACCTTATGGTGGCAGCCCCAGGCCTCCGATACGTGCCCCAGCCACTTCTGTCTAATATGCAAGTGTTACCTGCTTCCTCCTTCCCACTCAGGAGTCTGCCCACCATGCCCTGTACTAGTGTGCCCTTTGTTCCCACCTCTGCCTGCTCAGGGCCCCCATGCTTCCAAGGCCAGTTCATCATCCCCTCAACCACTCAGTTCTGATAGCTCCCTCTTCTCTGAACGCCCACAGCCAGCGTGTCTATATCCAGCGCAGTGCTGCCCACGCCTGCCTTGTATTATGTTGTACGTATATGCTTCCTCCCTTAATGTTTGGAAACATGCCTTGTTCAGCTTTAAATATGCTAGAATGCTTAGCACAGACCTTCATCTATAGTCGGGCTTCAAAATATGTTGAATCTAGTTGCATGGCATCATTTGCCATGAGACAAATTCTGTTTTTGTTTCACAATTTGGGTATGAAATTGTGTATGCAGAAAAAATTGAAGCCATGGGAGAAGTAATTTCAACAAAGCCAAAATTCGATGATTCTAAAAGCAAGCGTGTGAGAGCTGCTTATATTTCAATATGTTTTTGAATGAAAATATGTTGTTCAACGGATAATTCCAAGTCCAAATATTTTCCTGGGGAATATGATGTAGAATCATACTTACAGTTGGGGATACTTAATTCACTGTGTTAATCAGTATGCATTTGACTTCTCTATTTTTAGTCATATTAGTCACTCAAATATTCTTCTGAAATATATTATCCTTGCATAATAAAAATGCTGCTCAAAAAGTCTTCATTCAGGACTTTAAAAGCACCTATTCACATCTAGTCAATTTCTGATCGTTTGTCTAGCAATTTATTTTTATATTTTGGAAGTATAACTTCTTTTTTAAAAAATTTATTATTTTTTGGCTTTGCTCTATCTTCATTGCTGCACAGGCTTTTCTCTAGTTGCAGTGAGCAGGGGCTACTCTCTAGTTGTGGTGTGCGGGCTTCTCACTGTGGCATCTCTTGTTGCAGAGCATGGGCTCTGGAGACAGGCTCAGTAGTTGTGGTGCATGGATTTAGTTGCCCTGTGGCATATGGGATCCTCTTGGATCAGAGATCGAAGCCGTGACTCCTGCATTGGCAGGCCAATTCTTAGCCGTTGACCCACCAGGGAAGCCCTTGTTTAGCAATTTAAACAAGATAATGTATTGGAAAGTACTTTCAAAACTGCTACATGCAACACACATTAATTATGAAATTTGAAAAGTAGTTTTCAAGTCTGAACTGCCAAATTTAAATCAGTGGTTGACGACCTTTAACCTTGGTGCAAATCCTCTTTTTGTATCCCATCTCTATTTGATACATGCTTTCTGGATTTAAGCCATTTCTTGCCATGCCTGTATGTAGGTAGTCTTGCTGCTGCTCCCTCTTGATGTCAGGTTTTGGTGGGGAGCAACATGCTTAGATGGATTTTCCCAACCCAGGGATCGAACCCAGGTCTCCCACATTGCAAGGCAGATTCTTTGCCAGGTGAGCCACCAGGGAAGCCCAAGAATACTGGAGTGGGTAGCCTATCCCTTCTCCAGCAGATCTTCCTGACCCAGGAATTGAACCAGGGTCTCCTGCATTGCAGGCAGATTCTTTACCAACTGAGCTATCAGGGAAGACTTAGATGGAACAAGCAAGGTTTCTGGCTTGAGGAAGATTTACATATGAATGCTGGGTCACATTTTAGCTAATTGTACGTCTGTCACCAAATCATTTAGCTCACTTGAGCCACAATTTTACCATCTGTAAGCATGATTAATAGTATCTACATCATAGCACTGTCATGAGGGTTAAATTGGGTAAAATAATATCTCTAAAGTGTTTAGACTTGGTCTTGGCATATTCAAGGTGCTCAGCAAATAAATCATAGTCATGATTTTGTTGTGAATGATCAAGAACTAAACCCTCAAAATTTATTTAATTCATTCAACAAATATGTATTGTTTTAGGCTTTGAGAATAAAACAGAGATGAAACACGGTGTCTGCCTTTTCAGGTGGGAGCCAGATATTTAAATAGGTTGAAGGAAGTCTGACAGAGAATCTGAACAGTATGATGGACGCATGTTATAACCCAGCCCGTTCAACTCAACTCTTTCTGGTTCAGTTCAGTTTAGTCACTCAGTTGTGTCCGACTCTTTGCGACCCCATGGACTGCAGCACACCAGGCCTCCCTGTCCATCGACAACTCCCGGAGTTTACTCAAACTCATGTCCATTGAGTCAGTGATGCCATCCAACCATCTCATCCTCTGTCATCCCCTTCTCTACCTCCCCTCAATCTTTCCCAGCATCACGGTCTTTTCCAATGAGTCAACTCTTCGCATCAGGTGGCCAAAGTATTGGAGTTTCAGCTTCAACATCAGTCCTTCCAATGAACACCCAGGACTGATCTCCTTTAGGATGGACTGATTGGATCTCCTTGCAGTCATAGTGGAATGTCCATACATCTTTTTCTCCCTCCTGTCCCCAAATTCAATTAAAATGGCAGCAAAGAAGTAAAAGTGGGTAAACCCACAAACACAAAAGGAAGATGAATGGAGACACCAGCAAATGAAAGAAGCCTAGAGCAGAGTAGAGGAAAAAACAATCCCAGGTGCCCTCAAGAGGGAGACTGTGAGGAGCAAGCAACCCAAAACTTGAAGAGGAGGGACGTATTGAGGCTTTGAGACGGGATGGCAGGGCGCAGAGAGGCACCAGGCCGAAACACTGTGTATGCAGTGGTTGGATTCCTTGGGTCCTGCCCCATCCCATGCGTCCAGTTGACAAATTCCACAGGCATGGGTGAGAGGTTTACATTTTGGACAAGTGAAACCAGAGAGAATTAGAATTTACTGACAAGGCATATGGCTTCCCAGGTGGCGCTAGTGGTAAAAAATGCACCTGCCAGTGCAAGAGACGTAAGAGACATGGGTTCTATCCCTGTGTCGGGAAGATGCTCTGGAAGAGGGCATGGCAGCCCACTCCAGTATTCTTGCCTGGAGAATCCCATGGACAGAGGAACCCGGTGGGCTGCAGTCCATAGGTAGCAAAGAGTCAGACATGACTGAAGAGACTTAGCACAGCACAGTACATACAGGCATAGGGAAGGGCAAGGATGGAGTGGATAATTAAATACAAGGAATGAAGTGAAGGTTTGTAAATGACCTCTGGTTCCCTTTCCCTACTCTGTTATTAATACTAACATGTCAGAAGTCAGGCATTTTATCCTAACCTCCTCTGCCCCCACTAAACACACACACATAAACCCAACTGGGGCAGAAGATAGAGTCTTCTCTGGAGAAACAATATGACCATAAAGAAAAGACCTTTACATATTGACATTATGTTAGGTCTAATGAAAAGATTGTGTTAATAGCCCATCACACTGTAGTGAAAACTACTATCTAGTAAGCCCAATCCAGGCAACTAGAGCTTCCATTTAGGTTTTTTGGGCTTAAGTTTTAAATACAAGTGGACAGCCAAGAATCACTACTCATTTGAGAGAGATGATATGTGAAATGAGAGAGACTAAAACAAAGAGAAAAAAGGAACTTTAGAAGAAATGGATACAAGGCAGGAAACTGAAGAAAACATTTAGAAAACTAAAATTAAGTTTAGTTCAGGAAATAGGGAGAGATACTGCATATATGAAGGAAGAATAGGAGACTGTGGAAAAGGAGTAACCAGGAAGGATGAGATACTATTGGAAATTGAAATATGATAGGTGATATAAAATCCCAATAGAATGATTGGAAGATAAACTTGAATTCTTCTCCAAATAGAAGAGAACAAAACACCAAAAAACCAAGAGATGGAAAATAAGAGAAAAGATAAGAACTGGAAGATTGATCCCAGAAGTCTAACCTGTGACTACTGAGTTCAAAAAGCTGAGAAGAGTGAGGGTGTAGCTGAGAGAAGTATTAATAAACTAGCACTAGAAAATTTTCTACAACTGTGGAACATGAATCTTTTAGTTGAAAGGGCCTATTGAGTGTCCATCATAATGAATGAATGAAGAATGAATAGAGGTGGTTCATTATGCCATACCAGGATACAGGGGAAATGAGAAGGTCCTAAAAGTTTACAGAGTAAAAAAAATGTATTGGGAATCAAAATGGCATTGCATTTCTTAACAGCAATACTGAATGCAAGACCTGCAAAATTCTGAGGGAAAATAATTATCAAATAGGATTCTGTCTCCAGCTAAACTATCTTGTCATGTGTGAAGGCAAAATAAAAGAATTTCCTGATGTAAAAGATTAACAGATATATGTGTCATATATATATGTATGTATGTATTTTATGTATAGCATATATTTACACATATAGAGATTAAAAAATTTTGACTGTGTTTCATGGTGTGCGGAATCTTAGTTCCCCAGCCAGGGATTGAATTCTTGGTTTTATATTTGTATTCCTCCTGGTCCAAACCTTTTCCTTCTCATTGCAAATATAACCCACATGCTTTTATGTTAAGCATTCTCTTGCTTTTCCTTATCATTTTACTACATGTTTATATTTCCAAACAATATATCCTCAGGAGGACAGGAGGCTCTGGGTGGAAGGGTGTTAGGAAAAAAAAAAACAAAACACGATGGCTTATATGATAATTTTGAGGTTTTTTCAAATAATACTGAGGTCAATATTTTAGATCTGATGAAATGTGAAAAAAATTAATA
The DNA here is from genome assembly GCF_054371585.1 of Giraffa tippelskirchi. Classification (NCBI taxonomy): domain Eukaryota; kingdom Metazoa; phylum Chordata; class Mammalia; order Artiodactyla; family Giraffidae; genus Giraffa; species Giraffa tippelskirchi. The sequence goes on along the minus strand of NC_137283.1, from coordinate 155,943,296 downwards.
GACGCTTAGAAAACTAAGCAAATGAAAAGCAAGGGAACCACTGACTCCTGTCTCTCATTGTTCCTATTCGGGTGTGAGTCGTTGGAGGGGAATGACCATGCATTTCCAATCTGTCTGCCTGGTCCCTCACCTTTTGCAGACATTCAATACATGTGCATGAGTAAATAGAATGAAAATTGTTAATGAAGACATAATCAAACCAACAGATAAACACGCCTCCTTTATGTATCAGTCTGTGTATGCAGTTATTCCTATAATTTGGTGGTAGTGAAGCTTGTGTCTCCTGAAAAATGGTCATATTTTAGTTTATCAGACAATAAATACTTATGAGTTTATTATCTTCCTTTTTTTTTTGTTCAACCAGAAACTTACTGTCTTCTAAAAACTCAATCCACAATCAGGGTGTCTTGCTTCCTTGAGATTTTGGTGACTTCCCTGTGGTGCCTATTTTCTGAGTGCGTATCTGTGGGGACTTCACCAAATCTGTATTGAAGCTGGTGTCCTGTCCTTCATAGATGATTTAAATTTGCTTGAGCCAGATATTTGGAGGGCATGGTGAACCTGGGATCCTTTTAAAATAAGAGTGCTGTTTTCCCAGAATACCAAGTTGTTTTAATTTTGAAATCCAAGCTCACCTGAGGCAGGCTTCTTTGTGGTTAAAAATTTGCAGGGAAGATTTTTTTTTCAGCTTTGAAGTTCAAGACATAATCTTACTTGTGCTCTCCTAGAGAGTGGAGGACTTCTTTTTGGTTTACGTATGTTGAGTATACAGCCCTTAGGCATTGTATCTTTATGTGGGGTAGAGCGTGTACCTCCTATTTTATGTTCCATCTTAGGCTGTATGTGCTGTTCCAGTACTCGAGGCCTCGAAGACCAAGTTCAAGTTCATCTGGTTTGCCTATTGACATCAGTTTGAGAGGAAGTTTTGGGGCTCTGGTCTTCATTCATGATCTGGCTGTGACCTGGATTTTTGCTTCTGAGAATTCCTTACTTTCTTATCAACTCACTGATGCAAGTTAGAAGATAGATTTTATATTTCATTAAGTATTTTTAGTTGTTTGTAGCAAATAGTTTGGCTAGAGTATCTAGTTCACTATACTCCTGAAAATTTAAAGCAGTACTACTCTTTTCAAGTATATCAATGGATATTCTTACAATATACCAATCAACAATTCATCCTTTATAGAGAATTGAACAAAAGAAAATGAGACTAAATTGCAAGTCCAATTAAAAGTTCTATGACTAAAAGGCTGATTGGACCCTGGCCAAGCCAAGTAACTAAGAGGAATTTAAATATCTCTCTGAATATTTAAAAAACAGAAAGGGAAACAAAACAGTACCTGCAGTCATTTCTCTTGTCTGATGAAGTCCTCCTTTGCCTGAGGCAGGAGGCTGGAAAAGATGACCTCTTAATGCCCTTTGAGTTCTGTCATTTTATTGTATTTGTGAGAAATAGAGCTAAACTTTCAGAACAGTTTTTCACTGTGAGTTTGTGAAGTGATATTATGAAACTGGTCTAGTTTCTATCTGTCAATTTCAATTTCCTGCAGTGAAATTTCCAGGTACTGAGTTTTACTCCACAGGACACAAATTTCTTTTTCTTGTGATTTGTCAGTTTTCTCAGGCTTTCCAAATCATATACAAAAATGTGTAAAGAATGGTTCCCTCTGTCTGTATCCATAGGGATTCCCTTTGACTTTTCCTAGATAAGGTAGACGAAGCATCAGAAATAACGAAATCAATTTTCCATTAATAGTTGGTAGTGTAGTAAATGCAAAGATTAAGGGAAGGGGAAATACTTTTAGTATTCAGAAAGATTTTGTCATTGTCACGAGTCACCAGGGTCTTTTTTGAGCTGACTGACATAGAAATGTGCTCAGTGGGGGTTATTCATTGATGTAGAATTTGATGTCTGATGCCTTGTTGGTCCCCAAAAGTTTACCACTGTGTGAGAGACTGTGACTGTCTCTTTCAGCCCTGGCTTATTAGGACAAGCAATAGCCATTGTGATGATGGCATATTTTTCTCAGTATATTCTTGACTCTAGAGTTTTGATTTTAGAAAAAAAATGCCATCACAGGGAACTTTCTTTCTTTTTATCTTTCTTTTTTATGGCAGTCACATATTATTTTATAACTGAAAAAAATCCAAGAGAGTTAAAAAGAAAAGGTGGTGCTAATTCAGACCTTACTTTTGAGAGAAAGAGAAAGGCTAGATTGTGGATCCAGTGAGTTCACTTACAAGTTAGGTGGCATTTTCTGTTTGTTTTATATAGTTTTCCCAGTTTAGGGGCAAGAGTCACTCTGGGCCTGTTGAGCAGTTTTACTTACTCATTCCTTAAAAATTCGTGAATATGAGATGAGCAAGGTTAAATCACAGGTGACTCTGAATCCTTCGGGAATCTGGCTGCCTTTCATTCTTTTCAGATATAGAATCTGAGCAGTTTAGAGAGCTGTGGTGTGCACACACACCGCAGGGGCTCCCCGTGGTTGTGGATGACACTTGCAGATGATCCTAAACTGATGCCATGGTCCTCCAGGCTGGCCCATGGGTACCTGAGACTGCTCACCTCATCCGTAAAACCTTTTGAATCCACATTCCTCCTTTACGATTATTTATTTTTACTTACAGATGATATGTAGGTATCGCTACAATTGTTGTTGTTCAGTCTCTCAGTCGTGTCCAACTGTTTGGAACCCCATGGACTGTATAGCACAGCAGGCTTTCCTGTCCGTCATCAACTTCTGGAGCTTGCTCAAACTCATGTCCTTTGAGTTGGAGATGCCCTCCAACCATCTCATTGATGCCTAGATGTTTTATTTATTGCAAGATACATACAGAAAATATAAGTTGCCATCAGATGAGGGAACAAAGGAAATGTAAAGAGAACGTGTAGGGTATCTCCCCACGCTCTACCGGACGGGTGCCATCCCCAGCTTGTACGTACCTCGCCAAGGTACACCAAGGCCATGAGGACACCAAGAAAGGATACTTAAAGACCTGAAGGTGATCGAAGGACAACTAACTCCTGATGTTAAAGAAGCGAATAAGGAATTTTCTGGGCAAGTGTGACCTGATGCTACTCTTGACAGAGGAATATATGAATAGTATTTGTCCGCCTTTAGTTCTTTTGGGTTTCCATGTCAGGTTGATAGCAAACAGTGTTAGCGAAAGGGGGAAATAATGAGAGACCTAAATTATGATAAAAGGAAAATAAGAATCTCCTTAATTAATTTTGCTCATCTTTAGAGATCACAGGAAAGGAAATGAAAGGTGGCGGGAGCAGGCAGAGGGAAAATCTTGCAAATTCTTCAAATACGAATGAGATTCTGTGATAAACCCTCACTTTCGGGTAAGCATTTTAATGGATCCCTTAATTAGCTTTTCTGGAGAGTTCACTGATGATATGCTGGAATAATGATCCCCTGTGCTCTGAGTGTCTAGTCATTAGCTCGCAAGGTGACTGAACATACTAATGCATTTGCCTTTTAGACAGCTTAAGCCCATGTTCCTGTGATAAGGGTCTTGCCTCTTTTTGGCTCAGTCATGGAAAGGCGTAGGTGGGCTGGGTTCTCTCAGAAGGGCAAGGACACTGAGCCAGTCCCCATGTAACTCCAGCTCCAAAAAGGGGATTCTTGGGGTGGATCTTTCTGGAACTTTTCCTGTGCTGCCTGCCACTTCTGTGCCAAAGCTTTGGCACAGCGTTTATAGGCATCCTCTAGATCTGAAATACATTCTAGTTTAGAAAATTAATTACCTCTTGCCACCTTTATCAGTAGCATCTTTTTGAACATGCAGCTTTCATCTATGTGTATTTATGTTGTACTTCTAAATGGTGCATTATTTTTCCATTTTATTTCTAAGGCATGCTTTCTACACTTCACGGTTGCAGGTCAGACAAGGTGAGGGATAGGTTAAGCAAGGTGAGTGGGTGGAAACTGGAAAGGTGCTTCAGCTCTGAGCTGAGCCAGCGACCTGGCTTTGCACCAAGCCCATAACAAACTGGGCTCGGATCACCTCTGACGGGCCCAGCCTGGTTTGGTCCCAGCATGTTAGTACATGCTGGTGTATGCAGCCTTTTGCATTGCATAACTTCTTCTTGTGCCCCTGGCTGAAAGCAGCTAAACTGCAGATAATTTATTCAGCATAAATTATTGCTAACCTTAGCTGGAATAACGCACGCTTTTGATCCTCTTTAGATATGGAGCCGATGGGGGATTGGCTGGCTACAAAGTTTTCCCTGTATCTTTCAGTTAAATCAAACTCCAGATCTTGAGGACATCTGATATTCCTCAAGGACATTAAATCTATAAAACTGTTGCCTGAATCATATGCTAAAAAAATGTAATTCGCAGTTTGTTTTGTTAGTGTGAGCTATCAGTAACGTTTTAAACATCTAATTACATTTTTCACTTAATAATTCATTTCTGTATAATTAGAGACAAGTTATGCAACATGCTCAGGTTTTCAAATGTGGACATCTTCTTTAGGTGTTCTACATAGACCAGTATCTATGAGATGAAACATCAACAAATGCATATTTAAAAAAAATTAATGCTCAAATTTTGTTTTGTTTTTGTCCTGGCACAGCCTCTCTCTAGGCAGTTTTGATGAGGTGTGTTTTGAGTGGTAATAAAAGTTCCAACCTGCCCAAACTACGTATTCTTCACCAGGCAGCTTCAGGGAAATCTTCCCACTGTGCTTGCTTTTAACTTGCCTCCAGGTAGACACACTTTACCCAAAAAGTATGATTGTTTAGGTCAGCAAGCAACCTTACCAAGGGATTTTCCACACACCAGTTGAAAGTGTGTGTGTGTGTGTGTGTGTGTGTGTATGTGTGTGTGTGTGTTTCCTGTCAGAGTTCGGAATTTCTGGCCCAGTTCCTATGGCTCCACATTACACTCAACTCACATGGAAGTCTGGAAGCAAGCCACGCTGTCCGATTGGTAAATGTTGATCCTAATCATGTAGAGAAAATAATGTCTGGTTTTTAAATTGAAAATGTTAACACTTCAGTGTGGAAAAACAATTCAAACACTGCCAAAGGGCGTATAATGAAGATAGGTAGATCTTCCCACCAGATCCCAATCTCTAGTTCTGCTCCATGAGTAACAACTCTCCCCACATTCTTGGGAATCCTTTCTGAAATAGTCAGTGCACATACCCATTTTATATGTATGCTTCTCCTTATTTTAAAAACACCCAAGGGGCATCTTATTCATACTGTTTGGCTCCTCACTCCTTTCACTTACCGGTCTATCTCAGTGTGGTGCCAAATTGATCACGCATCCTTTCCACGTTTGCACAGCCATCCACTCTTTGGATGAGTCATACTTTATTTACTTATTTTAAATATTTATTTGTTTGGCTGCCTCTGGTCTTAGTTGCAGCACGTGGGATCTTTCACCGTGGTGCACAGACTCTCTAGTTGTGGTGTGCAGGCTCAGTAGCTGGGGTGCAGGCTTAGTTGCTCTCTGGTACATGGGATCTTAGTTCCCCAACCAGAGATCAAACCCACATCCCCGACATTGCAAGGTGGATTCTTAACCACTGCCCACCAGGGAAGTCCCAAGCCATGCTTTCTAACTCATCCCTTATTGCTGGACATTTGGCTGCTATTACAAACAAGTCTCTGCATACATTTTTGGGATCAGATGTAAATAGATCTGGGCTACCCAGGTGGCTCAGTGGTAAAGAATCAGCCTGCCAATGAGGAGTTGCAGGAGACACAGGTTTGATCCCTGGGTGGGGAAGATCCCCTGGTGGAGGAAATGGCAACCCACTTCAGTCTTCTTGTCTGAGAAATCCCATGGACAGAGAAGCCTGGCGGGCTACATGGGGTAACAAAGAGTTGCATGCACATGAAAAGATCTAGAGCATGAGTTACTTGAAGTAGATTTGTTTGGTCCAAGGGGATGTATAATTTAATTTTCATAGATGTTGAAAAATTGCCTCCGCAAGATCACACGATATAAGATTGTAACAAAAGTAGACTCATCATTTCAGAGGAATACATCCAGACCCTGGTGTTTCCAAATCTCAGAGCAACAGCCACTGAGGTGGGGAGGCCTGGGCAGGCAAACCTTCTGTCCTTCCTGTCGACCAGGTAGCATCCGTGATTTAAACTCCTGTCAAATGCTTCCCATGTATCATCTTCTTAAACCCTCAACACACACTCATGAAGCAGAGATTTTTTATCCCATTATAAATCACTACATGATGCCAATATTTGGGATCAGTCAAAAATAATTGAAAGCACAAACGTTTGACTTGTGCTTGCCCAGGATCTCGTCATAATTGAAACCCTGCACATGGCTTACACAGAATATTCTAGGATCACTGTGAAGCATAGGTAAATTCCATCGTTATGTGTCTCTGTAATACTGGCAATGAAATGACTTAGGAGCAGCACACTTGCATTTTAATGCTACTTGAGATCTTGATAGACACAAGCATGTTCAACCCAAGCCATTTAGGTTACTGTTCAGGCTCAACTCAAATCTGTGACATATTCAGTTTTCCTTTATTTCAAGATGGCAAAGCATGCTTGACAAAGAAGAGCAAAATTTGTGATTAATTCCAAAGTCTGTAAAAAGAATACATCCAACAGCACCTCTTGTTTATTTATTTGTTGAGGTATTAGGGACATTTTGTGTTGAATTAAAATACTTGAATATTGAAAAGTCTTCAAGTACACTGTGTAATGATGAATGGGAGAAAAATCCATTGTGCATGGATGTGTAACCCTTATCAGATGGGTAAGAGGACAGGAAATGTTTAATGGAAATATTTCACAACCTTGTAAAATCTTCTCCATGGGTGACCTCAGAGCACCCCTTCAATGACATACGGGCATCCGTTACTTCCTCGCTTATTGTCGTAGTCATGTGAGTTACAGGCTGTGTCTGTTCATTACTGCTTTTATTTGTTATGTTCTTTTTTTGTGCCTGTGTGCATAAGGATGGCTGATCCTGTAAGCTTCTGACTAGTTAATGACCGTCTAGCTGGTTTTGTTTCCTTCAAGTTAAGGAGAGTAGACTTGGAAGGCAGAGCATGTGGATTTGAATCATGGCCAGTAATTATTTGGGTGTCTCTGGGCTTCAGTCTCCTCATCTGCAAAATGGGATCTTGATATTAACTATCTCATAGGGTTGTAGTGAGAATTAAATGAATTCATCATAGAAATCTCTTAAAATAGTTCAAAGCCCATCACTTAAAGTAGGTCTTTACAAAAGCTTCCTGTTACTATAACTAAGCCCCTTTCACATGAAAGCACTGTACTCAACACTGTGAAGTAAATAAAAAATTTAAAACAAGAACATCCTTGTCAGTTAGGGGCTCTCAGTCTAATTTGATGATAAGTATATACCAAGTGTTATGAGAGAATAAGGAAAGGAGAGATTATTGTTGAGTGTGGGGCTTCTTTTCTTTTTAAGGATTTTTTTTTTAATTTATTTGTTTTTCAGTTTAGTTCTGTCTCTTAGTCCTGTCCGACTCTTTGTGACTCCATGGACTGCAGCATGCCAGGCTTCCCTGTCCATCATCAATTCCTGGAGCTTGCTCAAACTCATGTCCATGGAGTCGGTGATGCCATCCAACCATTTATTTATTTTTAATTGAAGGATTATTAAAATATCAGATTGGTTTCTGCTATATATCAACATGGATCAGCCATGGGTATATATATGTCCCCTCCCTCTTTAGCTTCCCTCCCACCTCCTGTCCCATCTCACCCCTTCTAGGTTGTCACAGATCACCGGTTTGAGCTCCCGGAGTCATACAGCCAATTCCCCTGGCTATCAATTTTACATATGGTAGTGTATATGTTTCCATGCTACTCACTCTATTCCTCTCCTTCCTACTCTCCTGCCCCGTGTCCATAAGTCTGTTCTCTATGTCTGCATGTCTACTGGAGTGGGTGGTTTCTTGGAGGAAGCTGGATTTACCCTAAATTATAAGACTCATGTCTTTCACAGAGAAGAAGGGCATCCAAACAGAAGCAATTGCCTGAGCCCATGTAACTTACATTTACCTAATATTTCTCGACTATCTATTATGTGTTGGCAATGCATTAGGTGATGGTGATTAAGTTAGGTCCCTGCCTGCACAGAGCTTCTCACTGAGACAAACACAGTTCCTGAGTGATGTGTTTGTGCCTTCGTTAAGAAAAGAAGTACAGGGAGAAGAGATGCATGCCATATTTGGTTTTGCATATTATTGTATATCACTTTGTGATACAATCATTGATATATATAAAGTGGAAAGAGGATCACAATTTGACATATAAAGCATATAAAGCAGTGGAACTGATAATTTTCAGAAATAATTTCAAAGGAAATAGAGACTAAAAATTTCAAATTTAAATTTTTTAAAAGCAGATACCTTTTTAATATTGAAAAGGATTTTAACCTAGGCTGATTTTGTATATCCATAGCTCAAATCACCTTAGGAGTGGTTTCTTTTAGGGCATGCTTTCCTTCTTCCATTTACATCATTCATTCACCAAATACTATTGGGTCTACTCTGTGACAGGTCTTGTGCTAGACAGGTGATCGGGAGCACCACTGAGGCAGACAGAGTTCTTTTCCTCATGAGGCTTATATGTTCTTGGACTGAGTTAAAATAAAATGAAATGATCAAATAAACAAAGAAACCACCACACACAGTATGCTCAGAACTTATATATTCTTCCTGAAATGAGTCTTTTGGAGTCTCAAAGGTTAGTATGGAGCATTTGGAATGAGCTGTGCTTTGTGTAAGGAGTGGGGTAAGACCTGTGGTTCATGTTGGCAGTGGGGTGTGACTGTTGGTTGGTATGGAGGGTAGGCTGTAACCTGTGGTTCCTGTGGGGAGTGTGGTGTTACCCTCAGCATGGGCAAGGAAAGGGGGTTTTTCCTCCCCTCCAGATTGCTCACATCACTTGGAACTACAGGATAGCACAGAGTAGAGGAAGAAGGAGCTCAGATGGTAAAGAATCTACCTGCAATGTGGGAGACCTGGGATCAATCCCTGGGTTAGGAAGATGTCCCTGGAGGAAGGCATGGCAACCCACTCTAGTATTCCTGCCTGGAGACTTCCCATGGACAGAGGAGCCTAGAGGGCTACAGTCCATGGGGTCGCAAGAGTCAGACACGAGTTAGTGACCTAAGCACATCAGCATCCTAATTTAATGGTGCTTAGTGAATTTCCTACCCAAAACCCTTTGAGCCTGTTCCCAGGATTCTGGGCTACTGAGTATTTCTTTCTTTTTTTTTTTTTTTTTTAAAGTCTTTATTGATTTCGTTACAATGTTGCTTCTGTTTTATGCTTTGGTTCTTTGGCCTGGAGGCATATGAGATCTTAGCTCCCCAACTAGGGACTGAACCCACACCCCCTGTATTGGAAGGTGACGCCTTAACCACTGGACAGCCAGGGAAGTCCAAGCCACTGAGTATTTCTAAGGGGTTGTTGGAACTTCTTGCTACCTTTTATAGAACTAGAAATAAAGCCTGTCTGAGATGTTTGGTCCTGGGAAGCATTCTTAGTCCTAGAAGGTCTTAGAACTGGCTGGCATCAACATTGTCCTTGATCCAGGGCCAAATGTGGTTGCTGCTACTTGGTGTGAGCACTCTCTAAACCTGCTTGTCTTGTGGTTAAGGAACTGTTTTCATATCTCAGATTTTACTGTCATTGTGGCTAATTGACATTAAAGGCATAAGACCCAGGTGGGCCTTTGCCGTGGGTAAAAATCAAAGGAGCCCAAAAATCAGAAGGAAACCCGCTTGTGAGGAAGTGGAAAATGTTCCCCACCAGGACAGAAGAATGATTTTTTGGGACAAACTTATTTAAAGTTCTTTTGTATTCTTGGTGCTTTCCAAGGCAGAAATGTATTTGTTTCCTTGGTTCAGTGAGTGCCTGTCTAACGACTACATCATTAAGTAAAAGCTAAATGCAAATTGAGTGGTGATGATGTTTCATATGTAGACCTCACGGCAATCCTGGTATGATCAGCTCTCTGTGTCATATGGGGGTGCCCTGGGTAGCAGCACCCAGAAGGTGGCTCAGACATGCAGCTGAAGCCTCTTAAAATTTGCCTTCATAATAAAAAGTTTATAGTTGCTTACATTTGAAATGGAAACGTTTTCAGGCTGCAGGAATCAGGCTCGGGCACGCCAGTGACCTATTTTGCAATGCCGAGCTCACATCCAAGACCCTCTCAGGAATTGTGAGTAATGTGTGTGAAGCAAGAGACTGAAAACATGAAACAGTCCCAGAAATAATTTAAAGTTTCAGATAAATTATAACATAATTTGGTGTTTCTTTGAAGATGAAAGTCGTTAAAAGTCTTTATTGCAGTACATTGTGCTTTGTAAAGTAGTTTGAAAAAACAAGTCAAGGATTCTAGCTTTTTTGTCTGACTACCAGACCCTTATCAGACCCTGGGAAGTTAGTGGGTGGCTGGTGTAGGAACTCAGGCAGGGTGAGGTGGGGAATTTGGGCACCTGATAGTGTTGCCTGGGTCGTGAATTCTTGCTTCTGCTAACCTGATGGGTCTGTATTTGTGGTTGAAATATTCTGAGAATTCCTGGGAAATACAGATGTGATAGTCCCATTGTGTGAATCCTGCCTGTCTGCTCAGAGTTAGTAAAGATAGATGCCTAAGATGTTATCAAGTAAATCCTGAGGGATAGGTTGGCTTAGTGGTCTTGTAGGTAAATAGGAAAGATAAGAGAGGCTGTAAAGCTATTTCCATTGAGACACGTGGAGAAACTCCAAAGAGGGTTGAGGCCAGGAGTCCTGTCCTTCTCCACTTCAGGTCTAGGAGGTGGCCCTGGCTCTCACTCCAAGCCTCCTGCTAAAATGCCTGTCTCTGATGCATGAATTGGCTCTTCTGGGTCAGATATGTAGGGTGATAAAATCACCAAAATGCAAAACCAGCTTTGCTTAAAGGAGATATTTTTTTGTCACACAGCAACTAAGCTTTGCACTAACAAGAAATGCCAGATGACAGTGAAAATGCCACGCAGGTGGCTGTAATAGCCCACAGGGGAGCACATCTCATCCTCTCTAGTGCCTCAGTTCATCCTTACACATTTTTCTGCGAGTGTGTATCATGCCGTTCTCCTGAGCTTGCATGTTTTGTGGATAAAAATTGTTTAATACAGCAATGGAAACATGAACGAGTCCTTATAAAAATTCCAGTGATAAGCAAAAAGGAAGATGTTAAGTATTGAGGAGAAACTGAAAATAATGAAAAGTTTTAAAAGGTATGAGAATGAGAGAGTAGGTGGTAGGTCTGAAGGAGTCTTCATCAGAGACAATGCCAGCAAGAGAGAGATTGAGACACACACACACACACACACACACACACACACACACACACACACACACACAGAGGGACAGAGAGAGAGACAGAGAGAGAGAGACAGAGGGAGAGACAGAGAGAGAAGTGAGAAGTGAAAACTGAGCCAAGAACATCATGGTGCCTGTGCTGGTTGTTAAGCTGTTGCTCTCATTTCAGACCCGCCGTTTGTGCTTGAAGCAAGCCATATTTCTGCTTCGCCCTTTGGCAGCTGTTTCTTGTTGGGATCTGTCCATGGAGATGCTAGAGGGAGGCTTGAACCTGGAGTAGCAGCAGTTGGTTCCTGTTTCCAGTCTTTTCCTGCACTCCACCAGCGCAGAGGTATCAGTGCCAGCTGGCAGGTTCCTCCCAATCAGAGATCTGAGTTCCAGCTCTGTGGGGCCCCTCCTGTAAGTACTTGAGGTATCACACCACCAGTCAGGCCCCACTGCTTCCTCGAGGATGACCAGCCATGCCCGTTTGCCTAGGACTCTCCTGGTTTTAGCCCAGGAAGTCTGCGTCTCAGAGAAACTTCTTCCCAGAAGTCTGGTTTGGTCATATGATAATCTTCTTGGGTTCTGCTCCTTTTCTCTACATTTCCTTAGCCCCAGGAGACCCTGATGCTGGGAGAGATTGAAGGCGGGAGGAGAAGGGGACGACAGAGGATGAGATGGTTGGATGGCATCATTGACTCAATGGACATGAGTTTGCGTAAACTCTGGGAGTTGGTGATGGGCAGGGAAGCCTGGCATGCTGCAGTCCATGGGGTTGCAAAGAGTTGGACACGACTGAGTGATTGAACTGAACTGAACTGAACTGAGGAGTGGTGAGTGCTTCCTAAAATTGCCCAGATTTTCCCTTTGCCTTTTCAATCATCCATTACCCAGTTACGCAATCTCCTATATTAAATTCTCACTTCTAAGATAACTTGTGTGGTAGTTATCTAAGTGGAGTAGTTATTTAAATGGTGCTTTAAATGTGGTTTGAAAGCACCCCCAGTGAACGGAATATGAGGACTTAATGCCAAATACAGCAAACTAGAACTTTTTGTAATTAAAAGAGGAAACCGGCAAAAAACCCCAAGCCTGGATTTCTAATTTAAGTCAATGTAGAAGAAAAAAATATAGAATGATGAGCCAGAGGTATCTACCTCTGATGTTACCACATTTCGTCCTAAAAATTCAGATGTTGTGTCTTCCACCTCTTCTTCATAATTCAGAAGTCATAGATTTCACATGCATGCTTCCATGAAAAAAAAATTATGATATTTGTTAAGGTAATCTGCCAAATCATGTTATTTTCTTTAATGTATTAAGAACTTAAAATGTTTGCCATTTTAGCAGTGCTATTGTTTCTCTTTCTTCTTATTTTTCTACTTTATGGTATATTACTTAGAAAACAGAAAAAGTTTGGGGTGTCTAGCCCAGCCCCATTGTCCCATAGGCCCATGTTTTCTTTTGGGGCCACCAGAAGAGGACCCTGAAACAGGACCTCAAGTGCAAGTCATTTAAATGAGAGGAGAAGAAAATGCTGGAAGGAAGTGGGGAAATAAGGAGAAGACAGCCAACAAAGCGTGTGTGAGGATAGTTACAGCTGTGGCAGCTGGAACTTAATCCTTCTGAAGAAAATGAAGGAGCCAGTGCAGAACATGTGCTCCTGATTTATCCACCTGAGGGGCAAGGGAGCTGGGGTATTTACACTCTGACTCCTGTTAGACATTAGTTAGAGCGACTCCTGGGAGTTCTTGATTTCCCAGCATCCCTAGTCTTCCACATGGACAGGCAGAGAGGGCTTCAGAGGCCAGAGAGACCTCAGCCAAACAAATAGTCACGTGAACAGGTTGTGATAAGTCTGGTCCATGTGCTAAAAAGTGATGAGGGTAAGAGGATATGACTGAAGCTCTAGCAGCATCTGCTATCTTTCATTATTTTTATTGCATGAAATTCCATAACACGAAGCGAGTTAGGAACACATATTCATTGTTATAGGAGAAATCACTGTAATTTGATTTGTCAACCTAAATATAATCAGTTGCCAGGGCTTGGGAACCTATCATTCTTGTGTTGAGGGATTCGCTTCTGGTAGATCCTAGAGCATCCAGGGACATATTTTAAATTAGGGGCAATATTGGAGATAGAACACTGGCTTTCCCAAGTTTATCTTACAAAATTTCCAAATACTGTGGAACAGTGGAAGTTTTAAAAGGGGCAAGGGAGTTCCAGAAAATAGTAAGCAATAAGGCAACTTACTCTCTTTGTTCAAATGGGGACTCAAGGAGAGAGGGAGGGGAAGGAAATGGAGAAACTGGACATGGGGGAGGAGCAGGTGTTCCAGCCCAAATCACGGTGGAGCAGGCAGAGTGGAATGGATCAGGAGGTGGCCTGTGAGTCAGGAAAGACACCAGTGAAGAACAGCCCGTGTTTTCACTAAATATTAAATAACTGATTTAGAGAAGCTAAGAAGGCCACCTTCTGCCTTTGGGGAAGGTGTGCGAACATTGTATACAAGGTGTGGTGTAGGTAAGACCAGGTGTCAGTAGGGACAAGGGAAGAGTCTTTCCAATGAGAGAACAGAGATTCACAGGAAGGCTGACATCTGTGGATCGCCTCCCACTGTGCCAATTTCTATACCAGATTTTGGGGGCTCAGGGAGTGTGATATGAAAGATATTTTGGTAGAATCTCTGAAGTTTGGAAATGTACCAGAAGCAGTACCCACACCACTCAGCTTCTCCTCTGTTAGTAACCGTTCCTAAGGGTTTAATTTTTGATAAGACCTAGCTATGATTTTCGTTCAGTCTGAAATCAGGTGGGGACACTTTTTTTTTTTTAAGAGAGTGCAGGGAGTTTATTTTTTTTTAATTAATTAATTTTAATTGGAGGATAATTACTTTACAATATTGTAATGGTTTTTGCCATACATCGACATGAATCAGCCACGGGGCGGGGGGCACCTTTTATTCCTGTGTCCCTGGTTGGACTTCAGAGACTTAATAAGGAATCAGGTAGCTTACTTGTTCTCCAGGGAGGGCTTGACACCATCACAAGTTGATGACTTCGTTATGGTCTGTAGTATCCTCTAAATTTCCTTGTCTGTCTCCCAGGTCAACAAAAACCAACATCACATCCTCTGTCCTCTATGGCAAATCTAAGAGAAACTGTTTGGGGGTATGTTTCAATGAAAACATTTGTGAAGGTATTAGTTGCTCAGTCATGTCCAACTCTTTGTGACCCCATGCATTGTAGCTTGCCAGGTTCCTCTCTTCATGGGATTTTCCAGTCAAGACTACTGGAGTGAGTTGCCATTCCCTTCTCCAGGTAATCTTCCCAACCCAGGGATCAAATCTGGGTCTCCTGCATTGAAAGCATATTCTTTACCATCTGAGCCACAAGGGATAAGAACATTTATAGCTGAGCAATAATTTTATTGATGAACTTTTCTTCCATGTTGCTGGCGTTACCCAGACAGTGTGATCTGACTTGTTTCTTTTTATTATCTAGAGTTTCTAGACCTAAAGAGGTCTTTAGGTTTAAGCAGATTTTGTTTAACTATGTCTCCAGATAAAATTTAAAAAGTTATAAAATAAAAGGAATTGAATTTAAAATTTAGTAGGATGCTGACAATGACTCAGGATGTATAAAGCTCAGCAAAAGAAAATACGACAAAAGTCCCTACTTCAGAGATGGAGCCCATTTGTCTGGAGTGTGTTACAATGTTATGGTATAAACATAAGCTTCGATTAGTAATGATCAGGAGCTGGAATAATTGTGCATAGGCTCATTTGAGCAGTTCTAATTCAGGACAGTTGTGTTTGTATGGAATTATTTGCATTTATGTTTTTCCTGAGTTAAAAAAGAATACCCCTGGGTCTTACTTAGAGCCTGGGGAATTAAACATACAGCTCTCATTAACAAGCCTGGGAATTGTACAGTCTGCTTCATTCCCTGAACACTTTGCAGAAGGTTCTCTGTCTGCCAGTGTGCTGGATACAACCATGGTTTCCAGATTGGAAGGCTTAGCAGAGTGACATAGCACTGAGAAACAAGCCACATATGGGAGGTCTGTCACCCAAAAGGTGGCTTTGGAGCCAGACGTTTTCTTGGAATAAGGCCAAACGAGGAAGATGGAGCAGGTGAGGGATGACCAGTACTATAATTTAGCTTCACATTGTGAGTTTTCTTTGAGGAAAACTTCCATGACTGACATAGATCTCAGAACTCGTGGGTTCCCTTAGTGTGAGAACATGGGAGATGTGAAGTGCCAGGAAAGGAGCCCTCTTGGCCACAAAGGCGATGTCATAGTTAAGAGTATTGCCTTCAGCGCCAGATTTCCATACCTCATTTACCAGCTGATTGACCTTGGAGATGCTTTTAATCCTTTCAACCTTTGCTTTCCACCACTGTAAAATGAGTTTGGGGCTTCCCAGGTGGCACTAGTGGTAAAGAATCTGCCTGCCAATGCAGGAGACACAAGAGATACAGGTTGGGAAGATCCCCTGGAGTAGGAAGTGGCAACCCGGTCCAGTATTCATGCCTGGAAAATTCCATGGACAGAGGAGCCTGGCGGGCTACAGTCCATGGTGCTGCAGAGTTAGACATGACGGAGCGACTGAGCACACAAAATGAGTATAAAAATAATACTTACCTCATGGGGTTATGATGAAGCATCCATTTAAGAAATGCCTAGTGCATAGTAATCACTCAAGAATTTTTTTTCACTCTTGGATCCCAGGGATCAATTCATTTCAGAAGCCATTTCATCAGCACTTGTGCTTGCTGCAGATCAATGGGCAGATTGCCTGGATTGGGCTTAAAGGCAATTTAATTCTGGTGTCTCTACTGTTTGCTTTGTCTTGCTCTGAATTCAGGCTGTGAAAGGTGAGTTGGCATCAGCAGCCAGCTGTTCTCACCTCCATCTGAATGCCAGTGTCTTCTCATCTATTGACATAAGAAGAAAGTAAATAAGGGAATGTCCTCGGAATTTTCTTTACACTAAACATGTAATTAGCCACTTACCCATGATGAGTAAAATTTAATTTCAGCTAAGTGAAAAGGAATGCTGATTAGATTTATTTTGTTATCTGTTTACTTTCTGGGAAGAGGGCAGCTGGATTAAATATTTTCTTGAGCTGCACTGCTAAAGTCCTGCCATGCTTACCAAAGAGATTCGTGAAAACTTGTAGGAACTGGATGTATAAATGCAAATAATGATTTTATGGGCATTTTCTTTCGTTTCATTTGTCAGAGTGATGGTAGGTCTGGCCATGAAGCTCCCATCTGCCCAAATGCCAAGGGAAGAAGAGCAAGAGGAGGGCTGGGGGTCTGGGGGGAGGAGGCAGAGGCAACGCTGTTTGGAGGGGTCTCTCCCCTCTGCTTTCTCTATTCTCTCTCTCCAGTGATTTTGCTTCCCTTTGGCAGCTCGGAGCCCCAGCCCGGGCCATTTTCCTAGGCGGCCTCTACCCCAGGACTCCTGGCTGCTCCCCACTCACTGCTCTTCCAGCCCTTGTTTTATTCAGACCCCATTTCCAAAGGACCTTGCTCCTGTCTAACAGTTTTAAGGAAATAAATAGAATAAATTCCTCTGAAGAGTTTCATAAGTGATAGAAACTTCGTGCGTTTTCTTCCTAATGTGGTATTTTTATAAAGTAGGAACTTAGCATGCACGCACACATGCAAAAACTTTGAGGTGTCAGAGTTTTAATCTTAAAAGATGAATCAGAAATGGTAGAATTTCAGAAGGACCTTCTAATTGCCCTTCAAGTCAGATCACAAACTCAGCTCCAGCCTTGCTTTTGCCTGGGAAGGGGGGCAACTGTGGGGTGGGCTGTGGAGCTGCTTGAAGGGACCTCCCCTACCCTACCATGGAGCTTAGGGCTAAAGGTTACTGGGAGACGTACTTTGGCAGCATAAGGAAGAATTTTTATACCAATCTATTAGGACTAGGTAGCTTTGTGAAGTAATGAGTTTCAAGTCTTTAGAAGCATTTAAGCAAAGCTTAAAAAGATATCTGAGAGAAACATTGTAGAGAGGATTCAGATGTTATGTATATCAGTCAAGGCAGAGCAGGGTCCCCCAGAGGACTCTAGGTAGTCTAGACCTAGAACCATAAAGAAGGCTGAGCCCCAAAGAATTGATGCTTTTGAGCTGTGGTGCTGGAGGCTCTTGAGACTCCCTTGGACAGCAATGAGATCAAACCAGTCAATCCTAAAGGAAATCAACCCTGAATATTCACTGTGAGGACTGATGCTGAAGCTCCAATACTGTGGCCACCTGATGCAAAGAGCTGAATCATAAGAAAAGACCCTAATGCTGGGAAAGACTGAGGGCAGAAGGAGAAGGGGCAACAGAGGATGAGATGGTTGGATGGCATCACCAAATCAATGGACATGAGTTTGAGCAAGCTCTGGGAGATAGTGAAGGACAGGGAAGCCTGGCGCCCTGCAGTTGATGGAGTCGTAAAGAGTCAGACAGGACTGAGTGACTGAACAACAATCTAGTCAGGGGGCATTTCATCCAGGTTACGTCGGCCAATAAGCAAATTGGAGATTAGAATGAAAAACAAGCATTACCCATAGGACTAGAGGGACAAAGAGAAAAGCTGGTGGTTTGAGGGCCCAGAAACTGGGCCACTCTGCACTGGAGCTTCCCTGACAGAGCTGGGGCCGTGGAGAGAGGTGCTGTCTGGGCTGGAGCCTCCGAGGAGATGCACTCTCTGCTGGGGACCTCCTGCTGCCATAGGAAGTGAGGAGCAGTACTCTGACCTCTCCCTTCCTCCTGCTTTCCGGTGTCCAACCAGTGCTTCCCATTGGCCAAAGCCAGCTGGGAGCCTGTTGGCTGGGAACTTGGACCATGGTGAAGGCAGGGGCATGGGTCTGAGAGCCACCTCCCAGGCACAGGGGCCTCTGGACTAGATCCTGGCATCCGGTCCCATCACTTCATGGCAGATAGATGGGGAAACAGTGGCTGGCTTTATTTTTCTGGGCTCCAATATCACTGCAGATGGTGATTGCAGCAATGAAATTAAAAGATGCTTACTCCTTGGAAGGAAAGTTATGACCAACCTAGACAGCATATTAAAAAGCAGAGACATTACTTTGCCAACAAAGGTTCGTCTAGTCAAGGCTATGGTTTTTCCAGTGGTCATGTATGGATGTGAGAGTTGGACTATAAAGAAAGCTGAGCACCGAAGAATTGATGCTTTTGAACTGTGGTGTTGGAGAAGACTCTTGAGAGTCCCTTGGACTGCAAGGAGATCCAACCAGTCCATCCTAAAGGAGATCAGTCCTGGGTGTTCATTGGAAGGACTGATGTTGAAGCTGAAACTCCAATACTTTGGCCACCTGATGCGTAGAGCTGACTCACTTTGGCCACCTGATGCGTAGAGCTGGCTCATTAGAAAGACCCTGATGCTGGGAAAGATTGAGGGCAGGAGGGGAAGGGGACGACAGAGGATGAGATGGCTGGATGGCATCATCAACACGATGGACATGGGTTTGGGTGGGCTCTGGGAGTTGGTGATGGACAGAGAGGCCTGGCGTGCTGTGGTTCATGGGTTCGCAAAGAGTCGGACACGACTGAGCAACTGAGCTGAAAGTTCCTTTCAAATGTAACAAACAAAAGCTGGTTGTTGTTTACTCATTAATTTGTGTCCGACTCTTTGTGACCCCATGAACTGCAGCACGCCAGCCTTCCCTGTCCTTCACTATCTCCTGGAGTTTGCTCAGATTCATGTCCATTGAGTTGGTGATGCTATCTAACCATCTCATCCTCTTCTGCCTGCTTCTCCTTTTGTCTTCAATCTTTCCCAGCATCGGGGTCTTTTCCAATAAGTCAGCTCTTCGCATTAGGTCACCAAAGTACTGAAAGGTAGGCTTCAGCATCAGTCCTTCCAATGAATATTCAGGACTGATTTCCTTTAGGATTGACTGGTTGGATCTCCCTGCCGTCCAAGGACTCCAACCCTCTTCAGTTCTGTTTTAAGACACTCCTGCTTAGCAAGTATCAGTCAGTTCTTAGAAAAAGAGACCAGTGAACATCCAGAAATCTAGCCTATGAATTCCACCTCCTTGTTTCAGGGACATTTATACATTGCTTACCATCTGGCGCCACATAAGCTACACTCGATAGAATATTCTCCTTCGATATTTTTTCAGGCCATGGTGAAAAGGTAGGGATTGTGGATGCCTTCTTTGTTCTTGTCTTTCTGGTTTCCTGGTCATAGAATTAGAATGAAATGTTTTTATCATTGCATTTTTTTTAATGCTTTACTAAAGTATTATTATTATTATTTTTTACTTGTAGAGGATTTGAGGAATGGCCATTACAATAGCACACTCTCAATGCCCTCACCCAGCACTGCCATTACCATTTGGCCAGGTGCCTCCTTGGGGTCACGTTGGGTTGGTACTTGGGGGTGAATGGGAAGCATCTGTGGGGTATCTGGGTCTCATTCTGGCCCTGCTCCTTCTCAGTTTCAGCTGTCTCCCTGAAACTGGCTGTCTAGGTGCTCTTTCTTAGCAGTAGAGTCGGCCTGGCTTCGCTTTGCTATAGCCTGGCATGACGTTTTTTTTGGGGTCTGACAACCCACTGAAGATGAAAGCAGTTCTTCCTTTTCAAGTGGTGGCAGTGGGCAGGTTTTCAGAACCGGAGTGTGCTTTGCAAAGCTGCCAGGAATCTGCCCATGGCTGTGACTTTGAAAAGAAAGGTGTTTAGCCTTGAAGGTCATTGAGAATGGAAATGGTGGGTGGGGGACATGGCCAGGCGTGCTGCTTACGGCCCCTCTCTCAGTTCAGCTCGTCTCTCCTGCTCCTGGGTCACAGAAGTCAGGGTCAAGAGGTGAAGGTACAGAACTGGAGGTGACTGAGGTGAAGTCACATGGTCACCGAAAATGGCCTTCCTAGGTTAGAGCTTGAATGGGAGTTAGAAGCAGTGTTTGTATTCGTCTGGAAAGAACGCTTACTGCCCCAGACTTAGGGCACAGTGCTGCCGGACACATGGAAGACACCCAGAAAGCATTAAGCAGTGGGCTTGGTCACCTCCTCTAAAGGTGTGGATCTTACTATTTAATAAGGCACCGTCACCTCCTGGAACGGTTAGGGCTGGATTTTAAACGGTCGCCCGGTGCGGTTAGATGTGAAGAGGTGACGTGGCAGGTGGTGTTCATGTGCTTCTCTCAGCCCCACCGCTGCAGCTTCCTTTTTGAAAAGCAGAATGTAAATGGCTTGTTTGGACAAGTGATATGGTTATTAATAAATATTTCAATAGCACCATCTTCTTTCCTAGGCGTGAGCCATAAGCAGGATTGTGCCAAAAGGAAAAAGGGAACAGGATCTCCTCGCCTTGGGAGCAGAAAACTCCTGTGTCTGCAGGAGCCACCGGTCTGGATGGCTGCGTTTTGACGGCAGTCTCTGGGTTCCATTACTTAAACAAGGGATGCATCTGTCGCCAACCTCTGGCAGGTCACGCGATGCTTCTCGCTGGGGCCGAGAGGGAAGGGAAGCTTGAAGTTAGGGGTCAGAGTTCCTGTCTTAAAAATATCCATTCCTTTTGGTTCAAACACTGAGTAGATAACGTGGATAGTAGCTCCACATCTATTAAATATTAACTCAGGTGAGGTGTTTCAAGTAAATGACTTTTCTACAGTTATTATCAAAATCTTTCTAAACACAAGCTACACACTTACTTGCCTTGCAACACAAAGGATGTGGAACATATCTTAACCTTTCCTAAATAATTTATTGTACTCAGTGTGGGTTGTCATTCAATCTAGAGGCTGTATTTCAGGGTGATAATTCCTGGGACTTGGGGGTTTTTACTTTTTATCTTATTTTCTTATTGCAGTACAACTGCTTCACAGTGTTGGGTTAGCTTCTGCTGTACAACAAAGTGAATCAGCTGTATGTATATATTTGCCCCCTCCCTCCTTAGCCTCTCTCCCCCCATCCCATGCCACCCCTCTAGGCCATCACAAAGCCCGGAGCTGAGCTCCTCATGCTATACAGCAGCCTCCGCTAGCTCTCTAGTTCTCACGTGGTGGTGTATATATGTTAGTGCTACTCTCCCATTTTGTCCCACCCTCCCCTTCCCGCTCTGTGTCCCCATGACCATTCTCTACGTCCACATCTTTATCCCTGCCAGGACTTGTGTTTGCTGTATGTTTTCACTCTGTCTACTTTCCACAGGTAATTCCTTCTTTGAGCAAATATTTCTGGAGCACTATCATGGTTGAGGCAGTGTGGATACAAAGGTATATGCAAAATAATCTCTGCTCTCAGGAACTGCTGAGTTTGGCCAGGGACTGCAGAAACATACATTATGATCTACATTTAATTCAGTGGCACAGGTGGACAAACATGTGATGGGAAGGTCTCACAGAGGAGGGGATATTTAGGTTGGATCTCAAAGGATGAGTAGGTGGTTGATGACAAGAGACCCTAGAAGGCTGTGAAAGTACATTGCATTGATGACCAGAGACCCGTGGAAAGGGCATTCCAGGTACTGAGCCCAGCGTGTGTAGACGGCTGTGAAAGTACCTTGCCCCAATGGGGAAGGCACAGGGTGTCTGCAGGGGCAGGTGTGCCTGAGACTCTGGGAAGTGAGGGACTCTCCCCTACCCCCAGGGCTCTGTTTTGTTTTCCATCTCTGCTGTCACTCTGCCTGACTGTGCCCTCCTCTCCTTCCTACCATTATAGCACTTTGTCTTTTGTTGGCTGTGAAACTAGATACCTGATCTCATCAGAATTGTGTTTAAAGGCAGAACAATCAGCTTCCACAGGGAGGGCTTCCTTTGTGAACGTATTGTAAGGGCTTTGGTGGATCTGTTGGCCATTCAGAGGGTCTTAGCTTTCATTTGCATACTGAATGATGGAGAATGCTAGAAAGGTGACCTTCTGAAAAATGAGGTGTCCCTCTAATTTTTCTCTTATGTCCAAACAGAGACATAAACAGTTAACATGGAACTCACTCATGATGGAGGATGAGTGGACTAGTGTTTCCAAAGCAGTTGGCTGTCCTGCAAAGGGTGCTGTTAGATGCAAGAACATCATTGTTGGAAATTCCAAAAATGATGGATGGTGGCAAATCTCATTAAAAAACTCGCATCAGCTCTCATCCACATTCTTCTGATGATGCACCGACCCTGAGCTTTGATTCTGGGACAACTCCCTGCTCACTGTAGATGTGAGAACTTGATAGGTATCAAAGCATGAGAGAAAATAATGTCATAAAGATAACCAACATCAATAGATCAAGGAGTAAGAATCACCTCCACTCTGTGGGCTGCAGTGAGCAAGCAGCACAAAAAAAGAAATGATTGACATCAGCATATAAACATCTGTCTGATGAGACCTGGCCATGTAGTACAACAGGAAAGATACAACCCATGGCCACAAGAATGAACGTGGGCTTAAAAGTGAAACACTTGGGGGATATCTCCCTGCCAACCCCCAGAGCCTCTGAAGAACCATATTGTCAATTTAGTGACCTTATCCCTGTCTCTTCCTGCTGTACAGCTCTGGAGTCCAGGTTCAAACAAGGTTGAGTATTTGCTTCCTAGCAGGGGCCATTCTTTCTGCAGACCTCTTAAATGGAGTCCAGTTCAGGCAGATTCTGGATGCCCTTCTCCCACCTTCCCCAGCGCTCTCCTGAAGATCCCAGCTTATATTATATTGCTTGCTCAACAGGAGTGGTGTTTCTGCTTGAGCTGGAGCCAAGCATGGAGACCCTATTGAGTCAGAATGTAGCTCAGGATTGTTCTGAAGCTTTCTTCAGAAAACAATCATTTCACTGATACCTACTTTTTATTAGTGGTTTCCAGGTAGTCCTAGTGGTGAAGAATCCACCTGCCAGTGCAGCAGACGCAAGAGATGCAGGTTCGTTTCCTGGGTTGGGAAGATCCCCTGGAGAAGTAATGGCAACCCACTCCAGTTTTCTTGCTTGGAAAATTCCATGGACAGAGGAGCCTGGTAGGCTGCAGTCCATGGAGTTGCAAAGAGTCAGACACAACTGAGTGACTGAGCACAATGACACATACACGAAGCATCGTGCTATGTACCATTAAGGGATTAAAAATAAAAATGTGGGGTTATTTTTAAAGAGGATTTTATAATCCTGTTGGTAAGAAAATACATAAATACAAAGATCGACGTATCAACCCTTGGGCTCTGGTTGAATGGAGATTGGCTTTACCTGTCGAAGCTTGCTAGGAGGGCATGGTCTTATCTTTAATGCAGGAGGAGGCAGTAGGGCCAGGGCACGTGACCTAGGCAATCACACGGCCCTAAACTGAGAAGGGCCCCATGCTTGCTTGACTGCTCTGCAGTTAGCATGTTAAATTCTTCATGATTTTTGAGCAAGGGGTCCCACATTTAACCTTTGCTGTGAGCCCCACAAATTATGTAGTTGGTCCTGAAACAGGGATGTTTGTGACATGGCATGCCTAGGACAGCAAAGTGGTATCTTTGCTGGATACCAAAGCAAAGATGAATGCTTCATAGATCAACTTGGTTGAGCTGAAGAGTCCAGGGATAAGAAGTGTGGGGAAGGGAAGGGTCCCTTGAGGAAAGATTAGATAGTTGGATTTAAATGGTATTATGGGATCTTAATAAAGCTAGTGGATGCAATGAAATTCCAGCAGGAAAATTCTTAAAGGATGATGCCATAAGGGTTTTGCATTCATTATGTCAGCAATTCTGAAAGACCCAGCAGTGGCCACAGGACTAGAAAAGGTCAATCCTCATCCCAATTCCCAAGAAGGGTAGTACCAAAGAATGCACTAACCATCAGACAATGGCACTCATCTCCCATGCTAGTAAAGTCATGCTTAAAATGTTGCATGCTAGCCTTCAGCATTATGCGAACAAGAATTTCCAGATGTCCAAGCTGGGTTTAGAAAAGGAAGAGGAACTAGAGATCAAATTGCCAACATTCGCTGGATTATAGAGAAAACAAGGGAATTTCATAAAAAACATCTATCTGTTTCATCGACTATGCTAAAGCCTTTGACTGTGTAGATCATGACAAACTGTGGAAAGCTCTTAGAGAAGTGGGACTACCAGACCATCTTACCTGTCTCCTGAGAAACCTGTATGTAGGTCAAGAAGCAACAGTTAGAACTCTGTGTGGAACAACTGACTGGTTCAAGATCAAGAAAGGAGTATGACAGGGTTGTCTGCTGTCATCCTATTTGTTTAACCCATATGCTGAACACATCATGAGAAATGCCGGGCTGGATGAGTTACAAGCTGGAATCAAGATAGGCGGGAGAAATATCAACAACCTCAGATATGTGGATGGTACCCCTCTAATGGCAGAAAGTGAAGATGAACTAAAGAGGTTCTTGATGAGGGTGAAGGAGGAGAGTGAAAGAGCCAGCTTAAGACTAAACATTGGAAAAACTAAGATCGTGGCATCTGGCCCCATTACTTCTTGGCAAATAGAAGGGGAAAAGGTGGAAGTAGTGACAGAATTCCTCTTCTTGGGCTCCAAAATCACTGCAGACAATGACTGCAGCCATGAAATCAGAAGATGACTGCTTCTTGGCAGGAAAGTGATAACAAACCTAAACAGTGTGTTGAAAAGCAGAGACATTGCCCTACCAACAAAGGTTGGTATAGTCAAGGTTATGGTTTTCCCAGTGGTCATGTACGGTTGTGAGAGCTGGACCATAAAGAAGGAGAATGCCAAAGAATCAATGCCTTTGAACTGTGGTGCTGGAGAAGACTCCTGAAAGTCTCTTGGACAGCAAGGAGATCAAATCAGTCAATCTTAAGGGAGATCACTGGAAGGACTGACGCTGAAGCTGAAGCTCCAGTATTTTGATCATCTGATGCAAACAGATGACTCATTGGAAAAGTCCCTGATGCTGGGAAAGAATGAGGGCAGGAGAAGAAGAGCGCATCAGAGGATAAGATGGCTGGATGACATCACTGATGCAGTGAATATGAACTTGGGCAAACTCTGGGAGATGGTGAGGGCAGAGAGGCCTGATGTATTGCAGTCCATGGGGTCACAGAGAGTCAGACACGACTGGGGGGGCTGAACAGCAACAACACAGGATTTTAAGAAGGAGTTGCAAACATGACCAACACTGCTGATTTACGCATTTGCACATAACTTATATTAGCCTATGATGTCCCGAGGGACAGACAGGGTAAGAGTAGGCTTGAGTGTGCCATTTTCCTTTTGGGCCCATCAAAGCTGTTGTGTGGGCAGATCCATCCCACCACTCCACTCGTATTTTCACCTCAGTGTTTGGAACAAGGCTCTGCATAGCTTTCCCCAAGAAACATTCATGCCAACAATACAGAAACACCTTAGCCCACCAGCCTTTTGCCTGGAGCAGTTAGGTAGTTCAGAATTCATTCCATTCAACTGATGAAGTATGAGAATCAAATAACCCAGGTTAAATTTTACATTGTGTTCCAAGATGTCTAATTGAGATTGAAATTCATCTGGTTAAATCCAAAATAAACTGACTCCCCTCAAGTCTCCTCCAAGTTCACTCTCAGGTTAGCTTTGGACCATGGTTAATGTTCTGAGGCCAGTCATGAGAGACAGGGAAGGGGGCTTCCCAAGCCTCAAGACTGTGTGATTATTGGGAGTTCAGGGAAGAAGTGAATTGGTTCATTATTCTGAGTAACTTTTTGTGGGGAGCTGTGTGCTGGGAGGAATGCACTTGGCATTGAAGAGCATGAAATGTGAGCAAACCTCTGGTGCCACTGCCTGCATGTCCTCGGGCACGCTTAGTTACCAGCTCGTTTCTCTGTCCCCTTCCTCTGCCATACTGAGATGTTCTGAGGATCGGCTATGAATTGCATGATGTTTTTGGAAAGCAATTTCTCATACAAACTTAAGGTATTTTCATTAACTGAGTCAGATCTTTGAGAGGATTTCATAGAGCCAGGCTAATTTCTCAAAACATGTTAAGTATTGTTAATTGCGTCTGATTCCTTAGCCATGGTTGAAAAAAAAAAATCTGTCACCTTCATTCTCTTTGTCCATTTCCTTCTCTTCCCCTTGCTTTTTCTCCTCACAGCAATTCAACTTACATCTTGGGGAATCTCACAATTAGTCCTAAGTGGTGGTGGCTTATGGGTATCATGCAGCATTTTACAAGGGGAGAGCAAGGCTTAGTGACAGGAATGATTGAAGCTGGCCGACATAGGCTGTTCCATGGCGTTAAGTCTTGCTCTGGTCACTCTTAAATCTGTCCTCTGCCTATATGGGAAATTGCCTGGTGGTGTAAGGGGATTTTTGTAAGTAGCAAGAAAGCGTAAACTGATGGATCTCTTAAATTAACCAGGTCGTTTTCTTATCACATTTTATAGTTAGACATAATTAAAGCCACAGCAAATGCCTAGAAGAGTTCACATGATAGAACCTTCCCAAGTCCTCAGGGGTCCGGTTACAGAGGTGCCATCTTTATTGTCAGGTGGGTCGTTAACTCAGGAAGCATCCAGAAGGTGGAGTGAATCATCTCTGTGAGTGGTGAACGTGGTGAACTGGGCATGTCTCAGGAAGGTGTGATATGCTTGCTGGAAGCCTGTTTAAGGACCTTTATCTTCCCTTCTAATTACTAGCATCAACAGAGATATTTGTTGAGAATTCACAAGAAATGACCACAAATCACAGGAAATTAGCATTAATTGTGATAGTGCATTATATCTATAAAGAAAAAGTAACGGGTTTGGAAAAAAGGTATAAATTGTGAGGAAATATAGGGATAGTGTAAAAATAGGATTCACCATAGCACTTTGCTGAGTGAATTCTTCACCTCTTAGGCAGGTTGCAGTTGCCTCAAAATACTGGCTTCAGTTGGTAGAGGGTGGTGGCCGAACAGATGTTCTTCATGGTGAATGTCCCTTCTAAGAATAACTCCCAAACCCGGGTCTTCTCAGTTGAGTTCACTTTGTTTCCACCCCCCTGCCCCTGTAACTGTGTAGTCACTACTCTGATGGTACAAAGATCTGGGGCTTTTCTTCAAGACTGTTTTATAGAATCCAGTTGTTTTTTTTCTTTTCATTTTCTCATTTGGCAGCTTCCTATCTTCATCTGGGCAAGGGCATTGCTTGTGGTCGTGGGACCCATGGTGGTTTGTGATTGAATGGTTATCTCTCTGCTCATTTGTTTAGTATTCATTTTTTTATTCACCTATAAGCTCAGTGACTGTAGAAACCATATTTGTTATTAGTTTGATTACCTAGAAACTCAGGCTGAATATGGATGTTGTTATCCCTTAGTATTTCCATGTGGGATTTCTTTCTTGGTATTTCTTGGGAAATTTACATGTTTTTCTGAATCATAAATCCCAAGACAAGCCAGTCATAAAATCAGAAAAATCAGAGAAAATAACGTACTTTTGTAAGGATGAACACAGCATAGAGACTGTTCTGGTTCTAAGGAATCCACTGATGTCAAGAGCAGAAAATAGTGATACTTGGAATCAAGTATAAAGGTCAATGGGCTTCCCTGGTGGTAAAGTGGTAAAGAATCCACCTGCAATGCAGGAGCTGCAGGAGACATGGGTTTGATTTCTGGGTGAGGAAGATCCTCTGGAGGAGGGCATGACAACCCACTCCAGTATTCTTGCCTGGAGAATCCCATGGACAGAGGAGCCTGGCAAGCTACAGTCCATAAGGTCGCAAATAGTCGGGCACCACTGAAGGGACTGAGTACACAGCACACATAATGTCAACAACTTAGGGGTAATGGGACAAGGATGTATAAGAAAGAATTGGTCATAATCTAATCAGCCATGCTATTATAAGTGTGGGTTTGTGGCTCTATTTCTGATGGTGAACCCTTCTTAAAAATAAAATACAAACGAATGAGTTTATATGCATAGTATATTTTATGCAAATCCTATGAGTGATGCTCCAAGAAATAATATGTATTAGAAGCAAAATAAGCTCTTAACTTGGCTATTTAGACACATGATTTTGTTAGTGCTTTCTAGGACATCGAAATGTTACATTTATTTGAATACTACCTAATAATGTTTGCTGGCATTTTCCAATGAATATTCTAGGCTCTAACTCTTTGAAGATACTATTAAATTTAATATTTCTTATTTATTAAAACTTTTAAAAACACTCTATAATAATGAGTAAAGTTTTAATGAATATTAGAAGTATTAAAAAATAACATAATTTTAGGAATTTTCAAGAATTCTCAGGAATTCAAAATTCTCATTCCTAAATTCCAACAATCAATATCTGCCATGATTTCGGAAACACAAAGCTACATAGTAAGCCACCTCACAATCCCGTTGCTTAAAATAGCACCAGTTATTATCTGCCACAGTTCTCAGGGTTGAGTAGGATCAGCCAGATGGTTCCTTCTACATCTCCTCATGTTGGCGGGAGCTGCAGTCACCTGGGGGCTGTTGAAACTGGAGCTCATGAGATGACTCACTCACACGGCTGGCAGTTGATGACTGGCAGTCAAGAGCTGAGCTGTGGCTTTTGGCCCTAATCCCACTCTTCTCATCTCAGTGACCTCTTGGTTTGGCTTGAGCTTTTAGAATGTAGGAGCTGGGTTCAGGGAGGGTGTGTCCCAAGATCAAGCTTTCCAAGAAGGAATGAAGAACTGCAAATTCCCTTAAAACCTGGGCCTGAGAGCCCCAGCCTCTCACATATGCTGCCTCCTGTTAGCTGAAGCAGTCACAGAGCTATGCCACATTCAAGGGGAGGAAACATAAACTCTTAGCTCCTGATGGGAGGAAGGACATAGATGTACAGGGCAGACGATAGCCCACAGGCTCCTCTGTCCATGGGATTCTCCAGGCAAGAATGCTGGAGTGGGTTGTCATTCCCCTCCAGGGGATCTTCCGGACCCAGGGATTGAACCTGGGTCTCCTGCATTGCAGGCAGACCTTTACTGTCTTGTCTCTGCTCTCTGTCTGCAGAGGCTGGAACATCCAAAATGACTTCTTGACTCGCATGCTGAGGTTGCCCTGAGTAAGGCTTGAGTGAACCGGGTCCTTGGCTCTCTCTCTCCGTTGGCTCCTCTGTTCTCTCTGTGGAGTCTCAGGTCCTTTCCTTCTCTACGTGATCTCTCCACCAGTGTAGCTGGGCTTCTTATTAATACGGTGGCTCAGGACTCCCAAATTAATAGTTTGCTGTGGGTGTTCATTGAGTGTACGAATGAGTGACTAAAAGATGATGCCCTATCACTAGTTCATTCACTTCCAAACCTAATTTTGGACGAACAGGATCTTTCCCTGAGGGGAGCCTGGCTTCAGTCTATCTACACTGTCCATCTCAATGCCCCTGGCATCTGGCTAGACCTGCAGTCCTGGGACCTGCCCATGGAGACCTGGGGCCCTTCTCTTGATTTCCAGCCCTGACAAATTAAGTTAGTTAGTTAGTTAGTTCAGTCTCTCAGCCATGTCCAACTCTTTGTGACCCCATGGGCTGCAGCACACCAGGCCTCCCTGTCCATCACCAACTCCCGGAGTTTACTCAAACTCACGTCCGTTGAGTCAGTGATGTCTTCCAATCACCTCATCCTCTGTCGTCCCCTTCTGCTCTCACCTTCAATCTTTCCCAGCATCAGAGTCTTCTCCAATGAGTCAGTTCTTTGCATCAGGTGGCCAAAGTGTTGGAGTTTCAGCTTCAACATCAGTCCTTCCAATGAATATTTAGGACTGGTTTCCTTTAGGATGGAGTGGTTGGATCTCCTTGCGGTCCAAGGGACTCTCAGGAGTCTTCTCCAACACTACAGTTCAAAAGCATCAATTTTTCGGCATTCAGCTTTCTTCATAGTCCAACTCTCATATTCACACATAACTACTGGAAAAACCATAGCTTTGACTAGACGGATTTACTCATATATTTCTGGAAATCACTTATCTCTTTCCTCTACTCCTGAACCATTTTTATTAAAGCCCATTTTTGATTCCTTTAGATTTTTGTGAATTGTCAGGACCTCTGAAATCTCCTCTAGTAGTTTAATCACAAACTGTTACCTACCTCAGTCTTGTTTCTCATGTCGTAGTTCACCTCTACCCAGGCATTAGCTTCTAAAATCTTATATGTACGCTTCTTAGATCATAAACACACACACACACACACATTGCATAACTTATTTTAATTTTAGATTTTTTACAGTTAAGCGATGCTATTCAATTGAAGGCCATTTGTATGTTTGGAAGAAAATAGCTCAATTAAACTTTATATTAAGGTCTTCCCTGTAGCTCAAAATAGTAAAGAGTTTGCCTGCAATGCAGGAGACTCGGGTTTGATCTCTGGGTCAGGAAGATCCTCTGGAGAAGGGAATGGCAATCCACTCCAGTATTCTTGCCTGGAGAATCCAATCCACTCCAGTATTCTTGCCTGGAGAATCCAATCCACTCCAGTATTCTTGCCTGGAGAATCCCATGGACAGAGGAGACTGGTGGGCTACCATCCATGGGGTTGCAAAGAGTCCGACACGACTGAGCAAATAATGTTAAAGTTTATATTATACACACACATACACATGCAAATACACATACATGTACATGTTCACAATACCCCTAAACTCAGAATTTTTTCTCTTCTCCCAAACTGCTGTCTCCAGAAGGGCCAGCCCTGTGCTTCATTTCTGACTTTGAACCTTGGCTCTAATGAAGCTTCTCTGCTGTGTTTAAGCTTTGGCTGGTCTCCTATAGATCCAGAGCCAATTCAAGATATGGATTTGCTCACTGGGACATGAAATCCCAAGGGATGAACTGGTATCACCCACATGATTTCAGTTGTAATAAAAATCTTTATCATGCAAAGGGCTTGGTTCCTGGACTCTCTTTGACTTTCAAAAATATTTTTGCAAGCTTAAATAATGTCAACAAATCCTGAATGGAGGAGACTGTTCAAAAATTATAACCAAGCAATAACGATGACATTAAGCAGGAAAATGCAGATGAGCATCAGTTTTCTTTTATCTCTTCCAGTAAAATCCTTTTAAGAGAAATTTGGAGTTGTGTTACCCTGGAAAACATAGCTGCTTATACGGAGAGATGAGGTCATGTTTTTCTATTGCACTGAGGAAACTCAATTATTAGAAATTCCAGACTTTCTAGGGGACTCTGACTCATGTTTTGAGACCACATTTTATTCAGCAAACCATAACATTCACATGACCATCTCTCTCTCCGCCGAGGCATCCGGCACCACATTCTGCTTGCAAATGTTTAAGCATTTTTCTTAGAGTAGAATTCTGTGTGAGTCCCTGCCTTATTTCTTTTACCTCCCACCCACATCGTCTGCCTCACAGATGGAGGCAGAAAGTGCACATTAATATTCTTTACTCCCCCAATTGGTGGGTGGCAGAATAAAGTCACAGTCTCTAGTGAAGGACTGAAAGTTTTGATCACCACTTTGGTTCTTCCTTGTGCTCGCTGACCTAAGTCTCCTTATCCCCATCCCCTCCCTCCAAATCTCAGCTCCAACAGGCTTTTGAGTGAACCCTGGGCACTGATTCATCTCTCTGAGAGGTTACCTCATTCATTTATTTGGTCATCTGTTTAACAAATATATGGTGAGTATCTCCTGATGTCTGACACAGGAAATAGAGCAGTGAACAGAACAGATAAAATCTCTGTCCTCCTGCAATTAACATCAGGGGGAATTCACACTGCAAGCATGATATGTAATTATAATATATAATTTGTCATGGGCCTGCCAGGCTCCTCTGTCCATGGAATTCTCCAGGCAAGAATACTAGAGTGGGTACCATTCCCTTCTGCAGGGGATCTTCCCAACCTACGGGTCAGACCTGGGTCTCCTACACTGCAGGCAGATTCTTTACTATCTGAGCTACCAGGGAAGCCTGGTAGCATCAATAACTGGTTGGGAATGAGGGCGATGAGAAAAGTACAACAGGAAATAGGAAATGGAGCATTAGAAGCAAGGGTTGCAATTTTACTTTAATTTTTTTCAACTTTATTTGAGGTATAATTGTATACATTTATAGTGTACAGCATGATAATTTGAGATACATGGTGGAGTGATTATTAAGATCAAGATAATTGACATATTCATCACTTCACATAGTTACCTTTTTAAAAAAATTTTTGGTTATATGAATGCTTAAGTTCTACATTCAGCTACTTTCAAGTATACAATACTGTATTATTAACCATAGTCACCATTCAGTCTATTAGAATCTCAGCACTTACTCTTCATAAAACTGAAAGTTTGTATGCTTTGACCAAAGTCTCCCCATTTTTCCTTCATACCAGTCCCTGGGAAGCCACCATTTTATTTTCTGTTTTTCTGAAATTGGCTTTTGAAAGAATAGATTCCACATATAAACATCATACAGTATTTATTTTCCTCTGTCTGACTTACTTCACTTAGCATATGCCCTCCAGGTCCATCCATGTTGTTACAAATGGTGGTGTTTTCTTCTTTTTTTATGGTTGAGTAATATGCCATCAGCTATATATATGTGGGGTTCCATACAAGTTTTACAATAATTTTTTTCTATTTTTTGTCAAAAATATTGGAATTTTGACAGGGATTACATTGAATCTCTAGGTCACTTTGGATAGTGTGGACTTCCCACAATATTAATTCTTCCATTTCAAGAAGATGGGGTGTCTTCTCATGTGTTTGTGTCTTCTTCAATTTCTTTCATTAGTGTCTTACAGTTTTCAATGCACAGGTCTTTCATGTCCTTGGTTAAATTTATTACTAAATATTTTATTGTCTTTGATGCTATTGTAAATTGGATTGCTTCTTAATTTCTGTTTGATATAGTTCATTAGTTATATATCCATTCATTATATATTTATATATATATGATTATATCATATATATGTGTGATTCAGCCTTCGTAAGTTGTATGTTTCTAGGAATTATTAATTTCTTTGAATTTATTTAATTTGTTGGCATATAATTGTTTGTAATAGTCTTTCTGGTTCCTCCAATTTCTGAAGTATCAGTTGTAATGTCTCTTCTTTGTAGAATAATTTTATTAATTTGAGTCATCTCTCTTTTTTCTTAGTCTAGTTAAAGGTTTGTCAATGTTGTTTATCTTCTTAAACAAGCAGCTCTGGGTTTGTTGATCAAAAGACTGTGTTTCTAGTCTCCACTGAATTTATTTCTGCACTAATATTTCTTGTTTCCCAGAACCCCCTAACTCACTGCCTCTGGGCCCCTGGTTGTGTCCTTGTCACACTCATTCACTGTGGACCTAATCCCTAGTTCAGCATCTTCTGTTCCACCCAACCCCTGTGCTGATTCTCGGCAACCTCAGCCTCTGGGTGGATGGTCTATACCACGTTCTGGCCTCTTAGTTTCTGCGCTTTCTCCTCTGCAGTGCTTGTCTTTTTTCTACACTGGTTATCCACCCACTCCCATGGCCACATTTTAGACTTTTGCACCAATGTAACTTTTACAATTCCCTTAATATCTGAAATGCTAATGCCCATGCTCCTACAACAGGCTTTTTATTCTTTTAGTTAACTATTTGAGAAATCCCCACTATAATCATTCTTTGGCCTTATTGTAGTCAATTGAACACCCTAATTTCTCACTGTTCATTAATTCTCCCTAAGCTTTCTTCATTTTTTTTTTCCTTTTTGTCCAGCTTAGGTTCCGTGTTGTTGTTGTTCAGTTGCTAGGTCATGTCTGACTCTTTGCAACCCCATGAACTGCAGCACACCAGGCTCCTCTGTCGTCCACTGTCTCCTGGAGTTTGCTCAAATTCATGTCCATCGAGTCAGTGGTCCGTGCTCAATCAGTATTATTGTCTTGCAGATGTCTCTTCTTTTTGGCTATGATGCTCTCTTTTCAGGACTCATCATTTAAAGCACTTTACCACCACCAGTGCTTACACGCTAAGTCACTTCAGTCTGACTCTGTGACGCCATGGACTGTAGCCCGCCAGGCTCCTCTGTCCGTGAGAATTCTCCAGGAAAGAATACTGGAATAAGTTGCCATTCCCTTTTCCAGGGTATCTTCCCAACCCAGGGATCGAACCCGGGTCTCCCACATTGTGGGCAGATTCTTTACCGTCTGAGCCACCAGAGAGCTTTCCAAATTATCCACGCCTGGGCCCCTGAGGTGAGTTGAACCAGTGTCTGGAGGAGGAGCCCAGGTATCGGTATTTGTTAAAAAGCTCCCTGGTTGCTCTAATATCCAGTCAAGGCTGAGAACTGCTGC
The DNA here is from genome assembly GCF_054371585.1 of Giraffa tippelskirchi. Classification (NCBI taxonomy): domain Eukaryota; kingdom Metazoa; phylum Chordata; class Mammalia; order Artiodactyla; family Giraffidae; genus Giraffa; species Giraffa tippelskirchi. Next base: position 155,908,831 of record NC_137283.1, on the reverse strand, counting down.
CTGGATGAACCCAGCTGTGTGTCTTGTTCTGCTTGTGTCTGAGCTGTTGAGCCTCCTCAGAGGAAACCACAACTGAGAAGACTGAATTCCTCTTACATTCTTGATCTCAGACCTTGGGAGGGTGTGCAGTACTCCCTGGACATCTGGTCACATATCTCTGTGAGCTCCCTGTGGCCCCCTCTGAGAGGACTGTTTTATCCTTTTTCTTTCTTCTCAAATCTTCTTTCCTCCTCTGTCCAGTCACACTTAGCTGGTGAATTTACCTCATCCTTCACTGGAAAAGTGGAAACCATCCAATGGGGACCCCCCAGTCTCCTCATTATCCCCCTTCCACCTGCTGGGTGTGGTCACTTTAATTCATACTTATAGCCCGTTTGTTTTCTTCTTATTGTCTCTCTTCCATGAGACTGTGAACTCTGAGGGGTCATGTTGGTTATTTACTGGTGTAGAGACGCAGCACAGGGCCCAGAGCCTATCAAGCAGGAAGGAGACACTCGAATATTTGCTGCATGAATAAACAAGGCAAATCTTGATGACACGCATTAATACAAAGGTGTAGATCATACTTGCAGCTGTTTTTGTGGCTGGACAGAGGTTAGACATCATTCCAGCAGTCTCCCTTTGCCCAGACTGAAGCAGGTCACATGACCCTCATGACCACGCAGAGGTGGGCCCAGAACTCATATGTAGCCCAGCCTGTATGGTCAGCCACAACGAGTGTTTGAGCCAGACTCCATTTGCCCATTGATATTTGGCTTTGGGACACAGGGTCTTGATTTTTGGGCAGAAGATGGTGATGTTGGGTTCAGGCCAGTATCCCAACTGGCTTGTATTTCCTCAGCACCGACTGATAGAGGTGGGAATGGCTTCAGGAAGGAGTTGCTGTGGAACAAGGCCAGCCTGCAGAGCACAGCACTGAATTGTTCTCACTGGTGCATTCGATACTTTTGTTTTGAGAAAAACCTCTCATTTAAAGCACTTTGCTAAAAATAAAGTTTCTAAGATACTGAGTGACTTTACGGAAGAAATACCTGTGAGGACTTACACTGTGCTTGTCAGTGTATAATCACAGACATTTTGACAAAGGTACCATTTAAGCAAGAAATAATAGAAAGAGAAACAAAGATATCTTCTTCTTCTACATTAAATTGGCAAAAAAAAATAAATCCCAGATTAACTCAAGCAAAGATTATTCCAAAAAAGAGTGCTTTTCTGATGTGATTTGGCCAACATCTGACAATCCCCAGATGTAGACTCGCTGTGTAGTGATGGCTTTTGTCACAAACTTGAAAAACTTAAATGGAGGAGTGCTCAGTCTTTAAAAGTATAGGGGTCCTTCCTGCATGCATTAAACATCAGAGAGGACTGTTATGAAATAGCAGTTCTGTTTATCCAATTCCAATATCCAGTTCCTCATGGTGGTCAAACTATGGCCCTTTTAGGGTAACCAACCATCCCAGTTTCCCTGACATTGATGGGTTTCATGGAATGCAGGACTTTTGGTGCCAAGTTGAGAGAGTTCTGGAAAAGCTCAAGTGGTTAGTCACCCTAAACACTGGTAAATGTTGGAAAATGGCTCTTTTGTCTCCATCATAAGAAAATCCTTTCTTTAGTTCTGTCCATAGGAAAAGGAGCCATGAATCCAGACTCTGCTCTCTAACCTGCTCAGTATTCATCAGACCTCCTTTGGAGGCGAAATCAGTTGCAGATACTCTGGCTCTGAAACAGTGTTTAATGTCCTAGTACCTCAAAAGTGAGAGTGAAAGTGTGAGTCACTCAGTCACCTCAGACTGTTTGTGATCCCGTGGACTGTAGTCCACCAGGTTCCTCTGTCCATGGGATTTCCCAGGCAAGAATCCTGGAGTGGGTTGCCATTCCTTCTTCAGGGGATATTCCTGACCCAGGGCCTGAACCTGGGTCTCCTGCATTGCAGGCAGATTTTTTTTTACCATCTGAATTATCAGGTTTCAGGGACCACCTAAAAGCCTCAGCTACTCTTTTAGCTCTTATCCTGGATTTTCTATAGACCTGGACCCATGTAGGGCCTTTCCCTAAGGGAACTATTACTGCAATTTTATATGGTCCAAATTATTGTAACCCACTCTTCCCATCACTACCTAACCAGCTTAGAGTTAGAAGACCAGTAATCCAGGTTGGTTAGCCACTATCAATGTGATGATGGGGAAGTCACCTGAATGCTCTGGTTCTTCATTTCCACCTTTGTAGATGAAGGTGTGGTATTTCCCACATTTTAAGTGCAGCCTATAATATCTGGGGAGTCCAAGATTCTCTTTGAGAATGGATAGTAAATAGGATAAAAAAAATTCTCCCATAAATATCTCCAAAATCCATATTATAAAATTAGATTGTCAAGTTCCTGTCTATTCATCTTTTCATACTTGCTTGCCACATCCTGGCATTGGGAATAGTTGTCAAAATAAATCAAAATCTCACTGTTTGAAACAGGCATTAGTGATATTAGATGAGAAGAATTTTCCAGACAGTTTTGAACTCTTGCTATGATATGATTTATGCTGAAGTGTTTGGAAAGTTGGCCTGAAGTTTGGCAAATGATCACAAATTGTCTGGAATTATTTAGCTCTGTATGATTGTTTAATTTTTATGAGTGTGTGCATTGTTTCTTCAATCAAATTGTAAGATTATTGGGGCCATTAAGCATGGGTTATGGTTCCAGAAATTCTCCACAGTGCTTAGGACAGATCTCTGCACACACTGAGTGGGAAGAAGGCTGGGTATATAGTCATTGAGCGAAAGCATTGTATTTCTCCAAGTATTGGCATTTGTGTTGGTTGGTGGATGGCTAGTCAGCAGAGTGGCCTTGGAGAGTGAATTATGTGTGGAAATAGCTCTAGGTTATGTGAAGAACATCCATTCATTCATTAGGCTGTAATTAACCCTACAGGTTCCCACTGTGGTGTTAACATTGAATAAAAACAGAGACGAGATAAAAAGCTCTTTCATGTTGACACAAACTTGAATAGGCCAGCTATTAACCACTGATGTGGAGCTCTGTTTTGTCAAGATAATTTCATGCCTCACTTTGAGGTGAATCTAATATTGGGAATATTTCCTCTACTGCACAGCTTGTAAACCCACCTCAGGGTATTATGGCACCACACTAAGATAAGCTGTGGGAGAAAAATCAGAGTCATCATTTTTCTTATTTTTAAATATAAAATTGAACAGATCTTGTGACAGTTAGTTCTGATTAAAACTTCCAACCTTTCTAGTCTTATATTTCTCATTTTTTTAAGTGGAAAGGATTCTAATTGTGGCTATGGAGAGCTGATATATTTGTGTATATTATGTCATAGAAGTGCACAGTGTAATTATTATTATTATCAATAAATCTTCTCATCAACAAATCTTAAAACAGTGGAGTCCTTGCATTCCCTTTTAGCAGAGAAATTGTACATTCTGTATGAATGGAGACTACTATGAATCATTTTGACCTACTATGCCAGGGATGGAAATAGGTTTTTTCTTGACTGTCACCTCTGATCTATTGGCAGCAATTGACAGGAGCACCAAGGTAAGGATTATGAAGCTCCCTCTAGACCAGGAGTCAGCAAACTTTTTTTTTGTAAATGACCATAGTAAATATTTTAGGCTTTTTGGACCATATGGTTTCTGCTGCAACTATTCAACTCTGCCATTGTAGCATAAAGATGATAAGTAAACTCAAGGGCATGGCTATGTTCCAAAAAACTTTATTTACAAAAATGGGTGGCAATGAGATTTGGCTCATGGTCCGTAGTTTGTCATCTCCTGCTCCAGACTCAGAAAAGGTAATGGCCGATTAGCTTTGTCTGCTGGGGTGTGAGAGTAAGAAGTAGCGTCATGGATACCCTTCCTTTCTTCTCTTTGAGTGTCCACAGCATTCAGTGTAAAAGAGTTCTGATCACAACTCTGGCTATTGATTAGCATGCATAACTTAGATAGATCAATAGAAGTTTTAGATGAGAATTAGCCAGTTGTGCTCTACATAAATTAATACAGTCTGTAATCACTTACAGTTCTAAAATCCCCAGAGTTCTGGAAATCCAGTTTTCTGTTTCAAGTGGCAAAATTTGAGCTGTCTCATTTGGCAGTCAAACCTGGCTAGAGTGGACATAAGGCTCTTTATAGTCTGTATTTATCTTGCTTAATGTGGCAACTGATACGTCTTGTTGTTTGATCACAGACTGCCTTCCTAGACTCTGCTGGGAGGATTATATACTGAAAGGTATATGTACCAAATCACCTTTCTGAAATCCAGAAATTTCTAAGAAAACCATTTGACATGGAGGATTTCTGATGAGGGATTGTGGACTTATAAGCACAAACTACTCCTTTTTCTTTTGTGGAAGGAAGAACATCTTCAATATATGCATAATGATAAATTAGTCTAATCAAGCCATTTGACCAATTGCTAGTTAAAATAGTGTAATCAGCTTAATCACCTGTGTTAATGAAGAGTTAAGCTTCTGATTTTAAACCCAGTAAAGCCAGGAAAATAAACATTAATCTTTCCCATAATGACCTTTTCTCTACTCCTTTTATGTAAATACATTTTGACAGTGCTGTTTGGCACATCTATCCATACAAAATGGTGCAGATCTTTTTGGTCAGTAATTGGCTTCTCCAGTCTTGCGTTACCTTTGCAGGTGCAAACAAGTGTGGTATACTGCAGTGAAGGTCAAGGGGATGCATGAGCATTGAACTGAGTCAGATCTCAGGACTCATCAGAACCAGAAGTTAGAAGGCTTGGACCTCACTCTTGCCCTTCCACTAGGCGTGCCACTAAGCTTATCCATAAAATGGGGCTATTGGCACAAGGGTGGAATTGCACATCTCTCATTGTCTTTATATATTTGCCATGTTTTATCTTCTTTTATTCCAGCATTTACTAGTTTTCACTTTACACTGGACAACAATTTCTTTGAGTGTAAGAAAACCCTTGTATCTTCAGTCTTTATCACAGAGGTCAGTATGTTTGTTGACCAACTGAATGCTCATAGATTCAAGGACTTAAAACTAATTAGGAATGCCAATACCATCTTTTCAAATCTTTCTGTTTTATAGATAAGGAAACTGCTATCTCAAGAAGTTTATTAGATAGTCCCACATACTGGATACTGTTACCCAGCATTTTACTGACATCGTTTTATTAATTCCTACAATAGCTCTGGGAATTAGGTGAACCATCCACAGTTTCACAGATGAGGCAATTGATTGCTAAAAGGTTAAGTAACTTGGTAAGAAGCAGTACAGATTACTCTAGCTGAATCCAGAGTCTATCTTATTTTAGTGTGTAATATTCCATCATATTATAGGATCAGGCCTGCCTCTGATGACTCATAGATGCCTCTAGATCCTACTAGGATATTCTGTTCATTTTGATTCATATCCACTGGAGAATATTAATGAGTAAATGAGTAAACATAATCCTTGCCTCTGACAAAGTTTACAGCCTGGAGGAGATGCATATGTTTATAACCTAGGTTATTTTGATATCTTCTCCCCCTGTCTCCTTGTACAGCTTTCTATAAGATATAATTAACAAATAAAATTGTAATATATTTAAAGTGTACAGTGTGATAATTTGATATACACAGTGAAATAACTACCACAGTCAAGTTGATTAATTAACATATCTATCACCTCACGTCTGTTGTTCAGTCACTCAGTCGTGTCCGACTCTTTGTGACCCCATGGACTGCAGCACACCAGGCTCCCCTGTCCTTCACTATCTGCCGGAGTTTGCTCAAATTCATGTCCGTTGAGTCAGTGACATTATCTAACCATCTGTCTCATCCTCACTCTCTAGGTTTGTCATGACTTTCCTTCCAAGGACTCACGTCACATACTTTTCTTTTTTTTGGTGAAGTCTCCTAGCACCTTTCACGTGTATGATACAGGATTATTAGCTATAGTCACTACGCTGTACATTAGATCCTCAGAACTTACTATTCTTCCAGCCAAAAGCCTGTATCCTTTGACCAGCATCTTGCTATTTGCCTATCTCAGGTCCCTGGCAACCACCATCCTTCTGTTTTTATGAGTTCAGTCTTTTTTTAAGATTCCACAAAGAAGTGATGTCATATACAGTATTTGTCTTTCTCTCTCTGGCTTATTTCACTTACCATAATGCCCTCCAGGGTCATCCATGGCAGAATTTTCTTCCTTTATGGCTGAATAATATTTCAGCGGGCTTCTCTGATGGCTCAGTGATAAGGAATCTGCCAATACAGGAAAGCGGGGGTTCAGTCCCTGGGTTGGGAAGATCTTCTGGAGAAGGAAATTGCAACCCACTCCAGTATTCTTGCCTGGAAAATCCCATGGACAGAGGAGCCTGTTGGAGCTACAGACCATGGGGTGGCAAAAGAGTTGGACATGACTGAGTGACTGAGCACTCATGTATACTCTATGTTATACCTTATATATGTATTTATATAAAAAAATGTTTCTTTATCCAATCATCTGTGATGAATGGTTAGGTTGTTTTGGTGTCTTTTCTGTTGTGAAAAATGATGCAGTGAACATGGGACTGCAGATATCTCTTTGAGATAATTACTTCATTTCCTTTGAATATATATCCAAAAGTAGGATTGTTCTATGTTTAATTTTTTGAGGAGCTTTCACACTGTTTTCTGAAATGGCTGTACCAATATATATTCCCATCAGCAGTGTGTAAGGGTTCCGTTTTCTCTACATGCTCACCAACACAACAGTATCTCTTATCTTTTTAATAATAGTCATTTTAATAGATGTGAGGTTATATGTCATTGTGGTTTTGATTTGTATTTCCTTATTGGTTAGTGATGTTGAGCATCTTTTCATGTACATATTGGCCATTCATATATCTTCTTTGCAAAAAGGTCTGTTCAGGTCCCTTGTCCATTTTTAATTTTTCTATTGAGTTGTAAGAGTCCCTTATATATTTTAGATATTAACCTCTTACTATATATGGTTTGCACATATTTTCTCACATTCTGGAGATTGTTTCTTCATTTTGTTGATTTTTTTCCTTTGTTGTGCAGAAAAATTTTAAGTTAGATATAGTCTCACTTGTTTAATTTTGCTTTTGTTGCTTGTGCTTTTGTTGTCAGATCCAAAAATGATTGCCAAGACTGGTGTCAAGGAAGCTTTTCCTCTATGTTTTCTTCTAGGAATTTAATGTTTTCATGTCTTACAGTTAAGCCTTTAATACATTTTTAGTTCACTTTTGATACGGTGTAAGGTTCCATTTCATTCTTTTGCCTGTGAATATCCAGTTTTCTAAACACCACTTAAGGGAGAGATTATCCTTTCTCCATTGTGTATTCTTGGTGACTTTGCTGAAAATTAGTTGACCATACATATGTGGGTTTATTTATGGGCTTTTCATTATGTTCCATTGATCTGTTGTCATGCAGATACCACACTATTTTGGTTACTGTAGCTTTGTAATATAGTTTGAAATCAGGACATGTGGAGTCTCCAGTTTTGCTCTTCTTGCTCAAGATTACTTTAGCTATTCTGGGTTTCTTTTGTGGTTTCATATGAATTGTAGATTTTTTCTATTTCTGTGAAAAATTCCATTCGAAGTATGATAGGGACAGCATTAAATCTGTAATTCACTTTGGTTTGCCATAACTTTTTAACCAGTATATTTGCTTTTTCCCTCATCCACTTATAGCCTTTACTCTGCACAGCACCATAGTAATTCTGTTGATTTGTAAGAAGATCGAGTCCTTTCTCTGTTCTAAGCCCTCCAATGACTAAACTTAGTATAAAAGCCAGAGTCCTTTCAATGACCAATAAAGCCGTTTGCAGTCTGGCTGCTATTATTTCTCTGACATAAACTATTACCTCTCTCCCCTTGCTCCTCCCATCCCAACTGTATTGGTCTTTCTGCTCCACCTTGAACATGTCAGGCACATTCCTATCTCAGGACCTTTGTATTTGCTATTCTTCAGGCTTGGAAGACTCTTAGATACCCTTGCATGGTTTTCTCCTTTATCTTCTTTAGTGAGATTTTCCACTGTTCATCCTATCAAAACTTGCAATCTCTTCTACTCTTTGTATGCTTGCACATAATAGACACTCAAATATTTGCTGGATATTGAATAAAATACATTATTTGAAATGTAACTGGAACTTTGAAAATGTCTAACTGAAGTGTTATAGAAACCCAGGAATCCTTTCTTCTTAAGCACACAGGATTTGTAATTCCTCTATTTGCTGAGGGTCAAATTTCTCATCAATCATGAAAAGAAAGATTGGGTTCAGCCACACAGAAATACAAATACATTATACTGGAATTAACCAAAAAATCTATTCTTTAAAATAGTTGTAGGACTGGAAGCAATCTGGTTATCAAGATACAAGAAACCAGTAAAATAATGGGCTATCTGGTGAATGGAAAATGATGCAATTAAATAAAAATATTTGTCTTGGAAAAAATAATGACACTTGGATTTATGTTATTTTATATTATTAAGAAAACTTAAAAAATCAAGTTGTTTATTAGTATAAAAGGATTCCATTTTTGTATGTGTATTTCAAGTAAAGTTTAAGATTATTTTTGTGAGTTTTTTAAAAAAATTTCTATGATCTTTTCACCTATTTTGTTCCATGGAATCTCATAAAGTCTATGAATTTCTTCTTAATGTCTTTAATTTCATAAAAATAGGATAACAAAAGGAACATTATATTTAAATGTACTTCTAAAGATGTTGAAAGACAAAATTTTGATGTAACTATATATGTGTTTTTAATTATCACTCTGAATAATAAGACACTTACATACAGCCATGCTAAAGTTAAATTTTACTTTCTAGTGACAAGTCAGTGTGAAAGCTGTGATAGCTTAGCTTAAATAAGAACATTACATTGTGGGATGGTCTTTACCAAGGCAACACTCATTCATGTTGAACATCCAGTCAATTTTGATTTCTTTGTGATCACTAAAAGTAGTGGAAATCTAAATGTGCAAAGGTCTGCGTTTGTAAGTGGAACAAATTATTTCCATAGCATGCTTTAGAAGATGACAATAGACTCTCCCAAGGAACACAAGAATTCTTCAAACCTTTTTCTCTTTCTAGATCTTTGATTTTTTAAAATGTTATTTAGATTTTTAAAAACTGTAGTATAATCTATATATAGTGAAAAGCACAGATCTTAAGGTAGAGTTCAATGAGCTTTGAGTAGTACCTAATCCTGTTTCCTCCCACCTCAAACATTTTTGGATTTTTGAATGTGAAACTATAGCTTACTTTTTGCTTATTTCAGAACTTTATACAAATAGAGTAATGTAGTATGTACTTTTTTGTATTTGCCTTCTTTTGCTTAGTTTATTGTCTTTGATCAATATCTAATTGTATATATTAGTTGTTCATTCATTTTTATTGCCAAGTAGTATTTTATTATAAACAACTAGTTTATCCATTCTTTGTCAATGGAATTTTTGGTTGTTTCCAGTTCTTGACTATTATGCATAAAGCTGCTATTATCTTTCTTATATGTCTTTTTTGTGGAAATATATTTTATTTTCACTTGGGTAAATATCTAGGAATGTAATTTCTGGGTCACAGGATAAATTTAAGTTTATATTAAAAACTGCCAGTTTGGCAACTTCTGTGTTATTTTTTTTTCTTGCTCTCATTTTTGTTCTTCAGTCTTGCTAAGGGTTAATCAATTTTACTAATATTTTTAAGGAAAAAACCTTTTTACTATGTTAACTTTCTTTATTATTTGTCTGTTTTTCATTTTGCTCTGATCTTTATGATTTTTTCCTCCTACTTCAGGTTTAAATTATTCATTGCCTTCTAGCTGCTTAAGGTGAAAATCTAGGTAATGAATTTTAAACCTTTCTTCATTTATCATATAAATATTTAAAGCTAAGATTTTTCCTCTAAGCACTGCTTTAGTTACATCTCATTCATTTTGATATGTTAGATATATGTTATTGTTCAATTTAAAATATTTTCTAATTTCCCTTGTGATTTCCTCTTCAATAGGTTGTTTGAAAGTATGATACATTATTTCCAAATATTTGGGAAATTTCTAGATTTTTAAAATTGATTTCAAATTAATTATAGTATAGTCAGAGAACATACTTTGTATGATTTCAGTCCTTTGAAAAGTATTGATATTTGTCTTTCCTATTTATTCTGTTTTTGCTCTCTTACTTGCTTGAAAAGACCCTGATGCTGGGAAAGATTGAGGGCGGGAGGAGAAGGGAACGACAGAGGATGAGATGGTTGGATAGCGTCACCGACTCAATGGACATGAGTTTGGGTAGACTCCAGGCATTGGTGATGGACAGGGAGGCCTGGCGTGTTGCGGTTCAAGGGGTCGCAAAGAGTCGGTCACAACTGAGCAACTGAACTGAACTTGCTTTTTTAAGGTTAATCTAAATTTTTATGTATCATTTAATCTCTTCTATCACTTTTCAGCTATATCATTGTAATCAGTTTCCTATTACGTCTATAACAAATTACCATAAACCCAGTGACTTGAAACAATACATATTTATTATTTTATAGTGCTAGAGATCAGAAGTCTAAAATGAGTCTCACTGGGCAAAAATCAAGGTGTCAGCAGGACAGCTGCATTTCTTCTGCAGACTTGAGGGGAGAATCCATTTCTCTGCTTTTTCATCTTTTTGTGGCTGCCTATATTCTTTGGCTCATTGCCTCCTTCATTCTTCAAAACCAACAATTATACCACTTGGACCTCTGATTCCATGATCAGAGGTCACATGTCATTTAGTGACAGGCCTAATAATATAATTTCAAAGTATTGATGAATATAAATGATGTGCTAATTCATCTTCAGTAGCTGTAATGTGATTCTTATTGATGATAAGGCCACCAGCATTGCTCATATTACTGTGGTTTGTAATTTCTGTTTTACCTGGGTTCAGGTTCACTGATCTTTTCTTCTTCAGTGTTTAATCAGCTGTTAAGGCTATTCAGTGAAATTTAATTTCAGATATTGTATTTTTCAGTTTTAGAAATACTAGTTTTTTTTTTTTAATTTTCCTTTTCTGTTAAGATAACCTGCCTGTTGCTACTACTGTGGTTCATTGCCTACTTTGATGGTTAAAGAAAATGTAAAATTCCAGTGAGGATATAAAGATGTATTTTATTCCCATCCAGATTGGGTCAGTTGTATCCCAACATATTAATACTGGTTACCTTTGGGTGATGACTATGGCACATTCTTATTCTTTGCTCTTTTCTGTTTTTTAAATATTTTTCCAGTGAGCATGTATTATTTTGTAATTGTAAAGACTATAGACAGCTTAAATATATTAACATTTAAGTGGCATGTACATAAATGTAATATTCTTTTCTACAATATTATGTATTTTTTAAAAAACGTGTTGTATAATGTTGAATTCATTATATTCCTGTTAAGGTAAAATGATTAAACAGACAAGTCAAAATGATGTTAAGTTTTATTGAGGATGGAAAACAGAAAAAAGCAATATCATTATCATATCAATATTTATTATAACTATTCTCTCAGTTTTAACATTTTATATTCTATAAATAAATCTATTTCATATATAGAAAAACAATTATTTTTTAAAATGATAATTTATATGAATAGTGTAATTATAAGTACTTTATGATATATTTGTGCCTTATTAGTTTAAAACATTTTATTTTTCAGTGTTGGAATTCATTAATAATTATGTCTTGTCATTGAGAGAAGATAGTTTTTTGATTGTTCATTATAGTTTACTACATATATCTAGCTAGCTTATTTAAAGGCAGTTACTTCATGAAAATAGTTTAAGCTTTTGAGAAGTAAGTATTTTTTCCTTCAGAATATTTATTAAATCACTATTATGCAGTGTATTATTAAGATCATAAGCCATTAATTATTAGCTTCCAAATTATCACGTTAAGCAATCATTATTTAATATGAAATAATCCTGCTTTCCTTTTGCTGTGTTTGTAATTCTGTTAGTCCTGAGCAGTATCATAGATAGAAGAGACACTTGAGGAGGCAGAGTTTTTAGATAAACAGCAAACTCCATTTAAAAGATGACCTACTTAAAAATTTAAAAGCCACAAGACAGGTAAGTGTTAAAGGAACCACCCAACAGCCTTTCAAGAAAAGCACAAAATCTTTTCTCTCAAGTTGAGCCCTGTTACAACCTGGGCCCTGGGGCAGCTTGCATTCCCCAAACATCACCTTACATAGGGCAAAAGGCGATCATCCTCTGGATATCGGGTTTCATCCTCTGGATATCGGTTTCCGGAGTGGCTTAGATGGTAAAGAATCTGCCTGCAATGCCGGAGACCTGGGTTCTACCCCTGGGTTGGGAAGATCCCCTGGAGACGGGAATGGCTGCCCACTCCAGTATTCTTGCCTGGAGAATTCCATGGACAGAGGCTGTACAGTCCATGGAGTCGCAAAGAGTCGGACCCGACTGAGTGACTAACACTTTCACTTGTTCCTCTGGCTCTCCCCTCCTGTAGGTGACTGCCCCGTTCTGGGTAGCAGTGTTTCATGCTGCGTGTACATGTAAGTGATGCAGTCGCTGCCCAGGCCCTCGGTGCGTTTCTCGTACAGTCTGGCATACACAGTCATTTCCTGGTGTGGAAGCAGCACTCCATCTTCAGCCTGGTCTCTGTGATTTGCAGTGTGTTCAGTATTAATTGCTCACTATTCTGGGAACTTCACCTATCAATATGACTGTGCCATACAGTGTGATCATTCACTGCAAATGTGTTTGAAATATTTCCTTGCAGCAGCAAGTGCTAAAATGAACAGATATTCCTTTTTATCATAAAATGAATTATACCCTAGACCTTCAGGCTTGAAAGGCGCCGTGTGGAGTCCCCTATGCAAATAACAAGGGAAAGAGGGATCTTCATTTATAAGAAGTTCAGGTGTAACATCCAGCAAGTGTCCCTGTGAATGCAGGAAACTGATGCTGGGCTTCTTCTGGGATGGAGATGAGCAAGTCCTTCAGAAACACCGTTTTGTCACCGTTGGTCACAAGTGTGGTCTCATCTCCCCCCTCTCCCCCAAGAGACCCTAGGATAGTGAGGAGAGCTGGCAGATTCCCGGGACTTCAATCACAGTCACATCATAATAAACAGCAAAAAGAAACAGTTTCCATCATTTTTTTTCTTCCCCTTTGCACTCCATTTTGCAACAACCTTCCAGAACTTCGGTCAGTACACAAATCCCCCGAATCAGTTTCAGGGCTTCTTCTCTGCTGACCTCTGAACCCAGGGACCTCCTCATTCTAGGGCCTGCACAGAAGGACACACTATCTCCTACTGTTAACTATTCAGACTTCCCAGGCTGGGATACATAAAAGTTGTTTTGCTAATAACTACCTGGAGAGAAAGAAAGTGTTAATCACTTAGTAGTGTCTGACTCTTTGAGACCTCATTGACTGTAGCCTGCCAGGCTCTTCTCTCCATGGAATTCTCCACACAAGAATACTGGAGTGGGTTGCCATTCCCTTCTCAGGGGATCTTCCCGACCCAGGGATCAAACCCGGGTCGCCTACATTGCATGCAGATTCTTTTATCGTCTGAGCCATTAGGAAAGCCCCTACCTGGAGAGAGGTAGGTGTAATACAAAATGACAAACAGGGACCTCAAGAAATCTAAGAAAGGTAGAGTTATGGTCACCCTTGTCCTCTTGTCTGCACAGAAATGACTTGAAAGAGTGAGGCAGGATATTTCTTAGCTTGTGTTTATTGCTTTATGATGTGTCTCTTCTCTTTCAAATTATTTCTGTCCATACTCTTCCCTTTTTCTTTCAGGACTAGTGAATCCTAAATTTGAGTTTACCAAACCACCCAATTATAGGAATCACCTGAAGTTCTTTGAAAAAATGGATCAAATGATCCTATCTATGATATAAAAAGTAAAAGTCTCTAGAGGAGAGACCCTGATTGTGTTTTAAATCATTGCTCAGGTAATTTACATTATCAGACAAACTCAGGAAACACTATACAGACTTGTCTATGGTGGTGTTGGTGAAGTTGCTAAGTCATGTCTGACTCTTGCAACCCCATGAACTGTAGTCTGTCGGGCTTCTCTGTCCATGGGATTTACCAGGCAAGTGACTTGTCTATCAGTTCAGTTCAGTTCAGTCTCTCAGTCATGTCTGACTCTTTTCGACCCCATGAACTGCAGCACACCAGGCCTCCCTGTCCATCACCAACTCCCGGAGTTTACCCAGACTCATGTCCATCGAGTCGGTGATGCCATTCAGCCATCTCATCCTCTGTCGTCCCCTTCTCCTCCTGCCCACAATCCTTCCCAGCATCAGGGTCTTTTCCAATGAATTAACTCTTTGCATAAGGTGGCCAAAGTATTGGAGTTTCAACTTCAACATCAGTCCTTCCAATGAACACCCAGGACTGATCTCCTTTAGGATGGACTGGTTGGATCTCCTTGCAGTCCAAGGGACTCTCAAGAGTCTTATCCAACACCACAGTTCAAAAGCATCAATTCTGCGGCACTCAGCTTTCTTCACAGTCCAACTCTCACATCCATACATGACTACTGGAAAAACCATAGCCTTGACTAGACGTACTTTTGTTGGCAAAGTAATGTCTCTGCTTTTAAATATGCTATCTAGGTTGGCCATAACCTTCCTTCCAAGGAGTAAGCGTCTTTTAATTTCATGGCTGCAATCACCATCAGCAGTGATTTTGGAGCCCCAAAAAATAAAGTCTGACACTGTTTCCACTGTTTCCCCATCTATTTCCCATGAAGTGATGGGACCAGATGCCATGATCTTAGTTTTCTGAATGTTGAGCTTTAAGCCAACTTTTTCACTCTCCTCTTTCACTTTCATCAAGAGGCTTTTTAGTTCCTCTTCACTTTCTGCCATAAGGGTGGTGTCATCTGCATATCTGAGGTTATTGATATTTCTCCCGGCAGTCTTGATTCCAGCTCGTGCTTCTTCCAGCCCAGCATTTCTCATGATATACTCTGCATATAAGTTAAATAAGCAGGGTGACAATATACAGCCTTGACGTACTCCTTTTCCTATTTGGAACTAGTCTGTTGTTCCATGTCCAGTTCTAACTGTTGCTTCCTGACCTGCACACAGGTTTCTCAAGAGACAGGTCAGGTGGTCTGGTATTCCCATCTCTTTCAGAGTTTTCCACAGTTTACTGTGATCCACACAGTCAAAGGCTTTGGCATAGTCAATAAAGCAGAAATAGATGTTTTTCTGGAACTCTCTTGCTTTTTTGATGATCCAGCAGATGTTGGCAATTTGATCTCTGGTTCCTCTGCCTTTTCTAAAACCAGCTTGAACATGTAAAAGTCCATCTCCAATTTTCCATGTCATGCTGGGCTCTTTGGAGAATGGGATAAAGGTGAGTTTGCCCAGGAATTCAAACAAGTTTTTTTTTTCCTAGTTCAGAAGAAACATTAAAAAATAATTTTTTACTGAAAAGTATAATGATATAATAGAGATAAAATCATAAAATATAATGTAATAGAGAATTACTATTGCTCACATATTTGCTCACAGACTTTACCCTTCCTCGAAAGTTCTGGAGGCCATTAGTTAAGAAAAGGGCAGAACACTATGCCTGGCATGTTCTTCTCTTGCATGTGTGAAAATTCTAGAAAGCTCTGTGAGAAACAACCAATTCTTAGGGGGTAGAGGATGGATGTGGTTTTTCAGTCTAGATATTTCGGTCTTGACTGATTTGTATTGATGTTTTGCAAAAATATTATCTTTACTTTTTAAAACTAATAAGAATGAAAAAAATTGCCTTTCTGAGTATCATGGGTTTAAGTTTCTCCACCTGAACATAGACATTTGTGACTCATAACAGAGAGGAACCGAGGCCACCCCTCCATGAATCTGATGGACGTTTCATTCGTGTATCTGGTTCCTTCTGGCCATACAGGCATGATTAGGTTTCCTGGGTCTCTTCCTTCCTGTGGCCTTTTCAAGGAGCTCTGCAGAGCCTCTGCTTCTCAGGAGAGCCATCCAGGAAGACTGGACATGGGCTGGAGCAGGGCTGCGTGACCAGCCTGCTCTGAGGATTTGTTGTTATTGTTTAGTAGCTAAGTTGTGTCCAACTCTTTGTGACTCCTTGGACTGTAGCCCACCATGCTTCTCTGTCCATGGGACTTCCAGGCGAGGATACTGGAGTGGGTTGCCATTTCATTCTCCAGGGAGGCAACCCAGCTTTTTTTTTTTTTTTAAAAACCCCCCAAACCAAAACCACCAAACAGCATGCAAAAACAAACTTCCTGCTATCCAGCAAGTAGCAAAGTGCTCTTTTAATTGTAGCTGATGCTATAATTTAAAGGGAAAGTGTTTTACATCCATTTTTCTCAAACTGCTCTAATCACAGTAGTTTTTATTTTGCCTTAATGTAGAAAATACATCTGACGACTTAATTTTGCTCCTTTTTATAATATAGCATTTTACATTTAAGTATCCCAGGCTGCTCTTGTGTATTTCCAAAGTAGAAATGATAAAAACTCCCTTAGTTATGCTATGACTTGAAAAAATTAAACTGTACTTCCAAATGACTTACTTCATTCAACTCCAAATGAAATAATGGCTTTAGATGTCTCTTGTATTTTAAATTTAGATGGAAATTAAATCCAACACAAACCACATTGGGCATATAATAGTCAAATATCATTTTAAGAGATTATTATTTGAATGGATCATTTTCTCGGGGGCTACTATCTGTAGCTAAGTGAGTTAACAGTGGGTTCTGCCTATCCTTATTAATGCATGGATAGCATTTCTTGTTTTCAATCCCACAGATAAAAACCTTTTTCCAAAGATAGAGAGAGAAAAAAAATTCCCACTGGGATATTGTAATTTTCTCCTGTGACAGGTAAATTTCTCCATACATTTGTCTTGACCCTTTGGCTTAGCCATTGTCCATATAGTGGTTCTTGACTGAATATATGATTAAGGTATTTTAAGTGTATCTGTACCTTTTTTTTTTTTTTCCTGGAAACTTTTTGTTTCAGTTTTACCAGTGTTGTTGGTGGGTCCTTAAATGATGACAGAGTCTACGGCCATACCACCCTGAACGCGCCCGATCTCGTCTTAAATGATGACAGAGTTCATCCTCTGTGAGGGGTGGGGAAAAGATGATCTAAGAAATCACATTTGCCTGAGCTTTATAACATTATCAATCTCTGAAACTTTATGCAGGCCTGTTCAGACTGGTTTTTTTTACACCCTCCCTGCAAAGTTCAGACTAAGATATTTAATAAGTTTTGAGGGAAAGCTGTTGAAAAGCAGAGTACTTCCCTTTAAAATGCCAGTCAGTCATTTCATTTTGTGCCTTTTGTGATAACCTTAAGCTGCTTAACATATAATAGCTTAATAGTCTATTGTCAGTGTTTTCATTTAATTAAAATATATGAAATGCATAAAGAATATAATTAAGAGAACTTGTTCAATGCAAATGTCAGCCAAACGCCAAAGAAAGACTTCTATAGGAAGGCAGAAGGTCTGGACTGCATTTTTCTGTGCTCATCATGAACTTGGGAAGTCACTTAACATTTTCAGGACTGTGTCATCCTTATTTGAAAAGTGGAGATGATACTGCTTGCCCGTTATGAACTTTGTTTCTTTACCTATGAATTGAGCTAGACTATTTGCCCAACTTTTCTTCCCCTTGTGTTCTACAATACAGGATTATTTTAAAGATATGAAACAACTATAAAAGTATCATCAAAATATCTATAGAATGCATATATCTATGAAATACAAATACATTTGACATAGATTGTTACCACCTTTTATCATGGTAGATTTCTGACATGAAGAGTGGAGAAGCAGCTATTTTTGGAAGTCCTAAAAGTTAGCTCCATCTTTCCTGAGGGGGGGAAATAACTTCTTAAAATTTTTTAGGACATGGATATTAAACAAAAAAATCCTCATTATTTGGTTAAGTGGGCCTCAGATGTGCTAGGGCTGTTAAGAAGTTTGTGGCGGAGGTTTTAGTCTGTGGTTTGCCTTAACTTTTTCTCAATTACATAAAAAATATTGCTAAAGCAGGTAACACATTTCCTTAGCTGTTTGAAAGCAGATTTTTTCTGTATTTAGGGTGTGAGGTGCCTATTTTTAAAAAGCAGGACATAAATAAAAGATATAAATAAAATATCATTTCACTAAGGTTTGTTTTTCTTTTTTATCCTCTCTAGCTCTTTCAAGGGTGTTGAAATCTGCTGAGATTTATTTTGATGAAGGTAAGTTTCTTCTCGTTATCAGGCAGTAAAGATGTTCTGTTTTTGTTTACTGTCTCAGCAGCTCTGAAAGGTGCCATCTGAACACTTGTGGTTATAATAGGCAGAAATAATGAAAAGCCATTTTTTGCTAGTGCTGTCCAAAGCTTTGATTTACCCTCTTCAGAAGGTGAAAGATTTATTACTGACACATAAGGTGGTTTTGAAAGATAACAGGTCACGGAGCCCTACCTGTGAGAGACTTTTGAGGTT
This sequence comes from Giraffa tippelskirchi, assembly GCF_054371585.1. NCBI lineage: Eukaryota > Metazoa > Chordata > Mammalia > Artiodactyla > Giraffidae > Giraffa > Giraffa tippelskirchi. Next base: position 155,890,361 of record NC_137283.1, on the reverse strand, counting down.
TGATTCCTGGGAGCAGTGGGTTAGTAGGTGGAGAAGGATTTTCAGAGATGTGGATCTTGGTGGCGGCTGCTGCAAGGCACGTACAGAGAAGGGGATCACCAGGTGTGGAGGTCCTGGTCAATCACAGGATGTGAGGTTTAAATCATCACCTGGAGTTGCTCTTCTAAAAATGCTATGTGTTAAATGTAGCACATGCATTGTGGGGGCAGTAATGTGGCCTGATTTTGTCTTTATACAGCAGAGTCCTGGACAAGGAACAAAGGGACCTGCCTGGGTCGGATGCTGGCCACATAGGGAATCCTGAGAAAGTGGTCTGTACTTTCTGGAACCCAAACAGGGCTGAATCAATGGATGTTGAGATTGTGTGTGTGTGTGTGTGTGTTAGTTGCTCAGTTGTGTCTGACTCTTCACCACTCCATGGACTGTAGCCTGCCAGGCTCCTCTGTCTGTGGAATTCTCTAGACAAGAATACTGGAGTGGGTTGCCATTCCCTTCTCCAGGAGATCTTCCCAACTCAGAGATTGAACCTGGGTCTCCTGCATTATAAGCAGATTCTTTACCATCTGAGCCACCTGGGAAGCTGACTGTTGAGATGACCTTCCCCAAATGAATTCATCTTATTTAACTATGCATTTGTTGAAATGTCTGGATATTAGGCATCTAAACATGAATAAAGCTGAGTTCTTGTGGTGGTGGTGGGCTAAATATGAAAGTGAATATTTATAAAGAAGTGTGGTAAGAGACATATTGAGCAATGGATATGGCATGATGGACACACAAGTTAGGAAGCTATCTCTTTTAAGGGTAGAAGGGCTAATGCTGCTACTGCTAAGTCGCTTCAGTCGTGTCCGACTCTGTGCGACCCCATGGACGGCAGCTCACCAGGCTCCGCCGTCCCTAGGATTCTCCAGGCAAGAATACTGGAGTGGGTTGCCATTTCCTTCTCCAGTGCATGAAAGGGAAAAGTGAAAGTGAAGTCACTCAGTCGTGTCCGACTCCCAGCGACCCCATGGACTGTAGCCTACCAGGCTCCTCCGTCCATGGGGTTTTCCAGGGAAGAGTACTGGAGTGGGGTGCCATTGCCTTCTCCGGAAGGGCTAATGAGAGGGAGTTAAAGGAGATTGCTTTTGAACTTATTCTTGCATGATGGTCCAGGAAAAAAAAGCCAACAGGAAAAAGGTGTACTACATAAGGGCCAGATAGCAAATATTTTTGTTTTTGCAGGCCATATGGTTTCTGTGGTAACTACTCTGACACTGAAGCATACACCAGCAATAGCAAATGAAGGGGCATGGCTGTGTTCCAATAAAACTTTATTTGCTAAACAGGCCAGATTTGGCTTGTAGTCTTGTTTGTTGACTCCTGCTATACAAAGGCCATATGCAAAGATGGATGCTTTTTTCCATTTTGGAGTTTTAGTAAACATGACTGCACAGATTAATATACATGTGTGTAGGTATAAACCTGGGGATATTTATCAGAAAGGTGCTCACATCCTGATAGCACTACAATCTCCAGGCAAACTGACCCAGCTTCTAGCTCCTACACCAATGACTAGTTGTCTGAAGGTTTTCTCTGGCTGCCAGAGCTGGTAGGCCAGGCATGTGGAACAGGGCAGGTTGCTGGGGAATTAATATGGCCCTCCCCTCCTACAAGTCCTCAATCAACTATCGACTGAAGTTGGTAGACAAGTATCCCAGTCACTTCCCCCTGGGGCGGGTTCTCAGCATGGGATCAATGGACTGTCTCTGAGTTGCCCATGGGACCAAGTCCAATGGCCCACAGTTTTAATTTGTTTCCCAACACACTCTTATTGACATCTTACCTGGCCTTCACCTGCAAGTCCATGGTCACCTCCCAAATCCTCTACGTGTATTCACATCTGTGTCTTAACATTTGTTTCTGGACACATGCAAACTAAAACAGTGTCGGGGGCCTGGAGGATATAAATCAAACTCAATATGTGATTACTCCCTGATTAAGAGATGCTGCTGAGAAACCGTCTCAAAGTAGGGCAGCCCTCCTCTGCAGACCTGATTTGGGTGCAGAGACCCAATAACAAAAACCAGTTTTCTTTAACTATAGACTTCCCTGTAGCTCAAATGGTAAAGAACCTGCCTGCAACGTGAGAGACACGGGTTCGATCCCTGGGTTGGGAAGATCCCCTGGAGAAGGGAATGGCAAGCCACTCCAGTATTCTTGCCTGGAGAATCCCATGGACAGAGGAGCCTGGCGGACTGCAGTCAATGGGATTGCAAAGAGTTGGACATGACTGAGCAACTAACATCACTAACTATGGACAGATCTGCCTACTGTTTGATCAGGGCCTATGGCTTCTGTCTTTGATCCCCCCTGACACCCTCTGTGGCTGCTGACAGTGTCCCCTGCCTCTACCTCAAGCTCCTGCATCCATCTCTTTTCCTCCCATTTCCAGGCACAGGTGCATCTGAGACATGTGTGATCAAGGCTGGAGGAGGTTTGGAGAGGTGGACTCACTGGAATGGATTTGAGGGGGATGGGGGTGGGGCCCGAGCTTGATGGGCCAGGAATGACTGGATGAAGCACTTGGATCCAGAGATGAGTCACTGACAGTCTTGGGGGAGGCAGTGGCAAGAGTGTTCACTGATCATTCCTAAGTACTTGCTGATAGCCTACACTATGCCATAGGGCTTCCCTGATAGCTCAGCTGGTAAAGAATCCATCTGCAGTGCAGGAGACCCTGGTTCGATTCCTGGGTCGGGAAGATCTGCTGGAGAAGGAATAGGCTACCCACTCTGGTATTCTTGGGCTTCCCTGGTGGCTCAGTTTGTAAAGAATCCTCCAACAATGCAGGAGACCTGGGTTTGATCCCTGGGTTGGGAAGATCCCCTGGAGAAGGGAAAGTCTACCCACTTCAGTATTCTGGCCTGGAGAGTATTCCATGGACTTTCCATGGAGTCACAAAGAGTTGGACATGACTGAGTGACTTTCACTTCACTTCACTTCACTTCTATACTATGCCAGGGATTGTGGACAGGTGCAGCCACGTGGACAGGGAGGTGCTGAAAAGTCACTTCCTTTATGAAACACTTCCTGATTCTCCGGTACACAGGGCCCCTCTGGTGCCACTATTCCTTCTACTAAGTCATCCCAGCACTTCAGGGACTTACGCACACAGGGATCAAACCTGTGTATCATGTCCCCTGCACTGGCAGGTGGGTTCTTTACCACTAGTGCCACCTGGGAAGTTCCCGGGTGGCTCAGTGGTAAAGAATCTGCCTGCAATGCAGGAGCCACAGGAGACACAGGTTCGATCCCTGGGTCAGGAAGATCCTCTTGAGGAGGGCATGGCAACCCATTCTAGTAGTTTTGCCTGGAGAATTCCATGGATGGAGGAGCCTGGCGGGCTACAGTCCATAGGGTCGCACAGAGTCAGACACGACTGAAGCGACTTAGCACGCATACTCCAAAGTCCTCAAACATCCTCTCCTTCACTCAGAGTCAACAGTTATTTAGAATTTCCCATTCTTGTTTCCTCTATTCATCTATTTACTTCTTTTCTTAAGTGTTTTAAAGTAAACCCCAGCCATCATCTCCCTTCACACCCATCCATGTGTGAGTATACATCTCTTAAAAATATGGCCATTTTCTTACATAATCAAAATGCACAACTGGCCATAATTTCTTAGTATCATCATTCTATATTTAAAATTTTGGGGCTGCTTCAAATAACATCTTGTTACTGTTTATTGGGATAAGAAATTAAACAAGAACCACATGTGTCCTTTGTTTGGTCTGTCTCCTCAATTTCCTTGCTGGAAACTCAGTGTTCTTTGGGATTTGACCACACTGTGACTGGGGACTTGTGATAATCCTTCTACTTTGACAGTTTCCATCTTTCCTTTTACTCCCACCCTCTTCTTCCTCCTCTTTCTCCCCCACCCCCTTTTCTTGTTTTAATGGCAGAAAATTAGGTTAAGTGTAGATTGTTTTAGTGGGGACACTGGATTTGAACCTGTGTTCTTATCTTAGAGGACTGGTTCTCATCTTTGAAGATTTAGCCTGAAGGTTAAAGCATCATGAAAATTAAAACTACAGGTGTAAACCTCCAGTCTTTTTACCCCTTCATCTTTGGCCTTATTACCCCAAGCAATAAGTCTAACCCTTTTTCCTTGGTGTATTGAAGCTAAAGAGTAAGTAGTTGATTCCCACTGTTCTTCCCACAAATTTTCAGCAGGGTGGGGCCAATTCACTGCTTGTTTTAGGGTTGAAACTCCTCCTGAAGTGCCGGATGAAAGCTGGTGTGTAATTGAAGTCACTGGATATTGTGCGCATGAGATGAGAGAGTGAGTTGAATTTCATGGGCTTTTCTGCAGCTTTCTCTCTTAACTAAAAATGTTGGCATTTTCTAGGAAGTTTGCTGTATATTTATTGAGAAAGATACTTCTCTTCAGTACACTGTGACATTTCTACAAAAATCAATGATTTAGAAACAGGTATCTGAAATGAAATGTGCAACTTCAGTTTCCATCTGTTGAAAAGCCTGCTGGGCTGGTTTTGAAATCTTCATACATGTTTGGTACACCTTCAGGGGGTAAAAATTATATTGACTCTGCACTCTGGAACATGTAACAAATATCTTTTGGAGTGTGGCAAAAAATATAACCACCACCTAGTCCTGTGTTTTCCAAATTGACTGTGGGATATTTACTTTTTTTTTTTTTTTTGGACTTTTAGTACTAGTGTTTACTATTTTCCTTTTATCTTGGGAGATTTTCATTTTTATTACACATGATTACCTAATCCAGTGGAAGGAGTGGCAATGAATGTGGCTCAGCAGTGCCATATCCCTATGTCAAGTTGAAACTTGTTCTTTGATTATTAGAGGTAGTGAAGCTTATAGGAGCATGATGATGTTTTAATTTGAATTTTGAAAATTAAAAAAAGCCAGGCACTAACTATGGACACAGTGAAGAGGGAGAGGCTGAATCCACTTTGAAATCCAGCTCCTGCCTGCTAGATACTCTAGAATTTTTACATCTGCTTTCAAGCCCTTAAAATATAAAAGGATTAACTTCTAAAGTTACTGATAAAGGGGGAGAGAAAAATAACAAAGAGTATAGAATGACTCTAATGAAAACTCAGCACAGGGCTAGCACTTAATTCCATCTCACAATAACAAGAAGAAAGCATAATGGAGAATGAGGAGCAGAGCCATTTACATAATAACTTCCTAGCAACTGCTGTAATGAACAAATACGGGCAGATGAGTCAATTCTCTAAGATACTACCTCACATCAGAGCTTAGAAAAAAGGGGAAGAGGAAGCAACAACTAAATATCCGAGATTCCTGAATTTGGGTTATGTTTTATGGAGTTTCACGCTAGACCACTTGATCTTCGTGAATGTGGCTTAAAACAGATTTGGCAAAAGAGAAATAACATGGTGAGGTGAATATTGTCTCCATCTAAGCATAAGTGGGAGTGAAGCGTGGAAGCGTGGAAGGCATCCCCTTGATGCCTGTGAATTTTCTGGCTTAACTTGAACATCATTAACACCCAAATCCTCCTCATCCTCATCACTGCTATCCTTTGCAGAGTGTGTCCTTTGTCTCAGATACTGTTAGGCACTTTACATATATTTCTTTCAAACCTCACAATACTCATGTATAAGTCGATATGATTATCTGCGTCTTGCAGATAAGGAATTTGAGGCTGAAAGAAGGAAAATCACTTGGCTAAAACTCAATCTATAATAAGTAAAAGTAAACATAGTTCATCTTGACTGAGGATGTACTGTTCCAGGTGCCTGGCGCTGTGCTGAGGGCTTTGTGTGGACTGTTTGATGGGACTGTACTCAGATTACACATGAGGAGACAGAGCCGCAGGGGTGGCATATGGTTTGCCTGAGGTCATATAGCTGCTCAGAGGGAAAGCTGGAACTCGAATTCGGCCCGTTGTGGCAGAAAGACGGGAGAATTAGGGTTCAAACCAAACGTGCAGGGTTAGTTGCTCAGTCGTGTCCGACTCTTTGTGACCCCATGAACTATATAGCCCACCAGGCTCCTCTGTCTGTGGGATCCTCCAGGCAAGAATACTGGAGTGGGTTGCCATTTCCTCTTCCCGGGGATCATCCTGACCTAGGGATTGAACCTGCGTCTCCTGCATTGGCAGGCAGATTCTTTTACCGCTGAGCCACCTGGGAAGCCCCAAACCAAATATGCTCGATGCTAAAGCTCAGGCTGTACGCCTGCAGCTCACCATGTCCACGGACACTTGGAAGGTGGAGGCAACCGTAGTGTTCAACAATCATGTGAGTTGGGGTCTTTATAATCACTCCAGTGGATGTAACAAAATTACCAGCAGCTACATTGGACTTCTGGCAAGTGACTAAAGCCAATTTAAAATCACAGAGAACTTGTGTGTCCAAAAGCATGTGAGTGTTCACACCTGGATGGTGCTTCTTCCTCCTGTGAACTCGGGGCAGTGGGTCTTGCCCCAGAACTTTCTCTCAATATTCACTCAACTTACTTTCTTTTGTTGGTGCTGGAGAAGACTCTTGAGAGTCCCTTGGACTGCAAGGAGATAGAACCAGTCCATCCTAAAGGAAATCAGTCCTGAATATTCTTTGGAAGGACTGATGCTGAAGCTGAAACTCCAATACTCTGGCCACCTGATTTGAAGAACTGACTAATTGGAAAAGTCCCTGATGCTGGGAAAGATTGAAGGCGGGAGGAGAAGGGGACGACAGAGGATGAGATGGTTGGATGGCATCACTGACGCAATGGACATGAGTTTGAGTAAGCTCTGGGAGTTGGTGATGGATAGGGAAGCATGGTGTGCTGCAGTCCATGGGGTTGCAAAGAGTAGAACGTGACTGAGCGACTGAACTGAACTGAACTACTTTCTTCTGCCTCAGTCTGGTTACTGACTGGATACTCGTTAAGAAAGCACTTTGTCTACTAAGAATGGATTAAAGGGTTCTCTTTCCAGAATAGCACACTTACCTTTTTTAAGGTGCAGATGTTTTCAGTGCTTCACACAAAATAAATGACTAACTGTAGAATTTCAGGCCCTTGACAGCTGGAGGAGGAAACTTGAGGTACATGTCTATGGAAGTGGGAGTGAGGGCTGGCTCAGAGAGGGTTTTTCTGGGCAAAGAGAGGACTTTTGCCCCTCTAAAGATGTCAAACAGGCTCATGTTGCTTATTCCACCCACATTATAATCCAGGGGCTTGTTTTTCCTCCCTGTTGGCTAATAGGAAAATGCAGGGGGGGCGGGCAGGGATCTGAGGGAGACATAGCCCAGGGAAAGTGGGTCGGTAGGCTGAGAGACAGGGGACAAATCTCTGTTCACTTTCCTAGACTGTGCCCTTTGTCAAGTAGCCTACAGATACAGCACCTGTGTGCTCCCATTTTGCAGAATTACTTTCCTGGGTTAGTACCCAGACCCCAACCCCAGTGAAAGTGAAAGTCACTCAGTCCTGTCTGACTCTTTGTGACCCCATGGACCATACAGTCCTTGGAATTCTCCAGGCTAGATTACCGGAGTGGGTAGCCTTTCCCTTCTCCAGGGGATCTTCCCAACCCAGGGATCAAACCCAGGTCTCCCGCATTGCAGGCAGATTCTTTACCAGCTGAGCCACAAGGGAAGCCCGATTTGTATAAACAGTTGCCGACCAACATCCTGTTCCCTTTCCTCTCTTTCTCAGCTGTTTGGCCTCCTCTGACTCTGCTGGGATTCGGGGCCATCTGAAGAGTGAACTGTTTTTCTAGCAGGTCTTGTCTTTGCTTAAACACAGTCTGGACCCCGTTTTGAGCTAGCTCCTCTCCCTGGACATCTTTGAGTCAACCTGTATCTTTTAAGGGCTTCCCTTGTAGCTCAGTTGGTAAAGAATCTGCCTGCAATGCAGGAGACCCGGGCCCGATTCATGGATCGAGAAGATCCCCTGGAGGAGGAAATGGCACCCCCCTCCAGTATTCTTGCCTGGAGAATCCCATAGACAGAGGAGCCTGGCGGGCTACAATCCATAGGGCCACAAGAGTAGGACACGACTTAGTGAGCATCTTTTAAAGGGGAAAACTCCTCGGAGGGGCCCTCTTTCCTGTCTCCCTGTAGGAGGTGGGGTGGGGGTGGAGGCGCAATCCTGGGTCCCGGGATCTCTCTAGGCTGGTGTTACTCCATGGGGCTCTCCGCTGCTCACACTTTGAGGGCATTTAAAAAAATGCCTGAGGCTTAACTAGCTGCCGCGGTGAAGGAGACAGTACCCACTAGCGTCAGGCGCCAAGGCTGCACAGAGAAAACAGAGAAACTGGGGCAGCGGAGGAGGGCTGGGGGTGGGCGGTGGCAGCGCCATCCAGGAGCGGCTCATCTGGCATGTGAGGACCACCTCCTGGCTGCCCTCCCTGACATCCCAGGCTGGGAGGTGAGGGTGGGGGTAGTGGGCTTGGAGGCACCCCACCTGCAGCTCTAGAGTGCACGGCCAAGGGGATGGTGGCCACCTCCTTTCTCCAGAGCTGGTGTCTGAAGGTCACTAAGATGGGGAATCTTTTGTAAAATTTTATTTCTTATTTTCCTCCCCCACATTTTCTTTCTCTGTCCCTCACTAATCCCGGGATTTGAGGAATTCATTGATTCCCAACTTGGAATGGCTGGCGAGAAACACTGACATCACGCTTGTCTGGCCAGCTTTTGTTTGGGGTCCACTCGAAAATTTTTGCATCCGAGATAGTTTGAGATTGTTGTTGTCTTTTAGTGGCTAGGTCGTGGTGTCCGACTCTGTGCAACTGTATGGACTGCAGCCCCTCCAGGCTCCTCTGTCCATGGGATTGTCCAGGCAAGAATACTGGAGTGGGTTGCCATTTCCTTCTCCAGCAGATCTTCAGTTTCTTAATTTTGTTCTTTCCTAGCTGGGGAAAAAAAAATACAACTTACCTTCGCAATAAGAATTCCCCCCACCTTTCTTTTAGAGAAAGCACTTGATAGCACTACCTTGCTATATTAATAGACCAATAACTGCTACATTTCATACCATGTAGGGTTCCCTCTGAAACCTCAATCACATTCAGATACTTTGGTGGGGTTTAAATGCAGCAGTTAATGTGCAATCCCCACCTCTAATCTTTTTTTTAATTGAACCTTTAAATGGAATTTGTGCTCCTGTGGGTGGAAGCAGGGCTTTGAGATGGAGTTCCATGGTTTGGTTTGGTTCTTCAGTGAAAATTCTAAGAGCGTGAATTGCACCAGTGGATGCATTTGGTGTTGTGGGTTTCAGAGGAAAACATGAGGTCTCACTGACTTGCTGAAGATTGTGGTTTTGAATCAGGGCTTTGGAGACGAAGCTGCTAAACCTCTCCAACCAAACTCTGAACAGAAATCACCAGTTTAATTTGCATATTGGTTTTGCCACAGTTTTAGCTCCACCCCTTTTCAATGGCTCTCCTTTTTAGTGGCTACAAAGTCTTACAGATAGGAGTATTTTCTGATGTTTAACCTAAAACCTTCTTGCTCTTTCCAAAAATCCGTTGCCTCAGACAACCGAGGCACCTGTGCTATGGTTTGGACAGTATTACTTCATGTATTTAAGGGCTGAGTTTTCCTCCAGACTAAATAAATCTGGTGTCACCGTCTATTAAGATGAAAAAACACATCCCTTTGCTGACTGACATACAAAATGGAAATACAAAAGGCTCGGGCTTTCCTTTTATTTTTCATTCTCTCTTTTTAACCCTTGTAAAGGTGTTGACACAGATTTCAGTATGCAGCCAGTGAGGTTATGTTTTTGATTAATGATGGCTCTGCTTGGCATCACAGACTTGAACTGACTGTTTACTGTGGGTCTGCCTGACCTGGTCATGGCCAGACCAAAGGAAGCCACATAGACTACTGACCACAGCTGTCGCCATCTTTCCCCTCCCTTATAACCACTTCCAGCATGGCAGTCAAAGCATTTTCTTTAACAGCAAGTAGAGAAAAACATGTTTCTTGCTTGTTTTTAAATGGTGACAATTAAGTCAATTGGCAACAGGTGCTTATTTCCCTGTGGGTGGAGGAGGTGCCAGATGAAGTGGATCTGTGCCTGTGGATCCGGGCAAGCCGAATTGTAACCATACCACCCCCGAGCAGAGTCCATTTAGTTCTAGCAGTTGGATCATTTGGCAAATGTTTGAATCACTACCCAGGGTTTCACAGATGGCATCTCCATTGCAGATACCCTTCTCTTACTCACAAAGAAGAAGGTGAAAGGGGAGACAGTCCAGCAGGTGCACTGATTATTGCCCAGGGGTGAACACCTGGAGGAATGGCCACTGGGGTATTTGTGGAATGATGGCTTTTGCTTCATGACTAGAACAGGTGAAGAACTGTCAAGTAATGCTGAAGCAAAAAAAGAGGCTGGTGTCTTTGGAATTGTAAGTAAGAGTTTGGTGCTCACAGTGTTAAATGTGACCCAGATAGTCTCTGGCCCCTTTAGAAATTGAAATTTAAATGTGGGATAAGAGAGCCTTAATTACTTATAGTGAAGACATCTCTTCCACTGCTGGTTGGAATGTATGTAAACAGATCAGACATTCCACAAGTTTTTGATCTTGAACACTGCTGTAATTGAGTATCCCACATAGAATGTTAAGGTGAGGGGTCATTCTTATTGAAATATGTTTTAAATTCTCTGATGCGGAAGCCTTTATCTGCTTATCATTAAAGATGTTGGTCATGAAAGTTGTTATCTTGGAGGCTTTGATACCTGCGACAGATCTTGTGAACACTATTTTCTTATGCTGTTTTTCTCAAATCAGATTTCATCTGGAGTAATAATACTCCATCCTGATCCTGTGCTTCTCAAGTTACCTCTGATTCTTTCATTTGATACTGAAAAAGTTTTCGTTTTTAAAACCTTTCACAGATCTTTCTAATACAACACTCTTTTTTTTTTTTTTTAAATCTCATCACCTTTGATGGCTCATCAACTTTTGATGGCTCTCCATTGCCCTTTAAGTCTTGAAGTGGAAAGGGATCATACAAATCCAGTCTCTTGCTGGATAAAGAAATTATCTCCCCAATAATCTTCTTTGGTTTCCTGCTTATCGCTCCAGCCATAGGGACTTCACTGCCTCATGAAGTGATGGGTTTCATTATTGGCCAGTCTGAGGTATTAACAGGATTGTTTTTGTATTGATTGAAGTGAAATCAGCTCCTTGAAGCAAGCGCCTATTGGACCCGATTTTGCCCGTGAGAACGATCACAACCAAATCACCTGCTCTCCTTGTGCTCAGCCACTCAGCCGCGTCCGACTCCTTGTGACCCCGTGGACTGCAGCCCACTAGGCTTCTTTGTCCATGGGATTTTCCAGGCAAGAATACTGGAGCGGGTTGCCATTTTCTCTCCTTTTCTCCTGGTGTTTGAAGACATTACTTTGTCATGGTTTCCTTCACCAGTTCAAGCTTTAGAACCCTTTCACTATTTCTGGGATGTGACCTCTGGGTACGTTTTAGTTGGTCATTGCTCCTCTCAAGGTGTAAAGGTCAAGCCCAGACTTATCATCTGGGTTTCCAAGAGCTACCCTGCCAACCTGTCTACTGTATCTACCATATTTGCTTCTAGGACTTCACCATACAAATATCCAGGTTCAGCTGTCTCTTCAATGCCCTTTAAATAAAGCAATGATAATTCTTTCTTTGGTCTGTCTGAAAGATGCAACAGAAGTGTAAGTTATGATAATACCTTTAATGATGTGATTTCAGGGACCTACCGTGTGCATAGTGCTGGAGTTAGGTGAATGACTCTACTCTGCCATCTTGGAGCTAACAGTAGGCTTCTAGAGGGACAGTAAAAAAGTGAACAAAGAAATTGGTGGTTGTAGATTTCAGTAACTGCTGTGAAACACTGAGCCAGAGAATTAGGACCATGTAGGTTTGTGTGTAGAAAACCTGATTTTTAGGTTTGTCACAAAGGCCTCTCTGGGGAGACAATACTTAAGTGACACCTGAAGGATTGTGACTTCCCAGGTGGCACAGTCTACCTGCCAATGCAGGAGACACAGGAGACCTGGGTTCAATCCCTGGGTTAAGAAGATCCCCTGGAGAAAGAAATGGCAACCCACTCCAATATTCTTGCCTGGGAAATCCCATGGACAGAGGAGCCTGGAGGGCTATAGTTCATGGAATCGCAAAGAGTCAGACATGACTTAGTGACTGAGTACACACCTGAGGGATGGTAAGAAGCAGACTCTGCTCAGCGTGGAGGAAGAGGAGGGGGAGAGATGGAGCCTTCTGGGATCTGAGGAGAAAAGAGCTTCCTTGCTCAAGGGACACAAAGAAGCTCCAAGGGGCAGGGGTGTGGAGAGTGTAAAGGGCAGAGGTAAAATCCAAAGGGCTTTGCAAGCCTTTTAAAGCTTTGAACTTTTCCCTGAAAGCAAAGAGGAGTTCTATTCTGAAGACATTTAAAGCAAAGTGTGTGTGTGTTCGTGTGTCTGAGAGAGAGGTTTAATTTTAGAGAGACTCCCAGACAACTGTGTGAAGAAGGAAGTGTTGTGGTCCAGCTCTGTGACAGGTGCATGGTATGGTTGATAGGGGAGCCTGCCTGGTCAGAGCCCGGTCCCATTAGGAACCTCCAGTGTCTGACGGGGAGCTCAGGGCATGGCCATCCTCTGGGTGGGGCTTGTCCAGAAGAAGCTCAGGCAAGAGTGAAGAACCGCCTCTGTCAGGAGCCAGCACCTCAGATCTGGGGCTGTTGGCGAGGTCCTTTCAGCGTCTTCCTCTCTCCTCTGGGGACCTGGAAAGCCACCTGACCCTAGGGTCCCAGTGACTCCAGGGGGAAGGGCGGCTCTGTTTCGGAGGAGGAGCCTGAAATGAAAACCTGAGTCTTCCTGAGTTATAGGCTGGAGACACAAGGGGAGAGATGAACGAAATGACCTATGCCCAGGAACCTGGCCTACTGGCTGTCTTAGAAGTTAGGTGAGGGTCAAGGGTAGTGAAGAAATAGATGGGTCTGCTCCCCAATGGCCCCTCTCTCCCCTCCCCCTCAATCTCCTCCACTCTTCAAACCTTGGTCCAGACTGCAACCCAGGGAGACAAAGGATTCAGCCTTTCCTCTAAACTTGACCTCTGCACGTAGGGCCTCACAAGCAGACAGTTACTGGAGGGAGGAGCTCTTGCTTTGTCACCTAATTGCTGCGGTTGAGAAAAGCCCACTGCTCTGGGCCGAAAAGGAGAGGGAGTGGGGAGGGGCGAAGTCAGTGGTGGAAAAGAGGAGACGTTTGAGTGGAGAACAGAAAGTCCACTGAAGACTTTTATCCGTTTCCGCTGTGTGGATTCTATAATGAAACTCTTCCTTATCTCTCCAAGAAACTAGCAGTAGAATGTGAATTTCTCCTTCTCTAAAGAATTGCAGTTTTATAGGGAGCTGTCATTTAATTGATGGCTTCCCAGGTGGCCCTAGTGGTAAAGAACCCACTTGCCCATGCAGGAGAAGTAAGAGACATGGGTTTGATCCCTGGGTTGGGAAGATTACCTGGAGGAGGCAACGCACTCCAGTATTCTTGCCTGGAGAATCCCATGGGCAAAGGAACCTGGAGGGCTTCAGCGCATAACGGTCGCAAAGAGTTGGACATGACTGAAGCAACTTAGCATGTCAATTGAAGTAATCTTTCTGTCTTGATGGGCAATGGAGGCTGTGTCTGGTTATGAACTGTTGTGAAATTGGTTTATGCAAACATAAAAGAAAGGGTGAGAACCACACACACACACATGTTTTGATTGGTTTGGTCCTGACTTTTCCTTTGTTTGGCCACTCATGACTCCTGTGAGTGCCAAAATTCTAGGTTATCCCTGACTTTTTTTTTTTCCTTTTTACAAACCCTTGTGTTGAAGGCTAACTTTCAATAGATCACAGTGAGGGAGCTCTCTGCTACGTGCAAAACCCCGACCCAGAAGCAGGTCTATCACTGACTCTTATAGGGGAGAGTCTGGGTACTGCCAGAATCCTGGCACAGTGTTCCGTAATTGCATTATAGTTCATAATTGTTTGGGGCTGGATTATTTGTCCAATTCCATCACACATGATTATTTCCTTCTCTTGCCTTATAAATTGGATAAAGCTCTTATCAGTGTTCGCTCAGCCATAGGAAACAGCCTGAGTTTTTCAGGCCCTCACACTGTGCTTAAACACAATTTTAATGTATCTAAAAGTACCAGGCCTAATGCTGTTTGTTTAACACCGGTATTGCAGAGCCCTCTTTTTGACCAAACTAGTCCCAGCTGCAGCAAGCAAAGAATACAGTGAATAAATATCCACAAAACAGGAGCACTGCTCACTGGCGGATCTCACATGGAGAAAGCTGGGTGTTCGTTGCCTGGGTTCAGCAGCCTGGTCTTCTACAGCCACTCCTGCAGGTTCGCAGCCAGGAAAACTGCCTCCTTGGAGTCCCGTGTAGATGGTCTCGGGCCCCTTGGTCAGGGACAGAGGCTCTCGTGTGGCAGGCAAGCCTCTGGACCAGTGCTGACCCGGTGTCTTGTCTCCCTTTATCTCTCTCTCATTTGTACTGGTGGGCATGGTGTCCAGGGCTTTAATGTGGATTTGTTTCCACCAGCTCAATGGATGATGTGAAGCTAATGTGGCTCCAGTCTACAGGGGAGAGATTATGTCTCAGAGAGGCTTCTCATCACAGATGCAAGTCAGAGACTTCATTGTGTCTTGAACCTTTGCCTTTGGACTCCACATCCAGTGCTCTTTTCGTGACACTTTGCTGGCATAATATAATCCGTAGGGCAAATGCTTCTTAGTTGCGAAAGAGAAGCTTTGAGTCAGAGAAAGGCTGAGATGGTCGGGTTTGAACTTTCTTGGATGTCAATGGAGATTTCAGCAGAAGGGGAAGAGAAGGAGGTTTTAGGCCTCTGTCCAAGGGATTGGCTCAGTGTTTCGTGAAGATTATGCAGACCAGCATAGTCAGTAACTCAGCCTCAAATCCTCGTAGGTAGCTGAGACCCACAGCTGGGCTTGAGCTGACATCCTTTGCACAAGATTCCATGGGATTTGGGTATTCCTGGCCATTGTAGCAGCAGCCCTGGGTATTGTGAAGTAACGAAGGATTTAAAAATACCCTGACTTGTGTATGTTAATGAGCAAGGGCAGCAGAGTCTTTTAACTGAAAGAACCATTAGCACTTCCCCTGTTAGAGGGATTTTATATAATTTAGAAGAAAACACTCATTATTTTAATTTTCGTTGTTAGCTGTAATATTCTTTACAATCATAATGTATCCCTAAGCAGTTTTTTTTCAGAGTTCAGTAGTCTAGTTAAAAAGAGGAATGTCAAAAAAATAAAAATTTCTAAAAATGGTTCCTGGGTAGGATTTATTTAAAATCTACTTATGTATTAATATATACAAATAACAAATATAAACAATGTCAAAAAGCAAGAAACACAATCAAGTATTTAAAATTCTCCCTATTATTATTCAACTAAGACAAAGCTGTTCTATTTTTCTTTTTAAAGAAAGCCTTTCTTAAGTGAGCAGTCACTAAAATTACTGGTAATATGGCATAATGTATTTTGCAGTTTTACAAGTGCATCTAATTTTCTCTTATGTTTCTTGCCTTCTGTTTCTCACCTTTGCATCTCAGTGCATTATAGACATTTTCTGTTCTGTCCTGGATGGGGCCATCTCTCTGTGCCTTTGTCCTAGCTCCTTGTCTACCTTGGGCCCGGCTACTTCAGTGAAAAGGTCTTCGTTTGTATGTGACACCTCAGCCCTTGTTTCAGCAGCAGTGGCTGGTCCTCCTGCAGACTTGTCCTCCTTTGATGACAGTGCCTTGGTTCCCAGCACTATACAGGCTGCTCCTGAGTCCTGTAGCCCCCCATCCAGAGTTTGACCAGATCTATCTGAGCAACATGATGGATGGTGCCAACATTTCCTTTGCTCTCCATAACCTTCTCCTCTGTAGAATTAGAAAGGACACCTAAAGGGAACTCAGATCTGTTACAAGGCATCTGGAGGAAACCACTGGAAGGGGTTGCCTCTGTTCTTGCTAACAGCAGACAGGAAGAGTTTTAAATTAAGGTGTAACCAGTGGTTCCAGCCAATTGTCCAGACCAATCAAAGGTCTAGTTCCTGGTTAAGACATGCACCTGAAGATTTATATAGACCAAGGTTCCTTAATCGGGGACCTAGCATTTGACATGAGTATCACATGGGAAAGTGTTTTGAAATAGTCTGACCTAGGCCCTGGTCTATATCCATTGAGTAAAAGTCTCCATGGGGGCCTCATCTTTGGAAAAAGTCGTCAGGGGACGCTGACACACATCTTAGTTAGAAGCCACCGGTTCAGAAAAAATGATTGGTTCTTTGGAGGCCATCTGACAACCAAGCTGTGATGTGTTTCCTTCAGGCCTTTCATCTGCACTGTTTTTTAGGGCACCGAGGTATCACTCAGAATGCACGTCTAGGGGAGGCTGAGCTTCTGGGGGTTCAGGAGAACGATTGCATAGCATGTTCTGTCATCTTCACTGTGCAAAAGAGGTTAGCTAGCTGCCTTCATGAGGGAGGGCAATGCAAGGACCTGTGGGCTGTGATGGGCCAACTCTACTCCTGGCTCTGTTTGTTAAATTAAAAAGAGTTAAAAAATAAAAAGAAACTGCTAAGTCATGACTGGCTCTTTGCGACCCCGTGTGAGGACTGTAGCCTTCCACGCTTCCCTGTCCATGGGATTCTCCAGGCAGGATTACTGGAGTGGGTTTCCATTTCCTTCTCCAAGGGATCTTCCTGATCCAGGGATCAAATCTGCATCTCCTACACTGGCAGGTGGATTCTTTTCCACTGAACCACCTGGGAAACCTGTTTGTTAAATTAGCTCACTTGATTTCTCTGGGCTTTAGTCTTCTTGCTGTTAAGAAGATTAGATTAGGTGATGTGTAAGTTCCTCTGAAGTTCTAGGCTACTTTGACTTCAACTTAAAATAACACAAAACTTACAGTATGATACAAGTGATTTATTGTACAAAATCATGAAACTTGGGAGTAAGCAAAAATAAAGGGAAAAGTTCATTATCCTGTGACCCCACCACCCTGAGATGACCTTTAGACATAAATTCTTTTCATCTTTGTGCAAAGATAAACACAGGTATGCATGTGTGCACATAAATATGCAAATACATATATTTTAGTATAGTATGCATTTTATTAATACGGAAAGGTGATCATATTGGGTACTGTCCTGTAATCTGTTTTTTTAGTTAATATAGCAAGAACAGAGGAACGCCTTTCCATGCCACTAAATGCACACTTGGTGCCTTTAACTTGGTGGCAGAGAGCTTAGTGATCAAGAGCCGGGCCTTGGAGGCTGACTCTGGCTGTGGTCCCTACGCTCTGTGTCACCTTGAGCCGATTACCTCACCTCTCTAAATCTCAGTTTCCTCCCACGGAAAATGGCCATGGCAGTAATGTCCACTTCATAAAGCATTCTGAGGGTGAAAATCAGACAGTGCGTGTGAAGTGCTCAGTGCAGTGCCTGGTAAGTGCTCATAGTAAGGGCCCAGTAAACGGTAACTGAAAATGCTGCATATCGTTTCATTTTACTAATGTGTGTAATTTCACCAATCCTCTATTACTGCTTATTTAGATTTTTCTTTGCTATTATACACAGTGCTGCACTGATTGTTTTATAGGTAAATATTTGTACATATCTGTATATAGTTTTTGGACATACTCCCAAAAGCAGAATTGCTGAGCTAAATAAAGGGCACATGTATTTTAAAGATGTCAATACATAGAGCTCAAGTCCCCTGCAGAAAAATGACAGTGACCTTCCCCGCATCTAAAGGATGTAGTTTTTTTTCTTTTTTTTGAATTTAAAGGAGAGGGGAAATGAGTGTAAATGGAGTCATCATTTTATTTTGCATTTATTTTTATAAATCTACTCACTTTGCCCACTTGTCTGCTGCACTGTTTGCCTCTTTATCAATGATTTGTAGAAATATTCATACATTTAGAGTAGCAGCCTCTGTTTTCCTTTATTAATTCATGAGAGCCAGCTCTGTAGCCCAGAGCTGGGGTAAGTGCTAGCGGTGAACAGATAGCCCCAGTCCTTGCCCTCATGTTTTCAAGATTCAGGGAGGAAAATGAGATTCAGAAAAAATGATTTTAACCTGCAATAAAGGAGGATCACAGGGCTATCCTGGAAGACTTTCCAGAGGCAGTGATGAGTGAAGAGAAATTGGGGAAAGAGGGCTTAGCCGGGTTCAGATGGGGTTCCAGGTGTGTAGGAACATTTTTCTTAGTTGGTTCTTTGCCTTTTTTTAAAAAAAAAAAAAAAAAAAGAACCTTGCCTCATGGTTTATGCTGACATCTCAAGATTTTTAAATTAGTTAAATCTATAAATATTTATATTCATGTATATTTTCTGCCTTTGATGATTTACTTGGAAAATCTGCCCTATGAGGTTTTTACTTAAAAGTTTTGCTACTGTTAGAATTCTTCATCCTAAGTGAGCAATTGTGGGTTTCTAAAACTATCTTGTGGGTCTGAGCTCATGGACAATAAGACTAACCTTTACAATGATCTTTTAAAACCTATGCTCAGTGATAAAAGGAGGGGAAATGTCTTAATTCACAGGAGAATTGTGAAAGGGTAGAGTTTGTATTCAGCTCTCTCTTCTGAGCTGTTTGATTTATAGCACGTCGTGCTTTGAACGAATCTATATGGGCCCAGATTGCTCTACTGGTATAAGAAAGTTTTCTTTCAAACTAATTCATGCTAAGATGTGAATGACTGAATAAACTGTCTGCCCCTTGTCTATTTACATTTGAACAGAACACCATAAAAAAGAATAATGCTTATAAAAAATTCGAGAATTTCAGACATCCAAGTCAGACTGAATGTGGGAGATAAAGTTTCGGTTAAATGAGTTTCTACAGCATTCTTCTACCTACTCACATTCCTCAACCTAATCCCATTCTTAGTTGTCATCTTTTCTTCCAGTCCCCTCTCTCTCCCTGGTCCTCTCTCCCTGGTCCACTTATCACCTCTTTGAGTGGTTTCTCAAATGCATATCACCAGCCTATCAGTATGTACATACTCTTGGATATTTTTTCAGTTAACAACTGTGCATGTGTGTGCATGTGCATATTTGCTGTAATGATAGAAACACAATTTAAACAGGCTTAAATGATAGGGAAGTTCATTATTTGAAAAACCCAGAATATGTGCCTTCAGGTATGGTTTGATCCAGGGACTCCCATGATAGACTGAGGCCTTGGATTTTCTTATTTTTTGTTTTCCTTGGGATAGGACCCGTCCTCTGAGAGTCAGGACCTTAGCGAGAATCTACAAAGTACTCATGTTTCTTGTTTTCCCATCATGCCACTGTTAGGGAAGAGAAAAGAAGTATGAAAAGAAGTATGAATGAATGCTGATGGGCAAAACCTAGCAGCTCTTCACCACAAATGTACTGCTTTCGCTCACATTCATGAACACACAAACAAGATGGTACCTGATGCTTTGGTTCTGACTTTAGTAATTCTGTTGGGACAGTTACCACTCTCTTACTTTCTGAGTTCAAAATCTCAGCATTCAGATTTGTTGTTTTCTATTCCTGGAACTCCATGCGCATTCCAGCTACTGGGTCCTACAATACACTCCATCCATGTTGATGCTTCACTCATTGGTCCAGCTCAGTACAAGCCCCACCTGCTCTGTGTAGCATTCTGTTGACGCTGGGGTCTATAGTGAATTCATCTGTTCAATTCCTATAACAAGGATGTCCAGCATTCATGGGCATTGCTTCTTATATGCTGCTTTATACCGTTGCTTATGTCTGCCTTACTTCCTCTCCCACTTTTACTGCCTAACTGGATTTAGCGTGTGTGCCTCTGGGCACTCTGGTATTTCCCTGATTCTTCCCACACCACCCACCACAGCATGTCTGAGCTGCAGGGACACAGTTGAAGCTTGTGTTGACTGAGGGAGCCCCCAGGCTCCATGGAGGTGTGCTGGGGTGGGATTCTCTGCAGTCAACATGGAACTTTGGGCAACCCTTGGGCTTGACAGCTGCCCAGTGGTGTGCCCTGTGGAAATGAGGGCATGTGAAGAGATGTGATAGGGAAAATTCTAGGGTCAGATAAGTTAGAGGAATGCTACCTTAGACAAGGTTATTTTCTCTACTGTATGAAGTTTCAGAGCCTTGAAGTTTCTGAGTCTGCACAAAAGGGATTACAAGCTGAATTGTGTTGGATGCAATCTACATGCTCCACCCACCACCCCAAGTTCATATGTTCAAGTCCTCACCATCCTGCAGAATGTGACTGCATTTGGAGAAAGCATCTTTAAAGAGGTAATTAAGTTCAAACAGGGTCATATGGTGGCCCCAATTCAAAAGGACTGATGTCCTTATAAGAAGGGGAGAATAGGACACAGACACACACAGACGGAAGAACCTTGTGAAGACACAGGGTGAAGACAACTGTCTGCAAACCAAGGAGGGAGACCTCAGAAGAAACCAACCCCACCTACACCTTGATCTTGGATTTCTAGTCTCCAAATTGTGAGAAAATCAGCTTCTGGTGTTGAGGTTCCCCAGTCTATGATACCTTGTTACAGCCGCCCTAGCAAACGAGTACAGGGGGAATGTAGTTTTGTAAATGAACTTGACCGCATAATCTCTCTTTTACCGACAGAATTTCATTCCTTGGGCTGCAGCACTGTCAGTACTGTTGGGCACAGCGGACGCCTCTCGGGGACGCACTGGTGGTGCTGGGTGCTCAGCCATTTACACACATCTGTGCGCGTGGGAGCTCCACCCCTCTCTGCCCTGTCTCACAGCCATGTTCATGTACTAACGAGCTGGAGCGTATGATGAGTTCTGCTCATAAGTTGTCAAAGACTCTGATTTCTATTTCATACAGCAGCACAATCTTAGCTGGGCTTCTCTGGAAGTCAGAGATGGTATTTGATTTGTAGGATAGAAAGTAGATACAATACTTTGGTAACTGGCTGAAATTAAGAGGAAGACATAGATATGCATGCAGTAGGCACCTCTCTCAGAAAAGATCTTGTTTGTCATCATTGCTTTGAGTAGAAATGTCTGAAGTCTCTTTCTTTTCCTTGAGGAATGTGTTGTCCTTCAGAAGGATTCTATCTCCTTTTTAACCAAAGGACCTGTGTCACATGAGGTAAGACCAAGATTTGGTAATAAGGATGCATTTAGCTCTCTTCATTCCTCATACACATTTTCTTTTCTCAAAGGTTTCTCCTTTTTTTTTTTTTGGTTATAGAGCTTGCTGTTTGGTCACAAGAACTGTAGCTTGTAGCATGAGAAGATGCTACTTATTTATCAGAACGTATAAGCAGATGCTTGAGAGTGGGGGCTAATGTCAAGTACAGACCGTAAGTAGTTTTTGTAAGGCTTTCATAGAGGGGTGGAGAGACTCTTTTAAAGATGAAATGATTATCGCAGTGGCAAGGGGGGAAAAGAAGAGACAAGGCTTTGGTGTTTCCCTGGTAAATGCAGCACTCATTCAGAGAGTCAGACTAGCATCTCTAGAAAAGTCACAGCACAGGTTCATCCTGAGAAGAGAGTCAGGTGAGCATTTCTATTATCTGTTATAAGTTGTGTGTGTGCATATGTGTATATGGAAAATAGCACCTCATGTAAGTGTGGTTGTGGTCGAGAGTGGGAACTAGGAGGGGCTGTGGATGTCTGGGTCTTAAAGGCATCAGCCCCTCCTAAACTGAAGCTGGCTTCAACCTTGGTCACCACGACTGACCAAACACAGCCAGAGAGCTGTGATACCAGGGACATAAGGAAATTAAGATGGAAATCCAATTATCATTCTTTTGAGGGTCAAACTGCAGTGTGCTCGAGAATTACCTTTGAATGCTTGTTAAAATACAAATCCTTCTCCCCAAGATTTGGATTCAGGACTTCTGGGGTGGGGACCTGGTGTCTGTGTTTTTAGCAGGTGCTCAGGAAATTCTGGGCTTCCTGGGTGGCTCTGTGGTAGAGAAGCCACCTGCCAATGCAAGGAGACAGGAGAGATGCACGTTGGATCCCTGGGTTGAGAGGATCCCCTGGTGGAGGAAATGGTAACCCTCTCCAATATTCTTGCCTGGAAAATTCCATGGGCAGAGGAGCCTGGAGGGCGGCAGTGCATGGGGTCGCAAAGAGTCGGACACGACTGAATGACTGAGCATGCACACAGGCGATTGTAATGTAGCGAATCCGGTTTGGGAACTGCTGACCTAGAAGGCTGTGTTTCTGGGCAGTGGACAGACCAGCCTGTCTTCTTGCTGATAAAACCTGCCAGTAAGCCATGCAGCCTGGCTGTGTTATGGAGATAATACCGTGAACGGAACCCAGATGACTCATATGTAAACTTATTAAGTTCCAATGTTTTCATAAGCAACTTATCCTTTCCAAAAATCAGGTTATAATATATTTTGGAGGGAGTCTTTGGGCTTGCTTGTCAGAAACAACGGCACAGGTAGATGGTAGATTTAGGGACATTGCCACACCCCAACAGTGGATACTATCATCTCAGGGGGCACAGATCTTGGCTGATGATCAGATAACTAATTGCACTGGATTTCTCTACAAGGGTCCTGTGAGGGTCACGCACATGCCTGGCCTCTTATTTGGACCGCAGTAAACCAACTGCCTGTTAATAGCCATTCGCTCCCTTTAAAAATGTCCCAGGAGGCTCTTTCTTTCTGTCCTGCAGAGTTGAGAGCCCCTGCTGAGAAATGGGCCTTGGTCTTGGCTAAATTAACTCTTCAGGTGCTATTTCCATCAGGACAGACTCAGAAAGGGGGGCTCTAGATCCCTTACAAACCACAGAGGCAGCAAGGGGGGCTCTAGATCCCTTACAAACCACAGAGGCGGCACTCTGTGGGACATTTATGTAATCTGTAGCCCTGTGTTTAACCTAATCCTAAAACAATTTAGATTTTTTGCAAAACTAGTTTAGTATTGGTCGTTGCTCTTTCTGGACACTGATGAAATGATATAAGAAAAACGCGAAAGTTTTCTCAAGGATCATAGCTGTTTCTTTCGCCTTTAACATGTAGACAGGAGTATTTTATGGGCCAATCTATACAACCTCATTGTTTATCCTCAGGCCATTAGTGTTTCTCAAAATCTAACTCACAATACTATTGTCAAACTCTAAGAGGCAAAGAAATGTTCTTTTTTGTCAAGTCAAAATCCAATTTATGTGGTGGGAAACAATGCTGTTTTTCTGTTAAATGTATATTTAAGTCATAATACAGCAGTTAGGTAATTTGGGTGCTTCTTTGCCTATCATGGGAACTAGGAAGACACACGTCCACTTCTGTGTTTATGACGTAATCCATTTTTTCTTCTCCATTATGGTTTATTAGAAGATATTGAGTATAGTTCTCTATGCTAGGACCTTGCTTTTTTATCCATTCTACATATAATGGTTTGCATCTGCTAATCCCAGACTCCAACTCCATCTCCCCCCAGCCCTTTCCCCCATGGCATAATCTTAATATTATATATTGGAATGACCGTAAGACCCTGATGAATCCCCTGCCTGACTATTATCAGAAAGGATCGTATCAACTGGAATTACTCTGGTTGGCAAAGATTTCTCAGAGTTGAGTTGGACTTTGTCCCAGCTGGACAGTTCTAAAGGAAAAACTCGTTCAGAGTTAAATAAAATAATGAATGTTCTGGGTAAAATGTGAAACTTTATCACGTTAAAGACTGTTTTTGTGTTCTTGGGGCTACTTGTGGCAGCTAACATCCTGGTGAGCTCATCAAAATTTAGAGCTATTGAAAATCAGAAATTCACTTGGGGCCATATCAGGATTTAAAAATTATGGAGATAGCCAACCAGTAAGACTTAACTTTAAAAATTTTCAAAATTATTTCTTTCCTTTTTGGACCTAGAAATCGGGGAGTTGCAACCCCAAATCTGTCTGAGTACTTGGCAGGTTTAAAGTCCAATTTTTGTGAAAGCCTTTGGTCCTACATCTGGGCCACCAGTGCTCAGCTGGGTCTGTTCTCCTCCCTGACCCCAGGGGTGCATGACATTATGTTTGTCATACCTGGGCCAAGGTACTGCTGACGGGTAGGGGCCGTCTAGCAGGGTGCTAAACACCCTATTGTTTGTTCTATAGCCTCTCCCCTCCCCCACAAGGAAGCATTTATCCCTCTTTCTTTCTCTTTCTAAATTATGAAAGTATGATAATATATTTACTGGAGACTTGGAAAATACATAACAAAGATACATATAGTTCCACTATATATTACAATTACATTACATATATTAAATTATTACATATTATTACTTATATTACATTAAATATATTACATATATTGCTGCTGCTGCTGCTAAGTCGCTTCAGTCATGTCCAACTCTGTGCGACCCCAAAGATGGCAGCCCACCAGGCACCCCCGTCCCTGGGATTCTCCAGGCAAGAACATTGGAGTAGGTTGCCATTTCCTTCTCCAATGAATGAAAGTGAAAAGTGAAAGTGAAGTCGCTCAGTCGCGTCCGACTACAATTACAATAATTTTTCTACTACATATTACAATTATTTTTAAGTAGATAAATTAAGATTTTTAGTTGGAGTTTTAATGTCAAACTCTCAAAAATTAATAGAATGAATATATAGAAAAGTAGAAAGATATAGTAGACCTGAAAAGCACCATGAACAAATTCAACATAATTAAGATTTATGCAATTTTCATGTAACAGTAGGATACAAATTCTTTTCAAGTTCCCAATATAGACTATAAAATAGGTGACACTGGAACATACCCAGGGACCATTTATCCCTCTTATGTGTCAGTAGTGCTGAGGTTGAGAATCCCTGTTCTAGGCCTTGCTGGGACCATCCTGGTGTGGTTCTGGGCTGACATCCCATGAAGGTGAGAACCAGTCCTTCTTCTCAGAGGACTTCAGTTCTGCATTTGACATCAAAGACTCAGAAATTCCTCTTTAGTAGACTCCAAGACTTACTAATTACTGAGGCCCTTTTGGGGATGTCCTCTCGAAAAACAACCCAGAAGTCACTGAAAAGTCAACTGAGTTTTGATTTGAGGGAGACAGTTCAAGGGAAATTTTGCCCATTCATTCATCTACAGTCTCTAAAATCATTCCCTGCATCAAGTAGACGTTGAGAAAAATAAAAACAAGCAAATAAACTCAATGCGTATTCATTTTGTTATCTTAGTTTCTCAGATGTTTCCTAATGGAAGTGATGCGATGATAAGCTCCTGGGCTGGGTTGAGTTCATGAAAGAACACTGTGGTGTGTCATATAAGTGTGCTGCTGCCGCTGATCTGACATTTTTCTTGTAGCTTTTTTGGGTGGTGTTATTTAGAAATCATTCACATGACGAGTATTTCTGTGACTTTATCCATCCCACGTATACATCCTACAACCTAACAGTGTTAGGTTCCTGAGAGATGGCACAAGGAGACCAGGCCTGAGTTCCAGCATGCTTTCCTCTTATTGAATCTCCCCAGGTGACACAGAAGCCCCATTTGCCTCTGTAAATTGGACCAGAGGCAGCTTGCATCTCAGTTCCTCCTTTCCCTCGCTCCGTAAATTGGACCAGAGGCAGCTTGCATCTCAGTTCCTCCTTTCCCTCGCTCCCTCACTGCCAGGAGCTGGCCTGGCTTAGCGTCCAGACCCAAAGCTCCTCTTATGAGTCTGGTTCCCCAACCTCAACTTTCACCTTCCAGAGCAATGGCAGAGGAAGCTGGAAGATTCTTTAACCTGGAACTCCCTTCTGAAGAAATTCTGCAGGATGGAATAGGTGCACCATCAGGGCATGCTCCCCCTCTGAGAGACCCTCATGTTGAAGTTTGAGCTGAAGGGGCAATGAGGGTATGGGAGAATACCTGCATCAAAGGTGAAGACTTTCCTAACCTGCCACTTCTTATATAAACAGGCTAGCAACATAGTCTTCTTGGAATATAGAACCTGGAAGCTAAAGTAATCTCTTTTCAATGAACTTGATACTTCCCTTCATTAGAAAGCCAGGGTGGGCTAACAGAAAGCCTGTTGGAGTGCACAGTTGCAGTGACTAATTAAACCCAGATGCCTGCCTCTTAATTGGTTTTGATCTGTCTTTTACTTTGAATTTTTCTATATGATTTAATAATGTAGTACAACTCACTCTCCTTGGGATGTGAGCAGGGTAGAAATGATAAATAACAGGTAAAAAAATAGATAAGAAGTTTTAATGTTAATGCCTTTTTAATAACGCTGTGCTCACAAAGTACCTTTGCTGACTGTGGGATGAGTAGTTTGGGTGTTTTGTTTAGGGTGTGGTGGTTGCCTTGGATGTGGATGGTTTCCCCAATATTGCTTTCTTATTTTGTTCATCCTTCATGGACTTGGCATCCTTCACTGTCCTTCCTGTTGGTGCCTCTTTTCCCTTCTCCAATTCTGCATTTACTCATGTCTGAGTCTCTTGACAATCTTAAAAAACAAACAAAAAAACTTCAAAAAAGTTACTTTCTTTGCAAAGAAAAGTGAAAGTTGCTCAGTCATGTCCCACATTTTGTGATCCCATGGACTGTATGTAGCCCACCAGGCTCCTCTGTCCATGGAATTTTCCAGGTAAGAATATTGGAGTGGGTAGCCATTCCCTTCTCCAGGGGATCTTCCTGACCCAAGGATGGAAACCAGGTCTCCTGCATTGCAGGCAAATTCTTTACCATCTGAGTCAGCAGGGAAGCCCTTTGCAAAGAAATCTGCCTATTTGCTGTCCCTATGCTGACTTCCCAGGTGGTGCCAGTGGTAAAGAATCTGCCTGCCAATGCAAGAGGTGTGGGTTTGGTCCCTGGGTGGGGAAGGTTCCCTGGAGTAGGAAATGGCAACCCGCTCCAGTATTCTTGCCTGGAAAATTCCATGGACAGAGGAACCTGGTGGGCTACCGTCCATGGAGTTGCAAAGAGTCAGACATAACTGAGCATATGTGCATGTGACATGCTGTTACAAACTAGCCCAGGCATGATATGAGGGCAGAAATCTGGTGTTCAGTTCCTTGACTTCTGAGATGATTGGTTTGAAAGATGCAGCATTGACTGGACCTTCCCTTTCTGTCTTTAGCATCTGCCGCTGTCGAATCTTCTCTTTCTATTAATTCTGGTTCTCCCTGCCACAAGGAACCTTACGGATCACCCCTCCTACTCAGTTGGATAACAAAACATGTGTGAGGACTAGAGTAAATTCTCCTTTTAGTCTAGTGCTTTTCCTGTAATATTTCCTGGCCTCAAAACACTTTGAAGCTGTGTTCTTGCCGTTATTACTTAACAGGACGAAGTCATACTAACGTGGATGTCCTAGAGCTGGAATTTATGGTTTTTTCTCCTTTGGCTCTTGTGCCAGATCTACATAAAGAGTCTCCTAACTCAGCTTTTCCTAGAGTGTGCTTTTCTCGACACTGATCCTAGTAAATGCTAGAAAAGACAGTTTTATCATCAAATAAACAATGTTTGGAAAATACTACGTATTGTGCCTGACTCTTAAGAATTCAGAATGTACATTATTGGTACATTATGGTCTCAGAGAACTCTTACAGAGCTCAAATTTATTTCTCTTTGTTTAACTCAGTGTTTCCTAAATATGCTTAACCATAACTTCCCCTACTCCTTTCCTCTTTCTTCTTCCCCAGCCCCTGCATATAAGCATCAACTAACAATATCTCCATGGATTAAAATTCCTTGGAATGCACTTTGGGAAATGATGTTCTAAGCAAAGATACGGGAGGCCTCTGAAAGCCCCTCTCGCCATGAGGTTACCTGGGAAACTGCTCTTGTCATACTTTGGGTGTCAGCCCCCATGTCACGTCCCTCTGCACGTGACACCACGTCTATCCGCCTCCGTCTCATCCATGTATTTTGAAGGCTCAGTATTTTTCTGGTCCATATTGTCTCCAATTGCACCAAATTGTAAACATATGACAGAACAAAATATTTCAACTACAAAGTGAAACTGAATTCTTGCAAAGGAGCCAGGATTTCGTGAACTTCATGAAAATGATGTTGGAGAACAGTTCAAAGCTTATCTGATGCCACTTACAAATGAGGTTCTGGGAGAGTTAACCTACTTAAGAGCAGAAGAGAACCTCAGTGAGGATAAAGGTTATATGGATTCTCCCGACAAGAAAGTTCTGAATCTCCAAAGAATAAGAGCTGACACTGGGAAAATTAATGATATATTAATTTTATATATATATATATATATATATGCATTCACACACATGTATACACATATGTATGTGTGTGTATATTTATTTATGTTATCGTGTATGTGTGTGCTGCAAGGAGATCCAACCGGTCCATCCTAGAGGAGATCAGTCCTGGGTGTTCATTGGCGGAACTAATGTTGAAGCTGAAACTCCAATACTTTGGCCACCTGATGCGAAGAGGTGACTCCTTGGAAAAGACCTTGATGCTGGGAAAGATTGAAGGCAGGAGGAGAAGGGGGCGACAGAGGATGAGATGTTTGGATGGCATCACCGACTCAATGGACATGAGTTTGAGTAAACTCTGGGAGTTGGTGATGGACAAGGAGGCCTGGCGTCCTGTGGTCCATGGGGTCCCGAAGAGTCAGACATGACTGAGCGACTGAACTGAACTGATGGGTGTGCTCGGTTGTTCAGCTGTGTCCAGCTCTCCAACTCTTTGTGACCCCATGGACTGTAGCATGCCAGGCTCCTCTGTCTTCAACTCTTGGTGTTGAACATGCTGTGGGTTTAGACAAATGTATAATGCTGTGTCTCCACCATTGCAGTTTCATACAAAATAATTTCACTGCTGTAAAAATCCTCTGTGGTCCACTTCTTCCCTCCCTTCTTCCAGCCCTGACAACCACTGATTTTTTAATTGTCTTTATAGTTTTGCCTTTTCCAGAATCTCATATAGTTGGGATCATACAGTATTTAGCTTTTTCAAATTGGCTTCTTTCACTTAGTAACATGCATTTGAGATTCCTCATCGGTTATATGACATTGTAAGTTAAAGATTTGGTTCTCATCAACACCTAGTTGAATGGAAGTTCTCTCTTGTCAGGAATATGATTGTTAATGCAGCATCTTTCTGTCAACTGTGCAAGAGGACAGGCTGAGCTATCTTTTGATTCTCTGTGTAGAACATACACAACACTTTTTTTTTCCCCTGATGAAGAGGTGCTCAAATAACATCCAGCCAAAAATGAAGAAAAGAGTATTATAGAGCTTTGTTAAATATTCGGTTAATAAAAATATTATGGCATTGTTGCATTTGATGCTCTATGTGTGGTTTTTGTAGGTTTTAACTATACATTTTTGAGATTCCCTTTCTCAAGTATATATTAAATATGCTTCTGTACTTCAGTAGCAACTCTATACTTATAATTTCACATTATTTTTTATTAAAGAGGAAGCATAAGACTGTAGAGTCTTTTGGCACTAAGTCTAGATCCTTCTATAATCCTTGGCTTCTTTATGTTAAGATCTGGTTGCTTTTTGTGGCATCTGACCAATTCTCTTTGTCACATCTAGGTCATTTTAATACCCAAGAATAAAGCAAATGTTATTTTAATAGGCTCTTGACTCAGAGAAATTAATGAGGGCAGAGTCTTTAAAGGAAGAAGTAGTGTGAATGCTACCTCCCTCCCAGCCTCCCCCATCTGAGCACATCTGTGGAATGTCTTTCCTGTACTTGCAAACCTCGTAGTATGAAAGGAGGGATTCCTAAATTTGTCTTTTAGAAAGAGTCTTTCAACATATAATTAAAAATATTGCTATTACACTCACGGAACAGTTAAACAGTGTTTTAAAATTCTGCAAAACTCCTATGTGTTCTTAATGTTAAGATCACTTATTAATCTTTTATTGCAACATAAGTAAGTTCTATTCCTATTTTAACTAGGGGACATTTGATTATTGTTAACCGTATTCTTATTTAGCAAAAATTTTCTATACGTGTTTTTTAACTTATCCATAGAACATTGAAAAAGTCAAATAATGATACTGTTTGTCTATGGAATATGCTATGAGGACTGGACTGAAATTTAACAGTGAATAGAGAATTGATATAAATTTCTAATCAGCTTTGTTCCCCAAACTCCACTTTCGTTGTCCTTTATTTGTTATTTAAGATTAAATTCAGTTACATTACTTGAGCTGAACACATTTCAACCTCATTTAGGTGGGCAGTTTTAGCTTCAGAAAGATGAGAATTTGCATATTTTGGTTTTTAAAAGAGCTATAATAAAGGATTCTAAATCTTTAGATGGCCAGTTTAGATAGGATATAGCTAGAGGAAGGCTGGGCTCCCTTTAATTTTATGTTTCCTGATTACTGCTGAGGGCAGGAAAAGGAACAGCTGGTGCTTCGTTCTGTGTCTGGACATGAAACACTGGCCCCAGTTCCTCTTTCTAGAGCGGACTGCATGTCATGTATACATTCTGTCTCACACCTTCACCACAAGACACATCACAATTACATGGAGCTGGCGAGCTCTGCAAATCCTGAGACTATAGAAATACATTTTCTGGCATTGCCTTCGATAGTACAAATCTTATGGAGTTGTCCTTAAATTATGCAAACTGTGCTATAAAAAGGAAACAACGGAGGAAGAACTCTGTCAGGGTCACATCAAAATGACTATAATGCTGCATAAAAGAAGAACGACTTGTAAATTTGATTTCATTCATTCGTTATTGGCAACAAGCTTTTAGATACAGAAAACTCTTTGAATCGTACACACCTAACTGGAGTTCTGTTAAAACACCAGACTTGGTATATCACAAGCATTGAAATTGAATCAATCATATTTTCAATCCTCAACTCCTTCCTGAGTCACTGCTCTGAGGTTGGCATGGTTTTCAGCACGGGTGCGAGGACAGTGCAGCATTGAGGCCCTTGCTCTCAGAAGCCTTCAGTTCAGAGTGATGGCAAAGAAACCAGTGAACCAGTGCAGATGTAACATGAGCGCCACACCAAGGAAAGCAGAGGGGGGAAAGGGGGCAGAGACTGAGGGAGAGGGTACTTCAAAGTGAGTTATCTGAGAAGGCTTCCTAGAGGTGGTGACGTTTGAGTAGAGAACCTCCTTGCAGTGAGAGAGGGAATCAAGTGTGGTTCTAAGAAAAGAGCTTTCTAGATGGAGGGAGTTTCAAGTGCGGGTGTCTTGAGGTGGGAATATGCAGGGCTTGTTTGGGGAACAGCAAAAGGCCAATGTGACTTGAAAAAGAGTGGTGGCTGATGATAGAGGGGAAGCTGGTTGGGACAGAAGTGTGCTTTGGGCTTCAGTTTCAAAAGATTGTCAGTTGCCCTGTGGAGTGCATGTTGCAGGCAGACCAGAGAGGGAGCCACGTCTGCCCATTAGCATTTGCAGAGAAACCATCCTAGCATGTAGCAGCTTAAAGCAACAGCCTCGTGTGCAGCTCACAAGTCTGTGGGTTAGCAGCTTGGGCTGGACTTGGCAGGCAGTCTCTGCCGTGCTTAAATATTTCAGTTCAGGGGAGCAAGGCATTGACGAAACATCGTGTGGTTAGAGAAGGCTTCCCAGCGGAGCTGAGACCTGAGGTGTCCCTGAAAGAGGCAGTGGGTTTGGACAGATAGGTGAGGACATTCTGGGGAGGGGGAAGCATGAAGGGAGGAACTGGGGTGAGTGCGCACATGGAGTGTAGGTATGTGCTGTTGACTACACTGTGTGTAGTCGGACTGGAGGTATGATGACTTAGGCAGTGCTGCAGAGGTGGTTGTTTTTCAGTCGCTCAGTCGTGTCAGACTCTTTGCAACCCCATGGACTGCAGCACGCCAGGCTTCCCTGTCCTTCACCATCTCCTGGAGTTTGCTCAAACTCATGTCCATTGAGTTGGTGATGTTATCCAACCATCTCATCCTCTGTTGCTCCCCTGCTCCCTTCCTCCTCCTGCCTTCAATCTTTTCTAGCATCAGGGTCTTTTCCCATGAGTAAGCTCTTTGCATCAAGTGACCAAAGTATTGGAGCTTCAGCATCAGTGCTTCTAGTGAATATTCAAGGTTGATTTCTTTTAGGATTGTCTGGTTTGAAGTGAAGTGAAAGTTGCTCAGTCATGTCTGACTCTTTGTGACCCCATGGACTATACAGTCCATGGAATTCTCCAGGCCAGAATACTAGAGTGGGTAGCCTTTCCCTTCTCCAGGGGATCTTCTCAACCTAGGGATCAAACCCAGGTCTCCCGTCTTGCAGGCAGATTCTTTACCAGCTGAGCCACAAGGGAAGCCCAATAATACTGGAGTGGGTAGCCTATCCCTTCTCCAGGGGATCTTCCTGACCTAGGAATCGAACCAGGGTCTCCTGCATTGCAGGCGGATTCTTTACCAACTGAGCTATCATGGAAGTTTGATCTCCTTGGTGTCAAAGGGACTTTCAAGCATCTTCTCCAGCACCAAGATTTAAAGGCATCCATTCTTTGGCACTCAGCAGAGGTGGTAGGTGTGTGGCTAACCTTCAGAAAGATTGGACCATGAGAGGATCAGCTCGGAGGTGGAAGGAAGTAGCCCTGGAAGACATTTGAGGACGGGAGCACTGTAGGAGGTGACAGAGAACCTTGGCCTTGTGCTGGAGACAGGGAGTGGGTGGGCGCTGGGAGCTGCCCACTCATGGGGGAGTATGGCACGGAGAGGACCACCCTGGACTGATTACCACAGGATTACGAGGTGGATGCGAGCTGACCTATAAGATGAGGCAGGCCTTGCTAATGGCTCCCTGTGGGAGGGGAGGGGCAGGTGTGTAAAAGGTGATCCTGCGGCAGGACATCCTCAAAGTGTGTTCTCTCTCCCATAGAATAATAACATGTACTGTTGATTGAGTTCTCATATCATCACGATGATGGACCATAAAGAATGGATACTTTCTAACTGTGGTGCTGGAGAAGACTCCTGAGAGTCCCTTGGACTGCAAGGAAATCAAACCAGTCAATCCTAAAGGAAATCAGCTCTGAATATTAATTGGAAGGGCTAAAGCTGAAGCTGAAGCTCCAATACTTTGGCCACCTGATGTGAAGAAATGACTCGTTGGAAAAGACCTTGATGCTGGGAAAGACTGAGGGCAGGAGGAGAAGGGGATGACAGAGGATGAGATGGTTGGATGCCATCACCGACTCAATGAACATGAGTTTAAGTAAACTCTGGGAGATGGTGAAGGACAGGGAAGCCTGGAGTGCTGCAGTCCATGGGGTCACAAACAGTCAGACATGACTGAGTGACTGAACAACAGCAGCATCATCACGATGGTCAGAGATATAAAAAAAACTCCAGGTAGTCAAGAAGAAAGGGACTTAGTGCAGGGGAATACTTAGCCTTTAGAGAGACAGAAAGTAGTGAGGTCTCTAGGAAGCTATTAGATGGAGCTACCCCCCAGCACCAGATGGTGTTTGACTAAGACACCCCTGGGCTGCCAAAGCCCTCACTTGGCCACCCCATCCCCAGAGGAGCGCTCCACCTGATGGCTTCCCTTCTGCCTCCGATCACGTGTGAGCACCCCTTCTGTGTGGGGTCTGACAAGGAGTCCCGCAGGCAGAGGTTCTGGAGTGGTGGCTGTGAGACTACCAGCTCCGCAACACAGGGTGGGTTACAGCAGGAGTAAATGATGCTGAGGAATCCACAGACAGCCTGACTCCTGCAGGGTCGTCCTTCCTCCCTTCCCTTTAATTCCCATTCCTGCAGAGATCCGTGCCCTATTTTATAAGATTCCTTTTAGCAGAGTTTTGTCAAAATCCACCTTGGCATTCCCATAAGCAGTTGCAAAGAATAATTTAATGTTAAAGACCACTGAGCAGTGTTCCTTGTTGTTTCCTATTAGGGAGCAAGACTGGACAGAAAGTCTGGTGAAATAATTCATTGGGTTACAGAAATGCACTTGTACCTGTCTTGTATATTTTATCTATATATCCATGCATTTATCAAAATACAAGTACAAATGCACAACTTGCTCTTGCTAGTTAACTGAATTTCAAACTCCTCTGGCGTGAATGTGTGTGTGTGTGTGTGTTTTATTTTTACTTCTTGGCTTCTTACACTCTGCTAGTCCTCTGCTCCCCTCAGTAGCCCTTCACCTGTACTGCAGCATCAGCACACACAGAGAGATGGGAAAGTGTTGCTCAGAAATATTTTTTAAGGCCAACCCTCTTATTTTCCTTTCTCCTTAATGCTTTGGTGGAGCAAGAAAGGAAGAATAAACAGAGGCGAAGAGAGACTAAGGAAACTTACCTAAAGTTCATCAAAACCCAGAAGAGAGGGGCAGATTCCTGGGGTGCATACTTGAATCTGTTTTGCTGTCATGCATGACAGGACTGCCCATGCTCGCTCTCGCACTGCCTTACCAGCTCTGATTCTTCTATTCCTTCATCCTGAAAATATTTATTAGGAGCCTGGGGTGTGCCAGAGATTGTGTTAGAATTGGAAGATGAAAATATAGGGTCTCAACTCTTGAAACTTTAATGTGGGAAATAGATATATCCATATGTAACTAGGATGCAGTGTGAGTCTTGCATAGCAGGGTCACAAATTTACAAGTATTTCAAGCCGGGGGAGTTTATCTTTTCTACATTCTATAGTGGTCTTTTCTGGAAGTCCCTGCAATGGTTGATTTATGTCTCAACTGGACTGGGCTAAGGCCTGCCTGGATCGCTGGTGAAACATTATGACTGTGTGTCTGTCAGGTGTTTCTGGATGAGATGATCATTTGAACCAGTGAAGGGAGAGAGCAGATGGCCCTTCCCAGTGTGGCAGGCATCATCCAGTCCTGTGAGGGCCCAGATAGAACAGACAAGCCGAGCAAGGGCGAATTTGCTCTCTTGGCTGCTTGAGCTGGGAAATAATTGTCTCCTGCTCTTGGACTTCAGGGCTACTGGTTCTTGGTCTTTTGGACTTAGACTGGGACTTATCCAAAGGCCCCAGGTTCTCTGGCCTTTGGACTAAGACTGGATTACACACCAGCTTTCCTGGTTCTCCTGCGCACAGATGGCAGATCATGAACCTTCAATGTCTCCATAATTGTGCGAGGCAATTCCTATAGGAAATGTCCATACTTACACATTTGTCCTGTTGGTTCTGTTTCTCTGGAGAAGCTCGACTAATGCAGTCCCCATCCAGTTCGATGTGTTTTGAGTGTGTGCTGGGCTTTAATTGGTAGCTCAGCTGGTAAAGGATCTGCCTGCAATGCAGGAGACCCTGGTTTGATTCCTGGGTTGGGAAGATCCCCTGGAGAAGGGATAGGGTACCCACTTCAGTATTCTTGGGCTTCCCTTGTGGCTCAGCTGGTATTCTGGCCTGGAGAATTCCATGGACTGTATAGTCCCTGGGGTCACAAAGAGTCAGACGTGACTGAATGACTTTCACTTTAGTTATCTGATCTAGCAAGTTAATTTAGTTACTAAACTAAATGCCAAATGCTCAGTAAATTATCTCACTCTCTTCTTGCACATAAAGTCTCTTACAGGTCATTTCATTCCTTCCTGGTATCTGTCCAGCAAGGACTCAGCCAATGAAAGGCCACATATCCTTTGTTTACTCCAGCCCTCCCAGGTTCCTTTTCCTCTCTACAAAGCCTTCTCCTCCTTTGCCTTGCAGGACTCACCGTGGTTGTAGATCCTGAACTGAAATTCTCTACTGATCTCGAATAAAAACATCTTTGCTGAAAAAAAAAAAAACCACATAAAACTATCTTTGTTGGAAAAAATATCCAGTAGTCTGTTTCAGGCCAACAGGACATATATAGGGAAATATTTCTAAAACACAGTTCCTGTGGTACTTGCCATTTGGGGGAATCAAGGGGAACTTCATAGAACTAGTAATTTTTAAGTGGGGACTCGAGGGGTAAGTTAGAGTTTTCCGAGTGTACAGGAGTAGGAAGAGCATTCCAAGCTGAAGCCCAAGTAACCCATAGAAGCACACAGGGCTTTTTGGCAAGTGCAAGAAAAGAGTCTTTTGGTCTCTGTTATTTCAGAAAGTCCTGGACAAGAGTTATTTTTGTTGGTGGGAGTCACGGCCAGCACCACTGAGCTGACTCTACAGTAAAAATAAAAACGTGTGGTTCCAGTTTAAGATGGGCTCAGAGCCCATGCATTTCTCTCTCTTCATTCCAAAAACTACCTTTAAAATGACAGTGAAGGGATAATAGCAACAATAATAATAGTAATAATATGGAAAATGACAAAATATTGGGATTCCCTTTTATGCCTCTACCATTTACTTTTGCATTTTGATTCCTGGATTGAAACTGGAGAAAAAAATTAAAAAATAGGAAAAGTGTTGGTGGGTATGTCTCCTTGGAGGAGGCAGGGCAGGCCTGAGAACTCCTTGGCATCCACGACCCTCTCACTCATGTGCTTGATGAGCGACCATCACCAACGGGCAGTTCAGGTCCTAGGGCCTCTGGCTGTGTGGTCCCCTCCCCTCTGTCCCACCTCTCTTCCCAGCCAGAGCCATCCTCCCAATCATTCATCCCCCAAATCTTGCTTTTACATATTGCATTCTTAATAGAACGTCCAATCCTATGCTGCCTCTGCCCTTCCGTCCCTGCAGCCCTCCTGGCTCACAGTTGTCCTGTGTATCCTGATTCAGTGTCTCAGCCACGTCCTCTCTCGTGTCCTGGTGCACCCGTTCTCCAGACCTCAGTCATGCCTTCCTCACCAGCTTTCCACTCGGCTTCCTGCTTCTGTGCAACCAAGAGTTACGAACACACAAAAATGTGTTGACTGGTCTCCTGTATATTTATTAAACACATCACACAGAGAAGAGGAGTGGGGTTTTGCTTCAGTTAAATTCTATTTGAGTCAAACTTTCAACCCAATATTCCTCACACGGTCATGGAAGATGGTCTCGATTCAACTTTCATGTGAAGAGTGTTTCTGCTTAAATTCGGCTCCCTGAACATCCCTCCTCTCCACTTCAACACTCGTCTGTATTTCCCCTCTGCTTTCCTACTCCTTTCCTGTTTCAAGGAAAGAAACTGCCCTTCACTCCTCTATGTTCCTCCATCTGTGCCGTGGGCTGAATTCTCTCCTACCTCCTCATCATCAGTTTTCTACACTTCTAAATTTTTATGCATTCTCTCTCTTTCCATGACTCTCTTTTCTGTCTTTTGACATCTTAATATTTTCCAATCTTAAAACAAATATCCCCTATAGTATGCTATCCCCATTAACAACTCCCCTTCTTTTTACCTTTGAAATTCTTGAGCTGACTACTAGTCAGCACTTCCTGCTTCTTATCCTATACTCCGTTCTTTGTCCCTTCAACATTGGCACTGTTTCCAATATTCTATTGCAACTTCTTTCTGGAAGGTTATCAGTGACCTTCAACCTCCCAAATCCAGGAACTTTTCTCAGGTATAATTCCCTTGACCTTGCTCTAGCATTTAACATTGTTCATGAACTTCTCCAGCTTGAAATCCTCTCAGCTCTTTGTTTCCATGACAACTCACTTTACAGATTCTCCCCCTTTTGATTTCTCTTTCTTCTTCTTTTACTCTTTTTTCTTTCCTCTTCTTCCTCAAATGTAAACATCTATTTATATGTTATATTTATATATAATATTATAACTTTTGCCATCATTATTAACACTAATATTATTTTCTTGAGCACTAAGTACCCACCATCCTTCCAAGTGCTTTCTCTATGTTAATGTGACCAATGATTATCATTAATGGCAGCAACTACTATTATTCTAATTTTCCAGATGTGGCTGTTGAGGGACAAAGAGGCTAAATGATTGACCAAGATAAGATTACCGGGCTAGTGAATGGCGGAGCTGGGATTCAAACTCAGGCATTCCGACTCAGAAAGTCCAAGTTTCTAACCATCTCGGTCATCTTTCCTTCTCATCCCCAGGCTTTCTAGGTTCTCTCTCTCTTCCCAGGCTTTGGAACTCATCCCTAGCATGTGACTACTCCAGTAGCCTTTTCCCACTTCACACTGCTGACTCCACAGTACAGTGTGGCTGCCGATTAACAACCCCAGTGAGTCCCATCAAGACAGTGCACACACTGCAGGACATACACAAACGCACAGCCGCTCGCAGAGGATGCACACACGTGACAGTGTGTGCCAGGCACGGGAACTCACTTATGTGGTTGGGCACGTGAGTTCACATTCTCATCTTTGAAAGTTTGCAACTTGAAGGTTCGTATGTAAGGGACTTACAGGATTACCAGCCCAATAGCGTTATCTTTGTCAATAATGGCTCCACTTGGTTCTGCCCTCAGCATTATCAGTGATGCTTCTGCATCTATTTGCCCCTGTAGATTCTGTCTCATCAACATGTCTCTTCCGCTACCCTTACTCTACTTCACTCTCTCTGTTTCTTCTCCTTCTAACAACCTCTATGCCAGCTTCTTATCCACCAGAAAGATGATTTAGGGTGTACGAATAAAATACATAGTTGCCATAGAGGGGGCTCTCTGGAAAATTCTGTGTTTGATGTCACCAAATGGCAGCTCCATTTTTAAGAGCCTTTTAGCTCAACTCTAGGGGTCTGTCAGCAGGAGCCTTAGCCCAGGCCAGGTCTTAAGTATAAATGTTTACAACTTTGAAAAATAATCTCCCGTCTACCTCTACAGAAAGATGTCAGCAGCTTCATGAGTGATTTCTAACCCCACTCAAGGAAAACCAATTCTATTTGATGGACAGGCGATTGAGCAAAACATTTTTATATGAGATGGAGCTGATGCATCCACCATATGCCAGGCTGGAAGAATAGACCCCTGTTGAGAGGACATCATGGAAATGGGTCCTGATGCTAAGCCCTCTTGACAGACGTTGGCCGTGTCCCCTGATTTTGGTGCATTGTTTAGGCTCCTGCTCTCACAGCTGACCTCACCTCTTCTCAGGAGGCTATATTTTGGATTTTACCTACCTAGCCTTATAATTTCAACACGTGGATTTTCTTCTCTATAGTCTTAATGCAAAGGTTGATTTTCATAGCAACTCAGTTTAGTGACTAGGCTTTTAAGCTTTAAAAAAGTAACTTTTTTTTTTAAACGAAAGATTTTGGTTTTGAGTGAATGATACATAAAAGAGATATACTCAGAGCCTGGGGACTAGGGAGTCCAGTCCAGTCATGGCCTCCTCCCATGGGCAGCGCTCAAAGAGGCCCCGGGGGTTGTTTTGAAAATATACAGAGTGTGAGGAGAAGGTATACATGGAGCCCTTGGGTGTGAGGTTCTTGTTCCTTGGTTTTCCTTGGTAAAGCCCTCAGTCCCTGGGAACCTTACTTCTTTCTGTTTACCGTATGTCTATTAAATAATACTTGCCTTACCTAATCCTACCTTGAAGGATCTTGCAAGTAAGGTACTTTTTTTTTAAGGACAATATGAAAAAAGTGAAAAGTCTCTGCAAAATGGAAAAAGTTTTGCAAACGTTAATTGCCACATTCAGATTAAAAGAACTTCCCTGAATTTAGTCAGTATCTGTTGACTTTTAAAATGGTTTTAACAAATGAATGGGTGCCTATAATTATTTTTAGCTACTGTGCATCTTTCTCATTGTGTCTCCAGTAAACAATTCCCAAGGCTGCTGTACTAAGCAAAACCAATATAAATGTGAATAGAAAATCTCATTCTTGTTAAAACGAGAGATGGGTACACGCTATGGTGTATTTTGTGCTCTAACTGTGGGAGGCTTTGAAAGCATATTGTTGACTGAAAAATAAAGGCATTATATTTGCTCTTATTTTCATTTTCCATGTTCTATATCTGAAAGCCACAAGGAAAAATGCCCAACAGACCAAAGTAATGGGGGTTCATTTATGTATTCAGCCATTTATGCCCTGCAATAGAATTCAATTGGTGAATGTACTTTGCATGATTTTCCCATAGAGCATGCTGTATTTAATAGCATCTGGCACATCTCAGAGAGCCCCATTGCATATCATGAGATGTTTAAATTGTATTGAATACTTTATAGAAGCAATTTCCATTCTGTTGTGTTCTTTCCACAGATGGTGATCTGAAACAGTTAACAGTGATAATACTCTTCTCTTTACTTATTTGTGACTTATCGCTGTTGCAGATGAAAAAACAGCATTTAGGGATCACTGTTTCTATTCCCTGATTTGGAGGCTGACTTCTCCTCAGATGATACCTCAGACTTCACATTTAGGTCCCTGGAGCCAGATGGAAGCTAGCGCTTGTGTGCGTGGACTTGATTTGTACCTGTAATAGTCAAGTAGAGTGCTCAATTTAATAATGGCTGGTACCTACAGAGACCAATGAACTCGATTCTTAAGGTAATGGAACCAACACAAATACCATTTGAAGAATGTGTCTGTCTTGCCCAATTTCAAATGCCCATGAGCACATACTTATTCAACCAACATTGAGCAGAGTGGTTGGCTCAATGGGGCTGTGCTGTTAGTAAGATACTGTTCCTGCTCTCAGGGATTATATAATCAAGCAGGGAGGAGTTATTTGACAATAACAAGTATTTGTCAAGTGTCTCCTTTGTTCCAGGCATTGCGCTATTTAAGATAGTAGCAATTGTATTTTATTTAGAGTATTTCCAGGTAAACTTAACAAAATATCCAATTTGAAGATTTAAGCAGGAAAAATAAAGACATTGAAAGTTACTATGATAGGCATAATTAGCCTTGATTGTCCAAATAACCCCACCAAATACAATCTACCTTGGTAAACTGGGTATTTGGTTGGTTGGTAAGCCGATGGCTATATGTTAACCCATTCACCAAAGAAGTCTCTAACTTATGCTTTTAAGATCTTAAAGTTTTGATCTAGGGAAGAGAAATAAAATCAATATAAGTGAAGTTTTTTTCTAATCCACTTAAGGAATGTGGAGATTTACATTTTAATGATAGGCTTTAAATCTCACTACATATATATTCACATCCAGAGTTAAGTGCTAAAATGCTTTTTATGTGTAAAATGTAACCATAACATAATGAAATTTATTGTAAAATACTAGAGTACACACACACCCTCCTTAATCTTTGTGTTTCTTTAGGGCTCCCCAAGTGGTTCAGTGGTAAAGAATCCTTCTGCCAATGCAGGAGCCACAGGAGACATGGGTTCAATCCCTGTGTCAGGATGATCCCCTGGAGGAGAAAATAGCAACTCACTCCAGTATTCTTGCCCAGGAAATTCCATGGACAGAGGAGCCTGGTGGGCTACAGTCCATGGGTCACCAAGAGTCAGACATGAGAGCATGCACACACACACACACACACACACACACACACACACACACACCTGTTTCAATATCTCCCAAACATCTACTGTCAGATTCTATAGGTAGGTATTACTGAATTCATGCCATTGATGACAGAGAAGAAAAAACTCTGTCAACATTTATCCATTTGTTCATTTAATCATTTAGTTTGAAAATCTATATGCATTAATACACATATAAATGTTTAAATGGTACCTATTAAGTACCAAGTATTGAATGTTGGAAAGATAAATGAATTAGGCAGCATCCCTGCCCTCAAGTATCATGAAAATAAATGCCTTTAATACCGTGTGATAAGACCTTGTGCAGAGGTAAGCAGTGGGTAGTGTGTTTTCATGGAAGGAGGGAGATGACTTCCTGCCTTGAGGGCCTGGTGAGCGGTAGTGACTCTATAAGTTAGGCTTTCTCAGAAGTTGCTGTTGTTGTTCAGTCACTAAGTGATGTCCAACCGACTCTTTGTGACCCATGGAGGGCAGCACGTCAGGCTTTCCTGTCCTTCATTATCTTCTGGAATTTGGTTAGATTCATGTCTATTGAGTTGATGATGCTATATAACCATCTCTCCTCTGCTACCCCCTTCTCCTTTGGCCTTAATCTTTCCCAGCATCAGGTCTTTCCCAGTGGAAAATGTGAGCCATGGTAGTGTCATATTTAGCAGGAGAGAGAAATAGGAAGAGAAGCCGTACTTAGTTGCAGAGTAAGGCACTTAGTTTTGTCCCTGTTGGCATTGGACCACGGAGGAGAGGAACTCCTGCAGGCAGTTTTGGCAAAGTCTCACTCACGGTACCATGCCACCTGGGAATGTGAGGGTAAATAAAACACAAGCTGCTGCAGAGAAGTCACAGCCTGGCAGAGGAATTAGTGTCCACATCCTAGAGGAATGCACGACAAGGCTGGCCCTGAGCTGTAACAGAAGACGTTCCCGGGGAACTGTTCCCACTTGTGGTCCTGCCTGCAGACCCCCTGCAGCACTTCCCCTTGAAATCCAGGCTGGACCGGGCCAGACTTGGAACACATTTTTAATTACATCACTCCCTTGTTAAAAACCCTTTTGACAGTTCTCAGTGACCTGTGGAATAAACCCCGTACTCTGCAGTGTGTCATACAGGGTTCCTCGGAGCTCGTATCCCACGCCTCCTCCGACAGTGATAGTTGGAGCCGGTGCGCCTGA
Source organism: Giraffa tippelskirchi (assembly GCF_054371585.1). Lineage (NCBI taxonomy): Eukaryota > Metazoa > Chordata > Mammalia > Artiodactyla > Giraffidae > Giraffa > Giraffa tippelskirchi. The sequence continues at coordinate 155,848,028 of NC_137283.1, read as the reverse complement.
TGGGCTGCCACTGCGCCTGTGCGCTCATGCTCCTGAGCTTGGCCCAAGGTGTTACTTGGCCTGGTGTCCCCAGCTGCTCTGTGGGGACGGTTCTACTAATACTCAGCCTTGACCCCTGCTGCACCTAGAATAATGACTCCATAATAGAAAAGTATACGATGAAGAGTGGATACTGGCTGGAAGACCTGGGTTCTAGTCTTGATTCCATACGTTCCAAATCCCAGTGGTCACATACAGTTGTGATAGCTGGACAGTAAAGAAGGCAGGGTGCTGAAAAGTTGATGCCTTCGAACCGTGGTGTTAGAGAAGATTCCTGAGAGTCCCTTGGACAGCAGGGAGATCAAATCAGTCAATCTTAAGAGAAATCAACCCTGAATACTCACTCATTGGAAGGACTGATGCTGAAACGGAGACTCCAGTATTTTTGGTCATCTGATGTGAACAGCTGACTCATGGGAAAACTCCCTGATGCTGGGAAAGATTGAGGGCAGAAGGAGAAGAGGGCATCAGAGGGTGAGATGGCTGGATGGCATCATCAATGCAATGGTTATGAACTTGGGCAAACTTTGGGAGATGGTGAGGGACAGAGAAGCCTGGTGTGCTGCAGTCCGTGAGGTTGCAAAGAGTCGGACATTGCCCATAAATTTCTTATGTTTGATATCATCTGTAAAATTGAGTTAAAAATGCTCTTGTAGTTTTCCCTGGGTGATGGAGAAGTTCAGAGTGATATATAGATGTACAGTAACTTGTAAATGAAGTGCTTTATAAATGTATTTTATAAGCACATTTCATTTTAGGCATTGATATGCCTATTTCTAAAGAATAAGACAAGATGTACAATTAATGACATCTTGCAGTGGTATACCTTTTTTTTCCTGAGAAATTTTTGATGAATATATGTTAAAAATAGGGAGTACCATCTATCACCAACCTAAATCGATCACTTACTTTGTACTTGGTGCCCTGCTAGATATTGAAAATTCATCACTTACTTTCTCCTTTTGGAGATCATATGTATTTACATGTCACAAGTAACTAGGCAGCAAATTATATGCTTTGATATTTCAGGGAAATTCAACGTTATCTCAAATTCCATAACTAACTTGTACTTACGTTTGACTACACAATGGATAATAGATAATTTCTTGCACTTTGCTCGGTTGTCCTCAAGTATTTATGGTCCATTATTCTCCTCTGCCCTCCCAGGTGGCTCAGTGGTGAAGAATCCACCTGCCAAGCAGGAGATGTGGGTGTGATCTCCAGGTGGGGAAGATCCCCTGGAAAAGGAAATGGCAACCCACTCCAGTATTCTTGCCTGGAGAATCCCATGGACGGAGGAGCCTGGTGGGGTACAGTCCATGGGGTCACAAAGAGTCAGACATGACCAAGCGACTAAACAACAGCAGCAGCATTCTTCCCCTCACATTAATCTGATGGTGCTTGGAAGATTCCTTGGTGAAGACAGTGCAACTGGAAAGACAGTGATGGGTAGCCCCCTTAGCAGTTGCGTTAAACTTTTTATCTGCTTGTCCACGCAGCTACAAAAGTGAACCAACAAACACAGTGGAGGAATTGAAAATGGGCTGCTTTGGAGATAAAGGTGTGAATGTGTCTTCTGAGCTGGAGTCCTAACGGCCCTGGGTAGCTGCTAAAAACATCCTTTGATCTTCTCCTTTGACCAGGGCCTCTATGTTCAAAATGATTAGTTTTTCTATTTTTTTTCTGTATCAGCAAGCATATAAAATGTTTGCTTATCCGCATTTTCTGAAAACTCACATTTTCATCCCTCATTTCTAACCTCTAAGCACTGACCTTTAGCTCCAGACATCATTTAGCAGCATTAGTAGCAATACTTGTATTACTAATACAGCTAGTTTTATTGAACATTCCATGCACAGGCTCAGTGCAGAGTGTTTTATTCACAGTATCTAATTTATTCTTCACAACATAGGTGGATGAGAACAATTATATTAATAGATAGGGATTATTCGATCCCTGTTGTCCTGATTAGAAAAATGAAGCCTGGAGAAATTAATTTGCCCAAGGGCACAAACCTAGGTTGTGGAAAGGCAGAGTCTAAACTCAGAGCTTTCTGATTCTAAACCCTGAATAACTAACCATTGAACTACACTGTCTTCTGAGGCTTTGTCTCCTGGTTACATTTCTCTTTCGCAAAAGCTATACCTCTTCTTCAAAGAACTGCACATTAGTTCTTCACATTAGTGACCTTCACATTAGTGTGTGCGTGCCTGCGTGCTAAGTTGCTTCATTCAGGCATGCTAAGTCACTTTGGTTGTGTCCTACTTTTTGCAATCTCATGGACTGTAGCCTGGGACTATAGCCTGGACTGACAGCCTCCTCTGTCCATGGGATTCTCCAGGCAAGAATACTGGAATGGGTAGCCATGCCCTCTTCTAGGGGATCTTCCCGACCCAGGGATCGAACTTGTGTCTCTTACTTCCCCTGCATTGGTAGGAGGGTTCTTTATTACTGTTGCCACCTGGGAAGCCCTCACATTAGTTTGCATCACCTGTTTCTTCTCTCTTCTTACAAGCTTCCCTCCGCATAATTAGATCCCAATCTATGCCTGCTTGAAAGCAAAGTATCTGACCTGGAGGGTTTCAAATGAGTGACCAGCAGTGATAAGTGAGCCATCTCCCCCATCCCTGGTAGCTGGTGGCTCTGGCATCACTGGCTGTGAGTAGTACCCATTTACCCTTTGGTGTGCACGCAGACATCATTCTCTGTTTTGATGGGGGATAAGGTCTGTTAGGGTCTGTGTCAAGCCTGGCTCCTCCAGAAAGCTTTCATAGAATTCTGGCTCCTCAGCAATCATAGCATTATTTTCATATCTCCCCTTTCTAAATCCAGCTCTTGAGGGGTCCCTGTTCACATTTCACTAATCTTTATAGAGTCCACGTGTTGACTGTAATTAGAATAAAACTTCCTGAGGCCAATGCGAGGCACATAGGAGCTGCTTATCAATAGACCAGCATTATAAATAAATAAGCAAATAAGCTTCTGCCCTGTACAATGACCTGTTATTATTCTGTGACTAGATTTCTAAGTCAAAGTGAAATGGAAAATTGAAGTAATTATCTGGACAATTTAGCAGGAACAATAGTGGCAGGCGAAATTTTCCAGATAATGTGTGACTGCGGCTCATATCACTTAGATTAGAGAGTCTGAATCGTGTTTGCACACCTGGGTCTGTATGTTAAGAGTCAGCTCTCAGCCCTTTAGGAGACAGCTCTGGATGTTTATCCAGAGAATGCATCTAAATGCACCTCCCCAGCCTGGCCTCTGGTAGTCTAGCAATGTACATAGTGCAATCATGCATCACGTTGTCTGCAGTTCCCGTTGACCACCCTGTTGGAGAGCCTGGTAACCGTTCATAAATATATATGTACCACGTGTCTCAAAAATGTCCGTATATGGGAAGTGTTGCAAAATTCCATGAGCTACAATACACATGGCCTGGATAAAATGCTTTCTTTATAGAACCATCTCTGGTGCAAGAATCGTTGTCTAATTAAGGCACCAGAGCCCACTCCACCAATAGCCGCAAAGGACACAACACTGAGGCATCTCTTTCTCCCCAAAGGCATGTTATTTTGTGCTGTAGACTCTCCATAGGTGGAAAAGCACAAAGAGAGACAGCACAGCATTTGGGCTCTTCCATTAGAGCAGGACGGTGGGGGGTATAAGAGTAGGGCAAGAACGGGGGGCGGCGGGGGGTGGGGGGGTGCTGAGACGACTTATTTCCATCTCTAAATAACACAGAAAATTGGCCACTTTTCTTGCAGTAGCTATGATACCTGTGAACATTCCTTTTTCTGCCCAGATCTGCACTGAGTATTTCCTCCTTGATTTCTCAGCTCAGCCTGTGGTCGTTGGTATAAACCAAACAGATCCTTAGAGCCCTTAATAAATCCAGAAGAGGCTTATAGGGGAGCCCTTATAAATATATAATAGCCACCTCTGGATAACACGTAGACGTTTTAACTCCCTGAAAGGGATGTTATTTTGAGGGTCTCCAACGGTAACATCAGAAAAGGAGCCACATGGATGATGAGGAAAAGGAAGGAGGAGGCTGCATTTAAGATGGCTTTTTCGGACCACTCTTTCATCAACTATTGATTTGATTGCAAAAGCCTTTAGTTAGTGCAGGAATTCCACTGGTAATAATTAAATTTTCAACAGAAACGCTCGTAGGAGAAATGAGGGGAGTTGGGTAGGGAGGGGCTGCCTGTGGAGTGGGTTCCACGAATGTTAATGACTCCGTTAGAGTTACATAAAATTAACAGAAATTAGATCTACAGTTATTGAAGAGCCTCCTTTATATTGAGAGGAGCCATTTAAGTATAACGATTGGGGATTATGGTTCAGTGGAGCCTTTTAACTGTTCATTTGCCTGCCTAACTGACCGCTGGGTGGGATGCGATAAATTCAGGATATTGTACGACGACTCCTGTTTCCCTTTAATTTGGCTTCTGTTACCCAGTTTTCTTCCTGACATCACAGTGAGGGTTAGTGTTGGGGTTTATCTGCTCCTGAGTGAGGTTGACTGACTCTAACAGTTCTTGCAAAGTGTACAGTCATTAATGGTTTCCCCGCGCCCCATTTATCGTGATTTCTGTCTAAAAGACACCCTCCCTCCATTTCTGTAGCATCTACTTGGGATGTAGTTTGGGCATGTCCTTCTTCCACAGGGCCCATGATTGCTTCATGATCTGAACCTTCGTTATCTCCCAGGTAGGGTGAGTGAGCAATTCTAACTCAATGGCAATGTTTAAGACAATGGAGTACAGCTCCTGCAATTGACGGATTGTTTTTTTTCCTCCTATAGACATATTTTGTATGCTAATGTGCTTCTGAAGGCGAGACCTGACTTTTTACTGCAAACTCCTGCATTGGCTGCCGAGAATGTTAGCTCAGGTTTCATGGGAAAAGATATTCTTTGTGAGTAATGGGGTGAGAAGTGAGAAGTAGAGTGCAATCTGACTGCCTATGATGAAGACTTGACAAGAAAGAGTTAAATCCCCGTCTATTGTCTGAGGCGGGCTTACTGTTAGGAAACTGGGGCGTATAGATTAATTCACTGGGGGCCAACTGTTTGATTTCTCTCCCTGCTGCTTGGCACAGGAATGAAATTGTAGCTGCGTTTATAGCAGAAGGTTGGATTATATTCTCTTTTGTAGGAATTAAACCCCATAGAATAATTTATGCAGAGCCAAGCAAAATTAAGTCGAAACACATACAGAGAAGTTGGTGGAGTTATCTCGAGGCAAACACCCTTGGTGTCAGTGTCAAAATGGTGTTTGTGGTGTGCGCCATTCTTTGGGCGGTGTGTGTTCCTTGGAAGAGAAATGTGTACAGAATATTCTTGGAGCTTTTGCTCTGGGTTCTCTTTACGATATAGCCTAGGAAAGCTTGGCTCCTATGGAGAACGGACAGACTCGTTCACCCTCAGGACTCACCACTACCAGACATTATGATACTTTATTGGGATAGGAGTCCATGTGAAAAAGTGTGTCACCCATTAGCCTGGGACCTAATGTGCTCTTACTCAGGTTAAATAATTCAGCTAGTTCGGGGAAAGCTAGGTTTTTACATAAATATTAAAGGGCCTGCTTTAACTGCTTGTTGTGCCAGAAAGCCCACGTCATATGAGACGGGTGGCCAATGTTAAACTGATAAATCAAGGCAACTGATGACTTTTGTTCTAAGGGGCTGTGCAAGGGATGATGAAAGGAAGATACATTGCAGGATGCTGTGTTCGCCCCCTCCCCCCAATATGCGATGCTATAGTGGTCCCCCTTATCTAGGGGCGGTATACATTTCAAGACCTCCATTGGATGCCTGAACCATGGGTAGTACCAAACGTTACATATATCTTTTTTCCCCCCATATATACATACTTATGATAAAGTTTAATTTATAAATTTAGGAATGATAATATCCAAGTTGCCAGCATCACCACCCTTGTGCTTTGGGGCCATTATTAAGTAAAATAAGAGTTCCTTGAACACAAGCTCCTCGGTGCTGTGACAGTGGCTCTGATAATGGAGATGACTGCTAAGTGACTGATGGGTGTGGGTGCACCAGACAGAGGGAGGGTTCACGTCCTGGGTGGGAGGACATGGTATTTCATTACGCTACTCAGAACCATGCACAATTGAAAACTTATGAATTGTTTATTTCTGGAATTTTCCATTTAATATTTCTACACCATGGTTGACTGTGGGTAACTAAAACCTCAGGAAACAAAACCAAGTATAAGAGGGGAGCCACTGTATTTTGAGTAGAAGTGCTTTTCCAGGTGGTTAGGTGTGTGGCACTCATTGTCAGGGAGAAAGGAAACCTCTCTCGGGTGGGGGCCGAGGGCCTGGTTCTCCATCCACAGGCTGTAAACCAGGTTGCTCTGGAGCCTGCACATGCTGCTGGAATGCAGACCCTGCTGCTGGGGGCAGGACAGGCTTTCAGCTTTAGCAATTGGTATTATTGTTCTTGTTTTAAAATCACCAATGAATTTTTTGAATATTATTTTTTTTGAATTGCTTAGATAAGAGCAATAATTCCATAAACTTGGAGGAAGAACATTGCTTTGCAAAAGACTAGAATATAAATATATGTAGGTCAGTTCTGCTATAACGTTTATGTTGAAACCATGAATTTGTTCCAGCACTAGTGCTCTCTTCGGGAATGATTTGAGCACAAAGTGAATTTTGTTCATGTCGGCTTATGTGTGATTTCATCAGTAAGAAACGCTAGGTGGATGTGGAAAACTGCACTCAAATGAACCAAGCCTTAGACACACCTCAAAACGCGGCCAGCCAACCTTGTCCACCACGTGTGTGATGAGCCACAGCCCACAGCCATGCACGAGGTGGTCCGTGTCACAACTTCCCATCCTGTTCGGACAACCTCCCTGACATCACTTCACAACAGTTCACAAACAGCAACCTCTTGATGCACACAACCTTAGGTTGGTAGTGTGCTGTATTTATTGTATATATAACTTCTTAACCTTTTAACATAAATACTAATGTTTTATATAGGTTCTTATCTTTAAATTTTGAAAAACATGTCGCTCAGTTTTTGAATCTTGTTCCCTAATCTCATTTTCTCCATAAACCTTATTGTTTTTATTGTATGATTTTGCATAGTATGATGACATGGCGATATTTAGGAGCACATATCTCATCTTATGGGCTTCCCTAGTGGTTCAGATGGTAAAGGATCTGCCTGTCATGTAAGGGACACACGTTCAATCCCTGGGTTGGGAAGATCACCTGGAGAAGGGAATGGCTACCCCCTCTAGTATTCTTGCTTGGAGAATCTTATGGACAGAGGAGCCTGGCAGGCTAGAGTACATGGGGTTGCAAAGAGTTGGACTTGACTGAGTGACTAATCATGCACACATGTCACCCTATAGTAGAACCGACTGTATTTGTTACAGTAATTCAGCAAAAAATCACTTTTTTCCATCTCTCTTCTTCAAAAAATGTATTTTCTGGGTTTATTAGAGCCCCTTCTAGTTTTAATGTAGAATAATATTCAGTATCATATGGATATTTAGCTTTGTAAAATCATAGATCTCTTCATATTGAGTGATCTGAATAAATGTTTGTTGAAATGATCTGAATTGGCTTATTCACTCTTTAAATAATAGAACCTATAATTATGGATGCTGAGGTTCCTGTCTCAGATATATATTCAACCTCACTACTCTCATACCCATGAATTTTCAAGACCTTATTTGCAGAATTAAAATTCTATGGAGATAGTAATATTTCCAGATTGAGTTTAATAATGATACATTGAAAGCAAGATTTTAATAAAAACAGTTAAAGGATCAATTCACTTTCTCTTCGCTCTGTAAATGTTGTTGTTGCTAAGTTGTGTCCAACTCTTTTGTGACCTCATGCTCCTCTGTTCATGGGGTTTTCCGGGCAAGACTACTGGAGTGGGTTGCTGTTTCCTTCTCCAGGGTATCTTCCTGACCCAGGGATCAAACCCATGTCTCTTGCATTGGTGGGCAGATGCTTTACCACTGAGCCACCAGGGAAGCCTGTAAGAGTTACTAGTTTCAGCTTAATCTAGGATTGGTTTGATCAGAAACTCTTAGCATGGTCCTTCTTATGTTAATTTCATTCTTATCTTGGAGGTAGTTGCAGTGGAGGCCTGGTCACAACGCCAGCATTGCAGATCATATTGACAAGGGCAGTTTAGGAAATTACTTGCTGAACTACTGAATACGTGGCTTATGAACAGATCTCATTCTCTACTTGTTTTCAATTGTCTCATAATTCCCTTCTTTCAGAGGAAGAAAAAGAAATTACTGTATGAAAATTCCCAGTACAGCAAATACAAGTTTCCAATCCGTGTACAGGAAGAGAGAAGTATTTTTAAGTAGATGCTGGAAGTGTATTCTAAATTTTAAATTTGATGACCACCTTCTTCCTCTGAGGTTGTATCAAGTAGCATTTAGTGCACTCCTGGAGCAGATCAAAATGCTCTATTTGGTAGAAGAATTTTGCAGGACTGATGCCTTTAAAACATTGTATCCCCTCTCACTGAAGTGTGAAACATTCAAAAATATTTCTGTGAGAATTTATACTTAAAATTTTTTAAATGTATTTTTGAAATTAAAAATTACCTGCATCTCTTGCATCTCACTGCATTGGTAGACAGATTTATTTTACCACTAGTGCCACCTGGGAAGCCCTTAAAAAAATTACTCTTGGTTCATGTTAATTCCTGGCATTGCTTTTTCTTGGTTCTTTTACTTTTATTTGCTACTTCATTATTTTTTGTATAGCTTCTATGCTGATTCATTTTTTTTGTTGTTGTTGTTATTGTGCCTAACTATTTGTAAGAAATTCTGGTGGCTCAGAAATTAAGAATCTGCCTGCGATGCAGGAGACCTGGGTTTGATCCCTGGGTCAGGAAGATTCCCTGGAGAGGAGAGTAGCTACCCACTTCAGTATTCTTGCCTGGAGAATCCCATGGACAGAGGAGCCCTACAGCCCTACAGAGGTAGGCTACAGTCCCTGGGATCACAAGAGTAAAAGACACAATTGAGCGACTTTTGTGAAGAGGTCAGAATTATGGTTATTAGGAATTCTTCTCATTTCATAAGGTAGTGTGTGAGAGAAGATTCTTTTACTCCTTGCTTCTTTCTCTTCAGCTAGCAGAATTTGGTAATCATAAGCCTGTTTACAATCTGACTTTCTCCATCACCATATCATTTTGATAGATTGAAAGTGAAAGTGAAAGTGAAAGTGAAATCGCTCAGTCGTGTCCGACTCTTTGCAACCCCATGGACTGTAGCCTAGCAGGCTCCTCTGTCCATGGGATTTTCCAGGCAAGAATACTGGAGTGGGCTGCCATTTCCTTCTCCAGGGATCTTCCCAACCCAGGGATTGAACCCAGGTCTTCCGCATTGTAGGCAGACGCTTTTACCATCTGAGCCACTCCTGCAAATATGGCTTGTTTGTGTAATTCTTTGTTCAGACTCAGCTATTCTGCACCTGATAGAATGATACTGGAGAGGAAAACTGCAAAAACAGGAAGCCGTCATGCAGTTGGTGGTGAAGAGGGATGGACTGGAGAGAGGCATTCAAAAATATTTACAGTCCTCACATAACTTGGACCTAATTACACTTAGACTCTAAAGATAATTCTCCAAATTAGTTTAAGCAGTATTTCTTACTTCCCCAATATTGAGACTTCATCAGAATAGTCACTACATAAAAAAGGGACTGACAGCTCCAGACATTCCTTTTGTCCTTTCGTCACTCGCCCTATGAAAAAATAGGTGACATTAGGCAATAAGAAGACTGCAGGTAAAGGGAAATCGAATGCAAGTCACTCAGTCGTGTCTGACTCTTTGCGACCCCATGGACTGTAGCCTACCAGGCTCCTCTGTCCATGGGATTTCTCAGGCAAGAATACTGGAGTGGGTTGCCATTCCCTTCTCCAGGGGATCTTCCCAACCCAGGGATTGAACTGGGTCTCCTAAATTCCAGGCAGATTCTTTACCATCTGAGCCACCAGGGAGCCCCAGGTTAAGGGAAATTAGAATGTCAATAAACTAAACCCTAGTGTTTTAAAAAATGGACAGGTATTGTAGTCAGGAAATTTGAACCAAAAAATATGAGGGCAATTGAGATAATCAGTGAATCTTGGAATTAAAGAGTTGCAGATCATTCTCGTTATTCTGGCTTGTCTTAGTCTTGCTCTAGTCTTGAGTAAAAATCTCTCCTGATCCTTCTTAATGTATATACCTTGGTTTTTAGAGCCAGATGTTTCCCCCTCTAAAAACAATATATTGCTCTTGGTTCATGTGATAAACATGTAATAAAGTAGTTCTAGAGATTTCAAAAATCAAAAGTCCTAAATATCCACCATAAAATATATATATTGAAAAAATATGTTAGGTAGTGATCTCAGATGTTCAGAAAAGAAGAACAGTAGGCAGTGGATGTTCAGAAATTGCAAATAAATTTCCTCAGCCAGGCTTGTTAACTTCCTCTCAGTTTGCTGAGCTCTCTTCTCTCCCACAGACTGAGAGAGAGAAAGACCAGCAGATAAAATCATTTTGCAATACAGAAGCAATCACACCAACATTGTGCCAGATAATAGCCCTGTTTAAGTCTGCGGGTGGGTCACTATATTGACTGTAAACTCCTAGAACCTACGCACAAATATTGGCAGGCAGGTAACCAGCTAACAGCTGGAAAAGGTAGGCAAATAGATGAAGTAGAATCAGTCTGAAAAAAAGATCTTCATTGTTACGGCCATGTACGCGGAGGATATTTTTGCTTATTTCTCTGCTTCTACCTTATTCCTTGGTCATCTTTCTCGAGTGATTACTTCTGGCCACACCTTTGGCCTACACCAGTGGTTTTCAATCCTGGCTGCATGTAAGCCTCACTTTGGAGGTTTTGAAAAATACTGACATTGGGTTGGCACCTTGGTAGATTCTGACTTCTTTGGTCTGGAGTGGGGCCCAGGGCTGGGTGGGTTTTAAAGTTACCCAGGTGATTCTAATGTGTGGTCCATGTTGAGTGGCACTGGTCCCATAGTTTCCTGGCAGTGTAGCAGTTCTTCGGTCTAGAGAAGTGACTCTTGACCTTGGCTGCAGATTAGAATCACCTGCACCAGCTTTTTAACATGCCAGTGTCTAGGGCACACCTCTGACCAATTAATTTAGACCCTCTGGAGTTGAAATCCAGGAATCATTATTTTTTAAAACTCCTTTGTGATTCAGTTGTGCAGCCAAGGTTAAGAACCACTGATGCAGAATGCTGTGGGGGCCACGCAGGAGAACAGTCCAGGTGTGAGCAATACCTGTCTGTGGAGGGACGTGCTCCGAGGGGATGACTGGCTCCATCCGGAGGCAAGGAAAAACCCCCGACACCTAACAGAAAATGGAGAACTGAATTGGCTTCCATAGTCTGTCCTTTAGGAAGCTGGGATTTTTAGGACTTTAAGAGGGCACCTGAGCTCCATGGGGAGGACAATGGGGGCATGAGGAGAGAGAATCTAGCAGGTGTGGTTTCCCTGGGGGCTGCACCAGAGAGGCTGGGAGGAGGCTGGGGGGGCTCTGAACCCGAGGACTGCGAGCATTCATCGCTCGTGCATCCTCACTTCTTCCCATTCCATGCAGCACCCTTCTCCCCATTCCAGAAGATCTATGGCTGCCCCAGATTCCCAAATGACCCTTGTCACAAACCTGTCTCCAGAACATCCAGGTACCTAGATCAAAGCTATGGCAAGCCTTGTAGATGCATCTTCATTAAAGAGTAAATAACCACGACCTCTCAACAAAAGAGCTTCCAAAGTCTGTGTGGACATAGGAATTCCTTGCAAGCTGGTTTGACTTGTGGCTTCCTGGCTGCCCTTCTTGTGGATCCATTCAGCCCATCTGCAAGGGCCCAGGTTCTGCGTCTTGCAGTGGGCATCCAGGCTATTCCAATGGCCTCAGTTCTTCAACCTTGAGCAGAGAAAGTGTAGCAGCACCTGTGGGTTGTTGACTTTTAGGGGAAATGGCTGATAACCCAAACGAAGATCTGAAGTTGTTCCCTTATACCACATTTGACTTTATTTTTAATATCTAACTGTTTCTGCAGGACAGGGTTTGAGCCCATATCTGTTGTGTATTTCTATGACGTTTGTGATTGTCTTGAGTCATAAGCTGTGTATCATGTGAGTGTAAAACAAGTACTTGTCCCCAACCCCTCCATTCCTTAATGATGAGCCTCTCTTCAAAACCATGTTGGACAAACTGTACAGAGGCCTCACTAAAATTCTTACGAAACACAAAAGCGGAGCAGTAATGTAATTTTCTCTATAGTATGGTTCTCCCATACTATAAATGGATGGTTACATAGCATCACCAACTCAATGGACATGAACTTGAGCAAACTTTGTGAGATAGTGGAGGACAGGGAAGCCTGGTGTGCTGCAGCCAATGGGGTCACAAACAGTTGGACATGACTGAGTTACTGAACAAGATCAACAAATGGCTCTCCCAAACATGGTGGGAGAACTGGCTCCCATGATGGACCTTGGACTGACTACCACGAGTGACATCACTGGTCCCTTATGTGTAGATCTCAAAGACGTTTAGGGTTGAGAACATGGGCTGGGCTTTTCTTTGATGCATGATCTTAGCCCCCTTCAGTCCATGCTAAACTTCTTCTCTATATCTGAGTTTGTGTTTTCTTTAGCATGACTGGGGTCCGAGAAAATTGAGTGAAACTCGAGATAATTTTTACAGTCAAGTGTATTCATATGAGGACTATAAATCAGTATCACCAATTTTGGAGTGCCTGCTGTTGGCCAGGCTTTGTAACAGAGTGATTTTAAGTTCATATCTTGTCTATTCAACAACCCAGGATTACTCTAGTTTATTCATGAGAAAATGGAAGTGCAAAGAGGAAAATAACCTGTTCAATGTCAGGTAGATGATAAGTGGTCAAGTCATGATTCAAATCCAGATATATCTGCACACAAGCCTGTTGTTCTCTATCTACTACACTGTTTCTCTGCTAACTGCCCTGAATGAATGGAGAGTGGAAATTTTGTTGCTGTTCAGTTGCTAAGTCATGTCCGACTCTTTGCGGCCCCATGGACTGCAGCACACCAGGCTTCCCTATTCTTCACTATCTCTTGGAGTTTGCTCAGATTCATGTCCGTTGAGTCGGTGATGCTATCTAACCATGTGGAATCTGAAGTCTACCCTAGACCTATGGAATTAAAATCTTCATATTAAAAAGATTCCCATGAAATTCGCACACATGTCAAAGTTTGAGATTTCTTGCTTTTGAGTAAGTTACTGGAAAAGACTGGAATGTAGAATCAGAAACCTGTGACAGAACAAGAGAGTGGTATATTTGTCTTAGATATCAGATTGTCCCACAAAAACAAATGAATTTTATGATGTAAAGCTTAACAATATCAAGGATAGAGTTTACCTTCCAGTGCAGTCCCCCTCCTTTTCTCCTCTGCTTCCATTGTTATAATCCATAGGCAGAGACTTTCTGGAATGCCCAGGTTGGTTGTTGTGATGTGGAACTCAATGTTGGGATATAAGGGTGGCTCAGTGAGGAAGCTGAGATGTTTAGTACTGGCTAGGACAAGGGGACAGGGTATCACCCTGGCTATCAGTCACTTTTTAGTGTCTGAACAGCAAACCAGGGTGGAATCTGGTCTGAACCTGCAGAAAAGCCGGCTTCTTAGTTAGCAATAAATCATCACAAAGAAGGCAGGCCCTTAGTACCTGCAGCTGAGTGGCACTGAGGCCGGCCAGGCTGACTCTAGTCATTGGTGAGCATTAGTCAAGAGCTCCGGAGAAGGAAATGGCAACCCACTCCAGTGTTCTTGCCTGGAGAATCCCAGGGATGGGGGAGCCTGGTGGGCTGCCATCTATGGGGTCGCACAGAGTCAGACACGACTGAAGCGACTTAGCAGCAGCAGCAGCAGCAGCAGCAGCAGTCAAGAGCTCACATGGCTGGTGTGGGAAGAATGAGTCATTCTAGTCGCTGTAACAGACACTCTCTCTTGTCAAGGTTTAACCTAATGGAAGTTTACTTCTTGCTTCGGTCCCAGTCTACTGTGGGTCAGGTGGCTAGCCCAAGCTTCACATCGGGGACCAGGACTGCTTCCTCTCTGTGGCTGTGCCATTTCCTGGCTTTGGGCCACCCTGACCTCATTCAGAACTCAAGACAGGATTGTGTGGGATGCTTTCATGAATCAGACCTGAATTGGCATCTGTGGCTACAACCTACACATCATCCAGAATTTGGTCATCTGGTTCTTCAAAATTACAGGAGAGCCTGGGGAAGTGGCAGAGAGCAAATTGGCTTGGTGGCCATCAGCAGAAATCTGCCTTTGTCTGAATTCATAGAGGAACCAGGATGACCTCACTCATCAGGAAAGTGACGAAAAAATCCCCTGCTCTTCCTGTGTTTGTTTAGGTGAAACCCATTTGTCTGAGATAAAATGTATTTTTCTGTATGTGTTCTATATAAATGAGTGTGGGGAATACAAATTTGACAATGTCCTACAACTGACGAGTAAAGATTGCACACTGGGAAATTCATCTGAAGACCTAAAGGAAGAGATAGGGACCCAGTTAGAGTCCTTTGTGCCCTTTGACATGCCCTTTAAAATCTAGAGGCCGCACACCAGGTGGGCATTCTTTAAGAAGATCATCTATGTGTTTCAGTGGTCAGAGGAGGGCAGGAGGGACAGGAGGAAAGGAGGAAGGTGGGGAGGAAGGACTTCCAACAAGCTGGTTGGTACAGCATGCTGCCCAGGAAGAATCCCCATGGTTGAATCAGGCTGGTCAGTCTTTGGCTCCTGGTTCTTCCTGGTTGTCGAGCGTGGCCTTGGTCCTGTGCTTGCCGTCTGCCTGTCTGCTCTGTCCGTCTTTCCAACCGTGCCCCATCAGGTCTGCTTGCTCTCACACAAAGCACCAGACATAATTTCTGCCCCAGCTCTGTCCTGCTCTTAGCTCCTTTTCTTCTCCTGGATCTCACCCTGAATTTCTCATCTTCACACGTTGACCAGTTTAATGGCAAAAAGAAGGAAACCAGTCTTCACTGAGGCCCCGTTATGTACTGGCTCTGTGAAACTGGCATCATCGTACCATCAGTCTTTGACATGGGTGTTAATACTCCCATTCAGAGGAAAATAGGGAAAAAACCCACCAAATTCCTGACCCAGATGAAGGTTAAATTGTTTCTCTGTGCCACCCTTCTAGTGAGTGCGGGAGTTAAACTTTGAGCCAGATGTTTG
Organism: Giraffa tippelskirchi; assembly: GCF_054371585.1. NCBI lineage: Eukaryota > Metazoa > Chordata > Mammalia > Artiodactyla > Giraffidae > Giraffa > Giraffa tippelskirchi. The sequence goes on along the minus strand of NC_137283.1, from coordinate 155,832,716 downwards.
ACTCCAGACTCTGACCTTTTCTACCCCAGTTCGGATCAGCCTGCCATGAATCCTCATTACCCCATCACCCCAGCCCTGAAATTTGTCTTTATCAGTATCACCTTTGAAGCTTGGTTTTGATAGCCAGCTTTCCCAGCTGACAACAATACAGGCAGAGTCTGGCCTAGACCAGGGCAAAAACTCTGATGCTGCTGGAGACTCAGAAAAGAAGAGATGAAAAGTCAGGTGTGGGAGCTGGAAGGAAGAGGCCAGAGCCTTTATCTTTTGCTTCTTCTCATCTTCACTTGATTTTCTGTGGGAAGCACTCAATAAATTGTTGTTCAGTAAATGGACCCAAATCCCTGTGATGTTAGCTGTGGGGCTGACCAGAGGTGAATACAGGGATTTCCTGTCTGGGGCTTTGTTAGTCACCGACAACCAACACTGAAGCGGTGGCAATCAGGGACCCAGAAACTCCTGACAAGGTCATTGCTTTCGGGAAGCCCTTCTGTGTGCTGCCTGGGGCAGCGGAGCTAGCAGAGGAGCAGCGTGGCGAGAGGAGGCACACGGGTCTGCAGAAAGACAGATGGGTGTGAGTCCCGGTTTCTGACTCCTTGCTGACAGTGTGGCTTTGGGTAAGTCACAGAACAGGTGTGACCCTCTGTTTCCTTATGTTAAAATTTTAATTAAGTAACAACTGTATTGAAAAGGCTATTGTATGGAGTGTGTGTGTGTGTGTGTGTGTGTGTGTGTGTGTGTGCTGGCAAACAGCAAGCTCTCAATAAATTGTAGCTATCATCTTTATTCCAAGCAGATGCAGTCTCTGCCCTGTGGAAATGTGTTCTCTGAACCAGCTAATATTTACTCTGATTCCTTACTGAAATGATAAATGGCAGTGATCGGGAAAGGTCTACTTTATGTGCAATAGGAGCTGGTGTCATCTAAGACTTTGCTTCTCAAATTTTGGTCCATGGACCAGCAGCAGCAACATCACCTGAGAGCTTGTAAAGGCTTCAGACTCCCAGGCCTCTGACCCGGAAGCTGCTTTGTAACAAGAACTGCATGTCATTTATATGCATATTAAAGACCTTGACAGCATCTGCAGGCTTAGACCCCTATCTTTAAACTGTAGAGAGGACAATTCTTAATTCATAGCGCAAGGAGGAAATAACGGCATTTTTCTAATTTTCTTTTTGGGGCAGAGATTCGCCGTGTAGCCGAACAACTTCTGATGGGTTCTCTCCCTCCACAGGAAGAGGTATCCACCCTGTGTGTGGTGCTCATTCTGGGTGCGGTAGAGTTACAGGGAAAGAAGCTTCCCGCTCACATTGACTCTGGGCCTCAATCTGACTGATTGCTTTTGGCGGTGCGTGGCCGGGATGCGTGGCCTCGGATGCTGAGTCAGGGCATGGCGAGGAGAGGAGAAAGGCGTGGGTCTGCTGGTGGTGGCATCTGCAGTGGTGACCTGTGGCCTCCACGGAGCACAGTGCAATGGTTGCCATGGTAACGGCTGTGCATGGTCAGGGGTGACTAACTGAGCCGCAGGAGCTGGACCAATGGCCCCGCCGCCGTGTCCTCCTGTCGCTGACACAGCAGTGTGAGTCGGCTTGGGCTCCGCCCACAGGGGAATTTGACAGAGAGGCACATTGGAGCCTTCTTGTTCCTTGTTTGCTGTATGTCCTTCATTCTGGGGGAAAACCCAGAGATCTAAAAAACCTGAAATGAAACAATATGAAATTGAAAGTATTCTGTGCTAAGCACGATGAACACAGAACACATAAAGGGTGTAGGAACTGAAGGCACAGAGGGAGGGACCGACCCTGGTACCCCTGCTTCAGAGCTAATCAAGGTGAAAGCTCCCGGGGAGCTACTGAGACCGCCTCCTCCCACCCCTCATTTTACAGATGACAAATCTGAAGCCCAGAAAGGGTCAGCGATTTGCTCAACATCACACAGCAGTGGGTGAAATAAATAAAGGAACTTTATGGTCTTTAGAGGGCTTCCCTTGTGGCTCAGCTGGTAAAGAATCCACTTGCAATGCGGGAGACCTGGGTTTGATCCCTGGGTTGGAAAGATCCCCTGGAGAAGGGAAAGGCTACCTACTCCAGTATGCTGGCCTGGAGAATTCCATGGACTGTATAGGCCATGGGGTTGCAGAGTCGGACATGACTGAGTGACTTTCACTTTCATGGTCTTTAGAAGCTTATGGTTCTGAGAAGCTTAAGAGAAGGGCTGATTCTAGAGCTTGGGGATCCTTACTTCTAGTGCAGTGCTCTTTCCTATGTAACACCGCACCTTTTTTTCTTATGATTTATATGTTTTGGATCTCAGTGTTTCCCAGGCAGAAAAGAATAATGTCACTTGTATCTGCTTTTTGGTGGTGTGGGCCAGAGGAGGAGTGTAGGCCTGTAGTTGTGCTAACTTGGATTCCAGCCATGGGTGTGTTATCTACAAACAGTGACTTTGGGTCAAGTTATCTTCCTCCTTGCAAATCTTTATGTATACAGTGAAAATAACCAAAACGATAACATCTAGCTCCTAGGGGTGTGAAGATCATATATGTAAAGTGGCCGACGTAGTCAGTGTTCAATAAATGTTAGTTTTCATTCCTGACCTAACCTTGAGGTGGAAGGGGCTTCCCCTCTGTGTACCTGACCGAATGACTAGGGAAAATTTGCAATATTGAGTGGAGTGCATATTAAATGCATGTCATTAGTGTGTGATTTCAGAAATGATGAAGTGAAAGGCAAACAGTAAATGGGTTATAACCTCTAAACCTCCAACAGTCTGTGGTTCCTATGTGACAATAGCTAGTACTTGAAACCACAATGATAAAGCCATACAGAAATGTACCAACAGCTTTCATAGGTGTGAATAGAGTGTATTGAATTTGAGTCAAAGGGAATTCTTCTACCATTATGTAAAAGGACTAGCAGAGTCTCATTTAGAATATCATTTTCAATTCTTATCACTTTGGTGTAAAAGGGATATTGTACTGAAGGAGAAGTTGAAGGAAAAGCAATGAAAATGATTCAGGGACAAGAGGAATCTGGTCAGATGGAAAAGTCAGAGGATCTAGGCTTGTGTTGAAACTAAGGTGATGTCAGAGAGGCGTAGGCAACCCTTTTGAGAACATGATGAATCACCACTGCACAGATACTGCATTTGTGCTCATGAGAGAAAGGATCATGCAGGGGGCAGAAATTAAGTTTTGTGCAACATCCAAGCAAATTCTCAATGATTCTAGGGTTTATATACTGCTGCTGCTACTGCTAAGTCGCTTCAGTCGTGTCCGACTCTGTGCGACCCCATAGATGGCAGCCCACCAGGCTCCGCCGTCCCTGGGATTCTCCAGGCAAGAATACTGGAGTGGGTTGCCATTTCCTTCTCCAGTGCATGAAAGTGAAAAGTGAAAGTAAAGTCGCTCAGTTGTGTCCAACTCTTAGCGATCCCATGGACTACAGCCTACCAGGCTCCTCCATCCATGGGATTTTCCAGGCAAGAGTACTGGAGTGGGGTGCCATTGCCTTCTCCGTAGGGTTTATATACATGGTATTAAATGCATTAGTTTCCTAAGGCTGTTTTAACAAAATACCACAAATGGGTGACTGAAAACAACAGAAATTAAAAAAAAAAAAAAAGAAAAAAAGCAACAGAAATTTATTATCTCATATTTCTGGAGGCTAGAAGTCCAAAGTCAAGGTGTTGGCAGGACCAAGGTCTCTCTGGAGGATCTAAGAGAGAATCTCTCTTGTCTCTGCCAGCTTCTGGTGGTTGCTGGGAATTCTTGGCATTCCTGGGCTTTCATCTGCATCCCCCAGTCTTCGCTTCCATCTTCACATGACCTTCTTCCCTGTGTGTGTCTGTGTGTCTCCTCTTCTTATAAGCACGCCACTCATATAGGATTAAGGGCCCACCCTATTCCCTTCTTGCCTGGAAAATCCCATAGACGGAGTAGGCTACAGTCCATGGGGTCGCTAAGAGTTGGACACGACTGAGCGACTTCGCTTTCACTTTTCCCTTTCATGCACTGGAGAAGGAAATGGCAACCCACTCCAGTGTTCTTGCCTGGAGAACCCCAGGGATGGCGGAGCCTGGTGGGCTGCCGTCTGTGGGGTTGCGCAGAGTCGGACATGACTGAAGCGACTTAGCAGCAGCAGCAGCTATTCCATTATGACTTCTTTTAACTAATTGCCTCTCTGATGTCCCTATTTCCAAGTCAGATTACATTCAGAGGTCCCAGGACTTGAACATATATTTTTGGGGGACACAATTCAACCTGTAATACATAGAGATCATTCACTGAATAGTCCACTGAAAATTACTCTCTGCTCCCATGAGGGTGACCATGGAGATTTATGAACATAAGATTTTTTTTTTTTACTTGAAAAATTTTTTATATTTTAAAAATTGTGGCAGAAAGCACAGAACAGAAATTTTACCATCTTAACCATTTTGAAGTGTACAGTACTATAGCATTACTACGTGTAAGACCACAAGGTGTCTGGGGGCCAAGTGGTGGGCCAATGGGAGAAGACTCTCTCTGAGATGTGCCAGAGTCCAGCACAGAAAGCATGGGCAAAAAACCCAACTAACTCTATGGCACTGGGCAGCACAACTTCACTTTTGAGTGACAGTTGGAGAGTGGGCAGGAAAACACACTCATCTGGAGATTAAAAGGAAAGAGTTGGCAAAAACAACAGCTGAAATTCATTGAATGGGGTGTAGAGGTGGGCTGTTCAGCTGTGATCCCAAAGTAGAATGGATGCTGAGAGCAGCAGAGGCTGGAGTCACTGGTTTCTTGGCTCCAGAAACTTTCCCTCCCTGGATTGGGGCATTCCCACATCAAGAGGACATGTGGTGCACCACCAAGGAAGACAAGGGGCTTCCCTGGTGGCTCCGATGGTAAAGAATCTGCCTGCAATGTGGGAGACCCAGGTTCGATCCCTGGATAGGGAAGATCCCCTGCAGAAGGGAATGGCAACCCACTCTAGTATTCTTGCCTGGAGAATTCATGGACAGAGGAGAGCCCTCCACGGGGTTGCAAAGAGTTGAACACAACTGAGCAACACACACACACACACACACACACACCCCCCAAGGAAGGCAGGGGGAGGGAATGGAATATTCCAAGATCCAGACCAGCTTCTGAACTTCCTGCTGTGCTTTGGGGGGGATGGCAGGGAGGAAGAGAGGGCAAGGATCCCCTGGCAGAGAAACCCCTCCTCCCCTTGACCGGAAGTGGGGGGCAAGAGTGAGGACCACAGAGGGCGACCGAGACTAGGACTGCATTCTCCATCTGCTTGTTCCCACTCTGTTCTCCTTTCCTCTAAATCAGAAACCTGCCATCCTTTTCCAGGGAGAAGAGGAGAGAACCAGGACTCTGAGTCCCACCGCCTCTTTCCCTTCATTTATTATTATAACTGGGTTGCAGGAGGCAACCCTCATTATCTCATGAGCTGGTTTTGAAGGCTGTCTGAAGAGGAGGCAGGCACTCTGCTGTGTGTTGGGAAGCGAGGGTGCCTAGCGCCCCTTCAGAGGGATGTTAGGGACAGAGGATGCAGGTCTGAATGGGAGAGGGCCCAGTGCTGGGAGCCCCGAGGGTGTATGTCTATCTGGTGGATGAGGCAGGGTCCCGAGTCATGAGCAGGAGTAACCAGGTGGAGGAGGAGGGAGGGGTTGTCCTGGTGTGAAGGGACGTGTGTCCAATGCGTGGAGCGTGGGGTGTGGGGGCAGTGGGCAGCCCCCGAGGCTGGAGGAGGAGGCCTGGACTGCATCTGGGTGATGAAGGTCCACTTCCGTCTATCAAGAGGGCGATGGTGAGAGGTATCAGAGGATGACTTTGATTATGGGCAAAAATCAAGACTGTTCCAGTATATTTTCTAATGGCAGGCAAACTCTTAACAGGGTATTACGGACTGAACGTCGTGTCCCCTCAAAATTCATATGTTGAAGCCTTAACCTCTGATGTGATGATATTTGGAGATGGGGTCTTTGGGGACAGTTAGGTTTGGATGAGCTGAGGCTGGGGGTCAGTGTTCTAGAAGAAGCACCCTCTCTCTCTCTCTCATATGAGAATAGGGGGAGGGCAGCTGTCTGCAAGCCAGGAGGAGGGCTGTCACCAGGAACCGTGTCTGCCTGCACCTTGACCTTGGACCCCTCAGCCTCCAGACCAGTGAGAAGTAAATGTCTGTTAACTTACTTAACCCGGAGTGGTTTGTGAATTGGGTCTAATACAGAGCTCAGATTGTAATGGAGAATGCCCAGATCTGTCTGAATGGGCAGAGAGAAGAAGCCCCTTGACCTCCCCAGTGCTGAAACCCTGTGGCTTTGAACCTCATCTGAACAGTTCCCAGTCGCATCGCCGCCTCCCTGTACTGCGAGCTTCTGCATCTCTGCTCCCTCTGCTCTGTGCGTCCGGAGTCAGACCTGCCTTTCCCGGTCAGCGGGTCAGTAGCATCCTCTCCTCGTCCACCCGCGGCCACAGTGCGTGGGCGGCCAGGTCGAACCTTTAATGCACATGGCTTGGAGCCCTTCCATGGACCCAGATGAGAAGGCTCCCTCCCTCTCCTCCTCTCTCTGCCTCTCTCCCTTTTCTTCAGTTCTGTGGTCTGTGGTCTCGCTGGCACTGACCTGCCAATGACACCTCCCTCCCTGCACTCGCCATCTCGAAGCTTCATGCCCAAGTTGCTGACGCTGCCTTTTCAAACCCTAAGCGGAGAACGGGTACCAGCCTGGTAAAGGAGCCTTTCCTGCAGCGTGGAGGAGAGCTCACCTCACTTCCAGAGGCGGCCGAAAGCCAGCATCACTGGGCTGCCTGGAGCCCTGATTTCCTGGTGTGTTGTTGACAGTGAACACATGAGTGCCCAGCACTTGCTGACATCGGGAGCTGTAAACGTGCCAGGAGAGGGGAGAGGCAGGCCGGCTGGGGAGCTGGGAGCTGGGCGGATAATACTGCAGCGTCGTGAATTATTTTTACGTGGATAATTAATACTGGAGAAACAATACAGCGACACAGAGCCTCCCACGAGAGAACACTGTCAGTCTCTGTATTCATTTATTCTTTTCTAACCAAATTGATGGACCAGTCGACCGCCTTTCTAGATCCACACGGATGATGAAACTGCAAACAAGTTTCATTTAAATAATGGGCAAATCTTCCAATTAGTCAAAGCCTAATCCTCATGCCTTAAAAATGACAAACTGCTCTTACCACGGCTTCTGTTTGTTGAAAAGACAGAAAAAAATGTTGGGGGGGGGACCCAAATGAAAACATTGATTGAAAAAAAATTTAGATGCACAGATTCTATTGCACATTAATCTAGGGGGAGCTTTACAAAGTCAATAATTGTCATAAAGATTCATTGGTCAACATTTAGGGCCTAATTAAAAAAAATATATTTTGATGGTTTTATTCTTTGAGCATCTGCCCTTTTTTAACTATTGGAATATTTTAATTTCCCTGTAAAACCATAGAGTTTTCAATAAAGGAACATGTGTAACTGATATAAATAAGTAACTTTAAAAAATAAGTACCTTAAAGTGAATTAATTTATTATCTATATGTTTAAAGTTTTCTGCTGCTGACGAAGATAAAATGAATCCTTTACCAGATAACTGCTTCAGTTCTGGTTTAGAAATCATTTCTAAATATGTAAGAATAAATGACCTTCAACATGTTCATTACGCCTTCATCTACTCAGCAGGCATCTCTGAAACACCTAGTAAGTCACAGGCCCTCTTAAGAAACTTAGCAACAACAACTGCCTGTCTTCTAGGAGACTGGTAGGTAAATAAGCAGTTGTCATACCATTAAGTTGGCCAGTCCCCTGACTTGTAGTGCTTGGCAAATCTTAATGAGAATAGGAATCACTTGAGGTCTTGTTGAAATGCAGGTTCCAAGGTAGTTGGTCTGGAGTAAGATCCAAGATTCCACATTCCTAACAGAATCCCTGGAGATCCTGGGGACCACTCTTGGAGAACAAGGTCCCCAAAGAGGCACAGGGAGTTGTAGGATAATGGAGAGGAGGGCACTTCAGCATGTGGATTGGGGCTTGCCATGGCAGGGCTCAGGAAATGGCCTTCTGAAAGAGCATACGGGTGAACTGAGAGGTGAAGGAAGGAGTGGGGAGGCCTAGTTGGGGAGCCCTTGGAAAGAGGGTATGTCCTCACTTTCCAGCCTCAGTCTCAGAGATCGAAGAAGCCCTGTGTTTGGAAAATCCCAATTAGCTTGATGTGGCTGGAATACAACTGAGTTACCAGTTGCATCTACTGAGGAATTCATCTCTCTAAATATATAAGTTTCATCAATATAAATTTGCCCTGGATAGGTTGGTTTTCAAAGTGTGACCCTTGGGGCTCCCCAAGACCATTTTGGGGAGAATTCTGTGGGATCAAAACTCTTTTCACAATAACATTAGATATCATTTGCTTTTTTTCACTGTTAGAATGTTTGCAATAATGGTGCCAAAGCAATGATGAGACAGACTGTTGGTGCCTAACTGTTGAATCAAGGCAGTGGCCCCAAAGTGTGAGGGTATTTGTCCCATTCCTCACCACTAAACACCCAAAGCAAAAAATTAAAAACAAAACCAGAAAACCAAAGAAATCCCAGTTTCATGTAAGACTGTCTTGTAGATTCTTTACCATCTGAGCCACCAGAGAAGCCACTAATACAGCATTAAAAATTATTAATTTTATTAAAGCTTGGCCCCTGGGTACACATCTCTTTAGTGTTATGTGTGACAAAACAGGAAGCATGCATAAAACACTTCTATTACATAGTGAAGTCCCATGGTTGTCTGTAGGAAAAGCAGTTGTGTGATTGAGTCGTGGGCTGAACTAGCTGCTTTGTTCCTGAAACACTATTACTTGAAAATGTCTGACAGACAAACTGGTTATTCAGACTTGGCTATTTGGCAGACATTTTCTTTTAAAAATGAATGAAGGGAGCCTGTCACTTCTAGGAAAACAACTGACAGTATTTGTTGCCAATGATAAAATCTGAGCTTTCAAGTGAAAATTAGAATTTTGGGAAACTTGAATCGCCTCTATGAGTTTGACAGCTTCCCAATGCTTATAGACATTTTTGGTGAAGTTCATGTGATATTAATGAATTTTAAAAAATATTTATATCTTGAAGTATAGTTGCTATACAATATTGTATAAATCTGACTCTTTGCAACCCCGTGGACTATAGTCTGCCAGGCTCCTCTGTTCCTGGGGATTCTCCAGGCAAGAATACTGGAGTGGGTTGCCATGCCCTCCTCGAGGGGATCTTCCCAACTCAGGGATCAAACCCAGGTCTCCCACATTGCAGGCCCATCTGAGCCACCAGCGAAGCCCATCATATAAGTTACAGGTGTACAGTATAGTGAGTCACAGTTTTTAAAGGTTATACTCCATTTTATTTTGTTGTTGTTGTTCAGTTGCTAAAGTCATGAATGATTCTTTGCAGCCCCATGGACTGTAACTCACCAGGCTCCTCTGTCCTCCACTGTCTCCCAGGGTTTGCTCAAATTCATGTCCATTGAGTAGGTGATGCTTTCTAACCATCTCATCCTCTGCCACCCCCTTCTCCTTTTGCCTTCAAGCTTTCCTAGCATCAGGATCTTTTCCAATGTGTTGGCTCTTTGCCTCAGGTGGCCAAAGTATTGGAGCTTCAGCTTCAGCATAGTCCTTCCAATGAATATTCAGGTTTGATTTCCTTTAGGATCAATAGATTTGATCTCCTTGCTGCCCAAGGGACTCTCAAGAGTCTTCTCCAACACCACAGTTTGAAAGCATCAATTCTTTGGTGCTCAGCCTTCCTGATGGTCCAACTTTCACATCAGTACATGACTACTGGAAAAGCCATAGCTTTGACTAGATGGATCTTCGTCAGCAAAGTGATGTCTCTGATTTTTAATACACTATCTAGGTTTGTCATAGCTTTCTTTCCACGGAGCAAGCATCTTTTAATATCACTCCATTTATAGTTATTATAAAATATTGGCTATATTCCCCATGGTGTACAATATATCCTGGTAGCTTATTTTATATCTAATAGTTTGTACCTCTTAGTCCCCTACCCTTATACTACCCCTCCCTCCTTTCATCTCTCCACTGGTAACCACTAGCTTGTTATCTGTAACTGTGAATCTGCTTCTTTTATGTTATATTCACTAGTTTGGGATATTTTTATATTCCACATATAAGTGATATCATACAGTATTTATCTTTCTCTGTTTAACTTATTTTACTTAGCACAATGCCCTCCAAGTCCATCCATGTTGCTGCAAATGACAAAATATCATTGTTATTATGGCTGAGTAATATTCCATTGTGTATATGTACACCACGCCTTCTTTATCCATTCATCTGTTGATAGATACTTAGGTTGCTTCCATATCTCGGCAGTTGTAAATAATGCTGCTGCTATGAACATTGGGGTCCATGTATCTTTTTGAATTAGTGTTTTTGTTTTCGGATATATGCTCAGGAGTGGAAATGCTGAGTCACAGGGTAGTTCCGTTTTTAGTTTTTTGGGAAACCTCCACACTGTTTTCCACGGTGGTGGCACCAGTTTACATTCCCCCCAACAGTTTGTGAAATTTCCCCTTTCTCCACATCCTTTCCAAATATTTGTTATTTGTGTTCTTTTTGAGTACAGTCATCCTAACAGGTGTGAGGTGATATATCATTGTGGTCTTGATTTACATTTCCCTGCCGATTAGCGGTGTTGAGCACCTTTTCATGTGTGTATGCATTTTTGATATTATGTAATAACAGAGCCAACAACTGAAAGATATGCATAAATCAATAAACCAATCTTTTCCAAATGATCAATGCATGAGTAAAAGATCCATTTGAAGTGCGATGAATGGATTTAATACAAACACACACAGGGAAAAGTTCATCAATATAGTTTTGGATTCCATATCACAACTAACCTTTAAGAAATGACCACTGTTGGGTTTCGGCACAGTGTTGAAGAATATCCACAATTATCTGAAAAGGCTATAAAATACTCTGCCCTTTTCCAACTACACATCTGTGTCAGATTGTATTTTCCTCATATGCATCAACCAAAATAAATATCTCGACAGACTAAATGCAGGGGAAGAAATGAGAATTCAGCTATGCTCTGTTAAGCCAGATATTAGTGAGGTTTGCGAAAATACAAAGCAATGTCATCCTTGTCACTATTTTCTGTTTAGAAAATAGCTGTTTTCTCATAAAATCAAATAATTTTGGCAGTATGTAGTGGACTTATTATTTTTGAAAAAGTAAAGTAATAAATATTTAAAAATTATCAATTTCAATTTCTATCATGTATTAATCAATGTATAAAATCCCCATGAACCAAAGTTCTTTGGGGTCCTCAATAAATTTTAAGAATTTTAAAAAGTCCTAAAACTAAAAATTTTGAGAGTAAATATTTTGAATTGCACATTTATAGCGACAGAGATGGGAAAAAGATAGATATTTTTGCTTTCCCTGTGTTCCACTTGTGAACAAGTGTCATCAGCATCTACAGAGTTGCTCAAGCCTCATACCTAGAAATTATTCAGTGGTTAATTCCCACCCTAGTCAATTATCTGGTCCTGTTAGATCCCCTCCTCAGCCCTTGTGCTCACCAGCCTCACCCACAGCCCAGACAAAGCTGAGGAGGTTGCAGGTTTCCTCTGCTCATCAACAGGCAAAGGGGAGAACAGAAGGTGGGGGAAAGGAAGGTCCCCTTTCTTGCCATGCCCAGGTGATAAAAATTTCAGCAGATCAACAGGGCCTGATGTATATTATCTATCTAGATTTCTAGCATCATTCCTAGGAATTTGGGTGTCATTAAAATGTTCCCATAATAGCTGTGGACACTGAAGTAATAGGTAACGGGACACCCTCACCCCTTAGGTTTATTAAGGATGGAATTTATTTTCAGTTTTTAAGTTACTCCATAAGCGCTAGAGCTAAAGTCATGTGATGCCACATTGGACCACAGATTTGATCAATGTAGTTCAATAACAGCTTCACAAGGGCAGGAGCTTTGTTGTTGTTGTTTAGTTGCTAAGTCACGTTCAGTTCTTTGTGACCTCATGGACTGTAGCCCTCCAGGCTCCTCTGTCCACGGACTTTCCCAGGCAAGAATACTGGATTAGGTTGCCATTTCCTACTCCAGGAGATCTTCCCGACCCAGGGATCGAACCCATGTTGCCTGCATTGGCAGGGGGATTCTTTACCACGGAGACACCAGTGAAGCCCTAGGACAGGGACATCAGGTGTTTAATGGAATTACCTAGTAGTTGAGATGGAAGTTTGGGAGTTATTTAGCAGTGTGGCTGAGAACTGGTAGCTTAGTGAGGACGGATTCTGAGTCATGTGCTTTATTTATGTAATATGTGCTTTTTTTTTTTTTTGGACTGTTTATCTGATACAGCATCAGGTAAAAGGTGGAAAGGATTTTAATAAAATGCTACAGTAATATAAAAATCTTAACTTCATTAGATGTGTCAGAAGCCATAAGAGTGCAGCAAGTCTGGAGCATCATGAGTATTTTGGGTGCTGGATCACCAGAGTGGACATTGTTAATTCTTATGATATTGTGGCTTTGAACCAGTTTCAAAGTTGTGAAAAAGACTGCTTTCGTGTCAACTCAAAAAGAAAACTATACATTCATGTTTAGAATTCAGTTCAGTTCAGTCACTCAGTTGTATCCGACTCTTTGCAACCCCATGAACCGCAGCACACTAGGCCTCCCTGTCCCATCAACAACTTCTGGAGTTTACCAAAACTAATGTCCATTGAGTCAGTGGACTCTGTCATCCCCTTCTCCTCCTGCCCTCAATCTTTCCCAGCATCAGGGTCTTTTCAAATGAGTCAGCTCTTCACATCAGGTGGCCAAAGTATTGGGAGTTTCAGCTTCAACATCAGTCCTTCCAATGAACACCCAGGACTGATCTCCTTTAGGATGGACTGGTTGGATCTCCTTGAGCCCAAGGGACACTCATGAGTCTTCTCCAACACCACAGTTCAAAAGCATCAATTCTTCAATGCTCAGCTTTCTTTATAGTCCAACTCTCACATCCATACATGACCACTGGAAAAACCATAGTCTTGACTAGATGGACCTTTGTTGACAAAGTAATGTCTCTGCTTTTTAATATGCTGTCTAGATTGATCATAACTTTCCTTCCAAGGAGTAAGCATCTTTTAATTTCATGGCTGCAATCACCATCTGCAGTGATTTTGGAGCCTAGAAAAATAAAGTCTGACACTGTTTCTACTGTTTCCCCATCTATTTGCCATGAAGTGACAGGACCGGCTGCCATGATCTTAGTTTTCTGAATGTTGAGCTTTAAGCCAACTTTTTCACTCTCCTCTTTCACTTTCATCAAGAGGTTCTTAAGTTGTTCTTCACTTTCTGCCATAAGGGTGGTGTCATCTGCATATCTGAGGTTACTGATATTTCTCCCGGCAATCTTGATTCCAGCTGGTACTTCTTCCAACCCAGCGTTCCTCACGATGTACTCTGCGTATCAGTTAAACAAGCAGAGTGACAATATACAGCCTTGATGTACTCCTTTTCCTATTTGGAACCAGTCTGTTGTTCCATGTCCAGTTCTAACTGTTGCTTCCTGACCTGTCTATAGGTTTTTCAAGAGGCAGGTCAGGTGGTCTGGTATTCCCATCTCTTAAAGAATTTTCCACAGCTTATTATGATCCACACAGTCAAAGGCTTTGGCATGGTCAATAAAGCAGAAATGGATGTTTTTCTGAAACTCGCTTGCTTTTTCGATGATCCAGCGGATGTTGGCAATTTGATCTCTGGTTCCTCTGCCTTTTCTAAAACCAGCTTGAACATCTGGAAGTTCACGGTTCATGTATTTTGGACGCCTGGCTTGGAGAATTTTGAGCATTACTTTACTAGCTCCTGTGAGATGAGTGCAATTGTGTGGTAGTTTGAGCATTCTTTGGCATTGCCTGTCTTTGGAATTGGAATGAAAACTGACCTTTTCCAGTCCTGTGGCCACTGCTGAGTTTTCCAAATTTGCTGGCATATTGAGCACAGCACTTTCACAGCATCATCTTTTAGGATTTGAAATAGCTCAACTGGAATTTCATCACCTCCACTAGCTTTGTTTGTAGTGATGCTTCCTAAGGCCCACTTGACTTGACATTCCAGGATGTCTGGCTCTAGGTGAATGATCACACCATCGTGATTATCTAGGTCGTGAAGATCTTTTTTGTACAATTCTTCTGTGTATTCTTGCCAACTCTTCTTAATATTTCTGCTTCTGTTAGGTCCATACCTTTTCTGTCCTTTATTGAGCCCATGTTTGCATGAAATATTCCCTTGGTATCTCTAATTTTCGTGAAAAGATCTCTAGTCTTTCCCATTTTATTGTTTTCCTCTATTTCTTTGAATTGGTCCTCTATTTTTTTGCACTGATGTTTAAAATTACTAAATTGCATATTTGACCTTGGTCAAAATTAACATTACATTTTGTACAGCACTCATCATGATGATACATAACAATCACATTTAAGCATTATGAAGTATCTTATTACCACTGTTCTGATATTTGATAATTTTTCCAAGTGATTAAATATGTTTCCCTTCCTTTGATTTTTCCTTTTCATTTATATCTAGATGGGCTTCCCAGGTGGCCCAGTGGTAAAGAATCCACCTGCCAGTGCAGGAGACACTGGAGATGTGGGCTTGAACCCTGATTCAGGAAGATCCCCTGGAGTAGGAAATGGCCACCTGCTCCAGCATTCTTGCCTGAACAATTCCATGGACAGAGGAGCCTGGCAGGCTACAGTCCCTGGGATTGCAAAGAGTCAGACATGACTGAGTGACTGAGCATACATATTATATAGATATACAAAGGGTACGAGTTGGTTAAATTCCAGATTGCTTTTTACTACCTAATTGCTCATGGAATGCTACTTTCAATAGAACGCACCCCTCCCCATATAAGTCTCACAAGACTTTATGGTCAGGGGAAGCTACTGCCATATTTGGAAAGGAATGGGCATTATTTAGAATTCAGGGATGGGTGAAAATCACAATGTGTGAATGTATCATGTCAAAAAAAAAAAAAGCTCCTTAACATTCCTAGAAAAAAATGAGTGGTTTATTTTAACTTCCAGATCCTCCACACACGTAATCAAGCATAATAGTAGGAAGAGAAGCATCTAACCAGTGGAACCACAGAGCTTGACACAAGGCAGAATTGCATCCTTGTCTCCTCACTTCCTGCTGTTCCTGTTATGACCTCAGACTTGAGAGCATCTGCCTTAACCACGGCAATGCTTCAGAGAGTTTTAGGTCTAACTCTGCCTCTCATTGCTGTGTATGAGCAGAGGCAAGTCAATTCATAGCTCTAAAATCTCTTTATTATTATTATTATTCTTTTTTTTTCACAAAATGAGGAGCTTGGACTAGCTTAGTAGGCTTCAGACTCTAAATCTCTAAGGTTGGAACAGATAATGGTGGGATGCTCTGGCTGAAGGAAGAGGGTGAATGGCCCAGAAGCTTCTCTGATGAATATTTAGAGTTCCACGGAACACAGTTTGAAGGTGTGTGGACAAGTCAGGCTCTAGGATCCTAATAACATGCCATCGAAAATAGGCATTGGTAATACGCCTCTATACTACTAGCCAGGTGGTTGGCATATGTAACTAATATTTTTATGGTAACTAACCTCACCAGCCTAGCTGTGTTCTATAATATGCAAGTATTGACCAATATCTCAATTTTTGTACAACAGAATGTGTAGATTTGAAACAACTAACAAAAATATTGTCATAATACTTTTGGTGATTTTCTTACAGTAACTAAGAGAAGGATATATTTCTTACACCCATGTCTCTAGGAAAAGTGAACACATGAAAGGTAGACTAAGAGAGTCTGTGTTTCAAGAAAATGAAGATATTCCTATAGGTTTAATGTGCAAGCACACACACAAGCACCACTACCACCACCAGCACTAAAAATAACAAGACAGAGTAGCATGGAAACATACACATTACCATATGTAAAATAAGTGGGAATTTGCTGTATGACTCAGGGAGCTCAAATTGGTACTCTGTGACAACCTAGAGGGCTGGGATGGGGTGGGAGGTGGGAGACAGGTTCAAGAGGTAGGGGACATATGTATGCCTTTGGCTCATTCGTGTTGAAGTGTGGCAGAAACCAACATAACATTGTAAAGCAATTATCCTTCAATTTAAAATAAATAAATTTAAAAAAAAACCCCAAAACAAACAAACAAAAAGAACCAGGAGAAACCCCACAACCCTGCCCTACGTATTTTTCTCCCTTAGCTACCAGGCAACCACTGGTGTCCACTTGCTTCCCCTCAGCTCACCCTTTTTCAGCAGCTAGCTGTGCTTTCTGAAGCTATACCTTCTTCCTGTTTCTCTCCTGGCCAGAAAGGCAGCTTCATGTGCTTTGTTGCAACAAATCCAGACTCCTTCTCTGGCCTCACCCCCGAACCCCACCCTCCAAATCTGGTCCCATGCTGCTCTTCCAGGGTTAATTCTGAGGATTCCCCTTGTGCTCCTCTTGATCCAAGCAGGCTTATTTCTTCCCCCAAAGACACAGATGCTCCCAAAGCCACCTTGCTTCCTGCCCAAAGGCCAGGCTTCTGTTCTTTCCACTTGACTTGGGGCAGACCTAAGCTTGTGTTAGGAAGAAGGACTATTGCTACTGGAAACCTCTCATAACTTTAAAATAAAAGTAGGGTGTCAAATTTTACAGTTATTGTAATTACAATGAAATATTTACATATGAGGAAATACTAGAAAGAAATATTTTAAAAAATCACATTGGTGATATTAGAAGGTAGAAATCAATAAGAGATTCTCTCTTTTGTTATTTTTCTGTAAGATTCTTATATTGCATTGATAATTACACTGAAACAAAAGAAAAGTAATGAGTTTTAACTTAACATTTAACTCTGGACTAAAAACATATCTCTAATAGTCCAAATTTAAAATTCTGTGGCTTCGTGAAATGAAGTAAAAATGTCTCAAGAAAATGAAAGGATGAATAAGCCAATAGATTGTTTATAGCCATCTACAAACAACAATCTTCATATATACAACTGTAGGTAATATATATTAATATAAGGGTTAAAAAATTTCCATCTATTGAATCAAGAACCTAGATGATAAACTATATTTGTTTAAGAAAGATTATTATTTTTTTCAGGAAAACGTTCTCTGCTTTTTCTTCCCAAGCTTGCTGTTAGAGACGAGCTTTTAAGGCTTATCCTTTTCTTCTTTTTTTTTAAACACATAAAGCCAACTTTAAAAAAAGAGGAAAAAGAAAAACCAGCCTCTGATAGATTGCCCAGTAGAGAATTATTTATATGAAAAATCCTGCCTAAGCATAATTTTTTGAGATGACATGTGCTTTGAAAATACAATGTGATTTCATCTTGAATGTGAAAGTAACTGTGTTTTTTTTTTTTTTTTTTTTTTTGCTGACACCAAAAGATACAGAACCTGCTGATATAACACAGATAGTAGTTGGCTCAATCAATCCTGAAGCCTATAAATCCATGTGATATACAGGATACAACATGGTATTGAGGAAAATATCACTGATTTATGTAATTGGAAATTTGAGCAATACGATTTTACTTAATTACGTTTGGTTTTCCTCCTTGAGAGCCTGCGTCTCTGATGACAGTGGGTTGGCTGTGACTCTTAACAGAGCCCATTTCTTCCATCCCAGTTCCTCTTTGGAGAGCAGTTTTGGATCTATCACAGGTGTTTTTGTGGTCCACTGAGTGTGAGAGCATGCAGTGTGCCTGGGAGTAAAGATGGAAGTGAGTTTTAAGGGTTACTCATGAATAAAACTGCAGCACATGACACTCAGGAAAGGAAAAAAAAAAAAAACCACAAACAGATAAAAGCAGACCAGCCAGCTAGTCTCGTGAAAATGTTCATATCTCGGGCTTCCCAGGTGGCTCAGGGGTAAAATAATCCACTGCCAAGCAGGAGACATGAGTTTGATCCCTGGGTCGGGAAGATCCTCTGGAGAAGGAAATGGCAACCCTCTCCACTATTCTTGCCTGGGAAATCCAACAGACAGAGGCAAATCTCGTCTTCCCTGTCTCCCTTAATGGGTATTTTGAGTGTACCTGATCTTTTACTCTAGAAAGTATGTTTGTTGTGTATTAGCTCTTCTCACGCCGAGAGAGCAGCCTCAACAGATGTCTGTTGAATGAATGAATTCTTCTCCAGTGAAGTCGACATCCCCCTGCCAGAAAAACCATTCTCAAATGTCGCTTTCATTACTTCATTTCCTGTTTTCAAAACTTCAGAGGCCTCACTTCACCCAGAGCCCACTTTCATGGTTCTGTGCAATTTGGCTTCAACTCTGATTTTCTAGCTTTATCACCTACTCACTGCTTCCCTAGGTCTGCCCCTTACTGTGCTAGACGTCCAGATACTTACAGACTCCTGGAAGGAAGTGCAGGCCAAGAGCTGTCGTTTTCTCTCGTTCCCACTTACTGATCTCAGGTGTGCCTCTGCTTGATCCCTCCTGCTTCTAGGGAGTTTGTCCATAAACTTCCAACCCATGAGTGGTGCAACCCAGTGGATAAGTGGTCTCTAACCCCTCCTTTGAAGTCGTACCAGAGGTACTAGTACTTCTGAGCTGGCCCTTATTCTCTTACTCTGTTGTAGTATAAGTTGTGCACTTGCTATGGTTGTGCATAAGTTTTATCATGTTCTCAAATGTGACAAATATTATGAGACGATCTCATAATATTTTGAATTCCCAACAGAGCCTGCCTGGCATAGTGTTATGTACATAGAGTGTTATGAACTGAACTGTGTCTCAGCAAAATTCACATGTTGAAGTCCTAATATTATGCACCTCAAACTTGACCATGTTTGGAAATAGGGGTATTGCAGGTAAGTAGTATATGAATCGGAATCAGGGTGACTGATGCTCTTAGAAAAAGGGGAAATTTGGAGACAGACACATACACAGGGAAAATGCCATGTGAACATGAAATCAGAGAATGGGAATGTCAAAGATTGCCATTAAACCACTAGAAAATAGGAAGAAGACACAGAACAGTGCCCTCAGAAGGAACCAGCTCTAGTAACACTTTGATCTTGAATATGTAGCCTCCAAAACTGAGAGACAATAAATTTCTGTTGTTTAAGACTTAGAAAACCAACTTATGGTTACTGGGGTCAGGGTGGGGGAGGGATAGTTAGGAACTTTGAGACGATCATGTACACACTGCTATATTTAAAATGGATAACCAACAAAGACCTATTGTATAGCACATGGAACTCTGCTCAGCGTTATGTGCCAGCCAGGATAGCAGGGCGGGTATGGGGGAGAATGGATACATGTATATGTATGGCTGAGTCTCTTCACTGTTCACCTGAAACTACCACAATATTGTTAATTGGCTATATCCCAATACAAAATGAAAAGTTTAAAGTCCAAAAAAGAAAAAAAAAAAACTCTATTGTTTAAGCCATGCAATTTGTGGAACTTTGTTAAGACAGCTCTAAGAAATTAATACCACGTGCTTAATAAGCATTTATTAGGTCAAAGTGAAAGAAAGGTCAAGGGCTCACTGTGGCCCTTTCTTTCTTTTTTTTTTTTTTTTAAAAAAAAAGCAAAACACACATATTAAAACAAAGTTTTAAAAACTAGACTATTTTCAGAGCAGTGTTTTGGGCTTCCCAGGTGGCTCAGTGGTCAAGAATCCACCTGCCAACGCAGGAGACACGGGTTTGATCTCTGGGTTGAGAAGATCCCCTGGAGAAGGGAATGGCAACCCACTCCAGTATTCTTGCCTGGAGAATCCCATGGAGAGAGGAGCCTGGTGGGCCACAGTCCGTGGGGTCGCAAAAGAGTTGGAGGCAACTTAGCGACTAAACAACAACAACAACAAAGAGCAGTTTTAGGTTCACAGCAAAATGGAGTGGAAGGGTCAGAGATTTGCCGTACTGTCTGGTCATGCATGCACACAGCCCTCCCCACTAGTGTCATCCTTTGCCAAGTGGTGCATTTGTTCCAGTTGACGAAACTGCACTGATGCATCATTACCACCTGAAGGCCATAGTTCACCTTAGGGTTCTCTCTTGGTGTTGTACAAATGGGTGTTGGCAAATGTAGTCACTGTTACAGTATCACACAGAGTATTTTCACTAAAATAAAAATGAAAGTTTTCAGGATTTCACTTAAAAATCCTCTGTGCTCTGTTCATTCCTCTCTCAACCCCAATTTTTACAGTTACTGATCTTTGCATTATCGCCATCGTTTTATAGTAGGTAGCCTTTTCACGTTGGCTTCTTTCACTTACCGATAATGTATTCAAGATTTGTCCATGTCCTTTCATGGCTCAATAGTTCATTTCTTTTCAGCCCTGAATAATTTTCCACTGTATAGATGTACCAGTTTATTTATCCATTCACCTACCAAAGAACCTCTTGGTTACTTCCAAGTTTTGGTAATTATGAATAAAGCTATGAACATTCATGTGCATGTTTTTGTGTGAATCTAATTTTTCAACTCATTTGGTTATATACCAAGAAGTGTGATTGCTGGATTGTGTGGTAAGAGTATATTTAGTTTTGTAAGAAACTGCCAAAGTGTTTTTCGAAAATGACTATTCAGTTCAGTGACTCAGTTGTGTTCAACACTTTGTGACCTCATGGACTGCAGCATGCCAGGCTTCCCTGTCCATAACCAACTCCTGGAGCTTGCTCAAACTTATGTCCATTGTGTTGGTGATGTCATCCAACCGTCTCATCCTCTGTCGTCCCCTTCTCCTCCTGCCTTCAATCTTTCCCAGCACCAGGGTCTTTTCCAATGAGTCAGTTCTTCGCATCAGGTGGCCAAAGTGTTGGAGCTTCAGTTTCAGCATCAGTCCTTCCAATGAATATTCAGGACTGATTTCCTTTGGGATTGACAGGTTTGATTTCCTTGTAGTCCAAGGGACTCTCAGGAGTCTTCTCCAACACCACAGTTCAAAAGTATCAATTCTTTGTTGCTCAGCTTTCTTTATGATCCAACTCTCACATCCATACATGACTACTGGAAAAACCATAGCTTTGACTAGATGGACCTTTGCTGGTAAAGTAATGTCTCTGCTTTTTAATATGCTGTCTAGATTTGTCATAGCTTTTCTTCCAAAGAGCAAGCATCTTTTAATTTCATGGCTGCAGTCACTATCTGCACTGACTTTGGAGCCCAAGAAAATATAGTCTGTCACTGTTTCCATTGTTCCCCATCTATTTGCCATGAGGTGATGGGACTGGATGCCATGATCTTAGTTTTTTGAATGTTGAGTGTTAAGCCAGCTTTTTCACTCTCCTCTTTCACTTTCATCAAGAGCCTCTTTAGTTCCTGTTAGCTTTCTGCCATAAGGGTGATGTCACCTGCATATCTGAGGTTATTTATAGTTCTCCCTGCAATCTTGATTCCAGCTTGTACCATTTTGCATTGCCCCCAGCAATGAGTAAGAGTTCTTACTGCTCCCATCCTTAGCAACATTTGGTAGTGTTGGGATTTTTGTCATTCTAGTAGACATGTAGTGGTATCTCTGTTGTTTTAAGTTGCATTTCCACAACAATATATGATATTGAGCATTTTTTTCACATGCTTACTTGCCGTCAGTGTGTCTTCTTTTGTGAAATGTATGCTCATTTTTAAATCGGGGTTTATTTTCTGATTTCTGAATTAAAAGTTCTTTGTATATTTTGGATAGCAGTCCTATATCACATCTATCTATTACAAATAGTTTCTCCCAGTCTCTGGCTTGTATTCTCATTCTTTTAGCACAGTCTTTTGCAGAGCAGATGTTTTTACTTTATGAGGTCCAGCTTATCAGTTATTTCTTTTGTAGATCTTGCCTTTGGGGTTGTATCTAAAAAGTCATTGGCAAATCCAAAGTTACCTACCTAGATTTTGTCCTCTGTTATATTTTAGCAGTTTCATAGTTTTGCATTTTACATTTAGATCTATGAACCATTTTGTGTTAATTTCTGTGAAGAATGTAAGGTCTGTCTAGAGTTTTGTGTGTTTCTTTTTTTTGCACTTGAATGTCCAGCTCCTCCAGCACTATTTGTAAAAGACTATCTTTGCTCCATTGTGGTAACTTTTCTTTCTTTATTTCTATAAATATATTTAGTTGAATAAAATTTTGTGTAGGTCCATTACTGGGTTCTCTGTTCTGTTTCATTATTTGTCTATTCTCTTGCCAATAGCACACTGTATTGATTACTGCAGCTTTAATGAAGTAAGTCTTGAAGTTGAGTAGTGTCAGTCCTACAATTTTATTCTTCTCCTTCAGTATTGTGTTGGGTATTCTGGATTTCTTGCCTTTTCACATACATTTTAGCATCAGTTTGTCAATATTTGAAAATAACTTGCTGTGATTTTGATTGGAATTGCTTTGGATCTATAAGTCAATTTAGGAAGAATTGATATTTTGACAATATTGCCTTTCTATCTGTGAACGTGGAAATTTTTGTTAGATTATTAGATTTATACCTAAGTATGTCAATTCTGGAGTGCTAATGTCAATCGTATTGTGTTTTAAATGTCCAATTTTACTGGTTCATTGTCAGTATATAGGAAAGCAGTTGACTTTTGTGTATTAACCTTGTATCTTGCAACCTTACTATAATTGCTTATTAGTTCCAGGAGTATTTTTTGTCTATTATTACTTTTTAAATTTTCAACATAGATAATCATGTCATCTGTGAACAAAGTTTTATTTTCTCCTTCCTAATCTGTATATTTTTATCTTACTCTTTTCTCTTATTGCATTAAGCTAGTACTTCCAGGATGGTATTGAGAAGGAGCTGTAGAGGGAACATCCTTGCCTTGTTCCTGACCTTAGTGGCATAATTTTGAGTTTCTCATAATTAAGTCTGATGTTAATTATAGGGATTTTGTTTTTAGAAATATTCTTTATCCAGTTGAGAAAGTTCCCCTCTATTCTAGTTTGTTGAGGGTCTTTATCAACAGTGAGTGTTGCATTTTGTCCAATGCTTGTTATGAATTTTTTGATCCATTCATGTGATTTTTCCTTTTTAGCCTGTTAATGTGATAGATTACATTAGCTGATGATTGAATGTTGAACCAGCCTTGTATACCTGGGACAAATCCTACTTGGGAATGGTGTATAACCCTTTTTACACATTATTGGATTCAATTTTCTAATATTTTTTGATGACTGTACATGACAATGTATTGGGGAGAAGGAACTGTGGCAAACAGACCTTTAGTGATGTGGAGGTGAGGTGTAGGGGGAAGGGCGATGGGCCACTGCCCTCTGGTTAGGTTTTAGCCTTTCAGTGAGCCTGTTCTTCTTGACTGGGAACTTCACAAGTGCTTCTTAATCTCCTACCCCTTTTGATGGGATGTGATAGCGTGAATGAGCTAGTATTTCACTTCCCCCAGGTCACTTAAGCTCTGATCAAACCCCAATATTTTAGGATCTTAACATAGTTTTCTTTTGAGGAAAGGCTTTGTTAAGAAAGCCAAAATGTTCTAGTATGGTTTCTTCTTCCCTCCACCTCCAGATACACAAGGAATTTTTCCTCTGATATTCAGAGCCTGGTCCATCTTTTGGAGGTAAAACTCACAAAAATGTGGAGCCCCCCCTCAACCCCATGACTGAGCCCCCTTGGAGTTTCTGTCTCTCAGAGTTGTTTACAATGAACCTCTAGCAATTTCTCAATGATTGATCAGGTTTTTCTAACCCTGTAGTAGTTGGTGTGGAGTTTTCTGCTCTGTAAGTTGCGATTTTCAGCATCTTTCCCACTTTTGAGGCAGCAGTTTGCACTGTGACCTCAGGTCTCTGACCTTTTATTAGAAGTGACACCTTCCAAGCTCCTTACAAATTGGACCAGAAACCAATAGTCCTGTGGACTTTTTAATTACTTGCTGGAGTCACACACAGATACTTTGGCTATGTGTTCAAGGCAAAGATGACTCACTATTGTGAATACGATGCAGTTTTAAAATTATAATGTACTGTGGAAACTTCAGTAGGAGTTCATTAGATACAATATGAGTTTGGATTAAAATACCAAGAAAAGCTTTCTCATATAAATTAATTGCTGTAAGAAATGATCAAATTTAATTCATCAAAACAGAACAAAAACACAATTTAGGTAAATTTAATCCTTTATATTTTATTAAGAGCCAAATATATATAGAAATATAAAACATTATTCATTTTGCTTTTTGCTGCTCTAATATGTGTCATTCAAAAAAACTCCTTTCAAAAAAGTGAGAACAATTTGCCATTTCTAGGCTCACCTAGTCATCTGATATGAAGAGTCACGTTGGATCATATGCATTCTCAGATCTTTCTCCACCTCCCTTTTTACATTCATAGCTCAATAATCTAATTCTCATTTCACAAGAGTTTCTCTTTAATAAATGGAAGAGAAACATCACTGCACATTTTACAGCAGTTGCAGTTTTTTGAACTAGGCTGCTCCAAAAATTAATTGCTTCATTGTGTAGAGCTCCTCTCCCAGTTTTTTAAGAAATGGGAGCTATAGCTTGCCTTCTTTGAAGTGTTTCATCATTTTGCTTATTTTGTTCAGATGCTTTGAAAATGCCTGAAAGATTAAAGAAACTTAAATGTAAAATATTTTTTTTCAGTCATGGAAACATTTAATAGTAATATTAAATATGAAATAAACTGGATTCTTTACTGGCTGAGCCACCAGGGAAGCCCCAAAATAAGCTGCAGTGTCCCAAATCTATATTGAGTTAACTGGGCATCTCCAGTGGCCCAGCAGTAAAGAATCTGTCTGCAATGCAGGAGCCACAGGAGATGCAGGTTTGATCCCTGGGTTGGGAAGATCCCCTGGAGAAGGCAATGGCAACCCACTCCAGTATTTTTGCCTGGAGAATCCTATGGACAAAGGAGCCTGGTGGGCTATAGTCCATATGGTTGCAAAGGGTTGGACATGACTGAAGTGACTTAGCACAAGCATGCAACAACATAACTAGAGGTAAGTGGGTGACATTCATATGTCATGTGATTTCCCACACTGTACTGGACATGGTCTGCCTTTAAAGACATATTGTGTATATAATATATATTATACAATTATAATTATACTATATACAATTATATATAATAATATACAATATATTAATTATATTAATATGTAAAAAATATAATAATAAAAATAATATGTAATTATATATAATTGCATAATACAATAATATAATGTAGAATACAATTTAATATATAATTATGCATATATATGCAGCTAGTCAGGACTTTAATTTATCTTTAATTAATCTTTTGCCCATAGAATAGCTATTGCTGACTCATGGAATGCTCTTTCATCAGTGATTAGGAATCTTTTCTTCCTGGTTTGAGCACCCAGAGGGGTTTATTTTTAATGATATAATTTATTTGCATATTTGAAAAGCTTTACTCAGTTGAAGTACATTTTATATATGTGTGTACAAAATCCATTACTGGGTTAAGCTATGATTTTTTGGGAACAAAGAAATAAATCTCTCTGCATTGAGTTGTAGTTAAGCTCTGAATTTATTCAACTTCTTCTCTGACATGTATCCTAATTTCCCTTCCTCCACTTTGATAAATAATATTGGCCTCATGGTTACCCATTTATCTGTTATGCATTTATTTGAAGCTCTGCAGGAGATGCTATGTGTAGAAATCCCTGGATGTCTCAGAACTGGTGAAGTCTTTCTGTTTGACTTATTCTAGCTCAGATGTGTTAGTGTTCATCATGTTTTTTTTCAGGGGGGTAGTTTGGAAGGTTACCTTATCTCCTCCGTGGAGGCCAGGGTCAAAAGAGACAAGCATGCCTAGTTCCCATTCAGCTTGTGCCCTGCTCCGGCCTCTTCCTCCTCTCTGAGCTGACGTGTGTGGGGAGACACAGAGACAAGCTTACAAAGGACTGTAGTCCTGATCTGAGTTAAACCTTTTCCTCCAGCCCTCAGCACAGCCTGGGTCCCAACTTGTCTAGGGTGCACATCAGCAGAGGGGCAGGGAGGATGAAAAGGTGACGCAGGTATGGAGTAGCAGGCCGTCATGTCCTTGCATGTGTCTCCTCCCTTATCCAGCTGAACTCCAACAAAAGAATTGGAAGCTCTTGGTGAAGATATATATCCCAAACTCCTATGAAATAATAATCGATAGAGTAGTGACTTTTTTTTTTCAGGATGAATGAGTACTAGAGTTGTTGGATGAGATAAATCTTTTTTCTATTTCGTTGTTGTTGTTTAGTTGCTAAGGCATGTCCAACTCTTTGGGACCCCATGGACTGCAGCCCGCCAGGCTCCTCTGTCCACAGGATGTCCCAGGCAAGAATACTGGAGTGGGTTGCTATTTCCTCCTCCAGGGGATCTTCCCAACCCGGGGATCCAACCCACGTATCCTAGATTGGCTGGCAGATTCTTTACTGCTGAGCCACCAGGGAAGCCCATACCTTTCTCCAACTCTACCGACTAGCTTCATAATTTTTAATTTGTGCTGCTGCCTTTAGGATCCTGAATATGCATATATTCATATATGACTCTCTGATGTATGGAGATGACTTGAATAACAGTATCAAGTCACAATTATCACTCAACTTTGTAGTATTTACTTGTGTATATGTGTTAGTTGCTCAGTCGTGTCCAATGCTTTGCAACCCCTTGGACTGTAGCCCTCCAGACTCTTCTGTCCATGGGATTCTCCAGGCAAGAATACTGGAGTGGATTGCCATTCCCTTCTCTAGGGGATATTCCTGACCCAGGGATCCAACCCAGGTCTCCTGTGTGGGAGGAAGTTTCTTTACCATCTGAGCCACCAGGGAAGCCCTAGTATTTAATTACATATGATCAATGAAATTACCCAATCTGACAAAAAGTCTATAGGATGGTGCCTGTAAATACATTGGTATAATGTACAGAATATGCATTCTAGAAATAGAAAGGTACACATTTCTATTATTGTGATAAATGCAGTATTCCCAATTCAAATGTTTCTTCAGAGAAAAATATCAGAATAACATTCTCTTCTGTTCACCACCTCTCAATTTCTTTTATTTTTCTGCACCTAAATATATATATACTTTGAGTATGGAAAGACCCACGGTTGCTGACATATGAGAAGGAGCTTGTTTTGACAGAATCTCCAGATTAGTTCGGTAGAAGAATTTCTTGAGCTTTGGTGAGCAAGATAATTTATAAAAATTCTAGGATTTCAGCAAACTAGTCAGGAAACATTAGAAAAATTTGAGTGTACATCTCCAACGTTAAGTAATTTTTTCTGTCATTCTTTTTCCAAGACATACAAAATCAGGAATAAATAAGTCCCTGAGTAAAAATGCCAGTGGTTTTTGACCTCAAAGTACCAAACCAGTGGAAGTACTGGAATTCAAACACCATGTTGTCCTCCTTTTTTCTGGGTACCTTGGCACTTTCCTGATGGTCTTGGCATCCCCACAGTCTTGGGCAGCTTTGCTCTGGCTCTTTGCTCTCTGCTTACAATGGGGCAGGCATCTCTCAACCTTTCTGTTCCTCTCATGATCAACTTCCAGGGGCCGGATAGAGGCTCTTTGAGTACATGTCCCAGTGCCACACATATCTCTCCCCATCAGATAAGACCTCAAGGTCTTCAGCTTACTCTTTCAGTTCAGTTCAGTCACTCAGTTGTGTCCGACTCTTCGTGACCCCATGAACCGCAGCACGCAAGGCCTCTCTGTCCATCACCAACTCCTGGAGTTTACTCAAACTCATGTCCATTGAGTTGGTGATGCCATCCAACCATCTCATCCTCTGTCATCCCCTTCTCCTCCTGCCTTCAATCTTTCCCAGCATCAGGGTCTTTTCCAGTGAGTCAGCTCTTTGTATCAGGTGGCCAAAGTATTGGAGTTCCAGCTTCAGCATCAGTCCTTCCAATGAAAATTCAGGACTGATTTCCTTTAGGATTGACTAATTTGGTCTCCTTTCTGTCCAAGGGACCTCCAGGAGTCTTCCCCAACACCACAGTTCAAAAGCATCTCTTCTTCGGTGCTCAGCTTTCTTTATAGTCCACCTCTCACACCTGTACATGACTACTGGGAAAAATGATAGCTTTGACCAGATGGACATTTGTTGATAAAGTAATGTCTCTGCTTTTTAATATGCTGTCTAATTTTGTCATAGCTTTTCTTCCAAGGAGCAAGCATCTTTTAATTTCATGGCTGCAGTCACCATCTGCAGTGATTTTGGAGCCCAAGAAAATATAGTCTGTCACTGTTTCCATTGTTTCCCCATCTATTTGCCGTGAAGTGATGGGACCAGATGCCATGATCTTAGTTTTTAAAATGTTAAGTTTTAAGCCAACTTTTTCACTTTCTTCTTTCAATTCCCTTTTTAGTTCCTCTTTGCTTTTTGCCATAAGGGTGATGTCATCTGTGTATCTGAGGTTATTGATATTTCTCCCAGCAATCTTGATTCCAGCTTGTGCTTCATCCAGCCCAGCATTTTGCATGATATTACTTAACTCTGCATAGAAGTTAAATAAGCAGGGTGAGAATATACAGCCTTTCCCAATTTGGAACCAGTCATTGTTCCTTGTCCAGTTCTAACTATTGCTTCTTGACCTGCATACAGATTTCTCAGGAGGCAGGTATGGTGGTCTGGTATATTCCCATCTCTTGAAGAGTTTTCTACAGTTTGTTGTGATCCACACAGTCAAAGGCTTTAGTGTAGTCAATGAAGCAGAGGTAGATGTTTCTCTGGAATTCTCTTGCTTTTTCTATGATCCAGTGGATGTTGGCAATTTGATCTCTGGTTCCTCTGCCTTTTCTAAATCTAGCTTGAACATCTGGAAGTTCTTGGTTCACATACTGTTGAAGCCTGGCTTGGAGAATTTTGAGCATTACTTTGTTAGCATGTGAAATGAGTACAATTGTGTGATAGTTTGAACATTCTTTGGCATTGCCTTTCTTTGGGATTGGAATGAAAACTGACCTTTTCCAGTCCTGTGGCCACTACTGAGTTTTCTAAATTTGCTGGCATATTGAGTGTAGCAGTTTAACAGCATCATCTTTTAGGATTTGAAATAGCTCAGCTGGAATTCCATCACCTCCACTAACTTTCTTTGTAGTGATGCTTCCTAAGGCCCACTTGACTTCATACCCCAGGATGTCTGGCTCTAGGTGAGTGATCACACCATCATGGTTATCTGGGTCATTAAGATCTTTTTTTGTATAGGTCTTCTGTGTATTCTTGCCACTTCTTCTTAATATCTTCTGCTTCTGTTAGGTCCATACCATTTCTGTCCTTTATTGTGCCCATCTTTGCATGAAATGTTCCCTTGATATCTCTAATTTTCTTGAAGAGATCTTATTTCTTAGGAAAAGTAAATTCTCTGTCTCCAAAGGAAACCTCCCACCAGTCTTTGGGGGAGCTGCTTACATTATTTTACTGGGAGAGTTAATTCTGGGGTTTAGAGGTTCAGTTCTCCATCTGACATTTTTCCAGTATTTCTCCCAAGGTGCTAATGAGTCTTCAACAATTAAAAAAAATTTAAATATTCAGTTTAGGAATTTCCTTTTGCTACAGTTGAGGCTGTCCAGTTTATAATTAGTGATTGAGAAGATGCCTGGATGTGTATAGGATAAATAGTCCCACAAAGTATAATATCAATCACCTGTTTCCCTAGGATCAATAACAATGTATGTTTTCTTACCATGTTTCTGAACTATGTCCCAAGGGAACAAAATTCTGAAGGAAGATTAGTCTCCTTAAATCATCTGTTCTTGTTTGTAGTAGTTTATACTATTGATACACATGTAACGGCATTTAAAAATTCATTTTGCCATCATTTTCTGTTTTAGTGCCACTGAATCATTCATTTTTTTTTTTTCACTTAGTAGCTAGGTGTTGGGCATTTACTCCTTGGAGAAGGAAATGGCAACCCACTCCAGTATTCTTGCCTGGGAAATCCCGTGGACAGAGGAGCCTGGTGGGCTGCAGTCCATGGGGTTGCAGAATCAAACACATCTAAGCAATTGAGTGTGCACACACATTGGACGCTTACTACATGATTGCCCCATGCTCCGTGCTAGGCACACCAAGCAAAGAAGATGGACAGGAACTTGACTTCACAATCTTATGGGATATTGCCTGTCAATCATATAAATAGTTAACATCATCATAACTGTGCATCTCAACTTGGAATGATTCTTTTGTTAACACCTGGCACTCCAGTTACTTTCAAGGTGAGAACAAATAAAAACACAGAAGTCAAATAATTCAGAGAGGCGCTAGTATATGTTACATGACCTTCTGAAAAATGTTAATTTGCAGTGTGTTTCCATATTTGGCAGTATGCTCTGAGAATTGTAAAGAACAGTATCTGCTTATTAATGCAAAATGGTTAATTGTGAGTGTAATATACTTGTTTGTATAAAATGCAAATTAAATATCAAGAATACATTTGATTGTTTTGAGAAGTCAACATAAAACGTAGAATGTTAATGCTGTAGGGACCTGGAGAAGGTCTCATCTCATCCCCTTGTTTTATAGAAAGGAAATGAAGAGGTGAGAGATAGCACCAAGTCACCCCTACCCCCCGCTTCACAGAGGGTTTAATTGAGATCAGCTGAGGCCGGATGGCCTTACCACTGACTCCAACTATAAAAAGAGAATTGCAGAGGAAAACAAAAACTTAGAAGGGGAAGCTGGGTTTTCTTCAGGGAATTGGTCTAGTGCAAAGCTTTGTTGTCCAGGACAGCTTAGAGACAGAAGCCTGTTACAGAGATGTTGCTTTAGGAGGTCACCGGCTTGAGGTTTCCAGGAAGAGGAGATGGATGATTTTGAAATCCTGAAGAATAAGGGAACCAAGGGCTTCCCTTATTTTTGTTCTCAAAAATTTCACTCTAAAAGTAGTTAGTTGAAATTCCTTGGGAATTTTAGCCATTTAAGAATGCATTGCAAAATGTTTTAGAGGGAAAGGATTGGCTAAAATACACTTATTAAAAGCCAGTTATCTATTTCATTAATTTTAAGTCACAATTGACTTAAAATGCTCCATTATTTTATATGCCATTGAGAAGGAAAGATTGCTGCCCCTGAAACATTAATACGATGCTTTCTTACCACTTAGAATTCATTTTATACTCATTTAAAGTCTTTGGACTTAGATATAGGTTTTTTTTTGTTTGTTTTTTTAATTAATCATTTATCACTCTTTTGCCTACAGAAGGAAGGAAAACATAAGGGAACTAAGTAATTGTGGTATTCTAATGTTTCCTCCCATTCAAAGGTCAGTTCTTCTTTATCCCTTTTCATTCATCATCATTAATGTCCTTGTTTGTGTGTATATCAGCCTCTTCCTTTGAAGACACTGAGGGTCATTGTTTCTTAAAGAATCTGTAAGATAACCCAAAGCCATGGTACAGGGCCCTTCACCTGGCTTTGACTCCTAGGTCAGGAATGGGGCTCATCATTTAGTTACCACCCCAGACCCAACTCCCCACCATTTGATTGTAGGCTCTTTACAAGAGTGCCTTTCTCATTTTCCAGGAATTTTTTTTCCAAGTTGTTGGTGTTAGGTCACGCCTAGGCAATGAGAACCCTGTCATGATTGCCACAGGGCAGACAGAGATAGTTAGATACCACCTAGAAATGTCCTGATTTTGGATTTCAGAGAGTAAAATGTAAAGAAGTGTGACTCTCGGAACTAATGAAATACGGCACTAAAGGACTCCTCGCCTTTACTGCTTTTTTCCCTTTGGTATTTGACCTATTTTGCAGACAAAGTAAATTAGCTGCTTTGTTTTGTTACTGTGAGTAATTGAGCTTAGGGTTGTGCGTAGTACCTGCGGCTTTTCTCTTGGTCAGCATTTCCTGTATGCCTTTTCAGAACACAGGTGATCTCTCAGTTGTTAGCAGGTTTCCTAGTGGAAAGAATTCTGTGGTTACAGAAGTCTGGGGGATGCCATCTACCACCTTTATCTCTTGAAGAAACACCATTCTAATGAGTAGCAAAGCCTCTAAGTAGTCCTACAGTGAAGAACCCCACTTAAAAGCTTACCTCTGTGTTTTCAAATTTGTGTGACTATAGAAGTCTTTTCCCCCATTTTTTATGAGTGCACTCTAGCAGAGTTTGAGAGATTCTCCTCTAGGTCCCTCTTAGCTTGTACCATTTCTCTTATATGACCTGTCCTCACCTATGGGTCAGTACCCTAACACACCGTTCCTGGATGGTCTTCTTCATGCCCAAGGCTTCACTGTGTACATCCTGTTGAGGGTTCCCAAAGCCACTTCACCCTGGACATGATCTGGAGACATTGGCTTGGCAACAGATCATCCCCAAGTCAGAGTCTCCCATGCCCTTCCACTTCAATGTGTTCTAAAAGAAATTCATAGTATTTGTGTGTCCCCAAACAGAGTATTCTTGGGTTCTCTCTCTCGGTTAATAAACAGCCAGGAGATAATACCCCATCAAGGCACAACCATCCCCTGACTCGGTGCCCCATGGTCAGCCCCCCCTAGTCCTGTAAGTTCAAATCTGTGAGTCTCCAGCTGGGTCCTTCCCCGTCTGGCCACTGCTGCCTTAATTCAGCCTCTCTTTGACTCCAACTGGAATACTGATGCCCTTGGAGTTCTTTTTGCTGGGACCTATCCTCCTTGTTGGGCTTCCCAGGTGGTTTAGGGGTAAAGAACGACCTGCCAAGCAGGAGAGGTGGGCTCAAACCCTGGGTTGGGAAGATCCCCTAGAGAAGGAAATGGCAACCCACTCCCACTATTCTTGCCTGGGAAATCCCATGGACAGAGGAATCTGGTGGGCTAAAGTCCATGTGGTCGCAAAAGAGTTGGACATGATTTAGCGACTAAACAACAATAGCAGTTTTTGTTTTAACCAACCCCTCTGGTGGTTTTCAACTGAGTTATGCTGGACATTCTCATTTAATGGGGACTAGAGGATTTATTTTTAAGTAGGAGAGGGGCATGATATGATTGTGAGGAAACAATCAGGCAACAAGAAAGAGTTTTTGTTGTTTAGTCACTAAGTAATATCTGACTCTTTGCGACCCCGTGGCCTTCAGCCTGCCAGACTCTTCTCTCCATGGGATTCTCCAGATAAGAATACTGGAGTGGGTAGCCATTTCCTTCTCCAGGGGATCTTCCTGACCCAGGAATCGAACCTACACCTCTTACATTGGCAGGCAGGTTCTTTACTGTTGAGCCACCAGAGAAGCCCCCCCACCAATTACATATGCATTTATGGTAAAATACTATGCAGTCACTTTAAAAGTTGTACTTATTTTTATATTTCTTGATATGGAAGACAGTTCAGGCTATATTTTTAAGTGAAAAAAAATAAGATTACAAAATAGTTTGTGTCATATATTCCTCACTAGGGACACATACATATTTTTCCATATGTGTGTATATATATATATATATATGGCTTCCCAGGTGGTACTAGTGTAAAGAGCCTGCTTGCCAAGGCAGGAGACATAAGGGACCCAGGTTCAATCCCTGGGTCAGAAAGATCCCCTGGAGGAGGGCATGGCAACCCACTCCAGTATTCTTTCCTGAAGAATCTCATGGACAGAGGAGCCTGGCAGGCTACAGTCTGTAGGGTCACAGAGAGTCTGACATGACTGAGGCAACTTGCCACGCATACCATATATATATATAAAGATTATGGAAGTATATAAAAATGCTAAAAATCATTTATCTGTTGGCACTGGGTATCACACATGGTTTTAATTTATTTTTCTCTGTTTTGCTTATGTGTTTTGAATTTTTTAATACTAAAGTGGTATACTTCTAAAATTAAAAAGTCAAAAATTATTTGGAAGGTTTGGTCCTAAAACACTGCTCCCTGTGTAAGTTTTCCTAATGCGACTCTTCCCAGTGCTCACTACTCACGTGCTTTGTTGCTCAGAGATCAGTCCAGGCTGTGCTCGCATCTGTTCCGTGTGCTGGGCTGTGAACTCCTTGAGGACAGAAGCCATGTCTTAATTATCTTGTATCCTGTTATTTAGCCCAGTTTGACCCTCAGTGAGTGCTCAGTAAATATTTAATGAATGATTGAGACTGATTTTGTAAAGAAGGCTAGATTTAAGGCTCTTTCATGCTGGTACATATGTGTGTGTGTGTATGTGCCTCTGCTCACTAATGCTGGGCCCTGCTCTAGGCACGTTATATGCATTCCCTACGAGATAGATAATCCCATTATTACTGCTATTACCGGGTGTAAATGGAGGCTTGAAGGTAAGATTGGCCTGTGGATTTGCTCTGAGTTGCATACGCCTTACTTGAAAACCTCTGCTTTTAAATGCTATTACACTGTCTCCTAAGGGATTCTCTGGTGGCTCAGTGATTCAAGCATCTACCTGCAGTGCAGGAGCTGCAGGAGATGCAGGTTCGATCCCTGGGTTGGGAAGATCCCTTGGTGAGGAGGTGGCTACTCACTCCAATATTCTTGCCTGGAGAATCCCATGGACAGAGGAGCCAGGTGGGCTACAATCCATGGGATCGCAAAGAGTCGGACATGGCTGAAGCAACTTAGCTACACTGTCTCCACCATAACCACACAACACTTGGAAATAAATGCACTTCATGCAGCAAAGGCCTGGGATGGTGGCAGGCTCTGATGAAGGGAAGCGTGGTTCTGATCTGAGTGGAGACCTGTTCAGAGCCAACGCTGTTTTCTTGCTCCTCAGTTCTGCCCAGAGTGGCTCTGTGCATGGAACCTGATGTGGTACCAGGTCACCACGCTGACCTGAAGCCACGTCTGTGTCTTAAGTTGGCTCTTGAATGTGTAGGCCTGGCATTTGTAGTTCCAGAGCCCTGAGGAGAAGAGAAAGCAAAAACAAAGCAAACACATAAGCCTAGAATCTTCTCTTCTGTGTGTGTATTAGTTGCTCTGTCGTGTCCGACTCTTTAAGATCCCATGGACTGTAGCCTGCCAGGCTCCTCTGTCCATAGAATTCTCCAGGCAAGAATACTAGAGTGGGTTACCAGTTCCTTCTCCAGGGTATCTTCATGACCCAGGGATCAAACCCCGGTCTCCTGCTTTGCAGGCAGATGCTTTACTGTCTGAGCTCTACTATTCTGATTCAATCTAAAATCCTTAATTGCTGTCGTTCCGTCCCTCAGTTGTATCCGACTCTTTGCGACCCCATGGACTGCAGCATGCCAGGCTTCCCTGCCCTTCACTGTCTGCTCAAACTCATGTCCTTTGAGTCAGTGATGCTTTTCCCAGCATCAGGGTCTTTTCTAATGAGTTGGCTCTTTGCATTAAGTGGCCTAAGTGTTGGGGCTTTGGCTTCAGCATCAGTCCTTCCAATGAATATTCAGTACTGATTTCCTTTAAGGTTGATTGGTTTGATCTTTCTGTCCAAGGGTTTCTCAAGAATCTTCTCCAGCCCCACAGCTCAAAAGCATCAATTCTTTGGCATTCAGGCTTCTTTATGGTCTAACTCTCACATCTATATGTGACTACTGGAAAAACCATA
The DNA here is from genome assembly GCF_054371585.1 of Giraffa tippelskirchi. NCBI lineage: Eukaryota > Metazoa > Chordata > Mammalia > Artiodactyla > Giraffidae > Giraffa > Giraffa tippelskirchi. The sequence goes on along the minus strand of NC_137283.1, from coordinate 155,797,256 downwards.
GCCTTGACTAGACGAGCCTTTGTTGACAAAATAATGTCTCTGCTTTTTACTATGCTGTCTAGCTTTGTCATAGTTTTTCTTCCAAGGAGCAAGCATCTTTTAATTTTATGTCTGAAGTCACCATCCACTGTGATTTTGGAGCCCAAGAAAAAGTCTGCCACTGTTTCCATCCACCACCCCCCCCCCATCTATTTGCCATGAAGTGATGGAACTGGATGCCATGATCTTTGTTTTTTGAATATTGAATTTTAAGTGAAATTTTTCATTCTCCTCTTTCACCTTAAGACTCTCTTTAGTTCCTCTTTGCTTTCTGCCAATAGGGTAGTGTCATCTGCATATCTGAGGTTATTGATATTTCTCCTGGCAATCTTGATTCCAGTTTGAGCTTCATCCAGCCCAACATTTTGTATGATGTACTCTGCATAAAAGTTAAATAAGCAGGATGACAATATACAGCCTTGACATACCCCTTTTCCAATTTTGAACCAGTCTCTTGTTCCGTGTCCAGGTCTAACTGTTGCTTCTTGACTTGCATACAAGTTTCTCAGGAGGCAGGTAAGGTGATCTGGTATTCCCATCTCTTTAAGAATAAAATTCTTTTATTACCTTTTATTAAGGTAATAAAATCAGCAACATGCCTCTATATATGAAAAAGAGAACATGGTGAGAACATAGAGTTGCTCTTACCTTTCCATGTATTTAAGATGTTGCCTGGGTTCCACAAATCTAAGTATCCTGAGCAGCTCACCAGGAAAAGTCAAGTGGTTTCCAGTTGGTGAGAAGTATAATGACATTGGTATGTCTCCCCCTCCCAGCAGCATCTATGCTGTCCCCTTACCTGGTTTCCTGTTGGGTGACCAGCAATCCAGATGTGGTTGAGACCGAGGGCTTTTCTGCAACCAGTTTTTGGTGTGAAAACTGGCATGGTGGGCTACTCACCACCTCTCCCCTATGTAACCCCATTAGGCAGCTTCTTCTTACCCTTTCCAGCAACACACACATTGCAAATACCATTTACTCTTTTTTCTCATAAAAAATTAATGCATTATAAAAGGTTTGGAAAATAATAAAGATGTAAAGAAAGACAAAACACATACCCACAGAATCCTACCATCATCCAGGAATAACTACTGTTAGCATTGTGATGTATTTCCTTTCAGTTTTTTTTTTCTATATGGATAATCTTTCTGTGACTTGTTTTCACATTTCACAGCTGCCTTCAATACTCATTCCAACCAAATTATCTTCATAAAATTATTTGTAGGTGTGAGGACAGCCTTGGATGATTTATTTTATCCCATATTCCTGAGATATGGTCCTGGACAGATGCCCGAGGTGTAACATGCAAGAACTACCAAGGACTTCAGAACCAGTTAATTAAATCCTTAACAGAGGGTAGCAACCGTTTTTGAGGTTGATGGGTAAAGGAAAGCAAGGGAAGTTGCAGAATATTTAGCAGAGAATCACAACAACCTTGGGATATTGCATTATAAGATTTCAGAGTTAATTCCATAATTATAATCAGTATGTGAGTATTTCTTATATGAAAGAGAGTGATAAATTATTCCCTGTACCTCTAGTGAACAGTCAGACAAGAAGAAATGAGTCTTGAGCATAGTGTGAAGGATTTAGGCTAGATAATAAGAAAAGTTATTAACTACCTTAGTGGGTTAGAAAAAGTCTAAGAAATCTTCTCTGAAAGTCTTTAAAAACGATAAGAGATTTTCCTATCAAGGAAGGATTAAGTGTGGGCCTGCCTAATGGAGAAGAATAAACAAAATAGCCTTGTCAGAGTCTTAGCCAGCCCTTAGGTTCTATGATTCTATATAGAACAGAGAGCACATAAATTACATGTAAAATTGATTTTTATTTCACATTTTCCTTTGAGAAACAAAGAAAAATATAGTGATATTTTCAAAGTCTGAGTCGAATTTTCAGATGGTGACAGAGCAATGTGTTGCTTAGGGTTGGATAGTAACAGCAGAGGAGGGGCATTGGGCTGTGATGAAGTTGACTTTCATTATTTTTCCAAATTGCACTCTTGTTGCTTTTCCCTGAAACTTTAAAATAGGTTCACTTAGTTTAGTAAATGTCTTAGCTGAGATTTTAAGCCCTATTTGTGTTTCAAGGGATTAAACAAATCTGCCTGGCTTGCAACACTGCGGGTGACTTCCGGCCTCTGCTTCTTCACGCCAGTTATGTGGATCCTTCTTAATTGTTCACAACGTTCAGCCCAACACCCTTTATATTTTCTGCTGGTCTTTCCCTCTCCTGCACAGTCATGCGAAGAGTGTATTCATAGTAAATATGGTCCATGGAGAGAGCATCCCTTTCTATGCAAATTGGCTGCTCAGGGAACAGTTGGGAGCTTACAATGTCATTGAAAGTCACACAAATCAATTGGCAAACATTACTTTCTGTGATTATCTTGTTTTTGCACTTACATTTTTAATTTTGACAGTTTAAGTGTGTTTGGGGTTCATGGTAGTGAAAGGCCAAGTAGAATGTGGGGCAGGTCACTGCTGAGATTCCTGTTGCTTGGCTAATGAGGTTTTCTTTGGACTGTTGGTGTCATTTAATCTCATTAAGATTAAAGAGAGATGCTTTAGAACAAAACAAGTGAACAAATATTTATTGGGTGCCTGTGATGTACAAGGGATGTATTAGGTAGAATGGGGCATGCAAATTAGAAGCACTTGCTTTTAAGAGCTTTACTATCTAATTAGCAAGAAAATAAATAGGAAAAATAAAAGAATACAGACCACATAGAAAAAGGTGCCACAGAGCAGGACATGATTGAATGTCAATTGAATTATTCAGGTGAAGATGACTTGATTTTGGAAAGAAAACTGTGTCAGGCTCCTTCAGGTTATAAGCTATAAGTTGGTCTCAAAAGCCTTGGCTAAACAGCAAAGGGACCTTCCAAGATAGCAAGTTAATGTGTGTAAAGGCTGCCTAGAAGAAAGCAAAAGGTATGTTTAGGAAGCAAAGAAGATATTTTGGTTGGAAAGGAAACTTGGAGCAGGAGAATAATGGGAATGTTTGGAGAAAGATTCTCAGTTAATACCACATCAATTCATTTTCTATTGCTTTGTAACAAACTCCTGCAAATTTAAAAGCTTAAAACAGTACCCATTTATTAGCTCGTAATCCTATAGGTCAATAGTCTGGGTAGGTGCAAATAGATTCTCTGCTTAGAGTCTCACAAAATCAAAGTCGAAGGGCCAAGTGGGCTAAACCAGAGATTCTGGAGAGAATGCTTCTGATGCAGGAGAATGGAGTGAGAGAAAGCAGTCATACCCTGGGTCTTGGGTGAGTCCCTGGAACAGGCCACCAAGAGAGCGTCCTTGGCTTCGCAGGGGAAGAATTCAAGAGAGAGCCAGAGGAGAGTGAAAGCAAGTTTATTTAGAGAGATACACATTCTATAGGCAGAATGAGGTCTGTCTCAGAAGGGATGTGGGATGGTTAGTTTTTATGGAGCAGGTAATTGCATATGCTAACAAGTAGGAGGATTATTTCAACTATTTGGGGGAAGGGAGAGAGATTTCCAGGAATTGGGCCACTGCCCACTTTTTGGCTTTTTATGGTCAGCCTTGGAATTTGTCATGGCACCTATGGGTGTGTCACTCAGCATGCTCATATGTTACAATAAGCGTACAATGAGGCTCAAGGTCTGTTGGAATTCTAGTCTTCTGCCATCTTGGCCCTTAGTTGGTTTTAACCAGTTTTTATCTTATCCTCAATGGTCGTGTCATTCTTTTACCAGTTGTGCCCTGACTTCGTCCTTCCTATCTCATGTCCAAGCTCATTCAGATTGTTGGCAGGCCCCGTGCTTGCAGGAGTGAAGTTCTTGTTTTCTTGCTAATTGCTGGAGAGGTACTACCCTCAGCTCTTAGATGGCACACTCATGTCCTTGTCTCATGGTTCCTCCCATCACAGGGATAGCTAACCTCCCTCACATTGAATCCCTCTCCCTCTTCTCATCTCCCTTACTTCCTTTTCTGCTACCAGCTGGAGAAAACACTTTTTTTTTGTAAAGGTCTCCTGTGATTAGTTGAGGCTCTCGCACATAATCTCCTTTTTGATTAATTCAAGGTCAACTGCTTAGTGACTTTAATTATGTGTGCAAAATCTCTTTTCTCCATGAAATGTAACAATCACATTCACAACACAAGGAGATGAAGATTGTGAGGGGTCATCTTAGAGCCGTGCTTCCCACACCCAGCCTCTAACATTCTGCTGCCATGTCCTCCTCTGTTACCTGAGAACTCAAATGTGTGAGGAAAAAGAGCCCAGTTTAAATGGAGACAGAAATATGGTGGAATTTGGCATTTTTGTCAACTCTGTTTTATTTTCAATCAAATATCTTTTTCAAGGAGGAAAAAATGAACATGTAAGGAAAGTTCTTAGATAGCCTCCCATTCATCTTTCAAGGTTATAAGCATGTGAAAGGCTTCCTTATGCCCATAAAGACTTTGGCAGCATTACTGACTTGACCTAGATGGGAAGACATACTTCAAAGAGTAAGAAAAATTCCACTGAGGGTGTGTATACTATTCATAAATCCTCCTTTTTCTTTCCCTGGCCCAAGTATTCTTGTATTTGTTACATTTTTAAAGCGTCGTGTCATTCCACAAAAAGTGCAAAATCCTATTTCAAGGGATAGGCAGGAGAACTGGTGTCAGAATTTAGTTAAGAAAAAATAACTCTAGATGTTTATAACTCAAGTTTACCATGCTGATGGCATTCTCTGTTCCAACATGGCTATAACATGTTGAATCATTCAGGGAAGAAACTGTTTATGTATATCTCTCTCACTGAGTCATTGCAGTCAGTCTGAAGTTGGACGGTCATCAGAGTGGGCAGAGGAAAGGGGAAGGCTGGGTATAGAGTGCCAAAGAACAAGGAAATGGTTTCTTGTATGATATCGTTGGACTCCTTTGCAATACAGTGTTACCAGTTTCGTGCAAGTCGGGATAAATATTGCCAGTTAACACGTTCATGGTGCCCCTACTGGTTTTGCACAGAGCATAGAACAAAGTGTTGCTAGGGTTTTTCAAAATTGTTTAAGTCCGTTTAGACTATAAAAGTAGCTCTTTCCCTTCACCGGTTGCTTAACTTCATTTCGGAAGAGTGTTAAGACCTTTCTCATAATCTGTGAATCCCATGCTAATGGATGAATGCAAATATTTTTATCAGCTTCCATTGACAGAGGACTCCATTGTTACAGTGGAGAAAAGTGTTAATCCTTTTGTAATTAATGCCTTATTGGGGTCTCTACAGGTCAAGGATGTAGTTGGATTTTGGTAAATTAACTTTGAAGTTCTATCCTTAAATCCTCATTTTTTCTTTATCTTAAAAAATAACACTGCTATAACTTTGTTATTTTTCTTTTACCGATGATATAAGGTGTAGTTTATATGCTGAAATGAAACTAAACTGGACAAAAAGTGAATATGAAGGACACGTGGCTCTTAATATAACACCTCCTAACAAAACAGGCAGGAAAATTTAATATAGAGAAAGGACTATGCTCCTGAGGTAGAGATGAAACACGAGTATAACAACTTGCTCTTATTATACTGGTCTTTCCAAAAATGATCAGGAAGACTATTTCTCCTAAATATTGTTACTGCTGGTGCTGCTGCTGCTAAGTCACTTCAGTCGTGTCTGACTCTGTGCGACCCCATAGACGGCAGCCCACCAGGCTCCCCTGTCCCTGGGATTCTCCAGGCAAGAATACTTGAGTGGGTTGCCATTTCCTTCTCCAGTGCAGGAAAGTGAAAATTGAAAGTGAAGTCGCTTAGTCGTGTCCGACTCCACGTGACCCCATGGACTGCAGCCTACCAGGCTCCTTTGTCCATGGGATTTTCCAGGCAGGAGTGGGTTGCCATTGCCTTCTCCGAAATACTGTCACTGACAATGTCTTAAACCCAAATGGAAGCTAAAACTCAGTGTACTAAGTAATGAGCACATCAGTCCATGAATATTTGTTAAGGATTGTGTGACACAGAAATATAAAATATATTGATATTGTTCCCTCTTGGTTGCAACATGGAATTGGAGAGACATGAAACCAGTAAAGAGCTTGGTGGGGTGTTTCAGTCCAGGGATGCTAAATGTGGGCTCAGACATGAGAGGCAGGTGTCCAGGAAGGTGCTCAGGAGGAGTCTCACTCACTGAGGAGTAGATTCTGGGTTGGTGGGGACCATATAAGGTGAACCTAGCAGCCCAGAGAAGGGCACGACCAAAGGTACCATCACAATAGCTTTGTTATAACTGATGACCTTGTATGTATATGTATATGCTGGCATACAAAATGATGATGAGCAGTGTGGGCTTTGCACCCAGGCAGAGCTTGGTTTCAGTCCAGCACCATCACTTTTGAAATGGCCTTGTGCAAGTTATTTAATCACTGGCCTTCAGGTCCCATCTGTAGAATGAGAACGAAAATAATGATTACCTAAAGGTTGTTTAGAGGACTGAATGAGAAGATATCTATTGATAGCAAGCACTTAGAATGTATCTGGCATGTAGAAATATTCAATATCATTTAGCTTATTATTGTTATTTTTTTTTGTAAAAATAGTTATGGGATTGATCGACCAAGAGCTCCAGTTAGCTCGTGAATAGAATAAAAATATCCAACCACTGTTGTTTCCTGCATGCCAAACATTCTTTGGGAGTACCTGACACGTATTTATTACCTTATTTACTACTCACACCAGTGCTCTGCCTCTGTCACCTGTGGGGAAAGCCAAGCAAGAAGTGTAGTAACTTGTACAAAGTCACAGTGTATAAGAGCTAGGATTTCCACCCAGGCAGTCTGGTGCTGATATCTGGCTTTTGGTCACCATTCTGTGCCACCCAGGACTCCAGCTTCATAACTGAGGCATTTAACGCAATTATGATTCTACTCCTTATCAGAGAGGAAGGAACCCAGCAGTCATCATCTCCCAGTCTACGCTGAGTGTCCTGAGCACGCCCCATTATGGTGTACCAGCCTATGGCAGGATGCTCAGTCGTTTTTTGTTTTTTTTTTATTAAAGATGTCTACCCCTTATTAAGAATGCCAATAAGTTGTAATGGCTTCAAACATCTTTAAGAATTAGGTAGTTCATTCCAGAATAAGAATTTCTCTTAGGAGATACAGAATTTTCTTCAATAAAAATTTAAAAGATTTTTTCAAAAGAGCAGTGGAGGAAATAGTGTAATATACATTGAATCTACAAAGCTCATAAATCTGTATACAGTCTGTTGTTTTATTGCTGATCTTAGAAATGTTTCAGCAACCATTTGATGGACATGTATGCTGAGCAGTTACCACATGCCTGATACTCAGAAAAGCAAAGCAGTCTCTGATTCTTAAGGATGACCCATCCAGTTGAATGCACAGAATGCTAGAAGAGAGCTTGGTATATGGATTACACAAAGACCCAGAACTGACACACAGGTCCATGGCTTCCTAGCTGTGTGACCCAGACTTTGAAGTTTCTGAGCTTTGGTTCCTTATTGGTAGAATGGAGATAATGGCACCTACCTCCAGGATTGTTAGAACTAAGTAACTAAGGTTATATCTGCAAAGCACCTCGTATGATAGCTGGAAAGTAGCTGGTTCTTCTTAAATGGTATCTATTATGGTTATGATTAATATTATTTTGAGATCCATACATAAACAGCCATTACAAATATATGAAACTAGAGGTGCAAACAATAGTTTTACTAGGTTCAGAGGGGTGAGGGCGATGGGATGGAGTATTCAGAAGTTATTTTCTGAAAGAAAATGGAGTTTGAGTTCATGGTTTCCTGAGTGGTTTCTAAAATAATCCCTCTTTTGTTAGGAATGAAAGGATCCTGGGGCTTCCCTGGTGGCTCAGATTGTAAAGCATCTGCCTGCAATGCAGGAGACCCAGGGTTAGGAAGATCCCCTGGAGGAGGGAACGGCTACCCACTCCAGTATTCTTGCCTGGAGAATCCCATGGACAGAGGAGCCTGACAGGATACAGTCCATGGGATCACAAAGAGTCGGACACGACTGAGCAACTAACACACACAAAACGGTCCTATGCACAAAGACATTTAGGTATATCACTGGCTGGAAAGGTTAAATGAGTTTCTTCACTGTGCTGTTTCTCAGGGTCTTTTTATGATGAACACACAATAACTCTCCAAAAGGAACTCAACGTGATGTGTTCCTCAAGCATTTTTATCTCTTTGTTCTGTCATGTAGTTCTCACGGGCTGGATGGTGGAGCAGACTCTGGGAAAGGTGTCGTGGGACCACGTTTGGAGGGTGGACGGGCAGTTTTCTGGAGGGAGGTGGGGCAAGGGTACAGGAGTAGCAGCTGGGGCAGGGTACCCCACGGGGGATCAGACTGCAAGGGTAGACTTGGGACTCATTGGCCAAAATGGTGGATGAGGGAAGGGTTTGTTGTTTTGTTTTCAGAAGTTTTGTTTTTTTAAGGAAGCGTTATCTGACAGCATGGTCCAGAATGGTCTGGATGGGCCGAGTCTGCAGCAGGAAAGCCCATCAGAAGGTTTGGGGTTAGTCTAAGCATCAGATGGCCAGGTTTCCCAACCTTGTCCTTCTATTATGAAGTCTCAGCTAATGATGGTGTGATGAGTGCTGTGCTTGGATGCATCACTGCCAAGTGTCTGGCTTCATCAAGGGCGCCCAGCATTTGTACCAGGTCTCCAATTCAGTGCCTTCGTTAGCTCAGGGATATGCCTTCTAACCTTCCTGTTGCTATAAGTCTTTTAAAAAGTCTTTTGCTTCAAAATCATTTAAAAAGGACATTTAAACATGTGGGGATATTCACTGTTAGGTACAGTTTCTTTCACAGCTGGCCGATCTAAAACTTGCAGAAACCACAGCCCTTTATGGTACATTTCATGTTTGCATGTCTGTCATTTGAAATGCCTCCCAGAATATATTGGCAGCTCACCAGGCTGAGTGCATAAATGGGATGGCCTGCCAGCCTTCGTGGCCTTTTCCTTTGAATTATCAAAGAAACAAAATCAAGAGGTGTTTTTTTTTTTTTTTGGTGTGTATGAAAATTAAAAAGATAACTGGAGAAAGAGCTGATAAATCACAGTTTACAATTACTGGAAATCCCAGCTAAGAAGGATGCAAGTACTGTGTGATGATCTGCATGGAAAGAATAAATATTCTTTTTTGTTTTTTTGAATCTTCTTTCTCTGTCCTCTGTCTTGATGTTTCTCTTTTCTCTGCATCCTCATATTACTAGGATTAGCAGGTCGATGCTAGTGAGTACTAGATGCAGAATGAGTTCCCTGTCTTCTCCCTTACTTCCTAGTTCACTTTGACCTTGACCCGGAAGATACCCTTCCACCAGGCAAGAATCTTCAGCAAAAGTGTTGTGCTTGGCAATAGCAGCAGTTTGATCACATGGCTATTTGGTGTGAATTGCTTTTTTAAAAATATACAGAGAATAATTTATTTATGTTTCCTTATTTAACAAGTGAGGGATGAAATAAAGGAGCTCTTCATATAGACACCGAAAAACAACAAATTCTAACCACCTTACAGCCAACAGCCAACAGCTGCCCGTTGAATGTCATATGCATGGATAGCAGAAGTGGTCAGTGACAACACAGCAGAAGGCAGTTCAGGTCACAAATCCAGAACAGGAAATATATTTTCATCTTGTTATTTATGACCCAGCCTTAAAGGAAAACAGATGGTAGTACTTTCAGGGCTGTTTTGCTCTTGTTTCAAATGGCTAATTCAAATCAAACATGAGATTCTATTCTTAGTCAAGGCAGCTGCTGCATTGTCTGAACTGGGCTGTTTTTCCCAACCACACCCCCTCCCCTGAACGGAGTAGCCAGACAAGGCCATAGTGAAGTTCCCATCACCCAGCAACCCTAAGAGAACTGCATCTGCCCACAGCAGAACTGCATCTAGTGGGAGGTCACCACTTCCAATAAACTGGCTGCATTTTGAGTGTAATCCACAACTTCCACACCCGCACTTGTGCAGTTCATCCTGTCAGAAGCATAACTTGCCCTTTGAAAGCAGTGATTTATTCCAATTTTAGAGCCGAGTGGCCTCTCAGGGACTGCTTTAGGGTGGGGAAGATTGCAGAGATAGGAATAGAAGTCAAAGAGGGCCAGAAGAGGAAATGGAATATGAGATGTTCCCACAAGACGAAGGAAGAGGCAAACACTGTGGAAGTGGCTTCACCCTGGGTGGCCATATTGCCCTGTTGATTTCCTTTAGCCAAAGGCTCTTTTATAAGACTCAATGGCAAGCAGTTGAAAAGTAAATGCTTGAATTAACCACTCTCTTAAAAAATGAATTTTGAAAACAAAGTAATATATGTACATCATTGAAAAAACAAAGCACCTTCCAGTCTTTGGTTTTCTTTCTTCACTCTCTGAGAGAGTTCTTTAGCTCCCGCCTTCCACAGAAACCTCCTCCCTGCCATCCCACAGCCTGGAAGCAATCAGTTCACATACTTCCGGCTGTTAACTTCGGCATTTACCTCTATATTTCTAAGAAGTACACTTATATTGTTTTTTTTTTAATTTTAGACACTATTTCTTAATGTTCTCTGGTGATATTTGAGGATTTACCCCCTAGAATTCCTTTCCCAACTTACCCATTCTCCAAATTGAGTTATAGTACACTTTTTGGCTAATTACCTGACAGTTTTTATATTATTACAAGTAAGTAAACATTTTTCATTGTCAAAATATATGTCACAGTATTATTAGACTTTCTTTCTTATACAATTTTTTGCTTTTTTGTGCAGTTAATTATTGTGCAGTTTTAAAATTTTCTTTTTTTAATGTTCTTTATAAAATTTTTTCCTTTGATATAAAAACTTATCCAATGAATAACTATAATATTTTTCAAATAATCGAGCATGTCCAATAATCTTTTAGCATCCTTCTACTCCCTTATTCCCCCCTTTTCCTGGAAACTTTCCTTTTCCCTCTTTCTTCTTGCTCTGATCTAGGCTAGGTCTTTTGAACAGGCTTATTCTAGGACTTTTTGTTATTTTTACACTGTGTTGGCTCCTTTCCCCAGGATTTCATATCCTATGATAGCATCTTAAACACAGATGCATGGGAAGTAAAACTTCTGATTCCTTGCATTCCTGAATCTATTGTTATTTTACCCTGACATTATACATATAATAATTTGACATGGCAGTGATAATAAGAAACTAAGATTAATGCACTTGAAGTCATATCAATAGAAACCTAAAACTATAAAACTTCTATAAGAAAACACAGGAGGAAATCTTTATGATCTTGGGATTAGTTGAAGATTGCTGAGATATATCACTAAAAGCATGATCCATTAAAACACTGGATTTTACCAAATAAAAAACTTTGACTCCTTCATAAGAGTAGGAAAATAAAAGTCACAGACTGGAAGAAAATATTTGCAAAACACATATCTGATAAAGAACTTGTAAGTAGAATATATTCTTAACTTAATTAAACAAGAAGGCCATTAAGCTGAGTTGGTCCTGATGCCTTAGCAGCCTACATAAGCAAACCAAAACCTAAGCCTCAAGGTTAACAAATGAACACCTAAGAACTACCAGTTACAAACAACCAACTAACCTTCTTCCAAATGAGGCAAATGCTTAACCATTGTCTCATCAAGTAATTTCATGGTTTTGCTTCTGCTTTCTCTCTAAGTCTATGCCCTTACTCTTGTTGATGGAATATTCCTAAGCACTTCACATTTGGCATCGCCTGATTTAACCAGGTTTTTGCTTAAGTAAATCCTTAAAATGTTTAGTATGCTGTAGTTCATCTTTTCACTGTTCTGGTGTTGTAAGTGGAGAGCCCTGATGGCCTCCAGGAGCAACAAGCATAGAGCAGGTATAAGGAAGTCCCTGCGCCCTTTGTGCTCACTGTTCTCTTGCTGCTCCTGAAGAACACAGGTAAGTCCTTTTCAGCTATTTGTGCTACTGAACACAAGTTTGTGCCTGATGTGCAGTGAGACCAAAGAAACCAAAATGTTAGCGTTTGGAGCAGGGAAAGGTTTATTGCAGAGCCATGAAAGGAGAATGGGTGGCTTGTGCTCAAAACCTCTGAACTCCCCAATGAGTTTGGCGAAGTTTTTTAAAAATTTTATTTATTTGTTTATTTTGAAGAATAATTGCTTTATAATATTGCGTTGGTTTCTGCTGTATATCAACATGAATCAGCCATGAATCAATAGGTATACATACGTCCCTTCCCTCTTGAACCTCCTTCCCACCTCCTACTTCATCCCACCCCCCCACCCCCAGATTGTCACAGAGCCCCAGTTTGAATTCCCTGAGTCATACAGCAAATTCCCACTGGCTCTCTATTTTACATATGGTAGTGTATATATTTCCATGCTACTCTCTCCATTTGTCTCACTCTTTCTTCCCTGCACCCCACCCCATGTCCATAAGTCTGTTCTCTATGTCTGCGTCTCCACTGTTGCTCTGCAAATAGATTCATCAGTACCATCTTTCTAGATTCCATGTATATGCATTAATATATGATATTTGTTTTTCTCTTTCTGACTTACTTCACTTTGTATAATAGGATCTAGTTTCATCCACCTCATTAGCACTGACTCAAATGCGTTGCCTTTTATGGCCGAGTGATATTCCATTGTATATATGTACCACAATTTATTTATCCATACTTCTATCAGTGGGCATCTAGTTTGCTTCCGTGTCCTAGAGTTGCAGTGAACATTGGGGTACATGTGTCTTTTTCAATTATGGTTTTCTCAGGGTATATGCTCAGTAGTGGGATTGTTGGGCCATATGTTATTTTTATTCCTAGTTTTTATTTTTAAGGAATCTCTGTATTATCTTCCATAGTGGCTGTATCAATTTACACTCCCACCAACAGTGCAAGAGGGTTCCCTTTTGTGGGGGGAGAAGTTTTTAAGGCAAAATTTGGGGTGAGGGCTGTAATGTGTGTGGCTTTCTTCTCATTGGTTGGTGGTGAGCTAACAGGGTTGTGCTCCAAGAATCTTGCATTCAGCCTGAAGTCACCATCCTCTACCTGGATGGGGGCCTTTGTTCCAACAGAAGAACTCAAAGATATTGTTGTATATATTCCTTGAGGAGAAACCAGGACCCTATCTCAAGGCTGCACTTTTATTTCTTGACTGCTCTTCCCTTGTTCCTGCAGTCACTCCATTCCTTGTTTAGCAGCCTTTTGAATCTGTCCTTTGGAGCTCAGGGAAGAAGGCTGAAATCTTTTCCCTGAAAATAAGAAATGGAAGACACAGAAAGGATTTGTGCCTAGGAGGCTCCCACAGAGTCATTTGGTTTCACTTGAGCCCCACAGATTTTGTGCTATGAGCTCTCAGACTTTATATACACATTTCTTTTTCTGAACAGCATCCAAGATTGAGCTGCATCTAACTTTAAATGTACTGGGTCCAATGTTAGGCCTCAGGTAATCAAAGCTTTGTTTCAAGGGGGGCAAAAAAAAAAGAGAGAGAGAAAATGGGTTCCTATGAGTACAAAGACTCTGAGACTCCCCCACCTGGGACTCTGGCTAACTATCTGTATAAAAATTATGGGTCTACTTGTGTTTGAACAAGTAGATTAAACTTACTGAAGATAATCTTAATTACAGTAGACACAGTAGGAAACTTTTAACCTAGATAAGCTTATCAATTTACTTGATGCCCTAGAGAAAGAGGGATCTTAGCCAAGAATTCAATGTAAAGGGTAAAGAGAAAAATGTTTTTTCTCCTCTACAGTTTCTGGTGACCACCATGGGACCTGCTGAGACATCCCACTTGCTCTGGAGCTTGCAGATGGAATCCTAGGAAACCTGTCAGAAGCTGGTGAAGGGTAAGAACTTTTATGAAAGTCGGCTGTTTCAAATCTCTGTCTGTAGTGCCTGGTTGAGAGAGGAAGGTAAAATTTCATGTTGTCCTTTTCTTTTCAAATTCAGACTACTGTGACTTGTTGTTGGAGTATCCATTGGTTATAGATCCTTTCCCTCCCAAGGAGGGCTGTTTTTTGTTCTTTGTATTGTTTGGTGTCCTTAGAACTTGACTTTCTGCCATTTGTGGTTAGTGTCCTGTGAACTGTTGCCCATCTTATGGGAACTGGCTAAATCGTGCCTCCTTTTGGTTATCTTTAGTAGTGGTTCTGGATCTTGGGAAGGCTGCATCTTTTGCACCCTCTTAGGGAATGCCTCTTGTATCCACGGGTAAGCCATAAAAGTCTTACTTGGTTTGGTTTTGAGTCATTTAATAGGTATACCTTTTTTTTTTTTTTTTTTAAAGAAAAAAGTTCAATACTGCCAGGAATATTTACTGTTTGTACCAAGTAAAACCTGGTAAAAAGATATCTGAAAGATTTTTTAAACATGAATTCTATGGGCAGAAGTTGGGCAAACTGGAAACTGATAATTCAAAGTTTGATAGAAAAATTTTAAAGGCCTTTTCCCCTAAGTTAAAATGAAATTACATGCCCACAAGGGGAAAACAAAACAAAACATTTTGAAGCCATTGTGGAAGAATTTACTGAAACATTCCAAAGACACATAACTCTAAATCTAGAACACAGAAATCTTTTGATTTCCATCTTAGATGGAATTCTTTTATGTTATATATAAGCAAATTGAAGATACAGTTCAGTGGGTGGGACAATTCCTTGATATCATCCAGGATGCAACTCAATTCTTTGAAGAATTAAAAACAACTGTACTTGCCTTACAAATGAACTCTATAGAACAGAACTGTAGCTCTAGGAGCAATTCAAAGCTCACCTATCCTTTTTACCAATCCCCAAATATCCCCTATTCATCTCAAAGGTCTGCAGATATTGTAAAAAGGTCTTGACTTAGGAAACAAAAGTCCTTTTGGAGGCACTTACATCCTTTCTCTGTGCCTTTGAGGTGTAAATGTTCTACCAGATCTTCTCTAAGAACCAAGAGCCATCTCTTTGAAATGCAAACTTCTGTGGGGTAATTCTTATCAGAAGGAAAAAGAAAGCTATCTGGAAACTAGGTGAATAAAAATTGTTAAAAGTCTTCTCCGCAAATATTAGTAAAAAGCTTAAGCCTTTTGAGCAGGAAACTTCAAATTATTTTCATCTTCCTGAAACACAATTCAGATCCACCTGTTTTTTTTATAACTAGTGAGTTTTGCATTATTGTACTTGTCTCATGACTAAAATTTTAAAATGAAATCTGTAAGATCTCTGTTTGGGTCTATCTGTATGTTTATGTATGTCTATATATGTATGTTATAGATGTGTGATTTTTCTACCCGTAGACGGTGTTTCCAAAATTTGTAAAAGAGCTCTACTAAATTGGCTTAAGGAAAAATAAGCATGTATATAAATTAAGTATTCCCTCAGAATTATAGAAAATAACTCAAATGATTTTCAAGTTCTCATGATTTGGAATAATCTTTGGCAAATAAAAACTGGTTTAAGTGTTGCTTTAATTAAAATAGGCATGTCTTCAGAGTTATCGAAATTAAATATAATGCAGAGATGCAACTTTTATTCTACTTGGATTTACCAAAAGTCAGATAAGCTCATGTTATGTGTTATAAAGCTTGTCAGCAAGAAAAATTACTTATGATGATGATTGTTTACTGTCTCGTGAAGTTTTTATGAGTAACCTAAATGTAATTGTTAAGAATAAGAAATTTAAATATGAGTAAATAAGATAAAAGTTTATTTAAAGACTTTACAACAATAATTATGTTTTATGCTATCTTTACATAAAAATAATAATTTCCAAAATCTTTTTGGTAACTTGAAACATTAAAGTTATATTAAGTTAAATAAAGCATATTCATTGGATATCTAGATTGTTTCCAAATAAGATAAAATACTGAAGCATTACTTACTGAACATAAGTTAATCTACTTTTGGTATTTTGTTAGAGGAACTTAAGATATTTTGGTTTCTGACAGATAAAAATTATAATCAATACATGTAATTAAAACTTCTAGAAATAGTAAGGATGAAGGGAAATAACTATGTATGAAAAGTACACAAGAAAAGTAGAATGCATTTTTTGGATAAGCCAAGGTATAAACGGCATGTTGTTGTTGTTAAGGGAAAAAACTGTTTTGCCCTAAGTAGGATGACTGGTTGTTCCAGACTAAGAAGGAAGAAAAAATATAGGACAATAACTTGAATGAGTATAAAAATATTATAGAAGGTTGACGGAAAAGGAGTCTTGGAAAAGAAATTTTATGAATGGTCAAGATGGCTAAGATTGGGTTAGATTTATTTCAATGTTTTAAGAATGAGTCTTAATATAAAAATATCCTGGTACAAAATTAGAATTTGATTGTCTCTATGTTAAAAGAACAGTTTCTTTGGACTATTGGTGTGCTCTTGACAGTAATTCTGGAAGAGTTTTTCTTTACCCTTTGAGCAGTCTGCTTGAAAAGCATAGATTTTGAGTGTCTTACCAAAGTAATTTTTCTAGACTTCATTCTGACTTTATCAAGTCTTCGATTACTTGGGAGAACTAAGTTTTCTCAATATTAAGAGAAAAAAAAATTTTTTTTAAACAACCATATAACCTTCTGTGTTTGCCTTTAAGATCTTCTACTGTCACTTTGGTTAAATAGATAATTGAGTATTATTTCATAATTACCGTGGTTTTACATAATCAAATATGAAAACCTTTTGCCATTTTGACAACTTCCCCAGATCAAATTCTAATTGGTATCTTTTTGACAATAAACTAACTTTGAGAATTCCTAGGGGGTCACTGAGAAATCTCAAAGGATTTGTGTCTTACCTTGTTTAAGAGAGATATTGAACTGATGAGGTTTATTTGGTATGTTAATAATGGTTTATTAGGTTTATTTGGTATGTTAAAGAGGCATTATCAAATAAGAAGTGATGATAAACCTCAGGTTATATGTGTATGGATATATGTTACTAATACAGATATTCCAGAAATTGCAGTTCATAGAAATTTGTCAAAACTCTCATTCTTCAATTATTATTTTAAACTGTTGTATGCTATAGAAATAACTATACCTATATATCAAACTCTCATCATATGTTTAACCATTGCTGTTTTTTTCAAAGTTTTTTGTAGACAGTTATTGTTTTATTTTCATGTTTTTATAGAAGTGCTTTGTTTTCAGAGAGATTTATTGAAAGGACTCTGCTAAATATCCTCAAATACAGATTTCTGATAACTTTATGATCATATCACTGAACTGGGTAATAATTTCTAGAACCTTATAGGAAAAACTGAATTCAAGCACAAGAATTAATAACCATGGATTGACTGAAGAGATAAGGATGATTGTAAGTTTTCATGAGGTTTTGTTAGAAAGATTGCTGTTTCTTTAATGTTTTGGCTTTCTAAGTTTAAGGAAATCTTTTCCTCTTTTCTCTTTATCTATGAATTATAGGAGTTTGGCACATATACTTTTGTTAACAGAATTGAAACATTTATTTTTTTCCCCTGCCTGATCCCTCCTCTCTTTAAAAAAAAAAAAATTAATTTATTTATTTTAATTGGAGGCTAATTACTTTACAGTATTGTGGTGGTTTTTGACATACACTGACATGAATCAGCCACGGGTGTACATATGTCCCCCCTCCCACCTCCCTCCCCATCCCATCCCTCAGGGTTATCCCAGTGCACCGGCTTTGAGTGCCCTGTTTCATGCATGGAATTTGGACTGATGATCTGTTTCACATATGATAATATACATGTTTCAATGCTATTCTCTCAAATCATCCCACCCTCGCCTTCTCCCACAGAGTCCAAAAGTCTGTTCTTTACGTGTGTGTCTCTTTTGCTGTCTCGCATATAGGGTCATTGTTGCCATCTTTCTAAATTCCATATATATGTGTTAGTATACTGTATTGATGTTTTTCTTTCTGACTTACTTCACTCTGTATAATAGGCTCCAGTTTCATCCACCTCATTAGAACTGATTCAAATGCATTCTTTTTAATAGCAGAATAACATCCCATTGTGTATATGTACCACAGCTTCCTTATCCATTTGTCTGCCAATGGAGATCTAGGTTGCTTCCGTGTCCTGGCTATTGTAAACAGTGCTGCGATGAACACTGGGGTACACGTGTCTCTTTCAACTCTGGTTTCCTCGGTGTGTATGCCCAGCAGTGGGATTGCTGTGTTGTATGGCAGTTCTATTGCTAGTTTTTTAAGGAATCTCCATACTGTTCTCCATAGTGGCTGTACTAGTTTGCATTCCCACCAACAGAGTAAGAGGGTTCCCTTGTCTCCGCACCCTCTCCAGTATTTATTGTTTGTAGACTTATTGATAGCAGCCATTCTGACCAGCGTGAGATGGTACCTCATTGTGATTTTGATTTGCTTTTCTCTGATAATGAGTGTTGTTGAGCATCTTTTCATGTGTTTGTTAGCCATCTGCATGTCTTCTTTGGAGAAATGTCTGTTTAGTTCTTTGGCCCATTTTTTGATTGGGTCATTTGTTTTTCTAGTATTGAACTTCATGAGCTGCTTGTATATTTTTGAGATTAATTCTTTGTCAGTTGCTTTGTTTGCTATTATTTTCTCCCATTCTGAAGGCTGTCTTTTCACCTTGCTTATAGTTTCCTTCGTTGTGCAAGAGCTTTTTTTTAGGTTTAATTAGGTCCCATTTGTTTATTTTTGCTTTTATTTCCATTACTCTGGGAGGTGGGTCATAGAGGTTCCTGCTGTGATTTATGTCAGAGAGTGCTTTGCGTATGTTTTCCTCCAGGAGTTTTATAGTTTCTGGTCTTACTTTTAGATCTTTAATCCATTTTGGGTTTATTTTTGTGTATGGTGTTAGAAAGTGTTCTAGTTTCATTCTTTTACAGTTGGTTGACCAGTTTTCCAAGCACCACTTGTTAAAGAGATTGTCTTTTCTCCATTGTATATTCTTGCCTCCTTTGTCAAATATAAGGTGTCCATAGGTGTGTGGATTTATCTCTGGGCTTTCTGTTTTGTTCCATTGATCTATATTTTTGTCTTTGTGCCAGTACCATACTGTCTTGATGACTGTAGCTTTGTAATATAGTCTGAAATCAGTCAAGTTGATTCCTCCAGTTCCATTCTTCTCTTTCAAGATTGCTTTGGCTATTAGAGGTTTTCTGTATTTCCATACAAATTGTGAAATTATTTGTTCTAGTTCTCTGAAAAATACTGTTGGTAGCTTGATAGGGATTGCATCGAATCTATAGATTGCTTTGGGTAGTATACTCATTTTTGCTATATTGATTCTTCCAATCCATGAACATGGTATATTTCTCCATCTATTTGTGTCATCTTTGATTCTTTTATCAGTGTTTTATAGTTTTCTATATATAGGTCTTTTGTTTCTTTAGGTAGATTTATTCCTAAGTGTTTTATTCTTTTCATCACAATGGTGAATGGAACTGTTTCCTTAATTTCCCTTTTGTTTTCTCATTGTTAGTATATAGGAATGCAAGGGATTTCTGTGTATTAATTTTATAACCTGCAACTTTACTACATTCATTGATTAGCTCTAGTAATTTTCTGGTGGTGTCTTTAGGGTTTTCTATGTAGAGGATCATGTCATCTGCAAACACTGTGAGTTTTACTTCTTTTTTCCAATTTGGATTCCTTTTATTTCTTTTTCTTCTCTGATTACTTGGGCTAAAACTTCCAAAACTATGTTGAATAGCAGTGGTGAGAGTGGGCACCTTGTCTTGTTCCTGACTTTATGGGAAATGCTTTCAGTTTTTCACCGTTGAGGATAATGTTTGCTGTGGGTTTATCATATATGGCTTTTATTATGTTGAGGTATGTTCCTTCTATGCCTGCTTTCTGGAGGGTTTTTTTTTTTATCATAAATGGATGTTGAATTTTGTCAAAGGCTTTATCTGCATCTATTGAGATATTCATATGGTTTTTATCTTTCAATTTGTTAATGTGGTGTATCACATTGATTGCTTTGTGAATATTGAAGGATCCTTGCATCCTTGGGATAAAGCTCACTTGGTCATGATGTATGATCTTTTTAATATATTGTTGGATTCTGTTTGCTAGAATTTTGTTTAGGATTTTTGCACCTGTGTTCATCAGTGATATTGGCCTGTAGTTTTCTTTTTTTGTGGCATCTTTGTCAGGTTTTGGTATTAGGGTGATGGTGGCCTCACAGAATGAGTTTGGTAGTTTACCTTCCTCTGTAATTTTCTGGAAGAGTTTGAGTAGGATAGGTGTTAACTCTTCTCTAAATTTTAGGTAGAATTCACCTGTGAAGACAGCTGGTCCTAGGCTTTTGTTTGTTGGAAGATATTTTATTACAGTTTCGGTCTCTGTGCTTGTGATGGGTCTGTTAAGATTTTCTATTTCTTCCTGGTTCAGTTTTGGAAGGTTATACTTTTCTAAGAGTTTGTCCATTTCTTCCAATTTTTTCTTCCAAAAAAATTCTGTCCATTTTTTGGTCATATGGATGCTGATAGTAGTCTCTTATGATCGGTCACTTGGGGAGCTGCTGGTATGTGCTTACGGGGCTTCATCCTGGAGCCAGAGAAGGTTCTCACTCGTATTTGTAATATCCATCTCCAGTCTTCTTGCCAAACTTATTCTCTGCTACTTATTCAGGGATGGGCTGGGCTGAAACAGGGGGTGCTTTGAGTCCATTTCATGCCAACCATCCAGAATGAGCTTCATAGTATTCAGCCCAACATAATTCAGACACTCATATGCACCCATGGGGTATCTGGCACCCAGCTTCATAGCAGTGTTGATGTCTTCCTTGGACACGTCACCTTGTTCATACAGCCTGACTGCTTCTATGAGGTATGGAACCAGAAGACAGTTCATGATAAACCCAGATGTGCCCTTGCAAGCAACAGGATGCTTTCTCAGGGCTTTGCTGAGGTCTAGCTGAGATTTGCTAGGTCTAGCTGAGATTCAAAGGTCTTCTGGCTGGTCATTGGTGTTTTAATGACCTTCACAAGCTTCATCAAAGGCACTGGGTTGAAGAAATGGAACCCAGTGAATCAATCCTGTCTGGTGGTGGAATTGGCTAGGCTTGTGATCTGCAATGAGGAAGTGTTGCTGGCAAAGATTGTGTGTTCCACAGCAAACTTGTCCAGCCTCTTCAAGAGCTCATTCGTCACCTGCAGATTCTCTACAATGGCCTCCACCACCAGGTCTGTGTTATGGACCACGGATGCTGCATCCATGCTGGTTGATATGCTGCTCAGGGTCTTCGCCACAAACTTATCAGCACCCTTGGGGTTTTCTGCAAACTTCTTGGCCACTTTCTGAAGACTTTCCTCAATTCCCTTTCTAGATTTTGCCAGGAGGTCCTGTGTCCACCAGTACTACTGTGTGGTCAGTTGCTGCAGCAACCTGGGTGATGCCAGTACCCATCAGCCCACCACCAATGACTGTCACGTGCTTGATGAGGATTTTCTTTGCTGAGGCTGTGGCAGTGGAGGAGGAGGACATGGAGCTCACTATTTGCCTGGTTATGAAAGCCATAGTGCAGATGGTGAAGGCAGCAACAGGGACAAGACCTGGCAGAGAAAGATCCCTCTTCTCTTAATCTATCTATGAATTATAGTAGTTTGGCACACATACTTTCGTTAACAGAATTGAAACATTAATTTTTTTTCCTACCTGATACTTCCAGAATTCAGGAAATTATTGAATATTCTTATTTTCAGGGTAATATAGTTATTTGCATAAGTTTAATAGGAACTTGTTTTACGTATAAGAGGACACAATTAGAAACACTGATTACATTACCAAGACTTTGACTGGAATGTCATCTCTGTAAATGATGTGCATAAAATCACATATGAAGGAACTATATAATTTCTGGAAACAATAAAGCCCCTTGGAAAACTAGTTTACAGAATTCCAAGCCTTAAAAGTGAGGAAGAAAGGTCACTTCCTGGAAGCCCTAAAACTCTCAGGATATTTTGGGGACCTTGTGAAAAGTGGAATTAACCCAAATCTCTCTATGTCTATCTCTCTGTAGAGATCACAGGCAAAGTCTGATGGTATTCTGGGTTTGGCTTCTTAGCCTCAAGAGATTTTAAAAGTCCAATTTGAGATTCCTCATGAAAAGTTCCAGCAAAGATGATTTAAACAAAGTCTATAGGGTCAGTAACTATTTTTGCTTCACTTATGCAAATAGTCAGGTCAAATTTAAAATAAATTAGTCTTACTATGAGTATCTGATAGAAATGATGGTGATTGTATAGAAAAGAATATTAAGTTTCAATAGGAAACTATAGCACAGTCTTGTGGATATTAAATTCTGGTCCTATTAATTGTTTTGTCATATACTTGTAAACCAAACTAGATCCTGAATTATTCTAATTTCCTCAAATATTTGGCTATGACTTTCCAAACTAATGTTTCGACCTTTCTCCCACCTTCTGATTTGGAATCACTAATAACAATATTTGCCCTTGAACTTTGTTGGAAAGGACTGTACCTGGTCCTCCTCACTATTCAGACTGCAGTCAGGCTTGAACCTTGTGTCTGCACTGCCCAATTACAAATGGCTTCTACAGATTCTTGGACTTGTACACCAACTGGAGCACTAATATTATAACTAACTAGAGAGGTTCTTCCTCAGAAGCAGATGGCATCTTGAGGTAGACAGCTTTCCGAAGATCACAGAGCAAGATTTTCATCTTCAATATGAAACCTTTATTTCTTTTTGCCTTTTCCCAGTGTGTTTTCTCTTTGTCAATGCTTGGGCAGAAAATACACCTTAACTCTGAATTATCATTGAATCTATTGCTAAGGCCACATCTGTACAACAGAAGTCACTAGACTTTCTTGCTAAGGTGGTTTTAGATGATCAGATTGCTTTAGATTACTTACTGGCTGAACAAGGAGGAGTCTGTGTGGTGGCAGATATCACCTGCTTTGCCTGCATCAACACCTCTGGTACTGTAGCAAAATACAAAAAATGAACAAAAACACCATTTGGCTAAATCAAGTTCACACTCCTTCAGGTACATTTCCTGATTTGTTTGATAATGAACTGATTTGGTTCATAAGGGCTTCTGGCTAAGGAGAGTAATTCAGTCTGTTGGTTTCATCCTCCTGATAGTCATCATTGTAGTCTCTCTGGTGCATGGTATTCTCTCAAGGGTCTTAAATACCCATTTGCAGCCATCAGCAGTGAATCAGATGGTCTCTCTGTGCCTGGACAAACAGAAACAAGATGAACAGCAAAGACAATTTTTCCATGAATCTGATATTATAACCTATGAGCTTCACGATGAGACAAAAACAACCCTGATGGTGAGTGAGAATGTTGGTAATAACAAATTTTTGGTCAATTTCTCATGTATGCAAAGATGTCCAGAATGGGGGAATTATTAAATAAAGTGAACAAGGAGGCCATTAGATTGAGGTGCTTCTAATACCTTAGCAACCTATGTAAGCAAACCAAAACCTAAGCCTACAAACGCCTCAAGGTTAAGAAATAAAAACCTAAGGACTGCCAATCAACGAGCCTTTTCAGAATAAGGTAAACTCTTAAGCTGTGTGTGCATACATGCTTAGTCACTTAGTCGTGTCCAACTCTTTGTGACACTATAGACTGCAGCCTCAGCAGGTTCCTCTGTCCATGGGATTCTCCAGGCAAGAATACTGGAGTGGGTTGCCATGCCCTCCTCCAGAGGATCTTTGTGACCCAGGGACTGAACCTGTGTCTCCTGAATTGCAGGTGGATTCTTTGCTACTGAGCCACAGGGAAGCCCAACACTTAAGCAATAGCCCATCAAATAATATCCTTGCTTTGATTCTGCGTCTTCTCTATAAAAGTCTTTCCTCTTATTTCTGCAGAGGGAGTGCTCCTACTTTCAAGTTAAAGTGCTGCCTGATTTGAATTGATTTTTTTCTCAAATAAACTCTTAAAAATTTAATATGCCTAGGATTTATCTTTTAACTGAACAGTAAGACAACAGCCCAATTAAAAAATTGTACAAAGATTTGAACAGTTTACCAAAGAACATATATGCATGATCAATAAGCACATGAAAAGATACTCAACAGTAGTCATTAGGGAAATGTAAATTAAAGTCACAGAAAGATAGTACTTCATACCTATTAGAATGAAAAATTAAATACACTGACCATATCCAGTATTAGCAAGGAAGTAGAAGAGTTGGAACTCTCATATACTGCTGGTGGAAATGTAAAATGTCCCAACAACTTTGGAAAGCAGTCTGGCAGTTTGTTAAAAAGTTAAAACTTATACCTATTATGTAATGGTCAGCCATTCCACTAATGGGTATTCACTTGAGAGAAAGTAAGGTATATGTTCAATGTTCTTAGCAGATATTTTGTAATAGCCCAATCCTAGAAACAACCCAATTATTTATCAACAATGGATAAACAAACTATGACATAATTCATACAGTATGATACCACTCAGCAATAAAAAGAACAAAATATTGATGTACATAACTATATGAATGAGTTGCAAAATAAGTATGCTGAGTAAAAGAAGCACACAAATATCAGTACATAATGATGAGCACATTTATGTAAAAAACTCTTGACAATGCAAATTAATAACATGGATTATTTGGGATTCTCCCTCAGGATTTACTGTCTTGATATGATGATGTTTTCATGGATATTTACCTATGTCAGAGCTTGTCAAATTGTACACTTTAAATGTATGTAATTTTTACATGTCAATTAGAACTCAGTAACATTTTTTGAAAATTTTAAAAAGCATTGTAGGGAGATATCTAAAATGTGCATTTTAACAGATTACAAAAATGCTTTCAGATCACTGTTGTCTATTCACCATCAGTATCTTTTAAGCTAGGCACTGAGCAAAACTGAGTTCCTAACATTACTGACTTCCAGTCCAACAGCGGAGTGAGACAATTGTTTATGTAAAATAATAATATGGTGCACTTAACGAGCCCTTTCTATTTCCTGAATATTTTTAAAAAACGTATTTACATAACCAGTTAGTTTACTGATGAGAAAACTGAGGCAGAGAGAGGGAAGTACCCAGTGTCACGTGCCCAGCATTACTCAGTAAAGGGCAGAACTGAGATCCAAACCCAGGCATTGTGGCTGTGGTGTCATGGTCCTCCCTGTTCTGCCTTCAGGATGACAAGCTGAGGGGTGTGAAGCGTGTACAACGCAGGGCCGGTGCATCACAAGACGGCGCCACCCGTATGCGGTGGGAGGGGTGGGGAGAGGCCAGCTGGGGGACCCGCGTTGCAGTGGAGAA
Source organism: Giraffa tippelskirchi (assembly GCF_054371585.1). NCBI lineage: Eukaryota > Metazoa > Chordata > Mammalia > Artiodactyla > Giraffidae > Giraffa > Giraffa tippelskirchi. Next base: position 155,772,060 of record NC_137283.1, on the reverse strand, counting down.
GGGACCCGTAGGAGCCACGCAGGTGAAGGCAGTGCATTTTGGGCGGTAGGCGTGCGAGACTCGATTCTTTCCCCATGTTTACCTATCTGGTTACTCTCTCCATTTTTCTCGCTCTGTGTCTCTTTACTTCTCTTTCTCTAAAATGCATGGGAAGGGGGAACTGTGTATGTGTAGCTCTTGATAACCACGGGGTGTAGAGCTAGATCAAGGGAGTGGGTGCTGGAAACAACCATGTCATCTTTCCTGGTGGAGCCCTGGAAGGCTTGGCAAGTGTGGTTGGAGAGCTGTAAACATTGGCTAAAGACTCCATTCTACTTTCAACAGGCGAGGGCTTTCATATCTTTTTAGAGACTCTTATTAAGTCTTCTGAGAGATTCCAGCAGCTGCTGAAAGCTTTGTCCAAATCCGATTTTTTTGAGAAAATATGTAAATGATTATGGTATTGTAATAGTGTCATTCAACATACCAGTCTGAACTCATGCTTATTCACACCAAGAGGGAAGATAAACTCAGATTTGCAATTGCAAAAGGCCAAAGCTGATCCTCCCCAACCCCCAAATCTCTAAACTAAACATTACAGAATTAAAATGTTGAATAATTGGTAATTAGCAGTGGTCCTAAAGAGTGCCGGGCACTATTGCAAAGCTGCTATAACCTGCGGATATTACTATAATTGTTTTTCAAGGAAAAACTGGATTAGAGATGAGACATGATGACATGAAGGACATTCAGTGTTCGGCAAGTTGAGACAGGCAGCTCAGGGGCCCCACTAATCTTTAAGTCCCTGAAAGGTATATTGTTAATACTACATGACAGATAAATTATATTGCGAACCCCAAGAAATGCCTAGGGGGAAATCAAAAAATGCCGTTAGCAGACAGACCTTTTATGATTTTCCCAGGATACTGCTGTGTTTTCAGAAACACAGCTCACAGTCTCACTGAATCACGTCCGTCACATTACCAGAAACAGTTGCTGACGAATACTTCATTTAAATGGTACTGAGATAAAAGCAGGAAGGCTGTAAACAGTTAAAGGCAGAAAAGTAACACATATGTCCATTGGTGTATTGTCCCAAACGGGGAGCACCTCTATCATTTTTTTTTTTTTTTTTCATTCTGCCTTGTTCTGCCAGGGGACTGGAAAACATATGTCACTTTTCCACCTTCACGGGGCATTTTCTAGTTTGTTTGGATTTATGTCACAAGCTTAATGAGATTTAAATGGAATTTTTGTATGTGAATAATATGGAGCATTAATGCAAAAATTTTAGTTTGCTGGGCTGCTGGCAGAATTTGCATAAGGGTTTTTCAATATGAAACAAGAATGTTGAAGCCCTTGTAAATCACAAGGCACAGCACTACTGGAGAAATTTTGTTGTTATTGTTTTTGTTGTTTAGTCTCTAAGTCATGATTGACTCTTTGCAACCCCATGGACCGTAGCTCACCAGGCTCCTCTGTCCATGGGATTTCCCGGGCAAGAAGACTGGAGTGGGTAGCCATGCCCTTCTAGGGGATCTTCCTGTCACAGGGATCTAACCTGCGTCTCCTGCACTGGCAGGCAGATTCTTTACCATTGAGCTTCCAAGGAAGCCCTACTGGAGAAACAGAGGGAGCAGATCAAATTATCTAAGTAACTATGGTTTTAGGAAAAAAAGTGACATCTTTAGTTTCATGAAAGTCGCCTCTGTTGGAAGAACAGCAAACCAGCGCTAGCCTGGAAGAGGCACAGTGGTACCTTGGCATCCTTGAGTGAAGTGAAAGTCGCTCAGTTGTGTCTGACTCTTTGTGGCCTGTCTGACTCTTCATGACCCCAGGGACTGTATCCCACCAGGCTCCTCTGTCCATGGGATTCTCCAGGCAGGAATACTGGAGTGGGTTGCTCTTTCCTCCTTCCAGGGATTTTCCTGACCCAGGGATCAAACCCGTGTCTCCTGCATTGCAGGCAGATTTTACCATCTGAGCCACCAGGGAAGCATCCTTGAGAGTACTTCCTGGTTCCTGCCTTCATCCACACTAACCTCCTATACAAAAATGAATTGTCATGGACTCCTATTCCACACTGTGCTGTGTAGACAGGGTTTGATGGAGAGCTGGGGAAGAGAGAGCGAGTAAGCTGTTAACATCCCTGAGAAAGAATGCAGCTTGCTTTATCCGGGCAAATAACTCAGTATTTCCAATTCAGAGACCCCCTTGCCCTTAGAGGAGCATGGAGATCATCTTACTGCTCCCTTGCTAGCCTCGAGGGCATTCTAAGGCCTCCTACCACTTTCTGAAACTCCCTGAAGCTTGGGGGATCTCTATGAAGTTGCCTTACTTGTTTTGAGTCATGTTATGGGGGTCCCCACCCTGACATATTACTCCCATCCCCACTCCTGCCCTCTCAGGAACAAAAGGAGATGGTTTGATTTACTCTGGAGGACTAGAAGCTTTGCCCTGATGGACATCACCCTTCCCTGAGGCTGGGTGGGCAGGGAAACAAGCAGGGGAGCTGGGGGACAGCATTCCAGAATTTCTGCAAGCTTCTTCCACGGGTTTTTCAGTCTGAAGCCGCATCTTAATACAGTCAGAGCGGGTTGGGCTGCAGGGTGGCACCCAAGGCAGCTTGCTGGAAGTCCGGGCCCTCCCAGGGCTCTTAGGGAAATGAGATTGTGATTTCTATCTTGATCACAAGCAGACGTCCTGATGTGGAGCCACATGAAGTCACCGTGTCTCTGGGACAGCGAGAGGAGAATTAAAAAGAAGGCGCCAGCCACTGTCACAAGTCACCCTGGAGATGCTCCTCCTGGGCTGCAATGGCTTGAATCTCCCTGTCCAGGTTTGGGGGTGGCGATGGTGATGGATGTCCAGGCGACCAGTGGGGACAAGAAGCCTGGTGAGAGAGAGGAATTTAGAGATGATCGAAATCATGATGAGGAACAGAGCTGTGTTGAGACCAAAGGAAAATCAGCGATCCTCAGCCTGTCTTTATTTAAGCACTTGCTATTTTGTTCATCATGGATCTTTCACATACAGGGGCTCAGGTGGTAAAGAATCTTCCTGCAATGCAGGAGACTCTAGTTCAATCCCTGGGTAGGGACGATCCCCTGGAGAAGACAATGGCAACCCACTCCAGTATTCTTGCCTGGAGAATCCCATGGACACGGGGGCCTGACAGGCTATACAGTTCATGGAGTGCAAAGAGTCAGACATGACTGAGTGACTAACACTTTCACACCGAAGTTTTGGTGGTCCTGTGCATTTTGCACAGGTGGTGGCTACCTCACTTGAGTCCCCCCTAGTCCTGGCCTTGGGTCTAATCTAGTCCCTTAGATTTCAGATGAGTAAACTGAAATGTGGCTTATGCTCTGTGACAGAGATAATTAAGGGGAAAATGGATTCAAGTTTATATTCAGCCTAGTGGGTTTTTTTTTCTTTCCCACCTTACCATACTGCTCCTTTGCTTGCTATTTTTTTTTTCTTTTCTTAATGAAAAAAAAAAATTCCAGAAATCTTGAGAAAGTTTCCTTCTCATCAAGTTTGAGACCTGTGCTGAGAGGTGAGGAGGGAGCAAGGTAAGATGACAGATGTGCTGCAGGAGGGAAAAGCCAGGGACCTCAGTGCTGGTTTCACAGAGCGGGTCCCAGTGGAGCCCACTTTTTTTGTAGCTACAGGTTATTTCTTCTAAGGTAGGTCAAGTAGACTCTTTAAATGGCTGCTTCTTCAGATTTATAGCTATTTTAATTTAACTCCAAGTGCTCAGAGGAACGCTTTTATTTAACTTCGATAGAATATAGCTTTATTAAAGTCAAATAAGAAACAGGGAAAAGAATGAACCCAGAAAGAAAATATGCCAATGGAAATTCTTATTTGAGAAATGTCCAGATATTACATGTCTTTCATTTGAATTCATTTCTTAAGCACTGAATGAAATTTTAGGCCCACCTGAGAAGCAAAATAAGATTAGTCCACCGAACAATAGGTAACCAAGTTTTGAAAAAAAGACAGCAAAATTTGCAGAGATAAAAGTTTAATTATGTCCTAGTTGCTTGCTGAGATCTGGAAATCAATGTAGTTATTTCAATATAATTCTTGGTGGGCTATCAAATGACACGAGGGATCTTTGTCCCCCTTCTGTTAAAATATAGCCACCATAAAATAATTAACAATAATGGAGTTGACATTAGATTAATGTAGCTAACCTCAGGTTGGTAGTGGAATTGCTTTTTGAATGAAACAGAAAAAAGAAAAAAATTAAGAGCAGACCTCTGTGTGAGTGAAATAGCAAGAAACGTGCTTGGAACGCTGAGGACATTTTCTCCTTTGTCTCAGTGTGTAATGAAATTCTGAACCCTGCCTAGATAGTCTCTTTTAGGAAAAATATGAAAAATACCTTGAATGGAAAAACCTGGGTGGTATGAAACTGATCACTTTTATACTTTTTCAATTAGATCTAAAATATTTAATACACCACATTGCAAAAATCGTCACCTCCCTCTCTTTTTTTTTACGGCAATGGTGGTGATCATGGGAGACTAAGATAGGTTTGATTCCCACTTGAGCTATGTAGCAGATGGACAACTACGCCTTAGATTTTTTATGTATATAATTATAATAATAATAACACCAACTTATTTACCTTGCAAAGTTGATGAACAGAATAAATTCCCAAATTCTCTCTCTCTATATATATACATATATGTAAACTTTTATTTATTTAAATGTTTATTAAACATAAATATTTTAGTATTTTTTTAGAAGTTAGAAAAATCTTAGAGGTACTTACTAACTAATCCAAGTATTCTGGTGGGTATTATGTGTTTGGGTTCATAAACTAAGAAAGAACATTTAATTAAAAAAGAGAAAAAAAAATCTTTGGAAACTTTCTGTGTGTATATTCTGCTGGTCAGCTGGATTTCAGTAGAACAGATTTTCTTGTTTTAACCTCATAAAAGTACCAGTTGTTTCCGTTGATATTATCCTGCTGTCTGACATGTAATTCTACACTTTGTTTTTTGAAATTTATGAAATCAGATTCCATGGTAGCCATTCTGGAAACCAGTTGCTTTAGCCTAAATTCCCAAGAAGCTTCTTCTTAAAGTGGGTGTTATTGGAAGTTCCTTAATCTGACCCCTTTGCTCTGGGCTTCTGGTTCTAACAGCTGTCTGGATCTGACTTTTTGCACATCATTGCAAAGAGATGAAATTTTGGTGAAATCATTTAGATATGCATTGGTTTGACTAGTGAGAGGGAACTTTTATGGCTTAAAAACAACAGCCGCAACCAACCTAGGGCTCAGAATATGGAACCAATAGCACCCTTGAATCATCAGTCCCCTAACTGATTCTTGACTTTAACAAATATTTCTTGAGAACTGACTATAATGCTAAACACTTTGCCAGATTATGGGGATATATTGTTAAGTAAAGCTCAGAGACAGAGTCCCTGCCTTCATATAGTATTCAGTGTAGTAAAATAAGATTTTAATCAAAGAATCACACTAATGAACATAAAATAATGACTCTCCTAAGTGCTACACTGGAGAGGTCCATGGTGATTTCAGACTTTGTAATAGAGGATGTGACAAAGCCTTCCTTGAAGAAGATGTACGTGAGCTGAGGTCTGAAGGAAGACTGGTAATTACAGAAAGGAAGGAAGGCAAAGGAATAGGGAAGAAGAAGAAGCACTCCAGGTAGAACGCGCAACAAGTGCCAGAGCCCTGGGGCAGTGGGAGCGTGGACATCAGAGGAACTGAGAGCAGCCTGTGGGGCTGAAGCATGCTGCAAGGTTACCATGTGGATGTGGATAGGAACAAGACCGTGTACGTGTTGGTAGTCACATTAAGAATTTTGGTCTGGATCCTCAGCCCCCTGAGAATCATGGTTTAATCTGCTGTGGGGTGCATCTCTGTATGTGTGTGTGTATGTGTGTGTGTGAAGATCAGATTTTTCAGTTTGAAAAACATGACTGTGGTTAAAATATGAGCAAAAGATTGAAGATGGGCTCAAGTTGATGCAGAGAGATCCTTTAAAAGGTTCTTGTTGTCTTGGAAAGAGCTAATGGTGGTTGGGGTTAAGGTGAACAGGGCAAAGGTGGGGGAAGGTGGGGGGTTTCAAAGGATATTTAGGAAGTAACTTGATAAAATTCGGTGCAAAGATAGGTTTTACGTTGGAATTTCTTTTGATAGTTTTAGGAAAGCCCATTTTGTTTGTTCTGATTTTTCATATTCTGTCCTCTCAAAAAAATTTTTATGTGTGCACAACAAGAGTCAAGGAGTGTGCAAGGCACTGGGATTTCATGAAGAGCCAAAGAAAATGTGCCTGCCCTCTTGTGTTTACAGCTGGATGCTATGGTTGCTTCCTGTATAGGGGTACCATAGGGCTTTCCTGGTAGCTCAGATGGTAAAGGATCTGCCTGCAACACAGGAGACCCAGGTTCGATCTCTGGGTCGGGAAGATCCCCTGGAGAAGGAAATGACAACCCTCTCCAGTATTCTTGCCTGGAAAGCCCCATGGACAGAGGAGCCTGGTGGGCTATAGTCCATGGGGTCATAAAGAGTTGGACACAACTGAGCGACTAACACACACACACACACACACAGGGGTACCGTATGCTCATTTCTATACTAATATTTTTGTTTCTTTCACCTACACCTTGAAATGCCATAGATATTTCCTCATTGCAATGGTTGTCATCATGAATTGTAATGAGCAGCTGAAATCTGTTCCATGTACAGATAACCAAGTTTCTTATAGTATTTTCATTTCTGGGTTTTCTGACTTGATCTTATATTGACATTCTTGTTTAAATATAGTGAAACTCCTTGTGGTCTAAAAGTGTGGGGCATCTCATCTTTTTCCTTTAAAAATATGGTTTCCATTGCTCATGGTACTTCTGTTTCCAGTGGCACTTGGCAACAGGCTCTGAACAATGAGGAAGGGACTGGGTACCCAGTAACCCGAATGCTCTAGATTAGGACGTTGAGCTACAAATGGAAAGGTGTAGTATTAAATCCTGACCAGACAGCTCTCAGAATGTAACTTCCCACTGGGCAGTTTTGTTATGCAAAGGATGAATTGTGCTAGGTGTTTTTTGGGGAAAACTGTCTCTCTAATAGCTACTTCAAAACCTTCCCCCTTTGACTGTTTTGGAGTCTTTGTTGTTAAAAACAGAAGGGGGTTAAAAGTAGAAAGAAAAGGAAATAAAGAATAAAAGGCATTATCTTAAGCTATTTTCTAAGCACAGTGGGAACTGTTATATCTGTCTGTCTGTCTAGTTGCTATCTATATAAATTTTAAGATCTTTCTTTCCATTAAGTAGAACAAAAAAGTTAAACAGTGAATTTACCTCTATTAGAAGCAGAATGATTTTTTCTTCACAATACCCTTTCATTTATCTTTGTTTTATTTAGATGGACACATGTAACGACTTCTTGTTTATTCTGATCTTTAAGGTTTCAATTAAGAAATTACTTCCTCTTAAACTCCAATAGGAGTTTAATGTCTCTGGGTTCTCTTGCAGGAAAACGCTTCCTGTCTGTGTGTGATGTTTTTCTTTCGCCTGATCTCTCAGAAGTGATTTGACTCTACTAGGGGTTCTCAGAATTGGACAGTGATTGTTAAAATCCTCTATGCCAAGGCCCTGACATTTTTACTCAGATCTAAGATGAGGCTGAGGAATCAGAGTTTCCTGTGGCATTTCAGGTGACTCTTTTTCAGCATCCTAGGACAACTTTTTGACACTGCTTTTAACCAGCGTCAAATAAGAGAAGGCAGGATATAGCAAACATATTGCCTATTTTAAAAGGTTCCTCAGGTGAAGCGCCGTCGGAAGAGTGCCAGTTGTATGTACATTTTTGTTCCCTCTAGTTTCTGCTGCATGTCTAATAAGTCTAGTATGAAATGTTACTCTTTATTTTCAAGTTCTCTTATTGGAAAGTTTTTCTCCTTTTGTCTCTGGGAGACAAAAACTCAATATTCGCTTAATAACTTAAAAAAAAATGAGAACATTAAGCCGCGAATTGAGTCTTCAGATCGCCGAGCCCATTGCTAATTTTTGTGCTGTAAGCGATGTAGAATTTCTGTTGTTATCTTTTTTATTTAATGGATCTGTCACAGAGCTGTCACATCCCAGCCCTGCATTTTGCCAAACTTTCTTTAAACATATTTGAAGTGGATGAACATCCATATGACAGATTTAGCCTTTGCATATGGAATATTCTAAGCCATCCTCCAGTATGCATTTAGGTCCCACTGACTACCACATGGTGATAACCAGTGTCTTGTCCAGTAATTGCTAGATTAAAAAGACCAAAAGAATCATTCATTTGCTTTTAGATTGCGCTACTTGGCCTTGCTCTTGTGGGACACCTGAGAACCTCAGATGATACAAAATAAATGTTCCATGTACAATAATACAATGAGGATTTCTATATTCTTGCCATTGTTACCTACAAGAGTTAATTCTTTCCAGGTGCATCTTGAAGATTTGATTAAAACAGCCCCATATGAGTTGTCATTGAAATAGCGTCTTCAACCTGAATCCCGTGAGCAGTTGGAACAAACTGGCATGTTTCACCCACCCACACATGGGATGATTTTAGGAGACTTTTAAAATAGGGACTTTCAGAATTGATTTTCTAAGACAGAGCTCAAAATAGTCAGGTAGAATGGGATGGCACGAATAAGCTGATTACCTTAGAAATACTCCAGGAGGAACAGTTTATTAAGGGTGAGGGTTCTTGTGTGGACAGCAAGAGAGATATCATTGGGTTATTGTTTGTTCCGGCCACTTAACCAAGAGTCATGGCGCAGAGGTTGCTGAACTTACACTCGTTGATGAAGATGAGATTTGGAATATTTGTCTGAACTTGAGAAATTCCTTGATAAGTTATTCATAAGAATTTCCATATTATTACCATAGGGGAGTTGTATTGATCAGGATAAGGAAAGCTAGCTGCAAAAACAGCAATCTCCAAATCTTAGTGGCTTACAAGTCTGGGTTTATCCCTGTTCCTGTGACAGTCTGGTGCAGAGTGGGCACCCTTCTCTGAGAGATGGCTCAGACGCCCAGCCTCTTCTAACCTGTGAGGCTGCCATCTTACATGCAGGACCTCCATGGATACAGAACTAGTGTGGACAGCCTGCAAGATGCTCTCTGGCCAGGCCTGGAAGGTGCTCACATTCCACTGGCCAGAACCTGGTCTCATAGGCCCAGCCTGTGTTCACAGAGGCAGGAATGTGGTCTTGCTGCATGCTCACTCTGAGAAAGTCAGCCTGGTGAGGACCAGGCCAGTCCCTACTGAGGAGAAACAGGCAACCTCTCATAGTGTAATCTCTCTCCTGGGTGTGGCTGGGTCATGACAGAAAACAAAGAGACTTAGCTTGAAGAAAGGAGTTTGTATTCTGTTTTGGGAAAGAAGTCCTGAAGTTTGGTAGACTTGGGTTCTAGTTCTTATTCTGCCACTCAAACTCCTGTGTGATGTTGGATAAATTTATAAGAATAGTATCAGTATTTCATTCATAGGATTAGTGTGAGAATTAAATAAGTTAATGCTCAAAAATTGCTTGTATAGGCTCAATAATAATAATAAAGGTTATTATAAAACAACATAATTATAAACAACTAATAATACTTAGTATTAATAATTAATAAATATTTTATATCATAAACTACATAATAGTTATTAATAATTATTACTAATCATAAATAATGGTTATTAATAGTTGTTTATTTCCCCAGTGACCTGAGAAGAAAGGGATTTATACAATAGCGATTTTCAATCCTGTGTCCATAGGGGACTCACAAGTGTGATGTAGAAGGGCACAAGGTTGAGGGGGGCAGCCACAGCTGTGCTGAGTCTGAACCTCCTTCTATTGGAAGGCCACACAGGTGGAGCCCCTGCACAGCCAGGACTCGGAAGCTCTGGTCTACACCCGGCACAGGATGGCTGGGGGGATTCAAAAGGTGGGAAGAAAAGGTGTATTTTTGTTAATTGAACTATACTTGATTTACAGTGTTGTGTTAGTTTCAGGTGTACAGCATGGTGATTCAGTTATATGTGTATATCTATCTATTCCTTTTCAGGTTCTTTTCCCTTATAGGTTAATACAAAATGCTGAGTAGAGTTCCCTGTGCTATTCAGTGAGACTCTGTTCATCTATTTTATATACAAAACTTGTGAAAGTTAGTTACTCAGTAATGTCCGATGCTTTACAACCCCATGGATTGTAGCCCACCAAGCTCCTCTGTCCATGGGATTCTTCAGGCAAGAATACTGGAGTGGGTTGTCATTCCTTTCTCCAGGGGATCTTTCCAACCCAGGGATCGAACCCAGGTCTCCTGCATTGCAGGCAGATTCTTTACCATCTGAGTCACCAGGAAGCCCATTTTATATATAATATAGTGTGTGTCTGTTAATCCCAAACTCCTAACTTATCCCTCCCTGCCGACTCTCCCCTTTGGTCCCCAGAAGTTTGTTTTCTATGCCTGTGGGTGTGTTCGAGGAAGAGCCTGTCCAATGTAGGTCTGCATGGTGAGTCTGAGACAGAATAAGATGGAGGGTAATAAGACTTCACTAGTGGAAAAGGGGTCTAGTGTCTAGCACTGCACGTCACTCCACAAGGTTAGGGAAATCACGTACAAAGTTAACGGGAGATAGCTTTGGGAGTGGCCCCCTGACATCTGGTATTGGCATCTGAGGTCCTGAAAAGTGCCTCTCTGTGGTCCTTTTACCTCTCATCTCTTGATCCTCATCCAGTCCAAGCCATTTGCCTAGGAGGTAGCTGGAGGGGTTTAACCATTCTAAGAAAGAGGGGGAAAAAAACTTCCTCTCCCTTATAGGATAATGGCATAGCTTCCATATGCTCTGGATCTGAGAAGTCATCCTTTTCTTGGGAAACATAAAAAAGTTCACACCCACAGAAGTCCCAGACTCAGTGGTGGCATGCTGAGAGCTTTTGTTTTCTTCTCTTCCTCAATTCCTCTTGGAGAGAAACCCTGAGAACATTTCATGGGTGAAGTTAAAAGGAGGTGTAAATCAGGGTAGGCTTAGTGATGCTGCAGTAACAAACAATCCCGAATTCTCATTGCCTTATTAGAACAAAGGCTTCCTTCTTACTCTTGTTACATGTCACTCAAGGTTGGGTGGGGGCTCTGCTTCATGGTCTTTTTTCTTCAGGGCCCAGGCTGAGAGACCAAGGGCATGTGGCATGATTCTGAGAAGGGAGTGCTGGGCGTGTCTAACAGGGACAGTTAAATGCTCCCATGTGGACATGAGAGTCAGATGTCAGAACTATGGCTGACTTTCAAGCACCTGCCTAAGAAAGTGAAAATAACTGAGAAAAAGCATGGCCATTTGGAGTAAATATGTCAAAGAAAAACCTCTTACCCCAAGAATGCACTGGAAAATTACTCAAACGTTAGCTTTTTAAGAGGAATTTCTTTTCTCAATTTTGTGAAAGTGGCTAAAACAGAGTTTGTCAATGGCTTGTTCTTGAGCTAAGAGCTGAATTCTTCGGAAAATTTGTATTTTTCTGTTGAAAATTTTTTGAGAGGTTGGGAGGTAGATTCTTCTTGTCATAGAGAACAAGTGAATGATCTTTCTGTTTTAGAATATTGGTTTGTTTCTCTGCTCCATGTGGGTGGGGACTGTCTTAAATTATTAGTTTTTGTATCCTTACTGGCTATCCAGCTGTGCCTAGTATAGAACAGTCAATCTTTTCTTATTGACTGGATTCAGCATTGCATGATGAGTGAGTATGAAAAATGAATAAGCACTGGTTTCATAACACATCAGCACAGGTCCCAAGTATTTCTGAGGAACTTGTGAAAATTTCAAAACAAACTTAACTTCAATTGATTTTCCCTGAAGAAAAAATATGACACTTCTTGTAATGTCACCTTCGAAACAATAAAACCATATCTGTTATGTAATTTTTGAGATATTATAAGAAGAGTCCCTTGAACATCAGAATAAAGATCATCTTTGGTAAGAGACTCCTGCTTGCTTGTGGGCATGATACTTAGCAAGGTATAGTGTGAGATCCTAATTACATAGAATTTTCAAGATTGTCCCTGGAAATATTTTGGGGATTATTTGTTGACAGCAGCCTATTTTTATTAGTCTTTTGAAAAGTTCTGGGTAAAAGGAAGGCATTTCTCAAGAAGAAAGAAGTTTTCTTAAGTCTTTCAGTCTGAGCACTTCCCTGGTGGCTAAGTGGTAAATACACCTGGCAGCGTAGGAGGCACAGGTTCGATCCTGACCTGGGAAGATCCCAGATGCCGTGGAGCAACTCAACCCGAGCACCACAACTACTGAGCCTGTGCTCTAGAGCCCTGGAACCGCAACTGCTGAAGTCTCTGTGCCCTAGAGCCCGTGCTCTGCAAAGAGAGAAGCCACAGCAATGAGAAGTCCACGCACGGCAGCTAGAGAGTAGCCCCTGCTCGCGGCTGCTAGAGAAAAGCCTGTGCAGCAGTGAAGACCCAGCACAGCCAAAAATAAATAAGTAACTAACTAAATAAAAATTAAGTCCTTCAGTTTGAAAATCATGTCTGAAAAATCAGGATGTTTGAATATGGATTGATTGTGACTCAGTTTAGCACCCAGCTTATGAGCCTAATCAAGCAAATGAAATAATTTTCATTCAGAAGATTTTTTTTTAAATATCCGGTCTCTCTTGTCTTTCAGTATCTTCTAAAAAGCATTCTTATTATTATATGCCTTTTGCATTTCATAATAGTCCTCCTCCTTTCTCCTTGTATAAGATGTTTCTTTCAAAATGCACCTACAGTTCCCTAGCACTTACTCAGCCTAATGCCTCCTTCTTTTCCCTCTGAATATTGGACTTGTCATGGCCATTGTTTAAATATTAGAGACAATTACCGGGTGTCACTGAATGTGGCTGGTTCAGCTTGTCCTCTCTGCCTTGGCCTGGACAGTACAGTCACGGCTGAATGGGAGCCCATTAGTCCTTGTATCCATCGATAACTAGAGAATAGATTGCATACAAGGCAGTTCTTTCTTACCTCGTCACTATTCCCTGACTGTAGGCGTTCTCAAGGCTAGAAATCACCATTATTTTTAAAATTTTTATTTTATATTGGAGTATAATTGATTTACAATGTTGTGTTAGTTTCAGGCATACAGTTAAGTGATATACATATAAGAAGTCACTCTTCTTTAAAGAAGAGATGCTTGAGCTAATCAAATCTGCTCTAAAGATATGCAACAAATACTATGTGTAACAATATAAAGCAAAAAAATAAACACTGGACAAATACTGCAGCAATTAAGAAATGCTCATTATTTATTTTTTTTCTCCCAGATGCAGCTGGAGTTGTGCGTAAAATTCTTAGGCCCATTTTTGAGTTACCAGCTCCTTGGAACCATTGGAAAAATCATAGACTTTGATGTGTAAAATAACTGATAAAAAGAGTGTAGAGCCTTATAAAATACCTGAGTTTAATCTGGACCAGTCAGGAGCAAGACTTGAAATCCTCTTACTGAGGAAAATGGAGGAAAGCACACTTGCCTTCTGAGACACAAAATAAAAGAAACCTATAAAATGTGTGTGGTGCAGTGTCCCAGAAATCAATTATGTAATTTTGTACAATCATATCAGGTAGAGTATCAACCCATTACTGAAACTCAGAGCTTTCAAACCTAATGGAGACTATTTGACATTCCTAGGCGAGCTGCCAAAGGCCCATTTCCAATTGCCAACATGACAATTATTGACACAGACATGCACAGGCAGGGAAGGGTTTTCAAGGAAATAATGTCAATAATTTTCTACTGTGTCTTAAGCGAAAAATCAGTAGAAGGTGAGTGACTAGAATCCTTATGGAATCCATACCTGCGAATCCCTTGAATCTTGGCACAGTGACCGACGGGCAGCAGAGGGGGAAGTGGATATCCATGGGAAATCCAGTTAGGTTGGAAGGGGAGAGCTGAGCTGTGCCTGCTGAAGGGGAACCGAATGTTTTCAGTCTACTGTCCCCAGGTATGGAAGAGGACCGCTCTCAAGTTCCTCCTGGCTCCATGCACTAAGCATATCCTGGCCAGGCTGATCTTTTGCAGCTCTGATTTCATCAAGTTCCCCTGCTTTAGAGCCTAGGATGGTTGGATTTCTGGTAGCTCCTCAGTCTGAATCCTGGTGTCGGTAGTTTCTTTAGCCCATCTTACCTGTCACTGTTTCCCAATGTATTTCGCTCACCATTCCCTTTTTCCGAATTCCCCTCATATCTGATACCTCATCCTTCTTCTAAGCTGGTCCCCATGCTGTCCCTCGTCCTGCGGTATCCTCTCCACTCAATTTTCTGACCTATTTCTGCTCATTGTTTGAGGCCATACTTGAGTCTAGTTGTCTTCCATCCTTAAGACTAGCCCTTGTTTACTAAGAGTGTCCTAAGGTCAAGGACTGTAGTAAAGATAACTGATACATTGTATCTATGGTCTTGGTGGGTCTTCCTGGTGGCTCAGGCAGTAAAGAATCTGCCTGCAATGCAGGAGACCGGGGTTCAATCGCTGAGTTGGGAAGATCCCCTGGAGAAGGGAATGGTAACCCACTCCAGTATTCTTGCCTGGAGAATTCCATGGACAGGGGAGCCTGGTGGGCTAGTCTATGGGGTTATGAAGAGTCAGACACAACTGAGCAACTAACACAGTTTTGGTACATCTATGTTTCCCTCCTGTGTGGGTAAATAAATTGACAATAGGAGTTGTTTTCTGTCCACGATGAAATATACATCTTATTGGGTAATTTCTTTCCTTAGAGAAAAATATAATAAATATTCATAGTAGGTATTACTGTTCCCATCTTATAGGTAAAGAAACAGAGTTCAGAAGGATTGGGTTCCCTGTGTAAACTTGTTTAGATAATCAAATCTCTGTTTATTTATCTCTATTATCAAATCTTCAAATACTGGCCTCTCTGACTCTAGAACCCATATGAAATTAAGTCTTCCCAATTTCCAGCATCCAAGGATCTCTTTCTCTGAAATTTTCTAACACTTAAGTAATAGTGATGATGGCAACAAAACCATAATGAAAACACTAAAATTTGCCAAGAGCTGACTTAAGGAGCAGCCTTGGCTACGTTCTTCACATCCATTATCTTGGTTGGCTCTCACAACAGCCCAAGAATGCAAATAGTGTTAGTGCCAGATAGACAAGTGGTATCTGGAGGAAGAAGAGAGATCTTTTCGAGCATGGATCACAGTAGAGCCTCAGTTCCTTGGAAACAGGGACCTCCGACTCAGGCATCAGACATCCAGGCAGAGTCCAAAGGAAGCACTCTCCCCACGGACAGCAAGACTGTTCGGTATGGGCTGAGCAGCTATGGTCATGATTGAGGACCACCCTCAAGAGCCATCTTGGGGTAGTGAGCACCAACGTGGTGGGTTGGGGCGGGGGGCAATGGGATGTCCAGTTAGACTCCAGGGTAACTAAGTGAAGATTTGAGAAGGGTGGGAGGTGCATCCCACAGCCAGACAAATATGTGTGTATGACTAAAGAGGTGCTTAATTATACTTATTTATTCTTATCAATAATGGGAACTTCATTAATACCCGCTGGCTGCTGAGGCCTGGGGAAACTGGACCACACCCAAGTTGCTTCAAAGTATGGATGAGCCATGTAGACAGGAGGGAAAAGAGTTCATGGTCTTTTCTCCTTCAATGTGAGCTCCCCATACCTTGAGCAGCACTAGCGACAAGGCCACAGGTACGCTGCTGGGCCAGTCCCCTCACCCGTAAATTGAGAGATCTGGGCCAGATGGCCTCCAAGATCATTTCATCTCTTGAATTCTCTGCTCCATTACTCAGTACAAACTAAGGTGCCGGAAGTCTGTGAAGACGAGACAAAGAACCACAGAAGCAGATAAAAAATGAGGCTGCTGAGGTATGGGAGACAAGAAGGGTTGGAAGAGTCAGGCATCCTGGGTTTGAATCGTCTCCTACCTTTTAACCTTGAGCAGTTACCTAACCACTCTGCACCCAGATTTCTCCAATGTAGATCCAGAATACCAATCCCAGCCATAAATGTGGATGGTGAGTGTTCCATGAGTGTGTGAGTGTGTGTGTACAAGCTCCCATTGGGGGCTGGCCGTGTGGGTGAGGACTGCCCAAGGAGTGGTGTGTGCTTCTGATTACAACGCAACCACAGCACCAGCCTTGCAAACCACACAGGCCTGCCTCTGTGACCTGGAGATGTGGAAAGGGACAGGCCTTATTTTGGCCAACAGATCTGGGTCTGAGAATTACCTCTGCCATTTATTAGAGACAGTAGGGGACAGCTGAGGGCCTCGTTTCCTCATCTGTAAAATAAAAGTACTTGGGTTACCTAAAAACGTCAAAAATTTTTTTCTAATGATTCCAATCTGTAACTAATTAACCTCCTCGAAGGTAGTTAATGTTTAAAAAATTTAATCTCCCTGCTTCCCACTACCTCTTGCACATAGTAGGTGCTGGTAAGCCGTGTGTGAGTGAGGAATAAGACGGCACTAGTAATGTAATGGCAGCCCACCCCAGTGTTCCTGCCTGGAGAATCCCAGGGATGGGGGAGCCTGGTGGGCTGCCATCTATGGGGTCGCGCAGAGACGGACACGACTGAAGTGACTTAGCAGCAGCGGCAGCAGTAGTAATGTAATGCTCTCAGCCTCAAGAGAGTAAGAAACCTCACGTAAAACCAAGGGACATGAAACCTTAATTTTCTGAGTGCTGAACTATCTGAGTCGTGCTGTTTCAAAGATTTGGGCTTGTGGCCTAAACCGATAACAAATTCTTTCCATTAAGAAATTGCTCTTTCCAGTGAGCCTGACTTTTGAAACAGTACAGGCAGTGCAGACACCAGCAGAGTGACTGAGTCGGCTCATAAAATGATTGCTGCCACGGTGGGCCCTCTGAGCTGAGCACAGAACATCCCAAAGATAACAGCAGGGTCCAGCTAAGACCTGCCGCTGCTGAGACACTGGAGGTGAGAACAGACATTGCTTGTGCACAGCCCAGTTCCTCCTATTCAAGGTTCAGAAACCTGATTTGCTATTTCTGTGTGTTAGTCATTCAGTCATGTCCGACTGTTTGTGACCCCACAGATGGTAGCCCCCCAGGCTCTTCTGTCCATCGAATTTTCCAGGCAAGATTACTGGAGTGGGTTGCCATTTCCTTCTCCAGAGGATCTTCCCAACCCAGGGATCAACCTGGATCTCCTGACTGCAGGCAGATTCTTTACTGTCTGAGCCACCAGGGTGAACCCAAATAGTGATTTTTTTTAAGTAAATATTCACCAGTAAGCATCTAACTGGAGCATGAGGGGAATCTCACTGTTTAGAACATTTACCTTTTATGCTTAAGTAGTTCACAGTTCGAGGGACACAGGACAGGCAGATGTGGAAATGCCATCTGTATCTCTCTGACACAGAAGGATGAGTTGCATGTACAGAGTCTGGAGCCCTTGCTTTTTTTTTTTTTCCACCTGTTTTTGGGAAATATATCTGTCAGGCCTCAGCTGGAGAGTAGAATCTAGAACCGGATGGGTGGGGTGCTTGGGAGGGAAAGATGGAAAGAGAGGAAGGAGAAGGGGCATCTTTGCAGCATCCTTTCAAGGTATTCTTTCTTCAGGACATTTTCCCCATCTTTTCTCCTGAAGAACAAGTTCACGGCCTCTTGGTCTGCAGGACAAGAGTCTTCCTTCTCTGTTGGGATCAGTGAGTGGGAGGAGGTTTCTCTCTCTGTGTCCATTGCCTACATCCTCCTGTTTTCTTCTGGTGCAGTTACAGGCCGCCCAATCCATCATGGAGCCTGGAGTTGGATAGGGACCCTCTGGAATTCAGTAAATGTCCATCAAGTGGATGCAGATACCAGACAGCTTGAAGACTTGCGAATCTCTGTTTGTTTTTATTTTTAAGGTTACTGGGGGGAAAGTGCACCATCAAGGTTTCATCCAAAGCAAAGACTGGTTGCTATTGACTTTTATCCACTTCCTAAGCACTGCATTTCTTTCAGCCTTCATCAAAGGCCTAAGCCTTCATTCAGAATCTTTTTCATCACTTTAAATAGTCCTCCTGTCTTTGTTGAAGTTTTCTGCCTTAAGACAGCTGAGGTCAAATGTGCTCCAAAGGAGGAAATAAAATGAGGTAGGAAAACTGGCTGTAACCTTTGTGCTCAAATCCTGATAGCTGGTGTATGATTATTTTTTTTTTTTTAAGTGAGCCACTGCTTGGCTACCCTGATCTCCTAAGTATCTGAAAACATAGTGTTTTTTGTTTTTTTTTTAACTGAAAATGTCAAGGAAAAAGTCTGTGCTAATATATATATTTCAACGAAGTTTTTAGAGAGAAAAAATGATCTCCAAATTGTTTGAGATAGTCAACCTGGCTCTATTATATCTGTGTAGCAGTGGGGTATAACAAAGCTAAAGATTTAAGGCAATTTTGACACCTTAAAGCAGAACTGCTAGCACTGCACAGGCTTTTAAACCCAAAGAGGATTCAGCCTGCTCACTTATTACTTTCTACATCTTCAAAAGGACAGTGTCTCTCTTTTAATCTTTTGACTTTGCTGTGAAGCCATGGGAAGTTATTGACTTTTCAGGCACTTTAAGTATACAATCAGGCGGGAAAGGGACACTGGTGCACTCGGGGGCTGTGAGTTCAAATTCTCGTCTTTGTGCCCCTCTCCTCCCTGCATGAATAGAATTGGGAAGGGCAGAGAAAACAGCGAGGGTCCGCCATGCGTTTTGATTGGGATCCTCTCATTGAGTCACGGGCACCTGGAGCCATTCTGCTCAAGACGGACTCCTTTCTCGTTGCTGTTGTTATTTTTTAATCTTGACAGCTCCCAGGGTTCTGGTGGATGATGTGCTCGGAAATGCCTGGCTTCCTTGTAGCCCCTGTGAGCTAAAATAATGAACAAGCAATTAAATCTCATGCTTGAGGGCCTGTGCTGATTGCTTGCAGGAGAGGGGCCCGGCTCAGACTCGCTCCCTGCACGGGGCACGGGTCGGCTCCTGGCTGGAGTTCTCCTGGAGGATGAGTTGTGTCAGCTGCTGGAGAGCTTGGGGTGCTCCGGGAGAGGGAACTAGCGAGAAACCGAGGTTCCCTGAGACATCTACACTAGGAGGGGTAAGGCGCTGTCAGGATTGTGATTTGAGAGCAAAACACAACAGGCTGGGAATCTATCTTTTCTTCTTTTAAAAATGATATCCTCTGCAATGACCGATGTTTACAAGCACATGTTTTTAAAAAACACAGAATGTATTTTTGGTATTTGGTTAAAGACGGGCTCTTGTAGTTGCTGGGGAGCTAACTGACATCTTGCTGAGCTTCCTATGCCAGAGACCCAGTTTTGGAGAGAGGGTGTCGGGGACAGTGCCAGCTTCACCAACATGAGACCACGAGTAAGTGGAAGAACCAGAAGTGGATCCCGGCAGTCTGCTTGGGGAAGTGGGGCGTTTAACCACTCTGCGGGTCCATCTCAGTATTAATTAATTAAAGAAGCAATTCATAATTTAATAAATAATCCCATGAATAATGAACGGACACATACTGAAGTTGCACTGGGACTTGCCCCTGAGAACTCGAGGAGGAGTGAGACCCACCTATTTCTGTCCTGCTGGGTGACACCCTCTAGCATGGGAGACTGACACTAATGAAAAGAAACACACTGTTAGATAACAACAGACTGTGACCCTGCCGTGCAGCAAAATCATGCGATGAGGTGGGAAGATCTAGAAGAATGTGTAGACTCATTCAAAGGATCATAAAATGCCATTCTGCAGAAGTGAACTTAAACTGAGGTCTGATGCATGACAAAGTTGGGGGGTGGGTGGGAAGAAGGCAACATGATATGGAGAGGGAAAGCAATGGGGGACAAGACTAGCGAGGCAGCCGGGGCCAGTTCAGGTGGGATTGTATGGGTCTCACTGTGAATGTTAGTTCTAATGCAAAGAGCAGTGCAGTGCGGTGAAAGGGCTTAAGGAGGGGAACCACACCAGGATTTCTGTGTATTGCGAAGGGCACTCCAGCTGTAGCACAGGAATGAGGGGGATGGGTGGTTTAGGAGCAGATGGTGATGGTGGCTGGGATCAGTGGTAGGATGAGATATAGGTCAAAAGGTATATTTAGGAGTTCTTTAGGAGGCAGAATGGACAGGACTACTGATGAACTTATTTACAGGGCAGCAATCGAGACATACACTAACAAATATAAAATAGATAGCCAATGGAAATTTGCTATATGACTCAGGGAACTCAAAGCAGAACTCTGTAACAACCTAGAGGGGTGGGAGGTGGGAGGGCCGTTCAAGAGGGAGGAGCCATGTACATCTATGGCTAATTCATGTTGATGTATGGCAGAAATCAAACCAATATGGTAAAGCAATCATCAATTAGTTAAAAATAAATAAATATAATTTAAAAGAAGAATGGACAGGACTTGCGCCGGTTGGATCTGGGGCCTGAGTGAGGTGTCAAGGATGGTTCCTGGGTATCTGGCTTATGCAGAGGGGTAAGCAGTACCATTAGCTGAGACGGGGGACACGGAGACAGAACTGCCCAATTTAGGAGAGGATTTGAACTCGGTTCAGGCCTGTTGAATGTGAGATATCCCCAAATTCAGCTACAGTAGTAGCTATTGTAACAGCTGTAAATCCTTGCACATAAGGGTCTGAAATTCAAATTAGAGTTTAAAAGTAACTGGCATTGAAGCCACGGAAGTGGACAAGATGTGGTAGAGAGAGGCTGAGAATGAAAAGGGGAGAGTCTAGGATGGAAACCTGAGGAAATCCAGTGGGTGCAGGCCATGAAGTGGAGGATTAGAAGAGGCCAGAGCAGCAGGAGAGGACCAAGGAGCATGGGCAGCTCAGAGGAGGGACTTTCAGAATGAAGGGCTGGGTGCTTCTGCCGAGTCCACGAGATGAGGACTTTCGCGCATCCTTGAAAACACCTTGTGAGGCAGGAATGATGATTTTCTTCATTTAATAGGTAAGGGAGGGCTTCCCTGGTGACCCAGTGGTTAAGTGGAATCCACCTTGCAATGCAAGTAACGTGGATTTGATCCCTGGTCCAGGAAGATCTCACATGCCACTAAGCCCTTGTGCCACAGCTACTGAGCTGGCTCTCTGCAACTACTGAGCCCACCATCTGCAACTACGGAAGCCCGTACACCCCAGAGCCCATGCTCTGCAACAAGAGGCCTTGGCGATGGAGGCCCATGCGCCACAACTAGAGAGTAGCCCATGCAGCAATGAAGACCCAGCACAGCCAAACATAAATAAATATTAAAAGAAATCTTAAAAAAAAAATAGGTAAGGGAGCTGAGGCACAAAGAAGTTATATAATTTGAGGCCAACCCTGCAATGGATAACTGATGAAGCAGGACCTGAAACCAGATCTCTCGGTCTAGATCCCATGCTTTTGTCCCTCTCTCGGTAGCTTAATTCCTTTCCCATTCAATTTTTTTCCCCCCTAGGAAAGATAACAACATAATGGTATTTTGGTTTGTTAAGGAATCCTGATGAGAAAAAAGAATGACAACTGACATTGACTATGAGGCTCCTAAGCTGATTAAAGGTTTTGAATATATGATAAGTAAATAGGCCTTAACATGTCATGTACCTGACCCGTCATTAGGCTGTTAATATCAAAACGGACAGCACAGCTGAAACAATCACTAAGAGACTGCATATGTCCTCTGCTTCAATGACTCTCAGAACCAATTTAGTAAAGATGAGTTTTCTCAAGTTGGCCAATGCAATCCCAAACCAGATAGGTAAGAGGAAGACCCGTCATTGAAGATGCATGCAGAATAACATTAGGGACTAAGAATTAAGGTGAATGAAGGTTTTTCTTTTTTTTTTTTTCATCTTTATGAGGTCAGAAGTTGAGACAAAAGGATGAAGTGAATGTCTGTTGATTTTAAAAGCCACTCTAAGCCCACGGCACTGAAAAAACCACCTTCCCTGAATCCTATGTGAATTAGGAAAACTCAAACATGGGTTGAGGGGGTTTGATTAAAGGGATTTTAAGTATTCTGGTGTTTGTGGTATTATTTATAATGAGAAGGGGTAAATGGGTATATATGACCTGTTGGCTGAAAAGCAATATGGCAATTCAGACTGGATGTCAGGGTGGGCGACCTCTGACTTCCCCCTCTCTATGGGGAAGGCTGACAGGGAAAGATTTAAACACTTTAATAAAACCAAACTCTGGAAACACATGCAACCTGAAGAATGAGGAGAACTAGACAGAGTCCCCAGCAGGGTGGGTTGGTTGTTTTTGAGAGTCCTATAATGCCCTGGGCTTAACTCTGTTCCTGCCCTTCCACTGTGTTCTCCAATAATCTGGGTGGTTGGTCTCCCTCACAGCAACATGAACTTATTTATGGCAAGGACTATTTCTTAGTCATCTTTGTTTCCTGACACTTAGTTAAGTATCTGGACCATAGTAGATAGTTGTTAAATAAGCATTTGCTGGAAGATTAAACAAGGGAACAAATGCCACGAAGGCAGTCAGGGGCAAGAAGAGAAGAGGACTTTGGTCTCTGTGCTTGGAGAAAGAAACTCTGGAGAAATCGTGTGTTCATGGATGCCCAGGAGAGCGTTGCTGGTGTTCTGAATTGAATGGAAGTCTAAGACCTGGATAACTCAGGCAGAAATATCTCCCATTCTTCAAAATGAAAAGAACCAGAGGACCACCCAAGAGTGGCTCATGTGGAAGAGAAATTCATTCATGGGTCCAGCACAGTGGGCTTGGGTGCCAGGAGGGAGGCCTGAGCAATGCAAAGGTATGCACCAACCCGCAGGAGGGGAGCCTCTGTGGAAGTAAATTAAAATAGCCCAGTGGTGGTGGTTGTCAAGGAGGTGAAGGAAAAAGGCCCTTATTCCAAGGGTGCAGGATTAGTTTTTGGAGATGGGCCTCTTCTCCTCCTCATCTACTTGCTTTGGTTCTTGGGAAAGCAGAGGTTTTAAATCCTGTTGATTAATCAGATTAAAAGTTAAAGGTATCCAGTGATGGAAGTGATGGACATAAGAAGAAAAATCAAGCCAAAGATAACTGGTTTGATTCACTTATTTCTAACACTGGTTTCCACTCCTAATGGACTCATTGGAGGCCAATGTGTGGATTGTAGTACATTCTGAAGACCTAATTTTCATAGTGAACTTACAGAGGACATGCTCCCCTGAAGGTGGCCTCCGACTGTCGTGAAGGTCAGGATCTTCTGAAGGATCATTACTTTTTCCTCTCCTTCGTGGGCCAAGAAGCTCTCTGGATAAGAAAATGAAATTTATTTGCCAGGGGCATTAATTAATTAACTAACTAATTAATTTAATTAATTAATTAAAGTGTATCATTGTGATTCACTATATTTCATATAAATTAGTCTGTTGAAGGGGGAGTTACCAATTATCTTGAAGCTGGTTGCATTTTTTTATCCCTTCACAGTATTTGCAGCTTCATGGTACAATTTGATAGGTTTAAAAGCAGTCAAATAGGAAAGGATGAAGCTCAAAATAGGAATCACGTTGTTAAGAGTGGTGAACAGCAAAGTAGTGGAAATATGTGCTTTTATCTGAATTACTCGCTATCAGGCTTTGGGAAATGTTTCCATAAGTAAGATTTTAATGGATTTTTGAACCCAAGTTTTCAATGTTACAAAATGATGGCTTTTAGATTTTTGTCAGTGTAGGGGAAGAAGCAGAAGATGAGACTCAGTTCTTTGCACTAATTGAGAACTGAAAGAAAGTTACAGGCAGCTTTAGGGAGTGGGTTTGGAGTCAGATAGCCCCTCGGACCTGCCTGACCTCTGACAACATCCTTAACCTCCTTAAATATATAAAATGGGAATATCTCAAAGGAACTTTGTGGTGATGAAGTTAGATACTCATGTATGTTCCTGGTGCTATACCCTTCTTAGTGTATTAAAAGTGCTTAATAAATATTGACTGCATATATTTGCAATATATTTGTTTTTTCATGTAATTGAAATTTGCTATTAGAGTGTAATATGACTTTTCCTCCTTGTTCCTTTGATTCAGAAATTTTCTGAACATCTTCATTATTCCCTTTACATCTGATGCTTCACTTAAGTTTGCTGACATTGGTTGAACACACTGGTGGATATGATAAGCATTCTCAGACACCACATTTTATCTGAAAAAAGGTGTGTGTTGGGGAACTATATCTTAAGATACCTTAAAGTTAACTGGAGATTAAATACATTAAAACCTTTTAAAAGACATTATGGCTCTTAAAGAATTTATCCTACAGTAATTTTCTTATTTCAAGGGATACTTTTAGGCTCCAACTATGTCTCTCTATATATATACACACACACATGGGTATGTGTGCTCATTCATGTCCGACTCTTTGCGACTCCGTGGACTGTAGCCCGCCAGGCTCCTCTGTCCATGGGATTCTCCAAGCAAGAACACTGGAATGTGTTGCCATTTCTTTCTCCAGGGGATTTTTCTCGACCCAGGGCTCAAACCCACGTCTCTTGCGGCTCTTGCATTGGTGGGCAGGTTCTTTAGCACTGAGCCATCTGGGAAGCAACTATGTCTGTAATTTACATTTATCTTTAAAGTAACTTTTTGGTCCTTTCAATAATTTTTTGAAGACCGTCTCAGGAAGCTGTCATCCAAAATCTCCTGTCTTGTTATGTTTTATGCAAGACTTTCCGTGCTCCTCAGATTTATTTACCCTTTATTGCTAATTGATTTGCTGTGGCCACCTGCACATTGAACGATAATTGGTTGAGAAAAAGACTTTACTTCCACTCAGGTATCTACAGAAAGCTTTGACAACAGTTTGAATCATATTTTGGAAAGGTACTTTAATTTTTCCTGGACTATAGTATAGATTGCCCAAGTAGATGATCAAGGTTTGAGCACCATTTTTAACTTTCAGCAGTTTCTAATCTAGGTTCTACCATCAGCTTCCTAACAGCTGCTATAAACCTTTTTTATTTTTCAAGTGTTTCTTTCTCTTTTTTCCCCCCTAGTATGAAAACTAGCTTTTAAGATTTTGGAGAAGAGGATGAGTAGAACACATTGGGCATTTGGGGCTGGAAAATTCCAAGTTTCTGGCTCATTGCGTGTGGTTTGTTTGCTCTCTCTATGCATGTCTTGGTTTCTCGGTGATTAAAACTTGGTATAAATGTTGCTACTTACCCACCTGTCAAGGATGGTGTGAGAATGAGTAATAATATCTGAGCCATATTTTTGCTCCTTAGAAGAAAGGTGCTATATAAATACAAAGTGTTATTTCATTAAAAATACTTGTATGATAACAGCATATGTTAAATTCAATTTCCTTGACCAATTTTATAAATATATTTTGGTGTTACAATATGGTCGTTTTTATGGTTGGTATGTGTGTATCCTACACTCTGTGTTTTATTTTCTTTCTGGGTGGTGTAACATATCACAAGCTTAAGAAAAATAAAGACATCATTCTAGATAGATCATGAAGCTACTGCTAAATGTTATTTGCTTTTGTGCACTTCAACTCGATGCTAGTGACATCCCTACTAACATAGAGGATATAAACTCTATACCAATGTAACAAGATACTGTAAAAATGCAACTTGGGTAAATAGTATATTTTTCTTAGTAATCTCAGCTCTGTATCAATGATTAGCAGACCATTTGACAGAGGCGCTGTCACAAATATTAAGATCCCGGGTTTAGTGGCTGGACGTGCTGTTTATTGGTATCACACAGAGGGGCGTTGGGATTCATGCTTGCCCCAGGTGAAAGGTCATCTCTTCTTGCCTCAGGCCACCAATCAGGAAACTTCTCCTTTTGCTGAAAAGGTACATTTGAGTCTCTTACATCACTATAGCATGCCCAGAAAACACAGGGGTGGCAGATATATGTAGACATAGCACAATTACAGCACAGTATGGTGATTTGAGGGGATAATTTGTTAAAATGCCGAGTAGACTTTCTGGCAAGAAGTAATAAGGGCTTTCAGCAGTCCCTTTGTTCTACCCTTACTTTTCTCAGCAAATTACTTGACCTCCTACCTCGCAGATCAGATATCTCCATCTGCACCTCTCACCATATTATTTGCAGCCATACCTAGTTTTCTTAACTTTTTAGTTTGAAATCTTTTTATATTTACTAAAGAGTTAGTAACAATATGAAGTGTTCTGATACACTTAGCTTTTCCCGAGGTTGACCTCTCACCTAACCATGGCACATTTATCAAACCTGAGAGATTAACATCAGTCAATATTATCAACTAAACTACTGACTTTACTTAGGTTTACACGTGTTTCTATTAATGTTCGTTTTCTGTTCCAGGGTGCCACATTGCAGTTAGTCATCACATCTCCTTAGTTTCCTCCATCTTGGACCATTTTTCTATCTTTCTTTTTCTTTCATGACCTTAAACATTTTGAAGAGTAGTGGTTAGGTATTTTGCAGAATGTCCCTCAATTTGGGTTTATCTGATATTTTCTCATAAATGCACTGGTTATGGGTTTTAGGAAAGAACGTTAGAGGTGGCATGCCCTTCTTATTATGTCATAGCAGTGGGCACCTAGCATCAGCATGGCTAATTGTGGCTGACAGACATGAGTTTGAGCAAACTTTGGGAGATAGTGAAGAATAGGAAAGCCTGGTATGCTGCAGTCCATGGGGTTGCAAAGAGTCCGACATGACCAAGTGACTGAACAACCATAAAATTACAGGTGACATGAACCTTGATCAGCTGGTTAAGGTGATATCTGTTAGCTCTCTCCACTGGAAAGTTACTATTTTTCCCTTTCTCTAATCTATTCATTAGAAGTAGTCCCTAGGTCTGACCCACACTCAAAGGGAAGGGTATTATACTCTTCCTCCTGGAGGAAGATGTATAAAAGGATTTGTTGTCATATTTTCAAACCACAGCAGTAGTTAGTAAATTTGGGAGATATAAAAGTATGAAAAGATACTCTGTTTTTTCTTAAAGTTTCACTATTTTTAGCAATTATCAATTAATCTTGCCTGCAGCAATACATATTGTGGAATTCTAATGGTGATTTTCTGTTTTCCTGATTGCTTCTATATTTATTAATTGGTATTCTTCCTTAAGGAAGCTTTACCCTTTCTCTTTATTTATTCAGTTATTTATTTATATAAGCATGGACTCATGTTTACTTTATTCTTTGAGTGATAAAGCAATGTAGTTTTATTTATTTTTTTGCCCAAATCCTATTAGTTTTGGCCACCAGGAGCCTTTATAAATTTGTTCTTAGATCCTCTGGACATGCTGTCATTAAAATATGTGTTTTTTAAACTTTCTGGCACTAAAAGATGTTCTGGGATCATCTTGGATTTTTTTTTGGTTGTTGTTTCGTGCCCTGGCCTTAGAATCATGGCAAGACCCATGAGGTGAGGAGTTGAGGCTTCCCTGCCAATAGCCATGTGAGCGAGTCATCTTGAAATTAGATTCTCCAGCCCCAGCCAAGCTTTGAGATGACTGGAGTCCTTGCTGACCTCCTATCTTCATTCGACCTACTATAACCAAATACCATAGACTGGGTGGTTCAAACAACCTTTTTTTTTTCTCACAGTTCAGGAGACTAGGAAGTCTAAGATCAGGGCACCACAGATTTGATGCTTGGCAAGGACCTTCTTTTGGTTTATGGACAGCCAGCCTCTGGTTGTGTCCTCACATGGTGCAGAGAGGGAACTCTAGTCCAGTCTTCTTATAAGGACACTAACCACAGCCTGAGGGGCTCCATCTCCACGACTTCATCTGAACCTTATTAAACATCTTAAAGGCATCATTTCCTGATATAATCTTAGTAGGGATTAGAGTTTCTACATATGAATTATGAAGGACACAAACATGCAGCTCATGATACATCCTGACCCTAAACTCATGAGAGGCTCTGAGCCACAACCACGCAATTAAGTCCTCAATTACTGACCCAAAGAAACTGTGTTTTCAGCCACTATACTTTGTGGGAATTTATGACACAGCAATAGATAAGCAGTACAGATTTTGGTACCTGGAAGTAGGGTGATTCTGTAACATCTAAAATGTGGAAGTGGCCTTGGAAGTAGACAGTGGGCAGGGGCAGGAAGGACTTTGAGAAGAGAGTTCATGAAAAGTTAAAGAGCCAGGAAGAAACTGGCTATAGAAACGCAGTGGCCTCTGATGACGCTGTGGTGAGGGCTTAAAGGAAGGTGAGGAAAACTTACTGCCAACTCGGTTTGTTACAGAATGGCAGAAAGTTTAGCAAGGTTGTCACCTGAATTAACATGAAAGTAAAGAAGGCACCTGATGAACTGGGAGGTTCACAAATAAGGAGGTGTCACACAGACAACTGAAGCTGCCTTATGGCATATTCCTGCCTCTTACACTAAAATGGAGAAGAAAACAAAAGGAGAGACTGTTAAAAACAGAGAGGAGGAAGGACTTGTTGGGTTTGAGAATTCCCTGCTCCTCCAGGTGGGAAATGGTGCTGAAATTAAGGAACAACATTAGGTAACGATCAAGCTGGGACCCTGCCAAGAACACCTGGTCTGGAGAAGAAGCCATGACCTTGTACCAGCAGCAGGAGCCAGAAGGTGTCTGTACCTGCCTTCTGCCTTCTAATCTTATCCAAATTCTTAATGTGATAGACCTAAATTCGAGTCCAGAATCTTAGCTACAGTGAAAAAAGGGAAATAAAGTTGCTGATTGGGTAACTACATGCTTTTAGCTATGTGCTAAAAGCCTAATACTGTGAAAAAAGAGGAGAACATATTTTGGGGGACAATGAATGATCTCTTTCAAGCCCCAAATTCCCTCACATTTGAAGGAAGAGTATTGAAGTAGACTATACTTTTTGAGAACTTAATAGGAAATGGGAACCCACTCCAGCATTCTTGCCTGGAGAATTCCATGGACAGAAGAGCTTGGCAGGCTATATAGTCCATGAGGTTGCGAAGAGTCGGACATGACTGAGCAGCTATCACTCACTCACAGAAAGAGATGGAAGTTCCTGTCTATGGCAGGCCAGCTACAGAAAGGAGAGCTCAGTGAGATAGCTGATTGGATTAGCATAGGGATCCACAGACTTAGGGTGACATTTTTGATTTTTCTCTTTCTTTTTCCATGGAGAATGTAGAGGTACCCATGAACAGAGTGTGAGGGGATCCCAGAGAATTGCTCCCAGAGGTTGGGGTGCTTGCAAGAGGGAGGCCATGGGCTACATTACACAGATACCAGGGTATGAAGCAGGTTAACAAAAATTGAGGTGAAATCTGTTATTAAGTCAGGGTATTGTACCATTTAGGGATTCCTATAAGGTTCACTGATGAACGCCTGGCTCTGTGTGTGGGCCTGCAGTGGGCTCCTGCCACGATGGAGAACAGGACAGCCAGGAGCTGAGGCAAGAGAGAGAGTGTCCATTGCTCCAGCTAAATGGAAAGACTTTTGATCCTATAGTGAAAGTGAACGTGAACGTCGCTCAGTCATGTCCGACTCTTTGTGACCCCATGGACTGTATAATCCATGGAATTCTCCAGGCCAGAATACTGGAGTGGGCAGCCCTTCCCTTCTCCCAACCCAGGGATCGAACCCAGGTCTCCCGCATTGCAGGCGGATTCTTTACCGGCTGAGCCACAGGAGCATTATTAGATACATGAT
This sequence comes from Giraffa tippelskirchi, assembly GCF_054371585.1. NCBI lineage: Eukaryota > Metazoa > Chordata > Mammalia > Artiodactyla > Giraffidae > Giraffa > Giraffa tippelskirchi. Next base: position 155,742,458 of record NC_137283.1, on the reverse strand, counting down.
CACTGTTATTATTATTATTTTGGTGTTCTGTTTCTCTCTACCCCCTTTCTGACCTGTTCTTCCCGACGGAGGCAGGGTGAGTGGAAGAAGAGCATGAGAAGGGCCAGGACAGAAGATGGAAGAACAGGTCATAACTTCTTCCTTGTTGCCTTGAGCCAGGAGCCCCACCTGCAGTGGCAGAAGGGAGAGGCTTTGAGTTGGATGTGATATTGAACTTTTGATTTATGCTGGAATTTATGGTTCAGAAACCAAAGGCACATGGTGAAATGTCTCCCTCTCAACTTTCCTTCATTAAGACTGATACTTTTGATACGTGAAAATGAGTTTGGAATTATGTGACTCTAATTATGAATGGAAGTAACCCTAAAGCTATGAAGTTTGTGTGAGGCATCAAATGGTGAGGAAGGGAGAATGTAGGGGTGAGGAGAGAATAAACCCATTTTCTGTTTGTGCACCCGTGGAGGTCAGCCTATGCATCTTGTGTCCTGGTCACCCTCCGGCTATTCTCCTGTCATCTGACCAGAATGGACCAAGTGAGGATCTTAATATCATTGATGATGACACCATAGTTACTTACTGCAGCCTAAGAGTGGGGCTTTGAGTTCAGATTTTAAAAAAAAATTCTTAAAAAAACCACATGACCTTGTTTTATGGTAGACCATCCTACATTTTATTATGCAGTTGTTGAAATGGATCCTGAGTTTAGGCTCTTCCAGCTTATTTAGATTTTCTGGTTGATGTTGAATGGTTTGGTTTTCCTCCCCAGCTTAATGTCCCCTGACAATCAGATAAACATACTCAGTTACTTAGGATATAGTTCAGGTGCTCAATGGAGATGCAACATAATAGTGGCTTAAATAAGATAGAAGTTTCTTTCTTTCTGAACTATCTGGGTATAAGTCTAGAGCTGTAGGCAGGCTCTGTGGATTCAGAGATCCAGCTACCTTCTATCTTATTTCTCTCCAGCCCCTAGGCCAAGTTCACTCACAACAAGTTCATATCCTAATCATTACTAAGGGCAAAAGGGAAGAGGGGGCACCTCTTCATTTTAAAGACAGAATTTCCAGAGCATATCAAATCTGTTCTTATCCTATTGGACAGAACTTAGTCACATGGTTATTTCAACTTGCCACCGAGGCTGGGAAAAGTAGTCTTTTCTTTTGTTTGTTCTATTATCTGAAAGAAAGAGAAAATAATTACTGGAAGACAGTGAGCTATCTTTGCCACATGTAATTTCAGAGTGTGCGATTCTATATACATCACTGTTATGGGCATATCTGTTGGACTTTAAAAAAAACCCATTTTTTACACCCCCACAGGCCTTTATTTTATTTTTTAATCTTTTAGTCACACTGAGCAGCATTCGAAATCTTAATTCCCTGACCAGGAATAGAACCCATGCCCCTGAATTGGCAGCATGACGTCTTAACCACTGAACCACGAGGGAAGTCTCATGCCTATGGGAGTTAATCTTCAAGTTTTTAATGCTTCCTTGATTAACATCCCCGATTCATAGATTTCAGTCAGCCACAAATCCACCTGATGCCAAGCCTCGCTCAGTCTACATTTCTCTTTCTCTGAAGGATCACATGACAGCCTTTTACAAAATATCTTACTGAAATCTAGATACAGTATGATTGTAGCCTTCTCATGATCTCCATCAACTAACCTATCAATAGAGGAAATGAGGGTAGCTCAGCATGCCTTAATCTGAGTGAACCTGGGCTTTCCTTTATGGCTCTATTTTTCTAAGAGCTCACCAGCCACCTGTTTAACAATCCTGTTCAAAACGTTGTCAAGGGAATTCAGTTCAACTGTACCCACCTGCCAGTTTTGGAATTCATGCTGTTCCCATTTTTGAAAGTCAGATGGACTATTTTGAAAGTGTCTATTTCCATCTTGCAGTTACCTGCACTATTTTCATTACTTCCTCTTAAGTTGCAGGCACTCAGTGAATCACACGCAAATTCTTTTAATACAACAGTGTATTTGTTTCCTAAGGCTGCTGTATCAACATACCACTAACTGGGTGGTTTAAACAAGAATTTATTTCCCGTGGTTCTGGAGTCCAAGATCAAGTTGTTGGCAGGTTTGAGTATTCCTGGGGCTTCTCTCCTTGGTTTGCAGATGGCTACCTTTTCACCATTTTTCCTCTGTGTGTGAGCACCCCTGGTGTCTGTCTCTTTGTGCATCCAAATCTCCTCTTGCTATAAGGACACCAGTTTGGTTAAATTAGGGTCCCACTCTAACCGTCCCATCTTCATTTACCATCCCTTCGAAGAACTATTTCCAAATACAGAGGAAATACCTCACTTCCAGAGGTATAAGGGGTTAAGAATTTCAACACAGGAATTTTGGGAGGCATGATTCAGCTTATAACATGTAGTTTATATGCATATGTGTGTATATATATATATACACAATACTACTTGTTACAAGTATATATATATATATGTCTATATATGTCTATGTATGTAACAAGTAGTATTGTGTGTATAACACTACATGCAATCTTGTCCCCAGTGGCACAGCAATAAAGAATCTGCCTGGAGTGCAAGAGGTGTGGGCTCCATCCCTGGATTGGGAAGATCCCCTGGAGGAGGGCATGGCAACACACTCCAGTATTCTTGCCTGGAAAATTCCAGGACAGAGGAGCTTGGCAGGCTGCAGTCCATGGGGTCACAAAGAGTTGGACAAGACTGAGCAACTAAACTTATGTGTGTGTGTGTGTGTGTGTGTGTGTGTATATATATATATATATATATATATATATATATATGTTCTGGGATTGAAGGAATAATTTCATTTACAGAAACCAGATACTTTCTTATTTCAGGAAATTGGGGAGAATTTGGAAGGCAATAAGATGGCATAGGACGTTGCTAACTTAGAAGTTTATCAGAAGTGTACACTTGAGGTCTTCCTTAATACCTACTGTGTTTAACAGACTGACTCATTGGAAACAACCCTGACTCATTGGAAAAGACCTCAATGCTGGGAAAGATTGAAGGCAGGAGGAGAAGGGAATGGCAGAGGATGAGATGGTTTCATGGCATCACCAACTCGATGGACATGAGTTTGAGCAAACTCCGGGAGTTGGTGATGGACAGGGATGCCTGGTGTGCTGCAGTCCATGGGGTCGCAAACAGTTGGACATGACAGAGCGACTGAACTGAACTGACTGTGTTTAACAGGACACTCCTCTCCCTCACAAGTGATTTGTGTGCCCACTAAAATTTGAGTATTACTGGACTAGGGACCCAGTAATTCTTCATATGTCCTGTACCCAAGAGGAACCTGGGCGAGATGTATACACAGAAGGGACACTGGCAAAGGAAATCAAAATATTCACATCGCTGGGCTTCGGATAAAAGAAAAAATAATGAAGAGAATGAGCTTCCCTGGTGGCTCAGATGGTAAAGAATCTGCCTGCAATGCAAGAGATGTGGGTTTGATCCCTGGGTTGTGAAGATCCCCTGGAGAAGGAAATGGCTCCTCACTCCAGTATTCTTGCCTGGAGAATCCTATGAACAGAGGAGCCTGGTGGACTCTAGTTCATGGGCTCACAAAAAGTCGAACATGACTGAGCGATAAACACAATGAAGAGAACTTCCTGAAAACTTTGCTTGGGGCACAAGGAGAGAGATATAAATTATTACATTTCCCCTATATTCAAGTATCAACCTAGATATGACTATTTTGTCAACTGTAAGTAAGACACAGATTTAAAAAAGAGTGACACAGTTGGTCTTGGGTCAGGTCACTGAGCCTGATGCATGGGTAGAATATTACACGGGACAGGGAGAGATGAGGGGCTAAAGACGATGTTACCAGGTGATGGGAAAGGGTCTGCAGAGGAAGGTAGCTGTCCTCATCCAGACCTCACTGTGCTCTCAGCTGCCATCTCTCCACGTGTCCCTTGGTGACGTTACCCATCTCAGTTTCCAGAAGAAACTCCCCTAAACTTTCAGGGCCAGGCTCTGTGGTGTCAGAATAAGAAAAGCAGCATTGCTTCTGAGGCCAGAGGGCCTGCTCTGCTGTGGTCCATTTGGGCGAACCTTCCCACTTTGTTTTAGTCCCTCCTACTTCAACATGGGGCTTCCCAGATGGCTCCAGTGGTAAAGAATCCACCTGCCAATGCAAGAGACACGGGTTTGATCCCTGGGTCAGGAAGATCCCCTGGAGAATGGAATGGCAACCCACTCCAGCATTCTTGCCTGCAGAATCCCGTGGACAGAGGAGCCTGGCGGGCTACAGTCCCTGGGGGTGCAGAGTTGGACGTGACTGAGCACAGCAGGAGCACTCCAACATAACTTCATGTGTGTCTTTCAGATTTCAGCTCTGATACTGCTTCATCCAGGAGGCTTTCATTTCCTCCTCAAGACTGAATTAGGAGCCCTACTCACATGGCACTTCCTGCACTTTGCAGTGGTGGCCGATCAATCTACTTATCTGTTTTCCCCACTATATGAAATGGGGGTTTTGTTCACCACCAGACTTCGCACGTGGCAGGGGGTCTATTTCAAAACCTACAGAAATGTTTCATTTGAATGACTGTTAAATAGGTTAGGAAATTATGTTTCTCCAGTTTTTAAAAAATATTTATTTATTTATTTGATTGTGCTGGGTCTTCATTGGGGCATGTAGGATTTTTCAGCTGTGGCATTCTCCAGTTTAAATATGCATCCATTACATGTTTTATAGAAGGTATATTTGTATTGTTATTGCACTAAAATTGAAGCTGAAACTCCAATACTTTGGCCACCTCATGCGAAGGGTTGACTCATTGGAAAAGACCCTAATGCTGGGTAGGATTGGGGGCGGGAGGAGAAGGGGACGACAGAGGATGAGATGGTTGGATGGCATCACCGACTCGATGGACATGGGTTTGGGTAGACTCCGGGAGTTGGTGATAGACAGAGAGGCCTGGTGTGCTGCAATTCATGGGGTCGCAAAGAGTCGGACACGACTGAGCGACTGAACTGAACTGAACTGCACTAAAATTGCATAATCATGGGAACAGCCCAGATTATTCCTTTTCAAAAGGTTTAATTCATAGTCTGAGTTTTAAAAACCAGTTTCTTCTTCAACCATTTAAAAAAGTTATCTTACCCTTTAAGGGGCAGATTAAACGTGATTTTTTTTGGGAAACGTTTTTTAGTAGCAAACTACTTAGAGCTGTTTTTTATCATAGAGAAGGTCAACAAGCTGAGAACACTTGTCACTTTGTAAAGGAAAATAAATGTGTAGCTCAAATGTAAATTTGACAATTATTTTACATAATTTGCCACAAACTAAACCGTGAACCTTTTTGTAGATCAACAGATTTTCATCTCTCTTGCCTATTTTACTATGAAATATTGTGAATTTTGTACTGTATTTTAAAGGTCCTCTTTTTCAAAATCAACCACATGGACAACAATCTGTAGCCTTTTATGTATTTCTGGTACAGCGCCTTTGTTGCCATGATCTTCCTGTAAGCGATCTGGTGAATGTATTTGAAGTATGGTGTTATCTCTGTAAACTTAATCTGGAGCATTTTCAAGGGTCTGTTCATAGTGGCTGAGAGGAGTTCTGTGTTGGGGTACTGCCACTTCCCTTGAGGTACTCACTCCGCTGTAGGTGACCCCTATTTACTGACACAAGCCCCTTGGAAGGATGCAGTGTCTGCCTGCATATTAAATATTGGTCAAGATTAATATTTATTCCAGTTTTAGTTAAAAGGTCTATAGAAGTTTTAAAATGCTTGCTTTCATCCACTGGTGGATTGACCCCACCATAATTTATTGAACTCCTAAATAAGCTTCAGATTATTACTTGTCCTTCACTACTATCGCTATTATGTGTAATTCTGCCACTGCATTTATTAATACTATCAAGCTTACTTAGTTATTCAAACTTTAAAATAAGCCTTGGCATATCATAGGCAAGCTTCATCTCTCTTTTATTTTATTGGAGCTATCTTGATAATTCTTGAATTTATAATCTTCCATATGAATTTTAGATTCAAATTCACCAAATGCAATCAATTTTTGGTGAAATTTTTGTGTTGAATTTTAGACTAATTTAGAGAGACTTCACATTTTTATCATGTTGACCATTTTCATCTATGAGTACAGAATATCTCCCATTTATTTAGTCCTTAAATCCTTCTATAATATTTCAGAATTTTATCTCTAATGATTTTCTGCATTTTTCTTGCATATATTATAATGTGTATGTGATATTTTATATTTTGGTGCTAAAGCAAGTGGGATCTTTTCACCAAGTACATGAGTGGAAATACACAACCAATTATGTGTCCCATACTCCCTGCTATTTGTCTTTCCTGAGCTAGTTGGATGTACACAACCTTATGCTGTTGGACATTGGTAAAGTCTTGAAAGTGAAAGTGTTAGTCACTCAGTTGTGTCTGACTCTTTGTGGCCCATGGACTGTAGCCCGCCCACTATAGACCCCGTGGACAGGGGTCAGGCTTCTCTGTCCATGGGACTCTCCAGGCAAGAATACTGCTGTGGGTTTCCTTGTCCTTCTCCAGGGGAATCGTGCTTGTCTTTCCTGAGCCAGCTGGACGTGCACAACCGTATGCTGTTGGACGCTGGTAAAGTCTTGGGCTCTGTTTAAATCTCTGCTGAGAGATACCCTGCTGGGCGCCAGTCCTTTGGTGATAATGAGTGAAGAGCTGGTTGAGGTCCCAGTCAGTGGACTGGAGGATGGAGCACATGAACCATTTCAGAGCACAGAGCAAATGTATGAAGAGGCAGAGATCCTGAGGGAAAAGAGACAGAGATGGATCCTGGAGACTAATAACAATTAAACAAACATTGAAAGAAAGCATTCACAAAGTAAAGGGAGACTTAATCCTGAGGTAGAAAAGTCTCATGGAATTTCAAAGAGGACTGAGGAGTAGAGACAGACATCCAAGTGTGTCCTGGCAAAATTCATAAAACTGAATGATAAAGAATAAAAGCCTGTAGGCTTTCAGATAGACAGAACAAGTTTTTATAGAATAGATTTTTTTAAAAATTATTATATTAAGACAATATTTTATTCTGTTACAGAAAAATATTGATTTTATGGTCTTAAATTCAGAAATCTCTGTGAATTGTCTTATTTGGTTTTAATGATGTTTTTGCAAACTTTCTTAGATTTTTTTATGTAGATAATCGTAGTATCTATACCTAATAACATGTTGGTTTTTCTTTTCCAGTTCTTATGTATTCATTTGTTTATTATTGTCTTGCTAGGACTTCTAGTATCATGCAATCTAAAATTGGTGTTTGCAAATGACTCCACTATCTGTGTCTTATCTTGTAGATTTTTGGTGGAAATTCTTATTGAGACTTAACAAAAGCTACCTTCATTTTTTGTATATAGAGCCTTATGATTGGTGAGCTATTGATTTGATTAAATTCTATTTTTCATTTATTTAGATGGTGAAATCATTTTTCTCCTTTGGCTTTTTATTATACTGTACTGATTTTTAAAAGATGTTACATTAGTGCATTGTATTTACTAATATTTTATTTAACAATTTTTTGAATCTGCCTTTATGATATTAACTATACTTCCCTGGTAGCTCAGTGGTAAAGAACCCACCTGCCATTGCAGGAGATGTGAGTTCAATTCCTGGGTTGGAAAGATCCCCTGGATGAGGAAATGGCAACCCACTCCAGTATTCTTGCCTGGGAAATCCCATGGAGAGGATCCTGGTGGGCTGTAGTCCATGGAGTTGCAAAAGAGTCAGACACGACTTTAGCGACTAAACAAATACTTTTGCTTCCTTGAACTCTTGTTGTTCAGTCACTAAGTCATATCCAACTCTTTGCCACCTCATGAACTACAGCACACCAGGCTTCCCTGTCCTTCACTATTTCCTGGAGTGTGCTCAAACTCATATCCATTGAGTCGATGATGCCATCCAGCCATCTCTTCCTTTGTCACCCCCTTCTCCTCCTTCCCTCAATCTTTCCCAGCATCAAGGTCTTTCCCATTGAGTCAGCTCTTTGCATCAGGTGACCAAAGGATTGGAGCTTCCACTTCAGCATCAGTCCTTCCAATGAATATTCAGGACTGATTTCCTTGAATTGTATGTATCATCTTTTGATATCTAGGGGGATCTCTCCCTTTTCCTATTCTTTAAAATTGTTATATATTATGTAAAATTTGTTCATTGAAGATCTGTTAGCTGATCTGAGTTTAGTATCTATTCTTGGTAGAAGATAGTAAAAGTAAACTTATACAAAATTATGGCTTATATACTGTTAAGGTTATAAAGTAACTTCTAGTAATTTGCATTTTTCCCTAGAAAATTGTACATTTTGACCATGTTTTCAAATATATTAGCATGAACTTTTTCAGCATACTCTGTTAAGCTTTAAAAATATCATATGTGTTCAGAGTTATTTCCCTTTCTTTTTTCCAAAAATTGTTATTTGTATTTTCTCTTCTTTTTCTTGATCAGTATTGCCAAACTTTAAAAAAAAAAAGTTATGTAATCAGTTTAAAAAATTTGTCTTACAAATGGTCTCTACATTTTTGAATTAATCTTATTCATTTGGCTCATATCTATTAGTTCCTTTTTATCTTTGAATTTATTGATTTTCCCCTCAGATTCATAGGCTGCCTACTTAATTCATTTATTTTCAGTATTCCTTTAAAAAGCTATTTAGGCCATACACTCTCTAATTATGTCACATTTGGCTCTATTTCATGAGTTTTGGCATATAGTAGTTTTAATGCTCTTTTGTTTCAAATATGTTCTTATTTTTACTATGACGTTTTCTTTAACCTATGAATTATTCCATAATACGTGGGGAACAGATCAAGCTGGACCAGACACATATGATATTCATCATCTCTTTATTGCTTGACTTAACAGTTAAATTACATTGTCATAGGAGAATGTGTTCTCAGCAGTCTCAGTTCTTTAAAATTAATCACAATATCCTTCATGATCTAGTAGGCAAAACAGTTTTAACAAATATTTTATGTTTGTTCTTATAGTAAGCTTATTAATATTTCATTGAAATATTTAGTCTCAATAATATTTCTGAAATAGATCTTTCTGTTTGATAGAGGCATATCAATTTTACATTGTAATCCTGTCATTTTTGGCTTAACATATTTTGAAACTACTCAGTGAGTGCATGTAACTTTGTGATTTTTTTCATACTTTACTGCTAGAAAAATTTTCTTTGTTATTACAGTGTAGCTTTTTATATCTGTTAACTATTTCACCTTAAATTCTATTTTGTTGGATAATAATATGCTATATTATAGTGCTTTTCATATTTGCCTGGAATATGTTTTTGTGTCTTTACTTTCAATATTTTCTTGAGATTTGTTTTCAGTTCAGTTCAGTTGCTCAGTCATGTCCCCATGGACTGCAACATGCCAGGCTTCCTTGTCCATCACCAACTCCTGGAGCTTGTTTAAACTCATGTCCATCGAGCTGGTGAGGCCATTCAACCATCTCATCCTCTGTCATCCCCTTCTCTTCCTGCCTTCAATCTTTTCTAGCATCAAGGTCTTTTCCAATGATTCAGTTCTTCACATCAGGTGGCCAAAGTATTGGAGCTTCAGCTTTAGCATCAGTCCTTCCAATGAATATTCAGGACTGATTTCCTTTAAAACTGACTGGTTTGATGTCCTTGAAGTCCAAGGAGATTTTAGTATCTCATGAAAACACCACATAGCTGAATAAAATTCATCTGACAGGCTCCTTTTTTCAAATAGATGAGTTTAATTTGTTTATGTTTTTTAATGATTACTGATGTGATTGTACTTTTTTCCAGTATCTAATTTTGTCTGTCTGGTTTACTATCCTTTCTTTTTTCTTCTGGGTTGATAGAATTTCCTTCATGTTGGTTATTTTTATTTTTCCCTGTGCTGGATTGGAAGTTATAAATTTCATCTCTAATATTTTTGGTAACTTGAAATTTAAAAATATATAATCAGCCAAATTTTGTAAACAAATTGAGACTTGCTCATTATTTTTTTGTTCTCCGAAGGGATAAAAAGTTTTCACATACATTAAACTCACTTTTAATTTCTCCAATTTTACATTATTGCTCTCTAGAATGTTAGTTTCACTATTCTTTTTTAAAAAGAACCTCATTCATTCCTATGTAGTTTACTTTTCTTCTCATTGAAATTTTCCCCTTAATAGTTCTTTTAAAGAGCTTATTAACTTTCATTATCACTGTGAGTCTGAAAATATCTTTACTTTACCTTGGTCAAGGATGGTCTATGAACTAAGTGTAACTTCTAAGTTGGCAGTTATTTATCCTGAACATTTTTAAGCTATTGCTCCAGTGTTATCTGGACTTTCTTGTTTTTCAGGAAAGTCTGCAACTTTGCTATAGTCTTGCCATTCTTTTCTAGCATTTTCTTTTTTTAAGTGAGCATTGTGTCAAAGATTTATTTAACTCATGAATGAGGAAACCAACAGGGTGGTGAGCCAGCTCTGCAAACTGTACACAAGGCAAAGGCATTTACAGTAACTCAAAGGAAGGATGCTCTATTACACACAAAACTGATTAACGCACAAGATGGTCAAGGCCACAATGATGGCAATGCCACTCTCACCTTTGAGATGAAATCCTCTCTCCCAAACAGAAACCATTTGTTCGTCCACAGGAAAAAAATTCATCTACATTGCCATAGGACAAAAATCATTTGAATAATTATTACTTTTGTAGACATTGAAGACTATCCTTATAGATTTGTAAAATACCCTAATTAATAGTAAATGATTAAAGTACATACTCCTAGAGGATCAGATAATGCTCTAGGTATGATTTTGAAACACGAGACCATCTTTTTATCTATTTCCAAGTTTGAGATAATTTTTCTTAATAGTCCCTTTTTGTGTTCACAAACTACCTCCAGAGGAGTATTCCTGGTTCAAATAAGGGTGATCTCACGGCGTTTTGGCCTGCTCTCATGGGTACAGCATTCAATGTTAATCAGCAAGCATACACTGTGGTATGATCTTCACATCTGGAGTCATATGGCATTAAGCAACTATAAAAAAACATACAAACAGCTATATCCAAGATTTTGTAAGAAATCTAGGGTTGGATTTTTTTCTAATAGTCTCTATTCTCCAGAGATTAAATAAAACATTGATTGCATTTGTTCTACTTTGAGGCTTTGAAGCCAAACCCAGGAAATTCATCTCCACCAGCTTTTGCCTGGCCTGGAGTATCTGCAGAGTTGTGTGAACTTCTCTCTCTGTAATGTCCCTCAATCTTCTAAGCTTCCTGGCCTGCCAGGGGGCAACCTGCATTACTACCTGTATATCCGGGACTCTGCGAGACATGAGAACAGTTGCTGGAAGAATACTGAAGGAGTTGATTCCACCCACGAAGTATTACCCTTCATTCTTAACAGTGGGCTTTTCATATCTGATTACATGAGATTTATTCTGATACATGACACTCCATGTATAGCCTTTATTATGCATTCAGTTTGTACAGTTACATTCTGATTAGTTTTAATAAACATGTGCAACTAACTACATTGCCATTAAAAGTAAAGGAACTCAATGAAAATATTTTTTTCTGAATTTTGAAGAATCAGAGAGAACATAATGCAAGCACATAGTTATTAAGTTGAAGTCAGACAGAGGTCAAGAATTGACCCAGCAATTCCTCTCCTAAATCAATCCTCCCCAAAATTTGCAAATGGAGACTCAAATAGGTACTTGAGGGCAAATGCCCATTCCAGCATTATTCATAATAGTCAAAAGATGGGAACAATCTAAGTGTCTATAAACAGATGATCAGATATACAAAACATGTATACAAACAAGGAAATATTATTTGGCCACAAAAAGTGAAGTTCTGATAGATGCCACAAAATGGATGAACCTTGAAAACACTATGCTAAGTGAAAGAAGCCAGACATAAAATATTATATGATTCTACTTATATTGAATATCTGGAGCAGACAAATCCATATAGACAGAAAATAAATTAGAGGTTACCAGGGACTGAGGACAAAGTGGGAAGGATGAAAAGTTATTACTTAATTGTTACAGAGTTTCTGTTTGGGGTAATGAAAAAGTTCTGGCAATAGATACAATGATGTTTACTCAGAATCCTGAATGTAATTAATGCCACTGAACTGTACACTTAAAAATAGTTATGCACATTTTACCACAATTAAAAAAGAAATCAATTGATGTAAAAGAAAAAGGGCTTTCTCATAGAGCCATCAGAAAACAATAATAAAAGCTCTACAAACATTCCAAAATAAATAATCACAAAGTGAATGAACTGAGTTCATTCAGTTATTCTTAACTGAGTTTTGGCTTTCATGGTACCAAATTCAAGAGAATCCTGGAAACTCTGAGTACCTCTGACAATTTTCTAAGAGATACCAGCTCCTAAGTCATTCCTTGAAATAGCAATTGTTAAAAATACCAGGCAGAGTCCTTTTCATGAGGCTCTGAGGCCGTTCTTCCTTATTGCAGACCAAATTTCTGGCCAGTGGCTTAAAGGAGAACCTTCAGGGAAACATGAGAGGAAAGCAGACGCCATCTGTTGATGACGGAGCAGCTGACAATATCAGAATGAGGAGTAAAATCTTTGCTAGGATATGACACATACCTTTTTTGTGAGGTTTTCATCAGTGTTTCCTTGTAGCATAAGACACTATATTATACATGTACTGATAAAATTGAGAAAAAGACATTCCTGAAGCTTTGAGCAGATAAAATTCTGGTGACATTCTCCCAATGCTTACTGCATGTTTATTTGATTATTTGCTGCTGTTGCTTATGTATAAAATCAGCAGATACAGCAAATAAATCCTTGCAACTCTACTCTGTGCCCACTGTTTACTTTATCTTGCAATGCTCACTGCACTAACAAAGGTACTTGTGGTTTTAATTTGTACTGCTAGCCACAAATTAGTTTTCTCTTTATTGTACTTACTGAGTTATCAAAATTTTAAAAATCAGTGATGTCAATAATTTCTATACTAGAGATTGGCATTTGTCTCTTTTCTGTTGATTAGTGGTGCAGACCGTTATAACCTGTATTAAAAATATAAGATTAGAAATATTTCCATACACCCCTCTCAAATTTACACTACCCATAAAGTTGGTCCATGAATTAGAAGTGATTAAAGTGAGTTATGGGCTTCCCTTGTGGCTCAGCTGGTAAAGAATCCACCTGCAATGCGGGAGACCTGGGTTTGAACCCTGGGTTGGGAAGATCCCCTGGAGAAGGGAAAGGCTACCCACTCCAGTATTCTGGCCTGGAGAATTCCATGGACTGTAGAGTCCATGGGATCGCAAGGAGTCGGACATGACTGAGCGCCTTTCACTTTCACTTTCAAAGTGAGTTATGCAGGTATCTTAAATTTTTTTTTGAAATATAGTTGATTTACAATATAATATTAGCTTCAGGTGAAGTACATAGTGATGTGATACTTTTATAGATTGTACTCCATTTACAGTTATTACAAAATGATGGCTATATTTTCTTGTGCTGTACAATGTTCCCTTATTGCTTATTTATTTTATACAACAGTAGTTTGTACCTTTTAATCGCCTATTCTCCTCCCCTACTTCCCTCTCCCCACTGGTAACCACTAGTTTGTTCTCTATATCTGCCAATCTGCTTCTATTGTTTTATATATGTTGGTTTTTGTTTTGGATTCCACATAGAAGTGATAACCTAGAATATTTGGTTTTCTCTATGCAGGTATTTTATGCTCTGTTTTCTACTAAAGAACTTCATTCCACAGCATCTGACTCTGACAGCTGACTCAATGCACACATACGCAAAACACAGTTTTCTGTGAGACAACTTCTGGGAGAGAAAAATAAGTTGTTTCATTAAAGACTGATTGACTCTCTTCCCAAGTTATGAGCTTATTTATTCATCTAGATGAGTTTAATAACAAATACAGTTGTGAAGATAAGAAAGATAACACAAGTAATCACTCTTTAGAAAGCCAGATATTAGATGACAACCCACCACAGGGAAATTTCTTTCTACGTGTGTTTCAGCTTCTGTATTTTTAAAAATTCTATTGTTTTTAATACAGACTTGTTTTGGTTTTGGCCGCGGGGCCTTAGTTCCCCGACCAGGGACTAAACCCTGTAACCCTCTGCAGTGGAAGCACAGTCTTAACCACTGGACCACCTGGGAAGTCCCTCAGCTTCTGATAATGTCTTGCCTGGACTCCTTCTATCTGGTTCCTTCCTCTCTGCAAATTAGGGCTGGTTGCTGGTGGGAAACTGGACAGGTTTGGGTGGAAGAAGATGATTAGAGGTGAATACCAGCATCAAAGAGGCCTGGGGCTTCAGGATGGATCCAGGTAGGGAAATGTTCTAGCAGGTGGTGACATTGGGCCTCTGCTAATAGACAGAGGCTTGTTCAGCCAGGAGGCTGGTGGAAGAAGAGTGGATGTGGGCATGGAGAGGTGAGGTCAGGAGGAGGCTTTGGGAAAGCAAGGTACTATTGTGTTAAGCTAGGGAGGCCCAGGGAAGGAAACCAAAGCAGGAGTCGTAGGGTGCTCATTAGCAGCTTTGGGCTTCCCAGGTGGCTCAGTGGCAAAGAATCTGCCTGCCAAACCAGGAGACACAAGAGACGTGGGTTCGATTCCTGGGTTGGGAAGATCCTCTGGAATAGGAAATGGCAGCCCATTCCAGTACTTTTGCCTGGAGAATTCCATGGACCGAGGAAGCTAGAGGGCTACAGTCCATGGGGTCGCAAAGAGTCGGACGTGACTGTGCTCACACACAACATAACATAAGCAACTTCTAACTATTTCAAAATTATTTGTTTGAAGTCTGTTCACTGCTAGAAAGTATGGACAGTGTTCTGGTTCACTGGCAAGATCCTCATGCTTGGCAGAATTTCTGGCACATGCGTGTATGCTAAGTTGCTTCAGTTGTGTCCCACTCTGTGTGACCCTATAGACCGTAGCCTGCCAGGCTCCTCTGTCCAAGAGACTCTCCAGGCAAGAATCCTGGAGTAGGTTGCCATGCCCTCCTCCAGGGAATCTTTCAGACTCAGTGATGGAACCTACTTCTCTTAGGTCTCCTGGATTGGCGGGCAGATTCCTTACCCCTAGCGCCACCTGGGAAGCCCACTTCTGGCACATAGTTGGTGCCAATACATTTTGTTGACTTAATGGATGGAAGAAAGCGAAATTTGGGGGAACTGATTTTCTAGAATTTTAGAAGTCAGGGGGCTTGGTTCCAAAGAAAGCATTAAGAGCCTGGGTAATGAACGCTGACACAAGGCCCTTTTGACCCAAATTAGTCCTGGATCCTGCTTGTAGCATTCAAATAGTGCCTCTGGTGATATCTGTAGGGACCAGGGAAATATGCCTCTTCCTACACAACCCCCTCAGAAGATGAACGAAACCATTCCCTAAATTTCATGTTTTTCTTCTTTCTTTATGTAATGGCTCCTGCCTTCTGGGCTTATGCTCGTCTGATCTGTGTATAGTAGGAAGCAGAGGTACCCACACAGAGCATGGATCCAGGAAGGGTGTGGTAGATGCAAAGGATAACAACGAGTCAGAGGCTAGGTAAACAGCTTAAATCATGAATAAATAATTGTGTGCCATCAAAGAAGTGTGAATTCAAACAGAAATGTGCTCTTATTTTCATCTCTTCACATGGTCTTCATATGGGCCAGATGACTTGCTTTCACACTGCTGGGAGGTTTTTTCTGTGTGTGTGGTTAGAGTGAAATCTAGATCTTAAAATTGTTGGCAATGGAAAAAAAAATGCTGTTTGGTGAGTCTTCATAAGTCTCTGCACTTGAGTTGGCAGCTGGAATTAGTCTACCTGACTCTCCATTTGTCTTTCCAGTGATGGAAGGAATCACTTTTTATGCTGAAACAGGTATGTATTAGGAATCCCGGCCTTGGAAACAGCACCAAAATCTGAATGAAGTTGTTTCAGATATTGGTATATTAAGTTATATTCAAATGTCTTATTGGAGGGGAAATTGGATCTCTGTAAAGATTTTTGTAATAATATTTTCCTTTGGCTGAGGACAAGAAGGAGCAGTTGGATTTGGACTGAAAGCCATCACCTTGGTCTTGGATTTCCCAGCCTCCAGTGCTCTGAGGAATAAGTTTCTTTTGTTTATAAGTACCCAGTTTGTGGTATTTTTGTTATAACAGGCTAAATGGATTAAGACAAGGAACAAAGAATTTTAAAGGACTAATTAAAAAAATTTTTTCCATCTATACTCTGTTCTTCTTTTACTAACTCAGCTTCTAATAAGTTAGTGTATACGATATTCTTTCCAGCTCTGCTTTAGGGAATTAAGTGTCAAACCTGTAACCACACTTGGAATGATGTAGATTTGGATAAGGCATAGCTTTAAGGGAAAGAAAGTACTTGATGGCAACAATGACATGCAGAGAAGCCCAGAGCAGGAGTTTGGAATGAGAGGAACAGCCAACTACTGGAATGGATTTGTGGATCCTGTAAGAGAACACTGAAAAATCTCAGAAACAATAAGGGAAGTGAGCTCAACAGGAGGCATAAACTGTGTGTTGTCACACAGAAAGGGGCTGAGACTTTTATGACTATCCTTCATTAAAAGGAAGGATAGATTTTTAAAATGGTTATATTCAATGTACATGAATTATTGATTGAAATATATATTCACATAATCTTTTGGGGCAACTGGTTCCAAATAGGAAAAGGAGTACGTCAAGGCTGTATATTGTCACCCTGCTTATTTAACTTATATGCAGAGGACATCATGAGAAACGCTGGGCTGGAGGAAGCACAAGCTGGAATCAAGATTGCCGGGAGAAATATCAATAACCTCAGATATGCAGATGGCACCACCCTTATGGCAGAAAGTGAAGAAGAACTAAAGAGCCTCTTGATGAAAGTGAAAGAGGAGAGTGAAAAAGTTGGTTTAAAGCTCAACATTCAGAAAACTAAGATCATGGCATCCGGTCCCATCATTTCATGGCAGACAGATGGGGAAAAAGTGGAAACAGTGGCTGACTTTATTTTTCTGGGCTCCAAGATCACTGCAGATGGTGATTGCAGCCATGACATTAAAAGATGCTTACTCCTGGAAAGGAAAGTTATGACCAACCTAGACAGCATATTAAAAAGCAGAGACATTACTTTGCCAACAAAGGTCCGTCTAGTCAAGGCTATGGTTTTTCCAGTAGTCATGTATGGATGTGAGAGTTGGACCATAAAGAAAGCTGAGCACCGGAGAATTTATGCTTTTTCACTGTGGTGTTGGAGAAGACTCTTGAGAGTCCCTTGGACTGCAAAGAGGTCCAACCAGTCCATCCTAGAAGAGAACAGTCCTGGGTGTTCATTGGAAGGACTGATGTTGAAGCTGAAACTCCAATACTTTGGCCACCTGATGCAAAGAGCTGACTCATTGGAAAGACCCTGATGCTGGGAAAGATTGAGGGCAGGAGGAGAAGGGGACAACAGAGGATGAGATGGCTGGATGGCATTACCCACTCGATGGACATGGGTTTGCGTGGACTCAGGGAGTTGGTGATGGACAGGGAGGCCTGGCGTGCTGTGGTTCATGGGGTCGCAAAGAGTGGACACGACTGAGCAACTGAACTGAACTTTGGGGCAACTATTAAGAAATATGTACCATGCTCATATATTTTAGTGCCAGAATCATATATTTTATCAGTGGTTATCTTTAAAGGCAGTGATAAAAGTGATTTATTTTTTACTTTTATATTTTGTCTTTTTCAATGATGGACGCATTGCACCTGGACACAATACAGTTCATTCTTGAAAAAAAGAAAAAAAAAAGATAAATTTAAAATTCCCAGCACCACACCTAGTGGACTGTCCAAAATCCAAACTTTAATAAAGTGGTAAGATTTTGATTGTTAAGCTTTGGTCACACAATGTATTATGTAGTTTATCCTGTCCACACTGCTTACCTAACCAACTGATAATGAGCATCAATAAAGGAATGAAAGAACAAGTATTCTGAAATTTTCAGCTATATTCTAATAAAATTTGGCTTTTTAATTGTCTTCATCTCTTTCCTCTCATGTGAGTTCTTTTCTGATTCTTTTCACAATTCAGTTCTTATTCCATGTCACCATTGCCCAGATAGCATGTCCTTTCCCAGGAATCAGCATTTACTCCTTACTCTTGGAGGGGCGCGTGTAGTAGGTTTTCACGTCTGTGCATTTATTTCCTGGACAGTTCATTTATTATCTAAACTATTAAATTGCACTAAGTATGGTATTTTTCATGTCCCCTGCCCACTTAACATAGAAGACTTTCCTGATCAACACATGCTTCTAATTTTTAGCGTGGTCGTGTATTGGCTGTACCATGTGTATCTCCTTTTGATTTTCATGTTTTTGCTCTTACAAATAATGCCATCTTTCTCTATATTTAACAAAGGGTTTTTTAAAAAATTTTTCTTCTTCTTTTTATCTATTTGAGTTTCTTATTCTGAGAATTGACTGCTTTTCCATTGGGAGGCTTATTTTGCTTCTTTCTTTTCTTTCTGAGGTATAGTTGACTTAAAACATCATAATAGTTTCAGGTGTACAGTGTAGGGTTTTGATGTTTTCTACAGATGATGCTACAAATAAAATATTATAAAATATTGGCTACATTACCTGTACTGTATCTTATTTATTTTATATCTAGTAGTTTGTATCTCTTCGGCTTTCCTGGTGGCCCAGATGGTAAAGAATCTGCCTGCAAAGCAGGAGACCTGGGTTCGATCCCTGAGTAGGAAAGAGCTCCTGGAAAAGGAAATGGCAATCCACTCCAGTATTCTTGCCTGGAAAATCCCATGGACAGAGGAGTCCATGAGGTTGCCAAATAGTCAGGATAATTCCTTTCACCTATGTTACTCTTTCCCCCAGCCCTCTTCCACTGATAATCACTAGTTTCTGCTCTGTATCTGTGAGTCTATTTATGTTTTATTTTTTAGATTCTATAGAAAAATGAAATACACAGTATTTATTTTCTCCAACTTACTTAACTAAGTGTAATACTCTCCAGGTCCATCCATGTTGTTGCAAATGGAAAAATTTCATTTTTTTATGATTCCATTGTATATATGTGTAACACAATTTCTTTCTCCATTCACCTGTTCGTGGGCAGTGGGTTGCTTCCGTGTTTGGCTATTGTAAATATTCCTGCTATGAACATTGGGGTGCATGTGTCTTTTTGAATTAGATTGAGTGTGGGTCTGCTTCTGGAATCTCTATTCTGTGTGTTGATTTATTTCCCTATCCCTTATGATACTGCAGCATTTACTTATTAGCTTTAGTAGTTTTGATACCATTGCAAAGGGACTTGTTAATAAAATTTTACCTACAAAATTCTGCTACTAGTATATAGAATGATAATTGGTAATTTTGTATTTTACTTCATAAATATACTTTTAGTTCTAGTATTTAGTTGTAAATTTCTCTCTTTTTTTTTATGAAGACACGTCATCTGCAAACATGAAGTTTAGCTTCTTCCTCTCAAATCTCTTGTCAGTCAGCACTGCTTAAGGTCTGCAGTACACTGTTGAATAGAATTGTGACTTTCTGGCCTTTTTGTTTATCTCAAGAAGAAATTTTTCTATCTTCACTATTAAATATGATGTTAACAGCCAGTTGTTGTTTTTTTTCAAAATGCTCCTTTTCATGTTGAGGAAGTTCTCTTCTATTTCCAGTTTCTTAAGAGTACTTATGATAAATTGATGATGAATTTTGTCAGATGCCTTTTCCTCATCAATTGCGATGCTCATGTGGTTGTTTATTACTCTATTAAACCTGTGGCTTACATTGATTGAAATTTGAATGTTAAAATGACCTTGCATTGCTGAGATAAACTGTTCTTGGTTTTGGTGTATCATCCTTTCTCTGTGTTGTTGGATTCAACTTGTTAATATTTTTTATGAGGACTTTGGGTGTATGTTTATGAGAAAAATTGGACTGTAGTTATTTTATAATCTTTCTAATCTTATAATTTCATCATCATGTCTCTGTATTAGATTTATGATGGTCTTATTAAATGAATGAGAAATGTTCCCTCCTTTTCCATCTTCTTAAAGACTTTATGTGAATTTAGCATTATTTTTTCCTTAACATTTGAATTCACAAGTGAAAACAATTAGTCCTGGAGTTTTCTCTGTATAAAGATTTTAATAAAAAATTGAAATTCTTAAATAAGTAGAGTGGATTTAGATTTTCTGGTTCATTTGTTTTAATTTACACATGCCACTTGCAAAGAATTTGTTCACTTCAGCTATGTTGTCAAATTTATTGACATAAAGTTGTTCGCAATACTCCCTTGGTAGTTTTTTGATGCCTGTGGAATATGAAGAAATATCTCCTTTACCATTCTTAATTTTAATAATTTGTGTATTGTCTTCTTTATTTAAAAATTCATCAGTCTTGCTCAGGTTATCATGTTACTAATCTCATCAAAGAACCAACTTCTGACTTAATTTTCTCTATTGTATGCTTTTGATTTTATGATTTATGCTCTTATATTTCTTAATCATTCTTGCTAGAGTTTAGCAACTTTATCATTTCAAAGAACGAATTTCTGGATTTGTTAAATTTCTCTCCTATTTGTTCTCTATTTCACTGACATGCACTCTTATTTTTATTAAGAGTGCACTCTTCAATCAACTTTGGGTTTAAGTAGTCTTCTAACTTTTTATAATAGAAAGTAATTTTTCTTTTTCTTTTTAAAAATAAAGCTTAAAATTTCTTGCTAATCACTGCTTTAGTTATATCACAAATGTTGATATGTTATATTTTCTTATATTTCATTTAAAATGTTTTCTAATTTCTGTCATAACTTTTTTGATTCATTGATCATTTAGAAGCATGTTATTTGACTATCAAATAATTAAGTCTTTTGTAAGTATCTTATTTATTTCTAAAATTCAATTTTATTTTGATCAGAGAACATAATGTGTGATATTTCAATCTTTGAAATGTATCAAAACTTACGTTATTACCTAATTGTATGTTCCCTGTGCACTTAAAAAAAAACAGTGCTTTTTATAACAGTTGAGCACATTTTTTAATCCATATCTATTAGGTCACTAGTGGCTTGTAGCATTGTTTAGATCATCCATATCTTTACTGGATTTTTCCTAGTTGTTCTATCGATTACTGAGAAACGTGCTGTTAAAAATCTCCCATGATTTGTAGGTATTTATTTATTGTCCCTTTAGTTCTTTTTAAGTTTTTTTCCATGTATCTTGAAACTCCACTATTAGGTTCATGCATGTCCATGACTGCCATTTCTTATAATTGATCCTTATATTATTAAGAAATGTCTTTTTTAAAAAATGCCAATAACTCTCCTTGTCTTGATTTCTATTGTATTTGATATTAATGTACCCACTCCCATTCTCTTTTACTTACTCTTTGGTTGCTCTATCCACTTCCATTAACATTTTTTCAACCTATGTCTCTTTTCATTAAATGAGCATGTCTTGTAAACAACACTTAGTTGTGAATAGCTTTTGCTGTTTGCTGGTTTTTTCCTATTTGTCCTGTCAGTT
Source organism: Giraffa tippelskirchi (assembly GCF_054371585.1). Classification (NCBI taxonomy): domain Eukaryota; kingdom Metazoa; phylum Chordata; class Mammalia; order Artiodactyla; family Giraffidae; genus Giraffa; species Giraffa tippelskirchi. The sequence continues at coordinate 155,720,928 of NC_137283.1, read as the reverse complement.
TCTTTGTTCATTCATCCTTGTTGCCCTCTTTTGTAATTATCGAACAATTCATTATTTCATTTTATTCCTCTATTGGGTTTTTAGGTATACTTCTTTATTTTTTTAGTGGCTGTTCTAAGAGTTATAGTGTGCATATGTAGTTTATAGTGTCTTTTTTTGGGTAAACACTTGGTCGTTTTCAGAAGGTATAGCCTTACAATAGTACTGTTCTATTTATTCTTCGTACTCTGTGTTATCATTATACATATTACTTTTCAGTTCAGTTCAGTCGCTCAGTCGTGTCCGACCCTTTGCGATCCCATGAACCGCAGCACGCCAGGCCTCCCTGCCCATCACCAACCCCCTGAGTCCACCCAAACCCATGTCCATCGAGTCGGTGATGCCATCCAGCCATCTCATCCTCTGTCGTCCCCTTCTCCTCCTGACCCCAATCTTTCCCGGCATCAGGGTCTTTTTCAATGAGTCAGCTCTTCGCATCAGGTGGCCAAAGTGTTGGAGTTGCAGCTGCAACATCAGTCCTTCCAATGAACACCCAGGACTGATCTCCTTTAGGATGGACTGGTTGGATCTCTTTGCAGTCCAAGGGACTCTCAAGAGTCTTCTCCAACACCACAGTGAAAAAGCATCAATTCTTTGCCGCTCAGCTTTCTTTATAGTCCAACTCTCACATCCATACATGACTACTGGAAAAACCATAGCCTTGACTAGACGGACCTTTGTTGACAAAGTAATGTCTCTTGTTTTTAATATGCTGTCTAGGTTGGTCATAACTTTCCTTCCAAGGCGTAAGCGTCTTTTAATTTCATGGCTGCAATCACCATCTGCAGTGATCTTGGAGCCCGGAAAAATAAAGTCAGCCACTGTTTCCATTGTTTTCCCATCTATCTGCCATGAAGTGATGGGACTGGATGCCATGATCTTAGTTTTCTGAATGTTGAGCTTTAAACCAACTTTTTCATTCTCCTTTCACTTTCATCAAGAGGCTCTTTAGTTCTTCTTCACTTTCTACCATAAGGGTGTTGTCATCTGCATATATGAGGTTATTGATACTTCTCCCAGCAATCTTGATTCCAGCTTGTGTTTCTTCCAGCCCAGCGTTCCTCATGATGTCCTCTGCATATAAGTTAAATAAACAGGGTGACAATATACAGCCTTGACGGACTCCTTTTCCTATTTGCAACCAGTCTGTTGTTCCACGTCCAGTTTTAACTGTTGCTTCCTGACCTGCATACAGATTTCTCAAGGGGCAGATTAGGTGGTCTTGTATTCCCATCTCTTTCAGAATTTTACACAGTTTGTGGAAAATTGTGATCCACACAGTCAAAGGCTTTGGCATAGTCAATAAATCAGAAATAGATATTTTTCTGGAACTCCTTTGCTTTTTCGATGATCCAGCTGATGTTGGCAATTTGATCTCTGGTTCCTCTGCCTTTTCTAAAACCAGCTTGAACATCTGGAAGTTCACGTATTGCTGAAGCCTGGCTTGGAGAATTTTAAGCATTACTTTACTAACATGTGAGATGAGTGCAATTGTGCGGTAGTTTGAGCATTCTTTGGCATTGCCTTTCTTTGGGACTGGAATGAAAACTGATCTTTTCCAGTCCTGTGGCCACTGCTGAGTTTTCCAGATTTGCTGACATATTGAGCACAGTACTTTCACAGCATCATTTTTCAGGATTTGAAATAGCTCAACTGGAATTCCACCACCTCCACTAGCTTTGTTCGTAGTGATGCTTCCTAAGGCCCACTTGACTTCACATTCCAGGATGTCTTGCTCTAGGTGAGTGATCACACCATCGTGATTATCTGGGTCATGAAGATCTTTTTTGTACAGTTCTTCTGTATATTCTTGCCACCTCTTCTTAATATCTTCTGCTTCTGTTAGGTCACTACCATTTCTGTCCTTTATTGAGCCCGTCTTTGCATGAAATGTTCCCTTGATATCTCTAATTTTCTTGAAGAGATCTCTAGTCTTTCCCATTCTATTGTTACACATTTTTAAATCCTTAGTCAATAGTATAATTTTTGCCTTACAGAGTTATGATTTTGAAGATATTAAAAGAAAAAATAAATGTCTTATATATATATTCACAATGATCACTTTCAGTGCTCTTCATCCCTTTTTATGGGTTTGAATTTCCATCTGGTATCATTTTCCCTCCAGCCTGAGGAACTTCTTTTAGAATTTTCTTATGAAGATTTGGTGGTGACGAATTTCTCCGTTTTCATCATAGGAAAATGCTTTTTATTTTGGGAGGATATTGTCCCTGGATATAAAATTCTTGGATGTCATTTGTTTTTCCTTTAGCACTTTAAAGATGCCATTCCATTTGTTTTAAAGGATTCTGTTGTTTCTGATGAGATATTAGATATTATTTATACTGCTGTTCTCTTATGTATAATATATGGCTAGTCTCTGTCTATGTAAGATTTTATCTATAACTTTTGTTCAGCAGTTTGACTACAATGTGCCTAGGTGTGGTTCTCTCCATGTTATTCCTATTTGCCTTTTACTGGCTTCTTGGAACTCTGTATTGATTTTTTTTTGCCTAATATGGGAAATGCTGTGTTATCATTTCCTTAAAATTTTGTTCTGTTCTATTTTCACTGTTATCTCCTATGGGTTATTGAGGTTTTATTCATGTATTTTGACTCTTTTCTTCCATGTCCTTAACACTGGATAAATTTCACTGATTTTTTTTCAAATTCACAGACACTTTTCTCTGTTCCTCTTTCTTCTGCTGCTCCAATTCTCCAATGAAGCCCCTCCAGTGAATTTTTCATTTCATATATTGTACATTTCTTTTATTAAAATTACATTTAATTTTTTTATAATACTTCTCTGCTAAATTTGGATCATTTTTCATTATAATCATATTTACTTTTAAGACCTTAAATATATTTGTAATAGTGGCTTTAAAGTTTTATCTGCTTTTTCCAACAACTGGGTTATTTGGAGACCTATTGCTATTAACTATTTTTTTCTTTATCTCTTGGGTTGAATTTTCCATTTCTTTGCATTCCTACTAATTTTTGAGTATATACTGGGCATTCTGAATGATATGTTGTAGAGAGTATGGGTTACATCATCTTGCTGTAATAGATGTATATATTTTTTCTTGGAAGATCTTAAATTCAGTTAAATTATTTTGATCCTGTCAGGATTATTTTTATTATTTGTGAAGGTCAGTCTATTTCAGTTTGGGACCAAATTGTATGGTATACCTTTTACTATAGCATATGGTTATTGTTAGCTGAATGTCCACTGTACTCAGTGTATAATTTCTTGATTACATTGAGATGGCACTCCAGCATCTCCTAATACTGCACAACCTCAGGTATCATTGGCTAACTCTCAGCCTTATAGCAGGCCATCTCTGCATGGTCTTGCAGAAACTTACCCTTAAATAATCAGTCCAGTCCTTAGCTTAACACTTGAGTGAATCCTCAAATCACCAGTCCAGGTTTGATGCATGATACAGAGTGCTCAGGGCTGGTGCACCGGGATGACCCAGAGGGATGGGATGGGGAGGCAGGTGGGAGGGGGGTTCTGAAAGGGGAAAACATGTACACCCATGGTGGATTCATGTCAATGAATGGCAAAACAAATACAATATTTTAAAGTGAAAAAATAGATAAATAAACTAATTGAAAAAAAAAAGACTCATCCCCACCACACACACAAAACTCTCTTTTCTTATGTACCCTGCTCTGAAAATTCTCCCTGCTTTGCAACCTGGATTTCCAATATCTGTCTCCTCAACTGAACAAGACTGTTGTTCTGCTTGATTTCACCTTCCTGATCTATAACAGAATATAATTATGCAGAAAACCAGGGCAGTTGTGGAGTAATAGTTGGAATTACATGTTTCCCTTCTCCAAAGGATTGCATCTTGTACCACCTGTTTTTCAGTGTCTCTATTTTGTCCACTTTCATTATTGTTGGGAAGGCAAGTTCTGTACCAGTTAAGTGATCATGACCAGAGGAAAAATTTATATCAATAAATAAATGCAAAGCAATAAAGAAAATAAGAAACATTTGTAACCTGATGCCTAGTGATTATCATTTCTTATGTTTTATTATATGCATGTGTACATATATATGTATGTACTATGTACGTCATTCTCACTCTGTCATAATAATATAACTTGAGAAATTTAATTAAATATTATTTTAAAAGATACTTTTTAGACTGAAAGCCATAAGAACTGGTAAAAGAAATTGAAAAGAGGAAAAATTGGAAAGATTTCATGCTTATAGATTAAAATAATTAATATCACTGAACTGTCCATTTTACACAATGCAATCTACAGATTCAATGTAATTCCTCAAAATGCCAATGACATACTGCACAGAACTAGAACAAACAATTCTAAAATTTGAATGGAATGACAAAAGACTTTGAATAGCCAAACCCATCTTGAGGAAAAGAATAAAGCTGGAAGTACCACACTCCCTGATTTCAAACTAAACTACAAAGCTATAGTAGTAAAAAGAGTATGCCACTGGCACAAAAACAGACATATAGATCAGTGAAACAGAATTGAGAACATAGAAGTAAGCCCACTTATATATGGACAGTTAATCTATGACAAGGGATCAAAGAACAGGAAATGGAGAAAGGAAAATCTTGTCAATAAATGGTGCTGGAAAAACTGGAATGTCACATGCAGAAGAATGAAACTAGACCAGTAACTTATACCATACAAGACCTTACTGTTAAGACTGAAAACCATAAAATTCCTAGAAGCAAACATAGGCTGTAACCTCAATGACATCAGTCTTAAACATGTTTTTGTAGATCTGATTCCAAAGGCAAGGGAAATAAAATAAAAAATAAACAAATGGGACTATATCAAATTAAAAAACTTCTGTGCAATGGAGGAAATCATCATAAAAATGAAAAGGCAATGTACTGAATGGGAGAAGATAATAGCAAATTATATGTTGGATAAATGATTCATATCCAAAATATATAAAGAATTCATACAACTCAACAACAACAAAACAAACAACCTGATTAAAAAATGAGCAGAGGATATGAATAGACATCTTTCCAAAGAAGATATACAGATGGCCCATAGGCATATGAGAAGATACTCAGCATCACTAATTATCAGGGAAATGGAAATCAAAATCACAATGAAATGTCACCCCACATCTATTAGAATGGCTATTATCAAAAAGACCAGGATTAGCAAAATGTTATATAGGGTATGGAAAAAAGGGACCTCTAGTATACTGTCAGTAGGATTGTAAATTGGTATGGCTACTACAGAAAACAGTATTAAAATTTCTCAAAAAGTTAAGAAATATGACACAAACACTACTGTAATGATCTATTGCACTAATGTGTATCTATCCAAAGAACATAAATACAATAATCTGAAAAGACATATATATCCCTATGTTCATTTCTGCATTATTTAAAACAGCCAACATATGGAAACAACCTAAGTGTCCATTGGCACTTAAATGGGTAAAGATAATGTATATATATATATATATATATATATATATATGTATATATATATACATACACACACACACCCACACACATGCACAATACTGGGAAAGATTGAAGGTGGGAGGAGAAGGGAACAACAGAGGATGAGATGGTTGGATGGCATCACCGACTCGATGGACATGAGTTTGAGTAAACTCTGGGATTTGGTGATAGACAGGGAGGCCTGGTGTGCTGCAGTCCATGGGGTCACAAAGAGTTGGACACAACTGAGTGACTGAACTGATATATACACAATGGAGTACTACTCAGCCATAAAAAGGAGTGGATTTGTGACAAGACTGATAAACCTTGAGAGTATTATGCTGGGTGAAATAAGTCAGGGAAGGATAAATACTATATGATGTCACTCATATGTAGAATCTTAAAAAAATAGAGTAAACAAAACAAAAACAAAAAAATAAAATGGTGGTGACCAGAGAAGAAGAGGATAGAGGTGAGAAAAATAGGGAAGTGGGTCACCTGTATGGTGACTAATGTTAATTCGACTTCTGATGGTGATCACTCTGTAGTGTCTACAGATGTCGAACATAATGGGGTACGTTGGAAACTTATAGAAAATGATTATTTCAAATTATATCATAAACTTCCATTTTATGACATACCTTACCCTAATCAATCCCTTGTTCTTGCAAACTTAGGCTTTTTTTCCCCACTATTTGAGGTAACAGTTGAGGGAACATCCTTATATATAAACTCTGGGTAAATGCCCCAGCCCTAATAAACTTTTATTGAATTCTGTAAAATGTATTGAATTTAGGAAGTAAGAACGTCTCCTTTGGATTTAAGGCTTGCCTATGTTCTAAATCTGAGGTGACCTTAGATTATAATGTTCAATTTAGTTAAAGCAAGTTAGAGAAAGAAGCATTTATAGAGTGATTTTTAAAATCTCCATTCCTTTGGAAGCCTGTGGACTCCCTGAAAAGGAATTGGACTGTTCCTGGCCAGCCCAGCATTTAATCCCAACCTGTCACTAGTTTCTATGAAGTGAGGTTTCTATTACTTCCTGGATTGCTCTAGTCTATCAGAGGTCACCATCTCCAATTTAGCCTAGATGTGGATGGGAAAATACCCTGTACAACCCTAGCATCCAAAGAACATTGGTGTCAAATTCAATTACTGGCGAAGGAGACCTTTTTTTCCAAAGGTCTCTGAATCCATTTAAAAAGCTCCTCAGATTCCTAGCCCTTCTGCTTATGGTGAATGTATCTCCTACACAGCCCTTCTGACAGCTTTTTTTGTAATTTCACATTGTCAACTGCTTTTGCGGTTGGAGTTTCATTTATTGAAAAGAGTCTCAAATGGAGGTAGAGACAGTTATGTGTTTAACATATGTCTGAGTGTGCCTGAGTGGGGCAAATGTTGTAGGCACATAATGACCCAAGATGATTTCATTTCACGTAGCTTTCCTCTTTTCAGATTCCCAAACATGTTGATTTTCCAAATGTAAGATATTAATTCTGGATTGCTGTGGCCACAGTTCCCATTAACTCCCTGGTAGGCCTCTGAGGAATGAAAGTATTCTTGAAGCCTTTTTCTCTTTTTATTTTAAAATTCTCTTTTGTGGAAATCCCCTACATTTCCTTTTGTTCAATTTGGAGAGCTTTTTTCTTTTCTGTGATTAAGAACTAAATGAATTCATTTTGAATGGAGGAAATGGCACAGCATATTTTTTTTTCTGTACCTGAGAAATTTGTTTTCACAATTACATTTCAGTTAAACCACCTTGCAGTCATGAAAGATTAGTGGTGTTTTCTCTCTCTGCCATATAGCCTTATAATTTGAAACATAAATGAATCAAGAAATGCAGCTTTGCAGACTGTTTGAGTATTATAGAATATTACTTGTAACTATTGGGTCAGTCAGTCCAGGATAGATAAGCCTGCCGTTTAGATTGTTAAGAACCATTTCCAGAGAAGATATGCTTTTATACTACTGATTGAGCTTTCCTTTCATCCTTTTAAGTTCAGATTTCATAATTAGAACAGAATGAACAATAGAATTCTCACAGAAGAACAAAGACATCTTCCTGGCTTCCTTTCTACTATTGCTTTTGAACATGGAATAAATGACATAGTCCGCAGCCTTGCTAAATCTTCTGTTCCTTCTCAGACTGTTATATTCCTGACCATTTCAATGAGAAAAGGGGAGGTACTCAGATGGTGTTACCCCCAGACAAAACTTCGAAAGTTCAGACTAAATAGTACTAACTCATTGTGGCCATTAAGGAATTATTTTGGAAGACAGTATGCCAATATATTTAGAATATTATTCTCTAAGAACAGTTGCCATTTTGTCTCTCCAAATATGTCCTTCTTATTCTCCTTTTCTTTTTAGAAAAAGTTTTACAAGCACTATCTCATTTTAAGCAAGTTTTTTTTTTTTTTTTAATTCTCATGAACTGAATCTTTCATTCTGACCTGTGTGAATTCAGCCCATGGTGACAAACCTTGTAGAATGGAAAGTTTGATTTCAGCCATGAGATGTCAGGGTTTCCCTGATGGCTCAGTCAGTTAAGAATTGCCTGCAATTCAGGAGACCCGAGTTCGATCTCCGGGTTGTGAGGATCTTCTGGAGAAGGGAATACTCCAGTATTCTTGCCCAGCGACTGAGCATGCAGGCAGGCAATGCCAAGTTAAACTATTAATAGAAACTGCGTTTGGAATTGAGAAGCTACCATCATAGGAATGCTATATTATCTGGGGGAGCCAAATGATTTCCCCAAATATGGATCTGTTGAGCATCCGCATGAAGTTGTTTTGTAAATATTGAAGGTTTCATTTCTCTTGAGACAATGCATAAGAGTGTTTGTTGGGTGTAAGTGGGTTTACTAAGTTGTAAATGTAAACACATTTTTGTGTTTAAAGAAATTGCCAAACTCTTTTTCAAGGTAGCTGTATCATTGGTGTTCCTACTACCAGCTATGAGAAATCCAGTTTCTCTGCATTGTCACCAGTATGTGATGTTATCACTTTTATTTCAGCTATTTTAATAGATGTGTAATGATAACTCGTCATAGTCCTTCTTTGTATTTTCTGTTATTCCTGGTGATGACGAACATCTTCTCTTGTGTTTATTCACCGGTTATGTATCCTCATGGGGGAAATGTTACTGGATGTGATATGTCCCTTTTCTAATTGGATTGTTTGTTTTACTGTTGAGTTTTAAGAGTTTTGTATATTATAGAAATGAGTCCTTTGTCACAAATGTAGTTTGCATACATAATCTTCAAGTTCATAGCAAATCACTTCATCTTATTAACAGGATCCTTCACAGAGCAAAAGTTGTAAATTTTGATGAACTGCTGTTTGTTGATGTTTTTCTTTTATAGATTGTGCATTTGGTGTCGTATTTAAGTACTCTTAAATAAGCCTAAGGTCCCAAATATTTTATCTTGTATTTTCTTCTGACAGTTTTATAGTTTTACACGTAAATTTATGATCAATTTGCAGTTAATTTTTGTATAAGATGTGAGATTTAGGTGGAGGTTTATTGGTTGCCTGAGGATATCCAATTGCTCCAGCACCACTTGTTGAAAAGACTATCTTTCTTCCATTCCGTTGCTCTTGTACCTTTGCCAAAAGTCAGTTGGCTGTGCTTCTGTGGGTCTGTTTCTAAGATTTCTGTTCTGTTCTTTTGGTTGTTGTGTTTATCCCTCTGCCAATTTAACATAATCTTAATTATTGCCTCAGATAATGAATATTGAAATTGGATGGCATCACCGACTCAATGGACATGGGTTTGGGTGGACTCCAGGAGTTGGTGATGGACAGGGAGGCCTGGCGTGCTGCGGTTCTTGGGGTCGCAAAGAGTCGGACACGACTGAGTGACCGAACTGAACTGACTCCTCTGACTCATGGACCTAACATTCCAGGTTCCTATGCAATATTGTCCTTTAGAGCATCAGACTTGACTTCCATCACCAGCCACTTCCACAACTGGGCATTTTCACTTTGGTTCCATCTCTTCATTCTTTCTGGAGTTACTTCTCCACTCTTCTCCAGTAGCATATTGGGCACCTACCGGCCTGGGGAGTACGTCTTTCAGTGTCATACCTTTTTTGCCTTTCATACTGTTCATGGGTTTCTCAAGGCAAGAATACTGAAGTGGTTTGCCATTCCCTTCTCCAGTGGACCACATTTTGTCAGAACTCTCCACCATGATCTGTCCGTCTTGGGTGCCCCTACATGGCATGGCTCATAGTTTCATTGATTTAGACAAGGCTGTGGTCCATGTGATCAGTTTGATTAGTTTTCTGTGATTGTGGTTTTCATTCTGTCTGGCCTCTGATGGAGAAGGATAAGAAGCATATGGAAGCTTCCTGATGGGAGAGACTGACTGTGGGGGAAACTGGGTCTTTTTCTGATTGGTGGGGCTATGCTCACTAAATCATTAATCCAATTTCCTTTTGATGGGCAGGGCTGTGATTTTAGGAATCAGTGAACAAAAATGGACTGGAATGGGTGAATTTAACTCAGATGACCATTTTATCTACTACAGTGGGCAAGAATCCCTTAGAAGAAATGGAGTAGCCCTCATAGTCAACAAAAGAGTCTGAAATGCAGTACTTGGATAGAATCTCAAAAATGACAAAATGATCTCCGTTTGTTTTCAAGGCAAGCCATTCCATATCACAGTAATCCAAGTCTATTCCCCAACAAGTAATGCTGAAGAAGCTGAAGTTGAATGGTTCTATGAAGACCTACAAGACCTTCTAGAACTAACACCCAAAAAAGATGTCCTTTTCATCATAGGGGAGTGGAATGCAAAAATAGGAAGTCAAGGGATACCTGGAGTGATAGTCTAATTTGGCCTGAGAGTACAAAATGAAGTGGGGCAAAGGCTAACAGAGTTTTGCCAAGAGAATGCACTGGTCATAGCAAACACCCTCTTCCAACAACACAAGAGATGACTCTACACATGGACATCATCAAATGGTCAGTACCAAAATCAGATTGATTATATTCTTTGCAGCCAAAGATGGAGTTCTTTACAGTCAGCAAAAACAAGACCAGGAGCTGACTGTGGGTCACATCATGAGCTCCTTATTGCCAAACTCGGACTGAAATTGAAGAAAGTAGGGAAAACCACTAGACCATTCATGTATGACCTAAATCAAATCCCTTATGGTTATACAGTGGAAGTGACAAATAGATTCAAGGGATTAGATCTGATAGAGTGCCTGAAGAACTATGGATGGAGGTTCGTGACATTGTACAGGAGACAGTGTTCAAGATCATTCACAAGAAAAAGAAATGCAAAAAGGAAAAATGGCTGTCTGAGGAGGCCTTACAAATAGCGAAGAAAAGAAGAGAAGCTAAAGGCAAAGGAGAAAAGGAAAGATACAAACATCTGAACACAGAGTTCCAAAGAATAGCAAAGAGAGATAAGAAAGTCTTCCTCAGTTATCAGTGCAAAGAGATAGAGGAAAACAATAGAATGGGAAAGACTAGAGACCACTTCAAGAAAATTAGAGATACCAAGGGAACATTTCATGCAAAGATGGGTACACTAAAGGACAGAAACAGTAAGGACCTAACAGAAGCAGAAGACATTAAGAAGAGGTGGCAAGAAGAAGCAGAAGATATTAAGAAGAGGTGGCAAGAATACACAAAAGAATTGTACAAAAACAACCTTCATGACCCAGATAATCACGACGGTGTGATCAATGACCTAGAGCCAGACATCCTGAAATGCAAAGTCAAGTGGGCCTTGGAAAGCATCACTATGAACAAAGCTAGTGGAAGTGATGAAATTCCAGTAGAGCTATTTCACATCCTAAAAGATGATGCTTTGAAAGTGCTGCACTCAATATGCCAGCAAATCTGGAAAACTCAGCAGTGGCCACAGGACTGGAAAAGGTCAGTTTTCATTCCAATCCCAAACAAAGGCAATGCCAGAGAATGTTCAAACTACTGCACAATTGCACTTGTCTCACACGCTAGCAGAGTAATGCTCAAAATTCTCCAAGCCAGGCTTCAACAGTACATGAACCGTGAACTTCCAGATGTTCAAGCTGGATTTAGAAAAGGCAGAGAAGCCAGAAATCAAATTGCCAACATCCTTTGGATCTTATAGAAAGCAAGGAAATTCCAGAAAAACATCTACTTCTGCTTTATTGGCTATGCCAAAGCCTTTGACAGTGTGGATCACAACAAACTGTGGAAAATTCTTCAAGAGATGGGAATACCAGGCCACCTTATCTGCCTCCTGAGAAATTTGTATGCAGGTCAGGAAGCAACAGTTAGAACTGGACATGGAACAACAGAGTGGTTCTAAATCAGGAAAGGGGTACATCAAGACTGTATATTATCACCCTGCTTATTTAACTTATATGCAGAGTACCACGCAAAATGCCAAGCTGGATGAAGCACAGCTGGAATCAAGATTTCCAGGAGAAATATCAATAACCTCAGATATACAGATAACACCACTCTTATGGCAGAAAGCGAAGAAGAACTAAAGAGCCTCTTGTTGAAAGGTAAAGAGTAGAGTGAAAAAGTTGGCTTAAAATTCAACATTCAGAAAATTAAGATCATGCCATCTGGTCCCATCACTTCATGGCAAATAGAAGGGGAAACAATGGAAACAGTGACAGACTTTATTTTTGGGGGCTCCAAAATCACTGCAGGTTGTGGCTGCAGCCATGAAATTAAGATGCTTGCTCCTTGGAAGAAAAGCTATGACCAACCTAGACAGCATATTAAAATGCAGAGACATTACTTTGCCAACAAAGGTCCATCTCGTCAAGGCTATGGTTTTTCCAGTAGTCATATATAGTTGTGAGAGTTGGACTATAAAGAAAACTGAGCGTTGAAGAATTGATGCTTTTGAACTGTGGTGTTGGAGAAGACTCTTGCGAGTCCCTTGGACTTCAAGGAGATTCAACCAGTCCATCCTAAAGGAAATCAGTCCTGAATATTCATTGGAAGTACTGATACTGAAGCTGAAACTCCAGTACTTTGGCCATCTGATGCAAAGAGCTGACTCATTGGAAAAGACCCTGATGCTGGGAAAGATTGAAGTCAGGAGAAGGGGATGACAGAGGATAAGATGGTTGGATGGCATCACATGCTTTATTCAGATTTCCTTAATTTTACCTAATATACTTTAGCTGTTTCAGGATCCCATCCAGGATACCACATTGCAAAATATAGAATACGAATTCCTTTCAGATACACATGGAGCATTTACCAAAACTGATCACATGCTAGGCTGTAAAGCAAAACACAGAATGCTTTAAAGGATTTAAAGCCTATGTTCTCTAATCAGAATGAAATTAAGTTACAAATCAGTAACAGATGCAAAAATGGTGTAAAGTTTAGAAATTTAAAAATACATTTCTAAATAGTACTCTCTGTCTTTGTGGTTTCTATATATTTCTATTAGGTTAAGTTTTGATTACATTGTTCAAAATTTGTATTTTAACTGTTTGCTACTCACAGAGTTATTGCTATCTTAGGGTCTCTGGAAATCAAACACTGAGAAAACTACGTGGGCTCAGGTCGTATTTTCAGTGGTAATTCTAGAAATTTCAAGAAGGAAGTAGAGAAAGTGAGATAAGAAAGGAGTGAAAGGTCAATAAAAGAACATATCACTAACCTAGATCCCACCTTGAAAGCTAGGGGTTACTGCTGTTTGAGAAAAATGTGTATCACCGCCCTCAGAATTTTCCCACTCTTGTACAGTAAAGCAAAATAAGTGATCTACCACGTTCCATCCCCTGTTTCTCAGTCTACAAGTCCTGCAGCACATTGAGATTGTGAGATGAGCCGAGAGGAAAGTGGCACAGAATGTTGGGATAATGCGAATTTCACTCCCTTTTCTCCAGCATTCTGACCTCGCAGGTTCTGGGTAATTTGATAGTTCTCTGATAATTCATCTTCATTGCAAAACCTTTTTATTTGTATTGTGCTTATTTATTTTGTTCTTTTTTGTGGGATGATTAGTGTAATACAAGCTAGTCCGTTATCGCCAGAATAGAAATGTTTATGTCTTGGTTATTGATTTCTAACTATTCTTCCTATTGATGTTTTCTCTTGCTCTGTCTGAATTTTATTATTGATTGCCCCTCGGAACTTTATTATTTCCTTCATCCTGCTTGCTTTGGGTTTATTAATAATTAGTTTTTCTTTTTCTAGTTTCTTTTATTTTTTTAAAAAAATTATTGATTGATTTGGCTGCATTGGTTCCTAGTTGCTGCATGTGGAATCTTTGTTACCTGATCAAGGATTGAACCCAGGTCCCCTGCATTACAAGGCAGATTCTTAACCACTGGACCACCAGGAAAATCTCTTTTTTCTAGTTTTTTAATGCAGAATTTTGATCATTGATTTCAGATATTTTTTTCTAATGTAAGTATTCAGTGCCACATTTAAATACTGCTTTATCTACATCCTACATGTTTTGATATTTTGCATTAATGTTCTATGAAGATGTATAATATCTTCTAGTGAGGAAAAGGTGAAAAGTGTTAGTCACTCCATCGTGTCCAACTCTTTGTGACCTGTGGCCTGTAGCCCACCAGGCTCCTCTGTCTGTGGGATTCTAGAGTCAAGAATACTGGAGTGGGTTTCCATTCCCTTCTCCAGGGGATCTTTCCTACCTAGAGGTTGAACCTGGGTTTCCTTCATTGCAGGCAGATTCTTTACCATCTGAGTCATCAGGGAAGTCTTCTAGAGCTAACATGAAAAAAAAGATATACTCTTCATTTTAGTGGACTGGAATGCAAAAGTAGAAAGTCAAGTGATACCAAGAGTAACAGGCAAGTTTGGCCTTGGAGTATTAAGCAGGGAAAGGCTAACAGAGTTTTGTCAAGAGAAAATGCTAGTCATAGCAAACATTCTTTTCCAACAGCCCAAGAGATGACTCTACACATGGACATCAGCAGGTGGTCAATACTGAAATCAGATTGATTATATTCTTTGCAGCCAAAGATGGAGAAGTTCTATACAGTCAGCAAAAATAAGACCTGGAGCTGACAGCAGCTCAGATCATCAGCTCCATATTGCAAAACTCAGTCTTAAATTAAAGAAAGTAGGAAAAACTACTAGGCCATTCAAGTATGACCAAAATTAAATTCCTTATGATTAAACAGTAGAGGTGACAAATAGATTCAAGGGATTATATCTGATAGACAGAGTGCCTGATGGAGGCTTGTAGCATTGTACATGAGGCAGTGACCAAAACCATACCAAAGAAAAAGAAATGCAAGAAGGCAAAGTGGTTGTCTGAGGAGCCTTTACAAATAGCTGAGAAAAGAAGAGAAGTGAAAGTCAAAGGAGATAGGGAAAGATATACCCAACTGAATGCAGAGTTCCAGAAAATAGCGAGGAGAGATAAGAAGGTCTTTTTAAATGAACAATGCAAAGAAATAGAGGTAAACAACAGAATGGGAAAGACTTGAGAACTCTTCAAGAAAATTGGAGTTATCTGGGGAACATTTCATGCAAGGATGGCCATGATAATTGATAGAAAAGGTAAGGATGTAACAGAAGCAGAAGAGATTAAGAAAATGTTGCAAGAATACACAGAAGGTCTTAATGACCTGGATAACAAGGATGGTTGGTCAATCACCTAGAGCCAGACATTCTGGAGTGTGAAGTCAAATGGGCCTTAGGAAGCATTACTATGCACAAAGCTAGTGGAGGTTATGGAATTCCAGCTGAGCTGTTTCAAATCCTAAAACATGATGCTGTTAAAGTGCTGCATTCAATATGTCAGCAAATTTGGAAAACTCAGCAGTGGCCATAGGACTGGAAAGGTCAGTTTTCATTCCAATCACAAAGAAGGGCAATGCCAAAGAATGTTCAAGCTACCATAAAATTGCTCTCATTTCACTTGCTAGCAAGTGCTTAGAAGTGCTAAGTTGCTTCAGTCATATCTGACTCTTTGCAACCTTCTGGACTGGAGCCTGCTAGGCTGCTCTACCAGGCTATCCTTGCCTAGGATTCTCCAGGCAGGAAAACTGGAGTGGGTTGCCATTTACTTTTCCAGGAGATCTTCCACACCCAGAGATTGAACCCTCGTCTTTTACATCTCCTACACTGGAGGTGGGTTCTTTACCACTAGTACCACCTGGGAAGCTAGCAAGGTTATGTGCAAAATCTTTTAATCTAGATTTCAGCAATATGTGAACTGAGAACTTCCAGATGTACAAGGTAGTCTAGAAAAGGCAGAGGAACCAGAGATCAAATTGCCGGCATCCTTTGGATCTTAGAGAAAGCAAGGGAATTCCAGAAAAAAATATCTACTTCTCTTTATTAATTATGCTAAAGCCTTTGACTGTGTGGGTCACAACAAACTGGAAAATTCTTAAAGAGATGGGATACCAGACCACCTAACCTGTCTCCTGAGAAATCTATATGCAGGTCAGGAAGCAACAGTTAGAACCAGCAAGGAACGACTGAATGGTTCAAAGTTGGGAAAGGAGTACCACAAAACTACATCTTGTCTCCTTACTTATTTACCTAATATGCAAAGCACATCATGGGAAATGTCAGGCTGGATGAATCATAAGCTGGAATCAAGATTGCAGGGAGAAGTGTCAACAACTCCAGATATGCAGATGGTACCCCTCTAATGGCAGAAAGTGAAGAGGAACTAAAGAGCTTCTTCATGAGGGTGAAAAAGGAGAGTGAAAAAGCTGGTTTAAACTCGACATTCAAAAAACTAAGATCATGGCATCCAGTCCCATCACTTCATGGCAAATAGATGGGCAAAAATTGGAAGCAGTGACAGACTTTATATTCTTGGGCTCCAAAATCACTGCAGATGGTGATTGCAGCCATGAAATTAAAAGATGCTTGCTCCTTGGAAGGAAGGCTTCTCATACACTTGTAATATGCTAGACAATGTGTTAAAAAGCAGAGGTATTACTTTGCTGACAAAAGATCCATATAGTCAAAGTTGTAGTTTCTTCCAGTAGTCATGTATGGATGTGGGAGTTGGACCATAAAGAAGACTGAGCACTGTAGAATTGAGGCTTTCAATCTGTGGTGCTGGAGAAAACTCTTGAGAGTCCCTTGGACTGCAAGGAGATCAAACCAATCAATCCTAAAGGAAATCAACCCTGAATATTCATTGGAAGGACTGAGGCTGAAGCTCCAATACTTTGGCCACCTGATGGTAGGAGTCTACTCATTGGAAAAGAAGTTGATGCTGGCAAAAGATTGAAGGCAAAAGGAGAAGAGGGTGGCAGAGGATGAGATGGTTAGATAGCACCACCAACTCAATGGACATGAATTTGAGCAATCTCTGGGAGATAGTGGAAGACAGAGGGGTCTGGGTGCTGCAGTCCACAGGGTCACAAACAGTCACATATGACTTAGTGACTGAACAACAACAATTGACATTTTCATTCAATCCCCAATATTTTGTAATTTCACTTATAGTTTCTACTTTGCCCCATGAATTATTATTATTTAGAAGTGTGCTATTTGATTTCCAAATTTGGGAAGCTGTCTTTCTGTAACTGATTTCAAGTTTAATTCAATTATTGACAGCAAACATATTTTATGTGGTTTCTATCCTTTTAAATTTAAGGTTTATTACATAACCCAGAATATGATCTGTCTTAGTGACTATGCCATGTTCACCCAAAAGGAATGTGTATTCTGCTATTGTAGGATGAATTATCTATAAGTGTTGATTAGAGCAAGTTGATTGTTCATGGCTTCTATATCTTTACTAATTTTCTGTCTATTTCTGTCTATTTCTATCAAAATAACTCCTTTGAGTGTTGAAGTCTTCAATAGTAATTGTAGATTTTTAAATTTTCTCTTTCTTTTCTGTAAGTTATTTTTCAGTGTGTTCTGGTCTCTGTTGTTATGTTAACACTCATTTAAGTTTGCTGTTTTCTTGTTGCAGAACTTTTTGGCCATTATTTAATGTATTACTTTATCCCTAGTAATATTCATGTTCTGAAGTTAACTTCAATATTAATATAACTGCTTTTTTCCCATTAAAATTTTTAGCCCATCTATGTGCTAATATTTAAAAATATATATCTTTTAGACAGCATACAGTTGGGTCTTTTAAAAACTGAATATGGCAGTTTCTGTCCTTCATTTGATATGTTAAATCCATTAATCATTTAAATTTAATAAAAATATTGGTACTGATGTGATTGAAATTTATGGTTTGTCCTCTTGCTCATAGGTTTCCGTTTTCCTGCTTTTTTTTGGATTATTCAAATTATTTTAATATTTCATATTAACTAATCCCTTTTGTATCTTTTGAGCATTTGCTTGAGATTATAATACATATCTAAATTTTCCTTTTGTTCATGTTATAAATTTATAACTGATGATGATTTCAAAGTTTTTCTCATATAAGTTTTAAATATTTTATCACTTCAAACACAGTGTACATAGAATTCCTAGAACTAAATAGGTTCCTTTACTCTCCCCTGGGTCTTCATGTTACAGTTTGCACATGTATTAATACACATATTGACAGCTCCAGCGTTATAATTTTTGCTTTTCAGCAATCAGATATTATAATGCACTTGAGAGGAGAAAAAATAATCCTTGATATTTACCCAGATATTTATCATTTCTGCTGCTCTTAATTTTTTCTTTTTTATTAATTGATTTACTTTTATTTGGAGGATAATTGATTTACAATATTGTGTTGGTTTCTGCCATACATCAACGTAAATCAGCCATGTCTATTCATATGTCCCCTCCTTCTTGAACCTTCCTCCCACCTCCCATCCCATCCCACCCCTCTAAGTTGTCATATACAATTTAAGGGACTTCCCAGGTGGTGCAGTGGTAAAGAATCTGCCTGTCAATGCGGGAGACACAGGAGACGCTAGTTTGATCCCTGGGTTTGGAAGATCCCCTGCAGGAGGAAATGGGAACCCATTCCAGTATTTTTGCCTGGGAAATCCCATGGACAGAGCACCCTGGCGGGCTACAGTCCATGAGTTCACAGAGTTGGGTGGGGCTGAGCCCATCATTGTTAAATTTGGTATGCTAATTTTAAAAACTGAGGTAGAATTTATATAATATAAAACTTACCATCTGAAAAATTTTTAAGTGTACACTTCAGCAGTGTTAAGTACATTGACACTGTGGTGCAACCAGTCTTTGGAAGTCTTTCATCTTGCAGGATGAAAATTCTGTATCTACTAAACCACAATTTGCCATCCCTCCCTCCATCCAGCACTGGTAACCACCATCCTACTCTGTGTCTTTATAAATGTGACTGCTCCAGGTTCCTCATATCAGTGGAATCATGTAGTACTTATCTTTCTGTAACTGACTGACTCATTTCACTTGGCCTCTTGGCCTCAAGGCTCATACATTTTAAAGCATGTGTCAGAATTTCCTTCCTTTCTAAGACTACTAATCCTTCTTTGTGTGTATATACATATATAGTACATTTTGTTTACCTGTTGCTCAATCAATGAAGACTTAGATTGCTTTCTACATCTTGGCTTTTGTGAATAATACTGCTCTGAGTATGGTGTACAACCATCTCTTTGATATCCTGTTTTTAATTCTTTTGGATACACACCCAGAAGTAGAATTGCTGGATCAAAAACATACCGTTTCTGATATGGACTGCACCGTTTTACATTCGCACCAACGGTGCACAAGAGTTCCAGATTCTACACATTCTTGCCAACACTTGCTATTTTCTATAGTAGCTGTTCTAATGACTGTGAGGTGGTGGTTTTCTAATATTTTAATTTGACTTTTTGCTTCTCTTTTCATCAAAAGTGTCAGCCTATAATATTCCTGTCTTTCATTGTCTTTGTCTATTTTTTATCAAAATTATTTTATTCTACATGAAATGAGCTAAAGATTTGACCTTTCTACTCCCCAAAAAAGTTTTGCTTTATAGAGGCAGTTCAGTTCAGTTCAGTCGCTCAGTCGTGTCCGACTCTTTGCGATCCCATGAATTGCAGCACACCAGGCCTCTCTGTCCATCACCAACTCCCGGAGTCTACCCAAACCCATGTCCATCGAGTCGCTGATGCCATCCAACCATCTCATCCTCTGCCGTCCCCTTCTCCTCCTGCCCCCAATCCTACCCAGCATTAGGGTCTTTTCCAATGAGTCAACTCTTTGCATGAGGTGGCCAAAGTATTGGAGTTTCAGGACATCAGTCCTTCCAATGAACACCCAGCATTGATCTCCTTTAGGATGGATTGATTGGATCTCCTTGCAGTCCAAGGGACTCTCAAGAGTCTTCTCCAACACCACAGTTCAAAAGCATCAATCCTGTGGCGCTCAGCTTTCTTCACCGTCCAACTCTCACATCCATACATGACCACTGGAAAAACCATAGCCTTGACTAGATGGACTTTTGTTGGCAAAGTAATGTCTCTGCTTTTAAATATGCTATCTAGGTCGGCCATAACCTTCCTTCCAAGGAGTAAGCGTCTTTTAATTTCATGGCTGCAATCACCATCAGCAGTGATTTTGGAGCCCAAAAAAATAAAGTCTGACACTGTAACATTTCTTAAATATTTGGTAAATCTTTGCATTTAAAATGACATCTCTATATGATATTACTTCTTTTTTATTTCTAAGAGTGTTTATTTGTCACATCCATTTTTTCCTTCTGATCAGTTCTTTCCTTTATATATACATTATATAAAACTAGTACTTTCCTCCATGTACAGCTTTAGCTGTGTCCTACAAATTTTAATATAAAGTTATCATATGTGTGTGGCTATTTGTATTGTTCTGTTTAATATATTCTATAAAGTCTACATTATGATTTTCCCAGAAACTGGTGAATGATGGTAATTTTAAAATTCAAAAAGCATATGCTTGATTTCTAATTTTAATAAACAGTAGTCTAAGTGAAACTAAATTTTTATAAATTAAGAACAGTATAAATAAATGTATCTGCTCATATTGTGTTTTAATGAGTGAATGCAAAGAAAAAATATGGAGGTTTATATACCAGAAAGGTAAAAGTAGTTATCCCTAAGTGCTAGAATTTAAAAAGGCTTCTTTAATTTTCTTTGCATTTTTCTGTATCTTCTTGATTTGAAATGTAGATTTGTATTCTTTATTAGAAAAATAGAGCTGTTTACAATTTATTGGGGATAAAAAAGATCTTAGATGAATATAAACTATCCATATAAAGAACCCACTTATAACCCTCTGCAGATTTTAGAGTTCAGAATTTATTCATTGAAATATCAAAAATGAAACAAAATTTTAAAATCCTATTAATTCCGTTGGCATTGATTTAAGGCAAATATGTGATTAGCTATTATAAACTTTCTGTTTATATTTGAAGAGATCATTTAATTCTATAATTGTTGGAAATCAGAGAATTTCCTTTCTTTAGGGTTCCTTTTTTTAAAAAAACTTTGGTTTATTTTATTCAGTATTTCAGCATGTTTCTAGTTGAAGGATGAGGACTGAGTCTATAGTGTCATGAAATCTGGAGGTTTATGTCTTGTTTGCTTACTTGTTTGATTGTTAATATATCTGAATCTGTACTGGATTATCATATCCTGTAGGACAGAAATCAGATATTATTATTTCTTTCTGTATTCCTAGACATAGAACCTAGCATATTATAGAAACTTAAAAATGTTTCATTAATTGTCTTTGAAATAGGTCAAAAATATAAACTTCTAGCTACAAGATAATTAAGAACTGTAGATAAAATGTACAGTTAACTACAGTTAACATTGCTACATGGTATATATGAAAGTTGCTAAGAGACTAGATCTCCAAGTTCTCATCAAAAGGAACATTTTTCCCCTTTTTTTAACTATATGAAGTGAGGGATGATAACTAAACTTATTGTGATAATCATTTTGCAATATACATAAGTCAGTTCGTTCTGCTGTATGCCTTAAACTTTTCACAGTGCAGTATGCCAACTGCATCTCAATAAAACTGAAAGAAAAAAATAGAAAAGTGATTTCTATGGAAATGATACTTTTAACTAGCTCTTCCCTAAACTAAAATTCCTTGAGGGCAAAGACTACATCTCAGAGCCTATTACATCCTCAGCACATCACTGGGCACCTGGCCGTGCCTCAATAAATATTTGTTGGATGAAGGAATGGATGGCAACTTGATTGTAATCTTGTTCAAGATTACTTATTAAGTCAGATGAATTTCCACCCTTCTCCTTATTTGAAGGGAGAGGAAATCGGGAAATCAACACTTTGCTTTCTAATCAACACTACTCCATCTTAAGTCAGACTCATTTCACACTGTCCTTCTCTTTATCTATTCTCATCTCTCCAGCAACACTTTCATTTACTCTTCCTAAATCAGTAAGTAGAAAGAATTCTTTCAATATAGGCTCAATGGACCAGGACCAACAGAGAGAGTAATGTTCCAGTTTAACTTCAGTTTACACCTTCATAGCCCCTTGAACTTCTTCTTTTCCGAGCTTTGTTTTAGGCCCACTTCTGAGAAAAATTTTATAAATCAATAAAAGACCCTCAGATTTTCCCTGCATTAATAATTCCTTACTCTCTAAATTTGACAGTGTGCTGACAGAAAAGATTCTTGTGTTTGAGTAGCATTTGCTCCAGGCAGATTGATACCTGTACAAGTGCCCTCAGTTACCCTCTAATTGATTGACACACGAGTAGGATGAAGAAGTTCTGTGTTTTGTCTTATTGGTCCTTGTGCTTGATGAATGTAGGCATATATACACACACATATATATATTTTTTATTATTATTATTTTTTTGGGGTTCTGACTTTCAAATGTGATCTTTCACATTTTGTGAACTTTCATTCTGACTAATGATTTCCCCTAATACCTTTGTATCGCCCCATTATACAGACCTTTGAACATGCACACACTGAAGACTGATTCTAATGCCCTCAAGACCATGCAGAGGAGATGAATGGTACTTTGGTATTTCAGTGAGTAGATTTCTTTGGAAGGCGTACAAGAGAAACCAGACTGACATTAAGCTCTGTAGTGGGTTAAAATGTGTTTTGATATACTTGTAACATATATTCATCTGAGTTCCTTTTTTCTTGGGGATTAACATTTACATTTTGGTGTTTATTCTTCCAGATTTTCTTTCTTAGCATTCACTCATTCAATACAATATATAGGTATATATATATACATATATATGTGTATGTGTATGTGTATGCATACATATTTATGTTTGTACTTCTCTATTTGTAAAAATATGATCATAATATACATAGATTTTAACCTGCTTTTCCCACTGAGATCTTTCATCCAACTCTGAATCAATGTGCCTTTATATAAGCAATTACTTTACCATCTAATATCAAAACACATTTTCCTTCTAAGGCTTTTCTGTGTTTATTATATACTGTTTTGTAACACCTCTTCACTAAGAGAGTGCAAGGCACAGTCTATAAATCTTTAAGTGAAAAACCTCCAAAAGGAGGAAGGGAAATATGAAGGCAAGTGAGAAAGAAAGCAAGAGTATAAAAAACAAACAAGGAGGAAGAGACTGTGTGTAGCTTTGGAAATGAGGGAGTGGGTCACCTCATGTTTTGAAGATTATTGAATCTCAAGTTCTTGTGGTTCTCTAAAAATAGTTAGCTGCTTTAATGCTGTTTATGTTACCTCACAATACAGGATATGGTCTCACAGAAGTTCCCCCGGTGTGGGAGATGCCATTGTCCACTCAGGCAATGGCTTAGGTCAGCCCCTTCTGGCCTTCCTGCCCTCCTATTTCTTCCTATGACTGCTAAGGGACACTATTTTGAGGCTAACTTGCATGACTTTCAGACTATTTTAGTGTTTTCTTAGCTGGTTTGGGCTGCTTTAACAAAATACCATTTTAGATTATGTGTCTTAAACAATAGAAATTTATTTCTCATAGTTCTGGAGACTGAGAAGTCTGAGAAGAGGGTGCTGGCAGGGTTGTTTTGGTGAGGGCTCTCTTCCTGGTGTGCAGAAGGCCACCTACTTTCTCTGTCCTCACATGGCAGAAAGAGAGAGGAGGCTTTGGTCTCCTCCTCTTCCTAGGAGGCTACTAGTCTTATCACGGGTGCTCCACCTTCATTGATGTGGATTTTGTTGTTCAGTCGCTAAGTTGTGTTCGACTCCTTGCAACTGCATGGACTGCAGCACGCCAGGCTTCCCTGTCCTTCACCATCTCCCAGAGTTTGCTCAAACTCATGTTCATCAAGTCGGTGATGCCATCCAATCATCTCATCCTCTGTTGTCCCCTTCTCCTCCTGCCTTCAATCTTTCTCAGCATCGGGGTCATTTCCAATGAGTCGGCTGTTCGCATCGGTGGCCAAGGTATTGGAGTTTCAGCTTCAACATGAGTCCTTCCAATGAATATTCAGGGTTGATTTCCTTTAGGATTAACTGGTTTGATGTCCTTGCTGTTCAAGGGACTCTCAAGAGTCTTCTCCAACACCACAATTCAAAAGCATCAATTCTTCAGCACTCAGCCTTCTTTATGGTCCAACTCTCACATCCATACATGACTACTGGAAAACTCGTAGCTTTGACTAGACAGACCTTTGTTAGCAAAGTGATGTCTCTGGTTTTTAAAATGCTGTCTAGGTTTGTCTTAGCTCTTCTTAAAAGGAGCAAGTGTCTTTTAATTTCATAGCTTCAGTCACTGTCTGTAGTGATTTGGGAGCCTAAGAAAATAAAATCTGCCACTGTTTCCATTTTTTCCCTATCTATTGCCCTGAAGTGATGGGACTGGATGCCATGATCTTAGTTTTTTGAGTGTTGAGTTTTAAACCTCCATGACCTCACCTAAACCTGTTTGCCTCCCCAAAGCCTCACCTCCAAATACACCGGGTATCGGAGTTTAAACAATTAATTTTGGGGGTGGGGGGGACACAGACATTGAGTCCATAGCATTTTCTTAACACTTAAAGGTCAGAATTCCCTGATAAACTATGAATCTTAATGATCTTGTGAAGGAAACTCATCAATGCAACTTAGCTGCTTCATTAGAAATAAAATGGAGAATTAGCAGTGATGGTATTTTGAATGCAGGCTTGATCCTGAGGAATAAAGCAAAGGAATAAAATTGCTACAGCATATCTTAGAGGGTCCTGAACACAATGAACTCCCTACAGAAGATAATGAAGATGCTGGGGCAGGTGCCAAGGATATGATCACAGAAACAAATTGCACAGAGGAGGGACTCAGCACTCAGAAGAAACAGACGGGTGAGGTGGGGAGTGCCACAATTCTGTAACACTGAGCATATAATAGCAGAATTCTGAATCTCTGTTTCCCAGAAGCAAAGTAGGGAGTATACTCTTTGAGAGGCTCATCCCACCTCTATCATGCGTGAAAAGCTCTGGACAGCCTTGGATGCCCTGGAATAGCTTTATAAACTCTCAAAGCAGTAGAAACTCTTTTAATTGACATGTCCAAAGCTGACTCACTAAATTAACCAATGATTTCAACTCTTTCTTTAAAAGATGCTGACTGATGCCCCCCCCCCATTGTAGGCTGTAGGCTCCTTTTCAGTATCTCACCCACACTGGCTCCTTCTAGATCTAAGAGTCAATGGGTAGATGCTAGTTGAGTTTGTTATTATAACAATATATCTTAATTAAACATTATATGATATCGTGAAATATAAATGTGAAAATTGTTTCTGTGACCATGAAAACAAAGTTAAATATTTCAATAAGAATTTGAGAAATTATTAAAGCTTTGCTATTGTGTTAGATGTGAATTAGAGGAATTTAAATTATCAGGAAATTTTTGAGAGATCAACTCTTTCTTCCATATTCTTCCCCAAGGGGCTTGCACTGCATCAACTTTAAAGAAACTGAAATTAGAAGTCACAAACTTCTAATGAATTGAATCGCACTCAATTCACATTGAGCGTGAATCATGCTTTTGAAATGGTAAAATGATGTGGCGCTTTAATCACTAGTCATCCATGTTGAAAGCAGGAATTGACTATTGATTAATCAAAAATATTTTTACTTAAAATAAAACATGAAATACATGTATATTTCACATACATTTTTCACATATATTTTATATATATTATTGCTTTCATATATAATTTTAAAACTGATTCTCTGCTTTAATGAACTATTTTGATTAAATGACTGGTATTCTATGATATTTCACTAAATAAACTGTGTGGGTCACCTGTGAAATAGGATTTTCAGAGCAGTCACCACAATATCCATTCCTAATATCATATCCATTCCTAAAGCTAAATGCTTAACTTGGTGCAGAAAGGGATGGTAAACTCTTAAATTTTATTCACACTAACATATATATATATATATAGGCCTTGCCACTCTTGTAAGAGCCAAGTCTCAAAAATGTCTCATTAATATATGCTCACAAACAATGAAAGAATAATACCATTTCAGAAGTGAAGACTAAATTATGCAGAACAAAACAAAATAGTCATGGTTTGAAGAGTAATTGGGAACAAAAAGATTAGAACTGAGACAATAGGAAAAGAATATATTTTAAAAATGGATGTTGAGAAAATGATACAGAGAAGAGGCAAAGGAAATTTAACATTTCTATAATTGAAATTCCCCCAAAAGAAAATAAACACAGTGGAACAAAGAACAGATATCAAGATGATAATTCATATCATTTTTCTTGAAATGAAACAGATGTTAATGTGTTACCAAAAGTGAAAATTGACCCCAAACTGTTAACACTGACTCAAAACTGATTGCAATATTTGATTTGGAAGACAAAGCAAGTATCTTTATGACACTCAGGTAAAGGAAAGCCCTTTCAAGGGAAAGAAAATCAGGTTGGCATCAAGCTTCTCAACAGCAACATCCTATAGCAAACATCATCAATTTATAAGGCATCTGAAGAGGAAAAGCATAATCTGAGCATTTTATATGCGGGCAAGTTGCTCACAGTTATAAAGACCAACAGTTCTGAACATATATTGCTGAGGAATCCACTAGAGAATGAGCTTTGGCCGAACAAGATGGGATTGAGGCACTTTTGGGAAAAGAACTAGTGGTACATATTAAATATATCTAACTCAGAGGAAAGTTATAAGTAATTGTAATAAAATAACATGTACATTTTATAACCTCTGAAAATATAGAAATAATTTATCAATAAAAATGGGAGAATGGGAAAAAATGATTAAAAGTTCTGTAAGATCATACTTGCTTCAGAGATGATAACTGGGAGTCAAAAATTATCATCTAAAGCTGACAAAACAGGCAGTAAATGTTTTAGCTTATTGTATAGCACAAGGCAAATATAAAAGACAATAATTGTATTGCTTAAAATTAGGTGATGAAGGAAAGGAAAGAGCTTACACACTAATTGTTGCTTATAATAAGAAACATATAATGTCTAAAGCAAAGAGAGAATTAAGGACATTATATAAAAGTTTAATGTAAAGTTATTTCAAGAACAAAACAAATAACTTTCTAATTATTAAACAAAAAACTAACAATAGCAAACCAAAAGGAGAAAAGAGAGCACATTGTGAAAATTAAGCATACATATTCATGCATACACACAAATATAAACGTTACATGAATTGGTGTTACAGCCTAGCGAACATACTTATCTGTTACATGAGTAAATAAATAGACTGAACTCACTTAAAAAAACTCAGATTGGGTTACAAAGTACACATAGCTCTATGCTGTATACAAAAGAGAAACTAAAAATGATTAAGAAAAGTCAAATAGAAGGACAAAGTTATGCCAGAAAAATGCCTACAGAAATAGAAATAAAGGTTATAATCTTAATATCAAACAAGGAGGAATTCAAGCCAAAGAACATTAATAATGACAGTAATGAGACCTTATAATGCTCAAGGCTACAATTCAGACAAGATAAAATAATTAAGAATATTTATGCAGCAAATGACAGTGGGAACTTCCCTGAAACAGAAAACACAGCAGATATAAGAAGTTCACTGATAACTGGAGGCTGAAACTCACCTCTCTTAGTATTAAAAAAGCCCCAAACAAACAATAAAACAACACAATAAGTTAACTCTTCTGGATATATTTCAAATACCCAAAAGTCCTCCTACTTTTTAAGTGCTCATACATCCTTCACAAAATAACTGATCACATGCCAATTAAGCCACAAAGAAAATCTCAATAAATTCTAATAAAGTAGAAATATAGAAATAGCATAGCAAAATTATCTGGCAATCATGCATTGAATCTACAGTTCAATTCAGAACAAGGCCCTCTCACTTAAAAAGCAAAATAAAAGTGCTAATTCTTGGGTCAAAGAGGGAATGCAAACAAAAAATACAAAATTTAATATTGATGAAACATATGTCAGAATTTTGGAATATCAGTCGTTTTGCAAATGGTCATGACATAAAATGCTTAGATCAATAAAAAATAAAACAATGAAGATACATATCTTATGTATGTATCACATGACTCCAAATGTTGGAGAAGCAAAAGAAAATAATTATGAAGGTACAAGCATAAATTTATGAGTTAGAATACAGAGACAGAACATGTTCTTAATCACTTCAACATTTGTTATTATTTAATTATATTTGTCATTATATAAATAATTATTTATTAATAATAAGAAAAGATTAGAAGCAGCACAAATACAGAAGACCAGGTGGATGACTGACCATGTTGACACAATGTGACTTTGGAGGCATAGGAGGCAAACAGGGAAGATCTCTAAGCACTAATATGAAATACTTATTAACTGGAAAAGCAGAGGTGCAGAATGGTATAAAATGAAAGAGAATTTAAAGGCACAGTTTCTTCTACTCCTTTTTTCCATCAAGAAGCCTCGGAGGTTCCCAGGAGAAACCAACACAAATGATTTGTTGTCAGGGTGACAGTGACCGTCCAGGGGGAAAGAACAGGGGTTGGCATGAGACATTTCACTCAATGCATCGTTAAACATTACCTTGGGGGACCATCTTAATATAGGAAAAAACAATACAAAGAAGTGAACCAAACACAGGCAAATAAGAGATATATTTTCCTAC
The DNA here is from genome assembly GCF_054371585.1 of Giraffa tippelskirchi. Lineage (NCBI taxonomy): Eukaryota > Metazoa > Chordata > Mammalia > Artiodactyla > Giraffidae > Giraffa > Giraffa tippelskirchi. The sequence continues at coordinate 155,692,494 of NC_137283.1, read as the reverse complement.
ATCTTTGGACTGAGAAAAAAAAGAGCTTGTGAGGAGGCTGAGTGCGAGCATGGCCATCATTAACCCTTTGGCGGGTAGTCACAGACGGGAGAGACATACATAAAATGGAAGAAACCAAACTGCTCTGTTGACCAGCTGAGCAGGGTCCGTCAACAGCAGCTGCCTCATCTCATCTGGGCCTCTGTCAAGCGGACTGTGCTCCTGGTTGGACCACCAGTTCCCTTCTCCCCTGCCTGCCATCTCAGGATGCAAAGAGGGAGGCAGACTCTGATACTCTTCCTTCTTCCTCTGGGCCCTCCCGCCCATCAGCTTCCCAATGGGGACTGAGAGATGAGGGTCCTGAGGTGTGCTTAACATTGCCTTATTTGAAACGGCTTAAAGTTCGTGCACGTGTGATACGTGAATGAGTATATTGTATATTTAGATAAGTTCGCCCACAGACAGAGGCACACACCCAAGGAAGAAATTTTAATCGGAGACTGGCGGTTTGTCTTTTTTTAGAAATCAGAATCTGTTTTCCTCACATAGTAGGAACACAAAATATCAAGGAATTCATGAAGCTCCTGAATTTTATTTTTACACTCACAATGTCGAGAAGAATCTTAACAGATTTAGTGTTAAAAAAAAAAAAAATGCTGCTCTGGGACTGCAAATGTAAGTGCCAAGTTTCAATCCACAGCAAATTTTTACAGCTGAGCTGGCAGGTCTTTAAAGAGGTCTTGTCAAAACAGAAACCTTCAAGAACCAAAAAAAAAAAAAGAAACAACTCACCTGCCTTACCACTAATGTCTCTGGGTGTGGAAGTGAAGAGATATTACACAATATTACAGAGTTATAAGGCACACCTGTGGCAAATGAGATGTCTCTTTATCTTCTCCTTTCCTTCCTTCTCTCCAAGAAGAGACTTTTTAGTAACACAACAAATGGACATAGTCATTTTATTAACAGAAAATACCCGATTAAGAGTCCCTTAGACAGCAAGGAGCTCAAATCAGTCAATCCTAAAGGAAATCAACCCTGAATATTCATTGGAAGGACTGATGCTGAAGCTGAAGCTCCAGTCCTAAGGCCACCTGATGCGAGGAGCTGACTCATTGGAAAAGACCCTGATGCTGACAAAGATTGAGGAGAAAGGGATGGCAGAGGATGAGATGGTTGGATGGCATCACCAACTCAATGGACATGAATTTGAGCAAACTCTGGGAGATAGTGAAGGACAGAGGAGCCTGTATGCTGCAGTCCACGGGGTCACAAACAGTCAGATACGACTTAGCAACTGAACGATTGACATTTTCATTCAACTCCAAATATTTTCTAGTTTTGCTTGTAGTGACTGAACAACAACAACCACCCCATCAAGGTTTTGTTGGGAGGGTGATTCATATTAGTAAGAAAAAGCACATTTGTTTATCCTGCAGAAACTCTGCTCTGGACCGAGTCAGAAATCCTTGCTCAGAATCTTCCTTCGGAGATGATGGAATTTTGGGAGGATGGGGAGAGGGAGAGGGACAATGTTGAAGAGAGAGATTAGAGGTGCAAAGGAACACTCCAGGGGGAGTGCTCTAGGATGCCTGCCTCAGGTAGATCACCTCTGACAGACTTTTGTGTAGACCTTGCCCGTTTGGTGACTGACTCTGGAATTGCTTGCTGGTCGTGTGGAAGTGGCCTGTACCTGTCCAGACGGAAGGTGTGATTGTCACAGCATCACTTCCTTCACTGTAACTGACAGGGCATCACTTCCTTCACTCTTCACTCCCACGGCTCTCTGGAGTCTAACAGTTGTTCCTTGAGAGAAAGAAGAGGTGTTTTAGGCTTTGAGATGTATTTTAGGTATTGAAAGCAAGGTAAAAGGATGTTTCAAGTTTTGATAGATTTGGAGGGGGGGATACATTTTGCCATTAAAATTCTTTTTAATTGCCTTCTAGATTAAAGCATAAGCATAAATCAATGAAGTTAAACGTCTTAATAGTTGTCTCTTAATAGTGTTTTCCAGTTTCCCTTGATGCCCCTTCCCTGAAACATACAAAAAATAGAAAATAGTAGTGATATAAATGTATTTTCCGCTTCCCAGGTGGCACTAGTGATAAAGAAACCACCTGCCAGTGCAGGAGACATAGAAGATGCAGGTTCAATCCCTGGGTCGGGACTATTCCCTGGAGGAGGCCTTGGCAATCCACTCCAGTATTCTTGCCTGGAGAATCCCGTGGACACAGGTGCCTGGTGGGCTACAGTTTATAGGGTCACAAAGAGTCAGACACGACTGAAGCAACTTAACTAACACACACACACACACGTATTTTAGTTATTGGGTTGTAGATAGTCAGAGGGTTGAGGCAGAGTTCCCAGACTCCCAACCTCCTCGAACACCTTTAAATAAACACCTCTTTCTCTCTCTCCCTCTTTCTCAAGGGAAATGGCACAACTCGGTTCTGCTTTCACTCCTTCGATATTGAGTCCTCTGAGAAAGGAATCTCCCCTTCTCCTTCTCTGTTCTCTGCCTCGCCTTCCCCACACCTCTTGCCCCTTTCAGGCTGGTGTCTTTGTCCTCAAGTCTAGACCTGTCAGTGATAAGCACCACAGAAACACTTCACAAGAGGCCCAGGCGCCTCAAATCTGCAGAATACTACCCGTATGTAAAACCGGCTCACAAATCTCCTCTTCCTGTTTCCTCTCGCTAAATGCCTAGTGTTCAGTATCTGATTCCCTCCGCTTGATTTGTCACGTCCCCAGCATTCCTGGGAAAACCTCACCTGTGTAATGAGAGCAGGCCTTTCTATCTCGTGCTTTTTCCTGCCGATATGTGTTTGTTTCCCTGCATCCCTGGAGCCTTTGGGCGGACATGGATTATCAAAACTCTAACCTTCCTCATGCACTTAAAAAGAAAAAAAAAAAAAACAGTAGCTGCAAACAAACCAGAGAGACCTGGGAATTAAAAACAAATCGACTGACAAGTGACAGTTCTGTTGGGATATTAAAAAAAAAAAAAGAGTGAAAAAAATGGTTCAGTCTCTTAATTCAACAAGCCCAGTTGAGGTTATTTTGAAAGTCACTAACTGCTCTGGCTGTAACACGAGTGTGGACCAAACTAAATCATTACTCCCTTCTTGTTGAGTTTTTCTTATTGAAGTTTCTAGCTCTCTACTCTCTGGTGGTAAAACAGTAGCTACAAATAACATCCTTAAAGGTGGCATTCTTTATGAGCTGACTTTTTTTTTTTCTAAATAAACTTTAGCACCTTCATCCTCCAGGAGGAAATGTTAGCATAGCCAAGATTTGGAAACTTCTGAGGGAAAGTTTTAGAATTTGTTCCCTTTGGAATTTGTGTTAATTATAGGGTCAAAAATCAGGTTACAGGTGGTGCAGTGGTAAAGAACCTGCCTGCCAACGCAGGAGGTGCAAGAGATGCGGACTTGATCCCTGGGTAGGGAAGATCCCCTGGAGGAGGGCATGGCAATCTGCTCTAGTATTCTTGCCTGGAAAATTCCATAGGCATAGGAACCCTGGTGGGCTACAGTCCCTAGGGTCTCAGAGTCTGACATGACTGAGCGTTTACAGGACAGTTATAGGGCCAAATATGGTGCCAACCCAGTGCCTTCTATGGACTTGCTTTTTAATTTCTATCACTTGCTTTTTAATTTCTATCACTTGCTTTTTAATTTCCTTTTGAACATAGGTTATGGGAAGACTTTATGTTCTCTGGTGATTCATATATGAAATATAACAATATTCTTCCACTTTTGTTTTCCCCCCATGCTCCCAAATCTGCTATCCACAGTTCTACAGAGGAGATCTTTTAAATCACACATTTGGTTACCCTGCTTTCCCTGTTTGTAACCTCCAAAGTCTCCCCCTCATCTGTTGCAGACATGGCCAGATGATTTCATCTTGCCTTCGGACAGATTGAAGTGGACTCCCTAGAGGCACCAGGGTGGGAAGGATTCGGAGGCTGCCTCTGGGTTCCTGGGAGTGCTGTGATCAATTAGCTATGCCTGCCATAGACCTGGGAAGAAGGTGCAGTGGTGGGTATGTCTTATTTAGGGTACGTGTTTAGTCAGATCTTGGCCATGGCATCTGTGTCCCTCCATGCAATATGCTACTGTTAAGCAGTACAGCAATTCTTCCCGTTTTCTACAGACAATGCTGTTTCCAGGCAATTTCAAGAGTGATGTCAATTATCATATGTAAAACGAATCACCAGTCCAGATTCGATGCATGATGCAGGGTGCTCGGGGCTGGTGCACGGGGATGACCCAGAGGGATGGGATGGGAAGGGAGGTGGGAGGGGGTTTCTGGAAGGGGAACACATGTACACCCATGGCGGATTCATGTCAATGTATGGCAAAACCAATACAATATTGTAAAGTAAGAAAATAGATAAATAAATGAATCCTTTTTCTGCTCTCTTTGATTGTAGACCAGGTCCTAAGCCTATGTGCTGCTGTTGCAAACTGTGTTTTTGCCTCTACCATTATTCCATTATTCTTAACCCACTGTTTTAGGATTACCTATGCAGGTGACTGCTACCTTCATGAGGTAGACTTCAGAAGTCTCTGAGGGCTGAAGTGTTCAATTTTCTCATTAATTACCTAGCATAGGGCTTGAACTCTTAGCTGGCATACAACAATTGTTTGTTAAAAAATGAATAAATACGTGCATGAATGAATGGCATATTTCCTATGGGGTGAGAGGAAATAAAACAGAACTTACTGACATTTGCACTTTATAATAGCCATACAAGCAAATGTAAAAAATAACAAATGGAACTGTTGGATGATTTTAGTAACTTCTAGTAACATTTTTTAGCATTTTTTGGTACATTGATTTAGGGTTGAATTCAAGGTTCAAGATTTTTCTTTTTTTTTGCAATTTTTTTTTTTAACAATATTCCTGAACCTGTCAGGTGAAAATCAGCTTTCTATTGCCTGTCTTACTGTTTCTTCAAATAACATTCATATGTATCTTAGTCAGCTCAGCCTGCTATAACAAAATACCATAGACTGAGTGGCTTAAACAACAGATTTTTATTTTTCATAGTTTGGAGGCTGACAAGTCCAAGATCAAGGTGCTGACAGATTGAGATTCAGATTCTGATGAGAGTTCTTATCCTGGCTTCTTCCTATGACCTCATGTGATGGAGATGGAGAGAGAGAGTGTGGTGTTTCCTGTTTCTTCTTATAAGGGCACTGCTCTCAGTGTTCCATCCTCATGACCTGTCTACTCCCAAAGGCCCCATCTCTAAATCCCATCACATTGGAGGTTGGTGCTTCAGCACATGGATATATATATATATATATATATATATATATATATACATGTAAATATGTGTACATATGGGGCTTCCCTGGGGGCTCAGAGGTTAAAGCATCTGCCTGCAATGTGGGAGACCTGGGTTCCATCCCTGGTTCAGGAAGATCCCCTGGAGAAGGAAATGGCAACCCACTCCAGTATCCTTGCCTGGACAATCTCATGGACAGAGGAGCCTGGTAGGCTACAGTCCACAAAGTTGCAAAGAGTTGGACACAACTGAGCGGACTTCACTTAACTTCATATATGTAAACATATACATATGTATATACATAGTGTGTATATATGTATACACATGTATATATGTGTATATATAGTGTGTATATGTATACATATAAGTATATGTATATATATATAGTGTATATATGTACACATATGTATTTATGTATATATATAGTGCTTCTATATATAGGTGATGGAATTCCAGCTGAGCTATTTCAAATCCTCAAAGGTGATGCTTTGAAAGTGCTGCACTTGATATGCCAGCAAATCTGGAAAACTCAGCAGTGGCCACAGGACTGGAAGAGGTCAGTCTTCGTTCCAATCCCAAAGAAAGGAAATGCCAAAGAATGCTCAAAGTACCGCACAATTGCACTCATCTCACATGCTAGTAAAGTAATGCTCAAAATTCTCCAAGCCAGGCTTCAGCAATACATGAACCGTGAACTTCCAGATGTTCAAGCTGGTTTTAGAAAAGGCAGAGGAACCAGAGATCAAATTGCCAATATCCGTTGGATCATCGAAAAAGCAAGAGAGTTCAAGAAAAACATCTATTTCTGCTTTATTGACTATGCCAAAGCCTTTGACTGTGTGGATCACAATAAACTGTGGAAAATTCTGAAAGAGATGGGAATACCAGACCATCTGACCTGTCTCTTGAGAAACCTGTATGCAGGTCAGGAAGCAACAGTTAGAACTGGACATGGAACAAAGGACTGGTTCCAAATAGGAAAAGGAGTACGTCAAGGCTGTATATTGTCACCCTGCTTATTTAACTTATATGCAGAGTACATCATGAGAAATGCTGGGCTGGAAGAAACACAAGCTGGAATCAAGATTGCTGGGAGAAATATCAATAACCTCAGATATGCGGATGACACCACCCTTATGGCACAAAGTGAAGAAGAGCTAAAGAGCCTCTTGATGAAGCTGAAAGAGGAGTGTGAAAAAGTTGGCTTAAAGCTCAACGTTCAGAAAACTAAGATCATGGCATCTGGTCCCATCACTTCATGGGAAATAGATGGGGAAACAGTGGAAACAGTGTCAGACTTTATTTTTTGGGGCTCCAAAATCACTGCTGATGGTGATTGCAGCCATGAAATTAAAAGACGCTTACTACTTGGAAGGAGGGTTATGGCCGACATAGATAGCATATTTAAAAGCAGAGACATTACTTTGCCAACAAAAGTACGTCTAGTCAAGGCTATGGTTTTTCCAGTGGTCATGTATGGATGTGAGAGTTGGACGGTGAAGAAAGCTGAGCGCCGCAGAATTGATGTTTTTGAACTGTGGTGTTGGAGAAGACTCTTGACAGTCCCTTGGACTGCAAGGAGATCCAATCAATCCATCCTAAAAGAGATCAATCCTGGGTGTTCATTGGAAGGTCTGATGTTGAAGCTGAAACTCCACTACTTTGGGCACCTCATGCGAAGAGTTGACTCATTGGAAAAGACCCTAATGCTGGGTAGGATTGAGGGCGGGAGGAGAAGGGGACGGCAGAGGATGAGATGGTTGGATGGCATCACCAACTCGATGGACATGTGTTTGGGTAGACTCCAGGAGTTGGTGGTGGACAGAGAGGCCTGGCGTGCTGCAATTCTTGGGGTCGCAATGGGTCAGACACGACTGAGCGACTGAACTGAACTGATAGTGCTTCTTTGGTGACTCAGACAGTAAAGAATATGCCTGTGGTGCAGGAGACAGGGATTCGAACCCTGGGTCAGCAAGATCCCCTGGAGAAGGGAAGGGTTAGCCACTCCAGTATTCTTGCCTGGAGAATCCCATGGACAGAAGAGACTGGTGTGCTATAGTCTGTGGGGTCACAAAGAGTTGGACATGACTGAGCAGCTAACATTAACTATATAAATACATACAAATGTGTATATATATATTTTTTTCCTTTGTTTGTTTACCATATGCACTTACATATGTAAATGGAGTAAATATGAATTCCCAGAGTTCTTTACTATATTTATTCACTCTTCAAATATTTACTGATCACCTACTATATTCAATGTACTGGGAAAACAGTGATGAAAACACAGACATAATACACAACCTGATTCAACTTATAGCCAGATTTGCCCTGCCTACATTTCTCCAATTTGAATGCATTGATGAACATCCATTAGCAGTTATCTTGTACCCATCGACCATCCCCAAGAAAAAGAAATGCAAAAAAGCATCATGGCTGTCTGAGGAGGCCTTACAAATAGCTGAGAAAAGAAGAGAAGCGAAAAGCAGAGGAGAAAAGGAAAGATATACCCATTTGAATGCAGAGTTCCAAAGAATAGCAAGGAGAGATAAGAAAGCCTTCCTCAGTGATCAGTGCAAAGAAATAGAGGAAAATAATAGAATGGGAAAGACTAGAGAACTCTTCAAGAAAATTAGAAATAACAAGGGAACATTTCATGCAAAGATGGGCACAATAAAGGACAGAAATGGTATGGACCTAACAGAAGCAGAAGATATTAAGAAGTGGCAAGAATACACAGAAGAACTGTACAAAAAAGATCTTCATGACCCAGATAATCACGATGGTGTGATCACTCACCTAGAGCCAGACATCCTGGAATGTGAAGCCGAGTGGGCATCACTACGAACAAAGCTACTGGAGGCAATGGAATTCCAGATGAGCTATTTCAAATCCTAAAAGATGATGCTGTGAAAGTGCTGCACTCAATATGCCAGCAAATTTGGAAAACTCAGCAGTGGCCACAGGACTGGAAAAGGTCAGTTTTCATTCCAGTCCCAAAGAAAGGCAATGCCAAAGAATGCTCAAACTACCGCACAATTGCACTCATCTCACATGCTAGTAAAGTAATGCTCAAAATTCTCCAAGCCTGGCTTCAACAATATGTGAACCATGAGCTTCCAGATGTTCAAGCTGGTTTTATAAAAGGCAGAGGAACCAGAGATCAAATTGCCAACATCCACTGGATCATCGAAAAAGCAAGAGAGTTCCAGAAAAACATCTATTTGTGCTTTACTGACTATGCCAAAGCCTTTGACTGTGTGGATCAAAATAAACTGTAGAAAATTCTGAAAGAGATGGGAATACCAGACCACCTGACCTGCCTCTTGAGAAATCTGTATGCAGGTCAGGAAGCAACAGTTAAAACGACATGGAACAAAGGACTGGTTCCAAATCGGGAAAGCAGTGCGTCAAGGCTGTATATTGTCACCCTGCTTATTTAACTTATATGCAGAGTACATCATGAGAAACGCTGGGCTGGATGAAGCTGAAATCAAGATTGCTGGGAGAAATGTCAATAACCTCAGATATGCAGTTGACACCACCCTTATGGCAGAAAGTGAAGAAAAACTAAAGAGCCTCTTGATGAAAGTGAAAGAGGAGAGTGAAAAAGTTGGCTTAAAGCTCAACATTCAGAAAACTAAGATCATGGCACCTGGTCCCATCACTTCATGGGAAATAGATGGGGAAACAGTGGAAACAGTGGCTGACTTTATTTTTGGGGGCTCCCAAATCACTGCTGATGGTGATTGCAGCCATGAAATAAAAAGACGCTTACTCCTTGGAAGGAAAGTTATGACCAACCTAGACAGCATATTAAAAAGCATTACTTTGTCAACAAAAGTCCGTCTAGTCAAGGCTATGGTTTTTCCAGTGTTCATGTATGGATGTGAGAGTTGGACTATAAAGAAAGCTGAGCGGTGAAGAATTGATGCTTTTGAACTGTGGTGTTGGAGAAGACTCTTGAGAGTCCCTTGGACTGCAAGGAGATCCAACCAGTCCATCCTATAGAAAATCAGTCCTGGGTGTTCATTGGAAGGACTGATGTTGAAGCTGAAACTCCAGTACTTTGGCCACCTGATGCGAAGAACTGACTCATTAGAAAAGACCCTGATGCTGGGAAAGATTGAGGGCAGGAGGAGAATGGGATGACAGAGGATGAGATGGCTGGATGGCGTCACCGACTCAATGGACATGAGTTTGGGTGAATCCAGGAGTTGGTGATGGACAAGGAGGCTTGCCATGCTGCAGTCCATGGGGTCGCAAAGAGTCGGACATGACTGAGAGACTGACCTGAACCTGTACCCATCGTATTTGGGAAAAGGGTCCTCCAAGATTACACACTGAGTATACGTACACTCTAGAGTCCAAGTAATAAAGAGGGTCCTTTATTAAGTAGATGCATCTTTAAGGCCGATGATCAAAGTGGATGTTTGAGGATTCTGAATTAACCCTTACCCCTGTTAAGGCTCCCTTCTCTTGCCTTAAATTTTACCCTCACCCCATGTTACTTTAAAAATTCTTTTATTGTGGTGAGAACCGTTAACATGATATCCACCTTCTTAACAAATTCTTAAGTATACAATACAGTATTGTTAACTAGAAGGACAGCATTGTACAGCAATCTCTAGAACGTTTTCATCTCAACTGAAATTTTATGCCTGTTGTCAGTAACCCCTCATTTCCCTCTTCCCACAGGCCCTGGCCACCATCATTCCATTCTTTGGTTCTAGGAACTGGACTATTTTTGATACCTCATCTGAGTGGAATCACACAGTACTTGTCTTTCTGTGACTGGCTTATTTCACTAAGAATAATGACTTCCAGGTCCACCCATGTTGTCATAACAGAATCACCCTTTTTAAGGTGGAATAGTGTGTATATCAGAGAAGGCAATGGCACCCCACTCCAGTACTCTTGCCTGGAAAATCCCATGGACGGAGGAGCCTGGTAGGCTATAATCCATGGGGTCGCTAAGAGTCGGACACGACTGAGCGACTTCACTTTCACTTTTCCCATTCATGCATTGGAGAAGGAAACGGCAACCCACTCCAGTATTCTTGCCTGGAGAACCCCAGGGATGGCGGAGCCTGGTGGGCTGCCATCTATGGGCTCGCACAGAGTCGGACACGACTGAAGCGACTTAGCAGCAGCAGCAGCAGCAGCAGTATGTATATACCACATTTTCTTTAATTAGTCATCTGTTGATGTTTAAATTGTTTCTATACCTTGGCTATTGTGAATAATGCTGCAATGAACATGAAAGTACTAATATCTCTTTGAGATTCTTATTTCAATTCTTTTAAACTAATATGCAGATGTGGGATTGCTGAATCACATGGTAAACTTTCTTTTTTGAAAACTGAGTGCTCCCATCCATATAGATGCACCATATTGCATTCCTACCAGTAGGTGTAAAGGTTTCAGTTTTCTACTTCCTCACTGACATTTGCTGTCTTTTTAAAAAAATAATAGCCAAACTGACAGTTATTAGGTGGTTTGCATTTTAATTGTAATTAGTGACATTAAGCATTTTTTCATGTATCTATGGACCATTTATATGTCTTCTCTGGAGAAATGTTTATTCAAATCCTTTACCATTTTAAAATTGAGTTATAAATTTTCTTGCTATTGAGTTATAGGAGTTCCTTATATATTTTCAGATTAATTCCTTTTAAGACATATGATATACAAATATTTTCTTCCATTTCACAGGTTGCTTTGTAGACATCCTGTGTTCATGATTTGGAAGACTTAGTATTATTAAAATGTCCATGCTACCCAAAGCTATCTACAGATCCAGTGAAATTTCTATCAAAATCCCAGTGGCATTTTTTTTTCAGAAATAGAGAAACAATCCTACATTTCATATACAACTATAAAAGACTAAGGGTAGCCAAATAATCTTGAGAAGGAAGAACAAGGCTGGAGGCATTAACTTCCTATTTCAAAATGTGTTGCAAAGTTGCAATAATCAAAATAGTATGGTAAAGGCATAAAGTCAGACATAAGAGCCAACCTCATTGGAAAAGACCCTGATGCTGGGAAAGATTGAAGGCAAAAGGAGAAGCAGGAAGCAGAGGATGAGATAGTTAGATAGCATCACCAACACAATGGACATGAATTTGAACAAACTCTGGGAGATAGTGAAGGACAGAGGAGACTGGTGTGCTGCAGTTCATGGCATGGCAAAGTAGGACACAGCTTCATGACTGAAAAGCAATAAGCCAATGGAACAGAATAAAAAGCCCAGAAGTAAATCCACGAACATATGGTCAACAAATCTTAAAGATGCTAAGAATGGACAACGGGTAAAAGATAATATCTTCAACAAAGAATAAAAAGACTATTTTAACCAAAAGAATTAAATTAGACTCTTATCTTACACTGTACACAAAAATGAAGCTCAACATGGCTTAAAGACATAAGAATAAGATCTGAAACTATAAAACTCCTAGAATGCAAAAGGGGAAAAGCTTTTTGATGTTGGTCTTGGCAATAAAGCATTCATGGATAGGACATCAAAAATTGAGGCAACAAACACCAAATAAAAAGTGGGACTACATTAAACAAATAAGATTCCACAAGCCGAAACAATCAATGGAGTGAAATGATCCAATTGACTGTTATCTTGGGGAACTCGCTTTAGGAGGGTAGAAGTAAGTGTATGACTAGTTAGTCCCTGTTATTGTGTGACAATAACTTTACATTTTGTGCTTTCAGAATTGATTCTCAAAATAGCTTTATGAGCAAAGTTATTACAGTCTTTTTATGGATGAAGAAATGAAGAATCAGATAGCTGTGCTGTTTACTCAAGGCAGCCCAAGCTGAGAAACTGGGGTGCTTGCCAAGATTTCAACTCTCGAGTGTCTCTTAAGTCCCCTCTGCCCCACAAGCCATACACAAACCTTCCTATGTTCTCTTTTTCTAAGACAAGGATGCTGAAATGGTGGCCAAGAGTACTGGTTGGTAGACTCTGGTAGTAAATGGAAACCTCCTCACCTCTCCTGTCACCTGCTGGTTCTAATCTTTGCAAATACTCATCTGCTTTGCGTTTCTGGTGGGAATTATGAGTAAACTAAGGGCTAGATCAGTAGCAAGAGGATAGAATTGTGGAATCTTCATGTGGGTCGTTTGGATAGCTTGCTGGGTCCAGCCTACTGTGCCTAGCTTTAAACCCACTGCTTTCTACTTTCTTGGACTTCCATCTCCATCCTCCTTGCCCCTGCACTCAAAAATGTTTTAATACTGTTCACTGTCTTCTCTCACCCCGTCCTCCACTCTGAGCCTCCTCTCCTTCACCAATCTTTCTTCCTTTGAAAAAATGCTTCCTTCCAAGTGAAAATTAATAGGTAGGCTTCCCCTGAGAAAAATTCCTCTCTTGCCTGAATATCTGTGTTTTTCCTGAATTATCAGCCTGTTTTTATCTTGTGGAAACTGAACTGTGTAACTTATCAAGTTTCCTTCATTGGATTCTCTGTTAGAAAAGTGAGAACCAAGTTCATTAATTTCCTGTAGCAAGTACCTGGCTCTCTATCATAGTTATTATTTTATTAACCTCATTTCAGGGTTACCTTAATATCCCTGTCTGTGTTTCGCTTTCTCCATTCTCACTTATTTTAAAACAGGCTCTCTTGCTATAATTTATGTATCTTTCTAGGCCACTAGAATCTTGTCTGGGGCAAAGTGAAGGGAGAAAGTTATGTGGGAAACACTTGTCTTTCACTGTTTTGTTTCTCCTATTCCCTTGGTCATGGAATCTTTGACTTTTTAAAATTGAACTTATGGCTATTTGGAATAAATACTGTATTTTCTGATCTCCTTTGCAAGGTGTGGTTTTGGAATCAGATCTGACCGAGAGGGATCTTTGGAAGTATCACCGTGTGACTTTGAGGAAGTGTCCTAAAAGGGAGGGCATATGTCCTTATTCTCTTTCTTACTGCTTGTTGAAATGTGAGTGTAATGACTGGAGCTGGTTCATGAGTCAATAGCCTAGGCTAAGGAACAATAATATAAAAGACACCTGGTTTTCTTATGATTGTGAAGTGTCCTCATAAGTTTTGTATTGTTTGCATCTATGCTGTCTTCATGAGAAAATGAAACTTGATATATTTAATACATAGTTAACTGGGTTTTGTTTCAGTTGCACCAAGACATAATTCTAATATGGCAGACTTCAATCTTGCAGGCTCAGACAGAGAATATATCTGCCATGACACAACTCAAGCCCTAAATAATTAAATTTCTGTGAGCAGTAAGAATATCTTTAAGGGATTTGATTCTTATATTTGTTCTGCTACCCATATTTTTATGAAACTGCATTCTTATATTTTTCTCTTGTGTTTATCACTCTTTCAATTGTCTATATTAGACTAGAGCTCTTATAGTATTTATGCAATGCCCAATACTGTGCATATAGTTCCACATACATCCCTACTTTCATGCAACCTTCTTTACTTCTTCTCAATGTATCTTCTGGAAAGACTCATAACAGGTTGGACCTTTGTGTCTTATTTTTTCAACAACCACTTGTGGAGATAGGTGCTATAAAAAAACACAGAGGTAAGTAATAGATCATCTGGTTGAGGTGATAATCCATAAAACTTTAACAAAGCCTGAAAATGATAAGTCCTGTGAGAGAAGTTGAGATAAGTAGAATTTGGGTCCCATGGTACTTTATCTGGTTCCTGGTAACCTCTTTGATCTCATCTTCTGTTCTTTCCTCTCACTTAACCCTCCTCCAGCCAGAGTGGCCTGCTTGCCATCCAGAAACATGTGTGCCTAAGGTGCTCCTGCCTCAGGGCCTTTGCACACGCTATTCCCTCTATCAGGAATGTTGTTCCCTCCAGTTATAGCTCTCTCTCAAACTGGACCTTCGGTCTTGTGTCTCTGTTTTATTTTCCTACATAGCCCATGTCAGTATGTGACATTCTATTTATTTAACTTGTTTATTTGGTTATTGCCTCTCTGTACTGATTGCGTATGACTACAACTGACTGCATGTGACTCTACTAGGGATTTATTTATTTACTTTTTTGTTTCCTGCCAGACCTCCAGAATCTGTAATAAGGATTATTATATAATGGGGACTCAGTAAATATTGTTTGAATGACTGAATGAAAGATTCAAAGAGAAAGTATATTTCTGATGGCAGTTAGCTTGTAGGGGCGGTATTTAGGTTTGAATTTGACATGTATGGTAGAATTAAGTTGGTATGAAGATGCTTTCCAGAGCACTGATTTTACTAGCTAGCAACTGGAGACAACTTAGATACTTAGATTAGAGGGTGGGGGTGAGCAAAAGTAAAAATGCAGCAGATGGAAATAATGACCTAGATTTCCAAGGCATTACACTCAAAAGGAGGCAAAAAATACTAATACTATAACATAATATCATTTATGTAAGTTTCAAGTTCACAAAAACAATATTCCATGTTTTAAAAGAAATGTATATATACATTTAGATACCTCTCTCTCTCTCTTTTTATATATATGTATGTATGTATGTATGTAAAGAAATATATACATACATAGATATCATAGAAGGATATATATCATGAGATCAGAGAGGAAAAAGACGTGAGGATGAGAGATAAGTAATACAAATAAATATAAACAGAAAAAGGACCTCACAGAGACCTTCAGTGAAGTATGCCAGGCCTAGAGGGTTCACTTAACTTGCACACTGGTCACACAGCACTAAAAACAAATGGAGGGAAATTCTGTGGGGACCAGGAGGGTAGAAGAAAATGTGAAATGAGTATCCTCATACTGATAGAGCCATGGCCAGGAAATACCAAGAAAAGGAACAATTAGGACAGTAGTGGATAATAAAGATGGAAAAATAGGTTGGGCCTAAAATTTTAAAGAGACCCAGATGCTAGGCAAAGGAGATTTTCTCACTTCATTAAACAAGGAGGAACCATTAAGAGTTTTTGGACAAGATGAAATAACGTAGGAAAATTAATGTAGTGTGTAATGTATTAGATAAAATAACAGATTCACAGGCGGGGAAAAAGAGTTAAACAAGAGAATGCAATAGTTCAAGCAGGAAGTACTGCTTAGTGTGAACCTAGAAAATAGTGATGTGAACAAGGTTGTGATTTAATCTTTATCTGATATTTACAAATTTTGATGAATTACACACATCCTAGCTGTGTTAAAAACTAGAGGAAGGAATCAAGTGTGGGATATTTAAGTGACCTCCGTACAGTCCTTTGGTGGGAAACCAGCATGGGGACAAGTGCTTTGACATCTTGTGGGTGTTACATAAAATTCAGAAGGAACAGGAAGGACTGCATTTGGTGCATGCAATGTAATAACTAGGGCTTCCCAGGTGGCTCAGTGGTAAAGAATCTACCAAAACACAGGAGATGCAGGTTCCTGGGTTTGATTCCTGAGTTGGGAAGATCCCCTGTAGAAGGAAACAGCAATCCACTCTAGTATTCTTGCCTGGGAAATCCCATGGACAGAGGAACCTGGCGGGCTATAGTCCATGGGGTTGCAAACGAGTCAGACATGGCAACTAAACAATAACAACAAATGTAGTAACTATGTGAGTTGCCATGTAACTGAAAACACAGTTGTCAGGACCTGAGGACAAGTCTGATTTTGGTGGAGAAAGCAAGCAAAGGAAACTAGAAATGTTCCACCTTCATGACCAAAGAAGCTGATATATGATTAACAGCTAAAAGCTGATGAACTGTTTTAGGGGTAGATGCTTTTGGTTTGTGGGAGATTCCTATTTAAAATTATGCCAAGTCACCCCAATAGATAGGTATAGTAGGCTGTTGGACACATGAGATTAGTATTTGAAGAATCCAAGGCTGTCACTATTGATCTGGGACCCACTCTCTCAGAGGGGACAGTCAGAGCCATGGTCATCACCATGGTTACAGAAGCAGCAAATCAGAATGCATTTGTGTGATAGGACTGACCAACAAGGAGTAGATCTTTCTAAATGTGAAGCGATGGAAATATTAATTTTTTTAACAGTAGAAGATTCATAACTTAGCGTATTTTAAAAATAAGCTCTTTTAAAAAGGGGAATCTCCACTTTACTTCAACTATGAAGCCCCATCCAGAAGCTTTCGGTTGAGAAGTCATATAAAATGCTCTGGAATGAAAAGTCATAGAAAAAAGCAAAAGTAAGAGACCAGAGTAACATTTTCAAATCAAATTATAGGGAAACTAGAGTTTGGAAATGGTTAAGCTGAAATCAGATCAGGTGACACTTATATTTCTGTTCAAGAGTTGTACTGAAATTCATGGTCTGAACTGGAGAAGGGTTGGTCCAAAGAGGACCATTTCTGATAGAGGGATGACTCCTTTGTAAGAGGACGTGCTCTTCAAAAGCTTCCTCACTGAGATGTGCAGGGGAATCTTTCCACCACGTGGGAGATGGCAATGTATTCTGTCTCCATTTTATCCTTGTTTACAGGTAAGCCGACATTACTTTGCCAACAAAGGTCCATCTAGTCAAAGCTATGGTTTTTCCAGTAGTCATGTGTGGATGTGAGAGTTGGACCATGAGAAGGCTGAGCGCCGAAGAATTGATGCTTTTGAACTGTGATGCTGGAGAAAACTCTTGAGAATCCCTTGGACTGCAAGGTGATCAAACCAGTCAATCCTGAGGGAAATCAGTCCTGAAAACTCATTGGAAGGACTGATGCTGAAGCTGAAGCTCCAATAATTTGGCCACCTGATGCAAAGAGCTGACTCATTGGAAAATACCTCTAGAGAAGATTTCCTAGAAGGGGCAACAGTTTTGCTTTGGCTAAAAGGGTGTGAGAGAGTTTATTAGGATGGGCAGACAGAGTGAGGCCTGGGGTGAAGTTCTTTAGGCCACAACATGTGCAAAAAATACGGATGTTTGAGAGTGGATATGTTTAGGGAATGCTGGCATAGGGTTCATGGCAGGATTGTTGAGAGATTAGGCTGGAAAAAAACAGGCAGGGGTCAGACAAAGCAAGTTCTGTTCTCATGTAGAATTTAGTCTTCCTTACATTTGAAATTGAACCTATTGATGAGAGACTGTCCTAATTCCAGGGTACTAATTCTAATGGTTCCCACTGATTATTAATTGATAAAAATTAACACCCAGTAGTCTCTGAGTCGATTTTTATCTATGGCACTTATAAACCCACATTGCAGTTTGACATGGAAAATAACTTTAAAGCAACTACCTTGTTACTTCTTAGTTTATTACCATCAGAATTGATTTGAATCCAGATTGGTGTCAGAAAAATGGTACAAAGTGAATCTGGTCTCTGAGCTTCATCTTAACAAAGACAACACACCATTTAAAATTTCCTCCTTACAAAAAAGGAGCTACTGCTTTTACTATTGCAGGATGTTAAAATACCTGTCAGTACACCCTTGGCCACAAGTATGACTTCACATTTTTTTCTGAAAAAAAAAAATAAATAAGGTAAGAAAGGATATGGATGAAAATCTTAGGGACCATGAGATTGATTTTGTTTTCATTAACTGTGCCCAAGTTTCTCCTTAAACACTAAGATTATATAGAATGCAACACTTTATTTAAAACTAAAATGTAAGTTGTTGTGTTTGGTATAAAAATGTAATGACTCCAGGACCCATTGAAGATTTCCAGTCTGAGCTCTGAGACTGTGCTTTCTTGTTCAGTTTTTAGACTCTCCACAAAACATTTCTATAAAAAAATATCCTCAACTAAGGAACATGGAGGAACTCCAGGCTCTTAGCTGATCTCGGTAAATTGGCAAGCTCAGAAAAACCTTTTCCAGCTGATTTTCAGTCACAGCATCAGCAATCAACAAATATTTTCTGAACTTGCACACACACAATAGGGATTTCTTTGAAATAAGATGCTAAAAAAATAGGATGTGCTATTAAGGGCAATGTGGACCCTGCTTCTTCATAGAGACATAATATATTTGTTTTCGCTCTTTAATATAGCCTTGCAAGAGCACCATGAACCTTTTGGGGAAAAATGATATCAATCAAATAAATACCCCTTTATGTAGTCTCAAAGAGAATGATACAATTTAAACTATAGGTCACTATTAAAGAAAATGGGCTCCATCCTCTATGGGATGTGTGTGTGTGTGTGTGTGTGTGTGTGTGTGTGTGTGTGTGTGTGTTTCTATTTTGAGGTAGTTAGAAAGTTGAGTTAAAAATAATGTGAGTGGTTAACTTTTCATGTTTCTTTCTTTGCAATACTGCATTTTATCCCTCCAGTATGTAAACAGTGTACTGTGAAAGGGAAAGGAAAAGCCTGCTCTTCCCATAGCATCAGGAGATGCCATTGAGCATTGCCATCATCTGTGTCACTTGAAACTAAGTGTATAATCACTGCTGATCAGTTTTCTTTAACATTGCAGTGGATGTGGGTCTGATTCACCACACCAAAGATATTTGGCTCTGCCAGTCAAAAGATAACTAGGAAGAGCAGTGTCTGCAATCCAGCCACAGAAACCATGAGCCATGGGGATCCGAGGCTGGGATTTGGCGGGGCACAGATAGTGGTGCTGCTGGTAAAGAACCTGCCTGCCAATGCAGGAGACGCCAGAGACGTGGGTTCCATCTCTGGGTCAGGAAGTTCCCCTGGATTAGGAAACAGCAACCCACTTCTGTATTCTTGCCTGGAGAATCCCACGGACAGAGGAGCCTGGTGGGCTACAGTCCACGGGGTCGCAGAGAGTCAGACACAACAAGCTCACAGCACAATGAGGAGATTTTGCTGCAAGCAGTGTTTAGACCCAACTAGTGTGAGTTTCTGAAGACTCACTCATTTTTTTCCCTTTTTGTTTTTAACAAGTTCATGTCGAGGGTGATTTCTTTTGATTTGTGTTGTTGGGAATGCAGACCTGGTATGTTTCTCATCCTTTAATCAAGACCTGATAGATGAGAGATTCTTTCTGGAGCAAAAGGGAAATTAATAAAATTGACCTGGAGCGCCTATTTGGAAGTTAAACACAAGTATGAGCGGACTGTTTAAACTTTCCCCTCTGAGGGGGAAGGCTTCATGGAGTGTGTACACGTGCAAGTGGGTGCGTGTAC
The DNA here is from genome assembly GCF_054371585.1 of Giraffa tippelskirchi. Lineage (NCBI taxonomy): Eukaryota > Metazoa > Chordata > Mammalia > Artiodactyla > Giraffidae > Giraffa > Giraffa tippelskirchi. Next base: position 155,673,174 of record NC_137283.1, on the reverse strand, counting down.
ATGCATGTGTCTGAACTCTGCTGGGGAAAGCCTCTGCTTCCTCTGCCAGGGAAGGGCTCTGCTTCCTTTTATGTGGAGCGAGGTCACACCCAGTGGCCAGTTAGGTTAATGGCACGTGTGTGTTCCCCGAGGTTACCTGAAAAAGAGCAGCTGGCCCCAGCCACTTCCCAGAGTGGGTGCCAGAGGCCAATTTGGATAATAGCAGAACCTCGGTGTTCCCTTCCTTTGTTCCTGAAGGTGGAGCCTGGGTAGGAAAAAGCCCCACACCATTCATGATGTTAACAATAGCAGCATTAGCGTTCACTGGATTCCCACTGCGACTGTTATTCTCCAAATGAGGACCCAAGAATATAATGAGATGGATTTTCACAGCCTGAAACAAAGAGGTATTGCTTTTTGTTCTTATTTCCCTTTATTTGGGCATAATTGAAACTTACTGAACTTAACTATTCTTTTCATTTTGTTTTATTTTTGAGTTGGGGGTGGCAATCACAGATAATGTTTTAAAAAAAGACTGTATCTTTTTAGCATGCAAATCGGGTCAGAAACCCTAATTATAAGTTTTTATAGAACTAGTTGACACAACTCCAAACTGACATATCCTCTAGAAGCACCAGAATGACACTTGCCTTTCTTGTGAGCTTGCTTTTAAAAACTCACTTAGTAGACACCACCAAGGTTCTGTTTTCACTCAGGGGTGGGCATGATCTGTGGGGAAAACTCTGGAAGTGAGTTTGTGACACGTGCCTTCTTGTTAGGCTGAGCAGAAAGTAGACTCTGTGACCATGGGAAATGGCTCACCAAGTGAAAATTCAGCCCATTTCTTTTTAGGAGAGAGCCTGTTACAGGCTTCCCAGGTGACACTAGTGGTAAAGAATCCACCTGCCAATTCAGGAGACATAGGGGATTTGGGTTTGATCCCTGGGTCAGGAAGATCCCCTGGAGAAGGAAATGGCAACCCACTGCAGCATTCTTGCCTGGAGAATCCCAAGGACAAAGGAGCCTGGTGGGCTACAGTCCATAAGGTCGCAAAGAGTTGGACATGACTGAAGAGCCTTAGCATGCACGCACACATGCCTGTTACAGCCTTGTTCCTTGGGCTGTAGATACAGTTTTCAGACTCTGTGAAGTTTGCAGGGCATCCTGTACAGCCAGGTTCTCATACCTGCTCTGATACTCATAGTTTAGAGCCTAAAGTAAGCCTCATTTTTTTTTATTAATAATTGAATTGACCTTAGAACTTCTAGTCCATAATGATCTCTCCTGTCTGAAGTTCAATCATTAGCACTTTTCAGAAAAAATAGAGACTTTAACCACTCAAAACAAATCAAACCCAAGAGACCAAGGTCTGAGTCCACTGCTCTGCCCTAATGAGTGGTAGAACTTGGTTTGAAAATTACTTGGTTCCAACCAGAACCTGATTTCCTTCTATAGGTTCAGGCAGTTGCACTAGAAGGTACGTATCTTCCTTCCACTTCCTTGAGAGGATAACTTGAATCACACCCTCTCTCCTCTTAATTCACTTCTACAACTTGATTACTTTCTGCTTGAAGTTATTCATTTCCCAATGAAGAATAGCTATTTATGTTGAGCCCTGCAGTCTCTAGGCTGGTGCTTGGATCCCCTGGTCCCCCACCACCCCACCCTCATTTTTGTGCTTCTTATGAATCCTGTGTGTGCTAAGTCGCTTCAGTCGTGTCTGACTCGATGTGACCCTATGAACTGTAGCCCACCAGGCTCCTCTATCCATGGGATTCTCCAGGCAAGAATACTGGAGTGGGTGGCCATTTCCTTCTCCAAGGGATCTTCCTGACCCCAGGGATCAAACCCTCATCACTTACATCTCCTGCATTGGCAGGAGTGTTCTTTACCAGGTATCGAACCCAGGTCTCCTGCATTGCAGGCAGATTCTTTACATCTGAGCTCCCCAGGGAAGCATGGATCCTGTACCATGTTGTATTGCCAAGGTTCACGTGTGTGTGCAAGGTGATACTTGTTCTTGTTTCATGTGGAGCTCTTACTTTTGTTCTAACTCAAGGATCATCCCCCACTTGTTGCTCAGAAGTGGGAGACCCGTAATACTTTACTATTAAAAACACAACCCTGAGTTCATTGTTCGTGTTTGCTCCTCCTTCCCCACCTGACTCTTGCTAACTTGGCCTCTTCTGAGAAGCTGTCGTGGCCCCAAATGACTGGCCTACTTGAGGCATTTCACCAGGAAGACGTTTAATGAGGTCACATGGAAAAGTAACATGGCATTCTTGTTGCTGCATAAAGATAGACTTACTCCCTGTTGTGCCTTGAAGCAGGTGAAATGTTTTCCTCCCTGAGGGATTTTGAAATCCTTCTTTGGCCATAGTGAAAAAAAAACAACACAGAAAATCTGACATGCTGATAAGAATGCAGGTGCCAAAGAGGATATCAGTACAGCCACAGTGAGTGCAATTTTACCAGCTGGGGCAAAGTCACTGCCAACAGCCAGCTTTGGTAGAATTTATAAAAAGGACGTCTTCACCAGAAATCAAAAGTTAAAGGCTCAGTGCTTAAAGACTGAAGTTTGATTAAGTGGGTAATAGATGCCAAGAGAAACTATATCTCTTAAGCAAGAAGACCATAGTTTTGATCAGTGATTCTCAAATTTTAATCTTATCAAAATCACTTGACTGTTCCCTGGTAAATCTGGGTTTCTGATTCTGTCCATCTGGGGTGGGGCATGAGAATTTGCAGTTTTTAACCATTTCCCAGATCATGTTGATTCTGCCCTTCTTAAGACCACACATGCCTCATACCATCATTGTATTAAATGAGCTCGTATTTTTCAAATACTCAGATCAATGTTTAATACTCAAAAAATGTAACAAAAAGTTTTAAATGCCTGATTTTCAGAATCTTTTCAATTACTGTTACATATAAGGTTTGGATTCTGCTGCAAAGATTGGACCAAATCAGATAAATGCTACACAGAATTTTGTTTGAACAAAGCTGATTACTGTCTGATCATGCTATATGGTGTGCTACCCCACTGTGATTTTACCTGCCTATCAGAAAATGCCTTGCTATATTTTAAGACCTGAGTTCTTTGCCCCTTGAGGGCGTGGGTCTAGACTTCTTATTCTGGTTCTCTGACTAGAGCTAATCCCTAGCTGGTGCTCAGGTTGTGGGTTTATCTCTATCATTTCCCCTTTAACCTAGATAAGAGGGGCTTCCCAGGTGGCATTAGTGGTAAAGAATCTGTCTGCCAATGCAGGAGACCTAAGAGACACAGGTTCGATCCCTGGGACAGGAGGATCCCCTGGAGGAGGACATGACGATCCACTCCAGTATTCTTGCCTGGAGAATCCCATGGACAGAGGAGCCTGGCGGGTCACAGTCCATAGGGTCTCGCAGAGTCAGACATGACTGAAGTGACTTAGCACGAATGCACAACATAAATAAGAGGCAAGAGTGATGGGAGACACAAAGAAGAGATATATTCTGGCCCCTGGGAAACATGTTCAGCATGCATACTTAAATACAGAGAACAAACATCCAGAACACACAAAGAAATCTTACCACTTGATAATAAGAACACAGTACAATTTAAAAATGGACAAAAGTTTTGAATGGAAACTCTACTAAAGCTATCTGAATGGCCAGTAATCACATGGAAAGATGCTCAATTATCACTAGCCATTTGGGAAATGAAAATTAAAGTCTTAATGATAAACCGTTTCTCCTGCTAGAAACCACGGACAATACCAAGACTGTGGGACTACTGGGCCTCTCACTCTCTGCTGGTGGGAATGTAAAATGCGACAACCACTTTGGGAAATGGTTTGGCCGTTTCTCACAAAATAAAACATCTACTTACCATACAAACTGGAAATTCCATTCCTGGGTTTTCACCCAAGTGAAACAAAGCTTATGTTTTATTCATAAAAGCCCTAAACTTGAAATTCCCCAAATGCCCATCAAACATATTGTGGGATATCTCACAAACACAGAAATGAAAACTTTCAAAAGCATTATGCTAAACAAAAAAAACAGACACAAGGTAATGAATACTGCATTATTCCATTTATATGAAATTCTTAAAAAAGTCTAAAACATCACAGTTAAAAGTAGATTGGTGGTTCCTGGGACTGGAGGTGGGACTATGATGAAAAGGTTCTATATCTTGATTGTGATGTTGCTTTTACCATTCACCAAAATTCATAAGGCTGTATTCTCAAAATGGGTGGATTTTATTGTATGTAAATTGTACCCAAATAAAGTTGAAAATAAAGCTAAACAAAAAAAATTAAGATTTTAAATACTTTGCTCTTTAAACTTCAGTGTCAAAGGTGAATCTTCAGCCTCCTCATTTAAGTGACCTCTTTGGAAGTCCTCTCAGAGGTCAGCCAACTGGCCTTCTCTGGTTGTTCCATGACCCTGAAGGTGTCCTAGTCCATACAGACCTTTCTGTTCCTTTTTTCATCTCTGCTTTTATCTGGACTGTGGCAAGAGAATCTTTATTTGGGTCTTTTGATTATGTTTTAAAAATGGGGAATAATTTTAGAAGATCTTGTTACTGACTAATGATGATGAGATGTTAAAAAAAGAAGGCATATCTTCACAAAAGAGTATCTTTATCTATGTATGCATGGAGGTTGGTAGGTATCTACCTACAGTTTCTCCCAGGGCGTGGATTACCTTTTCATTCTCTCCGTGGCATCTTTTGAAGAGCAGAAGTTTTCTTTTTAATCAAGTATAGTGTGGTTTTTCCTTTAATGTTTAATTTTTTGTTTGTCATAAGAAATCTTTACCTATGCCAAGATTGTAAAGATTTTTCTCCTGTATGTATTTCTAAAAGTCTTATGCTTTTAGCTTTCATGTTGAGTCTTTAATACATTTCAAATAGATTTTTGTGAATGAGACAGGGCTTGAGGTTCCTTTTTTCCATACCAATGTCCAATTGTTTAGCACCATTTGTTGAAAAATCTATACTTTCTCTATTGAAATGTATCAGTGCCTTTGTCAAGAATTAATCGACCACATGAGTTTAGATTTATTTCTGGAATCTATTCTGTTTCATTATTCTGTGTATCCTTACACTGAAACCATATCTTGGTTTCTGTGCTTTTAGAAGTGTTGAACTCAGGTAGTGAAAGTCCTCCAATTTTATTCTTTTCCAAAATTGTTTTGGCTCGATTCTGTGTCCTTTACATTTTTAATTTTTGTAAAAGAATCTGATGTGATTTTAATCAAGATTGCCTTGAAGCTGAGATCAATTTGGGGAGAATGCTTATCTTATTACTGTGTCTTCCAATTCATGAAGGTGATGTATTGTTCCATTTATTTATATCCTTTATTTCTCTCAGCAATGTTTTGTGGTTTTCAGCACATAGGTTTGACACAAATTTGGTTCAATTTAGAAGGCAATGGCACCCCACTCCAGTACTCTTGCCTGGAAAATCCCATGGATGGAGGACCCTGGTAGGCTACAGTCCATGGGGTCGCTAAGAGTCGGACACAACTGAGCGACTTCACTTTCACTTTTCCCTTTCATGCACTGGAGAAAGAAATGGCAACCCACTCCAGTATTCTTGCCTGGAGAATCCTAGGGATGGCGGAGCCTGGTGAGCTGCCGTCTATGGGGTCGCACAGAGTCGGACACGACTGAAGCGACTTAGCATAGCATAGCATAGCATAGCATTCCTGAATACATTTTTTCATTTTGTTTTTGATGCCAGTATGAGCTTTATTGTTTTTTTGTTTTTTTGTTTTTAATTTTCAATTGCAATTGTTTATTGCTGGTATATTGTATTGCTGGTATGCATTTCAATTTGTATATTGACCTGACCCATGACCTTATGAAATTCACCTAATTTTAGTAGATTTTTTATAGATTCCTTAAAATTTTATATATGGACAATTGTCTTTCTTACTTTGAAATTTTATGCTTTTTATTGATATTGTTGCTGTTTAGTTGCCAAGTCCTATTTGACTCTTTGCAACTCCATGGACAGTAGCATAGCAGGCTTCCCTGTCTTTCACTATTTCCTGGAGTTTATTCAAACTGACGTCCACTGAGTTGGTGATGCCATCCAACCATCTCATCCTCTGTCACCCCATTTTCCTCTGGCCCTCAATCTTTCCCAGCATCAGGGTCTTTTCCAATGAGTCAACTCTTTGCATCAGGTGGCCAAAGGATTGGAGTTCCAGCTTCAGCACCTGTCCTTCCAATGAATATTCAGTTTATTTCCTTTAGGACTGACTGGTTTGATCTCCTTGCAGTCTAAGGGCCTCTCAAGAGTCTTCTTGAGCACCTCATAATTTGAAAGCCTTAATTCATTGATGCTCAGTCTTCTTTATGGTTCAACTCTCACATCCATACCTGACTACTGGAAGCACATAGCCTTGACTATGTGGACCTATGTCATGAAAGTGAAAGTGAAAGTCACTGAGTTGTGTCTGACTCTTTGTGACCCCATGGACTATACAGTCATTGGAATTCTCCAGGCCAGAATAGTGGAGTGGGTAGCCTATCCCTTCTCCAGGGGATCTTCCTAACCTAGGGATCAAACCCAGGTCTCCTGCATTGCAGGTGGATTCTTTACCAGCTGAGCCACAAGGAAGGTCTAAGAATACTGGAGTGGGTACCCTATCCCTTCTCCAGGGGATCTTCCTGGCCCAGGAATTGAACTGGGGTCTCCTGCATTGCAGACAGATTCTTTACCAACTGAGCTATCAGAGAAGATATCAGAGAAGACCTCTGTCATACAGGGACCTTATTGAACTTCAGTACAATATTACATCATAGTGAAGAGTAGTGAGAACATATATTCTTATCTTTTCTATTTAAGGAAAGCTTTTTTTTTTTTTTTACCATTATGTGAACTATTACTGTAGGTTTTCCACAGATGCCTTATATATAGAAGTTTTCTTGTATATCTAGTTTGCTGAGAATTTTAGAACACGTGTTGAATTTTCCAAAATGCAACTTATGAATCTATTGAAATACTTCAGTGATCTTTTTCTTTATTCTGTTAATGTGGTAAATTACATAGATTGATTCTTCAACGTTGGGCCAACCATTGAATTCCAGAATGAACTGTACCAGCTCATGGTGTCATATTCTTTTCATACATTGCTGGATTCTATTTGCTAATATTTTGTTGGTGCTTTTTGCATGTATGCTTATAAGGGATTTTTACAGTTTTCTTTTCTTGGGATGTCTCTGTTAATTTGGTTTCAGTATAAGGGTGGGCTCATGAAACGGTATGGGAAACGTTTGGTCCTCCTGTATTTTCTGAGAGTGTTTTTGTTTAAAGATAGGTATTAATAATTTCTTAAATGTTTCATAGACTTAAGCATTAAAGTCAGCTGGGCTGAAGTTTTCTTTGTGAAAATATTTTGGTTATGAACTTAATTTCTCTACTAGATCTAGGGCTACTTAAGTTTTATATTTCTTCTACAGTCAATTTTGTTACATTTTGTTTTTTTGGAAATCATTAATTTCATTCAAGTTATCAAATTTACTGGCTTAAGAGTATTCATGATGTTTGCTTTTTTAACCTTCTAATTTCTGCAAGAATTTTAGTGCTATCTTTTCTGTAATTCCTAATTTTGGTAATTTATGTTTTTTCCTCTAGTTTATTTATTTATTTTTTTGGTAAATATAGCAAAAGATTTATCAATTTTATCAGTACTTTCAAAGACCCAACTTTGTCTCTCTTGTTTTTTGTTTTCTACTTCATGTGTTTTTTACTAAAATTTTAATTATTTCTTTGCTTTTACGTTTCCTGAGTTTACTTTACTTTTTCTGACTTCTGGAGATAGAAACTTAGATTACTGCATTTTCAGCTTTATTATTTTGTACTATGGGTATTGTTAGCAAATTTTTGCCACGCATACCACTACTGCTTCCATTTTTGAGATAGAGAAACTGAGACTCAGAGAGCTTGTAACTCCTCTAGGGTTAGAGGGCTACAATGGGTGGAACCTGAGTTCAGACCCAGAAAGCAAGTCTCCTCAGCCTGCCTGTGGGCCCTTGAAACCCAAAGACAAGAGAGGCATTGCACCTTGACTGAACTGAAATGGTTCCTTCAGTCATTTTCTGCATGGCTCCCAGTAGATTCTTTTCTCCAGCTTCTTTCTTCCCTTCTCCTTGAGCAGCCTGTATGATACCGGATGCTAGATATCACCAGCACATGCTTAGGGAATTCAGATCCCAGTGGGTGGCTTACACACTCTTGTCAAGTGAGGCATGTTTTTAATGCAGCGTCATCAATTATTAACCCCCACTTTCTGTTCCACCCCACCCCACCCCTCAACCCCCGCACACCCTCACTTGCCTTCCTCCCTTCTCCAGCCTGGATGCTCGGGGGCTGATGGGTGGGGATCTCACTGTGATCAGCTAGCAGTTCTCTAACATCCAGTGGGCTGCGGGGACAGGAGTGCAGGAAGTTTTCAAGGTCTGTGCTCCAGGCTGTGTGATGCATGGACTACTCCCTGAAGAGCCCTCTGCTTATAATTGCAGAGTTTTTGGCATGTGCTGCCTGACAAAAGAACAGATGTTTCCTTCAAGAACAAAAGAACAGGGCATAGCTGTTGGCCTAACGGTTTGCCACAAATAATGTTGAATGGGGAAGCAACAAGTCCTAACGAGAATGTCCCTACAGGATCACGAAGCCAGTGCCAGGAATTAGAGTGAAATGAAAGGACTCAGTCCTGCTTTTACATTTTAATGGGCCATGTGCTGGATGTTTGTAGCCCCTTCGGATAAGAGGCAACTGAGTGTTCTTTATAGCTGTGTTCAGGAACCGTGTAGCTGGACGCTAATGATGGCTTCATGAATTACCTGACGAGATCCCCAGTCTGTGCATTCATTTCAGAGATGCGGTTAGAAGATGACTTACAGGCTCTGCTAAACCTGTGGCCTCGGCATGCAGTGCGTATATGGGGGAAGCCTTCCCTAAATCACGGCTCTCCGTCAAACTAAAAACACCAGCGCAAGTTTTTCTCTTCTTCATTGCTGGCTAGAACTTCAAAGCACCAAGAGCCCACACACACAAATGAAAAGCAACAGGCCTAGCTTCAGAAACCCCCCTCACCCGCCCACCCCCAAATCAGTAAGCCTCTCTTGTTAGAAACCTCCACCCATCGCATCACGTGTCACCCAAGCTTCAGCATTCCTGAAGTATTAATAGTTCCTCCGAGTTTTTGTCTCTGAAGATGATCTTTGAGGTTGTCCTTGGCTTTCGCCCAAAAGAAAGAGCTTCTTTTCCCCAGTCTCTTATTCCAACTTTTTTTTTTTAATTAGCAGAAGTGGGCAAAATATTCTTTTTATTCTCTTAACTTCTTTTACTATGAATCAGTTATCACACACAGAGACCAGTGTTTGAGTTTTGTTAGGTCATGGTCAGATAAGAATATTCATATCATCTCCTGTTAAAATCTGTGCTCTGTCAATATGGTCTTCGCAGACCTCTCCTCCAGTCTACTCCAGACTTGAGCTAGAGGGATAGTACAGTTCAGTGTTTCATCTGGGCAGTTCTAGCTTGTGCTTACAGTCCTGGGTTATCCCTCTTCTCCTGACATTCTGTTTGCTGCTTTGGACAATTCATTACATGATCATAATCTCTTTAGCAAATGTTTTTGAAGATGTTTATCATTATTCTGACAGTTTATATCAAATTTTCTGGCGTTGTCCTTATACTGGTGATGTGGGACCATACACTTGAATTGACTTAAAGTTTTCATAAAGTGAATCTGTTTAATCACATATACATTTGAGCTCATACCATTTTCCTTTAAGTATTGTTGACGTAATATGATTATGAAAATACTTTTTGGAAATTTTAAGGTTTTAAATTCAGTAATGTATATAACAACAGTTGCAAGTACTCTCATATTTGGGTTCTAAACATGGGTTATATTTTGGATTGAATACCAGCTCAGAAATACATTAAAAAACATGGCTATATTATGGTTTTATTTCTTATAGTGTATAGTGTATAATGATGTATTCTGTGTTACAGAGACCAAACATCGGCAGTAGGTTCCTTTAGAAATTGGAGGGGTGGGGTGTGAATTACAAGGTGAAAAATCTTTTTTTTTTTTTTTTTTTTTATAAATTTATTTATTTTACTTGGGGGCTAATTACTTTACAATATTGTAATAGTTTTTGCCATACATTGACAAGAATCAGCCATGGGTTTACATGTGTTCCCCTTCCCGAACCCCCCACCCACCTCCCTCCCCCTCCCATCCCTCTGGATCATCCCACTGCCCCGGCCCCGAGCCCTTGTCACATGCATCGAACATGGAATGGTGCTCTGTTTCACATATGACAATACACATGTCTCAATGCCATTCTCCCAGAACGTCCCACCCTCACCTTCTCCCTCAGAGTCCATAAAATTGTTCCATGCATCTGTGTCTCTCATTCTGTCCCGCATATAGGGTTATCGTTACCATCTTTCAGATTCCATATATATGCATTAGTATACTGTATTGTTGTTTTTCTTTCTGGCTTACTTCACTCTGTATAATGGGCTCCAGTTTCATCCATCTCAGTAGAACCGGTTCAAATGTATTTTTTTTAATGGCTGAGTAATATTCCATTGTGTATATGTACCACAGCTTCCTTATCCATTCATCTGCTGATGGACATCTAGGTTGCTTCCATGTCCTGGCTATTGTAAACAGTGCTGCGATGAACATTGGGGTACACGCGTCTCTTTCAATTCTGGTTTCCTCGGTGTATATGCCTAGCAGTGGGATTGCTGGGTCATATGGCAGTTCTATTCCCAGTTTTTTAAGGAATCTCCACACTGTTCTCCATAGTGGCTGTACTAGTTTGCATTCCCACCAACAGTGTAAGAGGGTTCCCTTTTCTCCACACCCTCTCCAGCATTTATTGCTTGTAGACTTTTGGATAGCAGCCATTCTGACTGGTGTGAAATGATACCTCATTGTGGTTTTGATTTGCATTTCTCTAATAATGAGTGATGTTGAGCATCTTTTCATGTGTTTGTTAGCCATCTGTATGTCTTCTTTGGAGAAATGTCTGTTTAGTTCTTTGGCCCATTTTTTGATTGGGTCATTTATTTTTCGGGAATTCAGCTGCAGAAGTTGCTTGTATATTTTTGAGATTAATTGTTTGTCTGTTGCTTCATTTGCTATTATTTTCTCCCATTCTGAAGGCTGTCTTTTCACCTTGTTTATAGTTTCCTTGAAAAATCTTAATGTCCTAAGATGGTGGCAGAATTGATTTAAGAGTTTCTGTAGAAAATTGGTCAGTACAAAAGTCAGAAGCATCAATGTCTACTGCTAGGCTAATCTCTAGTCAACAGTGTGACTCTGGGCAACCAGCTTCCTCCTCTGTCACAGTTTCTAATCTGCTCTTGAGAGTCCCTTGGACTGCAAGGAGATCCAACTAGTCCATCCTAAAGGAAATCAGTCCTGAATATTCATTGGAAGGACTGATGCTGAAGCTGAAACTCCAATATTTTGGCCACCTGATGCAAATAATTGACTTATTTGAAAAGACCCTGATGCTGGGAAAGATTGAAGGCAGGAGGAGAAGGGGATGACAGAGGATGAGATGGTTGGATGGCATCACTGACTCAATGGACATGAGTTTGCGTAAAGCCTGGGAGTTGGTGATGGACAGGAAAGCCTGGTGTGCTGCAGTCCATGGGGTCGCAAAGAGTCAGACACGACTGAGCGACTGAACTGAACTGACTGAACTGTTCCCAAACACTTTCTCTATGACCCCTCACAGAAGTCTTGTAAAGATAAACTGGCCCCTATTTGGGTTGCACTTTGGAAGTATCACTACAACATGTTGTACATGTTCCTGTAGCGGTACTTCATATAATCCACTATGATTTGGTGGCAGCTATATCACAAGATGTTAGAGCTCTTGGCCTCTGCAGGACAGCACTCAGAGTGAATTAAAAGTTGTGGTTGGAAGGGCCCAGCTGCTAAATGACTGTGTTTTTCATGTTCTAGACTGACTGAACTTGTGGGTGGAATTCCACAAGTGTCTCTTCTTCTCTGTTTTATTTTCATGACTTGATACTAAAACTTAATAAAAAACAAATGTGTATCCATTACAATTCAAAACTGAACTTCCTGAACAGCTTGGGGTGGGAGCAAAAGATAGATATGAGGGAGCAGAAAACTTACGTTTCTATGATAATTATGAAATAGTTTTACAACACTGAAAAGCATGGAAACTGGACTAATGAAAATGGTACACTACAACCAACTGAATACCTGCATTTGGAAGCAAACTAGGACTTTGTGACCGTATTTGGTTCTCTCCCTTCTTTTCAGAATACAGGATGCTATAGCTTCTTGGGAATACACACTGCTATGTTGTTTTTGTTCAGTCACTAGATCATGCCCAACTCTTTGCCACCCCATGGACTGCAGCACGCCAGGCTCCTCTGTCCTCCACAATCTCCGGGAGCTTACTCATACTCATGTCCATTGAGTCAGTGATGCCATCTAGCCATCTCATCCTCTGCCACCCCCTTCTCCTCCTGCCTTCAATCTGTCCCAGCATCAGGATCTTTTCCAGTGAGTCAGCTCTTCTCATTAGGTGGCCAAAGTGTTGGAGCTTCAGCTTTAGCATCAGTCCTTCCAACGAATATTCAAGGTTGATTTCCTTTAGGATTGACTGGTTGGATCTCCTTACAGTCCAGAAAACTCTCAAGAGTCTTCTCCAGTACCATAGTTCAAAAGCATCAATTCTTCAGCTCTCAGCCTGAAATGTTTACATTTCATTTAATAACAAGACACACACCTATCCCTATTTAATCCAGAAAGAAAGCTCTGGCTTGAAAATATCCCTGACCAGATGAAAAGGAAATGTATAAAAACCATAGAAGACTAGGACTGCTGTCCTGATGGCTGATGGGCAATTGACTGGATGTTGTTGTTTCCAGCAGGAATGATAACTCCTCAGGTTATCTCCCCCTTTTTCCTATGCCTTCTTATGAGTGAAGGCTCATACTGTCAAGGAAGCTACTGTGTCAAGGATCCTAGTCCATGACAGTGGATTTCAGGGAGAGTTAAGTGTCCCTGGTAGGGTGTCGATACACCCTGGGTTGCCTGGGACAGTCTGGGTTTGTGCTGATGGCCCAGCGTGATTATTCATAGCACCTCCTGTGGATCTGGGTGACAAATTACTTGGTCACACCACCTCTTCTGGATGCCCAGCACACAACCTGGGCATTAAGTATCCTCACCCACCAGGTAACATCAAACCGTTACCAATGCATGACATTAGGGTGGACCCAGACGCCTTGATGACAGTCATTTTGTCAGTCTGTGCTCTGCCTTTTCATAGATATTCCCAAACTAATTGTCTCACTAAATTCACTAAGTGCATTTTCTGGCTGCAACATTTCTATTTGGGAAAGGTGCCAGAATTGTCAGCCAGTAAAGACTTCAGCCCTTTCTTGGCCAATTTGCCAAAAAAACGTCAGAGGAAGTTATTGATCCTTTCCCTTCTACTCATTCAGCTATTTTTTTTTTTTTTCTCCAGTTTCCTTTCTTTTCTTCTTCTTAAGCTGACATCCAATAAAAGCTATTTCTTTCTGGTGCCAGCTCTGTGTCAGCACCGGTACCATTCACAATATGAGCTGCCGGTTCCCCTTTGCTCTACAAAACCCTTTTTCTTGTTTCTATTGACAACTCAGGTATCTGTCAAGCTTGCTTCTCTCCTGTATTTATTCTTCTTCCTTGGGTGACTATGAGCCTTGATTGGTACATTCCAATCCACACGGATTAGACTTGGATACTATTGCAAGTTGCACTTTTTTTTTTAATTACACAGTATACAAGTTATTGGGGCAGTCTTGTTTTATACTTAATTTGTAAAAGAAAGTCTAGAAGATTAGTCAGGGACATTTAAATAGCTAATTAGTTTCTGAACAGGAGTAAGTTTGGGATTTGGCCTTCAGAAATAGGAACTATTCTTTCAAAATCCCTGACACTGGCTAGAGCAAGCGCCCCCTTGTGAGAGCTATTCACCTCCGGCCTTTTCTTAGCTGGAGGCCCAGTCTCCTGTAGTCCTATTAAGTAAGATAAAAGAAAGAGGCTTCGGGAATAGCAGCAGAATTACCAGAGATGAGCCAAGTGGTTATGGGGATAATAAATATTTAAAGTATCTGGGAAGCCGCGAAGAACGGATACTGACAACTGTTAGCAGATGCTGGTGAGCACTATGCAAACAGAGTTAGGCTGGACAAATCTGCCGCCTGTTTGCTGAATTATCCCAAAGACTGCTCACCTGTCCACTTGAGCCTGCTGTGCAGAGCTGCCCTGATGCCTCTTGAATTCAGGGTCACATGGACACTCCACAGTAAGCACAAAACTATGGACTGAAGGTGACACACGTTTCAGCAGAGCTCTCACTCAATTATGGGTCAGCGTGCGAAGAGCTGTGACCAACATCACATTTCCTACATCGACAGTGGAGGATGCTGCTTGTCAAACAACCTCGTCCAAACTCCTCATTCCCTTTGATCCTTCCTGATGCTGCTTTGTAGAATTTCAGCTCCATAGGAGCTCCAACTAGCAATCTTTTCTTTTTCTTATCATTGTTTCCTTCTTCCTGCCCATTCCTTTTTCTGGTGGCCCTGAGAAGCAGGACTCCTGAGGTTGTAAAAGTCAATTTGGTTGAGAATTACTTGGAGCAGCAAAAGCAGTGTTGATATGGTGATATATAAGTAATTTACAAATTGATATATGCATTCTAAAAATATGCCTGTGAAATTTTTGTAATTCTAAAATGGGAATAGAACCAAAATGTTTAGTCAGACATGATAATTATAGCTAACATTTATCGAATGCTTACAATGGGCCAGCTACTGTTCTAATTGCTTTACATTTATTAGCTAATGTAGTTCTCACAATAGTTCAATGAGACCATTATTATCACTATTTTACAAAACAAGGAACAAGCACCAAGAGGGTGGAACATATGGAAAATCACAGCTGGTGGATGATGGAATTGGTGCTCTTAAGGGCAGACTGTGCTGCCAATACAGTTTCAAACTGCCCCTTCACATTCAGAGATTTGCAAGGATAGTTCTCATCAGGCATAAAGAACAATATTTGAATTTTTTGCCTCAGAAGTGTTAGTAGACAGGAAATAACATTATAGAATAAATTATCGTATTGTATCCTGCTAGTGCTCAGTCGTATCCAACTCTTTGTGAGCCTTTGGACTAGAGCCCACCAGGCTCTTCTGTCCATGGAATTTTTTAGGTAAGAATCCCAGAGTGGGGTTGCCATGTCCTTCTCCAGTGGATCTTTCTGACCCAGGGATCTACCCCGAGTCTCCTGTGTCTCCTACATTGCAGGTCTATTCTTTACCCGCTGAGCTTTGGGAAAGTCCAGAAAAGATTATGGCTGGATATTAATTGCCTTGTTTGTGTGCATTAGTTTCCTAGAGTTGCTGTAATAAAGTACCAACTAGTCGGCTTAAAACAACAGAAATATATTCTTTCACACACCTTGGAGACTAGAAGACTAAAATCAAGGTGTGGGCAGAGCCATGCTCCCTCTCAAGACTCTAGGAAAGAATCCATCCTTGCCTCTTCCAGCCTCCAGAGGCCACCAGCAATCCTTGGCTCTCCTAGGCTTACAGAAGCAAACCTCCTGTGTCTGCCTTCATCATCACACGGCGTTCTCCCTGTGTGTGTGTTCGTGTTCAAATTTTCTTCTCCGTGTAAGGACACTAGTCATTGAGTTAGGGTCCACCCTTATCTAGTATGACTTCACCCTAACTTGATTACATAAGCAAAGACTCTATCTCCAAATAGTCACGTTCACAGGGACCAGAGATTAGGACTTGATCATATCTTTTGGGGGGACGCAATTCCACTCACAGCAATATTTTTCAGAAAATTTATTTTATTGAAGCATGTTTGATTTACAGTGTTGTGTTGGTTTCTGCTGTATAGCAAAGTGATTCCATCGTACATGTATATATACATTCTTTTCATATTATTTTCCATATGGTTTATTGCAGGATAGTGAATGTAATTCCCTGTGCTACATAGCAAGACCTTGTTGTTTATCTATTCTGTGTATAATAGTTTGCATCTACTAACCCCCAAATCCCAGTTCATTCCCCCCTGCCCCCAACCTTGGCAGATACTAGTCTGTTCTCTGTGTCTGTGAGTCTGTTTCTGTTTCATAGGTAAGTTCATTTTTGTCATATTTTAGATTCCACATATCTGTGATACCATATGGTATTTGTATTTCTCTTTCTGACTTACTTCACTTAGTATGAAAATCTTTAGATCCATACATGTTGCTGCAAATGGCATTATTTCATTCTTTTTTAGTGGCTGAGTAGTATTTCACTGTGTGTATGAACATACACACACACACATACCACATCTTCTTTATCCCTTCGTCTGTGAATGACCTCTACGTTGTTTCCATATTTTGGCTATTATAAACAGGGCTGCAATGAACATTGGGGTATGCAACTCATAACAATATTCATATCTGCTTAACCTTTATTATTTCCTGTGTTCTACTTCGAGAATAAGTCAATAAAGGTATTTCCCCCATACAATTTCTTTTTCCTTTAACACATGTGGTTAATTCTTTTATTTCCTCCTTCAAACTGCATCTACATTACCTACAGATACTTCTCCCAATAAAAACAAGCAGATAATACCTCACTTGAAGGACCTAGGATCACTTTGGAGCAGTTTTCATGACAGACTTTTAATAGCACTTATATTTTGTCTTCTTACCTGCTTTTCCATTTCTCATCCATAGTAAGTATAACTGTAGCTTGGAAGTCATCTTATAGTTCTCATTATACCTCAGGGACTTCTCCACACTATAAGAACTTTGGTTATGATTTAATCTACCTCATAAAGTTTCAACAACTAAAAAATACATAATTTAACCACTTTTGCATTTAACACTTAGGTTGTTTCCAGTTTTTCTTGTGCTTTAGTACTACAATGAATATTTGTGCATATATCTTTTTTGTTGCTTTTGATTTTTTTTGGAAGAGAAATTTCTAAAAGAATATTTTATTTGCTATATCTTGATGGCTTATTGTTTGATCCAGGTTGGTATCAGGATAGCAGAATCCTTCCAATATTGTTATTATTGAGCTTATCATTTAAAATTTTGTTTTAAATGGTCTTTAGTTATTTTAATTCAAACTTGAAAAACAGGAGAGCTTATCTTTCTTTCACAGTTGTTAAAAAACCCTTGAGAAGGAAGTAAGATTGAATTAGTTGCATAACCAATATTTAAAGTTTCCTGAGTTGGTATGATTGCAACGTTTTGTTCATAATGTTCACATTTTCAAATTTCATAGTTAAAATTAGGTAAAAAATTAAAATACATATGCTGTTTTATTAGCATAATTATAAGTTTGTGAGAGAAAGGACCCACGATGTGTAACTTCTTATTTTAATTAAATAGCATTATTGAAGTGTCTGCTGTGGTTGGTGGTGTTTCCCCCCTAATTTGCCATGGTAAACACATGTCCTAAATACACACTATAAACTTGTTGAATAGAAGATGATTCACCCCTTAATGAATTCATAAGTATCTGCTTAAGTTAGCTTTAGTAAATAAAATTGCCACCTTATCATTCATTTTCCTAAAATGACTGCTGCTAAATTAATTTGCAGGTTTATCAAATTGCATTATGATTTTAAAATGTATAGTGATCTACACTGATTATGAATTTCCCTTTATATGGGATTTCTGACATGTTAAGATAGTATGTATAGTTAAAGTTCAGGGCTTCCCTGATAGCTCAGTTGGTAAATAATCCACCTGCAATGCAGGAGACCCTGGTTCAATTCCTGGGTTGGGAAGATCCCCTGGAAAAGGGATAGGCTGCCCACTCCAGTATTCTTGGACTTCACTTGTGGCTCAGCTGGTAAAGAATCTGCCTGCAATGCAGGAGACCTGTGTTTGATCCTTAAGTTGGGAAGATCCCCTGGAGAAGGGAAAAGCTACCCACTCCAGTATTCTGGTCTAGAGAATTCCATGGACTGTATAGACCATGGGGTCACGAAGAGTCGGACCTGACTGAGTGCCTTTCACTTATGGTTCAAAAAATATATAACCTCAGTGATAGATGTTTTAAATCATGTCTACTTTACGTCAGCTACTTATTGTGATTGAATCCAAGAGTATTCTGCTGAGGACTAACTGGCAAAATGGGATTTTATTTAACCATTATACTTTATTTCAAATTAATTATGTTTTTCCAATTCTGCTATTTTTTACTGCAAGCATGGAGTTAGCCCCAAACTTAGAGTCAGTCTGGATACTCAATCTTACATTTATTTAATGCCAGTCTCCTTATTGGCTTCCACCCATAGACTCAGAGTTGCCTTTAGGTTTAGGAGACCTGGCCACAGCCAAATAAGACAAGCAACTCAATCTCCATGTACTGAATTCAATATATAGTGGGTCTTGGTTCTGATTCTCTTCTGATCACAGAACCACACCACAGAACCAAGCAATCACACTTCCTTCTTATATGTATACATACATACATATATATAATATATATATATTCCTATGAATGCATGTGTGTATATATATTCCTGTGTGTGCATATATATATGTGTGTGTGTGTATGTATATATTTAAATTTCCATCTTATCTCTCTTACATTCTAGGCTTGTTTTGCAGTTCTAAAGTGGGTGGATAGTCAAATGTTTATAATAGAAAAGGAAGAGGAATGCTATTAAAACCAACTTTAGCTCCAAAAGGGAGAATCATCATTTATTCTTAGACCAAGTACCTTTTTGTTTAAGTGAAATAGCTTGGTTGAACATGTGCTGCCATATTTGAATGCTCAAGCGACTGAATTGGAAAGAAACAGTAACCTCAAGAGACAGTGGAACTCCTTTGCCTGAGAAATGAAATTGACTTTGTGCAGGTGGGTGAGGCAGAAAAGAGGGGCTGGGAAGGAGAAAGGGTGAGAACGGGAGGGGCCGTCTGGAAATCTGAGGAGATACTTAGTCAGTGAGAAATTTCTCTTAATGGTCATGACCAGACCAGAAGAAATTAAAAAGACAAGGAAGGTCTAATATTTAATTTGAGCTTGTTACTTTAGTGTGTTCCTGTTTCCATCTCTCCACGTCTTTGGGGAATCCAGAGAAAGAGCCCGTGTTCCCTATTGGGGTTGACATGAGCCCAGTGAATGGAGACTAGGCAGGAACAATTTCTACTTCTTGAGAAAAAATGACCTTGGTTTTATGGACCAATCATCCCCTCCCTGCTGATACTGCTGCTAAGTCGCTTCAGTCGTGTCCAACTCTGTGCGACATCCCCTCCCTAGAACTCTCTTTATTACAGAGTTCTTGCATTAGCTAAGAAGGCCTCTATTTGAGTCAACACTATTCCCAGATAGTTTTGTCTGATCCCAGATGGTTCACCTGAAAAAGGGTAGCAAGGCTTGACCTCAGCTTGTCCAGCACACAAGCCAGGTCCAGGAGGCTGTAGGACACTGAGCATCACATAGCTGACATTCAGGTCCACACGGATTGCAGTCAGCCACGTTGGGCTGTGGAGTCTTCCAGGGCCTGTGATCCCAGTATCTGCCTGCTTACTCTTGAGCTGTTCCTGGCCACATGGATCCTGCTGGTCTTCAAGATCTCAGTTTAGACAGACTGGTCCTTGGACTCTGTTCCCTCCCTTCTCTGATATTTCTTCTTTATGCTTTGTCTGGTTTAAACTCTATTTTTTTTGGATCTACCTCCATATTTGTCTGTAGAAAAACAGATGCCCACTCACGTTCTCTGATAAATAGTTTGCCTTTGCCCACAGCTGAAGGCTATCCCCTAAATTTTCAGTCTTGGCCTTCCATAGAAGAACTATCAGAGGCTTCTCCCTAAGTATTACACAAAGTAGGACTCAAACCAGATAAGGACTCAACCCTGTGTCTAGGGACTTCCCTAGACACAGCCCTCCTGACTAAGCTACAACTCAGCATTGGTTCAACTGGCTTCATCACCTCACTTTCCCCTAGTGCCTTGCAAATAAAATGCACTCAAGGTACATTTCTGAATAAATGGATGAATGTTTTATTCTGATGGGAAAACAAAGGGAAGAAGAGAAATGGCAAAGGCATTCTAGTTGAAAAGAAATGCTATTAAGGCTAAATGTATTCATTTGTCTTTTTACCTAATAGGCAATAAAAAATTGCCCTGTTCGAAGAGAAACTCAAGGCTGGATGAGATGCCAAAGGGACTTTTGTACAAAGTTTCCTGATATCCGTAAGCTTGTCATAGTTCCCCTGGAGCATCTTTTTTAAAGTTCAAAGGCATCAATTATAGATGTAGGAGGAAAAACACAAAAAAGGGAAACAAAAACATAGGGTTATATTCAGCAGAAATTAAGTATGAATAGAAATTCATTAGTGAGCTACCTGCCTTTACAACAGGTTTGTATTTTTATAGATCACACTCTAAATTATCCATTAGGTGTTTGGGAGAGAGGCTTGAGATGTGGAAACAAACAAGCCAAGAACCATGATTTAGGCTTTTTTTCATTATCTATAAATTATTTGATCATAAACAATCACCAGCCCCTTGAAGTTTTCAGTTGCCTCATTTGGGTGTTGGGAATAAAAATCATTGCTCTAGTTGCTTCCAGAAATAATTTTCATTATCAAGATGAAGATAATAGTAACCAATTCAGTTCAGTGTCTCAGTCGTATCTGACTCCTTGCAACCCCGTGGACTACAGCATGCCAGGCTTCCTGTCGTCACCAGCTCCCAGAGCTTGTTCAAACTCATGTCCATCGAGTCGGTGATGCCATCCAACCATCTCATCCTCTGTCATCCCCTTCTCTTCCTGCCTTCAATCTTTCCCAGCATCAAGGTCTTTTCCAATAGTTCAGTTCTTTGCATAAGGTGGCCAAAATATTGGAGCTACAGCTTCAGCATCAGTCCTTCCAATGAATATTCAGGACTGATTTCCTTTAGGATTGACTGGTTTGATCTCCTTGCAGTCCAAGAGACTCTCAAGAGTCTTCTTCAACACCACAATTCAAAAGCATCAGTTCTTTGGCACTCAACTTTCTTTATGGTCCAATTCTCACATCCATACATGACTAATGGAAAAACTATAGGTTTGACTAGAGGGACCTATGCCAGCAAAGTAATCTCTCTGCTTTTTAATATGCTGCCTAGGTTGGTCATAGCTTTTCTTTCAAGGAGCAAGAATCTTTTAATTACATAGCTGCAGTCAGTCACCACCTGCAGTGATTTTGGAGCCCAAGAAAATAAAGTCTGTCACTGTTTCCATTGTTTCACCATTTATTTGCCACGAAATGATGGGACTGGATGCCATGATCTTAGATTTTGGAATGTTGAGTTTTAAGCCAGCTTTTTCACTCTCCTTTTTCACTTTCATCAAGAGGCTCTTTAGTTCTTCTTTGCTTTCTGCCATACAGGTGGTGTCATCTGCATATCTGAGGTTATTGATATTTCTCCCGGAAATCTTGATTCCAGCTTATGCTTCATCCAGTCTGGTATTTCATATGATATACTCTGCATAGAAGTTAAATAAGCAAGGTGACAGTATACAGCCTTGATCTCAATTTGGAACCAGTCCATCGTCTGGTTCTAACTGTTGCTTCTTGACCTGCATTCAGATTTCTCAGGAGGCAGGTCAGGTGGTCTGGTATTCCCATCTCTTTCAGAATTTTCCAGTTTTTTGTGATCCAAACACTCAAAAGCTTTGGCGTAGTCAATAAAGCAGAAGTAAGTGTTTTTCTGGAACTCTCTTGCTTTTTTGATGATCCAGCAGATGTTGGCAATTTGATCTCTTGTTCCTCTGCTGTTTCTAAATCCAGCTTGAAAATCTGGAAGTTCATGGTTCACATACTGTTGAATCCTGGCTTGGGGAATTTTGAGCATTACTTTGCTAGTATGTGAGATGAGTGCAATTGTGCGGTAGTTTGAGCATTCTTTGGCAGTGCCTTTCTTTGGGACTGGAATGAAAGCTGACTTTTTCCAGTCCTATGGTCACTGCTGAGTTTTCCAAATTTGCTGGCATATTGAGCACAGCACTTTCACAGCATCATCTTTTAGGATTTGAAAGAGCTCAATTGGAATTCCATCACCTCCACTAGCTTTGTTTGTAGTGATGCTTCCTAAGATCCAATTGACTTTGTATTCCAGAATGTCTGGCTCTAGGTGAGTGATCACACCATCATGGTTATCTGGGTCAATATCTTTTTTGTGTAGTTCTGTGTCTTCTTGCCACTTCTTCTTAATATCTTCTGCTTCTGTTATGTCCATACTATTTCTGTCCTTTACTGTGCCCATCTTTGTGTGAAATGTTCCCTTGGTATCTCTAACTTTCTTGAAGAGATCTCTAGTCTTTCCCATTCTATTGTTTTCCTCTGTTTCTTTGCATTGATCATTGAGGAAGGCTTTCTTATGCCTCCTTGCTATTCTTTGGAATCTGCCTTCAGATGAGTTTATTATTCCTTTTCTCCTTTGCCTTTCGTGTCTCTTCTTTTCTCAGCTGTTTGTAAGGCCTCCTCAGACAACCATTTTGCCTTTTTATATTCCTTTTGCTTGAGGATGGTCTTAATCACCGCCTCCTGTACAATGTCATGAACCTCTGTCCATAGTTCTTCAGATGATCTGTCTATCAGATCTAATCCCTTGAATCTATTTGTCGCTTCCACTATATAATTGTCAGGGTTTTTGTTTAGGTCATACCTGAATGGTCTAGTGGTTTTCCCTACTTTCTTCAATTTAAGTCTGAATTTGGCAATGAGGAGTTTATGATCTGAGCCACAGTCAGCTCCTGGTCTTGTTTTTGCTGACTGTATAGAGCTTCTCCATCTTTGGCTGCAAAGAATATAAACAATCTGGTTTTGTTACTGACCACCAGGTGATCCTCATGTGTAAATCAGTCTCTTGTGTTGTTGGAAGAGGGTGTTTGCTATGATCAGTGCGTTCTCTTGGCAAAACTGTTAGCTTTTGCCCTGCTTCATTTTGTACTCCAAGGCCATCTTGCCTGTTACTCCAGGTATCTCTTGACTTCCTACTTTTGCATTCCAGTCCCCTGTGATGAAAAGGACATCTTTTTTTTGGTGTTAATTCTAGGATGTCTTGTAGGTCTTCATAGAATTGTTCAGCTTCAGCTTCTTTGGCGTTAGTAGTTGGGCATAGACTTGGATTACTGTGATATTGAATGGTTTGCCTTGGAAATGAACAGAGGTCATTTTATCATTTTTGAGATTGCACTCAAGTACTGCATTTTGGACTCTTTTGTTGACTATGATGGCTACTCCATTTCTTCTAAGGGATTCTTGCCCACAGTAGTAGATATAATGGTCATCTGAATTAAATTCTCCCATTCCAGTCCACTTCAGTTCACTGATTCCTAACATGTCGATGTTCACTCTTGCTATCTCCTGTTTGACCACTTCCAATTTACCTTGATTCCTAGACCTAACATTCCAGATTCATATGCAATATTGTTCTTACAGCATCGCACTTCACTTCCATAACCAGTCACACATCCTCACCCACTATTATTAATGACTGGTTATTAATAGTAAATAACTGGTTATTAATAGTAACCTGTTATTAATAATTATACTCTTTTAATATAGTTGTTTTGGGTTAAAATTGAGTAAGGTATGATCCCTACCCAAACTTGGGTTAGGAATTTGAGATGTCTACTAGGAAGAGAAGTTGTAGGATGAGAATGTAAGATCTTGGGCAGAAAATAGGATTTCAAGAACCATAGTCAGTCTCATGTCTATGAAAATCTTTGTTGTTTCTACTTGAATAAGACAATAAAGACAGCACACTGGGCTTCCCTGGTGGCTCAGTGGTAAAAAAAATCTGCCTGCCAATAAAAGAGGCAGGGTTTGATCCCTGATCCAGGAAGATCCCACATGCTGCATGGCTTCTAAACCCATGCTCTAGAACCCAGGAGCCACAACTACTGAGAACTTGCAGTGCAGCTACTGAAGCCTGAGGGCCCTGAAGCCTGCTCTGCAACATGAGAAGCCACCAAATGAGAAGCCCACACACCACAGCTGGGGAGTGGCCCCCACTCCCTGCAATTAGAGTAAAGCCTGTGCAGCAGCAAAGACCCAGCGCAGCCAAAAATAAATAAATAAGTAAAATTGTATAAAAAAGACAGCCCACTAAGAAAAGACAATCTAAGTGCTATTTTACATATATAGCAGATGGATGACTCTGGGTCTTAAACTTTCTAAACCTCAGTGTCCTCATAAATAAAATGACAAAAATAGCGACTCATGCATTTGTACATTTCCTTTTGGGCATTTCTTTTCTGCTAGACACTTTCCAGGATTTTTCAAGGAGATTATTTTGTTTTGCTTTATTTTTTCTTTCAAAGATGTATATATTAAGATACATTTGTTTTTTTTCTATCCAATCTTTTTATAAGAGACTCAATGCCTCTTGGATATTCTTGGGATATTTTCCCAGTCCTGCCCCCCCAGGCTCTCCCAACCTCTAAAATTCTCCCAGAATGCAAGGTAACTGAGTGCTTTAGCTGGGAAAAGCTTTAGTTCTGTACCCATTTTAAGTTTATTTTTTTCATAGCTATCACTAGAGTGTGCTTCTAAGCATGAGCTGACTTTTCCTCATCTTTCCCAAGATTTTATAGCAAAATTTATTTTTCTTTTCGGCCACCTCCATTCCCCCACCTCCCTGCAACTCAGCCACTCGACAACTGAAGGCTGAAATGCAGTATTTTGCAATTGGAATGAAATGTTAAAATGTTGAAGATGCCTCAAAGCCATGTTGAAATAAATTGGTATACACTAGAACTTCGTGTAAGATAATCTCTCATTTTTAGGTTTATTATATTGCCTTAACTGCAGGTGCTTACTTTCATGGGATAAGGAAACTTGGTCCAGACAGGGAGTCTAGTGGCCTGAGGGCCAAATTGCAAGTCTGGTTGTCAGGAGACAGTTATAGCATCTGAGAGCTGCCAGCTACACCAAACCCAACACCCCAGGGGAAAAAGAAGCTGCCTCCTCTCCTCCTCCTAGCCCTCCATATTCCTGTTCTTCTCCTCTCTTCTAAACCTATGTGAAAGGAAATCGGATCCATTTTCTTAAAGGAATTATCTCTCTTCCGAGTTCACTTTAAACCTATATATATAATCTTTCAGACTATTTTCACCATGACAATTTGATATGGACTTGGCAAAATTAATGACAAAGATTATTTCACACTTTTGATTCCAAGGTAGTAGTCAATGTTCAGTGTCAAGACAGTTTCACCCGTATTTTGAAGGTTAGGAGAAAACATTCGCTCAAGTGGAATGTCTCTGCAGCACTGTGATTTCTTTCTTTTTTTAAATTTTTTTATACTTAACTACTCTTAAAGTTCACACCTGAAGGACAGATGAGGGTAAGTAGGATTTCTTATTTCAGTTCTATCAAATGTTGAGCACTAATTAGATGATCAGATCTGTAGATTTATAGCACAAACGCATAACCACACATGTGAATAATTACAACAAACATTTTTGTTTACAAAGTGATCAAATTTTAAGTTAAAAAAAGAAATCAGCATCTAACAAATAATTAAGTTATTAAATCAGAGTTGATTATTCACATTTAAAAATGCTTCTATTTTTTTGGCTTTAGAGAATTGCCCAAATCAGGAAGCTTTCAAGCTTCTACCGTGCAGTAGAAGTTAGTCATGTGTAATACAATGATCTAATATTAGACAGCAATGGATCTTATATAAGAACTGAAACAAAGTTAGAATTGAAACGATTTCATGTAAATGTGAGGGGGTTGGAAATATTTTTAAAAGAATGTTTCTCATTGTTGCATGGATAGTGAGAGTAACTGCCAAAATGTGGGCAAAACGAGAGAATTATACAATGGGAGGAAAGAAATCAAAACATGTAACATAATTTTGAATCTATTGTTATCAGATTTTTTTAAAAAATTAATAATAAAATTGAGCAGGTGGAATGAGTCAGTTGATGACTCAGGAAGGCCCATAGGAAACTTCAAACCGTTTAGCAAAACACTCTTCCTTAGCATAAATTTCAGTTTCTTTAAATGGTCTTCCAACAGAAAACTTTATCTGTAAGGAGATCTGTCCACTGGGGTTAGCATCAAGCCCCCTAGCCCCATCTGACTCCAAACCTCTATGACAATGATAGACTCCTGGGAGAGATTGTTGTTCACACAACGTCTTTCAAACTCAGGAAGGCAAATGTTTTTAGGGCATAGCCTAGCAGTTCCCTGGGAGAAGGAGATGTGGGGGATTTAACCTAGGAAATCATCTTATTTTTTATCTTTACTTTTTGTTTTCTTTTATTAAATTTTTTCTTTGATGTTTGGTTGATTTACAATGTTGCATTAATTTCTGCTGTACAGCAAAGTGATTCTGTTGTACATATGCATATATATATATATGCATTCTTTATCATATTTTTTCATTATAGTTTATCACAGGATATTGAATGTATTTCCCTGTGCTATATAGTAGGACCTTGTTGTTTATCTATTTTGTATCTTAAATCAAGAAGGCGATCACTCTTGGTTTAGGCCTTTACTCTCACCTGTGCCCTGAAATGGTTTTCTAACTTGTCTCCTGCTCGATTCTCTCTCCTGTGTTCCCACTACTCTGCAGCAAGAGTTTTCTTTCTAAACTGTGATGGTGATCATGATGAAAACTACTCAGTAGCCAGTCCATGGCCACCCCAGGTTCTGGCGACAGGAAGCTCTTTCCAGCTACCTTCAGGCTCTGTCCAACCTCGTGCTCTGGGGACACAATGTTGCCCCATCAGAGATCCCTTTGCTTCATCTGTCATTTCTTCTTCATCCTTTCAAGCACTGCCTTGAGGTCTCCTCTGATCTCGTAACTGACATGGCTGTCCATTGCGCCTTCCTCTCCATTCTCACGGTGTTTTCTGTTTACCTCGTTTAGCACTTTATGGGGTTCTACAGTCTTTCACTGGAGAAGGCAATGGCACCCCACTCCAGTACTCTTGCCTGGAAAATCCCATGGACGGAGGAGCCTGATAGGCTACAGTCCACGGGGTCACTAAGAGTCGGACGACTGAGTGACTTCGCTTTCACTTTTCCCTTTCATGCGCTGGAGAAGGAAATGGCAACCCACTCCAGTATTCTTGCCTGGAGAATCCCAGGGATGGCGGAGCCTGGTGGGCTGCCATCTATGGGGTCGCACAGAGTCGGACACGACTGAAGCGACTTAGCAGCAGCAGCACAGTCTTTCACATGGTTCCTCCACTTCTGGATTGTATGTTCCTGGCCCCTGTGGACCAATCTTTCTGTTTTGGTGAACTTAACGTTCCCTGGGCCCCTGCTAGGTTTCAGATGAGGCCATGTGAAGGATTTAGTGTAGATTCTGCTGGCTGATGAAGGACCTCAGCTTTCCTGATGGAGTCTTTTCTTGACGTTCTTGGCCTCCGGAAATGCCTCCTGTGGGTGGATGTCACCCACCACGTCTCCCTGCTTGCACTTTTGTGGAATCCGTACAGCTGTGTAGGAGTCTTATCCAGGCTCCAACTCCTCAAGGCCTCAAATGTCTGCTCATGCCACCCCCATTAGCCCCAGAAGGTCCCGTGTTCTGTGTAGCAATGGGGGCAATCTTTTCTTCATCTCAGGGGTCAACCTTGGTCCATGGGGCCAGGGTCAGGCTCAGAACCACATACTTGATTCTCTTTAGTGTTTTTTTCTGCAAATCAACTCCTGTGCAGACACTCAGGAGGAGTCATTTACCAACTGGTTTATCAAATTCACCGAAGATATGCATCCAATTTCCGTCTCAGTGGGGACACTTTCATTTATATTTCCCTCATCACCTTGACAATGGCTGGTATTTAGGGGCTTTCGTAGGTGTTTCTGGGACTCTCTAAAGAAGGCTTTCATGTTCCTCAAAACCTCCATATTGACACTGGCCAGTTGGCCTGGGATTCAGTACCCAATTCTGCCATCTTCCTTTGTGAGGATTGTAATCCACACCCTTGGAGCTGAATTTTCAGACTGAGCCTTACTTCCCTGTCCCTTAGCTAAAGGCTGGGGAGCAACCTATAGAAAATAATACAAAGCAAGGAAGAAAATTCTTAAAACCAGATGCTGGAAACAGTTGCCTCGTGAGGGCCTCTCAGACCTGCTTTGATGAACTCTCTGAGAACCTCAGAAAATAAAATATTTTATTTTAAATGAAAACCACGTACATCAACTGTGCCTTTTTTGACATTATTAAAATTTAGATCTTCATTGACATCTCAGGTCCCTACTCTAGGAAAAGATGTTTACTTCGTTTTGACATAATTGAAGGGAATCCCTAAAATAATCCCACAGGAACACAGGGATAATTTCCACATCCCAGTCTCCTTTCAGAAGATGTGCTTTCAGTCTTCAAGTTGTCGAAACCTCCTGGAGGACCCGCACTCACAGTACAGGTAGCATACCCCATGACTGATCAGTCAGGATGCCCCTCTGTTATGATAGGGATGCATCTAGGATGAAATGTTATATTTTAGAAATGCTGGTCTGGAAAAACGTTAGAGACCTCACAGGGATTACCACCGTCATACTTTGAAGGTGGGCTGGAAAGGCCTGTGTGCTGCTTCCCAGGTGATGCTAGTGGTGAAGAACGTGCCAGCCAATGCAGGAGATATAATGAGATGCGGGTTCAATCCCTGGGTCGGGGAAGATCCCCTGGAGGAGGGCATGATGTTCCCCTCCAGTATTCTTGCCTGGAGAATCCCATGGACAGAGGAGCCTGGCAGGCTACAGTCCATGGAGTCGCAAAGAGTCAGACGTGACTGGAGTGACTTAGCACACTTAGAATAGTAAAATAATAGATCATATTAGTAATGATATTATTTTTATTTACCACTAGACTTTTAAATGGAAATTTGTCAGTATTTCTCCACAATCATTTTTCTGAAAAACATTCATGCCAGATGTGTTTCAGAGTCCAGAATTATTCGAATTTTATAATTTCTGTAACATTTCCAGTGGGATAAGCAGTGCCTCTAGTTAACACCACCATTGCAGATCAGGGATTTTGTGGCCAATGGCTTAAAAGCAGAAGTATCCAAGGCAGGTTTTGGAAAACATTCTGAAGAGATGGCTGGCACTCACCCTTGCTCTCTACATCTTCATCCTTGTCTCTATTTGACTGCCTAGAAAATGGATGCTGCCATCTTGGATTCTGAGGATGAGGAATGAGGAACATGAGCTGAAAGGACCATCGAGCTTCATTTGCATAAGGAAGAAAACAATTTTTATCTCCTTTAAGCCACCATTATGTATGTATGTATGTATTTTCTGTCACATACAACCAAAGTGAAAGTGAAAGTTAGTCATGTCCAACTCTTTGCAACTCCATGGACTGTATAGTCCTGGAATTCTCCAGGCCAGAATACTGGAGTGGGTAGCCATTCCCTTCTCCAGGGGATCTTCCCAACCCAGGGATCAAACACAGGTCTCCCGCATTGCAGGCAGATTCATTACCAGCTGAGCCACAAGGGAAGCCCAAGAATATTGGAGTGGGTGACCTATCCCTTCTCCAGAGGATCTTCCCCACCCAGGAATCAAACCAGTGTCTCCTGCATTGCAGGTGGATTCTTTACCAACTGAGCTATCAGAGAAGCCCACACACAACCAAACCTAACCCTAAATAATTCAGATCTAATGGAGAACATAAGTTCTAGATTTGTGATTCCTTACTGGACTGACACAGTCAATTTACATCTTAATTTGTGTACAGAGAAAGCCACCTATCAGTGCATTATATTTAGTATGCATAGTGCACATAATTAGATTTTATCCATGAAGATATGAAGACACCACAATAGAATCCAGAGGAGAGTAGGTCCTTTATAGGCTTGAGGTAGGCTGTCTGTATTTTCCTCATTTATTTTTGGAATGACAGTTTTTTTGTTTTTTTTTTAAATACAAAACAAAACGGGTGACACAAAATTAAGCATCATAGTAAAGGAAACCATTCCCTCATCCTAATGGTAAGTTTAACAAGTAGTTTATTGTATCTCAACTTTTCTAATTCTCACTGCATTGGTGATTAAACAGTGACCAAAAGACACATTCAGCTTGGAGCAGTCAAGGAGAGGTACCTACTTGACCATATTTACTATGGAGAAGATTAAGAGCAATACTAGAACAAAATTTCTTGTGCTCATTCATTTAGGGCTTGATTCTTCCCATGCATGGAAGTCACAACTATTATGTGTATCTAAATTCCGGTTGCCCATAGCGGAATGGTTAACCACTCTCAACAGCTCATTCCAGGCTTGTTTGAGGTGACTCCTTTAGAACTTATTTGAGAGGTCATGGTTGGCAGAGTCTGGAACAGTAGGGCTCCAAACAGCTCTGAGTCAGGAGCTGCCAGTATTGGCACTTGGCGTTCTAATTGATGGGTTTTATTGCTACTGGTATTTTTAACAAAATATTTTCTCTCCTGAAAAGGCCCAACTTACCCTTCAGTTTTATTTTGTAATTAAGTCATATGCTTTTCCATGATAGTTCCTTTGACTAAGGGCTCAGATGGTTAGTGTGCAGCATTCATGAGATATATACTATCTGTGCGTAATGAAGCTTTTTCCTTGTTACCACGACCTCTCTTGTGCATGCATTGGTTTGTTTTGCCTGAATGCCTGGAGCAGAGGTCTGCAAACTCTGCCCTCAGAACTGGTAGGATTCCACAGAGATCTCTTATGTGGTGCCAAGGAATATAGGTTGGTTCCTGATCCCACTACCTACTTTTCTCATAGCAGATCAAATTTTGTCTACTTTATGTACTTTATGTATCAGACTACCATGTACACTTCTGTTTGAGTAAAAGGGCTCTGCTGCTGGAAGATAAAATAAATTGAAAAGTACTGGCAGGGGGAAAATCCATCACTGCTATTGAAAAACAGCCTCCGATGTATATTCCATTAAGTGTGGATAAACATGATCGGTATTAAAGCATTTGAAGTACAACAGATTAATTTAATCAGTTTTGATATGTCATGGGTCGATCGAAGCAAAGAAAATAGGTTATTACTTTCTGTTCTTAGCAGGAAAGCCATTTTTCAATACTTTCCTTGTGAGTTTGGAATGCTGGGAAGTCTAAGGGGTTTCAGGACAGAGAGACTTAGGAGACACTGATGTCCTGAGCTGCTGCAGTGACCTAAAGAAGACTGAATCTGTTTCCACAATGCTTACCGCACAGGGTAAAACATAGACATGGAGGGTGAATTGGGTGGATCAAACTCTACTTTAAATTAGGTAAGTGTGAGTAGAATCATTCTTCCCTTTTTGAAGGATACGAGATGGCTGAACCTCAATGTGGCTGTCTTGACCACATCCATTTATTTGGATTTTATCAAGGCCTTTGGAGAAGCCTCTCAAGCACAATCAGGTTCCCCTTCTCAACATAGTCTGACTGTCCTTTTCTCCTTCCTCGTCAAGGCGGTTCCTCCGTTAGCATTCTCCACCAGTCTCCTTAGTGCCTCCCACCCCTTTGCTCTCAGCTGCTGCTCTTGTCTTGTATGTCTGAGATGAAGCCTCTAAGAGGGAACCCCCTCTGTTCTCATCTCCATCCAGCCTAGCACTCAGGGAGCCTGACTGCCCTGGTTTGCCTGGAATGGAGGTGCTTACTGAGACCTGGAACTTTCAATGCTAAAATGAGGAAGGTTCCAGCAAACCAGGGGGTTGGTTATCTCACCAGCTCCATACTCATCTTCTTATCTTTGGCAACTGACTACCTTTAAGACTCTGTCTTTGGCTCAAGAAAGCTCACTAAGAGCCTGCTTAAGAGGTTCTTTATAGTAAATCCCTGAATTCTTGATCTCACCATTGAACTGTCCAGATTCTTCAGCTCATACCTGATTCTACTCGAATGATGTCTCACTGCTGGCTGGTCCCATTTGTCTGTCTTGCTTCTGCTGAGACCTGCTAGATCTGAAGCTCCAGCCTTTAAATTCCTCTGTCCCTGCATTCTGGTCAGTACTTGTGTGGCTGTAACTCCTGGTGATGATGGCTGGCTTGGAAAATCCTGGCTCCCCACTTCCATTTTGATGCCTCTGGATGTTGACAGGCATGTCGTCTGTCAGTGGCCGGTGAACGGATTTATATCAGGGATGAATTGAAATTAACAATAACCTTTACGTTCAAATTCAAATAAATCTCTCTACTCTTAGCAAGAACTAAAGCCTATAAGATTCTGGAGCCCCAGCTAAATCATCAAAAGGGGATGTGATATTCAGAAAAGTTTAGGCTGTTTTGGTTAACCTTAGTAACCTAAAAGTGGCCTTCCCAGGTGGCATTAGTGGTAAAGAACTCTGCCGATGAAGGAGACTCAAGAGACATGAGTTTGATCCCTGGGTCGGGAAGAGCCCTTGGAGGAGGAAATGGCAACCTACTCCAGTATTTTTGCCTGGAGAATCCCATGGACAGAGGAGCCTGGGGGGTTACAGGCTATGGGGCTGCAAACAGTCAAATGTGACTGAGCACACAGCACACACACGATCTAAAAGCTATCTTCTGGTCAGGTAATGGGGATGGTGGCAGTTTCCAAAGATAAGTTCTCTGAGCTTTGCATAATGAGTCAAGTCTCAGTTTTGGTTGAAGTGGCATTGGGAACTGAAGAGCCCTCCAGGTGATTAGTGACAAAGTTCTTACTTAGAGAGGACACAGATGAGGAATAATGCACTCTCACTGTCTCTCAAAAATAGCTGCTGCAGCAGGTCATCCTTCATTCATTCATCCACTCAACAATTATTTTTTGAGCCACTGCAGGCACTGTTCCAGGCCCTGGAGTTATGGTGGTAACCAAAATAGACAAATTTCTCTCTCCTCATGGAGCTTACCAGTGAGGGAAAGAGGCAGACAGTTAACAAACAAAGACATAAAATGCTCTTTTTTGTGGTCCAGTTGCTCAGTCATGTCCAACTCGGCAACCCCACGGACTGCAGCACACCAGCCTTCCCTGTCCTTCACTATCTCTGGAGTTGGCTCTAACTCATGTCCATTGAGTCGGTAAAATGCTGTGGAGAAAAGTAAAGCAGGTAATGGAAAAGCATGAGGCTGGAGGAGGGGCTGCACTGTTAAAAGGGCAAAAGGCATTCTCAATGAGTAGGTGACATTGAAGCAAAGACGGGAAAGATGTGAAAGAGCCGATCACAAGGACACGGGCTGGTGTCGGGAGGGTGTTACTGGCAGAGGAGGGGTATGGAGGCCAGTGTGCTGGTCAGAGGGAGGAAGGGGGTCTGAAGACAGCAGTGCCTTGCTCTGAAGCCCGCCTGGCTGCAGACTGGCCCAGCAAGCCCCCAGCCCATCTGGGTTGGGTGGTACAACCAATGCCCCTTTTCCTGGGCACTTCTCTTTGCCCATTATTGGCCATGGAGCACAGACTAGGCAATGGGCAACCTGGGTTTGAATCTCAGCCTTGTATCTAATTCACAAAACCCATGTGACCTCTTCTGGCCCAGATTTCCTCATCACAGGACAGAAAGTTGGGCCCGTAGATTTCCAGCTCCTCCCCTTCCCAACACTGAAGTTCACTGTTCTTTTAGAAGCACACCTTAAAATGACAGCCTTTTATTTCATATGCTAATATGCCCTTTTCTAAACAATTTATTGTGAACATCCTTAATACCTACAACATACAGCGAACAACAAAAGCAAGAGCTTTTGAGCTACAATGCAATATTTTGCATTATATTATTAGTATTAGTATTATTGTTGGCACATTTATGGGAGAAGCTTGGTTAGATGAGGAGGAAGCAAAATTTAAGGAAATTCAATGAGACTATCATTTCCCTGTACCACCATTAAATTCTGTCACATCGATTAGTTCTTTTTTTTTTTTTAAACCTCAAAACATGTGAGATAAAGTAGAGGAAAAAACAACACCAATGACTTTGACAGCTGAGGAAACTGACAGTGAGTAAATTTTAGGACAACATTCAACCAGTTAACGGCAGAAGCAATATTAGAACTGATGTCTCTTGGGTCTGAGTCTTATGATTTTTCTACCAAATTGCAGTGAGAAGCACAGAGGCATTTAATGAGAATGTCGGCAGACAATGTCACTAAAAAAACACCCTGTGACGAAGCTGATCCAGTCAACGAGCTTTTGGCTCCTTGCTTCTAGGCTACGTGACTCCTTACTGCAATGTACTTTCTCCCATCTTGGGTGACCTTCATTCCACCCACCTGCAAACACAGATGGAACACCCAAATTTAGCACAGTCCAGAGGGGAAAACAGGATAAAATATCTTAAGTGCCACAAGGGAGATGGGGGTTGTGTGCAGGGAAAACTGCTGGAGAACCCGTAACAACTGTGGCCTGAGAGATGGAGAAGGTTTCAGAGAAGATGACATTTCTGCTGGCTTGCAGGAGATGAGCAGGAGTCTGCCAGGCACAGAGAAGAGCAGACGGCACGGAGGCAGGCATCACAAAGTCTGTTTCCGGGGAAGCGCGTGGCACGTGGGACTCAGCGGTGACCCATCCTGGTAGGGCCCAGAGTAGGTTGT
Organism: Giraffa tippelskirchi; assembly: GCF_054371585.1. Lineage (NCBI taxonomy): Eukaryota > Metazoa > Chordata > Mammalia > Artiodactyla > Giraffidae > Giraffa > Giraffa tippelskirchi. Next base: position 155,638,640 of record NC_137283.1, on the reverse strand, counting down.
GTGTGGAAGGGAAATGAGGCTTGAGAGAGCAACCTGAGAGAAGTGTCCGGAGATGAATGTCACATAGTCTACGTTTTAACATCTGGGAGGGACCTCAAAGTTCTCACGTCTCTTATGGGCGAGCACTCCGGTGTCCCGGTGTTTTCTCCCTTCTCCCCAGGGTGGGAAGTGACCTTGAGGCATCTCTTCATTCCCTGCGCTCCTTTGCGCTCACATCCTTTTCTACCTCTGATCATGAGGCTCCAAGCAGGTACACGCTTTTCTCTTCTCTGCTTTTCTCACGAACTTTCCAGTCCTTCTGAGAATGCCAGGATATCACAGATACATGCTTATTTCCATCTCAGTTCCTTTGAGTGCCAAAACCCAGGAGGGAGCACTGGGCCTGATGGAAGGCCTTCCTCATGGGGGCTTGATGTTCTGGGAGGGACCCTTACCAAGGGCAGAGCGTGAGGACTGTCAAACGTGTCTGTCCCCCACCCGCCGTGCTCCATCAGGAGCTCCAGAGCCACTATTTCTACAGAGAAGACTCCTAATCTCTGAACCTAGAAAAAAATACCTGCCCCTGGACCCATAATATACTCTTCCAAGTTGAAAAAAAAATAAAACAACAATCGTTCTCTTTAAATGGGGTAACATCTCTGGAATATATCATTTCCAAAATAAGATCCTCCAATTTGGAAAAATCTAGCTGAAATAAATGAAAATAACAGATGGAAGAGAAATAACAGAAGCTTTCCAAAGAACAGCAAGAGATATGAAGGGGGGAATCATCTGTCTAGAAAATGGTACTCAGTTGTACTTTTGAAATTAAAGGTACATTGACTTCTGAAGAGATTGCGATGTTTCTCTTGACAGTTCCCCTTTACACATTACGTCCTTTCTGGGCCAAGGTTAGCGCAGGAGAGGTATGGTTTGCTTTGCTATTCCTGTGTCTCCTATTTGTGCATTTTCCATCTGTTCAAAGGTGTTAAGATCAACCGTTCTGGTCTCCTGGATAAAGGCTTGGGCTTTTGGCAGAGCGCTGGATAAATACAGACTCGTGCTGTTAGCATCGGGATGTTTAATAACAGATTTTTATGTCCTCTGAGGCTTGCCTGAGTGCAACTGCGGGCAACCCGGGCCTCCTCGGCGGCCTGCTTGTGCCCATGACAGCAGGGCTGGGCCTCCCATCCCAGCTCAGCTGCGGGCGCCTGGCGCATGGCAACAGCATGGGCATCCTCCGCCAGTTCCTCCCACGGTCCTCCTCTGGAAGAACACAGTTCGGCTCCCCCACAGACAGAGGAGCCTATGGGTTACATAATTCAGGACCCCATTCCTGCCCTTCCCTTAACCATGAGCCGTGGCACACTGCCAACTTCTTGTGTTGCCTGCATGCCCCCCTTGCCCTGCACCCCCTTAGCCTCCCTCCTGATGACCCAGGAGAGCCTTTGAGGGGTCCACACACCCTGGGGCACTAGGAGGGGCTTTGTCCTTGGTTCCTCGGGCACCCTGTCCAGCTGCTGGCCCTTCCCTTGGGTTGCTGAGAGAGGTTGATACCAGGGAAGAAAGGGGAGAGTTGGTCAAACCATTGGGGTCTCCAGTCCCTGCCCTGTCATGTCCCATCTACTGAAGGCAACCTCTCACTTTAAGTTTAGGAAGAATGGGTCATGAGCCACTAGTCTTTTTTTCCTCCCCCCACTGACCCTGTTGCCCCCTTTTCTTCCCTTAGCTCTCTGCACCCCTCCACAGACAAAGGCACTCCTGGCCTGAAATCTCATCATTTAAAATGTCCCTGTAGAAGGAGGAGAGAAAAGAGAAAGAGGGAGAAAGGTGTCAGGACCATTTCACCAGTCCAGTGTTTCCCATGAGAACTTGCCCCTTACCGATTCCTAGATTTAGAAGGTCCTACAGAGACGATCGCTTGTCAGTCTCAGAGGAGATGTATTTGCACATGAGCCCCGTGTCCTGGAGAAGGCTTCTGAGAAGACTGGGGTGAGAATCACTAGGGTGAAATAAATCACCATTTATTTACTTCCCACTTCTTACAAAATAGACATTAAGTAACTTCAGGGCAATTTTAAAATGAGGCAACTGGAGCATCTCCCTGAAATTTCCATGTAATCTATTCCAGAGTGAAAGCTGAAGGGAGGGTCCCAGAAACAAGGTGCCATAGAACTTCTAACTTTCCCGACTCCTCCTTTCACATATAAAGTCTTAGAGCAACAAGTGATGTAGGTACATCCTCAGTCCCCAGTGTCAGAGGCAGGTCCTGAGGTCCACGTTCCCCAGTTACCGTCTGACCCATCACTTGGCTTTCTGAAATGCGTTGGCTCTTTCTGCCCCATTCCTCACTCATAAGCCGGCAGGTGGTGGCTGTGAGAGAGAAGAAGGGCGAAGAGGAGGTGCTGAGAGCTAGAATGAACTGTGTCGTGGAGCAGAGTGGAGAAGAGGGAGACCGCTAACTGCCCCCTGGAAATTCCCAAGCAGACAAGCTGTTGGAGCAATAGTTTGGCATCGAGTCTGAACATTAGGCCAAAGCTGTACATCTGCTTGCCATCAAAGCTTCCCAAATCATTGCTTTTCTTTTTGTTCCCTCCAGCTGCTAGGAAAGAGCATGTTCTTTCCTTATAGTCTGCATCTTTGGAATTTGCCATCACTATTCCGCCTTCTGCGGCCGCATTAACTCAACAAAGACAGCAGGGCAGAGGAACCAACCTTTTTCTGAAAGGAGACGAGAGAGACTTTGAAGAAGAGCAAACTCATGTCACTCTGTATGAGGAAGACTTTTTTCACTTGACTCCATTTCTTGTTTTTCACTTTGTGTTTTATCTTAATCATCAAAAACATCTGACAACGTTGGACAGTTGCCTCCCTCAAGTTGTTGGTGGCCAGTTTTTTTTTTCCTGATGAGGTCTACCCATCAGAGGTCAAATTCCTGTCTGGTTGATCCATGAACCCAGGTCCTCGCTACTAACTTCAAAGGATGTATCACCCTCTGTGCCCCTTTACTCCCAGTCACAGCCCCTCACGTCTGCTTCTTAAAGCATGGCTTCTCCCTTTCCTATTCTATTGAACAGCTCCTGTGAAGATCACCCTTGGTCTCTGAATTGCAAACTGTTTCAATATCTGCCCTCCTTAACTCTCTGCAACACTGTCACCCCTTCCTAAAAATGTCCTTTCCCCCTTTTCAAATTCTCTCTCTCTTTTCTACTTCCTGCCCTAGAAAGAGGGTTATGTCTCATAGATTTATCTTCTTCCTTTTTTCTCTTCCCCTTGGTAATTCCATCCACACTATGATCTCCTCATTTACCTCTCTGTCTCCAGAGTTGAATCATGCCTCTTATGAAGCAGTGCATGTGTGTGTGCATGCTAAATCGCTTGCATGTGTGTGTGCTAAGTCGCTTTAGTCGTGTCTGACTCACTGTGACCCTGTGGACTGTGGCCCAGCAGGCTCCTCTGTCCATGGGATTCTCCAGGCAAGAATACTGGAGTGGGTTGCCATTTCTACTTCCAGGGGATCTTCCGGACCCAGGGATTGAACCCACATCTGCTGCAGTTCCTGCATTGCAAGCGGATTCTTTACCATTGGGCCACTGGGAAATCCCCCTCCTCTGCTCTTCGGTTCAGTTCAGTCGCTCAGTCGTGTCCGACTCTTTACAATCCCGTGGACTGCAGCACGCCAGGCATCCCTGTCCATCACCAGCTCCCAGAGTTTACCCAAACTCATGTCCATTGAGTCAGTGATGCCATCCAACCTCATCCTTTCATCCTCTGTCGTCCCCTTCTCCTCCTGCCTTCAGTCTTTCCCAGCATCAGGGTCTTTTCCAATGAGTCAGCTCTTTGCATCAGGTGGCCAAAGTATTGGAGCTTCAGCTTCAGCATCAGTCCTTCCAATGAATATTCAGGACTGATTCCCTTTAAGATGGACTGGTTGTATCTCCTTGCAGTCCAAGGGACTCTCAAGATTCTTCTCCAACACCACAGTTCTAAAGCATCAATGCTTCAGTGCTCATAAGCATGGCTAAAAAGCTGTCTACCAAGCAACTCAAACTCATATTTCTAAATGAACTTGTCTGCTTTTATCCATCTCCTCTATGTTCCCTATTTCCAAGGCATTCAGAACCACCACTGAAACCTTTAATCTACCTTCTTCCCATCCCATTCCCATCTTCATTACCCAATTTAAGCACTTTATATCTGTTGTCTACATCATTGCAGTAATGAAGCTGATGTCCTTTCCTCCATGCTTTTCTCTACTCAAGCATCACCATAGTTTGCACACTGCAGATAGGTCTTCCAAAATATAGCTCTGGTTATGCTTCTCTTCCTGTTCACCGACTTTCAGTGATGGATCTTCATTAACTCTCAAGTTAAATTTTGCCTTAGCTTTTAATACCCTTGATGATCTGGTCCCAGTCTACTTTTTTACTTTTATTTCCTACCACTCAACTAAAACCGAAATGTGCGATATTTCCTTTCTATATTTTATATTTCAGGAGTGTTTGCCTTTACCTCATGATGCATGGACATTTTAAATGCTGTTTTAAATTTTTTATTTGATAATTCCAACACGTGAGTCTTCTCAATTTTGGGACTACTGTTTGTCTATTCTCATGATAACTGGTCAAATTTTCTTGGGAATTTCAATCTTTCTCCTGAGTAGAGTACCATAGCTCTATTCAGTCTATTCTTTCTGCATTTCCCCCAATAATTAAAATGCAGAATCTCACTTTTCCTTGAAGGATTCATCTTTTCATGAAGTCTATGTTGATTATCCTATTCTCCCTTCCATTTCAGAATACCCATTATGGTTAATACTGATAACTTGGTGTTATCACACTTCAACTTATTTTAAAACTATCGTGTATAAGTTACTTGTCCTACCAAACTCCTAGAAATAGGGAAACATGCCTTATACATTTTTTGAATTTCCTCCAGCATGTATTACACAGCCTTCCTTGCCTAGTAGGTGTTTTGTTTGTTAGAGAAATGGGATTCATCTTGATTTTTCTTACCATACTTGGTTAACAATCAAAACTACCTTTATCTCCTCTCTCACTCCTCCTCCTTCTCCTACCCCATTTATATATAAAACACAGACTGCTACCATATGGTGCCTTTCTAGTCACACACTCGTAGGAGAGGAAGAGACATGTTCTTATGGACTACCGATCCTTCAGCTGTATGAAACAATTCTAACTTAAGAGCAGATAGTTGATTTAAAGTTTTGTAGTTTCAGTCTTACTCTGAAAAGTGGGCTCTTGAACCTTCTTTACCAGGAGGTTGAATGATGGACATGTATCACAAAGACTGTGTTAATGTAACTTTACAAAGATTTTAATATATAATACCATTTAACAAACTGGAAAAATCAAAAGCCCATATGGGTGAAAAGTGAAAGTGTTAGTCACTCAGTTGTGTCCAACTCTTTGCAACCCCGTGGACTGCAGCCCGCCAAGCTCCTCTGTCCATGGAACTCTCTAGGAAAGAATACTGGAGTAGATATCCACTCTCTTCTCCATGGGATCTTGCTGACCCAGGGATCAAACTTGTGTCTCCAGCCTTGCAGGCAGATTCTTTATCATCTGAATCATGAGGGAAACCCTCATGGTGGGTGTAGGCTAAGTTGCTTCAGTCATGTCTGACTCTTTGCAACCCTGTGGACTGTAGCCCACCAGGCTTCTCTGTCCATGAATTTCCCAGGCAAGAATACCAGAGTGGATTGCCATTTCCTCCTCCAGGGGTTCTTCCTGACCCAGGGATCAAACCTGGATCTCTTATATCTCCTGCATTGGCAGGCAGGTTCTTTACAAGTGCCACTGGGAAGCATAGGTATAATTCTTGAAGGAACATTACTTTCTCTTAACTTTATTAAAGTAAATGCTGTTACAATAAAAAAAAAACCAATAAGGTCAGTTAGGTGATGAGTAAGAAATAACAATGGGAGAAGCCAATAGACAAATTGCTCTGTACTGTGATATACTTCTAGTGAACCTGTGATATACTTCTAGTATCAAACAAGTGGAGTTGGTCTTCTGACACCTACTACTTCTCTTCTGTCCCACTTACAAAAACACAGACCTCTGGACAGAGTACAAAAGGCAATTACTCGAAGACTCAGAAAAGTAACAGCAGTCAGGCAGGGGAAGGGAGTCAAAACTTTGAAAAACAGCCAGTACTGGTTTTTACTGAAAAGACCAGTGGTATAAAAATTGTAGAGAAAATGAAAGAAAGAAACTTTAAAAGAAAAAAGTAGTGATAAACTTCTGGCTAGATTGACAAAGGAAAGAGAAAATACACTACAAATGTTAGAAATCAGGAATAAAAGGGAAGCATTTAAAATATAACAAGTTAATAATACAGTTTATAATAAAGAGCAAATCTTTGTGACATGGGGTTAGACAACGAGTGAGTTATTGTTGCTGTTCAGTATATATGTTGTGTCTGACTCTTTCCAACCCCATGGACTGCAGTACGCCAGGCTTCCCTGTCCTTCACTATCTCCTGGAGTTTACTCAATTCATGTCCATTGAGTCAATGATGCCATCTAACGGTCTCATTCTCTGCTGCCCTCTTCTCCTGTTGCCTTCAATCTTTCCCAGAATCGGGGTCTTTTCCAATAAGTTGGCTCTTCACATCAGGTGGCCAAAGTATTGAAGCTTCAGCTTCAGCATCAGTCCTTCCAATGAATATTCAGGGTTGATATTTTTTTAGGATTGATTTGTTTGATCTCCTTGCAGTCCAAGGGACTTGGACAAGAGTCTTCTCCAGCACCACAGTTTGAAAGCATCAATTCTTCGACACTCAACCATCTTTATGGTCCAGCTCACATCTGTACATGACTACTGGAAAAACCATTCCTTTGACTAAATGGACCTTTGTCAGCAAAGTGATGTCTCTGCTTTTTAATATGCTGTTTAGGTTTGTCATAGCTTTTCTTCCAAGACGCAAGTGTTGTTTAATTTCAAGGTTGCAGTCACCATCCACAGTGATTCTGAAATACAAGAAAATAAAATCTGCCACTGTTTCCATTTTTTCCCCCACCTATTTGCCATGAAGTGATGGGACCGGATGCCATGATCTTAGTTTTTTGAATCTTGAGTTTTAAGTCTGATTTTTCTCTCTCCTCTTTCACCTTCATCTTTGTTTTCTTTGTTCTTTAGTTCCTCTTTGTTTTTTGCCATTAGAGTGGTTCAGTTCAGTTCAGCTGCTCAGTTGTGACTGACTCTTTGCAACCCCATGGACTGCAGCAGCACGCCAGGCCTCCTTGTCCATCACCAACTCCCGGAGTTACCCAAACTCATGTCCATTGAGTTGGTGATGCCATCCAACCATCTCATTCTCTGTCGTCCCCTTCTCCTCCTGCCTTGAATCTTTCCCAGCATCAGGGTCTTTTCCAATGAGTCAACTCTTTGCATGAGGTGGCCAAAGTATTGGAGTTTCCTCTTCAACATCAGTCCTGCCAGTGAACACCCAGGACTGATCTCCTTTAGGATGGACTGGTTGGATCTCCTTGCAGTCCAAGGGACTCTCAAGAGTCTTCTCCAACACCACAGTTCAAAAGCATCTATTGTTTGGTGCTCAGCTTTCTTTATAGTCCACCTCTCACATCCATACATGAGTATTGGAAAAACCATAGCCTTGACTAGATGGACCTTTGTTGGCAAAGTAATGTCTCTGCTGTTTAATATGCTATTTAGGTTGGTCATACCTTTCCTTCCAAGGAGTAAGCGTCTTTTAATTTCATGGCTGCAATCACCATCTTCAGTGATTTTGGAGCCCCCCAAAATAAAGTCAGCCACTGTTTCCACTGTTTCCCCATCTATTTGCCATGAAGTGATGGGACCGGATGCCATGATCTTAGTTTTCTGAATGTTGAGCTTTAAGCCAACTTTTTCACTCTCCTCTTTCACTTTCATCAAGAGACTCTTTAGTTCTTCACTTTCTTCCATAAGGGTGGTGTCATCTGCATATCTGAGGTTATTGATATTTCTCCCAGCAATCTTGATTCCAGATGATCTATGGAGTTCATACATACATGATGTACTCTGCATATAAGTTAAATAAGCAGGGTGACAATATACTACCTTGATGTACTCCCTTTCTAGTTTTGAACCAGTTCATTGTTCCTTATTTGGTTCTAACTGTTGCTTCCTGATCTGCATACAGATTTCTCAGGAGACAGATAAGATGGTCTGGTATTCCTGTCTCTAAGAATTTCCCACAGTTTGTTGTGATCTGCACTGTCAAAGATCTTAGTGTAGTCAATGAAGCAGAAGTAGATGTTTTCTGGAATTCTCTTGCTTTTTCTATGATCCAGTGGATGTTGGCAATTTGATCTCTGGTTCCTCTGCCTTTTCTAAATCCAGCTTGTACAGCTGGAAGTCCTCAGTTCATGTACTGCTAAGGACTACCTTGGAGAATTTTGAGCATTACCTTGTTAGAATAGAAAATGAGCACAATTATCTGATAGTTTGAACATTCTTTGGCATTGCCTTTCTTTGGGACTGAAATGAAAACTGACCTTTTCCAGTCCTGTGGCCACTGCTGTTTTCCAAATTTGCTGACGTATTAAGTGCGACACTTTAAAAGCATCAGTTTTTAGGATTTGAAATAGCTCAGCTGGAATTCTGTCACCTCCACTAGCTTTGTTCATAGTAATCTTGCCTAAGTCTCGCTTGACTTCACACTCCAGGATGTCTGGCTCTAGGTGAGTGACCACACCATTGTTGTTCTCATTAAGACCTTTTTTTTTTTTTTATATATATATATATATAGTTCTTCTGTGTATTCTTGTCACCTCTTCTTAATCTATTCTGCTTCTTTTAGGTCCTCGCTCTTTCTGTCCTTTGTTGTGCCCATCTTTGCATGAAATGTTCCTGTGATATCTCCAGTTTTCTTGAAGAGATCTCTAGTCTTTCCTATTCTATTATTTTCCCTTGTTTCTTAGATTATGAGAAATCTAAGAAAATAAGATATTTAATTTATTTATCAATAAATTGATAAATTTGACTTCTTTGAAATTAAAAACCTTGGTTTTTCAAAGGACACTAGTAAATAAATGAAAACACTAGCCATATGTTAAGAGAAAATATTTTCAGAGTATATATCTGTTGAAGTACATGTAAGCCAAATATATAACCATTTCTCAAAACTCGACAATAAGAATGTGAATATGTTAATAAGAAATGGGCAAAGGATTTGGAAAGATATTTTTAACAAAGAAGATATATGGGTGGCATTTAAGGACCTGAAAAGATCATTCAACATTGTTAGTTATTAAGATAATTCAAATTAAACCTTGATGAGATACCACCATACAACTGTTGAAATAAGAAAGAAAAACAAACAAACCTAACCTGATAAAACCAAATGCTGGTGAGGCTGAAGAGCAATATGAGTTCTCATACATTGCTTGTAGAAATACAAAATGGTAGGGCTTCTTTGGTGAACATTATGATGTTTTTATGAACTAAACATACATTTAACATATGACAGTAATCTCACTCCTAATTTACTAAAGAGAAATAAAAACTTATTTTCACACAAAAACTTGTAGATGAGTTTTTATTACAGCTTCATTCATAATTTAGTCTCCAAACTGTGGACAGCCCAAGTATCCTCCAAGTGGTTTTATTAGTTTTACTTTATTTATTAGTTTATCCCAGTCCTATTATAACAAAGTACTATAAACTGGGTGACTTAAAACAACAGAAATTTATTTTCTGGCAGTTCTGGAAGCTAGAAAACAAAAACCAAGGTGTTGGCAGGGTCATATCCCCTTTGAAGGCTCTAGGGAAAAGTCCTTACTTGCCTCTTCTCAGCCTCTGGTGGCACTCAGCAATAATCCTTGATGTTTCTTGGCTTGTAGACGCTTCTCCCATAGGTCCATCTCCGTTTTCACATAGCCTTCTTCCCCATGTCTCTCCCATGTCTCTGTATTCAGACCTCTCTTTCCCTTTTCTTATAAAGATGACAGTTATTGAATTTAGGTTCCACTCTAGAGTGTAGAGTCTCATTTTAACTTGATTCATCTGCCCAGCCCCTAGTTTCAAATAAGATCACATTCACGACTAATGGGAGTTAAGAGTGGAATAAATCTTCTTTTGGAGACATAAGTCCACTTGTTAAACTGGGGATGGGATAAATACACTGTAGTGTAATATCCAATTCTGGAATATTACTCAGAAATAAAAATGAATAAACTATTTATACGTGCAACAACATGAAAGAATCGGAAATGCATTGTACTAATGAAAAAAAGCTACATATTGTATGATTGCATTTATATAATATTTTGGAAAATGTAAAATGACAGAGAGGGAGAACAGGTCAGTAGTTGCCATAGGTTAGAGGAAGAGGGAGGATTTGATCACAAAGGGGCAGCATGAGGAAACATTTGCAGTGAGGTTTCCGGTTTCCTGGTTGGGTTGAATGTTACATGACTCGGTGTATTTGTTAAAATCCATAAACCGTCTACCAAAAAGAATAAATTAAAAATATATCAAAAATCAAAAGCATACCTGGATGTTAATTGGACTTATTTTGATGACTTTTTGCAATATATGCAAATATAAAATCTTATGTTGTATATCTGAAACTAATAATGTTATATGTCACGTATCTCAATTAAAGGAAATAAAAAGCATAAGGACAGAGTTTGGAGAGTACAGAAAGCCAGATGCTCAAGGAGGATCACAGATGCAGTGAGACAGAGACTGCTATAAAGGATGGAACTTTAAGGAAAGAGAGTAGTGGAAGAAACACCTTTTTATAAATCTTGCTGATGGTGTGAAATATGGTTCCTGCCTCTGTATTAAAAGAAAAGTTCAGTTAGGATGTGTGTTATTCATCAGTGCCTTTGGAATTACATTTTTGTTTGTTTGTTTTTGGAATTAAACAGTTTTAAGTCTGGCCTTAAGAGAAGAGCAAGTTTATTATTGGTTATAAAGTAATCAGGGGCCTAAATGAGTTGAGGCACTTTTTCATGTCAGTTATTTTCAAATGTGATGCACAACTTCGTCCCTGGAATGTTGAGCTAGGATGAGTTTCCTCCATACAAAAGCACAAGGTATACCGTCTAGATATACATATTTTCAAAAATCACTCCCACGTGTATTTTAGACCATCAAGAAAAGAACCAAAATCCAACATAAAAGATAGGCAATTTCTTGGCTTAAAAGAATCTGTAGAGTGAACCTCAATAATTATAAATGTAAGGATTTATAATGTTTGAAAGTGTCTAACACTTTAGTGTGATTTTAAAACCTTTGGAAGAAAAGTTACATGATGTAAAATTATAATTCAGTGGGACAAAAAGGTTTAAATTTTATATTTAAATTCATGAATACCAAGAATTAAAATGTGGTCGTGTAGGAGAGGGGCTGTGGGAGAACAGAAGCAGCAGCAGGCAAAACACTTTCACTCTTGACTTGGACACCCTTAGAAATAATGGGTAAGCAATTTCTGTTCCGCTAAAATATATTCTCCCTTCTTCCTTACTAAGGAAAACCCAGTTTTGTTCAGACTGACAAAGTACCCAGATAAAAATGCTCTTTCCTAGCCTCCTTGCAGAGAGAAGTAGCGTGTGCCAGAGTTCTAAGCAGTAAACAGCAGGGAGAGCTGACTGAGGTTCTGGGCGAGTTCACTGCACAGGTACCGACGATGCGTCTTCCTTCCTGTGCGCTCCTTCTCTGTTTTCTCTTCCTCCTCCTTCTTTCCTTGCTCCTTCCCCCCTTTTTCTTTCCATTTGGAATGTGGTTGAGAGGTCGAAGATATAACCATCCTTTGGGACATTGATGGCTTTGTGGGATGAAAGCTTATGCTTAGGATGACGAAACAGAGAAAGAGGAGGAGCCTGAAATATGGGGGACCCTGGGGAGCAGCTGCACAAGTTCTCACTGTTCTGACTTCCTGTTTCATGAGAACAGTGAGTCCCAGTCTGGGTGATTTTCTATTTCAGTAATTGAACTCCATCCCTAACGAGCAATGTTTTTGAATACATAAATCTAGCCACTGTGAGAGTCATAAATAAAATATATACTTACCCACTACCAAAGAAGATAAAGGTAGAAAAATGTTCCCTGAACAGCAAAAAACCAAAAATCATCTCCAGAGAACTTAAAAATAAAAGTAATAAAATGATAAAAATAAGTCCACATAGATCATGTATGACAATAGAGAACAACGATTAAAGTAAAATAAAACTCACTATAATCTGTTTACAGGAGTTGCTTCTCAGTTAAGAACAAACAGAAAAGTTGAAATCTTTTTCAAATATCAGGGAAACAACAGCAACAAAGCATATGTGCTGGCAGAATTAACATCAGACAAACAGAAATTAAGGCACAAAGTCAAAGCCGAAGTTCCTTTATTTTGATAAGATATACATTAATTATGAAAATGTTCTTTTAAGAGACATTTATCTAAACTAAACACATTAATTAAAATTTATTAGAAGAAAAAAGATGAATTGATTGAAAAGTCTTGTGAAAGTCTTTAACATAATCCTCAAAGATCTTGGAGATAAAAAACACATCATGGCATAGCAAATTTCAATAATATACTTGAGATTGAAATAATGATTTATATTATGCTAAGAATGTATGTTCTTTTTGAGGGTTGAGTGCATTTGCAAAACTAAAAAATTTTTGAGAATGTCTTAGGTTATATATGATATATATATATATATCTCTTAGGTTACCACTGACTTTCATGCAGTGGAAAAGCGCAAAACTTGAGTTGTGTGGCACTGCAAACCATACTTTGATGATCTGGGAAATGTCCCTAATAATATGAAAATACAGTGTTGTGAAAAAAGTACAGCTCAAAATTATGTATCTTATTATGCAAATTTTTTAAATGTGAAGAATGAAATAGTACAATTTTCACAGTGGCTACCTTTTGTGAAATTCGAGGAAATATAACTTCTGTACTTCTGAGCTTTATGAATTTTCTACCAGTGAGTAGGTACTATATTTAGAATACATGAAAAACGGTCATCCGTCATAATAACAGAAAACCAAGCTGAATGTACAGCAAGAACTAATCTTTTCAGCATGTGTCTGTGTGTGAATTTATAGACAAGAAAGTTTGAAAGAGATATGCTAAAGTATTAGCAGTGGTTATCTCAGAGCTATGGGATTTATACATTTCAACATTTTCCAAATTTTCTGCAATGAATATCCATTATTCCTCTAATTGGGAAAAGAAATAAAAATTAAGCACTCATTGGAAGCCCCCCCTCTCAGAATGGCGTAGAGGTTCATGCTTCAGAGCACATTGTCTTTCCAAATATACAGCAATTTAAGTTTAAACATCTTTTTAAAGGAGCATAGAAAAAAAATAGCTGGGGTTAAAAAACAATAGCGATTTAATGTGCTGAGTGGAGTTGACCTATAGCTCTGTAAGCCAGAAGAGCGGATCCGTGGCTGAGAGTTTAACTTTGATGGGAGCTAACATCTAAATGTGTTCCCTATAAGACAAGCCTGAACAACAACAGTGGTAAGGCAAGCCATGTAAACCACACTCATTGATTAGAGTCTAGGGTACCACCCATTCCCCAGGCCCCATGCCCAAAAGAGGCATCTGCACACGTGGCACCTGACCAGCCTAGGATCTATGAGAACCTACTGCCTAGACCTGTAGTACTGGGAACAAAGATGGACTAGGACAAAATGACTACTGCATGTCCAAGGAATGAGCTGGGTGGCCAGCTGGACTGGAGGTTGGATCTGGGATAGCCCTGGTATCACCATGGATTAGGAGCCCAGAAATGTCATTTTTAGAACTAGCTCAATGGTGATGGGTGTGCTGAGAAGGAGGCAGGGAGAAGTGACTACAAATGTTCCAGACAGCAGTGGAGGGGTGGTCAATAAATGGGGAGCAGAGAGAAAGAGAGATAGGGAGAAAAAAAAAAAAGAAAGATTGAGAGAGAGAGAGAGGGGAGAGAAAATAACAGATAACTTCTCACTCAAAATTCCTAAACACATGAGTCAATCTAAAGAAAGCCCCAATAAACTCATCAGTCAAGGCGTGAGTTCATTCCATATGAATTGTTGCAGTGGATGTAGAGGAAGTGCAGTAAGCTCAGCATTAGTCATGTTCATCATTCAATAGAACTTCTTTAGGGAGTGGTCAGTGCCTGTTAAAGGGCTTCCCAGGTGGCACTAGTGGTAAAGAACCCACCTGCCAATTCAGGAGATGCAGGAGACTCAGGTTCCATCCAAGTGTTGGGAAGATCCCCTGGAGAAGGGAATAGCTCCTCATTCCAGTATTCTAGCCTGGACAGCTCCATGGACAGAGGAGTATGGTGGGCTCCACGGGGTCACAAAGAGTTCACGGAACCAATGCAGCTATTCTGGTTTTCTAATGGCTGGTCTTGTGGAGTACTTGATGCATAAAAGGTTAACTTAACATGGTTATATATATATAACAAAATTACACATATTTTTTACAGATTAATCAAAATAAACCTTTGTAAGCCTTATCTCCTATTTGGGAAATAATTGAAAGTAGATAGCCAAGGAGAACATTCTACACCTTTGGTGATTGTATGACTCAACAAGACACTCAGGTTCCTACCTTGTGAGATACTTGGTGATTTAATAACTTTTTAGAAAGTCAGAGGTCCAAAGGTGAGTGTTTGTGCAGAAGTTATCATCACATACAAGGGCAGTGCCGCCTCAGGGTTCAGCCCGACTCCACTTCCTCAGAGGGCTCCTCAGGAGATTGCATAACGGGACTCAGTTTGACCCTACAACCCAAGAGGTCACTGAATAAAAGTGCTTCTAGGGAGCCACCTGATGGCTCAGTTCAGTTCAGTTCAGTTGCTCAGTTGTGTCCAGCTCTTTGCGACCCCATGGACTGCAGCACGCCAGGCCTCCCTGTCCATCACTAACTCCCGGAGTTTACCCAAACTCATCTCCATTGAGTCGGTGATGCCATCCAACCATCTCATCCTCTGTTATCGCCTTCTCCTCTCTCCTTCAAGCTTTCCCAGCATCAGGGTCTTTTCAAATGAATCAGTTGTTCACATCAGGTGGCCAACGTATTGGAGTTTCAGCTTCAACATCAGTCCTTCCAATGAATATTCAGGACTGATGTCCTTTAGGATGGATTGGTTGGATCTCCTTGTAGTCCAAAGGATTCTCAAGAGTTTTCTCCAACACCACAGTTCAAAAGTATCAATTCTTCGGCTCTCAGCTTTCTTTATAGTCCAACTCTCACATCCATACCTTGACTAGATGGACCTTTTTTGGACCTTGCTTTTTAATATGCTGTCTAGGTTGATCATAACTTTCCTTCCAAGGAGTAAGCGTCTTTTTATTTCATGGCTGCAATCACCATCTGCAGTGATTTTGGAGCCCCCAAAAATAAGGTCTGCCACTGTTTCCACTGTTGCTCTATCTATTTGCGATG
Organism: Giraffa tippelskirchi; assembly: GCF_054371585.1. NCBI lineage: Eukaryota > Metazoa > Chordata > Mammalia > Artiodactyla > Giraffidae > Giraffa > Giraffa tippelskirchi. Next base: position 155,623,241 of record NC_137283.1, on the reverse strand, counting down.
AAGTGATGGGACCAGATGCCATGATCTTAGTTTTCTGAATGTTGAGCTTTAAGCCAACTTTTTCACTCTTCTCTTTCACTTTCATCAAGAGGCTCTTTAGTTCTTCTTCACTTTCTGCCATAAGGGTGGTGTCATCTGCATATCTGAGGTTATTGGTATTTCTCCCAGCAATCTTGATTCCAATTTGTGCTTCATCCAGCCCAGCATTTCTCATGATGTACTCTGCATATGAGTTAAATAAAGAGGGTGACAATATACAGTCTTGACGTACTCCTTTCCCATTTGGAAACAGTCTGTTGTTCCATGTCCAGCTCTAACTGTTGCTTCCTGACCTGCATACAGATTACTCAAGAGGCAGGTCAGGTGGTCTGGTATTCCCATCTCTTTCAGAATTTTCTACAGTTTATTGTGATCCACACAGTCAAAGGCTTTTGCATAGTCAGTAAAGCAGAAATAGATGTTTTTCTGGTACTCTCTTGCTTTTTCAATGATACAGTGGATGTTGGCAATTTGATCTCTGGTTCCTCTGCCTTTTCTAAAATCAGCTTGAACATCTGGAAGCTCATGGTTCACGTATTGCTGAAGCCTGGCTTAGAGAATTTTGAGCATTACTTTGCTAGCGTGTGAGATGAATGCAATTGTGCGGTAGTTTGAGCATTCTTTGGCATTGCCTTTCTTTGGGATTGGAGTGAAAACTGACCTTTTCCAGTCCTGAGTTTTCCAACTCTGTTGGCATATTGAGTGCAGCACTTTCACAGCATCATCTTTTAGGTTTTGAAATAGCTCAACTGGAATTCCATCACCTCCACTAGCTTTGTTTGTAGTGATGCTTCCTAAGGCCCACTTGACTTCACATTCCAGGATGTCTGGTTCTAGGTGAGTGATCACACCATCATGATTATCTGGGTCGTAAAGTTCTTTTTTGTACAGTTCTTCTGTGTATTCTTGCCTCCTCTTCTTAATATCTTCTGCTTCTGTTAGGTCCCTACCATTTCTGTCCTTTATCAAGCCCATCTTTGCATGAAATGTTCCCTTGGTATCTCTAATTTTCTTGAAGAGATTTCTAGTCTTTCCCATTCTGTTGTTTTCCTCTAGAACATAATTCCACAAAGTTGTGCCCCTGCAGGACTGTCTGTGCGCTTCCTTACGGCTGCTCCTCCCAGAGGCTCACCTCACTTCCACTTCACCTCCATCTGCCTGTAGCCCAGGCTTGGTGATCACTGATTCTATTTGCTGTCTCCTGAATCTTGCCACGTGTGCCCTTGAGCTCATGCTTTCAGTTAGACTCCCTTCTTTCAGGAGCATTTATCCCAGGGGCTGTCTGGGAGGGGCATTTGGGACACACCCTCTGAGCTGTGCTCCAAAGCCTTGTCCATAACACTGGTCCTGTGACTTTCTCATACCTGGAGATGGCTCCCATCTCCCCGAGACCCTTCTCAGCAGTTTATCAGGATGGCTTTTGACTCTCCTTTAGAGAGCCTTAATCTAGGCATAAGAGAGCCTGACTGTCAGCCACAGGGTACCCCCCCAACAGAGATAGGAAATAGAATAGAATCCCCAGGAAAATAAGTTACTCCTCTCTCACTACCTGACTCCATTTCCCAGGGTTCAGATGGTAGCTGTCTGGACCGCTGATGAATCACACAGGAGAGGGTGTGTAGCCATTTCCCTCTTCAGTAAAAACAGAGCAAGGAGGAAAGGGTCTGACCTGCAGCAAAGAGAATTCTAGGTAGACTATCAATAACCGTTTTCTACTATCGAAGATTGCTAATCATTAGAATGCCTATGCGAATAGATCCACCAACAATTGATTCTCACGTGCCCATCCTCTAGGGGCTGGGCATTCAGAGACATCTAAGAAACAATGGCTTATTGGGGTTGGGTGATGGTTCTTCTACAGGAAGGTTTCTCAGCCTCCTCACCACTGACATGTGGTACCAGATACATTTTTGTGCCAGGAGTCTGTTTTGATATTTTGAGATAGGAAGCAGCATCCTTGGTCTGTACCTCCTAGAAGCCAGTAACAACCCCTCCCCCAAGAAGGGACCGCCCAAAATGTCTCCAGACATTGCTAAATGTCCTCTGCGGAGTGGGCGTGGGATTGAGGGCACAATTGCCCACGTTTGAGAATTGCTAGCCTAAGAATATATTAAAACCTTCTAATCTTAATTTTTCTTTCATGGGACATGGATTTCAGGGAAAGAGAATTCTCTTCATAAATGCTTATATCTTGAATTGACCAACTAAACGGATAAACGAAGATAGAGAGGAGGCAGTAACCTGTTGGAACCCCAGAGTTATAACCCTGTCAGGCAGAGTTTAGTCTGCCCCTAAAATAAGATGATGGAACAAGGGCTGCAATCACTCATGGAGGATAGGGAAGGCGCCTGTAGTGATCAATCGCATCCAATGTACCATTAAGGACCAAGAAGGCAAGCCGTGAAAACAAGTTCTCACTGGCATCAAATAAAAGGTTTTAAACCACATGGAGCAAATCATTCTCTGCCCTGTGCCAGGAAGGAATCTGGAAGGGACACAATTATGGAGATTATGACTAGAGAGATGATTAGAGACTTGGGGAATTCTTTTTTCAAGGACTTGCTAAGGAAATGGGACTGTAATTAGAAAGGGAAGCAGAATGAAGGCTTTTTCCCCCTCTCTCTTTTAGGTGAACTAAAAAGCTTCTGTAAATACATAACAAGAACCTACGAAACTTCCAAATCAGTGGGAAAATGTTCTGACTTCAAAAGTCACTAATGAATACATCCCAAAGCGAAGTATACTGCATGTGAAAATCAGTCTCTTGGTTACCTATCACGTCCGAGCCTTCAGGAGTTTTAGGTGTTTCCTGAAATGGCAGCTGACAAGCGATTGAAATGAAAATTCTGAATAAAATTAGGGCAGCCCATTAGCCCAAACAGGGGGAAACATGGTAAAAGATTTAACGGATTTGTGAGCTGTGATAGTTTGTCATTGATATTCTTACTTAGAAAAAAATGTAGAAAGTAATTTTGGCCCTTTTTTGGGGGAGGGAGGGGGGTGGCTGGTGGATAAGAACCCAAGCTAAGATATGAGGTTTTTCTCTTTTGGCAAATTTCAAAGATATGAAAGCAGAATTTTTGGCACCCAAGAATCGAGAGGCAAATGACATCATATGGCTTAAGGGAAATAGCTAAAAAAGTACATTTGGAGACTTTCAGAAGCTGGCTGCCACTGAAATAATTTTGAATTTTTTTCCAGTAAATTTAGTTGTCACAAAAGGTGCTAGATTGACAGCCCCACAGAGGAAATCACACAAGTCTGGGGGACGCGATGTCAGCTCCTGGCTGAGAACACGATGGCCAGGATCTCTGCACGTCCCTCATCAGAGCTGGCCTTCCGGGGGCAGCTCCGCACCTTGGTGGCACACTGGGGGAGTTAATGATGCACCTGCAGTCCTGCTGTCCTGCGGAGAGGAGGCAAATTCTCACCAGCCAGACTCAGTTTCTGGAGCCTTGTGGCATCCCAGAGTGTTCCTGGGGTGAATTGGAGTCTTATTCACCTGGGAATCAGGGTGGGTCCTCTCTGGAAGCTTCTATGTTAGCATTGCATTCCCTAGAGAGTTCATGGAAATGGTATCATCTTCAAAAAGTGGCAGATGAATTTAAACATTGGAACACAAAGATGGTGAGAAAGGACGAGTGGGCATAGTTTTGCGCCATAAAACCGTTGCGGAATCCTTTCCCCATCCCCCAGCGCGTGAGAGAGAAGCACTGGTAAATGGAGACCATCCATGATCAAAAGCTGAAGTGGCACAAGCATGGAGAGCTGAGCCAAGAGGAATTTTTCTGTCCTCCCTTTTCCCCCCAAGCCTGTTCATTCTCAACAAGCGACAGAGAGCGTGTGGCTTTGCAGAGAGATGGCGAATGAAAAGTCATGTAAGAAACATCCTTAAATGAGAAAGAAAAAAAAAAGGATGACAATGGGATAAAAATAAAGAGGAAAGGATAGAAAGTCCACTCTTAGAAATGGGAAAACTCTGAAGGCACCACACAAAAAATCAGGATGTGTAACATATAGTGCTTTTCTGTAACGTCTGACCTGTGTTCTGATGTTGTATTCAGTCCTCCAAACTGAGCTCTGGACTGCTTGAAAAATTCACCTTGGTGTTGATCCTCAAGTTGGAAATACAGACCTGGGCCATGGGCTATGCTCATCTATGTGTGTGTGTGTGTGTTTGTTGCACAGATGTGTCTGATTCTTTGTGACCCCATAAACTGTAGCCTCCCAACCTCCTCTGTCCATGGAGTTCTCCAGGCAAGAGTACTGGAGTGGATTTCCATTCCCTTCTCCAGAGAATCTTCCTCACCCAGGGATAGAACCCAGATCTCCTGCATTGCAGGCAGATTCTTTACCATCTGAGTCACTAGGGAAGCCCTGCTCAGCTATATATTAATATCCAATCAATGTCCTACTTGTTTTCAAGTCTTGATTCAAAATATTTGATTTCCTTCCCTTATTGTCTGCCATGGTGCTGGATTGTCCACAGACATGACCAGCTAGGACCTGTGTCAAGCTTTCCCCCCCTGTAACCAGCTCAGGAATATTGCTTTCTGATTGCAAGCCCCTCCTTGTACTTGCTCTCCAGGTTCCACCTCCCACCTTACTTGTTCCAGGATCTCACTCAAACTGAAGAAGAGAAAAGTTCTGAGCAGTGGAAACTGAGAACTCTCTCCCTGCTCCCCTTCCTTGCTGCCCTGAAACCATGGGGATGAACTCCATCTACTACTTGCCCTCTGATTTACCAGCTTGGGTTTTGTTTTGTTTTTTCTCTTCCTTCCTTTCCCTCTTGTTGCAGGCTAACCCTTGGCACTTGTGGACTTGATTTTATCTCCTTTTGTTTCCCCAAAGTCTGCTACATCAATTATTCCCTCTTTTTCTTAAATCTTCAATTACTCTTTCTCTACACTGGCTTCTTCTGCCTCCAGCCACAAATATACTTAGATATCCTTCATCTTCGGAGAAAACATATCCTACAAAAACTTCTGTGTCTCCCTCAACTATTATCCTTTTCAAACTCCCTCTAAAAGGAATGCTTCTTTTTCTTGACCTACACTTCACACATGAACACAATTTGATTCTGCTGCCAGCCTCGCCCCCACACCACCCCTTTTCATGGAAACTGCTCTGGGAAAGGTCAACAATGATCAGCTCCTAATAGTCAAATCCAGTCATCTGCTGTGGTCTTTCCTTTTACCTGGCCTCTCAATAGCCTGACATCACTATTTATTTTTCCTTCTTGGAACTCTTTTCTTTTGATGTTCCTCCCACTATGGATACTCATTCATGTGATCCTCACTGGTGCCGTGTGTGTGTGTGTGTGTGTGTCCTCACTGGTGCCGTGTGTGTGTGTGTGTGTGTGTGTGTGTGTGTGTGTGTGTGCATGCATATGCTCAGTCATGTCCTTCTGTTTGTGACCACATGGACTGTAGCCTGCCAGGCTTCTCTATCCTTGGGATTTTTCCAGGCAAGAATATTGGAGTGGGTTGCCATTTCCTCCTCAGAGGATCTCCCCAACCCAGGGATCAAACCTATGTCTCTGCGTCTGCTGCATTGCACGCATATTCTTTACCACTGCACCACCCCCTGGCACCTTCCCTCCACCTAAATGTTGACTCTCCCCCTCACCTGCTTCTCAATCTACAAGTTCTGTCTGGGCAGTTTTATTTACTCCTTTGTTTTCAATAATGTTTTCCCTGTGTGTGTGTGTGTGTGTGTGTGTGTGTGTGTGTGCAGTTGCTCAGTTGTGTCTGACTTTTTGTGACCCCATGGACTGTAACCCGCCAGGCTCCTCGGTCCGTGGAATTTTTCAGGCAGGAATACTGGAGTGGGTTGCCATTTTCTTCTCCAGGGAATCTTCCCGACCCTGGGATTGAACCCGAGTCTTTATGGTCTCCTGCATTGCCAGGCGAATTCTTTACCACTGCACCACCTGGGAAGTCTTCCCTGTGGATGACTTTAAAATCATATCTCCAGCCCTGACCTCCTGCCTGAACTCCCCTCTAGTATTTCCCATTGTCTTCTGATATTTCACATTTAAGCTGTCAAAAACTGAGCTCATTATCCCTGGAATCTAGCGTGCTGCTTGGCGTGAGACAGTCTTGCTGACACAGACGAGGAGAGTTTGCAGGTTGACCACATCTGCATTCTCCTTTCCCCTGGAGGGCTCAAAATCAGGCAGAAACAAACTGGTAATTCCCATCCTGAATTATCTGCAGATTCTCCACCAATTCTGTAATTCCAGAAAACAATGAATTCAAACTCTTGTATAAACAGACGTGTTGGCCCACTTTGTTGTAGGACCAGAAGGCCTTGAGCAGCCTGACTTCTGGGCTGGTATAGAATTGCTAGAAGCTTTAGAATTATCTCTGTGTATCTTAATCTACTCTTGTTACTTCCCTCCAAAGAGATAACAAGCACATCCTAGAAATTCTGGCTCTGGAATTCTGCTATGGATGTACTCTGCTGAGTCTCTGTTATGTGTCAAGGCTCAGCTCCGCTATTTTCCTAATACAACATTTATTAACCAAGCTATTTTAGTCTGGATTCATTATCCTTTCTGGTAGAGACTGACAAGTCAGTCTTCACCCAAGATTTTGAGAAGCAGAGAGGGGCACTCTATCAGCATGTGGTACCCCTGATCTCAGATCTCGTCAGATGAAGGGTGGTTCTCCTGAATGCCTGTCTCAAGGGACCCAGAGAGCAGAGCAGTAGAAATGTGTTTAGGGTGAAGCTCTGGGGGCTCACCCCAATCTCCTTTAAAATACAAGATGTCTCTATCACAGTGGTCACATCTTAAGCTAGTGCCTATTTATAATAAAACTTAGTGTTAGCAGTGGTTAGTTGGGGCCGCTCAAAGCATTTCAGAGGCTCTTTATGGGGTAATGTGTGTGTACGCTCAGTCACTCAGTCGTGTCCAACTCTTCGTGACCCCATGGACTGTAGCCTGTCGGGCTCCTCTGTCCCTGAGATTACCCAGGCAAGAATAGGAGACATTCAGGACACAAAGACAAACACTGCTGCACTATTTTTCCTTGGGGTCAGCAAAATCACCCCAAGATTTCTGGCAATAAACAGCTTAGAGAGCATCAGGGGATGGAGGATTCATTAGTTCCCTTGGGAGCACTGTTCTATATTTGGATTTGTGCCGCATCGGATCTAATAATGATAAAGATACCCGTGGATCAAGCTCACATCAGGCTGTCAAGGCTTCATATTAATATTAGAAGTGAGTGTTACCAATGGAAGGTTTATCTATGGATGGAGATGAATGTTGGAGTCCTTCTAAGAGTACAAAGACCTTCCTGGCTTGATGGGAGGGCAATGCAAACAAGGATAAAATACACAATGATTGATTCCATAATTCCTTTCTGTCTTTAGTATTTTTATCTGGACCCACATTTGAAGGTGTGGTTAGGAGATCTATGGAGGACAGATGCCAGATGCTGCTCAGGGGTCGCTGAGCAGAGAGGCAGAGAGGGGGAGGGCCGGCTGTGCACGCAGGAGGACGGCATGGCTCTGCTAACTATTAGAGAGCACTTTCTAGGGAGACACGTGGAACCTTGCTTAATCCTCTTGTGGTGTTTCCGTCTGGATGCTCTCAGATCTTTTGAACTCGACGCTTTTATCTTATACTAACTCAGTCGATGCAGATGAGACAGTCCTGTGAGCCAGTCATGTCACCAAAAAACCCTCTGTCCTCAGCTCTTATTGTCGTAATTGCATCTGCTCCGTCAGGCATTGGAATTGACACAGTCCGATCAATAATGACGACTCTTGAGTGAGGAACCTTTCTTGGAGACGCTGCTGCAGCCTTGCAGATTTACAGATATTTTCTCATTCAATTAAGAAGATGGAGACCATTCAACTCCTGCTGGCCTGAGACTTGGACTTCCTGTAACAGACTTCTACCCAGCTAAAGTTGGCCGCAGAATTCCTTCAGAAGAGAAATTTTGGGCCTTGGCCCCTGACTTGATGCCCGGTGCTTTAAATACTCAAAGGAACTGTGTGTGACACGTAACAGAATGTCCTTCCAGTCTACCGGGAAGAGTGTCTCCTCATCCAAGCTCTCCTTCTGACAACGTTGCTAGCAGAAGGGAAAATGGTGTCCACGGCTGACGTCTCTTAACAGCTTGTGTTTTCTCTTTTTGACCAAGGAGAGGGGATTGCCCAAACTGTACTGTCCCATAGAGAAGCATAAAGAGTTCAATCTGAATATGGGAAATAATTTGAATTTCTGAATTTGGTTATTTGATGTAAACTCTGTCAACCTACTTTGGATAGAGGGGTTTCCAACTGTAGATGAGGCCTCGAACCTGAGGTGGAGACTATGCAGGTGAAAGGCAGCAGGAGCAATTAAGATACCCAGGGTTCAAAGGTAGTATTCATTTAAACAATTAATTCTATTAAGATATAATACATATACAGTAAAGTGCTCAAATATTACTTGTATAGCCTGATGAATCCCCCCAATCCCACATACCCAAATCAAGTCATACTGTAATCAAGTCATACGATACTGCCAGTATTTCAGAAAATTCTATCTTATCTTCTCCCAGTAAACACCCCCTAAAGGATAGCATTACTTTGAATCTTTTTTCCCCATACATTACTTTTGGATATTTCTGAATTCTTTTGTATTTTGCTTTTTTTCCTCAACATTGTGTTGGTGAGATTCACTATAATGCTGTTTGTAGCTTAAGTTTGTTCTTTTTTATTGCTACTTAGTATGCCACTGTATGAATATACTAAAGTATATTTACTTATTCTACTGTTGATAGACATTTGAATTGTTTCAAATTCTTGGCTCATGAAAATAACTGCTGTGAATATTCTTATACCATTGTATACATGGCCAAAATGTTCCCCAAATGGTTATAATAACTTCTATTTCTACCATCAGTGGAGGAAAAATTCAAATGTTCTCCATTTTCATCTATACTTAGTATTTTTAGTCTTTTACATTTTAGCCATCTTGACAAGTGTGTAAGTGATATCTCATTGTGGTTTTTTAAAAAAGAATTATTTTGATGCAGATCATTTTTAAAAAAGTCTTTGTTGAATTTGTTACAGTATTGTTTCTGTTTTATGTTATGGTTTTTGGCCGTGAGGCATGCGGAATCTTAGCTCCTCCACCAGGAATCAAACCTGCATCCTTGCATTGGAAGGTGAAGTTTTAACCACTGAACTGCCAGGGAAGTCTCATCATTGTGGTTTCAATATGCATTTTTCTAATGAATATACCGCTTTGCAATGAGCATCGCTTTATGTGCTTATTGGTCGTGTGGATGCCCCATTTTTGAAGTATCTGTCCAAGTGTTTCTCTCATTTTGAAAAACTAGGTTGCGTGGTTTTTTTCTTATGGATTTATAGTAATTCTGTGTATAGTCTAAGAGTATTGTGTCAAGTATATGTATATGGCAAATATCTTCTCCTAGACTATTAGCTGCTTCAAAAATTTTCTCTCTCCAGAATTCTCTCTTGTTGACATTGATGGTTATGCGTAATTCCAGCCTTCCAGTACTGAAATCCAACAGAAACAAGGACTCTCCAATGGGGGAGTGGACATTCTCATATTAGGGGTTATCCAGTGGGAAGGTGCATTTTCTGTGAAGCTGTCCCTAACCCTCCACACCTCATGTTCTTGCCTTGTGCGCATGTGTGTTGGCATATACATCACACTGCAGTGGGTGTCGTGTGAGTCTCTCCATTGGACTGTGAGCTCTGGGAGCCCCAGAATAGCTCTTCTTACCCATGCAGCCTCAACAACCTACTCGAGGCCAGGTGCAAAGTCTTCTTCGTTGTTACTCAAATGCCATGTTTGGAGCAAATAAATGAATGGGATGATTTTAACCATGGAAGGGACATGACCAGATCTGCATTTTAAGTAGATGATTCTGGCAACAGTACGGAGAGAAAGAGGCTAGAGATCTCAAATATAAGTGGCAATTTAGATCATACTGGTTTAGACAGTAAAGTCAGAAAAAAATATGCTGAACAATAACAGAAAGGTCTGCCTGTGTTTTTCTTCTACAGCTGAGGGATGCACAATCTACCCCAAGGCAATGATGATGTCAAATTTTGTTAGAGAATTTACCAGCTCTGACTGTGATAGATGACAATACAAGACCAAAAAAAAAAAAAAAAAAGATTTGTCACCAAGCCCCGGATGCTAAATGCTAATAGATTGTACAGACAGTCAAAGCTAAGAGTTCAGAGGAGCTGGCGATTATGAGCCACGATGATCAGGATTTTACAGTCAAGTTTTCCCTTAATAGGGCTTCCCTTGTGGCTCAGCTGGTAAAGAATCCGCCTACAATGCAGGAGACCTGGGTTGGGAAGATCCCCTGTAGAAGGGAAAGGCTACCCACTCCAGTGGGCCTGGAGAATTCCATGGACTGTATAGTCTATGGGGTTGCAAAGAGTTGGACACAGCTGAGTGACTTTCACTTTCACTTTTTCCCTTAATACTATGATGTTAGCTGACATGTATTTTTTTTTTTTATTATTATGATGATAGAAATCTGGGACTAGAGTAAGTTGAATGAAAATATAAAAAATGAAGCTTGCTGTTTCTCCGATCTCTCAGCCTAAGTATCAGCCCTGGGGAGGGAGTGATGAAAGCTTCCAGAGATGCGAGAATCCGTACCTTTGAGCTTGGAACAGCAAGCTGTTCACTGCAAACTGCATGTTCTTGGGCGTGGCTGACTCGCCCCCTCTGAGCAGTGGGCCCGCCCTCTGTGCTTCTGCTGGGCTCAGTGGTTCCAGCCGAGAGGATGTGCTGTGGGCCCCTGACAACCCTGACCTAGGCTTTCTGGGGTGTGACACATGGGGGACTGCATGGCTTGGAAATTCTTAGGTTATATTTTTAATTCAGAATTGCTAACATTCAGAAGACCCCACCAACTTTAATTAACTTTAAAAAAAGAGGTAAGTTTCTTTTTATTACTACAGTAAAAGATACATGACACACAAGTTATCATTTTAACCATTTTAAAGTGTGCAGTTTCATGGTTCAAGTACATTCACACCACTGTGCCAGTATCACCACCATCCATATCCAAAGCTTTGTCATCTTCCCAGACTGAAACTCTGTCCCCATGAAACAACCCCTTCTCTTTAACTCCTCCCCACAGTCCCTGGCAACTGCCCTTCCACTTCCTGTCTCTATGACTTTGATTATTCTTGGTGCCTCATATAAGGGTAATCATTCAGTACTTGTCCTTTTGTGGTGACTGGCTTATTTCACTTAATAATGTCTTCAAGATTCATCCATATTGTAGCCATGTGTCAGAATCTCCTTTCTTTTCAAGACTGAGGAATATTCCATTGTATGTAGGTACCACTTTCTGTTTATTCCTTCATAAAGGTTAATTTTATTACTTCTACTTCTCCAAAGTGAATGTGGGTATTTTTGTGTCTTTTAATATATTATCAGAAGAAGAAATAAAATAAGGAGGGAGTGAAATGAACATTTATTGAGAAATTTTTATATGTTTGGCACCAAGCACTATTCTTTATATTGCATATTGGACCACAAAGCTCATTCATTTCCCACTGCTTTGCTGTCCATAAGACAAAGCCCAGAAAAAGTCAGCACTGTCCAATTTTGAAATGCATAAATTTTATATTTGGTTATTCCTTTCACTTTTAACATCTTCCCACTTTCAGTACCATCTCCCACATCTCCAGGCAATCTCTCATCTGAGTTAGCCCTGATTCTAGCATTATTAAAGAGGAATCATTTTCTTTTATTGAACAAGCACATAGCTGAATACAGAAAATCGTATGATTACTTCAATCAATGCTGAAAAACATTTTAATTCTTCACATAAATTGTTTTAAAAAACCAACAACTCTAACCCTTAGCAAACTGAAGGACAACAGCCAACTCCCTTGACCCCAAATTCTTCATCTGTAAAATGGGAACTGGATCTCTCCAAGTCTTAAACTTCCCTACTCTCTTTTAATTCAATGCCATACTTTTTTGTTTTGTTTTGTAAATTACATTGCCATTTGTTTCTGTTATGCTTTACAGTCCTGGAAGGTACTTCAGTGATGGGAACACTGAGTCATACAGAAGAAAGATTGTGTTTGGGGGCTGGGAGCTTGCACTGTAGACTAACCGTAGAAAGCATCAACCCAAGAACATGGACCCAGTTTTTGACTGACTGAGCAGCTAAGCCATGGAGTGCTGCTGCCTGATGGATTCATTCAGTTTTGATGGAGGAGTCTTATGACTGACTTCAGTCCTCTCCTATAGCTTTGCCCTATGCTATGATTTTTGTTAATTACTTGGATGAGGGGCCTGCTAGCTGAATGATCAAATTTATAGATGTCATGGAGCTGGAAATGATAACCAAATTAGGATTCCAAAGTTTTTTATAAGCTGGAAACACAGCTTGAATCTAAGAATATTAAATAGATGTCAGAACCAACACTTACATCCAAAAAGTCAACCAATTGTTCAAGCAGAGATAAGGTAGCAGTAACTCAGAACTCCTGGGGTCACAAGTGACAGAATCACAACTTCCCTGAACGTGAAAGAGGGAGGTTTTTGGCTCTTACAAGCAAACTATGAGGGCGTTAGGCTTCGAGTGCGGCTGTAACTCGATTTGTCTCATTTATGATTCTCCTTTGTAGTTTTTATTTTTCTCTATCAGGAGGGAGGAACTCTGGCCTCAAACTACATTCAGACTCACATGTTTCTGATTTAGTTAAGAGGAATGAAATAAATCTGTTGCTACACTTAAAAATATCCCTGGGAAGGATTCGAATTGACCTGAGTCAAGTCCCACTCTGGGCCAAGGAGGGGAATGTCTAAAGAGCAGTCACTTGTCATGCAAACACACAGTTATACAGTTTTTCTAGAATGATAGGGCTTCCCAGGTGGCACGAGTGGTCAAGAATCTGCCTGCTAAAGCAGGGGATGCAAGAGACACATGTTCAATCCCAGGGTCAGGAAGATCCCCTGGAGTAGGAAATGGCAACCCACTCCAGTATTCTTGCTGGAAAATCCTATGGACAGAGGAACCTTGTGGGCTACAGTCCACGAGGTCACAAAAGAGTCAGACACGACTGAGCATTGAGAAGCAGCACAGAATGAGAGGAAGCATTAGACGGAAGGTCAGAAACAAGAGCCACTTGGTGAGTTTGTCGACTGTAAAAATGAAAGGTGTTGATGGTGATATGGGCTTGCCCAAGAAAGCTAGAAGTTTTCTAGAATGGATGCAGTGTAGCCAGAGCGAGGACAGGATGGGAGGCTGCTCTCTACTCTTCAGGCCATTTCCTGCTGAATTGGATCTAGTTCTGGTTGCCATGCTTGGAAAGAAACATGGGCAAATGAGGATGTGTTCATAGGAGTGTCCACAAAAAGGTGAAGAAACACAAGCTTTATGACGTGCACAAAATGAATGAAGGATCGGGGATATTTAACTGGAGAAGAGGATGTCGGTGACACGTGACAGCATCCATCATGTATTTGAGGAGATGTCCTATAGAAACAAGATTGTGTATACCCTCTGCTGTCTGAGTGAGATAATTTGGTACCATCGTCACCTGGGGCCTGTTCCCTGTAAGTCCTCAGTGGGAAGAGAAAGGGACTTGGAGCCACACAGATCAGCCACTTATTAGCCATGTCCTATTTGGTATCCTGTGTGAACATGGGAGTATCTTATAAGGTTGTCTTAAAGATTCTACGATGTAATGAGTCTCCTGCTGCTAATGGGTGCCTCACATCCAGTGGTAGCTTCATTCCCAGTAGCGTTAGTATTAACAGACTTTGCATAAACGCAAGGAAGGCATTTTCAGCACATAGGGTGATCCCACAGTAAATGAGAGCCTATTCGGGTAGTGAGATTGCTGTCACTGGTGGCATTTAAGCAGAGGCTTGAAAACCATTTGATATAGTGAATTCAAGCACCTCCTCTAGTATTGGACTAGATGGCTTTTGAGGTCCCATCTGATTCAGAGAATTAGTGATTCTAGATCCTTATCCATTTCTTTACTCCTTAAATAATTTTTCAAATTCATATTCATAATTTATCTGTTTTCAAAAATTTAACAAGTAACAGTTTTAGCGATAATTATTGCATTTCTATATTTATAGATAACTGGCACATATGGAGGTGGAATAGCACAATTTGATATTTTCTCATGTGCCAGATTCCTTTTAATAAATATAGAAAACCCTATAGTTATGAAAAACTATTTGTTAAAATTAAACATATATGCAACTGGGCATCTGTTCTGATATATCCAATCTCTTGAGAACTGGTTTTCCTGTTGCCATTGATTGGAATCCCAATCAAAGTATTAGCCCAGAGTTTAAGGGCCTTAAGGCTCAGAGTGCTCAAATAAAAATGGAGAAAAATTTTGCTAATCCATGCATGTAATGTACTCCTATTTATTCTGGTTAAATTTTAACTTTTGAATCTATAAAAATTAAAAAATTTCCCTCCCTACAAAAAGCTATTGTAGGATTTTTTTCTTTCCTTTTCTCAATGATAAGAATTTCATGTGGACTGCTTGGTAGAGTGGAACGATTGGATTTTAGAGCCAAGTAGATTTGGGTATAAACTCTGGATCTCTTTCTACCTGTGTAATCCTGGGCAAGTTGTTTAACATTCTTGAATATTCTTTTCCCACCAGGAAAACATGTGCTTGCATGCTCAGTCACATCCCACTGTTTCTGACCCCCATGGACTGTAGCCCACCAGGCTCCTCTGTCCATGGGATTTTCCAAGTGAGAACACTGAGTTGGGTTGCCATTTCCTCTTTCAGGGGATCTTCCTGACCCAGGGATCTAACCTGCCTGCCTTGGGTCTCCTGAATGTCAGGCAGATTCTTTATCACTAACACCACCCGGGAAGCCCTACCTTTAGGTATATTTTAAGGGGAAAAGAACATCAACAAAATGCTTTGCTTGCAGTAGACATTTAAAAAAATGTTGATTCCCTCTTTGATATGTGTGAGCCTAAGCATTTTGGAAATCGTGTAGGGATTTAATTGACTGTGTCAATAGTTATTAAAGTCATATGTGTTTAGTCACTCAGTCATGTCCGACTCTTTGCCACCTCATGGACTGTATACCAGCCAGGTTCCATGGGGATTCTCCAAGCAAGAATACTGGAGTGGGTGGCCATGCCCTCCTCCAGGGGATCTTCCCAACCCAGGGATCAAACCCAGGTCTCCCACACTGCAGGAGGATTCTTTACCATCTGAGCCACCAGGAAAGTCATGGCTACCAATTATTGAGTACTTTCTATGTGCTAGATACTTAGACTTAACATCTAAAATGTGTATGTGTGCTCACTTTCTTAGTTGTGTCTGATTCTTTGCAACCCCATGGACTGTAGCCCACCAGGCTTCTCTGTTCTTGGAATTTTCCAGGCAAGAATACTGGAATGGATTGCCATTTCCTTCTCCAGGGACTCTTCACAACCCAGGGATCAAACCTGCATCTTTTGTGTCTCCCACATTGGCAGGTGGGTTCTTTACCACTGAGCCACCTGGGGAAACCCAACGTCTAAAATACATCTCTTTTAATCCTATCAGCAGTTCCATAGGATATAAGGCAGCAAGACCATTTTACAAGAGAAGAAAAGTGACTATAAAAGGAATTAACTTCTTGAAGGTCCTGAAAGTTTCAAGTGGCAGAATTGGATTTCAGACCCAGGGCATGCTGATTTCAGAATCTGATTTTAAACTTAACTCTATAATGCTTAGCTAATATTCTAGAGGATTCTTTAAATGAACTGAAGTCATGGTGCTTTATACTAAGCATAGATGATGCTCTCCTTTTCATTTCGCTCAGGTGACAGTTCTTCCTTTGCATGGTTAAATTTTCATGACCTGCCATCTTTTTTGTAATCACAATCCCCATAGATTTTGATAGGTAAGCACTGGACCTGGGACTCCTTGCTGTTGCCATGGTTTTCAGTCTCCCATTAGGTCTGTTTCTGCCACTTTTATGTCTTACTTACGGTATAGAACCAAAAATATGTATTTACTGTTCTCAGCTTCTTCATATGCAGTGTGAAATATTCCAGGCAATGTATCTAGACAAAATTAGGGTTTAGCGAGTTTTATCTTTTGTCTCCCTTCGCTTGGAGGATTTCACTTTGTATGTTGTGTCCTCTGCCTTCATCAATAGTCAAGTTCAGATGTGTTCATTCCTATCTGAGTGCCCCATAGGGTGGGAGCCTCACCCATGGTGGGCCTGGCAGAATGACTGGTGCTTACTGCTCGGGGGCTGCCTGCCACCACAGGCAGCTTCCAGAGGTGCTCAGAACACCTGTTCTTTCGGGCTAGAAGGACACAACTCTCAGTTTTCACTGCATGTCAATGCTTAATTTGTTAGCTTCCAATTTGGGCCTCTTTCTGAGAATTCAAATCTCCTTTCAGACAAATGAGGTTAAGCTGCTCATGGTGAGGAAGCTGCTTGACCTTGAGTCATTTTCTTTTTCCTTCTCGAAGGAGAGTTGACAAAGGGGCTGACGGATGAGATTTAACATGCTCTGGAGAAACCAGAGAGAGCTTATGATCATAAACATACAGATCAGGGAGCAAGTAAATATGTCAGAGACTGGGTGCCATCATCTCCAAAACAGAAAAAAATCCACACCTTTTTGATGATTATATCTAGGGCCAAACAAACTTCATGATATGTATTTTAAGTGATTTTCTGTGTTTGACTCTTTGATATTTAACAGATTCTGAACAAAATTATAGCTAGGTAAAATAAAAAATATAAAGAGACACAAGAATGGCAAGAGTCTAATATCTTATGTAAAATATAATGGTAGTTCTTTTATTTTTAGTTGGATAAGCGTTTTCCCTACATCCGCAACAAATATGCTGCTCTTAGGTTCAATGGATTTGTGCCTCTAATGTCACACAGAAGGTCCCTAAAGAAAATCACATGGTGCTTCAATCCCAAACTGTCAACCACTTGGAAGAGAACAGGAAGATTCATTTCAAAAGGAATATATGATGGTCAGGAGGGCTTGTTAAAGAGGTGACTGCCCCCCCTGCCCCATTTAGATTTGGTGAGTTTGGAGTGGGGCCTGACAGCTTGCATTTTTAGTAAGCTACCAGGTGATACTGACACATCCTACTTTTGAGAACCACTGATCTAGAACAGTGCTGTCTAATAGATTTATAATGTGAGCCAGATACGGAATTTTAAATATTCCAGTAGCCTTCCAAAAGCCTCGTAAAAAAGTTAAAAGGAACAAGTGAAATTAATTATAGCAATATATTTTATTTGACCTAAAATATCCAAAATATTATCATTTCAACATAGAGTCAATATAAAAGTGATTAATGAGATATTTTGCATTCTTATTTTGGTATTAAATCCTGAAGGTCTGGTGTGTATTTTATGTTTACAGGTCACCAGATTTCAGACTAAACATATTTCAAGTGTTCGCTAGTCACATGTGTCCATTGGCTACTGTACTAGAGAGTGAAGAGTGACTAGTCTCATAAATTACATCGCAAATAAACAGCTTAGAGAGGTCAAGAGTGATTATTTTTAGCTCTGGCGGCACATCAGAATCACGTGGGGAACTTCTGAAATCTACTAATGCTTCAGGCCCACTCCAAGAAAAATCTCATGTAGTTGGTCTGTGGTGGGGAGTAGGCACCAGTATTTTAAAAACTCTCCCCCCCAAGTGGCTCTAATGTGCAGCCTGGTTGAGACTGACTGGGGCCAACGGAAGCACAACTGAAGATGGGACCGACCTGCATACCTAGGCTCTGCCTCCACGTGTTTTTGGTAATTTGGTCTAAATGATTGTGTCCCCCAGAAATTCATATGTTGAAGTCCACAAAGGTGATGGCATTTGGAGGTGGTGCCTTCAGGTCACGAGGGTAGAGCCCCATGAATGAGATTGGTGTTCTCCTGACAGATACAGCACAGAGCCCCTAGCCCCTTCCTTCCATCACGGGAGGGCACACAGGTCAGTCTGCGACCCAGACGGCCTTCACCGGAATGAGATCATGCTGGTGTCATAATCGTGGGCTTCCCGCCTCCAAAACTGGATGAAATAAATGTCTGCTGCTTATAAAGCCCCCTAGTTTATGGGGTTTTTGTCATAGCAGCCCAACTGGACTAAGACATTTGGCAAAGGGGAAGAGAAAACTACTAATATGAATAGGACATCTACCCAATAAAATTGAGAGGCAGACACTTTCAAGAAGAGTATTTAACCCTCATAACTCTGTGAGCAGATCTCATTGCTGCTCCTCAGAAGAGTCAGAAAGCAGGAAGGTCAAGCTGGTCTGCCAGCTTCAGTGGTACTGAATCAACTGCAGACACTAAGTTGCAGATGAAGCAACTAATTCTAAGACCCCCTCTTTCTACAGTATGAATATTAATCTTATCTGAATTGTCTTAACTCAAACTCAAATGTCCCTTCAACTAAAATTGTGGACTCAAGCTCCCTTACTCACTTGTGGGACCGAATGCAATTTCCTCACTTTAAAGGAAGTGTTGTTAGTCGCTCAGTCATGCCTGACTCTTTGTGACCCCATGGACTGCAGCCCACCAGGGATTTTCCAGGCAAGGATCCTGGATCGGGAAAAACACACACAAATTTCATCAGTAATAAGAAAATGTAGTCAGTGGCTCCTTTCCACGGAGAATCTTGATACTTTTCCAAATGTCTGGGGGGTTGGTAAAAATAAGATGATTAAAACAAGCTGACTGTTTCCACCAACTTCCTCTGGGTCATCGTTTATATTAATATTTGATTCTCTGAGTTGAAAGAAATGTTCATGGGATGTCTGAGACACTTTTCTAACCTTGACTTAAATATTTAAAGTTCCCTTTCTTAGAGCTTGCCAGTCCCATGGTTTTCAGGAACATAGGACCGTTGGCAGTGGGGTGAGCTATGGTTTCTGGTATCGTGGTCGGGAGGGACATCATTCTGGGCATCGCTGGCACTCAGGGTCAAGGGCAAAGGGCTACTGACTCCCCAGGAACTACTATTTCACGGTGAATACTGTTTCATGGTAAATAAAAAAACAGTTTTATTATGAGCTCTCCTGGATTAAAATGTTTGTCTAAAGGTCTTTTGTGATTTTCCCTTGTATGGAATTTAGGATATTTAATATGTGATTTGAATCTCAGAACCTAAGTGACTTAAGCCCTTATTTATTTCAATTTATTCTCTTTTGCTTGCCCATTTTAAGTCTATATTATGTCTATTTGATGCTAAAAATTATAATTACCTTCCAGTATTTCACTTATAGTGTTTTCCTGGCCCATTTTTCATGTACTTTAAAATGATTAAACAAAAAAAAAAATAGGAATTTGGGTCTCTCATTGATTTCGATTGTCCTCAATTTCTCCTTTAATATTAATAGTGTAAGTAGACCTACCTAATGAAACCAATTATTTGTGTTCTTGCCATTTAGGCCATGAGAGTGACCTTGGAATCCCACTGCTAAGAACCTTAGCCCTGAAATACTTTCTTGAAAACTTCTAGATTTGAATGCCTGGATCTAAAAAAAGAAAAACAAAATCCAGTAATAACCCTGTTCAAATCCATGTCACATAATTCTAAAATCTGGTGACTACTGGTTCAAATAAAGGCATTTAATCCATCCTTTTAAAACTTATTAGCAGGTGGTCTTCATTATGAATCTTAGGACCTGACAGGGAGGTAGGAATTTTGAAAGGTATCAGTATGGAGGTTTGGCCAAATTATACTAGATTCCAGTCAACACAGAAAAAAAAAAAAAAAAAAGAGAGAGAGAAAGAGAGAAAAAATTCCAGTTTGTGGACAATCCTGTCCACAAGCAGAAAATGAGGTTGAATGGCTAGGTCTGGTTGGATTAGGTGAACTCAGATAATTACTTTTCTTTCAAAATTTTGTTTTTGACGAGAAAAGGGCATTGTGAATTATCTCATCGGGTGAGTTATGGAAGCGAGTTTAAGTCACATGCCAAGAGCTGCTTGGTGGTTGTGTGGGAAGGGCCCTCAGCCTAACAGATGAAAACAGTGTCCTGCTCTCTAAGTTCCCTAGGTCCCTCTTGGTCAGACTAGATTTCCTCCTTATGGGACAGGATGTTAAATGTGACTTCTCCTGAAATCTGTCCTTTCGCTCAGCTCAGGCTTCCCAAGCTGAGGACCACATGAGACTTGTCAAGCATTCCCCTCTCTAAAGGACCACCTCCTGCACACCAGGAGGTCACGAGTCCAGCTGTCAGCATCAGCCATCCACCCACAGCCTTTCCAAAGAGGTGTGGTCCTGAGGACTGCTTAGGGACCGTGGTCAGGGTGTGATATATTCTCCACCACCCCCAGCAGTGAGGAGGACATTCATCTCCATCAGTGAAGAGCTTCAAGAAAAGCCAGCAGCCAGTTTGCCATGTCTTCTCGGGTTTGGGAAACACAGACTTTCTGGGGAGGTGTGCACTGGTCAGAGATGGCAGGGACTGAGACGCCTGAGTTCCCAGCAGAAGCCATGCCCCCTGGGGCAGGGGGTAAAGGTCACTCAAGGGCCTGACAGATGGAGTCAGCTTGGAGCTGACTTAAAGGGATTTTGCCCAGGAAGGCCACTGGGAGGGGCAATCTGACCTCAAGGAGTGACGGACTTTCACTCAGGGTCAGGAAAGAGTAAGCCCACGGTAGGTATTTGAAAGGAAAGCAACAGAAAATACAAAGTTGATTTCTGTTAGCATCCTACAGAGTGATGCTTCAATAAAATGTTTATAAAAATGCAATTTCAAGTCAACCCCATATAAAGATAAAATAAAAGTAAAATTATGGCTCAAGGGCAAAGAATCCACCTGCAATGAAGGAGACACAGGAGACGTAGGTTCAAGCTCTGGTTTGGGGAAATACCCTGGAGGAGGAAATGGCAACCCACTCCAGGATTCTTGCCTGGGAAATCCCATGTCAGAGGAGCCTGTTAGGCTGCAGCACATGGGGTCGCAAAGAGTCACAACAGCACAGGGAACGCAAAGGCATGGGAACTTCGCTGGTGGCCTGGTGGTTGAGAATCCATGCTTCCACTGCAGGGGGCTAAGGTTTGATCCCTGGTCAGGGAACTGATTCTACATGCCATGTGGCAAAAAAAAAAAAAAAAAAAGAAGAAAAGAAAATTTCTTGAATTGAATAAAAAATTAAAATACAACACATCAACTTCAAAAATTATTTTTAAAAAATGAAAGGTATGGTTAATTTTAGAGCTCCCCTTGCTTTCTCTAAATCAACAGCCCCTAAGGAATTTTGGAGCTGTTCCACTAATTGTATTGTACTAGAAAGATTTGTCTGCAGTAGTCAGGGGAGCTAGATGAGAGATTAGAATTCCTGCTTCTCTTGGTCTTTCCCTTTACTTTTCCCACCATCAGATATCCTTATATGGAGCTCCCATAGTAAGCATCTGCCTATTCTATTGCTGCACTAAGAATTATTCTTAGTTAACCGATTGTGAATTATCTCCTGAACTAGACACTCAGCACAAAAATAATAGGGACTCATATTTCGATTCGTATTCACAGCACCTAGGACAGCTCCTGCCCCAGGTTTGTGTTCTAGGAATGCCAGTTATGAAGATGAATGAGTCTGCATTCTGCCTTTTAAGGTTGGGACCTTCTTTGAAAATTTACTTTACTGGGACCCTGGTATTCTCAGTTGAAGAAGGACTGGCCTCGGTTTCTAATTTTCTTTCAAAACACAAATCTTCAATGCAGTAAGTAAAGAAGGATCAAAAAACAGTCAAAGATGATGCCAGTGGCTGTCAACTTGAACGAATATGGGAAGAAAATTCTACCAATAGACCAAACTGGTTTCAGAACTAAATTTGGACTGATGATTGGGACCCTGCTGCTGCTGCTGCTGCTGCTGCTGCTAAGTCCCTTCAGTCGTGTCCGACTCTGTGCGACCCCATAAATGGCAGCCCACCAGGCTCCCACGTCCCTGGGATTCTCCAGGCAAGAACACTGGAGTGGGTCGCCATTGCCTTCTCTGATGGGGACCCTAGGAAAAAGCTTTTGGAAACATGTTTATCTGAGATAAAGGGACCATATCTAGTTAAAGACCAGTCTGTATATAAAGTTTAAATTGGAAATTTGGGGAGCTATCCTTATATTTTGAGCACCGAAAAATGGATGCTTTTGAATTGTGGTGCTGGAGAAGATGCTTAAGAGTCCCTCAGACTCCAGTTCAGTTCAGTTCAGTCGCTCAGTTGTGTCTGACTCTTTGCGATCCCACGAACTGCAGCACGCCAGGCCTCCCTGTCCATCACCAACTCCTGGAGCCTACCCAAACTTGTGCCCATTGAGTCGGTGATGCCATCCAACCATCTCATCCTCTGTCATCCCCTTCTCCTCCTGCCCTCAATCTTTCCCAGCATCAGGGTCTTTTCAAATGAGTCAGCTCTTCGCATCAGGTGGCCAAAGTATTGGAGTTTCAGCTTCAACATCAGTCCTTCCAATGAACACCCAGGACTGATCTCCTTTGGGATGGACTGGTTGGATCTCCTTGCAGTCCAAGGGACTCTCAAGAGTATTCTCCAACACCACAGTTCAAAAGCATCAATTCTTCGGCCCTC
This sequence comes from Giraffa tippelskirchi, assembly GCF_054371585.1. Taxonomy (NCBI): domain Eukaryota; kingdom Metazoa; phylum Chordata; class Mammalia; order Artiodactyla; family Giraffidae; genus Giraffa; species Giraffa tippelskirchi. The sequence continues at coordinate 155,600,637 of NC_137283.1, read as the reverse complement.
AGCTTTCTGTATATTCCAACTCTCACATCCATACATGACTACTGGAAAAACCAGAGCCTTGACTAGACGGACCTTTGTTGGCATAGTAATGTCTCTGCTTTTTAATATACTGTCTAGGTTGGTCATAACTTACCTTCCAAGGAGTAAGCATCTTTTAATTTCATGGCTGCAGTCACCATCTGCAGTCATTTTGGAGCCCCCCAAAATAAAGTCAGCCACTGTTTCCCCATCTATTTGCCATGAAGTGATGGGACCGGATGCCATGATCTTAGTTCTCTGAATGTTGAGCTTTAAGCCAACTTTTTCACTCTCCACTTTTACTTTCATCAAGAGGCTCTTTAGTTCTTCTTCACTTTCTGCCATAAGGGTGGTATCATCTGCATATCTGAGGTTATTGATATTTCTCCCAGCAATCTTGATTCTTGCTTCATCCAGCCCAGCATTTCTCATGATGTACTCTGCATATAAGTTAAATAAGCAGGGTGACAATATATAGCCTTGATGTACTCCTTTTCCTATTTGGACTGCAAGGAGATCAAACCAGTCAATCCTAAAGGAAATCAACCCTAAATATTCATTCATTGGAAGGAACATTGGAAACTCCAGTACTTTGGTCACTTGATACAAATAGCTGACTCATTGGAAAAGACCCTGATGCTGGGAAAGACTGAAGGCAAAAGGAGAAGAGGGCAGAGGATAAGATGGTTAGATAGAATCACTGACTCAATGGATATGAAATTGAGCAAACTCAGGGAGATAGTGAAGGACAGGGAAGCCTGGCATGCTGCTATCCATGGGGTTGAAAAGAGTTGGATCTGATTTAGTTAATCAACAACAACAATCCTTATACAAGTGATTTTTTGTTGTTGTTCAATCACTCAGTCATGTCCAACGTTGCAACCCCATAGACTGCAGCATGCCAGGCCTCCCTGTTCATCACCAACTCTGCAGTTTACTCAAACTTATGTCCATCGAGTCGGTGATGCCATCCAACCATCTCATCCTCTGTCATCCCCCTCTCCTCCTGCCTTCAGTATTTCCCAGAATTAGGGTCTTTTCTAATGAGTCATCTCTTTGCATCAGGTAGCCAAAGTATTGGAGCTTCAACTTCAGTATCCAGTCCTTCCAATGAATATTCAGGACTGATTTCTTTTAGGATTGACTGGTTTGGTCTCCTAGCAGCCCAAGGCATTCTCAAGATTCTTCTCCAACACCACAGTTCAAAAGCATCAATTCTTTGGCATTCAGCCTTCTTTATGGTCCAATTCTCATATCCATACATGACTACTGGAAAAACCATAGCTTTGATTATACAAATCTTTGTTGGCAAAGTAATGTCTCTGTTTTTTAATATGCTGTCTAGGTTTTCAGGAGACCTGGGTTGGGAAGATCCTTGGGTTGGGAAGATCCTTGGGTTGGGAAGATCCCCTGGAGAATGAAAAGGCTACCCAGACCAGTATTCTGGCCTAGAGAATTCCATGGACTATATAGTCCATGGGGTTGCAAAGAGTTGGACAAGACTGACGTACTTTCACTTTCACTTTTCAGGTTTTTCATAGCTTTTCTTCTAAGGAGCAAGTGTCTTTTAATTTCATGGCTGTAGTCACCATCTGTAGCAATTCTGGAGCCCCCCAAAATAAAGTCTGTCACTGTTTCCATTGTTTCTCCATCTATTTGACATCAAGTGATAGGACCAAATGCCATGATCTTCATTTTTTGAATGTTGAGTTTTAAGCCAGCATTTTCACTCTCCTCTTTCACCTTCATCAAGAGGCTCTTTAGTTCCTCTTCACTTTCTGCCATAAGAGTGGTGTCATCTGCATATCTGAGATTGCTGGTATTTTTCCCAGCAATCTTGATCCCAGCTTGTGCTTCATCCAGCCTGGCATTTCACATGATGTACTCTGCATATAAGTTAAATAAGCAGGGTGACAATATATAGCCTTGACGTACTCCTTAGAAGGTTGATAATCAAGCCGATTTAAAGTTGAGGATAGAGTTGAGGGTAGACTGAGAATTGGTAGTTAGAAAAGGGAAGAATTCTCCTAAAAGGAGAGGACCATCAAGGATGGAGATCAGGGAGTCACTGTCCCATAGGAACTTGAGGAGAAAAATAGCTCAAAGGATTTTTTTGTGTATGTGCAAAAACTGAACATTTTTAGTGCTTACAGTTCACTATGAGAAAGAAGCTTGATTTGAATGAATCCACAAACTCCTACAAAAGTCCGTGTAGTCAAGGCTATGGTTTTTCCAGTGGTCATGTATGGTTGTGAGAGTTGGACGGTGAAGAAAGCTGAGCACCGAAGAATTGATGCTTTTGAACTGTGGTGTTGGAGAAGACTCTTGAGAGTCCCTTGGACTGCAAGGAGATCCAATCAGTCCATCCTAAAAGAGATCAATCCTGGGTGTTCATTGGAAGGTCTGATGTTGAAGCTGAAACTCCAATACTTTGGCCACCTCATGCGAAGGGCTGACTCATTGGAAAAGACCATAATGCTGGGTAGGATTGGGGGCGGGAGGAGAAGGGGACGACAGAGGATGAGATGGTTGGATGGCATCACCGACTCGATGGATATGGGTTTGGGTAGACTCCGGGAGTTGGTGATGGACAGAGAGGCCTGGCGTGCTGCAATTCATGGGGTCGCAAAGTGTCGGACACGACTGAGCGACTGAACTGAACTGACAAACTCCTCACCAATCCTCAGGGATTAGTGTGACCTCTTTACCACTACTGTCCCACCAAGCACTGTCAACATGGTATTTTTACTGTAATGTTACGTACACACAGGACAGAAAGTTCCAAACTGAAAGAGAAAAGAAATAAGGATATTTTCAGGTTTGCAATTACTGGGACAAAAAACATGCTAATTACTTCAGGTAGATTTTTCATGGATTATTCTTGGAGCGGAACAGTGAGTGATAAAGGGGTTAATAAACTCTTATCCATACCTGAAGACACATTTATTCTTCCTCCAAACATCTGTAAGATGTTGTCAGGCAGATGGGACTAAGTCTAGTTTTTTAAAGAACAACAACAACAACAAAATCATTTCCCTCAGCAGTTATCATGTTGATAGGCCCCAGCATACAACCAGGAATTCAGTGGTTGAAGATGCAATTCAGAAGTTGAAGATGCAACTTCAAGAGGAAAAGTGAGGGCTTAGCTTGGTGAAAGTAGATGAACTAACACAGGGAAGGAATGACCAAAAACTTTTGAAGGAAAACTAGTATGGGAAAGAAATCTGATAAAAATAATCAAAAAATGCGTTTATTGGACATTATAGAATTTATTCCTTTCTTCTTTTCTGACTTTGGGCTCAATATACCTGTAGGTGATATCTAGTAACTTTGAAAGATTCAACAGAAGCATTGATGGGAGTTCAGTTCAGTTCAGTCGCTCAGTCCTGTCTGACTATTTGTGACCTCAAGCACTACAGCACGCAAGGCTTCCCTGTCCATCACCTACTCCTGGAGCTTGCTCAAACTCATGTCCATCAAGTCGGTGATGCCATCTAACCATCTCATCCTCTGTTGTCCCCTCTCCTCCTGCCTTTAATCTTTCCCAGCATCAGGATCTTTTCCAATGAGTCAGTTCTTCACATCAAGTGGACAAAGTATTAGAGCCTCAGTTTCAGCATCAGTCCTTCCAATGAATATTCAGGACTGATTTACTTTAGGATTAATGGTTTGATCTCCTTGCTACTCAGGGAACTCTCAAGAGTCTTCTCCAACATGACAGTTCAAAAGCATCAATTCTCTGGTGCTCAGCTTTCTTTATGGTCCAACTGCCACATCCATACATGACTATTGGAAAAACCATAGCTTTGACTAGACGGGAGATGGAAGAATATGCCCTCAATATTTTTTTTTCTTATCTTCCTATAGGGGCAAAGTATATCCAGGGAAACTTAAGGCAGAGGGAGAAAAAGATGTTTATATTACAAAAGGCTCTTTTGTATATATTATGAGATAGCAAGAAATCCGAGAACAGTTTGAAAATTGCTCAGAACGCTGAGTGTGAGCAAGCTATACTATATCAAAGAAAGCATTCGAAAGGACACGTCTTCAAAAGGAAAAATTGCCGGCAAAGAGCACGGTGGACCATCAACATGAAAACAGGGGCTGATACAATCCCAGCGAGAGGAACAAATGTTAAGCATTCTCCCTTCAGCCTATTATACCTCTGAATACCCAGGCTGACAATGCCACCCCCCTTCTCCCTCCCATTTCAGAAGTGTCAGACAGCAGACACAGTGCCAGCAAAAACCCTTCCACCGATCTCTTGTTAGCTAACTGTGGTGTTTTGTTCCGCGGTTACATGTCTGCACAGGCCGTCATTGTGTCAGTCATAATTACCACCTGTTTGCTCGCTGCCTCCAGGCCCCATCACCTCAGCCGCATTAAGCAGCCAGAGGCAGGAAGCGGTGTCGATTGCCCGGGAGCGGCGGCTGTCAGGCTCTGGGTTTCAGCTCTAATTGCTGCCTGTGCCCAAAATGCCCTGGCCCCTCTTCCCCTCCTGGATGGGCAGGAGGGACTAGCCAGCTGCGCACTCAACACCAACTGACCTTCTGTAGGCAGTGGAGATCACAGGCACGTCACATGTCATCTTCGTGCCACGAATCAGATCTGAACTCTCACACCAATGTGTCATTCTGGCAAAAAAAAAATAATAATAATAATAAAGTCAGTTAAAAAAAACAACTGTGCCACATCTTCTTGCCGCTGTTCTTTTGTTTTCAATAGCATCAACCTCCAAAGTTTTGCATTAGAGACTTTCCTAAAAATGACGTTTGGGATGACATCTTTGTATCTTTCTCCACCTGTTTCAATATCACATACACAGATAATAGATAACACTAGCTAACGTTAGCTGAGCACCTAGTGTGTGATAGGCATTGTTTTAAGCATCCATATTAAGTATATAATTTAACCTTCACAATGCCATGATGTGAAGGAGGAAATGGCAAACCACTCCAGTATCCTTGCCTGCAGAATTCCATGGACAGAGGAGCCTGGTGGGCTACAGTCCATGGGGTCACAAAGAGTTGGACACGACTGAGCGACTAACACACACACACACACACACACACATGCCCTGATCAGGGCATCCAAAAAAACCCCATTTTTTGGATGGAAGTATCAGGGCATAGACTGGAGAAGCTCTAGTGGTTCCTTAGTGGTCTTTCCCTATCTTTAACTTATCTTTTCTTTTCTCCCAAACTGCACATGGGGTGTCCACAATGCCAGCCCTTTCCTTCTCATGAGGCTAACCTCTGCCTTTGCTAAAAAATTCACCTCGTATATCAGTTGCCTGGGAAAGCCTTTCATGACCTCATGCCTCAGTCTGAGTTAGATACTCTCATGAGCTTGTTTTATATCAGCTGGATAACTCTTATTTATGCTACTGTAATCATCACTGTTGTATCTGTTACTTCCTCATGGATTGTTGTTGTTTAGTCACTCTGTCATGTCCGACTCTTTGCCACCCCATGGACTGCAGAATGTCAGGCCTCCCTGTCCTTCACAATCTGCCAGAGCCTGCTCAAACTCATGTCCATTGAATTGATGCCATCCAACAATTTTGTCCTCTGTTGTCCCCCTTCTCCTCAGGACTTCAATCTTTTCCAGTATCAAGGTCTTTTCTAATGAGTAGGCTCTTCTTGTAAGATGACCAGTTGGAGCTTCAGCTTTGTCATCAGTCCTTCCAATGAATATTCAGGATTGATTTCCTTAAGGATGGACTGGTTGGATCTCCTTGCAGTCCAAAGAACTCTCAAAATCTTCTCCAGCACCACAGATCAAAAGAATCAATTCTTCAGCATTCAGCCTTCTTTATGGTCCAACTCTCACATCCATACATGACTACTGGAAAAACCATAGCTTTGACTCTATGGGCATTTGTGGGCAAAGTAATATCTCTGCTTTTTAATATTCTGTCTAGTTTTATCATAGCTTTTATTTCAAGGAGTCTTTTAATTTCCTGGATGCAGTCACCATCTGCAGTGATTTTGGAGCCCCCCAAAATAAAGTCTGTCACTGTTTTCACTGTTTCCCCACCTATTTGCCATGAAGAAATGGGACCAAATGCCATGATCTTCTCTTTTGGAATGGTGAGTTTTAAACCAGTTTATTCACTCTTCTCTTTCACCTTCATCAAGAGGCTTCATCTTCGCTTTCTGCCATAAGGGTGGTGTCATCTGCATATCTGGGGTTATTGATACTTCTCCCTGTAATCTTGATTCCAGCTTGTGCTTCATCCATCCTGGCATTTTGCATGATGTACTCTGCATATAAGTTAAATAAGCAGGTTGACAATATAGAGCCTTGATGTATTCCTTTCCCAGTTTGGAACCAGTCCATTTTCCATTTTTCCATGTCCAATTCTAAATGTTGCTTCATGACCTGCATACAGGTTTCTCAGGAGGCAGATAAGGTGGTCTGGTATTCCCATCTCCTTAAGAATTTTCCACAGTTTGTTGTGATCCACACAGTCAAAGGCTTTGTTGTAGTCAATAAAGGAGAAGTAGATATTTTTTCTGGAATTCTTTTCACTTTCTATAATCCAATGGATGTTGGCAATTTGATTTCTGTTTCCTCTGCCTTTTCTAAATCCAGCTTGAACATCTGGAAGTTCACGGTTCATGTACTGTTGAAGCCTGGCTTGGAGAATTTTGAGCATGACTTTGCTGGTGTGTGAGATGCATGCAATTGTGTAGTAGTTTGTACATTCTTTGGCATTGCCCTTCTTTGGGATTGGAATGAAAACTGACCTTTTTCCAGGCCTGTGGCCGCTGCTGAGTTTTCCAAATTTGCTGACATATTGAGTGCGGCACTTTCACAGCATCATCTTTTAGGATTTGAAATAGCTCAGCTGGAATTTCATCACCTCTACTAGCTTTGCTCATAGTGATGTTTCCTAAGGCCCTCTTGACTTCCCACTCCAAGATGTCTGACTCTAGGTGAGTGATCACACCATCATGGTTATCTGGGTCATTAAATTTTCTTTTCTATAGTTCTTCTGTATATTCTTGCCACTTCTTCTTAATATCTTCTGCTTCTGTTAGGTCCATACTGTTTCTGTCCTTTAGTGTGCCCATCTTTGCATGAAATGTTCCCTTGGTATCTCTAATTTTCTTGAAGATATCGCTAGTCTTTCCCATTCTATTTTTTCCTCTATTTCTTTGCATTGTTCACTTAGGAAGGCTTTCTTATCTCTCCTTGCTATTCTTTGGACCTCTGCATTCAAATGGGTATATCTTTCCTTTTCTCCTTTGCCTTTCACTTCTCTTCTTTTCTCAGCTGTTTGTAAAGCCTCCTCAGACAACCATTTTGCCTTTTTGCATTTCTTTTTCTTGGGGATGGTCTTGATCACCGCCTCCTGTACAATGTCGCGAAGCTCCATCCATAGTTCTTCAGACACTCTGTCTATCAGATCTAATCACTTGACTATTTGTCACGTCCACTGTATAATTGAAGAGATTTGATTTAGGTTATACCTGAATGGTCTAGTGGTTTTCCCTACTTTCTTCAATTTAAGTCTGAATTTGACAATAAGGAGTTCATGATCTGGGCCACAATCAGCTCCGGGTCTTGTTTTTGCTGACTGTATAGAGCTTCTCCATCTTTGGCTGCAAGCAATATAATCAATCTGATTTCAGTATTGACCATCTGGTGATGTCCATGTGTAGAGTCTTCTCTTGTGTTGTTGGAAGAGGGTGTTTGCTATGACCAGTGCGTTCTCTTGGCAAAACTCTATTAGCCTTTGCGCTGGTTCATTTTGTACTCCAAGGCCAAATGTGCCTGTTACTCCAGGTATCCTCTTGACTTCCTTCTTTTGCATCCCAGTCCCCTATTATGAATATGTCATCTTTTATTTGGTGTTAGTTCTAGAAAATCTTGTAGTTCTTCATGGAACCATTCAACCTCAGCCTCTTTGGCTTTAGTGGTTGGGACATAGACTTGGATTACTGTGATATTGAATGGTTTGCCTTGGAAACGAACAGAGATCGTTCTGTCGTTTTTGAGATTGCACCCAAGTACTGCATTTTGGACTGTTTTTTTGACTATGAAGGCGTCCACTTCTTTTAAGGAATTCTTGCCCACAGTAGTAGATATAATGGTCATCTGAATTAAATTCTCCCATTCCGGTCCATTTTAGTTCACTGATTCCTAAGGTGTTGACTTCACTCTTGTCATCTCCTTGGAAGTTTGACCTGTCCAATTTACCTTGATTCAAGGACCTAACATTCCAGGTTCCTATGCAATATTTTTCTTACAGCATCAGACTTAACTTTCACCACCAATCATATCCACAACTGGATGGGGATGGATCCTCATGGGTAGAGACCGTCAACCCCCCAAATAAATGAGTTCCTTGAGTGAACTGACCCAGGACTAGTTTAACATTTATATAATGACTATCAAGAAAAAGATGATGGAAATTACAGCATTTGCAGAGGGGAGGGCATTGCTTTTTCCCTTAGGTTTTCCAAAATATCAGGCCTTCAGATTTATATGATTATCAAGAAACATCAGTTACAAATGTTTATGAATGTCACAATATTGTTCAGGAAGGGAATACCATTTAGAATATTTAAAATCATGCTTATACAAATAGACTTTGTAGGTCCTAAACTGTAATGCTTCCATGGGGGAATTGGACAGGATTGGAGTTATGTAGCCTTCTGGTTATGTCAGGGAAGGAAATGCAACCACGTTGCATAAGCCTGAGCTGCTGACCATGAGAAATGCCTGAAAATTTTTGGAAAAAAAAAAAAGCAGATTTCCAGGCATTCTACCACCACTGGGTCAGAATGTTTGGAGCAGAGGTCTAGGAATATGCACTGTTCAAATTGCTTTAATTTTGATGATCATCAGTTTGGGAAGCAACTGTGTTACTGGCCTTGAGGTAGCTTAAAATAATTTGGTTTAAGTAGTGACTGAAACCATGGTAAAGTGATCCTATGGCATGTATGGACACGGGGACACCTGAGAAGATGAAATAAACTCCCTATAGTCATATCAGTAGCATGAAGCAAATGAACGTGAAATGGACTTTTATTTTAAAGAAATCAATAACAGGATCAATTAGAATAAACTGGAGGACCTTTTATATAGAAACTGTGCTCCAAGGTCCACACCTGCCAGTTATATCAGAGACTTAAATTGGAGCAACCAGGGTTCAGTCCTCAGGCCCTGGAGAAGGAAATGGCAACCCACTCCAGTATTCTTGCCCGGGAAATCCCATGGACAGAAGAGCCTGGTGGGCTACAGTCCTTGGGGTTGTAAAGAGTTGGACATGACTGAATGACTTTCACTTTAACAGTCAGTCCTCAGGATTTGTAGAAAAGCAGACAGATGAGGAAGCCAGAACTGCAGTGGGATTAATGGCATAGTGAAGGAGCGGGGAGGCTGTTCAGAAATCATCTTATGCTAAAAAGACAAACATTCAGTCAGACAGGCTAGCATTTTCCAATAGACTTTGTTTAGGATATCATATCCTCAAGATGCTCTGAAGACAGGATCCTGCGATCAAACACACTTGAGAAATGCTGCCTCCTGCAAGGCCCCATCTTTGAGACTTAGCTGCGTGTATGTATTAAATGTCTCTGAGAAGGCCTGTAACCAAGAAAAATGTAACCTTGTTTAATCCAGGTTTTTTCCATGGAAGCCACTTTTTGTTGTCATAGCACCTACTAGAACCCATGGAGCTTCAGCGACAGTGACTCTCATGAGGAGGATGGTGGCTGGAGCCCAATGCAGGGGTGGCCTGTGCCTGAGACTCTCCTCCATCTTATATTAAGTAGTTGAGGGTCCTCGACCTCGGAATCCTAGTTTTGATGGTTCAATTATAAATGCTGGGAATGAGAGGGGATGATGGAGATGGGCCTCTGTCAATGCAAATGGATCAAGATGCTTTGAGCTTTTGTTCTGTGATGTCTTCATTTATTAGGTCATAGAAGTTTCCATAGGTCTCAGAAACCTCCTTTCCCTCACCTTCAGCAAGACCAAAAGCTTTGGCATTGTCTTGGGCTCCAAATGGAATTTGAGCCTGGACACTGCTTTGGTCATTGAAATGTGAGTGGAAGTGACAGACATTGAGTTCTGGCAGAAGCCTTCAATGTATTTGTATAGTTTGGCCCTATCTCCTGGCTCTTTGCTCTGTCTTGAGAACAGAGAGCTCAGATAGCAGCTGCTTCTGCAGCCAGGGATCCAGTATCAGAAGATTCATGGAGCGGAGCTCAGCCAAGCCCAGCTCAGTCCTCGTGTAACCTGAGCAAGATATATATGTTGGTGATTGCAAGCCAGAGAGATCTTAGTGTCGCTGATTACAACTAAGTGCAATGTATAAACTTCATTTAGCTCCTGATTTAAAAAAAAAAAGAACCAAAAACTACATGAGATAATCAGAGAAATTTATACACTGACCTTAAGAAATTGGTGTCATTTTTTAAGACGTAATGGAACTATTTTGCTTGTGTGTAAATAAGGAATTCCTTATCTTTAGCGATTCACACTGAAATATTCTTTCATAAAGTGATAATGTGGAGACGGGGAAGTGGGTGGTGAGAATATCCAAGGACTGATAATTCTTGAAGCTGAGTTAATGGATAATTAGATGTTCACTGCATTATTTTACTTTTGTCTATGTTTGAAGTGTTCTACAATAAAATTAGAAAACCAACATTCACAAAAACTCTTCTCTATACGTTGAAAATTCATGGAGTTCTTTGCTAGCATTATAACAATCTTCTAATTTTATAACATTGCCAATGAGCCATCCCTACCATAAAAGAGTCAGCCAGAAATATCTAATGATTTCCACCATGCAATTATTATCACTATTTATCTCAATGGAAGTTGGTGCATATTTGAAGCTGGAACACTAAGAGAAATGAAGATCTAGAAAACTCAGGGGATAATTATCTTTTTTGAATATTGACACACTTACATGTTTTTCCAGACGTAGATTTTGTGTAAGCGAAAGCTATTTGATTATAAAAGATCCGGTTTCTCCAAATTTTTTCAGAGGTAAAAACTTCATTAATTAACATCAAGGAAAATGGAGCATCTGTTACTTTTTTGTCAACAGATTTTAATAATATTGAACACTGCTAATTGGATAGAACTGAAATATAGCTCTTTGTATGTTAAATTAAGATTTTTTTTCTATTCAGTTTTATTTAAACCATGGCAACCCTTTAGAGTTTTCCTCCACCACTTAACTTAGAGCAATTTTGAATACTTAACAGATAAAAAGGATTTGTGTCAGAAAATGCTGTTGCTATTGCTGTTGCGATAGTTACTGTGACCTGGAAAGAGAAGGGAGGCAATCAGTCTTCCCTTCCAGCTCACAACTTTCTTGAATGTTTCTAAGATCAGATGAAACAGGTACATTCAATGGGCTTGAAGAGAAACTTCAAATGCAGCCCTGGTTAAAAACCAAATGAAAGATCTGCCAACATAGGAGTGATGGGAACGGTAGATGGTAGACAGTGGATCTTTGTTCATCTTTAAACACTATTATTACCAACAGATGGTAAATTAGCCATGGAGGCAAGCCTTGGGCCCAGTGTAGCCTCAGCTCTAATTGATTGGAATCAGAAGTGCCGTTAAACTAATCAGAATCTAGTTTGGAATGAAATGGAAAGAAAGGTGAAAATGGAGGCAGAGAGGTTGAGGGTCAAATCTGGACTTCAACCATTATTAGCTACGTGTGTGTGTGCATGCTCAGTCACGTTTGACTCTTTGCGACCCCGTGGACTGTAGGCTGCCAGGCTCCTCTGTATGCGGAATTTTCCAGGCAAGAATACTGGAGCAGGTTGCCATTTCCTACTCCAAGGGACCTTCACTACCAGTGTCTCCTGCATCTCCTGCATTGGCAGGTGGATTCTTTACCACTGAGCCACCTGGGAAGTCCTTTTAGCTGTGTGGCTCTGGGCAGATTACTCAACCTCCCTGAATGCTAGCTTCTTTGTTTGTTTAATGGTGGTGAAAAGACTTCCCATGGAGGACTGTCGTGAGGGTGAATTTTTTAACAGCTGTCGAGTCCTCTTCCTCTTCCTCCTTCTCCCTGTTGTATCAGAGAGAGACTTTCCCATGTGCTTGGTTTTCACACAGCGCGACCCCCCTGGGGCTCCTGGTGTGCCGGTCCTGGGGCATGACAGGAGTCATGTCAACTGCTAGGTTAGACCAGGCTCCTGCAGGAAAGCTTCTGATAGGTGCAAGTGGCTTAGTTCATTTCTGAGTAATTGGAGCCGAGGATGTTACTCAGCCTAAGCAGGTTCTGAAAACCTCACCCCAAGTGACTTATTTTCCCTGCAACTCATTCATAGATACTAGAGCAGGCAGGGAAGCGCCACTCTGACACGGTGCAGCAGCTCTGAAGCCCCGAATCTGTGATCTCTCTCCTGGCTTAAGGTTCCCTGGGCCTTCTTTTTCCTCCTCTTTTGCAATATAACTGACAAATGGAAATTGTATATATTTAAGGTGAATAACATTGTAGTTTGATATACATATACATTGTGAAATGACTGTCACAATCAAGTAAAATAATATATCCATCACATTTTGGGGGAGTGTGATAAGAATACAAGATCTACTCTCAGCAAAATCATTACAGGCCGATTCTTCACTGTCTGAGCCACCAGGGAAGACTCAAGTATACAATACTATATTATTAACTATAGCCATCATGCTATGCATTAGATCCCCAGAACTTACTCATCTTCTAACTGAAAGTTTATATTTTTGGACCAACATCTCCCCATTTTTTGTATCTGGTAACCACCATTCTTCTATTTGGTTCCATGAGCTAAATTTTTTAGATTTCACATGTAAGTGAGATCATATAATGTTTGTTTTTCTCTGCCTGGTTTATTTCACTTTGCATAATGTCCTCTAGGTTTATCCATGTTGCAAATGTCAGGGTTTCATTCTTTTCCATGACTGAATAATATTTCATTGTATGTATATTTCTACTACATTTCTTCATCTGTCAGCAGTCACTGAAGTTGTTTCCATATCTTTGCTACTGTGAATAAAATGGGAAAAAGATAATCTCTTCAATAAATTGTGTTGGGAGAGCTGGATATGAATATGTAGAAAAAGGAACTTGGACCCCTCTCTTACACCTTATGCAAACTCAACTAAAAATGGATTAAAGATTTAAACATAAGATTAGATAAGATAAGAAAGATATCTTATAAGAAAGATATCTTATAAGAAAGATGTCTTATTAGATAAGAAATATAAGATAGTTTTTTTCAGTAAACCATAAAATTTCTAGAAGGAATAATAGGGGAAAATCTTGAAATTGATCATGGCAATAAATTTTTGGACATGACAACAAAGGTACAGGCAACAAAAGAAAAAACAAACAAGTGTAAATGCACAGCAAAGAAATCAACCAACAAAATGAAAAGGCAGCCTATGGAATGGGAGAAAATATTTGCAAACCATCAATCTGATAAGGGGTTGATTTCCAAAATATATAGGAAACTCACACAGATCAATAACAAAAGGACAAATAACCCAATTAAAAGATGGGCAAAGGACCTGAACAGATATTTCTCCAAAGAAGATATACAGATGGCGAACAGGTACAGGAAAAAATAGCTCAGTATCACTAATCATCAGGGAAATGCAAATTAAAACCACAAAATGTTACTTCACGACTGTTAGAATGGCCACCATAAAAAAGATAAGAGATAACAAGTGCTGGAGAGGATGTGGAGAAAAGGGAACTTTCATGCACTGTTGGTAGGAATGTAAATTTGTACAGCTTTAGGGAAAAGCAATATGCAGCTTGCTCCAAAAATTAAAAATAGAACTGCCATACAATCCAGAGGTCTCACTACTGGGTATTTATCTGGAGGAAATGAAATTGATATCTCAGAGAGACATCTCTATCCCAGTGCATTTCCAAGCAGCCTAGACCTCCTGGTGCTGCCTTTCTCAGAGGCTCCTGTCTCTGGGTGCACATCTAGAGATGCCCTGGCCCACCGCTTTGCAAGTGTTCTCCCCTAGCCACAGAAAGGCAGAGGTCAGGGAGCTGCTTTAGGATGAGCATCTGGAAAAGTGAGCTTTCAAATAAGGACCTCAGAGCATGAGGAGTGAGTCACAGCTTATCAGCAGAGGAAATGGGTAGAAAGACATTTCAGATAGTCATAAGTTCACAGGCTCAGAGGCAAGGGTGCGAGTTGACCAGTTGGCTGCATAACAGAGGGCTAGGGTTGCCTATTGGAGAAGGCAATGGCACCCCACTCCAGTACTCTTGCTTGGAAAATCCCATGGATGGAGGAGCCTGGTAGGCTGCAGTCCATGGGGTCGCTAAGAGTCGGACACGACTGAGTGACTTCACTTTCACTTTTCACTTTCATGCACTGGAGAAGGAAATGGCAACCCACTCCAGTGTTCTTGCCTGGAGAATCCCAGGGACGGCGGAGCCTGGTGCGCTGCCGTCTATGGGGTCGCACAGAGTCGGACACGACTGAGGTGACTTAGCAGCAGTAGCAGGGCTGCCTATAGGCAGCAACCCTGTAAGCCAAGCTCAGAGATCTGGATGAAGTCATTGCAGGGCTCCCATATCTCATTTAATCTTCAAAGCAAGGTACGTACAAAATCAGAGGAAAGGTGCAGTTGGGCTACATCATACATTGTGTAAATTAGGAAACAGTGCCTCCTAGTGGTAGGTGTAGGATTTGGGGAAGAAGATGGCATCTTTGGGTAGAGAAGTACCTCCTTCCTCTGGGGAGACTTTGAGAGTTGTGCCAGGTCACATGGACTCAGCTCTCCCTCACTGGGCGCCTTTGTATAGTGCCACCTCCTACAGTCTGTGCAATGAGCTTTCAAATAAGGAACTCAGGGCCCTGAGATGTTCACTAATTCATTTGTCACCTACACAGCTGGTAAGGGGAGAGTTGGGATTTACATCCTGGTAGTCTAACTTTAGAGTCCACGTTTGTAAATGCATGTGATTGGCATTTCACCTTGACTTTTACAGGTAAGGAAACTAAGGCTCCAAGGGCTTAAAGCAACTTTCCTATCACTAGAAATCCAGAGTAGTAGAGACAGAAATGAAATTCAAAATGTCTGTCTACACATCATGCTTTCCTAAAATCAAATTAACCTTAGTAATTGTAAGTGGTGAAAACAAGACAGAATCCAAGAAGTTGCAGGCTAGTAATTTAGGGGTTAAACACAGGTGAATTGCTTTAAAATTGTGAACTGTGTATCTAAGACCATGATTTCAAAGCAATTAAATTGTCATCAATCTCTTGTGGTCATATTTTGAATGCTGAAAAAAATGCCTAACTTGCAAATTTGATACTTCTTTTCCCTTAACATTCCTGGGTAGCATTTTCTATAAAACAGAAGGCAATTCTGCAATATTACAAGAGTTATGCAAAAATACACTTGGGTACAATAAGTGCTGTAATATTTGTGAAAATGACCCCTATCGTATGGAGATTTCCAATTGCCTGTGTTCCATAATTGTGTATTCAGATGCTAATTGTGTGAAGCACTTGCCACTGCTTTGAGGTGTGTTGACAACTATATATCCTGAACTCCTGTGTCTTTTCATCCCCAGAATACATGAAGTCATAATAATAATGATTCTAAAACGTCTGTCATCTAACACATCTTATATTCTTTCCACACAATAACTGATAATTCATTTTTTCCCACCACCCCTCTGAGACCAACAGTCCTATTCGTTTTACAATGAATCTTAGACTTAGAATAATCTTGAGCCATATATTGCTGCCATGATGGAGATGCAGATAATAATTAAGAATATGTTCCATGCAGTGCTTTGTGGGTAAGACAAACACGTACCTGTGTATGATATTTGGTACTGACCAGGACTTTGTGTGGAAGGATTACGGTGGTTCCGTCTTCAGAAATAGGGACATAGAGGCTCAGGAAGCTTGGGTTCATTTGCTCATGTATTTACTCATTCAGTAACGGCTTAGTGAGAGCCCACTACATGCTGGAGACTGGTCAAGATTCTGCGAATATGGCAGCTGACCAGAGGGACAAAAACACCTGCCCTCATGAAGCTTATATTTTGGTTACCTGGTTGCCTGCTACCTTAGTCAGCTCCGGCTCCCATAACAAAATACAGACTTGGTGGCTTAAACAACAGGAATTTATTTTCTCGAAGTCTGGAGGCGAGAAGTTGAAGCCCAAGGTGTGGCAGGGTTGGTTTCTCCAAGAGGCCTTGTCTCCTTGGTGGCTGGCTTCTTGCTGTGTCTATTCATAGTCTTTCCTCTATGCGTGTCATGTCTGGTGTTTTTTCTTTGTGTGTGTGTGTCTAGTGTTTTTTAAAAATTTCCTCTTCTTATAAGGACACCAGTCAGATTGGGTTAAGCCCCACACGGAGGCCTCATTTCACCTTCTTTATAGTCCCCTCGTATGGTACCGGGAGGCTAGGACCTCAGCATGTGAATTTGGGGGGTGCGTGATGTGATTCAGGCCATAACACCGCCTAATCCTTCACACAGATGGTAGGTAGTGGAGCCAGGATTTATGTCTACTTTTCTGACCTATGTCAAAACCTAGAAGATGCTGTCTATCTGTGACCTACCAACTTAAGACCTGAACATTACTGTAGGATGCCAGGATAGTGAGTGTGTGTGTGTGTGTGTGTGTGTGTGTGTGTTGTTGTTGTTGTCCTCATGACCAAACTATTGTTCTTGCACAAAAGAGAAACTTCAGTTTAGGCGAATTGCTCTCTCCAAGCTCTGCTCCCCAGAACATTCTGATTCATTCTTAGATCTCACCAATTATTCCTCCTCCTTCAGCTGTCAACTTTTCAACATTTTGGTTTCTTCTAAATTTCAACAGATGACTTGAAAATTCACACCATTTAAAAGTAGTAGCTTCAACTCTTCTTTAAACTGGGGCTTCTTTCTCTTTGACACCAAGACTGTTCCTTTGATAACTTCAAATGTTTCCCCCTGTATGCCAACCACTTAATGCCTGCCAGTGGTTTAGCTTTTCAGACCCATTAACAATAATTTATTTTTGTGTTTATTTTCTTTTTTAATCAATTTTAAGTGTGCGTTTCTGCCTGCTATGCTAGTATAAACAAGGCTATTAACTGAATAATATTGTTTTAAAAAAATGTCTTAAGAAGTCCTATTGCTTGTTTTTAACGCTTCTTCTAAGCACAGGCGCATTTGTACAATTGAAATTTCCATTCTGTGCTCTTGGTATACAGACTGTGAAATAAATAAAAGACAGCTTTTGCATTTGGTAACCTTGAAGTTCTCAGAGTACTTTTCCCTCCAAGGCTGGGTAAATTAATGTTTTCAAGTGACTTGAGTAGACAAGGTATGGGGGTGGGATGGTGGTGCAGAGGGAGTGAAGTTGGCTTTTACATGAAACAAGAACAAGACTTGAGATGTTCCGAACCCAAATTTAAAGAGGTAAGCAGAAAGAAGAAGAAGGGAGAAAAAGACCAGAGTGGAATAATGTTACAATTTAAGATGCACATAATGTAGCAAGTTCAACCCTGCATTCAGTAGCTACATGGTGCTTCGCCTCTGAAGGGAGTTAAGATGACTTCACATGGGTCTCCTTTTTCCCTGCAAGTACCTCCTCTGCATGCAGCACAGCCATCTTTAGGGTAGAATAGAACCACTATTTAATAGAAAATAATTGGATATCTTCTTCAGTGATAAGCAGAAAGGAAGATAGTTGGGATCCAATTGAAATAGTAAAGGCAGTCATTCATGCAAATGAATTCTGGTCTAGCTATTAACTAACTTTTTTATAATAACAATAATAAAAAAAGTCCTTGACCCTATTTTCATAAAAACGAAAATATTAATAGTATTCAGAGCACCAAGGGCTGTATTTCTCCTATAAATATGCACTTTCTTTGTGGACTTAGCCATCTTGAGGCTTGAAGTTTTTCAGGGCAAATAATTCAGTGGTGTCCTATTTTTCACAGAATGTAAGGTACGTACAATGATATTCTGGAGTCAAAATATTAAGCAGATACCAGTGTAATTTCCTGAACCAAGTAGGACTGAAGTGTTCTGAGATAAGCAGGGGTCAGCAAGCTTTTCCCATAAAAAGCCAGATAGTAAGTATTTTAGGCTTTGTGGAACAAACCATCTCCGTGACAAATAATTAACTTTGCAGTTGTAGTGTGAAGGCAGCCAGAGTCTGTAGATAAATGCGGTGCCTGGGTTCCAATAGGACTTTTATTGTAGACCCTGAAATTCGAATTACACGTAATTTTTGTGTGTCACAAAATATCCTTTTACTGATTTTTTCCAACCACTTAGAGGTGTAAAACATTCCTAGCTTGTGGGTCGTGCAAAGCATGAGGCCACTATTATTTGCTGCCCCTGGGACCAAGGCTTGTGTGGCTTGAATTCTGCTATTTGGAGATATGTCACTTTACTGATTTGAGTTGGGGCATTCAGGTAATAATATCAGTATTACTGAATTATCGGATAATTGCACTGCTGTATTGTTAGGACCTTGATTTTCTGCCACATGTAGTCAAGATCTGCCAAACGGTCTCCTTCTCTTAGATTCTAGTTCCTTGTGGCAAGGTGTGATTTTTCTTTTTTTTTTGAATGGTTAAGGTTAAAGAACACTGGAGTGGGTAGCCGTTTCCTTCCCCAGGGGATCTTCCTGACCCAGGGATTGACCCCGGCTTCCTGCATTGTAGGCGGATTCTTTACCATCTGAGCCACCAGGGAAGCCCCTTTCAATACCTTACTTCTCTCCCTACCCTTCCTCCACTAAAAATGAATCTTTAGTAACCTGGTTCCAGGTCTTCTCTGATGTTGAGTTAGGAGGAAGAGAAGGCCACAGAGGCCCAGGGATTGAAGGAAGGACAAAGCAAGAAGCTAGCCTGACTCCTAGGTAAAGATCAGAGATATGAGAAGATAAGAAATACCGATATGGCTGGGACTGAGAGTCAGTTCTGGATGTGGGATGTGAGAAGCTGTGAAGAGCAGAATTGAGGGAAGAAGGAAAGAAATTTGAGCAGCGTGGTATATTATTAATTGGTTCCCTTTTGATGCTTTTCTAGAAACATAAGTAAACATTAGAGTTCTCTTTTCAAGTTTACTTTTCAGCTGCTAGGCTATGTGTCTTTGTTAAGATTCCATACAGAAACCAGGCCACGTGAGGTCCCAGGATTCATTAGTTGCAGAGCTGTCTAAAATATAGACAGAATAACATCACATGCACAAAGCAACGTGTTTTATTTTTACTTACTCTTCTCTACATATCTTAGAATTAGTAAATATTTCAAGGACATTGACAGAGAGTGTGCAACACTCATAATTAAAATTTTAGCTTTGGGCTTTGATGGTAAGTGTTGCTCACTGCTTTTGCTTCTCTTAAGAAGGTTTGAGCTTTTGTTTTGATTCACAGGTGGCAATTCAAGTTGGATTTCTCATTTGAGTAATGGACCAAAGAACAGCATTAAAAATATAATTAATTTTAAAAGGCAATTGCTATTTTGTAAATTTGTACACAGCCTTAGAAGAATTACAACCCGTGATTTTTATCCAGTGAGGGCTTACAGTCTACTTAGTTCAAATAACATGAGAAGAGAGAGTAATCTAAGAATAAGGGCAGCATAGCATCCTGGGTCACAAATGTAAATATCTGCAGATGTGTATACAAGGGAGCTTCCCAAGTGGCACTAGTGGTAAAGAACCTGCCTGCCAATGCAGGAGATGTAAGAGACATGAGTTCGATCCCTGTGTCAGGAAGATCCTCTGGTGGAGGGCACGGCAACCCACTCCAGTATTCTTACCTGGAGAACCCTGTGGACAGAGGACCCTGGCAGGCTATAGTCGATAGGGTGGCAAAGAGTCGGACGTGACTGGAGTGACTCAGCCTGCACATGTGCATATATACAAGGTACCGTGAATTATTTCTAGCAGCTATCAAAATTTCCATTAGAAACTTTATCTGAAATGCTGTGCCTGTGCTGTGCTTAGTTGCTCTGTCCTGTCTGACTCTTTGCGACCCCATGGACTGTAGCCCACCAGGCTCCTCTGTCCATGGGGATTTTTCAGCCAAGAATACTGGAGTGGGTTGCCATGCCCTCTTCCAGGGGATCTTCCCAATCCAGGGATCAAACCCAGGTTTCCCGCATTGCAGGTGGATTCTTTACCAACTGAGCCCCCAGGGAAACCCATTTGAAATGCAGACAAATGATAAAAACATGTTGAATGAATGCAATGCCCCTGTGTCCTGAGCCCAAAGCACCCAGAACATACAATTGCTCTTGCTAGTCATGTGGTTTCTTCCTGATAAGTTTCTTCTCTATGATTGACAACATCTATACACTTGTGAACTCTGATAGGATCACAACTCCAAAATAACTCTTCAGAATGCAATTAAATTTTAAAATAATTTAATAAGTCAAGGACAACATCCACAGGAATGAAACTGATTTTCTCAGTTCTCTCAAACCTCAGGCAACAATCAAATTATCACCAAGATCCTCACCAATAAGAGCAAAGAACAGTTCTGAATAATCAAATACTTTGCAAATGCACGCAACTCTTACCCCTTTACAAATCGTTATTCAGTGCTTACCATCTTGGATGTAAAAAGATTTTGATCAAGATGTTCTGTAATCGCACTGGTATATAGGTTTGCTCATCCATTTACTGGCTGCTGTCATTGTAGGTACAGTTGCCTGTAACGTGGAGCTATGCTTGTGCATAACTCAGATAAACAGAAACAAGGAGTGCAGGGCATTCTATTATTTACTCTGAGTCTGCGGAGGTCTCAATTATAAACTGTATGAAGCAAATTCATCTTCTGTTCATATAGTGAAAGCCTCGTGTATATCACAGAAGGGTAGAAATGCAGTGAATGAGTCATTCATAGTCTATTTAAATTTAAGTATATATCATGTCTTAAAATTTTTATTCTAGTGAGTCTCAGGGTATTCCCTACCTGTTTTTTTCTCTGGTCCCCTCAGAGTCCACCCACCAATGGACTCCATTTGGAGACCTGGGATTGAGTCAGCCTGGGCAGAAGTAGGATTCCAGTCCATCGTGTACTGGATCTCGCATTAGTCTTGGTTCCAACAGATTCCGTGACTCATACATGGGGCTGCCCAGGATGTGCCTGGATGCTGACTCCTCACGGTGTTTGCTAAGTTGGGCTTGTGTTCAGTTCCCTTGCCTGCTGCTGGTGTTCTTTCCCAACAGGAAAGAACCGGAAAGCACAGGAAGGCTTGCTCTGAATTCAAGCCCAGCTTGGTGGGGCCCTGAAGACTTGCTAGAGGATGGCAGGGTGCTATATTTCAAAACCAAAAAAAAAAAAAAAAGTCACCATGAAATTCTATACCCATTAGAAACATTTTTTCAAAAACAAAAGCAAAATAAAGCCTTCTTCACACATGCAAAACTTAAAGAATTCATTGCCAGCAGAGCAACATAAAAAATGTTAAATGCAGTCTTTTAGGCAGTAGAATAATAACAGATGGTTCTATGGATGGAAGAAAAGGAATGAAAAGCACCAGAAAAAGTAGCTACATAGGTAAATCTGATGAGATCAGATTTTTTTTCTTATTATTTAAACCTCTTTAAAATATGATTGAAGTTTAAATGAAATAATAATGCACATAAAAGTGAAATTTTTGACAACACTGGCATAATGATCATGATGGTATAAAAGAGAATCTACTATTACAAAATTTTTATATCATAAATTAAGTATAATATGACTTTAAGATAGACTGTGATAAGTTAAAAATGTATTCTATAAACTCTACAACTACCACTACAATAAGAACATATTTATAACTAATAAGCCAACAAAAGAGATAAAGTAAGATTGTAAATAAAATAAAAAAGGTAATAAAAAGTACAGATGGAACAGTCAGAAAGCAAAGTGCAAGATGATGGACTTAAACATAAGCATATTGATAATCACATTAAATATTAGTGGTCTAAAACCACACAGAGATGGTCAGATTGAATACAAAAGCAACACCCAACTGTTTGCTGTTTTCAAAGACACACATTAAATATGAGGAGAATAATAGAGTAAAAGGAGGGAAAAAAATATACTATACTAACAGTAATCAAAGAAGTCTGAAATAACTATATTATTATCAGACAAGTATATTTTAGAACAAAGGGTATTACCAGGGACAAAGAAAATCATTTCATAATAACAAAGGAGTCAGTTTATCAAGAAAACATTAAGTCTTAAACATAAATGCACCCAATTAAAAAAATACAGAAAACATGAGCAAACACTAATATAATGTGATATAATATAGCAAACACTAATATAATATAATATATGATGTGAGGAAAAATCGAAAAATCCACAATTACAGTGGAAATTTTCCCCTACAGTGGAATATTCCCCTCTCAATAATTGACAGAACAAGCAGATAGAAAATCAGTAAGAAAATATAAAACTTGAACAACACCATCAACCATCCCTATCTAACTAATATTTATAGAACTCCACCCAATAGCACCACTAATTTAATTATTTTCAAGTGTATACAGAACATTTACCAAGACAGACCATATCTGGGCCATAAAACAAGTCTCAATATGTTTTAAAAGATGTAAGTAATACAAAGTAGATTTTCGGATCCCTCTTGAATTAAGTTAGAAACTAGTAACAGAAAAATCTCTGGAATGTGCCCAAATATTTATAAACTACATAACATACTTCTAAATAACCACTGAAGCAAAAGAGAAATCAGAAGTGAAGTCAGAAAGAATTCTGATCTGGAAAAAAAAGGAAATACAACATGTCAATATTTGTGAGATACAAAGTAGAATCATGGAAAAACTTACAGCATTAAACACCTGTATTGGAAACCATAAACTTCCAGTTAAGGAGAGCAGAGAAAGAACCACCAAACATGTATTAGAATGTCTAGATTTTCAAAGATGAACAATATCATGGTGGTGAGGATGTGGAGGAACTGGAACACTTATGAATTGCTGGCAAAAATAAGAAATGGTGTAACTACTCTTATAGCTTCCTAAAACTTTAACCACACACCTTCAAGATGATCCAATCATTCTACCCAAGAGATCAATAAGCACGTGTATATAGACACGATTACACAGGAGTATTCACAGCAAGTTTGTTTGGAAACAACCAAAAATGTTATAGACTAGTGAATGCTTAAAAATTTTTTCTGGCATATTTGTGTTATGGAATATTATTCATCAATTAAAAAACAATGAATTACCGATACACACAACAGCATAGATAAATGTCAAAATGAATATGCTGAATGAAAAAAGCCAGAACCCTGCCCTCCCAAAAAAAATCCAAACTGTGTGATTCCATTTATACAAAATACCAGCAATAGCAAATTCATCTGCACTGACAGAAAGCAGGTCATGCTTTTGTGAGGACCAGCAGGAAAAGACATAGAATGAAGGAATTACCAAGGGGCACAGAGAGGGGGAGTTTGCAGGTGATGGATATGGTTTCACGGTTGAATACATATATCAAAATGTAAACAATTTTATAATTTAAACATGCGCAGTTTGTTGTTTGTCAGTTGTACCTAAGCACCCCACCCATGCACAAAATTTCTGTCACTGGAATCTTCCTAACACAGCAACTGTAATCCCCCCACCCCTACTTATTGAAAACTTTGAAAGTATTAGGCTCAGTGTTAGAAGCAGGGAATTAAAACAAATCAAACCTGCTTTAGCCTTCAATGAGCTTTCAGTTTCAGAGTAATCATAAAGAAGCAATTGCTATGCAGCATTTCTTAACCAATAAAATACTTATATTTCATAATTTTATCTCATTTGACAGTGATTATGTTTAATCTAAGGTATTAATTATATTTCAGGCAGATACATAAATAAAAATCAAACGGATTCAACCTTACCTGCAATTTTGGAATCAGCTCACACAATTCATACGGGGCTGTTTTTCCTGTGTCAGTGCAGGAGCAGGAAGTCCTCACACACACATACATATGTGTATGCACATAAACACACAAAATACACATGTACACATATGTGTGTACATAGACACACACGTGTACATGCACACGCAAAACATACAGGCACCCACATTCATGTGTGTACACACACACAAAATATGCATGTACACACATGTGTGCCTGTGTACGATCTGGATTGTGTCAGGATAGCTTAACTGAATTGCATGCCCTAGAATTCCCTTCCTGGTCTACAAGAGACAATTTAGTGTGTGTATACCAGACATGTGAGCTTCCCTGGTGGCTCAGTGGTAAAGAATCCGCCTGCCAATGCAGAAGACGCGGCGTTCCCTGGGTTGGAAAGATCCCCCTGGAGAAGGAAATGGCAATCCACTCCAGTATTCTTGCCTGGGAAGTCCCAGGGACAGAGGAGCCTGGTGGGTTACAGTCCACGGGGTCACAAAGAGTCGGACACGACTGAGCGACTAAACCACCACCACCAGCCCAGACGTGTAGCTACAGGTTTACTGCTTCTGGGAGGGTCGTGAAGAGTAACAGCCGTCAGCGAGCACACAGTGTGCTAAGCGCTGTGCTGAGCTTTACACACACTGTATACTTTTGTCAAATTATTGTCACCATTTCATAGGTTAGGAAAATGAAGGCAGAGAAATGACTCGCCCAAGATTAGATGTTAGTAGGAGGTGGAAAAGGGCTTCAAAGCTCATAGCCTGTGCTGTAAGCCTACACAGCAATCCAGGAAGAGGAAAATGAAAAACAAAACTGGAAAACAGGAAGAGTAGATTACCAGAACACAGTTAAATAACCCAATTAAAGAATTTTTAAACATGACAGCGTTAAACAAATTGAGAAATCCTCTGAGATAAATAACTTCTCAGATCACATTTTAAAGATTTTCATCTCATCTGTGTAGGACTCTCTTTAATTTGCACTGAGTATACACATTCCTAAAATATATGCCAACAACATGCAAATGTTTACTGACTTCAATTACCAAAAAAAAAAGAAGAAGAAGAGGAATCAGAATAGCCACGTGGATCAGAGACAGGCTGGTGGGTGCAGGGGGAGGGAGTTTGACGGAGGGAGGGCAAAACAGGAGCGAGAGATTGAAAGAGACTGAGTGCAAAGCAGAGAGAAGGCCTGAAGCCAAGGGAGAGAAATGCAAATGCTCCTGAGTCGGTAATGAAAAATCTCCTTATTAAACTCTGCTTTATCTGGGAACAGTCTTCCTTTTAGGAACATATCCAAGCAGAGATAAAGGCATCTTACTATCCTCATTAAACTGTGCATGGTTTGATGCAATCAGACTTGTGTAATTTGCATATGGAGCAGTTTAATCTAGTTCATCCTGTCTTGCACCTATTGTTAATCATGCCCAGGCTTCCTCCTCCATCCCCCTCCTCCTCCACTAACCGTTTGATTTAAGCAGATAAATGAATAGACATAAGGACATCAACATCTTTGTGAGTGATCATCAGCCTTGTACATTCAGAATATCCCTTGGTTTTCTGATTATGCCTGGCTTGGCATTCCGTATGTTTTTGGTCGTGTCCATCTTTGCTGATTTAGAAAAAGCTGTATACAGGCAGCTCAAGATGACAGAAAATCGTTACCAACCCACACCGTGGCCCTAAGTTTCTCTTAGTCTTTAGTCACCAAAGATAAGATGGGTGTTCTCACTTCATTTGCTGGACGGGAGCTCCTTTCAACAAAGTATCTTTGAGTCAGGATGCCAGGTTTGACAGTACAACGAGCCTTTTAAGAATGTATGAAAACTTTGTAATTGCTTCTTGGCAGTAAGTAATAGGCAGTTATGAAGATGGTTACAATTTGATATTTGATGTGCTGGTCTCTGATGAATATGAGAACTATTCAAAGTCTTTGGTCAGTCATATTGCTTCATATATTTTATATCTGGGAAATAAAAGGCTGGAAATACAAGCTTGGAAAAATGGGAAAAAGGAAGCAATGTAAGGTTTCTCTTATACCTAACAACTTTGACCTCATTTCCCACTGCTTGGTTCATCCTTCACCGTCACACACACTCTCCAGGTGTCAGAGGGAGGGGAGGAATACAGGAGAGAAGGTGGTGGATGCTTTTCTCGGGAGAGAACTGCATCCACTCAGAAGTGATAGAGACCAGTTAAAGTGTCTGTGAAGGAGACTCCCTCATACCTTCCCCGCCATGGGTTAATATTACATGGTTGCTTCAAACTGAAGATCCTGCCCTTAAGAGACATGAAAGGAAATGAGCAAATATACCGCGTGGAGGGGCTCTGAGGCATTTAAAAGTGAGTCAAATAACAATAACAATTTTTAATCAGGTCTTTTTAGGACTTATTACTTTGCTCTGTACACATCCACTTCAAGTCACTATTGGGTGAAGACTCACTCATGTTGTAGGTTCAAGGGCAAGGGGGTTGTGGCAAACAGGGGTGATTTTGAACCCCTTTCCGCCTATCTGGGAGAGCCTTCTTGAGGGCACACAACCAGCCTGGACTTTGAAGAGGTGGGGAAGAAGAAGAAAAACTCAAGTCCAGGCTCTGTGAAATAGGAAAGTTGGGAGAAGTCTTTGGTGTTAAGATATTGGATAAAGCTGAGAGAGCCTGGAAGAGAGGAAGGCTGAATGAATTTCGACTGAGTGCTTCACAACGTAGATGATGAAGGTGGTCTCTTCCTTAGAAAGTGAGTGAGTGTACTGTGACTATGTGTAGTGTTTATCAATTCACCAGCTTTACTTTCTTCATTCCCCTCTGTGTCTTCAGGGTGTGGAACTACATAGAGAATGCATTTGGAAATTTGCAGTTAAATACCCATGGATGTCCAAATCTGTTCCTTCATATCCGGCCAAAGGATACATAACAACAGCAACAATAATAATAGACATTTGTGGGACCAAGCTAAAAGTTGTCCATAAATTATCTCAATTAATTTCCCCCAAACGCTGAGGCAGTTTTTATTATATCCATCCGTATTTTTACATATGATGTAACGGGCCCGGGAAGACACTTTAGGTACCTTGCTCCAGGTCACTCAGAAATGTGTTGGTTTTGGCTTTCTGACGTTTACATTGTTCCTCTAATTGCTGCTGGCATCTGATTTGCATTTGGAGAGAACTGCTTCGTGTGTACTGTGGCAGAGCGATTCTTCGTGCCTCTTATGCCTTCTTCTTGTGCCACTTCCAGTACAGAAGATGCGGGTGGAAAATCCTTCCTTTACGTGTTTGTTTGTGGTACCCTTGGGGAAGGCTTGTCACCTGAGTTCACCCTATCTGTGCTGGGCCCCCAGAATTTGCATCCTGGTCACAAAATCGAAAGCTTGTTGGGTCATATGGCAGTTCTAGATGTCCATCAGCAGACGAATGGATAAGGAAGCTGTGGTACATATACACAATGGAATATTACTCAGCCATTAAAAAAAAAATACATTTGAATCGGTTCTACTGAGATGGACGAAACTGGAGCCCATTATACAGAGTGAAGTAAGCCAGAAAGAAAAACAACAATACAGTATACTAATGCATATATATGGAATTTGAAAGATGGTAACGATAACCCTATATGCGAGACAGAATAAGAGACACAGATGCATGGAACAATTTTATGGACTCTGAGGGAGAAGGTGAGGGTGGGACGTTCTGGGAGAATAGCATTGAAACATGTATATTATCATATGTGAAACAGAACACCATTCCATGTTCGATGCATGTGACAAGGGCTCAGGGCCGGGGCAATGGGATGATCCAGAAGGATGGGATGGGGAGGGAGGTGGGTGGGGGTCCAGGAAGGGGAACACATGTAAACCCATGGCTGATTCATGTCAATGTATGGCAAAAACTATTACAATATTGTAAAGTAATTAGCCCCCAACTAAAATAAATAAATTTATAAAAAAAAAAAAAAAAGCTTGTTGGGAGAAGAGATTCTTCTCATCAGCGGTGCAGTCTTGCTTTGGTTTCAAGAGTTTCAGATGCTGGATTTCCTAGGTTTCTGCCTACTTTCCAAACCCTCTTTGTGGCTTTCATGGATTCCAGGCACCCTAGGTATCCTTAAAATAAAGACCCCCTCTCCAACACAGTAGGAGGACAGCTGTCACCTTGCTTCTCAAGTCCAGAGCATTACTTCATTCTCCCACCACCAAGAGCCTTCATTCTCACTTTGTGATTTGGTGAAAGCCTTCGCTCATTTTCTTACCCACATAAATCCTACCCTTTTGTCAAATTTCATATCTTCTCATGATGCCTTTCCTACTTAGTATAATCAATGGTTCCCCAGGTGTGGCCCAGATGGTTGATCATCATCACGTTCCTTAACATTCTCCAGTGCAGGCATTCTAAACTCATGGATGCCTTGATTCATTCAACAATATTTATTATGTGACAGAACTCTACTAGATGCTAGGGACAAAGTAGGAAATATGCTTCAAACATGTGACATGTGTTTCCAAAGAGAAAGTAAGGGTGGTGTGTCTCAGAGGTGTGATGGGAAGTCTAACCCTGTTTTGAGGCACAGAAGGGTTCATCGGATGTGGGAACTCTCTAAAATGTAGTAGAGGGCTTCCCTTGTGGCTCAGCAGTAAGAAATCTGCCTGTCAATTCAGGAGTCATGGGTTCAGTCCCTGATCTGGGAAGATCCCACATACTGTGGAGCAACTAAGCTCATGTACTCCAGCTACTGAACCTGTTCTCTAAAGCCTGTGTTCCACAGCAAGAGAAGCCACCACAGTAGACACCTGGGCACCACATCTAGAGAGTGGCCCCTGCTCTCTACAACTAGAGAAAAGGCTGAGCAGCAAGAAGATGCAGCACAGCCAAAAATAAACAAATATTAAAAAATATATAAAATGTAGGAGAGAATTATGTGCATATTTGAATTTTTCTAAAATGAACTTCTGTTAACTACTATGAGTTTCTTAGAGATCCTTGTTGCTGTTATTGTTTAGTCCCTAATTTGAGGACAACTCTTTGTGACCCCACAGACTGCAGGATGCCAGTCTCCCCTGTCCTGCACTGGACAAACTCCTGGAGTTGACTCAATGTCCATTGAGTCAGTGATGCCATCCAACCGACTCATCCTCTACGTCCCTCTTCTCCTTTTGCCTTCCATCTTTCCCAGCATCAGGCTCTTTCCAACGAGTTGGCTCTTCACATCAGGTGGCCAAAGTGTTGGAGCTTCAGCTTCAGCATCAGTCACAGGTCCTTGACCCCCAAATATTAAGAACCAACTCTCTGAAAGTACATGTGTGTTTTGTCTCTCCAATTAGTGCCATCTGTTTGAGCTAGGGGACCGTCTTACAATTTTCTTCCGTTGCCCAGATGACCTACTGCTTCAGTCCTGGGTACATAGTAGGTTCTCAGCATATTCTTACTGCTGACTGAGAGAGTGGTAAATGAAAACACTCGCTTCAAAATGTTGGTTGAGAGTCTCCAGAAGTGAGATGCTTTTCTAAAACTCAAATTTAATCTTCATGTATGTTGCTCAGAGTCATGTTCTTCAAAATTCTCATAGCCTGAGAAAAAGTCCTGGCAGTGAAAAATAAAGGTCATTTTAAACTTTTTGATCATGATTTTAGTCCAAAAGCTGTACTTCTGAGTGACCCTTTTTAGATGTCAGGCTGTTGCCCCACATTTTCTATGATTTTCCAGGGTGAGAAGCAGGTACTAGTGTTTTAATGTCATCATTGCCTCCATTGGTAACTAGCCCGTCTCCCTCTATCTGAGCTGAGAAGAATACAAAATGCCTTTGCTCATTCATAATGATTGCTATCAGACCTCTGGGAGATCTGATTGAAAAACTGAGTCCTTCTGACCAGACCAGGAATCTGGAAATTAACTTTTTATAGTTTCGAGAAGCCTTGCAATGAAAGAAGATGTTAGGAGAACAAGTGGCAACCAGGTCAGAATCAATATTTATTGGCTTATTAAAGGAAAGGGGGTGTTGGAAAGAAGTGTCTCTCCGCATGTGTGGGCTGGAGGATATGAGTCTGTATACGCCAACTGCTGCCTGCCTGTGAATACCAACTGTTAGGGTCAAGCATTCTCATTTTCCTTATATTTACAGTCTTTGAAGTTTCTCACTTAACATGCCACAGGGCGTGCAGGCTAGCCATTCAAGTGATAATGCAGCAGTTATTACCCCAGAAATGATTCCTAGGTTTTGTTTCATCTCTCTCTTTGTTCTACCCTTTCCCTGCCTGCTTGTCTTTTCTCTCTTCCTGCATTTAATCTCTGTAGGGGGCATTCCAGTAGGATTTTCATCTTCAAAGGCAATCCCTCTCTGTGTCACAGAAGTCAGGGATGTGCTCTTGAATCAACATCTCACTACATGAAGGCACAGAGATGCATAGGCACTGAGGGTTCCAATGAGAGCCAGTTCCCATGTGAGGGGTGTGAGGAGGCCGGGGTGCTCTGACCGCCCCATCCTTCTCTTCTGTGTCTTTCCTTCCATCATCAATAAGACTCTCCTCCATGATTGCTGATACGAGAAATTTCTCTTGTAAGATTTCCTCCTGTTGATCAAAGTACTTGCTAGGGCAGAGCAGGTTTATATACTGAACATAGTTATTATTAGTATTAATGTGAGCCCTAGACTACCTGATTAATTCCTGCAATTTCAATATAGAAAGGCCATCAATTTTTGCATTTTCAAATAGACAAGACCATTTTTAGTGAGCAGCTATTGTGTGCCTGACACTGTGCTATGTCCTTCATACAGGTCAATACATAACATTTTCTCAAAAATCCTGAATGGCAGACTCCCTCATTACATCAATTCCACAGTTGGCTCATAATTTTTTCTGGCTGCAACTAAGACCTGATGCAGCCAAATAAATAAATAAATATTAAATTTATTTTTTCCTGAAGATGATTTAGTTGACAAGCAACATGACCAGAATTTGAAGTCAGTCCACCCTGGTTTCAAATTTAGGACCTTTCCATTATACAAAGTGAAATAAAACTATGATCCCATATATAAAATATTAGATATAAACCATTAATCCCCTCACAATCTGTCTTCCCAAATTTATATTAGAGCAGATTGTCATACACGATAATACCTGAATGCTCTGGGGGAGCGGAGAATGGAGAGATGTAGTCATTCAACAATAACTGAGTACCTACTATGTGCCAGGAACTTTTCTAGCTGCTGGAGATGTAGCAATCCACGAAACAAAGATTTCAAGTCTCTTGTATTCTAGTTGGGGTAAGTAATTTTAGATGTTGTATTAGTATGGAAGTTTATTAGTGCTATGAAAAGTATAAGTCATGGATGAGAAATGAAGCAAGGAGGAAAGGTGGGTTGTAATTATAAATAAGAAGTCAGAGCCATGCAGCCTTCACTGGAAGGTGGCAGTTGAGCAAATACTTGAAGAATATGTAGGAATGAGGTGTGGGCAGAGAGTTCCAGGCAAAGGAACTAGCTGCTCTGAGGCCTAGAGACAGTGTTACACCAGCTGTGTTCCAGGAGCGAGGAGGCCAGGGTGAGAGGCAGCTGGAGCTGAGTGAGCACCAAGGAAGAGAGAATGTGAAGATGAGGTCCGTGAACTGATGGTGACTGGGGCAAATTACCTGTTGCTTGTAGGTCTTTGAGAAGGTTTTGGTTTCTCATCTGAGTGAGATGAGAACCATTGCAGGATTTTAAGGAGAGGAATGACCTGGTCTGAGTGGCTGTATAATAAAATGGCTCAATTGCTATATTGACCGTAGTCTGTGGAGAGGAAAGATAGAAGCACAGAAATCAGTCAGAAGGCAGCTGCCGTAACTCAGATGAGACATGGCGTTAGCTCAGAAAGGGTGCTAGTGGTGGAGGTAGTAGGAAGTGACTTTATTCTTTACGTAATTTTAAGGTAGAATAAATGGCATTATCAGCTGATTACAAGCGGGAGGTGAGAGAAAGAGTTCACTCCATGATTTTTGGCCTGAACATCTGGAAGAATGAAATAACCTTTACTGAGAGGGTGAGGATTTAAACAGGACATCAGGAAGTTAGTTCCTTGACATGGAAAATCTGTGATGCTGTTAGATATCCAAATATTAACAGACAGATAAATATCTGAGTCTGAAGTTCAAAGGAGCTCTCTCAGCTAGTTGAAAACAATTGAGGTTCACTAGCATATATGGTATTTAAAGTAAAGTTTTCAATAAAGAAGAAATTTAAGAGCTGAATTTTGAAGTTCCCCCAAAATGAGAGGTTAAAGAGATGTTTGGAGGGCTGGAGAAAAAAGCAAAGGCCAGAGAAGTGTTAGAAAAGTGAAGACGTGGTATCATGGAAGCTAAGTGAGGAAATTATGTCAAGGTGGAGGGGGTAGAGAAAGGTCAAATAAGATGAAAACTGAGAATTGACGATTGGATTTAGCAATGTGGAAGGCTTTGTTGACTCTGACAAGAGCAGCTTGAGTGGAGTGGAGTGGCATAGGTGAAGGCAACCTGCTGTGATTTTAAGAGAAAATGAGAGAGGAGGAATTGGAGACAGTTAAGTATAGACAAGTCTTTCATGGATTTTTGCTGTGAAGGAGAGCAGAGAAGTAGCACATACAGAGGAAAGTGGATTTTTTTTCAAGATGGTAGAAATAATAGAATAATGGAATTTGCTCTTCCCCCTACCACTGACCCACTCAAGTCCTTTGTGGCTATGACTCCAGTGGCCCCCTGTTGTCTCTCTGGTTAAGTGGTCAACTTTGGCTTCAGATGTGTTTGGAAAGGTTTCCAAAAATTCTGTGGGCTTTGGTGGTCACACAACTTTTGTGAATTCCAGTATTAGCATCATAGAATGCTAATACCAACATTGATGTTAAAACTGGAGGATACTTAGCCAATGGCTGGCCTCTTCTTGCCAGTAAGACAACAGACACTCAGAGAAGAAAAGTGATCTGCATAACGCCATCTAGTTTGGGACAGAAATGAGGCTGGTACTCAGATTTGAAACTCCTGCCCACTGCTCCTGCTGGCACATCTCTCAGCTGGCTCCTTGGATTCAAGACAACTGCACAACTTCTCTCAACTGTGAAGTAAGAAGTGGCTCTTGTGATGAATTTTGCAAAGTTTCTTCATGCCAAATGAGCCACGCTGATGCGAAATCAATTTCCTTTGCTTCCCAATGCTCCAGTAGGAAGGGATTTAAAATATGACACCTTGAGAGAACTAGCTGAAATGTCAGATTTAAGATTTTATCATTAATCAGGGTATTAGTGAGAGTTTGCAAGTTGCCAATCAAAATCAGACCCTTTTTCCTTTTTATGACTTGACATGTTTAAGGCTACACCCTAAAATTAAGAATTGTATTTCTACTGTGTCCAGTGGCCTTCATGTAAGGCTGGCCATGTTGATTATAGACCTTCCATTAGGCCAATTATTGTGAAATGTGAAAAATAGGAGAGTAGTGTACTCTTCACTGTATAATAATTTTAATTCCCCAGCAGTAATGGTGCAACTACAAGGAAGTGAACAATATGAGTGAGAAACTGTTACGAGGGAAAGTCATGAAAAACACTTCTGCCTAGCATCCCGTAGTTAGGGAGCTAATTTTTGTCATCATTAGGGAGGTATTAACATTTCCTCTGATATATTATTTTCTTCAGTCCATAGTGTAGTTCTTTACTCGCCTCGATGAGTTGGAATCTGTGTGGGCCAAAGTGTGGGAGAATGGAGCAATGACTTGTTCTCTGAACGTAATGGGTGAGCTAGGTTGACTGAAATGCAAAGTTTCAGAGAATGCAGCTTAGAAGCTTAAGTAGAATGAATGAGTGGGATTTAATTGGCTAGTGTAGACATTCGATGGTGATTTGGTCTCAAGTGAGTCTGGCTGTGAATCTAAACCTTGGGAAGAAGCACCCACACTATTTTATTGCTGTGGCGTGCATATCTGGGGCATCTTTGTTAAAATAAAACTCAGTTTTCAGCTTCACCATAAACATGTTCTTATTAGAAAGATCTACAGATCAAGGATATCCATCTGTGTGTGTGTGTGTGTGTGTGTGTCTATTTGTGTACCTGTACTCACACAGGAGTTGGCTGGTGTTGTTGAGAGGGATTGGGATGGAAGGAACGCAATCATTTGAACTACAATGTTATGTGAAAGAACACAACCTAATGGATTGTGGGACAGAAGTTGAAGGATGGTTGTTTTCCCACCCAAACCTCTGAGAAAGTTTTATCAAAAATCACCTCTGAAGTATCTGGAAAACATGCTGGAGGGACTTAATGCCACCAGAACCCTTTGCTTTTCCTTCCTGCCTCATGCTATATATCTAATAGGAGATCATAAAGAACGGTTTCCGTATAGCTGCTTCATGCTCAAACACTCCAGTCCGCTCTCTGAGCCACGCCATTTTTCCCTCTCTGTGTAAGAGCTTTAGCAAAGACATCACTGTGCTCACTGTGGGTTCTCAGAAGATACTTGGATGTGCTGATGATGCCTCCTGTAGGCTGGAGGTCATGTGCTCTTAAATTTACCTAACTCCTCTGACATCGTGAACTAACTAATAAAACTCTTGCCAGAGCATTTTATATTGGGCAATAGACACTGTGCAAGAAAATGGGCTTCTGTTCCAACTTATGCCAAGTAGTAACTTGGGATAACCTTAGGGAAGAGGACATGCTCTTATGAATCACATGGAACCAGCTAATGTATTCTATAAATTAGGACGATTTAGAAAGGAGGGATGGAGAAGGCAATGGCACCCCATTCCAGTACTCTTGCCTGGAAAATCCCATGGACGGATGAGCCTGGTAGGCTGCAGTCTATGGGGTCACTAAGAGTCGGACACGACTGAGCGACTTCACTTTCACTTTTCACTTTCATGCATTGGAGAAGGAAATGGCAACCCACTCCAGTGTTCTTGCCTGGAGAATCCCAGGGATGGGGGAGCCTGGTGGGCTGCCGTCTATGGGGTTGCACAGAGTCGGACACGACTGAAGCAACTTAGCAGCAGCAGCAGAAAGGAGGGAAGAGGTGAATGTCTTCATGTAATGGTCTTTGCCTTAGAAATTAGAAATAAGAAACTATAAATAGAAACAAGAAACTATGAATAGAAAGAACAAAGTTGATGTTAAGAAAAAGGCTTTAGGCTATTTTGGAGACAAAGACATTCTGTAATTTTCCATTTGTTCAGTAAGTTATTAGGGTAACTGTTCAGAAGCCTGGGTTTTGCACTGCAGTGGCTGGGGTGGAATGCATAGATCTTGTCTTGCTGGGGATTTTAATCATGATATTTCAAAGAAGTGACATCTCAAAAAAGAGAATTGAAGGAATCCTTCTCAGATTGCAGTGAGACTGACTAACGTGCTGGTTTGAATATCAAAGCATCGTCTCATCACTAATTAAATCAAAAGACATTGTTGTTTAAGTCACTGTGTTAGGGTTACACAAAGATCATAACGATGGGTCTTTGCATGCAAGGAGCTTACAGTGAGGAGAGGAGAAGAGAGCATTACACACAGGGTGTTTTGAGAACTTTAATAGAAGGCCGCCTAAAAGGTGTAAACAGGAAGCATTGTAAATGAGGCGCTAGCCAAGTTTTCCTTGACAGCCTGTAGGCACGTATAGGATGGAGCTTTCAAAAAGCGCTTGCCAGTTGCAGTGCTAATGCTGTCTTACGAACCTAAAGCAGGATGAGGCATCTGGCATAGTGGTAATCGCCAAGGATGTTCATGAAAGAAAGATGTCCATTCCAGCTGGGGTGGGCAGAGAAGACTTTATCATTGAGGAAGGGTTTAAATGTACTCTTGAAATATGTCTTTTATGGCAGATGAAGGTGACAGAATAAGGGACATCTCAAGGAGGTGAAAGTGTTGGTGGCAGGGAAGTTCCAGAATTGAGAGTATGTAAGGCATATTTGGATCCAGGAGTTGGTGATGGACAGGGAAACCTGGCCTGCTGCCGTCCATGGGGTCACAATGAGTCGGACACGACTGAGTGACTGAACTGAACTGAACTGAATGCATGTTCTGGGCTTCCCAGGTGGTGCTAATGGCAGAGAATCCACCTGCCAATGCAGGAGACTTAAGAGGCACGGGTCCCATGCCTGGGTGGGGGAGATTCCCCTGGAGAAGGAAATGGCAACCCACTCAGGTATTCTTGTCTGGAGAATGCCATGGACAGAGGAGCCTAGGGGGCTACAGTCCACTGTAGTGTCGCACAGAGTCTGACACGACTGAAGTGACTTAGCACTGGCACAAGGCATATTCCGGGCTCAGTGTCTAACATTTTCGAAAGGAACCGCCTTGAGTCGCTGGTCCAGGTTACTCTGAAGACCTTCTAGTGTGTTGGTAGGTTCTGCAGGTCCCCTGAAAAAGTAGGCACTTTTTGAAGAGTTCCCAAACCTCTGTTTACCAGGCAGGTCCTTACAATCTGCAAAGGAAGGTTTGTTTAGATAAGGCAATGAATAAAAATGAGATGATCAATGGGTTGGGGTCTGATCATAGAGCCCTGAGGGACAGTTTGAGGCTTCTGGTAAAGGAGCTACTGTCAGCTCTTTCTAGATGCCACTCTGGGACTCCTCCTGTTGGTCACGATAGTTGGCAGAAATTGTTTTAATTTGGAGAGGTATATGCAACCCGTCTGTCCTGCCCCTGGGAAGCTGGAGACATGTCTGGAGCACTGAGTGGCTTCATAAAGTGGGTGTCGGGGTTACTCAGCCCCCATGAGGCTTCCCATGTTTGCTGCTTGGGTAAGGGGATCTGGGCTGCTTGATTCATCAATGGCCCTCACACAGTTCCCTTGGGACCTGCAAGATTCCTTTATGTGGTCAGTATGAACCACAGTGGGGCATCTGGGAAGGAATGCACACTCGGGCCAGCCCAGTGTTTTGTTGCAACCAGCCGGGTAGTGGGCTTGGCATCTTACCTTAGGTCCTTTATGTTCTCTTTTCTCACCTTAGGGCCTCATTTCCCAACCCCCTCACCTGCCTCCCTCCCTGTCTCCTCATAACATCACACTTACAATCGCATGAGCCCCCCTCCCATCTCTAATACAATGAACACTGCTGTCAGTTCAGATAAGAGCACCTGCCGGATAGAATGGCAGTATTTTCTGTCCTGGCAAATGTGATCATAAGTTCAGTTTATTAATATTGCAACCGTTGCACTAAATGAGTTCACTTGGCTAACAAAACATTTATCAACAAAACGCTGCCACCTACTGAAGTTCTGCAAACAGCCCAGATGATTGGATAAGATCACAAATTCACTCTGTCACAAGCTTGTGGTCTTTTCTGAAATTGTTCTGAAAAAAAAAAAAAAAAGAATGATAACTAGCAAAACCAGACAAGACATCTCTTTCATACAGTCTGTTTATAAAGTGTCAGAGTAAATCCTGCAGAGCAGCAGCCAAACCGAGAAGGAGGTTTGGGGGTCCTTGATGTCTAGTTTAGTATGGGATTTTTCCTGCAGGGATTGGGATGCTCCCAGACAACTTTTAGAAAGGGGTGTGGTGTGCTTGTTAGGAACACATTCTTGACAAACCGATTTGCAACACTGATGTTCAATCTGCAGTGAAGGCACATGAAAAGCAACTCAGTTTGAATTTTTATTCCCTAGAAAATAAGTATTTTGGATATCATAAAAAACATTCCAATGAAACTTTGTTATTGTTTGGTCACTAAGTTGTAGCTAACTCTTTGGCCACCCAATGGACTGTAGCCTGCCAGGCTCCTCTGTCCATGGGATTTCCCAGGCAAAAATGCTATAGTAAGTTGCCATTTCCTTCTCCAGGGGATCTTCCCCACCCAGGGATGGAACCCAGGTCTCCTGCATTGGCAGGAGGATTCTTTACAAAACTTAGGTTAATAATAATAGCTATTTTTGTATGTGAATGTATAGCCCTAGAAATACACTTTCATTCAAAGACTTCTTAAACTGTGGAAAACACTTTAGGGAAGGATAATTAAGTTGTATTGCATTTATAAAGTTCAGACCGTTTTATGAAGTAATGTGAGAACTAATTTGTAATGCCAAGGGGGAGTCTGGCAAAAACAAAACAGCGATGATTTCTGGGTAATTTATTTCTTCCAAAGCTAATAGCTACTGTCCTCCAAAAAATTCTTAGGACATAATTGGAATTGTTGAATGACAAAAACGGGCTCTGGGTACCACTGCTTGCCTCCCCCAGCTCGCTTCTGTAGCAAGTGGGGCTTGGCTGCTGCTGCTGCTGCTAAGTCGCTTCAGTTGTGTCCGACTCTGTGCGACCCCACAGACGCCAGCCCACCAGGCTCCGCCGTGCCTGGGATTCTCCAGTCAAGAACACTGGAGTGGGTTGCCATTTCCTTCTCCAGTGCATGAAAGGGAAAAGTGAAAGTGAAGTCGCTCAGTCGTGTCTGACTCGTAGCGACCCCATGGACTGTAGCCTACACCAGGCTCCTCCATCCACGGGATTGTCCAGGCAAGAGGACTGGAGTGGGGTGCCACTGCCTTCTCCGAGGGCTTGGCTGGGAAGGAACAGAAGTCAGGCTGGCACTGCTGTGGCGCTCACTCTATTTTCC
Source organism: Giraffa tippelskirchi (assembly GCF_054371585.1). Taxonomy (NCBI): domain Eukaryota; kingdom Metazoa; phylum Chordata; class Mammalia; order Artiodactyla; family Giraffidae; genus Giraffa; species Giraffa tippelskirchi. The sequence continues at coordinate 155,562,206 of NC_137283.1, read as the reverse complement.
GCATGTGTAAATGTGTCATTTGCCCCCGATACTCTCCTGTTCTCAAGGGTAGGGCTCCGACTACTAGGGTCCAGGACAGTGTTTGGGGTATTGCATACTACAGGCACCATGAAAGGAGACATCAAAAAAATTAATATGTCTAAAATCTGTTTAGCAAGACACGCCAATTTTAAGTAACTAACTTTCTAGCTTTCCTAGCATCATTAGGGTGCCTTTAAGAACTGACTTGGGGCTTCCCTCGTGGCTCAGGGTAGAGAATCTGCCTGCAGTGCAGGAGATGCAGGGGACTTGGGTTCGATCCCGGGGTCCCTGGAGGAGGGCATGGCAACCAACTCCAGTATTCTTGCCTGGGAAATCCCAGGGACAGAGGAGCCTGGTGGGCTGCAGTCCATAGGGTTGCAAAGAGTTGGACGCAACGGAAGCGACTGAGCATGCACGCACAAGAACTGACTTTCCTCTTTCTGTAAATTTCTGTATGTCTCTGACCACGATGGGTATGAGATTATTGGCTGAACCATGTCAGGGGATGAATGCAACCTTCTCCCCACTTTGAAAGAGCAGAAGGGTGAAGAGGAGGGAGCTTGCTGCCCATGCCATTCATGACAGGGGTGGAAAAACTCCTAGCCTGGACTTCTCTTCTGCCCATGCCTCTGTTCTTCCATTTTTCTAAACTCATCCCAAAAAGTGAGCTTCAACAAGAGGAAATGCAGGGTGGGCATGGGAGAGAGGAAGCAGGTTGGTATGGGGCTTAGGGTCAACTAAATGTATAATATGGGGCTTCCCAGGTGGCACTAGTGCTAAAGCACTCAGTTGCCAAACAGTAGACCTAAGAGACAAGGGTTTGATCCCTGGGTAGAGAAGATCCCCTGGAGAAGTGAATGGCAACCAACTCTAGTATTCTTCCCTGGAGAAAATCCCATGGACAGAGGAGCCTGGAGGACTACAGTCCATGGGGTCACACCGAGTTGGACACGGCTGAGGTGACTTAGCACAAATGTATAATATAAACAAATGACTTTGTTGAACACCAAGCATTTGCCAAACACTGCTGGAGGCATTTTACCTCTTTTAATTTTATTTCACATGAAAGTCCCTCAAGGTAGGAGCCATTGAACCTGTTTTACAGACAAAGAAACTGAGGCCCAGAGACATTAATGAAAGTTTATCCAGATAGAAAGTGGCAGACAGAACCCAGATCTAGGTTTAAGTCTTCTGGCTCAAGGAATCCTGCTCTTTGGGGGAAACATCGTTTTGAGCACAGCTGACATATTTTCATCTTTGCTGGTGCAGAGGGTTAAATAGAGAGAGAAGAACAGAATAGAGGAAGTTCCTCTCTCCTCCAGGGAAGTTGCCCTGCTCTTGAACATGGGGGAATAGAGTTCACAGCATGCTAGTAAATGAGATCATGGCTAGAAAGCCCTTGGACCTCCTTAGAAGTAAGTGACTATAAAAAATCCAAGCCATTTGTATTACTCTTGTAGGTGATGTGATTTCAAATGGACAGAGAGCACAGTTTGTCTTCTGTTCAAATTGGCACCCCTTCATGCCGTTCTGGGAATGAGTTCAGAACTGACTACAGGAAGCATAAATCACCTTTGCTACCCAGTACTATTTCCTAGCAGGCCCATATTTTCCCAGGAGGTTCTTTCTCTGTAGTAGATAAAAGTTTGCCTTCATTTCATGTGATCTCATTTCATTTTCCCCTTCAGTAGATACCAGCCAACGTCCATCACTCTGGGCAAAGCGGGATCCTGTCCCACGCACCTAAATTCCAGGTGGTCCTACTGGAGTTTCACTTTTTCCATTGAATTCCTCCACCACTCCTATTGTTACCAGGGGAATTATCCTCATTGAAAGGGAAAGTACATTCTGAATATGTAACAATAACCTGCACGCAGCCCTCTGATTATAAATATCAAGTGTTATAAAAGCCCCATCAGTGTAGTGATCAAAGGCATGAGGGACTCACTGCTGAAGCAGCAGGTGACCCAGAACAATCGGAATAAAGGGAAATGCTGAGTAGACATGGGGTCCCAGGAAATTCACATTAAAGATTTTTTTTCTGATGTATTTCAGTTGTGCTTATAAAAGGATTTAACTAGGAGCCCAACAAAGCAGTTGATTTCACACTGAATGCTACCTGATAATTAAAAATAAGTTTAACATTTACTGATTGGTAATAATTTACATTTTTCATCACTAATAAAGGTAATAAGTGTTCATTATAACAGCCACTTATACTTCTGGGCAAAAGGTAATAAAATGTTCCTATTATCATTATCTTACAGAAAGATATTGTTCTATAAACCTAAGAGATGCAGGTCAAGGAGAGAAACCCAGGAAGAGCTGGTGGTCAATTAGTCAAAGAAAGCGTATGTTTGGCCAATAAATTCCTTTTTCTTTTTAAGAGTTAATAATTCAGGCTAAAGAATCATCAGCTACTCAGATTGGATGCACCTGTCATGGTTCCCGACAAAGCAAGTTTGGGGAGACATCTAACAGGACAACACACTCCCCAATTGTTAAAGTCATCAATTAACTTTTTTACTTTACTTTCCTTTTAAAATTTGTACTTATTATTTATTTGACTGCGCTTGTTCTTAGTTTCAGCATGTGACATCTTTGATCTTTGCTGTGGCCTGTGGGATCTAATTCCCTGACCAGATATCGAACCTGGTGCCCGTGCACTGGGAATATGGGGCCTGCAGCTCTGGGCCTCCAGCAAAGTCCCTAACATTTTTTACTTTGAAAAAGATTTGTCTCTTACAAAAATTATCCCAGAGAATAAAAATCACTAAGAATGGCCCCGTATTAGCCCCAATTCAAGGGAGTTTCTAAGAAACCAAAAAGACAGTATTTTGGTCATTTCATGAACTCACCTCTGAGAATAGGGTAGAGTCAGATGCTAGCGAAATACAATATAACCCTGAATCTATGAATATAATTTACCCTAACATGAAGCACAATGTAAAAGTTCTTGTGTTCACTTGAAAGAGGAGAGACTGTCTGTAATACTGTTGAATATCCACATCTTTAAGGTACATATTACTACTTAGTCACATTGCTGGGTTTCTGTGGTAGCTCAGATGGTAAAGAATCTGCCTGGAATGTGGGAGACCCAGGTGCAGTCCCTGGGTCGGAAAGATCCCCGGAGAAGAGAATGGCAACCCGCTCCAGTATTCTTGCCTGAAGAGTCTCATGGACAGAGGAGCCTGGTGGACTCAGACCGCGGGGTCACAAGAGTCGGACCCGACTTAGCGACTAGCACTTTCACTTTTCAGTCACATTATTACTAAAGTAAATACCAGTTATTACCACATCAACAGTCTCCTGCCTGAAAAACCTAAACTTATTATTTTAAAAGATTTTATTTAATTTCTTGTGAGTAAATACTAATTACAAATATTTCCTAATAAGTGAAGAAAATCATCAGGTTTTTTGCTGACCATTTATTTGTTCTTAGATCCTCTCCTGGCACTTCTTGATTGGCTCTGGATTTCGGGGACCTTTATTTCCTGGGTCCCCAACATATTAGTTGCTGTTTGTTGTTCAGTCACTAAATCTTGTCTGACTCTTTGCCACTCCATGGACTTCAGCACACCAGGCTTTCCTGTAAAATCACCAATTCCCAGAGCTTGCTCAAACTCATATCGAACAAGTCAGTGATGTCATCCAACCATCTCATCCTCTGTCATCCCCTTTTCCTCGTGCCTTCAATCTTTCCCAGCACCAGGGTCTTTTCCAATGAGTCAGTTCTTCACATCAAGTGGCCAAAGTATTGGAGCTTCAGCTTCAGCATCAGTCCTTCCAATGAATGTTCAGGACTGATTTTTTTAGGATGGACTGGTTGGATCACCTTGCAGTTCTAGGGACTCTCAAGAGTCTTCTACAACACCACAGTTCAAAAGCATCAATTCTTTGGTGCTCAGCTTTCTTTATGGTCCAATTCTCACATCCAGGCATGACTACTGGAAGAATCATAGCTTGGACTATATGGATCTTTGTTGGTAAAGTGATATCTCTGCTTTTTAATATGCTGTCTAGGTTTGTCATAGCTTTTCTTCCAAGGAGAAAGCTTCTTTTAATTTCATGGCTGCAGTCACCATCCACAGTGATTTTGAAGCCAAGAAAATGAAGTCTGTCACTGTTTCTATTGTTTCCCCATCTATTTGCCATAAAATGATGGGACCAGATGCCATAGTCTTAGTTTTGTGAATGTTGGAGTTTTAAGCCAGCTTTTTCACTCTCCTCTTTCACTTTCATCAAGAGGCTTTTTAGTTCCTCTTTTCATTCTGCCATAAGGGTGGTGTCATCTGCATATATGAGGTTATTCATATTTCTCCCAACAATCTTTATTTCAGTTTGAGCTTAATCCAATCTAGTATTTCCCATCATGTACTCTGCGTATAAGTTGAATAATCAGTGTGAAGATATACAACCTTGATGTACTCCTTCCCCAGTTTGAAACCAGTCCATTTCCCATGTCTGGTTCTAACTCTTGCTTCTTGACCTGCATACAGGTTTCTCAGGAGACAGGTAAGGTGGTCTGATATTCCCATCTCTAAGAATTTTCCACAGTTTGTTGTGATCCACACAGTAAAAGGCTTTAGCATAGTCAATGAAGCAGAAGTAGATGTTTTTCTGGAATTCCCTTGCTTTTCCTATGATCCAAAAGATGTTGGCAATTTGATCTCTGGTTCCTCTGCCTTTTCTGAATCCAGCTTGTACATCTGGAAGTTCTTGGTTCATGTACCGTCAAAGCCTAGCTTAAAGGATTTTGACCATTCCCTTGCTAACATGTGAAATGAGTGCAATTGTGTGGTAGTTTGAACATTCTTTGGCATTGCCCTTCTTTGGGATTGGAATGAAAACTGTCCTTTTCCAGTCCTGTGGCCATTGCTGAGTTTTCCAAATTTTCTGGCATATTGAGTGTAGAACTTTCACAGCATCATCTTTCTGTCTAATAATCCCATGTTAAGTTGCATCCTTGTTTAACTCTACTGCCAATTTTTGAGCACATGTGCTATTTATTTTACTTATTATCTTTTAAAATACTTAAACATCCATAGCAACTGGGAAGGTCACTGTGAACTTAAATAGATGTAGAAGTCAGCACAGCTGGTCATTAACTGCCAGGAAACACCCGATTAGGAGAACATTATTTCTAGAAGTCTGATAGAATTGTCCATGCCCTGGCTTTTCTCTGAAGCTCAGTACTGAATCTTGCAGCCTTCTTCTGAGGGTTTGGAGTTTCAAAGATAGTTCATTCATGACTTTAAGAAACTGGGGAAACAATAAATAGGAATATGGTCCTTAATCCTTAGCGCTTCGTTAAGTTGGCATGAAGACAGGGTGAACTTTCTAGAAGCTGCTGGAGCTTAGGGAGCACAGAGATGGGGTGTTAAAGAAGTGGGGGCATCTCTCTGGGTTCACCATGTATTTGGCTCAGACGGTAAAGAATCTGCCTGCAAAGCAGGAAACCTGGATTTGATCACCAGGTTGGGAAGATCCCCTGGAGAAGGAAATGCCTACCCACTCCAGTATTCTTGCCTGGGAAATCCCATGGACAGAGGAGCCTGGTGGGCTACAGTCTGGGGGTGAGCTCCATTGCTGACTCTTTGAAGTGGCTACAGACAATAATTCTGTAAGTGAAGGAGGGGGAAACAGGCCTTGTTGGTTTTATTTTCTGTCGCTTTTGTTTCTCGGTTCTTTGAAAGCAGGCTATTTTTCCCTAAGAGTCTTTTCTCCTATGTTCCTACCCATTTCTCTTTCCTTCACCTGCTTTCAAGATTCCTAGTTCTAACCGTGAGTATCTTTTCAGGTCATTTCAGCTTTGCTCTGTTCCCCTTGATTGGCCTGAGCAATCCTTTTACTTACAGGCTGAACAGTGGCTTCAGCTCTTCCTGACGCAGGTAACTGAAGTCCAGCACAGTTGAGGGGCTTTCATTTTGAAACTGTTGCGTACTCACAGCGCTACCAAGTCAGCCTCCTATATGCTGTTCCCTTAGAAACCTCCACATCCTTCACACAAGTGAAGGTGCACTTTGCGGCCATGTTGGCATCTTGCAATCCCACTGATAGCCTCTTACTGTAGGCTAGACCATCTACAGCAGCATCTAAAAGTGCCTTCCGAGGAAGAAGCACATAGGGCAGCTCAGAGAAGCCTAAATACTTTGTTCTCCCACTCTGATTGCAAAGCTAAGTCATTGATTGTCTGCAGAAGCTGTAGGCTTTCTCCCTTCCACCACGTTTCCACCCCATGATCTAGTAAGTGCAGCAGACGTTGAAAATACATGCAAAGCCCAGCACTTCACAAATTCCTGATATTTGTGACATGAAAGACATACAAAGTTTCCTTGTCAGTGGTGTTAATAAAATCTGGCATGTAAACTTTCCTTTAAAGGTGTTCAGACCAGAGGCCTGCAGTGTCTAGCGGTAATGTCATGGACCTGTTCTATGCGGTGGGGCTGATGCGGCACTGAGATGTTTTCATCTTAAAAGGAAATGTTGTTTCCTTTAATTTTCTATAATTTATCTCATCTTCTGCTTGGGGCCCCATCCTTCTGTGGATGGAGGCAAAACTGCCCGTGAGAGATAAATGGATTTCTTTCCTATAAAAGACTATGTTGAAATTAATTCATTTTCTCTCAGGTGAATATTTAGGCTCTTAGGGTTTCTCCTTCCCTGCTCCTTGCCAGGGTGGTATCTGGGCACAGGGAGAAGACCCCACGTCCTCATAGCACAGTGTCCTCCTCTGCTTCTCATTGGCCAGAGATCAATGTTTTTCTGATCATCAGGAGGAGAGAGAGGAAGGCACAGGAAGGTTGTCCGTAAAAGGGATGACATAAACTAGCCAGCACTGAAGCAACTGGAACTTGTTCCACTGGGGACACTGGATTCAAACACATGAGTCAGAGTGACCCAGCCTGAGGGTGAGGGAGCTTCGGTAATTGCACGCCAGCTCACCAACTTCCCACCTGTGATTAGTTGAAAGCCGCTGCTGCTGCTGCTAAGTCGCTTCAGTCGTGTCCAACCCTGTGCGACCCCATAGACGGCAGCCCATCAGGCTCCCCCGTCCCTGGGATTCTCCAGGCAAGAACACTGGAGTGGGTTGCCATTTCCTTCTCTAATACATGAAAGTGAAAAGTGAAAGTGAAGTTGCTCAGTCATGTCCGACTCTTAGCGACCCCATGGACTGCAGCCTACCAGGCTCCTCCGTCCATGGGATTTTCCAGGCAAGAGTACTGGAGTGGGTTGCCATTGCCTTCTCCATTGAAAGCTGCTCCCAGAGTTAATTCCTCAATTCCTTTAGCCTACCATTTTGGCAGCAATGTGGGCTTCAGAGGCAAAAGAAAGCCATTAGACAAAGGAATACAGTGTTGGCAATTAGCTTGTGTGCAGATCTGTGTTAAGAATGCGGAGATACACCTAGGTACTGAGATAGAACCTACTGCAGCAGGATACTGATGACTTTTATGATAAATTAATGTCCTCAGAAAGATGCAAGAAGAAACTGCATTCACTAGTTTAAAAAAAAGTCAAGTAGAGAGTTTGAAAATAAAAGGATAACGCACACACACAGAGAAATGAGGAGTAAATTTGTGTAATGATTAAATTGAAGAATTTTTCCAGAAAACAATGGAAATGCTCAAAGATGTAGAAAACATGAAACAAAAGTTAAAGTATAAAGGATGGATCCAAAAGTATCCATTTCTTGCAGAAGAAGGCAATAGAGATAATGTGGGAGAAAAATTACTCACAAAGCAAGATAAGAAAATGGTGTTGCTGAAAAAATAAAAGAAAGTTCTTAGACTGAGATGTCCTACCAAGGGCTAAGAAGGATACTGTTACAAAGATAAATATCTGGACATGGAGATTTCACAATGGAAATTTCTTAAATATGCCTACGTACGTGAAAAAGTATGGCACAAGTTAAAGTGAATTTTCAAGTTAGTAAGGACAGAAAATCTGCTATTCAAATATGATATTGTCCCAATTAGCCACCAATTAAGAAAATAATAGCCAGACTTCTATGTCACATCTAACCTCAAAATAAGGTGCAGATGAAATAAACACTTAAAAACTTAAAAAAAATATAGGAACATAAGAATAAAATTATAGGATTTTTGCTTCACATTTACCACCAACTGACTCTGAAGTATGAAGACAATTCTATGAGGAAAGATGATTCTTTTAAGCAAATGGTGCTGGGATGACTGGATATCTACATGCAAAAGAATGAATGTGGATCCTTATTTCAAGGCATGTACAAAAATTAACTCAAAATGGATCAAAGCCTTACATGTAAGAGCTAAAACTATAAAACTCTTAAAGGAAAACATAGGAGTAAATGTTTGTGACCTTGGGTCTAGTCTAGTGATGGCTTCTTAGACATGATGCTAAAGCACAAGCCAACAGAAAAAAAATAGATAATTTGGGCTGCATCAAAATTAAAACTTTTATGCATCAAAGGACACTATCAAGAAAGTGAAAAGACAATCCAGTGGACCCAATATTTGCAGAAAATATTTGCAAATCCTATGTCTGATAAGAGACTTAGATCTGGAATGTGTAGAGAATTGTCACAACTCAATAATAAAAAGACAGGCAGCACAATTTAAAAATAGGAAAAGGATTCAAATAGACATTTTTCAAAGACGATACAAAAATTACCAAAATCACATGAAAAATGCTTAAAATCATTATTCATTATGGAAATGCAAATCAAACTACAATGAGATACTACTTCACACCTATTAGGACAAAAAACATCAGATATCAGCAAATATTGGTAAGGATGTAGAGAAATTAGAACCCTCATAAACTGCTGGTAGGAATACCAAGTGGTACAGCCACATTGGACAATTCCTCAAAAATTAAACATAGAGTTATCATTTGACTCAAAAATTCCATTCCTAGGCAAAGACCCAAGAATACTAAAAATGTACGTCCGTGCAAACGCTTACACGTGGATGTTCACAGCACCGTTATTGGTAACAGCAGAAGAAACTACTGAACACCCGTCAGCTTTTGCTGTGCTGTGTGTGCTTAGTTGCTCAGTCGTGTCCGACTCTTTGCAACCCCATGGACTGTAGTCCATCAGGCTCCTCTGTCCATGGGATTCTCCAGGCAAGAATACTGGAGTGGGTTGCCATTTCCTTCTCCAGGGGATCTTCCTGACCCAGGGATCAAACCCAGGTCTCCCACATCACAGGCAGATTCTTTACTGTCTGAGCCATCACGAACTGTTGCATGTCCAGGTAAATGTGGTCTATCCATACAATGGAATTTTATTCAGTCGTAAAAGGTGCTACAACATGCTACAACATGGAAGAACTTTAAAAATATTATGCTAAGTGAAAGAAGCCAGTTACAAAGGACTACATGTTGTATAATTCTATTTGTATGAAATGCCCACAGTAGGCAAATCCATAGAGGCAGAAAGTAAATCAGTGATTGTCTTCAGCTGGTGGAGATAGGAGGACTAAGGGATGACAGCTAAAGCACAGGGGGCTACTACTTTTTAAGGTGATGAAAGTCCTAAAATCCATTGTGCTGGTGATCGCACAACTCTGAAAACATAATAAAGAACTATTGAACTGTATATTTTAATAGGCAAGTTGTAATGGATGTGAATTATATCTCAATGATGCTTTTATAAAAGTAAAAAAGAATCTATTTCTGTAATCATGAAGTATATAAGGCTTTGCTAAGCATGCAAACTGCAGAAGTTAAAAGAACAGATTGATAAATCAACATTGAAAGTCTATATTTGGTAAGATACGATAAAGTTAAAAAAAAAAAAAAGAGAGAAGTGACAGGCTGGGAGAAAATAGTTGCAGCATATATCCCAAGACAAAGAATTAATATCCAGGATGTGTAGAGAGCTTCTACAAACATCAAGAAAAAACACACACAGCTGAAAAGTTAAAGTGAATCCTGGAGGGGAGGAGGAACTGAGACCCTTACTGCACTTGCGCCTGCCTCCCTGGAGATGGAGGAGGAGGTAGCAGGGAGGAGGATGTCCAGCCCGAAGAGGAGCTGAAGGATGGAGTAGCTGTCTTTAAAAAATAATTTTCTTTATTTATGTTTCGCTGTTCTGGGTCTTTGTTGCTATGAGCGCTTTTCTTGGGGGCTACTCTCTAGTTAGGCTGCCCTGGTGGCTCAGAGGGTAAAGCGTCTGCCTGCAATGTGGGAGACCTGGGTTTGATCCCTGGGTCGGGAAGATCCCCTAGAGAAGGAAATGGCAACCCACTCCAGTACTCTTGCCTGGAAAATCCCATGGACGGAGAAGCCCGGTAGGCTATAGTCCATGGGGTCGCAAAGAGTCGGATTTGACTGAGTGACTTCGCTTTCTTTTTTTCTCTAGTTGTGTGCAGACTTCTCATTGCAGTGGCTTTTACTGTTGCAGAGCACAGGCTCTAGGTCCCATGGGCTGTGGTTCTGGGCCATGGGGCACAGGCTCAGTAGTTGTGGTGCTTGGGCTTAGTTGCCCGGAGGCATGTGGGATCTTCCTGTTCCAGGAACTGAACCTGTATTTCCTGCATTGACAGGCAGATTCTTTACCACTGAGCCCCCAGGGCAGCCTAACAGAGCAGCTTTAAGTTGAATGAAGAAGTATGTGCTTATGAGCCTGGACTGGACATTTTAGTGCCTGAAACAAGGTTGTTCCTGAGATTGAAAGAGATGAAAAGACTTTTACTCTCTATTAGTCATTGGAAATGCAAAAGAATTTGTCTGAGATGTCATACAAAAAAAAAAAAAAATGAGGAAGATGAAGAAAATGTGGAAAAGTCTGAAATCTGGATTGGATTTTGAAGCTATGAGACTGAATAAAGTTGTTTTCTGTTTGATCAAGGTAGTAGTTATAAGCATATGGAAAAATACTAAAATTCAGCAGTAACTAGGGAAAACTAAATTAAAATGATACATACTTTATCCACCAAATTGGGCAAAATTTTAAGTTTCAGAAGGGTGTAGGAAAATGGATGTCTTTGTACTAGGTGGTAATGTAATTTGGTGGGCACTTTCTGGAAGGAAGTTTGGTAGTCCCTATCAAAATGAAAACTTCTTATTTCCTTTGACCCAGCAAGTGGAAGTATACATAGAGCAGCAATGTCATTACAAAAATAGAAATGTGAACAAACGGAACTTCTATAAAGAAAAGAACAGTAGATGAATTTGGGGGACATTCACACAGCAGGCAGGCTTCCCTAGGGCTCAGTGGTAAAGAATCCACTGACCAATGCAGAAGACGTGTGTCCGATGCCTGGGTCGAAAAGATCCTCTGGAGAAGGAAATGACAACGCGCTCCAGTGTTCTTGCCTGGAAATTCCCACGGACAGAGAAGTCCAGTGGGCTGCAGTCCACGGGGTTGCAAGAAGTAGGACAGGACTTAGAGACTAAACCACAACATGCAGGGAGCACAGAGCAGGAACAAACAGTGAGGGAGATGCATTCAAACATCCATTGAACAACCTCTTAGGCATACTCTCGGTGAAAAACAGAGACAGTTGCAGGAAAACACATATAAAGGGTTTCATTTTTAACTGCCTGTGTATCAAAAAAGTCTTTAAGAATACATAAAATATTACAAGTGCTTTTTCTGGGGACAGGAACACTGAGGGTGAAAAGAAACTTTCATTTCATCTTCCATCTTAGCACTGCTCGACGGAAATGTAATGAGAGTCACATAAGTGAACCACATAAATTTAAAATTTCTAGTTGTCACATTTTAAGAAGTAAAAAAGAAACAGATGGCATTAACTTTAATAGTATATACTTTTAATCTGATATATCCAAAATATTATCACTTCCACATATAATCAGTATAAAATTATTATAAATGTTATCTTTGATGATCTTGTTTTCATCCAATGTCTCGGAAATCCAGGTGTATTTCAGGCTGACAGTATGTCTCAGTTTGGAGCAGTCACGTTTCATGTGCTAGAACCCCATGAGGCTATCGACCACCATATTGCATAAGGCAGGTCTATATTTATGGACTTATGGCTTGTTTTGAATTTTTTATGATCTCATTTTTGTGTTTTTTTTGTTATTTAAAAACACAAAGAATCAGAATCTTTAAACTATTCCTAAGGAGAAAAGCAAAAAGAAAAAGAAAGAAAAAAATGGAAAGTCCCCAATATCACCTGCTTTGTGCCCATCACTTACTGGAAATCCGACTGCAGCTTGTCCTCTGAGCTCTGGATCATTGCTATTGATGTGGGTGATTGGGTAAGGTGTGGAGTTGCCTGGGGAGACAGAGGAGCTGGAATGAGGTTCTTGTCTTAGGGGCCTGTGACTTGTGGAGAAGTGGCTCCCGAGGGGGGGGGGGCGGTTTGCTCCAGTGTCAGGGGTCTCGACCTCCTCTGCCCGGGGAATAATCAAATCACCAATATCTGGTTACTGGCTTCCTCCAAGCATGTGAACAAGTGATTATTCCTGGAACTGACATAACCTTAATCCCCTTGCTGGCGTCTGACCCTTTCAACTTGTTCAGCGGTCCCTGCCTTCACTCCTCTTTATATGCTGACACACGGACTCAAAACTGCATCGTAGCTTTCTTTTGGCAGAGTAAATATTTCCAGTTTCTCTAGACTTCTCAGTCCAGGTTTGCATTCCATTCCAATGGGCCCTTTCCAACTTCCTCACACCTTGTTTTTGTGTAAAGGCCCAGCATCTAATTAGTGGAGTCACAAGATTAACTTGTGGTTCTCCTAGTCTCTACCCTGGTTTACGGATTGTGGCGTTCTCCTCACTGTGTTTCTTCAGTTGTTCCTCTCCCCTTACCCCAGGAGCATTTTACTCCACCAACTCAAGCCGTGTTGCATTTACAAAGCTCTTAAAACCAGAGTTCTTCCTCTGTTCAGGGGATAATTAACTCCCCTGGTAGAAATAAGATGAATTATCCTTCCTGGAATTATCCTTTGCTCCCTTAAAACTCCAACAGTACAGAAGTGGGAATTAAAATTTGAGAGAATCCCAGGATAACTGTTCAGATTGGAGGAAAATCTCCTGATTTGAACAATACACGGGATACACTTGAGGAACTTGAAGCTACATACTATTTTTCCTTCTGGATACATGATCCCATGTGTCGGTTCTTCTAAGTCACTGGGGTTGGTTTAGGAACCTCTCCTGTGGATTTCCACTCGATCTTGGCCTTTAAGTGCTGAATCTTAATTGACTGTTTATTGTATTTACTTCTCCTGGGGTTTGGGGCTCACTTAAAAAAAATGCACTGAGGCCAGATTTTGGTCTAGAGGAGAGATTGTTAAAGGTAAGAGGTCCTTTGAAATAGCCTGTCCCATTAAGACAATGGTAAACAGGTGCATTGTGTTTGGAAGGAAGATAGAGAACCATGCCCATCTCCTGCCTGAACATCCGAAGGAAGGCCAGAGTTTCTTTGGCTGCATATCAAGAAGCCCAGAAATGAAACATTTCATGTGTTTACTCATTGAGTTGAGACTCAGTCAAACAGTAATAAAGAGGAACTTCTCTGGTGGTCCAGGGGTTAAGATATTGTAATTTAAGGGACACCAGTTCAATTCCTGGTCCCAGAAGACCCCACATGCCACAGAGCAACTAAGCCTGTGTGCCACAACTACTGAGCCCAAATGCTGCAACTACTGAAGCCCACGTGGCTAAAACCTGTCCTCCACAGCAAGGGAAGCCAATGAAATGGGAAACCCAAGCACTGTAGTGAAGAGTAACCCCCACTCGCCACGACTAGAGAAAACCTACATGCAGGAACCAAGATCCAGCACAGCCAAAAATAAATAAATAAAAACTTTTTAAAAAAGCCAGTAATAACAATACTGTTCCTGCTACAACCACTAATAATAAAGGCAGTTAAACTTGAGTAAATATTCCATTGAACTCTTAGCTCCTTGAAGGTGGGGACTTTTTCAGATGCCTTGTTGACCAGTGTTCCTTGCATGATGCTTGGAAGGTAGTCGGTGATCAAAATGACACTGCTGAATGTACCAGATGGATTAAATGGAATCACAGTAGGCAATGAAATCGTTTGTTCTTTTAAGACCCCTGTTTCTAAACAAGAGAATGCAGTTTCATACATTTGATAGTTTTACTCATCTGGTTGTAATGTTTGTTTTCCAGGTGCAAAAAGAGTAAAAATAATAATTGGTCTATATGTTCATTCATTTATTTGCAAAACGTTAGCAGGATATGTGATATTTACACTTGTGAAACTTGCTGGAAATTCCCGTGTTGCTATTTTCAACTAATGTTTTATAACAATAATTACTAACAATGTTAATGCTTTGTACTCATATAGCAATTTCCATCAAAGAATTTCAAAAGCTTTCAAGTCAAGGTATTTTCAAGAACAAATTCATATTATATTATAAAGTCTTATTTCAAGAATGCTTGCAGATATTGTTCATTTCTTTCCAATTCCATTTATTTTAGGTCCTGTTTCTTCTCTTCACAATTCAATTCAATAATCTGTCACCTTTTCAAGCACTCCTCCCACCCCACACCTCAGTACACATTACACTGTATTTTAGGCTAGTCAAATATTTCCTACTAAATACTAGTTTGAAAATGGCTCTTTAGAAACAGATGATCATTTCAAATGGAAATACCAATTTACATTCCAAATGAGGCAGATGTTGTCCAGGGATCGAGAAATAAGGCCCATTACACCTACTGGATACAGACCTATGGTTGTGATTAAATCTTGGAAACAAAGCTGCTATTAGTATAAAGTAGAAACTCTAATTTTAGAAGCTCTTTTAATTCTAGTGCCTGATCTCAGGTAAGGACTTCTGGTCGACTAAAACTGAAAATATGATCCTGTGGGCCCTTAATAATGATCAAGATATATATTTTTATATCTTATAATGAGTTTATTTTTTCTACATAATATATATAAAGTATGATTCTTTAGAAGACTCCAGCTGGATCTCAAACCAGTTTGGCTCTTTCTATATTTACACAAGTTGGAATATGAAAGAAATTTGGAACAGAAATGATCATTTGCATATTAAGTGTTATTTTATGTTAGTGTCTGTGGGATTTACTTATCTTATGCATATATAGGATAAGAGCGAGAGATTAGCTAAATGACTGATAATGTTTTTACTGTGACAATAAATCAAATCAAAGTATGCTGTGCATAAGTAGCCTTTAAAGGCAAAACTCCTCTAAAAGTTGCAATAACTTTGAGTAAAAACATTTGAATGAGAAAAGAAAAATGCAGTCAATTTATTCATATGTTTTACTTGCATAATATCAAAATACTTGAATAATCGAAAATGTTTGGGTGACTAATTGGCTGAAGCATATGAAGTAGTGAGTCTTCCATACCAAGTGCTTTATTCTTATTACTATTACGATTATTAGCTATTATTCATATTGTTCTCTTGAAGTTTGGCAGACTGTAATTGAATGTAGTTTTTCTTAATTTTCGGAATCCGAATTTTCACCTTTAGAAATATTATTTCAAGAGAGGAAAGAAGAAGTAAATTATTCAGATTGCATATTTATTCAATAATGATGAGAATAAAACACTTTTATTGAGGGATCAGTCTAGTTATTTACACATCTGCATTGATGTATTAATGCTATAGAGTCTCAGACATTCACATCTATGAAGGTGTGTGCCATTATGAATTATCTGGTTTTATGAATTAGCTTGTAAAAATAATGCAATTGCTATTGAGGCTATAATGCCTCACGGAATTTACTTTGCTTGTTTGTTTTGACAAGTGAGGTTTGGTTTTATGATAATATTTCAGAGCACAGAAGTAAATGCCCTGTAGTCTGTTTTGTAGAGGTAATGAAGCCTTAGTGATCTGCAATCTTACTGCTGCCTCTAGATATTAAATCTTTGCTTGAAAGCAGAGTGAGGCTGCTGGCATGTTCACTGAGAATTCTTAGGGCAAGCAAATCCCTACCATAGATAATGTTTCTGTTAATTTATCCTAACTCATCCTCTTGGAGTGTTAAAATAAGTATTTCAAGAGCATTCTTCAGGAGGCTAATTATCTTACTTAACAATAACAACACATTTGTTTTGAGTGCCAACTGTTGCAGGCACTGTCAGGTGCTGGGGGTACAGCAGTGAACAAAATAAGAAGTACTTCCCTGGTGGAGCTTACATTCAAAAGGAAGAGGACATCGAAAGAAAACAAAACAATGAAAATGCAGAGTCTGAAACACAGCCATTCTTGTTTGGGCTGCTTCTAAATGGTATCCCTAATCCATACTTCTGCTTCTGTTAGGTCCATACCATTTCTGTCCTTTATTGTGCCCATCTTTGCATGAAATGTTCCCTTGGTATCTCTAACTTTCTTGAAGAGATCTCTAGTCTTTCCCATTCTACTGTTTTCCTCTATTTCTTTGCATTGATCACCGAGGAAGGCTTTCTTATCTTTCCTTGTTATTCTTTGGAACTCTGCATTCAAATGGGTATATTTTTCCTTTTCTCCTTTGCTTTTAGCTTCTCTTCTTTTCTCAGCTATTTGTAAGACCTCCTTAGACAAGATTTTGCCTTTTTGCATTTCTTTTTCTTGGGGATGGTCACTGCCTCCTATACAATGTCACGAAACTCCGTCCATAGTTCTTCAGACACTCTGTCTATCAGATCTAATCCCTTGACTCTATTTCTCACTTCCACTGTGTAATCATAAGGGATTTAATTTAGGTCATACATGAATGGTCTATCGGTTTTCCCTACTTTCTTCAATTTAAGTCTGAATTTGGCAATAAGGAGTTCATGATCTGAGCCACAGTCATATCCCAGTCTTGTTTTTGTTGACTGTATGGAGCTTCTCCATCTTTGGCTGTAAAGAATATAATCAACCTGATTTCAGTATTGACCATCTGGTGATGTCCATGTGTAGAGTCTTCTCTTGTGTTGTTGGAAAAGGGTGTTTGCTATGACCAGTGTGTTCTCTTGGCAAAACTCTGTTAGCCTTTGCTCTGGTTCATTTTGTACTCCAAGGCCAAATTTGCCTGTTTCTCCAGGTATCTCTTGACTTCCTACTTTTGTATTCCAGTCCCCTATGATGAAATGGGCATCTTTTTGGGGTGTTAGTTCTAGAAGGTCCTGTAAATCTTCATAGCACCGTTCAACTTCAGCTTCTTCAGCATCACTGGTTGGGGCATAGACTTGGATTACTGTGATAATGAATGGCTTGCCTTGGGAATGGACAAAGGTCGTTCTGTCACTTTTGAGATTGCACCCAAGTACTGCATTTTGGACTCTGATATGATATGGACCTAACAGAAGCAGAAGATATTAAGAAGAGGTGGCAAGAATACACAGAAGAACTATACAAAAAAGATCTTTACGACCCACCCAGATAATCACAGTGGTGTGATCACTCACCTAGAGCCAGACATCTTGGAATGTGAATTCAAGTGGGCCTTAGGAAGCATCACTACAAACAAAGCTAGTGGAGGTGATGGAATTCCAGCTGAGCTATTTCAAATCCTAAAAGATGATGCTGTGAAAGTGCTGCACTCAATATGTCAGCAAATTTGGAAATCTCAGCAGTGTCCATAGGCCTGGAAAAGGTCAGTTTTCATTCCAATCCCAAAGAAGGGCAATGCCAAAGAATGTTCAAGCTACCACACAATTGCACACATCTCACACGCTAGCAGAGTAATGCTCAAAACTCTTCAAGCCAGGCTTCAACAGTACATAAACTGTGAACTTCCAGATGTCCAAGATGGATTTAGAAAAGGCAGAGGAACCAGAGATCAAATTGTTAACATTCATTGGATCATAGAAACAGCAAGAGAATACCAGAAAAACATCTACTTCTGCTTTATTGATTATGCCAAAGCCTTTGAGTGTGGAGATCACAACAAACTGTGGAAGATTCTTTAAGAGGTGGGAATACCAGGCCACCTTATCTGCCTCCTGAGAAATCTGAATGCAGGTCAAGAAACAACAGTTAGAACTGGACATGGAACAATGGACTGGTTCCAAATTGGGGAAAGAGTATGTCAAGGCTCTATATCTTCACCCTGCTTATTTAACTTATATGTAGAGTACATCATGCGAAATGCCAGGCTGGATGAAACACAAACTGGAATCAAAATTACTGGGAGAAATATCAATAACCTCAGATATGCAGATGACACAACTCTTATGGCAAAAAGCGAAGAAGAACTAAAGAGCCTCTTGATGAAAGTGAAAGAAGAGGGTGAAAAAGCTGGCTTAAAACTCAACATTCAAAAAACAAGATCATGGCATCCGGTCCCATCACTTCATGGCAAATAGATGGGGAAACAATGGAAACAGTGACAGACTTTATTTCTTTTTGGGCTCCAAAATCACTGCAGATGGTGACTGCAGCCATGAAATTAAAAACTGCTTGCTGCTTGGGAGAAAAGCTATGACCAACCTAGGCAGCATATTAAAAAGCAGAAATATTACTTTGCCAACAAAGTCCATCTAGACAAAGCTATGGTTTTCCAGTAGTCATGTATGGATATGACGTTGGACTATAAAGAAAGCTGAGGGCTGAAGAATTGATGCTTTTGAACTGTGGTGTTGGGGAAAACTCTTGAGAGTCCCTTGGACTGCAAGGAGATTGAACCAGTCCATCCTAAAGGAAATCAGTCCTGAATATTCATTGGAAGGACTGTTGTTGAAGCTGCAGCTCCAATACTTTGGCCACCTGATGCATAGAACTGACTCCCTGGAAAAGATTGTGATGCTGGGAAAGACTGAAGGCAGGTGGAGGAAACAACAGAGGATGAGATGGTTGGATGTCATTACTAACTCGATGGATATGAGTGAGCAAGCTCCAGGAGTTGGTGATGGACAGGGAAGCCTGGTGTGCTGCAGTCTGTGGGGTCACAAAGTCGGACATGACTGAGCGACTGAAATGTACTAAATCCATACTTTGGGCTTCCCTGGTGGTTCAGATGGTAAAGAATCTGCCTGCAGTGCAGGAGACCTGGGTTTGATTCCTGGGTCAGGAAGATTCCCTGAAGAAGGGAATGGCAACCCACTCTAGTATTCTTGCCTGGAGAATTCCAGGGACAGAGGAGCCTGGTAGGCTACAGTCCACGGGGTTGCCAAGAATCAGACATGACTGAGTGACTAACGCTTTCACTTTATTTTTTCAATCCATACTTCACATAGCAACAAGAGCATCTTCTTAATGGAAATCAGATCTTGTCAATTCTCTAATTATGTCAAAAAAGAGAAAGGAAGGAATGAAGGAAGGGATGAAGAGGCAGAGAGAGTGGGTGAAAGAAGGGAAGAAAGAAGCCCCTGAACTTATTGCCAAGCCCTAGAAGCCTGACTTTGCTTAAGCTGTTCCTTTTAGCCACAATGCTCTTCCCTCCATTTCATGTACAACCAGCTCTTTCTCATATTTTCAGACTCCATTGAAATATTACCATCTCAAAGAAGTTTATCAGCTATCTTATTTGAAGTGGTCCCCTCACTATGTCGTTATCTATTTTACCCCTGTATGGTTTCCTTTGGAATGCCAACAGTATTTGTCAATATATTGTATATTTCTTTATTTGTATTTTTTTATGTTTCCCCAATAAGTTGTAAACTCTACAGTAAAGGGCCATGCCTGTCTAACTGATCATTCTAGCCCTCGTGCCTGGCACTGTGCAGACACATACTGCTGCTGCTGCTGCTGCTAAGTCGCTTCAGTCGTGTCCGACTCTGTGCGACCCCATAGACGGCAGCCCACCGGGCTCCCCCGTCCCTGAGATTCTCCAGGCAAGAATACTGGAGTGGGTTGCCATTTCCTTCTCCAATGCACGAAAGTGAAAAGTGAAAGTGAAGTCGCTCAGTCGTGTCTGACTCCTAGCGACCCCATAGACTGCAGCCTACTAGGCTCCTCCATCCATGGGATTTTCCAGGCAAGAGTACTGGAGTGGGTTGCCATTGCCTTCTCAGAGACACATACTAGGTGCTCAATAAAGTTTTGAGTGACAGATTCTGACTGTCTATAAATGGAATGAATGAATGATTGAATGCCCCCCCCACCATGACGCTTCATGTTCATTGTCAGACACTTCATATTAATCGTCTTTGTTTGAGAAGAACCACACACCCACATATGGGCATTCGTCAGATTCCCCTGCTGTTTGCTGTTATCTCATCATCACTATTTTGATGTCCATGTTGAAATACTATACTATTTTGAGTATTATGTGCTTAATATTTTCTCCTCTTGAGATTCTGAACATCCCAAGGGTCAAAGCTATATTGGTTTCTCTGCTTGTATCCACAAAGCTAGTACAAAGTCTCACAAATTACGGGTTCTCAATAAAAATGCATTGAATGAATGGAGGGAGTTCTGGCAGTCTACCTGATTCCTGCCAGAGTTTCCCCCGGATACAGTGGTCAGAACAGTATGGAATAATTCAGGATTTAGCAATCAGAGAGCAAGTCTCCTCAAACTATGGACTCAAACTTGGGCAGTAATTGCCAGCCAGACTGCGTGCATTGGAACTGGCTCTGCCACTAGCTGGCCATGCCGTCTCAGACATGGGCAACGTGTTTGTCTCTGTGGGTGATGACATCTACAAGATGAGAACAAGGGTGATATCTTCCTCATTTCATTGTTATGAAGAGGGGAGAAGGACAGAGGGAAGGAAGGAAGGAAAAGAGGATGGAAGGGAGGAAGCAAGGGAAGAAGGAAGGGAGGGATAAAATTTGATTAAAACAGAAAAGCATTGGCAGTTGTAACATTCTACTTGCTATTCCTTTAATTCTGTATATAAATTACAGATATAAAAATCACTCCATTTAAATTTTGAATTCATTTCAATGATGTTATGAATGGCTGTTTTAGGGTTCAAGGCTTGTGGTTTTAAGTAAAGTGATTCCCATTCAAAATTAAATTTTTGTCTTGCATTATCTGCTATGAGTAATTGATAGCTGCTAGTAAGTTGAAGCAACTTGAAAAAAAAATCTTAGCTTAATGAGTGGACATTTCTCTTATCCTCTTGCCAAAATTAACATGAAGTTAGTTAGAAATTCCTTCTCTGGTTTAACTATTGACTTTTAATATGGATTATTCCTATTCCCCCTTTAATAAGTGGAATATTTAGTCTTTGTTGAAAGGCATGGACTCACTGAGTAAATGGTAACACTGGCTGAAGTCAAGAGAAGAGAGGGGGTGAGGGCTGAAGACTTGAAGAAGACATATCCTATCTAAATACATTCAAAAGGAATAAAACAAAACAACAGAACCCTAAACACACAAAACAAAGCAGAACGTGCCATCAAAATCCAGTGTGACCCAAGTGTCCACTGATGGATGAATGAATAAACAAAATATATTAGTGACACAAAATGGAATACTATTCAGCCTAAAAAGGGACGACATTTCTGACACATGCTATGATATTGATGAACCTTGAGGATATCATGGTAAGTGAAAGGAGCTGGTTACAGGAGACAATACTGTATGATTCTACTTATATGAGGCACCTAGATGAATCAAACTCATAGAGACAGAAGGTAGAGTGAGGGTTGCTGGGGAATTGGGGAAGGAGGCATAAGAAGTTGTTTAATGGGTACAAAGTTTCAGTTTTGCAAGATGAAAGAGTTCTGGATATGGATGGTGGTGATGATTATACAACAATCATCACATTCAACATCAACACACCACACAAGTACATTCATGGATGGTGAATGTACTTAATGGCCCTGAACTCTGCACTTCAAAATGGCTATAGTCGTAAATCTTAGGTGTATTTCGCCACAGTTAAGCTCACTTAATGAATCAACTGGGTAATGACCTAACTAAAAAACCCATGAGTGTGTCTATATGGGCCACTTGGGGCCTGAATTCTTGTGGTATAATTCTCTCCTGTGTCTGTACACATTGAATTTCTGAGAGAGCTCACCCATTCTTTCATGCTTCCAGTTGACTGAGCATCTGTGAAGAAGTGAGTACTGATTTAAGTGATGGGAAACAGTGAATGAAAGAGACAAGGCTTCTGTTTTCACAGAGCATACATTCTACTTAGGGATAGAGGTGGGAAAGATCTTGATGCTGGGGAAGATTGAAAGCAAAAGGAGAAGAGGGTAGCAGAGGATGAGATGGTTGGATGGCATCACCGACTCAATGGACATGAATTTGAGCAAACTCTGGGAGATAGTGAAGGACCGGGAGGCCTGGCGTGCTGCAGTCCATGGGGTCACAGAGTCAGACACAACTTAGCGACTGAACAACAACAATAAGAGATAACAAACAAGTACATTAAACAAGAAAATAGTGGGTAGTGCCACTATGCTGGGAAAATTCAATATTTTCTACAGTGTGACCCATTTCATTTATTTTTACCGTGACTGATAAAGATATCCTTTCTCTTTCACACATGTACATGAATATACACACACCCTCATTACCAATGGACTTCCAGCTTGACTGTGCACAAGATAACCAAAGTTTTACTATAAAGGATATGAATTGTGACAATGCTGACACTTTGTAACACATGTCTTGTTGTTTGGGTTACAGAAAATAAGATGCATGAATAAGAAATTAAAGTCTGTAATAATATAACTAAATCACATTTCTGAGATGTTCTTTGTTTTGTAAATTAAAATACACCAACAGCTCAATCTTTCTGTCTTTATTAAACATTTTGGGGGAATGCCTCATGGACATAAATATTCAAATTGAGTTTTTCACTCTGAGGTAATTGTGACATTTCCATATTGGGTTCCTTGGTGTTTTTTTTTTTTTTTTCTTGGTGTTTTATCTAAGAAAAATTAACCACATGCAACCAAAATATGATCACTTCTATTTGTCATACAGATTCTTCCAGTTCTATGACCTGACAAATAGATGATTTTACCAAGCTCTCCCAAATGAAAATATTGCAAAGCGTTTCATGTTAATGGCTTAAAAAATTAATAAAAAAATGTTTATAGGGAGATAAAGCTACCATTAGCTCAAATAGTCCAGTTGGTACCTCTGTGGCTCTGTGTCCATTTTCTGTCATTCTGGGATGTTCTGAGTGTGAAGCACTTTTATTTAAGAGGAAGGTTATGCTAGCTAGCTGCTTAGACTGATTTCAATTGGGTATGTGAGCAGCATTAAGAAAGGAGTCATGCCAGCTGGATGCATATGGATGCAGCAAGGAAACCTGCCCTAGTCCAATCTCGCTTGCAATGCAGATGAATTCCTGGGGGACAGAGACTTCCATTTCACTCTCAGCTCTGGCCTTTACCACTTGCAGGTGATATGGAGGGAAGGAGCCATATATCCTTGACAAGGGTGGACTAAAAGACCATGAGGCGTGTGTTCTAGTGAAAAAGCAGGAGATCCAGCAGGAGCAAGTGTGTGTTTATGTCCTGGCTTATTGTCTACTAGACACGTAGGAGCAAAACCTCACCTCCAAGGAGTGTGAAACTGCCCCCCTTCCAAACTGTGCTGGGGTGAGGGTGTGACTGATGTGTAAGAAAGCATCCCGTAAATACCTGTTCAATCTCATCCCATGATTACGTGCTATAATTTCACTCTGTCAACTGGCTTTCAGGTTAAATAGCCTCCTCAAAATGCTTCCCTTCTCCCCACCCCATTTTTGCTGGAAAACTCACCCAGATCTCAGCCATTCCTGGCTGCATATTTGGAATGAGTGGGGATTCTACCTGGGGACCCTGAATACATAAGCATCTACAGAGCCCAAGTCAGAGACACCATCCAAAGATGGCAGATGAGTTTGGTCCTCTGCATCTCTGGTCATGAAAAAAAAACAAAAACAAATTGGGCACCTGCAACATGTTACACATCTATACTTTCATATATTAAATTATATTTTCAGAGATTCTCTCTAAAATTTGGTCAGGTCAAATTTTCCCTTGCTGGCAGCAATTTTCAAGGCAAGTCTAATGGCAGCTTTTGACCTGAAGTTGTAAGTCCAGCCTTACTGAAAGTTTCATTGTACAACGTTAGATCATAGTATCCTGAATTTTGTTATTTGATAAATATATTGTCTCTCTGTCTCTCTCTCTATACACACATATGTATGTATATATGTGTATACAAGTTTATTTATATACACACATATATATACACATATATAAATATATATACATACACAAAAGGATACTATTAATTTTACCTGCAGTGACTAAATTGTTAGGTCGTATAGGTTTATATTCTCTTGGGCTTAATGTTGCATTAATGCATCTTTGTTTGCCTGAATGAGTTATTCACAGCCTTGGCTTGAATCTGTTCGTTAAGATTTCATGAAGTCAGCTCTTGATGAATTCACAGGCCAGAACTGCAACTTTCTCACTGTTTTTGCCGTGTTTAAAAGCGCAGCCCCAGCTTTTCGTACGGTGGATGGTAGAGATAAATTCTTCCATGCCAACTCGTCACCTCGGGATGACAGAGCTCCTGCTGAATTTATACAAGTCCTTTATTATGAGAAGCGATTTGAGGGAAACAAATGGCTTATTTATTGTGTAGCAGACTAAGAAGTGACTCCTTCAAAATGGTAAACATTACAGTACATCATATCTGGAGAGATGCTGTTGCCGAGTGTGTGTCTGAGATTTCTGCAGAGGATATGAAATTTGCACATCCAGAGCACAGATCTCTTTGGACGGGACCATCCCCAGGGGTTTATGGAAGACTTGCACAGCACTGGTCTTGATCCAGCTGAGAAGTTATTTTCAGGCATTTCCTCATCACCGGTTTTAAAACCACAGAAACTCCATCTGGGGGATCATGGAGGTAGTGTTTTGTCTTCAGTTTTCAGCTTTTTGAGCTCAGGGAAAGCACATGATTTGAGAGCAGGACAGAGTGGTGTTGTCATCACCGTGGTTTCCACAAAGGAATGAATGGGAGATGGGAAATACCATCCTGGGTGGCTCAGACAGTAAAGAGTCTGCCTGCTGTACGGGCGAGCCGGGTTTGATCCCTGGGTGGGAAAGATCCCCTCCAGAAGGAAATGGCAACCCACTCCAGTATTCTTTCCTGGAAAATCCCATGCACGGTGGAGCCTGGCAGGCTACAGTCCCCAGGGTCACAAGGAGTTGGACATGACTGAGCGACTTCACTTCAAGTAAGATTAAGAAAACTGAACCCCTGAAGACTTCCCACCCTGCCTTTGAAGATGGTCCTCAGCTTTTGGCGTGAGATTTGTGGTGGTGAGTGCTCCTTTCTGAGAACTGGGGAGGGAAGGTAACGGCCCATGTGCTCGGGCTTTTGGTAGGCATTTGTATATGACCAATGGTGGCTCAGTTGGTAAAGAATCTGATTGCAATGCAGGAGACCCAGGTTCAATCCCTGAGTGGGGAAGATCCCCTGGAGGAGGAAATGGCAACCCACTCCAGTATTCTTGCCTGGAGAAGTCCATGGACAGAGACCCTGGTGGGCTACAGTCCATGGGATCGCAAAGAGTCGGACTTGACTTTGCGACTAAACCACCTCCAATGAAGTTAATGATAAGCAGTAAATAGTGAAGTTCAGACACTATAATACTTTTAAAGCTGTAACCATGTAAACCTTTGTAAGAGTTTTATTGTCACTTCTTTACTTTTGGGAACACAGGCTTGGTGGGTGGAAAGTGTGGGCTCTGAACTTGGGTTTTTCTAACTGCAGATTCTACAGCTTTTCCAATGCACATTACACCATCACAGTATTTAGGATACTGGGTACGCACTATTACAAAGAGCCATAAGAAGGAAGTTCATGTCTCTTTTATAGAAAAAAAAAAATCAAAACAGGCCACAAGTCATCTAGGGACCCAGGCTAGCCAGGTGGCTTTGCCTTGCTCCAGCCAGCAGGAAGGAGCAAGTGCAAAACAAGTCTGCCCAAGAAGAAGACCGAGGATTTGCACATGTGGTTTTCACTGGAATCCCGCCAGCCTGAAAATCTGTAGTACCAGTGCAAGCAGGGTAGTTAGTCTATGGCTGAGTGGCTAAGTGCCAAGGTGAAACCAAGGGGAATCTACAATGAAAGGGAAAATGGATATTGGAAAACAAGTGACTCTGCCTCAACCAAGGTACCTCCATAGTGCCTCTACCCTCCACACTCACAGGAGAATCAGGTTAGGAATAGTTGGAGCTTCCAGAAGAAAGATGGTGAAGATAACGTAGTAGTAGTGTTAGTTGCTCAGTCGTGTCTGACTCCTTGCAGCCCCATGGACTGCAGCCCGCCAGGTTTCTCTGCATTGGCTCAAGGTAGTTCCTAAAATCCTGGATTTTAAGGTTTTGCTTTTTATATTTGTCAGGATTTGAATGGAATCACCAACAAATTCCCTTTTCAGCTAAGATAATTTTCTCTTTCACATTACTTACCTGCTCTTCATAGTAAAACAGAAATTGCTCAGTTTCAAGTTTGCTGAGAGTTTTTTTTTTAATGAGTAGATATTAAATTTTATCAAGTTCTTTTGCTCCTCTATTGAAATGAACATATATTTATTCTCTTGTTAATATGGTGAATAAAGTTGATTTTTTTCCTAATGTTAGTCCAACTCTGGATTCTTCAAATAAACCCCAATTAGTTATGACGTATTAATTTTTCATTAATTGCTTAATCCAATTTCCTAGAAATTTGTTAAATATTTTTGCCTCTGTCTTTAGAATTTGGTCTATAGTTTTCTTTTCTTGTAGTACCTTTCTCTACTTCTGATACCAAGACTCTGCTGGTTTCATAAAAAGGGCTAGAAGGGACTTCTACCTTTTCTATTTTCCAGATGTGTGGAATTGCTATTTTGCTTTTTAAAATGTTTGGTAGAATTCACCAATGAAGTCATCCAGACCTGGAGTATTCTTTATGGAAATTTTAACCACAAATTCGTTTCTTCAATAGGCAAAGGGTTATTCGGCTTATATATTTCTCTTTTAATAAACAAGCTTTCATGCTTTGTGTCTTTTAGGAATTTGTTTGTTTCATCCAAGTTGTAAAATTTATTGATGCTAAATTTTTCATGATCACTTACCTAAAGCCAGACATCCTGGAGTGTCAAGTTGAGTGGGCCTTAGGAAACATCACTACGAACAAAGCTAGTGGAGGTGATGGAATTCCAGTTGAGCTATTTCAAATCCTAAAAGATAATGCTGTGAAAATGCTGTACACAATATGCCAGCAAATTTGGAAAACTCAACAGTGGCCACAGGACTGGAAAACGTCAGTTTTCATTCCAATCCCTAAGAAAGGCAATGCCAAAGAATATTCAAACTACCATACAATTGTACTTATCTCACACGCTAGTAAATTAATGCTCAAAACTTTCCAAGCTAGGCTTCATTAGTACGTGAACCGTGAATTTCCAGATGTTAGCTGGTTTTAGAGAAGGCAGAGGAACCAGATTTCAAATTACCAACATCCGTTTGATCATCAAAAAAGCAAGAGAGTTCCAGAAAAACATCTATTTCTGCTTTATTGACTATGCCAAAGCCTTTGACTGTGTGGATCACAACAAACTGTGGAAAATTCTTCAAGAGATGGGAATATCAGACCACATGACCTGCCTCTTGAGAAATCTGTATGCAAGTCAGGAAGCAACAGTTAGAACTGGACATGGAACAACAGACTGGTTCCAAATTAGGAAAGGAGTATGTCAAGGCTGTATATTGTCACCTTGCTTATTTAACTTATATGCAGAGTACATCATGAGAAATGCTGGGTTGGATGAAGCACAAGCTAGAATCAAGATTGCCAGGAGAAATATCAATAACCTCAGATATGCAGATGACACCACCCTTATGGCAGAACGTGAAGAAGAACTAAAGAGCCTCTTGATGAAAGTGAAAGAGGAGAGTGAAAAAGTTGACTTAAAATTCAACCTTCAGAAAACTAAGATCAGGGCATCTGGCCCCATCACTTCATGGCAAATAGATGGGGAAACAGTGGCAGACATTATTTTTTTAGCTCCAAAATCACTGCAGATTGTGACTTCAGCCATGAAATTAAAAGACACTTGCTCCTTAGAAGAAAAGTTGTAACCAACCTAGACAGCATATTAAAAAACAGAGACATTACTTTGCCAACAAAGGTCCTTCTAGTCAAAGCTATGGTTTTTCCAGTAGTCATGAATGGATGTGAGAGCTGGACTATAAAGAAAGCTGAGCACCGAAGAGTTGATGCTTTTCTGTGGTGTTGGAGAAGACTCTGGAGAGTCCCTGGACTGCAAGGAGATCCAACCAGTCAATCCCAAAGGAAATCAGCCCTGAATATTCATTGGAAGGACTGATGCTGAAGCTGAAACTCCAATACTTTGGTCACCAGATATGAAGAACTGACTTATTTGAAAAGACCCTGATGCTGGGAAAGATTGAAGGTGGGAGGAGAAGGGGAGGACAGAGGATGAGATGGTTACTTTGGTCACCAGATATGAAGAACTGACTTATTTGAAAAGACCCTGATGCTGGGAAAGATTGAAGGTGGGAGGAGAAGGGGAGGACAGAGGATGAGATGGTTGGATGGTATCACTGACTCAACAGACATGAGTTTGAGGAAACTCCAGGAGTTGGTGATCGACAAGTAGGCCTGGTGTGCTGCAGTTCATGGGTTCCCAAAGAGTTGCACCCAACTGAGAGACTGAAGTTAACTGAAATTTTTCATGATATTTCCATATAATGTTTTCAGAGCATGTAGAAACTGTAGCAGTATTCTTTCTTTAATTTTATAGTAATAATTTTTGTCATTCTTAATCACTTGTTGGAAGTTTATCAATTTTATTGATCTTTCAAAAAATACCAGTTTCTTATTTTATGCATGTTTTTCCCCTGTAGTTTTCCTGTTTTCTATCTTATTACCTTCCATTTTAATCTTTTTTTATTTCTTTTCTTCTGCTCTTTGGGGTTTTATTTACTCCCTCCCCTTTCCCAACTTTCACATATAAGCTTAAATAACAGATTTCACAGATTCTTAAGTTTCTAATAGGAAATTTTAATAAAATGAAATTTCCCTCTAAGTGCTTTACCCATTTCCCATAGATTTTGGTATGTTGTGCTTTCATTTTCATTTAGTTAAAAATAGTTCTCTAATTTTTTTAAGGGATTTTAAAAAAACATATATTTGGTACTTGTTCAGAAATATGTTTTTTACTGCTTTCTAGCTTACTTTCAATATGGTTATATTTTATCTCTTTATGCTTCACTGTGCTTTGTTTTACGGTTCAGACCATGGTTTATTCTGGTGAATGTTTCATTTGCAGTTGAAAAGAATGTGTTTTCTGCTCTTGGGTGGAATTTTGTACAAATGTCAACTAGCAAACTTTTAAAAAGTCTTTCAGGTAAAAAAAAAATTCAAGTATAAAATAATTTCAAACACTTTATATCTTTATTAGTTTTTTAATCATTCTATCAATTACTAAGCGAGTTAGACACTGCAGTAAAAAAAGATCAGAGACTTTGAAGCCATAGCAACAGAAACTATTAAAAATGAATATACAGAGAAAAAATTCCCCAAAAGTGGAAGAAATGTAGGGGCAAAGAAAAAGCATTTGAAATCACAATGCCTGAAATATTTTCCAATTGATGAAAACTAAAACAACACATATCCAAGATGCTCATTGGATCCTAAGCAGAAGAACCACAAGAGAAAAAACACAAAAAGACACATTATAATCATATTTTCTGGAGAAAATGTGATAAAGAACCAATTTTAAAAGCAGCCAGAGATAAAAGACACAATTTGAACAGAGAAACAAAAGGATGGTAGCATATTTATCATTTGAAGTCATGAAGGCCGTTAGAAATGGAATGGCATATTTGAAGTGTTGGGGATGAAATGTCAATACAAAATTTTATATCCAGAAAAAGTATCTTTTAAATATGCAGACAAAATAAAAATTTTAGGATCAACGAGAGCTAAGAGAATTCATTACTGAAGACATATGCTAAAAGAAGTGTTAAAAGAACTTATATAACAAAAGGGAAATTTTGCCAGATGGATATGTGGACCTGAAATAAGAATGTCTAGAGCTCCAAACAGTAAACTGTGTGTAAATATGAAAGGCATTTCTTTCTTTATTTTTAAATTTCTTTAAAATATGATTGTTAAAAGAAAAAACAATAGCCTTATATTTATTGTGGGATTTATAAACTATTCAGAAGTGAAGTATATGATGACAATATACAAAGATGGGATAAAAGTATACTGTTGTAAGATTCTTACATTATATGTGAAAGATGGTAATATAATTTGAAGGCAAACTGTAATAAGCTAAAGATGTTTGCTGTAAATGGATACTAAGTGGTCTTTAGTTCCCATATTTTACATTATTTCTAGAATTTCAGCATTTTTTTTTTGTATTTTTCAAGTATAGCAGCCATTTTTATCCTCCCATCCATGTTTTCTTTTCCTTCTTTGAATATATTTTACAATTTGTGAACAGGGTGGTACTGAGACCAAGACTCAAGTTTGCCCTTAACAGAGCTCCTTAGTTTTCTCTCTGTGAAACTGCCTGCTTTCTGGTACTTCATCCCACAGTTCTAGCTGCTGTGGCTGCCTGGACTCCATCTTTACCTTTTCCACACCACCATACTGGTCATAGAGCAGAGTTCTGTTTGGGCTGGTCCTCCCCGTAATTCGACCTGAATCTGCCTCTGGTCAGTTGGCTAGAGTGGCCATAAGATTCACCTTGTTCTCCTTCACTCTGGGGTCACGGTCCAGCGCTGGTTATTGTCCATTGTCTGAAGGCCGCTGTTTCCTATATTTTGTCTATTAGTATAGTTGTTTATGACAAGCGGCATATGATCTTCCATAGGACACGGATTCCCCCAAAGACTCTGTGTCCCCTCCCATGCTGGAGTGTGTTAGTTGTCGTCTCCTTGTGCTCTCAAAGCTCTGTGTTGACACTCTGCAATTGCACACTGTGGTTTAACTTCTAAGTCATGAACCCACCTCTCCTTCTGGTCTCTAAATAGCTTGGAAACAATGGTTATCTTACTCATCTTTGTGTTTTAACATCCTGCATAATATCTACACAGAAGTGATTCTCAAACAATATTTATTCAAACTTTCTATTCTTGCGATTCACTTCCCCTGGTTTTTGAAAGATATTAAGTAGCAAAAACCACACATATATCAGGGAAGGCAGAAATAGGGCATGTCTTGCCCTTTCCCCTATCAGAGCCCCATGCAGGTATCATCAGGGTGCTGCTTTTCATCTGAGCCCAAATGTGGCTCTGGATTCCCTCCTAATATGATTTCAGGTATCTCTTACCAATAAACATACGTTCACTCTGATGCCAAAGCTTATTTGTCATTCATGTATTGGTATTATGTTTTATTTTATTCATTGAGTGAACATTTATATGGTACTTATGTGCTAGCATCATTCTAAGCACTTTAAAATACTAACTATTTCATTCTATTACATTTGTATGATATTGGAACTTGTATTATCTCCATTTTACAGAATAGGAAAATGAGGCACAGAAAGGTTAGGCAACTTATGCAAGGTTGTATGGTTAGAAGTAGTTGTATGGTTAGTAAGTAGTGTGTACAGATTCCTCTCCAGGGAATCTGGCTTGATGTCTGTGCTTTTCACTGTGGCATTATGCTGCCCCCTCCATGACCTCAACCAGCCAACATGTGTCTCTTTAGGAAGACTCTAAGAAGGTAGTTACCTCTTTTCTGACAAGCTGTAGTAGGAGAGAGGCTGAAACAGATGGGGCATGGAGTTAAAGGTACCTTGGGCCTCTTAGAACACAAGGGAGCAGTACCACTGTTCCTCTTGATTTATTCATTTAACAAACACCTATTCTGCCCTTTCTATGTTCCAGGCACTGCTGGAAAGGAAAGCGAACATGAAGCCAAGTGAAGCACAAAATAGTTACAGATGCCAGGGTGTCACCTCAGACACATAAACAATCAAGTTTTATGAGATCTCAACTTAATTCCAGGAACTTCCAGCTAGAACAACAGATATGGCTTATGCCCTGCACAGGATTTTTTGGAAACTGGAATTGCAAACGTGCAGAACCATAGCCAGGAGGGATTGGGAAACGCAGGAGATGACCTCCACCTTCATTTTCTAATACCCACTGACTGTTAGCCCTGCACCCTTGTTCAAAGTGCCCCCCAACCCTTGTGCAGCTGTTTTCTAGGGTCCCCCACAGACTAGAGCAGAGAAGCAGCCAGAGACCAGAGCAGTAAAGGAGTCCAATACTGGATATAGCATTTTTGTCAGAAAAGACAGGTAATTTATGAAACGTATGTAATAGAGTGAGCAAACATTCTCTTATTCTCTTTTGTTTGTTTTCTTGTGTTTGTTTGCTTTAAAAGCTAATTGCCCTAAAGGAATGAAGTACAATGATTCTGAAGGAATTTTATTCCTCCATTTAGGAGGATATCTTGGTTTTATCATGGGAGACTAGAACTCAGGGCAAAAAGAGGTAGGGAATGTCTTGCACTAGCGTTTTGAGACAGAGAAGGCAATGGCACCCCACTCCAGTACTCTTGCCTGGAAAATTCCATGGACGGAGGAGCCTGGTGGGCTGCAGTCCATGGGGTCTCGAAGAGTCGGACACGACTGAGCGACTTCACTTTCACTTTTCACTTTCATGCACTGGAGAAGGAAATGGCAACCCACTCCAGTATTTTCGCCTGGAGAATCCCAGGGACGGTGGAACCTGGTGGGCTGCCATCTATGGGGTCGCGCAGAGTTGGACACGACTGAAGCGACTTAGCAGCAGCAGCAGCAGTGTTTTGAGAATTGGCTAATCAACTTGACCTTTGCCCACAAGCCCCCTGGGTAATCCATAGAATTCAGCAAAAATGCTGAATACATGTTTAATTATTAACATGGTAATTACCCAGGCTGACTGTGTGTGTGCCATATGTCTTTGTCATCGCCCAAGGTCATCCAGGGAGCTTACTAGTGGCTCAGTGGCAAAGAATCAGCCTGCCAGTGCAGAAGACACAAGAGAGGCAGATTTGATCCTGGGTCAGGAAGATCCCCTGGAGTAGGAAATGGCAACCAACTCCAGTATTCTTGCCTGGAAAATTCCATGGACAGAGGAGCCTTGCAGACTACAGTCCATGGGGTCGCAAAGAGTCAGGACACAACACAGGACATGACTGAGTATGCAGGCCCACTAGATCATCCATCCTATGCTCTGGTGAGGGGGGTAGAAAAAACCGTTTCATTCAGATACTTTGGAAAGATCTCATCTACAGGGATTCCACCTCTCACTTCAAAGCCTACTAGACACTATGTTTCTCAGTGGCCCTGAAGCAAAACATTGTCAGAACATACATTTTCAATGGGTTGCTAGACTTCTCCGTGTTTTCCTGTGATACAGAGAGCTGCCCATGAGTGCACATGCCTTCTGGAGTCCAGGAGTCTCCAATGAAAAAATGTGAGACCCTTCCTTCCTTTCCCATGGGAAGTGAATTATGGAATGCAATGGAAGTAGAGGGAACATCCATCAACCCCATTAGGTATCAAATACTGGCTTTGAGTCTGGAAAGGAACTCTAGATTTCATGCTTCTAGATTCCTGGGCAATTGGTTGGATTTTGAGTAAGCTATACCTTACCCACAGTTCAAAAGCATCAATTGTTTGTTTTTTTTTTAACTGTGGTGGTGGAGAAGACTCTTGAGAGTCCCTTGGACTGCAAGGAGATCAAACCAGTCCATCTAAAAGGAATCAATCCTGAATATACATTGGAAGGACTGATGCTGAAGCTGAAGCTCCAATACTTTGGCCACCTGATGCAAAGAACTGACTCATTAGAAAAGACCCTGATGCTGGAAAAAATGGAAAGCAGGAGGAGAAGGGGACAACAGAGGATGAGATGGTTGGATGGCATCACCGACTCAATGGACATGAGTTTGCGTAGGCTCTGTGAGCCGGTGATGGACAGGGAAGCCTGGCATGCTGCAGTCCTTGGGGTTGCAAAGAGTTGGATACAACTGAGTGACTGAACAACAAATGCCTTACCCAGCTCTATCTTTTCAAACAACAAATGAAAAGTTAGGAGTGAATATATATTTATATATGTGTATAGATAGGGTTATTGTGATCTAAGTAAAACAAAACTAGGTTTTAGATTTTTTTGTGTGCTTAGTCATTCAGTTATGTCTGACTTTTTGTGACCCCATGGACTGTACCCCACCAGGCTCTTCTGTTCATAGCGATTCTTCAGGCAAGAATACTGGAGCGGGTTGCCATTTCCTCCTCCAGGGGATCTTCCCAGCCCAGGGATTGACTCCAGGTCTCCCACATTGCAACCAGATTCTGTACTGTCTGAGCCACCAGGGAAGCCCAAGAATACTGGAGTGGGTAGCCTATCCCTTCTCCAGGGGATCTTCTTGACCTAGGGATGGAACCAGGGTATCCTGCATTGCAGGCAGATTCTTTACCAGCTGAGCTACCAGGGAAACCCTTTAGGTTTTTTTAGGGCAAAACATACATAGGGTAAGACAAAACAAAAATAAGGACAAAATGATGTGGAAATTAGGTTACCCACTAGAAACCAATCCCTGATATTAGTTCTCTGGGTCAGGGAAAATTGTTGCCGACTATTAGTTTTGTATAATTGGTAATTTTTGCTCATACAAGCATACAGGCATATATGAAATGTAATCCATATATTAGCATGTTTTTATTTTCTACAAATATATATGGACCTTGTTGGGGGAGGTGGTGGTAGGGGTTCTTAGATAGAACTGCTGGTCAAGGAGTTGTCCTACTTGAAAACCTATTACATAGTTCGAATTTCATAATTTGGCCCGGAGGATAGTATGGGGGATCTTCCCGGGTGGCTCAATGGTAAAGAATCGCCTGCCAGTGCTGGAGATGCAAGAGACTCAGATTAGATCCCTGGCCCCGGAAGATCCCCTAGAGGAAGAAATGGCCATCTGCTCCAGTATTCTTGCCTGGAGAAATCCATGGACAGAGGAGCCTGGGGGGCTATAGTCCATGGGGTTACAAAAGGTGGAACATGACTAAGCATGCATACTCCACCACAGAAAGACTTGAAATAAGCATTTTGTGATTCTTATAGGCATCATGCAGAAAATTTTATGCGCATAGGGTCCACTACATAATTTGTGGGGCCTAGTGTAAAGTAAAACATACAGGTCCCCTTGTTCAAAAATTAAGAATTTCAAGAGAAAACAGCAGAGTATTACATCAAGCCAGGGGTCTGCTAACACAGTTTGTTGTGTTGGCTGCCTATGAAGTGGGCCCTGTGTATACATTTTCAAATTTATCCGTAAAAGAACCTCAGGATGGATATATCATTGCCTTCATTTTGCAGATGAAAAATCGAGATTTAGAAGTTTCACTCCTCAATGTCCTTTCCAGTGCATTTACCTGTAAGGGTATCATGGTTTGAAAACAACATCCATACCAAAATAATATTAGCTCCCCGAAGAAGGGAAATAGTTGACCCTATATTGGTCGTCTGGACAATGTGAATTTTATATGTTAGAGCTGCTCCAACTTCCAGCTACCAGATGTCTGTAAAAATTCATAGCAGGCTATTAAATTTAGCAGATCCTGTCTTAATTAGATTAGCTTTTGCACAGCACGACAGCGGAGTGTCTCTCTGATGGAGGTTTATAAAGATTTCTGGTGGGAATTCTTTATGGAAGATGGAGTCTTTTATCCACAGAGACTGACAAATAGAAGGAAAAAAAAAAGCCCACCTCATAATAGTATAAGAATGTGGTCATGGTGTGTCGAAGCAGAAACATAGGTCTTTATTTCATTGATGTTTCCTTTTTATTTGGCCGAAAAACGAGGATGGCTGGGGATAAAGATGGAGGAGAGATGTTCAAAACAACCAACTAAGAGAATAGCATAAGGGGGGGTGTGAAAAACTGCAAGCAAATCCTTGTCAAATCCTCCAATAAATCTAGCACCAAAAGAGTCCTCGGCACTCTCTTGCCTGTCAGTATGTGAGTTATTACTTTTTTCTCCCAGCCAGGAAAGCAAACTGCACAGTTTGTCTTGAACCGGTCTTTCGTGATTACACTCAACATTTATTCTCTCTTCCCACTTAAGTTCCCTCAAAAAAGCTCACAGACATGAAACCAACAGCCCAAAGCCTGCTCTTTGCCTGGGCCCCTCGGTTCTGCTCCGGACAGAGGCCCTAACGGGCGCTGTTGTGTGGAAACATGACTTGTTTATCGATATGGGAACAGAAGTGGTGATGGTTTCGAGAGCTGGGCCACGCGTCTGGCACCTGGTGTGTAGGTCGCTCTAGAAGGAAGGCAGATGCGAGTCGTTTTACTTGTCCTCTGATTCACCAGGTGAAAGGTCACGATGATGCAAAGACGTTGGTCCCTCAGCTTCGGGGTCTGTGGAGGGAGACGGAGCACAGAGGCAAAGAGGGCAAATATTGTTTACGCCTCACAAGCTCCCTGTTCTTGGGCAGGGGGCGAGCTGGGTGTTTCCAACTCAAACCTGTGAAAGCAGGACAGGAGTGCTGGTGGCTGGTAGACAGACTGGCCCATCACTTGCTCGGAGGCAGGATGATCAGATTTACATCTTACGCAGGCAGGGTTACTAGGCAACTGATTAAATTAACGTGCTGGTCCTACAAGCAAGCTCGCGATTAATTAACTTAACCATTTTCATTTCAGCTGTTTTCTTCCCTTCTCTGCCTCAACTTGCTTTGAGATACTGAAATGTGAGAGGCATAGGGGAGGCTGAAGATCCATGTTGCTTCCAAGGGAAATTCGAATTCCTCTTAGTGTTTCCCACACATGGACTGGGAGAACCTGATCAGCAGGTAATTAGCCTTTTAAGCAAATAAGAAATCACACGTGAAAAGGTCTAGAAGAAAGCTGGGCATGTATTTATTCACAATCTGTCATTCTCCCTAATCATGCTAGTCACTGGGATGAACAAGATGCAAAATTCACACTGCAGGAAATCATTTCAATAGACTGATTGTTTCCATGTAATCTAATAGGGAAGAACCAATCTGACTTCATATTGAATCTTCCTTTTACTTTAACCTTTGTATGCTATTGCTTTTGCTACAAGAATGTTGCCCGTAGCCTGAAACATATAAGATAGCCCATTCACAAGGCTCTGATCTTTAAAGGTGTAACATTTCCTCATTCATGAGAGTGGATGCATGCCCAGTCCTGTCTGACTCTTAGAGACCTCATGGACTGTAGCCTGCCAAGCTCCTCTGTCCATGGGATTTTTCAGGCAAGAATACTGGAGTGGGGTGCCATTTCCTCCTCCAGGGGATCTTTCCAAACCTGGGATTGAACCCAGGTCTTCTGAGTCTCCTGCATTGCAGGCAGGTTCTTTACCTGCTGAGTCATTGGGGGAAGCCCATTCCCATTTATATAGAGATAAAAAGTTGCAGAACAGAGAATAACATTCCTCTTGTTGAAGATTTACAGGAACATCATGACTTGACCTATGTGGATAGCTGCAAGAACAAATATTCTGACCCCAAGAAGTTTGAACCAAACTGCAACCTCTCCCCTTTAAGTAAAAAAGAAGCTTGGATTCTAACTTGCGTATGATGGTTCTTTGGGACACTAGTCCATCATCTTCTCAGTCTGCTGGCTTTCTGAATAAAGTCACTATTCCATTGGCTAGTGTATGGCCTTGGACTCAGTAACAGTGATTTGGCTTTGCTGAGGGAGAATCATGCTGGTGCTACAGGTCCAGTCTCCTATCTGTTGCGGGGACAGGAGGTGGATGCTTTACCCAGCTTAGATGGTCATCGAAGCATTTTTGGAGGACAGGAGGCTGTAGACTTGTGTTGAAAGATGAGAGGAGTCTGGAAAACAGCCAGTGCCAGGTGGGAGTCCCAGGGAGAGGGCCCCCGAGAGAGTGAAGTTCCAGTTATATTGGTAATAATCAGGAAAGATTTGTTTTGATAAAAGTAGAAAATGAAAGGTCTAGAGGATGGGTTTGGAGCAGTTGGCAGGGCCATTTATAAATGCCTATTCCTGTTTATCT
The DNA here is from genome assembly GCF_054371585.1 of Giraffa tippelskirchi. Taxonomy (NCBI): domain Eukaryota; kingdom Metazoa; phylum Chordata; class Mammalia; order Artiodactyla; family Giraffidae; genus Giraffa; species Giraffa tippelskirchi. The sequence goes on along the minus strand of NC_137283.1, from coordinate 155,524,331 downwards.
AAAATGTTTATACTTGAAAGTGTGGGGAGTAGAAACCACAGAAGGATTTTTCCAAGGGAAGTGGCGTGAGCGGGCTTGACTCACAGATGGTTTACTCTTAGTCATATAGAATTAGGATTTAAGAGGACTCTAGAAGGGAGGAAGTGCTGAGCAGGCTTTTCTGATAGTTCAGAAATGAGATGAGGAAATGAAGGAAGGCTGGGGAGGAGGGATGGGTCAGAAGATATCAGTAGAAAAGATATTTTGCACTTGGAGCTTGACTGATGTTGGGGAGGGAGAGAAAGATGGGTTCAGGCGAGAGACAGACTCTGGATCTGAGAGACTGAGTGGGTGGTGGCAGCTTTAACAGAAAGCAGAAGCACAGAAGGAGGAGGGTGGAAATACACGAATCTGTCTGGTATTTGTTGATTCCCAGGATCCTCTGTCCATCAGGCTACTGCTTAAATAAAGCAATTACTTAATATTCCTTGGGAGATAGGAATTAGGGGATTCCTTGTTGAACCTGCAGTTCAAAAAAATCCTCTTGTATAGCATTTCATTTCCACAGTGATATTTAAAGAAAGATAGAGAATGTATAGAGGGAAGGGTAGGGTTTGCGCATAGGGTAGGGTTAGGTAGACATAGCTGCAGCCAGATTCTTCTCCACTGAAATATATTTTAGTAACAGCCAAAGAAAATACAGACCTAATAGCCCAGATGAAGTTATTATTAATCATAACCCCTTGATTCACTCTAATATCTCCTTCTAATTATGGAATGGAGTTGTCATATTCAAATGTGAAACAGGCTGGAATTACCCATGGCAAAGAGATGAGCCCCCGGCATATGAATCATCCTGGAAGATCTGAGGTCCCTTGTGCATTTGATCAAACGCAGCCATCAGCCTCTCAGATGAGGGCAAGATCACCTCTGAAGGCAAGAGGGGCTCCTGACACATGGACTCAGTGAGGAGCTCCTGGCTTCCAGGCACACATCCTGAATATAGGTGATCTATTATTTCTCCAGATCCTGTGGACCCAGATTCTGTTTCTTTTTGTTAACAGTCAGAAGATGTATGGTCTTGCTTTCCCATGTTGCTGGCCCTGTCTCTGTGTGTCCACTGTTCCCAGGATTTTCAGTGAAATGTGAATCCACATTTTGGACACGAGGGTGTTGATTCAGCAAAATGCACCAAGCACCAAACCAGTAGGTTGCAAGGAAGATGCTTTAGCACTGAGAAGTATAACCTAGAACACGCACTGCTCTCAGCTAGTATTTTATACTCATTCCATAATCAAAAAACGTTTTTTTAAATCTACATCTTACATAAGATTTCTATTTATTTAAATTCATACCACTACTTGATAAGCCATAGTGATTTTATCTGAGGAGGTGGAAGTGAATGGTCCAGTGCTGGTAAAAGTTCACTGAAAATTTCAGCATGAATTTTCTATTATTTGCTGAGCTTGCTATTTCTGACCTCACTTTTTGGACACCATATTTTTCCCAGAAGAATTTCTTTTACCCTTTTCTCCTTGGGCACAGATGATAGCTGAAATTGCTCCAAGCGAACTGTTATTTTGAACATTTACTGTCCACTTAAAATGGAGGCAATTTTGTTCAGTCCTCTAATGCTCCAGTGGAGAAGGAAATGGCAACCCACTCCAGTGTTCTTGCCTGGAGAATCTCAGGGACAGAGGAGCCTGGTGGGCTGCTGTCTATGGGGTCGCACAGAGTCGGACACGACTGAAGCGACTTAGCAGCAGCAGCAGCTAATGCTCCAGCCCGCTCCACCTTTACCATTTGGGGTTCCTGGCCCTTTACTCTTGTTAGTGCAGTTGACTCAGCTGTGGACTAGGCAAGGACTTTTGTCACCCATTCTGGCAGAGATCTAGATAAAGGGATGAGTCTTGGTTTTGCAGTTTTCATGGGCAGAAAGTTACCAGGGAAGCCAAATATCACCAGGAATGTAGCAAGCTGAGAAAAAAATACTGTTACTAGTCTTTCAACTTTATAGTAAACATAGGTTGTCTATTCTAATGCAATTTGATTTTTTCCTTCCATACAATTGCTGTATGTTGTTCTAGTTCGTTGATTTTAGTGATTATTTAATATTCCATTAAATAACTCCACCATGATTTATCTTATTGATGTACATTTAGATTGTTTCACATGATAAAAATGGTACTGATTGTCTTAAGGTCTGTCTTGAAATCTCCATTGTTTAATCTTAATATGAATGCACCGGCTTTATTTTGGTTAATATTTTTCTTTTCCTTTCAAACTTTCAGTGTCTTTATGTTTCAGTTGAAAATTCTATAAAGAGACTGTAGCTGGAGTTTATTTTCTTATTTTTATTTTTCAGGATAATCTGATCTAATGATCTCAAATCTTTAACTGGAAAATGTATTCCATTTACAGTCATTGAGAATTTGGGGAGTTTATCTCTACCATCTTATTTTGTTCTGTTTACTCCTCCTTTCCCATCTTGTTTTGATGTGTTCTTTTTTTTTTTTTCCCTAATGGTTGAAAGTGAAAGTGTTAGTTGCTCAGTCATACCCAACTCTTTGTGACCCTATGGACTGTAGCCTGCCAGGCTCCTCTGTCCATGGGATTCTCCAGACAAGAATACTGGATTGGGTTGCCATGCCCTTCTCCAGGGTATCTTCCCAACCCAGGGATAGAACCCAGGTCTCCCATATTGTAGGTGGATTCTTTACTGTCTGAGCTACCTCTAAAATAGTAACATGCATGATCGAAAGTCTAAAATAAATTAATATCTCTATCTTCCTCCTGAATGACACATGGACCTTAAACATTTTACCTTGGGTAAATCTTTTTCATCTTACATGTTATTTTAGTGGTTTATTTCTACTTTGTTATTTTACTACTCCAAAACAGGTAGCTGTTGTTATCCTTTTAAAAGGTCAGTATTTGTTGAAATTTGAATAGTTCACAATTCCTTTTTTCCCTTATGAGACAATTTTTCTTTTTATTGAAACATATCCACTAGAGGATCCTTCACTGAAGATGTATTAGGGGTAAATAAATTTAATTGTTTCTAAACATTCTTTTATCCCATTTTTGAATTATTATGTTGTTTGATCTCTGGGTCAGGAAGATCCCCTGGAGGTTGGCATGGAAACCCAGTCCAGTATTCTTGCCTAGAGAATTCCTTAGACAGAGGAGACTGGTGGACTACAGTCCATGGGGACTCAGAGTTGGACATGACTAAAGCGCCTTAGCATGCACACATGTATCAATAGTACATTTCTTTTTGTTGCTTAGTAGTGTTCCATAGCATTAGTATGGCAGTCTTTTTAACCATTCACACACTGAAGAGCATTTGTGTAGCTTCTAGTTTGGTGTTATGATGAATTGCTCTGGATGTTCAGGTATGATTTCATGGGAACATACATTTCTCTGGAACAAATGCCCCAAAGTGCAACTGCTAGGTCATATTCACCCTCATTTTTTTTTTTGAAATATAGGAGAGTTGTCTGTAAAATTTAAATTCTTTGCTGTCTCATATCTTTGTTGTCTCTTTTAATTACTTTTCTGCTTTAAGTTGATTCCCCCCTCCCCCCATCCCTGGCTGCTTTTAAGATCTTATTTTTGCTTTGGTGGTCTCCAGACACAATTCTGCAGTTTCAGTCAGTTCAGTCGCTCAGTAGTATCTGACTCTTTGCAACCCCATGAATTGCAGCACGCCATGCCTTTCTGTCCATCACCAACTCCTGGAGTCTACCCAAACCCATGTCCATCGAGTCGGTGATGCCATCCAACCATCTCATCCTCTGTCATCCCCTTCTCCTCCCGCCCCCAATCCTACCCAGCATTAGGGTCTTTTCCAATGAGTCAACTCTTCGCATGAGGTGGCCAAAGTATTGGAGTTTCAGCTTCAACATCAGGCCTTCCAATGAACACCCAGGATTGATCTCTTTTAGGATGGATTGATTGGATCTCCTTGCAGTCCAAGGGACTCTCAAGAGTCTTCTCCAACACCACAGTTCAAAAGCATCAGTTCTTCGGCGCTCAGCTTTCTTCACCGTCCAACTCTCACATCCATACATGACCACTGGAAAAACCATAGCCTTGACTAGACGGACTTTTGTTGGCAAAGTAATGTCTCTGCTTTTAAATATGCTATCTAGGTTGGCCATAACCTTCCTTCCAAGGAGTAAGCGCCTTTTAATTTCATGGCTGCAGTCACCATCAGCAGTGATTCTGGAGCCCAAAAAAATAAAGTCTGACACTGTTTCCACTGTTTTCCCATCTATTTCCCATGAAGTGATGGGACCAGATGCCATGATCTTAGTTTTCTGAACGTTGAGCTTTAAGCCAACTTTTTCACTCTCCTCTTTCACCTTCATCAAGAGGCTCTTTAGTTCTTCTTCACTTTCTGCCATAAGGGTGGTGTCATCCGCATATCTGAGGTTGTTGATATTTCTCCCGGCATTCTGCAGTTTGGACTCTTTTAATTCCATGAATCACAGGATTCATATATTTCATCCTTTTCATAAAATCCTATCATTAACTCTTTCAATTTTGTTCTTCCCCTTTTCTTTACTTCTGTTCTAACTGACAAAGTTTGACCTTCCTCTATTTCCCAGGTCTTTTAATCCCTCTTTGTCTCTTTTCATCTCTTTATTCTGGTTTATTTCTTGGGTTATATTTTCCTAGTTTGCCAGTTTTCTCTTCCTGTGTATCCAAACTAGTGTTTAATCCTTTAATTATATTTAAAATTTATTTTTCATAACTGATGATTCCTTAGTTTTTGTTGCTTTTTCATATTTTTAATTTTGTAAATTCTTTTAAAAATAATGTAGATATCCTTCTTTTAATTTTTTAAAAATAAATTGTTCACCTGAATTTCTTAGGCATCTAATTCTTCTGCTTGTTATGTTTGCTTACCGGGGATTACTTTTTCATTTCTTTGTTATTTTGCATCAGAGCTCATGCTTTGGGGGGCTTACATGTGTGAATCGTTTGCTGCCTGGGTTGAAGACGTAAACTTCCAGAGAGATTTTCTGTTTTTTTAAGTTAGATACCCAGGGCATTACTAGTCTCAGACTGATTTTAGATTGATTCTTTTGCTTGAGAGCTCACAAACCAATTAAGTAGCATAAATTCAAACTTGAAACCCATGTGAGGGCAGACCTTTTATTAATTCTAGAAAAAAATTGATCTAGTCAGGCTAAGAGACTGACTAAAACAGTGTAATGTATGCTGTGATGTGGTCTACATTTCCAGGATATTGACATTAATACAAACTAGAATGTATTCAGATTTCTCCTCTTACACAATCCCTTTTTGGGGGGAAACTTATGAACTGTCATCAGCTAAAGGTCATGCTCCTTTCCCAGAGTCAGCCTGCATCCAGTGGGATACAGAGTCTGAGTCCTGTTACCCCAATAAAGACAACTCTGAAGAGTCATTCAGCTTCTGAACTCTCTATGGGGTTGGCTAAGGCCTTGCTGTGAGTATGTGACAGTTCAGCGTCTCCTTCTGCCCAATCATGACTCTGTCTCTTCTCCCAGGGGCATTGATCCCTAATAAATCATCCTGTATACTAAGCTCTGTCTTGAAGTGTGATTTCCAGGGAGAGCAAGCATTGACAACAGGCCAGCCCTCTTTCAAGACCATGCATCCATTGGCATCCTGGTTACACTGCCCACATCATGTAGCCACAAGTCCTCACCATCTGCCCTAGCTTGGCTCAGTCACTCAGTCGTGTCCAACTCTTTGCAATCCCATGGACTGTAGCCTGCCAGGCTCCTCTGTCCATGGAATTTCCCAGGCAAGAATACTGGAGTAGGTTGCCATTTCTTTCTCCAGGGGACCTTCCCTATCCAGGGATCGAACTTGCATCTCTTGCATTGCAGGGGGATTCTTTACCAACTGAGCCATAAGTCCAATAAAATCCCTGTCACATCAAACCAGTAACCACTCATTTTTCACCTCTTATCTTCCTCTAGGAAATTTCCTTATTCTTTCATAAATTTGGCTTTGTATTAAAGGAATGTTTTTATGTTGAATTCAATTTTGCTACATGGTTTGTAGCAACAAGTTTTTTTTTAAAGTCATGGGTTTCAGATGGGACTGCTCAATTAATTGGTTTTGTGCCTTTAATGATCATTATTGTTTTTTCTGCGATAATGGTAATTTGCTGGTTCTTTCTTTCTCTGTCTCAAGGATGTTCAAGTCCTTGCCTCTATGAATTTTGGACATATCAGCTCCTCAGTCAGCAAAGCTCTTTCAGACCAGAAGGTCCCTGGGGTTGGCATATTTGACCCCTAAACTCAGTTAACTCCAAGTAGTCAACCTTCCTTAACTTTTTCAAAGCAGAGGAAACACTGTCAACATTTTTTCTAAGAAACTGTTGTTGCTGAGTCACTAAGACATGTCTGACTCTGGCAACCCAGTGAACTGTAGCCTGCCAGGCTCCTCTGTCCAAGGGATTTCCCAGGCAAGAATACTAGAGTGGGTTGCCATTTCCTTCTCCAAAGGATCTTCCTGATCCAGGGATTGAAACCAGGTCTAATGAACCTGAATCCATTACAGGTGGATTTTTTTTTTACTGCTGAGCCAGCACAGAAGCCCTGTCTAAGAAATATTAGTACCCAAAGATGGAATACATGACTCCTTTTTTGACCACACTGCGTGACTTTCAGGATATTAGTTCCTTGACCAAGGATCGAACCTGGGCCCTTGCAGTGAAAAACTGGAGTCCTAACTGACGGACTGCCAGAGAATTCCCAGAATACACACTTTCAAAATCAATTTTATTGAATTATAATTGTCACATAACAAAATGTGCTCATTTTAAGTGTACTTAATGTGCTTTGACAAACATACATGCATGTGACCATGACTACATCAAGATACAGAATAATTTCATCACTCTTAAAATTTTTGCTGTGCTTTCCTAGTTGATGTCCTCAAACCCCCTGGCCTCAGGTAACCTACTTTCTGTCAGCATGGATTCCATTAACCTCTATCCATTCTATAAGTGAAATTATACAGAATGTATGCTTTTGAGTCAGGCCTAGTGTGTTGTGATCTAACCATGTTGCTTGTGTATTAGTGGTTCATTCCTCTTTACGACTGAGTGGTTTTTTTGTTTCACAGACGCCCCACAATTTATTTACCTGTCCACCAGTTGATGGATTTTTGGTTGTTCCCGATTTGGGCCATTACAAAGCTGATGGTATAAACATATAAAGACATATAAAGATGCACAGTTTTAAATGTTCCTATAAACTCTCCCTTTCTCTATTCTAAAAGATTTGGGCTCCAAAGCTCTTAAGCACTGAAATATCATAAGGTATTTCTGAGATGAGATAAACTGGGCACCTGACATCATTGGATACTTATTTTCTCTAAGAATAAATATCTAAGCCATACTGTAGAAAACAAAAAGATAAGCTATCGAGGCCTGTAAACATATTATTTTAATTATCATTATTACATTTAGCTAATTCTGTCATGTTTCTACATACTTGATTATGCATAATTTCACTTATAGAATGGATAGAGGTTAATGGAATCCATGCTGACAGAAAGTAGGTTACCTGTGGCCAGGGGATTTGAGGACATCAACTAGGAAAGCACAGGAAAAATTTTAAGAGTGATGAAATTATTCTGTATCTTGATGTAGTCATGGTTACATGTATGTATGTATGTTTGTCAAAGCACATTGCTGCTGCTGCTAAGTCGCTTCAGTCATGTCCGACTCTGTGCGACCCCATAGACAGCAGCCCGCCAGGCTCCGCCGTCCCTGGGATTCTCCAGGCAAGAACAATGGAGTGGGTTGCCATTTCCTTCTCCATTAAGTACACTTAAAAAGAGTACATTTTATTATGTGGCAATTATACTTCAATAAAATCAATTTTTAAAGTGTGTGTTCTGGAAATTCTCTGGCAGTCCAGGTTAGGACTCCACTCTTCCACTGCGGGGGCCCCTGATTGGTGCCATGTGTTTTTAAAACTTCTTTCTTCCTATTTCCCTTCCTATTTCTCACTGATTTTGGTCCTTCCAATAAAAGTATAATGGAATCTTTCTTATGTTTGCATGTTCCCTCCTTTCTGCCATATTCATGACTCTTTCTCAGTTGTACACAGAGATGGCTGGATATTTGGGTTCCTTAATGGGAGATGGGTTAAGAGTGATAGGTCTAGCGGGATAACAAAAAATAGGATGGAAGAGGGAAAAAAGGGAGGAAGACAGTGGAAATGCTCAGTGAGAAAAACAAAGCACAGATTAGAGGACTTGAAAAACTTTCTTACCTGTTGAGGACATGAGGCATTGTTGTTGTTGTTGTTATGCAGTCACTAAGTTGTGTCAGAATCTTTGTGACCCCATGGACTGCAGCACGCCAGGCTTTCCCTGTCCTTCGCCATTTCCTGGAGACAAATTATTGGAGCTTCAGTTTCAGCATCAGTCTTTCCAGTGAATATTCAGGGTTGATTCCCTTTAGGATTGATTGATTGATTTTATCTCCTTGCTGTTGTCCTAGAAACTCTCGAGTCTTCTTCAGCACCACAGTTGAAAAGCATCAATTCTTCAATAGGCGTTGGGAAAAGATTATTCAAGGAATATACACAATTAAAAAAGAAGCAGAACTAACTTCAATGTGTCATTTTATTTTCCTGTCAAAAAAACTGCATGAAAACCTATCAGACAAGCATAGGTACATTCATGAATTATAATTTAGCTCTGGGTTATGATCATTAAGTTGGAACGATCAAGTGAAAGAGGGTCTCCTGGTATCATGCAACTTCCATTTTAAATTCCCTTCTTGTGTCTTTGTACCTCCTCTGTCAATCCTGTGGCTTCCTAAATCAGCATCTCTGGTCTCAGCTTTCCAGTTGCTGCTTAGCCTGTGTGAGACTTTTCCACTTTCTAAACCTTCTGCTCACTGTTCCCATTGAGTTAATAGGATGTGAGGCATCTTAGTACATATTACACAGAAGACGATTTCTACAGTTAAATGATCCAAGGACTGGCTGGGTTAAACAAAGTGAAAGAAAGCTAGTCTTTTACTAGCGGTTTTCTCTTTTGATGTGTTATGGGATACTCTTTGGGAAAAAGCTGCCTGAGTGGTGATTTAATTATAGATTAAACCCTAATTCCTGTCCTGAAAGGTTCTGCACCCACAGGCTTTGCTCAGGGAAGGACTGCCCTTCTTCTCCTGGAGCAGCCCCCCTTCTAACAGCACTGCTCATGAACGCCGCTGGCCTAGCACAGTCCTCTGCAGGGTACACTTTTCTTCTTCAAGCCAAACTCTACTCTTCAATTAGATTCCAACGTGTAAAGCATCTTGTGGCTAAAGGTGTACAAAATTTTCTTTTTCCTTTTCTTCCCATTGTAGCATACAGAATACAGTTGAGGCCAGAGTAGAATCACAGAAGGTTCAAATTTGAAAGTAACAGTGGCAATTTTTTTATTTTAGTTTATTTTATACAACATTATTATTTAATATCTACATTTGTGTTTACTATTTTGTTGCTGGTATTTTTTGGTATATCTTCTAGTTTCTTTTTTTTTTAATTTATTTTTAATTGGAGGGTAATTGCTTTACAATGTTGTACCAGTTTCTACTGTACATCAGCATGAATCAACTATCAGTATACATGTACCCACTCCCTCGGAAGCTTCCTTCCCACCCACCACATCCCACCACCTCTGGGTCATCTCAGAGCACAAAACTGAGCTTCCTGTACTATACAGCGGTTTCCCACTATCTATTTTACACACATATATACATATATGTCATTGCTACTCCCTTAATTTGCCCCACCTTAACATGCCTGATAACTCCAGAAAAATACTAATAAGTCGATGTTTCTTTAAGACAGAAACAAACATGACTCCTAAAAACACAACTCTCTGAGGAACGCTGGGAAAGATGGTGAAAGAGATTTAAGAAGCAATTGGGAAATGGGAATGAAGAACACATAGGAAGGCCATGTGGCTCTCCCAAGACTTCGTCAGCTGCCCAGTCACTGTCCGTGAGCGTGGGCTTTCCAGGGGACCTCTGGGCATCTTCTCCTGAACACGCGTACCACCTCAAGCCCAGCTGCCCCCTGGCCGAGCCTGTTCTCCATTCTTGCCAGTATCCTTGAGCTCTCCAGATCTGACCACTGTGGTTTCTACCCTGGGATGACTGCACCTCTTGGCACTCTGCGATAACTGGACCACGGAGCTATTTTTAATCTATCAAAACAAGTGGTTCTCTGTAGCAAGGCTCTGATGATTAATCACAAAATCACCATTTTAGGTGGAAAGGAATCATTGTAAATCAGATGTACTCATAGAAGTTAGTCTGTGATGATTTAAAGCTCCATTGGCAATTCTGCATATTGTCAGTGAACGGAAATGATGGAGCAAATTAATCCGCAAACCATAAATGTTGTGCGGTTGGTAGACAAAGTGTTGTGAGAATGTGCACCCGACTGAGAAAAGTCAGAACGGTTTCCCTCGGTGGTGAAAGAAATTTGGGGTTACTGCTGTAAATCTTTCCCGGACTGTCAATGCAAATTCTTTCTCAACCTAGTTACTCACTTTCTGTCTTCTTTTTTCCCCTTTCATAAGGATTATTCTGCCATCTATTTCCCCCCTGTCTTTCCTCCTTTACTATATGTTATGTGCCCAGCAACTGATTTGCAGCATTCTTCTGTGGTCTTTAAAATGATGAAATAAAGAGAATGGTTCTTAAGTGACAAAAGTGACCCAGGTTACACAGGCATAATGTGGGAAACAGTGGATCTTTATAACACAGCTGACCTCCTTTGAATCTTCTGTGACTGTGATCCTCAACACCCAACTTGAGCCTCCTTTGTTGATAGTGCCAAGGATAGAGACCTTTTTCCTGTCATTTCTTTCAAGTCCTTTGCAGTTTTGGGTGTCATTCTGAACACACGGTAAAATAGTCAAGGATTTCTTAAACTGATTTAAAGTTGTCAGTAGTTTAGAACCTCACATACAGTTAACTAAATCTGTTGTTTTTGTTTTTGAGTTGCTCAGTCGTGTCTGACTCTGTGACCCCATGGCTTGCAGCACGCCAGGCTTCCCTGTCCTTCACTGTCTGTCGGAGTTTGCTCAAACTCATGTCCATTGAGTTGGTGATGCCATCGAACCATCTCATCCTCTGTCTCCCTCCCCCCCCACCAATCTGGGCAATTAATAAATGATGAGGATATGGCCTGATACCCGCACATCAACTTGTAAAAGACTTGACATTTTTCTGGTAGGTTGAAAATGCAGCAGCAGACAAATGCCTTTGTTCTGGTATAAATTTGGAGCCAAGGTAATAGTATGGCCATCTTATTCCTCGACTGCTCAAAAGCTTACAAATTCCTTGAGAGCTGCCAGGTAGGAGAGTCTGAAGGGACGGCTCGGCTAAGAAAGTTTGATCAGTTAGCTCTGCAGGCCGATTTGCAGGACTAATGCTGTGGGGAGCTGACTGTGTTGTCAGTAGGTTTGAGGAAATTGCACTGCAGGTTCAGCTTACAGTGCTAAGTGTAGCATGCAGCTTGACATGATCAGACATTTCATTTATTTTCCATGTCACACAAATAGCACAATATGTTAATGAAAACTGAAATGAAAGAAAGTCTTGGCTTGTGATTCACCACTGCTGTAAATGGCCATTTTCATCTTTCCGTGTTCTCTTACCAAATGAATACATTTTATGTGGTTATAACTGTAATGTAGACATAGTTCCATATTCTGTTTTACATTTAACATTTTATCACAACCATTTTTCTGTGTCGTTACTGCAGCTCGGAGCTTTGCAGCCTGGAGCCTACATGGCACTCAGCATTGTTGCTTCCCTGGAGGAGGTTTGGAGAGAGCTGGGTGAGGTCTCTTCTGAGACTAAGTAGGGCCTTTCCACTGCCTGCCCTGGCTGGGTGCTTGGTGGGAGTCCATTCTATTATGGGGCTAAGGGTTGGGGGAAGAGGATCCTTGAGATTGTGTGTATGTGTGTGTACTCAGCTGTGTCCAACTCTGCAACTCCATGGACTTCAGCCCACCAGGTTCCTCTGTCCATGAGATTTCCCAGCCAACAATACTGGAATGGGTTGCCATTTCCTTCTCCAGGGGATCTTCCCCACCCAGGGATTGAATCTGCTTTTCTTGCGTCTCCTGCATTAGCAGGTGGATTCTGTACCATTGCACCTCCTAGGAAGTTCCTGAGATGGTGTATAAGGATCCATTTTTCTATTTCCTTTCCAGAATAGGAATTAAGGTCCAGGGGTTTGGTGAGGAAGTGTAGAAAAGGGATTGCAATCTGGAATTATCTGTTAATCACCTGACATGGATCTTAAGAGACTAATAGCCCCATCCTAGTGCCAAGAAGAATGTTTTCTCCCCTGAAGAGCCTGTGCAGTTGGTCACAGCAGCACATTTAGACTCAGCCTAACTCTGGTCAGTAGAAAAGCCAAGAAGACCTGGTGGGTGCTCAGGACTGATAGAACTGATAAAGCCTGGGAATCACTCATGTCTTGCACATATTTATCCTAATTCCAGTTTACATTGCACAGGCCATTTGATTGATTCATTCTGGATTCTTGCTCTGCCTTATTCCATAAGAGATTTGAGATGTCTTGCCGAAAACACCACAGAGTCAGTAAATCTGGCTTGTATGTTAACATCTGTATCCCTTTTATTTAGACTTGCATGGTGTGGAGGGCAGAGGAAGAAAACAAAGAGTGAGAGAAAGACAAACAAAGCTTAAGGAGGGTTGTAAAATACACAGAAGTAAACAGGTGAGCACGGCCATTATTTCTTAGACAGGACACACCAGGAATAAAAAATACACGGCCTACTATTCCTCGGAGGAAATGATGCATGAAATAAATGTTATTAGAGGCCCAGGGGGATGCTTTTCCTTATTTGTTAATGTACCTCATGTTGAAAACATGCCAGGGGCTGTCAGCACCGGGCTGCAGAATTATAAGAAGCCTTTCCTCCTGAATCTTCTGGGGAGTGGAAGACAGGCATCATCCTTCGTCTTCCAGAGTCTACACCACAGTGAAAGTCTGTTTACTGGACTCTCTTTCCATCTCTTTTTATCCCTCTCCTTCCTGGCCAACATTTGACAATGGAATGACTTTCCAGAAGGAGTACGACAAGCTTGAACCCTTCCATTTTATTCCTGGAGCATCCTTCTTGCCCTGAATGAGGAAGCATCATTGTCTTGCTCTCTTAGTTGAGGTTCTTTTGTAGGAGAATACGATTGCAGCCCCTGCCATCAAAGTGGTGAGGAATGAACTTGAGGATCCCCCATCTCTCCTAAGGGCTGGAGCATCAGTACAGGGTGTGTCTGTCAGTGACGGGAAATAATCCCACCCAGACACGTTGAAAAGACTCGGAAGCTGTCTCCTCTTCTTAGTCTAGAGAGAGAGAAAGGGAGGGGGAAGTGGGGAGAAACGCCGAACACCTGGAGTTGGTTCGCAGAGCTGACAGGTTGCAGCTCGCCCATCCTCTCCCTCTGTCTGATAACACTTTATATTTAAGACTCTCTAATTGGGCTTGCACGCCTCTCTCCTTTTCATCTCTCACGGTTTGTGCCCAAATATGGCTTTATTTCAGCCTGTATTTTCCACTTCACTTTAGATGCTCAGTCCTGTGAGGGATGGGGTGCAGGGGCAGAAAAGGCAGGTTGCCAAGTCTAGGGCAGGGCTTGTGTCTAGGGGAGTCAGGGAGTATCCCTGGTTGTGTGTGTGTGTGTGTGCGTGAGAGAGAGAGAGAGAGAGAGAGAGATGAGATCCTTCCCTAAGCACTTCACAGTTTGCTTCTTCAAGTGGCAGGTGTGATTCCTTCATATATTTGTGTATACCAAGTGTCCAACCCAGAGTCACAATATTGACCTTGGCATTCACTCATTCATCCATTCATCAATTCAGCAGCTATCTAGTGACAACATCTGTTATGTGTGCAACATGCTTGATTATCAGTTCTTTTTTCCCCCTTAGATTTGCTCTGTGTCTATCCAGGACTTGATACACTCATAGTGGATAATTGTTAAATGATCATTGGTTGCCCTTGAATCATCCAGCTCCTTCCGTCACAGCCCAATTAACTAAAACTCATGTAATTAGTTACTAGTGTAACTAATACCTGCATCTGGATTTGAAAGAAGTTTACTGGCTTAAGTACTTCTTCTGACATTCCTTTAACTACAACTTCTTTATTCACCTTTTTTTACCCTTAAATGTGTCTTCCAGTTATAGTGTGAATCCTACCAATTTATATTTTGTACATTCTTCAATATATTTTTTTCTTATATCCTTATGTATAAGTGGTTACTTAGATCTAGTTTATCACCTGATATTGTAAATAAAGTTTTATTGGAACACGGCCATTCCCATTTGTTTCCAAATGGTTTATGGCTGGTTTTTACAACAGCAGAGTTGAGTAGTGGAGGCAGAGACCAGTATGACCTGAAAATATTTACTGTCTGGACTTTTATAAACATAGTTTTCCAACTCCTTAACTATAACACAATCTCCTATTGATGAATATTTAGGTTGTTTCTAGTATGGGGCCTGCATAAACAATGTTTCCTTGAACCTTTGCAACCTGCTAACTCTTACACGTGCAAAGGTCTCTCTACATTATATGCTTAGGAATGGATTCCAAGGGTTGAAAAGTAGGAACATTTTAACTCTGCCTTTTTCCACGCCTAAATTGTATCTCAGTCCTCTGTTAATTCTTTTCAAAGTGTTATGCATATTATATTCTGTGCAAATTGCTTTTCTTTTTAAGTAGTAATATCATGAGGCATAAATCCTACAATTAAGCTTTCTCCTTCTGTGAACTTGAATACCTTGTTCTGAAGACTTCAGTAGAGAAGTCTGAAGCTAATTTTCATTCTTTTTTTAAGTTTTAAAAGTTTTAATTGGGATATAATTTATTTATCATGTTGTATTAGTTTCAGGCTATACAAATATTAATACATATATCCACTCTTTTTTTAACCTTTATGGATGGTTGATTATTTTATGTACTTATGTATTCAGTTGGCCAAAAAGTTTATTTGGGATTTTCAGTGAACATTTTGACCAGCCCAATATTTATTTATTTGTTTAGTTTGGGTGCACTAAGGAAGATTCTTCTCTCTTTTTCTTTTATTTGAAGCCTAGGAACTGAATCATTTTGATCTATATTGAATGTTACTGGATGAAGGGTCCCTGTTGAACATGAACAACACTAAAAAGCATGGGATTATAATATTTTCCTCCATTTTTTTATTGCTTCTGCCAGAAACCTGAAGATATCAGCCATCCTGGGTCCTGGTATTAGGATGAACAATATTTCTCAAAATTCCTGTTCTTTCTGGGCCCTCAGAGTGTCAGGATGTGACCTTATTAAGAAATAAGCTGATTGCAGGTGTAATAAGTTAAGATGAGATCATACTGGATTAGTGCTGGTGAAAGTCACTCAGGGGTGTCCAACTCTTTGAGACCCCATGGACTGTAGCCCACCAGGCTCCTCTGTCCATGGACCTTCTTCAGGGGATCTTCCTGACCCAGGGATCAAACCCAGGTCTCCCACATTGCAGGCAGATTCTTTACCATCTGAGTTCCAGGGAAGCCCATACTGGAGTAGAGTAGACCCTTAATCCAATATGACTGGTGTCTTTGTAAGAAGAGAAGAGGCACAGAGACAAAAGCACACAGAGGTGAAACCATGTGAAGACAGAGGCAGAGACCAGAGTGATGCCTCTACAAGCCAAGGAACTCCAAGGATGACCGGGAAACACCAGAATCTAGGAGAAAAGCATGGGGCAGAGCCTTCTCAGGCACTTTCAGAAAGGACCTGTTCTGATGACACCTTCATCTGGGACTTGGAATCTCCAGAACTCTGAGACAATATGTTTCCATGTTCCAGAAAAACATCTACTTTTGCCTTATTGACTATGCCAAACCCTTTGACTGTATGGATCACAAAAAACTGTGGAAAATTCTTAAAGAGATGGGAATACCAGGCCACCTGACCTTCCTCCTGAGAAATCTGTGTGCAGGTCAAGAAGCAACAGTTAGAACTGGACATGGAACAACAACAGACTGGTTCCAAATCAGGAAAGGAGTACATCAAGGCTGTATATTGTCACCCTACTTATTTAACTTATAAGTAGTGTACATCATGTAAAATTCTGGGCTGGATGAAGCACAAGCTGGAATCAAGATTGCCGGGGAAAATATCAATAACCTCAGATATACAGATGACACCACCCTTATGGCAGAAAGTGAAGAGGAGCTAAAGAGCCTCTTGATGAAAGTGAAAGAGGAGAGTGAAAAAGTTGACTTAAAACTCAACATTCAGAAAACTAAGATTATGGCATCTGGTCCCATCACTTCATGGCAAATAGATGGGGAAACAATGGATACAGTGGCAGACTTTATTTTGGGGGGCTCAAAAATCATTGCAGATGATAACTGCAGCCATGAAACTAAAAGATACTTATTCCTTGGAAGAAAAGCTATGACCAACCTAGGCAGCATATTAAAAAACAAGAGACATTACTTTACCAACAAAGGTCCATCTAGTCAAACTATTGTTTTTCTAGTAGTCATGTATGAATGTGAGAGTTGGACTATAAAGAAAGCTAAACACTGAAGAACTAATGCTTTTGAACTGTGGTGTTGGAGAAGACTCTTGAGAGACCCTTGGAAAGCAAGGAGATCCAACCTGTCAATCCTAAAAGAAATCAGTCCTGAATATTCATTGGAAGGACTGATGCTGAAACTGAAACTCCAATCCTTTGGCCACATGATGCGAAGAACTGACTCATTGGAAAAGACCCTGATGCTGGGAAAGATTGAAGGTGGGAGGAGAAGGGGACAACAGAGGATGAGATGGTTGGATGGCATCACCGACCTGATGGACATGAATTTGAATAGGCTCTGGGAGTTGGTGATGGACAGGGAAGCCTGGTGTGCTGCAGTCCATGGGGTCCCAAAGAGTCGGACACGAGTGCACGACTGAACTAAACTGTTCATACCATCCAGTGTGTGGGACTTTGTTAGGGCAGCCTGACCAAATGAATACAGTCACGTTACTCCAATTTCAAAGACTGGGATTCTGCAGGCTGTGCAGTGATTTCGATACCATGCTGGGGCTGGCTTCCCACGGTCCCTCCACTCTCCAGCTATAGCCTATCAGGTCTCAACCTTAAATGTGTGGCCATTTTCCAGGGCTCCCATCTTGGCACTCCCTGGACAGCTGCTCTTGAAGCCCACTTCGGAGAAGTCCTTTTAGATGGATGGGAGCAGACATCCTCTCTGGGTGCCCCCTTCACTCTGGTGCAATTTTCACTACACTCGGCAGGTTTTTATTTTTATTTTTAAAGTATATTTTGGCTTGGGTTCTAAATGATTCCATTTTCATGGAAAGCAGTATTTCTTTTGGCCCCCTTCTCTCCTCACTGCCTTGTTTTTGGCTTACAGAAAGGAAAAGAAAGAGGCAGCGTTATCTTTATTTTGTCATCTTATAACTGCCTCCCCATGGCAGATTTTTGAGTGGAAACTTTGTTTTTTTGAAAATCTTTCAAGAAGATCCAGAAGATAAGCATCTTACATCCTTTGTGGTACCTTATTCACTTGGTAAGACTTTAATTAGATTTACAGCAAATGAGCCAAGTTTATGTGCCCAGAATCTGTATCATTTGACTGGTTGGGAATAAAAATGTGATTCAGAAATGTGGACAACAGCATTGTGGAGTCAGGTTCTTGCTGAAGCATAATCTGAGTCCACAAAAAATACAGGTGATACACAGGTGCTGCAAAGTGATTAGTTCTACTTATAGAGCCATAATGTCTGTTTTCTCTCTGTTTTCTCAAAACAGAACCATGGCCCAATCCTCTTAGTTGGAAAGTCAGAAGGTCAGAAACTAAATCTGAAAGGAGAAATATTATTTGGCTGGTAGGAAAGCAGAGTACTTGATCCTGGTCCATTCTGACAGATCCCACAAGTAATTGGAAGTATGGAAGCAGAGGAAAAATGAGATGGCAAACACAAACACAGGGCAAAGTTTCCATTGCTTCACTTTGAACACTTTCTCCCTTCTGTTGATGACTTACAGTTATTAATAGATAAGTCTTTTAAGTTTGCTAATTGAGGAGCTTTGAATTAATTGACCCATTTTGAAGGCACAGGTTAGGGAAATAATATTTTAGAACAGCTATTCTTGCAACGAATCATGAATCATCCAAAGTACAGCTAAAGTATAGCAATTGTTTCCAATTATTCACTCCAGTTCTTGGAGTCAAGGTAGACCATGTTGAACTTATTATATGTTAACATCTCTCCCCAGAACAGCATGTTAAGGCTTTTTTTTTTTTTCTTTTCTGTTATTACTTGGGTCACCCTTTTCAAGCTATTCCTGAATTCTGCTTTGTCCTGTTTAAACTGATCTGGCTGAAACTGAACTTGGTCCTTAGAATCAAGAGAGCCCTGAGCTTTTGCTCTATGTTATGGCATTCCTCTAACATCTCATATTCACTTTAAAGGATTTTGGGGAAGATTATTGAAAATGATTTCCAGTGTAGCATTACTTTTCCTTATCTAAGCTGAATTTCTTTCCTTGGACATCTTTGTGACTTATTTCTACCCTCCCCACAATTTCTCCTACCTTTGACAAACTGTGTAATTATTTTTTTATCAGCACATTTTGCACTTCAAGGTTGTTAATAAATATATGGAAGAAAATTAGCACTGGAGGATTAACTGTAATCAGATTCTTAAGACAGTAACTATTAACGTTGTCTAAGGCTGAGAAATGACCATTGATTTCTGTTCTTTAGTTTCTGTCTCTTAACCAGTTCTAACAACCCATAATGGGATTTCACATCTTACTTTATGTATTCACCAAGTTTCCCCAAAAAAGTCACTAAAATCTTTTGGAAGCCTAAATTTGTTTTATGCACTCATTTTTCCTTTATCTACATTTAAAATAAGACCTTTCAGAACATTCTCTAAGCTAAATACAAAAATAAGTATATCTTTATTATAGAAAACTTTCTCTTACAGGTGCAATACAATATCATAGTTCTTAGCCCTACATTCTTAGCTCCTCCTAAATTGCTGAAGGAGTAAGGCAGAGGGAAGGTCTATCTTGTAATGGGTTTCCAAGGAGGTTGTTGTGTATTTCCAAGTCTTGGGCTAGGGAAACAGAAGGGGGAGTTAACAGATACCACATTTTCCCCAAAGATATTTAAAGATAAACTCAGCCAAGGCATTTAGAAACTTGGATTTCAGTTCAGTTCACTTCAGTACAGTTCAGTCGCTCAGTCGTGTCCAACTCTTTGCAACCCCATGAATTGCAGCACGCCATGCCTTTCTGTCCATCACCAACTCCTGGAGTCTACCCAAACCCATGTCCATCGAGTCGGTGATGCCATCCAACCATCTCATCCTCTGTCGTCCCCTTCTCCTCCCGCCCCCAATCCTACCCAGCATTAGGGTCTTTTCCAATGAGTCAACTCTTTGCATCAAGTGGCCAAAGTATTGGAGTTTCAGCTTCAACATCAGTCCTTCCAATGAACACTCAGGACTGATATCCTTTAGGATGGACTGGCTGGATCTCCTTGCAATCCAAGGGATTCTCAAGAGTCTTCTCCTACACCACAGTTCAAAAACATCAATTCTTCGGGGCTCAGCTTTCTTCACCGTCCAACTCTCACATCCATACATGACCACTGGAAAAACCATAGCCTTGACTAGACGGACCTTTGTTGGCAAAGTAATGTCTCTGCTTTTAAGTATGCTATCTAGGTTGGTCATAACTTTCCTTCCAAGGAGTAAGCGTCTTTTAATTTCATGGCTGCAGTCACCATCTGCAGTGATTTTGGAGCCCAAAAAAATAAAGTCTGGCACTGTTTCCACTGTTTCCCCATCTATTTCCCATGAAGTGATGGGACCAGGTGCCATGATCTTAGTTTTCTGAATGTTGAGCTTTAAGCCAACTTTTTCACTCTCCTCTTTCACCTTCATCAAGAGGCTTTTTAGTTCTTCTTCACTTTCTGCCATAAGGGTGGTGTCATCCGCATATCTGAGATTATTGATATTTCTCCCGGCAATCTTGATTCCAGCTTGTGTATCTTCCAGCCCAGCGTTTCTCATGATGTCCTCTGCATAGAAGTTAAATAAGCAGGGTGACAATATACATCCTTGACGTACTCCTTTTCCTATTTGGAACCAGTCTGTTGTTCCATGTCCAGGTCTAACTGTTGCTTCCTGATTTGCATACAGGTTTCTCAAGAGACAGGTCAGATGGTCTGGTATTCCCGTCTCTTTAAGAATTTTCCACAGTTTGTTGTGATCCACACTGTCAAAGGCTTTGACATAGTTAATAAAGCAGAAATAGATGTTTTTCTGGACCTCTCTTGTTTTTTCGATGATAAACTTGGATTTACTATATCTTAAAAGAAAAAAGATTTACTTTATCTTAAAAGTAAAAAAAAAAAAGATTTACTATATCTTAAAAGAAATGCAAAAAAGCAAAATGGCTGTCTGAGGAGGCTTTATAGATAGCTGGGAAGAGAAGAGAAGCGAAAAGCAAAGTAGAAAAGGAAAGATATTCCCATCTGAATGCAGAGTTCCAAAGAATAGCAAGGAGAGATAAGAAAGCCTTCCTCAGCAATCAGTGCAAAGAAATAGAGGAAAACAACAGATTGGGAAAGACTAGAGATCTCTTCAAGAAAATTAGAGATACCAAAGGAAAATTTCATGCAAAGATAGGCTCGATAAAGGACAGAAATGGTATGGACCTAACAGAAGCAGAAGATATTAAGAAGAGGTGGAAAGAATACACAGAAGAACTGTACAAAAAAGATCTTCACGACCCAGATAATCACGATGGTGTGATCACTCACCTAGAGCCAGACATCCTGGAATGTGAAGTCAAGTGGGCCTTAGAAAGCATCACTACAAACAAAGCTAGTGGAGGTGATGGAATTCCAGTTGAGCTATTTCAAATCCTCAAAGGTGATGCTGTGAAAGTGCTGCACTCGATATGCCAGCCAATTTGGAAAACTCAGCAGTGGCCACAGGACTGGAAGAGGTCAGTCTTCGTTCCAGTCCCAAAGAAAGGCAATGCCAAAGAATACTCAAACTACCGCACAATTGCACTCATCTCACATGCTAGTAAAGTAATGCTCAAAATTCTCCAAGCCAGGCTTCAGCAATACGTGAACCGTGAACTTCCAGATGTTCAAGCTGGTTTTAGAAAAGGCAGAGGAACCAGAGATCAAATTGCCAATATCCGCTGGATCATCGAAAAAGCAAGAGAGTTCAAGAAAATCATCTATTTCTGCTTTATTGACTATGCCAAAGCCTTTGACTGTGTGGATCACAATAAACTGTGGAAAATTCTTCAAGAGATGGGAATACCAGACCATCTGACCTGTCTCTTGAGAAACCTGTATGCAGGACAGGAAGCAACAGTTAGAACTGGACATGGAACAACAGATTGGTTCCAAATAGGAAAAGGAGTCCGTCAAGGATATATATTGTCACCCTGCTTATTTAACTTATATGCAGAGTACATCATGAGAAATGCTGGGCTGGAAGAAACACAGGCTGGAATCAAGATTGCTGGGAGAAATATCAATAACCTCAGATATGCGGATGACACCACCCTTATAGCAGAAAGTGAAGAACTAAAGAGCCTCTTGATGAAGGTGAAAGAGGAGAGTGAAAAAGTTGGCTTAAAGCTCAACATTCAGAAAACTAAGATCATGGCACCTGGTCCCATCACTTCATGGGAAATAGATGGGGAAACAGTGGAAACAGTGTCAGACTTTATTTTTTGGGGCTCCAAAATCACTGCTGATGGTGATTGCAGCCATGAAATTAAAAGACGCTTACTCCTTGGAAGGAAGGTTATGGCCAACCTAGATAGCATATTTAAAACCAGAGACATTACTTTGCCAACAAAGGTCCGTCTAGTCAAGGCTATGGTTTTTCCAGTGGTCATGTATGGATGTGAGAGTTGGACAGTGAAGAAAGCTGAGCCCCGAAGAATTGATGTTTTTGAACTGTGGTGTAGGAGAAGACTCTTGAGAGTCCCTTGGACTGCAAGGAGATCCAATCAATCCATCCTAAAGGCGATCAATCCTGGGTGTTCATTGGAAGGTCTGATGTTGAAGCTGAAACTCCAATACTTTGGCCACCTCATGCAAAGTGTTGACTCATTGGAAAAGACCCTAATGCTGGGTAGGATTGGGGGCGGAAGGAGAAGGGGATGACAGAGAATGAGATGGTTGGATGGCATCACCGACTCGATGGACACGGGTTTGGGTGGACTCCGGGAGTTGGTGATGGACAGAGAGACCTGGCGTGCTGCAATTCATGGGGTCGCAAAGAGTGGGACACGACTGAGTGACTGAACTGAACTGAAAAGAAAAGAGTTTCTGGAAAAATTGTATCAATATAATTTTGGATTAACCAGCATCAGGTCTGTATTTCTTTAATCTTTGTCACTTTTTATGTGAAGACATCGCAAACATGGGTCCCTGGGTTTAGAAAAAGAATTATTTAGGCTGGAAGCAATCTCAGTATGGCTTTATAACAAGTAATACTTCTTTCTAGGCACCCAAATGAATTTGAATTGGAGCCAAAAAGACATTTCCAGTGAGAGAGCAGCACAGGGCAGATACAAATGTGTGGCTTGCAGATCCTAGAAGACTGCAGGAATGGAAACATTGGTTCAGATGAAATAAGAAATCCCCGAGACCTTCTCTCAACGTGCACCCTTGAATCTCATTTCTCCCTAAATTTTGGAAAGAACTGGACAAAAGGAAATTTCCACACCTCTTATTTAGGGGTCTACCAAGAAAACTCACCCACCCTGATTCCCATTTTCCCCAAGCCACAGAGCCTGACAAGATTGCTTATAAAACCAGTTCTCTCCTTGCTTGTCAGCTGAGTGTAGTTGCCCTGAATCCTTACCCTGGTTTCACTACAGAGCACTAGAGACCTGACATGTGCCCCTCTTCCCAGAAGTTGCAAGTTTAGGGGCTGTGGGTGGGTTGTTGCTATTCAGTCGCTCAGTCATGTCCAACTCTTTGTGATCCCATGGACTGCAGCACACCAGGCCTCCTTGTCCTTCACCATCTCCTGGAGTTTGCTCAAACTCATATCCATTGAGTCGGTGATGCCATCCCACCATCTCGTCCTCTGTCGCCGTCTTCTCCTCCCACCTTCTGTCTTTCCCAGCATCACCACACGGTATTCCAGTCTGGGCAGAGGTCACGGCAAGAACAAGCACAGCTGTGTCCTCCTCCTCCCATCATTTTCATCCCTCTCATCTATTACAACCTCCCTCTAATATCACTCTATATATGCTCATGACTTTTTCTGATGTAAGGCTATGAGAATCATTCATTTTACTTTATTAAAAAAATATAACAGGTTTGGGAAGACTGAGATACTTATTCTCCAAATCAAGACAGAAGTGTAGTGAAGAGTAGGACCATGGCTTCTAAATCCAGGTCCAGCCATCTGCCACATGGCAAATTCCTGATGTGATGGAGGTGGTGGAGGTGGAGCCCTATTGAGTGGGATTAGAGCTGTTATAAGAGGGTTAAGAGCGCAGAGCTCCCTCTTTCTGCCATGTGAAAATACAGTGAGACCATAGCTGTCTTCAAACCAGGAAGGAGGTTCTCACGAGACACAAGACGTGCCAGAACCTTGATCTTGGACTTCCTGGCCTCCAGAAGTGTGAGATCTAAATGTCTGTTGTTTAAGCCACTCAATCTGTGGTGTTTTTTTTTCTTTTTTTTAAATAGGAGCCTGAACTGACTAAGAGAGACACCTTCAGTAAAATCTGTACAAATTTCTTTTCTGGAAAGTAAGTGGTGAGGCCTAGTATCTACTTTCTATTTCCCTTCTTTTGTGTACAACTCCCAACAAAAAGATTCTTGTAGAAGTCCTTATTTGAGCCTTAGCAATTCAGAATTCCCTATAATCATATCATAGGCCATGCATGTCCATTTTTAAATCAGATATATCTTTAGGGACTGGAAATACATATCAGAGATTAGTAACTGTTATGCCTTGGGTTCAGGATCCTAGGTAGAAAGGTTGAGCTCTCTCTCTGCAAATAAATGGACATCAATACAGTACATATAGCTAATAAGTACGTTAAATTAATTCCAATTATGATGAATCCTGCAAGGCATCTCCCCTCTGTTATGACAGCTTTGTTAGATAAGGGTAGAAATTTGACAGATAGAGATGATTTCTGTCATATAGTTGACAAGAAATGTTTGTTAGCTTATTAAAAAAGACATTCAATTTGGATTGCTTAATAAGCATATTTGAAATTTTCTGATCTCCTCTTTTCTGCTTATTGCCTATACCTCCTTGTGCCTAAAATGTCATGAGTGGACCAAAGTGGGGGTGTGCTCTTTTGATTTATGCTGATGGTAGGAAGGCTTCCATATGGTGAGGACTATCTTGTTGTTACTGTTGTTTAGTCACCAAGTCGTGTCTAAACGACTCCTTTGCAACTCCATGGACTGTAGCCCACCAGGCTCCTCTGTCCATGGGATTCTCCAGGCAAGAATACTGGAGTGGGTGGCCATTTCCTTTTCCAGGAGAGCTTCCTGATCAAGGGATCCAACCTATGTGTCCTGCGTTGACAGGCGGATTCTTTGCCACTGAACCACCAGGTAAGTCCCAAGGACTGTCTTAGGTCAATACAATAAATGTAAAGTACTTTATTTCATTGGGTCAAAATATGCAAAATTTATGTTTTTATTTACATTTTCAATATGAGGAAGCATGGTCAGAAATTGCTTAAGAAATTACACATGAGAAGTCACAGAAATGAAATGCAGGTCCAGACTGATCTCATCCTAGAGTCTGAGCTCTTCCTACTTTTCTGCACTCTCTGTTTGTCAAATCCCAACATCAGTGAGTGTGCTGGTGATAATGGTGAAAAGGGAAGAGGGAAGAGTTTTCCTGTCACATTCCGATTCCATGGCTTTCCCTTGACATGGCCAATGATGGCAGGGAGTTGACAAGAAGGACCTCAAGTGTCTTTTGTCCATGTCTACACCACACAACCCACCATTCATCACAGGGACTTCTTTAATGTCTGAACGATGGTCTGAGCAGACATGTAAGTGATGATGTATATCTAGTTTTAATTCTCCTTGTCTGTCAAATGGTACTTTAGCTCATGCATTGGCATAGGGCTTTATACATTTACATTTAGAAAGTTTTTGTTTGATGGTATTTTTCTCCCTGTGGTTATAGCAAGATCTGTCATGTCATGTCTTTCTGAGCCATTGGTGATTTACTGTGTCTGTACCGTTTGGAATTTTCTAAAAATGTTCAGACAACCTTACCATGATTGCAATGCTATTTCTGCCTCTTATTTTATTTATTTTTTTTGCTGTCACTCTTTTTTTTCTCCAGGGGAAGGTACAGAGTTGGGTGTGTGACAGGATGAAGGTGGGGGAGGTACACTTGGCCTCCGTAAAGTTTCAGTTCATGAGGAAGGAGAATTGCTTTAATTAATGTGTCTCCGAGGAAATCTGAGATAGACTGGGACAATCTCATCACAATCAGAGCTGTCCCCTACCTAATTAGTGAAATATTAAAGCAGAATTGCTTAAGTCAACCAATCTCACGTTCATAATCAGATGTGCACCCCGAATTTGCATGCATTCTGATCCGGCCTTTCTACTTTTAATTTATTCCAGGGTCTGGGGTGAAAATTCCTTCTAAAAGAATTGCCCTCCTCAAGAAATATGCAAGTAGGCCCAGTGCCACATTAGTTAGCTGAGCAGATTTGTGTTATTTTGGGTGTTGTCTTTTCCCCAACATCAGTCCAAGATGCTTTCTGTCAAAATGCATTTGTTTGTTTGCTTAGTTTGGTCTTTAAGCAAAAAGCTGGGGCTTCATAAATTCAATAAATAATGTTTAACATCCAAATCTGACCTAAGAAGATATGAATAATTTTATTTTATTTATTTATTTTTTTTTGCCCTTTGACATCACTTAATCAATGACTCCCATTCATAATAGAAATTTGTAGTTCTGAGGAAAGCTTTAACATTTTTCCGTGTATTTACCTAGTCAACATTCTTAATTTAGCCACTCAATTTGCAAATGAGGCAAAAATGTTTAGCAGCCCCTCCCACTGCCTCAGCATGAGTGGCTCTTCTCTCCATTTTCATCAAAGGACCAACCAGGGCCTTCACCTCTGTGCTCCTGAGTGTTGAAGTCATCTTCCTCTACTTGAAGTCTGTGTAGTTCCTGTACAGCATCTACTCCCTTTCTCACCAAGTCTGCATCTTTTATAGAATTTGCTCATATTTACAACTTAGGATCGGTTCCAGAAGAGATCAGGATTCAGATAAAACCTTGCTCACCATTCAGCCACATGAAGTTAACTTTTCTGGTAAATTTCTGCTTCCCTTGGAGTTACCTATTCCCTCTGATTTTATATTTTTTCACTTATTTTTCTGTAAACTTCTCATTAATCACACAACTATAAGCTCTTCCCAATACCTCAGGGGATCTCGCTGTTCAGTTATTTATCTCAGAACGTCCTGTGTGGACAGATGGTTCGCTGGGCCTGACGTACAGCTTCTCGAAGCATCCACAGACCTTCATCCCGAAAATTTCCTCTGCTTCCTCCACTGTTCACTGAAACCCATATCTTCCTCTCTTTTAGTCTATTTCTTGGTTTGAAGAAGCACAGATTCTAGATGCTTTCTTAGGTCCTATGGGTGTGTTTGTACCATCTGAAAATATTGTCATTCTATTCTCAAACACGATTAATAATTTGACTCAGAATTCTAGTTTAGAAATAATTTTCAACAGGACTTGGAAGAACTATTTCAGTGTCTGCCAGCTTCCAGTGTGACTTTTAAAAAGTCAGTTACTATTCATACTCCTGACCCCTTTATGTGTGGACTGTTTTTTCTTTTTGTTTTCTGAAAATTCCTGGCATGTTTTTTCCTCCTGGTGTATACTTCTAAATAATGCCAAAATGACTTGAATTGGTAAGGATATTTTTATTTAACTGCTTGGACACTTTATAGTATTTCTCAAGATGAAAACTAATATCCAAGATGTTTTATTATATCTCCCCTATTTTTTTCTGTATCCTTTCTGAAATTCCTAAGATTTAGGTACTGGACACTCTACATGGATCTTGTAATTTTATGTCATTTTATCTTGGTCATCTCTTTGACTTTTTATTCTACTTTCTGGGGAGTTTTCTAAGCTTGTTTTTCGTACCTTCCATCAATATGTTTACTAAATTTCCACTATCATATTTTCATTTCTCAGACCTCTTTCTTATTCAATGAGTATTATTTTTATAATTTACTGTCCTCATTTTATGGATTTGAGAATATTTTTGGAAGTGCTTTTTTCCCACCTCTGTCTTCTGTCATTGTGCCTATTGATGCAAGCAAGTCTTTCCTAAAAGAAATCAACCCTGAATATTCATTGGAAGGACTGATGCTGAAGCTGAAACTCTAATAATTTGGCCACCTGATGCAAAGAGGGGACTCATTGGAAAAGACCCTGATCTGGGGAAAACTGAAGGCAAAAGGGAAAGGGGGCAACAGACGATGAGATGGTTAGATAGTATCACCAACTCAATGAATTTGAGCAAAGGCAGGGAGACAGTGAAGGACAGAGGAACCTGGCATGCTGCATTCCATGGGGTCACAAAGAGGTGGACACAGCGACTGAACAACAACTCAACAATTGATACAAAATCTTCCAACTTGTTTGTTTTTGTCTCTTTGTCTTTTTGTCATGGTGCAGCTTCCATCAGCATTGAGTGAACGTAGTGTGTCAGTTCATATGTAAAGGTAAGAGTACTGAAAATGTGGGACTGCTGATAGTGATCTTTACTGACCAGAGAAGGGGTGGAGAACCAGCCTTTCTGTTAGGAGTGCCTTAGACGTTAGTTTGTATCTCTTCCTCTGGGCTCATTATTTTCCTTGGAACTGAATCCTCTACTTTTCTGCCCATAGAATGTACCTTTCTTTGTCAGTATCCTTCGAGCCACTGGGAAAGGGGCTGGGACCTCATTGTTGGCATGCAGCTTCTCACTCAAACCCCATTTCTTATTTTTAATTTAATTTGAATTTATAGGGAGTATAGCTAATATGCAATATTGTGTAGTTTCAGGTGTACAGCTAAATGATTCAGTTATACATAAATATATATCCATTCTTTTTCAGGTTATTTTCCCATGTAAGTTAGTATAGAATATTGAGCAAAGTTCCCTGTACTATACAGGGATTGTTTATTTTATATATATATAGATTATTTATTGATTATTTATTTTATATATAGTAGTGTGTATATGTTACTCTCAAGCTCCTAATTTATCCAGCCTCCCCCACCTTTCCCCTTTGATAATCATAAGTTTGTTTTTGATGTCTGTGAGCCTGCTTTTGTTTTGTAAATAAGTTCATTTGTATCATTCTTTTATAGTCTGCATTTAAGTGATATGATATTTGTCTTTTTCTATCTGACTTACTTCACTCAGTATGATCATCTCTAGGTCCATCCATGTTGCTGCAAATGGCATTATTTCATTTTTGATGGCTGAGTAATATTCCATGGTGTATTTGTATCAAACTCCACGTCTAAGTTGGCTTCCAACCATGACCCAAAATGTGCCTGAAGTCTAGACAACACTCTGTTGCACCCTTTTCTAAGCTCATCTCTTCAGCATGTTATCAAGGTAGAGGGGTGACTGCCTGGGCTTAGAATTTGTTGGTAAATATAATTCCTTTTCCATTTCTCTAGTGGCTCAGAGGTAAAAAAATCTGCCTGCAATGTGTTCAGTCCCTGCATTGGGAAGATCCCCTGGAGAAGGACATAGCAACCCACTCTAATATTCTTACCGAGAGAATTCCATGGACAGAGGGACCTGGGGGGCTGCAGTCCATGAGGTCACAAAGAATCAGACACGACTGAAGTGACTAAGCAGCAGCAGCATAACTCCTTTCAGCACATCATCAGCTAAGCTCCAGGGCATTCTTGCACACAGTGTTCCAGGTGGGGCAACAGATGCTAATCTCATTCCACGTCGATGACCTGGTTTTTTTTGCTCTGGAAGCTCTTGGAATGGTCCCTTCAGTTCTGGTATTATGATGAAACCACATGTTGAATGTATTGACATTCATTACGTTCAGGATTCTCCATGGACCTTTTCATCCGGGCAGCTCCTGTCTTTCCACAGCTCTAAGAGATCTTTTTTATATCATCACTTTAATGTCCTCCCGTCTGCTCTCTGTATTCGCTCTCTGAAATTCCTCAAGTCAGATACTTTACCTCCTGAAGTAATCAGCTCTGCCACTTACCTTTTACTTCATATATTTTTCATTTCTCTTTTAATTTTCTTTTGTGTGAGAATTCTTTTATCTTCTAGACATCCTATGAGATTCTTTGTTTGATCAAACTATTTTTCTTGACAAGAAATCGTTCTTGTTTTCCTATTATATTTTCTGTAATGCCATCCTGTTCTTGTTTTTTAAATTCATATCTTCTTAATTTCTTTGAGGATATTAATTAGAGGCTATTGCTCCTTTAAAGTTCTTCTTGTTATGTTCTGTGGGACTTGTCTTTATCTTATATGCTCCATTCTTTTCTAAGTTACCTGTTCGTGTATTATATTGAGCAGCTGCAAGTTTACTGCAAGTCTGGTCCTGTACGTGGACTAGCAGCTTTATATGAAATACAGAGGCAGCAGTAAACCATTGAGACCATTGAGATAAGTGAATGTGCTTTGCAAACAACAGCACCCATATGTTTCCTTTTTAATTTAATAAAGAGTCATAATTTTATAGAAAGGTGGTGGTTTTTAATGACTGTTAGGCATCTACTTGCAAGAATAGGAGTGAAGGGTAAGAAAAGTCATTGCTGGATTTTCTGACTCTCCAGGTTTTTGCAAGGAAGTTCTCTCCACAACTCTAGCCTACTTTTGTTTCTCCTTCTTTTCCTGGAAATTTATTTTTATTGCTAAAGTAAATGAAATATTTAAAAAAAAAATCTCACTTTCTCATTTTCTTGATACTAATTCTTATTGATCTTTGATGAAATATTTTGAGTTTCTAAGCATACAATCATATAACTTATAAATAATGTCTCCTGCTATTTAAGCTTATACATATTTTTGTTTCATTTCCAAAATAATAATGACTAATAGATTAGAATAGGTGCATTTTCTTATTCCTGATTTAAATTTAATTATTACTAGTGTTTCACTTACAAGCCTGATGTTGGTTTCAAATAGGTATTGTTTATCTAGCTAATATCTATATCGTATTCATAATGATTTCTTGTGATAACATTTTCTTGAGGAAAAATTCTTATTGATTTAGTTATAGAGTCAGGAGAAGAAAAGCGGCTCAAATTGAATTCTAGACACTTACATTGACTCAAATGGAAGATTTGGAGAAGAAAAGTAAAGGAAACTCTGGTATTGAAGGACCGCTTGGCATATATCAGTGAGGAGATAAGCATCGGGTAGAGATATGCTGACTTGTTGATTCATCTGTGGAATTCAAATTTTCACTGATCTCCCGGGGCTGACAAGCATAACTTGAAAATTAGGGCACCATGTTTGATCAGCTTCAGAATAAATAAGGAACTGAAATCAGTTGTTTGAAGGAAATATGACTGCAGGGCTTGTGTTTGATCATCAATCTTCAAATTTTTAGGTGAATGCAAGTTATCTGCATAAAATTTCTTGTTTGTTCTTTGTAACATTTTTCTTAAAGAGTGACAATATTCTTTAAAACTAATTCTCAAGCTTTGGTTCATTACCAGTTTAACCGCTGATTATCCAGAGAAATAGGTTGTTACAAGGGATTACTAGGGTTTCCTTCCTGGAGACCTCCAAATTTTTAGAGACAGAGATGCTGTGTAGGTCAGACACAGCTTTCTGCTCAGTATCACTTACACTTTGATGTGTTTCAAGACAGAGATACCGGATACTTGGGTAAATAATCAAATATACTTTAGCCTCCCTTTCTTTAGACTTGTATTCTTCCTTGATTTCCTGTGATACTTCTTTCTTTCTTCTGTCATCAAAGCCATGCAGCATGCTTTGGCTGCCTTTGTGGTCTAAATCATACTCATATTTGACCCAACCTAGAAAAGTGAAGCTAGTGATGATGCTAAAATAAAACAGGGGCTTCCCTTGTGGCTTGGTCAGTAAAGAATCTGCCTGCAATGCAGGTTCGATCTCTAGGTCAGGAAGATCCTCAGAAGAAGGAAATGGCACTCCAGTATTCTTGCCCGGGAAATGCCAAGGACAGAGGAGCCTGTCAGGCAACAGTCCATAGGGTCACAGGAACTGGACACAACTCAGCAACTAAACCACTACCACCACCACCAAAGATATTATAGAAAAAGCTTAGTTCTCTGGGATTTGGTGAAATTGTTTTTATTCAATTTAACCAAATGACCATATTGACAACATTCTGGAATGGCTCAGATTTGAGAGTATTTTCAGCCTGGGGAAGAGAGAAGAAAACAAAACAGAACTTTTTTTCTGAGTTGAGTCTCAAAATGGGGCACAAGACCTCTAGGTGGACTTGAATTAAGTTGTGGACACATCATCTTCTGGATCCTTGATGTTTCCATAGGAATACAACTCTCCTTGGACCATTGTTTGCCAGATTTCTTCCCCACATGTTTTACTATGAGCGTCTAGTAGTTGGGAATTACTGTGTGAATCGTCACACCTACTTTCAACTTCTGCTTGCTCTTTTGGATTTCTTAGCACATGTGGTACCAGAGAAGACTCTTGAGAGTCCCTTGGACTGCAAGGAGATCCAACCAGTCCATCCTAAAGGAAATCAGTCCTGAATATTCATTGGAAGGACTGATGCTGAAGCTGAAGCTCCAATACTTTGGCCACCTGATGCAAAGAACTGACTCATTAGAAAAGACCCTGATGCTGGGAAAGACCCAGGGCAGGAAGAGAAGAGGGAGACAGAGGATGAGATGGTTGGATGGCATCTTCGAATTAATGGACATGAGTCTGAGCAAATTTCGGGAGATAGTGAAGGACAGGGAGGCCTGGAGAGCTGCAGTCCATCAGGTCACAAAGAATCAGACACAACCTAGCAACTGAATAAGGAATGCATGTTCTGAGAGAGGAGGAGGTGTGTGAGGTTTTCTGGGCGTGGTCTGAGCTCCAGGTGGTCAGCACAGAGCTTCTCACTGAAGAAACGACGGGTAGAAAGAGCGCTTGTTGTCACTTCCAGTGCAGCCTCTCCCTCCACCGGGCTCTACACAGAGACGTAAAAGCCAAACACTAACTCTACATGCCACTGGATTTCCACCCCCCTTATCACTTTCCTTGGGGGTATAAAGTGCTGATGCAGTTGAGATCTTGAAATAAGTGATTTATAACCAAAATGGCCCTCTGCAGTGAAAGGTCTATGAGAGACAGCAGAATTTATTTGCTGAGTTACTATGCAAATTTCACAATTAAATCTTAACTCAGCTCCTGAGGGGATATCAAGGATTACTGGAGGAAAGGAGCTTTGACACGATTTTTACAAAGGAAAGAGAGCTAAGAGCTACCAGAATCGCGTAGAGTCTCTCCGCCTGCTCCTCCGTGTCAATCTCTCAGTGGGAAGGAGTCACGTTGGAGAGAATCAGGTGGAACAGGGAACCGAGAAGATGTAATCAGGGGAAAAGCAGAGAAACCTGCTTTCTTATTTGCGAAACTGAATTAATGAATTTTTAAAAGCATTCGTCGCCACAACACCCTGTCCAGGGGGAATGCTCTTGGAGACACACACAGCCACTCGTCTGTTCCTTTATTCCTTCCCCGTGCGCCTCAGTCCGCTGTCCTTCTTTCTGCACGTTCCCCAGACTCCGGTGGCGGGGAGCTGACCCTCCCTCATCTCCCCCTTTCCTGCCTCCAGCCCCTCCTGACTACCCAAGCTTTCTCAGCTAAGGTAGTTTCAGCAAGAGACTTCTGTTTTGACAGCCAGTCTCTTGGGTCTCTTCCCTGAAAAGGCCAAAGCTCCCAGTGCAGCTAAAATCTCTGCCTTTAAACAGCTCACTTCTCTGAACTGCATGCAAATAGGAGGGCTCTCAGAGCTTCCCCAGGCTCCTGGGGATCATCTCAGCCCTGGAAAGCCATCACTGTGGGAAAGGCTTTTGAAGGGCAGTCATCCCGCTGACACTAGTCCACTGGTCACCACCAGGCTGTCCTCGGAGCTCTGCTCCCACGATGTTCAAGGGCCTCCATCTTCCCCTTCTTGCAGGGGAAAGGCTTTTCCTTCTTTCCTCCAGGTTCAACTACACAGGAAGGCAGCTGCTTGTCCATGCTGGATGATTACCAATAGTGGAACAGTGCCGTGACAACACCCTTGCTCATTAGCTCAGGTTCCTCTCTGAGAAGGAGGAGTATCTTTGTCCACTAAGATACTGTTTGTGATAAGAACCACAAATTACCATCGCAAACTTCCCTCTTTCCTGGGAACACAGGAGCTTTCTTTCTGAACAAATGAGTTTCTTTTTTCTAGCTGTGGTATAGAAGGTATTCATAATTATACTTTAACATCTTGTAAGGTGGAAACGTTATTCTGTGTTATTGCTGTACATGAATTGTACATTGCAAAAGATGTTAGACTCAGAGCACGTTATATAGATGCCTTTTTAGTGCCATGTCTACCGAATGAGTTATTTTTCCAAAGCTCCTGCATAGATATTTTATTTGATGATTACCATAACCCTGTGAGGCAGGTGGGACAGGTGAGGTGATAAGTGGATTATTTGGAACTTGTATGTGATGGAGTGCATTTTTCATTATAACATAGCCTCTTTACTCTGCTACTAAATGGTTATGAGAAAATGGAGCTTGTCCCAGCTCTTCCTAAGGAATGAAGACAAATGGGAAATTCAGCACAAATAGCAGGAATCATAGGCACTCATCATAAAGGGACCTCAGTGTTGTTTGTTCTCTGGTGTAGCGTGACCACCAGTGCCCTTGGCCCATCGCCCCTTTGTAGAGGGTCAGACCCCCCACAGACACTTCTGGGGACAGGGAACTCTCTGATCTCCTGAAACACCCTGGATTGTTGAAATACAATTTCTTGGGTTGAGTCTCCTTGTAACTTTTGCCAGCTGGCCCTTATTGATCCCCCTGTTTACTTCACAAAGAGAGACCAATCCCTTATTTCATTAATTCATCAGATACTTATTGAGCATCCACTGTATGTCAGGCACTGTTCTGGGAGCTAGGGAGATGGCAGTAAATAAGACAGACAAAAATCCCCATGTTCAGGGGACTTATATTCCAGTGGGAGAAAATGAGAAGCAAAACAAGAAACCAATGTAGGGAGACAGATACAATAATGATATTGAGAACAGTAACAGGAAGGGGGGAGAGGTGATATTAGCAAAGGGGGGGGTTCAGTATGAATGATCTGCTGAAGAGGTGACATTTGATCACAGACCTGAAACTGAGTGAGTGAGCCAGTCATCCATGTGAACCCCATTTTAGGCAGGGTTCGCAGTGAGGAGAGTGTCCCTGGGGTGCGGAGGAATGGCTATTGTCCGGCAGGACAGCTAGGATAGTGTGGGCTGGAGAAAGAGAGGTAGGAGAAGATGCTGGGGAGGAAACTCTGCGAGTGGGGCAACTGGGCAGCACAGGTTCTGTGCGCCTCTGGGTCCTACTAAGTGAGATGGGAAACCTCTGGAGGTCACGGAGAAGTGACCTGGTCTGACTTCTGTGAAAGGACCACTTTGGCTCTTGGGTTTAGAATAGACTTGCATAAGGGTTGTGGGTCAGGCAAAAGTGAAGAAAAGAGATAAATTTGGAGGTTATTAGAGTCATCCAGTGACTCGGAAGCAGTAAGGATGCTGACTACTGATACATCCTGAAGATAAAGTCATCAGGATGTGGGGTAAGGTGAAGAGAAGATTCAAGGATAACTCTTGGGTTTTTAGGCTGGGTCGGTGAAAGGATGCAGCCATTTCTTAATTTGGACAAAAGTGACTGTAGGTGAAACAGAATATGGAGAAATAAACAGGAGTTTATTTCCTGTTTAAAACTCCTGTTATAAACTCCAGTTCATTTCCGGGTATGTTAGATTTGAAATCCCTAACCCATGATATTCCAAATGTTTGAAGACAATTGTCATACCCAGGTATTAATCAAACATAGTCCATTCTGCTGTAATGGACATATGTGTCCCTAAGTAATCATCATGCCACACAAAACTGCATGGTAAAACTGCAGAGTGAAATTGGGGAGGGGGGCATAATATTAAACTTTTTCAGAGACACTTCAAAAGAAAAAAAAAAACAGCATTGTTACAGATGTGTTAAATGCTTATGGAATACATAAACAATAAGATAAAAATGGCACTTTGCCCTGAAAAAACTTATTCACTTGGGAAAATGGGCCATACAAAGGTTGTAGCACGTGAGTTGTTGTGAAGTGGTGAAAGGTGGAGTATCTGAAATGGCTTGAAAAGTACCAGTGTGGAGATGGGCGTGGCTCATTGTTCTTGGTTCAACATTGGCGTTAAACATCACAGTTATGTCATCTTTCCCAGCCTTAAATCCGGGCATATTTTCCTGCCTTTGAGTTGAAGGTCCTTCAAGACATACATTTATAACAGATGCCTGTTTCATTCAAAACTGAAAATTTGATGCAGTATGTATCATTCTTCTTTAATTAACTTCTGTGTAACCTGGAAACTCTTTTATGGATTTGAAATTGTAGCAATGTTTGAAATCACTAAACAAGCCACTATTAGCATCAAAAGGAGCTACTTCTGCAGGATTTAGTGACTTCCAGTGAAAGTCTTTGAAAACAGGTAGTCCTTTGAAAAAAAAAAATCCTACATGAACTACTTGGCATTTTAAACCAGGGCAGATAGATAAGTTTGAGATGTTTCGTTAGTGTGTGTGTGTGTGTGTGTGTGTGTGTGTGTGTGTGTGTGTGTGTGTGTGCATGAACTTGGTTTCTGTCTCTTGTTTTGTGTTAATAAAAATTTTAAAAAGACAGAAGGATAACAAGACATCGCCTGGTGGAATAACACACTGGGTGAACCAATGTGCTTGGTAGATGTTTTTTAATAGGAAAGAACAAATCTGATTCCACACTGAATCTATTTCTTTTACTTTAACCTTGTATTGTATTGCATTCGCTTCGAGTCGAGCATGTTGCCTATAGCTTGAAATATTCAGGATAGCCCATTCTCAGAGCTCTGACATTTAAGGGTACAATACCGTTCCATTCACATAGAGATAAAAAAGTTGAAGAATAAACAATAACATCTGTCTTGTTGGAGGAACGCTGTGACCTGACCTACCCCACAGCTGTGAGAACAAAGGATTCCCACAACCATCCTCGTCCCTCTCTCACCTTGCCTTTAAAAACGCTTTGCTGAAACCCTTTAAGGTATTCAGGATTTTGGATCATGAGCCACCCAGCTCCTTGCACCGCTCAGCGATAAACATTTGTCTGCTCCAAACTCCAGTGTCTGGGTATTGTTTGGCCTCATTGTGTGTCAGGCACACAAACTTGTGTTCAGTAACAGTTTGACCTGTGGGCATGTGTATTTCCATGCAGCTCAGTTCAGTTGGATGCATATCTCTGTTTCTCAGAGACAAATGTCAGAAAATACAAAATTCAGGTTATGCTCAAATTGTTCCTGAGTATATCTGCTTAAAGATTGAAAGCAAAGGTAAAGAGAGCAGCAGAGGATGAACTGCTTAGATAACATCACCGACATGATGACATCATCATGTCAATGAACATGAATTTGAGTGAACTCTGGGAGATAGTAAAGGCCAGGGAAGCCTGGCAGTCTGCAATCCATGGGGTCACAAAGAGTCAGACACAACTTAGCACCTGAACAACAGCATGTCTGTTTATGAGTTGCACTGGAACAAATAAACAATTTCAGAGCATCATGGAAGAATTAATACTGCCACAGGAAAATTTTTGAAATACTAGAAATTTAAATTGTGTAGGAAACAAATTTAGGAGTGCTTTTCATCTCTGCTGTTAGTTTGATGTAGAAGAGGGGCCTTTGTAGTGTAAAGCCAAATGGGATTTCAGTTTATGGAAAGAAGTTTATCACGAAATCTGCGCCAGACCTCACATGGTGGAGGAGTTTCAATAACTCCCAACCTCTAACTTGCTCTGGGACTGAGTCCTGGGCAGCTCAGAAACTCCCCTCCCCGTGGGATCTCCCACAGCCTTCTGATCCCAGCAGGGCAGAGGATAAGGATTGCTTAGTAATTGCTTGCCCTGTGCAGAACTTTACCTTGACCCTAACTGGGCACATTAGCTCGAGCCTAGAGGCCCAGCACCTAAATGAAATGTAGCTCAACTCACAAGGAGCCCGAGTCTCAGCAAATAAGAACCACGTATAAAAATGAAATCGTGGTCCCATATGTCTTTAAACCCATGACGGTTACTGCTGATATGATACTACAGGGGAAAATGACTTAGATTTTTGTTGGGTAGATGGATTTGGAGGGGTCTCTCTGTGCAATTTTCTGTAACATAGTGGGGTCTTTGTCACTGTAATGAAAACTGCCTTCAGCTAGAAGGAAAAAAAAAAGAAAGGAAAAGAGAGAAACAATAGCAGCCTAGAAGCAGAATTTTCCAAATAAATTAAGCACTTTGGAGACACAGGATTTATATTAGGAAAACTGATACAAGCTTATCCTTGAAGGTGTGAAGATCTAGGCTCTTAAAATTAATGTAAATAGCAGTATTACTGCCTCAGGCATCAATGGAGATCTTTGAGTGCATGAAAAGCTATGTATAAAAACTAGGGGGGACAAAAGAAGGGGTCACTCCAATCAAGTGTTTGCAAAATCTTTGAGAACTCTTTGCAGCTTTGAATTATAACACCTTTCACTCTTTTTTAAAAAAAGATATTATATAAAATGAAGTAAAAAGAAAATAACAAAGAGATGGTTTTGCACATGCTTCATTTACATGAACAAATTTGGACTTTTCAGTGTATCTTCTATTCTCTGTGTGTGTGCAGAATTCTGTGGATCCACAATCAGGAGGTCTGAGATCTATTCTTAGCCAATCATAGATGTGACCTTCCTTGCATCTCTTTCCTATAAATACAAAAACTGCTCACCTCTGAGGTTTATTGGTCAGATTAGATGAGTTGATGCATATGAAAATATTTTTCACGTAATATGCTCATCGAAGATTATTAATGTGGGAATATGGAAGGAAGAGAAATGCTCAAAACAAGAGGAAGGTTGCTTTGGTTCATCCAGCTCATCCAGCTCCCGCAGGAAATGTGTGTTTTGCTGGTGGGGAAACGGGGGCAGCTGGGTGTGTGAAAGACAGAGCGCGCATGTTCAGGTGTTTGTGAATGCAAGGGGGACAGCCCTTTATTAGGCAAGAGATATGCTGAGTTTCAGGTTTCCATTACCAGGAGACTTGGAAAAGTTGAAACTCAGCCTAACTAGGGCTGCCAATGGCCTCTAATGAAAATTTCCATTTGGAGAGACTAGATGTTGACTTGGCATGACACCAAACAAGCAGCCTGCTGCAAAATTTTACACCAATTGTATTTCTCCTAATTAAACCCTGTCTGACCTCAGCATTAAGAAACAATTTGTTTCAGGATATAACCAGCACACATAAGCAATTACATTCTGTTTGCCCCATTAGCATTATTTGGCTCCTTTGCTACCCAGGGCTGCTACTGCAGCGAATGCTGCCCCAGAG
This sequence comes from Giraffa tippelskirchi, assembly GCF_054371585.1. Lineage (NCBI taxonomy): Eukaryota > Metazoa > Chordata > Mammalia > Artiodactyla > Giraffidae > Giraffa > Giraffa tippelskirchi. The sequence continues at coordinate 155,485,606 of NC_137283.1, read as the reverse complement.
CCAGAGCTATAAAAAGCCTGGAGTGTTCGGAGGCTTTTTCCCCCATACTAAGAACTAAGAATATCATCATATTTTAGCCAAGCCAAAGATTCTGGGAACAGTGTGCTTCTGTGTTTATTATAAGGGTGTGTCTATATATATGTATGAATATTTTTATGCGTTAAAGATTCTACTTATAAAAAACCTGAGGAAGCTATAATAGTCTAAATTTATAATAATCTTAAGCTTTTCTGCTATGCTATTTCTCATTTTCCAGTTCAGCTTTGACCCTTGTACTTTTACTTCTTTGTAGCTGTCAGACTTGGTGAATTTTGGATTTTAAACAGAAAACACTGGGTCCTACGAAGCTCTGGGGTGCTTTGGGGGCAAATGTTCTTTTTTTTTTAACTTTATTTTTTTAATTTATTTTTTTTAACACCAAAACTATTTTGTATTGGAGTATAGCTGAAACCATTTTGTATTGGAGTGTAGCAAATGTTCTTTTATAAAAGAAGCATCCTATGCATATAAGGGAGTGTGAAATAGACAAAGGCTTTCAAATTTGAAAACTATCAGCAGACCCACCTATAAAGTTCATTGAAGTGGCAGGAACTCCAGTCCTGGGATCAGGGAGAGGGGTCGGTCCTCTCAACGCCATCACTTATACCTGCTGGGTCTCATCCCTAAACCCTCTGAGATTCCATTTCTTCTTTATAAGGTGGAACAAGTGTTACCCAAGTTAATTCTGTAAGGTTAATTGCAGGGATTAGCTAAATCATAGTTCGTGTTTCTACTTGGTCACTGAAAGTTGCAAAGCTCTAAGTAGATATTAGGACATTCTTCATTCTAACTTCATTCTGGATCTTTTAGTGGTAGGCTTCTATTTTTCTATCGTCCTTGTTTTGGGAGCTGTGGTGGGAAAGATAGGAAAGAGGGTGCCATGAATTCCACATCACAGGGAGATACGTGGAAATGAGGAATGGATTCTATGTATTCTGTTGGAGTAAGCAACAGTGGTTGGGGGGGGTCCTCAGTTTTTGTCTAATTTTTGCCTCCAGTGCCTAGGAAAAGAATTTATCATTGGTTTTTCAACTCCAATTTTTCAACCTGTAAAATGGGAATAAAACCTTCCTCCCCATTTTATTTCAAAATGATACAGCAGGATTATGCAAAGCTTGCCTGTTAAGAGCTTTGAGAGTCCTCAGATTGCAGGTGTTAGTGAATGGAACGTGGTTCGTTTCTGTGAACTGCAGTGAGGTGTACAGACAGGCTCTGACACTCACTCTGCAGAGCGGTGCTTCTCTCTGTGAATCAAGAGCACCTTCTGTTGGCAACTAAGTCTCATGAGCCTTACAAATAAAGATACATTTCAGCGCTGAGGCAAACTTAAAGGAAAAAAGAGAATAAAGAATAAGTACTAATTGACCTTAATAAACCAAAAGCATGAATACCCCTTCTTCCTGTCTCAGCCCATTGTTATCCTGTTACATAGTCACCCTGGTCTTAATGTGTAACAGATCAGCTCCTATTTGGAGACCCAGGGTCTGGGTGTAGTAGGTCACAGTGAAGCAAAAGCTGCCCTTTGTGATAAAAAACTTTTATGTGAGTCCCATTGCAGACATTTCCCAGCCACGTGGCTTGGGAAAGTCTCTTAACTTCATCTGGTATGAACTAAACATATTTTAATTTTCCAGACAGCATTATTTGTATTTTGCTTTTCTCCTGCACATTTCTCACAAGTCAAACGCACTGACATACCAGATTTGTATTAAACAGTTGGTAGATCAGTGATTTGAAAATTTCGGAATCATCTCAAGCACTTCAGATTCCCATATTCCTTTATAGTTCATGTGGTGCCCAAGAACCTACATTTTATTAAGAGCAACCTTGGTGAATTTAATGCATTTGTGCTGAGATCAAAATATACTTGGTAAACATACCTAGCACCCAGAACAGAGACTGATGTGTAGTAGGCATTCAACAATATTTACTGAATGAATGCAGAAGCAGTGGCCTAGCCTGGTAGCAGAGGAAGGAAAGTGAGAAATGGTCAGCATCAGGGTAGGAAGCCCTGGAATTTCACAATTCCATGACAACAAGACTGATCTGGCTGACTTTGGGCTGAACCACAGCTTCTTCTCAGGTGGCGCCAGTGGTAAAGAACCTGCCTGCCAATGCAGCAGAGGTAAGAGACACGGGTTTGATCCCTGGGTGGAGAAGATCCCCTGGAGGAGGAAATGGCAACTCACTCCAGTATTCTTGCCTGGAGAATCCCATGGACAGAGGAGCCTGGTGGGCCACAGTCCATAAGGGTTGCAGAGTCAGACACACTGAAGCGACTTAGCATCATGCATTCACAGCTTCTCACTTTTTAATAAGCATTTTCTTCTCCCTCTGTACCTTCCTGGGCACTTCACTGCTACTCACTTCGCAACTCTGACATGGGTATCTGCTCCCTCCTGCTCTAGGTGGCTGTGACCACAACTGCTAATGGCTAGTGAATTATGATATCTTTGCATAGGGTTGATGGTAAAATACAGGAGACTCCATCAAATCTGAATTTTGGATAAGCCACATTTATCTTTCAATATAAGTATGTCCCAAATATTGCATAGGACATATTTACAGTATAAGCTATTTTTGGCTTATCAGAAACTCAGATTTAACTGGGGATCCTGTATTTTTATTTGCTGAATCTGGTAACCCTAGATGATCTTGCTTTACATCTTTGGTTCTTTTTAATCTCTGATTTTTTAGTTTTTAATTGGAATATCACTGCTCTACGATGTCATGCTAATTTCCCCTGTACAGTGAAGTGATACAGCAACTTCCCACTAGCCATCTATTTTACACATGATAGTGTATTTATGTCAGTGTTACTCCCTCAATTTGTTCCACCTTCTGCTTCCCCTGCTGTGTCCACAAGTCATTTCTCTACAACTGTGTCTCTGTTCTTGCCCTGCAAATAGATTCATCAGTGCATTTTTCTAGATTCCTAATCTCTGATTTTTGATTGTCAAAGTTACCCTAGCTTTCTGATGATTTCTGTTGACTTTTCATGGCTGTCTACCAGAAGTTTTTATCTTTCTATGTTTCTAATCTCAATTTGCATCTTTCTTGTTCTTATTGCCCATTTTGGTTTTAATACATCATTTCTAACTAAGAGGTATTGCCTTCAGTGGAGATTGTTCTAGACCTATTGCTAGTTTCAACACAGCTCTGAAATACACAAAGGTTCTCTGGTGTATTCTCCCTATGACTCCTATCTGCCTCCCAGTCCTGGAAAAAAATAGAAGGAGATTAGGAGCAGTGATCAAATTGCAAAAGGGATTGAGCCACAGTGGCCTAGTACTGAGTAATATTCTAGATTTGTTATGGCTGCTCCTGACCAGAGGTGGTTGTAAATGGAAACAGATGCCCAACCTTCAGTTCTATTCCTTATGCCTTGGGAAACAGAGAACATGGACATCAACGGAAGATACTTATCAAGATCTTGCAGATAACTCTTTTCTTCTTTTTCTCATTACCCTGACCTTTCCTGTCTATCACAGTTCCTTCATCTCATCACAAACTAGTTACCATTTCATTCTTCTTGTTCAATTTCAGTGTGTCATGTGTGTGATTCACATAAGACTTACTAATTCTCTGAATATTTTCTTACTGTTAGAAACTATTCTGTTTTTGTTTTTTTTTTTTTTTGAGTCGGGGTAGGGGGGTCTTCCCTGGTGGCTCAGATGGTAAAGAATCTGCCTGCAATGATAGAGACCTGTGTTCAATCCCTGGATTGGGAAGATCCCCTGGAGAAGCAAATGACAACCCACTCCAGGATTCTTGCCTGGAGAATTCCATGGACAGAGGAGCCTGGTGGGCTGTAGTCCATGGGATCTCAAAGAGTTGGACACGACTGAGTGACGATCACACACACACATTCTGTTTTTACTTAATAATAGCCCATATTTTCTCAGTATCTTCTAAGAGCTGCCATTGTGCCAAGCATTATATTATGTCTGTGATCTCATTTCCGTTTCATACCACTATCATCTGGATGATACAGAAAACAGAAAAGTAGATGCATAGAAGTGAAAATAACTTGTGCTAATTTACATTATTTGGTGAAGCCAAAATTTGAATCCAGTTCTAATATCACAGCCCTACTTTTAATGTTATGCTGAGCTTCCCTCCATGTGACTCCTGCTAAATTCTAAGAGGAATAAGAATTACTTACTATTCAAGCCATTTGCAATATTTCTTCCAGTTTATAAAAAGAATCAACTATAATCTGGGTGTGGAAATTCAGACTAGAGGGACCCATAGTCTTGTCTGCAGTCTCCCATGTCTCGATTTCTTCCATAAACCTTTCCCCCCCATGACCTTGACCTGGTACCCTCCCCAAAGTCTCTCCTTTTGATAGTATCAACCACTGTCCCCGTCATTGGTGGATATTTTTTTTTCTCACATGTAACTGAAATGGACTCCCTCTTTCCACTCCAAAAATATTTTTTCTCCAGCTGTAGGATGTATAAGATTCTTGAGATCTAATCAGATCTAAATTTGGAGAAGTGAGTCTATTGAGACGACAGTTCACTGAAGTCTGGAATATCCCTGAAGTGATAAGATTGTGCTGTATTTTTTCTACCAAAATTCAAGGAAAATGCTTTTTCTCTCTTTCACAAGCACTTAAGAAGACATTGATCTACCCCAGAAGAGAGCCTGATGACAGGGGTGGGATAGAGTACTACTTACCAAATTATCACCCAAACCCAAATATTTTTGCATTTGCCCTGCCTCTGCTTGGAGGGTCAGCCTGCCTCCAAGGATTTGCTGACTTTGCATGAATCAAAGAAGGGTGAGGAACATCTAAAGTGACAATGGGTATTTTACTTTTACTATTAAACATTTCTCAATGAAAATTACTACTACATTCTTCAGATTGCACGCAATTTCTGTAGAATACCATTCTCTTTGAGTGCCTCACTCTCCAAAAGCTGAGGGATTTATGGCACAGTGCAACATGGACCTTGTAAACTGTCCTTTGAACCTGACCTTCCTGTTCTGCTTTAGATTGAGACAGTGAACCAACACGAAGCTGCTCAGTTGCTCAGTCATGTATAACTCTTTGCGACCCTGTGGACTATAACCTGACGGGCTCCTCTGTCCATGGGATTTTCCCACAAGAATACTGGAGTGGATTGACATTTTTTCCTCCAGGGGATCTTTCCAGCCCAGGGATTGAACCCACATCTTCTGCACTGCATGTGGATTCTTTACCATTGAGCTACCAAGGAAGCCCACCAACATGAACGGAATGTATGATTTGTGAAAGCCAAGATACAGAAAGATTTTAGGAAGTAATAGTGTCTGCCTACTAAGCACACACATGTGCATGTGTAAACACACACACACACGTTCTCCAGAGCTAGTGTTCTGGGCTATTGTGTGGATAAATCATCCCGAGGTCCAGTCTGGTGGACCAAGTTTAAAGCCAAGTTTCTAGCGGTTTCTCAGGGATTTGACCCAGGATCTGCCTATCACCGAAATGGGCCATGTTGTCCAAATTGTGGTGATGAGGTCCTCCTGCTAGACAGCAGAGGTAAAAGCTGGTCACTGAGTGAGGCATGGAAGTACCCCTCACTTCTCAAGGGATGTTGGCTTCACCAGGATGCTTTTACTTCTTTTCTAGTTAATTGTTGAAAAAGTTCGCAGTGGTGGAGCAGCTAGGAAAGAGTTCATCTGGAAAAGGTCGCAATCCAATTAGGTAATGGGAAGAAAGAAAGAAGACCCCTCACCCCTCCAGTTAGAATCTGGGAAGGAGGAAGGACTTTGTCTGGAAGTCACTGTGTGGAACTTGACATGTGGTAATTTAAGGAGGCAGAGATCCGTATTAGTTAAGAGCCCCGGCTGCCAGAATTTGAATTATGGTTCTGCCATTTGTTATACAGACATCTAGATTCCATCCCATCTGAAGGCCTTTGTGGCTTGTAAGGAAGGATGTGTGTATTATCCAAGCTGTGGTCAGTACCAGGATTAGGTGAGATAATTATGTAAAGTGCTCGGCAAAGGGCCTGGGACATAAGAAGTGATGAAAACAATGAGGGTGGTATTTAGTTTTCTATTGCAGAGTAACAAATGACCACAAAGATAACAGCTTAAAGCATCTTTTATCACTCATGGTTCTGTGAGTCATAAATCTGGCTTGGCTCAGATGGGGTCTCTGTTTAGGGTTTCACCAGACTGAAATCAAGGTGTTGGCTATACTGGTTCTTTGCTGGATTATCTAGGGAAGAATATGCTTTCAAGTTCATTCAGGCTGTTGGTCAAATTTAGTTCTTATGGATGAAGGGTGTAGGTCCTCGGTTTCTTTGCCTGGTGTCAGGTAGAGGGGCCTCTCTGAGTTCAAGGCCACTTAGGTCCTTCCCATGTGGATGACTTCATCTTCATGCCAGCAACAGTGTGTGAAATGCCTCTGTGCTTTGCATCTATCTGAATTTCTCTCCTGCAACTAGTCAGAGAATACTCTGCCTTTAAAGGGCTAGTCTGATTGGGTGAGGTCTACCCAGACTGTCTCTGTATTTTAAGGTCAACTGACTGAGAGCTTCAACTATCTGCAATCTCTCTTCCCAGCAGTACCTCGATCCATGCTTGACTGGAAAGCCAGAGGACAGGAATCTTAGGAAGGTTATCTTTAGGATTACATCTTCCCTGGTATCTCTGGGGGTGATGTCAATTGATAATTCAAACTTTTGACCAGTCTTTGCTTATGCAAAGAGAGGGCTAAAGCTCAGTTTGGAGGCAGATGGTAGAAACTGCCTAACAGTTCTGTATCAGAAAGCAGAGTTCATTTCTTTACTCCTGAGAGGGCAGAGGAGAGTTGTTCAATGAGGTCTGGATGCAGAGGAGAGAGAAGAGCTAAGGCACATGGCAGTGAAACTGATGAGTTTAAGGATCAAGGTATTTCCAGCCAGAATGGCTGCCGTCAAAAATCTACAAACAATAAATGCTGTGGAGGGTGAGGAGAAAAGGGAACCCTCTGACACTGTTGGCGGGAATGCAAACTAGTACAGCCACTATGGAGAACAGTGTGGAGATTCCTTAAAAAAATTGGAAATAGAACTGCCATATGACCCAGCAATCCCACACCGAGGAAACCAGAATTGAAAGAGGCACACGTACCCCTGTGTTCATCGCAGCGCTGTTTACAATAGCTAGGACACAGGATGGAAGCAACCTAGATGTCCATCGGCAGACAAATGGATAAGAAAGCTGTGGTACGTATACACAATGCAATATTACTCAGCTGTTAAAAAGAACATATTTGAATCAGTTCTAGTGAGGTGGATGAAACTGGAGCCTATTATACAGAGTGAAGTAAGTCAGAAAGAAAAACACCAATACAGTATATTAATGCATATATATGGAATTTAGAAAGATGGTAACGATGACCCTATAAGTGAACAGCGAAAGAAACACAGATGTAAAGAAAAGACTTTTGGACTCTGTGGGAGAAGGCGAGGGTGGGATGATTTGAGAGAATAGCATTGAAACATGTATATTATCATATGTGAAATAGATCATCAGTCCAAGTTCGATGCATGAAACAGGGCACTCAAAGCTGGTGCACTGGGACAGCCCTGAGGGATGGGATGGGGAGGGAGGTGGGAGGGGGGTTCAGGATGGGGGACACATGTGCACCCGTGGCTGATTCATGTCAATGTATGGCAAAAACCACTACAATGTTGTAAAGTAATTAGCCTCCAATTAAAATATATAAATTAATTTAAAAAATAAAATAAAATGGATAACCAACAAGGACCTACTGTATAGCACATGGAACTCTTCTCAATGTTATTTGGCAGCCTGGGTGGGAGGGGAGTTTGAGGGAAAATGGATACATATATATGTATGGCTGTTCACCAGAAACTATCGCAACATCATTAGTCAGCTATACCCCAATATAAAATAAAAAGTAAAAAAAAAAAAAAAATTAGGGTATTTTATATGGTAATCTTTTTTTTGCCAAGCGTTGTACTTGTCTTCATTATTTGTCTTGATTATTATTTTTATAACCATTTTTAATTGAAGTGTAGTTAATTTACAATGTTGTGTTAGTTTCAGGTGTTATATTCAGTTATATAATATACATATTCTTTTTCAGATTCTTCTCCATTATAAATTATTGCAAGATACTGAGTATAGTTCTCTGTGCTATACAGTAGGACCTTGTTGATTATCCATTTTATATATAGTAGTATGTATCTGTTAATCCTAAACTCCTAATTGACCTCTCCCCCCACCCTCCCCAACTATGCCTTTTGGTAATGGTAAGTTTGTTTTGCATATCTGTGCGTCTATTTTTGTTTTCTAAATAAGTTCATTCATATTGTGTGTGTGTGTGTATGTGTGTGTGTGTTAAGTCACTTCAGTGGAGTTTGACTCTTTGTGACCCTTTGGACTATAATCCACCAGGCTCCTCTGTCCACAGGATTCTCTAGGCAAGAATACTGGAGTGGGTTGCCATGCCCTCCTCCAGGGGGTCTTCCTGACCTAGAGATTGAACCCCCGTCTCTTGTGTCTCCTGCATTGGCAAATGGGTTCTTTACCACTAGTGCCACCTAGGAAGCCCTCATTCATATTACTCAGCCATAAAAAAGAATGAAATTATGCCATTTGCAGCAACATGGATGGACCTAAAGATTATTGTATTAAGTGAAGTAAGTTAAACAGAGAAAGACAAATATCATATGATATTGCTTATGTGTAGATTCTTAAAAATGATAAAGATGAATTTATATATTTTATATTACATCTGAGGGATTTTTTTTTCCCCTTAATCTGCTGTTTTCCCAAAGGTGCCCCCCCCAACAGTGCTGCCTTTGTGTAGTTTTCTGGGAAAGTTTGGGAAAACTGAATTCCAAGGTTGTGGTCTTCTTTGGGTGACTCCGATTCAGTGGAGAAGGAACACAGGCTAGAGATGGGTCTGGGAATCTGTGGAATCTTCAAATGGGTTTATTTTCTCCGCAAATTTAGAGTGAAATCTGTGCACTTTTCTCTGATCATATGAGGCACAGCAGTCACAAAATAGTACTGCAATTACATGTAACACATAGAGCTGGGGAATAAGTTAGAAAGAGAAAAACAAATATCATATGTTAACACATAGATATGGAGCCTAGAAAGATGGTACTGATGAACCTATTTGCAGGACAGCAGTGGAAACACAGACATAGAGAAAAGACGTGTGGATACAGCAGGGGAAGAAGAGAAAGGGACAAATTGAAAGAGTAACACTGAAACATATGCATCCCCATACGTAAAATAGATAGCCAGTGGGAATTTGCTGTATAACACAGGGAGCTCAAACCTTGTACTGTGTGGCAAGCTAGAGGGGTGGGATGGGGGTGGGAGGTGGGAGGGAGGTTCAGGAGGGAGGGAACATGTGTATACCTATGGCTGATTCATGTTGATGTACGGCAGAAACCGACACGATATTGTAAAGCAGTTATTCTCCAATTAAAAATTAAAAAAAAAAACAAAACCAGAGCTGGGCAGAACAGTGAGAGGTCATCAGGCCAAGTGCCTTGCATCCTGGGATGAGGCACTGCAGTTATTTCTTCCTCTACTTAGCACGTTCATCCACTCATTCATTCAGTCATTCGGCAAACAATCCGTAGTACCTAATGTTCAGTACAAGACATTGTCTTAGGTATTGAGGATTAAGTGGTGAACAAAACCAAGCTTTTGGCCTCCTGGAGCTCATACTCTTTTGGAGGAGATGAAAAATAGACAAGGAAATAGGAAATAGTATAATTTTAGTTTGTTATATGGTAGAAAAAATAAAGCAAGAGAAGGGACTTGGTGCAGACGGCGCACACTGTTTTAAATGAAGCCGTCAGGGAAGGTCACTCTAAAGTGACAACGAACAAATCCTGAAAAACATCGAGCGATGGAGAACTTGACTTTACAAACTTGACTGAGTGGCTGGAAGACAGTGAGCCCAGGAGAAGGAGGAGCAGAAGGAGGATGCCAGACAATTCTGTGACTTGCTTTATTTCCATCTTGCTAAGCCTGCTTCGAATTCACGTAGGTAAATGCTATCAATTATTAATACAAGTGTGTTCTCAGTAGCGTATGGGGAAAAACCACAACTTGGTCATGATATCCAAGTACCCTCAGCATTGCCTGGGAGATGAGACGGGGCTGTGTCTGAGGCGTGCTGGGAGCGGTATTCTGAAAGGACTCTCACCAAAATGGTTTGGCGTCTGAGTTTAGACTCCCTTCACTAAGATTGATTGTATCAATTAAGAATAGCCATCCTGCAGCTCTGTTCCAACCCCTCCTCCCTTCCTATTTCAGAACAAGATAGACTAGGTTTTCGTTAACATAAACCAAATCCGAGACACCGGTGTGTCCTATGAATGCCGGATGAGGCTGAAGAACCAGAACAAACAACAGTGAGACAGAACGTGAGGATCTGTGCTGATCTGTGGGTAGCACGTGTCAATGGCATCGTGATAAGAGGTACTCAGGGGTGCATGGTGGATGCTCTATTTGTGTTGAAAGAAATGAGTAACATGAAATGTTTGAAGCAGAGAAAGGTAAACTCAGGGAAAGATGGCACTTAGCATAATTGTAATTCTCACTGGATGTGGAGTCCTGTGAAGACAGGGGTGACATCCTGTCTCCAGCCCCCAGCCCAGATCTGATCTATTGCTGGTGCCCAATAAATACTGTGGAATGCGTGGATAGCCAATAGCAACGAAAATGTATTTCTTTCAAGTGGAAAAAGTATTTTTGTGAGAATAGGAGTAAATAGTTGTCTGTTGCTCTAAAAGATACACTGAAACAATAATTGTGGGACTAGATGCAGTGGTAGGAAAAGCTAGTTTGATAGTAATTCAGATGGTTAAACAGAAGACACAGTTTCCTTTGGAGAAGGTGAAATTCCAGGCACTGCAAGTGTTCAAATGGAGAATGGATGACCTCTGAGTCCTGTGTCCTGGACAAAAATCCCTCCATTGAACAGGAAGTTTTTCAGGAGACATTTAGGATCACTTTAATGATACCAGTCCCTGATCCTAGATGTGAGAGATGGGAGATATGTATTCTGGAAAGTGTGAAATTTCCCAAGACTGTGTCTGGGGACCTTCCCATGGCAGGGTGAGATGATACTCTAATTAAATGAGGGAGATCAGACAGCCATCTGACACCCATGCAGTTCATACCACCCCTATGAATTCGTTTCCTGAATCCCTCCATGTCACTCTCTTGACACAGTTTCTGTTCTTGGCGTCCCAATGTACAGCCCACAAAGATCAGAACGTGGCAGGATTTAGCGTTTAGCAGTGGTTGGAACCCACCATCTTGTCGAATGATAGAAGACTTTTCCTCTTGCCCCTCTTGCTTGTGGCCTGTGAATGAAGACTCAGTGAAATGAGTTTGGGGGCAGATGAATACCCATGAGGGGCTGTGGCCCAATCCTTCCCCTTAAACCATTTGCTTTTAACTCTCTCTTGAGCAACCCTTCCGTAAAGTTAATAGCCACAAGCTCTTCAGGGGAAGGTTTGTTAAAATCATGTCCAAGAAAATAAATATAATGAAAGAACAATCTCTGGAGAAAGCCTTGACATTTAAAAAAAATGTAAATTAGTCTCACAAGGATCTGCTATGAAATAGGCAAAGTGCATTAGTACAAATGAGATATTTTTACAGCGATTATAGGAGCCATCTCCTGGGGACCACACCTGAAGTCTTAAAAGCTGAACCAAAACCCAGTTGTGTACCCAGGAATCTAGCGTGACAGATTTGAATGTATTCCACTAATAACTCTCCTCACCCCATGCCTGCATTTCAGTGCACGGTTCCCCTGTTGTTCAATGAGCTTTGATACAAGGATGCTGGAGCATGGCTTTGAACTCCTCTGAACCCAATTATATCCAGCTATTTGGAAGTGCCATGGTGGGATGATGGGAGAACAGTGCTCTCTGAACTAGCACGCAGAGAGTTCAAGAAGGAGTTGACTACAGCAAGTCTGGCAGCCAATTCATACATGGAACTGTGCCGCCAATGGCACTGCTGTCTGCCAGCCTGACACGAGGATGAAGAATGAAAAAGAGAGATTCAATTAGTTAACCAAAAACGGATAGAGCAAAGTGAAGGGGCAGCTGGTAGCGGCTTTTATTCTTTGATTTGCAGGAGAACCGTTTTGCTCCAGCAGGTGTCACGTGCACGAGGCCAGCCTGTGAAAGGAGGGCCCTTCCCCTGCCGTGAGGGGAGGCATCTCCCCTTCCCAAAGCATTTCCCAGCTCTTCAATCACAATGGAAGTCAGTGCTCCAGGTGAGAATCCCAGCCTTTTTCTCTCCAGATCAGCTTGGGACCAATTAAGATGACCCCAGCGGGAAAAAAAGAGGAGCTGGCAGGCAGCCTACTGTTTTTCTTCCATAGGGTAGGATGTGGACAAGTCTTCCTTTCAGACAAAGGGCGCGGCCCCAAAGACTATAGTACCCAAAATAAGAAAAAAAAAAGAGAGAGAGAGAGAGTTCTTGTGACCAAGTTCTACAAAAACAGAGCTGTATTTTATTTATATCATAAATCTGTTTTGTTTTATGGTCTGACCATAAAACCTTAAAATGACATTTTAAATCTAGACTCCCTAACATGGGTCCATTTTAGTTGATTGAAGCAGATCTGACCTGCAAGCCTGTAAAGTCCTGTGGCCATTCACACTTGTCCTGTTTAAAGTTTGGAGGGGGTCACAAGGAGAGAGGCTAGAATGGTTAATTTCTCCATTTTCCTGGAGGTAAGAAATCACCCAACCTTTAAAAGGCAGCGCTCCATTTTGTTAGACTCCTGGACTCCTAGACAATGGGGGAGACAAAAACGGTTTTTCTAAGCACCCGAACTTGATTGCAGAAGGTGGTTTCTCCATCCTTACATTAAATGAGATGGACAGGCAAGTCTTTCTGGGATGCGAGCCCTCTCTGCTTGGGGCTGGACAGACGTGTTGATGCCTGGGACTCTGCAGCTGCCAAAAGGGATGGGACCTGCCTCCAGCCTAGTCCGGGGTTCCCATGGGAACCATGGATTGGACAAGCGCATCCCGGGCGCTCTGCCATCCGGGCTCCCTGTGCCCCGTGGCCCCTCAGCGCTCTGTTCTGCCTTCAGCCTCACCTCTTTCTGCTCACATCCCACCTGCTGGTTTTGGCAATCCGCATTTCAGCAATTTTATGTCAACCCTAAAAGGAAACTTTCCAGATTTTGAGCTCTGGGAGGAGAATACAGGTGTCTCTCTCTCCTAGAATCACAAGCATTGGCTCTACTGGCACCTTGCTGGTCCTGGGGAGAGGAACCCCTTCCCTCACCTCCCCATGGCATTCTACTCCCTTCTAATCCATCCCAACCTTTCCTTAATAGATCCGAACTGCCCAAATCACAAGGCTTCCCAGGTGGCTCAGTGGCAGAGAATCTTCCTGCCAATGCAGGAGACACCAGAGACTCAGGTTCTGATCCCTGGGTTGGGAAGAGCCCCCGGAGAAGGAAATGGCAACCCACTCCAGTATTCTTGCCTGGGAAATCCCATGGACAGAGGAGCCTGGAAGGCTACGGTCCACAGTCGCAGAGTCGGACACTACAGAGCACGCATGCGCGGCAGAAATACCAGCCTGCGTAGGAAATTGACGATATTTTCAATTTCTATTTTCATCTCCATGACAAAAAGTTGTTCACTACCTCCTGAGTTCAGAGAGGCCAGGCTTAGAATATACACAAATGCTTGGTATGGGAGTGAGGGAAACACCTCTCATTTATTTCTACAAGGTTTAATATATATATATTGCGATACTGACACCAGTGTTTCTCTACTGCATGGTCAGAAACACCCTTAACTTTTTCTTCCTCTTCCCTTCCAATACTCGAGAAACAGCTACGTTCATTCTTTTGCTTTTCCATGGCTCCTACTTGATTGCTGAACGATGGTAAAACCTACCTTTCACACAGCGTGCTTCTAGCTTTACAGGGATTTTGTCTATGTCAACTACCATAATATCTCCAGCATTTAGAAGAGTGTCTAACACGTGGTAGGTGGTCAAGAAATAATGATGAAATGAATCATTGGAAGAAAGGAAGGAGGCAAAAAAGGAAGGTCATGGATCTCAGGCAGGAGCTTGCAATACTCATAGAGCTCCTTAAGAGCAAACGAAGGACAGATTTAGGAGCTGCAATTCCTCTGAGGATGTTTTCCCAAGAATAAGTGACAATTACTTGAGATAACATCTCCCTGGATTCCTCCCTACATCCAAAGATGATAAAATTGCTAAAGCATGTTTTGTCGACACCTTGCTCTTACAGTTGCTAGAGGGAGTGGTGTAAATGTTGCCACAGCAACGGTACATCATATGTAAAATCTCCAACTTGCTACAGATGTGGTAGCCACTTTATAAGTTTTCTGGGGGATTCGAAAATACATGCTGCCTGCTAATTTTGCTTAACCAATTGCTTAGAGTTAATAACAAATTTGTTGTTGAAAGTGTTAGTTGCTCAGTTTTGTCTGATTCTTTGCAACCCCATGGTCTATAGCCCACCAGGCTCCTCTGTCCATGGAATTCTCCAGGCAAGAATACTGGAGTGGGTAGCCATTTCATTCTCCAGGGGATCTTCGAAGCCCAGAGATCACACCTGGGTCTCCTGTGTTGCTGGCAGATTCATTACAGACTGAGAAACTAGGGAAGCCCCAGTATCAAACTAAACATATAATATTAAAACTACTTTTGAACTTTGTCCCTTTGGGGAAAAGCTAAAGAGCTCTGGATCATTACATAGAACAGTGCGGCAAACGTAAATTGCTGCTGTAAGTTCTAGTACCATTAATCCAAGGTTGAGAAGACAAGACTTGTAGCACACTAAATAAAAAATGACTTTGTGTCTGTCAACATGGTACTCTCTTGCTGTGGCTTCTTGTGGTCCCCACACAAGCAATGTCTTTCTGATATTGCTTCACCCTTTTGGTGTCTTCAAATTTTCTGTTTCCTCTGGCCAGATACACCCAGATATTTTCACAGCTTACTCCTTTCCTTCCTATTTCTGCAAACAGTGCTTACTCAGGTGGTTTTTCCTGACCATCTGCACTGAAATGCTGGAAAATAGCAACTCTTATCTGCTTTCCATTCTATAGTCACCTCCATTTTTTCTTTCTAATACTTTTTACTACAGGTTATTCTTCATATATATTTATTGGCTTACAAATTTATTTCCGTTATGAGACTAGAAATCCATGGTGGTAGGGACACCATTTTGTCTACTATTTATGAGTTGTATTCCATTGTATGGATATATTACCATTATTTATCTATCCAACATTTGACAGGTACTTGAGTTTATCTAGTATAGGATTCTTTTAGAAAACTGCTAGAAACACATATCCAGGTCTTTGTGTAGAAACATGTTTATATTTCTCTTGGGTAAACACCCAAGAAAGAAATTATTTTCTCATGTAGTAACAGTATCTAAATTTTTAAGAAACTACCAAAGTGTTTTTCAAAGTTATGCTACCATTTTGCAAACCCACTAGCAATGCATAAGAGTTCAAGTTGCTCCACATCCTTGCCAACCCTTAGAATATCAGACTTCTTAATTTTAACCATTATAATAGAGCTGTAGCAGTATTTCACTGTGATTTTGATTTGCATTTCCTTCATGACTAATGATGTTGAGCATCTCTTCATGTGCTTACTATTTTATATATATATTTTTGATTATATGTCTGCTCATCTGTTTTGCCCATTTTTATTGAGTTGGTTTCTTCGTGTTCTCAATGTTTATTAAGACTCACTGTAAGAACGATTACATGAAAAAATCCCTGCACATTTCATAAAATTGCTCTTGAAATTATATTTCTTACATTCTTCAAACATGATTTCCTGTATAAGGAAAATTTACTTCTTTCACATAACTAGTGTGAGCTTTTTCAACATGAAATGGGAATCATATTCTCACAATATTTTCAGTTTTGCTTTGAACAGAGGAATTTCAGTACTGAATTTAATGCTTAATTGTGGATATTATATTATTCTAGGTCTTTGATGCATGTGATCAAGTGATCACATGATCTCTTTTTCTATTAAGGGTTTATGGTTTTATTGTATACAAGCTTTTAATTAATCCACTCCAAAGTTCTTTTGAAAGTATCTCACTATCTCACTTTCTTCACATTTGAATATGAATAATACCATCTCTGATCCAGCACAAGGGGATGCTAGAAATTTTATTAGTGCCCTGACATTGTTTTTGGTCTTCTTAGACTGATATAGTCCAAATGGCCTTTATGGAAAACATGGGCACTCGAGTAATTATTTTCCTCTGTTTCTCCAAATACTTACATTTTATCTTGAATATATACAATTATTTATGTTTAGAGTAACATTTCTCAATATTATATGTAGTTTTAGGCTATGTGATGAAAGTATAATAATATTTTTCTAAACAGAGTACATACAGATTTTCTTTTTGAATTCATATCTCTCCTTGTAGATAAGATTTTGGTGTCAGGAACCTTGTCTTAAACATCTTTCTATTTCTCATAACCCTAAAAGAACTCCTTGTGCATAAAGTATCTAATGTGTGTGTGTGTGTGTTAGTCACTCAGTCGTGTCCGACTCTTTGTGACCCCATGGACTGTACCCCACCAGGCTCCTTTGTCCCTGGGATTCTCCAGGCAAGAATACTGGAGTGGGTTGCCATTTCCTTCTCCAAAAGTATTTAATAAACATGTGTTAAACAAGCATTGGATAAAGGAGTAGCAGTAACTCCTGACCTCTGTACCCCAGTCATTCACTTACTCAGAGGCTTATCCATCCATTCTAGGCTGGACATTGGGACATCTGTGAACTGCCTTTAGGGAGCTGAAGAGAGAAGGCCGAAAGGTGCAACCATCATGTTCTCCAAATGTAGTTTTATTTCTAGAAATATCAATGTCCACATAGTGATAAAACAAATGAAATTAGTGAAAAAAAAAAAATGATGAGATGAAGCTGCTCGATGGGGAGCCAGAGCTGGAGAGGAGGAGGAGGCGATGGTGAGAAGCAGAGGGCTCCGAAGTCTGTGGCTGTACTGAGTTGCCTCGACTCGAATACCAAGGGTTAATTCCCCCTAATAAACTCAGCATGAACACTGCCGAAGAGGCCCGAGCAGACCCTGAAGTAAGTAATTAATTCTGGCTGCTTTCTGCTCTCTAGCTTTCATCATTCTTAATGTTATCTAATTGTAAAATTATTCTTCAAAACCTTCCTAGTATAAAGGAAGAAAATGCCCAGATCTACCCGCTTTTCTTGAGGGCATGGGCGCCCCCTGTGTCTTGGTGGAAGTATCCAAGATGCTGCTAATTAAGGGTGTGTGAACGCTTGAAAACTTTTGATCAACTTTCATAAAACAGCCTGCAAAAGACTTCTAGAAAAACTCTTTGTGTGAGCATGGACCTACCATTCTAGGGAAAAAATCGATTTGCCTCCACAGCCTCTTGCACCTTCAGACCTCCGCACAGACCTTGGGGAACCCTGGGATGGGGATGCACATAAAAGACGAATGTGCAAGGAGGTAAGAGAAGTTCCTGGCCCAGCATCAGGTTACCGCTGCTGTCAGAGGTGATAAGGAAAATCTTGGAGACCCTTCTGTTTTGTAATATGCCAAAGCCATATATATATGGATTCCCAGGTGGTCCAGTGGTAAAGAATCTGCTTGTCAATTCAGGAGATGCAAGAGACACAGGTTCGATCCCTGGGTTGGGAAGATACCCTGAAGGAGGACACTGCAACCCATTCCAGTATTCTTGTCTGGAAAATTTCATGGACAGAGGAGCTGGGCTGGCTACAGTCCATGGGGTCACAAAGAGTTGGACACAACTGAGCGTGCACACACAAGGCTCCCAATGCCAAGGGTTTTAAATTGATGTCAATACAGACAGATAACTAAAGTCTTTACCTTTAAAGGGCTCTCTTTTGTCCCTGTGTCTTCTTCCTTCAAATATGAATGTCCTCCCCTGCAGACAAAGTCATTTCTCTATCCACGATCGCAGCAAAAGAGACCAAGTTGTCTTTTCCACCATGACCGCCTGCCGAGGCTGTAGGCCTTGGGGTCCCTAGGTATCCTTGGCAACATAAGTGCAATGCACTATTAAAATAATGACTATTTTCTTCAGTCTAGTTAAAAAATAGAAGGGACAGCCTTGGATGGCATTCTGGTCAGGGGGGCAAAATATCTCATGTGTCTCTGGGGTGAGATAGAAAACTCAGGGCTTGACCTCTTCTGGCCATTAAAGACCTTCGGGTCCGCTCCTGTCTCTTTGTTTCCTACAAAAGTAGTGGTAGTATTAATTCTGTGGCTGGCTAAATTCTAACTGAGGTAATTATACTGTCACCCTATATTCCCCCAGAGATTCGGTGAGAAAAGTTACTCTTTGATCATGCTCTTAAATCCTACCGCGCTGGGCTCTGTAACATGGCAGGTGAAGAATGGCTATTGGATTCTGCATGCCTCCCTCTGCTGCGTGAGTGATGCTAATTCTATGTATGTATTCTGCTGAGTGCTTGGGGATCCTTCTGGGGCAAACTGCTGCAGTAAGCATGAGCTATTATTAGTTGAGTCTCCAAAACAGAAATTGTTGTTCTAGGCTTTGATCAGTTTTAGTTAAAGCTTCCAACAAACAATTAGCAAAAGAGAGGGGAAGATTGCTGGAAGTTTAGAATTGTTATAAGTTCCTGATTTATACATATCATGGCAGAGCTAAAAATAAGGCTTTTTTCACAGGCAACATTTTTTTCTTCATAAATGTCCCAGGTGACCTATTGAATCACTGTTGTTTGTTATTGATTAATAGTCTCCCATGTTGATGGGGCCAGTGAAATGGGGATATTGGGGGTGGTTCCTGAGCTGGACACCTTTTAGGTGGTCTGATTTAAAGCCAAAATTTATTACTGAAAATGCTTTAACATTTTGGTGAAGGAGGCACAGAGACAGTAACTGTAGACTTCAGTGAAACTTCCCAAATGCTAAATTATTAAATTCTCAAAAGGAAGAGCTTAACTACAGAGTTTACAGAGCTTAAGGGCTTGATGAGCACTGCAGGCTTAAATAAAAATGTGTGACTTAATGAGGATCCCACTTCTGATTCCCGGGTAAATTCACACTTAGAGCGATAGACACCCACATATTTTAATTTTGGGGCCCAACCTAAACACAACGTGGACACTGTTATTTTTTCAGTCTTTACCTTTGTGTGTCCTTTTCTTTCCCTATGTTTATTTTTGGTAGCTAAACTTATGGAAATAGATTAGCAGTTTTTATAACCTATAACATTTAAATGTATAGTAATTAGGGCTTTCTTTTATAAATTAGAATATGTGGCAAAAAACAATGTAGAAGCCAATTTGTGAGCATGGAAAGATAATAAGTAAAAAATCCAGTTACAAAATCATGTTGTTGTTTTTGTTCAGTTGCCAAGTTGTGTCTGACTCTTTGTGACCCCATGGACTACAGCACACCAAGCTTCTCTGTCCCTCACCATCTCCCAGAGTTTGCCCAAATTTATGTGCATTACATAGGTCCAATGCAAAAATCTAATACAAAATCATATTTCATATAATTATGTAGTAAGTGAAAGTATATGTTTCTGAGTGTGTACGGTGCAAGAATGAAGTCCGGACATTTACACCAGACCTTGTGCTTATCTCCCAGTGGTTTGGTCATTTTTTATCTTTTTGAACTTTTGCTGAATATGGTAAGTTATATTTTATATTGATTACCAATTACTATGTGAAATGAATAAAAAAAAAAGACCAAAGAGAAACTATAATCCCAACCACAGAGTATGCTAGTACAAAAGCTTGGGAAAGTAAAATTCATTTTATTGCACTATGTCAGTTATCTGTTTTTAAAAGTCAGGAGAGGACTGGTTTATTCTGAATTATGGTGTTTTGTTGGTTTGGTGGGGAGGAGGGGAGCTGCTAGAGATTTGCTTTGAGGTGACACTTGTCAAATGAATTCAAATTCTGAAGCTCCAAGCAGAAATTTCAGCAAAATCCTCCAACCTGACTTAACCTCAGGTGATCATGTGACCAATGTTCCTTGCACAGGGGACCCAGTTCTGCGGAAGCAGGTGATTTGCCCTCCGTGGGATGAGGGAGGATGAGAAGGGAATTGCCAGGTCAGAGAAGGGACCTCAAGGGCCGTGTAGTGGCAAGGAAATTAGGAATCCTGCAACCCCTGTGCTGCTGGCAGTAAATAATAAATGAAACATCAAACAAGTGTTACAAATTAATCACATTTATGTTACTATACAGAATCTTATCTAAACTTCTACTGTGAGACACCAAAAAAATATTTTTAGGTGTTACCTTGTCCCCTTACTCTTAGTCTGAAAGTAAGTAAAATAGCTGGATTTTAGAAACTGCTGATTACATATATTAACTCATTTAACACAATGGGCCTAGGAAGTAAACACTGTTATTGAACCCCAGACACCTACATTGGGCCCCAGGGAAGGTAAGTAATTTGCCCAAACATAGACAGCTAATATTGGAGAAGGAAATGGCAACCCACTCCAGTGTTCTTGCCTGGAGGATCCCAGGGACGGAGGAGCCTGGTGGTCTGCCGTCTATGGGGTCTCACAGAGTTGGACACGACTGAAGCGACTTAGCAGCAGCAGCAGCAGCAGACAGCTAATATATGAATGCTGGAATCCAAATTCAAGCCTTTATTTTTCCCCTCCAAGCCTATGTATTCTACCATCATTCTCGAAACTGTTGCGAATGAGAATAGCCTTTGAAAAATTTTCTGAGATTCTGTATCTTCACCTGTGGAACAAGTACACTAATGTTGACTTAAGAATTGTGAAGTTCAGGTGAGGGTTTGAAGTGCCTCTAGATCTTAGTAGCTCTTATATGGGTAGGCACTTAGGCACGAGGCAGGTGATGGTTTCGAGCTGCATATCCAGATACCACATCTTGCTAGTTTCTTTCTGCAAAAATTGACATATGTATAAATAATGAAATAGACTTCCAACAATTGAAATAGACTTTCCAAAATTGAAAAACTTCAATTTTTCCCATCTTTTCTAGCCATGGTTACCATCAATTCAATGACCATGTTTTTCAAATAATAACTAAACACATGATCTGATAAATTATTTTTCAAGTTTTTTAATTTATCTAATATATTTTTAATTATAGAATGTTACAGCAGGGTGTAATGATTATTTTTTTTTCATACATAGAATGAATCCTTTATTGAAAATAAGGCTGCATAAAATTTCAAATTATCCTGAAAAATATCTCAAGCATATGACCACCAGACTTTGAACAGATATTATTCATTATGTAATAGGGTTGGGGGGATATGGGCTTCCCTGGTGGCTTAGTGGTAAATAATCTGCCTGCAACGCAGGAGACATGGATTCAATCCCTGGATCCAGAACATGCCCTGGAGTAGAGCATGACAACCCATTCCACTATTCTTGCCTGGAGAATCCCATGGACAGAGAGGCCTGGTGGGCTATGGTCCATGGGATTGTGAAGAGTTGGCCATGACTGAAGTGACTGAGCACTTCTGAGCACTGGGGGTGGGGGGATGTGCTAGTAGCTGGCATCAGACTTCCTGTTAGAGAGAATCTTTATTGGAAACTACCTCGATGAAACCTGCTTGGGGAAGTGAAAATGAGTGGAGACATCAGAGGTGGCTCCCTGCATGAGAACAGAGAAGATGCAGGTGGGTTTTTCATCTCAAGTGGAGAGGAAAATATGATGACTAGTCATCAGAATAAGGGAAGAAGATAGAGAAGCTAAAAAGGTAAAGAGATTCTGAGACTTCCTGCTGTGTAAAAATCCATCCTCCATCTTGCATTGCCCTGTGAATTGTAATAAAGTCTATGTTCTTACACATTGCATGTGGCTTGAGATATTGGAAAAACTTCAGAGTGGCTGAATGAAGCACTAGTATCAATCACCACAGAACAGAGAAGGAACAGGCATGAAATAGCAGAGGCTAGAAGGTAGAGGAATCCGTGAACAGAGGTTACCTTCTCTCTCTCCTGGCTTGGGAATTTTTAGAGGATGAGGGAAGATTATTAGGTCATAAAACCAAGTACTATGTGCCGGGGACAAGGATGGACTGTGAACCAAAAACATCTAAAAATTAAAGGTCAGGGAGGCCCAGGTGATAACTGCATTACATTTATAAACACATTTTGATTGGGTCTTTGCAACATTTAACATAAAACATGGGATAAAGAAAGAATAAAGATTCCTTCTTAACCATGACGTGGAGCTTAATTTTATATGATTTTAAGCTTCTGTATAAAATAATACAAAGCACTCATGAGCAGAATTTTAGTCACATTTGAAATGACTTTTTAGGTAATTGGAATTCTGTCTTATAAAAGATTCTGGTACCCAGCAATATGGCTTCCAAAGGCCCTCAACCTGACATTTAACAGGTTTCTAAACTGATTGCTGTATATAAAGGTTACCTTGAATTTCAGCTGTAATTGACAAGCCTATCAGTCCACTAGTAATTTACATAATGCCTCCATCCTCTCTTTGAGGTTGTCCTTGCTTTTCTCTTTGAGAAGCTTCTCTGTCTCTATCTCTTTCCCTCCTCTTTCTCATAATCTACAGTTGCTTAGATTATACCCAGTAGTATCTTGCGACAGGGATATAACCATTGTGAAGCTTAGTCCTCCAGCTATGGTATCCTTGGGCACATGACCTTTGTGCTACATCCCAAGCACCATGACATCTAGTGAGTGAACAGGTGGGTAAGGCTATCTAGATGTTCACAGGGCCACAAGGGCAAGACTGGCTTAGCCACTAGAGAATGTAGAGGTCAAGGATCTTAGAAAAAGTTTACACTAAATTTTTGCCTCTACTTCTTTATAACCCATTTGTTCTTGTGCCCTATCTACCATCCCCAAGTACTCAACCACCAATTCCAAAGGGTATTATTGGCCTCCTAATTACCAAAAACAATGACAAATTTTCATCTTTATTTTACTTGACCTCAAGTCTGACAACCTGATCTCTCTCTTTCTTGATTATTATCTTGAGTTCCACAATGACACTATTATTTTTTGGCTTTTATATTTCTAATCATTTATCTTAATCTCTTTTACTGGTTTCTTCTACATTCTTTTTTTTTTTTTCTCAAGATCTGATATATTTCCTAGGCTTTAGCTGTCATTCCTAAAACACTATCAATATTTTTAAAAATGTCCCCAGACTGATACATATAACTCTCTACTAATGTCTACAACTAAATTATTTATTTGATTTATTGATCACTTTGCAGTCATCAATGCAAACAAATAGAGGAAAACAATAGAATGGGAAAGACTAGATATCTCTTCAAGAAAATTAGAGATACTAAGGGAACATTTCATGCAAAAAGGGGCACAATAAAGGACAGAAATGGTATGGACACAACAGAAGCAGAAGATACTAAGAAGAGGTGGCAAGAACATACAGAAGAACTATACAAAAAAGATCTTCATGACCCAGATAACCACAATGGTGTGATCACTCATCTAGAGCCAGACATCATGGAATGCAAAGTCAAGTGGGCCTTAGGAACCGTTACTACGAACAAAGCTAGTGGAGGTGATGGAATTCCAGTTGAGCTATTTCAAATCCTAAAAGATGATGCTGTGAAAGTGCTGCACTCAATATGCCAGCAAGTTTGGAAATCTCAGCAGTGGCCACAGGCCTGGAAAAGGTCAGTTTTCATTCCAATCCCAAAGAAGGGCAATGCCAAAGAATGCTCAAACTGCTGCATAATTGCACTCATGTCACATGCTAGCAAAGCGATGCTCAAAATTCTTCAAGTCAGTCTTCAACAGTAGGTGAACCATGAACTTCAGGATTTTCAAGCTGGATTTAGAAAAGGCAGAGGGAACCAGAGATCAAATTGCCAACATCTGTTGGATCACAGAAAAAGCAAGAGAGTTCCGGAAAAACATCTATTTCAGCTTTATTGATTACACCAAAGCCTTTGACTGCGTAGATCACAACAAACTGGAAAATTCTGAAAGAGATGGGAATACCAGACCACCTGACCTGCCTCCTGAGAAATCTGTATGCAGGTCAAGAAGCAACAGTTAGAACCAGACATGGGACAACAGTTCAGTTCAGTTCAGTTCAGTCGCTCAGCCGTGTCCGACTCTTTGCAACCCCATGAATCGCAGCACGCCAGGCCTCCCTGTCCATTACCAACTCCTGGAGTCTACGCAAACCCATGCCCATCGAGTCGGGGATGCCATCCAGCCATCTCATCCTCTGTCGTCCCCTTCTCCTCCTGCCCCCAATCCTTCCCAGCATTAGGGTCTTTTCCAATGAGTCAACTCTTTGCATGAGGTGGCCAAAGTATTGGAGTTTCCTCTTCAACATCAGTCCTGCCAATGAACACCCAGGACTGATCTACTTTAGGATGGACTGGTTGGATCTCCTTGCAGTCCAAGGGACTCTCAAGAGTCTTCTCCAACACCACAGTTCAAAAGCATCAGTTCTTCAGCACTCAGCTTTCTTTATAGTCCAACTCTCACATCCATACATGACCACTGGAAAAACCATAGCCTTGACTAGATGGACCTTTGTTGGCAAAGTAATGTCTCTGCTTTTAAATATGCTATCTAGGTTGGTCATAACTTTCCTTCCAAAGAGCAAGCGTGTTTTAATTTCATGGCTGCAGTCGCCATCAGCAGTGATTTTGGAGCCCAGAAAAATAAAGTCTGACACTGTTTCCCCATCTATTTCCCATGAAGTGATGGGATCAACAGACTGGTTCCAAATCGGGAAAGGAGTATGTCAAGGCTGTATATTTTCACCCTGCTTATTTAACTTATGTGCAGAGTACATCATGAAAAATGCTGGGATGGATGAAGCACAAGCTGGAATCAAGATTGTTTGGAGAAATATCAATAACTTCATATACACAGGTGACACCACCCTTATGGCAGAAAGTGAAGAGGAACTCTAGAGCCTCTTGATGAAAGTGAAAAAAGAGAGTGAAAAAGCTGGCTTAAAACTCAACATTCAAAAAACGAAGATCAATGCATTCAGTCCCATCACTTCATGGCAAATTGATGGGGAAACAGTGGAAAGAGTGACAGACTTCATTTATTTGGGCTCCAAAATCACTGCAGGTGATGACTGCAACCATGAAATTAAAAAATGCTTGCTCCTTGGAAGAAAAGCTATGACCAACCTAGACAGCATATTCAAAAGCAGAGACATTACTTTGCTGACAAGGATCTGTCTAGTCAAAGCTATAGTTTTTCCAGTAGTCATGTATGGATGTGAGAGTTGGACTATAAAGAAAGCTAAACACTGAAGAACCAATGCTTTTGAACTGTGGTGTTGGAGAAGACTCTTGAGAGTCCCTTGGACTGCAATGATATCCAACAGTCAATCCTAAAAGAAATCAGTCCTGAATATTCATTTTAAGGACTGATGCTGAAGCTGAAACTCCAATACTTTGGCCACCTGATGTGAAGAACTGACTCATTGGAGAAGACCGTGATGCTGGGAAATATGGAAGGCAGAAGGAAAAGGGGACGACAGAGGATGAGATGGTTGGATGTCATCACTGACTCGATGAACATGAGTTTAAACAAGCTGCAGGAGTTGGTGATGGACAGGGAAGCCTGGCATGCCATAGTCCATGGGGTCGCAAAGAGTCGGACGTGCCTGAACTGACTGAAACTTTATTCTCAATATCTTTCTCCCCCTCCCAACCTCTCACATCACCAGGTTTTATATGTTCTGCTCTAGTGGTGGTTCTTGTCTTAATTTTATTCTTTATTCTTGAGTATCATTCCTCTTTATCATCTTCCTGGAATATAATAATAGCTTTAAATTTTTCTCTTTTTTTAACTCTTTTATACCATC
Source organism: Giraffa tippelskirchi (assembly GCF_054371585.1). Classification (NCBI taxonomy): domain Eukaryota; kingdom Metazoa; phylum Chordata; class Mammalia; order Artiodactyla; family Giraffidae; genus Giraffa; species Giraffa tippelskirchi. Next base: position 155,459,710 of record NC_137283.1, on the reverse strand, counting down.
TTCTATACCGTGGTAAAATATCTTTCTCAGATTTATAGGAGACACTCACACTGGTTGCTCTGCAATAATTGTCTCCTGGTCTTTATGCCTTTGAGGAGATATGACCTCTATTGGCTCTGGGGTTAGTCCTATGACCTGCTTTGACCAATTCTTTATCAGCACCATGCACCATGCCTTGTCAGCCTTTCACATCAGGACATAACCTGATTTGCAGTCTCATCTCCCATCTTTCCTTCTTTGTTCCATTGCACAGGCAGTGTCTTCTGCATGAAGGACCATCTACCTCTTTCCCATGTGATCAGGTCCTCACCCTTCAAACCTTGATTTAGATATCACCTCCTTTATGATATTTTCCAGGTAGTCAGCCACTGACCCCTCTATGTTGCTATAGCACATAGTACGTGCATCTTCTCTATCGTCCTTGATGTGATTGTTTGTATGTGTTTTTAGGCTAATATTTGTCTATCAATTTGTTTTTCAAATTGACCACAAAGATTGAGTGATCTGGTCCCCGCTTACCTCTCTGGCCTTACTTTTGCTCTCAAACACCGGCTGCTGTAGTCACCTTGAATCCCATACACTCTGCCTGGGTCACTCTTCCATTCATTCTTTACTTACAATTCCATTTTCCACACCTCTATTCAACTACTAGTTTCCCCCTTAGACATCACTTCCTCAGGACAGCCTTTCCTGACCCTGCAAGGCTGCAGTACATGCTCCATTTAGGAACTTCATCCATAGAGACTCTCAAAGCCAGTCCTTATTTCAGTTTCCTGAGTGCCTCTTTGCTTGTCTGCAGCTTATAAGAGAACAAAAATGCCTAGAATCAGAGTGAGCCTTCCTTGTGCTTGAACTTAGAACAAAGCCTAGCATAGAATGTGTATTGAACAGATATTTGCTCCAGCAAAGAAATAAACAAATAATTGAATGAATAAATGACTGCTTTTCATATATACCAACCCACATATCCTGGATTTTTAAGGATAGTTATGTTTTCAGATGTTCTATACCAGAGTCTCTGCATGCACAACTGTACTTGCCAAAGTTTGGTTTGGAAAAATAAGATCCATGTACCTACAAGAGTAATGTATAGTAGGGTATTCTCTTTTTTTTATTTGTGCTATTCACTTAATGTAGCCTAAACTTGCATTAGCTTTTATTAGCAGCCATATCATACTGTTAGCTTATAATGAAATTGTGGTCAAATAAAATCCCCAGGTCTCTTTCACATGAACAATTGTCAAAATGTATAAACAAACTGGTTGAATTAATAGCTGGGAACAGCTAATAGAGAAACCCTATTGCTTAAAATGCAATTCTTTCTGGGCCAAATGTTCACCCATCTTAACAGTAATTGCACAATGCATTTGCAGCTAAGACCTCATTAAAACTTCATGCTCACCTGTGCTTAAGCAGCATCGAGGATGCACATGGGTTAGGGTAATGGCCAGGTGACTGCCTCCTGGGCTTGCCCAATTGTGAATTTCAGTTAGAGCCACGGAAGTCTGTGCCTTTGTGCCATGATTTATTATAGGGAGCTTGTATCCCACGGGAGTTTAAGCATTTCAGAAGCAGCAGGAAGAGACAGGGAGGCAGGTGAGCAAAGAATTGAGCAACTGTTGGAGGTATTGTGACACCTTGTTAATTATTAATTCTGGCAGTAGGCTGTCAAGTTAACCGGAAGGGGAGGGTAGACCTAATTAAGTATCCAAACAGCATTTCTAAGGAGCAGATATAGTCCAGAAACAGGCAGTTTCTATGCAGTTGGACACAAAAAAACTCATACACTTGGAGCCCCAGGGAACCGGGATGCACTTCAGAAAGCCGTGCAACGTAAGTTTTGTGTACTTCTACAGGTTCCCAGTTGGATTTGTAGCACGGGCCTCACACTGCCTCCATTAAAGGGCCTCTATAGGTTTGATGGCCAACTTTTAGCCCAAGGAGACGATTTACTTTCCTGTCCAGAGCAAAGTCGCAAGAGGGACCCCTTCAACTGATTGATTTTGTTTGGACTCGAATATAAAGTGATGCTTTTCTGCAGGATAATTTTGGAGAAATTATACATGTAAGTTGCCCTTCGCTCTTCCTCAGTAGCATACTGGACACCTTTCAACCTGGGGGCTCATCTCTTGGTGCCATACCTTTTTGTCTTTTAATCCAATTCATGGGGTTCTCACGGCAAGTATACTGGAGAAGTTTGCCATCACCACCTGATGCAAATAACTGACTCACTGGAAAAGACCCTGATGCTGGGAAAGATTGAAGGCAGACAGAGAAGAGCACAACATAGGATGAGATGGTTGGATGGCATCACTGATTCAATGAACATGAACTTGGGCAAACTCCGGGAGATGGTGAGGGACAGGGAAATCTGGCGTGCTGCAGTCCATGGGGTTGCAACAAGTTGGACATGACTTGGCGACAACAAAAACAACAACATACTTATAAGATGGATATGAATTTAAGCAAACTCTGGGAGACGGTGGAGACAGAGGAGCCTGGCATGCTACAGTCCATGGGGTTGCAAAGGATCGGACACGGTGACTGAACAACAACAACAAATACATATAAGATAGAGTGAAAGTCACTCAGTTGTGTCCGACTCTTTGTGACACTAAGGACTATACAGTCCATGGAATTCTCCAGGCCAGAATACTGGAGTGGGTAACCTTTCCCTTCTCCAGGGGATCTTCCCAACCCAGGGATCAAACCCAAGTTTCCTGCATTGCAAGTAGATTCTTTACCAGCTGAGCCACCAGGGAAGCCCATATAAGATAGAGGGTCTCACTAAATCAAGGGGATAAAAATTCAGAGGCTAGGCGTATAGAAAAATAAAACTCAGAGAAGGCCGAGAAGAAAGGGTTCTTGTGAGAGAAATGAAGTTCTCCTGGGACAGGTCTGCTTTCTGCTCTCAGGAAGGTGCTGACGTTCCTTCATATCTTCTTTCCCTCCTTGGCCAGTTACCTAACCACATCACCTGAGATCCACACGCGTAAGATAAAGGGCGGTATCTGCTTCACAGACTTGGGACAATTCAATGAACTAGCACACATCCATTTCCCAGGACAACCCTTCTCTCCGTAGCAAGAGCTTGGTAGACAGCAAGCACCTTTGACATCTGCTATTAAGGCAGGTAGGAACTAGCTAATAGGAGGACTTTTGAGAAGGAGTGGCTGCAGATGTCTGCAGACCACTTCCTGAAACAGAGAACTTTATACTGTCGAACATGCCGAGGCAGGCACCATGCTGTCTTCTAGTGTCTCTGAGCTGGCTTGCCATGTGTGCCCTTTACAACTAGAGTGGGCCCCTCACACAGACTCAGATGTGAGGGGTGCCTTCTAGAATTGTGCAATGTGCAGTCTGCAGAACGAAACACACACTTGGGCTGCCCCTCATAAGTCACTTTAAGTGTTTGTAGATATTTTTTTTTTCTTTTCATGAAAGAAAAATATACCCATTACAGAAAACTCAAGCACAGAAAAACCAAGTGACAAAACTATTTAACTTCTCAGAAATAATTCCTCTTACAACGCTAACATGTTGGCCCATTTTCTTCCAGGTTTTTTGTTTTTCTTTACACTTTCACCTCTGGCTATTTACTAGCTGTGTATTCTGTTCTTCCTCTGACTGGGATTGACTTTTAAATCATTAATGTTAAGAATGAAAGAATGGAGACTTGGACCTCCCCTGTAGGATGATAAACTCAGGAAACTGTTTTTCTTTTTAAACATAATCTGAAGTATTAGTGGGCTTCCCTAGTGGCTCAGATGGTAAAGAATCTGCCTGAAATGCAGAGGACCCAGGTTCAATCCCTGGGGAAAGTTCTCCAGGGGAAGATCCTCTGGAGAAGGGAATGACAACCCACACCAGTAGTCTTGCCTGGATAATTCCACGGACAGGGTAGACTGGTGGGCTACAGTCCATGGGGTTGCTAGGAGTCAGACACAAGCGAAGTGACTTAGCATGCACACATAAAATATTAGAGTCAATTGTTGATAGGTTTTTACATTATGTAGCTTTTTTAAAAGATTGATTATTTTGATATCCTTATGTCATAAAATAAAATTAGTCAAAAAAGTAATCAGAAACAAAAGAACCACTACCACGATAGGTTTAGAACCCACGAGAAGAAATTATTGAGTAGACAAAACAAAACAGTACGGTACAAAAAAAGTTTGGGGAGAAATCAGAGTCAGGCATAACTGATAACTTTGAAGCCCTATGTGTCTCTGTTAGATGTGGTGGTATTAAATAATTATTCAATCTGAAATAAGATTTATGTTTGCTTTATGTTGTTAATCCTTCTTTCGCATTCAACATCACCAAGATGCTGACTAGATGATGTCTAGTGGGGCTTAGCTATAACTAGTATTCAAAGAAGAAATTGTTAGAGTGCTTTACAGTTTATACCACGTATATACTTAATGTATTACATTGAACCTCCATCATGACCTTTAACACTTAGGAATCATTGTGTTCATTTTTACATATGAGGACACTGAGACCCAGAGTAAGTGACTTACTTTTCTCAGGCCACCCAGCTGATAAGTGGCAGAAATCTGATTCCAGGTCTGTGAGCCTTCTCCCAATCTGGAAGCTTTCAGGGCAAGCTCTTGACCTGCCTAAAAGAACAAAAACGTCAATGGGTCCAGTCTGGGGTCAAGGTTGTGTGTTGTATGTTGGAAGAGTCATTCATGGTCTCTCATTGGAGAGATCACACACTTTATTCATGATACATTCCAAGCCTTATTCTTCCTTTTTTAAAAAAAGTCAATAAGTTAACAAAATTAGTGTCTACAGAATAAATTTATATTCTTTTCTCACAAGTGTTACTTTTGAACTGCATTGAACACATCTACATACAAATTTACTCTTTGTAGAAAAATAACACCTTAATTGCTGTATTAATGCATTTTGATTTTTTCTACTTCAATTGTTAAATTAGAAGAATAAATAGGATGAGTCATTTCTTAAATTTATGCAGTGGGGCCCCACAACAGTACATTTACCTCAAAGTTTGGTATGATATTAAAGAGATAAAAGAATAATTTAAAAAACACCTAGTTCTGTCACCACAATTTTTTCCCTCATCCTGTATGTAGAATATATGTTATATTCAATTGCTCAGTCATGTCTGACTGTTTGCAACCTCATGGACTACAGCACGCCAGACTTCCCTGTCCTTCACTATCTTTCAGAGTTTGCTCAAACTCATGTCCCTTACATATGCTATGCTGCTGCTGCTGCTAAGTCACTTCAGTCGTGTCCGACTCTTAGCGATCCCATGGACTGCAGCCTACCAGTCTCCTCCATCCGTGGGATTTTCCAGGCGAGAATACTGGAGTGGGTTGCCATTGCCTTCTCCACATATGCTATAAATTTGAATATATATGTATATTATTATGTTATAATATCCTATAAATATATATATATATATATGCATGCAGAATATGCAGCATATCTTTTGTTATCACTAAAATGGGTTGGATCAACTAGATTGACCCCAATGTGATTTATCAAGGATTTCAGTCTTATGCATATACAGTGATGATATTTTTATTCTTTCCTTTCTTAGTCCTTAGGAATCTTGATCCAAGTTTCTTCTAAAGGGTAAGAAAGAGAAGCTTCAGAAACCTGTGTCTTCTTAACAAGCTATCCTTTATTAAAATATTAGGTTCAAAAGAAAAACAATAACTTATTCTCTACTGAAAGAATACAGGTAATGATATTCCAATTTAAAGGAAGAAATTTTAAAATATTATAGAGATAATTTTGAAAAATCTGTTATCACCTTTTATAAGGTTCTTTATAACTGATAATTTACCTTAATTCAGGATTATAGTCCGCATTTCATCTTTATATTACACTATTGATTTCTAGATCTGTTTCCAATTGATGCTGTCATTGTGGCTCTAACCTGAGAAACAGGAAGTAGAAAATTAAGTCTTCATGCCTTTCCAGAATATTTTCTGATCTTCTTCTATTATAGGTGATGACAGTTACCTAGCTTTTTCAGTAGGAGGTAAAATTTAACATGTAATGGGAACTATTAACTGAAACTGAAAATTTTGTTAGGTGAGGAAATGGTAGCTGCTGAGAATAGTTACATTTGAAAGGAACTAAACTATTATAAAATACTATACTTTCAAATCAGTTTGGAATACAAAATAGTAAATTTTTCAAATAAACCACTGTGCTTGTTTTATTGATTCCGACATAATCTAGAACTGAAACTTTATGAGTTATTTGACAGTAAAAATATTTATGTTTTCTTTGTATTATATGTTATTAACATGAATTATATCAGCAAGTAACCACATTATTCCCCCCTGCCATGAGATGTAAGAATATTTTCAGAGTTACTATAAATCTGCTGAAATTCATTTTCTAACTTGATTTCTCCAAGGATTGATTTTGGATTTATCCAAAGAGATATCCACCTTTACATCTTTACTAAGTCAAGCAGTGAACTAAGTGCTTTTATAAATTACTCCAAGTAAATTCTACCACTTCTGTGTGAAGCAGATATACTGTCCATTTTGCTGACAAAAAAACTGAGCCTCAGACCAGTTCAATAATAGACCTCAAATTATGCAACTTAGTATTTATCAGAGCTGGCATTGGAATCTAGTTTTGTTTGGATCCAGAATCTGCCTTCATTTCTTTCATATACATCTTATTGCTTCTATATTCCCCCAAAAGTTGGGTTAACTTGATGTAAGTCTTCAGTTGCAGCAAGTCCACTAAGTAAGTAGAATCTTGACTCATGCCCGCACTGGAAGTTCTCAGCCCTCAATTGAAACATTTGGTGTTAGGACTCCTCAGGCTCCAAGTGAGCAGAGCCCTGGGGAGAAATCAGAGAGTGTTAGAATGCACTTATGTAAGTATCACATTTACATAGCGACTGATTACATTTACATTTCCTCACCAGTCAATTCCAGCCTCTACCCAATCAGGTGGCAACTACAGAAAACATCTAAGAAGAGAAGAAGGTGTAAAAGAATCCACCCAATTTCTCAAAACAAGACAGTCACAGATTTCTTACTTTGAATTCTGTGGGTGCTCCATATTTACATTCTGTGAGTAACAAAATTGTCATTTTGTCTATGTTAGTCAACAAAGTTAAATTGGTAGAAATAGGCTATGCTTCTGACATGTCCTCCAGTAATGTGAACCAGGGTCATGCCACACTAAATGGAGCACTGTTTTCTTTTTTAAGGGGACTGAGATGATGAGTCCCCGAGTGCAATGAATATGCGTGTAGTGTTGGGAGAGGTCTGGGTTAGAATCATATCCTGAGCTCTTTGTGCAGATTATGGATCTGTTTTCTGTCTATAAAAGGACAATGGTAATGCCCCAGAGAATGGGCAAAGACTAAGAGTGTAATAGCGTGGCACAGAGATCATAGTGAAAAAAATGCCAGATACCCCAGGAGGGCAGAGTCCCTTCCTGCTTAGGTGCGCTGTGACAGTACATGGCTTTCATGTCCTTGATCTCACGGTGCCCTCATTTTCTGATGATTGCGATCAGGCTCCTTAGTATTTATCTCCTTGTTAATTGAATGACTAGTTCTGGATAATGGATAATTCTCAATTTTCTATTTTTAGAAAGTGTATAAATATCTAAATTAGATTTAGGCAAAGTGAGCTGCAGTATTTGATATGCCAAGGACATAATTAGGTTGCTCCGTTTACCTACACAGTCACAAGCAAACGTTAACTCATTAATCTGTAATGGACTTTGATGAACCTTTGAACTAGATAAAAATATGCCAGCCATGGCAAAGTTCTACTCTATTCTTCGAGAACTTTCAAAAGACTGAAAGTGACTAATATGTTTGGCTTTATAATATCGTCTGCAAGCTCTGATCATGCCACCCTGAAATCTTCAGAGGATTCTCACTGCCTCAGAGTCAAGTAAAAGACATGAGGGTAGGATGAGCTGGAAAAAACCAAAAAACCGTGCCGGGAGTCAGAAGACCCATGCTCTGGTTTCCATCTTTACCCTCGGTGATCTTGGATAAGATGTGCAACCTTCCCAGCTTCAGTGTCCTCATCTGTTAGTAGGAATAATAATCACAGGATCAGAAAGAGGTTCGAAGGCCATAGTGCCTGAGAAAATGAATTTGAGAGTCCTCAGTCCTAAAGGAAAACAAGCCTGATATTCACTGAAAGGACTGATGCTGAAGCTGAAGCTCCAATACTTTGGCCACCTGATGTGAAGAGCCCACGCACTGGAAAAGACCCTGATGCTGGGAAAGATTGAGGGCAGGAGGAGAAGGTGGCAAAAGAAGATGAGATGGTTGGATGGCATCACCGACTCAATGGACATAAATTTGAGTCAGCTCCGGGAGACAGTGAAGGACAAGGAAGCCTGGTGTGCAGCAGTCCATGGGGTTGCAAAGATTTGGACGCGACTGAGCAGCTGAACTGAACTGATGAAAGTCTTGGGGCATCTCCTTTACCTCCTGGTGCCCACTCCGCCTTCCAGAGCTCTGTATTTTCCATTCTTTGGGTCCTCCCTGCCCTGCTTAACTGTCTCAAGGGCTTTATTGACAATGTTTTTCTGGTACCAGAATGTCTCATCCTCAGGAACTCACTCATCAAGACCTTGCTGCAACACTGCAACTTTCTTAGATCCATCACCTATGCTCTCCACCAGTCAGAGAGTTTGCCAGGCTGGCTCCCAGAGCATTGTTCATTCTATGTATTAAACTTATCCATGCTGCCTTGTATATTATCACAAATACAACTCAAATCTATTTAACATATACATCATCATTGCTCTTCGCTAGATTTTCCCCTGTGATTCTCTTCCTCCTGATTTTGAGAACTAAACCCACTATGTGTGCCTCCAAAACTGTTCTTTCTCATCTCCTCTGAGAAATTACTTGATCATGCAGGTCCCCTTTCCTTTACTTCTTCTCAGTGGAACTCGTATCTTCAGCTTACAGACATGCCTAGGTGTCTCCAACCCTAACACAATTTCCCATCGCCTTCCTTTCCAGATGAATGTTATGAAAAGTCAAAGGGTAATGTTGCCTTAATTTTCTCTCCTGTTCACTTCTCTATGCTTAAATCAGGACCTCAGGGCCATGGTCCTCTAAGGAAATGTTTCTTTGCCATTTCTTTTCTTTTTCTTTTTTCACATTTATTTATTTGTTTTAATTGGAAGATAATTGCCTTACAGTGTTGTTAGTTTCTGCTGTAGAAAAACATTCTGGGGCTGCTGCTTACTAAGTCACTTCAGTCATGTCCGACTCTGTGCGACCCCATAGACGGCAGCCCACCAGGCTCCCCCGTCCCTGGGATTCTCCAGGCAACAACACTGGAGTGGGTTGCCATTTCCTTCTCCAAGGCATGAAAGTGAAAAGTGAAAGTGAAGTTGCTCAGTCGTGTCCAATTCTCAGCAACCCCATGGACCACAGCCTACCAGGCTCCTCCATCCAAGGGATTTTCCAGGCAAGAGTACTGGAGTGGGGACAAAAACATGAACCAGCTGTGAATACATATATACCCCCTCCTTCTTAAGCCTCTCTCCCCACCTCCCATCCCCCCGCCAGGTTATCACAGAGCACCGAGATGAGCTCCCTGTGTTGTACAGCAGGATCCCCTTAGCTCTCTGTTTTACACACAGTAGTGTATATATGTCAATGCTACTCTATCGATTTGTCCCACCTCTCTTCCCCTCGCTGTGTCCACCAGTCTGTTCTTTATATCTGCATCTTTACTTCTGCCCTACAAGTAGACTGATTTGTACCATTCTTCTAGATTCCATGTATATGTGTTATTATACCATATTTGTTTTTCTCTTTGTGATGTACTGCACTCTGTATGACAGACTCTAGGTTCATCCACATGTTGCTATTTCTGCAGCTAAGCCTTCTCTTGCTTGGTTGCTTTCTCCAATTCTTGATTGCTTTCTCTGAAATTCCCCCACTAACTACTTCTTTTGCAAATATAGTCCTTACTGTTTTAGTTTCCTGCCTCACAGAAAGCCTTTGTCTACAAAAGAACAGGTATTCTCAAAAAAGAAACAAAAAATGGCTGTTATACATGTGAAAAATACTTACCCTTACTAGAAAGCAAAGAAAAACTATCTTACAATTCTGTTTTTTCACCTCCTTACTGATAAAGTTTAAAAAAGTACCCAATATGTTGAATTTAGGACTAAAAGAACCATATTTTAGGAGCAATGGTTTCAGTGTAATTTGGTATAGTTTTTCAGAAATACTCAAATCATACATGCATAATTTCAATCGATTGAATTCTAATAAGCTATAGTAATTCCTTATAACATCATTTTTATGATAACTAAGATTTGGTAACAATTCTGTGACAATACAGAATACGTATCACTACGATAAAATACTACACAGACACTCAAAAGATTGCGTGCAAATGCATTTATTGACTTCAAAATACTTTATAATATATACTATGCAAAAAATTTTTAAATGGCCTGTAAAAATTTCTTAGTTTCACAAATATTTACTCAGAAACTATTTATTGAATACCAGTCTATACTAGGGTATTATTCTAGGTGCTGGAAGTATGAGTATGTATAGAAAGTTTGCAAAAATATACACAAAATATTAATAATAGTGAAGGCTTTTAAATGGTAAAATATTTTTTTTCTCTTCTACCATGGATGTGGATTATTTCTACTGTAACACTACAATTTTTTAAATACCAATTTCTTTAGAATAAACATCAGACCGTTTAGTGTCCTACCCATACTTCCTCTTCCAGCCCTACTTCCCATAAGTGTGTCCACTCAACATCTTTTGTCTGTTTCTGTTTGTTTTATATGCTCCTTAATTTCTTAATATTATATCTGTCACGTGGGACGTTCTTGCTCCATCTTGGCATGGCCAAATCCTATATAACCTCCTTTGCAGGGGCCCAGCAGGAAATAATCTTCCTCATCTCTGAACTCACATATTCCCCTGTCCTTGAACTCTCATAGCATCTCTGTGTGTCTCTTCCTCCCACAGCCAGACTGCATGATCTTTGAAGGCAGATTCCTTAGTCTTTTCTGTATTGCTCACTGAACAAATGAATAAATGCAGGCATCTCTCTCTAGAGTTTGTATTCCTTGAGAAGACGGGATCTTATTCTTCACTTTTGTCTTCTACATCAGTATTTACAGAGGGATACTGTTCTCCTAAGCATGAGCACTTGCAAGGAATCAAAGTTCAGATCCCCAACTTGAATGTGTACTCACTCTGCAAACTGAGGATGCAGGTTTGGGATTGAGGTGCAGTTCTGGTGCTCCCCTCACATCTTTCCTTTTCTAATCACCTTCTCCCACTTTACTGAACAAGCAAGCATCACCCTAAGGTATAAATGTCTGCTGGGCACCATGGTAAAGAACAGTTTGAATTTTTTCATGCAATCACATCATTTTTTTCCATCCTTCTCACAAAGTTCCATGAAAGCAGTGGCTTCTTATTTCCTTTAAGTGACAAATTCTTAGCTAGACTTTTTGCTCTATCTTTATATCTATCAATGGTTTTATCTTTCTCTGTTTTACAGTTAGAATACAATAGGGAGAGGGTTGTCATGGAATACATATTAATCCACCCCTTTGAACTGAAAAGGAAAATCATACATTTTCAGGCACAAGGGGAGTCCAACTGGATCTGTAGCTTTGACAAAGAGGAATTATTTGCCATTTAATTTATATGGTGGACATTCTCATAAATTCAATGAGTTAAGCCTGAATTTTTGAATGTTGACAAAAATATTTGTAAAGCATGAGATGAGATGAAAATATTTTATTGTATTAGCAAAGGACTTTGAAATGAAGCACTCCTTTGTTTTAAATAAATCTTTCTTAGCATGTTGTGTATAAGATATTAGCAACTTTAGTACAACATGCCTCTAAGTGAAAGAGTAACTGACATAATTAATAGTCATTTGAAAAGTCTTGGTAAAGATTTTAAGTTTTTTTCTTGGAAACTGGAAAAGGATATGTTCAGTATGTGGGTAAATGTAAAAACAAGCAAACAGAAAATCTTTGCAAGTCATGTTTTCTGATATTTTGTTTTCTGTAAAACTGAAGGAGATCCTCAACAAGTTTTCAGCTCATCATGAAACTGTTTGATCATAGATCACTTAGTTGCATTTGCATATAATCTAGAATTCGTGGATTTGAGTGACAGTGCTATAGCAAAATTTTCATTCTCATCTGCTTATTTATGTCAACAAATATTTTCAGCACTACAACTATGAAAATGACATTGAAAATGGATTTAATACTAATAATACATAATTCTAGCAATAGTGAAGCATTTATAAAATTTAACTTTTATTTTTTAATAAGGACTCATCAAGATTCATAATGATAATAATGAGTCAATGCAGAAGAATGTTTAAGTACAATAATGGATCCTGATGGCCAGGTAGAATAATAAATAAGTAAATGCATTTTAATTTATGTACCTATTTTAGTGGCAGAGGTGAATGATTAAGTATAATGAAAATATCAGTCAAGAAGAACAATACAAAATTACTGACTCTTGAAGAGCTTGTTGATATTTTTTAATTGATAACAATGGATAACAAATTCCTCTAATATATATTTATTCATTTATTTATTCTTTTTAAGATTATCTTCTCAAATAGGTTATGAGTGTTGAGCAGATTTCACTATAACAATAGTAGGTCCTTGTTGATTACCTATTTTTATGTACTTCAGTACAGTTCAGTCGCTCAGTTGTGTCCGCCTCTTTGCGACCCCATGAACCACAGCACACCAGGCCTCCCTGTCCATCATCAACTCCCGGAGTCCACCCAAACCCATGTTCATTGAGTTGGTGATGCCATCCAACCATCTCATCCTCTGTCGTTCCCTTCTCCACTCGCCCTCAATCTTTCCCAGCATCAGGGTCTTTTCTAATGAGTCAGCACTTCACCAAAGTATTGGAGTATCAGCATCAACATCAGTCCTTCCAATGAACACCCAGGACTGATCTCCTTTAGTTTGGACTGGTTGGATCTCCTTGAAGTCCAAGGGACTCTCAAGAATCTTCTCCAACACCACAGTTCAAAAGCATCAATTCTTCTGCACTCAGCTTTCTTTATACTCCAACTCTCACATCCATATGTGACCACTGGAAAAACCATAGCCTTGACTAGACAGACCTTTGTTGACAAAGTAATGTCTCTGCTTTTAAATATGCTATCTAGGTTGGTCATAACTTTCCTTCCAAGGAGTAAGCATCTTTTAATTTCATGGCTGCAATCGCCATCTGCAGTGATTTTGGAGCCCCCCAAAATAAAATCAGCCACTGTTTCCAATGTTTCCCCATCTATTTGCCATGAAGTGATGGGACCCGATGCCATGATCTTAGTTTTCTGAATGTTGAGCTTTAAGCCAACTTTTTCACTCTCCTCTTCCACTTTCATCAAGAGGCCCTTTCTGTCATAAGGGTGGTGTCATCTGCATATCTGAGGTTACTGATATTTCTCCTGGCAATCTTGATTCCAGCTTGTGTTTCCTCCAGCCCAGCATTTCTCATGATGTACTCTGCGTATAAGCTAAATAAGCAAGGTGACAATATACAGCCTTGACATACTCCTTTTCCTATTTGGAACCAGTCTGTTGTTCCATGTCCAGTTCTAACTGTTGCTTCCGAACTAGTATATATGTTAATCCCAACCTCCTAATTTATCCCTTGCCCTGAAATTTCTCCTTTGGTAACCATAAACTAGTCTTCTAAGACTGTGTCTGTAAGTATTTCTTTCGGTTTTATAAATAAGTTTATTTGTATCAATTTTTAGATTCATCATACAAGTGATATCATACATTTGTCTTTCTTTGTCTGACTTACGTCACTTAGTATGGTATTCTCTTGGTCCATCCATGTTGTTGCAAATGACAGTTCTTTCTTTTTTTTATGACTGAGTAACATTCCATTGCATTATGTATCACATCTTTATCCATCCTTCTGTTGATGGACATTTAGGTTGCTTCCTTTTCTGGCTATTGTAAATAGTGCAATAGTACTACAATGAACACTGGGGTACATGTATCTTTTCAAATGTGGTTTATCCTGGATATATGCCCAAGTGTGAGATTGCTAGATCATGTGGTAGCTCTATTTGTAGTTTTGTAAGGAATATCCATAGTATTCTCCACAGTGGCTGTACCAGTTTACTTTCCCACCAATAGTGTAGGCAGGTTTCCTTTTCTCCACACCTTCTCTAGCATTTATTTTTTGTAGATTTTTTGGTGATGGCCATTCTGACTAGGGGTGAGGTGATATCTCATTGTAGTTTTGATTTGCATTTCTCTAATAATTAGCGATGTTGAGCAGCTTTCATGTGCCTCTTGGTCACTTGTATGTCTTCTTTGGAGAAATGTCTGTTTAGATCTTTTGCCATTTATTTTGACTGGGTTGTTAGTTTTGATGGTATTGAACTGCATGAACTGTTGTTTATTTTGGTGATTAATCCATTGTCAGTGTATCATTTGCAAATATTTTCTCCCATTCTGTCAGTTGTCTTTTCATTTTGTTTATGATTTCCTTTGCTGTGCAAAAGCTTTTAAGTTTAATTAGGTCCTATTGTTTATTTTTTGTTTTTATTTTCATTATTCGGAAATAATGGATGGATTGAAAAGATCTTGCTGCAATTTATGTCAAAGAATGTTCTGCCTATGTTTTCCTCTAAGAGTTTTATAGTATTCAGCCTTATCTAGGTCTTTAATCCATTTTGAGTTTATCTTTTGTGTATGGTATTAGAGAATTTCTAATTTCAATTCTTTCATGTGTAGCTGTCCAATTTCCCCAGCACCCCGTATTAAAGAGACTGTCTTTTATCCATTGTATATTCTTGCCTTCTTTGTCATAGATTAGTTGACCATAGAGAAATGCTCTGTATTTATATGCAACTTGATTAAAATTCCAAGAAAACATAATAATTTTCTTTAAAAATATCAATAGTTACAGAAATTAAACCCTTCAATTACCAGAAATTAAACCCTTTCAACAATTTGGATTTGTGATAAAAATTTACATACTAACCCAAAAAATGTGTGAGACTATAACAATATTTTTTAAATTCTTTGGGGGGACATGATCAGATATAGTAAAAAATAATTTGCCTTATAAGACAGAGTGCCTTGCACTTCACTGGTACTCAATAAATGTTGCTGTGGTTCAGTTGCTCAGTAGAATCCGACTCTTTGAGACCCCATGGACTGCAGAATGACAGACCTTCCTGTCCTCCAACTTCTCCTGTAACTTGCTCAAATTCGTGTCCATTGAGTAGGTGATGCCATCCAACCATCTCATCCTCTGTCATCCCCTTCTCCTCCTGCCTCTTTTCTAGCACCAGGGTCTTTTCCATTGAGTCTGCTCTTCACATCAGGTGGCCAAAGTATTGGAGCTTCAGCTTCAGCATCAGTCCTTCCAATAAATATTCAGGGTTGATTTCCTTTAGAATGGACTGGTTGGATCTCCTTGCAGTCCAAGGGACTCTCAAGAGTCTTCTCCAACACCACAGTGAAAAAGCATCAATTCTTTGGTGCTCAGGTGTCTTATAGTCCAACACTCATATCCATACATGACTACTGAAAAAACTATAGCTTTGACTATATGGAATTTTGTTGGCAAAGTAGTGTCTCTGCTTTTCAATATGCTGTCTAGGTTGGTCATAGCTTTTCTTCCAAGGAGCAAGCATCTTTTAATTTCATGACTACAGTCACCATCTGCAGTGATTTTGGAGCCCAACAAAATAAAGTCTATCACTGTTTCCATATTTTCCCTATCTATTTGCCATGAAGTAATGTGACCAGGTGCCATGATCTTAGTTTTTTAAATGGTGAGTTTTAAGCCAGCATATTCACTCTCCTCTTTCACTTTCATCAAGAGGCTCTTTAATTCCTTTTGCTTTTTGCCATAAAGGTGGTGTCATCTGCATATCTGAGGTTATTGATATTTCTCCCGGCAATCTTGATTCCTGCTTGTGCTTCATCCAGCCCAGCATTGTGCATGATGTACTATGCACACAAGTTAAATAAGCAGGTGACAATATACAGCCTTGACATACTCCTTTCCCAATTTGGAACCAGTCTGTTGTCCCATGTCTGGTTCTAACTGTTGCTTCTTGACCTGCATACAAGTTTCTCAGGAGGCAGGGAAGGTGGTCTGGTATTCCCATCTCTTTGGGAATTTTCCACAGTTTGTTGTGATCCACACAGTCAAAGGCTTGAGATAATGTGAAATGGATTTAATCTAAAGCAATAGTTAATAGAAGCTGTAAACTACTGATGTTGTCTTTTCAAAAGTCGATAAAGATGGAATGTAATTCTTGGCTAATTTCCTCTAATAAAGACTCTGGTCCACTGGTCATGATGAAGAGGACAAAAGTGATGGCCCAGTTTTCACCTCCTTCGTGGCTCTTATGCTTCTCTCAGTTTAATTTAAATAACAAAAATAAATTCCCTTGAAAATTTATCATTTTCTGACTATAAATAACAACTTTGGCCAATTAATCTCTATGTTGGAAGCTTACATTGACTTTTAAATGTTTTCAAAGAGAGTAACTAGAACAAAAGTAACTGAGGTTGTGCCAGAGAGAAAGGCTTTGACGCTGGATATTAAGCAGACAGTTCGGTTCACTTGTGGCTCACAGCCGGACACTTGCACACTTGTGAAGACCTGACTTTACTCTTTGTACAAAAGGACACAGCATCTCCTTTTCAGCAGAAGGTGATCTGATCATGGCATTCTCTATTTAATTATGGTAACAAATTCTGCCAACCCTGGAGTATTACTAATAACTTTGTCAGAAAAAAAAGTTGAGCCCATCTTAAAGGTGTTCCAACATTTCCAGAACATTGGGATGAATATTTAAGTAAGGTTTGCACAGGGAGTAACTCAGTCTCACCTGAGCCTTTGTCCTTTCATTGTCCCCCTTGCTCGCTGGCATGACACCCGCTTTCATCTCTTGCTGTTCTTCAAATGTGCTCTGTTCTCTGCCTAAATGATGTCCCCATTATTCAGGCCTTACTCCTTCTCACATTCCCCTGAGAGTTCCCCTGACTACCTGCCTAAAATAACACCCTCTCCATCA
Organism: Giraffa tippelskirchi; assembly: GCF_054371585.1. Classification (NCBI taxonomy): domain Eukaryota; kingdom Metazoa; phylum Chordata; class Mammalia; order Artiodactyla; family Giraffidae; genus Giraffa; species Giraffa tippelskirchi. The sequence goes on along the minus strand of NC_137283.1, from coordinate 155,442,626 downwards.
CTCTAAATGTAGTATTCTTCTCCTGATATTTATATTGGGGTGAAAGTCTTAAACTGGGATTGTCCCAGGCAAAAAGACATATGGTCATACTATTCACAGCACATATCACTAGCTGACTTTGTTTTCCATATAAGTTTCTTGAAGAAAAGGGCTTTACTCACTTGGAGCATAGCTGGCACATGGTGGACCTTTGATATTTTTTAAATAATGATAAAATTAGTATCATCTAATTTTATCAAGATTCATCCCACAACATTATTCTTTGACAATATAAATTCTAAATATTTTTAATACATATTGCCCTATTGGTTCCCAGAAAGATTTTTGTCTTTCAGCAACAGTCTATGATAATTGACTGAGATGCCTGGAGGGCTACAGTCCATGGGCCACAAAGAGACGTGGCAGAAGTGACTTAGCATGCATGCATGGACAGCATCCGCATAAAGTCCTAAATCAGCAAGGGTTAGGTACACAACTTTAAAAAAGACATCCTCTGTTTCCTAACTGATTCTGCTGTAGCTGCATAGTGAATGAGTAAGAAGCAGAGATTTTAAAATTAAGAAGCAGAGATTTTAAAAGAGAAATTCTTCCAGTCCTACTGACCATAAAAAGGGAATGGTACAGAAAGGAGCTAGCTACAGCCTGTCTAATTTCTGCTGAAAGTAATGGAATGAGTTAAATCAGCTATACCACACAGTAGCTATGTTCAGTGAATCACAATTAAAGTGATGTTGTGCGATGTCATTTGGCAAAGAAAGTGAAAGTGTTAGTCACTTAATTCTGTCCAACTCTTTGAGACCTCATGGACTGTAGCCTGTCAGGCTCCTCTGTCCATGGACTTCTCCAGGCAGGAGTACTGGAGTGGGTTGCCATTCTCTTCTCTATGGGATTTTCCTGACTCAGGGATGGAACCCGAGTCCCCTGCATTACAGGTGGTTTCTTTACTGTCTGACCCACCAGGGAAGCCCATTTGGCAAAGGAACTCAGAAATAACTGAGTTCTGTCTTGACATTGATAGCTCTTGAGGTGAGTTTTCTAGGGAAATGCAGTCAGGAGAGAAAGACTAACCAAGACTGACAAAACTGCCCATCTTTTTTTTGCTGTGATCTTCATGCTTAACATAAACCTCCAGCAAGTCAGCTGTTCTTAGAACCTTTTTTTCCCCCGAGCCATATGGTTGATTCTCTGAACCCAATCCTGATTCTTTAACGTTACCAATCATGTTGGTGGAGCTAAAGTAGACCTCCCAAGCTGGGAGGAAATATAAGAGAAGTAGAGAGAAACAGAAGGAAGAGGGAAGGTGTCTGCCTCAACACAAAGTCTCCTGCTTCAAGCTTTACCAAATCTGGGCCCTTGCACCCCAGACCCAGGGTGGTCCTTTGAGTCAGGAGAGAGTCTAAAGTGGGAGAGGTGGTGGTGGTGGTTTAGTCACTAAGTTATGTCCGACTCTTGCGACCCCATGGGCTATAGCCCTCCAGGCTCCTCTGGGTTGAAACCCAAGTTTCTCCTGCATTGCAGTTGGATTCTTTACCCCTGAATCTTCAGCATTCAGGGAATCCTGAAGTGGGAGAGAGAGAGAGACCTAAAGATAAAAGAGAGATGGTTGGGTTTCCTCTGAGGGAAGTGGCTCTCATCCTCATTAGCCTTCTATCTTCCATGGAAGAAACACAGACCAGAGAGGGAAACTCCACATTCAGGTGCTGCCACCTTCATCTCTTCATTTGCTCTGCCAATGCAAAGGGTTTCAGCCGTTCAGATCACAGCTCCTTCCCCCCGGGGGTTAGGGTGTATGAGCCTGAGTCTTTCTTGGGGTGGGGTGACTAGGGGTGTAGAGAAAAGAGCAGAGATGCTCAATGAGCTTTTTCTGGAGGTCAGTGCTGGTCATTTCCATGAGAGATAAAGATGCCATCGGAGGTACCGGCCAATAAAGAGGGAGCTTTGCTCTCATCTTAAATAAGGTGAAAATACTCAGCGAAATTAGGTCTAAAGCTCAGAGAGATGCTCTTTGCTGCAAAAGGGTAACACTCGAAATAGAGTCATCGGGGGATTGATTAGCCTGAAATTTTCTGGAACATCAAAGAAAACTGAAAGTTAACTGGGAAAATATCAATTCTCCTTAGAGTTAAGAAATTTAGGGAAATAAGAACTATACATCAGAGAGAAGAAATTCTTTACATATAGGTTTTTTTTACTCATTTGTTTTCCTTTATTTAAAAGGATATTTAACTTCAAATAAAATGGAATTTTAAAAATCAAAATCTGAAAGTAGAAGGAACATTTAGCCGCTATTCTGGTGCTCTCACATTATAGATAAGGAGGCTGAGACATGGACATCACTAAGCTAGACTAAATCCATGGTTCCAGGCTCATATGCAAGAGTCTTTTTTCACTATTAATGTAGATTATTACATCTTGCAAGAGAGCAACTGTTTAAAAATGATAATCATTGGCCATGAATGAATGTAGCTGTATATAAATTTTAAAAACAGTTTCTATATCTCTGAAGAAGTGAAGAATTATATCACCAAAGTAACCAAAAGGACAGTTTACTGATAGCTTAAACAATCTGCAAATGTGTGATCCATTATGCTCGCAGAAAGAAAAAAAAAATTGGTGCTGATGCTAATCAATAAGGTCATATAACATAAATGCATGAAGCAATATAACATAATATAATAGCACTTTCTATATGCTGGGCTTTGTTAAAAGCATTTTGTGTGCTCTATTACATTTTATCATTATAACAACCCAATGAACTAAGCGTTTTTATCATTCCCGGGTTACAGATGAGGAAACTAAATGACAGAGTTTGAGTCACTTACTCAAGTTCACATGGTTTGTTAATGAGGGAGCCAGGATAAGCCAGGGGAATAGTGTTGACAGAAAATGCTTGTAAAATCTGAAGGAGGGATCAACTACCATTTCTTGGAGTAGAATTTTATTCACAGTATACTGTGGTAACCCAGCAAACTCTGGGAAAATATGGTATTTGGGGCAGATTATTTAAGGGATCTTTTATTTTGCCATTCATTTAGTTATCCTTGATTTTGGCTTTTAATCAGATCTGATCTGTGTAGAAGGCTACACAGTTGCAATATATCATAACCACTCATGGCCAAGATCATGGTTTTGCCTTTCTTAAAGAATGTTAGAAGTTCAGTCTGTACTTATATTTTATTTCATGGGCATTTTCTAGTATACTATTTGGTGTCTGGTACCTGGAGCTCATTGTGGAAAAACGTCACTTTAGAAATTTTTCTGGAAAAGCTTTGCTTCTCCTATGATAATTTTTGTTTCTGAGACTGTTGCTTTTTCATTTTAGATGCCAGGAAGCTTAGATCAAATTAGAAAATGATCTAGTACAACTACGTATAACTGTATTGGTGGAGGCATCTATTTTCACTTGCTTCTAGTTTTGACTACTCCCTTTATTTACTTTTCTCTTGGACACATTTCTCCATCCTCAGTCTTCTCTCCCTCCTTCAAACCCTCTTCTTTCTTCTTCTTCCTCTCCTTCTTCTTTTTATTTTTATTTATTTATTTTTTTACCATTTGAAGGATACAGTTTTGTTGTAAACCAGCTCAAGTCTTTTGTATAGTCATGATAGATAGAAATAAGCATTCCCAATTTTATATTGAGTGTAGGGACAAATATCAACATCTAAGAATACATTGAACCAGAACCTTTGAGGTCATTTTCATTCAACAATAGTAAACCATTAATACCTTTATTAAATGATTAACTACACAACATAACATGGGGGAAAAAAAAAACCACATGGGTGTGAAGATTAGTGTAACAAAGATCACAGAGCTAATATTACAGATGATGATGCTTCAAGATGCTAAATGGTTTGCTTTGTGTTACTCAGCTGGTTAGCGGCAAAGAAAAGAAAATAGAGAGCAAACATTATTTATATAGTCAGTACATAAAACTGAGTCCAGGATTATGTTTTTTATTAAAATTTGAGTATTTTTGATTTACTATGTTGTGTTAGGTATGCTGTATAGTTTCAAGTGTATAGCAAAGTGATTCCATTATACATACATGTATATATATTCTTTTCCAGATTCTTTTCCATTATAGGTTATTGCAAGATATTAGATATAGTTCTCTGTGCCATGCAGTAGGTCCTTGTTGTTTTTCTATTTTATTTTGTACATAGTAGTATGCATCTGTTAATCTCAAACTCCTAATTTATCCCTCCCCTCTCCAACATTATGTTTTGTATCTCTTCTAATATACCAAGATTAATTTTTTTTCATAAGTAGGGAAAATCAATAGTTTAAAATGAAAATTTGATTTTCACTCTTTTTCAGCAAAAACTAAATGTGATTAAAGTCTAACAAGGAAGCCACAGGAGTAGCTTGTGGTTGTAATGCAATATGGTCAAGTCTGTAACAGAAGGATACATGGGGAATTAAGGGAAGATGGAAGAGGAACACCTAACTTAGCCAAGAAAGGCCAGAGACAGCTTCATGGATGAATGAACATTAAACCAAGCTTTGGAGAGAAAGTGGGAATGAACCAGGAGGAGAAGGCTGGGGACATCTGGAAAAATGGGAAAAGGAAAACAAGAGTAATAGGCAGGAACTAGAACACAAACTAAGCCTTTTCCTGAAGCTTATGGCAGTTCTTGAGGATCTTCAGCAAGAAAGGGTCCATGTTCTTGCTTTGGAGTCATCTCTATGGAAAGGACTGGAGGGGCAGAAAAACTGGCTAGCAGGTGATTGTGAACATTCAGGTGAGAAGTAAGAAGGGTCTAAACAACATGGTGGCGTTGAGGACAGGGAAGAAAAAACACTTTTGAAAAATAGTAAATGGACATTAAACTGCAGGATTTGTGATCCAGTTGGCTTGGTAGAGGGGGTAGGTGAGAAATGAAGGATGGGGAAAAATCATGACTCAGGCTGGCAGCTTGGGTGACTGGGTATGAGGGGCACCACTTTATAAGAAAGGATAAGAGGCAGAAAGTGAGTTTGCAAGGAAGTCCATTGTTGAACAAATTTACGAGCTGTTATTAGACATTATAGTAGAGATAACCAGTTAGTTTTGTGTGTCAGCCATACAATGATTGCCATAGAGTGATCTGTAGGGTAAGAAGAGAATTAGGAATTTTTATAAGAGATTACTCTTAGTGATTTTTTTTTAAAAAGAAACTTGCATATATTATTTTGCAGAAAAAAATTTTTCTGTAATTGTGGTATTTGTTTAGGGCCCTGTGGTATGCATGTAGAGTCAGTAGCATAAGATGAAACTGCACAGAAGGTGTATAGAGTGAAAGAGAACTGAGATATTAATGTCCCCCATATTTAAATGTTGGATGAAGAGAGACACCCCTCAAAGCAGTCAGAGAGGCAGGAAGAAAACCAGGAGGGCTTTTTGTCAGAGAAACCAAGGACAACATTGTTACCTATTACAAAAATTCAACCAAAGAAAAGTCATGTATTACAAAAAAATAGTCAATGACAAATAATTTTTTAAAATAGAATATAAACTGTCTCTTTGATTTTGGCAATTAGAAGCTCATTGATAATATCATCAAAATCAGTTTTATGTAATATCTCACTCAATGCAAACACCAAACTGGATGAACAGTGGATTTTCACTAACTACTCACTAAACCAGTGAGGGGAGAAGGCAATGGCAACCCACTCCAGTACTCTTGCTTGGAAAATCCCACGGACGGAGTAGCCTGGTGGGCTGCAGTCATTGGGGTTGCTAAGAGTCAGACACGACTGGGTGACTTCATTTTCACTTGTCACTTTCAACCATTGGAGAAGGAAATGGCAACCCACTCCAGTGTTGTTGCCTGGAGAATCCCAGGGACGGGGGAGCCTGGTGGGCTGCCGTCTATGGGGCCGCACAGAGTCGGACACGACTGAAGCGACTTAGCAGCAGCAGTAGCAGCAGAAAACCAAGGAGAGGAATTTTGCAGCAGGTTGGCAAAGAATTTGGGGTGTTTTATAGGAATTCTGTGTATGAAAAAGGTATAAGCCTTCATGTGATTAGCATATACCTATAAAATTAAGCTGGCAGTTGGGTGTTTTACATCAAGCTAAATCATTTAAGCCTAAAAGTGGGTTAATTTTTTAAAAGGGTAAAAAATTTCAGTTCTTTTTTCAGACCAATTATTTTACATATATTTAAACAATAAAATGAACATTCAAACTGAGGAGAGAAGCATGAAGGTTGGAAGATACACGAAACATTTTATATTGAACCACCTAGTGAGAGTCTGGGTGAGTAGAAGGTGCTTGAGACACGATCACCATCAGCATCATTATAGTATTTCTGGAATTAAAATGTTCTCTAGTCAAAGACAAGTTGGGGAGAGCCTAATTGTTCCTGCATGATGTGCCTAAGTGGAATTATTTGGGGATTAATCTCAAGATATTATTTTTTTCTCTATTGAAAATATGTTCATAGTAACACTAGTGTGAATGGTAATAAAGTTGAATTATTGCCATGATAGCATTCTATTTCCTTGAACTCCTGCCATTCTGGAGGCATTGTCGAAATTATTCTCTTAGGCATTTCATTCCTTTGTAAATATCGCATTTCCCAAACTCAGTTGTACATACATAACTATTCTTGCAGGCATAAGGGTAGAATCAAGAAAGAGAGGGAGTTAGGAGTCACTGCTGTTATTCTTTGTGTCAGCAAGCATTACAGGCATTTTTTTAGCATCCTGTTTTGGTCTATTGCTTGTTAAAGCAATATGAAAAACTATGTAATTATATTCCACAAATAATTGATATAAAGGATGAATCACAATCATACCTTGTATTTTTTTTCTCCCTCCTTTCAAGCCTTGCTCTTTTTACAGTAGCTGCATGTTGGTTCTAGGCTGAGTGCCAGTTGTATCAATTAAACAGTAACTAATTCAAGTACATTTGCAATCTGTGTTTGAAATGCCAGCCCATACAGTAGTTCCCAATTAAGCATGAGGCAGATTAATGGATGCATTGTTCTCCTGGGCTAACTCCACCACATTGTCATTAAGCGGTAAGCCCTAGTGAACCAAAGACTTCCATTTAAAGGGGAAGGGAAACACATGCTTACAAAAAAAACTTGGGTGTTTATATCAAGCAGAATTATTTAACAGGAAAGGTGGCGGGTAACCTTTTGAAAGGAGAAGAAATTATGGCTGTTTAGTGTTTTTCTCAGTCCCTTTATTTTGCATAGATTTGATCAGTGCAGAAATATAAAGGTGCAAAATGGGAAGGGAAGTAATGGGAATGGATCAGACAGACAAATGGCTCCTGTAAGTTCACAGTTCTTAAAACAGATGTTCTTTTCAGCTGGCTATAGTATATCGTTATCTCCAGGAACCCTGAAGAGAAAGTACAAAGATTCACCAGGGAACATGGAAATGCAGTGTATTTATTGTGCAAAAGACTTGGCTCCCTACCCTCCACCCACTCTCACCCTGTTTTAGGAGACAGATATCTAGGGCAGTGATCTGGCCCATTTTAAATCTTGCGATTTTTAGAACTCAACGTAATCACTGCAAAATAAAACTGGTTTTGGCACTCACTAAACATTTAATGGTTGTAGTTCATATAGAACAAATCAAAAGACGTTGAGCATTTAAAAAGGGACAATTCATTTCAGTCCTCCTGAGTGCCTGTGTAAAATTTCTTTTCCCTTTTTCTTCTTTTTAATTTTTTTGATAGTTTTGTTGGAAAACAAAGAAATTTGATGCTTAATAAAGACATTCTGTTCTTTCTTATGAAAGAAAAATGGGAAAATTTTTTTTCTATTTTTGTTTTGTGATGTTTTCTAGTGGGCCTGACGGGGTTGACCAAACTCTCGAGTTGTTCAATTTCCAAAATCTATAAAAATTACACAGCCAATCGTATTAGTTTGACATGTGACACTTGTTTATCTCAAGAGCACAACTGCTTTTTAAATGCATCTACTTACCAAACTCTCTTCTATTTCAGAGTTTCCCACCTCAGTCTGCTCTGCTGCAGTCTAGAACATACCCACCAGGCTGTCTAGTAACAGTTCAAAGACACATTCAAAAGTGAACTCACCACCATCCAATCCCATTTTTTGTCTTTCCCCTCTCTTGGCAAATGGCTGTTTGTCTGCTTTCAGGAAAACACTGTCCACTCTTTTGTGCAGACAGAGAGGAAGAGGGAAAGCAAAATCCACTCAGTCTGTAAGGGAGATGGTCACTGTGTGGTTCATCTTCTTAGACAAGTGTAACGTCTCTGATAGCAGAAGGTGTGCGTGTGTGTGTGTGTGTATTGTCTGTCTGGTGTGTCTATTTATTTGGTGTGGAAATAGAAAGAATCCCTTGGTATAACTGTCTTTAACTTTATTCATTATAGAGACATTCCCATTTGGCTGTCATTTCTGCTTCCAGTGCATTTAAGATGTATTTAGTTTTCCCACATGACTGGAGTGTGTGGCTTTCCGACTAATGAAAGGATCCAGGGCTTTCAGATTCTATTCCTCTCCCATCCTCCTTCTCCTGGCTCTTCTTCCTCCAACCTCCTCACAATCCTTCCTCTCCCTCCCTCCATTCCTGGCTCATTGGTAGAGGAACAGAAATGTTGAAATCAATATGAGAATAAATTGCCACATGGTCTTTATTGTGGAGGCAAGGTTTCTGCAGAAAATCCTTGCAATCAGGAAAGAGCAAAGATGAGATTAAACTGATTAAACTGAGAAAGTCAAAAAAGGACAACTTGAAAGATTAGCTCTACAAGCCAGAAAAGCATAATCCTCTGTGCATGCTAAGTAGAGCTGTCCTCTTTGCTATCAGCCCCTTCATCGGGTGACCTTCTGTTGCATTAGCACTGAGCTACTTGATCCAAGGTAAATACTGGAAATTGAAAAGCCAGAATGCCAGTGATTACAGCAGGTATCAATATTATTGTAATGATGCTTCATTATCATTAGGGAACTTAATTACTTAGGGAGAGTGAGAAGGCCAGAATGAAAAGCACCAAGCCTCTGCTGAAGTCAGCATCTAGATCAGGCTGATATTTGAGAACTGCCTCAAGTTTAGATTCAAAGGTAGCCAGAAAGTGAGAGGAAGGAACCAGGTTTGAGAAGACTGTCATGAGCATCGCAGGCTTGACTTGTGTAGGGAATGGTTGGCCGCTGAGATACAAGACAAGGTGGTTAGCTTTTGGAATGACCATTACCATATTGTTAGGGGAAGCACACTGATTGAAACCGCCCACCCTGGCCAGGCACCATAGCAACTATTTGCATGAGTTGTTTTAGGACAGGAGGTTCTGCTAAGGAACACTGAACTAATGAGCCTCCACCAACCGGAAGAGTTTGGGAAAGGTCAAAAGGAGACACCACATGTCCGACCACCTCACAGAATCCTTCTCTCTGGCATCCATCTTGGCTGAACAAGGCATGTGCCACCAGGAAGGACTCTGAGTCAGAATGATTGGCTAAAGACAACTCAGAAACTAATCCCATTACCATAAAACCCAAGCCATGTGGCAGAGCAGTTCTCCTGGGTTCCCTTACCCTACTGCTCTCCCCCCGGGTGCCCTTTTCCAACAAAATCTCTTGCTTTGTCAGCACATGTGTCTCCTCGGACAATTCATCTCCAAGTGTTAGACAAAGAGCCCAGTTTCGGGCCTGGAAGGGGTCCCTCTTCCTGCAACGGTATCCGCTACACAGTATGTGTGTGCTCTGTCATGTCCAACTCTTTGTGACCCCATGGGCTGTAGCTTGCCAGGCTTCTCTGTCCATGGGGTTATCCCAGTAAGAATACTGGAGTGGGTTTCCATTTCCTCCTCCAGGGGATCTTCCCAACCCAGGTTGAACCTCTGTCTCCTGAGTCACCTGCATTTGCAGGTGAATACTTTACCCCTATGCAACCTGGGAACCCCTACTACGTAGTACAGTACGTACTTCATAAGAGTGAAAGAGTACATGAATAAATGAAACAAATCAACCAACCAAACTTACTCTGGTGGCATGCTAAAAATGATTAATTCCTAAAAATATAGACTCAAAAATACCCAATTTTGAGTAGTGATCTTAAACAACTCGGCTTCTTTTTAATGCAAAGCTAATCTTAGATTCCAACCTCCTTTTAACTGCTTTTCAAATTTAATCTCTCTCTACCCCCTACCCCTGCCTCTCTTTTTCCATAGAGATTCACAGTTCATAGCTTGGTTGTTGTGACATTGTGATTCTAAAATGCAGAGTTCAAGCTGGGCACATGTTTTCTTTTAACTCTGACCCCTAAATAGAAACGCAGAGCATTTCTGAACACTCTGGGGCCATAGTTGTGCTGAGCCAAGCCAGAATTAGCCCCAGTTATTGACCTCCAAATAGACCTGACCTGGCCTGACCTGCCTTCGTCAGGGTGCTGTGGAAAATTCATATTTCCAAATTTATTGAATCAAATATATTTAGTTTTGAGAAGGCACAAAAGCCAAAGTAAACTTCAAACTGCATTTGAATGAACTCACATCCAGCCTTACCACCAGCAAACTTTGTCCTGTTGAACTCACCACTAGGCCCGTTATTTCTTTGGCCCATTTGAGCATTAAAAAGAAAGGAAAGGAAAAAAAAAAAACTGAAAAGGGAAAATGTGTTCATGTGTTTGGAGAAGGAACATGGAAAAGTTACGGTCAGAATGGAGAGTGTTGTTTGTTGTTGTTTAGTTGCTAAGTCCTGTCTGACTCTTTTGCAACTCCATGGACTGTGGAGACAGGTTAATACAGAAATCAGTCAGATGGCAGGGCAAGGGTTGCATTCATTCTTGGCCACTCACTCCTATTTACACTTTGGCAACTCTCTGGCCTTGGGGTAAGAAAGTAAACAATGATTAAAAGCAAGCTAAGATTATCTATGATTGTCTCTAGGTAAAAGCAAGTGGATGGTCCTGATTAAAGCCTTTTTTCTTTGTATAAGAGAGGGGAAGAAGAGAGTGTGAGTATTTTTCATGCTATGCAGGATGTGTTCAGAACCCACAGCTCAAGTCTAACTGCAGGATTTCCTGCCATATTCTTCTCCTATCACTTCACTCCCTGTGTCACAATGCTCAGCCATCTCCATACCTTGGAGTTGAGGCCAACTCTCATGGTTCCCTCGTGCTCAGACGGTAAAGAGTCTGCCTGCAGTGAAGGAGACCTGGGTTCGATCCCTGAGTCAGGAAGATCCCCTGGAGAAGGGAATGGCAACCCACTCCAGTATTCTTGCCTAGGAAATCCCATGGACAGAGGAACCTGGCGGGCTATAGTCCATAGAATCACAAAGAGTTGGATACGACTGAGCGACTAACACTTGCCTCCTTAAATCATCATTTTTTGTTCCAGATGAACTCATTCCAATGTTGATTGAGTGTAGCTAACACTCCTTCCCCTTAAGGGAAAGCCCCATGTTCTAGGTACTTTAGATCCAAGAAGGTTTTGATTTTATTGGTTGAAATACACTTGAAAAATCCTAGCCACCAATATTCTTCAGTTGCCTTTGCTAACTCTGTGTTACACATTAGAGTCATCTGAGAAGATTTCGATAAATAACTCCCCCTCTGGCATGTTCTGATTCAGTTGCTTTGGAAAGAGGCCCTGGATTTTGTTTTTATTCTTAACCATTATAAATTTGAGGATGATGTGGTCATTTGACTCATGCTTCTTCCACATTGCTAAACTTTTACTTATTTGTTTGTTTATTGCTAAAACATCAGCTTTATCAGTTTCTGTTTGGTTCTTGTTTTTGATGGCGTGATGTGCAGAGAAGCAATGCCTCTCCTGGCATTTGTTACCTCTAAGTGTACAGTCTACCCTCAAATCTGGCTGTGCATTAAAATACCCTGGTGAGATTTTAAAGTTTATGGATGCTGGGCCTACTCCAAGGTAATTAATTGGTTCTGAGCAGAGCTTAGGAAACAGGATTTTTTTTTTTTTAAGTGAAATCCTCAAGGGCCATAAGCACAAACTATTAAGTGAATTTGAAAGCCATAGATACCCTGAAAGCTTTACCAATTCTGTTTGTTGCTTTTTGTTTTACCAGCAGAAAAAGCATCGGATGCATACTATGTTTTTCTTGATACAAGTTTGATGAGTAATATTTTTTAGTAATCAGGAAGTCACATGCCAAGTCTAAGAGATGCCCCGACTTCTGCTGGTTTTAGAATCATCCTATTTTTACCATGATCTGCATCAGCAAAAATCCTTTCTACAACCTCTGAAGCCAGGGTTCACACCTAGAATTTCAGTGATAGCTGCTGCAGAAGAGCCTAATGTCTTCATAACTGTTTATCAGTCGAAATGGCAATGCTATTGATTCCCCATTTTAAGTCTAGTGTGTGCACATCACTTCCAGGGTCTTGGCTACCAGGGAGAAAATACATTTTTTTTTTCTTTCTTGCCTTTGGACTTAATTAATAAGCGTTCAGCAAGATAACTAGACATATGATCAACATACAAAAGTCAATTTTAATTCTAACAATAGCAATAAGAATTAGAAAATGTAATTTTACAAAAGTAATAGCATCTATAATGGTATAAAGAATAGACAATAACTGGGAACTAATCCTATAAAATGCATGCATAACCTATTTGGAGGAAAGATAGCATTTTACAAAATATATAATAAACATGCCAAAATAAATGGAGCAATCTGTCATGTTCATAAATGGCAAAATATATTTGAAAAATGTTTAAACTTACTGTGGTTACAGAAAAGCACAGGAAAACCCTGAGATGCAATTTCAAACTCATCAAATTAGCAAAGATTAATATGTTTAATATTAATAGGTGTTGGCAAAGATATGGAGAAAAGAGCACTGATGAGTAGATGTAAATGAAGATAACCACTTTGGAAAATAAATAGGAGACCTCTTGAGAAGTAGAATATGGTAATATCGCTGGATCTCTTCCCTAGGGTAACTATCCCGTGTGCCTACAAGGAGGCATGGACAAAGAGGCTCCTAGCAGAGTTATTTGTAATGTAAAAATTTGAGAACAGCTTATATATTCATCAACAGAAAAATAAATGAATGTAGCATGTTCAAAAACTATAAAGTTGTATGGCAATACTTCCCAACATGTTTCACATTAAAGCACCCATAGAAAATAGCATCTATATGACATACTGGTATGACCTAGAGGGGATTTAGGGTCACTTGTATGACCATGAGTCCTGGTTTGTCCAGGGCAGTAGTGGTTTTTCCGGACTGTCCTAGTTCAATCTGCTGTGCCAGTGCAATTATTAACAGTGCCAGTGTACTTTCAAAATATTGTAATTTGAACAAAAGTTAATATGGTCACCCTTTGTTTATGAGGGTTAGTGAAATAAACTGTACTTTCATTTTACCTTATAAACATGATAAAGATAAAATACAAATATTATGGAAAGTTTTAAATATTAGATGTTGAACTGTGAAAAGACAAACTAAGACATATTTTTAAAAATTAAGAGTTTATTTGGGAAAAATTCACTTCCATTTAGGTAGCATCAAATAAGGAGTGCCTTAGAACTCTACTTTTAAAGACTTTTAAAGAGAAGAAGGGGAAGAAAAGCAAAGCAAAGCAATTATTTGATTGGCTGTAGCTTAAATAATTGCATTATTTGGGAAAATCTGGTTGGCCGTTTGTAATTGTCTGTCTTTAGGTTTTCATTTCTTGACCTTGAGGTATTTACAGGCTTATGTTTGGTTGCTTACATAGGCAGCTAAGGCATTAAAACCACTTGTCTTATGGCTTCCTTGTTTAATTAAACAGAATATATATAAAATAATTTTTAAAATATTAATGAGAAACTGGAGCATATTCACATTGTTAAAGAAATTTATTTTATAAAACTTAAAATTATGACTCCCATGAAACTATAAAATGAATACGTGTCAAAGATTTTATTCAGTTTACTAATTAATAAGAGATTCAGTAAGATGTTAAAACAAGTTGAAAGGAGAATCCAAAGAATAGGCTCATACATAGGCAGTCAAGACAGCTGACATGAATTTACTAATAGAAGCAAACTGATCCAAGAACCTCAGGATAATAACATGTAATGTTTGGAATCATCTCCTCTACGTGGGAAGAAATCAGTTACACTCCAAGAAACAAAGCCCATTTGCATCTCTATGAATAAGACCATTTGCGTTACCTTGAAACAGAAACACCTTCATCACCATCAGCTCTACAAGGTAAGTTTTATCTCTACAGAATTGTAAAAGAAAAGATTCCCATAGATTCAGACCAACCCAAACATGTCTGCTAGACAACACCAAGCATTCTTCAAAGGACATCAGTTCAGTTCAGTTCAGTCGCTCAGTCCTGTCCGACTCTTTGCGACCCCATGAATTGCAGCACGCCAGGCCTCCCTGTCCATCACCAACACCCGGAGTCCACCCAACCCACGTCCATCGAGTCGGTGATGCCATCCAACCATCTCATCCTCTGTCGTCCCCTTCTCCTCCCGCCCCCAATCCTACCCAGCATCAGGGTCTTTTCCAATGAGTCAACCCTTCACATGAGGTGGCCAAAGTATTGGAGTTTCAGCTTCAACATCAGACCTTCCAATGAACACCCAGGATTGATCTCTTTTAGGATGGATTGATTGGATCTCCTTGCAGTCCAAGGGACTCTCAAGAGTCTTCTCCAACACCACAGTTCAAAAGCATCAATTCTTTGGCACTCAGCTTTCTTCACCATCCAACTCTCACATCCATACATGACCACTGGAAAAACCATAGCCTTGACTAGACGGACCTTTGTTGGCAAAGTAATGTCTCTGCTTTTAAATATGCTATCTAGGTTGGCCATAACCTTCCAAGGAGTAAGCGTCTTTTAATTTCATGGCTGCAATCACCATCAGCAGTGATTTTGGAGCCCAAAAAAATAAAGTCTGACACTGTTTCCACTGTTTCCCCATCTATTTCCCATGAAGTGATGGGACCAGATGCCATGATCTTAGTTTTCTGAACGTTGAGCTTTAAGCCAACTTTTTCACTCTCCTCTTTCACTTTCATCAAGAGGCTCTTTAGTTCTTCTTCACTTTCTGCCATCAGGGTGGTGTCATCCGCATATCTGAGGTTATTGATATTTCTCCCGGCAATCTTGATTCCAGCTTGTGTTTCTTCCAGCCCAGCATTTCTCATGATGTACTCTGCATATAAGTTAAATAAGCAGGGTGACAATATACAGCCTTGACGTACTCCTTTTCCTATTTGGAACCAGTCTGTTGTTCCATGTCCAGTTCTAACTGTTGCTTCCTGACCTGCATACAGGTTTCTCAAGAGACAGGTCAGATGGTCTGGTATCAGGACATCAGAAACATCATCAGGACATCAGAAACTTGCAACTCAATTTTTTTTAATATGGAGCTAAATTAGTCTGGAGTTTATGAATTTATCAATTCACCATTTTGATAACACTAATCTTTACAAGTTGAAACAGTCAGTAACAAAACATTAGCTCTCAGGGTTCCCAAAGTATTTTGAAACAAAACCTTTGTATTTTCCTGTTTTTCAGCTGTACCCTCAATACAAAATATACACAGTATTTAATACCTTGTTTCTAAGTATTCATTTATCGTTTTCAATATTTCACACTCAGTAGCTTGTTTTGGTATGTCTTTGCAGAACTAATAATGTTCTATAAAGCATTTCTCTTGAGGACTTCTAATTAGTGCTATTAACTCAGCACACTTAATAATGTCTGCAGATTCATCCATCTGCAATAAAGCCATTTTGCTTTTATAATTTTCTGGATTAGTGTTGTCCCAAGTTATATAGTATGTTGACAATGAACCTATAATGGTAAATTTAATAATGGAAACTTTCCATTTCTTATGCTTCATTGGTTCAAAGTATTGTATGTATTGATAATTTCTATAGGGTGGTAAAAGAAATGACTGTAAGATTGTTTGAGGCATTCTGTGATCTTTAACTATGAACTATCATGCACTAGTTCCTTTCAAGTAAAACCTTTTACTGATTTGGGGCATGAAGACACTTGCAAAAGTCTAATCATAAGAAGAGTGTTTCTAATAAAACGTTAGTGCCATTTATTGTTATTGTTGCTTCATTTCACAATTTTTCCAGATAATTAAGATATTTAGACTGAGGAAGAAAAGGATTAACAGGATATAGGACTCCAAATATGAGTGTCTGATACCTACATACATATACATATACGTACATACAAATATACATATATACATATACATATATATATATATATATATATATATATATATATAATCATAGGTCTGTCCTGAGAATCTGAGGCTTTATAACTTTAATGAGGAAGTTACCCACCATAATGGAAAGAAATCTATTTGAATGTAAATTTCTTAAAGAAAGGCTGGTGGTGGTGGTTTACTCTTAAGTCCTGTCTGACTCTGCGACCCCATGAACTGTAGCCTGCCAGGCTCCTCTGTTTATTGGATTTTCCAAGCAGGAATCCTGGAGTGGGTTGTCATTTTCTTCTCTAGGGAATCTTCCTGACCTAGGGATTGAACCCTCAAGGCCTGCATTGCAGGTAGTCTCCTGTACTGCAGGTGATTCTTTACCTATTGAGCCACCAGCGAAGCCACAGGGTTTTACAAATTCAGGAAATCAAAATTTCAGAATGTTTGTTTAATATTGTGTGCACTCATGAAAATATTTTAAACATTTCATTAACAAATTAAAATAATAAAGATGTGGTAAATAAAAATTCACTGCAGATGGCTATTTTCTCTATCCCCCTGGGCAGAGAGCAGAGAGGAAGCAAGCTCTCTCCAGACCCTTGTAAGGGCACAAATCCCATTCATAGGGGTTCTACCCTCATACCCTTGTCTAATCCTAATCACTTCCCAAAAGCCCCACCTCCTAATACCAGCACTTGGAAGGAGTAGGGTTTCAACACATGCATTTTGGGGAGACATAGACTTTGTCCATAACATAAATCAACTCCCCAACTTTACTCCTTTTTATTTAATATCTTAAGGTTAAAATATTATAGGTTTTGTTTCTAGAAGTTTATTCTTCAATCTGATTTTTTTATAGTCCCCTGTGCTTTACTCACCATTTTAGTTTCTTATTTCTTTAAGAACACTGGACATGTCCATATTATGTTCCATGTTTGATGATTCCATTATCTTAGTATTTTTGTGGTTGATTCTTATGTCTGTGTTTCCTGATTTTCTCTTCTGATGCCTTACTTAGTGTGGTGTATTTGCTTCAGTTTTTGTTACTCATTCTAGCTCTTTACTTTGTGCCCAAATCTCTTGGACTTTAATAATGCAATTTCATTGAGGTTTGTGTTGAAGCAAGTTCCTGCAAAATGATTTATTATTTTGCCAGACAACCTGGGAATCCTACTAGTCTGGACTCACTTTATGCTTAATTCTTAGCTTGAGGGTTTCATTCAGATCATCCAAGTATTACAAATTCAGGTTGCAAACTCCCACAGGGCTAGTTGTTTACAGATTCCCTGTTTGAGGCAATTTTGCTGAAAGTTCCACTGATATGGAGGTCATTTTATTTCCTATGTATATTAACATCAAGGATATAGACTTTTGGAGGCCTGCTTCATACTGGGAGACTCCTAATAGACACCTCACTTTAGGGAGGTCCTGGACATGTCTGTTCTTTCCTGAGCCATATAAACCGTATAAACCAAAGGGACCATATAAACATAGCTCCTTCAACAAATACTCTAAAAAAAGCAAAAACAAAGAGCTAGATTTAGTATTCCATGTATCTTTCTTGGCTCTTGTTATCATCTGGTATGTTGGTCAGGGGGACTTCCCAGGTGGCTCAGTGGTAAAGAATCCACCTGCCAATGCA
Organism: Giraffa tippelskirchi; assembly: GCF_054371585.1. NCBI lineage: Eukaryota > Metazoa > Chordata > Mammalia > Artiodactyla > Giraffidae > Giraffa > Giraffa tippelskirchi. The sequence continues at coordinate 155,424,852 of NC_137283.1, read as the reverse complement.
AGAAATGCAAGAGATGCAGGTTGGATCCCTGGGTTGGGAAGATCCCCTGGAAGAGGAAATGGGCAACTCACTCAAGTACTCTGGTCTGGGCAATCCCATGGACAGAGGAGCCTAGTGGGCTATAGTCCATGGGGTCACAAAGAGCTGGACATGACTGCAGCAACTGAACATGCGTGCATATGTTGGTCAAGTTTCTCCAGAGAAACAGAACCAATAGGATGTGTATGTATAGAGAGTGAGGTTCATTTCTGGGAATTGACTCACATGATTATGGAGGTCTGTTGAGTCCAAACTCTGCAGGGTAAGACATCAGGCTGGAGACCCACAGAAGAACTGCTCTTCCAGTCCAATGGCTTTCTGTTAGCAGCATTACCTATTCTTCTGAGGAGATCAGTTTTTTTCTGTTAAGCCCTTCAACTGATTGGATGAGGCCCACTGACATTATGAAGAGTAATCTGCTTTACTTAAAGTTTACTTTTTAAAGTGTTGATCTCATCTGAAAAATACCTTCATAGAAAAATCTAGAATAATCCTTCAGCAAATATATGGGTACCCTGGCCTTGCAAAGTTGATATTTAAAGTTAACATCACAGCTGCTTTTGAGGTTTGCTTGTATATTCACCATTTACATCCCAGTTCTTCACTTAAGAAACTACTTTTAAAAAATAAGTTATCCAGTATTGCTCTGTTGATGTATAGTTTGTATACAATAAAATTGCACAGAAAAAAGGCTCCACTTGATTAGTTTTGACAAATGTGTACATCTATGCAATCTACACACAAAATAAGATATAGACTATTTCCGATAGAGAAAATTCTTATTTTCCTGTTTCCAGTCAACTCCAACCCACTATACAAAGGCAAAAACTTCTGATTACTAACAATATTGCTAATTTTGCTTATTTTGGGATTGAAAATAAATAAATCCAAGTAGTACCTCTTGTGTCTTTTGTTTTCAAGATGGAGTCACATTGTTTAGTGTATCAGTAGTTCATTACTTTCACTGTTTGGAAGAATTCCATTGGCTGGATAAAACATTAATTATTTTTCCATTTTCTTATTGATGGATATTTAGATAGTATCCAGTTTGGCTCTTATGGCAAAAGTTACAAATATTTTTGTGGAAATATTTCTTGTGGAAAATATGGTCTCATTTTTCTTGGATAATATTTAAAATAGAATTGCTCTTTTGTGGGGTATTGTATAAGAAATTGTCATTTTTCTCCAAAGCAGTTATGTCATTGTTCACAACCATGAACAATATACCAAAGTTCTAATTGCTCCATACCCTCGGTGTTTAAAAAAGTTATTTTTATTTTTGTATACCACCAAAAAATAGAAAACAAAATGAATATTATTAATAATAATACCATTTATAGTAGCATAGCATATCAATTGCTTAAGAAAATAATCAGTGAAAGACTTGAAAAACAGATGTAATGAAAACTGCAAAGTATTTTTTTAGAGAAATTACAGAACTAAATAAATGAAGAGAAATGTCATGTTCACAGATGAAAAGTAATGTTTATCTGGAAAAGGTTTAGAATGGCTGTAACACATGAATTCCTGACTGCACATCCAATGACATTATCTTAGTAGGTTGGTATCAACCATGATGGAAATATTTACACTATGTAAATTAGCAAATACTCATAAGCCTATACTTAAGAAATATTAAAACATGTTCATACAAAAACTTGTACATGAATCTTCAGCAGAATTATTCACAATAGCAAAATGTAAAAACAACTCAAATATCCATTAACAAATTAATGCATAAACAAATGTGGTATATCCATACAAAGAAATATTATTTTGCCACTAAAAGAAATAAAGTACTGATAAATAATATGCATAAACCTTGAAAACATTAAAGAATGAAATAAGACAGTCATGAAAGTCCATATATATAATTCCACATATATGAAATTATGGAATAGGGAAATCTACAGAGACAGAAAGCAGATTAGGGTTTGCTTCATCCATTTGGGGGATTAAGTGGTGAATATGGGAGTGATAGCTAAAGAATATGGGTCTATATCTATATTTAGAGAGAGAGAGAGAAAAAGAGATAACTGAGACACAATTTCATATATAAAACACAGTATTATCCATTATAGTCACCACGTGCTTACTCACTCAGTCGTGTCCAACTCTTTGTGACCCCATGGACTGTTAAAGGCTCCTCTGTCCATGGGATTCTCCCAGCAAGAGTACTGGTATGGGTTGCCAAGTCCTTCTCCAGGGGATCTTCCCAACCCAGGGATCGAACCCAGATCTCCTGCACTGCAGGGGGATTCTTTACTCTCTGAGCCAACAGGGAAGTACAAGAATACTGAAGTGGGTAGCCTACCCCTTCTCCAGGGAAACTTCCTGACCCAGAAGTTGACCCAGGGTCTCCTGCATTGCAGGCAAATTCTTTACCAGCTGAGCTATCAGAGAAGCCCAAAATATTTTGCACTCCTCCCATCGGGGGAATTGAACCCCAGTCTACCACGTGACAAGCAGGGATACTCACCACTATACTAACAAGTCATCACGCTACACATTATATTCCCAGGACTTGTTTATAATTGGAAGTTTGTATCTTTCAATCAACTTCACCCATTTTGCTCTCACCCCAACGCCTATGTCTGGCAACCTCCAATCCATTAACTGTATCTATGGTGGCTTATTTTTGACATAATTAAAAAATATTCCGAAATTGACTGGTGATGAGTATATATATCTGCAAATATTCTGTGTGCTTAGTCACTCAGTCGTGTTTGACTCTTTGCGATACCCTGGACTGTAGCCTGCCAGGCTGCTCTGTCCATGGGATTCTCCAGGCAAGAATACTGGAGTGGGTTGCCATGCTTTCCTCCAGGGAGTCTTCCCAACCCAGGAATTGAACCCAGGTATCCTACATTGCAGGTGGATTATTTACCATCTGAGCCATCAGGGAAGACCTAACCCTATCAAATTGTATTCTTTACATGGGTGAATTGTATGATATGTGAATTGTATCTCAATAAAACTCTTAAAAAAATGAATGCAGTAGCCTCATAGAATCTTAGAGTGTTCTTCTTTCTCTATTTTTCTTTCTTTTCCATTCTCTTCCTTGCTCCCTTCTACACATTCTCATAGTCTGCGCTTTTAATAATGATAAGTATGATTTGTTTATATTTATTTCTACCATTTTATTTACCCTACTTATTTACTTTTTTCTTTTCCTATTCTTTCAGTTCTCTTCCCAGATTTTAGCTTTGTTTTTATCCTCAGTCTATATTTTTCTCTCTCAAATGCGATGATGTATTCTATTTAAACTTAATGCATTTAGTTAATTAAATATTAAAGTAAAACTGCACAATATTCTCATTCTCTAGAAATGACCAGTTCTTAGAATGTTTATAATTCATCTTGTTCTGAATATACATATGAAACTGTTTGGCATTTTAATACTGTATTCTGTTGTGACTTTTAAACTGCACCTATTTAAGTTCCTATTTTTTGTCTCATGGCATCATGTTTAGATTTATAGGTATCTTTTCATTAATTTCATTCAACAGTGGCCATCTTGTATCTCAGGTGTGCTCTCTGCTTTCATTTTGCCTCTTCTTGAAGTATGTCCTTTAAAAGTTTCTTTGATAAAAGTGTTTTTGTGGTAAACTCTCTGTTCTTGTTCATCTGAAAATGCATTTCATCCTTGCTCTTAAAGGTTTTCCTGAATATTAAATTCTAGATCGATACTTATTGTCTGTCTGCACTTTGAAGGTATTGATTTACTCTATTAGCGTCCAGTGAGTTGAGAAGTCACCTGTTTTTCAGTTTAATAGTTACAGTATTAAATGTGAATTTTCAAAAACTCTAGCGGCTTTCAGCATCATCTCTTTGTCTTTGGTAGTCTTTATTTTCACTTATGCTGTTTGAAATTCATTAAATTTCCTGAAACTGAGGACTAATCTTTGAACAATTTTGAAAACTATTAACTGTGACCCATTTTAACATTATTTCTCTCTCCTATTCTTTCACATTTTTTTTCTTTGAAATATCCGTTAGGTGATTTTTGGACATTTTTATCTTCCAAGTCTCTTAAACTCTTTTTCATGCTTTCCATCTCTCAGTCTCTCAGCTACATTCTGGGTAATTTCTTCACATGTGTAATACAATTCATTAATTCTCTCTTCAGCTGTATGCAATCTTCAGTTAAACCTTTCCTTTGGATTTTAATTTTTAATGATTATACATTTTTTAATTCTAATAGTTTCTTTTCTTAGTGTCCCTAACAGTTTCAAGAGCATCTATTTTGTAGTTGCTATTATTGTCACTGAGTATCAGCAGTCATTTTCCCCCTTGCATCAGCACAACTTTATAAACAATGGTGTACATTCCAATGGAAACTCAAAATCCCCTTAGGCTACCTCTCATTGTTTCTGGCTTTTGTGTGATTTCTGGTTGAGCTGCCTAGAAGCTGCTTCTAGAACTTCCAAACTTGGACAAAGAGGTCATACGACAAGGAAAATCCAGTTTAGAGGCAAGGATTGTAGAGTCCTCTGGGAAAGTCTGAGAACTTTAGTAAATGCGTGACAGACACAAGGAAGAAGTGCTTGTTTCAGTCTGATAGATATATCCCGGATTGGGCTGAAAGATCCGTCTCTTACCATTGTGGGAAGCTAGGGAAGTAAAAACATATCAGGGCAGCCTAAGAGGATCCCTTAAAACAAATCGTATGAGCCCGGTGTGTGGAGGCCCCTGAGAACTAGAAGCTCAGAAGATTCCTGGGATAGGTCACATCTTTATCTATCTATAGCATACATTCTTTCATAAGACATTACTAAGCATTTTTATGGAGTTTCAGAATACTTGGTCCATCATATCGGTCAAATATCAAAGTCTTAAGTCTTAAATATTTTTTGCAAGCATGATTCAGACACCAATCTACTCTGTCTTCAGATACAGTGGATAAAAACCCTGCCTGCAAACTGATCTTGAAACCTCTCTCATTCAGCTTTAAGTGAGAAGTCCTACTTCTCTCCCATGGAGGTAGGGGGAAAAAAAAATTACAGAAGCTGGAAAACTTTCCCTCTTGCCTTATCTTCAACCTTGTGATAGCTTAGACCTAAGGATTGAATAACCATTTGGCAATTCTGCGTTTGTGAATATGAGAGCATTTGCCCTCTATGTTTTTGTTTCTTTGGGTTTCTTTATTTCTGTTTATAAAATATTTTGAAATGTCAGCCAAAACTGAGGCAGAAACAGCCCCATTTAAACTAATCTATAGCTTCTGAATGTTTATATTCAATCATATACCTATATTTTTCAAACAATGTATCCTATACATTAAAAGCAATTATATTATTACATTCTAGACATAATAAACACACAAAAAAGATAGAGTTTTTAAAAAATGATACAAAACAAATATGAACAGAAATTCTCATTTTTTTCTTCTATGCCAATTTATTATTTTGTACCTGTTACTTTGGAGATTAGAACGCTGAAAAATAATAAAGGTTTGACTCAATTTGTACATTACCAAATTTACAAAAATTCTGAAAATAATAAAAAATGCCATGGGCTTTTTAAAGTTATAATTGATAATAAGAATTAGCTTTCTCCTTTGAGATTCTAGAGAGAGGACTATAAAAAAATATTCCCATAGTGATACAGCTGCAGGCATATTTGGAATCCCACACAAGATGTACTTTCTAGTTATCCACCACCTCTTCAACAGACTCTCAAAGGAATTGTTAAATATGATTGTTTTTCATGGTTTGAGACTTTTTTAAAACGACACGGCATGGGCTGGTAGACGCTTCGGTGTTTGTTGCTGGTATATTTCTGAGCTGTGTGATAACAGCTTCATGCTCCAGAAGTTATATCAATGAAAAAACTACACTCTTATGATCATATATGGGAACTGCCGTCATAGCTGCCTAAAACCATAAAATGGCTTTTCTTAGGAAAGGATTCTGGCCCAGAGAGAAATGTAAAAGTAAAGATTATTCACTGGTTCTTGTTTAGCTAAGCTAAGTGGTTACAGCTACTGTCAAAGTTGCTAATCTATACACCAGGAGAGATTATCATCAATTGATTTACTCTGAAATGTCCTGTTTCATATTCATACCTGTCTTGGTGCAATCAAGCTGCTATAACAAAATGCCAGGGAATGAGTAGTTTATAAACCACCGAAATGCATTTATCGTAGTTCTGCAGCTGAAAGTCACAGATCAGTGTGCCAGCAAAGTCAGATGAGGGCTCTTTTCTGGGTTACAGACTCCCAACTTCCATCTGTTTCCTCACATGGCAGAAGGGACTAGGGAGCTCTCTCCGGGGACCCTTTTATAAAGGCACTAATCCCATTCATGAGGGCTCCACCCTCATGATATAAGTGCTTTCCAAAGGCCCCACCTCCTAATACCATCACACTGGGCATGTAGATTTCAACATATAAATTTTGGGGGGACAAAAATACTCCAACCACAGTAGTATCTTCTTTGGGAAAAGTAGACTTGACACTTAAAAGGAAATACTGGGATTAGATGAGCTTAGTACACCCTTCTCTTTATTTTTTGCTGTCTCTTTTTAAAGGATAGCAGAGTAAACTATATCTAAGTGGAAGCAGTGAATGGCCTGTGGGCCAAAATACTCATCTTTCATACTATTTTTAGGTCATTTAAATTGTATATGGGTTCCCATGTGGCTTAGCTGGTAAGGAATCTGCCTGCAATATATGGGAGACCTGGGTTTAATCCCTGGTTTGGGAAGATCTCCTAGAAAAGGGAAAGGCTACCCACTCCAGTATTCTGGCCTGGAGAATTTCATACACAAAGCTTAGTTATGGAAATCAGTGGTCCTTCCTCTCTGGCTCTTAATTTAATCTGAAGTTTCCAGTGTGGGCTAAGTTTTAGTTTAAAGTATTGATGTTTGCCATCTTTAGTGAGGTTAAGAGCTAAAAGTTGTGTACTTACTCTATGGGCCTTAAATAATATTTGGTTGAATGCCTATAGATTCCAGTAAAATATTTCCAACAGATTTCAGCAACTTTGAGTACAATTTACTCTTAAATAGTAATAACTTCTTTGTCATGAAGTCCGTGACTAATACTAGTTAAGAGTGGATAGAGTGTCTATCACCTTGCAAGAATAATCATTATCTTCATGTTTAAAATGAGAAAACGGAGGCAGAAGATTTAGGGGATTTGCCAAAAGCAGCATTCTAAGGTAAAAATGAAATCTAAGTATTTCCCAGCCCACTGCTTTAAATCACTGGTTTCCTTTAGAGTCATTTTTATAATTCTGTATGTTGTCCTCCCACTTTTTCTTAAGGAGAAAGACATGCATTTTCAAAGGAAAATGCCGTATTCTTACATTTTTCATACCTTAGAATGCATAGATGATTTGGTCAGTAAAGATTGAAGGTTTTGAAACTAACCTCATAACTCTGGAGTAAAAGTCAGCAGTTATGATTCAACTCAGATATAGACAATGGGCATCTGATTGTAAGGCCATTCTCCGTTCCATCTACTTTCTCATTTCTCTCTCTAGGGTGATTTGTGCAAAAAAGGCAGGGAAAGTCATCATTATCATTACATTGTTGATGCCCTAATTCCTTTTGAGCAAACTTCCTGCTTCCCCACCTACCTCTCTATGGGTCATTTGAAGCATGTCCAGACTGGAGGAATTGCACACATTTTTCCATACTAGCTGAGTTCAGCTGAAGGGTGTGTGGGGTAAGTCAACCCCATGGGGCTCACTTTCTTTCTGCTTCAGCCAGGTCCCAGGTGGGCACCTGTGTCTCTCAGGAGAAAGTGTTTTGTTTCATGGATGGAAACTCAGGAAGACACAGCTCAGGGCTATAGACTCAGCTGATCATAAGTAGATCAAGAACAAAGAGACTGAACTGGATAAATCCTGGAAAGGAAAGAATTTAAACTGAAACATAAAAAATAAATCTTATTACTATAGAGGAGAAAGTAGGAGTTTACTTCCTCAGCCTTTATACCTATCATGAATATATACGTTTCATTCTATTTTTGTAACCTAGTACAAAAACTTGGCTGAAAATGAAAGCCTCTTCAAAAAAAAACAAATCAGTTACTAATTTTGAAAAAGTGAAAGTGAAGTCGCTCAGCCGTGTCCAACTCTTTGCGACCCCATGGACTGTAGCCTACCAGGCTTCTCCGTCCGTGGGGTTCTCCAGGCAAGAATACTGGAGTGGGTTGCCATTTCCTTCTCCAGGGGATCTTCCTGACCCAGGGATTGAACCCAGGTCTCCCGCATTGCAAGCAGACGCTTTACCCTCTGAGCCACCAGGGACGCCCCTACTGATTTTGAGGAAGGGTGCAAAAATAGAGGCAAAAAGTGAGCTATAAACTGTGGTGAACGTTTGGATATTTGTACATTTTGCACATTCCTATATGTGGGTCCAAGTTAGACATTATGGATGACATATAGAATTGAAGTGCATGGTTCCTGCTCTGAAAGAGTTGGAGAATACAAAGTATATATACTTACATAGATTATATAAGATTTTAACAATAGCAACATGATAATATAATGACATAGATTATATTAAGATTTAAACCAAGTCTTATGGTCACCCTTTGAATGGCTAGAGTACAAACTAAAAGCCTTTGGGGAAATTTGGTATTTGAAACTTCAATATGGAAATGTTATTAAGAGCATCTTCTTGGTATCCAGGTCAGTTTAAAAATCATTTAATTCCTGATCAACTGCTGTTCTGAATATTTTCCATAAGTATATAAGAACCAAGATGCAACAAAATCAGCTATGTCTTTTAAACATTTGTTTCAATATTTTTAAAAAACAAAACATTTAAAACACACATACTATCTAGACATCAGACCCAGAGGCAAATCAGTTCTTTTTGTTCTCCTGCCACTGCCATTTCTGAAGAGGAATAGATTCATCCAGTCTTAAGTAATATTAGTCAAGCATTTCATGCCATGAAAAAAGGCTCGCTATTATTTAATGAGTGTTCAAAAATTGCTTAATTCTAGTGGAAATATTTTGCCAGTATCTAAGGCACTTGATTAAGTGTTACTGGAGTAAATGCATGTGTTTTTGGCTTTTAATCCCATCTACCAGTGGCAAAAAGTAATCATTTTAAGAATAAATTAAACCTGGTTCATGCAATCAGGAGAGCTGGGTTGCCACTCTTCCACTGAGAAGTATTAATAGATCGATGTGGGAAGCATGAGAACTTGTGTTCCCTGCAGCAGTTTGACCAGAAAGGGAGAAAGGAAACAAAGAGACATAGACAAAATTCCACCCCCACAGAATAGACTGTAAAGGATGGAGATGTTTTAGGTAAAGTCTTGATATCCGCAAACCTGGAAGCACAAAGAGAAGCTTGCAAAGGGTTGCTCCAAGAGATAAGCACGCTAGTTCACCCTTCTGCTGTATCCTTTCAACAGGCTATTTTAAACGTGGGAGCATCATCTTCCCCCTCACTCTCTTTAGCATGTTCTCACCTCTTCAGTCTTTTCATTGGCTGCTGATGGGTAGACGCAAAGATGGCAATTAAGCCCATATAGTTTGTAACAGTTAATCAGATACAGGACACTGAAGAAATGCTGGGAAGAGTCAAGCAAGTCTTAAGAATCAAAGCACACTCCCAAAACATAGACTCAGACAGTAACTTTCTTTGCAACAGCAAGCATACTGAATATAGCACTAACATTTATCTGTAGATCTCAAGTCTTATCTGTAAACACTAGTGTGTTTATCATATGTTCCCTATATTTCTACTACAGTCCTCACAACTGTAGTCTTTTCATTAACTTTTTAGTTCATATTTTTAAAAATTACATTTTCAGAGTAGTTCATTGTTTTAGATTATACCCCAAAGAAACTTTGTGAATGCATATCTACAATATTTGTAAATGTGGTCCTGCTCTGCAAACCATAAGAAACTGTTATTAGATTCAAATTTACAAATAAAATATATCAAAATGTGGCCTGACACCTTGCAACAGTCTCTCTATTAGATGGTCAAGCCAAGTTGGTTTTGAAATGTATTTGCTTAAATCTTACTGTCTTGCCTTGACCAATATTTTCCCTCTTGCTGAGTCATACTCCTGTGAAAATTAGAAGGAAGTCAGACGTTGGGTCAGGACTACAAAGGAGCAAAATGATAAGGAAAGTTTCTTTTCTGTTGCTTCTTCAGGTCAGAAAATGAACTACATCATGGACAGTTGTCTCGTGCAGGGGGTGAGGAACAAGGTTGGGTATCCTCCTCCCTGGCTCTCCCCCACAGCTTTCACAGTTCCTGCTCTCTCACCCCACTTTCTGAAGGTGAGTTGGCCTCTGTCTTAGCTCAGGCTGTCCTCACAAAGGACCACAGGCTGGTGGCTTCAACAACAGCAATTTGTTTCTCAGAGTTTTGGAGGGTAGGAAGTCCAAGATCAAAGTGCTGGCAAAAGAGTTTCATTCTGAGGCCCCTTCTCTTGGTTGCCAGGCTGCTGCCACTTCACTGTGTGCCCATGGGACTCCAGTGGTGCCAGGCAGATATTGTAGAGGCGTGGGGGGAGAAAGCTCTCTGGGTCTCTCGTGTTTCTTTTTATAAGGACATTAATCCCATCAGAACAGCCCCACCCCCTCCAAGACCTCATCTAAGGCTAATTTCTTCCCTTAAGCTTCATCTCCAAATACCATTACATTGGGGGTTAAGACTACAACATAAGGATTTAAGGAAAACACATTCTTTTCCTGTTGGTATCTTAATAGAAGAAATCAGTGAATAGTTGAATAGTTTTTGTTTTTGTTTTTCTCACTGGTTCAACACAGTTATTCCCTATGAGTTTGTACCATTCAGCCGTACATTAAAATGAATATTCCAACACTGCTTTTAATTGCTAGTAACCTTAAATGGAGAAAATCTAGTGTAACCTCTTAAACCACATGGACCATCACAAGTAGAAATGGAAGTAATGTGTAGGTGACATAAAGATAGATATCAACCTTACTAGGTGAAAAGAGTATATATATTCTAAAATCAGAGAATAAGTTCAACATTTTATATGTCGCTTTGCTTAGAAGTAGGCAGTTGGTACCTACTTTTTGTGTCTGCCACACTGCAAGATGCTTCAGGGTATGTTAGAGATGTCACAGTGGGCCATCAGAGTTCTTAGAGTCGATCATCAAATTTGGCATCTAAGAAACTTTCAATTTTGTTCATTATTGTAATTTATTACACACGTTATATGACCTATTGTAGGATTATTTGAAAATGTGAATAAGAACCACAAATCAAATATCCCAAGATATTCATCCATCATTACCATTTATCCACATCTTCTCTGCCTCTCTGTCCACACAGAGACACACATATGTACACATATATGTACGTGTTATTGTTGTTCAGTCCCTTAGTCTTGTGCGACTCTTTGCAACCCCATGGACTGGAGTGTGCCAGGCTTCCCTGTCCATCACCAACTCCTGGAGCTTGCTCCAACTCATGTCTATTGAGTCAGAGATGCCATCCAACCATCCCATTCTCTATTGTCCCTGTCTCCTCCTGTGTTTCATCTTTCCCAGCATCAGGGTCTTTTGCAATGAGTCGACTCTTCGCATCAGGTGACCAAAGTATTGGAGCTTCAACTTCAGCATCAGTCTGTCCAATGAATATTCAGGATTTATTTCCTTTAGGATTGACTGGTTGGATCTCCTTGCAGTGCAAGGGACTCTCAAGAGTCTTCTCCAACACCATAGTTCAAAAGCATCAATTCTTCAGTGATCAGCCCTCTTTGTGGTCCAACTCTCTCATCCATACATGACTACTGGAAAAACTGTAGCTTTGACTGTATGGACCTTTGTCAGCAAACTAATATTACACTGTCTAGGTTTGTCAAAGCTTTTCTCTGCAGGAACAAATGTCTTTTAATTTCATGGCTGCAGTCACAATCTGCAGTGATTTTGGAGCCCAAGTAAATAAAGTCTGTCACTATTTCCGTTGTTTCCCCATCTATATGCCATGAAGTCATCAGACTGGATGCCCTGATCTTAGTTTTTTGAATGTTGAATTTTAAGCCAGCTTTTTCACTTTCCTCTTTCACCTTCATCAAGAGGCTCTTTAGTTCCTATTCGCTTTCTGATAGAAGGATAGTGTCATCTGCATATCTGAGGTTATTGATATTTCTCCCAGCAATCTTGATTTCAGCTTATGCTTCATCCAGCCTGGCATTTTGCATGATGTACTTTGCATAAAAGTTAAATAAGCAGGGTGACAATATACAGCATTGATGTACCCTTTTCCCAATTTTGAACCTGTCAGTTGTTTCATGCTCAGTTCTAACTGTTGCTTCTTGACCTGCATACAGGTTTCTCAGGAGGCAGGTCAGATGGTCTGGTATTCCCATCTCTTTAAGAATTTTCCACAGTATGTGTATAGTATCTAATATACACACACATATGTAAGAGAAGTACAGTAATACTCTACATATAGTGCTATAACCTGGTGCTCTCACTTCTAGTTTGTCATAGTCTTTCAAATCAAGAAATAAACATTTTTATTATAACTTTATGTAACATTGCAGGATATTTAGATTGTTGTGACTTATCTTTAGTGTAAAGGAGTTTTGATGAACACACTTCTTCATATATATTTGCACACTTGAACGACTATTCTTTGAATAAATAACTAGAAGACAAGTTGCTTTGATAAAAGAAATAAACAGAAATCTGTTTGATAAGTATTTTAAAATTCCTCTGAAACAAATTTCAGGTTTGTATTCCTCTAGTAATGCATGCAAATTTGTATTTTCCCACATGTGTAACACTACATATTATGTATATTTTATTTTTTTGATTTGCCAATCAAGAGAAAATAATGTTATGTAATTTATGTTATTTTGATTTCCAGTGAAGCTTAATATTTTTATATGTTTATTAATTTGGCTTCCCTGGTGTCTCAGACAATAAAGAATCTGCTTGTGATACAGGAGACCTGGGTTCAATCCCTGGTTCTAGGCGATCCCCTGGAGAAGGGAATGGCTACCCACTCTAGTATTCTTGCCTGAATAATTCTATGGACAAAGGATGATTATTTCAATTTCTTACCCTCTAGAATTATCTTTTCATGCCTTTTATTTCATTTTTCTCTTGTAATACTTGGGTTTTATGGGTTTTATTGGTTTATGATATATTTGTACATTATTTATTTTATACATTCATCATTAAAAATTTTATACATTCATCATTAAAATTTTTATTATAGAAATCTTGAAACAATTACAAAAGTGAAAGGAATAATTGGCTAGTGAGAAATGATATATTTTGTAAATATTCCTCCCTGTTTTGAGTTTATTTATGAATTTATTTTCAATTTAATTTAATTTTTTGTGCGATGAGAGCCCCATTTAGTATTTGATGCTAATTTTGGAGTTATCAGTTCTTTGGAAAATATTAGAATGTGATATTCAATTATTAAAAGGAAATCTGTTTGTCATGTTATGTTAGCACTAAGTAATGGAGACAGTGCTGACTCCTCTGAATTCTCTAATTTCACTCCACCATTTGTCAGTGCTACAGAAATTTCTTTTTTTCTTGGAAACTGTTTTCTTTTAGATACTAAATTGACCTGTGTTTCGAAAATATCAGCATCCAATCCCTTCTCTGAGTCGAATACATAAGAAGTGCTTAAAATTATACAAACCTATTTAGGAGATTCTAAAATACCCTGAGAAAAGAGATCTTTGTTATCTAAAAACATAAAACAGTATCTAAGCAAAGTGAGTCTCAGCAGGCAATTAAAGAAAATGATTACTAGAATGAAATGCTTTAAATTGCATGTTTAAAAGACCTAGGAGTCCTAATATATAATTCCTGCCTTTCTCCCATTATATTGCTGAAAAAGTTCAGAGTTTTATAAGTTGAAAAATACATGAACAGATGTGTTTATAGAAATGTTTGAGTGGATAGCTCTTATTAACTCTGGCACTAAGTTTCCTTCTTTACGCTATTAATTGCATTTTCCTAAATATGGATTACTGGATTTTTTAAATCATGATTTTTTTCTAAGAAATGGCATTTCCAATTTTATTGAAACTAACAGAAATTCTATTATGAAACTATACACTTTGAAATGTTATTGACCCAGAGAAAAGTTGTTGCACATTGATTCTCACTGTTTTGGTAATCTTTTGAAGTAGAGAATCAGAAATATTATGTTAAAGAGTAAAGAACATTTTTTCAAATTAAACCCTGGTCTTCTGCATTGCAGGCAGATTCTTTACCATCTAAGCCACCAGGGAAGCTCCAAATAAATGTTACCTTCCAAAAAATATATATATTTATATATATATATATATAAATTATTTCCAGAATTTCTGTGTTCTTCCCATTCTTCCTTAAAATAAAATAGAGGGGAGGTAAAACAAGCTTAATGACTCAAAGTTTATCCTTTACATAGCTTTTCCGCATAGCTAAATGGTAGGTAGGCAGCTGACAGAAACTGTCTCAGTAGGGATGCATGAAAACTCAGAATTACAACTCAAAATGTTAAGCCAGTGGAAAGACTTCATATGTATCCACTATTCTTGAAAACCAGCTCTTTCTAATTTCACTTGGCAGAGTATTTCACATTTTCAGGTTTGAAACTTTCCCTTTTACAGAAATAAGTGGGTCAGCTTTTCAGAGGCTACGAGGCAGTCAAGTTGACCTGCAGAATCTGTTCGATTAGGTCAACCTGAAACTGAAGAGACAGATGAAATGATTTGGAACCAAGTATCATTTCAGCTCTGGAGCATATTGACATCTGTTACAACATATTATTAAACATCAAACTCTACATGGCACATGAAGGAATGCAAGGAAAGAAAATTACTACAAAGTGAAAAGCCTTTTGGATTTTGTCACAAGTGGATAACATTTAAAACAAACCAGCTGATGTCATGTTTGTATACAGAGAAAACAAAGATATCAAAATGTAACAGACAATCTAATACATTATTTTGGCAATTTTTTTCAAAGTCACTTTCATTCTTAATTGTCAGGTATGTAGTCCTGTCAGCAGGTACATTTGGTCTGCCTCCTACAGGAAATGACATAATACTAATAGATGTATAAACACAAAATACTTGCAGGAGAAAAGCATCATATTACCATCCAAAGAAAATTCGATCACTGGCGGACAGAATATCTTCCCAGATCCTTTGATTTTTCTTTCCCTTTGGCAATTTCACTGCTCAGCAAAGACATGGAGATAAGAAATTGAGGCAAGATTTATTGAAATTTGGCAATAGGTCATTATTATATTTCACTGTACATTTCTATTTTCTTTAGACTTGATGTACATGGAAATTTATTTGTAGGAAGACAACAATCTAATAGAACTGAAGCAAAGTTAAAGTTCTGGTCTGTGTAACAGCTAAGAGAGCTCTCTGTCTGCCAGGAATGCTGGAGAATAGGAAACATGTTTATACTGTTAATGGGAATGTAAATTGGTGCAGTCACTATAGAAAGCAGCATGAAAGTTCCTCAAAAAATTAAAAATAGATGACTGTGTGATCCATCATTCTCAAGCCTGGGCTTTTATCTGAGGGAAACAAAATCAAAAACTGGAAGAGGCCTCTGCCTCCATGTACGGTGCGGCGTTATCGAAAACAGTGGAGATACAGAGACCACCTAAGTGCCCACAAACAGACGAATGGACATATAAAGTATGTGTATGTATATGTATCAGTTCAGTTCAGTCGCTCAGTCGTGTCCGACTCTCTGCGACCCCATGAATTGCAGCACGCCAGGCCTCCCTGTCCATCACCAACTCCCGGAGTCCACGCAAACCCATGTCCATCGAGGCGGTGATGCCATCCAACCATCTCATCCTCTGTCATCCCCTTCTCCTCCCACCCCCAATCCTACCCAGCATTAGGGTCTTTTCCAATGAGTCAACCCTTCACATGAGGTGCCCAAAGTATTGGAGTTTCAGCTTCAACATCAGTCCTTCCAATGAACACCCAGGATTGATCTCTTTTAGGATGGATTGATTAGATCTCCTTGCAGTCCAAGGGACTCTCAAGAGTCTTCTCCAACACCACAGTTCAAAAGCAACATTTCTTCGGCGCTCAGCTTTCTTCACCGTCCAACTCTCACATCCATACATGACCACTGGAAAAACCATAGCCTTGACTAGATGGGCTTTTGTTGGCAAAGTAATGTCTCTGCTTTTAAATATGCTATCTAGGTTGGTCAGAACCTTCCTTCCAAGGAGTAAGTGTCTTTTAATTTCATGGCTGCAGTCACCATCAGCAGTGATTCTGGAGCCCCAAGAAATAAAGTCTGACACTGTTTCCACTGTTTCCCCATCTATTTCCATCGCAGCCGCCTCGCTTCATATATATATGTATACATATGTATATAAGATTTGTTATAGCCATATATATACACATAGATATAGAGGCATAAAAACAAATTATGTGTCCATGAACAGATGACTGGACAAATAAAATATGTGTATATATATATATATGTATACATATATAAAATTTGGTATATACACATATATGTGTATGTGTATATATATGTGGAATATTATTCAACCACAAGAAGAAGGAAATCCTATCATTTGCAACAACATGAATGGACCTGGAGTGCATTATGTTAAGTGAAATAACTCAAACAAAGAAAGGTAAGTACTATATAATTTCACTTATTTAGCAGAAATCCTCTCAGGGACTAGTAGTGGAAAGAAGAAATTCTTGAGCCGCTGGTGGTTGAATGTGACTTCCGCTTGAGCAGGATCCAGGCCAGTAGTTGATTGCATTTAAAGAACCAAGGATCTGGTTAGATTAGTTGCAAAACAAGGGAAATATTAAATATATTTTTATACTGAATGAGGTTCAGTTCAGTTCAGTTGCTCAGTCATGTCTGACTCTTTGTGACCCCATGAATCGCAGCACGCCAGGCCTCCCTGTCCATCACCAATTCCTGGAGTTTACCCAAACTCATGTCCATCGAGTCAGTGATGCCATCCAGCCATCTCATCCTCTGTCGTCCCCTTCTCCTCCTGCCCCCAATCTTTCCCAACATCCCAATGAGTCAATTCTTCGCATGAGGTGGCCAAAGTATTGGAATTTCAGCTTCAACAACAGTCCTTCCAATGAACACCCAGGACTGATCTCCTTTAGGATGGACTGGCTGGATCTCCTTGCAGTTCAAGGGACTCTCAAGAGTCTTCTCCAACACCACAGTGAAAAAGCATCAATTCTTTGGTGCTCAGCTTTCTTTCTAGTCCAACTCTCACATCCATACATGACTACTGGAAAAACCATAGCCTTGACTATACGGACCTTTGTTGGCAAAGTAATGTCTCTGCTTTTTAATATTCTGTCTAGGTTGGTCATAACTTTCCTTCCAAGGAGTGAGCGTCTTTTAATTTCATGGCTGCAATCACCATCAGCAGTGATTTTGGAGCCCAAAAAAATAAAGTCTGACACTGTTTCCACTGTTTCCCCATCTATTTCCCATGAAGTGATGGGACCAGATGCCATGATCTTAGTTTTCTGAATGTTGAGCTTGAAGCTAACTTTTTCACTCTCCTCTTTCACCTTCATCAAGAGGCTCTTTAGTTCTTCTTCACTTTCTGCCATAAGGGTGGTGTCATCTGCATATCTGAGGTTATTGATATTTCTCCTGGCAATCTTGATTCCAGCTTGTGTTTCTTCCAGCCCAGCGTTTCTCATGATGTACTCTGTATATAAGTTAAATAAGCAGGGTGACAATATACAGCCTTGATGTACTCCTTTTCCTATTTGGAACCAGTCTGTTGTTCCATGTCCAGTTCTAACTGTTGCTTCCTGACCTGCATACAGGTTTCTCAAGAGGCAGGTAAGGTGGTCTGGTATTCCCATCTCTTTCAGAATTTTCCACAGTTTATTGTGATCCACACAGTCAAAGCCTTTGGCATAGTCAATAAAGCAGAAATAGATGTTTTTCTGGAACTCTCTTGCTTTTTTGATGATCCAGCGGATGTTGGCAATTTGATCTCTGGTTCATCTGCCTTTTCTAAAACCAGCTTGAACATCTGGAAGTTATTGAATGGGGTAAGTCTGACCTAAGATCCAAGAAAATGATGGTGAGGCAAAGTTCCTTTTTCTTTTAATTTTCTGTATATAGCTCTCATCCTTTCTTTCAAATAAAATTTGAAAAAATTTTAGAGTGTCACTTAAGAAGCACTCAATTAATTGCTTGCCTATGACTCCCATATGACTCATACTGGCCCTGGTTACAGAGACAGGTATGGTTTTTTTAGTGCATTGCTATGCAAAGTTGTTTTTTGTTTTTTTTTTTTAATATTGTCATTGAAAATACAGGTGGCATGTCACCTAGTGAAGTACAGAGCCTTTTTCTGGTCATGAGATTTGACCAGTATTGTATGTAACAGACAGTTGAGAACAATGCTAAAGTAGAATGGATTCTTTATATGAACCTTCTCTGTGGGGCAGCGCTTTTACTGTCTAAAATGGGAGTTGGAAAATTAGGCCTGTGTATGAAACGCTCAGTTTGCTTGCACCTTCCAAAAGCATAGATAATTGAAACAGCATTTATGATTCTGCAACGTGGAAAAATAAACTTATTCATTGTCTTAAATTAGAGAAACTCAGTTTGACCTGGCAAAACGTCTGAGGGGGAACATTCAGAAAAAGTCAGCTTTATTAGGTACACAGTAGGACAGGGAAGACATGTGGTGGCGCAACTTGAAATGAATGCAAATAATTTGTGATTATCATATTTATTATTAAAACAAAAGGCTGCTGCTCAAATGGTATTTGGAGAAAAGCATGTGATCTTTGCTTATTGATGTGTATATATACACACACACATATACATACAATCTCACCCAATACATGTTAGTTTATTTTTTATGATTTAGTTTTATGATGATATTACTTACATATAATACAAGTCACCATTTTTAAGTATATGGTTCAATTATTTTTAGTAAGTTTCTGGAGTTTTGCCCTGTCACCACAATCCAGTTTTGTAACAATTTCATTACCCCCCAAAGATCCCTCATGCATATTTAGTTACGCTCCATTCCCATGCCCAGCCCTAAGTAACCACTAATCTACTTTCTGTCTCAACAGAATTACTTTTTCTGGACGTGATGCTGGGCCTTTGTCTTCCGTGTCTTGTTGCTGTTGTCGTTGTTCAGTTGTCCAGTCATGTCTGACTCTTTGTGACTCTATGGACTGCAGCACGCCAGGCCTCCCTGTCCCTCACCATCTGCTGGAGTTTGCCCAAGTTCATGTCCATTGCACCGGTGATGCCATTCAGCCATCTCATCCTCTGATGCTCTCTTCTCCTTCAGCTCTCAATCTTTCCCAGCTGTTCTTTAATGAGCTACTTTCTGTGTCGTACCTTCAAGTAAATGATTAAGGCAGGGGAGACACCTTCTGATACTTGGTGAATTCCTGGGTTAGGGCAAGTTTTCTATTGAGTGGAATTACTATGTGGCAAGGTTAGAGTTCAAAGAGAGCTCTCCAGATATTTTCTTGAGGAAAGCAGTGTGGTTTCAGTTTGAGCTCTGGAATGAAGTATACCTGGGCTTAATTCTGAACTCTACTGCTTTCTAGAAGAGGGACCCCAGAAAAATAACCTCTCTGAAGTGTCAGTTTTGTCATACGTAAAAATAAGGCTGCTGGAATATGGCAGGTATTCCATACGTAATGTCCATGCCACTTCATATATGTTCAACAGAAAATTTGTAGCCATAGCTGCATTTAAGTTTTCTCATTAAGGAAGAAGTAGTAGTAGGGCATGCTTAGTCATGTCCAACTCTTTGCAACCCCATGGACTGTAGCCTGCCAAGCTCATCTGTCCATGAAATAGTCCAGGCAAAAATATTGAGGTGGGTTGCCATTTCCTACTCCAGGGGATCTTCCCAACCCAGGGATTGAACCCACGTTTCTTGCATCTCCTGCACTGTCAGGAGGATTCTTTACCACTGTGCCATCATACTCCAAATCTTGACCCTCGTGTGTAGCTTTAAAATTTTTCTGCAATTCACTGCTGTGGTGTGCTCAGTCACACAGCAGTATCCGACTCTTTGTGACCCCATGAACTGTAGCCTGCCAGGCTCCTCTGTCCATGGGGATTCTCCAGGCAAGAATACTGGAGTGGATTACCATGCCCTCCTCCCGGGAATCTTTACAACCCAGGGTTCGAACCCACTTGTCTTGCGTCTCCTGCACTGGTGTCAGATTCTTTACCACTGAGCCACAATGGAAGCCCTCATTGAAGTATAGCTGGCTGCTATACAGTATATTGTTTCCTGAAAATATTCTGACTTTATCAACATATGCACTTACTGAGAACCTGTGATTTTTTTGTGGGAGATAAATGAAAGCATAGTTGAGGAGCTAACAACTCAGAAACAAACAAGTCACTGGAAATCAAAGAGGAATTAAGAAAGTATTTAGAGACACAAACAGTAATGCCTCTATTTGACCAGCAATTTTGCTTCAGAACACTTATTAGAAAGAAAGCATTTTAAATGAAGAAAAGATTTTTGAACAGAGAGACTTAGCAAAACATCAATTATACCTGGAAATAACAGGAGATAGCTATTGAGATATTCCTTGAAGGATGAATGGAATTTCAATATGTGGAAAATGGCAAGAAGAGGCATTTCAGGAGAAGTGAACTTCAACTTTATCCATTCATTCATCAAATATGTGAGTGTGCATTTGTATCATCAGCTTTCACTGGGTTATTCTGGATTATTCTGAGGTAACATACAGTGCCAAAAACCTTAGTGGCTTATAAAAAATATAAATGTATTTCTTACTCATAGTAATTGCATCTTTCAATCTCTCTCTTTCATCACTTTGCTGCAGCTTTATTCTTCACCACAAGACCCAAGACGACAGGGCAGCCTCTATCTGGGACTTGTTAATCTCATGGGAAAAAAAAACAATTACAGAGCCAGGGGCCATACAATATGTCTTGTAGTTTCTGGCCCACACAACTTCTGCTCACTTCTCATTGTTCAATGCAAGTTGTATTATTAGATATGATGTCCAGACTGGGGGCTTGGTAGAGATGGCCAGATAAGATAATAAGAAAATAATATATGAAAGAAAACAGAGGAAAATGAAACAGGAAAGAACATTTCTGGTTAGACTGAGAAAGGCCTTGAATAACATATTCTTCAGAGTGGATGTACTTTTAGAATCAATGGGAAGTAACTAAATAAATGGGAAGTAAAGATGTGGTTTCATTTTATTTATAGTCTGGGTTATAGTAACTAGTGATTTAAATGAACAGTAACCTACATATTGCTCTGAAGGTATTTTGGAGATGTGGTTAACATCTATAATCGGTTGATTTAAAGTAAAGAGGTTATCCTTGTTGATGTGGGTTGGCCTCATTCAATCAGTTGGAGAACTGAAAGAGCCAAAATTGAGATTTCATAAGTGAAGTAGAAATCCTATGTCAAGACTGCAGCACAGATATATTGTGCTTTATTTATTGTACTCTATTTGTTGTGCTTATCTTTAATCCATTTTGAGTTTATTTGTTTATACAATGTGAGAAAAGAGTCTAGTTTCACTCTTTCACCTGAAAAGCTGTCCCGTGTTTTCCCCATCGTATATTCTTGTGTCATAGATAAACTGTCCGTATGTACATGGATTTATCTCTGGGCTCTCTACTGTGTTCCATTGATCTATGGGTCTGTTCTTAGGATGATACCATACTGTTTTAGTTACTTTAACTTTGTAGTATAGTTTGAAGTCAAGGAGCATGCTATATCTGGATTTGTTCTTTCTCAAGGTTGCTTTGCTTATTTAGGATCTTTTGTGGCTCCATACAAACATTAAGATTATTTATTCTAGGTTTTAAAAAAATGTCATGGGTGTTTTGAAAAGGAATTGAAAACACTGAATATGTAGATTGCTTTGGATAGTATGAGTGTTTTAACAATATAAATTCTTTCAATCCCTGTATGTGAAATATCTTTCCATTTATTTCTGTAATCTTTAATTTTTTCACCAATGTGTTACAGTTTTCAGAATACAGGTATTTCACCTTATTGGTTAAATTTATTCCCAGATCTTTTATTTGTTTTTATGAAATTATAAATGGGATTGGTTTCCTGATTTCTCTTTCTAACAGTTCATTATTAATGTATAGAAATACAGTAGATTTTTCTTTTTTATAATTTCATTTTTATTTTTTAGCTCCTAAAACATTTTGTATAAGGGTATAGCTGATCACAATGTGATAGTTTCTGGTGAACAGTGAAGGGACTCAGTCATACATATACATGTATCCATTCTCTCTTTTGGGAGAGAGTAGATTTTTCTATATTAATTTTGTATCCTGAAACTTTACCAAACTTAATAGTTTTAATAGATTTGGGGTGACATTTTTAGGGTTTTTTATGTATATAGTTTCATGTCATCTGCAAATTATGACAGTTTTAGTCTTCCTTTTTAATTTGAATGCTTTTTATTTCTTTTTCTTATCTGATTGCTATGACTAGGACTTCCAGTACTACTGAAACTGTTAAACTCCTGCAAGAAGCATAGGCAGTACATTTTGGAAACTGGTTTTAGCAATAATATTTTGGATCTGTCTCCTTGAGCAAAGACAATAAAAGCAAAAATAAACAAATGAGACCACATCAAACTATTGAGACCAAACTATGAGACCAAAATGTGCATGCAGTAAAGGAAACCATCAAAACGAAAAAGCAACATACTGCGTGAGAGAAGATACTTGCAAATGATGTGTCCCATAAAGGGGTAATGCCCAAAACATGTAAAGAACTCATACAGCTCAATATAAAAAACCAAACACATAAACAAACAGTCTGATAAAAAAATGGAAAGAAGA
The DNA here is from genome assembly GCF_054371585.1 of Giraffa tippelskirchi. Taxonomy (NCBI): domain Eukaryota; kingdom Metazoa; phylum Chordata; class Mammalia; order Artiodactyla; family Giraffidae; genus Giraffa; species Giraffa tippelskirchi. The sequence continues at coordinate 155,402,011 of NC_137283.1, read as the reverse complement.
CCTCAATAGGTATTTTTCCAAAGAAGACATAGAGATGGCCAACAGGCACATGAAAAGATGCTCATCACTAATTATCAGCGAAATCAAAATCAAAATCACAATAAGATATCACCTCGCATCTGTCAGAATAACATCACCCAAAAGACAAGATGTAACAAGTGTTGGTGAGGATGTGGAGAAAAGGAACCTGCATGCCCCATTGATTGATTGATACCCCATGTGATGGGTAAATTACAATTTACCCATTGTAAATTTGGAGAAGGCAATGGCACCCCACTCCAGTACTCTTGCCTGGAAAATCCCATGGACGGAGGAGCCTGGTAGGCTACAGTCCATGGGGTCGCTAAGAGTCGGACATGACTGAGCAACTTCTCTTTCACTTTCCCTTTCATGCACTGGAGAAGGAAATGGCAACCCACTCCAGTATTCTTGCCTGGAGAATCCCAGGGACGGGGGAGCCTGGTGGGCTGCCGTCTCTGGGGTCGCACAGAGTCGGACACAACTGAAGCGACTTAGCAGCAGCAGCAGCATTGTAAATTGGTAAAGTTACTATGGAAAAGAGTATGGAAGTTCCTCAAAACAATTAAAAATAAAACTACTATATGATCTAGCGATTCTACTCCTGGGTATTTATCTCAAGAAAACAAAAACACTAATTCAAAAAGTTAAGTGCATCCCAATATTTATTGCAACATTATTTGCAATAGCCAAAATATGGAAGCCACCAAGTGTCCATCAGCAGATGAATAGATAAACTAGATGTAGTATATAAATATCCCCATTGTGTATATATATATATACATATATATATATATACACACACACACACATATGTATATGTATGCACATAAGTATATGTACACACATATATGCATAATAGAATAATACTCAGCTGTAAAGAAGAATTAAGTCTTGACATTTACAACAACATGGATGGAACTAGAAGGTATTCTGTTAAGTGAAACAAATAGCCATAGAGACACAATACTGTCTCTCTATGTGAAATACTGTCTCACTTATACATGAAATCTAAAAATCAAATGGACAGATATAACAAAACATAAAAAGATTCATAGATACAGAAAACAAATTAGTGGTTGCCAGTGGGAGATTGGGCAAAATAGGTGGAAAGAGTTAAAAGATATACACTACCAGTTGTTAAATAAATAAGTCACAGTGATGTAATGGACAAATAATATAGTCAATAATATTATAAGTTTGTATGCATAATCCATAAAATTATTGGATCACCGTGTTATTTACCATGTTATATACATGACAAATACTATAATATTGTAATCAGCTATACTTCAATTAAAAAAATAAGACTTCAGTGTAGAAATCCGGCCTGAGTTTCCAGATTGCTGGTCGGCTCTCTAAGTTTTGGACTTGTCAGTCTCCACAATTGCCTGAGCCAATTTCTTAAAATAAATCTCTTTAGACATATAGATATAGATAGATTTATAAGTAGATAGATATTTAACTTACTGGTTCTTTTTCTCTAGGGAACATTTACTCACATGAGAGGATTTTATGATTCATTTTTTATGGACAGAAGATAAATTATAAATTAGAATGGAAAGAATTTGCTAACTGCTCAGAGATCAGAAAGAGAGGGAAGAGGTAAAGATGAATTCTTAGAATTTTTTTATTTTGTAAGGTAAATAATATCATTAATTTCATTATTTCTTCAAATTTATTCAAAGCCCTATATTTAATTTTGTGATACGATGCTGTATTCCTAATAACTCTGATTTATTATCCATTAAATTGTGTATATATAAAAATACCTTATAGGATGCAAATGTTGGTGATTTCTATTTATAAATATACTGCTGTTCAATTTCTCATTAATGGTTCCAAATTAGTGGCTTCTTAACAGAGGAGAAAGAGACGTATCATCTAGTACCCAGATCTAAGCATGTGATCAGGAAGAGCATGACTTTTATTGAAATAACAAACTATTATTATTCGATTTATTCTAAATGCATTAGAGTCTCTCCAAATGAGTAAGAAAATATTAGCAGAATTTATCTTGGGGATTCTCACCATTATCTCAAGAGGGGTTAGAACTCATCAAATATATCTCGAATGCAGGATTAGGAGAGGAGATGTCTGCACTCTAGTCTGTCCTGATCCATTCAATTCTCTTTATCCCAACCCTATTGCCCACCTCTATAACTCCTCAATTTCTCTCACAGTTTCACATGATTCCAATCTATAACTAGGTCAGATATATTGGTGAAATTACTGTCATTTAGTATTTAAGAATGCATTCACAATATTAGATGAAGTTATAAAGTTGAGAAGTGTAATTCTTGCCATATCCCTCTGAGATAATTTGTGATGTACTTTGAGTGAGAAAATGTAGAGTCAGGTGGCTGACCAGGATTTTTAAAAAACTGCCAGTAAATCTATTTTCTTATGGAGAGTGTGAAGTCAAAACAGTGGGCAAATCTCTTCCTTAGGAATTTATCAAACAAAATGAAACAAAGAACCACAAAAACAACCAAAATCATATAAGCCATCAAGAAGCTAATGGTCTGGTCTCAAAGAAAACACTGGTGTAAATTAACCCCCTAAGCAGCTTGTTCTGCCTTGTTATGAGCACCTATTTCCTTTACCATTGCTACAGGACCATGTCCAAGTTCATTAGCATAATTTGTGGGCCATGTCCAAGTTCCTCTGCATACTCGTGGGCCAGGGGCTTTACCCCCTTGTCTCCTCAATCTATCCTTTCTCCCTCTGTTCGAAACCAGTTGTGGCAATTCCAAATCATTTGTAACTTTTATACAATGTGATTTTAACTTACTACATTCAAAGCTGAAGCAGAGATATTTCTCCCCAAACCTTTCTCATCTCAGTTCTTTTTTTTTTCTATGTTATTGAAGTATAATTGACAAATAAAAATTGTATATATTTAGGTTGTACAGTGTAATTTTTAAAGATGCACATGCATATGATTTAATAGGGCTTCCTTGGTGGCTCAGATGTTAAAGAATCTGCCTGCAATGTGGGAGACCCAGGTTTGATCCCTGGGTCAGGAAAATCCCATAGAGAAGGGCATGGCAACCCACTCCAATATTCTTGGCTAGAGAATCCCATGAACAGAGGAGCCGGGTGGGCTACGGTCACAAAGAGTCGGGCATGACTGATGACTAATATTTTCACTTTCTTTCATGATTTAATATGCATATACCTTGTGAAATGATTCCCACAGTCAAATGAACACATCTGTCACTTCACATAGTTCCGCTCTCCCCACTTTTAAATATGAGAATACTTAAGATTTACTATTCCAGTCTCATTTTATGATAACCTTGTTTTTCTATTTCTTCTGGCCCAAAAGTGTGCAGTCATCCTTAACCACTTTTTTTTCCATCCCGTATCTAGTTGCCTGCAAATCCTGTTGAATTTGTTTTCCAAATAAATCCAGAATTCAACCATTTGTCATCATCTTGATCATCCTTGTCTGAGCCACGTGTCTGAGAGAAAAATGTATTGTGAGGCCAAAAACAAATAAATAAGTCTGAAACTTGGTGAAGAGATCAATTTGGTTGATCCTAGTGATGTCCAACTTATTAGTCTGTTCAAATTGCCAAAATACAATAGCTTAGACTGGGTGGCTTTAAACAACAGACGTTTAATTTCTCGCAGTTCTGGAGGCTCAAAGTTCAAGACCAGGAGTAGGTTTCTGGTGTGGACTCTTCCTGGCTTGCAGACAGTCATCTTCCCTCTGTGCCCTCACATGGCCCTTCCTCTGTGAGCACACACAGAGAGATTTCTGGTGCCTCTTCCTTTTTCTTATAAGGACACCAGTTCTACAAGATTAGAGCCTCTTATCATTTCATTTAACCTAAATTGCCTCCTTCAAGGCCCATCTCACATTGGGGGTTAGGGATTCAACATATAAATTTAGGGGGACACAATTAAAGCCTTAGCACCTACTATAATCTCTCATTTGATCTTTGTTATATTACTTACTTTAGTTTTTAATTTCTGAATAATAAATAATACATAGTCAAGCTTGTGGGCTTCCCTGGTGGCTCAGCAGTAAAGAATTTGCCTGCAGTGCAGGAGATGTAGGAGATACAAGTTTGATCGCTGGGTTGGGAAGATCCCCTGGAAGAGGGAATGGCAACCCACTCAAATATTCCTGCTGGGAATATCCCATGGACAGAGGAGCTACAGTGCACGGAGTCACAAAGAGTCAAACACAGCTGAAGCGAGGGAACACCAGGATAGGCATTCAACCTTGCACTCTGAATAGTGTTGAATTTAACAACCACAAACCTAAAGTATGCATGAATTTATTGTTCATTACGACGGATTATTTAATCGCCCAACACTTGCTGTTTTTTGCATATTTGCTGGCTAGCGTACAAAGTTGCCAATATCAGGTCACATTACATAGTGAATAAGCTTGAAGTATTTAATTTTAACTGATACTGTATTCCTTTCAAAAGAAGTAGTATTTTGTCTTATCTCTCTGTATTAAAAAAAGCAAATTACTCTAAATGTCAGATTTTAGTGAACATCATTTATTAAATGTTGTATACTTAGTTTAAATCTAACTGGGTAACTAAACATTAAAGTAAAGGGGAAAAATCTATATTGGTCTAATTTGAATTATATGTTCTTCTCAACAGGCATAATTGCTATTGACTGCCTAAAGCACCATTGTCTAAGTCATGAATAATCATAAAACATTACAATTGGCACAAGAAGAATGGAATTAAACCCATCAAAAAAAAAAAAAAAGCTAAGCACAACACACCAACAACCTCCCCCCTCCCTTTTCCTCTGCCTAAAAGAATAAAAGCCACACAAAACACAATGACTTTATTACCTGAGAAAATGTGCTACATAATAATCATGAGAAGCCTCATTTATTATAGATTGTATTTCACGTTGGGTTTGACATTTTATTCTGGAATAAACTCCCTCGTTACTAAGTGTGTGTCATAAAGAAGAGACAGACCCTTCGTTCCTAGCTCTCCCCTCTCATTAGCCAAATTCTCCATTCAGAGCTGGTAATACAAATTTTCCTTTAGCAGAATATTTTCCCCAAAGCTCCAGAAGTCGGCAAAATGTCGCAAGTTGAAGATTGTGAAGAAGAGTTAAGGTTTAAAGTCAATAAGCCTCTTACTTGTGGGGAATATATTACCACTTTGTAGAGGGCATTGCTAAATTGTCCTGTACTTAGTCTTTGGCATTGGGGGCTTAGGGTCCTCAGAGAGTCCCCCATGCTAGGTGACATTAAAATCATGTAAAACAGATGCCATTTTAATGCCTCGGTGGCTAGTTGAAAAACCCATGGATTAAGCTGGAAGTTAATTTCCTTTAAAGTACAATGTTCATTTTGTAAATAAACGTCCTTATGTAAATATGCATATAACCAACAATGCTCTTATTCTGTTCCTCAAGTAGAGTGGAAAGCTTAGAAAAGGATTCCTTAGCCTCGGTGCTACCTACCTTTGGGAAGGATAATTCTTTGTTATGCGGGGCTGCCCTATGGATGCAGGATATTTGAAGACATCTCTGGCTCTATCCACTAGATTCCACTAGCTGCCAGTAACACTCCCTGAGTTGTGACAGTCAAAAATGTCTCTAGACACTGCCAGATGTCTCTTTGGGGTGGGAGGGCAAAATCTACACACAGACATACACACACACACACACCCCTGCCCATGCCTCTGCCCGATCCCCTCTGGTTGAGAACCACGCTCTTTGAGGTTAAGTTCACTGGAAGATGGTAAAATAGAAAAAGCAGAGCAAAAGCAAATTCCCAGTTGGAAAAAGAGTGAGATATATTTTGTCCCACTAAGTTTCCCAGTTGGCTCAGAGGTAAAGAATCCACCTGCCAATGCAGGAAATGTAGGAGAGGTGGGTTCAATCCCTGGGTCGGGAAGAACCCCTGGGGAAGGAGACGGCAACCCCCTCCAGTATTCTTGCCTGGAAAATTCCTTGGACAGTGGAGCCTGGTGGGCTATAGTCCATGGGTTCACAAAGTGTCAGACATGACTGAGTGACTAAACACACCTACAAGTTTCCCAGCAGCTATTTGAAGTACCTGGAAGAGGTGTCCCAATACTATGGATCAGCCTTTCTGTGGCTCTTTTGATGGTTCGCATCCATAACACTGTGAAGCCCCTACGATACAATTTGAACAGTTTCCCATGATCAATATTAATTAGTACATTGGCCAAATTAATAGCTATCAAATAAATAAACACATAATTGTTGGGCAGTGCTGGTGAAATGGTATTTTAAAGTTAGCTGCTTATTCCAAGGTGTTCCTGATCATAAAGAGACCCTTAATACCCAAGGACGGTACATTTCCCACCTTTATGTTTTCTCATCCTCACAACTTAATCATGCTGCACTTTGATTATTTGATAAACTATCTGTCCACCCACTGGGCTGTGCTGTGCACTCTTGATGAATAGTGAGTGTTTTTTACTTATTTTTATATACTCTATGCCCAACATATGGGGGACCATGAAATAAGTATTGGCTAAATCAATGTGTTATACTTGCAGATTTTTTTAAAAAACATTTATTAAGCACCTTGATAGGTCAGACCTTGGGAATAGAAAAGTAAATCAGTGTTGATGCTTCCTTTGAGAATTCATGGCAGAGTGGAAATGAGAGAAAGCCTAAGAACAGGTACTTAGAATTGAACATGCAAAAAGAAGTATTAAGGAGCAGAGTAAGCGGAACAGTGGTATAACCAGCACTAAGCTAGATTTGTTCAGAATGAAGAAAGCCATGGCTAACTTAAAGTATATTTTATTCTGCACCTATGCATTAAATTTTTTGTCTGCAGAAGGAAATTTTGTATAAAGTTATGCCATGAAGATCAATTTCAGTTAGAATAATTAAATATGGAGAAGGAAAAGCTGATTATTCTCTTCTTCCAAGTTCCAAAAATTTAGGGGCAGTATTGCTAAGTGGAAAGTACAACTCGAGTGAGAGAAAGTCTGGGTTAAGCTTCAGGTTGGCACTATTGGGAAAAATAACTGAGGCTCCACTGTGTGGTATTTTTTTAAGTTTTTTTTTTTTTCCTGTAGATCATTTTTAAAGTCTTTACTGAATTTGTTACAATATTGTTTCTGTTCTATGTTTTAGTTTTTTGGCCGGGAGGCATGTGGGATCTTAGCTCTGTGACTCCTGCTTTGGAAGACAAAGTCTTAACCACTGGACCACCAGAGAAGCCTCTGGTTTAGACTGTTCTGAATGATGAGTTCTACTGTTGTCCAGCTCCCCTGGTGGCTCAGACCATAAAGAATCTGCCTGCAAGGCAGATCTGGATTCACTTCCTGAGTTAAGAAGATCCTCCGGACAAAGGAATGGCAACCCACTCCAGTGTTCTTGCCTGGAGGATACCATGGGCAGAGGAGCCTGGCGGGCCACAATCCATGGGGTGGCAAAGAGTCAGACAGAACTGAGCGAGTAACAGTTTCTATTGTTGCCATAACAAACTACCAAAAGCTAAGTGGTTCAAACCAATGCTAAGCTATGATCTTACAGTTGTACAGATCTGACGTTTGACGTGGATCTCACTGGGCTAAAACTGAAATGAAACTAGGGCTGCAGTTTTTTCTGGAGGCCTGAACCAGCTTCTAGATGTGCCTCATGTATTTTGACTTCTGTCCTTCCTCTATCTTCAAAACCGGAAAGAGTGTTTCTCTAAACCCTTCTTCTGTTGTCACATCTCTCTCTGACTACAGCCAGGAAAAATTTTCTAATTTTAAGGATTAATGTGATTAGCTGGGGTCCACCTGAAGAAAATCTTTTTATCTTGATGCTGTACCCTTAGTCGTATCTGCAAAGTCTCTTTTGCCATGTAAAGTGGCTTATTCACAATTCTGGGGATTAGGATGTAGACATCTTCAGGGGAGCATTATTTTGCCTCCCATGTGAATAAAATGAAATTGTCTCTGGTAATCTTAAAGATGAATTCAGACCTGACCATTTGTGGCAGAGAACTACTTCTGTCTCCTGCTTTTTCCAGGTGGGGTCCTTTTCTCCAGTCAAGTGGGTATGTGAAGATCTGTTTGCAACGAGTTTCATTATTTGTACTTCACTGACATTAAGGAGAAATAAAAAGTAGAAAATGACATCAAAGGAAGTATGGATGACTTGGCTTAGTCATTCATAAGAATTTTCCCAATACTGGAGTGTGATGGAGCATCATTGAACACCCATTGTAACAGATTCTTTGTTGTCTGAGAGATGTAAGATTAAAGATAAAGACAGCATAGATATTTTGAGATTGTTATAAACTTAGATATCTTACATGATTATTACCTTTGTCAAAAAAATGGACACAATCAGAGTTAAAGGTACCATATTATCAGAAGCAATTCTTGCATAATAAATATACCAGTTGTTTTCCAATTTAAAAGAAAGATGATAAGGAGAGGTGGTTGCTTTTTAGCAGTTCTCGTCTTTTTGCATTTAAGATACTGATAGAACCAGCTCTTTGGACTGTGGGATATTGCAAATGTTCATTATCCACAAAGTACTCTTTGGACTTGGGGTTGGATCTTTCTTGTTGTGAAGGGAAAAGGAGGAGAGATTTTGAGTGGTATATTGTTCTCCCTATTTATGAAATGGTGTGAACACATAAAAGCTTCCTTCCTAGAAAACAAACAAACAAATAAACATAGTTCTCCACAGTTAGCAATTTTGTAACCAGGAAATTCTGAAACATTTGTTATGTTTTTCTTATCCTTCTCTCTATTTGACAACTTTGCAGGAATTAACTATACTTTGAGAAATACTGTTTGGACATTTTTACTGAAATGTTTGTTTTCTCGTCAGAAAAACCTAGTTGGTAGAAAGCAGAGTGGAGAAAAACTACTGAATCAAATGAGATACTTTTAAAGTCTAAGAACGTTAGAGTTTAAAAGAATCATACAGGTTATTTAGTTGAACTCTCCACAAAGATGGGTCTACTCATTTGCATCCTCTATAAATCGCTAAACAAATATGACAGGACCTTCACCTATTCCTCACCATGCCAATTTCCAGGATCTTACTTTCTGATGACCCTCACCCGAATGCATTCTAATTCCTTACTCTTCTTCTGAACAGCACCCAGGGTGAAGTCATTGTTTTGTTGCTGCTGAGATCTGAGCTGTGAAGAGTAGAACAAGCCTACCATTGTTTTTATCTTAGACACCATAGAAGTCTAATTGTCTCTTCTGTGTCACAGTCTCTCAGTAGTATTAACATCTAGTGAGAGCAACCAGCAATGCCAACTACCTGAGCACACGATGCTGTGACATTGTGTCTCTTCTGTGTCATCCTTGTGCAAGTAAGTGACATTCATTTGTTTGGATGTCATCTCTGAAGATGTGATGGCTCTGACTCTATAATTCAATATTTCCCATTCTTCCCAATGGCACCACATCCATCAACTTGGAAATTCATGACTCCCATGCCATCATCCCAAGGATTCTCCAGCTGCTCCTGGTGTGCTGACTGCAAGCTTGCTTACAGGTGACATCCTCAGCAACAATTCATGTAATGGTACCTAGAAGAGCTTGCAAGATCTGATGGCTCGCTTGTTGAAGAAAAAATAAAAACAACTTGTAGTTTTACCAATATTGTTCATGCCCTTGCTTTATATTTATTTTGGTATCTGTGGTCAAAGTAAAATGGAGCTTAAATGCATATATGCAGACAAAATGAACAAATCCATTAAAATGACAGGGCGAGTTTTATTACAGGAAAGCTGCAAAATTTGGATTATGATTCCCACAGGGTCTCCAGCTTGGAAGAAAACCCTGCCTGTGCAGTGATGCTTTGAATTCCTTTAATTTGCAGTTATTGCCTAATTAGAAATAAGCTTTAGATTAATATACATGGAAAGTTAACATATTGACATGATTTCCTACTATAGAAGAAAAACTCATACCAGATTTGTTCCCGAGCAGATTTGATTCAGAACAGTAAGGTGAGGATAAGGGCGGATTGTTCTCAATTTGGTTCTGTAAATAGTTTGTGACAATTCATTTATCTGCACAACTGAATTAAGTGATTCGGAAGTAAAATTAGAATCAACATGCCATGTGGCTCACAGTTCCTAAGGCAGCTCATCTTCTCACTCCTTCCAAAATGCTTCTGGAGGATCAGAACGGGTGACAATTCTCCGAGAAAATGAAACACCAAGACAAACATTCTAACTTCTAGAAGCTTGGAGATCATTCCACCAAGTACAAGACCTATGGAGAGGAATAGAGAGTTATAATCAGAAGCACACTTGGGTTTTGCTGCTTGGAGGAGTGAATCCATCTCCATGAGAAGAGAAGCTGGAGCTTCATCCCTCCTCCCGTCTCCTCCCCACCTGCATCTGGGCTCTCTGTTCTGAATCTGAAGGACCAACCCGAGAATAAACTCTCTGTCACCTTAAATGTACCCTGACTCAACTTCTGTGTGTCTCTTCCTAGCTATGATTTTTGTCAAGCTTTACGAAATTTGGTTGTGGGTATATAAAAAAAAAAAGAAAAACAACCATAGGAAATATGATTTTTTTTATATAAAGCAACACATCTCCTCCCAAACACCATATGCATTTGACACCCATCCTTATTGTGCAAATAAACACAGAGCTAGACACTGAAAACTGGGCTGAATGGCACAGGGTCAGTCTGTCTCTAGGTTTGGATCCGAGACAAAGAGAATTCTCTTAATTTCTTTGGACTTCTACTGTTATCCTCCTACTAATTATTCCTGGGAAATAAGCAGAAAGAACCAGGATAAATTAGATGCTCTGTCTAGTGACAAACACAAGGACTGCAGACACAGTTCCTCATTTTAGCAAAGGAAAGACTACAATGTAGAGTAGCTGGTGCATGATTCTGAAAAAGATCTCTGGAAAGGACTTTACAAGAATTTTCAAAATGTAGTAAATTGCTTTGTGCCTTCAAGACAATAGAAAAATTAATGAACTCCATGAATTAAGCACTCCCAGGATAAGAAGAGACTGTGATGAAAGCAGAAGAAACTGGATGAGTTAAGAAAAGGTAGCAATCATAAAACTGAAATGAGTATCGGGAGCAGTTAAGAATAGAATCGATGCTGTAGAAGATGGAAACATTAATATGGATCGTCATTTTGAGAAGCTTTCACAGAATGTAGAAGAAAAAAGATAAATAGAAACAAAAGTGGGAGAGGAGACTGTTGATGTGGAATACAGAGGAAAAAAGAGCTAACCTAAGTATGAGTAACATGCATGAAGAAAAGACAAGACAAAACCTAACCAAAGCAATAATAAACTCTTGGCAATGAGTTTTCTCTGGATTGAAAACTTACGTCTTTAGATCCTACGAGCTCAAGTAACAATGAATAAAAATAGATTTGCTTATAGACATATGGGGACAATATTTAACTCTGAAGACACAGAAAATGTCCTAAACTGCATCACACATGAGGAAAAGGAAGGTCATCTCTAAAGGAAGACATCAATCAGCCTTCAGATTTCTCTTTATGATTTTAAAGGCCAGAGAGCAATGAAAGAATGTCTACAGAGATTTGGGAGGGGAGAAAAAGCACCCAAGAGTTTTATACTTAAGCGTATATGATCACAGCAGAAGGAACTTCTTAAATATGCATTTATAGATTAGGGGGAGGTATTGTGAGAATTATAGGAAGCCACAAATGGGAGAGTACTTGGCTGCTACCAAGGACTGCATAAATGTAGATCTTGCTGCCTGAAAGACGATCATAGGCTTTTACTACCCCATGAGGCATCTGGCACATTTTGGGTCTCCTTTACCTCTGTTGAATCTGAGACAGGGACAGATTCAACCACAGTCCCAGAGTCGTCTCACTCTGAGCACATTGTTTGGATGCTATATTTTAATATTCCTTTGTTTTCTATGCTAGGTTTTACTTTAGTGACAACACTTAACTTCAGGCAGACACACTAGATAAGGGAGATGGATAGGATTCAAATAAATAACATTTGACTTTGTATTTTGTACATCTGGTCAAAAAGGTCAGGGAATGAGTCTACTTGAAAATGCAAACAATTAGACAAATAGGTTCTGAGTGTATATAAAATGATTTGGAAATTATATTTAAGGCCGGATAAAAGTTTGAAATGCTCTAACCCACAATACCATAATATTCGGGTGGTGAGAAGGGGTAGAGCTGTAATGGGGTTAAAGAGGAGCGCAGTTAAGATTTGTTAATGGAATCTCTACGTGAATTGTGTAGGAACTGAAAACACATTAGTAATAAAAGCCCCACTTTAAAAACTGACCTTGCAGTTGAAAGATATGCACTTGTATCATTACCAATTAATATGTTAGGTAACATAGCTTATACTTGGAAAGCAACAAGGAGGAGTCTGTAAACGATATTCACACATCTTAATTAGTGTCATTAATAGTTCCTTTGCCATCTTTCGTGAAACCAACGGCATTGCATTGCAAGCATTTTGTTATAAGTCAAACCAGGAAGTTAGGTTTGAAGCCAAGTCCTTAAGAGTGGTTTTAAGCTATGGTGCCTACATGACTGGAATGTTTCTCTAGGGTTGCTCTTAGCTGCAGGACTTTTGAACACAATCAGCCATAATGCCAGACCTGAAGGTAATGGTGACTCCTGGGCAGTATCGCAGAGGTGCTCATGAAACCAGGATGCAAAAATACAAAGAAAATTACACAACCTCAATTTCTTATTATAGGACCCTCCCTCATTTTGGACCAGTGATTTTAATATTGTTAGTAATGAGATATAATGGTTGATCTATAAATTTAGTGTCTGCCACCAAACAGTTTAAGAAATTTTGAGAACCAGGTTCTGAAAGTTACTGAACAAGAAGGCCCAATAAAAAGCCTTATTACTGAAAACTGTTGGTGCTGTAGCTTATTGTGGGGCACATACAAACGGGTATAATTTAGAGCCTGTCCTCTAATGGGTGAACTTTAATTCTTATGCCTTCTCTAGAAACTGTAACATATACTTAAATTTTTGTGTTGGGTTTTCTTCTGATTCTAAAAGAGCTCTATCTTTCAAGTGATATCGGAGGATGGGACTGGCAGACTACAAAATAGAATAAAGAAGGAATCAAAAGAGAAAAATTGATGAGCTACCATTCAGCCTTTTTTTTTCTATGCAGAATTCTTTTCCTTTGTTTAAGTGTTTAATTTTAATGGAATCAAGTTTTAATATAAATTTATTTATTTATTTTTGGCTGTACGGGGACTTCATTGCTTGACTGGCTTTTTCTCTAGTTGTGGTGAGTGGGGGCTGCTCTCTGGTTGTGGTGCCTGGGCTTCTCATTGTGGTGGCTTCTCTTGTTGCAGAGCACAGGCTCTTCACAGGAGGCTTCAGTAGTTGTGGGACATCGGCTCAATATTGTGGTTCCCAGGCTCTACAGTACAGGCTCAATAGATGTGGTGGATGGGCTTAGTTACTCCTTGGCCTGTGGGATCTTCCCAGGCCAGGGATTGAACCTGTGCCTCCTGCATTGGCAGGTGGATTCTTTACCACTGAGCCACTTGGGATGCCCCCTTTCTTTTCTATGTAAATGTAATTATAAATATTCATAAATACAGTATTAAGCTTAAATGTATGACTTTCTTTTGTCACTTTCATGTCTTTACAATTTTCAAGAGCACAATAAATATGCATAACAGCTTGCTGTATAGATATACCATGAAATATTTAACCTATAACTTATGGTTGAACAAATTATAAGTTAAATAATTTTTACTTATATCTTATTAAATAATCTTAATTTAATGAATAACATTAAAAGATGTGAATCAAAAATAATACTTGAGTTATTTGCAATTTTTCACTATTGAAAATAATTGTGTTAAATATATTTGCTCATTGATTTTATTTACTTGTCTGATCATTTTATTAAAATAGATTCCTGGGTGTAACATTTTTTAAGCCAAAGGGTATATCTGCCCTTAAGATTCTTTATACATATTACCAAATGGTTCTAAAAACAGGTTAAACCAATTTATACAACTGCCAATTGTATATAAAGGGTTCCAATTTGCAAACTATTCATTTTTGTTTTTACTCCCACTCTTCATGAATTGTGAAGATGAATGTTTTCAGATTTCTCAGTTCTTTGTGGTTTCCCTTCTAATAACACTCTGTTTGTATCCTTCTGGCACTAGGACGCTACTAGCAATTATCTTTTGGAATCTATTAGGTGCATGTGCCTTAATAAACACTTAAATTTAGTATTTTATAAATGACAATAGAAAGATCAAGATCTCACCCTACACTATAGAATAAAAACTACATACATAAATATGATTCATTAAACAATTAACTACAAATAATAATAGAGTGAGGCAGGATCCACAAAAAATTTGAACAAAACTGCTTAATGCTTTGTTGTTTAAACATTTTAGGCTCATTTATTTGTGGGCTACTTAGCTCAGTTATTTAAGGTCAACTGACTATGTCTCTAGAATTAACACATTTTTTTCAAGATCATATTAAGAACAAAAAATGAAGTGATTATAATTAAAGATCTCTTACAATACCAACTGTGAGAGCACTGTTTTTAAAGACCATTTTTTTACATTAACAATCATTTTGCCATCCCTTTCTCATATCTAATTGATTTTCTGTCATCTTGCTTTTAGGCAACCATTTTCTTTTACTCCAATTTAAGCATTCTAGAAATTTAACATTTTTATAGAAACACTTTTTGAGTGTTAACAAAAATAGAAAACCAAAATTATGGAGCTTTTTATCCTTTCTATAGCAGAGGAATGGTTTCACTGGTGAAACAAAATGCAGTATTGTAAAGCTGCATTAATATTTTCATTTCTGTGGCAAGGCTGATTAACCTGGTTTACAACTGAGACAAAAATAATTTTAACTAATGACATTCACACATCTTTCCCACTTTTCACATGTAAATGCAAAGTTAAATTCTAGGGTAGTTATTATAGTAGTGTTATATTCTATTACATCATATGAAAATTTTTGGAAAATGTGGCAAGAATTTCCATTTGGAAATACCTCCCTCCAATGAAATAGAGATCTATAGTAGAAAGAAATCAGAGGGCAGCCTAACTTCATGTCTGTAGTTAGAGAAGTGTGAAAATGAATTTTTTTTCTAATAACTTCTGAAGTTCACTGAAAATATGCTTGGAAGGTTTAACTTTTATTTGACTTTAACCGGTTTGATCTTTTCATGTTTATTTGTCTCCTTTAAAAAAATGCCTGCATTATAATGGCCATCTCTTCTGAGACACATACTTGCTTCCTGTTTGAGTTCTGGCCCTAGGGTTTATACAACACAGCAGTAGAAGGTCTCATAACTTCTACATATCTCATATAATTAAATTCTTAAGAAGGTCTGACCAGCTATACATTACCTAGGCATCTTATTTTTTTTTAACTGTATTATCAGCATAATATCCTATTTAATCATTGACCGGAAGAAATCTAAATATTCCCATTTTATTCCAGTTCACATAACTGATCTTCAAAAAAATTCTAATTTGGCTATGTCTCTCAGAGCTGTTAAGCAGAGCAGGAAATTTTTGGGAGAAATGCCATACATGTGACCATGAATAGCAAGTCATCTGTATCCCACACAAAAATATCCCAGACAACATATATATACACACACATTTAAAATGTGGATTGCGTAGTCAAATGTCTTCTTACATAGTTTAATTTACAGTAAATCATATTTACAAAGTTAATTCACATGTTAGGGGAGTGTGTGTATGTGTGTGTGTGTAGGTGTCTGTGTGTGTGTGTCTTGTTCTTTCCACTTCCACGTTACCTGAAAACAGTTTACCCAGCTTTCAACTGCCTGGTTGACATCAGTGATCTATGCCTTCATTTCATCAGCCTTGATTTTTGAGTCACCTAACAAAGTGTTCTGGGGTCTTGTTATACAGAGTGGGTCCTGAGACCCCAACCCAGGCCCTGAACTGGCATGAGACATCCCAGGTCCTGAATCAAGAGCTCCATTTCTAAGGAGATCCCCAAACAATAAGCATGAATGTTAAAGTTTGAGAAGCATTGCTCTAGGGCAAGTCATTTTTACTTCTAAGTACAGTTTTTAAAATAGAGCATTCCCTTCATCTGGGTATGTGCTGGCAGAAGTTTTATCTCAGGTTACAAATACCTTTACCTGAACATTAGTAAAAATTTTCTACTTCGTGCTATAAGAACATTTCATTATTCATACAACATAACCCCTGAGTATGTCAGCTTAACTGACTTATTAAACAACATCTACCCCTGGAAACCAGGAGATTCTATCTCCAAGAATAATGGATAAATCTCTATTAAACTTATCTTTTAAAAATGTTTTAAACCTGTTTAATCAGATAATCTTCATAAGCATCCAAATCTAGCATTGTCTAAGGAGTTTTTTGAGGGAATATATTTTCTGCAAAGACTACGCAGTTGTTAAAAAGAAATCAACTCACCTAGGAGTATAACTCAGTGGTAGAAAAGACTCGGTAAAAATTTGAATACAAGGTGGATTAATTTGGGGGTGAGTAAAAGCCTTGTCTCATATTTGGGAAAATATGGTTCTTGCTGAATGCACTTAAATATAAATATTGGCAGAGCACTTGTCTTGCTCTATTTTGGGATGTTCAAATGTGGTATATCCCTGGAGGTCCTGATGGGCATGAAAAAATATTTCTTTCTTTCTCATTAGAGTGGTTGGAGACACACATACCAAATGTGCATATACTTACCTATGGAAAAAAAAGTGAAAGTGTTAGTTGCTCAGTTGTGTCTGACTTTTTGTGATCCCAGGAACCGTAGCCTCTGTCTATGGAATTCTCCAGGCAAAAATACTAGAGTGTGTGCACGCATGCGTGCTAAGTCGCTTCAGTTGTGTCCTACTCTTTGCAACACTATGGACCGTGGTCTACCAGGCTCCTCTGCCATGGGGATTCTCCAGGCAATAACACTTGGAGTGGGTTGCTGTGCCCTCCTCCAGGGGATCTTCCCGACCCAAGGATGGAACCCAGGTCTCCTGCATTGCAGGCAGATTCTTTACCATCTGAGCCACCAGGGAATCCCATACTCACACAACATAGATATCTACACACACACAGACGCACGTACATTATGACAGAGACAATAATGCTAACAAGTGTCTCAAGAACCTGGCTTAATGCTAATTTCAACTGGACAGTAAAGGTTTTAGGTGCATCAGCTCCCCCTGATTTGGATGGCTTCCTCTCTCTGTAATTCCTGAGAACTGATCAAGCCTCACAGTGTGACTCCTGCAAGCATCTACATCCCTGTTGTTTTTCTTACTCTTGCTGGCTAAATAATGTAGCACACCTAATAAATTCAAATAAAGCTTCTGATTGGTTTGTCAGCAGTTGAACAATCTCGAATAATTTACCGATCTCAGAGACTTTGTGTGAGCCCATAATGTTTAGACTAGAAATAATAAAATGCACTCAATTGATTAAACTGTTTATAGATGTCTAAGAATTAGCATATTGTATAATTGTAAATATTTTATAATTACCCAGTGGGGCTGATAAAAAGGTTCAGTGCTATTGACTACTGGACTGGTAACCTTGATGAGAGGAGAATCTCACTGAAAGAGTTCTCTAGGGGTTGAATGTAGACAGAGTCTGGGTCCCCTTTCCACAGATTCTCTATTGCTTGTTACTCTGCCTGCAGCCAGGATTCTCCAAAGCCCCGGGCATTGGGACCTCACTGTGCATGTGGCTCAGACCTGAGAAAATGCTCTAATGAACCCCTTGGCCACCTGAGATGGCATTTTTTTCCCCAGAGTTCCTACTGAAGGACTGAAATCTTTAGAATTTGTAGAAGCAAAGTGTGGAAGGCCAGCTGAGAACCTCACCAGACATGTTTACCAGTGAGGTCTGCTTTTGCTTTTGCTTGTTTCAATTCAAAATTGTTGCCAATACTTTTACTTTCCTAAAAGTAGCTCGTGTTCACAAACCTTCAATCTTCTATTATTACCTCAGCTCAATAAATTGAAAAGTATGATTACTTACCCCTCATTCCAGTCACATTTCTCAGAGGCAACCCTTTTAACCTTTTGTTCAGATTCTTCAAACTTTATAACCTTAAATAATAGGGGCTTCCCTGGTAGCTCAGCTAGTCAAGAATCCGCCTGAAATGCAGGAGACCCTGGTTCAATTCCTGGGTCTGGAAGATCCCGTGGAGAAGAGACAGGCTACCCACTCCAGTATTCTTGAGCTTCCCTGGTGGCTCAGCTGGTAAAGAATCTGCCTGCAATGCAGGAGACCTGGGTTTGATCCCTGGGTTGGGAAGATCTCCTGGAGAAGGGAAAGGCTACCCCCTCCAGTATTCTGGCCTGGAGAATTCCTTAAAAAATATGTTTTAACCTATATTTCTTGTTTTATTAGCTTTATTTTGTTTATTAGGCAGCTAATTATTTACTCATATTTTATGATTCCCCTCCAACTCTTTGGGTTATCTTTTCACTTTCTCCGTAGTGAACTTTAAAGCACAAAAATTTTAAGTTGTAATAAAGTCTAACTTATCTATTTTTTCCCTTTTATCTGTTGTGCTTTTGGTGTTACATCTAACACAAAAAGATAACCTAACCCAAAGTGACAAAGACTGATTTGTTTACTTTCTTCTAAGAGTTTTACAGCTTTTAGCTTTTACATTTAAGAATATGGTCCATTTTAAAGTAATTTTTATGCACGGTGTGAGGTAAAGGTATAACCTCATTTTTTTCATGTGGATATCCAGTTTTCCCAGTGTAATCTGTTGGAAAGGTCATTTTTCCCCCATTGAATTGTCTTTGCATATTTATTGAAAATTAACCATAAATGTAAATGTTTGTTTCTGGACTCCAGATTCTATTTCATGGATTTATATGTCTATACTTATGCCAGTGCTATAGTGTCATGATTATTGCAGGTTTCTGGCTGCAGTCCTCGGGGTAGCGAAGAGCTGGACATGACTGAGTGACTGAACTGAATGGGACTAAGTTTTGAGATTGGAAAATACGATTCCTCCAGCTCTGTCCTTCTTTTCAAGATTGTTTTGGATATTCTGGCTCCTTTGCCTTTCCATAGGCATTTTAGGATTAGCTTGTCAATTTCCACAAGAAAAAAAGCCAGCTGATTTTTTGATATAAATTGTGTTAAAACTGTAGATTAATTTGATATTAAGTCTTCCAGCCCATAAGTATGAGATGTCTTTTATTTAGAGCTTCTTCAATTTCTTTCAACAATGTTTGGTAGTTTTCAAAACTATAAGTATTGTGCTTTTTGTTAAATTTATTCTTAAATATTTCATTCATTTTGATGCTATTATAAATTATTTCCTTAATTCTATTTTTGTATTGTGCATTGCCAATATATGTAAGTACAGTTAATTTTTCTTTCTTGAATCTTGTAACCCTGCTGAGCTTATTACCTCTAACAAACTTTTAGTGTATCCCTTAGATATTCTGTATATGATTATATTTGTGTACAAAGATAGTTTAACCTCCTTCTTTTCAATCTAAATACTTCAAATTTCTTTTTTTTTTTTTTTTGTCCTAATTGCCCTGGTTAAAACTCCTAGTATGATGTTGAATAGAAATAGTGAGACCAGAGGTCCTTGTCTTGTTCCTGATCTTACGGAAAAATAACAAGCTCTCAGTTTGTTTGTAGATGGCTTTTATCAGACTCAGTAAATGCCCTTCAATTCCTAGTTTCTTGAATGCTTTTATCATGAATGAGCATTAGATTTTTTCACATAACTTTCCTATGTCTATCAATATTATGGATACTGTCCTTTATTTTGTTAATATGGTATATTGCATGCCTTCCCTTGTAGCTCAGCTCGTAAAGAATCCACCTGCAATGCAGGAGACCCTGGTTCAATCCCTGGGTCTGGAAGATCCCCTGGAGAAGGGATAGGTTACCCACTCCAGTATGCATGGGCTTCCCTGGTGGCTCAGATGGTAAAGAACCTGCCTGCAACGCATGATAAGCTATCAGTTTGTAGATGGCTTTTGTCAGATTCAGTAAATACCCTTCGATTCCTAGTTTATTGAGTGATTTTGTCACATAAATTTCCTGTCTATCAATGTTATGGGTATTGTCCTTTATTTTGTTAAATGATATATTACATAGTTGTTTTTCAGACGATAATCCAATTTTGCAGTTTATTGGGATAAATCTCATTTGGTCATGGTGTATAATCCTTTTTTGCAAGTCTGGTCTTGGCTTGGTAATACTTGGATGAGGATTTTTGTATAACTATTCATAAAGGATATTGGTCTGTAGTTGTCTAGTGATGTCTTTGTCTGGTTTAGCATAAGGGTAATACATCCATCATAGTTGAAAAGTATTCTTTCTCATTTATGTATTTTGAAAGAACTTGTGAGGAAGTGGTATTAATTCTTATTTAAATGTTTGATAGAATTCATCAGAGAAGCCTTCTGGAAACTAGGCTTTGTGGGAAGTTTTTCCATGTTTTTTTAAATTATTATTTAAATTTATATATTTTTAATTGGAGGATAATTGCTTTATAATATTGTGTTGGTTTCTGACATATATCAACATGAATCAGCCATAGGTATAGCTATGTCCCCTCCCTCTTGAACCTCCCTTTCAACTCCCACCAGTTTTTTTTTTCCCCTAGAAGTAAACTTTATTTTTTATTTATTTAATTTGGAGTCAAATTGCTGTATAATGTTGTGGTGGTCTCTGTACATCACGACAAGTCAGTCATAAGTATAAACATGTATATGTCACCCCCTCTCGAGAGCCTCCCCCCTCCCATTCCATCCTTCTTGGTTGTCATGTGGGAAGTTTTAAAGTTATTAAATCAATCTCTTTACTTGTTGTATGTTACTTATTATTCTGAAGGTAAGGGCCTGAATCATACAACTCCATCCAAAATAAATATTTTCTCCACCACAAACTTTCCAGGAGATGTTTCCCATAGATAGCTCCTTGGTTACATTTGTTTCATTGATCTGGAGCCTCAAATTTCTCAAATTGCATTCACTAAGCATTCCTAAGCAGTGCGAGGGATTCCACTCCATGGCTCCCTACTACATACAAAAATGAGGCCACCTGAAGAAAAATGACTTGTAAAAGGCTCTGTTGTCGTGCTTATTTGAATAGCCAATGCTTTCTATTGCTGGGCAGCCATATTTCAGAACCACGTACATCTGGGTCAGCTAATTATTCCTATAACTTCTCAGGCTTTGCTTGGCATTTAAAATGTTGTTGTAAGGTGAATATAGTTTTGTAGTGGGAAAGTAAGAACCTAAAAGTGCATGATGAAATTTCTATTCTGATTGAAAAGTTTTGCCGAATATGGATAAGAAAAAAACCCAAGGTTAAATAGTCATTAAGATATAACTAGCTATATACTCAAAAGATTAGGAATAGTTGAATGTGGAGTCTGGTCCAGATTAAAATATAACTCTCTTAATGGAAACTTTCAGCAGAAAAACAGATGATGATCAAGAGATAAATGCTGAGGACATCGGCAGAAGGGGAAGTCTCATGAGTTTTCAGAGTCTGAATATTTAGACAGACGTTGCATACTAAATTTTCACTTTCATAAATATCAGAGCCATGCCAAACATTTTGTAGCAAAATATGCAAGCTGGAATTGGGGATTATGCGACCTGCATTTATTTCTGGATACATGTTTGATACACAGAGCAGGCAGGACACATGTGTTCATCCATTCTGAACTCATTAACAAAGCAGAAACATTAGTAAAATATGTCTTTCACTGGTTTCTGGAATGGAAGAGAGAACAATTAAGCTGTAAGACACTCCAGGGTGGGTATTATAACCTAATAATGACATGCCCTGGTAGTTTTGACTGAGTGCCATTAACTGCAAAGGCATATTATTGCTGGTCTATAATATGCACTCTGGAGTATCTTACGGGGAGGATATAAATGTTAATTCCTAAGGAAACTCATTCAGCAAAAGAAGACGCCATTGCTCTAAGATGAGGAATGTGTCAAAACCTCCATGTTGTATTCAGTTTTTTGAGGCAGATGGAGTCAAACTGTTTATGCATTTATCCAGCAAAAATCAGTGCAGCATCACCCAAAAGGGCAGGAGTTAGGGCATCCGAGATGAGTTTGTCTTCCAGCTCCATCAGTTTCCACCGATTTGTCCTCTTGGTCCAGCACCCAAGTTCTCAGTTTCCTTTCTTTTCAGGCAAGACTGAAGATGCTTCCAGCTTATTTTATAGTGTATTTGGGAAATCAGATGAGATAAAAATACTTTATAAAAGTATTTATAATAAACTATGAGCTGCTTAACAAATACAAAATAGGTCATAATAAATAGCAAACTTAGGAGAATTTAAAAACATAATATCAAGTGGATGAATATTTTATTTCTAAGGGAAAATTTGATGTGTATAAAGATTCAGTAGGTGGTTCTGTGTTCAAAGTTGACCTTAGCGACTGGCCCTGCCTCCCTGGGGCAGAGGTACCCTTCCTATTGACATTATGCCTTCCTTCTCGGCAAGGCACAACAAACAGTTCAAGGCCACCCAGTCATTCAGGGGCAGGAGGACAGTACAGAACTGCTGTTTCCTTTGAAATCTGTGACTTGAAACCAAGGCTGAATATTTTGGCCAAAATAAACCCTGATTTCAATTTGGAAGCTCAGTTTTGCTTTTTCTGTTTATCTGAATTTTTGTTTCACTATGAAGATATTATCTCATGTTGATAACTCTGGGAGTATAATCCTGTCATTTTTAAAGGATTTTAATAAACATTTGTCGGACGTGGGTAGAGGTTACAGAACAATATGTCTACATTTTGGAAGGTTGCTCCATTTCCTTGCCTGTGTGGGCTGTGTGCAGAGCATGAAGAAAAAAATTGCAATGTTTGTTTTGATCTATGTAGCCTTGGTAATATCACTGATAGTAACAAAATCAGCGGCACTAATGTTTATGAAGGATAAATAATGCTATCTAATGCTTATGTGCACATTATGTGAGCACAACAAATCAAAGATTATTATATATCTGAATCTGTGGTAACTACATGCCCAGAAATAAAACTGAATGAGTTGCCCATTGTTTGCAATCGAGGCTTCTCTGAAATACATAAAACAGATGTTATGATAATGGATGAGAATTTTTCTTCATAGAGATGATAGTTTTGCCAACTTTGGGATAATGAAGCAGCATTATTTATTTTTTGTTTTCCCATGGGTCAGCTGACTTTCCCGATCTTATGAGCAAACCACGTCACCTGAGTTCCATCTAGCTATTTCAGAAATTTATCACCATCACTAAAAACAAAGCAAAACACAACAAAAAATAAATTAAAAAAAACACCCAAACTTAGCTCATCATCACTACCTTTGTGATTTTTTTTTTCCCTTGCATCTACCTGCACCTACTCTGTCCAGAGAGCAAAGGGTTAAAAGGAAGACTGGGCTGATACATAACCTAGCAGGGTTTGTAGAAGAGGAGCTGTCAAATGGGGAAGCAGCTATAACTTAGGTGGGAGAGTGCCTCCCAGAGCTGTGAGCTGTAAGATGCCTGGGAAGAACCATATGATTTACAGAAACAAAAAGGAAGTTTTTGTTGTTGTTTTGGTGTTTCTTTCCCTGTGAGAGAAACAGTAACTAAGATTACTGAATAACTAAGATTCAGTACTGAATATTTAGGTTTGACTAAAGCAGAGGGGTTTTGTGGTACAAGGAGAAAGGCCAGAGAAGGATGGTAAGAAAAAATTAATCTACTTCAAAAACTGTCTTTTTTTTTTTTAATTGAAGTATGTTGCTGCTGCTGCTGCTAAGTTGCTTCAGTCGTGTCCGACTCTGTGCGACCCCATAGACGGCAGCCCACCAGGCTCCCCCATCCCTGGGATTTTCCAGGCAAGAACACTGGAGTGGGTTGCCATTTCCTTCTCCAATGCATGAAAGTGAAAAGTGGAAGTGAAGTCGCTCAGTCATGTCCGACTCTTCGCGACCCCATGGACTGCAGCCTACCAGGCTCCTCCGTCCATGGCATTTTCCAGGCAAGAGTACTGGAGTGGGGTGCCATTGCCTTCTCCGAATTGGAGTATAGTAGGTGGTAAAGAACCTGCCTGCCAATGCAGGAGACATAGGAGACATGGGTTCAATCCCTAGGTCAGGAAGATCCCCTGGAGGAAGGCATGGCAACCCAGTGTAGTATTCTTATCTGGAGAATTGCATGGACAGAGGAGCCTGGCAGACTGCAGTCCATGGGGTCTCAAAGAGTCAGACATGACCGAAGCGACTTGGCACGCACGTAGTTGATTTTCAATGTTGTGTTAGTTTCTGGTGTACAGCAAAGTGATTCAGACATATATGTAAATACACACATATATATATTCTTTTTCATATTCTTTTCCATTATCATTCATCACAAGATGCTGAATATAGCTGGCTGTGCTATACAACAAGACCTGTTGTTTATCCATTATATTGATATATATAATATTTTGCATCTGCTGATTCCCAACTTCCAATCCCACCCTCCCCAACCCCTCTGTTTTACAAACACAAGTCTGTTCTCTATGTCTGTGAGTCTGTTTCTCTTTCATAGATATGTTCATTTGTGTCCTATTTTAGATTACACATGTAAATGATATCATATGGTATTTATCTTTCTCTTTCTGACTTATTTTGCTTAGTATGAGCATCTCTAGGTCCATCCATCTAGCTGCAAATGGCATTATTCCATTCCTTTTTTATGGCTGACTATTGTTCCATTGTGTGTGTATGTATGTGTGTGTATATATATATATACTACATCTTCTTTATATATTCATTTGTCAATGAATATTTAGGTTGTTTTCATGTCTTGGCTCGTGTATCGATAAAGAACGCTGCTATGAATATAGCGGTGTATGTATCTTTTTGAATTATAGTTTTGTCTGGATATATGCCCTGGAGTGGGATTGCTGGGTCTCCCTGGAGGGCAGAATAGGGGTGAAATCACATGACGGAGCAGTTACCAGGAAAATTTCAAGGAAGAGGCAGTCATATTTTGGGATGGGATTGGTTAAAACATAGCTATCCTGGAGGATCTGAAAAAAATGAGACATGACAATGGAATTGCATACGGGAAGAACTATCAAGGAAATTCCAGCAGACAGGCTAGTGTCACGTGGAAATATCCAAGACAGGGCGATTGAGTACTGTAGGGACAGACACTCAGCAGTGGGTGCTACCTGAAGCTACAAGCAGTCGATCAGCACCTGGAGAGCTTGATGGAGAGGACGCTTACAAGAATCAGAAGAGTCTTTCTAAAGCCAGGCAGGTTGTGATACTGGAAAGACTTTGAAGATGGAAAGGCAAATCAGAAATTCAGTTACTAAGATTAGGATTGACAATGACAAAGCTGGATTTTTTTGATCTAATCATTATTTTGATTTTGCTGTTATGCCCAGGCATAAAGAAGATAAGGAACCAGGGAAGTGACAGGTAAAGTGGGGCTTATGGAATAGTTTATAAACTAAGACTAAGAAGAGCTGGCTCACACTCTTTTTTGATAATTAAAATGCACCTAAAATTGTAATGATTTATTTTTCTAGGCCATATCAAAACATCCCTATCAAAACGTCCCCCTATCAAAATAATCATATTAAAATGTCAGGTACCCCAGCATGGGAACAAAGCTAAAACTCTGTTATTACAGTTGAAATAAAGGTTTATGGCTAAAATAGCAGCAATGCTAGCTTAATCCAGAACCTCAAAGTGTTAGCTGGATTAATTTAAATCCCTCCTGAACCTCCTGGTGGGCTCCAAACCAAAGGCTCCTGTGTTAAGCCAATCGTGGCTATGGCTGTGAGTAAACAACCATTTCCTAAAACCTAGGAAGAGCCTTGGAAAAGGTGCATTTAAGATAAGCCTTGAAGATAAGCCTTGAAGAATAGCGCGAGTTTATCCCCAGAAGGAAACTTTAACAAAAAATAGAAAAATAGACAAAAACTGCAACTTATATGTTCTCAGCTCTTTAGAGTGTAACTTTTAGCTTCAAAGACAACAAAATGATGCATAAAGAGAATAGAAATTGTTTCCACTGCATTTTTTTGACTTTAAAAACAACATGAAACTAAAATAAAAGGAAGAGTGTTTAATTGTGACAAAAGGTTAATACCCATAGTATATAAAAAGCTCATATGAATTGGTGAAGACCTTAAAAAATAATTGTGCTTCTGTATAGCACAAAGATACTCTCAGTGCTATTTATGTATCAGAACAGTGCTGAGCTCTACTATGAAAGTGAAAGTCTCTCAGTCATGTCCGACTCTTTGCAACCCCATGGACTGTGGAGTCCATGCAATTCTCCAGGACAGAATATTGAAGTGGGTAGCCTTTCCCTTCTCCAGGGGATCTTCCCAACCTAAGGATCGAATCCAAGTCTCCTGCATTGCAGGCGGATTCTTTACCAACTGAGCTATGAGGGAAGCCTGATATCTACTATAGGATGGAAAATAAGAATGACACAGCCTCTGACCTTTTGAAGTTTATAAATTTAGCCAGAAAATAACACAAACAACATAAGAAAAAAATAGAATAAACAAAATATGAACAAAATTTACATTTCCTAATACTAAACATATGAAAATTAATGTATTAATAAGGTACAGTTGTGTTTCTTTTGAACCAGCAAGTTAGTAGTAAAAATAGTGTACTCAGATATATTATTGGTGGCAATATGAGTTGGTATAAACTTTTTGGAAAACAATTTGTCAATGTACACCAAAAAGCCATAAAAACTTTATGTCTTTGGTCTATTTCACTCCTGGAAAGTTATCCAAAGGTAATAAACTCATGGGAGGGTGTTATACATGAAACTATTAATTGCACCATTATTTATAATAGCTAAAATTGCACCATTATTTATGATAGCTAAAATTAGGAAAAAAACAAAATGTCTAACTATAGATAGAAGAATGGCTAACTGAATTATGGCACATCTGCTGGTTGGAAAATTATGCAACTATTAAAATGAAAATTATGAAGATATTATGGCCAAATGGAAAGGGATTATAACTGGAATGCAAAGATTCATGTAAAATTGACTAGAGAGATGAAAATACATATGCATATATGAAAGTTAAAAAGAAAGGACTATATAAAAATTGAAATAATTGTGAGTAGTTTTGTTTCTTTTCTTCTTTTAATAAATGAAAAGGGATAGAGATTCAATAGCATATGAGAAAGAGTAAGCCAAACCAGATAAAGGAAGTGTATGCTCCCATATGTCACTAGAAGTGAACCATTCTAGTTTGGTTCAATCATGGGCAATGAGCAAACAGAATAAGATAATTTGTAATGCTACTGAGAGCCTCCAACTCTGGCTAAGGAATTTTGACGTCATTATATAGAAGTAATTAATCAAAAGTATGACTTTATGAAAGCAAATAACAGGAGGAGAATGGTGAACCTGAAAGGTTAATTTGAATTGGAAAAGAAAGAAACTGGAGGCTAGGAGGTCAGATAAAAGTCTTTGTAATGACTGAGATGATTGAGATCCGGATGCGGATACGGGAGATAAAAGATTGAGATAAAGGTGAGGTACTGACCAGACATGGGCTCTTGAAACTGGGTACCAGGGAGAATGGTGGTGGCATGAACAGATGTAAAAATTGGGAGAAAATACAGATTCACCAGGTTCTAAAACCTAGTGTTCAGTTCAGTTTAGTTCAATTCAGTCACTCAGTCGTGTCCAACTCTCTGCGACCCCATGGACCGCAGCACGCCAGCTCTCCCTGTCCATCACCAACTCCCAGAGTTTACCCAAACTCACGTCCATTGAGTCGGTGATGCCATCCAGCCATCTCATCCTCTGTCGTCCCCTTCCCCTCCTGCCCTCAATCCTTCCCAGCATCAAGGTCTTTTCAAGTGAGTCAGCTCTTCACATCAGGTGGCCAAAGTATTGGAGTTTCAACTTCAACATCAGTCCTTCCAATGAACACTCAGGACTGATCTCCTTTAGGATGGACTGGTTGGATCTCCTTGCAGTCCAAGGGACTCTCAAGAGTCTTCTCCAACTCCACAGTTCAAAAGCATCAATTCTTCTGCACTCAGCTTTCTTTATACTCCAACTCTCACATCCATACATGACTACTGGGAAAACCATAGCCTTGACTAGAGGGACCTTTGTTGACAAAGTAATGTCTTTGCTTTTTAATATGCTGTCTAGTTTGGTCATAACTTTCCTTCCACGGAGTAAGCGTCTTTTAATTTCATGGCTGCAATCACCATCTGCAGCGATCTTGGAGCCCAGAAAAATAGTCAGCCACTGTTTCCAGTGTTTCCCCATCTATTTGCCATGAAGTAATGGGATCAGATGCCATGATCTTCTGAATGTTGAGCTTTAAGCCAACTTTTTCACTCTCCTCTTTCACTTTCATCAAGAGGCTCTTTAGTTCTTCTTCGCTTTCTGCCATAAGGGTGGTGTCATCTGCATTTCTGAGGTTATTGATATTTCTCCCAGCAATCTTGATTCCAGCTTGTGCTTCATCCAGCCCAGCATTTCTCATGATGTACTAGAACATGTAACTAGTGTTAGAGTATGTAATTAAAATGTGTCTTCTAATATCTTTTAGCCAGTGAACTATGACATTTACAATTGAACAGAGATTCCCTGGTTGAAAAGGAAAGTCAGAGCCCCAGTTGCTTGTGGGGAATCTCACGAAGACCTTCAAACTATGGTGGGCATATCTCTCTTTCAGAAATGTGCAGTGAAGACACCTGTTTTAATGTGACTCAGGCTCAGTGGTGCTCCCCACTGCCTTTCTGAATATGATGTCTCAGTTTTCATGAATTCCAACAATGCTCCCTCCCCTGTACTCAGCATTGCTAGTCCTCTGATGTCTTGATTCCTCCATTAATTTTACCTGAGCCAAGTGCTGCACCTGTGAGATCTAACCCCAGGATGCTGGGTCGGGGCGGGGAGGTTCTCCCAGACCTACAGAATCAGCATCTTTGAGAAGAAGGCTTGACATGTGACCAGACCCCTGGAACCCTCTTTCTCATTTTACAGAGGAGGAAATCCAGGCCAAGAGGACACTGGCCAAACTCGGATCTCCTGACCCCTGGTTCAATGCTCTTTCTACTCCACCACCAACGCCATGACTATCTTTGTAATTGGAAATCAGAAAAAACACAGTGTATCTGGGGAGTGTTTCCTTTTCTTTTTTCCTTCAATAATAACAAACATGATTGCGCAGTCACTCATAAAATGTTAATTACTCTCCCTGATTTTTAGTTTAAACTCCTAGCTTGAAGCATTAGGCATTTCAACAATAAAAAGCCATTCTCTTTTCAATATACCTTCAATTTTTTATTTCTTATAAATATTCAATTGAATATTTCCACTTGTGGTAGAAGTTTGCTAATTTACTGGAAGTTGACTCTATTCCCTGGAAATGTCACTTGGGTGGCCCTGCTGGGCTAAAATGCAAAGTCTAAGTACTGATTTTTGAACCTGGAGTTCTGCGTAGGATTCAACAGCTGTTTGCTTTCTCTAAGGCATTTGAGAATAACTATAGTTTCAAGAGTAATCAGGAAAGACTCCTCTTTGAAAATAGAAGCTCCCCCTAAAGTAGGATTCATGTTTTTGAAACATAAAGAACTTAACTCTGATGAGATGATTACCTATAATTCATATTTTATTGGTAACCCAGCATGGAATGGTTTTTCATCAAATAAAGCTGTAGCATGTTGATAGATTAAAAACCTAGCACAGGCATTTTATTTCCCAGTTGATTACATAAGGACTTGACCAATGGAGTGTGTGTGAGACATTTTCTTGCAGCTAGTCTTGCACGTATTCAGCTCGAGTCTCTGAGCCCTCAGATAGGAATTAGAAAAACTGTGTGTTACTAATGAGGAAGAAAAACAGACTCTCACCTTGAAAGGCAAATGGCCAATCAGTTGATAGCAATTTTGAGTACAGGCAAAGCATCACATACCCTTGCATAGAGAAGGGAAGAGTCTGATAAAAATTTAGGAAATAGGATTTAAAGAGGTCTGGAGTGGTTATGGAAAAAAAAAAGGCTTTATCTCTTCTTACAGATAAGCCTGCTACAAAAACAACTTATAATTCTCTTAAACATCACTCAATAGCAAGGGTAAAGTTCAATCTGTGAATTGTCAGGTCGTCTCCTGATCCACCTAAGAAATTAATACAATATTTGGGGTGCAAGTAGACATTGCCCTAGAGTCCAGGGTATATTGATCATGATGAATTTATATTTAACAGTGTTTTCTTTGCTTAGACCCAGTACTTCTGAAATTTCAGGGACCATCAGCCCTCTGGACGTCTAGACAAGAAGCCAAAGGTTGCAAGTAGTGTCGCTCCAGCCACCGCAGGGCTCGTGAGATGAGAAATGAGTTGAGTCTGAGAGCAAATGACATGGGGCTCTGGCTGTCTGCAAGGGTGGCAGCAACCACCTGGTTTCTCTCATCTTACACCAAAACTGCAGAATCCTGGACGAGATCTACGCAAGACCCTGGTCAGAGACCAGGAGCACCTGTGGAGCTAGAGCTAGAGGGATGGCTGGGGTTCGGGCTCATACAGATATTGGCCACCAGGAAGTCCTGATTTGTCTTTTGAGAGAGAGGACCATGCTACAAATTGGTATTTTGAAAAATCTCCATCGGTGCTTCTACTGTGAGAACCCAACCCCTTCCTTCACTTCTGGACGCTCTTGCGTGCTTGGTTGCTCACCTGTGTCTGATTCTTTGAGACCCCATGGACTGTAGCCTACTAAGCTTCTTTGTCTAAGGAATTCTCCAGACAAGAATACTGGAGTGGGTAGCCATTCCCTTCTCCAGGGGATCTTCTCAACCCAGGGATCCAACCCAGGGATCCAACCCAGGTCTCCTGCATTGCAGGCGGATTCTTTACTGTCTGAGCCACTATAAACAAGATTTTTGGAGGTAAAATTTGTCCTTTAAAGTTCCTTATCTCTCTTGATTGGAGGGTGCATAACCTCTTTTTCATTGTCACTTAGAACATTAATAAATAAAAACAGGAAAGTTTCTTTTTATAATCCACTTAGAAAAGTATGTATTTCCTCACGAATCACTTTGTTTGGGGGCGAACCCCAGATGTAGGGTGTTTTTCAGAAGCACTCTGGGTTAGTTCTTATTGTGACCAGTGTTGTTATTCTCCGCTAAACAATCTTGACTTTGTGCATTTTCACTTAGTATTGAGTGATTTCTTTATCACAGTATAGCCTTTGTTATTCAGATTTTCACTCCAATTGATAAGATTCAGGAAACTGGAAAGTAGAAGGTGATTGGTGAGGAGGGCATGGGTTTATTCTGTTTAGATGATTCATTGCTGTTATTTACTCCCTGTGTAATCTATGGTCACAATCAGACATTTTTGCCTTCAGAGTATATCCCACACCCTGTTCTTTCCCACAGTTGCTGTAGTAACAGTAAATTGCCACCTTATTTTAAGGAATACAATTGTGACATAAAATATAAGGTTCAGCTGTAGGTGTGCAGATGGCTGGCACCTGGGTGAATGAATGAGAAGTTCCCATTCTGTCTTTCTCAAACGGTCTATTTGCTACATGCTTAAGTTTGTTCTCCCAACAATTTTCTTTTTCATTAGGGAAATATGACTGCCTTCTGTGAGAGAAACACATACATACTGGATGAAATCGGAGATATCCAACTTCCAGAGCAGAATGAATGATTTAGCTATAACTTGATTCAAATCCTAAGAAGAGGGTGTCCTTGTTTTCACTGCTGGGCAAGTCCCTGTTGCAGAAACAGATGCCCGAGGTTTTTGGGTCCAATGATGAGTTTAATCATTGTTAATAATGATGGTTCATTTATCTTTCAGTAATCTATAATTCAGTATCTTCCTGAAAGCTGGTCTTGCTGGATAATTTTGTCAGTATCTGCTCGAGGTGCTAAGTACAAGGATGCTCAGTCATAGGGAAGAGGCAACAGGAGCCAAAGACAAAAGGAAAATAAAGCTTAGAAGGGAGTCATGGCAGAGGGACCAGGTGCCTGCTGATGGTCAGGGATGAGTTTCTGATGGCAGTGATGTTCATGGAGCCAGACTGTCCAGCAAAGTTAAACATTTAGGATGCTGGTGAAGGTGATCATTACTGCCTCTGTAGCACTGCTCTATCACCATAACGGCAGTTATGAGTAGTGACCAAGTCCTGACTAGCTGGACAGTGCCAAATATCATATCTACCCAGTCTTTTTTCCCCCAAAATCTGTACAAGTAGGTGATGTTTACCATACTTAACAGGAGGGAATACTGAGACTCAGAGTGGAAAGTCAGTTCAGAGCTGCACCCCTGCTAAACTGCCCAGGCAGGATTTAAGCCGAGATCTGTCTGAAGCGGGAGCCCCACACTCTTAATCACCACCATGTATGCTCCAAACATCTATCTTGTGCACACATTGGAATTTTATTGCAGATTTCTTTGGGGGATAAACATGTGACAAACTGCAATATTTGAGATCTGCTGTAACATTCATTACACTGTTTAAGCTGAAGCTTTCAGTAGGCGATTTCCATCTTATTTTTGGAACAGTCTCCCAGACACTGAATTAAAAATGGTTGTCTTCCTTATTGAAGGACACTCCATCAAGTGCTAGGCAGTCAAGGTTTCTTGCAGCCAGATCTGAAAGATAAGTTCTAATGAATTCTCTTAAGACAGTGTTGGAAATTTGTCCTTTTGAGCATTGCATTTGTCAAAGAATTCAGCATACTTAATTGGAATTAAGAGGCTGGATATAGTACAAAAAAATGGCATTTATAACTGCTGAGTTATATATCTGCCATTCCATTGGGGTGGAATTTGAAAGCTATCACAGGAGATCATCTTTCTTCTTTGTCTTTCTCATTCTTACTGCTGTATTTCCTAGAGATGAAATTTAAAAGCATTTACATTTTGTTTCATTCTGCCCTGAATGTCAGTTACCACTACCACTTAGTGTCTTTCTGTATTACAAACTTCTGCATGTCTTTTTCTTTGCTCTGTCTTTCTCCATGTTACTTACTGAATCCCAAGCCCTTTACACCATATATACATCACGGTTTTTGTTTATTTTTGGTTTGTTTCATTCTACCCCTATTATCTTTCTAGACCTTGAAAATTCCAATTATTTTTGGACTTTTAAGACTATTACATGTTTTACCTTTTGTTTCTCTCTGCATACATGAAATTGCAATTTCATTCTGATGGCTTTTAAAATGAGTTTCATGCTCAGAACAGTCTAAAGTTATTTGGAGATGCCTAGACTATAAGCCCCATGAGGGCAGGGACCACGTGTTGCCCAGCATTGAGGGCTACATATGTGTACAGTGCATGATCATAACCTACACCTTAGAAATAGTGATTGAATGGATAAGTGCTCCTGAAGTGATACATTGGATCCGAACATAAAATAAGATTGTTTTCGTGGTAGCTCATCACAACAAAGTGCTTTAAGACATTAGCAAAGGATTCTAAAATTGTTTTTGAACAATTGGAGTATCATTGAAAGAAGCATTTAGTCTTTAGCCAAGTTATGTTAAAAAGATGTCATTGCTTTTGATGTGTAAGTTTTGGCTGAATAGATTTTTGCATAGCAAACTGTTTAAAGAAACCTGTTTAAAAACATTCATCTAATTCATATAATTTGGATATGGAAAGACTTTCTTTTAAATGTTATTTTTAAGTCTGAATTAATTCAAATGCTCAGCAAAGTACAGAAAATAATAAAGACATCCATGGATCTAACAAACCAGGTTTAACAAATATAACTGTGCATCCTTCAACTTGATATTATTTGAAGTAATAAAGTGTTTTATGTAGCTAAATCTCCACTGAATTAATTTGCTCATATTCTGAAGCTGGAAAATACATTTTCTCTCTTATTTCATATTTTTTATTTTTTTTTGTGAAGCCTACGTAGGATATAGTACTATTCTGTCTGATAATTTACAAAAATATTGTCATGTTCTACCTTTTCTCTACAGCTTACTTTTTCACTCAGTATTTTGGATATTTAGGTATGTTTATATATGCAGATATAGTTTATTTATTTTAATCATGTGCATTGTTGTTCAATCTCTCAGTTGTGTCTAACTCTTTGCAACCCCATGGACTGCAGCACACCAGGCCTCCCTGTCCCTCACCATCTCCCAGAGTTTGCCCAAGTTCATGTTCATTGCATCAGTGATGCCATTCAGCCATCTCATCCTCTGATGCCCTCTTCTCTTTCTGTCCTCAATCTTTTCCAGCATCAGGGACTTTTCCAATGAGTTCTGTTTCACATAGGATGACAAAGATACTGTAGCTTCAGCTTCAGCATCACTCCTTCCAGTGAATATTCAGAGTTGATCTCCTTTAAGATACACTGGTTTAATCTCCTTGCTGTCCAAGGGACTTTCAGGAATCTTCTCCAGCACTACAGTTTGAAGGCATCAATTCTTTGGCATTTTGCCAAAGTTCTACAGTCTAGCTCTCACAACAATTCACGACCACTGGGAAGATCATAGCCTTGACTATATGGACGTTTGTCTGCAGGATAATATCTCTGCTTTTCAACACACTGTCTAGGCTTATCATTGCTTTCCTACCAAGAAGCAGTCATCTTTTGATTTCATGGCTGCAGTCACCATCTGCAGTGATTTTGGAGCCCAAGAAGAGGAAATCTGTCACTACTTCCACCTCTTTCCCTTCTATTTGCCATGCAGTAATGGGGCCTTATCTGCCTCTTGAGAAATCTGTATGCAGGTCAAGAAGCAAAAGTTAGAACTGAACATGGAACAATGGTCTGGTTCAAAATTGGGAAAAGAGTATTCCAAGGCTGTATATTGTCACCCTGCTTATTGAACTAATATGCAGAGTACATCATGCGAAATACTGGGCTGGATGAAGCACAAGCTGGAATCAAGATTGCCAGGAGAAATATCAATAGCCTTGGATATGCAGATGACACCATCCTTATGGCAGAAAGCAAAGAGGAACTAAAGAGCCTCTTGATAAAGGTGAAAGAAGGGAGTGAAAAAGTTGGCTTAGAACTCAATGTTCAAAAAATTAGGATCATAGCAACCGGTCCCATCACTTCATGGCAAATAGATGGGGAAACTAAAATGACAGACTTTATTTTTTGGGCTCCAAAACCACTGCATATGGTGACTGCAGCCATGAAATTAAAAGATGCTTGCTCCTTAGAAGAAAAGCTATGACCAACTTAGACAGCATATTCAAAAGCAGAGACATTACTTTGCTGACAAAGATCTGTCTAGTCAAGGCTATGGTTTTTCCAGTAGTCATGTATGGATGTGAGAGTTGGACCATAAAGAAAGCTGAGCGCTGAAGAATTGATGCTTTTGAAGTGTGGTGTTGGAGAAGACTCTTGAGAGTCCCTTGGACTGCAAGGAGATCCAACCAGTCAATCCTAAAAGAACTCAGTCCTGAATATTCATTGGAAGGACTGATGCTGAAGCTGAAACTCCAATCTTTGGCTACGTGATGCAAAGAACTGACTCATTAGAAAAGACCCTGATGCTGGGAAAGATTGA
The DNA here is from genome assembly GCF_054371585.1 of Giraffa tippelskirchi. Taxonomy (NCBI): domain Eukaryota; kingdom Metazoa; phylum Chordata; class Mammalia; order Artiodactyla; family Giraffidae; genus Giraffa; species Giraffa tippelskirchi. The sequence goes on along the minus strand of NC_137283.1, from coordinate 155,366,504 downwards.
AGGCAGGAGGAGAAGGGGATGACAGAGGACGAGATGGTTGGATGGCATCACCGACTCAATGGACATGAGTTTGAGCAAGCTCCGGGAGTTGGTGATGGTCAGGGAAGCCTGGTGTGTTGCAGTCCATGGGGTCTTAAATAATCGACACGACTGAGTGACTGAATGATGACAAATAGGGCTCGATGCCACTATCTTAGAGTTTTTAATATTTAGTCTTAAGCCGGCTCTTTCACCCTCCTCCTTCATCCTCATCAAGAGGCTCTTCATTCCTCTTTGCTTTCTGCCATTAGAGTGGTATCATCTGCATATCTGAGGTTGTTGATATTTCTCCCGCCTATCTTGATTCTAGCTTGTAACTCATTCAGTCAGGCATTTCTCATGACGTGCTCAGCGTATAGGTTAAACAAACAGGGTGACAGCAGACAGCCCTGAAGTACTCCTTTCTCAATCATGAACTAATCAGTTGTTGCATACAGGGTTCTAACTGTTGCTTCTTGACCTGCATACAGGTTTCTCAGGAGACAGGTCAGATGGTCTGGTATTCCCATTTCTCTAAGAGCTTTCCACAATTTGTCATGATCCACACAGTCAAAGGCTTTTGAGTACTTGATGAAACAGACTTAGATGTTTTTTCTGAAATTCCCTCGCTTTCTCTGTAATCCAGTGAATTTTGACAATTTGATCTCTAGTTCCTCTACTTTTTCTAAACCCAGCTTGGACATCTGGAAGCTCTTGATTTGCATAATGCTGAAGTCTAGCATACAAGATTTTAAGCATGATCTTACTAGCATGGGAGATGAATGCAATTCTTTGGTACTACCCTTCTTGGAGATTGGGATGAGGACTGACATTTTCCAGTCCTGTGGCTACTACTGGGTCTTCCAGAATTGCTGAGATAATGAATGCAAAACCTTGATGGCATCATCCTTTAGGGATTTGAATAATTCTGCTGGAATTTCATTGCATCAACTAGCTTTATTAACAGCAGTGCTTCTTATGGCCCAATTGACTTCACACTCCCAAATGCCTGGCTCTGAATGACTAACCACACCATGGTAGCAATTCAGTTCATTAAGATCTTTTTTTATACAGTTCTTCTGTGTATTCTTTCCATCTCTTCTTGATCTCTTCAGTGTCTACCAGATCTGTACCATTTTTATCCTTTATTGTGCCCATCTTTGGGAGGAATCCTCCCTTGATGTTTCCAGTTTTCCTGAAGAGATCTCTAGTCTTTCCCCTTTTGTTGTTTTCTTCTATTATTAAGCATTCTTCATTGAAGAAGCCCTTCTTGTCTCTTCTAGCTATTTTTTGGAACTCCGGGTTTAATTGGATGTACCTTTCCCTCTGTCCTTTGCCTTTCCCTTCCCTTCTTCTGCTGTTTGTAAAGCCTCCTCAGATAACCACTTTGCCTTCTTGCTTTTCTTTTTCTTTAGGATGGTTCTGTTCACCACCTCTTGTGCAGTATTATGGACGTCTGTCCATAGTACTTCAGGCACATTGTTAACTAGATCTAGTTCCTTGAATCTATTTGTTACCTCTACTGTGAAAAGTTGGCTTAAAACTCAACGTTCAGAAAACTAAGATCATGGCATCTGGTCCCATCACTTCATGGGAAATAGATGGGGAAACAGTGGAAACAGTGTCAGACTTTATTTTTTTGGGCTCCAGAATCACTGCTGATGGTGACTGCAGCCATGAAATTAAAAGACGCTTACTCCTTGGAAGGAAGGTTATGGCCAACCTAGATAGCATATTTAAAAGCAGAGACATTACTTTGCCAACAAAAGTCCGTCTAGTCAAGGCTATGGTTTTTCCAGTGGTCATGTATGGATGTGAGAGTTGGACGGTGAAGAAAGCTGAGCGCCGAAGAATTGATGCTTTTGAACTGTGGTGTTGGAGAAGACTCTTGAGAGTCCCTTGGACTGCAAGGAGATCCAATCAATCCATCCTAAAAGAGATCAATCCTGGGTGTTCACTGGAAGGTCTGATGTTGAAGCTGAAACTCCAATACTTTGGCCACCTCATGCAAAGTATTGACTCATTGGAAAAGACCCTGATGCTGGGTAGCATTGGGGGCGGGAGGAGAAGGGGACGACAGAGGATGAGATGGTTGGATGGCATCACCGACTCGATGGACATGGGTTTGGGTAGACTCCGGGAGTTGGTGATGGACAGAGAGGCCTGGCGTGCTGCAGTTCATGGGGTCGCAAAGAGTCAGACACGACTGAGCAACTGAACTGAACTGAACTGTGAATTCATATGGGATTTGGTTAAATCATACCTGGCTGGCCTATCGTTTGTCCCAGTTGTCTTTTAGTTTAAGCCTGAATTTTGCTATGAGAAGCTGATGATCTGAGCCACAGTCAGCCCCAGGTCTTGTTTTTGCTGACTATATACAGCTTCTCCATCTTCGGCTACAAAGAATGTAATATTTGATTTCAGTATTGACCATTTGGTGATGTCCATGTCTAAAGTCATCTCTTGTGTTGTTGAAAAAGGATATTTGCTATGACTAGTGCATTTTATTTGCAGAATTCAATTAACCTTTGCCCTGCTTCATTTTGTTCTCCAAGGCCAAACTTGCCTTTTACTCCAGGTATACCTTAACTTCCTACTTTTTCATTCCGATCCCTGGTGATGAATAGAACATCTTTTTTAGGTTTTAGTTCTAGATCTTCATAGAACTGATCAACTTCAGCTTCCTCAGTATTGGTGGTAGGCACATAGACTTGGAATACTGTGATGTTGAATGGTTTGCCTTGGAAATGAACTGAGATCATTCTGTCATTTTTGAGGTTGCACCCAAACATTGTATTTCAGACTTTTGTTGGTTATGAGGGCTACTCCATTTCTTCTATGAGATTCTTGCCCATAGTAGTAGAATATAATGGTCATTTGAATTAAATTCGCCCATTCCTGTCCATTTTAGTCACCGATTCCTAGGATGTTAATGTTTATTCTTATCATCTCCTACTTGACCATGTCCAATTTTCCTTGATTCATGAACCTAACATTCCAGGTTCCTATACAATACTGTTCTTTGCAGCATCGAATTTTACTTTCATCACCAGACACGTCCATGACTGAGTGTCATATCCGCTTTGGCGCAGCCGCTTTATTCATTCTGGGGCTATTGGTAATTCTCCTCTGCTCCTTCCCAGTAGCATCCTGGACACCTTCAGACCTGGGGGACTCATCTTTTGGTGTCATATCTTCTTGGCCTTTTATATAGTTCATGAGGTTCTCACGGCAAGTGTACTGGGATGGTTTGCCATTCCCTCCTCCAGTGGATCATGTTTTCTCAGAACTCTCTGCTATGACCTGTCTGTCTTGGATGGCCCTACATGGCATGGCTCATAGCTTCATTGAGTTATTCAAGCCCCTTCCCCATGACAAAGCTGTGATTCATGAAGGGGAATCATGTATATTATTTCATTATTTATCCACTTAATTTTCAGTGTTTTCATTACTACAATCTTGTAATGAAAACCTTTTACAGCTTGTGTGTGTATGTATGTATGTACGTTTGCATCTGCTTTCTAGAGTATAATTAGTTTGGTCCTAAAATATGCAGTTTGCATTTTACAGAGTTCATCTTGCCTGGAAAATTCCATGGACAGAGGAGCCTGGTAGGCTACAGTCCATGGGGTTGCAAAGAGTCAGACACGACTGACTGATTTCACTTTCTTTCTTTCTTTCTTGTTTTCTTTACATTCTTCTCCCCTTTACTTTCTAGGTTAACTTATATTTCATGTATTGTATGAGTTATACTGAAGTTTTTAATCTGTCACCATGAACTAGCAAAGTTTAATTTAAGCGATATGTCTACCACATTTCTGAACAATAAAAAGAACTTCAGAAACTTTTAATTGCAAATATCCTTCTCCCTTTTAAAACGCTATTATCTGATGTTTTAGTTCTACCATGCTTTTGAACTCTCAAAGGTAATGATTATCATCATTACTGTTTTAGTCATTCACTATTTGTTTGTATTTAAACCTCAAGCATACCAATTTTCTAAGCTCAGTATTTTGTCTGGAATGCTCCTCTTTTATTCATCATTTCTTCACTTTTGGTGAAGAACTACAGACAGTCAAATCTCTCACTTATGTTCTGGAAAAAATATTTGAATAATAATTTTGCTTAATATAGAATCCCATTTTCCTCAAAACTTTAAGCATATGATTCCATTTTTTGAACCTACATTGTTCTGTTGACAAGTCTACTGTTATTTTACTTTCTATTCCTTTGGAAGTGAATTGCCTTATCTCTAGCTATTTTTAGTAATTTTTTTCAGCTGCTTTGACATTTATTTTTATTTTGACATTTATTTTATTAATCCTGTTCAGGAGTCATTGTGATTTTTCAATCTGATGATTCATATCTTTCATTGATTCTGGAAAATTTTCATCACTATATCTTTGAGTATTACCACCTCCAAATTTTCATTATTGTCTCCTTATAAACTCTTGTTAGACAGATTATAAACTTTTAAGTCGATCTTCCATATCCTTTAATCCCCCCATCAATATGTTCTATATTTTTCCTTGTATTCTGGGTATTTATGATCTTACAGTTAGCCAATTTTTTCTTTAGTTGTATCTAATTTGTTGTTTAATTTATCTACTGAATTTCCAATTGTTTACACTTTGCTAGTGGAACTTTAAGTTTATATGATTTCTGTGCCAGGCAAGGTGGCAACATATATTGAAAAACTTATACTCAATGTAGTATTAAGACAGCTATATTTATTTTAGAGTTTCTAATTGTAAAATAAATCAACAAGGGGATACTTAATAAGTTATTCACTATCTATGAGATAAAATACCATTCAGAAATAATGTTACTGAGTTAAATATTGTGGAAAAATATTTGATATATTTGAAGTAACGTAAAGCATGTTAAAAGGAATATGCATAATGCAAATATATTACTGTGAAACAAAAACAATATGTTAGCAAAGAAAAATGCTATTATGATATAAGTCAGCATGCTAACATTAATCATTTCTGGTTGATGGGATGAAAAATGATTTTTATTATCTTTCTTTTACAGAATTGTTTATTTACAAATTTCTACAATACCTAAAATTCTTTGTAATACTAAAGGAAAACAAATTTGTTTTTATAATGTTCATCTTTTGCTAGAATACAAAATAGTTTTAAACAAAGAGAAAATCAAGCCCATTGAAATTTAAGAAGCTAATCTAGCAATTATGACATTATGTGCTACAATCTCAGTACGGAGGTACTCAATTTGAAATGAAGAAAATAAGATATATTGTGTAGGAAAATCTAGTATCTGATTAATTATGTAAGGGAGAAAGATAAAAAAAAATATTACAAAGTTCTGTGACTGGGAGAACAAAGGTACTAGAAACTGCAAATGATAGGGTTATATTTCTGGATGTACAGAGCTATGAACCAAACCCACATTATATCTTACTCCTTAAGGAGATATTCCGCTATGAAAATCTGTTCAAAGACTCAGCTGACTTTTCTCTCTCTGTTACATTCTTTGATAGCTAAAAAAAGAAAAAGAAAACAAATAATTCTTTCATTAATTACGCAAAAAGTTCATTGAGCATCAACTATACGACACATTCTGTTAGGTCTTAGGGCTATATCTAGGAACTAACATTCTAAGATTACTAATGAAATTATAATCTACCCATGGAATATTTGACTCTTCTCTCTTGTTCAATCTTCCTTCAGTTCTATCAAACTGCTTTCAAACCTGCTTACCTGGGGAAAACCTCCCCATCAACAATAACTCCACGTTAGGTTCCATTTCTCATGCCAAGTATAACCAGCTGGTCATGGCTGCCTGAAGCCCCATGTGAAAACGGTACCCAGACTCATTGGGAAGCGATGCCACATTGGATGAGTGATGCATGGTGAGGCCTCTGGCAGGAGAAATGTCAGGAAGCATACCTGAGATCTGTGCTGCGTGTCACCCTGTTGCCTCCAGCCAACTGTAGCTCAGTGACTTTTATTAATGCATTACACTTTCAAAAGCATAACATGACCTGAAAAATATTTCCTTCTCACAGAGTACCTGCATTTAAGATAACACAGACATAAAACAACCAGTACGGTATGTGTACTTTCCTTCTGATGGAATTTAAAGACCCAACCTCTTAAGAGCTATAGTGCTTAGTACTATGCCTTTTTCTCTGTGAGACTGAAAAGAAATAATGGATAAAAATCAATGTATCCTATAAATGTTCTTCCAATCTGTCAGATTGTGTTGTCTGACCACTGATAGTGGAGGCTTTGATGCGATGGTCTTGGTTGTGACTCTGGATGATTCTTCCATTTGTCTAAAGCCTCCTGGGCTTGACCTGGTTTCAGGCAGGACTGTTGTCATTATTAGAGGCTTCTCAGCCTCCTTCCCTTCCTGTGAGTAGGCTGCTATTGATTGACGTTGCCTCCAGGCTGAAGCTCTTAGATGAAATAGCTGTCCTCTGTGTGTGTGTGTGTAGTTGGGGGTGTGTGTGTGTGTATGTGCGCGCATGCACGCGCACTCATGTGTATGCGCATATGTGTGTAGATGAAGGGCGTTCTGAGATTTCTCTTGCAAAATTTCATTAGAGATAAAACTGTTGTTTTGCTATTATATTTGCATCAGCTCAACTATTGGGAGAGAGTGGGAAACTGGATCTACCTCTACTGTCTTTGCAAGTTTATGTGAATCTATAAGTACTTCAAAGTAGAAAGGTTTACAATATACGTAAACAGAAACTTCTAAAACATGCTCACATTCAGCTCTAAGTATCTCTGAAAGAAAAGCAAGTGCTCTCAAAAGAAGAAAATTGGTTTGCAGTATCTTCTGTAGTAAGAACCTCCTGAAAAAGGAAATACTTGACAATATTCCAATATATGCTACATAAACAAAATATTTCTAAAAGAAAGTTTAGATATATCAACTATTTCTTTTGTTTCTCATGGACTAATGTAAACATGGTTTGTCTATGTTCTTTTTTTTCTGGAAAACAGTAGTTCTTAATAGATGGAAAGTTTTTAATGATATATCATATTTATTTTTCAGAATTTGAAGAACTTAGAAAACTCTCACTAGCAGGGTTACTTAGAAAATTTTCTGCTTTCTTTCCACTTCAGTATGTCTCACCAAAATCTCTTGAAAGTTAGAGAAAATATAGAAACAAGTTAATTTGCTTATTTTAAAATGCATGTATATTTTTATTCCTGCAGACCTCTGGATATTTTGTTCTGATTAGGACCAAAATCATAAGCTTCAATTTCTCTCTTTTTGATGGTACAGTAATTAGACGTTCTCAGAAGAAACATTTATTTCTTCCTGTCCATCTTCCTGTATTATATACTATTTTGAAAACAAGTTGTAAACTGCTTATATATATATATATATATATATATATATATATATATAAAATGCATATATATTAAATAGCTTATATATGTGTGTGTGTGTATGTATGCAAATATGGGGCTTCCCTGGTCGCTCAGTGGTAAAGAATCTGCCTGCCAATGCAGGAGACTTGGGTTCTATCCCTGGGTTGGGAAAATCCCTTGGAGAAGGAAATAGCAACCTACTTCAGTGTTCTTGCCAGGTAAATTCCATGGACAGAAGTTACAGTCCATGAGGTCACAAAGAGTCAGACACGACTTAGCAACTAAACAACAAACAGCAAGGCTTCATAGCTATCAGTTAGTGGATCCTTTCCAATGTAACCACTGCACTCTGCTTCCTACTCTTAGGTGACCGCTTTAAAATTGTTGCAGTTTTAAAAGTTATTATTTTATTTTCTCCCTGGTCTCCTGGTGAATCTCTCTGGTTTCATGGGAGCCCATGGAGGATGCTAAATGAAGACAGTGGGGTGTATCTGAAATGCTCCCACACCTCCAACCTTGTGTGTGCATCACCCATGCTAAATGGCAGCAAATCTGTTCTGCTTGACTAGCAGAGTGTAGCTGACCCATTGAGCAGCCTGTTAAAGCCTACCATAGGGTGCTTTTGTACACTTGGCATTCTCATTACTGTATTAAGTTGTAGTTAAAAGGCCAGATTCACCAGAATTTCACATATTCCGCTTTCTGCTAACATATTTGGGAAGTTTTTCCTCTATCTCATTGAGTTGCTCTTAAAATTAAAAAGGAATGTCTTTGATAATGTTAGAAAGCCCTGTACTCAGTACAGAGGCATGTTGAGTGGGCACATGAATTCTTAAGATCTTTGAGCTCAGCCTCTTCCTGTAAGGCTACAGCTCTTCCCTCCAGCCAGTGAAGAGCATCCCAGAATCTTCTCAGCCTCTCTGTCTCTACCCTTCCTGATTCTAGCTTAGTGATTCCACCCGAATCCAGTCTGTGCCAGAATTGCTTCCTGTTGCTCCCTCTGCTTTGAGCTATGACCTTACCACAGACCTTCTGATCAGTCTAGGTAATCCAAAGCCCCTGACCATGACTCTATTAAATTTTCGGTTTTCTTGATCCTCAGCTACCTGTAGTGTTCCCCTAAGCAGAGTGACTTTCCCAAGAGAAGCCTGGGCTCTCTTCTCTTCTCCATGCCTGAGAGAATGCTGATTAAGAAGTTTCAGCTAGATTAAGGGAAAAAACTTTGTGTTTCCAGATGCTGATTCCAATCAGCTCTTGTTCTGATTCTTAAAACAGTTGCTTGAGAATCGTGAAGACTCACTTCTCTATGAAATCTCTAGCGTTCTCTGCAGCTATTACTCTAAAAGTACAAAATTCCTTGGAGTATTTCAGTCTTCCTGAGAGTTCTAGGCTAATGTCTACTTGCAGCCCCATGCAAATCCGTGGAAAAGAAACACACCCAGAAGCAAGGTGAGAGAGGAGGAGAAAGGGGACCAACCCAGAGTGATGATATCCCTGATCTCTGGATCTTCCTAACATCATGATGGTCCCAGTCCTGGGAGCTCAGTTCAGTTCAGTCTCTCAGTCGTGTCCAACTCTTTGGCAAACCCATGAATCCCAGCATGCCAGGCCTCCCTGTCCATCACCAATTCTTGCAGTCTACCCAAACCCATATCCATCGAGTCAGTGATGCCATCCAGCCATCTCATCCTCTGGTGTCCCCTTCTGCTCCTGCCCCCAATCCTTCCCAGGATTACAGTCTTTTCCAATGAGTCAACTCTTCACATGAGGTGGCCAAAGTATTGGAGTTTCAGCTTCAACATCAGTCCTCCCAATGAACACCCAGGACTGATCTCCTTTAGAATGGACTGGTTGGATCTCCTTGCAGTCCAAGGGACTCTCAAGAGTCTTCTCCAACACCACAGTTCAAAAGCATCAATTCTTCGGTGCTCAGCTTTCCTTATAGTCCAACTCTCACATCCATACATGACTGCTGGAAAAAACATAGCCTTGACTAGATGGACCTTTATTGGCAAGGTAATGTCTCTGCTTTTCAATATGCTATCTAGATTGGTCATAACTTTCCTTCCAAGGAGTAAGCGTCTTTTAATTTCATGGCTGCAATCACCATCAGCAGTGATTTTGGAGCCCCCAAAAATAAAGTCTGACACTGTTTCCACTGTTTCCCCATCTATTTCCCATGAAGTGATGGGACCAGATGCCATGATCTTAGTTTTCTGAACGTTGAGCTTTAAGCCAAGTTTTTCACTCTCCTCTTTCACTTTCATCAAGAGGCTCTTTAGTTCTTCGCTTTCTGCCATAAGGGTGGTGTCATCTGCATATCTGAGGTTATTGATATTTCTCCTGGCAATCTTGATTCCAGCTTGTGTTTCTTCCAGTCCAGTGTTTCTCATGATGTACTCTGCATAGAAGTTAAATAAGCAGAGTGACAATATACAGCCTTGATGTACTCCTTTTCCTATTTGGAACGAGTCTGTTGCTCCATGTCCAGTTCTAACTGTTGCTTCCTGACCTTCATACAGGTTTCTCAAGAGGCAGGTCAGATGGTCTGGTAGTCCCATCTCTTTAAGAATTTTCCACAGTTTATTATGATCCACATAGTCAAAGGCTTTGGCATAGTCAATAAAGCAGAAATAGATATTTTTCTGGAACTCTCTTGCTTTTTCGATGATCCAGCGGATATTGGAAATTTGATCTCTGATTCCTCTGCCTTTTCTAAAACCAGCTTGAACATCTGGAAGTTCACAGTTCATGTATTGCTGAAGCCTGGCTTGGAGAATTTTGAGCATTACTTTACTAGTGTGTGAGATGACTGCAATTGTGTGATAGAGCATTCTTTGGCATTGCCTTTCTTTGGGATTGGAATGAAAACTGACCTTTTCCAGTCCTGTGGCCACTGCTGAATTTTCCAAATTTGCTGGCATATCGAGTGCAGCACTTTCACAGCATCATCTTTCAGGATTTGAAATAGCTCAACCGGAATTCCATCACCTCCACTAGCTTTGTTCGTAGTGATACTTTCTAAGGCCCACTTGACTTCACATTCCAGGATGTCTAGCTCTAGGTGAGTGATCACGCCATTGTGATTATCTGGGTCATGAAGATCTTTTTTATACAGTTCTTCTGTGTATTCTTTCCACCACTTCTTAATATTTTCTGCTTCTGTTAGGTCCCTACCATTTCTGTCCTTTATCGAGCTCATCTTTGCATGAAATGTTCCCTTGGTATCTCTAATTTTCTTGAAGAGATCTCTAGTTTTTCTCATTCTGTTGTTTTCCTCTATTTCTTTGCATTGATTGCTGAGGAAGGCTTTCTTATGTCTCCTTGCTATTCTTGAGAACTCTGCATTCAAATGGGAATATCTTTCCTTTTCTCCTTTGTTTTTCACTTCTCTTCTTTTCACAGCTATTTGTAAGGCCTCCTCAGACAGCCATTTTGCTTTTTGGCATTTCTTTTCCATGGGGATGGTCTTGATCCCTGTCTCCTTTACAATGTCACAAACCTCTGTCCATAGTTCATCAGGCACTCTGTCTATCAGATCTAGTCCCTTAAATCTATTGTCACTTCCACTGTATAATCACAAGGATTTGATTTAGGTCACACCTGAATGGTCTAGTGGTTTTCCCTACTTTCTTCAATTTAAGTCTGAATTTGGCAATAAGGAGTTCATGATCTGAGCCACAGTCTGCTCCTGATCTTGTTTTTGCTGACTGTATAGAGCTTCTCCATCTTTGGCTGCAAAGAATATAATCAATCTGATTTTGGTGTTGCTTCTTGGGAGCAGAGGCCTTAATGCTAACTGGATGGAGTCATATTCTATTATGTAAGAGGATCTTGTTCTTACAAATAGTTGGTCCTTCCCATCAGAGCAAGGCAGTAGGGTGTCCAAAGTTAAAATCTCCTACAAGTTTGTGACCTATAGGGACAGAAGAGCCATAAAGATGGCTCCTTAATCCTCCTTAGGCTTCTTAATTTCAATCTTACAGGAATGCACTTTGGTTCACATTTATTAGCACCGCACTGTAACCCACTGAGCTATTCAGTCGCCAGATAATGTTCACATTTATTAAGGCAATGTGTCTTGCCTACCAGAAAGAAAAAAAAAAGAGAGAGCAAGGCTTAGAAATAGGCATTACTAGGACAGCTTTCTCAGTGAAAACTGCTTTTAATTGTAAATGGAAAGAAAAAGCCAAACTAGATTTCCCTTGGGGGGGTGTGTCTTGGCTCTATGTGGCCCTATAACCTCACTGAGAACTGGCTACACATTACAAGGGTAGACTCAAACTTAGGGAAAAAGTTTTCTAAAAGTTTCTTCAAAAGACAGTTATCTCATCACAAAGAAAAATATATATTTTCTTTTATTTTGTGTCTAAATGAGATGTTGGGTGTTCACTAAACTTGCTGTGGCAATCATTTCATGATGTATGTAAGTCAAATTATTATGCCGTGCACCTTGAATTTACACAGTGTTGTATGTCAATTGTATCTCAATAAAACTAGAAGAAAATGTATTGAAATAATTTTACAACAGTTTTAATTTCCAGTATTAATGTATAATCCTTGATTATGTCATAATGTAGTAGAAGGACATAAAACTCAACCAATTTAAGCATTTTATATTGGAGTGGGCCAGGTAAGAAAGATGCTTATAGTTATCTTTTGTTCATTTATCTATCCAGGCATTTGTTCACTCAAAATTCACTGGCTGAAACTGACATAGTACCTATTCAACGGGCTTGTGGAGTAAACAAAGAGAAAAGCATGCCAAAGAAAACAGGGAGTAGATAAGGAGACTGTAGTACAGAGAGGTTAGATAAGTTATTCTGAAACACACAGCTAGTCCAATAGTATAAGGATTCAAACCCAAAGAATTAGATTGCTGCTGCTGCTGCTGCTGCTAAGTCGCTTCAGTCGTGTCTGACTCTGTGCAACCCCATAGACGGCAGCCCACCAGGGTCTGCTGTCCCTGGGATTCTCCAGGCAAGAAAACTGGAGTGGGTTGCCATTTCCTTCTCTAATGCATGAAAGGGAAAAGTGAAAGTGAAGTCGCTCAGCCATGTCTGACTCTTAGCAACTCCATGGACTGTAGCCTACCAGGCTCCTCCGTCCGTGGGATTTTCCAGGCAAGAGTACTGGAATGGGGTGCCATTGCCTTCTCCTAAGAAGCAGATTACAGAATCTATATTCTTAACCATCATAAATCTATGCTGCCTCTAGTTGATATATATATTTAACTCAATGTAATGTTATATATGTTTTCATCTCTTGTTAATTTGCTTCTACACCATCTAAAATATCTTGGAGTCTTCTCATTAAGCCATATTCACAGAATTCATCAACCAATACAGAGCCAGTAACCAAAGCTGACACATTAATTATCTCTCTACAGATGGCATGATTTTTAAACAGTGAAGAGCATGTCGATCTCTAATTGCAGAGAGAAGTCTAAACAAAGCTGGAGGAGCACACGGGAAAGAATGGATGATTCAGAACAAGGAGACTTATTGACTTTTGTATTGAAGCTTGCAAGGAAGAGTAAAATGTCGTTGAGAAAGAGACACACAGCAGGACCTCCCTGCCGAGGTCACAGCTTGGCTAAATGTAAGACTCTTAGGACCCGATGTCTGGCCTCATGAACATAGGACCAACCCACCTAGAGGAGCCACAGGGACCAGCAGAAATCTATGTTGAAGCACAGTGAGGAGAACGCTGGTGGTGAATATCATGCCGAGATTATTAATGAGTGTGTCATCGGAGCCAGGATCTACACCTTGCTGAAGTCAAGACAGATTATGTACATTATTTCTTCTCAGTCCAGGAGCCCTGCCATTCTGTCACAGAAGGCGATTAGATCAGTCTAGACCAGTTCATAACAATGCCAGTGACCCGTTCTTCTGTAGGTGTTTTAAAATTGATTTTTGGATGATTAATTATACAGTCTTCTCAGTCGAGAAATTATTAGCCAATAATTCTTCGGGTTCTCTTTCCCTTGCTTTAAGAAAAAAGAAGCAATATATATTATAGTATTTCCTTCTTGGCATAAGATATCTCACTAGGAATTCTTAAGAATGACAACTATTAGGTGTATGATAACTTTCGCCAATTCTTAGAGTTCTTACTAAGGGACTGTTGGTAGAATAGATTGTCATTACTGAAGTAAACTATGATCTGTTCTTATCTAAACTAACCTGGCTTCCTGCCCCTCAATTTACAAACTATCATTTCTTGGCCAATAATAAGTTGCTGAGAACAATCAAAGCTCTCTACTAAGATCATTAAGATCACTGATGCCTACCATGCATCATTGGTGGTTTCTTGAGGAAATTCCATGATTCCTATTGATTAACATGAAAATATCAAAGAATGAAATCTTGCCTTCAGCTATACATGAGGAAATAAATAAGGGAGAAGAGCCAGCAGTAAATTAAATGGAAAATGTGGCATTTAAGGTGACTTGACCTTTTACTCCAAAAAGGAGAGGCATGCAAGAGAATCATTTTGAAACATGGAGAACTATAAGACCACTGATAAGTAAGATAAATAAGGAGTTCTTTATTCAGGGACTTCCCTGGTGGCTCAGATGGTAAAGTGTCTGCCTGCAATGCAGGAGACCCGGGTTCGATCCCTGGGTCGGGAAGATCCCCTTAAGAAGGAAATGGCAACCCACTCCAGTACTCTTGCCTGGAAAATCCCATGGACAGAGGAGCCTGGTAGGCTACAGTCCATGGGGTCACAAAGAGTCAGACACGACTGAGAGACTTCACTTTCACTTTCACTTTATTCAAATTATCTGAGCAATAAACTAGCTATAACCAGGAACTGTGTCTCCTGTTGACCACTGATGTTGCTACTGAAGATATTTGAAGTAGATACCTAGAAGGATTGTGATAGGTTAAGAGGTAAGTGTTTAGGTAAATTTTCTAAACTATTAGTATTCCCAAACTTGACATTCTTGATAACTATTTTGGGACAAGTTTGAAAGAATGGGATGTAATCATTTGTTATTTTGATTCAGTCCAGTTTTGAACAATGCAGATGTTTACGTTTATGTGTGGAAATAAGTTTCTGGACAAGTAAATTGGTCTAGTCAACTCTGTGGCAGACATGTATCATAGTTTACTTATTGTAGGACCCAGGAACAGACCTCAAGGGTCCCAAATCCTAGAACTCTAGGAGGATACTTCATCTGTGAAATCAAGCTTTGACCAATCTCAGAAATATGCTGGAGTTGTTACCAACTAATTGTCTCCAAAAGACTACTTGCCCATTGGCACTGGGTTTGAAGATCCCAGAACTTAAAGAGCAGAAGAGATCATTCACCATGTGGGTTCCTTGTGGAAACTTACAGGTGAAAGGAGCTTGCTCCTGAATCTGGGAGTAGACCTCTGAGATGCAACTATTTGTGCCCAAATAGGTTCTCCTAACATTTCCTAATATTAAAGGAATTTGTGTTTTCTGCGTGGGTCTGTGGGTGGCTTTCTGCTAACATTTTGTGTAGTGATCAAGAGTATAGGATCTGAGTTAGGTTATCTGGATTTGAAACTGGTTCCATCACTTTTCATTTATAAGATCTTGGGCACATTACTTAACTTCTGTAGGATTTCCTCATCTATAAAATGGGGATACTCCTAGTACCTATCGTACAAGATCCTTGGGGAAATTAAATGAAATACACAAATGTGTTTAGAATGAATGGGGCCAGGCACACAGTAAGGAAATGCATACTATTTTCTCCATAATGACCACCACTTTGGAATAACCACCCATTGATTATGTATTACAGGAATTAAAAGTAAATATAAGACTCCTATTATGCACACAATAAATATGCATATTAAATTATGAAAGCTATACTTTGAGCCTGATATAGACAGCAGTTTCTCCTTCACTTGGGGGCTGCATGAGCCTAGGTAAGCAGTGCCCTTCTCTACCTTGTGGCAATGTCAAGACTATTCACGTGGATTTTGGTAGAAAGAATAACTTCCTGCTTAGAGTCTTTTCTGAAAACTAATTTGGCACTTGTGTAACACCACGGCACTTCCTGTTTAACTCCATTAAACATCCCCAGGCAGCAGTAGCTTGGTGGGTTGCTGCTAAATACTTAATGTCCCTGTAGGTAACCCATTATTCTCAGAAAGGACTGCCCACTGGAGACCTGAGAAGATCATGACCGATTTGAGCAGAAGTGAGTATGTGTGTGTTTGTGTGAGTGTGTAGGTATGTACATGTAAAATACTGATAACATTTAACAAACATTTCCAGAGATGGACAGACAGAAAGACAGCAGAGCAATTCTATTTAAAGGAGCTTTATTATTTTCCATTAAATTCTAATTAAGAATGATTATATTGTTTTTACTTAAGCATTCCGCTCAGACGGAGTCAGCAAGAACTCTCTGTAAGACGGAAATTTTAATACATGTGTGGTGCATTTTAATCAGTTCACTTTTAAATATCTGTGAAGTGGCTGGATAGAAGAGTTAAATGCATGTAGACTGTGAATACTAACACGATGCTCTTCTACTCTATGGTAAGAATTTTAATTGTAAGTGTCTTAGAGCCATCACTCATTTTGTAGAAAAGAGATTCATAGTGGAAGTCAACAGGAAATCTTTCTTTAGAATGATGCCAGATGCATAGTAAACACTCAATAAATGCAAGCTACTGTTTCCATAATGACCATCACTCTGGGACAACTATTCAATGAGTATGCATTAGATTAATTGAAAGCACATTTTTCAGGAGTTTTTGCAATTTGGGAGACTTTCTGTTTATATGGAAATCCCACGGACAGAGGAGCCTAGTGGGCTACAGACCATGGGGTCACAAAGAGTAGGACATGACTGAGTGACTAACACTTAGGCAACACTACACTGTATACAGCTTTGCAATATTTATCTAATGACAAGATGTAATAAAAATTATGGGCTTTCCAGGGGGCACTAGTGTTAAAGAACCCATCTGCCAATGCATAAGACACTAGGCTTCGATCCCTGGGTCAGGAAGATCCCCTGGAGGAGGGCATGCAACCCATTCCAGTATTCTTGCCTGGAGAATCCTATGGATAGACGGCAATCCATAGGATCACAAAGAGTCATCCATGACTGAAGCGACTTATCATGTATGCATGCAATATAAAATACACTGGATTGAGTGTCAAAAAAAAAAACAACTAGACTTGATTTTCAATCCTACCACTAATTGTGTGAGATTGACTTATATACACTTTCTTTTCTCATCTAAAAATGAAGAGTTTAGGAAAAGTTATCTCTCTGTATGCATTTTGTGCACTGTTCAATAGCTTTCCTACTTAGGGTCAAAGGAGAATTGAAATTTAGCGGAAGGAGGGACTGCCTCCAGATGGTCCTGTCCTCCCAAGCCGCAATTCTGATGCGGTCCTGTGTCAATCCAAAGGAAAGAGTTCCTCCTTGCTCTGTAAAAGCTAATATAGACCTTGCTCTCCCCTAACATCAACCCCAGCCTCAACTCAGAGAACCATTAGACTCAACACACTAGGGAAGTCTAGTTACCCTAGCAGTATGAGTTGAATTAAGAAAATCAACATTGATCATGCAAAGCATGAAAAGTTACACAACATTTTCAGAATGATTCTCAGCCCAGAACAAGACTTAATTGTACACAGAGCAGTGGGGTTTCTCCCAGTTTATTAGCTCCTTTTCCTACTCAGCTTGTACACTATGGCCAATCAAACACTATAATTGGTACCTTAATCTCCATCCTTTTGTCCTTCAGCCAGAATCTAGCCTCAAGGAGATGGTAGAGATCTACCCCAGATTTGGGGATGCAGAGAGAGAAATGTAGAAAATCTGAACAACAGGAACATTCTAGTCACTAGAGAGGGGTTCTATGTGGTGGACTAGGAATGATGCTGTTGACTCTGCCACAGTCTGGCTGATTTACACTCAATATTTCTTTGTACACCAAATAACCTAGACATCACTGAAAGGATTTTCCAGATACTCTGATATCATGAAAGCATTTATTATAAATGCATGCTTATATATGTAAGAAATGGGCCCTCTGGTCCCCTAAAACTAGATTTTTCCATCATAAGTATATAAATGAAGATTTTGTGATTATACTTCAGTGCATTATGACTTTAGTTAATATTTCTCAGTTGACTTGGATCTCATAACCCTGGGGCACTGACAAGCCAAAGTTTTGGACCTGAGAAGCTGAGGATTAGCCCCTGGACCATGTGAATTTACCCTGAAGGTATGTTGATAGTCTGTTATCTTCCTTAGTAAAACCTCTCTCTGGACAGAACCCCAAAATATTTGGAGTCAGGACCACCAGGACAGGATTTTGAATGCTGTGCTGTCTTGAGTACTCTGAGCATCATTCCCGTTCCAAGCCGCTGTATTTTCCAGTGATCTTGGAGACTCTTCTAAATTATTTGGGTTCTGGACTATCATTATTATTAAAATAATGTAACAATGCTTCTTTACTAACTTTCTGACAATGCCCTTTATATTAACAAAACATGCATTATTCCATCACAGTCTGATTAATATCATGTTTAATAGGTATCTCACTTCATGCTAGGTTCCTGCACTCTTTTCAAAAGCAGCAAGCTTAAGAATTTTTACTAATTTAATTGAGAGCAGTCTTAAATTAATTGTATAATTAATCTTGTCAAATTAAGTAACATTTCATACACTACTTTATTAAAGAAACTTGAATATTTTAAATTACCATGCTATTAGGCATTAATAAAGAAGTTCTTCTTCTGTATTGTTCTGCTTTATAACAAAAAGAAGGTAATTGCAATATAAATTGCAATATAAAAGCTAATTTCTATAGTACATCAATAATTAGATACACATTATTCCCCATTATATCTTTTTTTAATTCACTGGATGATCTTTTTTTTAAAAGAAAAATTATCCCCCAAATGCCAGGATTTTACTGTTGTTTTAATGATTGATTTCAAAACTGGACCATGGAACATGTTCAGAAGTGGTTAAATTAAACCTAAAATATGCCGGCTGTGCACGGCCATGGTATCAGCTCTCAAAAACTTGAACCCCTTGAGCTCTGATGTTAGTGAATATGCAGCACATTTATTTTTTAGATGTAAGTAAAGAGCTCTGATCTTTGCTAAGTCCTTGGGGATGAGAAAACAGTTTCTTCACATCTGAAACGAGAGGTCTTTTCTCCAGAGACAGTCAGGTGTGACCACAAGGACAATGTATAGAAAGGGAGATTCTAAAATAGTGGTAAGAGGCAGGGTGGGCAGGAAGGAAGGAATGCATAATAACTTACCATCAATATTTTATGAAAAGATAGAACGTACTCTCAAGGTCAAAAACCATAGCTTCTTAACTTCTGTGAGCACACACATTTTTATAAATATTGGTTCTGAATTTTAATTTCCTGAGGCAAGTACCAATGATAAACCTCAATGAGCTATGCTCATATTCCGTATTCACCAGGTGTGGACTCTATCCTAAAGTAACCCAGAAACAAATTTATGCAGACTTCCAGGCAGATTTAGATTAAATCTTACTGATAATATTTACATATTAGTTAGCATTGATCCCAAGAGTTCAAAGGATTGATATTGCCTGTGCCCAGCAAAGTCCACAGCTCTTAGTAGCCATTGAAAAATATTCTGGTAAAGTGAGTAACCACTTTCTCCTTGGAAGAAAAAACATGACAAACCTAGACAGGGTATTAAAAAGCAGAGACATGACTTTGCTGACCAGGGTCCATATAGTCAAAGATATGGTTTTTCCAGTAGTCATGTACAGATGTGAAAGTTGGATCATAAAGAAGACTGAGCACAGGAGAACTTATACTTTGGAACTGTGGTGTTGGAGAAGACTCTTGAGAGGCCCTTGGACTGCAAGGAGATCCAACCAGTCCATCCTAAAGGAAATCAGTCCTGAATATTCATTGGAAGGACTGATGTTGAAGCTGAAACTTCAGTACTTTGGTTACCTGATGCGAAAAGTGACTTATTTAAAAAGACCCTGATGCTGGGAAAGAGTGAAGGCAGGAGGAGAAGGGGACAACAGAGGATGAGATGATTGGATGACATCAACAACTCGGCGGACATGAGTTTGAGCAAACTCCAGGAGATTGTGAAGGACAGGGAAGCCTGGTGTGCTGTAGTTCATGGGATCGCAAAGAGTTGGACATGACTGAGTGACTAAACAACAGCAAAGTGAGTAACTATAGCTAAATTTAAAGAAAAGAAAAGATACATAAAAATGCTCTTTAAAATGTTAATAATGGCAATACTTTGGTTAAGCCTAATAAAAATATTTTTTCTACCATTTTTCTGCCTTTAATTGGTAGTGGCTAGTATCTGAAAATGGTCAACAAGCTTAAGCTTTTTTCTTTGAAAAAAAAAGAAATAATATTCATCAGTTTCCTTTTTGAGCACAACAGTTTTGAGTGAATAGAAAATGTGTAAAATTTTTACCATTTAACTTAGAACAAATCTGTTATGTGAAAAATAAGTTTAATGGGCTAAATCCACTGGAGTCCAACCAACCTCAGTTGTTGTCTGTCCTAGGATTCTATGGTTGATATTCATTCTGTTCATCAAACTTTATGGCACATCAGAGCAAGTGGTAGAATTTTATTTTTCCACACCTTTGTGGTGAGGTATGGTCATCGAACTTCCTTTGGCTCATGAAATGTGAAAGGAAGTGACTCAACGTCACTATGGCAGGGAGCACTTAAAATCCAATAATGTGATTCATCATGCTCCTTTTTCCCAGAAAATGTGGAAGCACAGAGAAGAAGACTCTCCCAGCCTGGGTTCCTGAGTAGAGATGAGCTTGAGAAGAAATCCAGGAGACCACTGATGCAGATATAGAATATCCATAGCATGAGTGAGAAATCCACATGTATTTTTTTAAGCTATTGAGATTTGGGATTGATTGCTCATTATAAAATCCTAGCTGAGCATGTCCTGACTATGTGTAACTGTGAACAACAAATAATTGGAATGTTGTATCAGTGAGAGAATAGAAAAATAAGTGATTTTCTTAAATGTTAGGAAGACATTCTACTGTGTTCATAAGTTTGAAAAAAATTTCATCTAACATTCTGTAAGCCCTTTTGATATTTTAGAAGGTTAGGTTTACCTAATAAAAATTAAAAAATGAGATGAGAATATGTGTAGGAGAGAACTTGTAAAATAAACAATTCTTAATAGAGAGGTGTTCTATAATAAGGGTATTATGGCATAAATATTTTTCTATTCGATGGTAATTTTAATAAATTTTTCAAAAGTTATCCTTATTTGCTGCAGGAATTTTGGTAACACAGAAAAGCACAAAGATAAAGTCTACTTCTCATTTTATCAGAGCAAGAGAATCAATGGTAACATTTGATTTATATACTTTTGTCTTTTCTTCTACGTTAATAGAAATGATGAATGTGCATATTTAGATTTGGGATGGGAAGCATTTTCACAAATTATTAAATTTTTTTTCTCTTTACCCCTTTAACTTTCCCCTGACTTTGAGACAGCCCCATTAATAGTTATTGTTTTTAGAAAGATTCCAGATGGAGAGAAGAGTAACAATGAAGGCAGGGGTGCGTGGAGGTATGTAGGTGGTTCCTAGGAAGGATGAGTAAGTGTAACTTGCCATACAACCGGCTGAGAGTTGAGAGGCTGTCACACAAGCAGACTCTGCATTTCCCTTGAGGTCCAGTGGTGGCCAGATGTACGTTTCACAGGCCAGGGCCATTTCAGAAGCAGTTGGGCAACTGACATTGGCTTTTAATTTTGCCAAGTAAGGATACCTGGAATATTAATCAGCTTTAACAAGGAAGGAACTCCTGACATGCCACAACATAAATGAACCTTGAAGACACTATGCTCAGTGAAACAAGCCAGTCACAGCAGGACAAATACTGTGTGATTTCACTTATGGGGTCCCAAGAGCACTCAGATTTATAGAGACAGAAAGTAGGATGGAGGGGGTGAGGGGTAGGGGAGAGGGATGAGGGATGGGGAGCTGTGTTTAATGGGGACACAGTTTCAGTTTGGGAAGAGGAGGAAATTATGGGGATCTTCCCTTGTAGCTCAGTCGGTAAAGAATCTGCCTGCAAGGCACGAAACCCAAGTTCGATTCCTAGGTTGGGAAGATCCCCTGGAGAAGGAAATGACAACCCACTCCAGTATTCTTGCCTGGAGAATCCCATGGACAGAGGAGTCTGGGGCGCTAGATTCCATGAGGTTACAAGAGTCTGACACAACTTAGCAACTAAACCACCACCATGGTGGTGATGGCTGTGCAACAGTGTGAATGTGCTTAATACTACTGAACTGGACACTTAATAATGAAGATGGTAAACTTTGTATTTTTAAAACAATTAATTTCTAAAAACAATTTCCTCTGGCCATCTTTACAATTTAATTAAAAAGTTAATTTAGAATAAAAATAGTTCTTGTTTTTCCTACTTTTAAATACACACATACCTATATCTATATTATCTCTAGCTCTATGTTTCATATTATATATAAGTTCATACAATTTTTTAAAAATAGGAAGTGATTCATTCAGAACAAACACTGTAAAGCTTTTATGGAAAATCAAGCCAGTGCCAAGAGACTGTCTCATTAGTTGTAATGGCTTTTAATGGCCAAATAGTAGGTATTTTATATACAAAGGTGTGCCTCTGAGTTATGCACTTTATATAAAAATATGTTTCTTTTTTTTTATCAAATAATGCTGACAATACTGTTCGGAAACTTTTTCCTTCACCTAATAATGTAATTGAGACTTGCTCTCATTTTATTAGCTATTTATAAAAATGCAAATGCCCTTGTAAAAGCTTTAGGCTATCTTTCCATTGCTTCCCCATGGATAGGTTAGGTATGTGGGACATTTCTAAGGGTGATTCCTAATTTTAAAGTGAATGGCCCAAGCCTGCTGATTTTGATCAGATCTGCCTTCAGGCAAATCTGAGTGCATGCTGTCTCCATGGTAGTTCTTGGTGGCCTGCAGAGGCAGTCTATCCCAGGTGGGTAGCCTGCCTGCTTCACATCAGCTGCCTTGTCAGGCACACGCCTGGCTTTGCCTATGACTTGACTCCATTCTATCAGCTGCACTCAACCTGTCACTGTCCTTCTGCCAGCAGGGAAGACACTGGGAATGTCCACAGCTTCAGGTAAACCCAAAATCAAGACTGGGATTCAACAGCATCTACTCATTAAAGATTCTGAAAAATTCCAGTCTTCAACAAAGGTTTATTTTAAATGTTTCTGAATATCATTACACTTTATTTGCCACCTATTTTGCTTAGTTGCTCAGTCGTGTCCGACTCTTTGCGACCCCATGGACTGTGGCCCGCCAGGCTCTTCTGTCCATGGGGATTCTCCAGGCAAGAACACTGCAGTAGATTGCTGTGCCCTCCTCCAGGGAATCTTCCCAACCTAGGGATTGAACCTGGATCTCCCTCATTACAGGTGAATTCTTTATTCTCTGAGCCACCAAGGAGGGAAGCCCAAGAATACTGGAGTGGGTAGCCTATCCCTTGTCCAGGGGATCTTCCCAACTCAGGAATCAAATAGGGGTCTCCCACATTGCAGGAGGATTCTTTACCAGCTGAGCTACCAGGGGACCCCATTTGGCACTTCTGGCTAATATTTGTTTCTTCTAAAGATGTATGTTATCTCACTCTTTATAGTTTTTTTTCTGTAGTTTAATTTTATTTAAAAAATTAAGTTGTAGTAAAAAATTTTATCTGAGCATATAGTTCTGTGTATTTTTTAAAACAGGCATAGATTTCCCACAAAATCAGAATACAAACAGTTTCCTCACCCTCAAAATTTTCTTTCACATCCCTTTTCTACTTCTTTGTCATCACATCTTTCTCAACTCCTAAACTTTGGCAACCGCCAATCTCTTCTCCAGCCCTACCGTTTTATCTTTTCAAGTACACCACATAATAGAAGCATACAGGATGTAGCATTTTGCGTCTGACTTGTTTTAATGCCTTTGATATTAATTCAAGATTTTTCTGGTATTCATAGTTTGTTCCTTTTTATTGCTTTGTAATATTCCACTGAGTTAGACAACTCAGAGTTAACTTATATGCAGAGTACATCATGTGAAATGCGGGGCTGGATGAAGCACAAGCTGGAATCAAGTTTGCTGGGAGAAATATCAATAACCACATATATGCAGATGACACCACCCTTATGGCAGAAAGCAAAGAGGAACTGAAGAGTCTCTTCATGAAAGTGAAAGAGGAGAGTGAAAAAGTTGGCTTAAAGCTCAACATTCAGAAAACTAAGATCATGGCATTTGGTCCCATCACTTCATGGCAAATAGATGGGGAAACAATGGAAGTGACAGACTCTAATTTCGGGGGCTCCAAAATCACTGCAGATGGTGACTGCAGTCATGAAATTAGAAGACACTTCCTTCTTGGAAGAAAAGCTGTGACCAACCTAGGCAGCATGTTAAAAAGCAGAGACATTACTTCCGACAAAGGTCTATCTAGTCAAAGCTATGGTTTTTCCAGTAGTCAGGTCCATAGTTGGACTATAAAGAAAGCTGAGCACTGAAGAATTGATGCTTTTGAATTATGGTGTTGGAGAAAACTCTTGAGAGTCCCTTGGACTAAAAGGAGATCAAACCAGTTAATCCTAAAGGAAATCAGTCCTGAATATTCATTGAAAGGACTGATGCTGAAGCTGAAGCTCCAATACTTTGGCCACCTGGTGCAAAGAACTGACTCATTTGAAAAGACCCTGATTCTGGGAAAGATTGAAGGTGGGAGGACCTGAAGGTGGGAGATTGAAGGAGGTGACTACAGAAGATGAGACGGTTGGATGACATCTCTGACACAATGGACATGAGTTTGAGGAATCTCCAGGAGTTGGTGATGGACAGGGAAGCTTGGTGTGTTGCAGTCCATGGGGTTGAAAAGAGTCAGACACAACTAGTGACAGAATAGAACGGAATATTCCACTACATATCATGCCACAGTTTGTTTATGTATTCATCTATTGAAGGACAGTTGTTTTTATGTTCAGTTTGGGAAGTTCTGAGTGTAGCTGCCTGCCACAAACATTCACATGCAGGGTTTTGCATGACCATTATTTTTATTTCTTTAAAGTAAATGTCCAGGAATGAGATTTCTGAATCATACAGTAGTACCTTAAATTTTATGAAAAACTGCCAGACATTTTTTTTTTCCTGCAGTATGCTATTATGCATTCCAATTAGCAATGTATGAGAGTTCAACAGCTCAGCTTAATTATTAGCATTTGGAATTATCATTACTTTTTTATTTTTATCTTAACCATCCTCACAGATATGTAGTGATATTTTCTCATGATTTAGTTTTGCATTTCCTTAATAGCCAGGATGTCAACCATTTTTCATAAGCCTGATAATACAAATTTACTGATCTCCACAATCTATATCTTTCTCTCTTCTTCAGTTCAGTTCAGTCGCTCAGTCGTGTCCGACTCTCTGCGACCCCATGAATTGCAGCACGCCAGGCCTCTCTGTCCATCACCAACTCCCGGAGTCCACCCAGACCCATGTCCATCGAGTCAGTTATGCCATCCAACCATCTCATCCTCTGTCGTCCCCTTCTCCTTCCGCCCCCAATCCTACCCAGCATTAGGGTCTTTTCCAATGAGTCAACCCTTCGCATGAGGTGGCCAAAGTATTGGAGTTTCAGCTTCAACATCAGACCTTCCAGTGAACACCCAGGATTGATCTCTTTTAGGATGGATTGATTGCATCTCCTTGCAGTCCAAGGGACTCTCAAGAGTCTTCTCCAACACTTCTCTCTTCTTACGTGTTATGTATTCAAGTCTCTTGGGAATCTCTATACAGATTATCATGTTATCTGAGAATTTAGTTCAGTTCAGTTCATTTCAGTTGCTCAGTAGTGTCTGACTCTTTGAGATCCCATGGACTGCTGCACGCCAGACTTCCTGGTCCCGGAGTTTACTCAAATTCATGTCCATTGAGTCGGCGAAACCATCCAACCCTCTCCTCCTCTGTCATCCTCTTCTCCTCCCACCTTCAATCTTTCCCAGCATCAGGGTCTTTTCAAATGAGTCAGATCTTCACATCAGGTGGCCAAAGTATTGGAGTTTCAGCTCCAGCATCAGTCCTTCCAATGAATATTCAGGACTGATTTCCTTTAGGATGGACTGGTTGGATCTCCTTGCAATCCAAGGAACTCTCAAGAGTCTTCTCCAACACTACAGTTCAAAAACATCAATTCTTCAGTGCTCAGCTTTCCTTATAGTCCAACTCTCACATCCATACATGACTACTGGAAAAACCATAGCTTTGACTAGGCGGACCTTTGTTGACAAAGTAATGTCTCTGAGTAGGGTTATTTTATTTATTATACTTCATTCTGGATGCCTTTTATTCCTTGTTCCTGTCTTACTGCACTTTCTTGAACTTTAACTACAGTGTTTAACAGAAGTTGTGAGAATATACATCCTTATCTTATTCCTGACTATAGGAGAAAATTTTCAGGATTTCACCAGGAAATATAAAGTTAGCTGTGGGTTTTAGTAAATGCCCATTATCTGGTTGAGGGATTTCCCTTCTATTTCTTGTTTGCTGAATTTTTAAAAAAATCATGAATAGAGTTGAATTTTGTTAAATATCTTTTTCCACATCAATTGATAAACCCAGGAGATTTTGCTTTTTTAGGCTATGGTGAATAACACTGATTTTTCAAGTGTTAAACCACTTCTGTATCTCTGTGATGAATCTCATTAGTTATGATGCATACATTTTATATGATGCTGAACTCACTTAGCTAAAATTTAGTTAATAGTATTTGTATCTATGTCCATGACGATGTTGGACCATAATTATTTTTTCTTGTAATGTCTTTGCATTATTTGTTATCAGGATAATGCTGTCATCTTGAACAAATTATTAAATATTTCTTCCTTTTTCTAGTTTCTTGAAAATATTGCAGAATTGATTTTATTTCTTTATTAAATGATAGAGTCAACCAGTAAAACCATCTAGATATGGAAATTCCTTTTCTGGGAGATTTTTTCAACTATGAACCTCAATTTCTTTTATAGTTATAATACTATTCAGAGTATATCTTTCAACCTAGGTGACTTTTGATAGTTGGTGGTTTTCAAGGAACTGGTCTATTTCATTAAATTTGAGACTTTATGTACCCAGATTTGGGATATTTTCTTATTAGCATTTTAATGGTTGCCAAGGCCAGTATTGGTATCCTTTCTTTCACTCCTGGTTTTGGTGATTTGTGTCAACGATTTGTCAGTATCATTAGAATTCATCAATTACATTATCATCAATTTTATTGATCCTATCAAAGAACCAACTTTTACTTTTATTGATTTTCTTGATTTGTTTTTTGTTTGTTTCATTAATTTCTGTCATAATCTTTATTATCTCTTTCTTTCCACTTGCTTTGGATTTATTTACTCTTATTTTTCTGCTTTATTAAGATGGAAATTTAGATAATTGATTTAAGACCTTTTGTTTTTCTTTTGGAATAGAAGCAATAATGCTATGAATTTTCCTCTCAGCACTGCCTTAGCCTTATCACACAAATTTTAGTATGTAATATTTTTCATTTCAACTGTAGCTACTTTATAATTTCCATTAAGACTTCCTATTTACCTCGTGAATTTTTAGACATGGGTTTTTAATTTACAAGTTTTTAGGGCTTTTCCTATTATCTTTTTGTTACTTATTTCAATTTACTTTTAAGGTCGATAACCTGCATTTATAATTTAAATTATTTTACAGGTTAAAATATTTTTCCCTCCTAGGATGTGGTCTGCCATAGTGAATGTCCCAAGTGTACTTGAGAGGAATGTATATCCTGTTTCCCTCTTTCCTACCTTTTTTCTGTTATTTTGAATGTTTTTAGGGTAACATTTTAATTGATCTATTGTGTTCTTTTTGTATCTTTTAGTATAGATAATTTAATGGTTGTGCTAACTCAGCTGGGGTATTCTGTCTCAGGGTCACTTATAAGGCCACTGTTACCCCATAATTCAACTGAGGTAGACAGATCTGCTTTCAAATTCATTAAATGTGATTATTGGTAGAGCTAAGGTAATTATAGATTGTTAGAGAGAGGGCCTTATTTTCTTATTATGTGGGACTATCCCCTGGGCTGCTCATGATATGTTAGCTTGCTTTCTCCAGAATGAGTGGTGAGAGAGACAGACAGACAAAGGGAGAAACTGCAATATTTTATAATCTATTTTTAGAAGGGACCAATCATTTCTTTGTTACTTCATCCATATGATATTTGTCACACAGATCAGCCCTAGTAATATTCGAAGGGGACTACAGAAATCCTTAGTGACACTTCTGAGGCTGACTACCACATCATTGCTAGGTCCATGATACAATGTTCTCTAAACTGACATGAACATTCTCACTCCAGGTCAAGTCGGTTTATTTATGACTAGCGTATTACGTTTAGCTGTAATTCTAGTACTCTGCTACTGGGGAGGACCAAGTAGAGTAGCTGTGAACCTTTGCATCTATCTAAGGTCTCTCAGTACTTGACAAAAGTTCAACCTACTTTCTTGAAGCTTACAAAATAGTAAGAGATTTGCCAAGAACCAAGAGATTTGCAAAAATTGTGATGCATTTTAAACGCCGAAGAATTGATGCTTTTGAACTGTGGTGTTGGAGAAGACTCTTGAGAGTCCCTTGGACTGCAAGGAGATCAAACCAGTCCATCCTAAAGGAGGTAAGTCCTGAGTATTCATTGGAAGGACTGATGCTGAAGCTGAAACTCCAATACTTTGGCCACCTCATGCGAAGAGTTGACTCATCGGAAAAGACCCTGATGCTAGGAAGGATTGGGGGCAGGAGGAGAAGGGGACGACAGAGGATGAGATGGCTGGATGGCATCACTGACTCGATGGACACGGGTTTGGGTAGACTCCAGGAGTTGGTGATGGACAGGGAGGCCTGGCGTGCTGCGATTCATGGGGTCGCAAAGAGTCGGACACGACTGAGTGACAGAACTGAACTGATGTTTAATTAGTTAAAACTTTTAACAAATACATGCAAATGCAATGATTATATTGATCACCTCCTTTGATGATACTCTGACAATTCTAAATCTGAAGATTTTCATGACTATAAAACAAAAGACAAATATCCCTTTGAACTACCTCTTCTGACAACACATAAAGAACAGTTGTGAAGTGACTTTATTTCTTAAGCTCTATCAGTAAGGGTCACAAATTCATTTGTCTGTAAGTCACCAAAATTTCCTGTTTTGGTATTCTAATAATGTTTGGAGTCTAAGAGCTAGCTGCTTAGCAACAGCTTTTCTGGTAAGCATACAAACCCAGTGTGCTTGCCTGACCCTCTTAATCGCTAATTATATTTGAGTTGGAGCTCAGTGTAGAATTGGGACCTGGCGACTGACCAGTCACTCTGTGGCATTTATTGAGTTCAGACCATTCTACTTCAGCTGCACATAAAGAGGAAAGGAAAAAGTAGTCATTAAGCTTCGAGGTCACAGTTGGTGACATTAATGATGCTGAAGCAACCAGAATTGCCCCCTCCCATTTAATTTAAGCTTATACTTGATGCTTCAGAGTGATGCTTATGGATGAATTTTCTCAGGTCTCGATACCTAAATAATTACACCTTTTCTGAGCAAAAATTATATTTGTCTGAAGCATGCTAAGAATCAGGTATTAGATCAAATTTCCCTGTTGGATTCAGAAACACAGACACTCAGAGCCCAACTGCAGCTTCAGTAGTAAGTGTACAAGACTCATGCCCTGCTTTTTTCTTACAAACTTGACCACAATCTTCATCTTATTTTCCCTCCTTCTATTTTCTTCTTGCCCTTATTTAGCCACCTAACTGCTAGCAGTTACTAAAAAAAAAAAAAAAAAAAACTCTTCAAATTATGTTTGGATAAAGAAGGCTAGAATAGAAATAAGAGAAGAAAAAGGGAAAGGTTATATTTATAAGCCTTGTAAGAAAGCCTCTTAATACTAAGAACAGGTTTTGAATGAGTAGACTATCCATACGGGAGAGCAGTGTGTTCTGTGTTAGTGGAGCATCCATCCCTACAACAGAGGCCATGTGTCCAATCTTTCAGATGAGTTTTCCATAAGGCTTAAACCTTGGGTAGAGAATGTGTGTCCACCTGTCCATCAATTAAAGCTAAGACTCCCTTTCAGGAAGCCTAAAACTATATCAAATGAACTCTATCTCTGTTTTCCTGATAATTTTCTGTGGTGGAAAACATTAAACGTAAGTGTTACTTAATCTTCTAGAATTAAATTTATCTAGGCCTAGTGATAGGTACTTTCACACACTTTTTATATGATAATGATGCCTGTAATAAGCCCTAAAAGAACCAAACATGCCATTCAAATCACAAAACCAAAAAAAAAAAAAAAAGAAACTCCTAAAATAAAATTTACCTAGGGTAGTTTCAAGTATTTTTTCATCATCTATTTAATTAACACTTAGTGATACAAAAAATTAATATTAACCTGAGTGTCCTTCCTCAACTGCTGTATGAGGTAAATTAGGGTTTATAGGATTACATGTCAGAGTTAAGACCTGGTAATGATGGACTGCAAGGAGATCAAACCAGTCAATCCTAAAGGAAATCAGTCCTGAATATTCATTGGAAGGACTGATGCTGGAGCTGAAACTCCAATACTTTGGCCACCTGATGCGAAGAACTGACTCATTAGAAAAGACCCTGATGCTGGGAAAGATTGAAGGCGGGAGGAGAAGGGGACGACAGAGGATGAGATGGTTGGATGGCATCACCGACTTGATGGACACGGGTTTTGGTGGACTCCGGGAGTTGGTGATGGACAGGGAGGCCTGGCGTGCTGCGATTCATGGGTTCGCAAAGTGTCAGACACTACTGAGCGACTGAACTGAACTGAACTGAATTATATCTCATGAACTTCTATAGAGACAGCTTTCGACAGCAAATGTGATTTGACCATGTAACTAGAGCTACACTACTATTTGGGCCAGGATTCAAAACTCTAGGAAGTCATATAGGGAAAACTCAGTATGTAAACGTTAGTAGAGGAAGGAGAAAATTACATGTTGTCTGATCGTGTCATGGGCTTTGTAATTTACTTATCATTTCCATAGATTTGATTAGTAATAATAAATTACAAATCTGAAGGAATTTTTAGTTTCTCATACAGTATCTAATTTTATACTCATAATTCTGTAAGAGCAGGTATTATTACTGCAATTTTACAGGTGAGATGAACAGAGTAATTTAAGAGACTCACAATGATAAACTTGTAGGGTGAGAATGGAATTTAGAAAGTAATTAGCAAACTTTTCCCCCCTTTTCTCCTTCTTTTTGTTGGGTAGGAAAGATTTTTTTTTCCTAACCAATGTCACATAGAAACTCATGTTATAAAACAGATTAAAGTGATATTTTATTTATTTTTCAGTTCAGATTTTTAATATGTTCTATTTATAATATCAAATGTGAGAACAATGAGACTGCTTTGACAAATCCAAAATTTGAAATTGTTATTAGTGTCAGTAGGCATATTATATTTTTGCATGAAATCTTGCTTTCCTTCCTTAATTTGTGAATACATTTTATTTTCCTTTCATTTCTGTTAGTTTTTTTTAGTTGCACAGTACTAGAAATAATTGTCATTCATGTCAATTAGTACTTGCAGCTAGTAACATTTTTGTCATTTTGAATAGACTGACTTGTGATTTCAGTGTGTTGCATGCTTGTGCAGCTCAGTCATGTTCAACTCTTTGTGACCTCATGGACTGTACTCACCAGGCTCCTCTGTCCATGGGATTTCCCAGGCAAGAATACAGATGTGGGTAGCCATTCCCTTCTCCAGGGCATCTTCCCGACCCTGGAATCAAACCCACATCTCTTGCATCTCCTGCTTTGCCAGGTGGATTCTTTACCACTAGCGCCACCTGGGAAGCCCACAGAAGAACACTGGGAGAATAACCCACACAAACTTAAAGAACAAGAGTCATCAAACATTTTTCTGTAAAGGGTCAGATAATAAGTATTTCAGGCTTTGTCCACCACATATGGGGTTGAACCCACATCTCCTGTGTCTTCTGCATTGGCAGGTAGATTCTTTACTACTGAGCCACATGGGAAGCTCCATTACAACTGATGAATTTGTCCAATTAACTAGTAGGAAATCAGAACTCAGAGAGAACAAGAGAAAGGATAGTGTTAGTCACTCAGTCATGTCCAAATCTCTGTGACCCCATGGACTGTAGCCCACCAGGCTCCTCTCTCCATGGAATTCTCCAGGCAAGAATACTGGAGTGGGTTGCCATTTCCTTCTCCAGGACATCTTCCCAAGCCAGGGATCAAACACAGCTCTCCCACACTGCAGGCAGACTCTTTACCTATTGAGTCACCAGGGAAACCCAGTAATAACAAAGGAGTGGATTATCTGGTCTTGTTAGGGGCATTAAGAGTATTTTAATAATAGGCTGGGTGAGCAATGTTGCCTAAAAGGGGGCAGGGTTCTGATTGTAGGAGTTAGTAAGTGGCTTAGGAACAAATGGATAAGAGACAACAGACCAGATGTTCCATAAAGTGGAGTGGAGATTTGATCTGGGGGTATGTTTGTAACTTTAGGAGATGGGTTGTAAGGGTTTGGGCCCAAACAGCCTATAGGGCTAACTCCCAAAGTGGCAAACATTATCCTGGAAGCCCAACTGCCTTTGAAGGGATGTCAACAGATGGGCTTCTAGCAGGCATTGTGTGCCTGTCACCCGCCCTAGTGTGTCCACTGAGAGATGCTATTGTTGCACATGTTCTTGGAAACATGGAAGATGAAGGCTTGAATATCTAGGGGGATTGGATATTATACAGTATTATGTATCCCAAAGGCCAGCTATTTTCTGGTTGTCCCTCCAGAAGATTGTAGAGGCAACATTGTGGATACCGATGGGGCTCAGGAAAAGAGCGTGAAACAGGAGGGAAGGGGGCAGGGGACAACTTTTGAAAGAATGACATAGCGCAAAGGCATAACATAAAGAGAAAGGATGGCTATCCCCATCGTTGAAATGGGGCGAGATCCTGGCAAATCAGTAGAAGACTGGATTAATCACAGAAAAAATGGAAGCACTGGCATTTGAGAGGAATGCGGTGATTAAAAAGCAAAGAGGAAGGGAACTCAAATACAGAAGTAGAAGCAGATAGAACCCAAGACAACCTTCAACTCACTGTTAATTTCTACTAAGACTTTCTCTCAATGGCAGATTCAAAATCAATTTTTCAGAAGTCTAGATTTTCACATCAAATAAGGAAGTTGAGTACAGGGTTCCAAAGCCCAAACTATGCCCAATCCAATCTGTGTGTCAAATATCAGATAGTCACACCACAAAGGGCAAGACACTGCTCCAGGGCTATGCTCGGAAGCATTATCCGTCATTATGGGTTTCCTGAACTTGCAGCAAATTGTGTCATTCCCAGTAGTAAACTGAACATTTTCCAGAAGAAAAGGAGTAGACACTAATAATAAGCTTTAATTTCTTGATAAAACACATTAAAACATTTTATTGAGAAGACAATTTGTTGGCAAATAATAAAAAGTGATAAAATGGATTTCAAGTGAGGCCAAAAGTTATAAATTACTAAAATCTCTTCTTGATTCTATAAGAAGTAGCAAAAAGAGAAAAATGCACAGTTTGCTCAAAGATTCCATTTTTGCATATGGATAAAGCTTACAATGCATTTCTAGATTCTAGATTTTGATATTGTAATAAATAATCAACAAGTCAGAAGTCGTGCCTTGTTTTTCACCCTGCACTGCGGTTGTGGCCCCTGCACGACCTTGGGCGTAGCATTTAGTCCAGAAAGACATGTCCTCACTTGTCAAATTTGCTAGTATTTGGGAAACGGAGACAAGAAAACAAGACTAGACTCTGCAAGATCATTTGTATCCTGTAGTTAATGAAGAAGATTAAAGGATATAGTTGTATCCCATGCCTTGTCCTTCAAATATTTGGGTCTTTTTAATCCAAAATTAATATTTTATTATGGTTTGTACAACTTGTAATTTTGAGCTTTTGAAGCCACCACATTTTAACAAATTTATGAAATATTTCTACTGGTTCTGGAGGGGCAAAGACATAAGCCTCAGCACTTTCATCAGAAGTGAAGGTTCTGGCTCCCAGAAAAAGCCATGTAAGACACTTTGGCTCATTATTAAAAAAAAAAACAAACAGAATTGGCCACACCACATGGCATGTGGCACCTTAGTTCCCTGACCAGGGATTGAACCCTTGTCCCATGCATTGGAAACACAGAATCTTAACCACTGGACCGCTGGAGAAGTTCCAAAGATGTTTTGCCTTATGAAATGTACCTATTCTATAGCCCAGATGACTAATCTTTAATCCATTACTTCTTAACTGTACCTTTGGAAATACTGTACAACTTGGAATATTTATGAGTCTGTCTTGTGTCCCAATTTGATTTCAGCTTTGTGAGAACAGAGATGATGGGATATATTATACCTCTCAAGTACCCAAACACTTGTTCATTGATAACTAAGTCAAAGATACATTAATTCAATTCAGAGGCTATATCTTCTGTGAAGAAGATCTAGGATTATTGGTCAATATTGGGACTTGGTCAATTTAAAAAGGAAATAAATTGCTCGACAGCATCAACTGGATGCTTTTTCAAGTGATTATGCTCATAGCCACGTGGAGTGGCAATTTTAAAAGTGAACATCGGTCCACTTCACAGCACAGCTTGCCACGTCTTTGCATTCTGAGTATGTCTGGGGTCAGAGAGCTAACGGAGCCCCTGGAGGTTGAATGCTGGGTGCAATGCGTGGACTCTTTGTCTTTGGTGGCACTAAAGTCTGTCTTCCAGTTTGCCCATACTTCTAACCAGCAAGAGAAGAGATGGAAGAACCTAGGTACATTGTCTTTACTATCCTATTTCACCAAATCTAAGCCATCATTGGACATAGAACATTGCATAAGTTTAAGCAAATTCATTTGACACATTATATATTGCAGACCCCACAGATGCTAAAATGTTAGGGCATGTGGAGATGCTTTAAAATTGCTGAAATATAAAGTATTTGAAAAACAATTCCAGCACATGCCTCTGCTCCCCATAGGTCATTAGTAGTCTTCCTCAAAAATTAAAATAAATACCAATATATGGCCTTCTGAGTTGCAAAATCCTTGGGATTAAGCACTCCTGTTCATTGACTTCGGCAATGGCTGGATCAGACACCATGTTAAAATTTCTCTACTGTGACAAATCTCATTTCAGTTTTAAAATGCCTGGTGATTACACAGTACTATTTGCATGGTGCCCCTTTTAGCTTTTAGGTCACTTATATTTTGTCAATCAGTCCTACAGCGTTATTTATTTATCTATCATTTAATAACCATGCAGCAGAGAATAATTTCTCTGGCCTAGCATGGTAATTTGTACTATAATTTCTCCCCTGCTGCTGTAAACGTGAATTCAGCCATAGCTATGGTTGCTAAAATTAAGATTTCTAGGTCACTTTTCAGCCTCTGTGGTTCCTGTCTTTCATCATTTCATCCCACTCCATCTTCTTCACTCAATGTATGGTTCATCAAACACATGAGCAATGAAAAATGTACTAGTTGTTTCTTTCAAAACTTGGTGCGTACTTGGCAGAACAGATAACATTTAAGTCCTGCATGGACTTGACTAATAGTGCAGTCCTGTGTACCCCGAGGTTAAATTCAGGGAAATGTGAAAGGGAATATTTTTAGAATCACCATCCATTTACTTCCTAGAAACTTCTGCATTAGGGAAAACCAAGTAGATAAAGAGAAAAGATTCAGCATTTCTACCTGGGAAAACAAAGTGCATTCCAGGAACAAATAGAGATTGTTCATGGCAGGATTTCTCAAAGTTGTTTTAGTGGTAAAATCTTACAAAAAGGAATATTTTTCCCATTTTCTACTTTTGTACAGGAATTTGAACTGTGGCAAATTAAGTAGCTTGGAAACCAGTTGGGTAAGTACGTATAGTTTTCTCAAAACGCATCCTAATTGATATTTGAGGGTCTATGAGCTGCACTGTGAGTTTGATAAAGAATCACCACCAAAATGGGAGCACAGTTTCTGAAACCTCAAAGCCTTGACTTTATTTTCTAAATGCATGAGCATTCATTTGTTATTTTAAAAGGAACTTTATGAATTCCTTTTGTCTCAAGTTCTTCAATACTTTTTGTAATAGACTCTGGCCATTTATTTCTCTTTCTTTTGGCTTTTTCTCTTTCAGGCCAAGTCTCTGATTATTTCCACCACTATGGGCTTTTAGCTGGTTGGAGTAACTATATTATGAGTCAGCATCATTACCCAAAGAGACAGGAATTTCATCTACAAAATAATTGAAAATAAAGGGCATTTCCTTCTTAAAAATCACAGTTGTAATTTTTATGAATTCTTTTGCCGTATGCATGCCTAGGAAGGAATGAATCAAGGTCTTGGGTGCTTTTGATGCCAAACACAGAGACTTGGACAGCAAAACCCTGCAGTGTTGTCTTTTATAAGTTACAGATGTTGAGTATCTTAATAGCTACCTCCTGACTCAGGCCATGCAGAATAGAGGCAATCCAAAAGAATGAACTGGAAACTCAGCTTCAACACTTTCTGAATGTGACTTTGGACAATCTATTCACATCTCCTAATATCTCTGTTTCTTCATCTGAAATATGGGAGAAATAAGATCCATCTCTTAAATATATCACAAGGAGTAAATTTTTAATGCATAAAACCTCCATGTTGCTGAACTGCATGTAGTCAGCATATAATAAATGTTGGTTTCCTTCTCCCTAGGTAAGAAGGACTGCTAATAAATTATAAAAGCTTTATGTGAATATGAGTCATTTTTATTAATATTGTGTTGCTTCAGGATTCAGATTTTTACAAAAGAGTTTTAAAAAGGGAAAAGAAATTTAGTTATTGTCTTACACTACCTGACATAATATAAGTACGTGGTAGAAGTCATCCTTCCTACCATTTTCCAAACTTTTTGGCACTTATTAGCCCAGAAATGGCATGTCACACAAAGGATTTTCCTACATCAAAGGAATGTTTCTTTCTTTGTTTTGTCTTTCTTAGCAAACATCAAAAATATCCTTTTGAAGGGTCATAAATATGGTAGAGAATAAATACTAAATCTAAAACTTCCCTCTCTTTTTCTTAAACAAAATTCAACAACATCTGAAATCAGAGGAAATAATGAAAAGATGTCCTGATCCAGCCAGGGGCATCTTAGCCCCACGTGTGCCCTTCTCAAAGTGGACACGCATCTCTTTTTTCCACTGCAGGTCATGCATACATTTCTCATGCTTATAGGAATTAGGACGAGTCTGTAGTGATTACCTTCTACAAAATCAGTGTAGGATACCCATGCTTCCTAAGTAACTTGGTTCTACCATCACTGTTACAATTACAAATCCAGGATCCACACTGAATCATTTCAAATTTATCATTTGTACATCCAGTTAGAGAAACAAGGAAATATCTAGGTAGATTGTCTTTGTAGTTATAATTCTTTTCATTTTATAAACTTTTTATCTTATCATTATAAGATACACACTTTCAAAACAAGTATTTTAATTTATTCCACTGGCTTGCTGAATGGCTTTTTATAAACAGCAATGGTATTTTGGAAGAAGATAGCAAATGTAGTCTTTCCTTTTATTGTATCTTTATTGCATCCTTCCCAATATAATCACCTTGTAACTTCAGCCACTTGCTTTGGATATAGGATTGGACTTTATTCTCATCATATAGAAGTGAAGATTTTTAAATACTGGCTTATATTTAAGAAGTTATACCACTAAATATGGTTCAGTAATTTATAGCCATGATAAACAAATAGAGATTTGTATCTGTCTAATGTATATAAATATTTATTCTAACACCATATACATTTAAGCCAAAAAAAAACTCAGTGCAAAGGTATACCTTTTATGTGTAAGTTATCTCACTCTGCAAGTAAAGGTAAATTGTAATCATGTAGGACTAAGAAATATGATATATCACTAATATAACACTAATTTGAACATATTATCACTTATTAAAACATCTATAGGATATGTCAGCTAACAACTTGAAGAATCAAGTTATCATGTTGAAACTACTCAAAGAAACCTAGGTAATCAGTGGAAATGTTTAAAGTAGATTTTCCCTTTGAAAGAGTCTTCATAAATCTTACAGATTTCACAGAATATAAAACATGAACTGGAAAACCCATGAAAATATATAAAGCCTTTGGGTATAATAATTTTATCTCTCAACTAATTGATGTATTATATTGTATCACATGCTTTCCACAAGATAAAACATGAGATTTAATAAATGTTTTCATTCTATATGAGATATGTCAGTTACTTTTTTTAGATTTATTAATAAATGTATAAGCCATGAAACATGATATTAAAGCAAGCACCCATGTATGCATTTACCACCCAAGCTAAGAAATATGACCTACACAATTATTGGTAGGTTTCAGGGGCTCTTTCCTCAACTCACTCCCTTGCCTCCTTCTTAGAGGGAACTGCAGACCTGCATTTGGGTTTATTATCATTCCACTTTCCTTTAAAATTTCACTGTATATATTTGTACCCCTTGCCAGTATATTGTCCAATTTACTTTGAATTTAATAAAACTACTGTATTTACTGTCAGCATCTTGGTACAGGCACGTAAGCATTTTTGTAGGGTATTTATCTAGGCATGGATCTGCTAGTTCACAGGGTGCTTTCATTTAATTTCTAGATCTTGAGGCAAGGATTTGAGTGCGTGAGGTTTTCTGAGTGCTTATTCCAGAAGGCACAGTGAGGGAGTAGGGAGATGAAGAAATGGGAGGAAAGAAGTCATGCCATTAAGTGATGTTTTAATGAGTGGTCACTGCTGAAGGGAACTGAAGCATCAAGAGACTATTCAACCTATCTCAGAGGGACTTCCCTGGTGGTGCAATGGTTAAGGCTTTGCCTTCCAAGGTACAGGTGTGGACTCAATCCATGGTTGGGAAGCTAAAATCCCACATGCATTGCAGCCAAAACGCAAAAATAAAAACAGAAATAATATTGCAATGAATTCAATAAATTCTTAAAAAGAAAAAAAAAAACCTATCTCAGAATTGTCCCTCCAAGGGCTGAGAATGCTGGGCTATTTATCCACCACTTCCTGTCTCTTCTTGCCCAGGGTTTCTCTGTGGGGAATGGATACCTTGGTACTTCCAGCCTGAACCAAACCCAGGTTGAGCAAGCGTCTGGCAGATACTTACAAAGCCAGCAGCACGGACGGTGCCTGTTTATCTGAGCTGCTGTTCCCCTCCAGGGCTGGCTGAGGTGAGAGGGGAGGACACTTACTATAAGACATATACACAAGTTTAACTTTGCAAGACAATGATAACACCATCTAGAGCTCTCGTATCAACATAAAGTCCAACCAGTCTAGTATTCAAGGTCCTGTTGCTCAGCTCCCTTGTATTGTCAGAGTTTTAAACTTTTGCTGATCTAGTGGATATTTTATGGCACATGATATTTTTAAAAGGAAATATTTTATTTCTTTGATTGCTAATGAGACTGAGCATCTTTATATAAACTAATTAAATGTCTGCATTCCCCCCCCACATGCCTTTTTATGGCCTTCACTCATTTCAAACAGTTACCATATGTATCTATATATAATTTTTTAAGCTATTTTTATATTTTGGATAATGAGTTTGACAGTTGATTATGTGCATGCTAAGTAGCTTCAATCGTGTCCACCTCTTTGTGACCTTACGGACCGTAGCCCTCCAGGCTCCTCTATACATGGAATTCTCTAAGCAAGAATACTAGAGCGGGTGGCCATGCCCTCCTCCAGGGGATCTTCCTGACCCAGGGATCGAACCTGCATCTCTTACATCTCTTGCATTGGCAGGCAGGTTCTTCAATGCTAGCGCCACCTGGAAAGCCTATATGTGTGTAAAAAAGTTCTCAGTTTTAACAAAATGAAGTTTATCAGTCTTTTCTTTTATGGGTATTACCTTTTTACATTTTGTTTGAGAATAAACAAAACAAAATACATTTTGTTTGAGAATATCTCAGTATAAAGATATGTTCCTATATTTATATTTTAAACTTTTAAAAACACATCCCTTTTAATAATTAAAAGTTTCATCTTTTGGTTTTCATATATAGATATTTAAACTGAACATTAATTGTATGTATGCTGTAAAGGCTTCCCTCATAGCTTCCCTCACAGGGCTTCCCTCATAGCCCAGTTGGTAAAGAATCTGTCTGTAATGCAGGAGACCCTGGTTCGATTCCTGGGTCAGGAAGATCCACTGGAGAAGGAATAGGCTACCCTCTCCAGTATTCTTGGGCGTCTCTTGTGGCTCAGCTGATAAAGAATCCACCTGCAATGTGGGAGACCTGGATTCGATCCCTGGGTTGGGAAGATCCCCTGGAGGAGGGAAAGGCCCAATTCTGGAGAATACAGAATTCTCCAGTATTCTGGCCTGGAGAATTCCATGGGGTCACAAAGAGTCAGACAACTGAACGACTTTCACTTTCACATACTGTAAAGAAGGATCACATTTTTTTGTTGGTTTTCATATGAATAATCAATTTCCCCAGCACTTTTTATGGAATGATCTGTCTTTTCCCATTCATCTGCAATGCCACTTCTGTACAATGCCAAGTTTTGTTATACATGTGGTTTTATCACTTCAAGACAAATAGAAGGGGAAAAGTGGGAGCGGTGACGTTTCCTTTTCTTGGGTTCTAAAATCACTGCAGATGGTGACTGCAGCCATGAAGTTAAAAGACACTTGCCCCTTGGAAGGAAAGCTATGACAAACCCAGGCAGAGTATTGTAAAGCAGAGAGATAATTTTGCCGACAAAGGTCCCCCTACTCAAAGTTATGGTTTTTCCAGAAGTCATGTATGGATGTGAGAGTCAGGTGCAGATGTAAAGAAGGCTGAGCACCAAAGAACTGATGCTTTCAAACTGTGGTGTTGGAGAAGATTCTTAAAAGTCCTTTGACAGCAAGGAGATCAAATCAGTCAATTCTCAAGGAAATCAACCCTGAATATTCATTGGAAGAACTGATGCTGAAGCTGAAGCTCTAACACTTTGGCCACTTAATGTGAAGAGCTGATTCATTGGAAAAGACCCTGATGCTAGGAAAGATTGAAGGCAAAAGGAGAAGAGGGTGGCAGAGGATGAGGTGTTTGGATGGCCTTACTGACTTAATGGACATGAGTTTGAGCAAACTCCAGGAGATAGTGCAGGACAGGGAAGCCTGGTGTGCTGCAGTTCATGGGGTCAAAAAGAGTCGGACACAACTTAGCCTATGAACAGCAATTATATCCAGTTTTGGCATCTGTTAAGACAAATTCCCTTATATTTTTTTCTTAAAGAATGTTTTTGCTACTTTTGGTCCTTTTCACTCCTTTTCATAAACTTTAAAATCTGCTTTTTAAGCCTAAAAAATCCTTGTTGGGATTTTGACTGCAATTGGACAGGGAGGCCTGGTGTGTTGCGATTCATGGGGTCGCAAAGAGTCGGACACGACTGAGCGACTGAACTGAACTGAACTGAATGTTAAATCTAGATATCAGTTGAGGGCAATTAACATGTTTTAACAGTACTGAGTCCCTCTATGTTAGAACAAAGATTATTTCTCCGTTTATTTATGTCTTATTGATTGCCTTTTGGTAAAGATTATATAATGTTTTGCTATGTTTTCTTTTTTTCCTAGATACCCATGTAAGTTTAAGAAGCCTCTTTTCTATCCTGGCTTGCTGTAAGTATTTTTTTTTTAAATCATGATGAATGTTAAACTTTACCTAAAGTTCTTTCTGCATCTAAAGTGATAACCATATGGGCTTTCTCTTTTATTTACTTATATGGTAAATTACATTAATATATATTCCACTGTGAAACAACTCTTATGCTGTTTTGATAAATATGAGTTGCTCATGATGTTCAAATTTTCTGGACAATAAGTTTATAGCAGTGAATACAACAGAGTCTTTGCTCTCATGGAGTTATATTCCAGTGTGTGTTGGGAAGAGATTATAAACAAATGAACATCTGGATGTGTTATGCAATATCAGACAAAGGTATTCGGAGAAAGACATACATATTAACCACTCTGCTTGCCACAAAACCAAAAAGATATCTGCTAATCACCTGAGATTATGAAAATAAATCTTGCATATTTGTCCCGACATGACATGTGCTAGAAATAGTTGCATATGACACACCTGATCTCTGGGACCATCACAAGTGTGGACAAGCGTAAAGAACACAGAGAAACATTGCAAAAACACAGCAATAGTGGACCTAAGGGTAGGGAAGGTTGCACATTCTGTACCATAAAATGGCAGCCAAACTGAATTAGAATTCCTCATGTTACTTTTTGGCTTCATGGTTCTTAAAGGTGTTCTTTTGACATTTTTCTTTACAGTTTACAGTATGGGTATAATCAGTATTAAAGGAAATTTGTTGCATTAATTTCATGATATCACTATCTAAAGAAGCCTAGAGGGAAGTTAGGCAGTTTCCTTTAGAGTACCCAGTAATATGACACCAGTATCCATCAATATTTATAAACAAGTTTATCCACCCAACATTAGCTATGAAGTTAGTATCCCCGGGGCTCTTCTGGCTGTGGTAGATAAACCGAGCATATGTTTCTTTGCTGTGTTCCAGGATTCTGAGACGGCATACAGAGTACAAGAAAGGGCCGCAGGTCACGGCAGAATATAGCTGGGCAGTCCTACTGGGAAAAAAATAATGTGATCAGATGACTGTATAGAACTTGCATGGCAGAAATCTGTGTGAATTTCCAGAGTGCAGCATGCAGTTGTGAAGGTGAGAGGAAGTAAGGAATGGCCAAAACGTGTGTAGCTGCGACATCTATGTGGACTCACACTGAATTCTACTAGCTATTCCCTGTCTCATCAAAATGAAGTGAATCCGCAAACGGTCTTCATGGTGAGGCACTGCTGGGACAATGCCACAGTTCTCCAGGGAGGCTTTGTGTAAGGAGATGCAGGTGAAGGTCAGTTTTGTCTAGAGGTGTGTTGGAACTTCTGCAAATAGGAGAGGCTGCTCTGCAAATAGAGAAGCGACAACAATACAGCATCAGTGCCCATGAGCCCCAGCTTCCAGGGTCTCTCAGAAAGATGCTGTGATTGGGATAACTATGGATTGTCCAACCTGTGGATTGTTCCAGTAGCTGGGAATTCAGAGACACACATTAGACAGAGATAATGAGTCCCCCGAGGAATGGAGAAAGAAGAGTGCCAGCCTGGAGAGAAGGAGAGTCAGTACAGGGCTGGGACAGAGAAGAGAGCAGGAAGGGACTGTGATGGGGCAGAGAAATAGGAGTAGAGGTGATCGACAGAGCCGGTCCGGAGACCCTGATAGCATTTCATCAAACACTGCAGGATTCCATAGTGTGTGCTTGCTCAGTCAAATCTGACTCTTTGTGACCCCATGGACTGTGGCCCACCAGGCTCCTCTGTCCGTGGAATTCTTCAGGCAAGAATACTGGAGTGGGTTGCCATTTCCTCCTCCAGGGGATCTTCCCAACCCAGGGATTGAATCCCTATATCTTGCATCTCCTGTGTTGGCAGGTGGATTCTTTACCACTGAGCTACCTGTACTACTACGTACATCATTTTAAAGTTAGACCAACCTGGGTTTAAATTCTGTTTTTGCCTCTACAAGTGGGGTGACTTCAGGTGCATTGTTTAACCTTCAATAGCCTCAGTTTCCTGATCTGTCTAACCCTACATCACTGGGTAATTCGAGGAGGATAAGTTGAAGTCATTCAGGTCAAGTGCTTACTCGCTTATCATGATGTTCAGCTTCTAGACAAAACTAAGCATAATAATTTTAAAAATCCTTCAATAAATGTTAGCTCATGTTCATCTCAGATGCTGGAGACAGGAAGAGAAGTGTTCTATACAGGTACACAGCAAAATGGATAGATGCTCAGGAAAGGGATGGAGAGATGCTTGGGAACGTGTTCCTGCATCTGGAATCCAGGGATAAGCCACATGCAGCATTGAGCCAAACAGAATAGTCATGGGTATTCTTTCTCTCACCCTGGCCCTTGGTTTCATAGAAGGTGACACACGTTTAGATTTGGAAAAACTGTCAAAGGCCACCTAGATCAAACTCTAGCTCAGTGTTGGCCCCACGTGCAAGGGCTGTTTCTCTCTTTGGCTTGCGTATCTCTAGGGAAAGGGAGTTTATAAAATCATTATACAGCCATTTCCCATTGATGCCCATCTTCAGTTGTCAGAAAGTTCTTATTTGGATGAGCTGAATCCACCTTCCTGTTACTTAGTTCAGTCACCCTGGAGCAAAGCAAAATAAATATCTTCCCACTTCTACTCATGGGCTCAAGTGTATGAGGCTCAGTCCCCAAGCATCAGAAATGGTGAGAAAGTAGCTTACATAAAAACAGAACCTTGAGGGATACTCTGATTACTCGAACTGTTTAAATTGATTTATAGAGGACATTTAATGAGAATAGGAATTGAAATTACACTTGACTCAATTCAGAGCAGTGAGTTTTTATTAAGCAGCCGGAAGGAGTACAAGATACTATAAAGAATAAAGAAAAGATGTAAACCCTGCCCTTAAGGAGCTTAAAATCTGATTAATTTAGCCATGCTAATAACAGCATAAGAAAATCTGGCTTGGCAAAGCACACAGTTCAGATACAAACACACACACACACACACACACACACACACACACACAAAAGACTCTCTGAAAGTCTACATTTATTAAAGCTAAAAGGTAAATTTATAATTAATATGATTTATCATTTCATTATAAAAGCAATTTATGGCCATTGTAGAAAACATGAGAAAATAGTAAAAAAGGAGAAAATGACAAAAACCAGATATGACCAAGGTTAATTTTGTAGATACAAGTCAAGGGAATCTTTTCTATAGGCCTATATAGATTTTTATGTGGAATTATATTGTATATGCTATCTCATAAACTGTCTTTTCACTAACTTATTATGAGTATTTTTGATAATAAATAGTCATTAGCAGTACATTTTATGTCTAATTGGTATTTCATTAAGATTATATTATTTTTTATTTAAAAAATTTCTTATAGTTAGACACTTGGCCATTTCCAAATTTTGCTGGTTTAAATAATATTCTTGTAGCTAAATCTTTGTGTGCCATTAATTACTTCCTTAAAATACATTTCTGGATGTGGAATTGTTGGGTAAAATCATATGCACATTTTTAAGCTTTTTGATAAATAGTTCCACACTGAATTCCAGAAAGATTGTACTATAACAGAGTAAAGAGATACTTTTTTATCATTTACTAGTG
Source organism: Giraffa tippelskirchi (assembly GCF_054371585.1). NCBI lineage: Eukaryota > Metazoa > Chordata > Mammalia > Artiodactyla > Giraffidae > Giraffa > Giraffa tippelskirchi. The sequence continues at coordinate 155,321,755 of NC_137283.1, read as the reverse complement.
ACATGAGTATTGCTATTTTTTAAATGTCTGCTAATTTAGCAGGTGACAAACACATGTCATTATCTTAACTGGGTTTCAAAGGTCTTTGAAAATTATTACTTGCTGGTCATTTTCCTTCCTTGTGAAATGCTTGTCTTTATATATATTTTTCATTCAATGAATAGTTTCTGAACATCTACTATGTTTCATAAACTGTTCTAGGTGGATCTATATTAGTTAACAAAATAAGAAAAAATCCTTGCCCTTATGGAGCATACATTCAAGCATGAGCCTATATTCCAAGGGGTTTAATGTAGAAATGATACTAACAATTTTCCCATACTGTTATACTGTCTTCCAGCCTCAGTTTGTATTTAGAAGCGAATGTGTGTGTGTAGGAGAGATGAGCAGTGGGATCAGAGGTGGACTAGACCTCTAGAGTAAAACCCCTTCACCTTATACATGAGGAACTGGAGGAGGCCCACAAGAGGGAAAAATAAAATTCAGGCTCAGAATAATCTAGTGACCTAGAGAGATCGCAGATCCCAAGAGAGCAGCCAGTTCAGCAAACTGAAAACAAAATCCTCTTTAATTCACTCTTTTTATTTCATTTTTCGCTTCTGCATTATACAAATTTACTAAGATTTACTGGACAAACTTTTCTAGGGTCTTTCTATGGGTCAAACAGTGTGCTAAGCACTTTAGATGCACAGTAATCCGAGGTCTTAATAACTAGGACTTGACAGAGTTTTCACACAAATCCAGGTCCATCAAACCCCAAAGGTTATACTTTGCCCACTTCTAGAGTGCTCTCAGGGCATCTGTGGGCATGAGCTGTGTGTAGGGCGAGGAGAGGTGTAAAGACAAGGAGAAGCAAGGTGGCCACCGTCTGGTGGCTGCTCTGGTGGCAGGGGCAGCCCTAGAGAAGGAGGAGGTGGACAGTCAGCCCCAGGGATGCTGGGGCTGCAGCACGTGGCCGACGTGTGAAAGGAGGGTGAGGCTTCAGTGACGTCAGCTTGCCCAAGTCATTTTGTCCCGCCTCTGTTCACCTTGCAGCTGCCCAGTGCCTCCAACCCTTTCTCTGTCCTCTACCCAAATGGTCTTTCTGATTCCTCTGTCATATTAACTTATAAATGACAGACAATAATACAAAGAGTTATTCAATCAACCAGCGTGTGACATTTTCATTCTTAAATGAGTCAGGACCTTGGGTGAAAGGGATTAAGCAGAATTGCAATTCCAGGTATCCACGTGCCTTCGTGATGAGAGAATTGTTCTTTGTCTCTTCTCTTCCTCCCTCCCTTCCTTCCTCTTGCTCCTTCCCTCCCTCCTTCGTCTCCTCCTTCTTTCTCTTCCTGATTCCATCCTCCTCTGTCCCTCTGTCCAGCTCCCTCCTCCCTCCTCCCTCCTCACCCCTCCCTTGGAGGGGAGCCTGTAACTGAGACCCAGTTATCCCATTTTAAGGGCTAATCCTTTCACCAGAATTTTGATACTGCCTCCAAAAATGCATGTCTAAAACTCTAACGAAGATAATATCAGGAGCATGGGACAGCCCTGGGCCATTACAGACTCACCTTTTCCCTTCTCAAGATGTGGTGGATCCCCACTCCCGGTGTTTCCCTCTCATGTCTCTACGCACACCAGGACCAGAGAACAGAAGCCTCTCTTAGCCTCCCATCCCTTTCACCTGCCCAGGTGCCACCTCCAGTGGTACATCCCAGAGCAGGTGGCAGATTGTCAGGGACGTACAGGAAGAGCCACCCATCATGGCTGCAGGTCACCTGGAGTCTGCAGTCAGAATGGTCCCACTGGGAGACTAAAGAATCATAAAGACCTCAGCTCGGAGTCTTGGAACTGCAGCTAACATTGGCTTCATTAGTAGTTAAATTCCTGTTTTGTAGTTCTGCAGATGTGCTTAGTTGTATCCAACTCTTTGTGACCCCATAGACTGTAGCCCGCCAGGCTTCTCTGTACATGGGATTATCAAGGCAAGAATACTAGAGGGGGTTGCCATTTTCTCCTCCAGGGGATCTTCCCAACCCAAGGATCGAACCCTTGTCTCCTGTGTCTTCTGCATTGCAGGCAGACTCCTTACCCTCTGAGTCACCAGGGAAGCCCTGTTGGGTAATAGCAAATTGCAGATTGGCAGAGAGCATGCAGGATTTTTTGTCTGTTTGACCATAGTCTTATAAAAGGCTAGTATTTCTTTTGACCTAATTATTGGCTTCCTTTTATTTGTAGTGCATAAAGGACTTTGGGGGGCTTCTTCAGTGGCTCAAGACAGTAAAGAATCTGCTTGCATTGCTGGAGACATGGGTTCAATCCCTGGGTCAGGAAGATCCCCTGGAGACGGGAATGGCTACCCACTCCAGTATTCTTTCCTGGAGAATTCCATGGACAGAAAGCCTGGTGGGCTAAGGTCCATGGGGTCACAAAGAGTCAGACACTACTGAGCAAGTAACACTTTCACTTTCAAAGAACTTTTGAAACCTATGAAAACCCAATGCTGATAATATTTGAGTGTCTTTCATCACTGGGAAGAAGCATCGATTAAGTGCTTAACTACCCACAGTGCTTTCTCAGGTCTTATGTGTGAGGTGAGTCATACTGATATAAGCCAGGCACTCGGAGATTTTGAAATGAACTAACTCCAAGGACATTCAAGCAGCGGAATAAGTATGTACAGAAACGAAGGCAAACGAGCTCAGGCACAAATGTAACTCGCATGCAATGAGGCAGTAAGAAGCTAAACGATGTAAAAGTGCTGAAGAGCACATTTTGTCAAGGAAGGCAGCAGATTTGGGTTTGAGGCAGCTTTTGCTTATTGACTTCAGCCATCTTGTTTCTTAGAAGGAAAGTTTCATATTATTTTTAAGTCATCAGCAAGATTTTTTATACATTTACATACATATATATACATATATATGTATATGTATATATTATATACATGTATATAATATAGAGATACATATATATGTATATAACATAGATATATCTATATATCTATGATATCTGTAATACAGATTTATCTATATATGTATCTCTGTATGTATATCTATAGTATATATGTCAGAGAAGGTGACTGGGCTGTCTGAGGCCATGTTGCTTAGTGGAGCTCATGGGACAGAGAGGACCAAGAAAGATGAGGCCAGAGATAGGCTATCATGTGAGTTGATATAAAGGCAGTGGTAGAATCCTAGAACAGACTGAGTCTGGCCTCTGCAAACCAGGTAGTTAATGACAATATGTCCTTCAGATATAAACTCAAAGAGGAAAATAAGAGATACGATGGAGAAGTTGCCATGAACATAGGCCAGCGACAGACACGTCTGTAAGAACAAGCCACACCAGGAAAAGATATTTTCTAGCACAATATTCAAGAATTTGTACCCCAATGTATAAAGAATTCCTTTTAAAACATTATGGAAAAAAAAAATCCCAGTAGAAAAATAGGCCAATGATATGAGTGGGCATTTCACAGGAGAAGACATCTACTACTATAGACAATTAAGAGGTCTTAAAAATACCATATTGGCAGAGATGTAGAACAGCTGGAGCACTCATACACAGCTGGTGTGAGTGTACATCACTGTGGCCATTTTGGAAAGCAACTCGGTATGATCCTTTTTAAATTTATGTCGATGGATACTTCTTGATCCAGTAATTTCATCCCTAAGTATGTGATGTAGAATAACACTTGCACACATGACTTAGATGTTTATAAGAATGTTCTAGAATCATTGTTCTTCACAGCAACAGCAGGGAGAAGAAACAATGGCAAGAATATGAAATTGTGGAATGTGCATTCAGTGGAATTTTAAACAGGAGTGATAGCTCTAGGCAACAACTTGGGAGATTCTTAGAAATATAATATTGAGTGAAATAAACCAAGTTCCTCAAGTTTCCATACTGTTTAGTACTATTTTTAAAAAAGCCCAAATGCAACAATGGATATGTATGTCATAGAGCAATGTTTTTAAAATTCACTAGACTACCCTGAAGCATTTGATTTAGTGAATGGAACACTATGGACTTCAGAGACATAGGGACTGAACTTAAAACCTAACACAGGAGTGCAGTACCTTTGTCCTGTGAGCAGGTCTTTTCATTTTTCTGAGCGTCAGTTTGGTCATAACTAAACAGTTTGAATGATATTTATTAGCCCCATTTAGTAGTTGAAGCCCATTAATGTTATGGCTGTTCATTTTGGAATCTTTACCATAAGACAAACAATGACCAATTTGACCATGTCATCCAAGGAGTGGATGAGGAAGACCGGAAATAAAGAACTTGCTTCTGGACATGCTGATTATGTGCATTTACCAATCCTTTGGTGGAGTCATGCCAAAGACCAAATTGAGTCATACCTTAGCATATACAACACAGTGATAGATGTGAGTGGAAAACACTAAAATATTTTTCTTGTATCATTATCTTAGATCCCAATCTTTTGTTTACAAGGACCAGAGTTAAACAAAAAAAAAAGCCTTGACTCAGTACTGAAGTAGAAACGCTGAAATCTAAGTGAACCAAAAGACCACTTGGTCACAAATTTGGAACTAAAGCCTAGGGATCCTTGCTGAGTCTGTCTGTCCTGCAGTTTCTCAGCCTGTGCCCAAATGGGAGTATTTCTGATTTATGCATTGCCAAGAAATTCATAATTATGCAAGCAAAAAAGAAAGTTCAATATAATATAATTTATATTGATTATTTGGGCTATGCTATAAGACCTTGATGTTAATATACAGAAGAGAAATTCTCAGTATCCTCCAAACAGTGTTTGTTGTTGTTCTAATAAATGATCCTTAATGTTTTAAAATCCCCTGATTGTTCTCATAGATCTTAGAGTATTTGAAACCCATTTTTATTAGGTATCATGATTCAAGCTCCTGGTAGACAGTTTTGTGAGCCTAATGGCCGCTCTATAAATATTACTGGCTGAGTCAAAACTAAGTGGAACAAGTGAATAGATTTGTGGTTTTCTCCATAGAGACTTAGAAACCCCCAGGTTTTATTTTGGTCTAATTATAGATTTTTACTTTTGCAAGGTACATAATCAAAGCCTGGCCACAACACAAATCTAATGGAGGCATGTTTCAAAGGTCACAGAAATGGGCAGGTCATTTCAAGTGCCATGGGACTGAGGAGTGTAAATCCATGCATCTTTGCAGTCAAGAGGGGTGTTTTCTACCCACTGAGGGCCTGAGGCAATGAGGCATCACAGACATAATAAACGTCTGATGCAGAGAGGATTTGAAAACCAGCTAATCTTGTGTGTTAGTCACTCGGTCGTGTCCAACTCTTTGCAACCCCATGGACTGTAGCTCACCAGGCTCCTCTGTCCATGTAATTCTCCAGGCAATAATACAGGAGTGGGTTGTCATTTCCTTCTAAATACGTTGATAACAGAAGTCTCAGGTAAAGAAATCAAAGAAAGAAAGTAAACGGTGACCACTTTGCAGTGACAAAAGATGACAACTGTTAGGATCATTCTGGGAAGGAAAGCAGTCCTGGGATGCTAAAAAGCTGGTCTTCCTGAATGGCACCATGGTTGGCTGCCTGCCAGAAAAAGAGGGGTAGGGGCCCATTGTGTGAGACTAAGCGAGCTGGGAAAATAAGGCATGAAGACCTCATTGATTATGGATTCTGGTTTTGGCCTAAGTGTGAACACTAATTTTATCTAATTGACTTTAAGAAAGTAGCTTCAATTCTCTGTGATAGTTTCCTTACCTGGGCTCAGACGGTAAAGGATCTTCCTGCAATGCAGGAGACCCAGATTCGATCCCTAGGTCAGGAAGATCCCCTGAAAAGGGAATGGCAACCCACTCCCGTGTTCTTTCTTGGAAAATTCCATGGGCAGGGGGACCTGGTGGGCTATAGACCAGGGGGTCACAAAGAGTTGGACATGACTGAGCGACTGAAAGGCACACATATCACAATGAGGTACCACTTCACATCTGTTAGGATGTCTATTATCAAAACGACAAGAGACAAAAATTGCTAGCAAGGATATGGAGAAAAGGAAACCCTTGTGCACTATTGGTAGGAATGTAACTTGTAAGCTGGTATAACTACTATGGGAAACAGTATGGAGTCTCCTTAAGAAATTAAAGACAGAACGACGATACAACCCAGCAATCTCACTTCTGGGTTTATGTCCACAGGAAATTAAAACACAATTATCCTTTTGAAAAGGTTTCTGTGCTCCCACATTCAATGCAGCTTTATTCACAAAAGGCAAGCTATGGAAACAACCTAAGTGTCCATCCACAGAGAAATGGCTAAAGAAAATATAATACGTATGTACATATTATTCAGCCTTGTGTAAAAAAGAACTTCTGTCATTTGTGACAATATTGAAGAAACTGGAGGGTATTTTGCTAGGTGAAATAAACCAGGCAGAGAGAGAGAAATACTACACAGTGTCATTGATATGTGGAATCTAAAAAAAACAAAAGAAAAGAAATCTGTAAATATCTGAGATGACGCATATACTAGTTAGGATCTACCCAAAGTACACAGATTTGGGTTCGATCCCAGGCTTGGGAAGATCCCCTGGAGGAGGGTATGGCAACCCATTCCAGTATTCTTGCCTGGAGAATTCCATGGACAGAGGAGCCTGGGGGGCTACAGTCTATGGATCACAAAGAGTCGGACACGACTGAGCAACTAACACACATGTTTTAAATATCTTATAATTTTATTTGTCTATACCTTAGTAAAGGTGAAAAATCATTAGTTAATTTAAAAAAGGATCATGTGTTCAAAACTTGGCCCATTAAATGCTAAAAAAGGGAGACTGTTATTATGGTTAAGGAAACAAAGGGTTCAGCTTAAGCAGATTCACTTTCCACTTTCTTTATGCACTTACCTTCCTAAAAAGTAGAAGTAATTAACTTCTTTTAGGTGGGTTGTGGGGTTGTTTAAAGCCTTGTATTTCACAGAATTAATATTGTTTTATTTGTCTGAATAATTTTCTTGTTTTCAGGTCTTTTATTCCCCTTTTTGTAAGTTTGGCTATGTCCTACTTTACTTTTTTCTTAACATGATTGAAATCAGCTACCAGGAATCACTGGGTGGCTGTCACTCAGATTCTAGAGTCATGATCAATTGCTCGTCACTTGCTGATGTGAAACTCTGGTCAAGAATGTCATCCTCCAGGTGCTCAACCTTCTGACAGACACCTTTGGAAACAGGCCAACACATTGTTGTTTTAGACAGTCGTGTATCCAGCATAGATTCTCAAAGGTACAAAGCTAAAATTTAGCTTATGCCAACCATGATAGTTACAATGACAATAATTTTTATTCTAACAATTAGTTCTGCTATCCTTTAGGCAGAATAACGTTCTTTTGGACAATCCTTTGGGCAATCTTTTGGATGGTAAGTGAGTAAACAAAATTGTCAAGATAATTAAAATATATCTCCTCAAAGCTCTAAGAACAATAAGACACTAAGGGAGAACTTTGTGTCCTCAATAGAGATAAAGAGAGTACAGCTTCATCTTTTCTAACACACACCCTTCAAATCATCTCCTATTTTCCGTAATTCATAGACTTGCTCTTTAGCATCAGATTTGTGGCCATGCACAAAGGTCGGGGCTGGAAGAGCACAAAATATATAAATCTGAGGGCGGAAATTCTTTTCCCTATTACTTATTTATCATACAGGTTGATGTCAGTTGGATAGCCTGAATGTTGTTTTGCCTTTCTTCCTCCCGAGCAAACAATTATCCTGTGTCCTGCCTTGTTAACCTTTTCTGTTTATTTCTGTTCCCCTGCAATTTCTTATTATAGTTGCCAGTTAATCACAAATATATTAAAAGATTTCTCTTTAATCTAGCAGCCTTCATTGCTTTGCGATATCCGTGTGAACAGTTGCACCACTGCTAAAGAGTGTCCAATTACAGTCGCTGCAGGGAAAACCAAGAGATCAGCGGTTGACTTTGCTTTTTTGTCTAAGGTATCACATGTGAAAGCAAATTAGGTATCTAAAAATAAAAAACTAAAATTAAGACTAATAAAATGGAGGTTTGACTTTTCTCATCACAGACTCATTTATACTTAATGACACAGACCGACCGGATAGGTAATTGTTATGATCTCTCTGGAAATGGATTTTGAAAATGGCTGATCTATCCCTCCTTTCAGGACAGGAAAAAGGGCAGCAAAACAATAGAGAAATAAGGATCTATTCATGCAGTTACATGTTCATTTGTTTTAATATTGGCTTGCATACAATTCTGGCCAGAGAGAGGTGCACTTACATGTGTCAGCTTATAAATTCCATTGTACATTATTTTGCTCACAGATCTCTATCCACCAGATCAAACACGTGAAAGATCAGAAAAACAACATTGGAATTTGCTTTCCAAAAACTCAAAGGATTTTGTTTTAATCAGAAAAAGATGATTTTAGCAATACAATTTACAGAAACTTTCTCTCTCCTGGGAGGTTTCTGTTTAGAGACACTCCTCCAAGTTTCAGACGATTTGTTTAATATCTCCTACCAAAGCAATCCTTCCTACCTCTTCCCTCCTTTAACCACACCTATTCCTTTCTTATTCTCACACTCTCCTCCAGCTCAGAGCCACTACCAACTGGACAGGAACCGAGTTCCGAAGGGATTATAGCGCCACCTGAAGGCTGGCTCAGGAAATTATCCCCTCCATTGTATTCCCCACCATCTGCCGCTTTCCACCTCCAAGGATTCTTTTGTCACATATTCCAATATCCTTTCTAAGTTCTTTCTTATTCAGAATTGTTGCTCTCCCCACCTCCAACTCAGAACCAGGGGGAAAACCTAACAATCCTAAGAACTAAACAATTGTGCTCATGGAGTATTTCTTTTTCTTGTAGAGGCTCTTAAGTTATTTAAATCATACCCCCCCCCTCTTTTTTTGGTAACTGTAGACTTTCTGCTTATTAAGTGCTAGATTTTCTTGGACTTTTAATTTAACCCATTTAAATGGACAAATGAATTAAATATGGAAATTAACATAATTCATGTTCTCCTCCCCCCAAAGTTTACATATGGGTTGATATTCCATTTGAATTTATGGCAAACTTTGGGGGGAAATCAAATATAAATAAAATGATCTATCAAGTGAATCTAAATTATACTATGAAACACACACAGAAATGCTGACTGTAGTGACTACTGTCTTCAGTCCTATGAATAAGTAGCTAAGAGACTCCTTCACATGAGTGACTTAGCTCTGCTTCTTTGTCCTTTTTCATTCCCCAGATCCAGCACCACAGGATTCAAATCTCAGTTGACAAGTGTTTGTAAATGAATCACAAATGGAGCACATATGTGGAATCTGCCCAGCAAACAAACAGGAGCCCTAATTCCAGGCAGCGATCACGTGGAGCAAGAGGAACACCCGCCAGTAGCAAACACCAAGGACTCATATGAGTCACAAGCTATCGTCGCTTCCTCTCCATTCACATCCCAACGCTGGGCTTGGCCAGAGCAGCATTTGGATGCTGCCTGAAAAACTCCTATGAAAAAATCACATAAGGCCTTACTCACTCTTCCACTTGATATCATTTTCTTTAAAACTTATTTATATTACACTTATCTATAGCACACGTATCTCAAGTGTTATAATTCCCTCAAGCTTTCATTTGAGTAAAGGTATAATATTTCAAGTAATAGCATTTCTCTAAGCTAAAAATGTGAGAGAATTTAAAATTATTTTTTTTTAACTATTTTTAAAAAGAGACAAATGTCTCAAGTTTTTTGGCTTCAGTAGCAGGTTGTTTGAAACTGGATCATCCCTGAAGTTTACTCTCTGTTGTCTGCACTTCTTTGGGTTTGGGGCCAAAGCCACTATATGGGGGAGGGGAGAGTCAGAAACACCTTGGCTTAGAGGGAATTTTTTGTTACCACTGATGTAGAGATGTGAGAGTTGGACCATAACGAAGGCTGAGTGCCAAACAATTGATGCTTTTGAACTGTGGTGCTGGAGAAAACTCTTGAGAGTCCCTTGGACTGCAGAGAGATCAAACCAGTCAATCCTAAAGGAAATAAACCCTGAATATTCATTGGAAGGACTGATGCTGAAGCTGAAGCTCCAATATTTTGGCCATCTGATGTAAAGAGCCGACTCATTGGAAAAGACCCTGATGCTGGGAAAGATTGAGGGCAGGAGGAGAAGGGGACGACAGAGGATGAGATGGTTGGATGGCATCACTGACTCAATGGACATGAGTCTGAGCAAACTCTGGGGAATAGTGAAGGACAGGGAAGCCTGGCATGCTGCAGTCCATGGGTCACGATAGTCAGACGTGACTTAGAGAGTGAACAACGACAACTGCAGTAGGTCAGAGTTATCCCTCAGCAGAAAATATTCTGGAGGTGGCCTGTAAGAATTTTCTATGAGAGCAGAAAGAAAAATAAGTTCTCATCTCAAGACATGTTCCCACGATTCCACCAACAACAAAGGATCTTGAATTGGAGGAAGTGAAGGAATCTGAGTGAGGAAGAGTGAAAAGTCTTGTCTCAGACAAGACAAAGGCCAGCCCTTGGGACAAGCATTTTACGGTGATTACTGCATGCTCTATTTGCAAAAGCCACTGGTAGTTTGATAAATATTCATTTGTTTTCTCAGGACTTTATCCTTCTTGTAACATGAGAAATCAGTTCATCCAGTTTTGATATTTAGATTCCTCCTTTCAATTCTTTTCTCCTCTAAAATCTATTTTGTGTGAAGAACACAACTGAAACTGTGCTTAGCTCTTCATGTGTGACCTGGTTGTTCCTGCTGACTCTTTATAAAATCTAGCCTCTTCTAAAGATGGTTCAATATCGCCATATCTCTTTTAATAGGGTTAAACTTTTCAAGAGCAATGCTTTTTCCTTCCAATTAGTCTAAGTTGTAGAGCAACCTCTTTTTTTTTTTCATTTTTCTGATTTAATTGGTTTTAACTGAATAAAAATTTCTGCTGTATATGAACAAGAGATTGATGCAATTTCCAGTAACTGCTATTCACACTAACATTGCTCCAGAAGATGCACAGGTATCAGGACATGGAGCCACAATCTTTTTATGGCTTCGCTAGGAGATGCTGAGCACCACCTAGGTGGTCTACAACCTTGCATATCCCTGAAGTCCATTGTAGAGCTTCCTTGTGGTACCCTTACCTGCCTGCACTGCTACAAACCCCATCAAACATCCCAACAGTTTGAAACAAACCTCCATATTCATATGAATCCTTCGTGAAGCCTCTATCTAAGGATTTTTCCCATTTTCTTTAGTATTTAACTTTCCTATAATTTCAAACTTGTAAAAAAGTTGTAAGAATAATACCTGGAACCGCTGTATTACCTTGACCCAAACTTTACAGCCCTGTATGATCTGCTCCAGTCCCCTCTCCCTTTCTCCCTCCCCTTTTTCTCTCCCCCCTTCTCCCCTGCTCCTTCCTTCTCTCCATTTGAAATTGAAAAGAGCAGGATTTTTTCACTCACCCCACCCAATCTTTTCATATTGATTTCCTGAGGAAAAGGACATTCTCTTATATAACAACAGTATGTTACAGCACAGAGAATTATGTTCAATATCCTGTGATAAACCATAATGGAAAAGAATTTTTTAAAAAAGAATGTGTACGTAAGTATATCTGAATCAATTTGCTGTATAGCAGTAATTAAGACAACATTGTAAATCAACTATACTTCAATAAAAAATTATGACAAAAGTATAATTATCAAAATCAGGAAATTTAATACTGATACGATGCATTTTTATAAGCTACAATGCATATGCCAATCATTCTAGCATTATCCTTTGTGGTTTTATACACACATACACACATATGCATGTGTATGTATATAAACATACATACACCCTTATTTACACATTACACATTATATGAGCACCCTTCTCAGTCCAGGATCTTATTGAGAAACATGTATTGTATTTAGTTGTGCATCTAAAGCCTCCTCAATATGAACAGACAGTTACTCAGCCTCTGTCTTGACTTCAATGTTTTGAAGACTATCATCCAAATATTATATAGAAGGTATCTCAATTTGTTTGATATTTCCTCATTAGTAGATTATAATTATGTGTAAAAGTGGTAATTGACAGATTTCCATCCTGTAAAGTTACTATTTTCTTTCGATAAATAATAAATAATTTGTGGGGAGACACTTTCAGGCTATATAAATATTCCCTTCTTCGTAAATATTCACTTAATAATTTTAGCATGAATTGATGATTCTTGAAATGTATCACTCTTTCGACATTTATAAATTGGCATTCTGCTGTAAGGAAGAGGCTTCCTTTGCCCTACTTGTTAGCTTCTTTATTTGCTCATTTATTATTTGTGTCAGAATGGATTTTTTTATCACGTAGATTATAACCCATTACTATCATTATTTAGATTTTGAATTTGTTCCAGCTTGGCGATTCTTTGAGCCCCTTCTTAACTCTGTGGCACAAAAGAAGTTCCAGAAACGTCACATACTTTTCCATCCTTGGACATCACATTTCACTCAAGGAGCCCTGGTCATTTTTACAAGAGGATAATATTTGGAAACCAATATCTTAGCATTAGGTATGCTCATTGCCATGGGCAACTCTTTGCTTCCAGGTCCTCTCAGTAGAATGATTTAGGAAATGCATGCAATTTAGGAAATTCATACACATACAGGCACACGCACATGCATTTACCTATAGTCAGCTCTTTAAAATCTTGTGTTCATACTGATACTTCCAGTCCCAACTCAACAACACTGAACACATTCTATACTTCCATATTTAAAAGTCCGTACTCCTACGATGGGAAATCTGTCTCTCATTATTTTTAATATATTCACTCATTTGTTCAAGTCTAGAAAATGCAAAAAGTAGTTTCGGAATTGCTAATCCATAATACAATGAAATAGAAATCTACTAATGAGATTTCAATTTTGTACAGTTCTTTTTTAAAACGTAACATACATACTGACATAAAGCAAAATGCACAAATATGAGTGCAATGCAATTTGCTTTCCTGTATGCATACACCCATGTAAACAATACAGAAAGCATTCAGCTCCTCATAAAATTATCTCAAGCCCCACCTGAATCAATCCTGCTCTCTTAGAAGCAACCACTTTTCTGAATTTTTCCACTGTATTAATTTTGCTGGTTGGATTAATATAAATGGAATCACACAGTATGTACAGTTTTTGTGTCTGGCTTCTTTTGCTCAGCATAATATTTTTGAGAATCATCTATGTTATTGTATACATCAGTAGTTCATTCCTTTTTTCAATAATTAGCATTCTATTCTGTGACTATACCACACATTTTTTATCTATCCTTCTGTTGGTAAACTTTGGGGTTTTGGACTATTAAGAAAAAAGCATCTATGAATACTGTTGGAAAAGAATTTTTATAGATGTTTGTTTTCATTTCTTTTGAGAAAATATCTGGAAATAGAATTGCTGGATCATAGTGTACATGTATTTTTCTCTTTGTAAGAAACTATCAACACATTTTCCAAAATAATCATACCATTATACTTCTTACCATCAGTGTATCAGAGTTCCAATTCTACATTCTTGCCAACATGTAGTCTTTTAGTTTTAGTCATTGTAATGAGTTTTTAGTGGTATCTGGTTGTGGTTTTAATTTGCATTTCTCTGAAAACTAATAATTTTCATCACATTTTTATGTGTTTACCAGCCATTTGTGTTTCTTTCTCCTTGAAATGCCTGTTTAAATATTTTGCCCATTTTAGTGATGCTTTTGTTTCTTTATTATTGAGCTATTAAAGTTTTCATATTCTCTGGATATATATCCTTTTAAAGATATATTCTTTGCAAATTTAGTCACAGTCAAACATTTTGTTGTGATCTGGTTCATTACTGTTAACAGTGTCTTGTGATAATAGCTTTCAATTGTGGTAAATTCTTACCACTTTGCCATTTTTTCCTTTTATGAATTGTTTTACCTATTCTCTCAGAAAAGTTAGTGCCCAACCATAGTTTGTAAAACAAATGCTCTGATGTTTTCCTTTAGAAAGTGTTTACATTCTTGACCTTTATTTAGAGTTACATTTTGTATATGGAATGAGGTAGTAACTGAAATTCTTTTTATTTTTGAATATTAGTATCTACTTTGTCCAGCACCATTTGTTGAAAAAGTTTTTTTCTATTAAATTGCATTTGTCCCTTAGTCAAAAATTGAATGTTTCTCTATGACTACTTTAGACTTGAGTCTGATTCAATAATTGATTTTTCTATCCACTCATCAGGCTCACACTGTCTAGATACTGTCATTTCATAGCAGGTTTTGAAATTAGGTAGTGTAAATCATACAACCTTGCTAGTCTTCTTCAGTATAGCTTCGACTGTTCTTGATTGCATTTCCATACTAGTTTTAGAATCAAATTTTCATTTTCTGCCAAAAAGATCTTGTGAAATTATGGTTGGGATTGTGTTGAGTCTATAAAGCAAAGAATCTTGTTAACATTGAATTTTCCTTTTCGTGAATATGGAGTATCTTTTTACATATTTACATCTCTTTAATTTTCAGCATTAGTTTTGGTAAATTTTATTGCACATGTCACATTAAACATATTTCTATTTCTTTTATTTTTTCTATTCTATTTTAAATGGCATTCTTTAGTCCTTGTCTAATTGTTTATTAATTGTTCTAAAGCAAATCAGAATTTGCCTTTACGCTTTCTATCTTATTAAATTCATTCCCTACTTTGATTAATTGCTTTGCACATTTCTTAGTATTTTCTCCTCACACAATCAGATGGTGTGTGAGCAGAGTTTAGCTTGTTTCCTTCCAATATAAATTTATTTATTTATTTATTTTATGCTTCAGTTCAGTTGCTCAGTCGTGTCCGACTCTTTGTGAACCCATGAATCTCAGCACGCCAGGCCTCTCTGTCCATCACCAACTCCCGGAGTCTACCCAAACCCATGTCCATCGAGTCGGTGATGCCATCCAACCATCTCATCCTGTCATCCCCTTCTCCTCCTGCCCCCAATCCTACCCAGCATTAGGGTCTTTTCCAATGAGTCAACTCTTCGCATGAGGTGGCCAAAGTATTGGAGTTTCAGCTTCAACATCAGTCCTTCCAATGAACACCCAGGACTGATCTCCTTTAGGATGGACTGCCTGGATCTCCTTTCAGTCCAAGGGACTCTCAAGAGTCTTCTCCAACACTACAGTTGAAAAGCATTAATTCTTCGGTGCTCAGCCTTCTTCACAGTCCAACTTTCACATCCATACATGACTACTGGAAAAACCATAGCCTTGACGAGACAGATCTTTGTTGGCAAAGTAATGTCTCTGCTTTTTAATATGCTATCTAGGTTGGTCATAACTTTCCTTCCAAGGAGTAAGCGTCTTTTAATTTCATGGCTGCAATCACCATCTGCAGTGATTTTGGAGCCCCAAAAAATAAAGTCTGACACTGTTTCCACTGTTTCCCCATCTATTTCCCATGAAATGATGGGACCAGATGCCAAGATTTATTTTTCTGAATGTTGAACTTTAATTGAACAGTTTAGATCATCTAGTTCAATGTTGAGTAGAATTGGTGAGAAATGGTTCATCCATGCATTGTTTCCAGTCTCAGGGAAAGCATTCAATATTTGAAATATGTATGATGTCAGCTATAAGTTTTTCATGGATTTTAAAATCAGAATGAGGAAGTTCCCTTCTTTTCCAGTGTGGTAAGAGGTGTTATTTATTTGTTTCTTATTATGAATGTGTATTAAATATTATCAAAATGCTTTTTTGTCAGCTAAGATGATATGATGACTTCACATTTTTTATTCTCTTAATGTGGTGAAGGATATAAATTGATTTTTGAAAGATAAAGTAGCATTTCTTTCCTGGGAGAAATATCAATAAATAATTATATGTTGTCTTTTTCCTATAATTGAACTTACTATCCTCATATTATTTTTCAGTATGTTTGTATCACATTTATGATGAATTACAGCATGTATTTGGGTTTTGCACTTTTTATACAATCTTATTATCTGTGCCTTTATGTTGGTGTGTTTATTACATTTACATTTAATGTAATTATTGACATATTCATGTTTTAAGTCCCCCATCCTGCTATTTATTTTTCATTTATTCCATCTGTTCTTTGTTTTTGTTGCTCCTTTCCTACCTTTTTTGGAATAATTCATATAATTTTATTATTAAATTCATCATCTTCTTTAGCTATACCTTTTTCTTGGCTTTTTTTTAAATCATTTTAATAACTTCTGCAAATTACAATATGCATCTTTAACTTACATGCTCTATTTTCAAATAATATATTTCTTCATGTGTTACAGAAGACATTTCCTTCATTCCTATGTAAGGACCTTATACTGTAACTTTACTGAATGCCACTGCCCTCTGGTGTGTTCTTATCATATATTTTAATGTTTTACTTCTACATACATTATAAATCCTATAATATATTATTATTGTTTCTATTTTGACAATCAGTGGTCTCAAAGATATGACAAAAATAAAAATAATTAAAAGTTATTTTATATTTATCATGATATTTACCATTTTCTGATGTTTTTAAAATTTATTTTTATAGTTCTGGGCTTCAATTTAGCATCATATGCTTTTGGCCTGAAAGTTATAGTGCAGAACTGCCTGTTATTAGTTCACTTTACTTTTGTCTATTTGATAGAATCCTTATTTCATTTTCAGTTTTTGAAAAAATATTTTTGCTGCATATGGAATTCTCATTGACAGTATTTTTTCCTGCTCTTTAAACATTTCCTTCTAGCCTCCAATGCTTCTGACATTAAATGAACCACTATTTTTTTTTTCTCAAGTTTTATTGAAAAATAATTGATACATATCACTGTATAAGTTTAAGGCACACAGCTTGATGGTTTGATTTACATACATTGTGAAATGATTACCACAGTTAGTTCAGCTAACATCCATCTTCTCATATAAATATAATGCTGCTGCTGCTGCTGCTGCTAAATCGCTTCAGTCATGTCCTACTCTTAGCAACCCCATGGACTGTAGCCCACCAGGCTCCTCCATCCATGGGATTTTCCAGGCAAGAGTACTGGAGTGGGGTGCCATTGCCTTCTCCAATAAACACAATAAGAAAAGAAAAATAATTTTCTCCTTGTGATGAGAATTTTTCAGATTATTCTCTTAACAACTTTTCTTTTTTCAAATAACCATTTTTATTTATTTGACAGCTCTGGGTCTTAGTTGTGGCATAGGAACTCTTAGCCGTGGAATATGGGACCTAGTTCCCTCACCAGGGATTGAACTTGGGCCCCCTGCATTGGGAGTATGGGGTCTTAGCCACTAGACCACCAGGGATGTCCTCTTAACAACTTTTCTATATGCCATACAGCAGTGTTAACTAGCCATTCTGCTGTACATTACATCCCTAGGACTTATTTATCTTATAACTGAAAACATATACATAAAACTTTATATATATAAAAGTGTGTGCATGCTAAGTCGCTTCAGTTGTGTCCGACTCTGTGTGACCCTATGGACTGTAGCCTGCCAGGCTCCTCTGTCCATGGGATTCTCTAAACAAGAATACTGAAGTGCATTGCCACGCCATGCCCTCCTCCAGGGGATCTTCCCAATCCAGAGGTTGAACCCATGTCTCTTTCCAGCCTGGTAATCACCTTCCCACAGCCCTCCCAACATGCTCTAAGATTTACAAATGCAGCAACAACCTGTCTCCTTCTGTGTGCCTCCCCTTTCACCCCATCACCCTGGATGTTTGTGTTCTGTGGAGCTCTTTTTGCAGATGCTATACATTAAAAACCCCTCATCTTCATCAGCACCTCAACTCTCTGTGTACCATCTCACTGGTTGCAACTCATTTATTCCCTAAAGGTGTGCCTCTCACAGCCCTCCCAGTGCAGACCCAGCTTGCTCTGAACACTTGCTCATCGTCTGTGGCTTACCTGTACTACAGTAATTTCATGATTGCTTGGTGACTGTTGACCAGCATTGGCCTGCAAAATTCAGCCAATTCCTCTACCATTTAGTAGGCTGCAATCATCAAGGTCTGAACCTCAGTTTTCAGGAGGGGACTCTTTCAAGTTTGTCCTTCTTTGTCTACCCTTTGTTAGTCCCATAGATTATTTTACATTTTATGATCTTCCACCATAACTTAATTCTTCATGTATATCTTCCCCCTGTTTAAATCACTGTGTGGTCTCTACTAGACCTATACTGGTATACCTGTTTTCAAATTTTTGATCTTTTTTCACTGGTGTTAAGCTTGCTGTTAAATCCATCCAATACAGTTACCATTCAATTCTATTTTGAAATGTTAACACTTCAGTTACTGTAGTTTCTATTTACTGGGATAAATAAATTTGGGATAAATAGGCATTTATTGGGGATAAATTTGGGATAAAACTGGGATAAGTAGGGATTTGCTATTTGGTTATGCATTGTGTATATCTTTTTTCTTTGCTCCTTATGTATGTCTAGGAATTTTAGTTTATATGCTCTAAATATTATTTGCATTATACACTGAGTTTTAGGTTGTCTTTCTTTAAGGAATGTTGTTCTTTGTTCTAGCATGCTTTATCCTATTGAGTTTTGGTTTGAGTCTTTGATTATGTTGTATCTAAGACTACCATAGCCTTCTTCATAAGAGACAGCCTTTTTGAGACCTCACCCTCCACTCTGGCTACAGCCTCCAAGTAGCTATTCTCTACTAGATCTCATCATTCCACACATGCTTAGCTTAGTATCTGGCCAAAGATTCAAGGGACCCCATGCAGTTTTCTAGGGTTTCTTCTCTATACAGTTTTCTTCTCTCCGAGACCTAGTTTCTCAACAAACCACCTCATCTACTTCAGTTCCAGTCTCTGTTTCCTCCTCCACCCAGAGAGATCGCTGCTCTCTGTTTGGGCTTCAAGTGCCCGTGTTGCATTTTCAAAGTTCCTCGACAGAAAGTAGAAGTTAATATTGAGCATACCTTATGTGCTTCCTTCCTGTCAATGTTCACAACCTCGATTTTCCAGCAAACAATTGTTTCATATACATTTTTCAATTTTATAACCTTTGTAAAATGGTAAGTACTCGGAACATTTTTCTGATATTGTTGGAACTTGAAATTATTTTCTTTTAAAATGAGTTGCTGTGTGTGTATTTTAGACTTCCTGTACCCAGATAAAATGCCACATTATAAAATAGAGGAAAACACAAAGTATTAAAAAAAAATTGGTAATTCCAATATTTGCAGATAATTATTTAACCCTTTATATTTCTGCTCTTTTAGTATATATGTATGTATATATTTGCACACAAATATATATAAATAAAATTCATTTTACCTAATATCTACTGTTTTCATAATCTGTTTTTTCACTCCAACTTAATTATGAACACTTTTTCATGTCATGTAACAATTTTCCACAACCAACATCAAAGCTTAATTTTAGATTACTAAATCCTTCCTGAAATGCAAATAGTACCAATAGATTTATAAATGGTTTAGTATCTGATACAAGTTTGAAGATTTTCTTCAGGTTTCAAGTGAATTAATCTAGAATTTACATATACTTGTTTTATTATTTTTCTTCTCATCTGAACTAGCATTTTCTTTATGATGTGTATTCTAATTGCATTTGGAAGACTGAGCTAAAAACACTGTAATTGGGTAATTTCCAGTGCCAGATTGGTAAAACCGCAGAGGTTTATGATACACAGTTCAACACATCAAACAGCCTGGTTTGGGTTCAGTGCCTAAGTTACCATGGCATCTTCCAAAATCATAAAAACCTGCACTATAATTGAAGCTTTAAAGGGAGGAAGCTGTCCTCAATTCAGAAGTAATAAAAGGTCAATCTGTTTCATTGCTGCCTGCTTTAAAAATCTTCAGAATAGATTGAAAAGTATCTTCTCTCTCCTTTTCTCTTGTTTTTCCTCTCTTGCACATATATACCTACAGACTTAGATGTTAAAATCATGGCAAATAGGTTTTTACATAAGTCCACATTTTTCAGTGTTTATAGGAAAGTGTAAATGAAAGAGTTCTGATGCTTCACTGCACAGAAGCCACCTCTGAACTAATTTCACAGGCAAGACCACAGCTGCTGTTCTCCCAGCTTTGAATTGGCTCAATATATCCTGTCTGTTTGGGTAGATGTTATTGACTTGCCTCATTTGTCTGTGATAACAGGATGTTTTTAGAGAAAGAAACAGAAGAAAGGAGTGGGGATGGAGGAAAGGAGGAGAAAGGAAAAAATAATAATTTGAAATTGCTACACAGATCCAGCAGGACATCTCTCATGGTGTCTCCATTTTGATTAGAATTTTTGGTACCATGAATCTGTATGAGTTTATGGTGTAATAAACTACTTTACCTCAAGGAATAAATTCAATTTTTTCATATGGACACACCCAAAACACCAATAAGTCCATCCCTTTTACTTCAGGAGAAGTAATTGGACTTTTATATGGAAGATTTCTTTTCATTTAAATTTTATTCATGATATTTTGTTCCTAAGCACATTCTTTTATATAAGGACTGCTTATTTCATCATTTAATTTTGCTTTGCTCAAAGAAAATATCAACCCAAATTACTGAAAATGACATGATGCATCATCCAAGTTTAAGGAAGTCTCCATCGACTCAAGCAAAAAGACTCATATTTTTGTGGTGAAGATTAAATTTGCCAGAGACTACTGTCTATTCAATCATGAATCAGATGATGACATTCACAAGGCTGTCAGATTGATAACATCATGCTAATTCCCATTTCAAGCTATGACTTAAACTCAATATTTTAAAACATATTCTGTAGACTCTAATTAATTCTTGAAATAGAGTCAAAGTATAATGAATCATTTTACTTATGCTTTTTTTCAAACTTGATATAAATGTTTTGTATTAAATACTTTTATACATAGATATACATATATGTTACGAAAAGAAATCAATCACCACCCACATCACTCAAACGTTAGCTAGAATGACCGGTCTTTTAAGATATACATGGGATAGATTACATTTCATCTTCCATAATTTGTGAAAAGTCTTCACATTTCCTAAGAACCCTGCAAATTCTTAGGATACTTAGGATTTTATGATCACCTCTGTGCTGGTGATTCAGTTCTGTTTGACCCTTTTCCCATTCGCATGTGTGATGTCACATACATAAGGACTCGCCCATTCATCTCAGTTCTTCCTCTCCTCTTTCTAGGTGCTGGAGGTCCCAGAGCTCACCTCCTGACCTCTTCTCTCTCTGCACTCATTCCTTGTCACCTCCTCTAGCGCACGTCCTTAAATATCAACCACAGGCTGATGTATTAGTGTCCTATGGCTGCTGTAACAAATTACCAATGGTTTAGTGGCTTAAAACAACAAAACTCTGTTCCCTCACAGTTCTGGAAACCAGAAGTTCAAAATCAGTGTCATTGACTTGAAATCAAAGAGTTTACAAGCCGTGCTTCCTGTGGTGGCACCCCTGGGGGACAGTCCTTTCCTTGCCCCTCCCAGTTCCTGGGGTTGCCCGCAATCCTCGGGTTGTGATTACATCACTACCGTCTTTGCCTCCCTGGTCACACTGCCTCCTCCTCTTCTGTGAGTGGGAAATCTCCTTCTGCCTCTCCAACAAGAGATCTTGTGATGGCATTTCGGGTCCACCAAGAGAGGGATAATCCAAGGGAGTCCCTCCATCTCAAAGTCCTTGATAGCATCCACAAATACACTTTTTCTTTAGAAGATGACATTTACTGTTTCCAGTCATTAGAACCTGACATTTTTTTTAGCTTACTAGAGCTAATAATTCAAAATCACTTATCTACAATCCCATGTATTGGCTCTCAAATTAGAATAATTGGAATAATTTGAATCCACCAGGTCTCTTGTGTCACCCCTCGGACCTCATTTCTCACCATCTTCCCACTCGTCCAGTGTGCTCCGGGTACATCAGCCTCTCTGGCCTTCTAATACCAGGGACTTGGACCTTGCTTCCTCACCTCACAGAAACCTCTGCTCAAATGCCACCTCCACTGAGAAGCTGTCTCCAACCGCCTTGTCTTCCACCTCATCTCCCTTCTTATCTCTTTTTTCTTCTTCTCCCTCACCTTCATCTCTTCTCATCAACCTTCCACATCTGCCAAGCATCTCCTTTTCCTGCAAAATCACTTTCACTTCCAAAAGGAAACTTCTAAGTTCACAGTAAGCATTTCACAATACACAAAATATATAAGAAGGGTTATGGCCATGATTAAGGCAATAGAATAAAGTTATCACTGGCTAATTAATAACCCAGTTATCATATAACATTTCATGCATTTATAAAAGTGAAAGACATATTACAGAAACAAGCCACGGGTATCATTGTGAGGAACAATATATAGTTTCTCCCAGTCTGTTTTTAAAATATTTCTGTATTGACAGAGCCAGCTGTAGACACAACTAAAGTAGGCAAAAATAAATGTGTGCCTTTGATTGCCTAGGGTCACCCCTTTCTGAATTCTTTCTTTATTGCGGGATCCTTCTGACAGAGACCCTGTGTACCTACAGAGGTCACATGTCCACAAAGTCAGACCTGGACAAGAAATGGTTTCCAGAAGATTCCTTAAAGTGTTACATTTTAGTGCTATTTGCTTTTTTTAACTTTTGTAGGGGAAATATAGATTCTTCAGAACTTGCAAGAATAGGACAAAGAGGTCTCCCTATATTCTTCATGTTATTTGTTTTCAATAGGATTTTTAAAAAGTTAGCAACTAAGGGAGTGATTTTCCTTGCTGTTGGGTTTAGGACACCTGCAGTCTGGTGAATTGGTGTTAGTTCCCAGAGACATCAGGCTCAGAAGGCCTTCCCTGACCAGCACACAGTGGTGCCCTTGCTGTCTGTTTCTAGAACATCCTGAACTCACCTTATCAAAGAACCCGACAGATGGCACCACAATTGCTGGCTTGTTTCCCTCTTATCACCGGTGCATGGCCTGTGAGAGAAAACAGAATGTGTCTGTTTTTTCTCAGATGATTTCAAGACTCTGGTAAACTCCTGGCACAAAGCAGGTGCCCAATGAACATGTAAGGCTATAAGCAAGCAAGTAACCCAACTGGCTGGCTATATGGCAAGGCCAAAGGATGTTCAAAATCATACTGTTTTTTATTTAATATTCTTGTTTTATTGCCATCCAGATTTGCAAGCATTCTGCAGATGCAATCTGTAAAAGTTAGATCGAATTTATGTTAGTAGTTTGAAATTCACAATTAAAAAGATGAAACAGATGTTCAGGAATTTGGACGGTGTGGGGCTTGATTGTAAATATCAAGCTGGGTACCAGTGACAAATCCTGTATGGTCTCTTCTTGGAAGTTTGCAGCAATGATTTTTAGACTGAGGCAGATATTAAAAATAAGATCTATGATTCTTTTAGTGGCTTAAAAATTATTAAAATCTGAGATAAAGCAGGTTTTAGGGTTTGTGAGCCATTATAATGCCTGAGCAGGAAAGATGATTGTTTCACATTAACTTCCTCTTATTGTGAGGGAAACAAGAAAAAGTTCAGACGAGCTATTTTTTAATTTATTCTCAAGGGGAATTCATAGTCTTTATCTTCTTGTCACCCAAAATATACCACAGCCATCTCACTTTTAAACAAGGACTAGAAGGTCGATGTCTCCTGGAGTAGGTCTTTGCTGACTGAGAGAAACACAAAGCAAATAGCGAAATCAAAATTCGTGTTGTCAAAAGAAGTTACCGACGTCCCTCCCCCAGGTTCGTGCTGTTTTGGATAATCATGGTGCTCTCCTGATGTGACTCCGAGCAGGACAAATCTGGGTTTTAAAGAATTGATTGTTGCTTTGACTTTTTAGAGCTATTCATTTCTAAAACCCAGAGCAAGACCCTGTAGTTACAAACTTAAGTGAATCAGACAATTGGATAAATATACACACAAAGAACCAGACCCACTGGGAACAAAAATGGCTCCACTTTATAACACTATAATTTATAACTTGCATAGCTACAAAAGGGGCAGTGGATCCTAAATTATCTTTTTTTTTTTTCTTGGTGAAATCACAGTGCATAAAGTCATCTCTTAGACTGAGAAGCCAGCGAGTGGCTGGTGTTATTTCTTCCTACATTTAGAATGGTTTCTGAAAAGATTATTGCTGGGTGACCCAACACCTCTCACACTGATTCAAGCATTACCAGCCTTCCGTTAAGGGCTGTTGCCACTCCCAGCCTCTCGTGGTTCCTCATGCTTGCTGCATAATCAGCATGAGGTTTATTATGGAAAGCAAACCACCCTATGGCTGACGGCTGGGTGCCAGTGCCTCCTATCAGCTTTGCTGCCTCCCAGTTAATGACAGCTATGCAACCCCCTCCAGATTGCCCCCCCTGGGTCCTTGAGAGACTTTCTCCTGGCTCCCCCCTCGCCACAGTGTTCATGTGGGTGGACTCCAGAGGCTCAGGGTCAGCCACTCTTATACTTTATTGATGATTGGACCATATTTTTACCGCTTGCTCTTTCTCTCCATATAGGTTTAGATTGGCAAATGCAGTGAGTTCCTAGTTTAGAACAAGACTGTGACCTTCTAGAACTAACACCCAAAAAAGATGTCCTTTTCATTATAGGGGACTGGAATGCAAAAGTAGGAAGTCAAGAAACACCTGGCATAACAGGCAGGTTTGGCCTTGGAGTACAGAATGAAGCAGGGCAAAGGCTAATAGAGTTTTGCCACGAGAACGCACTGGTAATAGCAAACACCCTATTCCAGCAACACAAGAGAAGACTCTACACGTGGACATCACCAGATGGTCAACACCGAAATCAGATTGATTATATTCTCTGCAGCCAAAGATGGAGAAGCTCTATACAGTCAGCAAAAACAAGACCGGGAGCAGACTGTGGCTCAGATCATGAACTGCTTATTGCCAAATTCAGACTTAAATTGAAGAAAGTAGGGAAAACCACTAGACCATTCAGGTATGACCTAGATCAAATCCCTTATGAGTATACAGTGGAAGTGACAAATAGATTTAAGGGACTAGACCTGATAGACAGAATGCCTGATGAACTATGGACAGAGGTTCGTGACATTGTACAGGAGACAGGGATCAAGAAAATCCCCATGGAAAAGAAATGCAAAAAAGCAAAATGGCTGTCTGAGGAGGCCTTACAGATAGCTGGGAAGAGAAGAGAAGCAAAAAGCAAAGGAGAAAAGGAAAGATATTCCCATCTGAATGCAGAGTTCCAAAGAATAGCAAAGAGAGATAAGAAAGCCTTCCTCAACGATCAGTGCAAACAAATAGAGGAAAACAACAGATTGGGAAAGACTAGAGACCTCTTCAAGAAAATTAGAGATACCAAGGGAACATTTCACGCAAAGATAGGCTCAATAAAGGACAGAAATGGTATGGACCTAACAGAAGCAGAAGATATTAAGAAGAGGTGGCAAGAATACACAGAAGAACTGTACAAAAAAGATCTTCACGACCCAGATAATCACGATGGTGTGATCACTCACCTAGAGCCAGACATCCTGGAATGTGAAGTCAAGTGGGCCTTAGAAAGCATCACTACGAACAAAGCTAGTGGAGGTGATGGAATTCCAGTTGAGCTATTTCAAATCCTCAAAGGTGATGCTGTGAAAGTGCTGCACTCGATATGCCAGCAAATTTGGAAAACTCAGCAGTGGCCACAGGACTGGAAGAGGTCAGTCTTCGTTCCAATCCCACAGAAAGGCAATGCCAAAGAATACTCAAACTACCGCACAATTGCACTCATCTCACATGCTAGTAAAGTAATGCTCAAAATTCTCCAAGCCAGGCTTCAGCAATACGTGAACCGTGAACTTCCAGATGTTCAAGCTGGTTTTAGAAAAGGCAGAGGAACCAGAGATCAAATTGCCAATATCCGCTGGATCATCGAAAAAGCAAGAGAGTTCCAGAAAAACATCTATTTCTGCTTTATTGACTATGCCAAAGCCTTTGACTGTGTGGATCACAATAAACTGTGGAAAATTCTTCAAGAGATGGGAATACCAGACCATCTGACCTGTCTCTTGAGAAACCTGTATGCAGGTCAGGAAGCAACAGTTAGAACTGGACATGGAACAACAGACTGGTTCCAAATAGGAAAAGGAGTACGTCAAGGCTGTATATTGTCACCGTGCTTATTTAACTTATATGCAGAGTACATCATGAGAAACGCTGGGCTGGAAGAAACACAAGCTGGAATCAAGATTGCCGGGAGAAATATCAATAACCTCAGATATGCGGATGACACCACCCTTATGGCAGAAAGTGAAGAAGAACTGAAGAGCCTCTTGATGAAGGTGAAGGAGGAGAGTGAAAAAGTTGGCTTAAAGCTCAACGTTCAGAAAACTAAGATCATGGCATCTGGTCCCATCACTCCATGGGAAATAGATGGGGAAACAGTGGAAACAGTGTCAGACTTTACTTTTTTGGGCTCCAGAATCACTGCTGATGGTGACTGCAGCCATGAAATTAAAAGACGCTTACTACTTGGAAGGAAGGTTATGGCCAACCTAGATAGCATGTTTAAAAGCAGAGACATTACTTTGCCAACAAAAGTCCGTCTAGTCAAGACTATGGTTTTTCCAGTGGTCATATATGGATGTGAGAGTTGGACGGTGAAGAAAGCTGAGCGCCGCAGAATTGATGCTTTTGAACTGTGGTGTTGGAGAAGACTCTTGAGAGTTTCTTGGACTGCAAGGAGATCCAATCAATCCATCCTAAAAGAGATCCATCCTGGGTGTTCATTGGAAGGTCTGATGTTGAAGCTGAAACTCCAATACTTTGGCCACCTCATGCGAAGGGTTGACTCATTGGAAAAGACCCTAATGCTGGGTAGGTTTGGGGGCGGGAGGAGAAGGGGACGACAGAGGATGAGATGGTTGGATGGCATCACCGACTCGATGAACATGGGTTTGGGTAGACTCTGGGAGTTGATGATGGACAGAGAGGCCTGGCGTGCTGCGATTCATGGGGTCGCAGAGAGTCGGACACGACTGAGTGACTGAACTGAACTGTGTTTCAAAGTTTACTTGTATATCTGTTGGAAATTTGAGAAGATTTTCCTCTAGAAACAAGGGGGAAAATGGTTGGTTAAGTCCTGTAGGCATCCTGTGAAAAGGCCAAGTGGTAGAACTGAAACAATATAGCTCTTCAATGAAAAAGAAAATACTGACAATGATGCAAAAGCATTGTATTTCAAGCTACATATGGTAAATTGGGCCCCAGACTGTATAACCCCATTCACAACAGCCAGATGAAAGAAAGTAGGAGAGGCCAGTGTCCCTAGCCACGTGGACGTAGTAGGAGAAAATCTAGTGAGATGGAGAAAAGATGTGAAAAGAAACAGCACAAGGTTACAACATGAGTTACTGTGGATGTGCCGGGGCAGTGTGGACGATTTCAGGACAACTGTGTGCCTGCTATCACCTGAACACGCGGTGGCCAGTGACCGTGGCAGCAAAGGGAGTGCAGAGAGGATTGGGGAGCTAGAAGCCCACCTCAATCTGGTGACCCCCAAGGAAGCAAGTGTGTTCTGATCTAGCAAGAAATATTCTCTCCCCAAAGCCTGTTTTTAGTACAGTGTTTCCCCAACTTTTCTGACCATGAGAATTATTTGAACCACTTGCCAAAACGCAGATTCCCAGGTGTTCCTTTGAGACTAACTAACTCATAATCTCATAGTTGTGAGGATTACCAATCAGTGCACAGCCACACTAGTGATGAAAATGCCACTTTACTTCTTTGGTTCTCTCTAAAGCTCGTTAACTCTTCAAATCATGAGAAAAACCATAGACAAATCCAAAAGGAGAGTCACTCTACAAGCTATCTAATCAGTACTTCTCAAAACCGCCAAAGTAATGTCTGAGAAACCGGTTTCCTGTTGAAGACATATAGTTGGATCTTACTTTTTCAATCGGCTTTCTAACAGTCTCTCTTCTTTAGTGGGTGTATTTATTTATTTGTAAAAATGATAATTGCGGGTTTTTAAAATACTGACTTATTTGGCTGCACCAGGTCTTAGTTATAGCATTGGGGATCTTCAATCGTTGTTGTGGCATGGGGGAGTTTTAGTTGTGGCATGTGGCATCTAGTTTCTGACCCAGGGTTGAACCTGGCTTCCCTACTTGGGAGTGTGGAGTCTTAGATATTGGACCACAGAGAAGTCCCTTGGTAGTGTATTTAAGCCATTCACATTAAAAGTGATTGTTGGGATAGTTGGATTAATATATATCATACTTGTAACTTTTCTCTTCATTTGTTCTTTGTTTCTTTCTCTGTATTCTTCTCCTTTCTTTAGTTTTCATCAAGTACTTTACATGCTTCTGTTTTAAGTTCTCCTAAGCATATCAGTGGGCATCCCTGGTGGCTCAATGGTAAAGAACCCTCTTGCCAATGCAGGTTTTATCCTGAGGTCAGGAAGAGCCCCTGGATAAGGATATGGCAGCCCGTTCTAGTATTCTCGCCTGGGAAATCCCATGAACAGAGGAGCCTGGCAGGCTACAGTCGATAGGGTTGCAAAGAGTTGGAAATGAGTTAGCAACTAAACAACAGAAGTAGAAGCAGTGACAGATTTTATGTACCTAGTTGCTCAGTTGTGTCCAACTCTTTGTGACCCCGTGGACTGTAGCCCACCAGGCTCCTCTGTTCATGCGGATTCTCCAGGCAAGAATGCTAGAATGGGTTTCCATGCCCTCCTCCAGGGATTTTCCCAACCCAGAGTTTGAACCCAGGTCTCCTGCATTGCAGGCAGATTCTTTACCTTCTGACTCACCAGGGAAGCCCAAACAACAAAGAATATCAATTATACTCTTAAAATTTTTCTTCAGTGAAACTCAGTTACTATATCAGTAAAATGGAATACTTCCTAGATTATAGACTTCTTGTGAGAATTAGAAATAGTGCAACAAGCTGAATATTAACTTCTCATTCCTCCTGTTACATGAAATAGCTAACGGTTATGGAACAGTTGGGTTGGATGTGTTCAGGCACTAAGTCTGTATTCCTTATTTCATCGACATACAGTTTGTTGAGATAGATGCTAATTCTTTATAAATGAAGAAAGGAGACATAGAGAAGTTAAGTAACTTGCCTCGGGTCACACAACTGGGCAATGATGGAGGTGGCATTTGAACCCAGGTAATGTGGCCCCAGAGTCACGCTCATTTTCTACACTCTGAAGAGGGATTTCCATAGTGTGTTTACAAGACAGTGAGTAGGTTAATTTGATTGATAAGTGGTTTGCACTGGGGTAAAGTTGAAGAAAAACTAGTATATATTCAAAATACATTAAACTGAATAATAATATAGGATAGAGATCTTTTTGGAAGTAATGTCTGTATAAAATTTTAAAATACAGCTGTTTAAAAATCTGGGTACATGGGACTTTCAGCCAACTGAAATAAATTGACCTTCAACTGGAAAATTTGTATCTGGATCTTTCCCAGGAAATCCAAGCTGGTATTCAGCCTTCTTTGCAATTTTTATTATATAATCTTATGTGTTTATTAGAATAAATTATAAATGCTGAATTTGTTTAAAATATTCTGAATCTGATAAATTTCCTTTATATTTTCTTTAACCTATAAACCTAGGGTGGGTATATTAATTAAGGAAAGGTATTTTAATTGAATCAGCTGTTTTTGCCCAATGTGATAGCATGTCATTTTGAATTACTTTCTTAAATGCTTAATCCATAAGGCTTTACTACAAAGAAGAAATGTTGAGACTTATATAAGGCTGTTGAAACTTATATAAGTTCTGTATAACTAAATATTTAGAAAATCCTCTACACAGAAATCAATTAGTTATGCTTTTAATTTCAATATGAGCACATGATAACACATTATTTGCTGCTTAGGTAACAATCTTATTTATCTCTCCATTAAGTTTATAATACCTTTTGAGATTACTATTCATTATTAAAGCATTCTCTAATGGGATTAAAAACTCAACATTAAGAGATTTTTGAGAACTATCTTAAATGCAAAAAAAAAAAAAGATTTTATTAAAGATGCTGAACTGAAAACTGTCTGGCAAGGCAGCAAATTGTCAAAACTAAAATCCCTTTGCAGTAGCCATTTATGTTTTATTTGCCATTCCACTGCAAACCATGTAAAAGCAGATGCCTAATCAGATGGCAAGATTTCTATGTGTTTGGATAATGAAAAGTATATAAAGACTAAAATTGGTTTCAAAAGCATTCTGAATAATTATCTAAAATCAAAATGCTTTTTGTACTTAATGGAATAATATTCTCCTAATAGAGTCTTTCTGTTGCTTACTCTTTAGGGAATTCCAAAAGACTTTCCTATATCCAAAACATTATTGGAGTTCCTTCAATGAGACCTGAGATGCAATCTGTTCAGATACCTTCATTATACAAAAGAGCCATCACTGTAAAATGTATGGCTTCATCATAACCTAATACAACACAGTGATTTGCAATATGGTGATTACCACTGTGATTTGATTCATTAATTCTCAGTAACAGTTGTTAATCAGCTCATTAAGCAAATATTGTACAGAAGATTTCATCCAGGGGAACCTCTTAAAAATCACTAAATGTCTTCTTTTGTATGGGGAGGAAAGAGGAAATAGGTTTAATGCCAGAGGAGTAGCCTATAAATATGGCAGTTTTTCAACTATGACAAAGTTTTAAATAATTATACTTTTATACAACTGTAAATTCTGGGCATTATGTGCCTTTTCCAAAAATGTGTTCACAGCTAGAAAACTTCTCCCATTTGGCTTCCCTGTATTCTGCAACTATTTTATTATTGGGATGTAAAAAGGGATTCTAGCCCTACATTTCACACCTCACCAACATCCTCCTGCTTTTTCTTTCTTCTATAGAATTCAATTTAATAATGTATTTTAGGTATTTGAGATCTTGAGGATTAAACTTAAATATAGTTTTAGTATTATATTAGTTGATTTTCAGCAACTTAGTTTATCTTGAGACATGCAGTATGTGAATGCCTATGAATGATAAGCAAGTTACAGTTCTTTGACAATAATAAAAATTCCCAACTTGCTTCCCAGTTTACAAAGAAGTTTCAAGGGCATGATTTAATTTGACCCATATAAAACCTGAAAGGGTGTTACTATTAGCCTAGTACTTCCCATAAGAAACCTAAAGTTCAAGTCAAGTGACTTGTCCAAGTTGAAAAGTTTGCATGTTCAAAACTATTGTATATAAAATACTTTTGCACAATGAAGAAAACTATAAGCAAGGTGAAAAGGCATCCTCCAGAATGGGAGAAAAATAATAGCAAATGACATAACTGACAAAAAATTAATCTCTAAAATATACAAGCAGCTTATGCAGCTCAATACCTGAAAAATAAATGACCCAATCAAAAAGTGGGCAAAAGAACTAAACAGACATTTCTCCAAAGAAGATATACAGATGGCTAACAAACACATGAAAAGATGTTCAACATTACACATTATTAGAGAAAGGCAAATCAAAACCACAATGAGGTACCATCTCATGCCAGTCCAAATGGCTCCCATCACAAAGTCTACAAACAATAAATGCTGGAGAGGGTGTGGAGAAAGGGAACCCTGTTGTACTGTTGGTGGGAATGCAAACTAGTACAGCCGCTATGGAGAACAGTGTGGAGATTCCTCAAAAAACTGGAAATAGAACTGCCATATGACCCAACAATCCCACTACTGGGCATACACACTGACAAAACCAGAGCTGAAAGAGACAGGTGTACCCCAATGTTCATTGCAGCACTCTTTACAATAGCTAGGACATGAAGCAACATAGATGTCCATTGGCAGATGAATGGATAAGGAAGTTGCAGTACATATATACAATGGAATATTACTCAGCTATAAAAAAGAACACATTTGAATCACTTCCAATGAGGTGGATGAAACTGCAGCCTATTACACAGAGTGAAGTAAGTCAGAAAGAGAAACACCAATACAGTATATTAACGCATATATATGAAATTTAGAAAGACAGTAACAACAACCCTATATGCAAGATAGCAAGAGACACAGATGTAAAGAACAGACTTTTGGATTCTATGGGAGAAGGCAAGGGTGGGATGATTTGAGAGAATAGCATTGAAACATGTATATTACTATATGTAAAATAGATGACCAGTTCAAGTTCAATGCATGAAGCAGGGCACTCAAAACTGGTGCTCTAGGACAATCCAGATGGGTGGGGTGGGGAGCAAGGTGGAAGGAGAGCTCAGGATGGGGGGAAGCATGTACACCCATGGCTGATTCATGTCAATGTATGACAAAAACCACCACAATATTGTAAACTAATTAGTCTCCAATTAAAATAAATAAATTAATTTAAAAAAATCTATTGTATAGATCAACAACAAGATCCTACCATAGGAATCTATATTCAGGAAACTATATTCAATATCTTATAATAAATGATAATGCATAATAACATGAAAAGAATATATGTATACATGTATAACAATTGCTGTATATCAAAAAATAATGCAAGATTGCAAATTAACTATATTTCAATTTAAAAAAGGAAAAAATAGAAAAGTTTGCGTGTTCACATATTATAATGACAAATTCATGCTTTTACTAGTACAACACGAATTTTCTCAATAACTAGGCAAAAGCTAGCAGTCTCCCTAAGAAATGTCTTATCCATACCTGAAGCAGGAGGTTTCAAGCCCAAGGGTAAGAGAGATCTTGTTAATGCTTAGGGGAGAAGTGGTATAAAATGAAACTTAAAGAAAAGCTTCTGTGCAACCTTATTTACTTTTGAAAGCACAACTGTGTTTACATTTTCTCAATACACTGTAAAGTCATCTGTCTAGGGTCAAGCAACCAAATGACTGAGTAGGCTTATTGGATTAGAGCCAATCAAGCATGTGCCTGAAATTATTCCACTAGAACTCCGATACCAGCATCTTCTACCATAGTAGGTGCAATGGTTCATGAAGCTCGATGAGTGCTTGAAGTGTCTCACTTCTGAAATGAGGAGACAGCTTCTTCTAATTGCCTGCCCAGCCACATACTGTGTGATCCACCTGGCCGCTTCCCTCTCTTAAGTGGTCTAAGGACTGACACTGAAAATAAGCTGATGATTTGCATGAGAAACAAGATATTGATGAATTCCATAGAAATCCACCCACTTGTATAACCCCGTCCAAATAGGCATTTGCTAATGCAATTTAATTTCTGGTTCCCCTGTATCAACTGAATTGATCAGTATTAATTTAGATTTGTTAGTGGCTGGACCTATTGTGTATTAGTTCTGCTCTTTGTCAGCCTGTTAATTTCAGTGAATAGAATCTCAAACATTGCAAATGAACAAATTAAAAATGTTCATTCTTAACAGTATAAATGTGTAACATTACTTTAATATGTTTTAAATAAACAGACATCACATTCACAAACTTACACTCTTTTCTCGCCCAAAGAATGTCAACCTATGTATACAAGGCACACGTTCTTATGTTGACAAAATGGAAATAGGAACAACACTGACGGAGAAACTAGCCTCCCAATGTTGATGAGGACCGTGTTTCTACAACCCTTTGAAATCACACCGTATCCAACTCGGTCCCCAAATGTAACTTTAACGGAAGCAGAAAGCCACAGTTTCTCATCAGGCTCAATAGTGCTCTGTCAAATTTTTAAAAGAAAAAAAAAGATAATGTTAAAATTTCCTAAGTGGCAACTGAGCATCTCCTTTTGTATTTCTATATTCCCTTTGCTGTGCTGGCCTTACATTTTGTCCTCTACCTTATAGGTGTGGCTGTTCCCCTTGACTCCTGCTCAAACTAAGAGGCTAACATTTCAAAGAAATGAGTCAGTTCTTCATATCAGGTGGCCATAGTATTGTAGTTTCAGCTTCAGCATCAGTCTTTCCAATGGATATTCAGGACTGATTTCCTTTAGGATTGACTGGTTTGATCTCCTTGCAGTCCAAGGGACTCTCAAGAGTCTTCTCCATCACCACAGTTCAAAAGCATCAATTTTTTGGTTCTCAGCTTTCTTTATAGTCCAACTCTCACATCCATACATGACTACTGGAAAAACCATAGCTTTGACTAGACGGACCTGTGTTGGCAAAGTAATGTCTCTGCTTTTTAATATGCTGTCTGGTTTGCTCATAATTTTTCTTTCAAGGAGCAAGTGTCTTTCAATTTCATGGCTGCAGTCACCATCTGCAGTGATTTTGGAGCCCCCAAAAATAAAGTCTTTCACTGTTTGCATTGTTTCCCCATCTGTTTGCCATGAAGTGATGGGACCAGATGCCATAATCTTAGTTTTCTAAATGTTGAGTTTTAAGCCAACCTTTTCAATCTCCTCTTTCACTTTCATCAAGAGGCTCTTTAGCTCCTCTTCACTTTCTGCCATACGGGTGGTGTCATCTGCATATCTGAGGTTATTGATATTTCTCCCAGCAATCTTGATTCCAGCTTGTGCTTCTTCCAGCCCAGCGTTTCTCGTGATGTACTCTGCATATAAGTTAAATAAGCAGGGTGACAAGACACAGCCTTGACATACTCCTTTTCCTATTTGGAACCAGTCTGTTGTTCCATGTCCAGTTCTAACTGTTGCTTCTTGACCTGCATACAGATTTCTCATGAGGCAGATCAGGTGGTCTGACATTCCCATCTCTTTAAGAATTTTCCACAGTTTGTTGTGATCCACACAAAGGCTTTGGCATGGTCAATAAAGCAGAAGTAGATGTTTTTCTGGAACTCTCTTGTAAAGTATATATAGTTATTGTGAAAACAGTCAGATTCAGACACAAACCTATATGATTGTTTTTTTCTGCAACTTGGTGAATGGAGTACAGAGATTAAAACGTGTTTTTCTACTCTGGGAAATCAAATCAAGATGACTTTTTGAATATAATGGCTCAGAGATAGTTTGTCCTTGCATGAAATTCAGCATGTTTTCCTCATGAATCAGTAAAGGAAAATGGTACATGATCATGGAGTAGGAAGACTTTTATTTATTTTATTTAAAATCTTTACCTCTTGAAGACAAATATTATAGCCTAGATAAAATAATAGAAAATGTACTTTGCATTCTGGGTCTTCTCCTGGCACATTCTAGGAGAGGCATCTTCAACATCAGGAGGCATAGTCCAGCTCATTTATTATATCTACAAGGATGGCATAATTTGACCTATCTAGCTAGTATTACAGACTCAAAATACAATTATATGTTTATCACAGCTATTTTAATAAGACCATTAAAACTTGTAGGCCAATATCACCTGGGATGACAAATACAACAAATTAGCATTTTTTTATTATTATAATCTATCTGCAAAAGGTCAGTCTAAGCTTAAATGGACAAATAGTATGTTGTTACTAGAGATACTGGGTTTAAACTTTGGGGAGAAAGAGCCCAAAGATCTATGACTAGAGCAGGAAGTTTAGATGAGATTAAAGATAGGATCTGTAGATGAGATGATGCAAAAACGCATGTTAGTCCCTCAGTCCCATGTGACTCTTCAACTTCAGGGACTGTAGCCCTCCGGGCTCCTGTGTCCATGGGGTTTTCCAAGAAAGAATACTGGGGTGGGTTGGCATTTCCTCCTCTAGGGATTCTTGCCAACCCAGGGATCAAACCCATGCCTCCTGCATCTCCTGCACTGGCAGGCAGATTCTTTACCACTGAGCCAGTGGGGAAGCCCATATAACAATAATTACCTCCATTTCAGAAAAGCTGTAAGGATTGTTTACACTTGTCTAGGTTATTTGATAATTTACTGGGATGGTTATAGATAGGGAACCCTTTATCAATTAAAACTAAAACTTCAATTAGTCATGGTTCACTGTGCTTCCACTTTTAGGAAAAATAGGTCAGTCATAAGAAAACAAGCTGAGATCAAAGGTTTAGTTAAAAAACAATTTTTAGGATTCACTCTATGTTTTTCTAAATTATCAAAAAGGAATTCATTTTATATCAAATTATATTCATCCTCAGCCAACAAAATTTCCTAATGTATTTTGAGTGATTTTCCACAAGGGAAGAAACACAATGCTATATTAGTGAGGACACTTTTGGATATAAGTCACAGAAAACCCAGCCCAAATTGTCTCATGCTTCCCAGGCATCCCTAGTGGTAATGATCCCACCTGCCAGTGCAGGAGAGGTAAGAGAGGCAGGTATGATCCCTGGGTTGGGAAGATTCCCCTGGAGGAGGGCATGGCAATCCATTCCAGTATTCTTGCTTGGAGAATCTCATGGACAGAGGAGCCTGGTGGGCTACAGTCCATAGGGTCACAAAGAGTTGGATACGACCAAAGTGACTGAGCACAACTAAACCTCAAGTGGATCAAGAACAGTTGGATCCAGCTCATGGGGACCTGCGCTCAGTCTTTTGGCTTAACATTTATTCATTTGACTTGATCCTCAGACCTTGACTTGTGACAGCAAGAGCTACCAGTAGCCCCATAACCAGCTTCTCCCAAGTTCAAATCCACAGGAAAGAGTGGGTACTTCTTTCTTAGCAATGAGGACAGCCCCAGATTACATGTGACTGGCTCAAACTGAGTCTCTGCTTAGCCTGGATGACTTTTGGATTGGCCAGAATTGGGACAGCAAAACAATAAATGTCCGCTAAAATTATTCATCATTCTTTGGGTCCAGTGATAAAGGAGCTCATTGACTTGGCTTTTATGAGTATTTTTATCTTTACACAATGCCTGGCATGTAGTAGCTACTCAATAAATGTCTCCTTAACTGAACTTGAACTTTTTCAGTAATTAATAATTATAAAAGTTCTAAATCTCTTGGGGAAAAAGAAGCCTGACCTTAAATTGGTAGCAAAATACCCTAGTAGAAATGAATCAAAGTCAGTGATTGCATGGGATCAGAACACTATGTCTTAAAGTGCTTTCCATGGAACATTATGTCCTTGAAATGTTCTGCAAGGAAGTGAGATTGGGAAACAGATGATTGCCACATCCCTCTCTTGTAGATTCCCAACTATTATTACCATAGTAAGAATCCCAAGAATCTGTGGATAATAAGGACCACTTTCCATTATTATTCAAGTTTCTCAAATTGGAAGGCAATAGGCTGGAGTTTTACAAAGTAAGGCTACAGATATGACTGCTGGAGGGCTTGGCTTAGGTGAGGAATAGTGGGCTTTGGGGCACATGATGACATCAAGGAAATTTATTCAAATAATGCAAATGTTCAGAAGTAGGGAATTAGTTTAATTACTAAAGAGTAGAACACTACAAAACCACAAAAATCATAAACATTTATATTTGCTATCGGGAAAAAAGCCAGTGGTATATAATGTATATAAAGCAGGTTGTAAAATAGATGTCTGTTGTCTTACTGCATTTTCTTTATAAAAAATGAAAAAGTAGATATTTGTATGCAAAAAAATGTCTAAAGTTGTACAACAATAAGGTAACAAATGAGGGGGTAGTTATTTATGCTAAATTTTTACTTTCTTTTTTGAACTTCTTTGCATCTTCAGGATGTGGGTATGTGTGTGTGTGTGTAAAATTTTTTGAGTTATTTTAAGTTGTTCAAAAACTTACTATAAGTATTATTGTACTACTTCTCAAGATTTTTTCCCTTTCTAATTTGAACATTAGTTGGTGCACTTTTAACATCATGAGAAATTTCAAACTCATAAGCCTTTATTCTTTTCTCAAAAATAAAACTACTTCTAGGTGCTACAAAAGTCAAAAAAAAAAAAAGGATTGTAGGCAAAGCACTTCAAAAAGTCCTCAACTGATTCATTTTTTTCAGCTGCCTCAGTACCAGATTTCAATAGACCACATGAATCAGGACAACTTGACATTAACATCAGTCCAATAGAGATGTCAAAAGTATAGGGTGCAATTAGGAGCTGGAAAATAACAAAGTGATGGAATATCATCAAATCACATCAGAGATTATAATAGCACTTGACACCAGCTACCTAATGAAGCTGATTGATAAAGCTTTTATTTCAGGTATAAAAGGATGGAGGTGGTACGGGGAGGACCTTCCTGGGCAGTAGAAAGATGGAATCAGTGACAGAATACCCTCAAAAGGAGCTCTCTTCAAAATGCTGAGTTGAGATAATGCTGTATACCATGGGGTCAGTATAGGCTTGAAGTATGCACTATCAGGTCAAGGATGCACCAGGCAGCAAGACAGGATGCTTATATCCACATCCAGGAAATAAGATCAGGTCTATCCACTATGATTAAAGACTCTAAAGACAGTGGAAGCATCTCTCTCTTAGTCTCATTTTTTTTTTCTACATCTACTATTTTATCTGGATAAAGATACAGGCAGATGCTGCTATGGCAATTATCATGCATTAATTCCAAATAAAAAGGAAGTAACAAAGCCTTGGTAGGAGTCAAATCAGCAAAAATGTGTTGGGATCAATTCTTACCTAGAAGTCCGACAGCTCTTGAGTGAGCATATGCTGAAAAGACGTTTTCCCTTTCATAGTTTATTATTAAAAATTTTGAACATAGAGTAAAGTTGAGAAAATAATACAGTGAGCACTAATACACCCACAACTTAGATACAGCAATCGTTTGATCATTTGAGTTAGGGATTAAGATTATTTTACTGTAAACTACATTTTTCACCTTATAATTAGCAAGCCATCTGTGACTCTGTAGACAGAGCCTATGCAACTATCCTACTGGGTTTCCCAGGTGACTCAGAAGTAAAGAATCCACCTGCCAATGCAGGAGACATAAGAGATGCGGGTTTGATCCCTGGGTCAGGAAGATCTCCTGGAGAAGGAAATGGCAACCCACTCCAGTATTCTTGTCTGAAAAATCCCATGGACAGAGGAAACTAGTGGGCTATAGTCCACGGGGTCACAAAAGAATCAGACATGACTTAGTGACTAAAACAACAACAAATCCTACTGTAATAGATATTTTATCCATTGATGATTGGTACCTGAATCAATTATTTATTAAGAGATTCAAAGAGTGAACTTCTACTTTTGTACATTTATTTTGTATAAATTTCTACATTTATTTGGATGATAAAATTGAAAGATATAAAAGAACTCAAGATCTTTGCAATGCAGCATGAACAATGCCCAGACCATTGGGGATTAGTTGACATATGAAAAAACAGAAAAGATGACCAAGTCTCAAGAGAAAAGGTAATTATGGAGATCAACCCTGAGATCCTGGAATTACAGGTAGGAGTTATAAAGCAGCTATGACAATTATTAGCGACATATATAAATATAGCAATGATAAACAAGTAAAAAATCTTAACAGAGGGATAGAAACTATTTTTAACTATTGAAAAGAATGAAAAAAGAGAAACAAACTTGGAAGACTTACTACAATCAAGAGGGTAAGATACTGGCATGTGAATAAACATCTAGAAGAATGGAACAAATCATTGGTTGCTTTAGGGATGAAGATGTTATAAAGTTAATTTGTAATGATAGTTGCATAACTCTGTAAACTTATTAAAATTCATTACCTTGTACGAAAGTGAAATTCGCTCAGTTGTGTGCAACTCTTTGTGACCCCATGGACTATACAGTCCATGGGATTCTCCAGGGCAGAATACTGGAGTGGGTAGCCTTTCCCTTCTCCAGGGCATCTTCCGAACCCAGGGATAGAACCCAGGTCTCCCATATTACAGTCCGATTCTTTACCAGCTGAGCCACAAGAGAAGTCCCTTAGCTTGTAGAGTTACCTTGTATAGTTAAAATGAATGATTTCTATTGGATGTAAACTATACCTCAATAAAGACATTTGAAAAAGACTTAGATGTAAGTTCTAGAACTGAAAATACAATTTAAAAAATGATGCATTGGTGATGGCAAAAAAAAATCAGTGATCTTGGAGATATATCAATAGAAATTTTCTAACAATAGGAAAAGAAAAAGAAAAAAATTAACAGACCCTCAGTACCTGTTGATTAATATTAAAAGAATAATTGAAATCCCAGAAACAGAGGAGAGAAAATGAGTGAATCTTAGAAAAAATAATAGCCATAATTTTCTAAATATGATGAAAGGCATAAATTACAAATTCAAGAAGCTGAGTGAATCTCAAGCAAACTAGACGCATAAATACAAACAGAGCTACATTATATCTTAGACATATCAAACTGCTGAAAATCAAGATAAAGCGAAAAACTTGAAAACAGAAACTTGTTGCCAGAAAAACAATAATATAGAAAAAAATAGGAATCAATAGTCTTCTCATTAAAGAAAATCAAGGCACAGTGGAATGACATCTTCAAGGTGGTAGAGGGAGTAGAGGGGAAACCAAAACCCCAAATTCTATGCACAGCAAAAATATCTGTCATAAATTTTAAAATAGAGAAATTTGCATATAAATCAAGGTTAAGAGAATTCATCATCATCAAACCTGTACTACAAACAATTGTAAAAGGAAGTTGTTCAGGTTTAAGTGAAAGGAAGGAAAATTACATTTTCAGAAAAAATAAAGATAATGGTAAAAATATGGGTAAATATTAAAGAATATCTTTAAAATTTTAGGTTACTTAAAAAACATTTAATTATATTTATAATATACATTAATGTAATAAATATGTCAAACATAGCAAAAAAGATTATGATAAAAGATAAATAGACTTACATCATTTCAAGGTACTTACATTTGGCATTAAGTAATACAATGTTGATTCTAAAATCCTGTTAAAATTTTAAAAGTTTTATTGTTATCTCTATTGCAGTTGCTAAAAATCATGCAAAGAGGTATAGCATTATAAAAAGCTAATAGACAAATTTAAGCTTTAAAATAATTATTTAACACCAAAGATATCTAGAAAGGAAGAAAAGAGGAACAAAAAGTGGATGGAAACCAAAAACAACAGAAAAACGGTAGCCATAAATCCAAACATATAGTAAATGTTAAATGACTCAGCCCTTAAATGTCAGAGATTAACAGAATGGAAGAGCAATACCCCACCATATGCTGTCTATAACAGATACACTTTAAATAGAAAGATACAAATAGCTTGAAAGTAAAAGGGTGAAAAATACACATTATGCAAACACTAAGCATGAGAATTATTCCATGAACATATGAATGTGAGATAAAAGACAGAGAGTATTATTAGAGGTAAGAGAGATATTTTGAAATGACAAAAGAATCAATTCCTCCGGAAGATACAACAATTATAAGCATAGTGTGTAATAACAAAGCTT
Source organism: Giraffa tippelskirchi (assembly GCF_054371585.1). Taxonomy (NCBI): domain Eukaryota; kingdom Metazoa; phylum Chordata; class Mammalia; order Artiodactyla; family Giraffidae; genus Giraffa; species Giraffa tippelskirchi. The sequence goes on along the minus strand of NC_137283.1, from coordinate 155,280,653 downwards.
CAAAATACATGAGGTAAAATCTTCCAGATAATTAAAGGAAGAAATAAATAAAAATCATGAATGAAGATTTTAAATACCACCTGTGTGACCAGTTGATAACTGAGAAAAAGTATCAAGAATGAAGTTAAAGACCTGAAAATTCACTGTCAACCACAATGACTTAATTGATTTTTTTTACCCTAAAACTTTTTCTTTTATTTTGTTTTTATTTTTTAAATAAAATTGCATATATTTGAGGCACACAACATGATGATTTGATGTACATACATGCATATATATTGAAATGATTACTACAGTCAAATGAATTAACATATCACTTCACATGCTTACCATGTATGTGTGTGTGTGTGCATGTGTGATGAGAGCACCTAAAATCTACTTAGCAAATTTCCAGTATTCAATGTAGTATCACTAGCTATAGTTATAATGCTGTACATTAAATTTCTACAGGTAATAATCTTACATAACTGCGGCCTTGTACCCTTCGGTCTCCCCATTTTCCCACCTCCTTGCCCTTGGTAACCACTGTCCTTCTCTCTGTTTCTATGTATTTGACTTTTTTAGATTGCATGTAGAACAATACATTCAACAACTTCATACTACATATCATTTACAAGTGAGCATATACTTACTTTCACCAAAATAGACCATATGCTGGGCCGTTAAGTAAGTTTTAATAAATTTCAAAATCTCTAACCATAGTGGAATTGTTTTAGGAATTGATAACAATAAAATATTTTCAAAAACATCACATATTTGGGAATGAACAGACTTTTAAATAATCAACTGTATCCCATCAATATTTCCCTTAGGATTCTTTAAACTGACATCAATTACCTTAATCAAGTCTTCTACATATTTGTCAGCTGGTCCAACACAGATGTCACTTTCTCCCTGAAGACTTTTTCAGCTCTTTAACCTTAATTTAGAAATTGTGAATTCCTTCACCTGCTGTTCTCTTAGAAAACTTTATCTATTTCTCTCTTGTGACACATATTACTCTGTGTTTTATTCATTGGTGTATATTTCTCTCCCCATGAAATGTCAGTTTCATGTATTTTGTTTTTATATCCCCAGTTCCTGGTGCATAGTAGACCCTTGATTAATGTTTGATTGAAAGAAAGATAGGGAGGAAGGAAAGAAAGAAGGAAGGGAAGGAGAGAAGAGGAGAGAGGAGAGAAAGAAGCCTTTAGTTAAGTTGGATCTTTTAAAATATAACCATATAATTCTAAGCCCCAAAAGACACATTTTTTATTTTTTCTTCTAATCTAGAAAGTGATTGGGACATATTTTTCAATAGCTAAAAAAAAACTTTCCTGATATGAAAAGAATGGGACCTAAAGAGCATTTTTATGACAGAACTAGCTTAAAAATTTTTTTTTCATGCATATCTCATTCATATAGCTATGGTTTCACAGCCAACATTCAGGCAAAGTAATTTTAAGGGCATCTGAGTGTCAGCTGCCCACACTGATTTCAGTTGTTAAAGGATTAGTTGAGAAGTATAATAATTTATTCCTCCAAATATGGATATGGGGAAAAAATGCAGTCTATCAAGAGTATATGGAATCCACAGAGGTCTAGAATAAAGCAATATATTTCTGAACCGATTTCACTCTAAGCATTATCTCATTGACTTAAGTGCTAAGAGGTGCTGGCTTGGCTAAGACTTTATCCCTACAAAGTCTGAACTGGGAATATTTCATCCTTGTAAGTAATTTCTCTATGACTAACTTGCTGAATGTTAAAGGTAAATATGTTTATATGCAATTATTGCTACAATTATTTTAAAACAACTTGTGGGATTGTTTTAAGAAGGAATTATACTTAAATCTTTAATCAAGGTGACAGTATTATTGATCATTTAATAATTAGCTTGTATTTACTTCCATCCTTGAGAGGGGACTTTTAGACTTGGTTGCAAAGAATCATTTGTGTCTTAAAATCTACCTGAAGCAGGTATCAGCTCTGTTAATGGAGGACCTTTCCATACATGTGTAACAGCTCATTCAAAATATCTGGGGAGAAGGAATTCCAGGGTGGTTCAGTGGCTAGGACTCAGCGATTTCACAGCCGAGTGCCTGGGTTCTATTCCTAGTCTAAGATCCCACAGATTCTATTCCTAGTAATGGAACTAAGATCCTGTAGATGTGGCACAAAAAAAGTGGTAAAGGTCGGGGGGGGGGGATCGGTGCGAGGGAAGAGACAAAATATATGGGGAGAATACTGAGTAAAAAAAGAAAGTTTTATCTGGAGAGAGCACTGAACTGAGCTGTACACTGTGTTCTAATTCTGAGCCCAGTTCCTGGCATAGGAAGTAGTAAGAGGGAAAGTGAAAGTGGAGTCACTCAGTGGTGTCCAACTCTTTGCGATCCCATGGACTGTAGCCTACCAGGCTCCTCTGTCCACAGGATTTTGCAGGCAAGAATACTGGTGTGGGTTGCCATTTCCTTCGCCAGGAGATCTTCCCCACCCAGGGATTGAATCCCGGTCTCCTGCATTGTAGGCAGACGCTTTACCATCTGAGCCACCAGGGAAGTCCAGTAAGAGGGAACCTGGGGGCAAATATAATAAATATAACTACAACATAATGCGATAAGGACTACAAATACTGAAACAGCTAAGAAGAGCCTTCTTAGGAGAATTGCATGTACACTGTGATTTCTGTCATGGCAGGAATGATACAGTCAACCACAATATTTCTTTTATAAATGAGGTGAAAGTCGCTCAGTCGTGTCCGACTCTTTGGGACCCCATAGACTATACAGTCCAAGGAAATCTCCAGGCCAGAATACTGGAGTGGGTAGCCTTTCACTTCTCCAGGGGATCTTCCCAACCCAGGGATCAAACCCAGGTCTCCCGTGTTGCAGGCAAATTCGTTGCCAGCTGAGCTACCACAAATTATCTCTTAGCAAATCTCCAACATTCCCTGTACTCACTTTTGGCTGATGGCTAATTTCACATTTACAGAGAAAAGAGAAACAAATAATGATTCCTTTCATCCCCCATTCCACCAACCAATGTGAACAGCAGCTACAAAGCTGTCCTGGAGGTATGCATTGGAATCTATCCCCACACAGCTTCTCAAGAACCTGGCTTCTTTCCTCTCTGGCAGCACCATCAAATCACCTTTACATTTCCTTCCCCGGCACGGTCAATTATGTCTTAAACATTGTTTAAAACAAGCTTCATCTTGCTCCCTGTCACCCTCTAACAGTTAGAGACCATCCTATTTTTCTTTAAGTTTCCTAACAAAATTCCGCAGAAGGGTCAACCAACTCACTACCTTCTCTTCGTTAGCTCCCATTCTTTCCCATGCATTTTATTTTGTGCTTTGTTTCCCCCAAAAAATGGTCACAGAGGATACAGAGGTCACAGAGGATAGCCTGCAACTTGCCAGAGTCTTGTGGCTTCCCTGATGGCTCAGCTGGTAAAGAATCCGCCTGCAATGCAGGAGACCTGGGTTTGATCCCTGGGTTGGGAAGATCCCCTAGAGAAGGGAAAGGCTACCCACTCCAGTATTCTGGCATGGAGAATTCAGGGGTCCACTATACAGTCCATGGGGTCACAAAGAGTCGGGCACAACTGAGCGACTTTCACTGCCAGAGTCTCGCTGTGGAGGACCACTCCCTGCTTCTTCAGGCTTCCTGTTCCCTTGACCCTACATTCTCCCTCTGCTTCCTCTTCACCAGCCCCTCCATTTTATTGTCTTTTGTTGGCTTCGTCTTTGTGCCATCTCCCGAAATGTAGAAATAGCTAAGACTGAGCCTTTGCCTCTCTCATGGGTGTACGTTCTAGCTCAAAGTGGTCTCCTTAAGTCCTGTGGCTTTAGACGCCATCTAACACGTTGATGACTGCATCACACCCAAGCATCTCCCTGTCTGCCAGACTCTGTCTGCTGTGTCCCTTGGCTATTCATTCACCTCTGCAATGGACGTGCAGATTGTCTGCAGTCCTATAGCTACACTGGGATGGACACCACTGTGTACATGTCCCCTAAGCTGTTCTGTAACCTTGTCTGGGATGGGTGTTCCAGGAATAGGGTTGCTGGATCAGGCGGTTTGTGTGTATATAATGTAAATAGTGCTAATTGTTATCCAGACTGGGTACCCAGGCATCAGCACCCATGACAGTTTTTCAATCCCAGTGGTACTCAGCCACTCAGGCTCTAATCATATGGGGGGTGGATTTTGAAGTTCAGCCACCTAAGCCGTAACCCATATTAATTAAATCAGAATCTCTGGGGTGGGGGAGGGTGATTCCAATATGCAAATAAGGCTGACAATATCTGTTCTATTTCCATGTCCTCATCAACACTTGGTTTTCTCAAGCTTTCTAATTTTAGCCTATAAAACAGATGCTAAGTGTGGTCTCATTATTATTTGGTTCTGCATTTAATCTTAGGTACCTTTATTATTTTCAGTATAATAAACCAGTTTTCTCAATATTGTCTCCTCAACCATCTGACCTATGATTCTCCAGATTACCAAGCTCTTTGTAAATGGAATGTGGTAACTCCATTTACTTCACAATACTCATCAAATACATAATTCTGAAAACTACTTCAGACAAGATGCATCTGTCAAAACTGTTAAAATATTGGGCACACATGCTCTTTTCTGTAGGTGTTTGTGTATATATGTATGTATGTTTGTATATATGTATATATGTGTGGTGATATTTGATTTTGAAGATAATGTACAATTCAGGATTTGAGAGTCCAGATTTTGGTGTCAGACAGACCTAGATTTCAACTCCAGCTTCACCATTTACCAGCTCTCTGACCTTGGGAAAGTTAGTGAATCTCTAGCTAAGCCTCAGGTTCTTGGTTGGTAGAGTAAAAATAGACTATGTACATTTCTTGAGAAGATTAAATGAGAAAAGGTAGATAAAGCCTGAAACACAATGCTTGACATTATTAAACACTCAGAAAATAGTGACTTTTGTCATTACCATTCTTTGTGATCTCAAATCCACTTGAATTATTGGGTGCTGTATAGCTCTGGAGTTTAGAGCACTTGTTTATTCATTGTTGGAACAGATTGAAATTCTCCTTTGAGGAAAAAGCAACATATGCGTATTTTCCAGGTATCCCTGCAGCTCATTTTGGTTGATGGTAACTTGACATTCCACCCAGGTACGAATAAAAGCACAGCTTAAATTTTTACAACAGAATGACAACTGTGTAATGTGCACATCTCCAATCGACAAACATAAGTTACTTTAGAAAAGCCAGAATGTTAATGCTTGGAGCTCATTAGAGAATCTACCAATTATATGAATCTGCTCCACAAACTCCAGGAGTTGATTGAAGATTCTTGATTATTGCTCGAGACTGTCCAAAGCAGGGCTTTTCCAAACCTAGCCCATCAACACACGTAGTCAATTGTTGCTGTGTAGACAAGGTCTTCTAATTTTTAAAGAAGTCAAATATCTAATTTTCAAATAATGTTTAAATGTACCAAAAGATGCTAAATTGTGTGAGTAAAACAAAACATATCTACTGGTCAGATATGACTCATAGATCATTAATTTTCAACCTTTGCTTTGTTATCTAGGTCTGCCCCAGTACTACCAGCTTACCAGGAAGAATTGGACTTTGGAATTTTAGCTCCAATTGAATGGTATCTTAAATCACCATTCCTGTATGTCCTGGGCTAAGTTCCATGTTCAGTGGAACTCAATGTTCTATTTATTTTGTTGTTATTGCTATTGTGCCTACCATGTTTTTTTTTAACTTTGTATTTTCTATTGGAGTATAGCTGATTAATAACATTGTGATAGTTTTAGGTGGATAGCAAAGGGACTCAGCCACACATATACATATATCCATTCTTCCCAAAACTCCCCTCCCATCCAGGTTACATATAATATTGAGCAGAGTTTCCTCTACTACACAGTAAGACCTTGTTGGTTATTGGTTTTTGTTGTTGTTGTTATTGTACCTACTATGTTTTATTATAATATCTATTATATGAGTTGTCTTCTCACTAATCAGAGAGTTCTTTAAGGACAAGGACTGCATTCAGATCTCCGCAACCTGGCAACACCTGACATATTTTAAAATTAAAAAATTCTGATGGAATGAATGAATGATTAAGCCCATAAAGATCCTCCATGTTCTTTCAGGAGTTACATGGAAAATGTTCATTCGCAAAACTTGTCAATGTCTTCTGCAAAATAGTTATCAAACAAACTAACAAACTAGTTTCTTGAATATATATTGAGTTCAATATATATTGACTACATATTGAGAATTCTTTAAAAAATTCTAATACAGTAAGTCCCTTATATACGAGCTTTCAAGTTACCAACTTGGAAAGATGCTAATGTGCATTTCATCAACACCACGCATGAGTGAAACTGCAGCTTGCACTCCATCTCCTTTTGCTGACAATCCTTCAGCTTTACTATCTCCTACCTCCTCTCCCTCTCCAGGCAGTGACTTTCTTTCCTGTTCACTTGATGCCAGTAGCCCCTGTATACCAGCTGTTGTACTGCTCGACTGTATTTCCAAGGTGCTGTACGATGAGATTAAAAAATGTTTTCTTTATTTTTGTGTTGTTTGTTATGTGTTATTTGTGTGAAAAGTATTATAAGCCTATCACAGTACAGTACTATATAGTGGATCGTGTTACTTGGGTCCCTAGGCTAACTTTGTTGGACTTTCAAACCAATTGAACTTACATATGCACTCTTTTTGGAATGTAGGGGACTTACTCTAGTTTTATGTTAAGAGAAACTTCTATTCTTCATGTTTTCCCTTTTCTCCACCACCTTCCATAAAACCCTTCTTTCCTTGGCTGCCAGTAAGCCCAGGGGGTATTTAGCCCTCAATTGTAATAATTAACTTGTGGCTGAAAGTAGATCTTTTGTTATCCTTTTTTCTCCAACATTTTCCATTTTACTGTCCCATTTTCATGCTTGTTAGCTGTGTCACTCAAGTAAAATATTTTAGGGAAACAGGCAACATAGAAGTCATTAGAAAACAATTATGAAATAAAATATACAGTGATTTGCTTTAGGACAAATACACTCTAGAGGCTTCATCCATTTGGCAATTAGCAGGCGACAGGTTTTAGCACCCATTTGCCACCTGTTCAGTAGGCTTAACTTTATGCTCTTGAACACTGATAGCAACTGCGATTCCAATGAAGGGCTTGGTTCCTATTGTAAAAGTGAGCTAGGCACTTGGGGTTGTGGGATGAATGAAAAGAGAGTAGTATAAGGACCCTGGCTTCACAGAGTCTGCCATCTCATTAAAAAAAAAAAAGACACACAAAACAATTAATAATCAGTGGTGGTTGACATATTAGTTTCTTAAGGCTGTTGTAACAAAAAGCCACAGGCAATAGAAATGCGTTCTCTCACAGGTCTGGAGGCCAAAAGTCTAAAGCCAACATGTCTGTAGGGTCATGATCTCTGAAGTTTCTAGGGAAGCATCTGTTCCCTGCATTCTTTTTAGCTTCATGATTGTCCAGAAATCCTTGACATTCCTTGGTTTATTGGCTCATCACTATAATCTCTGCCTTCATCATCACATGCAAGTCTCTCTGTGTCTCTCCGTAAGCCTGTTTCTTCTCTCCTTATGAAGACCACAGTCATATTGGATTAAGGGCCTTCCTATTTCAGTAGGACTTGATCTTTCTTTATATATTAATTACATCATCAGAGACTACTTCCAAATAAGCTCACATTCCCAGTTACCAACAGTTAGAACTTTAACATATCTTTTGGGGGACACAATTCAACTCACGCGGTTGGCATACAAATAAGCACCAAGAAGTATAGAGCAGATGATTGGAAATGTCCTTGGAGAAAAAAGCTGAGCCTTAGTGAGGAGCCCTTCTGGTTGGTTCGCATCTCAGCACTGCTCTGGGAGCTGGCCCCGCTGCGGAAAGCTCTGAGATATTTGTTCTCTGTGTGTCTTTTCTCCCACTAAGTACACTTTCCTGTTATCCTGCTTGCTCACCCTACTGCATCCTTCGTTACAAGCTGACTCCCCCAGATACCATTCTGTTTGGGGAGCAATCTCATTTCAGCCCTTGGCATTCTTGGCGTCCTGTGCATGTTGGATTTTTATCAGTTTTGTGCAATGAGAAATTTCTAAGGCACTTTTTACGGGAAGGCCTTCCTTTTCTCGTGTTCTTATCACTTACTGCTATTGCAAGCTTGTGTGATAGACTTTGCCAGTCTTAAATTTATAGGCTTCTCCGAAATAAAGAAAAAAACGTACACACCTGATTTTTTTGCCACTGACAGCACATGTGCAAATATACAGAAGCCATCAAATTATATTCACAGCTATCAGCCTCACTGCGGTTTATATGGATTCGAAAGAAGACTTTATTTCTTTGTCCTAATTTCTTTTTTAAGTAGTCTTTGCTAGCTTTCCTTCAGGGATAAAATGTTCTTTATCTTTTTATAAGGATATATCATCATAATCTCCTTTCCCTTGTCTGGTCAAGTAGAAAAGCCTTAGAATGTGCTTCATGCCTTCCCATTTCAAAAATTCTCTCACCTTTCTTCCTCAAATGAAAATAATGAAACCAGAGCATTATTAACTAATCGCTATTTGGTGGCTAAACCAGTTTTTAGCTACTTTTAATTATAAGAACATTGCTAGTAGATATGTTTTTGTAAGACATAGTCACAGTTGTCATCAGTGAACATTTTGGAGTGTTAGTTGTGTGATGTTTCACTAGACAATAATTGAGCAACTTGTGACAAATGGGATTTTTACAGAAAATACCAGCTACTGCAGTTACAAGTTTATGACCTAATGTATATTTTGAGACTAATAAAGCAGGAGAGATATTTACCTTATTAGATAGAAACCAGATGTTGGGATATGCAGAATTAAATAATTTCAGCTCCTATATTTAAGTACACAGTTCCACCTTGAATCATGAATCAATTTGACCAGGTCCTCATTTCCTCATTCACAAATGCTCAACTGCCTTTGGGCCCATTTAATTTCTGCCAACACTATTCCCTGCAGAAGGAAACGGCATCCCACTCCTGAATTCTTGCCTGAAAAATCCCATAGACTGAGGAGCCTGGTAGGCTACAGTCCATGGGATAGCGAAGAGACAGACATGACTGAGCAACTAAGGGCAAGCACAACACTGCTCCCAAAGTGATATTAAAATATCACCACCTTATGTATTCTTAATAATTTATAGTCTTCTCTTGATGAGGGTAAAATAGAAGAGCGAAAAAACTGGTTTAAAACTCAACCTTCAAAAAACTAAGATCATGGCATCTGTCCCCATCACTTCATGGTAAATAGATGGGGAAAAAGAGGAAGCAGTGACAGATTTTATTTTTTTTTAGGTTCCAAAATCACTGTGGATGGTGACTGCAGCTGTGAAATTAAAAGACACCTTCTCCTTAGAAGAAAAGCCGTGACAAACCTAGACAGAATATTAAAAAGCAGAGACATCACTTTGCTGACAAAGGTCCGTCTAGTCAAAACTATGGTTTTTCCAGGAGTCACGTACAGACATGAGAGACCACAAAGAAAGCTGAGTACCAAAGAACTGATGCTTTCGAACTGTGGTGCTAGAGAAGACTCGAGAGTCACGTGGACTGTAAGGAGATCAAATCAGTCATTCCTAAAGGAAAACAACCCTGAATACTCATTGAAAGGACTGATGTGAAAGCTGAAGCTCCTATACTTTGGGCACCTGATGCAAAGAGCCAACTCACTGGAAAAAACTCTGATGCTGGGAAAGATTGAGGGCAAGAGGAGAAGTGGGTGTCAGAGGATGAGATGGTTGGGTGGCATCACCAACTCAATGGACATGAGTTTGAGCAAGCTCCAGGAGATGGTGAAGGACAGGGAAGCCTGGTGCACTGCAGTCCATGGCATTGCATAGTCGGACGTGACTTAGGGACTGAGCAACAACATAGTCTTTGACATCCTTCATTCACCTTACTTGATGCTGACATGCAAACATCAAGCTCTACCCAGATATTGGGATTTAAATGCAGGACTTGTTCTACCCTGCTTTGCCTTCTCAACCAACTGCCATCCTATTTCTTCCCTGCTCGGCAATCTTCCCAAGTTATCTGTTAATTCTCACATCAGGTAAGACCCATGGCACTGAAGACCCTTCAACAGTTCGTCTTTAAAATATTTACATCTCCCTCCATTCTTCAGCACTGAGAATCCCCATCCCTTCATTGCAACCCCAAAGCTATCTGGATAAATGGCCTTCTTCATCTTTATTGACAACTCTCTTAGAATTTTCCTTCTCTACATCTACATTTTATATCAGATTATTTAGCCCCTATGTGCATCTCATTATCATTTCAATATTGATTGTGTACATTAATTTTAATCTCCTAAACAGACAATATCTTTGAAATAAGGATCTTGTCATTTATTTCTCCTCTATTTTGTGCATTTAAATCCATACTTTAATGGTCAATAATTGATATTTCTTAATTTCCTCAACCTTGGCTCCCCAGTGAAGGCAGATACCACATAAGAGTAATACATTTAACTGCAAGCCATATTCTTGTGATGATTCTAGATTAATATTAACATTCTAGTCTCTAAAATTCTGATGGAGGTAACTTTGAAAATACTAAATATTAGTATGTTTTGAGTCAGTTTTTTAAGTATCACTTAAGAAAGAGAAAATTATAGGTATAGGTGCCATCCACAGGATTTTTGTGTGTGACAATTTTATATAGAAGAGAATTGTTGTCCTTGCTCTTCCTGTCTTATCTGACAGAACATTTTCTTTAATCATTAATCTTTACGAGACTGTATTTACAGTTGGTCCAGGAAACTCTGGGTTCTGCATATTTGCTGTGTTCTTCATGCGTTGTTTATCAAGCTCTCCCATTTGGGACTTGCAACGTTTTATTGAGGCAAGAAATTGAGATCTCTACTCTGATGATGCATTTGAGGGGTAGTGAGGAAAATGCTTTTAAGGGGAGTGACCTTAACTAGTTAGAAGTTCTTTGGGCACCAAAGGGAAAAAAAAAAGTTAATTCCTAACCAGAGCTTCATTAAATGGACACTTTGTAAGAAAGGCTAATAAAAGTATGGTAGTCCCATTAGTTTCAGGGAATTCTATGCTGCAATGCTTCAGACAGAGCTGTTGGTCCTGCTTTATCAGTAAAGCATCTTAGATGCCCAGTTAAATGGGACTTCTTTCTTGGGCTCTAACTGATGCTTTAGGGATTTCAGAACATTAGCCAATGGCTGACTAGCTTTATGGGATTTATGCACCACTGCAGCCACAAAATCAAGTTTCATCCTCTGAATGTGTGGAAGGGCTCTAATAAATTAAAGTTTCCTCTTTCCCAGGCACCCCCAGTCTTGAGTATTTCAGTCTTCAGATATCAACTTCTGAAAAATCAACTTATGAAGATTCATTTGCAAGGAAAGCAAAGCCATGTCCTGATGCTCTAAGGTGGTCTCAGGAAGTTCCCTTTAATACTTATTTGGTTTTTAAGATTTTATTTTCTAGTCAAAGTCTGGTTGATATACAGTGAGATGTGTTCATCAATTAGTTTGATGAATGCCCACCCACCTGTCACAATTTAAAATTTAGAAAGTCTCCCACAGATAAATAGAACAGTATTATGGACTCTCTGGGAGAGGGCGGGATGATATGGGAGAATGGCATGGAAGCATGTAAATTATCATATGTGAAACGAATCGCCAGTCCAGGTTCAATGCATGATGCAGGGTGCTCAGGGCTGGTGCACCGGGATGACCCGGAGGGATGGGATGGAGAGGGAGGTGGAAGGGGGTTCTGGATGGGGAACACATGTACACCCATGGTGGATTCATGTCAATGTGTAGCAAAACAAATACAATATTGTAAAGTTAAAAAATAGAAATAAACTAATTAAAAACAAATTTAGGAAGTCTCCTCTTTACCTTTCCCAGTTCAAACCACCGCTGCCCGCCTCCCTGCCCTGCCCTCTTTTCTCTTAGGTCCTTAGCACAGAGAGGTGTCAGGTTTCAGAAGAGTACCTGCGGGCTCAGATAATTCATTTAGCCAGGTTGATGTCAGAATGCCTCAGCAAATAAATTTACCAAGAAACCTTTCCAAACACACACTATATGTTTATTTGCATTTTTGAGAATGACATACTGCAGATCTGACATCCACCTACACGTATATCTGCCTGACTTCCTTATATTAACAGCTAGATAAATGAGTATGCAGATAAGCACTGCTTCTTATTTATCATATTACCTTGAAGAAGTTGAACATCTGAAGTTCAGCTTCAGATTTATATTTCCAACAGACGTATGCCACAAGAACCAATTTTTAAATGTCAACAAACTATGCCATTTAAGATTCTAGTTTTTAACCTACACTGTAAGTGTACTTGTTTCATACATGGTATCATCAAGATAGCTTTTCTATTTAAAAGTCCAAATGCTTATATGGCTCATGATTGCACATTTTAAACATCAAAGTCTGTAAATATTTAAATATAAAATATCATATATGTTGAAGGGCTTAAAGTGGGTGTGATATTTAGCAAAGGGCTTATACAAAGGCAATAGAAGAGTAAGCTTTTTAAAAGACACCTTCATTGTGGTTAAAAAGACAAAGGAGGTGGGAGGTAACCCCATGCCTGGATCCCTGCAGTGTGCAGGAAATCAAAAGAAATAAAATGAACAGCGTTGAACCACTGCACCACAAACGCTGGTCATGGTAGGTATCTTCAAATATTTGAAAGACTGTCGTGTGAAACAGGAGTTAATTAGATTTACTCTGTTAACTCCACAGGACTGAGTGAAGAACAATAAAAAGAAGTTCTAGGGGAGGTGAAGTTTTTTGCTTCCATACAAGGAACTCTTGAACATTTAAAATTCTTTATAAAAGGGTTGGATTGTACTGCTTTGCTAAGTAGGAAACTCCCAGTTTCTAGAAACGTTTAAACAGAGGCAGGGTGACCTCTACTCAGAATCATAAAGATAGAATTGTTGCTCTCATGCAAAGATTTGCTTATGCGACCTCATAAATCCATCCCAATTCCAAGTGACTTCTTAAATGATGAAAGAGTATATTCTCTTCCAAATCAGTTTGTTTATTTTTCAAATTCTCTGATGGTTGAGAAAGAATTTTACGCATTTCTGGCTGTCCTCTGTATTTCCTCAAACAGAAAAAAAAAAATAAGGAATTTCAGAACAGCTCTTCATATTTTCTGTGATATGGTTACCTCAGGCAGTGTTACAAGTGTAATTAAAATTCTGTTTGTGTTCCTTGAAATACAGATAAGCATTTCAGGGTGTGATCATTCTGAAACATCAGATTAGGGTAGTTATCCAGTCGAGGCTGGTAACAGTCTGAGTTATTCTGAAGCCATGATTTTGAGACAAAGACTAATTCCCTGTAATCATTGTTATACTTTAGGTTGTAAGGTTACACTTGTTCTAGAACAAATCTATGGTCTTGCAGAAAAAAAAAAGTGAACCTGAGAAAATTGTGGCAAGGGTTTAGCTATTTACTGTGTGTAGATGCTTGTTCTAACAAAGCAATCTGGATTTTATTTTAAAATAAACATTACAAATGTGTGTTCCAAAGCCAGGCAGAGACCCACTTCCATATCAATTGAGTAAAACAGAGCTGAGAGCTGTAAAAAAATAAAAAAGAAGTGCATTACTGCCTTCCAAGAGTCAGTAAGAATAATAACTCACATTATCAGAAAGGGCAGTGCAAAATTACTCGTGCAAAGAACAAGTAAAGACTTCTTGCTTTTCCTCTTTGGCTTTCTTGCTACCAATTTAAGATCAAGATCTTAGACGGAATTACATTCCATCTTAGCTAGAACTGACAGAAACACATTTTCAATTACCAGCAGGTGACAATAGAACAACAATGTCAGTGGTTTTTTAAACAAGGTTATTTCTTGCTTTACAAAGGTGACCATTTATAAATGACCAAACAAGATCTCTAACAAATAATATTACTCTTTCCAAAAAATATAAGTGCTATATCTTTGGATACTGGTATATTTAATTTATACTTTTCTAGTTTCTTAGGAGTTCCAGGGGAGAAAATATACTCTAACAGGATTATTTGACTTAAAAATATTAAATACTAAGTACACCCCAAGAGAACATAAACATTAATCCATAAACTCATTTCCATGTAAGGAAAGCAGAATTCATGATTCCATTTAGCTGTTACTGTAGTTGCTGCAATAGTAATACCTCTTAGGACACATTTAAACATTTGAATATGAACAAATGAATGAATGAATGTAGTAGTATAAATAAAATGATGAATGCTATTAATATAAGTAACTGATGCAGTTTTTATGAGACTAACTTATAGTTTTATTTCTTCATCATTTCCTTCTGTCACTCCTAAAGTCCTAAATAGTACTCAGAGATACATTTCAGGGACTCAAATAAAAAACTAACTTTTTTCAAGTAATTCTGCAAATTGGACCTGGATTCGTATTAGGATTAACCCATGTTCTCTTGTAGACTTGCATTTTCAGTACAGTTATTTGTAAGTTAAAAACACTTTTACCAGAAAAGTATATCAATGGGCTTCACATTATCCTTCTAAAAGACAGATACAAAAATCACTCTACACTCTACTTCTAACAGCTCCCAATTGTTTGGAGCATTTTAAGACATGAGTTAATGTTCAGGTAGTTAACTTAGATTATTTCCCATTGCACTGAAGGTTTTAACGATGCCAAATTATCTCACCACCTTTTCCCGCTCTTGATTCCATTAACCTTAGGATTTCAAAGCAATCTAATTTTGGATAAATTGCTTTCCTGTGTTTTGGCTGCTAGCTTTTGACAAATGTGTTTTAAGTTTCACTCAAAGGCTAATTTTTCTTATTTTAACCACTGAATGCTTTACAAATTATGCTAGCAAGATGTCTTTTATTTCTCAAGTTTTAGTTACTCAGAAATTATAATTTTTCTAAAGCTAAAAAAAGCTTGAAAACTTGATACTGAGCTAAATATCACTGACTAGATTAAATTGTTAAGGATTTATTATTAGGAAACAGTGTTTTGAGCTATTTTTAACCAGTAATCGTTTAAAAGTATTGGCACTTTTAATTCCATTTTGTTTATTGGTGAAAATGACCAATCTTTATAAGCATTGATATTTTTCCTATGGAAATGCAAAATTAGCTGAGTTTCCATTACAGAAGTTGCCACACACACACACACACACACAAACACACATGTGAGAAATAATGTCTGGGTTTCTTTTTTCTTTTTCTTTCTTTTTTATGAATAGCCATTTAAAGTACTCACAGAAGAAATTATCACTTAAATTTTTATTAAGTGCCATAACATTGTATTAGACATTTTGATGGATAAAAGTAAAGAAACATAAGACTTTGCTTACCATAACCATCTAGATAACAAAATTGACTTGTCCTCTCCCAACTAAAATTCTGAAAGAGAACGAGATGGCCATACCAGACCACCTGACCTGCCTCTTGAGAAACCTGTATGCAGGTCAGGAAGCAACAGTTAGAACTGGACATGGAACAACAGACTGGTTCCAAGTAGGAAAAGGAGTACGTCAAGGCTGTATATTGTCACCCTGCTTATTTAACTTATATGCAGAGTACATCATGAGAAATGCTGGGCTGGAGAAAGCACAAGCGGGAATCAAGATTGCCGGGAGAAATATCAATAACCTCAGATATGCAGATGGCACCACCCTTATGGCAGAAAGTGAAGAAGAACTAAAGAGCCTCTTGATGAAAGTGAAAGAGGAGAGTGAAAAAGTTAGCTTAAAGCTCAACATTCAGAAAACTAAGATTATGGCATCCAGTCCCATCACTTCATGGCAGATAGATGGGGAAACAGTGGAAACAGTGGAAATAGTGACTGACTTTATTTTTCTGGGCTTCAAAATCACTGCAGATGGTGACTGCAGCAATGAAATTAAAAGACGCTTACTCCTTGGAAGGAAAGTTATGACCAACCTAGACAGAATATTAAAAAGCAGAGACATTACTTTGCCAACAAAGGTCCGTCTAGTCAAGGCTATGGTTTTTCCAGTAGTCATGTATGGATGTGAGAGTTGGACTATAAAGAAATGAGCACTGAAGAATTGATGCTTTTGAAGTGTGGTGTTGGAGAAGACTCTTGAGAGTCCCTTGGACTGCAAGGAGATCCAACAAACCCATCCTAAAGGAGATCAGTCCTGGATGTTCATTGGAAGGACTGATGTTGAAGCTGAAGCTCCAATACTTTGGCCACCTCATGCGAAGGGCTGACTCATTTGAAAAGACCCTGATGCTGGGAAAGATTGAGGGCAGGAGGAGAAGGGGACGACAGAGGATAAGATGGTTGGATGACATCACCGACTCGATGGACATGGGTTTGGGTGGACTCCAGGAGTTGGTGATGGACAGGGAGGCCTGGCGTGCTGCAGTTCATGGGGTCGCAAAGAGTCAGACACGACTTGAGTCCTTCCTATTGCACTGACACTGGACCAGAAGTTTCACATAAGTTACCCCATTTGATCCTCACCATAGTAAAAGGTGTATTGCTATTTGATGAAATAGCAATGGAAACATGGAGTCTTAGAGGTCAGGTAGTTTTCCAAGGAAATACAGCCAGTGTTCAGCTACAATGAAATCTGAGTTTGACTCCAAAGAGGAAGTTGCTCATTCCTGTCCAACTATGTGCAACTCCATGGACTACACTGTCCATGGAATTCTCCAGGCCAGAATACTGGAGTGGGTAGCCATTCCCTTCTCCAGGGTAACTTCCCAACCCAGGGATCGAACCCAGGTCTTCTGCATTACAGGCGTATTCTTTACCAGCTGAGCCATAAGGGAAGCCCAAGAATACGGGAGCTGGTAGCCTATCCCTTATTCAGTTGATCTTTCCAACCCAGGGATCGAACTGGGATCTCTCGTATTGTAGGTGGGTTCTTTCCTAACTGAGCTATTAGGGAAGCCCTTGACTCCAAAGCCCATGTGTTTATACATTTTGCTAATGTTGCACTTCAGAATATTCCAAATATGGTGCTTCAAAGATGGGAGTAAAAAAACTTTCAAGGACAACTTAACAAAGAAGCTGGTATTGGTGTTGAGTAATAGAAGAGTAGACTGAAGGATAGTTAGCCATAGATCCTGGGGAATCTTCTGTAGGCAGCTGGAAATACATGAGCCACAACATGAAGGCAGAAATGTGGAGGTGTTTGGGGACTAACAGTTTGATCAGAGTAGCCATCAGGTGGCCAAAGTATTGAAATTTCAGTTTCAGATTGGAAAAGGGTAGTTTGGATCATTTTTAAGATATCATGTGTTGAATTCATTTGTTGAGAATTTGAGATTAGAGGTAGGACATGAGAAATAATAAACATTCAGCCTTACATAACTGGAGTTAGAGAAAGTTCAAATTATCATCTGATGCCAACTATGTTTTTAATGTTCTTTGTTTTTCTTCTCAAGTGAACAGTCATTATTGTAAGGTGAGATCTCCAAAGTAATTTGTGTTTCTTTGGTAAGAGAATATAAAAATTTTAAATGCTTTGGCAAATCAATTAATTCTTAATTATGTGCTATTTTAGAATATTAAAAATATATTTAACATACATAGTGATATTATACCAAAATGAAAGATGGATTGTTTATTCATACAATATCATCATTTATAATTCTCCAGAAAGAATTTGTCCATTTTCACTTAATTTCATCCTTTGTTATCTGCTTTAAAAGGGCTTCCCTAGTGGCTCAGATGGTAAAGAGAGATGCCTGCAGGAGATTGTGGGAGACCTGGGTTTGATCCCTGGGTTAGCAAGATCCCCTGGAAGAGGGTATGGCAACCCACTCCAGTATTCTTGCCTGGAGAATTTCCATAGACAGAGGAACCTGGCGGGCTACAGTCCATGGGGTCACAAAGAGTTTGACACAACTGAGTGACTAAGCACACACACATAGATCACAGAGAATATTACTTTATTTGACATAAGACTGAGGCCAAATCTTATTGATAACGTGGACCTATTGATTATCCAAATTCATCTGAAACTATTTGATTGTTCTGTTTTGCCCTTCAAAAGTATGTAATTTTTAAGTGTTAACATTGCTACTTCAGTTACAAGGATTGGGAATATACAAATGGTTTTTGCATATATTACTTTCTCACTGGTTACTGGTGATCATTTCAAAATGCTTAATTAAACCTTTATCAATTCTAGGAATTCACTTGCTCTTAAAATGAAAAAAGTCTGAATTTTTTGACACTTCCCCCCCATTCTTTTCCTATTTTGAATTGTTGTTGTTCAGTCACTCAGTCATGTCCGACTCTCTGTGACCCATGGATGGCAGTATGCCAGGCTTCCTTGTCCTTCACTGTCTTCTGGAGGTTGCTCAAACTCATGTGCATTGTGCTGGTGATGATATCCAACCATCTTATCCTCTGTCACCCTATTCTCTTCCTGCCCTCAATCTTTCCCAGCACCAGGGTCTTTTTCCAATGAGTTCACTCTTTGCATCAGGTGGCCAAAGTATTGGAATTTCAATTTCAGCATCAGTCTTTCTAATGAATATTCAAGGTTGATTTCCTTTAGGATTGGCTGGTTTGATCTCCATGTAGTCCAAAGGACTCTCAAGAGTCTTCTCTAGCACCACGGTTCAAAAGCATCAATTCTTCAGCGCTCAGCCTTCTTTATGGTCCAAATCTCACATCCATACATGACTACTGGAAAAACCTTGTCTTCGACTACATGGACTTTTGTCAGCAAAGTGATGTCTCTGCTTTTTAATACATTGTCTATATTTGTGATAACTTTCCTTCCAAGGAGCAAGAGTCTTTTAATTGCATGGCTGGAGTCACCGTCTGCAGTGATTTTGGAGCCCAAGAAAAGAATATCTGCCACTGCTTTCACTTTTTCCCCATCTATTTTACCACGAAGTGATGGGGCCCCATGCCATGATCTTAGTTTTTTTCATGTTGAGTTTTAAGCCAGATTTTTATTATTTCGAATTACCCAGAAATTATTTTGCAAGGATAAGGCTCCTTTGCTAGACCATTGAGTCAGAGACTGATTTTAGATATGACACATTTGATCAGAAAGGAGGAACATAAATAAGTTCAATCATGCAAAAAAAGTTTCTAATGGAATTCAAATAAAAATGTGATTTACTTGCTAAAGTGCAAAATTTGTATAATTTGCATGGCAAGTACAGAGTTAATCAGTGAAAAGGAAAAGGCAGAGAAGCAGCTTTCAAAGAAGCACAGATGCAAGCAGGAGGCACTTCACTGAGCCTCTGAAATGGAAGTCGATCAAGCAATTAATATAGTTAAAAACACAAAAGCACACTCGGATCTTAATCTACCCAAGGAAAGTGATCCAAACCAAATACGTAAAATTGATTGACTAAGACGACTCTCCGGTGAGGTGGAAAAGTCTCATAAAAATCTAGAAATGGAATAGAAGGAACAAGGGCATTTGGCTCGTCCTGTCTGTCAGCACTGAATTATTTCATAGCTATTAAACTCAGTTCAGCTGACCAGAGAAGGAGTTCATTTGTACTCATGAATCCACATTGAAACTCTGGTCAGAGCAATAAATGTTCTACATTTTATTTTCTTCACTCTTGCTCCCCACCCTCCAAACACACCCATGTAGACATATTTTATTGGAAGAGTGCTAAAGTCAATACTAAGGATTGGAAAGACCTCTGAACAAGTAGTTTCAGAAGACCTGCCTTCCTGCTTTATATGAGCATCAGTTATGGAAAATACAAAATGTACCATATTTTGTGACTTGAGTGAAATAGTCATAGCCATGCCTTCAGGCCACCGCCTTGGATAATGCTAGACCCTGTGCTTTGGGAGGCCAGGGAAAGAATCTGTGTTTTCTCACTCCAGCATCCTCAGTGCCCAGCCTGTTACCTTTATGAAGTCAGTGTTCAATTAATATTTGGTAAACAAATCAAAAATTGAATGCATAAAGTGCATCCACAGTTCAGAAATTTGAGGTGTGCTATGTCAAGCCAAGGGGCTTCCCAGGTGGTGCTTGTGGTAAAAAACCTGCCTGCCAATGCAGGAGACATAAGAGACGTGGGTTTGATCCCTGGGTCGAGAAGATCCCCTGGAGGAGGGCAAGGCAACCGACTCCAGTATTCTTACCTGGAGAATCCCATGGACAGAGGAGCCTGGTGAGCTACAAGTCTATAGTGTTGCTAAGAGTCAGATATGACCGAAGCGACTTAGCAGGCACGCACACACGTCAAGCCACAGAGTAATTACTTACCTTGAGGATCAACTTTCCTGAAAAGTTCGAAAGGGAAGCCAAAGTAATTTAACAGGGTTAATTAAAGCAGGTCTCTATTAAAACAAATTTGGATTATTTATGGATAGAATGCAAAATTCACATGAATTTGTAAGATTAAAACTTGAGACTTCAAAGCAGTTTCACCAGGCAGCTGCTTCTAGCATTGCCCTCATTTCACTTCTCCATCACAAGAGGATCTTCAGGGAAAAGCATGTGAATTGCAGAGTTGATGAATGCTGTGTAAGACTTAAGGTAGAGACTCATGGAAGATGGATTTATGGTTATCAGAACAAGTGTTTGATCATTCCAGCAACATTTCAGAGTAAAGACCCTGTTTTGCTGTTTCGTGCTCTGGCAATCACACATACCCACACACCCACACACACCCACATGAGGAGGGATTGAAAGGCATTAGGCTAGGTGATTTGGAAGCCAGCTTAGGGGAAGGAAAGGGTTATTTTTCCTCTGTTCTCTTAGGTTCTCCAGCTGAAGCCTTACAACATTAGACTGACAAATGATAGGTTAGTACAAGACGGTTTATTAATGTTCGTAGAACACATCATCTGATGTGGGGAAACCTCATGATGACTAGCTCAAAGCGGCGGTTAGGACTTGGGATTATATAGCATTTCCAAATAATAAATTCATAGAGAAGTGCCAAGACAAAGGAAAAGAGCTCTAGGCTTCCAAGGCTGGCAAATTGTAAGAAGGTAAATCTGGGGGAGACCAAGGGAGAAGGTGGTTTGTGCAGGTCCATCTCGGTGTTAGCTCTCTTTTGCATTCTTCACATGGCTGTACAGTCTCCCCAGAGAGGAGGTTGATGGCAGTCTCTATTTTTCACAAGTTTCTGCTTTTTAGTCAGATAGAGGATGCTCCAGGAAGGCATCTCTCTGTGTTCCGGCATCCAACACACAGAAAGGCCAAACAAACTGAAATGCTGGAGTTTGGAGCAAAGAAAGGTTTATTTCAGGATCATGCAAGGAGAGGTGGCTTAGGTTCTGAAAAGCCTTAAGTCTCTTGAAAGGTTTTACAAAGCACTTTTAAAACACAGGTGACTGAGGCGGTGGTCTCAGGTGAGTGATCAGCTCTTGCACAAGGCTCTAATTGGATGACGGTGAGGTTACAGTGTGGTGTCACAGGAGTTAACATCAGTTCTTAGGCTCCAAGAGGCCTAGGGCTTTGTGCTCATGGTCATTAAGGAGTTAACATCTTCCATTTGATTTGGGGGAGGTGCATCTACCAAACAATTCAGGAAATGTGCATCAAGTACTATTACCTAGGTACTTCAGAGAGACACTAAGGCAGAGGATATGGGGGAAGGCCCCATAGGGTCCTGTTCAGTTACATCTGCATCTACTGATTTCCATTTGTCTCCAATTCAAAATAATCCTTATGCCAAAGTGGCATATTTTGAGATGGCACATTCTGGTCCCCTGTAAGAGTGAAGTGACAATGTGGATAAATCCTAGACACTTAGAACCTAGGAGATAAGACGTTGTAAGTTCAGACGGGGTTCAAGGCCTCTGTTCAGTTGTTTCCAACTCTTTGCAACCCCATGGACTGTAGCCCACAAGGCTCCTCTATGCATAGGATTTTTCAAACAAGAACACAGGAGTGGATTGCCATTTCCTCCTCCAGGGGATCTTTCCAACCCAGAGATCAAACGCGCATCTCCTGTGTCTTCTGTGTTGGCAGGTGGATTCTTTACCGCTGAACCATCAGGGAAGCCCCAAAGACTGTGATGTACCTAATAAACAATGAACCACACGTGGCTGTTTGTGGAAGACTCAAGGACAAACTATGCACTCACATTATTTCACTACAGTGCTCCAGAGGATCTTCCTAACCCAGGAATTGAACTGGTGTCTCTTGTATCTCCTGCACTGGCAGGTGAGTTTCCCTGATGGCTCAGATGGTAAAGAATCTGCCTGCAATGTGGGAAACCTGGGTTCGATCCCTGGGTTGGAAAGATCACTTGGAGAAGGGAACGGCTACCCACTCCAGTATACTGACCTGGAGAATTCCATGGACAGAGGAGCCTGGTGGGCTACAGTCCATGGGGTCTCAAAGAGTCGGACATGACTGAGACACTTTCACTTTCTCTTTCTCAACCGCTTGGGCCACCTGGGAAGCCCCACTACAGAGCAAGGGGACCACAAAGCTGAGGGCGGAGTATCCACTTTCGCAGTTGATGTCATCTGAGTGCTGAATCCTTGTGCCTGCCTGAGCAAGGGTGAGTTTACAAGTTTACAAGAGCAGTACAACGTCCTGGTGGAATGAGAGTCAGCTGGTACAGGAGTGACAAAGTGCCCAGTGGTCTCCTGCCCTGCTTGGCTGCTGGGGCGGGCATGGGGCTGGATCTCTCTTTGGAGGAACTCAGGGCCTAAGGACCAAAATCCTCTAGTTGATTCTTGACAGACCCAGTCTCAGCCTCATCAGAGCCACTTGAGCAAGAAACAAATCACACTTAGAAAGGACTATTTGGTGACTCTGAAAGAGCTGCCAGGACTGAGCAGCGAGCCAGCTATGAGACTGTGGGAGGCTCTGTCCCATGCTCGCTGGAGCAGGATGTGGAGAAGGCGGACACAGAGCGAAGGGTTGAGAATTGATCTGAAGTCGAGGCATCACCAGCTCCTAACTGCTGCCAGTGGCTCTGGAGATGACAGGACACTGGCCGGTCTGAGTCAGATTCTTATTGAAACCTGAAGCACAGCTGGTTTCTCGGGACACGTGTCCTAAACAGTCGCACAGGGCTTCACTTAGAAGGACCCCACGTGGATTAAGGTGATGCTGTCACTGTTCCAAAATTCTTCATAATTGTACCTTGGAACTTGTGTTTTGTGAGGTCTCGAGAGCATGAGTAGGAGACACATGCTACGACAGATATGCCTGCTGTTGACATAGAGCACTCAGGGCCCCCAGAGCACAGAATTTCAGCAGGTTCACGATCGGTGGGAGGTGTGTGAGACTCCATGGAAGGATGGCCAGCGGTGATGACCTTGACTGAGTTGAGTGGTGATGCCGACCATCCTGAGGGTCCCTCATGTGAACTAGCGATTGCTTCAAATGCAGAAAGAAAGTGGTGGTTGTCTCTAGTGACCCAGGAACTCTTATCATATTCTTTATTACACATGTTAATTCCCTATGACCCAACCACATATGGTGATGTCGGAGGACGAGAAAAGATAGTGCAAATCCAGAGTTCCCTTCCCTTTCAGTCCTTCCTTATTGACCACTGAGCTGAAACCAGAATGTTATTAGAATGTGCACATATCAAAAAGTGAAAATGAAAACAGTTGCTTTAGTTTTGTGCAGAATTTCCACTGTTCTGATAAGAATACAATACATATGCATGTACTATTTTTGTAATGTTGGTGATTCTGCATACTAATTAAATGCACTTATTTTTACATGTTAGACTGGTAATATACAAAGTAAAGATAAACAGTACATGATAATGATTTAAAATTTTAATTTTTCTTTATTTAGAAAAGCATTAAATAACAAAAACACAATGATATAAGGGGAGACAGATCATGGAAGGAAGGAAGAAGCAGAATATATCAGTACCTTTAGTGGTATTTTTCCATTTTGAACAAGAGGCCCTGCATTTTCATTTTGCACTGAATCTCAAAAATTCTATAGCCAGCCTTGTCAAGAAGAAATAGTAAGAAACCTTCTACTTATTCCTTTATGGTGTGATAAATGATGTGATTATATAAAGTTTTCAATAGAATGAATTTATTAGTATTTCTTCTTCCCAACCAATAAGCACCAGCTTCTAAGCATAGATATTCATAGCAAGTGTGGGAAAGGAGGGGCTGAAAGTTCAAGACCAGCTCATTGAATTGTTTTGAGTTTTTTTGAGCCTTTCCCAGAAGATAGATTATTTTGTTTCACAGATGTTGTTCCAAATACTTTTAGATATTTTAAAGAGGAAATTTTAGGTATTTTGTCAGTGACAAGCAAAACTCATAGTTTCTTCTAACAACATTAACGATACAAAAAAAAAGTTCTAGTCCCTAATTGTCAAAATGCATTACATGGAAACCTGGGACCATGGTGGAGAAGATGACTGGGAGAATTAGAGATTGAAGGTGGTTGCTAACCCCTGTACACAGCAACCACCTTCAAGCTGCTGATCAGTTTCTTGTCTTGTGCATTTGCACACACATATATTAACTTCACAACTAGATTTTTCAATTCCCTGATTTTTATATATAGGCATTTTAAAAATGTTCTCAGTCTCTTGTTCTGTTTTTCCCTAAGACATTCAATGTCTTCTGATAGCACCCTCCATCTTTTAACATCTTAAAGTATAGTTGCCCAAAATTGAGTGAATGCCACCCAACCAAAGATAAGATTCTGTTTAATTCTCCATGTAATGGGACATTGATTTAGTGAGGTCACCATCCATCTTGATAAAATATCTTGTGCTTTTGTTTTTTTTTTCCTGGTTTTTGTTTCCAGTCTACCATGGAATTGATGAACTTTTTGTGTAGCCATCAGAGTTCTGTTCTCCTAATGGTTGCAAAGATCAACAGATACAGATAAGATCTTCAGGTTGTCCTCTCCACTCTCTGCACAGCAGATATTTAAGAAAAAATAGTGATTGTGTCATGTCTAAAGTTGGAATCAGGAAGCTTTCTGTAAAATGCTATAAATATTTGAGACTTCGTAGGTCACACAGTTTCTATCACAACTATACAACTACTCAGCTCTGCCCTTGCAGCATGAAAGTGCCACAGACAATATGTAAATGAATGAACGTGGCTGGCTTCCAACAAAACTTTTTTTTTAAACTTAACAGTCGACAAGCTGGATTTGGCCCATTGTCCACAGTTGTCTAATCCCTGATCTAAAGCCATAGAGAAATTCTTGAAAAATGTTACATCTTGGAATATTGCTCTTCAGTCTCCTATATTTGCTATTCCTCTTTCTCTGCTTACCTTGTAAGTAGAGATACATATGTTCCCAACATTTCCATTCTCAGCTCTGTGGCCTTAGTGCCCCCAATACCCTCTGTGATTGATTTCACCTAAATGTGTGGCTTCAGTATCTTACTCTTCTGTTTTTATTTCTCTTCCATGTCTGCTGTTTCCTCCTCCTGCAGGGTTCAGGGTGATGTTCCAGCTGTTGAGAATCTCTCACCCCTGGTCCACCAGTGACTGGCACCTCATTTCTGTCCAGTTTAAGAGTCTCCCCACTGCATATTCTTCCCTCAGCCACCCAAAAGGAATTGTCCACACCCTTATCAATTTTTTGATACAGTTAATTCCCATTTTGCATCTTTCTTTATATTTCATTTACTCTTTTCTGATTACTTTATGTCTATCTCCTTAAGTAAACTCAGAATTCCTGGGTAGCAGGATTTTTGTCTTATCGGACTTCCTGCCCCAAGAGGACAAACGCATCTGGCACACTGTAAACCTACTCTTAGCAGAAATTTTTGAATGAATAGAACACATATAATTGATTAGAAAGACTTGGGTTAGGAATTTTTTAAACTTTAATCTATGGGTTCACCTATGCAATTTTCTTTATAGTGAGGTAAAAGACTAATCATTTATATGAAAGGGCATACTGTTTTTAAAATAAATTACCAAAACTACATTTTCATTACATGCATTTTTGGCAATACAGAAAAAAGCACAAAGAAGAATCTGCCCAAGATTTTAAAACATGACAATTGACTTAGACACATTATTTACTTTCTTTCCATGTAGCCTCTTTAAAGTGTTGTGACTTAATTCAATGAGCTGTATTTGCAGAAAAATACTAGGCTAACATGGAAAAACTCTTTGCTTATGCTCTGCTTAAAGACTTCAATCAGGATGCTGTGACTTACTTTCTTGATAGTCAGATGGTGGCATCGCTAACTGATCACCATCCTTTTGAGATTATCTGTCATTATTTATCATGATGCTGTCAATCTTTAATATTTTTCCTATATCTATATCTCTATGCCTATCATCACCTACCATGCGAGGGACCTTAGCAGATTTATTTATGTTCTTTATTTTCTAATCCTTGATCCACAAATCTCCATTTATAAGTTTAAACAAACAATAAAGAATAGAATAATGATGCCTTATTTCCCTTTTTCATGTTTTAATTTTTAAAGTTATATTTCTAATGTGAAATCTACATGCTTTTAAAATATTTGAAGTTAAAAGCTTGTAGTGATTATTGTGTCAAAATTTTACATCTTTTTCTTTGGATAATTTTTCTATGATTATGTTAAAAGTAATTTATTAATTATTTGCTTACATAATTATTGTTTACATATCATATTTTGCAAATAAAACTCTAAAATATTTATATTATGTAGAACTCTATGTATTTCTTTAAGATTATAAGTCACCCACTTTTTGGTTAGTTTTCCACCTATATTTGAATGGTTATAAATAATCCACTTCCATGAAGACTTCTTGGTTTTTATTTTTCTTAGGCATCCTTTGCTTCTTTTAATGTGTACATAAATGTAATAAGAGAAAATCCAACAAAAATGATCAACTGCTTTGAGGAGCTAAATTTTGCTGGCCATTCATCAGGATAGTCACAGTTGCTTCACTGTCATGTAGTTTTTCATAACATATATTTTAAAAAATCTATAACTGAGCTGATTGAATTGAATTATTTTCTTCAGAATAGATGTTATTAAGCTATAACAATTGCACATGGTCTATTCTGGGAAGTTTACTTATTGTTTACTCAATTATCCTATCAGCCAAAGATGTATTTTTACTAAACAGTACAATATTTTTACTTTTTAAACTTGTTGAAACAGATTTTATATATTGTATGAAATGAGTAAATTCTTCTATGGTAATTATAGTAATCTTCTGGCTTTTAAAAATTTATAACTAATATTATTTTACACACTTTCTCAATAATTAACTTATTCATTTGTTAAGGTCTTATTAATTACTTACTGCATATTATTTAAATAGACAGTATAGTGACAGCATAGACTCTGGAGTCAAGTTCAAGTCCCCAATCCTCCAATTCATAGGTAGCTATCTGTAAAATGAAGATAAATTATGTCAGGCGCTAATAGTCACTACTTTATAGACTTATTGTGAAGGTTGAGTGGGAAAATACAATAAAATGTGCAGTACACACACTTACACTAGTGAGCTTCAGAGCATGTTAGCTGTTATCAACGTTACTAGATGCCCGATGTAATGCACATTAATTTCTTTTTCATCTCCTCTGAGTAATAATTTCAGAAATCAGCGTTTTTTCTGCTTAAGTTCAGCAGCAAGTAATTACCTAGAAACTTGAAAATTGCCACTCTTTGGGAAAAAAATCAATTAGGCAACACAAGTCCATTTTCTATATGACTAGACTGTAGCCAATATTCTGGCTTCACAAAGTGGCATTTGACATAAAGGATCACCTATCCTGCAGCCCCTCCTGGGTGGATGTATTGCTGACATACTGTCTGGAGAATTTCCCCAGCTCTCTGTCTCTATATGTGACTTTAAATCTTGGCCTTTGAAAGAAAATGATGAGAACACCAACAAAGCCAAGGTTCTTGGTCTTTTAGGGCAGCCATTTCTGCTGTTCACATCCAAGGGATTCAAACATTAGAGCTAATGACTTGAGAACGTAGTCTCGCCGCTCCTGAGGATTCAGGCAAAACATCCCAAGCTGGGCAGTCACTTAGAGCATGACTTTGCTTGAGAATGATCTATTCTGTGTTGCAGCAATGTGTTGGTTAAATGCAGCAGAGAGATACTTCACACAATTATTGGTACACAGCTGGGGTCAATTTCTTCTCCAAGTGCTAATCATGCTTTACAAAAAGTCTAGAAATAATGGTTAATCCTCTGAAGAAATAAGATCTATTTGGAGCTTGGCCATACATTATATAGCATAATAAAATTCAGGTAAATTAATGGGTTAAATGTAAAACAAGAGAAAAAAAATCTTGAAGCAATTTCAAATCATTAAAGAGCTAGAAAAAAACTTACTTGTGAGTAGCTTTCTGATCTTTGGTTGGGGAAAGATTTTCTAAATTCAGAAGCAATGGAAGAGATCGTTATGGAAAATATCAGATATGAGTAAACATGTTTTTTAACTTGAACATTTTGAAAATTTTAAAATTGAGAGGAAAAATTAGGAAATTATTTACCCCAAAATGACAGAGAAGGTTTACTATCCTTAATTTGTAAAATGCCTTTATGCAATAATGAAGCTATATTACTGTAAATTCTAAGTGAATAGTTCTAAACCAAAGCTAAAGAATGTAAATATGTATTTATTTTCAAAATTAAGCTTTTAAAACTCCTTAGAGAGCTATCTCGCTAGATAAATGTGTATACTAGGCTTTTTTAAAAATGAGATAATATTATTACCTGCTTTAGAGAGTTTTCATGAGGACTGAGTTAAATAAAGCATGTACAGTAGAGCACATTACTATGAGAAGGATTAAACGAAAACTTTTCTGTTTCCTGTGTTCCCAGATTGTGTATAATTTCAGACTTCGGAACTTCAAGAGAGTTCCAGCTAAGCCAACTGTATCCTTTACAGAAGTGGCCACAGCAGTTTGAAAAAAGCATGTACAAATAAATGTGTGAATACATTCTACCTGAGGATTTCGTCAGACCCTCACTTATTGAAGCACAGAGGAGTCAATGACCCAAGAAGCAAGCTCTAGTGTTATCACTCGGCCAATACATGAAATCTCAAACAAGGGGGCCCACCTCCCATCTGTATAACTATGACAGTGACCTGTCAGTTGTGCCAGGTAAGAAGCAGCGTTAACATGGCGTCTCCAAGCTTGATGGAAACCAGCTGGGATATCTGCAGTGACCTCAAAGGCTAGCATGAGACTTTCAGAAAATTCTTTGAAAATTTTGATCCTCATCCAATTTCTTTAAAATTTAAATACGTTTCATCAAGCTTTGTTAGGGGAATCTAAGAAGGCAAAAGGGGACAGACAAGATACCAAAACCACTACTTGAAGAAGAAATGAAATCACTGGCTGGGTCATAAAGTGAAGCTCGATGGTTCTAACATAACTTTTTTGCCTAATGTATTCATTATGTTTCTCTACATTTCCATTTTAATTATCATGAAGAAAAGGCAGCAAGCCGTTTGCCATGTGCCGTAATTTATACTTGCTCTAGCAAGATAAGTAATACCACTCCAAATACATCATAAACAAAATATTTATTAGGAAAGCCTCATTAGCATGCATTTCGTTCTGATAATAAGGTTTAGGAATTGAAATTAATATCAGTGTTATTTGAGAACATGGCTATTAACATTTAATAATATTTAGCATTTATATAGTCCTTTGTGTTTCCAAAGTACCTTAGTCATTAATTAATTAAACCTCAAATTATCATTGTGAGCAGATTCAGCTCATAGTTTCTTCAGCTAAGTATTTTAACTTTTCATGCTAGGAAATCTCCCTAACAGTTTTTTACTGAAATTTCTTTCCTGCAAAGTGAGATTGCCAGTGTATACATGCAGGAACCTCTCCACTGCAAACTCATGATACTCTGCTTGTCAGTTGCGGGGACCAGAGATGGGCAACTGTTGGCAAAGCAGAGCTTTCTTTAAATCTTCTCAAAATGTCTTGATTCTTTGTCTGCTGCTGTTGCTCCTCGTTCTCTACCACTGCACCATCACACAGTGACATGACCCAGTCAAGGACTTAAAACTGACCCCTTACTTAATAGGTATCCATCTAAGACTATGTCAAAAAATGCCCTCTAATTCAAAGTGAAATAGCTTAGTGCCAGGAAACACCCACAGGGTAAGAGGTAGGGGGAGGTGGACCCTCACTCTATAATATTTAATGATCCCCTGCTATCTATAAGCAATAAAAATCCAAACCCCTCAGATCTGGTATTTAAACCTCCTCCAGTGTCATACTTGAGTTCCCATCCCTTTGCCGTCCCCAGCTTCACATACCCCATCTCAACTACAGAACACAAGGACAAAATGAGGATGCACAGGTCCATCTGGACAGCGTTAGCATCGAAGACTTGGCCTGGCTTCTCTTGGAGAGATTGCACCCAGGGAGATTCTTTGGAACCTTGGTCAAGATTCCTTCACTGACTCCCTGCTAGAAGCAGAATGGCAAATCAGACTGCCCAGTGTCTCGACCTGCATGCGACATCAGGCTGCTGTGTTGTTTGACTTCCTGACCCACCCCAGAGCCACCTTAGCAGGAATTCTGACATCTGCTTCCCCTCTTGGTCATCGACAATGACCTTGGGCTCTCTGCCTATGTGAGGAATGTTCAGCTTGGTTAGAGAGTCTCAAGACTTGATCTTTGCCTTGCATTGTGAGTAGGGCAGAACCCAGTCCCAGAAGTGCAACCTTGAAGGGCCAGGGCAGAGCATGCTATTACCTCCCTCCAAAGGATCATTTTATCAAGGCTGATCTGGGAAAAAAAAATACTCTGGAAACATTTACACACTGATAGAGGAAAGCATAAATTTATTATCTGCAGGGAAAAAGAAAATTATCATCATCCATCAGAATGGTGAAGGAGACAGGGAAAAAGTCTAAATGCAGTCACCCTGTGGGTCTTAGCCCTGCTTCTCTCATTATCTACTGATTCACAGGTTTGGCTTTTAAATACAACCTGATTCACTGGAATAGTAAGTATCATAGTCTATATCTTCAGTGGCCCAGTGGTCACCAGGTCAGAGTTGCTTTTTATGCAAGATCAAAACACATGTAACCAAATTTGTTCAAAAAATAAAATGTGCTCAGCACTACATCCCAAACATGCTACAAAATCATCCTTGGGGACAGAAATTTCTGGGTTTCAGTGATGGCTCATTTTCCATGGGTCTTTTGTTGTTTTTGTTCAGTCAATAAGTCACATCCAACTCTTTGCAACCCCATGGACTGCAGCACACCAAGCTTCCTTGTCCTTTACTATCTCCTGGAGTTTGCTCACATTCATGTCCATTGAGTCTATGATACTATCTTACCATCTCATCCTCTGCCACCCTGTTCTCCTTTCCTGTTACTAATTTAAACTACCTTTAGCAAATATCTGCTTGAGAAGACAAAATGTATAGTAACATTAAAATTCTATGAGTAAATGCTGAGTTGATACCCTGACAATGATGTCCAAACATTCCTTACCCATTTGAGTCTTTACTTTACAAAATTTAATGGCTCCCTATGGTCTTCCCAGGTGGCTCAGTTATAAAGAATCACCTTGCCAATGCAGAGACACAGGAGATGTGGAGGAGGAAATGGCAATCCACTCCAGTATTTTTACCTGGAGAATCCCATGGACAGAGGAGCCTGGCGGGCTGCAGTCCCTGTGGTTGCAAAGAGCTGGACACGACTAAGAAACTGAGCACATTACCTCTATGCAATACAAACCCAAACTCCTCAGTTCTGATATTTCAACTTTCTACAATGTCATATTTAACTTCCTAATGCCCAGCTCCACAAAAACTGTGTTTCAGGCAGGAGTAGTATATTTAACTGTTCTATGAAGACACTGGCTGACGTCCCAATCTCTGAGCTTTTATTTGAGCTGTTTTCATTACCCAAAATGTTCATGTATTTTTCAGTTGCTCCCACTGCATTGTGGGATTCTCAAGGATACAGACTAGATATTATCCATTTCTTGATTTTCCAAGTGGTTATAGAGTTTTTGAACAGAGTCAGCATCACAAAATGCTTTTAAAAAGAGAACTGGATTGTTATATAAAGTCTGCCAATTTTTATCACTAAAAGCTGATTTATAAAATTGAATACAATGTAATAGTCAAACAAAACATATTTGTGTGGTAAGTTGGCCTTGTAGATATCCAGGGAAAGAGTCCTATCACACAGCTGACTAGACTGAGAAGGTGGGTTGGGAATAGGATGTAAAGAAAGAAAGGAAGGAAGTGAAGTCACTCAGTCGTGTTTGACTCTTTGCGACCCCATGGACTGTAGACTACCAGGGTCCTCTGTCTACGGGATTTTCCATAGAGTGGGTTGCCATTTCCTTCTCCAGGGGATCTTCCCAACCCAGGGATTGAACCAGGTCTCCTGCACTGTAGGCAGAGGCTTTACCATCAGGATGTAAAAGGGAAAAATAAAGTCATAAATGTGTCTTATTGCTATAGATGACAGAGATGTTCATTATCTTAATTGTTATGATGGTGTCACCATCTATATATATTAATATCAAAACCTCCTATACATACACTTTATGTATCTGTGTAAAGTATGTACTTTATTGTATGTCAACTATGCCTTGATGAAGCTATTTCTAGAAATCAAGTAAAATATGCTTTCCAACTTTAAAAAACAATAAAATCAAAATAAATGTGTTTTCTCTTTGTAAAGTCTTTCCAATATGGCTTGGTTTGAGTACCTAATATGAGATAACTCAGGGCAAGTGGAAGACTGAACAATAGACCAGGGACATTTGCCAGCAAACGACTGGGACTCCTCATTCCAAGAGCAGCTTAGAATGAAAGGAACAAAGGGAGCAAGACACGCCTGGTCAGCTGCTTCTGAGTTCCTGTAGTCTCCTGTTTCTAAGAAGTGAACTAGAGAATCATGCAAGATAGAAGAAAGGCCAAACATAGGCAGGGGGACTGGGGGAAGCAAGGGCAAGGAGGGGGTACAGTCAGACCTAGCTGATTTCACAGCCTGTGTTGCTTCTGTGGAATGTGTTTGGCAATAGATTCTTCTACAGACATACTGAAATCCTTATTTGGGGTCCATTAAAAAAAAAGTGTAAGCCCTGATGTGAATATAGAATGAGTGTTGCTCTAAAGCCAAGCAGATTATTGCTAATCAGCTCACTCTCCAGGCTCTTAAAAATTCAGCAGCTACATGCCCACTTAAGACAGGAAGAGGGTTCAGGGCTGATTTGTGGTGGTGAAATTTTCTGATGAGCCTATTTTCTTCTCTTTCATGAGCTCAAGAAATTAATCAATTAATTAATTAGCATGGTATTCCTCATTTGATTATCTATAATACGTATATGCTGTCTCTTGAGAAATATACACAAGCAAAAGACAGAGAAAGCTTCTTACTCACACCTCCTGGAAGTCTCTTTGGGGATATATATCACCTCCTCTTTTAAGTGAAGTTAAATTCCATAAGGGGAGAAATTATGCATTCTCCTATATATGATGATTTTCTTCTTCCATTTTTCTTCTAGAGTGAAAAGGCAATAATAGAAAATAAAGAGTAAGGTTCAGAATTATATTAAACTCTTGTAATTTGTGAGCTGTTATGTTAGTGATGAAATTGTATCAGTATAAATCCTCAGCACAATGGATAGAGTTCTGCTCTATGACTCACATTAACATTAATAAGAGCTGAGCTGCTAAATTCCACAAATCACATGACAAATTACCTACACTGGATGTTAAACTCTTAGAAAAGATGCCAAATAGGAGGGGACTGGATAGGTCAAATGATAGGTAACAGAATAGACCAAGCCTTCTCACGTGGCTCAGAGGTAAAGAATCTGCCTGCCAAAGAGATGTAGTTTTGACCCTTGGGTCAGGAAGATCCCCTGGAGAAGGAAATGGCAATCCACTCCAGTATGCTTGCCTGGGAAATCCCATGGACAGTGTAACTTGGCGGGCTACAGTCCATGGGGTCCCAAAAGAGTCAAACACAACTTAGCAACAACTAAACAACCACAGAACAAATCAAAGTGAAACTGCTAGGAAGGTTACTAGGAAGGGAACACTGATCAAACAATTGCATTTATAGATGGAGAGAAGATTGACTAAAAGCACAGACTGTAGAGTCAGTCAGAACTGTTTGATCCGGGATCTTCCACTTACACTGTAATCCTGGGAAAGTCATACATTTCTCTAAGTCACATCTCAAGATGTAAACTGAGTACAGTGCTTGGTATTAATAAACATACAGCAAAAGGTAGCTGATGTTCTTACAAAGTCATAGGAAAGATCCGTAAATATCATCTCATCCTACCAAACAACTTTACAGAAAAGTATCTTGAAACTAGTCTTATATTACTTGTCTAAGCTTGTATAACTACTCAGAAGCCAGTAGTTATGCAAGTTAGTGGTAAAGAACCTATCTGCCAATGCAGGAGACTATACCAGCAGTGTATGAGAGTTCCAATTGTCCTGCATCTCTGCAGGCATGTGTAACAGCCAGCATACTAATTTTCTTCTGCAGCATAACAAATTTCCACAAACTTAGTGGCTTAGAAGAACACAGGGGTATTAGTTTACAGTCTCGTAGGCCAGAAGTCCAGGCCAGTGAAACTGGATTCACTTCTCAGATTCTCACAGTCAAAATTAAGATGCCATCTAGCCTATATCCTCATCTGGAATTCAGCTTCCTCCTACAAGCTCCCCCAGTGCAGCACAATTCAGGTCCTTGAGGTTGTAATGTAGGAGTGCAGCTGTAATGAGGAGTGAGGTCCCCATTTCCTTGCTGACTGTGAGCCACAGGCTGCTCTCAACTACAATCTGCCTGCATTTCTTGACATGTGGCTACACTCTATTTTCAAAGCTAGGACTGGTGGATGGAACCCCATGCGGCTTTTGATCTTTTTGATGACCTTCTTCAGCATAAATGATCTTCTTTACTTTTGATAGTACTCGTTGTGCTGAAATTTACTTTGCCTGATATTTATATAGTTAATCTAGCTGTTTTCTTTTTGGGTAAAATGAGTATGCTGTATCAACTTCTATACATTTGCGTTTAACTTATTTATTTCTTTATAATTAAAATGAGTGTCTTATAGGCATGCTTTTTAAAATCCAGTCTGATAATCTCTATTTTTTAATTGGGCTTCCCAGGTGGTGCTGGTGGTAAAGAACCCGCCTACCAATGCAAGAGACACAAGAGACATGGGTTTGATCCCTGGGTGGGGAAGATCCCCTGGAGGAGGCTATGGCAACCCACTCCAGTATTCTTGCCTGGAGAATCCCATGGACAGATGAGCCTGGGGGGCTATAGTCCATAGTGTCCCAAAGAGTCGGACACAGTTGAAGCAACTTAACACACATTTTAATTGCCGTGTTTGTTTAAAGTTACCTTGAATGTTTTGAGTATTAATCCACCATTTTTGCTACAGTTGCTATTTATTCTATCAATTCTTTGTTCCCCGCTTTTTTTTTTTTGCTGCCTCCTTTCAAATGAATAGTTTCAATGATTCCATTTTATCACTGCTGTTAGTTGTTAACCTTATCCAATGTATTGTGTGCATTCTAAGTTGCTTCAGTTGTGTCCAACTCTTTGTAACTCCGTGGACTGTAGCCTGCCAGGCTCCTCTGTCCATGGGATTCTCTAGGCAAGAATACTGGAGTGGGTTGCCATTTCCTACTCCAGGGATCTTCCTGACTCAGGGATCAAACCCATGTCTCTTATGTCTCCTGCATTGGCAAGTAGGTTCTTTATCACTAGTGCCACCTGGAAAGTCCTTTTTCATCTCAGATGTTGTATTTTGTACTCTAGAAGTTCCATCTGGACCTCTTTATATCTTACATTTCTCCCTAACCTTTGCTTTTCTCTATTTTTGTGAATATTGTCAAATACATTTCCAATTGTTAAAACTGTCTTTAGCTACTAATCCTCATGAAAGTGAAAGAGGAGAGTGAAAAAGCTGGCTTACAGCTCAACATTCAAACAACTAAGATCATGGTGTCTGGTCCCATCACTTCATGGCAAATAGATGGGGAAACAATGGAAACTGTGACAGACTTGATTTTCTGGGGTTCCAAAATCACTGCAGATGGTGACTGCAGCCATGAAATTAAAAGACCCTTGTTCCTTGGAAGAAACACTATGACAAACCTAGACAGTATTTTAAAAAGCAGAGACATTACTTTGCTGACAAAAGTCCATCTAGTCAAAGCTATAGGTATGGATGTGAGAGTTGGGCCATAAAGAAGGCTGAGGGCCAAAGAATTGATGCTTTTATTCATTTATTTATTTTTTATCAACTAACTACTTAGTGTTCATTCTAATTTTTTTTAAATAAATTTATTTATGTTAGTTGGGGGCTAATTACTTACAATATTGTAATAGTTTTTGCCATACATTGACATGAATCAGCCATGGGTTTACATGTGTTCCCCTTCCTGGACCCCCCACCCACCTCCCTCCCCATCCCATCCCTCTGGGTCATCCCATTGAATTGATGCTTTTAAACTGTGGTGTTGGAGAAGGCTCTTGAGGATATCTTGGACTGCAAGGCAATCAAACCAGACAATTCTAAAGGAAATCAGTCCTGAATATTCATTGGAAGGACTGATGCTGAAGCTGAAGCTCCAAATCTTTGGCCACCTGATACAAAGAACTGACTCATTGGAAAAGACCTTGATGCTGGGAAAGATTGCAGGCAGGAGGAGAAGGGAATGACAGGATGAGATGGTTGGATGGCATCACCGATTCAGTGGACATGAGTTTGAGCTAGCTCTGAGAGTTGGTGATAGACAGGGAAGCTTGGCATGCTGTAGTACATGGGGTCACAAAGAGTCAGACATGACTGAGAGACTGAACTGAACTGAACTAATCCTATCGTGGTTTTCCTTTCTGTGTCTTTTCTAATAATTGAGTATTATCTTCATTATATATCTTTTATTTTTTCTGTTTCTTTGATAACCTTGTCATTTCTGCAGAGATGCTAGACATCGTGATTTACTCTACTGAATATTAAATTATTTTAAATACTTTGGAGCTTTGTTTTAGGATGTGGTTACCTAAAAACAGATAGATCTTTCTGAATATTTATTTTATATTTTGATAGGACAAGCATAGTATTTAAAATGGGGTTAATCTGGCTTCACTATTGAGACAATAACCTTCTGAGTACTAAGACCAATTGTTGTTTAGTTGCATCTGTCATGTCCAACTTTTTGCAACCCATGGACTGTAGCCCACCAGTCTCCTCTGTCCATGGGATTCTCCAGGCAAAAATACTGGAGTGGGTTGCCATCCCCTTTTCCAGGGGATCTCTCTGACTCAGGGATTGAACACGTATCTCCTACTTGGCAGGTAGATTCTTTACCACTGTGCCACCTGGGAAGCCCATTAAGATCAATATCTGTTCATTATGAAATTTTCCCACTGTGGTTGTTGAGAACAAGAACAATCTCCATCTCTTGGTGTGATTTTCCTCTTTGCTTGTGATTTTTTTTCCTGACTTCCAGCAGTTTCCTTACAAAGTGTGTTTACTAGTACTGAGCTGAAAACTCCAGAAGAATATCCTGCAGGCCTCTGGAGCTTGCTGTCTGGCCTACTCTCTTGTCTTGATACTCTGCTACTTCTAGCCAAATTCTCAACTTAGTCTCCTCAACTCAAAGGTACAGCCTCAGTTGGGATTCTGCTTCCCTGTACTTCAGTCTGGAAATCCACTCCAGGCAGTCAGCTGAGACTTTGCTAAACTCGCTTATACGTTTTCCCTCTCTCAAGGATCACTATCCTGAACTGCCTGTTGTTCAATGTCTGAAACAACTGTTTCATATGTTTTGTTTCGTTTTTTAGCTATTTGGAGTGGGAGAGTAATTCTGGTCCCCATTTTCCCATCTCCATCATGGTTGGAAGCAGAAGTCTGTGTGTTCATTTTTAATAAAAGATAAAAACCAATATTGTGGAAAAATAAAATTAAAAAATAAAGTTACTTAAAATTACCTAACTTAGAAATAATCACCACTAATAATTGCCCTTAATTTTTTATATGCACACAGCAAACAAAATAGTCTCCAGTTTGCTTTTCAAGTCAATAAATATAAGTTTTTATTATCAGTGTTATCATCAGTGAATGGACGCATTATGATAAATTTAACTCATCCCCAATTGCTGGACAATTAGGTTTTTCCAACTTTTTGACACTTTAAGAAGGGCCCTGATAAACCCCAGTAACTCAAACTCATAATCCATTGCTTTTTGCCCTGACACTGTGATGGCTTTAAAACTCTAAAACTATCTAGGCTACCATGTTTATTCTGTGGCTTCATCTACTGTATTTCTTGCTGGAATCCATACTAAGGAGAAAGGTTAGAAGAAAGACAATTGATTTTGACAGATGTTTTGACCTGAGGTTGATAAAAAGTGAAATATTTTGTCTTCAGCTCAGTATGAACCCTCTTTGGGGAAATAGAGTTTCGTAAAGCCTCATGTGGATGAAAATATACAGGAGAAGACATAGACAGCCAGTTTATTGACTAACTACAGATGCACAGTACCTTGGAAAGTTAATTTGAGTTGATGCTAGAGGCAATTGGAAACAAATACAGAAAATTTTAATCACGGATTGTAGCTAGAATGTGCACTGGTGGGACCCTCATGCCATGACTGAGAGGCAGTTGGTTTAGCCTGCTGAAATAACTTGATGATCTAATCCACATCCCAAATGACGGATATCCCTGAGTTTGGACCTAATAGTTGTGTTTTATCCCCTCTCATGAGAGAGCCCTGGATTATGGGATAATGAAAACTGAATAATACAAATAGAAGTGTCATTGAGTTAGAGTTGAGATATGTTAATAGACAGTGAGGTGAATTTGTAATAGACTAAGGTAACCTACATTAATATACTTTACATTTGCAAAGCTTAAAAAGACAAATAGCTTGGAATATCTCCTGCAGCACAAAAAGAAATGTAGACTAATGTTTACACACCAATCAAGAAAGTTAATTCTCTATTTATTTTACTAAAAGATTACATCTTTGTGTCTGGACAGTATAAGTTGTGCAAAAGCTTTTCATTTTGTAATTTGGATTGAACGTCACAAGTCTTAGGAAAATAAACCCAAATTGAAGTCTATTTTTTCTACTTCTTAGATTTTTTTTAGTTTTGAAAAATTAACCAGTCTTCCTTTGGATATTTAAAATTTTAATGATAGACAAGGAAGGAAAGACAAGCTCTTCACAAAGAAGAATAAAATTTTAATGGAGATTTATGACTATGATTGATACAGAAGTGTCAGGCTATTAAGAAATAGTTGTGCTGAGGAACCTTCTAGAGAAAGGAGAGGCTATGAAAAGACTCAGACATCTGAAAGAACAAAAATTGTACCAAATCATCAGATTAAAAAAAGCCAGCCACTTTGGGGTGAGTAAAGATTTGGCTTTGAAACTTTGCCATGTTCCAAATTCAGACTAAATAAAATGAAAATGATTTAAAAATAAAATTGGAAACAAAAGTTCATGTTCCATTTAAAGAGATTATAACTTTTTTGTTTTGTTTGGAAAACACCTTTCCATTTTCATGGTTTAGAATCAAGATCATTAATAGTAATTCAGAACGAGAAATCCGTTTCCTCATTTATTCAATCAAATATTTATTGAGCACAAACTACAACCTGATAATGTAATAACTTGAGGATATAGTGAGGAGATACAGTGGGGAAAAAGTATGTTTTTAAAATCACACAAACACTTAATACTCACAAATGAGGTAGTGTATAAAAATGAAAGTTTTGTTCTCTTTGCTTTGTTTCCATTGAATATTCCCAAAGAAGATAGAACCACCATCATCTTCTCAGAGCTAAATAGCTCACTTGCTGCCTGGTCTAATAATGGCCTGGAATACTCCTCCTGAATGAGCCAACCAGAAAGGAGGATTCTTCTCACCGTGGTCTGAAATTGTAAAGACCAAGTTGCATAGAGGGCAGCTGGCAAACTATGGCACATTTCACATCACTGTTTCAGATCTCAAGCATCATCAATCCTAATTAATTTCTTTTTTGCATAAAGGAGGGAGCCTTACTTAAATTTTAACCCTTGATAATAGAAACTTTCAGTTAACTAATTTTCTAATTATTCATCCTTCAGTTTCCATATAAATTGGTCTTCAGGCCTTAACTTTGAAATGTATACCCAGGGTTTTCCCATATACTTCAGTGGCTTACAGTGCCGCCATGTTTCTGAATATTTCTAAAAATTCTATAAACTTAGCTGTTGGTACACGTTGATAGTCTAAAATACTTTAAACAAGGCTACGCATGAAACATTTTTTGAAGGGGATGTTTGCTTTTAAAATAGATGTAAAAAAGGGAGACATTTGTGATCTAACAAATGATTCAATAAACACTTGGAGAGTACCTGCTAAATATCAAGAACTGTGCAATGTGTATCCACCTGTAAGCCACAGTGCCTTCCTTCAAAGATTGCCTGGGCGAGGTCTAAGTGAATCCTCTGTTGTAAGGCAACATGTGCCATAATATAATCCAGATTCTGTAAAAAACCAGAAGAGGGAAATAACAAGGGAAATTATATTTAAACAGACACTTTAAAAATCAGTAAGAATTCACCAATTGAAGAAGAGTATGGCATTCAAATAATAGAGGAGGAAAAGCGAAAAATGTGGAACTGTGACAAACTGGCATGTAAGGGAGACTCGAGCAGTTCCATGTGGCTGGCTCATGGTCTCGCCTGCTCTCCTATGGTTCCAACTCTCCCTGGCTTTTGAAAAGAGTGAATTTCTCAGTTTAGAATATTTTTTATATGCTTATTTTACTATTTACTCAAAGAGACATGTTAAAAAATTCCACCTGTGATGAGGAATTGGTTTGTTTCTCCTTTAATCCCATTAATTTTTGCTCTATATATTTTGTGACTTTTTTATACAGGCATTGCATGCACATCCAGACCTGAGATTGCTATAACTTCTTGGTAAAATGACTATCTTATTATCATTAAGTATCTCCCTTTGTCTCTACTAATGATCTTTTTCTTAAAGTCTACTTTGATATTTTTGCTGTTGCTTAATCACGAGTCATG
Organism: Giraffa tippelskirchi; assembly: GCF_054371585.1. Lineage (NCBI taxonomy): Eukaryota > Metazoa > Chordata > Mammalia > Artiodactyla > Giraffidae > Giraffa > Giraffa tippelskirchi. The sequence continues at coordinate 155,239,681 of NC_137283.1, read as the reverse complement.
TCTGACTCTTTTTTAGCTTCCCTTTAGCTGTTTCAAAGACATTTTTTTATCTTTTACTCTGATATGTGTAGATGTGGTATTTTTTTGTATTTATTCTGTTCAAGATTTGTAAGAATTCTTCACTATATGACTTGATATCTTATGTTAATTTTAGAAAATTCTTAAATTATGCTTCCAAGTCATTCTCTTTTTTATTTATATATTAGGTGGCTTTTTTTGGGTCTCTTCTCTGTATTTCTGATCCTTTATTTCTCCATGCTTCATTTTGGATATGTTTTTTCATACCTATCTTCTAATTCACTCATTTTTTCTTCAGCTATGTCTAAAATGCCATTCACTGAGATCTTAACAGTGATTATTGTATTTTTCAGTTTGGAAATTTCTAGTTTTAATTTCCAGTTTTCTGCCGTAATTCTTATTTATTATCTTTTGAAAATATTGAGAATAGTTATCTAAAAGTCTATTTATGATTACATCATTATCTGATTTTTCTTTTAATCTCTTTCCCTTGCCTGTTTCTCTTGAATTTTGCTCATATTATCACATCTTCTTGATTGTCTACATATTTTGACTAAGTGCTTGACATTTTCTGTGTAAATTAATAGAAATAATTTAAGGCCTAGGAAGATGTTGCCTTCCTCCAGAGAAAATTTAAGTTTATTTCTGGACGGTAGTTTTCAGCATTAGCAATTTGGGATAACTTCATCTAATGAGGTCAATTTAACTGAGTATCTCTTCCTCCTAATAGTTCCCTACCCTAAGTCTCAGGCATCACCAGGCATCCTGGACTTCAGTGGTACGTGGACTATATTTTATGCCATCCTGGTTGTTAAAGTGTAGTAAAAGCCTGCTCAGCTTCTCAGCCTCTCAGTCTCCTAGAATTGGTGGATATCTTTGGTGGAAAAGCTATGATCACCTTCCGGATTTCCATCTTCTATCAGATTTTGGCCTCATAATTCTTCCTTGTTTTGTTAGCTCTTTATCATTTTGAATTCAACTTTTATAATCTGTATAGAGGTTGATCCAAATAACCTAACTTCCATTACCAAAAACAGAAATTCTCTCTCCCACTTCTTATATCATGGTCTACACACACATTCATATCTCTCTAATCTTAAAGGAAAAAAAAAAATCACTCCTTTATCTCCGTGCTTGCTTCTCTTCACAGCCACATTCCTCAAAGAAGAGGCTGCAACTCTCTGTCCACATCTTCATTTTTCCCTCACTGTTTAACCCTATAGGTTTTTCCATCCATCATAGCTCAGAAACTGCTGTAACTGAAATCAGCAGTGACCAATCAATTGCCAAATCCAACAAACCTGTGTTAGCACATATCATACTCTTTCATATTTGAAACTCTTGAAGTACCCCTAGCCAGGGGATCAAGGTAGTTTTAATTTTTGTCTTCTTCTCATTGAAGTTGAACCTCTTTCCATATGCATAAGGACTATTTGTATTCATTTTGCTGTAAACTCTGTTCATGTTCTTGCTCATTTTTATGGGAGCTATTTGTGTATTACAGGGTCTTCCCTATAGCTCAAATGGTAAAGAATCTGCCTGCAATTCAGGTGACCTGGGTTCAATCCCTGGGTCAGGAAGATCTTCTGGAGAAGGGAATGGCAATCCACCCCAGTTTTCTTGCCTGGAGAACCCCATGGACAGAGGAGCCTGGCTGGCTACAGTCCTTGGGGTTGCAAAGAGTCAGACACAACTGAGCGACTAACACTATTTGCATAGTAAGGATTTAACACTTTTCTTTTATATGAAATGCATTGGTTTTAATAGTTTGTCATTTGCCTTTTGACATTATTTTTCTTACCATGCAGATTTTGTTCTTTTAATGTGTCAAAATTTATTAATGTTTGGGTATTTTGATTCATATATAAGAAGATAATTAAGAAATTTCTGATGGTAATTTGTGCTAAGCCAGTCTCAGAGGAGCCACAAGCATTTTTTGGTAGCCTCTTGAAATCTAAAACACCTGAAATTCCCTACCAGTTATCTTAAGTTATGAACTCTAGGACTTTTCATGCCATTCTCACATAAAATCAGGCATATGGAGGGGCTTCTATCAGGACTGTGTTTCAACTTTTTCTGTCAGAATTATCTTGGAATTCAGGGTTACACGAAGAGCCGGTCAAAACATGATAACTGGTTGATATCCTGCCAGCATACAGCTTGTCCTTTGAAAGGTATCTGACCTTACCTCAAAGGCAATCAAATTTCAGCCTATTATATGACCTTTGGAGCTAAGTGTAATTGAGCTACAATGTGCTTTTAAGAACCGGCAACCAGGAGATATGAAATCTCTCTGTCCACAGAAAAAGATGATGCACTGAAGAAGGAGACAAGGGAGACCATATTTTAGAAAATTTTATCTCTCTATGCTGCCATTTGTTAATGGCTTTAGCAAGCTCTTTTACCTTTCTGAGTCTTTCAAAAATACCTATTATATGAGAATAATCATTTGTGTCCAAAATGGGTGGTTGTAGGTATTAAAAAAACAAAAAACTCAAATCTTTTTCCTTTCCTCGTGTCCACCATCCTGTTCACTTCTTTTTTCATGTTTGGTAAAGCATTTTGTGCTCTATCCTTCCCCATGACATGTAAGCATAGTATCTTATAAAGAAAAGATACTACATATGTAAAAGAGAGTTGAAAAGGCCTTAATGACGGAGAAGCATGATTATAATATAAAGTGGATGAGAGAGGTTGAATGCTCCAAATACATGATAATTAAGAAGTTTCAGAGAGAGAAGGAAAGAAAGACTGAATGTTTATAGAATATAATTGAATCTGGGGAGTATTAGAACTATCTCAGATTCACTGAACATAAGAAAGTTCATGCAAAGAAAACTTTAATTCTTTGAGTGAAGGAGTGGACCATTGGAAGGAAGAATAAACAGTCAATCATGAGACAAGATTAGTGGAAGACATGATAACCAATAGGCCAGATCAAATGCTAGTTACTTCACAGTAAAATCCTTAAGAAATTGCTGTAACATAGGCAAACTATATATTGGAGGTCTTGCTTATAAAAATTGAGTGAATAGGAACAATTTCCTGGACATTAAAGAACTGCTAAAACAATAAAACAGTGAATTTTGAGATCATTAAACAAGGTATTAAACTAGTCAGGAAATTATTTAATAAAATTAATTTGATAGAAAGTATAGAATATACTAAAATAGAAATGCTTATTATTATAACTACATTTTACCTTACTGGAATTTCATATTATTAAAATTAACGAAATGTTTAAAATAAAAAGTCAGTAGTCAAATAATAAGAAAAAACATTTATAATATGAATTTAAATGTTTTTATAATGCCCCAACCTATTTTATGGTTCACATATTTCTTTTAATAAAAATAATTTTAAAGAAGAAGATCCTTTTAGTAAGCAATAATATTTATAGCCTTTGCAATGATATAAATCCCTTTATTTGTGTAAGGGCCAGGTTTCTTTAATGGATACACTTAATTTTTTTTCAGTCTCTGTAGATATTCTTTTAAAAACATGTTCCTTGAAGTCATTTCACTCCCTTTGAACTGCACTTTGAAATTCATCATGTGTAAATGCTTTCAATAATTATAACAGAGGGAGGATAGTGGTGGTGAGTAATTGTTTGATGTTCCACATACATTTGCTTTAAATACTATTTCAGTATTAATAGATATTCTCAGATACCAGTATGATAGAATATATCAAGTGAAAATAGTAGAGAAAAATATGTCACAAGGACATAAATATTACTTTCCATAAAAAAATCTTAAAATATTTAATTTATAAAAACATACTTAATTCAAGGCCCTCCGTTCCACTGGAGATCAGATACATCAGCTCCATGGGCCAGTCTTCTTTCTAAACTGATGGTTCACACCTGATACAATACTCACTTGACTTGCTAAACATGTTCATGAACAGCCCTCAAATCCCCAAGTCCCCACCAGTAACATCCCTCCCGGGAAGCTTGAGGAAAGTTTTATTGCTTTCTGGCTTATGCCAGATATCATTATCACCGAACCTTTCAAAATCTTCTCTTTCCAAGTTAGACCTAGTTAATACCAACTGTCTTCTACAACCATGTGAATTCTGATATGCTTTCCTTTTGGCTAGGCAGTGTACAGTCCATTTCAGCTTCCTTTATCCATATACACAAAGTGAAATGTCATAGTTACAGAATGACGTAGGGTGCTTCTCCCTCTGACATTGTAAAACGTGATCCCCAGATGAAAATAGATTCATTGACTGTCTACATTTCTGAAAACTATGATTAAATAGTTACCTTTAAGTAACCTGGTTCTCTTTCAAATATGAAAACCTGTTGTACTTTTGTTAATAGTAATTTTAGAACAACTCAGACTTTCAATCGCTTCTATAGCCTAGTGTTATAAATAAAAATCTGATTCATGATCCAACATCATGCAGAAATAAAAGGTATTCAATTTGGTAATGTGCATCTAATCCAAACTGATTGTGTTCTACCCCGCATTCCAGCCACTAAATTATCATTTATCTTTGCCTGTTAACAAACATTACATATTCTGTCATTGTGCCTTTAAACCCTTGAGATTACTGTGTCAACCACATGCATCTTCAAATGATGCTGCTGAGTAAATAATAATATTATCTCTTAATGCTAATATTGCCTCTCTGCTTTTAGGAGCCCAGGCAAGCTCTGTCATTCTGTCATGTTGGGCGACAATGTTTGAGGCGGGAAGGAATGTAGCCAAATATTCATATGCTATGAATATGTTGTAGGCCATCCGAAGCAAAGATGAAGGAAGAACATGCCATAAAATAAAAGTCTGCCAAGGTAGCACTTTATCCAGCAGTGAATCACCACCCCAGCAACTCACAGAGAAGCAAAGAAAAGTTACATCAGTAACAAACCATTTTGTCTGATATAAGCCAATCACTGTAGCAGGTCAGCAAAAGGATTCATCAGACGGTAAAAATGTGAACACATATAACAGGCTACTCATTAAAGTAAAAAAAATCATAATAAAAATCTAAAAATATATAATAATGTGTGGAAAAGAAATGGCCTAAAACCTGATCATCCAATGTCCCACATTGGTTAGACTTAGTTAACGAGTTAATTAAGTTAAAAGCTGAAGGTCAAAGAGTGAAAGAAAATCTGAAAAAAAAAATTTTGCAGGCTGAAATAAGTACTAACCAACTTGAGGTATTAGAAGAAGTGAGACTTGATGAAAATGATGTTGAACTCTAAAGTGGAAAGTAGAGTAACAGTGGAATAGGAAGCAGAGATGTAGAGTAACAGTGGAAGAGGAGATGGAGACTAGCAATCAGGAGATGTTTCACACCACAGAAAACAGCTGTAATGCTGCAGTTACTGAACGTTGAGAAACTACCCATGGGGCGCACGTATTATTTAGTCATTGGGTATGGGTCTCACACTGTACTGCTGACCAGAGTGGACACTCACAAAAGCAGAAAACATCATTTTGACCTAAACAGTCAGAAAATCTAGGCAGGTAATCATGAGTCATGTTGGAAAAGGAGACGGAACTTCTTTTCTTTCTTTTTTTTTTAAATAATACATGCAAGAGACAAAATATCCTGGTGATGGGGGAGCTGGGTTAGGGAACAACTGCTAGGAGACTCACTGTGTCACTGTTGAATTGAGGCTTCAATGTCCTGGCCCTGTAGTGAGGGGGAAACTGTCATCCAAACCAAGACACTCTGGATCTTGGAAGGAGGTGTTTAATAATCCTGCCGGGAAGTAGGCATAAACTAGGCTGTCCCCAACAAACTGGAACCTAAGGTGAACCTTCCTCTGCACTTTACCACCACGTGAATCCCTGGGAGGGGCTGCAGGATGCCCAGGTGGCTCCTGGGGCTGAGCTGAACAGCCAAGAGGTGTGTTCCCACATTTCAGCATTCTTTAGTTGCTGTTCCAGCAAACCCTTAATACAGGGACCCAAACAATTGTGAATTTTAAAGATGGGGAGGAGGAATGAACACATTAAAACTAGAGTAGTGAGTTTACTCTACATATCAGGAATCCTAGCACTGGCCTAAAATTCCAGAAGTGGAAGCCTTTCAAAAAGACAGATCTTTAGTCCCATCTGTGGGACCAAAGGAGGAACTTTGAATTGGAGTCAAAGTCCCAATAAGGGTATTTGAGGGAAAAGCTCCCAACCCCAAGGTAGCCAGTGGGGAGGCAGAGAGACAAGCTGCCTTAGGGACTGGAGATGTGGGTCTGGATGTGGAGAATCTTGGCTCAGGATGGGAGGTTGCAAACATCAGAGGAGAAGCGATATGGTGACTGACGTCATTAACTAAAAGCAGAGATCGGACAAACTGATAATTTCCTTTCTTAGAACAATGATCAGCCACAGCGTCTGCACGTCAGAATCATTTGGCAAGTTTAAAAATAATAGTGTTGACTGATCCCCCCACCAAGGCCACTTAAACCAGAAACTCTGAGGGTGAAATCTGGGCACTGACATGCATTAAAACACCCCATATGTCCTTATGTTGAGGCTAGAGGTGAAAGATGAGAAAATTAAGGAGAGATACCACTTTTGAGTGATACTGTTCAAGTAAGAAAAGCCAGTTAATTATGTGGAGGGAACCTAAGGCCTGGTGACAAAGTGACCAATCACTGTGTAGTTCCTGAATAAAGGAAAAGAAAACTGAACGTTGTCAAACACCTGCGCTGGCATTCTGAACGTGTGCTTCCAAAGAGAGGAGGCTGTGATACCAAACTCAGTGACAAACATGGAAAATGATGTAAGGAAGCTGGAAACCTCTGTCAAACCCACCAAGCAAAGACGACTCAGAGCATATCTATAGTCAAAGTTAGGCTTATATACGGACACCATGGGGAGTTGGGGGGCACTTAGAGATGATCTCTTTAGGATTTAGGCTTGTGTTAGGTGGTTTTAAGGTTCAAAGAAACAGGTGTTTGCTCTAGAATGGCTAGTGTCAGGAAGTGGGGTTGATTCTCTGATTGGGTATTTTCACAGGTTCTATCGTGGAGGTGGGAAGCATAGAGCAAGGCTAAATCTGTGAATGATAAAGAAGCAACAGAAACCCATGTTAGCCCGAAGAGGGGATTCTTGGACATTTTGGTGATTTGCACAGTGTTCTTATTCTTGATCTGTGCTCAACCATGATTGGAGAAGGTCTTGTTCTTGCCTCAGCCCCACTGGGGTCCGATTGTGGTGTCTGTGAAATTAGAAAAGTGGGCAACGCCATGCTGCAGCAGCACAAAGTTAGGGCCCAGTGGACACTGTCCATCATGTCTGCCTTTTCTTTCTCAACCTCTTAGAAGGTGAGATTGTGATGCAACAACTTGAGGAGAATACTGAGAGATGGTCCAGACACCAGGGCAGATTCACAGTGATTTCTCAAAAAAGCTAGAAGGTAAGAGTGCCATAGTCTCAGAAATACAGAATTTTATTGCTGAGGGACCTACAAGATCTTCCAGTCCACTTGCGTGTTTGATAATGAGGACACTGAGTCTCACAGGGATGTGCTGACTGGGGTCAGGTTGCACTGTCTTGTTCTCGGGCCTCATCATTTCTGATGTACTCAGTACTCATTCCACAGGCCTCCATTAAAGCCCATAAATAAACACAGGAAACCTCAGTCCAAAAGGGAGCTGGGTTTTTTATGGGGTAAAAAACATTTTACAAAGATATCGTTTAGAAATGTTCTTAGTAGCCCAGCCAATGACTGCCTCCACTCCTCAGGTAGACATGATAATGCCAATAAAGGGGAGGCAGATGGATTCAACACATAATTTGCTTCTTTCATGCTGATATTTCTTTATTTGTTCAATACTAGGCTTTCTCTTTAGTCAAGAATGTTTTTCATCTAAAAAAGGTGAAGTGAGTACATATACTGGGGAGGTCAGCCCTAGATGAAGAGACCAGAAAGCACGAGGTAAAGAGGATCTGATTGTGGGATCTGCTGTTGGCAGCCTATGGTTCATTCTTCTGGCCAGGATGACTAAGGGGTGCTCCTTGGGACCTCACTGCTCTGCTTTACCACTTCTACCATGGAATGTTTAGTCAAGGAGGCAGGCGACCTTTCTGCAATCTAGAATATGGGAAGCTCAGGGCTTCAGACCTGATGTTATACTGCATGCTATGTAAAGAAGTGCCAGATATAATTGTACGACCGCTGAGGGGAAACTTTCAAGGGAGTACCTCTGTGGGAAATCTTCTGAGAGGAACATTCCTAGAGGAACTCTCCAAGGGTAACCTTCTAAGGGAAGTTTCTAAGGGAATCTTCTAAGGGAAAACTTCTGTAGGGAATCTTTCAGGGGAAACATCTTAGGGAAACTTCTGATGGAAACTACTAAGGGCAGTTTCTGAAGAAATCTTCGGAGGGGAAGCTTCCAAGAGGAACTTTCTAAGGAGAACCTTCTGAGGGAAACTTGTAGGGGAACCTTCTATAGGAAACCTTCTGGAAAAAAAGAAACAAACTTGAAGGAATCTCTGAGGAAGACCTTCTGGGGAAAACTTTCTGAGGGAAAGATCCATGAGGATCTTCTTTTGGAAGCTTTTAAAGGGAAAGTTTCTGTGGAAAACCTTTCAAAATCACAGACAGTGAGATATTGACTGTAGAGTCGTGTTGAAAGTGGATGGTGGACATTCGTAAGGTATCCCTGGCCAGCATCCAGTCCCCTTTACTCATAACAGCACACAGATCTTCCTTCAGAAACCGTCCTCTCTCATCTCTAATCCATGTAATTCAGTTGAAGCTGCCTTGACACCTTGCCTCTAGGGGTGGACCCCTGACCCAGACTTGGACAAACGAAGGCCAGCTATTCCACTAACCAGAGCAGTCATGTCAGGGGTGGGCAAGTGACCCAAGACATGGAATAAAACTCATTTCTGGGACAGTTTCTTAGTTGTTGGCATAAAAACATATTTTTTCCACTGGCCTTCAAGCTGATAGAATATGATTGACCTAGAACTGCTGGAGGTCACCATGTGGAGACAGCCAGTCTGGGCCGGAGGCTCCTAGAACTAAAGTAAAGCTAAAAGACGGAATTAGTAAATACCGAGCATGTATATGCCATACATCTAGATCCAACTGTATCTGAAACAAATCCCTAGACTCCAAAAATTAAAGTTTTGTTTCTGATGGGTAAGCCACTTTGTGTTGTGTTTCCTGGCTAAATAAGGTAACATAAGATAAAGGAGAAGCAAATTGAAAATAAGAGGTAAAAGTGAAAAATATTAAGGGTGAGCTTGTCATTTATACTTTAGAAAAAATCTACCATTTTGCATTTAGGCCAGGTCTGTTCAACATTTTTTTTTAATTTGCTCATGAAGAAAGACGGAAATGTTTGGAAATTAACATTTACTAAATATCTAGTGAATAGGGATTAAAAAAAAAAACTACACCATGATTGTACAAAGATAAAATGTTTCTCTTATTTGTAGCTGTTCTTTTATGAGCTTCCATGCCCTGGTAAGTGGAGGGACCATTCTGTTTGAATCTAGTCTGTCATGTCCATATCAGCAGACTCAGCATTTTAAGGAAATGCTCTTCCATTTTGAAACAGTCCCTCACCCTTCTCTCCCTAAACTCTGAGCGTAGAGGGTGTGGAGAGGTTTTGCACACTTGTGGCAACAGAATATTATTGCTTTCTCAGGAGAGGTGACTTCTGTCTTCTCTGGACTGATATTGGGAGTTTAAATATGAAGCTGAAGTGACTTCTGATCAGCTCAGGGCCATCTGGCCACCCATTCACTCCCAGCCTGAGTGGTCTGTTCTGGAGCCCGAATGGCAGCCACTATGTGGGCCTCGGCTCTGGCAATGGCCAAGGAGAAGCTCCACGGCCAGAAGCTCCACAGCTCCACAGTTACCCAGCGTAACTTCTGGGTCATGTCCAGGCCCATCCAGAAAAAGGGACAATGAGGAGATGCTGAATATAAGTGCCTTCATTTGCCTGAAGACACAAAACTGCATTTCTGCAACTCTGATCCACAATGGGGTTGGCAACCCTCACTTTAACCTCCTCTCAGCATCCAGAAGAGAAGAAGGGCGAGACCCTGTGTCGTCTGGGCTTCCCAGGTGGCGCTAGTGGTGAAGAACCCACCTGCCAATGCAGGAGATCTAAGAGATGAAGTCTCGATCCCTGGGTCAGGAAGATCCCCTGAAGTAGGAAATGGCACCCCACTCCAGTATTCTTGCCTGAAAATTTTAATGGGTTAAGGAGCTAGGGCCACAAAGAGTCTGTCATGACTGAGCACATTCTATTTAAACCATCTCCTTCCCTCTTGGCCAGAGCTCTGAGAGGAAACCCAAGCACCGTGTGTCTGAAATGTTGCACCGTTTTTCACTTCTTCTCCTAAACCCTAGGGCTGGAAAGCAGGCAGGCTTTTTGTTTGTTTAAACTTTTCTTGGGTCACATCTCTCCTCTAATTCCAGTTAAGTCCGATGGTGGACAAGGTCTCTCTCCTGTACTACAGGAGAAGGCTGTAGACCAAGTCTTCCTACTGGCTACAAAACAAGAAAAAAGAATCTGGAGAACAAATCGTTTCCTCAAGGCAAAATGACTGGTAAAATGACCATCTGGCCACAGAATGTTCATTTGTCTGGCTTTGCTCTCTGCCTTTAAACTGTAACAAATCTTGGTATCACTTTAGGCAGATGAGGGCTGAGGAGTAAATGTCTCACATTCGTAAGACACAGCAGGAAAGCATATCAGATGTTTTAGATGCTGTCTCTGTGACACTACAGAATTTCTATTGTTAGGCTGTTTTCACATGTTATCTCAATTAATTCTCTCCAAGCTGAAATCTTTTAAAATTAATGAACAATAGCCCTACAAGACAGCTCTGAATGCTTTTATATTAATGAGAAGATGAATCTTGGAAAAGATAAGAAATTTGTACAATATCACATTATAAGCCAAGCTTGAATGTGACTTTAATCCATATCCACTTTAATAAAGATTGTAGGTGACTCAAGGCCAGGAAAGGAGAGTACTGTGTTTAAGGAAAGAATTAAATTCATACAGTTTCCAACAGGAAGACACATCTAAGATTTGAATCAAACGAGACAAAATAGAGCAGGTAGAATTATACAGTGCAAAGTTAGGTTTACAGGTCATTTGTGTATGAATAGGCTGGAGGTGTCCTGACTTGATAGCAATTCTTGTGACATGGGAGTGGGCAGTAGTGGTTAGTGATCTCTGAACTCCATGGGGACCATCGATCTGACATGGATCCCGAAAAAGGGAGGAAGGGCTCTGAGGAAATAAAGAGATCATGATAGGATTCATGAAGGTGAATTTTTGACTCAGTCCAAAGAGAAACTTCACACTAAATGTGAAAGGGGTATTTGTAAAGCAGTGAGATTCTCACACAATAAGCCAAGCAGAGGCTAAAGAATCATCTGGTATGTGAAACACCTACAAATCACAGAGACGAACTCAACCAGTTCAGTAAGGAAATGGCATATTGACTGGAGTCTTTCCATGTTGTCCCTCTCAGGCCCTTCTCTACCTGCTTTTCCCTGCCCTGGGCCTATGTGACCGTGGCAATAGGCTCCCTGCTTCCCGTTCTCACTGTGGGGCTCAAACATGGCAGCCCTGGCAGGAGATGTGAGGAGGGAAGAGACTCAGGTCAGTGAGATTATCTCCCTGCCACACACACACCTCTTTCCACTTGGGCCACCAGAGCCCTGCCCCCTCCACAGAAGGTCACCTTCCTATCTCTGATCGATTCCTCCCTTCCCACCTTCAGGCCTAATAGAGTAACTACAACCAGCCCTGTCACCTGCTTTGGGGTCCTGCCGACATATTTGTAAATCAGACTTTCATTGAATTATCCTTAAATTACCCAGGACAGGTGTGCCATCTGCTTCCTTCTGGAACCCTGAGTGATTCAGTCAGTCACTTGGGGGGCCCTCACAGTAGAGAAAATCCAAACGGCCCAGAAGCACTTGAAAAGATGCTCAACAGCATTCTGTATCATGAAAATGTCACATAAAACCAAAGGATTAGGACTTCCCTGGTGGTCCAGTAGTTAAGAATCTGCCAGCCAGTGCAGGAGACCTGGGTTGGATTCCTGATCTGGAGAGATTCCACCTGCTGTGGGCCAGCTCAGCTTGTGTATCACAACTGCTGAGCCTGCGTGCCTTAGAGCCGGTGCTCCGCACCAAGAGTGAGAGTGAAAGCCGCTCAGTCATGTCCAAGGCTTTGCGACCCCACGGACTATAGTCCACAGATTCTCCAGGCCAGAATACTGGAGTGGGCAGACTTTCCCTTCTCCAGCGGATCTTCCCAATCCAGGGATCAAACCCGGGTCTCTCTCATTGCAGGCGGATTCTTTACCAACTGAGCCACAGGGAAGCCCCTGCAACAAGAGAAAACACCGCAGTGAGAAGCCCCCACACTGCGACTAGAGAGCAGCTCCCACTCTCCGCAACCAGAGAAAGCCCTCATGCCGTAATGAAGACCCAGCACTGCCACAAATACATAAATAGATACCAAAGGGTTACCATTCCACATCCACTCAGTTGGCAAGAATTAGACATTTGATAGTAACAAATTTCAGCAAGAAAGCAGAATAGCTGTCGACCTCACAAACAAGTGGCTGGAGTGTAATTTGATACAATCACTTCAGGAAATAATTTGACATTTTCTAGGAAAGCTGGAAACGTGCAAAACTTACGGTCTAGTTCTCCTACTTGCAGGCATGGACAAGAAGGTACATTCTGGCAAAGTTTATAATGATAGAAAAGTAAAACCTGGGAACAGATAACCCAGATGTCCATTGACACACAAGAAAATACTCTCCAGCAATGGAAAAAAAAAAATAACGGACTAAGGTGTCACACGTCACCATGATATTCTTGTTCAAAACATAATATTGAACTTGGAAAGCAATTTTCAGAGCACTTTCAGTATGCTTCATCCATACAAGTGCAAAGGGGTGCAAAACACAACAGCACCTTGTTTAAGGGAAGCGCACGTGTGTGGCAAATCTACAAAGACAAGCAAAGGAGTGATAGACAAAAAAATCCCAGATATTATTTACTCTTGGCAGATGGGGAGGTTGTCAGGATGCATCTAGGGGCTCTATGGGGTTAGTGAAGACTGTCTCTTAAACTGGGAGTTATTTGAATTATTTTACTTTTTGTACTTTACATATTTAGAAAAAACTTTTTTAAACTGGAGGATAATTGCTTTACAATATTGTGTTGGTCTCTGCCATACGTCAACATGAATCAGCCATAGGTATACATGTCTCCTCCGCCTTAAACCTCCCTCCCACCACCTACCCATCCTACCCCTCCAGGTTGTCACAGAGCACTGGGTTGAGCTCCCTGCATCACAGCAATTTTCCACTGGCTATCTGTTTTGTATCTAATAATGTGGATGTTTCCATGCTTCTCTCTCCCTTCATCCCACTCTCTACATGAGTTTTCTTTTAATCATGAATTCTTTCATTTGACTTCATCTTTAGTATTTGTGTTAAAATTTGAGTATATAATAAAGAATATTTTAAAACACATATAAAGAAAGGATATTTACATACTTTTAAAAAATATTCTTTATTACGTATTCAAATTTTAGCACAAATACTACAGAGGAAGTCAAATGAAAGAATCCATGATAAAAAAATATAATGTAAAATGGTTGTTAATAGATTATAAGAAAATGTGATACTTTATTCATTTTATATTGCCGTGTAACAAATCACCACTAACTTAGTGGCTTAAAACAAGTCAGATGTGTAATATCACAGTTTCTATGGGTCAGGAGTCTAGGCACATTTCCGCTGATCCCTTCTCACAAGGCTGCAGTCTCAAAGAGCACCTTCTTGATCTCCCAGTTTTTATCTGGACTCTATTATTATCTGATGGGGTTTATTTTCTTTTTTGTACCAGATCACTGTTTGTACAGTTTGCATTTATTTATTTGTTCACCTGTTAATTATCTGCATCTCCCCAACTCATAGACTAAAAGCTCCAGGAGGACAGGACTGTGGCACAGAGTGTGCCCACCAGCCTCCCTTTCAATTAGGTGAAGGACACAGGACTAGTTTGACCAGTGGACTGGGAGCAGAAGTGACTGGTGACATTCCTGGATTAAATAGTTAAGAGTCAGGATGCCTCCTCTATCCCCATCTTCCCCTGCCACCATGACTGTCTGAATGCTGCCTTTTCCTGATTTCTTGGTCACAAGGAGGAGGCCCTTCAACCTCATCAGACTTTCATGAACAAGGAATAAACTTTTGCTGTGTGATTGAGAGCTCAGCTTGATTCCACAGGATACCCTAGGCTAGTCTGTTTTCTTCTTCCTGCTCTTCATCATACCTTCAATATTTGGAGGAATATCTGAGACATTTTAAGTCCTCATTAATATTTGTTGAGAGAAAGGAAGGATGGAAATATTGAAGGAAAAGAAGAAAGGAGAGAGGGAGGGAGGAAGGAAGTGGGAAAGGAACAAATCATAACTGAGTAAATTTCATGCCCAAGAAGATGCCCGTGTTTATGTAGTGACTTCTATCACCATGCTGGACCCCATGCACACTTTTCCCACAGTTTGCGCCTTGTGACCTTGAACAAATCACTCACCTCTCTGATTTTTCTAATCTGTAAAATGGACCTAATAGCATTCATCTTACCCACTTTGCAAACTTATGGTGACAATAAATGTGTAAACATTCTCCAAATGCTTTATAAACTATAAAATAATAGGTAAGTAGAAAGTATTGTTGCAGTTCACTTTTCTTTGGCTTTGCTTTAGACTGACTAAATTAAACAGAAACTTACATAATAACATTACAAGTGAAGAGATCAAGGGATGGCAAAAAAGTTGTGCAACAGCATGGAGTCACATAGGTAGATTGGTATTTGATCTCATCTCAAGAATTCTTTCTGTTTATTGATAACACAGTTAAAGGTTATCATTATCTAAAATTGGCTAGTTGTGAAAGAAAGAATATCCTATCTAAGTAGAGTTTATATTTTTCTTCACATCCCTGTGTTCCCCATTCACAAGAAGAAATGGTGGAGATTGGAATAACGAGGTGTAAGAGCATTAATTGGGGCTTCCTAGGTGATGCTAGTGGTAAAGAACCCACTTGACAATGTAGGAGACATAAGAGACACAGGTTCAATCCCTGGGTCAGAAAGATACCATGGAAAAGGGCATGGCAACCCACTCCAGTATTCTTGCCTAGAGAACCCCATGGACAGAGGAGCCTGGCAGACTATAATCCATGGGTTCACAAAGAGTTGGGCATGACTGAAGGGACTTAGCATACACATGCAGGAGCATTAATCTTGAAAGGGAGCTCAGGGCTGGTGCACTGGGATGACCCAGAGGGATGGGATGGGGAGGGAGGTGGAAGAGGGGTTCGGGATGGGGAACACATGTACACTCATGGCTGATTCATGTCAATGTATGGCAAAACCACTACAATATTGTGAAGTAATTAGTCTCCAATTAAAATAAATAAATTTAACAAAAATCTGGAAATTGTCATCGGTAGAATCTGGAGTTGAAAGTCCAGAGGTCTGTCACAGTTCCTACTCATAACATCTGATTTCTCCTTGTATCAATACTATTAGAGGGTGAAGAAATCTAGGAACACTCCTGTAAAGATTAGCAAACACTTTTGTAGCTAAAAAAAAATAAAAATAAAAAATAGCAAATAGGATTGTGCCAATAAATGTGTGGGGAAAACATATCAGAGAGACTTAGTTTAAGAATAAATATGGCTAGTTATTAAGAGTAGTCTGAGCTACAGCCATAACATAGAATGAAATAATGCCATTTGCAGCAACATGGATGGACCTAGAGATGATCATGCTAGGTCAGTAAGACAGACGAAGACAAATATTATATGATAGCACTTATTTATGGGATCTAAAAGAATAGTACAAACAAAACTATATACAAAACAGAAACAGACTCACAGATATAGAAAACAAAGTTACCAAAGGGAAAAGGGAGGGCATAAGGGATAAACCAGGGGTATGGGTTTAACAGATACAAACTACTATACAGAAAACAGATACACACCAAAGGTTTACTCTATAACACAGGGAACTATGTTCAACATTCTATAATAACCTATAGTGGAAAATAATCTAATATATATGTATATCTTATACATGTGTATAACTGAGTCTCTTTACTGTACACCTGAAGTGAATACAATATTGTAAATCATTGCTACTTCGATTTTTTTTTTTTAAAGAGGGTGGTTTGTGCTACAACTCCTGAAATAAGTCAGTCAATTCACAAGTACTCTTTTGTATTTTCTCTCTGTCCAAGATGGTAACACAGTAGCAGAAGGGTTGAAATCTCTGAATTCTGAATGATACGTTCTCACTTTTGAGGCTGTGAATGTTAGGATGAGTAATTAAAATTTTTATATGTTATACACACATATTTAAAAATTTTTATTTCATATGTATTTATTCAGTACTCACTGATGAATAAATTAAACACAAATTATATAAATCAACAGAAACCATGAGTTTACACACTCTCTAAGCTTCCTTGTTCATGCAGGGGAATATCTGATCCCAAATAGTGTCCGTCAACCCTAACGCACAGACAGATATTCTTCACAAGACAAACAAAGCCTTCTTTTCTCATCATTTTCATGCAAAAATATATTTTTCATTTTTGAGTCTGTTGACCTCTGATCTTCATTTTATAACTATCTTTATTGGGTTCTTGACCAAGCACAGAAGTACTGATTTTTTCCAACAAAATTTCCTCTTTTAATTTAGCTTATTGTTAAATTTGTTTATCATTTGAATATGAAGTACTACAGTGCATGACATATATATATATAATACATGTAAATATGTGTGTGGTTGGGGTGGATTTACGTGTGGGTATGGGTGGGTCAAGTGCTCACAATTCATTATTAGAATCTGAAATTTTAAGTCAACCTGACTCTGGAAATAAGGATGATGGAATCAGGTGGTTTTTACATCTAAATATGGGCAATCAAGTTTTCTGATTTCAAGATGGAACCAAAAAGAACAGTATATCTGAAAAAAAAAAAATGGGATGGGCTTCATCCCCAAATTACCATATTTAATCTATTTGATGAAGAGCTATTTCTGGCTATTGGAGGTGCTCAAGTAATGCATACCTCCCTCAAGCAAGCAACAGCCCTGAACTCAAGGTTCCCTGGGTGTCCGTGAGAGCAGGCTCAGGTATGAGCTTAGACTACCGAGTGGCAAAGGAACTTTTATCAAAGGTCGGCCACAGCATTCTTATTCCTCGTGTGACTGAGTTCTCAAATTGAGTTTGGACCACGAAGTTAGACTGTTTTATTCCTGGATCAGAGGTCCCCTACTCTTTCATGGCTGCCCACCAAAGGCCAGGTTTCAGCCTGAAATGACTCCTGCTCTCAGCTGATTTGCAGACTCTAGGTAGAAGAAAGGTCAGAGATGAGCTCATTAAGTCTTTCCAAGTTCATATGAATTCCCCCCACTTTTCTGGGGTTCCCTTTGATAATTCAGTTCTTTTGTGCCCCACTGGAAGTGCCTTCCAGAATCCTCTTAGAGTATTTTTACAACATCAAAAAGTTTTAATACACAAGTATAATTTCTCTCCAGGGAGAAAAAGCCATCAAGTTTCTTGGAAATTTTATTGAGAGTTCTGGTTATTATAGCAATAATTTTCAGATACAATAATCTTTATTAACAGGCATTTTTTGGTTATATTTACAGAGTTATCTTAGTAGTAGTAAAAAATATATTTTAAACTTTGGATTACAATAAATGAGCCCACTTGTCTGAACTGAGATAATTTGTCTAACCAAGCAGGGATTTAGTTGTGTCTTAAAATTCATCATTTACTCATCAGTCTTATTATCCAATAGAGGAAATGCTTGCCTTAGGGAGGCTCTTACTGGGCCAGTTAGGATGGGTGGAGGAAATAGCCCTGGACAGCTAAACAAAAAGTCACTCCATCTTTCAACACTTTCAGGAACCTGTGTTAGTCCTGAACTGGTGAGTACTGAATAAATACTACAACATAAGGTTTTAAATGATGTGAAGAACTGACTCATTGGAAAAGACTCTGATTCTGGGAAAGATTGAATGCAGGAGGAGAAGGGGACGACAGAGGATGAGATGGTTGGATGGCATCACCAACTCAATGGACATGAGTTTGAGCAAGCTCCGGAAGTTGGTGATGGACAGGGAAGCCTGGTGTGCTGCAGTCCATGGCGTCGCAGTCAGACACAACGGAGCAACTGAACTGAACTGAAGGTTTAAAATATGTGGACCTAATATATTAAGGACAGAGGAGCCGTGCTGCAGTACATGAAGTCACAAAGGGTTGGACTGAACAACTTAGCTGAACAACTGAACAACGTAGTGACTGAACAACAACCTAATATATAACAACACTTTGAGAATCATTCTATTTGCTATGAACAGAATAGCAGCATACAGTTGCCAAAACTTTAAACAAAGCTGAGTCTACCCAGCCCTAAGGGAAGAGTCTGTTTGATGATTATGTGGAAAACTGAGGCAACAGAGAGGATCAAACTGGATTATCAGGCCCCAGGCTGGAAGGAAATTTGGCTGTGCACACATCTTCAATTAACCAAATCATCTGCTAGGCTCCCTTTCAACATCCAAGAAGAATGATAAAGGGCAACATGAGGCAGCAGCAAATCTTTGATCTCCGACCCTAATTTCTTTTATCTTTTAAAACAATATTCATTTTTCTATTTGTCTGCATTGGATCTTAGTTGCAACACATGGGATCTTTTCTTTGGGGCACGTGGGATCTAGTTCCCTAACCAGGGATCGAACTCAGGCTCCCTGTATTGGGACCGTGAAGTCTTAGCCACTGGAAGTATTAGTCTCTCACCACCAAGAAGGTCCTAATTTTCTATCATCTTAAAAGTGGGCTCGTGCCTAACTTGCTAGGCTATTAAGACAATATTTTCATAACGTTTTGGCTTGCAATTAGCATTCATTGAACGTTCACCAAACAGATGACCTCACAGTGCTAGCTCAGAGGACATTTTTGAAGCTCCTAAAGGAAATCTAAAATATTCAATATGTTGGTTTAGAGAGGCACTCTTTGTTAACTCTTTGAAACAAACTAGTTTATTCAAATTACTTAACCCACTAAATTGGCTGAACATGCCCTGGGCATTATATCCCAGCTAAGTGAATTAACTGGCTTCCCTGGTAGATCAGTAGTAAAGAATCCACCTGCAAGGCAGGAGACCTAGGTTCAGTCCCTGGGTGGGAAGATCCCCTGGAGCAGAGAATGGCAACCCACTCGAGTATTCTTGCCTGGGAAGTCCCATGGACAGAGGAGCCTGGAGGGCTACATAGTCCATGGGGTCGCGAAAGAGTCAGACACAATTTAGCTACGAAACAACAACAAGAGAATTTGAAGTTACTGAGAAGGGAGATTCGCTGTGAGGAGCCCTTAAAACGAGATGGGGTAAAGAGAAGCAATAGGCAGAGAGAGCAAGTGTTTGCAAAACTGAAAGACCGAGCCCAAATATCTTCCAGATAATCTGGTCTATAGTCTGAGCCACAGAGCAAAACAAGTTCTTGAGATGTGACTTCCTGACAAACATTATGACCCAGGGAAAAGAGCAGATCCAGTGCACAGCTGTAAATCTTGGGGTTTGAGTCTATCACATGGGGACACTCTGCTATACAATGCATCTTTCCTTTCAGAGAGTTAATACCTAGGCTGCTTCCTTTAGAGCAAATTAAGAGTTATTTTGACATATTCTGTTTTTGCGTATCCTAGAAACTCATATTGATTTTAAATACCAAATTTACTACTCATGACTTAAAATAAGAATAAAAGTTCTTTGCTCATATTTCCCATCCAAACTTTTCCCCTGGATTAACAAGTAGGTGGTTGATGCCTGGAGAGTCAGCCTGTGCTCGTCAATTATTTACTGTGAAGCATTTACGTTACGTGTCAGCTGAAGGTTTATGCTGTCCACATAAACCTCGGCAGTATTTTGTGTCATATATCATAAACTATTAGGCCAATTATTTTACAGGTATGGAACTGTTCATTTTCCATATTTTCTCAGTGCTTTAGAATGGGATGGGGCAGTGTCTTTAATTCAAGGTTAAATTGTTAGTGTAACTTGGATAAAAATTGATGGTTTTTCTGGCAAATTATCCACCAGAAGAGGTATAGTCATGTCATAGTTCTTTCCGTCTGCACCCTTCAACTTGGTGTGTTTTGTAAGTTTCATACGTGCACTTCTTTTGTGGATGGGGGAAGAAAGAAGCTTGAGTAACCTATGTTCCCAGAGACTCCAAAGGTATCCCTTTCTTATCTTTACTTGTGAGGTCCCCATGCCCACCTGAGCTATGAAAGCCAGGAGACAGGGTTACTGCAATGGACCATCAAGAAGCATCACTTAGCTGTAAAGCGCCCTTACCAAACCTTCCCTTTTGCACAGCATCTGGAGGCAAGAGCATGTGGAACATAACAGAGCCAATGAGCGTCAACGTCAACAGCAATAAAATAAACGAAAGACCTCATTCTCCCAACGGTGTGGTCTTAGCTCAATTGGGCTATATTTTATTCTCCAGAATTTAAAGTTTTGTTTTAAATTCTGCACATCACAGCCATACTAAATATCCCCTTAGACAAGACGCAGAGCTGCTGAGTAAGACCCCTGCAAGTCAGCAATGCTTTTTCATAAGACCAACATCCATAATTTATATCTGCATACAATTAGCCTGTTTACAGTTATACATTTCTGCTTCCTTTTATGTGAACTATTCCACAGGATACTTGGTAATGCATTCAGAATAACCTTTTTAAAATAAAGACTCCAGGACCAAACAGTTTATAAAATCCAATACCTTAATAAATACTTTATATGAATAAAAAAGTGATTTTTTAATCAGAACAGTATATTTGGAATAGAGCTAGCCCTTCTTGCCTCCCAGACCAGTGGCCTGGCACCCTATGGATCTTTATTTTTTAAATATATTCAGGAAAAAGTGAACTACTGCACTTCTTGATGGTTTCATTTACACACAAATAGCACCTCCTTTCTCTTATCCATCATTAGATCACTATAAGGATAATTTTTATGACCTTGGCTGAGTTAAGCCCTTGTATTCACATGAAGCAAGAAGACATGCAGTCAGTTATCCAGAAATGGAGTATTCATGGTATGAAAATTTTTAATTCTCTCAATGTATTTAGCCCAATAAGTGGATTTCACTGACGGAAAATGTATGCAGTAGAAAGGGCATTTTATAAATTCACATAAGTTCAGCAGTTTACCAGCTAGTCTAGATGACTAGGTGCCCAGGGAATAAGCTAATAAATAAACCTTTCAGCAGTAACTTCAGGGAAACCATCCATTTCCCCCTTTTTACTGGGCAACTAAAATGGCAAAGACCTGAGACACAAGGACTCCTGAAGGTCAGGATAAGTAGCAGCTATGTAGCGAATAGCCAGAGGTTGGACACAGACGCTCAAAATTCCTTCTTTACCTAACAATGAGCTGAACTGTTAATTATTCTAAACAAAATACTTACTGACTAAACTTTAGGTAAATGTCTCTCCTTTCCCAGGTAACTGAACTATAACCCACCTCAACTGAGAACAGGCTGGCCTTGGGGTAAAACTTCTCTAATCTTTTATCCATTTACGCCATCCTTTCATCTATCCCACTTCCTCACATTCAGTTCTCTCTAGCTTTGTCTACTCTATAAAACAACAACAACAAAGGAAGCTCTTTTTGCTTAACTTCTGACATACTTGCAGACCATTAGGTCACATTAGGTCTCAGTCTTCACCCTATTGTAATAGTCCCTCTCTTCCTCTTGCAATAATCATTTTGAAAAAAGCCTCTCCTCTCTAAGTCCAGATTTATTTGTCTTTTTTCCTTGAGAAGCTCCTACCTGACACTAAACCGGGATTAGAAACATGTTTTTGTGGGAGGGATAGCACCAGGCTGCAAATTGATATGTTGACACATATTCAGAGTTTCTTTACACATGGAAGGGAATTCTGGGAAACAAGACCCAACTAGGACTTCCTTGTTAGTCCAGTGGTTAAGACTCTGTCTTCCACTGCAGAGGCTTCAGGTTCAATCCCTGGTCAAGGAACTAAGATCCTACATGCCATTTGGTCAGAAAGAACTTTTTTTTATTTTTTTAAAGATTAAAAAGAAAAGACTCAGTGCTAACTTCTTGATGGACTGACTTTGTCAGTCCTTTCCTTCCTCAAACCACAGCTGTAGTGCCCAGTGCCCTTCCCCTGTAGGAGATCCATTCCTGAGGCTTCTAGAACTGAGCAGGAGGCAAGTTGAAATCCACAGCCCCTCCACATGAAGTATGAAATTAACTGTGCCATCTGGACTTGGGCTAGCATCACAGAGCTGATGTATACAGATCTTGAATTTCTGTGTGGGACCTATATACCCCCTCCCTAAATGGAAGCCTGCCCCTAGACTGTGTCATTCTGAGCCAGGTTGAAATGAATGCTCTGGGATTGATGCCTTGTTTTAAAGTCAGACTTCATCTTGTAGCATCCTCTCCAAGCCCTGGGCCTTAAATCACATAGCCATCACCTGCTTGATTTTGACTGCCAGCATTCTGGCTGCAACCCCGAGTTTATGTCACTGATTTAAATTCCTGTCCAGTCAACCCTAAGCTCCCTAACTTCTTTTGGACAAATGCATTGGCTTCTGATGATCAGCTCCAGAAGAAGGTAAGTTTTCCCAGATCCTTGTCGCTTCCTGGTTCTGGAATCCTCAACCACCCTTAAATCATGCTGCAATATATTATAAGAGCTTCCAGAATAATTGCACAGACTGCACTCTGCTTACCAACACCATCCTGTGATGTCAGGCATAGTCAGCAGCTAGAAGCTTTAACATTTCCCAATCATTCCTCATCTAAGTAAAAAATGAATACTCAAACTGAAGAAAGTAGGAAAACCACTATACCATTCAGGTGTGACCTAAATCAAATCCCTTATGATTATACAGTGGAAGTGACAAATAGATTCAAGGGATTAGATTTGATAGACAGAGTACCTGAAGAACTATGGCGGAGGTTCATAAAATTGTACAGGAGGCAGTGATCAAGACTTTCCCCAAGAAAAAGAAATGCAAAAAGACAAAATGGTTGTCTGAGGAGGCCTTACAAATAGCTAAGAAAAGAAGAGAAGAGAAAAGTAAAGGAGAAAAGGAAAGATATACCCATTTGAATGCAGAGTTCCAAAGAATAGCAAGGAGAGATAAGAAAGCCTTCCTTAGTAATCAGTGCAAAGAAATAGAGGAAAACAATAGAATGGGAAAGACTAGAGATCTCTTCAAGAAAAGTAGAGATACCAAGGGAACACTTTGTGCAAAGATGGGCACAATAAAGGACAAAAATAGTATGGACCTAACAGAAGCAGAAGATATTAAGAAGAGGTGGCAAGAATACACAGAAAGTGAAAAGCCGCTCAGTCGTGTCCGACTCTTTGTGACCCCATGGACTATACAGTCCATGGATTCTCCAGGCCAGAATACTGGATCTTCCCAACCCAGGGATTGAACCCAACCTCCCACATTGCAGGCAGTTTCTTTGCTAGCTGAGCCGCAAGGGAAGCCCAGAGTACACAGAAAAACTATACAAAAACGATCTTCATGATCCAGATAACCATGATAGTGTGATCACTCACCTAGAGCCAGACATCCTGAAATGCAAAGTCAAGTGGGCCTTAAGAAGCATCACTATGAACAAAGCTAGTGGAAGTGATGGAATTCCAATTGATCTATTTCAAATCCTAAAAGATGATGCTGTGAAAGTGCTGCTCTCAATATGTCAGCAAATTTGGGAAACTTAGCAGTGGCCACAGGACTGGAAAAGGGCAGTTTTCATTCCAATCCCAAGGAAAAGCAATGCCAAAGAATGCTCAAACTACCACACAGTTGCAGTCATCTCACACACTAGCAAAGTAATGCTCAAAATCCTCCAAGCCAGGCTTCAAGAGTACATGAACCAAGAACTTCCAGATGTTCAAGCTGGATTTAGAAAAGGCAGAGGAACCAGAGATCAAATTGCCAACATCCACTGGGTCATCGAAAAAGCAAGAGAGTTCCAGAAAAATATCTACTTCTGCTTTATTGGTTATGCCAAAACCTTTGACTGTGTGGATCACAACAAACTGTGGAAAATTCTTAAAGGGATGGGAATACCAGACCACCTTACCTGCCTCCTGAGAAATCTGTATGCAGGTCAAGGAGCAACAGTTAGAACTGGACATGGAACAACAGACTGGTTCCAAATTGGGGAAAGAATACAAAAAGGCTATATATTGTCACTCTGCTTATTTAACTTATATGCAGAGTACATCATGCAAAATGCCAGACTTGATGAAGCACAGCTGGACTCAAGATTGCTGGGAGAAATATTAATAGCTTCAGATATGCAGATGACACCACCCTTATGGCAGAAAGTGAACAGGAACTAAAGAGCCTCTTGATGAAAGTGAAAGAGGAGAGTGAAAACATTGGCTTAAAACTCAATATTCAGAAAACTAAGATCATGGCGACTGGTCCCATCACTTCATGGAAAATAGATGGAGAAACAATGGAAACAGTGACAGACCTATTTTCTTGGGTTCCAAAATCACTGCAGATGGTGACGGCATCCGTGGAATTAAAAGACACTTGCTCCTTGGAAGAAAAGCTATGACAAACCTAGACAGCTTACTAAAAACCAGAGACATTACTTTGTCAACAGAGGTTCGACTAATCAAAGCTATGGTTTTTCCAGTAGTCATGTATTGATGTGAGAGTTGGACTATAAAGAAAGCTGAGGGCCGAAGAATTGATGCTTTTGAACTGTGATGTCGGAGAAGACTCTTGAGAGTCCCTTGGACTGCGAGGACATCCACCCAATCCATCCTAAAGGAGATCAGTCCTGGGTGTTCATTGGAAGGACTGATGCTGAAGCTCAAATTTCAATACTTTGGCCACCTGATGCGAAGAACTGACTCATTGGAAAAGACCCTAATGCTGGGAAAGATTGAAGGTGGGAGGAGAGGGGGACGACAGAGGATGAGATAGCTGGGATGGCATCACCAACTCGATGCACATGATCTTGAGGAAGCTTCAGGAGTTGTTGATGGACAGGGAAGCCTGGTGTGCTGCAGTCCATGGAGTTTTAAAGAGTTGGACACGACTGAGCGACTGAACTGAACTGAACTGAACTGACTGACAAAACCAAGGTGAGAAAAAGGAGCTCTGTAATTACTAGAGTACATAAGTGAGTTTCAAGAATTTGATGTTGTAAAAATACACATTTATATAATATAGAAATTTAAGAGATCATTGAAAGTCTTACCTGGAAGTATCTCCTATATCTTTATTATTTGGGCATGGACTTTCCTAGTAGCTCAATGGTAAAGAATCAGCCTGCCAAAGAAGGAAATGCAAGTTCATATCCTGGGTTGGAAAGATTCCCTGGAGAATGAAATGGCTACTCATTCCAAAATTCCTGCCTGAGAAATCCCAGGGACAGAGGAGCCTGGTGAGCCGCAGTTCCTGAGGTCGCAGAAGAATCAGACACAACTTAGTGACTAAACAACAATGATCTTTATTATTTATTTCATTCATTTATCCATTCACTTATTTGCTCATTCAAATAAGTACTCATAAGTTCTCTGTAGATGCCAAGCAGTGTGCTAATACTTGAAACTCAATAGTGAACAAGCTGGACCAGATACCTGCCCTCACTGAGCTTGGGCAAGTGAGCATTTAAAGTGGGTTTTAAATATGAATCAACATAAAGAATTTTGATATGCACATAGATGATAGGATGACTTTGCCTGTCCATGCATGGAATAATAGTTACTAACATAATGGGATAGAGTGTCTAACTAGTCAGCAGGCTTCCAGCTTAAGATCACAAGGGTTTTCTTCCCCGTCATTATTCCATGCACCAATGAGTTTTCTTAATCTAAAATCTGAAACTCTCTTCTTTTTAATTTGAGGAAAGGGGAATTGATGCCAACACTCACTATTAGAAAAACAAATGAGTGGGCATGCATGACATGGCAGTGAAGAAACACAAGCTCTTTTTCTTTGCACACAGTGTTGGTTTCAGTATGTAAGACATGTCAGTAGGAAGGTACTTTAAAATTCCTTGTCATGTATTGGAGAGTTTTCCTGCTGGAGATCTCATTTTGAGAATGTCAATGAGGTATAAAATTCTGCATACATAAGTACAGTTACCATAGAATGCATTTTCCATTGGGAAGAATGAATTACAAGGAGATGATTTCATTTATTTTTCAGAATGAAAAAAATGTGTACATAAAGGAATTCAAAAGCACCCCTAAAACAAGGCCACTTTCATCATTGTTTGTTTGTTGTTTGTTTGTTTGTTTACACAAACTCTGTTTGTGTAAGGATTTAAGGCAGCTGCTTCTCATTTTCGTAGCTTTCAACACACACATACTTCATTTGGTTTGTGATCAGTAATTAAAATTATTATATTCTAGACCACAGCATATGATTGTGTAGCCATTTTTAGTTCTGCTTTTTTGAATTCATCAGAACTTAGATTTTGTGTGTATGTGATGCTTGATTCATACACACAGCATCTACAGAAGAAAAGCCATTCTGCAAGAGCAGAAATAAAAATATGCAGAGATTGGAAGACCCCCACCACAGAGGAGAGATGCAGATTTCCAAGAGAACTAGGAACAAAATTTGCTAGAACTCTAAAACACTGCTCCAAACCTGAGCTGATCCAAATGTACCAGATGTGGTGTTAGAATAAATATTGATGCATCCTGATATCATCAGGATGTTCCTGCGGCAATGGTGCATAGAATGTTAGATTAAAAAGATGTCTAGACCACCCCCCTAGACACTGAAAGTATAAAAGTTTACACACTATTTTAGGAGGTACATGGAACCCTCAAATTCCTCTGTGGGTCAGAGATTAAGAGAAAATAACCTTGTGTCCCTTCTGGACAGACAAGGAGTGAAGATGAAAACTGCTTTGATTGACATCACCCATCAAGTGTAAGATCTCTGAAACTGACCCCTACTTCTCCCTGAAGAAAGGAACATAATTTCCTAAATGGGAGAACAACAATTTCAAAGCAGTTATGAAACAGAAAATTCTCCCAGGTATAGATAGATAGATAAATAGATAGATAAATAGAAATCCTCTTATTTTGTATACCCTGCTTATTATCTTCATAGCAACCTAACTACAAGGTAAAATTATTTGCTTATAATTTGTTTTCTGTTTCAAGTCTGTTTCTCTCCATCAGATTGTAAGTTCCTTGTAAGAGAGAATTTTTCTCTTATTTACCACCAAACCTAGAAGATAGTCTGGCATAAAGTACATTTCAATAAATATTTATGGATTGAACACATAAATATATTGAAGGTATGACATTGTTTCTGAGTAGATGGGTGATAGATGGTGTTCTATTTAGAATTTGCTTTACTGTATGTATAGATAGATATATGCCAATATCATGACCCCATCTATGATGAATAATGTCTAGGACACCATGATAGCGCTACAATGATGTGTTCTATTAACTCAAGTGCACGATGATGTCTTGCTGGATTCTTGCCTTTGCTCTTAGAAAGGGGTGCATGGTGCTGGAAGTCAGATGGTAGCAATCTGCGTTGGACCGGCTATGACTGAAGAAGAGAAGCAGCACTTTCCCCATAAAGCAGACCCCAAAGCTCTCTAGAGCTCTGTGGAGTCCAGTTAGTCATCTTGAGAAGCAAAGGAGCCCTTCATCCTCCTGATGTTTCCTTCCTATTCAGGAAATCTTCCATTTTAATATTCCTGGCCAATCCATATCCACCCCACTCCCTGCCTCCAAAGGGAAGAGGAAGGAGAAGCAAGAAGTGAGAAGAAGTCAGGGCAACGGGGAGCAGCAGGTCTCCCAAACACCCATCAGAAATGTTTCCATCCATTTTTTTTCCTCATCCTATGTTATGGACTTGGAGAAGGCAATGGCACCCCACTCCAGTACTCTTGCCTGGAAAATCCCATGGATGGAGGATTTTCCCTCCATGGGGTCGCTAAGAGTCGGACACGACTGAGCGACTTCACTTTCACTTTTCACTTTCATGCATTGAGAAGGAAATGGCAACCCACTCCAGTGTTGTTGCCTGGAGAATCCCAGGGGCGGAGGACCCTGGTGGGCTGCCGTTTATGGGGTCGCACAGAGTCAGACACGACTGAAGCGACTTAGCAGAATGTTATGGACTTTGACCAAGAAAAAACTGTAAAGATTCACTTCGTGCACACAAAACACCATGTATTATTGAAAGAAATTCTGGGGTGACCAGAACCAATATTTTCTCCAACCTATTGTGTAATATATTTCATGCTTAACCTCAGTTGAATTGCCTCCCCTACACCAAATCATGCATTTTATTCATTTTTATTGTTGCCATATCTAACTCGTCGCTTCATTATACAGTGGTGGTGCTTTAGTCGCTAAATCTTGACAATTCTTTGAGACCCCATGGACTGTAGCCTGCCAGACTCCTCTGTCCATGTGATTCTCCAGGAAAGAATACTGGAGTGGGTTGCCATTTCCTTCTCCAGGGGATCTCCCTGATCCAGGAATCGAACCTCGGTCTCCTGCATTACAGGTAGATTCTTTACCAACTGAACTACGAGGGACTCAGTCATGTTTAATGGCCAGATTCTGAAGGCAAATAGAAATTTTTGAATATGTAAGATTATAGGAATTTGCTGGTGTTGATTCTGTAAATCAACAGCTACTGTGTCTGCGTAGCCTCTGTGCTTCTCAACATTACATTATTTCTGTCATGCAGAGGTTAAGCCCAAATGGCCAAAGCCATTTTGAGTAATTAGATACTGAAACAGTTGATACTGAAAGAGTTGATATTTTAAGATATTAAATAAAAAGTAGAAGCTATTTTGCCATTTAGTATAAAAATAGTAGATATTAAGGATACTGAACATTATGGCCATAGTCTGATTCATCTTTATATGCTGTCCAATTTAGTATATTGACCTGAAAAAACTATCCATGCAATAAATGTTAAGTTGATTTGAAGAGATATTAAGAAATTTTAATGTGAGAAGTTTTATAAGAATAATAAGTCGACATTGTAATAGTGGATGATATAGCACAATCTACACTTTTAAATTACATTTGCTGTTACTTTGTTATTTTAATTAAAAAAAATATCAAAGTAGGAAATCTATGCTAAAGGGTAACTTTCCAAAAAGGTAAAAATCATGATTCTCATACGAATATAAAATGAACAGATATTGTCAGATATTTTATTTAACCTATAAATTAGATAAGAGAACCAGGAAAGGTGTTAAACCAGTTCAGAGGAAAGGTTAAAGCAGCACGAATTTATCTAGAGGAATGTTGAAATTAGTTTACAAATGAGTACTGAATTAGTCTTACCCACAGACAGAAAGGTTGAAAATTGAACCTCCACTGCACAAAATTATTTTTATGCCTAAAGAAAATTTGTTTTAAAATTGCTCTCAGTCATTCACAATAACTGAGTTGTGAAATAACTGAAAGCCAATTAAAGGCTAATAATCAGATAACATGTAAAAGTGTGCTATAAACAATGCATCTTTTTGCATTGCAGATACCCAGTGGAATTGGGTACTTTATTTCAAATTTCCTTACAATACAGAAAATTACTAAAAATGAATCAAAAAAAAAAAAAAAAGGAGGGAAAGAAGAAGAGAAAGAGGAGAAATAAAGAAATAAAAACAAATCCATTTGAAATCTACTTCCCAGGTGGCGCTAGTGGTGAAGTACCCGCCTGCCAATGCAGGAGACATAAGAGATGCAGGTTCGATCCCTGGGTTGGGAAGATCCCCTGGAGGAGGGCATGGCAACCCACTCTACTATTTTTGCCTGGAGAATCCCCATGGACAAAGGAGCCTGGTGGCTACAGTTCTTACAGTTGAGAAGAGTCGGACAGAACTGAAGCAACTTAGCAGGCACACAGATAAAATCATCGTAACATTTTGGTGTACTTATTTTCCAGAATGGAGTTACACAGCATCATACTATGTACTGTTCAAAGGACTCTTTCTTTCAATTTGAAACGCTATATAAAGGTAGTGAACGTCTTATGCCCAACACTCTTGTACAACATGATTTTAATTTAATACAGATGTACCACAGTTTGCTTAACTAATATGATTATTGGATATTTTTGTAAGTTTCCTTACTATAAATAATTGCAAAAGAAAAGACTCTGAACAAATGTCTCTAAACACATCTCTGATACTTTCCCTAAGAATTCCTAGAAGTGGTGTTTCTGGATCAGAAGCTAGGTACATTTTAATATATTTTGACAGATGTTGCTACATTGCTCTACAGACATGCTGTACAAATTCTAAAATTCTGCCAGATGTGTATAATTATGCCCATTTCTACACAACCTAACTCACACAGGGCATCATCATTCTTCATAAGCTTTGTCAATCTGATGGGCTAAAACTGATTTCTTTATAGTTTTAAATCTATACTTGAAAATCTACTGAAGCTGAATTTTTGTATTAGCTAAACTCAACATTGTTTTTAAAACTTCATGGGAACATGGATGGAAGGGATAAAAGATAAAATTATAAAACTTCCCTCTTTTGGTCTCTAGTTTGAGGTTGTTAAGGACCTTTGACAACCAGATGAATAGACATCCTCATTTTGAAAAGAGCCAGACTACAAGTATGGCACTTGCATTCCATACAAATTCAATTTCAAGAAACTTTACAGAAAAAAAAATCACGCATACTTAGTACATATCTATGAAAATAATTTCTAAATTGTAGAAGTGAAAAGTAGCATCAGTATTTAATGTGGCGTTAGGGGGATTTGGTTAAATAATGAAGCTTTAGCACTTTTTATTGAATTCTGATTTAGTGAGATAAAAAGCATCTGTGTACTGAATTATACATAAAGGGAACAGTTTGTAGATTATTCTTGCCTGTGTCTACTTGTGGGTGCTGTATAATTTAGGACTTAATATATTTGGAGCCCTTTTTCTTTTGTTGTTCAGGAGCTGAATGAACACCTTCCTCCCCAGTAGCATTTGGTAGATTTTATTTGTCTGTGAAAACTGACACGTGGAGGGTTAGTGTTCAGCTTTATGCACATAAGAAAGACAGATAAGTATTTTTCAGGTCTGTCCCTGATGTTCTACAGTGTTTTCAACAAGGTGAAGGAGAGTGATATGAAAATATGTTATTTTTTTTTAAAAAAAGAAAATATGTTATTTTATTATAAAAGAATGAAGAAAATCTCTAGACGAGATCCAAAGGGAACATTGACATGGATTGAAGAAAACAGACTTCATTTCCATTATTTCCCTTGCCTTGTGTCATATTTTCCTTCCCTTTGGCCAAGCCATGTGTCAGGACGAGGAACAAAAGCCATGGAAGTCCCATTAGATCCCTGTAGGTGACAAAAGATAAAGTTAAGGAGGTGATGAGCACAGGAGAGACCATGTCGCCTCAGGATTCATTCTTCCCCCAGATTTCATTCAACTGGTCTCTATTGGTGACCTTCTGCAATTCATTTAACTAGTCAGAGCCCTCTTTGCCTTCTCAGTAAAATGGAGTTCATAACTACTATGGAAAGATGACTACTGAGACAGTTCAGTTCAGTTCAGTTCAGTTCAATTCAGTCGCTCAGTCGTGTCCGACTCTGCGACCCCATTTACTGCAGCACGCCAGGCCTCCCTGTCCATCACCAACTCCCGGAGTCCACCCAAACCCATGTCCATTGAATCGGTGATGCCATCCAACCATCTCATCTTCTGTCATCCCCTTCTCCTCTTGCCCTCAATCTTTCCCAGCATCAGGGTCTTTTCAAATGAGTCAGCTCTTCACATGAGGTGGCCAAAGTATTGGAGTTTCAGCTTCAACATCAGTCCTACCTTCAGTGAACACCCAGGACTGATCTTCTTTAGGATGGACTGGTTGGATCTCCTTGCAGTCCAAGGGACTCTCAAGACTACTGAGACAATGGACATATAAATCTTTAGCAATTCAACATACTAATAAAACTCCAAGTTATTATGAGACAGCTGGTACCTCTACATCAATCAGGAATGGAGAAATTCCCCTTTCGGTTGTTGGAAACATAATAATTTCTTAGTTCAAATAAAGAAAAATACAGACTTAAGTGTGTCTTCAATTTGAGAAGAAGAAATGCTCCTATTTAAGAAATAATCAAACTGGCAGTTAAACTGATGTAAAAAGCTTGTATGTTTGTTTCAAAGGGCAATACTAGTCTTATCCAAAAAAAAACAAAAAAAAAATCCTGAGAAAAAGAAAAAAATTATGTCAATAGCTTAGTTGGAGGGGGCTGAAATCCCCCACATGATACTGTTATCATTAATTTTATGTTAATAGGGTTTGTTAGCTTAAATTTCTACTATCACACGTGCTTTGTGGAGTTTTGAGCTGAGGGCTTAGTTCTGGCCTATGGTCCCTAATTGGATATTGTCTAATTATTAATATTCATTTTTCCAGAGAAATTTGCTTCATAGAACTAAAAATGTTGATGAGTTGACAGTAGCTCTTATTCCCCTCTGATTTATGAGCATAAAAGAATATGTAATTCAAAATGACCCTCATAAAGAAGCCTGGTATCATTATTATAAAATAAAGCTTAATTCTCTGCTTCTAGCCCTTAATTTTCAGAATATTGAGTAAAATAGGAACCACTGATTCAGTCAATGCCATGAATTCTTTTGGCAAAAGTGTGGCTTAGAGTGATTCAACCGTCTATCCATAGACCTATGTTAAAATGTTCCTGTAATAAAATTTGAGTGGGAGGGCAAGGAGATATGTTTTTCTTCTCTTAATAAAAGAGGCAATTCTATTGAATAAAAATTATCCCTTCCCCACCAAAATATAAATGGGTAGTACTTAGTGTTATGAAGAAGAAAGACTCCTTCAAAAAAGGTCAGCTCTATAGAAAGCCACAGCCTTTTGTCAGAACTGATTTTTTAAAAGAAGAAGAAAAAAATTGGTAGTCTGGGCAGAAGCCTTCAGAGTTGACATGAGAGAAAGAAATGAGATGGAGAAAATCAGCCTGGAGAAAATCAAAGTTGTCATGATGAATGATGGACAATATATTATGTGAGAACTTTATCTGTGGAAAGGCAAATGTACACATCTTTATACATCTATATATCTCATTGTCCATGATCAAATAGAGTGAAAGAAATAGAAAGAAAGATGACCTCTGTGATAGAAATACTGTGCTTGGTTTTTATTTTCACATGGTTTAAATAAAGGTCTGTGAATTTCTGAGATCAGTCAGATGAAGAAGGAGATGGCTTCATAAATTCTGGCCGATAAGACCAAAAGAAGACAGGTCTTTACAACTTTTTTCCAGTTGGTTTTAAAATGATTTTTAAAAGCTAGAAATAATCTAACAATGATGGGGAAAATCAATTTACATGCTATTCATCAAGAAAATATTGACGAGGCTTCCTACTAATACATATGTTAAAAAATTGCCTTTCTCCATGAGTTGTCTTCATCTCTGTGCCTCTTCATTTCTCTGTGGGAAGACTAACAGGTGTCAAATTCAAATATATTTGCAGTTATTCTTCAAATGTGTACCAGGGGCTGCCTGTAACCTGTGAGGACCCAGGAGCAAGGGACAACAAACCTGGGATTTTGGACCTGGAACCATGACTTTCTTACAACAAAGGGGCTGACATTAAAAAGAATGCATTTGAATCAGTTCTAATGAGGTGGATGAAACTGGAGCCTATTATACAGCATGAAGTAAGCCAGAAAGAAAAACACCAATACAGTATACTAACGCATATATATGAGATTTAGAAAGATGGCAACAATGATCCTATATGCGAGACAGCAGAAGAGACATAGATGTAAACAACAATCTTTTGGACTCGGTGGGAGAAGGCTAGGGTGGGATGATTTGAGAGGGTAGCGTTGAAATGTGTATATTATCATATGCTAAGCAGATTGCCGGTCCAGATTGGATGCATGAGACAGGGTGCTCAGGGCTGGTGCACTGGGATGACCCTGGGGGATGGGATGAGAAGGGAGGTGGGAGGGGGGTTCTGGATGGGGAACACATGTGCGCCCGTGGCTGATTCATGTCGATGTATGGCAAAAACCACTATTAAAAAGGGGGGGGGGCTGAAATTCCCTCAAAAATCTTAGAGAATCATTAAAAGTCTTTTATTAATAAGAACATGCCTATCAGCTGTGTAGGAACACATTTCTAGATTTAAATATTTAAAGAGAATGTAATGTGTGTCTCACGGGACCCCAGACATGGTCTGTAATCATATTTTCCTAACTTCTTCATTTTCCTATTCTTCTGAATAATGCTTCGCAGGTGGTGCTAGTGGTAAAAAAAAAAAAAAAAAAAAAAAAATGCACCTGCCAATGCAGGAGACATAAAGGACACGGGTTTGATCCTTGAGTCAGGAAGATCCGCTGGAGAAGGGCATGGCAACCCACTCCAGTATGCTTGCCTGGAGAATCCCATGGACAGAGAAGCCTGGCTACAGCTCAGAGGGTCACACAGAGTTGGACATGACTGAAGCAACTTAGCATGCATGCAAGAATAAAATAATCACTGCACTAAGGAATTTCACTACCAAAAATCTCAACTTGATTGTCTATAGATAGAGCTGAATATTGGTTTGTGCATAAACTCACTGCTCTTCACCCTCAGGGGTACTTAGAGGTCTAGGATCACCCCCAAATAAGTGGATCTGTGGCTCTGTTTCTGGGTGCTCCCAGGCCCAGCCCTGGTCATAGCTTAATAGAGAGAGATGTGAGTTTTCTTCCTACATGATGAGGACACTCGTAAACAGGTTTGCACCAACCTGAGGTTTGAACTCACAGAAAACAGTTTTCTATTCCATGACTCTGTTTGTCTGACAGGAGGTAAGACCAGCTTTTACTCAAAGGTTTAATGTAATGGATTATGAATAATTAATTTTAAATCACTGGAACTAGAACTTCTCATTCTTAGGTGTGCAAAGACCAATCTAGACTGACTGTGGCAAATGAGGTTCCAATTAAGCTCTCGGCAATATCCAGTTTTTCTCACTTATGTTGACCTTGTTGATGTCATATAGTGACTTTTGGCTACCATCATGTTCTGTCTGAATATCAGTTCAGAAAGAAAGAACCAAGCTTTAACTTGATTGTAGTATTTTCTTTTTAACATTAAACTTTTTTTAAAAGCATATGTATTAAGTATTAGAAGAAAATATGGTATTAAATGTATTATATCTGGGAACTTATTTTGAAATTATGTACAGTAATATGAACTTGTAAACACAAATATTAACTATTAATTACCAATATTAATAAAGCATTTCTGTTTTTACATTCTCAAATTTCAGGTTTAATTTTTAAAAAACCAAATGGCCATCATGCCTGTAACTAATGTCCTTGATTAATACAGTACTAGAATATGTCCACTAAATTCATCAGTAAATGTCTTGAGATATGCAAAAAGTCAAATATTTAAAAAATCATTTGATTTTTCAGGGAATTATTTTAAAAGCCTTTTCAGATTCAGAGATAATAGATTATTACAGTCAGTGGATTACCTTTGGTTTAATTCGTATGTTTACTCCTAACACATTTACTCAACAGGCTGGTTTATTTATAGTTACGTTTTTGATACATGCTTATGGTACATAACCTCTTCTTTATCACAGATTTCTATCACTCACGATGAGATTATATAAATATTTACAACACCAAAGCAAATTTTTCAGTAGACCCTAGTCCATCGTCTAGGCCCTCTCTCCAGATGCTTATGAATAGAGCTCCAGGACATCCCTTGTCCACAAGGATACAGCTGGCATCCTCCATGGCCTGGCTGGAAAGGTCCTGCACTTTCGTCTACTACTTACTTAATGCAAAGCTGCATAGCAAAGAGACTCAGAGCAAGAACTCTGGAGGAGCTTCACAATTTCCTCACAGTAGTCATAGGGGCTTGCCAGGAGGCGGTAATTGTAAAGAACCTGCCTGCCAGTGTGTGTAGACATAAGGGGAACGGGTTCAATCCTTGGGTCGGGAAGATTCCCTGGAGGAAGACATGGCAACCCACCCCAGTATTCTTGCCTGGTGGATCCCATGGACAGAGGAGCCTGGAGGGCTATGGTCCATGGGGTTGCAAAGAGTCAGACACAACTGAAGCGACTTAGCACAGTAGCCTGTAATACAGAACCTAGCTGGGAGTATGGTTTCAAGGATTAAATGAGTTAACAGAATCAGAAGCTTTAGAGTGGTGTCTGGCAAACAGAAAGTATTTTATAAGTATTCACTACTATAATTATTTTCTAGTGGTAAAGGACCTACAATTCTAGATTGTATTTGCTCAGAACTGTCACATACAATGATGAAGAGCAAGAACGCTGGAGCTAGCCTGTGTTGATTCAAATACTACTTCCCCCTTTGTGAGCTTTGTGGCCTTGGGGAAGTTACCTAACCTCTCTGTGTCTTAGTTTCCCCTCTGTTAAACGATACTAGCTTCAATATCTGCCTTCCAAATTGCTATAAGGATTAAATGAATTGTTATATTTAAATCGTGCCCAAAACATATAATAAATTTGAGAAAATATTACTTATTATCACTAGAAACACTAGCATTAGCACTACTATTATTAACTTTGAATAATGCTTCAGCTCTCACTCAAACTCTTTGTTTTCTAGGGCAGCCTCCACTGACCATGTCCACATTTCTTATCTACTATGTCTCCTTCTCGTGATTCTACATTTCTAAGATACTGTGATAAGAATCTCTCTCATGATGCTCCAGAAAGGCAAGGGGTAGGGCCAATCTTCACTCCCCACTTTTTCCCCCATACTCTTAGATCTTGGCACATGGTCAGGTCTCAATAAGTCTTTGTGTGATGAATGAATAAATTGTACCAAAAGGTCTAGTTTCTGTGATTGGTCTTGCTAAACTCAGACACAGATCTTGTAAGATATGTGGAGTGGTACTAACCAGGGCTTGGGGGTTATGAATTCTGAATTTGTTCTGGGCTTGAAAGTTTCACTGGGCATTATTTTCCTAACATGGTTGATCTTGGTGCATTAAAGGCCCTGAACCAGCCACAACTAATGGCTTCTGTGCTCAGCTCAAAGAACATGAATCTTCCTAGGAAAGCAGGGCTCCCAGCACCCCCACAGCTGCATCTTTTCCCCTCATGCTATAGATTCAGGTCACTTGAGGATCCAGCATCCAGGATCCATCCATCCTTTCTCATTACCTAGCTGTGTGAGCTCTCACCACTCCCGAGGGCTGCCCTGGTCTTAAGATCTCACTGCAGCCAGCAGATGAGAAAATCCAGCTTAATTGAAATTGCAAACCTTGTCAGATTCAAATAACAGGGCTTAGGCAGAAATGCTAGCCTCTTTCCACCCGGCCAAAGAAACCAAAGTGAAATCATCAAGCTAAAAGTATTTTTTGTTTGTTTTTTTGTTTGTTTTTTTTAAATAAAACCACTATAGAGAGGAAGGGGAACAAAATACGTATTGAAATTTTGTTCATCAGAGAAGCAAGGAGAACAGGCATCTCATTTTCACAAGCATCCAAGGTGTAGTTGGCATAAAATCATACAGTTAAATTACAGAATACCGACACTTTAAATCCCGCATACATACATACAAACAAGATGCTTAAAAAATAAATGTAACCTTGTTCAAATTGTCAGTGTTCCCTCCAGATAAATTTAACAATTTAGTACTTAAAACCTTGGCAGAGTTTCTATAAAAGTATAAGCAATTTTAGTCTCAATTGTCAGGTGCTAAATATATCAACTATATTTAAAATGTCTGTATTTTAAACATTAAAGCGTTTCTTACTCTCACAAATCAAGTAAATGTGAAATTATAGCTCAAAACAGGCTATTTTGAGCCCATTGGTCATGCTTGTGTTGTTTGGCCAGCTTTAACATCTCTGACATAACCATTTCTAAAGCTAAGTTAAAAAAAAAAAAATTTTCCAGAAAACTTGAAATTATCTGCAACAATCTGGCCAATTGAGCACACAAACTTGTTTTTGTCCAATTTTTTTCTGGGTTGTTTTATTTTTTCTCCACAAATGTTTACTCTTGCTTCACTCCAACACATGATTTTGGCATTGTCCACTTCTCTGTGTGTATGTATGTGTGTGTGTGTGTGTGTGTGTGTGTAAGTCGCTTCAGTTGTGTCCAACTCTTTGCAACCCTATGGATTGTAGCCTACCAGGCTCCTATGTCCATGGGATTCTCCAGGCCAGAATACTGGAGTGGGTTGCAGTGCCCTCGTCCAGGGAATCTTCCTGACCCAGGAATCGGACCCGCATCTCTTATGTCTCCCTGCACTGACAGGCGGGTTATTCACCACTAGCACCACCTAAAGTATGGGTAATGATCTAACTTAATCCATCAAGAGAAATAACCTGAGAACAGATGATGAATAACAAAGTTCAAACCTATTATAACTCCTCTTCTTAATAATAATTAATTGAAATAGTTTAAACAGTCACTGACATAGGAAAGGAAATGAATTTTGGAGTGTTAAAAACATAGATTATTGACTTGGGAGACCATAATGGCCCTTTCATTATCTTCAGGGACTATTGTATGAAAACACTATTGGAGAGTTTTTTTAAATGAATATTATTGACCTGATAGACCACAATAGTTCCAAAGAGGGCATTAGTATCCATCTTCAAGCAAGTATTTATATTATTTAAAACCATTATTGGCATTCGTGCAAAAATCTCTTTCAACTTGAGTGCAGAGTCTGCATGAGAAGTAGCCCAGTTATATCCATTTAGAAAAAAGTTCAACTTACTCTTCTTTACCTCCTCAAGGCGATGCAGCTATAGACACTAATAAATTTATCCCTCATTAAATTGGATCGAACGCTTTGGTTCCTTTGACTTAAATTATCTTTTAACAGAATTAAATGCCAAAAATAATGTAAAATAGGCTTTCTTGATAAGAAAATTAAATTCATCTGCACACTACTTTGTTAAGTGGTTAGATTCAGTCTTTGTGGTAGCAAATTACATCTGCCACCAATTACTTAGAGCTTAAGGAGATGTAGATCATTTTAGTGCTACCTAATCCTGACCATGGCTATATGGACGAAACCATCCTCACTTCATGTTTTATCTGTGAGAAGTCCACTCTCCGTAAGTGTCAGAGCAGCTCCTGGTTCCTACCGAGTAGTGAGTAAGTGGAAACTGTGTGGACTCGTACTTTCTGACAAGTCTGGAGTGCTGGCAACTAGAAAAATAGAATGCTAAAAGGACATGATAGCCTCTGTCATTCAAAAGTGTTCTGATCTAAAGATCTGGCGTGTGCTTACTGGACTGTAATCTCCCCAGATTTAGGCTTTGTGTCTTCATTAATATGGATTCTTTGACTGCAAGCATCAGAAATGAATTTTGGCTAATTCAAGGGGAGAAATGAAGTCACTGGAAAAATGACAGAAAGGACAAAAGAGAAGGCAGAGAGAACAGGTTTGCTATTCGGCAGAAAACAAGAAAGCACTGGAAAGTTTCAGAGACAGGAAATATGCAAAGACTGTCCACTCTTTTTTTTCCCCTGTCACCAACACTGAAATGAAGTGACCTGTTGCAACCAAATTTCTGTTGATATGTTACTCTCCTCAAAGTTTATCATTCCAGTAAAGAGCGTGTAAGTGGCCAAGGTTAGGGCACATGTGAGCATATTGGATTCTTCAGGATATTGAAAGGAAAAACATGAAGGAAGGATCCTCCATGGAGCCTTTCAGCTTTTGCAGTGTGCTAATATTCTTCCTTTCTTTTTTAAATAATGATGGTAAAATGAGAACTGGTATTTATTGGTAATGCTATTATTACAATTATACTTATGGAGAATCACATTTTTAAAAATTTTCTATTTCCTTATTGCTGAAATGTCTTAAGTCATTTTTTCATCCAGATTGTGATACATAGGTGTAAGAAAAACAGAAGGTATAAGAACATGGATGCTTTGATTTACCACCCAACCAACGTTTCAAACAGCAAAGGGAAGTTAATGTCCCCCAAAGAAATCAGGTGGCTCTTAGAAGGGGGGACAGTTGTTGGGTGGCCAGAAATGTCCACACATAGTAGACACTTGGTAGCTATTTCCTGAAAAAATGAAAGAATAAATGAGCACATGAGAGATTGAATGAATGGTTATGAAAAAGATATGTAATTCTTATTTCCTTCTATTTCTTTCCAATGTAAGTCACATAATAACAACGACAGACACAGCAGACATACAGTTATGTCTTGTTTGGTTCTAATAGTTTTCAGTAAATTATGCCAAGAAAACGCTATCTTCTAATTTACTTTCATTATGAAATCAGGGGAAATGGACAGATTATGATACTGATTCCTAGATATGTTAAAAATGAAACAGATTTATGATAATAATATATTTTTAAAAAGACTATAATTTTTGTTTAAAATGTTAATAATATCACTCACAACGTTAGAAATTATATTTCCCATCATATTCAAATAAAGTGAGCTAATATTCTTCAATTCTTTTTTAAATAATCATGGCAAAATGAAAACTGGTATTTATTGGTAATGTTATTATTAAAGTTATACTTATGGAGAATCACATCTTTTAAAATCTTTCTATTTCCTTATTACTGAAATGTCTTAAGTTTCTCATCCTGATTGGGATACCAGGTATAAGAGTTATAGAAGGAAAGAAATGGCGTCTACATCACAGAAAGAACTAGCAATGCTTCTTAAATCACTGCCCAACAAGTGAGATGTGATGTAAGTATTTAGAATGTGCAATATCAGAAAGAAAAGTTTCATCTTAATATGTGAGGTACTTGTGCACCGATTTATTTAATAAAATTTCTACTGTGTGCTCAAGACTTGTTCAGGAAAACAGACGTAAGTTAAGACACAAAAGAAAGAAAAAGGAAGAGATATGTGATAGAAAAACTGACAATACCCAATGGGAAATAAATGAACTGAACATAGAGAGAATATCAGAATTTTCCTGACCACCCACCACATCTCCACAGGGGACACCATATAAGTTGGGTACGGTTCCATATACTCTAAGAACTTATTGTTCTGAGATTGTTTGTGTCTCTTTCAGTGTGATGAAATTCTACTTTTGCTATAGGCTTTCGTTGTGCTCTTGGATAAAGAGATTGGATATCACTGTCCACGCAGCTGCTCAAGTCATCTTAGATTTCACTGTGTCCCCACTACTTGGCACTCCATTACTAATTTGGCTTAGTTTTCATTTTTCTACCATTCTTCCATAGTTCATGTACCCTGCAACTCTCCCTGTTCTGCTGCATTATTTCCTTATTTTCAGTTTTGTTCTGTCAAGTTTATCCTCAAGTACAGTATGGCTTATTTCATTTTTCTGCTTTAAATATATCAGTGGACTTCCAGTGTCCTTAGAGTTAGGTCCAAATTGTCTAGATGCCAAAGACATGCCTCTTCTCTACTGTCCCTACCTCCAAAGCCTACTTCATGCTCAGGATCCACTGATGTCCTTTCCAGAGCCCCCAACATTTATTCTTGACACTGGTTCCTATGAGTGCTTTCTCTGTTGATTTTTTTTACAGGATGGAAATGGGTTCCAATAGATTCTGTGATAAGACAAGAAAAAGCAATTTGTCAAATTCTCTGGATTCAAGGAATTTGAGTACAAGGTGAGTTCAATCACTCGTTTGGCATACACTGTTGGAATTGATTTGAGGATTGCAAAGTCCCCACTTCTGGGTGTTCAGTGAGGTGCTACTGATTTTCTTAAATCCCCGAACTTAAATTAACATGAATTATCAGTGGGGCCAACATGCCACCTACTTGTGGCATTTTCTTTATGTAGCAAGTTAAATCAGCAATTGAGCAATGATCTTCAATGTTGGGGGGTGTTGATAAAGGAGTGGGTAAGGTAAAACCATTATGTTAAAGAGGTTAAATCTCATTTATGGTACTACTTTGGAAGCACAGAACTCTAGATTACCTCACTCTGTAAATCTTTTAATTCTATCTGCGAGCAAGATGTAGAAAATAAAAGAAGTAAAATACCTAGATTCCACCAAGCAAAAGCTCTTAATATTTTGGCACTATAAGAAGCATTTCTATATTTGTGCAAAATGACCATCTGTTTATTCCCACCCATTTATAGATGTTATGATAGTGAAGTTTAAGAAAACAATCATTTACAATAGGAGTACTTCTCTGGTGGAGTTCCTTGTTTCTCTTTATTTCTAAACCAACAAACTTTTCAGAAACAGAAAGAATGTAACTTCTGAGAAGTTTTGCTGAACTTTCTGAGCTTTACCCAAAAACAAAATCAAACAAATAAACAAAAAAAAATGACAAACCTATTTGGGTTTAAAAAGGTAATAACAGCTCTTTGCTCAGCTAAACTGTTAAAAGTCCTGATTGCTAGAACTCTCTTTCATGCTGAATAAGTGCATGCATTTTCACAGATTTTCAAGTTTCTCTCCATAAAACTGCTTGAGAACTGAAAAAAATAGAGCTTTTAGTTGTAGTTCAAAATTAATTGTTCACACTAGGTTTGGAATAATTTGCATGAATTTCTTTTAATTCAAGCCAGTGTAGTTATTGTTCATTTCCTAAAAATAATATCTCACCATCATGTAAAACAAAGCAAAACAAAAAAGCCAGGTTCAATCAGAAACTTCAAGTTTTAAAATAATCTGAGTCCTTATTGATTCATCTCCCTGGAACTGAGAAAAACAGTTCAGTGTTTTCTGTCAATGCGGCAAAGTGTGGATTTTGATTGGACATAGAAGAAACAGTTCTGTTTTAAGATCTCATTAAAAGCCACCTGCTGCCTTAATAATTATGGCTAATTAAAATGCTCTTCCCCACATTTGGTATTGCTTAGATATTGTGGACAGAAGGAGAAAGCTGATTGAAGCTACTTAATTTGAAACTAAAGTAACAATTTGCAGAAAAGGTACCCTGGATGTGTTTGACAAATGCAGTAAGAAAATAGTGAAGGTACATTTGATTTGGAAAAGAAGCCTATTTTTCCAGCCCATGAGCCCAAGCATTGGCCTCACCCACCAAAAGTCCTGTATGTCCCCTGATCTAGCCTTCCTTTCAACAGCAGATTAATCTTAGTTTTTATTTTTGAACTAAACCTGCTAATGAATTTCTAGAAATGATT
This sequence comes from Giraffa tippelskirchi, assembly GCF_054371585.1. Taxonomy (NCBI): domain Eukaryota; kingdom Metazoa; phylum Chordata; class Mammalia; order Artiodactyla; family Giraffidae; genus Giraffa; species Giraffa tippelskirchi. The sequence continues at coordinate 155,196,491 of NC_137283.1, read as the reverse complement.
TTTCTTAGAAGAACTGAATTGGCAGTGTCCCAAGATGATCATTTCAATAACAAAGATGTGGAGCTGTAGAAAGGGAATTAATTAGAAATTAAGTAGGAGATTTGTGGGAGCACTTGTCCCAAATGAACAATTGCACTAAAACGTCAATGAAGCCAACATTTTTTCTGTATTAAAGTTATTTAATTTTTCTGTATTAAAGTGGCAGACCAGATAAATTACCCAGAAGTGATAATCTATGGGTTGCCAAATCAAATAACACAAAATTAAGTGCATGGTGCTGTTTGTTTGGAGAAGGCAATGGCACCCCACTCCGGTACTCTTGCCTGGAAAATCCCATGGATGGAGGAGCCTGGTAGGCTGCAGTCCATGGGGTCGCTAAGAGTCAGACACGACTGAACGACTTTACTTTCACTTTTCACTTTCATGCACTGGAGAAGGAAATGGCAACCCACTCCAGTATTCTTGCCTGGAGAATCCCAGGGACGGTGGAGCCTGGTGGGCTGCCATCTATGGGGTCGCACAGAGTCGGACACGACTGAAGCGACTTAGCAGCAGCAACAGCTGTTTGTTTATTTACAGCATTTATTAAGTACATGGCCATGGGTATACAGAGATTCTTCACGTATGTTGAAGACTTGCTGCCTTCCGGGTGATGTTTACTGGCACATGGATGACTCAGCACTGTAGCCTGGAATTTGCCTGACTTCCTTGGCTCAGCTAATTTGATCTTTTCTGTCAGTCAGCCACACAGCCCTCTCATTTATGCTGTTTGCTCACTTTGGTTCCCTTGCCTCTGCCCATCAATACGATGGAGTAGTTCCCAGAAAGATGAAAACAAGACAAGAAACCTGTTCCATCCGGCCCCCAGTGAGTCTCCGAGAGCTTTTTCTTTCTTCTTCTGCTTCCTCATCACTTGAATCTTCAGCTACAATTTGACTTCTATCCTCCCAACACCTTGGACCACTGTGACAAATTCCATCGCTGTCCTTCTAACTGACAACTCTAATGAACCTTTCTTATTCCTAAGTGATAGGACCTCAGTGATGCATCTTAGCTCAGCGTTTTGCTTCTGAAACATCCTTCTGACAACTCATTCTTGTCTTTCTTGAGGAATTTCTCTTCATTTTTTCACATTTTAAAATTTTGTCTTTCTTCTGTTGCTCTTCACCTGTTTCACGTGCCCTAAACTTATGGCTTGCTCCTAATCCTTATCCTTATCACTTGCTCCTTGGAAGAAAAGTTATGACCAACCTAGACAGCATATGAAAAAGCAGAGACATTACTTTGCCAACAAAGATCTGTCTAGTCAAAGCTATGGTTTTTCCAGTAGTCAAGTATGGATGTGAGAGTTGGACTAGAAAGAAAGCTGAGCGCAGAAGAATTGATGCTTTTGAACTTTTGAACTGTGGTGTTGAAGACCCTTGAGAGTCCCTTGGACTGCAAGGAGATCCAACCAGTCCATCCTAAAAGGAAATCAGTCCTGAATATTCATTGGTAGGACTGATGCTGAAGCTGAAACTCCAATACTTTGGCCACCTGATGTGAAGAACTGACTGGTTGGAAAAGACCCTAATGCTGGGAAAGATTGAAGGTGGGAGGAGAAGGGGATGACAGAGGATGAGATGGTTGGATGCACCACCAACTCAATGGAAATGAGTCTGAGTAAACTCCGGGAGTTGGTGATGGACAAGGAGGCCTAGCGTGCTGCAGTCTGTGGGGTTGCAACGAGTTGGACAAGACTGAGCAACTGAACTGTACTGAACCTTATGGCTTTAATTTTTATCTGTATAAAGAGATGCATGCTTAATCTTGCCCCAGTCACAATGTCACATTCTCAAATTATTTAGATAATAGCTTTTCCCACTGTTGTACTGTGAACTTCACAAAAATAAACTTGGTGTTGGTCTTAACTTCTTCTCTGTACCCAGAGGATATGGCACAAAGCAGACACTCAATAAATATTTTTGCCCGAATGACAAGTTAATTACAACTGATGCATGCTCTGCATTTCTGTGGCAAATGTGTCCTCTCTCATTTGGATCATTGCAAGAGTTTCTCTTTTTCCTTGATCTTCCACTTTTCACAGAGCCCACCAAGTGGTCAATCTGAAATTTTAATTCACCGAGTAAACCCTTCAAAGGTTCTTGATGATTTGCGGAATTAAATTCTCGGTGACAATATCGTCCTCCATGACCTGGCTTCTGCCCCCATTTTTGGCCTTGTTTCCTATCCCTACCCTCCTCAGGCTTGAGGCTCTGGTGGTTGCAGGTCTGCACCCCTTCAGTCTCTAGAAAGCGAAGTGCATCATATCAGTGTCCTCCTCCCCTACCTCCTTCCGTTTCATCTGGCTGTCTCCTCTGAGCATCCCTTCTCTTCCTCCTCTGGATAAAACCCCTGAATTCTTCAAGACTCAACTCAGATCCTGTCATCTGCTCCAGGAACTCCATCCAATCTGGGAAAAATGACTCTACTTGGTGCTCCCACTGAAATCTACATACAAACCTCTCAATATAGTTAATATTTATTGAAGGTTTATTACGTGTTAAGCACTGTTCTAAGTGCTTTACATATGTTAACTCATTCAAAGAAATATTCTTCTCATTTTAGAGGAGAGAAAACTGAAGTATAAAAATTTAAGTAACTCACCTGAGGCCACATAGGTGCCCTGACCCTGAAGCCCACTGTGTGAATGGACCAGGCTACACAAGACACATGAATACATGTACCCTGAGTCTCCGTGATTATGAGTGTTTCCTTCTCACTCTCTCCTTTGATACTATGATAAACTCCTTTAGGGCAGAGACTATGTGTAATATATCTTTGTATCTGCAGCATCTATGAAAGGTCATAGTAGGTGCTTAGTGAACATTTCTTGAACTGAACGGAAAACGAAGCCCCTAGACTCAAGCAAAGAGTGAGGCATACATATGAAAAATGAAATAGTTAGTATGTGTTTAATTCTTTGTACCCCTTTTCCTTTTCTCCTTTCTGACCGTCTCATGCATATGCTAACAAAATATGATCAAACCTCATCCCAGTGAGACAGATGCCACATTGACTAGCTGTTGGCATTCCTGGAAGCTGCTCTTTGCTCTGATCATCTGCAGTCATTTTGCAGGTAACTGATGCTGAATGGGGCTGTGTGGGGGCAGAGGTGGTCTTAGCCATTTCAATCACTGTCAGAAGTAAAATTCAGGGCAACTAACAGATATATATCCCTTGTCTTCTGCTAGTGCTGTGAAAATTGATCTCTAAATGCTTTGACTTAGGGTGAAAGGAGCTGTATATCATAAATGCAGCCTTGCAAGTATCTTTTCACCCAAAGTAACAATTTTCAATGGACAAGTAGGCAAGAAAACTTATCTTTATTTTATGATATTTTGCCATTGGAATAGAAAGCAAGCTGGGGAAAGAGTTTTATTTATGTTATGATCATTCACTCATCTGGATTCCTTCTTTATATTGTACATATTTCTATGATTTCCTGCTTCATCATTTGACTCATCTACTCCCTTTCCAGATTTTAATAATCTTCATGGGAACAGGGATAATGCCCAGTGAAACCCCTGGCATAGAGTAGGTGCTTAATGCATACCTGAAAGGAAATTGATGGATCTGGATACATCCTTAAATAAGTGTCAGTTACTCAGGATCAGCCTGAAGAGCAGTCCTAGGGGTTCAGCTTTACTTTAGATAATAAACAGTTCTCTCAGCCTCTGAGATTATATTAGAGGAAGCCATTGAATCGGAACTTTTTTTTTTACCATTTTTACATTGAAGTATAGTTAATTTACAATGTTGTGTTAGTTTCAGGTGTATAGCAAAGTGATTCAGTTATATATACATGTGTATGTACATATTCTTTTTCAGATTCTTTTCCATTATAAATTATTATATGATATTGAATATAGTTCCCTGTGCAATACAGTAGGTCCTTGTGGTTTATCCATTTTATATAGTAGTGTGTATATTTTAATCCCAAACTACTAATTTCCGGTAACCATAAGTTTGTTTTCAATATCTGTGAGTCTATTTCTGTTTTGTAAATAAGTTCACTTTATAATTCTTTTTAGATTCTATATATAAGTGACATCATATGGTGTTCATATTTCTCTGTCTGACTTTACTTAGTATGATAATCTCTAGTTCCATCCATGTTCCTACAAATGGCATTATTTTATTCTTTTTTCATGACTGAGTAATATTCCATTATATATATATATAGAATTGGGTGTGTTGATAACAAGTCTGAAGCTTAGAGTAAAATTCACATGCCTGGATTCTGGAGTTCATGCTAAACTGAATCTGAAAGGAGATGAAATAGCACGTAATAAGCAGCTATCTCAGGGAAGGCCTTGGGCCAAGTTTTACATATCAAAGAGAGTAAGACCTTGTACCTGTACCACACTAACTCTGGATGAAGCAAGAGAGGAACTATCCTCGGGCACACAACTTAAGGGGCTACCAAAACCCTCTATAATCAAGATAAGTCAGAACTGAATGCAATAATTTTTAAACATAAAAATTCATGTAAAAATCAATAGTGAACAAAACATCTACTTTTTCAATAAAGACAGAACCAGTAACAGGGTTTTACCAAGTCATATTGGAGCCTGAGGCAAAAGAAACATTCAGTAATGCAGATCTTGCATCTCTTTTAAAATGTTGATATCATAACATTTTAAATGCTCATCATAATTTTTTGCACTTATTTTTATTTTTTTAAATATTGCACTAAACTATTTTTTCTCTTGATCTGTTTGGTTGTTAAGCTGTATGAGTTGCACCTGACTCTTTTTGAGACCCCATGGACTATAGCCCACCAGGCTCCTATGTCCATGGGATTTTCCAGACAAGAATACTGGAATGCGTTGCTGTTTCCTTCTCCAGGGGATCTTCCCCACCCAGGGATCAAACCTGTGTCTCCTGCATGCATCTCCTGCATTGCAGGTAGATTCTTTACCACTGAGGCATCAGAGCTTCCCTTCTTTGGGGTTTTGATGCCCTTAAATGTTGCACCCAAGGATACTGCCTCACTTGCCTCACCCCAGGCCTGGTCTAGCTCATGAGACTTTCACAGTGAAGGAGCAGGATGAACACTTGAAAATAAATGGAATTTATTAAAAGGAAATCTTCCTATGGGAGGAGTACTGGAGATGCTACAGGTCTCAGAGCACCTAGTCCATCAGAATTTGAGGAGAAAATGATAAACTCTGGGGACTGGCAGTGAGTAAAGTTTGGCCCAGTGCATACACAGATGATGTCATGGTGGGTGGAAGGGAATGAGCAAACCATGACAAGATATGAAGGGACATCATAGATACGATGGTGCTCAGGGAAGCACTGGCAGGGTGGTACCATCAGAGGGGAGCCCGTGCAATGGGACAGCAGGGGCAAGTGGGGCTGGGCGGAAAGGTGAGGCCAGCTCCTGAGTGCCTAGCTTGCTACATGGAGGTGCTCAGGTCATCCTTCTTCCTGTTATCTCATGGGAGCCCTGCACTCTCATTGCCCTTGAGAGCCTCAGTTTCACCTGCAGGAGCACTGGACGGTAACCTAACAGCCATTTTCAATTCTTGTAAATGACTACCTGCTGAAGGAAGAGTGTACACTCAGCACAGTCCAGGGGTAAGTGGAAAACAGAGAAGAAATACACAGTATAGAACATTCTCTTCCTTTGGGAGACGTGAGGGACACTATCTGGATATTATGGTTTAAGTGATAACATCACTGATATGGATAATGAGAGCTGCAACATTTGAGGGATAGTTAGAAGAAAACATATACTGATGAGACTTAATTTATGTTTCTAAAGCTCATGGTGAGTCACTCAAAACTTTTCTCAAATGGTTCCCACACCCTCTTACTAACCTCATTTCTTAAAATACCCTAGAGTGCAAACTGCCTCAGTTCTTCAGGCTCCTCCCTTCTTTCCAGTTCCCACCTGGGTCATCCATGACTTTGTTCATTCCCTTCCTTATGCTGGCAAAGCACTTCTCTGTTCTCCACCAGGGTGGTTTTGCTCATCTTCCACTCCCACAGTCACTGGCCCTCTTGCAAGAAGGTCTCCAGTGACCTTCCCTCCAGCATGCCTAAACTAACCACTCTGTGCTCCAGAGCAGTATCTTGGTATGACTTTTCATCTCAGAAATGAATGTAGTTGTTACAGACGTTACATGCTATTAACCTTTGTTGTCTCCATGACTCCTCCTTTTCTCATGGTTTTCATGTACTAAATGCCAGGATAGCACCAGGCTTAATTAAAATTGCTTAGTGAAATTAATCTGCAGAGTTTAGCAAAGAAAATTTTATAAATAGTGAATGTATTACACAACAAAAGAGATGAGAAGGGGTTACATTAGTTGGAATGTATTCATCCAGGGAAGAGAAGGTTAAAATTAATTTACTAATAACTTTTTTCGGAATATCGAGTGGAAAAATCAGGATTGGTTTGGAAACTCTCACAAAACCAGAAAACTCTTCATGGAGAAAGCTACTCTCAGAATCCCAAGATAATTTCATAGAAAATATATTAATATATGTCCTAAAATTAATTTTCAACCATCCAGCAAAATCATGAGAAAGCTCACAGTAGAAAAGCAGGTCATTAGGAATTTTACAGGATGAACTCCAAAGCCAGGGGTGGAAAAAAACAACAACAACAAAACAAGAAAGAGTTAATAGAAAGCAAAAACCACATTTTAGGTCCTATCTTTCCTCCATTCTCCCAAACATCACAAGCTAAGGGCAAAATGTGAGTCTTAACTTGAAATTTTCAGTCATTTGTCACTGTTTTAAATATTAACATTACCTGAAACACTGATGTATTTTGGGGGGTCATGGAAATGACTGTGTAAGTGCAGAAAGACCATGCATATGATTAGCATAATAATAGGAAACCAGCACAAAGCTTTGGCTTGTCTTAACCTCTCTGACCTTCAGTGCTTCAGTAAGAGTTAGAGACGGTGCCGGGTTTTTAGAGTTATTATGCAAAGGTAGGTAGAGAAGACATAATTTCTTAAAATCATTGCCCTCGGAGAATGACAAGGTGTAAATTTCCAAAATGTTTGAGATTTCCATCCACCGGTTCTGACGTGTTGCAGTGCAGAGAGCCACGCTCTAGTTAAGGATTTATCTCAGGCGCTGAAGCCCCAGGCCAATGAAAGCATGCGCGCTGTGAAGGTGAAACACACAGTCTCCAAAGCTAAAGAGCCATCCACATCAATTTGCAGCCCGCTAAGTGGCATCAGCGGCGGGAGAGCTATTTACGCTCCCTTCCCGGCCGAGAATTATGGTGCTGTAACCAGGAGGAAAGCGAGGGGAATTGAGGGGCTGCTCAGAAATATAATGGTCATTTATGGCTAAAGTACCCCCATAACAGTAGGCCTCTCGCTCTCCTCTGCAGCGGACTGGAGGAATTTGCGATGAAACGCATGCACACACAAACATAGCCCCCCTGGAGCCCTTCTGCGACATACCCATTCATACTGAAGCACAGGATGGCAGATGGCCTTCGCTTTGCTTATCCAGTGGGACAAAGCCAAGGGACCTTTCTGAATTTCGCCCTCACCGCACAGTTGCTGATGGAGAGATCTCAGATCTCGACCCACCACTGACAACTGCATTCTTATCTAACAAGTAAAACAAGTGAAGAAGGAGAGAATTGGGAGGAAGATAATTAGATCTTATTTATCATGCAGTGGGTGAAACCACTGCATTTTGCCGCAATGTAAAATATAGCAGTGCATTATCAAGGTAATAATTTGTTTTTGTGACAAGAAATCACACCATTATGTATTGCATCTGTATTATTTTTTAAATTAGGCTCTTTAATTACAGGGATAAATTGTGTATGGAAAAATCCCACTTTGAAAATTTTACACAACACATCATCTTCCATCTTGTTAAATGTTGGAGTCTGTTCCTCTCTTATCTAAATGTTCCCTGGTAGTAAGAGTTTACTCTTTCCTAGGTGACCAGGGTGCCTTCTGTGTATTCCCACAGACCTGCAGCCTTTCACTGAGGGATGACTCTATTCACTTACAGGAATAATGACACTTCTTGGCCTACCTGGTCCCACTCCCAAATGTAGCTGTTCTAACTGGCAAGGTGCTTGGTAGCATCCATGTGGCTTTATTATGTATCCTTGTGGGAGAAAACTGTTTTTCTGTTCCAGTTACAACTGCCTGAATGTTTACAGATGTCACAGAGCTCAAAAAAAAAAAAAAAAAAAAAAGAGTTCATTATGAAGGCAAGGTTATTAATATAAATGGCCCTTGTAGTCTAATGTGACATTTGGGAGGCTCTGTCTTACATGCTTCAAATCCTAGCCAGGTATATCACCTTCCCTGGGTCTCAGTTTCTCCATCTCTGTAAAAGTATACTAGTAATTCATACAAAGAGTGGGGGTTAAATAAACCATATCAGTGAAGGACCAGTGCAGGGCCTGGTAAAGAACTTGTGCTCATTACATGACAGTATATACTCATATTATTAATGTATTCATATCCACTTTTCAAAGCAATGATTTGAAACTGTTCAGTAAGAAACTTCTCTTTGGATTTCTTTGTTTTGCAAATGGCCTATATCATCACCTTGATGTTATTTACCAGTAATGAGATTAATACGGTCCCTCCTTTTGAGCCAAGCAAGACAAAGAGATAATTTGAGAAAAGGTGTAAGTCTAGTGACCAGTGAGGCAACCTGAGGCATTCTGTCCTTTGTTTATTATTTTCCAGCAAAGGATATGCCAATTCCATCTACATCTACCATCTAGTCACTGTTTATTTGTCTCTAGAGCTGGATGTCAATGTCCTGCAGTCAGAAAGGGATGGAAAAAGGAAATCTCCTGGAAGATGACTCCAGTGGAGAGCTGTTGCTGCTAAGTGGCTTCAGTTGTGTCCGACTCTGTGCAACCCCCTAGACGGTAGCCCACCAGGCACCCCCATCCCTGGGATCCTCCAGGCAAGAATACTGGAGTGGGTTGCCATTTCCTTCTCCGCCAGTAGAGAGAGTAAGCCTGAAAAGAAAGACTGGATCTCCCAACACAGTCTTAATCCAACACAGTCATAATCCATGTGCCTAGTTTCTCACTCACATGGGTTATGGTTGACCTTGCCCTTCAAAAGTCTTTGTGAATTTTTCAAAATGCACGGTCCAGTTTGAAGATATTGAAGAACTGGATAAATACTGAGAAGGGAAAATGTAACTTCTACCCCTGCCAAATATTCTTCCAATTAACCAAGGAATATGATTTCTTTCTCAGTCATGGTCTTTTCTGATAAACATAATCTATTCCAAATTAGTAAAGCTAGGAAGAATTACATTGCTAGAAGTAGGGAGAAAAAAAAATAAGTTAACCTTTAGAAAACCATAAGCCAAGGAAAGCACATGTTCAAAAATAAAGAGCTTCTTTGGGCTTGAATATGTGTGTATGAGAGGAATTTTGGTCCCAAGAATTGGCATTCAAAAATATAAAACTGTAATTGCACAAAGAAGTGAATGGGAGGTAAAAGGCAGAATGTCCCAAAATTCTTAGACTTAGTTTTCAAACAAGAGCACAAGCTGAAATAGTGATTTTCAGTAACGAATGAGAAGAGATGAGGATCTTTGTTTTACTCTCACGTTGGAAGTTCATTACTACGGGGGAACGTAGACTGTATTATCCTTAACAAGCAGACTGATTCTGATACAAGAACCAGAGCTAAAATGGAGCTTTGGTCCCCAGAGTAAAGACATGAAATATGGGGCCAGGACTCACCATAGAATGACAAAAAGGAGAGGAAAATATGCTGAGTGAAGTGAGAAAACAGAACTGGTCAGTTTATGTCTGGGGAGACAGCCCTCCTCCCCACCAAGTTCCAGAACTATCACATTGGGCAGTGTTTGCAATTAAGCAAATTTACTGTTAGAGGCTCAAGGAGAAGGCATCAGGCAAAATCTGCTCAGCACAAATGACCATATAAAGACTCGGTAGTCAGGGTGTAATCCTTCAAACTTCTATAGCTTGATGGATTTCTGTTTCTTTCCCCACCTATTACTTCTGGAGGTCTGCAACGCATGGGTCAAACTCAGCCCACCGTTTTTTTGTACTCCTTGGGAGCGAAGAAGAGATTTTCTATTTTAAATGGTTGGGGAAAAATCAAAACAAGAATAATATTTTGTGATTCATGAAAATTATATGAAATTCAAATTTCAGTGTCCATAGATTTAATTTTATTGGAACATAGCTAAGCCCATTTACTATTGTCTATGACTGAGTCCCAGTTTTGACTCAATTAATCTCTCTTTGCCTTCTGTTTGTTAACCTGTAAACATCAATCTCATTACTGTCATTCACCAGCAGTAGGACCCTAGACAAGTTATTTAGCATCTCTCACCTCAGTTTTCCTACCTGTCAAATGGGGATAGTCATGCCTAGCATGCAAAACATTGGGGGATTAAATAAGGTAATACATAGAAGGCATGTGACACACAATCTGTTTGGTGGCTATGTTTGAAAATGTCAATTGCTCAGTCGTGTTTGACTTTTTGAGACCCCATGGACTGTAGCCCATCAGGCTCCTCTGTCCATGGAATTCTCCAGGCAAGAATACTGGAGTGGGTAGCCATTCTGTTCTCCAAGGGATCTTCCTGACCCAGGGATCAAACCAGGGTCTCCTGCATTGCAGACAGATTCCTCACTGTCTGAGCAACCTTCTATTTTTATTCCGTCTTTCTTAAAAGATAATATGTCTTCACTTCACTGGCCGGAGGTGCTTCCCTCATAGCTCAGTCAGTAAAGAATCAGCCTGCAATGCAGGAATCCGCTAGCTATGCAGGAGACCTGGGTTTGATTCCTGGGTTCAGAAGATCCCCTGGAGAAGGAAATGGAAACCTGAAGATTCAAGCAACTCAGGGAAGGCCTATGTTTTATTCGTAGTGAAATCTCCCCTGAAAATGGCCTTCAAGTAGTTACTCAAAAAACTTTGATCTAATGAACTGAAATAACAGTGAGATTATAACCAATACAAAATGGCGTTTATATGACCTGTGAAGTATAAGTCAAAAATAAAATTGAATAGCTGTGGATAGAGAACATTGAAAATCACTCAGGAGTATTGTGTGACTAAAGGGAAGGTATTCATTCTTTCTGATTTCATGAGCTCGCTAATTAACAAAGAAAGATACTAGACAGTAAATTAATGAAATACAATATGACCTTGGCCAAAAATTGATGATTAAATTGATCAAAATGGTTCTTCCTTGGAAGGATGCAAGTCAATTGTTGAGCTTCCAATGATCGTGTGGCACTTTAAAGATCAATGTGTTTCTCGGGTCCGACGGGGGATCTTGATGGACACTGTCAGGCACAAAGTCCCCCATTCCTCAGCCTGAAAGTCTCCCTCATACAACACTGGGGTCACAGCTGGCATGTGTTCTTGGGCTTACTCTCTTCCTTTCCAGAAGAAAGTGAATTTGGAGAATTTAACACAGACTTACTAAGAAGCATTGTTTTTTTAATTAGAAAGAATTATTTATTTACTCAAGATTACAAAAGAGCCTCACATTCAACATTAGCCTGAGGGGCTGTCTAAAGACTGATGCATTGAGTACTCAAAGAGGAAAACACATCATCCAGAGTCCTGAATATACATCCAGTTGTCTGATTGTACCTTTCTCGTGATTGACCCTGTAAATTAAAATTTCACACATCCAAGTTAGAATTTTCTGATATTTGGGTTTACATTGAATATCCCATTGTCCAAGTTTTTAGCTATCTTCTGGTTTATATCCTGCCAGTAGCTTACTGTTGGTCAGTAAAGACAAGGAGCCTGAAAACAATGACACTATTATCAGTAGGAACTCTGGAGGAAATCTGGAATTGCTTAGACTTTTAAGATCTTGGCCTTAATTGGCCTTTTGATGTCTAGCTGGGAAAAGTTAAAAGTTCTTCAGTTTAGAAAAGAAAGGATGCTGTGCTTGGGACATAAGAACAGGAGTCAGGACAGCTGGGTGTACCGTCAATTCTGAGATGGTGAGGAATATCCCGATATGTCCCTTGGAGACTGTTTAGATTGTGTGGAGAAAATGTCATTGTTTTCAAGAGGATTTAGTTTCTTCATGTTATATTTCATTTTAGAAAAAAAATGTATTGATATACAATTGCTTTACAATGTTGTGTTTCAGATGTACAACAAAGTGATTCAGTTAAATATAAATATAACTATTTCTTTTTTTAGAACTTCCCTGTAGCTCGAACAGTAAAGAATCTGCCTGCAATGCAGGAGACCAGGGTTCGATCCCTGGGTTGGGAAAATCCTCTGGAGAAGATTATGGCAATCCACTCCAGTATTCTTGCCTGGAGAATCCCATGGACAGAGGAGCCTGGTAGGCTACAGTCTGTGGGGTCGCAAAGAGTCGGACACAACTGAGCGACCAACACACACACACATTTCTTTTTTAGATTCTTTTCCACCATAGGTTATTACAAGATGCTGAATATAGTTCCCTGTGCTACACAGTAGGTCTTTGTGGTTTATTCTATATGTAGTAGTGTGCATGTGTTATATCCAAACTCCTAATTTATCCCACCTTACTTTCCCCTTTGCTAACCCTAAGTTTGTTTTCTATGTCTGTGAGTCTATTTCTGTTTTGTAAATACGTTCATAGCTATCATTTCTTTTTAAGATTCCATATATAAGTGATATCATATGATATTTGTCTTTCCCTTACTTCATTTAGTATGATAATCTCTAGGTCCATCCATGTTGCTGCAAATGGTATTATTTCATTCTTTTTATACCTGGTAATATTTCATTATATGTATATATATGTACCATATCTTCTCTATCCATTCATCTATCTCTGGAGATTTAGGCTGCTTCCAAGTCTTGGCTATTGTAAATAGTGTTGCTATGAACATTGGTTTGCATGTATCTTTTTGAATTGTAGTTTTCTCTGAATATATGGAGAAGGCAATGGCACCCCACTCCAGTATTCTTGCCTGGAAAATCCCATGGACAGAGGAGCCTGGCAGGCTGCAGTCCATGGGGTCGTGACGAGTCGGACACGACTGAGCCACTTCATTTTCACTTTTCACTTTCATGCATTGGAGAAGGAAATGGCAACCCACTCCAGTGTTCTTGCCTGGAGAATCCCAGGGACGGCAGAGCCTGGTGGGCTGCCATCCATGAGGTCGCATGGAGTCGGACACGACTGAAGCGACTTAGCAGCAGCAGCAGCATCTGAATATATGCCTAGGAGTGGGATCACTGGATCATATGATAACTCTATTTTTAGTTTTTAAAGCAACTTCCATATGGTTCTCTATAGTGACTGCACCAATTTATATCCCACCAACAGTGTAGGTGGGTTTCAGGAGGATTAAAGAGCCCAAGTGCACCTGATTTCAGGAAAAAATCCCCACAAAACAGAATAACTGATTTTTTAATATTTTCTAGAGAGTTTCTATGGTTCATTGTCCCTAGAGGTATGCCTAAAGGTTGAGAAATATACAATAATAATGAACAGTGAGGTATTTAAACATTCACTAAGCTTGGCTCCAAGCTAAGTTTTTTATGTGTAATGATCATTTAATCATCATAGCCTATAATGTAACTCTACATTACCTTTTTACAGATGACTCAACAGAGGTTCTGAGGTGAGCAAATGACACACACACAGAGCTTCTAAGTAACAAAGCATAGATTCAGATCTAGATATAACAGTTGTACAATATCACCCTGATCGTAAGTGAATATATAACATTTATTAAATGCAAGTTTATATTTAATTATGAAATAGGAAGGAAGCACTCTTTTCTAATTACCAAAGCTGTCCATGTCCTAAGATTTTACAGGATGAAAGGTGACTGTGATAAATGAGAAAATTGTTTCTCTCTGAAGCTCTTCCCTGAGAAATAAAAATCCCCCAAGTAGGGAATTGTTACTAATTTTGAGGACAAAACATATTGTGGAGATTCACCTTGCTTTTGTATAACAGGAGATATGATAATTTATTCCACTGTCTAGAAACATAAAATACCAGTATTCTTAAAATCACTCTCAACCCAAAAGAGAAAAGAGAATGCAAGTGAAAGTGTAGTTTAAATTGGATTTAACCCCAGCATCGCGGTGCTTAACAAACTCTGAAAGTCATCGTGTACCAAATTTCATCTTAATCATGCATCCTTGTGTCTAAAAATATTTGACGATGATTCTTAGGACTGTTAAAGATGCCTCTTGAAAGAATACCAAGCATGCTTATTAAGCATTCACATGTCTTAATCAATGCTTACTCTATTAATAAATGAGACTTTTGTTTATCAGAAATGGTCTTATGAGGCTATAGATTCTACCCTTTGTCTTTTAGAGCCTCTGAAAATATGAACACTTTCTTCTTCAATAAAAAGCAGACAAGCAGACGTTTTAAAGCAGCTAAAGTGTTCTCCCTTTCCACATTCTATGCGAATAACAATACCTTCATAATTAAAGTACTATTATTACTATTTAATTGTCTGTTTCATTGTTTAATGAATAGGAACTAGTTAATTATGGTGATGGGGAAAGACAAAGGACAGTTTTCCAGTGGTGGGGGGGGTAGTTGCAAAGCTCTAGTTTTTACAATGTGGGCTGCAAATTGCTTTATTTATACTTCTGAACATCAGAACCTAGATTCACACATCCTTGTCAAATTATGAATATCTTTCAACATGATTTGAAAATGTGTTTAACAATTTTTTCTAATTTTGCATATTTAAATGATATTACATTTATCTCTGGCTAGATTAAAGTGGTTCGTCCAGATTCATTCAAGCAATGCTGAGAGTCTAAGGGCCACAGCATCTTTCTAAACACTCTTCTTGAGGACAGTTTTCAGGTGCATGAGGTCAAAGACCCAAAAAAGACACTGAAAGAACAAAGTGGATCTAACACTGATAAAATGCACCCTGGATGCCTGTCTATATTGGACCTTAAACGTAACTCACTGTTGTTTTGCAGCCCCTGAATAGGACCTGGATTTTGATGCACATTTTGCCTTGTTACCTCTACCATGAACACTACAGTCTTACCCATGGAATTTCACATTGCAGGTTCCATACTGAATGACACCTTACATTTGTATAGTGCGTAGCGGTTTTCAAAAGTACTTTGATACCTATTGTTTTACTTGATTGTTACAGCCTGTGAAATATGCAGTTCAGGTATTATATACATCTCACAAATTAGGAAACACAGTCACTGAGGTTGAGTGGCCTGTCTTGATCTTATGGCTAATAAGTGGTAGAGATGCTTCACTGCAGCCTCTAGAAAGATGGTTAATTATATAGAGGAGTTGTCAGCATGACTTTAATGTTTTGCCAAAGCAACAAAGCAGAGAAGGAGAGGTCCCTGGTCTGATGGACTGCCTGCCTCGGGAGCCTAATCATCGTGCAAAGAAGTGTTGAAAGTGCTCTGTGTGGCGATAGACAAAACTTTGTTGAAATGTGCCAACATAACTCCATGCAAAATTGTTCTCTGATGGAGACTCAACCCCAAATAAATGTACCTAGGCTGAATTTGTTATCAGATACATAAGGCTACTTCTGGTTAAGAGATGTGTAGACTAGGTAACAATTCTGAAAAATATTGAGGAAAAAAAAGTATTAATTCTATTATTCAGGGGAGAAATAAATTCTATAGGATAAATAAAATTATATTTCTCTACTTCTCCCCCTCAGTGACACATTTGAAATGTCACCGGTAAAGATATACACCCAAGCCCACCACCCTCTGTATTCTGTCTCTCAAAGCTTTCACCATTGCCAACTCACACCTTGTCCTGTTTCTACACCCAGGCTGAAAGTAACACAAGTCATACTAACTATGTGTATCTGAGTCTCCAATATGAGCAAATGCCAATAATGGGCAGAGAGAGTTTGGTACAAGCCCAATAGCATAACAGGTGCATAAAACTGGATGTTTTTAATTAGAGAATCTTGCACATTGTCAATGTCAAGCATATGAATTTCTTCATTTAGCTGCAATCTCACAAAGAAAATATGTGAAATTTTTTGTACTTATTGATCTCCACAGGGTTTTCATCTGGTGTCTTCTTTGGACCTATGCATACTTGTGCGTAATATTGATTTTAATATGTCTCTTTGCTGCTAAAAAAGTTTGTCGTTGTGTTTTCTGTGTAATAATAAATATGAGATTGGAGGTTTCATATTGATTGTGCTCCACTCCCGCCAAATTCCATCTGTAAAAAGTGTATTTCTATTAATGTTTGCTCCTTCTGCACTGACCCTGGGCTTTCCTAGTGGCTCATTGGTAAAGAATCTGCCTGCCAAGCAGGAGACGTGGGTTTGATCCCTGGCTCAGGAAGATCCCCTGAAGAAGGAAATAGTCTTCCTTCAGTATTCTTGCCTGGGAAATCGCATAGACAGAGGAACCTGGTGGGCTATAGTCTATGGAGCCAAAAAAGAGTCAGACATGACCTAGTGACTGAACAACAACAACGGCCCTGACCCTACTCTATTAAATATTAAGAATTCATAAATGGTGTTTCCAGAAACCCCTCAAATCTGAGAAGAGGTTAAAACTATATTGCATGGCATTTTTTAGAGATTTGAGGATTAAAATACGATTTTGATGACTTCCTGGCTAATCCTGACAATACATGAAAATCAATTTTATTTGCACTATTATAACTTCTCTTACATTGTACAGTTTGTTGTATCCTACAAACAACTTAGGCAAATAAAATGAGCTAACATTGTGGAGACATATAAGGCTTATGGAGATGGTGGGCATTATTTGAATCTAAATATATATTCCCTAAAAATTGATGTTAGGAGTTATAGCCATACCTTTAAAACATTCATAACACCCATTACCGGATGCATTCATATCTGTTGCCCAAGCATTGGAATCTTGACTCTGTCAACTCAAGATACAGAAGCGGAGACAAGAGTTATCTGTCTCCAATTATTGTAACTATTGAATCTTTATTTCCTTTCCTCAATTATTCTAAAAGTTTTAGTAACCAGATTGGTAATAAATGGTCTTTGATAAGTAACAACCCATATGAATGCTCCATGAATCACAGAAACAAGTAAATTCAGACAATAAATGGATATTGAGATGTGAAGCAAGCTATCAGGGAAGATTCAAAGTCCTAGCCAAAGGTAAGTTAACATTGGGGAAAAGCAGCAACAGGACTTCATATGGACAAGACACAACCTAAGAAAAATGAGAGGTAGCTTCGAGAAAAGCATCCACTTCTGCTTCATTGACTACACCAAAGCCTTTGACTGTGTGGATCACAGAAAACTGTAGAAAATTCTTAAAGAGATGGGAATACCAGCCCACCCAACCTGCCTCCTGAGAAACCTGAATGCAGGTCAAAAACAACAGTTAGAACAGGACAAGGAACAATGGGCTGGTTCAAAATTGAGAAAGGAGTACGTCCAAGCTGTATGTTGTCACCTGGCTTATTTTACTTATATGCAGAGCATATAATGCAAAATGCCAGGCTGGATGAAGCACAAGCTGGAATCAAGATCTCCAGGAGAACTTCAGATATGCAGATAACACCACCCTTATGGCAGAAAGCAAAAAGGAACTGAAGAGCCTCTTGATGAAAGTGACAGAAGAGAGTGAAAAAACTGAGTGAAAAAATTGGCTTAAAACTCAACATTCAGAAAACTAAGATCATGGCATCCAGTCCCATCACTTCATGGCAAATAGATGGGGAAACAATGGAAACAGTGACAGATTTTATTTTTTTGGACTCCAAAATCACTGCAGATGGCAACAGCAGTCATGAAATTAAAAGACACTTATTCCTTGGAAGAAAAATTCTGACAAACCTAGACAGTGTATTAAAAAGCAGAGACATTACTTTGCCAACAAAGATTCATATAGTCAAAGCTATGGTTTTTCCAGTAGTCGTGTATGGATATGAGAGTTGGACCGTGAAGAAAGCTGATCTCCGAAGAATTGATGATTTTGAACTGTGGTGTTGGAGAAGACTCTTGAAAGTCCCTTGGACGGCAAGGAGATCCAACCAGTCCATCCTAAATGAGATCAGTCCTGGGTGTTCATTGGAAGGACTGATGCTGAAGCTGAAACTCCAATACTTTGGCCACTTGATGCGAAGAGCCGACTCATTAGAAAAGACCCTGATGCTGGGAAGGATTGAGGGCAGGAGGAGAAGGAGACGACAGAGGATGAGATGGTTGGATGGCATCACCGACTCAATGGACATGAGTTTGAGTAAACTCCAGGAGATGGTGAAGGACAGGGAAGCCTGGCGTGTGGCAGTTCATGGAGTTGCAAAGAGTCGGACACGACTGAGCAACTGAACAACAACAATAAGGCAGAGCCAGAGGTGTGAGAAGAAAAAGAAAGTAAGAAAATACTTTGTTGCTGCTATTCAGTCACTAAGTCACTAAGTTAAATTTCATGGGTATTTATGACAGAAATACTTGCTGCCGCAAAGACCTTGTTGTTCTGAAAGGGATGAAATTGAAAACATAGTGGAGGAGGGTTGGAAAATCAGGAATTGGGAACAGGGAAGAAGCACAGGCACCCTGCTGGAAGAAAGGTCAAGTTAGCAGGTCAAATAAGGAACCGTGCAAGATGAGGCACATTCACAGCATGACCCAACGCTTGGCAGAGAGGAGCCACCAATCAATCAACACGGTTTCCCTAAATACTTACTTTATCCAGTGTTGTAAAGATGATGAAGGATATACAGCTATAAAGGCATGGTCCCTGACTATAGACACTTACAGTGTTGGTAGATGTAAAGAAAGAATATGTGTATTTGGTCCAAAAGAGCTGGAGGGAGGGCATCAGAGTGGTAAGAGGGATCCGTGGTCCTGACACTGGAAGAGGAGAGAGTGTCTCACAGTCTGGGATGATGAAGGAGTTTTCCCATGGATGAATAAGGAAGATAGCCCTAAATACCTTGCATGATACTTTTCTACAATATCTTGATGTGATAGGCTATTGTATAAGATAATATGATATTATCTATCCTATAAGATAGGATATTGTATGGATATCATGATAAGATAACCTGCATCTTAGGGTACAGGTTAATATTGGGAGTAGAAAGAAAGAAAAATAAAAAAGATGATGGAAAATTTCTGGATAAAATTATAGCTGTTGCAGTAAAAAAAAAAAAAAAAAAAAGATTTCAAATTCCAATGCTTTTTAGAAACTATTTGGATAAAGCATAACTAGGGTTTTGATAAAGAGCCAACGGTCCCCTCCCCCAAATCTCTTCATCTCCAAGTTGGTCCATTGCTCCAAACGGTGTTAACCAACTCAAACTTGTTAATGAGATAAAAACCTGGAGCTTAAAAATAGCTTAAGATGCCCAGAGCTGATGATGCCCTAGATGCCTTGAAAACACAAACACGAAGATTGCTGGAAAGAACGTCTCCTCCAGTCAAGCTTCAAATAGTTCCCATAATAAAATCCTAATGAAAACAGTGTATTATTTTAGAAATTACAGCACACATGAAAGACAAAGGCATATAACCAAGAGTCAGGAGAAACAACTCAACAGTGGATTAAAATATGAAGAGATGTCAGATATTGGAATTATCAGACACAGAACATAAAACATATAATACGCTTTAATAAATATAAGACAGAATTTGAAATGTGACAAAAGAAGAAGCCATAAATGTAACCAAAAAGATTTGAAAACTAGCCAAATAACATTTTGAGAAATAAAATATGAATAAAAATAATATAATAAGGTGGAAATATTATACTATAGGTGAAAAGCAATAATAAAATAGTATAATACAAAGTATAACTTATGTATAATTTTTAATTTTGAAGATATAAAAGTTGAAATTAAAGCACCTACTAATTTTTAAACTATTCTAGATCCCGCTGAAAAGATAATTAGTGAGCTGAAAGATGGAGCTGGAAGAATTATTCAACATATTGTGACATATGCAATCCAGATGGAAAACAGGAAATAAAGAATAAGAGTCATAAAGAATGAGCGGGTCTAAAATGTATCCTCAGATTCAAAGAAAAGAGATAGAGAGATAAAGAAGGGCAATATTCAAAGAAAAATAGCTGAGAATTTTGTATAATTGATAAAAGGCTAAAATGTGTTATTCTTCAAGCTCAATAACTATCAACCAGGAAGCCTTAAATAAAAATAAATCTAGTTATATTAAAATTAAGTGGAAGAAGACAAAAGGCAAAAAGAAATTCTGAAGAGCAGTAAAAAAGAATAGATTGCATGTAAAATAATGACAAAGATTCTCTTTCTAAAGAAAACAACAGAAACCATAAGCAATAGGATATCATCAAAATATAACAGAAAAATAATGTCAACTTAGATTGCAAAGTTCCCCTTAAAGAGCAATGTTGAAATAAAAACAAGTTTAGACAACAAAGTAATAGCATTCTCTACAGAAACTTGTAAAGAAAGTAGGAAAAAGATTTCAGAAGGATGATATGATATACAAAAGAATGGAAAGCAGATTGGTAAACATGTATGTGAATTCACATGTATATGCATTATATTAAATGTCTAATTTGTGAAGTTACAAAAACAATACATAGCTGTCTAATGTGAAACTAAGTATAGTATAGGTGAGGTGGGAAAGTTAAAGCAATGTAAGCTTCATGTATTACTCTAGGGACAGGTAAACATATTCTGATTAAGTTTAGATTTTGTTAGCATAGCTATGAGTTATGAAAATTTTAAGAGTAATTATGACATATAGAAATTGAAACGAGTAATTATATGATCGATTATAAGAAATTCAACCAATCACAAATGAATGGAAAAGGAGAGCAAAGAAAGAAATAGACAACTGTAAAATACAAAATAGGAGCTTCCCTGGTAGCTCATCTGGTAAAAGAATCTGCCTGCAATGCAGGAGACCCCGGTGTGATTCCTGGGTTGGGAAGATCCCCTGGAGAAGGGAACAGGTACCCACGCCAGTATTCTGGCCTGAAGAATTCAATGGACTGTATAGTCCATGGGGTCGCAAAGAGTCAGACATGACTGAGCAACTTTCACTTAACTTAAAACACAAAATAGCATTCTAGAAATATATACAAATACAGCACTAATAATCAGTGTAATGAGAGTTTGGTTGTTAGACACAAAAAATTGTAGAAATAGATGTAGATATAAACATATACATAGCTCTCCAGCTGTATCCTTTTTACAAGATAAACACTCAAAACATTGACACAGAAAAGTTGAAAATATAAGGATGAAAAACTTAGACAAGGCAAATGCTACTGAAAGGAGATCATTAACAATGATATTAATTTAGCAACACTGCCTCAAGAAGAATGAAAAAAATCTTAAAATATCATAAAACAAATAAGTTGAATGGTTAAAATTCATCTACGATATAATCAGGAAGCAAGTCATTCTAGGTATCAATAAACTTCCATATAATAAACAATAATAGAAACTCCCAAATATTTTTCATTAAATAGCAAGAAAACATACAATATGAGAAAGAAAACTAAATTTAAATTCATAAATAGAGCTGTAAAGATTCTAAACAAAATACAATCAAAACAAATTTACCAATGTTCAGTTCAGTCGCTCAGTCGTGTCCGACTCTTTGTGACCTCATGAATTGCAGCATGCCAGGCCTCTCTGTCCATCACCAACTCCCGGAGTCTACCCAAACCCATGTCCATCGAGTCGGTGATGCCATCCAACCATCTCATCCTCTGTTGTCCCCTTCTCCTCCCGCCCCCAATCCTACCCAGCATTAGGGTCTTTTCCAATGAGTCAACCCTTCTCATGAGGTGCCCAAAGTATTGGAGTTTCAGCTTCAACGTCAGACCTTCCAATGAACACCCAGGATTGATCTCTTTTAGGATGGATTGATTGGATCTCCTTGCAGTCCAAGGGACTCTCAAGAGTCTTCTCCAACACCACAGTTCAAAAGCATCAATTTTTTGGCACTCAGCTTTCTTCACCGTCCAACTCTCACATCCATACATGACCACTGGAAAAACCATAGCCTTGACTAGACGGACTTTTGTTGGCAAAGTAATGTCTCTGCTTTTAAATATGCTATCTAGGTTGGCCATAACCTTCCTTCCAAGGAGTAAGCGTCTTTTAATTTCATGGCTGCAATCACCATCAGCAGTGATTTTGGAGCCCCAAAAAATAAAGTCTGACACTGTTTCCACTGTTTCCCCATCTATTTCCCATGAAGTGATGGGACCAGATGCCATGATCTTAGTTTTCTGAATGTTGAGCTTTAAGCCAACTTTTTCACTCTCCTCTTTCAGTTTCATCAAAAGGCTCTTTAGTTCTTCTTCACTTTATGCCATAAGGGTGGTGTCATCCGCATATCTGAGGTTATTGATATTTCTCCCGGCAATCTTGATTCCAGCTTGTGTTTCTTCCAGCCCAGCGTTTCTCATGATGTACTCTGCATATAAGTTAAATAAGCAGGGTGACAATATACAGTCTTGACGTACTCCTTTTCCTATTTGGAACCAGTCTGTTGTTCCATGTCCAGTTCTAACTGTTGCTTCCTGACCTGCATACAGGTTTCTCAAGAGACAGGTCAGACGGTCTGGTATTCCCATCTCTTTCAGAATTTTCCACAGTTTATTGTGATCCACACAGTCAAAGGCTTTGGCATAGTCAATAAAGCAGAAATAGATGTTTTTCTGGAACTCTCTTGCTTTTTCAATGATCCAGCGGATATTGGCAATTTGATCTCTGGTTCCTCTGCCTTTTCTAAAACCATCTTGAACATCTGGAAGTTCACGGTTCACGTATTGCTGAAGCCTGGCTTGGAGAATTTTGAGCATTACTTTACTAGCAGGTGAGATGAGTGCAATTGTGCGGTAGTTTGAGCATTCTTTGGCATTGCCTTTCTTTGGGATTGGAACGAAGACTGACCTTTTCCAGTCCTGTGGCCACTGCTGAGTTTTCCAAATTTGCTGGCATATCGAGTGCAGCACTTTCACAGCATCACCTTTGAGGATTTGAAATAGCTCAACTGGAATTCCATCACCTCCACTAGCTTTGTTCGTAGTGATGCTTTCTAAGGCCCACTTGACTTCACATTCCAGGATGTCTGGCTCTAGGTGAGTGATCACACCATGGTGATTATCTGGGTCGTGAAGATCTTTTTTGTACAGTTCTTCTGTGTATTCTTGCCACCTCTTCTTAATATCTTCTGCTTCTGTTACCAATGTATAAAAAGGTAATTCAGTTCAGTTCAGTTCAGTTCAGTTCAGTCGCTCAGTCGTGTCCGACTCTTTGCGACCCCATGAATTGCAGCACACCAGGCCTCTCAGTCCATCGCCTACTCCTGGAGTCTACCCAAACCCATGTCCATCGAGTCAGTGGTGCCATCCAACCATCTCATCCTCTGTCGTCCCCTTCTCCTCCTGCCCCTAATCCTACCCAGCATTAGGGTCTTTTCCAATGAGTCAACTCTTTGCATGAGGTGGCCAAAGTATTGGAGTTTCAGCTTCAACATCAGTCCTTCCAATGAACACTCAGGATACTCAAACTGATTTTATACTAGGAATGGAGGTTTGGGTTACTATGGGCAAATCTATTGATCAGTGTAATTCATCACATTAATATCAATAAATTAAAGGTGAAAAAACATATTTAAGTAAATGCAGGAAAAACATATCACTCATACCACTAATCCTACTAAAACCCATGAGAGATAGATATTATCCTCATTTTGTCAATAAGTAAATCAATAGTAAGTAATAATAAAAACAGCCCACCTTATCAAATGTTTGTTTTGTGCTATCAATAATTTACAACTCATATTTTATCCCTCATATCAATCCTAAAACTATGCGCTATTGCCTGTATTTTACAGCCACGTTATTCTTGCACTCAGTTTTCACCAGCTTGAGTTTGAAACAATGTTTTCCTTGTACTTTCTCTGCCCAATTAGAATCACTTAATTAAAGTAGTTTGCTTCAGTCGTATCTAACACAGAGCGACGAACACCAAGATTTTTTTCATTAGCCGTGGGTCTAATTTAAAACTGTTTCTAATTATGAAGAAAGTCTGAACATGTATATTTGTCATGTGTGTATATGCTGTCTTATAAGATGGAGGTTTTTTGTTATTCTTATTGTTTTTCTAAGTATTTCTGAATAGTAGATTATTGATTTCCCTTTACAAAAAAAGGGAGGCACTGAATTGTGCATAAACATCAGTATGAATTTCATCTCCTTACACTTGTATCCTATTATAATCTTTCAGTCCATAA
Source organism: Giraffa tippelskirchi (assembly GCF_054371585.1). Taxonomy (NCBI): domain Eukaryota; kingdom Metazoa; phylum Chordata; class Mammalia; order Artiodactyla; family Giraffidae; genus Giraffa; species Giraffa tippelskirchi. Next base: position 155,172,256 of record NC_137283.1, on the reverse strand, counting down.
AGTGAATGCATTCAAATGTAGAATATAAAAGTATTTTCCATAGATTATTCCTTCAACAATGATATCTTAATATGAATGACAAAGGATAAGAAATAAAACTAATATCCATAACATTTAAAGAATGTAAGACCTTCAGGAATTTATCAATGTTTGAAATTGAAGACTATTTTAAAGCCACACCATATGAACATTTCATAATAAAAAGTAATATGAACCAAGAAACAATGACCTCATTGTATTTTTAGAAATACAACTTAAGCACGTATTTTCGTGTTTATGTTCTTAGGTTACAGAGAAACCTTGGCATTTAAAAAAATTCTTTCAAGTGTTCTAGAGTTCATTTTTTTTTTTATATAAAAGTAAGCCTAAAACCTTTCTGAAATCGTTCCCTTTGTGCATGCGTGTGTGTGTGCATGCACATATATTTTCCAAAGTAGTGACTAATCTTAACGCATCTACTCTGCCTTCTGTGTCTGGTGAATGCTTTTATGCTTTTCTTGCTCCTGGGATGTTACCAAGCTTTCAAAATCTTACTCAGGTGATGTGAAGAATTAAAAAAAAAAGTTATATATATATCCTTTCATGGCTGCCCCCGTAATGTGCAACACAGAACATCACTTAGGATTTAAGGTCCCATAAAATAGAAAGCTTGCTTAACCCCTTGACTGCTCAGTGCACATAAGTTGCTGCACCCTGTGAGACTGGAATTTTATGAGTGTTCAAAGCTGAGGTGTTTCAAGCTTCAGTAGCATATATTCGTTCTGTTATGGTAACCCAGGTCAAAAGCAGCAGCAGAGTTTCTTCCCTCGATTTTCTTTGTCTTTGAAATTGTTCATGAAAATTGCAATTTTGAAAATCAGAATGCCTGCAGACAGATAATAATCTAGTAAATCAGTCACAAGAAATAGAAAGTATATGTTTTGCTGTGTGGAACAAAATAAGAGTGAATTCATTTCCAAAAGAAGTCAGAAGTATCAGAATAGTGACTTTCTTTTTTTTTTTCTTAAAAATGGCATGAGCAGAGTGTAATGTATGGAACTTAAAAAGGAACAGAAATCAAGTCTGTTGTGTGCTCAGTACTGTACAAGTTTTACCAGCCTTGGCTAGAAGAGGACCCAGATATGGATACACCAGGAATGTCGGCTCGTTTGGACATCACGGGGCTGTTCTAGGAGGGAAGAAGAAGCTGAAATTGACTGACTGAGTAGATAGGAATTGTATGCCAGGACTGTGGCCACTCTTAAGCTGGGGCTCCCAAACCAGCCTTTGGAATGGTTGAGCCTCCTCTCTGAAGATACAGTTTGATTATACAAAAGCCATCATGACCTGAATTTGTTTTGTTATTTTTAGATACACTTATTTCTATTTAAAAAGTCATTGCTCTACAGCACCCTAACTCATAGTGCTAAGTGGTGTGTGTGTGTGTTTGTGTGTAATGAATAAGAAGCAGTGATTTCCCCCAAGAAATTTGAGCATTCTGATAGGAGGGGTATGAAAACCGAAGCAATTATAATGCAGGGCAAAACTTAAATGTAAAATAAAACATAGTAATAAAATATAAATATAGTAATAGCTGCATTTGGACGAGGCTCATTTATGATTTACGAAACACTCCAACCTCTATCATTTTATTAGTGCTTCACAACAATACTGCTTAGTAGATCTGGCCTCAGGAAGAACTGAAGTTCCGAGAGGTTGAGTGACCTTTAGGAGATTACCCAGTTTGTGAGCCTCAGAGCTGGAACTAAGAACCCTTCATCTTACTTCCAGTCCAGTTTTCATGTAATTACATGAAGTGGCTGACATGTACTGATTACATATTCAGCACTTCACTTTCCTCACAGCAAAGGCATGTCACGCTGTGGGACGGAGAGAGATCAAGAGAGAGGGAGAGAGCAGGCAGGCAGGGGGAAAGAGAGACGGACAAGGGGGTGAGAAAGACAAAGAAGCCTGCGCATAGGACAGGAACCCCATCCTGCCCACCCACCAAGTATCCTAGGGCACCTCCAACTCTATTTAATTTCATATGTGTTGCATCCTCAAAAAATTCTCCCCTGCCTAAGATTTCAAAATTTCTAGATGACACATTCTTTGTCTAAAGCTGTTGTTTGTCTTGGACTACCTGAGGGCTGGAGCAGTCTTCCATTTGATCTAACTCTATCCACATCCTGAATTATTTTTATCCTCCAGACTTCATGTCCTGCACTAGAAGTAAGTTGATGAGAGAGATATATAAACTCTTCCAGACTTTTAAGAGTCTATATCCCTATTCTGAAATTAGAAAGCCTCATTTTCTAAATTCCAATATTTTCAAAAGAGATAATTGTTAAAAAGTTATAGTAAACATAGCTTGTTTATAAGATCAGAAGCTCTGATCACCTAAAATATTTGATGGTTATGAAAATTTAGTCATTTACTTGTATAAGCCTTTTATTTAATGAACTCATGACAAAATTAGAAACTGTAAGATATTAATGCTTGCAACTTTTGAAGATAATATTAAGTAAAACATTGAAAACTCATTTTTAATTCTTAAACAATTTAACGAAGACAATACACATGCCCCAGTTTTTATTAAATAGCTAACAACGTGTTGTGAAAATTAGAACCATAATATAAAGAGTGAATTAAATTCTGAGTGATGAATTCTTTCTCTGTAAAGTCTTTGACTTTAGGAGGTCACATGGTGCATGGAAGATGTTTTTCAGGAGAATGACTGGGGTAGGAATGTTCTGCCTCATGGCATGTGGGATCTCAGTCCATGCCCCTTGTAGTGGAAGCAGAGAATCCTAACCCCTGGACTACCAGGGAAGTCCGCAGACCTAAAGTTTAAGAGTCATCTTTAGGAATGAAGTGTCACTGCTTGGAAGGTGTTAACAGCTTCTGTACCTTGGGAAAATTTTTGGTTAATGGATTACCTTTTAATAAGAAGTAGCTAGCTTCTGATTGGAATCAATATCAATCACAACCAGAGAGCTCAGCAAGAGTTTGATTAGCCTTCATGGTTCCACTTCATGATTTCATAAAACAGGTCTCTGGAAGTCAAGTCAGTGGCTCTCAGTTTGCTGCTGAGTCAGCGTTTTGTGACTTCCAGATCCATGCGTCAATACCATCCTGTGCCGCACAGTACCATCCTGTGCCCTACTCCTGAGAAGGCAACACGGCTGGAAGAGCAGTCCAGGACTGTGGCGGAAAGGCCCATTCACACAGGGGAAAAGAACATGAAACTGGAAGCCTCTAACAATGTCAGATCCTTGAAGATGGTGTTGCTTTGGCTAAGCCTTTCTTTTGCAAATGGTTAGTCAAGGCACATGTTCTGAACTTGGGCTGAGCTGGAACACATGGTAATGAAACCTTCATTTGTCCTTGTGAACAGAAGAGCCGGAGAATTCTCCTCCCTATGTTTTCCTGTTGCTTTTGTTCATCTAGCATGCCAAGCCAGCACTGGAACACAATGGAACCTTGTTCCATTGGGTTGAAAATTGAACTGAAATTTATTTGAAATGATAATTTGTTGTCCCTCATGTCCAAGAATTGGGAAGCTTTACAACTAAATTTGCGTTTTTCATTTTTTTCAGGAAATATGTCTGGACCTAATACAAAATCTAGAGCAAGTCTGAATAATGATGCTACTAGACCAAGAAGAGATGTGTCACTAAACAAGCAAATAAATTACTTAGAGCAAAAGAAGAAAACAAAGAAGGTGATTTAGAAATAAATTACCTAATCTGATTATATAAGTTGACCTGAACCCTTTAAATCATAGTTACATTGTAAGAGAAAATTGTTATAAATATTTTTAATTTTTAATGTCAAATAAAAAGGGGTCGATTGCTGTTTCTTAAGATTCTGCCAATATAACTAACATCCTGAGCCTTTTGGCAACACACTGAAAAAAGACAAACACAAAAGAAAAGTGAAAGAATCTGAGGGTTCATCAGGCAGATTTATTTTAAAGATCTGAAAAAATGACTGCCCTTTTGAATCTTATGAAATGTTTGACACCCTGTATTTGAAGCCTTTGTTTCAGGCTTACCGCATGTGCTTGTGGTATGTTTCTCTTCAACTTGTACCTGTTATTTTCTGGATGGATGACTTGCAGAGAGAATATATATGTTCTTTTACCTTTTAATGTTTGACTTGATTACTAATGTTCTTGTGCTGAGACGATGTAACAAACGGAGAAGTTCAAGTGCATCAGGTACTCATGCAGGCTTGCCAAGGTCGTGGCAGAGTAATACAGAACAGAGATCAGTCACACCCTGCAGTCTAAGTGATTGTATTATGCTGTGCAGAATTTGTCTCTGTGTTCTTGGGCTGTTAATAGTCAGCTACTGTTTCAGCGACAAAGAAAAGCATGAAAGGAAAAGAGCACCTAATCAAAATGTCAATATCGTTAGTTTATGAATTTGTTACATATAACATAGTAGAATATACTAGACACACCAGACTCAACAGCCAGATACTTCGTCAATACTTTTTTGGAACGTACATTAAAGAGTTCGGTACTTTTTGGGTGATTCATTTTTCACTTGATTTATCCAATATGTTCATTGACTTCACAAGACTCCCAAATAAAAACTGTCCAGAGAGAATAGCAGTATGTCTATCGCCACTACGGTCTTAAAATTTAGTTTGTCAGATATCAAAAGTGTATAGGCAATCCCTGCTGTTCTATATGGCTCGTTTTCCCACTCAGCTCATTCGAAGTGTCTAATTAGCAGTCACACTTATTTCTCATTGCCTTAACTCCTCAATCAAGGATTTCTGCTGAAGGAACCCTGCTGCTGGTGCTAGAATTAAAAAAAAAAAAAATCATGAAACATATTCATGTAATCAGCCTATAAACACCACCTCTTCATCACCAAGGGAAAAAAGTATGATTATCCTTTTTCTCTTTCACATGTACTCCTAAGACTATCCTTGTGTTGCTTTCCCCTTTGATGTCTGATCTTGGTAATTCTTATGTCAAGATGGACATAGAGGAGAGGATAGAAGGAGGAAAAAATGGAAAATCTTTAGGGTTAAGTGAATTTTCTATAGTCTGAAAATATAGGCAAATATCCATCTATTTTTAAGGACATTTTCACTCTATACAAATACCAAGTATGTCCAAAACAAATTACTGAAAGAATTAAAACTTTGAATGAAACAAGCAAAATTATATGTTGGCTATTGGTTGTTTAAATTTGTGTGTTTTAAAAGTAGGTCAGATAGATTCATTTATTTAACAATAGTTAGCGGGGTCCATGTGCCAGGCGCTTTTCTAAGTGGTGAGGATAAAGAAGTGAGAAGGACACGATCTTTGCATTTAGAAGTTTATGAAAGAGACAGATGAGAAATAGGCAATTGAGAAATGTCTGTGAAAAGCACGAGGCATACTGGAAGATCTAGGAGAGACTCAAATCTTAAGAGCACATAGATATCCTAACAAAATTGACAGTCAACCCCTGTCCTAAATGAGTCAAATTTAATACGGCAGAAAGAGAAGCACTTCTGGGATGATAGAGTAATGACCTCTGAAAACCCACTCCTCCATTAAAGCAACAGGAACACTTGCAAAAATAGATAAAACTTTCAGAACTCTAGAAATTAACGAAATTAAATTTGGCTTGCAACAATCTAAGGAGAATTATTCAAGAAAAGCAGCTGAATCTTGGTAAGAACTGCCCACAGGTATTGTGGTGTTTCAACTTGGCCTCTCCCCATTCCCACCTCTGTAGTTCTGGAGCAGCCTTGAAAAGCAAACAGGCTCACAACCACGGTAGCTGTGAAAGTCAGCAGCCTTGCAGCTTTTGGGTGGAGCTGAGTGGGTCAGAGATCGCTCTGTGCAACCACTAGCTGAAAACAATCAGCAGCAATTGTTTAACATCACAACTGCCTGAGGCAGTGATTCCACGTGGGCTAACAGGAAGCTTACTAAAACATTTAAAAGAAACTGGGGAGTAAGAAGCTCAGAGAGAGCTTTTCAAACTTCCGACATATTCCTGGAAATCTAGAAGGCCTTCCCTGTGCATATACTCAGGGAAGACCTGGGAGTTTCCTGATCTCTCATCTTTGACTGATCATGAAGCTCTGTGCAAACAGGGGCAAATAAAGGGTGAAGAAGAGTTGGCAACCGCAGGCAGAGCATTCAGCACACACAGAGGACCACTCCGCAAAGCCCGGAAGACTTACTGGGTCTGTTCATTAGCTGACCACCGAAGCGCCAGAATTTTAGTCACCAGCTGCAAACAGCAGACTCATTGGAAAAGTCTCTGATGCTGGGAAAGACTGGGGGCAGAAGGAGAAGAGGGCGTTAGAGGATGAGATGGCTGGATGGCATCACCAATGCAATGGACGTGAACTTGGGCAAACTCCAGGAGATGGTGAGGGCCTCGCGTGCTGCAGTCCATGAGGTGGCAGAGTCAGGCACGACTGGGCCACTGAACAACAACAACAACAGGATAAACAAGCAGAGACATCAGTGGCCACAAATGACCAAGAATACAGATCATAAAGAAGTAGTCCAGGAAGGTCACAGAACAAAGAAATGGTCACTAAACAAATAAACAATAGCAACAGCAAAAGAAAAACCTTGTGGAATGGGGAATAGACTGGAGTTCCAAACTTATCATTTTATTATATACATATGCGTATTATACATAGTATTATATATAATGTATATTTTACATCATATAATTATATACAATTATAAGAGATGCAATATATAATGTGTAATTATACATATGTATATATATATTATAGTAAAAGTCTTCCCAGGTAACTCTATGGTAAAAGAATCTGTCTGCCAAGATAGGAGTTGCAGGAGACACCAATTCAATCCCTGGGACAGGAAGATCCCCTGGAGGAGGGAATGGCAACCCACTCCAGTATTCTTGCCTGGAAAATTCCATGGGCAGAGGAGCCTGGCCAGGTACAGTCCATGAGGTTGCAAATAGCTGGACATGACTGAGCGACAGAACACACATGCACCCACACATGCACCATTATATTATTTAAAATATTCAGATCTCAACAAAAAGTTACCAAATGTGCAAAAAAACAGGAAAATATGGCACATAAACAGAAAAAGAGCAATCTATAAAAAATGTCCCTGAGGAAGTCCAGATGTTGAACACACTAAAAAAAGATTTCTTAAATCAGCTATGTAAAATATGATTAAAGAATTAAAGGAATATATGTGTTAAAAAATCTTTTAAAATGTGAGAATTCTGTCTTGCCAAATAGAGGATATTCATTAAACAGATAGAAATTATAGAAGTAACCAAATAGAAATTCTGGAGTTGAAAATTACAATAGCTGAAAAAAATCACCAAAAGTGTCAGCTGCAGATTTGAAATGTCAGAATAAAAAAAATAGCCAATTTGACCATATTTCAGTTGAGATCATACAGTTTGAGCAATTAAAGAAAAAATTAATTAAAAAACGAACAGAGTCTCAGAGACCTGTGAGATAATATCAAGCATATCAATTACACAGGTAATGAATGAGAGCCCCATAAGCAGAGAGAGGCGGAAAAAAAGCAGAGAGAATATTTGAAGAAATAAAGACCAATAACTTCTTAAATTTGATGAAAAATTTTAATCTGGACATCTGAAAATCTCAAAATACACAAAGGAGGATAAACTGAAAGAGATCCATACTTGTACCTCTCGTAGTCAAATTGTCAACAAACAAAGAATCTTGAAATCAGCAAGAGGGAAAAGGTCCATCACAAACGAGAGATGTCTCATCAAAATAGTGGTGGCCAGAATGCAGCGGTGAGGAAATGTTCAAAGTGCTGTTAGCCAAGCAACACTGTCTGTTAAAAGTGAAGAAGAAACTAAAATATTTTCAAGTTAATAAAAATGGAGAGACTTCATCACTAGCAGACAAACACTACAAGAAATACAGCCCTTCTAGGTGAAATGGAAGAAAAGACTGGCGAGTAACTAGGATCCACACAAAGAAATGGAGGGTACCCATGAAGTAACTGCATAGTGAGTATCAAGACAGTAACAATGTATTTTTGCTCGTAATGCTTTCCATCTATCTGATTTAAAAGACACCTGGATAAAGCAGTAATCCCCAAACCGTGTTGATCCATATGCAACGTATAAAGTGTAATCCTTATGATGATAAGGGTACAAAGCAGGGGGAGGGATGAGAACACAGTTTCTGTATGCTGTTCAAAGAAAGCTCATGTCAATCCAAATTATAATAGATTGTTTTAAATTAAGAGGTTAATTGTAATCCCCTGAATAACAATTTAGAAAATAACTGAAGATAATATAGTAAAAGAAACAGAAGGAGATTAAAATGGTATATAGAAAAATATTTCATTGACACAAGGAAAGTAATAATAGAGAAATATCTATCTGCATGTTTTCCAGCCACATTGGGATGGATTTAGAAATAAATACCCAAACGAAATTTTGGAAATACACATATAGGAGAAAATTAACCAACATTCATGCCTCTGATGGGAGAGCTGAGAACCCAGAGGGCAGAGTCATGATTCCACAGAGCTGTCCTGAACTCCAGAGGATTACTCTCAACATTGAAATCTCATGAAGTTTCCCCAGTTGGATCTCTAAGTTGTGTGGGACCGGTGACTTGAATTTCTTTCCATTTTCTCCTTCATTGAACCAGAATGTCTATAACTATTATCCTATGCCCACTCCAACATTGTATTTTGGGGGCAGATAACTTTTCCTTTTTCATTTCACAGGTTCACAGATAGAGAAGAATTGTGTCTCAGAATGGATTGCATCTAGAACCTTACCTACAGTGAATTTTGAGAAACGATGAGATTTGGGACTTCTGTCCTTCCCTGGTGGCTCAGATGGTAAAGAATCTGCCTGCAATGCAGGAGACTCGGGTTAGATCCCTGGGTCAGGAAAATCCCCTGGAGAAGGGAATGGCAACTCACTCCAGCATCCTTGCCTGGAGAATCCCACGGACAGAGAAGCCTGACAGGCTACAGTCCATGGGGTCACAAAGAGTCGGACATGACTGAGCGACTAACACTTTCTTTCACACTTTCACTTTCAAGATGATATTTAGATGAGATTTTTGGTCTTGTGTTGATCCTGTAATGGGTTGAAACTTTCAGGAGCTTGGGGTAAGGTGAATGCATTTTACATTTGGGGTGTATGTGAGTCTTCCAAGGCAGAGTGGTGGACTGTGGTAGGTGGACTAATAGCCTCACAAAGTTTTCCATGCCCTAATTCCTATAACTTGTGACTATGTTACCTAACATGGCAAAAGAGACTATATATTAAGGATATGGTATATGCTATACTGGCATTTCCTATTAGCTAAGTCTCTATGAAATGTATAGCATCTGAATGTCAATGTTGTAGGGCTTAGAGAGTATTTTTGCTAATAAATCCCTAGTTTCTACACATTGACTTTTATCTTTTAAACTAACTTCTATCATTTCTTTGAGGCTGGATGCTTGCTCTGAAACACAGCTAACAATAAACTGCAGTGTTTGGGGAGAGATGGAGGGTTAGTCCTTTGGCACTGGATCTGCTGATTCAATCATCAGAAAATTATAGCTGAAAATTAGAGTTATTTATTTTTTTTTAGAATTGTTGCCTGTAACTTTTAAATGTTTAAAGATTTCTAGATATTTTGACAGATAACTACATATCAACATCTTTAGAAATAGTCCATGTAGTCGTTCTCAAATTTTCATAAAAAGTCACACAGATCTGTTACAATACAGATCTTTAGGCTTCCGGATATTCTGGTCCAACAGCTTAGGGACAAGAGCCATGAATCTGTATTTTAAAAGGTACCCTGATGCAGGTGGCCTGACCATGGTTTGAAAATCACCAGTGAAGTGAGTACCGATCCTAGCTGAGATTTCTCTTTCAGTGGAGATGATCGTTAGGATGTAGGACTGGGCGTTCCCAGGACCGGGGTGGTTCACATTAGGATGACCTAAGCTCTTTCTTACAGTCTTATAAGAGCCTGGCTACAGCTCTGCTGCTTTCCACCTGTGATGAAGCCCAGGAAAATCACTGAGACCTCTTTTTGTATTCATCAGTCCTTTAGTATCATTTTATATCATCAGTCGTTTGGGCTCTTAAAGCTACTAAGCAAGGTGAGACTCCTAGAGACATGCAACAAAGCTACCTTCTGATGGTGAGGCTGGTTTAGGTCAGAATTTTATGCCAGTCTGCTTAAGGACACAGCAAGAGACCCGACAGCTGGCGAGAGAACTCTCCTGGACTCCTTTGAGAACTTCCAACTTCACAGGCTATAAACATCACTAAACACCACTCAGGAGACCAACAGGGACCAGCCACAAGCAAAACTGTGAAGTGTCAGAAGAGAGGTCGGGTTTCCCTCTCTGGGTCTACCCCTTATCCTCTGCTCTCACGGGACCAGGAATGGGCAGCACAGTTCTGGGGTTACTTTGAAGCCTCCCCCAAATGACACTAAGGACACGACACCTTCCACCCCACCTCTGTGCCACACCAGTGACAGGGCTCTCCCCTGCTCAACATCTGTCAGGCATTTTTCCATGACAGTGATGAAGTTCTAAATGCCTTTGACCTGTCTGACAGATGCCAAAGAATCTGTTTCATAGACCTTTTGTTTTGTGCCGTTGCCAAATGGTGTCCAACTCTTCGTGACCCCATGGACTGCAGCAGGCCAGGCTTTCCTGTCTTTCCCCATCTCACGGAGTTTGCTCAACTTTCTGTCCATTGAGTCGGTGATGCTATCTAACCATCTCATCCTCTGCCATCCCCTTGTCCTTCTCCTGCTCAGTGCTCAGTCACTTCAGTTGTGTTTGACTCTTTGCGATCCTATGGACTGTAGCCCACCAGGCTCCTCTGTCCATAGAATTCTCCAGACAAGAATACTGGAGTGGGTTGCCATGCCCTCCACCAGGGAATCTTTCCCACTCAGAGATCGAACCCATGTCTCCAGCATCTCCTGCACTGCAGGCGAATTCTTTACCACTGAGCCACCAGGGAAGCCCACACCTTGCTGATCTTTATTTGTTCTACCATCAACCCAAAACCCAATGTACAGTTCACAGACACAGTCTTCTTGGCTCCATACTGACCTCTCTGGGGGTATGGCAAATGCCAACCTCTCCTGCACACTCAGTTTCCCTCTGCAGACTGAGTAGAATGTGTACTGAACATCCTCTGAAAGTGTCATTCACTCAACCTGCAATGTCTGTGGAGCCCCCTGGAGATGGGGGCACTGTTCTTGCACTGATTTAGGAGTCTCTCCTCAGGAGTCTCCAGCTCCCTGTGAGCTCTTTTCTCTCCTAACCTGTTACACTAAACCATAGCCCTCATCTTACTGGTCCACCTTCTCTCCTCATCTGTGAGTCTCCTGAGTACAAGCAAAATGCATGACTCTATCATATAGTAAGCACTCAATAAACATTTGACAGATGGATGGATGAAAGAATAGGCCCATGGATGGATGAAGCAATCAATCAATCATTAGGTTTCTAAACGGGCACTTCCGTACGCTGAGAGCTGAGCCCTCAAGACATTCGAAATTGGTGAAAATATAGTACAAGAGACTAATAACAAACCTGAATAAGACTTGTATCATCGTGTATAACATCATGCCCCAAGGACACTTTCAGTTCAGTTCACTTCAGTTGCTCAGTCGTGTCTAACTCTTTGTGACCCTGTGGCAGCACACCAGGCCTCCTTGTTCATCACTAACTCCTGGAGTTTACCCAAACTCATGTACATTGAGTCGGTGATGCCATCCAGCCATCTCATCCTCTGTTGTCCCCTTCTCCTCCTGCCCTCAAACTTTCCCAGCATCAAGGTCTTTTCAAATGAGTCAGCTCTTTGCATGAGGTGGCCAAAGTGTTGGAGTTTCAGCTTCAACATCAGTCCTTCCAGTGAACACCCAGGACTGATCTCCTTTATGATGGACTGGCTGGATCTCCTTGCTGTCCAAGGGACTCTCAACAGTCTTCTCCAACAGCACAGTTCAAAAGCATCAATTCTTCGGCGCTCATTTTTCTTTATAGTCCAACTCTCACATCCATACATGACTACTGGAAAAACCATAGCCTTGACTAGACGGACCTTTTTTGACCAAGTAATGTCTCTGCTTTTTAGTAGCTGTCTAGATTGATCATAACTGTCCTTCCAAGGAGTAAGCATCGTTTAATTTCATGGCTGCACTTTATACTGAGCTAACTTGTCTTCATTGGCAATGACAATGGGAAAACCATGACCAGACTCCATCCTTGCCAATAAGGAACAGAGTTGACTTTCCAGCAACTGATAAGATTGAAAACTGAATGGAAAAGCCCATCATGTCCTTTAGGAGCCTGGCAGAGAAAGCATGGCTGAGATAGCCATGCTCAAGAAAGAGTTGCTGTGTGATGGTGATGTCTCTTCTTCATGGTGGCCTTGACACACAGTTTTGTGGAGCATGTCACATTTGTCTCTGTCAACAGTGTCTTTAAGCTTCTCGACATGAAACACTCAGCCGAGTCAGAGCTCTTTGTCCTTGGACTCACAGCATCTAGCAGATGTGGGACAGGGTTTTGGGGGGGTACTTGATTGGACTGGCTGTCAAGATGTCAGACAGCAGGTCCTAAGGACTGCTCTGAGTTTCTGGCTTATCACAAGGTCAGCACTTTGCTAAAGGCACTCTGAAAATTCCACCTCTAGGAATTCCCTGATGGCAGCACCCCTAGAAGTTATCTCCTTTCTGAACAAAGGCTTGTAGGTTGTTCTGCCCCGCCCCACCCTCTGCATTCTTTGAAAAGGTGGTAACTTAGACACAGGCTCTTCTCCACCTCCCAGAACATGTTACTGAAAAATGTTGTAAGAGAATTTAATTTTTTTTAAATGTCTGCATCTTTCAGACCCTCTCTATCTTCCATTTGACTTTAAAACATGCCAGAATATGCTCTGAAACATTGTATGTGAAAATAGATGACTTTAAACAGCGTAGAAATGCACTGTTCAAGGCAAAAGGAGCTAATTAATAAGCAGCCTTCCTTTCTCCTTTTCTGTCTTTTCTTCCCACTGAGCAGCTCTAAATACTGGATGTGGAGTTGGGATTTTATTTTTATTTTTTAAATTATAGCCTATGCATCGTGCAGACCTTTCCCTGAGACATACTGGCCTGGTACATAAACAGCTGTGTGCTCCAGGGGCTGTATATATTTTATTCTGGATGGAATCCATGATAAGAAACTGAATTTAGAAAGCATTTTGTAGGCAACTAAAGTCAGCTACTGAATAAAATACAAAGAAAGGCCTTTAAAATGTGTTCTTATTCATTAGAATTTAATGCATCAAAAGTTATTTTATGTCGAAAGTGAGAAGGACAAGAGTAAAAGAATAGGCTTCACAAAATGAAATCCCCTAAGGACATTTATATTTTTCCTCCAGAATAAAGTAAATGCTAAGAGATAAATAATTTCACATGAAGTAAATGTACTGCATGTTCAAAGAATAAACGTAATGTGTTCCATTCTTGCTCTACCCAGCCCACAGCAGTGTATGTTTAGCCTCCTCTTGGAAATAGAGGCCTACAAAGTTTTATGCTGGGGAGGAAAATTGAACTTTAACTGATTGGAATTGCTGCTTTATTATCCACTTTACCCTGTGGTCCCCTAACAAAGAACACAGAGCCACATAAATGTCTAAGTAAATGTTACCTTTCCTAGACTTTAACTCCAGAGATCACAACTTTCCACGTTGCCCAGCATCCTGGGTCTAAATGGAATTAAAACATGAAGGTTAAGAGGAAGTTAATCAATAGAGTATAATCCATTATGAAAATATCTGCATGCTGCTTGTTTGTAAGGAAAAGGAGAGTGAGAAAGGGGGACCCTTTCCTCGGCTGCTCAAATGAAACCCATGGAACAGCAGCACCAGCATCACCTGGGAGTTTGTTAGAAGTGCAGGATCCTAGGTCCCATCAGCTACTGACTCAGAATCAGCTACGGACAAGAGCCCCAGGAGGAGCTTGCATGCTCAGTCGCGAAGTCATGTCCGACTCTCTGTGACTCCATGGACTGTAGCCCGCCAGGCTCCTCTGTCCATGGGATTCTCCAGACCAGAACAATGGAGGGGGTTGCCATGCCCTTCTCCAGGGGATCCTCCTGACCCAGGGATCCAACCCATCTCCTTGCATCTCTTGCATTTTTGCAGGCAGGTTTTTTACCACTGAGCCACCTGGGAAACCCAGAAAGAGCTTATGCATGTTGAATTTGAGAAGTGCTGATAGAGGATGCAGTGTCTTCCTTAAAGAAGCTAGGTACTCACTGGGATCACGAGGTATACAAGGCTGAAGTTAGAGGAGGACACAAGATCTCGAGAGTGGGGACGACCTTAAAGGCTTTGAGATTCAGAGGAAAGGGAGATCACAGTCAAGCACAAGACATTGCAAAAGTTTACTGAGGGGACGCTTAGGGAAGGGAAGGTGATATGGCAAACCCGAGGTAAAGGGAGAGGACATGGAAAGGGAAAATCGAGCTGGCTTTATCCATGGGGCATAACAGAAGCAAAGACACAAGGGACCCAGTGAACCTGATCAGAGAGCTGCTCATCTGACAGAAGGGAGCCCTCACTCTCTCGTTCACATTTCAGGGTCTCTGTGATGTCGTCAATATGTCAAGATTGCACAGAGCTGCTCTCAATACACTTAGAATCATGCAAATGAAGAGTGCATGTTATGGACTGAATTGTCCTCCCCAAAACTCATATGGTGACACCAGTGTGATGGTATTGAGACACTGAAAGTGAAAGTGTTATTCGCTCAGTCCTGTCTGACTCTTTGTGACCCTATGGACCACAGCCCATCAGGCTCCTTTTGTCCCTGGGATTCTCCAGGCAAGAATTCTGAAGTGGGTTGCCATGCCTCCTCCAGAGGATTTTCCCAAACCCACGTCTCTTAGGTCTCTTGTATTTTAAATCAAGTTCTTTACCACTAGTGTCCCTTGGGTTAAGGTTAAATGAGGATGTAAGGGTGGGACTCTAGGACTTCCCTAGTGGTCCAGTAGTTAAGATTCCATGCTTCCAATGCAAGGAGCACAGGTTTGATACATGGTCAGCAAACAAAGATCCCACATGCCCTGCGGCATGGCCGAAAGTTAAATAAATTAAAAAGGGTGGAGCCCTAATCCAATATGACTTCTGTCCTTATAGGATCAGGGAGAGAGACACCAGGGATGCGTGAGTACAGAGAAAAGACCATGTGAGGACATGGTTAGAAGGTACCCAACTGGAAACCAAAGAGAGCGAGCAGCCTTAGTGGAAACCAACCCTACTGACACTTCGATCTTGATCTTGGATGTTTTAGCCTCTGGAGCTGTGAGAAAATACATTTGTGGGATTTTGTTAGAGCAGCCCTAGGCAATTAATACAGTGATCTTATAAGGTTGGACAGCAAGGATGCCTAAGTCAAGTCTGAACTTGAGCCTTTAATTTAGGAATAATGTTTGGAGCTAAAATTCTAAGTAAAATGGATTGAATAAAGATTAGAGATAGGTGAAAAAGAAATTACCCTCACATAGTTGGACATTGCTGTAACTTGCAAGGTGGGAAAGGAATCAAGGCAGGCATCCAGGAGCTGTTGCAGAGAAAGGTGGCTTAGAATGACTGATTTTAGAGCAAAATGGGATGTCACCTTAGAGATCATGTCCGTCAAAGTCTTCATTTCACTGACAGAGGTTCTGCCGCTCAGGGAGGTAAACAGCAAGGTTGGCATCACAGGCTTGTGACAGGAAGCCACGCAGGGCACCATGTTTTGACGGAGCCCACATTTGGCTTAATGCTCTTCTGCTGCCACCTAAAATTCTTCATAATTTTTGAACAAGGAGCCCTGTGTCTGCCTCTCACACTGGACCTCAGCAATTATAAACTGTTCCTGATCAATAGCGTGGTGGCCATCACACCCAAAGTGTTGGTTAGGAGGTCTCTACCCCACCTGGTTTGACGTCTAGTCCGTGCTGCCCTGCCTTCATATGGGTCTCAGAGGCTGTTTGACCAGAGGGGGGGGGGGAGGAGCCATAAATAACTACCTCCATTAGGTTAAATAGCCTGAAGGAATTATAGGCCACAAACCAAAAATAAGTTAACCTAAAGTAGAGAGACTCATTTCTCGTTTTGAAAGAAGGGTAATAAGTTCTGTAGAATATGAGGGGGAATTGTTTAGTTTGTTTTTTTATTTTATGCTGCCTTGGGTTTTGGTTCTCTTGGCTATTCTGTTTTCTGTTTTTGATTTGCTTTGAGAGCAAAAACTGGCCCTTTGGGTAAAACAGTTCAACAAGAAGGAGCAAATTTAGATTGGGGATCAGGAGATACTGTAAATACATAACTGTATTGATACCCAAAATGGTGGGTGAGTGGTAAAAATAGGAAGCTTGTAAATGGGTGAAATCTCTCAGGAAAGAATTTGAAGAAGAGAAAAAGGCAGTGATATTAGTGCTAAGAAATTGATGCTATAAGGGGCCAGAAAGGAGTCAGAAAAGGAAAAGGGAGTCAGAAAAGGAAAAGGGACAAGAAAATAAGCAGACTAAGAATTGAGAAGAAAATCAATGTAAATTAATATGAAATTCAAGGGTAGAGAGTTTAAGAAGGATTGGTCGATAGTTGCCAATAGTGAAGAAAAAGAGGAATGAGAAAAATATTAGAATTGGCAACTCAGAGGTTATTGGCAAACTCGACTGCATATTCAATATTATCAGAAAGGTTAGACTAAATTGCATGGGATTAAGGTCAGAATTTGATGGTTCAAACAAAAGCTAGAATAGCTTCTTTAGACTAGCTGAAGTAAAGCGGAAGAGTCAAATGAAAAAAAATTCTATTAATACATAAAAGCCAGTGTATATTTGAAGGAAGAGAAGAAACAAGCAGTGGAAAAAGAGAGATTACAATATTAGAAGGAAAATGAATAAGAAAGAGAGTTAGGGCTCAGAAGAGATAGTGAGTGCTGGACTCAGGCCACAGATAGAGTGGTCAGCTTCGGAAAGGAGAAATATTTGTCCTTCCTGTCTGATAAAAGAAGAAAATCAAAAAGGACAGATATATAAAGAGTCATTCTGAAGGATAATGGGGAAGTTCTTGCCTAAAAGTCATCATCTGAGTAAAATGGAAATGAAAGCCACTTGCTGAAGTGTATTGTTATAATCTACAGTTTAATAGTTTTCTACAAATATTGGGGGCTGGATGGGCAGTCTATCAGAGACAGGTTATGAAAACAGAATTTTTAATCATCCCACATAAACTCCTTTCCTAGAAACAATGTTATGCAGCATACTTGCCAAGGGAGAATAAACAAACTGCTTATTCAGCAGTATGAAATATAGCATCTTTTGAATATTTCATAGCAAGGCTTCAGGTATAAAATTTCAGGAGTTGAAATCTGTAGAGTAATAAGAAATTGAAAAAAAATCATCAGCAAAAATATTGTAGAGGGAGGCCAATGCGACTGAACTGACCAAATTATGGAAGGAGAATAGAATCATTTATTATGAGCCCTGGAGTTAGAGGCTCCAAGAACAACCACAACCACACACACACACAGACACACACACACACTCACAACTTGACGTTTCTATTTCTACATAAAGTACCTAATAAAGTGTGTTTATTTTGAGAAACACAGAGAATCTAGTGTGACTTAAAATGGATCACTTGCTGTTCTTATTGGATACTAATGAAATCAATATATCCTATTAGAGATGGGCTTTAGGTATGGAAGTTAGAAGTGTTTTCCTAAGAATTTCTCATCTGTTTATTTATTTATCTACAAAGTTTACTCTTTGAAGCGAAAAAAAGACACCTGTCTGGGAACTTTCTCTTAACTTCTATGCTGAAAGTTCGTGGATTCACACAGCATCAAACCCAGAGTAAAACCTATTGCCAGAATCTGGAGGAATTTCCAATGACAGTAAGACAAATGGGGCTGGGTTAAGAAAACTGATCAGTGACCTACGTTTCACCGCATGAAGAAAGACAAAATGTTTGCCCCTCTATGCTGCTGACTCCCAGATATCGAGGTCCTTGTTTCTGTATTGACCACATGCTGTCCTCTAGAGGGAGCTCTGTTCTGTTCCACTTGGCCTTGTTTTGCCCCGTTTCCCAGCTCATCTCCTCACTTCCAAGAAAGTGTAGGTCTGGTGTGCGTCACTAGGATTTCGGGAAAACAAGGTGTGAAGACTCAGGGATTTTAATAGAAGTGTAGATCTTGAAACTGCTTTCCTAAGCAGATCTCCTCCTGTTAAATCACTTCACAGTATTTTCCTGCTTTCTCTCAGGCCTCTATCATGTCAAGTGTTAGTAGCTCAGTCATGTCCGACTCTTTGTTACCCCAAGGACTGTAGCCCATCAGGCTCCTCTGTCCATGGGATTCTCCAGGCAAGAATACTGGGGTGGGTTGACATTTCCTCCTCCAGGGATCTTCCCAACCGAGGGATCAAATCTGGGTCTCCTGCGTTACAGGCAGATTCTTTACCATCTGAGCCACCAGAGAAGCCACCATGTCAAGGGACTCCCTAAAAGATCAGTGACACCCTTGGTGGAGATCTGGAGAGAGAAGACACAGAGTGAGCGCTGAAAGCAGCTTTTGTATGTAGCCTTTGCATCTCAGCCATGCACTTATTTCTGAGAAAACTTGTAGCTTTCTTTCCTCCCTTCCCACATAGTCTCTCTGTAATTCCTCTTAACTCCTATTAAATTTAATTATAAGGTTACAAGATTACATATAAAATGTATTTAAGCTGCTGCTGCTGCTGCTAAGTCACTTCAGTCGTGTCCGACTCTGTGCGACCCCATAGACGGCAGCCCACCAGGCTCCCCCGTCCCTGGGATTCTCCAGGCAAGAACACTGGAGTGGGTTGCCATTTCCTTCTCCAGTGCATGAAAGTACAAAGTGAAAGTGAAGTCGCTCAGTCGTGTCCGACTCTTAGCGACCCCATGGACTCAGCCTACCAGGCTCCTCCGTCCATGGGATTTTCCAGGCAAGAGTACTGGAAGCTAGGTTTTAGGAAATAGATATGTCTTCTCATTTAAAAGGAATATCACACAAAACTCAACAACTTAGCTGCCTGTTCTCTCCTTTCTGATATCAAAGTATAACAAATATATTATTTGACATTAGTCAGAAAGAATGATACCACTCTAACGGCAGAAAGCAAAGAGAAGCTAAATGGCAACTTCATGAGGGTAAAAGAAGAAAGTGAAAAAGCTGGCTTAAAACATTTAAAAAAGAAGATCATGGCATCTAGTACCATAACTTCATTGAAAGTAGATGGGAAAAAATTGGAAACACTGACAGATTTTATTTTCTTGGGCTTCAAAATCACTGTGGACGGTGACTGCAGCCATGAAATTAAAAGATGCTTGCTTCTTGGAAGGAAAGCTATGACAAACCTAGACAGCATATTGAAAAGCAGAGACATCATTTTGCCGACAAAATTCCATATAGTTAAAGCTATGTTTTTTCCAGTAGTCATGTACAGATGTGAGAGTGGGACCATAAAAGAGGCTGAGCACTGAATAATTGATGCTATCAAATTGTGGTGCTGGAGTAGACTCTTGAGAGTCCCTTGGACTGCAAGGAGATCATACCAGTCAATCCTAAAAGAAATCAGTCCTGAATATTCATAGGAAGGACTGATGCTGAAGCTGAAGCTCCAATACTTTGGCCACATGATGCGAAGAGCCTACTCTTTGGAAAAGACCCTGATGTGGGAAAGACTGAAGGCAGGAGGAGAAAGAAGAGACAGAGGATGACATCATTGGATGGCATCACTGACTCAGTGGACATGAGTTTGAGCAAAATCTAGGAGATAGTGAAGGACAGGGAAGCCTGGCATGCTCCAGTTCATGGGGTCACAAAGAGACAGGACTTAGCGACTGAGCAACAATCCTTATCTTTCTACATTTTCTAATATGTAGAAAATATGATGTTTTGTTATATGTTCAGGTGTGATATGCTTATAAATATTTTATTTGACTATGGAAGTTCATCAGTATATATTTGACTAGATCTTCAACCAATACAATTAATTACAAATGAGGTTCAGCAATGTCATTCCAAGTGCAGTATTTTAAGAAATTTATTTTCACTTGATGCCTAGATATTTTCTCCCACAAATTAGCCCCACTTCAACAAAGTTGGAGATGGTCTTAGGAGAATATGGTGTTGACCACATGCTCAAATATCAGGCAGAGGTGGGTTTGAGGCTTACTGGTGCCATTTACTTGTTGGGTCATCTTGGAGAAGTGAACTATCTGTTCTAATCCTCTAATGTATCAAATGAGTCTAAGAATAATTCCTTTCTCATTATGTGGGAATAAAAATTAAATAGAATAATGAGTACTTAGCCAGTATCTGTCACAGATTTGGTTCTTGGGAAGTGTTGACCTTGATCTGTTGGTTCCTTTTTAGAAGTATTTATGATGCAGACTCATTCACAAACCTCAGTTCAAAGGGGAGCCATACTTGTCATGATATCCACAAAAACTACAACCCTAGTGAAAAAGGAGAAGCAAGACTTCACAGGGAAGACAGGCAAATTCCAAAGGGTGTAGAGAAATGGCATGGATTTGAGCTGGGTGAGAATCCATGCCAAGAGAGAAATTTCAATGTCCTTCAAATTGCAATAGCTGTTGTTCCCTTTAAGGTCAGATTTCCATAAGAAAAATACCATTTTCCTGCACTGATGATCTCTTTGATGCTGTGCACAATGTTACAACCAGAAATTAAAATATTGATTTTTGGTACACTTTATCTTCAGGAGACTATTATTATTCCTATTCAAATGCTTTAATTATGATTAATGAGTATCAATAAAAGAGTAGCTGTTTATCAACTGTATGGTGTGAATTTATAGGTTTTTATACTTTTGAGGCTTCCTTCCAACCCAGTCATGACCATCTCTCTATGTCCTTCAGCTACTCTCTGAAACAAAAGAGTAAGTGGGGGTCATGGAAGGGAGTAAATTATGAGTTATTATCGGTTAGGTTATTTAGACCTTAAAGTATATGAATGGGGAAAGTGGCAGAGGAATAAAGAACTAGGAGGAACTCTGTGAGAAGAATATCCAATATGGTGTGGGTTTGCCTAGATTTCTTCCGTCCAGATTTTAGAGAAATGCAGGAATGTGAAATGACCTAAAAGCACCTAAAAGGGGGGGAGATCATGATGAAAACAAAGAAGGGCGAGATAAGGAGGGGTTCCTTGAAACTAAATGATGAGTAGGGATAAAGTTGCTGTTGCTGTTGTTGTTGTTTGGTCGCTAAGTAGTGTCCAACTCTTTTCCAATCCCATAGACTATAGCCTACCAGACTCTTCTACCTGAGATTTTCCAGGTGAGAATACCAGAGTGGGTTTAATACCCCTCAAATTTAATTGCATACAATGCAGAATTATGTTATGACAAGATTAAACTGCACAACCCAAATTGATGTTACTGTTCGCTACTGATTGGTACCACCTAGTGAAGCCCCTCTATTCCACCAGACGTCAATAGAGATCATTCTTGGCTCTGCAGTTGACTGTTTTCAAGAACAGTGGCAGCAATTCTAGGAGTTCCTAGGAGGATGATACTTTTTTAACTGCCCAAATCAGCAAAACTGAACTGAAATAATCCTGAAAACAGGGTACCATTTCTTCTTCCATGCTTCCCAAGAAACCCAGTGTTTCTTTGTTGGCCCTGTCTTCCTGTCATCCCAAGAAGATAAGATCTTTCACTGCTCCTGATTGGCAATTTGCTTATGCTGAAGAACAGTCAATTGTTATATGAAAATTCACATTATTATTGAGCATATTATTGTGGGATTTACAGTGTTTATATTCAAATTAGAGGCATTAAATAGAAAGATCAATCTACAGAATACTGAATTAGTGATGTTGAATAAATTCTGAAACTCTCCTAGATTTGGAACAGAAGCAAAAAACAAAGAAACCAGACCAAGGAGAGAAAAGGTAATTGAAAAATTAATACACAAAACTGGATAGGGTCAAAAGTAAATTTTAGAATTGGAGTTGTTTCTGAGGAGTACAGAATAATTAGAATAGAAGAGAAATTCAAAACCATAATTAAAATATTTTTTCATTAGCCCTATAAGCATATTTACACATTGATTGAAAAAATTCACTGTACTCAAGATAGAATCACTGAATCCAAATCCTGAAGGCAAACTGAAAAAAACTTTTGATTAGAAGAAAAAAGTGGAAGAATATTCCACTGAATATCCTATTCAGCCGTTAGATAAAATTCAGAAAGGCTACACATTATATATAAATTATCTAAAATTAAGCATAAAATTCAATAATCTCTGCAATACTACATTTTAGGGGAAGAATAATTATATAGTTCATTAAAAGAAAAATGTGTAGACTCAAGAATGCTATGCCCAGTCAAGGTTTTGATTTTGTGTGTGTTCATATGCGAAAGCAATGGAAATATATTTCACATACATATGGCTCATAAAATATACTACTCATTTATCCCTCTAGGAAAAAAGACACCTAAAAACATTTTCCAGCTGACCAAGATTCAACATAGAAAAATGGAGAATGTGCCTTAAGATATTTTAAAACCTATATAACATAAAGCTGTGATCATCAAAATAGGACAGGAATAAGCAGAGTAATATATTGATGCTTGAATGAATAATAAAGTAGAAATGATAATACAACCTATAAATACATTATTCTGAAACAATTAATTGAGAAAACTAAACTAAAATAAATATCAGAAAATTTATTTATAACAAAAAGCCTAAAAAGCATTTAAAGACACAACTATCTTGCTCAAAAGAAAATGGGATAAATAATACAGGGAGAAAAATTAGTAGATTTTTTTGTGAAAAATTTAAAACCTTTGTGTCTCAAACTATAACACCAGGAGCTGGCTTCCAGCAGTAAGTACCTCTTTTAGTTCATTTGGTTTTGAGTTTTGCTTAAATGGAATGATGCAGCCATTTTTCTCCTACCTGGGGCCTCTTTTGGACAACATTGTCTGTGAGATTATCTTTGTTGTTGTGGACCACTGTAGTCACTTCTGCTCATTGCTGTGTCACATGTTGGGGGGACTGGAAGGAGGTAGGAAGAGATCCTTTGGATACCAGGGAATGGCCTAAACTGATGAGGACATGTTCACGTTGTAAAACTGCATTATGCAGTACACTTATCATTTGTACACTTTTTTGTACGCATGTTACAATAGCATGATACAAAAGTAAACTTTGAAAAGAGCTCTTTGAAATCAAGTTTAAGCTATAATAAAGTAAAATAAGCAACCAGAAGCCAGAAACGTTGAGTAAGAAAAATTCCTCCTGTGTCTGGAGATGCCCTAAGAAATCTGCCAATCCCTGATGACCTAGAGTTTGGATTTGAAAAGGTCACATTAGCATAGGGGCAAGAGACAAAGTCTGGGGGCCGAGTCAAGTATGATGTCGGGGCCAGAAACTGTATTAATCGCACTTCTGCAAAGTGACAACTTCAATGGCTGAACCAGGGGAAAAAACCAACCCTGGAAGTAGGCTTGCCAATTTCACCCTTAGCTCAGGATAGAGGAAAAAGAAAGAATGCTTGTCCCCAAGAATTCCTAACTATAAGCTGTGTCTGGGGCTAGAAGTCACACTACCTTTGTGGCCTGAGAAATCAAAATCAAAAAATTGATTTTCAAGTGGTGTCCACATATCAGACAGAGTAAATGTAAATCATTTCTAGTGCCCCATCCATTAAATTCAAGTTTCAAAATGTTCTACAGATAAGTTCCTAAGGATCATCATCTCAAAACCAAAAAGATAAATAAACAAAGAAACAAATGATCATGATTTAAAATCAAGAGAAAAACATCCTACAGAATCAGATCCACACAGAGAGATGAAATTGGAATTACCAGAAACAAACATGAGTATATTAACACATTTGGAGAAATAAAAGAGGGGCTTGACAGTAAAGGAAGAAGAAGCCACCAAACTTGACTAGGAAGACATTATAAAGAAACAAAGAGAATGTCTAAGAATACAAAAAAATGATTATTGAAATTAGAAACTCAATGAATAAATTAAATAGCACATTAATTTCAGATGATAGGAGAATTGATGACTTAGATGAAGAATAAATATCTAAAATGGAGTGCAGCGTCAAAGTGTTGAGAATAGCTAATGCAACCTGAGTAGAATAAAAAAAAAAATCAAAGACTCTATTCTTTCCATGAGGAAAAAATAAATGAAATAATGAAAAGAGAAAATTCAAGGAGATATAAGTGGTTGAGTGTATTCCAAGATAGTAAAAGACTACAACCCTCAAATTCAGAAGCCTCAAAGAAACACAAACAAAATGATTAAAAGGAAAACCTCATCTAGAAATATTTTCATAAAACAACAGAATTTCAGAGGCAAAGAGAAAAACACTGAACTATTACTCAATGCAAAAGTATTATAGTTACCTTGAGATATTATTTCTCACATATCAGAGTAGCAAAACCCAAATGTTTGACACAATCCACTGTTGGGAAGGCTGACCTCAGATATTGCTGGTAAGGATGCAAAATAATATGAACCTGTGGAAAGGAATTTGGCCACATCAAACAAAATTTTATATGCACATGTTCCTTGATCCAGCAGCCCTTCTTTAAGAGGCAGCCCTCAAAGATACATTCATAAAAATGTTAAAAGATTTTACACAAGGCTATTTATTTAAAAATTAATTAATAGAATAAAGAGAGAATTCAAATATCTGCTCACAGAAAGCCAATTAAATTCCATTGTGTGTATAATACATACATGTATTATACACACAATGGAATGTGGTACAGCTGTCTAACAGAATGAGCAGCATCTCTGTGCGACCGTAGAGTGGTATCCTGGATATTCTATTTAAAAAAAAGAAAAGTTGAAAAATGAGTTTAGTTTGTTATCTAAGGATGTAAGAGGGATTCTTAAAAATAAATTGAAAGCCATATAAGTGAACAGAAGAAAGATACTGATTTCTCTAAAACTTTCTTGTTTTGGAGATTTGACCTTGTACTCAGGTATATGTTTTAAACAGTTAGAAAACAAAAATTTGATTTAGGAGCAGTTCTGAAAAATTGAAAGTATGATTACCCATGAAAAGCTTCTAAATAACCCCCATAATAGGATTAATAAGAAAGCTCAGTAAGTTTGCTAGAAGCAAGATCAATAGACAGAAGCAGCAAACAGAAAAGGACATCTAAAAGTGACAGAAGTTATAGTAGTAACAAAACAATATCAGTCACCAGGCTCCTCTGTCCATGGGATTCTCCAGGCAAGAATACTGGAGTGGGTTGCCATGGTGTCCTCCAGGGGAATCTTCCCCACCCAGGGATAGAACCCACATCTCTTGTGTCTCCTGTATTGGCAGTCAGGTTCTTCACCACTAGCACCACCTAGGAAGCCCCAATTTATATTTGTATTTCTGGAAAGGAATATAAATTGGGACAATTAGTTTGAAAAGCAATTGATATAACTAAATCAAACTCCATTAATTCCATGTTTGTTATATCCCTAAAAAAATCACTGATATTTTTGACCAGATGAAAAATCCTGGGATAGTAGGTATTCACATCATTGTTTATAAGAATATAACAATGTTAAATATTACAAATATGTGTCAATGAAATAACATAAAATAATGAAAGTGAATGAACTACAGCTTCATGCATTAGCATGGTTTAATCTCAAAAAAAAGCATTATTAAATAAACAACAAGCCACAGTCCAGAACACACACACAGTATTATTGCATGCATATAAAGTACAAATGCAAAAGTAAAAAATGTGGTGGTCAGTATGCAAATATTTCTAAGATATAAACAGCAAAGGAAAAACTCATACAAATTTCCAGTTAATGGTTACCTTTGCAGTGGGGAGAGGGGAAAGTGATGAGAAAGAAATATAAACAGGGCCCAAATGAATGAGTGACTTTCTGTTTCTTAAGGTTGAGTTTAGGAATCATGGATATTCATTGTGTTCCTTTTCTTAAAACTGTACATATGTTATATGCAGTTTTAAGTATAATATACATAATAAAAATATTTGTAATGTATCAATATATAACAAAGTTTTAATATCTTCACCATATTTAACCATAAAAATAACTAAGAAAAACTCTAAACTGCCCTTTGTAAAGGTGAAAATAATTCATCTTTACCACTCTTCTAAAATGCAAATTAAAAAATAATAATAATAAAAATAAATTAAGTGTGAATTAAAACAAATAATGAGGTAGCACTTTTCATCTGTGAAATTGAAGTGCTTGCTTTCTTTTTAATGAAACTGCCTATGGTTGGTTAGGGGGATTGTGCAATAGTTCTCTCACCATTCATGAGAACATAAATTGGTAAACTTTCAAAAAATAATATATTTCTGGGGTTATGTTCATTTACTTCTAAGATTGTATTTACATGTACAAGAATATTTATTACAGTACTATATTTATTACAGTATTATTTACAAGCATAAATTATTGAAAACAATGCAAAAGCCCAAAAATATGAGGAGGATTAAATAAATTGCTATATTGCAAAATGATGGAATAATGGATAACATATAAAAGTCATAAATTTGTAGAATAAAGCAATGGCAAGTTCTACTGATACATTAAATCAAAAAAGTCAGATTCCAAACTATTTTGCAACAGTATATAACTAAAAAACAATTATTCAATACTTAAATATGTTTGTATATATATTAGATATGCATAGAAAAAATGATGAAAGGAAATATCTATCAGAATATGTTGTTTAGTCAATAAGTCATGTCTGACTCTTTGCAATCTGTGGACTGTAACCTGCCAGGCTCCTCTGTCCATGGGATTCTCCGGGCAGGAATACTGGAGTGAGTTGTCATGCTCTCCTCCAGGGGATTTTCCCAACTCAAGGATCAAACTCGCACCTTGAGCCAAGTGGAGTTTAGCTGTGCTCAATCACTTCAGTCATATCCAACTCTTTGCGACCCTATGGACTGTAGCCCACTAGGCTCCTCTGTCCACGGGATTCTCCAGGCAAGAATATTGGAGTAGGTTGTCATTTTTTCCTCCTGGGGATCTTCCTGAGCCAGGGATCAAACCAGCGTCTCTTATGTCTCCTGACTTGTCAGGCAGTTTCTTTACCACTGTGCCTCCTGGAAAGCCCTTTTCTGCAAGAGTAAGTATTATTTTTTTTAAATCAGGAAAATTTAATTTACTGAGTTATAAAGGTTTATGAGTAATTTTGATGTTCAAAGGGCTTTTTAAAATGTGGTGATGGCTATGAATATGTATCAGACTATCTCAAGAAGCCCACAGGCTAGATTTAAGGATAAAACTAGTTGAGAACATTCACAGTCTCAGGGAAGACACACCACATGCCACAAGAGACACATGTGGAAATCTTGGGAAAGCAGAGAACTCTTACGTGGTTGAGGAGGTTGAAGATGGATTAAGAAGATTCTGCTTTGTAGACATTTAAGCATATAGCATATAGAGTTGGGAAAACATATGCTTTAACACATTCTGAGCTGTGTCTGTGCCCGCCTGTATGTGTGTTTGTCTTTTTACTCAACTAGGGGATGAGGTTTCTTGGAAAAACTAAATGATATTAGAAAATGTCTTTCCATTATTTATGGACCTCTTTCCATACATCTAGATCACTTGAAAAACTGATAACAAAACGAAGCTTTTACCTTGGGGAAAAAAATGTCTTCTACTTCGACAGCAATAGACATTGCTACTTAAAGTTTAAAATATTATATGCAATAGTTTTGCATGTTATCTATAAAAATCATATAATAATTAAATGCCCTAATCAATCTTAGTGGCTCTAACAAATCTAACGTATTTTTACTATTTATCCTATGGGGGAGAAAAAATAACTCTGAGGTAACAAATAGCCTTAGTTAAAAATAGAATCATCTGCTTGTAACTGATTAAAAAGGGGTCATGCTTATTTTTATGAATAGGATAATAAATAAATAGAAGGCAGGCCCACACTAATGTTTGCTACACAGTGATGATCATCATATACATCAGTGTATTGGTTATCTGCTGTAAGGTTGGTTCACAGCCAATTTTCATCCTTTGAACATTTATGTCTACTGTGTTGAACATGTTATGCTAGGTCTGAGGGTGGGAAAGGAGTCTGGGTCAGATGTTTTAGGCCTGGGGGTGGGGAAGGTCAGTTTCTCAGAAGAGGATTCATATGCAAACGATGTATTAAGAAAATGCTCCCAGAAAAATAAAACTACAATAGTGAGATGTCTGTATGGTCAAAGTTATCCTTTTTCCAGTAGTCATGCATGGATGTGAGAGTTGGCTGAAGGCCCAAGAATTGATGCTTTTGAATTGTCGTGCTGGAGAAGACTCTTGAGAGTCCCTTGGACTGCAAGGAGATCAAGCAAGTCAATAAAGGAAATCAACGTTGACTATTCATTGAAAGGACTGATGCTGAAGCTGAAGTTCCAATTTTTTGGCCACCTAATGTGAAGAGCCGACTCATTGGAAAACACTCTGATGCTGGGAAAGACTGAAGGCAGAAGGCGAAAGGGGCAGCAGGGGATGAAATGGTTAGATAGCATCACCAACTCAATGGACATGAATTTGAGCAAACTCTGGGAGTTAGTGGAGGACAGGGAAGCCTGGAATGCTGCAGTCCATGGGGTAGCAAAGAGTTGGACAGAACTTAGCTACTGAACAACAACAAGGGAGAGGTTGAGGGGACAGGAATAGGGAGGAGCAAACAGACACACATCTACAGGAGTCTCAGAGCAGGTAGATGCAGACTGACTCTTCAAAAAAGGACTCTGGAAGGTAAAGAGGCATCCCAATCTGAAGCAAGAGTATTGTCAGTTATCCCTCAGGAGACTTAAACTTCCTGGCACTTCTTGCCTTCTTCCTTGGGCAAAGCTGGTGCAGTAACTCTGCTGCTGCTGCTGCTAAGTCGCTTCAGTCGTGTCCGACTCTGTGCGACCCCATAGACGGCAGCCCACCAAGCTCCCCCATCCCTGGGATTCTCCAGGCAAGAATACTGGAGTGGGTTGCCATTTCCTTCTCCAATGCATGAAAGCGAAAAGTGAAAGTGAAGTTGCTCAGTCTAGGAAACTGCAAATAAAAAAGAAGAGCATTCACAGGGGGTTGTTGGAAGCAAATGGGAACTAGTCCAGGGACCTGGGTGGGAGTCCAGCAGTGTCCAGTTCAGAAAGCATGAGGCAGAGGAGAGAGGGGAAATAGTTCAGACACACCTTCATCCTCAGATTAATCACAGTCAGTGGTGATGGTTAGAGCAAGAAGGCAGCCACTTAGACTGGAGATGATCCGAACTGTGGCAGAAAACCAAGGTTCTGCCTCTGGAGCTGCAGTTCCAACTTTGAGCGTCCCTGAATGAAAGGTGTCTCCTCTTCAGTCCAACAAGAACCAAAAGAATACCTTCTTTACAGGTTAGTTTTGACCATCAGTGAAGACGATGTATGTGAAAGTACTTTACAAGCCGTTAAAGTCTATATAAACAAATAATTTTAATTATGACACAAGATGGAATAGAATTCCCTGGCAGTCCAGTGGTTAGGACTCAGCGCTTTCACTGTGGGGTCTCTGGGTCTGATCCCTGGTTGGGGAACTAGGATTTCACAGGCTGTGGGATGCCACCAGAAAAAAAAGAAAAAGATGGAGTAGGAATGTCATACAATATGTGTCATAAAAACCCAGACGAGGGACACGGAGGGCAGAATTTGAGTTGATTCTTACGGGATGAAAACCTTTTTAAGAACAAATTTGGGGCAGAAGAGAGAATTACAAAGAGAACGTAACCAGAAAGACCTGGGATACAGAAGCCTGTTGCTCTGATTTTCCTTCAGACATCACCATGTTCTTCCTCAGCCCTCTGCCTGTGACATGACGATTGCTCTGGTCCAAAAATTTGTGCTTTTGGTGGATACAATAACTATTAATACATTTTCAGTTATGGTTCACCCACATTTCCCTTCCAGCTAAAAACTGAAAATAGAAACCAGTTTCCAGGTCAATTAAGAGATTACATCTAACATGCTAACTCCTCTTTGTCCCTTTGTTTACAGTGAAATCTTGTTCCTTGTGATTTTGGACCTAAAATCATCTAAACACATTAAATACTTAACTATGAAACTTGTGTAAAAATATTTGTACCCTTAAATATGAAATATGATGACGCCTCTCAAATTAAGGTAACTTGCATTTAGGGTAACCAGATATCTTTTAAAATCAATTTTTAAAAATATATTGTGTATATAACACATGTATTATTCAGGTTCTTGAGGAATTTATGATCCCATATGACAGGTACTACAGAAATGTAATGAATATTGTACATAAAATTTTTCAATTACAAAGTTATTTAATTATGGTAATAACTGATACTTGAATATCTGAATGATGAACATTTGAATAGCACCTTACAAAAGACCTTTCTAATTATTTAATTCTCAATACAACCCTAAAGGGAATTATTAACATGGGGAAACTGAAGTTTAAGGCTTTCAAGTAAGTGCCAAAGGTTGGACAGCTAATACTTGCCTAAATCAGAACATAAGCCAAATCATCAGACCGCCAACCTGGGCTTCTTAGATCATGTCATATTCTGCCTTTTATAGAAATTACTTTAAAATATATATTCATCTTTCAGCAGCTTTATTAATAGTTCATAACCTAAAATGTGGAAGGCAAAGATCAGAGCAAAATATGGGAAGCAGTAATTCTCCTTGTCCCCTTCTATGTTAGAGAGCGATTGCTTTATTTTATGACATCCTTCATCTTTGGTCATCTGCTTCAATATTCTTCATTAGACTCGTCATCTGTTTCAGACCTAGGCCTGCTCAGCTTTGTCATCAACTGCTCAGACATACCTTATCTCAGAGCATGACTAGAGAGTATCATCTATTTGTTCATTGCCAATTTGTCTAGAATTTATAAGAACTGAGGGGGAGGTCTCATAAGTCTTCTTATGAGCTCCAGCTCCAGCTCTGCCAAGTATCAGCATCCTGACTCTGGATGAAAGATAAATATCTCCCCTTTTTGTCCATCTTCAAATACATACAAATTCCAAGGCAAGGAAGGAGGTGAACGAGAAAATTCAGACAATTTCTGACCATGATTATTAATCACCTCCTTTATGACAGTATTAGTTGTTTTGTCTACATTATCTCATTTTAATCCTCAAAATAATCCCGTGTTTAAAGTTTATTAGCTTCATCTTACAGATGAGAGCATTTGCAACACCATTCTGAGCCAAGTCCTGTCCAACACCCATGTTAAGTATCTATTCTTTAGATTCTAAACTTGACTTTAAATTTAGAGTTGAAATTGTACATTTATTCCTTCCTCTATTCTTTGATAAACATTAAGTATCATTGGTAAATGATGCCAGCACTAAACATGTAATACAGAATATTCACTCCTGAAGATAAAAAAAATTACATCTGAAGAAAATAAGTAGTCATCTTAAAGACTAGAATGAATACAAGACCTGTAAAACTTAATTTAACATGATAAATATATTAACATATTTAACAAGGTTTCAATCAAAAAAGGAAGTATCTGCAATTCAAGTCTAGAAAAGTGTTTTCAGCCTATCTGAGAGAAAATAAACCAAATCATCAGACTCCCAACCTGGGCTTCTTAGATCATGTCATATTCTGCCATTTATAGAGATTGCTTTAAAATATATGTTCATCTTCCAGTAGCTTTATTAATAGTTCATAACCTAAAATGTGGAAGGCAAAGATCAGAGCAAAGTATGGGAAGCAGTAATTCTCCTTGTCCCTTTGTCCCCATCCAAGAAAGGGGGTGCTTGGCCAAAACAAACACCTAGCAAAATGCCAACCTCCCTGGTGATAATATTCCTACTGTGAAAATGAATATGTCAACCTGTCTTAACCTTGTGCTATTAAACATTGGATTTACCTGATTATTTGTCCTGATTTCTTGTTCACTAAGCTAACTTTTCCGTCAATTTGGTCTCTTAAGTAGATTTGCCTATCCAAAGAAAATGTGCTGGTCATTCCAATGCAAGTGTTCAATTCCCATGACAGGTATACTTCAAGTTCACAAGCTGGCATTCCCATTTGACTATCAGTTTTATGAACTTTGTTACTATGGGTCTTACCTTGAAAGGCATATGCCTCTCACGATGTTGATAAAATCAGGTTTCTAAGTCTCTTAGGTCACGTGAAGATGAGACTGTAGTCTGGGGTTGAATTCACCAGAATTGTCTATTAAAATAGCCTTCTGGCAAAACTCTAGAAGCCTACTATGATGGTCAATTTTAAAGCTGAAGGCTTTAAGAGCAAAGATCAGAGCTTCCTGAAGAAGGAAGAAGTTGGATTCTAGACTCCAACATCAACTCTTACCTGAATTTCCAGCCTTTCAGCTGCCCTTGGAGAAGGAAATGGCAACCTACTTTACTGCTCTTGCCTGGAAAATCCCACAGACAGAGGAGCCTGGAAGACTACAGTTCATGGGGTCACAAAGAGTTGGACACAACCGAGCAACTGAGCACGCTCAGCTGCCCTACATATTTTAGAATTGCCAGCCCCCATGACCACATGAGCCAATTCCCTAAAATCTCTTTTTTCCTATTGATCAATTGAAATATAGAAGTAGAGGTAGATATAAAAATTGATTCTGTTTCTCTGGGGAGCCCTAACTAATATCAGTCTCCCAAGGTGGCCATCTACCTTTGCCATTGAAAATGTCTGTGGAAGTGAAAATGGCTCTGTTATGTCTGACTCTTTGTGATCCCACGGACTGTGTAGTCCATAGAATTCTCCAGGTGAGAATACTGGAGTGGGTACCCGTTCCCTTCTCCAGGGGATCATCCTAACCTAGGGATTGAACCAAGGTCTCCCACATTGCAGGCGGATTCTTTACCAGCTGAGCCACCAGGGAAGCCCAAGAATACTGGCGTGGGTAAGCCTATCCCTTCCCCAGCGGATCTCCCCAACCCAGGAATTGAACTGGGGTCTCCTGCATTGCAGACGGATTCTTTACCAGCTGAGCTACCAGGGATGTCTAAACAGACTTATCTTTCTGTTAGTGGCTTCACTGAATCATAGAATTTAGGGCAAGAGCACACTTTCTACTCAGACAGAGTAGCTTTCCTTCAGTCAAATGTGGATATAATTCATGTTTCTGAATTCCCAGTCTGATGTTCTTGTGATGATGTTCTTGTTCTTCAGTTACTCCAGCCATATAATTTTTGTTGTTCTTCAAACCGCTAATTCTTAGCTCTATGTTTACAGTGGTTTTAATGTTAACTTTCAGCTTGGGGTCTTGCTGTCAGTGGCCTCTGACTGGATTTGAACATGAAATCTTCTAATCTCAGCCTTAGGCAGAGATGTCCCGCTGGGGTATTTTTTACTGAATAGTGCATCTTACCTTTAAAAGAAATATAGGTGGCATTTTAAATTTTTTCTTAGATGCCTTCAGGGATGCTTCAGGAAAAAAGCTACTGCTAAGCCACTAGTAATGCTCTTCAATAATTCTACATTTAGTGTGGAATCTTTATAAAAGTCCATTAATTTTTGCATTTTTCAAGCAGTGGAGATTGCTAGTTAATCTGCTAATTGGATTGAATAGGGAAAAAAAGTTTGAAAGCCTTCTTCGAGTATTATAGTATTCTGTAGTGAGTTCCAATAGGGTTAGGATTTTCTCCAATCTGTTGATATATGAATAGTTGCACCTCCTTAATTAGACTGCTATCTTTTCTAACTTTCTACATTAAACCAAATCAAATGTATCTTCATCTTCCTGTATATTTCTTGCAATGGTTATGAGATTGCCACATCCATGTGGAGTCCAGAATTACAGACCCTTGAGTGCAACTCATGAATCAAAACTGGTCTCTGAAAGAACTTAATTAATCACTGATATCTTTCTTTCAAAAGAATAGAAAAGAGAAATAGTGACCCTTGCCTAGAACCAGGACCTCACACTCATTTGCCAAGTCCACGTCCAAATCCCAAATGTTCATTTCAGAAATAAAAACATCCTGCAAGTCAAATAAGCCCACTGTAGCCTGGGAGTAATTTCAATGCTTTCTGGAGAACTTTTTGGCCTTTCCCTCAACTCTCATCAAATGTTCATCTACCAACAAAAGTAGATTTAGTTTGAAACCTGATAATACTTACAAGGAATTTAAGCATTAATTTGTTCATTCATTTACTCATCAGTCTATGTGCTTTCAGTTCAGTTCAGTCTCTCAGTCATGTCCGACTCTTTAAAACCCCATGAACCACAGCACGCCAGGCCTCCCTGTCCATCACCAACTCCTGGAGTCTACCCAAACCCATGTCCATTGAGTCAGTTATGCCATCCAACCATCTCATCCTCTGTCGTCCCCTTCTCCTCCTGCCCTCAATCCTTCCCAGCATCAGGGTCTTTTCCAATGAGTCGGCTCTTTGCATGAGGTGGCCAAAGTATTGGAGTTTCAGCTTCAACATCAGTCCTTCCAATGAA
The DNA here is from genome assembly GCF_054371585.1 of Giraffa tippelskirchi. NCBI lineage: Eukaryota > Metazoa > Chordata > Mammalia > Artiodactyla > Giraffidae > Giraffa > Giraffa tippelskirchi. The sequence goes on along the minus strand of NC_137283.1, from coordinate 155,137,811 downwards.
CACCCAGGACTGATCTCCTTTAGGATGGACTGGTTGGATCTCCTTGCAGCCCAAGGGACTCTCAAGAGTCTTGTGCAACATCACAGTTCAAAAGCATCAATTCTTCAGTGCTCAGCTTTCTTTATAGTCCAACTCTCACATCCATACATGACTAGGAAAAACCATAGCCTTGACTAGATGGACCTTTGTTGGCAAAGTGATGTGTCTGGTTTTTAATTTGCTGTCTACGTTGGTCATAACTTTCCTTCCAAGGAGTAAGCATCTTTTAATTTCATGGCAGCAATCACCATCTGCAGTGATTTTGGAGCCCCCAAAATAAAGTCTCTCACTGTTTCCACTGTTTCCCCATCTATTTCCCATGATGTGATGGGACCAGATGCTATGAACTTAGTTTTCTGAATATTGAGCTTTAAGCCAACTTTTTCACTCTCCTCTTTCACTTTCATCAAGAGCCTCTTTAGTTCTTCTTCACTTTCTGCCATAAGGGTGGTGTCATCTGCATATCTGAGGTTATTGATATTTCTCCCGGCAATCTTGATTCCAGCTTGTGCTTCATCCAGCCCAGCGTTTCTCATGATGTACTCTGCATATAAGTTAAATAAGCAGGGTGACAATATACAGACTTGACATACTCCTTTTCCTATTTGGAACCAGTCTGTTGTTCCATGTCCAGTTCTAACTGTTGCCTCCTGACCTGCATACAGGTTTCTCAAGAGGCAGGTCAGGTGGTCTGGTATTCCCATCTCTTTCAGAATTTTCCACAGTTTATTGTGATCCACACAGTCAAAGGCTTTGGCATAGTCAATAAAGCAGAAATAGATGTTTTTCTAGAACTCTCTTGCTTTTTCAATGATCTGGCATATGTGCTTTAGATAAAACTAACTTCATGGAGCTAGCAATATATCTGATGATATTGGTGACATTCTGAGACACACAAAGGATATCTTGTCAGTCACTAACAGACATTTTCATTTGAATAAAGATAAAATTTCTAAAGCAGCAGAGGAAATTTGAATAGGAAGTCAAGCATTCATTAATAGAGAGTATAGTCCCCAGACTGTGTTCAGTGATGTCCGGCCTAAACTCAATTCTCAATGAAGAATAGACACTCTCTTGAAAACTACCACTGTGTGCTCAGTATATATTTAGGAGCTATTAATCATGTGTTCAATTATTTTGGTATAACACTTAGCATGTATTGATGCATACAAAGTATAACATAACTCTATTGGTCCTTCAAGAAAGCTAGCAATCAGAATCTTAGCATAGACCCTGTTCTTATAAGAAAGGACAAAAGATGGATTAAATGCATCCCCAAAGCCATCTCTGAGACATCATATGATACAAGACAGTACAATCACAGAATTCTCTAGTCGTTTTCTCGGATTTAGCTGGGGCTAAATCTCTTACAGTTTTTAGGAGTGTTAACTGGAATTCACAATTTCCTATATGTCTCCTCCATCATGGCAAACTTGAGAGTTTTAGAGGTCAAGCCTTACCAGTACAATTGGGGCTCATTAGAGCTGTATGAAAAATGTTGGCTCGCACAACAATCTTCACTCAGGTCTAATTCTAATTTATATGTTTAACAGCTGTTGAATCCAGATCGTTTGAGCCTCTTTTTCCCAATAAAGGGAAAATCAGCTTCTTTCCATGCAAATACAAGTTGGTGGTGGTATTACAAAGAAGGAATAGATAGGGGCCTTTACCAGGAAAATTGGAAGTTTCGCTTAAAAACAAACAAACAAACAAAACCTTCCTGGATATGCTGCCATAAGTGACTCTTATCCCTATAAGGTGTGGAGACCTGGAAGACAGATCTCATGCCCTTACGTGATCCCAACTGAATTTTAAGATTTGATAGCCAGCACGGAAGAGTAGGAAATAGCATTGTATATACTAATAAGCCAAATTAAAACATTATTTGGAAAATGAAAATAATGTACCTCTTAGAAAAAGTCCAGGGAGCACCTGGTAGAAGACCGCATCTCAAAGTCAAATAGTGATGCTATTGAAATTATTTAATATTATTGACCCAACTAGCGTGTTTTCAGTACTACATAGGTAAGAGCAGTATCTTACCAGTATTCTGTAAAAAAAAAAAAGTCCATTTCTGTATTAATTGCTACAAGAAGTCCCACCCACACTCTGCTTTATTGTGTCTTGGGGTTAGAAGGGAATGAAATACCAATATGTATATCATTTCAAGGGCTTTGCTGGTGACTCAGACAGTAACGAATCCTGCAGTGCAAGAGACCTGGGTTCTACCCCTGGGTCGGGAAGATCCCCTGGAAAAGGGAATAACTACCCACTCCAGTATTCTTGCCTCAAGAATTCCATGGGTAGAGGAGCCTGGCAGGCTACAGTCCATGGGATCACAAAGAGTCAGCATGACTGAGCAACTTTCATTTTCATACCATTTCAAGTCATGTAAAACTCTCATTTTATCTGTATCAAGGTGGATAAATACCAGTGAAGCATCTTTCTTTTTCATTTGTACTTTATATGATGTGTAAGAGCCTTATTCTGAGTATAAATGGATAGAATTTTCCTTTATACCTTGCAGTCTTTTAATCCTGTCTCTAGGAAGAATATATTCTCCTGGATGAAAAGGGAGTTTGTCATCTTCTACATTATTTATCCAGAAATAATTTAACTGTGGAATTTCTGATGAGGCCATCACAATATTTTTGCTTATGACTGTGCAGGGTTATATAAAAAAATAATGACATGATGCCAGTTTTCAATCCAATATTATTGCAAAAACTCCCTCAAAAGCTTTTGGAAATAACCCTTTTCCAGGCTATTCTTTCAGATAAGAGAGTTAATCAAAAAAGGTAGAGAATTTTAACTCACTAATATTGATCTCAGTGGTACAAATCTCAGTGACAAGTTGTCCCAGAAAACCTTAAAGTGTAAGTCATCAAAACAATGATTCCAGTGAAGCTGGGTGCAGAGTTTCTGCACTGCAGGCATATAAATTGCTATCACTAGGACAATAGGAAAGGTCTCTGGGGCAGGACAATCTTACTATGCCCTTGGAGATCACTAGAATGTTAACAAGATCACTATTGTCCTTTTCTCAGTGAATGCTCTGGTCTTTTGTGAGTAGGGGCCAGAAAATTTCACATTTTGTGAAGGTTGCAGGGTGTGTGTGTATGTGTGTGTGTGTGTGTGTTCATTCATTGCTGATTTTATTTAGACAGGTGACTAGAGTGATGGGTAGATGCTATGGACATATACTGAAATTGAGGAGAGCCATATCACAAAGAATAAATTTTACTGAACGTAAATTTAAAAATAAATTAAAATTTCAAATCAAGAGAATCAGTTTGACATTTGAATAACAATAGTCGTTCTCTTTCAAAGCATTCTCTGCATCTGACTGTGGCTGCTGGTATACACCCAGCTTCTCTTCATCAGTGTCTGTTTACTGAGCTTTTATTAGGCCATGACACTTTTTCCTCCATTCTCTTTCTTTGTCTCCTTGCTCTCTGTAGCTGCTTATGCATTTTTTGTTTGTTTGTTTTCTGCTTAAAATATCTTCCTCATCCCATTGCCTGCTCTAGACTTTGATGTTCACCTTCTCACTCATTGGGTGTTATTTGCATTATGGAGTTTTCCAAACACTTCTTTGGAGAAAAAAATCTATATCACAAACATGACCATGGCATTTGTTAAGGTAGGGAAATTAAAATTATGTAAATCTTTTGATGATGGAGGCACCTGCTGTTCTTTGGAATTTTGCTTTTGTTTAACATTTATGTTTCAACTTTTACAAGGTGAGCAATGGATTCACTCCAATCCTGTATTTCATTCTGTCTGTTGCCTGATGTAGAATAAGCAGGAGACAAAAATGCAACATAAAACTACTGCTATGCAAAGCTTTTATAAAGGGTAGAACTTTCTCTATTGATCATGGACTTTGAGAAGCAAGCGGCACTAAGAAGCTATTTCATACATTACACTACATTAGGTATGATGTGGGTTTCCCTACCACAAGAAATATGAATTTTTAGCCCTCTGGGAACTGGTAATCTAAAAAATACTAGATAAACTGGCAAATATTTCCCATAAATATTCATAAAATGACTTTTTAAAGGATTCTTTATTAGAATATTAAAACTTATGAGTATTTTTTTAAAAAGAAAGGCTGATTTGAATGTATATAGGAGAGGGTGTGTGTGTGTGTGTGTGTGTGTGTGTGTGTGTGTGTGAATGAGCTTGATTTGTTGGGTATCAGAATTTCCTTCATTTCATAGTCAATTGTGCTGCAGTTACTTGAACACTTTCAGTTTTGTAATTTTGTAGGTATGTTACAGTGGAATAATTTTGCATCAAAGAGAATATCAATAAAGCCTGAGTCAACAGTGTAAAATATAGGGATTTTACTTTAAATTGGAAGAAAGGAGCATGAAAGCAAGTTTGTGAAATTCCTTTGTATGGCAGAAGCTCAGGTACTTTCTATGCATCTGAAAGACAGTTCAATATGTAATATAAAGAGTATCAAAATTCTGTTCCCTCTTCCCCAAATATATCGATTAAGCCACCTCACTTTCTGTAGGAGCTGAGTACTTTAGTATGGAATTTAGCTTTGAGATTTTATGCCCAAGGCCATTATGGTCCACACAAAAGTCAATCTCTAGCCAAATCAGAGCCATTGCTACTATATTATAAATGTCAATATTACTGCCATGGGTAGGCCATGGTGTTTCTCATTTTAGTTATTGCTATTGCTCCAAACACTCAGACCAGCAAGCTTCAAATGAGGTGACAAATATCAACTATCCTTCTGGATACACATGAGGTATACCAGTTCTCTAATTAGGCTTTGGTCATATAGAGTCAAATATATGCTGGCGAGTATGTCTTTTCATCCCTCTCCTAATTTAGACATAGCAACAGCTCTGTAGTCATCTTACTTGAAAAGATCTCATCTCGTTTCACTCTGTATTTCCTTCTCAATTGGCTTGTTTAGCTCTCTTCTTTCCCATCTGTGAAGCGAAGTAGCTTCAGTCGTGTCCAACTCTGTGCGACCCCATAGATGGCAGCCCACCAGGCTCCACTGTCCCTGGGGTTCTCCAGGCAAGAACACTGGAGTGGGTTGCCATTTCCTTCTCCAAGGCATGAAAGGGAAAAGTGAAAGTGAAGTTGCTCAGTCGTGTCCGACTCTTCGCGATCCCATGGACTGCAGCCTACCAGGCTCCTCTGTCCATAGGATTTTCCAGGCAAGAGTACTAGAGTGGGTTGCCATTGCAGTCATAGTTAATACTGTAATTTCCTAATAGATAGCACATACAACAACAATAACATATTTAGGAATAAACAGAAAAAAAGACAAACAAGGACTTCATAAGGAAAGTTATTAAACTTTCTCGAAACTCACACAGTAGAAAATACAAATAAAAAGAAACATATAGGAAGCACTGATTGTAAAATTCTCCCAAGATTAACCTATAAATTAAATGAATGCCAATCAAAACTCTAATATTTGTCATAAAAATTGATTAACTAATCCTAAAATTTGTACCAAAAAAAAAAAAGGTGATGAATATCCAGGACAATTTTCAAGAACAAAGATGGAGGATTTTCTATACTATATGTCAAGACCTACTATAAAGATATAGTAATTAAAATGGAGAAATTGGTACAAAGATAGACAAATACTCTGTACTCAAATACAAGTACAAAGATGTACAAATATTGGTACAAAAAACATAATATAGGAACCAATCCACATGTAAATGACTTCTTTCATATGTGACAGAGAAGACATACATCAGTGGAGAAAGACACATTCAGTAAATGTCAGTGAAACAATTTTTCATACAGAAAAGGACAAAATCTCTGCCTCACACCATATACTGAATTTTAGCTCAGAAGGATTAAAGCCTAAGTTTGCCTTGTATTTTTAATAAGCACACACTTTAATAATAAATACTTTTAATAAAAAGTAAAACTATAAAACATTCAGCATAGTTTGCTGGCATTACAGTAGGAAATGATTTCTTAAGTAAGACAAAAAACCACATCTAATGAAGAAAATTTCATTAAATAGGATTTCATTGAAATTAAAACCTTGATTTTGTAACAGATACCAGTGGGAAGTCATTTATGAGAAAAGATATTTGTAACCAATATAACTAGTAAAGCATTTGAATATAGAGGATAAAAGAATACCTACAAATCAATAAGAAAAATGCAAAGATCCTACAGGAAAATTAAAATGGATTTTAACAAGCAACCTACAGAGCTAAAAATCTGGATAGAAATTAAAAATACATTATCACAATTTAAAGTGACAACATCAAATGCTGGTGAGAGTGTAAGACAGTGGGAGTTGCTAGTTGAAGTGTAAATTGATAAAACTTTCTTGAAGAAAATTTAGCAATATTGAGTGTAGCTTAATTTAGAAATATCTTATTATCAAGCAGTTTTATTTCTAAATAGCTATCTTAGAGTGTATATCTGCAAAAGAAAACATGCAAAAGGATTGTTATTGTCACACCATTTGTAAAAACAAATTTAGAAACAAACTGTCTTGTAGTAAAACATTCAATGGCTTACTTATACAATTAAGTACCATTTGGAAACCTAGATGAACAAACTAGATACACGAATATCAACACCTATGATAAACCTAAAATATTAATATTAAGTGAAAAAACTATGTATAATAATGTTCAGTATATGAGAAAATTTTGGATATATTAGCACAAAAACCACTACATATTGATTTTTGATACATAAAATTATTAAAAATATGTAGAATGATACACATCTATTCCATTAGCAAGAGGAAAGTGAGAATAACTGGTGAGTTTTGGGTTTATTTACTATTTCATTTATTTAAAAAACTAAAAATGAAAATAAGACAAATCTTGAATCTATTTCTACTTAACCTTTATTGTGATCATTAGATAATCACTGCTGATGGTGATTGCGGCCATGAAATTAAAAGATGCTTACTCCTTGGAAGGAAGATTATGACCAACCTAGATAGCATATTTAAAAGCAGAGACATTACTTTGCCAACAAAGGTCTGTCTAGTTAAGGCTATGGTTTTTCCAGTAGTCATGTATGGATGTGAGAGTTGGATGGTGAAGAAAGCTGAGCACCAAAGAATTAATGCTTTTGAACTGTGGTGTTGGAGAAGACTCTTGAGAGTCCCTTGGACTGCAAGGACATCCAACCAGTCCATCCTAAAGGAGATCAGTCCTGGGTGTTCATTGGAAGGTCTGATGTTGAAGCTGAAACTCCAATACTTTGGGCACCTCATGTGAAGAGTTGACTCATTGGAAAAGACCCTAATGCTGGGTAGGATTGGGGGTAGGAGGAGAAGGGGACGACAGAGGATGAGATGGTTGGATGGCATCACTGACTCGATGGGTTTGGGTGAACTCCGGGAGTTGGTCATGGACAGGGAAGCCTAGCGTGCTGCGATTCATGGGGTCGCAAAGAGTAGGACACGACTGAGCGACTGAACTGAACTGAGATAATCATAGCATTTCACTACTTCGCATATATGTAAACATTTCAAAACTTAACTTTAAGATTTTACATTATAAAGAGAAGAAAACTAGATTTTTTATTTAGAAATAAATGAAATAAAAATTTTACCTAATCATAGGATATTGACTAAGCATTTTTCAGAGAAAAACGAAGTTTTAATGCATACTAAATTGACAAAATTAAATTTACTGATAATAAATGAAAGAAACATTCAACTCAGGATGATAGAATATGAACAATCATTTAAATTCAAAAGAACTAAATAACCATAAAAGAAGAAAATTACAGGGAAAGGGAGCTACCCCGGCCCGCACAGTTGCACTCATCTCACACACTAGTAAAGTAATGCTTAAAATTCACCAAGCCAGGCTTCAGCAATACGTGAACTGTGAACTTCCAGATGTTCAAGCTGGTTTTAGAAAAGGCAGAGGAACCAGAGATCAAATTGCCAACATCCGATGGATCGTTGAAAAAGCAAGAGAGTTCCAGAAAAACATCTATTTCTGCTTTATTGACTATGCCAAAGTCTTTGACTGTGTGGATCACAACAAACTGTGGAAAATTCTGAAAGAGATGGGAATACCAGACCACCTGACCTGCCTCTTGAGAAACCTGTATGCAGGTCAGGAAGTAACAGTTAAAACTGGACATGGAACAACAGACTGGTTCCAAATAGGAAAAGGAGTATGTCAAGGCTGTCTATTGTCACCCTGCTTATTTAACTTATATGCAGAGTACATCATGAGAAACACTGGGCTGGAGGAAGCACAAGCTGGAATCAAGATTGCCGGGAGAAATATCAATAACCTCAGATATGCAGATGACATCACCCTTATGGCAGAAAGTGAAGAAGAACTAAAGAGGCTCTTGATGAAAGTGAAAGAGGAGAGTGAAAAAATTGACTTAAAGCTCAACATTCAGAAAACTAAGTTCATGGCATCCGGTCCCATCACTGCATGGCATATAGATGGGGAAACAGTGGAAACAGTGGCTGACTTTATGTTTCTGGGCTCCAAAATCACTGCAGATGGTGACTGCAGCCATGATATTAAAAGACGCTTACTCCTTGGAAGGAAAGTTATGATCAACCTAGGCAGCATGTTAAAGAGCAGAGACATTACTTTGCCAACAAAGTTCCGTCTAGTCAAGGCTATGGTTTTTCCAGTAGTCATGTATGGATGTGAGAGTTGGATGGTGAAGAAAGCTGAGCACCAAAGAATTGATGCTTTTGCACTGTGGTGTTGGAGAAGACTCTTGAGAGTCCCTTGGACTGCAAGAAGATCCAACAGTCCATCCTAAAGGAGATCAGTCCTGGGTGTTCATTGGAAGGAGTGATGTTGAAGCTGAAACTCCAATACTTTGGCCACCTGATGCAAAGAGCTGACTCATTGGAAAAGACCCTGATGCTGGGAAAGATTGGTGGCAGGAGGAGAAGGGGACGACAGAGGATAAGATGGCTGGATGGCATCACCGACTCAATGGACATGGGTTTGGGTGGACTCAGAGAGTTGGTGATGGACAGGGAGGCCTGGCATGTTGCAGTTCATGGGGTCGCAAAGAGTCGGACACAACTGAGCGACTGAACTGAACTGAACAGGGAAAGGCAAAAAATGAGCAACAGACTTATTAAAAAAGCTAACTTCAAACTTCAAACTAACAATACAATGCCAACTCTGGGAAATCTAATCAGAAATAAAAGAATAAATGTCCAAGTTTAAAAAAAGAAGTAGGACAGGGTAGCCTGATGTGCTGCGGTCCATGGGGTCGCAATCAGTCAAAAAAAAAGAAAGGAAACAATGGAAGTATGAAAGGCAATATAACAAAGTTTGGCAGGGGTTTTTGCTTCCCTGATGGCTCAGGTGGTAAAGCGTCTGCCCGCAAGGCGGGAGACCCGGGTTCGATCCCTGGGTGGGGAAGATCCCCCGGAGAAGGATATGGCAACCCACTCCAGTACTCTTGCCTGGAAAATTCCACGGACTGAGGAGGCTGGTAGGCTACAGTCCATGGGGTCGCAAACAGTAGGACATGACTGAGCGACTTCACTTTCACTTTGGTGGGTTTTTTTTAAACTTAAATTTCATTAAACAACCTTATACAAATCAATTGTAAAATAATAAAACTGAGTCAAGAGAAAGTTAATTCCCACATTCCCAGAGCATAGACATATATCATCAACTCACTCTGTGTGTGTGTCAAGTCACTCAGTTGTGTCCCACTCTTTGCGACCCCATGGACTGTAGCCTACCAGGCTCCTCCGTCCATGGGATTTTTCAGGCCAGAGTACTGCAGTGGGTTGCCATTTCCTTCTCCAGAGTATCTTCCCCACCCAGGGATTGAACCCGGGTCTCCTGCATTGTAGGCAGACGCTTCACCATCTGAGCCACGAGGGAAGTACAGAAAACAGAGTATAAACCTATTATCACAACTCACACATATCCAAGCATAAAGCCAATCACAATTGGCTTTATACAAAGCAGAAATCAAAATCCTAAATAAAACATACACAAAAAAATACTCAGCAATGTATAGAAAGCTAGGATACTTTATCTCCAGACAAGAGGGTACAGATAATTGGCCATTTTATGTTCAGAAGCATCCCTACCTTTTCCTATTCAGCTGTTTGAAAGGGTTCTACACCACGCAAACTCCATTTCCTTGATTTCCTGTTGTATTGGCTTCTGCTTAGGTTTGGTGCATGGAAGTCATTGGCAGAAAAATGGAGGGCAGAAGTTGCAGAAAATTTATGGTTAGTTCTCCAACCAGATAGTGGAGGACAGAGGAGCCTGGCATGCTTCAGTCTCACTCGTGGTGTCTCCAAGAGTTGGACACAACTTAGCTACTGAACAACCATCTCCAAACCACCACTCTCTGATGGCATCTCAAGCAGTTGCTGCTCCTATTCCAAGGTCCCAGCTCCTGTGGCCTCAGAACAGGATCCCTTCTGTTTTTCCAGCCCTAGGGATGCGATGATAGAGACTCCAATCATTGCATCTGCTACGCTCTTAACCATTCCTAGCCACCTCTTTCAGCTCTCCCAATATTTTTGTAACTAGTTCCTAAAGTTCAGTTCATACTTTTGAATGACCAGGAATAACATGCATTTTTCTGATGCTTCCCTGACAGATACAAAAAGAATGATTTAATCAGGTGATCTCTACTAACATTTGTTAATTGAATATAGGTCATGATGATCTTAATAGAGGCTGAAGAAGTGCTCAACAAAATTTAATATTTGATGATGATGAAATAAAAGTAAAATCCATACTCAGAAATGAAGTCTGAAGAAGAAAAAAAGGATAAAATTGCAAATATTATAAGGTGGTATGTGTGCCCTCTGCTGTAGTACGAATCAGTACTCTCACCAGTAATGAATGTCAGCTTCCTTAGTCTTAGCAGTAAGTTATCAAACTTAAATATTTTTTTCCAGTAGGGGAAAAAAAAACATTTTAATAAAATTTGATTTGGATTTCTTTACTAAGGCTGAGACTAACTTCTTGTCATATGTTGATAAGGTTTTTTGTAAACTGTCTTCTATATATTTTCTTTTTCTATTGACTAATGAGAGCTTTTTATATATACTCTTTATCTATTATATAAGTTGAAAATATGTTTTCCCTGTTGATCATTGAATGTCCTTTGACTTTACTTATATTCCTTTTTAAACATATACAACATTTATTTTTATGCAGTTTTATCAATCTTTTCTATTACAGCGTTTGAATTATGAGTTATGATTAAAAGGACTTTTTCACTTTCTTTTTTAAAGACTTATTGCACGTTTTCTCCTAGAACATTTATGGTTTTCTCACATTTTTAATTTATTTAAAATTTATCCTACTGAAAACTTATAGTTTTTATTTTTTTCAGGTGACCACTCAGAGGTCACAACATGTTAAAGAACCTCCAAAGAATCTATTTGTACCCATTGTTTGTGATACCATTTTGTCTTATTTCTTACACTCACTTTGTATTTGGTGTCTATTTCTAGACAGTCTATTTTATTCCTCTTTCTAATAATGAGATATTATATATTATAATATATATTATAATATATTTTTATGATAATTTACTTTTTCTCAAGTCTAGAATCAAATATTACTATAGAAAAATCTGAACCCAGGGATTATAATACCTTCCCCTATAATCTGGCTGTATAGAGGCTTCTTTCCTCTCCTTTAAACATCAAAAATTTGTTAGACTGCGTCTCAGTATTGATTAGTCTGGTGTTCTTTCCTTTGGCATGCAGTGTCTATAAATATATATGTAGAGAGAGACTTTTATTTTTTTAATCTGTTTATATCTTTAAATATTTGTTCCACTCCATTGTTCTTTTCTTTTTCAGACTCCAATTGAGTATATGTTGCCCTTTCTTTGCCTTATACTACATTTTGAGTGTTCTCCCCAATCTTTTCATGATTTTCCATTTTATTTTGGTCACTATTCTTGGACAAGCCCTTAGATCTTTGTCTGTACCTACTACCCTGTTTGTTCTCCTTTGGGCCTTTCACCATTTCCTGTCTGTATCTCTACCAGGACTTTTTATCCTATTGCATTGTTCTTAAGTTCTGCCAGGTCATGTTTCGACTTTCCCTATTTCCTCACCATCTTTTCTTTGAATTGTGCTTGATTCTGCTTTGTGATTTTTTAATATTTTTTAGTCCCCCCTCCCCCTTTAAAAGTTTTTTATTAAGTAGCAAAATCTCAGCCTTTTAATCTGGCCACAGGAACATTTTCTAGTGAGTGTTCCTCAAGGGCAAGTTGGGCTGTTCCTGCCCACCTACTTCCCACAGGCACCTGTGAATCAATGCTATGACATCTCCTTTTTATTAATCTAGACCCAGCTTAATGTCAGTATTTTCTTAGACCTGCCATCTCATTATTCTTTGACCTTTCTCTCCTCATACACCTTCTGCTCCATCTTCTTGTGGTTCTTAGTAGGTTGTCCAGCTTTTATTATGTGTAGGTAATACTGGCTTATTACTTTTTCCTGCTTTTTCTTGAGCTCTGCCATCATTGGATCATCTCAATTTTACTTCTTCTAACACAAGTTCAGAAACTCTTCACTCCTGTGATTTCTATACTAATTTTGATTACTTTTGGTAAACTTTGTGTATTTACATGTACTATATTATATCACAATACAGCACAGTACAACATAATGCAATATTCTATCTCCTAGTTTTGGTGAAGCTGGAGCAGTTTTATTAACATTATTACTAATCTTTTGTTTTTGTATAATACTCATGACAGAAACTGTTGTGTCAAGCTGGCCATCATCCACACAGGAGGATATTCAGGACTCTGTATCCAGACTACATGATTTGAATCCATGTAGCTCTTACATTTATTAGCCATGTGACCTTAGGCAAGTAACAGATTCCTCTCTACCACAGCATCTTCTTTTATAAAATGATATCAATAATATTGTGCACCTCATTGAGGTCTGTGATACTACTACAGGTATATCACAAAATCCACTATAGCTGGTTTAAGCAGAAATGGATCAAACGGCCACAACTCTCACTCCCTTGTACTGGTATGATCCACATATTTGCCATGGTCTCGTGAAAGGCAACATATACTTTCCTACCCCATGACTTGGGGTTAGCCATTTGACTTGCTTTGGCAGATGAAAAGTTAGTGACATGACAGAAACAGAGGTGATTATACATATAGGTTTCTCTATTGGGCTTCTGCCATTTCTGTGAAAACATACACCAAATAGCCAGTATTCTTTCGGCCTGAGCTTCAAGGTAAAGAAGATCCAAACCAGAGTTATAGCATGACACTTCCGTAGCCAACTTGCAGACTTGCAAGCCTAAAAGCAGAGTCCCCAGCCATCTGAAAGAAAAAGATAAAATATTAATTTCTACTCTATTAGGTCTTCGATCACAGGAATATATAAAATTTTATTTAAATATATAATCTTATATAAATATATAATTTTATATAAATATATAAAATTTTATTTAATCAACTGCCATATTTTATGGGTTGCATTGTTTAGAAAATGGCAGCTTTTTCTTAAAGAAACCATAAAGTAGATTATACATCTGAAACTGTAGAATGTAACACCACTGATCTTCAATGTACTGTACTATTATGTCTATAAAAGGTAAATTTTTATTTTATACATATACAGTACAGGAAAGCCCCTTGACACCCACATGGGCATTGTTAATTATCAGTACCATTAGTTTGGAATGGAAAAGCACAACAATCTCTGATAAAGAATCGAAATGCATGCTTAAATATTAGAAATAGAGCATAAAATGCTTATGCTGTATTTGGTTTTAAAAGAACAATGATCGGCCATAAGTCTTAGTCCCTACAAAGTAGACCTGCCTTGAAGCACTTTTATTTCATGTAGCAAAATACTTGGAAGTTCTGAGTTAGGATCACATCCCATCATCACACAATAACACAAAACTCAAACTGGCATCTGATTGAAGTTGCACATTTGGAACAATGGTGGGTTTAAGAGCGTGTAACGGGCTTCCTGTAACAAGCACACACCTCTCCCTCCCCGTGAGCACTCAGGGCCACGCTAAAGGTTACGTCTGCTGCTGCTCTCTGCTGTCCTTATCCACTGACATTTTAAAAAGTCCAAACGCACCGTGTCTTGGGACTCCTTTGTAAAGTGGGCTTTATAAGTGTAAACGGTTGTTGGTACAACCTCTATTTGACTTCTGACTATCACCTCCAGTTCCGAGTAGAACAAGTTTTGCTGCCTTTGCAGAGTCCTCACATTTCCTTGGGGAGTCCATATTCCATCTGGCAAAACCATCATTGTAATTTGTCAAAGTAAGAGTTGTGCCCGTGAAAGCACGTGTTTGAAAGAAATAGGGAGTATTGTCTGCCTGCTTTCTCGTGCATAAGCACATTCAAAAGCCTTCAGTAAATGAATGATCAGCTGGACACAGACAATGGCTTGGGGTAAATATGAGCTTATGCTGTTTTATTGTAGGAGGATCTATTAGAATGGAAAATGGATGGCACTTTTGCTATGCAAGAGGCATGTTCCATGAGGTGACATCAGTGCAGGAGCTAGAGGACTGTCTTGACTCAGGGCGGAGATCTACACTGATAAGGGAAGGGCCAAGGAACATGATCTGCATCGTTAATCTGAAAACGTTTCTTTGTAATAATCACCGAAAAAGGAACAGCCAAGTAACTGTAACTCAACGTGTAGAAGTAAAACACTACTCTGCACATTTATATGCAGTGGATAGAATCCAGCAAGCTAGCCTCTCTAAAGAGATAGTTTCTTGATCTCTTTGTAAAGCTGGGTATTTTCAATGAATACTTCAGGAGATATTATCTGAGGAATTCCAGGTAGCAATCTTCTACCACTAATATCACTGCCAACTTCAGAGACAAATGAGCCCAGATGTTAGTCCTGGCTATGTCACTTACAGAAACTCTGAGCCTTGGGCAAACTGTGAATCCTTTCTAAGTCTACACCTGCTCCCCCAACTGTGAAATACTATCTTCTTCATAGAACTGCAACGCATGTCAACATTTAGCACTCAGTATGCTTTCAATAAATGTTAGTGATTGCCAGATTTATTCATACCCCTTGAAAGAGTTGGAGATTTGTAATGAAAAACAAATAGATAATAAAAACAAAAGAATGAAAAAAACTAATGAGACAGAAGAGGAAATAATTATACCAGTAATATACTAAAAACACAGTTCTTGACAGACAAGGGCAAAGTCAGGTAGGATAAGTAATTCAGGGCTCCTTATGATAGGCGAGGAGCTTGTCTCAGCCACAGGGCTGCCCAGACTTGCCGCCGCTTCCTCCCCTCTTGGCTGTCACCCCTTCTATCCCAGCTGTACCGCAGCTTCACAGTGTTTGGCATTAACACTTCTCTAGCCATCAAAAGATAAATGAATCGACCGAGACCAAGAGGTTAGTACCAAAATGTCATTTCATTTTTCTTAGAAAGTTTGCAAGGAAAACAATTCACCTTGCTTAAATAAAAAGATGTCAGTCATTTCCCTTGTATAGATAGCCTACAAAACAGGAAATCAGGAATTCTACCAGGAAAATTTCAATATAATTTTATAGTATGGCTGACATTCTGACTATAGAGAATTCTCAGTCTTTTTAAATATAATGTCTTAAAACTTAAGCTTTAGAGTCTTCAGCTTTCATGTAATAACAGCTGATTCTGGCTTGTTCTTGCCTTTTAGCTGTTGAATGAAGAAATACAACTTCTGAGCATAAGATTATATAACTCTCCTCCAAGATGACAAATTGGCCTATTATATCTGTGCAGAAAAGACTTCCCTCCCTGTGTGCTGAATAGGTGGGAGGGTTTACAGATATCTGATAGATTCTATAAGTAATCTTACTGCTAAAACTCTACTCAATGATTACTTTATATTGCACATACACCTATCCATAGTGAACAGAATTTTATGCCATTGAATATTCATTTATATAATTTCATAGAAAGATGATAACTTAATTAAATGATCATGGAAGATAATAGATCAAAAGTTTGTTTCATAAGATCAGTCATGTTAGACCATAGTCAGGAAGCATAAGATAAATCACAATAAAGAATTAAGTTCCAAGTCTAGAAATAATGTATTTCTTATCTCTTCTCCCTGTATTATTAGTCTGCTTCTGCTTTCATAACAAGATGTCATAGACTGAGTGGCTTAAATAATAGAAGTGTATTTTCTTACAGTTCTGGAGGCTAGGAAGTCTAAGATCAAGATGTTAGCTGACTCAGTTCCTAGTGAGAGCCTCTTCCTGGCTTGCAGACAGCCACCTCCTTGCTGTGTCCTCATTTGGTGGGGTTGGGACAGAGGGAGGTGGGATGGCAGGAGGAAAAGGGAGAGAGAGGAGAGAAAAGAGAGGAGAGGAATGAGAACAGTGAGTGTAAGTACTCTGGTGTCCCTTTTTGTAAGTATACTAATCTATTTGTCAGACTTTATTTTTGGGGCTCCAAAATCACTGCAGATGGTGATTGCAGCCATGAAATTAAAAGACGCTTACTCCTTGGAAGGAAAGTTATGACCAACTTAGACAGCATATTAAAAAGCAGAGACATTACTTTGCCAACAAAGGTCCGTCTAGTCAAGGGTATGGTTTTTCCAGTAGTCATTTTTGGATGTGAGAGTTGGACTATAAAGAATGCTTAGTGACAAAGAATTGATGCTTTTGAACTGTGGTGTTGGAGAAGACTCGTGAGAGTCCCTTGGACAGCAAGGAGATCCAACCAGTCCATCCTAAAGGAGATCAGTCCTGGGTGTTCATTGAAAGGACTGATGTTGAAGCTGAAACTCCAATACTTTGGCCACCTGATGCGAAGAGCTGACTCATTGGAAAAGACCCTGATGCTGGGAAGGATTGAGGGCAGGAGGAGAAGGGGACAACAGAGGATGAGATGGCTGGATGGCATCACCGACTCGATGGACATGAGTTTGGGTAAACTCCGGGAGTTGGTGATGGACAGGGAGGCCTGGCATGCTGCGATTCATGGGGTCGCAAAGAGTTGGCCACGACTGAGTGACTGAACTAAACTGAACTGAATCCTTTTGGACCAGAGCCCCATCCTTATGACCTCATTTAAACTGTGTTATCTCCTTACAAGCCCTATTTCTAAATTCACTCATATAGAAGCTTAAAGCTTCAACATACAAATTGTGTGTGTGGGAGGCAGGGGAGGGCACAATTCCACCTATACCACACTCAAACCCAAAATAGAAAACCCCTTTGGGTTCGATCCCCTTAGGTAAGTAGGCCAGCTAAACTATTAGTTGACCCAGCCAGTCAATTAGTTATAGTAGGAAAAATCTGGAGGATCCAGAGCTAGGAGTCTGTCACCTGAAGTTAAAGTGCCAGCCAGTCAATATTAGGTGGTACCCAAAATGAAATGCTTGATCTGGGTGTCCATTACGCTTGGAGAAACCCAGGGACACTGGATTACTGGAAATAGACATTTTCAGTCAAGTCAGATGAAGAACCAAAGTCCAAGCTCCTGAAAGAGGTATTGGGGTGAAGGTAAGGGTAGGGAGTGGTACAGGCCTAACAGATGAAGTAGAAAGTGATCTGAATGAATTACAAAGACTAGGCAATGCCTTCAGACAGAATTGAACATGTTTTTCTAAAACAGCTTAAGGACACCAGAGGCAAGTACACAAATCAATAGCCATAGTTCCATCATTAAACTCCAGTGCTAATCACCCCTAAAACATCTTAGGTAAATAAGAAAATCATATGCCTTTAAAGCAGAAGAAAACCCCCCACCAATACCTCTGTTTGGGTGGACAGTATATTTATGGAGGAGCATACATTGCCCTTCACATAGTTGGCACAAAATAGTTAATTGCACTGTGTTAAATATAAATAAAACCCTCCGGTGATAACAGTTAAAATCAATTAACAAAGCAGGCTTATTTTGGCAAAATGAAATTCCCACAGTATCAATGACATTCTGATAAGATGGCATTTAACTTTCACCAAATTAGAAGAATCCCAAGAGAGGTAATCATTTCTAAGAAAAATAAAAATTAAAAAGAAGCATTTCCCATTCTTTCAACCCCCCTCCCTTGTCATCTTAATGGTTTAATAATTGCATATCTATAGACGTAATGAAATCCCTTTCAAAAATTTTGGATGGTGCATTTCTTCCCCACTCATTTTCCCCCTCCACTTTTCCGTATTCATTTTTAATGTTGCTCTCTTTTATACAAATATCAGGGTAAGACTTCTATACTAAGTCTCAGCTTAAAATTTGTCAGTGCCATCTATGAAAGGTAAAACTGCCACCTTTGGTGATTAATCAAATTTTCTCTAAATGGGATTAATTCAGGTGGATGTAAGAAAAAGATTGTCAGGGTGCGTGTCCCTCTTCCTGTCTGTCCTCAGGTCTTTTTTTTTTTTTTTTTCTTTGCTGAATTGAAAATGAAGCAGAGCTATAATCTTGTGTGGCAGATACTGGATCCTTCCTTTGATAAACATCTAAAATGCTAATGAATGTGGGCTGCAGCTCTGAAGGAGCAAGCAAACGATTTGACAAGAATCTGGAGGGTAAAAAAACGAAGGAGAACTTTCTGACTTAAAAGAACTCTTTTTGTTCAGATTCTGTATTGTTTCCTGGAGAAAAAATTTTGCTCTGCGGAAAAACAGAAGGAAAAAAAAAAAATTCTGCTACATCAAAATGTGGAAGCATGAAAAACTGATGAGCTTTCAGATTGTCCTCTTTTGCATGCAAATCATATCAGAAGTTCTCATTAGCATAAATGCATGAGCAACTCTAAATGCTTTTAATTTCCAATCTCAGCCAGCAGAGGAGTAATTTGTCACTGTCAGGGTGAAAATCTAAAAAGAAAAAAGGAGAGAGAGAAGGACTCCATGCTAAATTGGAATCATATAAATTTTTGATTTGCTAATTGACTGATGTTACAGTTCAATCAGCTGCCTTGAAGGTGTAAATAATTCAATGTATAGTCAGAAATAAAAGCATAATGTGCCTCTATCGAAGGTATATTAGTATTCCGTTCAGCAGGACATACCTGACCATATCTTTTTCACAGATGCCCCCTTTAGTCAAATTATAAGTCTTCTGAAAGAAACTGCACTCACACAAACCAATAAAAACACCTCTTATACACCCCAAGCTATTCAAGAAGAGATATTAGGACCAAGGAAACAGAACTTAGCAACCATTTAACTGTAAGCATCCCAGCAGGTTACAAGGAAGGTTTCATGAGCCACTGTCCATCAATAGCTCACTAATGCAATCATAAAGAGAAAAGAGAGACTATACCAAATACCAATCTTATCTCTGCTCTGGCTCACTTTCAATCTGTCCTTTCCTTTAATCAACTGCTTTAAATGTCATATGCAAAATGTATTTATTGCAAAAATCTCTCATTAGTGCCAGCATGGTAGGGATACTTGAAAAGCTACTCCCCATGGTTTATTTTTACCATGTACGTCTATAATATTAATATCCTTATCTTTAAATGTTATCATTTGCACCATCCATAAGTTAGTTTATAAATATTTTAGGAAATATTGCTTAATTCAAAATCAAATGGAATAAACATGACTAAAGTTCCAGCTTATTGGAGCTCTCATTTATTTGGCAATCTGTATTTTATTCAGTAATGGTCAAGAAAATATGCTATAACCATGCTCTGGCACTTGCATTACAAAAAAATGAGCTTGATACTGAAATGAAAATACCAGTGCCCTGTAAGAATTGCAAGTAGAAATTAACTGTAGACTAATCACCCTGATGAGAAATTACAGAGGATGCATGTGCCAACATTCAAGGAACTCATTTGAACTACCTTTCAGTTTTAGCATCCAGAGAGTAGCCTTCATCAACATATGCACTCAGAGACCTATAGCAAATACCACAATCTATAAGAAAACTGAACTGTACATACTGACAAGTATGCCTATAAAGAAGATAAAAAATTAAGTTCAATGAATTCAAGTCAGCAATTCATGTATAGTGATTTTTTTTTTTTTAAGCCAATCTTCCCTAACCCCATTTATCACCAGGTCTCATTCTACTACTCTTGCCTGGAGAATCCCACGGATGAAGGAGCCTGGTGGGCTGCAGTCCGTGGGGTCGTGAAGAGTCAGACAGGACTGAGCGACTTCACTTTCACTTTTCACTTTCATGCATTGAAGAAGGAAATGGCAACCCACTCCAGTGTTCTTGTTAGGAGAAGCACACTGATTGAAACCACCCACCCTGGCCAGGCACCATAGTAACCATTCGCATGAGTTGTTTTATGACATGAGATCCTGGTAAGGAGTAAGGAACTAATAAGCCACCAGAAACAGTTCGGGAAAGGTCTAAAGGAGACACCGCGTGTCCGTCTACTTCCCAGAATCCCTCTTGCTAGCATCCATCTTGGCTGAGCGATGCGTCAGCCACCAGGAAAGACTCTGAATTAGAATGATTGGCCCAAGACCACCCAGAAACTAATCCCATTACCATAAAACCCGAGCCACGCGGCAGAGCAGTTCTCCTGGGTTCCCTTACCCTACTGCTCTCCTCCCGGGTGCCCTTTTCCAATAAAATCTCTTGCTTTGTCAGCACATGTGTCTCCTCGGACAATTCATTTCCGAGTGTTAGACAAAGAGCCCAGTTTGGGGCCCTGGAAGGTGTCTCCCTTCCTGCAACATTCTTGCCTGGAGAATCCCAGGGACGGCAGAGCCTGGTGAGCTGCCGTCTATGGGGTCGCACAGAGTCGGACACGACTGAAGCGACTTAGCAGCAGCAGCAGCATTCTAGACCCAATATCCTGGTTCTAAAATCTTGTTCTTCAACAATTCTTTCAATCATGCTTGATTTGTTTGGAAGTTCTGTGGAGAGGAACTTGATATTATATAATGTAAATATAGTAAGTCTTATGTCATATGTGTTTGCTATGGACTATTTAGCTTTGTATTTCCCTTTCACATGTTGTCCTGTATCAATTCCTTTTCACTGACCATATGTCAGGAAGTATTAGTCTCTCGGTCGTGTCCGACTCTTTGTGACTCCATGGACTGTAGCCCACCAGGCTACTCTGTTCATGGTATTATCCAGGCACAAATATTGGATTGGGTAGCCATTCCTTTCTTCGGGGGATCCTCTCAACCCAGGGATTGAACCCAGGTCTCTTGCATTGCAGGCAGATTCTTTACCATCTGAGCTACCTGGGGAGCCCTTGTCATTGTCCCTAGGAAGACAGAATCAGAACCAAAATGTGCAATTCTTAGCTTCTAAATGTTAAGAATCAAGTCTCAAGAATGAGCATCAAACTCCTTAGCCCTTTATAACATAAAATTTATGTTAGAAACAGTAAACCTGAATGAATACTCAATCAATTAAAGGCAATTTTTTTATCCTGTTCCAGACCAGATAAAATAACTAGAACTTAGGAAGGAAGAGATAATGAGAGGAAAAACAAAGTAAGAGTCTGAATCTGAAGGTATAATTGGACAAAGTTTGGACTCTATATAAAAATAGATATATGAAAATAGAACTTTGACCCACAACCTACTCAGGAAACTAACCCCTTATCTACAGTAAATCACCCAAGAAGCCAGTCTGCTCGAAGTCAGACTTTCAGAAAGCCATGTAACCATCTCTAGTAGCAATCCAGGAAGCCAAACAAAAACATCTGTTACCTATTGGCCCCAAACAGCCAGGTCTTGATTGGTAACCAAGAGCTTCGCTAACTTTTTCTCCGCTTTCAACTTAGGATCAACTATGGAAAGTTAAATGCACACCCCTAGCTGATCACAGGGATCCGCTGCTCCTAGTCAGTTGCCTTCAGCCTCCCTGTGCCCACAACTTCCATCAGGGCATACCCCAGCCATCCCAACCCCCTGCTGTCACTGGGTCCCTGCCAAAACTCAAGCGATGGTGAGTTTGGAACTCCCAGACATAGCAAGCTCTGAAGTGATAGCCTTTGCTTTTCTCATTTAGGTGGTCTTTGTTTACTTCCACAAAAGGGTTATGGAGTGCCCAAGGGGAGCCACTCCCTCCTCAGAAGGGTGTAACTCAATCGCTAGGTTCCTTGTGAGCCCCGAGAGCATGGAGACCTTCTGCCTTGTTTCCAAATGGCTCCCAGAGGTGAGACGCTTTACAGAGAATCAGCCTAGGATGTCAGGAGATCAGAATGACATCTACGGCATTTTTGAGCACATTCTACCTGCCAATATAAGACCATAAGACGGCATGGTAACCCCCTCCAGTATTCTTGCCTGGAGAATCCCGTGGACAGAAGAGCTTGGTGGGCTAAGTCCATAGGGTCGCAGAAGAGTCAGACGGGACTGGAGCTACTTAGCAGGCACACAAAGGACTGACTAACTTCCATCCTGCCCTCCGGTGGCCTTAGCGCCTTATCCCTTCCTTCCCCTTCCTCTTGATAAAACCTGAATTGCTCAGCCAACAGTGGCTGGTCCAGAAGATCAACTCCTCCTCCTCTGAGGAGCCTTTTTTCAGCACTTACTCCCAAAACTAGCTGAACTTCCACTGACCTCTCTTTGCTCAGGCTCTGTAAAAATTCCATCCTTTTCCCCCAAGGCAGAACATTCCTTCAGTGCCTTCCTTGACTATAGCATTTTGAATAAAGTCTTGCTTTGCACAGGGCTCTGCTATATTTTCTTCAACATTGGTCTAAATGCTTTACATATTTTATTTAATTTAATTTTCATAACAACTCTCGAAGTAGGTACTATTACTATCCCCATTTTATAGAAGGAGAAACTCTGGCATGAAAAATGTACTTGGGGGTAATTTCCAGTGCCCAGGGTATGCAGAGAAATACTCTGAATATGCTAATATGATGAGGGCTTTCCTCACCTCATCACTGTTGACATTTCTGGGAGGATAATCTTTTGTCATGAGAAGGGGCCAAGAACTAGAAGCAAGGTGGGGATTCGCATTTCCTTTTTACATCCTTTTAGAATTTTATTTTGATTTCACTTTTTTTTTTTATTTCACTTTTTAAAATAAGCATTTCTCAGTTTTTTAATTTGCGAATCATCAAGAGAGAAAAATTTCAAGAGAAAAGAAATCTCACCTTTGTTTTCTCAGCAGCCACATTGCATTACTGGTTTATATTGAGCTCATGATTAATTAAACTTTACAAGCCTTCTTATATTATATATAAATCACTTTGTCTCTTTTAGCCTATACTCAAAATTGATTTTTTTTCAAACAAAATTCAGAGCTTGATATTCAACTTGTGATAAATTTCACATTCTGTGTTCTGGTCTTTCATTGCAATCCGGCAGTTGTTTAATTTTGACTCTTTCATTCAACTTACAATCTATCTCTCCTTGTTATTTATCCTCTGTAATATTGGCCACTGCATTTCAATGCCAAAATAGTGCTGCTGAAACAGAATGAAAGACTCCTGCCTTACTTCACTAGAGACTTCCTGCTTGGAAGTGGAAACACATCTACAAACATTAATTTAAATTGTTCTACCAGCTGAGTGTCCCTGCACCTAATCATTCTACTTGTGGGGCCCCCCAACTTGTACCCTACTGGTACCCTGTTTGACCATAGGTGGTGGGCCTGATCACCTAGTACACAATCCTCCAAGCATATCCCACCAGAATCATTAAGTGTCATAAGGTGATTCTTCCCAGAAAGAAAGAAAATCTGAACCTAGAAACAATCATTCCAACCAGAGCCAGACGTGGGAGGAAGAGGAGAGGCATCACTGGGACCTCATCTGTCTTCATGAACAAGCCCACGTGTGAAATAGGCCTTTCTTTTACTTTGTAAGTGCCTGGTACAAAGTGTATCGAATGTGTGAGTCAGACAGTTAAGATGTGAACAGGAGGAACAGTTCTTCTGCATGACCCTATTTTTGAAAATCAAGTTTTTAATCATCTTCAGTCTTCCGGAACTACTTCCAGTCACCTTGGTGTCTCAAAACGTGCCAGCAGTGGTTGTGTAGTCACACAGGCAGAGTCCCTCAGTAGTCCATAATGTAATTTTTGGCCAATGAGCATTCATTGTCCTATATCAGCAGCATCCTTTTCCATCTCTACCCATCACTTTTCCATCTTGTTAACTCCGTGTCATTTTGGGGAGGACTCTGAGAAGACCATAATCTAACATTCTCCCTTCTTCACACCGGGTTGAGCCCCCACTGAATCCTATACATAACCCTAACATGGTACATGGAACACCAGATGTATAAGATATTCCAGTGAATTTCATTTGCTTATTTCCACTAAAATGCAGGAACTGAGAATGACCATTTCTCATTGCTCAGTCCAGTGTATGAATGTGTTAACATTTGATGAATGAATGAACAAAGATGAAACTGAATTTTAATACATTTAAAACAGGTGCTTTATGACTTCTTCAATTTCTTAGGCTTTGATTTCTTTCAAAATATTTGTTCTCAAGTATCTTCCCCATTGGAACAGGATTTTCCTTGATGGAACAGGCTGAGCAGAACTGAAGCTGAAAGGCTGTGCTTTCTGTGCATCATCTGTTAGCATCATACCATCTGCTCCAGGCAGAGGGCCTCTCTGTTTCTCTCTTGCTCCAAATGTAGCTTTACAGAGTCTTTTGTTTTATCTAGCGTTTTTTTTTTTTTGCAAGTCTCAGTTTATTCCCCCACTGTCCAATGGTTAGGACTCCATACTTCCACTGCAAGGAACACAGTCCAGTCTCTGGTTGGGGAATTAGGACCCCATAAACCGCATGGTATAGTGGGGAAAAATTTTTTTTAATTAAAAAAAATTTATTTTAAGTATTAATACTTAGAAAGTTCTATGACAACAGGTAACATGTTCTTTTAAAAATGTGTACAGAACAGTAATACAAAATTTATTTTAGCATGAGATAAAAGCAAAACTCAGGGCTTCCCTGGTGGCTCAGACAGTAAAGAATCTGCTGCAATGCAGGAGACCTGGCTTTGATCCCTGGGTCAGAAAGATCCCTTGGAGAAGGGAAAGGCTACCCATTGCTGTATTCTTGCCTGGAGAATCCCTTGGACAAAGGAGTCTAGCGGGCTACAGTCTGTGGGATTACAAAGTTGGACATGACTGACTTTCACTTTCAAAAGCAAAACAATGTTCTGTGGAATAAACCAATTATTGAGCGTCACCTCCTGAAATCAGTTTTAAAAATGGGTGTCATTCCTCACGATTCAGGATCAATTCCCTTCATGCCTTAGGTGTGTCCTCATCCAGTGTGAGGTCATCAGGAAGCCCCCAAGGAGTCACACAGCCACAGGAAGTTTTAAGGATTCCCCTTCCCTTTTCATCAAAATCCTTTGCAGTTATATTGTTGGAATTTTTTATATAATTTTATTTATTTATTTATGGCTGCGCTGGATCTTCATTGCTGCGTGCGTGTTCTCTCTAGTTGCTGCAAGCGAGGGCTTTGTTTATTATAGACCACAGGCTCTAGATGCACAGGCTTAGCTTCTCCGCGGCATGAGGAATCTTCCCAGACCAGGGATCAAACCCATGTCCTCTGCATTGGCAAGCAGACTCTTATCCACTCTACCACCCGGGCAATCCTTGTTAGAATTTTACTTCTAGAAAACTTGAGCTTTATTTACTTGTGGATCACTTCTCACCATAATATAACAACCCATATTTTAAATAAATATTTAAAATTTCTTTCCTGAAATCTATTTGCTGTTCTTGACAATTAACAATTTTTTTTCTAAGTTTCTATCATTTCTAGTTACCTAGCCAGTTTTTTTCCCTGTGTGTCCAGTTTAAGAATTATTTGTGAAGTCAAGAAGACAAGAGGTGTAATCCTACTTTGACTACTTAATGTGTTTTTCATGAGAGACTTCTTACTTGGAGTGGCTCAGTTTCTCCATCTGTAAGACAGTGATGACAATTGTATCTAGTCAAGTTCCAACATCTCTCATACAACTAGATTCTCTTACATTACAGCTTTTTATCATAGGGATGCTCAACCAGAGTGACTTTGTGCCCCAGGGTACACTTGGCATTTTATTTGTTCAGTCGCTAAGTCATGTCTGACTCTTTGTGACCCCATGCATGGACTGCAGCATGCCAGGCTTCCCTATCCTTTATCCCCGGGAGTTTGCTCAAACTGATGACCCTTGAGTCGGTGATGCCATCCAACCATCTCATCCTCTGTCGTCCCCTTCTCCTCCTGCCTTCAATCTTTCCCAGCATCGGGGTCTTTTCCACTGAGCTGGCTCTTCGCATCAGGTGGCCAAAGTACTGGAACTTCAGCTTCAGCTCAGTCCTTCCAATGAATATTCAGGCTTGATTTCCCAACGTAGGGACATTTTTTATTTTTCACGACTGGGGGAAGTAGTTACTGACACCTAGTGGATAGAGGCCAGCAGTGCTGCTAAATATTCCACAACAGAACCATCTAGTCCAAAACGTCAAGAGTGGCCAGACTGAGACCCTCTGGAGATGTAAACCCCATGAAGACAAGAGCCGTGTTGGTCATCATCCTGGTGCCGAGCATCGCACCTGGCTGTGGGTGCACACAGGATGTAGAACAAATAATAGTGCAGAACGAATGGCTGCAGAGGGCCTGAATTCAGATCTCAGAATGAGAGTGCATTCATCAACCGCCATTCAACACCCAGTGCATAGAAAGGCATGCCCAAAATATGAAAACAAGAAAACCAGGTAACTTCATAAATACTTAGCCAGTCATGTGCTGGTAAAAGTTTAACCATCAGCTCTCAGGCTGGTCATGGCAACGGGTGGAGGAAGCCCTGACTTGCAGTGCCTTCCAAATTCTGTAGTACAGAGGGAGGTTCAAGACAGAGGGGACATATGTATACTTATGGCTGATTCATGTTGATGTGTGGCAGAAACTAACATAACATTGTAAAGCAATTATCCTCCAATTAAAAATAAATAAATAAAAATTCTGTAGTACAGATACTCTCACCATGGATGTTTCTGAGTTACCAATGTAATATCACTAAACTGAGATTTGGAAAAGTTGCCCACAATCAGCTCATATAAGCAAGTTCAAGCCACTGCAATATTGTTGCTTAGTCGCTAAGTTGTGACGACTCTTTGCAACAACATGGACTGCAGCATACTAGGCTCCTCTGTCCACTCTTCTTATCCTGAGCTTTTCCCTCTGCCCTCTGTCAGCATTGTACCATCACCTTTACACTGTGATTTACACCTTACCTTCAGCTGCTTTCATTACTCCCCCAGGTCCTCTGTAAATCTAATATTAAAGAGTCCAAAATAACTATACCTCACCTTCAGGTTTCTTGTGGGCACAAGAATTCCACAGCACTTTTCCAGCCTAAGTTAGAAGAAAACCATGCATTTGCTCTGAGTTCATTGACATTCTCATGGCCAATTCAAAAAAAAAAAAAGATTTTTTTTTTTAACCAAGAACGTCTTTAGACCATCACTCAAGTCATGGTCAACTTATAAAAAATCATTTAAAGTACAACAGTAATAGATTAGAAAATGAACCAGTACCCCAAAAGGACCAACAGGATTCATAAAACTCCATTTACTTTCTGTGGTGACTAGTTCAAGCTCACCCATAATGAGAGTGTCTGGTTTTGGGGGTGGTAGGTGGGAAATTCAAGGGAAATATGAAGTTCATGCCTTGATGAGGCACACAAATAGACATCCACTTGCCCTCCACACATACTACACCTAATCAAATAAACCTTGATGATCCAACACCATGAGAAACTCATCTTCTTTGTTAAAATAAAAATTAACTCAGAGGATTATTTCGGTCAAGTATCTCTAGACTTCTAAAAACTTTCAAATTTTAGAGCTTAAAAAAAAATGAGGAGCGAGCAAGTTTGTTTGTCCCCTCGATTTTATGAATGTATGTGTACATTTCCCTTACCCTTCCTGGTAAAGAGAATGTAACTCATAGAACATGGGTGCAGTGACTTTGCAGCCTGTGAACTTGGTAGAATGCTAAGAAATCCCTTCTCTTTATTGTTTGTGGTAAGAAGTGACCACAAGAGGTATTTTGGTGAGATTTGGAAGTCAGAAGTAAGCATGAAGTAGCTACTTTCTACTGAAGGTTGACAGGGAGCACCAGGCATGGCTGCCTTGCATGCATGTGACTGCTGATCTGGTTACATCCTTGGTGGGATCCAGCAGTTGTGCCCACAGTTCCTAAACAGCCTCTTCATCTCCTCCTTTAGCTTCTCTAGTTTGGGGCCAGATTTGTGTGTTGTTCTTTGGCAAAGAGCAACAGCTTCTTCTGTGGGTCACCTTTCCTGTAGAGCTTGGAAGTGGCGGCAGGTTTGAGTATGTCCACATTGCCACGACTGCCCTGTTCCATACAATGCACAGCAGTTCTGTCTTCCTGATTAAGCCCTAATCTATACAGTGGGTGTATAGGATGCTGACTTCCTAGGTGTTCTCTCTAGTTCTGTTGCTGTTGTTTAGTTGCCAAGTCATGCCTGACTCTTTGCGACCACATGGACTGTAGCCCACCAGGCTGATCTGTCCATGTGATTTACCAGGCAAGAATATTAGAGTGGGATGCCATTTCCTTCTCCAGCAGATCTTCCCGAGCCAGGGATTGAACACATGTCTCCTTCATTGACAGGTGGATTCTTTACCACTGAGCCATCTGGAAAGCCCCTCTCTCCTTAGTAGATAGCAATACATACCTGTGGGTGCTCTTTCTGCCTCCCTTTGCCCCAAGCCAGCACTGACCTGCTCACAGAAATTTTATACTCCATGGCTCCAAGCATCTGTTTTCCAGAATGATTTTGCTGGCCACAGAGTATGCTCGGATCACATCAGGGAAGGGCCAGAAATATCAAGATATTAACACCACAGAGGTAAACCTCAAACAAAGAGAGGTAGTAATTGGTGGATAAACCTTACAGCTTCCTCATCCACTCACAGGAGCATTCTGAAGTGGGTTCTACAGTTTTTACAAGGGTCCCCATGGGTAAAGAACCTTCAATACAGGAAATGTAAGAGACACGGGTTTGACCCTGGGTTGGGAAGATACCTTGGAGGAGGAAATGGCAACCCATTCCAGTATTCTTGTCTGGAGAATCTCATGGACAGAGGAGCCTGGCAGGCTACAGTCCATGGGGTTGCAAAGAGATGGACGTGACTGAAGTGACTTAGCAATCAGCAGCAGCAGCCACTGCACTAAAGCCCCCACTGCCCTCGGCCATGGTGTTCTCCCTAAAATATATTTGATTGCCTTTCATCCCAGCCCTGCCTCACTTCTTCACCACAAAACAGCACTTTGGGGATCATCTTACAAACTATCTATTCCTCAAAGCTTTCTTTCAGGATCTGCGTTTGATGAAACTCAAACTAATACAACCTCTAAAAGTCTTTATGTTCTGCTTTAAAAAAGGACATTCCCTTGTGAAATGCAAAAATGTTACAGCCATCTTACAGTATCTCAAGGTCGTCATTTTATTATAGCTCCTTGTACAAAACTTAAGACAAGGTTCCCAACATTTTCCAAAGAAGAGCAAATTTTATTTCTCCCAAGGCTGATAGTCCATGTATTCACCTCTCAAGCTAACTCTGGAGTTACAGGCAATGCATGTATGGGCACCTCACCTTCTTCCGGCTGGGAACTCACTTTACAACCACCAGCTGTATGCCAGGACCTAACAAGGTTGGCATAAAAGTCACCAGAAAAATGAGGCAATATATGTCCAGTTTGGCTATGTCATAAACAAATTTGTATAAAAGCTAAAGAGACAAAATTAGCCTGAATACCAACTTTCCCCATGAAAGTGAAGTAAAAGTGAAAGTGTTAGTCACTCAGTGGTGTCTGACTCTGTGGCTACATGGACTGTAGCCTGCCGGCTCCTCTGTCCATGGAGTTCTCCAGGCAAGAATTCTGGAGTGGGTAGTCATTCCCTTCTTCAGGGAGTCTTCCCAACCCAGGCATCCAACTCTGAGTCTCTGGCATTTAAGGCAGATTCCTTACCATCTGAGCCACCAGAGAACCCCTATTTTCCCTGTAGTACACTCTATATAATGTTTTTAGAAATACTTTCATTCGCTTTTCTTGCCCTTTATTTCTAAAAAAACAAAAAAAGTCACCATGGGTTGCAGAAATTTATATTGGGTTTCCAAGTAACTAAGTTCTTATTGTTCCAAATATAGAATAAAATTAGAATTATTTTAATTAGTTCTTTCAAATATAAAATAGCACGAGGCAAATTACCACCATACAGTAGTCTTGGTGAAGGCTGGGTTTGAGAGGAATATTTAGCAAATAATAAAGATCCAAGCTGCAACTATTCTCTTATTTGGTCGTTGTTTTATTCCTGGTTTCTCCTTTTGAATCAGTGGCAATCCTAACATTGCTATTAAGCCAATAAAGGGTGACTGAAAAGGAAGCAGCCACAATAGCAGCTGATGATCCGGAAACATGTGTGTTACAGGGCTCCCGGCTTAGTGCCGCAGAATCATTTAATTTTAAAGATCACATAACACGCTAGCCCAAATGAGTCAGCACTCCAACTTATGGATGAAAACTTAAAGTCATCATTTAATTATCCACCACAAATACCAGATAATTACTTTGTAAATAGAAGGGAGATGTTTTTGTATTCACATTCCAACTGAGTCAATAGAAAATTTAGATTGGAAAACAGAAACTGATCATATGAAATGTTCAGTATTCTTACTTACTCTCTTTTTTTAAAACTGATTGTGAAAGAATGGTTCTATTTCTCAAGAGAGAGTTTCTCAAACTCCCTAAACAAATTTGCCTGTGGATAAATAATTTAACAGAGAACTTTATTTAGAAAAGTTCAGTTTTCATTATTGGAAGACAGTGTGCCATATTAATCAACCATGAAAATTAGAATAAGTCAACATGGGTTAAAAGCAACAGCCAAGAGGCATCCAAATGTGTTTAGATTAAATGAACTGATACTTTTATCTTCAGAGAGCTAAAAAAGCTGCTTCACACCCCTCTGAGTTCTTTTTAACAATGGCTATTATGTCCTTCCTTTTCATGAAGTACAACTGCACTTTCTAACCACAATAATAATAGGAATAATATAAATGTTATAATGAGTCTGGATTTAAGTTCATCACTGGGAAATCATTTGAATGGAGAAAAAGAAAGCTTTGTATAATAAGAGAAATTCAGCTTTATTGTATTAGATTGTGTCATGTTAGGAATATTCAGATTCTCTGTTTTTCAGAAGACTTAGAGTCTTCATTCAAGAGCCCATTTTAATCATACACATCAAAAATATTTTCTTTAATTTGGAGAGTAAAATTTGTTTTGCAAAACAAAAGAGACTTTTAATGCAACAAGAACACACTATACAAAGAATTCTTGGTGGGATGCCTCCTTGTAATTGCACCAGTTTTAATTTATAGTATCCATTTATTATTTCCACTGTTTTGTTTTCTGATGAAAGCTTTATGCTCTGCAGAAATTCAGTGCAATGAGGCAGGTCTAGTATTTTTTGTTGTGCTGAGTTATATCCAATCTTTTTTTTATTTATGCTAAGCTATTGTTTTAGATGATTCTTAGTTTTTCTTTAATACTATGGCTCACTCTTGCAGAAATGTATGCAAATTTTTTTTATTTTGTGAAAAGTGAAAGGCAAAATTGTGCATTATGCTTGTCTGGCAAAAAAAAGAAAATCATTAGCTCTTGCCAAAAGCAAAGCAGTTGATCTCTTGCCATGCTATTGTATATGATTACTAATTTTCTATCAAGCATTGTCCTATGATAAACAAAATGGTCTTTCAGTGATTCCAAAAGGCAGGCGATTCTTTGATAACTCAGCAAGACTACGCCTAACTACTTCCCAAAAGGGTCTTTTCAAGGAAACCACATCTACAGCTTTTTCACGAAGGCCACGGATATAAGTGTTCCTCAGGCAGATTTAATTGTAACACTAATTAAATGATCCTCTCATTCACTGATTAATTATAGAATTATAGAATGATAGGGTTGAAAGGGACCTTGAGAGATCAAAAGAGTCAGCACCTACGCCCTTTGTAGGGACTTATATAAACTATTCTAGACCCACAGAAAACTGTCCTATTTTTCAATTCTTAGTAAATGAATTTTGTTTACAAGATCTTTTCATGATCTAGTCCAGGGGTGGATGCACATGGCATGTAAAACTCTTCCAGTACACCATTTAGTTGCCATCTTCAGAGAAGCCTGAGAGCATACCTGGAACCCATTCTCTGGGTCAGCCAGAATTGCTTCCTTTCCTTCAGGGACTATTCTCTGTCCAGGCTAAATAACCCATGCTTCTGACTTATAAGCAGTACCTTCTTTTCACTGTATTTTTCAGTTGTCACAGGTTATTCTTAAGTCTCTTAAAGTTTTCCACATTTTCCTTTGTTTCTGGAACTTATACCTGGACAATGTAAAGATGTGACCAATGCAGAATAAGACAGTGAGTGGGTGCTAAGTTGCTTCAGTCATGTCCGACTCTTTGCGACCCCATGGACTGTAGCCTGCCAGGCTCCTCTGTCCACAGGATTCTCCAGGCAAGAACACTGGGGTGGGTGCCGTGCTCTTCTCTGTGGTATCTTCCCAACCCAGGGATTAAACCCGCATCTCTTATGTTGCCTGCATTGGTAGGTTCTTTACCACTAGGGCCACCTGGGAAGCCCAAAGATAGGGCACCCCTCATACTACCCCACGTGGGGCCCTCTGACACAACCCACCCTAGGCTGAATGCCGCAACAAAAGACAATTGTTTCATTGGCCTCTTCTGTCCACCACAAGCAGCCGGGGAGGGTTGCTCTAGATACCAGTTGTACCTCAGAAGAAAAGAAAGGAAAACAGGGCAGGAAAAAGATGTTTAAATTTAAAATGTCCAAACACCTCCCAGGTTATGTGAATGTTTTAAATTTATATATTCAAGAAAGTCAGAAAATTCCTCAGAAAGGAAAATTCAAAGAAAAAAATGCCGATATATATCAAAGTTCAAACTGCAAAACACCAAAGGTAAGGAAAGAAACTTGAAATTAGTCAGAAGAAGAAAAGATGTAATGCTTACAGTGGAACCACAGTGCAAATAATCAGAAATTTCTCATTAGAAACCATGGAAACTAGAGACAGTGGAACAATATGTTTAAAGAACTGAAATTTTTTAAAAAGTTGTCAAAGCAAAACTCTATACCAAGTGAAAAATGTCCTTAGAAATGAAGGCGAAGAAAAGGAATTTAAGATAAAAGCCAACCAAATATTTCAACAGCAGATCTCACTGTAAGAAATACTTTATGCATTTCTTTAGGCTAAAGGAAAGGTTTGCAGAGAAAAATTTTACCTTCAGGGAAAAAAATAGAAGCATTGGAAATGGTAAATATCTGACTGATTTTTCTCAATTTCCACAAAATACCTATGGCCTTTTAAAATAAAAATTAAAGCATTGTTTTGTGATGTTTTCAATGTTTGCTGTAGCAATATTTTACCACATACAAACATTGTCATTGTATACGTATTGAAGAGATCTATATAATTGCGAGTTTTCTAAGTTTACATTAAATGATGCAATACTAACTCTAAGTAATCTGTGAAAGACTATGTATTATACTGTTTTCTCCAAAAAAACCATTTTAAAAACTGTAATAATATATAGGTAGTATATAGATAGTATGTCAAAGAGGTATAACAATATATAAGTTGATATATAAAAAATGTCTAAAACATAAAAAGTTTATGTTTTAAAAAACTAAAAAAGTCTAATAACATAAAAAATTTTAAGAAAGAAAAGGGGTAACATAAAAACAATAAAAGCAAAGGATATAACCAGAAAAAAATTAAATGGAAAATATCATCTAAGCATATAAATAGTTATATTACATGGCAATAATACAAACACTCCAATTACAATTCAGATATTGTCACAATGGATTCAAAAGCAAAATCACCACCCACCAGAAAATATTTTCAATAAGAGCTATATTTTGAACATGAAAACACAGTTCCAAAAGAGAGAGTCTAATTACTAATATCAGAAATAAAAAAGGGATCAATTTAGATCTTACTAATACTAAATAAGGAATTTTTCAATATCTGACGGCTTAGATTAAAGGGATAAATGCCTTGAAAAATGCCATTCTAGAATGACAAAAAAACAAAACAGGAAAATTTAATATCCCTACGTCAATTAAGAAATTGAATTTGTTATAAAAAAATTTCAGCAATGACAATAGAATAGTTTTGCTGGTGAACTCTGTCAAACATTCAAGAGAAAAAATTATACTCACCTTATATATTGTTAAAAAAAGGGAAGAAATATTGACAAACTGGGCTATTTTCTGGTCTATAAACCCTAAATTTTACAAAACTCAGATGTAAAGTCTTTTGCAAAATCTTAGCAAATAAAATCTATATATGTAATACATTGCTACTTAGTATGCTTTATTGCAGGAATTCAAGGCTGGTTGAACATTTAAAAATGCAATTTAGTCTATTGAAATAGCAAAAAAGAAACCTCAAATAATTTCAGTAGATGCAAAAATAGTAGCTGATGGAATTCAACACATTCACAATTAAAATTTTTAGCAAACTGGAAATAGAAAGATTTTCATTAATCTGACTTAAAAATACATAGCTAATATAGTAGTTAATGGAAAAATATTGAAACATTTTCCCTTAAAATCATTAAGGCAAGACTGCTATACTCGTCACTTCTAATTAACTTTATAATTGAAGTCTTAGCTATTGTAGTAAGGCAAAAAAAACATAAATATAAGGCATCTCAATCAGAAGGGAAAAATAAAACTCTATTTGCAAAAATCTCAGTGACCCTACAAATCACTTGTACACCTAAGTGGATAAATAGAACATGTTCATGGATTAGACACCATGGAGTGAGAAGTCAAGTGGGTCTTAGGAAGCATCACTATGAACAAAGATAGCGGAGGTGATGGAATTTCAGCTGAGCTATTTCAAATCCTAAGAGATGATGCTGTGAAAGTGCTGCATTCAATATGCCAGCAAATTTGGAAAACTCAGCAGTGGCCACAGGACTGGAAAAGGGCAGTTTTCATTCCAATCCCAAGGAAAGGCAATGCCAAAGAATGTTCAAACTACCACACAGTTGCAGTCATCTCACACGCTAGCAAAGTAATGCTCAAAATCCTCCAATCCAGGCTTCAGGAGTACGTGAACCAAGAATTTCCAGATGTTCAAGCTGGATTTAGAAAAGGCAGAGGAACCAGAGATCAAATTGCCAACATCTGTTGGATCATTGAAAAAGCAAGGGAATTCCAGAAGACCATCTACTTCTTTATTGTGTACGCTAAAGCCTTTGACTGTGTGGATCACAACAAACTGTGGAAAATTCTTCAAGAGATGGGAATACCAGACCACCTTACCTGCCTCCTGAGAAATCTGTATGCAGGTCAAGAAGCAACAGTTAGAACAGGACATAGACCAATGGACTGGTTCCAAATTGAGAAAGGAGTACATAAAGGATGTATATTGTCACCCTGCATATTTAACTTATATGCAGAGTACATCATGCAAAATGCTGGGGTGGAGGAAGCACAAGAGGGAATCAAGATTGCTAGGAGAAATATCAATAACCTCAGATATACAGATGACACCACCCTTATGTCAGAAAGTGAAGGGGAAATAAAGAGCCTCTTGATAAAGGTGAAAGAGGAGAGTGAAAAAGTTGGCTTAAAACTCAACATTCAAAAAATAAAGATCATGGCATGTGATTCAATCACTTCATGGCAAATAATGGGGAAACAATGGAAACAGTGACAGACTTCATTTTCTTGGGCTCCAAAATCACTGCAGATGGTGACTGCAGCCATGGAATTAAAAGACGCTTGCTCCTTGGAAGAAAAGTTATGACCAACCTAGGCAGCATATTAAAAAGCAGAGACATTATTTTACTGACAAAGGTCCATTTAGTCAAAGCTATGGTTTTTCCAGTAGTCATGCATGGATGTGAAAGTTGTACCATAAAGAAAGCTGAGCACCAAAGAATTGATGCTTTTGAACTGTGGTGTTGGAGAAGACTTCTGAGAGTCCCTTGGACAGTAAGGAGACCAAACCAGTCAATCCTAAAGGAAATCAGTCCTGAAAAATCACTGGAAGGACTGATGCTGGAGCTGAAACTCCAATACTTTGGCCACTTGATGTGAAGAACTGACTCACTGGAAAAGACTGTACTGATGGCAAAGATTGAAGGCAGGAGGAGAAGGAGACAACAGAGGATGAAAGGATTGGATATCATCACCAACTCGATGGATATGAGTTTGAGCAAGCTCTGGGAGTTGCTGATGGAGAGGGAAGCCTGGTGTGCTGCTGCAGTCCATGGAATCACAAAGAGTTGGACACAACTGAGGGACTGAACTGAACTGATGGTTAGAAAATCCAATATCACTGAGATGTTAGTTATGACAAAACTGATCTATGACTTTAACACAATTTTAATTAATACTTTATTTTGCAGTAGTTGTTCAACTAATTTTTAAAATATATATGACAATAAAAGAACCTAGTATAGCCTAGAAAATTATTTAAAAGAAGAACAAAGTTGAAAGACTTACTACTATTAAAAAAAACCTTTTTGCTATAATAATCAAGACAGCTTAAAATCAGTAAACATATAAACAGATAATAAAATTCAATAAAGAATGCAAAAGTTTATCCACACGTATAGTCAAATAATTTTTGGTAAAATTGCCAAAGCAATTCAATGGAGAAAAGAGAGTCTTTTCATTCAATGGCACTTGAATGACTGGATAACCCATATCTTTACAATTAACAACTGAACTTTACTTCCCATGATGCATAAAAATCAATTTAACATAGGTCATAGACCTAAATCTAAAAGCTAATATGAAACTTCTACAAGAAACATGGGAGAAGATCTTTGTGACCTTTGGATAGGTAAAAATTTCTTAGATCATGAAATTCACAGTCCATAAAAGATTTTTTGAAAATTCAACCTCATCAAAATTAAAAGCTTTTGATCTTCGAATAAATGACACCATGAAACAGTCAAGCCACAGTACTGGAGAAACTATTTAGAAAATATGTAGAACACAGAACATTTACATTCAGTAATAAATTAATCAGCCTAGTTTTAAAAAAATGAGCAAAAAATAAGGCATGCCCCTAAAGGCAATATAGGAATAGTCAAGAAACACATGAAAAGATTTTCTGTATTATTAGTTATCAGGAAAATATAAATTCAAATCAAAATACAATACTCTCTACAGCTAAAAGTCTGACAACACATAGTAAAGGCAGATAGAGGGAGCAACTGGAACTCGCATAATTAAAAATATATATATTTATATATATGTAGTTTATTGCATGCAAATTACTCATGTTGGAAAATACCTTTTATCTACCTTATCCTGAACAAAAAGAATCCAGTATAACCGAAATAACAAAAATATATATTAAAGAGTCTGATGAAATAACCAAAACAAGTTGTCATTAAAGGGACATATTCTATTTTTGTTCAATTATGCAAACAAAATAAAGCCACTGGTTAAAACATTCACATCAGTGGTTTACTGTTTTGGCTCAGCTTTTACACAGAAGGTCCATTCTGTTTATATATCCAACAGGAGCATTGCAACCATGACTCATTTTGCAATTAGAATCATCAATGTGAGTGTAGTAGAGCTAAACAACTTGGCATCATTTCCCTGCAAGGAAAAAAAATCCCTGGTTAAAACAGCACTTCTATTTAGTGTCCAGATGTTAACTTTATTAAACTGAAAACATTCTCTTCCCTCTTCACATTCTTTGGGCATTATTTTGGCCTATTTTATAAATGACCTATTTTATACTCACAACCAGACAGTTAGATGTATCAAAACCCTGTAATGAAACAAAATTTTCAATAGTGAATTCTGTCTCCCTCTGCGTTTTTTAAGAGAATTCAATTTTTTTTCCTTTGCTTCACAGATATACAGAATCATTTGTATAAACAAAATACATTTACACAAATGTTATAACTCATACTAATAAAGATAATGGGTCTCCAGAGAAAACAGTGGCCAAGGATCATGCAACTTGAAATTTATTTTAATTTGTATTCTTCCGGAAAAGGCAAAATAAATAAATAAATAAACATTTCTCATTTACATATCAGTTAAGATTCAGTATTCACTGGTCAGACAAATTATCTTATATTGATATGCTAATTAAGTCCTCAGTGCATATTACTCACACCTA
The DNA here is from genome assembly GCF_054371585.1 of Giraffa tippelskirchi. Taxonomy (NCBI): domain Eukaryota; kingdom Metazoa; phylum Chordata; class Mammalia; order Artiodactyla; family Giraffidae; genus Giraffa; species Giraffa tippelskirchi. Next base: position 155,099,658 of record NC_137283.1, on the reverse strand, counting down.
GGGTGATATATAAATCTTGTTAATGAAGAGAGCAGAAAAAAAGCATAAAGATAGGGAATAAAGCAATGAAAATATTGTGACAGTGAGCATGACATAGAATATATCATTGTGGACCTAAGCTTGTGAGCTGGTTTCCCACTTCTCACTGCCACCATGGACCTCCCAGGTATGGCTTAGATGTTTTCATTTGACTTTGTAATCTGAGTAAACACTGCACTACAGGAACGACGGAAATGCCTTTCAAGCACCAGTCTTCCTGGGCAGTGAGTGGAGGTGGGCCTATGTAGGATGGTGGTGGTAGTACAGGCTTGGAAAAGACAAATAGGAAAGACACTTACATCCTGCAAACCTGAGAATCTTTGCAGGAATGTAAGAGTACTTCATGTTGGGCATCCCTGGTGGCTCAGTAGTAAAGAATAAAGAATCTGCCTACCAACACAGGAGACACAGTTTTGATTCCTGGGTCATGAAGATCACCTGGAGAAGGAAACAGCAACCCACTCTAATATTCTCGCCTGGGAAATCCCAGGGACAGAGGAGCCTGGTGGGCTACAGTCCATGGGGTCACAAAGAGTGAGACACGACTTAGGGACTGAACAACAACAACAAAAAGTACTTAAAAGTAAAGAGAAAGAAAGAAAAAACAATCGGTCCTATTAGCTAAACCTAAACCCCAGCCATCCACAGCCTGAGAAGATAAATCCTAAGTTCCACTTTAAGCGCAGCCATGATTCAGAGCCAAGCATAAGGCAACTTACAAAAAATGCGTTCTTCCAAAGTGATGCTTGATATTTCTTTAGCAGAACAATAAATTTTGATTCCACAGTTAGAATTTTTAAGCATGTGGCAGAGACAGTTATTTATCCCCCAATATCTACTTGATTCTCTTCATTTTCCTGCTATAATGGAACCCCTAGTTTTTAGCTGGGAGCCTCGCTTTAGGAATGGCCATTTGACAAAGTTCTGGACAATACGATTACATGTGAAGTGGGTAACTACAGGAAGGTCCTAAAATAGAGGTTCGTCCTCCCCTCCCCTTCCCTCTTTGCTGCTGGCTGGGATGAATATGTGACAGCTGGACACAGAGCAGCTATCTGGCACAGGACATGCCCTTGGAAATGGCCACACACAGCAGAGGAATGAGAGAAAAGGAGCCGGGTCACCTGAGGTTTTCAGGGAGTAGAACCTTCAAAGCAGCCCTAAAGTGCCTACCTCCAGTCTTTATAGCAAAAGACAAATCAAAGAAACTTAAAGAAGATAGGAGCTTACCTGAGGGGGTTACTCTTATCTGCAGCCAAATCTATGTCTAAATTAGAAAAACCTAGATATGCAATTACTCGAACGGGTTAATAGACCAAGTAAGGATGGGTTTCACAAAATAGCACAGTGGAGATTTTTACTCTTTCAGATGGTGGAGGGCAGGAGAAGAAAGGCTTTGGGAACTTCAATAAAGATTGGAAATGACAAGGAGAGAAGAGGAGGAAGGTAAAAGGAAAGGTGGAAATTCTAAAAACAAATCGCTGGGCTGCTAAAGTGTTTAGAGGCACAGCGCGGCTGTGAACAAAGGTCCCGTCTTGTGCCCCTTCCTTCTCTCCTGAGGGTCTTCAAATGTCCTCTTCCCCATGAGACGGTATTCAGGCTGCTATTCCCAAGGCAGAATTCATTCACTTTAGTTTGAATGATGACCCCAGGCAGGCATGACTGAGGACCCTGTGAATACTCATAAGGACACTGGTGTGTGTTATGGAGACACAACAGTGTAGGAGTTAAAGACAGATTCTGCTGTCAGACTGGCAGAGTTTGAATCATGGCTCTGCCATGTACACCTGTGTGATCTTGGGCAAGTTTGTCTCTGAGCCTTGGTTTCTTCATTATAAATGAAGTTAATAATAGTACCAACTATTTACAGTTAAATAAAACAAATATGCTGTTACATGTAAAGCACTTAAAGTGCTTTAAAACATCTCAGCATTTTTTGTTGATAATGTTATTGAATTACTAATACATTTCTGAACTCCAAGGTAAACTCATAGGATCATATTCTTCTGTTCTAGATGAAATATAACCTCCCTCCTATACTCCTCCATCCCCACCTCAGTTGTTTGGATACAGTGAGGGCATGCTAAGTTGCTTCAGTCATGTCCGACTCTTTGCAACTCTATGGACTATAGCCCTCAGGCTCCTCTTCCTGAGAAATTCTCCAGTCAAGAATACTGGAGTGGGTTTCCATGCCCTACTCCAAGGGATCTTCCTGACCAAAGATTCAAACCCAAGTCTCTTTACATCTCCTACACTGGCAGGTGGGTTCTTTAGATTAGCCCCCTACAGCTGCTGCTGCTGCTAAGTCGCTTCAGTCGTGTCCGACTCTGTACGACCCTATTGACAGCAGCCCACCAGGCTCCCCTGTCCCTGGGATTCTCCAGGCAAGAACACTGGAGTGGGTTGCTATTTCCTTCTCCAGAGCATGAAAGTGAGAAAGTGAAAGTGAAGTCGCTCAGTCATGTCTGACTCTTTGCGACCCCATGGACTGCAGCCTACCAGGCTCCTCCGTCCATGGGATTTTCCAGGCAAGAGTACTGGAGTAGGGTGCCATTGCCTTCTCCAAGCCCCCGACAGAGGATCCAGCAAAAGACACAAGGCTCTGGGAACCATGAGGCCTTAGCATAGAAAGAAGCACGGCCATTGAACGTCTGTGTGGAAGGCTGTCCTTCAGTCATAGTCATTGACATCTGCATGAGCAAGAAGCAAGTTTCCACTGCATCTATGCAGGAAATTTGCAGGCTTACATATTATATCTGACGTTATCCACCCTAATTGTATGGGTTTGCTAGGACTGCAGTAACAAAGTCCCACAACTGAGTGGCTTAACAACAAACCTGTTTTCTTACACTTCTGGAAGCGAGAAGTCTGAGATCAAGGTATGGCAGAGCCATTCTCCTTCTGAAGACCCTAGGAAAGGGTGTGTTCCAAGCATGTCTCCTAGCTTCTGGAAGTTCCTTGGCTTTGGGCAGCAGAACTCCAATTTTCATGTGAATTCCTAGCTTCACAGTGCCACACAAAGATTGTGTGTTTGTAGCCAAAATTTTTCCTTTCATAAGAACACTGATCTTATTGGATTAGGGCCCACTCTCATGCCTTCATTTTACACTTGTGTGTGCTGTGTCTCTCAGTAGTGCCCGACTCTTTGCCACCCTGTGGACTGTAGCCCACCAGGCATCTCTGTCCATGAGATTTTCCAGGCAAGAATATTGAAGTGGGTTGCGATTTCCCCTTCTCGGGGGAAACTCATATTTCCAACCCAGGGATCGAACTTGCGTCTCTTACATCTCCTGAGTTGGCAGGCTGATTCTTTACCACTAGCACCACCTACTTGATTACCTATAGACTATCTACAATTAAGGTCCCATTCTGAGGTACTGGAGGTTAGGACTCCAAGCTTATTGTTTCTGGGGGGCACAATTCTCCCCATAGCACTAATATAAGTAGCTAACTTTTCATTCTCACTTGCATCTAATTCTTCAAATCAACAAAACGTGAGATACCAGAAATGAAACCTATCATATTTTTTCCTGGTTAATATTAAACTAGAGAAAATTTTATTATCTTAAACTAGTTGCTTTCCTACCAAAGTCACTATCAGGCTATATTTTATTCTGCATGTTAATACATATCCATAGATTTCTCTTCACTATATAAATATACACAATCCTGTAAGCTTTTTGGTGTGATATGGACCTGGTATCTTTTCCAGGACCAGCATTTCCTGGTCACTCTAATCTTAAAGTATTAGGAATAAGGCTCTGAGAAGTAGTTCAGGAAATATTTTTACAACAATAATTAGAATTGCTTTTGATATCTGTTACAGAAAAGTCATACAACTACCAATTTCAATATACAAATATTATAATAACAAAGGGGTACAGTTATAATAAAATCAGTTCAGGTCATAAGAATGAAAGTAAATACTAAAATGGGTAAAACATATGACATCAACATAATTGCTGAAAATCAGGGAGGCCACGATTGTAAGTGGCATTGAAACAGTCTCACATCCACGCCGTGTGTCATATCCTACACATATTCTAAGGAGAAAAAAGTTTCTGGAGCATAAGGCACATATGTTTGTTCACTTCTCTCTTGCTCCCACCAATAACTTTAGAGCCAACTTTCTTCTCCAGGAGACTGACTTTCTTGCAATTTATTTATGATTTTGTGGTAGTTTGTTGTTTAAGTGTTCATATTTGAAACATCTAATACTCCCCCAAAGCTTTATTTTGTCTGTATCTTAACATATAACAAAAATCAGAAGCGTTCCAATAACTGCCTTACCTACCGGCACACCCAGGAAGAGGCTAACACAGAACTCATTCCTGTAATTCACTTTAGAAAAGACCAAGTGAAGAAAATTCAGGCCTTAGGCAGGCTATTGCATGGATCCATTGCATTTTAAGTCTAATAACTTTTTTCAGAAGCACAGTAAAAGAACAGCAAACCATTTTTATTTGACTAAAATCTACTCCCACGAAATTCAGAATTACCAAACTACTTCAAAGGCCATTCACTGAATACCCCAAGGACGGTTTTAAGTTAAAATTTTGTGAAGGGCTTAAATCAATGGCTCAGAAAGAAAGGCAAAAGGAATTTTATTTACAGTGAGAAACATGGGGGGGAAAGAAAAGGGAAAAAAACAATTACTTTACATCTAGAAAGGAGATCAGAGAACCCAGTGTACCAGACAGGTTAGAACTTGCTGAATTTAGGTCTTGAGGTTACAAGGGCACGAGTTCCAAAATCATCTCTTTATTCCACAAATTTCTTAGGAGAAAAAGAGCTATTAATACATTAAAGCAACACCTCCTTAGTGTCTCTCTTGATCAAAGATCTTGGTTGGTTAACACAATGGTCACTCTGAATTGAGTCAGAAGATTGGAAAGAGTAAGGCGATGGAGGGATGCCACCAGCATCGGAGCGAGGGGTGGACCACAGGAGAATGACAGGAAATGTGGGAAGTGGCCAGAGCGCTGAGAAACCTCCCTCCCTGGGCACAGTGCCTTGCCTTGCCATCCTTCCTATGATATTTTTTAGTTCCAAGAATTTATGAAAAAAGAAATTAGTTTGAGAATGAACACAGGATAATCCTACTACCACAAACAACATGAGGTTAAAGAAAATATCAATTGAAATTATCTCAAGGTCATCGATTCTGGGCAAGTGGGAAAACCATTTTACAAGCTGAACTGACATGGTTGATTTGTTACAAAGAAGGCAGCTGAGATGAAAAGGAGACTTGTTCAGGTATTCTCATTTTCCATAAAACACAAACAAGGCCTGAAAAAGCAAAATTCTTCATACATCAAAATACTTTATTTGTAAGAACTATTTTTAGCTTCTATTTATTGCATCCTTCCCTTACATGGGGGCTTCCCTGGTGGCTCAGACAGTGAAGAATCTGCCTGCAATGCAGGAGACCCCATTTCGATCCCTGAGTTAGGAAGATTTCCTGGAGAAGGGCATGGCAACCCACTCCAGTATTCTTGCCTGGAGAATCCCATGGACAGAGGAGCCTGGCAAGCTACAGTCCATGGGGTTGCAAAGAGTTGGGCATGACTAAGTGACTAACATTTTCACTTTTCCCTTCCATGGACTGACATATTCTCCTTTTCTATCTAAAAATTTCTTAGTTCTTCAAGGAAATGCCTTTTGTTTTCACATAATCTTTCACTTTCTGTTTATTACCATCATATTCAAATGAAATGGTCACACTTGCTATTTTCACTCACACCTCACCTAGCACCTTCTAAATTCTTTGCAATCAACCTTTACCACTGCTGAGCTCTCAGGAGCCACAGAGACAGTTGCCATCCTAAAAGCCTTTTCTCAGGACACTCTCTCCTTGACTTTTGTTCTTTGCTGCCTTTTAAGCTGTAACCCTATTCCACTTCATTTATACCTTCTTCCCCTTTTCTTTCCTGGTTTTAAAATTCCTAGTTCTCTCTATAGGTCTCTGATTATACTTTCTCATCCTCTTCCACTGACATGTCTTCATCCTCCCATTCTCTTAATATAGACATTTCTTCCTAGCTCCTATCTTCCTCCAGTCTCTCCTATGACCACAAACCTCCCCAGAACCACCTCTCTGCCTTCATTACTCAAATTCTTCATGACCAACTGCTGGCTACACACCCATCTCCATCTAAATATTCTACCAACCCTCATATGTGATATGGAAGCAACATCACTTAACTTCTGCCTTGTAATACTTCTGTTTAGTCTTGTCGTTTCCATGGATAACTTTTTTTCCCAATCAGAAGATGCCAGTTTTGGCTCACCACTGGTTTCCTAGACAGACACTACTTTTTCAAGGTCAGCTACTTCAGACAACTGCTTGTTTTACTCATTTATTTATTTAGCAGATACCTATGCAGTGTTTGGAGCTTCCCAGGTGGTGCTAGTGGTAAAGAATCCACCTCCCAATGCAGGAGATGCAAGAGATGTGGGTTCCATTCTTGAGTCAGGCAGATCCCATGGAGGAAGGCATGGCAACCCATTCCACTATTTTTCCTGGAGAACCTCGTAGACAGAGGAGTCTGGCGGGTTATGGTCCATAGGGTCCCAAAGAGCCAGACACAACTGAGCGACTTAGTATGCAGGCACTCATGCAGTGTTTACCATGCACCAGATATTCCCAGTGTTAATGTTAAATATCCAGGAAAAATCTTTTTCATCGGTTTTTTTTTTTTTTTGGTGATTATTTGATTAAAAATAGATGAAAGCTTTATAGAATAAAGGATATATATGTGATATGGTTGGGGCTTCCCTGGTGGCCCAGATGGTAAAGAATCTGTCTGCAATGCAGGAGATCTGTGTTTGATTTCTGACTCAGAAAGATCTCCTGGAGAAGGAAGGGAATGGCTACCTACTCCAGTATTCTTGCCTGGAGGATTCCATGAACAGAAGAGCCTGGTTGCAAAGAGTCAGACAGGGCTGAGTGACTAACACTGCATTACAATTACTATGTGCAGCTGTTAGACTACTTAGGAGACTAAGTAAAACCAGAGAAGGCTTTATCTAGAAAGCCAGAGAAGGCATTTCTGGGAGAAAACTGAAGGAAAAGTAGAATCTGGATAGGTTGACTTCCCACAGCGCCAGAAACCTTAACCATGACTCAAGGTTAACCTTAACCATGACATGTCTGCTCCTTGGACAGTGACATTCAAGGTAAGAAGATTAGAATATACTTTCAGGTCTCTGAATTCTTACAACCAATAGGTTATGGTTGTGATGGTTATTGTTATGTGTCAACTGGACTGGACCATAGAGTATGCAGATATTTGGTCAAACATTATGTGAGATTCACATTAAAGTCAGTAGAGAAGAAAGCACATTGTCCTCCCTACTGTGTATAGGCCTCATTTAATTTAAAGAGCTGAATTGAACAAAAAGGTTAACCTCCCCACTTTTAAAGTTAAAAAAAAAGAATTCTTCCTGACATTCCTGGCAGCCTTCAAACTAGGACATGAGATTCTTCTTGCCTTCAGACTGGAACTGAAACATGAGCTCTTCCTGTGTCTCAAGGCTACTGGCCTTGGGACCAAAACTACATCATCAGCTCTCCTGTTCTCAGACCTTCAGACTCAAACTTGACCTTCCATCATCAGCCTCCACTGCCCAGGTTCCCAATGGGCAACTCACCCTATAGATCTTGGGACTTGCCAGCCTCTGTAACCATGTGAGCCAATTTCTTATACATACCTCCAGTATATGATACTATTTCTATGGAGAATTCTAACTACTACAGTTATAAAGATTTCTAATAACTTTTTCTAATGCAATTTCTCATTCTATTCTTATGTTAATTCACTGTGTAAAGAATGAGAAAAGTGAATTACTATACCAACTCACACTGAGTACTCTTTTAGGAAACATTCTGTTTTTGTTTGGGAACACATCTTGATGAATTTCTAAAAGGAGAAGATGGGACCCTATTGGAAAATATCAAGGCAACAAGGCATTATGGGTAAATTATTTTACATGAAAACAGGAGAGTACTTTTGCTTCTGGGAAGGGATGGTGGAAAAGGAGGAAGAGAGAGAAATCAAGGATATGAGGGAAGGGAGTCTAGGCACCTTAAGAAATAAAGGGACCAGGAGAAGACTCTGATCTAGAAACTGGAAAAAATTTAAGAATCAGACAACCAAGGTTCACTTCTAAGTATTTGTACAGTCCTATGGCAGAATCCTAGGTATTCCCTTCTTCATCTCAACAGAGCTCGTTCTGTTCATGTATCTGGTACTCTTGCATTTCATGGGCCACTCTCAAGACTCAGGCAAGAAATAATGATAAGTCCACCACTGTAATTATATTTCTTTGTTCCTGACTAGTTTAGACAAAGGTATGAGCGTGTGCCAGGACCAACGTTCCTGAACAAGTGGTTAACAAAGAAATGTAGTGATGTAGATAAACCTAGAGCCTGTCATACAGAATGAAGTTAAAAAGAGAAAAGCAAATATCACATGATATATATGGAATCTAGAAAAATGGTATTGATGAATCCATTTGCAGGGCAGGAATAGAGGCACAGACGTACAGAACAGACTTGTGAATACAGTGGAGGAAGGAGAGAGTGGGACAAATTGAGAGAGTAGAATTGACATATATACACTACCATCTGTAAAACAGATAGCTGGCAGGAACCTGCTGCATAGCACAGGGAACTCAGCACACTGTTCTGTGATGACCTAGAGGGGTGGAATAGGGGGTTGGGAGGGAGGTTCAAGAGGGAGAGGATATATGTATACACGTGGTTGATTCACTTTGCTGTACAGAAGAAACTAACACAACATCGTAAAGCAAGCATATTCCAATTAAAAAAAAAAAGAAAAGAAAGAAATGCCTAACACAGGACTCACCCCTTCTTGGCCTAAACTTCGCTGGGATGTTGATAGATCTAAAGAAAAATTCATGGATCCTGGAACCACTCTACCATCAGGATTCCTCATGTGAGAGAAGAATTTCTTTCTGCTTTTTGTTTTTACTCAGGTTTCCTGTTATTTGCAACCAGAGGCAACATAGCTGAAAGAGAGTGACTTGTCAGTAACCTGATGAAAGAAGTGTATAAGAACAAGTGAAAATAAACCTGCTTAATATATTCTAGGCTGAAAATTTTATGACTCATAAAACAATCTTTTTCTAGCAATTTTCTCATGTTATCTATCAGACCATAATTTGTTAATCTATTTAAATATCCATTAGATAATAAAACTGCAAGATACTCATGTATGTTTTTAATGTTCCCCAAAAGTAAATAATGAATGGTATAAAATAATTTTACTTTGGTAATTTTATAATATTCTGTATATTGGTAGCTAATAAAATCTGTATAATGATATGAAACTTGTCTTAACCCATTTTACTCCTAAAATTGAAAAGTTTGTAAAACTTGCCAGAATTCCCAAAGTATTCTGATTTTATCATTCCATATTTCTAAATATTACTTCTCATTTTCTTCATTAGGAGCAGAGTGTTGTTCTCATTCTACCAGCAACATATATTTCCAAGTTTTATTAGGTCTTATAAAGTTATAATAACTAGAGAAATAATAACATCACTTGGTTCTAAATACTGAGCTAAATAATTTGCTTACAGTATTTCATTTCAACCACAAACCTTCCAATTTTTCAGATGAGAACCCAAGGTTTAAATTTAAAGTAACTAATTCCACATCCTAAAAATATAAACCAGGTCTATCTACATGAAAAGTTATGAGTTATAAAACAGCTAATAAACTAATTTTTTAAAAGCCTCATAAATGCAGCGTAACTAGAGTTTTCTCCCAAGTTGTTTTGTAAGAGAATTATAAATTTTTCATATCAGGAAAAAAAAGAATTTGAAAAGACACATATAACATATGTGTCTAGCATTAATTACTAGCATTAATTTGGTTGCATAAATTTGGACAAAGATAATTCTAAAGTTTATTTAACAACAATTAAAATTTTAGAAAAAAACTCTACAAGACTAAGAGGTAAGTTTGTTATAGTTATCAAACACTATCCAATTCCTTTGCATATCAGGAAATTCCATGATGCTCAAATTTGATGTGCTCTGTACAAGTTCAATCAGGTATTTATTCAGTCCACTGTTCATTCAGAATAGTTTTTCAATATTTTCTTTGAAATCTCTAGAGACTCAACAGTAATTCTCAAACAATAAGAGGACACTTACATGGAAAGAATAAAAAAAGAAAAATTCTCAGGCTTTGTGTGATTTCTTAAGAAGACATATTACTATGAGCTCTTTTAATGAATGGCCACCCTATTGTTTTCCTCTGAGAGTTTTCCTTAATCATCAATTGATTATGACAAAACTCAACTCTGTAGGAACATATTTATTGCCAAGTCTCTAACATAAATGGGTCCTGATCTATTTGTGTTCATGAGGTATAAATGTTCCATGTGCAAGAACACACTCTTCTTCCCACAATAGTAAGAACTATTCTGCTCATCTGATTCAAAATAATTTTTGTGCTAAATGCATAGAATTCAAAATTAAAATGAACAAGTTCTCAATTCTTGGTTTCAATATTTATAATAAAAAGAATACTACAGTTTTGTCAGAAATAGAAAATTCTGACATAGGTATTGCACTGTCAAAAGAATAAAATAAACTTGATTGGATAGAAATTGCATTTAGTAAGTGCATGTTGATTATTAGAGATCATCATTTTCTTGTCCAGGTTCTCACAGTCAAGCCCTTTACTCTGAATGTAAAATCTTGCTTCAAATATAGCCACAAACCAAAAAGATTTACAAGAAACCACAAAATAATATAACATATAAATTCACAAAAATAAATTTGAAGATAGAAAAACTGATGATATAAAAGCAATTGATCCCAGGATAGAAAAATACAGACACATGTTTTGAAATATGTCTGGGACCACATACTTCCATCTCTTCTCCCTCACAGAAACTCAACAAAATGACAGTTAACGGTATAAAAAGCTATAAAACTACAAGAACCAAGAGAAGAAGAGAAGACACAACAGTGAACAAAGCTATCATTTGGAAGACAAAAAGTAGATGACTTAGTAAAATCTACAAATCTATTTTTGAACTGTGGTGTTGGAGAAGACTCTTGAGAGTCCCATGGACTGCAAGGAGACCCAACCAGTCCATCCTAAAGGAGATCAGTCCTGGGTGTTCATTGGAAGGACTGATGCTGAAGCTGAAACTCCAATACTTTGGCCACCTGATGCGAAGAGCTGACTCATTTGAAAAGACCCTGATGCTGGGAAGGATTGAGGGCAGGAGGAGAAGGGGACGACAGAGGATGAGATGGCTGGATGGCATCACCGACTCAATGGACATGGGTTTGAGCAAACTCCGGGAGTTGGTAATGGACAGGGAGGCCTGGCATGCTGTGGTTCATGGGGTCGCAAAGAGTCAGACATGACTGAGCAACTGAACTGAACTGTACTGATAACCCAAGAGCTTACAAACTGGAATATCAATGAGAAAGGTGTCAATATACCCCACAGGAACCTGAAATTTCAGGGAGTGGAAGAGCTGGGAATTGAACAGGGTAGAGATGATGCCTGTCTGATAAGCCTGGGTTTCTAGTTATAAGTGTATATATGGTATAGTTAGACTCCTAAGTGGGCTTGCCAGGTGGTGCAGTGATAAAGAATCTGCCTGCAATGCAGGAGACATGGGAGACGAGGGTTTGATACCTGGGTCAGGAAGATCCCCTGGAGTAGGAAATGGCAATCCACTCCAATATCCTCACCAGGGAAATCCCATGGACAGAGGAGCCTTGTGGGCTACAGTCCATGGGATTGCAAAAAGTCAGACACAAATGAGAGACTAAATAGCAAGGTTCCTAAGTATCCCCTCATTCTGCACATTCAGAGACAGCCCCTTTCCACCATACACGGGCACAAGGGAACAGAAGACACTAAAATTCAGTTAAACAAAATCAGAGGGAAACAGACTCCTATATACCACACATAGCAAAGAACAGTGTTGAAGAATGAAAAGCAAAACAGAAGGACTAAGTGAAATTCTAAGTTACAGTAGAACTTAATCCCTGTTTCCCACATTTCTCTAAGAAATGGAAGAAGACAACAAAAAAATGCACTTGGAGATTGAAAATACACTGAAAATAAATCTCAATAGTAAAATAAAAATAAGGTTTTGGAAGTCTGCCATAAAGGAAAACAAAAAGACATATGTAGATAATAAACCAGAAAAACTGAAAATTAGATGATCACATCAATGAATCCAAAACTTTTATCAGTAGAAATTCTAGAAATAAACAGAGAAAAATGCAGGGGGGAAAAAAGTGCTAAAGAAATTTTCCTGCACAATTAAAATAACTTTCCAATATAAAGAAAAAAGAAGTTCACACTAAAGGTACATAATAAAATTTTGTAACACTTTCAGAATATTTGTTTTTTCCCTTCAGTTTCGAGAGAGAAACAAAAGACACACAAAGAACCAAGAATATTAAGCAAAAGTCTGCATGAGAATCTTCATAGCATCTTTATTCATTAAAGCAAAAATCTGAAAATATTAAATAACCCAAATGTCCATGATGTTCACCAACAATAGCACTAAGTTCAGTAAATAAAAAATTAAGCTACTGTTAAACATGCCAAAACATAGATGAATTTCATAAACATAATGTTGTGCATAACAAGCCAAACACAGAAGATTATGTGCTATATGATTCCATTTACGTGATGTTTAAGACCAGGCAAAGTCAGAACTGCATTTATGTTCAGAGATTAAGAATGATTTACTATGAAGGACATAAGGAGCCTTCTGGGGTGGCTGGAAATGTTCTGTGTAATCTTAATCTCAGTAGATGGCTTTTTCCACATGTAAAACTCCATCAGATTCTACATGTAATATGAGTACATCTTACAGCTACATTTAAGAGCCTCACATCTGTGAGACTGTTTATTTTTATTTGTTTATTTTTAAAAAATCAAGTAAAATGACTTAAATTTCTTTTTAAGAAAGGGAAATTCAATTAGGTTCAATAGTTAAAAAAAAATCAGTTAAAAAGAAAAATAATTGAGTTGAAAGATGGGGGAGAAAAAGTTATTTCAGAATGTCAAATAAAAGGATTAAGAGGTTAAAATTATATTATAAAGTATGAGGCAAGGGACAAGGAGAATAGGCCCAGAAGTTCTGACACATACGATTTTTGAAAGAGAAAAATAGAAAGAATGGAGGATAAAAATTCGAAGAAATAATGGAGAATATTTTCCTAGTTACAGAAGAAAAAAATCCTTAGATTAAAGCAGTTCCTCTAGCCTTGAGTAGAATCTGAGAACACACAGACATGCACATACCCTAGGTGTATCATTACTGAATTTTGGGTCGTTATGAATGGACAGAAAAATCTTAAATGCTTTAAGAAAGGCAATTTTTGAAATCAGATACAAATGTTTTCTTATCAGCAATGTAAGAAGACAAAGGAACAGTATCTTCAGACTCTTCTAACTTGGAATACCAGATAAGTGATTAAGTGTGTGTGAATGAATTATTAAAGACAAAAATGTATGATGTAGAAAAAAATAAAACTGATCAATAAAGCCCAGAACTGGATGGAAGATATGACATTGGGTGAAACTTCGTCTTTTGATCGCCAAATTCACCATGAAAACAGAACAGAGCCAAAAATGTACAAAGCTGGGTAATAAGTTAACTGATGAATCCCTAAATACAAGTGAAAGAAACAAACACTGACAGCGAGAGACTACATGTGCGTCTGTGCAGAAGGAAGCAGTGGAAACATCACCAGGGGTCTTACAATTCCCCAAAGCTGGGACACACTCACTGTAAAGCTTCACATGGCAACCTGAGAACAGCAGTAGAAATCAGAGGTCATCTGTAGGATCTACCTCCCAAGTGTGGGCGAAGAACTATGAAACCAAAGGTCTCATGGTGTGGAACCATCTGGACCTTAAACTAGCAAATCAAAGCTCCATTTCAAGATGAAGCCTTATACCAACGAGAAATTGCTGGGAGTAGAATCCAAATTGAGCCAGGCAAGCATATTCAAAAACAAACAAACAACAAAAGTGAAGGTCCGTAAAAAGCTGGGATGGAAAGCAGTGAAAGCAGGGCTCAGAAAACATGAGGCAATTTTTCTCACCATCTTTTAAAGAAGATTTCCAGAGCTGTGAAGCTTAAAAAAAAAAAGACACAAATTTATTCTTGCTCACATCCCCATCTCTGTTCTATAGAGAAAAGAATATCTGTGTTATATAATAAATGAGAGACAGAAAAGAATCAGTCAAATGCCATAGAAAGTTTCTATAAGCAATAGGAAGAAAGGGAATAGAATAATACCTTTATAAGCAATGCAAACATGTCAGAGGCAAGTCCTACAGGTAAAACTGGAACCTCATATGTTAGCACAAGATATGTCAGATGCTATGAAAGAACAATATAAATACAAATTTGAAAAAAATTTCACCAGTGAGGATATTGAGGAAATAGTGTTATAAAAAGGTGATATAATTCATGAAAGAATTTTTTAAATTTCTTTAAGTCATATCATAAGTGAAGAAAAAACTAGAAAGAATATATGAGCTAGTAAACATAATAGATAATGTCTTAAGAAAAAGAGATGGAAAAGAGGAAATTCTTTAAACCTAAAAGATATTATGAGAGAGAAATAGGACTTGAAAGAAATGGATGGATTTGGGCTACGGGTAAAGAAAAGCTAACATACATATAATAAGAGTCCCCAAAGACCAAAACTAACAGTTTTGAATTAAAACTAATTCAAGAAAAGTTTTCAGAAACAAACGATGACTTGAAGCTGTACGTTAAAGAGCCACCACATGTCTTTGAAGACTGGCCCAGATGGCCAACATCAAGACATTCTAGCAAAACTATCAGAAAGACACACAGGCAGAGAAATGGAAGGGGAAAAAAAACAAACCTGTCTGGGCATCCAGGCAAAAAAGCCAAATCACTTATATGGAAAATATCAGACTTTTGATGATATCTGTTAAAATCTGTAAAATTAAGGCTTGTTGTTGTTTAGTCACTAAGTTGTGTCCAACTTTTCTGCAACCTCACAGACTGTAGCCTGGCAGGATCCTCTGTCCCTGGGATTTCCCAGGCAAGAATACTAGAATGGGTTGCCTTTTCCTTCTCCAGTTGATCTTCCTGACCCAGGGATCAAACCTGCATCTCCTGCATTGGCAGGTGGATTCTTCACTACTGAGCCACCTGGGAAGCCAAAATTAAGGATAAATAATGATTATAAGGAGTATAGCTATATACTGACTTTTATCTCCTTTAATATATTTTTTTGGTTTTGATTTTGAAACCAAGTAAGTATTTAAATTTTAACTTCAAAGTACCATTATAAACTCATGATGAATTTGTTTTAAAAAACATTTTCTAGTTCTTGCCACTAAAGGACCCTGGAAATAATCACCAACACAGTAGCAGAGAACATCCATACCACCAAGACTGTGATCTTTATGTGTGTTTCTCACTAAAAAGAACCAGGATTTCCTGAAT
Organism: Giraffa tippelskirchi; assembly: GCF_054371585.1. Classification (NCBI taxonomy): domain Eukaryota; kingdom Metazoa; phylum Chordata; class Mammalia; order Artiodactyla; family Giraffidae; genus Giraffa; species Giraffa tippelskirchi. Next base: position 155,084,107 of record NC_137283.1, on the reverse strand, counting down.
CCTGATTCCAAGTAAGGGGGGCAGAAAATGTGAAAGATGAGGACCTGTACCAGGGTCATGTGAAGAAGATGTAGAATCCCACCTGGTTAAGCTCCCTCTGGCTAAAGGTGGGTCAATTAGAACATCAATAATAACAACTGCAATCAATTGAAACACAAATATGTTTATGAACTATAATGATATTTTTAAAAACTCATTAACCACATTTACAAATTCATTATTTTGAAAAGTAGTAAAAAAAAGAGGAAGCATCAAATATTTATCCTGCTTTTCCTCTAGGATATAACCTCAGAGCCTATGGGAATTAGATTATATGGGAATCACCAGTTGTGATCAGCAACTGATAACATCACATAAAGAGAAGGTCCATGTTGGTGTATGGCAGAAACCAACAAACTATTGTAGTTATCTTTCAATTATAAGTAAATAAATTTTAAAAAAGAGAAGAGCCAGTACTGATGGAAGAACACACACTCTGAAATAGGCTTGCCAAAACTCAATAAATAAATAAAACTGAGTTTGATCAAGCTCTTAGGTCTTACTACAACTTACAGGATTTAAAGGGACAGAGAAATGTGAAATGGGAACGTAGTCAGCAAAATTTAAAATGTGAGAAACTCTATCAGACAAATCGTGTAGGTTGTTTAATGAACAAGCTGCAGATAAAGAAAAGGAAGAGAGAGAGAATCTGTATATTAAAGATTTAACATACATTCAAACAGTTGCAATAAATTTATTTGAATCCTAATTCAAGAAGTGTGTGTGTACATGTGCATTCAAGATAATATGCAGACATGAACGTTACTAATATTTGACAGTAATAAATTCTTACATCAATATTTAGGTATAATAGGATTGTTACTATGTACTTTTCAATGTAAATATTGTTTAGAGATATAAACTGAAATATTTATATAAATATTTATATTTGAAGTGATATGATGTTTAGAATTTGCTTAAAATAATCTGGGGAGTATGATAAGGGGATTTGGACAGAGATATGAATGAGAAAAGTTGGCCCATATTGATAATTGTTGAACTTGAATGATAGATATGTTGGATTAGTAACCATTTTTTCTACATTTGTATATGTTTGACATTTTCCCCCAATAAAAAGTTATAAAAAATGCCTTTAAAAAAAACTAGTAAGCACAATACTTGTTTTTTCAAAAGCACAAAGAAAGAAAATTGAGAATGAAAAGGGAAACTATATGGAGAAGATTTTTTATAAGAACAAATGTATATTAATAAATTTGTAAGCAACTTAAAGTAAGAAATTACTCAAAAATAGCTCCAAGAATAAAATCTGGCACGGACCACCTCTACAGAAAGAATTAAAACCATAGATAAAGATATGACCACTGGAACTACTAGGCATGGATAGCTTTATGGTAGAATTCTAACAAATTTTTAAGCAACAGAGATTTCCCATCTTATTTAATGTTTTCTAAATCAAGGAAAAATAAAGACAACTTCTCAAATCAGTACATTTCCTACCATAAATATGCTATATCACAAAACATCAGAACTCGAGTTAAAGAAAAGCCTATAGCTGTGCCCAGCAATTACTTACACTGAAGTTTCTACAAGAGAAAAAAAAAACTAAAAAGACAAATATCAGAAGGGAAGAACAAATATCACAATTTGACAATGATATAAAAATCTTATAAAATCAACTGTCAAACAATTAGAATAAAGAGTTCAGAAACAAAGATAACTGAAATTCCACATAGCCAAATAATGACCATCTTCTCATTGAGGATAAAACTGGAAAAGTGGAGGAGAAATAACTTCTTTCAACAATTCATAGTGCTAGAGTTGCTCCCTGAGTATGTATTTCTTACTAATACAAAAGGAAACTAAATTTTTTATTCAAAAACAAAACATTCAGTGGTGTCAAAAATGAAAGTTTAAGAAGTCCAAAGCAGCAGAAAAACACTTAGATGATGCTGGTGCTAAGATGATTGGCATATATTTATGGCATGTACTTCTACTCCTTTCTGAAAATCAGAGCTATATTTAACCATTTATTCTTTTCTTCTACTTAATGTATTCTCCTTCCTTCTTAAACTGGACAGATAGCCAATGCTGCCTAAGCCATGCCCACCGACATTTGATAATTAACTTTCTCCTTTGTTTTCCGTGTTTAGTAATTTTTAAACTCTCCCACTGGTGTGTTCAGTAATAGACAGCCAGAACACCTACAGTAACATTCTAAGATTTAGTCACAATAATAAATTATCTTTGAAACTTATTTTATCTTCAAATATATTCAAATTTTGTATTATGAAACGTGCATCGATTTTAATATAAATAGAAATTGTCTATTTGGAAATAGACAAGTACTCAGAAATTGTCTCCCTAGAAATTGTTATGAAGGACCGCTGAGAAAACTTGCCATGTTAATCCTATAGCTTAGCACCCATTTTGCATACCCAAGGGTCAGAAGTCCCACGTTTGTTTCCAGAGCTAAACCTCTTATCAAGCAGTATATCCTGTTTTCTTCCAGTCTTTCTCTCTTCCAATCTCCTCTTTCTAAATGTTTTTTAAATTGGTCTTAAATAAATGTTTGTTGGGTTTAATTTAGCAGAATTTCTTTTCCTTGTTTTTAGTGCTCCCAACAGCCTGATTATCTCACCCTGTAAGAAACTGAGAAGGTATTTTAGCCTAATTTTTAACGTTTTGGGTAGTTTTGGGTGGTTTCCCCGCCCCAGAAACAGCCTCATCTGTAGCTAATTAAATGGGAAGTCAGGGCTAGCATCTGGATCTCCTAACTTCCAGTCTAGTGCTCTTTATACAACCCTGAATAGCCTTCAAAATCATTTTAAGGTAGGGGGAACATGACATACAAGACAGGGTCAGTTTGACCAGCTCTGGATATGCTGAGCAAAAGGGAATTATTGAAAGGATACTAAGAGCTCACAGGGGACTTTTCTGGTGGCCCAGGGTGAACACTTCACCCTCCAATGCTGGGGGTGAGGGTTCAATCCCTAGTCAGGGAGCTGAGATCCCACATGCCTCATGGCCAAAAAAACAAAACATGAAACAGAAGCAATACTGTAACAAATTCAATAAAGACTTTAAAAATGGTCCACATTTAAAAAAATCCTGGAAAAAAAAAGCTCAAAGAATTGACAGAAAGTCTGAAGATCCAAGCTAGAAAGCCAGAAGGATGAAGGAAGCCCCTGGAGGCTGGAGCTGAGAACCCCAGGACAGCTCCATCTCTGGGTACAGCAGAGTGGCAGGTCTGTGCCTTCATGAACAGTATCAACTGCTTTCAACCAGCATATTCCAGAAAGGGAGCAATATCATGTGGGGACACGGAGGTATCACAGGCCTACTTGGCTGGCAGAGAGCCACATACCTGATTCAGGGTCCTAACACAGAGCAGCCAGCAGGGAAGAAGACAATTCCCCATAAGGAAATATAGGTGCTAGTAACAAGATGGAGATTAGAAAGTGCTGTGAGGAAAAAAATATCCACCCCACTCACCCCATCCATCTCATAAAATCGCCATAACGAGGTAACTAGGTAACATATGTAAAAGTGCTTTGTAAACTATGACAGCAAGGAAACCAAACGAGTCCATCCTAAAGGAAATCAACCCTGAATATTCATTGGAAGGACTGATGCTGAAGCTGAAGCTCCAATACTTTGGCCACCTGATGTGAAGAGCTGACTCATTGGAAAAGATCCTGATGCTGGGAAAGATTGAAGGTGGGAGGAGAAGGGGGCAACAGAGGATGAAATGGTTAGACAGCATCCCAGGGGATGTGAGTTTGAGCAAATGCCGGATAGTGAAGGACAGGGAAGCCCAGTGTGCTGTAGTTCATGGGGTCAGACATGTAGACAAGGAGTCAGACCAACTTAGTGATTGAAGATCAAGAACAAACTGTGACAAGCTCTACAAAGGCATTTTGATGAAGTATTACTTCTTTAAGGTAACATTGTAATAACTCTATTTAATACCTGGTTTCTAAAGGTTAAATTTTCAGGCAAGCTAATGAAAAAAAAAATGTTTTTCTCAGGATAGGAAAATTCCGTTTGACTCTTTTTCAGGTCCTACCACATAGATATGTAACCCATGGTCATTTTACTGCTGAGGTAGAATTTGAATGCTACCGCAAATAGTGCATTACAAATAATGTTCTACAGGGGCAACTTCCACCAAAATAAGGTCTCATCAGTTTTAATTTGCACAAATTTTTCTAAATGAAATAATCACTCTGAGCTACTCATTTGTTAGGCTTTGTAGAAATTTAATGGCTTTTATCACTCCAGTTTTTCAAAAATTTCCAGTCACCCCCTAAAGACATATTGTGGTAGGTGGAATTCTGAAGAATTCAAGATTCCCACCTCTGGCTATTCAATCAAACAGTGAGTAGGTGCTATTGTAAAGGCAATTTCCAATGGAATTAAGATCACATATCAGCTGATCTTGAGAGAATAGAGCCTGTATTCTCCAGGGAGGCCCAGGGTAATCTTGAATTATAAGCCATGTTTTGCTATATCACAGTGTTTTGAAGCAAACCTTGAAGCAGTCATCCATAAAGCGCTGTGAATTTCAGGATGGTCCCTGGAAGGGCCCCAGTCAAAATGAGTTAAAATTTCTCCTACAATCAGGAAATAGTACAATAACATTTGTTCGTCTTTAATATGCATATTAGTATTCTATTGCTGCCCTAACAAGTTACTACAAATTTAGCAGCTTAAATTAACATCCATCTATTGTCTCATAGTTATGAAGTTAGACGTCTGGGTTGGTGTGGCTGATTTCTCTACCCCAGGTTTCACAAAGCCAAAATCAAAGTGTTGGTTGGCTAGTCTCTTATTGGGATGCTCTGGAAAAACTAAGCTTCTGTGCTGATTCTGGAGGTGGGCAGAATGCAGTTCCTTGCGGTTGTAGGACTGAAGTACCTGGTTTCCTTGCTGGCAGTGAGCTAGAAGTCACTCTAAGCTCCTAGAGGCCTACTCCATACTTTACACTTAACCCCCTACACCTCAAAAGCAAAGCAGTGAGTAGAATTCTTCACATGCTTAGAATCTCTCTGTGTTCCTCCTCTGATTTATCTCTCTCTGGCTTACGCTTTCTTCTACCTCCTTTTTCTACTTTTAAAGGTTCACATGATTACACTGGGCCTCCCTGGAACCATTCTCTTAAGATCAGCTAATAGGTGACCTTAATTCCATTGGAAAGTGCCTTCACAATAGCATCTACTTACTGTTTGATTGAAAAGCCAGAGGTGGGAATTTGGAGTGGACATCTTCAGAATTCTACCCACCACAATATGTCTTTATGGAGTGACTAGAAATTTTTGAAAAACTGAAATGATGAAAGCCATCAAATTTCTACAAAGCATCACAAGTGAGTAGCTCAGGGTAATTGTTTCAAGAAGTTTTATCAGAATTGGCCCCAAATTGTTTACAATTTTCAAAGGCCATCATGTGACCGATATCATAAAGTCCCTCTTCATATCAAAAATTGGTATGACCAATGATTAAAAAGTTCCAAATATTTCTCTGTGTTTCTAATATATAAGATACTCTTTAAATATTTAAAATGGACATAATCAGTCATAACTGACATTTATTTCTTAATACTAATTTATGTCTAAATTCCCTTTTCTTAGGTTTTATGAGATGTAGTTTCCAAGGATTTGAATATATTCAAAATCTTTATAACACAAATTCAATTATATTTGCACTCCATTCCTAAACAACAACTAGCGCTTGGAGGAGAATCTAGATACCTCATTCTTCCCACATATAATCCTCAATCAGTTACAAACGCAGAGATTAATCACTAAATCAGCAAATATTTACTGAAGTCCCATGGAGCAAATAGTGCCATTTCTAAGCACTTAGGATTACACAGTATGTAGAAATAGACAGATAAATTATTCCTATTCTAAAGGATTTTCTAAGGCAGGAAAATATGACCAACATGAAGAGTGTATTCAAATAAACATGATTCTCTAATAAAATGAGTTAAGGGTATTGATAAGGTGTTGGAGAATACTATTGTAGATTGCAAAAGAAAAATGTTCAATAAGAAGAAGTTTCTATGAGTAGGTAAGCCCATAAATGATTCTGATACAGGTTAATGCTAGCACTGATGATTTAAGGCTGTTTTTTGTATGTTGGGGACTTAGAAGAGAAGGAGGGCCATGGAGAGGTAGACCGCCACAGCTGATTTACAACTCTGTAAGAACTGACCAGGAGAAGGAGCCTGCGTGATGGAAAACTTTCAAGGCTATTATTAGAAGACTATATTTGATTCAGAGGACAGTGGGACTCCCCAAAAGAGTTGGAAAGAACTGAAAGATAAGAACTGATAGATGTAATCAAGGCCTCAGGCCTGAAATAGAGATTTATCAAAATACCGTGCAAAATAACTTAAAAAAATAAAAACCTGCACACTGAAAGCAAGCAAGGAGGAAGAAGACAGAATAATCTGGTAACAATTTACCAGTGGTCAAGAGATTCTCCTCAGTGATGCTGGCAAGTGATTTGATGGTTCTAAGTAGAAATAGTGAAAGTTTAAGATGGACTTAAAGAGATGGAGATGGAATTAGAATTCAGTGCTAGAAAAGCAGCATGATTCCTCTGTGGTTTCAAGAGTGTTTATTTTGTAGGATATTTGATCACTTTTACTAACTCTAATATAAGTTCCGTTTGTTTTTTCAACAGGTCTAACATATAAAGAGGGCTTTAGCACATCCCTTTTTTATGTAGGATCCATTTTAATGTTTTTAAAAAATACTTCCCATGAATGATTCACACTTTTCAGATCTAATCCACAGGCAATCAAACAAGTCTTTTCAAAGCAAGTGACTTCCATACTGAGACTGAAGGATGGATAGGAGAACCAGATCTGGGTTTTAGAATAATCCTCTGGGCTGAATACTGGACAGGAATGAGGAAGCCTAGAGTTGTAGTTTGATGACCTAGTAAACATAATCAAGGCAAACAGTGATGGTGACTTGAACTGTGGTAGCAGGAGTGAGAATGGAGAGAGGAGACTGAATTGAGAGATGTTCAGGGGAGAGAATAAAATGAATAAAACTTGATAATTGACTGGAAATGAGGGACAAGTGAGGAACAGGGGAATGTCAAGCATAAGTCCCCAGATGCTGGATTTTACTACCAAGGTCAGTTTTGTTGGAGGGGAAGTTTGAAGGTTAAAATAATGAGTTTGATAAATGTTGAATCTGAGCTGCCTGTGAGACATGCAGAGGGAACTGTCTTAGTTGGATATATGGTAGGCAGTTGGGAATCCCAGATAGAGGCCCCGAGCCTTGAGCACAAGAGATTGTGATGACACCAAAGGTGTTGCTGTAACCACACAGGGAGACCATGAGGAGAAAGAAGAGATGAAACCCCAGACAGAATCCCCAGGCAATGATACTGGAGTGGGTTGCCATTTTCTTCTCCAGGTGATCTTTCTGGCCCAGGGATTGAACCTCTGTCTCCAGCATTGGCAGATGGATTCTATAGTGCTGAGTCACCAAGGAAGCCCCAAATCTCTCCTTAATTAATGCCAATGTTATTACTCACATATTTAATATGGCAAGCATATGGATATTGTTTCTCTCATAGTAGCATTTCAGATATGTAAGTGTCTTTGCAAAACATGTACACATATGAAAACTCATAATCATCAATAGCAACATCAATACTACCTTTGTTTTACAGATGAAAAATTTGAGACTCTAGAAAGCAATTGCCAAGGCCATTGAGCTAGCATATGGCAAAGTGAGAGGCTGATTCTGGATATTTATATCTCAAATCAATTATTTTTCTAACTAAACAAATATTTTACGCACCCAACATATGGCACCCTACAATTTCATTCTCCACAGTAACCGTATTATTCTAATTTGGGTTATAGATTTTTTCCCCTTCTTTTATGTGTTTCTAATCCTTCTTTCTGGACTTTTAATTAATCTTTTATGTGGTTTAATTATGTTTGCTTTAAATCACTTCTTGAAAAAGGTGGAGTATCATAAATAAATTAATAAATAGACAGACAACTTAAATAGATTATATATCTGAGGCTTGCTGATTCCCTTGGCAATAACAAAATTTAAATCACTTTTAAGTGACAAGGAGAAAAAATGCAAAAACTATCAATATGAACTAGATTTTTCACACATCTTCAATAAAACACTTGTTCATTTCTGCTAATGAGGACAATTCTCCAATTAAAATTAATCCTAATCAAGAAAATAATTCCTACTGCTCCTGCTTATAACCCCAAGTGCAGAGGCTCCATCTATCTCCTCTCTCTATTTAGAAACACTTAATGAAACTGTTTAGAGGGTCTAGTGAATCTGTAATTTCAAAACTGAAGAAGGGAGGAAACTATAGGTAGGACATTTACCCAGTGCCCATCCTCCAGCTATGAATGAAACAGATCATTTACTTACTTGTCCAAAAATCACTCTTCTTACCAATGCTATATGTCCTGCTATACATCCTTTCTCACCTCACTCATTTTCACTATCTAAATTTCTACCACTTAGCAATTATCAGTATTCGTTAATACCTCTTCTTTACACATGAAAATATTTCTTGGACTCATTCATTCAGTAAACATTGATTGAACCCTACCAAATGCTGTGCTGGCAACATAGCAGTAGAAAAAGAAAAAAGAAAGAGAAAAAAAAAACTGACACATTTGGGGATCATTATCTATAATCAGCCGTTTACAATTAGTAAAAATGATTTACATTTATTTGCTTTTTCTTAATTGGCATAAGTGTGAAATTACTTTCACTGAGGAAAAAGTTTACTGCACACATGGATAAGGAGGAAATTGAGATGCTATGGAAAAAACTCAAAAGAACTTTTTGGCCAACCCAATAGATGGTTTGGGAACAAGAATATCCTCCCCTGATTAGAAATGGGCCACCTATCAATTTATTGCCTCAGAGGTCCAGATTCACTCCTCACTACCTGCAGTGTGCTACCAGGCTAGACTGTCAGCATTTCTCCTTCGCAGTGAGCATGTTGTGATGCTTTGTCAGTAAAAGAGATATTGAAAGTGGCTCCCTGTCCTGGTTCTGTGTGCCGTTTATCTTTGTCACTATTGTTGTTGCTTCAGCAGTGTTGTGGGTCTGTGTGAGACACACAGTGCTATTCTATCACACTACTCACGGTCAGTCCTTTGATGACACCAGGTCCCTGGCCTGAGTCCAGTGACCACCTTCCTCTGGTCATCCCAGTGCAGTCACCACACACTCTTGGGTGGAGCCCACAACAGCACTCTGACCCTTCTGCATGCCCACCACCAGCTGCAGCTCCCTCACACCCCAGAGTCACAGCGCCCTTGAGGTTCCCTGTGCATTTGTGCTAAGTCACTTCAGTTGTATCCTGTGGGCTGTAGCCCACCGGGATTTTCTGCCCTCTCACGAGACTGCTTCCTGGTTTCCCAGGGATTTGATGGGCTCTGGCTGGGGCAATCCAGTGAACTTCCACGCCACCCATTGGCCACAATCATACCTTCTCCAACAAGGCTGGAAACCCAACCTGGGGCAGGAGACACTCTCTTCCATCTTTGTCCTTTCTTAAATCTTTGTCCTTTCTTAAAGTCCTCTTCTTCTGTCAGAATCAGAGCACTTTTTTTTTTTTTTTGAGTTCTCTTTATTTTTATTTTTATTTTTTTTTATAAATTTATTTATTTTAGTTGGGGACTAATTACTTTACAATATTGTAATAGTTTTTGAAATACATTGACAAGAATCAGCCATGGGTTTACATGTGTTCCCCTTCCCGAACCCCCCACCCACCTCCCTCCCCCTCTCATCCTTCTGGATCATCCCATTGCCCCGGCCCTGAGCCCTTGTCACATGCATCCAACATGGAATGGTGCTCTGTTTCACATATGACAATACACATGTCTCAATGCCATTCTCCCAGAACGTCCCACCCTCACCTTCTCCCTCAGAGTCCATAAAATTGTTCCATGCATCTGTGTCTCTTATTCTGTCTCGCATATAGGGTTATCGTTACCATCTTTCAGATTCCATATATATGCATTAGTATACTGTATTGTTGTTTTTCTTTCTGGCTTACTTCACTCTGTATAATGGGCTCCAGTTTCATCCATCTCAGTAGAACCGGTTCAAATGTATTTTTTTTAATGGCTGAGTAATATTCCATTGTGTATATGTACCACAGCTTCCTTATCCATTCATCTGCTGATGGACATCTAGGTTGCTTCCATGTCCTGGCTATTGTAAACAGTGCTGCGATGAACATTGGGGTACACGCGTCTCTTTCAATTCTGGTTTCCTCGGTGTATATGCCCAGCAGTGGGATTGCTGGGTCATATGGCAGTTCTATTCCCAGTTTTTCAAGGAATCTCCACACTCTTCTCCATAGTGGCTGTACTAGTTTGCATTCCCACCAACAGTGTAAGAGGGTTCCCTTTTCTCCACACCCTCTCCAGCATTTATTGCTTGTAGACTTTTGGATAGCAGCCATTCTGACTGGTGTGAAATGATACCTCATTGTGGTTTTGATTTGCATTTCTCTAATAATGAGTGATGTTGAGCATCTTTTCATGTGTTTGTTAGCCATCTGTATGTCTTCTTTGGAGAAATGTCTGTTTAGTTCTTTGGCCCATTTTTTGATTGGGTCGTTTATTTTTCGGGAATTCAGCTGCAGAAGTTGCTTGTATATTTTTGAGATTAATTGTTTGTCTGTTGCTTCATTTGCTATTATTTTCTCCCATTCTGAAGGCTGTCTTTTCACCTTGTTTATAGTTTCCTTTGTTGTGCAAAAGCTTTTAATTTTAATTAGGTCCCATTTGTTTATTTTTGCTTTTATTTCCAATATTCTGGGAGGTGGGTCATGGAGGATCCTGCTGTGATTTATGTCGGAGAGTGTTTTGCCTATGTTTTCCTCTAGGAGTTTTATTGTTTCTGGTCTTACGTTTAGATCTTTAATCCATTTTGAGTTTATTTTTGTGTACGGTGTTAGGAAGTGTTCTAGTTTCATTCTTTTACAAGTGGTTGACCAGTTTTCCCAGCACCACTTGTTAAAGAGATTGTCTTTTCTCCATTGTATATTCTTGCCTCCTTTGTCGAAGATAAGGTGTCCATATGTGCGTGGGTTTATCTCTGGGCTTTCTATTTTGTTCCATTGATCTATATTTCTATCTTTGTGCCAGTACCATACTGTCTTGATGACTGTGGCTTTGTAGTAGAGCCTGAAGTCAGGCAGGTTGATTCCTCCAGTTCCATTCTTCTTCCTCAAGATTGCTTTGGCTATTCGAGGTTTCTTATATTTCCATACAAATTGTGAGATGATTTGTTCTAGTTCTGTGAAAAATACCATTGGTAGCTTGATAGGGATTGCATTGAATCTGTAGATTGCTTTGGGTAGAATACTCATTTTCACTATATTAATTCTTCCAATCCATGAACACGGTATATTTCTCCATCTGTTTGTGTCCTCTTTGATTTCTTTCATCAGTGTTTTATAGTTTTCTATATATAAGTCTTTTGTTTCTTTAGGTAGATATATTCCTAAGTATTTTATTCTTTTTGATGCAATGGTGAATGGTATTGTTTCCTTCATTTCTCTTTCTGTTTTCTCATTATTGGAGTATAGGAATGCAAGGGATTTCTGTGTGTTAATTTTATATCCTGCAACTTTACTATATTCATTGATCAACTCTAGTAATTTTCTAGTAGAGTCTTTAGGGTTTTCTATGTAGAGGATCATGTCATCTGCAAACAGTGAGAGTTTTACTTCTTCTTTTCCTATCTGTATTCCTTTTATTTCTTTTTCAGCTCTGATTGCTGTGGCCAAAACTTCCAAAACTATGTTGAATAGTAGTGGTGAAAGTGGGCATCCTTGCCTTGTTCCTGACTTTAGGGGAAATGCTTTCAATTTTTCACCATTGAGGATAATGTTTGCTGTGGGTTTGTCATATATAGCTTTTATTATGTTGAGATATGTTCCTTCTATTCCTGCTTTCTGGAGGGTTTTAATCATAAATGGATGCTGAATTTTGTCAAAGGCTTTTTCTGCATCTATTGAGATAACCATATGGTTTTTTTCTTTCAATTTGTTAATGTGGTGTATTACATTGATTGATTTGCGGATGTTAAAAAAACCTTGCATTCCTGGGATAAAGCCCACTTGGTCATGATGTATGATCTTTTTAATATGATGTTGGATTCTGTTTGCTAGAATTTTATTAAGGATTTTTGCATCTATGTTCATCAGTGATATTGGCCTGTAGTTTTCCTTTTTTGTGACATCTTTGTCTAGTTTTGGAATTAGGGTGATGGTGGCCTCATAGAATGAGTTTGGAAGTTTACCATCTTCTGCAATTTTCTGGAAGAGTTTGAGTAGGATAGGTGTTAGCTCTTCTCTAAATTTTTGGTAGAATTCCGCTGTGAAGCCGTCTGGTCCTGGGCTTTTGTTTGCTGGAAGATTTCTGATTACAGTTTCGATTTCCGTGCTTGTGATGGGTCTGTTAAGATCTTCTATTTCTTCCTGGTTCAGTTTTGGAAAGTTATACTTTTCTAAGAATTTGTCCATTTCTTCCAAGTTGTCCATTTTATTGGCATATAGCTGTTGGTAGTAGTCTCTTATGATCCTTTGTATTTCTGTGGAGTCTGTTGTGATCTCTCCATTTTCATTTCTAATTTTGTTGATCTGATTCTTCTCCCTTTGTTTCTTGATGAGTCTGGCTAATGGCTTATCAATTTTGTTTATCTTCTCGAAAAACCAGCTTTTAGTTTTGTTGATTTTTGCTATGGTCTCTTTTGTTTCTTTTGCATTTATTTCTGCCCTAATTTTTAAGATTTCTTTCCTTCTACTGACCCTGGGGTTTTTCATTTCTTCCTTCTCTAGTTGCTTTAGGTGTAGAGTTAGTTGATTTATTTGATTTTTTTCTTGTTTCTTGAGGTACGCCTGTATTGCTATGAACCTTCCCCTTAGTATTGCTTTTACAGTGTCCCATAGGTTTTGGGTTGTTGTGTTTTCATTTTCATTCGTTTCTATGCATAATTTTATTTCTTTTTTGATTTCTTCTGTGATTTGTTGGTTATTCAGAAGCGTGTTGTTTAGCCTCCATATGTTGGAACTTTTAATAGTTTTTTTCCTGTAATTGAGGTCTAATCTTACTGCATTGTGGTCAGAGAAGATGGCTGGGATGATTTCAATTTTTTTGAATTTACCAAGGCTAGATTTATGGCCCAGGATGTGATCTATCCTGGAGAAAGTTCCATGTGCACTTGAGAAAAAGGTAAAATTGATTGTTTTGGGGTGGAAACTCCTGTAAATATCAATTAAATCTAATTTGTCTATTGTATCATTTAAAGTTTGTGTTTCCTTGTTAATTTTCTGTTTAGTTGATCTATCCATATGCGTGAGTGGAGTATTAAAGTCTCCCACTATTATTGTGTTATTGTTAATTTCCCCTTTCATACTTGTTAGTATTTGCCTTATATATTGTGGTGCTCCTATGTTGGGTGCATATATATTTATGATTGTTACGTCTTCTTCTTGAATTGATCCTTTGATCTTTATGTAGTGTCCTTCTTTGTCCCTTTTCACATCCTTTATTTTAAAGTCTATTTTATCTGAAATGAGTATTGCGACTCCTGCTTTCTTTTGGTCTCCGTTTGCATGGAATATGTTTTTCCATCCTTTCACTTTCAGCCTGTATGTGTCCCTAGTTTTGAGGTGGGTCTCTTGTAGACAGCATATATAGGGGTCTTGTTTTTGTATCCATTCAGCAACCCTTTGCCTTTTGGTTGGGGCATTCAACCCATTTACATTTAAGGTAATTATTGATAAGTATGATCCCGTTGCCATTTACTTTGTTGTTTTGAGTTCGTGTTGAAACATCCTTTCTGTGTTTCCTGTTTAGAGAAGATCCTTTAGCATTTGCTGGAGAGCTGGTTTGGTGGTGCTGAATTCCCTCAGCTCTTGCTTGTCTGTAAAGCTTTTGAATTCTCCTTCATATCTGAATGAGATCCTTGCTGGGTACAGTAATCTGGGTTGTAGATTATTCTCTTTCATTACTTTAAGTATGTCCTGCCATTCCCTTCTAGCCTGAAGGGTTTCTATTGAAAGATCAGCTGTTATCCTTATGGGGATCCCCTTGTGTGTTATTTGTTGTTTTTCCCTTGCTGCTTTTAATATTTGTTCTTTGTGTTTGATCTTTGTTAATTTGATTAATATGTGTCTTGGGGTGTTTCGCCTTGGGTTTATCCTGTTTGGAACTCTCTGGGTTTCTTGGACTTCTGTGACTATTTCTTTCCTCAATTTAGGGAAATTCTCAACTATTATCTCCTCGAGTATTTTTTCATGGCCTTTCCTTTTATCTTCTTCTTCTGGGACTCCTATGATTCGAATGTTGGGGCGTTTCATATTGTCCCAGAGGTCCCGGAGGTTTTCCTCATTTCTTTTGATTCTTTTTTCTTTTTTCCTCTCTGCTTCGTTTATTTCCATCATTCTATCTTCTACCTCACTTATCCTATCTTCTGCCTCCGTTATTCTACTGTTGGTTCCCTCCAGAGTGTCTTTTATCTCCTTTATTTCATTATTCATTCTATATTGATTCCTTTTTATTTCTTCTAAGTCCTTGATAAACATTTCTTGCATCTTCTCAATCTTTGTCTCCAGGCTATTTATCTGTAACTCCATTTTGCTTTCAAGATTTTGGATCATTTTTATTATCCTTATTCTAAATTCTTTTTCGGATAGATTCCCTATCTCCTCCTCTTTTGTTTGGCTTTGTGGGCATTTCTCATTTTCCTTTACTTGCTGAGTATTTCTCTGCCTTTTCATCTTGTTTAGATTGCTGTGTTAGGCGTGGCCCTTCTGTATTCTGGTAGTATGAAGTTCCTCTTTGTTGTGGAGGTTCCTCACTGCGGTTGGGGTTGGACAGGTGGCTTGTCAAGGTTTCCTGGTTGGGGGAGCTTGTGTCGGTGTTCTGGTGGGTGGAGCTGGATTTCTGCTCTCTTGAGTGTAATGGAGTGACCAGTATTAATTTTTGAGATGTCTATGGATTTGGTGTGCCTCTGGGCAGCCTGTATATTGATGCTCAGGTCTATGTTCCTGCGTTGCTGGAGAATTTGCGTGGTATGTCTTGCTCTGGAACTTATTATCTCTTGGGTGGAGCTTGGTTTCAGTGAATTTATGGAGGCTATTGGATGGTCTCTTATTAATTAATGTTTCCCCTGGCTTTCAGTCTTATTCTTGCAGTAGCCTCAAGACTTCTCCTTCCATACAGCCTCAATAATAAAACTTTTAGGTTAATGGTGAAAAGATTCTCCACAGTGAGGGATACCCAGAAAGGTTCACTGAGTTACATGGAGAGATGAGGTGGGGGTGGGTGGGTTGAGGTGACCAGGAGGGGAAGAGGGGAATTCAAATGTGGAGAGAGCAATCTAGCCAGTAAGCACTTCCCTCTGTGCTTTCCACAGTTTGGAACCCTCAGAGTGATTCACAGAGATACATAGAGAGGGGGGAGGAAGGTAACAGACGTGAGCATGAGTAGAAAGGGAGGAATTAAGAGGGGAGAGAGAGATCTGGGCAGTATCCTGTTCCTGAAGTGTTCTCCGGTACCCAGAACACCCTCAGAGATTCACAGAATTGAGTTGAGAAGAGAAGGAGGAGGGTGGGAGATAGAGGTTCCCTGGGGGAGAAGAAAGAGCATCAATAGGGGGAGAGAGTGATCAGGCCAGTGATCACACTCCTGAGTAAAAATGGGTCCTAAAGATTGGGTTCTTAAATGTACAAAGTTGATATCAAATATGTAAAACACAGATTAAAAATCTAGAGTAGAGGTTAGACTCTTATAAAACTTACAATCTAAAAAAAAAAAAAAGAAAAGAAAAAAGGGAACAGTGTAAAAAGAAAAAAAACAGTAAAACAGTAAAAAAATGTAGAACAGGAAAAAAACATTAAAAAAAAAAGAAAACACAAAAGGTATAAGATATATGTATGTAGTTTGCTTCAAAAATAGGGGTTTTTTTTTTTTTTGCAAGTTAATAGTGGGTTATGAAAATGAAAGTTAAAGGTGTAATAGAGGACTTGAAGAAAAAGGAAAGAAGAGAAAAAAAAATTTTTTAATTAAAAAAAAAAATTAAAAAAAAAATAATAATAATAGTAAAAAATATATATATCCCGGACTTTCTCTGGAGCTGTTGTGAGCAGTGTGGGATCTGCTCAGTTTTAGATAGATCCTTATTCCTGCTTATACTTTTCAAGATCTGTAGGTCCTTTTTAATGCAGTCGGTATTAACTACAGGGATCTTAATCTGTTGGCCTGTCCCTTCCAAAGCACTTCCCTCTGTTTATTTGGCTTCTGTTTGGAGATCTCTTCAGTATCTAATTTCCGCCCTGCAACAAAGCGGTGGAGGTGATCTCTTTAGGTTCGCTTGTTCAATCGTGCTGTGGGGAGGAAGGAACACTGCAATTCTGGCGTGTGTGTGGTAAGCTCGCAGTGTCTCGGCCGCACTGGGTTCGCCCCCGCTCACGGCGTGTGTGCTTTCCCCGTCTACCCTGCTCAGGCTTCAGGTTACTCGGCCGGGGAGCGGGCCCTGAGCTGCGTGCACTTCCCAGGTCTAAGCCGCTCAGGTTCAGGCTCCCGGTTACTCCACAAAGGCGCAGACTCGGTTTTGCCCGCGGCTTGTGCCGTTCCCGGTCGGAGCTGCCCAGGCGGCCAGGAGTTTGGCGAGGGCGCTGTCCCCTGTTGGGGCGGTGCGGCTTATCACCTCCCTGGTCCCCGCCTCGGTTTACGGGCGCGCCCGGCTCCGGTGTGCTTTGTGTCGGTTCTGGGGAGCTGGTCTCTGGCTGCGACCCTCCCGGCTGCTGTCGACCCTCCGGGATCTCAGGCAGTCTTTGCTTAAAAACTGGGAGCCTGTTTGCAGTTTGGTAGGGGGTGCCCTCTCTGGAGCCGAGTTTGCCCCTTTCCGGCTCTGGCGGGCCCCGCCTGCCCGCTGTGTCCGGCGGGGGATGGCGCGGTCCGCAGCCGGCTAGCTCTCCTCTGGTATCGCTCAGTCCTTTGTTCTGTGAGCGGGCCGGCAGTGCCTTAGAGTTGGGCTTTTCGCGGGATAGTTCTCTCTCTCTCGCTGTCCCACAGTTTAGGTTACTATCTCACGTTAGCTCCCTCAGATTGTCCTCGGGGCACTCGGGCCCGGTCCTTACCCTAGGCAATGCCGCCCGCTCCTCTCCGTTCAGCCCCCACTTGCTGGTGGCGGATGATGCGAGCGTCTGGGGTTCTTTGCTGGGAGTTGCTTTAGGCACGTAATCTGTGGATTTTATTTATTTTTTCCTCCCAGTTACGTTGCCCTCCGAGATAAAAAATCCTCCCCCACACCCGCCGGTGAGAGGGTTTCCTGGTGCTTGGAAATTCCTCCTCTTTTACGACTCCCTCCCCGGGACGGGTCTCCGTCCCTAACTCTTTTGTCTCTCTTTTTATCTTTTATAATTTCTCCTACCTCTTTTGAAGATAATGCGCAGTTTTTGTGAAAGCCTGACGTCCTCAGCCAGCCTTCAGAAGTAGTTTTGTGAAGTTTGGTCAGCGTTCAGATTGTTCTTTCGATAAATTTGTGGAGGAGAGAGTGGTCTCCCCGTCCTATTCCTCCGCCATCTTCTGCTCTTTTGAGTTCTCTTTAAAGTGAAAGTGAAGTCGCTCAGTCGTGTCCGACTCTTTGCGACCCCATGGATTGTAGCCCTCGGAATTTTCCAGGCAAGAGTACTGGAGTGGGTTTAATTACTATCCCAACTGGCCCCTTGATTTTGGGATCCCAGCCTAGAGATTAGCAGGGGGTTAATCTTGGAATCTAACCCCATTTTTGTATCCCATTTACTTTGCAAACCTGCTTCAAGTCTCATACAATCAACTTAAAAATAAACTTTTTAAGGAGAGGAGTCATTAAAATGTGAATATTCCCCATAATGGAGAAGGCAATGGCACCCCACTCCAGTACTCTTGCCTGGAAAATCCCATGGATGGAGAAGCCTGGTAGGCTGCAGTCCATGGGGTCGCTAAGAGTCGGACACAACTGAGCGACTTCGCTTTCACTTTTCCCTTTCATGCACTGGAGAAGGAAATGGCAACCCACTCCAGTATACTTGCCTGGAGAATCCCAGGGACGGCGGAGCCTGATGGGCTGCCGTCTATGGGGTCGCACAGAGTCGGACACGACTGAAGCGACTTAGCAGCAGCATTCCCCATAATCACATACTGAAAATATATGTGTGGTTAATATTGACATATTAAATATTTAATATTTACAAACTAAATTCTAAAAAATCAAAGAAAAATTCAATTAAAAATACAGTATGGGCCAGTAGAAGGAACAAGGGCTTCTGCATCATGTCAAAGGATTGAACCCAGATTCTATTGCTTACCAACTGGTGATCTCGAGTGCATTAACCCCCCGGAAACCTCAGTCTCCTCAACTGTAAAGTGGGAAGAGTAACATCCATCTTATAGATTTGCCATGGGAATTACACATTACACACAGTAGGGAAGTGCATCACACACAATAGGTGCTAGTCAATAAACACTATTAGGGCTTCCCTTGTGGCCCAATGGTAAAGAATGCGCCTGCAATGCTGGAGATCTGAGTTCAATTACTGGGTCAGGAAGCTCCCCTGGAGGAAGGCATGGCAACCCACTCCAGTATTATTGCCTAGAGAATCCCACGGACCTAGGAGCCTGGTGGGCTACAGTCCACGGGATTGCAAGGAGTCGGACATGACTGAACAACTAAGCACACGCACAGAATAAACATTATTAGCCTTTCCTCTGTATCTTTTTTTTAATGAAATTTATTGCTTTCAATATGTGAGAGGATAATTTTTCTGGGATCTACTGAAACACAGAGGCTGCTTGAAGCAGTGTTTCAACCTTTGCAAGTTTGCCCTGTGGGATTCATTCTTGAAGAGCAGCAGTTTAAAAAGTGTGGGCTCTTGACTCACAGCCTGAGCCAGGTGACTCCGCCATGTTGGTCCTCTGAGCATTGAAAAAGCTCTACAAAGAAGTCCTCTGTACACACAGGGTTTTAGGTCTGACATTATTTCAATGTTCTAATCGCAACATTATACATGTTTTCTTTAAGTGTTTTGAGTTTAATAAAATCTCTGTTGCATACAGGATTATGTAGTTTATGTGATAAAGAAGTTCCAGTCTTTCCTGCATGAAATCTGTTGAAGGCAGAATTCCTTCTTCTTTTAGGATAAGAAAGGAAGGCTGGGAGAAATTACAATGAGGTGGCAATAAAAAAAAAAAAGTCAGAAATGTTAGTCAAGAAATGCTAAGAGATTGGCTCAGAGCCCAATTAGGATTGAACAAAGATATATATACATAACCTAGTTAAGCTAAAGAATCCTTAATTAAGCTACTGTAAAGCCAAGGGTTTTAAAGTTCAAAGGATATGTAGGCTTCTGTCAAATTCCTTTCAGAGAAGGTGACAAGAGAACTCAATAGCAGTCATAGAGAGTGACAGACATAAATAAAATTCTGAAGGAAACTTTAACATAACCGAAGCAAAAAAAAAGAACAAAGTTTTCTATTACATTTTTTTGCATTTGTACATCGACATCTTTTGTGCTGAAGGAGGTTGCATTGATTATTTATTCTTTGAAAGCACACACATATCATTTATTAATAATATCTTTATAATTAATTACATTTCTCAGTGACAATAGTCCATCATTGATTTGCATTCTTTCAGCAAATGTGCATCCCTCAGAACACCCAAGTGCCCAGGCTGCCATGACATGGTGGTAGCTGCTCCTGATTCCAATTCATATACTCAAATTTGATTTGGCAGGACTCTGTAACATGCTTAGGCATCTTTTATTTTTTACAATAAATATGCAAATAGTAATAACAATAATAAAATAAGCACCTTCTGCATCTCTTTTGTCACCAAGTTCTACAGCTGCTGTCCTCTCTCTATTTTTGAGTCTAATCCCTTTCCATCCACAATGACTCACTTGTTTCAGATGTTCATCTTCTAGCTCCTGGATGGTTTCAAATGCCTCCCGTAGTATTTCCTTGTCTCCCCTTGTAACCAGAGCCATCTTACTAAAATTTGAATCTGTTTATATCATCCCCAGCTTATATTCCATCAATGGCTACTCACTGCCTCAAGGATTAAGTCCAGACTCTTAGCATATGTCTGAGGCCCTTCACACTATGGTCCCATCTGTTCTTCCATCATCACTGCCTGCTACTCTTGGGAGGTTTCTTGCCCCACCCTTATGCATCCCAGCCATAGGAGAACCATATAACGTCATTTCAAGGCAAGTTAGCAAGAGGCGCTGTGTCAAATTAATAGTAATCTAGAGAAAAGACAGAAAGCATTGTGGGGTAAGAGCTCATCCTAATAACCATTGAACAATTAAGCAGACCCATCTCCCAGGAAGCCACTTAGTGACCATCTGCTGTAATATAAGCATAGCCCTTGGGAGTCCCCCTCCTCTACCCCAACCGTCTTTTCATCTCTTTCCTTATGACTACAATCAGTGCTCTCCCTGGGAGGAGCTCCAATAAATACAATTGCACCATCTTTTAATTGTCAAGTGATGTTTTAGCACCCCATGTAGAATGGCACCCTCAAAAGCTGCCCATCTGATCAGCCCCCTTATCTACAGTGACAAATTCCCACCCATTCCTCAAGATTCAATTAATACATCACTTCTGTGAAGATTTCTGTACCTAAACTCCAACTCTCTAGCAGAATTAATTAAACAGACACTTTCAGAGCACATATTATTATCAGTGCTTTATGATTTCTTATCCTGTTTTTCAAATATCATCTCACTTTTTCCTTACGATAGCTCTATTTGTTATGTGCTATTATTTGTGCCTCATTTATAAGCAGATCTGTCACACAGCTAGCAAAGGGTAGAGTTAAGATTCAGATCCCAGGAGACTGGTTTCAGAGTCCTTGCCCCTGGTCAGTCTTCTTAGCAGTATGCTTACTTTTCCACTCCACTGCCAGTACCTCTTATGATGAACTCTATTACATCTGGCATATAATCATATATGAAGTACTTGTTAACATGTTGATTTTTCCTCTAGATTTTGAGGTCCCTAAAAGTAGGGCTCCTGCCCATATGTGTATCTCCAAGAACTTGCTTAGACTTAGTACATAACAGACATTCTTTAATAGTTGTTGGATTATTAATTAATCAATCAGTT
Source organism: Giraffa tippelskirchi (assembly GCF_054371585.1). Lineage (NCBI taxonomy): Eukaryota > Metazoa > Chordata > Mammalia > Artiodactyla > Giraffidae > Giraffa > Giraffa tippelskirchi. The sequence continues at coordinate 155,062,914 of NC_137283.1, read as the reverse complement.
TTCATGAAAGTAAAGCCTGTGTTTGGGTCTTTATGTTAAAAATCCAAGCACTAAGTCTTCCCTGGAGGTCCAGTGACTAAGCATTTGCCTGCCAATGCAGGGAACATGGATTCAACCCCTGAGCCAGGAAGATGCCACATGCCATGGGGCACCTGAGCCTGTGCACCACAACTCCTGAAGCCCGCGTGCCTAGAACCTGTGCTCCACAACAAGAGAAGCCACCACAAACAAGAATGAAAAAGCCTGAGCACCACAACTAGAGAGTAGCCCCTGCTAGAGAGTAGCCCCTGCTCGCCACAAATGGAGAAAGCCCATTTGCAGCAACGAAGACCCAGTACAGCCAAAAATAAATAAATAAATATAAATAAAAAGAATCCAAGAGCTAAATCCAGGTGACCATTTTGAAATAGAAATATCAAATCACTATTGTATAGCAGAAACCAATACAGCACTGTACTTCAAAAAGCAAACAAACAAACTCACAGAAAAAGAGATCAGATGTGTGGTTACCAGAGGCAGGGAGTGGGTAGAGGGGAATTGGATGAAACTAGCGAAAGGGTACAACCTTTCAGTTGAAAGGCAAAGGAAGTACTAGGGATGTAACGTACAAGGTAATGAATATAATTAACACTGCTGTACATTATATATGAAAGCTTTTAAGAGAGCAGATCCTAAGAGTTCTTATCACAAGGGAAAAAAGTATCTTTTTTCTATTTCTTTAATTTTTGTACTTACATGAGATGGTGAATTGTCACTAAACCTTTTGCAGTAATCATTTCATGGTACAAGTCAACTCATTATGCTGCATGCCTTAAACTTATAGAGTCCTCTATGCCAATTATTTCTCAATAAAACTGAAAGAGAAAGGGGGAAAAATGATGTGTATAACTTAGGAAGGGGTGGTGCACTCATTGTCTGAAACCCATGCTTCTACGTCCAGGTCATGACATGAACTAGTTATCAGCTTCCTGTTCTCTGTGGACTTGAAGTTGACATGTGTGACTAAAGTGCTAATCTTGCCATTAAAAAGTAATAATAGTAATCCAACAAGAAATGCCCTACGTATTCCAAAGGAGCCCCATTTCTCATGGGAAATGCAGAGGAACAGTATTTGATCAGTTATGTCTTCAAAATTGAAGCAAATGGCTGAATTATCCTTACTAAAGTTAAATTCAGTTGCCAAGTTGCATGCACAATAATAAGATATTTTCAAGACCAGCTATAATAAGGTAGCCTATAAAAGCATAATAGTGAAAACTATTTTCAGAGTCATCAATATGATGAAAAGCAAGAAGATGATTTTCTGATAATCACTTCTAAAAGAATTACTACAACACTAGGATAATTAAGGCCAACCAGGGAGATAAAAACCTTCAGATTCAAGATGTGAAGAAATGTCAGAGGGTGTGAAACAATTGTTTTAATTTTTTCTCATTTGTAAATTCATTTTATGCCTCCAAGTGCAATATAAATTATTTACCAAAATTAGCTGTAATCACTTACAGGGACAAGTACAAGCGGTTCACACATAAACCTGTATCGTTACTTTATTTGCATGTAAACTGTGCAAATGACTAATTAGAGATGCAACTATAGAAATAAACAATGTTTAATGTTGTAAAAAAAATCCCCGCACCCTCTCTTCTTCTGATTTAAGGAAGAGGTAAGGAGAAAAGGGTCAGTGGCCCCGGGGTAGGGGAGGGGAATTCTTATTTGAAAATATTTTCAGTAACTGTATTTCAGGAGAGGATGCTGTATGACTTTTATCCGGTTTCTAATTCTCTTCCCCAGTGTCATTCAGGCTTATGAAATGTGCTAGAATATTAGTTTAGACTTGAAATATACACTCCGTGAGAAGTCTGACCACCAGCGCACACACTTTATCTTATGAGGTTGAGATCTTCCCTTTTCCTCTGCCTAAGCCGTGCTCCCGTGTCTCTCCTCGGACATTAGTCATGCACTCAGTCCTTCTGTGATTCTCTTGGACAAGGACAAGGGCAACTTGCTCGCTATCCAATAAGATACCATAAAAAGTGTCTTAAATTAACCAGCTGAGCACTATGGTTCATTATTTACTAATTTATCTTTTCTGTTCTGTTTTCAACAGACCTTCCCTCTCTTTTCAACCTAGGACCAATAGGAACAGGACTCTGCCTGGGCCTGTGTATTCCTATTCATTCCTTATTTAATTGTTTGTGCATCTTTTACATGAATATAAATGCAAGGGACTTGGAATGATAGAGAGTTGTCCTTACAGGGTTAGGAGGCAGATCTATGATGATTTCTGAAATCAAACTGGCATCTAATCACATTGCTTCATGGTCACATCTATAAATGACACTGGATTTCAAGCCCCATGCACTGTGATCAAGCCTTGGAAATCAATAATAGCAACTACCTTGCTTGTTTCTCAGGGTGATGCCCTGTCATGAGAGAGTCAGTAAAGATGGCTTTGGAGAGATTGCTAGCATATCCTGTGCACTTTTACAGATGAGAAACTGATGCTGTTCATTGTGTTTCTGGCAGAACCTAATTTCCATTCTCAGATGCAAATACAGACACTTAACCCTTATTCTGGATTGCAAATGCCTCCGACACACCGGAACTTGAAGATTCTGTGTTAAATGAATCAATAAAAAGAACTATCCTTATTCATTTCTTGCCTTTGGACACCCATTTTCCATAGTCATTACGTCATTGTGTGTATGCATGCGCACACACACACACAAAAACACATACTCAGAATGTGTATAAATGCACAGTTTATGCTGCTGATTTGGGGAAGGTCTTTTTGACTGTTAAGCTCTTCCTGGTGAAGATCTTTCTCAGTATAACCTCAAGTTCAGGAAGTCACATACAAGGCTGGTGGACACACCACGGAGCCAGTGGTAATAGCTAAGTCAATTTATAAGCATTGCCATGCCCGTATCCTTAACTTTGCCTGTAGCTGTAGGCTAGACAGCATTTCAATCAGTTCAAGTTCAGCTGTCTGTTTTATTACACCCAGGCCAGGAACACTGGGGACTTTTTAGTCCCTTCAATGACAAATGTATATTCAACCACTGCTGTGAGGTGCAGCCCATAATGCAGGTCACCAAAGGACAACAAACTGCGTAGGTATGTCAGAGAAATGTTCAGAAAAATATCTCGATAGGCGTCTGAAATTGCGTCTACCTTCAATCTCTTCAATCTTTGAGAAGCATGTAAAGTTGTTTTCTTTGAATATATATATATATATAATTGCATCTCTTAAAAAGAAATAGCTAGATTGCCTAAGATACTTCTAACAAAATTTTATACAAATTTAACTCATTCAAATGACAGACAGCGACAAGATTTTTACACTACCTCATGTGGTGGTTGGTTGGGTGTAATGTTTTTTAATAGAGGTCATGAAGTCTATTTACAGATGCCACTTTGAGATTCTTATCTCACAAAGCTGAAATAACTGTCTGTAAATGGTACGATGCACCCAGCTATGCTTAGTGAGACACTGAGAGAAGTCCACCTCCACAGTGCTGTCACTTAGCCAACACAATTGAGAGAAAAAGAAAAAAACAACCTTCCCGTTGGAAAACTATTAGCTGGGCTGATTCAAAACAGACACTGAATTGGCCCTAATACATTTTCACCCTGATGCCCGTGCTCAAGCTACACGGATGGACTTGAATTATCTCTGTAAAATTCTTGTATTCTTTAAAAGAGGTAAGAAATTTTCATCAAGTCTCATCAATCAACTGAAAACTTTCTTTCTGCTGACCCTAGATCTGGCTCCATCTGTTATAAAAGTCCAATTAATTTGTGCAAGATGCAAATTTTACTTAACTGAAAGAAAGTCTGTGAAATTTTAATTGTTGGCCTTCACTCGTGGCCCTCCCACCACCTAATTCCACGACCAAAAATCTTATGAGAGAGTTAAGAGCAACAATAACTTTGCTTTTCTCAGTTCTTATGCCTGCAACACCAGGAGCCAATCACCTGACAATTAACGTCAGAACATCAAGAGAAGAAATGTTTTTAATGTTTTTAATGACTGAAGTCTTTTTTTTCTGTTAATAGTTTGGAACATGCATCCTTCTTCCTATCCTATACTATCTCCTGAACCTAACAATTAAAACAGGGAGTTTTTCACAGTGAGGTTTAACTATCTGACCACTTGAAAAAAACATGTATCCAGATTTGTCTTATTCAAACCTAGGTAAGGACCAGTCTCCTCAGAGAACAATCAAATAATAATGTTTGATTCTCTTACATAAAATTTGCAATGAACAGTAAGATCACATTCAAATCAATACTCATTTACTATCACATTAATAAATAAACAATAAAGGAGGCACTGAGTATTAGTATGTCAGAGTCCAAAATGAGTATATATTTTTGGAAGTGTTAGAAATATGTATACTGTGTGTGTTATTCCATGTTGCCCTTTCATGTTCTTTTTGCTGGAAATTGACAACACTTCAAATAATTAGGGAAAGAAAAAAAAAATGTCTTTAGGGACTATCCTTCAATAATCATTTATTTGAAGTTGCATGTATTCATTGGCAGAGTTTCCCCTCTTAAAGCCTTTTCTGGATACAGTGTGCTGAGCACCTATTCCTGTGGAGGATTTTTATCTCTGTGTTCATGTAGAGCTATGTCATTTAAAATGTCTCCCTTTGTTGTGAATTTAATTTTTAAAAGTTAAACTGTGAACCTACTACCTTAAAAGTGTAATCAAACTTCTGAACACTCACTAACTCACAGGCATGCAGAGGCTGAGTTATATACTAACTCACAGGCATGCAGAGGTTGAGTTATATTTGGACTTATGACTTCATTGCCCTATTTCTCTCTCAGTCCTATCCTAAGTTTCCCCTAAATCGCCACACATTCCTTATAAAGCTTCTCTCCCCCTCAGCTGTCCCTTGTCATGAAAGCAAAAAACTAATAAATTACTTTGTCCATTAATTAGTGATTAAGATGTCACAACTGTCGAGGACATTTGCCTGGCCCATATATTTAATAATTGCTCAGCAAATATTGTTGCAGTGCCCATTCTGCACCGCAAAAGCACTCAGCTTGGAAGCAAGATGCACGAGGATTATCTTCTACGGAAGCTCTGGTCACATGCCCTTCATCATTCCTAATATTTTGGGGGTTTGTTTTTTTTCTTCTTTTTTTCTCTTGATCAGCCTTACCAGGGAGGTTTTCTTTCTTTTTTTTTTCCCAATTGAGAGACAGTTGATTTATAATACTGCATTAGTTTCAGGTGTACAGAAAAGTGATTCCTATAATATATTCACATAAACATGTATATATATTTTTCATATTCTTTTTCATTAGAGGATATTATAAAATATTTAATGTAGTCTTCTGTGCTATATAGTCAATGCTTATTTGTCTATTTTATATATAGTAATGTGTATCTGGGGGCTTTCTGGTGGCTCAGTGGTAAGGGAGCCACAGGATTGATCCCTGGGTCAGGACGATCCCCTGGAGAAGGAAATGGCAATCCACTCCAGTATTCTTGCCTGAGAAATGCTATGGACAGAGGAGCCTGGTGGGCTACAGTCCATGGGGTTGCAAAAGAGTTGGACACAACTTAGTAACTAAACAACAACAGCAATGTGCACCTATCAATCCCAAACTGCTAATTTATCCCCCCCTGCATTTTCCCCTTTGGTAGCTGTAAGTTTGCTTTCTTTGCCTGTGATTCTATTTCTGTTTTGTAAATAACTTCATCTGTATAATTTTAAGAATACACATGTAAGAGATATATTTTATTTGTCTTTGTCTTATTTCACTTAGCATGATAATCTCTAGGTCCATCCATGTTGCTGCAAATGGCATTATTTCATTCTTTTTAATGGCTGCTACTCTGCTCTGCTAAGTCGCTTCAGTCGTGTCCGACTCTGTGCGACCCCATAGACGGCAGCCCACCAGGCTCCCCCGTCCCTGGGATTCTCCAGGCAAGAACACTGGAGTGGGGTGCCATTGCCTTCTCCGTTTAATGGCTGAGTAATGCTATAAAGAAAGCTGAGCACCGAAGAATTGATGCTTTTGAACTGTGGTGTTGGAGAAGACTCTTGAGAGTCCCTTGGACTGCAAGGAGACCCAACCAGTCCATCCTAAAGGAGATTAGTCCTGGGTGTTCATTGGAAGGACTGATGCTGAAGCTGAAACTCCAATACTTTGGCCACCTGATGCAAAGAGCTGACTCATTTGAAAAGACCCTGATGCTGGGAAAGATTGAGGGCCGGAGGAAAAGGGGACGACAGAGCATGAGATGGTTGAATGGCATCACCGACTCAATGGACATGGGTTTGGTTGGACTCCGGGAGTTGATGATGGGCAGGGAGGCCTGGTGTACTGCGGTTAATGGGATTGCAAAGAGTTGGACACAACTGAGCAACTGAACTGAAACTGAATACTCATTGTGTACATATACCACATCTTCATCCATTCCTCAGTCTTTTAGCATTTAGGCTGCTTCTGTGCCTTGCCTATTGTAAACAGTGCTGTTATGGACATTGGGATGTATGTATCTTTTGAAATCAGAGTTTTCATTTTTTCTGGACATATGCCCAGGAAAGAGATTGCTGGATCATATGTCAACTCTATTTTTAGTATTTGGAGGAACCTTCATAGTGTTCTCCATAGTGGCTATACCAGTTTATGTTCCTACCCATGTAGGAGGATTCCCTTTTCTCCACACTCTCTCCAGCAGTTATTAAAGACTTTCTGATGATGGCCATTCTGACTGGTGGGGAAGGGCATGGCAACCCACTCCAGTATTCTTGCCTGGAGAATACCATGGACAGAGGAGCCTGGTGAGCTATAGTCCATTGGGTTGGTCCAACTTGCAAAAAGTTGGACACAACTGCAGCAACTTAGTACTTAGCATTCTGACTGGTGTGAAGTGATACCTCATGGTAGTTTTGATTTGCATTTCTCTAATAATTAGTAATGCTGAGCATTTTTTCATAGGCCTGTTGACCATCGATATGTCTTCTTTGGAGAAGTATCTGTTTAGGTCTTCTGCCCACTTTTTCAATTGGGCTGTTTGTTTCTTTGTTTGATATTGAGTTGCATGAGTTGTTTATATATATGAATTCCTTGTCAGTTGCATCATTGGCAAATATCTTCCCCCATCTCCTAGGATGTCTTTCTGTTTTGTTTATGATTTCCTTTGCTCTGCAAAAGCTTTTAAGTTTAATTAGGTCCATTTGTTAATTTTTGCTTTTGTTTCCATTACTCAAAGAGATGGATCTAGAAAAATATTGCTGTGATTTATGTCAAAGAGTGTTGTGCCTATGTTTTCCTCTAAGTTTTATAGCATCCAATCTTACATTTAGGTCTTTAATCCCACAGGGCTTTCTACGATGTTCATCTTTTTAAAGGAAGGGTTTTTACCTCTATCATTGCTATTCATTAAACTTTGTTTTCTATTTAATTAATTAATTTGGGGACTTTATCATTTTTTCCTTCTGCTTTTTTTGCACATACCCTGCTGTTTCTTTGTCTAACTTCTTGAGTTGCCTGCTTGGTTCTTTAATTTTCAGTCTTTCTAAAGACATATTTAGAGGCTTTGCCTGTCCTTCTGAGAGCTAATTGAATTACATTCCACAAGTTTTGATATGTAACATTTTAATTAATTTTTTATTTTTGAGTTATTTAGAAAGACACATTTTTATTATCTTGTCATTTTGATTCTGAGTCCCAACTTTATTGGTCAGAGAATGTGGACCCTATATTTTCTCTTTAGTTTTGATGATACTATTTTGCATCTGAGTGAGTGATAGTTTTGCACATATTCCATGTATCCTTGGTAACACATCCTGCAACTTTGGACTACAAGGTTCCATATATATCCACTAGACAAAAAGCTTGCCTATTGTTTTGTTTCAACTTCTATGGCTATATTAAGTTTTTGCTTTACATGTAAAAACATTCCAGATACATACATGACAGTATGATTGTGGATATGTAAATTTCCCCTGGAAATGCTAACAATTTCACATTATGAAATTTGAGGCAATGTAGCTATATATGTATCATTGCAGAATTGTTATAGTTTGTACAAGATTTATTCCTCTTATATTATGTAACAGTCCTCATTATTCCCAATAGAATCTTTGCCTTAAATTCTAGGTTGTTATGATATTAATACAGCCACTGTGTCTTTTTCATGGTTATTGTTTTCCCTGCATGTATTTTTCTATCTCCTCTACTCTCATTCTTTGTAATGATGTTTTAGATATATTGCTTGTAATTAGTGGGTCTGTGATATTTTGAGAGATTCTCCTCATTCTAACTGGCAATTTTTGTCTATTTACATATACTATGATCACTGATATAGTAGAGAATATTGGTGGATAAAGAACATAACTTTTATTTAGCAATGTAGAAGTAGCACAACAAAGGAGGGAAAAAAAGAGAAAAGGGGACTAGAAGGTGAAAAGGTAAAATAAGGTTGCTGACTGCATCATATTGTTCACTCCAATGGCCTAAAAGGATGGTCGCCATACAAATAATGAATTATTGTTCTGATTCTCATCTTTAATATAATTCATGACTAAAGGAAACAAGGGCCCTTGAGGAAATGACTGAGTACAGGTCTGAGTAAAGAAGGTACTCTATAAGCCTGGAATATCTTGTCCTGCCAAAAAGCAAGAACATTTTCAAGATTAATGGGGTATGTCAAAAGGACACAGGAGCCAACCTAATGGAGCTCTTCTACGGCCAGAATTATGCCAATTAGAGAATGAAAATATAATGATTGTAATTGATTGAACCACTTGGCATTTATGGAAATCCATCTGTTTATAAGGATACTAAAAAAAGAGAAAGCCAAAAAAAAATCATTTGTGGTCAATTGAGGCCACTCTTAAAGTAATTCCTTACTTTGAAAAATGTTAAATAAAGGCCAGAAACTATTTACTCTGTCTTTCAAACAAGAATCTTATTTTAGGGTAACCAAATAGTTTCAATTGATGAAACAAATAAAATATAAAAAAGGTCCACTTTATAGAAAATGCCAGGTAATATATTTAGAAGAAAGATAGAATTAGAGAATCATCATTTTATAGCCTTAATTGATTTAGGAAAAGATTATCAATTGTTGTTAACATTAAGTAAATGTTAGTGAGGAGCTGAACATCTCTTTGATACCAAAGGAACATTATGCCTTCATAAAGAAAGGCAACATTGGATTCTATTCTAGGAAATATCAACTCAAGGATTTTTTGTATCAAGAGATATTGAGAAATTATTGCTATATGATAATGTTATTTTGGATATATAAGGAAATGTTCCCAGTTTTAAGAAGCAATCCTAAGTAGAAAAAATAAGTAATAATGACTGTATAAACAAATGTAGCATATTCCTCATGTCTTTATTTTCCTCGTGTCTTTATATTTTCAGAAAATATAAATATACTTCTTTATTATAGAAGTAGATTTCATTTTTTAGGTAAAAATGGTTATTTTATGCAAGTATAAGAGAACATAAAAGAAATACAATGTATATGTATATGTAATATAATATATATATATACATTATATTTTCTTGCATAATATTTTTCTTTATTGTTAGCCCTTTAAATTTTAATATAGACAATAGTAAGTGTTAAATAAGCATACTAGAGTCTAAAGTTAATCAGTTTGCCCTACACTCTTAACAAACAATATAAGACCCTAGAGAAAGTTTTAATGCTAATCCTACACCTTTTATCTTAAGTGTTTTCACTCTGCATTTTAAAGTTTGTGTTTACAATGGAATATTACTCAGCCATTAAAAAGAATACATTCAAATCAGTTCTAATGAGGTGGATGAAACTGGAGCCTATTATACAGAGTGAAGTAAGCCAAAAAGAAAAACACCAATACAGTATACTAACCCATATATATGGAATTTAGGAAGATGGTAACGATAACCCTGTATGCGAGACAGCAAAAGAGACACAGATGTATAGTACAGTCTTTTGGACTCTATGGGAGAAGGCGAGGGTTGATATGGGAGAATGGCACCGAAGCATGTAAATTATCATATGTGAAACGAATCGCCAGTCCAGGTTCGATGCATGATACAGGGTGCTCGGGGCTGGTGCACTGGGATGACCCAGAGGGATGGGATGCGGAGGGAGGTGGGAAGGGGGTTCTGGAAGGGGAACACATGTACACCCATGGCAGATTCATGTCAATGTATGGCAAAACCAGTACAATATTGTAAAGTAAAAAAATTAAAAAATAAATTAATTAAATAAATAAATAAATAAAGTTTGTGTTTGTATCCTCTAAATCAGTTGTCACCATCATCATTATCAATGACATCATCACCATCATATCTAGATTTCCTATATTTGCATTTTGCTGGATAATCATTTCTTCTTGTATCCTGTAAGTTCACAATTCTTCTTCCTGTACTTCATTCTTTGATAGTTCTTTCTGTATCATTTCATAACTGGCAAACTCTTTCAATATATTTTGTCTGAAAATGCCCTTATTTATCTCCCATGCTTAAATCATAGTTGATCTGGGTACAGAAATCTACTTGAAGACTATTTCTCAAAACTTTTTCAGATCTTATTTGCTTGTTTCCTGCTTACTGTTGTTGCAGTTGGGAAGTGTGCAGACAACCTAATTATTATTAGTTGGTAGCAATTATTTTTGGTGTTCTGTTTTTCCCCTAAATATTTTTAGATATGAAATTTTCTTTACTCTACCATAAATTAATTGTGCTCACTGAATTTAAGAATTCACGTCTTTCTACATATGGTCAATTGTTGTTTAGTCACTAAGTCATGTCCGACTCTTTTGTGATCCCATGGACTGTAGACTGCCAGACTCTTCTGCCCATGGGATTTCCCAGGCAAAAATACTGGAGTGGGTTGTCATTTCCTTCTCCAGTGGACCTTTCTGACCCAGGGATCAAACTTGTGTCTCCTGCATTGGCAGGAAGATTCTTTACTACTGAGCCAACAGGGAAGCCCACAAATGGTCAATAGGCTAATGAAAAGATGCTCATCATAGCTAATTATTAGAGGAATGCAAATCAAAACAACAATGAAGTACCACCTCACGCCAGTCAGAATGGCCATCATTAAGAAGTCCATAAATGATAAACACTGGAGAGAGTCTGGAGAAAAGAGAACCCTCGTACATTGTTGGTAGGTTTGTAGATTAGTAAAACTACTATGGAAGACAGTATGAAGTTTGCTCAAAAAACTAAAAATAGAGTTACCGCATGATCCAACAATCTCACTCCTGAGCATATACCCAGACAAAGCTATAATTCAAAACTATGCATGCACCCATATGTTCATTGCAGCACTATTTACAACAGCAAGACAAGGAAAAAATCTAAATGTCCATCAACAGATGAATGGATAACGAAGATGTGGCATATATAGACAATAGAATATTACTCTGCCATAAAAAAGAATGAAATAATGTCATTTGCAACATGGATAGACTTAGAGATTATCATTATAAGCTAAGTAAGTCAGAAAGAGAAAGACAAATACCATAAGATATTACTTATATGTGAAATCTAAAATATAACACAAATGAACATTATCTATGAAAGAAAAACAGACTCACAGACATAGAGAACAGACTTGTGGTTGCCAAAGAGGAGGGGAATGGTCAGTCCTGAATATTCATTGGAGGGGCTGATGCTGAAGCTGAAGCTCCAATACTTTGGCCATCTGATGCAAAGAACTGACTCATTGGAAAAGACGCTGATGCTGGGAAAGATTGAAGGCAGGAGGAGAAGGGGATGACAGAGGATGAAATGTTTGGATGGTATCATCAACTCGATGGACATGAGTTTGAGAAAGCTCCAGAGGTTGCTGATGGACATGGAAGCCTAGTATGCTGCAGCCCATGGGGTCACAAAGAGTCGGACATGACTGAGCAACTGAACTGAACTGAGAAATGAAAAACAACACTGCAAGGTAATCATACTTCAATAAAATTTAAAAAAAATAAAAATTCATGTCCTTTAAAAGTTCTGGAAAATCTTTTACATGGTACCTTTAAATATCACCTTTTCTCCATCCTCATAGTTCCTCTTAATGCATCTGCTATTTACTATGTTGAACCTTGTCATTCTGTTCTCCACGTCTCTTAACTTGTTTTCATATTTTCCTCTCTATGTTTCTTCATGATGAAAATTGCACAATTCCTTCGAATATATCTTACAGTTCACTAATTCTATGTTCAGTTGTTTAACCTGTGTACTGGATTTTTCATTTTGAAGACTATATTTTTAATTTTATGAAAATCTTTTAGTTTCCTTAGTGGCTCAGTGGTAAAGAATCTGCTGCCAATGCAGGAGACACAGGAGATGCAGGTTTGATCCCTGCATCAGGAAGATCTCTTGGATGAGGAAATGGCAACCCATTCCAGTATTCTTGCCTGGAAAATTCCATGGAGAGAGGAGCCTGGCGGGGTTGCAGAGAGTCAGACACAACTAAACATGCATAACATAACATTAGTTCACTTTTCTAGCAGAATCAGTATTTATGTACATCAAACATATTTATTTTATATTACATGTCATATTGAAATGTTATCTGAAATTTTTGACATTTAGTGTTCTTTATTTTATAATATATGCTGAATTTTGATCTTGAGATTTGAAATATTGTATTATTAGCCTGTTATTTGGAAGATAGGGCTCTTATTAACGAAACCTCTTATGATCCAGGTTATAAAAGTATTCCTAGTGACTTTTTTTCTCTACTAGGAGTCCCAGAGATATCAATAGCCTAGGATAATTTTATGTTACTCTGTTTAAAAATTTCCAGACAATTCAGACCACATAAATTTAGCCCTCAAATTATCCTGAGGGTGTATCTGTGCTTATCAATTCCCTGAATCGAGGCTGAGACACCCAATTATTTTTGTCATTTTCCCCAGCTGATATGCAGAAATTTTCTAAGATTCCTTTTCACTGAGTATGTAGCCCTTTGAGAATCTTGGCTTTATGAAGCTGTAAGCTATATCAATTCCTCCTCTCTTCCTTGCTAAGCCCCAATTTCTCTTTATATGAGTATTTCTATGAAAATCAAATACTCCAGAGTTGTACAGTTTCAGCTCACACACTCACAACGGTGGCTCTCATTTCCCTCTTGCTTTTTGGTTCTGATATCTTACTCCCTTTGTAGCCTACCTTTAAATTTCAAGAATTTTTGTTATATTTCATCCTGCATTTCTAGATTTAGTTGCAGGTGAGTTTTCAGATTATCTCATCTGCTATAATGCCAGAAATAGACATATTAATTTTGTTTTTTTCTCTTTAAACTTATGTGACATAAATTTTCCTTATTGTCCTTAAAAATTTTTGCTTAAATTCCAGCAGAAGAAAAATTGAATGTGTTCATGCTAACATTTGAGTCCTCTTTCGTGAACATCTCCCATGATGTTATGTTCCTCTGAAGTTCCTGATGTATAAACCTTCAAAATCTGCTACTGTTACTTCATTGACCTACATTTGGCCAATAAATTTATTGTTGAAAATGGAAATTAGGCAAGGGAAGACTTGTCTTCTTCATTTGAAGTGCTCCTGGTTTTCATATGTTCATTTTTATTATTTTCAGCTTTAATAGCTTTGATAGTGCTGTCTTTTCTATTCCTTGGGAATTATAATTGATTTGTCTCTGATTTCTCAGTTTCTTCAGCACCTGTATGTTCTCCTATTTTTACCTATTCCACTGAAAGCTAAGCCTTCCTTTCTCTTTTTAAGTCGTCATTCAGGAAACTCTTTTCCACTTCTGACTCCGCTAGTTGACTGAAATGACTGGGTCTATCATTAGAGCTGGAGCTACTAGTGGAATCATTACAGATTCCACCACTTTGTTGAAATGACGTAATCTAGCTCTACTGGGCCTGCTGCCACAGTCTCAGTATTTGCATCTGTTACAGCACATTGTAGGCTTTCCTGATGGCTCAGATGGTAAAGAATCTGCCTCCAGTACAGGAGACCTGGGCTCAAATCTGGGTCACACATAGAGTGACTGAGCGACTCAGACACAGCTGAGTTGCTGACACTAACACGCAGCACACATTGTACCTTTTGTTCATCATGATAGATTCAACATCCTGTTACTTCTTTGTACAGAACAGAATAGAAAGTGTTAGTCACTCAGTCGTGCCCAGCTCTGTGCGACCCCATGGACTGCAGCCCACCAGGCTCCTCTGTCCATGGGATTTTTCAGGCAAGGATACTAGAGTAGTTTGCCATTTCCTTCTCCAAGGAATCTTCCTGACCCAGGGATCAAACCTAGGTCTCCTGAACTGCAGGCAGATTCTTTACCGACTGAGGTACCAGGGAAGCCAGAACACAATATAGTCTCCCTGGTCCACTTTATGACATCAAAAAGTTCTTTTGGAAACAAACAGTCTTCTGATGCCTGAGGTCCTTATGTGCCCATGTTCCCTACCCTCTTCTCTTCAGTCTCTGCCTCGTGTATATATTAATGTACACGATTATTATTTCCTTGATCAAATTTCCAGAATTCTGAATTCAAGATTTTCCATCTATTTTAATTTCTTCCTTTCCCTCTTTTCCCTTTCCCTTTGAATTCAAGTTTATAGAACGACCTAATATTAATGGTCAATTTGACATTGTCAGATTTTAAAAAACATAAGCTAGTTTTTAGTAATTCATTTAAAAAGATGTCTACAATGCCAAGCATCAGCACCATTCCAGAGCCAAATGAAAAGGAATAAAATATGTAAAATCATCTGTGTTCTTAATTATAATTATACATTATATAATAATGTCATAATTATACATTCAGGATTATTTCTCCTCATCCCCATCATATGTGCAGTGAGTGATAGCTGCTCAGTCATGCCTGACTCTTTGCAACCCCATGGACTGTAGCCTGCCAGGCTCCTCTGTCCATGGAATTCTCCAGGCAAGAATACTGGAGTGGATTGCATTTCCTTCTCCAGGGGATCTTCCCGATCCAGGGATCCTTCATTGCAGGAGAGTCTTTACCATCTGAGCCACCAGGGAAGCCTACTATTAAGAGACATTTCTAAGTATAAAGACAGGTCAACTTAAAAGTATCAGCAGATACATGCTTGACTTTATCTTATAAACTATAGACAATACATTAGAATGTGTAATGAATTCATACACCTTTTCCAAAGGGATACCCAAGACGGAAGTAGCAATAAAGTTATAAATGACAGTCATCAATCAGATGAAATAATTTAGATGAAGCACAAGACCATTTTTATTTTATTATCTTTTTACTCTGTAAGATAAGCACTGTCTAGAATAAAAGCAATACCCATATTCTCATTTGTACCAAGGGAGGATCTGTGAGAGCCTTAGTAAAAAGAGATCCAGGAAATAAATCAGTTAATAAATGCAAATTATAAGCAATATTTGACCAGCACCATGTTACCAAGGACAGAATTCCTGCCTTAAAGGGTCCTAAAATTCTTTTAATGTGAAGAATGTGGAATAAGAGAAAAGAAAATGAATCACTGCAAGGTTATGTATGCATGTGTGTGTGTTTGGGTAAGCAAATAGAGCATGGATGACAATCAGACACATTTTTAGAAATTCAAAACAGAAACATACACAGAGATATATTTTTATTTTGATTCAAGAATCCTGAAAACTAACTATGTGATTGTATCTCCTTTTCCTGGATATTTGAAGAAGTAAAGGAGAACACTGGGTAATTTTTTAATGGCTTATTGTAGAAATGAAGCAAAATAAAAGCCAACAATTATTCTTTTTTTAAGACTCATTTACTGAATTTAGATAGTTACCCAAACTCTATCAGTCTTTCAAGGCTAAAAGATAGTTTTTCTAAAATTGATTTGTGTCATGCAGGTATTCTTTGATGCCCTGTGATTATAATTCACTTCAAACCCATTCAAAAGGTGCAGCTTCAATGTTCTTGTGAACACTGCCTCAATCTCACAACTCAGCTCCTCAGTGAGCACATGGTCTCAGAATCTGAACTGTCCCAGCATCCAGAATCCACAAGATGGCAGTAGTGTTCACTTGTGTTTTTTGTTTTTTTTTCTCTTTTTAGGGAAGTTGATTTTACAAGTCATTTAATTGTCTTTTCTTTAAGAAAAAGATAAAAAGTTTTCCTCTTATGAAAGAGAGTTTTCATATGGTTACCAGTGATTATATTTCTGGAAGCCCTGCAATAAAAGAGCCTCACTTACCTACCTCTTCTTTGAATCTCTGGTTTGAAAGTTGATCCCCTCGTTCCTTGGGCTTCTATGTTTTTCTTCTGTGATAAGATTCTGAGATTGGGCAGTTCAGTCACCAGTAGCCATGGGTGCAACTTAAATTTTAATCAATTAAAGTTAAATAAAACTCAAAATTCAGTTCTTCAATAGCCACTCAAGGCTAATGGCTTGCAACATCGCACAGGGCCATCCTGAGCATTCACATCAACACATGAAGTTCTATCTGAGAGCACTGCCTGAAGGATAGTAGAGACCTGGTTATATTTCCAGGACCTGGCATATAGAAATCGTATACCCTATCAGTGTCTTTTGCTATGACACATACATTCTGAAGTGGAAATAGAAGTGACAGAATGTTGAAATGAAAATGTGAATTTTCACACAGCCTCGTGTACAGTGTGTACACAGGAACATTAATATCTTGTGAAATATACACACTTGGACCAAGTGTTCACAGTATAAAATTTTGGACATCTTCAGAGCAGTCATTGTCATCCATTATTTTTTAAACTTTACTTATATTATTGAAGCCCGACATGGTCCTGGTTTCAGAAACACAGAAACAAATAACAGAACTGAAAAGACACCTGGGGATCATCTGCTCCAACCTCCTTTTGTGATTCGTTAGGAGACAAGACCAAAGAATGAGGTAAGTAACAAAATAGACAGGACCCCAGAAAAAAATTCTGTCCTGGGTCATCTTGGTTAAACTTTCCTGTACCTAACTTTTGTTCCATGGAAAAGGAAAGATTGAGAAAGGTTATATGGAAGTTTACTTTCAGCTCTAAATTTATCTCTTGTATCATAGGCGGTTTTAGGAATTCAAGGGGTTTCAAAGTCACAGGATAAAAGACAGTACATTCACCTTGAGTATTAATTTTATTCAAAGATGTGAGGAAGAAAAGTTAAGGACTTTGACTAGTAAGTGATTTTAAAATTATCCTTTTATCTTTAAAAAATGCAGACCTGTTATGAACGAGATAAAACATGAAGCTGCAAAGGAATATCGTGCCTGTTGTGGCCTATTTGAGATACACTCCCAAATCCCTTCAGGAGTTCTCATTCATTCCTTCTGCATTTAAGGACAGTTTTTACACATTTGAGAAATGCTTCAACGGGCAACTGCACATGAGTGAAAGCCTCCCAGTGACAGTTTTAGAGGCTGCTCGACCTTGATTTGAATAAGGTCTACAAGTCCAGAAATTTCATTTGGTTAAACACGTAACAAGGTTCAAGTTCATTCACAATAAAATACAAAGTAAAAATGTAATAGTTAATAGTGATGAAGGCAATGGCACTCCACTCCAGTACTCTTGCCTGGAAAATCCCACTGATGGAGGAGCCTGGTAGGCTACAGTCCATGGGGTCGCTAAGAGTCGGACACAACTGAGCAACTTCACTTTCACTTTTCCCTTTCATGCACTGGACAAGGAAATGGCAACCCACTCCAGTGTTCTTGCCTGGAGAATCCCAGGGAGGGCGGAGCCTGGTGGGCTGCCGTCTATGGGGTTGCACAGAGTCGGACATGACTGAAGTGACCTAGCAGCAGCAGCAGCAGTGCTAATTATACCAGAAATCCAGCTAAGTCATTACCAAATTGTATATAACATATACTCTGAACTTACAGAAAGTTAAGTAATAATGAAAATAGAATAAATGTTAGCATTCCCATTTTATACTAAATGAAGAATATTGCAAAGAGTAGACAACCATATACAAGTTCAGAAAAATCAGAGGGTTTTTTTTGAGGCTTGTTTTATAAGGTACATAATTATTATATAATGAACATTATATGCAATAATAATTTTATAAATAATGGAGAAGTACCCATCATAAAGTCATTTCTTAGCTTGACCCTGGAAAAAGGTGAAAAACACGTTGCCGTATTGGAAATTTATCAAATAACTACTGCAGAAAGTTGAACAGTAATATGTTCCAGGCATGTAGCATTTCAGCGACTTAACCTGATTCAAGGGTAGATCTTAGAGAATATGGAGGAATGAATGACCATTTCTTTTTTAATGGTAAGTGCCTAATTTTTTTTATTCTGCAAATTAAGATGCCATCAGTTCCACAAGAAAATCATGTTACAATAAAAAGAGTAAGTTCAGATGTATCCTTAAATATTAGTCTTTTAAACCAGAGACCATACAAGAGATGTTTTGTATCTGTGAAAAGAAACAACCAACAAATGTTATTTATCCAAGAGCCATAGTAAACTGAGATAGGAATACACTGTTAGTTCTTGTCTTAGATTTTCAAACTGTAATGTTGATTAAATACTTTGGTAGATGAGTTTTTCCTTGATACTTGCATTGTGGTTAAAAAAACCACACATACGTAGCAGTAAATTTACCTCCTTAACTATTCAAGTGTACAGTTCAGTGGTATTAAGTAATTCACACTTTTGTGTAACAGAACTCTAGAATTTTTTAAATTTTCAAAACTGAAACACTCTACTGATTGAATACTAATCCCTTCTCCTTCCTGCCCCTGATCTTTGGTAACCACCTTTCAACTTTCTGTTTCTATGATTTTGACTAGTTTAGATTCTTCATAAGAGTGGAATCATATAGGGTTTTTCCTTTTGTGACTGGCTCATTTCATTTAGCATAAATCCTCAGGATTCATTTATGTTGTAAAGAATGACAGGATTTTCTTGTCCTGGATGAGGTGGTTGGGTGGCATCACCGACAGAGGATGAGATGGTTGGATGGCATCACCGACTCAATGGACATCAGTTTGAGCAAGCTCCGGGAGATGGAGAAGGACAGGGAAGCCTGGTGTGCTGCTGCCCACGTGGTTGCAAAGAGTCAGACACGACTGAGCAGCTGAACAACATCAACAATAGCTTTGTTAACACCTGGCCTTTTCTTTTGTTCTTGGCCATCCAAATGGCCAACTGCTATGTTGCCCTATCAAATACCAACTGTGCCAGCCAGTCTCTTGATGGGAATATGTGATAGCAAGCAATTCAAGATGAAGGCTGTTTAGATGCCCTGAATTACAAAATTTTAAAGATTCCAACAGTCTTAAATCTATACACTTAATTAGTTTGAAATGGTTTAATGATGGTGAGTAATCAAATAGAGGTGCTCCCACTATACAGCGGTGGTCTTTGTTGATGTGGTAACCTTGGATGATGTAGTAAAATGTGGTCAGAAGGAGACAGCTCGGGCGTCCCAATTCTGCTCCTGCCACTATCAAGGTGTGGGTACTGGGCAAGTTCTTAACCACTGTGAGCTCATTGCCCACATTCTTGAATTGGGAATAATGATATCTACTGCACTGTACATTGTTGACATGCAGATTAAATGAAAGGATGTACATAAAGTGTCTGGCACATAATATGCTATCAACAAATGCTAGCTTCTTTTTGCTTAATCCCCAAATCCATTTCTCATGCAAGTTAATGTCTGAAGAGATCAAAACCAAAATTTTTAATAAAAGCCTGACAGTGTCAGGAGACATTCAATAGCTGCTATAATTGTAAAGTTTTTATAGTATTTTATAGTAGTCTACACCAGATATTCAGCCTGAAGCTACCCTACATGAAGAGGTGTTTGCCACCCAAAATAAGATTTAAACAATGCTTTCTGGAGAAGACTTTCCTTGTCTTTATCTTTAACATATGTATTAAATCAAAAAGTTTTCATGAGTAAGTTATCCTAGCATCTTAAGCAAATAGGATCTGAGAATCTATACTCCTAGACTTGGATGTTCATAGAGAAAGTCTCACATTGCTGTATGTGGTAGTTCATCAGTCCATTTTATTCAATAAACACATTATAAATCTATTTTCAACAGATCAGCCAGAGGGATGTTCTTAAGCTATAAACTAAATCCTGTCACATCTCCAATGAGTTCCTACTAGAAAGTTATTACACCATAGATGGTAGATATCTTCGTCTGTTTTGATCACTGCTGTAAACTTAGTATGTAGGATAACGCCAAAAAGATAAGAGGCCCTTAATAATTGAATATTACTTATTGAATAAATACATAAATGAGCAAAGGAATAAATGAAATAGTCATATTGAAAGAATGCTCATACAGTATCCCCAGGTTCTGATTAAATGTCCTGCTTATTTTTTAGAGACCTCCCTTGACTTCTAACCAAAGTCTCTGAAGTGCAGTCAGGAAACCAGTCAATCCCTGATGATGGAAGTGTCACTTCCTCTGTGATGTTTCAATCTGTAGTCAGTACAGATGTCTCTCCCTAAAGACTGCTGGGCCTTCACATAGTGAATTATTTTTAACTCCTCCCCTAGAGGAGAAACCTTACTTCATTTCAGCCTCCAGCTCAGTGCACAAGCTCGGGGCCTTAGGGTGTGGAGAGGAGCAAGACTTGAGCACTGTTAGTGCTTTGAATTTCACCTAAGATGTTCTTCTCACAGATGCAGACAAAAAAGGATATGCTTAATAGTCAGTTATCAATGACATTTTGCTCCTTCTATATAAACAACCTTGTTTTATCGTCTATCAACAACCTTGTTGTTGTCTAGTCACTAAGTCATACCCTAGTCTTTTGAGACCCCATGGATTGTAGCCCGCCAGTCTCCTCTGTCCACGGGATTCTCCAGGCAAGAATACTGGAGTGGGTAGTCCTTTCCTCCTCCAGGGGATCTTCCTGACCCAGGGATCAAACCTGCCTCTCCTGCCTTGGCAAGTAGATTCTTTACCATTGAGCCACCAAGAAAGATGGGAACAAGGTTATCCCAAGACTTACCTTTGAGTTTCACTTCATTATGTTGAGTTGTAGTTGGGTATTTGATCAAACATATCTCTTGCTGGATAAGATATCACTGCAAGAACAATGGTGTATTGAGAAACAATTTTCCTAAACCAGGTAATCTAGCAATAGCATTTTATTAGAACCATTTCTATTCTTGACATTCAGGCTCCTAAAATTACTGTGTCAAATAAGAGTGTCTCAGACATGTAATGTTTAGCTCTCTACTTGGGACCAGAAAACTGGACTTTCATGTGCCCATTGGCAGTATGTGTGTGTGTGTGTGTGTGTGTGTGTGAGTGAGATAGACAGAAAATGAGGGAAACAGAGAACATACTCACAGCTGGCTTACCAAATTAGTAAAGCAGGTATTAGAAATAGTTTCTCACTGGTTTGCATTCAGATCATTTAAACATGACCTGACTGATATTAACTCTATTCAGTGTGACCAAGAAGTCCTGAACTCAATGAAACATATGTGATTGGGTGAGGTTCTCTCAAAAACACAGAAAGAAAGGAAAAAAGAAAATGTAAGGAAGGAAGAAAGGTTACTAGATTGAAGTATCAATAAGTGAAATTAGAAAAAATGGACGTAAGGCCTGAGAATGTTTTCAATTGAAAGCGCCCACATATCACCTGAGGGTTTTTTAAAAATGCAAGTTTTTTGTTCAGTGGACCAGGATTGGGACAGATTCTGCATTTCTAACAAGTCCCAGGTGGTGCTGATGCTGCAGGCCCACAGATTACACTTCAAGTAACAATGTTTTCAAACATGCTGACAAAAGGCCTAGTTACCCCAAATGGGAAAGAAGCCATCCACACAAATTAGGTCAAGGCAAAAAGTGACTTTAGTAGGCCCTTGAATCATTGTTCACTCACTGAAACACCATGATTGCATTATGGGAAGAAATCATTATCTTATTAGTGCATTATAGTTCAAGCTCTCTTCCTGTTGCAAGCATGAATCACTGATGCTTAGTCTGGGGTTGTTACTGTGAGACTTTAAGATTCACAGTAACAACCCCAGACTAAGCTATAAATATATGTATATGATCAAATATATATATATAAACATATATAGACATATATATTCATAATCATGTATATATACACATAATTTTACTTATTTTTGGTTATGCTGAACTTTTGTTGCTTTGCGCAGGCTTTTCTCTACTTGTGGCGAGCTGGGGTTACTCTCTAGTTGTGGTGCACATGCTTCTAATTACAGTGGCTTCTTCTGTTGTGGAACACGGGCTTTAGAGCACATGGAGTTTCAGTAGCTACAGCATGCAGGCTCGGTAGTTGTGGCACATGGGCTTATTTGCCCAGCAGCATGTGGAATCTTTCCGGACCAGGGATCAAACCTATGTCTCCTAAATTGGCAGGCAGATTCTTAACCACTGGACCACCAGGAAAGTCCTAATCCTTTGGTTTTATGGCATTTTCATGATAAATAATGCTATTGAGCATTTTTTCATATGCTTCTGGGCCCTTTGAATTTTCTCTAATGTGAGGGCCTTCCTGAAGTCATTGACTGAATCATGCAGGGTTCCAGAAGGAAGCAAAGTCAAAGAGTTATTTTCCTAATCAACTGATCAGAAATATAAGTTGGAGTAGATTTAAGTGTATCAGGAAACAGCAAATTCCTCCATCTATAGTACAAAGAAGACTCATAGACCTTTGAATTTGGCACTTTCAAGGTCTGACTTCCTTGTTCAAATAACAAAGTGTAATTTATGGGCCTTATATCATCACAGCTCTATACAAAATGATTTTGGCTATGACACATCAAATTGAATACTGAGGGGAAAAAAATGACTTATTCTTTGAGAGTTGTTAAGGTCAATGTGACTTGCCTGAATATTGAAGCACGTGCTCTGTGGGCGGGTAAGACATTGTAATAGGTTGAACCCTACGTGTATTGGAGTGAAATGGGTGGGGCACATTGGAGGCCTAAGGAACGTGTTATGGAAGAAAGTATAAAGAAAGACAGAGACAAGGACTTAACTTCAGGAAAATTGTATACTTAGGAGTGGGAAGAGAAAAGAGCCATGAAAGGCTAATAAGAGGAGTGGTCACAGTCAAATGCATTAGTACAGAAGCCGAGACAAGAAAATGACTTGGGAAAGGAGTAGAGGTGCCAAATAGCATTAAATATTCAAGAAAACACAAGAAGTATGAGCACTGGCAAAAGGTCACTGGATTTCACAAGTGGTTGGTCGTTATTTTATTTTGAGTACGTAGCTTAATCAGAATTAATGTAAATGACATTTGTTGTTGTTGTTTAGTCTGTAAGTCATGTCCCACTCTTTGTGATCCTATGGAATGTAGCCTGCCAAGCTCCTCTGTCCTTGGGATTTCCCAGGCAATAATGCTGGAGTAGAGTGGCATTTCCTTCTCCAGGGGTTCTTCCCCACTCAGGGATCAAACCTGTGGCTGCTGCATTGACAGGCAAATTCTTTACCACTGAAAGGAGTAAGTGGAATGGGGCTATAGGAATATAATGAGGTTTCTTCTGAAATAATTGGGAAGTTAATATGAGAAAGACACAAAGACCACTGAGCAAAAGCATAGATACATTTAAAGTTAGTATAATTCAGCACTAAAATGACCCTAAAATTCACTTTATGAAAAACACTGCCCATTTCTTTGATTTCTTATTAGTTTTATCCCATACTAATAATAATATCCTTTTATAATAATTTTATAGGAAAATCTTTCTAAACAAATTTATTATATCATTTTTTTTCTGTGCAGATCTCTGCTCAGCCAGTCAACATAGTAAACATGGAAATAAACATGGCAGAAGGGCTTCCCAGGTGGCTCTAGTGGTAAAGAACTCACCTGCCACTGCAGGAGATGCAAGAGATGTGGTTCCGTCCCTGGTCGGGAAGATCCCCTGGAGGAGGAAATGGCAGCCCACTCCAGTATTCTTGCCTGGAGAATCCCATGGACCAACCATCTTGGTGGGCTGTGGTCCACGGGGTCGCACAGAGTGGGACACGACTGAAGAGACTTAGCGTAGCACAGCACACACAGCACAAACAGGGCAGGAAAGGCCTCGAGGATGTTCGGGTTCAGCCATGAGCCCATGTTTGGCCTTACTGAATATGCAGTACTGTAATTGTCACTCACAGTTGTTACCTGCTAGGGTTTCAGAACACAGCTGGGGAGACAGGCTAGATGGGAAGAAAATCTGGCTGACAATGAGAGTTGTTAAACACTGCAAGGATTACTAGAGGAAACTATAGTTGTCTTTTCTTTTAAAGTACTTAAAATCAGGCTGGCTACCTAGTTATCTGATATGTGCTCTTGGGCAGAAGCAGAAAGATGGACTAATTGACCTTTCAGAGTCCCTCCAGACCTTTTATCGTCATGCTGAACCTATTCGCACCATGGAAGAAAGACTCTAAGAGCCTGCCTTTTCTTCCTATACTTAACACACATTTATTACAGACCCTCTCTGTACTAAGCACTCTGCTTGGTGCTAGAGACATAATTTCAACCTTTAAGGAGATCACAAGCTTTGGTCAAAAGGTGAAGCAAAAATGTTCCATCTACATAAGTGTTAACCACATGGGGTGATTGGAGGTGCTATTTAAAACAGTCAGTGTCTTCAAAGAACAAAGCCTACTGTGACGGGGACAATCCTTTGCCCTGGGTCTCTTCTCAAAAGAGTAGAAGGCTCGTTTGTTCAACTGAGCCCACTGATGGGTGTGAGATAGACAAAGAGACTTAAAGCAGAGGTACAGGAGAGAGTAGAGTTCTCTGCATAATTGAAAATCTGTGATTCACTGGAAAAACCTAGATGAGAATGGGAGCAAGATAGGGATGGAATAGGGAAGGCAAGAGTCCAGGGGTTATCTGGGGCAATCATGGCCAGTGAGAAAGCCTTTGGTCTGTGGTGGCTTAAACATATCTATGAACCTGACAATCCTACCTTTAAAAGGCTAACAAGAGGGACTTCTGTCCAAACAAGTTAACTGGTATAGACTTATCTCTCCTGACTTCTCCCTCTGGCGGATTACAATAAACACTGGAAATAGTGCAGGAGAAAATCAAGGAGAACTCCCAAAGGAGGAAGGAGGAAGGTAAACTGATTTAAGGAGCCCTTGACCAAAGAGAAAGGGGCGACAGAGGATGAAATGGTTGGATGGCATCATTGACTCAATGGACATGAGTTTGAGCAAACTCCAGGAGATGGTGAAGGACAGAGAAGCCTGGCATGCTGCAGTCCGTGGGGTTGCAAAGAGTCAGACAGGACTGAGCAACCGAACAACAATGACTGAAGAAGCAGCATTACGTCTGGGCATCTTACAATCTCTTGCCCAACAGAAGGCCATCTGGTTGGCACTTCCTAACCCCCAAAACCAGCAACAGAAGGTGTCCAGGTAATCCACAAGGGATGGATCAAAGCCCCATTGAAAACAGGTTACCTAAGGAAACATTCTCCTTCCTTGATGGTCCTGGGACTCCCCTCTTCCACTCAGAGACACCGCTTGTGGGGCACTGGACACTCACAAAGTGGATTCCACCAAAAGCACTCACCCCCAGGCAGCCTTCACTGTCCCCATAAGCCAGAGACTTCACTGTCTCACCCAGAAACTCAAGACAAGTGACATGCCATGTGACATCCCTTCCACCCCTTCAAGACCTGTTGGAGCCCTATGGCTGACCTTAAAGAATAGCCAAAGAAAGTTCTTAGAACAGAAATGAAATGAAAAAGAAAACTTTTGTGCCATGAAGAAGGAAGAAAAAACAGTGAGAAAAAGCAATACAATACAGTGTCCTTCACATGAGTTTTTGAAAATATGTGCTGTGACTAAAATTCAAATTATAACACCTTCTAGTACTTAAGTCATTGATATTTAAAGTGGAGAAGGTAAAGGGTTAATGGAAGTAAAGTTTCCACACTTAACTGGAAGCAGCAAAATGCTGATACAGTAGTCAGTGGTAAAGTATGTGTATTGTCATACCCAGAGCAGCCAGAAGAAAACTATGCAAAGCAAATTACTCAAAACTACTAAAACTACATCAAGGCGGAATCTTTAAAACATGTTCAAGTAACCCACAGGAAGTCAAGAGGGAGAAAAAAACAGAAGAATGAGAAGCTGGAAATAAACAGAAAACAAATAAGTGTTAGAGTTAAGGTTAACATATCGTAAATGGTTCAAATATGCCAACTGGAAAGCAGAGAATGGCAAACTGAATTTTTTTAAATGATCTAACTACATGCTGCTTACAGAAAATTCAATGGCATAGGCAGGTTGAAAGAAAAAGGATGAAAAAAGAAGACATACCATTTTATTTATAAAAATGAATTGAGATACATACATAAGCTTGATTATGTACAGGAAGTGTCACAGAAGACCACACAAATCATTATCAGTATTTCTGATAAGGGTAATTGGGGATCTGGTATGAGAATCTATTCCACTGTCTACCCTTCCATGCTCTTAAAAAAAATTGACGCATGCACTATTTAGTTATTTTTCAGTTTATGTAAAAATAAACTGAAGAAAATAACTTTGGTTAATAAAAGTTAAGGACTATGTAATAAACAATGTTATGTTATTTACTATAGTAGTGAAATGATGGACTTCACCAAGGCAAACCAAAAACCACTAGTAAAAGTCCTAAATTATGTGCTTAATCTGTATTAACATTGCTCTGGAATTGATGGAGAATCATGGGCAAGAACGCATGCTCCCTCTTTGTGCCAACAGCAGGATAGAGATGTAAGAATAGCCCTGAGCTAATGAATGAGCAATAGCTCAGGCCAAGGCGAAAGAGAGTCAAACTTGCCCATAAGAATTTAAGTCCCCCTGCCCTCCCACCGTCACCCACTTTTACAAGCATGTGCAGTTGTTCAGGTTCATTTCATTTCCATCTCAAAGAAGAGAGTTTTTATGTGATCATTAGGTAACAGAAGCATGACCTATACCTTGGTCTAGGACACTTGTGTCCACTTGTAGAAAGACAGTGTTAAATGCTTGGACCAAACATGATGCATCTAGAGTTCTCAAAATTTTTCAGTGGTAATCCTCATTTATTATTTTAATTACCTAAGTATTATTTCTAAACTATAACAAACAAATCATGTTCCTTAGATGCAAGCTACTTAATGTATGTATACCATGTTTGCAGTACACCTACAACCATTTTCAAATTCAGGAAGAAAACACCCCACAAGCTGAACCCTGATGACAAATCCTATTCCCTCTCTTGTGACAGAGGTGGTGGGTGAGACAGATGACTCAGAGCTTTCATACATTAAGATTTTCCCCATTAGCTATTTATAGGGAAATCTTTTAAAAATGTATATGCTTAAAAGTTTAAAGTGTGCTACTCAGTACGCTACATTGACAAATAGACATGCAGTAGGTTCTTTCTCTCCAGACTTGATTTTATTGCCAAAGGAAACAGAATATGTAGAATAGCTCAAGTTCCTGATCAAAATTCTTAAACAAGAAGAATTTTTTCTAGATAAAATATAATAGTATCCAAATTCTTAAATTAAATTTAATTCAAATTCTTAAATTAAAAAAAAAAAACAGTATACTTTTTCATAGAAAAAAAATACAACAGTACAAGAAAATATTCTTGTTAAGCATTATTCAGACCTAGAAAGAAGTGGTATTTGAGGGTCCAGGAAGATGTTTAGATTAAAAGGAAAAAATGACAAGAAAAGCTCCCAAAGAGGAGTCAGTGGTATGGACCCCACTAGCTATCCTTTTCACCTGTCTATTCTGCCTGGTGGCCTTAGAAGTGGCACATTTCTATGTCAAGAACTGAAGAAATTAATGTAACGGTCATCATATTAGAATTGTACATACCTTACCATTAAGTGAAATTCATCTGATTCTTGTGGATAACTAAGGTGCATTATTCAGCACATTGAGATGAAAAGGGCATTTTTTTAAATAATCAAATGACCTATTGAGTTGAAAAATCATTATTTAATTGAAAACTCATGATTTAATTGAAAAATCATCATTATAATCTTGGACAAACTACTTTTGGCCTATGCATACCCAACAGAAAACTCAGACCCAATCCTGCACCACCATTCACTAGCAGGTTTAAGCTTCTCGGGATCCACTCAGCTTCCTTGAAGCCAAGAATGCAATCTTGCATTCAGCTCCCAACAAGGGACACCAATCCTCCTTGCTTAATGTGGCAATTTATTTTCAGTGACAGTCCTCGTCTTATGCCATATTTAAATTTCAGCACCAAAATAGAGGAGGCAGTTGAGATTTCAAGTCTTATGGATCACATTGCTTAAACCTAGAAGAACAAAATGCCTTAAACTAGTGCATGCAAAGCATATATAAGTATTTTGAAAACCCAAATTTCTTTAAGTCAGTGTATTATCTATCCCCTTTCTGGCTAGGTGGCATATGTCAAGGACATAGGCAAACCTGGGGAACCCAAACCTGGAAAATTTGGGAAGAGCAGAGCATAATAAAAGCACTTCTAATTCAACAGGGTTATTATGAAAATCTTAAGTTCTGTACCAACTTTTGAAAAAATACATACAAAGCTTAATTCAGCTGACTCCCAAAATACTTTCCCTGTTTTAAGGAAACTTAACAGTGCAACCAGCATAACAAATTGCTCAGTGATGCAAAAGATTATAAAGAGGAGAAGAGAGAAATAGAAGAGAAGGAAACAAGAGTCACCATTGGAGAAAGGAAGTAATGATTTACAAGGAATATTTAGTGTAGAATGTTTTCCCTCTTAAGACTTGCTGTGCACTATAAAATCCTATTTAGAAACTATGGCACTATTTAAGGAGATTTACTGTTTTGAAAACAAATAGGAGATTAAGAGTAATAAAATGAGGTTTCTGATGTCAGCTGAAACTAAATGTGTGACGTTGAGCAAGTCACTTAACTTTGTAAGTCTTAATTTACTCATGCAAACAATGAAGGCCTTGTGTGTGGGTGTTAGTTGCTCAGTCCTGTCCAACTCTTTTGCGACCCCATGAATTGTAGCCTGCCAGATTCCTCTGTCCATAGAATTCTCCCAGGAAGAATACTGGAGTGGGTTGCCTTTTCCTTCTCCAAATAAAGGCCTTAAACTAGAATTGTTTCTAAGCTCTACACAATAGGAAATACGCTTTTTAAGTGCTAGGAGTCAAAATCTTAAAACATCTATTTTGGAAGAAGCTTTAACTACATACAGCTTCGTTCAGCAAAAAAATATATATATATATATTTCTGCAAAAAAAATACATCCATGATGTTTTTCTAAAGAATTTTGCATTATTAAAAATTGGAAAGGTAGGTGGGACTCAAAGTATTTCTAAATAATAGCTGTCTGTCTCTAAAAATTTTTAAGTTACCCAATGTACAAACAAGTTGATAATAGTTTATTTTTAAAATATCTTGAGATAATATCAGGAGACATGATACCTGTGAAAATCTTTTATCAACTGAAAGGCAATACAAAATATACATATCACTGTTATTATTATCATTGGTGCTAGAAAATTCTACATATGCTGCTGAATTCTTAGATTTATGGCTTATTTCTTTTACACTTTTAGTGACAATAAAATCTAGATGTTAAATTCCAAGCAAGTTTCTAAAATGAACAGTTCATACAAATACTTTCTTCTTAGCTTTTAGAATATTTGGTAAATTCAGATCCTAACTGTGATTCTTCAACAGTTTTATTCAAATACAGTACTAGTACTTATTTTAACTTAAGAAGCTATCTATTGTCACTCATGTAGCTCTGGATGAATGGGTTTTAATTTGACCCTCAAGAGTCAGTCTAGCCAAATAATAACAATGAAAATGCATGAGAACAGCAATTTCAACCTGGCTATTTCACAGACAAGCTTATTTTATGCATCAATAGCAAATAAATCAAGAAATTGGATGGACTTGCTGAATGTCTTTCACTGCTCTAAGTAAATCCATCTAGCTAGCGTAACAAGCAGTTCTGAAGATTGGAATGTAAGCAGAGAAGAAATATTGATTGATTGCTTTATTTAGAGTAGAACTGTAACACCACCTATGCAAGGCATTTAGCATATCAAGTTAGGCAGTACCATCTTGTTGCTATAAACTTAACTGCAAGATAGATTAGACACTGGTTTGTGGAGTCTGGTCCCATAACTTAGAGCCATCTCTAACAGCAAAGCAGCTCCTACTAAAGGCATTAACTTTGGGGAGATACAAGTGACTGCTAGCTGGCGTATTTGATTTCCATAATGCAACACTACAGGTTAGCTGAGCATCTGTGGGAATGTCAAAATTCAGGTGTAGGGTGAGTTGTTTCCAATCCACCTTGTAGGCACCTGAAAGAGGAAGAACACCAAAATCATGCACTATTTTCGATGTTTGGACATTGTTATGGACACATAATGCGGCTTCCCTACTGGCTCAAAAGTTGAAGAGTCTGCCTGCCAATGGGTCAGGAAGATGGGCAGAGGAGCCTGGTGGGCTACAGTTCATGGGGTCGCAAAGAGTCGGACATGGCTAAATGACTAACACTTTCATTTCACTTTCACTTCAACATACCTTATAAATTTTTCTATAAAATAGAGTTATATCTGAAAGTCAAACATAAATGATATCTTCAGTTGCTCCAAAGAGTCACCTTGAATATTATAACAGGTAGAGAAAAACAAAGCAATATTCAGATTTAGGAAAGTCACCTAGACTCACTCCCTAGCTAGAGCACCAGCCATGCAGAGAGAAGAATGCATGGAACCCAGTGCATGGGATTCCAAGTGCTTTCTCAGAAAAATGAAAAGTTGCTGTAGATCTCAAGCCTTGAGGAGCATCACTTATAAATGTGACTGCTCAAACTTAATTTATTACTGGGTAAAAACCTTATAGACATTTTTATCAGAAGAGAGATGTTTGTTCTCACAAAAACCTTGATGTAATCAGTTGCAATGAAATTCAGAAATGAAATGATTGGTACAAATGTCAAGAAAAACTGTTTAAATATATCTGTAGTAGAATCAAATGAACAGTAGTAGTTTGTTAACTTTAAAAGAATATGATCATAATTCTTTTCAAAGTCTTGGTTTACAAAGATCTGGTCCAGTAGCCTTCAGAGACTTTCCAGTGAAACTGATGTTGTCTAAAACCTTTTACTCTACTTACAGTTACAGCGGTAGCCTAGGTGACTCGGTGGTAAAGAATCTCCCTGCCAGCACAGGAGACGCAGGTTCAATCCCTGGGTTGGGAAAATCCCCCGAAGTAGGAAAGGAAACCCACTCTGATATTCTTGCCTAGGAAAACCCATGGACAGAGGAATCTGGCAGGCTATGTGAGGGCATGTTAGGGTCACGAAAGAGGTGGACATGACTTAGAAACTAACCAACAACAGTTACAGTACTCCAGCAAATCCATGACTTGCAAGCCTTCTCTGAACATCCCAGTTCCTGTGCTGGAGAATTGCAAAGATAGATGATTCATTCTACTGAATTTTAGGCCTTTCCCTCCATTGTAGTTATGTCACACAATGTAAGCATTACTTGTGTGAAGATTCTGGAGCGATCTGAGCTGGGCATCTCCTTGCTCCATGAGACCACACCTCTCCTTGGTGTTCCAGCAGTTCTCTTGACCTTGATCTTGGCACATAACCCACTGTATTGATATTAATCTAATATCATGTGACTAAATACATGATAAGCTTTACAAGAATAGGACCTTAATATTATTCATCTTTGTGTCCCCAGCCTCAAGCAATAAAGGCATGTCACCTAGAAGATCACATAACATGTGTTTACTGGTTAAACTGAAGGAACCAGGCATTTGACTATGTCAGCTTTCTATGTCTAATGACTGACATTTTCATCTGAGGCCCCATGAAGTGTAACCAACCAACCCCTTGGCAGCAGCTCATGGGACTTTTGGGTCCTCCAGTGACAGATGAGAAAGCCAAAACAGAAGGTTTTAGCAAGGAAGCTTTGTAGCTGCTCTACACCATAATGCCAAAGGGCAGTCTAAGCTCATCTCTGTGAGATGCAAAAATAGGGATAGTTTATCAGCTACTATACAGAAAAATGAGCATGTTTACTCTTTTTTCTTGAAGTATAACATGAAAATAATTGAATACCCCTGATGCCAAAATCATTAGGCTTCATTCTTGAAATGACTGTGTGAAAAGGGAGAGTTTCAGAAAAGCTTTCCCAGTGAGTCTCTTTTAGTAGCTTTTTCCTCAAGCCAAACTACAAATTTTGATTTGCAAAGTGCAAGCAGTGTGGAAGCACCTTTGAAAAGGCTGCTTGCACTCTTCTAGGCAGGAATCTGATGGTGCTGGTTGGTTATTTTTCTAGAAAAAATGCTGTCTTCCAACAGATTGGGTTGTATTGTCACTTACGAAATCCACAATTCTCTCATCAATGAGATATCCTCACTGAAAAGAAAAGAGAATTCAATTCTCCTGAGCCTTCCATCCGCCATACCTGAGAAGAACTACCTAGAAATTTGCACAAAGTACTGAGATGCAGCATCATGAGAAGACTGGAAAACTCCCACCCCTCCCAATGGGCACCACGATGTCAACTTTTGACTCTTGCGGATGATGTCATATGCTCTATCACAGAAGACAGAGATCCTATCTGTCTGTTCTAGATTTCTCTAGCTGTGATTTTCCTGTTCCTGTTTCTATTTGGATTGTCCCTTGTCTTTCTTCACAAAATGTGTCCTAGGTTCATTTTCAAGGCCAGGGAAGAGAGTAAGTTGTTTTTATACATGAGTGATTTTGATAATTAGTCAATTTATCCCTTTTCATATTTCCAATTTATTTCATGTATTCTCCAGCCCCAATAAGGACCATATGAGCATTTTTTAAAATTTGTAACCATACTTTGTAAATGGAGGGAAAGAAGTTTTAAAGTCTCCTTTAAAACTGGCAAGAACATAGCATTAAAATTCCTTGAAGATACCAAAATCAACCTAATGAAGAACAGATTAACAACATTTTAGGAAACTGTTTTCTATTTTCTGAACAACTCCAGCTAAAAAAAAAAAATTCAACTCAATAGAAAATTTCTTCATGAGAAAAGATTACGGTTTGGAGAATGAAGTTTAGGAAGAGAAGATGGAGGTCATTCTTCCACATTGGGGACTAATTTCTAAGGTCAACATCATTGACTTACATACAAAATGGCTCTGAAATTTTATGTGGACAACTTCTATACCTATAAGGTAAGGAAAGCAGGATGGAAGATTTCACCCATGAAGGATTAACTACATGACAATTGCTGCCTGTTAGCCACAACTAGAAAATGAGACAATGTATATAAAACGAATGTTTCCAAAGAAGGGACAACTGCCATTATAGGTCAGTGGTTCCTAAGAGAAGGAGAAAACGAAGTAAATCTTAAAATTGTCTTTGTTTACTGCCTGGAGACAGATTCCAGGACCAAAAACAGTGAGGGAGAAAACAAACAGAGGCCGAAGTTCTCACTGAGTTGAAGAGATCAGGTTTGGAGTTTGATTGCCTAAGCCAGATTGTCTAAAATCTACAGGACAGAGGATTAGAGAAGATGGAGCTACACAGAAACAATATCCTGATTCCAAAACAAGACAAAAAGCATTACAAGAAAAAGAAAACTATAGTTGAAGATCTTTCACAAACATAAAGATAAAAAATTTTAACAAAATATTAGCAAAACAAAGCCAACCATATATAAAAAGACAATGAACCATGACCAAGCGGGATTTGTTTCAAGAATACACCATTCAAAAGTCAATGTATCAATGCTATTCTCCCAGAACGTCCCACCCTCACCTTCTCCCTCAGAGTCCATAAGACTGTTCTATGCATCTGTGTCTCTTATTCTGTCTTGCATATAGGGTTATCATTACCATCTTTCAAATTCCATATATATGCATTAGTATAGCATTGAAACATGTATATTATCATATGTGAAACAGAACACCATTCCATGTTCGATGCATGAGACAAATGCTCAGGGCCAGGGCAATGGGATGACCTAGAGGGATGGGATGGGGAGGGAGGTGGGTGGGGGGTCCAGGAAGGGGAACACATGTAAACCCATGGTTGATTCATGTCAATGTATGGCAAAAACTATTACAATATTGTAAAGTAATTAGCCCCCAACTAAAATAAATAAATAAATTTATTAAAAAAAAAAAGTCAATGTAAAAAACTAGGAATAAAACTACCATATGACCCATCAATCCCACTCCTAGGCATATACCCTGAGGAAATCAAAATTGAAAAAGGCACATGTATCCCATTGTTCATTGCAGCACTATTTACAATAGCTAGAACATGGAAGCAACCTAGATGTCCATCGACAGATGAAGGGATAAAAAAGTTGTGGTACATACACATAATGGAATATTACTCAGCCATAAAAAGGAACACATTTGAGTCAGTTCTAGTGAGGTGGATGAACCTAGAACCTATTATACAGAGTGAAGTAAGTCATAAAGAGAAAGACAAATATCATATTCTAATACATATATTAGAGAGGCCTGGCGTGCTGCAATTCATGGGGTCACAGAGAGTCAGACACGATTGAGCGACTGAACTGAACTGAACTGAATACATATATACAAAATCTAGAAAAATGGTACTGAAGAATTTATTTACAGGACAGCAATGGAGAAAAAGAATAGAGAATAGACTTATGGACATGGGGAGAGGGGAGGAGAGGGTGAGATGTATGGAAAGAGTAACATGGAAACTTACATTACAATATGTAAAATAGATAGCCAATGGGAATTTGCTGTATAGCTCAGGAAATTCAAACAGAGGCTCTGTATCAACCTAGAGGGTTGGGACGGGGAGGGAGATGGGAGGGAGGTTCAAAAGGGAGGAGATATGTGTAAACCTATGGCTGATTCATGTTGAGGTTTGACAGAAAACAACAAAAGTCTGTAAAGCAATTATCCTTCAATAAAAAAATAAATAAATTTAAATAAAAATAGTCAATGTAATGTACACACTACTATATTTAAAGTAAGTAAACAACAAGGACCTACTGTTTAGCACAAGGAACCTCCTTATTACTCTGCAATAACTTATGTGGGGAAAGAATTTGAAAAAGAATACATTCATGCATATGGATAACTGAACCACTCTGCTGTACACCTGAAACTAACACTACATTGTTAATCAACTATACTCCAGTGTAAGATAAAAAACTGAAAAAAATCAGTGCAATTTATCATATTAAGACATTAAAAAAGAAAAACTACCTGGTTATTTCAATAGGCAGGGAAAGAGAATTTGAAAATAATTCAACAAAACTCATAACAAAAACAGTCAATGAACTATGAAAAGAAAAAAAAATTTTCAATTTGATAAAAAAAAAAAATCTGCAAAAAATACTACAAAATACACTGTAAAGAAGGTAAACCACACTTGAAGGAAATATCTTCAAATCATATATCTGGTAAAGGACTTGTACCCAGAATATCAAAATGACTCATAATTTGAAAGGAAGATAGTCCATTAAAGACTGGGCAAAACACTTCCCGAAAGAAAATATATAAATGGCAAATAAGCACATAAATAGATAATCAACCTCATCAGTCACTAAAGAAGTACAAATACTACTAATGCCCACTATATTGGCTAATACTAAAGAGTGACTCAACCAAATGTTGTAGAGGCTGTGAATTAACTGAACTTTCATATATTGCTTCAATGTATAAATAAAATGATATAGCCACTATGCAAAACAGTTTGGCAGCTTCTTACAAACAGTGAAAGTTCTTTTACCATACTACCCAGAAATCCCACTCCTACATATTCATTTAAGATAAATGAAAATATATACCATGCAAAACTGTACCTGAAGGTTCGTAGCAGTTTTATTTATAATAGCTCCAAACTGTAAACAAACCAAATGTGCCCAAGTAAAGAATGAATGAACAAATGGTATAACTGTACAGGGCACTATTAAGTTACTCAGTCGTGTCCGACTCTTTGCGACGCCATGGACTACAGCACTCCAGGCCTCCCTGTCCACCACCAACTCCCAGAGTTTACTCAAACTCCTGTCCATTGAGTCAGTGATGCCATACAACCATCTCATCCTCTGTTGTCCTCTTATCCTCCCGCCTTCAATCTTTCCCAGCATCAGGGTCTTTTCCAATGAGTCACTTCTTCGCATCAGGTGGCCAAAGTATTGGAGTTTCAGCTTCAGCATCAGTCCTTTCAATGAATATTCAGTACTGATATCCTTTAGGATGGACTGGTTAGATCTCCTTGCAGTCCAAGGGACTCTCAGGAGTCTTCTCCAACACCACAGTTCAAAAGCATCAATTCTTCAGCGCTCAGATTTCTTTATAGTCCAACTCTCACATCCATACATGACTACTGGAAAAACCATAGCTTTGACTAGACAGACCTTTGCTGGTAAAGTAATGTCTCTGCAGGGCACTATTACTCAGTCATAAAAAGAAATACTGCTAGAATTGAATGATGATTCTTAAATGAATAATACAACTGAAAGAAGTCAGACATAGAGAACTACATGCTGTATGACAAAGACAAACATAATGTTATAGAAAAATCAGAAGTTTCCAGAATCTAGAGCAAAGGAGAGACAGAACGCAAAGGTCACAGGAGGATTTTAGGGATGATAAAAATGCTTTATATTTTGATTGCAGTAATGTTTACTTAGCAGTATACATTTGTCAAAATTGTATATCAAAATTGATTAAATTTACTGCTTAATTATTCAATGAAGCTTATTTTTAAAAATACTGAAGGAAATATAATAAAACGAAGCCATCATCATTTATTAAAAATTCTATATGAAATGATATTGCTGTCTTTTTCCTATTACTGTATGTCCTGGTGTGTGTTTTATCTTTTATGGAAAAGGGGAAAATCAAGCTATTTAAAACTTATATTAACTATGTCAAAAGAGCTTCAAGTGGTATAAATATATTTATATTAAAATTAGAGGACTTTATAATAACTAACTGATGGTTTTTAAGATATATTTTAGAAGTGCAAAGAATACACATGAGTGCTTATCTCTTTTATAATTAATTTCTATCAGAATATAATTGATTTACAATACTGTGCTAGTTTTTACTGTACAGCAGAGGGAATCAGCCATAATAGACATATTGGATGTTTACCTTCATTTAGTAGTTTGATGGATCTACTTAAATCTCAATATTTACTACTTTTAGTACTTCATTTGAATTCACTTCATTTAGAGCATTCTAATTTTTGAAATCAGTAAGTTGTTACTTTTCACATATAATTATAATGAAAATAGCATTGGGATAACATGATGTTTACCCTTTTGCAGTTTCAGTTCGAGACTATTTTGCAAAAATTTGAAAAACAAATTCATTGATGGGAATAGATTTCCTCTACTTGGCTTTCAAATTCATTGTAATCAATCCTGCAGCATTAAGCACTTTTCTTCATCAATATGAAAATTAGACTTCAGGGACTGACCTTATAAATAGATCAGAGAAAGCAGAAGGACACTGAGAATAAGTTAATGACATTTCCAGATAATCAAGCTCAATAAAAATGTAGTGTTTGAATGTGCAGTGTGCAGAATAAATCAAATTCAAAGGTATGCTTCCAGATTTTAAATAGCCTATGCCGAAAGAGAAAAGAGAACCTGGTAATTTCTGATCACTTTAAATTGGCAACACCCTGAGCATGCTCTGCAGAAGGTTTGTCTTGGACAAACACACACACACCCACACCCCATGAGTTCATTATCAAACCAAGCTCAATAATATTGAATTAAACAAAATAAAACCAATACTTTCTCATATCAGGATATCTCAGAACGTTTAATATGCTAATCTGCATGGGGATTCTTACTGGAGAAAGTTACACATACCTGACTGTGAAATCATTTATCCAGGATCAGCTTCTGGAGTTCATATCTGAAAAACAAACTTTGGGAGAGATGACCTAAATGGTACTTACTTTCCCAGAGAAACTCTTAAACATGTGAGAGCACACTTCTCTAAGCTACATCTCACTTAACCTTTTAATAGGTATGTTGTCTTATTAGTTCTTCTTGGTGAATTTCAGAAATAAATAACCACTTGTTTCTTGTTTTTTAACAGTCACTTGGAAAGTATTTATCTGTACACGTGTGTATATTCATGCAATTTTCAATAAGTAAACAATTATAAAATATATGTATTAGTTCAGTTTAGTCACTCAGTCGTGTCCAACTCTTTGCAACCCCATGGACTGCAGCACACCAGGCCTCCCTGTCCATCACCAACTCCCGGAGCTTACCCAAACTCATGCTCATTGAGTCAGCGATGCCATCCAACCATCTCATCCTCTGTCATCCCTGTCTGTTGAGTTTTAAGCCAACTTTTTCACTCTCCTCTTTCACTTTCATCAAGAGGCTCTTTAGTTCTTCGCTTTCTGCCATAAGTGTGGTGTCATCTGCATATCTGAGGTTATTGATATTTCTCCCGGCAACTCCAGCTTGTGCTTCATCCAGCCTACCCAACATTTAACATGATGTACTCTGCATATAAGTTAAATAAGCAGGGTGACAATATACAGCCTTGACGTACTCCTTTTCCAATTTGGAACCAGTCTATTGTTCCACATCAGGTTCTAACTATTGCTTCCCAACCTGCATACAGGTTTCTCAAGAGGCAGGTCAGGTGGTCTGGTATTCCCATCTCTTTCAGAATTTTCCACAGTTTGTTGGGATCCACACAGTCAAAGGTTTTGGCATAGTCAATAATGCAGAGATAGATGTTTTTCTGGAACTCTCACTTTTTCGATGATCCAATGGATGTTGGCAATTTGATCTCTCGTTCCTCTGCCTTTTCTAAATCCAGCTTAAATATCTGGAAGTTCACAGTTCACATACTGCTGAAGCCTGGCTTGGAGAATTTTGAGCATTCCTTTGTTAGCATGTGAGATGAGTGCAATTGTGCAGTAGTGTGAACATTCGTTGGCATTGCCTTTCTTTGGATTGGAATGAAAACTGCCCTTTTCCAGTCCTGTGACCACTGCTGAGTTTTCCAGATTTGCTGGCATATTGAGTGCAGCATTTTCACAGCATCATCTTTCAGGATTTGAAATAGCTCAACTGGAATTCCATCACCTCCACTAGCTTTGTTCGTAGTGATGCTTCCTAAGGCCCACTTGACTTCGCATTCCAGAATGTCTGTTTCTAGGTGAGTGATCACACCATCGTGGTTATCTGGGTCATAAAGATCTTTTTTGTACAGTTCTTCTGTGTATTCTTGCCACCTCTTCTTAATATCTTCTTCTTTTTTTAGGTCCGTACCATTTCTCTCCTTTATTGTGCCCATCTTTGCATGAAATGTTCCCTTAGTATCTCCAATTTTCTTGAAGAGATGTCTAGTGTTTTCCATTCTATTATTTTCCTCTGTTTCTTTGCACTGATCACTGAGGAAGGGTTTCTTATCTCTCCTTGCTATTCTTTGGAACTCTGCATTCAGATGGGTATATCTTTCCTTTTCTCCTTTGCCTTTTAGCTTCTCTTCTTTCCTCAGCTATTAATATGTATATAGTTTAGTTAATTATGAATGGCTCTAATATTTTACAGCAATCAATGCAAAGAAATAGAGGAAAACAACAGAAAGGGAAAGACTAGAGATCTCCTCAAGAAAATTAGAGATACCAAGGGAACATTTCATGCAAAGATGGGCTCAATCAAGGACAGAAATGGTATGGACCTAACAGAAGCAGAAGATATTAAGAAGAAATGGCAAGAATACACAGAAGAACTGTACAAAAAAGATCTTCACGACCCAGATAACCACGATGGTGTGATCACTCACCTAGAGCCAAACATCCTGGGATGTGAAGTCAAGTGGGCCTTAGGAAGCACCACTATGAACAAAGCTAGTGGAGGTGATGGAATTCCAGTTGAGCTATTTCAAATCCTGAAAGATGATGCTGTGAAAGTGCTGTGTTCAATATGCCAGCAAATCTGGAAAACTCAGCAGTGGCCACAGGACTGGAAAAAGGCAGTTTTCATTCCAATCCAAAGAAAGGCAATGCCAAAGTATGCTCAAACTACTGCACAATTGCACTCATCTCATATGCTAGTAAAGTAATGCCCAAAATTCTCCAAGCCAGGCTTCAGCAGTATGTGAACCGTGAACTACCAGATGTTCAAGCTGGGTTTAGAAAAGGCAGAGGAACCAGAGATCAAATTGTCAACATCTGCTGGATCATGGAAAAAGTGAGAGAGTTCCAGAAAAATATCTATTTCTGCTTTCTTGTCTATGCCAAAGCCTTTGACTGTGTGGATCCCAATAAACTGTGGAAAATTCTGAAAGAGATGGGAATACCAGACCATTTGACCTGCCTCTTGAGAAACCTGTATGCAGGTCAGGAAGCAACAGTTAGAACTGGACATGGAACAACAGACTGGTTCTAAATAGGAAAAGGAGTACATCAAGGCTGTATATTGTTATCCTGCTTATTTAACTTATATGCAGAGTACATCATGAGAAACACTGCGCTGGATGAAGCACAAGCTGGAATCAAGATTGCTGGGAGAAATATCAATAACCTCAGATATGCAGATGACACCACCCTTATGGCAGAAAGTGAAGAGGAACTAAAGAGCCTCTTGATGAAAGTGAAAGAGGAGAGTGAAAAAGTTGGCTTAAAACTCAACATTCAGAAAACTAAGGTCATGGCATCTGGTCCCATCCCTTCATGGGAAATAGATGGGGAAACAGTGGAAACAGTGACAGACTTTATTTTGGGGGGCTCAAAAATCACTGCAGATGGTGATTGCAGCCATGAAATTAAAAGATGCTTACTCCTTCGAAGAAAAGTTATGACCAACCTAGATAGCATATTAAAAAGCAGAGACATTACTTTTCCAACAAAGGTCCATCTAGTCAAGGCTATGGTTTTTCCAGTGGTCATGTATGGATGTGAGAGTTGGACTGTGAAGAAAGCTGAGCACCGAAGAATTGATGATTTTGAACTTTGGTGTTGGAGAAGACTCTTGAGAGTCCCTTGGACTGCAAGGAGGTCCAACCAGTCCATCCTAAGGGAGATCAGTCCTGGGTGTTCATTGGAAGGACTGATGTTGAAGCTGAAACTCCAGTACTTTGGCCATCTCATGTGAAGAGTTGACTCATTGGAAAAGACCCTGATGCTGGGATGGATTGGGGGCAGGAGGAGAAGGGGATGACAGAGGATGAGATGGCTGGATGGCATCACTGACTTGATGGACATGATTTTGGGTAAACTCCGGGAGTTGGTGATGGACAGGGAGGCCTGGTGTGCTGCGATTCATGGGGTCACAAAGAGTCTGACATGACTGACGACTGAACTGAACTGAACATTTTCTAAACTTTGGCAAAGTTAGTCTGCTTTATATTAGATAGGCATACCCACTTATCTGCAAAGGGACAGCTTTTAGACAAGAATCAGTTGTTAGAAGACAATTCTCCATGGGTCTTTCCCATTTCTGCATGTCTTATGACCAGAGGCACTGACAGTTTTTTCAGAACTATCTTTTGAAGGACAACCATCTAGCAAACAGCCTTGGAAGATATAGGGTCTCCCTCTGGGGTACAGGACTCTGGACAAGTATTGGGCAGGTTTGTTAGCAGTTCCCTTCAAAAGAGTGATTCCTTTAAAAGTTTTGTCCTTGAGCTTCATTTAAACACTCAGAGCTTCTTAGCCATGAGATGAACCCACTGCACCGGGTTGTCCACCTGGGCTATTCCACATCATGCATGGGCTTCCCGGTGCAAGGGAAACATTGTGAACATGAAGTTCATGCTTCCTGCTGTGCCATAAGTAATAATATCCTTTGCCTCTGACCCAGGTGTCTCGTGCCTTCTACAAGCATCCATGAAACTGTGACAGGCTAACTGATTAGCTTGCAAATAGAATATAGGCTCAGACATTTCATAGTTCTTGCAGCTTTAACATTTACACTGATGTAACACTCTTAGGTGAATATCTCCCCATGTAACAGCAAGAAAAGTTTGAAGATGTCAGTGGAAGATTGAAGAACACAAGACGGAGTAGTAAGAAGGCTTAATCTTATCAAGAGAACCAAAGATATAGCATTGGTTCCCATAGATGGTCAATGTAAGACACAATGACAAAGTCAGAATGAATATGATAGAGGCAGAATTTCAGGACATGGCGATTTTGTTTTCATGGTCCAGCTGTACTTCTACACAGTTTATGGGGTTTACAGACAGAAAAAGGAAGATGGGAAGCTAGAATCTAGAAGAGTCAGGACAAGTTTATTTTATAGGTCTGCAAAAAAAAAAAAAAAGCTAAAATAGTTCCATGTGTAAATTCTAGTACATCTTATTTTGGTTGCCCTGGCGTGATCAGAATACATACTTCATGCCTGCAATTCTAGAATGAAAGAAAGGATTTGAAGGGTAGGTAACTTGGGATAAGGACAAGCCTCAAAGCAGAACATTACAGGAAAATAAATGCTCTAGAATGAGAGAAATAAGATCCTACTGTCTACATTCATGGTTAGCATATAACAAGTTGTTCCTATACCATTTTGTCCATTTTATTCTTTTAGGACCAAAACCCCCAAAGTTTTGGATGACAAAACTCTGGGTCTTATTATCCAATACTATCATAGGCAGAATAATAATCCCATAAATACCCATGCCTTAATCCTCCAAACCTTTAAAAATAAGTTGCAATACATGGCAAAAGAAACTTTTCAGATACAGTCAAGGTTACAAACTTGAAAATGAGGAGATTATTCTGGATTGTTTGGGTGAACCAGTTTAGTCACTAAAATCCCTGAAAGAGGACAGATTATTTTTCCAGCTAGAGACAGGAAAGATACAACAGTAGAAAAGTCAGGGAGGTTGGAAGCATGAGAGGGACTTGACTATTTGTTGCTGGAGGGGCATAACAGCAGGAATGTGGGCAGCCTCTAGGAGAAAGGACCAGCTGGGGGCAAAGATCTTTGCTGACTGTCAGCAAGAGAATGGAGACCTCAGTCCTACAACCGCATGGAACTGAATTCAGCCAACGACTGGAAAGAGCTTAGAAGTGGATTCACCCCCAGAGCCTTCAGAAATGAGTATGACTCTGCCACCATGTTGATCTCTGCCTTAAGATCCTTTAAGCAGAAGACTCAGCTAAGCTAATCTATACCTAGAAATTTTGATCTCTAGAACTATGTGATAATAAGTGGGTATTATTTTTAAGTGCTCAATTTGTGGTAATTTGTTATGACAGAAATAGAAAGTAATGCAGCACTAAACTCCCTCTATAACTCTGATGGACAATTTGTTTGACGCTTTTATATTTGAAGATTCAAGCAGTGATGATCTGATAAGCAAACCTATGGAGATGTTGCCAGTTTTTAATTCCAGTGTCATTTATTTGCCTACAGACATTTATCTAGTAAATGAAATAACTCGATGAATAATTGAAACTTTGCTATTTGATACCTTTTCAATTATTCAGTAACAAAAGAGAATAACAATATCATTCTCAGAGAGTTTAAATAAATATTTCTCTCCCGAATTTATTTAACTCTTACACTGTGACCACAATGTCAATGCTAACACTAACAGTTAAGATTGGAAAGCTTCCTTTGAGTTACTCTTTTAGGCATTTGCACATGAGGTCACTGCAGGTTAGTGAAGCACATAGGTTAGTATTTGCATCTTGCCCAGTAAACAACCTAATCCTTCTAAAACTATCTTTCTCATTCCTTTGAACTAGGGAAGCTAACTTTTCTCTGAGAATAAAATCCTTTAACAATCCAAACAGTAGAATTGGAGTGTTGTAGCCTGTGCTTTGGGGAAATCGTAATATAACTGATCATTAGTTAACTCACAGATAGTTATCTTTATTAACAACACAAGATCAGTACTAAAGAACTGAAAAGAGTGGCGGGATCTCTCTGGGATACAGTGAGTGGTTTGCAAAGATCATAATTATTTATTTGGTAACTCTGTGTCAGTGCTCCAGGGGAGGGAATGCTTCTTAGGATCATTAACAAGGTCTTAACACTTCACATGGCTTCTCTCTAACTTTTCATGTAATATTAAGGTACATTGGCTAATAATAATAAATTACCAATTACCTCTTTTCAAAAATAAACCTCAGAAACAGAAGAGTCTATTTTCTGTCTTCTGATATCAACAACAAAACTATAATAGAAAAGATGCTGGTACCGCTGTAGAAAATGTCCTGCACAGCAGAACGTGGTAGGAAGCATTGAACTCCCACCAGGAGAACTTTCATTCTGATAATAAGAATACATGGTATCTCACTTTACAGTGTATGGTCCCCAATAAAGAAGTATCAGAAAAATTGAGGGGAAATATTTATTATAAAGTCAACATTTATTTTTAAATTGTACCCAGACATCTGTAAAGGGCAACCTCAAAGCAGAGCTTAAGGACTAAATACCATGTAATATATCCTCTTTTTAAGAAGGACAATATCATCTCAAGTGGATAAAAACTTCCCTGATTTGAAAACGTCCTCCAGCAAGGGGAATTTCCCAGGGTCCTATGACAACTCATTGACACAGCATTTTTTGGAACATTTATTATCACATATAACCCAGCTGTTGAAGTCTGCTTCTTCTTGAAAAATCTTTCAATCAATATTTATTAAGTACCTACCACTGTCTGATTCTTCCTTTCTCATATTTTAACA
This sequence comes from Giraffa tippelskirchi, assembly GCF_054371585.1. Taxonomy (NCBI): domain Eukaryota; kingdom Metazoa; phylum Chordata; class Mammalia; order Artiodactyla; family Giraffidae; genus Giraffa; species Giraffa tippelskirchi. The sequence continues at coordinate 155,018,337 of NC_137283.1, read as the reverse complement.
AAATTATTGAGCTATAATTCACATACTCTAAATCACCCATTTAAAGAGTTTTAAAATGGTTTTTGTATATTCAGAGTTGTACAACCATCACTCATAGTTTGCTTAGAACATTTCTATCAGTCCAGAAAGAAACCCATTAAAAGTCTTTCCAGCATTCTTCCTTTCCCCAGCCACTGGCAACCATTGATCTGCTTTCTGTATCGATAGATTTGCTTATCTGGGATGTTTGTTGGGCTCTCCAGGTGGCTCAGCGATAAAGATTCTGCCTGCAGTGTAGGAGCCAGGGAGACATGGGTTTGATGCCTGGATCAGTAAGATCCCCCTGGAGAAGGAAATGGCAACCCACTCCAGTATTCTTGCCTGGATGATCCCATGGACAGAGGAACTTGGTGAGCTACAGTCTATGGGGTCACAGAGTGTCAAACTCAACTGAAGCAACTGAGTACACATCTTGGATATTTGAAAAATATATGGAATCATATCTTTTATGATTTTTTTCACTTAGCATAATGTTTCAAGGTTCGTGCATACTGAAGTATGTATCAATTTACCATTCCTTTTTATGGCTGAATAATATTCTACTCTATGAATATATCACATGTTATTTATCCATTTATCAGTTGATGGACATTTGGGTTATTTCCACTTTTTGGTCATTGTGAATAATGCCTCTATAATCTTTCATCTCACAAGTTTACATATTTTCATTTCTTTTAGATATATACTGGGAATGATGGATCATATGGTATGATTAACACCATACTTGTGATTATCTTCTTCTTTCTTATAGCCATACTAGTTCATATGTAATAATATCTCATTGTGATTTTAATCTGTATTTTCTCAGTTAACTATTATGTTGATCCTCATTTCCTGTGATAATTAGCCATTTATTGTATCTTATTTGATAACTGTCTATTCTAATACTTTATCCATATATCAATTGGGCTATATTTTCTATTATCGAGTTGTAACAGCTCTTAATATATTCTAGATACAAATATTTTATAAGATACATGATTTTGAAATATTTTCTCCCATTCTGTGGGTTGTCTTTTCTTTTTTCTGATGGTATTGTTTGTTGAAAATACTGTTTCTTTCCCTGTTGAATTGTCTTGAAATTTGTCAAAAATCAATTCACCATAAATGTATTGGTTTATTTCTTAACTCTGAATTCTATTCTATTGATCTATATGTTTATTTTTATTTGCAAGTACCACAGTGCTGTGATTACTTTAGCTCTGTAGTAAGATTCAAAATTGGGAAATGTGAGCTCTATTATTTTTTCTTTTTCAAGATAGATTTTGCTCTTCTGGCCCCCTTGAGATCCCATAGATTTTAGAATCACCTTATCAGTTTCTACAAACATACAAAAAAGCAGTTAGAATTTTGATAGAAATTGTGTTCAATCAGTGAATCCACTGGGGAAGTATTGCCATTTTAACAATATTAAGCCTTCTGTTTTGTGGTTTGCAGTCACATGTTTTGCATTCCTTTTGTTAATTTGTTTTTACAATCAGTCCCAAAAGTTAGCTATCACGGTGCCTACTGACCAAGCAGTTTGAATCATGAGCAAAAGTTCTTCAAAGCTGTGAATTCTATTTTCTGTTGACTCTGAATCTCCCACAGTACCTGGTTAAAGTATAAGATACTCCACAGGAAGTTAATTTGTAAGTGTTGAATAAATAACTTTTACTGAAAATTAATTTATTACATATTGTTTGAGCTGAATGATCAAATAATCATGAACACGGAAATGAAGACAACATGCCAAAAGATACTGGAGAAAGTCACCCAAGGAGTGGTTGCTGAAGACAAAATATGCAGTCCCTGACTTACAAATGATCTTTGGCTAATTCTGTGGCTTATACACTTTTTTCCTACCTCCAGAAACCCAGACATCCATAATAGCCAGGGACTTAGGCACAAGAAGCTTCTTCAGCCAACAGCAGTGGTCAACATTTTTTTTCCTAAAAGATCAAGTATCAGATATGTCAGACTTTGCAGACTATCTATCCTCTGTTACAACTACTCAGTCCCACCATTGTAGCACAAAAGCAGTCACAGACAATACATAAACAAATCAGCGTGCCTGTGTTCCAATAAAACTTTGTTTATAAAAACAGGCAGCAGACCAGACTGGAGCAGAAAGATGTACATAGTCAACTCCTGGTCTATCACAATGTACCTAGAGCACAGTGCTGCCCTTACAGACTTGTAGGACTAAACAACATGGGCAGAGGGTGCTAGTTCAAAGAGAAATCTTTTCCATTATTACAACCTAAAGTACAAGAAGCACACTTCCATCAGGCTTTCAGCTGGCCAAGAAGAAGACAGACTGCTGATTCTATACCTTCAGTGATGACTGACTCCTGAGAGTGGAACAGGGTTTGTGCAGCCAGGGAATGGGGAGCTGCAACATTCCAACACTTCTGGAGGACTTTGCTAGGGCTGTTGCCACAGACTGGGAAACTCAAACAATAAAAATTTATTTTCTCACAATGCAGGAGATTAGATGTCCAACACCAAGGGTATCAACAGAGTTGATTTCTTCCAAGACCTCTCTCCTTGACTTGTAGATAATTGTCTTCTCCCCATGTCTTTACCACTCCAGTACTCTTGCCTGGAAAATCCCATGAATGGAGGAGCCTGGCGGGCTGCAGTCCATGGGGTCACTGAGTCGGACACGACTGAGCGACTCCACTTTCACTTTTCACTTTCATGCCCTGGAGAAGGAAATGGCAACCCACCCCAGTATTCTTGCCTGGAGGATCCCAGGGACGGGGGAGCCTGGTGGGCTGCCGTCTATGGGGTCGCACAGAGTCGGACACGACTGACGCGACTTAGCAGCAGCAGCATGTCTTTACATGATTTTCTCTATGAGTCTGTGTCCAAGTTTCCTCTTATAAAAATACCACTCATATTAGACTGTGCTCAGTCACATTTGACTCTGTGACCCCATGGACTAGAGCCTGCTAGGTTCCTCTGTCCATGGCATTTTCCAGACAGGAATACTGGAGTGGATTGCCTTTCCCTTCTCCTGGGGATCTTCCTGACACAGGGATAGAACCCACATCTCCTATTTCTTCTGCATTGGCAGGCGGATTCTTTACCACTGAGCCATGTTAGATTAGAGCTCTACAGTAATGCTGCTGCTGCTAAGTCGCTTCAGTCGTGTCCAACTCTGTGCGACCCCATAGACGGCAGCTCACCAGGCTCCCCCGTCCCTGGGATTCTCCAGGCAAGAATAGTGGAGCGGGTTGCCATTTCCTTCTCCAGTGCATGAAAGGGAAAAGTGAAAGTGAAGTCGCTCAGTCGTGTCCGACTCTTAGCGACCCCATGGACTGTAGCCTACCAGGCTCCTCCGTCCATGGGATTTTCCAGGCAAGAGTACTGGAGTGGGGTGCCATTGCCTTCTCCGAAGAAAGCCTGCAGCTGGAGACAATCCTGTGTTCATTCCTTGCCTGTGTAGCAAGCGTTTGCAAGTCGTTTCTTACCTTAATCCTCTTTGTTTCAGGTTCTGCTATCACTAATGACCTCAGTTTAATTTAAACATTTAAAGACTCTGTCTCCAAACTGTCACAGTCTGAGGTACTAGGGGTTAAGGTGTCAACATATGAATTTGAATACAATTAACCCATGGTAACTTCTCTCAGAGAAAACCCAGAGACACTTAAGTGTAAAACAACCCTCTGTATTTTTCCTTTTCCTGTCTATGGGCCTGTACTGTCCATTTCCCTTTCCATGGCCACCACTAGCTGCATAGAATCTGAATTTCTTCTCATTCTAGTCTACCAAAGAACAGAACAAATCTCCCAGCTTCTTTCCTATTTCTCCAGCCATAAAGCATGCTCATAGCCATCTGAAGATTTTTATAGGTTTAAAGCTTGTGTAATAAATATTCTTTCCCTTTTTCAGAACTTAAATCTTGTTAGAACACATAGTTATATAGAAGAGGTCTTTGTATACACAATGGATGGAAGAAAGATTTGTCTATTTTACTGTTTTTTTTTTCAGTTGCTCAGTTGTGTCTTTGTGACCCCATGGCCTGTCCATGGAATTTTCCAGGCCAAGAATAATGGAGTGGGTTGTCATTCCCTTCTCCAGGGGATCTTCCTGACCCAGGGATCAAACCCAGGTCTCCTGCACTGGAGTCAGATTCTTTACCATTTGAGCTACTAGGGAAGCCCATATTACTGTTAGTTAACAGGAACATTAACATAGAACATTGTCACCAAGATATACATATACAAATATTATCACTTTTGATCCCCATGGTAGTCTCTGAGTAAAATAGATCATCCTCAGTGTGCAAATGAAAAAACTGAGATTTAAAGTGTTTCAGTGATTTTGCTAAAGATTTTACGACTAGGTTATACAGTCAGAAAAATCCTACAGCTCTAACAAAGACTTGGGGTTATTTGTCCCTGATATTACTCAGATATTCCAAGTCAGTACCTAGCTATTTTATTTATTTATTTATTTTTAGGAAACAAAAATATTCTAATAGATCCATAAGAATTACTTGTAATTAGTGTGTAGCTTATTATGAACTCCTCTGCTGCTGTTGTTCAGTCTTGTCATATTCGACTCTTTGCAACCCTGTGGATTGTAACCCACCAGGCTCCTCTGTACATGAGATTCTCCAGGCAAGAATACTGGAGTGGGTAGCCATTTTCTTCTCCTAGGGATCATCCCGACTTAGGGATTGAGCCTGCATCTCCTGTGTTTCCTGCATTGCAGGCGGATTCTTTACCTACTGAGATATTAGGGAAGCACTAAGATTTCCCCACCACCCCCAACATAAGTGAAAATACTCTTCTCTACTGTTTAAACATCTTATGGAAGTTCATCCTTATTATTATTTTTTTTTAATTTTTAATTGGAGGATAATTGCTTTACAATATTCTGTGGGTTTCTGCTATACAATATCAATTTCAACCATAAGTATGTATATGTATATATATATATATATATATATATATATATATATATATATATACACCTTCCATCTTGAACTTCCCTTCTGCACCCCCCAGCCCTGCACCCCATCTCAACCTTCTAGAGCACCGGGCTGAGCTCCCTGTGTTATACATCAACTTTGCACTAGCTATCTGTTTTACACATAGTATTGACCATTCAGGTATGACCTAAATCAAATTCCTTACGACTATACAGTGGAAGTGACAATAGATTCAAGGGATTAGATCTGATAGACAGAGTGCCTAAAGAACTATAGATGGAGGTTCAAGAGATTGTATAGGAGGCAGTGATTGAAACCATCCTCAAGAAATAGAAATGCAAAAAAGTTAAAATGGCTGTCTGAGGAGGCCTTACAAATAGCTGAGAAAAGAAGAGAAAAGAAAGGCAAAGAAGAAAAGGAAAGAAATACCCATTTGAATGCAGAGCTCCAAAGAATAGCAAGGAGAGATAAGAAAGCCTTCCTCAGTGATCAGTGCAAAGAAATAGAGGGAAAAAATAGAATGGGAAAGACTAGAGATCTCTTCAAGAAAATTAGAGATACTGAGGGAACATTTCATGCAAAGATGGGTACATAAAGAACAGAAATGGTATGGACCTAACAGAAGCAGAAGATATTAAGAAGAGGGGAAAAGAATACACAGAAGAACTATACAAAAAAGATCTTTATGACCCAGATAACCACAATGGTGTGATTACTCACCTAAAAACAGACATCCTGGAATGCGAAGTTAAGAGGGCCTTAGGGAGCATCACTACAAGCAAAGCTAGTGAAGGTGATGGAATTCCAGTTGAGCTATTTCAAATCCTAAAAGATGATGCTGTGAAAGTGATGCACTCAATATGGCAGCAAAACTGGAAAACTCAGCAGTGACCACAGGACTGGAAAAGGGCAGTTTTCATTTCAGTCCCAAAGAAAGGCAATGCTAAAGAATGTTCAAACTACCGCACAATTGCACTCATCTCACACGCTAACAAAGTAATGCCCAAAATTCTCCAAGTCAGGCTTCAACAGTACATGAACCGTGAACTTTGAGACCTTCAAGCTGGTTTTAGAAAAGGCAGAGGAACCAGAGATCAGATTGTCAACATCTGTTGGATCATCGAAAAAGCAAGAGAGTTCCAGAAAAACATCTACTTTGCTTTATTGACTATCCCAAAATCTTTGACTGTGTGGATCACAACAAACTGTGGAAAATTCTGCAATAGATGGGAATACCAGACCATCTGACTGCCTCCTGAGAAATCTGTATGTAGGTCAAGAAGCAACAGTTAGAACTGGACATGGAATAATAGACTGGTTCCAAATTGGGAAAGGGGTACATCAAGCCTGTATATTGTCACCCTGCTTATTTAACTTATATGCAGAGTACATCACGAGAAATGTTGGACTGGAGGAAGCACAAGCTGGAATCAAGATTTCCGGGAGAAATATCAATAACCTCAGATATGCAGATGACACCACCCTGATGGCAGAAAGTGAAGAACTAAAGAGCCTCTTGATGAAAGTGAAAGTGTAGAGTGAAAAAGTTGGCTTAAAGCTCAAAATTCAGAAAACTAAGATCATGACATCTGGTCCCATCACTTCATGGCAAATAGATGGGGAAACAGTGGAAACAGTGGCTGACTTTATTTTTTTGGGCTCCAAAATCACTGCAGATGGTGACTGCAGCCATGAAATTAAAAGATGCTTGCTCCTTGGAAGAAAAGTTATGACCAACCCAGACAGCATATTAAAAAGCAGAGACATTACTTTTCCAACAAAAGTCCATCTAGTCAAAGCTATGGTTTTTCCAGTAGTCATGTACCGATGTGAGAGTTGGACTATAAAGAAATCTGAATACCGAAGAACTGATGCTTTTGAACTGTGGTGTTGGAGAAGACTCTTACAAGTCCCTTGGACAGCAAGAAGATCCAACCAGTCCGTCCTAAGGGAAATCAGTCCTGAATATTCATTAGAAGGACTGATGCTGAAGCTGAAGATATGAAGTACTGACTCATTTGAAAAGACCCTGATGCTGGGAAAGATTGAAGGCGGGAGGAGAAGGGGACGACAGAGGACAAGATGGTTGGATTGTGCCACTGACTCAATGGGCATGAGTTTGAGCAAGTTCTGGGAGATAGTGATGGACAGGGAAGCCTGGCATGCTGTAGTCCATGGGATCGCAAAGAGTCGCACATGACTGATCTACTGAACTGAACTGAACTGACTTATTTTAAATGAAAAAGAAAGTGTGGCATTTCTGGATGAGAAAAAAAAGGTAAGGATGGAGGGTAGATTTGCCCAAGGAGTTATGAGAAAATTCAATCTTAGGCGAGAGGGAAAAAAATCAGTAAGGTAAATAGGCTACAATATTCAGGAAGGTTTAGGAAGTACAAACCCCAACCAAGAGGGGAAACGGTGTGCTTTCCCTGCCCCCACCTCTGCTAGGCTGATGGTCCCCAGGCAAAATGTCTGAAATGCTAGCTCAGGAGAAAGGAGAGGAACTTGTTAGACAGAGCTGCCTGGGTTTCCCCAAACCATTTTCCAAAAGGATGGATGGCAGAAAGCTACCCCAGGAGGTGGCTGCTCCCATGACCGCAGGAGAGCAGGTTTGCAGACAATTTCAGGTGTTCCCTGCAACTGTTCCTTAATATGCAGCCCGCATATGTCAGACACAAGGAAGCCTGGGTCTGCCTGCAGCCTGTTGACAGAAGAAATGGTCTGTGGGGGATAAACCTAAGGAGAAATCATCACATCGCAGAATACTTTGTGTTGAAAAGAAATTGTACAATCCTTCCCCCTCCCTGTCCTCCAGAAAAGGCTTTTTATTTTCTAAAGGGCATGATGCTTAAATCATTCCAACCAAGGCTACGCACAGTTCTTCAAAGGGGCTTCTGTGGCTGCCCTTGGGAGATGGTGCCAAAACACATTAGATTTTGAAGCTCTAATTTGAAAAAATGTTTCTAATTCAGATCCTCTAGTTTCCTTTAGTAAATTTCACAGTATTATTTCTCATTATACTTCCTCTTGGCACTATATATAATCCTACCCTTCTTCTTACCCTTCAGATGGCAGTCAAGAGTTATTGCATCTCTCCAATTTATCACTTAGCTAAGACATATAAAGCATAGTGAGTTATTTTATCCACCTTTTTCAGGATTAAATCCTTAATATGATCTCTTTATCGTCCTCAGCACTTTTTTGGCAGAAGGTTGCCAATTTGGGCGGAATTTTAAAGATCATCCTAAGTCTGGCCACCTAATTAATACCTAAATACCATTCACCCAGAAGACCAATAAGAATACCCTCAATGGCTACTCAGCCCTCATGTAATTTAGTACCTTATGAAGCAACTTTTTCTGTTCCCAGAGAAGATGTATTTTTTGTTCTTTTGTTGTTGTTCTAGTGGGGAGAAAAAAAAATTATAGCTTCCAACTATTGTCTATGCTCTTGGCAATAAACAGAAATCTACTCTTCACACATGCAGCCAATCAAGTATTGAAAACAAGTTTCAAGTTCATTGAATATCTCCAAGACTCTTGCTAAGGTCAGGTAAGAGGGCATACATTAGATTTAACTATGAAGTAAGCAATTTGTTTATCTATTTACTTATCATGGGAAAAAACACAAAGAAAGCATCCAAGTACTTCTTCCTGAATTTGCATCTTCCCTGTGCCTTGTTTTGGTCAGTGTGTCCTGCATGTTGCCCCTGGAGAGCCCTTCCTTTACATTTTCCCCATCATTTACCTATATTCTCCTTAAGTCCTTACTAGGTGAGGGTTAAAAATCTAACATGTGAGTATGAACTAATAAGTGAATACGACAGAATGATTTAGCCTTTTCTGATAACATCGTTTTATAAGAGGCCACCAAGTCATGCATGCTCAGTCATCTAGTCATGTCCAACTCTTTGAGACCCCATGGACTATAACCTGCCAGGCTCCTCTGTCCAAGAGATTTTCTAGGCCAGAATACTGGAGTGAGTTGCCACTTCCTTCTCCAGGGGATCTTCCTGAACCAAGGATTGAACCCGAGTCTCCTGTGTCTCTTGCATTGGCAGGCAGATTCTTCACCACTGAGCCACCTGGAAGCCAGAGACCACCAATATTTATCACAAATAAGTACAGGATGTTGGAAATATCAGATGAGCCGGTAGTTTGAAAGGAATGAGGTCCTGAGCTTTGGGAAGGAATTTTGATCCTTTTAAATGTAAACCATTTGTCTAGCCTAGGGCTCAGTGCTGGAGAGTAATAGTAATGTGCTTCAGATTCTGGAATACCTCCATTTCAACTTTGAAAGAATTGCTTATGTTATTTGTTTTGGGAGATGACTCAATACTTCTAGCATAAGCTGTAAATCAGCTCAGCTGAACTGCGTTTACATCTGGAAAGTAAGAAGCTTACCATAAGCATTCTCCCATGATTACTCATATATTCAAGGGAAGAAAGTCTTGACTGAATCTCTACCCTCATTCCTAGAAATCCCTTCATTCTGTGGACCGAGATGTCCATTAGTTCAGCAGGACTCTGACTGATGAGAAGTTAAAGGTCTCCCAGGAAGGAAACATCCTGTGGTTAACCTTTGCCAGCATGGTACTTAAATACACCAATATGTCTCCCTGTCCTTCCCTATTCAAAACCCTCTCCTCACCTTTTTTGGTTCCTCAGATGAAGACATTTGCATTCTCCTGACCCTTCTATATTAATCTTTGCCAGGTCAGCTCTCACCTCAAAGAAATCCAGAATAAATCCATTTTCTTCCAGAATAAAAGTCAAATTCTAACCAGGCCTTATAGATTCTTCATGAGTCAGGCACCTCCTGCTTTTCTGGGCTGATCTCCCACATGCCCTTCACAAATCCTCTGACTTAGACAGAACTCATCATTGGATCTACCTTTCATGGTGGCTCAGGTGGTAAAGAATCTGCCTACAATGCAGGAGACCTGGGTTCAATCCCTGGGTTGGGAAGATTGCCCTGGAAAAGGGAACAGCAACCCACTCTAGTATTTTGCCTGGAGAATTCCGTGGACAGAGGAGCCTGATGGGCTACAGTCCATGGGATCACAAAGAGTCGGACATGACTGAGTGAATAACACTTTAACTTTCAGATACACAGACACTTCCACACCAGCCCTTGATGTCCTTTCTGCCTGAAATGCCCTTTGCTTCTTGTTTTCAAAGGAATATGTTCTCCTGCCCTTCAGAGTCAAACACTAATGCTTCTGTCAAGGGTTCTTTTATACTGCTCCTAACACTTCCTTCTAAACTCTCAGGGGATTGGTTTTATTACTTTTTTGTGGTACTTACATACAATGCAACTTGCATGATTTTATCATCTTCCTACCTGCCTATAATAACATCTTACACCAGCACCTAGTACTGTGTTTGAGTCCAGTGGCATTTGGTGCTTATCAGATGGCATCAAGCTTAAGCTAGTAACTCAAGCTTATCCGTAAACTCAGATTCCAATGAAAAAGAAATACAAAATAGATATATAAATGGCACATACACATACATATACCAGTGTTTTAGAATATTGACCTTAGGCATTAGATCCAAGGCATTTTTGTGGTTGAATCACTAAATCCTCCGATATATATATATATATATATATATTACTATTAGAAGAAAATGAACAAGCTTATCAGTTGCTCACATTAAGTTTTAGTACTGTTAAACCACCCTGTAAACTCTTTTACATTTCATTCTTTGCTGGGCTCTGTCACAACATTGTATTCCACTGATGCCCTTCATTCCTTTTCCATTTCTGTGCTCTTGTCTTAAAGTTCTTAGAGTTGCTGCAGAATACCATTATTTCTTGTAATCAGTGAGAAAAATGGCATAGCTCAATTTCCCACCAACATAACTCTAGGTAATCTTCCTTTGCTGCTAATTCTGGAAAGGACAGGAAAACACAAAGAAAACACCAAAGGGCTATTTCCTGAAATAATTCCATTCTCCCAGATCCCTTCGCAAAAGTGACAGCAGAAACAGAAGAGACAAGGTACAGCTTCCAAAAGCTAATGACAGTGCCACCGTCCAGGGCTGCAATAATGGAGTTTTAATGTCCTGAGCTGTTGCTGGTCATAAATCCTCTATATGTAAAACGCCAGCCCCTGCTAGGCAAGATGAATGGTTAGCAGTGTATATAATATTTATTAAACCCCCCTTTATGTTGCTTGGCGATCTGTGCTACCATCAAACAAGTTGAAATAATTGACATTTAGCACATCAACCTGCTTTTGACTGAGAAGCATGACATTCATGTAGATAGTAAACATTTGGCAATTGCTGTAAATGTCTCCAAATTTAACGTCATGACCTTTTCTCAGGTAAATGTTTTTGGATAAAATGTAAATAATGATTCACTGTATGTCAAATACCACAGTATGTCAAATACTGTGCAATGTCAAGTTTACTGTCTTGTTACCCTCCAGAGGTTCATAGATTGGTTGACCTGTTGCATCTTTCAGTGAGTTTTATATTAAGACTCACCATTATTTATTATAATTTATTGGCTTTCCAAACTTTCCCCCCACAATATTTCTGATTAAGAAGTGTGGTTTGGTTCTATTGTTTAATTAAATGAAACTTGGCATTTTAAAAATCCATACCACAGTATGAAAAAATTAATTCTATTTCAGAGATTTCCAAGTACAAAGAAACACACGTGCCTCAGAATCTTTGGAAGTAGTGAGTGCACATCATCAAAGAAAGTAAGGCTAATGGATTCAAGGGGCCCGTTTCTTACCCTCCAACATCTTTGGGCTCTTCTCCAATCAATGACAAATCCTAATGTTATGAAAGTATAATGCAACTGCATCCAACCGTGCTGCTTTATAAAAATTCATCCTCATTCATCGTGTGAAAAGGACCACTCTAATTAATAGTCCATAGGTCCTTTGTTACTATATTTAAATCTATTTCCTAAGAGGAGTTCTGCTTTTCAGATGTGCTCTCTTTACACACACTAAGTACACATGGAATTTTTTTCATGCGATCTTCCATTCCTTTAGTTTAACAAAGTATTCTAGACAGAGCATTTCACAACTGTCAGTAGTTCACTTAGGCTATTTTAATGTGGTAATAGAAATAGAAATGCGTTGATGTGCAAAGAATAAAATGAAATCGATTTAAATTTTTTTCTGATGTTGAAAGATAAGTTAGGCATTTCAGTCAAACTTCTAGAGAGGCTCCTACAGAGGAATTCAGATAATCAGTTAAAAAAAATAAGCAGGCATGAATTCTTTTTTAAAATTGAAGTTTAGTTGATTTATAATGTTTCAGGTGTACAGCAAAGTGATTCAGTTTTCATATACATGTGTGCCGTGAATGCGCAGTCTCTTTAGTCATGTCCAACTCTTTGAGACCTGTGGACTGTAGTCCACCAGGCACCTCTGTCCTTGCGATTCTCCAAGCAAGAATACTTGAGAGGGTTGCCATGCCTGCCCCCAGGGGAATCATCTCAACCCAGGGATCAAACCCTCAACTCTCACGTCTCCTGCATTGGCACCCCTAGCACCATGTTTACCACTAGTGCCACCTTCCTTCATAGAGCTTACAGTCTGGGGAACACTTTACACTGCATGTACCCACCCTCTCTTTGTTTCCACAGCACCAAGTCACAGTTAAAGCTGTTCTTCATTTTCTCCGTGAAGAACTTTAGTCCCAGGATTTCTCTCTGACTGGTCCAAAGTCGCACACTTCCAGCAGCAGATTGAAATGAGAATCAAGTTCTCCTGCCTCCTAAGGGACTTGTAATCCTCCCATTGTTCACCTAATTCATCCCCTAGTCCATTTAAAATTAAATTCAAAATGGAACCTGATACAAAAGTTTGGGAAAAGTTATCTGATACTTACACAATTGCCATTATGGAAAACACAGCAAACTCTCTTTAGACATTTAAATATGTCTTAAGAATACGGTCAGATTGTGGTTAAAAATAATAGTGATGATAATACCAAACTCCTTTATCATGCCTCTTAGCTTCCAGATATACTTTGGGGGCTTTTATGTATATTAACACATTTAATCCTCACAACATTGTAGGACAGGTGCTATTTGCCCTCACTTTACTGATTATAAAAACGAAATTGAGACACAAAGAAGTAAAGAAAGAAGCACTTAAAATGTGCTTCAAGTTAATGAGTCAGAGCAATCATCAAAAAGAATAAACTGACAATGTGTATTGATACTGTATGACTTTCACAGTACATTGTTAGGTGAAAGATACCTATTTATGTGTATGCATAAGTTCATATACATATGCACCTATATGTATGTGGGGTGCTATTGTTTGTTTTTTTAATCACCAGGGAATGTTGTCAAAAATATACTTTCCATACTACATAGCCATTAAAAAAGAATGAAATAATGCCATTGGCAGCAGTATGGATGAACCTAAATATTATGATACTAAGTGAAGTAAATCAGAAAGAGAAAGACAGATACCATATAATATCACTTATATGTGGAATCTAAATTACAACACAAATGAACTAACCAGAAAGAGCCTCACAGACACAGAGAACAGACTTGTGGTTGCTGGGTGGAGGGAGATAATTTGGGAGTTTGGGATTCACAGATACTAACTATTATATACAGGATGAAGAAACAACAAGACCCTACTGTATAGCACAGGAAACTAGATCCAATATCCTGTGATAAGCCAGAATAGAAAAAAATATGAAACAGAATGTGGATATACATATATGTATTCATATAGCTGAATTACTTTGCTGTACAACAAAAATTAATACAACATTGCAGTTCAACTATACTTCAATAAAATAAATTAAAAATAAAATATATAGATAACTTTCCAGTGTCCTAACTCTAAATTAGAATTTCTCTGGATGGGGTCTGCACCCATGGATTCATAAATAGATGCTTCATCTGCGTACTCTTGGTTAAGATTGCCTACCTAGTGCAACCAAACTCAGCAGGGAAACCGTATTCTAATTAGCTGATTAGAATAAGTTACACTAAGTTATGAAATCCAATAACCTCAAAATTCTCCAGACTTATTTACATGTATATAACTATATCCTACATCATGTACAAGGAAAGAACACATGACCAGCAGCAAGAGTTTTCAGCCCATTGCTAACACTGGGCATCCATGAAGTCACTCCTGTCACCAATATACCAGAAAAGCAGGGTTCAGCATTTTAATTGTCAGTCTCTGATTTAGACCATTGAACTGCAATGTGCTTTAAGGTTAAACTAAATTTTAAATTCAACTCACTTGAAGGAGTTCATTGGTGACCTTTGAGAAATCAATTGTGTGGTATTCCAGGCAAAAACATGATCTAACTTCCCTATAAATTGATGACCTTAAATGACGTGTGCCATCTCTACCAAATATATTGGGAGAGCCTTTGCATGGTTCAAGTTCAAAGACAGCCTCTTCAGTCCTCATGGGGAACTCTCTGAGTCTCCACCGAAAGAGGGATGAACACTGAGAATCCGCTCTGAGTCTGGTTCTCCAGAGAAACACAGCAACTTTTATAAACACGATTTTGGCCTCACTCACTCATTGTTTTGATTACTTTAATAAAAATTCAATTCACTATTTGACTAAAATCTTTATTTTGAAAAGAATACATTTTCTCTTTGGGGGAAAAAAGTGGTGAAAGTGGTTTCCTCTAGACGAACTTGAGAGGTCGTCATGGAGACAGTCTTCAGAATGTAGACACAGACAACAGTGGTTGTCACCATGAATTGCCACAGTGATCGAATGAATTCACCTCCCGCAAGTGGCCGTGGCTTTCTGTCTGTCGGGGGCCCAGGATCTCTGAACATCCAGATGCAAGAGTTCCCTTCCTATGGCTGAAACTTGTTTCTATTAAATTTCGTATTGAGGCCAGTGGACTTCCCTACATGACTGTACAATCTATTGCTAAGGTTCCCTCTCTAGAGACCCCTGACTGGAGAGATCCAAACCATCCTAGTCCCATGGAAACACAAACCAGGCCACAAACCACGTTAGCCAGGATGGTAGCCCTCCCTTGAAATAACTCCGTGATTGGCTGCAGCCTAATTTAAGTGGCATTTATTAGTGTAATAAATCCACCAATGAGATAAGCAACCAAGAGCAACATTTAGACGAAGTAAGAGGACCCTTGCTTTGTGAGATCAGTAGAAGCTTAAAAGAAAACTGAGAACTGGTCCAGAAGATAAGGGCAGAATTGTTAAGACGCCTCGCGCTTCATCTGTCTTTAAGGAGAGCTTGTCAGCTCCCCTCTGACTCTCAGTAAACAGCAGCTCAAGTCCCAACTCCTATCTGCCCAGCCAGCAGAGTTAAACACTGGTTCTCAGGACAGCCTTATATAAATAAGTTATGGACAATATATTGCCAGCTTCCACCACCTAATAACATCATGTATTTTTTATGTATTCTTGGGATTCATAAGTGGGAGGCATATCCATTGAGATGGATAATGGCTGTGCTCTTTTAGTTTATGCACTTAGCCTTCTTATTGAGAACTGCATTAATCTTGTGTTTTATAATGGTGAATGCCAGAGAGGTGTCTCCCTCTTTGACAAGAAAAAAATTCCTGTTTTGAAGTCTAATGTACTTGCTACTTCAGTTCATCCCCTGCTTAGACATTTTTTATTAGTATAATTGTTTTTAGAAGCATACAGCAAAAGCTAGAATCTAAGGAGATCAAATTCCTATGGAGTAGATTTCTGATCCAATATGAAAAATTCTTGTACTTTGAGGTGTCGTCCCCAAAGTCAAGAAGGATTTGATGTCAGAATGTTTTTAAATTATTTCCTGGAAGAGATCTAATACAAGTGCCTGGAGATGCTAGGGCTCCAACAAATGGAGTTAAATTTCAAATTAACTTGCATTGATATCAAGAAGTATTAGGTGATTCAACCATCATTAGTTTCAAATTGTTATATAGATTATGTAGCTATTTTATCCTAAATATAAACACAATGGCAAAACACAGAACTGTTATTTAATTGTTTTAGGGAAAGGGAAGTCGCTCAGTCGTGTCCGACTCTTTGCGACCCCGTGGACCGTAGCCTACCAGGCTCCTCCGTCCATGGGATTCTCCAGGCAAGAATACTGGAGTGGTTTGCCATTTCCTTCTCCAGAGGATCTTCCCCACCCAGGGATCAAACCCAGGTCTCCCGCATTGGAGGCAGACGCTTTAACCTCTGAGCCACCAGGAATCCTTAATTGTTTTAAGTAGGCTCTAATTTTGACTATTTCTGGTATGAAGGATTTTGTTAACTCCCCTGAAATAAGTAATGCTGCAAATGTGTGGACAAAAACCAGTTAGTGCAAATATACCATTACACCACCATAGAAAAGAAAACTTCCACAAGTATGGGCTTCTGCAACTGCAAATCTACCTGGATTTTCTAATACATTTCTTAGTTCACAAGGCATCAGAGACTAAAGGAACCATGAAAGATAAAACTAGCTTAGCACCCTTATTTTATACTGGACGTATCTGAGCGGGTAAGTGGATCATCACAAAGCTGTTTGAAGGAAGAGATTACATAAAGATGCAGAACTGTCTTCTACAACAATATCCTTTCCACCAGACCATCTCATGTCTACACGATCACAGAAAATCAAAGCTTTTGTGCGTGTATGAAATTACTTGCCATCCCTTGAGACATTTTTATAAAACTAATCAGAGCTTTCACATCTATACCATCAAATTACTCTGTTAGACAAACAAATTTTCATTTTAAACCTAAGGATGTGATTAAGACTACCAGAATGAGCATCAAGAGGTCAAATCTAATCATTGTATTCATATCACTGTTATAGATTATAATGTTGCACTGTTAGTGGAAATGTAAATTGGTGCAGCACTATGAAAAATAGTATGGAGATTTCTCCAAAAACTGAAAATACAACTACCATGTGGTCCAACAATTCAACTTCTGGGTATTTATCTAAAAGAAAAAAGATCATTGTCTCAAAGAGGTATCTGCACTTCCATGTTAATTGCAACCTAATTTATAGTAGTCAAGACATGGAAACAACCTAAGTGTCCACTGACAGATAAATGGACAAAGAAAATATAGTATGTATATGTATATATTCAGCCATAAAAAGAAGAAAATTCTGCCATTTGTGACAGCATGAGGAGTGGAGTTGAAACATAATGCTATGTGAAATAGGTCAGGCAGAGAAAGACAAATCCTTGTATAATCTCACTTATATGTGGAAACTCAAAAAAAAATTGAATTCCTAAACACAGAGAACAGATTAGTGATTGCCAGAGGAAGGGTCAGGATTGGGCAAAATGGGTGAAGGTGGTCAAAGGTACAAACCCTCAGTTAGATGATGTCCTGAGGGTGCCAGGTATAGCACGGTGGTGATAGCTAAGAATATTGCATTGTATATTTGAAACTTGCTAAGGGAGTGAGTCTGAAAAGTTCTTATCATGAGAAAAAAATTCTAATTCTTGTTTGATGATGAATGTTAACTAAAATTATTGTGGAAAGCATTCCACAATAAATACATACAACAAACCATTAGGTTGTATACCTAAAACTAATCTAATGTTATATATCAATTATATCTCAATGTTTTAAATTAAAATATATGTGTATTTAAAATTAATTGAGCACCCATGGTGTGCCAGTAGTTAAAATTTATGGAGCACCTATTGTGTGCCAGGCCCTTGTAAAGGGCCATTTATTTTTTTTTTCCCCATTTAATTTTCAGCACAAAACTACAAGGTGGATAGCATTTATTATTCCAGTATGCAGCTGAAGAAAGAGAAGGTCAAAGAGAACTTGATCAAGTTCATATTGCTGGGGAATTCAGGGAGTTTGAGCAAGAGCCCCCTGTTATCCTTGCTTGGCACTGCAATAAACACTTCTCTGCTCAAATGTATATATATATATATATTTTTTTTTTTAAAGATCTTATTGCTATCCATAGGCCAAGGTTCAGATCCTGGCAATCTTGTTCCAGAGCCTTTGCACAGAAGGAGTCCAAAGGAAACTCATTAAGAACCTGACTTGGGCAAGATTTAGGACCAGTCTATCTTCACAAGAGAAACAACTTCACAAGATTTGAAAGCTCTTCTTCCGTTAGACTCATCAATTGCTCTCAATTTCTTATGCAAACGAATTTACAAATATATAAATGCCAACTCACAGCAGAAATGCAAACCTGATAAATCTGTAATGAGTATGGTTCCAATGAGAAATCTTCTTGTAATTTATAGCAGAGGCATAATTATTCTATTTCCCATAAATGGCTACTGTAGGGATACCAAGTTTATAGCTTGTCACATGGATGACAACACAAGTCATATGTAACTGTTCATTTGTAACAAGTCAGATACATTGTGAGTATCCCCTAGCAATAACATTATAAAACATATTTATGACTTTATGGGGACATTTGCTTAATGTCACAAATTAAAACATCAAATGCAAACTAAATATGGTAGACAATGAACTGCAACATACAAATAAAATGTGTTATACATTTTGTAATTTTTGTCTTGCTACCTCTATATTTATCCATATGTGCTATGTTTTAAGTTAATATCAGAGTGACAAATGTCACCACCCACAGTCACCCCTCCTGTGAAGAGAACTATTTATATCAATGTAGTTTTGAAGTGAAGAATGATATCTGGAAATACTTTGGAGTCCTACCCATGAAACATTGGTATTAAAAACCAAACAGTGGCTTAATTACCTGATGGCATTATTTTACTTCAAAAATCTAAAATATTGATAATGAGGTGATTCATAGAGTGATGACAGTAGCCTTTTACCTTTGTTATATATTGAAAGGTCACTGGATTTTACGGACTTTTGTGGACACGTGTTTCAATTAATTGTGTTCTATGTTTCCGTGAAATCAAATATATAATATCAGAAAAGATGCTCCAGCCTAATTTTGCACTATGTCCTCTAGACTGAGGGTCACAATTATGTGTTTTCACATTCACTTAGTATGCTCGTGTGTCTTGGATACATCTAAGATGACAGAAAATGGTGTAATGAACCTTAAGTTTGTGGTCCTCAGGTTTGCCCCGTAACCCTGTTTTCATCTTCTTGGTCTGTGCTGTCTATTTACTGTCTATCTCCCCCTCCACCTAATTGTAAGCTCCTTGAGATGATGGCTAAGTCTTCTTCCCCTTTGAATCTTCATATTCCTCTTTGGATTTTCAATGCTGGCATGTGCCTTGAAAAACAGTAGGTGTGTGATATCCATTTGAGGAATGAAGAAAGGAAGAAAAGAGTGAGAGAGGAAAAGAGTAGTGGAAGAGGGGGGAGGGATGAAAGAAGGAAGGATGAGAGGAGACAGGAATGAAGTCTGCTGTATCCTCTTCATAAACTAACAGGCTGCACCCTTGTAGTCCCAGCAATGACACATATGTGAAGAAAATGTGAATTTCTCGATGAAGATATTCACACAGATACAACTGATACCAAGAAAAGACATCAGCACAATGTTTTCCTGCTCTGAAACTTAGAGAAAATTCCTCTGGTTACAGTGTACTTAGATTTTTATTTAATTAAGATCATACTGTTCATTGTTTTTGAATAGTAATTTTAAAATACTCAAATAGTGTTTATTAAGTATTTAGTATGGTCTGATATTATGCTAAACACTGAAAGAAAAGCAAAAGAAGTTGTGCAATCACACATTCACTCAGCATTTATTGAGTATTTAGTAATTTGCCAGATGTGTTGAACACTTTCCTGCCCTTGAGATGATTACATTGTTCCTGGGAAGCCAGAGCATGCAAGTGTAAAACAGAACACTGGGAGAATATGGAGATAAATATAAGCATTTAATGATAAAGGCAATATTAGCCAGCATTTAGTAAGTGCTTACTATGTGTCGGTCAAGGGGCCAAGCATTATACATGCATTACTTTATTTAATGTTCACTGTAATTTATATACACACAGTACTTTATATTCATGCCATTGAAATACTCATTTTATAGCTAAGAAAACTCAGCCCAAAACAGTTAAATAATTTGCCAAAGTCATCAGCAATTAATTTGAATCAATGTTTTTTCTCACTCCTAAATTCATATGCTTAAACATTTGGTTCTACCATCCCTGATCACTGCCTAAATTTTTGGATGCAGGTAATATACTCTAAGGAACAGAGATTCTGTCTGGGCTAAAATTAATTTTTAAGTGACATAGAAGAGGCAAAACTTGAGATACCAATCTTGAAGTGTGGGCATGATGTATATTACTTGAATAAATAGAGGAAAGAATTGATCACATCAAAGTGAAAGCAGGGGATAGTAAATCCAAAAATGTCAAATGCAAATTTACATGAAATGACGAGATCTGTCTAGGAGCAGATAATTTAATGGGATGGAAGCTTTTGGTCTCTAAGTCTACCGAGACCAATGGATATGCTCAAGATGGCAACATAGAGATGAACCACCATCCTCCCCTGCCATATCAGCCCTTAGTTAATGGCACCAAATTCTGTTCCCATTTAAATATGTGTTCTCCCTTCCACCTCCAGCTCCAAAACCTTAGTTCCCAGCTATGCAATATTTTTCTTGGATTCATGCTCCAACATAACTTACTTAATGCTGCCATGCAAAGTATTAAATCCCTCTCTAATCCCCAGTATTCCTATTAGAGAAGTGAACAGGACGATAAAACCTGTTTCAAGGCTAGTATATGCATCGAATAAGATAATACATGTAAAGTATATAGCTCAGTACTGTTTACCTGGCACATTGTATCAACTCAATGAATATCAGTTTTGCCATCTTCTTATCTCATCTTTTTTATGATCTGTCTCCTCTGTTATCCATCTCTTGAAATATGGCTGGAGTGAATCTTTCTAAAAAAACCCATATGTCATCATTTAAGTTTGCTGCTTTAAAATTTTCCTGTGATTTCTCATTGCATCCGGGATGAAATCCAAACCACTTAGACTGGTACTAACCTTATAGGCCATTCATTCCTTGGTAGATTAGTTTAATTTTAAAAATAAGTTAGTCTATTGTATGTGCTAGAAACTATTCTACATGTGTAACAAAAACAACAACAGACTTGGTAATTCAACATCTAGAGCCCAGGACAAACTTCTGGATGAGAAATGGTTTGGAGTTCATCACCTTTAGAGTGAAACCATGGGCCTGGTTGAGATTGCTGATGGAGAACATGAAGCTTGAGGAGGGAAAAGGGTCAAGAATAAAACCTTTGGAATTATCAGTACCTGGTATTGATAGGGACAGACAAAGGAAGAAGAGTCCATGAAGGAAATTAGAAGGACTAATCAGGAGAAACTGAATGGGAACAGACAAGACTGCTATTAAAGACAAGGAGGAGGATGCAAGGAAGGAAGAAGTGGTCAACCACATAAGTAAGCAGACCCTGCAAAGAGAAAGCCATCAGTAACGTGTGCCCTGGTGAGGGTAGAAATCTAACCACAACAGCTACAAAAGAAAATGGCAAGTGAGAAAATGGAAGCAGGGTTATGGGCTATATTTCTAGGTGCTTCTTGGTAAAATGAAAGAGATAAATCCCTCTATTCCCACTCCTGCATCTCCACTCAGCCAGAAGTTGAATTTTCTTTTCAGAAAGACTTCATTGGTCAGTGGCTTTCAACCCTGACTCCTATTTAGAATCACTTCAAGAGAATTTAAGAAAAAATGACACCCAAGCCAAGTGCCAAAATTCTTATCCAAATAATTTTAAAATAGTTATGACACTCATATTGTTTTAAAAATTCAAAAGTGATTCGAATTTGCAGCCAAGTTTAAGTGGGCAACAAGCAAGAAACCAATTACAAGCCTCCTGGCTATCTCATGAAAGACGTGGGTAGAAAATTCTGTTACATGGCAGGGACTTTGAGTAATACTAACTATTATGTTTTATGCATTTACACTGCACTGTGCCCAGGAATTGATGTATACTATCTTAATGTATCCTTGGAATCACCTTATGAGTGTGATGATCATCCCCCATTGTGTGGCTGTGGAAACTGAGGCTCAGGAAGGTTAGAATTTTAGCCAATGTTAGCCAGCTGGTAAGAGCAGAGCCAGGATTCAGAGGAACTCAGTCTGTTGAATCCAGTTCCCTGTCTGCCTAACCTGTTCAATCCCACCACAAAAGCACTGTGGCTGGCATCACAGAATAACCAAATAATTCATTGCTGTGACTAAACAGACAAAAGCTAAAAATCCAAAAGTGAAAACGTAAGACTTAACAACACAAACTAACTCTACTGAGGGTTCTACTAGAATATTCAGGAGTACCATATTGTCTGTTTCCAAAATTATCCCTCCATCATTTACTTGGCTAACTCTATACTGCTGAAATTTAATTAACAGGTCCAACACAATCCAGATAAACCACTAGACAGATAATTAATTTTGCTTAAACTAAACATGAACCTGAATGGCACTTCTATTCTACCTTCCTAAGTGACCCAAAACTGAATGGATGCAATGACATAAACCTAAATAATGATTTAGTAGAGCAATTACCAGAAGTTTAAAATTTTCTCCTAAATTATCTGCATGATAGAGAGTCCTAAATTTGCACATAAGTGAAAGTTTGTAAATTATTCAAGAGAGGTGAGCAGAAGAGTATCACCAGCCACCTTAAACTGTAACTCATTGTAATTGTAACTAATATCCATGTCATGGCCCACACACACAAATCACACCTGTCCTTGAGAAGTAGACATAAACATGTTAGCATGTGTTTTCATGTGTGCAGTACTCACATGTTCTCCAACATGGAACCGCTTGGGTCAATCCCAGCATCTACAATTGTGCTAACAGCCACAGCATTTTAGGGACTAAGTAAACAATGGATACTTTTTTAATTTATAAGTGACAGGATGAAGAATATTGTGGATTTTCCCCACCAGACTGTAACAATATTAGGTAAATCAAATTTTGCACCTCATTTATTTAACAATGTCGTTTTTCAGTTGCTATCGGGTTTTTCAGTCTCTCAGAACACAAGGCTGCACAAATTTCCCGGAACTTATTTTCACAAAGAAAAAAAAAATGTTAGCTCTTGAACACTTAATTATAATTGGCTACGCTTCTTTTCTTTTATTAAGTGATAATTTATGAAAGACTACTTCAAGATCGTCTAAAACACTGCCTTTGCAAAGGCTGAAGCAAGGGAATATGTAATCACTGTGTAATGTAATCAGAATATGTAATTAACATATAATCATAAAAGAAGAAAATAGTCTCATAGCATCCATGCCCCAAAGTCAACAACAAGACTATATTTAAAAGGCTGTATATGCTTATAAAAATATTTTTAATGAATATAATGTTTTTAAATAAAATATTTGCTCATTCATTTTTTCAATTTCAGCCAGAAAATTTGACCTAGAACTTAGTACTGGAAGGATACGGCCTCTGGTTTTCAAATTGGTTCACAGCTCCCTTCATATTCCCCAGCTCCCATAAATTCCCAATCATTCATCATCCCAAAGGCTTCTTTAGTCACATCATCTTCCATTCACCTCATACATTTCTTCTTTCTCCTGAGTCTTCATTTGTTACTGAGGGCCATCCTCCAAAACCAAGCTTTGTTATCTAAAATATCTGGTCCATTTTTTTTCCTAGTCAAGGATCCATAAAAACATATAGAAATACAATCACAGAAAATCACTGAGGATGGGGGGGGTCACAAAATTCTGTACAAATCAATATGCCAAAACACAGGGCAAGTGATGAATTTGATTAAGAATCATCAAGGTAATACCCAGAATTATAATAGCAAACATAGTTCAGAATTAAATGCCTTTTATACGTTCTCCTAGTTGTAGACATGAGAAAGTTTACATTTTATTACTTTTAAAAAAAAAAGCTGCAACAACTTCTTGTACCTATCTTCTTGGATACCTGTCTGAGAGTTTCTTTAAGGAAGGTACCATTCTGAAAGAGATGGGAATACGAGACCACCTGACCTGCCTCTTGAGAAATCTGTGTGCAGGTCAAGAAGGACGGTTAGAACTGGACATGGAACAACAGACTGGTTCCAAATAGGAAAAGGAGTACGTCAAGGCTGTATATTGTCAACCCTGCTTATTTAACTTATATGCAGAGTACATCATGAGAAATGCTGGGCTGGAGGAAGCACAAGCTGGAATCAAGATTGCTGGGGGAAATATCAATAACCTCAGATATGCGAATGACACCACCCTTATGGCAGAAAGTGAAGAAGAACTAAAGAGCCTCTTGATGAAAGTGAAAGAGTAAAGTGAAAAAGTTGGCTTAAAGCTCAACATTCAGAAAACTAAGATCATGGCATCTGGCCCCATCACTTCATGGGAAATAGATGGGGAAACAGTGGAAACAGTGGCTGACTTTTTTTTGGGGGGGCTCCAAAATCACTGCAGATGGTGACTGCAGCCATGAAATTAAAAGATGCTTACTCCTTGGAAGGAAAGTAATGACCAACCTAGATAGCATATTAAAAAGCAGAGACATTATTTTGTCAACAAAGGTCCGTCTAGTCAAAGCTATGGTTTTTCCAGTAGTCATGTATGGATGTGAGAGTTGGACCGTGAAGAAAGCTGAGCGCCAAAGAATTGATGCTTTTGAACTGTGGTGTTGGAGAAGACTCTTGAGAGTCCCTTGGACTGCAAGGAGGTCCAACCAGTCCATCCTAAAGGAGGTCAGTCCTGGGTGTTCATTGGAAGGACTGATGTTGAAGCTGAAACTCCAATACTTTGGTCACCTTATGCGAAGAGGTGACTCATTGGAAAAGCCCCTGATGCTGGGAAAGATTGAGGGCAGGAGGAGAAGGGGATGACAGAGAATGAGATGGTTGGATGGCATCACGGACTCAATGGACTTGAGTTTGGGTAAACTCCGGGAGCTGGTGATAGACAGGGAGGCCTGGCGTGCTGTGGTTCATGGGTTTGCAGAGTCGGACACGACTGAGGGACTAAACTGAACTGAGCAGTATTGCTAGGTATAGTGTAAAAATATTCCAGATGACTACGTACTACTCAATGGCTTTCCAGGTTGGTTTTAACAGTTATCAGGTTGGAGGAGTTCCTTTTCCTTAATGCCAACTCAATAGACTCTGGAATTTTAATTGTTGCCAATCAAATGAGTCAGAAAGGGTAATTTGTCTCTTCAGTTTGTATTTCTCCAGTTATTAATAAAGTTAAATTTCCTTTTATAGGAAATTTCCTTCTCATAGCTGTCCAATTTCACGTGTTTGGTTTCCTAGAGAGGTTTCTGTCTCTTTCCTATGGATTTCTAGAATTTCCTCCTATCTTCCTTATAGTAAAGATATTAATTATATATCATTAAAAAAGGAAAGAAAGTGAAGTCACTCAGTCATGTCCAATTCTTTGCAACCCCATGGACTGTAACCTACCAGGTTCCTCTGTCCATGGCATTTTCCAGGCAAGAGTACTGGAGTGGGTTGCCATTTCCTTCTCCAGGCAATCTTCCCAACCCAGGGATGAACCCGGATTTCCTGCATTGCAGGCAGACGCTTTACATCTGAGCCACCAGGGAAGCCACTATTATATGTGATATATATGTATTATATATCATTAATATATGATGTATAATAAATGATAAATATAAATAATGAAATAATAAATGATATATATTATATATCATTAATATATGTTAATTTTTTTCAGTTTTCACATTCCTTTAACTACAGGTTTGTGTTTATTATTGTATGAATTAGAACTTTAATTGTGATGTAGTCAAATGTATAAACCTCCTTGGTTAAGACATCTTTTTTTTTATTCTCAGTTGATAAAACTACCACCTGTATTTTCTTCTAATAGTTTCAAATTTTTGGTTTTCACTTTTAGGCATTTAATCCACACAGAATTCATTTGTATGTAATATGGTGAGAAAGGGAGCCACGTCTATTTTTTCCATATTGAAAGCCATTTATCACTTTATCATATATTAACAGTCTATCTTCTGCCCACTGCATTGTAATATCACCTTTCACATAAATTCCCACATAAGACAAATCTGCCACTAGACATTATATTCTGTACTATTCAATAATTTTTTTCTTATTCAAAGAGCATATCATTTTATATTATTTGATATTATACCATATTTTAAATTAAGCCTTATATTATCTTGGTACCTTATAGAATAATTATCTTTTCTTTGTGCCTATTACCATTGTTTAATTTTGTTTTTAGAATTATCTTAGATAGTTTTCGAATTCCATGGTCCATGGGGTGGCAAAGAGTCAGATACAACTGAGTGACTTTCACTTTACTGCACTTCACTTAGATAGTTTTCAATTTTTTTTCTTCCATTTCAAGCTTTGAATCTATTTCACAAACTCTAAAAACTTAGTGATGGGATTTTAATCCTAACTGCATTGAATTTCAAAATTTATTTGGTGGGGAAATGGCATCTTCATTATTGTGAGTCTTCTCTTTCATGAAAATGACACATTACTTTAATCCTATTTCAATGTTCTACAACAGAGTAAAATTTCTCCATAACAATCTAACATATCTTTTGCTAAATTTGTTCCTGGCTACCTCACAAATTTTGTTGCCACCATGAATAAGATTTTATTTTAGAAATAGAAAATCTATGAATTTTCTGTGTTAATTTTTATATTCTAACTTTCCTAAAATCTTTTAGTATTAATAGCTATAATATTCTGTCAGTTTGTTCTCTTGGATCACATATGTAGATGATCATTTGCAGTCTGTCTTCTTTATAATTCTGTAAATTGTACTTGATTCCTGTATTACCTTTTTTAATAAGAATGTATTTATCTATTTATTATTATTATTATTATTTTGGGTGGCAGTGCTGAATGGCATGAGGGATCCTGGTTCCCTGACCAGGGATTGAACCCATGCCCCCTGCTGTGGAAGCCTGGAGTTTTAACCACTGGACCACCAGGGAAGTCCCTATTTCTTTTATTATCTTGTAGGTTAGTTCCATGAAAACAAGGTTGGATAACTATAATGACCATCCTTGTTTTATAAAGTGCATTAATGGAAATTCTTTAAAGTTATGTAAGTGTGAGGATCATTATAACTTTTTCTTAGATGCCCTCCTTTAGCTTAAGAACTCTATTTCATGTTCACAATTTAGTAAGAGCTTTCATCATAAAGGAATATTGACTTTTATAGAGTAATTTTTCTCTAATCACTGAGACAGTTATATTGGCTTTAATCTGAATTTATTAATACAGTGAATAATACTTAGAGATGTCTAATCTTTTTTTAAAAAATTCTTGAATTCCTTAAATAAACCATAGTTGGTCCTAGCAATTTTTTCTATAACCCATATAGTCAAATTTTCTAATATTTTTCTTAGGATTTTTACATCAAGTTTCAAAACAAGATATGTCTATAATTTCCTTTATTTTATTGTTTGATTATCAAGATTATACTAGCATAAAATTGCTTTTATAAAAGAGAGAGCACTTGTAAAGTTTCCATAAAACTTTCTTCTAAAACTTTTCAGGCCTTTGTCTTATCACTGCCCTGCAAAAGGACAGGGTAGGATTTTGACTTTTAAGCCATTTCTTTAATAATTACTTTTCTACTCAGATCTTCTGTTTCTCCTTGAGTACATTGCACCAATGTATATTTTTCTTGAAAGTCATATGTTTTATCTATTTTAGTCATTCATACTATTCTCTGGTACTTTAAATTTTAGTTATTCGACTACTGCCTGATGTTTCTTTAAAAATCTGTTGTTGGGTTCATTGTTTCAGTTTTATCTTTATTATGTTGTTTTACTTATCTTCCATTAATTCATGCAATTATTTATTATTTTAAATACTCTTCTATATACCAACTATTTCCTGAAAATTAGTAGTTATACCTAGAAACCTCATCATATTCATTATTTTGTTTGGCAAAAATACTTTATAATGTTATGTACCATGAAGAGATTCATAATGGTACATAAATTTCTTTTTTTGATGTTACCAGCTAGTGATAAAAATTGCCTGTGCTGTGTGCTAAGTCGTTTCAGTTTTGTCCAACTCTTTGTGACACTCTAGCCCACTAGGCTCCTCTGTCCATGGAATCCTCCAGGCAGGGATGCTGGAGTGGGTTGCCACACCTTTCTCCAGGGGATCTTCCCGAACCCGTGTCTCTTGCGTCTCCTGCATTTGCAGGCAGCTCTTTACCACTAGTGCCACCTAGGAAGTCCTAAAATTGCCTAAATTCACTTGAATTTAGTTGAATTTCCAAATGACTGTTTTAATATTATTATTCCTTTTGTATTCATGAGCTTGAAACCAATCCTCCTAGAGAGAGAAATTTTTTTCATCAATTATTTGGTTACCCCAGGTACAGTTCAAACAGAAAGGATAAGAATGTAAAAATATTTGACTTTTCTCTTTTATTTCAGAGTTTTCAAATGAGTTGGTGCCCCAACTGCTTCAAAAGATGACAAAGGAAGTGCTTCTTTTTAATACCTTCACGAACTCATGCATTTAGATATATTTGATATGCTGCTGTCTTTCTTGGTCTTCAAAGTGTCCTGTTTCTGACCTGTGGGAACTTTCTCAACTCAGCTTTTAAGTCGCTTTGACATGTAACTTAGAGTCTTTGGTAATTCCCTTGATTTTAGGTATGACAAGGTAGCCCAGGCTCTTATAAACTTCCCGTTCCAGAACTTAGCCACTTATCCATGGGTTTGTGGTTTCTTTTTTTAGTGAATGGTATTTAGAAACCACAACCTGACCCAAGAGATGTTTGTTGCCCATTGTTATTGGGACCCTCCCCACCCTCACGACTATTTTTGTTTTTTTGGTTTTTTTACTAGCATGGTGAAGAGCTGACTCATTGGAAAAGATCCTGATGCTGGGAAAGACTGAGGGCAAGAGAAGAAGGGGGAAGTAGAGGATGAGATGGTTGGGTGGCATCACTGATTCAACGGACATGAGTTTGAGCAAATTCTTGGAGATGATGAAGGACAGGAAAGCCTGGCGTGCTGCAGCTCATGGGGTCACAAAGAGTTGGACATGACTTAGCGATTGGACAATAAGTAGATAAATCTATCAAGATTTTATACTGAACTTTATGTTTAACTATTTCTAGTTCAAATCCATAATTATAGAGTTTCTACTTAGCCTCACTGAGCTCATATCTGTATCATTTTTTCCCACATTGAAATCCTTGGTTCTCAATGACTCAAATATAAATATGCATTTTCTTTATCCTTAAATGGACACAACAGTCTTACAGTAATATTACCACTAAAAGTATATTTTAGTTCTTTTAGTCTTTACAGATAATACCTCAGATGTAGTTCAATTACTTTTAAAAATAAGCTGCAATAATTTCTCTTTATGTAGTTATTGCTCCTTTATTCCTAATAATTGAGATGGTAACTATCTAATTTAAAGTCTATGGATTGAATTGCTTTGTACAAAACCTTGACTGTATTAGATATTTCCCTATGAAATGTTACCTCTCAGTCTTAAGGGAAACCCAAAAATTTAGTTCTACTTTCCATGGAACATTTTTCAGTGTCTCTGCCAAGACCCTAAAAGTTTCACTGTTTATGAACCATTTTTACATTAATCCGTGGCTCCATGTTTTATTGCCTTTCAGCACATATTCAGGGATCCACTCTCAAGGCAATTGTTTCCTCCCACAGTAAGGTATGAACTGGTCTCCCTGGATTACAAGCAAAGATCTTTCAGTTCTTATTGATAGAATAGTGATGTCACAGCTTCTTCCTTCGGGAAGGGAGCTTGGATCATCTCTTGGGTATGCGTGGGGCATCTTTCCTGACCTGTAGGTCCTGAGGTGAGTTTCCACACTGGAACCTGTGTCCCACCACTACCTCTTTGCTTACTGTGCCACTTTATTTTGCTACCTGAAGTTTTCTATTTTCATCTTAAATTTCTTTTTTAATATTTAGTAGTGGTTTTGGTGACAATTTCTGCGCATTTTAAGTAGTAGTGGAGTTCTCTGCATCTGTGGATGCCACAGCCTTGATAAGAAATCTCAGAAATTAAACTTGTACAGATACATTTACACGGTCCAGAAAATCCAGAAATCTGGAAGCTTTCTTCATCCAGATATTTTGATATTTATAAATATCTGAATAATTGAATTTTTCACCTAGTCTGTTAAGTTCATGTAGGTACACATTCATTTTAATTTGTGGCACTCATTTTAAATGGTTTTTAACCTTTTAATCTATGCCCTGCAATAGTTTGACCTTGATTCACCTTGAGTGACTCAGTGGGGATGCTTCTGTCTGTGCCTTCAAGATCATGTAATTTAACTCATGCACTGATGTACTACAGCCTAATAGATCCTACAGATTTGAAAGCTTTCTCTTTGGGTGTACACCCAGAACTGTTTAGGGACACTATATTTTCTAGTTCATCATTTACACAATTGTTCTGAAGGAGATTTCATTTGCATTTAAGTTATTAGCTTCCTCAAACTCAGCCCCCATCTCTTAAGTTTAATTTTTCAAAAGAGAAAGAATCACATATTTTTAGCACTTTCTTTTCCTATGACTTAAACATATCTTAACACGATTTTTAAAAGATATTTTAAAATTAAATTTATCCCTTGGCAATTTGATTTGTAGGCTAAGGAGAGCAAAGTTTTACAAATGGAATACTTTTAAATAAATCACAATTAATTAACTATGCAAATATATCAAATAAATGTGGGTACATAGTTAGATGACTAATTACCATTCAGAAAGGTTAGAAATTGTAATACTATTTTTTAGCTTGGTTAATATAATATTATAATTGGGGTTGCTTTGATCATGGGGAATGTCAGAGACAATAATTTTTCAAGCTTGGCTGATTTTGAAATCATATGGTTATGAGTATTAACAGCTTAATATAAAATGTGGTGCTGTCCACAAAGTTAAAAGAAAATCATTTTTGTCATAATAAGCTATATTAATTTAATTAGTTGTGTATGTGGTTATATTTTTCATTTGAAAATGAAAGCAGAATGGTTGTCGATAGATCTAGTTCTTAAAAAAGAGAAAAAAGAGTTATTTGATATTTTAACTCTATAGAAAAACATTTTTGTCTCCTTGGGTTTTATTATTTCATACATCCTAGTTATTTTAAGTGCCCGCTAATTCCTGGATCATTCAGTAAGCGTTCATAGGGCTTCGGTGGTGCATTTAGACTGCCAATCCTTGAGTTAACTGAATGTAGCTTCTCCTGGCCTTCTGCAGTGACCTCCTACTTTGCTTTCTGGCTTAGAGGCTCAGTCCCTCTCATCCATCCTCCACTCTGACACCAACATCGTCTTCTCATGATGCAAGCTGGGGCCTGTACCCTCTACCCTTTGTTTCACACGTTTACAGGGCTAATCATCTATTACAGTGACTCTTCTAAACCAAGTGTCCATGAGCCATCCCCAAGTAACAGACTCATTTTTTGGGCTCATACTGTGATGTCAGTCTTGGTTTTGTTTTCACTTTAATTTGTTTCCAAATTTTAAAATGAGGAGATTTTAGGTAAAATTCTAGAAATCTGACTTTTCTTCAAAACTTGAAGCAATATGACAATGTTGGCCCACATTCCTTCAGGAGCTGAGCAGCGGCAGCTCCTCTCGGATGAGGTTGGTCACAGCAGGCACCTCAGGCCCAGGCTCACTGATGTTAACCACCTGGAATCTGAATCTGTGGTCCCTGAATGCAGGCTCAGATCCAGATCTGTCATTTTTCCCACAAGGTTGTAGTGGATTAAATTGTGTCTCCCCAAAGGTTCACCTGGAATGTCAGAATGTGACTTCATTTGGAATAAGGGTCTTTGCAGGTATAACAAAGGGAAGTATCTGAGATGAGATTGGGGCTTCCCAGGTGGCTCAGCAGTAAAGAATCCGCCTGCCTATGCAGGAGACATGGTTTCGATCCCTGGGTTGGGAAGATCCCCTGGAGGAGGAAATGGCAACTCTCTCCAGTTTTCTTGTCAGGAAAATGCCATGGACAGAGGAGCCTGGAGAGCTACAGTACATGCAGTCACAAAAGAGTAGACGTGACTGAGCAACCGAGCATGCACACACATCTGAGATGAGATTATCCTGGATAGGATGGGCCTTTTAAATATGAGGATGGGCTGTCCTCATAGGAGACAGAAAAGGAGAAGACAAAGAGCAGGGAGAAGAAGTCTGGGGGAAGACGGAGGCTGAGGTTGGAATCACGCAACCTCAAGCTAAGGAGAGAGTAAGGTGTCAGCCACCAGCAGCGTAGGACAACTTTTTGTGGTTTAAACTTCCAACTTGTGGTAGTTTGTTACAGCAGCCCCAGGAAATTAACAAAGCCCCTCTGTGATCTGGGCCTGGCCTAGCTCTCCAGTCTCCACCCCGATACTTGCTTGCTGTTCCCTCACAGCTGTGTGATTTTGTGTTTCTGCTTTTGAACTGGCTGCTCCCCTTGCCTAGAAAACTCGTACATCTCTTTCTTCCTGTTGAATTTCAGTTCACTGTTTAAGGCTCATGCCAGAAGGCAAACTCCTTGGAGAACCACTCCTCCTTAGCTGGGAAAATGAACAGATTGCTGCCCCCTAGTGCCAATACTGATCCCTGACCTACAACTCCTTTTAGCACCACGCCCACCTGGCTAAACTATGCCAGGGTAAGAAAGCTTCCATCAGAGGTCTTATTTGAACTAATCCTTCAAGGAGGTGAAGGTTTGAGGCATGTGATGGCTAATTTTATGTGTCAATTTTATGTGTCAACTTGACTAAGCTGTGACAAAGCTGTTTGGTCAAACTCTAGTCTGCATGTTGCATGAAGGTATTTTTTTAGATGTACTTAACATTTAAATCAGCAGACTTCGAGTAAAGCAGACTACCCTCCACAATGTGGGTGGGCCTCGTCCAATCAGCTGAGAGCATTGAGAGCAAAGGCTGAGGTTTCCCAAAACAGAATAAATTCTCCTCCAGACTGCAGTGCAAAAAATAAGAAACCCTGCCTAGGTGTTCATTCTGCTCCCCTGTGTACTTTCAACTCCAGACTACAACGCTCTGCTGACTTTCCAGCCTACAGTACAATTGAAAACTTGCCAGCTCCCATAATCGTGTGAGACAGCTCTTTAAAATAAATTAACAGCTGGTGTGTGTGTGTATTCTATTGGTTCTGTTTCTCTGAAGACACCTGATTAATACCAGATAGAAAAGAGAAAGAACATTCCAGAAAGCACAAACAAAATAATACAGATGTGCTGGTAGAGACAGTTGTGGCTGGATCATGGGGTATACGGAGACATGGAAAGAGACAAAGCTGGAGGGGGAACTGGGGACCAGCCTCTTGTGGGGGTTCATTTCAGACATATAAGCATAGTTAGGACTTGTTCCATCTGCTTTAGAAAAGCAGCTACTTTGGTTGCAGCACTGGGGTGGAAGCAAAATGTTGCCAAAATGCAAGTAAAATGTAATAAAGGCATGTATTGAGGGACCTGGAATGAAGTGAGGGTGCAGATTAAGAATCAGAGCTAGAATCAAATGACATGAACTGATGGCTGGTTTGCCGCACGGTAGTTTCTTGGTCAGCTTATTTCTTATTCCTCTTGGCACCCAGGACCCAGCACTCCTGGGACACAGCACATGATAACTTATCAAATGAGGGATAAATGGAAGAATTTACAGGAGGAGAATGATGAAAGATTTAAAGACAGCCCTGATGCCTCTACATCACAATATCTATTCTTTTTCCTTTCAGCACCTTTTAAAAGCTCTATTTCTCTACTTCTTGTCCATCCTCAAAAATCTGTATGGTCTAAAAATAATCAGGAACAGTGTGGATTTAGTTCTGCAAAAAACTTCTTACCCCTTGAGCCTTACCTCTAAACTCCTCTGTTTTTCCTTCCTCCGGTTTTTCCTTTGTACCCTTTGGAGCCTGGAATGTATGAGATGTGATTGCTGAGTGTGACCAGTGAGGAGATTGAATTTAGTGGAAGTGGAATCAAGGTTGGTTGGAAAAAATACTGTGTTAATAAACTTTAGGGGAAAGGGATAGGTGGTCAAGGCCTACCTAAGCAATGTGAAGAGACAGAAAATTCAGAAGATGTCAAGCTACCATTGGGTATTTTTCAGTCATCTGACAAAACCTTCTAAACAGAGTCAGAGTGTAACAAAGCAGTTTTAAGAAAATTCATATTGTACTTTGCACCATCTTGGTCACCTTGACAACAAATCCTCTTTCTTAAGACAATAATATCATACCACAAAAGCACTTGCAAATTATGTAAATGTTAATTACAGGTGAAATATCTATGGCTGAGGTAGCTCCACCTGGGGAAATAGTGGGAAGGTATCTGAAGGTTTGTACTGCTAACACAGGATGGGATAAGGAGGGAAAATTGGAGTTGGGTTATAAAAAGGATAAAGTACAAAGGAAAGATGGATTTACTCACAACCAGAATCAACCAATAAAATGATGTGCAAACAGGATACTGGATCCATTGGTCTTACCTCCTGGAAGGGACTTTAAACTGAAAAATGGAACAATTACAGTAGAGACTGTAGCATTGTGGCACCTGCAGCTTCAATTGACACTGAAATCAGCTGAGATGACTGAGGCCATGTAGAGAGGAGAAGAACCAGACATCAGAAGTGAAAATAGACCAATATATTGATTGTCAACATACTCAAAAGAGCTCATTGTTCATACTGAAGATCCATGTTTTAAAAAGCACTCTGACAGGGATTCTGAGCAATTATTTTTATTTGGCCACCCCACACGGCCTGTGGGTTCCCTGTTCAACCAGGGATCGAACCTGTGCCCCTTGCAGTGGAAGCACAGAGTCTTAACCTCTGGATCGTCTGGGAAGTCCCTGAGCAACTATCTTGTTTTCTCCCTCTGGCCAAAAGTATTGCTAAAAATATCACAATGGAAAAAATAAATTTTACTTTTAAATTATCTACAAGTGACAAAGCACTTTAAGACTATTGTCCTATTTGGTGGTACTCTTCCCAGGAAAATTTAGGCTTTAAGTATAAACTTTTAAACTTTTACATGAAATCCACGCTCTCTCAAGAGCTGTGTTATCAGTGAGGTGGGTCAGAGGAGCACGAGATGACTGACCCCATCTTTCCATGTGCTCAAAACACAGCTTAATGGCTGTAGTCATTCCGAATAATTTTTTTTTCTTTATCGGTTCAAGTTAATTAGGCAGACCATCGTAAAATGCATCTAGCTCTGGGCACCAATCATACAGAAGCATCCATGCACATAGGGGAAGTTTTCATTGGTGGTTTAGGAAAGTGCATCTGTGCATCTGTCTCCAAAGTAACAGTCTAACAAGTAGATCACAGGACTAGGGTTGGGCATGTGCAGCTCAGCTATGTTTACCAACTAGGAGATCTTAGGATGTTTTCTGAGTCTCGTTGCCTCAATATATCCTCCTTTTCATAAAGAATGCCTTTACCACCCTCATATGTCTGCAGGATTAAGTATCATAGTGTATGAACTGCCTGGCACCTGGGAGGGTCTCTGAAAATATCCACTCTCGGGGCTTTGGGAGAGTAAATACACCTTCCCTATTAGCACTTCCGGGCTTCCCAGCCATCTGGGTTGGGAAGATCCCCTGGAGTAGGAAGTGACACCCCACTCCAATATTACTCCCTGGGAAATCCCTTGGACAGAGGAGCCTGGCGGACCTCAGTCCACTGGGTCACAGTCCATTGTGTCGCAGAGAGTTGGACACAACTCAGCCATTAAGCAGCAGCAGCATTTGCACTTCTAGGCTGCATTGTCTAGGATCCAGGGTCTTGCAATGAACTCTTTGAAGCTTTTTGCTAACTCTTTCACCTTTCTATACTGTAGATACAAAAACCTAAGTGTAATAAGTGATGTCATGGAACAACCAGTGGACTTGAGCACCTGGACTCTAGTTCTGTTTTTCTACTAACCTGCAATATTACTGTAAATTAGTTGCTTAAGCTCCTTGTTTCTGTTTTCCCCTTCATAAAATGAGAATATTGCTCAATTTGATCCCTATGATTCCCCTCAGTTCCTGAGTATTATGATATTAAGCAATAATTTTAGTACATGAATTTTGGTTGTTCAATATTATGATACAACATCTGTACACACTACAAAGTGATCACCACCACAGTATAGTTACCTCACAGCTGACTCCCTCCACCCATTAGCTTTCCACCAACACCCTTCCCCTCTGATAACAACTAATCTGTTCTTTGTATCTGTCAGTTTTTGTTTTATTTTTTTGCTCATTTATTTTTAGATCCCATGTATGAATGAAATCACAGTATTTGTCTTTCTCTGTCTTACTTACTTGACTTAGCCAAATATCTTTACCTTTTATCCGTGTTGTCACTAATATCAGGATTTCATAGTGTATAATTTTCTTACTGCGTTATTGGATCTGATTTGCTAATATTTTGTTGAAGATTTTTGCATGTATATTTATCATGAATCAGTTCAGTTCAGTCGCTCAGTAGTGTCTGACTCCTTGCAACCCCATGGACTGCAGCACGCCAGGCTTCCCTGTCTATCACCAACTCCTGAAGCTTGCTCAAACTCATGTCCAGCAAGTCAGTGATGCCATCCAACCATCTCATCCTCTGTCATCCCCTTCTCCCCCCACCTTCAATCTTTCCCAGCATCAGGGTATTTTCCAATGAGTCAGTTCTTCCCATCAGGTGGCCAAAGTATTGGAGTTTCAGCTTCAACATCAGTCCTTCCAATGAATATTCAGGGCTGATTTCCTTTAGGATGGACTGGTTTGATCTCCTTGCAGTCCAAGAGACTTTCAAGAGTCTTCTCCAACACCACAGTTCAAAAGCATCAATTCTTCAGTGCTCAGCTTTCTTTATAGTCCAACTCTCACATCCATACATGACTACTGGAAAAACCAGTTTTGACTAGACGGACCTCTGTTGCCAAAGTAATGTCTCTGCTTTTAGATATGCTGTCTAGGCTGGTCATAGCTTTTCTTCCAAGGAGCAAGCGCCTTTTAACTTCACGGCTGCAGTCACCATCTGCAGTGGTATTGGCCTATAATTTCTTATTTCATAATATCCTCATCTGGTTGTGGTATCAGGGTAATGTTGATTTTTTAAAATGTGTTTGAAAGTTTTCTCCCCTCTTCAATATTTTGGAACGGTTTGATAAGGATAGGTATTAAACTTCAAACATTTTGTAGAATTTGCCAATGAAGTTGTTTGGCCCTGGGCTTTTCTTTCTTGGGACATATTTGATTGCTGTTTCAATGTCCTTACTAGTAATTGTCTATTCAAATTTTCTGTTTCTTCTTGATACAGTCTGGGGAGAGTATATATCTCTAGGAACTAAGCCATTTCTTTTATTTGCTGTACAATTTGTTGGTGTATAATTGTTCTTATAGTCTCTTATGGTTCTTTCTATTTCTGTGGTTTCTGCCATAATGTCTATTCTTTCATTTCTGATTTTATTTAAGTCTTCTCTCTTTTTTTTTTCTTAGTCTAGCTAGAGGTTCTTCTATTTCATTTATCTTTTCAAAGAACCAGCTCTCAGTTTCACTGATCTTTCCTATTGCTTTTTCAGTCTCTATTTCACTCCGATTGTGTTTCCTTCCTTATGCTAATCTGGGGTTTCATTTGTTCTTTGTTTTCTACTTCCTGTTGATATAAAGTGAAATTTCTTATTTAAGATTTCTCCTGTTTCTTAAGATAGGCTGATACTGCTATTAGTGGCCTTCTTAGAAGCAGTTTTTGCTGCATCTCATAGTTCTTTGTATGTTGTATTTCTGTTTTCATTGGTCTCTAAGTATTTTTAAAATCCTTCTTTGATGACCCAGTGGTTTTTCAGTAGCACATTGTTTAATTTCTGTATTTTTGTGGCTTTTCCCATATTTTTCTTGTGATCAATTTCTAGTTTCATGCCTTTGTAATGAGAAAAGATGTTTGATATGATTTCAGTCTTCTTGAATTTACTGAGACTTGTTTTGTGAACTAATGTGTTATCTATCCTGCAGAACACTCCATATGAATTCAAGAGTGTATATTCTGCTACTTTTGGATGGAATGTTCTACATAAATCTATTATAAATTCATCTGCTCTAGTGTGGTATTTAAGTCCAATGTTTTCTTATTGATTTTCTGTCAGGATGACCTATCCATTGTTGTAAGTGGGATATTATAGTACCCTACCGTTGTTGTATTGCTTTCAATTTTTTCCCTTTAAGCCCATTAATATTTGTTTTATATTTCTTGGTACCCATCTGTTGGATGCATCTACATTTTAAATGTTACATCTTCTTGCTAGATTGACCCCTTTGTCATTATGTAATGCTCTTCTTTGTCTTTTATTACAGCCTTTGTCTCAAAGTCTATTTTGTCTAATATGAGTATAACTACTCCAGCTCTTTTCATTACCTTTTGCATGAAATATCTCTTTCTACCCCTCACTTCCTGTCTGTGTGTTCTTCCTAAAGTGAGTCTCTTGTAGGCAGCATATAGATTGATCTTTTTTGAAAACTCCTTTCAGCCATTCTGTTTTTGATTGCTAAATTTAGTTTACGTACTTCTAAAGTAATTGTTGATATGTATGTATTTACTGCCATTTTTACAAGCTTTAAAAAAAGTTAAATTCCATAGCTTTATCTTTTTACTCCCCCTCCATCACATTTTATATTTTTGATGATACCTAGGTAAGGCTGGCCCCTGGACCAGCTGCAGGGCCTAGCCATGGCTCCTATGGCATGCTGGTGGACGTGGTGGGCCCCCAGAAAGGCCACAGGACATGACCATGGCTGCTCTGGGGTACTGGTAGTAGGGCTAACCTCCAGGTGAATCTAGGCAATTTCGATTCTTAGTATGAAGCTCTACAAACCATCTCCTAAAAAACTATTCCTAAGTCTTTTTGTGTGTGTATGTCCTGTGTTGCTGGATGATGGTTATAATGATAACCGTGGACAGGTTTGTCCCTTTTTGCCTGTTTCTTATTTAGTGGTTATTGAATATTCACAGAAATCTTGTTAAAATAGCAAGCAAACCTACTCTTTTCTGTGCTTACAATTCTTTCTTCTATTTTCCATTTTTCAAAAGCTTGCATTATTTTGGTTCTAATTCCTAACTGAACCCTTTGTCAACAAAATGAATCTTCAGAGTTGTAATAATGCAAACATTGATAGTTGAGTAGGATAATAGCAAATTGCACACGAGATGACAAATGAGCCCCAAATCATTTCATCCTAGAAGAGAGATATCATTGAACCTGTTGAGGGACATTGGCATTCTTCAGTACAAATGTACAATGTTTTCTCCAGCTGATACTTTCTTATCTGATGGCTTTACTTAAAAAAAAAAAAAATACTAAACCTTTGTTTGATTTTCCTCTTCTTTCTTGAACTGTGATCAAACAGTCCCACAGTTTGGCAAACTGCCTCATAAGGTAATAGAGGGCTTAAAAGTAAACTTTCCAGTTCATCTAAATGGATCATGAAAACAGAATATTTCAATACGTGTTCATTTGCTTTCTTATTTGCTACTAGAAAATTCATGACTGCTACAAAAAAAGTATTTATTTTTAGGAAGCTTGTTTTATGTTATTTCACCCCTCTTCTGTCTATTAAATCAAATGGTTGTAATTCACTGCTTCATTCCTCAGAGTCTTTCCCTACCGCACACAGGGGATCTGAGCACGCAGTGTGAAAAAGCAGCAGGAGAGATGGTTTGGAAGTGCTCTCCTCATCACAAATATGTGTCTTCAATATTTAGTTGTTGTGGCAGGAAAACAGCAACAAATACATGAACTGTAAACCATCTGCTTTGAAATATGTTCAAATATGAATGTTCATCTTGAAAAATGAAATCTATGGAATTCTGGCATCCACTTTGACTTTTGAGAGATGAACAGCTTGGATATGCAAAGAAGGGATTTCCAGACTAGCCTTCTTAAACTTTAAATTTTCCTAAACTCAGAAGTTAAATGATTCACGACCTAGACAGGAAAACTTTCCTCTCAGTTTTAAACTTTAAGGGAAAACACTGCTCGAAAATCCTACAAATCTATCTGCGTACGGATTTGTATAGAACTGCCTTGTGTTTTAAGAAGCGGAGAAATGAATGTAGTTCTGTGTTTGTTATTTAATATTTATTAAGTTTCAGTGTATGCTGGGCATGATAGAAAACATAAAAAGCATGATAATTCTGACCGTCACCAGATTCCTAAACCAAAAAGTTAAAATTGGCAAAATAGGAGACTTTGAACTGTGCCACTTAGTTTGGGGATAAGAAATGATGAGTTAGTCTCTCTGCTCACTTTTGAACTGTGGTCCTGAGGCTATCAGCATCAGTGCCCTGTAAGAAGTAGCTTTCTAAATGACTCTCAAAAAGATTTTAGGCGACTCAATAAATGTAAAGATGAAACGTGCTGCAAACTTATGTGAGCAATGAGAAAGATGAAGGCAGGAAAATGGACACCAAACAAAGCGCAAAGCCCTCTGGGCTCAGCAGACTGAATCAGAGGTGACTGCAGGAAGAAGATTTGAAGCAGGAGTCGTTTTTCCTTGCTGTTTGGTGTTTGGGGAGCTTATTCAATTGACCCTTTGAGAGACACAGAAATTCAAACTTATTTTCCTCCTTTTCTTCTTCATGCCATGTAATTTTTGACAAAAGTCAGTTTGATCCCCATTTAGAGAGCATTCTCCCTACAGTAAATCCTTTAGCAAGATCTCTTTGTGCTTCAGTGGCCCCCAGGTGGACAATCTCTGCCACTCCAGGATGTACTCACCTTTAAATGATTATTTTATTGCCACACATGTCCTGTCACTTCCCTGCTACACTGTAAGCTTCTAAATAGTGGAATCCAAATGCTAAGAACCTCTGAGCTGAGCATCACGTGATGAGTGCTGTGGTCTCAGTTAGTGTTCATTTGAAATTAGGGAACTTGGATAAATAAATTATGCCTAAGTGGGAAAAAAAGGTTTGAACTGACTAATGCCAATCTAAGTTTGTGAAATAAGCTATTTTTATACAATATTAAGAGAGCACAACCTTTCCTGAAACAAAAATACAATATACTTAATTCAGCAAACAGTAGGATGTTGGTGATATATTTTATTTTATTTTATTTTAAAAATCAGATATGTTTCAATGCATGGCCTTTCTGAACTCTTTTCTTTTGTTCTACTTTTTCTTTAAAAAGTGAATTCATTCAACATATGATTTATCTAACAGAGTTTCATAATTTTTACAACAAATGCTCCTCAAAATAACTATATAAAGATCTGATACTATATGTGTCTGTACTTTTTAATTGACTTTTTTCATCTCTTTTCACTTTTGCTTTTCGGAAAAGGGGCAAAAACAAGTCTAATGCTTAGAAGATTTGGCAATGCTATTTTTATGCACTGAGAACTCTGCTATGTCTACAGGGA
The DNA here is from genome assembly GCF_054371585.1 of Giraffa tippelskirchi. Classification (NCBI taxonomy): domain Eukaryota; kingdom Metazoa; phylum Chordata; class Mammalia; order Artiodactyla; family Giraffidae; genus Giraffa; species Giraffa tippelskirchi. The sequence continues at coordinate 154,977,061 of NC_137283.1, read as the reverse complement.
ACTTAGATTTTAGTATGCAGCAGCAAAAAAGCTACCGAATGATCAATCTTGCCCTTGAGGATCAAAGTGTTTTTTTTGTTGGGTCAACTGTTCAACTAAGAAACTAAAAAGAACAAAAAATATAATGGAGCAAATCCAGTCTAGAAATGTAGTGTGGGTAGTATGGAGTTTCTGTTATATACACAAGCAATTAACCTGCCTTTGTAAACATATCTGTTTGGTTTCCCTCCTACTTTCTCCACTATAAAAAGTCTGTTACTGGTAATCTTTACAAGGGGAAAAAAATGCACATCTTTTGTGGTGGCTGGAAGAACAAATGGGTATATCCACTTAATTAGAGGGACTATATCTGCCTTAGAAATACACAGAACAAATTTCACTTCATTTATTTCTGAGAAAATCCTGAGAAATGAAATGAGCACAATTTATTAGCAACAAAGAACAATTAGGTGAGACTAGATTGAATGCTGAGCATTTATATCATTTTAGTAGATTTTGTACGATTTCCTCTCCTTAGATGCAACTCCATTCAGTTGGCCTGAATTCTTAGGAAATGATTCAGATGGCTTTGATTTAAGTTTTGATCTGTACAAATTTCTTCATTGAAGTAAAAACTAGGGCAGACATTGGGGGCTGGATAGGCATCCTTGAACTTCCACAGGTAAATTAAAAATAAAGAGAGAAATCACAATATCATGTTTATCAAAACTGAGGACTTCTGGGGAGTGCGGAGGCTGGACTGAGTTGAACTTATGTGTGTGTGTGATATAAGGTATGATACCTTGTGTTTTATAAAATCTGATTCCAATATTGTAAACAGACCAGTGGTGTCAACAAATTATTCTTATATATGAATATGGAGAATTTGAGAAGAAAAGCCATGTCCATCAATTGTACAATAGTGCTGAGCTCTGAGTGAACTGAATATAATTTGAAAGTCACATATTTTTTAATATGAGTAAACTAAACATGGCAAGTTCTACAAAAATAAAATCTGTATAGAAAAATGCAGAAGCTGTCATGATTTATACTTTTATAACACAACTACGAACCATCTTTTACCTTATGAATGAATAATAGATTTAACGCAAAGTGTCTTTGCATGCTCAATGAGGAACAAACACAGCACATTTTAGGAATAAGAATGGAGCCTGCAAAGATGCTGTGTTGTTTTTAAACCTAAACCTTTAAATTTTATTTTTATTGTAGCACTAGAAATAGTCTAGGCAATTAACAACGACAAAAATGTGACCACACATTATTATTCAGCAATATATGCCTCTCATTTGTGACATCGTGTGAAGAATACAGAAGGCCAGAAAACTCCAACTCTGTCTCACACTCACTGAATCTAAAATAGAGAAGATAGTATAAAATTCTGGAGGTAGTCTCTCTGAATTAATTTTTATAACCCAACTGAATAATGCCTCTAAGATATGTAAATCCTAAACACTTTAGAAATAACAAATCATTTCATCATGGAAGATTATTGGCTTAAAGAAATGAATATGAAGACTTTACATCTTTACATGTCTCACTGTTAAAAAAGCTACTGAGGATATTTCACTAACTACACTCTTACCTCGGGTTAATGCTGCCAAAATACCTGTACTTTTATATATTTCTAGAGGGGAAAGTTCCTTAAAAATGATATCTTTTTCTAAAGAGAAGTAAGTCTGATCATTTTTGCTGGCAAATCTAAAATGTCTCCCAAAGAGCCATCATCTCACATAAGTGTGAGTGTGTTTATAACTGTGCAGGTGTATGTGCCTTAATTAGAGGGACTAGCGGTGAAAGAGGAAGTTTCAGGCCCTGGTCTTTGGGGCAAGGGGTCTGCCCTGCCTTGTGATCAGTTCGTTGGTGATTTCTCCTGGCCTCAATGTGTTCACTGCTTCCCGGATCTCCTTTCTGACCCAACCTGAAACAGTCAAGGCATCTCCATTTGTCATTTCCTGGTGAGAGAACCTGTGCATTCTTTCTTTATCTGTGTGAATAGACCACCCAGTGTTTTCACTTCTTAGAAATGCCTAAAACGTCTCTGCCTTTTGGGCTGATCAGTTAAGTCATTTAAAGGAAGGTACAAGTTTTGCGTCATCCAACCCATCCCGGGATCAGGGGAGCTTGCATCCATCCTTGCCTTGGTCTCACCTAGGACAGAGGTCTAGGCGGGGGGTCTGTGTATAACAGATCAGGTCAGTGAGCAGCCCTTAGCCCCTGGCAGTTGCTGGGCACCATTACCATACAACCCATTACTAGGCAATGGTTATGAGGAGATCTCTAAGGCCTGGCGGTTAGAGTCACCCTTGGAGGTCCCACTCAGCCATTGGTCAGCAGAGCAGTGAGCCCCACCCCCAAGCGAGCAACAGTCAATGAGCAACTGTTAGTGAGCACATTTAGTCAAGGGTCAACCAAGATAATCACAAAGGTGTGATCACTCACCTAGAACCAGACATCCTGGAATATGAAGTCAAGTGGGCATTAGGAAGCATCACTACGAATGAAGATAGTGGAGGTGATGGAATTCCAGTTGAGTTATTTCAAATCCTAAAAGATGATGCTGTGAAAGTGCTGCACTCAATATGCCAGCAAATTTGGAAAACTCAGCAGTGGCCACAGGACTGGAAAAGGGCAGTTTTCATTCCAATCCAAAGAAAGGCAATGCCAAAGAATGTTCAAACTACCACACAATTGCACTCATCTCACATGTTAGCAAAGTAATGCTCAAAATTCTTCAAGCCAGGCTTCAACAGTATGTGAACCGTGAACTTCCAGATGTTCAAGCTCATTTTCGAAAAGGCAGAGGAACCAGAGATCAAATTGCCAACATCCACTGGATTATCGAAAAAGCAAGAGAGTTCCAGAAAAACATCTACTTTTTCTTTATTGACTATGCGAAAGCCTTTGACTGTGTGGATCACAACAAACTGTGGAAAATTCTTAAAGAGATGGGAATACCAGACCACTGGACCTGCCTCTTGAGAAATCTGTATGCAGGTCAAGAAGCAACAGTTAGAACTGTTCCATGGAACAACAGACTGGTTCCAAATCGGGAAAGGAGTATATCAAAGCTGTATATATACTGTCATTCTGCTTATTTAACTTATATGCAGAGTACATCATCAGAAATGCTGGACTGGATGTAGCACAAGCTGGAATCAAGATTGCAGGGATATATATAGAATTTGAAAGATGGTAACGATAACCCTATGCGAGACAGAATAAGAGACATAGATGCATAGAAGTCTTATGGACTCTGAGGGAGAAGGTAAGGGTGGGACGTTCTGAGAGAATAGCATTGAAACATGTATATTATCATTTGTGAAACAGAACACCATTCCAGGTTTGATGCATGAGACAAATGCCCAGGGCTGGGGCAATGGGATGACCCAGAGGGATGGGAAGGGGAGGGAGGTAGGAGGGGGGTTCAGGATGGGGAACACATATAAACCCATGGCTGATTCATGTCAGTGTATGGCAAAAACCACTACAATATTGTAAAGTAATTAGTCCCCAACTAAAATAAATAAATTTATTTAAAAAAAAAAAAGATTGCAGGGAGAAATATCAATAACCTCAGACATGCAGATGACACCACCCTTATGGCAGAAAGTGAAGAAGAACTAAAGAGCCTCTTGAAGAAAGTGAAGGAAGCTGGCTTAAAACTCAACATTTGGAAAACTAATATCATGGCATCTGGTCCCATCACTTCATGGGAAATAGATGGGGAAACAGTGGAAACAGTGACAGACTTTATTTTTTTGGGCTCCAAAATCACTGCGGATGGTGACTGCAGCCATGAAGTTAAAAGACACTTGCTCCTTGGAAGAAAAGTTATGACCAACCTAGACAGCATATGAAAAAGCAGAGACGTTACTTTGCCAACAAAGGTCCGTCTAGTCAAAGCTATGGTTTTTCCAGTGGTCATGTATGGATGCGAGAGTTGGACTATAAAGAAAGCTGAGCACTGAAGAATTGATGCTTTTGAACTGTGGTGTTGGAGAAGACTCTTGAGAGTCCCTTGGACTGCAAGGAGATCCAACCAGTCCATCATAAAGGAAATCAGTCCTGAATATTCATTGGAAGGACTGATGTTGAAGCTGAAACTCCAATACTTTGGCCACCTGATGGGAAGAACTGACTCATTGGAAGAGACCCTGATGCTGGGAAATATTGAAGACGGGAGGAGAAGGGAACGACAGAGGATGAGCTGGTTGGATGGCATCACGGACTCAATGAATGTGAGTTTGAGTAAACTCCAGGATTTGGTGATGGACAGGGAGGCCTGGCATGCTGCAGTCGATGGGTTTGCCAAGAGTCGCACACGACTGAGCGACTGAACTGAACTGAACCAAGTGATGGTCCTCAGGAGGAGAAGGAGGTAAGAGGCGGATCTCAGCTTTGTCCCTGGGGCCCTCCAGCTCACCTGGCTTCAGGCCAGCAGGTGAGCTGGGTCTCAGAAAAGAGGCTTGTGCTGTTTCCTGCAGGGCTCCAGAGCCTCCTCAAGCTGCTCACTGGCTGGCCTATGCCTTGAGGCAGCATGAATCTCTTCCCACCTCCACCTCTGTGAACTCATGGCAGCCTGAGTCTGCATAAGAGGTGGTCTGTAGGTCTGTAGGACCTCCCGCCTCAACCTCGCTGCTTGGGTGGCCTGAAGAGCCTTAGGGTAGGTGGGTCATGGGTGCCTGGCTCCCTCAGCAATGACACTGGATAGGGTCTGGGGATCTGGCCCTGAGGGAGCTGCCAGCTGAGATCTGCCTCCTCAGCCACACCGGAAACTGGCCCTTTCTTGTCAGAACAGAGACTAACACTTGTTTGGTAGAGATTTACAGGAACATGGCTACCTGACCGTGACCTGACCTCAAGAACAAAGGCTCTAACACCAAGACGTTTGCAACAGTTCATCCCGCCCCGCCCTCCCCTTTCCGAGAAAAGGGCTGTGCTGAGAGCTTTCGGGGAATTGGGGGTTTTCAAGGCATGAGACACCCGGTCTCCTTGGGGGGCCCTCAATACACCTTTCTCTGCCCCAAACTCTGATGTTTCCATGTTGTTTGGCTTCCCTGCGCATCAAGCATGTGGACTTGGTTTCAGTCACATGACTTCCGGAGCTGAGACTCTGGATCAGAAACTGAAGGTTTACAGCGCCTCGCAGGCATCTCTCTCGCCGGCGCTCCAGTTCTGTGTGTAACTGTGTGCCTCTCGCTGACATTTCTGGGGCTTTGGGGGAGCAGCCTTCACCCCCACCCCCATCACATTGGAGCTACTGAGGTTCCTTTGAAAATCACTGTCCACAGGCTTTGAAAACCCACCCTCCTCGACTTCTCACAGGGCCTGGCAGCCTGCAGGGATATGGGAGGCATCTCTGCTTCCTGACCTTGGGCTTCTAGGGGAGTCTAGCTCCAAATGCTTCTAGAATTTTCTCCCCTGTGCCCTCTTCTCCTTTCCCAATACTACCCGAGGAACCAAGTTCTCCAGCACCTAGGACTTCCCTCCCCCTTCTCTGTAAGGTTTCTGTTATGTGCTAAATCTCTGGCTCACCCGTTTATAGCAACATTTCTATCGGGTGCTCTTAGTCCTGGTTACCCATCCTCCCTGAGGAGTCTGCAGCGTGGACAGTCCCTTCTTGGCCTGTCGGGAGCTGCTGCAATCTTGACATAATACATAGACTTGTGGGGGTTTTTTTAATTTAAAGATATTAAGACATAATTCAGTAAAATTTATTCTAAGGGGATGTTTTTACTTTAGTACTTTTCTGCTGTTGAGTCGCTTAGTTTTGTCTGACTCTTTGTGACCCCATGCATTGCAGCATGCCAGGCTTCCCAGTCCTTCACTATCTTTTTTAGGTATCCATATTTTATCAGTTTACATTTGAATGCCTAAATTTGCCCTGAAAATATCACATAAAATTGTGTATTTATGAATGAAAGAAAAGGAGATGTTTAGGGTAATGTTTAAAAATAATGATGCTAAAGTCGGAGGTCCCAGCTTCTCCAACTGCAAGTTACTTCATTAGGCTTGTTTCCATATTTGCAACTTGGCTTAAAATACCTACCTCTAAGAGTCAATGTATGAGTTAATTGGACAATATTGGAAAAATCTTTAACCTGGTACCTCGATTATTTAAGATTTAGAATTACTCTTATTATTTGTTGCTGTTCAGTTGCTAAGCCATGTCCTACCCCTTGCAACCCCGTGGACTACAACATGCCAGGTTTCCTTGTCCTTCACTATCTCCTGGAGGTTAGCTCAAACTCATGTCCATTGAGTTGGTGATGCCATCCAACCATCTCATTCTCTGTCATCCCCTTCTCTTCCTGCCCTCAATCTTTCCCAGCATCAGGGTCTTTTCCAATGAATCTGCTCTTAGCATCAAGTGGCCAAAGTATTGGAGCTTCAGCTTTAGCATCAGTCCTTCCAATGAATATTCAGGGTTGATTTCCTTTAGGATTGACTAGTCTGATCTCCTTGCTGTCCAAGGGACTCTTAAGAGTCTTTTCCAGCACCACAGTTAAAGCATCAATTCTTCAGTGCTCAGCCTTCCTTATGGTCCAGCTCTCACATCCCTACATGACTACTGGAAAAACCATAGCTTTGATTATATGAACCTTTGTTGGCAGAGTGATGTCTCTGCTTTTTAACATGCTGTCTAAGTTCATCATAGTTTTTCTTCCAAGGAGCAAGTGTCTTAGTTTCATGGTTGCAGTCACCATTCACAGTGATTTTGGAGACAAAGAAAATAAAATCTGTCATTGTTTCCTATTATTTAGGTAAATGAATATTCATAATTATTATTCTTGCCAGTTTTTCTTTTTAATTTTAATATTTTTAGGATAACTAAATAGATTCACCATATGAGGATACAGAAAGCTTAAGCAATTATTCAAGCCTCCTATTTCCATCTTAATTATGTGAAAACTTTAAATGAAATATTTGAGCAAGAAGACAATTGCTCAAATCGGGCCAACTTTGCCTACCCGAGCAGTCAGAGTCACTGTATTGAATAACTATGTGTGTATGTGCTCAGGCGCCGAGTCGTGTCTGACTCTTTGCAACCCCAAGCACTGTAGCCCTCCAGGCTCCTCTGTCCATGGAATTTTCCAGGCAAGAATACTGGAATGGATTGCCATTTCCTACTTCAGGGGATCTTCCCAACCCAGGGATTGAACCCATGTCTCTTGCGTCTCCTGCATTGGCAGGCAGATTCTTTACCACTGCCCCTCCTGGGAAGCCCCATTTAATAACTGTAACGTACACAAAATTGGAGAATGGACTAGGCCCAGACAGAGCCACTCTTTGGATCACTAAATTATGAAAGAATATTCTCACTGACCTCATGGGTATACCAAGTGGGATTAGGGGGAAAAAATACAATTTATTCTGCAATCCCACAAAACTGTCTCCTTCATTCTTTATAGTTACACATTTTAAAAATATTTATTTATTTGGCTGCATCAGGTCTTAGTTGTGGCATGCAGGATCTAGTTCCCTGAACCAGGAATCAAACCTGGGTCCCCTGAATTGACAGCATGGAGTCTTAACCACTGAACCACCAGGGAAGTCCCATCCACATTTTAAATTTATGGAAGTTCCTCCATCTGTTTTTTTTTTTTTAAAGATTCTTTCCTGGTCTTCTTCATCATCTTCTGAAAGATTAACTTATATTTATTTACCCATCATTCTATGTTTTCTATAAAAAGCTTTTTTCGAAGAGGAAGAAAGGAAGTGAGGAAACTAAAATAAACAAAGTAGGAAAAACTCTATTAAAATGTTTTGCTGTATCCAGCCTTCAACAGTTAGGTTATTTTTCAAATTTGCATAAGGACTTATTATCATCCTGACTGCAATCATGTAGAAAATGAATGGGGTATAAAGTACATGAGGCTAATTTAATAAAACAAGCTTTCTTTTCTTGTGAAATCTTTGAAGAAAGGAATCATTAGACAGAGACTTGCCTTGTTTTCACCCAGGTCATGAGGCATGTCAACTTGGAGATGTGCCTTTGGCAAGAAGTCCTTAATTAGAAATTCCTGGAGAGCTGCTCCCAGTAGGTGCTTCCTAAGACAAAAAGATAAAGTAACATAGCAAAAAGGCCCTTGCTAAGGATACAACATCCAGGCTGAGGTGAATAAAAGAAATAATTTGCCAACTGCAAAAGAGCAAAGCTGTCATGATGGGATGCTGGATTTTGAATGAGAGTCTCTCTATCATATTAGTTGTAAGTATCATTTTTGCTATTCAGCTCTAAACATACACATTGCATACCTTGATTCTTCGGATAACTTGTATAGGAATACTAAGTAATGTGAAGTATTGCTCTGCTTAAAAGACTAAAACTTGTTAGAAAACATTCAGTAGATACACTTGGTAAATCCTAATTTACTTTTGCAGAATCATGCAAATCATTATTTTTAAAGTCAAGTGATTTTCATTTGCATCAGGTGTGAATGTTTCTGTAAATTGAAGGAAGTGTTTGAATTAGACTATGACATTGGAATTTTTCTAAAGTATTTTCTGAGTTGATTTTTAAGGATTTCCTCCTTCTTGACATCATTGACTTAACACATTATAGCAATGTTGATTAGGAGGGTTCTGTACTTTTCAGTAAATTCCTTAAAGTATACCCCTGTGTGTTTCAAATCTTTTTTAATGAAGTTAACAATTTTTTATCATGATGATAACTGTTAAAAACTAACCTATAAGAAATAAGTATATGGAATGATTCTGATTGATATTGAAAAGCTTTTCGTTTCACTTTAAAAAAAAGACCCCAAGAACCCCAAGTGATTTTGAGAAGAAGGAAAGGTTGAAGACAGTATTGACTGGCTCTTTTTTCCATTCTGCTCTAGCTCTCATGGCTGGGAGTGAATTTATATCTGTTTATCGACACATTCTATTGGTATGAAGAGGAAGAGTCTTTCCTTTATACGCGAGTTATTCTGGGTGTAAGTAGATTTGGGTACTATGCATTAATTATCATTTCAGAAAACAAAATGCATTCTATTTCTCCCAGCTTTCCTGTTTTACTGTATCTCTTTCTTATGTCTTTACATATGGACAGTCAACACTGGCTTGGGCTCGCGCATCTGCGGTGTGCCTGAATTTTAACTGCATGCTGATTCTATTACCCGTCAGTCGAAACCTTATTTCATTCATGAGAGGGACAAGTACTGTAAGTACTAAGTTATTTGAAATAATTTGCATTCTTATGATCTATTAATAGAAGTGCTATTGAAAACAAAAATGTACTTCGCTACAAAATTCCCAATAATGCTGTTTAGATTGACGTGTGCTTCTTTGTAGAGAGGACACAATGGCTAAAACTGAAAATCGGAAATTGGTACATTTGATTTGTGTTTTCCTTTTGCCATTGACACCTTACATGACATTGGACTCATTGTTCAACCTTCCCCGGATGCTTCTGCTTCATTGGAAAAGAAAGGCTAATGAGATTGACCTGACTCATGAAGATGGAAGCATTATAACAGCTTGAACTATTACCATTTCTGATTAAAAGGAAATAGATACGTAGATGAGTCAAATGCCACTAAAGAAGCATCTCTCTGAGTTCTCAGCCCAGGAAAACACAATCAGTGTACATAGGTTTTAGTATGTAAATTTTAACCCCTACCAGACAAAATGGGGCATTTCCTAATTATGTAGATTTCACTGCGTTGAGTACTTACCTGTGTTTCCTGCCAAACAGAATAATGCACTGTACAGAAAAATGAGACCTTCAATAACCCTTCTAGACTAAATAATTTATCATATAATCATCTTCATAACTTTATGAATATTTAGATGTAGATGAATATAGAGCCTTTCTTTGTGTAATAAGGAATAATTTATAGACTACTTAAACCACATCACTGAGGGTGATGGTTATCATCTTCATTTTCTAAATTAGCCAGCACATGATTATTAGCACGTTTATTCTAGAGTTTTGACTTTTAGCCAGGGAGCTACTAACTCAATTACTTTTATTGAGTTGGAATTTCAGCAAAGCTAGTAATAACCATTTGATCTTGCCTGTTTGACTAATTAATGGCCACTAATTTTTTGTCTCAGGTAGGCCCACCTTTAGTAATTTAGAGGCAGAGCCTGAGTCTTGCTCTCTTAACTCTCATGACACTGCTATTGCTATGATTTTCCCTGAATAAGACTTTCTAATTTTTGTTACTCTAGTGCTTCAGAGGACCATGGAGGAGGCAATTAGACAAAAATCTCAAATTCCACAAACTGGTTGCCTATGGGATAGTCATTAATGCAAGTAAGTGCTTATTATTAATTGTCTGATTAATTTTATAATACCGCACGTTCACTTAATAGTTTTGTTTATTTCCTCCCTGCCAAAGACTCACCCTTAGGTGAAAGAAATCTTTGTCTTCCATCTGACCATACAAACCTTATACAAATGGATTTTTAAATTTCTAATTTACATTCATGCCTTCTCTTCTCTATCATGCCTTCAACTTGTCAAGGAAAAGTTTATGAAACTTCATTTTCATTTCTGAATAATTAAGCTTGTTGATAATACCGTGGTAAAGACCCACTTGAAAAATAAGCACTTTGTTATTCAATATAATTCACATCAGAAATAAAATTGACCTATACTCAAAGTCCCATTCAGTCATGGGAAAATGACTATCAAGTGGTATCACGGGCAATAAAAAGAAAAAAGAAAAGCAAGATGATGTGAACAAGGTTTCGAATAGTATTGAGCTAGTGGATATAAAAGGATCTTGAAAAGATCTGAAGTTTTATAAGCATATAAATTGTTATCACCATTTCTTGAATTAGAAAACAAGAGAGTTCAAGATAAAAGCACCAGAAATTAGCATCCAAGGTCAAGGTTAAACTCTGGTGAGGAAGAAACAAAGACGGGCAAGAACCAACTGGCTTGTGGTTTCGTTGGACAACAAAGACATTGAAATAAAAGGCTATCTGAACAATAAAGAGTTATGATTCAAGACTGTTTTCCTCAAACTAATTTAACTATAAAATGTTTTTCTCTTTTGTTTTTATGCTCTCATGCATAAAAAATAGCAGAGTAAAAAGAACATTCAAAACAAATATAGATTTAATTAAGCAACAAGACATGACAGACGGTGCCCTGGTGCCAATTAGCACAACTTTGGGTGTGTGCTGAGACAAGTAGGGAGAGCTCCCTACTGGCTGTCTTCAACGCCAGATTCAGCCAACCCAGGAAATGTTTGGAAAAGTTCTTCGGTGTTTGTTAAGAATTAAGGGTAAAACTATAGTATGTCCTAGAGAAAACCAGAGAAAGTTTGGAGGACAAAGAGCAGGGCTAATTCATCTTTGTGTTCCAAGGCCTGCAGTGGTGCAGAGTATATGCAGATGCCAATAATCTTTGATGAATGAGTAGACACAGGAAGGAATGAAGACTCAGGGAAGCAGATTTAAGCTCAGAAATGGAAGTCTTTGCCAGACCTTGAAAATTATCTAAAATTAGAATGAGGGTCCCCTGAGAGGGCTGAGTTCCCTGGTGGAGGAGCTGTTCTAGTGGAATCCAGATTGTGACTTGGAAAGTTGCTTCAGAGAAGGAATTCGAGGAAACTCGAGGCTTCCTTTAAAGCCTAAGAACCTTTAATTCTGTTTTAAAAGAGGAGATAAAACACACTACAATGGCAGGAAGAATGCTCACTCTGCAATAGCTTTAAGGCAGAATTGGACTCTAAGAGAAAGTTATAAAGATATTATAGAGAGAAAGAACAAAAAAACCCCAGAGCATCAAACATGTCAGAAAAGGAATCAAAGAATAAAGGAAAACGTGTTATGCAATGATTTTTTCTCCTTAAAATTTTGTGTATGTATATTTCTTCATGCAGAATCATATATCAATAGTATATATATATATATATATCAGTGATGTGTGTTGAATATCTGCCTCCCGTGCCCAAGATACCATGATAGGAATTATATATAACCTCCTGAAACTGGTACAGTCAGTAATGCTTTCAGGACGGAGTATAACTCCCAGGGACAGCAGTTGACGGGAATCAGATGACCAAGTTATTTTATACCCCTGCTACTGATTGGTTGTGTGATCTCAGATAAGTTCCTTATGTCCTACTCTGTGGAATTAAAAAAACAAAACCATTAATGCAGTATATCCATTCTTACGAGATGTGCAGGCTAACTGTCAGGAGCGGACCTCTTGGAAACCTACAGACTTCAAGTCATTTACTGCTGCTACTGCAAAGAGAATCAGATCAAGTGTAGCCTGGTGAACAGGCTCCCATCACCAAGCCCCGCCCACTGTGCACCAGCTCACCCATCACCACTGCTGCCCCTTGCTTTTTCCTAGCTATTGGTGGTCCCTGAGCAGGCTGTGCGTTTGCCCTCTCTATTCCCTTTGTCTGAAAAGTCTGCCCTTTCCTTCTTCACTGGATGAGTTGTCACCATATCCAGGGCTCCATGCCTAGCCAGCTTCCCCGTGAGCTGCCAGATCTGGGCTGTTGGGCTTCCTTATCTCTGGGCCTCAGCCACCCCTCCTACCACACAGTACAATTTCTCAGACTCTGATTACCTTAAAATGTGAGACTGTGACTTATGCCTCTTCTCTCTCCTGGTCCCGGCACATAATAGGTCCTCAACAAATCTGATCAAACCTGAGGATGAGTAGGAAAGTTGGCCAGCAGGAAAAGAGATATCAAGGGATTTCTTGGGACAAGGTGCTAGATGTAAGCGTTCAGGAGTTGCCAGGAAACCGGGAGCGTTTTGGGGTGGACGAAAGATAGAGTGTGGGCAGTGAAGAGACTCAAAATGATGCCAGTCATCCAAGATAATCAATTCACATTCTGCTATGACAGGACAAAGCAGGATGCCCGTTCTCCTTCTTTCCCTCACAAATCCCTGCAGAGAATCTAGTCTTCTCCCTGGCCCTCTTTTCCTTGAATCCCCACTGTTTGCCAGGCTCCCAAACGTCTCCTGGGGCTGTGCCAGCAGGGTCTGACTGCTTTTGAGAGCAGAGGCTCCTCATCTCCCACCGCCATGGCAACCAGCAGCCCTGCAGTTGTTTCCATTCCAAGCAGAGGCAGGAGGGTGGAGAGAAAGCGCTCTGCTTCTCCCAAACCCTGACAAAGCAATTATTACATTTCACATTGATGGAGAAACGCAGCTGGCAACTGTGCTTTTAGGGGGAGAAAAATGCTAAGCCCTGGTTTCGTAGATATACCTTTGCTTTTCACATTTTGTCCTTCTGGTATATTCACTTGGGAGCTGCTGAAAATGTCCCCGTGCTTGCTTTATTAGCATCGCCCATTACGCTGCTTTTCAAATAGCCGACCGGCTTAATAGAGGTGTGTAACCTTGGAAGAAGTGCATCCACGTCGAAGTTTGCGTGCCAGCCTCTAATTTCTCATCCGTTCCCCTATAAGTTGAACTGCAGGCTTTAATTGGTCAAATCATTAAAGGATGTAATTAGAGCTTGGTGAAAGTAGGCTGGGGAGGAGGAGGGAAGAGGCAAACAATGGTATCTATAATCAAGGGCATCACTGAAAATGCAGTGACAGGAACTCTTCTTTTGGCTTCCTGCCTTCCTGCTTGCTTGCCTACGATAAGAACTGCCGGAGCCTTCTTCAACCACTAATAAATCATTTTCAGAGCCCATAACCTCCCTGGTATAAAAATCATAGTTTTGCAGCCTCTCTGTTCTTGTTAATGCAGACCTTTCTGGACTCTGGCCCACAGTAGACCTTGAAGACCCTTCCCATTGAACGGTAGTACTTTAAGCCCGAGCTTCCTTCCAAGGGGCTTGTGAATACCGACCCTGGCAGCTCTGTCTGTCCCTGCAGTTGGCATCTGCTAGGCTCCAGGGGTGGATAATGACCCACAGGCAGCTCCTGATGCGTTGATTAGTTTGTAAACCTCAAGAAACACAGTAGAGACAGGCTGAGACAAGTGACATCAGAATCGGGATGCTGAGAAAAAATGATTTGGAGGCCCCACCACAGAGAACAATTCCGGAGGCCCAATCTCTTTCGGACCTGATCCCAAAGGGATGGCTACTGATCTAGTTCTGCTTGAGGCATGGAGAGTTCTAAAGAGCCATCTCCCCTGTCCTGCCTCATACGATTTAATGTGATTTACAAATGAGTGGCATGCACAGCGTGCCAGAGAATATGCGTATTCTTGCAGAAATAAGACCACAAATTTGAAAGTTTGGGGCCAAATTCTGACTGCAAGAAACACAGCCAGGATTTGTCCCTGGGTCCTTCTTTCTAAAGGCTGCTTAATTAGGAGGTGACTAACTCCAAAATGACTGTTATCACTGACAGGCAGGCAGAAAGATAGCATAGAACTGACCACACTTCCAAGATTCTCCCTCAATTATGCTCCCTTTGATCTCCTGAAAAAGAAAAGGGAGGAAAAGGAACTTTCTCAGGGCAACTGGCTCTAATTGTAGCCTTTATGAATTTTTTTTTGTTCACTCTTCAGTAAAAGTTCCTTATTTGAACTCCAAAGTTCACACACCAATTAAATGTGCATTTGTAGTGTGTCCAAGATTGCAGCTCTCTTTTAACTGCAAAAAATATTTTGGTAGAAAAAATAGTGGAAAAACTGAGCCACAGCATTTTTTAGCATGGAACTCAGGTGGGTTCTGGAAATGTGTACCTTGGGATCTTCCAAGCGATTGGTAGAAGGTCCCGTGAGACACCATGAGAAGAAAACCCGTGTAGTTGGTGACACTGGATTTGCCATAAGACTGAAGAAGCTCCTTTAAGACAGTGTTGATTTTGAAAATGTTTTAAAACGTTAAGTTTCATGTTTGGTCTCATATTGGACTGCAGCTCCCTTTCAGATGACAAATGTTCCCAATTAACTTCAAATGGAGACATAGGAGCCAGACAGCTGGAAGGGAGCCTAGATACCGTGGTTTAGTTCAAGCCATCCCTTTTACAGATGAGAAAACAGGGCCTAAAAGAAGTTAAGTAACTGAGACATGTCTTCTTCAGTATTCTTTCTCCCACATGCTCATACCAAATCTAGTAACATGATTTTGATGACTAAGAAAGAAAAAATAAAATCGTATCACTATTTTATCATATACTTGAAGCAATTGTCACTGTAAACATAGATAGCATGGCCATTCATATTAAAATAACTAAAATGTATAAATGGAAGAGTAGAAAATATAATGTCTGAAAACTAACAAAATCCATATCTCCCCTGATATCTATCGAGTCCCAGCAACCCTGGATTTGGTAGGGAATACCTTTGGTTCCAAGCCAAGATCACAATAAAATCAAGGTATAATCTAAGAGAAAATGGATTCCCGGGTGGCTCAGTGGTAAAGGATCCACCTGCCAACGCAGAAGACGCAGGAGATGCAGGTTCAATCCTCCCTGGGTCAGGAAGATCCCCTGGAGAAATTGCAACCGGCTCCAGAATTCTAGCCTGGAAAATTCCATGGACAGCAGAGCCTGGTGGGCTACAGCCCATGGGGTCACAAAGAGTCAGTCATGACTAAGGAGCTGAGAGGGCACACAGGCACCATCGCCGCTGTGCTGTGCTCAATCGGATCTGACACTTTATGACCACATGGACTCTAGCCCGCCAGGCTCCTCTGTCCATGGTATGCTCCAGGCAAGAATACTGGAGTGGGTTGCCATTTCCTTCTCCAGGGTTCAAACCTGTGTCTCTTGCATTTCCTGCATTGGCAGGTGGATTCTTCACCACTGTACCATCTGAAAAGAAAACAACATGGAGGTAGCTGGAGAAATGAAACATTTAAGATATGAATTTTAAAGTACATAGAAAAAAATGGAAAGAATAGTTTTCAATATATTCCCTGAAGGGCTACCTTGTGAAAAGCATCTTGGGTTTTCATGCTCTACTTCATTAGGTTCTTCAGATTTGTTATGGGAAACCTGGAAGTAGGAATAGATGAAGAGCTCGATATCTTTGCTCATTGAATAAATGTACTTAAATTTAGTTTATCAGTGTCAAATGCTCATGTGGAAATCAACCTAATAGAAAGTAGATTGTGACCAACAACTCATTACATGGGAGAAAGAAGCTATAGAATGTAAACTATAAAAGACCTAGACTTTACCCTGTGTTCCTTTTCTGACCATCACATGTAGGTTATGTAATGGTAAATACATCACCTAATTTGGGGCTTGAAGCTCAGTGTCTATTTCTATAAAATGGGAATAACTCCTCTCTCTCTGGTGTGCGTTAGTCTGCAGAGGGAGAACTGAAGAGAGGTATGAGCAGAGGCGTGAGGGTGAAGGGATAAAACGCAGACAGAGGATTTACACCCACCTACAAAGAGGACTCCAAAGATAATGATCTGTCATAAGTCTTAGGAGCTCTTTGACTCTAGATTAAAGATACCAAGTGAGCTATTCAAAGAGTCTAGCTAGGCCCTTAGGAGAAATTCATCTTCAGTAAACTGTAAAGTATAGCAATTATTGATTAGAGAAAAGAAGCAATATAACTTAAAGGTCAAAGGATTGGGCTCTGGCATAGGCAAACAGAGTTTTACCCTACCTTTTCCATCAATGGACTACAGGTCTCTTAATTTATTAAACACTGATCTGTAAAATGGGAATAAGACTAATATTTGAGGATTACATGAGATCATACGCCTAAAGAATTTATAACAGCATTTGGAGTATAATAAGTATTCAATATATGTTAGCTAGGAAAAAGATTACTTGTTTTTCAAAACTTTAAGATAATTGTCAGAAAACAGCTACTAAAAAATACTAGACAATGTTTATGTTGAACTAAGAAAATAATTTCCTTTTTGTATACAGCATATTGCAAGAGATTGCTGCCGGGTAAGCTTTTCTAGCTCCATGGATGCTGGGACCAAACAAGGCAGCCCCTTCAGAGACATGGCTGCATATATTGACAAATAGAACATATGAGGAAAGACAGTACCTCCTGGGTGCTCATCTCATGAAACCCATAAGGAGATAGTCAGCATCATAGACTCAGAAACACTGTCACGTGCTTTGCATTCTTAAGTAAAGCTTCGACCAAATGTATACTTGAATTGATTTCCAACTTAAAGGCTGTAGAAAAATGTGCAAAAATACATATTAGCAGAGAAAATGCTACTCTAACAATGCTGCACATAGATTGTCTCTCTGGACCTTTCTCCTTTTCTGTAATCTCACTCTGCAAATCATCACTAAGGACATGCATGCTCAGTTGCTTCAGTCGTGTCTGACTCTTTGTTACTGCATGGACTGTAGTCCACCAGGCTCCTCTGTCCATGGGATTCTGCAGGCAAGAATACTGGAGTAGGTTGCCATTCCCTCCTCCAGGGGATCTTCCTAACCCAGGGACTGAACCCGAGTATCCTGTGTCTCCCCCATTGGCAGGCATATTCTTTACCACTGAGCTACCAGGGAAGCCCTTACTAAAGACAGGCTGGTGCTAAGCATGTGCCAGGTGTTGAGATTTCAAGATGATCAAGTCTTGAAGGGTCAAAATCCATCAAGAAATGCAGGTAAAAGACAATCAGAACCATAATATCTGGGAAATGTCATCAAGGCATCATCCATGCCTGTGGAACTGAAGAATGCTTGAGAAAACAACTTTTGAATTGGGTCTTAAAACAGGAAGACTACTTTGCAGGGCAAAAAAGGGAATGGCTCTGTTAAACGGAACTCAGGTGACAGAGAGAAGAGGACAAATAAGAGATGACATTTCTAAATATATTTGCTACTAGAACCAAATGCCACCGACTTCACAGAACCTCCTGCTGTTCCCTTTTCCCTCACTCCCCTCACCCACTCCAGTATTCTTGCCTGGGAAATTCCATGGACAGAGGAGCCTGGTGGGCTACAGTCCATGGGGTCACAAAGAGCTGGACATGACTGAGCTACTAAACAACAACCACACCTCAACTCACAGTATACAACCACGGATGACTCCAGAATTCACCCACAACTGTAGAGACTTCTAATAGTAGAAACCTCTGCAACTTTTCACTGTGGGTGCAAGGAAAAAAAAAAAAAAAGATGTCAACTGGGAAATTACCTATCCTCTGGATAATGAATTCTCATTTCACACTTGAATCTGATCTCAATGGCGAGTATCATCTGGCCACCCAGCAGGGCTCCCATCGGCAGGAAGAGCCTCAGGATGTTCTTGTCTGAATGTTGTGGCTGCTGGCATCCCCATAGATTTCAGAAGAAAGTAGCACTGGGCATAGACTCCTTAGGCCAGATGATGCTTTGATCTGAGCTTGTTCTCTTCACTTGGAATTTAGACATCACCAATTCCCAGAATTAAAAAACTAAATTTTCTTCTTAAGAATATACTGAGAGGTTTAGTTTCATAAATGCTTATTTTGATCCACTGGGAATAACACATGTAAGTATATGTGTGTATGTGTACATATATGTGTGTATATATATATATTCACTAAAATGTATAAAGTAAGAATAAAACATATAATGTCTGAAAGAGAACAAAAACACTGTCTCTTCTGGTATCTATATCATATATCATATGCATATATACAAGTGTGTTTGATATACAGTATCCTAGAAAAATACTTTCTGATTTCTTAGGAAAGAAGATATGTGTGTGTATGTGTATCTTCTTATATATATGTATAGGATGGACTATACATATAATTAGCTTGTATATCATAATATCTATTCTATGTCCAGAATGATTATACATTTATAATTAAATTATGGTGAATTGAAATTTACTTTGTGTCTTAATATAATTAAAATGAATATGGTGATGGGTTGCATGACCAAATTAAAAAAAAAATGAATGTGGTAAATCATACAATATCTTCAAAAGTATTCAGTTCATTTCATTCAAGACACTAGGAAAGATGCACAAATTACTCTTCCGTGGAGGTTACAAAAACCAGAACCTCAGAGAGTCTTGACCAGATAGACATTGAGTTTTTAAGTCCAAAGGAAGAAATTAACATGGCTCCTGTTCCGTGTCGTGCCCTACCCATGAGTGAGTGAAGTCGCTCAGTCGTGTCCGACTCTTTGCAACCCCATGGACTGTAGCCCACCAGGCTCCTCCATCCATAGAGTTTTCCAGGCAAGAGTACTAGAGTGGGTTGCTATTTCCTTCTCCGGGGGACCTTCCCAACCCAGGGATTGAATCCAGGCCTCCCCCACTGCAGCCAGACGCTTTGGCGTCTGAGCCGCCGGGGAAGTAACCACAAAGGAAGAAATTAACACGGTGCCTGTTTCTGTCGTCCCTACCCGCAGCCGTCCACATCGTGGCCCATTTGTTCAACCTGGAACACTACCACTGGAGCCAGTCTCCAGAGGCAGAGGGACTTGTGGCTGCCCTTTCCAAGCTTGGTGATGCCCCAAATGAGACCTACCTCAACCCCATCCGGACCTTCCACACAGTGAGTTCTTCTTGCATGTCACATCGTTTCTCATCCCCTAAATCCTTCCTTTTCTGATCCCTTTATAAGGAATCCTGTATTTCAAAAGCTTTCGATAAGAATTTTTAAAAAGCTGGAGAGCCGGTTTCTGCCAAAATGCTAACATCAATTTCACCTTTTAAAAGAAGTTCTTTTCTTCTGCCATCATCGTTGCTAAGAGGTTATGAGCAAGGAAAATTGATGCCACTTAATTAGTTTATACCAAAAATAAATAAATAAATACACCTAAACAAGGAATGAAATAACCGATTACAACTTTAACCTTACTTTCAGTTTTTAAAGTAGCTCATGATTAGATATTTGTTGCCAATATTAGAATCATAAAGAATGTAAAGTGCCATCTAAATTCAGGGATGATGAATTGGATGTCTTTGTTTTCAGTTTGCAAATTGTTTTCTGGATCGCTCTTCCTGTGTCATTTTTGGCACACAAATGACTAGCTAGTTTGCCAGATCTGATGCTGGGCAGAGCAGCTAATTCCATAATGAGACCTGCATGGCTAGTGACATCATTAATGCTAACTAGTTGTGTGCACATGTAAGAAACAAAAAGAAAACCCAATGTGTAGCCACAGAAATCCTCCTGAAAAGACATTTCTCTCCTTTAATGCACCCCCTACCTCTGTTTTCCTGTTCGATCTAAACTTTTGCCATGTACTACCTATCATATTGGAAAATGTCTCCTGCAAGGCGACCAACATAGAAAATCTGTATTGCCCAAGAAGAGCCTAAGACAATACTCTCCAAAATGGAAATTCTTCCAGTACTCTCTGGGCCATCTCTTTAAGTGACCCTTTTGCCCATTTAGCCTTACTTGAAGAAGCAATATTCAAAGTCTCTTTCTGGGGAAATTCTTCCATGTCATGTCTTTTAATTATCCTACAGTGATTTTGAAAATCAGACCATTGATCTAGTACAGCTACATTTTCTTAGCTGACAATAATTAGAAGCTACAGAGGCCCTAAGCCTGTGGGAATGGAATGCCTTTGGTGTACTTATTGGAGCTGCAGGGTTTATCTGGGCACCTACTGGGGTTAACTCTCTCCCCCATTAAGGCTCTGGGAAATCTGTTGTTATACATACCCAAGAATAAATTTCGAGATTTTGAAGAGACTATACAGTAAATTGTATTTATTACAAATACTTTTAAAGTAATTTGAAGCAAATTAAACATGATTAAGCTACTCCCCATATGGCTATTTCAAAATTTTAAAGGCAATATACTATGTAAGTACTACTTAAGTTCCAGAAACCTTCTAATCTGGGCTATTTACAGAAAGATGGGTATCCATAACACAACAGGTACATTATAGAGCATTTCTAACGAGACACAGAGGAATTGTTTTAGATGATCCCTCGCAACTCAAACCAGTCTATAAATATGTCACAAGAAGAGGGAAGTGGGGATTTGCTTTAAAGAAGAAAGCAAAGAAGAATGATTTGAAATTAGCACACCATGTGATATCAATGGATTTCTAAAATGCCTGAGTACACTGGAAAAAAAAGTCTTTTAAATGTTTTAGACATAACCCTTTCAATTTTATTTCCACTGTTTGCTCTACAAAGAAAAAAATAAACAACAGAGAAGTCCCTGTTTAAATTACCTCAAGATCTCAAAGCGGCCCAAATCAATGAGATTTTACTGACAAAAAATACAGTGTGCATTTATGGAGCTCATGGTTGTCTCAAAGATAGTAACACAGTGTGTGAATACTAATGACTTGACCAGAATATGGGAAACTCCCAATAAAACAGAATGTTTTATGATTCATATTCTAAAAAGCTATTTAACCATCCTCTACACTAACAGGTCAGAATTCTGGCCTTGTGGCAGGGTCTATCTGATAAGAATAGCTGTATCTTTATTGATCACATAGGATTTACAAAGACATATTCCAAGCCTCCTGAGGTAGCGTGAAAGAAATGCAAGTCATGGTCCTTCCAATTAAAAATCGAGAGCAAGGAATAACTGCCAGGGGAACAGAGTGTGCAGTTGCTTTATTAGGGATGCCCCTGAGGGACCTCTCCAGAAAAGTGTTTATTAATGTTAAGATGCAATTAAGCATAGTGAGTCTCATTTTTATTTTAAAAATTAAAAGCTTGAAACTTAGGGGGTTTTTTTGCAGTATTGTATCTTAAAATGCATTTTCATATATTGCCCTAATTTCAATTCAGCATCATCAACTTTGGCATGATGGCTGATTTATACAGATGGGAAAAAAAGTGGTTAACAAAGTGACATTGGACAGAATTTGAGCATAGTGAATTCCACCCTCAGGTGGCAGAGGAAAGGATTAGAAAGTCCCTTGTTAGTGTATGGGAACCCTTTCCAAGGTTAATGTGCCTCTGACTAGTACATTTTGAATTGATCCTGCTTACTCCTTGGAAGGAAAGTTATGACCAAACTAGACAGCAAATTAAAAAGCAGAGACATTACTTTGCCAACAAAGGTCCATATAGTCAAGGCTATGGTTTTTCCAGTGGTCATGTATGGATGTGAGAGTTGGACTATAAAGAAAGCTGAGCACTGAAGAATTGATGCTTTTGAACTGTGGTGTTGGAGAAGACTCTTGAGAGTCTCTTGGACTGCAAGGAGATCCAACCAGTCCATCCTAAAGATCAGTCCTGGGTGTTCACTGGAAGGACTGATGTTGTAGCTGAAACTCCATTCCTTTGGCCACCTGATGCAAAGAGCTGACTCACTGGAAAAGACCCTGATGCTGGGAAGGATTGAGGGTAGGAGGAGAAGGGGACGACAGAGGATGAGATAGCTAGATGGCATCATTGACTCAATGGACATGGGTTTGGGTGGACTCTGGGAGTTGGTGATGGACAGGGAAGCCTGGCGTGCTGCGATTCATGGGGTCGCAAAGAGTCGGACACGACTGAGCGACTGAACTGAACTGAACTGTTTGGATTCTCAAATGTTGATCCTAAAATGGAAAAATAGAACTGAGACATTAACATCATGGTGTTTGTTTCTTCTAGAACACAATCACTGAGTTGCTAACTACAATTGCAGGCATTACTGGCCTGTTGATCTCTCTGGCTTTGATCTTGATCATGACCTCTTCCACCGAGTTCATCCGGCAGGTGTCCTATGAATTGTTCTGGTACATGCACCATGTTTTCACCATCTTCTTTATCGGTCTGGCTATCCACGGAACAGGGTGAGTCCTTATGACACTCAGTGGGTAAGATTTTATCTCTGTGAATCTCAGACTAGTCTTAGAAAGTCTTTTGGATGGAGGAGCATGACATGCAGAACAGATGGACACAGAGAACATATGAAAAAGCAATTTCACTATGTCAAACATAGTGAATTTTTTAGTTATGGTGAATAAAAAAGCAATATAGATGGTTAAGGACTTCATTTTTCTAACTAATTCTGTTGGGGAATCTTGACAGGTATATGAGCATTTTAATGAATGCTGGATAACAATAGATCTATATTGTATTTAGAATCTATTTCCACAATCCAATCTATATGGGAATCATTGGGATATGTATTTTTGATACTCAGATTTTACTTTTGATGGACTAAAATCATCCACTAGGAAACCCAGTGTGGTGGAGGGGACAGAGTGTGAAATGACCAACCTGATCTAGGCTGTGCCACTAGTCACCAGAGTGACCACTTGCAAGCCATTTCAGTTTTTTGAACCTCAGTCTCCCCATCTGGCATCTGGAATTCCTTTTTGGCCAAACATCCCATAAAATGGTGTTCTGGCATTCAACACCCAGCTTATACTCTTAATTCCTTCATCAGGAAGCTAGAGTAGCATCATCTGAAGTATAGGACCTTCAAAGATAATGTTTTTAAGTCTTTACATGTTACCAAAATTGTGCAGGAGGCAGTGATCAAAACCATCCCCAAGAAACATAAATACAAAAAGGCAAAATGGTTGTCTGAGTAGCTGTACAAATAGCTGAGAAAATAAGAGAAGTGAAGGGCAAAGGAGAAAAGAAAAGATATATTCATCTGAATGCAGAATTCCAAAGAATAGCAAGGAGAGATAAGAAAGCCTTCCTCAGTGATCAGTGCAAAGAAATAGAGGAAAACAATAAAATAGGAAAGACTAGAGATCGCTTCAAGAAAATTAAAGATACCAAGGGAACATTTCATGCAAAGGTGGGCTCAATAAAGGACAACAGTGGTATGCACCTAACAGAAGCAGAAGAGATTAAGAAGAGGTGGCAAGAATACATAGAACTATACAAAAATTGTCTTAATAACCTGGACAATCATGATGGTGTAATCACTCCCCTAGAGCCAGACATCATGGAGTGAAAAGTCAAGAGGGCCTTAGGAAGCATCACCAAGAACAAAGCTAGTGGAGGTGATGGAATTTCAGTTGAGCTATTTCAAATCCTGAAAGATGATGCTATGAAAGTGCTGCACTCAATATGCCAGCAAATTTGGAAAGTTCAGTAGTGGCCACGGGACTGGGAAAAGATCAGTTTTCATTCCAATCCCAAATAAGGACAATGCCAAAAAAATGCTCAAACTACCGCACAATTGCACTCATTTCACATGCTAGCAAAGAAATTCTCAAAATCCTCCAGGCTAGGCTTCAACAGTACATGAACCGTGAACTTCCAGATGTTCAAGCTGGATTTAGAAAAGGCAGAGGAGCCAGAGATCAAATTAGCAACATCCGTTGGATCACAGAAAAATCAAGAGATTTCCAGAAAAACATCGACTTCTGCTTCATTGAGAACACTAAAGCCTTTGACTGTGTGGATCACAACAAACTGTGGAAAATTCTGAAAGAGATGGGAATACCAGACTGCCTTACCTGCCTCCTGAGAAATCTGTATGCGGGTCAAGAAGCAACAGTTAGAACCGGGCATGGAGCAACAGACTGGTTCCAAACTGGGAAAGGAGTACATCAAGACTATATATTGTCACCCTGCTGATTCAACTTGTATGCAGAGTACATCGTGCAAAATGCCAGACTGGATGAAGCATAAGCTGGAATCAGGATTGCTGGGAGAAATATCAGTAACCTCAGATATGCAGATGACACCATCCTTATGGCAGAAAGTGAAGAAGAACTAAAGAGCCTCTTGATGAAGGTGAAAAAGGAGAGTAAAAAGGCTGGCTTAAAACTCAGCATTCAAAAAACTAAGATCATGGTATCCGGTCCCATCACTTCATGGCAAATAGATGGGGAAACAGTGGAAACAATGACAGTCTATTTTGGGGGGCCCTAAAATCAGTGTGGAAGGTGACTGCAGCCATGAAATTAAAAGACGCTTGCTCCTTGGAAGGAAAGTTAATGTCAAACCCAGACAGCATATTAAAAAGCAGAGACATTACTTTGCCAGCAAAGGTCCATATAATCAAGGCTATGGTTTTTACAGTTAGTCATGTGTGGATGTGATAGTTGGACCATAAAGATGGCTAAGCATCAAAGAATTGATGCTTTTAAACTGTGGTGTTGGAGAAGACTCTTGAGAGTCCCTTGGACTGCAAGGAGGTCAAATCAGTCAACCTTAAAAGAAATCAGTCCTGAATATTCATTGGAAGGACTGATGCTGAAACTGAAGCTCTAATACTTTGCCCACCTGATGCAGAGCCGACTCATTAGAAAAGACCCTGATGCTGGGAAAGATTGAAGGCAGGAGGAGAAGGGGACGACAGAGGATGAGATGGTTGGATGGTATCACCGACTCAATGGACATGAATTTGAGCAAGCTCTGGGAGTTGGTGATGGACAGGGAAGCCTGGCGTGCTGCAGTCCCATAGGGTCACAAAGAGTCAAACATGATTGAGTGACAACAACAAACTAGTTTGTCCCATATTAATAACTTCAAAAATTGATTTTTTCCCCATGTTAAAATTTTAAAGCACATTCATATATGTGTATGATCAATTTGACCCCAACAACAGTCCTGTCCAACGAAGATGGTGCTGTTATTCCCATTCCATAAGGAGGAAATAGATGCTCAGAGGGTTAAGTGATTCACTTAAAATCCCAAGGCAGATAAATGGCAGAGTCAGACCCAAGACACTGGTCTTAAGACAACCCAACGTTTACTGGTAACAAGCCCTGGAGATCCGTCTCTACTTAGGTGAATAAAACATTCCTCAACACTTGCGAGAATGTGACTGGTGATATTGCAAAGCCCTGCATGGCTTGCCAGAAGCTTCTCCTCTACTACCCACACTCACTAGACACCCCGTCCTGTACTCATTCTCCCACCCTAGCAGCTGCTGAGCACAGGGGGCTGGTCTCAGAGGCGGGCTCTGCTTCCGCCCAGGTCTGCAACACACGGCGACAGAGACTGGGTGGCGGGCCGAAAAAGTCACACAGCCCGTGGTGACTGTGGCTCCCATACGGGGCCCTCTGGCAGTTCTTCTCAGTTTGCACCTCCCAGCAAGTCAGCTGCCTCCTCCAACTTCCCACCCCATACTAGATGCACCCCTAATCTTAGCCTCCCCTTCTTGAAGGGGTTCTGTGTGCCTTCCGCTGGCTCTGCCCGGTTAAGAGCTTCCCCTTCATCCATTAGCTTGTCCAACACACAAACACAGGAGGAAAAATTGCCCCTGGCAGCATATTTAACCCTAAATCAACTGGCCATCCCTCAGCTAATCTTTAGAAACCTAGTCAGTCAATGTTCACATTGATGCTGCTGCTTGGCTAAGGGCTTTCTACCCTCTTTTAACTTTAAAATACCTGCACTTGACTCTCCTGGATGTGTCATCTCTCACCCTGACTGTTTGTATTTGGGGGGTGGGGTGGGTGGTATGTAGGCCCCAAGCCTTCCACCCCAAAGGCTGTCAGGGCTTCCTTTCTCTATGAGTTCTTCTGCTGATGCCAGAGTGTTAACCCCTGGAGTTCACTTGAGAGCTCTTCATAATTCACGTGTGTCTAGTAGACCTCTTCACAAAAATTATGCATGCATCGCCCTGATCCTTCCTCCTCAGCATTCACTCCCTGGTGCATTGTAGGAGCACAAGAGGATTTCAATGGGCAGTGTTTCACTGGAGATATTTTTTAATATCCAAATAACATTTCACAAGATGAAATTTTTTTTTTAAGTCATTTTAACTTATTTGAAAGGCTTATTTTGGGATAAGGGCCTCATTTAATCTTCTCAGCTTGAAGTATTCTACAGCTACTGTTTACTGCAAAAAGTAATTTGCAAATTCTATACAAAAATGCCAAGTAAAGTAGGATTATTGCAATGTGTTAAAGCCCACTAATCTTCTTATTATGGGATGGCATAGATGAAGACATAAAAAGTTTAAAATTTTTTAAAAAGATGCTTACTGCATTTGAGAAATGTTCTGAGGTCCCTTGGGATGCAAGAAGAAATGTCTGCGGCCTGAGAAGGAAGGTGTTAAAATTTACAGATTCTTTTCATCTGGCTCCTGTATTTTATCCACTCTTCCTATGTCTGGACATCGTTTGCTCATGGGAGATTCACAGATAGTTTTGCTCATCTAACTCAAAGGGATGTTATCAAGTTTGGATGACTTCCATAAAACAGACTAGGACAAAGGCCAGGATGGCAGTTCTCCAGGCCACTTCCAAGGGCATTGCTGCACCTTCCTCCCAGGCAAAAGGGGATGTGTTATTCCACAGGCTACCCAGGACCTGAACAGTGTGATGCTAAACTTTCTCTTCAAGGACCACATTCCTCAAAAAATAAATCCATGTATTTCACTCAAACACTTAGGAAGTGAGCAATTCCTAGGTTGTATGACCTCAGCACCCCATGCGTCACAGCCTGTGCCCCAGTGGGTAAAGGAAAGAATTTGCCCCGAAGCAAATTGTCCGGGATCAGTTGATACCACATCTGTAGGAAATCTAATATAGCAGGATCACAGGACTCTTGATCCAGTGCTCCATTCATGAAGGCCAGCTTCTTTTTTCACTCTCCAATTCAACAATGTCATCTTGAAAGTCACATTTTACATTGACCTATTTGGACCCTGTCAAATACTAAGTCTGCTCTGGGTCACTGGGGGGACATATACCATTATTCAGGACACTTCTTTTGGTTTCTTCACTTGACAACTTATAGGTGCTCAGAAACAAACCAGGAAGGGAAGAAGTTCAATAAATTTGCAAAAGACCCAAATAGTACAGTTAGCCAATTAGCCCGAATCAGCAATCAGGACAAGATGTAACCTAATTAGATTCAACAGTCTACAAAAGGATGTGTTCAAACAATTTCCTTCATTATGAATTCTCTAATGGAGACACTTTCAATTTAACACAGGATACCACTGAGGGGCACTTCTTTTCTGGGCTCTTCAAAGTTACTCGAAGCTTCTTAAATTCCTATTTTTATAGAAGCTCAGGGAAATGTACCCCAGCCCAGATTGCAAGACAGTGAAAGTGTTATTGTAGAGTCCATCATAGTCTATGTATCCTTGGCAATCACAAGGCACAAAATCAATTTCAAATCTGAGGGTTTTATTATTATTATTATTTTAATGACAAGCCGGATTGTTCGAGGCCAAACCCCCGAGAGTCTCCTGCTGCACAACATCACCTTCTGCAGAGACCACCTGGAGGAGTGGCAGGCAGCGGCCCGGTGCCCCGTGCCTCAATTTTCTGGCAAGGAACCTTCGGTAAGAATGAGCCCAGAAGCTTTTAAAAATAGCTGTCGCCACAGTTAAAATAGCTAGAGCTTTTACATGCTTGAAAAAAAGAACAGCCCGTGTCACCACGAGACAAAGCCAACTCTTTATTAAGAGTGCTAATGGAGGACTCGAGTTATGGATAATTTCAACAGAGATCCCCTGCCAAAAGCACTCTGTTCGTTTTGAAATGTGTTCTTCCACTTACGTTTAAATATGGATGTCAGAGCGTGGGATTCAGAGCCCCGCACACACAGCCCTGTCTCTGGAGGAATCAGAAAGCGGTGAGCTCACCACCCTCTGCTGTCTGCACACTTAGCTACCTGATGCCATGGGTGACTGCCCACTCCATCCTGAGGACTGAGAGCATCCCTTATCAACGAACGTTAGGCAGCACCCAAGTGAAAATCAGGCCACCTTTACAAGCTTGCCACCTTTGTTTCCACAACTTACGAGACGGAAAGAAATTGAAAGTACATACATTTACTTCCTCTTCTAATTAAGCTTCTATTCCTGAAATAATGACAATATTAGACCAAAATAGACTTAATTAGAGTAGATAATAGTGTCCACAAGATCTCAGAAGTAAGATTTCCTGGGTATGCTGTCAGGATGACAGTTGATGGCATGCTGCTGCTGCTGCTAAGTCGATTCAGTCGTGTCCAACTCTAAGTGACCCCATAGACGGCAGCCCACCAGGCTCCCCTGTCCCTGGGATTCTCCAGGCAAGAACACTGGAGTGGGCTGCCATTTCCTTCTCCAATGCATGCATGCATGCTAAGTTGCTTCGGTCGTGTCCGACTCTGTGCGACCCCATAGACAGCAGCCTGCCAGGCTCCTCTGTCCACAGGCTTCTCTAGGGAAGAATACTGGAGTGGGTTGCCTTTTCCTTCTCCCAGTTGATGGCGTAAATAAATAGAAATAATAATTTTCTTCGGTCTCCTCATGTGTCTCAGAACAAGGCAAACCTTAGGACAGCTGGGTAATGCGTAAAAGAAAGTGAGTGAAGCCAGCAGATTAAAACAAGGAGGAAACAAGGGACAAAAAAGTGCACAGTTGTGCTCAGTCATGTCTGACTCTTTTGCGACTCTGTGGACTGTGGCCCCCAGGCTCAGCTGGGTAATGCGTAAAAGAAAGTGAGTGAAGCCAGCAGATTAAAACAAGGAGGAAACAAGGGACAAAAAAGTGCACAGTTGTGCTCAGTCGTGTCTGACTCTTTTGTGACTCTGTGGACTGTGGCCCCCAGGCTCCTCTGTCTATGGGATTTCCCAGGCAAGGGCACTGGAGTGGGTTGTTAGTCCCCTTCTCCAGGGGATCTTCCCCACCCAGGGAACGAACTCGCATCCCTTGAGTCTCCTGCATTAGCAGGCAGATTCTTCACCACTGAGCCACCTGGGAAGCCAAAAGATATGTATCATTTAAAAATGGGATAATAGTATATAAATGGTGAGGATTCAGGAAATTAAGTCATCAGCATATGAAGAATATAATGATTGACTTTTTCAAAAATCCTCAACTCTGTTAAATTAAGCACTGGATTTTAAGGATGGAAACTGCTAGGAGGAATGTTTAAAACCAAGCGAAGTGAAATAGATGTGCCCATTAGACTGTGGTTCTTTTAATGGCCAGTATAGATTGTCTCTGTCTTAAACTCAACTATCGGGAGCCACTACCCAGCCTGCATATTAATGAGGAACATGAATGCCTCTCTCAAATGTTCAGCTACAGTGTCTCCATAAAAAAATCAATACTCTCCCACACCTCCTGAATACAGACTAGAGCCTGCTCCCAGGAGCGTTTGCTGACATTAATTATCATGAGAAGGGGAGACGTACCCACCTCTCTGTTCCCTCTCCCCTGCTCTACCTCCTCGCACACCCAAACGCATGTTGTCACTCTTTCCCATTATTTTTAATGGATCCTGATTCGAAGCATGTGTGGGCTGTGCAATTACCGCTTGGCTGAGCTGTACAATGTTCTTTCTGTTGTCTGAGAGACACCGAATCCAAAAGGCATCCCAAGGACAAGGAAGGGTTCCTGCGCCTCACTGCACCACACCTACCCCGTCTTCGCAGACCTCCATCTCTTCCTCTTTGCCTCTCTTGACTCAATGCGTTTTCATGGTGCTTTTCTCAATAGAATATTTATCAGCTCACCTTTAGGGTGCACCTACTCTCCCACTCCTCCCAAAGCTGCCAGTGCTGCACGCATCACCTCTACAAACGGAGCTGATCAAAGGAACCGATTACATCATTATTTCACAATCCCCTTTTCCCCTACTTATTTCACTCTCCCTTTCTTCCCAAACTCACAGACACATGCTGCAAGACTCCAGACTCTAGAATTCCTCATGCCATCCATTTCGAAAGATGCCTGGTCTTCCTTAGCCTATTTCATTTAACTGCAGCTTTAACAAATAATAATAATGATGACTGGTACTTTTTAATTACTAAGGAATGATGTCAACAGTATAGGGAAAAGCTTTAACTGAGGTAGAGTTAATTCAGCAAACTCTTGCCAAGTGGCTATTATATACTTGGCATTGCGCTAGATGCAAGATTCAGGGATGTGGTTCCCACCCCCTGGAAATTCTATTGTCTCGAAAAAGAGGCCATTCATAAACACACACATAAAATAAAATCAAAGCCAGCATGTTCTTATTTTCTGGTAGGAAGGAAAAACCAGGAGTGAAAGTGGAGGAAACAAGTTTCATTACTGCAGCTTTTAAATCAACATGGTTTTACTTCTACCATAAAATACTCACTGTACCGTGACTTTTTCAGTATTTTTTAGAGAAGAAAATATAAAGCTAAAAATCCACAGAGTCTTTTAACATTAAAGAAACTTAGATACTAAATAGCCCTGGCCCTTTATTTATTAGATGGAAAATTGAGGTCCAAGGAGTTTTCATTTCTTACCTATGGTCACAGAGGGCATTCCAAGCAAAATCACATCAAGGAGCCCAAGCTTCTAACTCTCTAGCCATGAACTTTCACCTCTGTGCTCTTCAGCATTCATTTTGAATCTCTGGCCTCTTCCCATTCCTCATTTTGCCAGCTCTCTGCTGCTAGCCACAAGTATATGCCCCCAACATTGTATTCACCTCTGTGAGCAAAGCTGAAACATTTAGGAGCTTGGAGGGAACCCAAATAATAACTTCCTTCAACTCTCCCCATTTTATAAGGCAGAAAAGTTGAGTGTAAAAGGACCCAAGATTTTCCTAAAGGCATAGGACAAGGGATGGCAACTCCAAGACCAGGACCCAGGTCTTCTGAGACCCATTCCAAGGCTCACCCCGTCACATGTCCCTCCTGCTCTGTGCTGTCCCTCCTTGTTTTCACTCGCTCTTGCCTATCCTGGTCATCCCTGTTGGGAAATATATCTTTGAATATTCATCTCTGGCCATCTTCTCCTCCATCTCTAATTTTCAGGGGCTCCAAGAATATCACAGTATAACTAAACTAGGCTTTCTCCCCCTGGAGCAATTTATATACTAGATAGAGATAGAGGTGAGGATTAATAGCTTACATTCACCTTCCTGACTAACCATACAAAGGAAAATAATCCATTCCATTTTATCAACATGGAAAAAGCAGAGACCGTGACTGACTTGACACCAACAAAATGAAATGTGTGATGTCTCAAAACTTTCTAAAATGGGCATGAAAGATTATTTGTAAAAATACATAGAGACTATGGGAGTGTTTTTGCAAATCTCTCTCTAAGCTCATACAGAAAGAATTGCATCCTTGCTATCTTTTCTGTAAATATCCAAGCCTATTCTCAAAATACTTTCTGGTTCATTCAAGCATAAGAGACCTAAGGACTCACTGCTTTCGTCCAACCCCATCCTTCATGTCTACCCCTTCCTGCCTTTTTCCCTTACTCTGATCATCATGCCCACCTCACCCACAGCATAGGTGGACAAAAGGTTTTATTCTCTTGGCTATTCTGAACACGTTGCTGAATCCCACTGAGGCAGAAAAGAATAAGTGGGTCAAATTGCTTTGTGTTGCCTACATAAATGGAGCCTTTATCAGGCAAACAAGAGGCTCCCAGGGAAAAAGCACAGAAAGTTGATGTAGGTGAGAAAAGGTGCCATGCAAACAGACCTAGAAATAAACAAAAGAGCTTCGAAGAAACAAGAAAGATAACAAAAGCAAAAATAATGCTGAAGGGCTTGTGACCTGCCAACAGACAAGACAGAGAAGGATAATAGGTAGGGGGGTAATGAACAAGGAAGTTGATGAGTCAGTTGGTGAAGGTTTAGTGAGTATCTGAGTTCAAGAGAAAGGGATGCCCTTCTTGCTACTAAGATAGGATTCTAAGAGTAAGGTTCAGTGGATTTAGAATGCCAAGGAGGGAACTGAGGGAAATTAGGAGAAGGCTTGGGTTCTACTCCTGGCTCTCTGCGACCTCACTCCATGTCCCTAACAATTTATACCCATTCTTGGAATGTTGTTTTTTCTTCTTTAAAAGAAGAACTAGGCTAGATTGCCAAGAACCTTGATCATCCTAAAATTCAATGAATTAATGAGTCTCTAATGTGAAGCAAGTGTCTGTCCTTCATTGAAGAGAAAGAAGAATGATTACATGGGAAGAACACAGGCTGGGTTCAAGGACATCTGGGTTCACATCTTCACTGTGAAGCTTGTTTATCACCTTTGTGACCCTGGACAATTTGTGTCATCTTATTGAGCCTCAGTCTCCTCTTCTGCAAAATAAAGAGAGTATAATATGCCTCAGAAGGTTGTTTGATTAAATTTGAAGATTAAATCTTCAAAAATTTTAAGTTCCCATTCCTTCTCTTTTAGGGAAGCAGACACCTTATGTTGTAACCCAAGCCGTGGTACAAGGGTAGCCTACCAGTAAACTGAAGCTCAGTAAGGCAGATTATACTCAGAAAAGGGAAACACAGAATGGAAATGCTCCCTGTCATAATTCTCCAGACAAGTATTGAGGCTTTTGTTCAGATTCTGTTAATCTGGATTTACAACACTGAGAAACGAACTTTATGTTTTATTTCAGATAACATTGACTGTGCCCATGTGTGTGAAAGTGTGTATGTGGGTGTGTGACTACATGGGTGTATGTGTGTGTGAGAGTGTGAGTTGTTTTAGGCAGACCCACAAAGTTATGATGCATTCTTGGCCCCCAAAACTACTATTTGAAATGTTTTTTATTGAATTTCTTATGTCCTATGTTGACTCAGTAATGTAGTTTGTAAGCCTTTGACTTTGGTTGAGTTTGGGAGCATTTATGACCCTATCATATATAACATAAACATCAATCTACTTTCTATTTCTTTGCAAATTCAATTATTTCTAATTACATAAAGGCATCATTGACCAAGTAAGCATAGAAACCAATACAGGAGAGTTTAATCTCTTAAATAAGCTTGTAGACTTCAAGGCATAATTGAATGTTATAGTATTTAATACAAGGAGACATCTTTGTTGTTGATAACTGGCCCAAAGTTAAAGGAAAATGTCTAAACCCCATCGCATTATATATTGATTGGTTCAAATTGAAAATATTTGGATTCCATTTTCATTTCCCTTTTCTCTCTGTTTACCGCTCTCTGCAGGCTTGGAAATGGGTTTTAGGCCCCATGGTCTTGTATGCGTGTGAAAGAATAATTAGGTTCTGGCGATTTCAACAAGAAGTTATCATTACCAAGGTATGCATGTAGGTTTATGCCTGAATAAAAACCTGAGTATAGATGAAAATTTTTTATTGGCCCAAGTTTTTAATTTGCCATTTTTATTGCAGAACCATCTGTAATTTAGAGGCTCATCTTCTGTTCTAATAATTGCTTGTATCCTGTGCATCTTTTAGTGAGACTAATTTTACTGAAGACAGGGATCAGGGCTCCCGACTGGTACACAGAATTCTGATAAAGGTTATGCTACAGCCCTGGAATCATCTGTATTTCCCTTTATTTTGGTGTCCTCTAGGGGAAAAGGCAGGAGGGCTGAGCATGCTTTACATGGGTCTCAGTGCCTTAGAGTATAATCGTTTCCTCCACCACATAAAAACACGGACATTGCAAACACAAAAATAATGTGCATATATTTTCAAGTACCCACGCTCACACTTGAAACTGCTGAACAGAAGATGGGGGAACAGTTGCCCTCAGGTTTAGATAGAGAAAGGGCACTGAGGGGGAGTTCAAAATGAAGAGGAAGGGGCCCCGCCCTAGTGAATGAAGGCAGGAAGTATGTTCCAATCTTGACATATCTCATCACTGCGCCCCAATTTTTACTTTGAGCTGGAGGAAGATCTCAGCAGATAGATCAAAAATCCATGCCCAAGCAGTAAAAGTGAAAGTGTGAAAGTGTTAGTCGCTCAGTCACGTCTGACTCTGAGACCCCATGGACTATAGCCCGCCAGACTCCTTTGTCCACAGAATTCTCCAGGTAAGAATACTGGAGTGGATTGCCATTTCCTTCTCTAGTTCCTTCCCAACCCAGTGATGGAACCTGGATCTCTTGCCTTGCAGGCAGGGTTCTTTACCATCTGAGCCACCAGGAAAGCCCAGGCAATAATAGTAGTGTAATAATAACTCTGCTTTTGATTAATAAGAGTAGAACTCCCGTGTCATTCTGCAACATATTGTGTTGTTTTACTTTCTTCATAGCATGTGTCATCTCCAAATACATTTCTTATATATGATATTATTTGCAATAAAATAAAATCTTCTCTACCCCAGCTAAGATACATGCTACTTGAGAGTGAGGACTTTTTTTGGCCTCATATTCTGTACTATATCCTCAGTCCTAGAATAAGTTTGGAATAGAATATACACTCAAAAAATATTTGTTGAGTAAATGAATGAATGACGAAAAAATGAACACATGCCTAGGAGACTGAAAATTTACCCCAAACTCTCCCCCCAGATGTTTTAATGTCTTAGAAGAAATTCTCTGCTAACCAAACTCATGCAGCTTTGCTAATACAATATTAACAGAATACTCTATATCTTTAACTGTCTTCATGAAAGCAGATGCACAGAAATTGCTTCGTATTTCTGTTTTAAGCTGCTTCTGTGTTGCTGTTTTTAAGTTAAGCACCAAAGAATATCAAGCTGTATCAAAAGCCAGACCGTAAAACTTCTGGAAATCTACTCAAGCTGTTACTAGGGAGACCATTTAACAGCTGAATCAGAAGGAGATCAGTAGGGAGAGGAGAAACTAATGATTAAAATGCTGTGAAATTCTCTTCTGAATGGAAAAATACTGTCACAGGATCCAGACACTAGATTTTGCTCCCATATAACTCCTGTCACAAAAGGAGACATGGGAGCCTGGAAACAAGAGGTATGTCTAAGGAGGAAAATTAATTCTTTGTCTCTGATAAGTAGCAAGTTATAGAACACTTTAAAAAGCAGTAGATTTTGCAACATGCTTTCTTACATCTAAAACTCAGAGCCTAAGTAGGAGACTGGACAAGGTTTGAATAAAACCAAACCAAACCAACAAAACATTTCAGAGTTTGAAGATTGTTTCATACTTAGAATGAAGAAATACCAGGGTCAGTTCACAAGGGATGAAGAAAAGATACATGTCATTGAAAATGGTAACAAACTAGACCTACATTTTAAAACAACATGAAGTTAATTCTGTGGCTATTTCAATAAATTTAAGCCTAATTAAATGCTATGGATGAAATGCTAGCTTATATTCTCTTAAAATTAACTGGCCTGAAATTAACTGTGCTACCAAAAGCGTGATCACTGAGACAAAAAGTCATGTGCTAGACACCACTTTGCCCATGATGCAGCCACACAAATTTCTGGCCTAGCCCCTGAAGAAGATTAATATCATTCTGGCTGGAGTTGCCAACTCAGACATGAAAGTTATGGCAATGATACTTGGAAACTCATAATTAATGGTCTATGTCAATTACACCTCAAAAGAGTTGATATAAAAATTGAAAAAGCTTTGATGGGATGAAGGCCATTGTCTTATTATTTAACCTAAGTGAAAGAACCAATGACTCTCTTGCTGTGATTTAGGTGGTAAGCCATCCATCTGGAGTGCTAGAACTTTGCATGAAAAAGCGTGGCTTTAAAATGGCACCAGGGCAGTATGTGTTGATCCAGTGCCCATCCATATCCACACTGGAGTGGCACCCCTTCACCCTCACCTCCGCTCCCCAGGAGGACTTCTTCAGTGTGCACATCCAGGCAGCTGGAGACTGGACAGAAGCTCTATGTAAGGCCTTTGGAGCAGAAGGACAGCCCCTGAAGGAGCCCTGCAGCCTGCCAAGGTGGGAGCCCATTTCTTTTTTATGTATAAGTTAGCATATTATAAAAAGCAAGGTCCTTTAGTGCATCAACATGCTGAGAGCTTCTGAGTATCTTAATTTTAGATGGTAAATTTGAAACCATTTTTAAAATTTGGGTACAAAAAAGTCCATTTGTTTAAAAATCAAATGTCCAACAAAAGCAGGTCATGATCCAGGAACAGGAAACATTTTGCTTTCCCAGGTCTAAAACATCACTTTGGCAAATTATAAGCAACTTGTGATGCCTAATGCAGCGCTGTGCACTTTTTGCTGTCATAGTCTGTTGTTGGACAATTCAATCCAAAACAACACCCTATTTAGAAAAGCCTCAGCATGCAACAGAAGTTTAGTATAATCACCACGCCTTGGTTCCTTTTAGTAATCAATGGCTTAAAATTGATTCCCACTCTTGCTACAGGATTACTCAATAAGAACTCAAAGTCTATGTTTAGGGCTCCAGAAAAACAGGGACACAGACAAAAAATGTTGAGATAAATATTGTGAAGAAATTTGAGAGAACAGTAATTTTTCACTGCTTTGGGCACAGAAAGGATTTTATACAGCCCCAGGAATCTCTGAGACAAGCAGTGACTTAGGAGCCCAAGAGGAGAAGCAAAGCCTCGTGAAGAGGAAGAAAACTCTTCCTCTAAACTCAGGAAAAAGAGAGAACAAGAGCTCTTTTTAAAAAATTTCACATTAACAGATACACACTACTTTATATAAAAAAGATAACAAGGGTCTGCTGTGTAGCACAGGGAACTATAGTCGGTACCTTGCAATAACCTAAAATGGAAAAGAATCTGAAAAACAATAGATATATGGCTCAGATGGTGAAGAATCTGCCTACAATGAGGGAGACCAGGGTTCAATCCTTGGGTTGGCAAGATCCCCTGGAGGAGGAAATGGCAACCCACTCCAGTATTCTTGCCTGGAGAATCCCAGGAGCAGAGCCTGGTGGGCAACAGTCCATGAGGTCGCAGAGTTGGACGTGACTGAGTGACTAACACTAACGCATGTATGGATCACAGAATCACTTTGCTGTACACCTGAAACAACGTAAACCAGCTATACTTCAATAAAAATAAATAAATGAGAAAAAGACTTTGCCTTCTGAGGTAAAATGGAGGAATTTCTCGACATTGGTACTAGAGTTTTCAGCAATTTATATCTACAACCCAAAGCCAAGGGCCTCAGCATCTGACAACCTGGGCTCAAAGCCCAATTTTGCTTGTGATCTTGAGGATATATTTAACACCTGCCTCAGTCTCCTCCTCTGTAAGATGAAAATGATAATAATAGAACATAGGTTCTGTTTAGAATTAAATATGATAGTCAATACAATGCTCTTTGCATAATGCATAGTAAAAAAAAAAGTTAGCTACTCTTGCTATTAGCAAAATAAGGAAGGTCATCTACCACAGAGATGACAAAGAATGTGCTGATGAGAAAGGGAGGACAATGTAGATAAATAAAGGTGTTGGGTTCAGAGAGACAAGACCAAAGGTTGTTGGGCAATACTGACGAGAAGTTAATAGGGACAGAGTGATGTGACTGATGGAGAGCGAACTTGTTTCTAAGATATGTTATCAGAAACTGGATCTACATCAGACAGGAAGTACCTGAGTGAACTTGATAAACAAGAATTTGTGCAAAGGAAGCCAGTTCAACATTGTGAGAAATGGAGGTGTTTGGGTCCAAACAAAGAATAATCAGAGTGTCATGATGGCTAGATTCAGCTAGTTAAACGCTAGAGAGGCAGGGAGGGGAGAAGACCCGGTTTGTGTTTCTCAGGAAGGCAAAAGGTCATGAGTTGTCAGAAGGCAGATCCCAGTGAGACAGGAGGAAAAACTAGACCTGCCCCTTGATGGAACACGGGGCTCTGCAATTTCACATGGAAAAGTAATCAGCAATCAGGGATGTGAAAGGAAGGATCACTGTATTAGCAGGGAGTTGGGATCCAATATTTCCTCCTGCTGCTCCAGCTTAGATTCTCAGTTTTATGTAGAAATGTGTTTATTGTGCATTTCTATGAATTATGACACAATTCTTCTTTGGCTTTAATTGTTATCTTTTATAATCAGTGTCAAATAAATCCCAAATACAATGAAGTATAAAAACAATAACCATAAGACGTTTTAGTTGTGGACAGTTTCTGTTTTTCTCTCTCTCTCTCAATTCTCTTTATCTAATTATTTATAAAAGAATCTACCATGGGCTGAGATACAAACCCTTTCTGATTAAGGCCTTTTATTTTCATTCTTCGATTTCCATACATCAATATGTAGTAAAAGCCTTATTAATTAATATTAATTTGAGGAGAGTTAATTTGAACTATTAGGAGGTTTGGTATATGGCATATTTTAAAATAAACCCAATTGAACTTTCGTGAACACATAGTAAGCCCAAATGGGCCAACCCGGGTGCCTTCAATAGACACTCCTTAGGGAATGGTTATGAATAACTTAGAAGCTTTTTAATTAGCATATCTTTGTTCATATGTAAATGCGTGCTTTTGGAATAGTTGAGGTTGTTTAATACATTCCGTTGATTGAAATATTTTAACATTCACAATCTCTTCAACAAATTGTTATTGAACAATCCACACCTTGTAAGATGCTGGCTGGCAGTGGTGGGTAAAGACAGATACAGCCCCTCCCTCCTCAGAACTTACAGTCTAGTGACCGAACAGATGCAAATCAAGTCATGCACACACACCAAACCCGCCTGCCAATACAGGAGACGCAGGAGACTCAGGTTCAATCCCTGAGTCAGGAAGATCCCCTGGAGGAGGAAATGGCAACCCACTCTACTTTCTTGCCTAGGAAATCCTATGGACAGAAGAGCCTGGAGGGCTACAGTCCATGGGGTCACAAAGAGTCAGACACAACTGAGCACACACACATAGGGAACAAAGACCCCCACATGCTGCATGGTGCCGCAAACACACACACACAAACACACACACACACACACCACCCAAAACAGCTATAAAATTACATGAATGATGAGGACTGTAGAGGAGAGATCAGTTCAGTTCAGTCACTCAGTTATGTCCGACTATTCGGCGATGCCATGGACTGCAGCACGCCAGGTTTCCCTGTCCATCAACAACCGCCGGAGCTTGTTCAAACTCATGTCCATTCAGTCAGTGATGCCATCCAACACTCTGTCTTGCACTTCTCCACCTGCCTTCAATCTTTCCCAGCATCAGGATGTTTTCCAATGCATCAGGAATTCACATCAGGTGGCCAAAGTATTGGAGTTTCAGCTTTAGCATCAGTCCTTCCCATGAATATTCAGGACTGATTTCCTTTAGGATGGACTGGTTGGATCTCCTTGCAGTCCAAGGGATTCTCAAGTATCTTCTCCAACATTTCAAATGCACCAATTCTTTGGCTTTCAGCTTTCTTTACGGTCCAACTCTCACATCCATACATAACTACTGGAAAAGCCATAACTTTGACTAGACGGACCTTTGTTGGCAAAGTAATGTCTCTGCTTTTAATATGCTAAGTTGGTCATAACTTTTCTTCCAAGGAGCAAGCATCTTTAATTTCATGGCTGCAGTCACCATCTGCAGTGATTTTGGAGCCC
Source organism: Giraffa tippelskirchi (assembly GCF_054371585.1). Taxonomy (NCBI): domain Eukaryota; kingdom Metazoa; phylum Chordata; class Mammalia; order Artiodactyla; family Giraffidae; genus Giraffa; species Giraffa tippelskirchi. The sequence continues at coordinate 154,937,172 of NC_137283.1, read as the reverse complement.
AAGGACATAAAGTCTGTCACTGTTTCCATTGTTTCCCCATCTATTTGCCATGAAGGGATGGGACCAGATGCCATGGTCTTCGTTTTTTGAATATAGAGTTTTAAGCTAGCTTTTTCACTCTCCTCTTTCACTTTCTTCAAGAGGCTCTTTAGTTCCTCTTTGCTTTCTGCCATAAGAGTGGTGTCATCTGCATATTTGAGTTAATGATATTTCTCCCGGCAATCTTTGATTCCAACTTGTGCTTCATCCAGCCCAACATTTCTCATGATGTACTCTGTATATAAGTTTAATCCGCAGAGTGACAATGTATAGCCTTGACATACTCCTTTCCCGATTTGAAACCAGTCTGTTGTTCCATGTCCAGTTCCAACTGTTGCTTCTTGACCTGCATACAGATTTCTCAGGAGGCAGGTAAGGTGGTCTGGTGTTCCCCTCTCTTGAAGAATTTTCCAGTTTGCTGTGATCCACACAGTCAAAGGCTTTAGCGTAGTCATTAAGGCATAAGTAGATGCTTTTCTGAAATTCTCTTGCTTTTTCAATGATCCAACAGATGCTGGCAATTTGACCTCTGGTTCCTCTTCCTCTGTCTTTTCTAAATTCAGCTTGAACATCTGGAAGTTCATCGTTCACGTACTATTGAATTCTAGCCTGGAGGATTTTGAGCATTTCTTTGCTAGCGTGTAAGATGAGTGCAACTGTACAGTAGTTTGAACATTTTTTGGCACTGCCTTTCTTTGGGATTGGAATAAAAATTGACCTTTTCCAGTCCTGTGGCCACTGTTGAGTTTTCCAAATTTGCTGGCATACTGAGTGCAGCATTTTCACAGCATCATCTTTTTAAGATTTGAAATAGCTCAGTTGGAAGTCCATCATCTCCACTAGCTTTGCTCATAGTGATGCTTCCTAAGGCCCACTTGACTTCACATTCCAGGATGTCTGGCTCACTAAGTGAGTGATAACACCATCATGGTTATCCAGGTCATTAAGATCTTTTTTGTATAGTTCTTCTGTGTATTTTTTCCACCTCTCCTTAATTTCTGCTGCTTCTGGTAGGTCCATAACATTTCTGTCCTTTATTGTGCCATCTTTGCATGAACTGTTCCCTGGATATCTCTAATTTTCTTGAAAAGATCTCTAGTCTTTCCCATTCTATTGTTTTCCTCTATTTCTTGGCATTAACCACTGAGGAAGTCTGTTTTATATCTCCTTGCTATTCTTCGCAACTTTGCATTCAGATGGATATATCTTTCCTTTTCTCCTTTGCCTTTAGCTTCTCTTCTTTTCTCAGCTATTTGTAAGGCCTCTTCAGACAACCACTTTGCCTTTTTGCATTTCTTTTTCTTGGGGATGGTCTTGACTACCATGTCTTATACCATGTCACGAACCTCCATCCAGTTCTTCAGGCACTCTGTCTATCAGATCTAATCCCTTGAATCTATCTGTCACTTCCACTGTAAAATTGTAAGGGATTTGATTTAGATCATACCTGAATGGTCTAGTAGTTTTCCCTACTTTCTTCAATTTAAGTCTGAATTTGGCAATAAGGAGTTCATGATCTGAGCCACAGTCAGCTCCCGGTCTTGTTTTTGCTGACTATATAGAGCTTCTCCATCTTTGGCTGCAAAGGATATAATCAATCTGATTTCAGTATTGACCATGTGGTGATGTCCATGTGTAGAGTCATCTCTTGTATTGTTGGAAGAGAGTGTTTGCTATGACCAGTGCATTCTCTTGGCAAAACTGTGATAACCTTTGCCCTGCTTCATTCTGTACTCCAAGGCCAAACTTGCCTGTTATTCCAGATATCTCTTGACTTCCTACTTTTGCACTCCAGTCCCCTATGATGAAAAAGACATCTTTTTTCTGTGTTACATCTAGAAGGTCTCGTAAGTCATCATAGAACCAGAGGATAGATTCATGGTGTTATAAATCATCTAAGACAGAATTTAACCTAGTCTCAGAAATCCATGAAGACTTCCCCAGGGGAATGATTACTGAGACATTATGGAAGGGTAACCACAACTATAAAGAGGATAGAGGAGAACTTGGGGCAGAGTATTCCAAGTGATTAGTTGGATTATCATGGACAAAGGCCCCCTGGCCAAAGAGGGTCCTGTGTTCCCTAAGAAACAAAAGAAATACCAGTGTGGAGAACTGGTCATGAGAGATGAAACAGAATCCGGGGGAGGGGGGGTGGTCAGTCCATTTAGGACCCTATTAAAGACAATTATGGGCTCCCCGATTGCTCAGATGATAAAGAACCTGCCTGCAGTGCAAGAAATGTGTTCGATCCCTGGATTAGGAAGATCCCCGGAGAAAGGAATGGCTACCCACTCCAGTATTCTTGCCTGGAGAATCCCATGGACAGAAGAGCCTGGCGGGCTACAGTCCATGGGGTTGCAAAGAGTTGGACACAACTGAGCAACCAAGCACACACAAAGACAATTATACTTATTCAATGAATATGCATTATTCCTATAAAGAAAGGATTTGCCTACGCAAAGACCACCTGCCCCTGGCCTGATTATCCCAGATTTTTAAGTTTGCCTAATCTAAAATAATGAGTTTTAGAAATTCAACATAACTGACAAATTATTCCAAAATTATATTGATTACAAATGAATAGCTTCCATTAGACTAAAATTATATAAACATACTAAGAAGTGGGGTGGAATAAATAAAAACAGGGGGGAAATTACATTAGCAAAAAGAGAGATAAGCCTTCTAAACCACCTTGATACTTCTGCTTTTTCCCCTGATGGCAGCTGGGGAAAGAAAAGGAAAAGAAAAGGCATCTTTCATCAGTCTTCATGATGCAAAACAAGCTTCTAAGAACTGTAAAAAGAGCTGTGCTGTGAAGCTGGCCACCACATCTCTACACTCTGTGTGTTCAAACAGGGCATTCTCGAGCACAGAGCTAACTTCCCTGCACACTTATGCCACCACATCCTATTCAAAGCACTGGTTTAGGATGGTTTTGTTTTTAAGAGGAGAGTGTTCTGAAAGTCAAACCGTGCACTTTGTGATTGCAGGCTGGCAGTGGATGGGCCGTTCGGAGCTGCACTGACTGATGTATTTCACTATCCAGTGAGCATGTGCATTGCTGCGGGAATAGGGGTCACTCCCTTTGCAGCTCTTCTGAAATCTATCTGGTACCAATGTTGTGAGGCACAAATGCAGTGCAAGCTGAACAAGGTATGGAAAAAAATCATCAGCTCACCCTTCCATGAATTCAAAGGCTCAACATCCTTCTATCTATCATCTGCTGATTCCTGGGGAGGGTTTTAATTAACTATGAGGGATAAACTCAAGGATCCTTAACTATACTTATGTTCTTAAAAATCTCTATTCAGTATTACATTTATGAGAAGGGTTATGTCTAATCTTGTTAAAGATGACAAGACATAAATTTTATTGCTTCATTGCCGTTACAGGACATGTAATTGCTCATGTCAGTAAAATATGGACAGACTGCAAATGGCTATGTGACTGGGCTGCAGTGAGTAATATTAACAGGCAGGCTTTGACTCTTGAGCTTGTTACTATGGTTTAAGTGTATGATTCAATATCTTCATCTCAGGGACTCAGAGTCTTAATTGAGAAGCAAAATGCCACAGTTGGGATTCATTTGTCTGCTTGCTTTTTGTTGTCATCCAACTCCAAATCTCTCTTTGTCATTTCTTGAATGTTCTCAGACTAGCTTCCTCCATAGTTCCCTTCCTCCCTTTTTCCATTCCTTATCTGAACCCTCTTAGGGTTAGCAACAGACACTAGAGCAGCAGGAGAAAGGGGTGTCAAGTCGAATGGTGTCAACTCTGGCGGACCCGGGACACCTGATGAACCTGGTTCTGATCCTTCTTCTGCCGCTTCTCTGGTTGACACTTTGACTGTAGTTTCCTCATCTATCCAAGGAAGATGCTTGAGTAGGTCAGCATGTCTCCATGTCTTCATATAATGGGGTCCACTGAAGAGAATTCTGTAGTCAAATGACTCCAGAAATGCTATGATAAATCCTCCTTTAGAAGAGTCACATCTTCTATTCACCTATTAAACAAGTTCTGTAGAAAAGAACATCATTCAGTTTTGTTTCACCCACCCTTCTCAAACATATTTAGCCGTGGAAATTTTCTTCACTTCCCATCTTTAAGAAATGGCACTCTGAAGCACTAGGGCAAAGCCAGACTGGAAGATATCTAGAGGTGGCAATTTCTCAACTAAGAAGTTAGAGTAAAATATGCTATCATTTCATGAGTTTCCAGGTGACAGGTGCTTGACAAATGCTTTCTCGTTCTATTTTTATAATCTTCCCAACAACCTTAGAAACTAGGTAGCACACTCTCTGTTTTCCAAAGAACTGGGAAGCTTTGAAGAGATTACAGTCACTTTCCTGAAAACACACCGCTAATGAAAGATAATACCAGTGCTCAAACTCAGGTCCATCTGGCTCTCTGGTTTGACATAGGCAGCACATGGTAAACATGACTGCCACCTGCTGTATTGTAGGAAGACTGTGAAATTCCTGGCCAGAGAATCTACCTCAGCTGAATTCCACCCTCACCAGAAGCATCAGTGCATCAGTTCACCTCTCTGAGCTGTTTCCTAATCCACACAACAGAGAAATAAGATTCCATATTCGACCAGATAGTTTTAATAACAAATAAGACAAATAAATGATGTAGAAATATTTCACTGTAAATGTGTATGAAAAGAAAGTGAAAGTCACTCAGTCATGTCCAGCTCTTTGCGACCCCATGGACTGTAGCCCACCAGGCTCCTCTGCCCATGGAATTCTACAGGCAAGAATACTGGAGTACATAGCAGTTCCTTTCTCCAGGGGGTCTTCCCAACCCAGGGATTGAATCCAGGTCTCATTGCAGGCGGATTCTTTACCAGCTGAGCCACCAGGAAAGCCCAAGAATACTGGAGTGGGTAGCCTATCCCTTCTCCAGAGGATCTTCCCGACCCAGGAATCAAATCAGTATCTCCTGCATTATAGGCAGATTCTTTACCAGCTGAGCTCCCAGGAAAGCCTGCAAATATCTGTAAGATTATATTAAATATGCACTATATCTGCCAGAGATATAAAACGATTACTAGTTCACTTCAGTCGCTCAGTTTTGTCCGACTCATTGCGACCCCATGGACTGCAGCATGCCAGGCTTCCCTGTCCTTCACCATTTCCCAGAGTCCATTGAGTCAGTGATGCCATCCAACCATCTCATCCTCTGTCGTCCCCTTTTCCTCCTGCCCTCAGTCTTTCCCAGCATCAAGGTCTTTTCCAATGAGTCAACTCTTCTCATCAGATGGTGAAACTATTGGACCTTCAGCTTCAGCATCAGTCCTTCCAATGAATATTCAGAGTTGATTTCCTTTGCTATTGACTGGTTTGATATCCTTGCAGTCCAAGGGACTCTCAAGAGTCTTCTCCAAAACCACAGTTCTAAAGCATCAATTCTTTAGTACTCAGCCTTCTTAATGGTCCAACTCTCACAGCCATACATTAACGTGAAAGTGAAAGTCGCTCAGCTGTGTCCGACTCTTTGCAACACCTACAGTCCATGGAATTCTCCAGGCCAGAATACTGGAGTGGGAAGACTTTCCCTTCTCCAGGGGATCTTCCCAACCCAGAGATCAAACCCAGGTCCCCTGCATTGCAGGCAGATTCTTTACCAGCTGAGTCACAAGGGAAGCCCCATACATAACTACTGGGAAAAAAACACAGCTTTGACTATACTGAGCTTTGTTGGCAAAGTAATGTCTCTGCTTAATATGTTGTCTAGGTTTGTCATTACTAGATTACCAGTACTACTACTAATACTAAAAGCCTAGATTCATCAATCACTTACTTCTAGAAGGCAGAGAGTAACACATTTCCACATACTATCTCACATCATGTTTTTAAGGGACTTATACTTTCATTCCATTTTACAGATAATAAAATTATAATACTTCTTTCAGATGAGTAGTATTCTCAGATTGCCAATGAGGAAGCAGAAGCACAGAACGCTAGTCAATATCAGAATGAGAGTTTGAATCCTGGTTCTTCTTAAGCTGTTAACAAATCCCATCTTCTTTTCTTTATACCACAGTAAGTTTAACCAAGTGTCTTGCTCTGTTTGAGCTGCTATTACAAAATGCCACAGATGGGGTGGCTTTAAGCAACAGAAATGTATTTCTCATAGTTCTGGAGGCTGGGAAGTCCAAAGTCAACACATTGACAGACTTGGTGCCTGATGAGAGCCCAGTTCCTGGTTCATGAAAGGTCATCTTCTAGCTCTAACTTCCCACTGCAGAAGCAGGCAAGGGAGTTTCTAGGACACTGATGGGCACTAATCTCATTCAAGAGGGCTCCACCCTCCTGACCTAATCAATTCCCAAAGTCCTCACCTCCAAATGGGGGATTAGGTTTCAACATTTGAATTTGGGGGAAGGGGCACAAACACTCAGTCTAGGGCATAAAGCAAGCAAAGCAGATGATGTTTACACATGTGAACCCCACTGCAAGACTCTGTTATTGTTTATGTTGATTTCTCAGTCTCTGTAAACTCTTTGCTCTTCCTGTCTACCAAGTCAAACCCATTTATCCAGAAGGCTCATTGCTTCATTGTTCTCATCACACTAAAGGTCACATTATGCTTCACATGCAGAATGTGATGGGGTAGTATGTCTCACTTTCATTCAGTTATGCACTCAATGAGTATATATTCAGCACCTACTATGTGCCATAGACAAAGCTATGGTTTTTCCAGTAGTCATGTATAATGTGAAAGTTGGACCATAAAGAAAACTGAGCGCCAAAGAATTGATGCTTTTGAACTGTGGAGTTGGATGAGACTTTTGAGAGTCCCTTGGACTGTAAAGAGATAGAACCAGTCCATCCTAAAAGAAATCAATTCTGAATATTCATTGGAAGGACTGGTGCTGAAGCTGAAGCTCCAATACTTTGGCCACCTGATACAGAGCTGACTCATTAGAAAAAACCCTGATGCTGGGAAAGATTGAAGCCAGGAGGAGAAGGGGACTGCAGAGGATAAGATGGTTGGATGGCATCACTAAATCAATGAACATGAGTCTGAGCAAGATCCGGGAGATGGTGAAAGACAGGGAGGCTTGTTGTGCTGCAGTCCATGGGGTCGCAGAGTCGGACATGACTGAGCAACTGAACAACAGCAGCTATGTGCCAGGCCCTCTCATACTGACATGAAAAGCCTACCCTTCTCTTCATAGCAGACTCACAATGCCAAACCCTTCTCTCAACATCCATTACCCCTGTGCTGTTCCTCTTTTATATCATTATCTTTCTTTTTTGTATTAAGGTTCATAAATTACCTTATTTCCCTTAACAGATTCTGAAGTCCTTGAGTGTGTCTCCTCTGGATATCTTCATAATTATAGATATATAGAAAGATATAGATACAGATATATACACACACACATATATATATATATATATTTATACCTGCACACACACTATAAAGTTTGAATAAACCAATGAGTAAATAAGTGTCTACATGCCCCCAAAAATTAAAAAATGGCTTCTTCACAATTTTCTATAAAATTCTAGGTTACTGAGAATAATTTTTTTTGTTTAAACAAAATGTTCAGTAACTTTATAATTAAAATAATGCATTCCGATTATTTTATCACAAATAGAAAAAGTTCTTCTAAGAATCCGCAGAATTTTAAAGTCCTTGTAGGATCCCACAAAATCTTAATACTGTCTCCTCTCTCACCATTCCATTATTATTCATGGGCTCTGTTTATGGGTTTTGTTTACAGATTTTCTTAAGGCTGTTTCATTGGGAAGGCAACCATAAAACAGGGACTTTGATCTCTACTCCAAAAAATAGAAACCATGGAATTGGAAATAAAACACAATTGTTTCATGACTTATAAAAGTTGAGGGTAATATTGAGACAACTCTCAGCTGAAAATCAGCGTAGAGGTTGTAGTACATGGGAGAAAAGCAGCTAAACGCAACTGTGAGGCTCAACCTCTCAGTTTTGCATTTGACAATACTTAGAGTGGCAAGTGACTGGTCCAAAGTCCCCACTTGGCTAGCCACTGGGCCAGGATAAGAGATTGTGCTTCTGATTTCAAAGCTCTTTTAGGAAAGAAGTGAGGTTTCATGCTATTGAAAGTTTAAACTGAACATAACACTTGAGATCTACTTCCTCAAAATCTGCATGCTTGAGAAAAGTTTAGGAAATTTCTCTGTTTTAAAGCAATTCTATGTTTGTTTGAATACAGCTATCATTAAGCTTATGTAACTAATATTCAAAAGGCCACCCACATGACTTTGAGATATAAATACTACTCCTTCCACTAAACTGTCATCATCTCTATAATTTTTTGAGTGCAGCAGAGCAAAGCAGTGCATTCTTATCTAACTACGTCTTCACAATTACAGATCTGGGCTACAGTTTTCAGCGTTCTGTTCTGCAACAAGGAAAGGGGGAAAAACAGCATAGTGATGTAAAGCTGAAATTTTAAGCTTAAATAGTTAAATGTGATTGGTGGGGATTTTCTTCTTTCTTGTGTAAAACATCAATTGGCATAAAAGCTGACTTTTTTTTACATACAAGCCTTATGTTGCAAGTCTATAGTCAAAAATTTGCACCAACGCTATTTTAGTTGTGACCATTGCAAGCTACATCTCTTTATCCTTCTCCTGATGCACTATTCTAGAACATTTCTAAGAAAAATGTGAGAGACTAGCCAATAGAACTCCTGCCTCTTCTTTGGTCATAGGTAGCACTTTCTGTTTGAAGCTGGCATTTTTCAAATTTCTTTCGAGCTATGTTTTTTATTAAAAATAGTGGGGAGAACAGGCAGAGGAAGAGAGAGAAGTGGTTAGGAGGAGTCTTCCCAAGGAAGCAAAATAGCAATAAATATAATGATGCTCTGCTGTGAAGAAAATGGAAAAAAGTTGTAATATATTAAAGGAATATTTTCAACCCAACAGTAAGAGCAAACTTCACTTAGTTGGAGGCAGATGAGAACGCAGTGCCCCTTTAGGATGAGGGAATGAGAGAAGGGGGTGTAAGCGGCTAGGAAGTCTCTGCGATACAATATGGAGGAAGCTGAGGGTAAAAATGCCCCTTGGCAGTAGACGTCCCCCAGCTCCTGCCCAACTGGGATGATTAATTCTACATCACACTCAATTTGTGAAAAGAGCTCTTGAAAAAAAAAATAGGACAGTTTGCTTGTACAAACTGTCAAAATGATGAATGGAGTACAAACAGGGAGGGAGGGGGCAAGCGCTGACATAAATGCATTGGCCTCTACATTTGGTTCTCCTGGTATCACATCCGTGCAGTCAGAACGGAGAGGATGGCCAACGGAAGGATGTGGTTCATTTTCTTAAGTGCATATGTAATCTTCAGATGATAATAAAATAGATTCTACAAAAACTGAGATAATCTAATCTCTTCATAAATTGTCTTCCTTCATCAGCTCAATAATACATAACTGTGATAATGGGTATTTATAGTGTGTCCCATGCAAAATGGCCTTTGGGTTCTTAACCTAATATAATAAACAGATAATTCAAATAAAAAGACAGCATGGGCCAGTGGGAACAAGGCAAAGAGGCCAAGAAAGGCAAAAATCCATACTCTCCTTAAATATATTAATAAAACAAAGGAGGGCTTGCTCCCTTTTCTAATGAATGAAAAATGCATTTAATTTAATCTGTTTAGCTTGAGAAATTATTTACTTTCACTTTCCCTCACCCTGGTGCTCTGGCTACTCCTGGAATTGATTATCTCTGAGAACCGCTGAGAGTGTTCTGATAAATTGAACCAGGGAGCACGAAGCCAGCTTGCATCTCCAGGAGACACACGTGCTTCTCATCTTTCACTAGGCAGCTTCAAAAGAGTCCAGTTCCCCGTAAGGCCTCCCCAATGCCCTGTGGAGAAGTGACCAGTATTAATATTTTTAATATCTTGGTTTATTAACCATACAAGCTATACATGACTACAGGGTTTCTGTAAAAGATTCAAATAAAATACTCAAAAATCTCTCTTCAAAAAAACAAACTTCCCCCTTCAAAACAGATCAGTGGTTGCCAAGGGAGTTGGGGGAGAGCTGGACTAGACTGGGATTTGAGAGGTTACCAGATGTAAACTATTACATATAAAATGGATAAAAAAAAAACAAGGTCCTACTGTATAGCATAGAGAACTATATTCAATCAATATCCTTAGGTAAACCATAATGGAAAAGAATCCAAAAAAGAATATATATATGTGTGTGTATGTGTGCGTGTGTGTGTGTGTGTTAGTTACTCAGTCATGTCCAACTCTTTGTGACCCCATGAACTGTAACCTGTTAGGCTCCTCTGTCCATGAGATTCTCCAGGCAAGAATACTGGAATACTGGAGTGGGTTGCTGTTTCCTTCTCCAGGGGTATATATATACATATATATATATGTATATCTGAATCACTTTGCACTATACAGCAGAAATTAACACAACATTGTATATCAATTACACTTCAATTTTTAAAAAACAAATATAAGTATGGCTTTAAAGAGAGGAAAGTACACTGTTCTGGGAACCCCTGAGGTGAAACACATCGTCTTCATTTAGCTGGTTCTTTAAAAACTCATTTCTGCTTAAAAATAAATTGGTTTAGCAATTTGGAAAAACCAAAAATCTCCCTTTATTCACCTTCCTTCCCAAACTAACCACTACCACCACTTGACTCTCCAGGGTTCTCACCTGAAACAGTGGAGCACCTTTTATTTCATTCCTTTCCTGCACATTTGTGTACACATACACACCTACACACATATGTTATTTTATGTTTATTTTTTATAGTATTACAATAGGGATGTGGGGGTGGGGAAGGAGGGAGAGAGAGAAAGATGCACAATTTATGTTTTTGTTGTTCATTCTAACATGGCCTGAAGCTCCTTCAAGTGTCAATGCCTATTTGTTGATTTTATTTTATTTAGCGCCTTCAGTGAATTCTGTAGTATGACTATCTCACAATTGATTTAATCATTCTTGTATTAATGAACATTCTGGTTGTCTAACAAGTATTATTACCTATAATTAGAACAAACTGAGGCACAATAAAGTTCAGTCCCCATTCACCAGGCAAAGCAGTAGCATAGCCATGAAACAGTTAACAATAACAGTAATGGCTTTCAGAAAAACTCTTATGGGCTTCTCTGTTGGCTCTGATGATAAAGAATCTGCCTGCAGTGCAAGAGACCTGGGTTTGATCTCTGGGTCAGGAAGAGCCCCTGGAGAAGGGAATGATTACCCACTCCAGTATTCTTGCCTGGAAAATCCCATAGACAGAGGAGCCTAGTGGGCTACAGTACATGAGGTCACAGAGTCAGACACAACTGGGCAACAAACACTTTCACTTTCAAGGGCTAGCATGACTGACAAAGGCTGGTCTTAGTCTTACAATGGATAATGGGAAAAACAATCTTATAATTTTATTTCTTTAAAACTTGATGTGAAAGCCACGTTAGGGGAGCTTCTCAATAGAACTAGTTGCTTCAAAATCTGTTTGCTATTGTCTTCATCCAGGATGACCTTGGCAACAGAAACCATAGTTACCATTTATTGAGGAGGTATTATGTTTTCTAAATATCAGTCTCAGTCTTTATCTTTTCAGAGAGAATAGTTCTCTTTTTGGAAAACAGTCATGATTCCCTTCATGGAAAGTCTCCATCACCCTCCTCAGCTGGAGCTTCTGCCAGTTCTGCTAACATTTTGTGAAGTGTGGAATGTTAGCTCAGCTTACTGTAACGAAATACCAAGGCTAAGTGGCTTAAAACAACAAACATTTCTCATAGGTCTGGAGGCTGGGAGCCTGAAATCAAAGTCCAGGATGATCTGGATTTTGCTGGAAGTCTGAAATCAGAGTCCAGGATGATGGGGTTCTGGAGGGACTCTTCCTGGCTTGCAGATGACCACCCTCTTACTGTGTCCTCACGTGACAGAGAGAGGGAGCTCAGGTCTCTTCCTCCTTCTATAAGGGCACTAATCCCATCATGGGGGCCCACCCTCCTGACCTCATCTAAATCTAACCACCTCTTAAAGGCTCCATCTCCAAATTAATACATTGGGTGTTAAGCTTTCAACACATGAATTTGGGAGAGAGACATTCAGTCCACAACAGCGGGGAACGTAGGGTGCTGCCCAGGAGGAGGCAAGGTCACAGTGCAATTCCACTGGCCTCCTGGGAGAGGAGGTCAAACCAGCACCCTGTAAAGCACCTTACTGTGTGTTGAGCACATGGAGCCTGGGGTACCTTTCACTGGTGAATGGGTTCCTCTTTCAGAACTGCATATTTATGAGCACTGCTGAAGTTTTGAGACTGGTGCTGGAGATAAAATTTGGTTTCACCCCCTGTGTATGACCACCATCTTTATAATTCAGGAATGACGGTGGGGACACAGACCCCTAAGTAAGGCAGATGATCCCTTTGCTCTCTAATATCATCATGTGGTATTCATTCTGTAAGCTTTGCCAGATGCCAATGAGGTGGCAGCAGTATCTCAGCTCACATCTCACATGGCAGAGCACTTAGTGTATCCATTAGACTTAGAGCTAAATGCTTTGGTGAAACCTACCCTTTCATCTTCAAAATAATCTTGTGAGTTATTGTTCAGTGTTTTTGTTTGGGTTTTTGTTTGTTTTTTTTTGTTTTGCCATTTTAGTATGCGATCATCCAGGCTCTAATTACATAATCTGCTCCCAGTTACACAGCTTGAAGGTAGTGAAGTCAGGAAACTAGGACAGGTTGCAGGACTCCTGGGTTCACAATGTTTAGTTACAATGTTGTACTACATCTTCAACCTGCACCCTCATGTGCGATTTCCTTTCTTGGAAAGGAAAAAGCCCCTTGGAGGGACCCTGGGCCATAGATAGATAGATAATTTTTAGCCCCATTCCACCCTCAGGAAATCAGTTTGGGTCTGAAGGTTGTATTTGAGGGTGTGTCCTCAGCCATGTTCTGTGTTTGTGAGTAACTAACCAGGCCGTGGCACGAGAACCTCTGATGGAAGAGTCTGGAACTCTGGTAGTAAAATAGATAAGTAGCTTTCCTTATTACATTTTCTGGAATTGTGTATCCAAAAATAATACAGGGCCATTTCCCACTGGGTCCAGATGACCTGGTTTAAACACTCTTAAAGAGAAGCCCAGGCTGCAGGGAAGCTGGGGGTGGGCTGGAGCTGGGACCCAGGCACCCCAAGATTGGTTGCAACAGAGTTTGTCTGGTGGCTCATGCCAGGAACAAAGTGAAAGCAAAGGCCTGTGACAGGCCACATGCACACAGAGTCCCCTAGCTCCATGACACCATCCTGGAGCCGTCCCACATCACATCTGGGGACCCGTTAGGTCTACAGAAATGTGTGGACTGAGTCCTGGAAAAGAAAGAACTTCATTACTACAAAAGTTCAGAACTTTCATCATTTTACTGAGGATGACTTTCTGTGTAACAAAACCTTTTAAAGTTACCTGAGGTATTTTAGGCCTCTGTTATTCACTATAGAATCCTGAGAGCCATGCTTTATTCAGGTAACCGATTTTAGGGTGGTTTTATTTTTGGAGACTGGGGCGGGGTAAGGGTTGGGAAGCACAGATCACAAGACATGCAGCCTATTGTTTGGGACATTTGTTCTAGCCTTGACCAGACCCTTCCTACCGGAGGAAATGCAGAGGTGGGACCGTTTGTCCCTTCACAGTGAGTGTCCCTCAACATTAGAAAGATGAAACGGAAGCAAAGTAAATACGCTTTGCCTCCATTCAAAGTCCGTTTTCTTCTTTTTTGTGCCTAAAGCACTTCTCCTGGGCCCATTCAGTGCCCTTCCATTGCCTCCTGCACCAAAGCAGCCCAGTGTCACCTATGAGTCAATTACAGAGGGAAAAACACACAAAGCCATTACAAGGAAGCAAAAAAGTATAAAAGGCTTGGCAAGCCCTCAGAACACTGACACACAGCTAAGCCACAAGAAAGCAAGGACGGGAATGGTTTCTGTTTGAAAGAATAAGGGTCAGTAAGCGGAGGCAGCTGAGATGTGACTGTTTTTCAAGTAAGGGTGATTGGAACTGGCTTTGAAATGACAAGTTCTTTTTTTTTTTTTAATGATACTTTTGCTTATTTCCTAGATGAGTATATTTTTAGCATGTTTCTTAAAGAGTGAAAATCGTAGAAAGTAAGTCAATGACGTTTGTTTTATATCAAATGCCACCATTAATGTTCTCAGATAAAACAACCTACCGGCGGCAGGAAGGAGAAGGTTCATAGATGAGAGTGGCATTAAATTCAGTCAGGGTTTTCATTTCCACGGAGAGCACAGTGAGTCAGTTTGGGGGTTGAGGTTTTGAAATAATAATTTAAATGAGGCTCCTCACAAAGTGGAAAGAGGATAGCAATATCACCCTCATAGGATATAAACTCAGCTTCCCGGCCTCCATTCTTTCTCCCTTCCCCTTCCCCTCCCCCAGATACCCTCCAGTCCGTCCTCAAGATGCTGCCGGAGTGGTCCTCCCCCAGATGACGTCATTCCCCCCGCCGAGCAGCCTGCAGTGTCTTCCCCTGTCACTCAGAGTAAAAGTCAAGATGGCGTCTGCATCGCCTCCCTTTCCCTCAGACCTCACCTCTTGCTGCCTCCAGCGGCCTCACTCTGCTCCCTCCCCTGAGAGCTCCTGCCCTGGACCTCTCTACTCTGTTCCTCTCCCAACCCTTCAACTTTCTCCGTGGCCGGGCTCAAATGTCCCCTTTCCTTGACTTAATACTGCAGGACTTTCCAGCCTGTCTTTGTTTCTCCATAGGACCGATCACCCTCTGATGTAGCCTATATCTCACTTATTAATCGCTATCTTTTTTTCTCCCTCTAAAATGCAGACTCCATGAGGATAGGGAATTATTGGCTCTTTTGTCTGCTCATCTAGTTCCGGAGCCAAGAACGCTCTTGACATAGAGTAGGCATTGGTAGATGAACACGATCACCAGAGGGGACCGTGGACTGAGACAAAACTGAAAAGAAGCTCATTTTGGGCTGGGAGTGGGTAACACACCTAGGAGCTATTGTTTGTCCCGAGGGTAAGATTCCAAGTGCCCTTCCACGCAGCAACTGTCCAACAAATAGGTAGGCTCTAAGCTTTTGTTCT
This sequence comes from Giraffa tippelskirchi, assembly GCF_054371585.1. Lineage (NCBI taxonomy): Eukaryota > Metazoa > Chordata > Mammalia > Artiodactyla > Giraffidae > Giraffa > Giraffa tippelskirchi. The sequence goes on along the minus strand of NC_137283.1, from coordinate 154,922,028 downwards.
TCTTGACTGTTAATTTAATAGATTCCTGCACAAACCTGGAGAGAATAGGCAAGATGCTTAGCCTTGAAACACATTCTGTGATTTTTTTTTTCCTCCTGAATATGATCTGCTAATTAAATCTCTGTCTGGAAGCTTCATTTTGTGATGATGGTGAGATGCAGGCTGGCGGGGGAGGGGCGGGCAAGAACACTGGCTATTGGAGGCGATATTTCCTGGTGGAGATCAGGCTAGCCCTCTCCTCTATCTTGTTAAGCAGTATCTCTTTGGAGAGGGGGTGCAGGAAAGAGCAGTAGGCAGTAGTGGGTAGGAGTGTGAGAAAAATAGGAGAATTAATAGACCTATCTCCTATGGTTTCTTCGAGATATAATTATCGGAAACCCAAAGTACAAAGCTGAGCCTTGATTTTAGCAAGCCCAAACTGCTACTTGTCGCATGCCCTTTGCTAAACACAGAGAATTAAAGAAAGAAGAAATGATCTTCGACATCATTTCATTATAGCAGTTGACACAAGACCACCACCGCCACTCACCAGCCTCCTTGGACACTAATATGTCTGGTTGAGGGCAAACTTCTGGTCTACAAGGTTGATTCTGCGGTTACCACAATCTCTACACTCTAGAGGTCATGACTGGTGAGGTCAATTAGTGAACAAGTCTTTGGGTCTCTGGAGAAGAAGGTCCAAATCCAGAGCTTAGACCATAAGTAAAGATGAAAAGGATTGGTTTATCCCCCTTTGGGAAACAGTGAAAGGCACAGCTAGTTATGATTATTACCTCATTCAGACACAGCACATCCAGGAATGGGGTAAATTGATCCTTATCCAGAGAAACTGGCAACAACCTATAGGCTCCTGACTCTGAATTCATTCTGGGCCTTTTCAAACGCAAGGTGAGTGTTCTCTAAAGAAATCACGGTGTGACTGCTCACTGGCAGAGAGAAGCATGTTATTTTGCAGAAGTGCCCATGTGGGCTCAAATAATTTAATGGAAGTTAAGTAGTCTGCGATTATTGGCATATCATGAAAAGATGGACCAATCTGCTTTCTTGCCCTCTCTCTTGACAGGTATATTTCTACTGGATTTGCAGAGATCCAGGAGCCTTTGAATGGTTTGCTGATCTCTTACTCTCACTGGAAACAAAGATGAGTGAGCAAGGGAAAGCTCACTTTCTGAGTTATCATATATTCCTTACTGGCTGGGATGAAAACCAGGTATTGATAAGATTCAAAATAAGCAATATCATCTAATTTGTGTTATGATAGAGAAAAGAGGAGTAATTTCAATAGTAAGCTCTATGATTATCAGGTAGCCTGAAAATATTGTTTTTATATTCTTTAAAAGAAAAGAGAATAAAATAAAGCCAGCGTAGAGCTATTCACATTATAGCAATAAAAGGAATAGAAAAGGAGATTGGAAAAGAACTTGATCAAGGTGAGAAGATTCCAAGTTTGGAAACTCAAGAAAAATTACATCATTGGAAATTGCCTTTGAAATTCAGTATTATCAAGCAGACATTATGGATTTGCTCTATTGTCCTGAGCCCTCAATTGGTTCTAATGCTATGCTTTGAGCTGTTCAAACAGAAAAAAATCACAGATGTTGACATTCAGCATTTTGTGTTGTAAAACATGTGAGTTCCTACAAAAAATAATTGTTCCTATAGAAAACAAATATGAATATATGATTTATCTAGAGATTTATTTTTCTTAAGGCATTCTTAGAAATTGCTTGCATGTATGTTTATACACCTAAGATCAAAATGATCTTCTGTTAGAACAGGTGCTCTGCCTTGTCCATTAATGTGTATTAATGCCATATTAAAGTTAGGTTTACCAAAAATGATGTATTATATATCAAAATATTGCAGTATGGTAGTGTTTCAATGCTAATAGTATTGAATGATAACTGCTACATTTTAAATGTTTTCTAACTTCTCTAATGTGGAAGAGAAGCTTCTCTAATGTGGAAGCTAACAATGAAGTGATGAAGTGATTACTGTGGTGGTGGTTTAGTCGCTGAGTCGCTTGCGATCCCATGGACTGTAGCCTGCCAGGCTCCTCTGTCCATGGGATTCTCCAGGCGAGAATACTGGAGTGGGTTGCCATTTCCTTCTCCAGAGGATCTTCCCAACCCAGGAATCGAACTCAGGTCTCCTGCATTGCAGACAGATTTCTTTACGGAACAAGCTATGAGGGAAGTTAGAAAACATTTAAAATGTAGCAGTTATCATTCAATACTATTAAAACTGAAACTTCTCTAATGTGGAAGCTACCAATGAAGTGATGAATTGATTACTAGGTTATGACGTTTATGTCCTAATCAGCACTTCTGTGACAGTTACTATAGATATTTAAGGAAAGCATGTTTGAGCCAGAGAGTTGCATTAGTCACTAAATTTACAAATGAATACACTCCTGAGTCTTTCTCTCTTTCCCTCTCTCTCTCTCTCTCTTTCACACACACACACACACATACACACACACACACACACACACACACACACACACACTTTGGCCCTATAGAATATCACTGTAATTTGACTCTGTGCTTCTGAAAATGAATAAGATTTTGCTTGAAATTCAGTTGCTAAATGCTTTTTTTAGGGTCTTATTTGCAGTCAGCCTTAAGTATTGACTCCTCTGGGGTACTTTGAAATAGAGATTTCTTGGGAACTAAACTCGAAACACCTTCATGAATTAAATAGTGTTAATTATATTTTCCAGAAAAACACTTTTTTCCTTCAAGTGGGATTTTTGACTAGTGATCCATTTGGTGAAGTGCAAACACAGTCCTTGTCTTCTGCTTTCTGGCCCGGTGCTTGCTCTTCTGCTTCTACAGTGGATTGATTTTGAGTGTCCACCTGAGCAATCCCGGTCATTTGGAAGGTGCAAGATGCAAGCTCCGTTTGATTCTGTGACAACACAGCTCCGCCCCATCCCATCCCTGCCACTTCCGAAAGTACACTATAAGAGATACTTTTCTTCTGAAAACAGTAAATTAAAATTGACACGTTCTTAAATTTTTGCCATGACATGTTGGAAATTCTCGAGACGCTTAAATTTCAGGACAAAATAATTGGTACATGCTGTCAGTCAGGAATCAAGAGGCTGTTTTAGAAACAGCCAATTGTTAAACTGAATTCAACAACCTCCAAGTGGCAGAATGACAAGAACAGAAGGGACAGATGGAAAAGGTATTATGAAGGGCAAATCGACAGGGTTTGGAGATTAATTGAACATTGGGAAGAGAAATATAGAGCAAATACAATTCCAAATGTTCGAACACCAACGATGGGTAGCTGGACAGAATCGTGGCCGGAAATGAAAAAAGCTCTTTTTTCTATTGAATAACACCCAAACTTAGCAAATACCTCCAGGCACCCCCTGACCTGACAGCAATCCCCTTGTTCTATACAATTGCTGCCATTTGCTGCTGGCTCCAGAGCCACCAAACAGCGTGTGTTCTCCGATCACACCGAGGACTTGCTCGCTTCCATCTCCCCTCACACGGTTTCCTTTTCCTTCAACGTAAGGTTAAGGTGCCTCTGTTGGGTCTGACTCTTTGCGACCCCACAGACTATAGCCCGCCAGGCTCCTCTGTCTATGGGATTCTCCAAGCAAGAATACTGGAGTGGGTTGCCATGCCCTTCTCCAGGTGATCTTCCCCCATCAGGGATCAAACCCACGTCTCTTGCATCTCCTGAATTGGCAGGTGGGTTCTTTACCACTAGCACCCCCTGTCTGTCTCTCTTGCTGCCTACTGCCTGGAGTCATCCTTTAAAGCCCAGTTCCCACACAGGTCTTCCCGTTTTCTTAGTTAAAATTACTTGAGGTTAACTTAGGTCTCCAATTCACTTTGGGTGGTTCAGATCATAGTATTTGTGCACATGGGCTTCCCTGGGGGCTCAGGTGGTAAAGAAGCTGCCTGCAATGTGGGAGACCTGGGTTCAGTCCCTGGGTTGGGAAGATCCCCTGGAGGAGGGCATGTCAACCCACTCCTGTATTCTTACCTGGAGAAACCCCATGGACAGAGGAGCCTAGGGAGGGGGGGAGGCAGCTACACTCCATGGGGTCACAAAGAGTCAGACACTACTGAAATGACTAAGCACATTTGTGCACATCGTTTGTCTCTTGTTCCAATGACCAGTTCCTCAAAGAGCAGAGACCTTTTCTCTTTCTTCTTTGTACTCAGATTCATAACATCCTGCCTGCCTAGGGCAATCACTTAACGATTGTAGGTGGAAGTAACGTGACATCACAAATTATTTGGAAAGTGTAATAATTCATTTTTAGCTAGGGTGGCCAATTTGAAGGTACAGGAAGAATTCTACACAGAAATATGTCTGGGGAGTTTAAGATGCAGTCCTCTACTCAGGTAGGAAGATGACGATTTGAGAGAGAAAGTTTGATTCACCTACGTAGGTGATGCTAATTGGGTTGCGAAAATGGAAGTTCTCTGGGGAGTAGTGGTCTGAAAGAGACTCAGAGAGCTGAGCCAGAGACTGGGAAGGCAGTCTTCCCATATGGAGACAGGGGAATAGGATAACAAAATAACAACTGCTGTTTCTTCCTTGAATCAGAACAAGAACCAGAGAGAAGTACAAGAACTAGGATTTTGTAATGTAAATAGAATCAAGAAGCAGTGTTCAGCCACATGGTAGAGAAGCCAAGAAGAATAAGGCCTGAGCTGTTTGTTGGATTTGGCACTTGGTCAAAAAAAGGAGTTGACTGTCCCTGGCTTCTTCTTCCACCCACTGCTGGAACCAGTTTCCTCTAGGGTTAGCAAAAGGGCTGTGGGGACACAAAAATTCCATTCTAAACTGGAGGCTGATACAACTCTGACCTTGAGTTCCAGTTCTAATAATGGGGCTTTTGCCAGTTTCCAAGACTCAGTCCTCAGCTACCGCTCTGTTCTTATCCTTGAACTCTTGTTTCCTATTTTATGCTTTACTCTCTGTCTGGATAAACCTGCCTAAGAAGAGAGTCCTGCCTGATGTTTTCCAGTTTTCCCTCTCTTGCCTGAAGTCCTCTTCCCAAGCTCAATTCCTACAGTAGCCCTGCTACCTGGACTCAGACTTGCCTAATGGCAATTCCCTGCAGCCTGGATTTCTGTGACTCCACCAAAGTCTCCATCATATACTGGCTTGTTAGGGCCCAGCCTCCTTATTCCTGGCTGCTTTCTAGATTGATGAGAAGCATGCCAGGGAAGTCAGTCTTGCAGCAGGATCATCGGGTAAGAGTTGGGCCCTTCAGTGTTGCTGCTCGAACTGGTCAGAGGAATTGAACAAATGAAGTACCCAAGGGTAAAACCCATGAGCTCAAGAGTTTTGGAGGGGCCTGAGCACAGCACACACAGATCTCAGGAGTTAAGCAAGAATCCTTCTTACTTATCAGAGTTCAGCACGAGCTGAAACAAATGATAGCAACTTATAAACTCATCACTAGGCATAGGTATGCCCCAGGCTCGTACTTATCAACTACCTGATGCCTGGGTGCTTTTGTGCAATTTCAAGGCAAACCGTTGGCCACAGAGCTCTAATCCTGCCCTTTACTAGGTCTGGCAACCTGTTCTGCCTGCCAGACTCAACATCCTCTTAGCATTTGAACTTGAACATAGATCGTTTCACTCCAAAAGGCAGATCTCACTGTAAAATCCAGCTTCACTCTAGGCATTTTCTATCACTTTAATCTGTCAGGGCTCTTCTCAGATCCCTAAGGTTTACTGTGAAGTGAACAGGGGCAGAGCTACAGATTATTTCTTGAGAAATTTGGCAGAAAAAAAGTAGCTTAGTGTCTGCTTTCCCTTACCCCTTTTCACTGTATTGCCTGCATCCTCTCAAGAAAAATCTTTCCAGGCTCACGTTTCTGCATGTCAATCATATAGAAGGCAGTTTATTTCAGTAGTGCCCAGGTGGAATAAAAGAATTTCCCATAAAAAAAATTGTGTATTAAATCTAAAAATGAGCATAATTACATCATCCTTATTTATTAGAGATATTTTTTTCCCCTCTGAACACCCATCTGATACCACAATTTTTACTTTAGGCCTTTCACATAGCTTTACATTGGGATGAAAATGCTGATGTGATCACAGGATTAAGGCAGAAAACCTTCTATGGAAGACCCAACTGGAATCACGAGTTCCAGCAGGTTGCCTTCAATCACCCCAGGTGAGCAGCTCTCTCTCCTCTGCCTCTTGAGAGCCTCCAGGAGAGACACAGTCTCCATCGCTTCAGGAATGGAAAGCTCTCGGGCACAAACCAGTTAATCTACAGCAGTGGGCCTCTTGTTTAGAGATAAAACATCGACCTTAGAAAAAGTAATTGTGGGATATTTCAGGAACCACAAACCTATGCATGACCATCTTACAACATCTGACAAGTGTCAACTGGGTTGAAATTTTTCATTGTTGTTTAGCCGCTAAGTCAGGTCTGAATCTTTTGCAACCCCATAGACTGTAGCTCTCTGTCCATGGGATTTTCCAGGCAAGAATACTGGAGTGGGTTGCCATTTCCTTCTCCAGGGGATCTTTCTGACCCAGGGATCAAACCCACGTCTCCTGCATTAGCAGGTGGATTCTTTACCACTGAGCTACCAGGGAAGCCCTAAAATTTTTAATATTTAAACTCAATTGAAGATGGTATTCCTTTTTAATTTTTATTTATTTATTTACTTATCAAACTAGCCTCTAATATATCTTTGCATTAGATTTTTAGGTTGGATTATTTGTGGGCCGAAAGAAATAGAGCTGAAAAAGACTTTAGGGATTATATTTATTTTTATTTATTTTTCAAATTAATTTTTATTGGAGTACAGTTGATGCACAATGTTGTGTTGATTTCTGCTGTACAGCAAAGCGTCTCAGTTATATATATATTCTGTTTCATAATCTTTTCCATTATGGATTACCACAGGCTACTAAATATAGTTCTCTGTACCATACAATAGGACCTTGTGGTTTATTCATACTACACATATACTAGTTTTCATCTGCTAATCCCAAACTAGTAAACCTTCCATTCCCCATCTTCCTACTCTTTGGCAACCAGAAATCTATTCTCTGCATCTGTGAGTTGTTCCTGTTTCACAGATATGTTCATTTGTGTTGTATTTTAGGTTCCACATACAAGTGATAGCATATGGTATTTGTCTTTCTCTTTCTGACTTACTTTGCCTAGTATGATAATCTCTAGGTCCAGAAGATGATATTTCTTAAACTGCCTATGCCTTCAGGAAATCTTGGGTAAACACGATTGATCTATAATTACTCAGTTGGAGAATTCACTTATGCCAAACTGTAAACTGTACCTAGCATATCTTGCAAACCAGAAAAAAATATTCTAAAACCAAGCAGGAGTTTAGGAGTCCGAGTACCTGGTTGTAAATCCTGGCTCCATCATTAATACCAATTTACCTTGAACAGGTTATTTAACTTGGCTCTGACCATCCCCTTCTCTGTGAACTGCAAATAATAAAACTGTTTACCTCCTAGGCTTCTGTGAGGATTAACTGTGTGAATTTTAAAGGGCCGAAAACACTGCTTTGAGTTCAGTGTTAACTGCTATCATTATTATTTTAATTATTAGTTCAGTTCAGTTCAGTCTCTCAGTTGTGTCCGACTCCCTGCAACCCCATGGACTGCAGCACGCCAGACATCCCTGTCCATCACCAACTCCCAGAGCTTGCTCAAACTCATATCCATCGAGTCAGTGATGCCATCCAACCATCTCATCCTCTGATGTCCCCTTCTCCTTCTGCCTTCAACCTTTCCCAGCATCAGAGTCTTTTCCAGTGAGTCAGTTCTTTGTATCAGGTGGCCAAAATATTGGAGTTTCAGCTTCAGCATCAGTCCTTCCAATGAATATTCAGGACTGATTTCCTTTACAATTGACTGGTTTGATCTCCTTGCTGTCCAAGGGACTCTCGAGGGTCTCCTCCAACACCACAGTTCAAAAGCATCAACTCTTTGGTGCTCAGTTTTCTTTATAGTCCAACTCTCACATCCATACATCACTAGTGGAAAAACCATAGCTTTGACTAGATGGACTTTTGTTGGCAAGATAAAGTCTCAGCTTTTTCACTATCCTCTTTCACCTTCATCAAGAGGCTCTTTAGTTCTTCTTCACTTTCTGCCATAAGGGTGGTGTCATCTGCATATCTGAGGTTACTGATATTTCTCCCGGCAATCTTGATTCCAGCTTGTGCTTTGTCCAGCCTGGCATTTTGCATGATGTACTCTGCATATAAGTTAAATAAGCAGGGTGACAATATGCAGCCTTGACGGACCCTCTCCCGATTTGGAACCATTCCCTTGTTCCATGTCAAGTTCTAACTGTTGCTTCTTGACCTGAATACAGGTTTCTCAGGAGGCAGGTCAGGTGGTCTGGTATTCCCATCTCTTTAAGAATTTTACAGTATGTTGTGATCCACACAGTCAAAGGTTTTGACGTAGTTAATAAAGCAGAAGTAGATGTTTCTCTGGAACTCTGTTGCTTTTTCAATGATCCAACGGATGTTGGCAATTTGATCTCTGGTTCCTCTGCTTTTTCTCAATCCAGCTTGAACATATGGAATTTCACAGTTCACATACCATTGAAGCCTGGAGAATTTTGAGCATTACTTTGCTACTGTATGAGATGAGTTAAAAAAAAAACTTAAATATGACTACTATTATTATTATTATATGATAAACTTCAGCATAGAAGAGGAAGAGCATTTGCTCTGGGACCATAAGACAAGAGTGAAGGCTGTGTTTTCTGATTCTAGAAGATACTGACTATGTGGCAAACAAGGAAGTTTGTTTGAGCTTTTGGGCCCCAGTGTAAAACATGGGTGATTCTATACATTCACATTGTTATCTTCATAATTTAAAAATGCATAGTATGTTGAAAAACTTGGTGACGTACAGAGCACTAATGCAAACTTTTGTTGTTATTATACATCGTCTAAATCAGTCATTGTTCTGAACTCACATCATCTACAGGTCTTGGAAGTAGTATGTCCTAATATTGCCTTTGTTTAAAGAATAGTTTCCACTTTTGAGGAAAGACCTGAAGGAAGTAAGGACCTGGCAAGTGTGCCATGTGGGCAACTGGGAAAAACCAAAAGGGCAGCATGTGCCAAGGCCCTGAGACAGCAGACACTGTTCCTGGCATGATCCAGGAGGCCATGGATCATGTTGCTATGTTCTTCTTTCGGAAAAAAATTATTCATCTGATAAATGTTTTACACTCAATTTTCAATTATCATGGGACTAATGTTCCCACATTGCAGTCTTTTGACAGGGACGCATGTATCTTGGTCTTTAAGCTTCTATAGATAAGACTGCTCTTTGCTATGTTGTTTTTGTTGTTATTCAGTCACTAAGTCATGTTTGACTCTGTGACTCCTTGAACTATAGCACATTAGGTTCCTCTGTCCTCCACCATCTCCTGGAGTTTGCTCAAATTCATGTCCATTGAGTGGTGATGTTCTCTAACCATCTCATCCTCTGCTGTCCACTTCTCCTCTTGCTGCCCACTTCTCTTTCAGTCTTTCCCAGCATCAGGGTCTTTTCCGATAAATTGGCTCTTCACAACAGGTGGCAAAGTATTGGAACTTCAGCTTCAGCATCAGTCCTTCCAATGAATATTCAGAGTTGATTTCCTGTAAGATGGACTGGTTTGATTTCCTTGCAGTCCAAGGGACTTTCAAGAGTCTTCTCCAACACCACAGTTCAAAGGCATCAATTCTTCAGTGCTCAGTATTCTTTATGGTCCAACTCTCACATCCATACATGACCACCGGAAAAACCATAGCTTTGATTGTCCCTTATTGATGCTTCACGTAGTATTTGTTTATTTGTGTTACATGTGAAGTTTACAGCCCAGTAAGAAGACCTTTCAGACCAAACCATTTAATTATCTCCCTCCCTCAGAAAGGTGTAAACCAGAAACACAGCATCAAGAGACGAAGGGTAGAACTGTGTTTTCACAAACTCTACCTCCAAAATCACATTGCATTGTGCTGAGAATTGAGTCTGTCTGATTTTGCAGGGAGTGAGGAGTAGAGAACAGTTTGAAAGTGGGAAAACCATATAGCTGTCACTTTTCTCATTGCCCTTGTGAAGTGTGTGTTCATTCCTTTTCAAAAGCCATAATCGAAGTATAGTATACACATGTACTTAAAGCCCAGTTGAATTTTTCAGCACAAGAGTTATGGAAACTCTCTCTTCCCAATGGAAGACTTCATCTCTTCCGAAGTTAAAAAAAAAAAAAAACAAGGTTTGAATGTCACTGAATCAAACCTCTGTATCATACTTCCTAGTCCCAAATTCTAAAAATAGTGTATCTGTAACAACCTTAGACTCTCTAACACTACAACTTATTATACAACTTCAACTATCAATGTAATTAACATTAGACATGTGTTACTGTTCTTGTGGCTATTGTTCAGTCGCTAAGTCATGTCCGACTCCTTGCCACCGCAAGGACTGTAGCCCACCAGGCTTCTCCGTCCTTCACTGTCTCCTAGAGTTTGTTCAGATTCATGTCCATTGAGTTGGTGTTGCCATCCATCTCACCCTCTGTTGTCCTCTTCTCCTCCTGCCCTCAATCTTTCCCAGCATCAGGGTCTTTTCCAATGTGTTGGCTCTTCACATCAAGTGGCCAAAATATTGAAGCTTCAGATTTAGCATCAGTCCCTCCAGTGAATATTTAGGGTTGATTTTCCTTTGGGATTCACTGGTTAGGAAAGCTCAATTATCCTTTTACTCATGGAACGCCAGATTCCTGGGAAAAGACAAGTCACCAGTAGAAGGCTTAGCACTACTCTTCCAAAAGACTTTTTAAATGACCTCCTTAAAATAATTTTGTTTTCTGCTGTGTAAAAGAAGATTTATGTTTAATGAAGCTTTTAATGAAGACATCACAGAAAGAGAATGCCAATAGAATCTAATTTTTAAACAAGAAAATCTAATATTGAGAAGTATTTCAATATCCTGGCCTTTGCCAAGTTATAAATAAAACACACAATTCAATTATTGTTCTGCACAAAGAGCAAAGTCACATTAATTTTCCTCAAGATGGTTATTAAAGAGATAAACAGTATGTTTTCCCCCCAATTATGTCAAGGAGATGTTTGTTCCCAAGCTTCATTGGCTACTCATACAAGACAGGCCTGTCCTGTCATTAGCTCATATCTTTTGGCAAAGATGGGCCAGGAAGAATTGTTGGATTTGTTCATGGCCTCAGCAAAGGTTCTTTGTTCTTGAGGGTCTTTGAAGTGGGCTCTCAACCATTTCTATTCATCAGTGCAAAGCGGAGTATTCTTAGGGCTTACTCTTTTAAAAACATTCACCTGTTCATTTAAAGCAGGAGTCTGTTCTTGTTCTAAGAAGGAGTTAAATCAAAAGAATAAAGGGAAGAGGGGAAAAAATATTTTTTTACAGAACATGAAAAACAGCACCAAAAATAAAGCTTGAAGGGAAGCAGATCAAAGAGAACAGTGCAAGCTATAAAGGAAGCAGAAAATTGCAAAAATAACAGTAAGAGAGAAACAAATTGATGGGCATCAAAATGAATACAAATAAGGAAAGGGAAAGAAAAAATTTTAAAGAGATCAAAGACAGAGAGTAGAAAATAGGGAAGTATACTCTGTTGTTTTTATGTGCAATTAATTTTCATAATTGTATCAGCTGTATAACAAAAGCACAAGTATAATTTTAGAAGAAGATCAACAAATAGTAAGTGGACATGTAAAAAGTCTTTTACTGACATGGCCAAACTGACATGCATGGAACTATTGTTGTACATTGCTTAAGTTAGACAAGCACAGAAAATTATTCTAAACTCACAAACAATGGAAACTATTCTGTTACTTAAAATATAAATGTTAATTAAATACACACGTTGATATCTGTGTCTTACTAATCTTTAGAAATGCATGTCTTATACAAAACTGGGAGCTACATATCATTATTTGTAGATGTTATTATAATTCCAAGCTTTAGGCAAACGTTCAGAAAATCAGGAAATTGTTTCCAAGAAGGTAGACAGAATGAAAATAAATATATCTTTATCACATCTAGCTACTTTTTGATAAACACATATTATGTGTGTGCTCAACCTTCTGGATTTGTAGGTCTGTTGTTTTTAATTAATTGAATAAAATGATACTCCATAAGACTTCAATCTTTGATCTTACATTTCACATAATATTTATAGTTTGCCACTTTTGACTTATCTACTAATAACTTCACCATTCCTTGTAGGCGTAAAACTTTATGCAATTAATTACGATAAAAACTTAGAAGATCTGGCCATTTTTTTCATAGCTTCAGTAGAAGTGTTTCTTTTCTCTGGAAGAAAAAATAAAGAATAGAAGAATACTACCATTTGTTAGAACAGTACAACCCCAAAGTGAAGAAAGATGCTGACTTACCATATGACTGGGAGCTTCAGATCCATGCTACATGAATGTATTTTAGACCATCCATTGTTTTCAGAAATGTAAAAATACCTTTCTACTAAATTGAGTAAACGTGTCCACCTGGAGCCACATTTGCTTGTGTGCACACCCTCCGATTCTCATTTGTATGTACATATGCACAAAATGTTTTTAAATGATATTTTTAAGAAATTAACATTCTGATTATAGCACACAAGTCTGTCTGTCTAAAAGGATATCCTAAACATTCCTTATATGACTAAATTGCTCAGAATATTCAAAGAAATAGACTTTGGTAGAAATTCCACACAAAACAAATAATAGCTTCAAGAGAAAAAGAAAGCCACCATAAACTTGTGATGGGGCATTGTTAGCATACATAAATAGTATCTTTCCATCAGAGGACATCCAGTCCTCCCGTTATGATCCAGTGAAGATTCAAAGAAAATTGCTGGCATTATTCCATTTGTGGTACATGGGATTAGCAAGGTGGGTGAGCACAAGGTAGATTTATCATTATTCTGCAAATTCTCTTTGGGAATTATCTACTGAAGCATTAGATACGGCAAAAATATTAGGATATTTCTGTGTGATGTATTTCTGTGTGAGGTGTATGTTTTGAACGTTTTCTCAGAGGAAGGAGGGGACACAATTGGCAGAAACATAGCTCTACCATGAGGATCAAATACTACAAGTCAGCTGCTTTCATTTCTCTCCCCTATTTTAATCACGAGGGGCTTTCCAGGTGGCACAGTGGTGAAGAATCTGCCTGCCAATGCAGGAGACCCAAGAAATGCAGGTTCAACCCCTGGGTCAGGAAGATCCCCTGGAGAAGGAAATGGCAACCCACTCCAGTATTCTTACCTGGAAAATTCCATGGACAGAGAAGCCTGGTGGGCTACAGTCCATGGGGTCGCACAATTGAACATCACTGAGCAAACACACAACAACACACATTTTTAACCATGATGCTCTCAAAGGCGGCAACTTTGTGCTCCTCAGAGCCAAGTCCAGTCACCAGCTTTAGCAAGTGAAGGTACCATGAGAAGGATGAGGAGTCTGGGACGAGAGTGCTGACTCAGCAAAGAAGATGGCGTTGATGGGAAGAGCTAGAGAAGTGTGTCAGCCCTGAGCAAACACTGTTAGGGACACCTGTAGCTCCTAATCAACCCCTGAGTAATTAGGACACAGTGAAAAGTAGCAGAGGAGGCCGCTACAAATCAATAGGGAGGTGGCTTTTTTAAGAAAAATGGCCAACGCAGTTATCATCTCTGGTTACAAAAGGGAAGGTATTGTACAAAATATAATTATGAGATGAATTATTTGGTGGCTTCTCTAATGAAAAGCATTCTCGAGGAAAGATTAAATAGAAGTTGTGTCCATTGTCTGATAGTGAGCTTGTAGTTCTCATTGTCTTCTTTCTAAGCCTCCATAAATCCACGGGAAGCTTTTGTTTATCGATTTTATTTGCAGAGTGCACTCAGGGCATAAAGTAATTTGATTTTTTTTAAATGGGGTTTAGGGTCTGCCCCTATAGGGTTATAACTTACCAAGCATAAGAGCCAACACATAAAAACAAACATGCAATTTAAAGAGAGCAGGGCTCAAGATGGGAGAACCTGAGAAGCCAGCAAGGTGGTTGGATTACACTCGCTCTCCCATATATCTGCTGGCCGGAAACCTCCTGAGAAGTGACATTTTGGCTGCCTTTCATGCATGGCATCACCGAACTGTTTTGAAAAATGCATCAAGCCCACAAAAAACGAGCACAACAGTCATTTAGCAAATAAGAGGGGAACAGGAGAATTTTCTTTATTGTTTATCAGAGCTAAAAAATACTGTTAATGTTAACCATCTCTGCAGCTTGTATAAAATTTGTCCTTTCCCCATCAAAGTCAGCTGCCCAGACGGATCAATGCCGCTAATGTTGTCCCCAGTCCAACGCCTCCCGTGTGTGCAAACTCTGCAACTTGCAGGCTGTAAACTAAAGAATAATGCCTTGTGTTTTTATACTTCTTTTACACAGAATCTTTTTTTTTTTTCATTCTGAGCATTCGTGGGTAATTAAACTTTATAGAAGAATGTTTTTTCTTTAGCAACCCCATTAGGGTTCTGTTGCACTTGTCCGTTGCCTCATAAAAGAAAAAAAAAATTGCTGCCACATCAGTGCCTTCACCACTTTGTAAGGCTTCTTGGCTCCTTGTTTCACAGTGAGGCTTTGTGATGAGAAAGGTCCATACTTGAAATCACAAACGCCGAGGCAGGGAAGCAAGGCACACCAAAGAATGCCACGTGTGGGGACTGTAATGCACAGAGAGCCAAGGGAGGACTGGCTTTTCTGCCTTAGTGGAAGGTAGATGATGAAGGGCCTTTGTGAGACTTTTTGGTGATTACATAACCATGACAGTTACATAAATACAGAAACATGTGTACTCAGCTGTGCAGCGTAATAGCCGCAGCTTCAAAAGAGGCGGGGTAGCTGTGAACTGCTGGGGACACCTGGGGTACACCTGGCAGCCAGCAATCAGAATCCTTTGAAATGGAGTCTTAAAGGCAGAGCATCAAAGAGCATCTTCACGATCTGCAAACAGTCACACATGGCTGCAAACGAAAGGGCGATCTTAGCCTGTTGGGAATGGACCAGTGGGCAATCTCTTTGGTGACACCTACACTAATGGAAAAATATCACCACCCATAACAGTGTCTTTGAACATAGATGCAAGGTTGCCTCTGGGCATCAGACTCCTCACGGGGAAGGCTTTTGGCTGACCTATCTATCATTCAAACTGCGGCAGTCCAGAACTCAAAAAACCTAGTACAAGCCTGGGCGGGAGGGTAGTATAGGGGAGAATGGACACATGTATATGTATGGCTGAGCCCCTTCATTGTTCACCTGGAACTATCACAATATTGTTAGCCAGCTATACCTCAATACCAAGAAAAAAAAAAAGATGAATACATCAGATTAAAAAAAAAAAATTCCTAGTGCAAGAGTGCTGATCCAGGAAGTCTGTAACCACTGCTGGGTTAACAGTCCACATCACATCCTGTGGTCAGCTTCCTGGAGCAGACAGACATAATGTAGATTGTAACGTGAGCTAGCCATTCTTGAGAGATCACCACACGCTAAGTCTGATCTAACCCTCATAGAGGTGCTTAGGAGTTTGGTATAGAACTGTCCCCGTGAATAGATAAGAAAAGGGGGACTTCAGGGAGCTAATTAACATGCTCAGCAATGAAGTGATGAATCAATAGCACTCAACCATTGGCTGATATTTCCACGTGTGTTAGTCGCTCAGTCATGTCTGACTCTTTGTGACCCCATGAACTGTAGCCCGCCAGGCTCCCTGTCCATGAAATTCTTAAGGCAAGAATACTGGAGTGGGCTGCCATTCCCTTCTCCAAAGGATCATCCAAATCCAGGGATCAAATTTGGGTCTCCTGCATTGAAAGTAGAGTCTTTAATGTTTGAGCCACTAGGGAAGCCCATAAACACCTTTAAATTACTTCATTAAGTCATAAACTCATATTTTTTTCAGTGGGAAATGTTTCCTGAAAAAGTGTTTTCTCAAATTTAGCCATAGGAATAATCTCTTTAAAAATAATACTTAAACATTTTAAACATATTGTCATTTACAAATGAAGCCACTTGATAAGTTCCTTTGAAGCTAGAGTTTGAGATGTAATTGAACCATCAATTTCTACCATGGCTATTATTGTTCAGGAACACATAATTAAATGTGGATTCAATACATGGCAGAGAATCATGTTAACACCCAAGTTAAGAAGAATGAAGTTATAGGGATGTTTCTCAACAAACACAATATGAGGAGGTAAAGGTGGTGTGGAGGGCTGGTCCTAAAGTTCAAGGAATTTTTCTAAGACAGTGTTTCTCAGAGGATAGCTCATAGGGCCATGTACTTTAATAGCACCTGGGAGGCTTGCTAAAAATGCATTCCTTGGATTCAAGCCTGAGACTCTGTTTTAATAATCTGCCTAGATAATTTTATGCCTAGCATAGTATGAGAACTTTTGACCCAGACTCGAACCACTAATTAAGTTTGTGCCAGAGATTAGAAAAATGCTATAAGGAATAGTACAATGCAAGACAAGGGAAATCACGGTTTCTATAAGTCCCTGTAGAGACTGGCCGCTCCCGCTTTTCAGAAACAACCTGAATCCTGCGGCTAACTCATTATTTATATATAAGGAGAGCCAGCAGTTGTGTTTTCAAGGGATTGGAGCAGCCCTGGGATATTCATTATATGCAAAAACATCCCTTCAATACTGTTTTCTGAAATGCCATAATTAGAGAAGACAACTTTGAGGTGACTTCATTTTCAGCCATGTGATTTTCCTTTCCAACTCTTCTTTTTGGCCTTCTTTTAAAATTAAATTCCAACAGGAGAAGTAAGCAAAAGTTGCTAGGACTTTTGTATAAATGATCTTAACTATCAAAAGGCAGGGTTGAATAATAGTAATAACTAACACTTTTAAAACCTTTTGGAATGCATTATCTCATTTTGCTTTGGAGAAAGCATACCACGCAGTCATTATTATCTTAGTTCTACTCATGTGGAGATTGAGGTTCATAGTCTTGCTCAAGAGCATGCAAATAATAGGGAACAGAGTCATTTGTTCATTTCTTCAGAAAACAAATATTGATTGTCTACTCAGGATTACAGAGATGAGTAAGAGAGACCAGGTTCTTGCTCTCGGGGAGGTGACATTCTAATCACGAGTCCAGTTTAGTTCAGTTCAGTTCAGTCGCTCAGTTGTGTCCAACTCTTTTTGACCCCAGGAACCGCAGCACACCAGGCATCCCTGTTCATCACCAACTCCCAGAGTCCACCCAAACCCATGTCCATCGAGTCAATAATGCCATTCAGCCATCTCATCCTCTGTTGTCCCCTTCTCCTCCTGCCCTCAATCTTTCCCAGCATCAGGGTCTTTTCCAATGAGTCAGCTCTTCGCATCAGGTGGCCAAAGTATTGGAGTTTCAGCTTCAACATCAGTCCTTCCAATGAACACCCAGGACTGATCTCCTTTAGGATGGATTAGTTGGATCTCCTTGCAGTCCAAGGGACTCTCAAGAGTCATCTCCAACACCACAGTTCAAAAGCATCAATTCTTCGGTGCTCAGCTTTCTTTATACTCCAACTCCCACATCCATACATGACCACTGGAAAAACCATAGCCTTGACTATATGGACCTTTGTTGGCAGAGTAATGTCTCTGCTTTTTAATATTCTGTCTCGGTTGGTCATAACTTTCCTTCCAAGGAGTAAGTGTCTTTTAATTTCATTGTTACAATCACCATCTGCAGTGATTTTGGAGCCCAGAAAAATAAAGTCAGCCACTGTTTCCACTGTTTCCCCATCTATATGCCATGAAGTGATGGGACCAGATGCCATGATCTTAGTTTTCTGAATGTTGAGCTTTAAGCCAACATTTTCACTCTCCTCTTTCACTTTCATCAAGAGGCTCTTTAGGTCTTCTTCACTTTCTGTCATAAGGGTGGTGTCATCTACATATCTGAGGTTATTGATATTTCTCCCAGCAATCTTGATTCCAGCTTGTACTTCCTCCAGGCCAGCGTGTCTCATGATGTATCTGCATATAAGTTAAATAAGCAGGGTGACAATAGACAGCCTTGATGTACTCCTTTTCCTATTTAGAACCAGTCTGTTGTTTCATGTCCAGTTCTAGCTGTTGCTTCCTGACCTGCATACAGGTTTCTCAAGAGGCAGATCAGGTGGTCTGGTATTACCATCTCTTTCAGAATTTTCCACAGTTTATTGTGATCCACACAGTCAAAGGCTTTGGCATAGTCAATAAAGCAGAAATAGATGTTTTTCTGGAACTCTCTTGCTTTTTCAATGATCCATCAGATGTTGGCAATTTGATCTCTGGTTCCTCTGCCTTTTCTAAAACCAGCTTGAACATCTGGAAGTTCATGGTTCACGTATTGCTGAAGCCTGGCTTGGAGAATTTTGAGCATTACTTTACTAGCGTGTGAGATGAGTGCAATTGTGTGGTAGTTTGAGCATTCTTTGGCATCACCTTTCTTTGGGATTGGAATGAAAACTGACCTTTCCCAGTCCTGTGGCCACTGCTGAGTTTTCCAAATTTGCTGGCATATTGAATGCAGCACTTTCACAGCATCATCTTTCAGGATTTGAAACAGCTCAGCTAGAATTCTATCACTAGCTATGTTCGTAGTGATGCTTCCTAAGGTCCACTTGACTTCACATTCCAGGATGACTGGCTCTAGGTGAGTGACCACACCATCGTGATTATCTGGGTCGTGAAGATCTTTTTTGTACAGTTCTTCTGTGTATTCTTGCCACCTCTTCTTAATCTCTTCTGCTTCTGTTAGTTGCATACCATTGCTGTCCTTTATTGTGCCCATCTTTGCATGAAATGTTCCCTTGGTATCTTTAATTTTCTTGAAGTGATCTCTGGTCTTGCCCATTCTGTTGTTTTCCTCTATTTCTTTGCATTGATCTCTGAGGAAGTCTTTCTTATCTCTCCTTGCTATTCTTTGGAACTCTGCATTCAAATGGGTATATCTTTCCTTTTCTCCTTTGCTTTTCACTCCTGTCTTTTCACAGCTATTTGTAAGGCCTCCTCAGACAGCCATTTTGCTTTTTTGCATTTCTTTTTCTCGGGGATGGTCTTGATTCCTGTCTCCTGTACAATGTCACAAACCTCCATCCATAGTTCATCAGGCATTCTGTCTATCAGATCTAGTCCTTTAAACCTATTTCTCACTTCCACTGTATAGTCATAAGGGATTTGATTTAGGTCATACCTGAATGGTCTAGTGGTTTTCTCCACTTTCTTCAATTTCAGTCTGAATTTGGCAATAAGGAGTCCATGATCTGAGCCACAGTCAGCTCCCAGTCTTGTTTTTGCTGACTGTATAGAGCTTCTCCATCTTTGGCTGCAAAGAACATAATCAATCTGATTTCGGTGTTGACCATCTGGTGATGTCCATGTGTAGAGTGTTCTCTTGTGTTGTTGGAAGAGGGTGTTTGCTATGACCAGTGCGTTCTCTTGGCAAAACTCTATTAGCTTTTGCCCTGCTTCATTCTGTACTCCAAGACCAAATTTGCCTGTTACTCCAGGTGTTTCTTGACTTCCTACTTTTGCATTGCAGTCCCCTATAATGAAAAGGACATCTTTTTTGGGTGTTAGTTCTAGAAGGTCTTGTAGGTCTTCATAGAACTGTTCCAACTTCAGCTTCTTAGGCATTACTGGTCGGGGCATAGCCTTGAATTACCATGATATTGAATGGCTTGCCTTGGAGACGAACAGAGATCATTCTGTCGTTTTTGAGATTGCATCCAAGTACTGCATTTCAGACTCTTTTGTTGACTATGATGGCTACTCCATTTCTTCTAAGGGATTCTTGCCCAGAGTAGTAGATATAATGGTCATCTGAGTTAAATCCTGGGTGTTCATTGGAAGGATTGATGTTGAAGCTGAAACTCCAATACTTTGGCCGCCTCATGCATTAAGAGTTGACTCATTGGAAAAGACCCTAATGCTGGGTAGGATTGGGGGCAGGAGGAGAAGGGGACGACAGAGGATGAGATGGTTAGATGGCATCACCGACTCGATGGACGTGGGGTTGGGTAGACTCTGGGAGTTGGTGATGGACAGAGAGGCCTGGCGTGCTGTGATTCATGGGGTTGAAAAGAGTCGGACACGATTGAGCAACTGAACTGAACTGAGTTAAATTCACCCATTCCAGTCCATCTTAGTTCACTGATTCCTAGAATGTCGATGTTCACTCTTGTCATCTCCTGTTTGACCACGTCCCATTCCAAGAGGATGCCAATCAAGGTCACTTGACCAAAATTCCACCCCGTATCACCTCTATAATGAAACGCCTCCATCTGTCAACATGGCGCCTGCCAACCTCGATCTTCTTCACATCACCTATCTGTATCACACAGCATCTTGTGATACAGAGCTTAACAGGATTCTGGGAACCGGTGGGAGAACATGGTGCTAAAAGTAGGAGAAAAGATTTTGAGGAAGAAAGAAAGTGGGTGGAGAAAAATACGTAAAGTCACAACCGCGGCTACTCACTAACTGTATCGTTCTGTCTTGGCTGCTGGCTGGTCTTGCCCTGTGTAACACATTCTCTTCTTGTCTCACCTCCACCGCAGCAGCAGCATTGGTGTGTTCTTCTGTGGACCCAAAGCTCTCTCAAAGATACTTCAGAGAATGTGCCGCTTATATTCATCCGCTGACCCCAGGGGGATTCACTTTTATTACAACAGAGAAAGCTTCTAGACTTTGGAGGAAAAAAATCCACATGTTGTGTAAGTGGCTACAATCATATAGGTCAAGCATCAGGAAACTTTTCCCATAATGTACCAGATAATAATTATTTTAGATTCTGTGGACCGTATGGTCTCAGTTGCAAGCACTCAACTCTGCCGTTGCAAGCACCAAAGTAGCCCCTGTATCTTAACAAATGGAGGTGGCTGTGTTCCAGCAAAACTTTATTTATGGACACTGAAACCAAATTTCATATAATTTTCTTCTGTCATAAAATATTCTTCTTTTGATTTGTTCTCAACAATTTAAAAATGTAAGACATTCTTAGCTCATGGGTTGTCCAAAAACGGGTACTGAGCCAGATTTGACTTGTAGGAAGTAGTTTGCTGAGCCCTGATATAGGTCATCTTTCCCAAGCTTGTTTTCATGCTTAACAATACGTCCAAATGGAGACCAGCATGGCTGCTTGGCTCATAGCCTCCTTTAGAAGTCATTTCAAATTTCATCTCCCTGATGGCAGAGACATCTGCCTTGTCTCCAAACCTGATCTTTTCTGCTTTAAACTTAAGCTCCTTTGTGCTTTTTTCATCCTCTATAGATCTGAGAAATCACCAATGGGGGTTATCTTTCACAAAAATCCTTTCTATACATGAAAATGATAATAAAGTCATCCTTTACCTATCCCTTTTCTAGTCCAAACAAAACTCTTAACTTTTCATCCAAGGATATATACCCTAGCACTTCAATCATTCTTGTTTCCCTTCTTCAAATCCATTTTCATTCTTCACATCCTTTTACAATGTGTTGACTAAAATGAGACGTAACTTTCTAATCTAAGCATGACTAGTAGTGTATAAAAGAGTGATTTCTTTTTTAGAGCTTGTATGCCATATGCTTTTCAATACAACTAAATTCTATTTGCATCTCTTTCTTTTCTTCCTTCCACATTTCTTTCTTTCTCTCTTTTAATAAGTACTTTTTGTTACTATCACATTTTGATCTATGGTCATCTTGATACTTAACATCTCAGCTCAACTTCTACCCCACAAACATACTGGAATTTTTTTTTTAATTTTATACTCTTATTGAGCCAGTATTTCCATGCCATACAACTGTTTTATCCCCAAAATGTTCAGAAAATACTCTTCATATTGTATAGTTTTCTCTACTGGTATCAATTTTTTTTTAGCATTTTTCTTTCTAATATTTCAATATTGTTTTTAAGTCTATCACCAGACACTAATATTAGTATTTAGCTCAGTTTATCTCAAATCTTTTGTTCAGATGTTCAAGCTTAGACTCCTTTCTTTAGATTCAAGTTATTAAATCCAAAAGGCTCCATGATGAATTTTTGTTACTGCTTGTTAATATGAGCACCTAGTTGGGAACATATTAAAGATAACTAACCATTGAGAATGGCACATCGCCCTATACTGTCTTAGCTTAAAAATAAGATATCATATACAATAAAACAAAAATATTTATTGAAATTAAAACAGATTATGTTTTACAAATGCTTTTGTAGGTGGCCATTCTGCCATAGAACAGAATTTAATTGGTCTGATCTGATTTGTTTTTACAAAGTTAAGCAGCCACTTAAGCTCTTTCAGGTATTTCTAAATTATAAATTGATCATTTGTTTTACTTTATGCTCAAATATTAATGTTGATTCTGTAGTTTATAGGGTATATACTTAACTATATTCTAGGGGAAAAGTTAGGCATATCCTGATGTCTCAAAAATTATTTCTACTAACTCTGCATTGGAATTTATTAGTATCTTTAATTATTCCTTGGAGAATATCATCCAAATTCTACTAATTTTAATACACCAAATCTTTCTGTCTATTTACTTCCAAATTTAAATTTGATTAGCCTTTACAACTAGGCATTTCTGTAGTCAAATATGCTTATCTAACCTTTAGCAGGAAAATAAATATATTAAAATATTTTCTCTTGATTATATTCAATTCTTACTTTTCTTTTCCTGTCTATTTGTAAATAAAATGTACTCTCCAGTCAACTAAATTTGTCAAATAAGTATACTTGTCATTAAAAATAGGCTTCAGTCTCTGTAGATTTCTTTTAATTTTGTTATAAACCTAAAATTGCTCAAAACATAGAAAAATTAAAAAAAAAAAAAGATTTTGCTGCATTTGAAAAAAATCTTTCCTGTTTTCATCCCTTTTAAGTTTTGAGCTTTAGGTTATTTCTCTAAATACCATGTAGAATCTGACCTATCTCGACAGTAAAAATACAACAACAACAACAAAAAAATCAGTAGATTTCTTTAATGCAGCAATAATAAAATAGAAAATACAGATTTTTAAAAAAGGAAATTATCTTTTCAAAATAGAAACAAAAATATAGCAAACATAAACCTATTTAACAAGAATTATGTAAGGTGATTTGATAATTAGCAAACATTTACAAACAGACATTTTTAATTTGATAGAAATAGCATGTTCTTAAACAGGAATGTTAAGCATACCAAAAATATTGATTTGTTCCAAATTAATTAATAGGTTAAATAAAATTACAACCAAAATTTAAATTCTCTTTAAAACTTTTTGAAATGCTAGATATGCTAAAGTTTACCTAGAAGAATATATAAGCAAGAGAGAAGCAAAAAGAAAAAAAAAAGTGAAAAGAGGAGAAGAAACAAAAAAGGAGAAGAGAGAAAGAACAGAACAGAAAGGAAGGGAAGATAAGGAAAAGAAAATTCAGCATCCAGAAGCATCACCGTAAAACATAAGATTGTAAAGTAACCAGAAAGATAACACTAAATTACTTACAAATAAACAACAATAAATTTGACAGCTATCTTCTCAGAAGCATAAGTAGAGACCAAATGATAATGAAGTAATATCTTCAATGTGCTGGAGGAACATAACTATAAATTGAGATTTTTGTGCCCAGTGAAATTATTGGGCAAAAGCGAAGGCCAAAAAAAAAAAAAAAAGTGAAGGCAAAATAACAGATATTTTCAAACAAAAGAATGACTCAGAATGGAGCTTCAGAAGAATTCAAGTCAAACCACTGGTCTCCTTTCTGCTTCAGAATTCTCTGTGGTTTTGTTTTGTTTTTTTGTTTTTAGATTTTATTTTACTATAAAGATTAAGACAGTATGGTACTGGCACAGAAATAGAAACATAGACCAATGGAACAAGATAGAAAGCCCAGAGATAAATCCACACACCTATGGTCATCTTATCTTTGACAAAGAGGCAAATATATACAGTGGAGAAAAGAGAGTCTCTTTAGCAAGTTCTGCTGGAAAAACTGGTCAACTATTTGTAAAAGAATGAAATTAGAACACTTCCTAACACCATATACAAAAATAAACTCAAAGTGGATTAAAGACCTAAATATAAGACCAGAAACTATAAAACTCTTAGAGGAAAACATAGGCAGAAAACTCTCTGACATAAATCCCAGCAAGATCCTCTATGACCCACCTTCTAGGATAGTGGAAATAAAAACAAAAATAAGCAAATGGGACCTAATTAAACTTAAAAGTTTTTGCACAATGAAGGAAACTATAAGCAAGGTGAAAAGACAGCCCTCAGAATGGGAGAAAATAATAGCAAACGAAACAACTGCCCAAGAATTAACTTCCAAAATATACAAGCAGCTCATGCAGTTCAATACCAGAAAACAGAAAACCCAACCAAAAAGTGGACAGAAGACCTAAATAGACATTTCACCAAAGTCATACAGTTGGCTAATAAACACATGAAAAGATGCTTAACATCGCTTGTTACCAGAGAAATGCAAATCAAAATTACAATGAGGTATTGATAGCTTAGGGTGAACGATGTCAGAGTCATGCTCTCCGAACAAGATTTAGCTTCCAGATCAGGGACCAGGCTTGATTATTCAGAGCTTTTATGTGGCAAAAGTTTTATTCCAGTGAAGAACAGAGAAAGCTTCTGACATAGGCATCAGAAGAGGGATGGAGAATGCCCCCCTCACTAGTCTTATCAAAGCCTTATATACTTTTACCAGACCCACTCCCACAACATACATCTTAATACAACAAGATTAGTCAGAAGGTTCCTGTTAAGGAGAAACATGTCCTCAAGCAAGATATGTTGTTATTATATAATCATTAGTACAGAGCTTAAGGAAAACATACCCTTGAGCAAGAGAGTTGTTTTGTTGTGTAATCATTAGCTCTGGGCTTAAAGAAAAGTTTTATGTGACTAAGACAAAGGAATGTAGGAAAAAAATGTTTGTCACTTTCTCCTCCTTGAGTGCCCTGGACCCCTTCCTCCTTGAGGACCCCAGACTCCTTATCAAACTACCTAAGAATTAATTCTCTCAGTATCATCTCACACCAGTCAGAATGACCATCACCAAAGAGTCTACAAACAATAAATGCTGGAGAGGGTATAGAGAAAAGGGAACCCTCTTACACTGTTGGTGGGAATGTAAACTGATACCACCACTCTGGAGAACAGTATGGAGAGTGCTTTAAAAACTAGGAATAAAACTACCATACAACCCAACAATCCTTCTGCTGGGCATATACCCTGAGGAAATCATAATTGAATAAGACATTTGTACCCCAATGTTCAATGAAGCACTGTTTACAAGAGCTAGGACATGGAAGCAACCTAGATATGTTCATCAGCAGATGAATAGATAAGGAAGTTGTGGTACTATACACAATAGAATATTACTCAGCTATTAAAAAGGAAAGCATTTAAGTCAGTTCTAATGAGGTGAATGAACCTAGAGCCTATTATACAGAGTGAAGTAAGTCAGAAAGAGAAAGACAAATATCGTATATTAATGTATATATATGGACTCTAGAAGGATCATACTGATGATCCTACATCCAGGGCAACAAAGGAGACAGAGACATAAAGAACAGACTTTTGGACTCAGTGGGAGAAGAAGGTGGGATCATTTGAGAGAATAGTATCGAAACATATATGTTATCATATGTAAAATAGATAGCCAGCGGAAGCTTGATGTATGATGCAGGGAACCCAAAGCTGGTAGGTACTCTGTGATGACCTGGAGGAGTGGGGAGGGAGATGGGAGGGGGGTTCAGGAGGGAGGGGTCACATGCATGCCTATGGCCGTTTCATGCTGATGTATGGCAGAGGCCATCACAGTATTGTAAAGTACTTATCCTCCAAATAAAATAAATTTTTTTTTTTTTAAAGAGTGACACAAAGTAGACATGAGTAGGCAGATGATAGAAAGTTGACAGAGAAAGAGATGGAGAAATAGAGAGATAGATAGATCTTAAAATAATAATAATGCTGATCTAAATCTTAAGAAGACATATTTCAGCCATAGGCTACTAGCTTAGCTTCTATATGGTTACAGAACTGAATGTAATCAAAAGAACAGATCAACTTGCTGCCATTCTGCTAACCGCTAAACAATAAATATGCGTCCATCAGGTGAGTTAAATGCAGCAACACAACTAAATTAAGCCACATTCATTTCCTACCTTGTTTGTATATTACTTTCCAGATAGAGCCACCTTCCCAGAAAAAATCTCATGCTGATGACCCTGGGATGTGTATTTATGGCCTCTAAAGTTGTTCAGTCATCAGACCAGATGGTTATTTCCTACTTTTAAGATTTTGGAATTATTTGTGAATCTGAATAAACTGTTCACGTGTATAAAAAAAATTTTTTCACTTACTTATTATTTTTCACAGCGCTGGGCCTTCACTGCTGTATGTGGGCTCTCTCTCCTACTCTCTAGTTGTGGTGTGCAGGCTTCTCATTGCAGTGGCTTCTCTTGCTGCAGAGCACAGGCTCTAGGTAGCAGGCTTCAGTAGTATCAGCACACAGACTCAGTAGCTGCAGCTACTCTCAGGCTCTTGGGCTCTGAGCGTGGGCTCGGTATTTGAGATGCATGCAGCATGTGGAAATCTTCCTGGACCAGGGATCAACCTCCTGTCCCCTGCACTGACAGGAGAATTCTGCTCCACAGTACCACCAGGGAAGTTCCGGTGCCTTTTCTTGTCCACAAGTTTTTAAAAGTTATTAGATGGTATTTGTCCTTTATTTTGTCTATTGATGAATGCTTGTGGGTCCATTGCAATATCAGTCTACTCTCCATGGTTGATTGTCCACAATGGTCTCTCTTAACACACTCCAATTTATTGTTGTCTCCACAACTATAACTATTTTCAAAGTGTGTATCTCCAAAACGTGAAATTCAACTTCTTTTTATTGTTAGCAGCAACTGAAACAGTTGACTACTTCTCCCTTTTTTGACTCTCATGACATACTGACCCTTAGTTTTCTTCTCAGGCTCCTCTGTTCAACTTTAAAATGTCGGAGTGTCCTAGGACTTGGTCACAGTTCTTGTCTTGTCATGCCTACCCTCACCCCTTGACTGATAGCATGATAGCACACATGTCCATGGTTTTGAACCAATGAGTTCCAGATTTAAAACTCCAGCATATATTTCTCCTCTGGATTCCAGTCTGATATATACAACTGCTTACTCCACCACTGGAATATAATAAGCATCTCAAATTTTACATATCCACAACCAGACTCTTTTTCTCTTCATAATCCTGCCATTCCTCTATTTTTTGTTTGTTTTGTTTGTTTCAGTACTGAGAAATCTGTATGCAGGTCAAGAAGCAACAGTTAGAATTGGACATGGAACAACAGACTGGTTCCAAATCAGGAAAGGAGTATGTCAAGGCTGTATACTGTCACCCTGTTTGTTTAACTTATATGCTGAGTACATCATGAGAAATGCCGGGCTGGATGAACCACAAGTTGGAATCAAGATTGCTGGGAGAAATATCAATAATGTCAGATATGAAGATGACACCACCCTTATGGCAGAAAGAGAAGAAGAACTAAAGAGCCTCTTGATGAAAGTGAAAGAGGAGAGTAGAAATGATGGCTTAAAACTCAACATTCAGAACAATAAGATCATGGCATCCGGTCCCATCACTTCATGGCAAATAAATGGGGAAACAATGAAAACAGTAAAAGACTTTATTTTGAGGGGCTCCAAAATCACTTGCAGATGCTGACTGCAGCTGTGAAATTAAAAGACACTTGCTCCTGCTATGATCAACCTAGACAGCATATTAAAAAGCAGAGACGTTACTTTGTCAACAAAGGTCCCTCTAGTCAAAGCTATGGTTTTTCCACTAGTCATGTATGGATATGAGAGTTGGACTATAAAGAAAGCTGAGCACCAAAGAATGGATGCTTTTGAACTGTGGTATTGGAGAAGACTCTTGAGAGCCTCTTGAACTGCAAGGAGGTCCAACCAGCCTATTCTAAAGGAAATCAGTCCTGAATATTCATTGGAAGGACTGATGCTAAAGCTGAAACTCCAATACTTTAGCCACCTGATTCAGTGACTCATTGGAAAAGACTCTGATGCTGGGAAAGATTGAAGGCAGGACAAGAAGGGGATGACAGAGGATGAGATGGTTGAGTGGCATCACTGACTCAATAGACATGAATTTGAGTAAGCTCCGGGAGTTGGTGATGGACAGGGAAGCCTGGCATGCTTATAGTCCTTGAGGTCACAAAGAGTCAGACACAACTGAGCAACTGAACTGAATGTCACCATCATCTACCAAAATGACTATACTAAAAACACTGAATACATCAGAATCATCTTTAATTCTTCTCTTTTTCTCACCAGTGCCCTGAAAGCCCTATCCCAAACCACTGTTTCATCATCTTATTTCTTCTACCTTTTCCTAAAAACAGTTCACTAAAGCATATGTCAAGCTTTGGTGACCTTGAATATATACAATAGAAATTTCCAAGTTAATGCTTATGGATAGTCCAACTTCAGGCAATCTGTATAGCAAATCTGACCCACAAATAGGCACAAACAAAGGACTGCTCATCAGGTTAACTAGTCTTTCCCTTCACTAAGAGATGGTTGGCATCCTAATTATTCATTTCATCTACATAGGTCATCTCATTACCGAATATAGGACGTTTTCTTAGACACTTATCAGTAATTATTATGCTGGATTTTTTTTCTCTTTTCTTTTTCTTTTCTTCAATTCTCAAATTGTTCTTCCTATCAATTATTATAAGAATTCTGCATCTCTAAGTTGCCTTTTCTCAGTTCTGTCCCTCAGACTGAACAAAAGAAAAACTATTTTAAGAATTCTTTATCAATTCCAAACACTTTCAAAACTTCCTGATTGATCTTAAAGAAAACAGGTCAATGATGATCCAGTCTCAATTTACTGATTTAACTAAGTAATCTGCCAACTAAGGAAAGGACCATCACCATTACATTTTCTATACAACAGTCTTGTGCCATTTTCTCCAAATCTCTAGCCGATTTACCTCAAAATTCAAATTTTTTACATGTTTGAAGTGTAGGAATAGAATCAACAATATGTGGTGCCAACAAATGATCCTAACAAAATATGTGAAAACTTTACAAAGAAAATCATAGAACTCTATCAACCACTTCCTCTTCACACTAACATGAATGGGGGTGCTCCTTCTCCACCGTCTCACCCCCACCTTGAGGCTGTGTGGTGGGGACCTGTCAAATATTCTTGTCCTATCCTAAACAAATATCTAGGAAAGGTTGAGAGGAAGGGTCTGGGAAGAGCGTGGGAAGGGGAGTATTATAGAACTAAGGATGCTGAAGAAAAGGATTTGTAAATCTATATACAAGGGACTTTCCTTGTGGATCAGTGGTTGAGACTTCATCTTCCAACGCAGAAGGTACAAGTTTGATTCCTGATCAGGAGGCTAAGATCCCACATGCCTCATGGCTCAAAAACATAAAAACAATAGAAGCAATATTATAACAAATTCAATAAAGACTTTAGAAATGGTCACCATAAAAAAAATATTAGAAAATATTAAAGTCAGGACCTTTCTCTAATGGGGATCTGTTCACTTTTTTAAAAAATCTATGTATGAAGTCCTGGGCAAATTCCCAAGAGGTCAATATGTAAAACCACCCAGAATCAACAGCAGATGATTTGAGATTTGAACTCTGGTGAGGAATATCATCTAGGTTTCACATCAGCCTCTAGGTCGCACACATGAAGCATACCAGAATAGAATTGCAAAGGCTTTAAAAACTAAATTGATATTGGAACCACAAAGCACAGAAGTGGGCCAGGCTGTGTGTTCTGAACCTAAACCTGTTAACTCAGCTAAAATAGAAGATCTAAATGAGAACCAGAGTGTCATAACATTATACTCAAAATGTGCAGGACACAATCCAAAATTTTTGTCATACGAAGAACTAGGAAAATCTCAATTCAAATGAGAAAAGAAAATCAACAGATGCCAACACCAAGTTGACACAAATGTTGGAATTATCTAACAAGAATTTTAAAGCAGCTATCATCAAAAGGATCCAACAGGCAACTGCAATCACTCTGAAACAAATGGAAGAATAAATAATCTCAGCAAAGACATAAAAGATACAAAAAGAACCCAATGCAAATTCCAGAACTTAAAAATGTAATAACTGAAAGAAAAGGCTCACTAGATGACTTGTGGTAGGTAAGATAAGGCCCTGAAAACGTCCACATCTTAATCCCTGGAACTTGTGAGGTGTTCTGGCAAAGGGCAATTAAAATTCTGAATGAAATAATGGTTGCCTTGAGATGATCCTCTTGAAATGGGAAGATCATCATAGATTACCTGGATGGTCCACATATTATCATAGGGACTTTGAAAGTAGGAGAGGGAGACAGAAAGGTCAGAGTCAAGAAGCAGAAGTTGGAATGTGATGGATAGCTTTGAAGGAGGAAGGGGCTGCAAGCCAAAGGATGTGGGCTGCCCCTAGAAGCTGGGAGAGACAAGAATACAGATTTTCCTCAGAGCCTTCAGAAGGGAACATAACCTTGCCAACACCCTGATTTTAGTTCTGTGAGATTCTTGTTGGAGTTTGACCTAAAAAAATACAAGATCACAAGATAAGGTTATGGGATTAAAAGATCCAAACTACTATGTAGAAAATAGGCAATCAACAAGGATATATTATTCAGAAAAGGGAAATATATCCACTATTTTATAATAACTTTAAATGGAGTATAATCCCAAGTAGTGTATAAAAACAAACACAAACTAGATTTGGCCTATTGGCCATAGTTTGTTGATGCCAGAATAAGAACATGAATAAGCCTCACAATCATACTGAGGAAAAAAAGTTATTGCAGAATAGATACAGTGTGGAACTATTCAATAAGATTAAAAAACATACAAAACAATATTATTTACTCATATACACACATAATCAGATAGATATAAATGTACAGAAATTAAATTACACATCCAAACTCAGAACACTAATTATTTCTGATAATAGGAAAACAATGAAAGACCTCAATAATCTCAGTTGTATTTATTTCTTAAATTGGATTTTTAATGTGTATTACATAAACTGTAATTTTGCATCCACTTGACATATTTCATAATATTAAAACTTTCTTGGTAGATTTTTTTTCTCCACTAAGCAAGGGATGACTCCTCAAGTTATCAAGGGATGTATGGACTGTCCTCAATGGATGGACAGTAGGTTCCCAGGTTCATCCTTCTTCAGGGTTTATACACTTGTCCCATATATTAAAGGTGAGGGTTTGAAAAAACTCGGTTTTCTGGAACCCATGAAAGCATGTTCATCATTGTGCCTGTGTCAAGGAAGCTTGGCTTTCATCTCAACAATAACTGTCTAGAAATTTTCCAAAAGTCTGTGATGAAAGAGACCCAGACACTCAGCATCTCCCATCACTGCCATCTCCCAACACACATGATCATTTGCTCAGTCATGTGAGATTTGGATTTTTAAGATAACACACCTCCAGTTCACAAGGATGTCCTTTTCTAATCCTCCGAATGCTCTGTCTTAGCCACCGTCACATAGCTACTGTCACATCGAGTTCTAGGACCTTCCCCTCTGCTTCTGCTCACTTACTCTCTTCAAACGTTGAAGTAAGGGTCAGAGTGTGGCAAAAACACAATATGGAAAGAAAATATGAGACAAGACCTGGCACAAACCTCTCAAACTACAGCAGATAGCAGGCTAGAAGGCAGGCTAAGTCTACGTACAAGAGCAGCTGGGCAAAAGACAAGTGTCACGCCCAAAGAAGGGCCATGGGTCAGGCAATGGTGAACATTAAGATTTCCAAGAGATAGACACATCCCAGGAAGGAAAGAAGGCCAAGGTAGTGGAAAACCCAGGTGGGTAGCACATTGGATTGAGGATGACAAGTGTCATCAACAGGAAGCTTCAAACCTAGCAACTGGGGCAGTGACTGCAGGATTGGGTGTCAGAAGCAAAGATGCCTGGACTCACTTGAGGATG
The DNA here is from genome assembly GCF_054371585.1 of Giraffa tippelskirchi. NCBI lineage: Eukaryota > Metazoa > Chordata > Mammalia > Artiodactyla > Giraffidae > Giraffa > Giraffa tippelskirchi. The sequence goes on along the minus strand of NC_137283.1, from coordinate 154,890,002 downwards.
GCAAGATGGTGAGAACTGAAACAGGGCTCAGGTCTCAGCAGTGAAGCCCGTGGGAGCCCAGGGACGTCACAGGGCTCTGGGAAGCTGGAATATTCAGTTTCCATGGGATGAAGCACTGGAGCTGTTTAAATCTTGCCCGTCTGTTGTCTGATTCGGTCCAAGAACCAGGGCAGATCTCAATGAATGGCAAGACCCCAGCCCAGCTCCTGTGACCTGGGGAAGGTCACAGGAAGAGGAAAGGGAGGGCAGTCGCCTTTTCTCTTCTTACACTTGTCCATTTCCTCCCGCCTCTCCCTCCCATCCCCACCCAGGTATTCATTATTTGTACTAACATCTGCAGCACGTTTTTGAGATTCACTGCTGGTACAAAGAAAGCATCCCAGAATGAAGTCGTGCTATTGTATTTTTCCTTAATGGTGCATCTTGGTTCGAAAATTGCTTAAGTTTTGGAAATGTCTCTCCATCCGACATGATTAATGTGATACACACAGAAGAGCAGCCGAGTGAGTGGAGAATTAGAGTTGGCGCCCGTTCACCTCGAGGCATTTATCTTTGCTTTTTTTTCCCCCCTGGTGCCTGCGCTGAGCCTGAGGGTAAGCTGACACTTTTTTTTTCTTTTTTTAACAAATTAAGCTTCATTTTCCTTTTCGCATGTGTGTTAAGAACCTTGAAAGGAATGAGCTTTGTCTGCAACCTCCAGTACCAGCTGCCAGGGCAGAAAAGAAAGAGGTGACAATTTCCCGCAGATTCCAAATGATTGTTTTAATGGGGCTGTGGCGGAGGTAACAGGCACAAAGATATTGTGCTGCCAGGAAAAAGCAGGTTCTCTCTTCCCCTAGCCTCGCGCTACATGATGTAACATTTAGCTTCTGGCTTAACGTGGCATCTCTTCCCGGCTTTGATTTATTCGCACTTTTGCAAATCACAGAGGTATGTTACAGGAGATGCATTTAGAGCCGTTGTTATAGTTCATTGAGGAGGCAGGCTGTTATCCCCACCAGAGGAGAATCTCCCACGTGGCAGGGTGAGTGACCTAGAATTAAAGAGGAAAAAAAAGATGGGAGAGAGAGACTGCAAGAGAGCAGGAATGTAGATATTAGGCTGGGATGAAATTGTATTTACCTTGATTGAAAACTCTTTTATTATGAACATAATTTAGATCTGAATGGAAAATAAAACGCCTGGGCTCCTTGCCTGGCCGAGAGTGTTGCTGAGTACACAGCCGCTACGATAATGTAAGTGCATATGTGATGACTGTGTTATTGTGTTTATATATGAAGGCATTATGCTCCATCAAAGGAAATGAAAAATATCTCCATGGGTTTGCTCAGTCAGCTTCTTTAGCAGAAAACGCTTGGAGGTGTGGAATAGTAACAGTGGCCAAAATGCAGAGTCTCAAAGAACCATGCAGGCTTATGTTAAAGTCACATATCCATCTGAAACAAGTAACATGCTAACCAGACCCTGGCCTCCTCGGAATAGTTAATCCTGTGTTATGACGTGGGTCTAAGTGCTCCCTGAGCATGAATTATGCCCACAGATGCTGAGTTGGGCAAAATGACATGTAAGACAGCAGTGCTGTCTGCAAGGAGATTGTAGTCCAGTTGGGCAGGAAAAACACTTCTAAAGAGAGAATTAGAATTGCAGGGAGAAGGCGTGGATTTCAAACGAGTTGCTGCAATGATCCAGATTCTAATGGGAAGTGAAGTGAAAGTCACTCAGTCATGTCCGACTCTTTGCGACCCTGTGGACTATACAGTCCATGGAATTCTCCAGGCCAGAATACTGGAGTGGTTAGGCTTTCCCTTCTCCAGGGGCTCTTCCCAATCCCAGGATCGAACCCAGGTCTCCCACATTGCAGGTGGATTCTTTACCAGCTGAGCCACAAGGGAAGCCCAAGAATACTGGAGTGGGTAGCCTATCCCTTCTCCAGCAGAACTTCCCAACCCAGGAATCGAACCAGGGTGCCCTGCATTGCAGGTGGATTCTTTACCAACTGAGCTATGAGGGTCTAATGGGAAATGTTCTTGGAATTTAGCCACTTTCTCCAGAATGTCTGTGAGTATGTGTATTTATCTCTATATTAACATTTATTTACATAGATGATATATATTTTACCTAACACACTCAACTAGGAAGTCTCCATTTCCTTATTTCTACGACTTTCTCCATGTCAAAGCTACACTGTGGACCACAGAACTGAGCTAGTAGAGGCATTAGTCTTCACGTCCCACTCTCAGCAGTGTAGAGGAGCCTCTAGATGTTTTCCTTGTCAATTCAAGTCACAATTGACTCCTCCCAGCCCACCCCTTGCCCTGCACGGTATGGACCAGTGCTAGTGCTGGGCGTTGAATACAGCTCAGAGGAGGGCAAAGAAAACAATCAGCTCCAAGCGTCACTCTGTGCTAGAACCATGGGATGATGCTAAATGTTTCACTTGTTATCACATCTCAGTCATAGAGTTTCTGCATAAGCAGGGACCTTGTCTTATAATCAATACTCTATCCTCTCTTCCTAGTTCTGGGCTTGGCAGATAGAACACACTCAGTAAACATCTGTTCAATGAATGAATGAATGGATCTTTATCGCAAAATCTGTGAAGCATGTATCAGTACCCCATCTTTCTGGCGATGAAACTTCAACTCAAAGATTGAACCATCTGCATGTGGTCACATAACACATCAATACAATTACCCATATTCAAGGCTAATTAGGTCTGACTCCAAAGACCAGCTTCTTTCCACATAAATATTGTTGCTGAAAGACAAAAGACCTAAGCTTGACCTCAGAGAGCTTACCATCAAATAGGGAAACAACAGTTAACAAACGGCCTGAGGCAGGCTGTGCCAGCATCCTTTATCTGCCAGTAGCTGCTAACCCACTCACTCTCTCGTCTATACCATAAGGGGAAGGAAAGTAATTACTAGCACACTCGGTTTTGTCTATCCATGTTTTTCCAGGCCAAAATAACCTAAGAGTAAGAATGTAAGCAAAAATTTTAAATTTCTGATTCCAGTTTACACTTTTTTTTTTTTTTCTGATTTTGCACTCATAAATTTCTATCAGATGGGTCTGGAATACCCAGAGTAGTTCTCAGCCATTTTCCTCTCTTCTTGTGCCAGCTCACTGTGGTGACATATATTACTTGTGAAAGATCAACCATGCCTCTGACCTGAGTTAAAGACATGGCTGATAGGAGGCAGGATAAGAGGGGTTTAAACACAGAATCTGGGGTCCCATTCTGCCATTCAGATGCCAGTCAAATTTGTAAAATGACCACAGTTGTGAGGCTCAGAAGATAAATGCCTCCATAGGAAGATCAGATTGTTACCACCTTAACCCAGTGATAAATTTTAGTATCACTCACAGTGCACCAGCCAGAATTTAGGTACCACACATTGTAATTAAAATGAAATGCACAACAACACTTATGAAGTATTCTTGCCAGAATGTTTAACCTTAATCTGACTGGGTCTTTCCATACAGGGCATAGAGAATAAATTAGATGGCAACACAGAAAACAATCAGACACATACAGAAGGAGGGACATTTTAGAGATAACGGACCTGGTCTCTTCAAGCCAGAGTCATGATTGTTGATCAAATAAAAGCGATGTTGAACTGTAAAAATAAATAAATAAAATGAAATGGAGGATGGGAGGATTTTTCTAGATCAAGAGATATTTAAAGAAATGTAGTAAATGTGACAATTTAATTCTGGTTTAAACAAAAGAGCTATAAAGATATTTATGGGGAAGAATTGGGGAAATTTGAATATACACTAAGTTTTAGATACTAGAGAATTGTCAAGGATGATAATAATGTTATAGTTATGTAGAAAATGTCCTTATATTTTGGAGGTGCATACTGAAGTACTTAGGGGTGTAGTGTCACGATATCTGCAACTTAAATTACTTCCACCAAAATAAAACAGATGCAAATACAGAAAAGTATAATAACTATTAAATGTAGATGATGGGCTTATGGTTAATCCTTATTCAGACTCTCTACTTTTTAGTACATAAATTTTCATTAAAAAGAGAATTTAAAAGGATGATCCAATGCATGTGACTTGTTGAACAGAATTCCTGGCACACAGTATAGGCTTATTAATATTGGCTTTTACAATGATTATTGCTTTTATTATTTCCAGCTGTCACTGTTACTGCTGATGTCTGCTAGTATTACCATGAAGGCTGCTGTCCCCAAAGGCCAGACCGCTGGTGTGGACTGTGGCCACCAGTTCCTTCCTAAGCACAAAAGCCAGTATTGCTGAGGCCTGTGTTCTCAATAACCCACATTGTTTTGTTTGGCTTGATTTTTAGATTTTGGTCACTGGAAACTGGACCAGAGAAGAGTCTGTGTGTCAGGTGCTGGGCTCAATTCAGAAACAGCTTTGAAGATACTGATGAGCCCCCTGTGCTGCAGGGGTTAAGTGTTGGCAGAGAGAAGGGTCCTCCTCCAGCTTCATCTTCCCCATGAAGGGACAGTGGTGGGTTTGGATACACTCTACTTCCTCACTCACTCTTCTCTAAGAAGGAGGCTTGTGTTAATCTTATTGGCGAGTTTGGGAGTATGCACTAGTCATGGAGAGCCTCTGCCAATACAGAACACATGTGGCATGCCTTCCACCCACTAAGGCTTACCGCAGAAGCTTTGTGCCTACAGAGGGATGCTGCAATGTTCCCTGTGATTGGGTGGGTGTTTGTCCGATTCTGAGATTCAAGATGGAAGTTCACATTGCTGCTCCTAAGCCATGTTCTCCAGCAACAAAAGCAAAACAACAAAACACCCCCAAAACTGCTATTTTCTCCTCCAGCTCCTTATTTCACTTTATTATTTGGTTTCAAACCAGATGGAAGAGAAAAGGAGTGTTATGTGTCTACTTCCTCAAATGCCAACATCCTGGACCAAACAACTTGAGCTTCTAATTTTCCAGGTTCCTTCTCAGGTCCTTGAAATAACTAGGTACAGGTTCTACACTCTGAGTCATGCAGATATGCCCAGAAATACCTGAATTTTGGGAAAATACAGTTGATTTGGGATTTCTGTTCTATGTGTTTTAAATAAGCTCATTATATTGGTGATTAATAGCTATCAAACTTAAAGAGCTGGGCAAATGAGTTTTATATGAGTTATAAGAAATTTTAAGCTGGAGAACATTCTGAATGAAGCTGATGAAATAAGAAATTGCTATTAGTTTTCCCAGGTGTTTTAATATTTCAAATTAAAAAGAGAAAGAGAACAAAGTTCCATATGCTACAAGTATAGAATTAGTAAGTCCTTCAGTAATTAATTTTTTTCTATGGTTTAGGGAAATGCTAAAGTTAACCTTGAAGTTGAAATGTCTATGACATACTGGACACTCTTCCAGTAACCATCTCACCTCTCCTTGCCTAATAATTTCAACTGTCAGGAGATCCATTTCCTAGGGGGACAAGTCACCAAGTTCATAAGATGAAAGAATTGATACAATGGATTTTTATAAGAATGGATTTTGATAAGAGCAGAAAACACCTACCCAAAGCCAAATAACTAAAGACAATGATTTTTAATATTTACATTTTTAATTGTGGTGAGATATACAAAAACTGTATCATCTCAGCTATTTTTAAGGGTAGAGTTCAGGATTATTAAGTAAATTCACATTATTGTGCAACCATCACTACCATTCATCTCCAGAACTCTCTCATCTTGTAAAACTGAAACTCTGTCCCCATTAAATAGTTCTTCCCTTTCCCCACCCCCTTGCAACCACCATTTTACTTTCTGTCTTTATGAATTTGTCTAATCTAGGCCTCTCCTGTAGGTGAAATCGTATTTATCTTTTTGTGATGAAAGGCAATTATTTTAAATAACTTCTTCCTGTCCTCTATTTATCACTTATATATGCCTTGAATGGGTATTTGCCCAGTGATTCACCCAACAATTGTACCAGCACATAAGCCAAGCAATTTTACATTCAGAAGACCCCCTCTTTTTACTTGACTTTTGCATCTAGCAGTCACCATGTCAGATAAAGCCTCTGTGTCATAACCTGTTTTCTTTGTTCAAAGTTAAATATGTAACATCAGAACACTCTCCAGCTTGTCTGCACCAATCTCTGGATGTGGTATCGGCCTGGGTCATAGGCAGCAGACCCCAAAAAGAGGGACCGAAGGTGGACTCAGAGAACAAAAGTAAGCTGTCAGGAGTCTGGAGGCAAACCCCTCAACAGAAGATGAACATCAATATACAACATCACAGACAAAGAAGTCTGTGCATTTTCAGTAGCACTGCTGGTGTACACCGAGATGACACATATGTCAGAGGCTGCCTGTTAACAGCAAAATGTGTCCCACGTATGAGACATATTAAGAAAACATTCTATATTCTCTATTTTTATTAAAGGTAGAATTTGGGGTTATTAAGTACATTAATATTAAAATAAACTAGAAATCATATTTCTTAATCATCTCATTTCTACCAACAGAGATACCAAATGCAAAAACTGAATGAAACCTTACTTAATTCAAGTCTTATTTCTTCTATATAAACACCTTGCTTTATATTAAGAAACAAAATCCTGGGTCTGAGGACCCAGAGGAAAGAGAGATCTTTTCTGATGGGTTGTTGTTTCTCTTATGAAGTGTGACTCTGGGAATAAGAAGTCAAAACCAGTTTGAACTTTGGAACTGAAATAGCATACACTGAATATCATGAAATCGTAATTAGAAATAGTGTTCAGAAACTAATAATACTGTATTTTTTTAAACTGATATTACCGTAGTAAAACTTTGTAATTAATTTTGGGTCCTGGAAGAATTAATTATTTCTCATTTGGGGAAGAGTCTGCTTTCTGCTTTTCAGTGCCTCAGATTCATCACATACCTAGTCAAGGGAGCAATTTGCAAAGTTCAAGTTTCCAAGTTCAAAGTTACAGTCCTGACAGACATAGTCATTTTCATAATCACTGAAAAAACCTTCCATGAAAGAATTAAGCAATTAAAACATAAGATTCTACTTCACATGAAAGTGTCATGGTCCTGAAGTTGTATCTCTATGTGCCAGTTCTTATACCACTTAGGCACATCATTATGCCTAATATACAATTTTTTACAGAGCCTCAGAATGTTGGAGACAGATTTGGAAGCCAAATGCAACAAATTCTTCATTTTTCAGTTGAGGAAACTTTAGGTCCAGACTGGTTTCACTCAGTTAAGTTCATGCAACTAGAATAAAAATTCCAATCTCTTGAATCTTATTTCAATGCTATTTTCATCACACCAAATAAAAATATCTAAATAATGAGAAAAGCAGTTGATCTTTAGTTAGAATCCAATTCCTAAGAAATTTCCAGAGTCGTCTTGCATCTTCTCCAGGATGAGGAATGCTAACTGAATGGACAGAAGCTAGTTTCATTAGTAGATTAGACACTGGCTCAAAAATAGATTCTGTTGGCCATGATCCATGTACTAAAATACCCACTATAACACTTACAGTGACCTTCATAAAACAAGCTGCAATTTCTTGGGACAATAAATAATTAATAATAGCAGTTATAGGGACTCAATTTGAATCACACCTCAGTCAAATATAAGTTACAAAACAAACAGCTTCAGTCCAATATCCTGTAGTAAGATAGATTCTGTGATGAATTTTCAAGAGAGCAGACTTCCAAAGCCAGAACATATAGATAAAATATTGGTATAAGAAAGAGATTTATAGACTCACCAAGAACCAGGATATCTTTTGGAAAGTCATAGTTCACACAGGAAAAAATAATAATAATAATGGGCAACTATCTGAAGTAAAATAGCAACAGACTGTTTAAGGATGCTTTTAAAATTTCAGAAAGTTTAAAATTAAATAATAGAGAGGGAAATGGCTGAAAACATACTTGTATTATCCAAGATTCAAATAAAGCAATCAAGGAGGAAGTGGAGAACATATCTGAGAAAAATAAGGATGATTAAAAAAAAGATGGTGTAATCTAAGAACTAGTGGATGGGAGAAGTGGTGAAAGATCAATTCAGCATGCAAAACTGTTTCAAATAAACAATAAAGACTTATCAGACCAAATGGCCAGAAGGAAATATGTTGACAGCAAATGAGAGCTATAATGTAATTAGCAAATAAGGAACTAGATAGCCTCCTGCTGCCAAACAAAAACTCTTGTCTAGGAAAGATATGGTGCAGGCACACAGGAGGGGATATGGCTTTGTATTTTAGGGCCTCTTAAGTGAAAACAAGTTGCAGAAATCTATGGACCAAGGAAACATGATAGAATCACTGGGGGTAGAAAATATCATACTTAAATATCTAGATCAGACTTTGGCAGATTACAGCCTGTAGGCCAAATCCAACCCCCAGCTTATTTCTGTATAACCTGCAATCTAAATGAAGTTTAAAAATAAAAATGTATTGTTTTAAAGGCATCATATGGAAAATAAATGTGCCTGAATAGAAAAATATAAATGACGTAATATATAACAGAAAAAAATGCAATATATATCCATAATATATAGCAGAAAAAAAATTTTAAGCTCAAAAAGAACCAGGGCACATATCTGAGGAATCAACCCCAGTATTAAAATACTTTTTAGAAACAGGGGAGCCAGAGAGATAGCAAGAGAATCAATGAGACCAATTGATTGATGATCACAATATAAAAAGTCCATGCAGGTCTGAAAAGGAGATAGAAGAATGAATCAGCTTATAAAGGAAAGCATTAGTGACAGTCTCACTCCTAAATTAACTTCTGAAGCAGATCAGTCACAAGTACAAAATCAAATAGCAATAAATAAACTAGATGTCGTGGCTGAATCAATAATGCAGTTTGTCACAATTTTCTTTCCTGAACTTGAGTAATCACTGGAAATAAATGGGCTCTACCCAAGAGTTTAGAAGACATTCAAGGGTGAAATTTGGGATCCATTGAAACTTGTGTAGACAGGTCAATTTAATGGAGGACTGGCGGCCTGCTAATGTGACAAGCATTTACAAGTCAAGACCGAAGGATACGATTCCCTGTACATTTAAGAATAAGACAATCTACAGAGTAAGGCAAGGCAGTTTATGAAAGCGAGACTACACCTGCCTAATATTTTGAAGGAAGCGTGTGGTAAATGTCCTCTATTTAAATGCTCAGTAAGACCGGGTGGGTTACAATTCCATGAAAAACTGCCTATTTAATATTTCTAATTACAAAAGCAATATATATTCTTTGTAGAAAATGTGGAAAATAGAGAAGCAAAATGAATTCGATTAAAATCATCCACAATCCAGCTAACCAGAAATGTCCACTGTTGATATTCTGCCATATATTATTTGGGACTGAACACAGAATTTAATTAACTGTTTTATCTTAGAAGAGAATTGACACTGGCTCCCAAAAAGGAGAAAAGGGGAAGGAAAAACATTTTTTAAATTGTACCAACTCACAAATGAATGCTAAGATTAGTTAACAAGAGACTGTTTACAATAAAATCCTCAGGTTTGCACATGACACTAAGTTCTTTTTAATAATGAAATATTATACCATTTATGCAGGGGAAACTGTGAAATCTTCACAAGACTGCACATGGGAGCAGAAAACTGGCAGATGAAATTCCTTATACCCAAGTGTAAGAGAATACATTCAGAGGACTGTAAGACCAATTATCCTAGAAAAATGATGGATTCCACGGTTTTAATCACCATCTAGAACATGGAGCATGCCATCATTATAGACTATACCTTAAAGACAATGTACAGATTCAACTAAAAGATTTAAAATGATGCAGAAGCCAATATTATATTCTCAAAAAGAACAGTATATCCACAGCTAGAGTTCTCTGTGCATTTTTAGTCCTGCCCTAATAAAAGCTAAAATAATTCAAATAAATAATCAAAGCAAGATAGGGGTAGGGAATTAAGAGGTATATACAATGAATAAAATAAATAAGTTACAATGATCTATTGTACAGCCTGGGAATATAGCCACTATTTTATAATAACTGTAAATGAAATATAATCTATAAAAATTTTGAATCACTATGTTGTACACCTGAAACTAATACTATAAATCAACCATACGTCAGTTTTTAAAATGCTCTAAGAGGTCAAAGAAGTGAAGACACTTGCCTATAAGAATGAGTGATGATTATAATTGGCATTCTCCAAAGTGTAAAATCTAATCATGGTAGTTGAAATCTAAATAAAATGAAATCTTTAAAATACTAATATTGTTAGATTAGATCATGCTGCTCAACCTGGAGTGCATGGGCTTTAGCATGGCATGCACATTTATATATGTGTATGCGTGTATGTCATACACACACTCAGTCACTCAGTTGTATACATTTCCTTGTGACCCCACGGACTATAGCCCATGAGGCTCCTCTGTCCATGGGATTTTCTTGGCAAGAATACTGGAGTGGGTTGCCATTTCCTTCTCCAGGGGATCTTCCTGACCTAAGGATTGAATCCAGGCCTCCTGCATTGACGGGCAGCTTCTTTACCACTGAGCCGCCAGGGAAACCCATTTCTGTATATGTATATATATAGTATATGTTTATGATACATATATGTTCCTTCTGTTGATTGGATGCATAGTTATGATCAGATTCTTAACAGTGTTCATAACCCTAAAATCACAAGAACTAGTTATCTAAAGGGTAAGGGTGCAGATTCAGACACTAATTCCTGGGAATAGATCTTGAGGCTTGCAAAAGAAAGCTTTAGAATGAATTAAGTTGTGTTTATTCCATGAAAAATAAATGTGAGGAGTTCATTTCCCTAGAAAATGCCATAGAAGAAGAAGACAAAGTTATGAAACTGCCTGAGGGAGATATGCTAGGTATACCTCTAAATTTCTCATATTCGGGCTCCAGGAGGGCAAAGACTGAGATCTTGTTTGCTGCTCTATGCCTAGTCCTTATAACAGGGGCCTGGCACATAGTAGGCACTCACTAAATACTTGTTGACCACTCAGGAGCTATGGGAATCCTGGTGGCACCATCAGAGGCAGCGGCTCCCTGAAGGCAGGGTCTTTCTCTGGGTGGCATTTCTGATATTCATAAGGGTGAGGCTCTTTCCCTCCTTCTCTCCTTCCTACATCCTCATCTCATCTTCTCACTTGATCATCTACCACCATGAGGGCATCTAGGTTGTAAAAAGAGAACGGGCACCACATCAGCAAAGAACCTCACTACTTTGGCCTTGGAAGAAGACAGGAAAAAAAGACCCAGAAATGAAATATCAAAGAGCTTATGAACATAAAGTATGTACCACTGTTAAGTGGGGCACTGTCAAGCAGATTAATTGGTTAACATTTGGCAAGTGCACTGAGGATGAAAATTGTCAAATAAGGGCTTTGTATATTGAACCACTTTCTCATTTGTTATAAGTGAGCGGTGTAAGAAATAAGTCCACTAATAGTTGAGACAACTATTATGCCCAAGACGGGCTATAGAAGGACTTTGGCTCTCAGAAGACTGAGCCCAGTGTAGCTCTGCATTAGGATTTTGGGAGAGCATCTTCCCCAAGTGTCTGTGAGGTCCCAGCTCTGGAGCTCCTGTCCCTGCGGTTCCCTGCTTTTGCTTGCCAGTCACCCTGCTACAGGCTCCTTACAGGAGGTTTCTTAAGGCCAAGTGAAGAATTTATAAACATTTTTGTTAGAAGTTTCCAACTCCAATTTGAAATTTGTTAAGATGGGATTTTAGCCAACCTTCCTTGGATAGATGGAATTCCATTCTTCTACAATATTGAGATATGGAACCATTCAGATATTCTTGAATCCCAGTAGGACAAGAGTCAGAGCTCAGCACCAACAGCTAGCTCTAGCTTGAGCATTCAGAAAAGATGCTCTCTCTGGAAGCAGGGGTCAATGAAGAGAGAATCCCCAGTCAAAAATCATCTGGAATGGACATGTGAAACCAAATTCAGTATAACTTGTCTCTGAAAAAAAGAAGGGGTGGTTCCACCTGTTTGACGTAGTTTTAGCTGTCTATGAATACAGGATTTTTATTTTGACCAATATTTGTTTTACTTTACTTAAATTTTAACACCCCTCCTACTTCCAAAAGGAATTAAGACAGATTACAGATTAAAACAAAGTACAAAAAAAACTAAAGCAGTTTGGGGGAAAATAGGACAGATAATACATTGGAAATGTATTACATTGGAATTCTTAGGAATTCTCAGTGTATATATACTTTAGTCAAAAATGTGTTGGAACCGAGGTTAAAAAATTCTGGGCTCCAGCCATAACTGTGTCCCTAAAGAACTGTGTGGTCTTATGCAGTCATTATTCCATTGGCAAAATAAAGTCTCTGGAAGTTTTTCAACACGACCTTTTTAAGTGTTTAAAGAATAACGTTCTGGCATCAGTAGGTCAGGCAAAGTGGAGTGGGCAAGGTCATAGAGAAAACTGTTAAGAGATTGAAGTGTAATCCAAGTCAGCAGGGATCAACAGTAGAAATGGAGAGGGAAAAAAGAAAAAGAAAAGTTGTTTAAGGGAGACTTGACAGAACTTTGAGATTGACTGGATATGAGAAGGAACAAAATGACTCAAAGAAGATGTAAGCTTTTGTGGCCAGGAGCATGGTATCGCTGTGAATAGAAAGAGGAAAATATTTCTAGAAGAGGAAGTGCGGCCAGCACTGAACAGAGTCAGCTTGCAATGTGGAGTTTGTGACGACCAGAAGCCATCCAAGGGCAATATCATGGAGTAATGCCTGGTGCGAGCTGTACGCGAGGCAGGAGGCACACTCTCTGAAGTTATTAGTACTTCAGCAAAGGAGCAGATGAGGGCAAACAGGAAGAGTACAGGCGAGTGGAGGGTTGAGGGCTGACTGTTGAGGTGACCTGGTTACTCAGAACCAAGCATTTGTTTCTGGCATTAAATAGTTTTTTGTTCTTCTCAGGTGTCTCCAATCCCCTTAGAAGAGCGAGCCTGCTGGAGAATACAAGCAGAGACGCGAGAAATGAATTTCAGGTGGGTGTTCATCTGCCCTGATTGGCTGAGTTGCATTTTCCTACCTTTCTTTCTCTTTCCATTGTATGTAGCCCTTAGTTGAAGATCCTCTTCTGAATGCACGTTGACTCCAGGCAACCTGGGATTTCCTGAACTATGTAGGTAGACTCAACAGGTCTCATCCAGCTGTATTGTATTTTCATTTTCCCAAATCTGCCCCTGTTCCTTCCAAGGTCCCGTGGTTCTAAGGGTCATTTTTTGCACTGTGCTCACACCAATCTTCCCCAGAAACCTTGAGTAACTTGAATCACAAGTTTAAGTTCTCTTTCCTACCATCTGTCAAGGGCAATTGCACAGATCCTGTATTCAACCCCTGTTATCGCTTCAGCTACAAGAGTATCCAACTTTGTTAATCCTCAGAAGCAGGTAGATAGTTCTGGAGTTTCCATTGAGGATATATACATCTACCCACATAGTAAATTAAAGAACAATGTACCAAAATACTCACCATCAAGAAAGAAAAATGTTTTTTTTTTCTTTTTGTCTTTCCTCTTCTAATCTCGGTATCAAACATATCATAGTGAAAAAGAACTATCCTGATATTCTTTTTTTTTTTTGCTGTGCCAGCTCTTAGTTGCAGCATGTGGGATCTAGTTCCCTGACGAGGGCTCAAACCCTGGCCCCCTGCTTCTGAAGCACGGCATCTTAGCCACTGGACCACCAGGGAAGTCCCTATCCGGTTATTCCTGCATCCCAGTAGGACAAGAGTCAGAGCTCAGTACCAAGTACATGTGTTTTATGTTAGAATAATGAGCTTCTCTGGATATAAATTGGGTATCTTTTGGTATAATACATATATGGAACATGTATGCTAATATATTATTATCAATATATTATAATGGAGTATTTTTTCCATAGGGTAGACTGTAACATATATGTCTTGGTGGTTGTAAAACCTGATGTTGCTCAAATCTAAAACATTTTTTCAATCACAGAGTTATAAATGATATTATCAATGTAGTTGATGCTAACATTTGCTAAACCAGCTTTTTTATGATATTCATTTATGACACAAATACAATAGTAAGACCAAATGTGGGAAGAAATAGAAATAGGTGTGTAATAGAAAAGAGAGGGATACCTAAGGGTATAAATTTAACCTGATTTTGGCTTTCCTGTAGAGTTGTTCATGGTAGAACGTTACTGGTGGTAGCTCCGGTGATCTAGGAAGGAGGTTCTCCAGTTTTCCCCTCCATGGTTCTCAGCTGCTTAAGACCTGAAGTCAGTCTCAGATTGAAAGTGAATGCTCAGGATAGTTGGGGTACAGAGCGGTAACAGCTAAATGGTTCTTCACTCTGCACACTCAGGGCAAAGTCAGATATATCAGTATAAGTGTGGAAGACAGCGGTATGGAACTCCACTCATGAGACAAATGTGAAAGAAAGAACATGTGTGTTTGAGATGAAAAAAGAACAAAGTTGTAGGGGTCCCCAGTAGAACAACCATCTTATGGAACATTTAACAGAAAAACCCAAACAAACGTTTGGGCCAACTCAATATTAACCTTTTGAAGAATGAGATCCCTGTATTTCTCACTTCAAAGAACTATTTGCACCATCTCTGCTGTGACATATTATCAAATATTTATTGTGAAGGTAAGTGGAAAGTTCTCAAGGTGTAGTAGGAACATTGCTAGAATTAGAACCAGAAGGTTTTATCTTCTCTATGCTACTTCCTGGCTGTGTGGTATGAAACAAGTTATTTAACCTCTTAAAGCCTATATTTTTTTTAACTTGTTTTTTTTTTTTCTTTTTTTTCCTCAAATCCTTCTGAGCCTATCATTTATCAGTAAAATGGGAATAGTAATTATAATATATCCATTACAAAGCTGTTATGGGGATTCATAAGATAGTGTAGCTAAAAAATTTTTATAAAATTTTAGTGCTATGCCAATGGCAGTTATTAGCAATTCTCTACAATCAGCGGCATGTATTTATTTATGTTGAGATTGAGCTCAGCTCATATAGGAATGAGCATGCTCACTCGGGCAGTTGTGGGGTGATTTGGGAAGACTTCTGCTCAATGTTTGGGGGATCAGGGTCTGTGGAAAGGGGCAGTTTGACTTTCAGGAGGCTACATGAAGGGGATTGGCTCCATGGAAACTCTCTCTGTCTGACTCTGGATTCCAACAGCTTTCCAGAAGTTACAGTGTTAGGGGTTTGGTGCCTATAAAAAATATCCTTCCAGTGGCTTCCTTGCTAGAGAAAAATGGGTGAGAACCTCACTGATCAAGAACCTGGTCCCACCTCAGCCTCCCCCAGCTGCCACGGGGTGACACTGGGAAGAATGATGGTGTGAGTCACCCACCCAGACCCTCAGGACACCCAGGTGTCCCTGAAGGTCTGAGCACAGCAGTCCCTGGTCATCACTAGTTCAAAGTGCTGAACTAGTTCACTACTTCCATCACTAGTTCACTACTTTCTCGTCAAAGTAGACGAGAAAAATGGGATCAGTGACCAGCAGGTCTTGTGTTTAGTTTCCTTCATTCTGCTCCTCAGCCTGCCTCTTTTTCTTAATCTTTCTCTCCTTGGTCTAGGCATTTCTTCATTATTTTTTCCCTTTAGCAAACCCTCTTTCTTTCCTTTGGATTTCCTTCCTTCTCTCACCCTTTTAAAATCATTCCTCTCCCTTTCCCTTTAAATGGTCATTGTATTAAATCAAAACACTTCAAAATTTCCTACACAAAATAAGGTTTTAGACTCCCTGTTCTTAAAGCATATAAACAAAAATAATTTACAAATCCCTCTTAAAATGAAGTTAGGTTGGTTTATTTAATGTAATGATCATTTTTTTATGTCAGAAGCCCTTGGTGAGAATTTTAACTGGAAGCAGTTTTAAGTATAAAAAATCCACAACTGTCACTACAAAGGATTCCTAAAAAAGCTTCATCATAAAACATACAATTGTAAAGCAGATTGTATTGTCCCTTAGAAACAAGTTTGTAGTTAGGGGTTGTGTTCTTGATCAAGGACTTAAATCCAATAAATCATAGCTATGACCAACAGTAAGTCATAAAGTAAAAGACACAACAATAAAACTTTATAGTCATTTGAAATAGTAAAATTTGGCCCCAGGTCTTATAAAATGAGCAAAAATAGAACAGGCACGGTGCTTATGAAAGAACCCTAACCTGCTGTTAAGTACATTGATCACATAAAAATACAGCTCCAACTTGCTATAAATTTGACTCAAAGTTAATGTCTCTATAATGGATATTAAACATGTAATTAACAATAATTTTATTTGCTGTCCTTGACTTCAGAAAAACTTTCTAGGGAGCTTTAGGGTGAGCTGAGCCTCCTTACAAAGCCAGCTGGTGAGCACGAACTAGGGCAGTGCACGGTGTTGGCCTTGGGTGGGGTTCTATTTTACACTCTTATAAATGAACTGAGAAGATGCTAATTAAATTTGTAGGGGATGTTCCACAACTTTCAAATCTTGGTTAAACTTAATAAGGATCACAAGCTGGAAAAGTGGACAGATCTCAACAGAGATTCAGTAGGGATTTATGATGAGATTGTCAGCTCAAAGAAGAGCAAATCACCTGTTATCAAAGAAGTATTACCTGAGTGCTCATCAAGCTAGGGAATAAATGACTGTGGGTAAGAGGTTTAAAAGTAGTAACAGGGCTGATCATAGAGAAATTTAATACCCTAAGTTAACAGACATAAATAAACATGAAATAGGCACATCTTACATGTATAACACACAGACACTAAGTAGTCAATAAAAGCAGTAACTGTAAGGTTTGAGGGTTCCCCCAGCCCCTCTGCTGACTATGGGAGAGCACACAGCCCTGGGGTGTCACCCACTGTGAGTCACTTTCTGTTGCGTTTCAGGGCTGTCTTCCTGCTCAGCTGAGTATGTTCAAATGTTCTTGTGGGTTCCCATTTTCTACCTAGCTGACCTATAGTAAGCACTCATTCAATGTTTGTTCAAAGAGAGGACAAATTAACACCCTGTTTTTCAGTCTGAAGCACCTGAGTAGGAGTCAACAGCCCTGAGCTCTAAAACCCCCTCCACCGCTCACTGTATAAGTTCCAGTGAGGCGTCCCTCAGCTTTTGAAAACAAAGGACCACATTTATCACTCCTTCCCACATTAGGATCATGCCACAAAAATACTGGGCTGCCAAATCCCCTTCATTAGGTAATCCTATGTAGTTTTCCCTTGAGACAACCAGTGTTAACACGCTAAGTCGATACAGTTAAGAGCTGAAAATTACATTTTTATAGTCGATACAATTTATTATTGGTAAATATTCCCCCTTTTAAGGGTGAAAACAGGTCCTTGCTACCTCTACATTACTGTATTCAGTCTCCAAGGTGAAAGCAGTCTGGAACCTATCTATGGGGCCTTCTCATTCTAACTTGAAATCTGCATTATTAGCGGTTAGGACCTAGGGAAGAAAAGGCTGGGACCTGTTGACAGTCTGCATCCAAGGATATGTAATTATGGATGATTATTTGTGAAATAGAGGGAAAGTGAACACAGGGAAAGAAAATATGAAAGGAATTTTCTATTTTAGTAGGAGTAAGAGGGATGTGCGTTTTTAAAAATCTCAACAACAGGTATATCCACGCACAACACAGAATTACCAGTCGGACACAACTGAGTGACTAAACAGCAAAAATGAATAAATTACGTGGTCCTCTAGAAGGAACTTGGAAAACACATGATTCTGAACTCCATCTCCTCCCTCCAGCCAAAGGGTCAGGAATCCGTTTTATGGCGTTTCTGACGAGAGGATGACAGCCCAGAATTTGATGAGTGAGGCTGCAGGGCCATGCCTCCCAATCCACAGGTGGAGAACTACCTGAATCATTAGCCTTCTTCTCAGAAGATGACGAGGAAGAGAAGCATAGGCACCCGGGGGCAGGAGGAGAAGCAGAGCCATGAACACCGCCTGCCCTGCTGGGAGAGGCAGGAGGAAGTACTGAAAAGGCCCCCCTGGAATCTAGAGGGTAAGGCCTACGACCACAGCACGTTCTGGGTCATCCCCAGGTGCCATGGGGCTGCTGCAGGACGGGGAGATCTCAGGAAACACACGCTTCCTCACTCTGCCTCAGCTGCCCTGTTCATCCGATGGAGATGGCCCTTGTGCTTCATCCAGCTTGGGTAAAAGGAGGCACGGGTACTTGGAAAAGCTGAAAAAGGTATTAAACTATAGTTTCTCAGAAAGGAGTAAAGAGCTCTCTATATTTGAGATGAAAGAGCACTTTTGCCTAAAGGCTGAGGTGTGGGTTCCTGGCTGCCTCTTCAGCTCCGGGATGCTCTGATTCCAGGACTGGGGAGGGCAGGTTCTCAAACCCATCACCTCCCCCGTGTTACTGCTGTGCTCGGAGAGGCAGGCCCGAAAAGTGTACCCTTTCCTGCTAATAGTGTAAAAGAAAAGAAAAAGAAAACAAAAGTTTCCAAATGGTTCTCCCTTTTAAAATGCTAAATGAGAATAAAAGAACTGAAAAAAAGGAAGGAGGAAATAACCGAAGAAAATAAGCTGAAGGTATACTGAAAATTTGAAAAATGAGAAAGGAGGAATAAGAAAAGGAAAGAGGAAGAGATCAGACAGAGAAAAAGAGCTTTATTGAGGAGAAGAAAAAGAGAGAAACTGAGAGCAGATACAGGCCAACTTGAAAAGAAATGGAAGAAGGTGTTAAATAAAAAACTGACTTACCGAGCACAGGAATAAAAAGCAACTGCCAAACAAAAGGCAAAAGAAAAAAGCACTAAAATGAAAGAGCTATCAGAAAGGGAAAATGTCATGTAGAGATAAAAGAGATTTTTTTTAAATGGGGGTAAAAAAAATCCTCCAAGCATTTTTATTTAGTTAGCCAAGGAAGAAAATGAATTCAAGAGGATGGGGAGATAAGAAAAGGAATGACAAACAGTCATATAAGAAATTAAATGATATTAAAGAAGAGAACAAGGAAGGAAGGAGACAAAAGATTTTGGCAAAAGAGAGACTCTTATATAAGAAATTTTCAACAGCTAAATTATGTTAAAAGCCCTTTGCAAACATCATCCTCAATAAAAAGCATGTATTGAAATCACTTTGAACCTGGCAAACACAGGTAGAGAGAACAGAGAGACCCTTTAAAGAGGAAGCAAGACAAAGCAGAAAACAACAGTAGTTAACCTGGAGTAAAAGTGCCAGGCACACAAATCAGTCTTTTATCCTGTCACTTGACACAGAGAAGGCATTCCAAAAGTCTCTGTGGAATGAATGAATGGATGGATGAACCTATGGAGCTTCAGGAGTTTCCTACGTGTCTATGGCTTCTGATGACACAGACACATTCTCTGCTCCTGAATGTCTGTCCCACCCCAATGTGGAAGCTCCTCTTCCTCCTTTGTCCTACCAATAAAAATGACAAGATGCCTGTGATCCACGGTCTACTCATCAGGGGGTCATCCCAGGCCTATTTCCCATTAGCAGGGGAGAAGGGAAATGGGAAAAGTTTTTAACTTTGCAAAGCATTTCTAGAATAGCTCATTTTAACCCTGGCCAGTTGATGAGGCAATGTGATTACCTTTCATTAACATCAACTTGGAGAAGTCTAGTGGTTATTTTAATGACCCCCGGAAAAGAGAACAATATAGGTCATGAGATCAGTTCAGTTCAGTTCAATTGCTCAGTCGTGTCTGACTCTTTGTGACCCCATGAACTGCAGCACGCCAGGCCTCCCTATCCATTACCAACTCCTGGAGTTTACCCAAACTCATGGCCATTGAGTCGGTGATGCCATCCAACCATCTCATTCTCTGTCATTCCCTTCTCCTCCTGCCCTCAATTTTTCCCAGCATCAGGGTCTTTTCAAATGAATCAGCTCTTCGCATCAGGTGGCCAAAGTATTGGAGTTTCAGCTTCAACATCAGTCCTTCCAGTGAACACCTAGGACTGATCTCCTTTAGGATGAACTGGTTGGATCTCCTTGCTGTCCAAAGTACTCTCAAGAGTCTTCTCCAACACCACAGTTCAAAGCATCATTTCTTTGGCACTCAGCTTTCTTTATAGTCCAAATCTCACATCCATACACGACTACTGGAAAAACCATAGCCTTGACTAGACGGACCTTTGTTGACAAAGTAATATCTCTGCTTTTTAATATGCTGTCTAGGTTGGTCATAACTTTCCTTCCAAGGAGCAAGCGTCTTTTAATCTCATGGCTGCAGTCACCATCTGCAGTGATTTTGGAGCCCCCCAAAAAGAGTCTTTTACTGTTTCCATTGTTTCCCCATTTATTTGCCATGAAGTGATGGGACCAGATGCCATGATCTTAGTTTTCTGAATGTTGAGCTTTAAGCCAACTTTTTCACTCTCCTCTTTCACTTTCATCAAGAGGCTCTTTAGTTCTTCACTTTCTGCCATAAGGGTGGTGTCATCTGCATATCTGAGGTTATTGATATTTCTCCCGGCAATCTTGATTCCAGCTGTGCTTCATCCAGCCCAGCGTTTCTCATGATGTACTCTGCATGGAAGTTAAATAAGCAGGGTGACAATATACAGCCTTGACGGACTCCTTTTCCTATTTGGAACCAGTCTGTTGTTCCATGTCCAGTTCTAACTGTTGCTTCCTGATAAGAAGAGTTAAATCGTAACGTCTTCTGACACCTGAATGAGAGAGATTTCAGAACCACTGTGGATGGAGACAATTTAGCTTCACTCAGGATGTCTTTGAAAAAGTAAGACATTAGTTGGGTTTTAAAATTTGAAAAAAAAACAACAGGGCTTGAGGATATTAGACTAAGGAATGGAAAACACACACGTATGTGCACACGCAATTACACTTAAAGCAGAATTCTAATGCCACTTAAGTGGCCTTTTGAATGAAGACCCCAAAACTCCATTCATTTCAACTGTTTTCATAATAAAATCTACTTCCTATCTAACAAAGCCTACTACTAAATTTAAAGGCTTTTTTTCTTTTAAGGGCTACCCTTTATAAGGCAAATATTGTGATAAACCTAGGAAGACACTAGGCAATAATTTAAAATGATGCATATCAGTCTCAAAGTTGAATTTATACAACTGCAAAGGATAGTTACAAATAGAGTTTGTATTGCAGGAAGTAATCCTAAGACCTGGGGAATTTTTCATCATTTACTTGAGAGCCAGAAAAGCAAGGCCAAGAAGTATGGCCAGACTTCAGAAGAGCAAATCAGAACTAGACAAATATGTTTTTTATGTCAACCAGAGATTTTCAAGTTGCATATTAAGTATAGCATTTTTAAATAAATGCATTTAAAATTATGACATGGTTGGACTTCCCTGGCAGCCCAGTGGTTAAGACTCTTAGCTTCCAAAGCTGGGGGTGCGGGTTTAATCCCTGGTCGTGGAACTAAAACCTCACACGCCACACAGGGCAGCCAAAAAAAAAAAAGTGAAAAATAAAAATAAATAAATAAAATTATGGCATAGTAAGCTGCCTTTGAGGGCTTCCCAGGTGGTGCTAGTGGTAACAAATCCACATTCTAATGCAAGAAATGTAAGAAATGCTGGTTCAATCCCTGAGATGGGAAGATCCCCTGGAGAAGGGCACGGCAACCCAGTCCAGTCTTCTTGCCGGGAGAATCCCATGGACAAAGGACCCTGGAGGGCTACAGTCCATAGGGTCACACAGAGTCGGACACGATTGAAACAACTTAGCTCACATGCACACATACAGTCTCTCTTCATTTTAAATGGTCAAGAAATCCATTAGATAAGTACCATAGACTTGTCCTTTTAAAAATATATAATATTAAATTGGGAAATATTTTAAATAGGACTTTAAAGAGTTGTTCATACTAATGGAATTAATTATTGAAGGGGTCGTGTATACTATCAAGTTTCTTCTTTGTTTGAGAATAAAGGATTTCCTTTCACATCTGCTTTCTTCAGGTCTGAAGAATTCCAGTTGCTGAGAGAGCTAGTGGTATACTGTTACTACCCTAACTTTAAAAAGTGAAAATATTAATATTAGTTTCTAAAGTGAATACAATTATTTAACTTATGTAGTATGACTCATTTTCTAAGCTTGTACTACTGGAAATGGATATTATTATTCTCTTCAATCAAGCAGAGTTTAAGTTCAGATTCACATACAAATCAGGGTCACAAAATCACAAGTGAAGATGGTTTATATAAGAACAGAATAACAGAACGTTCTTGTAATTGGAAGGAATCTTGGCAATCATCGAAGGTGCTTAATAAATACGTCAATTGGAAAATGTTACTTTAATGAAAAAAATGAATTTTGAAAAACACTGTCAGCTATATGTGAATCCATCTTAAGCACTGGCTATTTTCACCAATTCCTATTTAAATGGTCAACGTGGGTCTTTGTTGTTGTTGTTGTTTTGCTGTATAAGATAAAATGGAACTAGGTGATAACGTGACCAAGAGTCTGAATGAATTTTTGCTGTTGAATCCATTGCTAGAAATCACTCTTCAGTGATTTGAGGAGACTTTTAATGAGACCTATGAGGATAAAAGATCAGAAGATGATCATAAAAAAGTGATTCTGCAAATGGAATTCAGTTGGGCTGAAAGGGACCAGAAACACTGATCCACTGACCTACCTGAAAAGTAAAACATTCCCTGCGACAAAGTGGATCCTTTCTCATCAACTGTTTAAGAGCTCCACAGGGCACTCTTTTGTTGTCTCTCAGTTCCCCAGTCATGTTTGACTCTTTGCCACCCCGGGGACTGCAGCACGCCAGGCTTCCCTGTCCTTCACTATCTCCTGGAGTTTACTCAAACTCATGTTCATCGAGTCAGCGATGTCACCCAACTATCTCATCCTCTGTTGCCGCCCCCTTCTCCTGCTGCCTTCAGTCTTTCCCAGATTCAGAGTCTTCTCCAATGAGTCAGCTCTTCGAATTAGCTGGCCAAAGTATTAGAGCTTCAGGTTCAGTCTTTCTAGTGAATATTCAGGACTGATTTCCTTTAGAACTCACTGGTTTGATCTCCTTGCAGTCCAAGGGACTCTCAAGAGTCTTCTCCAGCACTACAATTCGAAAGCATCAATTCTTTGGCGCTCAGCCTTCTTTATGGCACTCTTTAATGCTACATAAAAAGTATTTGCCAAAGAAACCCTGGTGTACTAGAAGGTTGTAAGTGAGGAGCTAACTCTCAGAAGCAATTTTGGTTATAGTAGATCACCATTGGATTGAGGGAAAAGTGCCACAGATCGTAGGAAAAGGTCCTCAGATTGCTCTCCTTGCTGAAATTCACTCATTCACTCATTCTTTCGGCTAATGTAACACATATTTATGGTGACGCCAAGGGATTGGTTAGGCAATACTTATGCCTTCATGATCATTTTATCATTTTTTTTCATTGAAACAGAAATAGTAAGTTGGAACAGTCAACCCACACTGGGAAGCCAAACTATATTTATTTATATTATTTTATCATTTTTGGCCTAGTTGGCCATGTCTGCTTCCTGTTTGGGTAGTGACTGGAACATACTGACAGATGTGGAAGTATGATTCAAAGCTCAACCAGGGCAATTTTTTCAAAATATAATTGAAGACTGCGTTCAAGCCTGGCATATACATAGACACCTGCTTTATTTGCATAGCCCAAGCTTGCAGGAAGTTTTAATCAATCATTTTCCACATGTAGAATTATCCAACCAGAAAACCATTACTTA
Organism: Giraffa tippelskirchi; assembly: GCF_054371585.1. Classification (NCBI taxonomy): domain Eukaryota; kingdom Metazoa; phylum Chordata; class Mammalia; order Artiodactyla; family Giraffidae; genus Giraffa; species Giraffa tippelskirchi. The sequence goes on along the minus strand of NC_137283.1, from coordinate 154,866,370 downwards.
TTTCACCAGAAAAAAAAATTTGTTTTTCTTTGCTGCTGCATTAGTTTCATCCCACCTCCCTCTCCTCCACCAGCAAAAAAAAAAAAAGTTTATGTCAAAATATATGGATTAATGTTCCAGTTTATGAACAATCTTGGCTTATTTTTAAATCTCCAAAAGGTAGATTCTGCCACTTCTTTTGCCAATAAGCATGAAAATTCTATCTTCTGTCACATACCTCTTCATTTATATTTACTGAATGTTTCTCATTGTGCCAGGTGCTAGGAAATTAGTAAACAAAAGGCGACAAGTGTTGATTAAATAATCATAAAAAGCATGAATTACAAAACCCGATAGCTGTAGAAGGTGCTACATGAAAGGATGAAATAGGGGAATCTTATATAATTGTAGGACTGTGGTGGTGATGGGTCAAGAAAGAAGCACTATTTGAGCTGAGAGTTTAGTAAATGGACATTGTTGTTGTTTAGTCGCTAAGTGGTGTTCAACTCTTTTGCTACCCCATAGACTGTAGCCCACCAGGCTCCTCTATCCATGGGATTTTCCAGGCAAAAATATGAGTTGCCATTTCCCTTACAGGGGATCTTCCCAATCCAGCAGAATTTGGGAGGGAGGGACAAGAGGGAGAGGAGAAAGTTACAGGTAAATAAAAACATGTGCAAAGGCCCTGGGGCAAGAGAGAGAGAGCACATTGAAGAACTGAAAGGCTTGAGAGAATGTAACACAGAACAAGAGTGAGAGGGTTGAATTAACGGAGGCTGGAGGGAGCTGGACCCAACATATGTGAATCTTTGCTGACCTCCTAAGGAGTTTGATCTTCAAAAACAACTATAAACCATTCAGTTTTCCAGATTCACATTTTTAATAGCTCATCCTGTGTACAGTGAATTAGAGTGAGGAGGCCTTTCAGATCTGTTGACCTGAAACAGGTGACAGGAGTAGCTGCTATAAGGATACCAGTGAGTTAGAGAGGAGTGTATGCATTCCGGAGACATTCAGGAAGTAAAGCCTACAAGAATTGGTTTTGTTAAACAAATACATGAATGTATCAGTGAATCAGTCCTCAAAATAGTTCACATTTATTTACTCTTCCTACTTACTACATTGACTGAATTTTTTAAAATTCTCTATACAAATGGTAACTTTTAAAAAGAGAAGGTAAAAAGTACATCCAATATTAGCATTTTATGAAAAAAAAGCTTGAGTCTTTATATCTTATGGACCTTATTTCAGGTTACAAATAGTCTTTAATTCAGTTATTTTTCCCCCTTTGAATATTTTTGCAAGAGACTTTCCCAAGTTTCTAATTTATTCCCTACACTTATTAATATGTAAATGTTAACAGCATTCAATTTATAAGCCAAGCTACAGATCACTCTTTTTTAAAGTGTATTCCCCAGAATCAGCCTTTGTGGAAGTAATAGCTCTTACTTTTTTTAAAGGAAGTAATTTATTTTTAATTATTTTTGACTCTGCTGGGTCTTTATTGTTGTCCAAGGACTTAGTGGCTTGGGATGTGGGATCTTCCCTGACCAGGGATCGAACTTGTATCCCCAGCATTGCACAAGAATCCTGTGTCCCCAGATTCTTAACCACTGAGGGAAGCCCAGTTTTTACTTTAAAAATACATTTTTTAATAAATAAACAATGGTTAAGCAATATTCAACAAGTTTCTCTACTGAAAGCCTTTTCAGAGCCTTTTATATGCCAATATGCATTATGAAAAGATTGAAGGCAAAGAAGAGGGCGGCAGGAGGAGGATGAGATGGTTGGATGGCATCACCAACTCAATGGACATGAACTTTGGTAAATTCTGGAAGATGAGGGACAGGGAGGCCTGGCTAGCTGCAGTCCATGGGGTCGCAAAGAGTCGGACACAATTTAGCAACTGAAAAACAACAACAACAAATGCATTATGAATTTCAAAGACAGAAATAGGTAACACATCCCATCTCATGTGTCCATGGAATGCCTTCCAATGAGCACCTCAGGGTTTCCACAACAACCTTTGGGTAAAGAGCAATACACATACTGACTCAGTTCCTTGAACAGGGTTTTGCATGAAACCTTTATGGCAGAAAGTGAAGAAGAACTCAAGAGACTCTTGATGAAACTGAAAGAGGAGAGTGAAAAAGTTGGCTTGAGGCTCAACATTCAGAAAACTAAGATCTTGGCATCTGGTCCCATCAATTCATGGCAAATAAATGGGGAGACAGTGGAAACAGTGACATACTTTATTTTGGGGGGCTCCAAAATCACTGTGGATGGTGACTGCAGCCATGAAATAAAAAGACGCTTGCTCCTTGGGAGAAAAGTTATGACCAACCTAGACAACATATTAAAAAGCAGAAACGTTACTTTGCCAACAAAGGTCCATCTAGTCAAAGCTATGGTTTTTCCAGTAGTCATGTATGGATGTGAGATTTGGACTATGAAGAAAGCTGAGCACTGAAGAATTGATGCTTTTGAACTGTGGTGTTGGAGAAGACTCTTGAGAGTCCCTTGGACTGCAAGGAGATCCAAAAGTACATCCTAAAGGAAATCAGTCCTGAATATTCATTGTAAGGACTGATGTTGAAGCTGAAACTCCAATACTTTGGCCACCTGATGGGAACAACTGGCTCCTTGGAAAAGACCATGATGGTGGGAAATATTGAAAGCAGGAGGAGAAGGGGATGACAGAGGATGAGATGGTTGGATGGCATCACCGACTCGATGGACACGAGTTTGAGTAAACTCCAACAGTTGACGATGGACAGGGAGGCTGGGCATGCTGCAGTCCATGGGGTCGCAAAGAGTTGGACACGACAGAGGGACTAAACTGAACTGAACTGAAGTCTTTGTAATTTGTTTAATAAATGAAGATGTAGATTAAGACTTCAAAAATTGAAATCTCAGAGGAGAGGCGTTGTCAAATATGCCAGGAATCCACTAAGGGCAGCATTAGAACAGCTTCTTACTACTCAGCTTGCAGCCAACTCATTGACATGAAGTATTCCATTTTTCAGCTCAGTTCAGTTCAGTTGCTCAGTCATGTCCAACTCTTTGCGACCCCATGAATTGCAGCACGCCAGGCCTCCCTGTTCATCACCAACTCCTGGAGTCTACCGAAACCCATGTCTGTCAAGTTGGTGATGCCATCCAGCCATCTCATCCTCTGTTGTCCCCTTTGCCTCCTGCCCCCAATCCTTCCCAGCATTAGGATCTTTTCCAATGAGTCAACTTTTCACATGAGGTGGCCAAAGTATTGGAGTTTCAGCTTCAACATCAGTCCCTCCAATGAACACCCAGGACTGATCTCCTTTAGGATGGACTGGTTGGATCTTCTTGCAGTCCAAGGGACTCTCCAGAGTCTTCTTCAACACACAGTTCAAAAGCATCAATTCTTCAGTGCTCAGCTTTCTTCACTATCCAACTCTCACATCCATACATGACTACTGGAAAAACCATAGCCTTGACTAGATGGACCTTTGTTGGCAGAGTAATGTCTCTGCTTTTCAATATGCTATCTAGGTTGGTCATAACCTTCCTTCCAAGAAGTAAGCGTCTTTTAATTTCATGGCTGCAATCACCATCAGCAGTGATTTTGGAGCCCAAAAAAATAAAGTCTGACACTGTTTCCAGTGTTTCCCCATCTATTCCCCATGGAGTGATGGGACCAGATGCCATGATCTTAGTTTTCTGAATGTTGAGCTTTAAGCCAACTTTTTCACTCTCCTCTTTCAGTTTCATCAAGAGGCTCTTTAGTTCTTCTTGGCTTTCTGCCATAAGGGTGGTGTCATCTGCATATCTGAGGTTATCGATATTTCTCCCAGCAATCTTGATTCCAGCTGTGCTTCCTCCAGGCCAGCGTGTCTCATGATGTATTCTGAATATAAGTTAAATAAGCAGGGTGACAATATACAGTCTTGACGTATTCCTTTTCCTATTTGGAACCAGTCTGTTGTTCCATGTCCAGTTCTAACCGTTGCTTCCTGACCTTCATACAGGTTTCTCAAGAGGCAGGTCAGATGGTCTGGTATGCCCATCTCTTTCAGAATTTTCCACAGTTTATTGTGATCCACACAGTCAAAGGCTTTGGCATAGTTAATAAAGCAGAAATAGATGTTTTTCTGGAACTCTCTTGCTTTTTCGATAATCCAGCGGATGATGGCAATTTGATCTCTGGTTCCTCTGCCTTTTCTAAAACCGGCTTGAACATCTGGAAGTTCATGGTTCACGTATTGTTGAAGCCTGGCTTGGAGAATTTTGAGCATTACTTTACTAGCATGTGAAATGAGTGCAATAGTGCAGTAGTTTGAGCATTCTTTGGCATTGCCTTTCTTTGGGATTGGTATGAAAACTGACCTTTCCCAGTCCTGTGGCCACTGCTGAGTTTTCCAGATTTGCTGGCATATCGAGTGCAGCACTTTCACAGCATCATCTTTGAGGACTTGAAATAGCTCAACTGGAATTCCATCACCTACACTAGCTTTGTTCGTAGTGATGCTTCCTAAGGCCCACTTGACTTCACATTCCAGGATGTCTGGCTCTAGGTGAGTGATCACACCATCGTGATTATCTGGGTCGTGAAGATCTTTTTTGTACAGTTCTTCTGTGTATTCTTGCCACCTCTTCTTAATATCTTCTGCTTCTGTTAGGTCCATACCATTTCTGCCTTATCGAGCCCATCTTTGCATGAAACATTCCCTTGGTATCTCTAATTTTCTTGAAGAGATCTCTAGTCTTTCCTATTCTGTGGTTTTCCTCTATTTCTTTGCATTGATCACTGAGGAAGGCTTTCTTATCTCTCCCTGCTATTCTTTGGAACTCTGCATTCAGATGGGAATATCTTTCCTTTTCTCCTTTGCTTTTCACTTTTCTTCTTTTCCCAGCTATCTGTAAGGCCTCCTCAGACAGCCATTTTGCTTTTTTGCATTTCTTTTCCATGGGAATGGTCTTGATCCCTGTCTCCTGTACCATGTCACGAACCTCTGTCCATAGTTCATCAGGCAATCTGTCTATCAGATCTTGTCCCTTAAATCTATTTGTCACTTCCACTGTATAATCATAAGGGATTTGATTTAGGTCATACCTGAATGGTCTAATGGTTTTCCCTATTTTCTTCAATTTACGTCTGAATTTGGCAATAAGGAGTTCATGATCTGTTCTTGTTTTTGCTGACTGTATAGAGCTTCTCCATCTTTGGCTGCAAAGAATATAATCAGTCTGATTTTGGTGTTGACCATCAGGTGATGTCCATGTGTAGAGTCTTCTCTTGTGTTGTTGGAATAGGGTGTTTGCTATGACCAGTGCTTTCTCTTGGCAAAACTCTATTAGCCTTTGCCCTGCTTCATTCTGTACTCCAAGGCCAAATTTGCCTGTTACGCCAGGTGTTTCCTGACTTCCTACTTTTGCATTGCAGTCCCCTATAATGAAAAGGACATCTTTTTTGGGTGTTAGTTCTAATAGGTCTTGTAGGTCTTCACAGAACCATTCAAGTTCAGCTTCTTCATCATTACTGGTCAGGGCATAGACTTGGATTGCCGTGATATTGAATGGTTTGCCTTGGAAACGAACAGAGATCATTCTGTCGTTTTTGAGATTGCATCCAAATACTGCATTTCGGACTCTTTTGTTGACCATGATGGCTACTCCATTTCTTCTAAGGGATTCTTGCCCACAGTAGTAGATATAATGGTCATTTGAGTTAAATTCACCCATTCCAGTCCATTTTAGTTCGCTGATTCCTAGAATGTCATCGTTTACTCTTGCCATCTCCTGTTTGACCACTTCCAATTTGCCTTGATTTATGGACCTAACATTCCAGGTTCCTATGCAATATTGCTCTTTAAAGCATCGGACTTTGCTTCTATCACCAGTCATATCCACAGCTGGGTATTGTTTTTGCTTTGGCTCCATCCCATCATTCTTTCTGGAGTTAATTCTCCACTGATCTCCAGTAGCATATTGGGCACCTACCAACCTGGGGAGTTCATCTTTCAGTGTCCTATCTTTTTGCCTTTTCATACTATTCATGGGGTTCTCAAGGCAAGAATACTGAAGTGGTTTGCCATGCCCTTCTCCAGTGGACCACATTCTGTCAGACCTCTCCACCATGACCCGTCCGTCTTGGGCGGCCCCACACAGTGTGGCTTAGTTTCACTGAGATAGACAAGGCTGTGGTCCATGTGATCATATTGGCTAGTTTTCTGTGATTATAGTTTCAGTGTGTCTGCCCTCTGATGCCCTCTTGCAACACCTACCGTCTTAGCTAAAATTCTATATTTCTATATGAAGTTTCATATTTTAAAAAAATGTAATGCCACCTGTCAAGCAGAACATATAGGTGACTAGTTTTCAACTTCAGAGGCATTCTAGTACAGATGACATCTCTCCACTTGCAAACAAAATTGCAGTGAGCAGTCAGGACAAAGGACACTAATGGAGCAAACAAGGATCCTCCTGTGAAATCCATAATCACTTTCCTCCCTTTGAAGGAACCCACAGTGTCCATCTGATGAAGATTAACTCCTTCATTGCCTGGAGGCATCATCAGAGGCCCAAAAATAGATCACATAATAAATGAAACTGTTGGACTCTGAAAGAAAGGATTATTTCATTTAAATAAGCACATTTTCTCTCTATTTAGGAAATATCAGGTCATTTAAGAATCAACAGCAGTAGAAGAACAATCCCATTTGAGAAAACATGTTATTGTACCAGAGGCAACACTTAGAACAGCATAATCAGGCCAGAGTTTAATTACAGGTGGGTTGTTTGCCTGTTTTAACTAAAAGAAGTAATGTCAATACTTAAAAGACAGTCAATTCTAAAAGGTATTTAGGATATGACTCACCATTTTATTGATTACTCAACCCCAAATTTTATCCTTTCTTGCTTAGAATATGTGTCTATTTCATTACTAATGTGCTGGGCTTAGTTGTTCAGTTGTGTCCAACTCTTTGCGACCCCTTAGACTGTAGACCACCAGGCTCCTCTGTCCATGGGGATTCTCTGGACAAGGATACTGGAGTGGGTTGCCATGAGCTCCTCCTGGGGATCTTCCCAACCCAGGGATCGAACACAGTTCTCCTGCATTGCAGGTGGATTCTTTACCATCTGGTCACCAGGTGCTGGCAAATGCAGACTTATCAAGTTTATATATCTTAAATTGAGCCAAAAATATACACACATACACAATACATACAGCAATAGGTATTCTGTGGAGGGTTTTTTTTTTTTCTTATTTGTATTATTGCAGTAATGAGTGCTTTATTGCTTATCCTTTGCTTAAAGTTCTGTTTCTATATCTTTTTAAATCAGAGTCCAACATGAATAGTGGGTGAAATTTATAGCACTAGCATGTTTCTATTTTGTAAAAAATCAATTGTATTTTTAAATGAAGTGTTAACTTGAAAAAATGAGATTTTTTACTGTTAATGGAACTGTATATGTAATAACACCTTTCTAATCAGGAGATAACTTGTTTCATGACCTCAACAATCTAAAACATATCCAAGAAAATGAAATTGAACTAATAAGTCTATTAGAGCCAAAACAGATGATAACAAAAAATAATACCACCACCTCATGTTGCCAGAGAGGATTTTCTTTAAATCATTTTGAAATAGCTTCATAAATAAAATCTCATTTGCTTATTCTTAACAACACTGCAAGAAAGAAAGGCTTGGCAATATTATCCATATTTTTCAGATGAAAAATGAAGGGTTACCATAAAAGGTTTCGTCCAAATCAGGACAGTGATTGGGGCCTTATTAATAATGATGACAGGACAACAAACATAAAATGGGATGATCCTAGGCAAACTGGAACCTACGGTCACCCTAGAAATATGATGGCACAAAGCCATGTCCTTAAGTGGGCAAGTTCCTCAGTCCTTCTCTTAGAGTTTATTTGCTCCCTGTGATAGCTGTCATGCCCCCTCCCTGCCGCCCCAAGAGGCAAGATGCTACCTTCAGCTGACAGATGAAGCATACAGATTCATCCTAGAAGGGCAGGGTTGACCGGGGCCAGTGGTCACACATGAGCTCCCCTGGTGGCTCAGACGGTAAAGAATCTGCCTGCAATGCAGGAGTGAAAGTGAAAGTCGCTCAGTCGTGTCTGACTTTGCGACCCCATGGACTATACAGTCAGTCCATGAATTCTCCAGGCCAGAATACTGGAGTGGGTAGCCTTTCCCTTCTCCAGGGGATCTTCCCAACCCAGCGATTGAACCCAGGCCTCCAACATTGCAGGCAGATTCTTTACCAGCTGAGCCACAAGGGAAACCCGAGAATGCTAGAGTGGGTGCTCTATCCCTTCTCCAGGGGATCTTCCCCACCGAGGAATCGAACCAGGGTCTCCTTTACCAACTGAGCTATCAAGGAAGCCTGCAATGCAGGAGAACTAGGTTCTATCTCTGGGTCAGGAAGATCCCTTGGAGAAGGGAATGGCTACCCACTCCAGTGTGATTGCCTGGAGAATTCTATGGACAAAGGGGCCTGGCGGGCTGCAGCCCATGTGGTTGCAAATGGTCGGACATGACTGAGTGACTAACACACACACACACACACACACACACACACACACACACACCGGATCACAATCACCAGGGCACTTGATCAACTTGCGGCTGATATTTGAATCAAATGTCTAATCAGTCCTAAGGTCAAACGTAGTGCTCAGACTCTGAGTCAGGCAATGGAAGAGTCTTGATATCAGGGCTTTGCTCCCCAATATTTTCAGCAAGCACCTGCTCTGTGTTTGGGCTACAGGGATTGTTCAGGAGGGATAATAAGAAAGGATGAGGATAAAGAGAGCAAAAGTTAAGAAGGTAAGTCTGGGAAAAAGAGGTAAAGTTCAAAGCAGTCCCCAATCCCAATGGAGAGGAACAGAGCTTAACAAGAGCTGCAGCAAACTACTAGGGATACAGACCAGACACGTGTGGTGGGAACTTAGAGGAAGCCAGGGCTGGGGGAACATTCATCAGAGAAGGGACCTGAGGACCAAGGTCAGATTTCAAGCGCTAACACTAAACCCAGGAATGAGGCTTCTACTTTCTGCTAGGCTGGCAGCTAGGGGAAGATCTTCAGAAAGAAGAAAGGAAGAACAGAGTCTCATAGGAAGGAACCCCAATTCTTACCAGTTCATCATCTGGTCATTTTGGTTACCAAGAACAGGTGGGGAATGGGAGGTTGCTGGACTCAGGCACTCTCACAGTCAGAGACCTGCTGACCAAATGACTTCTGGGAAGAGGGAGACACCCTTGAATGAGTAAACAGAGACCCGAAGGGGTTAAGCAGGATTCTGAGTCCCAACAGTTCATGAGGGCACTTGGTTGAAAGTGAAAGTGAAATTCGCTCAGTTGTGTCAGACTCTTTGCGACACCATGGACTATACAGTCCATGGAATTCTCCAGGCCAGAATACTGGAGTGGGTAGCTGTTCCCTTCTCCAAGGGATCTTCCCAACCCAGGGATCGAATCCAGGTCTCCCACATTGCAGGCGAATTCTTTACCAGCTGAGCCACAAGGGCACTTGGTTAGATGGTATCTAATGGGATTCGTTTTTTTTTTTAAATAACATTTTTATTTTTTTATTTTTACTTTTGACTGTGCTGGGTCTTCATTGCTGCATGGACTTTTCTCCAGCTGCCAAGAGTGGGGGCTACTCTCTAGTTGCGATGTGAGGGCTTCTCAATGCGGTGGCTTCTCTTGTTGCAGAGCACGGCCTCTAGGCTGTGAAAGCTTCAGTAGTTGTGGATCCTGGGCTATAGAGCACAGGCTCAATAGTTGTGGTGCATGGGCCTAGTGGCTTCAAGGCAGGTAGGATCTTCCCAGGCCAGGGACTGAACCAGTGTCTCCTGCATTGACAGGCAGATTCTTTATTACTGAGCCATCAGGAAATGGGCTTCTTATTTCTAAAATTGGTTTTAAATGGCAAACTTTAATCTTTTTTTAAGGTTAATTATATGCTATTTTAAAAGGTGTGGCCATATATAATAGATCTTAGAAAGATGATCTATCCAAAATAATTAACATGGAAAGAATTTGCTTCAAGAGTAAGACCCCCGAGCTACTTAGAAACTTCAATTATCCAGAGCAAAGCACTCAAACATGTCTGAGAGTTGTGATTTCAGTGCAACTGAGTATTGTTTTGCTTTAAAAGATTAGGATCTCTGCAAAATTAGCATATACCTAATTACTTCTTATTTTCCGTTTGAACTCCCTACTACTGAGTTGTGATGCTTGGGGTAGCTTCTTGAAATGCTCTGGGATTTCCAAATCTCATCTGGAAATGAGGGGATTAAACTCTTTAGATCAGGGATCAACACACTATAACCCACAGGCCAAATCCAGCCCAGCATCTGTTTTTGTGAATAAAGTTTTATTGGAACATAGACACCCTTAGCCGTTGAGGTATTCCCATGACTGCTTTTCATCTACAATGGCAGTTGAGTAGTTACAACAGACACTTTATGGCGCACAAAGCCTAAGATATTTTTAGGTGACAGAATATTTACTACTTTGCAGGAAAATGTTTGCCCCTACCTGACTTAATTATTCTTGATTTTACCGATATAGACAGATACACAGGTATGGAAATCCATATATACAATATAAAAAATATAAAAAGTGATTTCACTTTCTCAGAGTTTAGGCTTCTCATTGTTTCCCACTCTCCCTGCTTCTCTCTAGCAGTTTTGTTCCTCATTACGGCAATCACCTCTTACCTTTCTTAAAAGATTCCTCCTATTGCTTCACTTTGGGTCTACCGTTTTCTCTCTCAAGTCTATCTTTCTTGTAAATATGCCTGTAATTAACCCCATATAACTAATGATGCTTTGAATTGCTATGATATTTTTTCTTTAAAACCACAAAGACCTTTGAAAACACTGACACTGTCTTTAAAACAAAGTAGCTTTTTAAAAATAAAGCAAATGAAACCAAAGTGGAGGAACTTGGTCTCTCTTCAACTAGCTCTCTTTTCTTTCAACATCCTGCAGAAGCTCCGGGATCCACACCACCCACCTCAGTGGGTAGAAATGTCATGATTGACTTCATTCAACTTGTTTCTCTGCTTTCACCTCATTCTCATGCCTTCAACCTTGAATTCCAGCTTTCAGTTTTCATCTTTATCTGCTGCACCGCTTCCCAAACCCGTGCTGCCGCCTTCCCCAGATCACTTCCTCCTGTTTCCTCTCCTGTACATTTTCATCGTCTCCGGATCATAATGGAAGCGTTTTAGCTAAATCTTCTCTATCTAAAAATCTCTCCCATACCTTTGACTCCTTTTTCCTCCTAAATCATTTTAAACCACATCACAATGTTCTATTTTTATGTTTTCTTTAAATATACTTACCTCTGAGCCCTAAAGAACTCCCACTTCTTTCCCTTGACTATGCCTGTATATATAGAATACCCACCGGGGCTACGGGTTATTTATATTCCAGCAGTCAGCATTGGGGTTCCTTTCGCAGCCTGCTGCCATTAGGAGAACTAAAGCAGAATGTTGAAACAAACCACAATGTGAATTTTTCTCTGTAGTGAATCTGAGACCCAGCGATCAACTGATAACAAAGACCACACATTCCATAATTACAGTTAAACCTGCTGAAATGCAGTGCTGGTGCAGGGAAGAGATGGAGTCAACTGAGCAAATTTTTATGCAATTTAGTTGAGCATCACTCTTTAAACGGCAGTATCCAAACTGATGGCATGCATTCACTACTAGTCAAAGGGCTTCCCTAATAGCTCAGTTGGTAAAGAATCTTCCTGCAATGCAGGAGACCCTGGTTCAATCCCTGAGTCGGGAAGATCCCCTGGAGAAGGGATAGGCTACCCACTCCAGTATTTTCGGGCTTCCCTTGTGGCTAAGCTGGTAAAGAATCCGCCTGCAATGTGGGAGACCTGGGTTAGATCCCTGGGTTGGGAAGATCTCCTGGAGAAGGGAAAGGCGACCCACTCCAGTATTCTGGCCTAGAGAATTCCATGATCTGTATAGTCCATGGGGTCACAAAGAATTGGACATGACTGAGCGACTTTCACTCACTCACTCACTCACTAGTCATAAAGGGAACTAAGACTTGGGCAAGAGCATTTTAATCCCACAGCACCTCAACTACTGGGTAGGTTAAATAACTAAAAATCAAAAACTAACACTGACCACCCTATGTAGGATAGTTCCTACGAATGCTAAAAACTTTCTAAAATTATCTCTTGCAAGCCTGCCCCAAACCACTCCCTATGTGGTTTAGGTTGCACACTGCACAAAAGTGGCACATTCAAGGAGACTGTCACATCATAGCCATCTTATGATTCTGTAAATTTTTTTTGTATTTTTATCATAACTTTGTTAACTTCAGAGATGAATGTGTTTTGTAGCAGATGACTATAAAAAGTCGTTCTTCAATGAGATTGGTATATTATCACTTTCTGATTGGACTTATGAAATAAAAATATGTTTGATTATTAAAATATCTTGATAATATAACAACATTCAAAACAACCTGTATTTCTAAATAAGAAGTTGCTTTTCTCACTGAAGAACTGATTTGAATCTTAACATTTTTAAAAAAATCTCTGTCAGCATCATGTATGGAGAGAGTAACATGGAAATTTACAATACCATACATAAAATAGACAGCCAATGGGAATTTGCTGTATGACTCAGGGAACTCAAAGAGGGGGTCTGTGACAATCTAGAATGGTGGGATGGGGAGGGAGATGGGAGGGAGGTCTGGGAGGGAGGAGACATGGGTGTACCTGTGACTGATTCTTGTTGGTATGTGATAGAAAACCACAATATTCTATAAAGCAGTTATCGTTCAATTAAAAAAAAAAGAAGAAAAAAAACTGACAAAATATATTCTCAAAAAAAAAATTTCTATCAGCATCAATACACTGTAGTTCACGTACTCTGCCATGTTTTTCCCACCAAGTGGGATTGCAGAGTTCCTATTTTAAATATACAGGCACTTTCATTATGATACAAATAACTAGGCAGTAACAAACATTAATTTAGCATTAATAATATACAAAGTAAGTATTAAATTGACATAAATTAGAGATTACTACGTAATGATCTGCTAATTACATTATAGCACTTGTTTATTTGTTGCTATGGAAATTTCATAATTAACTGCTATTAAAATTTTGGGCTTGTTACCTATCTCTTATTTTTAAATTCAATTTTCTAATTATTGTGATTAAAAATTCAAATCATGTATTATGTTTAATAATTTGATTTCTAATATTTATTCACAATTATTTTGTATTTGTCTCACTGTAATTAATGAGAAATATATAACATACTAACTTCAAAAAGATGTTTTACTTGAGAATGGAAAGCTTTCTCTAATTTATGCCAAGATGGCCTGCCAGTTATCAGCAGCCCTGATTCCTCCAGCACTATGATGGAGAAGATACTATTATTTTTCCCTCTTCACACATGAGGAAAGAGGAAAGAGAGGCTTAGAAATGTTAAATAATTTGCTCAGTATCAGAGATAGCAAGTTATGAAAGCAGGAGTCAAATTCTAACACTTTGAGGCCGAGCCTTCCTACCTAACTGCTAAACTGCAGGGTTTGGGAAATTGCAGGTCTCCCCTCTTTAAAAAGGGCCTCCTTTGGGTTCCTGCCTGGCTGGACACTTCTTTCACTGATGTCACCGACTGGGCCACAAAGGTCAAGTGTGTTCTTCCAGAAGGTGACAGCAATGGCAATGGAAGCTGACCACGAGGAACAAGCCAGAAATGCAATTAAACACTGGATCTCCAAAAGCATGTGCTTGGTGTGGGGAGAGAACACAGTTTTATGAGAAGCAGATTTAGATTCCAATTCTGCCTCTGCCGCTTATTCAAGAACTACCCCCCAAACCCTTGGTCCCCTCCAGTATCCCTCTCCAGGCATGCACTTGTCCAAGCCAGGACCCTGGGAATAAGTCTCCCTCACCGCCCCACCTCTTCCCAACCATCCTAAGAGCCATGGAGTTATTTTCCAAATATCCCACTAGCCTGTTTTCTCACCATCTCTACCGCTGTCACCCTGGTCTCTTACTGTAAGCCCCTCTTCTCTAGTCTCCCTTTTTGTATTCCGACTCCTCTCCAATTTATTCTCCCCATTTTCATCTCATCAAAATCAGGTACTTACTTACAACCTTGGAATATCTATTGTTCCTCAACATCAAATTCTACCCTAGCCTACAAGGTCATCCAAGGTCAGGTCCCACCTCCTTCCCCAGTGAACTTCCCTGCTTGCCACACCTCCCCTCTTCTACTCAGCAGACCTGGTTCAGATTCTTAGAGGTTCTCAACCCCTCCCACATGAAAGCCTTTGCACAAGCTGTTCACTTTGGCCTCCTTAACACCCATTTACCTTTCAAAACTCACCTTAAGCATCAGAGCATCCAGATGTGCCTTCCTGACCTTGACCTTTCCCCCTTATCTGTCCCTACTCCTACTTGCTGCTGATCAGATCAGTCACCCACTGCTAGTTTCTCCTATATTCAACCTTTTGTTTTTCTTTCATGGTCTTTATCACAGGAGGGCTTCCCAGGTGGCTCAGTGGTAAAGGATCTGCCTGTCAATGCAGGAGACACAGGAGATGCGGGTTCAATCTCTGGGTCAGGAAGATCCCCTGGAGGAGTAGGAAATGGCAACCCACTCCAGTATTCTTGCCTGGAGAATCCCATGGACCGAGGAGCCTGGCAGCCTATAGTCCATGGGGTCACAAAGATTCGGACACGACTGAAGAAACTTAGCGTGCATGCATGCACACATACAGTTACCAGTTGATTAACATCTGCCTTCCCCAGTGGACAGAATGTCAAAAATAGGGAGTGACCATGTCTGTTTTGCTCACCATTTGGATTCTTGTGCTTAGCACAAAGCATAGTTCACTAAATTCCTTTAACATGACTGAAAGAAACATGTGGCTTTGAGCAGATTACTTAAATTTTCTTAGTCTCTTTCCTCAACTGTTAAAAAAAAAAAAGATAATAACAATACCTACTTCAAAAGTCATTGTGAGGCTTAAGTAAAAGCAGCATTGTAAAGCACTAAGCACTCAGTGCATTATTTCCTGCAATAACACGAGTGACGAGAATTAGTCTCTATTTTCAAACTGCTTGTAGTCCTATAAAAAAAGGAAGTCATTCACACAAATAATTAAAACACTGCAGAATATGAGCTTATCAGATTAGCCAATAGAAGGCCTGCTGCTGCTGCTGCTGCTAAGTCGCCTCAGTCGTGTCCGACTCTGTGCGACCCCACAGACGGCAGCCCACTAGGCTCCGCCATCCCTGGGATTCTCCAGGCAGGAATACTGGAGTGGGTTGCCATTTCCTTCTCCAATGCATGAAAGGGAAAAGTGAAAGTGAAGTTGCTCAGTCATGTCCGACTCTCAGCGACCCCATGGACTGTAGCCTACCAGCCTCCTTTGTCCATGGGATTTTCCAGGCAAGTGTACTGGAGTGGGGTGCCATTGCCTTCTCCCTAAGGCAAACAGGACTTTCCAGGTGGCTCAGTGGTAAAGAATCCACCTGCCAATGCAGGAGACACAGGAAACACGAGTTCAATCCCTGAGTTGTGAAGATCCCTTGGAGAAGGGAATGGCTTCCCACTCCATTATTCTTGCCTGGAAAATCCCATGGACAGAGGAGTCTGGTGGACTACAGTGCATGGGGTTGCAAAGAGTTGCACACGATTGAACACGCACACACTCACCACTCACTCAAGGCAAAAAAGGTGAAATAACCAATATTGAGGGCACCTTATTTATATCTCCTCTCCCCTTGGATCCCTCAGGAGCCCTACTGCTGAAATAGAAAAGACAAGGACATAAGAGGTTATACGGAGAAGACTGGCTCTCCACTCCTCCTCAGAGCAGTCCTTCCTCTGTCCACAAGGGGGACTCTACTTCCTTCTCCACTGTCCTCCAAGAGGGGTGTGTGTGTGTGTGTGTTTGTGTGTGTGTGTGTATCCCTGAAGGACCTTTGGTCCTATGCAAAATGTCCATAAGACATTTGGTCCACACCAAAGGTCCTTGAAATTGTTTCCTATCCAAAATATCCTTGAGCATATTTAGTCCATGCCCAAAGGTTGTTTTTTTTTTTTATTTCATTTTATTTTTCTAAATTTGTATTATAGTTGTTTTACAATGTTGTGTTAGTTTCTACTATACAGCAAAGTGAATCAGCTATATGTATACATATGTATCCTTTTGGGGGAATTCCTTTTCACCATGCCCAAAGATTTTGGACAGGACCAGATATCAAGGATCTTTTGTCTCCACGGCCCTTATGAACAGAAACGAGTGTCTGCTATCTCTGTGTGTGTGTGAAAGCAGGAATCATTTGAAAAGTCAGTTGTTGTCCATTTCCATTATTTCTGCCCATATCAACTACATTAAGTATCTGATTAAGGTTCATGAATGAATGAATGAAAGGGAAATGAAATTATATAGAAAACTACATGGATGCATTTTACATCTGTAAGATGTTTTTGGCAAACTCAATAGAAAAGACAAGGACATGGGAGGAACCATGAGGAAGCAGTACACAAGCCCAGAACATAATTCTGTTCAGAGGGTTTTCAGAAGATGGATCAAAGGAAGCGAAACCCCCACTAGGGGCAGCTCTGGTCTGTTTAGCCTTCAGCCGCTTCATAATCTACCTACACCCCCTACCCCTGAGTCTACTTTGACATGAGATCTGTAAATGTTGGGGGGAGCGGGGAGAATCACTTCACTGCTATCTGATTCTTCATCTGTAAAACAGAGCTAATGACACTGACCTTCCTCCTAGAGCTATTGTGTGGGATAATTAATTAATAATTGTAGAATCCTTTGAGAGTCTAAAGTGCGACATAAATGCTAAGCATTATTTCCACACAGTCTCAGCTGGCTCTTCAAAAGTACATTCTGGTCTCGATGCCTTTGATCTGCTGTTATCACCTGAAATAGAGCAAACAATGCCTCTGTATCATTAAGCAAATGCATAATGAATGCTATTCATTGTTAAAGGTTACTTAGCAATTTAACTTTTTTTTTCCTTTTGAATAGGGACATCCTCCTGTGAGAGGATTATGTAAGCTAATAGCTAATGTATCAAAGAAAAGGGGAGAAAAGAAGCCACCATGGCAACCAGAGTCAAGAGGCCCATGCTTCAGCCTTCAGAAGAAACTGGTGTCCACCTCACCAACAGAATAAGGAGAAAACCAGAGGAGAAGACAGGCGGAGGGGTCAGTGGTGGAAAATGGCAGGCCAGGGCCGGACTTCCTCCTTCCATGATCTCTCAGCTTACGGTGCAAGACCACGTGCACTATTTGGGGGGGAGAAGGATTTAGGCAAGAGTCAAGTTTCTCCATCTCTCCATTGTTGCCCTGTTCCACAAGTCCCTTCATGTTCACTGATGCTTTACTGGGGAGATTGTTCTTCTTTTGAATATAATCTTTTCTAGAGATAGAGGTGGGCAGTGCTGTGATCAGAAAGCCTTTATCCTTCCCTGCATTCCTACTGATGCTCATTTATCTCCACAGAAATGGACCTTGACTTGAAGCCCAGCAGATACCAGTGCAGTTCATTAACTCCCAGAGCAATCACCTCAAGGTTTTAAAGGTAAGCTAGGTAGCCTGATGGGGCTTCCCAGACAGCTCAGTGGTAAAGAATCCGCCTGAAATGCAGGACAGGCGGATTCAATTCCTGGGTGGGAAAGACCCCTGGAGAAGGAAATGGCAACCCACTCCAGTTCTTGCCTGGGAAATCCCATGGACAGAGGAGCCTGAAGGCTAGTACATGGGGTTGCAAAAAAGTCAGGCATGACTTAGTGATTAAACAACAACAACAGGTAGCCTGATAGAATCACATTCTCCTATAAAATGTGGGAGAGCTCGAAACTTGTAGATTCATTCCTTTTATTTTATATTAAAATGTTGGAATAGGATTACAACTCCCTTATGTGTTTCCTTTAGATTTAGACAGAAGAAACAAGGCACTCATTTATTTGGTTTAGATTTTGTAGGTTTAGATTTTTATCTTCTGGTGCAGTTTGAAGGTATTGGGTTATTTTACAAGCTAAATCTTTAAATGTTAGAGTTAACTTTTAAACCGTGTTTTTCAAAAACTATATAAATTTACAATGTACTCCTCTCCCTCTATTCCTTTAAATAATACCCAAAACACAACTCTCACATCCCCCTCTATGTTTTTTAGTGCCTTGGCTATAGAGATTTTATGTCCCTTATTTGGCGTTGCTGTTTATTGTCATTCCTCCATAATTCTGGTTTTTTTGTTTTGTTTTGTTTTGCTGACCTGATTTTATTTCAGCATCCTTTGGAAAATCTATCTTCACTATGCTTAGTTAACTCAAACTTTGGCACGATTGGAAAAGGCTAGAAAATCTTTCTTAATGTGGAACAAGATCACCACCAAGTGGCCAGGCTGGGTGAGCTTCCTTCTGTGCATCCTTTCAGATTTTTTCCCATTTTTATTTCATTGGATTATACACAGCAGAAGTGTCCTTAAAGATAACTAATCCAGCCTCTATGCTCTTCAAATGAGAAAACTGAAGGTCAGAAATATGAATTTCTTTGATTGAGGCCACGATGCCTCATAACATGCTATAGTCTGCATTTTTTCTACGACAATGTCTCAAAACTGGGATTGAACTTCAGGATCAACCAATCCAATCCTCTGTCATGTAGATATGTGGGTTCCCTGGTGGCTCAGTGGTAAAGAACCCGCCCGCCAATGCAGGAGACAGGGTTCGGTCCCTGAGTTAGGAAGATCCCCTGGAGAAGGCAATGGCAACCCACTCCAGTTTTCTTGCCTGGAAAATCCCATGGACAAAGGGGCCTAGCAGGCTATGGGGTCCATGGGGTCACAAAAGCGTTGGACACGACTTAGCAACTGAACAACAAATCATATAGATGAGGAAACTGAGACATAGAGAAAGAAAATGCCTTCTCAAGGTTCAGAGAGCTGATCAGATATGTACAAGAACCCAGCTTTAAGGCAATGGCACCCCACTCCAGTACTTTTGCTTGGAAAATCCCATGGACGGAGGAGCCTGGTAGGCTACAGCCCACGGGGTCGCGAAGAGTCGGACACGACTGAGCGACTTCACTTTCACTTTTCCCTTTCATGCACTGGAGAAGGAAATGGCAACGCACTCCAGTATTCTTGCCTGGAGAATCCTAGGGACGGGGGAGCCTGGTGGGCTGCCGTCTATGGGGTCACACAGAGTCGGACACGACTGAAGTGACTTAGCAGCAGCAGCCTGGCGTTCATCCTACTAGACCAGCCCCATTTGAAATGTTTTGTTTTTTCTGTGTGTGTGCCCCCATGAATTATAACTCGAGTCTTAAGAGGTGGCCACAGTATCTGAGGATAAAGTACTCAACTTCTTCCTTCTTCGAAATGAGTAAGTCTACACCAGAGGGGCCCATTTTTTTTCTTACAATTTTATTTATTTTTGACTGTGCTGGGTCTTTATTGCTTTGTGGGCTTTCTCTAGCCGTGGTGAGCCAAGGCTACTCTCTAGTTGAATGCAGGGCCTTCTCACTGTGGTGGTTCCTCTCGTTGTGGAGCACAGGCTCTAGGGTGCGTGGACTTCAGTAGTTGCAGTTCCTGGGCTCTAGAGCACAGGCTTAGTAGTTGTGGCACATGGGTTTGTTTGCTCCAAGGCATGTGGGATCTTCCCGGACCAGGGATCAAACTGGTGTCTCCCACATTAGCAGGTGATCTCTGTACCTCGGAGCCACCCCTGAGCCACCGCTGAGCTCCACCTCCCAGAGAAGCCTTTTGAAAAAGGCAAATTTCATTCTCGTGAATGAATTGTTCTTTGTGAACAGATAGAAAACATATTTCACCACTTTTGCTTATGTTTAGGAGGTGATGAATTTGAGCGAAGGTAATTAGAAATTCCAACTATACTCTTTTGACTTAGGGAAAACACTTATCTCTAGCTCAGAAAGTCTGGATTCTAAGGGTTGACTGCCTTGATTAGAGAACTTTCTTTGGTAAACTGAAATAACTCCTCATTGTCTTTGAATTCCCTTCCATCTAACTTCAGAGTCATTGTAACAAAAGTAGAAAGGTCCACAACACTGAAGATTCCTCATCACCCTGAGTAATTGGAGTTCCTCAGTTCTCCGGGGGGAGAGAAATTTGCATAGGGCAGCAGGTGCTACTCATACTTGCCCACCCTGTGTCACCTGCCCTCCTGAGTTTTCCTGCAGCCATGATGCTGGGCGGACTGACGGCTTTCCCCTCCCTTCCCCCTCTGCTGTTCCCCATCCTTAGGGCTTTGGGGCACCTCCTCAGCTTCACCAAGTTTTTCAATGGGTCCTCAGGGAGATTGAGGCTTGGTTGTCCTAGAGCCCTAGCATTAAGCTACTCTTTAACCACATTTAATGAATTTTCTCCATTTCCCACTGCATGTTTCCCCTTTCCTCCTCTGTGTCTCCTGGGATCACCTCCCAGGTAAACTATCTGCATCCAGAGCTTTGCCTCAGGGTCTGATCTTGAGGTTATATAAGCCACGATGCTGACACTGTACCCAATCCAAGCTTCTGCCTTGGTGATAGGACTGGTCCTTTAATAAGCGTGTCCACTGGAGGTGGTTCAGCCTGGCCCTTGCTCCTGCACATGGGCAGATGAACCATTAAGCTTGGGAAGTTAAAGTGTCGGGCCTTCACTCGAACAAGCCTCTTGCAAGGCCCTGGGAGGGTCCCTGGAAATATACTCACATGGTTATATGTTTTTGTAAAATTTGCAAAAGTAGGGCATTTTAACCACAGTTAAGACAACTGTCTCTGTCCAGGTGATATCTGGTGGCAGAGACCACTTTGGGAGTCTGACGCAGGTGGAAATTGAGCTAGGAATACATTTTAGTTGAATTTTGGAAAGATAATTTAGAACATTTCAGTAAAATAAATGCAAAATTATAGACTCCTGATTTGTGTGAATATGGAATATGCTTTCTGCTATCTTTAAATTTATGTATTTAAAGAACGGAAAGTAAATTTAGACTAAAAAATAATGGGTAAAAATGGTAAAAGCAGGAGAGTGATAAACAGAGCAATAAAGTCAATAAAATTATTCTTATATCAAGAAGTGAATTGCAACCAAAAAATTTATCATATCAAATGCAGTAATTTATTAAGAGGAATAAATACATTGAGTAGAAGTAATGAACAGGTTCGTGAAGTGAATTGCAACCAAAAAATTTATCATATCAAATGCAGTAATTTATTAAGAGGAATAAATACATTGAGTAGAAGTAATGAACAGGTTCGTGAACTTACCTAATTAATAAAGAGAAGTGAATCATATGAATACACTGGAAAAAAATTAAATATCTTGATTACTTGACACCACATACTGACATCAATGACTGTAATATAAACTCATGATACATCACTACAATGAGGATGCCTGTGACAAATTGGTGAATGAGTGTCATCAATTTGAAGTATTTAAAATTAGACACTGCACAAAAAAAACCTGAAGTGCCCTAAAAACATACAGATCATATACACCAAAAGCTTAAAAGAGAATTTCCAACTTTGACAACAATCCTAACAACTTATGTGTCATTGCCAATCATGAGTTTGAAGCTGAAAGAAATGTTTCTAAACTATCAAAAATAAAAACCAAATTTTAATCAATCAGAGTAGAGCAAATACTAAATTTATCTTTCTATGCTCTCTGTGGAAAATATTCTCAAAACATTCTCATATGAAAAAACAACCAAGGATTGTGCTCCCCAAAATGCATGTAAAGAGAGTGGGAAAACAGTATATGATCTTTCTGATATGTCATGGATCATTATATTTCACAATAAAGTTGCGAGTATATACATTTACTCAAGAAAGGAATTACCCATCTACTATATTTGATAGTGACCTTCCCTGTTGACATTTCCAAAACATAGAAAGAAAACTGCCACATAAGTTACAGAGGCAGTCATCACAGGGGAGTGAAAGAAAACTGAAAGAGACCTTGGAAAACTGGAGCCTGTTCCATTTCTTAGGCTTAGGGACCATTAAGAAAATAAGACACTGTGTTAAAACCTGCAGGTCAGAATCCATTACTGAGCAGTAGAAACTAATGCATTGTAACGATTATTTTAGAAAAAGAAAAGAAATGATTTAAAAAGAACAGACTAATTTAGAAAACAGATTGGATCACACATAGTTATATTAAGGGTTCCAAGAAGCATTTGTGTATGAAGGGGTGTGTATAGGGTTAAAGTGTAAAAGGAATTTTTGCTATGACTCACAGCCTAAAAAGTTTGAGAAGTATATATAAGGAACATGGAGTGGCTGCAGATTCAAGCACAAGAGAACAAGAATGACAGAAACAGCAGAGTTCAGTTTGGAAATCTGTGGCAGATTATAAATTCACTAAAATTGGGGAGGCATTTTTTAAACAGAAATAATAGTCATGATTACATTCTTGAGTGAAACCACAAAAGCTTATTGACTCAAAATACAATATATAAATTATAGCATGATATGATACCATGTGATAAAATATGGTATGGTTAACATAATGACATGATGTAATATAAAGAACACAATACAACATAAATGAACAATTGTAGTTATTATGGCCCTAAGCCAGCACTCCCATTTTCCTCCCCACTGTCTCTCTCATTTGTAAGACTCATGAGCAAACTAGTTTTAGATAGTCTAAAATTATAGGATTTCAGGCACAATATTATGTGTATACATTTCAAAACACAACATAACAGTCTGTAATGATAATTTAATATTTTGTTTTGCACTTCCACTTGATTCGATTTAACATAACTGTTACTGGAACCTTTCTGCCTGATTAGAACCACTCACCCTTCTTTGCCTTCACCTTCCCCAAAAGAACAACAGAGTACTGAATAGGCTAAGAGGAATGCCTTTTTTTAAACTAGGTAACAGTAAGATCAAATGACACATTTGTTTTCAGGTGTAACATTTGTAATTCCAGCCTTAAGACAATCCTCTGATGTTAACACTGTCAATGTCTCTAAATAATGAAGTGACAGAATAAAAAGTCAATACCCAACCGCCAAGCTCCATAAAAATCTGCAGAAGGGAAAGTCATCTTTCATGAGCACCATAGAATAATAAACGGGCAGGTAATCCTCCGAGCTTACTTTGTCATATGTTACAACAATAATAAGGGAACTACATTCTAATGGTTTTTTGACTTCACTACCACAAGGGGCTTCCCAGGTGGCACTAGTGGTAACGAACCCGCCTGCCAATGCAGGAGACTTAAAAGATGCAGGTTCAATCCCTGGGGTCAGGAAGATACCCTGGAGAAGAAAATGGCAACCTACTCAGTATTCTTGCCTGAAGAATCCTATGGACAGAAGAGCCTGGCAGGTCCACAGGGTCACTAAGAGTCGGACATGACTGAAGTGACTTCACATGCACACACTGTAAGAGTATTAACAATATGTATGTTGATTATATACGACTTGATACAGATCTTATGAGTGTATTCAGACAGGAAGAGAGAAGGGGAAGAGTATTAACATTTATGAATGTCAATAGGGTTGGGCACCATATTGGGTCCATTATATGCCTTATCTCAGGCTTCCCTGGTGGCTCAGATGGTAAAGAATCCACTTGCAATAAAGCAAGCCCAGGTTTGATCCCTGTGTCAGGAAGATCCTTCAGAGAAGGGAACGGTTACCCAGTCCAGTATTCTTGCCTGGAGAATCCCATAGACAGAGGAGCCCGGCAGGCTTCAGTCTATGGGGTCACAAAGAGAGAGACACGATAGAGCGACTAAGCACACACCTCATTTTATGAGGTGTAATGATATATGATATTTTATAGTATTTTAATGTTGCAAAAATTTCTGTAACCCTATGTGATCTATTATTAGTCTCATGTTATAAAGAAACTACTGGTGTTCTGTCTCTGTTGTTAACAACTTACCATACCTTTGTTGGCTCAGAACATAAATTTGTCTTCCACTTCTATAGTTCAGAAAGGTGAAACAGGTTGGCCTAAAATCAAGATGTTGCAAGGACTATGTTCCTTTCCAGGGGCTCTAGGAAAGGACCCCGTTCCTTGCTTTTCCATCTCCTAGAGGCTCCCCATACCTTGAAGGTTTTACCCCCTCGGCTCTTGACATTCTTCCTCCATCTTCAAAGTTAACAACATTCGACTAAGTCCTTCTCATGCTGCTTTCTCTCTGGTTTTCTTTCAGTTCCCTCTTGCACTGTTAAAGGCCTTTGGGGTTACATTAAGCTCACTCAGATAATCCACAGCTGGACGATTTAGGGGAGGGAGAGGATAGCATGATAGACGAATATGGTAGATCCAACAGCAGTCTGAAGACACTGGGCTCCAGGTGGGCCCCAAGGGAAATGAGAGGGCACCAACAAACCTGCGCTGGCCCTCCTCTTCTGACCAGGCCTCCCTATCCTTCCTGCTGTCTTCACCCAGCCCTTCTCAACTAGAGGAACAGGCAGCCCATCACTGTGAATGAGTTACAACTCACTACCCTGTACTGGCAGGAATGCAAATCCCAGTTTGGGTGTGTACCCACAGGCACGGCCACTTTGGTCTTTGGGGCTTAGGCTAGAGATGGGCAAGGCAAGGGACCTAGGACGGAGAAAGAAGGCATAGACATGGCTTGATTGAGTGTCTCGTTCACCTCATAGTCCCTTTGCTGAGGAGGGACAGGGGGCTGTCACCAAGAGGCCCAGGGAGATCCATTTACTTGCTGAACAGCATCTCCCCCTTCACAGAGCAGTTTGATCCCACAAAGATTTTTAAATGCACGGGAAAGGCTCAGATGCAAATGTATTCATAGTCACAGTTTTATTTTTAACCTTTGTTTTTCAATTGAATGTGGAGTTTTAAACCAATAAACCATTGATATCATCTGTGTTGTGCTCAGTCACTTCAGTCATGCCCAACTCTTTGAGATGCCATGGACTGTAGCCCTCCAGGCTCCTCTGTCCATGGGATTCTCCAGGCAAGATTACTGGAATGAGTTGCCATGCTCTCCTCCAGGGGATCTTTCCAACATAGGGATCGAACCCTCGTTTTCTGTGTCTCCTGCATTGCAGGTGGAGGCTAATTATTTTTACAATGCCTTTAGCATGTGTTGACTTTTTCTTCATTTGCAAAAAGATTTGCTTTATTCTGTGGGAAAAATTGCTACTCCCAGCTCTGAGTCATCCTGAGTGGTGAGGGTTGCCTGTTCCCACCACTTTATTAGGATACTTGACAATAATTCACAGTTTTTTAGGGATAGTCAGCAGGCTCTCAGATACTGCCTGGAATGGTGATAAACATTATATATATATATATATTTAACACTATGTTAAATACTATGTCACTGTTAACACTGTTAAACACTATGTTAAATACATATGTTAACCATTATGTTAAAATACTAATTTTAAATACTAAAAACTATATATATATTTAAATAGTGTAATATATATAAATAATGTAAAATATGTACTTATATATATTTATGCATATTTATAAATATATATATTTAAATAGTGTAACTCTGACATGGTTCCCTCAAGCAATTAGCCTGTGTTGCTTGCCACTAGTTGCTTTGCTTCCATCCCCAAAGAATAAGCATTTGGTCTCTCTGCTCAGAATTACCATGTATTTCCTTCTTCCCTCTAGGTAGGTCACTAGATTCCTTTGTGAAGAGTGGGCATCAAACAGTCACTAAAAAAAAATAAATAGAGCAAAATATGTCTCAATATTTCTCTAGAGCACTGAGTCATATTACATGGAATTACAAAATACTATCAGAAAAGGGCACTTTATATACCATAATAGTCAATTTATAAAGTTCAGTTTGGCAATTCCAAGCCACACTTAATTTTCTCTGAAAATTCCCACATGGCAGAGAAGATATTGCTCTTTGTGGCTTTTAAGTCTCTTTCGGGGAGCTGTAAAATGACAACCTTTTAGAATTAGCACTTCATCCATAAATAAACACTAAATTACTTATACCAAATAAAGTCACCTATGCATTTTTATTAAAATAAATACTAAAAATAATAAGTAGCTTTCCTATATAACCATCCTGGGATTTATGAGGTTTAGAATTCTGCATTTTAGTTTAGTACAAATCACTTGTAGTTCTCCATCTCCACTGATAGGTGGGGCTAGGAATTTCTGTATTAATTATAATATTTTAGCATATTAAAATTTATATCTAGATGAAGCAGATACTTCAAAGCTTCAAAACTGATGAAACTGCATACTTCTCTTTTAAGGGATAAAACTGTTTGCATTAATATGTGAAATACACTACTAAAACGACCCCTGCTGATTTCACAGGCTTTGCAGGGAGTTATGCATAATTTTCTGAAAATTAAAAGACTGAGGATCAGATATTTATGGTGATAAAAATTAGATCTCAATAACTTTTAAAAACTTGGAAGAGTCTCTTAAGGTGGAATTTTAAAAATTCAGTTCAACAACTATTTAACACACGTATGCATGCATGCTAAGTCATTTCAGTTGTGTCCAACTCTTCACGACCCTATGGACTTTAGCCTGCTAGGCTCTGCTGTCCATGGGATTCTCCAGGCAAGAATACTGGAGTGGGTAGCCATTCCCTTGAGAGGTTTGCAGAGTCAGAAGATTGGTGTTTGGGACTCAGCTGTGCCCTTGCTAGCACTGCAGCAGCATATACTGAATATCTTTGTAAATTTCCAGCACAGAATTGAAATCAAAATTAAATGAAGTAACTGTTTTGAAAATAAAAGATCATCCACTCTAAAATATTGATTACTGAAGACAGCATGGCATAAGACAATAATTCTCATATTTGGATATGGGACAATTTCTTAAGAACCCACCAATTCTCCATGAAACTGTGCTTTTGCTTTTGAATTTTTAGTTTTTATGTTGGGGTTAATCTTTTAAAAAGTTCATGTGAGCATATTCTGAAGCATCTGAGTACTCTCCTAACTGCACACACATATATATACTCTTGACAGCACTGTTGTTGTTCTTCAGTCGCTAGGTGGTGTCTGACTCTTTGCGACCCCATGAACTGCAGCACTCCAGGCTTCTCTGTCCTTTACTATCTCCTGGAGCTTATTCAAACTCATATCCATTGAGTCAATCATGCCACCCAACCATCTCATCCTCTGTCGCCCCCTTCTCCTCTTGCCCTCAGTCTTTCCCTGAATCAGGGTCCCTTCCAATGAGTTGGCTCTTCACATCAGGTGGCCAAAGGATTAGAGCTTCACCTTCAGCATCAGTCCTTGTAGTGAATATTCAGGGTTTTCTTTAGAGTTGACTGGTTTGATCTCCTTGCTGTCCAAGGGACTCTCAAAGGTCTTCTCCAGCACCACAATTCGAAAGCATCAATTCTTCAGGGTGCAGCCTTCTTTATGGTCCAATTCTCACAGCCATACATGACTATTGGAAAAACCATAGCTTTGACTATACAGACCTTTGTCAGCAAAGTGATGTCTCTGCTTTTTAATACGCTGTCCAGCTTTGTCATAGCTGTTCTTCCAAGGAACAAGCATCTTTTAACGTACTGGCTGCAGTTACTGTCTGCAGTGATTTTGGAACTCAAGAAAATAAAATCTGTCACTGCTTCCATCTATTTTCCCCCATCTATTTGCCATGGAGTGATGGGACCAGATGCCATGATCTTAGTTTTCTGAATGTTGAGTTTTAAGCCAGCTTTTTCACTTTTCTCTTTCACCTTCATCCAAGAAGCTCTTTAGTTCCTCTTTGCTTTCTGCCATCAGAGTAGTGTCATCTGCATATCTGAGGTTGTTGATGCTTCTCCCAGCAATCTTGATCACAGCTTGTGAGTCATCCAGCCCAGCATTTCTCAAGATGTATTCTGCACATAAGTTAAATAAACAGAGTGACAATATACAGCCTTGACATACCTCTTTCCCAATTTTGAACCAGTCTGCCATTCCATGTTTTGTTCTAACTGCTGATTCTTACCCTGCATACAGGTTTCTCAGGAAGACAGGTAAGGTGTCTGGTATTCCCATCTCTTGAAGAATTTTCCACAGTTTGTTGTGATCCATATAGTCAAAGGCTTTAGTGTATTCAATGAAATATGCCAGCATTACTGCCAAGTAATCTGACCTTTGTTTCTAAGCTAATGAACACAGCCACAGGCTGACTTAAAGTATAGCTTTCATGTTACTCCAAGAGAAAGGCAAGCCACAATGGCAAAAACCCTGAATGAAGATTTGGTGGTATTTTAGATCCAGAAAACTGATGAGAAAATTCAATCATTACATGGCACACTATAACATTTGGTAAAGTGAAGTGAAAGTGAAGTCATGTCCAACTCTTTGCAACCCCATGGGCTGGGGTCTACCAGGCTCCTCCGTCCATGGGATTCTCCAGGCAAGAATACTGGAGTGGGTTGCCATTTCCTTCTCCAGGGCATCTTCCTGACCCAGGGATCGAACCTAGGTCTCCCGCGTTGGAAGAAGACGCTTTTAACCTCTGAGCCATCAGGGAAGCCTTTAACTTTTGGCAAGCTGAACTTAAAAAAAAAAAAATTCCTGCCAGCCTGCATTAAGACCAGTAATTTAACATCACGCACCATTCGTTTTGGTTTTGTAGCTATAGATATGTATTTACTAAGTTGTTTTAGTTAAAAATAGTCATATGAAAATGACAAACAAGTTTATATTCAAGATTCAGAATCTATATATTAAATAGCATTATAAAAATTAAAATTAACATACACTAATTAAATAATTAACTTTAGTCTAATACTTGAGGGGTGTGGCCAAAATTGGAACTCAGAAAAGAAAGAACTCGGGTTAAAGTCTTCTAAGTCAAATGACCTCATCTCCCTCTATTTCTTCACAGTAAGGATAATAAGGATGGATTGGCTCAGTGGCAAAGAATCCACCTGCCAATACAGGAGAGGTAGGTTGGATCCCTGGGTCAGGAAGATCCTCTGGAGAAGAAAATGGCAACCCACTCCAGTGTTCTTGCCTGGAGAATCTCATGGACAGAGGATCCTGGAGGGTTACGGTCCATGGGGTCACAGAAGAATCGGACATGCCTCAGTGACTAAAACAACAACAAAATAAGGATGATAATCTCACCACATAGGACTGTTGTGAGGAGTAAATAAAACAATGGATATAAGCTGTGAATGAACACCTATCTCTTATTGTGGAAAATAAGGGTTCTAAGTCAAGAGTCTAGACTTTCAAAAATAGGGTAAATATTACTAGCCTCTGTTTAGGGTAGAAGAAACAAAATCTTTAGAAAGGTGGTATAACCAAGAATTTGATAAATACAAGAAAACGCTTCCCAAAGCCTAAAGCGGCTTTTCTCACTGACTACATTTTGAAGGAACAGGAGTTGGGTTCTACTCTGGCTCTCTAGCAAATATACTGATGTCGTTTAACCCCTTGGGCCGCATTCACCTGCAAGTAATTATAGCAGTAACGGCAACCTTTGATAGCGGCTTTACCAAATAGCATGCACTTTAACTGCGTTCTGGATTTACACACCAGACGACCTCTCTCAGTGCCACAATTTTAAAGCAAACATTATCACTTAACAGATTTTTAAAAAATAACAATAAGGCTAAGAGAAGTTAGAAACCTGCCATGCCACACCTGCTGTGCTGAGGTTCTAAAAACATCCACCATAAGAGAATTGTTAGCAATCAACAGTTTTGCCGTTAACAATGGGCTATCCCGCAACCCTCCACAGAGGCGCTTTTAGGACCGCCCATCCGCCAGGTGGGGCTTCTCTGTGGCTCAGCTGGTAAAGAATCCGCCTGCAGTGCGGGAGACCTGGGTTCGATCCCTGGGTTGGGAAGATCCCCCGGAGAAGAGGACGGGCTACCCACTCCAGTATTCTAGCCTGGAGAATTCCATGGACTGTGTACCCCATGCGGTCGCAAAGAGTAGGACACGACTGAGCGACTTTCACTTTGGAGTCAAACTCAAAAAAAAAAAACCACCAGGTGAAGTTCGTTCACCAATCTTCGGGTCCGCCCCGCCTCTCCCCGCCCCGCCGTCGCTCCGGCCACCGCCCACCTCACGTGCAAAAACCGAGCGGGTACCCAGCCTGCACCGCACTTAGCAGGACGGGGAGCATGCGCTTTGTGTGCGCCTGGATTTCCTGTTCGCGTCCTTCGCTTCCGGCGGGGTACGTCTAACCAATCAGGTAGGCTCGGAGGTGGGCCATAGTTCTCCCAGGCTCCTCCCCCTGCCTTCACTTGAGGAGCCTTGGAGGAAAGTCCGGCGTGAGTCCTCTGCCGTCACGCCGCGGTTCATGGCTTCCTCCCGGACGCTCTGCACTTTCCGTCTCCCGCCGTTGCCCACGATTCGAGAAATCATTAAGTTGTTTAGACTGCAAGCCGTGAAGCAGCTATCGCAGAATTTTCTTTTGGACTTGAGGCTGACAGGTGGCTTATCAGTGTTCCCCCGGCGTCTCCCCCGCGTCCCTGGGGGAGTGGGGTCGGTGGGGTTTCGCGCGGACCCTGCGGGCGGGCGACGGGGTTCAGGCACAAAAGTGTGCGGTGGCTGTAGGTCACACCCTTCCGCCGCTTTGCTCTGAGAGAACTCTGGAGCCCCACCGCCCAGGGGGTGTGTAGAGTGTGTCGTTTGCTTAGGGGCGTTTGCCTTGGGCTTCGGAAGGCAGGCTGTGCGGACGCCGAGCAAACTTAGCTTTGGAAGGCTTCGCGTCTCCTGAAAGGCGTTTGTGGAATTCGAATCTTGGTGTGTTACCAATAAGGAATACATGCACGTGCTGACTGGTTTGGCTCTTTATGCAGTTAAACTTGCAGGGACTTTATCGGTAACAAGTTGGAAGAGTATCAGTGGCGTTCGATATTTAAACGTTTACTTGTTGAGTCTCACCCTCGAGGGTGCAGATATTAATTCTGTAAACACTCGTGAAACCAGCCTCTTTGTGCTAGAGCTGAAGTGGGATATGAGAGTGAACAAGGCCAAGTCTGTCCCCAAGGAGCTTACATTTTAGTCAGTTTGCTTTCCCACTCCCTAAGTCACGTTTTATGAAGTAAAAATTCACCTGTTTGAAACGCACAGTTGGATAAATTTTGACAAATGTATATAGTCGTTTAACCTCTACCACCGTTTCTTCGTGCTGGTCTTTCTGAAAGGTGATACTGCAAGAAAAAGATTATTAGAAATATGGCAGTTCACAGTTGGAGTACGTAACATTTCTGAGGTTTTGATATTTCATTCTGTTTGGCCCCTCTTCAGAAACTGAGTCAGTAAATCACATTTCGAAAGTTATGAAGTACAGTCCAAAAGCAGGGATGGGTGGTTTTATTTTTTGAACATAGAGTAGCAGTGTGGGCAGGCCAATAGCGATGTAACACGGTAAAAAAAAAAAAAAAAAAAACACCGTTTTCAGTTTTCTTATTGGGCGAGAGCTCTACCACAAGAGCTTTAAAAGGTCATCCACCTCGAAAATTCTTTGGTCCTGAGATGGTTGGTGGCATCACCGACTCAATGGAGTTTGAATAGGCTCCTGGAGTTGGTGATGGACAGGGAAGCCTGGCGTGCTGCAGTCCATGCAGTCTGATAGGACTGAACTGACTGAACAATAACTAAAGCCAGCCTTTTCGGGTAGTCATTAGGGGCATTCTAGATATAAAGCACCGTTCCCAGGACTGAAAATAGAGGTCTTTATATTGAGAAAAAATCTTTCATATGCCCTTTCCCATGTGAGTCTTTATTCACCTTCAGGAATCAATTCCAGAATCTAGATACTATTGTTCCCTCTTCTACAGGAACCAAAGTGAAGACAAATTAGGTACTTCTGTGAGGTGAGAAGCTCAGGTGTGAACAAAGCAAGATGAAACCCCAGGTGTAGTGAATTGACAGTGCTCTTTGATATCCAATTGTGTTTGAATGTTTCTGAAAAGTTTAGGGTGAAAAGACTGTCCTATCTACTGTCGTAGCTTTCCATTAAAAAAAAAAAAAGACTATTAAAATCACTCTGTAATACCTGTGCTTAATGCAGCATCTCTGTTCCCTCTGAGAGCCAGTGGTCTTTCGTGGAGGAAGAGTTGGCTTTTAGAACTTATACCTGAGCTGGTGTCCATTTGTTTTCTAGGTAACCTCACTCAAATAAAATAATAGATGCAGAAACTGGAAAGTTCAGAGAAGTTAAAATGGGGTAGTAATTCTTAAGTTAGGGCTTCACAGGTGGCGTTACTGGTAAAGAACCTGCCTGCCAAATCAGGAGACTTTATAAGAGACGTGAGTTCAATCCCTGGGTTGGGAAGATCCCCTGGAGAAGGGCATGGAAATGCACTCCAGTATTCTGCCTGGAAAATTCTATGGTCAGAGGAGCCTGGCAGGCTGCAGTCCTTGGGATCGCAGAATCAGATGCTACTGAAGTGACTTAGCACAGGACAGTTCTTCGTTAATGAGTTGTAAGGATTTGCTGTGAGAGAGCATGTTAAACACCTGTAACGTGGTCAGCATATGCTACTTTTCTCCTGGCACCCATTGAAAAGAAAACTATTCTTGGATAATTGAGAGATTGTTTTTGCCTTACAAAGGTAGGTTATCAGTAACAAGCAAAAATGAGGCTGTACGCTATCAGTGAACAGTGTAAAGTGCTAGTGTGTTTTCAGTGGCTGAATTTCCACCATCCCAAGAGGCCCAGTTGTTTGGATTTTAACATCTCAGTCAACAAGATTAGTCCGTTGTGTTTTTCCAGAAGGTGTGTTGCAGTGAATCCTCAGTAATGTGCTTTCCCAACCTTTCGTAAGGTCTGCTAACTTAGATTGATTAAAAAATTAATTTTCTCATATCAGCTTGCATGTTTGCAAAGCTCAAAAAAACCTTCACTGCTAAATTTTAACTTTTTCCTAAAAATAACCAAGAATCCCAATTTCTGCAAGTCCTGTTAGCTGGGAACTTGGTACCATTGCCGTATTGACCACCAGCTGGATGTTTGTAGATAAAAGTGAATACTGCCAGCACTTTCTGCTTCTGAATTTCTAACTCGCAACATTGGAAATTCTGAATGTGAAGCTCGCCTTGCTTATTCACATAATTGATATTCAACAGCTGTAGAGAAGTGGTTTGTATTTTTCCGTCACTTCTTATATTGATTTGGCGGAGAAACAGGTGAAAGATACCACGTGTGCACATGCTTGCGTGCGTGTGTACTCAGTCACGTCTGACTCCCTGCAATCCCGTGGACTGTAGTCCACCAGGCTCCATTGTCCATGGGATTTTCCAGGCAAGAAAACTGGCGTGGGTTGCCATTTCCTTCTCCAGGGGATCTTTCCAACCCAGAGATTGAACCCTCATCTCTTGCATCTCTTGCATCTCCTGCATTGGCAGGCAGCTTCTTTACCACTGCGTCACCAAGGAAGCTGTCAGAAAACACCATGTTTATTTAAGTTAAGGAAATTTGTCGTGGTAACTATTTTTATTAAGGGTCTGGTAGAATTCAACAGTTACATGGTAGACTATTGAATGGCTACTATACATTGGTTTAGGCTGAGTTAAATAATCTGATAAATACTGTACATAGAAGATTAGTTGGTTGAGTAATGGCTGATAAGAATTTGTGTAGATTATTTTTCATTTTGGATTTCATATGTTGACATTTGCCAAGGTAATCAATTCAAGCTTTTCTTTTCTCTAGATAAAATTGTAAGGAAAGCTGGCAATCTGACAAATGCTTATGTATATGAAGTGGGCCCTGGGCCTGGGGGAATCACAAGATCCATTCTCAACGCCGGTGTTGCTGAACTTCTGGTGGTTGAAAAGGATAGTCGATTTATTCCTGGATTACAGGTGAGTTGCTGAAAGTATCTTACTTAAGAGGCAAAAACCCAGTTTAAATCTTCAGGCCACGATTCTTAAACCCCAGGGTATATAAGACTTCTACAGTTTGCTCCTCAAACTGCAGTTGTCCAGACCTCATTCCAGAGATTCTGATTCCAGTGGTCTAGGAGTGGTCTGGGAATCTGCATTTCTAACCACCATCCTCACATGAATTGTTGGCCGCAGCTTGAATAAACCAGTTTTATGCATTGATGCTAAGCAAGCTAATTGTGTGACCTTTTTTGTCTAATAGCTGTGCATGCCATGGCACCCCATTCCTTCAAAAATAAGTAAAACTAAGAAATGCTAACAGTGTCTCAGTTATTGGCATGGCTTCTGAGAACCTCCTTTAAATTCAGAAAATCATTTCTACAAGCACAAGATAGAGAAGATAGAGACCTCATTGAGAGAAACTAATCATTAAGCTTAGGCATTTGTATAAGGATTTTTTAAGTGAAGAAATTAAATTGTGCCATAGGTTTAAAATGAGGTTTGAATAAAATGATCGTTGTTGTTCTTTAGTCACTAAGTCATGTCCGACTTTTTTGCAACCCCGTGGACTATAGCCCAGCAGGCTTCTCTGTCCGTGGGATTTCCCAGGCAAGAATACTGGAGTGGGTTGCCATTTCCTTCTCCAGGGGATCTTCCTGACCCAGCCATCAAACCTGAGTCTCCTACATTGACAGGCAGATTCTTTCCCACTGAGCCACGGGGAAAGCCGGAATGAAATGGTAAATGTATCTTTAAAACAGTAGGTGATGTCCTATGAGAAGTGTTTGAAGAAACTGGTTGTATTTCAGTGGAAGAGAAGCCTTGAGTGAGGAGATTCGTAGCTGCCTCTCCAAAGCTGTGGTGGGGAGGATCATCTTGTTTCAGTCTTCTCTGCTGCCAAGTCACTTCAGTTGTGTCCGACTCTGTGCGACCCCATAGATGGCAGCCCACCAGGCTCCGCCGTCCCTAGGATTCTCCAGGCAAGAATACTGGAGTGGGTTGCCATTTCCTTCTCCAGTGCATGAAAGGGAAAAGTGAAAGTGAAGTCGCTCAGTCGTGTCCGACTCGTAGCGACCCCATGGAATGTAGCCTACCAGGCTCCTCCGTCCATGGGATTTTCCAGGCAAGAGTACTGGAGTGGGATACCATTGCCTTCTCCGCAGTCTTCTCTAGAAGAGAGCTAGAACAGATAAGAATGGAGGGAGGCAGGTGGATTTAAAAATGAGGAGAAACTTAGATGTTTAAAACAGTATAATACAGTGGAACAGGTTATATAAGGGATCTTATAAAGGAATTCTTCATGGGGCACTTACACGTAATGGCTTACGGGCCTTTGATCCCTCTGCGATTCTGAAACTTGGAAAGAGGCTTAGCCTTTGGTTCATAAGAGTAGCAATTTATTAATTGAGTCCAATAGAATAGTAAAATTAGCTACATTGTTACTTTCATATAGGAGGACAAATTGGTTTAAAATTAGTACATTCTAAAACTTGTATGTGTATTAATGGATAAATGTTTAATTTCTGCCAGAACAGTTTGAGAAAATTTGAGAAAATCTAGGGCTTGTGTTTATGCCTCTGGATATTTTTAAAAACCCAGTGAGTTTTCTTCTCATTATTTGGCTGTATCCAGCCTTTATGCTTTAAAATGATTATGTATTTAGTTTCACCTAATTTTGCCAGCCTTTATTGATAGAATTGGTTTCAGATTTATAACTTTATTTGGGGATTATTATATGGTGCAATATTCCTTGATTAAATGTGGCATTTAATAGTGATTTTTGCTCTGAACCAGTTTCTTTCAAGAATGGTGTATCAGTTGGAGGTGGAAGTGGTAACAGTGTTATTTTTGGTGGAAGCATAAGATGATAAAAAGAAACTGAATAACATTACACAGTTCCCTGCAGGTTTATTCATCTAGCCTTTCTGTGGGCATAGAGAAGACTCTTCTGACTTCTTTTCCCATTAAAGGGATGTCTTAACCCTAAATCTCACCCTCTGTTATGTGTAATTCTTTCTCATTAGGCAGGCAGGTGAATCACATTTCACATCACCAGCTTAATTTACATATCCTCTCTGATCTCAACGAAAGATCTTTTGCAGACAGACCAACAGCCAGCCACACCCTTTTCACTGCCCCCTCCCACATCCCTGCACTGCCTTGTTTTATCTGTCTCATGACATTTATTATCATCTGACACACTGTGTGTTCTTATTTGTTGTCAGTGGCACACCTTTGAGGTCTTCCCTGGTGGCTCAGACAGTAAAGAACCCTGCCAATGCAGGAGACCAGAGTTCGATCCCTGGGTAGGAAAGATCCTCTGGAGAAGGGAATGGCTCCCCTCTCCAGAAGGCTTGCCTGGAAAACCCCATGGACAGAGAAGCCTGGTTTGGCTACAGTCCACAAGGTTGCAAAGAGTCAGACACAACTGAGCGACTAACACTCCTTCACCCCTCTGGAATGTAAGTGCCATGAGGGTAGATATTTTTGTCTGTTTTGTTCCCTGCTGTATCTCTACAACATATAAGAGTGCCTGGCACATACCAGGTGTTCAGTAATGTTTCACATGGAGATAGAAAGGTTGACTCTTTGTAGATATCTAATTAGCTGATTAAACGTGT
Organism: Giraffa tippelskirchi; assembly: GCF_054371585.1. Taxonomy (NCBI): domain Eukaryota; kingdom Metazoa; phylum Chordata; class Mammalia; order Artiodactyla; family Giraffidae; genus Giraffa; species Giraffa tippelskirchi. The sequence goes on along the minus strand of NC_137283.1, from coordinate 154,829,947 downwards.
TATTTAATGGTGAAACCGAATAATTGTGTATCATTGATTCAAAGTTTTGTGCTTTTTTCCTAAATATAAAGATTGATTTCAAGATAAATTGCTGTGCAGGAAATGTATATTTGACTTCTGTTTCTGTAGAAGAAGCAAAATTAATTTTTAGTGTTGCATATGCAGGAAAGGAATTTTCCTTAAAAAGAAATGTTGGGTACTAAAATATCAGATAGACTTCTTTTTCTTGTAAAGAATGTTTTGATATGTAAAACCACTTTCTTTTAGAGGTACTAAATTAATCATAAAACTGAGTAAAGGCAGAGTGGTCTATTTTAAGGATTCCATTTTAGTGATATCTAAGCTAATAGAATTACTTTTTAAAGAAATTGTAATAATTTATAAAATGTCTGCTAGCTGAAAGTATGTCATTTGTAGCTTAATTCAAGTTTTTAAAATATCACAAAAATATCACGAGGCAGCCTAGGGAAAAGAACATAGTGATAACATACAGGTTTTTCACTGTTAGCATGTTGTAAGAAAACATGTCTAGTACGTGAAAGCTTCATAGTGAAGAACAGACTCTTAGTGTCAAATGACCTGTGTTTGATGTCTGGCACTACTATTTACTATTTTTATGACTTTGGGCAGGTAACTCTCACTGTGCCTCAGTTTGCTCATAGGATTGTTATGGTTTAAATGAATGCCTTGTCTTAGTAGGCACTCAGTACAGTTTTTGATGTAGGTAATCAATGAAATTATCATCCCCATGCCTTGAGCAGAGCTTCCCAGGTGGTTCATTGGTAAAGAATCCACATGCTAATGCAGGAGCCTCACAAAACACAGGTTTGATCCCTGGGTCAGGAAGATCCCTTGGAGGAGGAAATGGCAACCTACTCCAGTATCCTTGCCTGGAGAATCCCATGGACAGAGGAGCCTGGCAGGCTGCAGTCCATAGGGTCACAAAGAATCAGACACGGCTGAGCAACTTTCACTTCATGGGAACACTGAGGCTTTCTCTGGCTCATCAAACTAGCATTGGGCATCTGGGGTTTCTTTCTCTTAATGTTGTAGCATTAAGAAAGCGAAAGGTATTCAAATCTTGAATTCTTAATTGCAGATTTGGCTGTCCTTATAATCCTATCAGGTTTTGTTTTGTCTATTTTGAAGCACTGTTACTGGGTACATCAACATTTAGGATTGTTGTATCTCTGTGACGGTTGTCGTCTTTATCATTTTGAAATGATCTTCATTACCCCTGGTAATGTTCGTTACTTTGAAATCTACTTTGTCTGATATTAATATAGCCATTTCAGCTCTCTTGATTAGCATTAGAGTGGTGTATCTTTTCCAATTTGCCTAATTGTGTTTTTATATTTAAAATGTGTTTCTTCTAGCCATTGTGTAGTGGGTCTTGCACTTTCCCCACCAATCTGGTCATCTTTGCCTTATGTATTAGTTTTCTATTGCTGCTGTAACAAATTACCACAAATTCAGCAACCTAAAATGACACATTTATTCTGTTATAGTTCTCGGGGGTTAGAAGTCTAAAAGCAAGGTCAGAGCTGCATCCTTTGGAGGCTTCAGGGGAGAAACTGTTTCCTTGCCTTTTTAAAAACATTTTTATTGAAGTATAGTTGATTTACAATGTTGTGTTCATTTCACATGTACAACAAAGTGAATCAATTATACATATATCCACTCGTTCTTTTCATTCTTTTCCCATATAGGTCATCATGGAGTATTTAGAGTTCCCTGTGCTATATATAGCAGGTTCTTATCAGCTACCTATTTTACGTAAAGTAGTATGTATATGTCAATCCCAGAATCCCAATTTATACCTCCTCTTTATCCTCTGGTAGACTCTTAAGTTTATTTTCTATGGATACCATCATGACTCTACTTCTGTTTTGAAAATAAGTTTTTTTTGTACCCCTCTTTTTTAGGTTCCACATATAAGCAATATCATATATTTGTCTTCCTGTGTCTGTCTTACTTTACTACATATGACAATTTCTAGGTCCATCCAGGTTGTGGCAAATGGCATTATTTTGTTCTTTTTTATGGCTGAGTAATATTCCAGTGTGTGTGTGTGTGTGTGTGTGTGTGTACACACACACACACACACACAACACATCTTTATCCATTTTTCTGTCGATGGACATTTAGGTTGCTTACATGTCCTGACTCTTGTAAATAGTGCTGCTATGAGTATTGGGGTACATGTATCGTTTTGAATTATGATATTCTCCAGGTATGTGCCCAGGAGTGGGATTGCTGGGCCATATAGTAGCTCTATTTTTAGGTTTTTAAAGAACCTCCTTACTCTTGTCCATAGTGACTGTACCGATTTACATTCCCACCAACAGTGTGGGGCGGTTCCCTTTTCTCCATTCCCTCTCCACATTTATTGTTTGTAGATTCCTTGCCTTTATCAGCTTTTAGAATCTATCTGCAATCATTAGCTCATGGACCTCTTGCTTCTACATCTCTGCTGTTGATCCTAATCCTCCTGCCTCGCTCATACAAGGACCCTTGTGATTATATTGGGCCCACTCGGATAATCTAGACTAATCTCCTCATGTCAGAATCTTTAATCACCTCAACTGAGTGCCTACTACTGTGTGACATAACATAGTCACAGGTTCCAGGAATTAGGACAGGGGTGTTTGTGGGGCCAGTATTCAGTCTACCACAGTTTGTTATCTGTAACTCTTTATTACTTCAGTGGTTTATTGAAGTTGTATAGTATACATATTAACATACCACATCCTATCTTTAAGTAATGATACCACTTCACATACAACACACAGATCTTAAAATAGTATACACTTGCATCTCTCCCTTCCAGGCTTTTGTGCTACTGTTGTTATTTTTCTCCATCTGTTATGGAGTTCACAATTCAATGTTATTTTTGTTGTAAAAGTCAAATCTATGATAAAGAGACTTTAATAATAAGCAAAAATGCTTACATATTTACCTTTGAGGTTACTATTTTAAGTGCTCTTCATCTATATTTCTATTTACTATAATTTTCTTTCTACTTGTAAGGCTTTCTTTAGCACTTCTTGTAGTGTGGATCTCTATAATATACATTTCAGCATTTGTATGTCTGGAAAAGTTTTATTTTGCCTTTGTGTTTAAAAACATGCTGTCAGGTTTGGGGGTTTCTCTCCAGTGCTCTTAAGAGGTTGCTCTGCTCTCTTATTACTCCTGTTGTTTCTGACAAGAAATCTGTCATTCTTTGCTTCTTTTATCTTCGGCTGTTTTTATGATTTTTTTCTTTTTTATAATTTTATTTGTAATTGAAGGATAATTGCTTCACAGTATTATGTTGATTTCTGCCAAACATCAACATGAATCAGCCATAGGTATACATATGTCCCCTTCCTCTAGCACCTCCCTCCCCATCCTACCTCTCGAGGTTGTTATAGAGCCCCAGTTTGAGTTCCCTGAGTCACACCGCAAATTCCCACTGGCTGTGTATTTTACATATGGTGATGTATGTTTCCCTGTTACTCTCTCCATACATCTCACCGTCTCCTTCTTTCCCCACATCTGTGTCTGTAAGTGTGTTCTCTATGTCTGTGTCTCCAGTGCTGCCTCGCAAACAGGTTCATCAATACTGTCTTTCTAGATTCCATATATATGCATTAGTATATGATACTTGTTTTTCTCTTTCTGACTTACTTCACTCTGTATAATAGGCTCTAGGTTCATCCATCTCATTAGAACTGACTCGAATGTGTCCTTTTTATAGCTGACGATTTTTTCTGTATCATTGGTTTTGAGTCTTTTTATCATGATGTGTCTTGGTGTCCTTTTCTTCATGTTTCTTGCCGATGGGCCAATGAGAGCTTCCTGGATCTGCAGGTTTTCCTGCACTTCCTGTTGTCCAACATCTAAATACTGCCTCAGCTTTTTTGGCTATTTCATGTTTAAAGTAAAAGAGTGTAACCGGTTGGTCTCCTGTATTACATCTTGACCAGAGTAAGAAGCTCTAGGATTCTTCTTAACCATTAGGTATTTATTTCATGGAATTTTGGAGATAGTAAGGCATTGAGTATTGTTAGTATTGCCTCTGGAATTCTATAAGGTAAACAGTGATTATTTCTTCATGGACTTCATGGGATTGAGAATAAATAGATGGTGTTCAGATAGCATATATGGCACTTACCCTGAGCTTGCCTTTGAACCTGTTTTAGTTTTAGCTTTCTCATCTGCAGCATGGGAATGTTAGTTTTCTTTGTGGTTATTACAAGGATAGATAGAAATTTATGTAAAGAGATTGGTCTGTTGACAATTATTCCCCTTCCCCATCCTCTTGCAAAGGGAGATATAAAGTAATCTAGTCATCCTAACAAAAGGACCTGTTTTTAATCAGAGGTAGTAAATGTTTGAAATTCTTTCTAGCAAATTTTAAATAGGACTTCCTGTTGTGATGACTACATACTTACACATGTAACTTACTTGATGCAGATATGACCGCAGTTAATTATAACATAGACAACACTCAACCAGTTAGCAAAAGCTGACTTCACAGCCAAAGTGATCTAGTCCACCGCAAGTAAGTACAGAGACCAGTGCTGGAAGCAGACCCACTGACTACAGCAAGAAGTAACAGTTATTACTGTGGCAGAAGAGCTACAAAAAGTGAAAGCACGATAAGGAAGGATCCCTAACTATTGAGGCCATTGCTCTACAGTCGACAGTGATCCAAGTCATCAAGAAAAGACTGAAATTGGGTTCATTGTTCTTAGTTTAGGAGAATTGTGCAATATAGTTAATATTTATATCTGTAAGTTTATTTTTAAGAAATGTTGACATTTAATGTTGACATTAAAACAATGTTATATTGGTTGGGTAGAAAAAGTCTTAGTTGCTCAGTTGTGTCTGACTCTAAGTGACCAGTGGACTGTAGCCCACCAGGCTCCTCTGTTCATGGAGTTGTCCAGTCAGGAATTCTGAAGTGGGTTGCCGTTGACCTACTCCGGGGGATCTTCCCACAGGAATTGAACCTGGGTCTCCTGCACTGCAGGCAGATGCTTTACATGTGAGCCACCAAGGAAGCCCTGGCTTGAATAGAAAATTTATTAAAGCAAACATCTAGTCTCTTGATGAGTCTGAGTGAGTTTCTGCTGTACATGTCGATGTTCTTATTGTTTGTTGTTTAGTCACTCAGTTGTGTCTTAACTCTTTGTGACCCCATGAACTGCAGCATGCCAGGCTTCCTTGTCCTTTACTATCTCCCAGAGTTTGCCCAAGCTCATGTCTGTTGACTCAGTGATGCCATCCAACCATCTCATCCTCTGTCGTCCCCTTCTCCTCCTGCCCTCAGTCTTTCCTAGCATCAGGGTCTTTTCCAATGAGTCAGCTCTCCGCATCAGATGGCCAAAGTATTGGAGCTTCAGTGTCAGTCTTTCAGTGAATATTCAGGGTTGATTTCCGTTAGGATTGACTGGTTTGATCTCCTTGCTGTCCAAGGGACTCTCAAGAGTCTTCTCCGGCACCATAGTTTGAAAAAAAAAATCAATTCTTCTGTGCTCAGTCTTCTTTATGGTCCAATCTCTCATATGTATCTGACTACGGGAAAATAACATAGCTTTGACTATATGGACCTTTGTCAGCAAAATGATGTCTCTGCTTTTTAATATGCTTTGTAGTTTTGCCATAGCTTTTCTTCCAAGGAGCAAGCATCTTTTAAGTCATTTTGGAGCCCAAGAAAATAAAATCTGCCCGTTTCCTCTTTTTCCCCCATCTATTCGCCATGAAATGATGGGACTGGATGCCATGATCTTTGTTTTTTGAATGTTGAGTTTTAAGCCAGCTTTTTCATTCTTCTCTTATGCTTTCATCAAGAGGCTCTTTAGTTCCTCTTTGCTTTCTGCCATCAGGGTTGTTCTGCGTATCTTAGGTTATTGATATTTTTCTAGGCAATCTTAATTCCAGCTTGTGATTCATCCACCTGACATTTCACATGATACACTCTGCATAAATGGTAAATAAGCAGGGTGACAATAGGCAGCCTTGATGTACATCTTTCCTAATTTTTAATCAATCCATTGTTCCATGTCCGATTCTAACTGTGGCTTCTTGACCTGCATACAGATTTCTCAGGAGGCAGGTAAAGTGGTCTGGTATTCCCATCTCTTTAAGAATTTTCCAGTTTGTGATCCATACAGTCAAAGGCTTTAGTGTAGTCAGTGAAGCAGAAGTAGATGTTTTTCTGGAATTCCCTTGCTTTTTCTTTGATCCAGCAGATGTTGGCAATTTGATCCCTGGCTCTTCTGCCTTTTCTAAATCAAGCTTGTACATCTGGAAGGTCTCGTTTCATGTACTGTTGAAGTCTAGCTTGAAGGATTTGGAGGATGATCTTGCTGCCATGTGAAATGAATGCAGTTGTGTGGTAGTTTGAACATTCTGTGGCATTGCCCTTTTGGGATTGGAATGAAAGCTGGCCTTTTTCAGTCCTGCGGCCACTGTCGTGCTCAGTCTCTCAGTCAGGTGCAACTGTTTGCATCCCCATGGTGGACTGTAGCCCACCAGGCTCCTCCCTCCAGGGGATTTTCCAGGCAAGAAGACTAGAGTGGGTTGCCATTTCCTTCTCCAGGGCCACCTCTGAGTTTTCTAAATTTGCTGGCATATTGGATGCAGCACTTAAACAGCATCATCTTTTAGGATTTGAAATAGCTCAATTGGAATTCTATCACTTCCACTAGCTTTGTTTGTTGTAATGCTTCCTAAGGGCTACTTGATTTCACACTTCAGGATGTCTGACTCTAGGTAAGTGATCACACCATCATGGTTATCTGGGTCATTAAGACCTTCATTGTATAGTTCTTCTGTGTATTCTTGCCACCTTGTCTTTATATCTTCTGCTTCTGTTAGATCCATACTGTTTCTGTCCTTCATTGTGCCCATCTTTTTCATGAACCATTCCTTGGTATCTCCAGTTTTCTTGAAGAGATCTCTCTAGTCTTTCCTATTCTATTGTTTTCCCTGTTTCTTTGCATTTTTCACTTAAGGCTCTCTATCTCTCCTTGTTATTCTCTGGAACTCTGCATTCAGTTGAATGTATCTTTCCCTTTCTCCTTTGCCTTTTTCTTCTCAGCTATTTGTAAAGCTATCTCAGACAACCATTTTTGCCTTCTTGCATTTCTTTTTTGGGGGGATAGTTTTTGTTATCACCTCCTTACATTTTTATGAACCTCCAACCCACAAACTGGAGAACAATAATACCAAAGAAGTTCTTAGACTGTTGGGAATGGTCTAGGCCCCACATCAGGCTTCCCAACCTGGGAATCGGGCAAAGGGAATGGTAATCCCCAGGGAATCTGACTTTGCAGGCCTATGGGATTTGATTATAGAACTTCCACAGGACTAGGGAAAGCAGACTCTTGGAGGGTGCATTCAAAACCTTGTGCACAGCAGGTCCCAGGGGAAAGGAGCAGTTAACCCCATGAGAGACTGAGCCAGACCTGCCTGTGAGTGTTTGAGGGTCTCCTGTTGAGGCGCAGGTCGGCAGGAACACTGGCAAAAGCCGTCCTGGGAGGTGCGTATTGGCGTAAGTCCTTTTGGAGGTCACCTTTAGCCCTACCATAGAGCCTATAGACTCTAGAACTGGACTGCCTCTAACAGGCAGGGTGCACAGCCCCACGAGCAGAAAATTAAAGATTTACCGAGCATGGCCCTGTCCGCCAGAGCAAGATCCAGTTTTCCCCACAGCCAGTCCCTCAGGAAGCTTGTACAAGCCTTTTATCCTCATCCATCAGAGGGCAGACAGAAGAAGCAAGAAGTACAATCCCACAGCCTCCAGAATGAAAACCACAATCACAGAAAGCTAACCAAAATGGTCACATGGATCATAATAGCCTTGTGTAACTCAGTGAAGCTATAAGCCATGCCATACAGGGCCACCCAAAACAGCCGGGTCACGGTGGAGATTTCTGAAAAACCGTGGTCCGCTGGAGAAGCGAGTGGCAAATCACTTCAGTATTCTTGCCTCGAGAACCCCATGAACAGTATGAAAAGGCAGTGTGTGGCAGGTTAGAAAGAAGGTGATATTACTGGGCTGTGTAATCAGTGCTTAGCCCACTGTACAGGGTTGGCTGTCATGAGTCCCTCACCTTGAGAACGTGCTGTAAAACATATAAAATGGCTGTTAGTTTTTTGCCCTGAAGGAATTTATAAATGGGCATATGTTCTAGAAATTGCAAAAATTGTTTCCTCATCAAATTAGATCACGAGCAAACTACCTAGTTAAGACCATAGCTTAGCCTCCACCACCACCCGCTGACACATATGTGCAGGACAGCATTCACTAAGTATTCGACTTGTAAGAGGAGAGGGATTTTTAGGTGACTGTGAAGAACACTTCTGCATTTGTTTTCTTAGTTTTATCAAAGGGATTCTCTATTTCTTCCTTGTACCCTTTATAGAACTTAATACCAGAAAAGCACATGTTCTCTCTTGGAAACCAGCTGTGATTACTTCCAACACTGAGTAAAAATGATATAATTCGGTATGTTGGCTGCAGGCTCTAACATCTCTAGGACTGGTACTATGTCAAGCTCTCACAATCTACATACTTTGTATGCTTCCTTTATTGTAGTTTGGTTTTCTTCTTTTACAACCTTACTTAATGAATGCTTTTTACTCAAAGCTTACTTATGTCTCATTTTGGAAAAATATAGGAGTGAAAATGGTTGAACAATTTGAGTGTCTGTAAGAATCCTCATTTGGCTGTCACTAAGTGCCTGCATAGATAGTCAGTGGTGCCTTTGAGGTCAATACGAGGCAACACTCCCAGAGTTCTGAGGTGTAACAGGCACCAGTGTTGTTCCTAAAGGGCTGTAATAGTGATCTGTCCCACCCTTTTGTCATTCCCAAATATTATTATGATAATGCAAATATTTTCTTCTATTAGTAGTTGATTACGAGGTCTTTCTGTGTCATTGCTGATTATCATTAGGTGTTGAAATGGCTGCTGTCCATAATCATACTGTCATTTCTGTTTGTACAACATTTTTTTGCTTCCATAATTGCTCAGGGCCTTCACATAAAGCTGTGAACAGCAGCATTCATTCCTTCTGCAGTGGGGAGTGGAAAGGGAAAGCTCGAGCTACAGAGTCATCCTGGAAAAAGTAGACCTCTTAAAGAACAGGGGGACTTGGTGTGTCATTGACTGACACATAAGCCAGAAGGGGAATCCAAAAAAATAGCAACTTTAAACTTGGGAAGGGAAGGTAAATGTGTATTTTTACCAGTTTCCTGGTATGTAGCTGTGTGTGTCAAGGTGGAAAATAGTATTTCAAACATGGTTGAAGTTATCAGAGCATGTAAATTAATGCCACAGAACCAAATTTATGCTGTTTTGTTTTAATCTTAATTACTAGTTACTTCATAACTTTCTATATATTGACATATGTGAAACATAAGCTTTTAATTCTGTCTCTTTGTTTTTGGTATGCTTATTTGTTTTGTTTTAATTATGTGAAGCATAATTACAGAAGAAAATTTAATGTTCTTCATTGAAAATGGTAAATGCTATCATTAAATATTTTTATACAGTAAAAGCCTGTCCTATAGAGAGAGAGATCTCCCTTTTTTTGTAGTATGTCTAAGTTATTATATTTTCTAAGTTTGTCTGGAACTCATCAGATTCAGTTCAGTTCAGTCGCAGATTAAGTTTTAGCAAACCATGGTAACTTAAAATAATCCATAAGTATATTAATATCAGAGGTACACAATTATTTTTGCTAAACTACCATGGCTAAACAGATTAAACTAGATGATTCCCATAACTTAAAATGTTTAGCCTCTAATCAGCATATGCATTTCAGCCACGTGTTTCTCCAGCTTTACATGTATAATTGACTTATCAGTGAAATAAATCTTTGCAAGTTTCTGGACCTTTCAAATTTTAGGGGCCCCCAAATATCATGGGCTAGGAGGAGTTTTCCAGCTTCATAGAAAACTGAATGCCATTTGATCATTTACTTATTCATTGACTTGTCAGATACGTATATAAAGCACCTACTGTGTACTGTTGCAGCTACAGGGGATATTAAAGTAGATAAGAAACAGGTGCCCTTAAGGGGCCTCTGTTGTTACAGGGGAAAGAAACCTGTATATACATGATTACAATACACAACACTATAAAGAAGCATGTGCAAGGCACATTGTTGACCCAGAGGTGTGAGTGATCTACAGCTAGGTGCCTTGGTCCATGTCTCCTCCATGGCTTTTGTGATGGTGCTTTCATCCTTCCTCAGTTGCCTGAATTAGTCAGGAGAGTTAGGATAGAGAATTCAGCTTTAATTGAGCTAGAGAAGAAGATCCAGGGGATGCTAAGAGCAAAAGTTCTTTGAATTGGAGCCAAGGTTCTCTGAGTTCCCTGAACTGAGATTTAATGTGGGAAGAGGGTCACCTCTTCCTTTATTCCTTTTGTAACCTACTTTATTTTTTCAACTTATTTTTTATATTGGAGAATAACCAATAACAATGTTGTAATAGTTTCAGGTGGATAGCAAAGGCACTCAGCCATACATATATACATGTATCATCAGCTATACATATATACATGTATCCATTTTCCCCAACTCCCCTCCCATCCAGGCTGCCAGTAACATTGAGCAGAGTTCCCTGTGATATACAGTAGGGGGACCTTGTGGTTATCCACTTTAAATACTGCAGTGTGTATGTGTCGATACCAAACTCCCTAACTATCTTTTCCCCCCATTGTTCTTTCGATTTGCTTATTTTCATTGATTTTACTCTCTTACATGTTAACTTGATAAGTTCATGGATTGCATCTGGCTGTTGTTTGTTTTTTTACTAAGGACTTCAAGAACCAAGTTTTGTTTTGAGTCTAGGGCACTTAACACAATGCAAGTTTATAGATGGCTTACCTGTAAGGCTCCTTTTAGTTAGGTGCCAACACTTCAGTGCTATGAGAGCATTTCTTAAGGTGTGATGCTAAGGTGGATGAGAAGGAGGGGAAAAAAGATAAAGGAGAGAAGCACTTCTCTTTTTTACTGAGAAAAACTGAAGAAAGGAAGGACAACAAAGAATGGAAGGTAGAAATTGGCCAAGAAATAGCTTTTGTTAAAACATGCAGGATAATTCATTAGGTTGAAAGTGCCTGAGGATCAGAATTACTTCAGGAGCACTCTGGTCAAGGGAGTGCCTCAGAGTGCCACTTATAGCTTGGCAATGACACATGACTTTCTGCTTGGTTGACTCTACTCTCAGATTAAGTTAAAGATCTTGGTAATATGTAGGATCCTTTGTATGTACTTAAGATATAGAGATTTAGTTAAATTAAGTTCATCTTTCATGTGATTTCTCCTAATTTTCAGTATTTCATTATAATGTTTTTAGTCTGTTATTTTTTAATCAGTATTTTTATTGACATATAGTTGACTTATACAGTTTCGATTTCTGCTGTTCCATTATGGTTTTTCATAGAATATTGAATATAGGTCTCTGTGCTTTATAGTTATTTAGTCACTGAGTCTCATCCGACTCTTTTGTGACCCCATGAACTATAACCTGGCAGACTTTTCTGTCTATGGGATTTCCCAGGCAAGAATACTGGAGTGGGTTGCCATTTTCTTCTCCAGTGCTATATAGTAGGATCTTGTTTATCCATCCTACATATACAAGCTTATATCTGCTAACCCCAACCTCCTACTTGATGCTTCCCCAACCTCCTCCTCCCTGGCAGCCACCAGTCTGTTCTCTGACTGGTCCATTATTTGGTTTGTTTCATAGATAAATTCATTTGTGTTGTTTTTAGATTCCAGGTATATATGATATCATATGACATTTGCCTTTCTGTTTCTGACTTATTTCACTTAGTATTGATAATCTCTAGTTGCATCCATGTTACTGCAAATGGCATTATTTCTTTTTTTTAATAGCTGAGTAATATTCCATTGTAGAGAAGGAAATGGCAGCCTACTCCGGTATTCTTGCCTGGAGAACCCGATGGACAGAGGAGCCTGCAGACTGCAGTCCATGGGATCACAAAGAGTTGGACTTAGTTGGACTGAACAACAACGATATTCTATTGTATATATGTACCACATCTTTATCCATTCATTTGTCGATGGACATTTAGGTTGTTTCACGTCTTGGTATTGTGAATAGTGCCACTAAAAACATTAGGGGACGTGTATCTTTTTGAATTAGTTTTGTCTGCATAAGTGTCCAGGAGTGAGTTTGCTGGATCATTTGGTAATTCTGTTTTTAATTTTCCAAGGAACCTCCATACTGTTTTCCACAGTGACTGCACCAGGTTACATTCCCACCAACTGGATAGAAGGGATCCCTTTTCTCCACACCCTCTTGAGCATTTTTTCTTTGTAGTCTTTTTAATGATGGCTCTTCTGACCAATGTGAAGTAGTACCCATTGTAGTTTTGCATTTCTCTAATAACTAGCAATATTGGGCATCTTTTCTTGTACCTGTTGGCCATCTGTTTGTCTTTGTAGAAATGTCTATTTAGGTCTTCTGCCCATTTTTGACTGGGTTTTTTGTTGTTGAGTTGTATGAGCTGTTTGTATATTTTCTAAATTAAGTCCTGTCAGTTGCATTGTTTGCAAATATTTTCTCCCATTCTGTAGGTTGTATTTTGTTTTGTTTATGATTTCCTTTGCTATGCAAAAGGTTGTAAATTTGATTAGATCCCATTTGTTTATTTTTGTTTTTATTTCTGTTGCCTTGGGAGACTCAGTTCAGTTCAGTCGCTCAGTCGTGTCCGACTCTTTGCAACCCCATGAACTGCAGCACGCCAGGCCTCCCTGTCCATTACCAACTCCCGGAGTCTACCCAAACCCATGTCCATCAAGTTGGTGATGCCATCCAACCATCTCATCCTCTGTCATCCCCTTCTCCTCCTGCCCCCAATCCTACCCAGCATTAGGGTCTTTTCCAATGAGTCAACCCTTTGCATGAGGTGGCCAAAGTATTGGAGTTTCAGCTTCAACATCAGTCCTTCCAATGAACACCCAGGATTGATCTCTTTTGGGATGGATTGATTGGATCTCCTTGCAGTCCAAGGGACTCTCAAGAGTCTTCTCCAACACCACAGTTCAAAAGCATCAATTCTTCGGCGCTCAGCTTTCTTCACCGTCCAACTCTCACATCCATACATGACCACTGGAAAAACCATAGCCTTGACTAGACGGACTTTTGTTGGCAAAGTAATGTCTCTGCTTTTAAATATGCTATCTAGGTTGGCCATAACCTTCCTTCCAAGGAGTAAGCGTCTTTTAATTTCATGGCTGCAGTCACCATCAGCAGTGATTTTGGAGCCCCCAAAAATAAAGTCTGACACTGTTTCCACTGTTTCCCCATCTATTTCCCATGAAGTGATGGGACCAGATGCCATGATCTTAGTTTTCTGAATGTTGAGCTTTAAGCCAACTTTTTCACTCTCCTCTTTCACTTTCTTTAAGAGGCTTTTTAGTTCTTCTTCACTTTCTGCCATAAGGGTGGTGTCATCCACATATCTGAGGTTATTGATATTTCTCCTGGCAATCTTGATTCCAGCTTGTGTTTCTTCCAGCCCAGCGTTTCTCATGATGTACTCTGCATATAAGTTAAATAAGCAGGGTGACAATATACAGCCTTGACGTACTCCTTTTCCTATTTGGAACCAGTCTGTTGTTCCATGTCCACTTCTAACTGTTGCTTCCTGACCTGCATACAGGTTTCTCAAGAGACAGGTCAGATGGTATGGTATGCCCATCTCTTTCAGAATTTTCCACAGTTTATTGTGATCCACACAGTCAAAGGCTTTGGCATAGTCAATAAAGCAGAAATAGATGTTTTTCTGGAACTCTCTTGCTTTTTCGATGATCCAGCGGATATTGGCAATTTGATCTCTGGTTCCTCTGCCTTTTCTAAAACCAGCTTGAACATCTGGAAGTTCACGGTTCACGTATTGCTGAGGCCTGGCTTGGAGAATTTTGAGCATTACTTTACTAGCGTGTGAGATGAGTGCATTTGTGTGGTGGTTTGAGCATTCTTTGGCATTGCCTTTCTTTGGGATTGGAACGAAAACTGCCCTTTTCCAGTCCTGTGGCCACTGCTGAGGTTTCCAAATTTGCCGGCATATCGAGTGCAGCACTTTCACAGCATCATCTTTGAGGATTTGAAATAGCTCAACTGGAATTCCGTCACCTCCACTAGCTTTGTTGGTACTTAGTCTCCAATTTAAAAACACAGGAGTTCAGTTTTTGCTAAATCTATACCGAAATACAAGCCATCCTGATGGTCAGAATTATGTCAATATTTGTGACGTTATAGGCTATTGTTATACTATTATCTGCCACCATTCCCAGTCATTCTTATGTGTTGAAAGTCGAACACCGTAGTTGTCTGTTACAGTGGATGCAGCATGCTATTAGCTCATTAATGATCATTCTTAGTCTCTCGCTTTTCAGATTGATTTAATGATGCACAGATTTGGCAGGGAAAAAAAAATTAATTCCACTGTTACTCCAAAGTGTATGAGCTCATTTTATTGACCTTTTTGTAAACTAGATGCTTTCTGATGCAGCACCTGGAAAACTGAAAATCGTCCATGGAGATGTCTTGACGTTTAAGATAGAAAGGGCTTTTCCAGAAAGTCTCAAAAGACAGTGGGAGGATGGTAAGTATCTTTGGGTTGGTTTTCTTATTTTCCTTTGTAATTGTTTCGATTACAAATATTTGTATTACTTGTCATACATTATAAATACTTATTATATACTTATATTAAAATTAGATAAATAGGTAAGGTGCATTGCAATTTTTTCTGCTTTTCTACTTTCTTCCAAAATAAAAATCAAATTACCTTCTCTTCAACCAAATTTATCTGATACTAATATTTTTCAAATATTTTGGGGTCTGTTCATATAAACTTGCCATTTTTATGATACCTTATAAAGATGGAGTGAACTAGAAAGTGTTTTCCAAATGGTGAAAAGTGTTTCGGTGAACCAAGCCATACCCCCACCTTTCATTTGACTTTATTTCCTCTGTCTTACATTCACTGACCTTCCAAGGCACTCTTCATTCGTGGACAGTTTATTGGGTACCTGCTATGTGCCAGCACCTTGGAACACACAGAAGTGTTTCTTGCCCATAAAACCCCCTCAGAGCAGCTGGAGGAGTGATTTGGCGGTGCCTGCACAGTTGCCCTTGAGTCTCTTGCTGCTCCACACCAGGGTCTTTCAAAGTGGCTGGCTCTGCCCATCTCCCCCTTCCAACCGGCTCTTCTCAGTGACCACCTTCAGTTTTCTGCCCTGCCCAGCTAGTCACAGACACAGGGATGACCCACCTAATGGCCTGCCACAAACCTTCTCTAAGTTCCCCAGTGTTAAACTGACTGTTAACTCTCATCTAGAAGATTTCTCTGCTTCTGTTTTCCCTGATCCCAGGCCCACCTATTCTTCCTTCCACCTTGTTTTGAGCTTTCTCTAACTTTGCTGGTGTTTATTTTTCCACCCACATCTTAAATCTTGTTTCTCCTGCCATGACTTCACTTACCACATACATATCGTACACACTTAATCTTCATGTCCACCCTGTATCCCCTTCCTGGGCATCTGACAGACTCTCTGGTGTCCCATAGGAACTTTGACCTCATGTCTGAGGCAAATGATCTTTTCCCTCAAACCAATTCTTTTTCATGTTTTCCTAAGCCAAAACCTGGGGACTTTAACTGAATACTAATTAGGTGGGGTTTTTTTCCCTTTAATTCAAAGCTGATTGTGAGCAAACATTGCTTCTGAAGAATAAATGGGCTGAAAAATACTCAGCCATTATCTTTTTGTATGCTTTTGTTTTATGCTATTAATATCCAGTTTGATTTTACTCTTAACTAAAATTGTATTAATAATACATGGATGAAATAATCATACCAAGTTTTTTCTTATGCCAACCAGATCCTCCAAATATACATATTATTGGAAATCTGCCTTTTAGTGTATCAACCCCACTGATTATCAAATGGCTTGAAAATGTTTCCCAAAGAAATGGGCCATTCGCATATGGCAGAACCCGGATGATGTTGACTTTTCAAAAGGAAGTGGCAGAGGTAAGTTTTAACTTTTTCTGATTGTTTTATCACAAGATCAAATTACCAGAACAAAACAAAAAGAATATTGTCAGCTTGTAGTTGAGAAAGGTAAGGGGGTTGGGTGTCTCATTATTCAATATATAGACTTCGGCTCACATAAGCCTGCTAGGCATTCCCATGACTGGAGTGTTCCAAGTTTGTCTCTAAAAAATAAACCCTCAGAGCAGTGAAAGCAGTTTTTGAAGCAAAGAGGTTTAAGGAGGGAATCTGCAGGCTATAAGCAGTTTTTTTTTATGACATATGAATATAAAAGAGTGTATCATGTATGTTCACAACTTTGTTTGTGTATGGCTTAATCAAAAGAACAGCTGAATCCCCACCACCCAAGTCAAATTGTTGTTATTCAGTTGCATCTGACTCTTCGCAACCCCATGAACCTGGAGCACACGAGGCTTTCCTGTCCTTCACAATTTCCTGGAGTTTGCTCAAACTCATGTCCATTGAATCAGTGATGCCATACAACCATCTCATCCTCCATCATCCTCTTCACTGTGGTATTGACCATCTAGTGATGTCCACGTATAGAGTCATCTCTTGTGATGTTAAAAGAGGGTATTTGCTATGACCAGTGTGTTCTCTTGGCAAAATTGTTAGCCTTTGCCCTGCTTCATTTTGTACTCCAAGGCCAAACTTGCCTGTTATTCCAGGCATCTCTTGACTTCCTGCTTTTGCATTCCAGTCCCCTATGATAAAAATGACATCTTTTTTTGGTGTTAATTCTAGAAGATCTTGTACATCTTCATAGAACCCTTCAGCTTCTTTGGCATTAGTAGTTGGGGCATAGACTTGATTACTATACCATTGAATGGTTTGCCTTGGAAATGAACTGAGATCATTCTGTTATATTTGAGATTGCATTCAAGCACTGCATTTCAGATTCTTTTGTTGACTGTGAGGGCTACTCCATTTCTTCTAAGGGGTTCTTGCCCACAGTGATAGATATAATGGTCATCTGAATTAAATTCACCCATTCCCATCCATTTTAGGTCACTGATTCCTAAAATGTTGATGTTCCCTCTTGCCATCTCCTGTTTGACCACATCCAATTTACCTTGATTCATGGACCTCTAACATTCCAGGTTCCTATGCAGTACTCTTGTTTACAGCATCAGACATTACTTTCACCACCAGACACATCCACAGCTGGGCGTCATTTCCCTTTTGGCTCAGCCTCTTGATTCCTTCTGGAGTTATTTCTCTGCTCTTCTCCAGTAGCAGTGGAGTAGTTATTTCCCTGCTCTTGTCCAGTAGTAGTGGACACCTACTGACCTAGGGGGTGGTTCATTCAGTGCCATACCTTTTTGCCTTTTTATACTGCTCATGGGGTTCTCAAGGCAAGAATGCTAAGGTGGTTTGCCGTTTCCTTCTCCAGTGGACCACGTTTTGTCAGAACTTTCCACCATGACCCGTCCATCTGGGTGGCCCCACACAGAGTGGCTCATAGTTTCATTAAGTTGCACAAAGCTATGGTCCGTGTGATCATTTTGGTAAGTTTTCTGTGATTGTGGTTTTCATTCTGTCTGCCCTCTGATGGATAAGGGTAAGAACCTTGTGGAAGCTTCCTAGTAGGAGGGACTAGCTGTGGTTTGGAAAACTGGGTCTTGCTCTGGTGGGCATGGTCATGCTCAGTAAATCTTTAATCCAACTAAAGTCTTTAATCCCATTAAATCTTTAAAGCCAATTAAAGTTAATAATTAAATTACTAACATCTCTGATACCCTCTTGTATGCCTCTTTCTGATTGCATCTCCTGCTCCCCACCTACTACCAGGATAATCTATACCATGAGTTTGCAATTTATTATTCCCTACATAGTTTGTCCAATTCTCACTAGTATAATAAATAATATATTTCAGTTTTGTCCATTTTTCAGCTTTATACAAAGGGGTTCATACAGTGTATATTCTTTTTATCCTGATCTGCTCATGTTGTTCATAGCTGTAGCTTATTTATACAGCTATTTACTATCCACTGACTGTTGATCTGTCAGGCTTATCTGTCTGTTTTCCTGTTTGGGGACCCCGCATTAGTTTCAGTGTTTTATTATTACAAACAGTCACGAACATTCTCATGTTGATGTCAGCTAGTACACATAGACAAGGTTACTCTAGGGTACAAACCTCAAGGTGGCAATGCTGGGTCATAAGGCTTGCAGCTTCAAATTTACCGTTTTTCTGCAATGTCTAATCTGTTGATAATTGTACTCAGTTTATTTTCCATTTCAGATTCTGTACTTTTATCTCTAAAAGTTTCATTTGAGTCTTATTGTATCTTCCCTTTCTCTCATGTTTATGCTGTCCTTGGCATCCTTATGCATATGTATAATATTTGTAATAGCTATTTTAAGATCTTTGCCTACTAATTCCATTACCTCTGTCATTTCTGTACTATTTTACCAGTTGATGTTTCCTACCCTCTTTGCTCTGGGTCCCATCTTTCTGCTTTGCAAGCCTGGTAATTTTTGTTACAATACTGGCTATTGTGAGGCTTTTTTTTTCTTCCAATGTTGTTGAGGGTCAGATGTTGTTACATAGTTGAGTGGTGGGTTTTGTTCTGACACATACATCAATCAGTTGCAGATTGGTTTGAGGTTTGCCTTTCAAGCTTTGTTATGATGGGTCAGAAGCAGCCTTTGATCTGGGACTAAGTCCTACTACTAAGCCATGGTGTTTCTGAGGAAGCCACCCTGTGTGCTGTGTATTTCATGAGCTCTCTACTTTAGCCATTGGGAATGCAGACTATTTCCAGCTCTGTATGAGCTCCATTTTGTTTGAGAGCTTTCCAGTGATACTTTGTCCAGCCTCCCTAGCCTTGAGGAGTTAACCTCACACACCCCTTGCAGATCCTTGCTCTGCCAAAGACTTGAAAGGGAGTGTGTCTCCACTCACTCCTTGCCTGTCTCTCTCCTTCCCTAAGACCTCTCCAGCTCTGTGTTCCACTTCTCCATTAGCCTGCCGCACAGATTCTAGCTGCCTCAGCCTCCCAAAACATCAGCCTCTGTCTCCTGAAGTCCAGGTCTCCTCTGGCCTCTGTTTCTTTGCTCTCCCTATGCTGCAGCGTGAGGGTGGCCTCCCAGCTGTAAGCTGGGCAGTCCCGAGGCGCACCTCCTTTCCCTTCTGATCATAATCCCTTACTGTGTCGTGTCCAGTTTATGAAACCTGTTGTTTTGTGTATTTTAGTCAGCTTCATGGTTGTTTTCTGTTAAAAATAAAGCAAGACAACTTAATGTCAGAATTGAGAGTAGACACTGGATGACTACATTAGTGCAACTCTTTCAGTGTCTTCCTCTCAAATCATTTATGAATATGTTGTAAGAAATTTTTTTTTGCATCTGTCCCTCTCTACCCATGTTCTTTTCCAGAGTTTTGCCCCATCCCCCACTCAGGGGACACTTTTGGTTGTCACAGCTGGGGGTGCTTCTGGCATCTAGTGGAGAGAGTTCAGGGCAGCTGGTAAACGTCCTTCAGTGCACAGGATAGTCCCCACAGCAAAGAACTATTCAGCATTGATGAGCCCAAAATGTCAAAACCACCAAAGTTGAAAATTTTTGTTTTAGAGTTTGGGCCATAAAATCCATCACAAAAATGTAGAGCCCTTTTGTATCTGTTAGAAACTAGTAAGATGACACCCTCTTTCTCCTGAGGTTCTGGTCAGCTCCTTGTGGCTGTTAGTGCTCTTCTGTTGGTTTGAATTGAGGCCATGCTAATAGTTCTCATTGTTGCTTTTCTCAACTTGTGGATTTGTCCTTGGATTTTTTTCATCAGCTGATATGATTATTATGGTATTTCTACTCTTCAGTAGCACAATAGAGATGCAAAAATACTCTCATTCTTTGGGGGGAAAGAGCAAAGGAGCAGAGGCTGAAGAGGTGGAGTAACATTTTCAATGACTCAGTGTCACTTGTTGTTAATAATAGTGTTGCTTCCACTTTACCATATGCAATTATTTTTCTTTAACAAAAAGTTGATTTTAGTTAAATTTTAGTTTGAATATTGAGAAGAGTTTATATTGAGTCTATAATTTATGGAATGCTTTAAAAGTATAGATAACACTGGTCCTCTGACTGATTTTCACATTTTTGCAAGTAAGAGTTTCAGTGGAAGACTATATAGCAGCATTCTCCTATTTTCCCTCTCTTTGTTCTTGACACTGTCAAATTTGCATTTTGAATTTTAGCCATAGAAAGCACTTAGAATATTTGGTTGGCTTGGCTTTGTGAGTTACAGAGCAGAAACGAGCATGTTTGTCTTGTTCCTTTCTCTCTAAGATGACAGGGTGTAAATGTAAGAATTCAGCTCATACGCATTAAGGGGCTTGTAGACTCTTTAAAGTTGCAGCTCATAAAATAGAATCAGACTGTGCAGCAGTAAAGGAGACCTTAACAAATCTCATCTAACCTCATGTTACAGGTGATGAAACTGAGACTCAGTGTAGTTTAACGTCTTCCAAAGGTCCTGGAGCTAGCTGCAGGGAAAGCTGAACCTGAACACAGGTCATATGTTTTCTGCTGAAATCATGATGTTCCAGTTCTTTGTGTGACTGGATCTGTGGTCTTTTCTTTCTGGGTCCAGCATCAACCTCTTCATCTACCATCTCCAAGGGACCATGGCTGGATAAGGGAATGGCCTTTCCATAAATTATCTAGTTCTCATTGTCCCTGATAGTTGGCTCTGCAGTTTCTCAAGCATAAGCCTAATTTTTCTACTTAAAATTATTTTACATGAACAGAAAAAAAAAAACTGTTCTTGTGAATTCACTGACCCCTTGTTTTTCTTACACTCAATCAGAATTTTTTAAAAGCTCAAGGATTAGAGGTTTCCTTTTACTGAAAAATTACCTGGTTTGGTTCCCTGAACTTTTGCTCTTCAAATATATCTTGTAATGGAATTTGAATTGTCATAGCTTTACCTGTAATATATCAAAGAAACATCAAATGTTTGAGTGGTAGGATCAACTGTTGAACTCTTAGGCTAGCGTTTAATGAAGTCTTTTGCAGAGTTTTCTGGTCTGTGGATTGAATTCTTCCTTAATAAATGAGGGCAGGTATCTATGCTGCTTTCTTCTATGTTATGAGATTGACATGTTTTCATCTCCAAAGCCTGTGTGTATTTGCTGCAAAGATGGGATTGTTGTTGTTTAGTCACTGAGTCCGTGTCTGTGTCCTGGACTATAGCCCACCAGGCTCCTCTCTCCATGGAATTTCCCAGGCAGGAATACTGGAGTGGCTTGTCATGCCCTCCTCCAGCAGATCTTCCCAACCCAGGGATGGAACCCTCATCTCCTGCACTGGCCACCAGGAAAGCCCAGAGATAGGAGGGTAACATTCATGGGTCAGGATACCCCTTTCTCCTGGCAGAAGTGGATACATAGCACTCTTAAGTGAAATACACTTTAATGTGTCTTTATAGCAAATTAGCTTTCCCTCCATGCCTCTCTGGTTTGCTTTTGGTTAAAGTGATTTTTAAATTCTCTTCCTTTTATCATTGGGAACATACTTTTCAGATGTAAAGTAAAATACTAGAAGAAAATCCAGGATGAAAAAATTTAAGTCTGGGCATTTCTTTTGGTTTATTTTCTAATTTTGTGATTATGTTCATGCTAGATTTTAGTTTTGCACAACTGCTTTGAATTGTGCCAGTTTGTACAATGCATTTTAGAAAATTGGAATCTTACAGTGTTGGTAAAATTAAGTCGCTTATTTTCCTTTATGAAGAGCTAGAAATATTTTTGACCATTTGATCCATGAGATTATTCTTTAACTTAAATCTGTACTTCCATTGTTTTTGTTATTTGCTTGAGAATGTGTACAATTCTTGGTTTTACTAAGAAAGAATTGATTTTGTGGTATATGCTGTAGCACCTCATCACTTGTCTTGAACTCGACTTCCCAATAATTTTAACTGTCCAAATATAGACAAGAGCCAGGTAAATTAAAGTAAAAAGGGCTGAGATGAGGTATGGCTTCTGAGTAACAAAATGTGCTATAAAATCTACAGTTAACTTTGCCTATAGGAAATTTCTCAGCATCTCATATTAAAGGCTATGTTTAAATCTTACTAAAGGCAAAGCTCTTACAAGTCAAATTACATGATTTTCATGCCCACAGCTGGTTAGAAGCAGCAAAGTAAAAGGGACTATTAGAGGTTAACACATGACGGTGAAGCAGGAAGGAGAACACCCAGCCCAGTAACTAGAACTTAAAGAATCGCTCCACCTCTGACTGCTAAGTAGTAAGGCACACCACAGGCACACCTGGCCCGGGATTATTCCAGTAATCTTTGCTATCTGTAATGTTGACTTGGTCCTTTAGAAGAGGTGTAAATGCTGACTCTGTGTCATTCAGAAGAGGTCCACGGAGCTCTAGGAACAATATACATTTTGAAAAATAAGTGTATAATTATTTTATCCATCACTCAGCTTTGTCCAACATAATACCATATTTTTCATATCTTTTTTAAGAAATAAAATATTACAAATATGTTTGGAGCCCTCTTCTATCTCCCCTTTTTCCCTCCTGTGAATTTAACCATCTAAAAATTGATACTCAGTATTCCCATGAACATGTTTTGCTTGCTCTGCAGATACAGATATACACATGCACATACAGAGTAAACAATAATCTTTGGAAGTTTTCCTGTGAGTGAAGTCACACTGTACCTATCTTCTGTCACTTATTTGCTCTATTTGGGGATTTATGTTGATAACTCTTGTTATTCATTGTAACTAGTATTTAGTATCCATTATCAAAATTACCACAGTTTAATTATTCATTCACCTATTGATGGATCTTTGTTTTTTGGATACTACATATAATGTTGCAATGAATATCCTTATGCATATCTCCTTGTGAAGCAGGTCTTCTAGAATATATTCATAAAGGTAAACCTAACAGATTATAGCAGTTTATTCAACTTTAGCTTTACTATATATTGCCAGATTATAGTCCAAAATCTTGTACCAGTCCCCGCTCACTAGCAGCATATGAGAATTCCTGTTGCTCCGTATACTCGCCAGTACTAGGTTCTGTTAAGTCCTTTTTCTGTTGTGTAAATTTTGTTTATTTCATGAAATGTGAAATTGTATCTCAAATGGTTTTAATATGCATATCTCTGATCTGTAATTTACTTGAGCATAGTTTATGATTATAGTTCATTTGGGTTGCTACAATGTTTCTCATCTTATTTTCTATTAGTTTATCTTTTATATTCTGAGCACTAATCCTTTGTCAGATAAGAGTTTCAAATACCTTCTCGCAGTCTGTGACCTATCTTTATAGTGTTTTCATAATACAAAAGTTTTTAATTTGAATAGAACAATATATATCAGTCTTTTGTGACTACTGCTTTTGCATTATTAAGAAAGTCTTCCCTCTCATGGGAGTCATAGATATTTACTCATAAAAATTGTAGTTTTCACTTACTGTTAATTCACTTGGAATTTATTTTTGGTTATGATACTAGATATGGACCTACACGGTCCTCCTTGTAGATTCTTGTTTATACCAAAGTCACCAAATGATCTATCCTTTTCCCACCAGCAGTTGCTACATCACATCCGTCACATTTCAGAAGTCCACATGTGCTTGGGTCTCTTTCTGAGGTTTTTGTTGCATGGGTATATTTGTGCCTCTAACAATACGATACTGCCTTAATTTTGATATCTGGAAGGTGAATGCCCCCATGTCACCTCCACAGAGCAGCCCCCTGCCCCTCACTGTTGATGTTCTTCAGGAGTGCCCTGGGGTATTCTTGGCCCTTTACTTTCTCATATAACATTTATATGGAATTTAAAGTTCTTTTTAAAATCCTTTGGGGATGTTGGTTGAATTGTATATGAGTTAATTCAAATATGCCTAATTTTAAAATAAAAATGTTTGGGTACTTAAAATTTTGTGAAAAAAAAGTTCTCAAAATCAGCCAATTCTTCAAGAGTTCTAAATATTTATGGTTTTATTATATTTAAATAAAGAAGGACACACCATTGGAGATGTTCATTGAAATACTGGGATAGTTCATAAAACTAAAGCATCTTGAGTTCATTATTGCTGTTTTCACCTATCTATACTTATGGATTACTTGTTTCATACAGTATCTTCTACACAGTATAACAGTGTTTGAAAATCCCACTAGCCAGTGGTAGGGAAATTGTCTAATTTGATTTTCTAATTTTCTAATTTGATTATACACATTGTGTGTATAATTAACACTTCATAGATGTACCTCAGTATCGAAGGAAAATGTTCCCCATGTTGGCTATATATCATGTCAGATAGCCTATGCTTTTAAAATTTACCTCAAAAAATCTACATAGTGTTCATAGATGATGAATGAGTTATTTGCCAAAATTCCTCTTTGTCCTTCTGCAGAGACTTACAGCTACCACTGGAAGCAAACAGCGAAGTCGCCTCTCCATTATGGCCCAGTACCTCTGCGACGTTCAGCACATCTTGACAATTCCAGGTCAGGCTTTTGTCCCCAAACCAGAGGTGAGTTTCTGATTATTTGTTTTAAACAATATAGAATACTAGGACTAGGATATGTGAGGATGTGTCATGGAAAATTATCGCTAGAATCTGATCTTCCATGCAAACTGTACCATAACTTTTTCCTTCCCTCTCCTAAAACCATAAAAATCACAGTGGTGGATCAGTTCAGTTCACTCGCTCAGTCGCATCCAACTCTTTGCGACCCCACAGACTGCAGTACGCCAGGCCTCCCTGTCTATCACCAACTCCCGGAGTTTACTCAAACTCATGTTCATTGAGTCAATGATGCCATCCAACTATCTCATCCTCTGTCATCCCCTTCTCCCGCTTTCACTCTTTTCTAGCATCAGGGTCTCTTCCAATGAGTCAGCTCTTTGCATCAGGTGGCCAAAGTATTGGAGTTTCAGCTTCAACATCAGTCCTTCCAAGAAATATTCAGGACTGATCTCCTTTAGGATGGACTGGTTGGATCTCCTTGCAGTCCAAGGGACTCTCAAGAGTCTTCGCCAACATCACAGTTCAGAAGCATCAATTCTTCAGTGCTCAGCTTTCTTCACAGTCCAACTCTCACATCCATACATGACCACTGGAAAAACCATAGCCTTGACTAGACAGACCTATATTGGCAAAGTAATGTCTCTGCTTTTTAATATGCTATCTAGGTTGGTCATAACTTTTCTTCCAAGGAGTAAGCATCTTTTAATTTCATGGCTGCAGTCAACCATCTGCAGTGATTTTGGAGCCCAGAGAAATAGTCTGCCACTGTTTCCCCATCTATTTGCCATGAAGTGATGGGGTCGGATGCCAGGATCTTAGTTTTCTGAATGTTGAGCTTTAAGCCAACTTTTCCACTCTCCTCTTTCACTTTTATTAAGAGGCTTTTTAGTTCTTCACTTTCTGCCATAAGGGTGGTGTCATCTGCATATATGAGGTTATTGATATTTCTCCCAGCAATCTTAATTCCAGCTTGTGCTTCCTCCAGCCCAGCGTTTCTCATGATGTACTCTGCATATAAGTTAAATAACCAGGGTGACAATGTACAGCCTTGACATACTCCTTTTCCTATTTGGAACCAATCTGTTGTCCCATGTCCAGTTCTAACTGTTGCTTCCTGACCTGAATACAGATTTCTCAGGAGGCAGGTCAGGTGGTCTGGTATTCCCATCTCTTTCAGAATTTTCCACAGTTTGTTGTGATCCACACAGTCAAAGGCTTTGGCATAGTCAATAAAGCAGAAATAGATGTTTTTCAGGAACTCTCTTGCTTTTTCAGTGATCCAACAGATGTTGGTAATTTGATCTCTGGTTCCTCTGCCTTTTCTAAAACCAGCTTGAACATCTGAAAGTTCATGGTTCACATACTATTGAAGCCTGGCTTGGAGAATTTTGAGCATTACTTTACTAGCGTCTGCTGCTGCTGCTGCTGCTGCTAAGTCGCGTCAGTCGTGTCCGACTCTGTGCGACCCCATAGACGGCAGCCCACCAGGCTCCCCCGTCCCTGGGATTCTCCAGGCAAGAGTACTGGAGTGGGTTGCCATTTCCTTCTCCAGGGCATGAAAGTGAAAAGTGAAAGTGGAGTCGCTCAGTCGTGTCCGACTCAGTGACCCCATGGACTGCAGCCCGCCAGGCTCCTCCGTCTGAGATGAGTGCAATTGTGCGGTAGTTTGAGCATTCTTTGGCATTGCCTTTCTTTAGGATTGGGATGAAAACTGCCCTTTTCCAGTCCTGTGGCCACTGCTGCATTTTCCAAATTTGCTGACATATTGAGTGCAGCACTTTCACAGCATCATCTTTGAGGATTTGAAATAGCTCACCTGGAATTCCATCACCTCCACTAACATTGTTTGTAGTGATGCTTCCTAAGGCCCACTTGACTTCACATTCCAGGATGTCTGGCTCTAGGTGAGTGATCATACCATCATGATTATCTGGGTCATGAAGATCTTTTTTTTACAGTTCTTCTGTGTCTTCTTGCCACGTCTTCTTAATATCTTCTGCTTCTGTAAGGTCCACACCATTTCTGTCCTTGATTGAGCCCATCTTTGCATGAAATGTTCCCTTGGTATCTCTAGTTTTCTTGAGTGGATAGTTAGCTCTTAATCTGATTTTTCTTCCTCTTAAACAGAATGACCAAACGTCTAGATTTATCTGTGTTACCCTGATGGTGGTATTATCATTACTTATAATTGTTTTTATCTTGAAGATGTATTTTGTCCAATGCCTTTTCAGCACCTAGTGAGCTCATCACATGATTTTCTTTCATTTAATTGATGTGTCATGTGTTACATTTATTGATTTGCATATGTTGAATCATCTTTACATCCCAGGGATGAATCCCACTTGGTCATGGTATATAATCCTTTTGTGTTCTCGAATTTGGTTTGCTAATATTTGGTGAGAATTTTTCATCTGTATTCATTAGGGATGTTGGTCTACAGTTTTCTTGTGGTAGCCTTATCTGGCCTTGTTTTCAGGTGAATGCTGTTTTCATAGAATGAGTTTGGAAATATTCCCTCTTCCACAGGTTTTCAAAAGAGTTTGATAAGGATTGATGTTAATTCTTCTTTGAGTGGTAGAATTTTTTAGTTAAGCCATCTGGTCCTGGGGTTTTCTGTGTTGGGAGGCTTTTGATTACTGTTTCAACCCCTGCTTGCTATTGGTCTGTTCAGATTTTCTGTTTTTTCCTTATTCAGCCTTGGTTGTTTGTGTGTTTCTATCCGTTTCCTCTAGGTTGTTTCATTTGTTGGCATATAATTTGTTCGTTGTTGTCTCGTCTGTTCCTGTGTGTTTCTTTAGTCACAGTTGTAATATCTCCTTTTTCATTCCTAATTTTGAGTCTTCTCTTTTTTTAGTCTGGCTAAAGGTTTGTCAGTTTTAATTTTTCAAAGAACCAGCTTTTGGTTTTGTTTTTTCATTTTTTAATCTCCATTTATTTCCACTCTGATCTTTATTTCCTTCTGCTAACCTTGTTCTTTTTCTAATTTCTTGAGGTATAAAGTTAGGTTGTTTGAGATTTTTTATGTTCTTAATATATGTATTTATTGCTGTAAACATCTCAGAACTGCTTTTGCTACATTACACAGGTTTTCAATATGTTGTATTTTCATTTATTATTTGAGATTTATTTCTCTTTTGATTTCTTCTTTGACCAATTGGTTGTTCAGGAGTCTGTTATTTAGTTTCCAAATATTTGTAGATTTTCCAGCTTTCCTCTTGTTGATTTCTACTTTCAATACCATTGTGGTCAGAAAAGATAATAGATGTGATTTCCATCTTTAATTTTCTGAGATTTGTGCCTTATCATGATCTATACTAGAAAATGTCCTGTGTGCACTTGAAGATTGTGTATTCTTCTCCTGTTGTGTGGAATGTTCTTTATATGCTTAAGTCCATTTACTCTAGAGTAGGATTTAATTCCAACATTTCATTGTTGATTTTCTGTCTGGATGATCTCCCTGTTGCTGACAGTGGCATATTGAGGTTTGTCACTCTTACTGCATTGTCGTCTATTTCTCCCTTAGTATTTGCTTAATATATTAAAGTACTCCAGTGTTGGGTGCGTGTATATATTTACTATTGTTGTATTTTAAAGATGTATTGACCCTTTTATCATTATATAACAACCTTGTTTGTCTCTTGTTATCAGTTTTTGGCTTGAACCTCTTTTATATGATACAAGAATGGCTCGGCCCCCTTTCTTTTGATGTCTACTTCCAGCCCTACACTTTGAGCCTATGTGTGTCTTTAGAGTTGAAATGAGCTTCTTGTAGGTAGCATATAGCTGTTGTTGTTGTTGTTGTTTTTAACGTATTTTAATTGGAGGATAATTACAGTACTGCGATGGTTTTGCCGTACATCAGTATGAATTGGCCATGAGTATACGTGAACCCGCCCCCACCCTCTCCCTCCATGTTCATGGAGCACTGACTTTGGGTGCCCTGCTTCCTCCATCAAACTCGCAATGGTTATCTATTTTACCTATGATAATGTATGTGTTTCTTTTTTCTCAAATGATCCCACCCTCTGCTTCTCCCACTGAGTCCAAAATTCTGTTCTTCATGTCTGCGTCTCCTTTGCTGCCCTGTACATAGGATTTTTGGTACCATCTTTCTAGATTCCATATATATGTGTTAATATACAGTATTTGTCTTTCTCTTTCTGACTTCACTCTGTATAATAGGTTCTAGATTCATCCATCTTATTAGAACTGACTCAAATGCATTTCTTTTTTATAGCTGAGTAGTATTCCATTGGTTATATGTACCACAACTTCCTTATCCATTCATCTGCTGATGGACATCAAGGTTGCTTCTATATCCCAGCTATTGTACATACTGCTGCAGTTAACATTGGGTATCTTCTTCAGTTCTGGTTTCCTTGGGGTATATGCCCAGTAGTGGGATTGCTGGGTTCTATTATAGTTTTATTCCTACTTTTTTAAGAATCGCCATACTGTTCTCCATAGTGGTTTATTCAGTTTGCATTCCCACTAACAGTGTAAGAGGGTTCCCTTTTCTCCACACCCTCTCCAGCATTTATCATTTGTAGACTTTTTGATGATGGCCATTCTGACTGGTGTGAGATGATACCTCATTGTGGTTTTGATTTGTATTTCATGAGCAATGTTGGTTTTTTTTTTTTTTAATCCATCTAGTCATTGTGTGTCTTTTGATTGGTGAATTCAGTTCATTTATATTAGAGTGATTATTGACAGAGGATTTACCACTGCCCTCTTATCTTATGTCTTCTGGTTATTTTGTATCACCATTGTTTTTTTCCTCTCTGTTTCTGTTTGTCTTTCTAATGTGGGTTTCCATAGTTGTTTACTCAATCTTCCCTTTTCTGTCTTTCATGACTCGAAGTTTGGCTTTGTGGTTAACATATGGCTTACATAAAAAACATCTCAGAAATAAAATAGTTCTTTTTATGCTGATATCACTTTATTTGTCTATAAAGATTCTACCCTTTTACTCTTCCTCTTATATGTCTTTGATATCACAATTTATCTCTTTTGATGTTGTGAATTCATTGAGAAATTGTAATAGCTTTCCTTAAGCCTTTATGCTATAATTAAATGGTTAACATACCATTCTAATAGGGGTTAAAGTTTTCTAATTCTATTTTTCACCTTTTCCAGGGTATTGTGAACTTTCTTTTGCTTTTATTGTCAGTAAATAATATATTCTTATTTCAGTTTGAAGATTTCCTTTCACCATTTCTTGCAAGGAGGTCTAGTGATGTGAACTCCCTCAGTTTTTGTTTTCTGGGAAAGCCTTTATTTCTTCATCATACTTGAAAGATAACTTTGACAGATAAAGTATTGGCTGGCGATTTTTATCTTTTTAACATTTAGAATATGTCATTCCACTCTCTCATGGCCTGTAGTTTTTCTGCTGAGAAATCTGCTGTTAGCCCAGAGAGTGTTTCTTTGTAGGTTACTTCTGACCCCCCTACCCCATGCCTTTAAGATTCTTTCTCTATCACTGATTTTTGACAGTTTCATTATAATGTATCTTGGATAAGGTCTTTGGTATTGAGGTGATAGGGTGTTCTTTTAGCTTCTTGGACATGTATGCTAAGTTCTTTCCCCAGGTTTGAGAAGTTGTCAGCAATTATTTTTCTAAATATACCCTCTGCTCTCTTCTCTATATAGATCAATTATTCTTATATTTGGCTTTCTCCTCATACCTGATAGCTCTCTTAGGATTTCTTCACTTTTTAAAAATCTTATCTCACTCCTGAGTCATTCCTAAAGGCCCATCTTTCAAGTTGCTAATTCTTTCTTCAGTCTGATCTTCCCTATTTCTTAAGCTTTCTAATGTATTTTTCATCTCATTCATTGAATTTTTCAGCTGCAGAATTTGGTTCTTTTTTAAAATTTCAGTCTCTTTGGTAAAGAACTCGTTCTGTTCTTTGTTAACTTTATTCTTGAGTTCATCAGATTGCCTTTCTGAGTTTGAAAGTGAAAGTGTCAGTCACTCAGTCGTGTCTGACTTGTTGTGACCCCATCGGATGTAGCTCCCCAGGCTCCTCTGTCCATGGAATTCTCCAGGCAAGAATACTGGAATGGGTTGCCATTTCCTTCAGGGGATCTT
The DNA here is from genome assembly GCF_054371585.1 of Giraffa tippelskirchi. Classification (NCBI taxonomy): domain Eukaryota; kingdom Metazoa; phylum Chordata; class Mammalia; order Artiodactyla; family Giraffidae; genus Giraffa; species Giraffa tippelskirchi. Next base: position 154,799,258 of record NC_137283.1, on the reverse strand, counting down.
CCCAACCCAGGGATTGAACCTGGTTCTCCTGCATTACAGGCAGATTCTTTACCATCTGAGCCACCAAACTCAGAAAGCTCTGAATTTACTTGTGGCCCATTGAATTTCATCATAACAGCTATTTTGAATTCTTTATGTTAGATTACAGTATTCTGTGCCTTTGAGTCTAGTTACTGGAGAGCTATCATTTTCTTTTTGTGATACCATATTACCCTGATTTTCATTGTGTTTGACTGGAATGTGCTTCTGCCATTGCTTTTAAAGTAATACACTTACTTGTTTACTTTGGTAAACGTAATAGCCTTGTTTTCCGGACAGTGGCACTGTAGCTCAGGTTTTTGGTGTCTCTACCTGATCTGGTTTTGGGGCTACACTCTGGGTGGGGAGCGGTGGGGCGGGGAGTGTTTTTAAAAAAACAAAAAAAAGTGCTGTAGCAAAAGCTGGTGGCCAAGTGGAGGGAGGTTTGGGCTTAGCACTGCAGGCTTTGCATGCTCACAGCCCAGTGAGGACACCCTCAAGTGGGGATGCTTCCAGGGGTCCATGGCAAACAGCAGGTAACAGTACCTTCCCTACCCTCTGTTATTCTCCTCTGCCTCTTTCCCTCTCCTCTCCCTCCCCTCAGTCATAGAGGTTTCTCCTCAGAAATCCAGATGCTGCTGGAGAGAATTGGGTCCCTCCACTTGTAATCTGTACAGTCAGTCACTCACCCCTTCTCTTTCTGCCTCTTCTGTGAAGCAAGTTGCCACTGTCCTGATGAAAACTCAGCCCTAGGGAGGGAGGGGGACTGACTCCTCGAGTCCTCCTCGCCTCCGGGCTGGTCTCTGTTCTGCTCCAGTGGCGTGCCTGGTTCTCCCTCTGTCTGGTTGACCTCCACAAGTTCTCTATGCCCTGTGTGTCCGCCATGGTTTTCAGTCTCCAGTTTTGTTTCCCCCACCCCAGACCCCATCAGGTCATCAGGGGTAGGGTCCGCTCACCACTGTCTTTGGGCCCACAGCCCCCTCCAAGGTCCTGTCTACTTTCTGAAGCACAGGTCTGCTAGTTGGTCTGATGTAACGTGCAGAGGCACTGTTGTTCGGTTATGAATGATGAACAGTAAATGAGAGGACCGAAAGAAATGACTCATGCTGCCAAGATGCTGACATCACTATCAGAATCCAAATATTTTTTATTTATAATGATTTCCCCCACTTTTTTGCAAAACGTTGTTTTGACAGCTTTACTTGTGATCAGGCATCTGTGGAAAAATAGTTGGATATTAAACTAGGCTCTGACTTATTATGTGCTAATCACAGAAGAATAAAAGCTAATTAAAGAAACAAAGCTTCTCTGCCAGAAATACAAATCAACAAGCCAGTGTCTAGTTTAGCAAAACCACTGCTGGATGAATTACTATAGGACATACATGTACTATAAAATCTTATTTCTTCATTGAAGGTACACTGAGCCCCAACTGCATGAAAAGCCCTAAGCTCGGCAGAGAGGAGGTGGTGACAGGAATGAGAAGTCAGACATCTCCCTTCAGGAGTTCACAGCTAGTGAGGAGCAGTTTTCTTCTTGCTGAAACTCAAATATAGTCTTGCAAAGCTTCCTTAGATTCTTGGACATTCACAGATATAAGTAGATATCATGAAAAAATTGTTATGTGGTTTTTAGATTTAGGTGTAGGTGTACGTTATAGATTTAGAATGGAGCCCCTGACCAATAGCATTCGACCTGTTTGTACATATTGAACCGCGATCTGAGGCATCTCCATGGCCTTAGCTGCCACCTTCCACTTCCTCTGCCATGTCGGTCACAGTTAACCAAGCTTTCCGGGGCTTTTAGGAATTCAGTCCGTCTTCCACTTTTATAGCAGACTTAATTGTCATCTTTTTCTTAATCAAACTCAGTATTACCTTCCTTCAGCATCTTAAGCTTTCAGACATTGTAAATGACTTCTTCCAAAACAATAGATCCTATTAGATCCTAGACAGAATTAGATGTTTGGAGATACCTTTTAGCTCATCAGATTTAACACACAGGTGCTCTGAGGGATTTTTTTGTCCTAGAATAGGTGGCCACTGTAATGAAAACCAAGTCACCATAGAGCTTTCTCTCTCCTTATAGAGCATATATATGTGTGTATACAAGACTTTGAATAGTATAAGACCCAGTTATATCAGAAACCAAGATCTTTACTTTTAGGCTTTTATGTTGGTGGTTATCATTGTCATCCAGAATCTTCAGGCTTTTTACCAGAGGTTTCTTAGGGTGGGTGTTAGAGTAGTTTTACTGGAAGGTTTCTCTTTGTTTTAGTTACCTAGGTGAGAATAACTGATGGTGTTTGGAGGTTCTTATCAACTTTATTTAAAAGGATAAGATCCACATGTAGTTCACTAAAGCACTTCCAGGTGGCTTAGTGGTAAAGAATCCACCTGCCAATGCAGAAGACATGGGTTCAACCCTTGACTCGGGAAGTTCCCTTGGAGAAGGAAATGGCAACTCATTCCAATATTCTTGCCTGGAAAATTCCATAGAGGAGCCTGGTAGGCTGCAGTCCACGGGGTTGCAAAGAGTTGGACACGACTGAGTGACTGAACGTGCACAGAGTTAACTAAGAGCACTTTCCCTCCAGGATCCAGTCCTTGTGGAAATATTATTTGTAAAATAGCTAGCTGTGTCTTTGGTTTTTTCTTTTTTTTTCCATTGAGGATGTTTGCTTTTTTGGCAAACTAAGCATACAGCAGTTTTCTTTGCTTAGTTTTCATTGTGCTGTAAATAATACATGTAGGTGATTTATTTGTAACCTAAGAAAACAGTTATCAAGGAAGAGAATGAATTATTATCAAGGAAACAAATGATTAAATTTTAGTTGTAAAAGAATAAGCTACTTCTCTGAAGTAGTTTTACCGTATTAGGGCAAATCAGGAATACCCTGAGGAAAGTCAAAAAATATTTGACTGATAGTTAACATTGAGCAAATCGTTAAGAATTTGTTTTCATAAGAAAGGGGAAGAGTTTTTACAGAATTGATAAAAAATAACAGTACAAGCCTTTCTTGCTGGCTAAATCCTTCTCAACACAAGAAGAGAAAGTCTCAAGCACAACACAGACAAAATATGCTCAGTGCTAAAAGAGATGCAGGCATATTTCTGAAAGAGTTGAGAGAGGGAGGTTAATTCTCTGTAGATGCTCAGAAGAAATTTACTAAAATTCAATACATGTTCTTAATCAAATTCTAAGAATTAGCTTTGGAGAATTTCCCTTGATATAACAAGAAAGGCTTACTTACAACCATCTTAGGATTTTTCCTGTGAGAATCGGTTAACCCTTCTAATAATCAGTATTTAACTGCTGCTGCTAAGTCGCTTCAGTCGTGTCCGACTCTGTGCAGCCCCATAGACGGCAGCCCATCAGGCTCCCCCGTCCCTGGGATTCTCCAGGCAAGAACACTGGAGTGGGTTGCCATTTCCTTCTCCAATGCATGAAAGTGAAAAGTGAAAAGTGAAAGTGAAGTCGCTCAGTCGTGTCCGACTCCTAGCGACCCCATGGACTGCAGCCTACCAGACTCCTCCATCCATGGGATTTTCCAGGCAAGAGTACTGGAGTGGGTTGCTGTTGCCTTCTCCCAGTATTTAACTAACTTAAGCTTTAATGACAGAACTCTCACTGCTATAAACCTATTACAACTAAACCCAGCTCACTCAACTCTTGCCAGACTTCCCTCTCATTAACTTCTGTAGCGCAGTCCCCAAAGTTTGAACCCCAAATTATTTTCTATTTACAGAAAACACAATCTCTTAGGTTCTTAAAATTAGACTAATTTGTCTATTGTAATTTTTCTTACAGTTTGTAGTAAACGGATTTTTAAGTTAGAATTTTTTATAATTTTGTATTTTTCTTTCACTGAGTTAATAACATTTTACCAATTAGAAGACAAAATCTCTTTTGCAGTACAGATTCACAGTTGAAAAATGCTTCCATGAGAACATACGATTAGTTTAAGTCTCTCAAGCTGGCATCTGAAAACCCCTGAGAATCCATACATTTCTGGGACTCCACAGTGATTTTTTTCAACTAGACTGCACATTGTAGTCGGTCTCCGTATCCACGGTTCCACATTGGTAGACTTAGTCAACACCCAGATTAAAAATAGAAAAAAAATTCCAGAACATTCCAAAAAGGAAAGCTTGAATTTGCCATATATTGTCATCTATTTACATACCATTTACTTTGTATTAGGTATTATAAGTAATCTAGAGATGATTGGAAGTATTTGGGAGGATGTATGTAGGATCTGTGCGAATGCTATGCCGCATTATATAAGGGACTTACTTGAGTGTCCTTTGATTTTGGAATCCATGGGGGTCCTAGAACCAGTGCCCCACAGATACTGAGAGACTACCATACTCAAGTGTGAGAAATCCTGAGCCATTAGCTATTCCCTCAAAATTTTATGTCACTTTTTTTCTATTATAAATTGTGGTTGTGGATCTGCTTCTTTAACATCCTTTCCACATCACTGTCCCATACTCCAAGGTAGTAGAAAAGTCACTTAGATACAATCTGAGAATTGCAACAGGCCCTTGTGATTGATGTGACAGAGACACTAGTGGAAGAGCTAGAAGTACTTTGAAGTCAGCTGGTCCTCCTGGAATTCCAGTGCTCCTAGTTTTGAGAACTTGGTCTGTTAATAGGCTGAGTTTTAATACATCAAATAGGGTAATAATGCCACCCTTGAAATGTTGTTGGTGAGGAATAGAAATAATCTATATGCAATGCCTAACAGGAGTATCTCACACAAGGAGACAGTTAAAGGTGGATCTTACTGTTAGCAGTTCAGTTCAGTCGCTCAATCGCGTCCGATTCTTTGCGACCCCATGGGCTGCAGCATGCCAGGCCTCCCTGTCCATCACCAACTCCTAGAGCTTGCTCAAACTCATGTCCACTGAGTCGGTGATGCCATCCAACCATCTCATCCTCTGTCGCCCCCTTCTCCTCCTGCCCTCAATCTTTTCCAGCATCAGAGTCTTTTCCAATGAGTCAGTTCTTCACTTCAGGTGGCCAAAGTTTTGGAGTTTCAGCTTCAGTATCAGCCTTCCAATGAATGTTCAGGACTGATTTCCTTTAGGATTGACTGGCTTGATCTACTTGAAGTCCAAGGGACTCGCAAGAGTCTTCTCCAACACCACAGTTCAAAACCATCAATTCTTCAGCGCTCAGCTTTCTTTATAGTCCAACTCTCACATCCATATATGACTATTGGAAAAACTGTAGCTTTGACTAGATGGACCTTTGTTGGCAAAGTAATGTCTCTGCTTTTTAATACGCTGTCTAGGTTGGTCATGGCTTTTCTTCCAAGGAGCAAGCGTCTTTTAATTTCATGGCTGCAGTCACCATCTGCAGTGATTTTGGAGCCCCAAAAATAAAGTCTATCACTGTTTCCATTGTTTCCCCATCTGTTTGCCATGAAGTGATGGGACTGGATGCCATGATCTTAGTTTTCTGAATGGACTAAGTTGTAATATCCTAATAAAGTAATGTGGATTATAACTTTTAAGACATATAATTTATACTTATTTTGTTTATTTAGAAGTATGGTATATGGAGCAAGTAACACCCTAACATAGTACAGATTGAAAGCATAAAATTGTGTCAGTACAATCTTAGATGAATTAAAGATGCTACACCCCTGACATAAAGGTCAGCACTTTGGGGCATCCACGCATGACCTTTGAGAATAACAGCATTTTAGAGGCTATCGGCTGCACTTGCCCCCAGCTCGAGGCCTCAATCTGGTAAAATAATCTTAAGCTTAGTCAATGGATGAGTCCACAGAACATACAGGGGGGCACCTTGTTGTACCACTGTCAGTCTGTCTGACTCCACCTCCTGGAAGCAGTGGTACCCTGATCTTCCGGTAGAGGCAGCCCCTGATCCATGAGCCATTAGCATCCAGTACCCACAACAGCTGGGGGAGCGGGGTTAGGGGTATGGTACCAACCACAGCTCTGGTTTCTGACACTAGACAAAGCTATCACATTCCTTATGTGGCCTTCTCTGACCTGGTTACCTGGGAAGTTCAAAACTAAAGTTCATATTTAATTGTTTTAGCAACTGTAAACCAGGATTATTTAATAGCATTCTTTCTATCTTCCTTTTCTTTGTGATTTTAGCCTTTCTTCTTTATCTTTCGGTTTTTGTGTTTATTGAGCCAGCAGTTTTATAAAGTTGCCTCAAATGCTTTTTGGAAGTGAATGAGTCTAAAAGAAAAATGTGTAAATTAAAAGTCAGTTTTATAATTAGAAAAATACCAGAGTTGTCCTTAAAAATCAGATAAAACAAGTGTTGAATAGAAATAAAAGTATTTATAATTATAATCCATTTTAATTATGCTTAATTATAATTCAATTTAAGTAGTTATGCTTTCATATGTACTCAAGAGTAAAATAAGCCATAAATATAAATCCAAGGAAGAAAAAAAATTGCTTCTTTGCAGATGATACTTTTTATGTATGAAATGAACAAAATTATTGGAGGTAAACAGAGATATGCAACAAGTTTTGCAAAATTACACACTACGATGGAAATCCTCGAAAGTCAATAAAGTTAGTATATTCTCAAGTCATATAGCTAAAAATATAGATGACATTTGCTTAGAAGATATTTTAACCACTCAAAAGGAATATATACATAAGTGCATTCCTAATTCCCATGTGAAATCATATCTTTATTTTAGCTCTTTGGTGATGATACAGGAGAGAATGATCTACCAAATAAAATAGGTGTAAAATATTTTAGTCTGTACTTCATATGCACAATTCAAAATTATTTATTCACATAAAAGATAACTTCCCACTTTCTGAGTTATTAATGCATAATGAAGTAACCTTTCCCTCTTTACCATTATATTATGAACAATAACTAAGCTTAAATGAATAAATTATTAGAAACAGCCATGTGCAATGTTTCTTTTGCACATTGGGAAATCCAGTTTTTATTGGCTTTAATATATATCTGAATTACATATAAGATAATCTAACTTTTAAAGCATCCTTTATTCTTTAAAACATTTTCATAACCATTAACTAATTGAAGCAGCTCATTTGTAAAAACATTTTTAACATGAATCAAACTTGAGAAGAAAAAACGACAACTTAAAAATAACCTTTAGCATTCAGATAGTAATCAGTATAATATTAAATGATAGGGGTAAGTCAAAAATGCTAGAGATAAATGAACCTAATCTGGTGAGTCCTCTTGTTAGCAGCCAGAAGAGGGCAGTTCGTAAGCATTTTAAAACAGACTCTTTTTGTTTTCACTTAGCTTATACATAATGCTTTAAAAGTCCTAGAGATTTCAGTTTGAGTTTAGTTTGATTTTGCTTTGCTGTGGTAGCATTTACCAATTTCCTTTATTTCCACCTAATCTTTGAATGCCATATTGTATAGAGATTATATTTCCTAAAATGTAAAAAATGTCCTCCTCTATTGGGAGGTCACAGTGGATAGGGACTTGGGGTTTGGGCAACCTCTGAAACAACTGGACATCTATCCGTAAGGTGCAGTCATACAATGGAGCTTAAAAACAGAAGTAAATTACTGTGGGGTTGTCAGGCAGAAAAGCAGATGATATCCTGAATTAACACCAGGACAAGGTGCTTTTTATACTTGGCAATTTAGTTCTTCTATGAAGTCCAATTAAGTACCAGTCAGTAAGATGTATCAACAGTTTATCTTTAAGAAGAAAAGGCTGTGAAATAATTGCCTTATTAATATAATCAGAAACTCTTTCTTTTATAAACCTTTAGATAAAACATGACAATAATGGAAAAATGATGTAAAACATATAATTGTACATGAAGTTTGGCATTTTGAAAAACTTCATTTTTAAAGTATTTTACATTCTTTGTAGAGACAGTTAAGCACAATTCTGGTATTTAAAATACAGAAGTCACAGCTGCTAAGTTGCTTCAGTCGTGTCCAACTCTGTGCAACCCCATAGACAGCAGCCCACCAGGCTCCACCGTCCCTGGGATTCTCCAGGCAAGAATACTGGAGTGGGTTGCCATTTCCTTCTCCAGTGCATGAACGGGAAAGGTGAAAGTGAAGTCGCTCAGTTGTGTCCGACTCTTCGAGACCCCATGGACTATAGCCTACCAGGCTCCTCCGTCCATGGGATTTTCAGGCAAGAGTACTGGAGTGGGGTGCCATTGCCTTCTCCGGAAGTCACAGCAGGCACCTAAAAATTCCATGTGCATCAGACAGTGTTTCACACATAGTCCTTCAGGCTGTATGCCGAACTGTCCTCTGGCTGTGTGGTGGAGACGGGTGGCTGCTTGCATGGGTGGAGCAAAGCTCCCGAATTCTTCTTTAGACAGGATGTGCAGAAGATCATGCCGGAGATCACCAGCAGCATAGCCGAAATGATTCCAAGGTAGACGGCTCCTCCAGGCTCATGTTTGTTGCTTTGTGGAACTGTCAAGTCCAGAAAGTTTGCTATGATCTCCTTTGTGTACCACACAGTCGGTATTAAACCAGAGGTCCCTGCAGACAGGAAACAAACTCCTCCAGCAAAACAGGCATGCCTCTTGGTTTCCGGGTCCCCTCCTAAGCGAGTGCATTCCATCCCTACTGTGGAAGTGCAGATCCCCACCGCAGACAGGATGCAGGCCAGGATCATGGCGGCCCGCGCGGCCTGCTCGTGGCTGGGGAGGGCCAGGACGGAGTACTTCAGGGTGCAGCTGAACATCCCGGTGCTGTACCACGTGCAGTCCATCCACAGCCCTTCCAGCCGCTCGATGGCCATGATGATGTTGGAGCCCGCATCCATGTTGACCTTCCAGTTGGGCAGCAGCGTGGCCGCGAGGACTCCAGAGACCCCAGATAAGGCCAGGGCGAAAGCCAGGAGCTGGACACCCACCGAGGCCATGGCGTCACGGTGACCTCTGTCCTCCTAGAAATCCCTGACGGCTCTCGGTCAGAACTGTAGCTGTTTCTGCATAGTAGAGAACCGAGTAACCAAAGGCTGGGGAAAGAAGACAAGATCAGGACTGAAAGGAGAAACAAAGACTTCTCTGAACAGTGAAAACTGAGACCACACCTACTAGGCCTCCGCAGGGGACAAGGACACTGCTTCCCAGGAGAGAAGCTCACGCCAGGCCCCCGGGGCTGCCACTTCCTGAGTGATTTTGGTCGGATGGTGCTTGGTACATGGCATCAAGGAAAGAGATGTCCACTTTGTTTCTTGATTTAAAATTTTAAAAAGTGTTTATTGGAGTATAATTGATTTACACTATGTTATAGCTTCTGCTGTACAGCAAAATGAATCAGTTATACATATGTCCACTATTTTTTGGATTCTATTTCCTGTAAGTCATTACAGAGTAGCATTCCCTGTGCTATACAGTAGGTTCTTGTTAGTTATTTTATATATAGTAGTTTTATTTAAAATTTAAACCCTGCTGAAGTTGCCTATAGGGTAGGCATGTACCTTGTTAGATTTAGGCATTGAATTACAGCTGTAGGATAGGTGATAAAGGATTTTAATAGTATTACAGGCTTTAAAAACTTTACTTCTAATTAAAATACTCTATTGGTAATAAGGAAGAATAGTTTAAGCCCATCTGTTAAAATTGATTTATAAATATAAGAAAAGTTTTCAGTATTTGAAAAATGATTATTTTAAAAATCTATTAAACACTGTCCATGCCATTCACATGGCCCAAGTGAATTGTTAAAGAAGGAGAAGAAAGTAGTAGAAAGAACTCAAACTCACTAACATGAAATCTCTGATTTCCAATTTGCAAAATCTTTACCTAAGGCATACCATTGCCTCCCTTCAGGTATAAGTTACTCAAAACTGAAACAATAGAGCCACTGTCTTTTGCTTATAAGAATGTGAGATCCTTTCTAGTGGGGACCAGAACCGTTCCCTGACCCAAATGAAGTCTGCTGCAAAACCGGTTATTCTAAATGATTCAGAAGTAGTGACATAGGATCTTGCAAGTACAAAGCAGAAGTAGCCACATCATTTGTATTTGAGAAAGTAACAAAAGTAATTCACGCTTTTCTTTGCTCCCTCGCTCCCTCGCTCCCTCTCTTTTTATAAGAGGGAAAAGATAGTGCTTGCTGTGTTTTAATCTGACAATATTTACTGCCTTCTTTGAGGAAAATATAATAGTTTCTGAAATACAGCAATACTGATTTTTGTGCATTTCCGAATTTTTGAATGATGTATTAGAATGGTTCTGTGATGATTCATGTCTGTTTCACACAAGGCAGTGTGAGCTCTGAATCTAATAAAATACCTGGCTCAAATCTGGGCTTTCCAGAACCCCTCTGTGCCTCACATCCTCTTCTGGAAAGTGGGAGGATTATAGTGTCTGAATCATGGAGGTAAATACGGTAGTGAAGGTATCTAACCTGTAGAAGGTACTCAGTAAATTATAACTGACATTGTTATTAGTATTTTTTAAATTTTTATGTCATGTGACAGTTGATATTTAATGGCATTTGGGTGTTTTGTTTTTTTTCCCTCTTCCTTCCTTAGGCCGATTCCATTTATTTTCATAGACTCTTAGAGCTGAAGGAAGCGATAGCTCTGTAATCTTGGCCATCACCGTTGTTTCAGATTAGGACACTTAGGTGGTAGATTGCCTCAGCAGTAGATCAGCAGTGCCTGCTTCCCGCTTCTGCCTCTCTCAGCATCCTCACCCTGCCCCCCTCTACCTACCACAGTAATTCCTGGTGAAATCCTCTTGTGTGCTTCCTATGGGAAGCAGGGACAGTGCTACATCTGGAGGCAAAAACACTGTTAACGGTTAACTTCCCTCACTCCCTTTCTCACCAAGAGAAAGAGCGACTCCAGAGGGAATTAATAAGGCAAATGAGCAAATGGCTTAGCTTCAGAGACTCACTGAGGTCCATGTCTGGCTTTTGTGAAATACGTACAGTAATGCGACTCCATGCCTGTGTTACCTTGAATGTAGTTTTATAGTTCAGTATAGTTATAATAATATTGATTCCCCAAGAGGTTAAATCCTGGACTGTCTGAATTCGATTGTTCTATTTTTGTTCATAATCTTAAAATGTAAATTCTACTGTTTCAGGAGATTTGTCTGAGATTTTAAATTCTTAGAGTCAGGGTACCTCGGCTTTGCCTGCCGTCCTACAGTTCATTCTTTCTCTGTTTTCCAAATTTCTTTTCATTTCTGAGACCAAAATAAAAGTTAAGGTTTCTAGAAAAAAAAAAAAGTAAGCACATGTTTGTAGTTGCATAACAGCTGTTTTCAGGTTTGAGTTTTAACATTTCAGACTCCAGCCAGCTCACTCAATTGCTGCCTTCTCAGACCACTCTCGGCTTAACGGATTCTTTTTTTTTTTTTTTTTCAATTAGTTTATTTTCTATTTTTTAACTTTACAAGGTTGTATTTGTTTTGCCATACGTTGACATGAATCCACCATAGGTGTACATGTTTTCCCCTTCCAGGACTCCCCTTGCACCTCCCTCCCCATCCCATCCCTCTGGGTCATCCCGGTGCACCAGCCCGGCGCACCCTGTGTCACGCATTGACCCTGGACTCTGAGAGTGAGGCCGCTGTTAGCGTTCCCTATGAGCATCTCTCTCTTTTTTTCCACTTTGGTTGAGTAACCTTCATGTGTTTGATCAGTCTGTGCAGTCTGTGCTCAGCTTCCCAATTATAACTCTCTTCTTCCCATTAACCAATACATTTTATAAATTACAGCGTAACTCAGACTTGCAGACAGCCTGTTCATCTTAATTAACAAGTGCTGGCAGTGATAAATTACAGACGGCCAAAATCAGTGTAAACAATATGACATTGCATTAAGTCAGCACAGTGCTCACTTACTAGTGAATATTGGACTCGTAAGTGCTTTCCTCTGCATAACAAACTTAGAATTCATTCTCAAAATGAAGGTCACTCTTTTCCTTTCATAAAAATATACTGGCATCTTAGCTATTGCCGTGAAATCTTTTTTTTCCTGTCTCTAGCCATAAGCATGGTACAGTTTGTGGCCTCTTCTCTCAGATTTCTATCTCATAGAGAATAAAGGCATACTTTGTTTCAGTGGTTGTGGTGGTGAAATACTGTGAAAGTAGGCAAAAGCAGAGAGGTCACATGTAAAAACTTAGTTCTAAATAGTGCTCTCATGCTTCCAAAATCTGCTGCATACAGAACAGAACCTATAATGTTAAACTTATGAGCTATTTCCCAAAGAAATTCTGAACTGGATTTCATGAAAATGTAAAGTCAGTTTTCCAGACAAGATTTATGTATATCAAATCTAGCATTTAAAAACAGCTTTACAACTTATAATTCAAACCGAGTTATACTTGAAGGTCTATATTTAGATCTCCAAGCATTATGGAAGCGTCTCATTTTCCATACCTTTTGTCAGTAGCCTTCAGTATCTTAACTCTCTTCTGTCAGTTGTCTTCAGTTGAACCCCAGTAAGGGCTGATGAAGAGACACCACATACATGAGGCTCAGTTCACAGCTTCTGAATATTAATGATAAAACTCCACCAAGTTAACTTGCAAATAGCGATGAGCAACACAGAAATCTGAGAGGTGAAAGTTGCTGATGGTGCTAGAAGATAAATACCAGGTTCTCCATCTCATTTTTTGAGCTGTGGGAGAATTAAGACAAGAGAGGCGGGGAAGGGAGGGAGTTGTTGTTACAACAGGATTTGTCAAAACCTGAAAGCTGAAAATGCTCGTGTCATAGTGTACAGAGGAGGAATTATTTGGGCGCTCACAGAAGGACTTTCTTTTCTTTTAATACTATGTTTTAGTCCATAGTTATAATTTATTTTTGAATTTTTATCTATGTTGGAAGATACAGTTTATTACTTTATGTCCCCAATTAAAGAATGTGGTTGGAAATATTTTTAACTAGATTTTGCTTTGCAAATAATAGTTAAGTGAGACTTTTTATTCTGGTGCTTCTGACTTGTGTGAAATCAAGATTCACAAAATTGGTAGCTTTCAGACTAAACATTCAAAAGACAGGTTTAAATATATATATTTTGATAAAAGCAAAAAGAAAAACCACTACCAGCTGATGACTAGAATCTGATCAGTAAAACTACAAGTGTGTTTTCAGGAGGGGTGAGGGGTGGGTATCCTGAATTTTCTTCTGTTAGCCTTGACACTGAGAAAGATTTCTAAAGTATAACTTAATAAAGAGATTTCAGATAATGTTATAAAGAAATTACATCGAAATAATGTGATGAAACCAAAAGCAAACATTGAGGTGCTAGACCATGAATAATGGTGCAGACATATTTCATCTTCATCTACTTTGGGTTCTCATTTTTTTCTACCTCAGTAATTTTAATTCTACAGGCTGTGCATTTATAACCACTGAGAACGGAAGATAATTTTACGTATGGTTGGATGTTTAAATTTTTACTACTGCTAGTAGCCATGTTAGATGTTATTCATTTCTTTAAAAAGCAGTGACTAATAAAAATGCATGTTTCTGATCTTTCTAAGTTTTTTGTTGGTTGGTTTTAATCTTCTCTAAGTCCGGCATTTAGCAAAATACGTATTGTTTTCTCTTCCTAGAAGTCAAATGTCGATGCATTTGTTTTTTAGCCATAGTGTTGTAATTTTGATATATAAACTTAACTTACTTCTTTTATTTCATGGAGATATATAAGCAGTTCTTTGTATACGTGCTGGATGGAGTAGAGCTGAATTTCAGGCACTGACACTCACAGCATTGCTCTCACTGCTGTATCAAGAGCCCACCAGGTGCCCTCAGTGTTTTGGCTCGTTCTGCTGCTTGTGTGGTGGTGTGCGCACTCACCTGTGCTGAGGCTGACTGGGGGCCGGCGGAGGGACCAGTCTGCTCCCTGCTCTGACCTCCAGCTTAACACAGCCTCCTGGGCATAAATGGCTTAAGCATGCTGTAATGTACGTTGCCCTTTTTATTATATATTTTTTTTCAATTAAGGAATTTATTTAGTTTGGGTACAGTGGGTCTTTGTTGCTGAGCGTGGGCTTTCTCTAGTTGTGGCATCATGGTGCTCGGGCTTCTCATTGCGGTGGCTTCTCTTGTGGAGCATATGGGCTCTAGGGCACGCAGGCTTCGGTAGCCGTGGCACTTGGGCTTCGTTGCTCCGCAGCATGTGGGATCTTCCTGGGCCAGGGATCAGACCTGTGTCCCCTTCACTAGCAGGCAGATTCTTAACCACTGGACCATGAGGGAAGTCCCTGTACATTGGTGTTTTCAAGAACTTTTTGATTTTTTTTTCTGTCTTGATGAGTACATTTATCCTATAATGTATTAGCTGCCTGTTCTCCCACCCCCAGCCATGCATCAGTGTCTTGGGATCTTAGTTCCCTAGCCAGCGATCAAAACCTCACCCCTTGCATTGAAAGAAAGCACAGAATCTTAACCACTGGACCACCAGGGAAGTCCCTTAACCACCTGTTTTTAAAAGGCAAATTTCTGAAATGTAAATAACTTTCATTAACTATAGACCTTTAACACAAGGCAGAATTTCTTGTATAAAGAAGGAGCCAGAGGGACTTCCCTGGTGGTCCAGAGGTTAGGATCTGGTGCTTTCACTGACATGGCCCAAGCGGGTTGGATCCCTGGTGGGGGAATTAAGATCCCACAAGCTGCACAGTGAGGCCCAAGCAAAAGGAGCTGGAAAGTAAAAGTGCATAGAGAAATGTAACTCATGGACATAATTATCCACCACCAATGTGCAGAGAAATCTTTTGAAGTCCAGAGGCTTCTCTAGGTAAACCTTATCTTTGTTTATCTTAGTACGTCTCCCTTCCCAGCCCTTCCCCATTGAACCCCCCGGTTTTGTAGACCCAGCTGGCGACGTGACTCACTGATAGACGTCTCAGATCTGCCAGGGGCAGGCCTGGGCTCCCGATCTTCCCCACGGCGGTCCTCCCCAGTTTCCCAGTGCCCCTTAACAGCAAACGCATCCCTGGATCTTAAAAGCATCCTTTGTCTCAATACCCAGTGTCCATTCAATCAACAAATTCTTTTGTTCCAAAACTTGAACATAAATCAAGAAACCTACCACCTCTGAGCCCCTCTCCTGCTTACTCTGGCTTAAGACCTCTAGAATGTAAAACTCACAAGGGCAAGGATTTCCTGCTGTCTTGTTAATTGCCAGCTCTGTGCCAGGAATGGTGCCTGGCTTATTTTCAAGGTGCAACAGATATTTGTTGAATGAGTTCAGAAACTGATTTTGAGTATATAAAATAACAATAATACATTATCTTTTACATGATTAAAAGTGTAATTTTTGTCCTTTTTAAATGAGACTATCATTTTATTAATTATTCTAATATATAATTATAATTAATAATTATAAATAATCATGATTAATAATTTATTAATTATTATTGCAGCTCTTTAGTACTATCTGAGGCAATACGGTATTTATTTAATTTTTTTTTTATATTTGTCTGCGCTGGGTCTTTGTTGCTGCATGGGCTTTCTCTAGTTTCAGTGAGCCAGGGGGCTTCTCATTGAGTTGGCTTCTCTTGATGTGGAGCACGGGCTTTACGTGCCTGAGTTTCAGTAGTTGTGGCACACGAGCCCAGTTGCTCAGTGGCATGAGGAATTTTCCCAGACCAGGGATCAAACCCAGGTCCCCTGGATGGCAGACTCCCATCCACTGTACCACCAGCGAAGTCCTAGTATTTAATTCTTAAGCCAAGTCTATGAGATAGAATAAATCGTCTCATTTTTAAAGGTGAGAAAACTAAGCTCCTGAGAAGTTATGTAAGATCTGTAAAATGAGTAAGTAGCAGGAATGTGGGATTCAAGCCCGGAATACTGTTTTTTGAAGCTCTGTACACAGAGCCCTGCCCTGTCCCATTTAGAACAGAATGTGTTTTTAAGTCTCATTTAATATGAGTCGCTCCTTTCTGTGGTGGTCTGCATTAAGCTCTGGAAACAAATGAACCCTGACACCTCTGTAGCCTGAACTTTATAAACATTTGCTTCCCACTCATGCCAGGTCTGCCAGTGACTCAGCAGTTCCAACTGTTTTCTTTAAAATGTTTTCATTTATCTGTTTTTAAGAAAAAATGACATGTGATTCCCTTGGTGTATTGTTAAAGAATCAGTAGTTGGACTGAATGTTGGAGAAGAAATAGCGGTACCAAGCCTTTGTGGGAGGTGGTTCTCCGGACCTGCGTCTCTCACCCCTGCCCACACAGGCGCATCATCCCGCTTTAGAAAAGCCCCGGGGCCCAGGCCCCGCCCTGGGGCCCTCAGTTCTGTTGTCAGGGATGATGCCCAGTCAGTGTGTGTTTAAAATACTGCCTACTTAATTCCAATGGAAAGTTGAGGTTCTGATTTTTTTTTTTTAAGTGTCTTTTCTCATTTTTCTCTTCAACCTTAAAAATAATTTAAGTTTAGGTTAAGATTAAGATAGTTTACCTGTTCCAGTCCCACAAATTTAAAGTGACTGACTTAATCCTAAAAAAATGTTTCTCTTCTTGACTCCATCATGGAATATTAACATTATCAGCTATGAGCACAATCAGTGCGTTATTTTCCTCCACCTTTATGGTCATTTTATTTAAAATAATGCTTTAGGCTGCCCTGAACACTTGATCCTTTAGAATTGGTGGTTTGTAGACTAGTAGATTACAGTGAGGACTGTGTTTAAATGCAGATGACTGTTCTCTGGATACTGTGTGCTCCTGAATGTCTAATGAGGCCACCCTGGCTCGCGGCTCTGTGCGACTCAGATACGTGTTTCTGATGTGGCTTACATTGCCATTTCTCTATTATTTACTACCTTACTTTTCCAACATTTTGTTGCTCCTTTTTAATGTCTTCGTGTGAAAGGACCTTGATTTATTTTCTATGTCCTTATCACATTGTTTTAGAATATTAAGACAGTCTTGGGATTTTGCAGTGACACTTGGAGATCAGCCTGTAAGTATGTATTTGTTGTTCGCTTTGCACGTTCTTTTGAAAACCAGGACATTTTTCTGAGAAACCTCTCCCTTGCCGGTAGTGTCTCGGGTTGGACCGAGTGCCCCTCGTCTCGGCCTGGCCCTCAGCTCACCGCCTCCTCCCCGCCCACCGGGCCGCCTGCGTTTCAGTCCTCGCCCACGCTCTGCCGTCCTGGGTGGGTTCGTGTCGACTTGGTGATACTGCCAAACTAGAGAGCTTACATCAGTTTCCATCATTTTTCTTTATTGTTATGCCTCTGGTTACATACATAGGAGGTCCCTCCAAACTCCGTGAGTTAAACTAGTAAAATCACCATGTGAAGGAAGAGATCTGGTACCTATGGAATCCGTCTTTAAAAAGACAGACTTGTCTTTCAAGTCAGAAACAGGAAGAGCAGGACACCGTGACACTTGGCGTGACACAACACACTTAGCACCTCCGCAAAAGGAGAGCAGGTCTGGGTGCTGAGAGCACACGGACTGGGAGAATCCGGTACCCTGTACCTTGAGGGGCCAGCCCCTCGGGCTGAGCACCAGTGACCATGGCAGCAGCATCTGCGTGAGCTTGTTCTGTTCCGTGCCTCTGCAAGCCTTCTCAGCATAAGAGCTTGCACTTTAGGTAGTTTTTTTAGGAAGGGAATGTACTGACAGTCAACTTGCATGTCTCTTTGACAGTTGTGACTCTTGATGAATTACTAGATTTGCATCCGTGTTCCTTTATCCGTCTTCTCAGCATAGTAATGGTAATACTTATAGCAGCAGCAATTACTGACTACCTGGTGAGTTTGTATAGATTGGAGCCACCCCCAGGGAGCTGAGTGATTCAGAGGTGCTGGAGTTCTCTGGAGCCATGAAACAAAACCCAGAGGTCAGGCCCTGGCCTCAGCCCCCTCTGCCGCCACAGTCCGGCCCCTGGCAGGGACCTCCTTCATCCCCAGGGGCCTCCAGGGGTCACTGTTACACAAACAATAAAGTCATGGTTTGTGGAAAAGCGTGTGGTTTTAGAAAGGTGTTTTCCCTGTGATCATTCGGTACCTCCAAGTTAAGTATAACAGAATATCCTCACCCAGTATTTGTGCATTCTTGTCCCTCTTGTATTTAAAATTGTTCCCTTCCTTGGGACCAAGAAACCCTCGTATGTCTTGTTGCTGGTAGGCCTAATTTACATACATACATGCATTTGCATAATATACCCAGTAAAAAGCCCTCACCATCCTCTGCCCTCACTTTGGGTGCTTCTTAGGCTTATTTCTTATCGTGTCCTCAGCTCACCCACTCTTCTTACATGCTTATGCTCCTAGAGTAAACACTGTGACTGTTTAAAATCTGTTCTTTTTGTATCATTCTAAGAAGGAAAAGAGGAAAAGCACTCAGGCACTACAAGCTGCATAGCTATATCATCACAGGCAGTAGTGACTGTGACCGTTACCCTTCTTGGGGGTAGGTGCAGCTGCAGGGCCCAGGGCATTCTGACGGAGATATGGGCATGGGAACCCTGAGGGAGTGAGCCAGCACTGGTTAGGGAGGAACCAAGCATCCCCAGGATGCTCACCCGACTCTCATTTCACCTGACGCCGAATGTGACTCTCCTTCCTCAGGATCTGTGGGCCCTTCATGCCTTCTGCACGAATCTGTCTGAGACAGTCCTGCCTTGAAGGTCGGATCCTTGTGTTGTTTCTGGAGTCTGATTATTCCCTGTAGTCATCCTTTGTTTGCATCATTCCTGTGACCTCTCCCAGTTGTGGTCGTATCTTGGCTAAGTGAACTGTAACTTCCTAAGTGTGTTTCCTCTCCAGTGGCTTACCCTTTAATAATCCTGAACACCATGGGAGCTGTTGAAGACCTTTTCTTAGCTAATGGCCAGTATTGTTTCTGTACCTTTCCATGGGGTAGTTATTGAGCTCTTTGACATGTTATGATCATCTCAAAGTCAGAAACAGGGCTGTACAGTCTTCAGTGTTCCCTGGACCATGTTGATTCAGGATCTGAGCTGGCAATATCTGAGATTTAATAGCTTCTTACCCCAGTTCTCCCATGAGGCCGAAGTGCTGCTCTGAGCTCATAACCAGTCATGTCCTAGACACCCTGGCCTGGGAAGTAGGACACCTGCCTCCAGCCTGCTAATGATGAGAAGCAGAACCTCCACTTTGTACAGCATTGACCTTACAGTGGGTTGGAGAGGCAAATATTTAAAGTTGTAAATGCTCTAATTTGAAATTTTAGTAGGTCATTTTAGCGTATACTGATCGGCTGAGTTTGGAAAGGGACTGAAAACATTTAAACCGGAATTTTTAAGTGCATCTAGTGCCCAGAGTGACTTCTCTTTTGGAATCAAACCCTTTAACAGACTTAAAACTCAGGCAAGGAAACTTAATGGTTATAATTTTAAATAAGCATTCATTTATAAGTAAAAAGCATTTTTGAATCTGTTACCATAGTTACCAAGTAGCTTTCCTGTGGTTCTACAGAAAATGGGCTCCATCCTACAGTGTGATTCTGAGAAATGTGTTTGGAGGCAGGTGTAGGAAAGAGGGTGGTGTCGGTCTCCCAGAGAAGCAGGACACGCTCCTGGAAGAGCCTTTTTGCCTGAGTTTTCTGTGACCCTCTGCTCAATAGTGACTGTATTTGATGGTGAGTGGAGATTTCCTTTTATCTGAAACATTATTAGCCAACTTAACTGGGTATCAAAGTTATATTCAAACTTTAGAAGTCTACTGCTACAGTTTATATGGGGTGCTGCTACATTTATACATGGTTTTAAACTTTTTAAAAAATAAAAAATGTGGCCTATATTTGTAAATAGCAGCTATATCTCAAAGGAATAAAATCAGGCAAATAAAGATGAGGCCAAATTTTTAAATCCAAGGATTCTAGGAGTGGCAGTTTCTTACTGGAAGGAGAATGCATCTATCCCTGTTTTCATGCCTTTGATCTTTAATAGTATTTGAACATTAGAGTTTGGATAATATTTTGTGGGTTTAGGGTTGGGTAGGGTTTAATTTTATCTCAGTTTACTAAAAAATTATTTTCTCTGGAGACTGGCAGGCTGCTGACTGGAAGAATCAGAACTAATCTGGAAGGACTGGATTTAAAGGGTTCAAGGGGCTGAGTCATAGAGGGTTGGCAGAATGAGCAGTCAGGACAGGAATGCCAGTGAGCGCAGGTGGTAGAAAGGGGTGGGGCGAAGTCGAGAGAACGGTCTAGAACAGTTGAGTTCACTTGAGCCCCCAGGCCCGTGCGTTCTCCCATGCCTTTCTCCTCTGTGTTGACCACAACCTTCTCTGGGGCCCCTGGATCCTGTTCCCGTGGTGTTTTTTGTGAAGCTCTAAGGAAAGTCCGGGCCTTTTAACTGAAACATTTTCCTACAGGAAAGGAAGTGCTTGTTAGTCACCTTGGAGAAACACATAGAGCACAATTTGAAAAACTATTAAAATTTAATAAGAACATTGAGATAGTCACTGCAGTGGAAGAATAACTGTTCCACCCAAGGCGTATAATCGTCACTAAGACAGTCTGAAGATGGACATGTTAGGGAGCGTTTTCAGGTGCAAAGTCTCTCCATTGCCAGCTTTCACTCTCCAGCTTAGAACATTCTCAGCATTTGCCAGCCTCAATGATGGGGACGCGGGGAGGTCAGCGGGGCGGTTCCAGGCAGCTCAGACCCCACCTAGCAGGAGAAACACCACTGGCGCCTCTGAAAGCCCATCCGGTTGGTCCTCTTGGGTCTTTCTCGTCCACACAGCCTCACATCACATGCCAAAACTTTTTCTCCAACCTAAAAACAAACGACAGAAGTTGCCCCATCCTTATATATTACAGGCCCAGTTGAAGGAATAATTTTGTAGCCACAGGAATATTTAGAAGCATGTCCTCCTAAGAGAACACGATAACCCCTGTGAATTTTAATAAAACATGGAATTCCTTTTGATAAGTAGTGGTACGGCCCACACTTCATACATTGCTGTACTTTCTTTGCTCTGTAGAGTGTATGATGTTCTAAGGAGCAAGTTTAGCAATGATCCCATAGAGACTGAAGCTTTTGTAAATTACGAGTAGATTTCCCATTTCCTAGACCACGTCTCTGTAGGCTTTTGTGTGTGTCATAGCTGCTTTGACTCCATTTCCCCTCCTAGTCTTTACTTGCAGTATTTTCCAGTGTTGTTTTGAATATATCCTTGTGAACCACTGTGAGTCCATTTTTAGAATAGGGATATGCCTGAGTAGTTTTATTTTCTGATAAAGAATCTCAACAGCTGGTAGTAGCTTAACACTTAAACAGTAGTAGTTTTGGTGGTTTCCATTCCATTTGGTTCCTGCCTGTGTCTCGTGGGACATTTAAAGTTGTTAGCAGAAAGTTATGTG
Organism: Giraffa tippelskirchi; assembly: GCF_054371585.1. NCBI lineage: Eukaryota > Metazoa > Chordata > Mammalia > Artiodactyla > Giraffidae > Giraffa > Giraffa tippelskirchi. The sequence goes on along the minus strand of NC_137283.1, from coordinate 154,777,946 downwards.
GCCATGCAGACAATGAGCATGAATTCAATCCAGCTGATTAATCAGTGTCTATATCCGAAAGAAGTGGTATCCTAATTGATTTCCTTTCTGGGGAGTTTAGCGCTGAGTGGTCCCTGGGGGCCCATCTGCCACGTCTCTGGCTTTTGAAGTCCAGCCTTATAGTTGGAACTGCTGCTGCAGCTTATTTTTTTACTCATTCAAAAGCTAAATATTCTAATGCTATCTGTTACCTGCCTACAGACTTTAAAGATTATTTGGATTAATCTTAAATGGCCAATGTAAAACTGCATCTAAAATTAAGTGACTGTTAAGCACAAGCCTAGTGGCTGCCACTACAGAACAGATGCAGCCAACTGTGAGTTCCCTGCGGCAGCTCAGAGGCGAGGGTAGCATCTTACACGCCTGGAGGAGATCCACCGTGCTCCTGCTGATCCATCCTCCTGTGTCGTACGAAGATAAACCGTCTCGTGTACTACAGCAGGCAGTAAAAGGCTGTGTGTTTTCTGACAATGAAGGTGGACGCGGCGGTGGTGCACTTCACCCCCCTGACCCGGCCCAGGATCGAGCAGCCCTTCAAGCTGGTGGAGAAGGTGGTTCGGAACGCCTTTCAGTTCCGAAGGAAATACTGCCATCGAGGGCTCGGGTAAGAGTGTTTCTTCCTGTTCGGCAGCACTTCTTACAAACTCCTCAATCACCTTCCAAGATTAAGAACTAATGTTTTTATGATTGTTCAAACTGCCTGTAAATATTACTCTTAGTTCATATCCTGCGATGAACCAACCTTGACAGCCACTGAGGAGAAAGCAAAATGTTTTCTTAACCTCAGATGCCACTGGGAGGTTTTGTTTGGTTTGATCATAAGTACAAACGAAAACTGACATCACACAGTTTACAGTGAGCCTGTACTGGGAGGTCATGATTTCACTCAGGACTCAAACCATCTGAGCTGTTGTTACTCTTGACACTTCTGCCACTACATGTGTGGCGTTTTCTCCAACACGAGCAAATTCCATAAGTCTCCGACCACCACCTGGGTGTCTTGCAATTTAATTCAAGTCTGATAACTCGCTGCCTGGCATTAACGCAGCCCCTCAGCTCAGTGCCACCAGGCTGTCCCCACTGCAGACACTAGTGGCGAGTCCCAGGTGGCTGCTCATATTTACGACTGACTGGCTGTAAATTGGCAGTTTCCATGATCTTGTCCATCTTCAGCTTCAGTAATCTGCTAGAATGGCTCATACTTTCATGTATTGATTTTATAAGGCTATGACTCAGAACTGCCAAGTTGGAGGAGATGCCCAGGACATGGTTTGGGGGTGGGATGTCCTCTCGAGGTTTCTCACTTCCCAGCACCTCGTGTGTTCACCAACCTCAAAGCGCTGCTAACCCCATTATTTGGGGGTTTTATGGAAGTTCATTACCTGAGCAGGACTGCGTAAAGCATTGGCCACTGGCGGTTAAGCTCAGTTTTCCAGCTCTTCTCTCAGACATGCAGTGGTAGTTCCATCCTTCAGTCACATAATTGAGTCCCCTAGCCTGATGCTTTCCAGGGGCCACCAAGAATCACCTCATTAGCACAGAACTCAGGTATGATTGAAAGGGGCTTGTTATGAATAACAAACGATGGTCCTGTCACTCCTTACTCAAGAAATTCCAAAGATTTTAGAAGCTCTGTCTTAAGAACCTAGGACAAAGACCAAATATGTGTATTTCCTATCACACACACTAAGTGGGTTTTTTAATGCCCTGTTTCCATCAGGTTGCTATATCTTGAAGATTATAAGGACATAGTTAAAATTAGGAAGCAAAGATAACTTCTGAGTAGCCAGAACAATGTCTGAAGTATCTGTGTGAACATGTTTTTCTTAACAGAGAGCTCCTGTGTGTGAACTTGAGAGGCCTCAGGGTCACCAGTGATGCTTGATAGCCAGTGACAGTCAGGAAGACATGTGACTAGGCCTAACATAGTCTAAGAAGGCAGGAAAGCAAATGTGTAGTTTAAGTACAGTCAACTGTAGTTCTTTAATAAATCAGTTTAGCTTTAGAGGCACATATTATTTTCTAGGGCTTCCCAGGTGGTGCTGGTGGTAAAGAACCTGCCTGCCAATGCAAGAGATGTTAAAGAGACACAGGTTCAAGCCCTGGGCTGGAAGGATCCCCTGGAGGAGGGCATGGCAACCCACTCCAGTATTCTTGCCTAGAGAATCCCATGGACAGAGGAGCCTGGCAGGTTACAGTCCATGGGGTCGCAAAGAGTTGGACACAACTGAAGTGACTTAGCATGCATTATTTTCTAAGAATAGCTAGCTCCATTTCAGTTCTCTCTGGTTTTGTGAAGAATCCCTTTAGCCTGTGAAATTACTTCAGGCCCAGCTGGACAGCTGCCTCCTGAAACTACTGGAATCCACAGAACCTCCCCGGAGGATCTGACAGCCTGCTGTTGGCTGGCTCTAGTTAGGCCGGTGTTCATGCCCACCAGGAAGTTACTACTTCTCTAGTTGGTGATGCCACTGGCTATCCTGGTACAATTAGGGTGAAGGCACCCCTCTGGTTTGCCGCAGCCCCCCTCCCCACCCACCAGGATGCACTGCTACAAGTAGGACACGAGCTGGAGGTCACACAGGGTGTGACCCCTATAGTTGTATGTGACAGCCCTGATTCAGGGAGGGAAAAAAATCACTAAGTACATCCTACTTGTAGCAATCCTGGAACTGGCCTGAGCCCAGAGCTGGCCCTAGCATTTCCAAGACAACCCCCAGCTAAGTAATGAGCTCCATTCACGTCACACACGCCATCCTCTGTGCAGAGATGGGCCAAGCCTTGTGACCCTCTTTGACCTTTTGGTGACCTTCAGTCACATCACACCACACAGCAGTCCCAGATCACAGAAACTATGATCAAACCCCTGCTTGCCATGAAACTGAACGCAGTCAACTCACCCTGAAAATGGGGACGTGGTGTCCCTGATCGAGAAGACCATCAGCCTGTAAGAAAACTCGGTCTTCTCTTGCCATGATGTCTTCCAGGCCCTTTGAGACAGGTTCTGTTGAGCCTCTGAGACTTGAGAGAAGAAAACAGAATCCAGGTGTAGCTTTGCAATATATCAGTCAGTTTCACTATTCATTTTAAAATATTAATCTGTTAGGTGAAATTTACAATTTATACTTGAGTCAATTTTAAAGATGCTTGAGTTATCTTAAAGAGGAAAATAACTTTCTCTTTTCATATGTTTTCTAACTTTGCAAAAGCTGGTAAGTTCAAGTGACACAGAATCAAAACTGCGCCAGAAATAATATGCAATTTTTATATTTAAAATGTGAGGCACCAACTTGTATTTCTCTAAGAATGCAGCTGAGCATATGATAAATTTCCCTTAAAGATACATGTACTGATTTAGCTTTAGAACTTTTTTTCTCACGTGGTCAGATTAGCTCTGCCCTCAGTGGTGGTCCATACCTGTGGCTGGTGGTGTGAGCAGAGGCTCCTCCACGGGCTTGGGGCCCGCACGTCTCTACAGAGGCTCCTCTTCCACTCCCTAGTGTTGTCGGAAGCATGCCGTTTTCAAGGGAGGGGAGAAGGAAGCAGCATCATTTGTAGAATTTAAGTGACATTCTGAATTTTTTCCTCTTCCTTTCAGAATGTTATTCCCTGAAGCTCGGCGATTAGAAAGCACGGGAAAACTGTTAGAGTTGGCAGATGTGGACCCGACTCTCCGACCTACCCAACTCACTGTCTCACATTTTAAGAGCCTCTGCGATGTGTACCGAAAAATGTGTGAGGAAGACCCACACCTCTTTGCTTACAATTTCAGAGAAGAACTCAGGCAAAAGTCAGGAAAAAGGGGATGACAAGGAGAGTTGCAGACTGTAGCTGCTACTTCAGGGCTGCTGGCCTGCCCGGTGCTGAGCTGCTCATGCGTGCTCACGGCGGTGACTTACTCCCCTTTTACAGGTTCATAAAGAGAAGAAATATCAAGGAAGATACAGTACAAGCTTTCCTTTAATATACATATATATACTGCATAGATGTGACATGTTTAGTATAAACAGCATCTATTACAACCTTACAAAAATGAAGTGTCTGCACATTGTACCCCTAACCCACATTAGAATAATTTAAATATGCTTTAAATAAAGTGAAACCTAATAGCTGAAAGAAAATAACCAGAGGATTGGAGAAAAAATTACCTTTTAAAAGCTATTAATCACAACTTCCCCACCTTTTTCTACATAAATTAGAATGCATTCATCTTAAGGATTCTAAATCATTTTGATACCTGCTCAAAAGGGATATAAACTTAAGTAATTTACAAATTTTGACCAGTTTAATCTAGTTTTCTGATCCACAATAAATTAAAATAACTTAAGTCTTTACAACTATTTGTGGGAAAATGTATCCTGCACAAAACCTAACAAACAGTGGATAGTGTTTCTGCAATTTTCATTTTGCCACCAGTTTAAAAGTGAAACCAGCAGTGTAACCCATATCTGGATTGGACCGTGCTAGGACTTTCCATGGCTCTCTGTTTCATAAAAGCACTCTTCGCTGACAACCGACGTTAAGCTCTGGACACTGAATTCTCGCTCGAGGACAGAACTGAGATCAAGGCTGGAGTTTCCCGGATGATTGTCCAGGGACTGGTGACGCGTCTGTGCCCTCAGCAGAGTGCCCCTGTCCCTCTTGGTGCTGTTGGCCTTGCGTTTGATGGCGCAGAAGTGCCCCCGCACCAGCTTGGGCTGCCCGTCCTTGCCGGGCAGCTCTTCAGCCGGGTGAGCATCGGGGTCCTCGGAGATCCTCAGTCTCTGGAACTGGATCTCGATGTCTTTGGTGGGGCTGCCCTGCCTCCGAGCCTGGTGGTAGTCCTCCTCGTCGTCGCTCAGAATGTCGCTCTCTTTGATGAGGCTGTCGGAGAAGTCGGCCAGGCCCGAGTGGGGGTGCTGCCGGGGGTCCTGCCTGTTCCCGGCGGGGGGGCAGCCGCTGCTCTGGGTGCTGCTGCTCAGGCTGCCCTCGTCCGAGTCCAGGGAGCTGCCCTTGCCCGGCTCCCCTGGCCACTCACTGCTGGAGGAATTCTTAAGGACTTTTAAGGACCTGGATGAAGCTGCAATGAGAAAAGCACACGTTCCCTTATGACAGAGGAACTGATTCTGCAATGTGTAATGTTGGCCTTGTAGGTTATAAGAGTTAACATCTTAATTAAAATTTTTTCATCTCACTTCAATTACCAACTATCCTGGGACTTGAGCAAAAAAAAAAACACGTAGATACTGCAAATATGGACATTTTTTACTTATGTGTAGTTGAAATTTTAAGTTGGGGAATTTGGCATTTTTGGATGATCAGTTATCAGAACTTAATTATTGAGATAGAACAGTAAGCTATAAACTGTCCTAAGGGCTTGGCTTATTTTGCTAATGAATAAATTTAAAAGTTAGTTGCTAATAAATCTAGGTTCCTTTCTTTCACTAAAGTACTCCATGGTTACAGAACTAAGATTACATAGTATTTCTCTGCCCACCTTCTCACCTGTTTCCCTTGCTGCTCAGGTAAAGATTGGAAAATGCTTTTTCTCATGAGCGCTGTCTATTGGATTTCTCATCAACTTTGAGATTTAACATGAATATTGAGTTGTACACACGTGTATTTGTGTTTAACTCCTTTCTCTTGGGTTGAAGGGAAAAGGGTGAGTTCAGTTGTATTTCTGCAGACAATAGTATATTTTTGATGGCTGTAGCTTATTTTGCCAGTGGAGAAAAAAATAGAAAATATATGGTAAATCTGAAGAGGTCAAACTGACCAAAAATAAGAGATACATTTTGCAAGACTAAAAACTAGATCGATGATATTAACGAAATAGTTATATAAAAAGCTGGAAGTTTAAGAGCAGCAGGATTTGGAATGTTTACCTATAGAGTGGGTTTACTAAGTGTGGGTATATTGGGGTTTTTGACCTTTATTCACTTAGTATTAACCTTCTCTAGAGGGTTTGCACTGTTGCGAGCACTGGGAACGCGGCAATGAGCAGAACCAAGTCCCTTGACTCCGGTACATCTCAGTGGAAGAGAAAAGATGGTAAGTGTAGACTGTGTAAGCCAGTGGAGACAAGGATTTGGGGTTGGGGGTGGTTATACTTTATAAAAGGAGGTCTGGTGGGGAGAGGCACGCTTTAGGTTTCTTGAAAGAAATAGAATGGTGGTGACCACCTCATTCCATCCTGTGTGTTGGGGTGTGCTTTACAGCTTAGAAAGCTACTGCAGATCATTTACAAAGTGATGACCGGCTGCCCTGTTCTAAGAGCATACATGCTTGCAGAGAAGCTCATCATGGTTTCTTGAATACACCCACGGCCAGACGAGTTCTCACCTAATTTGGCTGAGACAGGAACGCGGTTCTTAAGGGGTACCAGGCGATCCTTACATGTTTTCTCCAGGGGTAATTCACACTTTATGTGACGCCTGAAATTTTCCCTCAGAATAGATCGAATCACCTTGACGATATTGGTTTTGCTTTCATTGTCACTGGAGGGGAGAGAAAACACTGGTTGTTTCTGCTGTCTCATCCAGCTTCCATTCCTTGTCTCCTGCCCTCCCGTGGTACATGAGGACAGACTGACAGCAAGTTGCCCAGCCTCTGTATGCCGCTGTCTCTTGTCGCTTACAAAAGGAGTGAGAATTGATCGTTCTTGAACTTCCTGCAGGCACTAAGATTTGGATGTATATTTAATCAATGTATTATTCTACTAGAGCTGCAGTTGCCAGTTTGCAGAGGGTGGGTGTGATCCTGAAGTCATCAAAATTCAAGAGGGCACTAAAAATAAACCCATTTTTAAGAGAACATAATTCTGGTCTTACTCCCAATGGCTTTCATTTTTGGAAGGCAGTAATACCTGCAGCACAACTGAAAGATGGTCTCTGGCCGTCCTTCTATTTCTGACTTGGTGTGGATCAGCTCCCATAAGGAATTATTTTCTGTCCCTGTATAAAAAGAAACCAGGGGCTGCAACTCGGCCAAAGATGCTGTGATAAAGGACATTTGTGAAACTTGAAACCCACAACCTAGTAACTTTTATTTAAAGAGTTCAATATTCCCAATCCTGACTCTCATCATTTTTTTCTGAGGCTCAATTCTGTGTATGACTTCCATAATAGTTACAAAAAGTTACATATGTTTTAGTTACTTTTTGTACATTTCCCGCTGACAGTTCCCATCCATCTTGGTGCTTTTGCCCTACCTCCGGATCCCATCTCTGGGAAAGAGGTAAGTGGACCTCGTTTTTCAACCTCACTCCTTGGAAGGAACAATAGGATGTGCTCAGGCACTTTAGGTAAAGGCAGCCAGCACCACACTCAGTCATGGTCCAGGAAATGTGAGCACTTCAGACAAAACCTGAACAGGGACCCAGGCTGTCACTACGGGCCTCAGCCTGTTGGTCTTTTCCATCACCAGAGGCACTGTCACCAGAACAGGGTTATTCTAGAAGGATCTCTGAACATTTTGCATGGAAAATTTTTTTCTGTATCACTTGGAATACTGCTTAATCTTAAGGAATTTTCTGGTATTTCAAATTTTGTGAAAATTTGTGTTTCTTTAACAAATTTTAGGGATAGATATTACCCTAAAATTATTAGAATAACTAGAAATGTTAGATATTAGGATATTAGGAAAATGTTGAAAACCATCAACAGTGAAAATAAGGAAACAATGAAGTATTTAGCAAAGAAAAGCCATCCTCTAAGCATTTACTTCCTCCAAAACCTGTAAAGAAACATCACAACAATCTCTCGTCCTCATTTTCCTTGCCTGTAAAATACCAGAAATTATCCCCAGGTTCTTTCCTCCTACTTTTTCATTCCATAGTTTGAAAATTCCCTGAAGATGTATTTTTTTTCTGGCATTTGTACAACACGCAATGAAAATTCCCTGAAGATGTATTTTTTTTCTGGCATTTGTACAACACGCAACAATTACCTGCTGTATTTCCCAGTCTGACTTGAAGCGCGGATATGGGGATCAACCAGCGAAACTTAAACGGATCCAGGTCAGCATTGCTGTGTGCAGGCCGGGAATTTGAGGGCTGTAAGGTGAAAGCCCCCCAAGAGCAGGGTTAGAGCAAGCTGGCTCCCGGGGCACCTGTGCACATGGCAGGAACTGGGCGCTCTCCCTGGTGCAGACCTGCCGCTGTGTGGGGCTTGGGGTGCAGAAGGGAATCGAGTCAAGTGTGTCCCAGCTCTGAGGAAGCTCTCAGATGGGCTGCGGACAGGGCAGAGTTGTGGTTTGGGGAGCAGAAGTTCTAGGTTTCTAAGCAATAATGATAAGCCTTCTATGACCTCATGTTACCACCTCTAGAAAGAAACCAAAATTACATAGAATGACCCATGTTTGCTCCATAGCAACCTGGGTCATTTTTAGGAACAGAAAAGCTGGTTTTCTAGGTAGGCCCCCAGCATGGGTGTTTGTGTATATCTTTTCAAACAGACATCTTTGATGGGGAGAATAAATACCCCAAGTATCTGATTTGCTCAGTTACCCCAGGAATAAGCCACATCAGTTGGCCAGGCCTTGGTCCTTAGCAGGCTTCCCAGTTCAATAACAGGAAGATACAGTTGAAAAAGTTAGCTTTAATCAAAGTTAATTCATGTCTTACCAATTTCTTTTTCAGTTTGCAGTTTTCTTTATAAACCAATATGACAGCTCTCTTAAAAACTAAAGAAAGAGAAGAGAAAGAAATGTCATTATTTAATACAAACTCTCCTAACTGTTGAACTGCAGCTGAATATTTTAATAGAACAAAGCTCTTCAAGATCCCACAATGGTGACACATGGGCAAATAAATAGTACTTCCTTCTGTTCATATTTGAATCATGCACAAGTACTTGCTTATTTAAAAGCTATTGTTTGAAGGAGATCCTGGCATTTTGTTTTTTGAATTCTTGTTTTATCAGAAGCTGAGGACATGGGGTTCATCTCAATGAGAACACACAGTCTATGCCCACTCTCCCAGCTCTCGGTGGGAATTAAGACATTTTGAAGTGCAGCAAACTAAGATGGCAGATTTCAAAAATAGACCCAGGAGCTCTGTTCCTGTAACACTTGGCCAGAACTGCCAAGCCAAGCAGCAGAAGGGAGAAGAAGGTTGTGTGTGTACAGGGCAAGGCTTCTAAAGAGCTGGAAGCTGCTCATGTTAAATCAAAGCCATTAGGGCAGTTGATTCTAAGTCCTTCTGGAAATCAGGAGTTTGCGGGTTTCAGAGGTTGTTCATTCTTGCCAGCCCATCAAGTTTACATTCTTGTGCATGGAATACTAACCAAAAACTGTGAGTTCAAGGTCCTTTCTGGCTTTTCCTAGAGACAGAAATGGATTCAACCAGGACACTGTAGAGTGCATCAGAAGCTCCCCCATTGAAAGTTCTGTGACCTAAATGGTAAAAACAAGATCAAGACGACATGGAAATCTGGGGGCTGGGGTAGGAAGGTGTCTCAGGAGAGAGAGGGATCACACACATATGGTCATGGCTAAAAGTCAAGTATGTCCCATTTTTATGGTTCCCATGAACACAGACGGCTTTAAGGGTTTGAAAAGACGAGCTAAGCACCAAACTAAAAAATAGAGGTGAAGGCATTTTGCTCCAAGGCGCACACACTGTATGTGGGTGAGAGTGACCTGTGGGATAGCATTCCTTCCACGCCAGGGTCAAGGTTCATCCCAAGTGCCTTTGTTAACATTTCATCCAGGACCTAGTACACTCACCACCTCTAATCCTGAAACTACACAGGGCCTGCTAATAAAAGAGGTACCAACATTGAAACTGACTGTAATTTTAAAAAAAAACACCTAAATTCCAGCTGTTTTCCGTTCTTGCCTTTTTCTACTTAAACTACATTGCTTCTTATGTGTAGGCTTTTTAAAGCTCAAGATGCTAAATTTGGTAATCCAGCCAGAGAAGAAAAGTAGGGAAATTGTCAAATTCCACTTAAACTGCTTTTGTAAGTAGGGAGGTAGCCACCAATACTTGAGGTTAGAAAAGGAAAAAAAAAGAAAAGCCTTCAATTCTCTTTCCACATGCTGACTCCCACTGCCTTTATCCCTCCCCTCCCCTCCTACGGCCCCAGCTCTCCATTTATATTCTAGCCTCTGGGATTTGTCTTGACCTCAGGCTCCACAGGAAAAGGAGGAAGAGGTACGGATACGAGCTAAGTACTAGTTCTTTTGGTACAGTATTTATTAACAGATGGTTATGTCTTTAGACCAATGCAATCAATTTTATGTTACATTTATACCTAAATCGTGTGGCTTATTATAAGCATTAGGATCAAAAAGAAAATTTTAGGCAATTTCTCCTGCAGGAAGGCCCTAACTGGGTGGCCTGGTCTGGAGGTCACCTCCAGACCCATGGTCACAGGCATTCAGCCTCTCGGAATTCGAAAATCCTACTGACCTCCTTCTCTGTTCCACTCTGCTCTGCTACAAGCTGGTCAAACACGGTCCCATAATCTTCATATATCTTCTGCATCTCATTGATGTGGCTGGCTACTTTTTCCATTGCCTTTAGTGCTTCTGCAAAATACGCAGTCATAATCTGTTTTACAACTTTGCTTTGTTTGAAATCCTACGCAACAACAATAATGAAAAACCTTAAGGTTCAAGCCAGAATTCCAGAATTCGAGACCAGTTCTTAACTAACAGCAGCATCATTCAGGTAGGGCTCAAATAGCCCATGGTTATCTAGTTATAATGAAGAACAGCAAAATTATCTTCCACCTCAAATTCTCCTTGAAATGAGGCAGAGTACAAGTAAAAAGCATCACTAGTAATAACATCTCCCATGTATTGAGCACTTTCTATCTGGCATATTCTCCTAGGTGATTTACATAAGGCATCTCATTTAATCCCCACAGTAATGCAATCAGAATAGGACCTATTATTGATCCCATTTTACAGATGAGAAAATTCAGGTGCAAAGGTGGTGGGGGGGGGGGGTTTGCCAGACATGAGGAGCCAGAATTAAACCCAAGGCCAATACCTGCTCTTAAGTTTTACCCTCCTCCTGGACCACTTAACTGGAATAGTGATCAATGACAGTTCTTTAAGAAGAACTTACAAAAGGCTCTGTAAATAGCCCCTTTCCAGAGCAACTGTTTGCATTTATGTTTGGTGTTAATTTGAATTTTCCACATGGGCATGTGAAGGACAAAATTATTTTTGTCAAGGTCAAAAAGCAAAATTTCAAGTCACCTCCAAACTCACTATTTTTCATATCTTGTTCTTCTGATTCAGGACTTGAATTCCATCTTTAGAAGAGGGACTTTCAGAGAGCAATTTTTTTTTTAACAGACCCGTTTTAAAGACCATCTCAGTGCAAAGTGAACTATTCACATAGCAATTGAATCCTAATTTGTATCATTTATGTGTAAGTTTTAACTTTCATACCAAAAAGTTTATCCTTATTACTTATGATACAATATGCTTGACACAGAAAAACCGTTTCATTTACACTTTGCACTGTTTGCTATTCAGTAATACTAATATTTATTAGTAAGTTTGTTTCCCTCTCCATGTGCTTATTATGTGCAGCTTAACTGGATCTCCTAGTCCTGACACATGGAGAACAAATCCCTCTTACTCTCCAAACAGCATCTCTTTAAGGGGTACTCATCGCTGTTCAGTCACTAAGTCGTATCGGACTCTGAAACCTCGTGGACTGCAGCACACTAGGCTTCCCTCTCCTTCACTATCTCCTGCAGTTTGCTCAAGCTCATGTCTGTTGAGTCGGTGATGCCATCTAAACCATCTCATCCTCTGTCGTCCCCTTCTCCCACCTTCAATCTTTCCCAGCATCAGGGTCTTTTCCAGTGAGTCAGCTCTTCTCATCAGGTGGCCAAAGTATCGGAGCTTCAGCTTCATCAAGTCCTTCCACTCTAATTACTATCAAAGTGAGGGGCCCTGTGTATTTGACAAGCTTAGACTGATAATTTCTGAGGTGACAAAGAAGGCAGGTTGTGTCAACTGTAAAGCTTCATCTGTCCTTGGGAGTTCAGTCTCCGCTCGCAGCTCTCCACAAGGTGGAGCCTCACACAGCAGAATGGATCAGGAAACAACACAGAACCTCACAAAGTTGTGGGGAAACAGGCCCGGGCATAGGTCCTGGCAGCACTGTTTGTTAGACCCGTGACCTGAAGCTATTTATTTCAACTCCCTGAGCTTAAATTATGTTCTTTGAAAAATGAAAATGGAATCATCCCTCCCGAGGGATATTCCAGTGAGATAATTTTTGCCCAAATATTGTGCCCATCTACAGGGGTGGGCATAATAGCTAGCCATTTGCACACACTAACATGGTATCTAAGGTGAACAATCACAATGCTGAGAAACGTTCCGAATGTGAAACCAAGCAGCGGGAGAGAGGAGCTTGCAGGCCGGGGGGTGGCTGTCAGGGTACCACCCCCGCTTCTTACCTGTGAGGTGGTAGTGCTCCTCGCTCTCGTGGTCTGTCAGGGACACCAGCTCCTTGAGCAGCAGCGGGTACTTGAGCACCCTCTGAACAGGCTTGATGAGGTAAGATTCCAACGTGGAGGAGTGCTGCTTGGTGGGGTTCCGGGCGTCCAGAAAAGCCTTAAAGGCTTTATCAGTTTTAGCTGCAAGCAGATGGATTAAAAGACCCTTAGAAGAGCACAGCAGGATGATGTAAATTCTACTTCCTTTAGGTTTTAATGGGATTACAGATGATCCACTGCTACAGTCCTCCTAATGACATCCTTCCAGGAAAAAACCAACTGCACCAGTGGGTCACGCACCCGCTGTCAAGGATTCAGCGTCACTGCTCTGTGATGAATCCCACTAGCAAAGGGAGCTTACTTGGCTGCCAGAAGGGCCCCAACCACAGACCAAAGAACATGGAGTCAAAATGCAGCGGGGTCTGACTTTAAAGGCACATTCACCTGCAGACCCATGAGAGAGATTGAAACTCACTTTTTCAGCATCTATACCAAACAATTCATAAAGCCACAAAACAGTACTATCCAAACCTACACCGTACCCCTCACAAGATCCATAGAGCAAAACAAACCAGTATTTTTTTTTCCCCACTGACCTAGGACAGATTGCTACTTATTCTATACACTTAAGGGCTATTTTTAAAGCAAGATCTTTTTTTTTCCTTTCCTTTAAAAATAAGTTGACAAGCACTGCAGCTTCCATCTCCATAGCTCCGAGCAGCCTAAACCTTCCACCAGATTCAGACCCCACTGGGCAGTGAAAACCACCTCTCTGTGCGGTGTCATGAAGGTATGCTCATGAACCCAAGTGCATTTAATGTTTACAGAGTGCTTGTGGACACTTCAGCTGTTGCTTTGGATTCCACATGCTGGCACTGGTTCACCAGCCGCTGGAATTCAGCCAATTTGAATGAAGACAAACCTTTATTTGGAGTGTTATACAAAAGGCACAATACAACTTGTAGGAGGTGCAATACCATTTTGAATATGGCTACCAGACAGCATGGACGGTGAGATGACCTTTCATCTCTGACAAAGAAGGAACTGAGTAAACCATCAGTATGCTTTCAGTTTACTATACTGTCAAGAAGGTATTCCTCAGAGGAAATTAGTTCTTTTTGGTTTAAAGAACTAGAGAAGATAAATTTGGGCTGGGTCTTGTTAACCTCTAAGATTTCACTTAGAGGGTAGCACTCAAAGACCAGTTTTCAACTTGAGCCTATTCTAAGATGCTATGAAGTTCTAGATTTAAACTGAAGGGCAGAATTGCATCAGTGGAAGTGACTGAACACTGTCAGTGTCTGGAGGAACCTTCCACACCCTCACGACACCACAGAGAGACCGCTCCCCTGAAAGAGACACATGGAAGCACCAACTCCAGATTCTTCACGGCAATGCCAGTAGGAAGCATTTGATGAGAGAGACTTAAATTGAAGAAAGTAGGGAAGACCATTCAGGTATGACCTAAATCAAATCCCTTATGATTATACAGTGGAAGTGAGAAATAGATTTAAGGGACTAGATCTGAGAGATAGAATGCCTGATGAACTGTGGACAGAGGTTCATGACATTGTACAGAAGACAGGGATCAAGACCATCCCGATGGAAAAGAAGTGCAAAAAAGCAAAATGGCTGAGGAGGCCTTACAGATAGCTGTGAAAAGAGAAGCCAAAAGGAAAGATATTCCCATTTGAATGCAGAGTTCCAAAGAACAGCAGGGGGAGATAAGAAAGCCTTCCTCAGTGATCAATGCAAAGAAATAGAGGAAAACAACAGGATGGGAAAGACTAGGGATCTCTTCAAGAAAACTAGAGATACCAAGGGAACATTTCATGCAAAGATGGGCACAATCAAGGACAGAAATGGTATGGACCTAAGAGAAGCAGAAGATACTAAGAAGAGGTGGCAAGAATACACAGAAGAACTGTACAAAAAAGATCTTCATGACCCAGATCATCACGATGGCATGATCACTCACCTAGAGCCAGACATCCTGGAATGTGAAGTCAAGTGGGCCTTAGGAAGCATCACTACAAACAATGTTAGTGGAGGTGATGGAATTCCAGTTGAGCTATTTCAAATCCTCAAAGATGATGCTGTGAAAGTGCTGCACTCAATATGTCAGCAAATTTGGAAAATGCAGCAGTGGCCACAGGACTGGAAAAGGGCAGTTTTCATCCCAATCCCAAAGAAAGGCAATGCCAAAGAATGCTCAAACTACCGTAAAATTGCATGCATCTCACACACTAGTAAAGCTCAAAATTCTCCAACCCAGGCTTCAGCAATATGTGAACCATGAACTTCCAGATGTCCAAGCTGGTTTTAGAAAAGGCAGAGGAACCAGAGATCAAATTTCCAACATCCACTGGATCATCGAAAAAGCAAGAGAGTTCCAGAAAAACATCTATCTCTGTTTTACTGACTACGCCAAAGCCTTTGACTGTGTGGATCACAACAAATTGTGGAAAATTCTGAAAGAGATGGGAATACCAGACCACCTGACCTGCCTCTTGAGAAACCTGTATGCAGGTCAGGAAACAACAGTTAGAACTGGACATGGAACAACAGACTGGTTCCAAATAGGAAAAGGAGTACGTCAAGGCTGTATATTATCACCCTGATTATTTAACTTCTATGCAGAGTACATCATGAGAAACACTGGACTGGAAGAAGCACAAGCTGGAAAAAAGATTGCCAGGAGAATATCAACAACCTCATATATGCAGATGACACCACCCTTATGGCAGAAAGTGAAGAGGAACTAAAAAGCCTCTTGATGAAAGTGAAAGAAGAGTGAAAAAGTTGGCTTAAAGCTCAACATTCAGAAAACTAAGATCACGGCATCTGGTCCCATCACTTCATGAGAAATAGATGGGGTAACAGTGGAAACAGTGTCAGACTTTATTTTTTGGGGCTCCAAAATCACTGCAGATGGTGACTGCAGCCATGAAATTAAGACGCTTACTCCTTGGAAGGAAAGTTATGACCAACTTAGATAGCATATTAAAAAGCAGAGACATTACTTTGTCAACAAAGGTCCGTCTAGTCAAGGCTATGGTTTTTCCAGTGGTCCTATATGGATGTTAGAGTTGGACTGTGAAGAAAGCTAAGCACCAAAGAATTGATGCTTTTGAACTGTAGTGTTGGAGAAGACTCTTGAGAGTCCCTTGGACTGCAAGGAGGTCCAACCAGTCCATCCTAAAGGAGATCAGTCCTGGGTGTTCATTGGAAGAACTGATGTTGAAGCTGAAATTCCAATACTTTGGCCACTTCATGCGAAGAGTTGACTCATTGGAAAAGACCGTGATGCTGGGAAGGATTGGGGGCAGGAAGAGAAGGGGACAACAGAGGATGAGATGGCTGGATGGTATCACTGACTCGATGGACATGAGTTTGGGTAAACTCCGGGAGTTGGTGATGGACAGGGAGGCCTGGTGTGCTGCGATTCATGGGGTCGCAAAGAGTCGGACACGACTGAGCGACTGAACTGAACTGAAATGATGAGAGAGAGAAGGGGCTTGTATAGCTTGGCTGCTACTAACCTGTTGACACAACTGAAGAAGTTCCAGTACAAAAGCCTCTCAATCACTTGCCTCTGTCACGGAAAACAACCCTGATTCACTGGCTTCCAGACAGGTGGCAAATCTTCACCAGAGTAAGCACACGAGGGCAGCCTTAACTCCAAAGGGGGCATTCCCCTCTCAGGGGAATCATTTCTCTCTCCTGGGAATTTTATATTAAGAGTTCAAGATTCAGTGGGTTCAGATCCTATTTGCAAGTACACTTGAGAGAATACAGGTAGCCTGGTGACCTTTCCTGGAGACAGTTCAGATGACCTTAACTAGGATGACACATATTTTCATAATATGCCTTCCACTATAGGACCCGTGCAGAATGGGAGCGACCCCTGGGGACCTGTGTCTGTTTGACAGTCTCCATGCAGACTGAATTACTGCCGCTCATGACCTTGAGCTTAAAGGCGTCCTCTCATCTCTGCCACCAGAAATGACAATTCCGAAGAACAGCACAGAAACCTATCTTCTGAGAGAGACAAATTTGAGAATTCTAATCCCCTGCCTCACGAGTTGTGTGATGACTGAAAGAAGCTTTTGGTAATAACATTTAAGCATTTCTGGTTCAGGGCATGATAAAAGAAATGTTTACGTACTGAGGTCTGGGGAAGTCATCCTGGCTTATACCTGAGTTAACTTGAATTTTATGCTAATGAAAACAGCCTGTTTGTGAACTACCAGACATTGTGCATCTTCTTTAATTATTAAAGAAAAGGGTGCACTGACCAGAGGTAAAGGTTATCTGTGTTAAAAATGAAGATTAAATGCCTCCCATCCTGGGACACCAATGCTGGTCCTCCTTCCATAATAAAACCCCCTTCCCAGGAGCCAAGGCCATACTGACTGGCTGTGTGCATGCCGATCTGGTTTTCTTGAAACCCCGGAGGAATGTATTCCTGAACAAGACATAAAACTGCTGACAGCGCTGCTTCTCTGGAGCAAATCCTGAGAGAGTAATCAGAGAAGCCGTCTTCTAGGGTCTAGGGTCCTTGTGCTCAGTCGTGTCTGGTTGTTTGCGACCCTACTCAGTTTGCCTCAAAACTTTCTCCTATTCCTGTTATTGTCTGTTTATTGATTATTTTCATCAACAGGTATTACAGGCATAGCTTGGATGTAAGGTTGTTGACAAGGTGATGGTGACTGTGACACAAACACTCCCTCCAATATCCTACACATGAAGGAGGTCACTGCTGCCATCATATCTCTGACATACTTCCCAGGCTGAGCTGACTGGCCGGCTGGTCACTGAAAACCCAGGAGAATCAGCACACTGACCGCCTGGCCCAAGCTGACCCACTGCAAGTCAGGGGCCAAAAATCAGCCACTCTCCAGCTCCACAGAGTAATGTTTGCTGTTGGCATGAAGGGGAAGAGCGAGACGGATTGGCTACCCCTGTCTACTTGGACTTCAAAAATATAAAAATCTTCGGTTAAAGTCAATCAAATAAAATAAGAGGATAACGCAGAGAGATAAAAGGTACTTCAGTGACAAGCTAGGGGCTGTGATAAAAACCAGCCTCACTAAAGAGCTTTTCATTTTAGTTAACACACATGCCGTGAGTTTGGGGGTAGTTACCTAGTGGTGGTGTTTTGCAGTGGATCCTCAGGCTTAAGAAAAAGGTTAACAAGAAAGAAAACAGCATACATTTCTTTCTACTCCCTCCAGGGGCTTATATTTCTGGTTGCAAGTTTTTAGAGCAAGGAAAAAAGAATTGGTGAAAAAAGAATCCAGCTGTAATTTAACAGCAAAGTGATAGCCAAGCGACATCTCGGCCCTCAGGCACACACATTCACTGTTACCAGAAAACTGAAATAAGTTTGGAACCTCCCCCTTTAATGTTTGTTCATTTCAAGGCCAACAATGGAGCACAACCCATTAAAATTACACTTATCCTTAATGAATACAAATTTACTCTAATTAATTACAATTTCGAAAGTATAGCTATAAAACATGAACCACTTACCTCGCTCTAGAACCTTCTGTACTTTAATATGATTAGCACAGAATCCGCTGTACAGTTTAAAGTGGTCTGCATAATAAAGGAAAGAGCCTCCGAGGGAAAACAGCAGTTTCTAGAAAGAGAGGGAAAGTTACATCAGACGTGGTTCGTTCGATGTCTGCTGGCTCTGGCCTGGCATCTGACCGCTTGGCTGTCACCACGATATTCGTCTTTCAGACACCAGGGCACTAGTGCTTCAGGAAGGCACTGACTGAAGCCAGGGAGCACCATTTGCCCAGCTGATGGCATATAGCCCAGGCATGCCATGAACAGATCTTCAGTCTGACTGAAAAGTTTCCAGCAGCAGAGCCTATTGACACGGTGTGCAGTCAAGGACAAGAAAGAAAGTTCTATCTAAAAAAATACATCTGACATGGCAGGATATAAATAATCTGAGAGGCTCATTAATAAAGCCAGCTCTGCCTTACTTAGGACGAATGATGCTCGCCGTGTATTTCCTTAGTCCCTTTAAGGACCTCATGAAAAAAAAATGAAGTCACTCAGTCATGTCCGACTCTTTGTGACCCCATGGACTGTAGCTCGCCAGGCTCCTCCATCCATGGGCTTTTCCAGGCAAAAATACTGGAGTGGGTTGCCATTTCCTCCTCCAGGGGATCTTCCTGACCCAGAGATCAAACCTGGGTCTCCTGCATCGCAGGCAGAGTTTTGACCGTCTGAGCCACCAGGGGACTCCTCTTGCCAGTCACCAATGCCCACTTGGAGACAGGGCTCCATAGAAGAGGAGGCTCCCTCAGAACAAGTGAAAACCTATGCTTTCCTCCCAAGGTCACATGACCAGAGAGATACAGAATCAGATGCAGGAGGCACTCTTGCCTCAGAAGCAATTGCCCTACAGAGCCTTGGGCAGAGCTGAGTAGGGAGCACGGACATGTCAACAGCAGGCAGACTCCATAAAAGCTGGGCTGCCCAGACGTCTGATTCCCAGAGCATTTACTCAAGGGAGAAGCGGAGCCTTCTTTTACCACCTGCCAGAGGAAAACCATGCAACGACAGCCCTAAACTTATCTTTTCAACAGTCAAGGGACAACGCTTTCTCTTCCAAGGAAGAACTCTGCACTGTACCCAGCTATATTCGCTTTAAACCTACATCTAAAGTACTTACTCTGAACTGCGAGGGGGTTTCAAGTATGTTAAAGTCAGACGATGCTGAAATCCCATCCTCCAGGGTCTCGAGAAACACCTTTTGAAATTCAAGCATCTCTGGCAAACTTCCAAAAAGTGACTCCATCTGAGTGAAGACCAAGATTTGAAAAGAGGGTGTTAGCGATGAAGAGCTAGACACCACTCTGAACTCCCAGATGCACAAATGAATCACAGTCATTCACCAAGGAGGAGACAGAAATAAATCCTTTAAAGAACACAGCGTATTCATGACGGGATAGAGTTCATACACAGAGGGTTATATAGATCTGCAGTCCCTGTAATTCTAGAGTAAGTTTTTAAGGGGATGTCAAGTTTTCAGAATTCAAACTGGGGGGAGGGGGGGAGGGCGGGGAATGGAAGTCAGTAAGAAAGAATTAATAACTGTGAGTTAACACTAAAAAGTCACATATTAAAAGGTAATTTGGGTCACACCTCTACTATAAAAAGAGCGCAGTCGTTCTTAACTCCTGCCACTGTGCTTCAGGGGACAGAAGCCACATAAACAGCTCTGCAGGAGGCCACGCCTAGGTCTCTCTGAAGATTCCCTAAGTCTCTATGTTCCTTTGGGACCACTAGATAAAATCTAGGAGGTCTACTACAGTCCCCAACCTTTAGGGGGACCAATTTCATGGAAGACAATTTTTTTGCACAGCCAGGGGTGGAAAGGAGGGGATGGTTCTGGGATGATTCTCATAAGGAGTGAACGACCTCAATCTCTCGCATGCGCAGTTCACAGTAGGGTTCTCACGTCTATGAGAATCTAATGCCTCCATTGATCCTTCAGGAGGCGGAGCTCAGGCGGTAATGCAAGCAATGGGAAGCGCCTGTCAATACAGATGAAACTTGACTCGCTCACCTGCTGCTCATCTCCTGCTGCTCATCTCCTGCTGTGTGGCCCAGTTCCTAACAGGCCGTGGACCGGGAATTGGGTGACCCCTGCACTAAAGGGCAAGCAGAGACTAACCTGGGGGTCAGTGCAGTGAGTGAGGAAAGTATTTACCTCATCTTGGGTAAGAAAGGTCTCACTCTGAAGTGGCTCCAAATATAAGTCAAAGAGGCAGCTCAGATCCTGAAAGACAAAAGACGACAGTGTTGAACCTGTGAGTCTCCAAAACAGCCAAGCATTGCTCTGGCCACATCTGACTGGCGTTAAGAATGATGATGCTTATGTCTGGTTGAGACTTGGCCCTGAAGGTGGTGGTTCCTTGCTCACCTAATTCAAATAGGTTAAGAGCACAATACAATCAGCATCTGCATTCCACATTTTTCTTTATGGCTCGATCACCTACTCTGTGTAGTTGAATGTCTTACTGGCAGAGCCAGGATCTTTCAGCTGCTGCAGCAGGAACACACCTTTCCCTGCAGAGAAGTGAGGTTTGGCCAGGAACTTCTGTCAGGCATGGCCACATCTGCCGGCCAACCCGGCTTCCTCTTCTGCCTCAGGGAGCCAGGTGATGGCTCCAGCATGGACAGCTGAGCTAAGGGAGGACAGGACGAGGTCTGGGGAGCTCTTCAGCTTCGGGGCTGACGCATTAGCAGAATTTCAAACTCCCAAACTCAAGTGCAAGAAAAATTTTCCAGAGATGAACATCATGATATTTACCATCTAGGCCATCTTTGAGTCTTCACTAAACCTGGGCTCTGACAACACAGAATAGTGGGAGTTGATGTATTTACAAAACTCTTTAGATGAGTTTTGTTTTGTTTTTAATAATTTGAAGCCTAGACCAGCATATAATTTAGTGATGGGAAAGATTTGTTTTTCTTGTTCACTGATTGTGAAGAATTATGAGTTGCAGAGTATTAGAAGTAGGTGACTACATCTGACTCCTCTTACAATCGAGAAACCCAGTTCTGGAGAGCTTGCTAAGGTTAGAAGCCTCCAGAACCTTGTGGTGCAGGTACTGGGAGCAAGTGGACAGGCTCGTGACCCTGAGGGTTTCACAATCAAATGGCTCTGGTCTAACCAACCTCCCAGGACCCCACAGCAGCTGCTTCAGAGCAGAGAGAAGTGGGAATTTCCTGGACTGTCTCTCAGGGAACACACGGGCGCTGCAAACTCCACGTCAAGTGCAGAGGTGCAGGTTACAGAACAAGTAGAAGTCCGTGTTCAATGTCAGCAACAAAAAGAAATTAAAAAATAATGTGTGTGTGTGTGTGCACATGTGTTCCTGCACATGCACGAAGCACAGTAGGTACCAGGCGCTGGTTATTTCATCAGAGGTGGCGGTGGGCTGTGGTCACTCCTGCCCATGAGCAGTGACACATTAGGCTGGCCGCCCTGAGCTGTGACACGGGGGCCCTGAGGAGACGACAGGCGGGATTCTCGCAGAAAGAAAGGAGAGCCGTCCTTTTTATCCACTTGGCCCACAGCATCCATTTCAGTCCCAGACCAGGGTCACGATGCAGCAACCCTCCTGGATCAAGTGGTCCAGCAGTTAAATACACCGACAACAACAGGAATAAAAAGGGGCTTGGATTCCACTCTCAACTGTGCCCTCAACCCTGCGGGTGGGGCCTCCTCAGACATCATCAAGTGGCCACAGCACCCAGACCTGCTGGGCACGGTCACTGTCAGCTCCCTGGACATGCACTTCATCTCCCCACATTTGATGCAGGACGAGAGGCGGTGGGAAAGGCCGTGAAACTGCCATCTCTGCCGCTCTCCTTTGTTCCCTGCGGGACCAAAAGAAGGGGCTGGGGTAGTTCCCCCAGGCTGCCTCGTGTGTTCTCCCAAAGCCTCTGGGTGAGGCCCTGGCAAAGTTTGGAAAAAACAACAGTGATGTTAATAAATGGCAGAAGCTCAGATATGTCTGTGGAGAAAGAAGGTGAGAGCGTGTGTGTGCACGTTAGCTCATGTGCCAAAGCCTAACTCACGGACTCAGCATGTTAGAGCTGGGACAAGAACCCCATCTCAGACCCCATGAGGGCTGCCCTGACTCAGCGTGTTAGAGCTTGGACAAGAACCCCGTCTCAGACCCCATGAGGGGCTCAGAGGGGGGCCGCCCTGACTCAGCATGTTCGAGCTGGGACAAGAACCCCGTCTCAGACCCCATGAGGGGCTCAGAGGGGGACCGCCCAAGGCCACACCGGCAGGTGGAGGCAAGGCCAGGCCTGGATTCTGCGCTGCTCCGCTGCCAGCAAGTGACCAAGGAAGCGAGTTTAAAATCGTTTCAGCAAATACTTCAAGCAAAAGAACTCTGTCTTCCCAGGCACCCGCATTTTTTTGTAAAATGTTTCCCAAACTACTAACTGGAGCCTCTAAGGTAAATAAATGATCTCCCTGGGTTGCAAAAGGCCCAGCCGCTGCTCTGTGTGGTGGCTGGGGATGCCCTAGTGATGCCTGGTGCCTCCCCTGTGGGGCTCTGTCCTGCATGGTGATGTCTGCACTCTGGGGCCCATGCCAGCAGCCGCTTGTGAACACGCTGCTCCCTGGTTCCTCATCACCTAAAGTGATCTCCATCCCCCTTTCCCTAAACCAGTGCAGGCTCCCTTCCCACAGATTGCAAACGACAAACTAGAACATCTGTTTCCATAGTGAAAGCTACCTTGGTAACAAAATGAGCGGGGAGTCTAAATTCTGCAAGCCCGCTCAGCTCCTCCACCCTCTTCGCCCTCCCCGGCAGCAATTTGCCACTTCGAGGAGCAGGCATCTCCCTGGTGAGTGGCAGGGTCCTGGGTAGATACAACAGGAGCCCCTGCCAACATATAGCCATACAGCTGGCCGTCACAGGAAGGGTGCAGGGAATAACAACGGCATCTTCCATTACCTTCACATAGGACTTCTCTGTGTCCATGAGCTCCTGGATGACTTTTCGGAGGCGATCTGCATCAGAGAGGTGGCGAGCCAGTGGCCTCGGAGGAGGGTCCTGACCGTCCCTTGGTCCTTCCATGCTGCTGGTCTGGGTATCGTTAAAATTCCTGCACAGTGCAGTGATCTGCTCAGCACTCTGGGAGAGGACAAGAGGCACAGGACGTTCTCCATCATTATCAGCCGCCCATCAAGGACACGGAGGCTCTCTTCGCCCAGCGCCCTCTTGGGAGCCTCATGGGACATTTATCAGAGGCATCCAGCTTCGGTCATCTCAAACCCTGCTGGCTACCATTCAAGGTTCTGGTTGTGAAGATACTAACTTACACTTGTTCAGTACTTACCCATGACGCTTTTTCACTTTCACAGAAGCTGTGTGACAGACGCTTCTTTAGTGTTGAGACTAGAGAATAAAGCCCAGAGCTAACCCTCTGCAATACACTTGAGGCTGCTCTACATTCAAGGTCAAGGCTATGTGAGAGCACCATGCAGACAGACTCCTTTGGTCCACTCTGTCCCCTCAATGGTTGACCGAATGGAGCTCAGTCACCCACACTAAACAGCCCTGGGAAACCCAGGAAAGGGACAGCAGAGTCAGGAAGGAATGGAGCTTGGAGTGCTGCCCCCAAATCCGCCCCCCCGCCCCCGGAGTTATGTAGCCTTGAGCCAAGTCCCAGTGTGAGGAGTTAAAGTGTGAGCTGCTGCCTCTGCTAGGAATGGGAGTAGAGGTCAGGTCATATAGGAAAGACAAGGCCCCCACCCTGATGGGGTACAGAGCCCACCAGAGGGCACAGGTGGGAAGCAAGCGATACAGCAAAGCCTGCTGAGGTCCATGGGAACGTTCAAGGAGGAGGGAACTTGGAGCATGTTCTCAGCAGGAAGGAGCCATGTGCCAAACCCAGGACATGCGGGAAGAAAGGCTTCTCATTCCAGGACATGGGAAGAGAATCACACAGATTAAAACACGAGGAGGAGGTGGAATGTATGCAAGGATGAACAGCCTTCTATAAAAGTTCCTGCTTGGGTTTAAGCGCAGCATGCAAAGCCTTCTCTGGGAGAACCCATTTGTATATTTCTGCCAGAGGCTAGTGGTTTAAAGTCTCAAATGTATCTCCACCTATATGCCACCACCACTCTGGAAAATCATCAGATTACACACAAAATATCTTTTTTACTTCTCTTTCTTTCCATTCCTCCAACACACAAGATTCAGCCCAACTTACCACCCACCAGCCTGGCAACTAGTCAAGGGCAGGATCCTGCCTTTCTTTCTCATCACCCCCAGGGGCTCAGTGTTGAGTCCACCTCTTTTGGCACTGATGTTATTATTGGGTAACAAAGCAACTTAGTCCTAATACACATGGTCAATATCCATCCATCCTTAACAGCTCAACTAAAACTCTTTCTTCAGCATAAATGTCGCCGTGCCCAATCTCCATCACTATCTCAGGTAAAAAGGTGAACTAGTCAGAAGCACCTCTTCATTCTCACTGAGTTCATTTTCTTTGCTTGGATATTTCAGAACACTAACAACTCACATATGCATACAGGTCAACCTCAGTGGCCAATTTGTTATAAAAACTGTCACCTGACCCACTGAAGTGACTCAAAGTAACAGCAGGACACCTGCTCTCCCTTCTTCTCTGCTTCGCTATTCTACACCCACCTCCCCCCAAAACAGTGTCTTTATATGATGGAAACAGACAATCAACATTGACACACAGCACTGATCTTCTGGCTAGATTTTCAACTAAATCCGGTGGGAACCAACCGAGGACCGGCTCTGTCTCCAGAGAAACAGAAACCAGCCCCTGCACAAGAAGATAAGACTTGCCAAGGTAAGAAATGCCGGAGCTCAGCCTACAGCAGACGGGAAACCAGTACAAGCTTGTGTGGAACCAACGAGAAATGTGACATCCGTGAAATGAATGAGCGCACCATGCTGAAACAGGTTGTCTGGAAGGCTTCAGTGAAGAGTGGATTATAAGTGATCCTGGAAGGAACATGTTCCAAGGGAGAACCAAGCCAAAGGCACGAGGAAGAACGAGCCCAGTAATGTGCAGAGCCCAACTCAAGGCGGGGGTGAAAGCCAGGCCCCCTCAGATGTCTATGAGGAGAACACCCAGACTGCTGGCCTCTTTCAAGTAATCACTTCTCTCGTATTTTGACATTAGTCTTGGTGCAAAAGTTAAATTAACCAAGCAGCAGATACTAAGCCTCCAACCAGACACATCAACACATCTGAGGTAATTTACTTCTAAAATAGTTACAGCGTGTATGTGTAAGCACTAATGATTCTCCATGGATATAGACAGCACCCCGTGTTTCTGTCCTTAACTATAACACAAGCATATTGCTGGCAACACCTGTCAGAAGAGGTTCACATTCAGGGTAAACAAAGAACAAGAAAACAGACAAGCAAAACGGTCCTGATAAACCTATTTGCAGGGCGGGAATAGAGATGCAGATACAGAGAACAGACTCGTGGGCACAGCGGAGCAAGGAGAGGGTGAGATGAACTGAGAGAGGAGCGCCGAGACACACACATTAACATATAGAAAACAGAAAGCTGAAGGGAAGTTGCTGTATAACACAGGCAGCCCAGTCCGGGACTCTGTGCTGACCCAGTAGAGTAGGAGAGAGAGGGGAGTGGGAGGGAGATTCAAGAGGGTGGGGACACGTCATATACTTAAGGCTGATTCATGCTGTTGTATGGCAGATGCCAACACAATATTGTAAAGTAATTATCCTCCAATTAAAAATCAATTTTAAAAGAAAAAAAACAGACGTGGACCTTAAGGCACTGATTAGGATGCAACTTGATCTCTCAAAATGTCTCCTATCGTGTTTGAAACAACCAGATCTCAAGGTTATTGAAGAAACTTCTAACTGCTCGGTCATGCCCCCAGAAGCCTAATGACACAGCAAAGTCAAACAGAGCAGTGCACCCAAAAGGCAGTTTTGAAAAGGAAATGGCAACCCACTCCAGTATTCTTGCCTGGATAATTCCATGCACAGAGGAGCCTGGCAGGCTAGAAAGTCCATAGGGTCGCACAGAGTTGGACATGACTGAAGTGACTTAGCATAGCATAGCACGTAAGAAATACTCATGGCTGGACCAAATGAATCAGAATATTTGGGGCTCCAGGTAGGAGTATTTTTTTAAAGCTCCTCGAGTGATGCTGATGTGTGACTGGCATGAGAACTACCGGTCTACCCATTAGTAGAGCGAGCGTTCTGCTTGCAGCTCCTGGGAGGATCACGCTGCCCCAAGGGTCTGCACTGAAGGATGGCCATGTAAAGGGTGTGTGGACCAAGCTCACAAGATAAGAGGAAAGAGATCAAACCTGTGACCTTGGTGTTCTGGGTCTGGCTCCACTAACAGCTGAACAGCCCAAGATGATATTACTGAGACTCTCAAGTTCACTTATTTGAAATCTCTATACTGCTATTTGCACCACAAGCTCTGACAATACAATTTTGCAACCCTGAAAAATAACAGTTTTGAGGGCTGTAGAATCCACATTAATAGCTCGCATATACCGTAAAAAATAAGATCTGACAAAATGCACCATAAGTGAAATGGCAGCTGGTGAGACTGCAGCTTTCCTTGCTGGGATGTCGAAAATCACACCTAACAATGCAGTGTTAAAATTACGAGATTTTAAAAATAAAGTATCTTGCCATCTTAGAAAATCAGAATTCATTTTAAGAATACTTCTGGTAAGTCTAAGTTGGAAAAGCGA
This sequence comes from Giraffa tippelskirchi, assembly GCF_054371585.1. NCBI lineage: Eukaryota > Metazoa > Chordata > Mammalia > Artiodactyla > Giraffidae > Giraffa > Giraffa tippelskirchi. Next base: position 154,751,166 of record NC_137283.1, on the reverse strand, counting down.
ATGTTAGCTGAGAGTTTCATAGAAAATGTACTTCTGAAGATACCACAATGAAGTGCTACAAAGTCATCTCAGGTATCGTCTAGGGAAGTCATGTACGGATGTGAGTTGGACCATCAATAAGGCTGAGCGCCAAAGAACTGATGCTTTCAAATTGTGGTGCTGGAGAAGACTCTTGAGAGTCCCTTGGCCAGCAAGGAGATCAAATCAGTCAATCCTAAAGGAAATCAGTCCTGAATATTCATCGGAAGGCCTGATGCTGAAGCTTCAATACTTTGGCCACCGGATGTGAAGCACCGACTCATTGGAAAAGACCCTGATGCTGGGAAAGATTGAGGGCAGGAGGAGAAGGGGACGACAGAGAATGAGGTGGTTGGACAGCATTACCGACTCAATGAACATGAATTTGAGCAAACTCTGGGAGACGGTGAAGGACAGGGAAGCCTAGCGTGCTGCAGTCCTTGGGGTCATGAAGAGTCGGACACAACTTAGCAACTGAACAACAAAGGGAAGGCTGGGAGTATTCTCTGGGATCAAAAGGAGGCTGAGCCACTCAAAGGGGAAGGATTACTACAACTGTAGATCGTATCTGAAAGTGTCTCCTGGTTGGTTATATTTCATTTCCTCTGTTCTCAGCAACAGTTATAAAATCAAACTGTTAAAAGGTAGGATTCTGGGTGAATTTGATGAGCAGTTTCTAGCAAGAGCGACTACTTCAGTTGGGGTATTTTCACAGGTACACGTGGTGATGGAAGTGGAAAGCTCAGACAAGATGGAGAGGAGCCGAGTTCTAGCCCTGGCTCTGCCCCGAGTCCTCCAAGCGTGGGGGCGGGCGGCATTTCTGTCTTCAATTTCCTTAATGATGAAAGAGAAGAAGTATTACACCTTGCCCATCAAGTAACCCCTCCAATTGCCAGTTGGGCCAAGGAGGAAAGGGAACTCACATTTGTTGAGCACTTGCTGTATGCAGGTGGGGAGGGACTCTCACACAACTCACAGGCATTGGGTCTTCAGCATGTGACGCACTGAGACGACAGCTGAAGGGTGGGGGGTGGGGGACAGGACCTTGATGGCACAGGACCTGCATCCTCTCGAGCTGTCTGCACAGTGCTGGCTGCTCCCGGAGTATCAGGCAGATCACGGGCAAAACACACTTGCTCCTCCGGTGGCCTCTGCCCACCATGCAGTCAGGGCTCTCCCGGCCCCAGGAGAATCCGACCACACCCCAGGCATAACCAGGATGCAGCCACACGCCTCTGGGAGGTCACCTCTGCTCCCCTACATCTGCACACAATGGTGATTTCTGGTAGGCTGGGCCCCACTCCCCTCCACCCCCAGGAATTCTGCCTTGAAAGTAGAGACAGATGTTCACACATCAGGGCTGGGCGTGCATGTGGATTCAGTAGCTGGACAGTGTGTGCTTGTTCAGAACAACAAAAAAAAGAACACTGGACTTTGAAACTCACTCTAGTGTTGTCTAGTATTCTCTGGGGCTTCTCTGATAGCTCAGTTGGTAAAGAATCCACCTGCAATGCAGGAGACCCCCGGGTTCAGTTCCTGGGTTGGGAAGATCTGCTAGAGAAGAGATAGGCTACCCACTCCAGTATTCTTGGACTTCCCTTGTGGCTAAGCTGGTAAAGAAGCCACCTGCAATGGGGGGAGACCTGGGTTCGATCCCTGGGTTGGGAAGATCCCCTGGAGAAGGGAAAGGCTACTGACTCCATTGTTCTGGCCTGGAGAATTCCATGGACTCTGTAGTCCATGGGGTCACAAAGAGTCAGACATGACTGAGCAACTTTCACTTCACTAGTATTCTCCAGTTCATAGTGATCAATAAGACCTTCCCTAGTGGCTCAGTGGTAAAGAATCTGCCTGCCAATGCGGGAGACTTGGTTGGGAAGATCCCCTGGAGTACCAAATGGCACCCCACTCCAGTATTCTTGACTGGGAAATCCCATGGACAGAGGAGCCTGGAGGACTACAGACCATGGGGTTGCAAAACAGACACGACTGAGCAACTGAACAACAGTGATCAATGCTAAGAACCTTGGGTTCATCGGGGGCCTTGCCTTTTATAAGAGAGCATGAAACTGATCTTTTGTTTATGAATTCACTTTTAAAATTTAATGAAAAGTTCCCCCTAAAACTATGTTGTATAAAAAAGTAGTGATATTGACACCCATAAAAATTTTTTTTTAGGGTTTTTAAGGTTTCACTAAGCTGATCCCTGCTTGAAAGAAATGGTAAAGAGTCTGCCTGCAATGTGGGGGACCGGGGTTCAATCCCTGGATCTGGAAGATCCCCTGGAGAAGGGAATGGCAACCCATTCCAGTATTCTTGCCTAGAGAATTCCACGGACAGACAATGAGGTCACCAAGTGTCAGACACGACTGAGCACTAAACAGCAAACATAAATAAGGAACTAGAAAAGGGAATGGCAACCCACTCCAATATTCTTGCCTGGAGAATTTCATGGACAGAAGAGCCTGGTGGGCTACAGTCCATGGGGTCACAGACAGTTGGACACGACAGAGTGCTAACATACACAGATAGGTAAGGAACACCTCAGTCAGGACCTCTCAATTAAGTCGCTCTTCTCTGTTTGCAACAAAAACCAAAGAGTAACTATGTGAGGTGATGGGTGTGTTAATTTGGCCGTGCTAATCATCACATCATATATCAAATTCAGTTGCACACCTTACATACATATAATTTTTAATTGTCAACTATACCTTGATAAAATTGGGGAGGGGAGACAGCTAAAACAGTTATCCTTGGTTTGGGGTCTTAAATGTGTGAATAAGGACACTTGCTAGCCTGGATTAGCACTGTGATGTGTGTTGTTTTTTTTTTTGAGGAGCCCCATTTCTTGGGAGCAGCAATAAAACTGCTCAGGGTAACCAAGTGCCCTGCCCCTAGATTCTCTTTGGAGGAAGGCAGAGGCCAAGCCTCTTTCTCAAACAAGCTTGAATCCTATCGGTGCCCTTTTTAACCTTCATCCAGCTCAATGCTTTTCATCCAAAGCATTAGTGCTCCTCCTGGCCTCAATTAGTTAAGATCAGCTCCCACCCCCACCCCCCCAACCCTCGGGCATAACCACTGATGTCTGCTTTGCTCTTGTTTGAAGACATTACTACCCGAGGCTTTTCCATTTCCCTGTGGGTTTTGAAACCTAAGATGGGATAAGTACATCACGTTATCCAGAACTATTCCAGGACAACGACTATGGTTTCATTCTGTTGTTCAGTCACTAAATCAGTCGTGTCCGACTCTTTACGACCCCATGTACTGCAGCACGTCAGGCTTCCTTTTCCTTCATTATCTCCCGGAGTCCGCACAAACTCATGTCCATCAAGATGCCATCCAACCATCTCATCCTCTGTTGTCCCCTTCTCCTCTTGCCTTCAATCTTTCCCAGCATCAGGGTCCTTTCAAATGAGTCAGCTCTTTGTATCAGGTGGCCAAAGTATTGGAGCTTCAGCTTCCGCATCAGTCCTTCCAATGAATATTCAGGACTGATTTCCTTTAGGATCCATGAAATTTCACTGCCCTGCGCCTTGCCAGTGGCTGAGCTCCACCCCACCTTTCCAGGCTCAGTTTTCAATCCTGTCCTCATTTAGAGGCTTCAGGTACCACAAACTCATTTGTCAAAGGCATCTGTTTGTATGACTTAGACTCCAAAAACACTTCCAGCTGAAGAAAAAAGGTCTAAAGGTGCTACGTAATTTGGGGAATAGTTCATAGGGAAGTACTCCAAGGTGAATGACAACACAGGCAGTGTGCTTCACTTTTGAAGGCCTGGTTCAGAGGAAAAGGAGGTTAACTGCAGGGGAAAATCAGTAACAGATACAGTCAAGACCTGCACCTAAACAGGAGGACACCTCATGCTGCTTGGTTAACTGGTCACACACAATGTGATCAATTTGGCAGACCCCAGCTGCCACGCACGTCCACCTCTCCCTCCAACCGTACAGATCAGCTCTATGCTGGGCCACTGACGTGGACCTAAATCCTAGTCAGGGTCACTCCCGCAGAGTCTCATCCTGCCTGCCTGCTAAGTCGCTTCAGTTGTGTCCAATTCTTTGCGACTCTATAGACTGTAGCCCCCCAGGCTCCTCTGTCCATGGGCTTCTCCAGGCAAGAATACTGGAGTGGGTTGCCATGCCCTCCTCCAGGGAGAGTCTCATCCTACCAGAACACTAAGCAGAAGAACCAGAGGTTCTTCTACAGTCCCTCGAAAGAATGTTGGAAAAAATAAAAAGCTATCAGCCCTGGGTAAATCACCAGTGGTCCTTGGGGACAGACAGCCCAGGCCTGGAAAGGCGTGGCTGTGTGGTGCATGCTCAATGCGCTCATACAGATGTCCTGGTTCACTGTCTGGAGCATGGGTGGTTGCATCAGTAAATCATCTCAGAGTGCAGCTAGGCAGTCAACTGTCCCAGCCCAGCAAACCAGTTAAATCAGAAATGCTCCCCTTGATGGAAAAAAAAAAAATCTGAAAATAGTACAGAGGACTTTTCAGCTTTAATCCACTGAAGTCTCTAACTTACAGAAAGATCTGACATTAATCCCAAATGCTCTCAGCAGAGGGAACCCAGAAGCAATGCTGATGGACAGAGACAGACAATGGACCCCAGGTGAGCTGGGTCCCCCATGGGCAGGTCCAATCACAGACACCCTGTGCCACCCCACCTCTGCCAGGTCAGGATTCCAGGGCTACACTCTGCTCCAAGCTCAGAGGCGGCTGGCAGGGCTCACAGGCTGGGGCAAGAGGGTAGTCCAGTCCAGTCTAGCCTAGGGAGGGTCTCAGCAGAGGGGGAGGGAGAAAAGGGAGAAGGAAGGTCGTATTCAGCACTGTGGCAGGGTGAAGAGAGATGGTTATTTTTATATTTGGGGACAATCATTCACTTTATGGGGCTTCCAAGGTGGCATTAATGGTAAAGAACCCACTTGCCACAGCAGGAGATGAGATTCGGGTTTGATCCCTGGATCAGGAAGATCCCCTGGAGGAGGGCATGGCAACCCCCTCCAGTATTCCTGCCTGGAGAATCCCCATGGACAGAGGAGCCTGGTGGGCTAGGGTCCATGGGGCCCCAAAGAGTCAGACACGACTGAAGCGACTTAGCACAGCACATTCACTTTATAGTGATACAATCCTTGGATTAAAAACTCAAGAGAAATGACCTGCTATTTTCTTGCACTTCTCAAAATGATACAAAAAGGATAAGAAAATGCTCACAATCTTTATTTCTACACTAGAGAGTTCTATTTCCAAAGGCAGAATAATTGAAAAACATAAAATTAAATGTAAATGTGTCAGATGAGTGTTCTTGTTTTATATTGAAAGGTAAAAGAATTAACCTAAATAAATGATGGTGCAAAAAAAAAAAATGAAATCTATGCAGCAGTTACCAATGACGGGAAGGATTGACATCTGTAGACCAAAAGAGGACATGATTTACTGGAAAGGGAAGAAGGTAAGTCTGCATTTTTTAAAGTAACTTTTTATGTAATCTACTACATGGCAACCCACCCCAGTATTCTTGACTGGAAAATTCCACAGAGAGAGGAGCCTTCTGGGCTGCAGTTCATGGGGCACAGAATCGGACACAACTGAGCACCACATATAAACATACGTGTGTGAATTTTGTTAATGGAAAAATATAGGTCATAATGGAGAAGGAAATGGCAACGCACTTCAGTACTCTTGCCTGGATAATCCCATGGACAGAGGAGCCCGGCGGGCTACAATCCATGGATGGGGTCACAAAAAGTCGAACACAACTGAGTGACTAACCACACACACACGCACGCGCGCGCACACACACACACACAGGTCATAAATTCAGTGGTTAACACTGCATTTCAACTTATTTTAATCTCTCTCTTATCTACATTTTCTCATTTCCTAAAACTGGTTTAATTTTTTAAAGAAATTTCTTAATGGAATCCTTTCCTGATGCTTTATAAAAGTGATTTAAGGCAGACGCGGGCTGAAAAGCATTCCGTTTCTAGGAGGACGCAGTGATGGAAAGACTGACCCAGTCCCTGAACTCAGGGCGCCCAGAGTTCGGCTGGGAAGACAATCTGGGAGTGAATCAGTCAAGAGCAATTGGTACCCAACGCGGAGTGGGGTCTATGGGAACAGAACAGGGCGGCCTTCTCTGGTCGGAGCAAGGTCGGGGAAGGCCAAGGTAGAAGCCAGGATGACCTCAAGGAAAACAAAGTCAACTACACTAAGCAAAGCTCGGGGCTGAGGAGGGTGCCAGGAACTGAAGGCCAGTCCAGCCATGGCCCACGGCCGAGTCACATCACGCAGGGAGACGTGGCAGGAGCCAGAGGCGGGGGCCTTGCTGTCGGGGGACCGGGGGGCAGAGGAGACCCACTTGGAGCGTGTGCAAGGGGTCCTGACGTGGCCACCCCTGCCACCTTCTGGGCACATACCCTGCAGCAGGCGGCAAGGTGAGGGGCCTAGATGGTGTCAGAGAGGGTCACCTGAGCTCAGCCCTACCTGAGTGCAAAGCTCCCACCAAGGGCCTCAGCACACGCTCTGGGTGATGCTTTCTGAGACAGTTACTTCTTCCGAGATTGGAGTCTTAAACCCATAGGCCCTGGGTGACCACCATGGGCATGGCCATCCCCAGCACTGATTAACTCCTCCCTGACCCAGTTTGCTCACCTGTAAATCAGGGGTCATGTTTCACAGGGTCGTTGAGAGGATTCCAGGATGTAAAGCTTGTAAAAATACTTAGCACAGGGCAAGGAATCCACAGAGGCTGGGCCTCCATAGAGTTCTAACAGACACAGGGAGTTTAACTTTCTAAGTTCTGTTATTTTTACAAACGCAGGAGGAGAAACTTCCTCTGAGTTCCCTGAAGGGAGGGCCAGAAAAATCAAATGGCTTATCTGTTAACTTTTTACTGAGCTCCTCCTCCATGCCATGCTCGGCTCTTAGGTGCTGGAGATGAAGCCTGAACACAAGAGAGGAAACCCTTGACCTTCACACAAGAGGAAGGGCAGAGAGAGGTGACAAGGACTCGATAGGTGACAAAAAGTGGAACCCACAGCGTCTGGACAGAGGCAGAGGGCCCTGCAGAAAAACAAAAGTTGAAAGTGTTAGTTGCACAGTCCTGTCTGACTCTTTTGTGACCACATGGACTGAAGCCCACCAGGCTCCTCTGTCCATGGGATTCTCCAGGCAGGAATACTGGAGTGGGTTACCATGCCTTCCTCCAGGGGATCTTCCTAACCCAGGGATCAAACCTGGGTCTCCCTCATGGTAGGCAGATTCTTTACCATCTGAGCCACCAGGGAAGCCTGGAGAAAACCAAACCAGGGAGGCCATGGAGGGCCAGCGGGCCGGGCTGCCGCTTAAGTGGGCAGAGGAGGAGATGAACTTCACCTTCAAAGACCAGAGGGAGGGAGGGAGTGGCTGACCAGCAGGAAGAGCAGCCTTTGAGAAGGCAGAGAGCGTCCGCGTGGCACGTGTGTACCGAGGGGTAAGGGCCTGTCCTCAGGCGGCACACCCCGGGAAAGGCAGGTCCGATCCCTGCACCCGGAGGTGGGGAAGCGCCCCGCGTGCGGCTACGGGGCTCCCAGGCCAGAGTCACCCCCTCGGGGAGGGAGCTGCCGATCCAGAGCCTCTGTGCAACAGGCCTGCTGCCTGCCTTCTGCTCAGTTTCCTTATTTAAAACTGGAGTTTGATTTGAATTCAGGAACGAAAAAGATGCACGTTCTCTCAGCCAAGGATGCTTCAAGGGGCAGGGCAGCATTTCGACACAGCCAGGCGCTTCTCTCACATAAAATATTGGGTGTTTCAATATCGCTTACGTATTGGGTTGGGCAAAAAATTTTGGAAAGCCTAAACGGACTTTTTGGCCAACCCAATAATTTACAAAAAAAAAAAAAACAAAAACGGTTCATCCTATCCAATAGATTGTATGCCAAGTACTGTGTTCTCTCCTTCCCATTTCTCACCCAGAGAGATAAGGCTTACTTGTGATGTATAGTTAAACCTGTCCATCAAGGAAGATTCATGGGGGCCAGAAATTTTCCTTCACTTCTGAGTGCAAAGATGGTAAAGTCTCCTACATACGAACCTCCCAGCTGAGACGTTCAAAGAGGCGAATATGCATCTAGTTCCGGCAAGGAACCAGAGCCTGTGCCATCGACGTCCCGTGTGAGTGACATTGCAGCTGGCCCTCCGTCTCCTATTGCTGACGATCCTTCAGCTCTACCATCTCCCACCTCCTCTCCCTCCAGCAGTCAGTAACTCTTCTTGCCTGTTCATTCGATGTCAGCCCCTGTTTACCAGCCATTGTACTGTACTGCTGAACTTTTCAAGGTACTGTACTGTAAGATTAAAAATGCTTTACTTTTTGTGTTTGTTTTTTTATGCATTCTTTGGGTGAAAGGTATTATAAGCCTATTATAGTACAGTGTGTGCGTGCTATTTCACTTCAGTCGTGTCCGACTCTTTGCAACCCTACGGACTGTAGTGTCAGGCTCCTCTGTCCATGGGGTTCTCCAGGCAGGAATACTGGAGTGGGATGCCATTTATTATAGTCCAGTACTATATATATACTATATATAGTCAACTATATATACTGTGCTGCTACTGCTACTGCTAAGTCACCTCAGTCGTGTCCAACTCTGTGCGACCCCAGAGATGGCAGCCCACCAGGCTCCGCCGTCCCTGGGATTCTAGAGGCAAGAACACTGTATATAGTACTATATAGCCAACTGTGTTAGTCGGGTACCTAGACTAACTCTGTTGGATTTAAGAACATGCTCTTGGAATGGAAGTCATTCATATGTCAGGGGCTTGACTGCAAAGAGACTGCAATGACCTCACTCTGAAACAACAGGTGAGCTGAGAGCAGATCAGCAAAGCAGGGGTCAGCAAACCTTCAGGCCAAACCTGGCCTGCCCGCTGCCTCTGAGGATCAAGTTTTATTAGCACTCAGCCTTGCTCCTTCCTCTGCCTGTGGTCGATGGCTGCTTCCACACTGAGATGCAGAGGTCAATAGCTGCCAGAGCCTAGAATACTTACTACTTGGCCCTTGACAGGAAAAGTCTGCCAATCCCTGATATAGAGAGATGAGTCCAATCGAGGAAGAGTCCTCTTCTGAAATCAGGTCTGAATTCAAACTTGAAAAAATCCTCTCAAACTTTATTCTACATTTTCAGTGAGTAAACTAAAATGTATATTTTTAAAATGACTTCTACATGGCAATTTTCTATAGACTCCAAATAACACCTTAACTCTCATAAGATAAAAACTGTCTTGCATAATATGCTTTCAACTGTGTCAAAAACCAAGCAAAACAACACCTGCATGCTCACCTGGCTCAGATCCGGCTTAGAAAAATGACTCAGATTCTCTTCAACAGTTTTTGCTTTCTTTTGTGTGGCTTTTTGATGGATAGGAGAATTCAGTCTGCTTTTCCTGTGACTTGGGGCATTAAAGCCTATATTTCATTTCTTTCTACGATTTTACCATTTAACATTCATTCTAAATATGTTTGTCTAATTCAAGAAGTCTCTCAACCCCTATCTTTCAACTCATTTTTGGGGAAAACACACACTTGCCTATGACTTATCCGTCAACACCCCCCTTGCCCACTTTCCCAACCAGAGATATTTATCTCAGGTCTTAGCTCCCTCTTAATTCTCTTCCCTTTATTTTCTCTCACAGCCTACTTTTGTTCTGATAATCACATAAATTCATTTAAACTTGTATGTTTACAGTAACTCTCCCTCTAGTGGTTAATGTTTTCATTGAACACTATTATTCTAGTTGGTTTTGTTTACTGATGATTTTTCCAAACCCAACATTTCTATTCAAGAGTTGCGTCTCTAACTTTATTCCTGGCCATTGATAATATATTACTGAGTATTTTTTGCAGCAAAGGTCTTTAAGTGCTACATATTCCAAGAATTTACTGAGCTGAGATTTTTTTCTATCTTCATCACTGTATTTAAAGAGAAAATGTGTCAATAACAACACCAGTTGTAATCTAATTCTGCACAGACTAGAGCTTTGACAAATCTTTGTTAGCCTCTAGTTTCCTGGGCAGGCAGAGTCTCTACTATAAACAGAAGACTGAGGATGACACAGTTGAATCTGGAAGGGGACCCTGCACACTGCTGTTCAACAGCTCAGGCTGTGTCTGACTGCCACGGACAGCTCTGCCCAGCTACCCAAGCCTGGACTGTCCCCCAGCCAAGCCCTCTCTGTGGATTTCTAGTTGTAATCCACATGGGTCCCTGGTTGCCTCACCTAGAAAAGCAAAAAGCAGGGCAATACCTGCTCCCTAGCTGCAGACCAAGGCCCAGGAGCCGTTCTAAGATGGTCAGGAAGCCACAATTCAGTTGCTTCTATTACAGTTCCCTGATGACATTTCCTAGGCATCTTAGATCAGCTTCCTATTGTAGTGTTACATCTCAGCTGGCTCTAACTGGTTGGCCTGGTATACCTTTTTGTGGAACATAAGCCTGGGGCCTCCACACTCTCACAGACCCCTCTTATCTGTAGGGAAGTGGGGGTGCTGGGGGACTTCACAGAGCAAGGACCAATATTGTCATTTTGTAATCTGCCCTTCACTGCTCTATTTTCTTTTTTTTTACCACACTGTGTGGCATGTGGAATCTTAGTTCCCTGACCAGGGATCAAACCAGTGGCCCCTGTAGTAGAAGAACAGACCACCATTCTTTAATCATTGGACCACCAGGGAAGTTCCATGCACTTCATTGCTTTTAATTCATGTTACCCTGCCAATGTCCCAACTAGTCCTTTTATTAAATATCATTATTGTTGCCATATGATAATTTTATCTCAGGAAATATTTTTGTAGGAATCCACAAGATAGACACTGTTAGGACCTTTACTGCTGTTAAAAAGGCATTATTTTTTCCTGCAATGTTTCTCCCAACAGCAAAGAAAGACAGCAGGAAAAATAGCAAGTAAAGGAGAAGCAATTTATTGCATTTATTGTTTATTTACAAATAAACTGTTTCTTTTAACACTTTGAGGATGGGTTTTATTTTGGGTCTACATAAACTCTATAAGGAGTGAGCACCAATGGAAAAATCCAACATGAAAAGGCATGTTCAGATCAGGAAAGTTACAAATTACTGGAGAAATGTCCTCTAGGCTTTACTGATGAAAACAACTCAGTATTACTAGACCCTCTGCTTTACGCAGATATACCCAGGGTAGGAACTCTCAGCTACCAAGGCACTGAAGATTCAGGAAGAAATCACCGAACCAGCCCCGGGAGAGAAGAGGGTTTCTGTTTAGGTATAAGTGATCTTCTCACTGTACTTACATGTACCCTCACAATGTACTTTTAAAGGTTTTTTCCTAAAGACCAATATCTACTTTTTATATTGTATGATTTTAATGTTAAGGCTATTATACAGTGGAAGATTTTAAAACATGAATTTTATCTACTGAAATAATTTTTGGAGGTAAAAATATTCACATATGGCCTGCCCCTACTACAAAACCACACAGCAAATTATCAAACTAATTACTAGTCAGATGCAAATATCAGATACTAGTACTCGGAATTCTGGGACTTGAGAACTCTTCTGCAACAGATTTCAAATTTGCTGACATTAACAACTATGGGAATTTCATTGTAACTCTATGAAATAGAGTCTTTAAAAGCCAAAACCAAAAACAATATCAAAAATAACACATCTACACTGCTTAACCATGTTTGTAAATTAAGCCAAAGAACTAAAAAGTTGTGTCCGGATTTCTAATGTCATATCTGCAACTGAACAAATAGAGCTGCTCTGCTTTTAAATCTCTTGTATTTAAAGGCACTGTTATTTATCTGGTTTTCCCCTTTCATCTCTAATCAGCACCATTCCCCTTACTGGATGTGGCAGAAAGAACAGGCTTAAGAAAATGACAGAGCTGGGTATGAATGCTGAAACTGGACCTTCAGTTAACTTCTCCCATCTCAGTTCTCTCACAGTAAAAGGGGCTCGTGATATCTATCCAAGAGGGCTGCTGTGGAGAAAAGGGGTCTCAATGAGATGCTGTGTATAAAATTCACAGTACACGCGAAGAGCCAAGTTATCGCATGCCGCAGGCAGTCTGCAAAGTCATTTCACTTCCATGAACCTGTCATGGAAATATAATCCCATTTTTTTTTTTTTTCAGTGAATAAGGATATAAAGACTCAGGATGAAGCAGTTTTCCTAAAGCCCATGGACCAGGGAGATGGAGCCATTTTCCCTGCACTCAGAACCACCTCCTGCCTCGCCCATCAAGAGCAAGTCAAGAGATCAACCTCTGCTCTTCAAATGAGCTCAGCAGGGGATGGAATCCTGCTAGGGAATCCTCTTATTTTTCTTATGTATCCCACCCTCCTAAGGTGAACTGCAAACATGAGGTTCGGAATAGCCTTGGCCATGGGGATGATCAGTCAACTGAAGCTGACAGCAACCCTCAGCGATGGAGCAAGGAGGCCCGAGACCGGCAGCACGTGGGACCCTGCCCCGTGACCTTCTCCAGGAGGAACCGAGCCACGGCTGCCCCGATCGGACAGGCAGACAGGCCCATGAGCTGATTTGGGGGAATGAAGGAACCACTTTCCTGCCTGAATTTGGTGCAAATTATGGATTTGAAGGACCTTCTCTGGGCATTTCCACTTCATCACTGACAATCTTGCTGTGTCTATCAGAGCTGACACAGACGCACAGCAAACCGAGGTGGCCCCACTGCAGCTTCAGGAGGGGGCAGCCCGTCCCCTCCTCATACACCCCCCCACCCCCGCCACCCCAAAGGTCGGTGCCTTCTGACACTAATTTCCAATGACAGCAACTCCATGAGCTTTCATCAACCAGGACGCCCCGCACTCACTTATGAACACAGGTACAGACTTATGGAGAGAGGGTGAGGTGCTAGAATTTGTCTGAAACCTGCTACATCCCCTTTGTGCATAAAAAGGCCTAGATTTTCAGTTCTAACATTTGTCTGAAAATAACACTTGGAATTTGGTTTCCAAAAAGTTGTACACTTGGGGCAAAAAAAATAATAAAAATGTAAAAAAAAAAAAAATCAAAGTATTTGTTAAAATCCTGATAACCTTAATTGGGCACAAGTAATGATAGAACCATCTGTCTTGAGTGCACACAGGTACACACCTGTGTGGCCTTTTACTTGTAGTTTAAATTTTTTTTGCTGGATTTTAGCAATGTGATCATCCAGTCTGTTACATTACTCTGGATTGCTTCTTATTAACAGAGTCTCAAAATAATCATCTCATATGGAACAGTGCCCACCTCATACACATTTATCTGAGACTTTAGCACCAACCTATCCCTAAAATCCCTTGTAGCTCAGATGGTAGAGTATCTGCCTGCAGTGCAGGAGGCCCAGGTTCGATCCCTGGGTCAGGAAGATCCCCTGGAGAAGGGCATGGCAATCCACTTCAGTATTATTGCCTAGGGAATTCCATGGACAGAGGAGCCTGGTGGGCTAGAGTCCATGTAGTCAAAAAGAGTTGGACATGACTGAGCGACTACACTTTCATCTCTAAAATCTAGCCCTAAGTAACAGAAATGAAGTAATAACACAAAAGCTGGGACGATGTCCATGTTAACAAATGGTTTAGCAATTCTGATCAAACTTCTGGAAAATACAAGCTGGTAAATACAAAGTAACCAAAGCCACGCTTCCCTGGGGTGAGAACAGGTGAGGATACAGGGAAGGGGCGTACAGACAGACAGACAGACACTCGTGCAAAACCAAAAGACATCAGAGATGGTATGACTCTTATTCAATGTAAATATAAAACATTTCTGTATAACTGAATCACTTTGTTGTACACCTGAAGCTCACACAGCACAGTAAATCAACTATATTTCAATAACAAAACTTTTTTTAAAAGCTTCAGACATAGAAAATTGTTTTTAAATCTCACCTGAGATGACTGGTTTGATCATCAGTCTTGCCATCTTGGAAAATCATCTATAAAATCATGACATTCAACATCTCGCGAGGCTACTAGGAGGCAAGCAGAGGATGCCTGGCCTCACCCTGATGCCCAGAGCCCCCAGGCCATGTGGGGTGGGGGGGGGCAGGCTTTTCATCTGACTGTCCTTTGTCTTATGATTGAGTGAACCGAGAAGGCGATGGATTCTAGTCTCCAAAGCCAGCTCAAGACAGCTTGAGGGGAGGAAGACAGCAGGACTCCTCAAGCTATGCAACGCTGGTGGCTTCGAAGCTGTTGGCATGAAACCCTCAGCCTGCACAATGCCAGACCAGGACTTCCTAAGCAATTGCACAAAGGGTTTCCTCATCTGACGTCTGTCTTCTGCAAACTCTAGAGGACTTAGGTGACGGCCAAGGATTCGAGGGTGTGAAGGAGAGTGAGTCATGAGACTGAGGGAGGCACTGGAGGCTGAACAAGCAAAAAGAGGGAGAAGGAGGTGGCGATGTACAAAAGAACGGGAGGAAGAAAAGACGGGAAAAATTGAGGGCACCTGTAAAAACATACCTCCAGTTTTCTCCTGGTTCCTATATTAGTGACAAAAACACTTTTTTTTGGACATTTAATATATTTTTGTTTTGAAATAACGTGAGATTTGGGCTTCCCTGGTAGCTCAGTACTAAAGAACCCACCTGCCAATTTAGGAGATGCAGGTTCAATCCCTGGGCCGGGAAGATCCTCTGGAGAAGGAAATGGTGACCCACTCCAGTATACTTGCCTGGGAAATCCCACGGACAGAGGTTAATGGGGTCGCAAAGAGTCAGACACAACTAGAGACTAAGCAACAGCTAGCATGAGATTTACAAAAGAGTTGTCAAGGACAAACAGTTTCTGTCTTTCATTTGGTTTCCCCTAATGTTAACATCTTTTATGACACATACATTTTCTGCTGCCATGTTCCTCATGCTATTATCAAGAACAGCAGGAGACTGATTTACAAAATTAATAATCCCATCTTTGCTCGCAGCAGTTAAGAACTTGGGATAGAAGCCGCCAAAGACACAAACATCTGCTTGTGTGAAGGGCTCCCAGGCAGAGTCCCTCCCCAGCCCCTGACCTCCACGCCTTCAGCTGCCCAGCCTCAAGGACATGGCAAAGAAATCTTCTCAAAGAAGAGAGTACAGGGGAAATTGCCAAATGATTCGAAACAATTTCTCAGAACCTTTTTTTTTTTTCTTTAAAGTGAAAGCGATGACACCGTGGGGCTGGGACTTTATCAAAAGGTGAGAAATCTGCTATGAGTGATGAAAGGCACCAAAAAGCACTGAGTCTCAAATACACGGTCCCTGACCCAGCACAATCAGAGTGTTCACTCAACCACCATCTCCACGTACACAGAACAAGGAAGGACTAGCTCAGAGCTCTCAACAAGAGCTAACAGCCAAGAGCACCTTTGTGAAGGAGATTTTAGTAAAGGGATGAAAAAGCAGTGTGATGATACCCCTATTCCTGGGAGATATTAAAGATAAGATGGATAAAGATTCCCGATGCCCAAACAGTGGCCAGTCAAAATTAGATGATAATTGCGGCTGCTGCTCCTTCAAAAGAAAGGGAAGGAGAGTGCAGCAGTTGAGACCAGCTCCCCTGCTCGTGGAAGCAGCTGGGGTGATGCTCTCGAAAGAGACACCCACGAGCTGCCTGATCCCCCCCCAAACTGAGCATGTAAACCACTGCCTCCTGGCCCCTCAAGACAGCTGTTCATTTTACAACAATGAGTTTCACACAATTTTGCTTTGGAATCAAAATTTAAATGCATGCCCCCCCCATCACTGTTTTTTCCCACTAATTACATAAAATAAAACTTTTTGAAATGCTCCGACACCCAGCACATGATGTTACAGCCGGTAGGCATCTAGGGACAGCCACCCACTACCATCAACGTGGCTGCCTCGTCTCAACCTAGCGGCGCGTGCCATCCAGGGAGGGGCGGTCGTCCGTCTGACCTTCCTCAGTCTCTTGGCACATTGAGAGACTAGCGCGCCGAGAGCCCACCCCACACAACCAATCAGGCTTGAAGATGAAGACGAAATTCAAGTGCCACTTGATTATACAAGCACAGTGCTTGTCTTACTGTAGGCACTTGATATTCGATTCTGTAATGTCCACCGTGTTAAGTCAAGACAGAAGCTAGACGACTCAGATGTTCACTCCGAGGGCTTCCCTGGTAGCTCAGTGGTAAAGAACCAGTCTGCCTTGCAGGAGACATAGGTTTGATCCCTGGTCTGGGAAGATTCCACTTGCTATGGGACAGTTAAGGCCACGGGCCCCAACCAGTGAAGCCTGAGCGCCCTAGAGCCCGTGCTCCACAATGAGAAGCCAACGCAGTGAGAAGCCCACACCCCACAGCGGAGAGTAGCCTCCTCTTGCTGTATCTAGAGGAGAGCCCGAGCAGCCGTGGAGACCCAAAATAAATCAATACATAGAATCACGAACCCAGAGTTCATCAGTTCCTAAGGGGGGAATCCACAGATAAACGTCATAAGATCAGTGAGCTCCCTGGAATCATGGGTGACTTTTTACATACATGTCCAAGCAGTTTTCTAAGTGTCTATAGCTTTCAGCAGATTCTCCAATGGTCTGCTCTAAATAATTTCCTAAACAAAGAAAGAGAGGGAAAGCCTAGAGCAGATACGGGAATCAAGTCTGACCATCCCCCCATCTTCACTAACCATTACCTTAAATAACATCAATAACTGTTGCAAGACCCGAAGTCTCCAATATTCAGTCTAAGTGGGTTCTTCTAAAACTTCTTTTTCTTTTAAGCAGCTTTCTGTCTTCACGAGAAGAAAAGGCTGTCAAGCAAAAGACGGCTTTAGACCACACGTGTGGACAGAAAGACAGACCGGGATGGGTATCAGGGACTACAGACGCCTGGAGCCAGGATGGGCCGCCGAGACGGACAGACCCGCCCCTCAGCTGCACAGACGCAGGCATGAGATGACGGGTCTGAGGACAAAGGGACTTCAGTGTGAGACCAGCCCACGTCCAGGAGGCTCCCGCTGAGAATACAAGAGAGCCTACCAGTGGTGTTTACAGAGGTTAGGGATTGGCCTGAGAAACTCAGACTCCCTCCCTTCTTCTCTCCAAACAGCTAAGCTATACTCAAGTCTCCATAACTCCTTGTCTAATCTGGGAGGCTGAGAAAGAAAGTAAAGATGGAGAAAAGTAGCTAAATGCCAAAGAGGAGGAGGCTGGGAGCTGGAGGGAGGCTACAATTGCTACAACTTCTCCCAGGACGGTATCCAAAAGCACATGGCCCCTCCTCAACCAGCACCAACACAGGGAACTTGCCGCAGCCCTCCTGGACTCATCCAGGTGCCAGGATCAAGGGAGAGAAGAGACCTCGAGGAGCGGCCCGAGGCCCCTGTCCACCCCCGAGGTGGGGGTAGCTGGCAGGCTACTCTGTCTGCCTCGGAAGGACCAACACAGCCCTCTGCAATCTCACTGCGGAGAGCACGGAAGCAATATCACGGCCCTGCTGTTCCAAAGGGCAGGAGAAGGAAGGAGGTGCCTGGACCAGAATCCAGGGTGGTGGGTCGGTCATCAGCCTAAGACCAGGCTGCCCGTCCCTGCGGCCTCTGTCGTCAAGATCAACCCCGGGAGGCTGGGCCCAGGGGCGTCTTCAAGTCGCTTTCCTGTGAGTCATCGGCCTGCAGTGTGAGGCCACGTGTGTCATCACCCCATCAGCCCATGGATCCAGAGCCACATCCACCTGGCAGGCCCGACGGCACAGCGGGTGACTCAGCCGCTGCCACCCCAGCCCCCTCCTCTCTCCTCTTCCTTGTGTGACTCTGCAGATGCCTCACCATGACACCTTTTCCTTCTTTCCAGAAAAAAACAAAAAAAAACAAAAAAAAAACAGGATGAAACGGGAGAGCCTGGAGGGGAGGGAGAAAGTGGGGGACAGAGGCAGGAGGAAGGGGAGGCTGGGGGACAGCAGAGGAGCGAAGGGAGGCCCAGAGGGAAACTGAGTCAGAGTGCCCACAGGACCGCCCCCAACAATGCCAGGGCATGAGGGGGAGCGGCTGGGAGAGCCCCTGCACCTGCAGCTCTGCTGGAGCTCGGGGTCCCCACCTCACAGATGGAACCAGGAGAGCAGAGGAGGCCCCAGGCCTCCCTGAGCTGAGACCCGTGTCTTCGGGGGCCCCACACGCCCTGCTGCCTGCACGTGGCGCCTCACTTCGCTTGTGAGCGCAGGGCCCTGGGCTCACAAAGTACCCCGCAGCCAGCTCACAGCGTCCGGTGGGCCCCCCATCCCGGCCCAGGTTCCCAGCAGGGGCGTTCGGGCCGCTGGGCACTCGTTGGGCATCCCCCGGCTGGGAGCGGTCTCTGAGTCTCTGGCTCCAGGTGGCCCACAGCTCAGCCAGCAGTGACTGCCACTGGCCAAGGGGCTCTGTCCAGGGATGTGTTCCTGACGCAGACCCCTTGAGGACCCCAGCCCACCGCCGCGGGGAGGTGAAGGGAGAGGTCACCACCAGTGAGATCTCTTCTCCCACCGGACACGCCCTCCTGTCCCAGACTGGGACAGGCAGCAGCCCGCTCTGGGCACGACGCTGCCCAGCTCATGGTCATCATCCCTGGGCGATGCCCAGTGCCCAAGCATGGCCCCGGCACTGAAATCTGGTTTCCTTTCTTCCTTGCCTTCTCTCTTTTGACACTGTGGGTGGCATAGAACCCGGGCAGAGGGTGTGAATGATCCACGGCCACAAAGGGGTCAGCAATGTCCCTTCCGGCCACTCCCAGCAGAGACTCGGGATCTCCCGGGCATATCAGCCCAAATGATCAAGGACAGACCAAGAAGAGTGGGGGGCTAATATCCTGAAGCTAGGAAAATGGGAAATTCCAAAAAAAAAAAAAAAAAATCCAAGGAACTACAAAGAGATCAAAAGGCCTTGCAGAAGCCAATGAAAATGAACCTCAGTCATTTCAAACAAGTTCACCAACTTGCCACCAAAGTGCCTGCTGAAAGGAAGCAGGTGTTAGAAATGCAGAATGATGTGCTTGAGGGCTGATGGGAAACTCAGCTCAACTTTGATCCTTCTCAGCCTGAGTCCTCTGTGTCCTCGGCACCTCCCTCTGCCCTGAAGCGATGCTTCTCTTGCAAAGAGTGAACAGTCTGCTAGACCCTCTAAGCATCTCACACTCACTCCTGCTAAGGATAAAGGCAAACCTAACACACACCATTTTTATTCAGTCACTTGAACAACCCTTTAGAAAAGGTCATCAGTTCAAAACACTCTACCTAAGAAAATTAAGCTAAAGATGGGCAGGTTCTGTCTCCATGCAAGTGACAAAGAGCTAAGAGGACTCAATGGCCAAGGCCCTTGGTTTCCCATTCTTTTTTATCTCATGGGACAACTCAGCAGGCTTTGACCACAGACACTAACTTCAAGAAGACTCGGGAGGCAGCCCGGTGACTAAGTCTCGCATTCGATGAGTAGTGGGAAAGCATTCAGAGCATGCAAATATATGAACCAGTCAGGGAGGGGGACTGCTCGCCTAATAATCCCTCATGTCTGGGCTTCCAGTCATCTATGATCCTTTCTGCAACACAGGTTTGGGACTACTGTTATTTTTACTTACAGATGAAGACACACAGGCTTATTAGAAAGGCTGGGTACCTTGCCCCAGGGTACTAAAGCCTGGGGGCTCAGGACACAGATTCCAGTTTCCTACCATGAGATGAAGAGTTTTTGCCATTGTACCACTGACTGGCTACCTGGAGCTGAACCTCTGCGAAAGATAATTGTCTCACTAATCAGACCCCAAGTCATTTCTCAGGGACCAGTTTGCTTCAAAGATGCTACCTCTCTGTTCATGCTCCAGGAATTATGTCAGATGGCATGCATTTAGACATTGGTGTGTTTAGTTTCTGAAAAAGGATCACGATTACATTAATCTACTGAATAGCAGCCATGTGGAAAGACTGTTTATAAATAAATAAGTTCTATTTGTGCTTGACTTTTTAACCAAAGCATCTTACAACCAGGAGATCCTGAAATAACACAAGATACTCAGAGAAAGGTAAGAAAGACATATAATTAAAAATGCTGGAAAACAAATCATATGACCCACGAATCCTTTTCCTTTAGCTTCTTAGAGATGAAAGCTCTTAAAAGCAAATCATATGAGAAACTCAAAAGGTTAAGCTAAATTGGTGAGCAGGCATTAAATACTAAACGCAAGTTAAGATCATGCTGGGTACCAAAACCTAATCATCAGTGCATGGTCCTTTTTCTACCTTGAAAAACTAAACAGGACACAATATAAACTAAAGTGATTAAATTGCAAAGCACACAGCACACAGTTGTCAAGGCTCTATGTCTCCAGATTCTCAAAGCTCGCTGTACTACCAAAACAACGCCTACAAATTGCAAAAATAATCACTGCCAAAGCTACCCTAGGTGATTACATAAAATTCTTCTTTAAAGCTGAAAAAAATTATTTAATCATGAACAACGAAAGTAAAAACGCTGCTTACCTTGTAGAAAACAGGTTTCACCTTTCTGGATTTTCTTTCACAGCATTAAGCCTGATACAAGTATGCACAATGCTCCAAGAAAATTTGACAAAGCCTAAAATTATCTACTGTCTTCAAATTACCCTTCTCTCTTTTCAAACATCTTGTACAGAACAAATATTCAAAATTTCCCTAGGGCTTTCTGATATCTTTATATTTCAAAAAGACAGGACTATTATTTCAGACATCCACTTAGAGACCTATGCAACCCTGGAAAGAGAGAGGACAAATTGACAATGCCACCAAATAACAACTATCTGAGAATTCTCTTATCCGGCGCTATAACGAGTGCTTGAAGATTATTGCCAGGATCGCTTCCAGAAAGAAAGGCTTATCTTCTCTGCCTAACAGCCTTGAAACATTTCAGAGTAAAAATCAACTTTCAAGACAGAGAAAAGGAAACCACGCACGCACACCTGCGTTTGGATCCAGAATCCACATCCCTGAGAATCAGATCCCTTGGTTTACTTACGTGCTGTACATAGACAGGAGGAGTTCAGAGAAATCTGCTCCCTCTGGGAGCAACGATTCCATCTACAGTCGGCTGTTGGGAAGTGAGTATGACACACGTTTGCTCTCACTCTCATCCCCAGGCGGGGGGGAAAAAAAGTCCCAAACTGCTCTTTCAAGTCACATTCACAAGGGCGTCTTAGCGCCACCAAGCTCTTCCTCCAAGGCAGCCCGGGGGATGGGGGTGGCTGTGGATTTCCACCTCATGCCCTGAGCCCACTGGCTCTGGAAAGGTGCCAGGTCAGGACACATAGGGAGACGGTAGAGCCACCAGCCACCAGTGCCACGTCTTCCCAGCCAGCTCAGGGGCAGCAAACCACACCAGCAGCCCTTCTGTGGGGACCGCTTTACACACCTCAAGTTCCCAGAACAAACCAGAAACTCCTTCAACCCCCTCACCCCCAAAGAAACTGTTTATTCCTTTCAAACTCCAAACTATTATAATAGTGCAAGCTAACTGCTAACAATACGGGGGGGGGGGGCAGGCTCCCAGACAGGGGAGGGTGACAGGGGCGCACAAAGAACCGTGACAGTAATAGGCACCCTTGAGGAGAAAGAAGGCAATCAATTATAACCCATTTGCAGAAATTGCGGGGCTGTCAAAAGCCCTACTTACAGCTGTGCTTCGTCAAGCCAGGCTGCGTTTGATTTTCAAGGGAAATTATTCCTTATTCTCAACTCTAGTATACGGTGAGTAAAATACCCCAAACAGCCCAGGTTCAACCAGGGTCTTATCTGAACAGAAGTTAATGACCCCCGAGAGGGCTGATGGGCCAGCTTGGGAAGCCCAGGAAACAGGAGGTCTCCCTTCTGGGGAGTGACCCCCTTCTGTGGGCAGCAGGGCACATTGCCAGGGCCATCACAGACCCCCTTCTGTGGGCAGCAGGGGACATTGCCAGGGCCATCACACACTGGACACGCATCATCAAACTCCCAGATCACCATTTGAAAAACAGACAAGCATTGCTTTTAGCTGTAACCCACTGTTTTCTAGGCAGCTAAAAGAAACAACAGAAATTTTATTTTTTAACTCTTCAGTTCAAAACTTCCTTTTCACTACCATCCATCACAGTGATCACTTCTGATAATCACAGATTCTTCTTTGCCAAGGAACAAAGAATATGTAAACTCAGTAGCTGCAATGCATTTGCTAGAATGTTTTAAAAATATACTGCCATCCATTATTATTGGTAGATTATCTTCAAATTTGAAAAAGATGAGATGATAGCTGCTCTAGACTTGAGAGGAATTTGACAGCAAGTGCTTTACCATGCTAATATTCTTTTTTAGTATTTCTTTCTTCTGTATTCCTTGGCATTCCTTTGCTTTATCTTTTAATCATTTTAGCAATGAAAATGAGCTCAGAAGGCTCCAATTTCAAGCTGAACTGCATCCTTTATTCTTCTTCTAAATTTCTAACTGATGCCCAAATGTTCATTTCATAAACCTTTGCTTAGTTATGATAAGTATTGTTAAGTAATAGAAATGGAAATAGCCTCAACACGGTAACTTTCTGCAGATTTATTTGACTGAATCTTAACATAAAACTTGGAAAAGAATTTCCTTCTTAAGAACTTTAACATGGAACTCAAACAGCTTATAGCAGAGAGGAAACCATTATCCCTAATGGCATTAATGACCCTCCCCACCCCCAAGCTGCCAGCTGTACCAGTGCCCCCAGGCACAAGATATTAGACAGCCCAGCTTCTCGAGTGTTTCCTTAGTATCTGCCTTGTTTAAAAAAGCGAACAGAGATTTCCCTAGAGGTACAATGGATGAGACTCTGTCTGCCAACGCAGGGGACACAGGTTCGACCCCTGGTCTGGGAAGATTCTACATGCCATAGGAAAACCGTGTGCTGCAACTACTTAAGCCCATGCGCCTAGAGCCCCAGCTCTGCAATGAGAAGCCACTGCAACGAGAAGCCCGTGCACCGCGATCAAGAGTAGCCCCTACTTGCCACAACTAGGGAAAGGCCACATGCAGCAACCAAGACACAGCACAACCAATAGAAATTAATTTTTCTTTAAATTTAAGACAATGGAGTCCAAATACATCCATTTGATACCCTAGGATCCACTGCTTCACACACACACACACGAGATGAATTTGAACTATAACACTGGGTTCCCCAAAATAAATAACCAACCAGACTTGGAACAGAGCAGAAAGACTAAAAATCCATATGACTTCAGTTTACTAAAAGAAACTGCTTCCTGGGTATAACCAGACCAGTGAAAGCAGCTGAGTAATTGGTTTGCATGACGAATTGGGAAGAAAGAGTAGGGAGATTTTGGAGGAAGTGGATAGGGAATGGGGTAGGAACAGGAATTCAGGGGGTGAGAAAGAAAAACAGGGAAGAGAGGTAAGGACCAGGTGCCAGCAGCCACTAGAATTGGCCCTGAAGCTGGGAAGCTCTAACCCCATCCCCTCCGCCCCATTACCGAAGGCCACCAGTCACCCAAGGCTGTGCCACTGGCCATGACCAAGAAACCAGCTCCTGGTAGCATTAGTTTAAACACAACTGGGGTATGGCTAGGCTGTAAATTTTATTCAAATGCCTGTGATAGTTTATATATTTCCTCTATTCTTGCTTTGTATTTAAGACGAAAGCAAGAGGGAGAAAACATGAACAATCTCAAAGTCAGTTAACACTGGACTCTGTAATTAAAGACATGTCAGACGGAGCATTCCTGAAAGGAGAGCTGACTAAGAACAGTTAAAAACGCAGGAAAGGAATGGAATGTGACAAGCGTTGGTGAGGATGTGGAGAAATCGGAGCCGTCGTACGTCGCTGGTGGGAATGGGAAATGGGTGCAGAGCTGTCTGGGCACAACAGTCGGACTATTCTGCAGAAAGCTAAACACAGAATGGCCACATGACCCAGCAATTCCACTCCGGGTGGCATACCCAAAAGAAGTGAAAACAAGCTTTGAAACAGATATTTGTACGGCAGTGTCACTGCAGCATTACTCACAACAGCCTAACGGTGGAAACAACCCAAGTGCCCATCAGTAGATGAGTGGATAAACAAAACGTAGTATCTACGTACAATGGAATATCAACCAGCCATAAAAGGAGTAACCTTCTGATACAGCCCAAAAACATTACGCAGAAACAAAAGGACAAATATTATATGACCACACTTCTATGCGGTAACCGGAATAGGCAAATGAGAAAGTATAATAGGGGTTACCATGGGACCCGTGGGTGGGATCAATAGGTGGGTACTGTCTAACAGGTACAGGGTTTCTATCTGGCAGGAGGAAAAAGATCTGGAAATGGTGACGGCGTACACAATACTGTGAAAGGACTTAATGCCACTGCCACACACTTCAAAATGGCTATGAAGGGAAACTGTATGTTTTGTAGATTTTACCACAACAAAAAGACAACATCCTTAAAATAATTTTCAGCAAAATAAAAGTAGTCAAGGAAACACTAGTAATATTACGTGACCTTCAGAATACCTGAACACAGATTCTCCTTGTCAAACCATCCTAATGTATGAATGGCCACATTTGCCCGGTTCTTCAGTGGCATGTCAGAGGTCATACAGGAGGTCGGGCCAGAGTCAAGGGTTCCTACTAGAACTTCACTTTCAATAAAGAAGGAAACTATTTTCTTAAAAAAAAAAATAAAGTGTGTTGGCCACTGCACCTCGGGGCAGGATAACTCCCTCTTTTTTCCCCCACCTCAGGTGCAGGCAAGAATTAACACCTGCCTGCTGTGTCCTTATTTAAGATTTGGGACAGAGTCTTACCCTGAATGTCTGCTCTTTCTTCTCCCTGTGGGAAACCTGATCCAGTGTGCCATCAGTCTGACTCCTTTTCAGGCCAGTTGTGACATCAGGGACGTTGCTGAAATCTGCATGAAAAGTGACAAAAACATAGGTGAGTTTGGCCATCTGCACAGAATAGTAGTGACTAGCTTAAAGGCTCAGATAGAGAGAGAGAGCAAAGGAAAAAATTAAAACCTAGAAGGCTGGACATCATAGTCCTCAGTAATACAGTAGTTAGCATATGCACAGCTGGGCTTCTGAAATAGACCTGGGTCCTGGCTAATGGAAGCAGCAACATCTGACTGTTTGGTCAAAGAAGGCCAATGACCAATCAAAACAATAACTTAAATGCCTGGCTGATTTTGTCAAACTTGATTGTTGTACAAACTTCACTAAGTACTTTATATAAAGTGTTGGTCACTTCCCTTTCTTTATTTTTGGCTAAGTGATGGTAAAGGATAACCAGGCAAACCAGGGATGTAGCACCATAGATTCTTATTACAACCCACAACTTGCTCATTTGCAAGCATAATTGTTCTTTTTCTGGCATCAACCACAATTGCAATGTAAACTGAAAGTCCCAAGAGGAACAGCAAACCTTGTTAACTTGCAGAGTTAGGGTTAAGAAATAATATAAAAGGTTGGGTTGAGAAATGATATAAAAGGTTAAGTAGGGCATGTGGTTTTCCGATCTGCACTTATACATGTACGCTATTTTCAACAGTTCTTTCCAGGCGCTCTCAAATTAAACTCAAGAAAGATGGAATGACCAGCTTCCATCAAAACCACACACAGGTTTTCATTCTAATTTTTGTATTTAGTAGAATTTCCCCTCAAGTAGGCAAAACCAGATGGTTTCTGATTCCAGTCAACTCTAACAAGTCATCAAACTCATACCTGTCTGAGTTGATCCAAGCAGAAAAGACAGAGATAGACACTGGCAAACCATCCAGCATGTGGGGGGCAAGGACAGTGGTCTCCAGTGACCTTTAGAAGCTATGGGAGCCCCAGGAGGTTGATGGAACTCACGGACAGAAATGCTGGTCCGTGATCCAGGCTGATATTAGCAATCACTACAGAAGAAGAGACCTAAAGAAAATGTCTTAATGGTCTACAGCATTCTAGAGCTCTTATTTCTTCTTCCTTTTACTTCTTCCAACACCCTGACCCCACCCAGAAAAGGACCACATTGTCTAGCCACACTTCATTGCTGTTGGCTGTAGAGTAAGTTAGCCCCATAACGCAGTGCTGATCACAAAAGCATGAGCCGTCCCCGGGCAAATTTCAGGAAGCAATGACAGATGGGGATACTGAACTCACCTCTCCAGGCCCCTAACACCACACCAGAGAACAGTCCACTCGCCAACAGGCTGACCACGTGAGAAGCAAGGTCAGACTCTAGACCAAAAGTGATGCACCACTGTTCCTCCACCACTGAGGCTGCTACCTGCACCTCTGTGTGAGGAAGACCAACCAACAGGAAACAGGCCACATTCCTACTGTATTCAGCACAAACGCACCTCTCCATCCAGGCATTCAACATGCACTTTTTGAGAACGGGCTCTTTTCCAGGCACTGTGCAAGGTGCTGGGGATACAAAGATGATGAGATGCAGTCCCTGCACTCAGGATGTGCTTCTGGTGAGGGAGGCGGCGGGGAGACAGAAACGCAAGCACAGCAGACAACCAGAGATGACGTGAGAAGAAGCCACACAGGGCTGACTAGGGCCACTCTGGGAGGAAGTTAATTCTCCCTGGGGCCCTAACAGCCTTCAGAGCAAAGCAGACACTTCAGCAAAGTCTTAAGTGGGGGACAGGGGGGCGGGGGAGGGGAAGGTAGCCCAAGGGTGGAGGAATTGATGGAGGGCAGGACTTGGGCAGAAAAACAGGCCAAAAGTCACAGCAACAGTGAGGGAATGAGGAGCAAGGATCCAAATGAATGCAGAATAGCGTGAACACAGGGAAGTCAAGTGAGCACAGAGAGTCTGCACAGGTCAACTCCACGGGTCTCCTCTTTGCCACCTATTTCACGTAAGGAAATGCAGACAAGGAAGGCATGAAGGCAGAGCATGGCTTTCATGTCTCAGGTGACAGGGTGGATGGGACAGGAGTGGGCATCCCAAGATTGGCTTTGCCAGAGCTGAATCTGAGATGCACGTGGACCATCCAATGCAACACACCCAGGTGTCTAGTAGTGCAAGAAAGGTCTGCACAGGAATGTGGCTTTGGAGCCATCATCATGCAGTTGGCCATGAAACCATGGGGATGGATGGTGCTCCCTGGGGAGAATGTGCAGAGTGGTACAAGAACAGGACCAAGGAGAGAACCCTGGAACCGCCAAGGCACTGTGCACAGGGGAGAACTCTTTCTTTAGAGAGAAGTCACAGAGAAGTACAAGGGAATCAAGAGCAATGTCACAGATGCCATGTGATAAAAAAGTACATTACCTAGGCAACAGAGTTAAATTTGCTTTATTTCTGCCTTTATCTTAAAAATAAAAAGCTCCAATATTTCCAAAGAGTTGTATTAAATACAGGAAACAGGACACACAATCAATGCATTTATCCGTGATGACAATTTCTAAAGCACCTACTCTGTATCAGGTATGGACTAAGTTCTGGGGACACAAAGATGAAGGTGACCTCAAGTACCCTGGAGATCTCAGAGACATCATGGCCACAAGGAGCCTTGGAGCCCAGAGGCAACAGATGGATGCTGGAGAAAATAACATGGCTGATGTCAAAAGCGGGTGCCAAATTTGAGTTCTGAGTCATCTCTTCAACATATTCACAAATTTTGAAACTTAGATGATGGAAACTCCCAGAACCACCTTTTATCTCTTACAAAGGCAAAGTGCTTACCTGCTAACGGAACATATTTCATGCCGTTCCTCTCCAAACCCTGCCCATCCCAGGATGAAAGGCTTTACTATGAATCAGAGAGGGGCCGCTTAACCGCATGGAGCCCCTGGGTGCATCTGGCATCCTCTCCGAGGCAGGACCTGGACAGGAAGTGTCACAGGATCCAGTTCCCACTAAGGCTGGACCCTGGGATGCAAGAGGAGGACACAGCTCTGCCAAGACAGGAAGTCTCGGAGCTGTTCTGCTGCCCAAATTGCAAGAGGGTGACTGGTATCTGGATCCACAGAATCTCTGGGGTGACTGACTCCTTCTCCAGCCCCCCGACAACGTGCCAGCTCTGTCCTGGAGGAGACAAAGCACAAGGAAGCCCAGCTTGACAGTGTCCTCGACCTTGGATCTGGGTCCAGGAGCCTTAGATTTCAACTGAACCAGCGTCCCTGTCTATAAAAAAAAGTAGCATGCCCTTGGTGTTCTGACTAGAGGAGAAATGAGAACAAAGTAGGTTCTGGAAGAAGAGCAGACTGGCTAAAAAGAAGTGTAGGCCGGTACAATTCGAACGCTTATTTACAAAGTGGTTTTAAACAGGCGCCGCGCTGACATCCTGTCCTGGGTGCCAAACGCCTATGTATAGCCCCACTTACACTCTGCCCACGGCCTGAGCACCAGCTGCTAAAGTGAGTAAATATATCCTTCCCCTCCCAGCCAAAAATGGCTCCCCACCTTGGGAGAGCCTCTGTGCGGTCCTGCCCCCTTGACATGTGTTGGACCACTGGATCCCTAACACAGAA
Source organism: Giraffa tippelskirchi (assembly GCF_054371585.1). Taxonomy (NCBI): domain Eukaryota; kingdom Metazoa; phylum Chordata; class Mammalia; order Artiodactyla; family Giraffidae; genus Giraffa; species Giraffa tippelskirchi. Next base: position 154,722,698 of record NC_137283.1, on the reverse strand, counting down.
CCCCAGGCATGTGCTTCCCGCCCACCCCAGGCTCTGCCGCTGCAGAACAGATGTTCAGACGCACTGCAGAAGAGTCCTTAGCCAATGTGGTTGTAAATAATGAAAAATAACCAAGTTGCAAATTTAAGTCAAGACATTTATTTATAACCAGTAAATACACTCTTTTGTTTTTCTCACCTTATTCCCTGTGGAAATTAACAATTTGGGGTGAGGTCTAGCAATTCGAAATATCTAACATCTGGTGCTGGAGAAGCCTCTTGAGAGTCCCATGGACAGCAAGGACATCAACCCAGTTAATCCTAAAGGAAATCGACCTGAATATTCATTGGAAGGATTGATGCTGAAGCTCCAATATTTTGGCCACCTGATGAGAAGGAGCCACTCATTGGAAAAGACCTTGATGTTGGGAAAGATTGAGGGCAGGAGGAGAAGGGGACAAGAGAGGATGAGATGGGCTGGATGGCATGACTGACTGAATGGACATGAGTTTGTGCAAACTCTGGGAGATAGTGAAGGACAGAGAAGCTTGGCGTGCTGCAGTCCATGGGGTCGCAAAGAGTCAGACATGACTTAGCGACTAAACAACAACATCTAATTGGCTGACATGAGCTTCTGCTAAGCGGTGAGCAGAGCTGTCTCAAATCATAGGCTCCATTCGTCCGTGTGGACCACAAGTTCCATTCACTTATTCCCTGGTCAGCTGGGCACTGAGCACTGCACACTCATGTGGCACCAGGTCCTATGTCAGGTGTGGCACACGAGACCAGCCTCAGACACCTTTCCCCTTTAAAAACAAACGTTATTGGAGAGTAATGACATCCTGGACAAGCTATACTGGGAGTTGACTGTCCCCTGCTTTCTTGCACACTCTACCGTGTCTGTGGGGGACTGAGGGAAACACAGGACTTCAGGTGTGAGACCCCTAGAAACTCAGGGTCTTCCTGTTTGGGGCATCAGTACAGACCCCACAGGTATCCCAGTCAGCCAAGTAACTAGCAACCCCAAACTCTTTATAATAAAGGGCAAAAACCTATGTTCAAGTAATATCCTGGGTATCAACTTAAAATCAGAAACGTTAAGGTTTCCCTGGTGTCTCAATGGTCAAAAGTCCACCTGCCAATGCAGGAGACATGGGTTTGATCCCTGGTCAGGGAAGATTCCACATGCTGTAAAGCAACTAAGCCAGTGTGCCACAACTACTGAGCCTGTGCTCTGGAGTCCGAGAACCGCAACTACTGAGCCCATGTGCTTCAACTACTGCAGCCTGAACATTCTCAAGCCTGTGCTCCGAAACAAGAGAAGACACAGCCATGAGAAGCTCGTGCACCGCAACTAAAGAGTAGCCCCCACTCGCTGCAACTAGAGAAAAGATTGTGCAGCAATGAAGACCCAGCACAGCCAAATACATACGTTAATTAAAAAAGCAGAAACGTCAGGATAAATGTTAAAGTTAAGGTCACTTCGTCCACTCGGCTTGTAATGTGAATTCCAAGTTTACGTTTCCATCACTTCCAAATCCAGTTGAACACCGTTAACCTGCAGGAGTGTGGGCTTGGCCATTCATTTCCCCTGGGCCCGTAAGAAGCAATAGGCTATCCAGGTACTAACTCTGATGCACACAAAGGGGAAACAGGTGGCACCAGGGGCCAGGAGGAGGGCTTGGGAGTCTTGGGGGTCCCTGCTAATCTCTCCTGCTGCTTACCCGCTCAAGAACCTTCACTCTGCTCAGCCGGCAACCAGGATGTCAGCTCATATGACTGATGTCTCCCCACCAGCCTGGTCTTGCCGGCTGCCTCCTCCTTACCCAACTAGGCAACAAGTTCCTCCCAGTCTCTGACACCCACCCAGGTGGCTGTCAGCAGCACCCAGAGACACCAGGCGGCTCCCGGCTGTAAGAGGGTGGGCGAGGTGCTCTGCCCGGGCCTCAGCTGGTTCCCAGAAAAGAGAGATCCTGAAAGTCTGAGCAGGCCTCCCGCATTCTCAGGAACAGCAACTCTAAGAGGAATCGAGTTAAAAACAGTATTATATCAATCCCAAGACCAAAAATAAACTCACATGAGAGGAGAACATTTGTTTTCCCCTGTTTAATACAATAAGACTTCAAAAAAAAAGAAAAAAGAAATGATGGTAGTCAGAGCATCAGGACAAGCTCTGCTTCCGGTTTGTGGGCTGAGGAGTGATTTGAAGGAGATTGAAAGGATGAGCAATGAGAACGGGAATTATTTTGAAACTGCTTTTTGTGCTTAAAAGTATATTATACACTGATTCTCATTTCTCAAGCTCCAAAGCCCCCCTTTTGATAATACATACTTTTACTATCTTGAAATAAAATTCTCTAACATAGGCTACCCCCACACGTAATTTCACAAAAAAATAACACATGCCTTAACAGTAATGTAAGAAGGAATTCCCTGGTGGCTCAGTGGTTAGGACTCTGTGCTTTCACTGCCCAAGGGTGTGGGTTCAATTCCTGGTCAGGGACTAAGATCCCAGAAGCTACTCAGCAAGGCCAATAATAACAACAACAACAAAGGAACCTCCCTGGTGGTCCGGTGGTTAAGAATCTTCCTTCCAACGCAGGTTCAATCCCTGCTTGGGGAACTAAGACCCCACATGTGTGTGTGCATGCTTGGTCACTTTAGTTGCATCCAGCTCTTTGTGACCCCATGGATTGCAGCCCACCAGGCTCCTCTATCCATGGGATTCTCCAGGCAAGAATACTAGAGTGGTTTGCCATGTCCTCCTCCAGGGGATCTTCCCCATCCAGCGACGGAACCTGTGTCTCTTATGTCTCCTGCACTGGCAAGTGGGTTCTTTACTACTAGCAACACCTGGGAAGCCCAAGGTCACACATGCCATGGGGCAACTAAGCCCCAATGCCCCCCAGTGCAGTAAAAAAAAAAAAAACCCACAAGGGAAAAAATTAATGGAAAGTAACATAATTTTGTTTAAATACATATCTCAATATGTAAATGCTTGGACACAACCATTCTAGCAGCTGTGATGAAGCTGTGAGAAGCCTGCCCACAGAGATTCACAGGAACATCTCCACTTCATCAAAGACCGATGGCGGCATGTCTTGGTGGAGATTTAAATGCCTGTAGGGCACTGCTAACTAGATTCCTCTAGCTGTGGCATAGGGGTTTAGTTGCCCCATGGCATGTGGGACCTTGGGCTTCCTAGGCGGTGCTAGAGGTAAAGAACCCACTTGTCAATGCAGGAGACATAAGAGACGGAGGTTCCATCCTTGGGTCGGGAAGATCCCCTGGAGGAGGGCATGGCAAACCGCTCCAGTATTCTTGCCTGGAGAATCCCATGGACCTGGTTTTTCCAAGCGGGCAAAAACTCTTGACAAAGTTCTGAACAAAACAAAGGTCAAACTTCCCTTGATGTTCTGAGGTGTTGCACTCCTAGAAAATTCAAAGTACCCACAGTACCCTATAGCTGTGGGCAAGAAATAATTTGTGTCCATTTGTAAAATGGACCTGGTCCGTGTGGTTCTCACCATGTGAATGTCCAGGATCACGTCTCTGCAGAGGGAGGGACTGATCTGAACAGGCAGGACATCCTGTACCATGACCCCAAGCAGTAAAAACCACCTTCCTCCAGTTCATATGAAAACCAAAACCAGACCCATAAGCTTGCACAATGTCACTGATGGGCAGTGTCTTGATGGCTGAGAACTGCCCCTGCCTCTCTCCCTGGCCCGGACTTCAACTTCACCTCTGGGAGGGTCAGTGACATCAGAGAATATCACCTATACTGAAAAGCACACAGCCCACAGCCAGTGCAAAGGGAATGCGAGCTCCGCACTTCCTTAAGAAAGAGGACATACAGTCACTAGAGCAATTTAAAGGGTAGCACTCCGATAAATAATGCAGAATATTTAACTGGGATTTTCATCTTGGGATCAAAAAGGTCTTCTCTGATTAATCATTAGCCCTTCAACATGCTCTGAGTTGAAAACTACAGAACGATAATCTTCTATGAAGATGATGGAAAGAAAAATCTAAAAAATAATATCAAAGAAGTTACAAGTAAATAATAAATGGTTTAACCAAGTTTTCAGCCACATAATCTCCTGTGGCATGAAAGCTGTACATCCTTGACATTTAACAGTTTTATCTCTACATTCATCCCTCAGTATCAGAGGGGGGCCAGTTCTAGGACCCTCAGGGAAATCAAACTCAAGGATGTTCAAGCCCTTTACAGCACAGAATAGTATTTTCCATCCATGGTTGATTAAATCCGAGGATGGAGAACTTAGAAATAAAGAGGGCCAACTGCAGTTACGCTCAGGTAACACAATTTGGTCTACAGTCACACCAGTGTGCTAGATCTTGTCAGATACACAGCTTATATAAATTATATTCTTAATCTCCTCAATTTATTCAGTTTCTCTATTCAGTTTCTCAGAATTTCTACTCTGTAATTTCATACATGAACAGCTTATAAAGAATCAATGAATTTTACATCTGAAAAGAATCTTAGAAAGTATCCAATTCCTTCATCTTATGTATCTTGTTATTTAAAACACTATGAGTGCCTGCCATTTAAAGGTCAAGATTTTGGTAAATGAAGGCTGCCAGTAGAAGGAAACAGCATTCTGTAAATTCAAAATTACAATATTTTTTCAGTTCTCCAAGCTTCACCCACTATATAAAATTCTAAACTAATGTTTTCAACACACATTGAGCATTGACTTCATTTGCACAGAAAAGCTTAACATCTCTCAATTTTTAATTTCAATTTGCAAGCTTTGTATACCATTGATCATTTTTAATTAACTCAGATTTCCCTACATTCTGCTCATGCTTTTACTTAAAAATGCAATGGTTTGTGACATCTTTCATTAATGATATTGGCTGTGCACTGTCATCCGGGCAAATATTAATCGTCATCGATCAGTGAAAGACAATGAAATCAAACCATTTAAGTGAAAAAACAGAAGGACTATTCAGTGAGAGAAAAATATAGCTATATTTGTTGACTACATTCAAAGGCTAGTCAAGTCCTAACCTGCACCATTAACAAACAGATCACTATCACTTTATGTTCTTCTGACAAAAATAAAAACTAATCTACTTTTCAGAAGGTATTGTTATTATTCTTGTGTCAAGGAAATTCAAGGCAGCAGTTTGAATATCATCATTAAGCTTGTAGAGAAGGAAATTCTATCATGACAGAAATGCCATCCAGAAAAATGCAATTTCATAAATCTTCCAAGTGCCCTTGACCTCAGGTCACATTCCAATTGGTGACGTTCTTGACAACGCAAGGTCTCTGGCGATAAACAGAGAGAAGTAAATACTGGTACTAAATGTTTCTTAACAGCAGGCTGCCATGACTTGATTCTCTCATCTTGTGGTAAATACTCTCAGCATCTGAAAGGACATTTAGAGGAACAGGACTGCGGCAGCTGTTTCCAAGGCAGGCATGTGCTGCAGGCCACCTCCACGTGCGTTACAATGGGGTGGCTACGGAGGCCTTCCCGGAGGAGGGGGAGGGAGCACAGGTGCACCCATGCTCTGGGGCTCCAGGAGGCTATGGCTGGGGGGGGCGGGGGGCGCCTTATCCAGGTCCTGATGGAAAGTACAAAGCCCACGGCAACAGGATCTTCAGCCAACGTTTTTGTTCCACCAGAACCTGATCCCTGCAGAGCTGGGAGGACCACCCAGATGTCCCAGCTATATTCAGGGGCATGTAACAGATGCCACTGCATTTCTGATACTTAAAGAACTTGGATAAAGAAGTATGTGAGCTCAAGACCCTGACAAGCTGTTTAGCTGGAATTCTACTCAAGACCTGAGGACTTCCCTGGTGGTCCAGTGGTTAAGAAGTCACCTGCCAAGGCAGGTAACACGGGTCTGACCTCTAGTCTGGGGAGATTCCACATGCCACGGGGCACAAAGCCCATGGGCCCCACAACGACTGAAGCCTGAGCGCCCTGGAGCTTGTGCTCTGCAACAAGAGAAGCCACCGCAGTGAGAAGCCCGAGCAACTGGAGAGTAGCCCCCACTTGCTGCGACGAGAGAAAGCCCGTGCGAAGCAATGAAGACCCAGAGCAGCCATAAATAAATAATTTAAAAACTTAAAGACCCTGAAGCAGAATCCTAACAACAAATTACTCACAAGTTTCTACTGGGGGATGTGCTATAAGAAAAAGGAAACCTGAAGACCACCTCCTCCAGGAAGTGCTACTGTACTGTAGGATTCAAGAGGATAAAAAATGAGCATTATTCAGCCATAAAAAGGATGAATGAATGAAGTACTGATTCAGGCAACAACATGGATAAAGCTAGAAAACATCATGCTAGACAAAAGGCAGACACAACAGGCTGCATATTGTACAATCCCATTTCTGTGAAACAGCAGGACGGGCAAGACCACGGAAACAGAACGCAGAGAAGCAATTGTCAGGGGCTGGGAGGAGCAGAGAGGAGGGGAGACTGCTGATGGGCACAAGGGTTCCTTTTTTTTCGTTTTTTTTTTATTGTGGTGATGAAAATGTTCTGGAATTAGATAGTGGTGACGGTTGCAGAACTTTGTCAATATACTAAAAACCACTGATTTGTACACTTTCAGAGGTGACTTTTATGTTATGTGAATTATACTTAACTTTTTTAAAAGGTAAAAATGTCAGTGCAGATTTTACAGGAGAGAAATTAGTTAAAGGAAAACTCCACCATAAGAGGGTTTCAAAGAACCAAGTCACACGAAATATACGAATGCAGTGCTGCAAGGTGAATGAGAATCAGTGTGAATTATAGAAAGAGAGAGAGAAAGAGAGGGAGAGAGAGAACTAGGAAGGAAGGAAGAAAAGTGTAAGAATAAAGATTAGTAAGATGATTACTAAACCATCGAACTTTTCTTGCACTGAACAAGCCCCAAATGATCACAAGGCAGTTAATTCCTAATTGCAAGCCCCAGCCCCCAGATAAGAACCCAGATAAGGAGGCAAGGGCCATTATCAATCCAGTTACATCTAAATTTGCTTTACTGCAGGACACATTATTATTGGGTTTTACTCCATGTTTGTTAACAGAGGAATATTTAAAAGGGGGGGAAAGTGGTTAAAATTCTGTTCTCCTACATGGAGGGAAAAAATAAGAAGATACAGTTCTCTCCCAAGGTCATTGACCGTGACCTTGTCCAAGTTAGCAGCAACTTAATGTGTCTCTGTGCCTTGACTTACCCAGCTGTGAAAGTAAAATGCTAATAACACATCTCTGCTCCATAGGGTGATGTAAGGGATAATTAGTGCTCTTAAGGTTCTTGGTGATCTTTATATTTGAGACAGCCTACTATTATGACGAAGCCTTAACAAACACCTTCTCTCCAGCAGTCAAGACCTGATTCTATTTAAAGACGTAATTCAATGAAATTTGTTGCAAAACCAAATGGAACGCTTGATCCATTACTTTGCTTTTTTCACTTCATAAACTTGTGTAATAAATGCATATTCCTATAGTTGTTTAACTTGGTGCTTTAATCATATTAAATAACTGAATTTTTGAAAATGAAAAAATGTTAAACTGTCTCATCCAATCCTTCACTTTTAGAAGCATTAGAAGAGGAGGAATTAGAATAATATGCCCAAGGCCAAGCATGAGGGTTGGAGCTGCCCACCCCATGGGGACTGGGGTTCTTTAGCTTTGTCTCTCTACCATCGAACACAATGCTTGGCATATAAACACAATGCAGCATCTTACTGTTGTGGAGGTCAGGAAACTAAACTTGGTCACAGCAGGGCTGTATTCCACCGGGAGGTTTAAGGGGAGAGCCTGTTTCTAGGCCTTTTCCAGCTTCCAGAAGCCTCCTGCATTCCTCATCTCACAAGCTTGCATCACTTCAACCTCTGCTGATGTTCTCACATCTTCTCTGATTCTGCCCCACCCACTCTGTTACAAAGACTCTGTGATGACTTCAGGTCCCTCCAGAAAATCCAGGATAATCCCCCCATCTCCAGACCCTTAACTGAATCACACCTTTGAAGTCCCTTTTGCCAGGTAAGCTCCTTTTGCCATATTCACAGGATCAGGAGGTAGACGTTCCAAGGGGGCCATTATTCTGCCTATCCCAGAAACGTATGAGGATAATGCAGGAAAAACCAAGGAGAAAATTACCCCACCATGTCCCCCAACATTTAAGAGTCTCTAGGCCAGGATGAGAAAGACACAAGGGACAGTGATTACCTTTGGGGGAGAAACTGGGTGGCCAAGGACAGGGTGGGACAAATTTCTCTCTTATACTTGTGTAACTAACATCTACACGGCCATGACTATGTAGGCACAGTCTATACGACATGGCCAGGCACAGTCTCATTTCCAGCTATTAGTTCATCGAGCCCATAAAAATAAACTAGACTATTTTACAGTTGTTAAAAACTCAGCATAGACAGCGTAAGTGACTTGCACAACCAAATCCATACGGTTAATAAATGGGTAAGCCTGGAGCCTAGGCTCGAGCCCAGGTTGTCTGGCTAGTTGCTCTTAACTACCATTTCTATGCAGCTTAGGGGGACTTACCTATCACAGTTTAACCTTTTATCCTGCTGGAATTTCATACCATGCCCATATATTAAAGATCTGAAAAACTAAAGATATAGCCATGACAGAGCTGTCTCTAGAAGTGAGAGCTAAAAACGAGATGTCCATACTTGGTTCTTCCTGAGTCCAATTCCTTCATAGGGAAGAATTAAGTCAGGAACATAATTCATTCACAAAGAAGGGGAACAAAACTGGAAATGCAGACAAGCATCATTTGGCAATCAGTACTTGTAACAACCACAGGAAGGGTCAGACCTTTTTTTCCCCTCATGTGTAACCAGCTATATAATGTTTCCTCTTTCTGATAATAGCTAACAGTTTCACAGAACTACTACCTCACAGAGATCCGGCTCACTCTACATGCACAGGTGACTGCATTTGATCCAGTCATTCCAAAGTCTCAAATGGCTATTTCAAAAGTGACGTACTAACAGAAATTACATGCCCTGTTCTTTAGAGAAATTCTGTAGATTTTAACCTGAAAAATGAATTTGCATGTCATGTTAGGAGAGAGAAAATAGGACTGGTTTTACTCAAAATGCTGGCAAATTTAATTTACCAGCTTCTCCCTCAGCTCCAACATTGCCTCATCCTCACCACCAGCTGTCCTGACGCCAGGCTAGTCAAGCCTCTAAAGGGGACCCGTGAGGACCACACCATTAGTGTCCACCATTAGTGAACATGGAATTACAGTGCTTAAGAGCACTTTGTTTTTATAGGTGCCAACAGTAATTCACTTGTTCTTTCTTTCCCCCCCAAAACATTTGAGTCTTTATTTTACAAGGGACTTCTGATCATTAAAAACAATACTGTATGAGCTAAAGGAATGAAGCTCTAAGCGTGAAATAATAAAGCCAATATGCAGAAGGTAAGAGTATCTATTCTGGAAGGATTTCAAGCCACACTTTGGTGCTCCTTAAGTGATCACACAAATGCTCTGTATTTTCTGTCTGGCAGGGAAAAGTAAGGCCAATACTTGCTCCTTTCTCCACTTACTTGCCATGATATATTTGTTACAAATTCCAGGAATCCAAGGTTTTATACAATCTGGTCCCAACAGACTTTACAACGTTATTTCCCATTCGCACAGAGTCAGGTGGCCTCTGCTCTGGGCCTGTGTCCCAGGCCACATGCTCTCTATGGAACGCCCTCCCAGCTCCCACCACACACCTTCCAGTCCACAAAATGCCCATCTGACCCATCTGAGTTTGGTATTCAGACGAAACACTCAGCTTCCTCCAGTCCTCACACCTCTCTCTTTGGAGTCCTTTACTCAAAATTAACAGATTAGTGGGAATTCTACCTCTGAACTGGACCTCTAGTTCTTTCATTGAAAAGCCCTTTTTTTTTTTCCCAAATGTGAGTTATTATCTACAAGTGTTTTACTTTTCCTACTCAACTATAAGTACCTTGAGGGTAGAAAATAATGTCTGACTCATTGTTATATACCTGCAACGTTTTATGTTATTGTTTATTTGTTAAATAAACAAGTGAATAAATGAATGAATGAATATGGGAAAAGGAAAACAATTCCCCAACAACACTAGGTTTTACAAGGGGATTAGCACCCAAGGACCCTAGTTACTGCTAACAGAAAGCTACATTGCTCACTTTCGCTAATTAAACTGAAAACTGTCTTCAGCAGCACTGGAAGAAACTACGAACTCGGAGACCTAAGTTCTCTGTGTCCTGGTAAAATCAGTATTTCCCACTCAGATTTTTTAAAAACTTTTTACATGCACCTACCATCTTTAGAAACTTGAGTATGTTTTGACATCTGGGGGTCTGGGGTGTCAGCCAGACAGACTCGGTAATAGTATTTTCACACACAAACAGGGCATTTTCTGAGCTCAATGTTGTTAGTCATCCTAAACCAGGCTATGGAAGCCGAAATGCCCTCACTCTCATAAACAGGAAATAAGCCGGTTTGCCACATCAGAGCTGGCTCTGTAATTCTTCCCCTGGTGGAAAGCTGTAGAACGGATACACATACATTCCCAGGGGCAATTCATTCCAAACAGCAAATTTGCATCTAAGTAGCTTCTGGTAGCTTGACAGTCTACACTACTTATATAGCAATTTAGAAAGAGACTGATTCAAAGTGGGGTGGGGAATTAAAAAAAAAACGAGCCTCAGGCTGCAATTACCTTCATCATCCTGTGAGAAGCATTGGCTGGGTTGACATTATCTACATGGAAGCAGGAACATAGGTCTTTTCTATTTTGTCTCCTGTTAAATATACCCCAACCCTAATGAGGTGGTATGAGCAGCTGTTTACAGAAGGAGAATACATGAATGCCACATCAAGTTCAATGTTTACATAAAGACTTTGTTCAGGAAGTCTATGCCCAATGAGACACTCTTAGAAGCTATTGAAATGTTTCAAAAGATGGCATACACTGGAAAAAGGACTTTTCAATATAAATCAAAAACAGCAATAACAGGAACCCAGTATCAACAGGGCTGGCACGTCCGATGACTTCAATGGTGGCCTTGTTGGCTCAAAAATAACACTGACTTCTCCGGGGAATTCCAGCGGTAAAACTAATTCTCTGTATAAAAACTCTTTCCAGATGACATAACTGCTCAAGTCAAACACAGCCTCTAGACATTTCTTCTCTCTCTCTCTCCCTCTACCATGGATAATTAGAACAAAATTCAAACCCTTACAGGCAGGAATCAAACGGTCATTCAACCCTAAGGATACAAAGGAACTTAGTACTGAGCACCCAACACTTCCTGGGGTATCCCTGCCCGTTCCACTCTTCACAGCCTCATGGGGATATCACAGCAAAGCCGGTGACTGATGGAAGTCCTCTACTTCTCAGTGTATCAATCCGCTGATGGGACTGTCTCCCAAGGATGGGCTGAGACCCAATAAGGGGAACTAATAAACCAGTCTGCCGCCTCCTGAGTGCGCTGAGGACCGGGTCGGGGCTGGGGGCACGGGATCCCTGAATGAGAGAATACCAACACACAGGTACAAATGCAGTCATTTGCTGGGAACTTTATGTACATTTATGTCATTTAATCCTAAGACCTTGGCACAGAAGGGTTCAGGAAAGGAGGGGGTCGTACTGCTGGGGAGCAGACCACCTCCTTCAGGCCACTGGCCTTGGCAGTGTGAGCGAGCCCTGGTCCATGATGAAGCCGGCACTACCCCAGACTGCCTGAAGGGGGCTCTCTGGCCACAGGACCCAGGAATTTGAATTTCCACAAGTTCTTCAAGTGAGGCTTAAACACTGTGAAGTCTGAGAACCACTTCCCTAAACACTATACACATCATGAGTCTCAAGAAGGCCACCAGGATGCTTCTTTTCTAGAAAGGCAAGAAACCTGAACAGAAACTATTATTCCTCAACTTCATAGGACAGTTTCTCATATAGATATAGACATAGATATAGATATAGGCGTGCATACTAAGTCACTTCAGTCATGTCCAGCTCTGTGCAACCCTATGGACTGTAGCCCGCCAGGCTCCTCTGTCCATGGGATTCTCCAGGCAAGAATACTGGAGTGGGTTGCCATGCCCTCCTCCAAGGAAATATTCCCAACCCAGGGATCAAACCTACATCTCATATGTGCCCTGCATTGCAAGGCAGGTTCTTTACAACTAGCGCCACTTGGGAAGGGTGTGTGTGTGTCTGTGTGTATGTGTCTGTGTCTGTGTGTGTATAAAGTGTCTGTGTGTGTGTGTGTGTGTCTGTGTCTGTGTGTGTGTGTGTTTTTTTCCCCAGCTCAAACCTGATCAAGAGACTAAAGCTAAATTTAGTAAATAGATTTCCTGGTCTGGATACCTTAATCACACCAAAAGTAGACAGAAAGTTCTGAATTCACGTCACTTACCCCAGGGCCTCCCATATTTCAAGCACCCAGTAGGGTTCAGTGAATATTCAGCCCAGACAGTTAAAATATGCCCAGAACAGTTGCTTAGGGAGTCTTCTTCCTCCACTTTCTGATGCTCTTTCAGTTTCCATTAACAAAAACAAAGGCAGGTCTTCCCTTCCAGAGAGCCCACTATGTGGTTTTTATTAACAAGCAAAAGACTGGTTTCTTGGGGAAACAAAACCGAGTTTCCTTTGAGTGCCAGGCTGCCAGGCAATGCTGGCAGCAAGCGGAATTTAGGGAAAGGCAGACTCTGAAATGACCACTCTTCAGTAACACTCAAAGTTGTACGAAAAATTGTTTTTCAAATCATTTAAATTACTTTATGTGTGCAATTTAAAAAATCAAGCATAAAAAGTGGGACTACTGTTTCCTAATTCATCACCAAGGCAAGTCAAGGTAACCTGTAATGAGACAGCGTCCTCACGGGGGAAGGGGATGGGAGACCCCGTGTTCAGACTTCCTGCCCCAAAGGAGCCGGGCTGGAGGTGCAGAGGCTCAGACTGGCTCAAGCTCACGGCAGCCCCGCTGGGCCGAGATAAGCCTCGTCCTCCAGATGAGGCACCCAGGTTCAGTGTCCTCATTTGAGCTCCCCCAGACGCAGAGCCCAAGCCAAGTTGTGGGTACAGAAATTTATCTAGAAAGTGATCCCAGAAAGCCCAAGCGAGGGGCTGAGGCTGGCAAGACCAGAGGGCAGAAAGCATGTGAAAGGCGTGAAATGAGAAACTGACTTCCCTTGCACCTGGAAGAACTGTGGGGCGCACCCCAGAACCATCTCAGCAGGGGACAGGGAGGCTGGGGTGTCATCCACCGACGTCCACGCCTCCCTGGCTGAGCGCTGCCCCCAAGGTCACACAACCCGTCAAGGGCAAGCCCAAACTCAAGCCCAGATGGGGCTTCCCTTGGAGTTATTCACTCACAGGCATTTAACTTCCTTCACAGGCTACACAACTACTTCAAGAAAAGACAATAAACCAAGGGGGAAGGGTGGTGGAGGAGATTGGGAGTCTGGGATTAGCAGATGCCAACTACCATACCTAGGACGGATAATCAACAAGGTCCTACTGGATAGCTCAGGGAGCTATACTCAACATCCTGTGATAAACCATAAAGGAAAAGAACATGAAAAAGAAGGTATATATGTATATAACTGAGTCACTCTGCTGTACACCTGAGACCAACACAGTATTGTAAATCACTACAATTCAATTAAAAAAAAAATCAGAAATTGATGGGGGGGAGTAAATAAATTCCATATTTGCTAAGCCTTTGGGAAAGCAGTCCCTCGTGGCTGTTTGGTTTCCAACACAAGCACGTTACTGTGGTGCAGTGGGGGGACAGACAGTGAATCCCGGGGGAGAAGCTGTCTCAGCCCCACAGAGCACAGTCTTACCAGGAAACCAGGGTGGTAATAAACCATCCAAGGAAGGATAAGAAGAGGTATACACTGCAGCCGCAGGGGCACCTGTGGCAAGACCAGAGTGGAAAAGCACTGCCACAGTCTGGATATTCACTGGAAGGACTGATGCTGAAGTTTCAATACTTTGGTACCTGATGTGAAAAGCCAACTCATTGGAAAAGACCCTGATGCTGGGAAAGATGAAGGCGGGAGAAGGGGAGGGTCACAGAGGATGAGATGGTTGGATGGCATCACTGACTCAATGGACATGAGTCTGAGCAAACTCCGGGAGGTGGGGAAGGACAGGGAAGCCTGGCGTGCTGCAGTCTGTGGGGTTACAAAGAGTCGGACATGACTGAGCAACTGAACAACAACAGTCTGACTAAGCTAAGGCATCTGCACGTGCAGACATGGGTGTCCTTAGTTATAAAGCCGTAGCCTATAAGAATGGGCCCCTAGGACAGGTACTTAATGATCATCTAACATAACCACGCCCTTCTCTTATGCTGTATCCTTGCACCAAAAAAAAAAAAAAAAGTGAAAAAAACAAGATTAACTGACCTGCTTGATTTTCAACTGCTAGGGGGGAAAAAAAAGGAGTCAAATTTGGCCTCTTTTGCTGCTTTCTGTAGAAATTCATTCCTGCAAGTACCAGAAGTGTTATAGACTCTGAGTGATTTCTTATTATGATAAAATACACAGAGATATAACAGGCAGTGAATGTATCCCTCAAGAATAATGAATCCAACGAATGGACACACGATGTCTTGTGTGGAACACTCTGGCCTGTAAAGCAGCCCAGGGTGACTGAATCGCGGCCCTACTATACCCAGGTAATTAATTAGTTCCATCATATTTTTGGCTTTACGACACTGACTTTTATATGCCAACAGTCACTGTAATGGCATTTTAAATTGGAGGAAAATCTCTAGAGAGGAGGAAAAGGCAGTATATACCTTATTGAATCACAAATCTTACCATCTGATGTTTTAATACCAAAATGACCTAATAAACCTGCTTTATAATTAAATTGATCTTAACAACTTTTGTGTTTTTTAATTCATTTTTGGTGATCATGCAGAGATTTCCATTAGGAATCTGTTATGATTGTAATTAAGAATAAAAATTACTTCACGTGCTTATCATGCTCAGTCTGCTGTGGGGGCTTGGCCGGCCCCCTCCCAGGTACAGAAGGAACCACGGTTTTCAGAGTGAGCTGGAGGCTCTCATTTACCAAACTGTAAAAACATGAAATGTGCGCCAATAACAGGCTCAGAAAGTCAAACCTTCAAATAACTGCCTCAAATGGAAATCTCACCTTTAAAAAAATAAACTGGCATACAATTTTTCATTTTCAGGCCTTTACAAAACTTTTATTAAAAAAGTAGTACTCAACAAAAGAGGTAAAGAACTGAACTGTATCAACTGTTCTTAAAACCTAATAAATTACTGCAAAATTCTTGTGCCTTACACTCAACTAAACAGAAAAATCAACTTTGGCATTTATATTGGCTTTTGTCTCTCTGAATAACCAAGTAATTACAATACTAAATATCATGGGTGATTTTTTTTTAAGACTGTAATTTTAAGGAATATTACTTTGTGCGAAAATTATTTTCTATTTTCACTAAAAGAGCTATAATTACTAAAACATGTGGAATTCTGTATCAAATCGGTTTGCTTGGCATCTGTGTTCTTCCCCTAAGAAATGAGAAAATATTCTTTGAACAGAGCTAAATAATCTCAGTTTGCAAGCAAACACAGCCTAAAAATATTATCTGGTGATACCAGCAGTGAAGAAAGGCAGAAATAACAGAACCTTACCATTTGCCGTATCCTTTTTAAAGTGATCCAGGAATTCCTCCAGAAGTTGGGACTGGTTAGGAGGGGGCAGCAGACCCTTCCGTTCCCTGGAGAACAGGTCACTGTCTGACCAGGAAGAACACAGAGTCGCTTTTATGTCCGGTGGCCTGGCAATCAGAGTGAGCCCAACACTCTTCTCAGAAAACAGAGCCTCCATCTGCTTGAGGTCAAGATCAGACACGGCTTCCCCATTTAAGGTCATGATTTCATCGCCCTTTCTCAGCCCTGAGGAGGAGGAAGGGGACACAGAGGAAGAAGAGAGAGAGATGACCGAGAGGAATATTTTAAGATGAAAGACAACTGCAAATTCAACCCCCTTAATGCTCTCAGGGGCTCTTCTGTTGCTACCTTCAAAGATAGCGCCAAACTCTGTAGTAATCTGATTCCACTGATAACAAATTTCAGTGCTCTCAAGACTAGCATTAGAAGAAATAGTTTAAGAGTCACTCAAATTAATGAGTCCTCTAGGTGATGTTCAATGTGCTGGGACATAACCTTTGGTGTGTCTGTTTGCCTGGCTGGCTCTCACCATCTCTTTCTCCATCTACCCGGACATATGCACAGGTACTCTGTGTATATATATTGTCTCTTCCAAAACCATACACACAAACTCTATCGCTATATACCCATATACATATGTGTGTGTGTATGCATATGCCTTTACATTCAAAATTACTTTTTAAAAAATTCTAGGAGGAACTGCTTTCTGACAAACTCATGAGAAAATTTCACTAGCCAGACTGCACTGCATAGAACTGAGAACAGAGATACCGCCTGCCACACAGACCTTCCCCATAAGCCAGGCCGTCGGGGAGAACGTCACTTATAAAGATGCGGCTGAGATGCTGATGTTCGTCCACCTGCGCAGTCACTGCAAACCCTAGGAAGGAAAATAAAAGGAGAAAACAAGTCTAAGTTCCTGACACTAAGTCAACGGGCAGTATTTCCTTGACCATCTATGTATTCCTGACATTATACATAAGTAGGGTATGTAGAAAGTCTAAATGACAGCTATTTTGAAAGCACAGATATCTAGGAGGGGCAGAAAAGGGGGAATGTGTCGGATCTAAAGGTTTAGGACATCATGCTACATGAAAAAGTCAGCCACAATACAACAAGGACTACATGATTCCACTCCTACGAGGTACTAGAGCAGTCAGATTTAAAGAGACAGAAAATAAAAGGCTGGTTGCCAGAGGCTGTGGAAGAGGAGAGTATGGGAAGTTACTGTTTAACAAGAGTCCCGGTTTTGCAAGATAAAAACAGTTCTGGAACTAGGTGGTGTTAATGGTTGCACAACAGTATGAATGTACTTAATGGTGCTGAGTTGTCATTTTAACCTGTCTTAACAATTGCTATGAAGGGAAATTATGTTATGTGTTGTTGTTTTTCAGTCATTAAGTCACGTCCAACTCTGCAACTCCACAGACTCCAGCATGCCAGGCTTCCCTGTCCTTTACCATCTCCCGGAGTTTGCTCAAACTCAGTGATGCCATCCAACCATCACATCCTCTGTCACCCCTTCTCCTCCTGCCTTCAATCTTTCCCAGCATCAGGATCTTTTGCAATAAGTAGATGCTTTGCATCAAGTGGCCAAAGTATTGGAGCTTCAGCATCAGTACTTTCAATGAATATTCAGGACTGATTTCCTTTCGAATTGACTGGTTTGATCTCCTTGCCACCCAAAGAACTCTCAAGAGTCTTCTCCAGCACCATGGATCGAAAGCATGAACTCTTTGCTGCTCACCCTTCTTTAGGGCCCAACTCTCACATCTATACATGACTACTGGAAAAACCGTAGCTTTGACTAGATGGACCTTTGTCAGTGAAGTGATGTCTCTGATTTTTAATACACTGTCTAGGTTTGTCATACCTTTCTTCCAAGGAGCAAGCGTCTTTTAATTTCATGGCTGCAGTCCCCATCTGCACTGATTTTGGAGCTCCCCAAAATTAACTCTGTCACTGTTTCCATTGTTTCTTCATCTATTTGCCATTTCCCCAGGGGATCTTCCCAACCCAGGGATCAAAGCTGAGCCTCCCACATTGCAGGCAGATTCTTTATCACCTGAGCCACCAGGGAAGCCCTATATCATGTGTATTTTGCCACAATTTAATTTTTTTAAAAAAACTGAGACCAAAAAAGTCTTATTAAAATAAATTAAGTTCACTTCAATATAATATTTGTTAAGAAACAACTCTGTATGGGGTTAGGCACTTTGAATAGGTAGAAAAATACTTGAATGGATACTGCTTGCCCTAAATAGGACTACATGGGACACCCAGGTGAGACGACCCTTCTCCGAATGTCTCCCTCTGTCCTCCAAAAGTGCCCTCATCTGTGATTCCATGGTGGGAACACACGTTTCCATGTCTTGCTCCCTTAATCCTGGGAGTTCTTTGACAACAGGAAGAAAGGTATGTCCCTTACTTCTTCTGTGCCTCACGCACAGCCTGGGAGATCATGGTCACCCAAAGAATATTTTGTCAAGTGTCTCCCATCAGTCATTCAAATGCAAAGAAGGTTGACCAAAGGAGACCTTGGAGAGTAGGGTGAGACCAACAGAAACATAGACAAAATGCTCAGAGGCCTTGAGAGGAAAACCAACATAACATCTGGGGCCAGACAGATGCCATAGAATTTAGAAACAAGGAACATCATTGTACCAAAAAAAAAAACCCAACAAATCATAAAAAGGACATTTTTAACATATTATGATCAGGTTGTGTCACTTTAAGGAAAATAATTATATCAATATATCTAATAAGAAGTTGTCTTTCTATGGAGATAGCTATTGATCATTAACTGGCATGGGATCACAGAGTCAGGTTCGACTTACAGACTAAACCACAACCACCAGCATCTAATTATCAAGTTTCTCTGGAAGAAGACAAAGCAAGAGACAGGAAGGAACTCTAAGATATGAGCACAGGCTATAAAGAGCCAAGTTTAAACACAAACAGAAATGCAAGCATTAAATATTATGAAGTGATTTGGATAATATTGACCCTTAATTATTAAACTGAAGTTAAAGCAATCGAGTAAGGTTTCTTCAAGGAAGTGCGACTTTTAGTCAGTTCTTGAAGGACAAGTTGAATTTACACACTCAGAAAGAAGGGAATCGGGGAGGGGAAATGCGGGGGGCAGTTCAGGCAGGTGAAGCGCTAAGAGCAAAGACGCTGAGACGAAAGAACTGCTACATGAATCATACGTTAATCAGCTAAGAACTGTGCCCAGCACACAATAAACTCATTGCGTTGTTATTATCACCATCACTTCAAATTTCCCTTCAGTTTTTACATTCATTCCTCTTAAGTGTTTTGGCATTTCCCCCTAATAATAATACATATCTTTTTAGTCTGCTAATATAAATTAAAAGGAATGAAGGAAGAGAAAGGAAGCTGAGAATCTATTGTCATAGTTTCTGCAAATGGGAAGAAAACAATATTAAGTCCAAAGATACTGAGGCAAACCAGGCAAGACTGGACCAGATGGTTCTCTGAGGAGCACGTTCCTCCTCCTTACCGAAGTCAGACACACCCCCGGTCTTTGTCAGCTGCACATCATACACGCTTAGTGGAAAGACTTCTATTTCATCATAAACCTACAAAAGGGAAGACCCACAAAATCAGAGGATCTGAAGTCATAGTATCTTG
Organism: Giraffa tippelskirchi; assembly: GCF_054371585.1. Lineage (NCBI taxonomy): Eukaryota > Metazoa > Chordata > Mammalia > Artiodactyla > Giraffidae > Giraffa > Giraffa tippelskirchi. The sequence continues at coordinate 154,703,348 of NC_137283.1, read as the reverse complement.
GAAATTTATTTTGATTGTTTCCAAACTAGACGCCAATTTAAACAGAATTTTTTCCCCCAAATGTCACCATTTTTTTTAAATTAAGGGGCCATGGATGGGTTTCAGATGTCCCTTACCAAAGCTGAAGAACACTCACCTGCTCCTGCATATATTCGTATGGTGCAGGAATACAGTACTCAACATTCTCGTCCACTAACTTCCGAAGTTGTAGGCCATAATGGCTGGGTTCCAACTGCCTCATCTAGCGAGAGAAAGACAGCTATTCAGAAGTTAAATGTTCTTTCTAAATGCACCATTGTTCACTAAAAGTCAAAGTGGAAATTTCTTTTAAAAATATCTTCTATAATTTTCTGGGTTTAAATATATACAAGAGCTCAAGTTTCAGTGTGCGAAAAAGAAAAAACGGAAATTATTTTTAAGAAGGTTTTCTCTAAATGATACCACTTATCACTAAAAGCAAGAGATGTATTTTGAAGAAATTATGGTGGTAGATATCTGGCAACAGAATATACCTCATCATCCGAACTGCTCTCTTTTAATAGACAGGTAGTACCTAAATTTAAATTGTTTCCTGTTACTAAAGTAATTAATGAAATGTCAACCATTTCATATTCTGCAGACTTCAGAATTACGAATTTACTATTCCAACAACCATTTTTCACAAGGAAAAGGTATATATAAATTATACACACACACACACATATATATATACACCCACACATTCTGTCTCAGACACATTTTCAACAATGAGAAATTATCTCAAGTCTGTGTTCTAACTGGATCTAATTCACCCACTACGTCTGACCTCCTCTATCAGAATATTTACCAACTTGATATTATTGCTATTGAATAATACTATTGACTGCCTAAATAATCAGCTGACATAATGGAGCAAAAGAAAATTAAATTCATTTACAGTATAAGCTGCATATAAAAATATCTGGAATCCTAAGGCGTAACTCAAAGTGAAAAAGGAGGACAAAAATGAAAGATTATCTAATAAGCATTTGAGGTAAAGAGCTACCAAACTCGACATTTTTTTTTTAACCATTTCGTATGTTTGCATTTTCTCTGAAAACTTAAAAATATTTCAGCTCTACTGCGCCATCTGGTGGTCTGCTGAGTCTGTTTCATGGATCTCAGAGGGCTCTCATAAATATATCATAAACTTTCTTTTCAGAAATAAAACCGTTTGAATAATGAATAAAACACCATCTCATAACAATCTCCATGAAACAAGTGTGAGTGGTATTGAGTGACTCATTTAATCTGGAGAAACTTGATAAAACTAGCATCAAATCAAACCACTGCAAAGTTTATGCCACTTTCTCACAGAATACCATCTATAAGTACCTTAAATAACAAGAGACTTCATAATTATCCCAGATATAAAGGTATATATATAGAATTTCAGTAAGATAGCTCAAGTTCTTCATGATGGCATCGAGCTGTGACAACCTATTCTTCTAAAACATGGAGAAAGAAAATGCTATAATTAATGTGTTAATTAACAAATGTGTTCCTTCCTGTAGAAAGTGAGGTCTTAAACACACAAATTAAGCAGGCATAGGAGGGCAACATTAATTATTGATTATTCCCATTCAGAAGGATATTTCTACAGCAAAATCCACTACCTTGCAGGCCAGAGTCAGAATATCTTCTACTCTGGTTTCCGGCTTGATCATCACAGTCACGGCTTGATGATCCTGAAAGTGAACATCAACCTGGCCCTCCCACGCGCCGTCTCGGGGAACGCCATCCACTGCTGACCCGTATAAGTGTAGCAGGTCATCCACCTGTTTGGGGATCCCAAAAGAAAGGGTGTGCTTGACAAGCAAATGAGGGAAGCTATGGGAAAATGCCCCCTGAATTGAGAGTTAGCACTTTTGCACTCCTCATATCTAGGGCTTCTCACGACCCTCTGGGGCAGACAAGCCTGGAGTTTCCTCATTTGTTTAACCCACATGCAACTGACGCCCTGGGAGGCTGACTGAAGTCAATCAACTCCTCTTCCCGAGTTCTAGTCATTTTGCCTCTTAGCCCAAGTTAGCACAATGCAGTTGATGAAGGGCTGCTCAGTATCCACGCTTACTGCTCTAGAACCGTCCAGATGACCAGGAACTCCATGAAGTCTATGTCTAAGCCACGATCCCAGTGAATTTCAGATACACTCTCGGCTATGGCCTATGACGCCTGCCTGCATACTAACCATGAACTCCATTTAACTTAATCCAAGTATGTTTCTCTTCTCTTATTTCTACTTGTTTTTAAAAATTACCCCCTAATCCTGGACTGTTTTTTCCATCTTCAGCTAGACACTCATTCAGAAACTATCCCCAAACATACCATGTTTCAGAAGCTTTTCCCAAGGGATTTTTGTTTCCTAAACTTCACCCTCACAGTAACTCCGTGACCTCAAGCTAATATGTTCTTCTATGATTTATAAATAAAAATAGTTAACATTACATATTAAGCAACTCAGAAGCGTCCCCCTCTGGTTAGGCTCTCATATTAGTCTGGTGGTAAAGACAAGACTTAAGGATTTGAAATCACAAGACGGAGGTTCAAGTCCCACCACTTAACACGCAGTAGGACAGGACATTCCCTGTGCTCAACCTCACCTCCTATTTTGTAAACAGGGATGTCACTAATACAACACAATTGCTTAAGGTTACCAATCAATACTACAAACTTTGTGAACAAAAGAGATCAAATACGTGAAAACACCTCACACACCAGAAAATGTTACACACGGATTCATCAACACATCATGTATACCCCACCTATCATACATGAGAGTTGTCACTGACAGGTTTTTTACTCTGAATTTCATGCATTTAAAAAACACGCGTGCGCACACACACACACACGATTCCCCTATATGCTAAGTCGCTTCAGTCATGTCAGACTCTTCACAACCCCATGGACTACCTCCCACCAGGCTCCTCTGTCCATGGGTTTCTCCAGGTAAGAATACTGAAGTGGGTTGCCACGCCTTTCTCCAAGATTCCCCTATACCATAGGATTAAAATACTAGAATACGCACAGTAAACAAATATATATATATATATATATTAAAAAAACAGGTTTAGGCAAAGAAAGGGAAGAATCAATCTTCCTGTGTTGTCTTTTTAAATGTGGTGCTCATCTTTGAAGTGGCATTTCTGGCTCTGTCACTTCCTGTACATTTTCCTGGAAAGATGATCACAGCCCAGAATGCACATGAACCACACTTGCCAAAGAAAAAGACAGAATGAGAGAGAAGCAGAGGTCTGGAGCCAAGGACTCAGGCAACCAGCATGGACCCCAGTGTTCCCTGCAGGGTCCCATCTCACGTGAGTCCCATTTTCTTCTCAGGTTAAACCTCAGGCACCTCTGTCCACCTGAGCAGCAATTTCAGCCAGGTGCATCAGCAATAAGCAGGTACGGGCTTAAAGGCACAGGCCCCGTCTCTCAAACTCCGCTCGCTCAGAATCAAACCAAAACCCCGGCAGAGGTCACTGTGGAGTAAGGAACCACAGAGAGCCAGGACGAGGGGAAGTCAGAGCATCCAGACTGCTGCTGCAAAGCAATTCAGGGCTGTACTTTCAGAGCAGAACGGGAGAAACGTGACGGAGGATGGACAAGCCGGGGGAGGGACATGGGGAATACAAACCCACAACTACCCTCTCCTCAACCCAGAGAGACCTCACGACTCCTCGCCAGTTCACTCACCACTCAGCCCTCTGAGGCAGGCGCTGTCCCGACCCTCTAACAGCGAAAAGAATGGGGCTCAGAAAATTCTAGAAACTTGCCCCAGCTCCCACAGCGAGCTGCGATTGTCGTACTGTGGGAATCTGAACCCTGGAACCCTGTGTGAGCCTGGGCTCCCTACCACTGCTCTATAGAAACATCAGCCTGGCAGTTAGTCACCTCTCGCAAAACGGACACGGGCCAACTGTCTGAGGCGCACCACGTTCCGGCTCCCCCGACTCCCCACACGGTAACAGCACTCTTCTGCCTCCAGACCCGGTCACCTCCGCTTCTTTCACCTGCTTTACCCTCCCTAGAGCTCCTGTCCTGAATTCACATTATCTTTCAACCTTATTTCAAATGCCACCCTCTTTCTTAGGAAGTCTCCCCTGCCCTCTCCCGACCCCCAACCGCAACTCCACTCAGTTAGATGTGTCTACACTTTGATGTCCCTGTAGCAAAGTCCAGCCCACTTGGTAGTCATTTCCAGGCTGTTCCCAGGTCCCCCAGGTGCTGAGATGAATGAATGACATTGAGGCACTGTCTTTCTCATTCTCAGTCTCCTTCAGCCCTTCACACAGGGCGTCCTGCACTCAGAACACAGTGACCCTTCAGCCCTTCACAGTGTGTCCTTCAGCCCTTCACACAGTGCATCCTGCACTCAGAACACAGTGACCCTTCAGCCCTTCACATAGGGCATCCTGCATCCAGAACACAGTGTACCCTTCAGCCCTTCACACAGTGCGTCCTTCAGCCCTTCACACAGTGCATCCTGCACTCAGAACACAGTGACCCTTCAGCCCTTCACACAGGGCATCCTGCACTCAGAACACAGTGTACCCTTCAGCCCTTCACACAGTGTGTCCTTCAGCCCTTCACACAGTGCATCCTGCACTCAGAACACAGTGACCCTTCAGCCCTTCACATAGGGCATCCTGCATCCAGAACACAGTGTACCCTTCAGCCCTTCACACAGTGTGTCCTTCAGCCCTTCACACAGTGTATCCTTCAGCCCTTCACAGTGTACCCTTCAGCCCTTCACACAGTGTGTCCTTCAGCCCTTCACACAGTGTATCCTTCAGCCCTTCACACAGTGTACCCTTCAGCCCTTCACACAGGGCATCCTGCACCCAGAATACAGTGTACCCTTCAGCCCTTCACACACGTGTGTCCTTCAGCCCTTCACAGTGACCCTTCAGCCCTTCATACAGTGTACCCTTCAGCCCTTCACAGTGACCCTTCAGCCCTTCATACAGTGTATCCTTCAGCCCTTCACACACTGTATCCTGCACCCAGAACACATCTAATCCATGGGTGTTGAACTGGATGCAATGAGAAATTCAGTCATGTATGGGCTTGTAGGGTAAGAGCTGCCCATTTTCATTATCTTATGCAGAATCTATTTCCACAGCGTTAAGTTCTTAATCCTCCCTAAAGTTTCAAGAAGAAAAACTAAAAGAGGATTACTATGGAGAAGTTCTAGGCTAGAGAAAACTATGCAGGCAAATGAGAAGATACGATGAAGGACAAAAGAAACATTCATAGTCTATTTAATTAAACAAGGTTTTGTGCCTACATGTGCTCTGAGGAATCATTTCCTGAGTCTACACTGTTGACCTAAAGTCAACTAAATGGACAGAGAAGAGGTCTATCAACACCAAGGCTAGGGAAGGTTCAGATTCTCTTAAGAGATCCTAGAGTGAAAATTTACGTGTAGTTTTTTTCCTATGCATGACACACACACAGCCCAGAAGTATAAGCAATGAAAAAAACGTGAAATACGGCTATTCAAAAGGAGTACCAAGGATGTAGAAGTGATTCATTAATTAGAACTAGAGAAAGAAAAGACTAATTGGTGCTTATACATCTCCTAGGCTGTTGGAAGATTTGCCCACTTGGGGAAAAAAAAAACTGGATTGATCCTCTTAAGGGTCAATGTTATCCACACTGAAATCACATGCTTCATTTTCAGTGAGTCAGATAAGATATTCTCTTACCTTCTTTATCATAAAAGGAATAGAGAATCATGAAAATAAACCCAGCAAGTTGACGTGTCTGGAAAACCCTTTTCTCTGCTTACCCTTAAAGATGCTAGGTTAATCTTTTAAACCCCAACCCAGAAGTCCTTGGCTGGCTACCCCTGTCAAGACTATCACACACCCCTTCACTCACTCCATCCCTCCCTCCCCACAAAATTAGTTTCCAGTCAGCCAGTTCAAGGTTTCCAGTTCTTGGAGAAGACAAACAAACCAGCAAAAATACAACAGACAGACAATCTGGGTCAAATCCAAGCCTTGCCAGGGCTGATTAGCTCATGTCTCTGGGCTTCAATTTCTTCACCTTTACAAGGGGCTGAAGCACACCAGTCCCACAGAGAAATCAGGAGACGGGCATGAGAAAGGGCATTTGAAGGGACTACACAAACTGTAAAGGGCCATCAACAATGTACAAGATCGCTTTTGAAGTTCGGTGTGGATTATGGAATTATACCATACTAAGTATTCTTGCCTGGAGAATCCCAGGGACAGGGGAGCCTGGTGGGCTGCCGTCTATGGGGTCGCACAGAGTCGGACACGACTGAAGTGACTTAGCAGCAGCAGCAGGCATGACCAGTAAATCAAGTCAAGTCAAATCACCGTGGATGGTGACTGCAGCCATCAAGTCAGAAGACGACTGCTTCTAGGCATGAAAGCAGTCACAAACCTAGACAGTATGCTGAAAAGCAGAGACATTATTCTGCTGACACAGGTCTGTATGGTCAAGGCTACGGACTTCCCAGTGGTCATGTACGGTTGTGAGAGTTGGACGGTAAAGAAGACAGAGCACCAAAGAATTGATGCCTTCGAACTGTGGTGCTGGAGAAGACTCCTGAAAGTTCCCTGGACAGCAAGGAGATCAAAGCAGTCAATCTTAAGAGAAATCAACCCTGAACACTCATTGGAAGGACTGATGCTGAAGCTAAAGCTCCAATACTTTGGCCACCTGATGCCAAGAGTTGACTTGTTGGAGAAGTCCCTGATGCTGGGAAGTACTGAAGGCAGGAGGAGAAGGGGGTGACAGAGGATGACATGGCTGGATGGCATCACTGATGCAATGGACATGAACTTGGGCAAACTTCGGGAGATGGTGAGAGAGGGCTGGCAAGCTAGGCTGCAGTCCATGGGGTCACAAAGAGTCAGACACGACTGAACAAAGGCTTGACCACCATAATTCAACAATGGCCACTGTAAAGAACCACATGAGAATCAGTCCTTGCTCTAAAACCCAGAGGAACCGTGGTGACTATTGGTGCCCAGGCCAACCTGTGGTCCGGTGCTGAGTGGCCATCCACCAAACGGTAACATCACTGAACTGCAGCCACGGCCACTTCCGTTAAGGTGTGCAAATCACTTCCACCCTCCAGGTAGGGCAGCTTCTACAGAAGCATTTCTTATTACCATCACATTAATGGCCTTGAAAGCACATGTCAAATTACTTCTGCTCAATGTGCCTCAAGGAGAGAAAATTGAAACTCCGTGGGCTCTCACAGCAGATGCTTTTGGATCAAATGGCTCGTAATTACTACTTGGATCACTGAAGGGAAGTGAGTAGCAAAATCACAATCTGGCCGTCACAAAACGGGCCCATACCACAGTTGCTGATAAAAGGAAGGTCTATTAGCAAGTGAGATGAGGGAAGCACACAAAAGGCTTGCCATGCTCTTGGCTGTCTTAACAGCAGCAAAATGTCACAGAGGAGGAGGTGTTCATTTCCTTCTTGGGTGGATGCCCAAACATCAGTTGATATGAAAGGGAAACAAAGGCCTATCTATGTACCATCCATCTGTGCACGTACGTCTGTTATGTAGGGTTCCAGACTAAATGTTCTATTTAAACAGACCAGAGTGACGGTCAAGAGTAAGCAGTTTCATTCATAGTTTCCATTAAAAAAAAAAAATTATCATTTTTTTTTCCCCCAGTTTGGAGCTAAGGACTAGTGTGACAATACTTCATTCACTCGCTGCCACAGAAAGTTGGGACACCCCAAGCCAATTTTCCAGGAGCGAGAGCCAAGGCCCAGGGTGCCAGGGTATCTGCAATGATGCTTCTGGGGTAGCTCCCTTCCAGAGCCTCAGCGGGGGATTTGTTGTCACTATCTCCATAACAAACACATCCCTTCAAACTCTGACTGAGACGTATTATTACTCACCAAGAAGTACCCTATGAAAAGCTTTCGCTTTTTTGGCTGGCCAAAGTGTCCTTTAAAAAAACCGCTCAAATAAGACTGGCTGGATTCCAATATTAACAGATTTCAAATTAGGGTGACTCACTGTTGGACTGTTACACGATGCACTGATTAGAATGGAATATTTTTAAATACTCATGACCCCTCCTCCCTCCCAACACTCAGGAATGACTGCCTTTCTGTGTTATGCTAATGGACATAACACACTATTTACAAATAGATGGTTTGTGCAAGTTATAAATATTCTCCAAGAATGAGTAGCAGAAAAAAAAACTAGTGGAATGAAATATTAATTATTCAACCAGCTACAGGCAGAATCTTAAGTTCCCAGAGATATAAAAAAATCAAATACCCTTCATTCTATCTGCTACTCAATTTAAACCTAGTTATCTGAGTACTACAGGACAGAAAAGATTGCCACGCCATTAAAATAGCCTTCTATGTCGAAGGAATTTCTTCAGTGTTGCTATCCAGAAGCAATGTTTAGTTAAAACAAATAGGGATAAATGTTTAAATACATATGCTTTTCAAAAAATAATAACAAATGCAATAATACTTTAACTGATTACAGAACCAATGGGATTTGTTAATTCAATCACAAGAAGATGATTTGGCCATTTGAGCCCAATTTAAATAAGCACTAAGCTTAATTCTGATCATTAATGACTAGCAAAATTTATTTTCAGTGTCCAACTTAAGTCCTGTTAATAGAAAGTGTTTTGATGATACAATTTCTAAACTTTCAAAGTAGGAAATTTAAATTATCACAATGCTGGAAAAGATATGACCTTAAAACCACGTGGTTTTTATTGCAGATCAAACAGTTCTTCTCAACCATTAAAGGGCTACATCTAATACAGACAAGTAATAAGCAAATTTATTAAGCAATACTATATCCTTAGCTGTTGAGTCATGGGTTAAGAATATACACATAATCAAGTGAAAGTGAAAGCAGCTCAGTCCTGTCTGCCTCTTTGCGACTCCATGGACTACAGTCCATGGAATTCTCCAGGCCAGAATACTGGAGTGGGTAGCCTTTCCCTTCTCCAGGGGATCTTCCCAACTCAGGGATCAAACCCAGGTCTCCCGCATTGCAGGTGGATTCTTTACCATCTGAGCCACCAGGGAAGCCCAAGAATACAGGAGTGGGTAGCCTTTCCCTTCTCCAGTTGGATCTTCCCAACCCAGGGATCGAACCCAGGTCTCCCACATCACAAGGGGATTCTTTACCAGCTGAGCCACCAGGGAAGCCCAACACATAATCAAGGGTCCTAGTTATAAACTTGCCTGGGAGATATGACATGTATAATTGGTGGGATGACTAACAGTAACAGATAATAAGAAGCAAGCAAATAATAATTTGTTGCTGTTGCTGTTCAGTCACTAAGTCGTGTCAGACTTCTTGCAAACAAATAATTTTTTTAATCAAGTAAAATCTCTGGTAGACTATTTAATTTGATCCGGATTTTGAAAAAAGCTCTGAGTGTATATAGAAATAACAGGGCAGAGAATGGAAATTATCTATTATGAAAAGTCTACAATTTTGATGGTACGGTTTATAAAAAGGAAGGTTTGGATTTGGCTGCCTCAGAGTTCTACTTAGTCAAATCAGGTGGCACTAGTGGTAAAGGACCCATCTGCCAATGCAGGAGATGTAAGAGATTGTGGGTTCGATCCCTGGGTCAGGAAGATCCCCTAGAAGAGGGCATGGCAACCCACTCCAGAATTCTTGCCTGGAGAATCCCATGTACAGAGAAGCCTGGTGGGCTACAGTCCACAGGGTCACAAAGAATCAGACATGACTGAAGTGACTTAGCACACACGTGGCAAAAGGAGACCAGCTAGGAGCAATGCCCATGACCTGGCCTCCTGGTATAGCCACCCTAGCTCACTTGACCTGCCCTCTGGCAGCCCCTGCCCTGTGAGTATGGGAGGTGAGGGCAGGGTTTTGAGCAGAGGTTCTCTACCCCATTTCAGGACACCTTGGGCAGGGCTTAACCATGAAGGATGGTTCAACAATAACCATGGAACTGAGCCCCTGCTCTACCCACAGTTGGGTCAACTTCCCATAGAGGCAGAAGAGGTGGCTGTCTATGGCGTATATTTTAAGATCACCAGAAATTTCCTCATTTACCTCTCTCCAGACCCATCACAGGGTCTAAACACTCCACCATTCCTCAGATCTTTCAAACTATCGCCAATTCACTGAATTATCCCAATTAATCTGTTATGTAATATTGCCTACTTCTGTCAAAGCACATTAAATTGTGTTCAAGCCCTTAAAATCAGGTTTTAGCCTCAACAAATAGTTTAGAGGTTTATTGGACTTAAACCCCAAGATACAATGATTTAGTGAAGAAGAAGATAAGAGAAACAGTAACACGGAACACGGAAGACAGCTTTAATTGGAAGGTGTGGATTTGAAAGACACAAACAAGAGGCGTGAGCTCACCCAAACCACCTTCACCCTCCCCAGAATTCCATCCAGCAATGGTTCTGAGGTTTCGCTTAGTCAGAAACTGTCCTAGGGACTAGACAGCCACCCTAGTCTCAGCTCTACTGAGGGCACCAAAGGCTGCTGATTCATGGCAGGAAGTACTGTGTGTGTGAAGACCCCTGACACTCGGAGAGGAAAACGCACGTTTGGATTCACTAATCTCTCTAATGACAGTAAGTACTACCCAAGGAATAGGGATAAATAAATCAAAGTCGCTATTCTGACTTCAGTCTAGCTATATTCATTGGAAGGACTGATGCTGAAGCTGAAACACCAATACTTTGGCCACCTGATGCGAAGAACTGACTCATTGGAAAAGGCCCTGATGCTGGGAAAGATTGGAGAGGGAGGAGAAGGGGACGACAGAGGATAAGATGGTTGGATGGCATCATTGACTCGATGGACATGAGTTTGAGAAAGCTCCGGGAGGTGGAGATGGACAGGGAGGCTTGGCGTGCTGCAGTCCATGGGGTCGCAAAGAGTCGGACACAACTGAGCGGCTGAACTGACTGATACCACTTTGAAGATGGAGTTATCATGAGTTTAAGATATCTTCAAAAATAATTGGCATTCTGAAAATATCTACTCAGTACCATTTGAGTTCCAAATTTATTTTCAACAGGTTCAGGTAAAGATTCTGAACCAGGATCCTCCACTTGACTCAGCATTTCTGTCATCCAAGGAAAATAAGACGGCTGCCATCTACAACCACACTTACCTCACTGGAGTTATTGGAGCTTTGAGGTAGCTGAGTTCCGGAAAATCCATGGCTGCCACTGGAATCGAATATCTGATAGACAGGAGGAGAAAAAAAGACTAATGAAGCGGCTCTGCAATATTCATTTGGCAGTTACTTTCTCGGTATTTAAAAATTTAAGTTCTATAACATTTGACAAGATCTTCCTATCGCAATTTGCACTATTCACGACTCTACTACATTTAAAGTTTTTCCTTGAAAAAGTTGCTTTCTTCCTTCCCATATGGTTACATATATTACTTTTCTATGATATATATTGTTCATACATCCTGGATCTTCTTGATGTTGCTTTTAGTAAGAAGTACACATTTCAGAACATGCAGAAATCAAAGTTGGCAAAGCCTCCAAAATCAAGCTTATAACTCTTTTTGAAATGTGCGCAGAATAAATATCAGGAAGAAATAAAGCTAAATATTAAAAGTGGCTTTGTTTGGATAGAGGAACTAGGAATAATTCATTCTTTTTCCAATTTTTATCTTATAGATTTTATAGCAGAAAACTAAACATTAAAGAATAGGCCATTTAAACATTTATATACCTAGTATATCAACTCTCAGCCCAAGTGGTACTAGTGGTAAAGAATCTGTCTGCTAAGGCAGGAGACACACGAGGCTCAGTTCGATCCCTGGGTGAGAAAGATTCCCTAGAGAAGGGCACGGCAACCCACTTCAGTATTCTTGCCTAGAGAATCCCATAGACAGAGGAGCCTAACAAGCTACAGTCCATAGGGTTGCAAAGTGTAGGACACAACTGAAGCAAATTAGCACACACAATATCGACTGCATTCAGTTATATAGATTCGCTGTTCAGTTGCTCAGTTCATGCCCAACTCTCTGCAATAAACTGCAGCACACCAGGCTCCCTTGTCCATCACTGTCTCCCAGAGTTTGCTCAAACTCACGTCCATTGAGTCAGTGATGTCATCCAACCACCTCGTCCTTTGTCATTCCCTTCTCCTCCTCAATCTTTCTCAGCATCAGGGTCTTTTTCAATGAGTTGGCTCTTTGCGTCAGGTGACCAAGTATTGAAACTTCAGCTTTAGCATCAGTCCTTCCAATGAATATTCAGGGTCGATATCCTTTCGGATGGACTGGTTGGATCTCCTTGCAGTCCAAGGGACTCTCAAGAGTCTTCTCTAACACCACAGTTCAAAAGCATCAATTCTTCGGAGCTCAGCTTTCTTTATAGTTCAGCTCTCACATCCATACATGACTACTAAAAAAACCATAGCTTTGACTATACAGATCTTTGTCAGATTTTTAATATGTTATGTAGCTTTGTCATAGCTTTTCCTCCAAGGAGCAAGAGTCTTAATTTCATGGCTGCAGTCACCATCTGCAGTGATTGTGGAGCCCAAGAAAATAAAGTCTGTCACTGTTTCCACTGTTTCCTCATCTATTTGCCATGCAGTGATGGTGCCGGTTGCCATGATTTAAGTATCTGAATGTTGAGTTTTAAGCCAGTTTTTTCACTATCCTTTTTCACCTTCATCAAGAGGCTCTTTAATTCCTCTTCATTTTATGCCATAAGGGTGATGTCCTCTGCATGTCTCAGGTTATTGATATTTCTCCTGGCAATCCTGTTTCCAGCTTGTGCTTCATCCAGTTCGGCATTTTGCACGATGTACTCTGCATTTAAGTTAAATAAGCACGGTGACAATATACAGCCTTGATGTTCTCCTTTCCCAATTTGGAACCAGTTCATTGTTCCATGTCCGTTCTGCTGCTTCTTGACCTGCATACAGGTTTCTCAAGAGGCAGGTAAGGTGGTCTGGTATTCCCATCTCTTGAAGAATTTTCCACAGTTTGTTGCGATCCACATAGTCAAAGGCTTTAACACGGTCAATGAAGCAGAAGTAGATGTTTTTCTGGAATTCCCTTGCTTTTTCTATGATCCAACAGATGTTGGCAAATTGATCGCTGATTCCTCTGCCTTTTCTAAATCCAGCTTTTATATCTGGAAGTCCTTGGTTCATGTACTGTTGAAGCCTGGCTTGGAGAATTTTGAGCATGACCTTGCTAGCATGTGAAATGATGCAATTGTGTGGTAGTTTGAACATTCTCTGGCATTGTCCTTTGGAATTGGAATGAAAACTGATCTTTTCCAGTCTTGTGGCCACTGCTGAGTTTCCAAATTTGCTGGCATACTAAGTGCAGCACTTTAACAGCATCATCTTTGAGGATTTGAAATAACTCAGTTGGAATTCCATCACCTCCACTAGCTTTGTTTGTAGTAATGCTTCCTAAGGCCCACTGGACTTTACATTGAACATTTCCTAACACTGCACAGGAGGCGGTGATCAAAACCATCCCCAGGAAAAAGAAATACAAAAAGGTAAAATGGTGATCTGAAGAGGCCTGACAAATAGCTGAGAAAAGAAGAGAAGCAAAAAGCAAAGGAGAAAAGGAAAGATATACCCATCTGAATGCAGAGTTCCAAAGAACAGCAAAGAGAAATAAGCAAGATTTGAGAAAATAGCATTGAAACACGCATGTCACCATATGTAAAACAGATGACCAGTGCAAGTTCAATGCATGAGCTCAAAGCCGGTGCTCTGGGGCAACCCAGAGGGATGAGACGGGGAGGGAGGTAGGAGAGGAGTTCAAGAGGGGGGGACACATGTGCACTCGTGGCTGATTCACGTCCATGTTTGGCAAAAACCACAATATTGTAAAGTAACTATCCTCCAATGAAAATAAATTGTTTAAAAAAGAAAGGCTTCTTAAGTGAACAATGCAAAGAAACAGAGGAAAACAATAGAATGGGAAAGGCTATGAAGAAAATTATAGATACCAAGGGAACATCTCATGCAAAGATGGGCACAATAAAGGACAGAAATGGTGTGGACCTAACGGAAGCAGAAGATATTAAGAAGAGGTGGCAAGAATACACAGAAGAACTGTACAGAAAGGTCTTACTGACCCAGATAACCACGATGGTGTGATCACTCACCTAGAACCACACATCTTGGAGTTATATAAATACCAACACTACAATTAGCTTCATATCTTTTTAACACAAAAATGTTCAACCAAATGCTTTTGCTTCTCATAAAATTTTACATTAATGACATTTACTATATGTGATGGCGTAAAGACCATATTAGGCTCATATAGCATTATCTAAATATCAACATTTTATAAGCAAATTATCAAGATATTTATTGTTGTCATTTAATTATATATAATTTGCTATCTTGATTAAAATGAGAATTTGCCTCAAAGACATTATTTTAACTTCATAGAAATTGAATTCAAAAAGGGGAGCCCAGCATTAGCCAATGGTATATAGTTAACCATAATCTCTAATGAAGAAATGTTTTCATTTATAACCAACAGATGATTAATTTCACAATTAAAGTACAAATAGAGTCACAATTTTTAAACGTGATATCCTTTCTGATTCAGTTCAGTTCAGTCGCTCAGGCATGTCCGACTATTTGCGACCCCATGAATCGCAGCACGCCAGGCCTCCCTGTCCATCACCAACTCCTGGAGTCTACCCAAACCCATGTCCATCGAGTCGATGATGCCATCCAGCCATCTCATCCTCTGTCGTCCCCTTCTCCTCTTGCCCCCAGTCCTTCCCAGCATTAGGGTCTTTTCCAATGAGTCAACTCTTTGCATGATTGTGAGCATGCAAAAATAGTGGCCAAGTAAAGGATCGCATGTATTTTTGCTATCTTTCAATCAACCAATCCACTCCCTACTGCTTCCACCTTTATTGCTTCAGGGTTATAGATAAGTCATAGTAGTTGATTCTCTCCCTGCTATTCACCTGTTTCATGAAACTGTTTCACGAAACTGTTTCACAAGTTAAATGTGTACATCCATATAAAATTAGAAAATAAAGTTCATAAAATGTGACCCTCTTCACCAGCATATTCAGAATAACAGCTATCTGTCAGAAACAAAGACAAGAACTTCCTTGGACTTCATCATATTTTCCCCATTCACTCAAATGAGCAGCTCATTTTGTGATAACTCATCTTTCCAATAGTCTTTCAAAAAATAATAATCCTAAAACATGCCACTCAGCAATGTAAAAATCATTATCACATACTGTATTACCAGCATTAGGAAATATTTCACATACGATGAATCAAAATGTTCCAAGAACAATTCACTGTCCATGGGCCACATTTCAACAATAAGTGCTCAGGCTATTTTTACTTGGCATGTTTAAATAGCCACTCATCCTCTTTCTAGGATAATAGTTAGCAACAATAGTCCAGTGATGCAGCATCCAGGTAGACCAAGCCCCAACCCTGACTCTCGGCTGGCTCAGAAACAGGGAGAGGAAGTGACTTCATCTCTCCCCATCTCTGGCTCCTCATCTGTAGTAAGCGATGACAAAACGCCTACTTCGTGTCATACAGATGAAGTCAGCAAAGAGTCTGGCACTATCAACAGAATTCAGTTGCTGTTATTCTATTATTAATTTTACATGTTGGTTGTTAACAGAAAATCTATGACAATTACTCCCAAAGGCCAATGACAAGTGCAGATGCTTTTCTGAGGAGTCTTGTCTTTGTGTTCCCACGCGCTGCAGATGTAAGGTGTGAACACCTCTTTGGGAGTGCCAAAAAGAGACTGAGCAACATGAGTGTTTTCTTTTGGAGAAAAAAAAAAAAAGTCCGTGCTATAAACTGCATCCCTTTGAAGCAACTTTGATCTCATTCTGAGGGCTGGTGAACATTTATGATTCACAGCATATCAGAGATTTCCCCCTAGGTCTATTGTCCCTCCCGTGCTGAGCAACTCACCTGAGTTATAGACGGTCTTTTCTCTTTCCCTTTTCTTGCAAGTGTGTCCAGGCCTTTTAAGGAAGAAAACAAGCCCTTCTTGTGTCTTCCCCGCTGAGTTAGTGAGAAAGTTCTCTTCCGAAGGGCAGAGTCATCTCTAGAACATACCTGATTTAAAACACAGTTTAGAAACATCATTAAGTGTGTTATGTCCTAACAGGAATAAGCCCTGCATGTTATAAATGTTAGCTGCTCAACTGTGTCCGACTCTTTACGACCCCAGGGACTGTAGCCCACCAGGTTCCTCTGGCCATGGAATTGTCCAGGCAAGAATACTGGAATGGGTTGCCATTTCCTCCTCCAGGGGATCTTACTGACCCAGAGATCAAACCCAGGTCTCCCTCACTGCAGGCAGATCCTCTACCATCTGAGCCACCAGGTGTTCTGACCAGTCCCCACAGTTATTCCAAGTCTGACATACCAGAGGCACATTCACAAGAGATCTCTTATCTAGATAACATAAGTCTAGCTACCACAGTCACATCTCTCCAGGGTGGGCAGTAGGGTTGGCAGAACAACCTTCAGACCCCCAGAGCCAGTACTATCCACGGAAGCAACCCACGCAGAAATGATCTCACAAAACCCAGTGGAACTCTCGGCAGATCAGATCAAACCACCTTCAATCAGCCCTTCGATTCTTCACACCATTGTCGCTATTCCTCAGGGATTCCACCTTCCTGACTGTACGAGGTGGAACAGACAGAAGGGCAGATGCAGGATGGGAATATTTAGTGGCTGTGTACTTGCTTGCACGCTCAGTTGTATCCGACTCTTTGTGACCCCACGGACTTTAGCCCTGGCCCCTCCATCCATGGGATTCCCCAGGCAAGAATACTGGAGCGGATTGCCATTTCCTTCTCCAGGGGATCTTCTCAACTCAGGGATTGAACCCGCATCTCCTGTGTCTCCTATTTTACAGGCAGATTCTTGGCCACTGCACCACCTGGGAAGCTGGATTTGAAGAATGAGCAGCAGAGAAGCTGACACTCTACAGCAGGACACCAACCCTCCCTTCCCCAGCACCAGGTCCCTGGGTGGCCCTGGTCAGTTACTGGGTTAAGTCACAGCAGAGCCGAGTGTCAACCAGCTGGAAAAAGGTGAGCTTCCGCAGTGCTCCCTGCATGCCGCTGACCTGCCTTCCTTGGAAACTTACCAGGGCGTGGAAAGAGGAAACTGACAAGATGCCCAGTCGGCCCAGGGCCAGCTTGGATGGGCGGCTGGCGGCAGCAAGGAGGCTCTTGGGGTTCGGCAACTCCCCGCCCTGCAGGCTGGCCAGATAGCAGCGCATCCTGAACAGATCCATGTGAAACTTCTCCAGGTTCTGCTCCCATTGCTGGATCTGTTTAAGAAAGAATAGGATTAATTTAAATAAAAATGAGGCATTTTCACAGGTCAAATTGAAAATGTGACCCCTTCCACAAACTTTAAGGAAAAAATCATTTTAGCTGGTGTTGCATGGTTCAAATGAGCCTTCCCTGCTCACCCCATCTGAAGCCCTCCCACCAAAACCAATGGGGTCAGACAGCACTGTACTTCATCAGGATGGCCAAAGACAAAACCAAACCAGTGGTGCCAATACGGAGCCATGGCATGACCTTTGGAGAACTCCAGCACTGAAAACCATGCTGGCTTAAGGCAAGATACACAACTCTAAGTCAGTTACTTCACTGTGTTACATTTACATTCACAGCCTCTGATCTTAAACCATATTAACTGAAATGCACACAGATGCGGGATGAATGGAGGCAGTGATTGCACATTTCTGTACATTCTCAGAATGACTCGAAACAAGAAAGAGCAGATGAACTTCAGGCATAAGGACAAACAGAGCTTTTACTCCTACTTTAAGTATACTGGGAAGAATCACCATCTATA
The DNA here is from genome assembly GCF_054371585.1 of Giraffa tippelskirchi. NCBI lineage: Eukaryota > Metazoa > Chordata > Mammalia > Artiodactyla > Giraffidae > Giraffa > Giraffa tippelskirchi. Next base: position 154,685,459 of record NC_137283.1, on the reverse strand, counting down.
GGTCTTTATTAAGATACATACAGGGCTTCCCTGGTGGCTCAGTGGTAAAGAATTTGCCTGTCAGTTCAGGAGACACAGGTTTGATCCCTGATCCGGAAAGATCCCACATGCTTTGGAGCAACAAAAACTCATGTGCACAACTATTGAGCCTGTGCTCTAGAGCCTAGGAACAACTATGAAAGCCCATGTGCCCTGGAATCTGTGCTCTGCAACAAGAGAAGTCACTGCAATGAGAAGCTCTTGTATCCCAACTGGAGAGTTGCCCTCACTCTCCACAACTAGAGAGGAAGAAGAAAAAAAAAAGCCCATGCATCAGTGAAGACTCAGCACAGCCAAAAATAAATTTAAAAAAATGTTTAAAGACATATATAATTATTTACAATATAAAACTTTCTATATATTCTTCAAAACTCAATTCATAAATTGGTAAAGAAATGCAAACTCTGGGGGCCACTCTCCCTTCTTCCAAGGATGTCAAAGTACATTATGTGTAAGCATTACCTTCATTTAAACATAAATGAATAGGCGAAGAAAGGCTCTAGGAAGTTGTCAGCACAGAGATTCAGAACAGAACAAGAAGTTGGGCTTCAAAGAGTGTTCAAAGCAATCTCGAAATTCAAGGGAAGGTCTGTAGTGAAGTCTTCACAATGATTTTCTACAAGAACTGTGTCATTTCATTTGCAGCAACTGCATCTCCAGTTTTGCCAAGCTTTGCACCCAAACAGATTCTAACCTTTCACAGTACACTTTCCAGGTCAATCCCTGATCCTGGATAAATGGTATTTTGAAGGATCTCTGACAATGAACACTGTTTCCCTCCATCTCTCTCCAGAGAAACGCAGAACAAATTCTGGGTGCTCTTTAGAGTCCCTCTAAGTACTCTCTATCTATTTCTTAGGAAGATCACTGCACACCTTTCTACAGGAAAGAAATATGATGGCTACAAGATCTAAACAAGTAATTTGTTGATTTATCATAGTTTGTCAGCAAAACAGCAAAATCTCCCAGAGTGCACTGAAAAATCTCAATCTCTAATCTAACTTCACTGAAGACACCGTATGACCTTGCTAGTGATGTAATAGCCCACCGACGTCAGCCTTGAATCAATATCAGCATGACCTGGTAGCTTTTAAAAATGAAAATGCCCAGGTTTTTGCCTGATGAGCCTACTCATTAGGTACGAGGCCCAGGAAAGCAGACATTTAATTTAAAAAGCATCTCTAGCAATTCTGGTGCCCAGCCTGAGTAAGGACCACTGTTTCAGACTTACACGGCAGATCAAATTGAACAGCAAATCTCTCTGCAGTTTTACCATATTAGAGAATTCTAGATTCCAGCAATAATGGATGGGTATTATGTAACCACAAACTACACCGACTGGAAACTATAATACCGAGCAAAAACTATATTCCCAGTTCTGCCTCACCAATATCTTTACAAGCTAATACCTGAAAATACATAATTGTAGATGCATTCTTTTGTCTTTTAATAACATGCAGTTATTTCTAGGCTGGATAATGTATTCTTTTATCTCTTATTTATAACTCCATGTGAAACAGCTAATGAGATACGTTTTAAGGGGTCTGGAGAGAGTGGAGGTATGAAAGAAAAGGAAAACCAGTGAGTTATTGGGTACCAGACAATACAGAAGCCCATAGCATCCACAGAGGAACAAAAGACAAAAGAGCAAATAAAATAAAACCCAGGTCTAGGCCAAACACTATAGATCAGGGAAGATGACAATCTCATATTATCACTGACTTCTGCAGTTTACAAAGCTTTTTTTTTAAAAGGCATCACTGAATGTATTTAAATAACTACACATCAAAGCATCACTGGAAAGAAAAGACAGCTCCATCCTATACAATACACAGGGAATCTTCAAATTTTGCCAGAAACATTTTGTAATCTTTAGCACACCCAGACCTCTCTGCTCAAAACCCTGAGACAAAATGCAGGTAAGTTCATAGGAGGAATATGGATTCTGACACTCAGATTTGTCGAAAGAAGGAAGGGGCTGGGAGGTTCCAATAGCCCAAAGCAGATCCTACAAAGATCAAGAATTTTATTAATGTATGTGACTATGTTTCAAGAGAACTAGTATTTCAATCAATACTGCACATTATAGAGAGCATTTTTAATCTGAACTTAGTAGAAAATGCAAATGAGAAGGGACTTTACTTCCATTTCAATGATGTTTCCTGTCCTCCTCCTTTGTAATGGTTAATTCCATGCATCGACTTGACTGCGCCACAAGGTGCCCAGATGTGTGGTCAAGCACTAATCTGGGTGTTTCTATGAGAGAGTTTAGGGATGAGTTTAACACTTATGTGGATAGACTGAGTAAAGCAGACGGCCCTCCCTCGTGTGGGTGGGCCTGGTCCAATCAGTTGAAGGCCTGGCTAGCACAAAAGGTCTGACCCTCCCCAAGCAAGGGAGAATTCCTCCTCTGTGATGGGCCTCCAAACTGGGGTGTGTCAGCTTCTTTCCCGGCTCTTGATGACGAGAACTGGAACATTGGCTCATCCTGGGTCTCAGGCCTGCCAGGCTTCAGATGTGAACCACACCGTCCATTCTCCCAGGTCTGCAGCTGGCTGACTCACCGCAAATCTTGGGACTTGCCCATCACCATATTCACATGAGCTAATTCCTTATAATAACTCTCTTTATGAATATATTTTTTACACATCGTGTTGGTCCTACTTCTCTGGAAAACCCTGACTAACACAGCCTTCATTCCCAAGCTGCTCTGTGGCAGAGTAAGCCATTATTAGTCACACATCTACTGCATGTGTAAGGACAATACTTATCTTGTTTTAAAGGTCATGGTTCTTTATGGGCAGAATCAGAGAGGTCGAATGAGGATCTGAGGTTGGATAAGTAACAATGAAATGTTTGATTTTTCTTTCCATAGACTCACCACAGTTGTAGAGAAGGACATGGGAGAATATGCAGGTAAAAGTCTGGTGAGGACATGGAGTCAGGTGCTTGGGTTAAGCGGAGAGAAGAGAGAAGTCCAAACCCCAGACCCACGAGCTCAATACAGATCTTGTCATACCAGGAACGCCAGTAGACACAGGCAGTGAGGGCTCCCAGGCCTTCATATCTCAGCAGAGGCCACTGAGGCTCAGGAAGGAGGTGACTTGACCAGGGTCACACAATAAGCTGCCCTTCCAGGCTGGCCAAGGCCCAAAGCTGATCCTAATGGGAACAACACGTGGGAACAGGCTTCCATAGAGCACTGGGAACACAGCCCCTGAGCCCAGGTCCTCTTGCTCATAAGGCTGGTGTCATGCACTGTCTAGTAATTACTTTGCAACTTTCATTTAAATTTTCATGTGACCATCAACTATATTTCTCCCCACAAATTCCCAGGTGTTCTATAGAGAAGCTGCAAGACTATCTACTCTCTCATTTGAGTGAACTTCTTGCCTCTCAATTTCCTACCAGCCTTGATACTCAAGTTTGGTCCAAATTCAAAGTAACATTAACTAAAAGAAAAACATATTTTTTATCCCTTTATACCTCAAAAGATGAGATAAAGACACATTCTTTTTAAACAAAAGAGAGAAACAGAAGACAGTTTGTATCTATCATACATGCTACCTCAGAAAATCTCATCATCATCGTGAGAACAGTAATATTATCCAATCTCACATTTATCAGGGAATTTCTAGAGATTTTTTTCCTAATATGATCAAAAATGAAAATGCCCCAAATCAGTTCCCTTAAACCAAGACGGTTTTCCCCTTCTTTCTACATTCTCAAAATACTGATAATTGTGCCTAGACACTTTTTTTTATTTCATCCAGACATGAAAATTAAAACTCAACTGCTATATAGCTTGAGCTTTCATTTCTTAGTACAAAACACAAAATTAATATGAATGCAAAGGAAGTTTTATCTTTCATTTGTAAAAGAAAAATTTTAACAAAAAATTGAGGAAAACTCCCATTATTAAGCTCTGACACAAACACAATGCAAAAATTTCCTCTTTATTGCTAGTATATCTATATTTATTTAATGAGCTCAGAAAGGCTACGGTCTACTCTAGAAAGTGGGAGGGAAAGGAGATGAAGGCTAATGCTGAAAATAACAGATGAGTAAGTGATGCATTAAAAAGATGACAAGTACATTCCTGCCACACCCAACACTCCTAGAAAAATATTTTCTACTGTTTAGTCATTTGATCACAGTATTTGGTCATTTGTCCATTTCTAAGTTGGTCCTAAAAGATAATTAGTTTTTCCTTACTGGCAGAGTAAGTTGAAAAACTCCCGTACAGTATTTTCCAAGCACTAAAACCGACCTCCACAGAAAAGCCCAGCTAGTAACAAAGAAAACACTGAAGTTAACTGGTAGTTAGAGCAACCAGCTACTGGTTTAGAACATTGGTTATGTTTTATTTTTCCCTTTGAGATATTCACATGCCGTCAAATACACTTGCCAAATGCATTCATAATAAATATATTTCCCATTATATCAAGCTGAAACATTCAAGTTATGAAAACAAGTAAATTAAAGCTTAACTTCTGCTTGACACAAAACTGTGCATCACCTGGTTCCTTAGCAAGCAAAACACAATCTGATTCACAAATCTCATTGAGAGGTTGAATTCCATTAGAAGTGCAGATTTGTGTTCAAGCTTGGCCACTTGACACTGTGTGATGACATTGAACCATTTCCTTCATCTGTCCCAGCATCTACACACTCATCCATCAGATGGGTGATACAGACAACTTGACCACGTGGAGTTACTGTAGAATCACACAGGATCCTGGCCTGAGGAGTCCTGAGCTGTAGCCTTGGAAACCATGAGGATGAAGAGTGAGACATGAAAGGAGATGCTCACTGGTGAATGAAAGAGCGAAGCCTGAAGCAAAGGAGCCAGGAGCTGGTGAGGGGCTGGAGTGGGGACCAGCTCAGGGAAGAGGAAAGCAGACACAGGTGTGTCCACAGTCTACCTGCAACCAAGTACCAGGGAAACAGATGGTGGGGGAGGGGCAGTTACCCATCCTAATTTAGGAACTCTTATTTCATTCTCGGAGAAGGCAATGGCACCCCACTCCAGTACTCTTGCCTGGAAAATCTCATGGACAGAGGAGCCTGGTAGGCTGCAGTCCATGGGGTCGCTAAGAGTAGGACATGACTGAGTGACTTCACTTTCACTTTTCACTTTCATGCATTGGAGAAGGAAACGGCAACCCACTCCAGTGTTCTTGCCTGGAGAATCCCAGGGACGGTGGAGCCTGCTGGGCTGCCGTCTATGGGATCGCACAGAGTCGGACACAACTGAGGTGACTTAGCAGTAGCAGTATTTCATTCTAGGAGCGACCTTATACTCAAAGGGATAGTTACAAAACAGTGTGTGAGATAAAGAGAGACCCTGAGAATTATCGGTGCATAGAAGGGTCCCTGATGGAGGGGTGGGGAGAGCGGTCAAGGGCAGCTCCTTGGAGGAGCTAAACCCTTCATCACAGACAAGCAGGGATGAGTCCGATGACGGGGGAGGGGACGGGGCAGGCTGCATGTAGGTGTGCGGTCCACGTGGGTCCTATCTGCCTTGAGGGAAAATCCAAAGAAAGAAGTGGAACCCATGGGAAGCTCAATGTTGCGGCTAAAGGTCAAGGAGGGAAGATGTCATCAGGGACTTTATCTTGTAAGCAACTGGGAGCCACTGCGTGATTTTTAATCCCAGGAACCCTATGGTCAGATTCTCTTGTTAGATGCAGACCACTTCAGCCTTGTGTGGCCCAAGCACCAGAGAAAGGGCAAAACCAGCAGCCTCTGCAGCCTTAGAGAGAACAGAGAAGACAGTTTTGCTACACCTCGCCTCTCACCACCTACCCATCATGTGCTGAAAATTCAAACTGCCAGGATGACCACATCATTTCAGAGCTCTCTGCCTTGGCTCATGCCAACCCCTGGCCTGGAATTCCCTTTGCCATTCCTCTCCTGATTAACTCCTCATTCTTTGAGAAGCAATTCGGGCATCCCTCCTCCAGGAAGTCCTCCATGACTACACAGGAGGCTGAACTCCTCGTGTGTCTTCCACAACACTCTAGAATATCATCTGCTCTGAATTCACTCTATTATGTCAAAATTATGCACTTAGCTGTCTATCACCCTGCTTGACAGGGAGCACCCTGAGGGCAAAGACAGCATCTTCTTCAAATTCCCAGTTTGCACGCCCACCTGGCCCAGAGTCTGAACTGCTGCTGCTGCTGCTAAGTCACTTCAGTCATGTCCGACTCTGTGCGACCCCACAGACGGCAGCCCACCAGGCTCTGCCGTCCCTGGGATTCTCCAGGCAAGAACACTGGAGTGGGTTGCCATTTCCTTCTCCAATGCACGAAAGTGAAAAGTGAAAGTGAAGTTGCTCAGTCGTGTCCTACTCTCAGCGACCCCATGGACTGCAGCCTACCAGGCTCCTCCGTCCGTGGGATTTTCCAGGAAAGAGTACTGGAGTGGGTTGCCATTTACTGAATGTTAACTTCCTGTCCTCAGCACTGCCTCCACGTGCCATCCCCTCCGGCCTGCTGAAGGAAGCCTTGTCCTGGCCTAGCCCCTGGTAATCTGGCCTCGTCCCCCTCAAGCCCCCTTCACAAATACACTCCAATGCTTTGTTCCCCATATTGCTTCCACCCACACCCCCTAGATCATATTTTCCTCAAGGTTTTGTTCCTTTTGTTCCCTTCACTGCAGTTTCCAATGGTCTGAGCTCAAGCCATCCTCTTTTTGATTTTAAAACTTGTGTATACAAGGGCTTGCCTAGTGGCTTAGTGGTGAAAAGTCTGCCTGCCAATGCAGGAGACATAGGTTCGATCCCTGGTCCGGGAAGACACCACACGCCACAGAGCAACTAAGCCCGTGTGCCACAACTACTGAGCCTGTGCTCTGCAACAAGAGAAGCCACCACAATGAGAAGGCCTCGCACCACAACTAGAGAGTAGGCCCTGCTCTCTGCAACCAGAGCAAAGCCTGCACAGCAATGAAGACCCAGCCCAGCCATAAATAGATAAATAAAATCATTAAAAAAAAAAAGCAACAACTAAGTAAATATTGAAAAGGAAGCCCATGGTTCACAAAACCCAGTGCGGTCCCAAACCCACCAGCTGACAGTTTGCTCCTTCCAGGGTATCACCTCCCTGCACCCTTCTCTCAGCCTAACGGACCCCGGGAGGTGAGAAAGGCCCAGAGAGAGTCAGGATCGGGGGAGGGAGCCATCTGGGAGGACGTCAAGATCACCTAAGGGTGGGGAGGTTTCATCCTTGTTCACTTGTTTAAAATAATAAATGGAAAGGAAAATCAAGTACTAACTGGACTTAATTTACAGCTCCTCCTCCCTCGGAACTTCAAAAGGAACTGCCATGTGGACGGTCTGCTCCCAGGTGGATATGCCCAAATGCAAGTGGCGTCATCCCGCCCCACAGAGTCCCCAAAAGGCCTGAGGACAAGAGCACATGACGGTCTCTTCTAAGCCAAGCCTGTCCCCACATGACGGCTTGAAACTCAGCTGTTATTACTGCAACAGCGACTTTACCGGGAAAGGGAATTAACAATGAGCTTCTCCAACCAAAGCTCTTCAAAGAAAACCTGTTCCAGAGACTTTATCTCACATGATGTAATGTACACTCTCAGTTCAGCTCTCATTAGGTGACAAGTTGACTGTATCTGGGGTCCTTGGGATCTCTGCGGAAAAGTGCTGCATAAATAAATTATGTCCTTGTATGTAAAATAAAATAGAGTGAGGTTGAGAGTTTTCAATGGTAATTGGATAAAGCACTGCTCTTTTAAAGAAGTTTTTAAAAGGCACTTTAGAGAAAACTATACACTTCTGGGATATTTAGGAGATTGTGTTCTTATTGATTTGATTTGTAAATACCTTTGCCTTTACATGTCATAGAACATTCTCTCGTCCAAAACCATCTCATAAAAGTAATCCTAAGCATGTGCCTGCTTCCCCCTGCTTAATGCTTCATACTCTGTGTCTGCAAGTCTAGAGAAAAACAGCTTTCTTTACAACCATCTGGCACGTGAGTTAAGGACAGTGGGCACAGCAAGTGTAGCTCACGTTACCTGCCGCTAAGCCCTCTGGGAAAACGTGAATAAATCACAACCTTAAAAACCGCGGGTTTGGTAAGGAGAATATTTTTAGGTGGAATGCCTAAAGATCAACCCAATTGTTTCTTACCAGAAATTCAGCCGCACAATATGAGAAGGTGATTGTGTGCAGCAGAGGGAATCAAGGGAAGGGTGTGGGGGAAGGGGTGAGAGCAAGCTGGGGTGGGTGGGAGAAGGGAAAACCGAAATGAAAAATCAGTAGTATTAGCACAGTGTCTTAAATACTCATGCAATGATTCTGCCAAAGAATGCAAATGGATCACAAGTAATAATTACCTAATTCTTTAAAAGAGCTCCTCTCCAGGCCATCCAACCACCAGAGACCCTTGGATTTGTGTAGGGGGGCATATGAAAGTGATTCCCCTCCTCCAAGAAAAAACAGCACCAATTTTGACATCATAAATGAAGCATTTACCAACACTGAAAAAACAGTTATATTTAATGAAAATTTAAATTTTTAAAAAATGTTTGCTTGGACTTCTTGTGGCCATAAACAGAAGGAAAAAAAGGAAGCAAAAAAAAAAAAAAGGCCAGGACCAGCTCAGTGTTGCCCATTTCCCTTTTCTCTCCCTGGATCTAAACATTTGACAACACATAAAGACCTGAAAACTCTAAGTTAGGCATCGGGTAGACTAAAGTATGGCTTTAAATGTTAGCGAGCCAGTTAAAACCATACCTTCTCCCACTACAATCAGTATGAGATTCTAACTTGCACACTTGAATTCACGAGTTGCATCTCTGATGACAGACAGACTATCAGAGCTTTTGGATCCTGGAAATGCAGGACCACGGGGGAGACATGGTATGCAGAAAATGTGAAGAAAACCTTTCTCCTCCTCCTCAGGCTTCTTCGTTTGTCGTGTGAATTGTGACCCAGTATCACATCCCTGCCTGCCCCAGACGGAAAGCTGAGAGGTCAGGGCTGCCCGAGAACCAGACCTCTCCCCAGACATAAGCCGACAAGCCTCTGGGAAGGAGGAGGCCAAGCACAGAGATGTGTCTGTCCCCAGAAGCTGCGGCCTTGTCAAAACCCCCAAAACCTTCCACTCCCACCATCCTCCTTAGCACTTTCAACTTCCTTTTCAGTTCCTTGGTAGAACTATCAATATGTTCAGTTTGTAGTTTGCTAGCTGTCACTCTTTAAATAAAGAGGATATTTTGGAACTTCCTTGGCCGTCCAGTGGTTAAGACTTTTTGCTGCAGGGGCACAGGTTCAATCCCTGACCAGGGAACTAAGATCCCACATGCTACACTATAAATAAATCTTCTGTTTGAGGAACATTTCAATTCAGGTGCATAGGAAACTATTTAATATTTAATATTCTATAAAATTATAGAAGATAATGCATTTGGAGAAACATCTTCCATGTAAATTGTTAAACTTTTTTCACGTTACTCTGGTCCAGACCTTCATAGCTGCACATCCAGACCAGGGTCATTCTGACCCCTATCCAAGCCACTGCCAGATTAATCTTCCAAAGAGGATGCATTCATCATGCTTTCATCCCAATTTAAAAACGCGTGATCCTCCCTTAGGCCTGCTGCTGCTGCTGCTGCTAAGTCGCTTCAGTCATGTCCGACTCTGTGCGACCCCATAGACGGCAGCCCACCAGGCTCCCTCGTCCTTGGGATTCTCCAGGCAAGAACACTGGAGTGGGTTGCCATTTCCTTCTCCAATGCATGAGAGTGAGAAGTGAAAGTGAAGTCGCTCAGTCGTGTCCGACTCTTTGCGACCCCATGGACTGCAGCCTACCAGACTCCTCCATCCATGGGATTTTCCAGGCAAGAGTACTGGAGTGGGGTGCCATTGCCTTCTCCGCCCTTAGGTCTCGAGGCTATAATAAACCTTACATCCCGGTGTTACTTCACAGACCCTGAAAAAGCTACATCAGTACCCGCCCCACCAAACCCCCAGCTCTTCACCCCTTCCTACCCCACCTCTCTACTCCCGCATGCTCAGGAGACCCAAGCCACCACTCTGTTACTCCTCCACGTGGCCCTTGAACAATAAGGATTTGAACTGCATGCGTCCACTTGCACACAGATTTTAAGTAAACACTACAGTACTATATGACTGTGGTTAGTTGAAAACAGTGCGCCAAGGATAAGTTACACGTGGATTTTCGACTGCCAGAGGGTCAGAGCCCATAATCCTTGTGTTACTCAAGGGTCAACTATACGACCAAACTGTCCTACCACGTGCCACACTCTCTTCCCAATCGGGTTTAACTTTCATACTTACACACCTCTTGCCAATTTTTTAAGGCCCTATTCTTACAGGAAGTTTCCTCCACCTCCTCAAAATCACAGCATAAGCTCAACCCCTGATCCCTTGCAGCATCTGATGACTATGTCCATTGGTACTAATTTACATCATTCTAGAATATTCGTTAGTTTCATGCTTATGAGGCCTGCTCTCTAACTAAATGATACAATTCTTAGGAACAGGATCTGTATTTTAAAATTATTTTTATTTGTTGAAGCTATAGGCATCTATTAGGTATGTCAATACCTAAAGATGGACAGGTAGCAAGAGGGAAGAACTGCGCAGGGAGAAAGACAACACAAGATACCAAAAAGAGAGAAGCAAAGACACATCCCGCTATCACCAGACAATCTCTTCAGCTGCGCCATCATTTAGAAACACTTGATGAGGGGGCAGGAGATGGGAATTACTTGGTCATTTTACTATTGCCGATTGATAGATTCCAAATTCTTAGTGTGTCACAAATATATCATTTGAATGCAAGCCTTTCATCAGTCTCTTATTTACAGCCAGGAATTTCTTTCCACACATTCTAGGTTCTTCATGTATATGCAGACAGAAGAAAAATTCTAAGCAAGGTTAAATATTCAGACACAAATAGAAGACTGGTAATGTGTCGTTTAATTTGTGTTTTAAGTCAAATGCTGCAGACAAAATTATTTCTATGGGGAATCTAAACTGTTGCGTTGCCATGGAATTTTTGTAAAGAACCTAGTCTCTCTATAATAATTTACAAAGTGAAAAGGATGAAAGATTCAGGCACACGCCAACCCATCTTCACCCTGTCTCTCTTCAAGTTCCAAGATCATCTGACACTGATTTTGAAGGGACTGTAGTGGATACTGTTGTGCATCACCTGATTCCCCTTTGAAGACAAAGGCATTCTTCCCCTTAGCTGCTCATGGCTCACAAATGGAGCTCTCTTTGGGAATCTGTCCCCTCTGAAGGCGGCTACCTTGACCAGTTGAAGCAAGCAACTCTGAATGGCCATCCCAGCTGCTGAGCCCCCTGTGGAACCAGCTCAGCACGATTCAACCAGTCTCTCCTTAATCCTGCTCCTTCACCCCCTCACTCCTGAGAACATTCCTAATAAAACTCCTCACATGCAAATCTCTACCTCAGTCTGTTTCCCAGGGAACCTGACTGAAGAGAGGGGTGCTAGAAATTTCACTGACCCTTGTCTCAGTGTCCAGGTTGTCTGAGCAAAGGAAGACAGACACTAAGCTGCTTCCCCTCCTGTAAAATGCAAGCCGCAAAGAAAGTAGCTGCTTAATTATTAGATGAATGTGGAAACAGGCCAAAGAAAGCATTTTCTTTAGCACCTCATCTGTTAGAAAAAACAAGCCAAAAAAATAGTGTTTTTCCCCCAAAGCCACAAATACAGGAATAGCTGTGTTATACCAAACCACTGAAGGCTGAGTGCCAAAGAACCGATACTTTCAAACTGTGGTGCTGGAGAAGACCCTTGAGAGTCCCTTGGACAGCAAGGTGATCAAACCAGTCAATCCTAAAGGAAATTAACCCTGAATATTCATTGGAAGGACTAATGCTGACTTCGGCCACCTGATGCAAAGAGCCGACTCATTGGAAAAGACCCTGATGTTGGGAAAGATTGAGGGCAGGAGGAGAAGGGGGTGACAGAGGATGAGATGGTTGGATGGCATCACCAATTCAATGGACATGAGTTTGAGCAAACTCCGGGAGACAGTGAAGGACAAGAAAGTCTATGTGTTGCAGGTCATGAGGTCGCAAAGAATCAGACACGACATAGCAACTGAACAACAACCAAACCACTGCTTTCGAAGCCATCTTTTGTATTAGAATCATACCTGTTTAATCTTCCAGTCATTTTATTATACAAATTTTGTTCCAAAAGTGACAATAGTCACAGAATCAGCTAGGCAAACAGGAGCTACTCAATACTAGGAAACAAGATTTGGTCATAAAATGTTCCACCATACGTATACAGCCACCAAAGCAGATCGTACTTGCCATATGACAAAAGTGCGACCATCTAAGTACTTGGACCGAGAGACCACAGAAACTATTTCCTCCAGAGGTATATAAGAACCAGCTCCCCCATCTGAGTTTGCCGTAAGGGAGGTGAGTCACGGGAGGAGACACTATAGATAACCTGTACCTGGTTCTCTATGGCCTTCCTGTTCTTTGGGTCGCTCACCACCGACAGCTGTAGCTCTGCCATCTTCTTCATCTTGCTGTCCATGTCTATCTTCTGAAGGAGGTTTCTGGTCTGGTTCTTCAGCAGCCGGACTGTGTCCTCTTTGCCGTGTTTCTTTGCAAAGAGGGATGCGCAGGCCGAATGGATGGCAGTGACCCAGTTCTCCAGGTCTGTCTGGCTGGTGGCCTAAACACAGAGGGGGCAGTGGGGGGAGAGGGAAGCAATTTGGAATTATTTCTCCACACAAGTGTTCTCCAGAGTGGCAGCCTGAGCGTGGATGTGTAAAATCCCCAAATATCTCCACTTCATAAAAACTGTTTAATTTTAAAAAACACACTCAACATAGATCTGCAGGCTTCCGTGACTCCAGAGGGCCTGTGAGAGCATCAAGGGTGTCACATGGCCCCAGATATGACGGGAAGACAAACTAGAATCAAGCTTTCACCAGCAGCAGAGTAACAAAAATACAAAGAAAGAAAAAACAGGGTATATTCACTCCTCAGTGTACATCTCATCGCTCTCTAAAAAAGCAGGCTACCTTCATAATTTTAATAAGACGAGGAAATATTAGGAGCAAAATGCTACATTTTGAAACCTGAATATGAAATTATGTCCATGGTACAGACTCAATTATGAAAAATTACAATAAAAGAACATTTCGGGGAGGGCACAATAATATTAAAATAGTTGTCTGTAAATATCGAGAATTTGAGTGGAATGCTGGAAATACAGGGCTTCCCAGATGGCATTAGTGGTAAAGAACCTGCCTGCCAATGAAGGAGATGTAAGAGACATGGGTTTGATCCCGAGGTCAGGAAGATCCCCTGGAGGAGGGCATGGCCACCCACTGCAGTATTCTTGCCTGGAGAATCCCATGGACAGAGGAGCCTGGCGGGATACACCCCATGGGGTCAGAAAGAGTCGGGCACGACTAAATCGACTTGGCACACACGCAGGCACACAGGCGCCCAAGAAATGCTTGCTGGGTGAACGACTGAATGGTGATAGCCCCAGGGTGCCTGGTAGTTGGCAGAGGCCAGTTCTCTTGCTTAAACTTTAATCCAAAATCTAACAGCTCTTACTCTATTTCATTGCTAAGTCATGCCTCTTAATTCTGATCCTTCTCGTCCTAACAGGACACAAGATCTCGCCTCCATCCTCCGTTTAGAAAGCTCAGCAGTACCTGGAAAAGGTAGACATCCCCAAAGGAGTTGCTGAGGCAGAAGACATGTTCCTTCTTGGGATGTTCCGGGACAGACTGCACTATGCTGTCTTCTGCAAACAGGGCACAACGGGGGGCACTGCTCTGATCCGTGGAATTCTTCCCATAGGTCTCGTAAAACAGCAGCGTGCATCCTGCGTAAGAGAAAAGCACAGTACTGTCCCTGGCACGTGTCCTGAGGATCCATGTAGGAAAGGGACGAGAATAAGGGAGATAAGGAAACACGGACACACAAGTTTACAATGGAACCCAGCACAGCATAGAACTCAGGAGAAAAGAAAGTGCATGACCCCAGCTCTGCCCCCAGAAACAGCATCCCCGAGGCATGGTACTCTTTGATCTCTGAGTGGAGAACTGAGCAATCTCTCCTCCCACAGTCAACACGCATCCAAATGCAGAGGCTGTGAGAGCCTCTTAGAACAAGCAGAAGGGGCATGAGGTTTATGGCCTGAACTGCTGCTGCAGGTCTGAGCCAGTCTCTTGTTCCAGCCACGATGTACTTAGAAATAACCCTCCAATCTTTCCATCAGGAGAAGTCTGACTGATGCTGCCGCTGCACATGCAACATCCCATGACCCGGGGCCCTGAGGACCAGGGTAGAGGTGCCAGCTCCACCCCAGTCCAAATTCTTTCCCATGGATTAGTGTTCACACCCCAGTTCCCTTAACACTGAGCTCCCAGAGGCCGGGGCTTGAATCATTCTAACTAGAGGAAGTAAAAGTCATTTTGGGGAGATACCAAGATGCTGCCAGTCCGAACACTCCACCTATTGTGCATTCTGAGGGACAGTTTATCCCCCCTGCCAACATTCTGCCCGGGAAGTCCCCTGTGAACCACCCGTAAATTCACTCATTGGAAAAGACAGCTGGAAAGCAGAATCACCCTTGTTAAAATTTTATTACATCCTCTAAACCCTAAAAAACATGTGTGCCCTTAGCATACCTATACATTCAATGTAGGTGGGCAACCAGATGGTTGGCTGATAGCTGCTCTCTAAAAAGCACTGCTTCAACTTTATTTACATAGATACTTCAAGGATAATTTTAAAACTCTGCTTAAGTGTGTGTGTGTGTGTGTGTGTGTGTCTGTGTGTCTGTGTGTGTGTGTGTGTGTGTGCGCTTTTAACTACAGTTAAACCAAACAGTTAAGCTCAAATATTACAGCTTGGATTCTAAGCCAAGAAAGCTGAACTCAACATACTGAATTCCTAGAAGAGGCATAGAAAAACACATGGGATAGGTTATTCTGGGGAAAAAAAAAATCTTCATCCCAAGCCTTTCCTGGGCTGCAAAGGAAACAAAGGGATGTGCGATTTACAACACTGTCACCTACAGAGCATCCTTTATCCATGGGGCTTCAAGTGCTTAACAAGCAAGGGCCCAGGCAGGACCGTGGATCTTACAATGGTCAGAGACAAGTCAGGACTATCTGTGCCCCTGAACCCAGAAGCCAGAGGCTCCCCGGGCAGCTGCCAGGATGAGAGACAGTGTTCTAGAGACGTCCTCTTTCAACCTTAAGTGACACCTGCCTGCATTTCCCCAGGGGCCTCCAACAACCTGGCACTACACAAACATCTCCAGGAGCACAAATTCAGGAAAGCACTAGGTTTCGGGGTATTTTTTCCCATCGTGTGTGTTTTACACTAATTCACAATCAGATTGTCTTCCACCTATTAGTCCTGTCCCAACCTCTGATAAACCAGAATAAACTCAGTGTCTCTTCCAGAAGACTGCTATACTCACGGTCACCCCAGTTCTCATTCCTCCAGGTTAAATGTTGCTAAATCGTTATGCCATCTTCCACACAGCACAGCTCTACATCCCCTCGGGGTCACCAATAGCTGTGCTTCTCAAAGCAGGATATAGACACATAGACGCACACCACCACCAGCCCCTACCACCATGGCGTGTGCACTGGGGGTTTCCAAAGCCACAAGGCAGGCAGGGAACAACATCCCAAAGCGTCCATTTTAGTAAATACATTTTATGTTGAAGAAAAATGCCTGACATGCTGTAGAGCCACACCTCCCTCTCCTGCACTTGGATAGTTCTTTGATCATTAAACCTAAAAAGCATCAACTTATCCCTTTAAAATGTTATCTTGCTGGATCCAATCCATTATTCCAGCTTTCCAAATCTCTTCCGTCATCCAGCAGAAGACCCCGTCTCCCCTAGAGGGTAGCCCTTTGCCTTCCTCAGCCACAAGGTATCACGAGGATCCAATCGAGAACTGGAAAAGAGGGCTGCAACCGTGAGGGATGCTGGGTCTCAGGGTGCATAAAACTTCCAGTTTGCTGGGGGAAGCTGTTGCCTAGAGATGAGATGGCTTCTCAGTGTCCTTTTCCCAGAGGGTGCTGGGTAATGAGCTGATGCCAGCTCCCCAAAGCTCACAATTTCTAAATATGGGGAGTACTGCAGACAGCTCCAGGCCTTTCACCTGCACTGTCTGCAGTGTGACCACCGTTTCCACCTTCTCCCATGACAAGGAAGGGTGGCAGCTGCTAACAAGGAACCACACAAGGTTCTCTGACAAAGAGTCTCAGGACAGCTGTGCAGAAATGCCCGAGGCTGTGGGGGAGCTCGGCATTCACATCTGTATAAAGCAACGCAATGCTGACTCAGAGCCTCAGATCGCATCCAATAATCTCTCCATCCACAAGGAGAGAGGCGATTATAATTTTTAAACGGTAAGGCGTGTGAAAAACTTTTATTCTCCTCACAAAGCAAAGGCTTTCTCCTATTTCCTCTGCATCCAAAAAAAAAAAAAAAAAAGCACATGTTTGTGATGACAGTGAGACGCTCTTAGCTCATAAACATGGGGTGACACAAACCAAATGATGCGGATGAAATTCTTCACTGTACAAGCTGGGGAGGACTGCCTCTCTGGAGTTCTGAACATGTGCACAATCCATGCTCGATGTTCCAAATAACTCAACTACACCTGGTTACTTCTCCAGGGCTCTCCTCCCATACCCCAAATGCAGGATAAGTATTAAAGAATGGTACCGAAACCCCTAGAAAATAATAAGCAATAGTTATTAGAATGAAGGATGCATACGACTGTTAAGTGAACATATTATACAGCTTTGAGAAGGTGTCTGGAGGAAAGCAGGCTGGAAGGTTCTGGATCAGATGCCTGCACATGAACTCCAGTCCAGCCTGGACTCGCTGACATTTCCTAGGAAAGAGGAGAGCAGAGGAAAAGGACTCCTGGGACCCTCTGGGTGGTGAAGACCACGTACCTTTAAGCGTCACCCAGTACTGCTTCCATTTCCTCCGGGTCACCAGTTCCAGCTTCCTTTCCTTCTGCAGAGTGACGAGGGGTTTGAAGAAGAGCCACCCGGCTTTGCGCACCACCCCTTGTTCCTTCTCAAAGAGCAGGTCCAGTTGCTCCAAAGAGCTGAGCGACTCGCTGCTGGACTCGGCCGTCTCCGTGGACGTCTCGAGGTTCTCCGTGTTGGTCCTGCTCACCTCCAGCTCTCGCATGAAATTCTCGTAAATGTTCTGTTGCAGGGGGTCGCTGCCGATCGCATGAGCAGATTCACTTCTGTGGGACAGGATCTGAGCGGAGCCCCCTGACCACAGGGACACAGACCCCTGGCTGGGCCCCTGCGTGTCCACGTTCAGCCCATCCGAACGGCTGTCAAAGTAGTCACTGCCCTCCTTGGACCTCGGCTCCTGTGAGCAACGCAGATGGCCACCCATCAGAGGTTACATATAGCCAAAGCACCTCTTCCCCAGCACAGCGTGCATGTAATAGTGTGGCTTGCTAATAGGAATGCTGCAAAGCAAGAGTTTTTCTTCTTTTTTAACACATCTTTAATCATCAAGTCTGCAAACCAGGAAGAATCATAGGGACAGTACTGCCTGAACCAGTGTATAGCCGGTGCACTCAATGCTTAAAAAGGGAAAACCAAGCATCCCTGATCATCCTAAATCTAGGGCTTCCCAGGCGGCGCTGGTGGCAAAGAGCCGCCTGTCAGGAGATGTAAGAGACACGGGTTTGATCCCTCACTCGGGAAGATCCCCTGGAGGAAGAAATGGGAACCCACTCCAGTATTCTCACCTGGGGAATCCCTTAGACAGAGGAGCCTGGTGGGCTCCAGTCCATAGGGTGGCAAAGAGTTGGTCACAACTGAAGCAACTTAGCATGCACACATCCTAAATCTAACCTACACTTAGCATCAAAAAATGAGTTAGTATATTCAAAACATACTAGTCAAGATTTCTGCCTAATTTCTTGGCTAACTGTGAATCAGGACCTTCCAGGAAAGAAATCTTGTTCTTATAGTCTTGTTTTCCTTCTGGATCATTTTTAAGCTAAACAGAAGAAGTACTAGTTTCAGAGTCAAGGGAGGTGCTGTTATATACAAACATTTCTTCCACTCCCCACAGTGAACAGTTTCAGCTTCTGAACCCCTGCTCAGGTCTAGACGTGAAGATCATTAGCATCGTAATAATATTTTCCCTCTTTGGATAGTAAAAACCATGCACCTGGGTTCCTTATCCACAAAGGGTTCTTGTTAAGAACCATAGCTATTTAACTGTAGTTATTTCATAACTAATATATTTTACTTAATTTGGGAATTTTTTCATGAAAGGAATATACTCTATATTCATTCCCATTGCTTTGTTTGAGCACTCATTTTATTCTAAGCACTGGGAATATCAAAGCAAGAGTCTTTAATATTTATTTGGACACAAAATCAGACATAAGCAGTTCTAAATAAAATTAGGTTTATCTAATAACCACTGCCCCTCTTAAGACAACATGCAGTAACATTGAACTGGCCGTGCACAGAGCCAAAAACACGAAGGTTTCCTCTATCACCTAGACTAGAGGTCTAGTCATTTAAGAAGAATAACTTGCATAGAGGCCATTCATTGGTCAACAGCAGTAAGTAAATTTCTCAGCAGAGAGTGAGCTTAGGAGGACTTCCCTGGTGGTCCAATGGTTAAGAATCTGCCTTCCAATGCAAGGGATGCAGGTTCAATTCCTGGCCGGGGAACTAAGATCCCACATGTGCATGCTAAGTCACTTCAGTTGTGTCTGACTCTTTGTGACCCCATGGACCATAGTCCGCCAGGCTCCTCTGTCCACGGGATTCCCCAGGCAAGAATACTGGAGTGGGTTGCCGTGCCCTCCTCCAGGGGATCTTCCTGACCCAGGGATCAAATCTGCTTTTCTTATGTGTCCTACATTGGCAGGTGGGTTCTTTACCACTAGCGCCACCTGGGAAGCCCACATGTCAAGAGGCAACTAAGCCCACGAGCCACAACTAGAGATTTCACGTGCCTCAGCTGAAGAGGAGCCCACCACGAAAGATCCCGCACATAACCAAGATCCTGAGTGCGGCAACTAAGACCTGATGTAGCCAAAAATAAACAAACAAACAAATATTTTAAAAAATAAAATAAAGAAAGTAAGCTTCATTTATAACTTAAAAGACTCTTGACATTTCAAATTTAGAGCTTAGGTTAAGGTAATTCTGCAGAGACTCAACACACTCTAATTCAGAAGTTAGTGAATTTTCAATTAGATTTCCTTCTCCATTAAAATAAAGAGTAGGGAAAGTGGGATCAAGGACCATTGACTGAAGACCTTATGGTGAATATTCCCCTGTGTGGAGGCGTTTTCTTTCCAGAAATTTCATCCTGAAATCAAGTGGCAATTACCTGCTATGTTTTGTAGGAAAAACATCAATTAGACAAGTGCTTCTAAATACCCAAGGGCTACAAACAACTGAGCCCAAACATAGCTATTACTAATGAAAATATTATCTTCTGCTGTGTTTACATGATGTCCCATAGTCAGATTTATTTATACCCTGATGCTTATGCAAGAACAGAGCAAATAAGCCGGCTATGGTGAGTCACTTGGACAGGAAACTTTCAAAATAGTTTAAGGTGCTGTTTTTTTTTTTCCTCATTGTCACTGTGTTGCTCTTCAAATGTTCCCAGGAGGTGAAGGAATATTTCTCATTTAGCTCATATTGGCATTATTTCAGCTATGAATAGGACTCTCTGACTCATAGCCCCAGAACACTGGGATTGCTTCTGATAGCCAGCAAGAGTTATGATGGGGCGTTTCAAACCCAGCAGAGCCCTGCCAGAGAAAGGCATCAAGTGTCAAACCGAAGTGTAACTTGTCAGCCCTCCTGACATTGGTTCTCATAAAAGGTAGACTTAAGTCATAGTGCTAACTTTTAAATGTTCAACCAGAGAAAAAGACAAATTTTCCTTCTTGAAAAATGGAGAAAAGATCACATATTTTAGCATTTATAACTGATTCTTATACACAGACGTGAATTTTCTCTAACAAATTTGTAAAGCTTTCTATCTAGAATCCTAATAGCTAGTGACTCATTTTCAGGTTAGTAGGAAGGAAGGAAGGAATATGGAAGAAAGGTAGTCTGAATAGACTCCTGAACAGTCTCAGCTGGATTTTCCAATCACTGTGCTATGCATGTGAAACTAAGGTGCTGTGTTAGTCGTGTACGTAAGAAAGTCTAATTTCCATTCATATCCACATTGGATGATCATAAATGACAGGTAACATAACTTGATGACACTACAGCATTATAGCAAAGAGTGAAGAGGAACTCAAGAGATGTCACTAAATTCCTTGGAGCTAAAAGAAAACTCTTATCACCATTCTTCACTTCATGGGAAAAAGCACCAAATTCACCAAGTCCTTCTTCACATGCCACTGTCTTTCTTTTCATAGCTACAGCCACTAGTCCTCTGCAGAAATTCCCTGGGACTATGGGGCCCTCAAGGGGTAGTGAGTCTAAAATGAAGAGGGTCAGAAAGCCGGGGTCTCTGTGTCCTGATTCTCCTCTTTAAGAAACTCTGCAGCAGTGGTCAGGGTTCACCCCTAGGGTACCTGGCAAGACCATTCCCTCCTCCCAACCCCCCTCCCTTGGAGTTAGGCGTGGTCACGTGACTCGCTTTGACCAATAAACAGATGTGAAAGGCGTGGCTCCTGAGTGGGTGCTTCAAACACCATCACTCGGTTTCTTCTCGCTCTGTCCGGGAGGCTTGGGGTGTCCCAGAGGGAAACTGCTCCGTGGACCTGGGAGCCCAGAGAGGAACAGTGCAGACCAGAGTCGCAGCTTGAGAAAGACACAGACTTTGATTTGTGCTCAACCTCGGAGAACTGAGGGCTTTTTGTGGCCTCGGTGTAACCTGGCCCACCTGACTCACAGGATGGAAAAGGTACCAAGGAGCGGTCTCAGAACAGCTGCGTCACTACCAACAGTTCACCAGCTTCAAACACACACTCTCCTCCTGCACACACATCCCCCCACCCTCCCGGCCTGAATATCCTTTTCCAGCTACTCAGTATCTTCACTTGGTCCATAGTTGCAGAGTCCCAGGGAATTTCTGCAGAGGGCTAGTGGCCATTACTATGAAAAGAAGGACAGTGGCATGTGAAGAATGTCACGGTGAATTTGGTGCTTTTTCCCATAAAGTGATGAATTTGCTTTCAGGCTGTAACTCCACAGAGTGGTTGAAAACCCTCTAAAGAAAGGATCGCTCTTTTCACATCACTTTCTTAAAAACTCAAAATAAATAACCCATCACGAGAAGGCCTTCTGAGTCCTAGTGTACTGGCATAGAGAAGTCTGTGCGTGTAAGAGAATAAGCATTCGGTACCTTGACTATGGTACACTGTCACAAACTTTGCTGTTCCTACGCACTGACTGTATTTTTAAGGACTGAAACTTTGTCTTCACCTTCAATTATAAAAGCAAAACAAAAGTAGGTGTTCCCCAGTGGCCCAGGTTCAATCCCTGGTCGGGGAACTGAGATCCCACAAGCTACACAGTATGACCAAAAACAAAAACCAACCAGAAAAAAAAAAAGAAGAGGAAGAAGAAAAACAAAGGCAAGGCCAATGGAAGTGGCATACCTACCAAAAGAGTACGTTTTGTTCACCTTTACAAATTATCAAAATTTGACACAAGCAAAATGTAAAAATCCAAGATAATTTGTTATCTTAATGCTCAATAACTCCAATGAAATTACTAGTGGTTATCAAGAGTACCTTGGCCATGTAGCTGAGTGGAAAAGACGCACATTTGAGCTTTAGCAGAAAAGGCTTTGGCCCCAGCTTCTCCACTAACTAGCCATAAATCGTCAAACTCCTTTAATATTAGTTTCTTCATTTTAAAAAGAGAGGGTGTGTGTGCAGGCTAAATCGATTCTTTGCAACCCTATAGGCTGTAGCCCACCAGGCTCCTCTGTCCATGGGATTCTCCAGGCAAGAATACTAGAGTGGGTTGCCATGTCCTCCTCCAGGGGATCTTCCTGACCCAGGGATCAACCTGCATCTCCTGCATTGGCAGGCAGATTCTTTACCACTAGTGCCACCTGGGAAGCCCAAATGAGGGGAAGTCCTTTCAGATTCAGATTCTTTGATTGTGTAACCATTCTGTTCTTAACTCCATGGGCTTACAAATCACCCAGTTAAGTCCTGGATGATACAGACTTGAAGGAGGTTCACTTCCCAGGGGTGGCTGGGCAGCAAGGGTCTGCATAGGATGGACTGCGGTCAGTCCACAGTGGCAAAGGGTCTGCTTTCGAACTGAATGGGAACTGACCAGGTATAAGCCAGGCCACTTATGCAGAAGAGAACCATGCTCTATGCTAATAAGAGATGTGGAGGAACAGGATCAGGGGTTCCGGGAGATGAGTGCTGAACACAAGTCGACAACACAACACTTGCATCAAGAAGATGAGAAAGTTGTCTGCGTGGGACTGCAGGTTTCCAGAAAGCAGGAGCTATCTTTCCCTTTACATTTGATTGCTGTCAGTTGTCAAGTGTACTGGACAGCTGAGAGAAAGGTCAAAGAAATCTTTACTACTTAATGGTTTGACCTGAACAAGTAATGAGTCAGGAGGAAGCAAATTACTGCATGCAGGGATATGAAGAGTTCTGTAACAGGACACTGATCATCTATTCTTAGTCTCTTCCTGAGAGGAGGAAGAAAGGGACAAAGTAAAATATTGGGGCAGGGGGCTTGGACTTTGTGCCTAGGAAGGAAGTAACTAATGGTAAATTTTATAGATCTGAAACAATCTGCTCAGGGAAGCTGTATTGTTTTCTACACCTAAAACTCTGTAAAATTTTATAATTATGTATCTATCTCAGATGGTCAAAACACAATTCTACTAGAGACAAATTCTTACAGTCACTTAAATTTCCTTCAACAAATTCCTAAAGTCACTTGAATTTCCTTCAACAATATTACTTAAGGTGAGTTAAAATATATATATAAAGTATACTTTCTCCCTTCTAAAAATAATTAAAAGCAAAAAAACAAAAACAAAAAAGATCAATTAAAAAACCTAGCAATTGCCTCTCATTACCAAAGAGGGCAAACTATTACTTTCCTTGCTGGCACTGAAGTCATTTTGTTTCCCCCATTCAAACTTTACATGCCCATTAAAAGTATTACTGTCACCATCATGATTCTTGTTTTATCAACATCGTATTTTTGTGATTCCATGTGGTCAGGTCAAGATGTTTTCAACACTTAGCTGTCCCCATGAGGAGGTGGTGAGATTATACACATTTTTTTTCCCCAATGTACCAAATGAACGATAGGAATTTTAATTTCCCCAAAGTAATATTGGACTTCCCTGGTGGCTCAGATGGTAAAGCATCTACCTACAACGTGGGAGACCTGGGTTCAATTCCTGTGTTGGGAAGATCTCCTGGAGAAGGAAATGGCAACCCACTCCAGTATTCTTGCCTGGAAAATCCGATGGACGGAGGAACCTGGAAGGCTACAGTCCATGGGGTCGCAAAGAGTCAGGCACGACTAAGCAACTTCACTTTCACTTTTCAAAGTAATATCGAGCTCAGGAAGGCTACTCATCCCAAAATGACAACAATGTCTCTCTCTTCCTTTCTGTCTAGGCTTTGAGAAGGAGCTTTAGCTGAGCACTCAGGTAACCAATTCACTGGGGAGTCTCCCCAACACTGTTCCTTCTAAGAACAGTTTGGTTAGGTCTTGGATGAGGCCTGTGGATCTCAGAATACAGGACCCCAGAATACAGGAGGCGCAAAATTGGACAGAATGGGAATGACTGGAGTGGAGGGTTTAGAGTGAAAATGCACGTCTGATGCAAAAGGAAAACACACACCCCTGAAAACAAGACGTGCCAAGTCTTAGGCTAACCACTCTCAGAAGCTCATCTAAGTCTCAGGATGCTCTCTGCAGTACCTTCTGCTAGCTAGCCTTACCGTTCTGCAGATAGAAAACCAATCGAAGAGCATCTCTCCCGGCACTCCAGCCTGACTCACCTGGAGTCTCCTTTTCTTTCTGGAGAGGCTTCCCGTCCAGTCGCTGATGCGGCGCATCCTGGCTTTCAAGGTGTCCTTCTTGGAGGGCTCCTCGCCCAGGGCCCTGGACTTGCGGCAAGGGAGGGTGAAGGACGTGAACTGCCCGGGCTCCCCGCGCTCCACGCGGGCCGGCACATCCATGTCAGAGGCGAAGGAGACGCGGGTGCTGAGGCTGGCGCGGGTGCCCATGTAGTCATCGGAAAGCCGCAGGGCCGCGGGGGCCAGGCTCCCCAGGGAGGCGTTGGGGTAGGGGTCCCGGAGGGACGAGAGGGAGGCGCTTTGGCTGAAAGGCTTTGGAGCATCCCTGGTCGGGAAGCCAGCATGGAGGCCGGGCTCGGGCGTGTCGGGTGCCACGAAGGAGCCCTCTGCCTCACTGACCTCGCCGGCCAGGCCCCAGGGCGAGTCGTACCAGGAGGACTCAGAGCTGAGCGAGCTGCCCTTGCTGGAGCGGGGGCGCGCGGCGGTGGCCGGGGAGGTGCGCGGGCTGGGCGGGGAACCGGCCGAGTAACGCAGCAGCTGCACCGGGCCGCCCGATGGGGAGGCCCCCGGGGGCGCGGCGCCACTGTGGAACTCCACCCGCAGGCACCCGTCCAGCTTGCCCAGCGTCTTGATGAGCACCCGGGGGCTCTTGCGGTCCTCGCCCGGCGGGGTGGACTCGATGCTCTCATTCCCGCCGTAGCAGTTGAGAAGGTGCCCGTTGCGGCAGTCCCTCGAGGCCGAGTGGTTCTCCTCGAGCGGGCGTCCGACATAGTGGAAGCCGTTCTCGGGCGAGAAGGCGGCATCAGTGCCCTGGAAATCTGACCCTGCGGCACCTGTCCTGTGCTTAGCGTAGGCACTGCCTTTGGAGGCTTTGCACGTGGGGCCCCCTGGTCGGGATGAGTAAGGCTGATTGCTCTTAAAGTGAGAAAGGCAGCTTCGGGCCAGCGACCTGGACTTGTACCCCGCCCCACTGCTTCCGTGACCCCATCCGTGCAATGACTTGTCATCCTTGGCATGAAGGCCACGAATTTTCAGGGAGCAAGGCTTTTGTTTAGCACCAGTAATAGTATTGCTATGATTTTTAGGTCCTTGTAGTGTGTACTGACTCTCGGAGTTTCCCATGGTCACCTAATTTAAGAACAGCAGCGTCAGTAAGAGTCACTACAATCCACTAGGACAGAACTTTCTACAAGCTATGTTCAGGTGACAAAGGAACCAAGCAACCTCTTTCTGGGCCTGACACAACTCAAGAGACGTAGGGCCAAGAGTGACTTACGGAACTGGTTCTCCTCCTGCATTGCAGGTCATCAGCCAGGTAGACAATACTGCACACTCCTGTGCTAGTGAGTTTAAGCACATTATCTGTTGTCTGATGTTAATTCAGAAACTGAACAGGCATAGCAATCAGCTTAAGATAGAGATCTCCTATAGGCTGGGTGTTGGGAGGTTTTGAATCAATGATTCTAAAGAGCAAAATGAGAAAATCCCTTTACTCTGTCACTGCAATACACTGATTTTTCAGTGACCACAAAGACATCTTTCCTTTATACATAAACTCCTGGAAGAGCTCATATTGCACCCCAATATAAGTGGTTACTGCTGAAAAGTGACCACATTTGTAGTAACATGACTCTGGGTACTGTACTATGTTGGCGCTTTCATATATCATACAGAATAGCATACCTCAGAGGATAAAGACTAAAAGTTCTCAAAAACTAGGCTGAGATGAAAAACAGGGGGAGG
This sequence comes from Giraffa tippelskirchi, assembly GCF_054371585.1. Lineage (NCBI taxonomy): Eukaryota > Metazoa > Chordata > Mammalia > Artiodactyla > Giraffidae > Giraffa > Giraffa tippelskirchi. The sequence goes on along the minus strand of NC_137283.1, from coordinate 154,659,593 downwards.
AAAATAAAAGCTCTCCTTTGGGACAGAAAAACATTTTAATGAAACTAATCTCTAGTGCTTTTCTAAAGACTTTAAGGATCCTCACTTCAAAACCTGATGAAAGAGAAAAGTCTGAAGCTGACTTGTTAAAATGTGAGCATCCTACAAAGAAATTAAAAAAAAATTTTTAATTAAAAAAAAAAGAATGTGAGCATCCAAAATCCAAAAAAAAAAAAAACACCAAAAAACAAACCTCAAACTTAGATTCTTCCAATTTCCTTTAAAACTCAAATTTGTTTAAAGAGTCTGTTAGTTAAGCCAAATTCCAGGGGAAGATCCAAACCACCCCACCTCCTCAGTTTTGTTTTTTTTTATTCTAACCAATGTATCACTGTTTGAGGCAAGTCGGAAATGATGCTTCCAGTTACGTTTCTAATATATGAGGTTACGTTTAGTCACTCAGTTGTGTCCGACTCTTGCAACCCCATGGACTGTAGCCCGCCAGGCTCCTCTGTCCATGGGATTCTCCAGGCAAGAATACTGGAGTGGGTTGCCTACTTCTAATACATGAAGTAGGTTTTTAATTTCCATTCTTTCATACGTAAGAATGTACAGCCACAAAAGTCAAAAGGGCTGACGTTTCTTTGGGGGCAATGATCAAACTCAGTTTGAAACACAGATAATGGGAAAAAATAATTAAACCGTCACTAATACAGCCATGGTACTGGAAACAAACCACAGCTCCCATGGGCGGACTCACCTGCAGTCTGGTTTGTGCACTGAGGGAGATTAATGGTCAGTCGACTTGACAGGGTCCCGGGAGCAAGGCAGCGTGGTTAGTAAGTCCGGGCAGTGGATCCATGAAATGATCCTGAAAAACAGAAACAGGAGAAAACTCTGTCAAGCATTTTACACTCAGTCCCCCAAAAGTTAAAAGGAAGGCTTAATGTAAATTACATGGAGAGACAATGGGTGTCCAGAATCGCTGTGAAAATAATAAACGGCATGTCTGTGAGCTGCGTGATTCATCAGGGTTGTCTGGAAGACGTGAAGGAAGCCAGGACCGCCCCCACTGACCTTGCGAAAGGCCTTTCACTCTGTCCGCAGGCAAATGCACGCCTTTGTTTCGGGGGAGAGCAGGTGAACGCACTGCCGAGTCACAGCTCATCTGTCACCACCGCTCAGAAAACAACTCCCAGGCCTGCTGCCCCGGCAAGATCACAGGAGCAGCGTCCCAACACAGCAACAACAGGTCACTGTTCCCCATTAGATGAAGCAGCGAAAACAAACCCAAAATGTACAGTCACGGAGAAATAGCCCTTGGCTAAAATAACGTCTGTCAGAGAGGCCGACCCCAGAGATGAGATGAAAAAGGTTTTCTCCAGCACATGCGTGGGCCTCACTGCACGAGGCCAGAGGCAGGAAGCCCACCTTTGAGGGGAAGATGGGCGTGCTACCACCTGGCTGTGTTCACGGTTGGGACACAATCCTTTATTTTCTCCGCAGACAGAGAGAGCAAAGCAGTGAGGGCTCAATAGTGGTCTTTTTCCTCTTAAAAAAACAAAACAAAACTGTATTTGTAATTGCAGTACAATGCACATAACGTTTACCACCTGAACCATTTTTAAGTGGACAGACAGTAATGTAAAATACGTTCACACTGTTATGCAATTCGTCTCCTGAACTCTTTTCATCTTGCAAAACTAAACCTCTTGCATTAAACTCCTCACCTCACTCTCTCCTGCATCTCCCCCGCCACTGGTAACAACCATTCTCTTTTCTGTCTCTATGAATCCGACTGCTCTAGGCACACCATGCAAGTGGAATCATACAGGATTTGCCATTTGTCACTGGCTTTTTCCGTTTAGCATAATGTCTTCAAGGCTCCTCTGTGTTGTAGCATGTGTCAAAATTTCCTCCCTTTTTAAGGCTGCATAATATCCCATTATTCACATTCTGTTTATCCATTTATCTGAAAAAAAAAAACCCTTAGAAACGGCTTTCCACCTCCTGTCTATTTTGAATAATGCTGCTATGAACACAGGTATACATGTATCTTTTTGAGATCCTGCTTTCAATTCTTTGGGGTGTATACTCAGAAGTGGAATTGCTTGATCATATGATTCTTCTATTTTTCATTTTTTTGAGCGGCCACCATACTGTTTCCCATAGCAGTCAAACCATTTTACATTTCCATCAAAAGTGTATAGGTTCCAATTTTTCTCTACATCCTCATGAACACTTGTGATTTCCTCTTTTTTTTTTTATATAGTGGCCATCCTATAGTATGAGATGATATCTTACTGTGCTTTTAATTTACACTTCCCTGATGATTAGTGATGTTGAACATCTTTTCATGGCTTGTTAGACACTTGTATAGCCTCTTTGGACAGTTCGATGGTGACTTTTAAAGTTCACAAAGCATTGGTACAAGATATAAGTATCACCAATAAAGCCAAAGACACAAATCTATCTAGGATGATCCACACACAGAGATTTTAAATTAAAAAAAAAAAGTCAAAAAGATTTCCCACTTAGGCATCAGCAGGAAATCTAATCACTCATGTGAGTCTATAAAGACTGAAGCCAGCATCTAACCAATGAGGTCTGAAGTGGTACCCAGCCCATTACTGATCATATCTTTCCATGGGCAGTTCTCCCAAACATCTAAAAGGCAGAAGATCCACTGAGTGAGTTACCCATGACACATTTGACATGCGAGCTGGAACATCAGAACCCTACCTTCTGAAAGTTCAATACCTGAGTCATCTTTTTTCAGCTACATTTTAGTAGAAGCTGAAAGTGGCCAGAGAAGCTCCCAGCTGCCGCTCCCACAACAAGCTGATGGGAGTGAACCTTTGTGCTTGCTTACTTTCCGCAAGGCCAAGGTCTGGTGATGACCCACAGGCGAAAGTCTCCCAGCGACTCTTTGCCAGGCCCTTCTGATCGGAGGGTTACATGCTCGAAGACGCACACACAGCACCACTCAAGCCCGCCAACCCATGGGCACAAAGCTGCCACTGGAAGAGGGGCCCGCTGTGTCGGCCACTCAAGGACACACACAGATGGTGGGGGCTGGGAGGGGTGTTCAAAGGTGCAGAATGGCTTGGGGCTGGAAGCTTATGCCCCTGCAGCAGACTGTAACCTCACCTTGTCTGAGTCCTTCTAAAGTTAAATAGCTTAATTTAAAATTTCATGTCCGATTTCAAAACACACAGCCCCGGACCCTGTCCTTTTCAAGGTTTGATCCGTGAAGGTCTACATCTTGATCTCACAGAAGCATTGAATTGATACCTGTTGAATGAAAGTAGCTTCACATGTTAGAAGGCTGATTTGGGCACAGACTATGGGCAGGAATCATCCTAACAGGAACTGGCTGAAAGACTGGTGTATAAATCCATGAGGCCATGTCTCAAGAATGAACACAGTCCTGCCTAGAGAAAAGCCCAAAAGCGGATATGATGTGCATTGTGACACGTGGGTGATGCTGACCAGCTGTTCAACATCCCCGGCCAATCACTCCTGCAGAAAGAAAACAGCCCTCAACTGTGGCAAGAAGAATTTATCTAATATTTACAAGGAATTTATTGACAGGGAAGGGTAATCTCTGAGGAAAACTTTAGAACTGTCCCTGAGGAGTTTAGCAAATTGAACAGATATTTATCTGTCAAGTTTCAGCTGGGACTTTTGTCTGAAGGTGAGAGAATAAACAGGTCAGATTTTCTGCAACCCTGAGTCTCTGAAATCCCTTACTAAAAGCATTTTATGGTATTCAAGTTAAAAAAATTTTTATTAATAGAAAGCAGGCTGACAATATCAAAATGACAGATTTCCTGTGAAATTTTTTTTAAAGGAAAAGAAATAGTTAAAAGCCTCCTGTAGATAAAAACATACACACTGGGTACATAACCTGCATAAATACAGATCAGGTATACTAACGTACCACAAGACCCACAGCTGACCAGGAGAAAATTTAAGTGAAGTTACTTAGGAACAAATGAAATAGTGCTAAGGCTGCATATACTACACAAATATCCTATGCTGTGTGTACATTTATTTCTACAATTATTTTTTTATAATTATCATAAAATATTGGGACTTTAAAAAATTGATCACAATCTCCTGACCCTGAAAAAAAAAAGCCCTTGTATTTTGTCGCCTGCATTCCCTTCCAATCCCCAACCTTATGAACGTGCTATGTAGCTTTTTAAGCTATAATCACAAATAAGAATGGAACTTTTTTTTTCTTTTTTTTAATTGACGTATAATTGATTTACAATGTTGTGTGAGTTTCAGGTATATAGCAAAGTACATATGATTCATATATACATATATATGATTCACATATGATTCATATATACACAATTCATGTATATATACATGAATACATACATGCATATATATATATACATGATACACACATATTGTTTTTCAGATTCTTTTCCCTTATAGGTTATTACAAAATATTGAGTATAATTCCCTCTGCTATTCAGTACCTTGTTGGTTATCTATTTTATATATAATAGTGTGTGTATATTAACCCCAAACTCCTAATTTGAACTAACTTTTTAAAATTGCAATCCATTACCACCCCAGAAACACCCATCAATGTGGAGGAATTTCACAAGTATGTCATCAGAATCCCAGCAACCACTGTGACCTACTGAAGCTCACAGTAAAGCATCTTTTAGGAGGAAATTCAAGATTTACCTTTTCTTCATTCGCCTTGAGCTTGGTCTTGAACTGATGTGTCAAAAATGCCAGCGTCTCCACTTTCACACAGTATAGAGTTTAGAGCAAAGGAAGCTAAACTCCTCCAGCCCTGCTTTGTCTCCGCCTGCACCGACTGCCCAGATGGAGCGACCACAGGGAAGTCAAGGGCAACCCCAGCGGACCAGATGGTGCTGTGAGGAGGGCTGGGGGCTGACTGGTGTGGCAAGCAGAACAGAGGCGTGGGGACTCTGCACAAAAGCCAGATTTATGGCTGGGCGAGGCGGTTAAGGGGTGCTCAAGTTCTCCCAACCATGAGATATCAATAAGGCTTCTCACATAATTTCAGAAAGATTTTTATAATGAAAGAGGAACCCCATCACTGGACAAGGCAAACATTTCAGATACTGATAAGAGCTGGAAAAATAAAAGATAAGGACGCACCATTAACCCTAACAATATCTACTTAGTTCCCTTTACTTAGGGGTGGGAGGTTGTGGGGGCAGGGAGAGCTTCAATCATTAAGGAGACAAGCCTCAGGATCCCAATCTGGTTTGTGTCACAGAACTTAAGTGTAAGCCCTGCTTCCAGCTCTTAAACAGCATGTGAGTTTCAGGGTAAATTACTTGTGCTTTCTGCATCTCATTTTCCCCATCTGCAACTTAAGGATAAAAATAGCTGTACTACCTACTTCGTGAGTTGAGAATCGAATGTAGAAATACATGTGAAACCACCCAAAAAAACTGTGAAATGCAAACACTAATATACAGTACTATTATTTTTAGTTATAAATTTAACTTGGTGCATTATAATGTCGATATTATAACAGCCTGCTGGTTCAAACATTTTGTTAACTATTAATACATGATATATATATGTATATATATACACACACACACATATAAACTTGGAATTTTTCAAGTTCCAGTCTTAGGATTTATCTGATTTTGATCAATTCCCCAATAGTTACAGCACATAAAACTTTTTGTCAGACATGCCAAATGTCAAAAAAGGCAGTGACACAAGTCATGTACCCGTATTACCTGTTAGAAAATGTAAGAAGTATTACCTGTTAGAAAATGTAAGAAAATAACCTAAGTGCTCACTGAACAATTGGCATTATGCTTACCCAGCTGATCTCAACCACTACGATTCTGGTCCCCAGGGGACATTTGGCTATCTCGAAACACATTTTTGGTTGTCACATTGGGGCACTGGCATCTAGGGGGCAGTGTTCAGAGATGCTACTAAACATCTTACAATGCACAGGACAATTCCCACACCAAAGAATTAGTTGGCTCCATACATCGTTGGTAATGAGAAACCCTGCCTTAAAATTTTATTGCCTGTCTCATTAAAAACACTGAAACTGAAGAACAAATATGCCTAAACATCTAAAACCACAGCACTGAAACTAAGGACCTAAACTTAACAAACTCTGTCAATATGGCCCAAACTTGCTTCTGCCATCTTGGGTCCATGAGCTGCACTCCGAATGCAAAGGTAACAGGACCTGAAGGAACTCATTTCTAATCTTAAGAAAACTTGACCCCAATTTGTATGAAGATGCAGGCGAAAGGAACATCTGATCTCCATAGGAATAGTGCTTGGGGAGAGTAATCCTTATAAAGTGGGCAGAATACAGACTGCTCCTAAGGCCTTGAAAGCTAAGCATCCATTGTGGAGTCCCACTGGGTCTGTTTCAATTCTACAGGACTCCTTCCAAATGCATATTAACAGATGAAAAGACAAACCAATCTGCAGCAAGGGGTGCCCGGAATAGGACCTCAGAAGACAAGCATGGCTGGTATTCAGTAGAGGAAAAGCAATAAATCCCACAGAGACAACAGCCCAGCTTTTTGCACAGTTCATCACCTTAGTAAGTCAATTTATCACAAGCAGTGTCTCAGCACTCACATCTGTTTTTATAAAAAAAGAAAAAATTAACATCTGCAGCATTGCTAACAGAAGTGTTTGTCCAAGGGTTCATGACCCATTGTTGGGTCATGAAATTTATGCAATGATTTGATACCAGTATTTTTAAATGGATAGGATGGAAGTGGAGCAGGGAATATGAAAGAAAAAAGAGGATTACATCCCAATAAGGGTAAAAATTGTCCTATGACACTAAATTTTTTTTGCATGCTTATGTGTTTGCCTATACACTGGGTTGTGAATTAAATTTACATCTCCTTGAGTAATGGTCAAAAAAAGAGCTCAAAAACAATGATTTATAAAACTGCCAAGTGGTACTTTCATCAGAATGACACATCCATTCTGATAAGATCCAATAGAAACCCAGGTCTAGAAAGTCTCTAAGCATTCAACAAATCATAACCCAAGGCAAACACTTCAGCCTGAGAGAAGAAGATCAAAAGAGAAAAGGACTCTCCATCAAGGATGCGCAGTCCTGAGCACCACACGTGAGGTCTTCACCTTTCTACAGGCTACAAATTAAGACAAACCTTCATTGGACATTCAATTCCTTCCTACTAAAGTTAAAAATGACCCCATTAAAAAAGTCAGAAGAGAACTGGGTCTAGAGGATGTGTGGGATTCTGCTGGATGAAGAAAGAGAAGGCGATCCAAGGAATAGAAAAGGGCACGTCCAAAGACACGGGCACTCCAGGGCCACCCACTGAACCCGCAAGTGACCGAATCAACAAGTGGACTGGGTGGAGAAAGCCCCCAGCTTGTTCAGGGAAGGTGACAGGGCAGCAAGGACTATGCATAAGTGTCAGGGACAATGTTGAGAGAGATGAGGAGCAAGAGATAAGAGGAGGAGGTGGGATGAGAGTGAGGAGGCTGGGGGAGATCTTACTGGTCACTGCCCATCACCTTCACCTTCACGCCATCCCCTTCCCATCCCCAGCAGCATCACATGTGAGCCATCTCCTATACACACTTTGGGACACCATCTCGGAAGGAGTCCCCAGCAAGCAATAGCTCAAAGATTCATGTGGGAGGCAGCATTGGCAAATAAAGAAAATGTTCTAGTGTTGATGGAAACTTGGGGAACTGAAGTAAAAGAAGGGTTCTACTTACCAGTTCAGCATGAATTTTTGCCGACACACCTATACATCCCCCGAAGCCCCCATGTACTGGGTACTGGAGAGAAATAACAGTGACTTATGATCGGAACCCTTCCCCAGAAGGCTTATTAGCTTGTGTAGGAAGGGGATGCAATAATTAACATGAAAACATTTGTAGAATCAATAAGCAAGTTCCCAACAACGTTAACGGCATTGAGTTTCTGAGAGATGTGGTGAGTCCAACAGTCCCACAAATATTACTGGTATGTTTCTGGAATGTCAGTGAATTGAGAGGCCCAGCTACATCTGAGCCATCACAGAAACTGAAAATATTGCAGGGTTTATTTCTTTTTTTTAAATCACCTTTTCCATAAAAATTTACAGAACTAATATAGCCTAAAATAATACAGTCTACATATTAAATAGACTATAATAATATAGTCTAAATAATCTATCTAAAGGTAAACCTTTTTTCTCATTTTTCTTTCAGAAATTATCAAAATGCATCTCACACATTTCCATCCATGCTCTTTCTAGCAGGGTAGCATTGATATTTCTCTTTTTCTGTTTTAGTATCACATGTTGAATTCCTCTCTGTGTTTGTCTCCCAAGCGTGCAAGTCTCATCCAAAATTTAGCCAACAGCCTGATCTCTATAGACCTGGTACTGCTTTGGTGACACCCGGAAGCAAAGATGCTCAAGACTCAAAATGGTTAACACGACTTTTAAATAACCCTCTCTTGGAATTTTTATGAATATGGGATTCAAAGTTGTTCACATGACTTTTATTAAATAACCTCTCTGTTTTAACTATAAGGAACACGAGCCATTCTACAACCAGCGAGTTCAGACACGGGCAGGCACCTCCCAAGATTCACACCAAGATGAAAACAGAAGAAGAGGCATCAGAACCCCGGGCTGTAAACACACAGCCTCTCACTGACTCCGAGACCTGCCTGTGCGGCACGTGCGTCTGCAAATCAGAAGCAGGCATCGTGCTCCTGAACCTCAGTCATGTTCTGTGACCAAAATATACCTTGGTGAGTGTACCAGGTTATTCTTGGCAAAGTATTTCTTCATTATATTACTGTTCCATTTAAGTTAAAAAATGAACAGGCTTAAACCACACAGTTTTCCCCTCATTTAAACAGGGGCTTTTCTCACCCTCATAAATGTGTAACTATTTTACTACCATCCGGCTTACAGCCTGATTGAAGCATTCATTTCTGTTAAGTCTGTATCTGAAAGCCACAATATAAGTTGTTCTTGGGCCTGAAGATAAAATTAAACCAATCACTGCTGAACTTTTCCATAAGACATGTATTATTCAAAGCAAACCTGGTAAGATTTTAGCTAGTAACATTACAAAATATTCTATATCTTTCTATATTTACTTATTATTGATTTAGCTGTGCCGGCTCTAAGTTGCAACATGTAGAATCAAACCCGGGCCCCCTGCCTTGGGGGCGTGGAATATTAACCACTGGACCACCAGGGAAGTCCCTCCATATCTTTTTTTAAAACGTCCAACTTAACTTTCAGGCTCCTCTTATAAGAAGAATGGTTGTGACTCATGTCCCTTTCATAAATACCTTTCCCTATGGGTACCCTTTCTCCAGGAAGCAAAGGCTTCTGCAGTTGGGGACCGGGACATGAGAATGAAATGAAGAACTGAAATATTAAGTTAACTAAGGAGCTGGCAGGTTCAAATGTACTTATTCTATGCTACTGCCTAACAAGAACACTTCACAAATGAGAATTTTGTTTTCTTGATAGTGTAAGCTGCATGGTCACTGTTTTAAGTATAACTTAGAATATACCTCCTGAAGGCTGTGGGGGTGGGACATGACAACCAAGACTATGTATGTGTGTTGGCTGGGTAGGGGGATTGAGGGAGCGGTACACAGAATAATCAAGGGGGAATCTTCCTGAAGTTCCCATTTCATCCAATGCTAACTAATTTAAACATTGCTGCCATAATAAAGAAACATAGATCATGAAGTAAAATATGAAATTTACATTTTGAGATAAAATATAGGGGCTCCATGATATTTACCATACTTAGGTGCTTTAGTTACATCATCAGGTATCTTAACCAGGATACATTTCCACTAAATAATGTGATCAATGTTTCCTGAACACCTAGTCTGTGCTAGAACTGTTCTACGACCGGGAATATAGCAATAAATACACCTCTTCCCCAAAAAATCCCTTTTATGGAGCTTATATTATAGTGGGGAGACTAAACAATAAACCCTGACAGTAAATAAATTAGAAGGTGAGTAAGTACATGCTCAGACACTCAGTTGTGTCCAACTCTTTGTGGCCCCGTGGACTCTAGCCCACCAGGTTCCTCTGTCCATGGGATTCTCCAGGCAAGAGCCCTGGAGTGGGTTGTCATTTCCTCCTTCAGGGCAAAAGAATAAAGGGTGATGGGGGAAATGGGTAACACGGGGGAGGCGGACCACAGATTCAGAAAGGGGAGCAGAGAAGACCTCATGACTGTGACATTTAAGCAAGGACTTGCAGGAGGGGGAGACCGTGCAGATTCTGGGGAAAGAACGAACACTGGAAGCCGAAGACAGAGGTACCACTGCCCCGAGTGGAGGACACACAGCAGCCAGCATGGCTGGAGCAGGAGGGGTCAGAGATGGGCAAGGAGCCACAGGGACCAGCCCTAAGGGACACCGTAAGGACTCTGGCTTCCACACCGAGATGGAAAGGCACTATTAGAGGGCTGTGACTAGAGGTGCCTCCTCATGGGGTATATTTCAAGAGGCTGATCTGGACTGCGGGCAGCAAGGGGGAAGCCGGGGCCTTTCAGGCTGGGAGGGTCTTGCAGGTCAGAGGTGATGGGGGGCAGACTCCTGTGGGGAGTCTGGAGACAGGTGAAAGGGGAGCCAATGGGAGGCCCAGGTGAATGGGAGTGAGCAGCACAGCCAAAAACACCACCACGATCTATCTCCAGTCTAAGCCCCCAGAATGGGGAAGACAGAGCAGAGAGGTTGGAAGGGAGATGAGGAGGTAGGTTCTGCATATCTCAGGTGGGATGCCCGCTGGACGTTCAAGTGCCGATGCTGAGTGGACACTGGGCTTTAGGAGCCCAGAGTTCCAGGAAGAGATGGGCCTGGGTGCAAACCTCTCATGAGGATGCAAACCCACATGAGGATGTGTGATAAACACACAACGGATGAGCTCCCCCGGGGAATAAGTAAACCAAGCGAAGAGAAGAAGCCAAAGTGGCCCAGGACCAAAAGGCCAAGAAATCAGGAGCCACAGGAGGAGCAGCCAGTGAATCCAATTAAGAGGAAACCAAGGAGAAGGTGGGACGAATTGAAAAAGAAGCATGGAAACATACACATTACCATGTGTAAGATAGATAGCCAGTGGGAATGTGCTGCATGACTCAGGGAACTCAAACCAGGGCTCTGGGACAACCTAGAGGGGTGGGATGGGGTGGGAGATGCGAGGGAGGTTCCAGAGGGAGGGGACATATGTATGACCATGGCTGATTCATGTTGGTACCTGGCAGAAACCAGCACAATACTGTAAAGCAATTATCGACCAATGAAAAAGCTGTTTAAAAAAAGAGGAAACCAAGAAAATATGTTGCCCACAAAGCCCCACTGAAAAAAAGGCTTTTCAGGGAGGAGACTGTGAGCATTTGATGGTTCACGTAATAAGGACTGAGAACAGAGCCATTCTGAAGTTAGCAACGTGGAGGCTCTCAGTCAACCTGACCTGAGCAGGTCCAGGGAGAAAGCGGAATTGACGTGAGTCTGAAGATGAGGTCCATGAAATTGAAGATGGTGAATAGAGACAACTTGGCCAGGAGTTCAACCATGAAGAACAGAGAATCCCATGCTTGCTAGGAATCCAAAAGAGCATGGGTGGGTGGGTAGGTGGGTGCGTCCATCTGTCTGTCTTCAGGAGAAATTCCAGCACGTGAATGGGGGTGACTGGAGAGAATCAGCTGTGGCAGGAGAGAGGGGAGACCTGCGCGGTCCTTCATCAGCCGAAGGGGAAGGAGTCTTCCTCCCAGGGCTGCTCAGGCACCAGAAAGAGAATGGACCCTGGAGCCATGACCGTGCACTATTAGAGAGACTTCAGGAAAGCATATGAGAAACACTAATAATATACATGTGAGATAAGGCACCAGGACAAAAGGGCATCAACTCTAGTAAGGAACTCTGACGATTTATCGTGAAGGTTTTCTCCAGGTTGCAGTTACTTCTGAGTTTGGGGGTTTGCTGTTTTGTACTTAACTTTTGATCCATTTGTGATTGTCCTATCAACCCTCAACACAATATATATGCAGATACACGTATGTGACAGTGTGCATTCCATGAACGTGTGTCTGCTTCCATGGAGTTCTTTACTCACTATGAGTTCTTTACTCACTCTTGATAGCATGGATTTTCCTGGCTTATGACTGTCTGTGAACAATGCTTCTTTTCACTTGTCATTCCACCTTCCACAAGTGGCCACAGACTTGAAAACAAGTCTATCCACTCAGTTTCTTTTCAGTGGCTTGAATGATACGGATTTTCAGATTTTGTCCTTCCCAGCCCCTACACTCCACACATCTCTTGAGCTCTTTACATCTCAGCAATCCTACTCTAACAATTCTGCAACAAGAGATGTGTCATGGTCAAGTACAAAAACAGGATGGGGACCATTATCACTTTCCAGTGTTGTCCTAAAGATACCCAGGATTTCTAAACCTATCTTTAAGGTTTAGGAACGCCCTGGGCTGACTTCTTCCTGACACTATCTGTAGCACTTACCACATCCCTTTCCTAGAACAAAATGATAACCTAGTCTATCACTTCACATGTAAAGTTTATTTTTCCGAAACGGCCTTACGTTACCTTGGCACCAAGGCTAAAGTCCATCTGCTGTCTTCTGTTCCCTCCCAGAGCCTCTCTTATCAGGCACAGAACGAAGGAAAACGGCAGTCTTATACCAGAATGGGATCAGGGAAGAAACCATCTTAATCTAAGGCCAAAACAAGAACAGACTGACAGGTGAAGTCTAGCCAAAGCTTTATCACATAGGTCAATATATGGGCACCAAAAATTCTTTCTGGCAATAGTTAATGGGAATGATGACCACTGACTGAGTGCATGGCTTTGAATTTTATTAGGATCCAAGAAAAACAAGTCTTTGTCTTGTCTCTGACTATAGCTTTAAGCTTGTCTGGTTTGGTAAGTAGGTAAGTAAATAGGTATGTAAGTTAAAGAGAGACAGGAAGGAAGTGAAGGGGGAAAACAGATGAATATGTGTATGTGTACATACATGTATGTATACATGTCTCTATCAATTTATAAAGATGTATCAAGATGAACTATAAACGTGTGCATGCTGCATGCTCAGTCATGTCTGACTCTTTTGCGACTCCATGGACTGTAGTCTGCTGGGCTCCTCTGTCCATGGGATTTTTCAGGCAAGAATACTGGAGTGGCTTGCCTTTTCCTCCTCCAGGGGATTTTCTCAACCCAAGGATTGAATCATCATCTCTTGCATGTCCTGCCCTGGCAGGTGGATTCTTTACCACTGCACCACTAGGATGAGCCAAAACATTCCCAATGAAATCAGCAGGCAGCATAAAGAAAGACCAACAAGACAACTGGTCCCACATCCCAGCTCAGCAACTAAGCATCTCAGTAACTCTGGACAAGCCATTTCAGTTTGGTAGGTTTTCTGTTTTCCCATTTGAAAAACTGCCTAAGGTCCTTTTCAGTTCCACAATACCACAGACTATCAATAGCTAACAAAAGAGTCTGAGATCTAGTCCTTGAGACACTGACATTAACACCTCCTAGCATTTGGGAGTCCATCTAACATGGAACTGAATAATCAAAAGACACTCAACACACCATTACCAAAACTCAAACTACTATAAATACAATGTTTAGTACCTATCATGAGTCAAAAATCCAGGTGTATCAATAGTCAAAAATTCAGGTTTATCTACTTTATTTATTTCCCCTGTCTCTTATATTATTGCTGTTCCTTTGATTCTATACCTTTATCCTTTTTTTTTTTTTTTAAGTCTTTCTAGTAAAGCCATTTTTACCTTGGCCTTTATTTAAGGTACACAATTTCAAAGGACAAACACAAATTATCACTAAAAACTAAAAAATACAACCAGGACATCTCAGGTAGTACAGTGAATAAGAATCCACCTGCCAATGGAGGGGACATGGATTTGATCCCTGGTCCAGGAAGATTCCACATGTCATGAGCAACTAGGCCCGTGCACCACAGCTACTGAGCCTGTGCTCTGAAACAAGAGAAGCCACCGAAATAAGAAGCCCCCGAAATGAGAAGCCCCCACGCCACGGTGAAGAGCAGCCCCCGCTCACTACACCTAGAGAATGCCCGCACACAGCAACAAGGACCCAGAGCAACCAATAAACACATTTCTAAGGGCTTAATAGAAAATTTTTTTTCAATTTAATGTGTCCAAAAAGACCCTTGTTCTGAATGTTCCGTCAAAAGAAAACGCTTTTTCTTTAATCTCACAGTTGAGCTAAGGAGTCTGAGCTCAGATTTATTTATTTTTCTCTATGTAAATTAATCTTACAAAGTGGGCTAAACCTGGAGGCACAGACAGCCACGGAGAAGTGCCCCAGCAGATATTTAAGGAGCGTGAGTTCCTCTCTGTGTTGTTCCCACATCCATTCAATAGCTGTCGTAGGGAGAGGCTGTAGGCACCCTGCACCAACTTCAGATTTCTGGGAAAGGGCAACATGGCTCTTCTCAAACACAATCTTGGACCACCAAGACAGCATCATCTATTCTACTTAGTGGTTAAGTGAAGGACCACTTCGGAAGGATAATCTCTTGGCAAGGAGCCCAGCCCTTATCTAGCACTTCCAACCCTCCCAGACCAGGCCTGCAGTAAGGAGAAGGCTTTGCAAGTCACTCCCTTCTGCACTAAAAGTACCGAAAGGAAGGTATTATCTGCTTGCCTTCAAAACACCACGTCGGTATGGATTAGAGTCAGAAGGCTCTTCAACAGATATCAGCTTCTGTCTACAAGCTCTGGTGAAAATCAAGGGGCTGACAAGTGTTAACGTGACTACACAAGAAGGCAACTGGGGCTTCCTCCTTCCCTGCTCTGAACAGTTGCCAGCCCTGTCAAAGCTTCACTTTCTACATGCAAAGGAAGCGTAATAAAGAAAACCTTTATTACTACATTTCTACCAACATCCCTATTAATTCTAACCTACTTGGGCAATACTAACATTCCTGCATCCCCAAAACACTTCTTTATAAAGGAAGACACCCACTGAAGAGGCTCACACATTACCCGCCCTGAAATAACTCATAGCGTCACTCTACTGAAAGGATAAAACTTCAGAATTCCTGAGTGTGATGGATGGAGGGCCACAGTAAAACGCTGCAAACGTGTTAAAGAAAACTCCAGTAGCTGTTCTGTAGCACACTGACTCTTCAGAAATTCTATAAATAACCTTCCAAGTTTACAGTGACTTCAATAAAGCTTCCTATTTCTATCTCTCCACCTACCAACTTTCTGAGAATTACATGCTTGGCCAAATTAACGTAAAGCTGAGAGAAGTACTCTGCCAAATCCATCCCTCTATCCCTGCTGATAAATTCAGTGCTCAGACAAATGCCCAATGAATGAGCCACCTCGGAGGGATTATGACATGAATCAGTCTCCTACTTAGAATAAGGTTCCCCTCCCAACACACACACAGATTACAACGGATTCTATTTCTTTTTCAGAAAGTTTGAGGAAAAGTTAAGGATAAACATGAATAAAGAGTGAACATCCAATTACAAGTTTGAAAAGAAATTCTTCAACAAAAGAGCTTACTCAGCTCCAAAGTAAGGCTTGATAAAGTTATGTAATAACCAGGAAACTGTAAAATATAATCTCTGTGCACATTTTCATTTCTTCCTGGGCCCTGAAAGAAGTAACTGGTAAAGATAAGGTCATGGCCATTAATGCTTTAACATGATAAGACTGAGAAATTGAACTTCCTTGACGTATCAGAAAAAGAAATTCCTACAGCGTATACCCATCCACTTTGGGAGAGTTCATTAGTAAAACAGGATGGGGAAACTGCCATCAATCACCAATAGGTGTATAAAAGCATCCACACACTCCAGCTTGAAAGGGACTATTCCCTTGTGCTCACCAACGTGGGCCACCCAAGTACAAAATCATGTGAAACAAAAGTCAGCTCCCAATGAAATAAAAAGGAATATTTTGAGAAACGCCAATCTCTCACACATAAAATGAAGCCTCAACTGCAAAAGCGGGGAAATGAGCATTTATAGCCTTACCTTTGCCAGAACTCTGGATGTAACCAGTGCTTCTCAGGCTCTTTTAATTAGGGTCTCTCTATACATCCACGGACTCCCTCTTCTTTCTGCCCATGGTAAGGCAGGAAACGAGGTTCTAACACTTCAAATGCTCAGCCGTTGAGAGCTAAAAACAGATCCTGTGCAATGCTGGATATATTTTTGTCTGCTAGCTACACACCCTCATCATGTTCAATTTTTTCCATTGGTGGAAGAGTATGATGCAGGCTTAACCAGAAAGTGGTTTTCCATGGGCTGCCGGCAGCGATTAGCCAGGACAGCCTGCCATCAGGCCTGGAGCCGCGGGGCTCGCCCATGACTGCGCTGCTGTGGGCCCTGCATTCCAGAATTACCACCAAAGTTCCATAGGAACGCGGCTCCCAAGTTTGCTGAATAAAGGTTTACTCACTCGAAGGGTGCCTCAGCTGCTTTTTTAAGCCCTTTGGCAGGAAGAATACACACCTACCATCCTGGTGTTTGAGCGGTAGTAAACATTCTGTCTCCAAAACCACAGCTGGAATGTCGGCCATAAAAACCCCGCCTCAAGAGCAGCCCTTCAAAATCATTTTGTGATTTGCAAAATAGAGGGTGTGCACTCTCTGTGCCTTGCTGGAGTTACTTCGTTTTCCAGAGAGCTGAAAACTACAGTGCCTTACACTGGAAGTCCCTGTTATTCCAAAAGGCGGCTATTTTCTCCAAAAAATGCATTCAACTGTCCTTAAAAAAAAAAGTGATAAACCAGAGGTTCACAGGTTTTGAAGTCTTGCTGTACTTTTGAAAAAAGATCCCCCATTTCAAGAATCTCCCAAAGATAAGGTGAGGTATTGGGGAGGAGGTGCTGAATGAAAGAACAAAATTCCATCTCTGCAGTAAGATTTTCCATTTTAAGTTTCAAGTTTTGAAATTATAGTCCATAGAAGAAAACAGTTTAAGCAGAGGTTTCCAAGTTATTCTGGACAAACACATGACAACAGTTTTTTTTAAGAAAGCACTTCTCATAGAAAGTGTGAATGAAGGACTTCACTGGTGACCCAGTGGCTAAGACCCCACCATCCCAACGCAGGGCGTCCAGGTTCGATCCCTGATTGGGGAACTATAAGTCGCATGTAAGATTCCACATGCCACAACTAAGATTCCACACGCAGCAACAAAGATCAAAAATCCAATCAGCCACAGCTAAGACCCAGTACAACCAAATAAATATATTTTAAAGAACAAATATCTTTTTAAAAATGACCTATTCAAAAAAAATATGAATGGATCCATACATGCCACAGACAAGATTCTTAAGTAATACTCAAGACAAGATTCTACTTTAGACACATGAGCTTTTAATTCCTTATCTTGCATAAGAAAATGAGTATTTATGTACACATACATACATCAACACACCCAGGCACACACTCACACACATGCAGACTGAATTACGTTTCCATACAGTTTCCATGTAGTTAATACATGTTTGAAGATATACTTTCTAATCTTAGTTGACACATAATAAGAGCCATCCAAAAAGTCATTAGCCCAATAGTTATAAAAAGCCATCTAACCTCCACAAAAATTTATATTAGTGAACACAGAACCAAGGAATTTTTAGTACTGGTGGAGAAAGAAGAATAAAAAATTTCCGTCTCCAAGCCCCTCATCAGAAACAAGGCTTCAAGTGACTTGCTTAAGGCCACGCCACTGCAGAGCCAAGACCTGCCACCCAAGTAACCACAAGCCCTGGGACTGAAGTCAGAAGGTTGCCACAGAAGCCAAGTCACATAACAGAAAACATGGGAATTCCCAAAACGTTCATTTGACCTGTGTCCGTATTAGAAAAAAAAAAAAAGTCTAGGTAAATACAAAAGAAGAAAGGGTGCAGTTTAAGTCACTGAGTTCCTATTCCTTTAGATCCAGCACCGTCATTTCTGTTACCCAAAAAGTAAAGCATCAGCCAACAGAAAACAAGCATGTTTCTCCCAAACAACCCTAAGACAGAACAACTACTCCTTGATACAAAGGAGAGAAAGGGAATCATATCAGAATGAATATGTTTCTGAGGATGGAAAACATATCAGAAGAACAATTAATTGCAAGGAAATATTTTTGTATCCCTATTATTCTTTAGACAATTCTGACCTTTTGATATATTTTATACACATAGATCACTCTAAGTCAGAACTATCCAAAAGACTGACTTACCTCCAACGGGTTTGCATTGTCTGATTCCATTTTTTATCACTGAGGTCACCCAAGTAACTTTAGTTCTATGAATTTATAGAATCACTTGGGGTTTCAAACTATGTTAGATTTTTCAAGTTCTTGAGACTTTGTCCAACTACAGCAAAATACTCTCAGTTTAATACTTCATCCTAAAATTACAAAACCCAGCATATTTCCACATCATAAAACCTAGACTTTATCTTTCTAATGCTTCATTCTGACATAATATTATAATATAACAGGATATATGCATTAATAGTCATCTAAAACTGAATTCCTTGGCAAAGATCTGAGCATTATGTAAATTACTAAAGAAATTTATGTCCTCAAAGACATAATGCAAAACGACACATGTAAAAGCAAACATAGCAAAATGTTAACAGTTACAGAGTAGAATTCAAGTTATGGGTCTATTCAGTTCAGTTGCTCAGGTGTGTCCGACTCTTTGCTATCCCATGGACTGCAGCACGCCAGGCTTGCCTGTCCATCACCAACTCCCAGAGCTTGCTCAAGCTCACGTCCATTGAATTAGTGATACCATCTAACCATTTCATCCTCTGTCATCCCGTTTTCCTCCTGCCTTCAATCTTTCCCAGCATCAGGGTCTTTTCCAGTGAGTCAGTTCTTCGCATCAGGTGGCCAAAGTATTGGAGCTTCAGCATCAGTCCTTCCAATGAATATTCAGGACAACTTCCTTTAGGATTGACTGGTTTGATCTCCTTGCAGTCCACGAGACTCTCAAGAGTCTTCGCCAACACTACAGTTCAAAAGCATCAATTTTTCAGTGCTTAGCTTTCTTTATGGTCCAACTCTCACATCCATACATGACTACTGGAAAAACCATAGGTTTGACTAGATGGACCTTTGTCGGCAAAGTAATGTCGCTACATCTCTGCTTTTTAATATGCTGTCTAGGTCTACTATTCACAATACAATTCTTTGAACTTTTCTATATTTTTGCAGATATTCTTAATAAAAGGTTAGAAGGAAGTGACACAAACACACTCACAAAGTAGAAAAATGGCTGCCAGGATGGAGGAGGAAGAAATAGAAGAGGTTGGTAAAAAGGAAAAAACTTTCAGCTAATAAGAAATGTTTAATAAACATAAAATGCAGTGGAAATATCTCAGATTTCACAGGGGACATGAGTTAGAAATTCATGTCCTAGTGACTTAGAAGCCTTCTAAAGACCCTGATGCTGGGAAAGATTGAAGGCAGGAGGAGAAGGGGATGACAGAGGATGAGATGGTTGGATGGCATCACTGACACGATGGACATGAGTTTGAGCAAGCTCCAGGAGTTGGTGACGGACAGGGAGGCCTGGCGTGCTGCAGTCATGGGGTCGCAAAGAGTTGAACACGACTGAGCAACTGAACTGAAATGAAATCCCATTACCCTCACCATAAAATGGGGTGGATAATAATGTCTATCTAGAATAAAAATATAAGAAGATATAAGTAGTTAATCAATAAGTAGTTACAGAAAAACTAACATTAAGAATACAATTTTAAAAGTAGTATGTTGGGACAGGGGCAATCCAGGAGCAAGGGGATACATGAGTACATATGACTGATTAACTTTGTTCTGTGACAGAAATTAACACAACATTGTATCTATACCCCCAATAAATTAAACTAACAATAACAATAAAAGTAAGTCAAGAACAAAAAGAAGGAATATGAACTCTCAGAAATAATCTCTCCACTTAAAAATCAAGAAACTCAATTCCTACTGTATTCTTCACTTCTGACATCAAACACACAATGATACAGAAAGAATATCCCATCAAGCATCACTTTTTATTAATAATCTATAGTCAATTCTAACGGCTTCATCTGGTTAAAAAAAAAAACATAAACACACACACACATATACTGCCTTCTCAGGAGGTGTAGTTGATAAAGAATCTGCCTGCCAATGCAGGAGACTTAAGAGATGCGGGCTTGTGGCAACCCACTCCAGTATTCTTGACTGGAAAGTTCGATGGACAGAGGAGCCTGGTGGGCTACAGTCCATAGGGTCGCAAAGAGTCAGACATGACTATGCACACATAGGTATACACACACACGTATAATAGTAATAATGAAGGCTAAAAACATAAATTACTTTTATCCAAACAGGATCCCCAAAGATAGAATAATCTCTCACAAATATAAACATCCACCTTTGAGGAAATAACACAAATGAGGCAAACCTCCACACACCTCCACATATGCTGACGTGCGAAAAGAGCTTTTAGTCTGCTCCTTCATCAGGATGGAAAAGCAATACTTCAAATACCGTGGGCTGAAGTGAAGTGAAGTCGCTCAGTCGTGTCCGACTCTTTGCGACCCCACGGACTGCAGCCAGCAGGCTCCTCCATCCACGGGATTTTCCAGGCAAGAGTACTGGAACGGGTTTGCCATTTCCTTCTCCAGAGGATCTTCCCGACCCAGGGATCGAACCCATGTCTCCCGCATTGTGGGCAGACGCTTTACCGTCTGAGCCGTCGGGGAAGTCCATGGGCTGGAAAGACATGGAATTGAGCGATGCCATTGCAAAAATGTCCTAGATGAAGGCCACACCAGAAGAAAAAGAAACATGCAAAACATTCATGTGAAAACCCTAAAATCCAAATAAATATTACCTGAGGTGGCCTTCCTCCCCATTTCATCAAAAGGCAAAAAATCTTAACAAGTCTGTTTCTAAAACCAAATGGGACTGAATTAGCTGCGAGATGAGTGAAAGTGTACGTGGCTGGCCTTCACATCCAAACTCCCACAGTTTGAAAGTTTTACCTCCCACGTGTGACACTGGAAACCCACACAACTGACCTGTGGAATTCCTTTGCTACCCAGTCACTGCTCCCAGGGGCCAGCAAAACAGCTCAGGCCCCAGACATTAGATCCCTCCTCCTTGACCTCAGACCCTGAGGTGTGACATTAGACTCATCACTTTTCAGCTTCTCAATCTACGAAAGGGAGATAACACTACCTACCTCACAGGCCTGTCGTCAGGATTAAGTAAAGTAATACATGCAGATTGTGTAACCCAAGGCCTGCCGGAGAATGCAAAGCAGAGATCTTGTTAAGTGTCTCCTGTTACATCTAGTACTTTAAAAAGTACCTGGCACATGGTGAATACCCAATAAATCAGTAAATATCCACTGAGTCAGTGAATGAATCAGTGAGTGAATGGGAGATGATGGTGATGATGGCAGTGGTGCTGACCAGACAAAGAAAAGAGCATTTGGAAATTCCCCAGCAGTCCAGTGGTTAGGACTCCACGCTTTCACTGCTGAGGGCCCCGGGTTCAATTCCTGGTCAGGGAACTAAGATCCTGCAAGCTGCACAGTACAGCCAATAAATAAACAGATAAAGTAAAAATAAAAACTTTTTTTAAAAAAGAGCATCCGGTGCAGTCTACATATTTGTGTCAGAAGACTCTAAAACCTATTTAAAATAAGCCATTCACACAATATCAATGCCCACCAAGCACATCTTCCACGGAGTTCCTACTTGAAATTGTCCAGCTGTTCTCCTGTAGCACTGCACATTCCAGGCTGCTTCAGCCTCACAGAGATGTGTGAACAGCCCACAGTCAAGCCCCTTTCAAGTCAACAGTCAACTCTAAGACAATTCAAACTGCAATGCTAGCATGGTAAAGTGTTGCTTTAAAACCACAACTTCACAAACGTAGATTAAGAAGAAAACAGTGCTCCTGTAAATCAATGAAAAACTTTGTATTCATTAAGTGAGAACAAAATAGAGAGCAAAATTAACTTTCAAGCTTTTCAAAAGCAAACTGGAGGTGCCTACAAAATCTACAGTCAATGTTAAGGTAATTCAAGATGCAATACTAACATGGTATGTAGTTGCTTTAAAACCACAGCACATCTAAATTTCATAATATAATCTTTTTCTAAGTGTTTCAAAGGCATCAAATGCACACACACAAAAAATTAATGGAGATAGTTATCATGAAAATGAAAGATTTTACGGTGTAAATATTTATGAACTCCAAGTGGTACCTTACATTTCATAACAATTAAGCCCTAACAATTTAACCCAATGAGCAGTTTATTACTTTAAGAATGAGCGAATATTAAGTGACATAAAAACTAAGATTTAGAGCAAATTCTTAAAAAAATCTTTCCTTTAAAGGACCTTTTTTCTCTAAGTCCTCATAACCAAATTAAATACACTTTGACGTTTAACAATTATTGACAATGTGTAAAATTCTAAATTTGCGGAGTTAAATCTTTTTTTTTCTTTTTGGTTGCAGTGCTCAGCTTGCCGGACCTTAGTTCTCTGACCAGGAATTGAACCCAGACCCTCAGCAGTGACAGCACGGAGTCCTAACCATTGGACCGCCAGGGAATTCCCCCAAATCCCAAATTTTGAAACTAAATAGAAAATTTTATACCAAGTAATAGGTAATATTTAAATAAATGACAAAATGTGTATTAAAAATCATGCTACCAATGGAAATAAAACTACAAAATGAGTTTCAGATCAGGTATTATTAAAATAAAAAATTTTAGTGGAAAAAAATTATTTATTAATAGGACCTACCTATGTTTGTAAAATCCTGTCTTATAAATACTAACCATTAGATATATCTGTTTACAACGTTTTTGAAGAGTTATATTGGAAGTTAGGAAAATACAAGTAATCTGTCCAGAACTCAATGTAATTAAGAAGTGTTAAAGTCTGCCTCTCACAATATTTTCTTTTTGTGGACTGAAGTGAAACTGTTTTAGCTGAAAGGTTTCTAATCAGTTTAACTCAGAATAATTGAATCTGAGTTTTTGAAGGGACCCTGCGGATCATCCATCTATCAAGCCTTGTCCCGCTTCCAATTGGAGAACCATCTCCAGTATCCTGATAGATGGACCCCTCCCTTTTCCCTAAATACAAGGAGGGATGGGAAGTTCCCAGCTCTATTAGGGAGCACATTCCACCGCTAAGTCACCAACTGATAGATGAGAACTCCTTCCCCGGACTTCAGATGAGTCATCCTAAAACTTCCACTAATTAAGTTCAGCCTTTCCATGATTATCCGCACACACATTCTATGCGCCCCGTCTACCCAATCACCTTACAAACAACAGCAGTGAGTGTTCACCATTCTTCCTGGCTCTCTCCTCCCCCTTTTAGACCATCTTCACAATGAAGCCAGAGCCACCTTGTAACACAGAACAGACGGACAACACCAGATTGTTTTTCACTAAAAATCAAATGCACATGAGTCCTAAGGCTTCAGTCTGCGTCACCCCACTCAGAATAAGAGAGGCCACAGGCCCTCTTTGGTGCCACAAAGTCTGGAAAACATTGGGGCTCCAGTGGCGAAGGCAGGATGGAACCTACTTCCAGAGTTCCCACGCGTGTATAGATTGTTCCCAGTCCACCAGGCCAGGAAGCCCAAGAACTGAGCTCAAGGAAGGCAAGGGAGAATCTGCTGCCGAAAGAAAGGACCTAAAATAAAGCAAAAGAAAGGTATCTGAATGCAGAAGGCAATTTTTACTGTCCAGAGGAGGGATCAGTCACAATGGGGCTGTTTGAAACGTATGAATGAAGCAGGACTGGGTGCTACATTCTTAAGAAACAGAAACCATTTGTCAGCAAATGAAATGCGTACAAGTATCCTTCAGCACACACACACAAATGCTCTGTTCTATTTTTCTTAAAATAAGCAGCTCTAGGAGCTTCCCTGGCCATCCACTGGTTAAGACTTTGCTTCCAACTCAGAGGGCATGGGTTCGATCTCCGGTTGGGGTACTAAGATGCCATGTGTCGCAAGAAGTGGCCGAAAAACAAGAAACTCTACAGAAACATCTTCTATTTTTCCATTATGGATACAGAAGTAGATCACCCTTTTTCACTTTCCTCCCAATTCTACTAGACATAAAACTACTTAAGTCAATGAAAAATTGCAGTTGACATTCAGTGTCATGAGACTGTGCACAGCGGTGAGGACTGTGGCCATCTGGCCCATGACAACCCATCCCAAAGGGCCAGCTCATCACTGCCACCTGGGAATGCAGAAGCCTGGGGATGTGCCAGCTGAAACTCCTTTTCAAGAAACATTGAAAATGTTGCTTTCATGTAAATTTTTCCACTTTTTACAGGTAGGCAACTAACTTACATAACCTGAAAATACTTGTCAGGGACATATTTTGCAGGCCCACCAGAGCTTATGCACAGCCCAGAACCAGCCAGAAGCCCCCCACTTTGCAACCTTGGATGTAAATGATAAACCACAAAGAGGACAATTTCAAATAAGCAGCAGTCCCGACTCCCTGACTTGGGAAGGCTAAATCCTAGGTCTCGAGGGGCATCCGTCTGCACAACCAACTTGCCTGGGACACCAGAGGCACAGGTCTGATTCAGGAGAGGAGGGGCCAAGTATGCAGAAGGGATATCATGGGCCTCCCTGGTGGCTCAATGGTTAAGAATTTGCCTGCCAATGCAGGAGACACGGGTTTGATCCCTGGTCCAGGAAGATCCCACAAGCCACAGGGCAACTGAGCCCACGCACCACAACTATTGAGCCTGTGCTTTAGAGCCCAGGAGCCGCAACTACTGAGCCCATGTGCTACAACTACTGAAGCCCATGCGCAGCAACAAGAGAAGCCACCGCAATCAGAAGCCCATGCACTGCAACTGGAGAAAAGCCCTTGCAGCAACAAAGACCCATAGCACAGCCAAAAGTAGATAAATGCAAATACTTTTTAAAATTAAAATCTGTATCATAAAATTTTCTTTAAAAAAAGAAAGAAGAAGGAGCATCATAAAAGACCATGCAGGCCATGGCATCCACCTTCCTGGTGAGTGGAGGAATTCTTTCTATGGAACTCTAGATCTGCAGCCAACCAGCCTCCAGACACCACATCTGCTCGGAAGTTCATTACCACTCACCCCTCCCATTTCCCATAGCTCTGAAGAAAGTCCTTCCTTACATGAAACCCACAGTGGCTTCCCTCGGCTGCTGCTCTTCACTGGTCCTAGTGCTTCCTTAGAAGCTGATCAAGAGCACACATTTCCCTGCTCCTTTTACATGTCAAGGATGGGTAGCATGGTTCCTACTAAGCTTACTACTTTGACACTAAATATTCTTCTCTATTATAAGCAACAGGACACTATTCCCAGACATTCCAAACTATGCTCACTCTCCTCTGAGTGTCAACAGGCTTCTAAAACCTCAGGTCTGGAAAGCAAGGATGAAGGAAATGAGGGATTAGGCAGCCTTGTTCCAGGAGCATTACCCATATTTTTAATATTTTATATTTGATTCTCATAGCAAATCTTCTTTGATTTGTATTATCCTCACTGCTTGGCAGATGAAGAAACTGAGTCAAGTAATTTGCTGAAGGTCACAAACTGGTACAACCAAAAAACCCAAACCAAGTCTGTCTGATACCAAAGGAACAACAGCATTGCTATACTTATGGGAAATAGCTTATCTACCATGTTTTCTCATTAATACAACTTACTAAAACGATCACTGTAAGCAAGTCTCTTGATCTCAGGAATGAATTGCTGATCTCATCCACATAATGCAAGAACAAATTCTCAAAGTTGCGTCACCACTTGACAAATGATATTCAATTACATTATTTTTAAAATCTAGTTAATGTACTTCATAAATAGAAGTCCAAGCATAAACTAAATAAAAGAGAAATTCATATAATATGTGTATGAACATACTTAATCACCATCACTCCATGAGAAAAATGCTTTTCTTACTCCTGTCTTACAGAAGAAACTGACCCAGGAAAGGTCAAAGGCAGGATTCCAAAACTCAGGCAGTGTGACTCCCCAAAAATCTAAACTTTAGGCTTTTCAAACGGTGTCTTTGAGTCCTGGCTTTTGAACTTCGTGGAAACATAAGTGAAACACCTCTGCGAAGCTAAGTGGATATTCCTTCTGAACATTCTAATGTAGATGACACAAAGGCCAGTCAATACAAAGGTTACCAACTACTATTGAAATGTGTACCTTTAACGTCTGCTATATTTGTAAATAAACCCAGAAATGTTAGAAAACTTCCTGCTTACAGGGAACATAGTGTAAAACATGATAATTCTGTGAAGGAACATTTCACATTTTTAAAACAGTAAGAAGCAAACTGAATCTTCAAAATCTCCTGCAGAGCACAAATTTCTCACCACGTGACACTGACAGCTTACACAATGAGCTTCCTTTAATTTGTCATGTGTTTGGTCAGACAGTGCCTGTGGTGCATCGGACACCGTCCCGGCAGTGGGGTCAGGGGAGAACAACAGACGCCAGTACCAGTCTCTCAGGACTTCTGCTCCAGTCACCGTGGGCTGGACAACGTGCTGATAAATTAGTGCAGGAAGCAGAAAACTTCAGGGAGGGACAAGCACTTTGCAGAGAATTAAAGCAGAGTGACGTCTGTTGGTGGAATGTAAGTCGGTGCAGCCACTATAGAAAACAGTATGAAGATTCCTTAAAAAACTAAAAACAGAGCTACCATATAATCCAGCAATCCCCCTTATGGGGCATACATTTATCTGGAAAAGGTGAAAACTCTAATTCAAAAAGATACACGCACCAACTAGTAAGATGCACCAGTCCGAACGAAAACAGCCTCAACACCAGAGGTGAAACCTGACCATTCCTCAGTGGTTTCCTAGTGACCAAGTCCCCTGAGCTGTCCTGACCTTACAACTTCGACTAGAAATGATATTCTCTAGTCTGTTCTCAGGGCTTCCTAGGTGGCCCTAGTGGTAAAGAACCCGCCTGCTAATGCAGGAGAGGTAAGAGACACGGGTTTGATGCCTCAGTTGGGAAGATCTCCTGAGGAGGGCATGACAACCCACTCAGTAGTCTTGCCTGGAGAATCCCATGGACAGAGGAGTCTGGCAAGATACAGCCTATTGCATTGCAAAGAGTCGGACACGACTGAGGCGATGTAGCACGCACAATCTGTTCTTCAGCAGGAGGTCCTAGTTGGTTTGGAGTTCAAGTATACGCTTATTAGTATTAGACATTCAAAGAAGAGGAAATGAACACTTCCCAGGCTCCAGCTTCTCTAGCTAAGCTCCCAGCAAAGATGAACATACGCTTTTCCACAGAGACAGGATCAGCCAGCACATCAAATTAAGGGGCATTTGTAAAAAGCCACGCAGATTTGGTGCCGGCTGCCTGCAAGAACCTTGGCCACCAGCCCCTAAAGGAATCCACACTGCCTTTCCCCGCTCAGGTCTACACACAAAGAGCAGTTAATAGAGCGACATGGGAAACAGGCGCACAAACACCACCAGACCTTACTGCCCCTGAGATGCACAAGGGCCTCGAACTTACCCCCAGAGGAAGTGTAGACCACACTTCACATCATCATTCATTCATCTGGGATTAGCTGGCTGAAGAGCTGTCTTTGTAATTCAGGCACAGAACCCTGGCAAGATAAAACAAACAAAAAGATAGGTGGTGAGAAACAAGTTTTCAAAAATCAGAGTTTTGTACCTAAAGCTCAATTTCTCAGCATTCTGCCCTATCTTGGGCTTCACACAAAAAGGGAGCATATCTGAGAAAAAAAAAAAAAAACAAGTATTAAGTGTGTGTGCTCCGTTGCTTGAGTTGTGTCCAACTCTTTGTGACCCTATGTCCTGTAGCCTGCCAGGCTTCTCTGTCCATGAGATTCTCTCGGCAAGAATACTGGAGTGGGTTGCCATGCCCTCCTCCAGGGGATCTTCCCAACCCAGGGATCGAACCCACATCTTCTGCATTTCAGGCAGATTCTTTACCACTGAGCCACTGGAGAAGCCCCAGCTATTACGTGGTTAACTATAAAGGAAGTGTGAGGGTCTTCCCACATTCTAATTGGAGAAGCAGCTATACTGCTTCATCCTATAACTATCAAGCCAAACCATTTTATAGACAGATATATGGAGGGAGGGAAAAAGTGGGGAAGGAAGGAGGGAGGAAGAGAAATGAGAGGAGGTGGTTGGATGGATGGTTAAACAGACAGGCCGGGCCGCTACTCCACATGCCAGGACTAGAGCGGTAACGGAGAGTGAAAGTCTCCGCTCTCACTGAGCTTTATTCGGATGGGAGGAAGAGTCAAACAGGCAAATAAACAAGCAAAAATATCCCAGGGTAACATCTGCAATGCAGAGACACAAAACAGGATGATGAGCCTGTGACTGACAAGTGTCTAATGTAAACTGGAAGACCAAGAAATGGCCCTTCAAGATGGCAACAAAGTTGAGACCTGAATGCTGTTTCTCAGTTAGTGAAATGATCCCCCAGACAGAGGGACCAGCCAAGACCCCAAGAAGAACGAGGTGTCAAGAACAATTATCATGGACTGTGGGCAGAAGCTGCATGCAAGGGCATGGAGTCAAAGTTTTGTTACTTATTCAGCAGGTGGATTCCGGGTCCTCTCATATAATGGAAATAATATTTTCTTCCTATGTTTGATAGGCTGCACAGTGACATTAGAACTCATGGCCCTGTTGGTCAACATACCAAAAAGTACCTCTCTTTTCTTTCACCATTTAAAATGTTATACAGACGGCTTTCAGAGAATGAGACTTTTTTTTTTAATGACCTATAGTTGATATACAACATTGTGTTAGTTTCAGGTGGAGACTTGTCTTTTTACAAAACATTATTTCACCCCTGCTATATACACAAGACACTATCTTACGGTAATAATTGTATACCACGGCTCACAGTTCATAATTCTTGATAAAGAATGCAGACTTTGGAGCCAAAGGGTCAGAGTTCAACCCCTAACTTCCCCAAGATCACCTGAGCGACATTATTAAAGTTGTCTGAGCCTCTGGTTTCTTCAACCATAAAATGGAAATGATATCTACTTTGCAGGGTTATTCTACATACACACACAGAAAATACTTAATAAAGTGGTTGAAAAATGTGTAATACTCAAAGTGGTGATACTTTCATTGTAACCAGTAACTATTGAGAAAGGTGTGGTTATCAATGATTCATGCTGCAGAAATACACCTGTATAACCGGGCACAGTGGAGATAACGATTTCCTTTTAGAGATCATAGAACAGCCTTTGGTGGACCTTTAAAAACCAGCCCAACTCCCTTCTCTAAAGAGGAGAATTTAAAGCTTGAAGAAGTAGACTAATTTGCTCAAGGTGACATCATTGGTTCAGAGAAAAATCTTAGAAACCTAAATAAAAGATAGATTTGGTCTAGAGTGCCTACCTTATAAGATAAATCCTAAAGAGACATAAACTTCAAATTCTCTTTGTAATTAATCCAGCATGGACAAGAAAATATTTTTAGGTAGAATGGAAAATTAAACAAGTTTTGACAGACTCCATCTAAATACATTATACTGATAATTTTTAAAGGCCAAGAATTATCATACCTTACTGATGGCCTGATACTGATGGTTATTTCCTAACCAGGAAACTATAAAATATAACACCTTAATTTTTTTTCAATGATAACAACAGATAGTGAGTCTCAAGCACCTACTATGTGACAGAAGTCTCCAAACAGTCTGAATACTTTGCCATTTCATGAGTGTGATAGTCTTTTATTGCCCACACCTTTGTATACATTGTGTCCTGCTGGGAATCTCTCCCTGGAGAACTCTGAATTACCCCTCAAGATCGAGCTTAAGTAGAAGAGCTTAAGGCTCTTCCACGGAGCCTTCCCTGATCTACCTTTCTCCCACCAAGACCACCCCCCACTTCACCTCACTGCTCTAATATAGACAACACATTGCAATCATTTCTTTTTTCATTTGCCTGTCTTCTGGAGTAGATGTTGATTGCTTTGAAAGAAAAGGGCCTGTCTTTTGTTTTCCTGCTCTAAAGCACAGTGCCTTACACATGGGAGCTTAATAATGCAAAACAACTGGATCAGTGCAAGAATTGCCACATTATGCTAAGACCACATGATTTAATTTCAGACTAGCGTTCTTTTCCATTCCATCGCCATGACTTAAATTACAAATAAAGAGTTTACAGCTTGACTATTGTGACAGTTAACTGTAAGGGTCAGCTCAACTAGGCTATGGTGCCCAGATGTCTGTTCAAATATCAGTCTAGTGTTGCTGTAAAGGTCATTTTTTAGGTGGAATCAACATTGAAATCAGCAGACTTTGAGTAAAGCAGATTATCCTCCATAAGGTGGGAGGGCCTCAGCCAATCAGTTGAAGGTGTTAAAGCAAAACCAGGGGTTTCCTGAAGAAGGAATTTTGCCTCCAGACTGCAACATGAAAACCCTGCCTGGGTTTCCCGGCTCCTGTCATACTGAACTTTGGACTCATGGCTGCAACATCAATTTTTGCCTGAAATTTCAGACAGTTGGCCTGCCCTGTGGATTTCAGACTTGCCAACTCTCCCAATCAGGGGAACAATTCCTTAAAATTGACAGAGAGGTGTGTGTGTGTATATATATATATTTATGGATGTGAGGGTTGAACTATAAAGGAAGCTGAGCACCAAAGAACTGATGTTTTTGAACTGTGGGGTTTGATAAGACTCTTGAGATTCCCTTGGACTGCAAGGAGATCCAACCAGTCAATCCTAAAGGAAATCAGTCCTGAGTGTTCATTGGAAGGACTGATGTTGAAGCTGAAACTCCAATACTTTGGCTACCTGATGCAAAGAACTGACTCATTTGAAAAGACCCTGATGCTGGGAAACATTGAAGGCGGGAGGAGAAAGGGACGACAGAGGATGAGATGGTTGGATGGCATCATTGACTCGATGGACATGAGTTTGGGTAAACTCTGGGAGTTGGTGATGGACAGGGAGGCCTGGCGTGCTTCAGTCCATGGGGTCACAAAGAGTCGGACACGATTGAGCAACTGAACTGAACTAACACACATACACATATATAGATTTTATATATATAGAGAGAGAGAGAGAGAAAGAGAGAGAGAAAGAGAGAGAGAGAGAGAGAGAGAGAGATGGGGTGTTTCATCAGAGCAGCAGCAGACTCAAAAACCACACTGCAAATTTTAGCATCCACTGGTGGTGTCAGCATGAGAATCGTTAATGTTGTCACCATAATAACAGTATTCATCACTTAGAGAAGGACACACTGAAACCAAATTCTACAGGCCTGCACCAATCACAGTAAGACAACCAGAGAGATTAAAGTGCTGCAAATAAAGCAGCCCTTCTCCCAGAGTCAAAACCCTGAGACCAGGGTCTGTGATCTGGTAACATCCGGACAGACTGAGGAACAGAAGTACAGAATTTCAAATCTCTTGATCAGATTTTTCACTCCTAAAGAGACACAGGTTTGATCCCTGTGTCAGGAAGATCACCCGGAGCAGGAAATGGCAACCTGCTTCAATATTCTTGCCTGAAAAATCCCTTGGACAGAGGAGCCTGGCGGTCTCTAGTCCATGGGGCCGCAAAGAATTGGACACGACTGAGCGACTAAACACACACACAGTAAATGAAGCCTGTTGGTTTTGTTTCTCTGAATATCCTGATTGATATAATTACTAATCATTTTGGATTGAAATGACTTAAGGCGGGATAATAAGATGTTTGAGTTTAGAGTACATTAGTTTAAACTCTGTTCACTTTGCAGATGAAGAAAGAGAGGCCTGGAAAGGATAAATCAGCCCTGTCATGCAGAGCATGGGAAGGAACTTGGACAAGAGCTCAGATCTCCAAAAAACCACCTCAGTTCTGGTCCCAGAACAGATGACACTGGTTTTGGCACAGTGACAAATCAGCGGTCGCCAAAGCGCTCTTCCTTCGACCCCAGGGTCCCCCGCCTGACCTTTTCCACTTTCTGTACGAATTATGGGGCCACACAAATAGTTCACTTTCATCTAGCTGGGTGGACCTCAATCACCTTCAATAAATGGATAAGCTCTCAACAGCGTAGACTGGATTCAGCGGCCAGTGAGTGTCATGTTTTCAGATGAGTCAACAATGGGACAGGTATTGCAATCTCCTGCAACTCCAGAAAGGTCTGAGAGGTGCTATGTGTAAAGTCTGTGCGATTCTAGGCACTGCTGGATAGATTACACCTACCATAAAACTCTAGTGATTCTATATTATTAGTTATACAGAATATGCTTGTTACTGATGACCACACGTGGGCAGCCTGTGAGGACAGAACTGTCCATCACAGATTCACTCACGCTCTTTCAGCATGAAATCCTGCCATCCTAGAGCCCCTGAGCTGCCTGCTTGCCACCATGACATCATTTTAATTTAACATGAATATGGCTTACACTTCTCTCTCGAGTTTTATGATGAAAAGCTGGGCCCATGCCTTCCCTAAAAGCTGAATGTAGTTGAACCTCCAGCTATATCAGTTTTAAAAAAGGGGGGGGCACATCTAAAGAATGGCTAAAGCATTCATCAATCTAGAGCATCAGTCAAGCCCTGGCCTGAGTGCACAGTGCCCAGTGTTTATAAAACTTTCACTGCTGGGCCAACCAGGTCAAGGAGAAAGTGCTGGGGAAGAGAGAGATAAATGACTACTTCACCATGCCCTGAAATTAGGCTGCCTGCTGCCCAACTCAGTAAGAAGAGTGCATTTCCTGCTGAGAAATTTCCTTTATATATTTATATTTATACTTATATATTTATAATTTATATTTGGAGAAGGAAATGGCAACCCACTCCAGTATTCTTGCCTGGAGAATCCTGTGGACAGAGGAGCCTGGTGGGCTGCTGTCCATGGGGTCGCACAGAGTCGGACACAACTGAAGCGACTTAGCATGCACACATGCACATTTATATTTATTATATATATAATTTTATTCATTTATTTATGTTTGGCTGCTCTGGGTCTTCGTGGCTGCACGAGCTCTCTCTCTAGTTGCAGCGATCGGGGGCTACTCTCTTGCTGCAATGCGTGGGCTTCTCATTGTGGTGGTTTCTCTTGCTGTGGAGCGTGGGCTCAACAGTTGTGGCACACGGGCTTAGTTGCTCCACAGCACGTGGGATTTTTCCAGGCTACTGATCAAACCTGTGGCCCTGCATTGGCAGGCGGATTCTTAACCACTAGACCACCAGGGAAGTGCCCCGCTGAAAAATTTCTCTCCAAAACTCACGCCTTCTTCAAATTAAATCCCCTTTGTAACCACCACCTCTCTGACTACAAGCACGCCTGCAAGTTTCTGGGTTTCCTTTAGCCTTGCTATCTATCAGCAAGGCAGCTTATCGAATCCATCTCGGCCTGGTGTTTGTGCTAAAACAATACAGCACGTGGGAGGTTTTCTAGGAGGCAGAAAGGGCCCTGGAGTGAAGGGAACTCCTGTCTCCGTGAACTCCTCGTGTGACCCAGGTCTGTACCTGGCCGGGCCTACCAGCATCTCCGTCCACAGGGGAATTATTTCTGACCTGTGTCTCTTGGGCCCGCAGAGACTTCAGAGCCATAATGAACAAACCCCTCTGTGACTCCCACTCCGAGGCGGGAGGAGGGGTGTGCTGGAGGCCCTCATTAAATGACAGTTTTCACCAGTTTCTCACACGGACACCAACACTGTTCCCACACAGAGAACTCATGGAATCGAATGCCACCCTTAACAAAAGAAGCGGGTACCGCCGCCCAAGAGACAATAATGTGTTAGAGAATCCATCCTCCTGATAAAGGGATGACTGATTACAATGAAAATAGGAAGTTTCAGTCTGTCTTCCTCAAATGGCAGACTTCTGTACCCACGGAGCACACTGTTTACACTTACCACGAACCAAGTCACCGCAAGTCCCTTGTTATTTATAAAACAGCTCATGTGAAACACCAAAAACAAACAAACAAAACCAAAAAACAGCTGGAAGAACGACAAGGCATATCCCTCTGGGGTCACTGTAATCCCCAGGGTGGTGAGCCTGTCGGCCAGTCTGGCCCCTGGTTAGAGGAAGTGTTCCCCGGGATTCCCACAAAGTTCATATTTCCAGGGACAAAATTCAAGGATGCAAAAGTTGGCACATTGTACCTTGAATGCCTACGTGCAGGACCTTCATTAAGTTAATTCAATTTGGGAAGTATCTGATGAACATCACTTGCGTTTGAGGTACCACACCAAGTGTTGGGAGTGCCATGGTGATCAAAAGCCTGTGGATAGTCTCACCAGCCTGTGAACAAATAGGCCATCAGCCACCCATCAGTGTGGAGACGATTACAGTCCAGAGGGGCAGATGCTATGGAAGCCCACAGGGGTGGCTCACGAGAAGACACTACCAAGTATCTCGGCCCACTCCTTGCTAAGGCAACAGAAACTGATTTAGCATCCGTGTCTCAGAGCCACCACTGGATTTTGGCTTCTAGACGAAGAGATGACCCTCATCCGGTTGCCTGACGGTCACGAGGAGAGTGACTTTCTTCAAGAGATAACTGCAAGGTAACAGGTCCTGAAAGTGAAAGTTGGTCAGTTGTGTGCAACTCTTTGTGACCCCATGGACTGTCCATGGAATTCTCCAGGCCAGAATACTGGAGTGGATAGTCTTTCCCTTCTCTAGGGGATCTTCCCAACCCAGGGATTGAACCCAGGTCTCCTGCACTGCAGGCGGATTCTTTACCAACTGAGCTATCAGGGAAGCCCTAATCACTTCCAAAACCATGGAATCTGTGCATCACAAATTACATTCGGCATCAGGGCGGGCTCGCACCCAATTTATGACACAATCCTAGGTGTCTGCGGAAAACTGAGACAAGTCAGGCAATCCCCTCGTACAAAAGGAACTTAACACAGTGTGGAGCAGAGGCCATCTGGATGATTGTGGCTGGACAGACTGTAGCTGACAAAGAACTCATTCACCTTCAGTAACAGTTAAGTCCCAACAGCCGCAAAGTGTGATTCAGGGTGCCATGAATGAACCAAAGATGAATCAGACCCAGCACCACTCATCCAAGGGCCTCGAGTTAGTAGGGCAGGAAAGACAGCACCTCATACGTTATATAAAGAGGCAGGATAACTTGGCCATCTGGGATGGGAGCAAGACGACACTGGGAAGAATGCCAGAAACTTCCCTGCCTTTAAAAAGTTAAAGAAAAATCACTGAACAAAACCAAAATCCAATAAATCTATCCAAAATGGGCATTCTCAGCAGCAACACCATTCAGATCTGCAAGTCAAACTAGAGGAAGATAGAGTTTGAGTCCAGCTTAAAAGGAGAAGAAAACAAGCACAACTAAAACAAAACCAAAAAAAAAAAATCAAAAACATTAATCTCTACAACAGAACAAACTACAGATCTTTAAAAAGAAAAAAAAGTTTGGAGGTTGCAGAGCCTCTGTTTGCAAAGATAACGGCAGACCCTGCATCCCCAGATGAGAGCAGGTGGGTGGGGATCAAGGAAGACCACCCAGGGGTGACACCCCCCGCCCCAGAGCATCGCCAGACACCACTGGGGAACAGCTCAGATGAGAAGGACATGATGCCAGGCTATGTAGAGCAAGACAGCCTTGCCCATGGACCTGGCCTTGAAGGACTGTCTGACTTGGACATGGAACCAGGGAGGCCCTGCACTGTCATAAGGGGGACAGCACAGATGAAGGACAGAGAGACCAGGAGGCCGGAGGCACAAGACACAGAGAAGCATCAAGTGTGATGAAGCATAGCATGGAGTGAAGGTGGACAAAGAAGCAGGTGAGCATGGAGCTCCTCCAAGTCCCGGCTGCCACCTGCCCTTTGGTCATGAGACAGCAGCAGACGTCACAAGCCAGCAACCCACCGGCACTAGCCCAGCACCATCCACCAGTATGCAATGAGCAGTAACTGTAGCACATGATGATGAAAATTCACAGGGAAATCCTACAGTGTTTGTCAAATGCAAGAGAGTTCCTTCACAAGAAGCTGCAGCACGTGGGGAGGAGTCAAGAGCAAGCCCCTCCGTAATCCCTGACTTGGGGACATTTATCAGCCTCTCCATACCTGAGCCCCCTCCATGCAAGATGGAGGTGATGATACCCACCTCCTGGGAGTATTACAAAAGCAAAATGAGAAAGTGTGTCTTTCAGTTACCTGACACAGGGCTTAGTCCAAGTCAATAAATGTTAAATACTAGACGTTAATTCTTCTTGTCCCAGTTTCTAGGAAACAGAAAGAAATGTAGACTCGTCCAAGGGAGCAGCGTGAATAAAAAAAAACTTTGAATTATTTTTACCAAGTGCAAGGCTAACGAGATGACTCAGTAATACCAAGGCCAGGCCTCAATGTCCGTTACTAACAAATACTGTAAAACATTTAAAAAGAAGTGTCTCTCCAGGAACTGAGTTAAGTGGGTAAATTAAAAATCAAAAGGAAAATGTCAATTAAGAAACTGGCACAATGTAACTTGGCGATTATTGTGTTTCAGTATCAACGGTAATATACTGAAATTATTTTCATAATATTCTAAAATCAAGAGTAAATAATTAGGGCACGGAGGCCTTCTCCAGCCCCAGACCAGCAAGGCAGCCTCTGAACAGGCAGGTAACTGCAGGTCTGTCTCTGAGTTTAGCACAAGACTGAGCCCTGTAGAGCTTCTCTTCTTTAGAAGTAATTACCTATCACTGTGAAAGGGGCTCAGCACACATTAGGAGTTTGCAGAATAATCAACTTCTGGTCCTTCGGGCCCAATGTACAATAAACTATGGGGATCGTTGAGAAATGAGCATAAATTATGGCCAATTTATTAAATGTGAATTCTGTGTATCCAAAATAAAAAGGATTTGGGGAAAGGATATGAATTTCAAATTCTCAGCAGGTGGATGTGACTGAGAGCGTAGCTATGCTGTTCTCCTAATTTTACTATTCTTATGGTCAACCATCCAGCATCAAGCTCCACCTTCTCTCCCGGGACAGAATCAGAGTCCAATTAGCATCAAATTACAGTTACCGGCTCTAAACTATCTGTACCTCCCTAAACAACTATAATCACAGAATTTCCTTAGACCTAAGGTACTGCAGACATTTAATTTTAATTACTTCGGCATGGAATCAGCAACATTATTTCCCACAGGTATTTTATTACCTGTTCTTTCATGAGGATGAACAACCAAAATGTCAATTAGAAGAGGCCTATACGTGGGGAGGGTTGGGCGGAGGATGGTGACATATACATTTACGGATTTTCACCATGTGAAACACATTTACAGGGACACAGTCTAGGAATATAATTTGAATCACAATTTCAGGGCCCATAATGAATGTTCCATTCCCCTTCTGCCTCTTAGACCACCCACAGGAACGCCACTGCCCAGGCCTCAGACCTCAACCCAACTACTATGAATAACTCCTTCCAAGACTTCCCTGGTGATCCAGTGGCTAAGAATCTGCCTGCCAACGCAGGGGACACAGGTTCAATCCCTGGTCCGGGAAGATCCCACAGGACTCAGGGCAACTAAGCCCTTGCGTCACAACTACTGAGCCCAAGCTTTGGGGCCTGGGCTCCACAACAAGAAAAGCCACCGCAAAGAGACGCCTGAGCACCGCAACTAGAGAGTGCTCACCACAGCTAGAGTTGGCCCACACAGAGCAACAGAGACTTGGCACAGGCAAAAAGAAATGTTTTAAAACATACCTCCTTCTGGCTGGAACTTAAACTGCCCAGCCTGGCTCTCTGCCTCACTTCTAACGCCTCAGGTGTCCTGCCTATCCTGGCCCCACTAACTATTACCTGTATTCTCTCTTTCACCATCATTTTATACTAAATTCCTTTATTAAGTCTTGTTCTCACTTCAGGTGAAACCCTAGGGACTCCAATTTGACATTAGGAAAGGAAAGAGGTAGAGTCATCATAGTCTCAGCTCCCAAGGAAACAAAAATAAAAAGACAAAGATGAAGGTTTTCTTCAACAGTTGGTTGCTGGATTTTTTTTTTTTTTTAGTTTTAATGTAGTGACACAAAAAAGCCAATATTCTATTTAGCTTACGTTTCACCTTTTTGCTATGACAGGCCTTGACGTCGTTAAAAAATATTTCTAATGCAGTAAGCGTGCTCTTGAAAATCTTCTGTATGAATGAGCCAGAAGGTTCTTTATCAACTCAGTCTTGCCTTACTACCTTCCACTCCTTCCCTCCCCACAGTAGGAGCAGAGAGCAATCTGGGAGGAGCTGGAATCACATTCCCGAACCTATGTGTTCTGCTCCGTATCCCGCCGGCACCCCGCTGCCATCATCCAGAGCTGCACCTGCTCTAGCATCCTTGTCTAGACTGCTGAGATCCAAAGCATCTCTGCCATTTTACCAGGTGCCCACTCCATCCTCCAGCTCCCCCCAAGGCCCTGCTCATGGATGAGCACTGGGGATCCATCCCCAGCTCTACTGACAATCCTCTAAGATTCTAACAACATTTTAAAAGCCCTGGGATCAGTCCTCAAGACAGAAAAGTACATCAATCACAGTTTAAGAAATAACAGTCTTAGTCCCTTCAGTTCAGTCACTCAGTCGTGTCCAACTCTGCAACCCTATGGACTGCAGTACCCCAGGCTTCCCGTCACCAACTGCTTAGTCCCTTCAGAAGAACTTAACATACAAGAAAAGGTGTATCATACCAACAGGAGCCTACTGCGTAGCACAGGGAACTACACTCAATATCTCATAACAACCTATAATGGAAAAGAATCTAAAAAAATAGATGTGTGTGTGTGTGTATATATATATGTATAACTGAATCATTTTGATGTACATCTGAAACACAACATTGTAAATCGACTATATTTCAATAAAAATGTAAAAATTCTAAAAAGATGTATTGGTAATAATTTGAAAAAAAAAAACATCAAATAAACTTATCAACAGACTCAACTTTTAAGATTTTTTTGTGTTATTCAGTCACTAAAGTCGTGTCCAACTCTTTGCAACCCCATAGACTGCAGCACGCCAGGCTTCTCTGTCCTTCACCATCTCCTGGAGTTTGCTCAAACTCATGTTTGCTGAGTCAGATATGCTTAAACCTTTTCCAGATGTTAGACAATCATGGTACATTAACTACTTTACAAAAGACTAACTTTATAAGTAAATTAACTCTGTTATAGAGAGGAGCTCATGACTAAGTTTATCATTAGGCATTGTCTTCCGGTTAGAACCCTTCTATCCACATCAGAGTCAATAATAATTTCAGCTGTTGACGGGGCATGAAGGAATAAGATCTGCGTAGGAGCCGGTATCTTGACGGCTTCCTCAATACAGGATGGCACCTGCAGTGGGTTGTCTTTCAGACAGGCAAATTAGTATTTTGGTTCTAGGTGGATAAACTAACAAGTTGCTTTGGGAAAAACATCCATAAGTCTCTTCCTCTGTTCAAAATCACTTTGCATTTTCTACCTACCAGCCCCAAAGGACTTGGAAGGGATTGCTGGTGTCTGAAAATCTTTCATCTCTGGAGATGAAAGGTGCCGATGAGTATTTTCTGGGAAGCACTCCCATGCATGCCCTGAGGAGAGATTCAAAATTCTGTCAAGAGTGTTGGCTGCAGGTGGGAAAAGGTTACCTTTGAGGTGGAAATTATGATGGACTTTTAATCATGGGGAGGTAGGGCTGCTCACTGCCAAGCAGAAACCAGCGACCCTTCCATTCTAATTTTTCCTCAGGTGCCACACTGGGTGTAACCTTGAGCCTTACCCTCCTGCTCTTGGGAATCCAGGTTAAGTACACAGAGTGCCTACAGAAGCCAAACCGGAATGGAAACATTTGTATAATATCACAGTTACACAATGGGACTTGGCTATAGTCTCAGGTCCTTCTCTAAAAGGAGTCAATCGGAAATAGAAAATGTACCATGTAGAACTAAAAATGGATAATAATACAATCTAATACAGGGTCTTTCTAAAGTCCTTTAATTTCCAAACTTTAGTGACAGATTTTAGGCATAACAAGTATCACCTTTTGAGTGGTATCAGAAAGGTTTAGCTCCTAATAGGGAATATGGATTTTGTCCATGTACCTACCATGCAATCTGTAAGAAACACTCTGTTTGCAACTTCTGGACCCCCCATCCTCCGCTGTATTTTTTTACTTCCCTGCTCTCAATTCTCTGCCTCTTTCTTGAGCTCTTCCCTCTGCATGGTCCTCAGTCCCAGGCTGAGTCTTCATCTCCTCACCTTTGATATTCTTTCTGGTGACTTCCACTCATGGAAGTCATGGCTTCCACTCTCACGGAACACCACCAAGTCTCCTTCTCCAGCTTAAATGGAAGAGATGGCTCGTCTCAGCTCCAGCGCACTGAGGGACTTACTGGATGTGCTACTTCAAACTCAGGATGACCCAACCTACAGTTATTCATTACTCCAGCGCTGCACTGCACCCAAGTTACCTGGTTCTGGGTGCCCAAGCCGAGATAACAGCCCCTCCTGCAGGCCAGTCTCACCAGATGCAACCATCAGCTACCCTAGTCTTGCCGCGCCTTGCCCTCAGTTTGCACGTGCAGGTGTCAGTCAACCCTTTGCTTCCTTGGTGTCTCTTTCATGTGTGTTTCCTCTCTGCTGTTCTCCATTCATACATACCCCAGGTGACCCGCCTGTTTCCTACAGGAATACTCCAGGCCTCCTCCACCCCCAAATCTCTTTTCCAGTAGTCAGAAGAAAACTCTAAAGCACAAATCAGATTCTGTGATGCTTCATCCATTACAATTAAAACCCCCAAACTTCTTTGAGCACACGAAACTCAACTGATGCTTCCAGCTTCTGTCCTGCCAGTCACCAGTGCAGACTCCTCAGGACCCATGACACCCTGTATTCTCCATGCCTAAGTGCCTTTCCTGCAACTAGAGCGCCTCCCTCTCCTGTGCCTGTTCAGCACATCTCTCATTCTCAAAATCAGCGTACATGGTTCTTCTGAGATATCCTCCCTAACATCACAGACAAGGGCTAATAAATCTTTCCTTTCAGATGCATCACTGCATATTGTACAAATCTCTGTTTAAGCACTTATCACACTACACAAATTCTTTGCTCATATGCCTATCTGTTCTACTAGGGCACAAACTCTGAGCTGTCTGTTCTTACCACAGCATCACCTAACACAGGGCATGGTAAACACTACATGAGGGCTTTCCTGGTGGTCCAGTGGATAAGAATCCTCCTGCCAATGCAAGGGTCATGGGTTCGATCCCAAGTCTGGGAAGATCCCACATGCCACAGGGCAACTAAGCTTGTCCACCACATCTACTGAGCCCACGCACTGCAACTACTGAATCCCATGTGCCAAGAGTCTGTGCTCTGCAACAAGAGAAGCCACCACAATGAGAAGCCCAAGCCCCACAATGAAAAGTAGCCCCCACTCACTACAACTAGAGAAAACCTGTGCACAGCAAGGAAGACCCAGCACAGCCAAAAAAATAAATAAATTTAAAAATGAAAAAAGAATCATGGATTCTGACTTATTTTTTAAAAAGGCAACATGAACACAGAGTATTTGATGAATGAACAAACTAATAAGCAGTCAAGTTGCAGAAGATAGTGTCCTAAGGTATAAACCCATTCTGAAATGCTGCTTCCACTTTCTTCCTATCATCCATAAATCCAGTTATTTCTGACTCAAGGGTCTCCCCATCTTTTTGAAGATTGCATGCAAATATGCCCCAAAGTTGTCTGAAAAGCCAGGGCATCCCAATTCATTTCTATAACACAGAAACTCACGTTCAGAAAATATTTCTGATACGTTTCAAAGGCCAAGCTGAATCAAAAAGCTCCATGGTGAAGACACATAAATAAAGGTGCTTTCTTGGGAACTGAGTCTCCACACCCCCACCTCAGGACATCATCATCTCAACATAAACTTCCCTTTAAAAGAGTAAGACAATCAATTTGCCCCAGTGTTTTTAAGACCTTTTACCCTTCATTATTTATAATTTCCCTGTTTAACTCATCATGAAGTAATTCCTGAGGAACTGCCTTCAAGTCAGGAAGAATACGCTTACCAGAAACATGTTTCAATGAATACTGACTACATGGTATAGGCTTTTTTTTTTTTTTAAACTACAGTAAGCCAAATTTCAACATAAGAAAGAACCGTCCAAACAGCAAACTCCAGACAACACATCTGGTGGCAAAACTCACAGGGCAGTTAAAAAACAGCAAGACAATTTCTTCAATGTCTCTGTTGTTCCCATTTTCTTCACTTAAATCAGTGGGAAGCGATAACAAAGCAAATCATCTGCACTTGTTTTATTTTTCTAATATATTTTTGCTGCTATTCACAAGATTAATGTAAAATAGGGTGTCTCTTCTATATTAAAATTACTGTGTACAACTACACGGGCCAATCTCTTTCTATGCTTTTACAATGTAATTCCTGGTTATGTACATTTCTTATTTTCTTTTTGTGTCTAAACTTCACACAGGCACAAAGATTACAAAGATTATATGCAAATATATGCTAATTTATAGAATCTTTTATAACCATTTCCTCCAAAGTATGCCATTATTATCTTCCAGTGAATGGAGCCTCTACTTCTGCTTTATTGACTACATCAAAGCCTTTGACTGTGTAGATCACAACAAACTGTGGAAAATTCTTCAAGAGATGGGAATACCAGACCACCTGACCTGCCTCCTGAGAAATCCGTATGCACATCAAGAAGCAACAGTTAGAACCAGACATGGAACAACACACTGGTTCCAAATCCGGAAAGGAGTACATCAAGGCTGTATACTGTCACCCTGTTTATTTAACTTACATGCAGAGTACATCATGCAAAATTCTGGAATCAAGATTAGCAGGAGAAATATCAACAACCTCAGAGATGCAGATGGTACTACCCTTATGGCAGAAAGTGAAGAGGAACAGAAGAGCCTCTTGATGAAAGTGAAAGAGGAGAGTGAAAAAGTTGGCTTAAAGCTCAACATTCAGAAAACTAAGATCATGGCATCTGGTCCCATCATTTCATGGCAAATAGATGGGGAAACAATGGAAACAGTAATAGACTTTATTTTCTTGGGCTCTAAAATCACTGCAGATGGTGACTGCAGCCATGAAATTAAAAGACGCTTGCTCCTTGGAAGAAAAGCCATGACCAACCTAGACAGCATGTTAAAAAGCAGAGACATTACTTTGCCAACAAAGGTCCATCTAGTCAAAGCTACAGTTTTTCCAATAGTCATATATGGATGTGAGAGTTGGACTATAAAGAAAGCTGAGCGCTGAAGAATTGATGGTTTTGAACTGTGGTGTTGGAGAAGACTCTTTTTTTTTTTTTTTTATAAATTTATTTATTTTAGTTGGGGGCTAATTACTTTACAATATTGTAATAGTTTTTGCCATACATTGACATGAATCAGCCATGGGTTTACATGTGTTCCCCTTCCTGGACCCCCCACCCACCTCCCTCCCCATCCCATCCCTCTGGGTCATCCCATTGCCCCAGCCCTGAGCCCTTGTCTCATGCATCGAACATGGAATGGTGTTCTGTTTCACATACGATAATATACATGTTTCAATGCTATTCTCCCAGAACGTCCCACCCTCACCTGGAGAAGACTCTTGAGAGTCCCTTGGACTGCAAGGAGATCCAACCAATCAATCCTAAAAGAAGTCAGTCCTGAATATTCATTGGAAGGACTGATTGAAGCTGAAACTCCCAGACTTTGGCTACCTGATGCGAAGAACTGACCCATTGAAAAAGACCCTGATGCTGGGAAAGATTGAAGGCAGGAGGAGAAGGGGATGACAGAGGATAAGATGGTTGGATGGCATCAACAACTCAATGGACATGAGTTTGAGCAGGCGCCAGGAGGTGGTAATGGACAAGGATGCCTGGCGTGCTGCAGTCCATGGGGTAGCAAAGAGTCAGACACGACTGAGCGACTGAACTGAACTGAATGGAGCTCCAGCTCTTCTCTGATTGAACTTGAATCAAACAATAGAAAATCAGGCTATAATGTTTACTGATACCTAGATCCAACCAGTCCATCCTAAAGGAGATCAGTCCCGGGTGTTCACTGGAAGGACTGATGTTGAAGCTGAAACTCCAATGCTTTGGCCACCTCATGCGAAGAGTTGACTCTTTGGAAAAGACCCTAATGTTGCGAAGGATTGGGGGCAGGAGGAGAAGGGGATGACAGAGGATGAAATGGCTGGATGGCATCACCGACTGGATGGACACGGGTTTGGGTGGACTCCGGGGGTTGGTGATGGACAGGGAGGCCTGGCGTGCTGCGATTCATGGGGTCGCAAAGAGTCGGACACGACTGAGTGACTGAACTGAACTGAACTGAAAAAGTGG
Organism: Giraffa tippelskirchi; assembly: GCF_054371585.1. Lineage (NCBI taxonomy): Eukaryota > Metazoa > Chordata > Mammalia > Artiodactyla > Giraffidae > Giraffa > Giraffa tippelskirchi. Next base: position 154,615,201 of record NC_137283.1, on the reverse strand, counting down.
TTATAAGGGACGGTAAGATACTAAGCAGATTCTTCTCACTCACAAAATTTCCAAAAGGGGAAAATGGAACCAAAATAGAGGAGCTTGCAGCTGAGAAGTCAGTAGAAGAGAACACGTGCTCTCCAAGGAAGGGCAGTCCTGGATTCACATCTTGCCTCCCCCATTTTCTTAATCAGGACTGAGATCTCCCACCTCACAGGGCTGGGGTGATAAGATGGTCAGTGTATATTAAGCACCCAACACAGACCTATCTTCCAAGCTCCAAAAAGCCTACCTGCCACTTCCACCAGGCAATCAAAGCTCAATACTCCTTCACCCCCCGCTCACCTCCAAGGCCTGCTGATGGCTCCTCCTCAGTATTTTCCTGGTGCACACACCTCCCTCCATCTCCTCTGCTGCCATTCAGTCCACAACACCAACTCTGTCCTAGGCTAATGCAATAGCCTCCCCACTGGCTTCCCTGAATCTACCTTTAAAACCCCTTTGGAGTCTTCCCCCTGCTCTTGGATGAAGACCAAGATCCTTATTAGGATCTGCAAAGTCTTACAAGGGTGACCCTCACCCCCCTTGTCAGCCTCACTGTCCTCACTCCTTACACTACAGCCACACTGCCTCCTACCTCAGGGCCTTTGCACACCACTCTTTTGCTTGAAGTGGAGGGATCTTTTCTATTCCCAACTCCACACCCAGCCTAATTACTACCTTTCCTGATCCTCAAGGCTAGGTCTGGCCCACCTTGTGATGAATTAAATACTTTATCCCTCCAAGAACTTTTCACAGTTAAGATAGTATATTTCTACTTACGTGATTAATCAATGCTTGATTAATCAAGGTATCTCTCTTGTACTTCACTCTAAACTCAACGGAAGGCAGGGACTAACAAGTCTTGCCACTATCTTAGTTTGGTGTTCCTGAAACAGAGCCTAAGAGAAGGACTTGGGTACAGCTGGGTCAACATGGAGGTCACTCAGGAGGAAGGAATGAGATGGAGTAGGGAGGGTGAAACAGAGAAGGAGGGTGAGTTACCAAGGTCAACACTGTGGACAACAGGGTATCCACCCCAGGCAAGAGCCTGGGAGCTTTAAAAATCCCTGCTGTGGGATAGCCAGAGGTCTCTAAGAACACCTAACAATGTGAACTTCGACATCAAGATGTTACACTGCTGCCTGTTAACAAGGCAGAAACTAACCTCTGTGCCAAGTCTAGAGCCTCGAGTGAGTTCCCACAGTCCAACTGGGTTTTCCTCTGGCCCGGCTAACTGGGGTCGTATGGTGTGGTGGCTGCACCCTAAGACATGGTTGGGGGTCCTTTTCTGAGAACTCTGCAGCTCCAGCAGGCTGGGAAGATCATAAATGGAAATACTGGTAAAGAAGTAATCAAAAAACGTTCTACTTCAGCGTAACCATTAGACCTCAGGAAGGTATGCAAAGAAGAATGTCACCAAATAATTTTTTCTGCGTCTATTGTTACAGTCTGGGCTTGCTTCCCATTTCTGAAATCAAAATCTATTACAAAGGATAAAAACTAAAGGAAACCCAGGGCCAAACAGGAAAGACACACCAGAAATATGCAGAAGTCCCATCAAATATTGAAGCCCGTCCACCCAGAGCATCCCTGGTGTGTCCCCTCTGTAAGTCTGCAGAGGCACACACGGCGTCCTCGCGGGGAGGAAAACCTCCAGGCTCTGGCATGGACCACCGCACAGCTTTGATTTCTGCCCATGCTCGAGGCCTTCACGGTCTCACATTTGATGTGATGTTACCAATGAATAACAAATACCAATAAAATATGATGTAAACAGGAGCCTGACAGAGAAGCTCAGAACTAGAAACAGAGCGGCATCTTCATGGTGAGGCTGAACGTGATGGCAGGGGTGGAGGTTGGGGGGCAGCAACCTCCTCCCAAGGGCCCAGAGGGGAAGGGCCCAGAACCCATGGCACAAGAGAGCTCATTACTCTGGAACCCCTTCAGAGAGCAGCTGGGGTTTCCAAAGTTCAATGCTCCCCCGTCTAAAAGAGAGCAGCAGGACTGTCAGACACACATTCAGCAACTTGTCTCCAAATCACCCATACCAGGCTGGCCTTAGGGGCCGGGTTATAAACACAAATTAGCGGCCTGACCCGCTGCCAAATCCGCTTAGCGCCTGCTCCTGCCCAGATTTCAAGCCAGAGTCACCACGCCAAGAAAGAAGCTGTTCCTCCTTCGCACTAGATCGTTATTTGACTTCAAATATAAATTTGCACTTGAATGCATGAAAGGGAAGTTCTGCTTTTGTATTATCAAAAAAAAAAAAAAAACAAAGGTTATTCTCCCTTGAAAATAAGAAGGTCACAAAAGTGCCAGAGAAAGGAAATAAACAATTATTTGCACAGGGTTATGTGTAGTAGCAGAATTTGCATTGTTGCAATATAAGAAGAATTAGAAAGAAATGGTTTGTGTGTCTATGAACAAAATTAACTTTGCCAGTCTGAAGGCAGGAGAAGGGGACGACAGAGGATGAGACGGTTCGATGAGATCACCAACGTGATGAACATGAATTTGAGTAAACTCCAGGAGATGGACAGGGAAGCCTGGCGTGGTGCAGTCCACGGGGTTGCCAAGAGTCGAACTCGACTGAACTGACCTCTGGAGAGGGGAGGGTCGGAGGAAAAGGAGTTAGAGGGGAAGAAGTAGGGGGCGTGAGATGGAGAAGGGAAGAAAGATGAGATGTTTATCTTCACCACAATAGAAACTAGACCTGGGGAGAAATAAGGAACCTAAAAGAAGAATGTTTTCTTTACTTTCAATATGCTCACACACAAGTTATTAATTATACTGGCCATGAAGTATAATTATGGAACTCAGTTTTAATGTTCGAACCCTGTCAAGCCTCCACCTGGAGTTACTCAAAAGCAGTTTGCCCCTATTAAGAAACAAAGAAATAAAGTCTCCTGACTCAGTAATAAAATTCCAGAACCGGAGCTTCTCTATGGTGCCTGCCAGCTCTTATACTACATTTGGTTCCGGGCCAAATGGAAAGTTCTGAGGAGGTCAGCTCTTCAAATTCCAGCCCAAAATATAGTCACAATTCACAATTAGAGCATAGGCAAGCCAGATACATAAACTTTGGTTTTAATGTTTTAGCAGTGTTCATGAGACGATACGCTTTTCTCTGAATTATGTGATTTTCATGTCTTAAGGCTATAAAAGCTAGACAAGTTTCAGGTTTAGTTCTTAAAAGTAGGGTACTGTATCTCACATTATGTGATCCTAACACTCACCAACATCATCAATATTCCCATACTGACTAAGGAACTCTTCAGTTCAGTTCAGTAGCTCAGTCGTGTCCAATTCTTTGCGACCCCATGAATCGCAGCACGCCAGGCCTCCGTGTCCATCACCAACTCCAGGAGTTTACTCAAACTCATGTCCATAGAGTTGGTGATGCCATCCAACCATCTCCTCCTCTGTCGTCCCCTTCTCCTCCTGCCCCCAATCCTTCCCAGCATTAGGGTCTTTTCCAATGAGTCAACTCTTTGCATGAGGTGGCCAAAGTATTGGAGTTTCAGCTTCAACATCAATCCTTCCAATGAACACCCAGGACTGATCTCCTTTAGGATGGACTGGTTAGATCTCCTTGCAGTCCAAGTGTCTCTCAAGAATCTTTTCCAACACCACAGTTCAAAAGCATCAATTCTTTGGCGCTCAGCTTTCTTTATAGTCCAACTCTCACATCCAAACATGACTACTGGAAAAACCATAGCCTTGACTAGATGGACCTTTGTTGGCAAAGTAATGTCTCTGCTTTTAAACATGATATCTAGGTTGGTCATAACCTTCCTTCCAAGGAGTAAGGGTCTTTTAATTTCATGGCTGCAATCACCATCTGCAGTGATTTTGGAGCCCAAAAAAATAAAGTCCGACACTGTTTGCACTGTTTCCCCATCTATTTCCCATGAAGTGATGGGACCAGATGCCATGATCTTAGTTTTATGAATGTTGAGCTTTAAGCCAACATTTTCACTCTCCTCTTTCACTTTCATCAAGAGGCGTTTTAGTTCCTCTTCACTTTCTGCCATAAGGGTGGTGTCATCTGCATATCTGAGGTTATTGATATTTTTCCCGGCAATCTTGATTCCAGCTTGTGCTTCTTCCAGCCCAGCACTTAGGAATTACCAAATCGGCACAACACAAAAGAAGTATTAAAAAAACTGTACAGTTAAATTTGTAGATTGTTATTAAAATCCTACACCTGGGACACATTCACAGTATCAAGAGAAAACAATCCATTTTCCAACCTGTAGGATATCTAGCCTTTATGCATAAGGCTAGTCTATTATTTTCCTTCTAAGCTTCTCTGTATCCTCCAAGGACAGTTGTGTGGTATTCCAGATAAGTATTTTTGCTGTCTGTATTTATCCACCGTTTCCACATGATTTTGACTGTCTTTCATGTATCCCTTTTACCCAAGACTTCTCCACATTATATCCACATCTATATTGTTTATTTTTTATTCAGTTATAACATGCATGCAATAAAGGGCCCAAATCTTAAGTGCACCTCTCCACAAATTTTACATATGTATGTACTCATGTAACTATCATCCAGATCAAGATATATTTCAAGAAATGTACATACGATTGTTCCCGTCCATACACATATGCGCACACACACCCACACACTCCCTCCATCCTTGGGATCACATTAAAGTTGTGGTATAAACAAACAGAAAACAGGTCAACCACAATATGATCAACTGCTAAAACAATGCTTTTTAGCTGACTACAGAAAAGAAAGTATTCAAAGTATCACTTAAATTTGATGCAGAGAGACTGTTACTACATTTCTAAGTCTTGAATCATTACCCTTTATTAAATTATGTTGCCTTGCCACTAAATCTGAACCAGTTATTTTCTTAAGAAAAAAAGAAGTTATAAATCTCAGAGTGGAAGAAAATATTTGCAGATCACATATCCAATAAAGAACTTGTCTCCAAAATATATACAAAAAGTTGTCAAAACCAAACACTAAAATAAACAACCCAGTTTTTTAAATGAGAAAAAGACCTGAACAGACACCTCACCAAAGAAGATACATAGATGGCAAATAAGCACATGAAAAGAGGCTCAACACTATTAGTCATTCAGGAAATGCAAATTAAAGCCACCAGGAGATATCACTGTATACTAGGAAAGTGGCTAAAATTTTCAAAAAGTAAAACTAACTGGTAACACAAAAGCTGGTGAGGATATGAAGCCGTAGGGATGCAAAGTGATGGCCAGTGTGGAACAGTTTCACAGTTTCTTATAAAGCTAAACACACATCTGCCATATAACCCCCTTTATATGGTGACCAAAGCCATCCCAAAGAAAAAGAAATGAAAGAACACAAAGTGGTTGTCTGAGGAGGCCTTCAAATAGCTGAGCAAAGAAGGGAAGTGAAAGGCAAAGGAGAAAAGGAAAGATATACCCCATCAAAGGCAAAATTTCGGAGAGTAGCGAGCAGAGATAAGCAGGCCTTCTTAAATGAACAATGCAAAGAAGTAGAGGAAAACAGTAGAAAAAACTAGAGATCTCTTCAACAAAACTGAAGATATCAAGGGAACATTTCATGCAAGGATGGGCACAATAAAGGATAGAAATGGTAAGGATCTACAGAAGCAGAAGAGATTAAGAAGTGGCCAGAATACACAGAACTATACAAAAAAATGATCCAGATGATCCTGATAGTGTGGTCACTCACCTAGAACTGGACATCTTGGAGTGTGAAGTCAAGTGGGCTTTAGGAAGCATTACTACAAACAAAGCTAGTGGAAGTGATGGAATTCCAGCTAAGCTATTTCAAATTCTAAAAGATGATGCTGTTGAAGTGCTGCATTCAATATGCCAGCAAATTTGGAAAACTCAACAGTGGTTAAAGCAGCCAGACCCTCTCCAAGAAAAGAGCTGCATATTTTATAGCCCCATTTATAGGACATTCAAGAAAACTCAAAATTCTGAAAGGAGAATCAAATGTTGCCAGGGAGTAGGGGACCACACAGAGCTTTAGGATAATGGAACTGTTCATTATGACACTAGGGTGGTGGACACATGACCCTATGCATTTGTCAGAACCCTTACAACTACACCGGGCTTCCCTGGTGGTTCAGATGGTAAAGAATCTGCCTGCAATGCAAGAGACCCAGGTTCAGTCCCTGGGTTGGGAAGATCCCCCCGAGAAGGGAATGGGAACCCACTCCAGTATTCTGGCCTGGAGAATTCCATGGACAGAGGAGTCTGGCAGGCTACAGTCCACGGCATCACAAAGAGTTGGACACGACTGCATGACTTTCAAATACACACATACAACTACACCACAAAGAGTAAAATAAACTCTTATGCAATATTTTCAAAAAATCGACCAGGGTATTAGGGGATCTCAGGATGACTTAAAGACTATAAGAAAGGAATGTGTCAATGGATGACACAACTTCACTGCAGTGGGTGGGGGAGAGGAGCTGATCTAAATAACTCTGGAGCCTAGTATTCCACCTGACAATATAAGCTAAGGACGAGATTTTTAAAAAGTATATGAACACTAAATAGTGTATTGTGATTGGTAAATCTGTTGCTCTCAGGAGTACCAGTTGGCAATTCTGCAACTATATATAAACCAGGACTGAACAGATTCACAAATAAACTGTGAATAAGGGAAGCCAGGATTTTCACTGTCAGAAAAAGAAACTAGGAAGAAGAAAAGGGAAAAGAATAAAATGAACCTTGTATTTCTGGATTATAGATGTATATAAACAGGTAAATAGATATAAAAACAAATATAGACGTGTGTAGAGTCTGTGATATCAGTATGAACTCATGTTTAAGACAGAGAAAGAAATGAAGATATCTATATGGATTAGTATATAAGCAATTATGTCCTAGCTCTGTTCATTGAGAACGCCTAAGACAAGTAGTGACATTCCAGTAGCAATGAGCACACTCAGTACCCAGGTCTTGGTTTCTAAATGCCATTCTCAACTAAAGGCTAATTTTGAGCTGGAGTAGGGAACACTGCAGATGAACCAGGCACATCCTATAGTGCCAAAACGCCAAAAGGCAACAGGAGCCAAGCTGAAAGAGTTTTCAGTCACCACATCCGGAACAATTTGAACAATATAATAATGACAGTATTCAGTTAAAACCCAAAGAATAAAGCAATGACTATGAGTCAATACTGATATAGTAACTGAATAAACAAACAGAGAAGGAACAAATCTTCCTGACAAAAGAATTGCAAGAATGAGGGATATGGAAAATCATCAACAGAACTGCACAGTCATACTGCTAAGGCTAGACAAATACTAAAAGCAGTGGGCAGTAAGTGAAGCTATAGAGAAACAGGGATTTTGCAATGCCTCAAAGTACATCACCCCAAATTTATTAAACATTGTGCTAATTTTCAGATATGACAACAAATTATTTGATACTCCTCCCTCCAGAAGGGGACCGAAATCCCCTCCCCTTGACAGAAGCTGGACATGATTACTTGCTTCTAACAGAATACAGAAAGTAAAAAGTAGTTATTACACTATGGAGAAAGCTGGCTGACATGACTTTAACCAGGTGATCAAAGTATAAGTCACATTGACATCATGTATCCCTAAAATGATGCAAAGAAAAGGGAACATCACCTTTATGCTATTCTGCCCAAAATCCATGACCTCAGTCTAATATGAAAAAAATCAGGCCAACACAAAGAGAGGGAGGTTCCATGAGATTCCTAATCATTACTCACCAAAAATGTTAAGGTCATAAAAAAACAAGGAAAAACCAAGAAATAGTCATAGACTGGGGAACACTAGAGACATAACAGCTAAATGGAAGGTACAGTCATGAACTGGATCTTGGAACAGAAAACAAGTATTAGTGGAAAAATGTCTCTCGCTTAATTATAGTACTATATCAATGTTAATTTCAGAGCATGGCTGCCTAAAATATCTTCTTCCTCTCCATTTTGCATGTGAGTGTGTGAGTGAGTGAAAGTGTTGCAGAGAAGAAGCCAATTCTGACTCCATGCTGGAACACTTTGACTTGCTTTTCATTGCTTTTCTTATTATAATCATATAGAAGGGCCTGCCTCAGAGAATCCTGCCCCTCTGATTGACTGTTAAACTAAAGTGCCTTTGCTCAGAACCCTGTCCACTGTAGATGGCAAAAAGAAATTAACACATCCCCTGCCTGAGGCTTGCCATTCTAGGAGATGTTTGCAAGATTAATGGCCTTTGCTTCCTCACCTCTCCTGCCCCCATCTCTGATCTATAAAAGAACCTGGCATCCAGACCCTGAGAAGATGGTTATTTTGAGGTGTTAGCCTGCCATCATCTCCTTGGTCAGCCAGCTCCCCGAATAAAGTCTCTTCCTTGACTCAACGCATTGTCTCTTGGATTCACTGGCCCATTTTGGGGTGAGCAAAGAGAGTTTGGACTTGGAAACAAAAATCGCTCAGTTGTGTCCAACTATTTGCAACTCCATGGACTGTAACCATTCAGGATCATCTCCCTATGGATTCTCCAGGCAAAAATACTGGAGTGGTTAGCCATTCTCTAGGCAAAACTATTGGAGTGGTTGTGCACACTGGTAAAATAGAACTAGGACAATAAATTGTTTGAGGACTTAATGAAATAGTATACATAAGGTGATTAGCTTAGTGCTTGTATATAGTATGTTTTCAGTAACAATATCAACTGCTGTCACTTTTATCAATGTCAATGACTAAGACTTTTATTTCAGTGATCTGTATAGTGCCTAGTAGTGGATTTTTTTCTATGTGATTATTAATTATTTATTAATTAGAATACATTTAATTATTTTCTAAGTTATGGTTTTTCCAGTAGTCATGTATAGATATTACAGTTGGATCACAAAGAAAGCTGAGAGCCAAAGAATTGATGCTTTTGACCTGTGATGTTGGAGAAGACTCTTGAGAGTCCCTTGGAGCTGCAAGGAGAGGCAACCAGTCCATCCTAAAGGAAATCAGTCCTGAATACTCACTGGAAGGACTGATGCTGAAACTGAACCTCCACGACTTTGGCCACCTGATGTGAAGAACTGACTCACTGGAAAAGACCCTGATGCTGGGAAAGATTGAAGGCAGGAGGAGAAAGGGACAACAGAGGATGAGACGGTTGGATGGCATCACAGACTCGATGGACATGAGTTTGAGCAAGCTCTGGGAGTTGGTGATGGACAGGGAGGCCGAGCATGCCACAGTCCATGGGGTCATGAAGAGTCGACACAACTGAGCAACTAAACTGAACCAAAGTTAATAATTACTTATTAACACTAATAAATATTTATGCAATATCTATTTCACATATTAACAGCCTTTATCTTCAAGGGTTTTACAGGCTAGAATTGCTTCTCTGGCTGCACATTAAAATCACCTGGGGAATTTTAACAATATATTAATACCCAAGCCCTACAATCAGAAATTCTATCTTAACTGGTCTGAAATAGGACAGGTTGAAAAACTAACCTAGTTGGAGGAACAGAACAAATACTTTAAAGTACATATAAAGAAGTAATAGTACCCCAGTAGCAGTACACACATCTAGCACCTAGATCTTGATTTCTAATGCCAAGAAACCAGGGATTCTTAGAGAAATGGCCAATTCTAGATCTGGTACAAGGAAAATTCACCATGATCAGGGTGTGTCATAGGGCTATAAAAGCCCACTAAAAACATTTCCAATGGCCACATCTGGAACAATTTAAGCAACAAAATAAAGTAGTACTGGATTATAACCTAAAGTATGAAATAAATATTCATGAATCCATACTGATATAAATGATTGAATGAATAAGTAAATGTAAGAAAACAGACACTCTTCCATGCAGAATTAAAAGAATTTATGTAGATCCTTTGACCCCAAGGAAGTGGTACATAACTCCCACTCTTTAAGGAAGGGCTGTGTAGAATGACTTTCTTCCATAGAGTATAGTATGAAAAGAGAGAGAGAAAAGGAGTAACTTTCCAGTAGAGAAACCTGCCAAATACTACTTCAAGCTAGATGGTCAAGGTTAACAAGAATAGTGAAAAGTCATACTGATAGTATGTACAATAGTATGTGATAATTATGGCCTTTATCTTTGTAATCTTCTTCCCCAAAACACATTAACCCAGTCTAATCAGAAAATTAAGAAACATTTTATAAAACATCTGACTAGTACTCCTCAAAACTGTCAAGGCCATTGAAAACAAGTCAAGTCAGAAAAACTGTCACAGCTAAGAGGAGGCTAATGAGACGTGATGACAAAAATGTAAAGTGGTATACTGAAATAAAAAAAGGACATTAGGGAAAAGCAGAAATTCTGACTAGGGGGGAAGGAGTGTCAGCAGTGTATCAATATTGTTTCATTAGTTATTAAAAAAAATAAACCATAATAGTAAAGATGTTAAAAATGGGTGTGGGGTATACAGGAACTCTCTATACCATCTTTGCAATAATTCTGTAAATCTAAAACCGTTCTATAACAAAAAGCTTATTAAAAGAAAATGAAAGCTGATCAAGAGGTAAGGGGATGGTATCTTGATATTGTCATTAAAGTGCAAAGAAACTGAAGAGTCATGAAAATTTTCAGGAAAGGGGAGGACTGAGATATAGGGAAAGGCAGGTATGATGAAATCTCTGAAGTCCCAGGACCCAGGAAAGCAGTAACATGAAGCTCCATCAGAACTAGTCAGGCAGGAGCACAGGGCATACAGGAAAAGTCTTAAAGACTGTTTGAGTCAACAATTTGTGAAATAAAGACACTGGAAGAACTTGGTTCGTTTTGACTGACTTTTATGGCCATATAGGCTCAATTCTCCACCATTTTCTCTCTAACGGGTTCATTCATTATCAACCCCAAATTTTCTGTCTCCTTACACAATGATTTTTCTCAGATATGCATATTAAAAGTTCGATCCTTGATTGGAGAACTAAGATCCTGCCTGCCACACAGCATGGCCAAAAAAAAGTTGTAAGAATAAAGAACTCCCACACACCCCTCATCCAGATACCCAGTTTCTCCAAGTATCATCATTTTACCATTTTTGTGTTCTCTCTCCCTCTTTGTATGCAAGCTTCAGAGTAGTATCTTGATAAATATATTGTATTCTTATCAACTGAACTTTCTAAATGTAAATAGTATTTCCTTAAAGTTTCAGTACTTTGGATGCCTGGTGTCATGGTAACAACCCATTTTCATTATACCATAAAAGGTACAGAAGATTAAAATGAATTTGAAGTAATATAAGGCTAGTCTCGACTCTATTCTGACAGATACTAAATTTATAAGAGCCAAAAAACATAGTCCCTCACTTAACGGAACTTACAGACTATTTTCCTAAGATTGACTTTTGTCATAGAATTTGTGGCTAGGCAGGTCATGGAGAATAGAGGTATTCCCATGTTGCATATCACACAATCAATTCCATTGCCCTTCAAAAATTTAATACTTGTTAAGCAGAGTCAGGAGACAGAGTATTTAAAAGTTCTATCTGTGACTAATCGATAGATCGAGTAGCTTGTATGTATATCATTGCAAATGGCATGTTAATGTGACATATTGTCTTGCAACATAAATCAATCACCGGTATTATTTTCAATGGTACAAGTAAAGTCACCATAATAGACACAGGGGTTTAAACCACATCCTGCATCTGTGCACATCTTAGTTTTTCATGTAGAGGAGCACAAATAGTCAAGCACAATCTTCTCCCACACACCTCCTCCCTCTTCCCACCTATCTCTCCTTCCTCCCACGTGAGCCACAGGTAACAAGTTAAAAAAGTAAATCCACTTTCCATGGCGGCAACTGCTAAATAAGCTGTGAGAACTACACTTTTAAAGAGAACAGTAGGGGGGGAACTACCACCCCAGTTTAAATCGCTTTGCTAAAGTCTTTGAAAGAGGTTAAGATTTCAGAAAACATCTGACTGAAAAGACCCATCGCTGAAAAGAGGGCATTCTAGGCCAAGAACACCTTGCCAGGAGACATCCAGGAAACGACGGTTTAGTAGAAAGAACATGGGCTTTGGAACCAGGTGGACTCGGGTCTCCATCCTGGCTTACTGGTTACTTACAAATAGTGCATTTCCGCCCTTGGGCAAGTTCCTGAGATGCTTTCCTTCCCTAAGTAACATAAATGTGGAGAATAAAACCTAACTTGAATTGGTAAAAAGATGAAAAATATCAAAACAGCACATAACATGTGCTCCATCACCAGGACCAGTAGAGGGGTCCAGATGGGGTCTCCTCCCGGGGCCTCTAGACAGCTCTCCCTCCTGGTTGTTTATCTGTACCCTCGCTGGGGTCTTCCATCCAAACTGTGTCTTTGAATCCAAAATCCCCAGTTTTCTTATTCTCCACCGGAGACCATTTGCCTCAATTACAGAGAATGAAGCAGTACATTGAGAAAGTGTAAAATTACTAAAACTACCAAAAACGACGTCAGTTCAGCCACTCAGTCGTGTCAACTCTTTGCGACCCCATGGACTGCAGCACACCAGGCCTCCCTGTCCATCACCAACTCCCGGAGCTTACTCAAACTCATGTCCATTGAGTCGGTGATGCCATCCAACCATCTCATCCTCTGTCGTCCCCTTCTCCTCCAGCCTTCAATCCTTCCCAGCATCAGGGGCTTTTCCAATGAGTCAATCCTTCGAATCAGGAGGCCAAAGTACTGGAGGTTCAAGCTTCAGCATCAGTCCTTCCAATGAACACCCAGGACTGATCGCCTTTCGGATGGACTGGTTGGATCTCCTTGTGGCCCAAGGGACTCTCAGGAGTCTGCTCCAACCACAGTTCAAAAAACAACTTAGCTTTTGCCTAAATCAAACACTCATAGTGTCACTTCCCTTATCGTGATATATATTTAAAACAAACACTTTCCTACAACTACCACATAATTTTCTGACAAACCAGATTTTTTTGTAATTTAAGAAAAAAATTGAAATGAAAGTATCTTGTTTGTCCTGAAATCAATCTTTCAAATTTCCTTTCCAAACATATGTTTATACCAGATTTAATTCGTGTTGTTTTTTTTAAGGACAGTTATTGCTTCAAATGAGAACTATTCTGATCAGTGCAGCAATTACAAAACTGAAGGTTAGATCAGGCGGTTAAAACGTACACTCAGAACAAGGTTAGCTGCTGCCAACACAACAGACATGCCAAGACTTAGCTGCAAGTCAAGTCAGAAGAACTTTCCAGCCCCAGACAAATCTAACAGTAATTACAGCACTAATTACCCGTCGCTAATGAGCAAGCTTGGCAACTAAAGTAGGTGTAAATCAGGAAAACACAGAGACTAAACAAAGTCATTTCCCATTATCTTTTTGATTTCTTTTTTAAGAGTTCGACAAAATCTAGGTATGAAATGAACTACCTGAAAAGGTACTCCCTTCCCAGACTCCACCCTGGAAACCTCTCTCTGGGTTCCCTGGGCAGAAAAGCACCCCTGGCCTCCAGGGCCAGGGTCTCGAGGTCAAGGTGATAAAAGGCCCCGTCTGGAGTTCACAGGGGTGTCTGGGGCTCAAAGAAGGCGCCGTGGGCTCTCTCAATGAGTGGATGGAGCATTTCAAGAGCGCTTTCTGTTCAAGCATGCCCCAAGTTTGTTTGTTGCACCATTTATCACGCTGTAAAAATACACTGGAGCAATACAGCCAAAGTCTCCCACAGCCCTTACGCTACCTTCCCAGAGAGGTGAGGGCCTTCCAGGCTCTCCTGTGGCTCTGGCTCCTGCCTCTGCCCCCACCTCACCGTGCTGTTTTCTGACTCCCTTATCCCAAACTCATCTGTGCTCACATCCTCCCTTCTCCTACTTCTTCCTCTTCTCATCCCGGCCCCGCTTTTTTCCTCACAACCTTGTTCATTCATTTGCTCTTTTCTTCTCTGTGCGTGATCTGCTCCAACAATCTCTCTCATTACAATGGACAGCAGCAAACCACAAAAATCGGAATTTTTTTTTAATTTATTTGGCTGCATCGGGTCTCAGTTGCGGCACTTGGGATCTCCATTTCAGAGCACGGACTCCCTCATTGCAGCGCCGGGCTTAGTGCTTCTCCACACGCGGGATCTGAGTTCCCCGACCAGGGATCGAACCTGCGTCCTCTGCTCTGCAAGGCCGATTCTTAACCACTGGACCACCAGCGAAGTGCCCCCCCAATCAGAATTTTTCAAGCATGCTGGCTTAGCCCACCAATGCCAATGTCTACCATCTAGTTGTATGTGACTCAGCTGGTAGCACCGGGTTTGTACTTACAGTGTTCATCTGTTGGTCGCTTCCCTCGCCACCTGAACAAGGAAGCACCAAGAGCGTCTGTGTCCTGACACCCCTCTCCTCTCTGCCTTACAAGGCAAAGTGCTTTCCTTCACTGTCCACTCCCTTTACCCCGTGTGTTTTCAATCACTGGGCCTCTGGAGTCAGGCTGAAAAGTCAGACGAGGAGGGCAGCATGAGGCGAGGAGGTCGGGATTTCTTGTCCTCACTAAGCTCAGGTTGCGGGGCGGGGTGGGGGCGCGCAGAAAGACGTTTGGGGGCTGGACAGCCACTGACTGCTGCCTCCTGGGTGAACCTGGGACAAGGAACCGCTGGGAGGGACAGACGGCACAGGGAGGGGGCGGATGGGTGACAAAGCAGAGAAAAACCTGGGTATCACGACCCCAGACTAATCGGTAGCTCAGCATCCCCGCCAGTCTCCCCATCTCCCCTGCTCACCCCACGTCCTCACAAATCTGACCAGGAAATCTCTCTCGAGATGCATCTCATAGACCCCTGCAAGTCCTAGAGCCATCGCTAGTTCACGTTGCGTTCCCAACAAGAATAAGCCATAGTAATAAATCCAAACGCCAGTGGCAATGGAGGCAGGGTTGGTTGGGGTGGGGGTAGGGGGATGCCACACAGAAAAGGGGACTGTCCTGCAGCGTCACTGTCCACACATCACCCCGCCCACCCCAGAGAGGTACAGGGTTTCCAGAAGAAGCTCTGAGAAGACCAGAAACCCTGGAGAACAATGGGTGAACCAATTCCTCACACTCACATTCTCCAGGCCCGTCTACCTTGCAGTTCTAGACTGCAGACAGGGCAAAGAGCCCTCCCTCCTTGCAGACTGAAGCAAAGAGAAATTGCTGGGCTTCAGGTTCCTCTGAAAGCTCAGGGAGTTGGACTAGAGCAGCAACACCTGCTGGCTGCCTAGCACAATCACCCTGGGGACCCCTGCTTTGAGACCCACCCCCAGAGACTCCATCTAGCGGGCCAGGGACAAGTCCAATGGTGTCTTTGTTTTAAATTCTCCAGGTGGCTCTTGTGCAGCCGGTGCTGAGACCATTGGATGAGGTCTCTAAAAGCCCCTCCAGCTCTATGAAGACAGCAGAGGGCGTGGGGAGAGCAGTCAGCAGAACTTGGTTTTAAGCCCACTTGCCACCCCTTCTTGTCCACATGATTCTGAGCAGGTCTCTCTCCTGCCAGAGTTACGCCTTCCTCACCTGATCGTGTAGATGACAATGCTTCCCCCATGTTATGAGATGGAAATAAAATCATGCAGGGGAAGAACCCAGATACAGTCACTAGTGTTTATTGTAACTACGGGATGAGTGAGCTAAAAACATCAGAGATGTCCTTAAGTCTTAGGCGTGTCTGACTCTTTGCGATCCCATGCACTGTAGCCCACCAGGCTCCTCTGACCTTGGGATTCTCCAGGCAAGAATACTGGAATGGGTTGCCATGCCCTCTTCCAGGGGATCTTCCCAATTCAGGGATGGAACCCGGGGTCCTGCACTGCAGGCAGAATCTTTACTGCCTGAGCCACCAGGGAAGCCCTACATCCTTAAGTTCCCCACTAACATAGGATGACCAGTGGGATCCTGCCTGCATTTAACCCTGCTAAGGAGGCAGTTGCTAAGAAAGGAGCTGAGAGGCCCAAGTGCCAAGTGGACCAAGCCCTAAGGGGCTGGGGGCTGGGCAGCTGCCTGCAACAGGACGGGTGGGGGAACCACAGGAAAAGGCTTTCCTCTCCCTCAGTGAACAAATGCTGTAGATAAAAAGTTAGAAAAAAAAAAAAAAGAAACAGAATAAAGCTGTAAATGCTGGCTTCTGGCCAATCTGCCAGGGTGAGGGAACTAATTCCCATACAAAACTGTTTCAACCAAGTCTATTTGTTAATTTATTTCAAAACAAGCCACTTTTTTTTTTTCCTCTCTCACTAAAAATAAAGTTTCCAAACAGCCCTAATTGGAACTAACATCACACAGGCAATATGGATCTGTCTCAGATGAAGAAGGAAAAAGTGTGAAGAAGTTAATTTTAAAACCAACCTTATTGTTCTTATCTTCACCAAAGGGTTACAAGAATTTATGATAGCATGCAGGGGCCCTGTGGGGCTCTAAGGCACAAAGCCTTCCTGTGTCCCTCATTTCTTTGATCACAGGGAACAGCCTTCACTCAGCCTCCATGATCTTCCCTGAGTTCCAATGGGCAGATTCAAGCAGTTGTTAATTAGGGAAGGGAGGGAATGTGAGAAGAGGGCGAAACAGTCAAGAATGCCTTTATCTTTGAGCTGTTTCGCAAATGCTGAAACCCCCTCTAGGTGGGAGACGTTAATGATTAACTTAATGATGGTATGCTGCCCACAAGCATGGAGATCCCAGACCAGTTGGACCTGAAGGTTGATGATGCTGACTCTGACTTAACCTCATCACCAACCCAGCAGAAGAATGTCCACCAGCTGATCACCCTCTCTTTGAACAATCACCATAAAACTTCTTGCTGTCTTCTCCAAGGAAGGACACGTGGTTTTGAGGGGATAGCCCACTATGGCCCCCTTTGCTTGGCAAAGTAATAAAGCTATCCTTTTCTACTTCACTCAGAAACTCCATCTCCACTATTTGACTCGGCTGCTGCTGCTACTGCTAAGTCGCTTCAGTCGTGTCCGACTCTGTGCAACCCCATAGACGGCAGCCCACCAGGCTCTGCCATCCCTGGGATTCTCCAGGCAAGAATACTGGAGTGGGTTGCCATTTCCTTCTCCAGTGCATGAAAGGGAAAAGTGAAAGTGAAGTTGCTCAGTCGTGTCCAACTCTTAGCGACCCCATGGACTGTAGCCTACCAGGCTCCTCTGTCCATGGGATTTTCCAGGCAAGAGTACTGGAGTGGGGTGCCATTGCCTTCTCCAATTTGACTCGGCACCGGTGTACAAAGGAGCTGAGTTTTCAGCATCATTCAGATGAGAGAATGCCTACATACCAACTATTTGGTAGTAATGAAGCCTATACGTTTTAGGCACGCGTATGAAAACAGTCATGACCAAAGCTGTGAAATGAACACGCAAACTATTTTTAGCTGGCATTATTTCTTTTAAAAATTCTTCCTTTTTTCACGGATCACACTGAAACTCAGAATAGGGAATTCCCTGGTGGTCCAGTGGTTAGGACTCTGTGCTTTCATTGCCAGGAGCCCGGGTTTAATCTTTGGTGGAAACTCAGGGAACTAAGATTCCCCTAAGCCACGAGGCACAGACAAAAAAAAAAAAAAAAACTCAGAACAATACAGAATTCCTCTTTGTTTTACAAATTCTCAATATCATTTTTTTCAACCACACCCTCTTCTTTGGAATACCATGATAAAGCCAAAAATAACCTGGCTACATTCAAACCCATGGAAAGGACAGCTATTCTCAATAGATTTGGAGCTCCTCCTCATTTCATCTTTTCAGACACCAAAATAAGCAAAGTAGCCTTCAATTCACCAGTAACATGAAGTTTTAAAAAGTTTCCCCGAAGTCTCTGGGGAAGGGGAGGGACAATTTTTTGCGAACAGTTTTCTATTATTCAAAAGGCCGGAAACAGTATAAAAGCCCCACTCGAATGATAATGGGGTTTGATTGATTTAGAGACCTTGTTCTTCACCTTTGATTTCAGATTCAAATTCCAGCTTTGTCTAAGAAGTGAAAATGAATCTGGCAAATCTATCCCAGTACCCAACTGGCACTGGGACAATGAGCAATCTGGACACTGAAATCTACGTCTGAAAATCAGGGATCTGGCCAAGTTGAGAAGCACTGGTTGCCCTCACCGTGTTTGGCAGTACAAGCTCTGCACTCCCTCAGGATAATGCGTCCTGCCACAAAAGAAAGTGTGAAGCATGCTGTGATTTTTTGCCTTCATTTTCACTTTCTTGATATGGAATAAACTCATATCGTTTTAATTCTGAAAGTTCCATTTCTCCTACAAAAAGAAGAAATTAGGCTATTACTGAAGGTGACACAACCCAGCGAGAAGAAACTCAGGACCCTCTCTGCCTTCCGCCGCATGTGTTAAGCCTCATTAAACGTCTTCTCGCCTGACATTTGTACAACTTGCTTCCAAGGAGTCCATCTGGTCACTGAAGCCCTGCTTTCAATGACAAAGGCTCCTAACAGCTTCATTAAAGGCCTGAGTGGCACTGAGGAATTCCCAGAGGTAATGAGATTCTTCTAATCTCTGATTGATGAAGTATTTATCTAAGTCTGAAACAGATATGAAGACTAATCAGAGTGGGGGGAAAGATGAGAAAGTAATTAGCCAAAGAAGAATATGGATCTTTTTTGACACAAGACTACCTCAAGGTCATAATTATCATGGAAATTTTATCCAATTCCTCAGAAAGTGCCTCTAAAATTTTATCAGGCCACAGTCTAGGCGAGAAATTCAAAGTGAATTGATTTCGGTCAAAGGTCACTTTGTCATGCTAAATTACAGTAGAAATGGTCATCTGGGAAGATGGTTAAAGTAAATGTGGACCGGAGTGAGTTTAAATGGAATAAACCGTTTTCCATCCCTAGGGGCTTCCTAATTACCTGTTCATCTTCTGGATGTGACACGTCTTGCCAAATCTTTTTGCTTCCGAGGATAAAGGTCAGAGGAGGTGAGTGGTTTGCTCTGGATACTCCCTACTCTATTCCTGAACAAAGACAAGTTACATTAAACGAATGATGCTTAAGCTTCAAGGCTCCTTCTAAAACCCAAAGTCTGGTCTCTGGGACAGGCCCCAACACATGTTTACAAGTACTCTTGTACACATTTTGGAAGAAAGATCTTTTCATCTTAAGGAGAATCCCAAATTGTATGAGCTTGACCTCCAACAAAACCTGGATTCTCCCAGACCCACACCCCTCTCTTTAGTCTTCACCTCATTATCCCAGAGCTTCTGCAAATGTCAGAGACAAAAAAAAAAAAGAAAGCAGCACACTGCTCAGGACTCCACCGTGGCTGTCAGGACTTCACCTTCCAGACATGGCCCAGGCAAGACTTCAAGAACAGTCTTATTTCTCAGATAGGGAGGAGGGCAGAGAAAAGAGGAAGACTTACTATTGCTAAAGAGGATGAAAACCAAATTCTGGTGATCTCAACTTTCTCATACAACTGACCAGAACATTATTCTTAAATTGAAAACTCAGTATATGTCAGTTTAACTCCCCATGGTAAACAGTGTACAGGGGGATGTGGCTTTTTTTTAATGAATTTTTTAAATGGTGGTAAATCATACACAACATAAAATTTGCCATTTTAACCATTATTAAAATACAGTGTAATGGCATTAAGCACATGTACTCCGTTGAGCAATCATCACCACCAACTGTTTCCAGAACTCACTTTGTCTTACAAACTTTTTGGGCCAACCCAATACTTTGTCTCTATGAATCTGACAACTCTAGGTACCATGATTCTAGCCCCATGACAACTCATGGGGCTTCCCAGGTGGCACAGTGGTAAAGAATCCAACTGCCAAGGCAGGAGACACAGGTTTGATCCCTGGTTGGAAAGATCCCCTGGGAAAGGAAATGGCAACCCACTCCAGTATTCTTGCCTGGAGAATCCCATGGACAGAGGAGCCTAGCTGGCTACAGCCCACGGGGTTGCAAAGAGTTGAACACAACTGCACGACTTAGCATGCACACACGCACAGACATGAGAGTGTGTGAAATCACACAGTATCGGTCTTCTTGTTACTGGCTTATTTCACTGAGCATAATGTCTTCAAGGTGCTTTCATGTTGTAGCAAATGTCAGAATTTTCCTTCTTTTTTAAGGTGGAATAAAATTCCATTGTCTGTATACACCACATGTTGTTCATTCATTTATCTGCCCATGGACAGTTGGTTTGCTTCTACCTTTCGGCTGTTGTGAATAACACTGCCATGAATGGGGGCACGCAAATACTTGTCTGAATCCCTGCTTTCAAGTCTTTTGGGCATATACTGAGAAGTGGAGTTGCTGGATTATATAGTAATTCTACTCCACAGTAATGCTACTCTATAGCAACTGTGTCATTTTACATTCCCAGCAACAGTGTACAAGGATACCAAATTCTCCACATCTTTGCCAACACTTGTTTTCTGGCTTTCTGTTTTTGGTTTGGGGGGATTTTTTTGGTAATACTATCCTGATGGGTGTGAAGAGGTATCTCATTGTGGTTTTGATTTGCTTTTCCCTAATAACTAGTGATGTTGAGCATCTTTTTATGTGCTTAATGGCCATTTGCCCATCCTTAAGTCCTCCGTATAGTTGTTGTTCAGTCACTAAGTCGTGTTTCACTCTTTGTGACCCCATGGACTGCAGCACGCCAGGTTTCCCTGTCCTTCACACTCTCCTGGAATTTGCTCAAATTCATGTCCACTGAGCAGTGATGCTATCTAACCATCTCATCCTCTGCTGCCCTCTCTTCCTTTTGTCTTCCATCTTTCCTGGAGGAGGGAATGGCAAACCGCTCCAGTATTCTTGCCTCCCTCCCTTACCCTCCCACTGCCACCCCACCCCCAAGACCAAGATAGAAAGATGACATCTTCCTAGAGACTACTTAAGTTATCACAAACAGAAGGCTGGTAGAAATATGAACAATAAAAGGCATTCCAATGTGGTCTCAGACAGAGATGAGGAAAAGACAATCCTTATCATAAAATGACAAAGAACTTGGATAAACAGTGCTCCTGTTCCAGTGTTTTGTGGTTGAATTTGGGAGCAACAAAACTGGACATTTAACTGGAGTGATTTCTAAGTAAATGACTGAAGGTACAGCTTGACTGCTCCTGACGGTTTACAGTAAAATGCAAGAGGGAAAAGACTTCCATGTTTACCATGGAATCGTTAAGCAAAAAAAAGAAGAACTTATAGAGTTGGAAAATTCTCAGCCTATCAGTGTATTTTATTTTATTTATTATTCATTTATTTGATTGCATCCGGTCTTAGTTGTGGCATGTAGAATCCTTTTCTGGTTGTACCATGCGAATTCTTATTGCAGCATATGAGATCTAGTTCCCTAACCAGTGATCAAAACCTGGGCTTTCTGCATTGGCAGAATCTTAACCACTGAACCATCAGGGAAGGACATGAATTCATCTTCCCCTGCGAGAACGCCAAAAACCACAACTAGCTGCTGAAAAACCATCGACAGCAGGATGTTGGAACCCACCAAGAAAAAGATACCCCACATCCAACGACAAAGCAGAAGCCACAACAAGGTGGCAGGAGGGACAAGATCATGTTAAAATCAAATCCCATACCTGCTGGGTGGGCAACCCACAAACTGGAGAACAAGAATACCAAAGAAGTTCTCACACTGTTGCAAACATTCTAGGCCCCACATCAGACTTCCGAACCTGGGGATTCAGCAAGGGACTGGGAATCCCAAGGGAATCTGACTTTGAAGGACAGCAGGAGTTGATTACAGAAGTTCCACAGGACTAGGGGAAACAGATTCTTGGAAGGCACAAACAAAGTCTCTCTCAGTCTATGTATACTGCAAAAAGTGAGAAGGCTGAGGGAGGGTCAAGTCACCCTTTGATAAGGAGATTCTAGTATTGACACTATCAAGACAGTGGAAGGACAACCTCAAAGATAATTCAGAGATCACCAGGCCCTGTGATCAGCATAGGTTCTAAGAGCAGGGGCCCAGGGTGGGAGAGGAAAACATGGTCTCCTCCACCTATGGGAGCTTCCCAGGTGATGCAATGGTAAAGAATTCACCTGCCAATGCAGGAGATACAAAAGACATGAGTTCAATCCGTGTCTGGAAGATCCCCTGGAGAAGCAAATGGCAACCCACTCCAGTATTCTTGCCTGGAGAATCTCATGGACAGAGGAACCTGGTGGGCTACAGTCCAAAGGGTCACAAAGAGTCGGACATGACTGAGCACATATGCATACCATATATACCTCCACCTATATACCAAGGGACAGGGCTGACTGGAGCCACGGGGCAGCTGTCTCTGCCCAGGAGAGCTGTGGGCATGAGACTCCAGCCCAGGAGAGTCTTACGGCCCCAGCAGAGAGCCACCTCGGGGACAGAGAATCACCACAAGAGAGGGGCCCCAACAGACAGCCACTGCAGAGCCAACTTGCCCAGCCAGACCTGGAAGGCAGAGCATCAAGTCAGAGGATTATTCCCCAGCCTTAAGGTTGAAATGCTGTTATGACATGGGACTTGTTACCCTTTTCTTCCTTCCTATTTCTCCTTTAGAATGGGAATGTCTACCCTTTGCCTGTGCCACCATTATGTCTGAAAAACACATAATTCATTTGGTTTCAGAGGCTCACAGCTGAAGAGGAACATGCCTCTGCATGAAATGGTACCTTGAGTCTCACTCGTATCTGATTTACGTGCTGTTTAGATGAGATTTTGGACTTAGATTTTAAAGCTGATGCTGGAAGGAATGGAAACTTCAGTAACTGTTGGGATGAAAGAGTGTATTATGCGGACAAGAAGGACATAACTTTGGGGGGAGGGGGAAGGGCAAATTTATGAATGAATGAGGTTCCCCCAACTCATATGTTGAAATCCTAACCTTAAGATGATAGGATTAGAAAGCTGGGCCTTTGACATGTGGATATGTGATGAGGATGGAACCCTTACAGATGGAATAAGTACACTTATAAAAGTCCAGAGAACTCTCATCCTCACACGAGGACAGTGAGGAGACAGCTGTCTATGGACCAGGAAGCAGGCTCTCACCAGACTCGGAATCTGCCGGTGCTTTGATTTTCTACCTCCAGGCCTCCAGAGCTTTATGAAATAAATGTTTAGGTCACCTAGTTATGGCATTTTGGTCATAGCCCAAACTAAGACATCACCTACTATAGCTTCTTCATCCCATTCTTCCTAAGCCTTTCTCTAATGAACTGGAATGTCCTAAACTCCATGCCCAGCCTGGACAACCTCCACCTGGGCTCACAAAAAGCCAATAAATGACCATTAGACTCACTTAAAAGCAGCATCATGAAGGGTTTTCCAGGAAACAGAAGGGAAATTTTAATAAAGCAAGACAGCTCAGGCATCAAAATCAAGGCAGAAATACCAGTAATGGTGCTCTGTTCCAATCTCCTCACAGCCCGGGGACAGAGGCACCTCTAGTGAAGCACAGGCCGCCATACACAGCCCAGCAGAAGTCCTCACGTCCAGGACCAGCCCAGGAGGGAACTGCAGCTGGAGGTGACAAAACAGACAAGAACCTTCTTATCACCTTATGCCCACTTCATGCTCTCTAATCCTTCCGCATGGGGTCAGGGGGGTCCAGGAGAAGCAAATATGAGTAGTGCCCTTGAGTCGTTGATGGGGTGACCCAGGGTGCATGTGGCCTGGCTGCCTTTGGGCATCACTAAGCCCAGGAGAACCTGCATGTAATTCCCTCCAGTCACCTATAGACGAGAATAGTGTTCACCCCCAAATCAACTGCAATCAAATTTCTAAGTATTTGCTGAGAAAAAAACTTACTGTTCTGGGTGCCACAGGGTATGAGAGTGATTTATGACATCTGCTTCCCATGAGCTTATATTTCAGATAGGAATATTATACATATATTGATATTATCTGTAGTAGAAGAATATACATAATAGATTTTATATCACATATAATAGACGACACACCATATACAGGAGAACTAGATAATAGATTATATATTATATTTAGACAATTGAAGAAAATTATATATGTAATATTGGGCTTCCTCAGTGATTCAAACCGTAAAGAATCTGCCTGCAATGCAGGAGACCAAAGTTCAGTCCCTGGGTTGAGAAGATGCCCTGGAGAAAGGACTAGCAACCCACTCCAGTATGCTTGTCCTCCATGGAGGTAGGAGCCTGGCAGGCTACAGTCCATGGGGTCACAAAGAGTTGGACATGAAGGAGCAACTAACTGTACATCTACTACATATATGTAATATGTAACAGAGGATTATATACAGTCTATACATAATTAAAGCTTTACATATTATAATAGACTATATGTAGTAGATTATATATCCCTATATATATATGTATATATATACCTCTTTGTAAATGGAACCTGTAAATGTATACTATGACAGTATGTGAAACTGAAGTTTGTGTAATGAGTACATAAGGAAAGGCGGGAGAAACAACCTGGTCCTGTATGATTGCCACTGTCTTTCCAGAGAAACACAGTTTGAGAATCCATGCTCTAAATTCTACCTATCAAAATGAGTCAATTTTTTCAAAACTTAACATGACAAATATAAAACAGTTTATTTGGGGGGGCTCCAAAATCACTGCAGATGGTGGCTGCAGCCATGAAATTAAAAGACGCTTACTCCTTGGAAGAAAAGTTATGACCAACCTAGACGGCATATTAAAAAGCAGAGTCATTACTTTGCCAACAAAGGTCCATCTAGTCAAGGCTATGGTTTTTCCAGTGGTCATGTATGGATGTGAGAGTTGGACTATAAAGAAAGCTGAGCGCAGAAGAATTGATGCTTTTGAACTGTGGTGTTGGAGAAGACTCTTGAGAGTCTCTTGGACTGCAAGGAGATCCAACCAGTCAATCTTAAAGGAAATCAGTCCTGAATATTCATTCGAAGGACTAATGCTTAACTCCAATACTTTGGCCACCTGATGCAAGAAGCCAACTCATTAGAAGAGATCCTGATACTGGGAAAGATTGAAGGCAGGAGAAGGGGATGACAGAGGATGAGATGGTTAGATAGTATCACTGATTCAATGAACACGAGTTTGAGCAAACCCCGGGAGATGGTGAGGGACAGGGAAGCCTGGCATCCTGCAGTCCATGGGGTCGCAAATAGTGGGAAAGGACTTGGCGACTGAACAACAACAATAATAGTTGCCCTTTTAAGAAATTAACAACATACAATGCTTATACTTCTTTCAGTGTGCAAATTTCCATTTATGACTGTGAAATGCACTATCTTGCAGAACTGAATAGTTAACTTATGTTGTGTGAATGTTGCAAAGAACTGAATTTAATAAAATTTGATTCAAAGGGAAAAAAAAAGAGAGAAGAGATCAGGATACACAGACACACACCAGGCTGTGCCTATACAGAGGGAGGACCATGTGAGGATGGAGCAAACCAGGGACAGCCTTAGATGAAGCCAGCCCCGCCAGCTCCTTGATCTTCGAATTTCAGCCTCCAGAACAGAGAGAAAACATATTTATGTTGTCAACACCAACAATGAAAACAAAATTGACTTCCTATAGGCCACACTTTAGGATACAAAATGAGCTAAGGTCACTGAAAACATATCTGATCATCTAGCCAAGGCAGAAGTAACTTGTTTTGGCGTTGAGACCAAGATCACAACCTAGGTGGCCCGAAGACGAACTGCTGAAGGAGGCCCAGCAGCAGCAGGGTCAGGCCTCCTGAAGGTGGACCAAGACCCGCGCCACCGCTCCCAACTCACAGCAGGAAGTCAGTCGGGGTCACAGGAGCTGCAGATGGCCATCCCGTTTTGAGTCAGTGCCCTGGCGGCAGAGACGAGCGTGCAGCTGCCGGGCCTAAGGCAGGGCCCTGGCCAGGCCGACACAGAGAGCCTGGGAGCCCTCCTCACCATTTGTAAGCAGGTCAGGGGGTAAGAGTTTGTAAGGGGGTCAGGGTGGTGTTTGGCACAGAAGTGGCACAGCGCTCAGCCTGACCCACTACCCTCCACCAAGGCAGTTGGAGAATCCATGGTTTTTCCTTAAATGCAACATACAAAACGTAATTTAACAAAGGTAATGAGTCAAATCAAAAAGGCTTACATTTCTTCTCATTACTTACATTAAGAGAAAAACAGACGAAATGTTTATCTTCAACACCTTCCAGGAAGCTACTTGCAACTGCCTTTCCCTAAGCTCTGCTGCTGTGAAGAATGCAGCTCACACAGAGGGATGGAAGAACCACTGGTACATTTTTAAGTAGTCACGGAACACGATGTACACATATATATTAAATTTGAAATAGATTTTATTGATGCACTCCACACCTACACGATCCTGGCAGCCTGTTTATGTTTCCCAGCTTTGTTTTCCACCTCTAGCCTTCTTTTCTAAATCTGTAGTTTCTCAAAACTGTCTTTACTTTCCAATAATGCAAAACCTCCCCACACCTCCCCACCTTCACCTCAACCAGCACTACCTTCTGGTGTGGGAGAGCTCTGAAAACTAGAACAAACAGGAGAATATAAACAAGATCCTTCTCCCTCCAGTGCCCCAAGCAACACTAGAGACAAGGAGGTCTGGAAGTCAAAGAGAAGACAGAGAAGATGTGAGGTCAACACTCACATGGAAATTCTCTCAGAAGTCTAAGAGCCCACTATAGCAAATAGCACTGTGCAATTTACAAAGTCCTTCATAAATGATATCTCTTAAGTATTCTCAATAATCCTCTCTTTGAAGTCCTGCAACTGCTAAGTAGGGAAGCTAGGATGTAAACTCATACTTTAGTCTGAAAATATTTAGCACATCACTTTTGAAAGATCTGCAATCCACACCAGAATGCCCGAATAATCCATTTCTTCTCATTAAATGAATGGCAGTATAAAAAAAAAAAAAAAGTACTGGTATCTGTAATCATATTTAGGAAACCACCTAAAAATGAAAGAATGAAAATTAGGAGAAGGTCAACTCCAACCTTTGCAGGTGGCTGCTATAGACACACTCCCATCCATCCAGGAGAGAGCTAAAAAAAATCTCGGTGACTCCTCATTCCAATACCTCAGAGCCCCTCCCAGGGAGTTCCTCATAATATAACCTACATCCCTCTGCCCTTAGTCCATGTCCTTCTGACCTCTGCACTCAGAGACCATATAACACTCCTCCCACCATTCATAACACTTGCATTTACTCTACGTTTCCAAAGTCGAAGTTTGGGCTTTTTTAATCTTACTCATAAAAATCACGATTTTTGTTTTTGTTTTTTTCACACCAGCTTCTTACTTTCACACTGCCGTGTTACTCATCTTCAATACTGTATTGAACAGACAGAAGGAAGCAGAGAAAACAGGCAGTCAGCCAGGGTTTCACTCAGCACTGTCTCTGCCTTGTGCATGGCATCTGCAGTTGGCCACAAGGGAAGTCTGTTTAAGGGACAGTGGAAATGCAGCATTCTGACGCTCCCTTCTTGCCATCTACTCAAAGGCAGGCGGCAATAAGAACAAAGGGCCTGTCTCTTCTACGCCAAACGTCTCATCTTAGGGACAAAAGAGAGTAGGCAGGGCAGGCAAACCCGGTCCACACAGAACCAGTTGGCAGATGGCGGGTCAGAGGGCATCAGGGGGCTGAAATGCTTCTCACAACAGGTGGGTAGTCCGAAGGATGAGGAGGGGAAGAAGGCTTAATGCAGCTCAGAGCAGTTCCAGACGTCTCTGAAACTTACGAGGATCCCTATTACATGGCCATGTTCACTTCAGGAAAATGCACCAAGCTCCCCACTATGATGTGTGCCCTTTACATTTTAAGAAAAGGTTTCTAAGTGCCCCTTTCTTAGCAATTCTGAAAGAGAAAACACTCTCCAAACCAAGCTTCTCTTTTCTCCTATGTCTGGAGAAAAAGACTGCCTCTTTTGTTCCTAAAAGTAAAAATGGTGAAACAAAGAATTCCTTTGGGTCGGCTAGGTATAAAAAACAGGATAGACAACAAAGACCCAGCCAACCACAACTTCAGATAAAGATGCTGAACCGTAATGGATACAAAAGGACTCAGAAACAAATCCTTAAGAACACAGAGAAAACGATTCCTTCATGCAGACCTACCACATCAGGGGAAAAGAATATTTAGTTGTGGGTAACAAGAGTGGGCTGAAATTTTTTTTTAGGACAATAGAGACCCAGAGAAATTATAAAGTTTTGATCATTGGAAAAAAATAATTGCAGTTATTTGACTAAGGGGAAAGTAAAGATGGTTAATATTCAGTTTACTTAGGACCCAATATATGCCATGTATAGTGCCAAGCTCATCATTTAAGGCTCATGATATTTGAGGTAGGTGTTTTATTGCCCTAATTTTAGACATGAAAAAACAGAGGCATATTTACAATAAACAGTTAATGGGGAAAAATTATAGATAACAATTAGGTCAAGAAGGAATGGAAAGACTTACAGCGAAGTCTTGCTTAAGGATGAAAGCAAGTCTCTTGGAATAAAGCCCTGATCAACTATTAATTTCTTATTTCAGAACTCAAAGAATTTTAGGGCTAACAGGTACCAACTCACTTTTGGTGGGAAAAAAAAAGAAGAGAATTATATATTTCAATACACGTCATTCCCTACCCCTCACCCCACCAACACTTTTTTTTTTTAACTCAGTATTGTGTTAAAAGTTTGCTAAGTACACAGTATACGCTAGAGCATCTTTAAAATTCTAACTAATCATCTCCCTTAACTTTCCACCTAAAAGACCTAAATAATGCACACCCTGTAGACAGTTATTCTTTCTTTCACCTGCCCAGATAAATTTACAAAAACAAATAATAATAATAATCAACAATTTAAGAAACACTGAAAATAAGCTCCAAGTCCTAGGAAAATTAAAATTCAAACTATAAAAATGTTATTTTTACAAAGTACATTCTTGTTACCATCACAGCCTTCCAAAAGTCACCTACACCAATCAAGCAAGGTCTGTGTATATGACCTTGTCCCAGAATTAACCACAGTCCACTGAATGGTCACATTTGTATTAACAAGATTCATGTTTTAACATATGATTATGATGAGGACAAGAACTTTTAGGCTGTTCCAGCGACCTCTTTGGGGACTAAATTCGCTTTAATTTTCCTAATAATGAAAAAAGGGAGCTAAATTAAACTCCAAATTTCTCAGATATTACAATTCCAGTGATGCTCTTTATACATACACACAGGAATAACACACAGTATTTGCAACATTCCAAAATTATTCTATCTCTCCTGATTTATTTAAATTATGAGCAGAAAGATTTGATGCCAAGAATAAAATGTTAGCCAAATTAAATTTGCATCATTTGCACACCCATTCAGCAAATGAAGAATTAGCACCGACTATTACAGGCTCATTTCTTCCAAACCGTATTTTATCTTTTTTCCTTCATCAGTGACAGTTTCTTTGACCCCTGTCAGTTTCACTGAAATACAAATTTAAATTTCCTTAAATTTCCTTACAGTGGATTTTGGCTTTGTTGTTGTCAGTGGAGATTCCCTAAATATTAAAAATATTGATTTATAATTAGCTAATAAAAATGTTTTTAAATTTTATTTTTTTAAAAAATCTTCATAATGAAGAGCATGGACAAAAACATTTACAGATAACATCACACTTAATGGTGAAAACTGAATGCTTTCTACCCAAGAACAGGAACAAGGCAACATTATCTTCTTGGAGGTGCTAGCCAATATGATAAGGGAGGAAAAATTGGTTAAGTAACTTAGTCAGAATTCAAACATGGGACTCTCAGACTCCATTACACTCTGAAGCAGAAGCTCCATGAGAAGAAAGAACTCTGAGAGAAAAAAGGCTTTTTTTTTTTTGATGCACTGAGTTGTAGGAGTGTAAAAGAAAGTGAAAAGTGAACGTGTTAGTTGCTCAGTCATGTCCGACTCTTTGCGACCCCATGGACTATAGCCTCCATCCATGGAACTCTCCAGACAAGAATACTGGAGTGGGTTGCCATTCCCTTCTCCAAGGGATCTTCCTGACCCAGGGATCGAACCCAGGTCTCCCACACTGCAGGCAGATTTTTTACTGTCTGAGCCACCAGGGAAGCGTAGGAGTGTAGCACACATTCAAATTAACAATATCCAGCTGGAAACTAAAATCAGTGAGCCCAGAAGAGAAGTCTTTACTAGAGGTGTATTAACCGGGCAGTAATGATATGCATAAATCGTGGTTGAAGTTTGTCAAAAACACGATTATCCACTGAAGAGGATCCGGGGTGGTTCCCTACAGAGAACATCAATTTGACAGAATTGGAAGGAGAAGCTGAAGGCAGCAGGAAAGGAATGATGAGCAAGAAAAGAAGAAAGCCAGAGAAAGGGGCTGACCCTGGAGCCAACGGCAGAAGATGCGTCACGGAGAAGGAAAGAGGTGGCTTCCCTGGTGGTTTGGTGGTAAAGAATCCGCCTGCCAATGCAGGAGACATGGGTTCAATCCCTCATCTGGGAAGACCCAACATGCCATAGAGCATCTAAGCCCGTGTGCCACAACTATTGAGCTGGTGCTCTAGAGCCCGGGAGCTGCAAGTATTGAAACCTATACAGCCTAGAGCCCATGCTCTGCAGCAAGAGAAGCCACCGCAATGAGAAGCCCTCCTGGAGAGCAGCCCCCGCTCACTGCAACTAGAGAAAAACCTGCATGCAGTGAAGACTCGGCACGCTCAAAAATAAAATTAAATTAAAACCAAAAAAGGAGCAGAAAAGAGATGAGTATTCAAAGAAGTAGACAGAGCTGCTCTGAGAAAGATGCATGAGAACAACGTTCTGTATAAAATCTCTTGTTCTGAGTATAACTCATGTCTGGCACAGTTTTAAATAAGAAGCTGAGGCTTTCTACGCTTTAACTTGTTATCTTTAAACTTGAAGCACTTGCTGGGCTTCTATTTTGGATTTCAGAACCAAGGGGCTACCGCAATTACAGGATTAGGGAGTATCATACAATAAAATGGCTATTTTAAGCCACAGATACTAGAGGCCACAGATAAGCTTGCTCAGAAACATAAGGCTACATTTTATCTTTCTAACTATTGCCTGGAAGAGAGAAGCCAGTTGCCCTGAGGGAATTAGTAGTAGTAGAAAACTTAGCCACCATTCCTGAAAGATCACAGAGGTGGTACAGTGGTAACAACATGATACTTGGTCTCTTGGGGCTCCATTCAAGTAGGGCTTAGGCGGTGCCAGAGGTCCTGAGGCCACCACTGCGGCAGTGAGCACACGTGTACTCAAACTGGGACCCAGCTGTAATAGCCTATTCCCAGTGTCCACTAAGGGAACCAAAAGACCTGGGAACAAGGAAAATCAAAACTGGCTTGACCAAATGTGTGTTTAAGATACAATGTAACAGCCACACCTGCAAGACAGCCAACATGACCGACACAAAGAGGAAAGGCAAATAAACTACAGTGCTGGAATTTCAAGACAATAACTTAACACATAGCTTTCTTAAATGCAAAGACAGAAAACTTTAGGGGAAATGATTCTCTTTATGTCAAAAAATTTCTTTAGTCCATATTTAACAAAGATTAAAAATAAAATCTCCTGCATCCCAAAGAGATAAAGAAATGCAGAGATGAAAGAAAAAAGTTCTCACGCTCAAAGAATTCTCCCTAAATTATTTTGGCTAATGCCTCAATACTCCATTTTATTTCATTTGTGTGTAAACAAAGATCTAGTGACTAACACCACTCATGACATAGATTACTGTCAGCATCTGCGTTTTTCTGATGGCAAGGCACTGAGTGGTCCATGTGATGGACCACATGGTGAGTGGGTGGTGAAGAAAGAATCACAGTGTTATCTTTCCAAGCCTTAATTCCTGTCCACAGAAAAGCAGGTTCACACAGGCTCAAGACACATGTGTACAGGAGAAAACACACAGGAACAGGAAAACATTCTGGCAAAGTGGCTTAGATTGTTCTACCTGAACATAACTTCCTTTCTCACATTAGCAAAAACATCACTGAATCACACATTTTCCCACCCCATGGATCTTCTATGGCTATAAAGTATATTCCATATTCTATAAAATATATTCTGTTTTGAGAGACTCTTCTGTCTCCTCCAGGATTTACAAGAGCAGTGAACTATCTCAATTAATATAGCCCCTGATCTCCCCCATATACTTTCAAAATATGAATTAAAATAAATTTTCATAGATCACTAATATTATTAATAGATATGTATTGATATTTACTCCTAGGAATTTTCCTTCTCTCAACTCCACCAAAAGAAAAGTGAATGAGAGAATTCAAATTAATAATATTGTGTTTTAATTTTTAAGTCTATGACACATAAATCTGAAACATTTAGTTCTTTTTATTTAAATATACGCTATGCAGCTTCTTAATTTTAAAAGGCCAGAGAGTCACAATGATATCCAGATGAACCATCTCTTCCTTTTCAAAAACTCTTTTGTAATTTGAGACAACAAATTAAAAACTGGAGATAAATTATAAGATAGAAAAAATAATTCAACATAGCAGCAGTGATTAGATTATCTACAAAGAGGGAGTTGGATTTGACTTGACTAATTCTAATATGTACCTAACACACCCAGATGTACATATGCATTTAAAAACAAAGAAATCAACAGAACAATTAAGTACCACCTTTAATCAGCTAACTTGGTTAACAACAGGAAGTATTTATGAATGTGCCTTTTCACACTAGAATTTCCAGCACACTGCCAAAGGGTTAAATATGTAAGGAGAAGGTGTCCTGTGAATACAATTGTTTGGCATTTCATAAAAACTCTTGGGTAGGGGGTAGGAGGGAAAGCTCAAGAGGGAGGGGACATATGTATACCTATGGCTTATTCACGTTGTCCAGGCAGAAACCAACAACATTGTAAAGCAATTATCTTCCAATCAAAAAAAAAAAAGAAAAACACAGGACCTTAGAAGTAGCAAAAAAAAATAAAATAAAACTCTTAGCCACATATGAGAAAGAAATCACAGCTATCAGGGAGGACAAAACCCTCATGGGAACTCACTTTACCAAAACCATGAATGCATTCTCCAGTTTTAAATCTTATTGCAGTCTACTGCACATCATTACCAGGCCAGAGACAACTTATTTCCGGGGTCTTTTAACAAGAGACAGCACAGATCTTTATCCAAACACTGAAAGGAGAGGTTGGATCTCATTATTTGGAAGTTTGGACTCTCCCTGGTTGAGCCCTCAACTCAAGGCCACACTTAACAAAAACACTCATTGTGAACAGTGGAATCCAAAATCTAACGTCCCCCCTTATAGAAACATAGCTTTCTTCCAAGACTTACAAATGAGCATTATTCCACAGAAGCGAGGGCAAGTTAGCTAACAGATTTTTCCACAAGCACGTGATGAATCTGATGAAATCATGGTGAGCATTCCCAGTGGCGCCCAGCGCCTCCACCGACAGCCTCTGAGCAGTAGACGGACAGTACCAGGAGGCCTGGGGCTTGCAAGACAAAAGCAGAGACCATCAACTAAATCCTTCTCACAGCTGGCCAGGGCCAGAGCCTTAGTTAGCACTCCTGCTCCACCTGAACCTTCAGGGGTCAGAGTAACAAAATCTGAGCAGTCATTGCAAGACTTTTGAAAAATCAAGTTCTTACCTACAGAAGAAGGTTCCGTTTTAACTTTCACATCCTAATGTTCTTTCTTGTTGTCTAGCAAAAATACCCTAAGATTCATCGCAAGTTGGCTGTAAGCAACTGAGGAATAAAGTAGACATTGTGGATTTTTCTCCTCTACGTGAAATGACATTCAAAGAAGCTCGAGGGCCAGCAGGCGTTTGGGATAGACGGGGGGTAGGGGTGAGGAGTGGGAACTGGGGGGAGAGGGTGATGGTCTGGGGCGGGGAGGGGTCATTCTCCTCTCATGTCTGGACCATCTCTCTACTTGCATATTACAACCAGTCTCCCAAAGGCTCCTTAGAAACAATTTTATCAGCTTCTCCCTCTGGGAGAAGGCAATGGCACCCCACTCCAGTACTCTTGCCTGGAAAATCCCATGGACGGAGGAGCCTAGTAGGCTACAGTCCACGGGGTCGCTAAGAGTCGGACACGACTGAGCGACTTCACTTTCACTTTTCCCTTTCATGCACTGGAGAAAGAAATGGCAACCCACTCCAGTATTCTTGCCTGGAGAATCCTAGGGACGGCAGAGCCTGGTGAGCTGCTGTCTATGGGGTCGCACAGAGTCGGACACGACTGAAGCTACTTAGCATAGCATAGCATAGCATAGCATCTCCCTCTGGATCACGACTGGCCTCATATCCCATCCCCAATCTTTCATCATCCCTCTCCAGCTACCAGCCCATCACTTTCCTTTTCTCAGGCTCTAACTTCAGAAAGTTATTATAAAGTAATACAAAAATCACTTCGACCCCACTGCTTCTAATGGGCAATAAGGATGAAACTCTCCAAAAGCAGCAAATCTTTAAGCTACATCCAGTTCCTGAGTATAGAAAAAGACAAAAAGGCTAACAATTCCTTTCATGAACCCTAAAGCAACCACTGAGAAATGAGTGTTAGTTGCTCAGTTGTGTTCGACTCTGAGACCCCATGAAGGTAGCCCACCAAGTTCCTCCATCCATGTGATTTTTCCAGGCAAGAATACTGGAGTGAGTTGCTATTTCCTTCTCCAGGGGATCTTTCCAACCCAGGGAACAAACCTGGGTCTTCTGCATTGGAGGCAAACTCTTTACTGTCTGAGCCACCAGGGAAATGAGGATTATTATTCCTACTTTAATAGATGATGTGATAGTCTGGAAAATCAAAGATAGTCAGATGAAAATGTGTTGCAATTATTAAGCAAGTTCAATAAGAGGAACATACCGTGAATAGACAAAATGAGTAGGCTTCTACATATTAGTAATAACCACTTAAAAGGCAAGAGAATCCCCAAACTCCAGGGCCTTATCATTAACCGAGGCCCCAAGGAGTTTCCGCGTCTTGCTGTTTACCTTCTTGGAATTTAAAGTTGAAGAGATTTAGAAATTACTGTGGCTCAGCTGGTAAAGAATCCACCTGCATTGCAGGAGACCTGAGTTCAATCCCTGGGTTGGGAACATCCCCTGGAGAAGGGAAAGGCTACTCACTCCAGTATTCTGGCCTGGAGAATTCCATGGACTATATAGTCCATAGGGTCACAAAGAGTCAGACATGACTGACTTTCACTTTCATTCATTTAAAACAATAATACCTAATAATAAAGTCATTAGGTATTAAAAAAAAAAAAAGTGAGGGGAAAAATCCTTTTTCCATCACCAGTAAAAATAACTAAATAATTGGAAATCAGTGAGAATGCATAATATCTATAATAAAAACCTATTAAAATTTTACTAAAGGGCATAAAGAAGATCTGAAAAATTCTGACAGTCTTGGTAGGAAAATTCAAATCACAAGAGCTCAAACTTAAATTACGATATATGCAGTACAATTGCAAATAGATTTTTAAAAGTTCATCCTAAAGTTCATCTGGATGAGTCATTTTATAAAGAATAGCCCAGAAAAATATTCTGAGAAAAAAAAAAAATGAGAGTATTTGTCCTATCAGATGTCACAATATTCTACTGATATAAATTTACTGTAATCCTAATAGCGTGCTACCAAACAGAAATATTCAAAGTCCAGAAATAGATACAAACTTGTATGGAGATTTAGCAACATGACAGCGGTGGCATTTCAAGGTAACAAAGACAGGTGCTGAAACAACCAGTGTTAGAACAATCAAGCTGTTTCCTTCCCAGCTCTCTACTGTATTACACAGTTTCACTCGTGAAAACCCAGCAGCACACTGGCCTCTCCCAAAATACAAATGGTACCAAAGGTGCATGTAAGCTTATTAGAGAGTAAAAAAGTGAAGTCGCTCAGTCGTGTCCAACTCTTTGCGACCGCATGGACTGTAGCCTACCAAGCTCCTCCGTCCATGGGATTTTCCAGGCAAGAGTACTGGAGTGGGTAGCCATTTCCTTCTCCAGGGGGATCTCCCCCACCCAGGGATCGAACCCGGGTTTCCCGCATTGCAGGCAGACACTTTTACCATCTAAGCCACCAGGGAAGTCCAAGAGCTTCTCACCAAGTCCCTAAGGAGAGATGAGTCTACACTTAAACCAAGCCAGCATCACAGTCATCCATTTTAACCTTTAGGTTCTCAGGGAAACAGCCAAGATACCGCCTCTCCACTGGCAGAGACTGGCACTGGGGCCAAGGGGCCACACAGGCTGCCATCTGAGTCATGGCTGAGTCAGTCCTGTGAAGCCTTCCAGCCTTGCCTGGACGCCTCCACCTCCAGCTTGCAGGCTCTTTGTTACAAAAACACTTCCAGTCCTCTCTCAGCACTCATCTGTTCCCTTCAGAGTGTGACAGGTAGCCACAGTGAATTCTGCAAGGAAAAGTCATGTTCTACTCCGGAAAGAAGGTTGGAGGGGGTGTTGAGCTGGGTGGAGAATGGTGACCAATACTCAGTTCCCATCACAAAAACATGATGGTTCTTAATGGGAACCTTGGGAAGAACTTGGGGAATGCAGGTCAGAAAGGATGCCAAGATCATCTGTATTTGGAATAAATAAAGGTTTTTATTATCCGAACTGTGGAACATGTCCCCAAGGGAAAGACTTTTGTGATGTGACAGCTTCCCCCGGTCTTAAGTATTCCTCTTGTTAGAGGCTCTTTTTTATCCAGTACCCCGCCAAAGCCATGGAGCACCATCAGAGGACAAAGCAAAATGCTGGATATGAGCTATTTTATGCTCCCAGGTGGAAATCCAACCTATGGTTATCAGAGCTCTAACAGGGCTGCGAGTCACCTCTGTGGAGGAAAGTCCGATAAAAGAAGCCGATTATATTCTGAGACGGGATCCCTGAGAATGTACAGGCCAGTTAATGCTCGATGTCCTTCATTCTCACAACTGCCAAAGAGGCTGCCTTCCAAACCACCCAACAGCGAAAGGTCCAAGTACTTTTCAGAAAGCTCCCCAAGTCTTCCTTTTCCCTCCCTTTTTTTCTTTGGGGGTGGGGGTGGAAACAGGAAAAGAGCAAGGGGCCACATGCATTTGTGTACTTGCACTGAAAATAGATTTTTAAATGTGGTTGGTAAAATGGGCTGGTACGAGTCTAGCTCCAGTGGCTAAAGATGCATACACTGTCCTGGAAATTAATTTTAATTTGATGAAAAAGCGTTACAATGTGTTTGAGACACATTAAATAAAAAATAGCCTTTTTAAAGAAAAAACAGTTTCTATGGGATGCTTGATAACTAAAATGACATTTAACGAAGTACAAGCCAAGTGTCTGAGCCCTTCCCCCTGCCAGATCCGTCTCAATCTGCAGAGTGAGGGCCAACAAGGAAGCCCTCCAAAGTTCAACCACCTATAAAGGTCTAAGATCCTAATTCCGAAACATTTGTATTCTCTACTCTGTCCCCGCAGGACCAGAGGGGAAAGAAAGTCAGGGCCACTGGCTCAGTAAAATGAAATCCTGTCTTGGCTCTCCTATGATTTCACTTACTTTTTATAGCTTGGCTTTCCAACGTAGTAATTGCTTTCTTTTTTTAAAGGCATGGATTTACACCACATTTAATTTGAATGTCCCTAAATATAGATTTCGGTCTACTATAATGGCAAATTCATAAGATCCCACCCCTGAAGACCTAAATATAACAGCAATTTAGGGATAGGATTCTTTTCCTATAAAGCAAAAATATTAAAGTGATCAAACATAACATGTCCATCTGCCACCTAAAGACAATTTCTAAACCCAACTTTTATGATATTCTCAAAAAAAAAAAAATGTACAGTCTCTTTCAGGAAATTTGTGGTCTGAAAAATCTGAGATTAAAAAATTATATCATGTTGTTTTATGTCTGTGAGCTCTTATATTCTCTGGTTCAGATATTGGTACTTAAATCTAACAGAAAAGCAGTTATTTTAGATTTCTATCAATTCTCAGAAAACAGACATAGAATTCACTTTTCGTTCTTCAACTACTTACCTCGTAGTAAAGGAAAACAGTAATAAGTTCTCTCCCCAGAACCATGTAATTGAAGATAACAAAAGCCCATGTGCATGCTAAGTCACTTCAGTTGTGTCTGACTCTGCAATCCCATGGACTGTAGGCCACCAGGCTCCTCTGTCCACAGGGATTCTCCAGGCAAGAATACTGGAGTGGGTTGCCATGCCCTCTTCTGGGGATCTTCCCAACCCAGGGATCAAACCCAGGTCTCCCACATTGCAGGCATATTCTTTACCATCTGAGTTACCAGGGAAGCCCAAGAATACTGGAGTGGGTATCCTATCCCTTCTCCAGGGGAATTTCCCAACCCAGGAATCAAACTAGGGTGCCCCGCATTGCAGGCGGATTCGTTACCAGCTGAGCTACCCGGGAAACAAAAGCTTGGCATGGTCCAAAGAACACGTGCTCTGGAATCAGCCTGGGTCAAATCCCAGCGCCACTGCTGAATTCCTCACCCTCTCCAAGCTCGTGTCCTCCTCGGCAGGACTGAGATGATGGCATCGCAGACTCCTACGAGTCAACAAGAGGAGGGTGTTGCTGATGAAGAGTCATGGAAATACTTTTTCCTATCCTTTCACTTCTCAGATGAAGGTAAGTGAGAACCAGAGAAATTACCACACAATCCAACAATCTGCATCTCAGGAAGTGGTTTATGGAGCAGGACAGTCTAAGGCTTCACTTGGGACTTTTAGATGCGATGAACAAAAGCAGAAAACTATTTATGTTCACAAGGAGCTCTGCCTCCCAGGAAGGCTGGCCGAATCTCACTACTGTATGGTGTATAGAGAAATAAGAACTTTCCCCACAAAAGAAGGCCTCCAAAGACTGATGGGTAACACCTGCCTTTGTGCTGTGTGCTCAGTCGCTGAGTCGTGTCCGACTCTTTGCGACCCCATGGACTGTGGCCCATCAGGCTCTTCTGTCTGTGAGATTCTTCAGGCCAAGAATACCGGAGTGGGTTGCCATTTCCCTCTCCAACACCTGCCTTTATTGACTTCAAATATCTCTTCATCTTTGCTTGGTCGCTTATGACCATTCACTTCTAGTTGCTTTCAGGCTAGGAGGTCGCCCAACACATCACACTGGAAGAGCAACAGAGGACACACAGACGTGTACCATTTCCACCTGCGCGCGACCCCGTGCACTGACCAGGCAGTCTTGGGCGGAAGTAGCTGAAAAGAACACCGGTTTATGATGGAAAGATAACTCTCACTTACTCAACTGCAAATTTTCCTAAGAATTCTTTCACTTCTAATCATAAAGGTCCCTCACACCGACCCCTCAACACTCTGCATCTTGGCCGAGTGTGGCACCTCGGATCCCATTCCAGGCTAAGATTTGTCTTCAAGAGTGCCAGGTGTCAGGTACAGACAGCATCTCTCGCTGAGATCCACCCCGGGGCTCAGATTTTCCTCCAAAGTCCATTTCCTGCAGTAGCTGCAAGTAAATCCAAGTCAAATTCAGACATCTTGAACAAAGAGGAAAAGAATGCAGCTCTCAACATAAATTTACATGCTGGGGAGGGGGGGGTGGCCAAGGAGCAAAAACTGGATTCCTTTTTCTCTCTCAATCCCTTTGTTTGCAAAACCACTCCTTCAAAACAGAAGCCAGAAATGAAGAAACCAAAGATGGATATGGAAATGAATTCACTTTATACATATCCACAGCTGCGAAGCCAAAACCAAACCCAGAACATGACACAAGTAAGCCCAGTAAGGCCTGAAAAAACCAGCTCAGTTCCAAGGTCACTGAGGGGAGCTTATACATAAGCAGTAACCATACTCTACCATCAGAGTAAGCTTTAACGTCTCATAACTCAAGGAATTTGACAACAAAAGACATTGTACTGCTTCTGCAAGACAGCCCCAGGCAGTTTTCCCTGGAGGGAGAGCTGCACTAACTCAGCTCAGGCTTCTTGGTTGTTTATGTCTCTCCTCAGCATTAAAGATTCCAGAGACGAGGTCAATGAGCTCTTCAAGAACTGGCCAGGCACACGCATCGCGCAGCGTGTCCAACTCTGTTTAGTCTTTTTTTTTTTTTGGTAGAAATTGTTTAAATATATTCTTAGACGATAAACATAACTAGAAAATAAAAAGCATAGGTTAATACCTATGGGCTTCCCTGGTGGCTCAGATGGTAAAGCTTCTGCCTGCAATGCGGGAGACCCAGGTTCGATCCCTGGGTTGGGAAGATCCCCTGGAGAAGGAAATGGCAACCCACTTCAGTACCCTTGCCTGGAAAATCCCACGGACAGAGGAGTCTGATAGGCTACAGTCCATGGGGTCACAAAGAGTCGGACACGACTGAGCGACTTCACTTTCTTTTGCTTTCTTAATACCTATGTTTCTCCTGCTTTCTTTGCTTTTTTTTTTTGAAACATTTTATTTTATATTGGACTAGAAAGAAAAGCGTTAGTCGCTCAGTCATGTCCGACTCTTTATGACCCCTTGGACTTATAGCCCACCAGGTTCCTCTGTCCATGGAATTCTCCAGGCAAGAATATTGAAGTGGGTTGCCATTTCCTTCTCCAGGGGATCTTCCCAACCTAGGGATCAAACCCAGGTCTCCTACACTGCAGACAGATTCTTTACCATCTGAACCCCCACAGCCAGCTATTAATGTTGTGAGACATATACATGGATCAATTTTCTTCAAGTCAACAAATGTTTACCAATCAACCAGTGATCTGCAGTTGACTTCCATGGGCTTCTTCAGGCAGGAACAGGAAACACTCTTTCACTCCCAAAGTGTGGAAGGAGTTGAGGGACTGGGGCAAGGTTGCTTAGCTGGGAGGTGGTACGGCCAGTAAGGAAGACCCAGGCTGACTCCCAGCCAGGTATGCCCATCTACTTTGCTGTCTTTTCTAATTTGCCTGCCCTGCTCTGCAATCCCGGAAGCAGGGGCTCAGAAAGGTTACGTCAATTCCCCAAGATTCTACAGCTGGCCAGGAGGCTCAAGGCCAGAAGTCAGGCAAACCAGTCAGCAGTCTAGTGTTCCTTCCAGTATATCAGAGAAAACCACATATGGGGAGAAAAGGTACCTCTGGAGCCCCATGGCAATATCTAAGGCAGTCCACCTCCATCATTTTCAACCTTCGCCCCAGGAAGGACTTTCATGATCATTTTCCATTTACTTTTGTTTACTTAATTTTCAATTTCATTTAAATCACTTGCTTTCTCATTTTCTCATTGATTCAACAAATCATTAATAAGGACTTAGTTTTTCTTTAAAAAAAATATCACCTGGACACACATTCTCCCTTAAAACAATCCATTCATTACACAGTCAGCAGATATTTACTCAGTCATCTACTAATTTGGATGCCATTAACATGTGTTTCCAGCAGAGACAGAGGGATCCTCAATATTGCCACTATTCAGAATTATCACAAAGCAGTCAAAGAAAAACACCATCAGAACACAGCCAAGAGATGATGCATGGCACCATAGGTAAGTTTTCCCAGCTCAAGAGGAGAAAGTCTAGCAGCTTTCACTCACAATTTCAGCATTCCAAACAAGCTTTCCCAGTAACAGGGACTGGGCACCACTGAGCATTCATACAGCACAGCATTTGGACTTTTCTCAAAGCAACTCTATGAGATAAGTATCAGTGCCTCAATTACAAAGGATGAGAAGGTACAAAGAATTCAATCACTTTCAAAGGTCAGAGAGCAAGAATGACCATTCTAGATTCAATCACAGATCTATCTGAAAGTCAGTGATGCCTAAGAAACAGAAAACAGATGGCTGACTCATTTGGATTTAACAAGTGCATTTTGTTAAGACTGGTGGAAATGCAGATATACGATCTATTTACTCATTCAACAAAACTTTGAGCTCCTTACAGGGACAGAGCCCAAAAATAGAAACATAGCCAGAAGCAAGA
Source organism: Giraffa tippelskirchi (assembly GCF_054371585.1). Lineage (NCBI taxonomy): Eukaryota > Metazoa > Chordata > Mammalia > Artiodactyla > Giraffidae > Giraffa > Giraffa tippelskirchi. The sequence continues at coordinate 154,573,374 of NC_137283.1, read as the reverse complement.
AAAAACTACTCATATTTTAAAACCATGCTTATTTTATCATCAGAATACAGAGTTCCAAAGAATAGCAAGGAGAGATAAGAAAGCCTTCCTCAGCAATCAATGCAAAGAAATAGAGGAAAACAACAGAATGGGAAAGACTAGAGATCTCTTCAAGAAAATTAGAGATACCAAGGGAACATTTCACGCAAAGATGGGCTTGATAAAGGACAGAAATGGTACGGACCTAACAGATGCAGAAGATATTAAGAAGAGGTGGCAAGAATACACAGAAGAACTGTACAAAAAAGATCTTCACGACCCAGATAATCACGATGGTGTCATCACTCACCTAGAGGCAGACATCCTGGAATGTGAAGTCAAGTGGGCCTTAGAAAGCATCACTATGAACAAAGCTAGTGGAGGTGATGGAATTCCAGTTGAGCTATTTCAAATCCTCAAAGATGATGCTGTGAAAGTGCTGCACTCGATATGCCAGCAAATTTGGAAAACTCAGCAGTGGCCACAGGACTGGAAAAGGTCAGTTTTCATTCCAATCCCGAAGAAAAGCAATGCCAAAGAATGCTCAAACTACCGCACAATTGCACTCATCTCACATGCTAGTAAAGTAATGTTCAAAATTCTCCAAGCCAGGCTTCAGCAATATGTGAACCGTGAACTTCCAGATGTTCAAGCTGGTTTTAGAAAAGGCAGAGGAACCAGAGATCAAATTGCCAACATCCGTGGCTCATCGAAAAAGCAAGAGAGTTCCAGAAAAACATCTATTTCTGCTTTATTGACTACGCCAAAGCCTTTGACTGTGTGGATCACAATAAACTGTGCAAAATTCTGAAAGAGATGGGAATACCAGACCACCTGACCTGTCTCTTGAGAAACCTGTATGCAGGTCAGGAAGCAACAGTTCGAACTGGACATGGAACAACAGACTGGTTCTAAATAGGAAAACAAGTACGTCATGGCTGTATATTGTCACCCTGCTTATTTAACTTATATGCAGAGTACATTATGAGAAACGCTGGGCTGGAAGAAACACAAGCTGGAATCAAGATTGCCGGGAGAAATATCAATAACCTCAGATATGCAGATGACACCACCCTTATGGCAGAAAGTGAAGAAGAACTAAAGAGCCTCTTGATGAAAGTGAAAGAGGACAGTGAAAAAGTTGGCTTAAACCTCAACGTTCAGAAAACTAAGATCATGGCATCTGCTCCCATCACTTCATGGCAAATAGATGGGGAAACAGTGCAAACAGTGTCAGACTTTATTTTTTTGGGCTCCAAAATCACTGCTGATGGTGATTGCAGCCATGAAATTAAAAGACACTTACTCCTTGGAAGGAAGGTTATGACCAACCTAGATAGCATATTTAAAAGCAGAGACACTACTTTGCCAACAAAGGTCTGTCTAGTCAAGGCTATGGTTTTTCCAGTGGTCATGTATGGATGTGAGAGTTGGACTGTGAAGAAAGCTGAGCGCCGCAGAATTGATGCTTTTGAACTGTGGTGTTGGAGAAGACTCTTGAGAGTCCCTTGGACCGTAAGGAAATCCAACCAGTCCATCCTAAAGGAGATCAGACCTGGGTGTTCATTGGAAGGACTGATGTTGAAGCTGAAACTCCAATACTTGGGCCACCTGATGCGAAGAGTTGACTCGTTGGAAAAGACCCTAATGCTGGCAAGGATTAGGGGCAGGAGGAGAAGGGGACAACAGAGAATGAGATGGTTGGATGGCATCACTGACTCATGGACATGGGTTTGGGTAAACTCCGGGAGTTGGTGATGGACAGGGAGTCCTGGCATGCTGCGATTCATGGGGTCGCAAAGAGTCGGACATGACTGAGCGACTGAACTGAACTATTTTATCAGTCGTGCTTGCAAGGGGATTACCATCCAGTAAAGGCAGTATCAATCTTATCTTCTAGGAAATGAGATAAGAGATGCTTGCAAGCAGATTTCAAATAAAGATACAAAACTGGAAACCTGGGACATTCCCAACCTAAGCTAGAAATAAGTGATAAGAGGTAAGACATTAAGTGTCACAGATGAGAAAGGAGGCTGAAGTTGCCCTTGAGACGTGAAGATATGGAGAAGTGGATGACAACCAGGAAAGCCTCAACCTAGGGTAACCCTAGGACTTCCCTGGTGGCTCAAGCGTCTGCCTACTATGCAGGAGACCCAGGTTCAATCCCTGGGTCAGGGAAGATCTCCTGGAGAAGGAAATGGCAACCCACTCCAGTATTCTTGCCTGGAAAATCCCATGGATGGAGGAGCTGGTAGGCTATAGTCCATGAAGGGTCGCAAAGAGTCAGACACGAGTGAGTGACTTCACTTCCTTCACTTTTCAGGGTAACCCCACCCACCCATGTCTAGAGCTGGGTGACTCATGGAAATAAAATGTCAGCTATGCATGTCAGTCAGCTATGCAGATGTCAGCTATGCAGAGTACATCATGAGAAATGCTGGACTGGATGAAGCACAAGCTGGAATCAAGATGGCCAGGAGAAATATCAATAACCTCAGATATGCAGATGGCACCACCCTTATGGCAGAAAGTGAAGAAGAACTAAAGAGCCTCTTGATGAAAGTCAAAGAGGAGAGTGAAAAAGTTGGCTTAAAGCTCAACATTCAGAAAACTAAGATCATGGCATCCGGTCTCATCACTTCATGGCAAATAGATGGGGAAACAATGGAAACAGTGAGAGACTTTATTTTCTTAGGCTCCAAAATCACTGCAGATAGTGACTGCAGCCATGAAATTAAAAGACACTTGATCCTTGGAAGAAAAGTTATGACCACCCTAGACAGCATATTAAAAAGCAGAGACATTACTTTGTCAACAAAGGGCCATCTAGTCAAAGCTATGGTTTTTCCAGTGGTCATGTATGGATGTGAGAGTTGGACCATAAAGAAAGTTGAGTGCCAAAGAATTAATGCTTTTGAACTGTGGTGTTGGAGAATACTCTTGAGAGTCCCTTAGACTGCAAGGAGATCCAACCAGTCCATCCTAAAGGACATCAGTCCTGGGTGTTCATTGGAGGGACTGAAGCTGAAACTCAAATATTTTGGCCACCTGATGCGAAGAACTTACTCATTTGAAAAGACCCTGATGCTGGGAAACATTGAAGGCAGGAGGAGAAGGGGACAACAGAGGATGAGATGGTTGGATGGCATCAGCGATGCAATGGACAGGAGTTTGAATAGGCTCCGGGTGTTGGTGATGAACAGGGAAGCCTGTCGTGGTGCAGTCCATGGGGTTGCTGAGTCGGACACGACTGACCGACTAACCTGAACTGATGTGTGCAAGTAACTCTTCCAGTGACTACTTTGGTAAAGCAAGATACAGATGAGATTAATTTAAATAATGTGTTGGAATCCAACATACCCACGTTACTGTCCACGGTAACATGAAAACATAAAAATTATTAATGAACTTATATTTGGGTTTGTTTGTGCAAAGGTCTCAGAACTCAGTGGGCGTGGATTTTGCACTTAACAGCATAGCTTAGCTGCACTGGCCACATATCCAGGGCTCAAGAGCCACATGCAAGAAGACACACAAGTCTAGAGGCAAATCACCCAGGAGTGGGTTTGGGGTTTTTTTTGTTTGTTTTTGGAGGGCAGTGACTAGAACAATGACATCAAAGCAAGGATTTCAGGAGAAATCCTAAAGAGAGGGCTTACACAGTCAAGCTGGGTTTGAACTGTATCTGTCCAGGAGTGAAAGGAAAATGGTGATGTTCTAGAACAGAGGACATGAAGTTAAGTTTTATACCGAACACGGAAGCTACTGCCCCACTCGCAAGACTTTAGACTCTCAGGATTCCCCCCCACCTTCCTCACAAGGTCTCTCTCCCTCAGCCCCTTACCAAGGGGCCCTGCTGATCCACCTCCTCTCTATCACTTGGACATTATTCATTTCCAGTCATTTCCATGATGATGTCATCACAAACCGGAAGTCCTTCGGCCCCTTAATTTTCCTTGTTGTTGTTTTGCTGTTCAGTCGCTAAGGTGTGTATGACTCTTTGTGATCCCACAGACGGTAGCATGCCAGGCTCCTTTGTCCTCCACTGTCTCCCGGAGTTTGTTCAAACACATGTGCAATGAGTCAGTGATGCTATCTAACCATCTCATCCTCTGACACCCCCTTCTCCTCTTGCCCTCAATCTTTCCCAGCATCAAGGTCTTTTTCAATGAACTGGCTCTTCCCATCAGATGGCCAAAGTATTGAAGCTTCAGCATCCAATGAATAGTCAGGGTTGATTTCCTTCCATATTGACTGGTTTGATCTCCTTGCAGTCCCAGGGACTCACAAGAGTCTTCTCCAGCACCACAATTCAAAAGCATCAATTCTTCGGGGCTTAGCCTTTTTTATGGTCCAACTCACATCCATACAAGACAACTGGAAAAATCATAGCTTTGACTATATGGACTTTTGTCAGCAAAGTGAGGTCTCTGCTTTTTAAAACACTTTTAACCCCTGCTCCTGGACTGGCCGGAGCCCCTGCGGACTGCCTTAAGTGTTACTGCATTGGAGGTCAGGGAGAGGACTACCTAGGAAGTCCAGTTCTCTGACTTTACTACAGACCCCCTATAGCTTTCCACTCTTTTTATTGACATGTTATGAATTTTCTAGCATCTCCTACAGAGGCTGTTTCAAACTTCTGCATCTATCAAAGTATCCAAAACCACCCTAAAAGCTTCTGATGCTCAGCCAATAACCCCATCTCCTGTATTTTAAAAACCCTTTCCCTCAATTTCCTTCCTCCAAAGCTCTCTCTTCACCTGCCCTGCCTGCCAGTCAGCCCCAGAAGCCATGTCCTCACTGCCCCCCAGCCATCCGCCTGCACTCCTGGCCCAGATGAACCATTGTCCACGCCCAAGGGCATCTTCAGTTCAGCCCCTCCATTTCCACTGCACCTGCTTCCAAACTCACCTGGATTTCCCCTGCACTGGACTAGCCTCTCTCAGCATTGTCACCCTCTCAAGCTGCCATTTTTCTTGTTTGCCACCAAAGATTTTTTTCCCCTCAAAATTTCTTTTTAAAAACAATCACACCCTTACTATCCCTACTTTGTCACTACTCTTCACAGCAAGAAAGGGGGCTTCCACTCCCAATTACTCTCAGAAAGGTTTCCAGCAATTTCTAAAGTCTAAATTCAATGGTCTTTTCTCATTGATTTGCAACTAACATGAAAAAGTTATAAGGAAAAAAGTTATAAAAAAAAAAAAACAACTCCACACCCTGAGATACTCACTCATAACATTCTGGTCCCCATCCTTCCCCTATCTGTCTATACCTACACACAAGTGATGTTTCATGATGTTTCATCTTAGATATTTTGTAAGTAGTCCTGTTCTTTATTTTCTTCTCACCCACCTCCGGGTGGCATGGATTCTGGTCCCATCACTTTATGGCAAATTGACAAGGAAAAATTGGGAACAGTGACAAAGACTTTATCTTCTTGGGCTCCAAAATCGCTGCAGATGACAACTGCAGCCATGAAATTAAAAGACACTTGATCCTTGGAAGAAAAGCTATGACAAACCTAGATAGCATATTAAAAAGCAGAGACATCACTTTGCCAACAAAGGTTCATCTAGTCCAAGCTATGGTTTTTCCAGTAGTCATGTATGGATGTGAGAGTTGGACCATAAAGATGGCTGAGCACCAAAGAATTGATGCTTTCGAACTGTGCTGGAGAAGACTCTTCAGAGTCCCTTGGACAGCAAAGAAATCAAACCAGTCAATCCTAAAGGAAACCAGACTGATGCTGAAGCTGAAGCTCCAATACTTTGGCCACCTGATGTGAAGAACTGACTCACTGGAAAAGACCCTGATGCTGGGCAAGATTGAGGGCAGGAGGAGAAGGGGATGACAGAGGATGAGATGGTTGGATGGCACTAGTGACTCAATGGACATGAGATGAGCAAACTGTGGGAGATGGTGAAGGACAGGGAAGCCTGGCATCCTGTAGTCCATGGGGTCGTAAAGAGTTGGACGTGAGTGAGCAACTAAACACCACCACCACCACCCACCTCCTCCCATAGTATCAACTTCTCTCTCCCGAGCAGCATTAACATATATACAAGATTTTTAAATCATTTTATAACCGACACAACCAGGATCCTATTATACATGGTGCTTTGCCTCTTCTTTTCTCGTAGGCATCCTTCCAAGTAGTACAGAAACCCAAGGCATGGATGCACCACATTTTATCCAACCACCCCTTGTTGAAAGCACCCACTTAGTTTCCAGTTCTTTGACACTACAAACAATGCTGTAATAAATATTCTTGTACAAACAAATTACATACAGCTGCTTTTACTTCTATGGGATGGAGTCCCAGGAGAAGCATTGCTGGGTCAAAGGCTGTATGCATTTTACATTTTAAGAGACTCTGCCAGACTCTTTCCATAGTGGCTATTCCCACCAGCCATGCTGGAACACTGCCTTTCCCCAGCATGCCTGCCAGCAAGAGATAGTGTCACTTTAAAACTGTTTGCCAGTCTGACGATCTGCTATACATAAGGTTGAAAAACTCTCCCTCACCACCCATCCTGCTCCATGGCATTCAGGAAATTAACTCCCCTCTCTGACGGCGTTTCTGAGCTACCTGTCTCCTAGTCTTTTTCCCTCCAAAAATTAAACCCAAAACAAGGCTCCATCCCCGTCATTTTCTCCTCTCTTTTCACATGTGCTTGCTTGACAACCTCATTCTTGCACAGGGTTTAGCCATTATTCCTAGAAGCTGAATCCAGATCTACAAACCCACCCAAGACGTCTCTCTGGAGCTCCAGATTTCTAACTGTTCAGAGGATATTTCTAACTATTCATGGGACACAGTGCCTACTGACACCTCAAAAATCAGGAAGACCATCTTCAAACTCTCCTTGACTTGCTCCCAACTTTCCCCCCACCCCGTCTCCCCAAGCTCTTAGCAGCACCATCTTTATCACAGGTACCGAGACCTGGACATCATAGTTTACTCCTTCTGACACTTTGCCCCCATGTCCAGGCAGATGCCCAGTTTGGGCAGTTCTCTATTCTCTTATTCAGTGGGTGCAGACTCTCCTCAGATCATCAGGATCCCAGTTCCAGCAGGGGTCCCCGACCCTGCCAACACCTCCCTAGCTGTTCACTAATTTGAGCTCAACCTTACCACACTCGCACGATCTTCTAAGCTCTGTTACAATCTACTGTCCAGCCTTTCTGCTGACAAGCCCTTATACTCCAAACTCAACAGAAGCAAAGTCTGGTAGCCTCGAGGAGATCTTTTTCTGATAGGAGAAGAATTTGTGGAGAAGGAACAGAAACAGTCAACAGATGCTTACTGGAATTCCCTCTGCTACCCTGGCACTGCCAAGGAAATGTCTCTCTCTCTCAGCTTTAAAGAGGAAAAATATTAGGAAAAGAAACTAAGTAAATGAAACATAATATAAACCGACAGAAACTATAATAAGATGTATGTGTACACTCCAAAATGCCCAAAACTGAAGACAAAAGAGGCCTGCTCTGGTGGCTCAAACAGTAAAGAATCCGCCTGCAAAGTGGGAGACCTGGGTTCAATTCCTGGGTTGGGAAGTGGAGAAGGGAATGGCTACCCACTCCAGGATTCTTGCCTGGAGAATTCCATGGACAGTGGACCCTGGCAGGCTACAGTCCATGGGGTCGCAAAGGGTTGGACATGACTAAGCGACTTTCACTTCAAAGACAGAACAGGAAAACCATCCACCATGTCAAGAGCATCCTACATTTATCCTAATACCATAGAATCGTTTTACAATCACATCTGTCTCATGATAGAGTTTCGTGAATCTGATATTCATAAATGGCTGGCAATAAAACTCAGCAAGAGAGCCGAGTTCTATTATATTACACTATAGTAGAAAAAAATTCACTAGGGTGAACTAAATAAAACTTGAAGAGACAAAACTCAGAAAGTATTCAGCACAATAATTCATGTTTAAACTAGTCATTTGAAAAACAATGAACTGACTACTTAATAAACCTTCAGTTGATGCCTATGAGTTAAATTTTGTCCTGAATAATTGAGGAAAGATTTTTAAAAAGAGAGAGATAAGCTCAGTGACCTCAGAGAGTATAAATACTAAGGAGAGATGAAACATATTAATACATCTAGGAAATGAGATAAGAGATGAAGAAACAAATTTTCAAGGGCGAAAAAGTCAATACAAATGGAATATGAATATGAATAGCATGAGATTAGTGAAAATGGATTTCCTGAACTCTGACACAAGAAAAAAGATCCCCACATTCTTTGTGTCAAAGCGAACAGAATAATGATCTATCTGCTCCACCTACATTGTTAAAAAAAAAAAAAAGTCTGCCTAACAGTATCTTCAGTGTTTTCTAGCCCAGCGAAAATGACTAGAATCCAAGTTTCAATCATACTTATAGCACTTTGGAAAGATTCTGTGAGTACTGCTCCAGCAACCAGGACTCCAGCCTCTTCTGATGGGAACTGTCAACAATCAATCATACATGCTAATGTTGGATGCGGTGTCCCAGATAATTTAAACAGCTGTCAGAGCCGAGCGGCGCTTCAGAATTCCATATGGCTTGTAAAACGCACATGTGCACTCACCCTGCCACCTTCCTAAGAAAGAATCAGGAGGAAAGGTATGAAGTCAGGCAGACTGGGACCCACTCCCAGCTCTCTGCCTTCTCCTCCTCTACAATATGGATTTCCAATAGCCTTTCCACATAGTGGTGGGGAGCATGAATTTTTAAAAGCCCGAGCACAGCGCTCAACGCAAGAGATACAGGAAATGTTAGCAACCAGGGCTTTCTTCTCTTCCCTTAGCTATTCCCACCTCTCATGGCATGCCATGTGCAGAACACAGAGCTCTCTCGGGCATCCATGCTACAGCAAAAGAGAGAAAACGCTGTGCCAATGGGGAATTTGTAGAGGTTTTTTTAGGATCTGCTTTGTGGCTTACCTATGGCACGCACACACCTTCGCTGGCACAGAACAAAGGGACAAAGTAGGTGATTAAATAGCTAATCCCATTAGGGGATCCTAAGTAAAGAAAAAAAGTATGGGGGATCCCTGTGAATGAATGGTCACTCAAGAAAGCAGGTTTTCTTAATCACAAAATCATGCAACAGAAGTATGAGACATGCCCCCCAACAAGAAAACAATGGTGGCATGAGACCCACATCCTGCCCAGGGAGCTCAGTGAGGGAATGGTTTCTAGGACTCACTCCTCTGCACACACTAAAAGCAAGAATATAAGGAAAGGTGACATTATACTAAAACCTGAGATGACTTACCATTTTTAGCATATGTTACCCCCTTTTGGCTCATTTTTATTGCACTATGACAATCCCAGCTTGACCAAGTAGGGACAAAAACTCCGGAGGAAGAACTGATGACGGAAGCGTGAAGTCTATTCAAGAATAAGGAAGATGGTGGTCTCTTCCCTGTCTCCACTTTTCCTTTGATTAGAAAACCTTTTTTTTCCTAACTGAATCACCTTGCTGTGTCTGAAACACTGTAAAGTCAACTATGCTGTGTTGAGTCGCTCAGTCATGTCCAACTCTTTACGACCCCATGGACTGCAGCCCGCCAGGCTCCTCTGTTCATGGGGATTCTCCAGGCAAGAATACTGGAGTGGATTGCCTATTCCTTCGCGAGGGGAACTTCCCGGCCCCAGGGATCGAACCAGGGTCTCCTGCATTGCAGGTGGATTCTGTACCAGCTAAGCTACCAGGGAACCCCATAAGTCAACTATACATCAATAAAATATATGTATTAAGAAAAAAATAATCTAAAGACACTGTCCTTTCTGATCGATGGTAGTTTCAAAATATCTATGATTCTGCCATGCATGCGTGCTCGCTAAGTCGCTTTGGTGGTACCCGACTCTTTGCAACCCTATGGACTGTAACCCACCAGGCTCCTCTGTCCATGGGATTCTCCAGTCAAGAAGACTGGAGTGGGTTGCCATGCCCTCCTCCAAGGGATCTTCCCAATCCAGTGATCGGACCCAAATCTCTTATGCCTCCTGGATTGGATGTTTAATTTGTATTAAAAAGATAAAACTGTAGCCTAAGTTCTCAGAGAGCAGCACTCTTGCACGCATCCACTAATAAGCCACACAAGGGTCCTATGCTATGAGTCACTTTTTACCTCTCATTTTGCCTCTTGCCGAATTTTTCTGCACAGAAGCAACTGAAGCTCCTCAGAGCCTCTCTAGAATGCCAGCCACCTAGCCATTTCAAAACCATCTTGACTGTCTGCAGATCTGCAAACCCCAGCTGCACTAGGGGAATGCGAGAGGCATCTTAGGTACAGAGAAAGCCTGGGGCCACCAGCACGAAGCGGGGAGCGCGCCAAGGCTGAGTGTGACTGGAAACCATACGGGGCCGTCCACACTCACCTGGCAGCAGGAGCTGGGCAAGGAGCTCACCTCTCTCCTCTCCATCTACCCGAGTCAGAACTCATTCAAAGGTCTCTCCTGTTATTTTAAGATTTGAATAGATCAGAGTGCTGTGGTATGATCACCAGTGAATAGATCACCAGTGCTGTGGTGTGAGATTTTAAGGTGGGGTGTGTGTGTGTTAGTTGCTCAGTCACGTCCAACTCTGCAACCCCAGGGACTGTAGCCCAACAGGCTCCTCTGTCCATGAGATTCTCCAGGCAAGAATACTGGAATGGGTTGCCGTGCCCTTCTCCAGGGGATCTTCCCGATCCAGGGATCGAACCTGTGTCTTCTGCATTGCAGGTAGATTCTCTACTATCTGAGCCACCAGGGAAGCTCTTTAAAGTGGGGGGTGGAGTGGGGGTGGGGGAGGGGGGTTGTATATATTTCTATGACAGCTTTGCAAACTGACCTGTGGTGAAATCTGTGAAATATCATTATGTATATCATATTAATATTATAGAATCATGACTTAGAAGGCTTTGGTTGATGAGTATGCTTTTGTTTTTAACATCCCCCACTAACCTAACATGGGCTTCCCTGGTGACTCAGATGGTAAAGAATCCATCCACCTGCAAGGCGGGGGACCTGAGTTAGATCCCTGGGTTGGGAAGATCCCCTGGTAAAAGGGAACAGCTACCCACTCCAGTACTGTTGCCTGGAGAATTCCATGGACAGAGGAGCCTGGCAGGCTCCAGTCCGTGGGGTCGCAGAGAGTCGGACATGAGTGAGAGACTTTCACTTCATATCACTTCATACTCACCTAACATGAAGGCAGAAAAAAATGTGTATGTAAGTCTATATTCAGTGTAAATCTCAAAGGGGGAAAAAATCAAAACAGAATTATCTTTTTCTTCCTACTCTGTGAGCCTCCCCTTCCTGTGAACTCTTACAGGAAAGAGCAGGGTAAGAAGTAAGGCCCCAGGTGAAAATCTGCACAGTATAACCTGAACAGGATGAAACTGGGGGGGTGGGATGTGGGGAGAAAGAAACAGGACTTGAATATAAAATGTTTGTAATAAACTGGCCAGAAGAAAAGGTGATCTCTTTGAATTTGCAGGCTCTGTTCAAGCCCTATACATTATTTATTAACCATTCCTTTTTTTCTTTGTATAAAGAAATTCAGTACAGTATCAGCTTTGATATATTTACAATATCCCTCTTGGAGAAAGTCCAGAGTCTACATTTGGTTTTAAAAGAAGGTTCTTCCTGCATAGAAGCTATCTCAAAAAGCCAAAACACACATTCAGAAAAGCTGAGCCTCTTGTTAACATTCCCCAAGCACACGGTAGCTATGCACCATTTGGTACCCACCAGAACTTCTCTGAAAATATCACAAGGCTGCCAGTTTCTCCATGAATTTATGAGACTAATCCTGAAGAAGTGTCTGTTTGCAGAAGAATTCCATTTTTACTGGTATGCCCATCAAAAATTTACTGTCTCCCCAAGGAGAGTTCACTGGTTTTAGCGACTTGGCCAAATATCAAAATAGCTTGTAATTAAATGGATTTCTGAGAGCCAGATATGGTATTAAAAACCGAGGGTGATCCCAAAGGAACGAAGCTCATGCTTAGTACATGTTTAAATAATACACTCATCATAAGGCAAACCACTGTCAGACACACCTCTGAGGAGACAGATAGATCAAGTGATCCGAGGAAGTTTGCTCTGAAGATAGGCCATTTCAGTCCAGTCCTGAGAGTGACTGATGACCATCCACGTTTTTCAAAATAAATGTTTCATACCCAGTCATTTTACTATGAGAACATTTGAAAAGTCAAACCATCTCTATTCGGTTCCTCTGAATCTTAACTTGAGACACTCCGAATGCATCAGTTTTATCTATGATCAGGGGAGAGAGCACAGACTAAACGATCACCTGTCCAAAAGGCTTTCTAACAGATGTCAGTCCCACAAGGACACTCTCGTCCCTTAATGACAGCCGTGTCTTACAGATCAAGGGGCTCCTGCAGTATCGAAGGATGCCATGAAGGGTTCTCCCAACAGAAGCATGACCTAAAATGAACTGCTCCCAAATTAACTTTTTTAACCTCCTTCCCAGACTTAAGAAAATGAAAAGCCTGTTGATTTACGTATATAATAACCATATCTCCCAGACCTCATCTTTAGGGAAACTCCATCTAGAACAAAGCCACTCACCTGTGTGTGATTCAAAGGGTATGTCTATAGCATTTCACAAGATTTGTTATAGTAACACAATAGTCAAATTTTAAGGCGAGTCGTGGGTCTCCCAGAAGTAAGCACAGGCTTAGAGAAACCTTAGGCATTATCATCACATACACAGTTGAGCCTTGGACAGTGTCGGGGTGAAGGGTACCAAACCCAACACAACCCAACTTCCCGTGTAACTTTACAGTCAGCCCTCTGCCTGTGGTTCCACATCCAGAGTCAACCAACTGTGGAGAGTGGAGTACTGCAGTACACGTTGATTGAAAAACAATCTGCAGAGAAATGGATCTGTGCAGTTCAAACCCATGCTATTCAATAGTCAACTGTATTTTCAGTCACTTAGTAGGAAGATTCATGCGTAGGTAAAGTGCGGAGGATTGACAAAGCGGCACTTGTTTCTATACGGTGAAGAGCAAAGCAAACATCAGCAGGAGCATCAGGCACCCTGGCTGGCTATACAAGCTCCTGAGATCTCAAGGACCTCAGCCCAGAGCCCCCAAGAGCTCATCACCTCCCAGCTGCTGGCTGATGCCTAGAAATCCACTTTCAGAGCACCAGTCTTTTCTTTGCTTCAGTCCAAACTTTTCCAGAAACAGTTTGCTGTTTCCTATCTTCCCTCCCATCCATCATTTTAGAATTTATCCTTAAAGGAGAAGCAGGAAGAGGTAGCAGCACAGACATACTCATTATAGAAAAACTCCCCAGGTGATGAAAAAGATTCCTTCCCAGACTCAAAACCTCTGCTTCAGAGATATTCTAGGGGTATCTAGCTAGCTAGATATCCATCCATTTGTAACTATCCACCTAATTTATCTACCAACCTTCCTAGGAATATCAAGAGAAAGAACAAGACAGATCCCTAGAATGGATATACATGTATGTGCACTCACACGTACACCTGTGTGGGGTGTGTGTATATGTGTTCATAGAGATCCATACACACACATATAGATGTGTATGTGTATAACTTTGATAAGTAGGACATTTTGCCTTGTGACTTAGTTATATCTATGTGATAGTTAATTCTGCCAACTTGGAAGGTGTTTGGGAATGAGACTAACATTTAAATCAGTGAACCGTGAATAAAACAAACTGCTCGCCATAATATGGGTGGGCCTCATCCAATCAGTTGAGGACTTGACTAGAACAAAAAGACCAGCCAGGGCAAGAGGGAATTCTCCAGGAGACCGCCTTCAGACTTTGTCTCAACCATCACCCCTCCTGAGTCTCCAGGCTGTCTGCCCACATCGAGATTTTGGATTTGCTGGCCTCCATAATCACATGAGCAGCTTCCTTCCTACAAAACTCTTTCTGCATATATACACCTCCTATTGATTTTGTGTTTCCGACGAAGTTTAACTAGTACTATATATATGATATATACCATACATATTCCTATCTTTCTACCTTTCTATATCATATGATATTGTATACACATCCGATATACATCTGTAAGTGTGTATGTATACACAGATCTATATTAAACTCAAAAGTTTCAAGAAATAATATCCTTACTACATGCAATATATTTAGATACTTTCTATTCCATGTTATGCTATGTCATTCCATCTCATGTGTGTCTGAAAATGGGTCCTAGTGAAGAAAAAAAAGTCAGAAAGGAATTGGAGTCTTTTAAAAAGTCTATCACTAGAATTAAAAACAAATCAACCACTAAACGGAGGTCACCATCTGTGATTCATTGTCTGAAAAACACTTTTCTTCAAAAGGCTGAGCACCTCTACAGTGTCTGCACCTGGATTTCTCACTTAATAAGCCAGAGATTGTTCCATACTTATGGACATTTCGCTTTTTATTAATATTTAGATCTTTTTTTATAAGGAGGATGAGCAAAAGAAGGAGAGAGAAAATAAAGGTTTGAAGAAACCCAGAACAGGGACTCATTGAGTCCCTAAGTCAAGTTTAAACTAATTCATAATTTCACTTAAGGCTGGTTTTAGGGCTTCTTCCAAAAAGTGGCTGACAAAACAAACCAAGAGCAATAGACAGACATCTTCTCTGGACATTTGTTATGTCTGAGATGTTTCATTCTTTTAGGAAAAAGTTGGTACTGCTGTTCTCCTTTTTATCTATTTTCCAGGAAAGATTCCAGTAAAGATTAGGAAATCCAGTTTTAGGCTTGAGCTTGACCATCAGGCTTACGAGAACAGCCTTTCAACTCAATTACACACACCTGCTGAAACCAAAGGCAGGAAAACCTGTCCCCTGACCCTCCACCCATTTCCTTTCTCATTAGAATTTCCCATTTCTTGCCTGAAAAGAACTGTTCATATTTTTTTATATTGCCATGAGAATTGAGTGGTAATATAAATTCCCATTTATATAGACTCAGTTCCTATTTATATAGACTAAACATCGTTTCCTATAGGCACAACCTTCCAGTTAAGTCTCTGGATCAGATTTGTGCAACTATTTAAGTAATAGTCTCCAGTTTCAAGAGCATGCAGAATCAAAGGGAAAATGACAAATGCCAGAAGCCTTAGAAATCATCTCTTCAATTGGATTTATCACTGTTTTAGGTTCTTCAGAGACACCCCAGGGCTGTCCCCTCCTCTCCACTCCAGAGGAATAAGACAAAAAGATACCCCAAATACACAGATCCTTTTATTCTCTACCTCTGCCGTCATTAACACAATTCCAGTTTCTCTCTTTTGCATTTTGGAGTTTCACACAGTATGTAGTTTGGAACAAAAGACTCCTCTGATTTCAAATACTTGAAAACCACAAATATTATACCATCTCTCAGATATAGGAAAACAGAGCCCCTGGGAAGCAGACTGTTATCCACAGAGCTACATCCCCATTCACCGAACCTCCAGGGCAGCTGTTCTCCAAATGTGGTCCAGGATCAACAGAAGCATCATCCCCTGGGAACTTCTTAGAAATGAAAATTCTCTGGCTGATCCCAGATCGACTAAGCCAGCAA
This sequence comes from Giraffa tippelskirchi, assembly GCF_054371585.1. Lineage (NCBI taxonomy): Eukaryota > Metazoa > Chordata > Mammalia > Artiodactyla > Giraffidae > Giraffa > Giraffa tippelskirchi. Next base: position 154,557,798 of record NC_137283.1, on the reverse strand, counting down.
CCACGAGGGGGTACGGAGCAGTCTGTGTTTTAACAAGCCCTCCAGGTTATATTGATGCCCTCAAGTTTGAGATCCCTGGAGCAGTCCCAATATTTTTCCATTATTCTCTTCTTCTTCTTATTCTAGTCCAACATCCTGACTGCAGTACACATTCAGCCACTGCCCCAGAAACGCTGACTCTAACTGGAGAGTCACCCATTGGAAAGGTCAAGATACTCTGAGAAAGTATTTACTCACTGCTAGTGTAGTCTATACATTTTCTTTTCTCACTACAAGAAGACACACATCCAGAGTCAAAGAAAAGTTTTAATGCTTTCAAAGAATAATTCAAGAAGGCAGAATTTACCAGTGTTTCAGAAATTAAACCTCAAAAGGACTGAGCAGTGCCAAGAAACTTGTTTCCAGAAAACCAGGATCATGGTACCCTGGGCTGTCAGCGACCAATATCCACTGAAAAGAGGACTGAAGAGACAAAATGACCAAACATGGGAAGATTATTAAACTCTGAGACAGCTTTTTCCAGGAAAACCTGGTTTGGATACCTTCAAATGAGCAGGAATAAGACTATTGCTCTTAGGACTTCCTTGATGGTCCAGTGATTAAGATGAGCTCCCAGTGCAGGGGCCCCAGCCTTTGATAATTGACTTCACCTCGTTCTCTGTATGGTTCATGGCACAGGTCAGCCATCTACACGGGTGAACTCGCTGACCTTCGGCAAAGCACCCAGGGAAGAGGCACCATGCTGGCTAGCTGTAGCCACATCTCTATTTAAAGCTATTTTAACAATTTTCAAGGATCCCAAATAAGAAATTACATGAAGCTTTGATATCAAAAACTGAGACACTGTGAGAATCAACCTATTGAACCTGCTACTTGTTTTGCCTTTAGGACATAAAATCTTTTCAACTAGTCCCTACTAGGCACTCACTAGATGAACCTTCATCTTGAAAAGTAAGGCTACACTAACGTGGAGAGGCTTGCAGGGTGGGGACAGGGGTGATCCATGAGGGAGAAGGGACTTTTTGGCTAATTTCTTGAATAATATGAATAGTGTGATTGGCTAAAAAAAGAACATAGACATTGCCACACCCTCTGTTCATTTATTTGGATTAACAAAATACCTTGCAATAATAAGGGACTTCCCTGTAGCTCAAATGGTAAAGAATCTGCCTGCAATGCAGGAGACCAGGGTTTGGTCCCTGGGTCGGGAAGATCCTCTGGAGAAGGGAATGGCAATCCACTCCAGTATTCTTGCCTAGAGAATCCCATGGACAGAGAAGCCTGGGGGGCTACAGTCCATGGGGTCGCAAAGAGTCAGACATGACTGAGCAACTAACACACACACACACTTGCAATAATGATGCTGTAATACGTAGAACCTTCTTCATCTCTTAGCAGCATCTCCCTACTCCCACTCCACCCAAGGTCCTACCTGTTCACACACATCTATCTATACTCGCAAAAGCTTACATATGAATTCAGTAAAAACACAGACTTGAAAACCAGACTTCAGACCACAATTTAAGCATGCTTTCTATTTGACCAAACGGTAAGTTTTGGACTTCCCTGGTGGTCCAGTGGTGAAGAATCTGATGCCTGCCAATATATGGGACACAGGTTCAATCCATGGTCTAGGAAGATTCCGCATGTCGCCGGGCAACTAAGCCCATGCAGTACAACTACCGAAGCCCACACTCAGAGTCTGTGCTCTGCAACAAGAGAAGCCACCACCACGAGAAGCCTGCACATCACAGCTAGAGAAAACCGGCCTGCAGCAAAGAAGACCCAGCACAGTCAAAAATAAATGATTAAATTGATCAAAAATGGACAATGCTTACATTGGAAGATAAACTTATTAAAAAAGAAACAGTAAGTTTTCTTCTGTTGGACGCTATCATTGCAACGCTGCAGGGACCCACCCTTGCAATTGAGGGTGTGTCTGGGAGCATGGCCTACTGTCTTCCAACAGAAAACCAGCCACAGGCCCCAAACTACCATCTTTATAGACACATTACTAACCTCTTCCATTAGTTTGGGTATAATCAAAACCAAAAAGTATTTTGAACTTCATGGACATGTGCTTTATAATTATTTTGCTTATAATACAAGTTGACAGACTTGAAAGATGTTATTTCATTTTAAAACAATTATTAACAAAAACTTTATAGTCGCTCATAACATGAGCTTCCCTGGTAAAGAATGGTAAAGAATCCACCTGCAATGCGGGAAACCTGGGTTTGATCCCTGTGTTGGGAAGATCCCCTGAAGAAGGGAACAGCTACCCACTCCTATCTTCTGGCCTGGAGAATGTCATAGTCCATGGGGTTGTGAAGAGTCAGACACGACTGAGCGAGTTTCACTTCATTATTTATAACATAAAGGCAGGACAAAGCTATGTTTCCCCCTTACAGAAAATAAAGGAGTAAACTAGATTACATCTAAGATTCCTTTCAACTCAAATAATGTATATTGTACTACCCTCAATCTCCCACTCACACCTTATTAGGAAAAGGCCTATTTATCTTTGTACAGATGACACAATCTGCTGTAACCCACAAAATAAGCTTGAGTTCTAGGCTGTCATTTCCATGTAAAGTTGTACACTCCTTTGAGTAGGCTCTAGATTGTCAGGAGGAATAACAACCTCAGCTATGCAGATGATACCACTATAATGGCAGAAAGTGAAGAGGAACTAAAGAGTCTCATGAAGAGGGTGACAGAGGAGAGTGAAAAAGCTGCCTTAAAACTCAACATTCAAAAACGAAGATCACAGCATCCGGTCTCATCATTTGCCCATCATGGCAAACAAATGAGGAAAAAGTAGAAGAAGCAGTGACAGATTTTATTTTCTTGGGCTCCAAAGTCACCATGGATGGTTACTGCAGCCATGAAATTAAAAGACACTTGGCTCCTTGGGAAGAAAGCTATGACAAACCTAGTCAGCATATTAAAAAGCAGAGACATCATTTTGCCAACAAAGGTCTATATGATCAAAGCTATGGTTCTTCCAGTGGTCATGTATGGATGTGAGAGTTGGACCATAAAAAAGATCGGGCACCAATGAATTGATGCTTTCAAACTGCGGTCCTGGAGAAGACTCTCAGGAGTCTCTTGGACAGCAAGGAAATCAAGCCAGTCAATCCTAAAGGAAAATCTACCCTGAATATTCATTGGAAGGACTGGTGCTGAAGCTCCAGTACTCTGGCCACCTGATGTGAGAACCAACTCTTTGAAGAAGACCCTGATGCTGGCAAAGACTGAAGGCAAAAGGAGAAGAGGGCAACAGAGGATGAGATGGTTAGATAGCATCACTGCCTCAATGGACAAGAATTTGAGCAAACTGCAGGAATAGTGCAGCACAGGGAAGCCTGGGCAGCCCATGAGGTTGCAAAGAGTGGGACACAAATTAGCGACTGAACAGCAACAACAAAATACACAAGCTAAGAAGTTGTTATTGCCTTTGCTAATTCCAAAACTTCAGAGGTTTAGTTTCCTTTCTCATGGAAAATCTAAAACATTTCCTGGCTTTTTGACGCAGTCTTCCTAGTAGGTCCTTCTAATTTTTAAGCACAGAGAAAAGCGTCTAAAGAATCTGAGAGGTAGATCTTGCTCTGCTTGCCATTAGCTTCTTATGATGGGGAATTAAAGCAGGTCACTTAACTTTCCCAAAACAGCAAGTTTCTCTTCTGAAACATGGGTTCAATTAGATTTCTAAAGGTTATTCTGTTCCAGAATGCTTACGGATATATAACGACTATTAAAGGAATACAGCACAATTTGTGATATGGGACCACAACATTCTGACTATGCATATGTAACTATAATCCTGTCTGTATCACTACTATTTACATATTCTTTTAAAGTTTGTCATCTCTTCTATTCCACACAAATATAAATATACTTTTACATTTTGAAATTATTCAAGAAATTTTAATGCACTCTATAAATGTTTACTGGAAAAGGAAATGGCAACCTACTCCAGTATTCTTGCTGGAAGAATCCCATGGACAGAGGAGCCTGGTGGGCTACAGTCCAAGGAGTCGCAAAGAGTCAGACATGACTGAAGCAACTTTGCACATAAATGTTTAAAGGTTTTCTTTAGATAACAGGTAAATTGTATGGGCCGTTATTTAATGTTGACAATAAAATACGAATGTGCCCATCTACTTTCAGAATTACTTGTTAATTGATTTGCTGAAAATTCAAAGTGCTGGCTGCCAGCTCTGTATATATCATTCAAGTTTTAGTGAATTTTCTAATTAATGAGATTTATCAAGCCATCAAAATTTAGCTTCTGTGACAGATAGCTTTTCAGAAAATGCCATATTGCAATGACATTCTCCTCTCAACACACACCAAAACTCCAGTAATATCGACATCCTTCTGGACTCAGCTTCCTCACACATTTAGACCAATGGCCAATGTAGAATTTATTACAGTTAGATTTAGTGACATTTTGAAATTTCTAAAGACAGGTCATCTAAAAATTCCAATTACATAGAAAACTGAAATGGAACTAAGCAAAACACTGCCTATTAGTATTTCTTAGAAAATGGCCTACTGAAAAGGTAAAAATGCTTCCTTGTTCATAGTCATTACAAAATATTTAGATGGTTCTATGTAGACTGAAATTTTCCGTACTACCTTTCATTATTAGTATCTTATAATTAACACACTATTAATATGCTTATAATTAATATATTAACAATTTTTTTCTTTAGAGCTCTTGAATTCCTTTCTAAAAATCTGTTTCCTTTGTTTAGTCACTACGTCATGTCCAACTCTTTTACAACCCTATAGACTGTAGCCTGCCAGGCTCCTCCTTTACATGGGATTTTTCAGGCAAGAATAATGGAGTATGTTGCCATTTCCTCCTCCAGGGGATCCATCTTCCTGACCCAGGGATTGAACCTGCATCTCCTGCACTGGCAGGAGGGTCCTTTACCACTGAGCCACCATAATGCCTGGCAAACCACACATCATGGATCAATCTGAAATAAGTAAAATTGTACTGCATTTCTCTGTGGATAACCTCCAAATCTCGTGCCCAACCTTGGCAAAAATTAACCAACATGGTTAGGTACGCACAACCTTATACAAGTCATGTCATATGAGAATCCTGCGGCAGAAAGATGTAGGGAAAGGAGACCTAGGCTCGGCTCTCCATGCGCCCTCTCCAAGTCAACTGTCCTAAGAGTACAAGTCTCCCCTGAAGGGCAGAGTTTGTCGAGATACAATCAAAGAGCCACCCGCCACAGCTCAATGTGCTTCGATAACTGCACCTTCAATCTCCAGAAACATCATGTCAGAGTGACTTTCAGGAACCTGCACTCCCAAAGGGATATTTATACAGATTCAAGCTTGAGAACTCCTATCACTGGCTTCATCTTTCTCCATCTGGAAGAGACGGTAACGAGGCAACCATTCTCTCTAGAGTCTCTTCTGGCTTCTCTTCACAGTCTGTCCTATTAAGACTCAGCAGAGCCATCATTTATCAACATTCTCATATAGCTTTACCTTGGCCCAATGTATATACCTTCTACATATATTCTACCTGGGGACTTTGTGCTACATCTCCTCTATGTGGCTCCTCTGTTTGTATCTATCCTATGCTGCTATTTTGCTCCACATATATTCTAAATGGCTACTTTGTTCTGCATCTTTTCTACATGGCTATTCTGTTTATATATATGCTGCATGGCTACTCTGTGCCACATATATTCTATATGAGTACTTTGTTTACCTATATTCTACCTGGCTACTCTGTTTATTCTATGCAGCTATTTTGCTCCACATATATTCTATGTGGCTACTTTGTTCTGTCTCTATTCTACATGGCTACTTTGTTTATATATATTCTACATGGCTATTCTGTGGTACATATATTCTACATGGCAACTTTGTTTACATATATTGTATGCCTGCCCCGCTCTCCATATCTTTATCTTCAATGCCTCCCTTACAGCACTGATCTCTCTGTTAATTTTGCATTCATTCTTCTAGTTCACACTGAATTCCCCTCCATCCAATTCCAGAGGCTTTGAAATCCATACTATCCACAGCCCCCAAGATTACAGGTAATTACCTCCTAGTATGTCTAATTACACATTCTGGATATACCAAGACCCAACAGGCTCACAGATCCTGCCTTCCTTACTAGTGCTGGGTGATGGTTACCTGTCATCTAGAAAGGCTCAAATGCTAGTGAGCATAATAGCATAATATAAGTGCCATTCTAAAATTTTTATACATTTTTATTCTGCTTTCATATATCCTATCACGGTACAGAATCATTGAGTTTTGTAGCTGAAAGGATCTCGAAAAGTCATTTAGTCCAATGTGACTTCCCTGGCCACCAAAGTTGCAAATTAGAAAACAGAAACCCAGAGAGAATGTCCTGTTGTGTTCAAGATCGCACAGCTATTTTTGGCAAAACTACCCAAAATGCAGAGCTCTTAAATCTACCCAAAACCCAGAACTCCAGCTTTTTTTTTCAATATAGCATGATTATTACCTCTGACTGGACAATACCAAGAATCGTTCAAACAAACACAAGTATCTTTCAAATAGTTAATTCCTTGTTGCTTATCAGAATGGAGAAAAGTGAAGGCATTGATAAAAGTCATGTATGTTCCAGAACACTTCAAAAAGCAAACCTTATGGATTGATCCCTTTTACATTATTAATAAGGACTCCAACTGAGAAGGGATTAAGTATGCAGATACACATATAACCACTGTTTGGAAACACAGCCATTCAGAAGATGAATTCCAAAAATGGTGAGGACAGAGTGGTAACATTTCAAGAAAAGATGAGGTGTTAGGAAAAGACCAGGGAGAGCCTGAGAACGATGACATGTGAGGTGGGCCCGGGGGCTGGAGGAAACCGGTGCTCTCTAGTTATAACAACAAAATTCTGATACAGAAGACACTTTTTTTTTAAGTGAGCTGCTCTCGGGGGTTGGAAGTATATATAGTGAATGGATCCATTCTGTGGTATTTCTCATCTTCCACATCTTTTGTACAATGAAGTTATTTCCCCACATGACATGCAGTGCACTTCCCAACGAGAAATTCAACAGACAGTTATGAAGGGAGCATTACAACTGATGACTGTAGTTCCATAGAATGATTAGGATCTTCCAGAGGGCAAGTTCAAAATGGACCCATTTAATGAGTAAATATTTCAGTTTCCGGTTTGGCTAACATTCATCAAGGCTTCATGCTTTCATATGGTAGGTACTGATCCCACAAGTTCAAATGCCATCAACACACACGATAACTTAATTCATTTCAGTGTATTCCAGATATGGTCCTCCTTGGTTTCTGTTCATATGTATAAATGCTCTCTTCTGAAACCATAGTAAAATCCATTTTAAACCAGTCTCATGCCTGTCCACAGTGGTAAGGGTAAATATGACTATTATTCTATCAACCATCATCCTAGCACTTTCTCCTGAAGAGGAAAATTAATGAGAGGAATTTGACACCTCAGCTGTTAGAGGACACTGGCAATCACTAGAGAACAATTTTATTTTCTCCTTGAAGAATCTAAGGCCCTCCAATGTTTAGCCAAGTTGCCAAATGAGTAAAAAGTGTATTCCAGACCAGAGTCCATATTAATACACAGTAAAATGATGTTGCTACTATTCCACACTTAAGATGGAGAAAACTACTATTTTTTTGCACATTATTGATAAAGTCCACTTAAAGATTCAAATATTTGGCAAAGGATCACTCAACTTCATAATCATGGAACAACCTCAAACATGAAGAAATATGAAAACAATTTTAATGGACACTTCATGCATTCTATCAACCACCATTTAAGAGTGGCCTTTAAGGCACCACGTTGGCCTTGGAAGAGGTACAAAAACAAAGTAAGCCCTCATCCCACAATGAACGCCACTACTGATACAGACCACATACAAAGTGCCTGGAAGCACAAAACAGAGTACGTCATGCTCCGAGAAAAGGCTTTGCTGAGTCTCAATGAATGATGAGAAATAGTTGGCCAAACAGGGAAGAAACATCAAAGGGAAGGCCAGAGAGATGCAAGGCAATGGAAAACGGGTGGACTGCGGCCTCCACTTTGCAGCCCAACTCACAGCTCCATGCTCACTATCCTTGTTTTACATCATTTGATAAAGCCAATCCCATCCACAGGAAAGGAAGAACTAATGCTTCCCCAACTCTCATCCTGGCACACACGGTTCTAAGCACCCTATGTTAATTACTTCATTAATTTCTCAATTCTCCAAACAATCTTCTATGAAGAAAGCACTGCTGTCACCTTCCTTGTAGATGAAAATCCTAACACGGAGAACACTCTTCACAAGACAAAAAGCTACTTTGAATTTAAAAAACAATAAAATGTTGCACCAAAATTCATCCCTATAAAGACCCTTTAAAGGATTTTGGATATCCTTAACTTTTACCAGTTTTAGTTTTCCAAGCTTATTTACTACACAATTTCCCAAACTATTGATGCCAAACTCCAAAATTCTAGGTTTCTACCCTACTCCCAACGCAAAGCAATCACTTAGTAATGGGAACTCTTGAAGAGCCATGTTCAGAGAGACAGGCTCAGAAATGTAACCAGTGGATTTAAGAGAAACCTTGTAACCCAACACCACTGACAACACAATGAAAGTTGCAGCCCAGATTCTGTTCCTCAATCTGCAAACCTTCTAACTGGAAACAAAGCAGACCCATTTCCAGCTGGACAGAACAACCGGAGAGGAGTGGGCTGGATCCCAGATCAGACCAAGTCCAAGATAGGAAATACATTAGATGCTCCTGGCAAGGAAGCTTCTCGGGCACCAGCCTGCGTCTACTGGCCTCAGTCTGTTGGGAGGGCTTCAGATAGGGCACTTTTTGTTCCTTCTTAAAATTCTGAACTCATAAAAGCTTTCAGATTCTACACTGTTTTTATTAAAAATCCTCAATTCCTTTACAATTACAGGCACGTGAACAGTTGAGAGAGGATGGGCGAGAGGAAGGAACACACAGTCAGACAGGCTCAAATCGCAGCAGTGTGACTTCCTGTGTGAACCTGGATGAGGGGCCCCCCCACAGACCCCCAACCTTCTCCTGCGTTGCTGAGGTTGTGATGTGAAGTCTGTGATCGTTCTTAGCGGAATCCATTGTCCCCTGCACTCTTACCTGCCAAGTCCATCCCACCCCCTTCAAATCTCAGGACTCTGTCCCCTTATGTGTTTCGACCACCTTATTCACACTGCCTATGACCATATGCCCAATTTTGACTGATCATTTTTCTGCCAGTCTGGTTTTCTTAAATCCACTCATCACACTTGCTTTTACATCATTTGCCTTTCTTTTCTATGTGAAGTTCTCTTACTGACCTTCAGAGACTAAAAATACTCAACACATTTTGTGCTTCTGTTAGTCGCTCAGTCATGTCCAACTCTTTGCGACCCCCACGAACTTGAGGCCTGCCAGGCTCCTCTGTCCAGGGAATTTTCCAGGCAAGAATACTGGGGTGGGTCGCCATTCCCTCCTCCAGGGGATCTTCCTGACCCAGGGATTGAACCCCAGGTCTTCTGCGTTGCAGGCAGATTCTTGACTGTCTGAGCCACCAGGAAATCCTAAACTCAAAGTAACCATTACTGTGTGCATCAGTGCTAAGTCGCTCTGTTGTTTTTCTGACTCTCTGCAACCCCACTGACTGTAGCCCACCAGGGCTCCTCTTTCCATGGGGCTCTGGGCGAGAACACTGGGCGGGATTGGCCTGCCCTCCTCCAGGGGATATCCCAACCCAGGGATTGAACTCATGTCTCTTACCTCTCCCACATGAACAGGCTGGTTCTTTACCACTAGCGCCACCTGGGAAGCATTTCAGGGGTCACCAAATACTTATCCCATGTGGAAGGGTAGTAGCTGTTGAGGCTTCCGGTTTCCTCCTCATTCCACAAGAGCCTTGCTGTTCTACTCAGAGGAAGAAACCAGGTGATATACAGAGAGCTCAGCACAGTACCTGGGAGGCACTTCCTGCCACAGACTCTAACTCTTCTTACTCCCTCGGTGTTCCAAAGTTTGCAAAGAGCTTTCATATGTGTGAGCTCACTTGCCCCTTCTACCAACTCAGACTCAGGAGGTTCCAGAAAGAAACTGAGGTTGGTGATGTTCAAGGGTATCAGAAAGAAGGCTAGTTTGTGGACAGACCTACTGATTCCAAACCCTTAGGTTTTCTACTGATGCCTCTTGGGTCAGGAGTTCTGGCTTCTTTTATAGAAAGCAATTCCTACCCATCTCCTCCATCAAGTTTATCCAACACTGTTATTGAATTTAAGAAATACAAACACATGGGCCAAATTCCACTATATAGGACTCCAAAGGACTTTGGTCTGTGCTATATCAAATAATTATTTTAAATAAGTAAGCTTTCAACTAGCTTGTCCATTCATCATCCAGCAAACATTTATCACCTGCCTACTTCAACAAGGCATTGTGTTTGGGGATGGGAATCCTCCCTTGCCATGAGATATTATAATTAGTCTATGCCTTAAATATTTCCCAACTGAAACCAACACTGGAAGATATAGAAGCTCGAATACAAAGAGCACTTGAATAAATAAAGCAATGAACTAAGAGACAGAAAATCTGAGTGCCTGTCTTGGCTGTTGCCCCTAGCTGAGCTCTGTGATCTGGGACAGGTCCCTGGTACTAACTTTCCTTACCTATAAAATGGAGAAATTGGGCCATATTATCTTTAAAGTTATTCTGTGCTATGAATTCTAGAGATTCCAGGATTCTATATGATTATCAAGTTCTTTTGATATGTAATGGTATATGATTTTATATATTTTTTAAGTCTTGGTGAGATGGTCCACATATTGACTTTAGCTTGAAAAGTATCTCCAGATTGCCCACAAATGGTTAGAAGTTTTTAACAACACACAAATTTGGAGCATTTTTAAGAATCTTACAGCCAACTGAGTTTTCAAATTGCCCCATATAAAAACTGCATTTTTTCACGTGTAAATTGCAATCCTAAATGCTGATCTCATTTGGAGAATCTAAATAAATCTGATTCAAAGCCTTTTTTCTTTCTTCTTTCAATTCTGTGATATGTCACTTTAAGATGACTTTAGTGCTTATGTACAACATGGCGCTTCATCCAATGTACTAGCACATGTTCACGTGAGCAAAGCTCTTTATGGCCTTACTTTTAAGAGTCCTGTACTCTCTCTCTCAGCACATCATGATTAGATGGATAAACCTTAGTGCCTTGAAAGGCAGTCAGCTGAGGAGGCCCACCACGTGTTGGCACACGTCTTTGACGCCCACCTGTGAATTCATTCCCCCAGATTCTCCCCTGTAATCAAGGAGAAGACATTTAAGAATCACTTGAACAGCCAGACATAAGCGCAAACCAAAGCCCATTCCTATATCCTGACTTATACAAGAAATCTGCCCCCAAACTCCTGCTTCCTAGATGTCTGTAGAGATGATGCTTTCTTTTCTCTCATTTAAGGAGCCTTAACTCAGCTCCTAGGGGCTTCCCTGGTGGCTCAGAGGTAAAAGAGTCTGCCTGCAATGCGGGAGACTTGGGTTCGATCCCTGGGTTGGCCAGTCAGTCTCCATGGTGGGTGCTGAGCCTAGGAGCAGAGAGAGGGTGAAGCAAGACCACAACCAGCCCACAATGGACCTTCAGGTAAACTAGAGAAAGTGGCTTCTTCCAGTGGAGAGGCAGGCACCAGGGGCCTGTGAAGTGGTGCAAATTGGATTTCAGCCTCCACTTGCCCATTGGACAGGATGACCTTGTACAGTGAACAACTCTCACAATTTTACAAGATGACTTCCCTGTGGATTCAGACGGTAAAGAATCTGCCTGCAATGGAAGAGACCTGGGTTCGAGCTCTGCGTCAGGAAGATCCCCTAGAGTAGAAAATGGCAACCCACTCCAGTATTCTTGCCTGGAGAATTCCATGGACAGAGGAGCCTGGGAGGCTACAGTTAACGAGGCCGCAAAGAGTTGGACACAACTGAGCAAGTAACACGCATGCACACAAGCATGGCCAGGGGTGTTACAAAAAACAAACTGTTTTAGTAGAGATACTGACTACTAGAGAAGAAAGAGCTTAACTGCCCAGCAATAATGAGGGAGGAGAGCCTGCTGGAGAAGGGATGTGACTGACACATGACGGACGTGTGGGTAATCAACAGATGGATGAATGGAGTAAGAACAGTATAAACAGAATGTTCATTCATTCCAGACAGTGGTCTGGAAATGACAACTTGGAAGGCGTCTGATGAGTCTGAGTGTGGGTGTAAGGGGAGAGGGAGGGAGAGGTGTGTGTGTGGGTGTAAGGGGTTAGGGAGAGACGTGGGGGAGAGTCAGGACAGGAAGCTGGAAAGGCAGGCAGAGGCCAGATGATGAAGCATTTTATACATAGGCAAATTAAGGTGCTGAAATTTGATTCTGACACCATTAGGGGCTCTTTTTGCCACTGTAAATAATAAACTCTTCAATTATACCTTGCCCTGTTTTTAACATTTACCAATCACAAAGTAATTAGGGACTCTGATTCCAAAGCAAGAAGTTTCATCCCATAAACTGAGCAAGTAAAAAGTCAGTGGAACAGAAGTTTGCTTTTACAACTGCATCAATCTTAATACTACATTTTTAGAACATAAAAAACCTCAAAGAACACCAGACAAGCTCTATTGGTTATACTCAAATGTTAAGACCAGAAACTGAAACTTTATTTGGAGCCTAGGGCTGAAATATTTATAGCATATGGTCTGCACCTGTAAGACTAGGAAGACTTAAAGACTTATTAGCCACCCTCCAGCTTAAATCTGAGAGGGATTGGAGATATCCAGGTGCTGTCGGTTAAAATAATTTTGTCAGCGGCCTTTAAGGAAGGGGAGGTAGAACGGATGAATAAGCATGAGAAGAGAACCCCAAGACCTTGGCCACGTGGTGAATAAAGGTCTTATCGCGACCCAAGACTGCCTAGATTACAACTGTCACCAGGCAGCCTCTCCCGGGGCCCCCGAAGAGGCAACGCGAAGGGAATGATCTTCAGGACCAAGCCGACTCCCCTCCCCCCAGTTTAGTAAAGTTACCCCATTTTGCTATTTTAAAAAGTTAAGAAGCACAGGGAAGCTCAATATATTAAGTTTCACCGTGTCTTAAAGAGAAACGACCCCGGTGCAATCGTACCCCCCTCACCTTTGCGGCGGCGCCCCGGCCGTCGATTGTCGGAAGAATGGCCTCTTTTCTTTCCAAACAGTTTTTGGTAAATATGATCCGTTTGCGACACAACGTGTCGGTTTTCCCAGAAACTTGGCACCTGGGCCCCTCGGAGCGGAGCCGGGCGGGGGCGCGGCGGCGGGACTCCAGCCCTTCCGCCCGGCGGCCCCGGGGCTAGGAGGACCCTGAACTCGGAGATCCGAGCCGCCGGCGCTGGGGGCCGCTCTCCCAGGACCTTCCGGGCGCTGGGCCGCCGCACCCCCGAGGCCCCGACGCCCTACCGCGGGGGTCGGGAAAGCGTTTTCTCCGCGCCACCAGCCTGCGCGGGGTCCGGGGCGCGCCAGGGCGCCGCTCCCGGTGCTCCGGGCACCGCCGGCTGGGCGACCGCAGCCGCCACCCTGGGCTCACCGCCCGGGGCAGGCGGAGGAGGACGCGGGGAACAAAGCCGAGGAGGTGGGCCGCCTGCCCCAAGCCCCGGGCCGGGGTGGTCTGGGCTCGCCCTCACCCCACCCCCTCCCCATCGCCCCCCTTACCTGGGTGGAGAGCCCGACACCCGCCCGGGCCCCGATCGGCGACACGGCCGTTCCCGCGGGGTCCCGGGTGCGCGCGGGGCGGCGCCGGCCGAGTTGGAGAAGTTGCCGGGGTCACTTCGTCCACGCGCGGGCGCTCAGCCTCCGGCGACCGCGGCTACCCCACGCCCCGCGCGCAGCGCCTTTGGTGGCGAGAGGAGCCGCACCTTCCTCCCCGGGCGTTGGGCCCGCCTCCTCCCCGCCCCCGCCGCCCAGCCCAGCCCAGCCCACCCCCCACCATCCCCCATCCTCCCACCACCAAAAGCCCCCACCTCCGCCCCAGGCCGGCGCGCATCTGCAGCCTCGCCCTCCGAGCCAGCCCCACGACCCTCCCTCACCCGCTCCGGCCCCCGTACCCCGCGGTCGCCTACTGCCCTTTTCTTCTAGGACGTCCCCAACTAACCAACGGCGAGAACTCCGCGAGCTTCTAGTAAGCGCCTTCCTGTGCTCTGCCTGACATCGGGGATGCGAGGCGTTAAGATCCAGCTCCTTCCCCATAGAGCGGAGCGAGGGAAGATGCTAACTCGGGTACCTCTAAGGGCAGGAGCAGGCGGTATCTGAAGCTCCGCGCAGACAGGCGAGACTGCTCGTCTCCTAACCTTCCCAGAAGAGCGAGAGGGCGGGGACGGGAGGTTCAGGAGAATCCAGACCTTCCAGGTGAAAGCTGTAGAGTTGATTAGAGAAACCTGAGGCATCCAGAGGGCCCGGATGATGGAGAAGGGGTAGGACGCTCGCTCGGGAGAACCAGGAATGAAGGCTGTGTTGCCATGATTGCTGTCTCTGCCTTTACGAAGGCTCTCCCGGCTAAAAGACACGTGGAATCAACCTTCCCACACGACTACAACTTTTAGATCAAGTCCCAAGGATTTGCTGCGCTCAGACAGACCTGGCTCTCCATTTTCTACTGCCACAGGCTCTGCCCACACTGACCCCTCTCAGCTGCATAAACCCTCCCTGGTCCTGTCTCCAGTGGGGCTCACGTGACTCTGCCTCGGGGAAATGTCTCCCACCCCACTCACTCTCCAGTTCCCAACCCAAGCATCACGTTAGCACAGACCTGCCACCGTGGGATCTTTACATGCTTTTCACCCTGGCTTCTTGTGTCGTGTTTTTGCACACTTATTCCAAAAGAAAATTTTGTTCTGATCATTGCAGACTTGGGAAAGTAGAAGTAACCCAAATGTCTCCAACTACCCCCCCAACCCCCCTTCAAGGGACACCTTTCCAGGATAATCAGAGTCTGAGCCCCAACGTATGTGTTCCAGTCTGGGTCTAATCAGGAAAGAGAAACCACACAGTAATTAAGCAGTAAAAGTTTAATATCAAGATTTATTGGGACGTCCATGGTGGTCCAGCAGCTGAGACTCTGTGTTCTCAATGCAGGGGGCCCAGGTTCGATCCTCCATCAGGGAACTAGATCCCACATGCCACAACTAAAGCTCCCATGCAGGCAAATAAATAATAGGGGAAAAAATTAACTAGATGACAGGACTTGGAGCAATGAGAGGTTGACTAGTTAGAAGTGAAGAGAACTCAGAAGAGAATAGGGACAGCAGATACAAATGCTTTTTTTAAGCAGCCACACCCATGGGGCTGTGATAGAGCCTTCTATCCCAGCCTGAGACCAGACCCTGTTGGGGAGAAGGTGGCTCTGGCTCACCAAGTGCAGGGAAGTCACTGTGGTCTCATGCCAGTGGAACTTGCTGGAAATCCACCCCTAAAACTTACTGAAGATCGACCCCCTTGGGTGTGGGGAAGCTGTTCAAAGGGAGTGTCTTATGGAAAAGCACTTCCCTGCAAAAACTACCCAAAAGAGGTGCCAAAAGGAGCCGGTGGTCACTGGATGCCACCTGGCACTGCAGAACCCTGGTATTGAAGAAATAGTGCAGGAACCAGTCGAGAGAGGTCCCAGCAACCAGCAGGCAGAGCTGTGCCCTCTCACAAGGTCTCCCCGACGCCCTGCACTGATAACGCTAAACCACAAACCAGCTGGCAAAAAGAAGGCAAAAAGGGTGAATTTGGAGCTGACAGGCCATGAGTCAGTGACTGGCATACTATGTACCCTCAGGAAAGTCCAGGCATTGTCCAATTTCCCCTCCCCAAGTATGCCTACACGTTCTAGATGACCACTGTTACCTCTCCAAGTCTCACCCTACTACCCTTTCTTCCTTCCGCCCACCGTTTTGTTCCTGACTCCCACTCCCTCTGCTGCAAGCTGTCTCAGCATTTTCTCCTATGGCTTTACAAGGGGGAGGCCAGTTTCCCTGCCCAGCTTCTCACACCACTGCTGTGACCACGTTGAGAGGGTCAACAAAATTGAACAGACATCTTGGGGCAACAGAAAGGGAATTACAGAAGGGGAAAATAAAAGAGCTGAAACCAAATAATGATCCCAAAGATGCAAAACCATCCAGAGCATCTCTCTCCTGCACCCAAGCCCCCAACAGGTCCCCCACCAGAGTCCAGGATGAAATGCTATCAGGGCCTAGTGAGAGAGGCCTCAATCTTAGCCCCATTCCATTCAATAAAAAAATAATAAATCTGCAGAGATGAAGCTCTGTCTGTAGTAAAGGTGAGCATTCACATCGTTAGGGAGAGAAATTTCACCCTCCAGGACTAAAACTTGCTCAGTAATTAATCCATTTATGGAGACTTGACTAGCCACCTGGCCTTGTACCAGGTCGTGGGTATATAATCAATGTCATCGTTACAATGTGAGGAGATGCATAGTAAATAAATCATTCTACGAACAGTTCTTTTTATGTCTCTGCTAAAGATGCAGAGCGCATAATAATGAGTTAATCCAGCTGTAAGGGATGACTGAGTTGGATCCATCGATCCAGGTGAAGGGAATGGTTAATTTGAAGCTCTGAGGTGGGACAGAGCTGGGCCCGTCAGAAAGGGAGTAAGGACAGAACCACCAGCGAGGAGGCCAAAGAAGAGCCAGTCACGCATGCTCTTGTAGGCATGTTAAGAATTTCGGATTTTATCCTTAGAACAATGAGAACCTTCTGAAGGTTTTAAGCACCAGTGTAGCTGGAGGGTGAAGGGGGGAGGGTGGGGCAGGGGTGGGGAAGAAATTGGAGGCTCTGTTTGGGAAGAGTGTGCGGAGAATATATGAGACTAGTGTTCAGAACAGTTTGGACCTAGAGACGAAGACAGAGAAATAACTGGCCGGGAGAAATAAGGTCTAACCCAGGGCCTGGCTGAGATCCCGCTGGGAAAGACTGGGCAGAGACAGGACTCTCGTGAGATGGAGTCCAATCAGCAAAGACAGCTGAGGGGGAAGAGTCAGGGACCTGGGAGACCATCAGGAAGTTATCATCTTCGGTAAGAAGCAAGATCACTTCCCTTTAGAAATACTAAAGGCCCAATTAAAGCAAATCTACCTACTCCCAAAGATATATTCAAACTGAATCTCCACAAAGACCAGAACAGCCTGGTTTTTAAAAAAAGGCAAGCCCCAATGTTCTCACCGTCCACTCACACCATCGCCACCAAGATGCTTCAGTTATAGCATCCTAATATTTACTAGAAAGTTAAAAATAATGTTAGCTATAACTCCACTCCCTAGGGAAAAAAAAAAAACTGTTCTGTCATATTCTTTTGCAGACTTTTCACACTTAAATTACTCAAATCTAATTTTCTTGAAGGGATCAACCCAATTCATCTTTTTACCCTCAGTGATTTTTTATGTTCTCTGGCACCTAAAGGGTGTCTAGCAATGTTCGCAGAATTGAAATTTGTTGCCAAAATCTTTCGTTGGACTTTCTGGTAGCAGGACACTGAGTCGACGGCTCCAACAAACAAGTCATCTTTCCTCTGTTCTATGTCAAAAAGAGTTTTCTTAAAACACCTTTCTAGTTTCTTGGAACTTTTCTGTGTGTTTTGGAAGTTGCGGTTTTTTGTTCTCTTTTCTCCCTCTCCCAGAACCTAAGGAAAGAGAGTCTTCTTTGCCAAGTAAACTCTCTGCC
Source organism: Giraffa tippelskirchi (assembly GCF_054371585.1). Lineage (NCBI taxonomy): Eukaryota > Metazoa > Chordata > Mammalia > Artiodactyla > Giraffidae > Giraffa > Giraffa tippelskirchi. The sequence goes on along the minus strand of NC_137283.1, from coordinate 154,540,034 downwards.
TCAGCCTGGGCCTCGCTGGTTACAGAAATGACATTAGACACACACAATGGTAATACCACTCAAGAATGGCTGCATTTAATACCTTTCTCCACGGAGCTCAAATTCACTTTTACGGCCTGTTTGTGGGCGAGAAGCAGGATTCTAGCGATGGTTACTTCCTCTAAGAGCTTTTCTATTACTTCATGCCCTGAATTAACAGGCTCCATGCAGCCTCCCTCGCAGCGCCCCAGGATCCAGTAAACAGACAAAGATCACACTGACTCCAGCCCAGCGTCTCCCCGGCACAGGCAGGCAGTGTTGCCAGTGGGTCAGGCTAACTTTGGAGAAGTCGAGATTTCCCGGGGCGGGGAGGTTGGGGGGCTTGGTTGGGGGGGTCAGGTAGCCTTTTCAAGAGAGGCTGCAGCTCCGCTTTCTGAAGATCACTGGCCCAGTGCAAATAGTTTGTTTCAGCTGGCTGTTCCAGGAGCTTGCACGAGCCACTTTACAGCACTTTCCCAACTCCTGAAAGAAAGAAGGCATTAGGCCTGATTACAATTCCCAAAAGCTGCGTATACCCTGATAATCTGGATCCACTCTGCACTGCCTGCAAACCAGTTGCATGTGTGTCTGATGGGGCGGGGGGGGGGGGAGCGGCACATCGCTCATACGGGTGATGGACTTTTCTTTCTCTTGGATTCATTTGACCCATTTTTCCTTCCCACTAACAAGCAGCTACAGAGTGGAACTAATCTATTCTTGAAAGAAAAAAAATGAAAAAAGGTAAGATTACTATCCCATAATAAAAGGTCTATGCTTTTCAGAAGGTTGCTCAAGATTCCAGGTCTAAAAAACACATTTAATCCTGCAAAGAATCTCTCTTGGCCAGGGCTGATGCTGTCTCTACTCCAGCCCTGAGATGGAAAGAGGAGACAGAGGTCCTCGGTGCTTCCTGGAAAGCACGCTACTCCTACATTTGTGAGTGAGCTTTGAGCGGATCAGCCCAAGTTACCAACGCCCTGGTCTGGCTTCTGTGTAACTCACATGTGGACAACCTCCAAGACCAGTGAAAGACTTTTAATCTTGGGTTTCACCCTCAAAAGACATACCCTTGAAAAAACAATGCCTGTGATATTGATTGTTTTTGTTGTTGTTGTTGTTTGGGGTTCGGTTCGGTTTTGTTCTCTTGGCGCAGTAGTGCGGCATGCAGGATCTTAGCTTCCTGACCGGGGATCAAGCCCGTGCCACCTGCAGTGGAAGAGTGGAACTGCAACCATCGGACCACCGGGGAATTCCCTGATTGTTCCACGCTGACAAAACTCATGTTATTGTAAGTTTGTTTCATTTTCTATAACTTATGAAATCTGATAAGCATATCTGAAAATGTAAAAGTATTTTCTGAATCACCATAAAATATCAATTTTAATGCTTATATACCTTAAAGATGTCCAGTCAATTCTTGTTCGACAGATGGTTATGTAGCCAGCCTTTATTTTCACTGGAGCCCTCAGCTAAGGAAATGTGTTTGCTGAACCCATAAACTCTCCATGAAATGCAAGACATACAAAACATGAGCACGCCTTTTCTCTCAAGTTTCCCTTTATGGCCCCGAGTTCCATGTTTTCAATTCCCTCATCCCATTAAACTTGTTCTTGGACTTCGTCGCAGGATCTCTAGTTGGACTCTTCCTGAATTCCTCGTACTTCCTCCCAGCCCTGTTCACTATGTTGCGTCATTTCTATTTGCCCCTCAACAGCATAGTCTTCCTAACTTTCTGTTATGTAAGTGCTGCTTATTATTATTATTATTGAAAGTATTAGGGGTTTGGAGTTTGGATGTCACAGTTCTAAGTGAGTCGGAAAGGAGGAAAAACAGATCAACTTCGTTCATGGGCTAAAACAATTTAAGCGATGTCTGAAGTTGAGGGTTGTTGGCATGGAGCCATCTGGTACATGGACAAGATCTTCACATGGGAAGTGAGTTTTGAACTTAAACTACGTAGAGAATGGATTTCCACTATTATGTTAGAACTAGCAGCTTTCTCCTCATAAGTGGAGCTATGAAATCCATTTAGGTATGCGGGTGTGGGGGTGGTGCTTGTTGTTTAGTCACTACGTAATATCCGACACTTTTGCAACCCCATGGACTGTAGCCTGCCAGGCTCCTCTGTCCATGAGATTTCCCAGGCAAGAATCCTGGAGTGGGTAGCCATTTCTTTCTCCAGGGGATCTTCCTGACCTAGGGATCGAACCTGCATCTCCTGCACTGACAGGTGGGTTCTTTACCACTTGAGCCTGGGAAGCCCATACCCGTGAGTAGTGAGAATAAACCACATTAACTCTTATGTACCGCCTCTAATAGTTACTATTTGATGATGATATATAATTTGTGGGTTTCAGTTTCAAAGCTAGGGTATTAAATGAGCTAAAACTTGACCTTGAGCTCAGATTTACACGTTTGCCAATTTCTCCTTGGTCCAATATATCTCAAAAGAAAGGAAAAGAAAGTCTTAGGGTATCCTATAACAATAGTAAATTGTTTATCAAATGCATCCTATAGTAAATGTTCATCAAATGCATCCTATAGTAAATGTTTATCAAATGCATCCTACAGTAAATGTTTATCAAATGCATCCTATACATTGCATACTTACATATATATGAAATAAACATATGTGCATGTCAATACATATAGACTTAACTTGATTCTTTTAAACAGCTTCTTTCCAATGCATTTTTAAAAATAAATTTACAAACTTTAGTAACAGAATGAGGAAATCATGTCACGCAGGAAAAAATCTGCCTTTTAAACATTGTGTCTAGAACTTCACATAAATACTTCTTAAATGAACAGATACATAAATTAATAAATCTTTATTGTTTAATTGGGACAATAATACCCTAACTTCATGGCTACTGTTTGGTTTTTCACCCAAACTTTCTCATTAGAAAGGTTAAATAAGCCATAAGCTTTAAAATCCACATACCGGGCTTTTAAATTAGATATAGTTTTTGATAGGACTATGTATAATCTTTCTATAAGAAGGTAGGTCTGTATCTTTATACTGTAAAGAATACCTCTCCATAAAAAAAAATTTGGTTTTAATCATTTTGGCATTGCAGGGTTCTTTTCTAGATTTTAAAACTACCACCACCATTTGCAATGGTCCCCCCAAAGTTACAGGATTAATGAAGTCTTTTCCCTGGTATTGTGTTAAGAGTTTTAAAACCATTCCTATTTTACCATTTTTTTAAAGAAGAAGAAAGAAAAAAAAAAGCACTTTGTTGTTGTCTACTCTTCATGCTTCTGGAATACCCTTCCCCCTCTCCCAAGAAGGGATGGGAACTCTGTTTGCATATTTTATTATTTCACGTCATTGGAATGAGAGTCTCGGCAAACACACTTTCTCTTGTGCAATTCCCTAATGAAAACAGACAGCTTGTTTTGAACAAGCAGCCCCCAGAACAGGAGAAGCAGAAGCTGGTGCAGGAGCTGACTGGGGTTTCCTCTGGCCTCACAGATGGTCCTTATCAGCTGAGTATACACTCCCAGCCCCCAGGGCCATGAGAGAACTTATAAAGCAAGTTTTCAAAAATATTTATTCTTTATTTATTTGGCTATACTGGGTCTTAGTTGTGGCATGTGGGATCTAGTTCCCTGCCCAGGGATCGAACCCGAGTCATGTGGGATCTAGTTCCCTGCCCAGGGATCGAACCCGAGTCCCCGGCACTGGGAGCATGGAGTCTTAGCCACAGGACCACTAGAGAAGTCCCTATAAAGCAATTTTGGATTCTTTGAAATAGAGGGACTTAATTTGTCACATGGTTTCAACAATTTCTTGCTTCAAGTACCATTTCCTACAACAGGATATCATCAATTTGTGCAGAGTCCTACATGGACCTGAAATTTAACTGAGAAAGGCACCCAGTCCTGATGACTCTTGTTAACCAGCAGTGTTCTCGTGGCTACCAGCTCATGCAGAAACCCAAGGACATGCCAGATTTACCTACTGCAGGAAGAAGTGGTTGAGAAATCCATCTTCTTTTCACTATGATGAGGTAATGAGAAACATGCCATCCTGAAGAAGTACTAGAGGGACTTTTGTGTCTCCCCAGCATCACCCCAAGGGCAAGGTGAACACAGCAGTGATTGACGGGCAGTGGTGGAGACCTGCTGTTAGCTTATCCGTCTACCAGCTCCTGTGAAAACAAGCCAGTGAACAAGCCATAAGTCTACGAGTCATTCATGAACTCCCTTCTATTTTGAAAATGTAGTTCATGCTTTCTAACTGTCATTATTATGACATGGATGAGGCTTCCCTCATAGCTCAGTCAGTAAAGAATCTGCCTGCAGTGCAGGAGACCCGGGTTTGATTCCTGGGTTGGGAAGATCTCCTGGGGAAGGAAATGGCAACCCACTCCAGTATTCTTGCCTGGGGAAGCCCATAGATAGAGGAGCCTGGCAGGCTACAGTCCATGGGATTGCAAGAGTCGCACACGACTGAGCGACTAAACCACCAACCATGACATGGATGCTCATTGAATATTGGCTCTTGATGACTACAATGACCTCATCTTCGGGCATATTGGAAGCTGGCCATGGCCTTCCTCGTTCCATCCTCATCTCTTCTCAATCCCAGGACAGAAATCGCACAATCAACAACGGTTGGCTGTTGCTAAGAACTTAAGCTATGAACTTTCTCTGGAGATATTTGTGCTTTAATTGTAAACCTAATGATGCCTTCAAGAAGCAGAGGAATGATGCTACATGACGGATCTCAGACACTCGTAGAAGCAAGGAGACAATCTGCCTGAGGAGACCTCCCTGGAGCTCTTCAATCCCCCCAACAGGTCCACCCTGATGGTACACATTTATACGAGCAAACACTGTAACTGTCACTAATTCCTTTCCTGGTGAGACCTTGACCTGAGCTGTTTTTTGTTTTTAACTGCAAATTAAACTTGGCGATAAACTGTATCTATCTCCTCAGTTGCTGTGAATTCTGACTCAAGCCAGTTCAGGCTAGCTTAATGAAATAAGAACCAGAAAAGCAAATGCTTTCTGGCAGTTGCCTTGTGTCCTGATGTACGGAGCTTGGGCCTCCCTGGTGGCTCAGCGGGTAAAGAATCCGCCTGCAATGCGGGAGACCTGGGTTTGATCCCTGGATTGGGAAGATCCCCTGGAGAAGGAAAAGGCTATCCACTCTAGTATTCTGGCCTGGAGAATTCCATGGACTGTGTAGTCCATGGCATCGCAAAGAGATGGCCACAGCTGAGTGACTTTCACTTTCACAGAAGGCAATTGATGCAATATGAACTCAGGGAATTCCTACATGGAGAGAAGCAGATGAGGGCCGCCCAGATATAAAGGGAACATGAAAGGTAACCTGGAAAGGAATATAACATGAGCTCAATGCCTGAGTTCCATATAAAATGTGAAGACATGTACAGAAATGTAATGTCTTCCCTTTTCCATAACTGAACACAACTTGGTTTACCAGCCCCCATTTCCAGTTTGCAGTTGTATTCATTCCCAAGGGCTGCCCTGGAAAAATGTCCACATACTGTGTGGCTTTAAATAACAGAAACTTATCGTCCCATAGTTCTAGAGGCCAGAAGCCTGAACTGAGTGTCCACAGGGCCGGGCCTCTATGAAGGCTCAGGAGAGAATCTCTTTCACACTGGTACATTTTTCCAGAAATCCTCCGAGTTGCCCGGTTTGCAGATACATCATTCCCATCGCTGCCTCTGTTGTCACGTGGCATCTCTAACTGGGGCCCTGTCTCTGTTCTCCTGCCTTGTTTTGTTTTTTGCCCCACCATATTCAGGCTTCCCAGGTGGCTCGATGGTAAAGAATTCGTCTTCTAATGCAGCAGGCGAGTGTTCGATTCCTGGGTCGGGAAGATCCCCTGGAGTAGGAAATGGCAACCCACTCCAGCGTTCTTGCCTGGAAATGTTCATGGACAGAGGAGTCTGGTGGGCTACAGTCCACGGGGCTGCAGAGAGTCAGATACAACTGAGTGACTGAGCACAGCATGCAAGGATGGAACCTGTGTCCTCTGCAGTGGAAACACAGAGTCCGAACCCCTGGACCACCAGAGAACTCCCCCTCTTCTCCTCTTCTTAAAGAGACATCAGTCATATTGGATTAAGGCTGCCTCTAATGACCTCATCTCTGCTTGACTGCCTCTGCAAAGACTCTCTTTCCAATAAGGGCGCATGCATAGGTACCAGCCCTTCAACGTATCTTTTGAGGAGACGTGATTCAATCCACAACAGTCATGGAAAAGGAAATCTCACCCCTTCCAAGAAATTCAGTCCCTTCCAGTTTAAAAAACCTTCCTGTATTTTGCTGTTTCAGGGTTTTCCCCAGTTCCCAGTCCCTTTTCTTCTTCTCTCTGGAGGAGGCTGGGCATGGGTCGGGCCAGGTGAGAAGCAGGTCAGAGCCCACCTGGGTGAGGCACACTGACCCCAGTCTTTCTCAAGTCCCTCTTGCCTGGACCTAGGTGTGGACCTTGGTCTTTGTTGCAAATGCTGCCATCCTCTGTCCCACCCTGGGCCCTCATTGTTAGGACTCCACAGGCTGTGTCCCCCTTCTCTCAACTGGGAGGCCTCCTCCTGTCTGTGGGGCGGTTTTCAGCCTGGCTCTAAGCCTTGCAGATACAAAGAGGAACAGACAGGTTTGGGAAGGTCCCCCCGCCGCCCCCCGCTGCCACTGCGCTTGGAACCCCTGGGCGCATGGGACTGGAGAGCTGACCTCTGACTGTCAGCCTAGCACTGGCCTTCATTTATTTATTTTCAGTTCACTGCTCCACTCACTGGAAGGGGGCTTCCAAAAGCTTCTGTGGGCTAAACCAGAGGGACATACTTTGAGATCCCCAAGTTCTTATCCCCGTCTCCAGGGACAAGGCCCAAGGGTCAGAGGGCAGAACCCCACCCAGAGCTGCTCATCCTCCCTTCATCCCAGCTCAATCCCACCTCAGCCCAGGAAAGGCTGTCTCTGCTCAGTGCTTGGGGCTGGCCCTCAGGACACCAGATATGCTTATTCTACAGTTTCCCTCAGAACTGCCCCCAAATCAACAGTCTCATCCTTGACGCTAGGCTTCTGGATATAAAGGAATGGCTTATACTAGACCAACCCTTCTGATGCAAAAAAAAAAAAAGCTAGCAGGAAATCCAGATGAAACTTTATGCACACACACTCAAATGCTTGGGAGTCATCAAAGAGCTACCCAGACACTAAAGTCTTAAACCAAAATCCCTGAGAAAAAGGGGATTCTGGAGAGAGAAGCCCAGCATTTGAATTCCTCTTCCCTTTGAGGCGTTTTCCAATCATTAAGCTGTCAAAACAGTCAGAGAGAAAGTATCTGTGATAATCGACCCCATAAAGGTCTGGTACCCAGATAAACTCAGAGGAATCAATTCAAAAAAACCATCATTGCAATTTAAAAATAGGCAAAAGATTGAAGTGTTACTATATGAAAGAAGATGTTCCAAAAGCTAATAAACATTTTAAAAGATGCTCCACCTCAGTCATCAGGGAAATAATAATAATCATAAAAAAATAATATATGAGACCACAAAGAGACCCCACCATGTACCCTCCAAATGGCTAAAACACAAAAGACGACATCGTGTCAGCAAGGATATGTATGAATCTCATAAATTGCCTGTGGGAGTGTAAATTCATATAGTCACTTTGGAAAAACTTTTTGACAGTTAACTACAGAAACTGAATAGATGCCACGACCCAACAATTCTTCCCCAGTGTATACACTCAATGGAAGTGTGCACACCATTGGTATAAAAATGTTTCTGGAATCATTATTTGAAATAGCCCAAAGGAGAAACAACTCAAACATCCCTTAGCAGTAGAAAGGCTACATCAAGTATAGCATATTCATATTATGGAACTACTATAATTATTACTATACCGCTCAGTAAGGGAATCAACTCCTAGAAGAATCTTATAAGCAGACTGTTGTGAGAAAGAAGGTAGAAATAAATTATTAGGTACTACATGGTTCCATTTATATAAAGTTCAAAAATGTGTGTGTATGGCTCACTCAGTCATGTCTGACTCTGTGTGACCCATGAACTGTAGCCCACCAGATTCTCCAGGCAAGGATGCTAGAGTGGGTTGCCATTTCCTCCTCGAAGGGATCCTTCTGACCCAGGGATTGAACCTGTGTCTCCTGCATTGGCTGGCTAGTGGTTACTTGTGGTGACTATGTCAGGGGTGGGGGATGGGGGGAGGGCAGCAGGGAGGGAAATATTATGGTTATGTTCTGTTTCTTAAAGAGGACTGTGGTTACACAGGTGTGTTTATTTGAGTAAACCCACAAAACTGTACCATATGTTCAGTGCATTTTTCTGTATTTATGCAATTGTAATAAAAATGTCATTAAAACAAACATTTCTCAGATAGACTCCTGACATTGAAATTCAGAGCTATCACTCCTAGTACATCTCATCTTTGTGTTAAATGGGATATGTAAACTTTATTAAGACTGGAATTGCTTTTCAGGTCTAGTAATTTGACCAGGTAATGTTTGCCTTCAGGCAAGGTCTGCTCAAGTTGATCACTCAAATCACTCCACCTAGTTGAGCTCAGCTCCAGACTTTGCTTGTTTTAATTAGGTCAGTCAGTTCAGTTGCTCAGTCGTGTTTGACTCTTTGCAACCCCATGGACTGCAGCACGCCAGGCTTCCCTGGCCATCACTAACTCCCTCATGTCCATTGTGTCGGTGATGCCATCCCAGCTATCTCATCCTCTGTCATCCCCTTCTCCTCCTGCCTTCAGTCTTTCCCAGCAACAGTGTCTTTTCCAATGAGTCAACTCTTCACATCAGGTGGCCAAAGTATTGGAGTTTCAGCTTCAACATCAGTCCTTCCAATGAACACCCAGGACTGATCTCCTTTAGGATGGACTGGGTGGATCTCCTTGCAGTCCAAGGGACTCTCAAGAGTCTTCTCCAACACCCCAGTTCAAAACCATCAATTTTTTGGCGCTTTAATTCTTTCTGGAGTCAATCAACGAAAGAATGATTCTTCCTTGAAAAACAGATTTGCACTTGTAAGTTTTTTGTTTTTTTTACCATGGAGAGTACAAAGACAGCAAAATTTTATTCAGGGTCTTGTTCGAGGCCAAGGACCATCACTCTAAGACCAGACCCCTCCAGCCACCTAGATCTTTCTTGTCTCTTAACCTTATGCCTCCTGGCATTGTCAGCTGCCTTTTAATACTGTATCCCATCTTGGCCACAGGGGCCGTAGCATCCTGAAAGACAGGGACAGCGTCCCACACTGCTTTTTAATGCCTCTGGCCTTGGGGTGGTATCTTGCGCAAAGTCATTGCCCAAAATTATTAGCTGTCAGATGGATAACAACACATTTTTCCTTCCTGATCTCTGAAGGGGCACACAGGAACAGCCCTCAGTTCAGTTCAGTTCAGTTGCTCAGTTGTGTTTGACTCTTTGTGACCCCATGGACTGCAGTACACCAGGCTTCCCTGTCCATCACCAACTCCCAGAGCTGACTCAAACTCATGTCCACCATGGTGATGCCATAGTTGTGCCAACCATCTCATCCTCTATTGTCCCCTTCTCCTCCTTCCTTCAATCTTTCCCAGCATCAGGGTCTTTTCCAGTGAGTCAGCTCTTCGAATCAGGTGGACAAAGTATTGGAGCTTCAGCCTCAGCATCAGTCCTTCCAATGAATACTCAGGACTGGTCTCCTTTAGGATGGACTGGTTGGATCTCCTTGCAGTCCAAGGAACTCTCAAGAGTCTTCTCCAAACCACAGTTCAAAAGCATCAATTCTTTGGTGCTTAGCCTTCTTTATGGTCCAACTCTCATATCCATACATGACTACTGGAAAAAACATATCCTTGACTAGACAGAACTTTGTTGGCGAAGTAATGTCTCTGTTTTTTAATATGCTATCTAGGTTAGTCATAGTTTTTCTTTCAAGGAGCAAGCATCTTTTAATTTCATGGCTGCAGTCACCATCTACAGTGATTTTGGAGACCAAGAAAACAAAGTCTCTCACTGTTTCCATTGTTTCCCCATCTATTTGCCATGAAGTGATGGGACCAGATGATCTTTGTTTTTTGAATGTTGAGTTTTAAGCCAGCTTTTTCACTCTTCTCTTTCACTTTCTTCAAGAGGCTCTTTAGTTCTTCTTCACTTTCTGCCATAAGAGTGGTTTATCTGCATATCTGAGGTTATTGACATTTCCCCCAGCAATCTTGATTCCAGCTTATGCTTCATCCAGCCCAGCATTTCTCATGATGTACTCTGCATATAAGTTAAATAAGCAGGGTTACAATATACAGCCTTGATGTACTGCTTTTCCAATTTGGAACCAGTCTGTTGTTCCATGTCCAGTTCTAATTGTTGCTTCTTGACCTGCATACAGATTTCTCAGGAGGCAGGTGAGGTGGTCTGGTATTCCCATCTCTTTAAGAATTTTCCACAATTTCTAGGTTAGCTGAATATTTTTAATATAAGAACTTGTTACACTCCATGGAAATAACCTAAGTGTCCATCAACAGAGGAATGGATAAAAAAGTTGTGATATATATACACAATAGAATACTACTCAGCTATAAAAAAAAAAAAAAATGAAATAATGCCATTTGCAGCACCATGAATGGACCTAGAGATTATTATACTAGGTGGAGTATGTCAGAGAGAGAAAGACAAATATCATATCAAGTTACTTAATTGTGAAATCTAAAAAAATGATAAAGGGACTTCCCTAGGGGTCCAGTGGCTAAGACTCCGAGCTCTCAATGCAAGGGGCCAGGATTTGGTCCCTGGTCAGGGAACTAGATCCCACATGCCACAACTAAAGATCCCACATGCATCAACTAAGACCAGATATAGCCAAATACAAAAATAAAAATGTCTTTTTTAAAAAAATGACACAAATAAACTTATTTACAAACCAGAAACAGAGTCACAGATAGAGAAAAGAAACTGTTACCAAAGAGGAAGGAGATGAGGGATAGACTAGGTATAGGGATTAATAAATGCACATAAAATAGATAAACAACAAAGATTTATTGTCAACACAGGGGATTATATTTGCTATCTTGTAATAAACTATAATGGGCTTCCCTGATGGCTCAGATGGTAAAGAATCTGCCTGCAATGCAGGAGACCTGGGTTCGATCCCTGGGTTGGGAAGATCCCCTGGAGAAGGGCATAGCAACCCACTCTAGTATTCGTGCCTGGAAAATCCCATGGACAGAGAAGTCTGGTAGGTTATAGTCCATGGGGTCGCAAAGAGTCAGGCACAATTGAGTGACTAACAATAAACTATAATGGAAAAGAACAGAGAAACTACAGTTACATATACATATACATGTATAGCTGAATCATGGTGCTGGACACCTGAAACTAACACAAGATTGTGAATCAACCATACTTCAGTATAAATAAATACATAAAATTTTAAAAAGAAAAGAACTTGTCACAATCAAGCGACTGAAGGCTTCCAGACACAAACCTGTCGGCACACCACACTGACTCCCGGTCAAGGAAACGTGGCAGAGCTGGGTGACGCCGCGGTGGGGCCGCAGTCCCGGGGCAGGTGGGTGCTGGAAGGGTACCAGCCCAGCAGCGATGCTGGTTGCGGAGCACAGGTTCTAGGGTGTCCAGGCTCAAGATTTGGGGTGCACGGGCTTAGTTGCTCTGTGCATGGGCTGGGGATCTTCCCAGACCAGAGATGGAACTTGTGTCCCCTGCATTGTACTATCCACTGTGCCACAGGGGAAGACCAGGAGGTGAGTTTTCAATGTAGAAAGAAGTTGGCCCACCCCAGCTTTTGAGAGGTGCTCTGCATGGGGCTGGGAGCCGGGGGCCCCGACCTTCTCTGTGGAGCGTGAAGTGTTCACGGTCTTCCAGTACCTAAATGCTCATCTGTCTCCTGAACATGTGTTTTGATCCTTTCTCCAGCAGCCCAGTTTCAGTCCTTTTGGGAAAAGCTTCCTCAAGTCTATGAAATCAGCTCTTTACCACATAGGAAGAATGCACCAGAGAAGACCAGTCAGGATTTCCATTTCACAGAAAGTTTTCTGAAAGGCCTGAAATCAGAAACAGGAAGCAGGTGTAATACTGGGCGCCAGGAGCTCCATGGGCCCGGGGGCCGCCCACCCAGCATCATGGGGCCCAGAGAGGCTAAAAGCTGTGCTATTTCTCCCTCTGAGACACAACAGCTTGCTCCCAAAGCCATCATGAGTTCAGGTTTCTGCCGACCTTCTGGGGAAAATGCTACAGGAGACCTGCCCCTTCCGTCTCGCAGTCACGTGTGTGGGTTAGCACACCTCAAACTCTCCCTGTGAGGTCTTGGGGTGCAACTTGATGCCAACAAAGAAGCCAAAACAATTCTTACGGTTGTTTTCATTTAGTCCTCAGGCCGCTTCTCTGGTGGCTCACTGGTAAAGGGTCCTCCTGCCAATGCAGGAGACACGGGTTTAATCCCTGATCCAGGAAGATCCCACATGCGGTGGGGCAGCTAAGCTGTATGCATCACAACTGTGTGATGAGCCCGTGTTCTAGAGCCCGTGAGCCGCAACCACCGAGCCCGCGGAAGCCTGTGTGCCCTGGAGCCCGCGCTCCGCAACAAGGGAAGTCACCATAGTGAGAAGCCCACACGCAGCAACTGGAGAAAAAGCCCAGGCAGCAACAAAGACCCAGGACAACCCAAAATAAAAGAAAGTCATAAATAAAATTATATATTAAAAAAAAACAACAGATGAGACCAGTCCTACCGGGCTTCATCTGCTCTCATGTCCCGAGGGTGGACTGCAGGCTGCTTGCTTAATAAATCCTGCCTGCTTGAAAAAAACAATAAAGACAGGTGAGTGTCTCAGTGATGGGGAAGTCAAGAAGGATCTTTCCAAACTGAGAAGGAGGAACGGCAGAGAACGCCCCTCTCAGACCTGAGGTCGGGGGAGAGGGCCTTACGACACTTGTGGCCTCTTCACACAAGACAAGGGAAGCGTCCTTCGATGGCTTCTTCAAGGGGAGGAGGGGAATTTGCATCATTTTTATGGTGACTCACCTATAACCTTAATTAAAAATCTGTTCATAATGCAATACTGTCAATCAACTCTACTTGAATAAGATACATTTTCTAAAAAATCTGTTCAAATTGTGTGAAATGGCCAATAGTTGAGGAAAGCAACCTCATGACAGAGTCCTCTCCTGAATATAAAATAGATCCCAAAGGTAAATGCAAATACCCTTTTTCTGCTTAAATCCAAGATGTAGGTAGAAGCTCATAAATCCAGATACCCTCTTAGTTTAAGGGCTTCGCTAGTGGCTCAGATGGTAAAGAATCCACCTGTAATGCAGGTGACACAGGTCTGATCTCTGGGTTAGGAAGATCCTCTGGAGAAGGAAAGGGCTACCCACTCCAGTATTCCTGCCTGGAAAATCCCATGGATGGAGGAACCAGGTGGACTACAGTCCATGGGGTTGAAAAGAGTCAGACATGACTGAGCGACTAACTCTTAATTTAAACATTTAAATCATATCTATGGAGTGAGGAGAATTTCTGAAATCCAATGACCCACTCCAGTATTCTTGCCTGGAGGATTCCACGGACAGAGGAGCCTGGTAGGCTGCAGTCCATGGGGTTGAAAAGAGTTGGACACGACTGAGTGACCTTCACTTCACTTCAATGACCCTTTCATGCATTTTAGCATTAAAAGCCTCCCAATATAATTAGGGGGAAATTAGTTTGAAATATTCTTTTTAAAGGAAGATTCTTCATCTATCATCGTCTCAAGATTTATTGCCATCCTCTGAAAGTTATTTACAAAGATAGAAAACAAATAAGCACACAGTTATTATCTGGTATATAGGAGATGTTATTAATATAAAATGAGCAATAAGCATCTCTGTCACTAAAGATTCAAAAACCTTAAAGAACCCACTTGTCCTCCCTTCTTCCCAGGGAACATCATTATAGATGATGGGACAGCACATACAATGATACAACTATGGGTTTTGTTTGTTTACTCACGTGGACAGGAGTGATATATGACTGTATAGGGTTTGTCTTTCAAAAATTTCGGTTTCCAATGTAAGCAATTAGATATAGCTCAAAAAAAAAAAAAAGAAAGAAACCTTGTCTTTTTTTGTTTTTTGGTCATTATGTTTTTAACAGTTTTTCTACATTATCCTTTTAGGAGAAGGAACTTAGAATTGAAAAGGTATCAGTGAACTATTTTGGTTCAAACGTACTGATTTTAGTAGAGGGAAAATCATATGAGGTCAGACTGTTCATGTCCACATGCTCAACATACAGCCTTGTCTTAGAATATACTGGGTGCTCCTTAAGTGTTACTTAGGCAGATGAATGACTTAAGGGTGATGAATTAAATCACTATATAACAGAAGAAAAAAGAATATTATTCAGCAGAAGAAGGAAGACAAGAGAAAACAATTAAAACTAGAGTCTAAAGGTATAATTTACTTGACATGTTTTTGCTGTGCTAATCCTTTTTCTTCTTTATCTCTGCCTTTAATCTCCTGGTGACCAGTGTTTGTATCACACATGGGAGGGTTGCGTGGACAAGAAAGGGTAAAAGTACTAGCCACCACTGCAGGTACCTATTTTGTTGTTGTTCAGTCACTCAGTCATGTCCGACTCTTTGTGACCCCATGGACTGCAGCACACCAGGCCTCTCCATCACCAACTCCTGGAGCTTGCTCAAACTCATGTCCATCGAGTCGGTGATGCCATCCAGCCATCTCATCCTCTGTCGTTCCCTTCTCCTCCTGCCTGCAATGTTTCCCAGCGTCAGAGTCTTTTCCAATGAGTCATTTCTTTACATCAGGTTGCCAAAGTATTGGAGTTTCAGCTTCAGGCACCTACTTAGTTTGTTGATATTAATAAAAAAAAGGAGAAAAAAAAATGTGCTTAAAGATCATGAAGACTAGCCCCTCATTTTGCAGATGAGCAAAGTAAGAAGTCAAATGACTTGACTAAGGTCATAGGCACAGCCAGCTAAATGTAAGGAATATCCTTTTATTATTTATTGCTTTGGGGGGAGGGGCTATATGATGCAAAATAAACTTATCATAGACCTGCCTGATATCAGCTCCCCACCCCCAAATATTGGATCGAGTTTGTTTGGTTTGACCAATCCACTGATTGTTTTTACATTGATTTTGACAAGAATGCTAGGAAAACAATGCCCTTAAAACTTTACTTTGCACAAAAATGACTGGGGGAGTGCCTGTTAGAAATGGATCTTTCTAAAATTCACAGACTTAGAGAACGAACTTAACGGTTGCCGGGGGGAAAGGATAGTCAGGGAGTTTGGGAAGGTCATGTACACACTGCTATATTTAAAATGGATAACCAACAAAGACCTACTGAATAGCACATGGAACTCTGCTCAATGTTATGTGCCACTGGATGGGAGGAGGGGTTTGGGGGAGGATGTATACTGTACGTGTATGGCTGAGTCCCTTCGCTGTTCACCTGAAACTACATTTTAATTAGCTATACCCCAACGCAAAATGTTTTTGGTGTTAAAAAAAAAATTAAAATAAAAAAAAAAAAAAAGAAATGCATCTTTCTGATCCTGAACTCCTGAGAGTCTAATTCTATGGATCTGGAGCGTGGCTAAAGAATCTGAATTTTCACAAACACATCCATGTGACTTGGATGCAAAAAATTACTTTGAGAAACACTGTTCCCAAGACCCTGAGGTCAGTCAAGACCCGCCTCTCAGCAACAGCCATGGAAAGCCCCTCTGACGGATTTACAGAGCTGCTGAAATGAAGTTTGACATGTGGGAGAAACATGTGTAAATCATGCTTTGAAGAATACTGCTACGTCATCACTATTAGAGATATATATTCAATTATATACAACTGTATGTTGGTGACAAGGGCTATATTCAAAGTCATTTCTTTTTGTTAACTACTTGACACCTTGTGAATGTCAAGTTCACTTCTCAAGACCAAGCTAAATGCCATGCTCTTAACATAGAAAGACCAAGAGGCACCGAAAGCTTTAAGGAGCTCCATGAGGAAAGAGGCCAGGCTGGTCCAGTGTTGCTCACAATTGTACCTCTTGCACCTCTCACTTGCTGTGCACATAATAGGTATGTGATAAATATATATTTATAAATCAATCCAACAGAAGGGGAATATGAAATAGTATGAATATTGGGGTATTTCTTCTATATAAGTGATTACTTGTGATAATACAATTGGCTAGTCTCTTACTAGAAAAATAATTCATCAAGAGGATGGGGCTATAATGGATAAATATGGCTGATTCACACTGTTGAACAGCAGAAACCAACACAACATCGTGAAGCAATTACCGGGCTTCCCGGGTGGTGACAGTAGTGAAGAGCCCACCCACCGATGCAGGGGACAGAAGAAACTCGGGTTCCATCCCTGGGTTGGGAAGATCCCTGGAGGAGGGCGTGGCGACCACTCCAGTATTCGTGCCCGGAGAATCCCATGGACAGAGGAGCCTGGTGGGCTATGGTCCACAGGGTCACAAAGAGTCAGACATGACTAAAGTGACTTAGCATGCACACAAGTAAAGCAACTATACTCCAATTTAAAAATAAATTTTTAAAAAACTATTCACATGTCAGAAAAAAAAAAGAAAGAAAAATAATTCATATGTTTAAGAAGGCGTCAACTACAAGTCTGGGAGGAAATGGATGGCAAGAAACCCAGGGCTTGAGGAGAAAATCAGACCTTTCTTCCATGGATCAGTCTCTGTTTCTGATTCCCTAAAGTTTCCATTACTCGAAACCACAAGTTTATGCAAGGCTCAGTGTATTTTAATTAAACCCCAGCGATGAACACAGACTTTCCAAACTCCGTCCTGGTTTGCACCGTCCGGCTTCAAAGCCGGGTTGAAAGAAAACAGTGAGGGGGCCTGATACTCAACAAGGCCTTAGAAGTGTGCGTTGCCCTTGCCCAGAAGAGAACCACAGAATAACGGCGCGGACAATTACCCTGAGTACACATAATGGCACTTAATGATCATTTCCTTGCCTTCTGGGATTGGCATTTGGTTCTTTATTCGCCTGGTCTGTGTTCACAGAGTAAAACTCATGTCTGTGTGACTCAGGCCATGAAAATGCTTGACTTGGCAACCCACGTGGGTATTCCCCACACGGGCCTCAGCCCAGGGCCTGGGGAAGGGAGAAGGCCGGCCCTCGCACCCCTTCCCGGTGCCATCTGTGATGTCCCCGCGGCCCTGCCAGCAGCCACAGTGGAGGGAGGCTGCGAGGGGAGGCTGTGTCCCGAGTTAAACTCTGCTCAGAGAGGCGGCTACACAAAACCACACGGGACCCACGGGGAGACTGCTTTCTTTCTCCCTTCTTCCTTTTCCTTTCACGCTTTTTCTTTCTTCTTTTCTTGATCTTTCCCTTCCTCTCTCCCCTCCCATGCCCTCCTTCTTTCTCTGCAGGTCTCTCTTTTTATTTTTTAATTTTTATTAGAAAGAAAAAATTTTTTTTTGGCCTCACCGCACAGTTTGCAGAATCTTAGTTCCCCAACCTAGGATTGAACCGGGAGCTCTCAGCTGTGCAAGAGCAGAGTCCTAACAACTGGATCGTCAGGGAAATCCCTCTCTGTGGGTCTCTTGGGAAAAGGGAAGGCTCAAAAATCTCAAAGAAATATTCATGTAGCAGACATTTCTGTGGCCAGCACTGGCCTCTCCCAGGTCCATCTCTCTCTCCAACTCAGACTTTCGCTTTCCACATCGGAGACACAGGTAGCTCTTATGCAAAAGTAGAAACCAAGAGGAAAATCCAACAATGAACTATCGTTAGGGGATAGTCGCAACTACACTTTAATCTGAGCAATGTGGTCTGAAGGTTACCTGCATGGTCTCTGCAGATTAAGTGGGTGTCACCCACAGCACCAGTTAGTATCCTTGGCAACCAACTAACACTCAAAGAGGCTGGAGAGATAATCCTGGTTCAGGACCCTGAACAACACCGTACTTGAAACACATACTATGAAATGACTTGTGGACTCTGAACACAATTATGACACACACTGAGTCTGCCAAGTTCACCTTGTAGAGGAGGAAAACTATATGTAGTTTAAATCTTAAACAATTCAGTTTGCAGGGCAGCTGGACCCAAAAGTGGATCAGGAAATCAATTTGCAGCCAGCACATATTCATGGCACAGGGAAGAGTGAGTTTCAGCTAACAGGTTTCTAAGGCCGTTCATCCCAGTAATGGCATGGTCCCCGAACACGTATCTGGAAACTGGATTGCAGCCGTGGGGCCATAAAGATAAAGTTCAGGAAGTGAGTTGGTATCTTCACTTTAGTGCACTGGCTTGAAATTCTCAGGTCAGCATGAGCTGGTGAGTTTTAAAGGGGAATTCAAGATCTGGAAACAGCTGCAGGCTTGCTGCCTTTTCAGAGTTCAAAGCCATTCTTTTCCTGAGTGTTCACTGCCAGCATCCCAGCTCTGCCATCCCTGAATAGGTGCACTATTCATAGGTGACTTGTGGTAGGCAAATGCCAAGTGCTCAACCCAGGAAAACTGTTATCTGAATGATTTACACGCGCGTCCTGAACCCCACTGGGCACTAGCGAGGGATGCTTTCGTAATAAATCTTGCATTCGTCAACATTAATTTAAGGCAATCTGAGTCGGCAGTCAAGAGTACGCTTTTCAAAAAGCAGCCAACTTTTTTTCTATTAAATTTTTAGCAGACTATATTACCAAGTTCTGGGAAATACCATTGGCAAGAAGCTGAGCTGGAGTAGGTTTAGGAACTCAGTCGTGTTAAGCTGTCTGCCCCAAACACATCTGGGCCACAAGCACACACGTGATCAGTAAGTCAGATGGTATCACTGCTTCCAAGGCCTCCACGGTGGCCTCTGCCCACCACCACCCCTGGAAGGAGAAAAGAGAAGCACTGCAGCGACAGAGGACAGGCTCAGAGTCTGTGCTCAGCAGAGGATGAAAAATGAAGAAGAAGCCTGCAAGAAGAAGCCTCCAAGAGGTCTTGGAGCCTGTAATCCATTCAAGGAGGAAAGACGGTGCCCGTGAACATGGAAGTAACACTGCTGAGCCAGTTCAGGGGCCCCTGAACCAGAGGATGGGACGGAGCTTCAAGCAGGGAGAGATGAACAGGTGGGAGTGAATGGGGAGCGTGGTGAGGATGTGAGCTGGAGGCCCCGGACCCCCAGGCAAGGAAGCAGTGTGTTCCAAGGTAGGCAGTGGGGAGAACGATGGCTTGAAGCAGACATCGTGTTGGGACATGGGGGGCTCTGAGGGTCAACCTGGCAGTGGCCTGGACTCTCCTGGGCAACCCAGGGCACCAGTGCTCTCAGAGGGAGGGGGAAGAAGGAAGCAGTGTTTCACAAAGGCTGATACAGAGGCTGAGCTGGATAGGAAGACGATGTGAAAGCCTGGTGTGGACTGAGCCGTCAGGACACTGCAGGCATTGCCCAGGTCAAGGGTTTTGAACAGTGGGAGTGTACCCCAGGTACACTGAGGTGATGCCCTGGGTTATGGGGAGAAAGCAGCAGAGTTCTTACTTGTACTTGCTTTTTAAATTCTCATTGTTTTTTGAGTATATTCTATATATTTTAAATGAACATACCAGTTTAATAGAAAATATACATACTACAGACTGACTGGTGCATCACCCCCAAATTTGTATGTTGAGGTCCTACGCTCCAATGTGACTGTAGTTGGAGATGGGGCCTTAAGGAGGTACTAAAGATTGAATAGGGCTGTAAGTGTTCACCCCAATTTTGATAGAACCCTTAAGAAAAGAAGACGAGACACCAGGCCTCTCTCGCTCTCTCTCCTCTCTGTCTGTCTTCCTTTGTCTCTCTCTCTGTCGCTCTGCGCAAATACAAAGAGGCGATGTGAGGACACAGGGAAGTGGCCGTCTACAAGACAGAAGAGTCTCATCAGAAACCAACCCTGATGGCACCTTAATCTTGGACTTCTGGCCTCCAGAACTGTGAGAAGATAAAATTCTACTCTTTAAGCCACCCAGTCCAGCACATAATACGGAAACCATCAAAAACTGGAAGAGGGAATTGTACAAACATATCTTGTTAATGCACAGGATGAAAACTCTGGGTGACCATGTTCCGGGTGCTGGGGCCCAATCAAGAAGGCAGTGAGTGCTAAGAGCTACTTCAGAGGAAAAGTAGGACCTCTGGGAGCCACTGGATATAGAAAACCAGAGGAAGAGAGGAAGGAACGTGGTCTCTGGGTTTTCCAGTCTGGGAGGGGGTAGACCTACCTCTATCCCACGGGAGATAAGGGTTATCCCACAGGAGGTTCAGAGATGCTCAGAGACCACAGGAATGACGGATATCCTCCAAACAGGAAAGAGAAATGGCCAGAGAGGGGAAAGGAAAGTGGGGATCCCAGGGCCACAGAGGTCAAGAGAGAAGAGACTTCAGAGGAGGGCAGGGTGGGTAGCATTACCTGGGAGGTCAAGTGGAACGACCCCCAGAAATGCCTTGTGGAATTCCACGAGGAGGTCATTGAAGACTTTTAAAAAAGTGACTTCAGAAGAGGGGAGAGGATGCAAGCTAGACTGTAGGGGGTTAAGAAGGGACAGATGGAGAGGAAATGAAGGCATCAGGTTTTCTTTAGCTTTTAAATATTAAAATGTGTCAAAGTCAGAACCACAGGGGGTGGGAGGTAAGCTTTTCCCTTCATCTCCAACTCCAGAGGAATTCCCTGTTACTAGTTATATGGTGTTAACTGGAGCTGGAGTGGTGGGCCATGGGGTGGGAGCTGGGGCAGATGGTAAGTCAACAGTAAAGGGGTCAATCTTGTCCCAGAACCTTCCAGACAGCTCTACCTTTGTGTGTGACTTTGTGTAGGGGGAGAGAACACAAGACAAAGCCAGACAGGATACACCATTCTCAAACTCAAATGCTGATTAGAAGTCGAGAAATTTCCTGCAAATTTCGTACTTTATTTGATAGTTGAATGTCAGAAGATCTGACATCAATGGCGGGAGGAAGTTGGAGTTGATTCAGGCATCTGGGCCACCAGCAATAACTAGACACCCAGGAGACTCCATCGCAGTGGTCTGGCTTTGCCCATGTTATAGCATTGTTTACTATCCACTTCATAAGTGTGCAGATGAATTTAGAGTCAAGTGTGAGAACTAATGAATGCTTACAGAAGTCTTTGGGATCCACAGATGAAAGGGGCTGTCTGAGTGCAGAGCATTATCAGTTAATGATGCCATACACTCAACAAATCAGATCACCCCAGAGAGTAAACCATGTCCTGGGAATAAATTCATTAACTCTAAAAGCTGCCTTACATATTTTAGGTGAAAAGCAACAATTACTGATAACTCTTCAGCAGGCTGTCTTTCCAACTCTAGAATTATCTTACTAGCTCATGTCCTCAGATGTGTGTGGACCTCATGCAGAATTTCAACATCTGTTTTTATAGAATCAATGACCTGTTTTATAGAATCAACCTCTCAGGGCTGGAGCCTCTCCAGCCCCTTTTGCTCATTAAAGGGCCCACTGTGATACCTACAAAAATAGTGGCCCGTCCATGCTCAATTTCTCCAGGCTGACACTTGTTAGCCCTTAGTCTCTTTTCTACTGGCTAGAGATAGTTTTAAAAGTCTTTTCTATTAATACCAGCTTTTGCATCTTTGCAAGTCAAGGCTCATGTAAGGCTTCTGCTGTCCTAAATCTCTCCTCATGTTCACCCTTGGTTATTCAGCCTTCTGTTTCTATGTTTTTGTACATCTTTCAGAAATCTGATATTGCTGGCAAGGCCCTGAGTTTTCAGCAATAACGACTTAAAATTCTCTCCCTCTAGCAGGAGAGAGAGAAAAGTAAAACTGTTAAATGGACATGAAGTTGTGAGTGTAGGTACGGAGTTGTGTGTGCAGGGACCACAGGATCATGGAGAGGCCTGCCGCCCACTATGGGGGTGGGGGTGGGGGGTCCTGGAAAGGCTGCCCAGAGGGGCTGATCCCTGACTGCATCTTGCAATGCAGCCAGGGGAGGAGGGGGCTGGAGATAATGTCAGACAGAGAAAAGCCAAGAGCAAAGAAACAGACCCAACAGATCTAGGAATGAGGAAGGGGCATCGTGAGATGAGGACGGAGGTGGCTATCAGGCCACAGAACCTTGGAAGCCAGGCAGGGGGGCTGGGTTTAATCAGATAGGGGGCCGTCAGAACAGTGACAGGGTTGAACATGCGTCTAATTTTAGGTGGAAGGTGGCAAAACTAGATAGGGTGTGGAGACCGAGCAGAAGGTTAACATAATCAGCCAAACAGGAGCAAAAAATCGAGAGCAAATGAGTCAGAAAAAGACTGCTTCTGACACCAGCTCCTTTTTCTCTTTATATAAGAACTAACGTATCACTACCCTGGTGCCCTGTGGATGCTAACTCTGTTCATTTTGGAAACAACAAAGGTAACGGAGTCCTTTTAGACATTTTTGGTGAGGAGCTTAACCTTTCAAGCTGAGTCACTTATTATCTGATTTTCGTTTGCATCAGAGCCTTGGTGAGGGGGTACCTGGGAGGGTAGTACTGCGAAGAAACAAAAGAGAAGCTCTGTATTAGGGAGCTGGTGGCACAGAACTGCACTGTTAACCTCTCCACACTAAGCATTTTACTTCTAGACTTCTGAAAAAATCTTGACTTCCATACCGATGCAGCGAAGGCGTTCCTAACCGCCCTGCTAACTTCAAGACAGCCTGCTCGTTAAGAACTGGGGAAGATGGGCAAGTACCAGCTGGTAGCAAAAGAAATTCACTACTGACCTTCTTAAATTTAAACCAGAAGAGGAAAGACTTCATATTCTGCTAGACTGCAAAACTCCATTATCTTCCGAGTCATTCTGTCCTAGAAGAAAACAGCAAACAGGCTCATTACATTACTCATATGTGAATGATCAATTCACAACACATTAAATGAGATGTTACATTTCATGGACCAAGTAAAGTACAATTTAGAACAAACTATTACTGTGATGTTGCATGCAAAAGCCTGATTTTTGAAGTTCTATCTCTGAAGATAACAGATAATCTGACTTCATTTTGGTGATCAGGTCAACTAAGCATCATTCAGCATTTCTGAGAGTGGCAAGCAACAATTATCAAGAGAAAAGGTTGCAGGCACTGTATCTGATTCAGACTCTGCAGCTGAGAAAAGTGAAATGTTATCTCCCTGTTGATTAATATGATCCAGTGAATGTAAAAGGGATTTGAAAGCCCATACTTGTAATCACAGGATTAGGGGAATGGAGAGGGGTCTCCTTTCACAGATGAAGAAATAAGATCCAGAGAGGCTGTCCCACTCACAATCTAGTGGCCAGTGACTGCGGATCAAACCAGAAGTTCTTCCACCAGTGCTCTTTCTGCTACATCAGACTTCCTTTAGGCATAGTCTTTCTAATATAATAGTTCTTATGAAGACCTCTGAGTTACAAAATACTCTAAATTTCACGTTGATTTTAAACGCATAGTCTTTTTAAATGTGGAAGTCATTTTCATTTTTGCCACGAAATTCTAATAATGAGTTCATCCCACTCTTTATGGAGAAATGAGTCCCACTAGGGTATGGCAAGGGATTCCCAGGTGGCATTAGTGTTAAAGAACCCACCTGCCAATGCAGGAGACATAAGAGATGCGGGTTTGATCCCTGGGTTGGGAAGATCCCCTGAAGGAGGGCATAGCAACCCACTCCAGTATTCTTGCCTGGAGAATTCAATGGACAGAGGAGCCTGGGGGGCTACAGCCCGTAGGGTCGCAAGAGTCAGACACAACTGAAGCAACTGAGCACACAGGCACAGGTATGGCAAAACCAACTCACCCCTGTGACCTTTCCCTATTTCCAGCCAGAGCCTGGCCTGTGCTAAACCCCTGAAGAAACTGTGCTCCCTGAAGTCTATCTGTCCCTGCCTCATGGCATCTTGGAAAATCTCAGCATGCCCTGAGTGGCTGCAGGCCTCAGGCTAACGGAATTCATACATCTCATTATACTAAAAGTGCAGCACAGCTCCGATGGTCAGTTAAAGGGAGAGCCAGTTCTAGAAAGTCACCGAGAAGCAAGTGTTAACTGAGCATCTGTTGGTAATGGGCCCTGTGTTCTGTGCTTTAAATATATGATCTCATTCTGTTCTCACAATTGCCCCCCCAGGTATGCCTGGGCACCTCTCCGTTTCACAGATTTTACAAGTGAGGCTGAATTCTTTGGTACAACTAGTATTAGCCTGAGCATCTGCTACCTGCTAGGCACCAAGGTGGATGCTCAGTATGCAAAGGAGAAATGGACAAGCTTCGCCTTCTGCCCTCAGGGAGGTCGGAGTATAGCAGGGTTGGGGCTGGGGGAGTCAGGTACATTAACCAGAACTGTGTTGTTCCAACAGCAACATGTGACCCAAATAGATAGAATCACAAAACCAGTTTAGTAGGTCTTGATCAGCACTCAGAATAATTAAGGGCTTCCCTGGTGATCCAGCGGTTAGGAATCTGCCGGTCAATGCAGGGGACCCAGATTTGATCCCTACTCCGGGAAGATCCCTCGTGCAGAGGAGCAACTAAGTCTGTACGCCACACCTGCAGAGCCCACACTCTAGAGCCTGTGCTCTGCAGCAAGAGAAGCCACGAACAGTGGCCTCTGTACGGTGAGAAGCCCCAACACTGCAACAAAGAGTAGCCCCCACTGGTTACAACCAGAGAGAGCCCACACACAGCAACGAAGACCCAGAGCAGACAAAAATAAACAAACAAAGAAAGTAGAACAGAATAGCAGAGAATGGAAAATATCAGAGAGCGTGCAGTCAAGGTAAGGCAACTCACATGGATATATATCTATATCTCTGTATCAATCATGTATATATATATATATATATATATATATATATATATATATATATACATCTGTGTGTGCTGGTGTGCAGTGGAAAATACATTTTCTTTTATAGGTGAAGGTGAGAGGAAATGTGAAAGCTCTCAAGTTATAGAGCAAAGTGACAAGTGCTCTACTAGAAGGCTATACAGAACGGTAAGTGTGAACAAGAGGGAGTGTCTGCCCGCAGGTTAATTTTCACTTAGTTCCAGAGTAAGCTGGAGACAATTTTGGTTTCTCATCAAAGACACATCTCTTAAGGATGGGACGCTCACGTCTAATGCTCAGAGCTAGGAAGAGCTTGAGAAGGGCTGGTGTGAATTTTCCAGGACTAGTGAGGAAAACAGAGTGGGGTCCCCCTCTTGCATAGTCTTGGAAAGAAGATGGCACCCATGAAGACACAAAAGGCCCAATAACACCAATGGAGACAGAAGACGGGATTAAACCTCAAGGAGATGGAACCCAAATTTAGCCTGAATTGCTAGAACTGTGGGAACTGCCGGGAGTTCTCTTAACCCCCACCATCCCACTGTAATCTTCTCAAGAATAGTGCCTCCTTTGGGACAACAGGTTACTGTGACCTTTCTGATCAGGATAAACCAGTGACTCAATTTTCTTTCCTTTTAATACAATTTCCTTCAGATGTATCCTAGATACCATGCTTACAGATACGGGATTTGTGGCAACCCACCAGATGGCCACATAGTATCGAGGCAAGAGAAACATCATCTTCCTGTAGAGGAATCTGAGTGACTCATATTGTAGACCTCTCAGGTGGGTTTAAGTGACTACGCAATGAGACAGCTCAGGATGGCAGTTTAATTCTCAGTGTCATCCTGGTGGCTTGGTTATTATATATTTATTTTTTAAGAAGCAACGCCATGAGATTATGTCAAGATTAATTATCCATTATTAAACTCATATTTTTCACGGTACAGACTTATGTGATGATTTTAAGAATTGGCTACTATACAAAATAAACAGCTCCAGAAATGTATAAAAAAATAAAGACTAGATGTTTATAATTTATATTTTTACACTCAACACCCATGTCTTTAATAAGTTCCTCTTCACTGCCGGCTGAGGAGAGAACACTAGCATACGATGAAAGCAGAAGAGATACTTTGTGTGGGAATTTTTTATTCTATAAAACCACAGATAGTTCATGAGAAAGAGCATCTCATGAACTAAAAGTTATTCTGCAAGTATTTGCCATTTTAGTTATTATTACCAACACTAATAAACTATTATCAGGTAAAAATGCAAAATATTAGTACCTGCAAGTAAATGAAATTATATTTTATGAACCCTGGGAGTATGCATTTTTTTCACACCTTTTTATTTTTTACACCATAGACTCAGATTTAACTAACATTTTCAAGAATCAAGATTAATAGTAAGGTAGAGAGTTTAATAAATAATCATTTTTCATAACAAAAGTGTGGATGGACTGTGAGAATCAGGTGCAGAGACTGTTGCCGTGCCCAGCATTACAAGGTGGCAGAACCAGAACAGAAAGGCAGAGCCCGTCACTTTAACTTCTAAGCTTGCTCGTGATTTTGGTTTGGGGCTTTTCTTACAGAGCCATAGCTGTTTTTATATTCTTTGCCTAGAATAGAGATAATCGTATGTGATGTAGGGCTTCCCTTGTGGCTCAGCTGGTAAAGAATCCGCCTGCAATGCGGGAGACCTGGGTTTGATCCCTGAGTTGGGAAGATTCCCTGGAGAAGGGAAAGGCTACCCACTCCAGTATTCTGGCCTGGAGAATTCCATGCACAGTCCATGGGGTCGTAAAGAGTCAGACATGACTGAGCGACTTTCACTTTGACTATGTGATGTAATGATTATATATAAGCACATGCATGCATGCTAAGTCACTTCAGTTGTGTCCAACTCTTTGAGACCCTCTGGACTGCAGCCCGTCAGGCTCCTCTGTCCATGTGATTCTCCAGGCAAGAATACTGGAGTGGGTTACCATGCTGTCCTTCAGGGGATCCTGACCCAGGGATCAAACCTGCTTTTCTTATGTCTCCTGCATTGGCAGGCAGGTTTTTTACCACTAGCACCACCTGGAACCCCACGTATAAGCACACATCACAAGATCAATGGCATCAGAGAATGAAAAGCTCCCCTTGTACATTAGCCAGATAATCAACCTTTCAACTGCTAGTCTAGGTTCAAAAGCAACTTTCTGGCTTCTTAGAATTTTAAATTATGTCTATTTTTAGGTTTTACCACGTTTCAATTAAAATTAGGTATTACCACTGTGTTTAAAAAAAAAATCTCAAACTCATAGCTTACACAAGGTAACTGAATGTGTTGCTAGTAGAATTTGGCTTAAATACTTTAAGTCCTACTTAAAGGTCATTCAATAGATAAATTATAAGGAGTTAAAGGAAGCATCTGTAGTTTTTAAAAGAATTAAAAGGTACTTTAAATATTTCTAAACAGGCAAGATGATATTTTTGGATTTAGAAAAGGCAGAAGAAACAGAGATCAAATTGCCAACATCCGCTGGATCATCAAAAAAGCAAGAGAGTCCCAGAAAAACATCTACTTTTGCTTTATTGACTATGCCAAAGCCTTTGACTGTGTAGATCACAACAAACTATGGAAAATTCTTCAAGAGATGGGAATACCAGACGACCTCACCTGCCTCCTGAGAAATCTGTATGCAGGTCAAGAAGCAACAGTTAGAACTGGACATGGAACAACAGACTGGTTCCAAATAGGAAAAGGAGTACGTCAAGGCTGTATATTGTCACCCTGCTTATTTAACTTATATACAGAGTAAATCATGAGAAATGCCAGGCTGGATGAAGCACAAGCTGGAATCAAAATTGCTGGGAGAAATATCAATAACCGCAGATATGCAGAAGACACCACTCTAATGGCAGAAAATGAAGAAGAACTAAACAGCCTCTTGATGAAAGTGAAAGGAGAGTGAAAAAGTTGGCTTAAAACTCAACATTCAGAAAACTAAGATCATGGCATCTGGTCCCATCACTTCATGGCAAATAGATGGGGAAACAATGGCAACAGTGACAGACTTTATTTTTGGGGGCTCCATAATCAGTGTAAATGGTGACTGCAGCCATGATATTAAAAGACACTTGCTCCCTAGAAGAAAAGCTATGACCAACCTAGACAACATACTAAAAAGCAGAGGCATTACTTTGCTTACAAAGGTCCGTCTAGTCAAGGCTATGGTTTTTCCAGTGGTCATGTATGGAGGTGAGAGTTGGACTATAAAGAAAGCTGAGCACCGAAGAATTGATGCTTTTGAACTGTGGTTTGGAGAAGACTCTTGAGAGTTCCTTGGATTGCAAGGAGATCCAACCAGTCAACCCTAAAGGAAACCGGTCCTGAATATTCATTGAAAGGACTGATGCTGAAACTGAAGCTCCAATATTTTGGCCACCAGATGCGAAGAGCTGACTCACTGGAAAAGACTCTGATGCTGGGAAAGATGAAGGCAGGAGGAGAAGGGGATGACAGAGGATGAGATGGTTGGATGTCATCACCGTCACGATGGACATGAGTTTGAGTAGGCTCTGGGAGTTGGTAATGGACAGGAAAGCCTGGCGTGTTGCAGTCCATGGGGTTGCAAAGAGTCAGACACAATTGAGTGATAAAACTATTAAAAGTTAAACACAGGGACTTCCCTGGTGGTCCAGGGGTTACGAATCTGCCTGCCCATGCAGGCGACATGGGTTCAATCCCTGGTTTGGGAATATCCCACATGCCACGGAGCAACTAAGCCCATGTGCCACAACTTACTGAAGCCTGCGCTCTAGAGCCTGTGCTCCAAAATGAGAGAAGCCACCACAGTGAGAAGTCCAAGCACTGGAACAAGAGAGTAGCCCCTTCTTCCTCCAACTAGAGAAAGCCCATGTACAGCAAGAAGACCCAGTGCAACCAAAAATAAAAATCTATGTATATAAAATAATTTTAATATAAAATATTTATATAATAATGTAAATATTTTATATAATAATTTTATATAAAATAATTTTAAAAAGTTAAACACACAGCCCACTCCCAGGCGGCGGGCCAGGGCCATGTTCCTGAAACTCACATTTGTGGTGTGCTCCATGGATGGAGAAGGCAATGGCACCCCACTCCAGTACTCTTGCCTGGAAAATCCCATGGACGGAGGAGCCTGGTAGGCTGTAGTCCATGGGGTCGCTAAGAGTCAGACATGACTGAGCGACTTCACTTTCACTTTTCCTGTTCATGCACTGGAGAAGGAAATGGCAACCCACTCCAGTATTCTTGCCTGGAGAATCCCAGGGATGGCGGAGCCTGGTGGGCTGCCGTCTATGGGGTCGCACAGAGTCGGACACGACTGAAGCGACTTAGCAGCTTAGCAGCCATGGATGGAGGTACCTGCAGGGGAGACCTGGGATCCAGTCTAGGCCAACATGTGGCCTTCGGAGCGCATGGAGCACCCCCGGGGGATGTTTTCAGAGTTGGACAGTGCCCTGCAGATGGAGCCAGCTGCTTTCAAGGCTTTGTACTCCTCTGAGAAGCCCAAAGCTGGAAGACGAGAATCTCATTTTCTTCTGTCGGGTAGGCAAGTGGGGCTTGCAGGCCACGCATTTGGCCCGGAACCTTGGATACAAAGGGGCTCAGAATTATGAAGGGGCCTATAGAGAATGGTTCCAGAAAGAAGGTTAGGTAGAGGATGGCTTACTGAATGCTCCCTTCCCCTGGCACATGGCTGCCTTAACTAAGAGTGAGGAAGGGGCTGACTTGTTGGGTTGGGCAGCTTCACATAGCGTTGTGCACCAAAAGCAACAAAGAGCATTTAATTAAAAAAAAAAGTTAGACAGAGGAAAGCAGTCACCATAGAAGTTCAGAAGAGAGGTTATTCCTGGGGGAGAAGAGGGTCTGAGGTGAGGACTGCAGGGGGCAGGAGTAAAGTTTATTTTTTGACCTCGGTAATTCATTAAGCCATCCACTTGACGGGTGTTGGCTTTCTGTATCTGTGGAAGTCTTTTTCTTTTTCTTTTTAAAGTGATTTACATGAAGCGTCCATTGGCTTGAAATAGGGAACTAACAATATAACAATCAACTGTCTCTTCCAGGTCTAGTAGGACAAAAAGTGTGCAAATTTAAGCCTACAGTCCCTCAGACACAAAAGGCCGAGTTTTGAGGGGCTCTGGTGCAGTGCGTGCTGTGTTAGTCACTGAGTGGTCTTAGGTCGTTTGTGGCTCCTTCTAAGAATGTGTCCAGGGACTTCCTGGTGGTCCAGTGGTTAAGAATCTGCCTGCCAGTGTGGAGATTCCTTAAAAAACTGGGAATAGAACTGCCATACGACCCAGCAATCCCACTGCTGGGCATACACACCAAGGAAACCAGCATTGAAAGGGACACGTGTACCCCAACGTTCATCGCGGCACTGTTTACAGTAGCCAGGATATGGAAGCAACCTAGATGCCCATCAGCAGACGAATGGATAAGGAAGCTGTGGTACATAAACACAATGGAATATTACTCAGCCATTAAAAAGAATGCATTTGAATCAGTTCTAATGAGGTGGATGAAACTGGAGCCTATTATACATAGTGAAGTAAGTCAGAAAGAAAAACACCAATACAGCATACTAATGCATATATATGGGATTTAGAAAGATGGTAACGATGACCCTATATACGAGACAGCAAAAGAGACACAGATGTAAAGAACAGACTTTTGGACTCTGTGGGAGAAGGCGAGGGTGGGATGATTTGAGAGAATACATTTGAAATATGTATATTATCATATGTGAAACAGATTGCCAGTCTAGGTTCAATGCATGAGACAGGGTGCTCAGGGCTGGTGCACTGGGATGACCCTGAGGGATGGGATGGGGAGGGAGGTGGGAGGGAGGTTCAGGATGGGGAACACATATACACCCATGGCTGATTCATGTGAATGTATGGCAAAAACCTCCACAATATTGTAAAGTAATTAGCCTCCAATTAAAATAAAAAAAAAAAAAAAAAAGAATTTGCCTGCCAGTGCAGGGGATGTGCATTCAGTCCCTGGTCTGGGAAGATTCCACATGCCAAGGGGCAACTAAACCTGAGAGCTGAAGCTACTGAAGCCCGTGCACCCTAGAGCTTGAGCTCAGCAATACAAGAAGCCACTGCAGTGAGAAGCCCACACACCGCAACTAGGGAGTAGTCCCCATTGAGCGCACTTAGAGAAACCCTGCACGCAGCAACAAGAACACAGTGCCGCCAAAAATAAACAGATAAATAAAATGTTTAAAAAGATATATATATATAAAAGGAATGTGTTCAAAGTGATTTCGATGGCAAATGAGTCTCATCAGTTGTACCAACAGCTGGAGGTTTTATGAGCTTTGAAACGAAATTTTAAACTATACATGATCCAAAACTGCACAAATTCTTCAGCTTTATTTCTTACTTTCAGGTTTTAATCAAGTTGAGAGCAGCTCCAAACTTCCTCCCCACCAACAGGAATAGTCAAGATAAGCCCTAAGTAAGTCCTAGCAAACAACAACCCTGGGCTGGCAGTTCGGTTTCCTGCCGAACACCTGGGTCTGGGCTCCCCGCCAGCGCCGGCCAGGGCCTCTGCCATGCCTCCTGGGCTGGCTCCGCGAGCGAGGGAAAAGCTCACCGCAGAGGACACGAGCCTGCGGATCTCCCTCCCCACTTCTCCAGGCTCTCATTTTGCTCCTTTTTCTGTAGCTGAATAAAATACCTCGCCCTTTTCTGTTTATTTGCACAGAGGGCTGTTTAACCTAGGAGCACAAAGAGTGGGGTGAAAGCCACAACCACGTGGCCAAGAATGATTTCCAATCACAATAAACACGCCCAAAGAGGGAGGAAGATGGGAAGCGATCTGCTTCCTTTCTAACGTTCTTTAAAATAAATGCCGGGCCCTGGTGGAGGCGGCCTGACATGTTTCTACTAGATGAATAAGTACGGGGAAGCAGGCACCACTCTACACCCTACCTGCGCTTGCCCAGGCCCCGGTCCAGAACTCAGTTTGACAACTGGGTCCCAAGGGCCCGAGCATCTGGAGATTGTGTACAATGCAGTCGTCTGGGCTGCTTTCCGGGAGCCCTAGGCGGTCTGACCTGTAAGAGGATGCTCTTCTCTGACATGTTCTACAGAGCCTCCCACTTCCCCCAAACTAAGTCCTGGCTGCTGAGAACCGCTGTGATGGTTTAGAAACCCCAGCCATGGCAGGCCAGGTCACAGCAGAGACAAGCCTAACCTACAGTCTGGTCTGTCACCATTGCAAGCTATTTCCCCTGAAACATGTGAGCAAAATCCACACCAATTTTAAAGCAACGTTGGATTGTTGTGAAAGAATATAAAGGACTGTACTTTCTTCATCTGCTTCCATGAGTTTATCCCTTCGAAGGCTGAATCCATGTGTCACTTTGCATCATTCATTATGGACAAGATTCGGAAATAGTGAGCACCATGGAGTGGGACACATCACACACTAGGCGGCTTTAAAACATCACCACGTATGAAAAGCTGGATCTTCCCACTGCTGTCAGAAGGCAAGATAAGAACACAGTCTAAGTCCTTTAAAAGGAGAAAAACTTCTCATTTTCAACATGAAAATGACATCTAACACACGACTAACTAATGACCCAGCTCTAGAAGGGCCTCCATCAGATGATCAAACCTTGCAAGTCTATTAAATTCCCATCCTAAACTTCTTCTTTTGTGGCTAAAAACAAACACAGTCTCTGAATCTGTTGAGTTGAAGGCCAAGACAGACATGACAGTAGCTTTGCAGGGTGACCTATTGCTATTATTGGTGCTGTTTCCTTGATTTGTGCAGTATACAACCTGTGAGACCACACATGGCAGCCCTCATTATCAGAACACACTCTTCACTTGTGTATTTGCATATTATGTATGTTATAAAACCAATGTATATTACATATGCTATATAAATCAGTTCCTTCTCTCCAATGTCTATGTAAATCTTATTGATTAGTCAACTCTTAATTTCATTATTCTAAACTGACATCAATAAGCTAATTACATTTAGTGCCCAAGTATTAGGATATTCTTTTCCTTTTCATGTTTGAGTATATAAATCCACTTGAAAGTTAGACTTAGTTTCTCTTGAGTCAACAGCGATCTTCAATTTTCCCCCCTCCCATTCCACTGTAGCTGTCAATGCTACCTTATAAATATCTCTCAAGTTTCCACTCTCTCAAACCTTCTAATATTTCCTCCAGATCATTACAGTAGTTTTATAACTGGTCTTCCAACTTCCAGTCTCTCTCAATGAATCTGTCACATTATAGTCAGAATTACTCCGTCAAACACAGATAGACTTAGATCATTCTTGTTTAATGGCTCTATATTTCCCAAGAAGTAAAGTCTGAACAAATTGCTGTGATATATGACCAGCTCCTCAGTTTAGGCTAAAATAACTTCCAATATCACCCAACATCCATTCAATGACAATTCATGGGGCCCTCTTAAAAACACTGGCAGATTCAGGAAGACTGAAGAAAGTCAGTAAATCTCCAGCCATATCACCATGAAAGTGCCCAACCTTGTCTGAAGGAAGTCAGTAAAACCTATTCCCTGATCTCAGGGTGCAGACACTTGGGGAAGAGATACAGACATATAAATAATTATAATCAACCATTATGATGGCAATTTGACCCCAATCTGGTGCAACAGTCTCATATCCAGTGAATTCCCACTCACCCATTTTTCCTGTATTTTGACCACATTGAACTTTTTGCATTTTAGAAATGCACCACGTTTTTGATACCTGCATATCTTTACTTCATCTGGAGAGCTTGGAATGCCCTTCCTGCGTCTCTACCAAGTGAACCTCTATTCATCCTTCAAGACCCTGCCCAAGATGCCCTCCATAAAGCCTTCTCTGATACTCCCAGGCATAACTGTTAGGTTTTTATTAGGACTGTCTCTTCTTGGTTTATACCTCAACTCAAGCAAATTATTACATTGCACAAGCTGCAACCATTATTTAAATGTCTGTACTTCCTATTACGTTGATGGCAGCCCCTATATTTTAAGGAGTTGTGGCTTTTCTAGCTCCTCTGCTACCACTGGGCACACAAGTGGATTAGGAACTAAATGCAGAGTGGCAAGGGTCAGCCAGAGAATATCAGCCCCCAGGATGCAGCGCCTGAGCCAGACCCCACCTAAAGAGGTCATCCCTTCTGTGTTGTCCAAGCCCCTGTCTCCCGCCTATGAGCCTGTCCACTTCCTAGTATGTGGGGGTGGGGATGGGGATGGTTTCTTTGTGGTTGAGCTCATCCAAGGCCACAAAGGGCTGTGGTCTCAACAGGGGATGGAGTGGGCAGCAACGGGGAAAGGACTGCATCATCCTAGGAACAAGGTTGATTCTTTGGGCTACAGAGCACAGTAATGATCCCCTGCAGCTAACCCTAGTATTTATGCTTCCTCTGATTTTGGTAAGTAAGTATGGAAGTGACTTCAAGAAGCAGTAAACTTTATCTGGGGAGCCAATATTTTAAGGCCACTGAAGTAAACATGAAAGAAGAAATGAGGAATCAGTATTTGAAAGTAAGTACAAATGACCTTCCTTCTTCCCTCTCCCCTTTCTTCCTTCCTAAATATGGAGAAACTAACTTGTACAACTGTACTTGTACTACAGATGTCATTTCTGTGTATTTGAATGCAATATTAAATGGTCCATTAACAAAATCCATTTCAACTAAGTGAAATTAATTTCAGAGTCATTCACTTGGTCTTCATTTATCCCACAAAAGAGGGTAAGATGTGAAAGGTGCCCTCAAGTAATTCACAGTCTAGAGGTCAAGTTTAGTTCACTGGTAGCCCTGCCTTTTCTCCCCAGAGTAAGACATTTCAATCCTTAGATAGTTATTATAGATAGTTATTACCAAAGAACTTTAATTAGCTAATTAATTAATTAGCTCACAACTCCCTCTAGGCTAAAATGAGTGACTTTCCTAAGAAAAGTTACTGAACCAAAGCCCAAATAGTAGAAAACTAGAACTCAAGTGTGTATGGCTACAGATCAGTGTCTGTATACAAATATCCACAGATACAAAGAGAAGCGGCTGAAACATGACACAATCTTTTCCCATGGCTGCTGTGGCCACCATTCTGATCAGCCAAGGGGCTGGGAATACATGGAAATCACTGCTGCTCTCAAGGGCAAAGGCAGTGCTGGGGAGTGTGGTTTCCTCTCCAATAACAAGGATCCCGAAGTCCATCCCCCTCTCCCCATGACCTGGGGGTTCCCTTCATTCCGCCTCCTTCTTCATGGACATTAGGGGAAGACCTTTCCATACCTGATCCAGGCCTCACCCTACTCCTATAATAGGTTTGTTAGGGAACCACTGACCAAAACCACTTGCCTTGGCCAGGCACAATGATAACCCCACGTACGAGTGGTCTCACAACAGGAAGTCCCGATAAGGAACAAGGTGCTGCCACTGAAAACTAACCAGAATTCACGAGGAGCCGAGAGGAGGGAGGAGATGCCAGCCCGTATTATTGTCCTACCAACGTCCCAGCATCCCTTGCGCTAGAATCCATCTTGGCTGAGCAAGGTCTGCACCACCAAGAAGGACCTGAAGACCAAATATGGATCAAGCAAGATGACTGGGCAGTGACAACCTGAAAACTAACCCCATTACCATAAAACCCAAGACTGCGAGCCACGTGGCAGAGCAGTTCTCCTGGGTTCCCTTACCCTGCTTCTCTCCAGCCGGGCGCCCCTTCCCAATAAAGCCTTTTGCTCTCTCAGCACATGTGCCTCCTCCGACAATCCATTTCCGAGTGTTAGACACAAGCCCACTCTTGGGCCCTGGAAGGGGGCCCCCCTGTCTTGCAACAGGTTCAATTCCTGGTACTCCCATGTCACCAGTTGGCTTTTGCAGGGGGGCGGGGGTCCATGGGGTGTATCTTCATTTCACAAAAGAGAAGCTGGAATTCAGAGTGGCTTACCCAAAAGATATTCAGTAAGTCCAAGCTATTCTGGTAAGTTCTGAGGAAAACCAAAGCTAGGCTGTTCAAGTTTGAGGAAAGCACATTCCAAAGGCCGCGGTTTTCTCCTCTGCACAGCCAAGGCCTGGCTCAAGCAAAATTTGCCTCCTGTTTCTTTTCTTGAATGAGGTAAACAGCACCGCTTTTGAATTTGCTATGTCAAATTGACTTCAGAGAAACAAAGAACACAGCCCAAGAAAGTATCATTAGAAAAAAAAAGTTTCAAAACTACTGATCTCTGCTGTATCCAACCCCAGAGTCTTTCAAGTTGAAGGTGATGTTTGCCCTGACAGCAATTTCATTTTGCAGAGACAAACCCTGTCCTGGGGCAGGAAGAATGTGAGTAACAAGGCGCAAGCATTAGCGTTAAGTCCCGACTTCAAAAGGAGTATAATCACCGTCCTGTAAATTCTCTCCTTGCAGATCCACTGGGTCCCCAGCTTGAAGACGAGTCACATCCTGTCCCCAGAGACTGTCCCAGACCACACACTCCTCCTACCATCCCCGGCGGTCATTTGCATACGTTCTAACCTAAACCGGGGCCATTTATAAAAGGGCTTGTGTTTAACTTTATTCAGTTTCAGTGCTTTCTTCCAGCTACCCAATCTGTACGTAATTAAAATCATATTGCGGCAAACGCTGAATGGTATGAAAAGTTTTACCATATGTATACAATTGACTAGCTGTAGCATTTGGCATGTCTGCAGTGATCCCATTAAGAGGGGCGAGCCTGGCTTATTTTGGAGTATACGTTATATGTTTTGGATCAGTCCTGTTTTCTGCTTCTACGAAGACTGTCTGTGATGCTTAACTCTTTGTCGACAGTCACCACAATGTGCTCCTGCATTTCAACAGTGAGGACCACTGCACCCTGGCTCAAAAACTGTTTGGCTCCTGGAGGTAGGCTCCTTTGAAACTGTTTCATTTTCTGAACCCAAATTAGCTTTCTCTGTCTTGACAACAAAGACTCAGCAGATACCATCAAAGCCTCCAGGATCAGGTGGAACTGAAGGGAGAAAATGCGGATGGAATCATCACTTCCCAATCCTAAAGGCAGAGGGCACTCCTTAGAGCTTGAAAGAGGTAATTTTAGGACAAAAAGAGGAAGTACTGTGCTACTGTAGATAATAAAAATATGAAACTCGTGTCCTGAGAGATAGCAGATAAAATATAAAGGGATTCAAGAAAGAGCCAGCAAAGGTCATGCTGACAGATTCACCTTTGAAGAACATTCCAGACATTCTGAGACTGAGACCAGAGAAGGAAAACATATCTTTCCACCTTATCACATGGCCCACTCCACCTACCCTCCTATACAACAATGAAAAGCTTGAGGCCTTTGTCAAAGAAGAATTCTAGTTGGCTTTGACTCTCTGGATCACTAGACTCAGACTTCATGTAATTCGTAGTTAATATAGCTGTAAAGTTGCAATTTTGCTTTAAGACAGTCTTCAATATAGATTTCAGAATGAATTAAAGTCTCTCTTAACATGTGACATGAAGAAACACATGTTCTTAATCTGTGGGTTTAAAATTGTTTTAGAATTACATCAATGAGACACGGCCTCAAAAGAAGAATCAGGCCACCAACCCTCAAACACTGGAGTGTTAAGAGCAGTGTTGGAAAAGACTACTTTTCAGAATGTCTTACAACAAATCAGGTGTTAACATCCTTTGAACAGAGACCTTCATCTGGAGCTAGATAAAAAAAAAAGGAGCTTTGGAATCCAGTGGGTGCTAGTTTGTTGCTGGAGGCAGAAGTCCCGCTAAGCCAGGATGAAGTCAGAGGAACCCAGTGCCCCAAGGAAAAGGAGGGGGTAAGAAATGTCCTTAAGTCATTAGTCAACTTCCCAAAGGAAAGGATAGCGAAGTCGCTCAGTTGTGGCTGACTCTGATCCTCTGAACTGTAGCCCACCAGGCTCCTCCGTCCACGGGATTTTCCAGGCAAGAATACTGGAGTGGGGTGCCATTGCTTTCTCCAGGAGATCTTCCTGACCCAGGGATCGAACCCGGGTCTCCCACATTGCAGGCAGATGCTTTACCATCTGAGTCACCAGGGAAGCCCTAAGCAGAGACCAGATCCTAGGTTCTCAGTACCAAATGCAAACCCACAGAATGTTAAGATTAGAAAACTGCAGAATAAATGTGGAGAATATTTCCTTTTGCGGGTGGGGGGGTGGTGTGCTGCCCGATGTGGCTTGCAGAAGCTTGGTTCCCATGCCAGGGATTGAACCCAGACCCTGTTGTGGAAGCACGGAGTCCCAATTATTGCATGGCCAGGGAAGTCCCAAGAATTCATCCTTAAAACAGGAAGGTGATTGGAAGGCTAGTGTGAAAGGTTTAAAGATAGCTTTGGAGACAAAAATTTCATATTTAAAGCTTGGTGACACTAAAACGTTAACTTAAAAGATATATGCACCCCTCAAAGTTCATAGCAGCATTATTTACAGTGGCCAAGATAAGGAAGCAACCTAAGTGTCCATCAACAGACACTGAATAAAGAACATGTGGTGTACACACACACAAATACACAATGGGCTATTACTCAGCCACACAAAAAAATGATGCTTTGCCATTTGCAACAACATGGATGGACTTGGAGGGCGTTGTACCAAGTAAAATAAGTCAGACAGAGACAGACAAATAAGAAATAATATCTCTTATATGCAGAATCTGAAAAGTAAAACAAGCTAATGAATATAACAAAATAGACTCACAGATATAAAGAACAAGCCAGTGGTTACTAGTAGGGAGAGGGAAGGGGAGGGGACAGATAAGGACAGGGACAGGAGATACAAACTACTATGTACAAAATAAATAAGCTACAAGGATGTTTTATACAGCATAGGGAATACAGCCAATATTTTATAGTAACTATAAACAGAATATAATCTTTAAAAATTGTGAACCACTATGTTTTGTGCCTGAAACTTATATAGTATGGCAAATCAACTATCTACATTTCAATTTTTTAAATGATGATAAAATCAAATGAAGCTTGGTTACATGATAAATAGTAAAAAACACAATAGCTGATCTGCCAAAGTAAATAAAAGAAAGGAAAGTAGGAAGTAGCCATAGTAAGAATAATGGCTTGAAATTAGGGCAAAGAAAAATTAGCAAGAAAAGGGATAACTAAGTGCACAGATGATAATGAAAACTCAGGCTTGTCTGACCATCCATGAGGCCTCTCATTGTATCAGCCTCTCCCGTGTATACCCCACACCCTCCCATCTAGAGTCAAGGAGACAAACTCAGAAGGGAACTGCGTGACCAAGGGTACAGAATTAAATTAATAACTGGTGACCTACTTGACTCAAGTGCTATGCTTTTTCCATTAAAGTGCTCAAAGGAAAAAGTAAAAGGAGTTTGTCACCTTTGCCCCCCTTTCCTACATCTATTACATAAAAATAAATGAGCTCCAAATGTCTTGCTCCTCTTTGGAAGATTAATTAAACCATTAGAAGAAAAGTAACTAGTTTAGATGATTTATCAGAATATTTCTGAAACAATACCATTAACCACCCCATCCCACCCCCTTATTATCTAAACAACAATAAAAGTTAGGGGGAAATGGTAGGGCCTTTTAAGAGACTGGAGTGAAAAGCCTTTCTTTCATGTTCTGTTTCTTTCATAAAAGACAAAACGGAAAAAAAATGCCATTTTCTATTTAGGGACTCACCACCTGGACCAACCAGGACTGAAGGAGCACCCAAAGGCTTTCTTTGGCATCAGGTAGAGTTACTAAGCCATCTGAGGAAACCAGATAGAAGGAACAATGCATGCAAAATGTACTGTACAAAAGAAACGAACATTGCATTTATCACAATCTTGATTCTAAAAATAAAAGAATTGACTTGGGAACCCAAGCGTCTCAGGGCAAAGGGATTGAATGATTCATAGACTAGGCTGAATACTCAGTCTTATCTCTTTTCCATGGATTAGTCCCTAATGTCTTTCTGACTTTCCTGCTCTAGGTGAGACTGTACATAATATATGTTATTGGTCTATAGATGAAAACCCATTGGAAACCAGCTCCCTATTTATTAAACACCTTTTAGGACTACTTTCCTTTGCCTGACAACATTATTTTTGTATTTATTGGACTCTAACTGCTTTACAGTGTTGAGTTGGTTTCTGCTGTACAACAAAGTGAATCAGCTCTACGAATACACGTATATCCCCTTCCCCTTGGGCCTCCCTCCCACCTTCACCCCCTCCCGCCCCTCTAGGTCATCCCAGAGCACTGAGCTGAGGTCTGTGCCCTATACAGCAGATTTCCACTAGCTGTCTATTTTACACATGGTAATAATGTATATATGTCAGTGCTATCATCCCACCCTCCCCTTCCCGCTCAGTGTCCACATATTCATTCTCCATGTCCGAGTCTCTATTCTTGCCCTGTAGACAGGTTCATCTGAACCATTTTTCTGACAAAATTTTGATCTAGGATATTTTCTGCCCACCACCAAACACGTGTACTTTAATTTGGCTTCTTAGTCCAACTTAAGGTTGAATCCACTTATTGCCACCGTAGAGTTGGATGACCAGTCTATTCTCTGTGTGTTAGTTGCTCAGTCGTGTCCGACTGCTTGCGATCCTATGAACTGTAGCCCATCAGGCTCTTCTGTCCATGGGGATTCTCCAGGCAAGAATACTGGAGTGGGTTGCCCTGTTCTTCTCCAGGGGATCTTCCTGACCCAGAAATCGACCCCTAGTCTCCTGTACTGGCAGGCAGATTCTTTACTGTCTGAGCCATCAGGAAGCTGCTGCTGCTGCTAAGTCGCATCAGTCGTGTCTGACTCTGTGTGACCCCACAGATGGCAGCCCACCAGGCTCCCCCGTCCCTGGGATGCTCCAGGCAAGAACACTGGAGTGGGTTGCCATTTCCTTCTCCGATCAGGTAAGCTAACTCCACTTAATTTAGAAAATAAGGAAATAAAGCTTAGCTGAGGGCCAAAGAATTGATGCTTTTGAACTGTGGTGCTGGAGAAGACTCTTGAGAGTCCCTTGGACTACAAGGAGACCCAACCAGTCCATCCTAAAGGAGATCAGTCCTGGGTGTTCATTGGAAGGACTGATGCTGAAGCTGAAACTCCAATACTTTGGCCACCTGATGTGAAGAGTTGACTCATTAGAAAAAACCCTGATGCTGTGAAGTATTAGGGGGAGGAGGAGAAGGGGACAACAGAGGATGAGATGGCTGGATGGCATCACCGACTCGATGGACATGAGTTTGGGTAAACTCTGGGAGTTGGTAATGGACAGGGAGGCCTGGCATGCTGCAATTCATGGGGTCGCAAAGAGTCGGACACGACTGAGCGACTGAACTGACTGAACTGAACTCAAAAAACTTAAATTCGAAATAAGAATTACTTTCAGACGAGTCTAGGGAATCTAGTACTTACAACTACACATATCTTAAGTGATCCAGGAACACAAGATGCTTTAACCCAAATAACTGCTCTGTATTATTCTGATTGCATATCCACAGTTTTCAATCCATTTTTTTTCTGCAGGCTGGGAAAGCTGTTAGTTCTGATCACTGCAGGAAATTGAAAATTTCTCTTTTTAGGAGACAGCTAGGCTTAGAATTGGTAAGTGATAGGGTGAGACAGGGATCTGCCTGGAGCCCTGAGAGCAAGATTGCTCCTTGTCTTGCAATAATCCTATTAGAGCAGCTCCCAGCACAACACAGTCTGGGCTTGAAGTGGCTGTAAGATAATGAATGAGTCTTTCAAGTGTCACTTAGCTGTTGAGGTAAAACTCCAATCCCAAACTCATCAGCATAATCAAACATGGAACACGAGGACCCTTGATGGCGCCCGCCTCCCTGATAGCCTGGTATTGGAGCAGTTACAAAATGCTCCTTAGAGAAAAGGGGCCTCGCCTTATTTGGGCAGAAGCAATTTACTCTGTTCACGAGAAATGCAGCCTGTCTAGACTACAGGGTTGCTCTCCAGTGTACAAGTGATGAGGAAATCCTCGGGGGCCCACTTGCCAAGGTAAAGACCTCAGGTTCACACTCACAGCAATTACAATCCATCTCAAGACGTCCTCTGGGCAGCAGAAGATGCAGAAACAGCTGCTTCTTCATTAGCCGAGGAAATTAAACAAAAACCTACCGTGAGCAGGGCACCCATCGGCTGACACCAGCTCAGTCCCTGGTGGACGGCCAACTAGATGAATGGAAATGGTTTTTGTTGAATTCTTCTATCAATTACTGACAGAGATGCTAAAGCTGTGATTGCAGATGTGTCTATTACTCCTTAAATTCTGTCAATATTTGTTTCATATATCTTAAGTTCTATTACTAGACGTTTACAGATGCATGATTGTTATGTGTTCCTGGAGAATCCACCCGTTTATCTCAGGCAATATCCATCATCCTTAAATCTATTCTATCTTATATTAATATGGCTGCTCTGGCTTTCTAAAGCATACTGCTTGTAAGACATACTAACTCCATCTTTTCACTTTTGATCCACTTATATTTATACTTAAAGGCAGCACATCCTTGGGTCTTTCTTTTCTCCAGTTTAATAAGCTCTGCCTTTAAATTAGAGCATTTAGTCCAGTCACATTTACTATTGATAACTGATGTGACTAAAGTCTGCTACTCTGATTTATTTTCTGTTGGTCCCATTTGGGTGTTGTTGTATTTCCTTTGGAAGTGCTAATACAACTTTATAGAGAATAAAACCAAATGTCCTGATGGGATTTACCCTGTGGTACAGTGGCTAAGACTATGCTCCCAATCCAGGGGGCTCTGGTTCGAATCCTAGTCAGGGAAGTAGATCCCGCATGCCACAACTAAGACCCAGCAAAGCCAAATAAATAAGTAAATATATTTTTTAAAAATGCCCTGATTGCCCTCTGACTCAGGATATTATATCAGTACATGAAACTACATTATTGGTTACTGACAAGGGTTGAGAATCTTGCCCCCACCATCCATCACCCCCAAGTCCTTATCAACAGGGAAAGACAATTCTCCCTGTCTTCTTAGATCCCTTCTAGTGCTATGACTCTACATTCTGAAAGATTGTAGAAGTTTTTAATTTCTCTTGATACAATTTTTATAAAATTTAAATCCCTGGATCTTCTTTGCCACCAGACTAGAAATTCGAATTCCTGAACTTCTGTTTTGTGTTTTTTTTTTTTGAGTCTCTTCCATGAGTCTTCTACTTTTACAGGATTGCTATCCATTTTCTGAAAATATGTTTTAAAATCAAGCTTCAGGCCTGAGAGAACTGAATAAATCTAAGGCTTGCTAGGAGCGCCCTCTTGAGGTTGCCTTGATAAAGATGTTGAAAACTTTGCCTTTGTATGAATTGGTGGCAGTTTCCACTTCAGGTGCTAATAAAATTAATCCAAAAGATATGCCAGCTAAATTATGGAAGCAAATATCTTATTATAGGTAATTCTATCTCCTAAAATACCATATAACCTCCGGCAGAAAAATAAACACCATGACTCACTAAATGCATGCCCTAAATACAAAATACACTAGCAATCAGAAAGATAAATACGGTTCCAGAGTTCTGGTTTTAGTTGTTGGTTTTAGATATTATTCCTTATCTTGTGGAAAGGCAAGCTTTCTCCAGAGAGAGGGGTGCTGGGTGTGGGTTTGGGTGCGTCTGCTGAGTCAGAGAGACCACGATACAGAGACTGACTCAGCTACTCAGCAGCTGTGTGAGTCTGGGGGAAGTTTTTAAAGCCATCTGTGTGGTGCTGGAGAAGACTCTCGAGAGTCCCTTGGACAGCAAGGAGATCAAACCAGTCAGTCCTAAAGGAAATCAACCCTGAATTGGAAGGACTGATGCTGAAAATGAAGCTCCAATACTTTGGCCATCTGATGCGAAGAGCAGACTCATTAGAAAAGATCCTGATAATGGGAAAGATTGAGGACAGCAGGAGAGTGGAGTGATAGAGGATGAGCTGGTTGGATGGCATCACTGACTCAATGGACATGAGTTTGAGTAAACTCTGGGAGATAGTGAAGGATCGGGAAGTGCTGCAGTTCAGGGGATCACAAAGAGTCGTACAGGACTTGGTGACTGAACAACAAGAAGCCATCTGCAAAATGAGAGTGATAAAAGAATCTACCCCAGGAGGTGTGAAGGGAATAAAGCAGGGGGCAGCAGGAGGGCCCTTAGCACAGGGCGCAGTGCACAGGAAAGGCGTGGGTGCTGAGCATCCCTGTTATCGACATTTATAAGACCCTCAGAAGAAGGGCAGGATACCATTTAAAAACTCACCAGGATGCTTCTTGCATTCCTGATTATTTCACCTTTCTTATTTTAGCTAAGAAAAAAGGTTTTTTCCTAGGTTTTTTATCATTTGGGGCATGATCTGCTGAATTCAAACAATAATAACGACTGAACTTCTTTAAGGCAGTATACATAAGATTCTTGGACAGTCAGGTCAGTGTAAGAGTCAGTTAAGTCACTTGGCTGATTTTCA
The DNA here is from genome assembly GCF_054371585.1 of Giraffa tippelskirchi. Taxonomy (NCBI): domain Eukaryota; kingdom Metazoa; phylum Chordata; class Mammalia; order Artiodactyla; family Giraffidae; genus Giraffa; species Giraffa tippelskirchi. Next base: position 154,495,707 of record NC_137283.1, on the reverse strand, counting down.
TGGTTCAACTAAACCTATTGACAAGGGCATTGCGCTGTATCTCCTCCTGAAGCTGCAAGGAACTTCCTGACATGATGCTGGGGATGTAGAAGGAACAGACTCTATCTGCAATCTCTGAAGCTCCTCTAACTCCCTCCACCTCCCAACCTAGCATCAGAACAGAGGTCATGCATACTCTTTTGCAAACATAGCTGCCAATGAAATACTCTTGGGAACTTACTCATCGGTCCCCTATTTATTTTTGTTTATTTTTTGTTTTTGGTCTCCACCTCTGCCCATATATATTCCAAAAGTAAAACAAGCTGGGAAGCTGGCAAGAAAGTCCATAAGATCTGAACAGTCTCAGGAAAACGAGAAGGAAAAGGAGACCTGGAGGTAATGATCTCCATTTCTAATAGAGTAAACAGAGTGTGTGCAGGGAACGTCATTGCTGGAGAAAGACTGAGGGAGAAAACAAGATCCCATAGTCAGGAGTCAGGGAGGTCCAGCGGACAGTATAGACACAACTCTGTAAGCAGACTGGCCTCCTTGTCCCCACAAGACAGACCCCACCACCAGAGGGCTCAGGGCCACAGCTCAGCAATGCAAACAGGGGCAGTCAGGACACCCTGAGCCCTAGGACAAGCAACGGAACACTCAAGTAGAACCTCAATTTTATTTCAAGACCAAGAGGAGGGGTAGTTGGAGAGTCAGGTGGTTTGACACAGTACAAACCATGACTCATGTAATTAATCAAACCTACATGTCGGAATACAGTACAGAGTTGGCATGTTTTTAGGGTCACCCAGGAGTTTTGTGATAAAACAGGCTATTTCAATGCCTATGATGATCACTGCTGTGTTCTTGGTCCCCTGGGGATGCGGATTTACTTTTTCCCCTTTGCCATTAACTGGATGGGAAAGAACGTGATGTGCTACCCTAAGAACATCTGGCAAAGGCCCCCACAGAAGGTAGGGTTTTGCACAACCTCTTTTTAAGCCACCCAGCTGGCCTTGCAAAGTGCTTCCAAGTGGCAATCTCCACTTGGGGACCAGGTGTACAAGGAAGATGCTCAGAACCTTCCAGCGGCACCAGATGGGGCCCACATGGGGCACCCTGACTCCCCTGATGTCCCTCCCTACAGAGCAGGCAACTACCCCTCTACCCCACCCGGCTCCAAGGGTCTTGGGGAGCAGGGACCAGGGCAGACTGGGCTTCCTGCTCTGTGAAGGATGGGCTGGGACTGGGGGCAGGCTGTACACTTTCCCACCTGCCTCCTGGGACCCTGGAAGGCCTGGGAAGTTCCCCAAAGTGACAACAGAAGCCACGAAATGCATTTCCCAATTTCCCCACTGTGACATCTTTTCAGGTCTTGATTTGTCCTCAAGGGAAAACTGAGAAAGGAAGGTGATAAGCAGGCAGCTTTTAAAATCAGGAACACACACCTTAAAGCTGTGGCTCTGGCCCTTGTTTCTGCAATGTCACAGCCACTTGGAGCTGTTTTCATTAGGATGGTTAGTGAACCTTGTGGAGATGTGCGTGGTCTCATGGGAGGGGGTAAGAGTGTGTGTGGACATGTGAAAGTGAAGGTGCTCAGTCGTGTCTGACTGTTTGCGACCCCATGGCTCCTCCAGCCATAGGATTTTCCAGGCAAGAATACTGGAGTGAGCTGCCATTTCCTTCTCCAGGAGATCTTCCAACCCAGGGATCAAACCCAGGTCTCCCGCTTTGCAGGCAGACCCTTTACCATCTGAGCTGACACATGAGTGTGTGTTAAAACGGACTGAGTTTAAAAGCATCCACCAGGAAACCTCAGGTTCCGGTTTTTAAAAATATTAGCTTTCCATGATTACAGCTCAGCTCCTGTGAAACAGGTAAATAGAATTACCCTCAATTTCTGATTAAGAAGACAGGCACTGCTGAGCCCTAATACCAGCCCTTGGTAAACACAACCCTGCCGCCTCGCCCTTGTCCTCTCCTGGTTCCTGCAAGGGACCCAGCCTGTTCCTAGTGAAATAACGGCTCCTGAGTCATCATGATGATACCAGCACTATGCTGATGGCTTTATCTAACTTATCGCATTTGAATAACCCTCCCACGAACTCCCACCCCTGCTTTTCATGCACATCACCCCTGACCAGTGGCCCCTCAGTGCTCCCCAGCCTCATCCCCCTGGCTCTCCAAGACCTCATACAGCCACCCCAGGGCCCCTTTGCTTAGATGGCTACTTTTCCCATCTAGAAAAAAGGCACCAGGTACCTTTTGCCCCCTACCCTCATTACACACTCTCATCCCCAGCCCACTAAGAAGTACTGCTGAGGCTGTCTCTAAAATACAGACCCCTCCTTCTCTCATTTCTCCTTTTCTCATCTTCCTGAAGTCTCCCTGACCTCAGGGAGAGCTTTGGGGCTGGTCTCCCAGCCAACACGCTGGGCCCTCTTCCATCTTTTCCTCGAAGGGCAGCTGAAGTGAGTGTCAGTACTTTATATTCACTCTCACCCTGCCCCCTAAACTCTCTCCCTCAGACTCTGACTTTCATCATTGCACTTGTTACAACTGAAATGATCTTAGCCACTTCTTTGTGGCTTTCTGTCTCAGAACATGCAGACCATGCACATAGCTCATGCATCAGAACCTATGTCCTACATGAGAAGCGTGCTTGTTTGTTCATGACTATATCCCAGGGCCTTGATAAGTATTTGTTAAAGGTTGAATGGGGTTCCCTGATGGTTCAGACGGTAAAGAATCTACCTGCCAATATAGGAGACCAAGGATCAATTTCTGGGTCCAGAAAATCCCCTGGAAGAGGAAATGACAACCCATTCCAGTATTCTTGCCTGGAGAATTCCATGGACAGAGTACCCTGGCGGGCTACAGTCCATGGAGTCACAAACAGTCAGACACGGCTGAGCAACTAACACATACATACACACACAAAGGCTGAATAATCGACCTGTTGGGTACTCGAATTTTGTCCTGCCCCTTCCCTGCTCCTCCCAATAACTCATTTAACTCTCCACTTTTCAGCTCGCTTGGTATTAGTGAAACATTCCCCCAGTAGCCTTCCTGCCAGAGGAAGGAGATCAGACGTCCCACTGGAGACCTTTGCTTCCTGTTCCCACCTCCCTGAGCACCGCCCTCAAAAACTGCTGTGTCTAAAGCTGGAGGTGGAATTCCTGGGCTACGTTTCTGTCTGCTCAAGGCAGCTTCAAGAGACAAGTTACCAGCAATCCTGAAATAGGAGGCCCCAGAATGATAAAGAGCTTCCTATGATTCATGGGGCTTGAACATTTTGGTTTTTTTTAACCAATAACACATTCTTCATTTTCTTTAATCAGGTTGCTGAAATATATGGCTGAAGAATCTCAGGAGAGGAAGTAGGTTAATCCTGGCTGGGAACTCGCCCGAGTGCATGAAAGCCCTGCTCCCCTCCACCCGGCTCCTGGTCTGCTGGGCCTTTGAGCAGGGAAATGACATCTCCAATTATTTTTCTCGGTCTGGGCGATCCTGGTGGGTGGGGGGAGCAGGTAGCTAGGTAGGGAGGCAGACGCGAGTGAGTTACCTTATCTTTCTAAATGCTGTCACACACAGAGAGAATATTTGCTTGATGAGCTGTGAGAATTAAGGGAGAAAACGTATCTAAAGGGCTTGGGGTGGAGCCTGGCACACAGAAGTTACTCTACAAACAAGAGCTGTTCCTTGTGTGTGTCACTAGCCAAGCATGTGTGAGGGGTGGGTGGGGAGGTGGATGCAGTCTTTCACTGGAAGACCTTGACACTGGAGACCTCCATCCTGAGTCTACAACTGCAGCAGGCTGATCTCTATCAGGGTCAGCCACCCCAAGGGGGTCCCACAGTCCCCTCTGGCCGGCCACTTGCCTGTCCTTTCCTTCGGCGGGGAGAGGGAGGGGAACGGTTTCAATGTGGCCAACCACCTGGCATTTATCCCAAGGAATTTCATTCTGGATGAACATTTCATAAACTAGTAAAGGTCATCTGGATTTTTAGTGAGGTCTTCCGAAGGGTCTCACTGAGTCAAGGTCCTCGTGAATTTGACAAGCGTGCCTTACTCTGTCCCCGGAACATGGGGGACGATATGGAAGAGGATGGGGGATGGTGGATTTTGCTTTGGTGACCTCTCCAGCGCTTTGGCTTCATAAAATACTGACACTGAATCGCTATGTGTCTTTATTTACATTCTGTTACTGGAAGCTGCACCGATCTCCCTGACACTAGCATGCTGATTCTCTAAAGATGGTGGAACTTCCTAAATCAAAGTTGACAGGAGGCCAGTGCATGACAGTCCAGTGACTGTGAAAAGAAAATGCCACCCAGCCTGGCTGCAGCTCACACAGCTGACCTTGATTACTCCAAGATTCTGAGCGAGGGCTGCTTATATCCATCCCCCCCGGTCCCCCCCCCCACCTGCTTCCCAAAATTTCTCTATGTACTGGGATGAGTAGATGAAAATGTGAAACCTAAAAAAGTAAAAAAAAAAAAATTTGATGTTGACTAAAAGCAAGGTTTTCAACCTCCCCTAAGATGGCTCAGACTACAAAGAATCTGCCTGCAATGCAGGAGACCCGGGTTTGATCCCTGGGTCAGAAAGATCCCCTGGCGAAGGGAATGGCAACTGACTCTGGTATTCTTGCCTGGAGAATCCCATGGACAGAGGAGCCTGGCGGGCTACAGTGCAAGTCCATAGGGTCTCAAAGAGTTGGACACGACCGAGAGACGACCACTTTCAATTATAGACACCCGTGTTCTCCCTCAGTCCCTACATACCCACAGACTTTGTTCTGTCCAAGCAGAGGAATGATCATGGCTTTTCTGACCAAGAGGAGCTGCTCCCACCTCAGATGCATATTTTGTGTGCACTCGCTTCCTAACAGTTGTGCTGAAAAAGGGAAACATGCTGCAGGCATGGCGAGAAGAAGAAAAAGAGCTGCCTTTATCTGACATTTCATATGAGCATTCTGGTGGCTGGTTCACAAACAAGCACTGTTTCTCCCACCGAATGTCACGGTCTTGTCACAGCCCTGGTAACACATGGCTGAGAGAGACCTGGCTTGAATGAAAAGATCATGACTCCTCTTGGCTGGCCTGACCCTAAGCTATCCCCACAATGGCGGGAAATAGTCAGTCTGGCTCCCTCCACTGCCCACAGGAGGCACTCTCAAGGTCTGGCCTGTCTGTGCCATCAGGTCCCCCTCCCTGCCCTCCTTTCAGGCCAGGGGTCGGGTAACCCTAGGCAGCATCTGTCCCCTGATGCCCAATGCCAGAGTTGGGCCCAGAGGCTTTAAAAATCATCATAAGATAGGTGGAGCTCCCATGCCACCATCATCTAAGGATCTCGAAGGGAAGGGCCCTTTATGTGGAAGTTTAAAAACTCTTAGTGATTGTTTCAAAACTCTGAGTTTGGTGGTTCTGCCTCAAAGATTCCCAACCAGATCAGTGGCAAAGGTGGGGGACCGAGGCCATGAACTAGACAGAGGCGGTGTCTCTTGTCTCCTTCTTCTGCACACAGTGTATTTTGGTCAAATATGCTGGGCGTGTTCTACCACTAAAATCCAGAGCTCAGTTCAGTTCAGTTCAGTTGCTCAGTCGTGTCCGACTCTTTGCGACCCCATGGACTGTAGCACGCCAGGCCTCCCTGTCCATCACCAACTCCTGGAGTTTACCCAAACTCATGTCCATCGAGTCAGTGATGCCATCCAACCATCTCAACCTCTGTCATCCCTTCTCCTCCCGTCTTCAATCCTTCCCAGCAAAAAATTGATTATCCTTAATTCTTATTTCTTTTTAATGTTACTTTCATTACATTAAAGAGAGTAACATTTAAAAATGCTGCTCATTTGAAAGCAATGATAAAAAACCATTTGAAAGCAATGATGAAAAATCATTTGAAAGCAATGGTGAAAAATTTAGGGAAACAGAGTTGATAAAAAAGAAATTCATTTCCTGAGACTTTGACAAGATATTTTCCCCTACTGGATAACGTTCTCCATTGTGCTCCTTTCTTGGTTAAATCATAGTCAAAAATTCACTTTTTCATCACATAGCTATTTAGCTTTGACTATGTGTCAAGAGCATTGTGTGGAATACAAAGGTCAGGCTCATATTTTGTCCTCATCAGGACCCCTGGCTGCTCAAGGAAAGGGGCCATAGATCAACCACGGGGATCTAAGTAACTTCTGGACACAAACACAACCAGGGTGACCCCTGCTTTGGGCACTGCCCTCACTGGACAGCTGCTGCCGTGGTTACTGACCAACATTTATTGGAAACGGCTTTTATCACAGCTGAGTGCTTTGTATGTATGGATCTTATTTATTTCCATTTTAGAGAAACAGGCTCATGAAGGTTAAATCACAGGTCTCTGGTCACAGAGCTAGTCGGTGGCAGAGACAGAATTGAGACCACGTCTGCATGCACGCAAGCCAAGTACCTTCAGTCATGTCCGACTCTTTGCGACCCTATGGACTGTGCCCTCCAGGCTCCTCTGTCCAGGGAATTCTCCAGGCAAGAAGATTGGAGTGGGTTGTTATTTCCTACTCCAGGGGGTCTGGGTGACTCAAAGTTAGAACTCTTACCGCTTACAGACAAACACTCAGAACAGCAACACACTTCCCAGAAATGCACGTAACTCATAACTCATCCTTTCTTCCAAAGCTGAACTCTCGGTAATGTATTTAAGATGTTCTTGGGGCAATGGGAAAAGAAACCCATAAGCCATGGAAACTGACTCAATTGTGTCAAACATCTGATTTAACCCATTTTCTCATTAATTTTTTTCAGCTAGTCAACCATGGCTTGCTTCCTACATCCTTTTGACCACTACATGTAAAGCGTTAGCCATGCTCCCCCTTTCTATTCTGCCCTCCTTACCCCAATTCATCTCTGCGTAACAACCCAAGACGTTATATTAACGTCGCCCATCTCTTCTACTAGATTAAAAGAGCTATGAAATCAGGGACTTTGTTCTGGACATTGTTGTATTTCTGGTACTAGACAGTGCCTGGTCCATATCAGATGTGATTTATTAAACAAGTGAATACATTTGTTGAAACCTTAAGATGAACAAAGTGTGCCCTATAGGCGAAGACAGCAGACGTGGGGTTGCCTAGTGCAGCATTCCCGACCCTCCAGGCTCAGACCATCGGCTCCCTTTAAACACATCCATGCACAGACTTCACCCTCCACCCGAGCGCTACTGCCTTTACTGTTGGGTTTCCTCACCTCGGAATCCCACTCCACCCCTACCCACAAGCCAAAGCTCAGCTTAGATGCCAGCTCATCCCTAAGTCCCCCTTCACCCTCTCCTTTGCCTTCAGGATAATCACTCTCTTCTGTAGCACAATGCTTAATGCTTCTTGTTCCTCTGTCCAATCACTGAATATTCACTGAAAGGACTGATGCTGAAGCTGAAGCTCCAATACTTTGGCTACCTGATGCAAAGAACTGACTCACTGGAAAAGACCCCGATGCTGGGAAAGATTGAAGGCAGGAGGAGAAGGGGATGACAGAGGATGAGATGGTTGGATGGCATCACCGACTCAATGGACATGAGTTTGAGCAAACTCTGGGAGATAGTGAAGGACAGGGAAGCCTGGCGTACTGCCGTCCATGGGGTTGCAAAGAGTTGGACGCGACTGAGGGACTGAACCACAACATTCAATCACTGACTTCATCTTGCCTTCAGAAGCTTTCTGCTGCTTTTCCCAACATCTCCCAGAGAAGATCGCTCTCTCCAGGGGAACACATGGGGAGATTTTTGTTTGGTTGGTTTTACATTTATACAGTTTCCACTGCTTGACCTATAACTAACACTTGTAAGATTAATAGGACCACAATTTTAAAGACTATAATACACCATAATATAATACACCACCATAATACAGAGCCTTTTCAATACTGAAAAATAAAAAAACCTTCCATCACCAGGCTATATAAATTTGACCATCTAAATTTACAAACTCTGACTAAAATACAAGCAATCATTTGCTTCTTTCAGCTTTTTATTCTCTTATGTGGCGCTCTTTACTTAGTAGGAACTTGATAAGTGAGAAACAGAGAGGACGCGGAAGCAGCTTCTATAAGGGGAGGACCAGCGTGCCGGGCCCAGAAGGACTTCAGGAAGATGCTCTCAGTGGAACCCTCAACATTCAGTGAGATGAAATGGTTACTTAACATCACTTACAGAGCCTGCTTTTTTTCCAGAAAGAGTCAAAATGAGCAGTCAGTTTGGCCGATGAATGAACCATGTTTTATGGGGTTAGAATCCAGATTACAAATGGGAAGTTCTACTGGCTTTCCAAGGTTCTTGGCATTTATTTGGGCCGCACAGAGGCCAAGGTACCAAGTGATGTCAGTGCGTTTGGGGCTAAATATCAGGCACTCCCTGACTAAAGCGACATTCACGTGGTCTCGGTATGAACTGCCCAAGAGCACCGGACAGCCGCAAAGGTCTGCAGGCTCGCTGTGCCCCGGGTCCAGAGCTAGGTCCTCCCCAGACAGCACACGGCTCGTGCCTCACAAGTCACTATGTAGAGAGCACGTCCCTTCCACACCCTGCCTCTCAGGATTGCTCACAGGAGATGACTGATGGGGATGATGGAGAATTCTGTAAGATAGCCAGCCCCAGGCTTGCAGTACAGGCTGACGGTGACGAATCTGCCACAACCAGGGACCTGTGCTATCTCTGCGGAAGTGTCCATGTTCAGACAGTTGAGACTGAATAAATCTATAGATCACACATCTCCCTGGTTTGAACTTTCAAGCTGCGTGCCCTTAGGGGCTTCCCAGGTGGCGCTAGGGGTGAAGAACCTGCTTGCCAGTGTGGGTTCAATCCCTCGTTAAAAGACACAGGAAGATCCTCTGGAGGAGGGCAAGGCAACCCGCTCCAGTATCCTTGCCTGGAGAATCCCATGGACAGAGAAGCCTGTAGCCACAGGCTATGGTCCATGGGGTCGCAAGGAGTCAGACACGACTGAGCGATGGAGCACACACACACAGGATCATTGTAAGTCACTCCAGAGGGTCATGAATAACGTCAGATTCTCTTCTAATGTAACAAAAGGGCAAGAGGGAGCCTTAGATTGTGGTCAGACAGTTTGGGCATGTAAGAAGAACGCCAACAATTTTTTTGAGTCGCCACCATTCGAGGTAGGTGCTGGGTGGGAGGGCGACCGGCCAGCCATGACCTTTGACCTGTGGCACTCACCGCCTGTCTGGCTCCCTGCAGGGGAGTAACATTTAAGGTGAGATTTCAAGATGGAGAAGAAGTTGGCCAGGCCTGGTGGGGAGAAGTAGGGGGGCATTAGAGAAAGGGGTGAGGCCTGAAAAAATATACTGTCCCCCCAAATACACAAGGAAAACTGCAAAGTTGGCATTACTGTTTAATAAAATGCAAATGAAACAAAACACGCTGTCAACTGCCTTAGGGCCTAGTAGTCATAAATCTTACACTGTATTTGGAAAACAATCTGCAGGTTTAGATGCTCTCACTTGATCAGACTCCCCAAGCAGGTGGAAGATGACTGAGAAATTCGATGCACTCAAAGGAGTCACTCAGAATCCAATCATTTCAAAATTACTTGAAATATGAAAACCTTTAAAATATTTTTTGCACCCCAAAATATGCAATGTGGCACGTGGGTGCATTTTAATGTTTGATAGGATACAAGCTGGGAGCCTTCAAAATAAAAATATGAGCCTCCAAGCCTCGACATCAATGCAACTTAAGCTCGGGGTTGGGCTCAGGGGACAGAAGGAGGCCAGTGCAGGGCAGGTTAGGGATCTGGGCTTTATTCTTAAGAGCAATGGGAACGGGCCTGCAGGTTGTCTCCGTGTGTGATGTGTGTGTGTTTGCACAGTCCGACTTACATTTTGGAAGGATCACTACTGTGACGGTGGTGTGGAGGGAAATTGAAGGAGGCGAACCAGGAGGCAGGAAGCCTGTTAGGAAGGTACTGCAGTAACTCAGGTAAGAGATGGAGGTCGTCTGGATTAGGAACCAGGATGGAAAACAACAGATTTAAGGTTTTCCTTAAACCAACTTCTTGGGCCTGAGCTTAGACCCTCCCCTTCTATGGAATTCTATTCCACAGTCAACGAGTCCTAGCACTGTTCAAGGGATATTCTAGAATATTTCATATTCTACCCAGTGCAGGGGTCAAGGCAGTGGCCGACCTAAGGAAAATACAAAAAATACATTAGGACCAAAGTCAGGCTTGGGATCATGGTTGCTGTGGGTTGAATGGTAGCCCCCCAAAGATACATCCACGTCCTAACCTCTGAAACCCTTGAATGGGAACTTATTTTCAAAAAGGGTTTTTGCAGCTGTAGGTAAGCTAAGGGTTTCTAGATAGGATCATCCTGGATTATCTGGGTGGACTTTAAAGATGAGTGTCCTCATGCGAGACAGAGGGGAGATGACACGGACAGAAGAGGAGGAGGCAGGCATCGAAGACAGAGGCAGCCTGGGAAGCTGACAGCTGGTATACCTTGAACAAGATGCTGAGAAGGCTGCTCTGGGTGGATAGGGAGGCCCAAACTCTGCTCCTCATCTTCACTTACTCGTCACGTCCCAGAGGGCCCCCAGCACGAGGCTGGGCATCAGGAAGCTGAGGCCGGTGTTCCCCTCTGCCATGCTCCAGACAAGCCCCTCCTACCCTCAACCCGTGGAAAGTGACTCTGTGGCCATTCACAGCGAAGGTCAAGATCCCAGGGTGCAGGATCTTCGAATGAGGAGGGGAGGAGGGCCTGAACACACGAAGAATGTGCGAGGGCAGCTGGGAAGGCAAGGACAGAGGCCATGGATGTCCACAGAGCCGTGGAGAAGCTTGAAGGGGATGCTCTCTGGATTCTGGACAGGAAGATCCACAACCTCTCCATCTTTCCAGCACCTTCTCCACCCTCCCACATCCCCTCCACAACCTGGGCCTAAGCGAACAAGATCCTGATCCTCAGGGTTACTCTTGTTCTCCCTGACTGGGGGTACAGGGGGCGGAAATGACTGAACTCTTGCATCTCTCCTGGGGCTGCTGAGCACAGTTGTTCACGTTGCACACTGCACAAGAGCACCTGTGCCAGGGTGAGCAAGGACTGAAATCCAGCTCTGTTTCCTCTCACTGTGCTGTGTATCCTCAGGGCAACGGGGCTCCCTTCTGTATCTGCACAAGGCTCAGGTCATGCTGGCAGTAGCCCAGCCCTCTCTGGGGGCAGCTTGGCCTCGGTCCCCAGCACCACACTCCCAGTCAGCTCCTACTGTCTCCAGTGACCTAACACCAAATTCTCTGCCTCCATGAGGACTCTCCATGCCCCAGAGCTTTCTGCGTCTCCCCGCTCCTTCCTTCCACGTCCCGACCGGGGCACGGGTCTTCCTTTCCAGTCAAAGTCTGCTTCCTGTGCTCAACACAGCTGGAGCAGCTATGACACTTTCTAAAGCAGGAAGTAATCCTGTCGATATACTATTTCCTGGAGCACAAAACTCCTCAAACATGTGTCACAAGGAAACCACAATATGAGGCTAGGTCAGGAGGCAGGTGTAAAAACGATGCACATCAAAGATATTTTCTAGACTTTTCCACACGGAGGGCTGGGCCAGACCAGTCTACCTAGGAAGTTTATGAGTAGCTGTTTTAGAAAAATATGGACTATTCATCTTTGTCTCTATAAAGTTCTGTGCTGGTTAGAATCATTTATAACGAGCATGTATTCTCTCCTGACTGGAGAAAATAAAAAACAAATCCGGAAAAGTTTGAGGGACTTCCATGGTGGTCGAGTGACGAAGACTCCACGCTCCCAATACAGGGCGCTCGGGTTTGATCCCTGGTTGGGGAGCTAGATCCCACGTGCCACAACAAAGAACCAGTGTAGCCAAATAAATATATAAAAAGAAAGAAAAAGAAGTTTGCGGTCAATCATATGACACAGCAGCTGATATAAGAGGTAAATAGGAGGCAGTCATTCAAGATTCTCCTATTTTCATCATCGACTTAGAGCTTGAATGATCAGACCTGATTCCTTCCTAGTGCAGTTACAAATGTTCGTTTTTAAGATAATTTGAAAGTGACAATATAATCTCACAATGCAGAATACATTCAACAGAATAAACAGATGGGATCTGTCAGACCCAGAATCCACTTTCAATCATTTTCCCATTTTGTCCTCAAAATAGTCCCGTAATGTAGGCACAGTTGTCCTCATTTGACAGAAGAGAGGCGAAGGCCCACAGGAAGGTGAGCTTAAACAGGAGTGCATGCTGGAGCTAGCATTTACTACACGCACAAAATCGACTTCGGAGCTGGCATTGCTAACCACTAGACCGTACTCTCTCCTGGGGGGCATGGGGTTCCCCCAAAGCCTTTCCCATAAGGCACTCTCTGGATCCCATGAAATCCTCCCACCTACAGCTCCGACCACAAGAAGGGAGCCCTGACTGTGTGCTCACAGTTTCTCTCTAACCACAGTCACTATAACCGGGTGGTCCTGCTGGTATCTGGTCTAACAGAACCCCACAGAGAGCTGTCAGACCGCTCCATCCTGCCAAACCTATGTGACTAAGGAGCCCTCGTGAAAATGAAACTACATGAAAAGAAGAAAAAGGAAACACAAACACCCTTTCTTGTAGGCCTTTGCCTACTGAGATTGAGCACATGTTTGGATCCCCCCAAAATTCATAAAGACCTAACCCCCTGCAAATAGGTTCATCAGTACCATCTTTCTAGATATCATACAAATGCAGTAGTGTATGAGTGGGGGAAGGAGAGGGTGGGACGAATTGAGAGAGTAGCACTGAAACATATACATTACCATATGTAAAATAGATATTATTATATACATTTTTATAATACATCAATTACATGTTAATATATTATATTAATAGCTGGTAGGAATTTGCTGTATGACACGAGGACCTCAAACCCAGTGCTCTGTGACAACCTAGAGGGGTGTGATGGGGTGGGACAAGGAGGCAGGTTTAAGAGGGAGGAGACATATGTATACCTATGGTTGAGCCACTTTGATGTATGGCAGAAACCAACATAATACTATAAAGCAATGATCTTCCAACTAGGGCTTCCCTGGTAGCTCAGGCAGTAAAGAATCCACCTGCAATGCAGAAGATGCAGGTTCGATCCCTGGATCAGGAAGATCCCCTAGAGAAGGGAATGGCAACCCCCTCCAGTATTCTTGCCTGGGGAATTCCATGGACAGGAGAGCCAGACGGACTACAGTCCATGGGGTTGCAAAGAGTTAGACACGACTGAGTGACTAACACACACCTTTCAATTAAAAATAAATTCACCTTTATGCCTATAAAAATGATATTGGCATTTTAAAAAACAAACAAACCTAATCCCCATTGTGATGGAGGCCCTTTGGGAGGTGATGAGGTTGTGAGCATGGAGCCCTTACAAATGAACAAGAAACCCCAGAGGGCTGCCTTCTCCCTTTTCCCACGAGGGCTCAGTGAGAAGATGACCCTGATCAGACACCAAACCTGCCACTACCTCGATCTTGGACTGCCCAGCCTCCTGAATGGTTAGAAATACATTTCTGTTGTTTAGAATCCCATAGTCGATGGAATTATTTTATCCACAGGAGCGGGACAGACTAAGACACCTACTTCCCCCAATGTGTGCTCTGAATTCCTTTAGGCCTGATTCCTGCTAAAATTCTGAGCCAGACCGAATCTTTCCTGCAGGTTAAAACGATAGGAGTTTTCAGCAGCTCCAACAGCTCTGACTTCCTCCTTAAGTGCCTTTGGGACACGACGTCCCTGGTTACAGGCAAGTGGGAACCTCATTGTGTATCGCGTCGGTGCTGGCTCGGGCTGTACTAAATGGGGAACAAGCAGAACCTGTGGATAAAACAGTCCCCCCCCCCACCCCCCACCCCGATGATGCTTAAAACCTGCTGTGAAACCTGGGAGCGGGGCTGCGGGAGAAGCGCGGCCGCCTGCGCCCTGTGCCCACTGCGACGGCCGGGAGCTTTGAACAGCTTCCTCTGGTTCCCCTACTAGTAAAACTGGTTCACACTGGAGGGTTACCAAGCTCTTTGCAAAGCTGCTGAAAAGCCATGGCCCCATCAAAGACACATTCCCATCTGCCTGCGATGATGCCACGTGTACTTTCAGAGTGCTCCCAGTTAGGAACCCCTGGGGTTCAGGTAATGGTTCAGGCTCCTTTGGGCTCTGACATTCGATCTTCCACTGATTCTATCTCGGTGGGATGCACACCACTCACCTCCCCTTCCCTCCACAAAGACCACCTCCCCAGGGCCACCCGAGGAAAAATAAGACAGACTTCTGCTCCCCGCCCCCATCCTGGCCCCTGGGGTCTGCGTGCAGGAACCACGTTCATCTCAATAGGCATTGTGTTGGTGGTTCTTCTTTTTTTTTTTTTTGTAAATTAATTTATTTAATTGGAGGCTAATTACTTTACAATATTGTAGTGGTTTTTTGGCATACATCCACATGGTTCTTTTCTTTCTCAGTGAACTTAATTTTTGTTTTCTTGAGATGAAGGCAAAACAAAAAAGAAGTGAATAAAGATTGCAGGAGTGGAAGAGAGAGTTCTTAGATTAAAAATCACAATCAGGAGTTAGAATCTAACTCGCTGAGGACCTAGGAGCTGACAGGCATTGGTGTGGGGACATAATGACAGACCCACCCCCTTACTTCCCACCACGTGGGGGCCAGCTCTAATCAGTGAATGTGCCCACCCATCCCAGGGAGTCCAGCTGGCCTTTCCAAAAACATTCACTTCTCAGTTTTTCTCGGATTGATCTGCCGGGCAGATCCTAATCACAAAACTCTAGGGAGACTCACCCCATCCTGGGAAAACAGACAAACACAATGGCCTTATCTCTGAGTATAAGGTTGCATCACTCTTTCCAAAAGCTAGCAACAGATGAACAATTCAATTGTGGGGGGTGGGGGGTGAAAAAAAAAGGCAAGTGTGAGGGCAGCAAGCCTGTCACCCTACCTATTTTCACTTTTATTAAGCCGCCCTCACTTAATCATCCACAGGGCGTTTCATTGTCTTTGACAAGGATTAAACGTTATTTTACCCTCGGGAGAGATGACGCCAGCCACTATTTCCTGTGCCAAACACATCACGCACGCTGTCACTGATCATGTAATGTATATGATATTTTCACTACACAGATGAGAAAATCACCAGCATAATTATCTCCACTCTGCAGATGAGGAAGTCAGGGCTGGGCAAGGTAGGTAACTTACCCCAACTCACACAACAGACAGGAGTCAGAGCTCAGATTCAGGCTCCGGCTCACCAATCCTTTCCTTCCTTCCCTGTAGCCCAGCAGTTCCCAAACGTGTCTGCACAGTAGGAACCCCTGGGGATCTTTTTTCAAAACTCCCAGTGCCCAGGGCACACCTTACAAATCAGATCTCAGGAATGGCCGCAGGCCTCAGTTAATATTTTAAGCTCCCCAGGTGAATCTGAAATGCAGACAGTTTTGGGAACCGCAGTGTCAGCACCTGAGGGCACCTTCAGCTGCAAGTACTTGCCAAATAAGCCACGTGAAAATCAAGCAACGACTAAGATGGAGCAAACTGAACACTGAGCTGAGCGTAGCTGAGGAGACACAAAATAAGGACACATACAATCTTCTCTGCAGGCAAAGGAAGAGATTTGATAAGAGAAGAAACTTCCTTAATGCAAGCACAGCTAATTCCAATGGGATGCTGGTGTTTAGTGACTCCATATTTAAGGGCTGAACAGAAACGCACTAAGTAAAACTCTTCTTTTAAGGGGGGTTCCTTTTTGCTTTTAGGAAATTGACTGTTTTGTTCTTTTCTATTTATGTTAGAAGCTGATTCTCTGTAGACCAGGCTCTGTGGCTGGCAGCACTGGTAGGGTGAGCCCTCTGCTGGCCATTTGCAACAGCGAAGACAGTAGGGTTATAGCCAGTAGGGCATTTGTGTGAAGGAGACCTGAGTTCCATCCCTGAGTCAGGAAGATCCCCTGAAGGAGGGCATGGCAACCCACTCCAGTATTCTTGCCTGGAGAATCCCCAAAGACAGAAGAGCCTGGCAGGCTACAGTCTATGGGGTCACAAAGAGCTGGACACAACTGAGCAACTAAGCACAGCACATTTAAGAATATATTCAAATTCCTATAAACAGGAGGTTCATTGGAAAAGCCTCAATCCCCTGCTATGCTAGGAAATGAGAGCTTATTGCGATGCCATCTTGCAGAACCTCAGTTTGAAAATTTTGATGGCCCAGTTAAGCATCCTGAGGAATTTTAGTTGGACTGTAAATAGTGATGGGGGCGGCAGAGGGCGCCTGGTGGGCTACAGTCCATGGGGTCGCAAAGAGTCGGAGATGACTGAGTCACTAACACTCTCACTTTTCTGCCTCAGATAATGATGGATGGCGTGCACAATTAATCGATTTTCTATTGGTTTTGTTTTCCTCTTTTGTATTGAATAATAATATCTTAAGCATGCTATCACTAGACTGAGAACTTTGAGTCAGCTTACTTCCATGTGTCTGCCGACTGTGACAAGGACCCGGGAAAACCAGCCACGTTGTTTGTATACCTCTCAGATGGCCCAGGAAAATCAAACCTCCTCCAGGGAAAACGTGGGTGAAGAATAACTTTCCATGTATTCCACCTGCCCTCTCATTATAGTCTGTCCTCCTTTCATTAAATATACATATATTTTGGAAATAAGAGAGATCTCTCAAGAAACTCTGAATTTGAATGTAGAAAGCTTCTCGTGTTCTATTTATAGTTTCCCAAAGTCATTTTGTATAGTCAGTTTTGTCACTTTGTAAAGCCAAAGTCATTGAGAGTAGTTTGAGTTTTCCACTCCGTCTACTGACAGCTGAAACCTGTCACTTATTGGGTCCACATCCAGGGATGGTGGCACTTTTCTTTGCTGAAGTTTAGGATTTTGAAAAAGAATGATTGTGTTTAGGATCTGTCGTGAGGAGTCTCCAGCTGGAGAACCTATTTGTGAAATCTCAATCTCAAACCAAAATCTCAAACTTTGCTGCCAGGCCACAGAAATCAGGTAAGTCCTTAGAAACATTGTATTTCTGACTAGGCATGGCTCACTGTTATAAGTAAATATAAACCCAAGATTCTCAAAACCAAATAAACAATAAACTTATCACTGGCTAGAAAACAGCAAAAGAGAAATTGTAAGAACTGTTTTCGTTCTTCTTCAGTGGAAAGTTGAGCTAACAAAAAAAAATGGTCATTTTCAGGGAAACTCTTGGCTGAAACCCACCCACATGGGCCTCTTTTTCATTCAGCTTCTGTTTAACAGACAATGCACACCTGCCTTCCTTCCTAACTGGCAGATCCGAGTGATGGGCAGAAGCATCATTTTCATTCATCCCTTCACGTCTGATCACTAACCAGTTCTGTGAGCACTGAATAAATACACGTTGGATCACAAAGGAGTATTCGTATCTGGAGACAAGTGTATAACATTCTGGGCTTCCCAGGTGGCTTAGTGGTAAAGAATCTGCCTGCCAACGCAGGAGATGCAGATTCAATATCTGGGTCAGGAAGATCCCCTGGAGAAGGAAATGGCAACCAGCTCCAGTATTCTTGCCTGGGAAATCCCATGGACAGAGGAACGTGGTGGGCTACCGTTCATGGGGTTGCAAAAGAGCTGGGCCTGACTGAGCAACTGAGCACACACACACGTATAACGTTCTAGTAAAAAGCCAACTTAGGTGGAGTCAGACAGCGTGAAGGAGGAGGGGCCTCAGCTGCAGTTTGGCCGAAGCACAAGGGTGAGGGCCTCCATCTTTGGAGCTGCTGGTAACTTTCTGGGGAGGCATGTCCCCACCAGCTCTCGTGGCAGGACCCTAGCTTGTCTCCTCATTGCCCAAGGCCTCCTGAACTTGCCCGGCCAGGCCTCATCTTGGCAAGTTCAGCTTCTCTGTGGTCTAGGTGAATCCAGTTCTCTCTGCCCTGGCCTCCAGGCCCGTGAAGTGTGTACACATGCTTACGTCTACACAGGCACAGCAAAACTTTTGGTAACATGGACATTTAGCTTGATTCTTTTTCCTGTCTGTAATGGAAGGACAGGAATGATGTGGTGGGAAGGAGGGAGGTGCCCACCGACTGTCTGGTTTGCTGTGGCTTTTCATTTGCTTCACGTTTTGTGGGGGACTTTTAAATATTAATGCAACTCTTCAGGAAGGATCCTTTAAGATGATATACAATAAGAATTTGGCTCAGTCTTCATACAATTTTTTTAAAATCTTTGGAATGGCAATTGCTTCTACTCAGTAATAATCTTCCCACCCACGATTATCCAAGCAAAATTCTAAAAGGCGTATCAGTTTCTTTCCCAGCCACACAAGCTGTTAGTTAGACTCAGCCGCATTTACTTCTAGATTGTGGATCGTACAGTGGATTTAAAAATTTGTATTCATATTATCTTTTTAGAAAATATAACTATTATACTTGGGCCTATATGTAAAGTTTAGATAATTAAATGTGTATATATATATATTTTTTTTTTCTAGTTTACAATTTTCTTTCCTAAACTGTTCATATTTGATTTGTATATGTTTGGATTGAAAATACATAATTTATTTTTTGCAATAATACCAGAATGTTAAAATGAGCTTCAGTTTCTTCCTTTTTTTTTGACTGCACTGTGCAGTTTGTGGGGTCTTAGTTCTCTCACCAGAGACTGAACCTGTGCCCTCGCAGTGAAAGCGCGGAGTCCTAACCATTAGACCTTTAGGGAAGTACCTCATTTTATTTCCTCATAGCCCATGGGTAGAGTCTCTTGGTATAGTATTTTAAAAAAATGTTTGAAAGAAGAAATAAAAGAAGTAAACACAACATTTCTAGATACTAGAAGGTGCAGTGAGAATCTATAAAACAAATATGTCCTGTCTAAACACTGCACCAGGCTCCTCTCCTGGTCATAGTGAAGCAGTCCCCCGAGGGCAACTCCAGCCATAAAAAATGATGTGATTTGATGCCATCCACAATAGTGCGGAATATTCCCCAATTTTAACAAATGGATGCAGAAATAGCAGATTTAGGAAAATCACTAAAATGACCAAAAAGAGGCTTTCTTCTAAAGCATCAAACCGCTTTCTTAGCTACTTGTGTTCTTCAATCATTTAAAACACAGACTGCTTTGAAAATAAGTAATCATCTATGTGTAATTCCTATGCAGGGAACCATTCTGAAACAGATGTTTGGGTGTTTTTTTCTTTTCTCTCTGAAGAATTTATTAACCACAAAGACATTGCTTAAGACCACACGTCTCATTTGAACGAGATCTCAGTATTAGAATTCATATGAGAAGCCAGCATCTGATAAAACTCAACAACCCACATCAAGGAGTCTTAATTGTGTAAACACAGAATGGCTTCAGTTTGTCCAAGTCACCTAATACTGTCTTTAAAACCAGCTCAAAACGTCTTAGGTCCCTAGAGAATAGTGACTTTTGAAAGCTTCCCTTTGCCGCCGACTGAAGGCAGGGATGCAGTATGGACTGGTAAATATTCACGCTGATTCACAAAGAGAGATGCTTGTCCAGATGCTCAGAAGAGAGAGGGTAGCAGAGGCTTCGGAAAAGGGAATTCATCCATGGAAGAAAAGCATCAACCTCTGACCTTATTATGGTGCCTTGGGACTTTAGAAAAGATGACTCTTCTAACAGCTGGGTCCTGGATGGACGCCTGATCACAGAAATGCACCTCCAGCTAAGTGTGAACACTGTACACAACTCAGTCTAAAGGAATGATCCTATTTTTAAGTTGGTTCACTATTCCACTCTTTCTCCTGCCACCCACCCACTGAAAAGAACCCAGAACCTCCTGTTAGGTTTCTCTTCCCCTAACTGAAGAGTTCTAACATCATTCACTCAAATATGCACTAGAATGTCCACGTTTATCTCCCAATCCACGCTGTTCCTTTTTGGGGGAATGATGGTAGGTGGGAGATAGATGAATGGCTTATCTGCCAATTGCAGGTTTAGTTACAAAAGAAAAAAAGGAAAGGGATCTTTTCTTCTTATTTCCATATCAAATGCCATAAAAGTGCCAAGCAAGGTCTAAGTCTTCTACACAGGCTCACATGTTTGGGTTTCATTGGAGTTTCTTCATTTCTTACTATAATATTATGGAATACATAAAAATATACTCTAACACACAACACATGGGGCAGAACCAAACCAAAAAGATGTGACTGAAAAGCCCATAGCTGGATTGCCCACAGCCTTCTCCAATTATCTACTTATTTAACAGAAAAAATCAAAATATAGTGAATTTAATAGAAAATGTGGTATAATCAGAAACTGAAGAAAGCCAAGAGTCCTCAAGAATTATCTTTAATCCGTGTTGTGGAATGCATAATCCAAAAGCCCTTAGCATTCAAAAATATCCCAGCCTTTCAACAAAAAGGGAGTGATTGTTAAAATACAGAAAACAACAGCGATTTGATGAAGACTGAAAGGCCTTAACTATGCATGTATATCTATGTCAAGGTATACGGCCACACAAAGCGCTTGGATGATAGGCAGAGACGAACCACGAAAGATGCACTAAGCTACAAAGCAAAATAAATGACTACCAACCAAAATCCATTTCAATTTTTATTATGAATGTCCAAAGTGACAGCATACTGTGAAAGTGTTAGGTTCTCATTGATTAAATGTCAAGAGACCACAGATACAGCATTCCAAGCACTTTAATTTGTGACAGGGCCAAAACAAAGAAAAGAATAATAAAAATATTCTTTTAAGTGTAAAGAGTGCTCATATTCGAGTTTGTGGGTTTTTTTCACCCCCCCCCCACCCCCTTGCAGGTACTGTGAACACTGATAATTTCCAAAACCCAGAACCTGGTCTGAATACTTCCAACAAACTTTTATAATCTCTGCCTGAATAAGAAGTGATTAAAAAACGTACTTATAAAGTATGTTTACGATACAATGGGATGACGCCCTTCCTTCCTCTCTCCCTAGGCTTCTCCCCTACTACCAGGTACCTGCTCTTCGTAAGATCAGGACACGAAAGCTGGGATGAGATACCTGGAAGACTACATTGAAACTGGATTTTTCTCAAAGCTGCATCTCTTTTCCTTTTTAATAAAAATTGAAGACGTTCAACGTTCGCATGTCCAAGGAGATGACTAATAACACTGGATGAAAGCCACCAGTCAAGAACCACAGTTTTTGCATGTTGTGTTTAAGCAAAAAAGCCTTAGTTTACTACAGCTATGGTTCCAGTAATCTGTAGTTCCAACACAATATGACATTTTCCCCCTAAACGGTTTCCTTGCAATCTGTCCTTCTCATCACTGGTACGGGATGATGCTACAGCTGGAGGTTGTTGCCATTTATATTCCAAAAAAAAAAAAAAAAACACAAAAAAAATTCTGGTCCTGTGGAAGTGCATATCTCTTACAGATGCAATACTGTTCATCTGAGTGGATCCTCAAAAAGAACAATTATGGACTAGAAACTCATAGAGTTTGTGTTTAAAATTTATAAAATTAAACCTGCTCCAACAGGTAATACAGGGAGGCATGCTTGCAACCTCTGGATTCAATCAGAGACAATGTCTGAGAGCACAGAGCCTTCAATAGGTAACGGTGGGGTCCTTTTAACGCTTCCTTAAACAAGATCCGATGTGGTGCACATTGGAACTTTGAAGCACGTCTCATTTATGTCTACAAGGCCTGGGACACTGGAAGCTGCCAGAACTTCATTCATCATCTTGCCTGTTGACAAAAGGAACAATAACTGGTCATCACTGGTCAATGGAATAACTTTTCCTATTTTTTTTTTTCGAGATAATTCCTAAAGAAGAGATGGAGTGAATAAAACAACAAATGTTTCAATGTTTGATGAATTTCTGTGCTCTAAAATGCCATGTCTTTCTCCAGTGGAGCAGGAAGAACCAGGGTGTTCAGCTCTCTCCTCGTAGGGTATGGTTTAGGAGAGACCCCTGTCTCGGAGGTCAGTATGCCCAAGCTCTAGACGTGATTCTGCCAGTAACTAACAACGTCACCTAAACTTGCTGGGCCTTAGTTTCATCAAATGTAGACTAAGAGGACTTCAATGAATGAAGTCTAAGAAGAAAGCCACCAACTAATTTTAGTGGGTCCATGTGGTCTTGCCCTCACAGGTCCTTAAACGCAGAACCAGGTAGAACCATTTCAGTCTGTGGGCAATGTGTAGGCTTCGAAATATCTACGCCTGGAGTGCCTACCGTCCTGGTTTAGATTGGTGATGAGAACCTGATGAACTACCAGGGACGTTTTCAACATATATGTTAGCATCTGCAGTGAATTAAAATCTTCCTAAATGGTGATGTGATGGGTGTAAAATTCTGGGAATACACATTTCCACATCTTTTACTGTCTTAAAATCTAAGAAGTATCTTTTTTGTGTGTACCTATTGGTTTTCTTAAATGAAGAAATAGTTATGTAAAAGTTGAAAAATACATTAATAAAATGACAACATGGATGCATTCTGTAAGAGCACAGTTACTGTTGTTGCAGTCGCTCAGTCATGTCTGACTCTTGACGGCCCCATGGACTGTAACCTGCTAGGCTCCTCTGTCCATGAGATTTCCTAGGCAAGAATATTGGAGTGGGACTCCCCCGGTAGCACAGCGGTGGGGAATACTCCTTGCAATGTGGGGAACACAGCTTCAATCCCTGTTCTAGGAAGATTCCACATGCTGCTGGGCAATTAAGCCTGAGTGCCATCACTAAGATTTGATGCAGCTAAATAAATAAATAAATATTAAAAAAAAAAAAAAAAAGAATACAAGAATACTGGACTGGGATCTTCCCAACCCAGGGATTGTCTCCTGTGTCTCCTACATTGGCAGGCAGGTTCTTTACCACTGAGCCACCTGGGAAGCTCAGAAGCATAGTACCTAACCTAAAATCCGACTAGTTGGACTAGTTAAGTAAACATGTCAAATAAGTTTACAAAGATACCCACACTGATGAGCAGACATGGGACCCAGACACAGTAAGTCTGACCCTAAAACTGATGCTTTTAACCACCATGCAAACCACCTTACTGCGCCTTGTTAAAACAATGGTGAATTGGGGCTGGAAAGCTTCCTGTGACTTTCACAGCTGTCCTAGGTTCAACCAGAAATTACGTTCAGTATCTGGAAATTTGGGGCTACTTCCATTAGTAACAAAATGAAAAGCTTCAGTAACTGAAAAACTGTATTTAGCAATTTTGATTTGATCTTTGTGTCTTTGTGGCTGGTAAAACTTAGATGATGCTGAAATAACTGTTTATATCATTTTATACTATTATAGTACTATTATAGTATGTCACTATTACATTATAAACATATATGTATATAAATATATTAAGGCATCATTGCATTCATATGCATGACAAAAAATAGCTCAATAATTTTTTTTCATCTTTCCACTGTGGCTTTGGCATAAGGGGAGATACAACTTTGTGAAATGTGTGAATGATTTGCACAAAACTGGCATCAAGACATCATCTATTGGATTATTCTAAGTATCTTGCTAATGAGTTTATCCTTCAAATGTTGACTTAAAAGCTACACAAGAAAGAAAACAACAATGAAAATAAGCTACAGTTCTAAAGGGACAGAGCTGTTTTCTTAAATCTGGGTAAGATTTGCCAGATTGTAACACAATAGGGTTGTTGTCCTGAGCAAATCAGCATTTGGAAAATAAAAGGCACAGAGACCCCCAATGGGAAGCAAATGGGAAAAAGACACAAATTTACTCAAATCGTCCAGCAGGGACCCATGAGAATGTACACACGCACGTACACACGCACGTACATCTACACAGACTACATTTCTGGGTTTCTTTGTTGCCAAGTAAGAGAAATAAATATTTCTGTCTTAGCAAATGAACTTGAAGTAAACAAACAGTGAGTGAAATTTATTATGGTGTTCTGGCAAGTACTTTCACGACCGTGGATTTCTGGGATGTGTTAGCATAGATCCTAAGTGTCTGATAGAATCACTGCAAGAGCCTGTAGCCCAATCCATCCACTGGTGAAGGTGGAGATGAAAAAGGAAATGTCAAGCAACAGTAGAGAGACGAGACGATGGCCACAGAGCTCATGTTCAGAAAGCGCTTTAGTTTTCAAAGCCCCCTCACATGGGGGGGAGCCCGACAAGAGAGGTGGCTACAGTTTGAGGGTTAGGGACCTGTTGGCATTACACAGGTATGTGAGTCACCAAGTCACTGGGTAGAAGGAGGACCAGCCCCTTCTCCTCCACGTGCTGCCTCTGGCTGGTAACGCTGATATTGATGAATGCACTCCTTACTATTATTCATCTCTTCTGCATCCTTTTGCTCCTACAATTATGCCTCATAGACTGTCTCATAAAGAATAGCCTACAAACTAGATCTAAGCGCCTCCACAAAGCAGCTGGGTTGGGAGAAGCACGTTGCCCAGTGTCATTTGCAAATCAGCCAGCAAACAGCAGAGCCAGAACTCAGAGCCTTGGCATCTGAGGGTCCCCAGTTCCTGCTCATTTCCCAGCCACACCGCTGTGGTGCCCGCTGGACCACTGGGCAGAAGTGTCTACGCGTGCAATGCAGCCCCATCTTTACGTGTCGAATCCAAAACGAGATCCTGCATCTAAAACCTAGTTACACAGATAGACACCGGCCACTCCAGAGACCTAGCACCAAGTGACATTGCAGACAGGTGGGCTTACTCCAAACTCCTTAAATAGAGTGTTTTTGTGAAGAGCATACTTGCTCCTTCGGGGATCACTCTTTACCATTACCAGTGGGCTGCATGATCGCCCTTAACACTGGCTATAATTTCATAGAGTAGGAGGCCAACCACGGTAGTTTTCAATGAGAACATGGTGCAGAGATTTTTTTTTTTTTTAAGTAAACTGAGAGACAGCAGTGCCTGGAAGCGTAAGTCATACCTGGAAGGTCACTGTAAAAGCCTAGTAGTGTTAGCCGCTCAGTCATGTCCGACTCTTTGTGACCCCACTGGACTGTAGCCCGCCAGGCTCCTCTGTCCATGGGATTCTCCAGGCAAGAGAACTGGAGTGGGTTGCCATTTCCTCCTCCAGGGGATCTTCCCAACTCAGGGGACAGAAAACCTACCCAGGAAGTGCTCTGTTCTGGCACTGATGCTCATGGATTAACCACCGGTGGGCTAAATAAGGAGGTGATGGAGCAATACCAAGAAAACCAGGCCCTTTAAAACGACTCTCAGATCCAGGCCTCAACCAGCCTGCCCTGCCACGCCGAAGGGACGGTGCCAGAGTTATTCAGGGATGCTGGGCCCCCATCTGCCTCGTCCAGCTGATCCGCTTGGTCAGCCCATATGGTAGCAGGATGACTGGCACAGATCTAGAAGGAGCGGTGTGTGCAGACACGTTCTAACATAATTTGCTGAACGTTTTATTGTTCTGTGGTTAAAAACCTACTAAATGTGTGGAGCCACACACGTCCTACTAGGTTAGAACAATATGAAGTCAGGTCTTCCCAAGAGCCAAGCATAGGAATAATCAAAATAAAAGATAAATAAAAATAAAAAGACTTCCTATTAGGGAAGTTCGTTTCTACGATGGGGGATATGCAGGGCTCCTCTCTTAAACCAAGATCATGTTTTGTTTCCTGTGTCATGCCCACACATGTACCACGCATACAAATTTTTTTGGATTTCCCAAAGAAGCTTCTTAATTCCAATGTGATGGAAAGAAGCATCATATATATCATATTAGCGCTAAAATAGACCCTGAGAATGGCAGGGCACAAAATTCTTATCTTGAACATTAGAAATCTGAAGCGCAGGGGTTTCACACGGGCCCATGGGCGCACAAAGGCTGGGAATCTAGACAATCAGGTTTCCTGCCCTTCCATACCCTGTATACCCCACAATGTCTCTCATTCATCTAAATCAAGTCTCTCAGATACTAAATCCTGAAAAATCCTGCCACTTGGCATGAATGACCCAAATATAACACAGACTTTTGAATGATCCAAATATAACAGAGATTTTTGCACCATCACAGACAGACTGAGCTGTTGCGAACAGTGCTGAAATCCAACCTCCTGGGAGCTGGCGGGTGATAGGCACAGGGTCCCTGGGCCCAGGGTCTGGCAGAACCCTCCAGCGAGCTCATTTATGGCAAGGAGGTTCAGAATTCTGGTTTCAAGTGTGCCCTGTGGGACCTGACACTTGGCCTTGACGCTCTGAAGCTGCTCTCTACTGGATACGCAGTCCTTGGGCAAGTTCCTTAGCTACTGCGAGTTTCAACTGTAAAATGGAGATCCCTGCCCACCAACCAGGCTAACTGTGGGCAGGGCGCACGGGACTGTGTTGGAAGTGTCCATCGCAGAGGGGGCAGGAAGGGCATGGAGTCTCCCTTCTACCAGCCACGCTCTCAGGGAACCCCGGGGACACAAGCGGAGAGCAGAGATGCTCGCCGATGCACAGGTGATGGGAACCAGGCTGACGTATGCCATCCCCTCCACACGGAATGCTCTTCACGCTTCTCCACCTGCCAGTGCTTAGGCAGCCATCGAAAACACTCTACTTGACGGCTCCCTCCCTGGAAGGTTCTCCATTGGCTGAGGCCCCCAGGTCCACACCCCTGGCAGAGCCTTGGTCTTATCATCGTCTTCTCCCTCCTTGTCTGGACTATGAGCACCTCTGTGATTGACCAAAAAAGTGTATGAAAGAGGCCTGCTACCTTTCACCTTGCTCGTGGAGGCAGTGGTGATCCCACCACATGCTCTGTGCTACTCTGGCCACGGCAAAGTCAGGACCCTTCCCTTCTCCACCTGCTCCCATCAGCCAAACTATGAATTAGCCTCCTTTTCCCTCCACCTCCCAACATTCTCCTCGCCACACCCTTCTCTCTCTCCCCGGGCCACTCCTACTCAGAGAATCACCAAAAGCCAACGAGGAATCGGTATGTTGTCTACCTCACTTTGCTGTCCGGCAGAAACGGACACAACATGGTAAAGCTACTAGACTCCAGTAAAAACTAATTAAAAACAACAAGGAATCAGTACTTCTGTATATTTAAAGTCAAAGCTGATGCCCTTGCTGAGCTACAAGAAAAACAAAAACAAATTCTGTTAAGAACTCACATGTGACAAGTCTGCACTGACCCCCTGGGCTTTGGGACAGCGGGTAGGAGAGACAACGGGCAGCAGAAGGAGAAAAAGGAAAAGAAAGGGCTGTCAGAGGTGCCAGGCGCGCTGCTAGGTGTACGAGCTCCGGTGACCAGGGCCAAGGCCGTTCTTTGCTGCTGTGAAATCTCGACTCCTCGGCTCGGGGCTTCTCAATGGACGTTCAACATTGAATGAAGGACTGCATGAACATAAGGGAAAAAACTCCACACAGTCATCCTGGAAGTATAATGTCTACCAGCTAAACCTTTAATCATTCTAGACAACTTACATAAATCCGTCCTATGACATTCATTCCATTGGCAGTGGAATCAGCTCAACTGCTCGGAGGCCCTTAGGCTGGGAGTTGATGCTAAATGCTTATGAATTTTACACAACAGCTTGCTCGACACATCGCTCCTGCTAGCTTAAAGGTTAAAAGGTTTTGACATTTTTTTCCCCAAGAACAGATACTGTGAGATTAATGAGCGGCAGGTCACATGATGCAACCGCCCTCATTGTTAACTTTTTCATGTTCAAACTAGTAGGATGTATTCTTCCCCTCCCCCAGTCCAGAGCAAAAACTATTGACATGTATGTATCTACTAGTAAAACTGAACCCATCAGATAAAAAATTTTACTAATTGAAAAAGTTAATTTTAAAAGACTTTTCAACATTTTTTACCGGCATGCCAGCTTTATGTATAACGTATGCTCCAGAAAGACGGGACCTTAATTACATCTTATTTTTAGAGTACTAGAAGAAGCTGGTGTTCAAAGAAATCCTCCTGTTCATCTTTTTTTATAGGGCAAAGGATTGAAAAGTGAACAATCATCCATTTTAGAAATTTTCAAGTTTCACATATCTAGTTTCCTTGAAGCAAATTCAATCTGGTGCCCTCAGCTGTCTGACAATTGGAGAGACTAGATGGCCACCTAGTTGAACAGATGCTTTTCCTCTTTGTTTTAATTTGCAAACTGGATTAGTGGCAGCGAATTGACGTGACTTAGTCAACAACATGATGAGCCCCTCACTTTCCTTGGATGCCAGAACATCTGAACCCAGGAAAGGTGACCATGGAGATTCTCAGGACAGGAACACCCACTCCCAGCCCCAGGGTTGGAGGGGAGAGGCAGCTGCAAAGAACACACCCGGGACCCCACCTGGCTTCCTGCACAGGTTGCCCCTTCCTCAGATCTTTACTTTGCATGCAGGCATATGTTTACCTCCTTACCTAGAATTAACACTTAAAACCAGGAATTGGCTGTTTCAAAGCATCACCAGGAAAAATGAATAAAATTAAAGAAAGAAGAAAAGACTTTTACTCCTCATGTGCATTTGGAGGGGCATAACTAGAAACTCTCCTGGAGCAGGGCATGGCAACCCACTTCAGTATTCTTGCCTGGAGAATCCAATGGACAGAGGAGCCTGGTGGGTTACAGTCCACAGGGTCACTAAGAGTCAGACATGACTGAAGCGACTTAGCATGGACGCACGCAACTAGAAACTAGGGCTTCCCTGGTGGCTCAGCAATGAAGAACTCACCTGCCAATGCAGGAGACATAGGTTCGATCCCTGGGTTGGGAAATCCCCCTGGAGAAGGAAATGGCTACCCACTCCAGTACTCTTGTCTGGAGAATCCCATGGACAAAGGAGCCAAGTGGGCTACAGTCCTTGGGGTCACAAAGAGTCGGACACAACTTAGCAACTAAACAACAACTAGAAACTGCTTTCATGCCTGTTTTTGATAAGTTATCTGAGTTATGTCCGTCTGTTTTCATTTCAATCTCTCTCTGAGTTCTTAAAATGAGTAAGACAGGAAGTGGGGCTCCACAACCACAGAGGAGGCAGGAAAGGCAACTCAGGTCACAGTTACACTTCAACCCCCAGAACAGAGAGGGCCCACTGAGACCCCCACCAGCTAGTCCACACCTAATCCACATCAACCTGGGCCTGGGGTCCCCTCAGCGCCTCAAGTAACGACTCTGAGGTCAGGGAGAAACACCACACTTGAATAGCATGTCGTTTTTTTGGTTTGTTTATAACAGAATAGCAGTTTTCAGGAAGGCACAGTGCCTTATTTTAACAAGCTCACAGAGATTTTCAGACATGACCCAAGATAATGAGCCACTAATAGACATTCTTTGTCTACAAACACAGCGCGGTCTCAGGAACGTTTGTCTTGGCCTGGGCAGATCTGAAAGCACAGAAGAGAAAGGGAGGTGATTTTTTTTAAAAGCTGCGTGGCTTTCCACAATCATATTCCTCAGAAGTCCAGGATCTGGGATAGGAATGCCCCTTGACCTGCAAGTGCTTGAGCGCTGACGTGCGCCCCACCAGAGTGCCCTCGTGCACTCACCAAGGGGTGTGACACGGACTCTCTCAGGACACGTCTCACAATACGGGGCCCATGGCATCCACGTTCCATTCAGTTGTCCAGAGTCCTGGACCTTTTCACAGAAGGCCTCAGACATTGGTGACGGCACATTTCAGCAAACCCCCAAAATTACTAGTCTCATGATGGTATATAATTTACCCCTAAGGCAGGTATGCAGTGATGAGTAAAAAAGGCTGAATGGGGGAATGGTGACTGCAGTCCCCAGAGCCCACTCACCACCTGAGACACACGGCTGCCCACCTGCCTTACGGTCAAGGCTGTTCACACCTGTTATCTCAGCAAAACAACAGATTATAACATGCTATAAGTCAGCCTGGAACAGCCCAAACCAGACATGTTAGAGCCAAGGAACCCCGGAGTTAGCTTGTAACTTGTCTCCTATTTTTCAAGCTGTGAGATTCCATCAAGTGAGATGGACTAGTAGAAACCAGAACTAGTAGAAAATTGAATAGAAGTCAGGTTTTCCCCATCCCTAAGGGTACCCTGCAGACCTCTGCCCCACGAACAGAGTCGAAAAAGCCACAGATCTAATGTATACAGCTTTTGTTTGGAAAGCCTTGTGCTGAAACGATTTTAAGCACTACCAATGAGTCAGGCTAAATGAGGGGTGCTCCAGATACCATCTGCTCTGGATCCACACGAGAACTCCCTGGAGAGAGACTCCCCAAGGTGAACCCCACTTCCTGTCAACTCAGGGGCCATCTTCCTGGTTGACGTCTAAGGCCCTTCGAGATTTCTTGAGGCCTTTGAGGAGCCAGATTCTTGTCAACATCGAGCATCAGATTTTGGGAAACTGAAATGTTGCTGTGGGAACGGATCCCTCCCTGCAATTACAATGGGTGTTGAAAGAAAGCTTGATCTGCTCTACAAATAATAATTCAAGATGAAATAACCTCTTCCATCCAGTGTTAGTCATGATACAAAGATCAGGGTTTACACAAGCTGATCCTAAAGCACCTCTTTCTCTTTAAGTATCTCCCTCCTTTCCCCCAATCATACATACACTGAGAGAGGGGGCATTGAAAACTCCCAAGTTGCAGGTACATTTATCATTTGTATACAGTGGGTAAAGGAACTATGAAAGTAAATGAACTCTTGTGGCCCCCGAGGAACAACGGCACTTGGCCAGCACTGTTGACAATGATGGATACAAAGCAGGGTAAACCTGATTCAAAGTTAGGACAGGGCTCAGTGTTCTTTGCCTAAGTGGCTTGGCTGGGAGACAGGAGAACTAAGAACAGAACTCTAACAGGTCCCAGGACAATCTGAGCAGAGTCCTGACTATCGACTATTTATAAGAAAGTATTACACAGAAAGAAAATGATGTCCTGATGTCCGTTTTGAGACGGCCAATTTCATGAGTTTGCAATTCAGTTGTCTCTTTATATCTTCAAAGGAAATTACTACTTACTTTTCACACCACTCGCCACAAAACACATCCAAACACCTGTACCCTCTTTGGCAATTTCCGAGAAAATATTCCTGCCTCTTTGGAACAAACCTTGCCCTAACTAGTTATTCTTTTCCTTCAATAACTGCTGGAACTTGGCAAGCCTTTGTAAACCCTAGCAAGGGAGCCAACATGGGTTTGTAAACCCTTCTCATGGCAGCAAGGAGGGGAGGAATCGCGGGTCTGTGTCACCTGTGCCCAGGGCAATGGTAAAGAACCCACCTGCCAACGCAGGAGATGCAAGAGACACAGGTTCGATCCCTAGGTTGGGAGGATCCCCTGGAGAAGGAAATGGCAACCCACTTTGCCTGGAAAATCCCATGGAGAGAGGAGCCTCAAGGGCTACAGCCCATGGGGTCGCAAAAGAGTCAGACACGACCAAGTGACTGAGCATGCACGCGCATGCCAGGTGCCAGCGGTGAGGTGGGGGCTGGACCCTGGTCCTCTTCTTGACCTTCCAGCAGCTGTCATGGACCTAACGATCCCAGAGACTGCCAACTCCTAGAGACCATCAGCTCCTCAGCTCGTGTTGCTACTGCGAGGTGGAGCCCACCCTTGATAAGTCCAATCTCTTCCCTGGAATGTTTCCTCCATAGAAGACTGCATTTCAATCCAACAAGGGACTGTGTGGTGGTTGATGATTTAAGTACAGGTCAAGTGCCAGGAAACTTCTGCCAGGCTGTCAGATGAACCCAGCCCGACAAAGCCTTTCTCTGTACTGATGACCCACGGTTGGGTTTGCGACGGCAGCAAAGCACATGTGAGCCAATCATCCAGAGAAGATCTACTTGCCAAAAATTTTGTCAAAATTTCTGGCTTTCCTTCTTTCTGGAACTAGGACAAATTTCGATTTTTTTT
Organism: Giraffa tippelskirchi; assembly: GCF_054371585.1. NCBI lineage: Eukaryota > Metazoa > Chordata > Mammalia > Artiodactyla > Giraffidae > Giraffa > Giraffa tippelskirchi. Next base: position 154,463,888 of record NC_137283.1, on the reverse strand, counting down.
TTTTTTTAATTTCTATAATTCACTCCTTGGAACGTCTCCGAGGATGCTTAACAGAATGTCACTCTAGAGAAGTGGTCCAAGGTTTAAAGAGTAGTAGCTGGACTTACACCAGCACATAAGAACAGGGTCACGACACAGGGGACAAGGACATAAAACCAGGACGTCCCAGGTAACACGATAGGCGTTCACATGCCACTTTCTCGTTTGCATTATACTCAAAGTAACCATGCTTCAGGGATCTCAACATTGCTAACAACAGGGGCTTCCCTGGTGGCTCAGTGGTGAAGAATCTGCTTGCCAGGGCAGGAGACATGGGTTTGATTCCTCATCTGGGAAGATCCCACATGCCCCGGAGCAACCAAGCCCGTGCACCACAACTACTGAAGCTGATGAGCCCTCGAGTCTGTGCTCTGCAACAAGAGAAGTCACTGCAACAAAAAGTACCGCCTGCTTGCTGCAACTAGAGAAAAGCCCATGCAGCAATGAAGACCCAGCACAGACAGAGATAAATAAATTACATAAAGAGTGCTAACGATAGATACTTGACTGCAACTAAAGGACCCAAATAAATATGTCTATTCACTTATCCCTTTAGAAGAAGAAATGAAGCTGAGCAACATTTTGATAGTTTGTGGTAGTATATTAGAGGTTTTTCTTTTTTTTTTTTTTTAATTCACATCAATACTCAAATACATTCTGAAAAACTACTTTAAATTACATTTAAAAACTATCCCAATGGGCACTATGGCATATTCTTTGTTTTTGGTTTATTTCAATTGTGCCTCAGGCCGCTGATAAATCTCTGCTGTTTCTTAAGTTACTCAAGCAATTTTTACAGTTAAGTAACAAGCGAACATTTGGTGGTGACTATAAACTGAGAAAAGACATTATCGTTTCTCGTTTATGTGGCCCTCTGTGTTTTCAAAAAGCTTTTCATTCAACTACTTCAATGACCCTACCAGCGGGGTTAGACCGAGTCCTATTTTGTCTTGTTACATGTAAAAAGGAAGCTGTCGACTCAGTATCAATGACATCCATCCTAGCAGTTAGGTGGGCTTTTACTGAGCCATCTCTTGCTCCTCAGAAAGGTCTTCTTTGAGTACAAGGGTTTTTTTTTCCTCTTTCAAAGAAAATAAAATCCTCAATCCTCTTTTTTTAACACTAAATGCTAGCCCACTCATCCTTAACCTCACAGTAAATCTGCAGTCAGCTAAGAGAGGTACCTAAGTCATTTCTTAGGTGGAGTTACAATAATTAAGTCCAAATCTGCAAGTTACTTGTTTTAAACAATAAATCAGAAAAGACTCAAAGTTATCCCTACTAACAGTCCTTATCATTTATATTCAATAAGATTTTTAGAGTGAGGGGGAGAGAAGAAGTTGGTGGGGGTGGGTTACATGCACAAGTATCACTCTTCATGCGTATTTCAGTCAAAGAAAGGTTCTGAATGAACGACGGTTCCCATCACTGGTGCTCCATCACCAGAGGCAAGCTGACACTGGAGACGATTTTTTTAGGAAAACTGGAAAGAACATGGAAACATCCTGCCTGACTTACGGCAAATCAATACGTATCAGGGAATGAGGGGGTAGGGTTGTCAAACGGGGCAAATGCAAATACACAAGAAGTAATGTTCAATATACGTACATCCCAAATATTTCAAAGGATATATTTATACTAAAATTTCTTATGTACCCAAAATTCAGTTTAATTGGGCATCCTGCTTCTTATCTAGCATCCTGCCAGGGAGTGGAGTGAGGGTGGGGACTTCAGGGACACTGAGCTGATGTAACAGGTTGTTTCGGATCCACAGCAAGGTGGGCACCCTAGCACTGCATGTCTGTCAGGACGGTGAGACTATTCCCCTTAAAAAAGTCTTCTCCTTTGTCTCCCTCAGAGAATTACTGCGAGCTTCCCATGTGCCTTGGATGCTCTAGACGCTGCAGATGAGGTGGTGAATAAAGCACCGCCTCTCTCTTCAGGGAGCTTGCGTATCCGGAGAGGGAGATTTAAAAAAAAACAAAACATATTTATTTGGCTGCACCAGGTCTTAGCTGCAGCACTCTGGATCTTTAGTTGCAGCGTGTAAGATCCAGTTCCCTGACCAGGGATCGAACCCAGGCCCCCTGCATTGGGAGCGGGGGGTCTTAGCCACTGGACCACCAGGGAAGTCCCCAAGAAGAATTAAATGGACAAGTGAACAGATGTGTGCTGTTAAAGCAAGTGGGGTAGGAAAAAAGAGAGTCACGGGCCCAGGGATGGGCACTGTTTCAGACAGGATGCTCTTCAGGCCATCTCTAAATTAGGACAGAGAGGAATGTGTGTGAGAGAGGGTGTGGAGTGTGGAAAAGTGAGAGAGAGGGTGTGTGGCAGGGGGAGGGGAGGAAGACAGAGACGTGGTCATCTGACTTTCCCAGAGGAAAGCACTCGGCGGCCACTTAGTGCAGAAAAGCAAAAGCCTTCGGGGCAAACCTACAGTATCCTAAACCAGCAGCCCACATTATGGAGGAGACAGCGCCTCCTCTGTTTCAGGACGCCTGAGCATCTACAGTGTATTTGGGGGAAGTCAACAGTTAACCTCGTTGACAGACTGCGTTAAGAAAGTGCATCTGTTATCAGTATGTAAAACTAGCAAGGCGATAGTTTTACGCCTTGCTGGTTTATGTCTTCTTACACTTTGGGTTTTTATGTTTTATTACACTTTGTTAAAAAGGAAAACTTGTACGGTTTTAGAATGTTTTTATGAGTAAATTTAATGTACTGAAGATAAAAAATTAAAAAAAAAAAAAAGTGCATCTGTGACCGGGAAAACAACTCCCTCGTTTTCGAAGGGCATGTCCATTTTGGGTGGGGAGGAATGTGTAACCAGGAAGAAAGTCGCTAAGGGGACCAACACTCTGCATCAGAGCAACTGGCGGATTGTTGTCTCCACCTGGGAACACGTTGGAGACGAGGTTCCCGTGGCTTTGGAATCCCTTCCCCTGTTCAAAAGGACAGAGACACACAGCACAGTTCAGAACTAGGAATCTGGCCATCATTTATCAGTTAGAGTTCATGACACTGGGCTTCTGGCTTGCACCCAAAGTTCTAAGGAAGGCCTTCCTTTTACTTTTATAATAAATCATTTTTTAAAAAAAATTCAAAATATATGAACACATCACTTCTTAACAACTTGCTTAAGAATTAAGGAAAGCCCGCAGCTCCCTTTACCCTGTAAGCACCTCTCCGCTCTCTGGCACTGAGAAGCACAGATAATGAGGCCCTGCAGCGTCACTGCACCTCCCTCTGACTTGCAGTCAAGTTCCACAGCCCTGAAGGATAACAATGGGTCTCGGGAGATGGACCAGGTTGAAACTGATGTCCTTTTCATACAAGACAACCCAGACTTTTCAGCTTTGAGCCATACTCCTAACAAGAAGGAGACAATCTCAAACAGCATAGGTTTGACAGCAACAATTCGAAATGGGCACACACATCTATGGGTAACCATAACTACAGTACAGAAGAACCAGTAGCACAGACTCTCAAGCCTATGAGGATCTTACACGTCATCAGACGGATGTCCACTTGGACCCCCGAGCTGTCTAACGTCTCTGAAAGTGGCCTGTGTCCAGCAGCCTTCCCAGTGACTGGGCCTCTCTCCTGACGTTTCTGCTTCTACTTGGACATCTCCAAGGGCAGGAAGCCCAGGTTTGTGCCAAGGGATAGTTAATCTTCCAACTGCGCTTTGTTTAAGCCAGTGGCCATACAACCAACGAAGTGTTCTCCAGGACAAGCATATTAACTCTCATCTGACATATACAGTCCCCCCACCCCACCCCTGTCCCTCGAATCTAGGTCATTCTCCAAGGGACACATTCAAAATGTGTCCCTCAGTGTGTGGAAACCAGAATTGAATTTAAAACTTCAGACATGGTGAGATTTGTGTGGGGCCGGATGACTCCGCCCAGGGGGATCACATATCTCAGCCTGAACCACATTCTCCTGCTGCAGAGGCTAGGGCTTCGCCCTCCACCACCCCGGGTCCAGTGAGGCTCTGTTGCTGGCTCCCTTGGAGCTCCCACTCTGAGCTCAGGTGTGTCCAGAAGTGGAGTCTAACTCCCGAAGGCCTTCTGTTTACTTCCCCCACCCTCCTCAACGTCTACATGGGAGCAAGGAGGGCTCACCCAGATGGGTAGAGAGTGGACCTGAGCTCCCATGCCCTAGTAATTTCATTAACTAACTAATGCAAATCCTTGGGAGTTTTCCTAAATATAGTCCAACAACATATATTGATTATAGGCGCATTATACTGATCATAAGTACACAAATCAGAAAGGACTTAAAGGAATCTGGAAATTTTGTAGACGTGCTGAGAAATCTATACAAGGTTACACAGTTACTGACAGAGTCAAGGACTAGAACCTAAGTTCTAATTTTTAAAGCCTGAATTTAATCTAAGTTATTTTTAGATAAACTTCTGAGTTAATTTCAACAGCTTAATTCTAGTGAAGGCGAGGCAGTTTGGGAATCAGATGTTTACCGTACAAAGAGGAAGCCTTTTTTTCTCAGCTGAACAGTTATGGAGATTTAGACGCATATTTCATAGCTTAAGAAAGCTATATAGATCAATGGTTTGGCAGCTGGCTGAAATTTCCATATTTTAAAAATCTGTAGGGTGCATCTGTTCGCGGTTTTGAGTTTCTACCACAGACTAACAATTTGGTGATAGCAAGCTGTCTTCCAATTAATGTTCTAGAAAACATTTTTTAGAACCAGAGCCAAGATTTTTCTGGGATTTGGTTATACGAAGCATCATTGTAGTTTTTGCCTTTTATAAATCTGTCACATCTAAAAGGTTAATAAGCAGAATGTCTTGAAAAACATTTCATCTGATTTCTAAAAAAGCTTAACTGAGACTCTGTAATAGGTGACCTGCCTTTAATCTTTCCTAACCTATTGGATAAAGTCATAAAAACACTTAAAACCACATCACATTATATTTACATCATTCCCTTTTTCAGAATTATGCAATTTCCCTTGTGTTCTGCCCTTGGCAAACTTGGAATCAGACTTGACAAACATTCACCCTCCTAAAGCGGTTCATGTGGTTTTCAGAGGCTGGCTTCCTTGTCCCCAGCCACCCATCTATCTGTAAAATCGCAGCCCCCTCCCTGGTCAAAACTCCTGAGATGAACAGTCCTTACAACACCTTTCAGATAAACCCCTCTTAGCCATCAGACCTGGATCCCGTGAAGTCACATGAGACACACAGGGTACATATTTGGTTTCTGTCCTTTCCTGCCTTCCATTATTACCACACTCAGAGCTTCTCAAAGGATGACAGGGCCTGGCCGCCCAGTTATCTATTGGGTGAATAAATAAGTAAACAAAGCCTAAAGCCAAACTGATGACTAACACGTACTCATTCTTTATAGTTAACAACTTTTCCTTTTCCTGTACTAGTTCGAACAATAACATAGAACATCTGAAAGTTTATACTAATGCAGCTTTTTTTTCATTTGAAAACTGAAAATATGGTAGAAAAAAGTCTCACACTCTGGCACTGACTTTCTACCTTGCCCTAGAGCTTTTGGTTTAGAAATCACCAGCTCTATGGGGCTATACATTTTGCAGATATGGGACTAAGGTCTTATTCAACCTCGTATCAACTTTAAAGCCAGTATATTGCCATGCATGAGGTCTCAATAATTATTTGGGGGAATGCCTAGAAGGCTGAGCAGGATGTTCTTTGCTTTCCTTGGATGGGAAAGAGAGCACAGAGAAGATAAAGAGGATATGTGTATACACAAGAGACTATGACTACAATTAACACAAGTACAAGCAGTGAAAGATGGAGGAAATGGGAAGCTTGGTGTGTGTATTAACCTCCTGGAAAGAAAAAGCAGGAAGTGAGGGGAAGTATCTCTTTTACATGCTGATCCAGGCCACCATGGACAGCACAGTGGCTTTAGGGAGGGATGGGGAGGGCAGATTTTGTAGGTCACTGGTCAGTTGGTCTTCCGGACAATTGAGAGTCACATGCCTACAGCTCTCAGCATGACACTGCTACTGCAGGAAGCCAGACATACCCAGGCAGCTAAAAACTATAACCATTTTGGTCAGTTTTGCTGTGGCTCAGGTTGCTCTCTAACACCATCCGCAGCAGCACAAAACAGACGTGAGGTCTCCTTCACTGTTTGTGAACTCCAAGTTGGGATGTGCATGTTTACCATTACAGGAGCACGCGTGTCTGCTGAAACGCTGCAGTGTGAAGCAGGTACTCAGTGTCTATGTGCTGAGTGAATGGTTTCGTACGAAGTCCTTAACACTGAGGATGCTCTCTGCCTGCTTCAGCTGGCCATGATGGAAGCCTCCCTAAGCTCTACGGCCACAGGCACTCGCTCTGTCCTTGTGACACCAATCAGACAAAGCACGGGGTTAATGCTGACATGCTGGCCACATGGAAGAACCTGGGTGATGATGGTCTCATCACAGGCGACGTCACTGATGGAACACTAGCAGAGCGCAGGCCAGGCCCGTCTCCAGCACAAGGCCTCCCATGAGCCTCACGGTTTTCCAAGGCAGATGTGAAGGCGGCCTCGTGGAGAACAGTCTCAGGTGTGGTAACAGTGTAAGGCAGGTGTCAGAGCCAGGATTCAAACCCTGACCTTCTGACGCTCTTTCCCCCCATCCCAGTTACCTGTCCACCTTCCCATCTCGGCCTGGCAGGAAACGACTAATTAAAATTATACACTAACTCCTTCCCCCAAACTAGAGGCATATGGCTAAAAAGTACTATCACTTGAAAAGCAGGCAGAGTAATAAGAATTCTCAGTTCACCACCAACCTTCCGCTGAATGGCTCCTTCCCGCTAGAACAGAAAGCCGACATTGCCACATCTAAGTCTCTTGGCTGATGCTGAACACATCCATAGCCTGTGCTCCCCTCACTCTGCAAGCCCTGCCCTCAAGGCTTACTGTCCATAGGCTCCCAATGTCCTCCTGATGGACACCTGTATCCACTTCCGGTCGGTCCTCACACATCTGTTCCCGCATTTCCCGTGAGGGGACCGGGGGTCCTGGGGCCTGTCTTCTAGCGGCAGTCCTCCCTGGACACTCTCCCGGCTCCACCCACATCACCTGTCCTGGGTTCCCACCCCCAGGGGGACCCTGCTCCCTGCTCTACTGGGCCCCGAGTTTGCACTCCACAAGGGAGGTGCAACAGCACGTGAGTAGAAAAGACAGACTTTCCCACCCCAAACACGAACGCACACAATGCAACCAGTGTTTCCATTCCACAGTCGAGTGGAACGGAGGAGTCTGTTTACTCAGTACTCCCTTTACACTGGATAAATATAGTCAAGGCTAAGTTTTAATGTACATAAATATTCAACCTAATTGAGCACTTACGATGATAGGCGATGGATATTTCCAGCTAAGTATAATGAAGAGTGGCCATTCTGAATAGAATCTCCTTGGGGAATATAAGGAATGTTCAGGGCTTTCCAAAAACATGTCTTTAATAAACTGCTTTCTGCCCAGGGCTCTCCCCACTAAGGGGGGCGGTGCTGATCCCTAAGAGCCTGCTTGGGGGACCAGAGCTATGTGGACTTTGGAAACAAGTCAGCATGCAACCCACACCCATTTCCCATTTAGATTCTTGAAGAACCATCAAATCCAACAAATACAAGATGCCTTCTGTTGGGGCCTCAGACAGAAATACATACAACGTATGCATACACACTCTAAGGCTGCCATAAAATGAAAAATGAAATATCCACCCAAATAACTGTTAGTCAGAGAGCTATGTAAGACCTAAGTGTGCGTATGGCAGGGGTGGGAGTCAGTGGAGGGAAAACGATTGCTTCCAGACAGTATCGCTGAAGGTCAGAAGTGATTTTTCTAGGGAAAACGCAAGTTTGCTTCAGTGTTTTTCATCCCATCCTTCAGAGTAAAAACCAAGCTCTTTGTTGACTAGGTAATCGAACGTACCTTTTCCCTCTCACCCACTGAACTCTCCCGAATATCCTGCGGCTCTCCCTGTGGCCCAGACCCCCACGTCCAAAGGCATCACAGTGATGCTCTACTTCCTGTCCTTCCTCAAGTCAGGGTCAGCTCGTGACTTGGCAACAGTGGTGGATTCCTGCAGGCACACAGTGCCTGCTATTTAAAGGGATTTTTTTAAAGTCCATATTTGAATTTGAGCAAACTCTGGGAGATAGCGGAGGACACAGGAGCCTGGCGTGCTGCAGTCCACGGGACCGCGAAGAGTCAGTCACGGGCTTAGTGACTGAACGACAACAAAGCATATAAGAGCCTTCAAAAGAAACATCTAAATACAAGAATAAGTCATGAGCACTCAAGAACATGCCAGGCACTGCGGGAAGACTTGATATACAGTGTGTCCTACAACCCCCAAAGGGCTCCCTGAGGAAAGCGCCATCACCAGCACACCTGTTCCACACACGGGAACCGGGGCTTGGAGAACCCACGTGTCTTCCCTGCCGTCTCAGCGCTGTTCATGCGAGACACTGGCTCTGAATCGGATCAACACTCAAAATCAGCCTTGCTTTTAAAATGACATAATCCTGCAAGTTTTACACGGGACAATCTTTGCACTTAGTTTCAAGTAAAAGCAGGCTTGCTACTGTTTTTATTCAACAATTAAAACGTTCTTCATTACACTGGAAGAAATTCAACATGTTTTTAAATGAAAACAACAAAGCAGCGTACATTCAGAAAGCCACTTGGTGCTGAGAGGAAAAAGAATGATCCTCAGGGTTCTACATATGCAAGAAAAATTCAAGGCCATAGCTGCACCCCTCATATGTCTAAAATTAAAAAAATGAAAGCTGGTCCCTGGAAAATCAACCAGAAAAAAACAAAACAACAACCAAAAACAACACCCTCTACCCCAAACTTCAGATTAAATGTGAATTTATGGTTGTGTTCAGACATAAGAACTTGGAGGGAAAACAGATGACTTGCCTACAGTAAACACTAAATCTCAGTTATCTACAGTATTGAGAAATGAGATATTCCATACAAGGTATTTTTCCAGAACTATAATTGCACACGGAACATAAATTCGACTCAATCTGAAGTGGCATATTTGGATACAGGGCATGACCTTCGGCTGGTTTTTGCTCTTCATTAAGTGTTTTCTGCCTTATCTCACAATGTAGAGCTACCAGCTGCCACTGCCTGCTGCTGTCAGCTCTACACCAGAGGCTGGTCTCGTTGCTGGACTAGGGCAGAATTTCTTCATCTACCAGGACACCTGTCAGCCTCACCTCTGTAATCACTGTGGAGCAGAGAACGAGATGATGGAGATTCTTATAGCTGTGAATGAGATATGATCCGGAATTCACTCCCTGATGTGCCACACAAAGGCTTCCTATATAGGCAAGCTGTCTGCACTCAAGCAGGCCACGGCTGGTCTGGACTCGTGGGCCCTACCCTTCAACCTGCCTACAAACACACACCCGACTTACAGAGGTGTGATGACCCCTAAACGAAGACTTGGCTGACCACACCCACCTGGACTGCCTGCCCAAGCCACACATACCAGCCTAGCCCTTCTAGGTCTACGTAACCCTCCAAAACAGACCTCATCTCAAGGGCCTGGACGGCTCAGGGGCCCCTACTCCCTACTTCCTGGTTTTTAGTGGTTGGGTTTAGGAACAGTGGAAGGTACCGCATAAGAGACTTATTATTTTTTAAGAAGTACTTGATTTGAATGGTTCTGGAAGTAAAAATCATCAGTTGGTTTCATTCTCAGGGTTTCTCACCAGGGACGTTCTGACCGTCTCTCTGAAGGAACTGCTATGATATTAGTACCACAAAGGATCAGGCACTGCAGTTGCAGAACTGACCCAGGGATCCCGAGTTCCTACAGGGATTTCTTCACACAGAAGCTCCACACTGCATGTATGAGCCAATAAAAGAGCATGCTGAGGCCACGAGGCTGGACTATCACGAAGTCTGGAGGCTACACACATACAGCCTACGGTCTGTGGTTTACAAAGTGAAAGCGGAGTTCTGCGGTGACCTGTTTACGTGGACTGGATAGGACCTAACAGGGCAATTCCTAGCAGCTCTTTGAGGATAAGCCAGGTCTCTGTCAAATGCTCAGGTCTCCTTGTGGCACCGGGCACACAGCAGGGACTCAACCAACGTTTGGTGACAGAAATGTTTAACTCAAGGTTAGAAGCCAGTCTGGGGCCTCAGCCATCTAGCGTCAATCCTCCTCAAACACAACAGAAAGTGGCTATTCCCTCCATTTCAGACATGGGAGATTAACCTGCCAAATTCTGGCAAGTCCCACTCTCCCTTGTAAATCACTCAGAATTCACGTGCTGCTGTGTGACTTGCGACGAATGCACTGTATTCACTCGCGATCACAGTTAAAAGCATGATGAATTTAGAATTTGTTGTCCATGGAAAAGTGAAAAGTAGCATTAGTAATACACTGGGACAGCAGGCACCAACTGAGGTTCTCTAGGGAAAGCAGGCATACAGTCACACTAAGTAAAGGGACAAAGAATCTCTCCTTGGCCAAATGAATCCCAACTATGTATCTTGGATTAGAGCAATTTTAAGGAAAAGTTAAACGTGACAAGGATACCATCAGAGCAAAACGGTTACAAGATGGGAAGACTGACAGATTCTAAGGAAACTGCTACAAGACTGCTTAAGAAGAAAACAATTTGCATTTGACTCCAAGTATAAAATATTTTTTAGATAATTCAGTTACAAGATTTTCCCCACAGAACCTCACACTTTTCTCAGTAATCAGGTAAGATACCTAGGCCAGAACCTTTCAGCCCAAAACTTCCCTCTACAGTCCCCTCGCTGAAGTTAAATTATTAGGAAGATCTACAGTGAAGTCAGGAGAACTGGACTCAATATTGTTAGTTACTATGTAAAACTTCTGAGCAGAAACTCATTTTCTAAAATGCTTTTCTATTTATACTTAGTGGGCCTATTCTTTTAGTTGGTTACTTTGTTTTACAGACATAACCCTTAGGAGAAAAAAAATTCTACAAAAAACTCGTTATGCCTCAAAGTTTTACTTATTTTTTTACTCATTTATTTAAATTTTAAAAAATGGGATTTCTCCTATTTAAAAAATACAGTGAAACAAGTGGAAGACAGTGGACAAGTCTGCGAGATGACTTTTAGCTAATATTTGGATGAACGAAGCTATACTGTTGGTCATAAAGTTTTACTGTTATGTCACTGGGCACAGGGTGTGACTTAGGTGTTCAGTCACAGAATAGAGATGTTAACTGTTATGGGGTCCAAAAATACCACCTGAAGAAATGTTTGAATATGAAGCTAATGCTATTCTATGATTCTAGCTTTCAAGAGCAAGTTTTTAAAACTTGAGATATAGTTGATATACAAGAGCAAACTTTTAATGACAGGAAGTTTTGCCTTCTGAGCAGAATATTTATCATTATACTATATAAAACTACCTAGAGCATTCTATCGTACGTGTTTTGGGAAGCCAGAAAAAAATGGGTAAACGATGCAAAAGATACTGATGAAAATAAACATGTATATATATGAACAGGGGCTTCCCTAGCGGCTCAGTGGTAAAGAATCCATCTGCCATTTCCTCCTCCAGAGGATCAAAGCCAGAGACAACAGAGGAACACGGAACACTGTGAAATTTACTTCAACATCCACGTGCAGCTCCCTCCCCCGCTGTAACTGCTCATTATTCAAGTTTAACTCCAGTCAATCTGCTGTTACCTTTTTCAGAGTTCTCAGGTAGCTAGTTACTTTTTTATATTAGTCTGTAGGGTTTACTTGTGACAGTGGGGGAGAGAGGCTACAGTTGCTTACTTCGTTTTGACTAACTCGTGTACTTTTTTAACTTAAACTTTTTATTTTGTATTGGAGTATAGCCGATTGACAGTATCGTGATAGTTTCAGCAGAACAGTGGAGGGACTCAGCCATACATATACATGTATCCATTCTCCCCCAAACTCCCCTCCCATCCAGGCTGCCACATAACATTGAGCAGAGTTCCATGTACTATAGGTAGGTCCTTGTTGGTTATCCATTTTAAACATAGCACTGTATATACATGTTCATTGGGCTTCCCTGGTGGCTCAGTGGTAAAGAATCCACCTGCCAATGCAGGAGACCTGGGTTCGATTCCTGGGTCTGGAAGATCTCCTGGAGGAGGGAATGGCAACCCACTCCAGTATTCTTGCCTGGGAAATCCCACAGACATAGAAGCCTAGTGGGCTACAGTCTATGGGGTCACAAAAGAATTGGACATGACTTAGCAACTAAACAGCAACACATATGAAGAGGTGAGTATATTTAAATGCTTTTTGAGGAAAATAAAATAATATTTCATTTTAAAATATTATTTTTAAAATAAAAATAATTTTGTTGTTTATAATATTTCAAAAAATGTTACCTGTCTTGGTTGTTCACTAAAATATTTTAGAACCTCAAATTTTTTGTTTCCATATTCCTTAACAATAAGGGGAACATGTAAAGTGAAACAAACAAAGCATTTTTTCTATTTCCCTGTTAAAAATAATAAATATGAACACCCCAGCCAGGCAATTTAATTTCAACTCAACAAATATTTACCAAGAGCTAGGCATGGCCTGGCATTTTGCTAAGTACCAGAGATAAAAAGCTGCATACCAGTAGTATCATATGTTTAAATAAAATCAGCTCAAGGATATCGATAACACCAAAATCAAAAAAGCTGGCTCCATAATTTCCCAGATTGATAATACAGTAATCAGTGGAAATTATCTAACAAGTAATCAGTAGATAGACATTACCCAGCAAAGTGATTACGGTCAAATACCTGACTGTGACAAACACTATGACTAAAAATTACCAACATGCTCATGTGGTGGAATCCCTACACTTGTCTACTGTCAATATTTTGCAAAATCTCTCTCCTGATCATTTCTGTCACACGAATAATTATTACTTAACATAATTCTACTTAAGAATCCACATATAAATGGGTTCTCCTAGCCTATTGTGTGCTCCCCCTTTGCCTGGCAAAGAAACAAAGCCACTCTTTCCTTCTCTCCATGTAAAAAAAAAAAGGGTTCTGCAAAAGTGATATCGAACATATATCCTAACTTAAATGTTTTAACTAGATTTCAAAATTAAACGAATTCAAATTTACAGCTATTAATGGTTATATTTTGAGTTTCTACTGGAGTACTGTATGAATTTGAGTATTTTCCATGTCCCTTAGCCTAAAATGTTATTGAAATATACTTGACAAAATTGGATCCTTTTTATCACGGTTTATTCATTCCAGTTCTTATTTTAAAAATTTTGAATGCAAATGCCTTCAACTTAAAATATATAAAAGATGTAGTCATAGACTAATAAAACCCAAAAGCAATTATGAAAGCAATTCCCCAAACGTCACACACAGTGGTCAAAAGTGGGTTAAAAAGTGAGAATGATGACAAAGACAAGTCTTTACAGGACACAGCGCATGAGCAGGAGTCAAACTATCCAGGGAAAAGCGGGCCCACAGGGTGAAAGCTGCTCAGGCTGCAAGCGAATTTTATTCCTGTAACTAAAATCTCCTGACACTCACTTAGGTCAAAACTTCATCTTTCTTCACTAGAAAAATGGAAACTTTGCTAGATTAGAAGAACTCACTGGGCAAGTACCGATCATGTAAATGAATAGAACATGACATTCCTTTAGCTTGTCACACTTAAATCAATGATCGCGAATACAAATAGATTCTACATTTCATAGTCGACCAACTGTCATGTTCCTAAAATCTCTGTTGCCGAGAACATGGCAGAAGTGAAATCAGATGGAGTAGAGGGCTGTGTGTGAGAGCTGAAGGAAAATAAAAATAACTTAAAACATAATTTGATTGATAAAATATTTTTCAACAGTAGATTTCCATCCTTTAACTGGATGGAACTCATTTAGAAGCTGTGTAGAGCTAATAGATAAAATGCTGACCACAGACCCACGTGGCGCTGTAGGCCCCTGATGCCTTTCTCCAGGTCGTCACATGCAATGCCTGCCATGAATTCATTATCTCATGCTCATCTCTACAGATGTGAGGACAGAACCCAAACATTTCTGCGGGGATCAAAGTGTGCTATTTTAATTAGCAAGATAAAACACTATTTTAGGCAAACGGAGTGAACAAAGTCTAAACGTGAAAAGACAGACAACAGAGCCTAGAGTGGGAGCACACAGGACGCGGTTCTGGAGAGAAACTCACACAATAGACAGCGGAGGAAAACAAACAGAGCTCTTGCTAATTTTCAGGCCTAGATTTGGCTACGAATCATTCTGACCCAAAGGACACAGACAGGATGTGAAGGACGCAGGATTTATCATCACGCGCCGCTGGGTTTAGAACCCAACTTCTGCCCAAATTAGCTGCATAACTTGGGCTGAACTGCTTGTTTGATCTGCAAAGTGAAATAATATTCTCACAGAATAAATCATTTATGTAAAAGGTCTAGAATAGCAGGCTTTCACTATAGAAAAATCATTACTATTAGTGATAAATAACCCGCCTACCAATGCAGGAGACATAAGAGATGCAGGTTCGATCCCTGGGCCTGGAAGATGCCCTGGAGGAGGGCATGGCAACCCACTCCAGTATTCTTGCCTGGGGAATCTCATGGACAGAGGAGCCTGTAGGGCTACAGTCCATGGGGTCACAAACAGTTGGACACAACTGAAGTGACTTAGCACACAGCACGTTCTATTATAAACTGACAAGCATGCATGGCTCAATAATGCAGTCAAGGTGCTCATGCCAGCACTCCCCATCTGCGGACGAGGAGGAAGGAGGAAGGAGAAAGGAAGTGAGACATTATTTCTAGGAATCTAGAAAAATCCAACGAGACCAAGACCACCAGTGAAATCTCCACACATACCAGGACATCAAGCTTGCAGCCAGGGTCTTGGCTCTGCTGTGATTCTACGTATCTAATTAATTAGGGATGCAACAAAAAACACAGGATGCCCAGTTAAGCTTGAATTTCAGACACACCGCACCTATACTAAAAAAAAAATCATTCACTGTTTACCTGAAATTCAAATTCAACTGGGTTTCCTGTAATTTTAGTTGCAAAACCTGGCAGCTCTATTTCTACTGCCTCTTTTCTCTTAATTCACTTAAGGGGAGCCTTTATCTTCAATTCCCAGAGACTTGAGAAGATGGTTTCTAGCAGGGCAACAAACAGCATCGTTCACGTACAAAAGTTTTTCTAAGTTTCCCCAAGATTCCAAGGAATTCTGACTGGGATGTCATTGGATGCTCATTCTAAACACCTGGTACCTGCACTCTGCTTTGTGGATGAGACACCACGGCAGAGACACGGCCGCCATTCCAAGCCCACCTCGATCATTGGCACATCATCAGATTCTACGATCTTCCCTCAGTCGAGAGTATTTGAAAACTTTTGCATTAGGACACAAGGCAGGTTAAACATGCTTCCCCAACTCCCTCCTGTTCTCCCCAATTTGACATACCCAAATGCTCATTCACGGACTAGATCATCTCAAATTTTTTCTGATCTGTGACCCGTGACATTGCTAGGTCCCAAGGTCCATTTGTTTAAAGAATCTCAAATGGAATTTGTACCTCCACACGCTGCATCATCACAGCCTGCAAGACAAGCTCCACTGCACTGAAGGAATGCCAGGTTCCCATGGAGCCTGTCAGAACCTTTCACTGCAGCCGAGCCGTGTCACCTGCAGTCAGCTTCAGACTCCAGGTTCCCTGAGGGGGCAGGTGACGCTCTGGTTCCTCATTTCCTTCCCCATCCCCTGTCTCCCTAGAGCCACTTCTCTGAAGGCCATGTGGCTTCCCTCTGCACACAGCACCCTCCCTTTCCTCTGCAGACACAGGTCTCTACCTCTGCCTTTGTAGGTAGAGTAGAAAAGAGTGCACGAACTTCGAGAGTAATACTCTCAAGAAGTATTCTTACCACTATGCCCATTGAGTTCTGGGTGCTGGGTTATTTCTTGAATGGCTGCCTTTTACCTCCCTTCTTTCCTACATACAATCATGCTATCTGCTTTCAAATAAATAAGACAAGATGGCAGAGGCTAGAGCTTTTATTGGCCTTATCTCATGTCCAGCACGTTATCACACACATGTCTTATAAAAAGGTATGCTTTTTCTGAAAGCGAAGTGCTGCTACAAAGAGAAGGAGACTTAAACATACCCCTGCCCCATTTCATTTCCATATATTTTACAGGAAACTTCCTCTTAAGAATGAATATGAGCGAAGAGGGCCTGGTACTCCTAATGTCTGCAGTCTTAAAATCTTTTTCTCAAAAAAAAAAAATCCTTTTCTCTAGAATCTGGATAACAATGAAAATAAGAGCTGCATGGATGCACCACGTGCCATCCCACTCTAAACGCCACGTGCACTGTGAAGTGCCATCAAAAACCCTCTGACACAGACCAGAAAAGGGGGCACCTGTGTAACCTGCTCAATGTCACATAACTTGGGGAAAAGAGAAGTTGGCTCCAAAGTTATGTTCTTCACCCGAGCATCATCCTGATGCCCTAATTTAAAATTCCTGAGCTGAAATTTTACATGGAGGATAGGTCTGGGTAGAAGGAAGAGAGTATGGTGAAAAAAAATAATAATAATAATGAAAAGTGACCTAAATAGTATTCTCGGCTATTTCCTGAGTTTCCACAAAAGAATAACTGACGAAACAAATCTTGACACCATGTCATTCTGGAATACTAACAGAAATTAGGAAACTGAAATTTTATCTATAATAGTCGTATTGATTAAATTCATGTATGAAAATGTTAAAAAAGAATGATTTCTTTTACTTAAAAAAAAAGTCTTGTAAGTGACAACAACAAAACAGAGCATATTATCTTCTAGTAAAAGTTCCCTCTGTCTCCTACCATTAAATTAATTCAACATGCTGAGTTCATCACACATAACAGATGCTAATATCACTGGGAGAAATGTAAGGAAAGAAGGCTGCCTCCTTCTCCAGTGGCTGATTTGTGTGTGTACACCTGTGTGTGTGTGTGTCTGTGTCTGTGTCTGTGTGAAAGAGAGAAATGTAAGGAAAGAAGGCTGCCTCCTTCTCCAGTGGCTGATTTGTGTGTGTACGCCTGTGTGTGTGTGTCTGTGTGTGTCTGTGTCTGTGTGAGAGAGAGAAATGTAAGGAAAGAAGGCTGCCTCCTTCTCCAGTGGCTGATTTGTGTGTGTACGCCTGTGTGTGTGTGTGTGTGTGTGTCTGTGTCTGTGTGAGAGAGAGAAATGTAAGGAAAGAAGGCTGCCTCCTTCTCCAGTGGCTGATTTGTGTGTGTACGCCTGTGTGTGTGTGTGTGTGTGTGTCTGTGTCTGTGTGAGAGAGAGAAATGTAAGGAAAGAAGGCTGCCTCCTTCTCCAGTGGCTGATTTGTGTGTGTATGCCTGTGTGTGTGTGTGTGTGTGAGAGAGAGAGAGAGAGAGAGAGAGAGAGAGAGAGAGAAATGTAAGGAAAGAAGGCTGCCTCCTTCTCCAGTGGCTGATTTGTGTGTGTATGCCTGTGTGTGTGTGTGTGTGTGTGTGTGTGTGTGAGAGAGAGAGAGAGAGAGAGAGAGAGAAATGTAAGGAAAGAAGGCTGCCTCCTTCTCCAGTGGCTGATTTGTGTGTGTATGCCTCTGTGTGTGTGTGTGTGTGTGTGTGTGTGTGTGTGTGTGTGTGTGAGAGAGAGAGAGAGAGAGAGAGAGAGAGAAATGTAAGGAAAGAAGGCTGCCTCCTTCTCCAGTGGCTGATTTGTGTGTGTATATGTGTGTGTGTGTGTGTGTGTGTGTGTGTGTGTGTGTGTGTACACTCAGTGGTGTCCAAGCCTTTGCAATCATGGACTGTAGCCCTCCAGCTCCTCTGTCCATAGAATTCTCCAGGCAGGAATACTGGAGTGGTTGCCATTTCCTTCTCCAGGGGATCTTCCCGATCAAGGGATTGAATCCATGTCTCCTGCACTGGCAGGATTCTTTATACCACTAAGCCACCTGGGAAGCTCAGAAACATAGATGGCTCTTGGGTTAATGGAGATGGTCTAGTTACGGCCTTCTATCTATTCTAGGGGATTCCTTCCACTCTTCCCCTACAGAAATGCCAGATTTACTGGTTTCACCTTTCAAGACCAAAAATCCATATCTGTAAAAATCTATTTATTTATGTGCCAGATACTGGCTCCCTCACTCAGAATTGATATGTGGGTATATATTTTTATTATATAAGATTTTGAAAGTTAATAGATCATTCAGATAAATGGTCAGATCACAGTTCTAAAATTTTTAATGAATTGATTGAATACAAATGTCTCATGAATGACATAATGGATTTTGATAAAAACATTCTGTAAACATTTGAATGTTACAGAGAAATCCTGTTTAAAGAAAACTTGTGTCTTGTGATTTTCAGGAAATTAGGACATTTAAATATTTAAAAAGTGAAGCTCTGAATCATTAAAATAGCAACTGAAATGTGATTATATACACCACAAGAAAAATTCCAGAGCAAAATACTGGATCAAAAGAAGGACACTCATTGAATTAATATGAGAACAACTTTAAAGAAAAAAAAAAGGAGAAAGCTTAAATCGTTAAAAATTATATAGATGGCTGGCTCCTTGATATAGATGCCATTAATTGAGAGTTAAAGCTCAGCTGGTAAAGAATCCACCCACAATGCAGGAGACCCTGGTTCGATTCCTGGGTCAGGAAGATCTGCTGGAGAAGGGATAGGCTACCGACTCCTGTATTCTTGGGCTTCCCTTGTGGTTCAGCTCGTAAAGAATCCACCTACAATGCGGGTCGACCTGGGTTCAATCCCTGGGTTGGGAAGATCCCCTGGAGAAGGGAAAGGCTACCCACTCCAGTATTCTGGCCTGGAGAATTCTATGGACTGTTCGGTTCATGGGGTCACAAAGAGTCAGACACGACTGAGCGACTTTCACTTTCAATTAGAGAAAACACAGAATAAACTCTATTTTGATCCTCAGGGAGCAGTTAAGAACAGAATAAGGTCCAAGAATTCAGTTATCATATTACAGCATGGGTTCTCTGAAGTAAAACTGACAGCGTGTGATAACAGCAGCTTTAGTATTTACTATGCTCTAGGTCTTTACCATTCTAAGTACTTTACACTGATTAAACCTAATTACTACATACTGCAGGTGCAATCAAAAGCAGCCCACTTTACAGATGAGGAAACTGAGGAGCAGCGAGGGTAACTACATGATAACCTAAGAACTGGCAAATGGCAGAGTCAGGAAGGGTGATCACCCTCCAGGATCCACTGCAGTATACAAAGACCACAAACAACTAGAATGCTAGCACTAAAGGAACCTGTAAAAACATCTAGAACAATATTCTCACACTCTATAAAATGAGGCCCCGTCACACGGGTCTACGAAGTGATCCTTGATTCCTACCTGCTCTCTCCTTTCACAAGATTCCTTATCACCTGCTACAACCACCTTCACAGTGACTTGGATCAGCATACAGGTTATAGGTGTTCTCTGACTCTCTGATAACCAGTTTTGTTTGTTTGTTTTTTAATTCTTTAACTCTCCTCTGTTACAATGAGCAGACACATCTGTGGAGATAACATTAAGAATATATTCCCCTGTGAAATAATCTGTTTATATACTCAGGGAATGAAACACTATGTAATAAGAACATCATAATGGTGTAAAGGTACAAGCAGTTTTAATAAGTAAAATTCCATGCTACTAACTAGTAGATGACTGTAGCAAAAATAATTGTTTTGAGACTATTTTCAACTAGAAAATTAAATGTTAAAATAGATGCTGAGTCTGATGAATATTAAAGTTCCTTTAAACTCAGAGATTTCATGATTTTGTGAAATCATACTTTCTGGTTCTTTAGTGGATGTTGTACCTAAGCATCTAATAGGAAGGTATGTCAGGACTCCACTAAATACCATCAGGATATGCTCCCTTTATGGGGAAAATGAGGGACTATCTTGTAGATAACAGGCAAGTGACTTTAAGGGGAAAGGAGGAATGTGCTTAGGTTCCCAGAAATACCAGTGATGAATAGTAGTTCTAAGATGACCAGCTCATCACCAGACCAGAGCGCTGCATTTCCTTTCATGGGTGCACAGTGACCTCTACTGGTGTAAATGTGGAATCTTGAAATGCAACTTTCTCCATAAATTTTCAGAGGCACAATTAAGAATACTTATCCTTTGGGAACCTTAAAAATTTTTTAATTAAAAAAGAAATTGCCTCCTCTACTAGTATCAAACATTCCAATTAAAACAGACCCACATATACAATATCACAGAATGGAAAGAACTAAGTAGTATTTTCATTAAAAAATTAATCCTGCTGGTGACAGCAATACAATTAAGTGTCATAATATCACAGGTCTTATAAAAAAAATAACTTACTGGAAATACCTCTATTTCTTTTGATAACCCAAAAGTTATCAAAGGCACCAATTACAGGATAAGAAATTGAAACTTTCAACTGTCAAATATTATGTGGCCCACATTCCCATGACTATTTTGCTTTGCAGTTTCCAAAATAAAACTTAAAGTTTTAAGTTTTTTTAAGTCTCAAGGATTATCAGAAATAAAATTGGTTATAGATCAGGCTTATTAAGTTTATAAAAACTTCCAGTGAGAAAATTTTACTACATGTGAAAAAATGTCAAATGATACAGTCTATCCTTGAACAATACGGGTTTGAACTGGACAGGTTCAGTTAATACACGGGATTTTCGCACATTCTTTTCACGAGTAAATACTACAGAACCACACAATCTAAGGTTGACTGAATCCTAGACACGGAGCCTCAGCCGACCAGAAGCAACTGAAAGCTACACGTGGGGAGGGTAGGCTCCCCTACGCTCCATGTGGTTCAAGGGTCAACTGTATTTGACCTTAAAGGCAGGCTTAACATGCTTTGTACGTAACAGTCACATACATGCAATTATGGCGGAAATACTGCACACAACTTCATAGAAAAGTATGAATTTTAAAAAACCAATATGAATACTTTTAATTCTTGTAGGCTGAAACAATTTCCTTGAAACCTCATTTCCATAAATTTCCAATGCAGAAAATGAAGCCGGAAAAGATTCAAAACGGTCCTTTTCAGTGATGAATACACAAACCAAATTTTATTCCAATGACAGGGAAATACAGCTTCTCTAATCTTGCTCATATTCTTTCTTTTTAACCAAGCATAATAAAAATAGTTGAGGGCTGGTAAGTTGGGTTTTACACAAAATATATACACAGATTAAATGGAGAGTTGTTTTTCAAGAAATGTTATGTATTACTTAAATAAGAGTAATGAATGGATTAGGAAAAATGAAAACATTTCTATTTAACTTGGATAACTAGGATTTAAATATTTCTATACCATACTTCCTTTTCATTATTTCTACTTATTAATTGATCAGTCAGTATGTGTTGTACTCCACGTAAGGCACAATCAAGAATAAAAGGGTGAATATGGCACTATTTGGGCTTCCCTGGTGGCTCAGATGGTAAAGAATCTGCCTGCAATGCAGGAGACCCAGGTTCGATCCCTGGGTCGGGAAGATCCACTGGAGAAAGGAATGACAAGCCACTCCAGTATTCTTTCCTGGAGAATTCCATGGACAGAGGAGCCTGGTGGGCTACAGTCCATGGGGTCACAAACAGTCTGACACAAGCGAGGGACTAAAACACTCATGGCTTTATTCTTGCTTTAAAGAACGAGCAGCTAGTAGGGAAACAAGATTGCTATATACAGACAATTATAAAGACATACTTTAAATAATTTGGTCTTAAGATATGAAGTTATCCCTCAAAAGCCATCTAAGATTTTTGTACAACTCCACACCCCCACCACACACAGTCGTACCTGCAGCCACTTGAAAGGGCTGCTTTGGCAGCTTCTTTTTGGGGGAGATTAAATGGGGAAAATTATGCTTCTGGCCCAAGATCCGTCCATATGCACAGCTGCTCAAGCAATTCCTACCATGCAATTCTCCTCCTATTCAACCAATCATACCCATAAAATATGCCCTGGAATCAAATACTGAATGGATGCCTGGAATCACAGACTGAACACATGCATCGTTTTTAGTAGAGAAAGGCTAAGTGGCACGTGAAAACCCATTGTGAGTCCTTCAGAGTCTCTGCTCTCAGCCTCCAGGACAATGCTAACTCACATCAGGAAAGCAAACGACACTACAGAGAGCCGTTTCCTAAAAGGTAACTCCAATTCACTGCAAGAATCCATGGTTTTCAAAAATCATAAACATTACATCACAAAATTCTGTGTAAATACTGCAATCCTGACAGTACTCTAAAATAGCATGTGCCCAAAAGCAATACAGTCATTTAAAACTCTACCAAAACTGGGTGCAAAAGAGAAAAACATGAAACGGTAATATTCCTCAGTAGAGGACTGAAAGGTCATTGAAAACTCTGCTGAGACTAAAAGAAAAACAGGAGATAACTGCAACGTTGCTCAGAAGACTGGTTAACTAAATCACAGGTAACTAAACTGGGGTATTACGGATGTGTTAAAGAAAATGATATGCTTTTCTGCACTGAAGTTGTCTGGAAGGATACATACAACTGGCCGGCTGACTAATTTTGTATTTTTCATTTCATATGCTTTAGTACTTGTTGAATTTTTCATGATAAAGATGCAGAATTCAAAAAAATAGAAAAATAATAGTAAACTAAATACTATTTTGAATGACAAAAGCCCAACCACAGTTCTGTGAGGAGTGGAATAAAAACAGGAGTGTGAGAGATCTTCGCAACAACAAATAAAAAAAATAAACGACATATAGTACATAACTTTTTTGTCAAATGAATACTCTGATAAATTCATTCATCTATATAAACTAATGTCAAATAAAAAAATAATAATAACCCAATTGGATAATGTACCAGTATTCTTAAAAGGAAATAAACCTTTACATGAGAGTTCCTGAGTGTGGAAGTGTTATAATGGTTTATAAAGTATTTCCTATTTCCACAGTTATCCTCACAAGTTTTTATTGTTTGTTTGCTTTATTCAACACTTTGCTCCAAATGTTAACACTCCAAGAATTAGCTGTGAGCAGTGCTCCAGACTCCTCACCCTGAGGAAGCTTTTGCTGCAAACACTTCAGAACCGTAAACAACACAGTAACACAGCATGAAGAATTTGTATAAGTCCTTGGCGATAAATTCTGTGACAAATTCTACCCCCGGGACAGAATTCTCTATGGGGACAAAGAAGGCAGTAAAAACGGTTTTGAAAACGACCACAATTCAGAAACACCAAACACTGCTTTTAAATGTAGATCAAATTTGAAGGCTCCAAGATGTCATAACTGAGAGATCATTTCCTCCTTTGCTTTTTGAAAATGTTGTAGGAAGAAAAAAAAAAAAACCAAGTAACAACAAAAGCAACTATGTTACCTAGTATGAAATGTCACAATATAAATTTTTAATTTACTAACTAGTATAAGTAGATATTTGGGCCTCCCTGATGGTAAAGAATCTGCCTTCAATGAAGTAGATACAGGAAACGTAGGTTTGATCCCTGGGTCAGGAACATCCCTGTGAGGAGGAAATGCAGCCCACTCCAGTGTTCTTGCCTGGAAAATCCATGGACAGAGGAGCCTGGTGGGTTACAGTCCATGGGGTCGCCAAGAGTCAGACACGACTCAGCACGCACACACATGATAGGTAGAGATTAACTGGAGAAAGCAACCAGGAGGAAGAAAACAAAACTTGGGTCGAGTTGTGGCTAAAAGCTACTTTATGCTCCCTTGTCTGTGTGCAAAGAGAGAATGAAGCAGGTCTGTTGATCACCAGTAACTCTAGTTTGAACTTGTAAGCTTCTGATCATTTATGAGTCATTCATTTTAGTCAAGGGAGATTTGCTCTGCATAAACATGTGCTTGTGACACTCACAATTCACTGGGGGGCGTGGGAGGGGGGTGTGAAGAGTAAATTTTTTTTTTTTTACTCCTGAAAGGTTCAGGGCTAGCTTAATTTAAAAATCGATAGAGAAAAGCAAAAAAAGCAAGCTAGGAAAAGGCAAACTTCACTTACTTTACAACATCACCTGAGGCTAACTATGTATTTTACAGGTTAAATTCCCAAAGTGTCCGTGTGTGTGTGTGTGTGTGTGCGCCCCTTAGAAGCTGTATGAAAATCATGTGCGCAATGAAAGCAAAAGCACAGCTGTCACTGAGTCCTGACTGACCTTAAAAGAAGAGTCAACTTTATCAGCATGAGAGTAAGTTTACAATGCAGGTGTTTTTGTGGCTCTGATTTTGAGAGTCAATTCACTTGCCCACTTTTAGATTTATTATCTCGGGAGACTAAAACAGTAACATTCTTCATCTTCTGGCAAAGCTTATCACCAAATGATTAAAAAATCTGCCCCTCATGAGTATTTAGTAGAGTCAAATTTCAACAACAGTTCATCTGGCAATGACAAAATTCTGCTGAAGCTTACAAAATGGGAGGAATGTTAATACTAAGTCCTCTCAAATTAAAAAAAACAAAACTTTAAATTAGAAGCGATGGTATGACCCAAAGGGGTATACCAGCACCATATAAACAGTGAAATGACCTGACAATCCTGAAGAAATGAAGGTTTATCTTTTAAAGAGTTTAAGTATTTTATATTCAGCTAGGAGCTCTCATGCTCTAGAACCAAATTGAAATGGAGTCATCTTCATTTCTGAGCAGGAAATAGTTCCTCTATCTTAATAACTAATAGCACAACGTAACCTCACAGCAGATTTAAAAATCAAAAGATCTTTGGAAAAACTGAAAATTAATTTTTGCTATGGCAAATGACATTTTTTTTTTTATTGTATAGTAATGCTGTGTCATGAGCACTTTTTTTTTTGACAACTGATCGGAATTTCAAAAATCCTCCCTTCTGGTTGAAACTGATTGTGTGTGTTAGTCACTCAGTTGTGTTCAACTCTTTTCGATCCCATGGGGTGTAGCCCGTCAGGCTCCTCTGTCCATGGGATTCTCCTGGCAAGACTACTGGAGTGGGTCGCTGTTCCCTTCTCCAGGGAAACGGACTGATTAGCCCTTTAATGGAGAGGCTCTAACACTCACCTTCATGGACCTGGTTAGCTACTTACTCTTCATTTACATACACGACTAAGCTGCAAACTACGACACTGTACAGTCTCTACTATGAAGTTTGATGTACAAAGAATACATCTGCATTATGAATCTGCATTATGACGGACTTCCAAAACACTTAACTACAAAACTCTTTTTCCTACTTTTAAAAAAGGTATTTTTAGGCTAGCGGAAAACAATCCAAATTAAAAATTATTATAGGAGACTTAGAGAAGAAAAGGTGTGTGTGGGGGTGGGGGTGGGGGGCAGTCAGGGACAAATCTGCCTTCTTTCCTCAGGGAAAAAGACAGGATGCACGCTTGCGTCTTAGATGATAACTGATCCACCCAAAATGCGAAGTGTTTGATTGCTATATTTAAGAAGATATATGTATCTTCTTAAAATACTGCTCTCAGACTTTGCAGGTTAATTAGAATATAAGTAAATAAATTGCTTCCTTCCTTCTCACACTGTAAATAAGAGGTTCCAGTATAAGGATGACTATCAGCCTGGACACATTAGAAAGAAATATTTTAGTTTCAATGTTACCAGAAACCAAAATGGAACATAACATGCTATGTGTTACATTCATGGGGAGCAAACAAACATTTCTGGTTCCAAACCTAAACCCACCTAAAAATGAACACAAAGAAATCCATTTATCTTAGTAGTATTTCTCAAGTAGTGTCTAATTTGCTTTTCAGTCAAGTAAGTAATAAAATGGTAATAGTTTAGATTTATTCATACTTATAGTAAACAGAGGTCAATAAGGGTAAAGAGGAGCCAGGTGCAATAAAAAGGCCATCTGTTGAAATTTTTACCAGCAAACAGCAGGCTAATTTCAGTTACTCCTGTAACTTCTGAGGCACTGTTTTGGAATTCCTGCTTTAACCTTTTTTTTCCCGCCCCCCCAATTCTGGCAATTTAAGTTACTAGAATTTAATACATATTCAGTGTTTACTATAACACACTCTAAGTTGGAACCCAATAATTACAGAAGATGGGTTCGATCCCTGGGTCAGGAAGATACCCTGGAGAAGAGAATGGCTACCCACTCTAGTATTCTTGCCTGGAGAATCTCATGGACAGAGGAACCTGGTGGGCTACAGTCCATGGGATCGCAAAGAGTCAGACCCAACTGAGAGACTAACACTTTCGCTTTTTCATTTTGAAGTATACAGTCTAACAGGTAGAGTAGGAATCATTCAACTCCATACATTGGTAACACTGACATTATTATAGAAAAGGAATTTGATTTAACGAGATTTGACAAATCAGACACGAGCAACACCAGACAGGCTGCTTATGTTGCTAGTAGTCAATCCTTCCAAGGGGGAACTGTTTGCTTTACTATGCAACAAAAGCTTGCTTACACTCTAGGAAAAACTGCAAAACTGTGTCCCCCAAATTAGATTATTCAATGTTCCTTTAGCTTCCAGCTGAGAGTAAGATGCCACACATAACTTGGTCTATTAAGAAATGTTCCACTAAGACAGAAACTGATCTGAAGGAAATGAAATCTAAGAAGACTACCTGCTAGAATAATTCCACAAAAAGTTACAACTCTTTAACACGCAGTTCTCAAAATTTAGTTATGCCTTTAGTATACCTGGATTGCTGGTTAAAAAGGCAGGTTTCCTCTACCTGTTCCCAAAGCTTTTAGCTCTACTAGGGCTTGGGAGGAGCTAGTTTGTATTTTGAACAAGCCTTGTGGGTATTCTAATCCAGGTTACTGTTGGTCCACATTTTGAGAAGCACTGACCTTAAAAAGTGACATGTGGTCCCTTCTTTACTGTTACTCCACTGAGCAGTGTGCCCTGTCCAAAAGTATGAATTCCCTACCATTTTATCATTAGCCTTGTCCAATGAAAATCGGACAAAGAAAGCTCTGTTTATAAAATTCACTTACTAAAGTAAATTTCTTTTTAATTACCAACTTAATGAATGACAGCAAATTGTCACGAAAAGAAAAAGTGAAAAAAAGAAAGATGACAACCCACTCAAAATTCTGCTAGGACCAGATTTCTGTGTCACAAAGAAGTGACCACCAGCCACACAAGGCACCGCGGAGTGACTCTTCAGGTCTGTCCACTACCATTCACCTTCACTGCACGCAAAATTACCGAGATCAACCTCTCCTAAAACACCACATCATCAAACCATTTTTCAGTGTGAGAACCTATACTAAGTGGTTCCCCACAACCTAACTGATGAAATATGAACCTCTCAGCTCCTGAAGCTAAAGATTCTGTGTAACCCAGTCTCACTTAAGCAACCAAACCAAAGTTACCTGACTCACAGCGTGATCCTACATCTTACCAACCTCTGAACAGTTGACTACCATGACTTCAATCTCCACTGCATCCCTTTTCTGATTAGCTGCAGCATTTCAAACACCTTCACCAAATAGTGAAGCATCTGAGTATATTCAACCTCACCTTTTACTACAACTGCTCTGTAGAGTTCCACACCCTTCCGTCCCCTAATAACTTTCCAAGTTCCTTGAATGCAGTAACACTGAAAGAATTTCTCACTATCTCCATCCCAACCCACTCAACTGCCACTCAAACAAAATACTAGTCATATAATCGACCGGATAATAGTTAACACAATTTCATGTTTTTATTTATTATGAAATTAAGGAATACCTGCAAATCATCACACAAATATCTGAGTAACTATTTCAAGCACTATTTGTAGACACTACAGCTTCCCTTAGTAAATTGTCTTTGTCTTCAATTCCCTCTCAGGTGAGTCTTTTAAAACAAATATGATTTTTTTCTCTGTTTCTGGCATTACATGAAGTTTTATACTACTTCATTATAGACTCTGAAAGTTAAAATTTTCTACTTGTAAAAAGTTACTGACACTGATACTACAATTAAGATGAGAAGTTAAGGCATTATGTGTGCGCCCCACCCCCCCAAGACCAAAAGCACTGAATCTATTTTATTTTTTAATCTTACTAACACTTTGAGATGAATTTAAGGTAACGAGCTTATTTCCTGTGTACCCTATTCAGTACCTGGCATATATGATCATGAGATATTAGCTGTTAACGACTTTGGTTTTACAATTTCAAAACTGAGGATACATACCATCTGTCATCATTAAAGATTTCTACCTCCATGATTATCTTTTTTTTTGAATTAATAAAAAGAACAGGTCTATAAACATGGCAAGGGGAGACTATCTAAGGATAAAAAATCATCATTAGGCTTGGTATTATTTATCATCTTTTAAATTGTGGTAAAATACACAGAATATTAAATTTTACCATTTTAATGACATTTATTTTTATATTAAGAAAACTGCTGAAATAATACTGCAATACTGACTAAAATGTGGAATTTTTTCCTGTAGTTACAACATCTGAATTTGGAACCTAGTGTTAGCAAAAACCTCTTTCACATTATAAATACTATTACTGCTGACAAAAAAAAATTAAAATACACTCTTGATGGTTAAGTCATCTATAAATGTTTCAGTAGTAAAATAAATGCTGTTATACTTCCTAGATTTCCTGCTTTGCTTTCAAATTCACAAATGGTTCCTAATAACAGTAGCAGATAGTCTTTAGAGAGAGTTTACTATGTTTCAGGTACCTGATAATATGTGCTTTACATGCATTACAGATTTTTGTTTTCTTACTGGGGTATAATTCACAGACCATAAAACTCACCCTTTTAAGTGGGCAATTCAGTAGTCTGAAGCATATTCACAAAGTTGTGCAACCATCACCACTATCTAATTTTAGAACATTTTCATCATTCCAAAAATAAACTAGTACCCACCAGTAGTCACCCTCTGTTCCCGCTCAGCCACTACCAACTACTAATCCACTTTCTGCTTCTACTGATTTGCCTGCTCTGGCCACTTCACATGAACAAATAATACATTATGTGGTCTTTTGCATCTGACTTCTTTTACTTAAGCATAATATTTTCCAAGGGGCTTCCCAGCTGGCTCAGTGGTAAAAAATTGGGCGCCAATGCAGGAAATGCAAGAGACACAGGTTTTTATCCCTTGGTTGGGAAGATCCCCTGGAGGAGGAAATGGCAACCCACTGCAGTATTCTTGCCTGGGAAAATCCCATGGAGAGGAGCCCGGTGGGCTACAGTCCGTGGGGTCACAGAGTCAGACACAACTGAGCGATTGAGCCACTCATGGGGTATTTCCCAGATTCAACCATATTGTAGGCTGTATTAGTACCAAGCATTCCGTTTTAAGACCTCAAAGTAAACACCCAAGGGAGACACATTGGCTCTGTTTTACAAAAAAGAACTTAGATTGAGAGATGAAGTAACTTGCCCTTCTTGATTCTCTTTGAACTCAAATTAGTTTACTGCATTTCTGTGGAGATGTAGAAAGTATAAACACTATGAGAATTATATACAAACTTTTTATATGGAAGCAACTAGAGTTGACCCTTGAACTGCACGGGTCTATTTATACATGGATTCCTTGCAATAATAGATAACTACAGTACTATGTGATCTGAGGTTAGTTGGTTTAATCCACGGATGTGCAGCTGCAAATATGGGGGACCTATTATAGGTTACACACAAATCTTTGACTGTATGGAACTCCCTTTTTGTTAAAGGGTCAACTACACACATATTTTTTTAAAAAACTGCCACCTCCATTTGTTGTCATAGGTAAAAGCCATAATCTCTCTAAATTTTGCCACGTTTTAAAAATACAGCCAATGATCTCCATTCAAGCTGTTTTCAAAAGCATTAAGGGGCTTCCCTAGTGGCTCAGACAGTAAAGAATCTGCCTGCCAACGCAGGAGACAAGGGTTCCATCCCTGGGTCGGGGCTTGTAGAAGGAAATGGCAACCCACTTCAATATTCTTGCCTGGAAAACCCCATGGACAGAGGAGCTTGGTGGACTACAGTCCATGGGGTCACAGAGAAGTTGGACATGACTCATCAACTAAACAACAACAACAGGGGATTATTTACTTTCTCTTCAATTCTTATCTGAGTCCCAATCTCAGAGTAAGTCCTACAGCTACATTTACTACTTATAGTAGCTATCTCTACATATTCTAGAGAATATGGTTTCATATCAGGAATTATACAGTAAACTAAATGGGGCAACAATAGTAATAATAGATTTCATACTATGAAAATGAACTCAGCATTTACTTACATTATCTATAAATCTAATTTGTTTTTGTTGCAAATCAGCAAATAAGAAATATCATTTTGGGGGCTCCAGAACTTTTTTTAAAAAGGAAGATCCTGATAAGCACACATGTGGAAATTTCTGGGATGATTTATAGGTTGGTTCTTAGCAAACCAATCTGGAATGTCTGTATAACTGACGACTTCTATTCACTGTAAATTTGCCAGAAGCACTCTAAGTAGAGAAACTTTTTAGCCTTTTTGTTATTTTGGCTGGTTTATTCAAAATTACAGCATATCCGTTGCTGTGTCTGCCATAATAATAATGTCAAGGGTATATGTGTGCATGCTCAGTTGTGTCCAAATCTTCGTGACCCCATGGGCTGCAGCCTGCCAGGCTCCTCTGTCCATGGGACTTCCCAGACAAGAATACTAGAGTGGGTTGCCATTTCCTTCTCCAGAGGATCCTCTAGACCCAGGAATTGAACCCACGTCTCCAGCACTTCCTATACTTGCAGGCGGATTCTTTACCACTAGCACCACCTGGGAAGCCCTAGTTGCAGTATGAAAACTCTAAATGAATACTGAATATACTTAATTTAATGCAACATTGTTGTCTGTTATCAGAAATAGCATTTTAAAGAT
Source organism: Giraffa tippelskirchi (assembly GCF_054371585.1). Taxonomy (NCBI): domain Eukaryota; kingdom Metazoa; phylum Chordata; class Mammalia; order Artiodactyla; family Giraffidae; genus Giraffa; species Giraffa tippelskirchi. The sequence continues at coordinate 154,432,997 of NC_137283.1, read as the reverse complement.
GTCTAAACATTTTCTTTTAAAACTTCAAGGAAAAAAAACTTTAAAATTGTTCAAGCATATAACTCTTTAATGGAAAATAACCAAAGGTAATAGGTGTTCTTCTTCTTCTTCTTTTTTAATAATACAGTAGAGGGAAGAGTATTTTGAATAAAAAAAGCGCTCAGGTAAAGAGCCCACTTTTTGGGTCCAGTATGACCAGCAATCACCATTCTGTAGAATAGCGCTCCAGAACAGAACTTTCTGGCTGTCCAATTTGGGAGCCGCAACCACACGTGGTTACCGGGCATTTCTAAGTGTGGGTGGTGTGACTGGCCAAGAGATTTTTGAATTTTTAGTAATTTTAATAGCCACATATGACTAAGCACTTCCTTGCTGGATAGTGCAGATGTTGAATGAGGGGCAACAAGCCATAAAAGGGCCACACCACTAATATTCTGGAAACTTTAAAAAAATGAGACAGATCGGGGTTATTTACAATGAAGGAGGAGGAGGACAATGAGGGAAAATCAACTTCCAAAGAAATCTACACTTGACTTCTAAAAATCTTAGAGAGCCTCCTTCAAATCCACGGATGAGGGCTCTGAATAGAATCAAATTTAAATCTTAGCATTTAAAGTTTTGAAAACAGTTTCAAAGAATCTGGCAAGAAAACTCGGAAATTTAGATGTCTGGTCAAAACATCTAACTTTGAGCCTTCATGGTTTTTCTTTTTAGAACCATTATTCAAAAATATCAGATTTCCCAAAACTTTTGGAAATTATGCTATAAAAAATTTAATACAACTGAAATCCTATTACACAAAAATTGTGTCATATAACACGTTTCACTTTTGTATGTTCATTTTAGAGAGGAGCTGAGTCACACTGCTTACAGTAATGTTTAAATAATAAAGCCTCGACAGTTTCTGATCTTTTCATCTCATTTACCAATGACTTTTTTTTCAGCCTTTCATACTTTATTATATCCATTCCTTATGGGGCACATTGCTAGTACCTACAGGGTAAAGTGAGGCCAAGATAAACTTTGGGACTTCCCCCCTCCCCAATCAGAAAAGGCTGAAAGGAACCCAGGAATTGATGCAAATCCATAGATCCATAGCCCCACCCCCATCCCAAGATTTATATATATACAGTCTTTCCTGGTGGCTCAGATGGTAAAGAATCTGCCTCCACTGCAGGAGACTTGGGAACCCTGGGTCAGGAAGATCCTCTGGAGAAGGGAACGGCATTCCACTCCAGTATTCTTGCCTGGAAAATGCCATGGACAAAGGAGCCTCGTGGGCTACAGCCCACGGGGTCACAAAGAGTCAGACATGACTGAGCTAACACACAAACACACACACACACACACACACACACACACACGTATATATATATTCCATTTGAACATAGGAAAACCCACATTTGTTGGGGAAAAAATGACCTAGAATCCTATTTCTCAAATTTTATAATTCCTACAAATCACCTGAGGAACTTCTTAAAACACACAGACTGATGAGTAAGCAGGTCTGGGAGGGAACCTGCTGGCCAGTACAGATTCTGAGTTTCTATCAAGCTTCCAAGAGTGTTGCTGCAGTTGAGGGTCTAAATTTGTATAGCTGAGAACTGATTTCACTATAGATTTCAATGATTTTTTTTTTGATTCTTCTAATTTCCTTTCAACGTTCACTTATTCTTTCAACAAAGTTTTTACTGAATGTGTATTATGAAGCAGGCAATTCACTAGGAAGATAAGTAAGATCTGATCTCAGCTCTTACGGAAGAGGGGACTTCCCTGGTGGCTCAGATGGTAAAGCGTCTGCCTACAACACAGGAGACCCAGGTTCGATCCCCGGGTCAGGAAGATCCTCTGCAGAAGGAAATGGCAACCCACTCCAGTACTCTTGCCCAGAAAATCCCATGGATGGAGGAGCCTGCTAGGCCACAGTCCATGGGGTCGCAAAGAGTCAGACATGACTGAGTGACTTCACTTCTTTCACTTCACTTATGGAAGAGAAGGGCTACTTTCCCAGGGGGAGCAGAAAAGGCTGAAGCTATGGCCCTTGTACAGAGACGTGGAGATAAAAAAGGAGACTGCAGAGTAGAGAAGACAAGCATTCCTACTCAGGCAGAAGGAACAGCAAAACAAGCTGTACAGCACTCTCGAGGAACTGTAGATTACACCAAATTGCCCAAACACACGGTGTTTATGGTAGAGATCAGAAAGAGAGCCAGGGAAAGGTAAACAGATAGATCATGGAGCCCAGCATGGCAATCCACTCCAGTGTTCTTGCCTGGAGAATTCCATGGACAGAGGAGCCTGGCGGGCTACAGTCCATGGGATTGCAAAGAGTTGGACACGACTGGGCAACCAGCACTTTCACTTTCTGCACATCTGAGGTCTCTATATGATGAGCTCTGATAATGGGTGTTAACATCAGGAAAAGTCCATGCACTTCACCCAAAACCTGACTACAAATGGTACATAAGCCTACAGCCAAGTGAGCAAAAAAATTTACTGGAGGCAAACATGTTCATACAGCAATCAGGGTTATCTCTAAAGCTGTCAGCTTATGCTTTTATTCCTCCAAAGACAAATGAAAAGTGCACATGATTTGGAAACATGCTGAGAGGTGTTAAGAATTGAGAAAGGCAATGTAAGTACAGTTAAAGAACAGCCTACATATAAATAATTCAATTATATTTAACAAATCAAAGGGTTTCAATACCTGGCTCACAACTCAGCTACTGATGAAACAACAACCCTTATCATCTATTTACTGCTGCAAGCTACTGCATCAAATTATTTCAGGAGGAACATTAAGCAGGTAAAACTTCACTATACACTTTAATCCATTCAAGAGAGTCAATCATCTTATCTATAGCACTATTTTTGTTGTAAGCTACTTAAAATTTAGGAACAGAACAGCTAATTGACTAAACGATATAAGATGTGACTGTATCTCAAATGAGGCACCAAACAGAGTAGTATCTGAACAGTGTTAATCAACGGAAAGTAACATCATGTAATGTCACCTTAAGAACTAAAAACTGTACACTGCAAACTGAGAGGACACTGGGGTAACTATCCAAGTAAGGCACATAGTTTTCAATGGTAAAATATTTCAATGCCACAGTGAAGTGGTTGCAGTTCTAATGCTAATAACTGTGACTAGTAGTGGCTGCCGAGAGAGAAGTGAAAAACTCATGGCTTAGCAGGAAAGACTCCCTGGATAGATCAACAGTATTTGTCATAGTTGTACCTGTAAAATAGATGCGTCTTTTGAGGAAACAAAGAAAATGCTGGTACACCTTCCATACTTTTTAACCTTGCTCTAGATAAAAATTAGAGCACCAATACAAGGTAACAAATTCTGTCACTGATGAGGATTGCAACGCTAACTTCCCCAGATTCAGGGTTCTTTCTATTGTGCAAGTTATAGGAAAAAGGCACCCTAAAATACGTCAAGTCCTGCTCCTGGGGCTTCACAGATTTTTAATTAACAACAAAAGCTTTAAGATCAGAAAAACACAAGAAAGCCAGAAGCAAGAAGGCTGCTAAGGCCTCAGCAATCCCATTAACACAAGTGAATTCCAGACTGTAAAATGCTTAGAGCAGAGGGGTGTGGGAAGAACCACTGAGAACACTACCAATTCTCACTTACTAGGATAAGTTGTAATGTTAAAGAGGGCCCAAGGGTGTGGTGATGCTGGTGGTAAAGAACCTGCCTGCCAATGCAGGAGACATAAGAGACACGGGTTCAATCCCTGGGTCGGAAAGATCCCCTGGAGGAGGACTCCAGTATTCTTAGCTGGAGAATTCCATGGACAGAGGAGCCTGGCGGGCTCCAGTCCACAGGGTCGCAGAGTCAGAGACAACTGAAACGACTTAGCATGCAAAGGGTGTACATCAGACTGTGTACAAGAGCACCCGTAAAGTTTTCTTTCCTGGGCTAAATTCTAAAATCATATAAATGTCTGGGGTTTTTGCATGTTTATCATCACCCCAAGAGGTCTACTGCTTGGGTTTCAAATACGAACTCTAAATACATGAAGAGTCAAACATACTGTCCTTATTCCTATCAATCCATGCTATGCACCAACGGCTCAATGAAATCATGTATTTTACTTTGAATTTATCAGTTTGATAAAAAGGAGTTCAGAACGGTGGTTCACAAGTTACAACATCCAAAAGAACAGTCATAAAACAGCCTTCAAAAAATTCACAAAAAAGAAAAATAAAAGGTTTCTTTTTGCAGAACAGTGAATATCAAACAAGTCAGAAAGAAGGCCAAGAAGGGGCACATGCGTGCCCACTGCTGTATTCCTCTCACTCCTCTGTCTTCTCTCTGAAGTCGTTCAGTCTCAGTTAACTTTTGGCATTATTTGGAACCAGCTGGTCCAAAGAAGAAGCTGGAGAAAATCCACAAAGTGAACCACAGTACTGACGGTATGGAGAGTGCTGGATAGTCCTGATAATTTTAGAGAGTACTATTAGGTTATTAGGAGAAGGCAATGGCACCCCACTCCAGTACTCTTGCCTAGAAAATCCCATGGATGGAGGAGCCTGGTAGGCTACAGTCCATGGGGTCGCTACGAGTCGGACACGACTGAGCAACTTCACTTTCACTTTTCCCTTTCATGCACTGGAGAAGGAAATGGCAACCCACTCCAGTATTCTTGCCTGGAGAATCCTAGGGACGGCGGAGCCTGGTGAGCTGCCGTCCATGGGGTCGCACAAAGTCGGACACGACTGAAGTGACTTAGCAGCATTAGGTTATAATAAACCAGAAGATGAATCATAACTCAAAAATCATTTAAAGCTGTTTTTTTTTAAGCCAGCTATCAGAAATATTACTGCTTTAAAAATTAAAGGCAGCTCTCTTGCTCACTCTTGTTCTGAGAATACATGTAGTATTGAGCAAAATCCTATGGACAGAGGAGCCTAGTGGGCTACAGTCCATGGGGTCCCAAAGAGTTGGACATGACTGAGCAACTAAGCACACACACATTATTTTAGTATTAATTTCCAGTTATTGGGGCATTTAAAGGAGTCATTTTTTCTAATGAAGACTGAGTTGAACCTGATGAGGATGTATCCAGCTTTAAAGATCTAATACCGAAGAACAAGTTTGATAAGCAGAAAAAGAAGACTGACTGGTTTTAAGTTGTCTGGTTCCTGAAAGAATATTCAAGTACCGTTATAAAGGATCAAAAGAAAATCTACAAGGCTTGCTCAAGGTTCTTTGAGAAGGTGTCTGACATATACACACATGCATGTGCATATATTTATGTGTGTATGCTGTATTAGATTGTAAACTGTATTAGATTATTAGAAACCATTTCCAAATGTTACAAATGTAAACAGTCAAGACAGAAACAAAAGCAAAGTAAGACTATTCATTGAGCAATGGAAAAAAAACAATTTACTATTAAAAATCAACTTGGCTCCAAGACGTCCTGCCACAAGAGGTGCTTTGTTTAAGGTGCCAAAGTAGGTATTTGACAACAATCCTAACAACAAGGAGTAAGTAGTCAATAACGCACTTTCTTTTTCCACCAGACCACCAATCACTAGAGCTACAAAAAGGAATACAGAGCTATCTAAACTTTTAGGAACAAAGGGAAAAGTAGCAAAGTATTCCTTTGGAGAAATTGAGAAAATCGTACCTTGAAAGGGCTTAACGACTCATCACAAAATGTCAGCCTTATTCAACTCTCAACTTAGATGTCATGACTGTTTTCAAGATCTGGTTATACTACTCCTATATACTCTTAATTGGAGTAGGAAATGGCAACCCACTCCAGTATTCTTGCCTGGAGAATCCCATGGACAGATGAGCCTGACAGGCTACAGTCCACGGGATTGCAAGAGTCGGACACGACTTAGCAACTAAACCATCACCATATACTCTTAAAATCATTTCCATCTGATGTTTAGTGCTTTAGAAACAGTCAAGGCCATACCCTAGTCTACAACCCTTGGGAGAGTTAGAATAATCACACCTGGAGGTTCATGAGATCCAAAGGCTAGTCAGTGCCTTTATTCACATAGTTTCTCAGCTGAATCCCCCCCATCAGAATTCTTGCCTCATCCATAAACATTCCCACATACCCTACTTTTACTATCAGTTAAATGAAAAATACTGGTGTGAGGGAAGCCCTTCTCTGGCCCTTTGAACACTGATACTAGTTTAGAAATCACTCTTCATCTACCATTAATTAAAATGTACACTACTGATTCTATTTGCTCAGAGTATAAAAGTCATGTTATGAAGAGAGCATTTAACACACAGCTCAAATTACAACAAAGTGAACCTGGTGACGATTACACTTTGTCCTTAGACCTCTTCATTTTGAGTCCTAGATCTCTTTGTATGTAGCGTGTAGCAAAGAAAGAGTACGGCTGTAACGCACACGAAGGGGTTGCTGTATTCCGAATTGAGCTTTCTACATCAAGGTAACAATTAAATTTTACATTATCCTCTTAAGAATCTAGCTATTATTTTTTTTAAAGCACTGATGAGAAATTAAATTACTGCTTTACATTTGGAAGTACAGGTAACTATGGTTATGGTGGCATTTCATGATTTCCAACGAAACTAAGATCCCTACTATGTCTTCCTAAACTGGTTGCTATGAATGACCAAAATAACCTCACTTCTCTCAAACAGATAATCTCTTCTGAGATCTCAAATTTTATTTGACAGACTTCATTTGGGATAAAATAAATCTAAACATGTTTTTCAAATTCTCAGTATTATACAAAGAAGTCTAATAGAAATGTTTTAAAATTATTTTTCTAAATGTGGTTTCCCCATATAATGGATTGAGTCAGACACAATTTTTAAAAAGTTAATTTGTTTATTTCCGAAATTAACAACTTTTTTTTTTTTTTTTGGTCAAATGGCTTAATGGTATGGCTTGTGGGATCTTAGTCATCCAACCAGAGATCGAACCCTTGCCCTCAGCAGTGAAAGCACAGTCTTAACCACTGGACCGCCAAGGAATTCTCAACATTTTTTTTAGTGTGAATATATTCACAGGAAAAGTGTAAATCTTTTTTTCACCTTAATTGAATCCGCTTTTTTCAAGTCTCATGAAAAAATATCTACTCTTAAAACTTGAGTTCCTACTTCATTGAGTAAGAAAATCAGGAACACTATTTTTAACCACTGAATTGTTACTATCTGGACATAGGTCCAACTGGCCTGGGCTCTACAAGCCTGTGGGTAGTGCTCCATTGTTAACTTCTCCCACCTGGAAGGGGTTTCTGTATCTGCTGAATAGCTCGAAGATACTGTTGTGTGTATTGATGGGCAAGCAGGACCTTGCCCCGAGGCTACTCTAGACTATTTGTTTCTCCCTGGTCTCTGTATTCCTTCCCATATTTAGACAATCAACAAAAGAAAGGATGCTGAAAATGAAGCTCCAGTACTTTGGCCACCTGATGCAGAGTTGACTCACTGGAACAGACTTTGATGCTGGGAAAGACTGAAGGCAAAAGAAGAGGGCAGCAGAGGATGAGATGGTTAGGTAGCATCACCTACTCAATGGACATGAATTTGAGCAAACTCCGGGAGATAGGGAAGGGGCAGAGAAGCCTAATGTTCTGCAGTCCGTGGGGTTGCAGAGTTGGATATGAACTTAGCAACCAAACAACAACCAAAGAAAGGAAGCTTCCTAACTGTTCTTAGATCACTGCCATCCCTTCCTGATTGGTAAGCCAGGTGAGCCAGGAGGCTTGCCACTGGCCTAGCAAATCAGACTTCCTGTGTTTCAAGATTGGACCAGAAACACAAATATAGCTCGAATAACTAAGTAAGCTTTAGAGGTAGGAAAACTTTGGAGTGTTAAAGCTCCAAAAACATGTAACTTCATCCATCCCCTCCCTGATATGGGATTGTAATATAAAATCTGCATAAATTATCCCTTAATTATCTGCAATTAATATACAATACTGACTTGCATGCCCCCAAAGTCTCTACTGGGCTTCTCTGGTGGCGCTAGCGGTAAAGATCCTGCTTTCCAATGCAGGAAGAGGTAAGAGACACGGATTTGATTCCCTGGGTCGAACGGATCCCCTGGAGGAAGAAATGGCAACCCACTCCAGTATTCTTGTAATGGAGAATCCCATGGACAGAGGAGCCTGGCAGGCTACAGTCCATAGGGTGGCAGAGTCGGACATGACTGAATCGACTTAACATGCACAAAGTCTCAGCCATTTTGGACAATTACAACAACAGCAAACACCAATGTAGTCTACATGCCAGGCAGTGTTCTGAGAGCTTTAGGGCTCTTCATATGAAAATCAGGAGAACTGCCTGTTCAAATTTCTACAAGTCATAGGGAACATTGTTAAAACATCTATTTAGTAAAGACCTATATATTCAGACAACCTGGATTCAGTCAGCTACAAAGCTGTTTTTCAAAGATTTTGCTGAAAAACTGTATGAAAAAAATAGAGAAATATATTAAGGTTATACTACTAAATGAAAATAACAAATTGTTCACTTATTTGGTAAATGAGAAAGCTATTTCTAACAAACCACTGAAATAGCAAAATGATAGTCATTATCACTTGCTTACCAGAAAATCTGGACAAAAAATGCTAACATACTATAAAAAAGAAACAATAGAAATGAAACACACTACATATTTTCAGTGAGCTATACTGAATGAAGTCTAAAAAAAACTTCATATTTAAAAGTCAGCATGAATCATTTTAAGTGCAAGAATAAACTGCAGAAGATGCTTTGCTATATAATGCTAATATTATTGGATTTTTCTTTGCTGATTTGTTAGTTCAAGTATGACTAAAAACATAAAATTATGGGTATTACAAATTCACCTAAAAAGCTAGGCAGTGTCTATCATATTTAACAATGAAATTCTATAAAGATGTGTTTCATCACTCTAAAATATGACTATTTTCCCTAAATATGTTTTAAACTATTCAATGTCTATTTGAAAGTGGAAGTGGAAGTGTCAGCCGCTCAGTCGTTTCCAACTTTGGAACATCAAGGACTGTAGCATGCCAGGCTCCTCTGTCCATGGGATTCTCCAGGCAAGAAAACTGGAGTGGGTAGCATTCCCTTCTCCAGGGGATCTTCCCAACCCAGGGGTGGAACCCGGGTTTCCCACACTGCAGGCAGATGCTTTACCATCTGAGCCACCAAGGTCTATTTACTAGATCTTAAATAGTTACAGAATTCAGTCATAGGCTGTTACAAAATGTGTCCTCCAAAAATGCGTAAGTTCCAACTTCCAGTACCTCAGAATGTGACCTGACTTGGAAACACAGTCATTATAATTAATTAAGAAGAGGTCATGCTGAAGTAGGGTGGGCCCCTAATCCAATATAACTAGTATCTAATTTAAGAAGAAAATTTACAGACAGACAGACATAAAAGGAAGGTAATATGAAGACACATGATCAAAGACAGCAACTTGACGACAGAGGCAGAGACTAAAGCGATGTGTTTACAAGCCAAGAATAACAAGGACTGCTGAGAACTTCCAGAAAGAGAGGCTCTCCTCTAGAGTTTTCAGAGAGAGCATGGCCCTGCCAACAGCTCGATTTCAGATTTTAGCCTCTAGAACTGTAAGAGATTCAGTTTCTATTGTTCTAAGTCATTCACTTTTTGGTATGTTGTTACAGCAGCTCTATGGAATTATACAGACCATGTGTCAAAATTAAAACCTGTGGTGCTAGTGCTAAAGAATCCACCCGCAATGCAGCAGACGTAACGTTGGTTTGATCCCTGGGTCGGGAAGGTCCTCCGGAGGAGGGCATGGCAACTCACTCCAGTATTCTTGCCTGGAGAATCTCATGGACAGAGGAGCCTGGGGAGCTACAATCCATAGCGTGGTGAAGAGTTGGACACGACTAAAGCGACTTAGCACACGTCCAAGAGGATCTTTTATTTATTTTTTGTTGTTTTTTTTTTATAAATTTATTTATTTTAGTTGGGATCTTTTAAAGTAAAGCACAGTTTTGCCTGGTCAGCAAAACCTGGGTTCAAATACCTGTACAAATCAAAAGCTGTGTGACCGCGGACTTCAGTTTGCTTATTTGTAAAGAAGGGAAATGGCTCCTACAGAACAGTATGTTTCTGAAGATAAATGATACAGAATGTCCATGAAACAGAGGTTAAAATTTTTCTCTCTCCACTCTCAAACCCTTCTCCCTGTAATGAGAAGGAGTTTTAATATATGGTCAACAGACTATTTGGCTAACAATGCAAAAAGTAATATGATTTAGAAAAATAAAAGGCTGTAATTCATATATTGTTAAATACATTCTACAAAAAAACAGTCTCCTAAATGAAGCCCCAATAGCTTCAATACTTAGAAATCTCTAAATCTTTACCATGGGTATGACCACAGTGCTATAAGATGTGATTATCTCCGAGTTTTATAAGATGGTAAATGTTACCCTCGCCTATGTAAAAAGCTCAAAGCAGTTTCAATCACCAGAGAAGGAAAGAGCAATTCTTACATAAGTTATCTTTCATACTTTCAAAGATTATTTTATTTTTTAGTACAAGTCTTCTGATTTTACTAATACCCTCACTAATGTGCAAACTGACCCGACTTCAGTAATAAACACAAGACTCATGTCACTAAAAACCAATTGTTCAAAAGCAAGAACTTTTTATTTCAAATAATAACATAAGCAAAATGGTAATTAACTTTGGCAAGACTAGTAGAAATAGAAGAATAATTCACATATGGTAAGCATGTTCCCCTGATGGATCAGGCAGTAATATGGCCACAATGTTTAGAATCACATGTGCAAAGACTCTGGAAAAGGTGACCAAAGGCCAGCACCATGACATGCTGTGGATTAAACCTCAGAAGAATCTAAATTTAGTGACTTGAAGAAAACCTAGAATCAGGTTATATATTCTAAGAAACCAAAATAACTGCAAATTATCCACTGCTACCAAAGACAACAGCTAACCTCTAGACTACGTGAATTCAAGTGGTGAATAAAGACTAACACTGAATGCTTACTATGTATGTGTAAAGCTAACTTTACATATTTCATTTATTTCAAGTCACAAAATATTCCTAATATAAGAGTTTTATACACAAGAAAACTGAGTACTAAGTTTCGGCTAAATATGCAGTGTATAAACAGCAGAGTTCACAGAGAATTGCCAAAGCCACAACCTAAAATATAAACTTGCAACCTATCACTGGTTCTGCTTTACACGTATTAAAACATTTTCAATAATAAAAAAGTTTTGAAATTTTATTTAATTTGTGGGAAAAGGTGCTTTCAAGAAGAAATCCTTAATATCAATGCAATATAAACTTGCCTCCAGAGTAGCAAGTTACTTAAAAGTTAACAATATTATGCTATGGTACCACTTTAGGAAAAAAACAAATTCTGAAAGTAGAATCTAAGCAAATGAAGCTGAAGTGAACATTCCAGCCACTGGAAGGAAATAGAGCACCACAGACACTTGAAACAATGAAAACACCAGCTGAGTGTTTCACTGCAGCCTTTCCTTATTTAAGGATAAGCCTTGTAGGGCTGTTCAAGTTTACATTCTTCTGCACCAAATTTATTTGCCTTTTCTAAAGAGAAGAGGAACTAATAGTTGGTGAGCCTCTGCCACATGTGTATGGCACTTAATATTAAGTGGTAAGTTTTTAAATGACAGACTTGGGTTTCAATCTTTGCTGAAACATTTGCGAGCTGTGAGACTTTAGGATATTAAATCTGTGCCTCTCCTTTGTAAGAGATATTAAAATAACGAATACCTCATAGGACTGTCAATGAGGATTATGTTATGAGGCCAATAAAATCACCCCAGTTCTTGTCACATGGTGTATGTCTATTAAATATTAGCTAATATTATCAACTTAAAAAAAAAAAGACAGCTTGCAGGCTAGCTGTTACGAAATGATGCTGAGAGGTGCAGTCACTTGGCCAAAGACAGACATCTAGAAATGTTAAAGCCAGTTATGAAAACCTAAAGGCAGTAAGAACTGTGTTCTCTTCAAAAGTGTTCCAGTATTACTAGCCTTTCTCTCTGTCCAGCCTCCTTCCTCAGCTGGTCCTCTACAGAAGACAAAACTTAATGACTCAAGGTATTTAAATGCTGGAAACAACCTTAGAAATCACTAAGCAAAGGAGCAGCAAACTGCTTTCAACAGACAAATCCTAACTGATGGGCTCTGCTTGGAATGATGGGTTAAAAGGGAGGATGAGAAGTGCTGTGAGAAGGATGAGAATTCTGAGAAAGGCAGAAAAACAAGACCTAACAGTGGCAGCTGCCCGTGGCGGGGGTGGGGGTGGGGTGTGTGTGAGATAGTGGCGCAAGGACAAACATCACAGGCCAACCAAGTTCTACCTCCTGCCACTGCTGTGTAAGTTCAATATGCTCACGACACGAACTCATCTATTCTCACTAAACTAAGGGCTCAAGGTCACAAGTTCCAGGTGCGCATCCTTCCACCTACTGGGTTCTCAGCTTCCTTCACTACAGGTCATCCTACTGCCTGGAGCATCTAATGCTTCTCATACAATCTAAAGTTAGCCCATTAGCACCATTTTACCCCCTTTGATGCCCTACATGTATTTTTTATAAATTACCTGGAATATTTGTTCTGTATTTGGACTAGAACAAGGCAGAGTGATTCTAAGTGTCCATATGAGGCAAAGAGCCTCCTGGTGAAAAAGAAAACTAAGTAGAGGGAATAAAAATGAGCAAAGCTCATGCCAGAACAAAGCACTGGACTGCATTAGTGTTTGACGTGCAACCCACATCTAAGTAGTCCTACTAGTAACCTTACTCCTAATCCCTGATAATACTTGCAGTTTTGTTACAAAGGGGCACTTTCTATAATCAATGCATTTAATTACATGGTATCTATTAAATTTTTCTTTGAGGTATCCTATAACAAGGTTTGAGTCAAAATACTTCTTACAAAACCATCTCCTATACTTCCTTCCATCCCTTTCTTGCTATAATAATTCATTTTTAGATTAACTCGAATGTAAAACATCTGTGATGATGGACTTTTTTATTCATCCGCCAATATCAATTACCACAATTAAGTATATACTTTACTGAAACAGTAAAAACTCTGTGTCACTATTTTACTTAAGAAAAAAATAAAAAAATCTCAAGTGTGTGGTACATTAAATATTTACAGGTTTTAACATATTTAAAGTGGTACTACGTGGAAGGGGTGTGTGTGTGTGTGTGTGTAAGGGGTGTGTGTGTGTGTGTAAGGGGTGTGTGTGTGTGTGTAAGGGGTGTGTGTGTGTGTGTGTGTGTGTGTGTGTGTATCTCCCCAGGAGATTATGTATTAGTTAGTCTGTGGTGACCAGCCCCCTCTCCCCCATATTTTCAAAGAGTTCCACAGGTGACTCTATCACACATTTCCTGGCTAAGAACCACAGAGAAAGAGAGAAAGCGCATTTCAAATAGCTTTCAATACCCATGCCCTCTATTTAAAGTATGCCCCCCAAAGAAAACAATGTGGGCCATTAAATTTAAATTCTAGTTCCAGAAAGTTTGCATCAAGGTATCTTGTTTTTAAATCTCTCATTAAAAAATGTAGCAACCTGACTTTTCATTAGTAGAAAATAAATTTTTTAGAGCCTACTTATGGTTTAAAATGTTTCCTATAAAACCACAGCATCACCAATTTAGGAAACATTTATAATTCTCTGCCACACTGCAGTATTTATGACTGCTTACATAATTTTAATTTATTTTGCCTATCTTAAAAATGAACATACACTTGCTCTCCTCTCCTACATTTAAAGAGTAACATGTTAATGCTTTTCTTTGAAAGAGTTAAAAGCCCTTAAAACATTTTATTAACATAGCACCCAATAATAATGATGAAGGCACATAAGGTATAACAAAGTTATTTATAATTGAATGTTAAAATTTTTTTCACTAAATGCTGTGCCCATCTAAAATATATACAAATGACAAAAAATCAAAAATTTTCCTAAATCATTAACGAGTAAGGGAATATATATATGGAATATATGTATACATACATATATATATATTTTATAATATATATATATATATATACATACACACACACACCAAAGAAATACCATATTTCTTTGATTCTAAGACCCGTTTTACATTTTGACATTCCTGAATTACGAATGCATCTTATAATCACTGACATGTCATATTGGAAGCATTTTTAAATTTCTGAATGGTGCTTCTTACAATTAATGGCACCTCAGATCTGATGAACTAGTGTTTATTTAAAAAATACTTTTTCAAACTAAAAGAGGCAACTTATTCTTTTTAAATGTAACGAAACTGCCCCATTCCCAAAACAATCCCAAATGTGTCACTCCATAGAGCTGTATTTTGTATGAGTGAAAAATGGCCAACAAATGGAAGCAACTAAATTATCAGAACAAAGGAAACTGTTCTGGTAAGAACACATAGCTTAAATAATAACTGTATTAATTAAATATTATAGGAAGCCACTTCCAGAGTTTTAAACAAGCAATTTTATACTATTCCATCTTACAATGCTTTCCTAGTATTTTGTCCACCCTATACAATGAAATAAAATTAAAGTTAACATTTCACTGTAGATAAAACTACCCTGCTTTAAAAGAAGTTTCTATCTACAACACAGATGATCAAAGTGCAGCATATGCATTCATGCTAAGAACAGAAGCCAATGTTCAATGAAATGTTTAAAGACAAAAAAAAATTTAAACATGAATGTCTATTAATGCTGCAATTGACTAACACTACAGGAAGCCGTATCATTCTCTATCACAAATAAAAACTATGTGATCTCATGTCTGACATAATTACTGCCTGCAGAAGTTCAAACTATTTTATTGAAATATTTAGGTTACTCCCTGCACATTTCTAATTGCTAGCATTCTAGTGACAGCAGTACTGTGACCAAAAGTGTCAAAAATGCAATAGGTCTTAAGTCAAATTTAGCAAAGTAAGACAATTAACTTTTCTCTCCATCATCTAAAAAAAAATAGTGAAAGTTAAGTATCAGTTTTGGAAATTTGGTATCAGGATGAATAATATCCTTTCACTCAAATATTACACAACAATAAAGGATAAAGTGAGCATAACTACACATAAATGTTTTTCAGCTGTTATAAGGGTGTCGCACATTTTCAAGATGGGTCTTGAGGATATAGTACTGACAGCTGATCAGCACACTTCCACAATCAGAATCTTCAAGCCAGTGCAATCCTTGTAAACATTTTGTTTTCAAGTTTGCATATGAAAGCCCAAGGGTGATAAAAAGCTTGGGATCAAAATTTACTGAAAACTCTCACTTTTTTTGTGGCTACTTAATACAAGTGAATGTCAATGTAACTAAAGTATTGAATAGTTTGAAAGAAATTCTAGTCAATATAATTTCCTTAAGGGCAAGGCAAATCTTCCAGAACATTAAAACTCTGTACCAGTATCACAGTTTTCCCCATTACCCCAAGGAAATGATATGAAACCAACTCAAATTACTGGACTGAATTCAATTAGAAATAAACACCAGATTTCCATTCTCATCTACTTTTCCAAAAAAAAACCAAAGTAAATAACATACTATTTCTATTTCAGAACATGTAAGAAGAAAAGACTATTTCTGGCGAGGAACCTTAAAGATCTATAGATCACAAGAGGTAAGCAAAACCACCCAATTTTAAATGACTGGTGTATGGCTATCATTTCTGGGGGAAGCTTGACAAGCATAACTGAAGAATTTTAGATAAATAGAACTAATGATGAATTATCAGAAGAGGAAACAAATGACTTTTCACGGGACCAAATGAAAGCCTTCATTAGAAACAAAAAAAAAAAACCAATGGTTTTATATATGTGTGTATATATGTAAAACTCAAAGGAGAAACAATCAGCAAATAAATGAAATGCAAAAGCAAATAATAATAAATATAACAGGAAACTAATCCCCAATTTTTCTGCTACTCCGGTTTACCTTGGAGGCTAATCTGAAACAGTGTTACGCAGAACCTACAAAACCCATGATGGACACACTGTTTCTGGAATACAAATTAATGTTTTTAAATCCACCAACACTCACAACTCTACATTTTGTGCAATTAAGGAATTCACTTTAGGCAAGTGACCAGTAAGTATCAGTAAGTACAAGCACTATCTATAGCAAATATAATGTGAAAGAAAGCAATGCAAGCATTTACGTGAAATTCGGCTCCACGCTAAATCTGACTTCAAGCTTAACTGTGCTAAAAAAGAACTGCCATACTGTCAATGTATCTCTTTACAATATTTCTTATTTTACCATCATAGAGGCTAAGAGCTGTAACTATGAGCAATGTCAATTAGCCAAATTTCTCTAATTTTCTACCTAGTTTTAAAGAATATTTTATTATCTGAACTATCAACTTTCTATTTTTCTCTGTATGTGCATGAAACAGACATACAGAGAAACAGAAAAATCTACACATGACTTACACAATAAATATGCACAGATATTACACATATACTAATGAGACTGCATGATTTTTTTATATCAAAGTACATGCTTTTTCCACACACGGTTCTTTGTTTTGTTACTTAGAGTAATAGAAAACTTCTGCAATAACTAAGCACATGCTGCTAACGATCCATGGTTTTAAGAATTTGTAGGTTAAAAAAATACAATTCCTAGAACACTGTTATCAAACAAAGAAGTTTTATTGGCATCTAAAAACAAAGTTCACCCAACATTGAAACGTACTTTAATATTGATGTTGTTTTCTTTTTTTCTTTTGAACTCACTGCAGTATGAGGAACAAATCACAAACACTTACTTTGGAGAAACAGAGACCAGAGTGTAGATTTTACAAAATCACTTTTTAAAATCTCTGTATTGTGCTCCTCAAATATTTAGAGCCAGTCTTTGCATAAAATATCACAGCTTTGTCTATTACCTTAAAATTCTGCAGCAGCCTAAAGATATGGATAAGATATACCATCACTTGCTATTATGAAATATATCTATTACCATATCCAACCTAATGGTAGTATCTAAAAAAAAATTCTTTCTTCCATAGGAAGTCTCTGACAAGCTGTTATTCGTTTCCTTGAAGTTAAAAGAATCAGGGGGCAACATTTATATTATCAGAAAAATAAAAAAATGTTTACCTACCATGTTCATATTAAGAACAATGTCTATACAAGTCAGTTGTACAATTATTTTAAGAGAAAGGTGAACATGAACATCAGATTAACTTAATTCTGGCAGACAAAAGTGAACAACTATGGTCCAGTCAGCCATTAATCTATTACAGAGAGATGACAACTTTACAAAATGTATCTTTTACCTACTGAGTGATGATTATGTCCCCTCAGTTTCTGTGCTTTCTACCACTGGTTCACTCTCTATATCAGCAACTGTGTCACTCTTCTCCTTGTTTATTTCACTTGAAGATGCCAGTTTTTCATACAGTTCAGGATCACTCTGCGCTGGTAAAGGTGGTGGCTGGGTGTGTCTCTCAGTGTTTTCACCATTAACCTGAGGCACATTATCACTTTTTCGTTGAGAAGTGGCCCCTTCAAAAAACTCAAAAACCCGAGCATGAGGAGGCGGGATCCAGGTGTTTTGAATTCTATCTCGTCCAAGACGATTCCCATTCATTTCTCTGCAGAAATCAAAATCTCTGTCATCCCTGTCCCTCTGCCTCTCCCAGGGTCTTCTGCGGTCATCGAAATCTCTGTGAACTTCTTGTCCAAATCCTCTGTTCCAAGGACCACTTCGAGGATCAAACCGGTAGTTCCCAGACCGAAATCTACCTCTTTCTTCATGTAAGCCTTTCGGGCCGCCGTAGACAGGCAGGACTCGATGCTCTCGCTCATCAAAATCTCTGTGCCCCCAGGGCTTCTCTGGATTAAAGCCAAAGTGGTCTCTTCGGCCAAGATGATCTATGCCTGGCCTCACGAGATTCTCTCTGATATCTACGGGAGGTCTTCCAAAATGATCTCTACCATCTAACGGAGGTCTTCCAGGACCTTCTCGAGGATCTACAGGTCGTCCAACCACGTCCCTAACATCCACCGGGGGAGGTCTACTGATGGCTTCCCTGGGTTCTAGGGGAGGAAACCGGTAATCTCTGTCACCTTCCTGCTGAATGTTATCACTCCCAAGTGGTATCCTTTTTTCTGGATTAGGAACACTGTCTACATTTTGTCTTCCAGGAACTAGAAAAGGTCTTTCAGGTGGACTAAAAATATCTCCTGGAGGAAAAGGACCACGGGGTGGTGGATGCAGAGCTGAATCAAGTACTGCTGGGGGAGGGAGTCCCCGCTGGGGTGGAATTCCAGGCTGTATTAAAGGGAATCGTGGTCCAGGCGTCTGTGGTATCAGTCCTGGACGAATGTCTAACATTGGCATTGCAGGCATCCTTTGATTAGGAAGATTTAAAGGGGGTAAGTTTTGAGGCCCAGCTGGTGGTTGTGTTCCCAAAAGCCCAGAAGTACTTGGAACACCGGGTGGCTGTACTCCAAGAAGTCCGGAATTATTAGGCATATTTGGGGGCAGCACTCCTAAAAGTCCAGAACTACTTGACACATTTGGTGGCTGTAATCCCAAAATTCCAGAGTTATTTAAAATATTTGGTGGCTGAGCTCCAATAATCCCAGAACTACTGGAAACGTTCGATGGCCGGACTCCAAGAATTTCATTATTGCTGGATACATTTGGTCTTTGGACTCCCAGAATTCCAGAATTGCTTGTCACATTTGGCGGCTGTCCTAAAATTGCAGGGCCACTTGAAATATCATTTGGAATCACTAAAATGGAAAGAAGAAAAATAACATAATCAATCACTCTGGTATGAAAAAGAAACTATACAGTTAAGTCCCCTACATAGGAACCTTCAAGCTGTGAACTTTCAAAGACGTCAGTATGTCCGCATGCCCAGTCACTGAGTTCACTCACATGTCTAGCGTCCATGGTCACCTGCGTGTACCCCTGTGTGCTTTACTGCCCAGCATTGTGTGCAGAGTCCAGTACTATCCCACCATCCCCCATGGTCACCTGCATGCGCCCCTGTATGCTTTACTGCCCAGGACTGTATGCAGAGTCCAGTACTACCCTACCATCCCCCATGGTCACCTGCGTGCACCCCTGTGTGCTTTACTGCCCAGGAATATGTGCAGAGTCCAGTACTATCCCACCATCCCCCATGGTCACCTGCATGCGCCCCTGTGTGCTTTACTGCCCAGCACTGTGTGCAGAGTCCAGTACTATCCCACCATCCCCCATGGTCACCTGCATGCGCCCCTGTATGCTTTACTGCCCAGGACTGTATGCAGAGTCCAGTACTACCCTACCATCCCCCATGGTCACCTGCATACGCCCTTGTGTGCTTTACTGCCCAGGAATATGTGCAGAGTCCAGTACTACCCTACCATCCCCCATGGTCACCTGCATGCACCCCTGTGTGCTTTACTGCCCAGGACTGTATGCAGAGTCCAGTACTATCCCACCATCCCCCATGGTCACCTGCATGCGCCCTTGTGTGCTTTACTGCCCAGGAATATGTGCAGAGTCCAGTACTACCCCACCATCCCCCATGGTCACCTGCATACGCCCTTGTGTGCTTTACTGCCCAGGAATATGTGCAGAGTCCAGTACTACCCTACCATCCCCCATGGTCACCTGCATGCACCCCTGTGTGCTTTACTGCCCAGCACTGTATGCAGAGTCCAGTACTATCCTACCATCCCCCGTTTCTTCTCCCTCCTCTAGGCAGTTACGTTTCTTGTCTGTTCACTCAAGCCGGCCCCTGTGGGCCAGGTGTAATGCTGTATGTACTACAGTACTTTTCAAGGTACTGTACTGTAAGATTTAAAATGTTTTCAGTGTTTATTTTTTATGTATTATTTGTCTGAAAAGTATTATAAACCTATTACAGTACAGTACCATATAGCCAACGGTGTTGGTTGGGTACCTAGGCTAACTTTTGTTGGACTTACAAACAGTGCTCTCAGAACAGAACTCATTCATGTACAGAGGACTTACTGTATTTATAATTATTAATGCTATAATTTCCAGTAGTTAGTCAGCTACTTGTATCTCCCCAAGAACCAAGGTATACCAGATACTAAATAAGGATTAAAGCTAAAATTATAAATACCACACATAGTAAAATTTAAATATTAAAACAAGTGGAGCTCTTACCTAAAATCTTTACATGAAATCTTTTTAAGTTAAAATAAAACATCAGGTTTTATACCGATTCTCCACCTTTATTTAACAAAAGCATTTCTAACAGTAGTGTCATTAAAAAAAAAAAAAAAAAAGACTTGCCGCTTTCAAACAACACACTTATCTTCTAGACCTAGCTGAATTATCCGGTAGAAGCTATACTTTATATTGCTTTGTTTTAATCTTTCAGTTGGTATACATATTTTGTGCAATCTTATTTTGATAACAACACATTAAAAAAGTCCCAATAGGCCCCCAAAAAGGAGTCGTCTTAATGAAAAGGTGTCAAAATATATACTATCCTGAATAGAATGCCAAATTTGTTTTTAATAAAAATTTTAGGAGACAGTGATCTTTTTTTTCTTTTTTTAAAAGCTGCAATATCCGTGCACTGAACTGGTTACATATGCATGACACCTCAGAATTAAACACCAATACAGAGAAGTAATACTTATGATTTAAATATGTCTTTCTGGGAATTTCTTTTTACTTTTACTTTTTTTTTTTTTTTTTACCTGATCTGGTGTTTTCTGCAGAAGAAATCTGGTGATCAATAAGATGAGGTACTTTTTCTTCAGGCTCTGCTTGTTTCGTTGGAGGATTAAAAACATTTCCAGCTGGCAGAGTGGCAGTAGCAAGACTGCTGGCAACAGAACCACCTGGTAAAACAAGGCTACCAAATCCAACATCCTTCACGGTTTCTGGAGTCATAGATAATGGTGGCTGCACTAAAGCTGTTTAAAGAAGGAGAATATGCAGTTCACATTTAATTAGCTAATCAATTAATGTGCCAAGTTAAAATATTAAGTATGACCAACACTGGTCTTGCTCAAGTTTTAAGTCACCTACTAGCCTCTTCTCCCAAATATCTGGTGAGACTGCTCAGTTGACATGACGTATATGAATTCTCTTCTGGTCCCTTTATTTCATTTATGATGAAAACTAACCTCTGGGCGCCAGAGTGTTTCATTTAATGGCATCTCTGTATCATTGGAAAAGACTCTGATGCTGGGAATGATTGAAAGCACGAGGAGAAGAGGGATGACAGAGGATGAGATGCTTGGATGGCATCACCAACTCAATGGACATGAGTTTGAGTAAGCTCTGGGAGTTGGTGATGGACAGGGAAGCCTGGCGTGCTGCAGTCCACGGTGTTGCAAAGAGACACAACTGAGCGAATGAACTGAACTGTATTACCCAGCACATTATATAGTAATTGATGATCGAAATGATAAATGAGACATCATGAAGAGGCTAAATTATACTTAGAAGCCTCTTTTAAAAAAATAGGGTAAAACAATTTTTAGAAATACTTAGTAGAGACAAGTTTAGTAAAATAAGGACCCACACTTAAAATCATAATTTTTCAAAGATGGGGCTTCCGTCGTGGCTCAATGGTAAAGAATCCACCTGCCAACACAGGAGAAACTGGTTCAATCCCTGATCCAGGAAGATCTCACATGCCATGGAGCAACTAAGCCTGTATACCACAACTATTGAGCCTGTGCTCTACAGCCCGCACACCCTAGAGCCTATGCTCTGCAACAAGAGAAGCCACCACAATGAGAAGTCCACCTACCGAAACTAGAGAGTATTGCCACAACTAGAGAAAAGCTCTTTCAGCAATGAAGACCCAGCACAGCCAAAAGTGAATAAATAAAAACAAAACCTAGTAATTTTTCAAGGATGTCAGTACACGACTATCTAAATGTACAAAAATGACTGGTGTAAATACAAAGACCAACAAATGAGAGTGAAAACCTGCCCAATTCTCTAGAAATTCTAAGTGCTAGGGTCTTTCACATTCACTACTTTTTGTCAAATGAAGTTAGAAACTCCTCAGATTAGAACTACAAATAAAAAGGTACAAAGATTTCATTTTAAAGAATGGGGAGAAATGTCCTATCTATATGTCACATGTATGTTAAAAACTAAGCTACAGGAGTATTAAAACAATAATTGAACAATTAGAATTGCTAGTCAAATTTATGTCCCACTATTCAATCATGTACTCTGGGATTCTAAAAAGTGTTTTATCCTCACATGTAACTCCAGACTACCTAGACAAACCGTTAACAAAGAACAAAGCTGTAAAACAGGGATAAAATGACCTGAGATCCCATATGGGAATTGTGAGAATTAAATGAGACAGTGTGAACAATCAGGTGAGTATCTGGCACACAATGGTATTTCTCTTTTTCCTTTAACTGATCCCAGATTTTCCAAAATAATTAAAATAAGGAGAAATAAAATTGGGAGATGGGCTCTAAGTAATTAGGATAAGTCTCTGTGAACAGTGAATTCAGAAGTGGCTTCTGAATATTTTTCTAATTTTCAGAAAAAATGAACAATTCTTCCTAATTAACCAACAGTAACATGTGAAAAGTTGACTCATTGGAAAAGACCCTGATGCTGGGAAGGATCGGCGGCAGGAGGAGAAGGGGACGACAGAGGATGAGATGGCTGGATGGCATCACCGACTCGATGGACACGGGTTTTGGTGGACTCCAGGAGTTGGTGATGGACAGGGAGGCCTGGCGTACTGCGATTCATGGGGTAGCAAAGAGTCGGACAGGACTGAGCGGCTGAACTGAACTGAACATAAAAAGGATCCTCAGGTTGTCTAACAGCACCAGGAGAAAAAGGAGTTTAAGAATATAAGAAAAATGAGTTACAGCATCAAAAGGTAGGCTCTGTATCGTATA
The DNA here is from genome assembly GCF_054371585.1 of Giraffa tippelskirchi. Classification (NCBI taxonomy): domain Eukaryota; kingdom Metazoa; phylum Chordata; class Mammalia; order Artiodactyla; family Giraffidae; genus Giraffa; species Giraffa tippelskirchi. The sequence continues at coordinate 154,410,106 of NC_137283.1, read as the reverse complement.
TACTCTCTTTACAATAAAGTCCTTTGGTCCAATATTATGCCAAAAAGCTAAGAAGCTCTCAAAAACTAGTCATCCCAAAAGGATAGAGCTGCTGCTGCTGCTGCTGCTAAGTCGCTTCAGTCGTGTCCGACTCTGTGCGACCCCAGAGACGGCCGCCCACCAGGCTCCCCCGTCCCTGGGATTCTCCAGGCAAGAGTACTGGAGTGGGTTGCCGTTTCCTTCTCCAAGGCATGAAAGTGAAAAGTGAAAGTGAAGTCGCTCAGTCGTGTCCAACTCCTAGCGACCCCATGGACTGCAGCCCACCAGGCTCCTCCGTCCATGGGATTTTCCAGGCATGAGGACTGGAGTGGGTTGCCATTGCCTTCTCCAAAAGGATAGAGCAGTAACATGAAAAGTCTCATTGTCCAAAGATGAACAAACTGAACTTCAAAAAGAAAAGTGAATTTAACTAGTTGAAACCATAAATCCATTAATCCATAAACACTACTGAAAACGAAGGGGAAAAACAAAGAGGGAAAGGAGTAGAGAAGAAATAAGAGAAATTCTCCCCTACCTTCAGCCACTGAGTATCACGGATAACAGAACTCACTACTCTGAAAGATGGCACTTGCAGTAAAGAATTTAGCATCTACCCTGGGTCTCCTGTCCTTCAAGGTAATGAAATATAATTTACAGAACAAATTCTTGCTAAGAAATGTAGAAGAGATCATAAAATTTGGAAGATCACTTTGCAACGAATAAAAAGTAGATTCTGGCAATAATAATCAAAGGATGAAAGCATCAGACGAAAATGTGAAAGGCGACTTTTAATGACCAGGTTCCACCATCTGAATGCTCTGACCCATTCTGACATCATTAAAAGTGAACAAGAAGGCACTGCATGGCTCTTGATGTGAAGTAATATCAAGTCCACAGAACCCCACTTGGTAAGTTTTCTTACCAAAAAAGTTGAAGCATGTTTTAAAAAAGCCTACGGTGCTAAAAACTTTCTATCTGCAGGAGGTTCAAGGAAGAAAGAAAAACAAATCCGATACCACAAAGAAGCAAAAAACCCAAATCCATTATTTGGGATCCTATATATAGAGAAGTGAGGGCTTCCGAGGTGCTGCCAGTGGTAAACAATCTGCCTGACAATGCGGAGATGTAAGAGATAGGGTTCGCTCACAGGGTCGGGAAGATCCCCTAGAAGAGGGCATGGCAACCCACTCCAGTATTGTTGCCTGGAGAATCCCTTGGACAGAGGACCCTGGTTGGCTACAGTTCATAGAGTTGAAGAGTTGGACACAACTAAAGTAACTTAGCACACACACATACAAAAATGAATTACTTTTCAACAAGTCAAAGACATGAAGGATTTTTTAAAAGGGGAGTGTGGGTGGAGCTGCTCCAGATTAAGACATTTTATACATAAAACAAAACAAAACAAAAAAACAAGAGAACCTTTGATTAAAATAAAACAATTATAAAAAAATCTGATACAAGAGAGCAAATCTGAATATGGACTGTCATACAACACTGTTGATTTGTCAGAAATCAGTTAACCACCGCACCCCCCCCCCAAAATGCATTTGTCTGAAAACTTTCAGAATAAAAAAATTAACAATAACTCACAAGAGTGAGAATCAACACAGAATTTTTAAAGTAGAAAACTCACATGTCGGTACTACGGGCGGGATAGTAGGTGGTGGTACAACGGGGGGTGGAACTGGAGGCGGCAGGAAACCTGCAAGGGGAAAAAAGACCAAAAATAAAACGACCAAAAAAGCTACTTTCTTTCATATCAAAGATTCCAACAGCTATAAACGAAATTCTACATTCATTATATAATCATTACTACAACCTCATGTTTATGAACACATGTTCCATTTAAATAATTATTTTTATATACACAACCTTATTTGACACTTAGCAGGCTAAGTAAAAGCACAGAGATCCCTGTCATGAACACATACTATTTGTTTACTCATTTGTCTAAATCCTGTGGCACCCTCTATGATACAGTAAAATCAAACATTAATTCAAGCCAGGCAGCCTGTTTCTATGTTAGTTTGATGAGTGCATGGGGAGTTAAGCATTGTATTTCAAGCTGCTGGTAATATTATATGCAATAATGTCACCTGTAAAATGTGCTACTGTATTTATATATATATATATGCTGTTTATCCACTAGACCAGAATATTTGCATTAATTTTGTGTGTTACTCTAGTTTGTTTTGAGCACTGAAACAAACCTTAATAAAAATAAAGAAATAAAATAGGTTTACTACTGGCAGTTTCATGATTTTAAATATCACACGATCCAATTATAAACCTGCTTCTCTGTATTTTTAAATACAGAACTAACATTAAATTCCATTAGAAAAAGTGGCTAAAAATAATGGGGAAAAAATATGATTTTCAACAAATGAGTGCAACGTGCGTATAGTTTGTGAAATATCATGTATTTCTTCTGAGAAAAGAAATCTTCTGAGAAATATCTTCTGAGAAAAGTTTAATTTTCAATGACAAATACAGAAGATATTTTATGAGTAATTCTCTAATATTTAAAATATAAAAAGGTAGAGTTCTTACTAAAATCTTCATCAACTTCAAATTATATATTAAACTATAATTTAAAATTTTTACATTACATGACAAAGTACAACAGACAATGAGTTTAATTTTTGGTTTTGTTTCCAGTTTTTAGGAACTGTATTCAACAATGGCTAAGGATTTAAATTACAGAAATCAATTTAGTCATTCTTTTCATAATACACAAGTAATTCATGAAGTTCAAAAAAATAAAAACAATTTTGAAAAACATCTATCATTTGATCCCTTATTCTTCTAAACCTCCCATAATCTAATAATAAAAAGCTCTAAGCTCTCTATATCTCTTACATATAAGCAATTAATTATATTTAATTTATATGTGTTAAATAATCCATAGTTTTTACATAGAAACAATGATTTAAGGACCTTTTTGTTTACCAATAACTAATTGGGTCAAAAGAATTACTACAAATTCAATCAGCACTTTAAGATGTACTTTAATTTCTAATGTCAAACTGGAAATCTAATAATTTTTAGGATGGCTAATCTACGTATTATTAGATCCAGAGTGGCTCAGATGGTAAAGAATCTGCCTGCAATGCAGGAGACCTGGGTTCAATCTCTTGGTAGGGAAGATCCTCTGGAGAAGGGAAAGGCAACCCACTCCAGTATACTTGCCTGGTGAATTCCATGGACAGAGGAGCCTTGCAGGCTAGAATCCACGAGCTCGCAGAGTTGGACACGACTGAGCAACTAACACTTTCACTTTTTTCAATCTATATATATTTGATGCACACTTTCTGATAAATGGGTGACAACTATAGACAGAATGTGAAGTCGCTCAGTCATGTCCGACTCTTTGCGACCCCATGGACTGTAGCCTACCAGGCTTCTCTGTCCATGGGATTTTCCAGGCAAGAGTACTGGAGTGGGTTGCCATTTCCTTCTCCAGAGGATCTTCCCGACCCAGGGATCGAACCCAGGTCTCCCGCATTGCAAGTGGACGCTTTACCCTCTGAGCACAACTTCTATACAAAAAACTTCAACATAAATTTTGAATTATTTTAAAGTATTTCAATGATTTTAAAAGATTCATTTATTTTCTCTGTCAAATACTTCTTAAAAGTGTGGTCTGTGAACAACAAGCATCAGCTGGGAATTTGTTAGAAATGCAACTATCCTGCCCCACTTCAGTTCCGCTGATTCAGAAGGTGGCTGGACCCAGCAATCTGTGCTTCAACACACCCTACAGGTGATTTGGATGAAAGCTCTGGTTTGAGAATCACTGCTCTTATAGCATTTAAACTTGGAAAGGGAACAATTTAAATGACAGAATTCTAAACAGAGTTCAAATACAAGATGAATTCTTACCAGGTGGTGGTTGTGAAGGGTTAAAACTTGCTCGGAGAAAAGGAGGCGGAGGGATTGGACTGAAGCCGGGAGGAGGAACTGGCATTGACACAGGAAATGTTGGTGGTACTAAATTAACTGCAGGCACTGCTGGAGCTACTGGAATCTTGTGGGTAGAAAATAAAAAAGTCCATGGATCACGTTATCCATCTGCAACAATTACATCTTAGGACAACCAAAGGTAAATGATTTCTGTTTCACAGAAAGGTAATAAACATCATCACATTAAGTTGCTTTGTTTTATTTTTTTCCTTTCTGTATTATTACAAGTGAACCTACTTAAAGTAAAAGACAGTATTTTTCCACAGGGTGTATGTGGAGACTGTGAAATCTACCTTATATTCAGGTGACGCACAAATATGCACACCACCTTCAGCAGTGAATATCATGCTCAATTTTAAACTGCCATCTCCCACTGAGTTTGTAACACCTAACTATGTTATGCAAACTAATCACCATTAGGACGCACGTCACTCACTACCAGCTTTAAAATGGCTGCAATTTCTCATTAACTTGCTTTCTACTCCTAACCATAAATTCTTTTACTCATAATAGGTACAATAATTCCCAAATATTTATCTGCATTTTGGCATGACTGGCTGTACTTCTCTCCCGAAGAAAAGTGAAAGTCTCTCAGTCATGTCTGACAGTCCATGGAATTCTCCAGGCCAGAATACTGGAGTGGGTAGCCTTTCCCTCCTCCAGGGGATCATCCCAACCCAGGGATCGAACCCAGGTCTCCTGCATTGCAAGTGGATTCTTTACCAGCTGAGCCACCAGGGAAGCCCACCTCTCTCCTCAAGTTCACATTATATCAATGGTCTATTCAACACCTCAATTTTGTTGTCCAGAAAGACAGTTCAAACTTTCACATGCACAAAACTGAACTCCCTCGGTCCTTCCCAAAACCACACTTCCACAGTCTCTCATTCTCAGATAATGGTAACTCCATCTTTCCAATTTCTCAGACCAAAAACGTTGCCTTTGTTCTTTCTCACAACCCAAATCCAATTATGTGCACTGGTCATACATGACAATACACCTAGTTATCCGTCAGCTTCTTGTTGACTTCACTGCCATCAGTCTCGTCCGAGCCACCATCATCTCTCGTCTGAATTGCTGCAATTGTCTTTTAACTTGTCTCTGCTTTTATCGGTGCCCACTATTCCATGCTCAAAGCAGTTGCCAGCGCAATCCTTTAAAGCCAGATGGAGTCACTTCTTTCTTCAAAATAATGGCTCCCCCATCTGAGAGCGAAAACCAAAGTCCTCCAAGAAGTCTCACTTTCACTATGCTGCCTCTCACTCACTGTTCTTGCTCACCTGTTTTTCCTGGAACACACCCATAATGCCCCCAGCTGGCTGTTCCCTCTGCCTCCAAAGCTTTCCTGAGATAGCCACATGATTAACTGCCTCAGCAACTTTAAGTGGTGCTCAAATGTCATTCTCAATAAAGTCTACCCTATTTTAAATTTTAAAACTCCTACCTAGGCACTCCTGACATCATAGTCTTATACTACCTTCTCCCTTCCACAGTATCTTATAAACTTACTAATTTCTCAGTTTCTGTCTCTCGTATTGAGAACAAACGCTCCAGAAGGGCAGGGATTTATGCATGATTTTTCTTTCCCTGAGGTCTCCCCTATCCCAGGTGACTACAACAGTGAATGTCACAGAGCAGGCAATCAATAAATTTGTTCAGTAAATAAACATTTAAATATGAATTACACCTTACCTAAACGAAAATTTTCAAAATACTTATATTTAATGTTAATCTACTTTGGACAATTTCTCCCAAGTTTTATAAAATTAAAAAATGAGTAAAAACAGAAATGTAAAACAACACATTAAACAGTAAAAAAAAATACCCAGCACTAACCTGTAACATAGCAACAGGTGGAGGGAAAACCTCCGCCTGGGTAGTGACCACTGTCTCCTTTTCAACTGGAGGTGGGCTCTGAGTTGTCTGGACCGTCTCTTTAACAGGTTCTGAGCTTTTCACCGTTTCCCACTCTAAACAAAATATTTGAAATTGATTTCCTCTGAATGGATGCAATTTTTCATTTTCTATTACTATGTATACATTTACTCCAGGTCCGAATGGTCCTTCCTGTACCATGGCTCATCTTCCATAAGTGTCCACAACTCTAGGTGTTGTGGACACACTCTTATTTGGTTCTGCTGAGATAAATCTGATTAGGATACTAAGGAGTTCAAAACAACATGAAATGAGGCACAAATCAAAGATGCTAAAATACTCAGTCTAGAGCAAATACATAAAAGGGACATAAGAGACATATCTCAAAGGCTGCCTGATATAAGAGGAACCAACCTTATTCTATATTTTGTCACAAGGTACAAAGGGAGCCCAACAAGGAAAGCATTAACCCAATACAGAAACATCTTCCTGAAAATACAGAAAAATGCAAAAGCAGAACAAAGAAGCTCCAACGGGTCCTCTAAAGATTCTTCATCTCCCTTAGAGGACACCCATCAAAGTCACCAAAATGACTAGTAAGACTTCACATGACCTTGCCGCTCTGTGCCTTTCTGACTTCATCTTCTACTACTCACTTCTCACTATACTCAAGCCATTCTGCTCTTGTGACCATTTAATAGACTTTGCATTTGCTGTTCTCTCTGTACGAACCACTCTTGCCCAGAAAGCTGCACATCTCACCCCTCAGAAAATCACCTGCTCCACTGGACCCTCTTCAACCACTTAAAACTGCGAAAGCACCACAACCATGCTGCCTATCCCCCTGCCCTGTTTTTTCTTAGGGCTTACCAACAGCAAAATATTATTAAGTTTATTTACTTTGTTTATTATCCATTTTCTCCCCCACTAGAACATGGGTTGGCAAACACTTCTTACTGTAAGTATTCTAGACAGTGCAGGCCATGTGTTCTCCATTACAATGACTCAACTGTTGTTGAATTTTAAAAGTCATATACAATAGGTAAACACAACTGACCATGGCTGTGTTTCAATAAAACTTCACTTACAGAACAGGCGGCCAGTAAGGTCTGGCCCGTGGACTGCTGTCCACCCCTGTCCTGCAGTGTGCACTCTGAGAGGAAGGATTTCTGTCCATCTCACTGCTAGAATCACAGTGCCTAAAATTATGCCTGGCACACAGCAGGAACTGAAATATGCTTTGAATGAATAAATGTTCTGGAAGAACAGCCATCCAAGTGAGAGAGAGAAGGAAATGGCAAGAATACAACAACTGAAAAAAAAGTGTTTGAAAACATGTGCGCTGGCCAGAGAACAAAAACACTACTCTGAAAATTAAGCTAACTTTAGTAAAAGAGCTAAGATGTCAAGAAATGAGGTATATCATGTTTCAATTCTTTCCCAAGTATCCATTATCCTGTGAATTTTTAAAAATAAAAAGACAAATTTTTAAAAAGAGCAGGTCAGATTATCACTTGGTTAGAAGCTTTCTAGAGCTCCATGAATCTGAACTACAGCTCTCTAAAGCAAGATTGTATTCCTGCCATTCTCAACACAGATACTAATCAAAATATTATAATCGAGGAAGTTTTTTTAAAGAAACACCATCCTAAAGTCCCAGTTCTCATTTAAATTCAAGTAAATAAAACAGCCTAAAGATGCCTCCATATTCACAACTCTCTCAAAGACTGAAGCTTTATAAAAAGGCATATATAAGAAATGCTACATTTAGAGTTTTAGAACACTACACTCTGACACTTATGAATAGATTCCAGTAAGTATATACATTGAACATGGTAATGGTTCATTTTTTTCCCCTCTTCTCTGCAAGGGGGAAAAAATCCAGGAAATAGCACAATTCACTCCATCACGCAAAATGCTTAGCAGTTACAACCCTTTCAGCATACTTTTTAAACAATAAAACTCCCCATAGGGTTCTTACCAGTATTTACAGTTTCCTGATCAATCATGCCTCCTTCTGCAAAACCTTCCAAGTCATCCACTTTAACTTTTTCCCACGGTATATACGTAACTCCAAGATCCACATCCCAGAACTGTTTGTATTCTGTTTTTACACCTTTGTTTAAAGCCCAAGCAATCTATAAGAGAAGAAAAAACAAAGTTCATTTATACTGTTAAAAAAAAAAAAAAAGGTAAAACATACAAAATTATAAGCTAACAATGTAAATACAAATAAAATTAGTTTCAAAAATCAGCTGGACAAAAATCACTGCTGGAATAAAAATAATCAAGGAATTTTCTTCCATGTATTTTCTGATTTTGTTTGTAAAATGAAACCTGCATTAGACAGTGATGGTGTCTGTAATATGGGGTTTATTTCTACTTCTTAGCATGATCTTAAAACAATACATTCCTAAAAATAATCCAAATCTACTTTTCACCATAAAAACCTCAACTTACTTAGACATAATTATTTAGATAAAATCTTATAATTAAGCAATTAGATACTTAGATAATTAGCTAAACAAAATCTTGGTAATCCATGAAAGAAGAGGCCAGTGACACTTCAGCTTACATAGGGAAACTCTCTGCCATAAAATGACACAGCATGTGCATATTAACTCCTTTGAAAGTAATTTTAAATTTATTAATTAGTTACAGAAATTGATACCATAAATTATCTTCAAAATAGCAGAAATAAAATGTAAATTACAAGATGTTAAAAAGGAGACATCAATAGTATAATTATGGGGTAGGATTAGGAAGCACTGGGAAGAAATGAATGAAAAACAAGCTTGATAAAGTTCTGCTCATAACATGGTGTCCTGGTTGACTAAAGAGTACTGTGCTGGTGTGATTTCAAAGAACTGCTCGAATAAGGTTTTGTTTGGTTATTATTTAACCTAGAGCTAATTCTATATTTTAATAATACTGAAATAATAAATTTCTGTCAAGGTTTACCCATAACGCTAAAAAAGGATTCAATACAGGAAACAGAATTCTAACGATCCAATAAAACAAGAGCATGTGTCCCCCAATCTCACCTTAATGACCTTGGATCCAATTTTATATGACCCGGAACTAAGTTTCTGAAGAGCTCGAAATGCATCTTGTCGATGAACCATGCAGACGTAAGCACAGCCTCTAGGAGGAATCATCTGTTAAAAAATTTTTTTTCTTTAGAAACAGTATAAGGAGGGCAAGTCATTTCTGGCATTTTATGGTTTTAATAGAACAGAACATTGATTACTGATAATACTGAATCATTTTCCCCCTTTCTTCCTCCCGCTGTTTATTGGTATAATTCATACACAATTACTTAAAAAAGTTCAGAAGCCAGCTGGGACTCATTCTAAGCCTGATATACGTGAAATCTTGACTATCACATGTCAATCAAAGTTTCACTACACAATGATGAACTATTAAACCAAAATAATGTGTAAAGACATGTATATAATACCACCAGATAAACGGAAAGTAATACTGGATGGCCAACATATTTGAAGCATGTAATTTATTTACAATAGTATTTTTAATATTCCAAATGTTATGTTGGCTATTATGAGAAGGATTTTTGTTTGGGGGAAGTATATTATCCCTAATATAAAGTCCACAATCGACAACAAATAATAAAATGAAAGCTTTTCAATTTTATAAAACTTAACCTTGCCCAGCTACTTCCAGACAAAGGTTTTAATATGAATAGAAGATAGCCTCAGCATAAGGATCTCAACTTTTGTAGCATTTAACTACTCTATAAACTACTGAATCATAAAATTATCTTCAATGTATTAATTCAGAAAAATACATGGAGTATTTCACTTTCTGAAGAACTTACAAGGTCTTCTACCACTTTATTAGTAGTCATTACATAAGCTCTAGCTGTGAAAAGAACCTTTTTCTCAGTCTTGCTAATATTTCAAGCTATCAACTCTTAATTCCAAACTTCTCAAAAGAGAAGCTTATCTAACCCCTTACATATTTCTTCATCTTTCACAGTGTAGATCCAACACCTCACCAATCCACCAAAAATACTTTCTTCAAGCTAATGACCTACTAAATTCTAAATCTAATGGACCTTCTCAGTCTTCAAATTCCCCCAAAACTAACTGAAAGGTTTAAGTCTTCCATCAATTTTTCAAACCCTGGATTTTATCACTAGCCATGTAGTACACTTCACAAAATAACTTAATGCCTATTACTTGCAAATAATACACTATTATAAGGTACGACAGAAGAACAGGGAGACAAACTGATGTCCAAATGACTGTGGTACAGGAAAGACTAGACATGTCATATGCAACGTGAACTACAAAATGCTACATGGATTCGGGATCTGTTCGGAGCAATGATTCCTAGTTTTGCATCAAAGTGTAATTATGGCACTTTGATAAGAATCTAAAGATACTGATCATGGGCATCCATGTTTTTTCAAATGTCAGCCCATGTCTAATATGCAGCTAGAGCTGAGAACCATTAATTTAAACATAGTGGAAAATCAGAAAAAAATTTGAGAGTTTACATGATCACAAATTCTGAAAGATTACTTAAATTCTGACAGGTGAAATTTAAAAAAACAAAAAGAGAAGCCTTCAACACTTTTGTGGTATAAAAAGAGGAATCTGAAATACCTAAGTTGAAACACTCAACCAATTATCTATTATTTATTAACTAATCAGTTATTTACTACCCATGTAACTCAGTCAAATCATTTAGGTTCCTCCCTGGTAAAATAATAATATATGAATTACTTATTAACCAGCTTCCTGTGAGGCTCCAATGAGGTCACACACCATTGAAAGTAAAATACAAAATGGTCAAATTCAATTTAAATAAACACTGCAGTTATTAATACCAAAAGTCAAATTTGGCCATATAAGGAATGTTGAGACTATAAGGGCTCTAAGACTAGAAAGGAAAAACCAGTCAATTTCCTGGTAAATAATGATGAAAAATGTCCAAAAGACATTAAAGTATAGTAACAGTGAATAAAATCAGGGTTAAAGTCTCTTCAAACAAATGACTACAAAACATTTAATGGCTTAGTTTTATTAGCTCCAAGGAGAAACATTAGCCCTTAAGGAAGAAGAAAATATTCAAAGAAGGGGACTGGGTGCACAGAAAGAATCACACTGAGGAGTGAGGGAAACGCGCTCAGGTGTAAATAATGACAATTCTAACTCAGTTTCTCTATTTTCATTAAAAAAGGGAAAAAAAGAATTAAACCAGATCATACATACGGTTCCTGCTAACTCATTTGATGTTCTTAGGAATCAAGTACTACCACACTGCAGTAAGGCTCCTAAGAATATTTTGTAAGAATTCCATTAAAAAAAGAAAAATTAATTAAGGAGATAGCAGGAGAATAAACACAGAAACATCAGAGTCAAATAATCCTCATAAAAATGTGATTAAGGGCAGAAACAAAGTGACTGAAAACTCCCTATATTTTTTCCAAACCTTACACTATCATATTTAAGAACTGATACTTACATTAATGGATTCAATCTGTCCAAACTCTTCAAACAGGTTGGTTAAATCTTGCTGTGTTGCCTTCTTGTCCACCTGACCAACCCACAGAGTGGTACTGCATACTGCCAAGACACAGAGACAAAATGACCTAAATCACATAGATAAGTTACTTCTTTCAAGTAGCTAAGGAAAAGCACTAGTAACAGTAACAAATTAAAATTTAAGATAGCATATTTTAAATACTTGTTAACTGATATTTTTATTTGTTATGTTTAAAATCAACTAAAATGCCAGGTACCCATTCACATCTATGCCAAGACAACATCTTGCATTATTATCACATATTCTCAAGCTTGACAGCACACACTGGTGGATATCTGAGATGCACTCTAAAAGATAATGCAAGACAAGTGGTACAGAAGACTGGGAATTGGGGTAGTTTAAAAATTCTGTAGGTGATTCTAATGTGCAACAAAGTTTCAAAATCACTTTTCACTGCAATCTATTTGTGAACCTTTTAAGTATCTTTCTGTGCTGGAATGAACAGTTAAATCTGAAAACAGTTTCTTACTCTTAAGAAAAGAATAGTTAGATAAAAAAAAAAAATACAAAAAGGAAAAGGCTGATTCAGAACTCAACTTGTTACCATGAAAGACCCAGGGATACTAAAGAGCTGGAAGCCACTTCCCTTTAACAAAGAACTGCTACACATGAGACACATCTGGCCTATTTTTGGCTGCACTGTTCATGCCTTCATAAACATCTCCTTCTCCTGAAAACGTTTACTTTAAAAATACTTACAGCTGATATATTTGCAGAGTTTTATTATATTTGGATTTGTGTCAATGTTATTTAAAAAAAATGTCTCCAGCTTTTGGGTTACTGTTTTACTTTAAAGCTAATTCAAACCCATATTAAAATATGACCATTGCAAGATATCTACCAAATGTGGCTTTCAATCAGGTCTCTACTCTGGCTGGTCAGAACGTGAATGTCTTCCAGACCTATGAGAGCTTTGGGAATCACACAGTTAATAGATCCCTGGAGATTGTTCTCTCCCTGCTGTTTGTTCTGGGTCTCATGCAGCTCACCTGTCCATTCAACCAAAGTCTCAAAGGGCAATGTATTCCTTTTCTTTTGCTACTATAACAAAACACCACAAAATTAGTACCTTAAAACACAAGAAGGTAATCTTCTATACCTCTGGTGTTCTAAAATCAGTCAACAAGTTGCCCTCCTTCTGGAGGGCCTAAAGAGCAAATCTGTTTCCTACCTTTGCTGGCTAGCTTCTACAAGTTACCTGCATTCCTCAGCTCATGATCCCAATCCCCATGTTTGAATCAGGGTTAGGAGCACCAACATTATTAATCATTTACTACTGGTTCTCATAATCAGGTAAGATTCTAGAAAGACAGCCAAGGCTGGTTCAGATTGCTAGAATGTAGTAAGAAGATGCTGTCACCTTTAATTACATGCCCGGGTTTCCAGGATGCTTCAGCAGCGTAAGCTGTACCAGCTACCCATCTATCTCCATGGCAGAAAGAATTTATTTGGAGATCTCCAGAAATTAGATAACCTGATCAGTGTTCAGCTCTTGGCAAAGAATGACAATTTGCCCCATTTTATGTACTTCACCCATCAGCAACCTGTTCGTTCACCCTAAAAGTCATAAACCCACTAAGAATCGTTTAGGCAGAATCCCACACTAAGTACGACTTATTTTCCTGTACTTCACATGCCTGTCAAGTCAATTCTCATGGAGGTTTCTCCCAAAACAAACTCCCACTACTACCAAATTTGGTCTAATCATACATTATAGATTAACTATAAAGGAGGGAAAGTTTTTACAACAGAAATCCCTCTTTCAGTACTGATCAAGTTTATAATTAGCTTTAAATTGGCATGCTTCCCATATTATTATTCCTGTAGACCTGGTGTTCAAAATTGGTTAGGACACTACACATGGAAATCATGGCGTCAATGAAATATTGTAGATACAAGGCCTATTCTACTTTGTAAATCATTTGTCAAGTCATATTTTTTAAGTAGTATCAAAAAAAAAATCAACTCTCATTGACTTTAATATTTGAGTAGAAAACTATTACTTTTCTTTCTTCTCTATCACATTACAAAAACCAAACCAGTTTTCAACTTCTCAGTCTGAAAAATCAGGTTGAGAGATTGTGTATTAATATTAACAGCAGGTAACTATTTTCTCAATGTTACTGAAACCAAAGCTTATAAAGTACATCACTTACCACTTAATGTTTTAGATCTAATTGGAGGTAATCCCTTCTTCTGTCGTTCTTTCTCCCTTTCTCTAGCTCTCCTTTCACTTGAGTATGAACGTGATGATTTCCTTTTTCTTTCTCTAGAGCGGGAGCGTGATCGCTTTCTGTGCTTACGCTTTCGAGAACCAGATCGCGACCTAGACCTTCGTTTTCTTGGTGATCTACAAAAAAAAAATCCCTTATTTTACTAATGACAATGTTAAAGTATCAAACATGCACTTCATCAAATCTCTAAACTGCTATACTGCTTAGGTCTACATCAGACACAGATGTTTGTCTGCAATGATTCTTACTGAGTCTGGGTGATACAAGGAAGAAGAGAAAGAGTCTAGTGAGGGTCTCACTTTCTCTTAGTGTCTAATTTACAAACGGGTCAAACAGGGATGAAAGATGGAAGAAAACAGATTCTTTAGGTGACAAAGAAGTTACATTCTTAAAATTAGGAAACTGTTTACAACAGTAGACCACTAAACAATTCTGTTTATAGGTTTTCACCTTCTAAAATCTCATGGTACTTGACTTTACAATATAATGTGATACTGAAATAGTGTTTTTTTCCTATTAATCATATGCCATTCAACTCTGTTCAAAACACTACTGTGTTGCAAAGACAAAGAATGTGCTAAGACAAAGACCTTTTCAGGACTACTAATTCACTGGAGAGAAGTCAGTTTAGAGAAAGATGAACTGACCCGCTCTCACTTGCAAGGAAATTCTTGAAACTAAATTCCTGAAACTTCCAAGTAAATACAAGGAAGTTCTTGAAACACACAAGAAGTGACTGAAAAAGCCATCAAAGATACTGTCCCTCTTCCAGCATTTACTGTTCAGACTTCCTGGGGCGTGCCGAAAACACAGCATAAAAATGTTACAGATTAATGACTTTAAGTTTTAAGACAGTTTATACCAAAGACAACATATATTTAAGACAGTTCAAAACAAAAACAAGAAAATTTGCCAGGTTAAGAATAATGTACCTTAACTCAAATCTGATTGAGCATGTACATTAATGAGCCTTAACATGCCTAAGCCCACAGAGAAAACCATTTCTAGGATATGTTTTTGGAGAGTCTGATATGCTTACTGTTAATAAAAACAATTTTTATAGTTTGATTTTCATAATCATTTTTGGTATTAAGAGATGAAATGGAATGTTAGAAAAAACAATGGAATTTCTAATACTATTCCTCTATTGTGTGATTTAACTGTTGTTCAGGGGCAATTATGTCCTAAGCTGACTATCATCGTAATATTATTAACTGCAACCACATACAACCCCAAATCCAAGTCTCACGATATTGCTGTGACTCATGTAAATAACTCAAATAAAAAGCCACAGACATTTCCAACTAAAAACAAAACAAATATGTTCTGTTTTTGAAGTTCTGAGTTACTTTCTCCTGAGACAATATGTTACTCTCAAATATTTTCTTTTACCTTGATGCAAAGAAACAATGGATGCAAAAAAAAAAAAGTTTGCACACAGCTATTTTTAAATAGTACTGCAGAACCTTGAACGAGATCGGGAGTGTGTTCTTGATCTTGAACGAACAGCCACTTTCTTTGCTTCCTGTTCAAAGATCTCCTCTTCCACCACATCTTGCACTTCATCTATATCCATATCCTTGAAAGTCAGAGGAACACAAACAAACAAAATGCCTGGTTGAGATTCAGTGTTTACTGATTATTTCTGCATTCCAAAACATTCACCATATAAAACAGTTACAATGCACAGCTTAACGTGGAGGAAAAAACATTCAGGTTTACATTATTTTACATAAAATAAAAAGTATTACCACATTTTAAGATTTTTTTCCTGAAATCAATTTTAGAACTTTATGACCCCGGAAAACAATTACTTTTTACCTGTTGCTGAATATCTATGGAATCATCCAAATTTGCTTCAGGTTCAAGGAAATGCTGTTGACTGCTCCCTTGTGACGGTGATGCAGAATGCTCTGACCCAAATGTTCCTTCTTGACTGTCTTGAGGAGTTGCCTGTTGAGAATGTACATAAACACACAAGCATTGGGAAATAATGAATAATATTACAAATGAAAATTTAAACATGCAAACATCACAATCAAATTTTTAAAAAGAAACCCAATACCAAAAGAATCCTGTTACATCTTTAATGTTCAATCTAAAATGGCTCTTTTGTATAAATCCAAGTTTACTTGAAAGCACAGAATACCTCCATAAAGGAGGATACTGTTAACACTAGAAGAGACTGGTAAGATTAAGAAAGTCTCCAAACAAAATTTTTCATTGTGGAAAAGATAAACTATAAAGGGACTGTATCATGAGTGATATATAAAGAACTAAGTCACCCACTATATATACACAAGCAAAAGCAAAGCTCAAACCTGAATATCAAAATCACTGATCCAGTAAAATCAGTTTAGAACTTGGGTCTTTTTCAACCTCCACCTCTAGGAATTCACAAAACAATATTAGGAAGTACTCAGATATGTAAAACATTTCAGAAAGACTAAACAAAAGTTAGGCAATGAAGCCTAACTACAGGAAAAAAACAAATTTAAACCTCCCCCCAAACCTGGGACTACAATTACAGCAACTTGATACAGGGACTCTGCTTATATGATGCTAATCAGTGTGACCTTGCTTACCAATTGCATAATACTATGATGTTAACTAAAACTGAGAAACTGATTATTATGAAAAAAATGACTCGCTAATTAAACATCCTAAAACATGATCTCACAGGTGCTAAAGATGAATAAAGAGAGTCCCTGGTGGTATACAAGTTGGTAACTACTGAATATCATAATAATTAACAGAAAAGAGTAACTCAAAACTACTGTTCCCTTGCTACAAATCTATGACTAAGAACAAAGCTACTCTCGCTGTGAATTTGTCTCTGTGTGTAAAAGGTATACAGTACAGTGATTATAGAGAATACTGTATTATAAATTTCAAAGTTGCTAAGAGACTAAATCTTAATTGTTCTCATCACAAAAAAGAAGTAATTATTTGACATGACAGAGGTGTTAGCTAACAATAGAGGTAATCGTATCTCAATATATAATCATACCAAGTCAATATGTTGTACACCTTAAACTCACACAATGTTATATGTCAATTATATCTCAATAAAAAAAAAATTTAAATAACTCTTACTCTAATGACATTTAAACTGAAAGAAAAGAAAACAGTAGAAAAACTGAGTCAAAAAAGCATAAAAGAACCATTCCAATGTACTAATTTATGAAGGAACAAGCTCCCCAAAGACAAGTAACATTTTCAAGGTTTAGAAATTTAAAAACTTGTTAATTAAATCCCTGCTTTATTCCACATGATTGACCAAAAGTTGGTAAATAAGTATACTTTTGAGAACAAATCAAAGTGTGTTTTAAGTACAGTCCCAACTAATGCCTTCAAAGTGGTACAATAAAAATAAAATTCTTAACAACACAGCAAGATAATATTCCATTTTATCCCGAGCCTTACTGTTTGGCCCTAATTCAGTACTGCTACATCCTTCACATCTTGTATTTCTTAGCTCACCACTCACCTGGAGCATCCCATCTACCATCTACCCCACCTCTGTAACAGTCTGCTTGGTGCAGAAGGCAATGGCAACCCACCCCAGCACTCTTGCCTGGAAAATCCCATGGATGGAGGAGCCTGGTAGGCTGCAGTTCATGGGGTCGCGAAGAGTCGGACATAACTGAGCGACTTCACTTTCACTTTTCACTTTCATGCATGGGAGAAGGAAATGGCAACCCACTCCAGTGTTCTTGCCTGGAGAATCCCAGGGACGGGGGAGCCTGGTGGGCTGCTGTCTATGGGGTCGCACAGAGTCAGACACGACTGAAGCAACTTAGCAGCAGCAGCAGTCTGCTTGGTATAACCAGCAGAATCCACTGCAACCAATGTTAGATTCTGAGGTTCTTTTTGAGGAGTTTTACCTATTTGAAAAGGCTGTGGTTCATGATTCTTTATTTTTTCTTTGAGATCTTATGAAGAACAAAGAGAAAATTTACTTTTAAAATTCAACTACAGGGCTTCCCAGGTGGTTCAGTGGTAAGAATCCACCTGCCAGTGCAGGAGACACAGGTTGGATCCCTGATCTAGGAAGAGTCCACATGCCACAGATACTAAGCCCGTGTGCCACACTATTTAGCCTGTGTTCTAGAGCCCGGGGAGTTGCAACTTCTGAGCCCATGTGCTGCAACTACTGAAGCTCGGCATGTCCTAGAGCCTGTGCTCCACAACAAGGGAAGCTGCTGCAATGAGAAGCTAGCTCATCCCAACTAGAGAAAAGTCCAAGCAGCAATGAAAACCCAGGACAGCCAAAAAATAGAACTGTATTTAAAAATTATGATAAAATTCAACTACAATTTATTTTATGATCTTGCAATTAGCGTTAGGTAGCCTGGACCCTTACCTACATCTTAAGGTCTAAGCTATGTTATGGGAACGTAGAGGTGTTTTTCTCCTATATATTGAAACATTTTGCTATTTCATCATCCTAAGAATTATTCCACTATTACTCATCAATTATTCCTAACTGTGAAAAAAAAACTAAAATAATAATTTAAAAAGTAGGGAATTATTGAGAAGGGTGATTCAACCATGAAATAAACCTTTCTTCAGTTTTACTGCATCACCAAAAGTATTGCATTATATTTCAAGAAGGTATAAATAAGAACTGATAACAGAAAAAGCAAAAAAAAAAAAAAAAAAACCCATTTAGTTCTGCCTCACTGACTATACTAAAGCTTTTGACTATGTAGATCACAACAAATTGTGGAAAATTCTTAGAGAGATGGGAATACCAGACCACTTTACCTGTCTCCCAGGAAACCTGTATGCAGGTCAAAAAGCAACAGCTTAGAACCAGACGTGGAACACGGAACTGGTACAAAATTGAAAAAGGAGTACATCAAGGCAGTACATTGTCACTCTGCTTATTTAACTTATATGCAGAGTACATCATGCGAAATGCTGGATGAAGCACAAGCTGGAATCAAGATTTCTAGGAGAAATATCAATAACCTCAGATATGCAGATGATACCACCCTTATGACAGAAAGTGAAGAGGAGCTGAAGAGGTTCTTGATGAGGGTAAAAGAACAGAGTGAAAAAGCTGGCTTAAAATTCAACATTCAAAAAAACTAAGATCATAATATCTGGTCCCATCACTTTATGGCAAATAGATGGGAGAAAAAGTAGAAACAGTGACAGATTTTTACTTTCCAGGGCTCCAAAATCACTGCAGATGGTGACTGTAGCCACGAAATTCAGACACTTGCTCCCTGGAGGAAAAACTATGACAAACCTAGACAGCATATTAAAGAACAGACACATCACTTGGCTGACAAAGGTCCATCTAGTCAAAGCTATGGTTTTTCCAGTAGTCATGTATGGATGTAAAGAAAGCAGAGAGCCGAAGAATTGATGCTTTCAAACTGTGGTGCTGCAGAAGATTCTTGAAAGTCCCTTGGATAGTAAATCCTAAAGGAAATCAACCCTGAATATTCACTGGAAGGATTGATGCTGAAGCTGAGGCTCCAATACTCTGGCCACCTGATGTGAAGAGTCAACTCATTGGAAAAGACCCTGATGCTGGGAAAGACTGAGAGCAAGAGGAGAAGCCAGTGACAGAGGATGAGATGGTTGGATGATATCACTGACTCAACTGACATGGATCTGAGCCAACTCCGGGAGACAGTGAAGGACAGGGAAGCCTGGCGTGCTGCAGACCATGGGGTCGCAAAGTGTTGGACAAGACTTAAGGACCAAATAACAATAAAAAACTACTGAAGCAAAGTAAGTTACATATTGCTGCTATCCCACTGATAGCTCTTTATTATTAAGTGGCTGAATCTTCTATAATCTTTTTATTTCTAACACTCTGTTTAAAGTTCTTTTATTAGTCTTATCACTTTCATCATGAGCATTTTGTTCTGAGTTATCTCTGACATCTTTTGGATATCTGATAAAACAATTATCAAAACCACAACTCCAACTACTCAAGACAACAGAAATCATTCCTTTTATCACATGATTGTTAGTGCCTCATGATTCAACTATTTTCAGAAAGTTCTCCCATTTTCCACCAGCTTTCCATCATTAGACAAAAGACCTCAAACCCTTACCCAAGTGTGGTCAGGGCTGCAAGAAATAGAGCGGCACTATCAATCCTAATTCTACTCTTTAAGACTCTATGGTAACTTTTAGGTAGCCACACTGAGCTTAGCAGTAAACAGTAATGCTTAATTTTTCTGCATATTCCACCCCATCTTAAATAAAAACATATTTAAATAAAAACACTCCATCTTAAAAACATAACTGGTTTGGTTGAGCCAATTACACAACCGATTGAATTTAATTGTTACTCTGTTGATATTTACACTTCAATTTTAAATTTGTGATAGGTTTTAAACACTATTCACCTTACACCTAAGAAAAGTTGCTTTTTTTCATCACTGACATTTTTGAACAAGGAAGCTTTTAAGAACATCTGCTCCTTTCAAAGAGATCCTATTACTATACCTTCTAAAATTGTGGAGATGAGGTATAAAGCAATCAACTAAGACCAGAATTCTTTTTTTCTTTTTCTGCTAAACTTTCATTTTATTGCTTCTGCTAAAACTTCTGAAATGAAATTAGAACTAAAGAAATTCAAAAGTGTCACATTTACAGGTGAGTAAATCTGCTTAGATAAACTTCCATTACTAATACCTCTTGGCTCTGTAACAGCTCTGAAGTTTCTTATATCACTGACAATCTGTTTCCTCTCCTTGAGTCACAACTTGTGTTTTTAAGTAATATTCAAATGTTTTTTATTCTTCTTTGTCCTCAAGTTCCTAAATTCTCAAGCAGATATATTTTATTTTCCTGACATAAAATAATCCACCTACTTCAATCAGAATTATTTCTTTAAAACAAGGTATGGAATTTCATTCTCATGATTCCAGGTACAAGTTCCAACACACAAATATCAACAAAATCCATTACCATTTGCATTGAAAGGACAATGTCAGACCCTAACAGTGTCTAAGGTTTCCTACTGAGTCTAAAGTAATCTTCCCTCTTTCATATTCCCATAGTCCTTCACTTATACCTCTATTATAAAAACCAGGATTCTGCCTTGTAACCATACAGATATACATACTCTACTAGAGAAGAGCTTACTTGAAGCCAGATGCTTCTCTGTTGTTCTCTGAATGTATCATCAGTCTAACAATGCTCATACTTTAAAAACATTTGTGGTATTGTATTAAATTCATTAGCGCCAAAAAATAAATTAATTAATTAAAAAATAAAAAAATAAAAATAAATAAATAAATAAATTCATTAGCGCCATAAAGATTTGATTAGAAGTATGAGATTCCCAGAAACTCATAATGTGAACAGTTTTACATCCATAACTATTTCTCATATAGAGCAAAATCAGGCTTTGCAATGGATTTAACCTTAGCTTCACAACAATTTGACATATTTTATCCATTCTAAGGAACAACTTTACATTTCATCATGCCTGAAATTTAGAAAAGTCTTAAAACTACATGGAATGTTACATGTAATTTGTGTGTGTGTGTTCATTCGCTCAGTTCTGTTTGACTCTTTGCAACCCCATGGACTGTAGCCTGCCAGGCTTCTCTGTCCACGGCATTTTCCAGGCAAGAATTCTGGAGCAGTGAATCTTCCTGACTCAAAGATTGATCCTCCATTTCTCGTGTCTCCTGCGTTGGCAGGTGGACTCTACCACTGTGCAACCTGGGAAGCCTACATACACTTTACAAGTATTTAAAAATTCTTGGGTATATGTAAAATAATGGTGAGTCTTAAGATGGATGGTATTTCATACTATCAGTGTCCTTTAATAATGGATGCTTCATTTCACTAAGCTTCAATTTCCTAAAGTGTAAATGAGACTCAAAATACCTATACCTCAGCATATAAAAGATGTGGTCAAAGAGACTATACCTTTTTAAAGAAAAGGATCAAATGAAAGATAAAAATGAGCTGTAAAAAAACTATCTGATAAGCATTAACTGTAATCATGCCTAATAAAGCTCTTGCCACACACCAACAGTTTAATTAAGTATAACAACCTACTTCGTCATCATCATCAACAACAACAGCAAAATCACCATGATCTTGCTTGACAGGGAACTGACAGGAAAGAAAAGTTTCACACTGTAATACTGAAACACCATGTCTTCTGTCCTCTAATGCCTTCCAGTATACTGAAAGTAATTTCTATAATTTCTCAACAGATATATAAGCTGCCAGAATACTTTTCGAGATTACCAAAGAACAGAACAAACAAAAAGGAGCTGTAAAGGTCCTGAAAAGACTCATCTTCCTAGTAATAACCAGCTGAAGAAAAATCACCAAGTGACAGACTGTAGACAGCAGTAACAACAAAGACCACAAGATGGGGTTATAAACCTTTTGAGGCTGTTGCTGTTCCAGGAGTTGCTGTCTGAGATGTTCAAGATTTTGCTGCTGCAGTTGTTCTGCTATCTGATGAAAGATGGAATTGTTCACAGATTCCGAAACATGAGAACTACAAAGAAAGACAAGTGTAAATATACTTTAAAATCCAATAAAGATAATACGAAAGTAACAGAATATTCAAAAAGAACACCCCAAAATGCCAACAAATAGAACATACTCTACTACAGTGTTTACTTTTGAAATATTAATACAGAAAATAGAATAACTCAGAACATTAATATGTTGAAACAGAAATATACTCAATAGTTTCAATAGATGGATTACATGTCAGAGATACTCTGATGAAGATCTGCTATTACTGTCTATAAATTAGTACTTTTTTTCATTAGAGCATTTTAAGAAAATCTTAATGAAACACTTACAAAGCATGAGACAATGGGGAAAATGTTCCATCTATCAGTATATGTGTAATCTACAATCATAACTGATCATACAATTAAAAAAACTAATCTGCTTTTCACATTATTAGGCATGTTAACAGAAAGAGTGTTTAGGTAAGAGGAAATAATAATTTAACTATACTCTGGGAAATTCACACATGGAATACACCTGGAATTCTGGGTGCCACGAGGTAAGACATGAACAAAAAAGAAGGCACCCCAAAAGGGGCAATCAGGATGGTGAGAAGTCCTGAAACAGTTGGGAAAAAGTGTACTTCATCTGGAGCAAATAAACCTAAGGGGAAGAATGATACCTATCTTCAAATACTGAATGGCTATGTCTCAACAGATTATGGAGCAAATTTGCTTCCTTGCTTCAGAAAGCAAAATGGATCAGTATGTAGAAAGCAAATCGCGTAGGATTCAGTAACTAAAGATCAAACCGTATTAACAACTACTTAACTCTGTGTCATAGAAGGCATTAAGACAATGGATAAATAACCTATCAGGACTGGTACAGGAGAGTCTTACATTGCTCAGGACACTGATCTACAGGATCTCAAATGCTCCTTAGAGCTTTAAAAGTCATAGTCTAAAACATTAGTTCTTAATTTTTCAAGTAGAATCTCTTTATCGTAAGCATATAACTGCATTTATATATATTATATATTTTAATATACTATCACAATATAGAAAACTAATAACCACTGAAATAAGACATCCAGAGGCTTTCCCCACTCATCATCCCTTTCCTGCTTCCCCACCTTCCACCTTCCTCTCCACATCCTCCTTCCCACTGGTCGTCTCCTGAACTCTCACAGAACCTAAGGCTCTGCACAACTGTTTGGGGTGAGGAAGTAGGGGAATCACACAACCTATTTCTTTAACAGACAAAATCCCTACAACCCTGTTCCTTACTTCTAATCAGTCTGATCCATTCCCAGAATTTACTGTATGCTTCCTAGAAGCAGCCACTGACACTAGAAGCAAACTTCTTCCTCCTACTGTTTCAACTGAGCTAAATAACCTAAAGCTTAATATAGACAACAGCAAACGTTACAACCAAATTTGTCAAGACTTTTCAATTTTCCAGTGAAGAATTTTTATATATACCAACTATCTGCAAAGTTCTTAGAGTCAAAACAATAGAGGTAGGCAACAGGCAGCAACTCCCCCATCTTTCTATGTGAGAGCCCAAGAGCCTGAAACCGTACTCAAAGTATACCGAGTAGCTCAGACGGCAACGTCCCACCCAACGTTATAAAGGCAACAGAAAAAATTAATGGTTTATGAAGAAAAACATAACAACTCTTACAGTTGAGAAGCTGGAATTTCCTTCTTGGGTTCTTCACTATGCTCAGAATCTTCCCCAAAATCAAATCTATCCATCAACTTCTAAGTGGGGGAGAAAAAAAGAGGGAGAGAAAGAGACAAATTTAAAAGTACTTTACACAAATACAAGTTACAAATGCTATTCTGAAGATCAATGACATTCCATTAATTTATCTCTATCATTTAAAATGTAACTATTTCTTTCATATAATTTTATTGTTACATACTGTTTATTTCATATAATTTTATTGTTTATTGTTATACTGTAATAAAACATTTTGAGTGGACCTTTACTTCTCTTCAAAGAATTCTGCCAGACATTGTCTTATGAAGCAGAACAATCATGACACATAGGATAATTACCAATACTTTAACTTTATAGAAAAGAAGATTAGGATTTAAATAATTGAGTGGCTTGTCAAGAGTAAAACAGTTTCATTTAAAAAAAAAATCTAGAACTATAATCAACAGATCTGTTACTAGTACAGTTCTCTCAGAATGCTCCACTGCCTTTTAAATGATCAATTTAAAGGCTTTTTGAAAGCTGCGGCCTAAAAAAGCCTAAGTAATATAATCTAATAAATCAATATTTATATTTCTATCAAAATAACAGCAGAAATAAAAAGACTACAGATAACATTTCCAAGGTATAATATTCCTATAATCAGCAAGAATACTGAGGATATCTCACAAGTAACATCCAAGATTTTCAACTCTGAAAACACTATTCTTTATAGTTGTACCTCAATTTATCATATTACAGTATAGTTAACAACTTGTAAAGAAGCTTTCCTTTGAACTTTCATATACTTTACAATTTTAATTTTAGCAGGTTAAAATTATAGGACAGACACTATAATTAATTTATTTGTAACATCCAAAAAAATTAGCTCAAAAATAATCATTTGTCTCAATAGTGAATATACAATTTTACTGACCAGCTTTCTTTAGTCAAAAGAATATAAATGTTTCAAATGGATTTATAAAATTACTTAAATTTCTTTCAGAAATTTGAATCTTTTGTAAAATTTATTTCTTAAACAGTACATGTGCATGTGCTAAGTCGCTTAAGTCATGTCTCTTTGTGACCCCATGGACTGTAGCCCGCCAGGCTCCTCTATCTATGGGATTCTCCAGGCAAGAATACTGGAGTGGTTGCCATGCCCTCCTCCAGGGGATCTTCCCAATTCAGGGAATGAACCCGTGTCGCCTGCACTGGCAGGCAGGTTCTTCACCACTAGCGCCATCCGGGAAGCCCCTTATACAGTGCTATGTTTAGTCACTCAGTCATGTCCGACTCTTTGCAACCCCATGGACTGTACCCAGCCAGGCTCCTCTGCCCATGGGGATTCTCCAGGTAAGAATATTCGAGTGGGCTGCCATTTCCTTCTCCAGGGGATCTTCCCAACCCCCAGGGATTGAACCCAGGTCTCCCACATTGCAGGTGGGTTCTTTACTGTCTAAGCCACCAGGAAAACCCTTATAGAGTACAATGGATGTTAAAACATAAAACAGTTCTATGGTAAAATGTAATTTACATAATTGAAATCTACATGACAGTATAGAAAAATTCAGTTCTCCATATAGAACAGATCTGTTATCCTCATTTCTACCTTGTTAAAAGACACCCCCTGTTCTAGGGGATTAAGGGTGTTGGCTGCCGCGGCTGCTGCTGTAAGCTGTGCTGTAAGAGCCTGCAGCTGGACAACCAGACCAGCGTCCAGGGCCTGCAGGATGGAGGGCTGTGGCTTCTGCTGCTGGATCTGTAACGTCTGTATTAGCTGCTGAAGCTGCGGGGGGCGTGGGGAGAGAAAAGAAAATGATTACAAACAGCTGTTGGGTTTTACCCATAAGAATGCTCATCTAAAACTTTTAGTCCATAAAACTTATCATTCTACAGTCTAGACACCAAGAAAAAATGTATACTGACTCAAAACAATTCACTTCTAAAGTTAAGATTTTTGTGTGTGTGCCATATCTAACAGTTCTAAATAGGTTTGTCTTTACTTCTGGAAAGTCAAGGAACTTTAAACAAAATAAAACTGACCATACCATGACAAACAACAAAATAAAACCTCATCACAAGCAGACTAATTTTTTTCACTAAGCTTTTCATTCCCTTCAATGAACTCAATCTCTGTAAAAGGACAAGCACTTACAACAACTGGCTTTTGCTATCATTCAGATTTACCATCTGACAACACATTCCTGAGAGGAGGAAAGAAAATAAGGAATCTTCCCTTGGAGCAGTCTGAAACTAAGGAAATGAAAGACAAATAGTGTCAACAAGAGTTGAAAGCAACCCCTGTCCCCCCTCTATTTACCTTCTCTCTTAAAAAATGAAATAACAGTAAAATCCTAAAGATATTTCAGTTAAGTAAGCCCTACATATATTCCAGAAGTAATTACTTTCCTACTTAAGATGACAGTAAGTGAAATAATTCCATACCTATCCCAAATAGCAACATTGGAAAACAAACCAGTCTTCACCTATCAATAAACATTTACTACAAACTACTAACGTGATAGGAAAGAAAGTACAAAAATATATGATAGTTGAGCTACTGCACTAAAGAAGCTCCAAAACAGACAGGATGGATGACTAAAAGAAGGGAGTGTTATAGGGAAGAAAGAAGAAAGGAAGGAAACGTCTTCACACATTTTAAATGCTCCTTCTGACACCGGCATCACCCCCCCACCCACGCCCCATAGCACTGTTATCCTTTTGGTCACCTAGGTTCAAAGTCTGCAGCGTCCTACTTCTTCCTCTAGTCTGACTTCGTATCTTAGATTATTGTGTCTTCTTGACTCTTTGTACTATTCTTCTAGAATACCCACTCTCTTGCCAAAAGTACTTTTTAATAGATACCTTTTAAAATTAGATTTGTTTTATGGATTCTTTTCAAAATGTCATAATCACAGAAAGTTAGTAAATTCTACAATTTAATCTAATATTCAATTTGGTTTCACAACTGTCCCCAAAATGTAGAAACAGGATCCAATGTAAGACTAAATAAATGAACTGGTTCCATTTCTTTTAAGATTGTCTTTTTAAAGAGTCCACAACTGTACTATTTTTCACATATGTATTACTGCTTTTCTATTATCACTGTTACCAACAAATATACTCCTTATCTCTAGATTTCCCTTTTTTCCCATCCATTCAAGTACTTTTCAGATCATGTGACTTCAACATAAAAATCTCTGGCAACTCCTCACTGCTTAGTACATGAATCCTTCACTTCTCAGCCCAGGTCCCACACTTAGGTTTACCATTTCAATGTCATTACTAGTAACTTACATACGTAGACTACCTTATCTTCTAGAAAACTCAATTCTAAGATATCTTCTCTATGTCCCAACATTGTTATGCCTCTATACATCAGTCATTCGTTTCACAAAATATACTGAATACCTGTTATAACCCAGACACTGAAAATACATCAGTGAGCAAAACAGAAAAACTCCTTGCACTTGTACAGTATACATTCCAGCGGAAAGAAACAGTGAATGAAACAAATGAGGAAGTTACATGAGATATTAGGTGCTAAGGAAGAAAAGAAGGCAGGTGACAAAGAAAGGGAGCAGAGGAGATGAAAGGCAGCATTTGCGGTTTTAAGTAGCTGTCTGAAGGCCTTACTGAGCTAGCATTTAAACAAAGACAGGAGGCTGAAATGTGTGAACATGTGGGAAGGACAGCTCGGGGAGTTTTACTATACAGATCACAATTAATCTGGTTTTAAAGGATAAGCCTAAAAACAAACAAACAAACAAAAAACCACAGATGCCAAGGAAAGACAATCTCATATCTGCCATAACAGGTTCTTCAAATATCACTTTGTCAAAGACGCTTTCTCTTGGCTACCCTAACTCGGACCCATTCCCTCCAAACCTAGTCACTCCAAACATCTGCCCTGTTTTAAGTCATATGTGCTAAGTCGCTTCAGTAGTGTCTGACTCTGTACAACCCCATGGACTGTAGCCCACCAGGCTCCTCTATCCATGTGATTCTTCAGGCAAGAACACTGGAGTGGGTTGCATTTCCTATTCCAGAGGATCTTCTCAACCCAGGGATCGAACCCACATCTCCTCCATCTGCACTGCAGGCAGGCAGGTTCCTTACTGCTGGTGCCACCTGGGAAGTCCCTTTAAGTCATATATCTCTATCTAAATGATGTTTTATACCTCTTTAATGTCTGTCTCCCCTAAGACAGGAAGATATCTTCTCCAAGGCAGAAGGCTTCCCAGTCTCATTACTGGATTAACAACAGCACCTAACAATGCTTGGCAAAACTATGTGCTAAATCAATTATTTTGGTGTAGAATGAACTACTTGTAAAATAATCTTCAGTGATAAAAATATACATGATGCATTATTAAATTAAACAAAGCAAGTTACAAAGTATTATATGTAGTTTGGTCATTTTTAAAAAATTTTAAAAAAAACACTCTTTAGGTGGTACATAATGAAACAATGAATTAGGAAAACAATGAGTTCTAAATCATGTTGACATAACAAAAAAAGCTGCTCACCTGTTGGCCTTGAGGACTTTGTAAGATCTGAGCTACTGCTGCAAGTGTGTCTGTATTTGTTATCTGAGACACCCACGGATCAGGTAAACCTTGGACCACATTGGCTGGAGTAACAGGTGTCACAGGAGTTCCTTTTAGAAAGACATCAAACCCGTCCCCAATAAATATGTAAGTAAATAAATAAGACATGGAAAATTAGATTTGTTCTGTCACTTTTATAAAGTATGTACAAATTCATATAAATTTATTGTCTTCATCTTTAAAAACCATTACAGAATTGAGTTCGTTAAACAAAACGGCAACAACAAAAATGACCAAAAGAGCTTTTCATGCTTATTCTCAATTAACTAAGCTACTATTTTAAAGGAGCCTACAATACTCAGAAATCATTAAATACCTTACTAAAGAAGAAAATTCGAGGAAATATTCAAATTCAATCTCTGATGAAAAAAGTATTATAAAAGTGTATGTAAAATTATTATTGTTCCAAAATGTGTATGTACATAACCCAAAATAAACATATATCAAAATGTTAACAAATGTAATTCTTAGACTATGTTTAAAAAAAAAAATTCAAATGTCATTTAAATAGTTCAAAAAAAACCTCTATGATTTTGAGATTATTACTCGTTCTTGGATCCATTAAATAAGTTTTTTCAGGGTTCTCTTTATATATTAAGTACACTTAGCTCACTATGTACATCAAGTAGATATATATGCAAGTTTGAAAGATTACCGTGTAAATCAGGAATAAGTTAACTGACATACCAACTTCCCAAGCTGATTATGTATGTTTCTAGGAACTTTAAAAGCTTAGCTTTTTAATTTTTTGGAAAAGAATGAAACTCAAATATAATTTATGATTTTATTTTTCCTTCAAATTAGACTTCCTTTCATCTACCTAAAGCGAAACAAATTCTCCTGCACTGTCAAATTATTATTTCATAAATGAATAACCGCCTGAAATGCACGAGTAAAACACTCAGAAAATCTCTCTCAAAGCAACATACCTGGGGTATTGCTCATAGCAGCAGTAGTACTGGCCAGAACAGGTGTGACAACTGGAGGAGGGATCCCTGCTGCCATATCCAGAAGAGGCTGAATAATCTCGCTCTTAAATACATTATTCTTCTGCCATAAGTTTAATACTCTCACTATTTTACTCTAGAGGAAAAAAGAAAAATGATTATTTTTATTTTTTTGCTTTCAAAACTTTGGAACAGTCTTATCACAGAGGCTCCTCAGGCCGTGGATAGGAAGGATGGATTAAAATACTTCTTGGACACTTAATGGAGTTCATGCACTGAGATTACAGTATCAGTATAATCTTTCCTACTGTGGTTATAAAAAATCCCTATATACTAAACTTCATTATAAATGACAAATATTATTATGAAGTCTACAAATTCAAGACTGACTTGTTCATTGTAACTGACATAAATCTAAGTCCAAACTAGTGAAATTCCTAAATCAAAGTGTTTAAGTTACTTCAAAAATGTTTACAGAAAATTTCAAATGAGTTATTTTAGGTGGCATTCTAAGATATTTAACACTCAATTATGATGGATCACATTAAAACTGGAAGCGTTCTTTCTGCCTGCAAAGAATCATCAATGTATCAAGGTTAATTAGAAGAAAAAATATCTGTCTCAAGAGGCATATCCAAGAACAGTTCAAAACTAATGCCACAATAATACATTTTCTCCGTATCTATCCACTATAACAAGACTTTTTTCTGATTCAAGACTGTATAACAGTTATTAAAAATAAAAACTACCTAATCTTATTGTACTTGAGAGGAGGTAAAAGATTTGTGGTAAGCTTTTAAGTCTGGTTGCTTTTCTTTCACCTGTTCTTACTTTTCCTACAAAATCAACACTAAAATCAAGTCTGTCAGAATAAGGACACTAAATTTCCAAGTCAGCATCCAAGAAACATAACCTTCTACTATCCCGGTTTCCAGCACTAAGAAAAAGCTACCATAACAAAGGAATTTTGATATGCAACTATTGTCTACTAATTACTTGGTAAATTCATTTTCCACAGACAACTAAGTAGGTAAATATCAGCTCATGTCAAATAACCAAAATTACAAATTGGTTGTGCATATAAAGAAATGAGATTTTAGGATAATTACAAATGCTTATTAGAGCCAGTTTCTTTAATACCAATGGCTTTAATAAATTAAAAAATAGCAAAATCAACTATATCTTTCATTCTGTTTAAGAAAAGTCTAGTAACAAAAAGAAACATGAACAGTGCCATAAGTATTCAAATTCAGGATAACAAACAAATGATAATATAAGATGATAAATTATGATAATGTTAAGTCTTATTAAAACCAAAACGGTAATTACTGCACCAACTTAAAAAAAAAGGCAGCATACCTTGTCATCTCCAGGGCAACGGTATAAATTCTGGAAAGTGCTAATGATGTTATTACTAAATCTGGGTGCAAACACATCCTTTTCTTGACCAAACTGATGTCGAGATTGTCGTACAATAGAGTCAATAACATAAAGTCCAGGTACCTTATATTCTGGTTTACACTGATGAAAAAAGAAGAGTGGGAAAGGAAGCAAATGAGGTTAAAATTCTCAACAGACAAATGTCACCATAAATCTTATAAAAACACAAACACACTGCTCACGCTGAGGTGATGAACATTCAGAGGTTGACCATTCCACACCATCTGTCTCTGGGATGGCATTTGAAAGAATCTACTTTGGCTACTCTACATATTCAGTTCAACTGCCAATCACCTAACTTCCAAAATAGCCCTGCGTAACTGGCTTGAACAATAAAAACCAAAAGGTATGGTTAAAATTAAAAAAAAAAAATTGTTTAATGATTTTTGAATTCAAGCAGTGACTTCAAGAAAGAAAAGCTCTGGTAAAAAAGTACTGCCAACAAGCCTTAGACTTCATCTGAAAAACACACAGCAAAAGGATCTCTATACTAATGAAGGAAGGGATCAAATGGCAAATTACAACATTCTAAACACAATGAGCCTGAAGTTTTAAAACTTTTCTCAAATGCAAACCTGTATGAAAGATAAGACACTACCATTATGATTCTAAAAATCTGTCCTATGAAAACATGCTTTAGCTACTTCACTGATCAGTGTTTCTTATCCTTCTTATAATCTGAAGAATATGAAAGTCTCCTGGGATCTTCCTAAGCACAATGAAGAATCCTTCACCATCAAGTTCACTGCTTCAATTTTTTCCATATTCAGAAGCATGAGAAAACCTGCCTCCCAAATACATTCTAATTAAAATGAAATTATGGCTGCTAGAGAAGGCAATGGCGCCCCACTCCAGTACTCTTGCCTGGAAAATCCCATGAACGGAGGAGCCTGGCGGGCTGCAGTCCACGGGGTCACTGAGTCGGACACGACTGAGCGACTCCACTTTCACTTTTCACTTTCATGCCCTGGAGAAGGAAATGGCACCCCACTCCAGTACTCTTGCCTGGAGAATCCCAGGGACGGGGGAGCCTGGTGGGCTGCCGTCTATGGGGTCGCACAGAGTCGGACACGACTGACGCGACTTAGCAGCAGCAGCAGAAGCAGGTTCAAATTTTGAGTGTAATTAGGTAAAGTATTTCACCCAGAGTCATTTCACAGAAGTCATATATAGCACTAAATCAAAACTGCATTCTTGAAAAATTTCTTAAACCCAAGGACCAGTGAGTAAAGGATCTTCAATCCACCTCCAACACACAGATAACATGTTTCTAAACAGTATTTTCAGTCAAGACAATGAGTGATTTCATTCTGCAAAAAGATTAGATGATCCATCATTTGTTCCTTCAAATCCCTTCTTCTTAAGGTCATTATTGAGAAAACGAAGAGACTGATAGCACCAATTTATAAGTATCTATTGCAAGGTTCTGGCTGTCTAGTACTTGAAATATTTAATTAAAGGGCAGTAATGTTGATGTGTGGACATTAAAGTTTTAGGTTTAACCAACCAAAGATTCAAAACTGTGTGCTCTGTTGAAAGTTATTGTTTTAGAAGTCTGAAACAGTTTTCACTGATGTTCCCCTCAAATCTAGCATATTTGTCCCTCAGTTCATGTATCTGGCTTATTTTCCTTTGACTACTGTACATGCAAATAATTATCTACCTGGCCAGGCAAATAATACATCCAGTAAAAAAGCTGTTTAAATTTAATGAAAAGCCAAGACATTTCTTTGTTAAAAGTCATCTATTCCTCAATACTAGAAAAATAGACAAAATCATCTCATATATAATGTATTATTTTATAGAAATGATTATCTTGAGAGTAAGGCTAAATAAAACTGTTAAGTTGCTGGTAAGAGTTTTTCAATACTGAGCGGTTAAGTAATAAAAGCAATTAGTGTAGTGAGTTTAAAAAGAACAAGTACACCTTTTTCTTTGATTTACAACAAAAATTCTTGATTATAAACTCACAGTACGTAAGAATCATGAGTACACAACACAATAAACGGGCCTTTCTTCCCTACTGTGAAGATTCCAAAGCTTCAAAAATGTTAGGGGTTTTAGTATTAAGCTATAAAGATGAACACTTCTTTCACAATACCTTTAGAAACACCATATTATGATGTTACAGTATAGAATTTCCTTCACTGATAAGACTAGGTATTTTTATCTGCCTGCCACATAAAATGGCAAAAAAAAAAAAAGGTTTTGTATGATTTAAATGTTGTAGAAAAGCTTTAAAATAACAGTATTTGGTAAACTTGGCTACGTTACCAACTAGAAACTTGAGAGAAGAATTAAGACAAAAAAAATCTGAGATGTTTTTCAACTGTTTCTTCAAGTTCTATCAGTAGCAAAAACACAAGAATTCCTAAGCCTCCAATGTCATGAGGGATTTTTTTTATACTTTGAATTAATTGTGGCTGTACTTACAAATCACTAAATGATGCTGACAGTAGCATGTAAGAAAAGAGAGTTGTTTCAGGACACAATTATACCTGATACCAAACGAATTCTGAAAGTGAATACTGCATGCTTCCAACAGAAGGAGAGGAAAAGGAACCTTTCCCAGAGAGCCAGAGCATTCAGTGCTCAACAAGGTCTACTCTCAGGGAAGCCTGGCGTGCTGTAGTCCATAGGGTCGCAAAGAGTCGGACACCACTGAGAGACTGAACAACTCTCAGGAGAAACTTTTAACCAGAAGCTGATCTGCTTTGGTGTGACCAGAGCCTAAATGACCCACCCTCAGGGAATCAGAACCTGCATTTCAACAAGATCCCTAGGTAATCTGTGCAAGTTTCTTATGCACAAAAAAAAGTTCAAGACACACTGTTTAGACATTTGAACCTTTTTTAAGTTTTATAACAATGAAATTTTCTAACCACAAACATTTCTATCTTATAGTTAGATTTACCTGAAACACACAGCATACCTGTTATTTTACCCTATACCTTAAGCTTCAATTCACTAGATGTTCATCTCAAAATATGTTTTACCAATACTTTTTAAGTTTTGAGAAAACAAGATGTTAAGAGGGGAAAAAAGTTGAATCACATAAAAGTTAACTGATTTATTCAAGATTATCCAGATAGTTTAGAGATGCAGTAATACCACTCTGATCCACGCACCCTCCTCCAGTCAACTATTTTCACTCAAGAAACACACTGCAATTTATGTCCTTTGATTTACCTCTGATTATTTACCTCTGATTCTCAAACTGGTTCTGCTTCTAGGCAAGTGAACAAAGGGCAGAATATAAAACTTCAATTCAATGACAGATTTCCTACAGTATCATTTTACAAATTCTAAGTCTTATGGTACTCCTGCCCCAAAAAAGTGGCACAAATAAGGCACTGATCACAAAGGGGCAAAGAAATATAACCTAGTCACCTTGGGCTCTGGTTACAAAAAAAATTACTAAATGTATGCAAAAACAGCTGTTTTAAACTTCGTCTCCCTCTGCCTACCCTGGAAAATGGAACTTCAGGTCTAATAATAAGATGTAGAGATGCATACTGCCCTAATGGATGAGACAAAATGAATCAGCAGAAGAAAAGTGGCTAGCATTTTTACTACATTTTACTACATCTTATCTACAAGGAAGACTGGTCTCTAGGCATTAAGCTTGAAATGAATAAGGAGAATTTCTCTAAAGGCTATATAAAAAGCAATGAATCTAAAATTTCATTAAAAAAATCATATTGAAATATTTTCTTCACAGAACAGATGCTCACTATGGCAATGCAAATTAACAAACACATCTACCTGAAAGCTTTCATTTTTAGAATTATTTGAAAGGCAGTTTCATTTTATTTTTTAATTAGAAACTAAAACAAATGGAATCACTTTTGAACAGTCATCAAAACAATTTAAAGTTGGTTATTTGACTGAAAAGAGACTAGCACAGGGTGTCAATCTATAGTTACAGAACATTTAGCATATACAGGGAAAACTATATACTTACTTTCTGAATGAATTTCTCAACACTCTGTACCACATGTTTATAGAACTAAAAGAAAAAAAAGAATTCTCGTTTTAAATGTTTGATTAGAACTTTCCTGCTAAATATATGGTTTAACAAAGCTTCAAGGGTCTATCAACAAAGCAATGAATTTTAATCATGAATTGTGAAATAAACTTAACATAAACAAACATAAACATGAACACTAGCTGTGGCCAGTAAAGTTTCTTGAAGTAGGTATATGGTCAATATATCCAAAGTGTGTTACATGCAAAATACTGGTGGGTAAGCCACTGGTAAATGTACATTCTTCCTTCCTGGAAGGAAAAGTAAAGATCTCCTATAGTAACATTTTATTGGCTAAGTTAGGTTAGTACTAGAAAAATCAAATAACTGAAAATAAAGAACATTAATAAATGTACACAAGGGAGTTGTTTTCATCTTCATTATCTTCTGCTTCTCCTAGAAAATGAAACTAGCAAGTATATATAACAAAATATAGAGATGTACAATGTTCATATGGATCAGCCAAAATGAATTCAGCAGAAGAGAAGGGAGCACATGAATTAAAAATCAGAAATGAGCTTTTATCAATTATGAGAAAATCCTTTACATTTAAGTTTTATAAAAACAACACTATGAATAAACTTGAAAATGAATAAAATGAAAATTGTAGGTTGAACAAAAACTATCTGGAATTTGCACCTAATAGCTCAATGGCAATTGCATAATCAACATATTTCTGTTTAAAAAACTAGCCTCAATTGTGCTTCATTTTATATTTGTGATCCCATAATTTATGCTTTTAAGGGACATGCACTTAGACTGAGACACAAGAACATTCAACTGCAGCATGAAATCCAACATTTATAAAGTAAAAAATAAAGGAAACCCTCATTAATCATATTCACCAAATCAAAATTTACAATAAAGTTCCCTTACTGCAAAGTAACAGTCTCAACAGTTTAAGTTATTTAAGCCAAAAAAAAAAACAAAAACAAACCACCAAAACAACTACTTAAAAGTTATTAGGCACTTCATAAATAACTAAATATTTTAAATCAATATATAAAATACCATTTACACACTGAGTGGTTTTTATTAAATAATAGTTCTTCTGGAAAACGTCTTGCCAGAGCTTCTTACTTCTAGTTACTTTATGTACGATTTGTAATTCTGAGTAAAACAGCTTACTAAATGTTAATTCAAAGATTTTCAATTCACATAGGTCTTTTTCCATAACAGGTTATCAGAGGTTTTCTTGATAGTATGCAATGGTAACAAACACCCATCAAAATAATCATCTCTTAACATTGACAAAAAGCCAATGACTTATCTTAATATGAAACACAGTATCATTTAACTGAAAAGGTAGTTGAAATATCAATTTATATATGTATCAAATGCAGTTTAAAGTAACACAGTACTGCAAAACAGTTGGTCTAAACTCTTCAAAAATGTCAATGAAAAGCAAAACAAAAACAAAGCCAAAGGCTGGGTAAAAGGATAAATCCATGACAGGATCTTAACTGGATCCCAAAAATGTACAAGTACAGGGATTAGCTACTAAAGTTAGTATTGAGACAACTGATAAATGAAAGTGTAGATTATATTAGATAATAATGTTGCATCAAAGTAAAATTTCTTGCATGGGATGTGTTTTGTTGATCTATGAAATCTCTTTGCTTTCGGACATTAAAATTCCAGTATTTAAGGATTACGTGCTATTCTAAATGAATTCTGAAATGAGTTCTCAAATGACTCAGTCAAAAAAACCTGATGAAGTGTGTGTATATACACGTAGAGAACTAACCAAATGTACTGGCCAAGATGCTAATACCTGGCAATTCTAAGTGGCTATGTATTGCTCATTGTATTTTGCAGCATGCTTTTATTTTTTCAAAATTAAAAAAACTAAGTACCAGTAAATCAAACTAGTATAGTAAACCATGTTTAGACTGTAAACCATGTTTTCTTTCTTGACTGAGAGAAAAACAAAAATCTAGCTGTTTTTATTCTGATTGTTGCAAATTACTTTTCTTAGACCCTTCCAACATCTGAAAAATGGAAACAATGTTAATACCTATTCCTTAAAGTTCTTCAATTAAAAGGTATTCTGTTCAACAAAAGGTTTTATTAAAATCCATCAACCATTTCACAGAACAAAAATGATAATCTGTATGTTTGCACACTCTCAGGATCATGATCATAAAAACCAGACCACAATGAAGGAGAATAAAAAGAAAGCACTAGAAACTATTACTCTATATTGAACTTATCAGATTCACTGAAAAATCACTTCTTTGAAGAAAATTCTCTAGGTTAAACATGTTTATTGTTCACTATCCTTATCTCTCTTTCATATTCTACATGTAAATACAGAAATTTGAACTCTAATACTGTTAGACATTGATTACAAGTATAAAAACTAAGGTTTGGCCATTAGAACACTACAAAATCAACTATCTAAATTTTCTCCTAATAGAGACTCTCTGTGAAGAATCATCTGTTAAATCTAACAGATAATGCTATTATTCAAAGACAACTTATCCAGGGAATTCCCTGGCAGTTCAGTGGGTAGGACTTAGTGCTTTCACTGCTGGGAGCCCAGGGCTGGATCCCTGGTTGACGAACTAAAATTCCAAAAGCCCCTAAGTGAGGCCAAAAACACAAACAAAAACAAAAAAAATAAAGATAACTTATTTAAATAATGGTGCCTCTGGTTACGGCTGATGTTCTTACTCAGAGTAGAAAAACGTATCACTGAAAATCTACAGCAGACCTACTTAATTAAAAATAAGCACTCACTCATACTCAATTTCAACAACCGGACTAGAATCCCTATTCTAGCTTTGGGGACAAGAACGTTTCGGAGAGGTGTCTATGGCTGAGCTTCAGAAGGTCCCTAAAGCCAAGAAATTCTATTCAAAATTTTGTACATATGTGCATTTCTCTAGAAACAGTCCAACCTTCTGAGGCGAAATTTTGTACATGTGTGTATTTCTCTGGACAGTCGAATCTTCTGAGATTTTCAGAAGTATCCATAAGTCAACACAGGTTCAAAACTACTGTGTCAGAGCAACAGCTAAACACCTGTGGCCTCTTCCCAGAGTTTAAATGTCCTATGTACAATGTAATCCAATTATTTTCCATAAAGGTCCATTTTCAAATTTATAGTACAATCAATAAGATAAAAAAACCAACAGATTAATTTTTATTTAGAAAACTTTTCTTAACTAGTATTTCACGATTCTATAAAGTCAGTGTGACAAATAACAGTGTGAAACACATTCTCCACAGTGTGCCTGTATCTAAAATCTTACATATGAGAAGTGAAAATGTAAAGAATATTTTACATTTTTATGTAAAGTTTATGTAAGAATATTTATGAAAATATTAAGTGTTTATCTCTACTTGGGAGGGTTTGCAGGTGACAGATTTTCATTTTTGTGTTTTTCCAACCTTGGAACCTGTACTAACTTTGTAAAGATGAAGAAAATATATAATCTATAAAAATTATCCCCCCTCCAAAATATTAGTGTAGTATTTCCTTTTGAAAACAGAAGAGTAAAAAGTGTTACTCACCTTTATAGCTTTGATGGCTGCCTTAGTAATTTGGGTCATTTTTGCTTTAGAAATAGGTGGCTTGTAGTCATTCAGGGAATACAACTGATGAAAAAGAACAAATTTTAAACACAGTAAAACTAATGGTCTCTATGCAATTACATGAAATTACCAAACATTTCTATTTTTACATCCTCAGTGAAATTAAAGTGCTGCTTTTCTTTTAAAAGTCAAGTTCAGCATCATTAGCCATCAAGCAAATACAAATTAAAACCACTATGAGATTATCACTTTACACTTACTCGCTTATAATCAAAGAGACAGACAAGTGTTAGCAAGAATGTAGAGAAATTGGAACCCTGACATATTCCTAATGGAATGCAAAATGGTACAGCAGCTTTGGGATACAGTTTGACAGTTCTTCAAAAAATTAAACATAATAATATGCAGTATGAGCCAACAATTCCACTCCCAGGTATATACCCAACAGATGTGAAAATATATGTTCCCATAAAAAGTTGTACACAGTCACTGCAGCATTATTCGTAAAAAATTCATTTAAAAATTGGAAACTAGCTAAATGTCCATCAGATGAGGAACGAAAAACAAAATGTATTCTACCCAATTAATGAAATATTAACCATGGAAACAGAATGAGGTACTGATGCATGCTACAGCACAGGTGAACCTTGAAAGCATGCTCAGTTTAAAATGTCACATTCAAAAGACCACACTATAGAACTGCATTTATATGAAATGTCCAGAAAAAGAAATCTACTGGGGACTGTGTACAGCTAGGGCCAGTTGGGGAGAAATGAGGAGTGATAACTACTGAGTACAGCATTTCTTTTTCAGGTGATGAAAATATTCTACAATGGACTGCGGTGAAGACCGCACAACCATACTAAAAACCACTGAATTACACACTTTCAACTGGTTAATTGTGTGGTATGTGAAGTATGTCTCCATATAACTGCTTTCAGAAATCAAGAGACCTAATGTTTAGCAACAATCCCACCGTTCCCCCCAAAACTTGTTTTAAAATTTCTCATATAAGCAAAGGATAATAATACTGCTTACAGAGAAAACAGTTAAAGACAAGGTAGGGGAATTAAGCAAAAGACAACTAAGCTTAAATAAATCCCGATGAAAAGTGGGTACTAAGTAATGCTAGGAATTTAACTACAATTAACTAGAAGTCGAGAGATCAAGCTTTGGCCATCATGATCCTGAAAAAACAACTTGAACAGGGCTTCCTCGATGGCTCAGTGGTAGAGAATCTGCCTGCCAATGCAGGAGACACAGGTTCAATCCCCCGTGTGGAAGATCTGACGTGCCACCGAGCAGCTAAATCCATCCGCCACGACTACTGAGCCTGTGCTCTAGAAGCCCAGGACCCACAACTACTGAGCCCACGAGCCGAAACTACTGAAGCCCTCGTGCTCTAGACCCCGTGCTCCCCAACAAGAGAAGCCACCGCAATGAGAAGCCTGCACACTGCAACTGGAGCAGCCCCCACTCGCCACAAGAGAAAAGCCCTTGCAACGAAGACCCAGTGCAGCCAGAAAATACATAAAATTAAAAAACAAAACAAAACAAAAAACCTTGAACAGACTATGAAAGCAACTCAAAACAGCTTTAGCTGGTTAACCAACTAGGTAGTCCTCTAATGTATTTGCTCCAGCACCCCTGATAACCTATTTATCATTGAATTCTACTGATTTTTACCAGTTTTCCCCGTATTTGTCTCTTCTTCCTCCAATCACCACCATGACCCAAGTCCAAATTACCTTCATCTCTCACATGTGGATGGTATGCCTATCTTTTCAAAAACTAATCTAATCAGGTGACTGATACCCACTTCCTCTACCACCTTAAAAAGTTCAATGATTTTCCACTCGCTACAGAAACAAAAATCTATGTAAACAACGTCTTTGCCTGGTCTAATTTCTGTTTCATCTCCTACCATGCTCCCTTCCCCAGCTCTCTGCCCCAGGCACAATGGTCTTTTTTCAGTTCCCTACCACAGAGCCTTCCTCTATTTGGTATAGAACCAGCGTCTCCCTACTAGTTCTTCTAATGAGGAAAGCCTTCCCTACATGTGCCCAATCAGAAATAAGTCTCTTTTATACCCTCATTATACTGTCATTCACCTTTGAAGCATTCATCACAGTAATGTGACACTTGTATGATTATTTAACAAATATTTGATTTTTAAAAGGACTGTTTCAAAGGATGATAAAGACTGACAATCATGAGACAAAGGCTATAAGTTCCTTTAAAGCACTTGAAGCAGTAAGAAGTGAACTGTACCCCAAGAACAGTCCAAGCTGAAATGAACCCTGGTAGAAATATAAACATCTTTCCCTCTAAGTTCCCACAGAGGTGTCCACTTGTTGATGTAACCCCAACCAGGGTCACAATCTCATCAGATCCTTTAAGAAGCCACCTCTGTTAAACTCAAACCAAATTTTAATATGCTTGTGGCCTCAATTCCTACTTGTCTGTTTTAGAAAATCTAACTGCATGCAAGTCAGTTCACCAGGAGCAAAATAACATCAACACATTCTGCAGTATCTATAGCAAGTGTGTAAAGCAAAGATCAATTTCCCAGAAGTTCATAGCAGGTGCAGACTGCAGCCCATCTGAGATCCAGACTTGCCCTCTCCTAATTGGTAAAGAATCTGCCTGCAATGCGGGAGACCTGGGTTCAATCCCTGGGTTGAGAAGATCCCCTGCAGAAGGAAATGATAGCCCACTCCAGTATTCTTGCCTGGAGAATCCCATGGACAGTCAGGAGACTGGCAGGCTACAGTCCACGGGGCCGCAGAGTCGGACATGACTGAGCAACTAACACTCTACTTCTGCTGCTAATACTCGACTAGAAAACAAGCTCTAAAGAGCAGAAACTCTGTCTTTTTTGCTTACATCTTTGTTTCCCTTTGTCCACTCTGTATCCTCAGTGTCTGATAGAGAGCAAAAATTTGTTAAATATAAATTTAAGTGAACAAATACATATAAGACACAGGACTGTACAAGCTTTGCGCAGAAACACCTGAATTTGAATTCCAACTATGTTACCTCATTACAAGCTGCCAAACTTCTAAACCTTAGTTTTCTCATTTACAAAATAGAAGTAATATTCATTTCACAGAAACATTGCATATAAAGCTTTAAAACACACTTAAATCACTCAACAGGGTTAGCCATTATTAAAATTCTCTTTGGTAGACATTTTCCATTTAAATGAATAATATTCAAGTGTGCATCAAACAGCTTTTTACTCAGGTTCCTGAAGGGACATTCCATACTAATTTATATTACTAGGGCAATGAAGACGCCTCAGGGTCTTCCCAGAGCTGACAATTCACTTCATTTTGTGTGGTAAAGCCCTACAGTTTCAATCACCCTGAAGTTTCAATCAAGCACTAGTCCATATTCTAGCAGATCAAAAGCTTCTTTCTTCTTTTTTGGGGGGAGGGAGGCGGTGGGGGTGTGGTGGAAAGAAGGAGGTAGGGGAAACGGAATTTAGACTTACAAAACATTTCAACAGTGTCAAAAGTCGGCTCTTATCAGAGACGCTCTTTTTAAAAAAGTACCTACTGCTGAAACTTAAAGTACTACTTAGAGAAATACTAAGTAATTAGTAAGTACTTTTCAAAGGTTCACTTAATACATATGCTTTCAACTAACTATCCAACAAGATTCTCTAAAATCTTTCTTCAAATCTAATCACCAGAGAAGAGGCATAGATCATGTCATCTAATTCTTCACAGAATGCTTTTACTCAAATTTAACAACATCCCAGTATTGCCCTTCCTTTGGCTACTCAAGACTTATCGATTTCACAGGAAAGATACTAAACAGCAGCCTAGGTTTTCAGTGCAATTCAGCTATTCTTTTGTTTTTCAACTCCCTTCAGGTACACTGAAGAATCAGCAACATTTAAATTTTCTACTTTATCACCCGTAGGCACCATATGAAATGTGTATTTTTAGATCTGAAAACAACTTCAAATCAAATTAGTTTCTAATGACTTTAATCAAGGCCTGAGGAATCTTTAACCTAAACAGTTTCTTAGTAGCTGCCTGGCTACCCCACCAAAAAGCTTATTTCTAACAAAGACTTTTAAAGTTGTCCATTACTGATTAGGCCAAGGTTCCAGCACAGCACATATTTTAGGCTTTGAAGGCTACACAGCTGCTATCATACAACAGGCATCTTTCACTTCACTGTGTTTTGCAGACACACTGAAGGTTGTGGCAACTCTGGATGAGTTAGTGAAGGAGGCATGCTGGTAAGCCTCCTGCATCAGTTAAGCTGTGAATGCAAAGGAAAAGCTCCTGACAGAAATGAAGTGGTACTCCAGTGAACACACAAATGATGAGCCAGCAAAGTGGCCTTACTGCGGATACAGAGAAAGTTTTCGTGTCTGGAGAGAAGAGTAAACCAACTGCCACATTCCAGAAAGCCAAAGCCAGAGCAAGTCTCTACTCTGCTCTATTCTCTGACGGCGGAGAGGTGAGGAAGCTGCAGAAGTGTGAGCTGGCCGAGATTTAAGGAAAGAAGTCATCTAGGTAACAGAAAAGCACAAGTGAAGCGCCAAGTGCTGATGGAGAAGATGCAGCAAGTTATGCAGAGGACCTAGTGCCAGTAATTAATAAAAGTATCTCCATAAACAACAGATTTTCAATGTAAACAAAACAGCCTTAAGTTGGAAGAAGCAGGTAGGACTTTC
The DNA here is from genome assembly GCF_054371585.1 of Giraffa tippelskirchi. NCBI lineage: Eukaryota > Metazoa > Chordata > Mammalia > Artiodactyla > Giraffidae > Giraffa > Giraffa tippelskirchi. Next base: position 154,367,012 of record NC_137283.1, on the reverse strand, counting down.
ATAGCTACAGAGGAGAAATCAATGCCTGCCTTCAAAGTTTCAAAGGACAGGCTGACTCTCTTGTAAGGGGCCAGTGCAGCTGATGACTAGTAGAAGCCAATACTCATCTACCATGTGAAAATTTTACCGCCTTGAAGGATCATGCTCAATCTACTACGCCTGGGCTCTCTAAATGGAACAGCAAAACTTGGATGACAGCACATCTGTTTACAACATGGTTGACTGAAAATATTTTAAATCCATTGTTGAGATCTACTGCTCAGGAAGAAAAAAATCCTTTCAAGATATTACTGCTCATCAACAACACACCTGATCACACCAGAGCTCTGATGGAGATTAGTGTTTGCATGACTGCTAACACAACATCCATTCTGTAGCCCACAGATCAAGGATTCATTTCAACTTTCAAGTCTTATTAAGAAATATACTTATCAAGGTTATAGCTGCAACAGATAGTGACTCCTCTAATGGATCCAGACAAAGTAAACTGAACACCTACTGGAAAGGATTCACCATTCTTGGTGCCACTGAGAACACTCATGATTCATAGGAGGGGTCAACATAGCAATGTTAACAGGGGTCTGAAAGAAGTTGATTTCAACCCTCATGGTATTTGACTTTGAGGGGTTCAAGACTTCATGGAGGAAGTTAACGGCAGATGTGGTGGAAATGGCAAGAGAGCTAGAGTTAGAAGTGAAGCACAAAGATGTGACTACACTGCTGCAATCTCATGATAAAACTTTAATGGATGAGCAAAAAAAGGACAGAATTCTTCAAACAGAATTCTATCCTGATGAAGATGCTGTGAAGATTGTTGAAATGACAACAAATTATTTAGAATATTACATAAATGTAGTTGATAAGACAGGATTTGAAAGGATTGACTGATTTTTAAAGAATTTCTACTATGGAAAAACACTATCAAACAGCATTGCATGCTACACAGAAATTGTAAAAGGAGGAATCAATCTATGCACCAAACTTCGCTGTTGTCTTATTTTAAGAAATTGCCACAGCCACCCCAACCTTCAGCAACCACTACCCTGATTAGTCAGAAGCCATCAACACTGAGCCAAGGCCCTCCACCAGCAAAAAGATTACAAGATGACGGTTAGCATTTTTTAGCAGTGAAGTTTTAAAATTAAGTTGTGTCCATTTTTTAGACTGAATGCTACTGCACACTTACTAGACTACAGTATAGTGTAAATGTAATTTTATCTGCACTGGGAAAGCAAAAAATTCACATGACTCGCTTTATTGCGATATTCACTTTATTGTGACGGTCTGCAACCAAACCCAAACACTTTCTCTTAGCCCTACATGTCAAGAAAGTGTCCCCAACAATTTCTATGTGAATGGGCAGGGTGTTTTCCAATGTAACTTTTTTACAAAAGCAAGTCAACACTGATTTGGGGCAATTTTATTTCTTAATCTTACAAACACAGTTTTGTTCACTTGTTTACCCTTGAATAAACACAACAATCTCATGTCCTACAAAGTGTATTCAGGCACTCCCTCATCTATGTACTGAGTAATGCTCATTACCCCAAATTCAACAAAATGTTGTACTTCGTGCTTGCTATTTCAAGCAAATGCTTCACTACAAAAAGTTTAGTGCCTTTCCCAATTTAAACAATATTCAATTAATTCTACTATGACCCTGAAAAGGGTGCAACAAAAAACTTATGACATGAAAAATCCAAGAGAACCAGCAAATTAGGGTGAAATCTTGCTCATTTACAGGTTAATCTTATGCTTTCAAGACTGTTGATTTTATGTCTAATAGGAATTAAACTTAAGTGTGAACCTAAGATATTAATCAACCCAATTCATTTATCCCAACAATGGTCCTTTAGGCCTTGAGGGTACTCGTTGGGATCCTTCAAATGGCCTTAGAAATCAGAAATCACAAAAGTTCCTGGAACCGACACAATTTTGGTACTTTCGATCCAAGATAGCATGCTGACCACTTTTTCCTTTTCTTTTTCTTATTGGCAGGGCAAAAAAGGAGTAAGTTCTTACAGGTGTTTAAAACTATATAAAAAGTAGAATGGGGAGGGGAAAAGGTTAAGATGTCACCTACTTCCAGAATATGGAAATATAAGAGGACTGGTTAACTGATGAAACAAAGGGGAAACCACAAGCCACAATACACACAAGATTCAGCTAAAGAGGGAAATAACTCGCCCTGCAAAAATCCAGAGTCAAAATCAAGGTAGAGAGCATGGAGCACGAGCAGCACAATGAACTAACACCTCATCCACTGCTGCAAAACATCAGTGAATAATGTCTAAAACTGAACATTAAAGAAACACATAAAAATTACTGCTTAGTGATATGAAGGTTATCAGAAGAACTGAAGTGTTATGAATTAAAACAGTTCTTTTTGGAGATCCAGCATAGGGTGAAAAGGAAGAGATTCCAATAAAATCTCTTTTGTACTTAAAAAAAAAAATTACACGCATACATTATCCTGAAAAATATAACAATTATATTTTAATACAATCCTGTTCTAATGCCACTTGCCAATCCTGGCCTTCCACAGTATATCTGTTCCCCAAAACTCGTATGTTGAAGGCCCAACCCCTAGTGTGACCGTGTAGTGACCACTGAACAACGCATGAGTTACAGATGACCCTTCCACATGGTCAAAAATCCATACACAACTTATAGTTAGTCCTTCCTACCTAAGGTCCTGCATCTATGGGTTCAACCAACCACAGGTTGTGTAGTACTGTACTATTTACTATTGAAAAATTTCCACAGGTAAGTGAACCCTCACAGGTCTACTGTGTTTGGAAACAGCCTTTATGGAGGTGTGGGCTTCCCAGGCAATGCAGTGGTACAGAATCCACCTGTCAATGCAGGAGATGCAGGTTCGATACCTGGGTTGGGAAGAACTCCTGGAGAAGGAAATGGCACCCCACTCCCGTCTTCTTCCCTGGGAAATCCCGTGGACAGAGGAGCCTGGTGGGGTACAGTCCATGGGATCGCAGAGTCAGACACACTCAGCGAATGAGCACGCACACATGCATATGGTCTTGAGGGTGAAGTCCTCGTCCAGCAGAATCACCATCCTCTTAAGGAGAGACTCCTGGGCTTCCCAGGTGGCACTAGTGGTAAAGAACCTACCTGCCGATCCAGGAGACATAAGGGACACAGGTTTGATCCCTGGGTCAGGCAGATCCCCTGGAGTAGGAAATGGCACCCCACCCCAGTATTCTTGCCTGGAGAATCCCATGGACACAGGAGCCTGACAGGCTACAGTCCATATAGTCACACAGAGTCCGGCACAACTGAAGCGACTTAGCACATGCACACAAGAAACACCAGAGAACTAGCCCCCGTTACGGCCACGTGAAGACACACGTGAGAAGGCTACATGACAACCAGGACTCGAGGGCGGCTGCTAGGAACTCAGAGAAGTTCCTCCACCCCCATCCAGCAAATGAAACGAGGCCTCAATCCTACAACGGTAGGAAACCATATTCAGTCAACAATCTGAATGAACTGGGGGAGAGGAGATCACCTTAAATGAAAGCACAACCTTGCTGACGCAATGATCTCGCCCTGCTGAGACCATAAGCAGAGGATCCAGCTAACCAGTACCTGGTTCTCATCCATAGAAATTGTGAAATAAGCACATGGTGTTTTAAGCCTCAAGCTAAATTTGTGGCAATGTGTTACACAGCAACAGAAAATGAATAAAGTAGAAGAAAGCTGTGAATGATTTATCTTTATTTTCTAACTATACAGAGTTTTTACTTTACATAAATATTTTTGCCAAAAATCATTTTTATAATTCAAAGTAGAAACTATAACTTCAAAATAAAAAATTTCTCTGCCTTTTCCTAAATAACTTTAAAAAACAGAAATTCAGTATTCTGCATATAGGAATAAAAAGTTGAGTAACAGTCTAGTTTCACTGATAGTCATTTTAAAGAGCATAATGTTCACCAACTTTAATACCTGAAAACCAACACACTTCAGTACAAATTCTACAACAAATCAAAAATTATGTATTCTCTATATCCAAAATTTCTCACTCCCTAATATATGAGTTCTCGTTTCTTTATATAGCACAATCAATCTTCCATATTAATTTTGGTTTGGAACACAACATAAAATGTTTGATACTAGAAGCATGTAACAAAGTGACATATAAAATCAGACACACAGGACATAACAAAATGTGACCAGAAACTAGACTAACAGTAGACTAGACTAACATTAGACTAACAGTAGTAGATTCAACAGTAAGAAAATCATATTCTAAAAGAATAATGGGAACAATATTGACTTTTTCCCAAGGTTCTGAAAGCATATCTCTGTAAAAAGTAAAACAAAACTCTCCAAAAACTTGGGTTAATTTCTACTGGAGTACAATATTCTTAAGCAATCAGAATGTTTTAAAGAGCAAAGGCTAAATAAAAGACATATCACAGAGATTCTGTGAGGACCATGACATCAGGCTTTTAACCAAGGCAGCACTCCCAATTTTATACTGAATACTGTGACAGAATGAAAACTTCCCTGGTGGTTCAAACGATAAAGAATCCTCCTGCGGTGTAGGAGACCCAGGTTTCATCCCAGAGTCGAGAAGATCCCCCATAGAAGGGAATGGTTACCCACCCCAGTATTCCTGCCTGGATAATTCCATGGAGAGTGAAGACTGGTGGGCTACAGTTCATGGGGTCGCAAAGAGTTGGACAAGACTTAGCGACTAACATGAACACGCTATGACAACTTCAGAACAAAGTTTCAAACGCATCTTAAGGGAAGAAAAAAAAAAAGAAAAAAGGGCCCTAAATAATGGCAAACACCAAAGCACAAAACCTGAAATGTGACATCTAAAAACCAGTGAGAGAACATAAACAATAATCTAAAAAAACAGTCTTATAACTTTTCTGGTTATAAAAATATTTTAGTATGGAAAAACTGAAAAATGCAAAAAAAGCTTGTAGATGGCAAAATATGCAAATCACCCATAATCCAACAATACCTCACCCATTCCAAATATACTCAGTTAATGCCAGGCACTATGGGTCCAACACAGCAGGTATATAGTCCTTTCTCACGAACTGACAGGCTGCTTCTGGAGATGGACAATGTTCTAATAAACAGACACACCTTGTAGAGAACAGTTAAGTATAAAATGGAGGTAACAATGAGATACGGTGAAGAGTATTGTACATCTTTCTCAGAATCTCAAAACCAGAATCCTTTTAAAGATATTATAAAAAGGAAATGCCTATCTAAAAAATTTTAAATCTGAATTATGCAAAAATCTGTCCAATAAGATCAAATCTATATACCAAGCTTTTGGAGACAGAGGGAGAAATCCTCTAGTTTAAAAAACTGGGGGTCGAGGGGTGGGGAGGAAAGCCAAAATTTGATTATATATAAAAAAAGGTACCAACAAGAGTATTGTAACAAATACAAATATTTATATTCTTCATAATAGTTATCTTTATCAGCTACAAGCAATTTCACATAAATAATTAGCTTATTATTAAGCAGAATATCCCATTTCTCAAGCATGACAGACACCTAAGGTTAATATTACAGTTCTGAATACTGTCAAAAAGGAAACTATTTTAGACTCTAAGTTATAGCTGAAAACTGTATTAGTAACAAAGAAAAACTATCAACTGTCCCCCAAAAGGTTATCCTTTAAAAAACTAAATTCAGGCCACAAGAACTTATTTGCATGGTCCTTTCATTCAACATTCAAATTTATACAACATTTCCAAGTGCCTGGACTAAACGGGGTTAAAAAATACTCTTAAAAAAAGAAAAGGAGAAATAAGGTATGACATCCCTTTTACGGGGAATCTAAAAAGAAATGATACAAATGAACTTACAAAACAGAAAAATACTCAAAGACTTAGAGAAGGAACTTATGGTTTGCAGTGGGGGGGTGTGGGGAAGGGACGGTTAGGGAGTTTATAACGGACATGTTGTTTAGTTGCTAAGTCGCATCTGACTCTTTTGCGACCTCCAAAACTGTAGCCCACCAGGCTCCTCTCTGTCCATGGGATTTCCCAGGCAAGAATACTGAAGTGGGTTGCCATTTCCTCCTCCAGGGGATCTTCCAGACCCAGGAATCGAACCCAGGTCTCCTGCATTGGCAGGTGGATTCTTTACCACTGAGCCACCAGGGAAGCCCAATGAACATGTATATACAGTGCTATGTTTAAAATGGATAACCAACAAGGACCTACCTATAGTACATGGAACTCTGCTCAATGTTATGTGGCAGCCTGGATGGGAGGGGAGTTTGGGGGAGAATGGATACATGTATATGTATGGCTGAGTCCCTCCACTGTTCAGCTCAAATTATCAGGATACTGTCAATCGGCTATACTCCAATACAAAATAAAAAGTTTAAGTTAAAAAAGTACACAAGTTAGTCAAAATGAAGTAAGTAACTGTAGCCTCTCTCCCCCACTGTCACAAGTAAACCCTACAGACTAATATAAAAAAGTAACTAGCTACCTGAGAACTCTGAAAAAGGGAACACCAGACTGGTTGGAGGTAAACTTGAATAATGACCAGTTACAGTGGGGGAGGGAGCTGCGTGTGGATGTTAAAAGTAAATTTCACAGTGTTCTGTGTTCCTCTGTTGTCTCTGGCTTTGATCCCAGAGCTGGCATTATCAAATGGTGCAGCCAATACTACAATCAAAAAGCGAAGTTGCTCAGTCGTGTCCGACTCTTTGTAACCCCATGATCTGTCCTACCAGGCTTCTCTGTCCATGGGATTCTCCAGGCAAGAATACTGGAGTGGGTTGCCATTTCCTTCTCCAGGGGATCTTCCCGACCCAAGGATCGAACCTGGGTCTCCCACATTGCAGGCAGATGCTTTACCATCTGAGCCACCAGGAAAGCCCATACTACAATCAAAAGCATGTGGGAAAATCCCCTTCAGCCACCCAGAAGACTAGCTAAAAGGAATCTTCCCTCCTACTAGGGGAGGCTGGGGTGAGGGAAGAAAAACTCCTGCTCCCTCTGACCTTCCCAGGCCCTGCTATGGATTAAAGGGTAGCCACTGTTGCCATTTCAGCACCAAAAACCCAAGAGAAAAGCCATCTCCAGACAGGAAAAAGGCCCCTACTATCCAAAAAACACCACTTTCATTTCTTGCCACTTCTCTCTGAAGGCTAAAGCTGCAGTGAAATGTGACTTTCTGGCCAGAGAACAGGGAAAAGGATGCCCTGGGATTTGTAGAGAGAACGGGAATCCCAGAGAGAACTAGAGAAGAGGAGCCCCTGAATCTGTGCCCCAGCTGAAGTCCTGGACTCATCCAAAATGCGCCTGCGTGAAACAGACCCCAAGAAGCCCCGCAAAGGCTTTGGGAACTAATACCTATGTAAACCATCACCCAGGACCTAGACAACTGAGTGGCACAAATGTTGGGCACATCCAAACAGCAAAAAAAATGCTTTGAAAACTGAACTGACGTTAGATCATTGAAAAAGCAAGAGAGTTTCAGAAAAACATCTACTTTTGCTTTATTGACTATGCCAAAGCCTTTGACTGTGTGGATCACAATAATCTGTGGAAAATTCTGAAAGAGATGGGAATACCAGACTACCTGACCTGTCTCTTGAGAAATGTGCATGCAGGTCAGGAAGCAACAGTTAGAACTGGACATGGAACACCACACTGGTTCCAAATAGGAAAAGGTGTACATCAAGGCTGTATATTGTCACCCTGCTTATTTAACTTATATGCAGAGAACATGATGAGAAATGCTGGGCTGGAGGAAGCACAAGCTGGAATCAAGACTGCCAGGAGAAATATCAATAACGTCAGATATGCAGATGACACCACCCTTATGGCAGAAAGTGAAGAAGAACTAAAGAGCCTCTTGATGAAAGTGAAAGAGGAAGAGTGAAAAGGTTGGCTTAAAGCTCAACATTCAGAAAACTAAGATTATGGCATCTGGTCCCATCACTTCATGGCAAACAGATGGGGAAACAGTGACAGACTTTATTTTTTGGGGCTCCAAAATCACTGCAGATGGTGACTGCAGCCATGAAATTAAAAGACGCTTACTCCTTGGAAGGAAAGTTATGACCAACCTAGACAGCATATTAAAAAGCAGAGACATTACTTTGCCAAGGTCCGTCTAGTCAAGGCTATGGTTTTTCCAGTGGTCATGTATGGATGTGAGAGTTGGACTATAAAGAAAGCTGAGCGCTGAAGAATTGATGCTTTTGAACTGTAGTGTTGGAGAAGACTCTTGAGAGTCCCTTGGACTGCAAGGAGATCCAGCCAGTCCATCCTGAAGGAGATCAGTCCTGGATGTTCATTGGAAGGACTGATGTTGAAGCTGAAACTCCAATACTTGGCCATCTAATGCAAAGAGCTGACTCATTGGAAAAGACCCTGATGCTGGGAAGGATTGGGGGCAAGAGGAGAAGGGGACGACAGAGGATGAGATGGTTGGATGGCATCACCGACTCAATGGACATGAGTTTGAATAAACTCTGGGAGTTGGTGACAGACAAGGAGGCCTGGCATGCTGCAGTCCATGGAGTCGCAAAGAGTCAAACATGACTAAGGGACTGAACTGAACCGAAAGAGGTAAGACAGAACTTGCATCCTGAATCAAATCAAACTAAATGTCTGGTAAACAAAAATCAACATTTTTCACAGAATAAAGTACCACAATATTGAAAATATCCAGTATATGAGCCAAACTTATTTGACATACCAAAACACACACACCCACTCTCTCTCCCCCTCTCTCCCCCTCTGTCTCTCTCTCTCGCTTTCACTCACTCACCCATTCACTCACCTGCTCTCCCAGAAAATATGTCCACACTGATCAAGAGAAAAAAATAACCAACAGATACTAACAACAAGATAATACTTCTGTTGCAACTATCACTAAGAACTTTAAAGAAGTTATAATCATTATAAATAAGGTAAAGGAGAAAACTCTTCCAATAAATGCTATGTTTTCAGCACAGAATGAGAAACTACAAAAGAACCACATGAAAACGTCAGAACTGAAAAATACAGTATCTTGAGGAAAATGATAGTATACCACTATACACAAGAGCTGTAAAACTTTACCAGTGACTTTATATAACTGCAACTTTATAAATAAAAGAAGTGCAAAAATAAGACCAGGAAAAATGTTCATAAAAATGTCTAAAAACTGAATATGATTTACGGGGCACAGACAATCTTTTAAATTAAAGTCTGTCACACATTTCTTTTTCCATTTCACACCATTCCTTCCACCATAGAATAAATGTTTCCTTCATCTTTTACTTTCCTTCAAATCATAATTTACTACTAAATGAAAACCTTTTCAAGGTAATTCTAGTCCAATTCAAACAAAACAGAACAAAATGGAAAATAATAAAGCACAATGACTAACCTCTAATGAGATTTTTTTTCCTGTTATATATTTACATATGTAACTACTGGCTCATGATACAAAATATATTTCTTACAGTGGGCTGTGGCAAAAAGAAAAAAATTTTGAGAAGCACTGCTCTAGCTCACACTTGTAAGTAGAAGGTAATACTAAAATTAATTATACAGAGAATAAAACATGATTAACTTCTCTCTGGATAATTCCGCTTCCCAAAAGACAGGCTTAAAGGGCAATCTTCGTTTCTTTTTTGAAAGATTAGCAAGGATCTAAAGATGCAAAGACACAAGCACAAAATTCGGAGTTGTTTTTCTTAGTTGTAATCAGAAGAATAGGAATAGGAGAAATTTTCATATCTAAAATCATACCCTAAAACATAAATAAAATAAAACCATACTGTGCCACCAGTGGTCTGTATGTATATATGTGTGCAGATAAAATAGACACAGATCCTTCTCCTCCTGTAACTGTTATACACCCTGATTACTATGTTCATGGCAACTTAATTGCAATGTATAACTGTTTTGCTCATAATCTGTTTCCTGTTTGGTCCATTTCCCAATATCTCCATTCATCCATTTACTTCAGAAAACACTGACATTACATACTACAAATTCTCAATAAACAGTTACCAATATCAGTCTTTTTTTATATCTTCTGCAATGTCTAAAATAGTTCCTTGCACACATCAGTCAAACATAACCTGATTTAAATGATAAACTCGCTTACTAGGTTCTAAAGATAATCATGTAAACAAACTCCAGCTAGAAAAATAAATTTATCCAGCTTCTTCATATCTAAATGCACCTGAATGCAATAGATCTAATTTGCCCAAAGGAGCAGAATGCCAAGGCCAGACTGATGATGTACATTTCTTAACTCACCATGCCCCCAAACTTTACTTTTAATAATCTTTGCCACCCTGTATCTACAATCCTATGCCAGTACCCATGAAAATAAAGAATTATTTCAAAGGAGCAGAATGTCTCTGAAACAATCTCCAACATAATTTATGACTGATGTACCATAATCACCCTTGTATATTTCTTTTCAAATTTACTTTGAGAGTTAATCATAAGCACTCACAAAATAATCTTTCTCAGATCACTAAGTTTTATTTTCCAGGTAAAACCAACTAAAACAAAGAACTGAGAAACATGAAGCCAAGCTGAACCAATTAACAGGTCAAAGTTAATCAGTGACTTAAATCAATAACCACTGATTAGCTACCATAGATATGCACAATACATTAAGCTCTTCAAGGGGTAAAAGGTAACATGAAGACCTTCACCCCAACTATCTAACAATCTACTACAGTGGAAAGGGAGGGTGATACACACACAGTTACTGTAGTATCATACAACGCCATCCTTACAGCAGGAAGCAAAGAGGAATTAAAGAGTCTCTTGAAGAAGGCGAAAGAGGAGAGTGAAAAAGCTGGTTTAAAACTCAACATTTAAAAAACTAAGATTATGGCATCCGGTCCCATCACTTCTTGGCAAATAGATGAGGAAACAATGGAAACAGTAACAGACTTTATTTTCTTGGGCTCCAAAATAACTGTAGATGGGACTGCAGCCATGAAATTAAAAGACGCTTCCTCCTTGGAAGAAAAGTTACGACAAACCTAGACAGCATATTAAAAAGCAGAGACATTTCTTTGCCTACAAATGTCCGTCTAGTCAAAGTTATGGTTTTTCCAGTATTCATGTATGGATGTGAGAGCTGTACAATAAAAAAGGCTGCACAGCACACTGAAGAACTGGTGCTTTCGAACTGTGGTGGCTGGAAAAGACTCTTGAAGAGTCCCTTGGACAGCTGGACAGCAAGGAGATCAAACCAGTCAATCCTAAAGGAAATCAGTCTTGAATATGCATTGGAAGGACTGATGCTGAAGCTGAAACTCCAATACTCTGGCGACCTTATGCCAAGAGCTGACTCAATGGAAAAGACCCTGATGCTGGGAAAGACTGAGGACAGGAGAAGAAGGGGGCGACAGAGGATGAGATGGTTGGACGGCATCATCACCTCAATGGACATGGGTTTGAGCAAATTCCGGGAGATGGTGAAAAGGCAGGGAAGTCTGGCGTGCTGCAGTCCATGGGGCCACGAAGAGTCAGACACGACTGAGTCACTGAACAACAACAACAAACAGATTCTCAGTATTCTGAGATTTACCACTGTCAGCTCTGATAATTCACTAATGATGTCAAAGGTCTCTGAAATGTGGTGGTGACGTTCGGCCACTCGGCCGTGTCTGACTCACAGGTGATTTTCTAGAGATGCTAGTTTGAAGTGTGCACATTAAAGAGCCGTGTAAGGCCAGCAGTTAGTGCCCGAGCACCTCTGTGTTTCCCCTCGCACGTTCCCACATGCATTTTACAAAAGAGTCACTTCCCGAAATAGCGTTTAGAAACTGGGGGATCCATGAGAACCTTAAGACTTTGCCTCATGAAAACAGGAACATGGGGAATATAATTCAGTGCCAAAATAAAAAATGCTACTGGGAAGGGCATTCAGATAAATGAAATTTAGTTAGAAATAACAAAAGGTTTAATAAAGAAAATGGAGTGAAATGGACTGACTGGAAAAAGAGAGCATTCTTGTTACAGCTAAGATTCTGCTTCTACACTGTTTACATATATAACATATTCATCAACAAACCTCTCTTGACAAGCAGTAATTTTCACAAAGGACTGAAGAAGTGGCTATTTTCTAATGCTGCTGCTGCTAAGTCGTTTCAGTAGTGCCCGACTCTGTGCGACCCCAGAGACGGCACCCACCAGGCTCTTCTGTTCATGGGATTCTCCAGGCAAGAACACTGGAGTGGGTTGCCATTTCCTTCTCCAATGCATACACGCATGCTAAGTTGCTTCAGTCGTCTCCGACTCTGTGCGACCCTGTGGACAGCAGCCCACCAGGCTCCTCTGTCCATGGGATTCTCTAGGCAAGAATACTGGAGTGGGTTGCCATTTCCTTCTCCTATTTTCTAATGGGAATGCATTAAAATCTAAACAGAAAAAAAAAAAATGTAAACAGACTGCGTGCTTTCCACCAGAGGATCACTAAATGCCAAAAATAAGACACAAGGATGGGAATATACACTGCATATCTTTGCATATAGTAAATCTTCCCATTTCACAGCATTTGCAAATATGCACTGCATATAAGTATATTTACATATAAATATATATGTAAACAACTTATTTATAAGGGTCTTATATAAAAAGCCTTTGTCAGCTACAAATTGGCACTTACCAATTACGTTGCCAACAACTGAGCAAGAGAGCTTGCCATCTGCCTCTGCCGAGATTGAACCCTGTGCTACTGCAGCTGCTGACCTTCAACACACCCTGAGGGAGTTTAGGCTGGAGTGAGGCAGGGCTTTAGTTCCTAGGAACAGATTTTATAATCTCAATCCTTTCTGCCCCTTTATTATCTAGAAAAGCACTAAACCCCTTCATGGTAACATGTGACCCTCTGGAACTAGCAGAAAACCTTTTGTAAAATGAGTGCTTAATGGTACTGAACTCCGTCTTCACCAAAACCTTCCTCCCACTGCCTCTTTGGAGCAGTCCCTCAAAGCTATCTGATGTGCTGCCTCCCTGGCTGCAATCAATCATTTTGCCCCAAATAAAACTTAACTCACAACTCTCAAGTTGTGCTCTTTTCAGTGGACACCTTAAGTCCACAGTTAAAAACCTGTACAAGTTCTGGTTCAAGATGGCAGAGTAAAAGGACGTGAGCTCATCTCCTCCTCCGAGAGCACCAAAATTGCAATTAGCTGTTGAACAACGATCAACAGGACGACATGGCAACAGGACGACATGGGAAACCACCAAAGATACCCCAGGTCCAAAGACAAAGAAAAAACAGCAGTGAGATGGTAGGAGATGCACAACCACAATAAAATCAAATCCCATACCCGCTGGGTGGGTGACCCACAAACTGGAAAACAATAATACAAAAGGAGTTCTGGCACTGTTGTGAAGGTTCTGAATCCCAGTCTTCCAGGCCTGCGGATTCAAAAAAGGGACTGGGAATCCCCACAGAATCTGACCTTGAAGGCCAGCAGGATTTGATTATAGGACTTCCAGAGGACTGGGGAAAAGAGACTCCAGTCTTGAAGGGCACAAACAAAATTTTACAAGCACCAAGACCCGGAGGAAAGGAGCAGTGTACCCACAGGAGACTGAGCCAAAACTACCTGCTGTGTTGGAGGGCCTCCTGTGGAGGCATGGGTCAGCAGGGGCTGCCACAGGGACGAGGGCACAGGTAGCATCAGCCCAGAAAGGTCTCCCTTGGTGTAAACCCTCTTGGAGTTCCCAACCCTACCACAGTCTGGGTCACTTTGGGCCAAACAACTACCAGGGCTGGGTTGCAACCCCACCCATCAGCAGATAACTGGACTGAAGTTTTACTGATTAAGGCCCTCCTCACCAGAGCAAAAAATAGTTCTTCCCATTGCCAGTCCCTCCCGTCAACAAGCTTACACAAGCTTCTTAGCCTCATCCATCAGAAGGCAGACAGAAGAAGCAGCATACTCTCACAGAGGCTAAAACAAAAACCATATTATAGAAAGTTAATCATGATGAAAAAGCAGAAAGTTATGTTCCAGATGAAGGGACAAGATAAACCCCAGAAAAACAACCAAACGAAGTGGAGACAGGCAAACTTCCAGAAAAAGAATTCAGGATAATGATAGTGAAGATAATTCTGGGTCTTGGAAAAAGAATGGAGGCAAAGATTGAGAAAATGCAAGAAATGCTCACCAAAGACCTACAAGAATGAAAGAGCCAAATAGAGATGAATAATAAAGATGAACAATGCACTAGAAGAAATCAACAGCAGAATAACTGAGGCAGAGAACAGATACATGACCCAGAGGACAGAATGGTAGAAATCACTGCCACAGAACAGAATGTAGAAAAAAGAATGAAAAGAAATGAAGACAGCCTGAGACATCTGGGACATTAAACACACCAACATTTGCACTATAGGGGTCCCAGAAAGAGAAGAGAAAAAGGACCTGAGAAAATATTTGAAGAGGTTAATAGCTGAAAACTTCCCTAACATGGGAAAGGAAATAGTCAACCAAATCCAGGAAGCAGAGTCTCCCAGGAAGGATAAACCAAAAGAGGAACACACCAAGATACATAATAATCAAACTGACAAAAATTAAAGACAGAGATAAAATATTAAAAGCAACCAGGGAAAAATGACAAATAACATGCAAGTGTAACAAAAGGGAAAGGGGCAGAGCACAACTTTTGAAAGAATGACACAGTCCGGGAACACAACATAAACTGATCAGAATCAAATAGGACCAAGATGGCAGACTGACATTGCAATCCTTTGGCCACCTGATGCAAGGAACTGACTCACTAGAGAAGACCCTGATGCTGGGAAAGACTGAAGGCAGGAGGAGAAGGGGACGACAGAGGATGAGATGGTTGGATGGCATCACCGACTCAATGGGCATGAGTTTGAGCGAGCTCCGGGAGATAGTGAAGGACAGGGAAGCCTGGGGTGTTGCAGTCCATGGGGTCGCCAAGAATCAGACATGACTGAGTTGAAGACAGCAGGCAAAACTAGACCTTGTTCCTCAATCAGCAAGTGAAATGACACACCCCGAGGTGCCATGACGGTTCCCAGGCACTGTTAAAAGACCAAGGAGTGGGCGGTGGCCCAAATCCTGGAAATCTCCGCCCCTTCCCCAAAACAGTTGGAATTAATCCTCCCACTCATTAGTATGAAATTACTCAACCTATAAAAACTAACCACGTCACCTTCTGTGGTCACACTGTGGTGTGGCCATCCTCTGAGATGGCCCACACTCTCTGTGGAGGGTGCTTCTCTCTTAATCTGAAAAAATCCACTTCTCACCTATCACTTTCTCTCTCACTCAATTGTTTCTGTTGTGAGACATCAAGAACCTGAGCTTCATTAGATCCTGAAACCAAGTACTGTGGGTTTTGGCTGGGTTTGAGTCCCAGCCACGTGGCTTCGAATCCCAGCCACATGGGTCTGAGTCCCAATCCCTGGTAAATGGTTTCACAAGGAAACTTCTCTCAGGCTATCAGCTGATTTCTCAACAGAAACTCTACAAGCCAGATGGAAATGACATAATATATTTAAAGTGATGGAAGGGAATAACCTAAAACCAAGAATACTCTACCCAGCAAGACTCTCCTTCAGATTTGATGGAGAAATCAAAAGCTTTCCAAATGAGGAAAATTTAAGAGAATTCAGCCAGCACCACCAAACCAGCTTTAAACAAATGCTAAAGGAACTTCTCTAGGCAGAAAAACAAGAGAAGGAAAAGACCTACCTACAGAAAATAAACACAAAACAATTAAGAAAATAGGATATATATCAATAATGTGGTTCAAAACTGGGAAAGGAGTACGTCAAGGCTGTATACTGTGACTCCGCTCATTTAACTTATATGCAGAATCAGTGCACCATGCAAAAGTCCAGGCTGGAGGAAGCACAGCGGGAATCAAGACTGCCGGGAGAAATAGCAATAACCTCAGATACGCAGATGACACCACCCTTGTGGCAGAAAGCCAAGAGGAACTAAAAAGCCTCTTAATGAAGGTTAAAGTGAAAAAGCTGACTTAAAACTCAACATTCAAAAAACTAACATCGTGGCATCCAGTCCCATCACTTCATGACAAAGAGATGGGAAAAAAAGGCAACAGTGACAGACTTTATTTTCTTGGGCTCCAAAATTACTACCGATGGCGACTCCAGCCATGAAATGAAAGAAGCTTGCTCCTTGAAAGAAAAGCTACGGCCAACCTAGACAGCGTATTAAAAAGCAGAGACATTACTTTGCACACAAAGTCCATCTAGTCAAAGCTGTCGTTTTTCCAGTAATTATGTATGGATTTGAGAGTTGGACCATAAAGAAAGTTGAGCACCAAAGAACTGGTGCTTTTGAACTGTGGTGTTGGAGAAAAGTCTTGAGAGTTCCTTGGACTGAAAGGAGACCAAACCAGTCAATCCTAAATGAAACCAGTCCTGAATATTCATTGGAAGAACTGATGTTGAGGCTGAGGCCAAAGCTCCAATACTTTGGCCACCTGATGCTAAGAGCTGATTCACTGGAAATGACCCCGATGCTAGGAAAGAGTAAACACAGGAGGAGAAGGGGACGACAGAGGACAAGATGGTTGGATGGCACCACTGTCTCAATGGACATGAATTTGAGCAAGTTCTGGGAGATGGTAAAGGACAGGGGAGGTTGCCGTGCTGCAGTCCATGGGGTCGCAGAGAGTGGAACATGACTGAGTGACTGAACAACAACAACTTGATAATTAAAGGTAAATGGATTAAATGCACCAACCGAAAGACGTAGACTGGCTGGGTGGATGAAAAATATGCACGTGTGCATTTTCCACGGGCTTCCCTGGTGGCTCAGACGGTAAAAAGAATCTGACTGCAATGTGGGAGACCTGGGTTTGATCCCTGGGTTGGGAAGATCCCCTGGAGGAGGGCATGACAACCCACCCCAGTATTCTTGCCTGGAGGAGGAGCCTGGCGAGCTACAGTCCATGGGGTTGCAAAGAGTCTGACACCACTGAGCATCTAAGCACAGCACAAGCTCTTTCACTTATCACATTACTCTGCTTGACCCCCCTCAAACTGTATGTAATTATTTTACATTGTTAAGTTAATCGTGTTTCCATTATGACTTGTAATTGTGTTTTATTTTTTATCTGGCTATTGATTGTGAAAACTGATAAACATCTTTTACTATTGTGATTATGTAACTATTAATTAAAACCATTATATCATGACTGGTCAACAGAAAAATTATAGAACTCTATTATCACCAAAACTATGATTTACTAGAAAAACCTGTAATCACTTTTTAAAATCCAGATGCATACCAGAATTATCTTGAAATTTGTTGAAAAATACAAATACCCAGGTATTGCTTTCTCCAGATGTTTCTAATGAGCTGCTGCTGCTGCTGCTAAGTCACTTCAGTCATGTTCGACTCTGTGCCACCCCAGAGACAGCAGCCAACTAGGCTCCCCTGTCCCTGGGATTCTCCAGGCAAGAACACTGGAGTGGGTTGCCATTTCCTTCTCCAATGCATGATAGTGAAAAGTGAAAGTGAAGTCGCTCAGTCGTGTCCGACTCTCAGCGACCCCCATGTACTGCAGCCCACCAGGGTCCTCTGCCCACAGGATTTTCCAGGCAAGAGTACTGGAGTGGGGTGCCATTGCCTTCTCCATTCTAATGAGCAGTCATGTTTTAAAACAACTAGACTGTATGATGATCTTTTACTTTTATCTAGTTTGTTCCACTTTTTCTATTTCATATTCACTGCTCCCATTTCATTAAGTTTTCCAATTTTTTTCCAATATTTTCCAACTCCTTCTTTTTTGATGTTCTTTCTCAAGCCTTTATCAAGTGTAGTAGAAAAGCTTTTGTATACGGATATATAAATATGTGTAATATAAGTATTTAGAAAACATGAATTTTTGCCTAACTAAAAAAATTATAATTTTGATTCTACTTGTTTGACTTAGTATGAGTAGAATGCTAGATTTTAAATTAAAAAACAGATATGCAACAAGCAACAAAGGTTTACTGTATAAAACAGGGAAATATAGTCAATATCTTGTAATAACCTATGACAGAAAATAATTTTAAAAATAATGTGTATTTGTATAACTGAATCACCTTGCTGTGCACTTGAAACACTGTAAATCAACTATACTTCAGTAAAATATATATATTAACAAAATCTGTACACTTGAAGTCAAAGGAACCTGGAAGGTTTCTCAAAATACAAGGTGATTGAAAGTAAGTTGTTTGATGAGATTAATTTAGTAATCTAAAAAAATGTACTTCTACTGTATGAACTGAAGAGAACAAAGAATAATAAATTAAAAACCAATTAAACAAAGCAGGGAGCGATGACGACCTGGACTAAAGTATTCATACTAAGAATAAAAAGGAAGGGAAGGCTAGAAAGTGTATTTTTAAAACTAATTCATAGAATTTCACAACTGAAAAGATACACATCAAAGAGAGGCACCTATGAAAAATCCAAGTTTTCAGGTCTGAGTGTCAGGAACACATTTTTACTATTGACATAGAGGAGATCTAAAAGTGAGTTTTAGAAAAAGACAAGTTTAGATTGGGTGATTACAATATCATTTTATGTACACATGTACATACAGTACTAAGAAGATATGGGACTGAATTCCATAAGAGAAAAGCAAAAAACACAGTCTTTCCTACAGAGCTAAGAGTTGAAGCGAGAAGAATAATGAAGACTAAATATCAGAAAAAGAAAAAGTAGATAAAAAGGATACTAGGCCTTAGAGTAAAATCATATCAGAAATATGAACAACAAATACAAAGACTGAAAAAGAGATAGGTAGTAGCATAATAAAGAAGAAAGATAATAAATACTACTTTTCACTTCTATGGCATGCTGTCAACTATTAAGCATGATCATATATGCTATATCACTTTTAGCTTCAGAATGGCCCAGTAAGATTAGTATTTATTATTCTCATTTTGTCACTTTATAGATATATAGACTTATGGTAACTGACCTAACTAAATTCAAACTGGTATGAAGCGTCAGAAGTAGGTCTCAAACCCAATTATTCTGGCTAATACAACATTCAGTTTCCAAAATAAAGCAAAGTCCACCAGGTAGCAACTAACTAAATATACACAACTGAGTCACTGAGTTGATGGCAGACAACTGTGGAGACAACCACATAACAGCATCAACCTAACTGACAACCAAGAAGATTTGAAGACAACACATTATGAAGCTTATATGTCTACTGACCAAATAACAGCTAAGGTTTAAGTCTTCCAACCCTTAACAAGGAAGCTCACTTTCTCTAAAAAATTTAATTCAATTAACATTATCACAAACCAACTCCATCTTTCTCACCAAAACTAAGACATAGGATATTTTGGGTTTGAAGGCAATATTACAAAACTGATATGGCAATAAATGTGGAATGTGAAAAATTCCAAACATTGAAAACTCTCAATTCGCTGCACCCTATCCACCTACTTCTCTCTTAAATGAAGACCAATAATAACACTGGTCCAAAAGACATCATGGTCTGTATTTTGTTAGCGTCTGACATTCAAAAGTTTTGTTCAAGT
The DNA here is from genome assembly GCF_054371585.1 of Giraffa tippelskirchi. NCBI lineage: Eukaryota > Metazoa > Chordata > Mammalia > Artiodactyla > Giraffidae > Giraffa > Giraffa tippelskirchi. The sequence goes on along the minus strand of NC_137283.1, from coordinate 154,347,461 downwards.
ATTTCTCCAACTTGGAAAATATGCTGAATATAATCTAGCTCTTTATAGCTCATATTTTCCAAAACTTTTATCCATTATCAAAATATTACAATATTAAAATACTTTCCAGGGCCACAAAGACATCCACAACGACACTAAATGTTCCCAGATGAGTGTCTTAACAAAAAGAAAAAAAGCAGTTTTCTTGCTAGGCTGAGTTGCTTCAGTCCCGTCTGACTCTACTTTGAAAGCAGCAATTACTAATTTTGTAGCACTGTTGTGCTTTAAAATACCTGTACCAGGAGCTTTCTTAACAGTAGTCTGTGAAAAATTAGAGTAACTGTATCCTTCTCCTACAAGGAAGGTACAAGGTATGTTACTCAGAGGGTTTTTTTTTTTTTTCACTTTTCTGCAGAGGGTGTACTGTGTGTTGTTGTATACTACGTCTTTGCCAAGGAATGCAGGTTTCCTATGGCATCTTACTCTATGAGCAGGAAAGCAGCAGCCCAGGAGTTTGTTCCTCATTCTGGTCCAAGTTCAGCATAATGCAATAATAATTTACTACAAATCACCAATTCTCACTCCTCCTCCACCTACAACATACAGAAAAATCTCACTCAAACAATTATACCGAAAAAGTGAAAACAATGGACCAAGACAGAGAGCAGAAACTACTTCTAATTTGGCTGCTAACTAAGCTGTGACTCAACAAATTTCATTATCTTTGGGTCTTGATTTTTCATCCATCTATTAAATGATATATTATCACAAGTGTTTCCCGTCTAAAACTTGTAATTTCTGGAAACCAAGTTTAAGCATTAACAAGGAAGTAAACAAGGAACCCAATCATAGAACTGATAACTACAAATGTGTAACATGGGTGTAAGGGTCTCTGCTGGGTGCTGTGCTCAGTCCCGTCTGACTCTTTGCAACCCCATGGACTGTATCCCACCAGGCTTCTCTGTCCATGGAATTTTCCAGACAAGAATACTGGATGGATTGTCATTTCCTCCTCCAGGGGATCTTTCCGATCCAGGGATCGAACCGGAGTCTCCTGCATTGGCAGGCAAATTCTTTACCACTGCGCCACCTGGGAAGCCAAGGGTCTCTAGCTACATCATTCTAAAATCAAAGAGAACAGGACTTTCCTAGTGGTAGTTGATAAGAATTGACCTGCCAATGCAGGGGATGTGGGTTCTACCTCTGATCCAGGAAGATTCCACACGTTGTTGAGCAACCAAATGCATGCAACACAATTAACCGAGCCCATGCTCAAGAGCCCACACTGCAACTACTGAAGCTCACGTGCCCTAGAGCCCATGTTCCACAACAGGGGAAGCCACCACAATGAGAAATGCATGCAGCAGAAGGAAGAGTAGTAGCCTCCACTTGCTTCAACTAGAGAAAGCCTGTGCACAGCAATGAAGACCCAAAACAGCCAAAAATAAATATAATTAATTTATTGTTAAAAATCGAAGAGAATAGAAATGATTCTTCATGGGAGAAAACAAAATGTATAAACACACACATACATATATAAAAATAACTTCACTTTACTAGGTTCTATTTCTAATAACATAGCATTTAAATTCACCACAATTTCATGCTCACAATAAATTGGTTACTGTAGACAGAGTTAAAATAAAAAAACTACGTAACCAAGAGGAGCTAATAAAATACTCGATGGTATTACTAGGCTCAATGTTAAGGAATTCTAATAAAATTTCATTGAACAAAATTTAAATCTTTACTTCTGGTTCATACAATTCACTACTTAACTTTTAATTATATATAAGAACCAGATGCTTGGATAAACAGAATTTAAAATCAAGCAAATTCCAAGCAGAGTTGCTTTAAAATGTCCTTATATTCACAAACATAAGATGATAGAAAAGGTCAAGCCTAAAAAACAAACAAAAACTGACTAAAAGATTCTATAACATTTTGCCCTAAGCCTTTTTCTCTTCATCATCTCTGCCTAATCTCCATCTAGTCTAGCCTAGTCTTTAAGTACTTGACCTATATCCATCCCCACCCTGATGACATCAAATTGTCCCGGTGCATGGAACTACTATTGTATTTAACAAACCAGTAGTCTGTGGGTGGTTGAGATATATGGGTGATTTCAATTCTCCCTCCCGCCCCAACTCTTTTTTTCTAGGTGGGAAAAAATGCCCCCTCATCTGACCCATCCTGCCAAATTATCTTCCTCCTCAAATGTTTTGCTACTCCTGATCTGCCCTATTTGTAACTGGACCACATCATCTTACCTACCCTGTAACTCAAAGCCCTGGCACCACCCTCTTCCTTAAAACCCTTCAGCATCTCCATACTCTTTTGATTAAAAAGGAAATCTTAATAGAACTGCCATATGACCCAGCAATCCCACTGCTGGGCATATACACCGAGGAAACCAGAATTGAAAGAGACGCGTGTACCCCAATGTTCATCGCAGCACTGTTTACAATAGCCAGGACATGGAAGCAACCTAGATGTCCATCAGCAGACGAATGGATAAGGAAGCTGTGGTACATATACACAATGGAATATTACTCAGCCATTAAAAAAAATACATTTGAATCGGTTCTACTGAGATGGATGAAACTGGAGCCCATTATACAGAGTGAAGTAAGCCAGAAAGAAAAACAACAATACAGTATACTAATGCATATATATGGAATTTGAAAGATGGCAACGATAACCCTATATGCGAGACAGAATAAGAGACACAGATGCAGAGAACAATTTTATGGACTCTGAGGGAGAAGGTGAGGGTGGGACGTTCTGGGAGAATAGCATTGAAACATGTATATTATCATATGTGAAACAGAACACCATTCCATGTTCGATGCATGAGACAAGGGCTCAGGGCCGGGGCAATGGGATGACCCAGAGGGATGGGATGGGGAGGGAAGTAGGTGGGGGGTCCAGGAAGGGGAACACATGTAAACCCATGGCTGATTCATGTCAATGTATGGCAAAAACTATTACAATATTGTAAAGTAATTAGCCCCCAACTAAAATAAATAAATTTATTAAAAAAAATAAAAATAAATAAAAAATAAATAAAAATAAAAAGGAAATCTTGGGCATAGTATATACAAAGACCCTTCATCAGAAGATCCTTACTCATTTCCCTGAAAATGATCTTTTGCCTTTGCCTTATACATGTCTCATACTCTATACAACATTATATACAGAGAATAGTATACACATACTACAAACTCTCTACACCACTACTCTTTGTATCATAGGATTCATATCATATTATCTTTATTCTTTGTGATAATCCATTCCCAACCCAACCCTTTTAAAATATGAGCTGTCTGAGAAAAAGGATGTAATTAACCTGGTAACCACTCTGCAATGCCTGATAGATGGCAAATATGCATAAATAACAAAGCTCAAAGGACCAGCAACTACTTTCTAGTATTCCTTCCAACCACTAGTTGCTGTCATATTAGAACCTTCATGGGTTATTACTGCATTCTAGAAATTTGAAAACTGCATTATAATTAATATGGAATGAAAAAATTGTCTGACAATCTTGTTGTTCTGTCGCTCAGTCATGTCCGACTCTTTGCAACCCCATGGACTGCAGCATGCCACGCTTCCCTGTCCTTCACTACCTCCTGGAGTATACTCAAACTCATGTCCATTCAGTCGATGATGCCATCCAACCATCATATCCTCTGTCGCCCCTTTCTCCTCCAATCTTGAAGGACTAGCTAACAAAGTAAGCACTCGTAGAATTATTTGGAATTACTCCGTGCTTAACAGCTCCAAGAGGTCTGAGATAGCTAATCCTTTGATTTTGTAAAGGATCAAATCAACCAAAGTACTGACTCGGAAATTTTGTACTAGCAATAATGTGGTGGCCTCCTTTAGGATATTAACCCTCTTCAGCTAAGTTGGTCACAACCCTTTTTCTTATAATTACTACCAAAGCCTTTTCGTACTGTTCATGGCATTCTCAAGGCAGGAATACTGAAGTATTCCTCAGTGATCAGTGCAAAGAAATAGAGAAAAACAACAGAATAGGAAAGACTAGAGATCTCTTCAAGAAAACTAAAGATACCAAGGGAACATCTCATGCAAACATGGGATCAATAAAGGACAGAAATGGTATGGACCTAGCAGAAGATATTAAGATGAGGTGGCAAGAATACACAGAAGAACTGTACAAAAAAGATCTTCATGACCCAGATAATCATGAAGGTGTGATCACTCACCTAGAGCCAGACATCCTGGAATGTGAAGTCAATCGGGCTTAGGAAGCATCACTACGAACAAAGCTAGTGGAGGTGATGAAATTCCAGTTGAGCTATTTCAAATCCTAAAAGATGATACTGTGAAAGTGCTGCACTCAACATGTCAGCAAATCTGGAAAACTCAGCAGTGGCCACAGGACTGGAAAAGGTCAGTTTTCATTCCAATCCCAAAGAAAGGCAATGCCAAAGAATGCTCAAACTACCGCACAATTGCACTCATCTCACATGCTAGCAAAGTAATGCTCAAAATTCTCCAAGCCAGGCTTCAACAATACGTGAACCGTGAACTTCCAGATGTTCAAGCTGGATTTAGAAAAGGCAGAGGAACCAGAGATCAAATTGCCAACATCCGCTATATCATCAAAAAAGCAAGAGTTCCAGAAAAACATCTATTTCTGCTATTGACTATGCCAAAGCCTTTGACTGTGTGGATCACAATAAACTGTGGAAAATTCTGCAAGAGATGGGAATACCAGACCACCTGACCTGCCTCTTGAGAAATCTGTGTGCAGGTCAGGAAGCAGCAGTTAGAACTAGACATGGAACAACAGACTGCTTCCAAATAGGAAAAGGAGTACGTCAAGGCTGTATACTGTCACCCTGCTTATTCAACTTATATGCAGAGTACATCATGAGAAATGATGGGCTGGAAGAAGCACAAGCTGGAATCAAGACTGCCGGGAGAAATATCAATAGCCTCTGAAATACAGATGACACCACCTTTATGGCAGAAGGCAAAGAAGAACTAAAGAGTCTCTTGATGAAAGTGAAAGAGAGTGAAAAAGTTGGCTTAAACAAAGATCATGGAATCCGGTCCCATCACTTCATGGCAAACAGATGGGGAAACAGTAAAACAGTGACAGACTTTATTTCTTTGTGCTCCCAAATCACTGTAGATGGTGACTGCAGCCATGAAATTAAAAGACGCTTACTCCTTGGAAGGAAAGTTATGACCAACCTAGACAGCTTATTAAAAAGCAGAGACATTACTCTGACAACAAAAGTCGTCTATTCAAGGCTATGATTTTTCCAGTAGACACGTATGGATGTGAGAGTTGGACTATAAAGAAAGCTGAGCGCAGAAGAATTGATGCTTTTGAGCTGTGGTGTTGGAGAGACTCTTGAGAGACCCTTGGACTGCAAGGAGATCCAACCAGTCCACCCTAAAGGAGATCAGTCCTGAATGTTCACTGGAAGGAGGACTGATGTTGAAGCTGAAGCTCCAATACTTTGGCCATCTGATGTGAAGAGCTGATTCATTTGAAAAGACCCTGATGCTGGGAAAGATTGAAGGTGAGAGGAGAAGGGGATGACAGAGGATGAGATGGCTGGATGGCATTACTGACTCAATGGACATGAGTTTGATTAAACTCCAGGAGTTGGTGACAGACAGAGAGGCCTGGCGTGCTGCAGTTCATGGGGTCGCAAAGAGTCACAAACGACTGAGCGACTGAACTGAACTATCTGAACTACCAAAGCAGAGATAGATCTCTAAGAGAGGTTCTGAGTGCTCCAACAGAACGAGAACAAGAATTGGGAAACTTCTGCCCAATAAGAGGAATTGTTATAAAAATATAAATCACTTTTCTTGGTATATTAAAAAAAAAAAAAAGCCAAATATGCTATGGATCCTTACTAAAGCAGTCACCACCATAGCTCAATAATCTTCCCTAGTGGCTCAGACAGTAAAGAGCCTGCCTGCAATGTGGGAGACCCAGATTAGATCCCTGAGTCTGAAAGATGCCCTGGAGAAGGAAATGGGAACCCACTCCAGTATTCTTGCCTGGAAAATCCAACAGACTGAGGAGCCTGGTAGGACCCCAATCCATGGCATTGCAAGGAGTCAGACATGACTGAGTGACCAACACACAAACCTCAATAAAGCATTTAAAAGGTGGAGGGCACTTACTGGCTTGTTAAATGCTTATAGAAAAACTACTCAGAGAAAGAAGTCATTTTAGCAACTAACATGCAATATGGAAAAAAACTCATTCTGGTGATTTTTATTCAAAGGGGTTGATATTTAGCCAGGCACAAGATAGATAACCTGCATACAGTTTTTAAGCTTTAATTAGGTAAATACACATTAGCATTATCAGGAAACTTCCTATTTCAAGAAAACTACACAAGCCAACTACTTGCACAGAGTCCCTCACCTGTGGGTAATACTTTTAAACAGTATTTTCTTAAGAGTCCATCGTATGTTTGCATGAATGCTCGGTCGCTCAGTCATGTCCAACTCTTTGCAGTCCCACGGACTGTAGTCCACAAGGCTCCCCTGTCCATAAGATTTCCCAGGCAAGAATACTGGAGTGGGTTGCCATTTCCTCCTCCAGGGGATCTTTCTGACTCAGGGATTGAACCTGCATCTCCTGCACTGGCAGACGGATTCTTTACCACTGACCCAAGGAGAACACATGTGTACTTATCGCTAAATGAGGTCTGCATTCTGTGCCCAGTTAATGAGGTTTCTCTTCTCTTCCTTTAATGAGTCAGTGTAGCTACATAATGAAAGTATCATAAATGAGAGATAGGAAGAAATGAACCAAGCTTTTGAAAGTTTGCCCCCTTTGCTGCATTTTTTGTCACGTTTTCAAGAAAGAATGCTCGCTCTGCAGTTAATAGGAAAAAAAATTTAGTTGCTCAATGTCACTACGTGCAGAAAAATAAGAAACATGCATTTCCAGTACACACCCACACACAAAAACTTAGTACAAATTCCACGAGGGCGGAGGCTTTTTTTTTTTTGGTCTGTTTGGTACACTTACATCTCTAGAGCCTAGAATAAGTGTCTGCACATGTGCACATGGTGGCAGATGTTCAAAAAACCACGTTGAATAAATATTTTCACTAAGGCAGCTTTTAAAAGTATTTTGTTTCTGTTTTTGATGTTAAAATAAGGCTTATAAAGCTCAATTATAATTCTGATTTGCAAATAGCATACTATTAACCAAGTTCTCAGGTTTCAAATTAAAGCAGGGTCATAAAAAGTACAGCCCTTGGCCCATTTCTGTAGGTCCTCAGGCCAAGACCGGTTTTACATTTTAAAAGAATTGTGAAGAAACCAAGATTATGCAAAAGAGACCTTAAGCAGCCCATTAAACCTAATTTTTACCATCTGACCCTCCACAGAAAGTCTACTGACCCTGTGAATTCAGAATTCATTCAAAAGAAAAACCAAAGTTGGGACTTTCCTGACAGTCCAGTGATTAAGATTCCACGCTTCCCCTGCAGGGGGCAAGGGTTCAAACCCTGGTTGGGGAGCTAAGATTCTGCACGTCAGGCAGTGCAGCCAAAAATTAAAAAAAAGAGAGAGAATGAAAGCTTGAACATACTTTCACCTATGAACTGAAAATGTGTTACTAGAAACATCTTTCACTTAAGATCATCTCCATATCTAAATCTCTAAAGTTTAGCTTATTTGATTTGAAGAATGCCAAGGAAATGGCTGTTTTTTTTTTAACCAGAGCATAAGCGGTTATAATGCTGAAGCCAATAAGAAGGATTACAGTTAATTTACATTTAATATTTTACATACTAAAACATAAAAATGGATGGAGAAAAAAACAAAACGGAATACAAACAGAAAAAGAAAAAAAGAAGCCTAATTATATTTCAAAGGAATAGTAAGACTACATTAAGAGGGAAAAAACTAACCAAGCAACGTTTGAACGCAGCATTTTGACTATATACCCTCAGGCTAAAAAAGATGAACAAACAAATACTCAATTCTAGTTAATAGGCTTGTTTTTGAGATACATGGCTTAGCAATTCTGAAACTACTTTCTGTGTATTTTAGGACTGATCAAACAATACATAAATATATTGTGCACAACGGAAACTAGTGTTTTCTCACTACAGAGAAAGGAATTACAAATTTGCAAAGAGGAAAGACTAGAATGAACCAGTGAACAGTGTTGGACTGTTACTGGAGACAGGATGAATTTGCGGCATTTTAGAGAGGCAGATGGACTAAAAAAATTTGCTTGTATATTGACATTATATATATATATATATATATATATATATTTAAGCGTGTTCAGACATATACACTATTTCTAGCTCAATAACCACCAAAAGAAACTAAGGTTCCTCAGAGAAGTGGCTGATTCTAGAGTTGGGGTGGGAATATTTTATTATACAAGAAAGTGAATACTCAAAAACTCATGAGCACATGTTGAAGACACAGGAGCCAGCTTGAAGGAGCTCTGACATCAAAAGACCCCAATGAATAAAAAATAATCCTTGAATTCATACTGATATGCATATATACATAAATGGGGAGAAGGAAAAGCTCTTGTGGAAGGCCAATAATAAACAACAGACTCAGAAAATGACCATGAGTACTGATTCAGGCAAGAAATGGATGCTTTAAAAAAAAAATGGGTGAAAGCTTGATGAGTAACAAGCTATTTGTATAGTTTCAAAAATGACTTCCCATAAGATATTTGTTACAGGTAATTCCCTAACAGTTCAGTGGTTAGGACTCCACATTTCCACTGCAGGGAGCACAGGTTCAATCCCTGGTCAGGGAATTAAGATCCTGCAAGCTGTGCAGCATGGCCAAAAATAAATTAATTCATTTTTTAAAGAAATATTTGTTACAAAAAGAAAAATAGACATTTTACAACAGAAAAATCTTGCAGAAAAAAGTTAACACCCTTATTAATGGGATACACATCATGTGCTTCCTGAGCACACAGCATCACTTTTGGATTACTCCTGCCAAAAATGCCTAACCTGAAACTAATCATGAAGCCTCAGAAGACAATTCCATATTGAGGGAATTCTAAAAATAACTAGCCTATTCTCATCAATCATCAAAGGTCATAAAAGACAAAGTAGTAACCAACTTCTCCAGATTAAAGGACATTAGAGAGACAAGCGTGATGTGATTCAGATTTCCTTTCTACTCAAGACTTAACTGATACAATTAGTGAAATCTGAAGGAGGTCTGCAGACAACTGCATTATAACAATATTAACTTCCTGATTTTGATACCTGTACTGTGGCTATTTTCACAAAATACAGTTAATATTTAGAAGTAAAAGGCATTAATTGCAATTTATTCTCCAAATGTTCAGAAACGAGGTTTACAAGTCATTCATGTGCATTGCAAAGAGAATAAGAAAGCAAATATGATTACATGTACTAGATAGTGAAATCAGGATGAAGTGTACATAAAAATTCTTTATCATTCTTGCAACTCTTCTATAAATCTGAAGTTGTACAAATAAAGTTTAAAAAGTGGGGAAGAACTGTTAATTCATATTTGGACATCATACCAGCAAAAAGAATTGTGAAAACTCGAGTGATGGTTCCCCTTCAACACCTGGCTGTCCTTTACATCTCAACCAGGAGCTGACTGAGACCTGGTCCTTCCAGCCTCAGCTCTGACACAAGCGGCACCTCCTTCGTAAAGCCACACTGCAGCCTTCAGATTCCCTGTTTGTGAAATGAGGACAGCACCTATCCTACACCTTTCTCACAAGTTTACCCCAAGATCCACTGAAACGTAATAACAGCTAGGGAAAATAAGCACATAGAAAACAATGTATCATAAAGTGGTTTGCTTTTAAAAATGTTTGGTAAATAAAAAGTACTTTAAAATTACCCAAGCCAGACTTTTTTTTTTTCATCACAGCAAGCAGCTGTTTTAGAAACTAGACATTTGCTATGTGTTTTGGTTTGGAAAAGTTTTAACTTATTCAACATTCTTTTTATCACTTCAATAAATTCAAATACCTCTATCTTTTTTTAACCATAAATCTTTATAGTATCAAAACATTACTAACGAAAGTAATTAACCAAGGCATTATCAACCTTTAAAAAAAAATAAGATACAGTTGACATAAAACTTGTATTAGTTTCAAGGGTACTGGTCAATCTTTTAGATACTGTGACCCAAAATAAAAAGACCATTATATCATTTCCCAAGTTTCCAAGATCACAAAAGACATAATCCAAACTTTCATCCTGCACTCACAAGTTACTCAAATGAGCCCCAAGGAATCAAATCAATTTCAGAAAACAATGTTCATAAAAGAGAAAGAGACACCAAATTTTTTTCATGTACTTAATTAAATCAAGGAAAAGTTTGTTTTAGAAATAAAAATAATCAATCCTTCCAAATTCATAGGGGTTTGATCACCACTTAAAATTATTTTTTAATATTTACACACAGAGACTAATTAATATATCATGACAAAAGAAAATACCCCTAAAGCTGTATTTTCTAAAAACAGTTATGATTCCAAAATACCAAATGGACATTTAATAGGATAGGCAAATTAGTATAAAATGAAACAATGTTGCTTGTCTTACTTCCCCATTGTTGAAAAGATCAGATCACATTCATGTTTAAGTCTACTCCCTCAATCTCTATTCTGAACAGTAGACAAGCAACCTGGACTCTACTAAGGTGAAATGTTGAGAGTAGACCAGGCAGAACTGAGCTTGGCGAGACAAGCCCCAATCACCCAGGCCCTAGCAAACAAGCAAGCCTGGAGTCAGTAACGCCTGCACAGCCGCACTCGCTCTGCAGCAAGGGCACCGTGCTCAAAGCTGACGAGGTGCAAGGGAAAGGATTACAAGTGCATAAGCTCCAAGACGGTGTGCTTTTTGCCTGTCTGGTTTACAACTGTACCCTAGCAGACAGAAAAGTGCCTGGTCAACAGTAAGCATTCATTAAGTATTGGTTAAATGAATAAACAAATGAATCAAATCCTAGGTCTTTCAAGTCAGCCTCTACAAATTATACTAAGTTGCAGAATCATCTTAATGAATTTGACATAGGTTGAATTAAAAGCAATAAACTCTTTTTAAAAACATGAACACATCATCTCTATTCCCCATTCTGACTAAATACAGCAATGTCAAAGTTCCTAACGTATCTCCTGACCTACAGTAGATAGCATATTTACATAGTCTTCCTTGAGTTTAAAATATGGTCTATCAGAAACTGGTACAGCAGAAATAGAAAGATAAAATAAATGCATAAAATCAAAATCAGAGAGACCAAATGCATCCTGTTTACCATCAAACTTAAGAGAACTAATTCAGACAAAGAATTAGAAGCCATGGTAACATTTCTCGCGGGCATTTATTTCTTATAATAGTACCTCTAACAAAATCTGCTCCTCTATAATTAGAAAATGAAAATTTGACTTGGTCTTGTGTCTCCAATACTACAGAGTATCTGGCCAGTGATCTGTTATCATCTTATAATTTGAAGAACTTCCTCAAAATATAAGATGTATTTCATTTCCAACCATCCAATCTAAAAATTTGCAATTTACTCATCATACGTAAGTAATATTTCTTTTACAAAAAATTATGTGGAGCAGAATGCAAGTAAATGCACAAGAGTTTAGATATGATTGATGCTCACTACTAAGCACAACTTTTTTTTCACTTCACCTATTTTTTGGGAAGAAATTCAACTCATTCCCTACATGTTTGCTTTAAGCTTACCAATATATTCTAAGTGACAACTTCATTCTGCTTCCCAAGCACTTCTCATACAATCAAGACATCATTTCACTACCAATTTAAACCTAATTATTTTCCAAAGGGCCTGCCTTATGTGGGTTATAATCATCTTACTATGCTTCTTGTGTCCATGCTGCTGGAAAGCAGTCTGTACAAGCAGGAGTAGAGAGGCACAATCCTGAGAGAAAGGAGTAGAGAAAGATGTTGAGAAAACAAAACCAGATAAAATGAGCTCGCTGACGAGTTCAGGAGCCCAGCCAGTGTTCAAGGTCAAGGTTGATTACATTCTCTCATACCATTACGAGTTAGCAGTTGTCCAGTAACAGGAAAACTGGCCCTAGAAAGAAATATCTAAAATTTCATGTACAAGCAGCAGTATCAGCACTAATTCTATGCCAACTATACTTCTAAAAAAAGAGGAGCAAGTGATCATAAAATATGACTATTTAGAAGAGTGGGGAATACTAAAGTCCCCTAAATGCCAATCAAAATTACTGTAACAAACTCACTGCTAGCCTAAAATAAAAATGACTGAACTATATATATATCTCATGAATTTCAATGTTGCCAAAAAAATTTTATACTTAATCCTGAAAATGACTAGAACACTCTCAAATCATATAGTCCCCCAAATCATTATCAATCTCAGTTATGCTTGTACTCTAACTTTATTCATTAAAAAAACTTTTACCGTATGTTGTTCAAAGCATAAAGGGCTTGAAAATAGCGTAATTACAATATAAAACTTAGGACTGATTCAGCCTAACTGGAACTTTCAATGAGATAGTCCCCTCCCTGCTCTCCCCTTAGTAAGAAGAATCGTAAGCAGAGCTTTTCTTTTTAAATTTTCCATCTAAACTATTATTAACCTACAATTCCATAAAATGACCCTCAAAACAATGCTTATACCTACTAAGTCCTCCAAAGTATTAATTTCATATTTAGTCAGAATCTTCCAACTAATAGGAAACCTAAAAATCTCAAATCATTTATTTTATACTGGAGAAAACCAAATGTTCAAAAATGTTAACTGCCTTGGTCCAAGTCATTCAGCTACCTACTATATCATCAATCCACGCATTTGAGAAATCTTTATTTAGCATATACTAAGGCATTATGCTATGTACCAAGGATATGAAACAATGAAGTTATGTGGTCACTGTCCTCATGGAACTTATAATCTGGTGGGAAAAATAACTCCTAATTACTTAAAACTGTAGTCATCATTAGAAGGAAAAACACAGTGTTTTAAGACAGTTTAACAGGTGACCTAAGTCAGTGATTCTCAACCATGGTCGATTTTGGCCCCCAAGGGACATCTGGTAATATCTGGAGACATTTCTGGTTGTCACAACAAGGGAATTTAGTGGGTAGAGACCAGGGCTGCTGCTAAACATTCTGCAATGCACAGGGCAGCTCCTCACAGCAAACAATTATCCAGCCAAAAATATGAACAAAGCCCAGGCTGAGAATCCCTAACCTAAACACCAGGGCAGGGAGAGGGCAGTGAAGGCTTCCTTTCTTTCTAACACTAAGACTGCTAAATCTTTAAGAGATTTTCACAAAGTAGAAACAAAAAAATCTTCTAATTGTTACAATTAACCAAAACTCCCAATGGAAAGTTAAAACAGAAGAGACAGAGAGAGACATTCCCTGATACATGAAAACAAAAGAAAAAGGCAATGTTCTATAGCTGCTTCACATCAATTCCCCCTCCTGAACTGCAAGGGGAAAATATAAAATCAAATTTCACATGCTTTTATTATTCCCACTACCTTTCCCACTGTCCTCTCCCATCCCATGCCTACTACTAGATATTGGTGGAAAGATTATATTATTAGTTCTCTAGTTAAGCAAATGAACACCGTGGATACAAACTTGGAAATGGAATAAAACAAAGAAGGGATTTCACTACTGGTGTCAAGACAAGGTAGAGAAGAGGAAAATATACTGGGTGTTAAAGTGACTCTGGAAAAGGCTACGTCCTGAAACATTTTAAAGGGTGAGCTATCCGACTAACCAAAAGGACCCTAAGAACAAAAGACACTAACAATTTAGATATCCTACAGATGAGTAAAGAATTTAAGAACCAAGGTAAATCCAAAAATTAATCTGCAATAATTTTACAGACACAGGTATAACAGATTCTTATATTCTTAATATAGGAATTCTTATATTTTCCACATATTGAGTTCCTATATTACTAAAGTGCCCTCACCAATTAAGTTATAATTTTCTAAGAAAAGGGTTATGAACTGCTTTTATATTTTCCTTCTTTAAAAAAAAAAAAAAGTACCATAATGACCTCCATACAGAAGCATTCTTAAGGACTGAGTACAGATACGCAACTCACGTAAAACTGCTGCATCCCAGTAATCAATTGTGGTCCTAATGTGAATCCACAGATTTAACCAGATGAACAGGAGACCCTTCCCACTGAGGTAAGGGCTCTAAACAATCTTAAGTAAATGCCACCATCTCTGAGCAACAGCAACTACAATACCTTGTAATGATGATAATTCTTCTGGAATTAAGTGCTCAGGTCAAGCACTGACCCTTAAGAAAACCTATATTCCAATCTGGACAATATTCTTTCATCATTTCAGAACTGACATTAGTGGTCATGGGATTAAACTTTCATCACGATGATGCTTAACTGGAAGCTAAAGTTTTCCCACAAAACCAGCACAGAGGGCACTTAAATATCAATTCCTGAGCCTCAATTTCATTTAACTGATGATAATTAAGAGGAATTTACCACCAAAAAAAAAAAAAAGATCCTCAGACAGTGAATGTGAAAATGGGGTGGGGAAGCCATAAAGCCCCTTTGAGAAAAGGGGGAGGGAAGGTTGGCAGGCAGGAAGACATGCCAATCATGACTGCTTCCTAGCCTCATACATAAGATCAGATTTTCAAACTGAAACTTATCCACAATTTTCAGATTAAAGACCTATATTCTTAACTTTTAAAAATCCCTGGAACATTTGTTTTCAAGCTAATGTTTGCTTGTTTTTTAAGCAAGTCATAAAAGCTAAGCATTTCATATTTTGAACATTATGCTTACAGCTAAATTGTGTTGCCTTATAAAGTACGTGGCATTTGACAATTCAATGCTTCAAAGATAACTTTAAATTTGCCAGAGAAAGTTTTGTTGGGCTTAGCCCAAGGATAAATGCCTTTAAAAGCCAAATTAATTTTAAGAAAACATCCTTGTCCCCTAATCCTGTAATTCAGATTCCTTTATTTTTGCACTTTGTAACATATGATTTAATGGAAAAAATTACTGAACTATTTCCCACTATATACTCAACTTACAACAAATTTTTACTATACTAGCAAGCATAGATATTCACAGAAACTTTTTTTTCAAAAATCAGGGGAAAAAAAAAAAGATTATGTATTTTGAGTTTAACCCCCCCTAAAAAGTACATTCTTCAGAATCTTCTTCAAAATATATTTCCCTTCCTCAACTATGCTGTGCACCAACCCCATTTTCAAATATGGTGAAGCGTGAGCATAATACTAGTAAACAAAGGAGTTAAAAGATGTTTTAAGTTCTTTGAAAATACATAAGGGGGAAAAAAATACAAAAGGGGAAAGGAGACAGTGTTACATAAAGTGGGAATATCACTACAAATCTAAAGTTCTTGTAAAGATTAGATGAGAAAAGAGCTGAAACATCAAGCTAGCCATGTAAATGTTAGGCTCCTTATCCTTAATGTCAATACTAAAATAAAAAAACCAATGCTAACATTTCTACTCCTCCCTGCTCCATTGTGATCAACCGCAGTGTACTAATCATTTGTTTGTATCTATCACATGGTGTGGAGGGCTGGGAATGGAAGGTACATATTAGGAATCCCCAAGATAAACAGGAGACACCCATCAAAAAGGTCTAGGGTAAATCAAATAATTGGAAGGGAACAGGAAAAAGCTTTTTTATATATAATTTAAAAGAACCACTTTAACATACTTAGTGCTGTAGCACTACATGTAGCAAACAAAAAAGCTACACAGACCTGTTTTTCCCCCTCCCCTGCAGAGCTGTGAAATTATCAGCAATAAATTGATACATGTAGTATCCTTATTTTTTATCCCAGATTTTAAGAACAAGGAGTCAAAGCAAATTTTATAATTTGACCCAAATTATCAGCTATAAATTCATAAATAAAATGGAAAAGATTCCCAAGTCTACTAATTTGTATCAAAAAGCAGTGAAGAAAACCTTGTATTCAAATGAAAATCCTTTCCAAAAAAAGGCTTTCTTTCATATAACTGTCACGGCTATCTGCTTTAATATGGAAAGTCGACTTCACATGATTGTTAGATCTAACTTTTAGCCTCTTTGCTAAGTTTCTCAAATGCTAATTCTCCAAAGAAGGAAGGAAGGATAGGAGGGAGGGAGGGAGGAGTGAAGAAAAGAAAAATAAAATTGTTTAGACTATCACTATTAGATTATACTCTACTGAACAGAGTATTAGCGCCTCCACATGAAAAGTTCATAAAATTGATGCAAATCTAATTAACATCATATTAAAATATCTGTATCTAAAGCATGTAAGTACGGATAACTCTACCTGTGTAGACATCTACTTGTTACATGTTTGTTTAATATAATAAGGTCTATTCACATTAGAGTTTTAAAAGGTTTCAAAATATTTTAGGGTTCGATGCATGATACAGGGTGCTCGGGGCTGGTGCACCGGGATGAGACGGCGGGATGGGATGGGGAGGGAGGTGGGAGGGAGATTCTGGAAGGGGAACACATGTACACCCATGGTGGATTCACGTCAATGTATGGCAAAACAAATACAATATTGTAAAGTTAAAAAATAAACTAATTTAAAAGAATAATAAAATAAAATATTTTAGGGCTTCCCTGGTGGCTCAGTCAGTAATGCAGCTGCCTGCAATGCAGGAGACCCGGGTTTGATCCCTGGTTGAGGAAGATCCCTGGAAAAGGAAATGACTACCTATTCCAGTAATCTTGCCTGGAGAATTCTATGGACAGAGGAGCCTGGTGGGCTAGAGCCCATGGGATCGCAGAATCGGACACGACTATTTTTATCGAAACGTGTCTCCCTTCAGACTAGCAAACTCAATCAAATAGTAAAAACTGGACAGCTGCTTATTTAAAATGTAGCCTTATGTATGACTCGTGAAAGCCCGTGGGAAATGCCTCTTCCGCATCTTTCCTCTCGGTATGCACAGCTCTCCTGGTTTATGTCGTGACGATGAGACGAGTTCGGGGAGGGGAGGTAAGGACAGGGGAAATATGCACAATAACCTCGCCTCCCGACTAACCATCCCCTTAAGCTTAAGTCCCTGGTTGGCAGGTTACCTAGCCAACAATCTCTCTGGTATAAACAAACACTGCTTGCAATGTGACCACAGATGATCATCCCAGGAGGTGCTCTTCCAGTCCTCCCACCCCACGAATCAGTTCAGCGCCTGCCTCATTAAAGACCGGGGGAAGGCCTGAAGCGGTGATGCCTGGACTCCAAGTTAAAAATCCCGCAGGCCCAGGAAAAGAGGTGGGCGGGCCAGGCCTCGGCGGAACTGACCCGCACAGAGACCTGTCGGGAGCCTCCGGGGGAGGGCCCAAGCGGGGGCCTCCCCCTCCACCCCCGCAGCCACTCGGGAGTAGGTGCTGGAGACACCGGAACCTCCCTCCCCCACCACCACCCCGGGACCGGGGGAGGGGCGCCGGGCCGGAGAAACACCCCTCCCCCACGGGCACGGCGAGGCAGCCGCCCGCCCCACCCGGGAGAAAGCCCTGCGGGCCCGTGCCCAGCCCTCCCGCGGCGGGCCTCGTCCCGGGTCCGGGGTCGGGGTGGGGAGCGTGGGCGGGAGCGTGGGCGGGAGCGTGGGCAGGAGCGGGGCAGGGGAGGGGAGGCGAAGACTGCAATACCAACCTCGCTGTTGAAGGTTTTCACAGCCTCCATGTTGTCGGTGCGGAGGCCCGGAGCCCGGCGGCGGAAGAGGCGGCGGCCACCGCACTGGGTGGGGAGAGCGAGACGGCGGCGGCGCCGCGAGGAGGGTGGGGAGTGCGAGGGGGCGGGCGCGCCGGCGGCAGCGGGGACGGGGCGGGGGGGGAGGGCCGGGCCGCTGCGACCCCCCGGGCCTGAGGGGAAAGGCGAGCCAAGCACTGGCGGGGAAGGGCTCTCCCTCAGGGGCGGCGAAGCCCCGGCATGGCCGCTAGGGCGGGCGGAGCGCCGGGCAGGGGAACAGAGGCGCCGCCGGGGCGGGTCGGCGGCGGCGGGCCGGGGGGAGGGGCCGGGCCGCGGCGCCTTCTCTTCTCCGCCCCGCTCGGTCTCGGGCTTCCACCCCCTAGCCCCGGTCCCCGACTTCTCTCCAGCCCCCTCCTTCCTCTTCCTCCGACGGGCTCCTGTTTCACCTCCCCGCCGCTCGGGGCCCGTAGGAACCAGCGGCGCGCCGCGAAGACGGAGGAGGAAGCGCTGGCAGCGGCGGCTGCGGCATCCAATATGGCGGACGCGAGTCGGGCCGCGCAGCTCGGGGATCCGCGGCGCCGGCCAGCGCGCCCCCTGGCGTCGGGACCGCGCGGGCCCGGGCCGCCGCGCGGAACCATCGAGCGCGCGCGCGCGCGCGGGCGGGCCAGAGCGTCGCCGCCAGGAGGCCGGGCTCAGCTCGACCCACCTCCTCGCCCGGTCCCCCCACACACCACCTCCTCGCCGCTGCGGGAGCGCGGGCTGCAGCCCCTTGGAGCGCCCTTGCGGGGGGAGGGGGCCACTGCAAAGCGTTGCTCTAAAGAAAAACCCAAGTCCCGCCCCCACCCTCCTCCCGGCAAGTTTAGGCAATAATATCCACGTTTCCGTTGTTTCCATAGGGACTGGCCTCTTTACACGAGGTTTAGTTGATTTTTTCAGAACTTTACTGGACGTTGGCCTCGAGATTAACAACCAGGAAACTTACTAGTCGGTCACTTATTTGGAAACGATGTGCCCAAGCATTTTTAATAGCGTCGGGAGAAAACCTTTAGAAACAAAAGCTTGGGATTCGGGCGGGGGCAGGGGAACGAGGGAAGCACGCCTGCAGCCAGCTTCTCGGTGCAGGAAATGCACGCTGCATAAAATCCGGGGGGGGACTGGCGTGGTGCAGACAATGAGTGCATTTGTCTGCGCGGCGGGAAGCGGTGCCCAGAACGCACGAGATCTGCATAGGCGAAAGGGCACCCGTCCTCTATAAACGATGGATTATTCTAAAGGAATTTTGCCCCATGTTGCTGAGAATCAGATGGTGAATACAGTTTTTCTAGATGAAGTAGGAGATGCTGCTAGCAAAATGCCTCTCCTTTCACTTGATGCGATGTAACATAACCGATACCAAATTAAAAGTGAGCATTTAAATGAAAAGTTAAGTGTGTATCAGTGAACCCCAGACACCACTGTCCTTTTGCTGGGAGTCGTTTTTCAGCAGTTGCTGCTCATCAAAGGAAAGGGAGATAGATGACTGTGGGATTTTTCTCTAGAAGATTATTGGAATCAAGGTAAGAGCTGAGCCCAGAGCCCTATGAAACAGGAAGACAGACCCTTCTTGACTTGGTAGGGAGGGTCTAGTAGTTTTTATGAGTCTTCTTCATTGACAGCTTTTAATATGGCCGCTAGCTACTTAGAAGGTAAAATGGAAAACTTCGTAAGAGCTTATATTTCCACCTTGAAAAATGTCAGATACCTCCCAGAGCTCCTTTTGCCTCGCATCCTCATAGGCTAAGCCATTGTGATCTCTTGCCAACAATTGCAGTAGCCTTCTAAACTGGTCCCTATCCTTCTTTCTCCAGACTGGCCAGAATGGGTAATTCTTTTTTAAGACACAAATCAGATCAGCTCACTCCCTTTTTAAAATCTTTTTTAAGACTTTCCCGTTGCACTCCAGGTTTTATCTTAACCGATTACTCTGGCCTAAAGGCCCTACCTATCAGCTCACACTATTCCCCCTGCTCTCTACTCCTGCCACTCTCCTCGTCTCCTTTGTTCTCTGACCACACTGAGCGCTTTCCTACCTAGGACAGGGGTGTGCCTTTGCCCTCTGGGGTGCTCTTGCTCTGTTCTTTCTTCATCCTCTTTCCTCCTGCCAGAGGAGGTTTCTCCGAATCAGTTCATCTACAGTAGCGTGCTGGGACTTACGGAGGTACCCACTCAGTTGTGGTCCTGGCGGGATCCTAACACTCACCATTTGCTGCTCTGGCCTATAAGGGATTATTGATTCAGTAGTTGATGAATGTTGACTGAATTGAGAGATTAAGGTGCTATACAAGCTAAAGAATTACATTAAAAAAAAAAGAAGATTTAAATCCATTGTTAACAGTAGTACAGGACTTGATTTCCTAAAGCTTCCATACCCAGAATTGCAGAAGGCATATTTTCATCAAGGGAAGGAAAAGAATTTTTTTAAAAAAGCAGAGGACAACCTAAGCACACTTTTTTTTTTTTTTTCAAGTCAGAAAGCTAGGGAAGAGGTTTCCAAGGCCCTTTTATTTGGAGACAGTCTCCTTTATAACACACGACTTCACTATTAGTGAGAAGGAAGTTAAACAAGGAAAGGTAGTCTGGGGGCCCAGTGCGATGACTTAATGCAAAGTTTGTATACAACTACACACACCTCTGTGTTGTATGTCGATGCCCATGTGTGTAGTGTATGTATACATGTTTATTAGGACTCTGAGTCCCAGATAATAAGCCAGTTGGAGCTAGCTTAAGTATTAATGAATTCACTGTTAGGATGCAAACTTTTCCCCTGTAACCCAAAGTCAAGGATGCAGATGGTCCTAAGGAAGGAACCTGAACCCAGAATTGAAAAAACCCAAAGCAGTTTAATCTCCACTTACCTGCTTGAGCTTTGTTTCCGTTGCTATATCCAGCTCAGTTTTACATAGTGGGATATGACTGTTTCTCCTGAATTTATAGTTCTAAACAGCTAGAGGACCACCTGACTGACAGCCTCTCCCAGTTCCAAATACCTTAAGGGAAAAGTAAGGAACTGGATTGACCCAGCTTGGATTAGGTGACCATCAGTAACAAACTTAAGACCAAGAATTCATATTCTGAAGACTACTTGACTTGGGAAACAGCGGGCAGGGGAAGTCCAGCCACTGGAAGAAATACTCCCAATGGTGAATTATGAAACTCACATTCCAGGGTTTATGGTGTTCTCTTCCAAATGTGTTTATCATTGGCCTTTCTCCTAGGATTTAATCATTTGGGGGAGTAACTCATAGGCTCTAATTCAGCTGTAACAAAGTGGTCAGAGTCAGTCTGGAGCAGCTCTCACCGTAGAGCTCTCTGAGATCATGGAAATGTTCTGTATCTGTGATGCCCAATTCAGTAGCACAAGCTCCTTGTGACTGTCATGCACTTGAAATATGTCAGGCGCAACTGAGAAAATGAGTTTTTAATTTTATTTCACTCTAACTGACTCAAGTTTAAATATTATGCTAGCAGCCCCCACATGGGAAAGCAGAAGTCAAGCTGGAGAGGATTTACTCCCATCAATGGGGCATGTCCTTGAGAAGGAGTCATTTTGAGGTGGCAGTAAGCAAAAACAGTTATCAGCTATCAGAGGTAATGTTACCAGAAGGTGGGGGGCAGCTGCTTGCCGCTCAAAAGCTAATAAGCAGGCCAGGTTGGTGGAAAGGAAGATTTGCTCTATTTCAGATACTGGCAACCAGTAGGGAGGGCAGACGTTTGTCCAAAGGCCAACTCTCTCCACTCACAATCAATTGAGCAAGAGCTTTTCTAACCAGGTTTGGGGGTTGGGGTGGGCTACATGCAGAAACAGCACAGTCAGTTCTGACAGTCATCTTCAGATTGATCATTGGTGGTCTGACCAGCCTCATCTTGATTGTACAGTTAATTCTTCAGTTCCAGGGTCAGTTTGTTTCCATGTCCTTGAGGCCAGTTCTTGGAACTGTGGCAGCTTATGTCGCAGGTACAGTCTGATCATCATTTAGTTAACTTCTTCACCCTTGCAGAGTGGGGGCGGGGATCACTTTTAAGACAGCTCACTGGATATGGCTCAGAAAAGGTCTTTCACTATGCTAAAAGACCCTGATGCTGGGAAAGATTGAAGGTGGAAGGAGAAGGGGACAACAGAGGATGAGATGGTTGGATGGCATCACCGACTCAACGGGCATGAGTTTGAGTAAACTCCGGGAGTTGGTGATGGACAGGGAGGCTTGGCGTGCTGCAGTCCATGGGGTCACAAAGAGTCAAACATGACTGAGCGACTGAACTGAAATGACTACATTATTATTATTTAGTCTTTGACTGTTTTTCTATTTTTTTGGTTTTGTTTTTTGGTTTTGTTTCGTTCTCATTTCTCTGATCAAGCATATTCTTTGACTAAAGTTTCCACAGACGAAAGACAGGCAGAGAACACTGGGGGCTGGGGGTGTGGGGGCAAGAACCATAGGGTCCTGCTCCGTTTCAGTAATAATGTGTGTATATCTGTTATTTTTAAACTGGGGCAAAAAAACCTGAAGCATTGTCTAAGCCAGAACTAATTTCCATCCAACAGAGAAAATGAAAACTTGAGATTCCTCAGGAAACACTTCTGGAGTGGTTTAGTATTAGGGCATAGAAACAAAATGGAATATTATACAGCCAATAAAATGATTAGACTGTGAGAAACAATAGGATGGTTCCTCAGAATTTGAATAGAATTAGCATATGCTCCAGCTGTTCCACTTCTGGTATTCATCCAAAAGAACTGAAAAAGGTGGCAGCGCCCCAAGTGTCCATTGACAGGTGTTGTTTAGTTGCTAAGTCATGTCCAACTCTTTTGCAACCAGTCTATAGCCCACCAGGCTCTTCTGTCCATGGGATTTCCCAGGCAAGAATACTGGAGTGTGTTGGCATTTCCTTCTCCAGGGGATCTTCCCAACCCAGGGATCGAACCCAAGTCTCCTGCATTGGCAGGTGGATTCTTTACCACTGAGCCACCAGGGAAGCCCCTATTGACAGAAATATTTATGTAAACATATACATTTATACAAACAAAGCAGACTAGGGTATATCCATACAGTGGGATATCACTCAGCCTTAAAATGGAAGGAATATCTGACGTACACTACAACATGAATGAAACTTGAAGACTATTCTAGGTACCCCATATAAGTTGGAAACATACAATATTTGCCTCTGGCTTATTTCACTTAAAGGCAAATATTGTATAATTCCACTTACATGGGGTACCTAGAAGAGTCTCGTTCATAAAGGCACAAAGTAGAATGGTGGTTGCCAGGGAAGGAGAAATAGGGAGCTAGTATTCAATGGGCATAGAATTCATTTGGGGAAGATGATAAAGTTCTAGAAATGAATGGTGGTGATGGTTGCACAAGAGTATGAAGTATCTATATTTAATATTACAGGACTGTACACTTAAAAATAGTTCAAATGGTAAATACTATGTTATGTCTATTTAATTACAATTCTTTAAATATTTTAATGGTTAGAAAAAGATTAGAAATACAGGAAAGGGTAAATGTATATGTTAGACTCTTAAATACAAAGGAATGTGAATCAAACTGCTAATGTATTTTAGTTTTAAGAATATATATGCAAAGATTGAAAAATGACACAAAAATAGTTATAATTATATTAGGGTGCTGAGTTTGCAAAGGTTTTTTAAAAAACATTTTTGCCCCATTTCAGTAATTCAGTAATTTGTATCTTTTGGGCTTCCTTGGCGGCTCAGACGGTAAAGAATCTGTCTGCAAAGCAGGAGAGCCAGGTTCGATCCCTGGGTTGGGACGATCCTCTGGAGAAGGAAATGGAAATCCCACGGACAGAGGAGCCTGGTGGGCTACAGTCCATGAGGTCACAAAGAGCCAGAAATGACTGAGCAACTAACACACACATACATTTTATTTTATTATTTTTGGCCAAGCCATGCAGCTTGTGGAATCTTATTCCCAACCAGGGATTGAACCCAGACCCACAACAGTGAAAGCACGAAGTCCTAACCACTGGACCACCGGGAATTCCCAATCTTATTATTTTAAATGGACCCAAAATAACTCACCAAACTTGATACTGGAACCAAGTATATTTCCTGAAAGAATCATAAGATGTTTAAGGTACATAGTAAATATTTTACTTCTACCAGTTTCACTTTTAGAAATTTTGAGTTTGGCAGGTGTGTTTTATTGTCTGTTAAAGAAGTAGTTCTTCAAACAGCTAAAGGTAAAACATCACACATTGTCAGTAATAGTGGTCAAAGATTAAAAAAAAAAAAAACTCTAGATTTTCAGGCTTTGTAGTTTGAATATCTATTTAAGCTTAACATTTGCTTCTCAATGAGTAAACCAACAGATCTGTGTCTTTTTCTCCTTCACGAAGAATCTTTTCTTACTTGTTACACACACTCCTGACCCAATATATTTGCCCAACCCACATACACAGCCTTCAGTGTTTCCCCAGACTTTCCAAATGGACACTACTTCAAGTTGCTGTGAGAAGGAGCTGTTTTGTGTGCCTTAAAGTTTTATGCAGCTATTGTGAGATGACAGGAATTTTCTGCCTATAGGAATTTTCATTCATTTCAGATCATTGAAAAGGAGACCAAATTATTTTGTTGCAATAGAATGAGAGAAGACTCAGTGTGATGAAAGAGGTTATATCACCCAGAAGGCATTTCCTTACATTCCTAGACTGAATTTAACTTCCTGGTACAAATAGCTGTTATAAATTGAGGGCATTATGACAAGTGGCATCAAGGTGGCTGTCCAAATGATGCTTCACATGTGACAATATCTTGTGACCATTGTATTCCTCATAGGTTGATGGATTAGTAACCCAATTTAATTCATCCAGAGTAGATCAGAGCCTCATGGACAAACCAACGACAACCAAACACAAGACGCTGACATATGCCCCCCAGAATGCAAGTGTGTTAATTTACTGTATCATTTATCTCATTCAAGTGACTAGAATTCTCATTCAGGGAATGAGAACTATTCAGGGCAAAGTCTTCTACACCAAGGTACCTGGGAAACTAATAATCTGACAGTTGCTTTGAATTATTAAGTTGTAAAAAAGAAAATTTTAGTGACTAGAACTTTTATATCCTTTTATATCCTTCCCCCTGATTTATAACCCAGCTTCAGTTTTCCTTTTTCCTACACCGTATTGAATAAACACTGCAAACATCTCTCTGATACCTCTTTTGTTTTTATGTTACTATCTTTTGGCTAAATTCAAAGCCTATAATAAGACAAGCAAAACCATGGCTTTCTGAAGATTTGACTTTATTCCTTATATATTAATTTGTATAGATTTTAATCGAAATCCAAAAGTTTCAAAGCACTTAAAAAAAAATGTTTTAAAAAATGTTTTTAGTTTATCTTGGCTGTGGTGAGTCTCCGTTGCCGCATGGGCTTTTCTCTAGCCGCAAGCAGTGGGGCTACTCTCTAGCTGCAGTGTGTGGGCTTCTCATTGTGGTGGCTTCTCTTGCTGCAGAGCATGGGCTCTAGGTGAACAGGAGTCAGTAGTTGCAGCACGTATGTTCAGTAGTTGAGGTTCCTAAGCGAGCACAGACTCAACAGTTGTAGCACATGGACTTAGTTGTTCAGCAAGCATGTAGGATCTTTAAGGATCAGAGATTGAACCCATGTCTCCTGCACTGGCAGGCAGAGCCACAGGGGAAGCCCTTCAAGGCAGTTTTTAAAAATCAATTTTGGGTGGTGGTATACACTATATTGTGTCTCCCCAAAATCCATATGTGAAGACCTAACCCCTAGTACTTCAGAGTGTGGCTGTATGTAGAAATAGGGTCTCTCCTGCACCCCAGCTCGAGACATGATTGACAAAATTATATATATGTAAAGTTTCAAGGTGGTTTAGATGTACATTGTGAAATGCATACCACAGTCAGGCGAATTAACATATCCCTCACTTCCCATAGTGACCACTTTTTTGGGGAAATGGAAACACCTGAGATTTACTCTCAGGAGATTTCAAGTATACATTACACTATTACTAACTACAGTCATCGTGCTGTCTCCAGAACCTATTCATTTTTGTAACTAAAAGTTTGTATCCTTTGATCAATATCTCCCCTCTCCCCCGACCCCCAGCCTCTGGTAATAACCATTCTACTCTCTGTTACTGTGAGTTTAACTTAAAAAAAAAAAAATTCCACAAATAAGTAAGATTGCATAATATTTGTTTCTATGTCTAGGTTATATCACTTCGTAGTGTCCCCCAAGTTCATCCATGTTGTTGCAAATAGCAGGATTTCCTTCTTTTTATTTTTTTAGTATTCTTTGCATGTATACATATATATATATATATATATATATATATATATAGTGTGAAATAGTTGATGTACAATATTATATGTTTCAGACATAAAACATAGTGACCCGTTGGTTGTTCAGTAGCATGTTGTTTAATCTCCACATACTTATGAATTTTCCAGTTCTCTTTATATAATTAATTTCTAGTTTCTCACCATTGTAGTTAGAAAACAAACTTGAGCACTAATGGTAGAACTCTGCCAATCCCTAGTATCACTAAGCTTTGATTTTGATAACTATACAAAGGTATAGGGAGGAGGAAAAAGCACAGACATTCCTGTATCTGTATCAACAGGAACTGAGTGAAGAGAGGAAAAAAATCCCCCTGAGAATGTATAACCACAAGTCATGCTTCTTGCATGTTTGTGGTCTAATTCATAATACCTGGGTAATGTGAAAAACCTCAAGCAAAGGAATTGTTTTAAATTGGAATTGTGTTGGCCTGCTGCTAGGCAACTGAAAACACAACTGCAATTATTTTTTTCTGGAGGGAAGTGACATCAATGTAACCTTCAAAGAAGTTTGACAAATAAAGGTTTATTGAAGATAAGAGTATAGGGACTTCTTTGATGGTCCAGTGGTCCAGAAGATTTTGCCTTCCAATGCAGGGATTGCAGCTTCGATCCCTGGTTGGGAAGCTAAGATCCCAACTACCTTGTAACCAAATAAATAAGTAAAACCAAAATATAAAATAGAAGCAATATTGTAACAAATTTAACAAAGTCTTTTAAAAATGAGATTATAATTAAATGAACAGGAAAACAAAACATGAGTGGGAGCCAACAGAAATACAAGACAGCAAAGTCAGACCAGCCAAAAGTTTAGATGGTGGAATTGACAGATTCAGAAGAAAGAAAATTTTAACAGGTGCCCAGGAATATTTTGGACTAGGTTATTTGGATCAGCCCCATTACTAAAAACCACAGTGAATGCTGGTTAGAAGAAAAATAAGTAGGAAAAGCTTTGAAAGCACTGAAAACAGGACTAGGCTTAAAGAAAGTGAGAACCAGAGAGAACCTTGAAATTGCTTTTGCCTTGGGTGATCTTCTATTCTGGACAAACTTGAACTTTGGCTTTTGACAGCCTTCTGGGGTAGAAGGGGCAAAAATCAAAGCCTGGTGGCCCCCAAGTTGAGAAGTCTAAGGGGAGGGTCTCTCTACACTGAGCTGGACCTGCAGAGGGTTGACAACTCAGGATTAGGGTGAAACAGAAGTAAACTCACATCTCTCTCTCCACCCATGGACTCTGAGAAATTTTTCCTTGTCTAACAGAGCAGGAGAGGGGAGAGACTTCCCTGATGGTCCAGTGGTTGAGACTCCACGCTTTCCATACAGTGGGCATGGGTTCCATCCCTGGTTGGGGAACTAAGATCCTGAGTGCCATATGGTGCAGCCAAAATAGAGAGAGAAAATAGTGAAAAGTATGACATAGCCTAGCCTTTACATGGATTTGCCACTCAAAACACATTACCTTAAGCCCTTAATGTACTGCGAAGCATTCCCAGGCTAGTAGTATCCCAAAACAGCTAGGAGAAGGAAACACAAGTCCTCTCTGATAGATTGGTCCTTCCTCTAAGGCCTCAAGGAAATCCTTCAAATGAATTTATAAGGCAAATGAGTGTATTTGTTTCCCATTGCTGCTGTGACAAGTTACTGCAAACTTGGTCGAGGCTTATAACAACACAAATTTATTGTCTTACTGTTCCAGAGGTCAGGAGTCAACAATGGGTCTCAAAGTGCTAAAATCAAGGTGTCAACATCGAGTGTTATTGACTTGATGGATATGAGTTTGAGCAAGCTCCAGGAGTTGGTGAAGGACAGGGAAACCTGGCGTGCTGCAGTCCATGGGGTCGCCAAGTCGGACACAGTTGAGCGACTGAGCTGAACAGGGCTATGTTTCTTCTAGCTGGAGACTCTAGGGGCAACATTTGAAAATTATAGACCATGAATGAGAATCAGCAGAAAAGACAGATGAAACACATGCATTCACATATATTGATATATCATGAACCAGTTGGGTTTATCGTAGGAATGGAGGGTTGGTTTAACATCAGAGAAACTCAGTAATGTAATTCACATTTTAAGAGATTAAAAGAGAAAAACTATATGCTTATTTCAGTGGATGCAAAAAAAAAAAAAATACCTTTGAGGTAGTTGAATGTGCAAAGTCACTTCAGTCGTATCCGATTCTTTGCAACCCTGTGGGTTGTAGCCCACCAGGCTCCTCTGTCCATGGGATTCTCCAGGCAAGAATAATGGAGTGGGTTGCCATTTCCTACCCCAGGGGAATTGAACCCATGTCTCTTACATCTCCTGCATTGGCAGGTAGATTCTTTACCACTAGTGCCACCTGGGAAGCCCCGTGATTCAATATCACAATTAAATAAAAACGATATTAGATTCCAATGGCTCCTGTAACAAATTACCGTGAACTTTGTGACTTAAAGCAATAATTCTCTCACAGTTCTGAAGGCTGTAAATGAAAGACCTAAGCATCGGTAGGGTCAGGCTCCACTCAGGTTCTAGAGGAGGGTTGGTTCTTGCCTCTCACAACTTTTGTCATTGATGGTGTTTTTTCACTGATGGTGACATCATTCTGACCTCAGCCTGTGTCTTCACGTGCACCTCTCCTCTGCGTCTGTCTATAAAATTGCCCTCTCCCTCTTTCTTTTAAGGATACATGGGATTGCTTTTAGGGTCAACCCTAATAATTCAAGATAAATTTCAGTCAAGATCCTTAATCACATCTTTTGCCATATAAATTAATTTTCACTCTTGCTGTGTCAGATGATATTCACACGGTCCAGCAATTAGGAAGTAAATATAACTTGGGGGGAGGGAACATTTTTTTCAGCATACCGCAAAACAAACCACAAAGGAGTTCTAAAAGAAAACTTCCTTAACTTGTATTTTAATCAGGATCTAAAAACAGTAGCTACAGCTAATATTAATCATTCCTTTTAAAACCAGGAATAGGAATGGATGCCCATTATTACCAGCTCTGTCCTACATTATCCCAGAAGCCCAAACCAACACAACAAGCTAAAGACATAAAAATTCTAAGAACCGAAAAGAAAAACACAAAAAAGTATTATTTTAACATAGCTATCTAAATGGAAAACTTTAAAAACATCTCCAGATAAGTTATAGAATTAATAATAGTTTAAGTCAATAGCGTTTCTATATGCCCATATATAGATTATATTAGCAACTGCGGTCAGTTACAGAAATATATACCATGTAAAATAGCAACCCAAACGGTAGAGGGTGTTGTGCTCCCTTCTGCAATGGAATACTGGGACCACACTTCGCTTTTTATAGTAACAACTAAAGGATGTACACAGAGAAGGCAATGGCACCCCACTCCAGTACTCTTGCTTGGAAAATCCCATGGATGGAGGAGTCTGGTAGGCTACAGTCCATGGGGTCGCTGAGAGTCCCTTTCATGCACTGGAGAAGGAAATGGCAACCCAGTCCAGTATTCTTGCCTGGAGAAATCTAGGGACGTCGGAGCCTGGTGGGCTGCCATCTATAGGGTCGCACAGAGTCGGACACAACTAAAACGACTTAGTAGTAGCAAAGGATGTACAAAATATAAGCAGCAATTGTTTTCAGACATTGGGCAATAGAGAAGGATAATAAAATGTTATCCTGGACTTCCCTGATGGTCCAGTGGCTAAGACTCTGCTCCCAAGGCAGGGGTCCTGGGTTCAATCCTTGGTCAGGGAACTAGATCCTGCATGCCGCAACAGAGATCAGAGATCCTGAGTGCTGCACCTAAGACCTGGCACTGCCAAATAAATAAATGTATTTTGAAAACCTTTATAAAATAGTTATCCCAACAATACCTCTAGTTTCTTCCTGGTGGCTCTTTCTGAACCACAATGCGGGGAGGAGGAGCCCAAACAGAGCATGAGAGTCTTACTGAGTTGAGGAGATGGAGTTCAGATTTTCAAAAGGCGGCTGGAGTTTGGAGGGAGGATACTCGAGAGGAGAGAGCCCTGTGCAGAAAGGGCTCCAGAAATTCATCATAAAGGTCACCTTGAGTTTTGGCTGAATACAAAGCAGCACGTGTCTAGAGAAAACACGACAAGGTCAGGCAAAGCAAAGCACTTGGGGGCTCAAAGCTGAATAATTCTCAGAACTAGGAGATACTGAGTTCTCATCAACCAGAGCAGAGAAACCTTATTGAAAACTGGGAAGAACTATAGACACACATATACACACACAAATACACACCCACATGCACACACAATGATGGTGTGTATCGAAGCAACACAGGAACCAACTGAAAGAGCTCCCAATGCCAAAGCAGGAACAGTTTACACAAAATAAAATACTATTGAATTCTAATCCAAGAGTGATAACCACATTCAAGGAGTGAAGGCAACATTGTTAAGATATTAGTTCTCAAAATGTTTTAAATGTTACTAACGCACTTTTCTAAAAAAGCAGGGTCTTTTTCCCACTTAGAAATAGGCAGGCTGATTCCAAATATTATATGAAGACGAAAAGGATTTAGAATACTACCAACAATTTTAAGGAAGATTGGAAGGACTGCTACTACATGATCTAAAAAAAAGAGGAAGGATATTTCCCTGAGAGTGGTTAGGCCTTGGAACATTCACTGCTGTGGCCAGGTTCAATCCCTGCTTGGGGAACTAACATCCCACAAGTCATCTGGTGTGGCCAAAATAAATTAAAAAAAAAAAAAAGATTAATATAAAGCTACAGCTTCAAGACAATGTGGTACTGTAGTATATATCTATATATCAGTATTTCAATAGAGGGGATTAGAAAATTTGGAAATAGGTGTCATATATACATATTCCCACACATATACAGTTTATTCATTTTTTAAGAATTATTTATTTATTTTTGGCGGTTCTGGGTCTTCATTGCTGCATAAGCTTTTCTCTAGTTGCGGTGACCAGGGCTTCTCATTGAGGTGGCTTCTCTTGTTGCTGAGCATGGGCTCCAGGGCACATGAGCTTCAGTAATTGCGGCTCGTGGGTTCTAGACCTCGGGCTTAGTAGTTATGGTAGTGGGCCTTATTTGCTCTGCAGTATGTGGGATCTTCCTGGATCAAGGATTGAACCTGTGTCTCCTGCATTGACAGGCAGATTCTTGTTCACTGTACTACCAGGGAAGTCCAGTTTATTCATTTTCAACAAAAGTATCAAGGTAATTCATTGTCTTTCCAAGAAATAGCAGTGGAAAAAAGGGGGATCCATGTGAGAGGAAATGTGCCTCAGTATTAAAAATAGATAAAAATTAGGAGGAGATGGAATACTATGGGGAGGGAGGAGGGGATTAGGGAGAACTGGAAAGATCATTTCATGGAAGTTACAACCATGGCTACTTCTGGTTACTTCTCTAGCTTTACAATTTCCTCTGATACGTCTGTCTATAATTTCAGCTCCTTGAATGAGATATTCTATGGTTTGATTCTAGATAATGCTATGCTATTTCATTTTACTGAAATGCTTTCTACACAATTACATTTATTCTTTATTTGGGTAACTCCTATTCATTTCTTATTTTATTTTTCCTTTGATTAATCAGCAAATACATACAATGTTTATGGCTTCTCTGGTGGCTCAGATAGTAAAGAATCTGCCTGCAACCCAGGAGACCAGGGTTCAATCCCTGGGTTGGGAAGATCTCCTGGAGAAGGGAATGGCTACCCACTCCAGTATTGTTGCCTGGAGAATTCCATGGACAGAGGAGCCTGGTGGGCTACAGTCCATGAGATCACAAAAAGTCAGACATGACTAATCGACTAACCCTTTCACATTACAATATTTATAGTATATTAAAGATAAAGAATTTTTTGAAAGAACACCTGTGTAACCCTCACTGAAAGAGATTTCTAAAATCAACCCTGGCTTTGATATTAGCTAGGAGAACTCACACCCTCAGAATATGGTCATTTTCACAGTATAATTTATTACAGTGTAAGGGGTTTCCCAGGTAACCCTCGTGGTAAACAAAGTGAGAGTAGTAAAGAACCCACATGCAATTGCAGAAGATGCAGCAGACGTGGGTTTGATCCCTGGGTCAGGAAGATCCCCTGGAGGAGGTAATGGCAATCCACTCCAGTATTCTTCCCTGGGAATTCCCATGGACAGAGGAGCCTGGTCAGCTGCAGTCCATGGGGTCACAAAGGATTGGACATGACTGAGTGATTGAGCAAGGATACAAAACAAAATCAGCAAAGGGAAAAGGCACAAGGAACTTGTGCAAACTTGTGCAAACAGTTGCAAACTTCTAAGAGTCCACTCCCAGGGGAGTCTTAGAGATGTGATTAACTCTTCCAACAATGAGTTGTAACAACACACATAAAATGTTGCCTATCAGGGAAGCTCATTAGAGACTCAGCGCCCAGGGTTTTCCCTGGGAACTGGACATGCAGGCTCCCTCTGCCTGGCATATATTGAATACCAAAATTCAAGACTTCTGGATGGAAAATAAGTACCTGGGATAAACCAAACCATATTGTCTAGGCACAGTGAGCCACTTTTATCAGGCAATGGTGGGAACCCCTCCCCTCAAGATGAAATCTAACCTCCCAGACACCAGCCAAGGTCAAACTTGCAGGCAGGTCTTTCTAAGGATAGCATCTCAGGCCTGCTATTTATTCTGGTATGCACTTTCCGTTTATGCCCATTCCAAATCCTGAAACCTCCATCCCAACACTCACTCTCCATCCATCGAGTAACCACCACGTTAATGAATGTTTACTGTATCCTTGCTATTTTCCCCCTACAGCTTTATCACATATGTATGTATGCCTGTGGACTTCTCTGGTGGCTCAGATAGTAAAGAACCTGCCTTCAATGAGGGAGACCTGGGTTTGATCCCTGGGTTGGGAAGATCCCCCGGAGAAGGGAATGGCAACCCACTTCAGTATTCTTACCGGGAGAATCCCTTGGACAGAGGAGCCTGGCAGGCTGCTAGTCCATGGGATAGCAAAGAGTCAGACACAACTTGGCTGCTGAACAACATAATACTATTCTAATATTTTTGGCTTTTATATATCATTATATGGTATGTTGGTTCTACCTTATTGCTCTTCTGTTTAAAAGATTTACTGTCTTATTTATTGATTCTTTTTATATATGAAACTGGAAATCATTTACCTACTCTCATACATATCCATAGATGTTTTTACAAATAAATTAGAAAGGACTGGCATCCTTTTGAAATTTAGTCTTCTATGTAGAGATAGATAATAATCAGAATAAGATAGATATGTATTTTTTGATGATAAGTGCTAAATAAGGCAGAGAAGGAGACCAGAAGGTGAGGGTGGAGGCTGCTAGTCTAAATAGGAGAGACTTATTGATATTTTTCTAATTAATTAATTTGGCCGTGCTGGGTCTTAGTTGTGGCACATGGGACCTTCAGTCTTCATTGTGGCATGTGGGATCTTTAGCTGCGGTATGTGAACTCTTAATTGCAGTGTGTGGGGTCTAGTTCCCTGACCAGGGGTCAGAACCAGGCCCCCTACATTGGGAGCGTGGAGTCTTAGCCACTGGACCACCAGACAAGACCCTGATGATATTTTAGTATCGACTCTAATGAAGTGAGGAAGGGAGTTTATCTTCCAGATAGAGGGAGTGGCAAGTTCAAAGGCCCTCAGGGATTGGTCTTAGCCAGGAGCACAAACAGCTCACCGGTAGTCACAGGAGATTAGGCAGAGTGTCCTGCCGAGATGCAGTTTGATGGGTAGATGCAGTGGTAGGCTGGGGTAGACAGTCTCCTGTTTTCTTAGTGAAATAGAAAGCTGTGCAGAGTGCGGATCTGGAAGGCAGAGGAGAAGGGAAGGACTTCGCTGGTAGTCCAGTGGTTAAGAATCTGCCTTGCAATTCAGGGGACACAGATTCAAGTCCTGGTCCAGGCAGATCACACATGCTGAGGAGCAACTAATATCGTGTGCCACAACTCCTGCAGCCCTCAGCTCTGGGGCCTGTGCCCCACAACAAGAGAACCCACCACAAAGAGCAGCCCCTGCTCGCTGCAACTAGAGACAAGTCCACCAGTAGCAACGGAGACCCAGCACAGCCAAAAGTAAATAAATGAATATAAACAGGAGAAGGGGACTGTGGTATTTCTAGCAGGTGGCAGGAAGGGCCTATTCAAGACTAGTGACTGTGAATTCACAGTAAGAATTGTGCTCAGTTCTCAGCCACATTCAACCACATGGGTAGAGGCTCGGAGGAGGCAAGAGGTGGACTTATTCAGGGTTGTGGTTTAACCAAGAAGGAATCAGAAGGCAACAGAAGGACAAGAAAACAGAGGATGAAGTGTTTGGGAATACGGTAATAACAGTAACCGTGCAATTTCCACCAGATAAGGAGAGAATAAGGGCAGAAGGAGGCAAGGGACCGTGACCTTTCTTGAGTCTTTTAAACTAGCCCATCAGAATTATTTTGTAAAATCTACTGTAAAACTAGCTTTTTAGAGATTATCCTTCAAGCTATAAACCTGTGAAGAGGTCATTAATTACTTGAATGAATTAAAGAACTTAATTATTAGTACTCTTACAAACCTTAACATTTTTCTCTCCCTAGAAGTTATCATATAACCAAGAATATAACAATGGTTAAAGATTCTCTTAAACTTCGACATCAACCATAAAAGGAACTTGACCTTTGTAACATTCAAATAATTCTTGATAATTTATGATGTTAAATACAGGCCTGGAGCGAGTAATTAAAATCGACAGAAGGTGGGGATTTCCCTAGCAGTCCAGTGGTTAAGACTCCATGCTTCCAATGTGAGGGGTGTGGGGCTTTGATCTCTGGCTGGGGAACTAGGATCCCACATGATGCAGAGCACAGCCAAGGCAAAATGAAAGAAGAAAAAAATTTTTTTAATTCACAGAAAGTGGGAAAATTTTGGATAACAGTTAAGATAACTGCTCCACTGGAAACCCAAGCCTTTTTTATTTTTGATACACAGAATAGCAAATCTAATTAATCATCATTTTATATTCTTTCTTCCCTTGCAAGGGATCTGAGAAATCCTAGGCCTCGCTAGAAACAAGGCCATAATTTGTAAAGTACTGATTCATTGTCCAGATATAGTTAAGCTGACTTTTTTCATTTCTAACTCAATAAAGCATCAAACCTGTATTTCCTTTCCTCCTCCACCTCCTCCTCCTGTATTTCCTTCCATTCTTCATAAAATCTTGGAGTTGAAAAGAATGTAAACATACACCAGTGCTTGGCCCCATGTGGATTTTTGACAAGGAATCATACAGTTTATTCTTTGGTCATGCCAGTGATAGAGAAGTCCCAATTCATTGTCCAATTGATTTCAGCTCTGTTTGCTATAAAGTTCTATCTCTAACTGAGCCCAAATATGCTGCCATAAAAACTTTCACCCACTTGTCTCAGGCTTGTACCCAAAGTCACACTACATAGATTTTACTCCTCTCCCACAGCATAATCTTTCAAAGAATGTTTTAAAATATGGTCACACTTTTTACTCGACATAAACAGCTATACTTTTCCTCACTTCTTTTTGTCATTCTTCATATGGTTGTCTCACCAGCCAAACCCTTGTCCTCAGATCTGCTCCAGAGGGTGGTTTTCCTCCTCGACAGTGGCTCCCAACACACTACTACAAATAAGGATGGCCGTCTCAGAGAAGACCAGACCTACGAAGGCCTCTATTATACTTCCATTCAGACTTAAAATCCCATTTGCTATTTATAGCATCTGTATCACATTGCATTTGTTGCTCTTAAACTGTACTCCTGTGCGGTTGGTTTCCTGGGCCATTTCCAGCCATTACATTTGTCTGTGTTGAACTTTGTTCTCCTAGATTGAGCCCATCATTTCAACCTACTACCTTTTTGACTGTCATTCTGTCAAATCTATTAGCCTTCTACATTTACCTCATCTGAAGATCTAATCAGTGCACTCTCAATGTCATTATATCAATAATGATATAAAAAAGTCTGATTACTAAGCAGTCTGCACTTTAGCTTTAAAGCCCTCTCTCAGCCCTTGTTTCAGCCTTTTCTGATTACTTCACTGAATACAGCTCCACCCACATCACATCATCTTGTCTACAAAAGCATCGTGTGTGATGCTTGACATTCATTCTGCATGCTGTAGTACTCTTTTCAGAAATCATCTTTAAGTACAACTTCATGGTAGGTACCATGGCTTTAAGCCTACAGCTCAAGACCTCCCTTTTCTGACTGAAATATTGCACAGCACCACAAAGTGCTTTGAAGACCTCTGCCTCGAGATAATGGACTGAGCACAAGCAACTGCCTCATGTTCCTTCAGAGACTCCACTGATATTTTGCTATGAAAGTGTAAAAAGTCATATAAACACTGTAAGAGGGAAGATAGTGAGGGGATTTATCAGCAGATAGGAAATTTCAAACAAATCTGGAAGGCCGAAGGAGACAGAAGTGTCTTAATGTAATGGGTGAGCTGGAGCTCAAACTGCAGTTCAGTTTTGGTGTGAGCTAAGTTGCTTCAGTTGTTTCAGTTGATTCTGATTCTTTGTGACCCTATGGACTGTAGCTCCAGGCTCCTCTGTCCATGGGATTCTCCAGGCAAGGATACTGGAGTGGGTTGCCATGCCCTCCTCCAGGTAATCTTCCCAACCCAGGGATCGAAACTGCAGCTCCTGCATTGTAAGGTGGATTCTTTACCACTGAGCAACCAAGGAAGCCCCTTAGGTGGGATAGCTGTGTAGTTAGGAGACCAGTCAGAATCTGTAAATCAGAGAGTACGAAAGCAGAGTGGGGCTGAAAATATGGAAGAGCTGTGTTAACCTACTCCCAACTTTCCTGCCTCACCCGCCAGAGGCTGCATCACAAAAGGAGAAAAAAAAATATCCTGATTCCTAAGGAAATTTAAGGCTATGTTTTCCACTATGAGTACTGGGTTTGACTCCCTAAAGAAGCACAGCAGCACACTAAATGTCTCTCCAACACATAACAGCTTCCCATTTAGGGAAAGAGGCTTAACAGGAGGCAATAGAAGGAGAAACTCACGCCGTGAGATGAAATAATCCATCACCTCTTTTATCCCTAAATATAAGGGAACTGGAGCTTCCCTTGGAGAAGGCAATGGCACCCCACTCCAGTACTCTTGCCTGGAAAATCCCATGGACAGAGGAGCCTGGTAGGCTGCAGTCCATGGAGTTGCTGAGTGTCGAACACGACTGAGCAACTTCACTTTCACTTTTCACTTTCATGCATTGGAGAAGGAAATGGCAATCCACTCCAGTGTTCTTGCCTCGAGAATCCCAGGGACGGAGGAGCCTGGTGGGCTGCTGTCCATGGGGTCGCACAGAGCCGGACACAACTGAGGCAACTTAGCAGTAGCAGAGCTTCCCTGGTGGCTCAGTGGTCAAGAATCTACCTGGCAATGCAGGAGACTTGGGTTCGATCTCTGGGTCAGGAAGATACTCTGGAGGAGGAAATGGCAACCCACTTCAGTATTCTTGCCTAGGAAATCCCATGGACAGAGGTGCCTGGCGGGCTACCATCCATGGGGTCGCAAAGAGTTGGATACAACTAGCAATGTTGTAAACAACAACAACAATAAAGGAACTAACAAGGATCAACAGATTTATTAGGGAAAAAAGAAGACATGTGAATGAGCTAGATCAAGATACACAAGAAAAAATTAATCCCAGAGGAAACAGATAATTCAAGAAACAAGAAAGGAAATAAAATAGTCTCAGAAAATATTATATAGATAAAACAAAACAGAAAGCTTTGAAAAACAAACACTATAAGAAAGGGCTAGTATTAACTAATGATAGGAATGTGACTGTAAAAATATTTCAACAGAATTAGACGATAAACTTGAAAATTATCCCACGTACCTCTCAAGGATTAACGTGCATAAGAATCACCTGGGGATCTTATTAGCAAAGAGTCTAATTCGGTAGTTTCGAGGTGAGACCTGAAGCTCTAGATTTCTAACAAGCTCCCAGGTGAGGCCGACGCGGCTGGGCTGTGAACACACTCTGAGTAGAAAGGCCATAGATACAGAATTTAAAAAAAGAGAGAGAGAGTCCAAAATTATGAAACAAGAAAAAGGAGAGAGGAACTTTCCTGGTGGTTCGGTGGTTAAGAATCCACTTTGCAAGGGACGCAGGTTCGATCCCTGGTCAAGCAACTATGATCCTCCATACTGTGGGGCAACTGAGCTCACGAGCTGCAACTACTGAAGCCTGTGTGCTGAGGAGCCGGAGCACCACAACTGGAGAGCTGGTGTGCTGCAATGAAGGATCCCATGTGTGCAGCTAAGACCTGATGCAGCCAAATGAATGAATAATACAATTTTTTTAAAAAAAGAGGACAGAAAGACAATCTAGGAGAGCCAACATACGCAACTAATTAAAGTGGCAAGAAGAGAAAATGGATAAAATGTGTCAAAGAAATAATAGAAGAAACCTGCTAGAATTGGAAAGGGATTCAAGTCCTCAGATTAAAAGGGCTCATTACCAAGTAGGATGAATTTTAAAAAGGCTCACTTCTAGACACATTCATATGCAATTTCAGAATGCTAGAAAGTAAGTAAATATAAAGATCCTAAAAACTTCCAGAGAGTAAAAAGTAGGACGACTACAAAGGCATTTGGAAGAGACATATATAAAATTTCTATTAGATGGATTGGATGCTAGCAAGCAATGCCTTCAAAATTCTGAGTGTAAACACTTGGGACATGAATTTTTAGATCCAGTTACTCTTGATCATTCAAGTTAGGGTAGAACAGAGACATAACTAAGGTGTGATAGACATTGAAGTTTGGCTGATACATTTCCATTCCCACCTGCCTTTCCAACGTGTGCACGCGTGCGTGCACGCACACACACACACACACACACACACACACGCATGCTAAGTCGTGTCTAACTCTTTGCTATCCCATGGTCTGTAGCCCGGCAGCCTCCTCTGTCCATGGAATTTTCCAGAATACTGGAGTGTGTTGTCATTTCCTACTACTGGAGATCTTCTGGACCCAGGGATTGAACCTGCATCTCTCGCCTCTCTTGCACTGGCAGGTGGATTCCTTACCATTGCACCAAATAGAGGCTGGTAAATCCCAGTGCCTGCTTATAAGCTTTGTACAGCTAAGGAGTGGCCATCAGACACCTGTCTATCAGTGAGATGTAGGCAAAGATCTGCTGAAGATACTTCTGGGGAACGTGGTCCAAGTTTCCTGTATGCTCCAAAAGAAGTTTTGTTTACTGGTTGGTTATATAACTATTTTTGTGAAGTTATTAATCATGTTAAAAAATCTGTATCTTCACTTACTTTTACTATGCTTTGTCATTAAATTTCTGAGAAGATTAAAATCTTAGCTACATTTACCAATTTTATCAATCTTTCCCTGTAATTTTGCCAGTTACTGCTACATATCTTGTAAGACATTAGAAATGGTTTCTTGGTTATACTGTTAGTCTTACTGCTCCATTTGCCTTTAGAGCTGAGTGAGTTTGCCATCATTTCTGGAACTGGGAGGTTGGCCTATACCATGAGAGGCTCTTCATGGCTTAAGATAGAACATTTTGTAAATATTCCCAAGATACTTAAAATTTGCTGATGTAGGGTACTTGCTCTTTTAAATATATCTATAATACTTTTTTCAGGTCTCTGACCATTCAGTTCAGTTCAGTTCAGTTGCTCAGTTGTGTCTGACTCTTTGCGACCCCATGGACTGCAACACATCAGGCTTCCCTGTCCATCACCAACTCCAGAGCTTACACAAACTCATGTCCATCGAGGCCGTGATGCCATCCAACCATCTCATCCTCTGTCGTCCCCTACTCCTCCCACCTTCTCTGACCATTATTGCTCATTATTTTTTTCAAAAGCAGTCCTTAATCAATACTTCTATAATGGTCAACATCAATCGTGAAACAAAAATCTTTTGAATCCCTTTCATTTTTGGCAAGCAATTTCGGTATAAGTTGTTCAGTCTTCTCCCCCTCCCCTTTCCTTCTTTTCTTCTTGTTCTAATATAATCCTAAATTAATTCAGATATGCTTAATAATAAAGTAATTAATAAAAGTAATAAAAAATTACTTTTAATATTAGCTAATCTCATTTTGAGAGCAATCTTTAATATGTGTTTTGTTTTATAGTGAATTTAAGGTTTCTATTTTTGCATATTTTAGCTTGTTTCAGTCCTTACCACTCATTATTGTGCCCTGAAGTCTGCTTTGTCTGGGCATGAAGCAAAAAACATCTTTAAATCTTACTAAAATATGAGGGAAAATATGACTACAGGCTAAGATTAAAGGGATTAGTCATAGCTTTGGGTGTTTCATATATATTCCACATTGACCCCAATTAATGAAGAACAAAATTAAGAGCTTCTCTCCACCAACACTTGGGTATTTTTATACCCGTACCACTGAAGATGGGAGTTCATGGCACAGGACTAATTTTATTTGTGATTTC
The DNA here is from genome assembly GCF_054371585.1 of Giraffa tippelskirchi. Classification (NCBI taxonomy): domain Eukaryota; kingdom Metazoa; phylum Chordata; class Mammalia; order Artiodactyla; family Giraffidae; genus Giraffa; species Giraffa tippelskirchi. The sequence goes on along the minus strand of NC_137283.1, from coordinate 154,306,955 downwards.
TGGCAAAGGACTCCAAGTGATTTCAACTATATAGGCTATAATTTCTGATTCAACATAGCTGAGAATCTTGGGGCAAGAAAATCTCCTGAATCCCAAATTAGGGTTTTTGTCATGATTTTTTTACCGTCCTAGTGCTGAAAAACCATTGATATGCCTCTTCTCCATTTAATTTTAAAAAATCCTAAACTGTAAAATAGACATTGGAAAACCCAATACAATTCTGGCATTTCTCATTCTGACTTCAGTGATTTAACAATATAAAGATTTCAGAAACAATTCTCATGTATTAGGGTCCTGTTTTCAGAGCACCTTAAACACGTGCATCATTGGCCTACATGGTCAAGGAACAGAGGTCACAGTTCTCCCCAAAATCCCACTAGGCCACAGTGGCAAATATCTAATGCCTTATGGGGTCAGGAGGTAAAACAAAATGACTGAGGCACTGTGGGTGAGCTAATGAAGAAGCTGGGTTTGTGGCAATTACAAAAAAATACCCCTTGTAAGAGGGATAGGGTTTTTCCACCTCTGGGTGGTTGTGGCCAAAAACAGTTTGCGAATATTGTCATATCTTCTGATTTTGTAATCACCCACTTCAGTCACTCAGTCGTGTCTGACTCTTTGCGACCCCATGAACCGCAGCATGCCAGGCCTCCCTGTCCCTCACCAACTCCCGGAGTTTACTCAAACTCATGTCCATCAAGTCGGTGATGCCATCCAACCATCTCATTCTCTGTCGTCCCCTTCTCCTCCTGCCCTCAATCTTTCCCAGTGTCAGGGTCTTTTCCAGTGAGTCAGCTCTTCGCATCAGCTGGCCAAAGTATTGGAGTTTCAGCTTGAACATCAGACCTTCCAATGAACACCCAGGACTGATCTCCTTTAAGATGGACTGGCTGGATCTCCTTGCAGTCCAAGGGGCTCTCAAGAGTCTTCTCCAACACCACAGTTCAAAAGCATCAATTCTTTGGCGCTCAGCTTTCTTCACAGTCCAACTCTCACATCCACACATGACCACTGGAAAAACCATAGCCTTTTCTAGATGGACCTTTGTTGGCAAAGTAATGTCTCTGCTTTTTAATATGCTGTTTAGGTTGGTCATAACTTTCCTTCCAAGGAGTAAGCGTCTTTTAATTTCATGGCTGCAATCACCATCTGCAGTGATTTTGGAGCCCAAAAACATAAAGTCAGCCACTGTTTCCACTGTTTCCCCATCTATTTCCCATGAAGTGATGGGACCAGATGCCATGATCTTAGTTTTCTGAACGTTGAGCTTTAAGCCAACTTTTTCACTCTCCTCTTTCACTTTCATCAAGAGGCTTTTTAGTTCCTCTTCACTTTCCTCCATAAGGGTGGTGTCATCTGCATATCTGAGATTATTGATATTTCTCCCAGCAATCTTGATTCCAGCTTCCTCCAGCCCAGCGTTTCTCATGATGTACTCTGCATATAAGTTAAATAAGCAGGGTGACAATATACAGCCTTGATGTACTCCTTTTCCTATTTGGAAGCAGTCTGTTGTTCCATGTTCAGTTCTAACTGTTGCTTCCTGACCTGCACACAGGTTTCTCAAGAGGCAGGTCAGGTGGTCTGGTATTTCCATCTCTTTCAGAATTTTCCACAGTTTATTGTGATCCACACAGTCGAAGGCTTTGGCATAGTTAAAGCACCAAATACAAATTTTACATGAATACTTCCTGTGTTAATCCAAAACTATTGATACTTAGAAACATTTTATTTTATTTTATTTTTTAATAAATTTATTTATTTTAGTTGGGGGCTAATTACTTTACAATATTGTAGTGGTTTTTGCCATACATTGACATGAATCCGTCCTGGGTTTACATGTGTTCCCCATCCTGAACCCCCCTCCCACCTCTCTCTCCATCCCATCCCTCTGGGTCATCCCATTGCCCCGGCCCTGAGCACTTGTCTCATGCATCGAACCTGGAATGGTGTTCTGTTTCACATATGATAATATACATGTTTCAATGCTATTCTCTCAGAACGTCCCACCCTCACCTTCTCCCTCAGAGTCCATAAGACTGTACTATGCATCTGTGTCTCTTATTCTGTCTCGCATATAGGGTTATCGTTACCGTCTTTCAAATCCATATATATGCATTAGTATACTGTATTGGTGTTTTTCTTTCTGGCTTACTTCACTCTGTATAATGGGCTCCAGTTTCATCCATCTCAATAGAACTGATTCAAATGTATTCTTTTTAATGGCTGAGTAATATTCCATTGTGTATATGTACCACAGCTTCCTTATCCATTCATCTGCTGATGGACATCTAGGTTGCTTCCATGTCCTGGCTATTGTAAACAGTGCTGCGATGAACATTGGGGTACACGTGTCTCTTTCAATTCTGGTTTCCTCAGTGTGTATGCCCAGCAGTGGGATTGCTGGGTCGTATGGCAGTTCTTTTCCCAGTTTTTTAAGGAATCTCCACACTGTTCCCCATAGTGGCTGTACTAGTTTGCATTCCCACCGACAGTGTAAGAGGGTTCCCTTTTCTCCACACCCTCTCCAGCATTTATTGCTTGTAGACTTTTGGATAGCAGCCATTCTGACTGGTGTGAAATGGTACCTTATTGTGATTTTGATTTGCATTTCTCTAATAATGAGTGATGTTGAGCATCTTTTCATGTGTTTGTTAGCCATCTATATGTCTTCTTTGGAGAAATGTCTGTTTAGTTCTTTGGCCCACTTTTTGATTGGGTCGTTTATTTTTCTGGAATTCAGCTGCAGGACTTGCTTGTATATTTTTGAGATTAATTGTTTGTCTGTTGCTTTGTTTGCTATTATTTTCTCCCATTCTGAAGACTGTCTTTTCACCTTGCTTATAGTTTCCTTTGTTGTGCAAAAGCTTTTAATTTTAATTAGGTCCCATTTGAGAAACATTTTAGTATCTACAAATTATATTAATTTATAGTATATATGCTCCGAAGGCCAACAGAACGCATCAATGAACTAAACCCAGGCCAGTGGGTACCAATTTGTGACCTTGGTTACATACATATACATGATTTTAATGCCTTCTGACATACAAGTGTTAATACACCATCTTTGTTTTCTTTCTGACTTCAGTGTGAATGACAAATTCTAGGTCCGTGTGTACAAATGACCCAATTTTGTTCCTTTTTCATGGTTGAGAAATATTCCATTGCACATATGTACCACATCTTGGGCCTCCCAGTTGGCTCAGTGGTAAAGAATCTGCCTGCCAACACAGGAGATGCAGGAGACTCGGGTTCACTCCCTGGGTCAGGAAGATCCCTTGGAGGAAGAAATGGCAACCCCCTCCAATATTCTTGCCCTGGATAATCCCCTGACTAGAGGAGCCTGGCGGGTTATAGTTCATGGGGTTGCAAAGAATTGGATACAACTGAGTGAGCACGAACGCACATCACATATTAATGCCTGTATGTGGAAATCTAGAAAAATGGTGCAGGTGAACCTAGTTTCAGGGCATGAATATATATGTGGACATAAAGTGTGGACCTGTGGACACAGAGAAGGGAGGATGGGTGGGATAAATTGAGAGATTAGGTTTGACATGAATAAACTACCACGTGTAAAACTAATACCTAGTGGGAACCTGCTCAATAGCACAGGGAGCTCAGTCCTGTGCTCGTGATGACCTAGGGGGGTGGGATGGAAGGGGGAGGTGAGAGGGAGGTCCAAGAGGGCTGGGATACAGGTACACACAGAGCTGATTCGTTTCTCTGTACACAAGAAACTAGTACAACATCGTAAAGCAATTATGCTCCAATAAAAATATGTGGATCACCATAAACTGTGGAAAATTCTGAAAGAGATGGGAATACCAGACCACCTGACCTGCCTCTTGAGAAACCTGTATGCAGCTCAGGAAGCAACAGTTAGAACTGAACATGGAACAACAGACTGCTTCCAAATAGGAAAAGGAGTACGTCAAGGCTGTATATTGTCACCCTGCTTATTTAACTTATATGCAGAGTACATCATGAGAAACGCTGGGCTGGAGGAAGCACAAGCTGGAATCAAGATTGCCGGAAGAAATATCAGTAACCTCAGATATGCAGATGACACCACCCTTATGGCAGAAAGTGGAGAAGAACTAAAGAGCCTCTTGATGAAAGTGAAAGAGGAGAGTGAAAAAGTTGGCTTAAAGCTCAACGTTCAGAAAACTAAGATCATGGCATCTGGTCCCATCACTTCATGGGAAATAGATGGGGAAACAGTGGAAACAGTGGCTGACTTTATGTTTTTGGGCTCCAAAATCACTGCAGATGGTGATTGCAGCCATGAAATTAAAAGACGCTTACTCCTTGGAAGGAAAGTTATGACCAACCTAAACAGCATATTAAAAAGCAGAGACATTACTTTGCCAACAAAGGTCCATCTAGAAAAGGCTATGGTTTTTCCAGTGGTCACGTGTGGATGTGAGAGTTGGACTGTGAAGAAAGCTGAGCTCCGAAGAATTGATGCTTTTGAACTGTGGAGAAGACTCTTGAGAGCCCCTTGGACTATAAGGAGATCCAGCCAGTCCATCCTAAAGGAGATCAGTCCTGGGTGTTCATTGGAAGGTCTGATGTTGAAGCTGAAACTCCAATATTTTGACCACCTGATGGGAAGAGCTGACTCATTGGAAAAGACCCTGATGCTGGGAAGGATTGGGGGCAGGAGGAGAAGGGGACGACAGAGGATTAGATGGCTGGATGGCATCACTGACTCGATGGACATGGGTTTGGGTAGACTCTGGGAGTTGGTGAGGGACAGGGAGGCCTGGTGTGCTGCGGTTCATGGGGTCGCAAAGAGTCGGACACGACTGAGCAACTGAACTGAACTGAAAAATTAATACCTTCTGAGTCTGAACAGGCAAGATAATTCAGATTAAATTTCCCATCATTTGGTGGGGATGGGATTTTCAGGATGAGATGTAAGTTGATTGAAAGAAAATGGAGAAATTTACTATTTCTTACAGGTTGGCATGTGTGATACAGTAACTCATTACGCAAATAATACTTTGGTATCTGATGGCACCTCTTCTTACTGAGTTCAAAATTTCTGCGTGAGATACCCGATGTTTACTAAGCTCCATCCCAGAGACCAAGTCTCCAATCAGAATGTGATTCACTAGGCTTATAAACTTAAATCTTTTTTCGTAGTCATGACTATAAATACTGATTGATGCCTCTTTGCTTTGATAAGTGCGTTAGCATTAAACCAGTTTCCTTAACTATTCTCTGTGTTTCAAGATCTGGCTACCCATCAATAGGAATTTACATTTTTTTTTCCTCAGAGTCTTGGAAGTGTATTTTGGATGGAACAAAATTGTTTTTCATCTCACTTCCAGTGTAGTTTTCTAACAACCACATAAAATATTTTAATTGCAAATGCAGCCACTCCAAATAGCTAGGCAAATTAGCATAAATACAGAAGTGAAAGCTGTTAGGATGGTCCTAAATTAAGTCAGGCGACAGGAAGAAATTTTAGTGAACAAAAAAAGATTAAATGTAGAGAATTTACAGAATTGGTGCTGTAGTTCTGGCCATTGGGGCCTACAGCTGCGCATTCTTCCCACTAAGCCCAGGGCATTTCACATAATTTGGTTGTTCAATGTATACTTGCTGCAGGAATGAATGGCTAGGTCTCCTGGCTTTCACCGGTCACCTATCCTCAATGCCCCTGTTGCATTAATATCGCTAAAAAGCTGATTTCATCTCGTCACTCCTCTGCTCAAATACCCTTGCATTATCTATTAACTCAAAGCAAAAATTTTCTGGGCCTGAATAAAATCCTGTTTTAATTATTGCTACTTCTAAAATAAATGAGTCCTCTTGCCCTAGCCAACCACGTTATTTAGCACGCTTCTTAAAATACACACGCGTGTGCACACATACACAACCCGTCCCACCTCTCAAACCTAATTAAAGCTTCTCCATCCTGTTAGCTTCTGTGGGGTGCTTACTTTCTTCATGAAGTACTCCTTGGGCATAGCAGCTTGCTTTGCTTTTGCTTTTATCTTAATAATCATCAATGTCTGGCTCTTATAAATGCAGACGCCTCGACTCTTCCCCAGACCTAATCAATAAGCTTTCCAGAGCAGGAATCTGGAAACTTCCTCCGGGAGATACTTTTGATTGGAAAGTTTAGGAAACTGACGTATCACACTTTCCTTTGTCGTGGACTCATTGACAGCCTTTTATTGTTACCCGTCTGTCTCCTCTATACTTCTCCTCAGTAAGATATATGTGTGTGCCTAGTTCCTCAGTCGTTTCTCACTCTTTGTGACCCCATGGGCTGCAGCCCGCCAGGCTCCTCTGTCCGTGGGGATTCTCCAGGCAAGAATACTGGAGTGGGTGGCCATGCCTTCCTCCAGGGGATCTTCCCAATCCAGGGATTGAACCCAGGTCTTACACATTGCAGGCCAATTCTTTACCATCTGAGCCACCAGGGAAGCCCAGGAATACCCACAGGAGTAGGTAGCCTATCCCTTCTCCAGGGGAACTTCCTGACCCAGGAGTTGAACCCGGGTCTCCAGCATTGCAGGCAAATTCTTTATCAGCTGAACTACCTGGGAAGCCCACTCTTAATGCATAGGGATTATATTTATGTTCATTCTTTTTATTCTTCCGTGCGGAGCATTATGCTAATAATAGATGATTTACCAGTTCCTGCTATTTGAATGGATCATCCGGTAAAAATTTTGCCAAGGCAAATCTTTTTTTAAAATGTGATTTTCTGAACTTACTTACAATGTAGGAAGAGACTCACGGATTTAGAGAATGAACTTATAGTTGGGAAGGGGGTGGGGGAGGGACGGGGAAAGGGATAGGATGTTTGGGATGGACATGTACACGCTGCTACATTTAAAATGGATAACCAACAAAGACCTACTGTACAGCACATGGAACTCTGCTCAATATTACATGGCAGCCTGGATGGGAGGGGAGTTTGGGGGAGAATTAATATGTGTCTATGTATGGCTGAGTCCCTTTGCTATTCACCTGAAACTATCATCACATTGTTTGTTAATCAGCTGTACCCCAATACAAAACAAAAAAAAATTTTTTAATGTGATTTGCAACACTGGTCCCTAGTAGAAGTATTTGTGAAGAACAAACTCTTTCTAGCTTAAAGCGTTCCTTTTTATTTAGATAAGAAAAGAATTGAAATATATACAGATTCAATATTAAAAATGAAAAAGGGCATATGGGCTTGTTTAGGAGTAAACTGTGGTGAAATGCTTACTCATTCAGTTCAGTTCAGTCGCTCAGTCAGTCGTGTCCGACTCTTTGCGACCCCATGAATCACAGCACGCCAGGCCTCCCTGTCCATCACCAACTCCCGGAGTTGATCCAAACCCATGTCCATCTAGTCGGTGATGCCATCCACCCATCTCATCCTCTGTCGTCCCCTTCTCCTCCTGCCCCCAATCCTTCCAAGCATTAGGGTCTTTTCCAATGAGTCAACTCTTTGCATGAGGTGGCCAAAGTATTGGAGTTTCAGCTTCAACATCAGTCCTTCCAATGAACACCCAGGACTGATCTCCTTTAGGATGGACTGGTTGGATCTCCTTATAGTCCAAGGGACTCTCAAGAGTCTTCTCCAACACCACAGTTCAAAAGCATCAATTCTTCGGCGCTCAGCTTTCTTCACAGTCCAACTCTCACATCCATACATGACCACTGGAAAAACCATAGCCTTGACTAGACAGATTTTTGTTGGCAAAGTAATGTCTCTGCTTTTAAATATGCTATGTAGGTTGGTCATAACCTTCCTTCCAAGGAGTTAAGTGTCTTTTAATTTCATGGCTGCAATCACCATCTGCAGTGATTTTGGAGCCCAAAAACATAAAATCTGACACTGTTTCCCCATCTGTTTCCCATGAAGGGATGGGACCAGATGCCATGATTTTAGTTTTCTGAATGTTGAGCTTTAAGCCAACTTTTTCACTCTCCTCTTTCACTTTCATCAAGAGGCTCTTTAGTTCTTCTTCACTTTCTGCCATAACGATGGTGTCATCTGCATATCTGAGGTTATTGATATTTCTCCCGGCAATCTTGATTCCAGCTTGTGTTTCTTCCAGCCCAGCATTTCTCATGATGTACTCTGCATAGAAGTTAAATAAGCAGGGTGACAATATACAGCCTTGACGTACTCCTTTTCCCATTTGGAAGCAGTCTGTTGTTCCATGTCCAGTTCTAACTGTTGCTTCCTGACCTGCATACAGGTTTCTCAAGAGACAAGTCAGACTGTCTGGTATTCCCATCTCTTTCAGAATTTTCCACAGTTTATTGTGATCCACACAGCGAAAAAAAAAACAAAACACTTTTACTTACAAGAGTAATTTTTAAACACATACAGAGGGACTTTCCTGGTAGTAGATCTAACCTGTGACTTGTGCACCAGCATTGCTGAGTCTTAACCGTTGGACTGCCAGGAAAGTCCTTGTGTATGTGTTTAAAAATTACTCTTGTAAGTAAACGTGCTTTTTTTTTTTTGATATGTTCTGTGACTTGATTATTATATGTAGTCACAAGTAGATGCAAATGTATTTAAAGTTTCATTTGTAAATTACTATGAATCATAGCTCATAAGAAAATCAGAGGAAAAAGGAGAGACAGATACGACTCAGGTTAGAAACGGGAGAAGGCAGAAACAAACATGTAAGGGATTCAGCAATGAGGAGGTGGGTCTGAGCCCCCTTGATGTACTCTCAGATGATTAAAAGGAGAATATATGGTCTATATTAAAGTCTAGGTCATGGCCACAGGAAGGATTGACCTGACCAAGTTTGAATACACCTATATCTCCAGATTGGCAAGCTGATTAGCCATGATTTAAGTTACAATTTAAACCTGAGGCAGAGCAAAGAACCTACCGGTCACTAGAAGATACTAGACATGGGCTTCCAACACGTTTTAAATTACTGAAGAAAGTTAGGACAGCAATGCCCAATGAGTGTGATTTAGATTTGAATAAAATGATTCATTGCCAGGTAATCGTATTGTTCGTTCCCTATTCCTTACTCTGAAATTCTTCCCCGTAATGACTAAATAGAAACGGTGCCGTCTGAGGTCCCCAGATTCCAGCAGCTTGCATTTAGAGACTTAGAAGGAAAGCAAGAAGATGCTGAAGAGGGACAGCATCAGGAGTTGCACTTGATACTTTTCACTTTCTAAAAGGGAAGTCTGGATTTCTGCCTGTGGCTGGTGATCATATGAAGATAATGAAGAGGTTTGCAAGGGGGCAGGGAGGTGGTACAGGCCTCGGGGTTAAGAGTGAAAGAGCTTGGATGTTTATTTCACTGCAGACAATAATGCGATAGCTCTCCATCAGTTTATTAGGAATAATCTTTCACTCAGTTCAAGTATAGTCATCTGATTTACTCACTTGGTTGGCATATCCACGCCCAGCTGTTAATAGAGCTTTCAAGTGAGGGGAAAAAAGTTGATAGTCTTTGGTGTTCCCACTGAAATATGTTTCCAGGCTTATCATAAGTGGTACTTGGCTTGAGACCCTCTGGAATTCCCTCAGTGTAAAGCCAAAGAAATTGCCATGTAAGCACAAAGTGCTAAGTGTATTATCACAGTCTGCTCAAGCTCTGAGTTGTTAGTTGAACCATTTTGTAGTTGAATTACTGATATTATGAAACACTTGAGAGCTTGTATCGTGTATGTCATCCAATCCCTGAAGTATCTAGTACAGTGCTCCCAGTATATAGGTACTTAATAAATGCTTTTTGATTGATTCCAAGAAAATCTTTAGCAAAATTCTGTAATACTAAAACTGAGCTCTATTGAATTGGGGATAGTTAGGTGAAAGAACACTCAAAAACAACAAAGTGATTCAAAATGCTGTCTCCTTTGTGGTTACAATAACCATTGCAAAGCAGACAGACAAGAAGAGGACCTCATAATAGCTCCTGATTTCAACAATCTGAGCCTTTATCTTTCCAGTTTGCATGATCCCCAGCATCTACCCTTTGTGAAGTAGTATAAAAATCCCCCTGTGATTCCCTCAGTAGTCCTAACAGCTTCTAAATTCTTGAGGGAAAACTCCGGGTTATTTTGTTTTCAGCGCCTAAAATCCATGTCCTTTGTCTTTCCTTAATCTTTGATAATTCAGCATTTTTCTATTGAGCTAGTTAGCTTTATTAGCCATCCTGCATCCTGGTGTAGTACATTTTGCTTGTTCAGAGTACAGCCAATCCTGCTGGAAGAATCAGGAAATGACTAGTAAATAGTTCTGGAAACAGGACAGTAGTCTTTAATATGGTGAAGCCTTCCAAATGAGGGTTTAACTTAGCCTTATAATTGTTAGCACTCCATCAGTGTGAATTCTGTGTTTGGTATGAAATTTTTGTATGGAAAACTTTGCACCTGATCAATGTTTTTCCTCCCTTTCTTATTCTCTGAATGTTCTTCATGTACTCTGGTAAACCTTCTACTCCTGGATAGGTAGGTATGGCCTTGGGAAATAGTGACATCTAAAACCATCTCGAGGTCTTGGGAGGTGCCTTGAAGATATATTTTGTTTGATGTCCTTCTGGATCTTCTCATATGAGTTCAATTCAACAAGCATTATTGATTTCTGCCATATGTGCAACGTTAACGCAAGTGATGAGATGCAAAATGAGTAGTTTCTGTTGTCAATGGTAACAATATAATGCAATGATTCCCAACCCTAGGGCATGCTGCTTACTTGGAGAGGCCAAAGCATATCAATACCTGAACTGCTACATTCAGAATCTTTTAAAAAAAATATGTCTGGGTGGAGTCTGGGCATCAGTATTTTTTTTCAAAAGCTCCCCAGGTGATTCTATTAATAATATATGGTGAAGACCAGTTAACCTAATAGGTGAGCTAATACAACTTAACATTTATTGAGGACTGCTTTATGCCAGGCATTATTCTTTTTTCATATTTTATATCATTTTATTCTTCCAATAACCTAATAGGATGAATATCCTGTAACTTCCATTTATGAATGATCAAACAAATCAAGACAAAGTTTAATGACATATCTAAGGCTACTGAGAGTCCCTTGCACAGCAAGATCAAGCCAGCCAATCCTAAAGGAATTCAACCCTGAATATTCATTACAAGGACCGATCCTGAAGCTGAAGCTCCAATCTTTTGGCCACCTGATGCAAAGCGCCGACTCACTGGAAAAGACCCTGATGCTGGGAAAGATTGAGGGCAGGAAGAAAAGGGAGTGACAGAGAATGAGATGGTTGGATGGCATCATCGACTCAATGGACATGAGTTTTAGCAAACTCCAGGAGATGGTGAAGGACAGGGAAGCCTGGCGTGCTGCAGTCCATGGGGTTGCAAAGAGTCGGACACGACAGAGCTACTGAACAACATATCTACAGAGGCAGAATGTGGAAGAAGCAAGCATCAACACTAGAGTCTGCTCTGGAGCCCATGTTTCTCAGCACTATACACACTGCCTCAAGTTACCTTGAGTGATTTAATTCGACAAGCTCTTTCCTGATGGCTGATTGTAAAATATATGGAAGGAGGTCAGAGCTGTTGATTTTGACCATGATTGAGGAGGTTGGGGAATATTTTACAAGGGTAGAACTATTTGAACTTAACCTTAAATGATGAATATGATTTATAAATAGAGAGGACAGTTCAAACAAAAGAGGTAGTCTATGAAAAGTCACTCAAAAGATGGGCACGGAATATTCCAGAAATGTGTTCTGTCTTTTGGGTGAGTTCTCCAGTCCCTTTAACCCTTTACCTATGAACGATCTCTTCTCAGTATCCCAGCCTACCTAAAAAGTGCACTTTTCCTCAGGGCTTTCTCCTCTCTCGTCTTAATATTTCAAGATGCATAGATATATGTTTTAATATACTTCACGTTTTTAAAACTAAAATGAGTAAACATACACATGGGAGCCCTGGTTGATTGTCTTGGTCATGTCTTTCTTAGCACTTGGTTCTTCTAAGCCACAACACTGATAAATTGGGGTAGATATTACGTCAGGTAAAAGAATCTTTGTAACTGGAACTAGAAGTTTTAGTTATTTCAGCTGTCACAATAATAAAAAAAGATGTTAATGATTATCTCCATGCCCATCCTTACTGGAGAGCCTTTTGTCCTTGGAATGTCATATTTATGTATTTATGAAATGAGCAATAAATAGAATAGGGTGAGATTCATCAGACCCTGGGGGTTGTTGACAAGGGACCTTCACAAATGTTTCATATAGGCCGCATCTGCACATAATGTGATAAACTGAGGTAGCTCTCCAGAGAAATCAAGTCAAATCCAAGAGGTAGTGTGTGGGTAGGGCTGCTGTAGGTATGCTGAAGGCATGGGGCTGGAACTCTAAAACTAGTACTTGGTGCCACAAGACGCTCCTTATAAGGTAATAGGGTTGGTCCTTCCAGGCTGACCTGACTTCCTGCATATATGCTGTAAAAGACTGTGAACTTGTGTTCTGGGTTCCTCTGACACAGCCAAGTCCTCACTTAACCTGGGCTGCACTGAGCACCTCTGTTGACCACTTAACTTGGTGGACTGAATTGTGTCCCTTCTTCCCCTCCCCCCACTGATATGTTGAAGCCTTAGTCTCCAGTGTGCTGGTATTTGGAGATGGGGCCTTGGCAGAATATTCATTGGAAGGACTGATGCTGAAGCTGAAGCTCCAATCATTCGGCCACCTGATGCAAAGAACTGACTCATTGGAAAAGACGCTAATTCTGGGATAGACTAAGGGCAAGAGGAGAAGGGAGTGACAGAGGATGAGATGGTTGGATGGCATCACCGACTCAATGGACATGAGTGTGAGCAAACTCCAGGAGACAGTGAAGGACAGGGAAGCCTGGTGTGCTGCAGACCATGGAGTTGCAAAGAGTCAGACACGACTGGGCAACTGAATAACAACGGCAAAGATGAGGTTATGAGGGCAGGACCCTCAGGACAGGATTGGTGCCCTAGTAAGAAGAGCTTTCAGAGGGCTTGCTTCCTCTCTCTCCTGGGTGAGAACGCATTAAGAAGGCGGCTGTGTACAAGCCAGAACGAGTCCTTACCAGGTGCTGAATTGGCTGGCAACTTGATCTTGAATTTCCTGGTATCCAGAACCCTGAGAAATAAATTCTGTTGTTAAGCCTATGGTATTTGGTTATGGCAGCCCAAGCTGACATTTGGGAGCACCTTGTTGAGAGAATAATGGAAATGTTGGAAGCATTCATTTGTGTCTGTGATCTGAGGTGTAGTGTGGTTTTTGGTGAAAGCTATTGAGAAAACAACCTTGAACCCAGTCTGAGCTGTCATTCCTATCAATTAACCCTCTTATCTTTCCCTCCATTACCTTGTGATTGCAAGCAAGATATCCTATTTTGTCTTGTGTTGCCAGAAAATAAGTGAATTGTGTGTGAGTTTTGGGTAGACTATAGCTCAGATGGCAAAGAATCTGCCTGCAATGCAGGAGGCCTGGGTTTCATCCCTGGGTCAGGAAGATCCCCTGGAGAAGGAAATGGCAACCCACTCCAGTATTCCTGCCTGGAGAATCCAGTGGACAGAGGAGCCTGGCGGGCTACAGTCCATGGGATTTCAGAGTCGGACAGGACTGAACAATTAACACAGACAGCCAAGTACTGTGTTCTATTTCAAACTTTATTAAAAGAATAAACAGCATAACCTGTCTTGACAAAAGTGAGATGCTTTATTTAGTATCAGTGAAGTGTAGTTGGTGAAAAAAAGCAACCTCAGGATCTGTGGGACTCTGGTGACGCCTGCTGGACACATTGAATAAGACAACCAGACCCTACAGGAGAGTGACCTCTAGCGAAAGAGCCTTGGAAGTGTTCTTTTTAACTGAATTTATAAAGGTTCAGAATACCTTTTGGACAATATACAATTAGAAGGAAGAGAGGTGAGAGTGTAACTACTGAGCATATTCAAATTCATCAGTGATGTTCAGTTCTTTTCCCTGTGAAGAGATGTACCAGAATTAAATTTTAATTATTGTATTCTGTTTTATGGATTTATCATTTTGCGTTCATGTGTTGTTTTATACTGAAAGCTACATAATTTAGTCATTTGGAGCAAAGGCTCTGGAGTCAGAGCCAGGGTTAAAACACAGGGTTTGTCACTTCCTAAATTTTTTGCCTGAGCAGATTATTTAACTTTCCTGTGACTTAGCTTCCTAGGCTTAAAATGTGAACAGTTGTACCTACATCATAGAGCTGAGAACATTGCCTGACAGGAAGTAAAAATCTCAACAACATTTTAATTTATTTATCTCGTCAGCATTTTTATTACAAGAATAAATACAATCCCTGTTCAGTTCAGTTCAGTTCAGTCGCTCAGTCATGTCCAATTCTTTGCGACCCCATGAACTGCAGCACGCCAGGCCTCCCTGTCCATCACCAACTCCCAGAGTTTACCCAAACTCATGTCCATTGAGTCGGTGATGCCATCCAACCATCTCATCCTCTGCGTCCCCTTCTCCTCCTGCCTTCAATCTTTCCCAGCATCAGGGTCTTTTCAAATGAGTCAGCATCAGGTGGCCAAAGTATTGGAGTTTCAGCTTCAACATCAGTCCTTCCAATGAACGTTCAGGACTGATCTCCTCTTGGATGGACTGGTTGGATCTCCTTGCAGTCCAAGGGACTCTCAAGAGTCTTCTCCAACACGACAGTCCCTGCAGTCTCTATCATTCTGTGATAAAGTAATCTCTTAGCAATCTCTTTGGCAGGAATAAGTGGAGGACAGATGACTCATCACAAGGATGGGGGAGCCATTCTATAAAAGGGGGGATTCACATTTGTGCTCATCACCTCATACTATCTAGGTGGAGACTCCACGGAGATATTCTAGCACTACGAATGGGGTGGTTCTGGCTATCACAGGAAGTCCAGTTGTTGTGAGTGGATGTGCAGTCACAAGGATGGTGTTGGATTAGCAACATATAGTGATTGGGCAGGCAGTGATAAAACGCCATGAAGTGATCAGTCATTGGAGAGGGCTAGGACTGGACGCCTGCACTGTAGGTCCTCAGATATTGTCATTATCTTCCCGAGGTGTCCAGCTGGAATTACACAGGGGAGTATATGTGTGAGTGGTATAGAACCCACCTGGCAAAGCATTTTTCTTTAAACTATCACAAGTGGGACTTCCTGGTGGTCCATTGGCTAAGACTTCACCTTCCAATGCAGGGGTTGAGAGTTCAATCCCTGGTTGGGGAACTAAGATCCCATCTGCCTTTTGGCCCAAAAGCCAGAACATAAACAAGCAACATTGTAACAAATTCATTTGTAACATTGTAACAAATTCAATAAAGATTTTAAAAAGGGTCTACATCAGAAAGATCTTTTAAAAAAGTCACAAGCAAAAATAATTCTAAATGGGTGAGATTATTTTGCAATCTTGAGAAGATACCTTGTGGCTCATGATTATTTTCTCCCATTGCCTCAATATCTAAAATCCATTTGAGGTAGTACATCTTAGTTTGCAATTAGAGAAAAAGCAAATACCTGTGGGAGAGGTAGTATGTTGATTTAAGTTTATTCTGAGTATAAATGACAGGTCTGAGGAGCTCTGTGGAGAACGGGGTTGAGGGTGTGAGGAGGCAATCAAAAGGGTGGAATTCTGTTGTGAGCCAAAAGGTATGGAAAGGACAGAATTGTAATACCAAATAGAAACTCTGCCTAGAGGAAAGCGTTCCCGGCAGCATTATTATTTATTCACTTACTTAAAAATTATCCACATAATGAAAGGAATTCAAGTCTTCTTATAAAGATGCACATCATTTATCAAGATCAACTGAAAATAAGTAAAAAAATGTAGGTGAATAGAAAATGTGGGGAGGAAAGAAGCGGGGCAAGGAGCGATGTTGGCGGAGGCACGCACAATGCTGGCTACTTCCGCACACCTGAAGGAGGTGAACCCCAGACCCAGCCCAAGTGTTCGGACAGTCCCTGTGGCAAAGAAATGTGTGTCCATCACGCTATTTGTAGTGAACTAGAACCTCGGAGAGTGAGCCCTGGACATGCATTTTGAATAGCGATTCATGTTATTCTGATACACCAAGACCCTAAGGCTTACCCTTCTCCTTACTCTCACCTGGCCCCTTTCATCAATGTCTTGCCTTCCAGTCACTCCCATATGGGTGCTGGGGCAACAGCAAGATACCTATTCCAGATAAAGTACTGGAAAATCATCTGAGAGTAGAATAAAATGTTTTAGGAAATTGCTTTCTTTGATAGCGATCAGTTGACTAAAGTAATATAAAGGAAGGAAAAAAGCTTTGAGAGTGCAGACTGGAATAGGATTATCTCCCCTTTACTTCTAAAAGTTAAATAATTTTAACTTAAAATATTTTAAACGTAAAAAAGAGTCGGACATGACTTAGCAGCTGAACAACAAAAAACTTTTACATACAAATACTTTTATAAATGAGACCTCTGTGAATCTTCAAAGTCAACTAATGAAATGATTCTTTAATACTGCAAAGTTCTTGGCTCTTAAGGGAAAAGTTTTGGACTTGTTAATTATTTGGGAAAACCTCAGTGAAGTCATTCCCAGACGATTTAGGAATGCTGATTTGTCAACTTGCATTTCTTAATTGCTTACTGAAGTCTACAGTTTGCTGAGCACCAGTCTGCTGGTGCTCCTTAACTGTAAATAACATTTTTAAAGAAAATGAGATCAGGACATTGGTATTCTCCGCCCGCCCCCTCCCCCAACCCCGGTGTGTGTGCCTGTGCATAACATTTCTGAGTGTGTCTAAACATGAAGCATGCATTGATTTTCATATACTGATTCCCATTACTAGGACATCATTTGCATCTATGGTAAATTTAAATTTAGAGTAAATGCTTTGGCCTCTGTCTCTGATGTTACTGTAACTGAAGTAACTCAGAAGCACAGAAGGTCATGTCAGGCGTTTATGTAAAACTTATTAGAGCTGTTTGTAAAGGCACCTTGTGGATTATTGCTTGTGATGCACTTTACAGGAAATCCCATCATTCTATCATTTCCTTCCATATTTCAACTCTTTCTCATTATAAATACAAACCTTTATTGCTAATGCCCACTGAGCCACACGAGGTGGGGCGTGGACCTCCATGAAGTCTCACTAACTCTTCACTGAGGCTTGAGGACGGAAGGTGGGGGCTGCATTTCACATTCACTGCGTTGCCAGGTCCAAACTGCCACGTGTCATCACTAGACGACCTTCCCAAGAAGACTTTACACACTGAATCACAAATGTATTCACTCACCCATTGTTCATCTGCCTTCTCCCTAGTTACCAAACCTAACTCCATCGCTGAGACAATGGCCATTTTTATAGGATTTTTTTTTTTTTTACATAGAGTTTTAATAAAGGTCACTTATAAAACTTACCCAGAGATATCTGGCTTCCATTCTCTTTTTCCTCCCTATCGCCCCCTTCCCCTCCTGGAAAATGCAGGATTGTTTGTAAAAGTATCAATAAGAGATAGCTTGAAATCACTAATTTGTATAGAATATACACATTCTTTTTAAAATATTTATTTTTATTTTTGGCTGGGCTGGATGTTTGTTGCTCAGGCCTTCTCTAGTTGCAGCAAGCGGGAGCTAGGCTCACAGGCTGTAGACACCCGGGCTTCGGTAGTTGCGGTGCTGGGCTTAGTTGCTTCTCGGCATGTGGAATCTTCCCAGACCAGAGACTGAACCCGTGGCCCCTGCTTTGGCAGATGGATTCTTCACCACTGGACCACCAGGGGAAGTCCCATAGAAAATATAAGTTCTTGATTCACCCCTTGGGAGAGAGCCATGCGACCGGCATCAGAGTATGTCATGAGTAAGAAATAAACTTCTGGGGCTTTCAAGTCCCCAGACTTTAGGGGTACTGATTCCATCGCATAGTCTATTCCATCCTGCCTCCCAGCACTTGAGTTTTAAAGTGAAGTGGTGGTCAGAGAGGGAAGTCAGAGTTCCAGTTCCTGCATGCAGGGCATGTCCGTGAGATGGCCATGTTTAAAATATGACCACATTGATCTGTGACTCAGGTGGAGATAAAGATCATTCTGATGATGGGTGGGAAGCTTTGTTTTACATTTTGTTTTGGGATGTAATGTCTGACTGCGGCAGTTCATCAGAAATAAAACGAGGCTTTGGCACTCGATGTAGGGCACAGGTCAGGCTGCACTGATGCATTGGTACCTTTGGGTACCCCAGGGGCAGTGGGAAAGCTCATGAAGCCTGAGAGAGATATGCTGCACGACCCCTTCAGGCTCTCATCCCATCCCCAGTGAGCCTGGATTTGTATTATAATAAGTCCTACCCGTTCTGTACTTAGTGTAGTAAAGATATTGAAAGCAGGTGTGGCTTAAAAGCCTTCCTAAAATCAGCAGCAAAATAGTTGCAAGAATTGCCAAAGTCATTTTAAGAAAAGGTGGTTTCCTAGTCCGGTTCCACAGTATCATCATTACCCTTAGCAGCAGCAGCACCTGTGACCCTGCAGGGGATTGTCGGGGGGGAGGGGAGTTGGAGGAGTGAAGTATCTACTCACTAAAGCAGCAGCAGCAATTTTTAAACATTTTAACTGGAGGATAACAACTTTACAATATTGTGATGGTTTTGCCATACATCGGCATGAATCTGACATAGACATACATGTGTCCCTCCATCCTGAACCCCACTCCCTCCCCCCACCCCTCCAGGTTGTCACAGAGCACCAGCTTTGGGTGCCCTGCATCATACATCCAACTTGCACTGGATACCTATTTTACATATGGTAATGTATATGTTTCGATGCTGTTCTCTCAAATCATCCCACACTTTGCTTCTCCCACTGAGTTCAAAAGTCTGTTCTTTATGCCTGTGTCTCCTTTGCTGCCCTGCACGTAGGATCGTCAGTACGTACCATCTTCCTAAATTCCATATATATGTGTTAATATACAGCATTTATCTTTCTCTTTCTGACCTACTTTGCTCTGTATAACAGGCTCAAGGTTCCTCCACCTCACTAGAACAGACTCAAATGCCTTCCTTTTTATAGCTGAGTAATATTCCCTTGTGTATATGTACCACAACTTCCTTATCCATTTATCTGGCGATGGACATCTAGGTTGCTTCCATGTTCTAGCTGTTTTACATAGTGAGCAGCAGCAGTTCTTATTCTGGATAAAAGTTGAGATTAGGCAAAAAAAAAAAAAAAAGGTTTCGTTTGAGGACTTTCTCACCTTCCTCTTCTTACTCCTGGGTTCCTTTCTCCTTTGACTAACAGCGCCTCCTTTTGACTCTTTTTTCCTAGAAATCCTTTTCATACATTTATTCATTCATCCAGCAAACACGTATTGAGCACCTTCTATGCCATGTGTCCGGAATACAAAAATGAATAAGAGATAGTCTTTGGTCTCCAGGATGGTCTAATGAAGTGAGAAGATTATGACAATAAGGGGGAAAAAACCATGAGAGAAATCTTTGCCAAAGGTATTACGTCCTTGAGTGGTTAGAGTACCAATATGTGGATAACAGCTGAAGGTAGTAATTGATTTCCCTACAGGGACTTCCAGTTTGCCACCACATAAGTGCTTAGGATGTCACTCAGCTCTGGCATATTTACCCTACTAGACTCAGGAAAGATAGGAAGGGAAATAGTATATTCTAAGTTCCTCTTGTCTCACCGTTCTCACATACATTACCCTCAGGTAACAGATGTGGAAACAAGGGTTCACAGAAGAAGTGGCCTGCTAAAGGTCCATGGTGTACAGAAGCACTGAGGCTTGAGCTCAAGACTGCTTGAAATTGGAGTCCAAACCCTTTCTGTTTCATCACACTGCCTACAGGAAGAACTCTCTATAGCATCTCAGATGCTATAATAGGTGAGGGGCCTGGTATTTTGGGCAAGGAGCCTCCCAGCTTCCGTTTTGTCATCAGGCAGCCAAATGCTTGTGAGACAGGCCCTTTGTAGTGACAGCTGAACTAGCCTGCCCTTGTCTGCTGAGAAAGCAAACCAGAGGACCGGCAGGCAGAGTGGATGCGCTCAGCGGGTCTGGCTCCGGAGAGACTGATGGTTCAATGGGGGCTATTGAAACCGCGTCAGGTCCAATGCCTTTCGCTGTGGTTCTCGGCTTCATCCCCCCGTCGCAGTTCTCAGTAGGGCCACCCTTCCCAGAAGGCCTCCAACAGCTCTTTCCGGGCAGGGGACGTGCCTTGAATTATTAATAACTTTGTAACCCCTTCTGTGCCGGACATAAGATTCAAGACCTCTTCAAAAACCTTTTTGGCAAACTCTGGACGCAATATTGTTCCAGGGATGTTGGCTGGCTGTATTAAAGAGTTGAAAATTGGTATTTCGTGACTAAGACAGATTTTCTTGTGAGCTCCACCCTGAATGCACTGTTGACTCGGACAGGAAGCGCTGTTGTGATCACAAAGAAATACATGATTCACGGGAAAGGCCGCCTTGATTCCTCAGCTGCCGCTGCGTCTGTGGTCATGTGCTTTGAGATGCTTGAACATTCGGGGAGTTTCCAATCTTGTTTTGATTTCTTTTCCATGAACCTCCCTCTTATCCAGACCCTCCTCCCTGAAAGTGGCACGTTTTCCACGTCGTTAAAAACAAAACAAATGACAAGAGGACACCGCATCACAAAACCAGGAATTCTTAACTAGCCTGCGGTGATCATTTAAAAATCAAACAAGCACATACCCTTCACTCCTTTGACATTTTGCTGCTCAAGGCCAGCAGCGTAAACTCCAGAAGTTTCCTTTGGCAGGCAGACACCGAAGATACATTTTCCATCCCTTACAGAAAGAAACAAGAAACACTATTTTCCTTTGCTTTCTCGGAGTCGCTGGGGTTATTCTTTCTGTTTCCAGCAGCGACTGGTACAGAGCTTGACGCCTGCCTGTTTCCTGGGTCTGGCCCAGGCTTCCAGCTCATGTCTCAAACTGGCTTAGCCAGTGTCCCCTGTTTATGGGCTGTGAACACAGCAGTTTGAAGAATGTGATTCAAATTCTCCTTTCTCCAAATACTGTTCTGCCCTTCTATCTGCTCCCAAACCTGAACCACAGAACTGCTTTTCTTGTTAGTGAGGCAGATGGGGGCAGAAGCCCACCCTGGAGAGGCTTTGTTAACACACATGATTCTGTCAGATCAGCTGACCGGCAAGTGGGTAAATACAGAAAGCCTCATCCCAAGGTGTAAGGACAACAGACAGACAGGAAAAACTTCAGGTAAACTGAACCAAAGCAAAGGAAGGCTTCCCAAGTAGCTTGGCTGGTAAAGAATCCGCCTGCAACGCAGGAGACCCCGGTTTGATTCCTGGGTCAGGAAGATCCCCTGGAGAAGGGGTAGGCTACCCACTCCAGTATTCTTTGGCTTCCCCAGTGGCTCAGACAATAAAGAATCCACCTGCAATGTGAGAGACCTGGGTTCGATCTCTGGGTTGGGAAGATCCCCTGGAAGAGGGAATGGCAACCCACTCCGGTATTCTTCCCCGGAGAATTCCATGGACAGGGGAGCCTGGTGGGCTACAGTCCACGGGGTCTCAAAGAGTCAGACACAACTGAAGCGACTGAGCCCAGCCCAGCACAAAGGAAGGCACCTGGAAGAAGAGGGGGATGGTGGGAGCTGAGAGCTTGAGCTTTCCATTTTGCCCTGACCTGACCTCTCCTGCTTAGGGGCTAAACCAGAGTGTCTGGGTCTGTAGACAGAGATGAGAAGAATTAGAAAGGAGAAATACAACATTAGCAACCTTAGAGCAGTGTCAGAAACAATTTCACTTAAAATGTTAAGAGAAGATGGTAAATCTGTGTTGATACATAGTGAATATCCACAAACAGATGATCCTTCCAATAATGTAGCTCAACTGTTTGTTTTCAGACATAAAGTCTCTTTAGAAACTGCCAAGTCTCAAAGCGAGGCAAAGATGTTTCTAAGAGTGGCTTTTTCATGAGACGAGATGGTCTGATAGAGGTTGAGAGACTTCAGCAGTCATATAGCTGGTTGGGCTTCCCGGGTGGTGCTTGTAGTAAAAATTACGCCTGCCAATGCAGGAGGCATAAGAGATGTGGGTTCGACCCCTGGGTTGGGAAGATCTCCTGGAGAAGGAAATGGCAACCCACTCCAGTATTCTTGCCTGGAGAATCCCATGGACAGGAGGGCCTGGCGGGATGTAGTCCACGGGGTCGCAAAGAGTCGGACACAAGTGAGCGTCTGAGCCCACACAGCTGGTTAGTGACAGAGCTATGACCCGAACACATAGGTGCTGAGTTCAGTCCTCACCCACTGTGCTGTGCTGCCTCCTATGTCTAAGTGCGACTCTGGGGAAAAGCCTAGCACAGGTCTCTTCTTTCCTCTTCTCCTGGGGTGAAAAAAACATAGTGACCTAGGATGAAAATAAAACACAATCGGTTCTACTGAGATGGATGAAACTGGAGCCCATTATACAGAGTGAAGTAAGCCAGAAAGAAAAACAACAATACAGTATACTAATGCATATATATGGAATTTGAAAGATGGTAACGATAACCCTATATGCGAGACAGAATAAGAGACACAGATGCATAGAACAATTTTATGGACTCTGAGGGAGAAGGTGAGGGTGGGACGTTCTGGGAGAATAGCATTGAAACATGTATATTATCATATGTGAAACAGAACACCATTCCATGTTCGATGCATGAGACAAGGGCTCAGGGCCGGGGCAATGGGATGACCCAGAGGGATGGGATGGGGAGGGAGGTGGGTGGGGGGTCCAGGAAGGGGAACACATGTAAACCCATGGCTGATTCATGTCAATGTATGGCAAAAACTATTACAATATTGTAAAGTAATTAGCCCCCAACTAAAATAAATAAATTTATAAAAAAAAATAAAAAAAAAATGTAAAAAAAAAAAAAACACAATGAGAATATTCATTGTTGTTTAGTCTCTAAGCCATGTCTGACTCTTTGCAACCCCGTGGACCATAGCCCACCAGGCTCCTCTGTCCATGGGATTTTCCAGGCAAAGAATACTGGGGTGGGTTGCCATTTCCTTTTCCAGGGGCACTTTCTGACCCAGAGACCAAACTCATGCCTCCTGCATTGGCAGGTGGATTCTTTACTGCTGAACCACCAGAAAAGTCATATGAGAATATCTGTTGTTCACTTGCTCAGTCGTGTCCAACTCTTTGCAACCCCATGGACTGCAGCACAACAGACTTCCCTGTCCTTCACTATCTCCTGGAGCTTGCTCAAACTCGTGCCCATTGAGTCAGTGAAGCCATCCAACCATCTCATCCTCTGTTGACCTCTTTTCCTCCTGCCTTCAATCTTTCCCAGCATTAGAGTCTTTTCCAGTGAGTCAGCTCTTTGCATCAGGTGGCCAAAGTACTGGAGGTTCAGCTTCAGCATCAGTCCTTTCAATGAATATTCAAGACTGATTTCCTTTAGGATTGATTGATTTGATCTCCTTGCAGTCCAAGGGATTCTCAAGAGTGTCTTTAGACACTAATCCCCTGTGAAATGAGATGGACTTTGGGGGGAGGAATTGATTACATCAGATTAATTCTCTCTTCACTTAAAGTGACATCAAGGAAAAATGAGGAAGAAGAACTGGTTCTGCAAATTCTGCAAATCTTATCTGCTCTCACCTTGAGACATGAGGTCTCAAGGTTGAAAATTCCAAGTTGGGGTCAAATGGGACAGTTTCCTGCTTTTCTGCTCTCTGAGCGAACCAACCTGGCACCTGCTACCAAAGACTCCCCTTTGCAATTTGAAAGGCAGAAATTCCCTTCAAACCACAGGAAGAGGTAGGACCCACTTGTCTCTTTGGGGATTTATTGATAGAGAACCTCCTGTAGTTTTTATATTAAGAATAGGTCTCTTGTAATATACAATAGCTTATTAACCAAAACTTTGTGAGTTATGGATTGTTGGGTTTTGAGTGGAATTTCAGGTGTCTCTGAAGCTGTCACGGGGGCAGACCAGATCATGCTCTGGGAACAATCAACCCTTGAATCTCAATGGCTGAAAACAACAAAGGCTTCTTTCCTACTTGTGCTTCATGTTCTAGCGGGTTGACAGAGGGACTTTGCTTCCAGTGGTCCTTCAAATATTCACACTGATGGAGAAGGTCACTGTGACAGCCGGGGTTGGGAGGGAGGGCAAAGAGAGAACCCAGGAAATCTCACACTGAAAATCAAGTGCTCTAGAAAAGTGACCTTGCTCATAGTTCACTGGCCAAATGAATGGAATGGCTCCACCCTTACTGAGAACAGAAAGTTCAGTCCTGCCTTGTGCCCAGAAGGCAGAGAACTGGAAATACTGGTAAGTAGCACCAATGGCTTTCACACTCTATAGATAAATAGATGAGAACCTGGTAAATAAAATCCTGTAAATCAAATCTTTTCTCCTAGTGATGTTGAGGATACAATTATCTGAAAAATGAACTATTCCAAGATGCTTGTTCATAGCTATAGTAACTAAATGAGAAGTATGGTTCAAGGTTGGGAGAAAAATGGAATTTTAACATAAATGTTACATGTTGGTCATGAGCTTAGGGGAAAGGAAGCTCTTTTTTGATCAGGAAGTAAAGTAGTAAGCCATATATATATATTTTTTTAATTTTATTTTTTTTATAAATTTATTTATTTTAGTTGGGGGCTAATTACTTTACAATATTGTAATAGTTTTTGCCATACATTGACATGAATCAGCCATGGGTTTACATGTGTTCCCCTTCCTGGGCCCCCCACCCACCTCCCTCCCCATCCCATCCCTCTGGGTCATCCCATTGCCCCGGCCCTGAGCCCTTGTCTCATGCATCGAACATGGAATGGTGTTCTGTTTCACATATGATAATATACATGTTTCAATGCTATTCTCCCAGAACGTCCCACCCTCACCTTCTCCCTCAGAGTCCATAAAATTGTTCTATGCATCTGTGTCTCTTATTCTGTCTCGCATATAGGGTTATCGTTACCATCTTTCAAATTCCATATATATGCATTAGTATACTGTATTGTTGTTTTTCTTTCTGGCTTACTTCACTCTGTATAATGGGCTCCAGTTTCATCCATCTCAGTAGAACCGATTCAGATGTATTTTTTTTAATGGCTGAGTAATATTCCATTGTGTATATGTACCACAGCTTCCTTATCCATTCGTCTGCTGATGGACATCTAGGTTGCTTCCATGTCCTGGCTATTGTAAACAGTGCTGCGATGAACATTGGGGTACACGCGTCTCTTTCAATTCTGGTTTCCTCGGTGTGTATGCCCAGCAGTGGGATTGCTGGGTCATATGGCAGTTCTATTGCCAGTTTTTTAAGGAATCTCCACACTGTTCTCCATAGTGGCTGTACTAGTTTGCATTCCCACCAACAGTGTAAGAGGGTTCCCTTTTCTCCACACTCTCTCCAGCATTTATTAGTAAGCCATATTTTTTGTTTGTTTTTTTGGTGGGGAAGATGCGGTAGTATATTAGGGAGATTCTAAAGTAGTGATGGCAGCTAGATTTTTCTTCTATAAGAATTTCAATTTATTGGTTATGGCACCTTAAAATAGCAGACTCTAAACTTCTTTGATTTCTTACTTCTATTGGTAAAACATATAACTTATTTACTTTCACATCCCTATAGGCTTCCCAGGTGGTGCAGTTGGAAAGAATCTTCCTGTCAATGCAGGAGACTCAAGAGACGCGGGTTCAATCCCTGAGTCAGGAAGATCCCCCGGAGTAAGAAATGGCAATATATATTTAATTATTCCGTGGTAACTCAGATGGTAAAGAATCTGCCTGCAATGCAGAGACCCGGGTTTGATCCCTGGGTTGGGAAGAGCTCTGGGAGAGGGGAATGGTAACCCACTCCAGTATTCGTGCCTGGAGAATTCCATGGACAGAGGACCCTGGCAGGCAAAGAATCAGACACAACTGAGCAACTAAACATATACCCTACCCATTGCATATACTGAAAATCATTGACAAAATAGAAATTAAAACTAGAAATAAGCAATCTGATATTTTCTTCCTACCCCATTACAACCATCTTATCTGTCCACTTTGGACACAACAGTTCTTTAGCATTTGTTGAAATGGAGTCTCAGGTCAGATTAAGGCTCAGTTCTTACTGAGTAGCAATATCTGTTAAGCAAAGGGAGAAAGCTATATGCTCCAGATGGTTGACGTCTCTGATTAGAGTTAGGATTATCTTGCAAGAGTTGGCTATTCTACATTCATTTTTGTGTCTTTCCTATTATCACAAGACATCCCACCTCAGGTCTCCATTTTTAGATCATGCTAAATTACACCCCTTGACAACTCTTCCTTGAGTCTTTTGAGCTGGGCTGGATCAAAGGATAACTGCACAGAGGAATCTACAAGCGTCTGAAAGTTCACAACTGCAAGCAGTTAGAGAACGGTTAGCGAGTTGGATCCAGAAACTATTAATAGTATCTGTAAGATTTCATACAGTGTTTCTACAATATTAAAGATGGCTGAACTTTTTGTATTAAATGTACTTTGACTCATCTACAACATTTCCTATCAAAACTAATTATAAGCTTAGGAATCATAAATTTGAAGGACAGAAGCTACTAGGTTTTTTGCATAATAGTTAATATCATTCAGAAAATGACTGGAGAACTTTCTGTGTTCATGGTTGGAACTACCCAAGTTTTATCTATCTTTATCATAGAAAGTGTTTTTAGAAGCACTTAGTTTTCAGGGACCTTGAAAGGTTGAGGAGAGAATTTGGATCTAAAGGATGGACTTCTAGATCATTGTGACTGTGATAATGCATTTTCTTTCCTTCTTTTACTTACTGAACTCAAGAGGGAAGATCAGGTACTCTGGCATTTAGAGGTTGATGCATTGTAATAGGCCAAGAATTTTGTTCAAAATACAAAATAAACGTATCATCTTTCCTAAGAACTGGTATTGCAATGGAAGTGTCTATTTATGTTTTAATTTGTTTGTTTTGGGAAGAATGTTTTAATATACTGTGCAAAATAATATTGAGTCTCTTCAAATCTGGTCATGGTTTGTAGGAGTTATCTAAGTCTGAAATTTCCAAGAAGTTGGGGAACAGATTCTGTGTGACAAGTGGAATTGTTTAAGAGTTTAAAGAAGTGAGAGGAAGTAAAGGTGGTAACTTTCAAAGAGATCTACAAGGCTACAACAATTAATGAAGACTTTGTATATTATATATAAGCAATATATGAATTATATATAATTATTTATTATGTATAAAATAATTTATATTTTGTGTATGTTTAACAGCCCAGCTTACACAAATAGACTGTTTCCATGGGGGATGTGGTATATAAATGCAATTTATTACTTGTTCCACTGAACTTGTGGCTTCTAATCCTAATATGGTTCTTTATCAAGTACTTTGGAAAGACAAACATTTTTTTCATGTACCAAAAATGCTTAACTGATGATTGACGTTGCATCTTTCCAACAGATGGTGCTATCTTACTGCCAGCTATTCCAGGGCAAACCCTTCAGATAAATAAAATAAATCCCTTTCTCCACTTATCAACCACTGGTTCAGGTACATTTGCCCCATGAGCCAATCCAGTATCATAATAGCTTCAGAAAAAAGTCTCTTAAAAACTCTCTAATAATACATGTGTTTAATTTCTCAGTAATTTTCCTACATGAGCCTCTTCTCTTTATTGGAAGTCAGACATATAATGGGTGCACAACTTAGTTCTATTGACTTGGCTGTCAGTAGATTAAAGCAAGGTATTTATTAACAGCTGGATTGTGTTACCCTATTAATAAAATGCTTCCTTGGTGGCTCAGTGGTAAAAAATCCACCTGCCAATGGAGGAGGTGTAGGTTTGATCCCTGGGTCGGGAGGATCCCCTGGAGGAGGAAATGGCAACCCACTCCAGTATTCTTGCCTGGAGAATTCCGTGGACAGAGGAGCCTGGTGGGCTATAGTCCATGGGGTCACAAAGAGTCTGATGTGATTTAGTGACTAAACAACAATAACAACAATTAATAAAATACCAAAGGGATTTTGAATAACTTTTCTATGTGCATCTCTGAATATTTAAAAAGATAACGTTATTGTGTGAAACTTTTTAAGAAGCAGAGGCCATATGGTGACTTGTCTAAGTCTCTTTAAGCTTCATGGTTTCTTGACATGATTTTTGAGTTGTATGAAGTCAGTTAAGGATGTTGGATGCAACATATAAATACAGATCTGGCTAACATGTTGGTCATTTGCATCTCCTTGGCCAAGTTTCTCTTGAGTATTCCCAAATTTAATGGAATGGCTTGAAAAGTAAATATAGGAATAACAATTGAGTTATACTAAGTATTTAATAAAGTATGTATTTATAAAGAAATTTTAGTTTAATCTCTCATTACCTTTATTAATGCTTTAACGTAGAAAAATTTCAAACGTACATAAAAGTAGAAGGAATAGCATAATGAAACACCATTACCCATCATCTATCTTATTTTAACTGTATGTCCCTACCTCTAACCCTGTGTTGGTTATTTTTCTTACAGTATTATTGAGGTATAAGTTTACATACCATAAAAGTCACCCATTGTAAGCAAATGTGCACTTACATTGAATGGTAATACAGTGTTTTTTTAGTTGAGGTATTAACTGATGTATAATATTATATAAGGGTTTCAGGTATATAATAATACTGAGTCATAGTTTTTAAAGTTATATTTCATTTACAGTTACCATAAAATATTGATCCCTGTGCTGTATATAATATATCCTTGCAGCTTATTTATTTCATGCATAGTAGTTTCTACCACTTAATCCCCATCCCTGTATTGTCCCTCTCCCTTCTCTTGCCCCTGCTGGTAACCATTGGTTTGTTGTCTATATCTCTGAGTCTGTTTCTTTTTTGTTACGTTCATTAGATTTTTTTTAAGATTTCACATATAACTGATATCATATAGTGTTTGTCTTTCTCCGTCTGATTACACATAACACCCTCCAAGTCCATCCATGTTGCAAATGGCAAAAATTTCGTTCTTTTTTAGGGCTGAATAGTATTCCAGTATATCTATATCTATATATCAAATCTTTATCCATTCATCTGCTGATGAACACTTAGGTGGCTTCCATTTCTTGGCTATTGTGAATAGTGCTGCTATGCACACTGGGGTACATGTATTTTTTAGAATTAATGTTTTCATTTTCTCTGGGTATATAACCTGGAGTGGAATTGCTGGATCATATGGTAATTCTACTTTTAGTTTTTTGAGGGATTACCGTACTGTTTTCCACAGTGACTACACCAATTTACATTCTTACCAACAGTATATAAGGTTTCTTTTTTTCCACATCCTCTCTAACATTTGTTATCTGTGGTCTTTTTGATGATAGTCATTCTGACAAATGTGAAGTGATCACTCATTTGATTTTCATTTCTCTGATGATTAGTGATGTGAAGCATCTTTCCATGTGCCTGTTGGAAATGTAATATATCCATACAATGAAATGCAATTCAGTAATACAAAGGGATAAGCTACTGTTACATGGTATGGGGGGACTTCCTTGATGACTCAGTGGTAAAAAATCCGACTGCCAATGCAGGAAACTCGGGTTTGATCCCTGGCTCAGGAAGATCCCCTGGAGAAGGAAATGGCAACTGACTCCAGTATGCTTATCTGGGAAATCCCGCGGACAGAGGAGCCTGGCAGGTTACAGTCCATGGGGTCACAACAAGTCGGACGTGACTTAATTACCAGACAACAGCACATGCTATAGAACATTATATCAAAAAACATGCTAAGTTAAACAGGAAAGATGCAAAAGACTATGTATTGTATGATTCCACTTATATAAAATGTTTAGAAAAGGAAAATCTATAGGTTTAACAATTAGCGGTTACCTGAGACTGAGTGTGGGAGTGGGGTTTGACTGTAAACAGGCACCAGGAAACTTGTTAGGGTGATGGAAATGTTCTCAAACTAGATTGTGGTGATGATTTCACAACCCAATACATTCACTTAAAACTATTGTATTACAGCACAATGTAAGTGCACATTTGCTTTCCATGGGTGGCTTTTATGGATGTTAGAAGTGGCTGATTCATGTCAGTATATGGCAAAAACCACTAGAATATTGTAAAGTAATTAGCCTACAATTAAAATAAATTAATTGATTAAAAAAAAAAAGAAGTCTAAGATCAAGGTGTTGGCAGGGTTGGCTTGTAGACATCCATCTTCTCTCTGTGTCTTCACATGATTTTTCCTCTCTACATGTTTTCTAAGTTCTTCTAATAAGTAGTCATTCTGAATAAGGGTCCACCCTTTTGTTATTGTTCAGTAGCTAACTTGTGTCCAATTCTTTGTCACCCTATGGACTGCAACATGCCAGGCTTCTCTGTCCTTCATTGTCTCCCTGAGTTTGCTCAAACTCATGTCCGTTGAGTCAGTGATGCCATCCAACCATCTCATTCTCTGTCGTCCCCTTCTCCTCCTGCCCTCAATCTTTCCCAGCATTGGGGTCTTTTCCAATGAGTCAGCTCTTTGCATCAGGTGGCCAAAGTATTAGAGCTTCAGCTTCTAGCATCTGTCCTTCCAGTGAATATTCAGAGTTGATTTCATTTGGATTGGCTGGTTTGATCTCCTTGCTGTCCAAGGGACTATCAAGAGTCTTCTCCAGCACTACTCATTTTAACTTAATTATCTCTTGAAAGGCCTTGTCTCCAAATATGATCACATTCTGAGGTATTGGTGGTTAGGATTTCAGCTTATAAAAATATAAATTTTTTCCAGTCCAAAACAAGACAAACTCAATTTACTGCAGTTTGTAATAATCACAAGATTATAGTAGTCTCACCAGTGATGGTTGGTTTGCATCAAAAAGTGGGTTAAGAAAAACAAAAGCCCTATTTTTCTTAGTTGGTACATCTTTTGAAAATATAGACTAATGACTTTGTGCTTAAATGACATGGTTGTGCACTAGCTGCCATAAAACATAACTAATGGAAAGGAACTCTTCAACAAATATACTACCGACAGAAGTGAAAAAGCACACAGAAATGACTCACAAGACAGTGCCATTGCAGATATCATTCCGTTATAATTAATACTTGCTAGAAAATGGAGTTTGACATCATGTACAATTGCACCAACTTTCATGGAGGCTGAATATCACAGCCGTGATGGAGTACCATGACCGTAAAATGACTCTTGATACTTCCCAAACTGTTTTATCTTTTATTTATAAAGTTCAGTTACCAGAGCCAAACTTGTTCTTCACAAGTAGAATTTTTACATCTATTCAAACAGTCTCTTACATCCTTCTGGGCCCATTCATTCACAGATAGGAGCAGAAACTGTAACCAGGCTCTTCACATCATGCATTTACCCATGATGCCCACTCTTCACATGCTGTCCAATAACAGGAGTGACTTGCAGCAGGGCCACATAGATGAGAAATTTGCATCTGGAGGAGATCACATCCTTGCATATCTTTAATTTCATCTCCTCTGGTTCCAGCTTGGGTGAAAGGTCCTCTGTTCGGAACAGCCAAGCTCTGCCACACGGCTTCCAGCTGCCCCGCTCTGTTCTTCTCAGTGGCCTCCTCAGCATGTGAATTTTGGAAGGACATAATTCAGTCCATAACAATGATTAGAAAGGAAGAAACACAACTCCTGTTATCCATGGGTGACGTGATTGTTTACACAGCAGATAAAGGCTCTACGGTTAAACTATTAGAATTAATGCATGAATTTATTTAAGCTGCTGGATATAAAGTCGATGTATAAAAATCATTGTATTTCTATAAAATAGCAAAAAAGAGTATAGACATTAAAAATATGATTTATAAGCATCAAGACCACCAACTTCATAATAAGAAATCTGATAAATGATGCACAAAACCTTTTTACCTAAAAAAAATATATAACTACAAAATGCTGTTTAGAAAATTGGAGGAAATGAAAGAAGACCTAACTGTATCACATGAATGACTCAATATAGTAGAAATATCAATTCTCCCTAGTAGATTTGTAGATCAAGTAAAATCCCAATAAACAAATCACTGCACATTTAATTTTGTGGACTTTGAGTTGATCTTTAAATTTATATAAAAGTTCAAAGGGTGAAAAATAGCCAGGACCATAGAGAAGAACAAATTTGACACACTTATGTTACTAGATATCATGACTGAAAAGCTGTAGTAGTTAGTGCTGCATCAAGGGTCCCCAAGACCATCCTGAGGTTTGAAGATTTTTAGGGGACATACACATGACTCAGCATAGAGTCAGACCCATGGGTATGGTTTATTACAGTGAAAGGATATAAACAAAATATGATGTGGGAAAAGGCACATGAGATGAAGTCTAGAGGAAGTTGGGGCAAGCTTCCAGAAGTCTTCTCCCAGTGGAGTCACATTTAAGTCCCCCAGCAAAGGATGACAACACGTGTGAGATGTTGTCTTGCACAGATGCCTTCAAAGATCCACTGCCCAGGGTTTTTATTGGGGGCTTGTCATGTATGCATATTCTGCCAAGTATACACCCAAGTTCCAAACACCTAGAAGGGTTCAGCATAAACCATATTGTTTGAGGACTTCCCTGGTGGTCCAGTGGCTTAGAATCCACCTTCCAATGCAGGGCATGGGGGTTCGATTCCTGATCAGGGAACTAATATCTCACATACAGTGGGGGCAACTAAGCCTGTATGCTGCAGCTACTGAGCCCATGCGCCAAGCTAGAGAGAGGCCCGTGAACCACAGCAAAAGATCCTGTGTGCCACATGCAGGATCAGATGCAGCCAAACAAACAAAGGTAACAAAAAACCGTGTTGTTCATACAAACATTTTTGACCCAGTGAGGCACTCCTTAGCTCTGGGAGTGATAGGAACTCTCCCCAAATCTAAGTTCCCACACTCCAGCCAACGACCAACCTCATATGTTGGCCTCTCAAAGAATACTTTGCCAACAAAAGTCCGTCTAGTCAAGGCTATGGTTTTTCCAGTGGTCATGTATGGTTGTGAGAGTTGGACGGTGAAGAAAGCTGAGCGCCGCAGAATTGATGCTTTTGAACTGTGGTGTTGGAGAAGACTCTTGAGAGTCCCTTGGACTGCAAGGAGATCCAATCAATCCATCCTAAAGGAGATCAATCCTGGGTGTTCATTGGAAGGTCTGATGTTGAAGCTGAAACTCCAATACTTTGGCCACCTCATGCAAAGAGTTGACTCTTTGGAAAAGACCCTAATGCTGGGTAGGATTGGGGGCGGGAGGAGAAGGGGACGACAGAGGATGAGATGGTTGGATGGCATCACTGACTCGATGGACATGGGTTTGGGTAGACTCCGGGAGTTGGTGATGGACAGAGAGGCCTGGCGTGCTGCAATTCATGGGGTCGCAAAGAGTCGGACAAGACTGAGCGACTGAACTGAACTGAACTGAACAAAGAATAGCATCCTCAGGCCTGCTTTGTTAAATCTTTCTGAACAGGTGCAAAGATGAATAAATAGAACAATAGAATGGGAAAAGAAGTCCAGAAATAGATCTACACATAACCTGATATATGACAAAGGTGTCATTGTGATACAGTGAAGAAAAGACGGAATTTTTAATAAATGATGCTGGATCATTTGGTTATCTAAATGCAAAAAAGTAGATTTGGACACCTTCTTTATGTGATATCCAAATATCAATTCCAGACATGTCAAAATGATAAAGCTTATAGAAGACAACTTGAAAAGTGTCATCAGGAGCTTATAGGCAAAGTGTTCTTGAAAATTCCCCCAAAACAGTAACCATAAAGAAAAGGATACATATGTTGGACATGATTAAAATTGGAAGCTTTGTTTCACCAAAATCTAGCAATGAATAAAAGAAATAAGCCATGAAGTGAGAGAAAGCATGATAAATACTGTAATTTACAAAGGTCTTGAATGCAGAATATACAAGGAGTTCCCACAAATCAAAACAAACAATTTAAAAAAATGGACAAAGGACTTAACCAGATACCCACTTCACAAAAAAGCATATCCATATGGCCAAAAAAGGTATCTATATGAGGCTTCCCTAGTGGCACAAAAGAATCTGCCTATAATACAGGAGACCCAGTTTCGATCCCTGGATTGGGAAGATCCCCAGGAGAAGGAAATGGCAACCACTCCAGTATTCTTGCCTGGGAAATCTCATGGACAGAGGAACCTGGCGGTCTACGTTCATGGGGTCGAAAAGAGTCAGACACAACTGAGCAACTAACACTTTGACTTTGGAGTCTTTTTGAGAAATCTTTGAAGGGGAAGCAAGTCATTATCTTGTGACCTTTTCCCTTTCCCAACCCACCCTGTAGTTTTTTACTTGAAGAAGAGAATTGTTTCCTTTGCAGGGTCCTCACACTCTCCAGCTGAAGGCTGGTTCCAATTTTAAGTTAGCAGAGTAACTGGAAAGTTGAGAAAATCCTTTCCAGAAATGGGTCCTGAATTGTTTGAATGTGTTTCACAGGTTACAAAAACAGGCTTGGTGGGATTTTCAGCTTCATCATTTAATCTACTGCCAACTGCACTTGACAGAGACACTCCAGTGACTCATCATTTCAGGTTGTGACTATGAGATGAAGATGAGTTTGGAGTTCAGACACAGAGGGGATCAGTTAGTGGTTAACCAGTTTCTCTCTGTTTTATCTTTTCAATAATGCAGATATTCTCAGGTGCAGATGGCTT
Organism: Giraffa tippelskirchi; assembly: GCF_054371585.1. Classification (NCBI taxonomy): domain Eukaryota; kingdom Metazoa; phylum Chordata; class Mammalia; order Artiodactyla; family Giraffidae; genus Giraffa; species Giraffa tippelskirchi. Next base: position 154,272,351 of record NC_137283.1, on the reverse strand, counting down.
TCAACCATCTGCATGACTGAATATGTTCTCCCAATATAAGCCTCCACAGGTTCTTGAATGTTTCTTTTTAACTCCCTGAAATTGCTTGTTTACTTGTTTATACACTTGCTTTAAGGAATTTCCCTGTGGTCCAGTAGTTACAAATCCACCTTGCAATGCGGGGGATGTGGGTTCGATCCAGTTCGGGAAACGAAGATGCCACGTACCATGGAACAAATAAGCCCGCACACCCCAGCTACTGAACCCATGTGCTCTGGAGCCCCACCACAACTAGAGTCCGTGCACTGCAGGGAAAGACGCTGCATGACACAACGAAAATCCCGCAGGCTGCAACTAAGACCCAGCACAGCCAAGTGAATAGAGAAAAGCCTGTAGTGAAAGATAGCTTCCCCAGTGGCTTGCTGGCAAAGAATCTGCCTGCCAGTGCAGGAGACGCGGGTTAGATCCTTGGATTGGGAAGTTCCCCTGGAAGAGGAAATGGCAACCCACTCCAGTATTCTTGTCTGGAGAATCCCATGGACAGAGGAGACTGGGATGGACAGTCTACGGGGTCGTAAAGAGTCAGACACAACTGAGTGGCTGAGCATGCTTACAGTGAAAGACGGAAAAGGAAGACTACATTCCTTTCCTTGGGAATCACAGAATTTCGATTGATGGAGTCCTTAAGGATCATTCAGCCAACCATGTATCCAGAGAGTTGTGGGGACCATATTGCCGAATCTTTGCTTCCATAAAAGAGAACTTCCCCTCTAGTTTCTTAGGGGGAACCTGCTCTTCCGTCATCCGCCTCCGCTTGGTGACTTATCTGCTTGATGAGACTGGAAGAGAACGCTGAGCCCTCAGTGCCTTGGTTCCCTGTCTCTCTCAGAGCCGTGGGTCCTGAAGCTGTCGGCATTCTCTCTCATCTGATGGAGCCCTTCCTTAAGAGGGTGCTGGCTCTGCAGAGGGTGGGCTTGTGGGAGTATAAGTTGAACTCATGGCCATAGGCACCAGGAAGTTGATTTTCCAAGCAAGAATTCTGGAGTGGGGTGCCATTTCCTACTCCAGGAATTCTTCCTGACCCAGGGATTGAACCTGCAAATCTTGTGTCTCCTGTATTGGCCGGTGGATTCTTTACCACTAGTGCCACCTGGGAAGCTGATGTCACTTATATGTGTAATCTAAAAATACAACAAATTAGTGAATACTGAAAGAAGCAGCCGACTCACAGATATAGAAAACAAACTATGGTTACCAGCGGGGATGGGCGGTAAAGGGGTTGAGGGGTGGAAGGTACAAACTACTAAGCGTAAGGCTATAAGGATGTATCATACAACACAGGGAATAAAGCCAATAGTTTGTAATGACTGTAAATGAAGTGTAACCTTTAAGATTGCAAAAAACTAAAAAAAAGAAACATATAAAAAAACACAAAAATAATAAAATAGTTAAATAATGAAAGCTAGGTAAATGCTGGTATCAGGAACTGGGATGCTTCAAGTCTCTTTCCTTGAGATTGGTTCTGCTGCTGAGATTAAGTAGTTCCGCTGCTCCAAAAGTCAACAAGGAAAATGGTGTTGTTATTTTTCTGATTATACAGGTAATACTAATACAGAAAACCCTAGCAACAGAACAGTGTAGAGAAGAACGTTGAAGATCTCCTAAAAATTCCTTCAGTAGAATGCCCACTCAATGTCTTGGGAAATATTCTTCAGAGAAAGGGGCTTCCCAGGAGGCACCAGCCATAAAGAATCTGCCTGCAATGCAAGAGACCCGGGTTTGATCCCTGGGTCAGGAAGATCACTTGGAGAAGGAAACGGCAACCCCCTTCTCTTCAGTATTCTTGCCTGGAGAATTCCATGGACAGGAACCTGGGGGGCTATAGTCCATGGGGTCGCTAAGAATCGGACACGACTGAGCACACGTACACTTCAGAGAAAGGGCCTGAGGCAGTCTTTTGGAGTCCTGGGAATGTCCTAGAATTTTCTGTGGTTGGTGTAGTCACGTGGGTGTATACAAATTAAAAATGTATCAACCTGTATGAGATTTGTGCACTTAGCTGTATATATATTTTACATATCAATTTTAAACTTTCCCACATATTTTTCTCTGTAAATTTTGTAGAAGCAGAATTATATTATCTATGCTGCTTTGATAAGTCATTCCTGAAAGGATCATAAAAATTCTTTCCATAGCAATATATTTTCTTATACATCTTTATCTCAGACAAGGAATGTTTGGTGCCATAGTTTAGAAACTTATGAAAGCTGGTTTAAGAAAATAGAGGCTTTAGGGAAAGAAAATAATAGGCCTTCTCATAGCATCCCAGATAAATTATGAATCTTATTTTAAAATTTCTTGATTATCTTTAAGACAATTTTCTGAGCCTTTTCTCATTTTCTTACTTGTTATTAGTTTGGCAATCTTAGAATTTTATTGCACCCTCAGAGGAGTGTCATGATTTCCATCAGACAGTTTTCTTGATGGAAGATCATTTAATGAGGTCTAGTTGAATCCATCTTTTTTTTTTTTTTTTTTTTTTTGGGTGTTAGTTCTAGAAGGTCTTGTAGGTCTTCATAGAATCGTTCAACTTCAGCTTCTTTGGCGTTACTGGTCGGGGCATAGACTTGGATTACCGTGATATTGAATGGTTTGCCTTGGAAGCGAACAGAGATCATTCTGTCGTTTTTGAGATTGCATCCAAGTACTGCATTTCGGACTCTTTTGTTGACCATGATGGCTACTCCATTTCTTCTAAGGGATTCTTGCCCACAGTAGTAGATATAATGGTCATCTGAGTTAAATTCACCCAGTCCAGTCCATCTTAGTTCGCTGATTCCTAGAATGTCAACGTTCACTCTTGCCATCTCCTGTTTGACCACTTCCAGTTTGCCTTGATTCATGGACCTAACATTCCAGGTTCCTATGCAATATTGCTCTTTACAGCATCGGACTTTGCGACTATCACCAGTCACATTCACAGTTGGGTATTGTTTTTGCTTTGGCTCCATCCCATCATTCTTTCTGGAGTTATTTCTCCACTGATCTCCATTAGCATATTGGGCACCTACTGACCTGGGGAGTTCATCTTTCAGTGTCCTATCCTTTTGCCTTTACATACTGTTCATGGGGTTCTCAAGGCAAGAATACTGAAGTGGTTTGCCATGCCCTTCTCCAGTGGACCACAATCTGTCAGACCTCTCCACCATGACCCATCCGTCTTGGGTGGCCCCACATGGCATGGCTTAGTTTCATTGAGATTGACAAGGCTGTGGTCCGTGTGATCAGATTAGCTAGTTTTCTGTAGTTTTAGTTTTAGTGTGTCTGCCCTCTGATGCCCTCTCGCAACACTTACCGTCTTACTTGGATTTCTCTTATCTTGGGCCTTGGGTAATTCCTCCTGCCGCCGCCACCGCTGCCGCCGGCCCCAGCCCCCGGCCTGGCCTAGCCCCTCTCGACTGCCGCCCGCGGCCCTCGGCCCCCAACCCCCGGCCCGGCCTAGGCCTTGTCAGCCGCTGCCCCCAGCCCCCGGCCCGGCCTAGGCCCTCTCGGTCGCCGCCCCCAGCTCCCGGCCCCCGGCCCGGCCTAGCGCCTGTTGGCCGCCGCCCCCAGCCCCCGGCCCCCGGCCCGGCCTAGGCCCTGTCGGCCGCCGCCCCCGGCCCCCGGCCCCCGGCCCGGCCTAAGCCCTCTCGGCCGCCGCCCCCGGCTCCCGGCCGCCGTCCCGGCCTAGGCCCTGTTGGCCACCGCTCCCGGCCCCTGGCCCGGCCTAGGCCCTGTCGGCCGCGCCCCTGGCCCCCGGCCCCCGGCCCGGCCTAAGCCCTCTCGGCCGCCGCCCCCGGCTCCCGGCCGCCGTCCCGGCCTAGGCCCTGTTGGCCACCGCTCCCGGCCCCCGGCCCGGCCTAGGCCCTGTCGGCCGCGCCCCCGGCCCCCGGCCCCCGGCCCGGCCTAAGCCCTCTCGGCCGCCGCCCCCGGCTCCCGGCCGCCGTCCCGGCCTAGGCCCTGTTGGCCACCGCTCCCGGCCCCCGGCCCGGCCTATCCCCTCTCGGCCGCCGCCCCCGGCCCCCGGCCCGGCCTATCCCCTCTCGGCCGCCGCCCCCGGCCCCCGGCCCGGCCTAGGCCCTGTCGGCCGCCGCCCCCGGCCCCCGGCCCCCGGCCCGGCCTAGCCCCTGTCGGCCGCCGCCCCCGGCCCCCGGCCCCCGGCCCCCGGCCCCCGGCCTGGCCTAGCCCCTCTCGGTTGCCGCCCCCGGCCCCCGGCCCGGCCTAGCTCCTCTCGGCCACGCTTCTGCGCCGAGCCGTCGCAGCCGCCTCGCTTCTGCGCCGAGCCGTCGCAGCCGCCTCGCTTCTGCGCCGAGCCGTCGCAGCCGCCTCGCTTCTGCGCCGAGCCGTCGCAGCCGCCTCGCTTCTGCGCCGAGCCGTCGCAGCCGCCTCGCTTCTGCGCCGAGCCGTCGCAGCCGCCTCGCTTCTGCGCCGAGCCGTCGCAGCCGCCTCGCTTCTGCGCCGAGCCGTCGCAGCCGCCTCGCTTCTGCGCCGAGCCGTCGCAGCCGCCTCGCTTCTGCGCCGAGCCGTCGCTACAAGACCTTCTAGAACTAACACCCCAAAAAGATGTCCTTTTCATTATAGGGGACTGGAATGCAAAAGTAGGAAGTCAAGAAACACCTGGCGTAACAGGCAGGTTTGGCCTTGGAGTACAGAATGAAGCAGGGCAAAGGCTAATAGAGTTTTGCCATGAGAACGCACTGGTAATAGCAAACACCCTATTCCAACAACACAAGAGAAGACTCTACACGTGGACATCACCAGATGGTCAACACCGAAATCAGATTGATTACATTCTTTGCAGCCAAAGATGGAGAAGCTCTATACAGTCAGCAAAAACAAGACCGGGAGCAGACTGTGGCTCAGATCATGAACTGCTTATTGCCAAATTCAGACTTAAATTGAAGAAAGTAGGGAAAACCACTAGACCATTCAGGTATGACCTAGATCAAATCCCTTATGAGTATACAGTGGAAGTGACAAATGGATTTAAGGGACTAGACCTGATAGACAGAATGCCTGATGAACTATGGACAGAGGTTCGTGACATTGTACAGGAGACAGGGATCAAGAAAATCCCCATGGAAAAGAAATGCAAAATGGTTGTCTGAGGAGGCCTTACAGATAGCTGGGAAGAGAAGAGAAGCGAAAAGCAAAGGAGAAAAGGAAAGATATTCTCATCTGAATGCAGAGTTCCAAAGAATAGCAAGGAGAGATAAGAAAGCCTTCCTCAGCGATCAGTGCAAACAAATAGAGGAAAACAACATATTGGGAAAGACTAGAGACCTCTTCAAGAAAATTAGAGATACCAAGGGAACATTTCACGCAAAGATAGGCTCGATAAAGGACAGAAATGGTATGGACCTAACAGAAGCAGAAGATATTAAGAAAAGGTGACAAGAATACACAGAAGAACTGTGCAAAAAAGATCTTCACGACCCAGATAATCACGATGGTGTGATCACTCACCTAGAGCCAGACATCCTGGAATGTGAAGTCAAGTGGGCCTTAGAAAGCATCACTACGAACAAAGCTAGTGGAGGTGATGGAATTCCAGTTGAGCTATTTCAAATCCTCAAAGGTGATGCTGTGAAAGTGCTGCACTCGATATGCCAGCAAATTTGGAAAACTCAGCAGTGGCCACAGGACTGGAAGAGGTCAGTCTTCGTTCCAATCCCAAAGAAAGGCAATGCCAAAGAATGCTCAAACTACCGCACAATTGCACTCATCTCACATGCTAGTAAAGTAATGCTCAAAATTCTCCAAGCCAGGCTTCAGCAATACGTGAACCATGAACTTCCAGATGTTCAAGCTGGTTTTAGAAAAGGCAGAGGAACCAGAGATCAAATTGCCAATATCCGCTGGATCATTGAAAAAGCAAGAGAGTTCCAGAAAAACATCTATTTCTGCTTTATTGACTATGCCAAAGCCTTTGACTGTGTGGATCACAATAAACTGTGGAAAATTCTGAAAGAGATGGGAATACCAGATCATCTGACCTGTCTCTTGAGAAACCTGTATGCAGGTCAGGAAGCAACAGTTAGAACTGGACATGGAACAACAGACTGGTTCCAAATAGGAAAAGGAGTCCGTCAAGGCTGTATATTGTCACCCTGCTTATTTAAGTTATATGCAGAGTACATCATGAGAAACGCTGGGCTGGAAGAAACACAAGCTGGAATCAAGATTGCCAGGAGAAATATCAATAACCTCAGATATGCGGATGACACCACCCTTATGGCAGAAAGTGAAGAAGAACTAAAGAGCCTCTTGATGAAGGTGAAGGAGGAGAGTGAAAAAGTTGGCTTAAAGCTCAACGTTCAGAAAACTAAGATCATGGCATCTGGTCCCATCACTCCATGGGAAATAGATGGGGAAACAGTGGAAACAGTGTCAGACTTTACTTTTTTGGGCTCCAGAATCACTGCTGATGGTGACTGCAGCCATGAAATTAAAAGACGCTTACTCCTTGGAAGGAAGGTTATGGCCAACCTAGATAGCATGTTTAAAAGCAGAGACATTACTTTGCCAACAAAAGTCCGTCTAGTCAAGACTATGGTTTTTCCAGTGGTCATGTATGGATGTGAGAGTTGGACAGTGAAGAAAGCTGAGCGCCGCAGAATTGATGCTTTTGAACTGTGGTGTTGGAGAAGACTCTTGAGAGTCCCTTGGACTGCAAGGAGATCCAATCAATCCATCCTAAAAGAGATCAATCCTGGGTGTTCATTGGAAGGTCTGATGTTGAAGCTGAAGCTCCAATACTTTGGCCACCTCATGCGGGGGGTTGAGTCATTGGAAAGGACCCTGATGCTGGGTGGGATTGGGGGCGGGAGGAGAGGGGGACGACAGAGGATGAGATGGTTGGATGGCATCACCGACTCGATGAACATGGGTTTGGGTAGACTCCGGGAGTTGGTGATGGACAGGGAGGCCTGGCATGCTGCAGTTCATGGGGTCGCAGAGAGTCGGACATGACTGAGCGACTGAATTGAACTGAACTGAACTGAGTTGAATCCATGGAATCCACCGTGTTTGATTTTGTGCCACCCAATGTAGCTATGATCACAAAGCAGAAAAATAAACGTCAGAGACAGCAACCTGAATCTTAGCAACAAATTAGAATCATAGGCTTAACTCTGTGGGCAAATGGCAGAAAGAGCTTTTGTTGTTATATTCAAAATTCATTCAGTGGATATTTTTTTGGTTGAGAATCTAAGAGGTGCAACATTGTGTAGGATGCTGGAGATACAATAATGAACATGTTGTTTATACTGGATCTCAGTGAACACAGACTTCAGTGTAAAGGTGAGTATAGACTGCTCCTTTCGAAACAAGTTCCTGAGATGGGTATTTCCTGATTCCCTGATTGCCCAAGGATGAGAGCTGGCCGAGGGGAATCTCAGAGGAGGTAACGATGGATGCCCAAAGTGAAGGAAATGTGTAGAGTTAGAAAGATCAAAGGAAAGCACAGGTCTACAAAACCAGAGAGGAATTTGGAGGTTGGTTAAAAAGGTGAAGCAAGTCAGCAGAAGATAAGGAGGTCAGGTTTTGAAGTCAGGAATGTGAGACCTGGGCAACAGAGATGAATCCAGGGTAGAAGGGGATGGGGAATAAATGTCCTAAAAGAGATTGAAGAAGGATAAAATGAAGCACTGGTAGCTGCTGGCATCAGAGGTTTGATATTAAGGTTGAGTACTTGTGGTTAGATGGCCAGGGGAACAATAACGAACAGACACTCAAGATGAAAAAATATAAATGCAGGAAATGTGATATAATTCTGAAACTCACAGAACCCACAAGAACAGCAAACCCAGAGAAACTGCACTTAGTTCTGTTTAAAGTACCATCTTCACGGAAAAAGAAGATAAAAGCTTTAATTACCTGTTACAGGATGCATGAACATTGTTAGTTATCTAACCTTCTCCTCTCCCCGCGGCCTCAAGAACAGATTACATCTTCTGGTATTTTCTTAGATTCCTATTCCAGTCCACTTAGATTACATGTTGAATAGAAAAAACAGCAAGAAACTTAAGTCTTTTCATTAACAGAATATAAATTCTTCTGAAGATGGATTAAAGCACACAACATAAAATACAACAAAATATTACCAGTTGGCCATTGGTGGGTGGTCTGGTTTGTTGATTGTCCTAGATTAAGCCTCTTACTGTCAAACTGGAAAAATGAAAGAACCAAACAAAAAATATGCCCCAAGATAAGATAATACTGATCCTTAAGAATGAGAAAGGGCATTTGAAGAAATAAAACACAAGTTAATTGAATGTGAATTGTTCGTGTGCTTAGTTGCTCAGTTACGCCTGACTGTTTGCTACTGCATGTAGCCTGTGAGGCTCCTCTGTCAATGGGGATTCTCCAGGCAAGAATACTGGAGTGGGTTGCCATGCCCTCCTCCAGGGGATCTTCCCAACCCAGGGATCGAACCTGAGTCTCCCGCATTGCAGGTGGATTCTTTACCATCTGAGCCACCAGGGAAGCTGAATGTGAATAAATGTTCCTATTTGATATAATGGCTAATGGACTCACCTCTACTAACCCCTGACCTGACATCTAGGCCAAATACTTAGCATGAAAGAAATGCTAATCAGCTCTGTGGAGTTTGATCCCAGTGGAAATTCTATTGTTTCTCAGAATAAGTAGGTTTATCTTGGCTTCCACTGTTCAAGGAAATGCTCTGATTGCTGCCTTCTTTCCAGCCAAGGGCACAGAAAGACTTCCAGAGTAGGAAGCAAGCTGTGTGTGTGTGTGTGTGTGTGTTGCAAACTTGGACAGTTATTAGGAATTTTCAATTCAAAATTGATGTGGGAAGATGGAAGAAATATTATGATGAGAAAAGTGACTACAACCCAGAAGTTTGGTTCCTCTAACCTGCTGAATCAGAGCCAGTGGTGAAGTTTTAACTGTGTTGCTTTCTCTTCTATATACAAAATACACGCATTTTAATTAAATTTCTCATTCACAATAGCTTATCAGAGGGAGAGAGAGATAGAACAAGAGTGGGAGAGAGAAGCTTCTCTTGTACTTTTTGTTTGCTATGAATATAATTTTGATGTTATTAAATATGGACACTTCCTAATACTTACTTTTTAATTAACTTGTTTTCACTCCGTATGTGTATGTGTGTGTGCTCAGTCACTCAGTTGTGCGATTCCATAGACTGTAGCCTGCCAAGCTCCTCCGTCCATGGGATTTTCCAGGCAAGGATACTGGAGTGCATTGACATTTCCTCCTCCAGGGGACCTTCCCAACCCAGGGATCAAACTGGTATCTCCCGCAATGGCAGTTTATTCTTTATCCCTGAGCCACCTGGGAAGCCCAACTATATATATGTATATATATATGTATATGTGTGTGTGTGTGTATATATATATAATATATATATATATAATATATATATAATATATATATATGTATAGCAGTTGGCCATATCCATTGCTTTAGGTACATGAGAATGATCTCATGACCATTGGATAAGTATGTACTCAAAGCATAGGAAAAAGAAAGACCTCATTCTATTCCCTGGAAAGTGCTGGCAAGATCACTGGAGGGTGGCATGTACTTGCCTCTCATAAAGTGCTTGAAAAATCCATGGTCATGAAATATGAATGGGAAAAGCCCCATTTGTGGGAAGGAAAAAGAAAAAGGAAGTGGAGGAAGAGAAGGAAGAATAAGAGCAGGAGGAGAAAGCAGCAGAAGTAGACCAGGAGAAGAAGGAAGGAAGGAAGAAAAGGATAGAAAGAAAGAAGAAAAGAAATAAATCATCAATTCCCACTATTTTAAGTATTAGTAGTTGTTACCAAATTCCTGGCACAGGCAGGCTGGCTCCATATTTTTCAGCTAGTACCTTGGCCTGAAATATTGACTCTTTTATGACAGCAGGGACATTTTCCCTGAGTCTTTCTGTCTCTAGCTTCTCTGCGTATCAGTTGCATTTACCAGTAGTTTAATACATAGTATTTTTCTAGTATATTTGCTAGCCTTCTCTTTTTAATACACTGTGTCTTCATAAGATACAGTGTAAACAGCAGAGACATTACTTTGCTGACAAAGGTCCATATAGTCAAAGCCATGGTTTTTCCAGTTGTCATGTATGGATGTGAAAGTTGGACCATAAAGAAGGTTGAGTGCCAAAGAATTGATGCTTTTGAACTGTGGTGTTGGAGAAGACTCTTGAGAGTCCCTTGAACACCTAGGAGATCGAACCAATCAATCCTAAAGGAAATCAATCCTGAATATTCATTGGAGCAACTGATGCTGAAGCTGAAGCTCCAGTACTTTGGTCACCTGATGTGTAGAGCTGACTCACAGGAAAAGACCCTGATGCTCGGAAAGACTGAAGGCAGGAGGAGAAGGGGATGACAGGGGATGAGATGGTTGGATGGCATCATCGACTCAATGGATGTGAGTTTGAGCAAGCTCTGGGAGATGATGAAGGACGGGGAAGCCTGGTGTGCTGGAGTTCATGAGGTCGCAAAGAATTGGACACGACTGAGCAACTAAACAACAACAATAACAACAATCTTCATAAGGGCAGAAATTCTCCCTGTGTGTCACAGTGCCTGGTAATACTGAAACAGGAGGGAAGTGGAGAGGGCATAATGTTTAAAAGAATGACATAACCCTTGAGGGTATGACATAAACTGGTTAGAACAAACTAGGTCCAAGGTGGTGAATAATTCAACTTCCAGGGGACGTTGAGCCTCGTTACACGATCACTGAAATACACTAGCATGAGCTAACACACCCACCAGTTCCATGACAGTCCTGAGACATGCCATAGCATAACATGGCATGCCATGACAAAAGGCCAAAGTGTTGGCAGTGGCCCAATTCATGGAAATCTTCACCCCTTTCAGCAAACTAGTTGGAATAACCCACATACATACATACATGGCTTCCCTGATAGCTCAGTTGGTAAAGAATCTGCCTGCAATGTGGGAGACCTGGGCTTGATCCTTGGGTAGGAAGGTCTCCTGGAGAAGGGAAAGGCTACCCACTCCAGTATTCTGGCCTGGAGAATTCCATGGACTGCATAGTCCATGGGGTTGCAAAGATTTGGACATGACTGAGCGACTTTCATTTTCACTTTCATATGTGGAAGGTTAATTTTATTAGCCTATGAAATTACCCAGCCCATAAAAACTAACCATGCCATATTTTGGGGCTTCTTACCTTCTGAGATGGCACACAGTCAGTCTGTGGAGAGTGTTTCTTTCTAAACAAAGGCTGTATATTGTCACCCTGCTTATTTAACTTATATGCAGAGTACATCATGAGAAACGCTGGGCTGGAAGAAGCACAAGCTGGAATCAAGATTGCCAGGAGAAATATAAATAACTCAGATATGCAGATGACACTTTCCTCTTTCACTTTCATCAAGAAGCTCTTTAGTTCTTCTTCACTTTCTGCCATAAGTGTGGTGTCACCTGTTGTTCCATGTCCAGCTCTAACTAACGCTTTCTGACCTGCATACAGATTTCTCAAGAGGCAGGTCAGGTGGTCTGGTATTCCCAGCTCTTGAAGAATTTTCCACAGTTTATTGTGATCCACACAGTCAAAGGCTTTGGCATAGTCAATAAAGCAGAAATAGATGTTTTTCTGGAACTCTCTCGCTTTTTCGATGATCCAGCGGATGTTGGCAATTTGATCTCTGGTTCCTCTGCCTTTTCTAAAACCAGTTTGAACATCTGGAAGTTCACGGTTCACGTATTGCTGAAGCCTGGCTTGGAGAATTTTGAGCATTACTTTTCTAGCGTGTGAGAAATATTGTTTTCCATTATATCATTAAAAATATCTTAATATTATGGTGGGAAAAATGTAATTTGCATAATTGGATGTTGAACTTAACTGCACTTCTCAAAAATAGATATTTCTTGCAAAAGACTCAGTGTTTAATATATTGGATCAAGTAATTCTAATTGATCTATTTAGGATGGTTTCCATGTGAAAGAGATAATTTTGTAAGCCAGATCACACAGAAATTTTCAGTAACTTTCAACTTTGCCTGAATGAGGGCATTGAAAAGATACCACCATGGAAAGATAGCAAATTTCAATATACAGATTTCAGGGCCAAAGACAGAAGAAAAATTGTTAACATTCTCTATCATTTTGCCAAGTGTTACTGAACAAAATTTAGGAATTTGAAGTAAAAATGGATAATTCAAATAAGTAAAACATTTTGGATTTGTGTCTACCGGAGTGACCTTGGTTGGGGTTTGCTGTTTTTGTTCCGGTGTAGTGCCAGCTAAAGAAGGTCACTGCTGCCACCCAGTTCTACAAGAATTAAGTCGTTAGCCGCAGCAGTCGTTGACCTTCAACACACCCTGAAAGGAATTCAGGACACAGATCAGGAATGAGGCACTCTGTACTCCGGGAAAACCGGTAGAACAAGCCTTCAAAAAGTTACATATTTTCGTGAGAAATTGTTCATGAACCTGGTTTCTTGCATCTTCCCATACTTAGGAAAGACGGGGAGGCCTGGTGTGCTGCAGTCCATGGGGTTGCAGAGTCGACACGACTGAGTGACTGGAAAGCAACAACAAAAATATCCATTACTTATGACTAGCAGGAACCTGTTAGATGTGTGCTTGGTTGCATGTAGCCCCTTCTCCAAAATCACACATATGCTGACTCTTACCCTTATCTCTTTGGAACAGTTTCTCCGAGCTCTCTGAGAGGCTGTCTCCTAGGCTGTAGTCCTCCGTAAGGCACTGAATAGACTCAACTTACAGCTCTTAACATTGCGCGGTTTTTCTGTTTGTTTGTTTTTCAAGTCAATGTAGGACTAAAGTAGAACTCATATTGTGAATAAGTTTAAGCTTTCGTTGAAACTTCAGTTTAACCATTGTAAGTTACTTTAGAGGTCATCTCTAGCCAATCTTTTCATTTTGCTGATTAAAAAATCAAGGATGGGGACTTCCCTGGACTCTGTGCTTCAGATGTAGCAGCCATGGGGTTGATCCTTGGTCAGGGAAATAAGATTCCAAGTGGTACCATCAAATTAAAAAAAAAAAAGAAAGACATCAAGGATCAATAAGATCAGATAACAGGTCTACAGACTTCGTATTACTAGCTAATAGGCTTAAAACAAAATATGTATGGGTTTATTTGTTCTTGTTTTAGTTGCGAAGTCATGTCTGACTCTTGCAATCCCATGGACTGTAGCCCGCCAGGTTCCTCTGTCCATGGAATTCTCCAGGCAAGAATACTGGAGTAGGTTGCCATTACCTCCTCCAGGGGATCTTCCCGACTCAAGGATTGAACCTGTGTCATCCTCATTGGTAGGCAGATTCTTTACCATTGAGACACCAGGGCAGCCCATTAGTTTATAGGAATGTATAAAAATACAGAACATAGGGAGAGAAAATAAAAATCATTTAATTCATCAATCTTCCTAAGAGAAGGTAAAATGTATTGTCTTGTAAATAAATTACTTGAAATAAATTTTCAAATATTAGAAAGATTTAGGGGCTGCTTGAAAAGCTCAACTGTGTCATTTTAGGGCAAACAAAAATGATTTTCTATGTGAAGAATAAGTTCATGGAATGTATTTCCTCAGAAAGTACTCCCTGTTAAACTACAAAGAGATTAAGTTTATGAATGATTATAATTATTAAAAAAAACTAGTGTTTTTCTGAGTACATTTTTGACCTTTTGAGTTTAACTTCGTAGAAGGTAACCATGGCTTTTCAGAATACATCTCTGTCAGGAAAAGGATAATAGGTTGGTTTAACTCAGTAGGAAGTTTTCTTAGTGAAAGTCAGTTTAAATAGAAATAACATCATGTCTCTCCCAGTCACCAAAAACTTCCTTTTAGAATATCTTTCCTTCTAAATGAAAGACAAATATCAGAAACAGTCAGATATGAATGAGATTCCTTTGTCCTAACTGTCCATGTGATTAGAAAAACAATAAAGTCAATTGTCCATTTTGGCTATTGGAAATCTGTCAAGAAGCAGATTCAGGGAAATTCATATTTGTGGAATTATAAAAAGAATTGAAGTTTTGAAAGCCAAGAGTCCGTGGCGAGAACTCAAATCTGTGGAAATATTTAAATGCAAAAGGCTTTATGTTTAGAATTCGCCACAAATTCTTACCATTCATGCCGGCTGTTTTTCTTCTAAAAAGAAAACAGGAAACTTCTTGAAAAGTCACTGGCTCTAGGCTTAAAATCAAAACGACCTTTAAAGGTAACTATGGGGTTTTAAAAAAAATCAAATGAAGACTATTTGTCACTGATTTCAAGACTTGCTCTTTATCTGTTATTAATGAAGTGGAGAGTAATGACATTTCAGGAAATTGAGGATAGATTGTCTGCAAAATGTGGAAAAGGAAAATATGAAGCAGAATTCTTTCTGAGCTGTGTTCCTAACTTAACTAAGCCTGCTCCTGTGGCACATATCCTTAGAAGTTTACATTTGGGATTTTTACCAAGCGGACTTTCTTCTGTGAGCAGAATACTGAGTGCTTCTATACTCAGGATGGGGCTTCCCTTGTGGCTCAGCGGTAAAGAATCTGCCAGCAGTGCCGGAGCCACAGGAGATTTGGGTTTGATCCCTGGGTCGGGAAGATCCCCTGGAGAAGGACATAACAACCCACTCCAGTATTCTTACCTGGAGAATCCCATGGACAGAGGAGCCTGGTGGGCTACAGTCCACGGGCTCGCAAAGAGCTGAACACGACTGAAGTGACTTAGCACACATATACTTCGGATACCTGTGTATATAATTTTATCAAAGAAGACAGCATTTTCCTTGAAATTTTGTCCTTATGATTTATTCTTGTGATTCGTAATAGGGCTCCGTTTCTAAAGAGTTTAAAATGTCCCTTGATATCTCTTGCATTCCCTATCTCTTCTATCAAAACACATCAATATCCTATATGTTGTATGTTGGTTACAGAAATTCAACCAGTAATTTGGGAATGACACAATTTCTTTTCCTCTGTATTTGGGAACAAATAGGGTTGATCTGTGTGAACACTGGCAATCTGGGTCATTTCTGTGCTAGTATTAGAATATAAACTGAAACAGTCCATAGATTCAGGGCAAAATGCTAAGCGGAGAGACAAAAGCAAGTTCTGGTCAGAGCTACTTAACTCTGTCTCTTAGAAAGAAAATATGACCTCAACTTGGCTGGCTTAACTTTGCCTCCATAAAATGGTCATTCTTTCCTTCCACTCCAGAGCCAAAGATATAGGGGGGAATAAACATATAAGCTTCTTTGGTTTTGCTCACCATTCCTTCTTTTGTGTTTAATAAGATCATCTCTGAGTTCATGCTTGCATATATGATTTCTTGAAAATCATTTAGATATTTGAGAAGTAGGATGGAATAAGGACATTTTATCTCCATTGATTTGAATAGTCAAACTAGATAGCTATTTTTACCAGAATTATCTTGGCATAATTTAAAGAGAGCCAAAAGGAAGAGTGTCATACATGACTTCAATTTGTCTTTCCATAAGCATAACAAAATATTGAGGTATTTATTCCTAGGCAGAAAGAAGCATTCAGGATATAGCTAAATATAGAAAATTATAATCTGAGAATAATTAGGATATTTCTTCCCAAGTTTGGATGTTTCACTTATTTTGCTTTTTCTCTTTCTCTCTGTAGTCTTTGGAGTGATGTTTGTAAAACTTTCCCTGCCAGCATTTGACCTCCCTTCACATGTTGGAAAATCAGCAATCAGCCATGTGTAAGTTTAGGAAGCCAAAAAGTTCATGCATGTGCTTCTCCTGACTTCTGGCAGTTAGGATAGAAGCCACTGGCTCAGGAATTCAGAGGTTGCTATTTAGACTTTGAGAGACCAATGAAGTGGAGGATCTTAGGCAAGGTGCCTAGTATCTGTGAGTCTCAGTATCTTCACCTGGTAGTCAGTCAGTTCAGTCACTCAGTCGTGTCAGACTCTTTGTGACCCCGTGGACTGTAGCAGACCAGGATTCCCAGTCCATCACCAACTCCAGGAGCTTTCTCAAACTCATGTTCATTGAGTCAGTGATGCCATCCAACCATCTCATCCTCTGTCGTCCCCTTCTCATCCTGCCTTCAATCTTTCCCAGCATCAGGGTCTTTTCCAATGAGTCAGTTCTTCGAATCAGGTGGTCAAAGTATTGGAGTTTCAGCTTCAGTATCAGTCCTTCAAATGAATATTCAGGACTGATTTCCTTAGATTGACTGGTTTGATCTCCTTGCAGTCGGGACTCCCAAGAGTCTTCTCCAACACTGCAGTTCAAAAGCATCAATTCTTCAGCACGCAGCTTTCTTTATGGTCCAACTCTCACATCCATATGTGACTACTGGAAAAACCATAGCTTTGACTAGACTGATGTTTGTTGGTAAAGTAATGTGTCTGCTTTTTAGTATGCTGTCTAGGTTGGTCATAGCTTTTCTTCCAAGGAGCAAGCATCTTTTAGTTTCATGGCTACAATCACCATCTGCAGTAATTTTGGAGCCCAAGAAAAATAAAGTTTCTCACTGGTTCCATTGCCATTATGTGATGGGACCGGATGCCATAATCTTAGTGTTCACCTGTAAAATGGGACAATTATTTTCTTCCGGGTGTTATTAGGACAATTAAATGAGATAATGTTAACTTGCTTAGAACAGACTTCACAGAGTGTAAACTCACAGTAGATGTGAACTCTTACTGTGAAGGGGCCAACAAGGCAACCAAACAAAGACAACTTAGAATTCATCTGACAGTGGTTGTGTCTTGCACTTGGAGTCTGGTGGTGGCTTAGCAACCAAGCCGTTCTTTTCACTTGACCCCAGTTGTGGATTCCTTTGGTTTTGCCCTGTTTTCCAAATGTAGTCCTCCAAACCTCCAGTCAGTTTTGTGAGCCACTCAGTAACCTTCTGGAAAATCCTTCTACCTTAAGTTTGTTAGAACCCGTACCTGGATGGATATTGTCTGTGGCAATCTGATGAGTGTCTGAGCACTGTATCAAACTGTTTTACTTTTGTTTCATTTATATGAGCCTTTTCCTGATGAAGAGGGAGTTAACTCCGAAACTGTGAAGAATCTACCTTGCTTTTTGTTTGTATCAGCCCCGGAGTCCTGCAAGGTACTGGTTCAGGGCACCAGGCGCCACCTTCTCCTGGCCCATGATCTGGTGCCTAGGAGGCCAAGAGAATACTGAAAGTCATGTTGGATGAAAGAATGAATGAACTCAACAGATGTTGTTGACTCAGGGCTCTGATGTGGTTAAGCTGTGCTATCAACCCTTTAACAGACTTCTGGTTAAATGAAACAGAAATTCTTATATTGTTTGTCATTTTTGATTGAGTATTCTGTGATTATAGCCAAATAGATCCTGACATTAAGACTATATGTGCTTTTTTCCCCCTAGACTCTTTATTTCTTGCTACCTACCTACTGCCAAAGAAGCACTTCTTGCCATTTTTTTTGAGAAGTGATTTACAAGTGTGTTCCACAAAGTTCTGTTGGAAACAAATATTGCTTTGGACAGATTTTTCATGGTTCATTGAAACCGGCACTGTTTCACTCTTTCATTCAGGAGACTCTTCAAACATAAGACTGAGGCAAATGCTTTTATTTCAGAATGGAGATTTTTGGAAAGTTTTTGCATGAAGTTTGGCATATTTTGCATTAATTTGTCATTAAGGGATAATAAACTTATTTGGATTATGCATGTTCCAAAAATTTAAAAAAGAATGAAAACATTCTATTTAATTCTGAACTGCTTCTGTGACCTGTTTTTATAGAGGTATTTTGTAAAAAAGGTTGCGTCAACATAGAACAAGAAATCTGAGTGTGCACAACAAATCTTTGGAAAGAACTCTAACAGAGCTTTCATCTGACCACCAACCTGAAACGCTGATCGCAAGCCAGAAAAATCTCTCCACGTCGTCTCTCTTCAAAGGGTGTTAAAGTGCAGTGCAGTCAGGATGAAAAAACAAAGCAGATTTTAATAATATCCAGCCTTAGATGCCATCAGCAAGATGACATTTCCTGGAAAGAACTATGTGATTACAGTATTATTATTTGTAATGATGCTTGATATGATCAACAAAGGAAAAGTAAATGATCCAAATGGGACTTCTGGCAGAGAACTGCATTCTCATTAAAAGAAGTATTAGTAGGCCAAACACATTTGAGTAAACATGGAATATGAACTTGATGTTAGAAAAGAAGAGATGTTTGTGGAGACCAAAGGAATTTATAAGGCCAAGGAATTCCGGTTTCACCCACTTAGAGTAAAACCAGGCTGACCTTTGTCAGACCTCTTGGCAGCCTGAGCCAGGATTTATATTGAAGGAAAACTTAAAAGTCAAAATTACATAGTTTACATGATGTCGTGCACTTTATCGTTTCCATCTTTTAGATGCACAGACATAATGGCATAAACCCTAGCACTCAGGCACGTCAGAAAAATACCAGGAAGCGTGGGGGTGGTAGAGAAGACTTCAAATTCTTTGCCATGAGGTCAGTAAACTGGAGAGATGATAAAAAAATTAGAGCTGGCAGGCTCTGAATATGTTACTACTCAGTTTGCCAATGAGAAAAACATGAGACAAAAACTTTTAACAATGACATCGACAGGTTAGTTATAAAAAAAAAGACTAGAGACAATTTAACCAAGCATACTCATTTCTATTTTTTGTGCAGTTGTCTTTTAAAAATACATAAGATGGGGGAAAAAATCAAGGAAAATTTGAGTTAGGTAATGATTATCTGAGACAGTCTCCTGATAGACGCCTGCCAATTCCTGATGTAATAAACACCAATCTTATTTTCTAAAAATTTCTGTATAAATACCAGATCTCCAAGTGCCAGATGTTCAGTGATCTTATTCAAGTAACATTAGATCCAATTCATAAATGGAAGACATTAAACAATTTAAAATTATTTGTTATAGGGTAAGAGCAAGACTGTATATTGTCACTGCTTATTTAACTTATATACAGAGTACCTCATGTGAAACGCCGGGCTGGATGAAGCACAAGCTGTAATTAAGATTGCCGGGAGAAATATCAATAACCTCAGATATGCAGATGACAGCACCCTTATTTTTTTTTTTTTTTTAATTTTATTATTTTTTTAAAGTCTGTATTGAATTTGTTACACTATTGCTTCTATTTTCTGTTTTGGTTTTCTGGCCGTGAGGCATGTGGGATCTTAGCTCCCTGACCAGGAAGCGAACCTGCATCCCCTGCATTGGAAGGCGAAAGCTTAACCCATTAGGCCACCAGGGAAGTCCCGACAGCACCCTTATGACAGAAAGTGAAGAAGAGCTAAAGAGCCTCTTGATGAAAATGAAAGAGGAGAGTCAAAAAGCTGGTTTAAAACTCAACATTCAAAAAATGAAGATCATGGCATCCGGTCCCATCACTTCCTGGCAAATAGATGGGGAAACAATGGAAACAGTGGGAGAGCTCATTTTCTTGGGCTCCAAAATCAGTGCAGATGGTGATTGCAGCCATGAAATTAAGAGAGGCTTGCTCCTTGGGAGAAAAGTTATGAACAACCTAGACAGCATATTAAAAAGCAGAGACATTACTTGGCCAAAAAAGGTCCATCTAGTCAAGGCTATGGTTTTTCCAGTAGTCATGTATGGATGTGAGAGTTGGACTGTGAAGAAAGCTGAGCACTGAAGAATTGATGCTTTTGAACTGTGGTGTTGGAGAAGACTCTTGAGCGTCCCTTGGACTGCAAGGAGATCCAACCAGTCCATCTAAAAGGAAATCAGTCCTGAATATTCATTGGAAGGACTGTTGTTCAAGCTGCAGCTCCAATACTTTGGCCACCTGATGCGAAGAACTGACTCACTGGAAAAGACCCTGATGCTGGAAAAGATTGAAGGCAGGAGGAGAAGGGAATGACAGAGGATGAGATGGTTGGGTGGCCTCACTGACTCAATGGACGTGAGTCTGAGCAAGCTCCGGGAGTTGGTGATGGACAGGAAAGCCTGATGTGCTGCAGTCCATGGGGTCGAAAAGAATCTGACATAACTGAGCGACTGAACTGAACTGAAAGAGCAATACTATTATTTAATAACTATGAAAGTACGGAAACATAACTGTTAATTGATCTACAAAGAAGCTATTTTTCTGTTTTTAAATTTATTTACTTTTAATTGAAGGATAATTGCTTTACAGTACTGTGTTGGTTTCTGCCAAACATCAACATGAACCAGCCATAGGTATTCGTATGTCTCCTTCCTCTTGAACCTCCCTTCCATCCCCCTCCCCATCGCCCCCCACCGCAGGTTGTTCCTGAGCCCTGGTTTGAGTCCTACAGCAAATTCCCATTGGCTATCTAGTTACATATGGTAATATATGTTTCCCTACTTTCACCATACATCCCACCCTCTGCTTCTTCCCCCAACCCCCATGTCCATAAGTCTGTTTTCTATGTCTATATCTCCATTGCTGCCCGGAAAATAATTTTATCAGTAACATGTTTCTAGATTCCATATATATGTGCTAATATATGATATTATGTTTTTCTCTTTCTGATTTACTTTACTCTGTATAGTAGGCTCTAGGTTCATCCACTTCATTAGAACTGACTCAAAAGCATTCCTTTTCATGGCTGAGTAATATTCCATTGCGTGTATGTATACAGTTTACAAAGAAGCTATTTTTCAATGGATAAAATAGGTTACCTTTTTTCTACCCTAATTTTATACTGATGATAAATTATCATTCTACCATAATGATGATAAATTATGCTGCTGATGGTCTTCCAGTTGTCATACTAAGAAATGAATCAGTCTTGAATAATACTCTATTTGTCTGCAAAATAGCAGTAGGTTCACTCAGAGACTTGCTTAGAAGATTAACCTTTATGCCCCAAATGCCTCCAAACCAGCTGGGGAAATGGATCCAAAAGTCACATTCTTATACAGGGAATGTGGTATGTATTTTTAAATGAGATATTCATAGGCTTATGAGGGTAGCAGAGAATGAGATGCAAAGAAACTTGGGACCACTTTTTCTGTTTCTTAGAAATTTGCAATGGATTACAAGGAAAAGGCAATGGCTACCCACTCCACTATTCTTGCCTGGAGAATTCCATGGACAAAGGAGCCTGGAGGGCTACAGTTCATGGGGTCAAAAAGGGTAAAACATGACTGAGTGACCAACACTTTCACAAAGGATTACCAGAAGGCAGGCTTCCTTACACTTCTGTGAAGTTCTTTTTAGCGGTAAGACACTAGGAAAATTGCACCATTTACGGATGTCAACCTCTCGCTCCCTGCCCCTCCCCCTCTCCCTCCCCTCCCCCCATACCTCCCCTCCCTGTTCACATTCCCTTCATTCCATGCACAGAATGAAGTTCCAGGTGGATGCCAAATTTGAATCACTTTCTTGTCCCTTAGGACCAAATACTCTGCACCTGGCTCCATCTTTAAAACAATACCCTGCGTGTGGTCCGGATGCTTTGATTAATATCTGTTAAATCGGAATATGAAGAGTTGGTTACAAAGGGGATCTGAGCCTTTGGGGCTCCTGACACATTTGCATTCATTTAATGCTACTTACAGGGTCTCTGGGCTCTGGCACTGTTAGATGAAGACCAGCCCGCCTGGGGAAGAGTAATCCTGGTTGCCATGCAAAACTGGAGCTACCAGAAACCCAAAGGGCAACATGGAAAGAGAAGCTTGAGAAGTTTGAAACAGTTTCCCTCTCGGGTGGCTGTGTCATGTCTGACTAGAACAATGTAGTCTTCCCACAGATGGAAATTTAGTTCTGAATTTCAGAATCCACTTGGGTAGATTTTAACACCTGCAGTAGGAACCATTTATGCTCATTCAAGAATGTCCACTTTTTTCTGCAATTTTTTTCACCTCATATAAAACATAGCTTTCCCTTGAGGGCCTCTCCCTTTTCACTGCTGAAGTCAGAGCTCAGTCATGACTTTTGCAATTGCGTCCACAGAAGGTTTCCCTCTGCAGGGCTGGGGTTCCACCTAGAATGGGGGAGAATCCGCTGAAGCCGGCAGGCAGAATATCCTCTTTCGAACCACTGTTATTTCTTTACTGATTCTTTACTGAAACTGAGGCACAGTTTTTCATGTTAGTATCTCTGACACAGAGATGCTTATTTACATCTGTGGCATCTTATATTCAATAAAATACAGTGTAATGACCAATACTTACTTCTTTTAAAATGGAAAATGTTTACTCCTTTATTTTGTTTTTATTTATTTAATTGGCCATTTCCAGTCTTAGTTGCAGCACACAGTATCTTCGTTGCATCATGGGGGATCTTTCTGTTGCTAGCATGGACTCTCTAGTTGCAGTGATTGGGCTTAGTTGCTCGGCAGGATGTGGGATCTTAGTTCTCTGACTAGGAATCGAACTCGAGTTCCCTGCATTGCAAGGCAGATTCTTAACCACTGGACCACCAGGGAAGGCCCATGACCCACACTTTCTGATAATGGTGGTAATGACATATCTTTAAGAGGTTCCTAAAATGACACTGTGATCTATAGTTTTATGGCATCTAATGTTCCTCCCTCTCAGCAGCTGTCTGTGTCCTATATACTCAGAGGCCTGTGATTCCCTATATGGCTTCTGATCCTCTTAAGGTCCTCTGACTTGGATTAAGAGTATATAGTGTTTGAGTCAAAAAAGGGTTGGTTTTTCTGTTTTGTTTTTGAAGGCTAGCTTCCCATTATTTGCCTATTATCATATAAATAATGATAACTAATATTTAAATGGCACCCCACTTTGGTATTCTTGCTTGGGAAATCCCATGGACAGAGGAGCCTGGTAGGCTACAATCCATGGGGTCTCGAAGGAATCGGACACAAATTGGTGACTAAACAACGACAAATATTTAGTGTTGGCTTTGCAGCAGGCAGTGTTGTAAGCACTGTAATGACATTAAGTCATTTAATCTTCACAAGAAAAGCTATGGCTTTCCCAGTAGAAGAACAACATAAGGCAAGTACAATTGTTAGCTCCACTTAACAGAGGATTAAGTACACCGCAAGGAGATCCAACCACTCCATCCTAAAGGAAATCAGTCCTGAATATTCATTGGAAGGACTGATGCTGAAGCTGAAGCTCCAATACTTTGGCCACCTGATGCAAAGAACTGACTCACTGGAAAAGACTCTGATGCTGGGAAAGATTGAAGGTGAGAGAAGGGGACAACAGAGGATGAGATGGTTGGATGGCATCACCAATTCGATGGACATGAGTTTGAGCAAGTTCCAGGAGCTGGTGATGGACAGGGAAGCCTGGCGTGCTGTAGTCCATGGGGTTGCAAAGAGTTGGACATGACTGAGCAACTGAACTGACTGAAGTGGAAGCCCAGAGAGGTTAAGCAATTGGCTTTTATATCAAATATTGGAACAGGGATTTCATCCCTGGGTCCATACTTTTAGCACACGTCCTCGTCCCATAAAGATTTATGGTGATGGAATTGACTAGCACATTGGCTGCAAGGAGTCAAACTCAAAACTAATATCATGGAAAGATTTCTGCTGAGCATGGTATTAGCATATTATGTGATTTGATTTATGTCCTGAGATGTAAATTTTAGGGCTACACAGAAAACTCAACAAATTTTAACATCCAGCTGGGAAAAAAATATCATGGAGACAAGCAGAGATAGACAGTAGGGCCAGGATGTAGAAGGTAAGAGTATAGTGACCACCTTTCTTTTAACTTCTCCTCTGCATGAACGTTCTTGTAAATTACCGCACATCTGTGATTGCCTTCACTATCCAACCCTGTTATTCAGTTTTCCTTAGGGTTGTCTGAAAACAGGTGTTGCTTATTTTTGAAGGTCAAATCCTACCTCCAAAGGCAAAGATTTATCATCACTGAAAACTTTTAGGAGAATATTCTGTAGTCTGCAGAGGTAATTCTAAAAGAAGCTGTCTAAATTCCTTAAATAATGACAATCTCATTGGGAAAAAGGATATATTTTCCTGGATTGACTCCTGCAAGCATACTCAGTCTCTTCAGATGTTTAAGTTATAACTACATATTTTAAAATATGGCTGGTTTTATCTTTAGAGCTCATGGTGGTGGTGGTGGTTTAGTCACTAAGTCCTGTCTGACTCTTGTGACTCCACGGACTGTAGCCTGCCACACCCCTCTGTTCATGGGATTTCCTAGGCGAGAATACTGGAGTAGGTTGCCACTTCCTTGGAACAAATGAAATTTCTGTCATTTGCTTGCATTCTTCTTGGAAAATTACATAATAGATTTTCCTTTGGTTTTTAGCATTATGACTCTAAATCTACAGTGGGTAAGGATATAATCTGTTTTTCTATCCTAAAGTCCTATTTATATGCAATTCTTTTGGATCAAGATCATGCTATAAAATAATTCTCCCAAAAAAAGGGAAATTTCCAACTTACCCTATGAATAAAAAATAGTTTCTATTTGAATAATTGACCAGCATGTCAGCATTTTCTCTCTCTTTCTTGTTTCACTTTATTAATCTATCAACTAAGATTTCAAAGAATTCAGTTAAAATGTTGATACATTTTGGGGACTTCCCTGATGGTCCAGTGGCTAAGACTCCAAGCTCCCAATGCAAGGGGCCAGGGTTCAATCCCTGGTCCGGAAACTAGATCCCACATGCCAGAATGAAGAGTTTACATGCCACAACTAAAGATCTGCAATAAGACCTAGCGCAACCAAAGAAATAAATAAATGAAAATAAATTTAAAAAACCCAAAATTTTCTCCTAAAAAAAGTTGATACATTTTTGTGGATTTCAAAAATGATTTTATATAGTAGTTAGCCCTGTCCTCAAGGTGCTCTTAGAAATACAAAGCATTCTCTTGGGACCAGATGGGGTCCATTCTTTCCTCTGGGCAGGAAATGGAGTTGGGATCACATTGGAATCTGCAATGGCTAGCTGAACATCAGAGTGTGGCTCAAACTCCCTTTCTTCTATTGCCTGAAG
This sequence comes from Giraffa tippelskirchi, assembly GCF_054371585.1. Taxonomy (NCBI): domain Eukaryota; kingdom Metazoa; phylum Chordata; class Mammalia; order Artiodactyla; family Giraffidae; genus Giraffa; species Giraffa tippelskirchi. The sequence goes on along the minus strand of NC_137283.1, from coordinate 154,247,419 downwards.
CGATACAGTTACCCTTACATGTTAAGTGTTTATTCTGGGATACAAAAAATTTCATAAGTCTCAAAAACATTTTTAAAAAACATTCAGTTTTCAGTCACTTTCATTCTTGAATTGGGCATAATTTTCAATCAAGTAAATTTAGGCCAAAAAGTCTTCAATTGTTAAGTGTATATGAATCATCCACCATGTGTGCCAGGTATCAGAGTTGCATTTGGTCCTCAATTCTCTGCTTTGGAGCATTGGTTCTTGCTGTGAATCTAAACAGCATTTTGGATTTTGTCATACCTGCCCGTGAGGGTTAGTAAATTAATTGTTTTTTGTAATCATTGTAAATTTTAAAAAATTTAGGATTCAATCAACTATCAATTTTATAAAATTTTTATGAAGTCCTTTAACTGTATGAGTTACATGAATTTATATATTAACTATAAATGCATGTATGTGCATGCTCAGTCTTTGTGACCCCACGGACTGTAGCCAGCCAGGCTCCTCTGTCCATGGTGTTTCTTTAGGCAAGAATACTGGACTAGGTTGCCATTTCTTCCTCTAGGACAAAGGCATATATAATTATACAAATGTCTCTCACTGTGTTAGTCGCTCAGTCATGTCTGATTCTTTGTGACCCCATGGACTGTAATCTACCAGGCTCCTCTATCCATGGGATTTCTCTAGGCAAGCATACTGGAGTGGATTGCCATTTCCGCCTCCAGGGGATCTTCCCCATCCAGGGACTGAACTGTGTCTCCTGCATAAGCAGGCAGATTCTTTACCACTGAGCCACCTGGTAAGCTCTGATCAAATTGTCCACCATCTCCTAAACTGCTTTTGTAACTCTTTAGGGAAGTGACTAATAGCTGGGAATTAAAAACAACATTTGACATCCATTTTATTAAAAACTAAATGAAATGTCTTTAAAAATAATTATTTAATTTATTTTATTAAATGCCAAAATAAAATACACACTTAATGGTAAAATTTGGAGTATGCAAGGTATTTAAACAAAGAGACAGTCATTTCATCTCTTCTGTCCCTGAACCAGCCTAAACACATAAAACATGAAGCACTTAAAGTTTCTTTTTCTACTCTTTTAATAAAAAGGATTAACTTTTTTTTTAAAAAGTAGACATATGACATAATGCAGCACAGGGTTCAGTAAGCACCATTTGTGCTTAGCTCTGCTTGAAAATCATAAAAAGTTGAATTCCACACACGGGGACCCAGAGGCGAGGGTTACAGGATGTCATATCCGTTCAAGAAGGAAGCGTGGCCCTTGGTCAGGGTAAGAGAACCAAAAGAGCTGCGTTGGGAGGTTGACACCCTTGACCATGAGGTCAGGCTTTAGCGTTTTGGACTCTTCAAGAATATTTCAAAGTCACTTTGGCAGAGAGCTGAAGTTTTCTATTTTTATGTTCTGGACTACATCCTTGGAAGGTTATCTGTTGTTTTTCCTGATGACTTATGCAGAGGCAGCATAAACACTTCCCTTCTTGAAAACAAGCTGGTGTTTTGCATTAGTAGACATTACCCTGGGTCCCAGAGTTGAGGAACTGTTTAGAACCAAAAGGGGACCACAGAGTTATGGTCTGTACCTCCAGCACATCCATCACGAGGGATTTGCCCTCATTTCCACTGCAGGTTCTGGTAGGTGTTGATCTTTGGATGGCTGCTCCAATGTCCTGGCATCATACTGAGCCCCACTCATGTTTAGTTCTACTTTACTGATGAGGAAATTGAGGCTCAGGGAGTTACATCACTTGCCCAGGGTCTGATACTTGGAGTCTGATAGAGCCTGCCTTTGAGTCAAGGTTTAACTCCAAAGGCCATGTGTTCTCCATTGCATCACACTGACCCCCACAATCCGGTGCCAGAATTTTACCAGCTCATGGGAAATGCAAGTATTTATCCCACATAAAAAGAAACTTGACCAGATAGAGCTGCGGAGAGCAGAACAGGGTGAGAAATGATTGAGGTGGGAATGGTGAAGAGGGTTATAAATCCAGAGACTTGGACTCCAGGGCAGTTGTGTACTATCAGGTGAGTCACTTCACCTAACTGGACTCAGTTTCCCATTTGTCAGTCAAGAGTGTGAGCACGGAGACAGTAACATGGAAACATGCGTTACCACATGGGAAATAGATAGCCAGTGGGAATTGGCTGTATAATTCTGTACATACAGAATTATACATTATAATTCTGTATTTATAGGGGCTCTGAAACAATCTAGAGGAGTGGGATGGGGAGGGAGGTTCAAGAGGGAAGGGACATATGTATACCTATGGCTGACTCACGTTAATGTTTGGCAGAAGCCAACACAATTCTGTAAAGCTGAATTAAATTAAAAAATAAATAATTAAAAAATATCAATTAAAAAATAAATAATAAGAAGAAGAAAGAGTGTGAGCAATTTGGACTTCTGTCCAGTGGTTAAGACTCCCAGCTCCCACTGCAAAGGGCTCAAGATTCATCCCTGTTGGGGAACTAAGATCCCACTTGCTGGGCTGAGTGGCCAAAAAAAAAAAAAAAAAAAGAGTATGAGCAATAGAAGTAGAATTGCTAACATTTTCTTATTCTACTCAAGGAAGTTGGGAGAGAAAATCACATGAACTTGATCTTGAAGAGAGAAATGAAGGAATGATGAAACGGCAGTTCAGATTAGGGGAGTAATTTAAGCTCCGAGGTGAGTTCAGATGAGCTGTGTTCCTGGGGTCTTTAATAGACCTCCTAAGTTCATTCACAGAGCAAAGTACAGGACAGTTTAGACAGAGGGTGAGAGCAATGTCAAAACAAAGGATTTGGAGGGCAGTGTTTAGCTCACTCGTTCCGGATCTCATCTCATCTGTTTTCCCTCCAGTTAAAAGTATCTTATCTTCTCTCTGAGATGGCAAATTGGAAATTTAATCATTTAATGACGAGAATTCTTACAATATAATGACATGAGACTTCCCTGGCAGTCCAGAAGTTAGGACTCTGCGCTTCCACTGTGGGGAACATGGGTTGGATCCCTGGGAAGGGAGCTAAAATCCTACATGCTTGCAGCCAAAAATATATGTATATGTATATAATAACATACAGGGGATGCCCAGCTAATGCTTTTTCTTACATACAAGGAAAGAGATCAAATGCAGACTAGGGACTTGGGGAAACTCCCACTCGTGTGCTGAGTCAGAGGTTTGCGTTTATCTCCTCTTATCCTTGCTGGGTGTCCAATGCCATGCAAACAACAGTTTTGAAGAGCTGATTATACAGAGGATGTTATGGATAAAAGCAGCCCACAGCCAAATGAGTCATGCGGTAAAGGACAGTGAAACTGCCAGAGAAGAACTGTGGGGCTATGGGAAGTGAGTGATTAAACCAGGCCAGAAGGACTGGAAAAAGCTTTCCAGAGGAAGGAACAATTGAACTGTACCTTGAAGGAAAGGAGTAAGGGGGAGGGAAAAGCCAATGAGATGAGGGGAACAGCAGGAGGAAAGGCACAGAATCATGCCTTGCACAAGCTAGTCACAGAATGATGAGATCCCCGGGACACGGGGGTCCCGTGTCCATGGCAGGGTCCATGGAAAGCTGGAGGAGGACTTAGACATACGTGACCTAAGGTCTCATAATGGCTCTACACGTTCTGAGCAAAAATTTTCTGAATTTTAAAAACATGTTAATTACTATACCACATCATAAGAATGGAATTCTGGGAGTGTATCTGGGTTTGTTGGAACACTACAGTTGGAGGACAGAAAGAAATGGATTAAAGTGGCTAATTGAGTCAAATACCAAACCAAACACACTTATTGAGGCTAGTAGGCTAAAAGAGGGGTGGAGAACTAAATATGGGGAGGATTAACTGAATGTGGGCTTCATAAAATTCTGGTATAAAATTATATTTTAAATTTATTGCATAGCACAGGGAACCGTATTCAACATTTGTGATAAACTGTAATGGAAAAAGAATAGACAAAAGAATATAGATATATACATGTCTATGCTGTGCTGTGCTTAGTTGCTCAGTCGTGTCTGACTCGTTTTGACCCCATGGACTGTATCCCGCCAGGTTTCTCTGTCCATGGGATTCTCCAGGCAAGAATACTGGAGTGGGTTGCCATGCCCTCCTCCAGGGGATCTTCGCAATCCAGGGATCGAACCCAGATTTCCTGCATTGCATGTGGATTCTTCACCATCTGAGCGACCAGGGAAGCCCATGTATGTATATATGTATAACCAAATCATTTTGCTGTATACTTGAAATTACTGCTACATTGTAAATCAACTGTACTTCAATTTAAAAAATGAGTTCAGGTTCAGTCAGAATCATCAAAGACTGATTCAGTAATTTGGGAAATAAAAACTGGACTTTTATCCTGTTGTTCTATGTTGAAACTTCATTAATTGGACTTTAAATTAAAGCTAATTAAATGAACATGCCCTACTTAAAGAGAAGCACAGTTAAGTGATGAGTGTTTCTTAAAGTTGGTTTATTACTATTGTTCTTGGACTGGCAGTGTTGAAGGCTGTCCCCTTATGAAAATAACCTCGATAAATATTTAAAAGGTGATTCATTGTTTAAGATCGAACATTTGCACTTTTATGTTTTTCATCTGAGGGCTAAGAAAATTATTTAATAGGCTCAATTAGTTTAGTCAAAGCCCATTCATTCATCTTACTTATTAGTCTTTACTGTACTTGGTGCTATGTCAGTAGGAGGAAGAGATTCATAGACTTTTATGGGTCTATGTCACAAATTTGCTTAAGAATCTCAAGAGAAAGATTTTAAAAAAATTAAAGTATTATGTAAGCATGTATGCATTTAAAAATTTTATTTATTGTAGCTTATCTATTAATTATTAAATGTGAAGGCGATGGGGAGACTCACCTTTGACGCAGTATTCCAAGTAAAAGTCCATTATTCCTAGCTTTTTTCCTCTCCTTCATTTGCTCCCAAACCACCCTACTCAATCCCACCACAAATCCAATCTGTTCCCAAGTCCTACCAAGTCCACCTCAGAAGTGTTATCTCTCTGTGCTCTTTTCATGCATCTCTCTGTGCCTTGGGTTCTCAAAGCAGGTTCTCAAGATCCCTGGGGTCCCCGAAACCCCTGCAGAAGAGCTGTGAGATCAAAATACTTTCATTGCAATCATGAAATAATAATTTCTTTCACTCTCATTCTTTGAAGAGTAGAAAGTGGAGCTTTTCAGAAGCTACAGAAACTATGATGATATCATGGTTATGATGGCTAACAGAATGAGTGCTTGCATTCTTGTATTTAAGAATTCTCTTAACTTTATCATACAGTAGGATTTAGATAATACAGCTCTCATAAATGAAAGCTCTTTGCGGTCTCCAATAATTTTTAAGAGGGTAAAGGGGTCTTGAGGTCATTAGCATGAGAATTACTGGCCTCAATGAATGTCTTTACTTCTCATACTTCTCTAGACTTGTCCCTACCCTGACCATCCTCCATACAAACAAGTCTTTCCGAGATACAGGTCTACTAGTTGACTTGAACTTAGAAATTTACAATGGCTTTATTTATTTATTTATTAACAGAATGACACCATGTACTAGCATTGAAATGTTGTCACAATCTGGACTAAATCTTCCTCTCTAGTTCCATCTCCTACCATATACCACACCACCTATACCTGAAGCATCCAGAGCCAAAGATGGCTGATGATGACAATTCACTGGGTGTATTTTCTTAATATCCTCCTAATCAATGAACTACTCTCCTAAAAAATGAAAGCTCTCCTAGTCCTCCTAAAATTGAACAGCTTTCAAGTTCATTGCAGCACTATTCACAATAGCCAAGATGTGGACACAGCCTAAACGTACATTGATAGATGAATGGATAATAAAATGTGTTATAAATACAATGGAATCTTATTCAGCCTTAAAAAAGAAAATTTTGTAATATGTGACAACATGAATAAGTCTTGAGAACATTTGCTAAATGAAATAGGCCAATCACAGAAAGATAAACACTGTATGATTCCACTTACGTGAGTTAACTAAAAGAGTCATATTTATAGAATCAAACAATGGAATGGTGATTAGCAGGGACTGATGAGAGGCGGGGCAATGGGAGTTACTAATCAATAGGCAGAACTTTTCAGTTAAGTAAGATGAACAACTTCTAAAGAACATCGTACCTCTGGTCAACAAGATCGTATTGTACACATAAAACTTGGTTTAGAGGGTAGATTGGATGTTAAGTGTTCTCCTCAATAAAAAATCAAACCAAATAGAATCTTTAACTATTACCAAAATTTTAAAAAGGACCTAATCCAGAATCTGAGTTTCCAAAGTACATTTTGATCACATCTTTATTTGTTACTGATCACAATCTGACCTGAGTGATAACCAGGTAGATGTTTGGATTCATCTACCCTTGAATGTGAGTTCCTTAGACCAGAGACCAGGTCTTAAGGCATTCTTGCAGTATCTCAGACCTAGACAATGCTTTTCTTATTACATTTTTTAAAAAGTACTCTGTTGAATGAATAAATGAATTCTTACTAGATTCTATTACATACATACATAAGCATTTTGTAGCAGGTACAGATTTAGTTATTTATAAAATATTAAGACTGACTTTTGCATCTATTTACCTTATGAAATATATAAAGACATTAATCTCATTATTTGTAGATATTTCTGGGTTTGTATAAAATAGCATTGTTCAGCCCAATTACCCACTTTGTTCATCAAACTAGGAGCTAAATGGCTTTAGTCTTTTTCTCATCATATGTCCATCCTCAGAGTGTTAAAATTTGCCAACACTGGGGCTATTAAAAAAACATGTCATCTGACTCTGGGATTAATTGCAGTTTGGTTCCATTCCATTCAACAGGCACTTACTGGGCCTTAGCAGCCCTGAAGGAGGTGGCAGAGATGGAGATGGGTGATACAAAGCTCCCGCCTTCAAGAGCAGCTCACGGGCTAATATAGAAAACAAAGATAAACACGTAAAAAACACCACTCCTCATGATCAGGGAGATAATAGGGGGCAGAGGTAGGACAAAACAATATTAATTCTGTTGAGGTGGTGGTGATGTGATGCTAAGGGATGGAACCCAGACCCTGGCAGTAAAGGCACCAAATCCAAACCACTAGACCACCAGGGAGCTCCCTACTTAATGCCTTTGTTCTGTCCCGGGACTCCATCCGAAGACCACATGACGATGATTTGTCATGCCTCTTAGAATTTTCTTGGCTCTGACAGTTTCTCAGATTTTCCTAGTTTGAGGGAATTTGGAGAAGTATTAGTGTGGTGCTTTGTAGAAGGTCCTTCAATTGGGATTTATCTAATGTTTTTCTCATGGTTAGACCGGGGGTTGTTTTTTGGGAAGGAAGTGCACAGACAGGAAGTATCCTCCTCATGACATCAAATCCAAGGTACCTGCTACCAACCTGACTTATCACTGTGGTTGACGTTGACCTTGATATCCTGGCTGAGGTCATATTTGTTAGTTTCCCCTCCGCCTTTCCCCGTTGTCCTCTTTGGAGGGAAGTCACTTTTAAGCAGCCCATACTTAAGCAATAGGAAGTTATGCTCCACCTGTTTGGGGACAGAATTTCTGTATAAGTTACTTGGAATTTTTCTGCAAAAGGTTTTTCTCTTCTCCATTTATTGATTTATCACCAGCGATTTTTTTTTTTTAACATTTACGATGAAACATGTACTCAGTAAAATGATATTTATTGAAGTCCTGTTAAACGCATTCATAACACATTTTTGCTGAACAACATTTTGGTTTTCTCAGAAACAACTTGTTTATAAATGGAGAGAGGACTTCCCTGGTGGTCCAGTGGTTAAGAATCTGCCTTCCAATGCAGGGGACACAGTTTCCATCCCTGATCTGGGAACTAAGATCCCACATGCCGTGGGGCAATTAAGCCTGTGTGTCACAACTAGAGATCCTGTGTGCTGCAAACAAGACCCAATGCAGCCAAATATATATATGTGTATATATATATATATATATATGTATCTATCTATCTATCTATGTATCTATGTATATATATATATCTTTTTTTTTTTTTTAATGGAGAAATCTGCCTTCCTCCCCTGCCTCTGACATTTCCTTGCTACGAGCATCAGGCAGGAAATTTCACATTCAAGTCCCAGTGTCCTCTTTTGGAAAATTCAATGGTAGAAAATAATTAACTCTACCATTTTTTTCCGGGTTCAAAGTCATAGAAATAGGCTTCAAATAGTCTACCAAAGGGGATTATTAGTATCTGCAGTGGGCTGGCTCAATCCAGTGAAATCTGCATTGAAAATCGTCTTTGTCATCTGCCATAGTGAATGTGTCTTTTGCTGGCTATATTATTGTCTTATGACTCAGAGCTAAAATATATACACTCAGTGAAAATAGCAAGTGGATGATGTTAACCTTGTTAGTGTAAGATATTTTATGATGAAGAAAAAGGTGCCAGACCATCTGCAAATGACTGATTTATGGCTCTAATAGAAACTGCTACCTATGGAAGAAGTAGCACTGAATAAAAATGAAGCAAAGGAATTTGGAAGCTATTGCAATACCAGATTGAGGTGGTATTGGGAAGTCAAGGCAAGATTCATGTGGACTCTTCCTCACTATTACCTCTGTTGGGAGAAAAGAAGCACAAAAATGAGAAAAGCTGATAAAACCAGAGGATAAAAAGCAGAGTTTAGATTTGCGAGAAAAATAAACACAAACATTTAAGACTGGCTTCTTAGACGGCTCCTCTTCAGCCAGAAGGAAGGAGGCGTCTGGGAGGCCTCACTGTCAAATGCCAGTTGGCTCTTGGCTTCATCTTAGGGAAAAGGCAAAGTAACTTTCTTCTACTCTGGCCCTTCACAGACTTCTTCAGGCTTTTCTGGGCAGCTGTAGCCTCTCTTTTCTCTGATGAATGTCTGCGAATGCATTTCTTGCAAATGCTATTGTGGATGTTCTTTCCAGTGTTTTCTCGGAAGGTTTATTCCTGTAAACTCAGCAGTTGTCACGGCAAACTGTAGCTTGGAAACTCCCGGGCGGTCCGGTGGTTAGGACTCCTGTGCTTTCGCTGCTGGGTGTGTGTGTGTGTGTTGGGGTTGGGGGAGGGAGCACGGTTCGATCCCCAGTCGGGGAACTAAAATCCCACAAGCTGTGCAGCACGGCCACAGATCCAAAGTAGTGAAGACTAGGTCTGAGGTGATGCAGTCTGTGTGTGTCAAAGAGTGCCTTGCCCAAGCGACATGCTGTACTAAGCTTTACTGAGAAGAGGTAAGTAAAATGGAGTCCTTAAGAGCTAACAACTTGGTAAGGGAAAGAGAGCCGGGAAAACAACTGCAATTCCAAGTGGCCCAGACGAGGGCTTTAGCAGGAGCATAGGGGCTGGGGGAGGTAGCACCACCCTGCAGCCCCAGCTGCCCAGCTCTGGCTGAAGCGGGAGGGACAAGTGTGGGGAAGGGAGAGAGACGGGAAGGAGCACGAGTTTTCCATTTAGCAGTGGCCGTGGGACCCAGAAAGGTGACACAGAACGCACAGGACTTCCTCGGCTTTGTTTTTCTGTCCTGCAGCCTTGAGGCTCAGAGCTGGGCAGCCGCAGGAGGAAGACTGAAGCAAAGGGCCTCACCTTCGAGCCAGGGCGTGGATTCTCTCCAGATAGAGTGAAAGTGAAGTCACTCAGTCATGTCTGACTCTTTGCCACCCTGTGGACTGTAGCCTACCAGGCTCCTCTCTCCATGGGATTCTCCAGGCAAGAATACTGGAGTGGGTTGCCCAGGGATTGAACTTGGGTCTCCTGCATTGCAGGCAGATGCTTTAACCTCTGAGCCACCAGGGAAGCCAGATAGAGTAGATGAGCAATGAGAAAGCATCCAGCTCAGGGTTAGGTGACTTATATGACAACTAATCTATTCAATCTGCATGAGGTTATGCTTAGACCTGAGGGATGCTCAAACAACCCTCTTACTCCAGAAAGAAGGAGGCCACTGGAGATTTCCTTCCATCTACCTACCTAATGTGCAGTTGTTCTTTAGTCGCTAAGTTGTGCCAACTCTTTTGCAACTCCATGGTCTGTAGCCCGCCATACTTCTTTGTCCATTGGATTTCCCAGGCAAGAATACTGGAGTGGTTGCCATTTCCTTTTCCAGGGGATCTTTCGGACCCAGAGATTGAACCCACGTTCTCCTGCATTGGCAGGTAGGTTCTTTACCACTGAGAAACCAGGGAAGCCCAATAGCAATTTCATTATTTGATTTTTTTTTTAAGGTTAATAAGAACAATCTCTGTTCAGCTAGCCCCTGTTTAAAATGCAAAGGCCATATTATACAGAGTGAAGTAAGTCAGAAAGAAAAACACCAATGCAGTATATTAACGTATATATATATGGAATTTAGAAAGATGGTGATGATGACCCTGTAAGTGAGACAGCAAAAGAGACACAGATGTAAAGAACAGACTTTTGGACTCTGTGGGAGAAGGCGAGGGTGGGATGATTTGAGAGAATAGCATTGAAATATGTATATTATCATATGTGAAATAGATCGCCAGTCCAGGTTCGATGCATGAAACAGGGTGCTCGGGGCTGGTGCACTGGGACGACCCTGGGGGATGGGATGGGGAGGGAGGTGGGAGGGGGGTTCAGAATGGGGGACACATGTACACCCATGGCTGATTCATGTGAATGTATGGCAAAACCCTCCACAATATTGTAAAGTAATTAGCCTCCAATTAAAATAAATAAATTAATTTACAAAAAAATAAAACGCAAAGGCCACTAAGGGAATCAGTACAATCATTCACTTCACTGAGTATTGGCCATCTCCCAACTAGTGTCAAGAACTATGATGGGTCTGAGGTGTTATCCCTCCTACAAGTTAGTAAGTTAGCCTGTCACAGTTTTGTAGATATACGGCAGAAGATGTGAAACTCTAGGGTCAGAGACAAAGGACTGTGTTATTCATAATGCAGTAAAAAGTAGAGGGAGGTGGAAATCAAGAGTAGTCATGTCTTATAGTTTGTCCAAGCATGATTCTCTTTCATTCTCCCTTGATCAAAACTGCCTTTTTTCTCTTGGAGGTTGACCTAAATTAATTACTATATAGGATTCTTCCAGTGTGTTACTAACATAACTTTTTGTCAAACACCAGCAAATGGTAAAAGAGACATTTGGAGATAATTTACTGAATCATTTAACAAAAAAAATTACAGGGTCTGGGACTTCCCTGGTGGTCCAGTGGCTGACGCTGTGCTGTCAGTACCGGGGGCCCAGGTTCGACACTTGGTCAGGGAACTAGATCCCACATGGCACAACTTGAGTTTGCAAGATATAACTCAAGATTCTGTATGCAGCAACTGAAAGACCCTGCATGCCACAATGAACATGGAAGATGCCACAATTAAGAGCTGGTACTGCCAAATAAATAAAGAAATATTAAAAAATTCCAAGTTCCTACTGTGTATCAGGCATTATGGCAGATGCTGGTGGTAACAAGGGGGCAGACCCTGCCCTCAGGGGGCTTACAGTCTGTGAAGAGATAGCTGAATAAAGGTGCAGGATTGATACAGGCCATTGCAGGCTCCATCCACACCCAATCTGTACTTGTGGAAAGTAGCTGGAGATGGACCAGCCTCTGGGATGGGGATAGGGTGGAACTGCTCAGGTGAATCATCATTTTCTTCATTGATCTTATTTCACCTAGGATGTATTACGTAGTGTTTACAATGAGTTTTAAAATATAGATCAATATAATGAAATTTGTTAGAGTCATTATTATTTATCTTCTTATTTAGGAAGTCCGAGGAAGTGCTCACTGTTTGGAAAAACAGGGTGGTATCTGTAACCACAGCACAAATGAGAAGCAATTTTAGAAATTCTGTGCTCATGAAATGAAAACATTCCACAGCAGTATTGTTTCCTCCTTCACGCTGACAAATTAAGTTTCAAAACTGACTTAAATATTGGTAATGCTCCTTTGATGAGCTTGAATTCCTCCTAGTGAGGTTAATGAGTTAGAGGTAGTGATGAAAAATAAACATATCTAAGCTGACAGCAAAGGGAGGGTAATAGAATTCCTTTGGCTAGCCATGCTCATGAGTTTGGAAACTCAGATTCGTTATGGAGGATGAGAGGGTATATTTGGTCCAGAATAATAACTTCCATAAGGAACCAAGAAGTGTAGGGAAGTGATCCAGATGAAGTACAATCTTTTACCTAATCCTTTGTTCAGCTACACTAGGTCTATTTGCCAGACCTTAACTAGTCCTCCTTGGAGGCCCCAAACACGCAGTTCCTACACTGGACTGTCCCCTCACCGAATCACAAGTCCTTCCCAGTGAACGAATTCTCAGCTTTCAATATTTGATTAAAGTTTCATCTGCTCAGTGAGGCCATGCCCCAGTACTCCAGGCATCAGATTTGTGAGTCAAATACAACTAGATTAGAATCCTGGTTCTGTTACTTGCTGGCTGTGTGACTATGAACAAATACTCTTCAAAGTTTCCTTTTTGAAACCTGGAAAATGAATGTAATAATACCTACTTCATTAGATTGTTGTAAGAATGAATGATATACCCTCAGAAAAGCGCCTCCCACAGGGCATGCCTGTGGGTTCCTGTCCTCTGTGTGATCACAGATCCCCCTCCACAGTGAGTTTTTGATTGTCTCTTTCCCCCGATTGGTTGCAGTCTCCTTGAAGATAAGGAATGTATCTTAATTTTATCTTAGAATCTTCTCCACTATCTAGAAATATACTTGACAAGAGAAGGGATTCAATAATGGTTTAATGAATGAAGAAAGAATAAGTGGATAAACTAATAAGTGAGTAATTAACTGATATCCCTTAATTCAGTAGTCCTTAAGCTGTTGTTTTTTCAGAGAAGTACTACATGACTGACTTCAGGAGATACATTGGTGTGTGTGCACACATGTTGTGCATGACCATACGTGCACATACATGTGTGCTGAAGGTGAGGTTAATGACCATTGTCTATGTCAAGGTATAAACTGGATTGGAAGTTAATTTTCACCAGTGATACAGATGTGCTTGTGTTTTTATAGTTGATCTGGAGGTCCTTGGGGGTGGAGGTTATCAATCTGACTCATGGCATCTGTTTGTTACTGAGACGTGTTTGGTTCACATTAATATTGTGGATGTGAGCTATGATGACTAGCCTAGCCTTTCTGTGACTAAAATTTGATTGTCCCGTATATTAAATAGTAATGTTGCCTATTAATGTCTGCCATGAGTTGATGACTGGATAGTCTTTTGTTTAATTGTTTGTAGCACTAGACCTAGATCATCTGGGGGCATTTAGTCTTAGATGACTCAGTGGTTATTTCACACTCATCTCTATTTAATGATATATCCATCTCATCCATAAAATATATGACAATTACTGAATTCCTTTAACCTATTAGAGAAAAAGCATGTGTACCCCATCCTAGAGAAGGTCTGGCACACGGGCAAGCATTCATTCACCAATTCATTCATTCTTATTCATTCAAGGAATATTTATTGAGTCCACTATGAGTCAGGCACTGTTTCAGGTGCTGAACATACAACTGTGAACAAGGCAGCTAAGTTTAGGGCTGGAGCTAAATATATTATTACTGAGGGCCTCCTACTTTCCAGGCACTAAACTGTACTCTGGAGATACACCAAGGGAAAAGAGAGTTCTGGCTGCATAGGTAATACATGAATGATGGAATATATTCACAGATGGGGAGAATGTGAGTACAGTAAAGACAGTTTTCTGCTTCTTCGAGTGTTAACACCTAAGAATCATTGCCCAGTCTTGTACAGCTACATCAATTCTCCACTTCTATTGCCAAGTCATGGCGCCAGGCATCATAATAAAGAGTTTCGGCAGAATTTTACAACTGGTTAACAGCTATAATTTTGAAACAGTTGCCTTAAACTATTCAATACATGGCATTCTTTCCTCCTTCTGCTTTTCCATTCTCTAGATTAATCTTGAAATTTGAACTTGGTGTTGGACCTGAGTTCTTGTGGACCACAGTTAGAGCTTTCGTCCATTTACACCTGCTCAGACTGCTCTGGCTTAACTCCTGTTCCAGTTCAGCCAGACCCAGGACTGGGGATGTTCCAACTGACCAACATATTATGAGGCCCTTCCAAATCCAAGAGTAGGATTTGAACAAACCCAATTTATTTCAAATCTTGTTTTTCAAAATCTTTCTCAAATGTCTGTATACATTTCTGCTTTATGTCTATACGATCTATTGAATTGAATCCTTCTTTGACACTTTAGGCCCTTGTATTGCTTTGCAGCTCATCAGCTTAAATCCTTGTCCTTAAACATTATTATAATCCTTATAAAAATTTGATATATTTAGAAACCAGCCTCTACATCATTAATATTCTATTCCAATCAATCAAAATGAATTTTTAAAAACTGAAGTAGAGCTGATTTACAATGTTCTGTCAGTTTCTGTTGTACAGAAAAATGATTCAGTTGTACATATATGTATTCTTTTTCATATTCTCTTCCATCGGGATATATAACAAGATATTGAATATAGTCCCCTGTGCTATACAATAGGACCTTGTAGTTTATCTATCCTATATATAATGGTTTGCATCAGCTAATCTCAAACTCCCCATCCATCCCTCTCCTACACCCTTTCCCCCTGGCAACCACAAGTCAATTCTCCATGTCTGTGAGTCTGTTTGTTTCATAAGATAAGTTCATTTGTGTCATATTTTAAATTCTACATATACATGATATATATGGCAAAATTAGTTTATTAAGCACTAATTATATTGATATCACTGAACAAAGAGGGCTGACTGCCAAGAGATACCAGAGTCCCAGAGAAATGAAATGGAGAAAGTTGACTTCATCGAAAGTCAGCAACATAACACAATCCAGAACAGATATCAAATTAGCGGCAGGGGCAGCAAGCCCTATCAGAACCCACAGCTGTGAGAAAATCACTGCCGAATAGCGTGGAATCTGAGCTGGGCCTTGAAGAAGAGCTGGGATTTCAATGGGAGGAGAGGAGGGCCGAAACCACAAGCAGGCTTGGTGGCGCGAACAAAGCCGGAAGGGCGAGGAGGTGACCGCCTCTGGATAACATCAAAGAGCTTCAGTTTAATTGATCTGGCCAAAGCCTCCATGGCTTTCAGATGGCCTTTGTGTTACAGGAGAATTTGAGTTCCTAGATAAGAATGACTGGCAGCTTTCAGAAGACTTCAGTGGAAAAGCAGAGAAATTATGATCCTTGGAGGGGGGGCAGTTTGTTTAACTCTATAAACCTTGAATCCCTTTGGGTATCGCTCAGAAGAACAATGCCCTTCATCAGTGATTGGACTTTTTAGGTTTAGCTTCTCTACCAGGGGAAAAAAAAGACTCTTTGGCTGCTTAACTCAGGTCATTAGAGGCCTTCTCTGGAGAATTACTCTGTGGATAATTTCACTCATCGCCAGTCAGATTAAGACCTTCAACTGCAGATAATGACATTTTCCCTGGACTGCTGTTTCTGTGAACTTCATTGTGACAGCTTATATTCGAAAGGTGAATTTGTGTAAGCTATGTGTCTAATGGGATTTTTTAAAGTTTGGTATGAAAAGTGTTCAATACAGCTGTGACTCGGAGGGTTTTGAGTCTCTATAGTTTTTCAGGAATGATTTTCCTGTTTTAGACAAATGATCTCCGGTTTTGTGCCTAGGGAAGAGTGAAAGCTGGTGGTTGGTACCTGTTTCCTGGCCTCGGTTACATTGGAGAAATACACTTCCATCGAGGAGGGATGGAAAAGGGTTGCTATTGATCAGGGGGTCTGTAGAGGGTGTTCAGAGAATAGTAGCTGGTGTGAACTCTGATTTTAAATATTGAGATGCCAAGGATGCATCCAGAAGTATAGTGTGCGTGTGTGGTCTCTGTGATCCTGAGGACTGAAGCCTGCCAGGCTCCTCTCTCCATGGAATTTTCCAGGCAAGAATACTGGAGTAGGTTGCCATTTCCTACTCCAAGGATCTT
This sequence comes from Giraffa tippelskirchi, assembly GCF_054371585.1. Taxonomy (NCBI): domain Eukaryota; kingdom Metazoa; phylum Chordata; class Mammalia; order Artiodactyla; family Giraffidae; genus Giraffa; species Giraffa tippelskirchi. The sequence goes on along the minus strand of NC_137283.1, from coordinate 154,231,459 downwards.
CCTGATCCAGGGATCAAACCTGTGTCTCTTGCATCTCCTGCACTGGCAAGGGGATTCTTTACCAACTGTGCCACCTGGGAAGCCCAGAAGGGCAGCACCTGGGGTTAAATCTAAGTGTGGAAATAGGGTCCATTTGAAAAGTTGGAAGTTTGAGGACTGTGAGAATTCCTGGTGGTCCAGTGGTTAGGACTCTACGCTCTCACTGCTGAGGGTCCAGGTTTAGTCTCTGGTCAGGCAGGTAAGATCCCACAAGTTGCGTAGTGTGGACAAAAGAAAAAAAGTTAGAGTACTTAAAGCAGGACAGAGTGCAGTGTGAGGAATGGGTGTACAGGCAGTTCTTCGAGAAGGAGCTGATGGCACGATGCCTGGTGTGCGACGCAGCTGTTCTCTGAGGAATCGTACTAAGACCGGACTCCATTCTTTTCTGTGGCGTGTGTGTGGGGTCTTGTCTGGGTGAGGGGGGCAGTATTCTGTGCCAGGATCTCAGTGTAGAGGAACAGATAGTGTTTCAGGGAAAGTCAGGGTTGGAAGGTGGTGACCCATCATCCTATGAGCAAAGATCACTGGGCCAAGTGTCCTCAGAGTGAAGTGGTTCGTGCATTCCACATGGAATGCATGTGGAACTTGAATGGCAGACATTGGGAACGTTGCTTTGTATGAATGGAATCTTGACAGGCAACTTTCAACCGCAGAGACTTCTAGTTGAAGTCTCTTTGAGTTGAGTTTCTTTGGGCTTCCAGTTGGACATATTCAAGGGTGCTCAGGTGAAATCAAGTGTTTTAGTTTGTTTTCATCTTGTGTGTGTGTGTGTGCCCTTGCACGTGTATCTGAACAGAAGGGGTGTGGCTAGAGGCGGGCCAGAACAGGACTCTCTAAAGCAAGGGCTCTAGAACCTGGGTCCATGAGGCATTCCCTTTATAGTCTACAGCTTGGCATTATCACCTTGAAGGAAAGGGCTCACTAAATCCAGGGTTGCTATTTTGAGTAGCTCCAGGGAGGCAGACAGATCTCATGATCATGAGGTATTAAACCCTCTTGAAGTCATGTCTCTAAGCCCAAGTAGGGTGCCTCCTGTCATATGGCACCATTGGTCGTGACAGGGTCCATTGAAATAGCTCCGTGTACATAAATAGGTTTTGGGCAACATGTCCCATCCCACCCCCTCACCCCTTTACTGCTTGCATCTATTTGAGGAATTCCTCAGTTTGTCAGAACCTGCCCCTTATTATAGAAGTGAAAGATGACAATTGACACTCGATTTTCCAGACTCCTTTGCACCTAGGGACTATCATCGAAAAAGCAAGAGAGTTCCAGAAAAATATCTATTTCTGCTTTATTGACTATGCCAAAGCCTTTGACTGTGTGGATCACAATAAACTGTGGAAAATTCTGAAAGAGATGGGAATACCATCTCTGACCTGTCTCTTGAGAAACCTGTATGCAAGTCAGGAAGAAACAGTTAGAACTGGACATGGAACAACAGACTGGTTCCAAATAGGAAAAGGAGTACGTCAAGGCTGTATATTGTCACCCTGCTTATTTAACTTATATGCAGAGTACATCATGAGAAACGCTGGGCTGGAGGAAGCACAAGCTGGAATCAAGATTGCCGGGAAAAATATCAATAACCTCAGATATGCAGATGACACCACCCTTATGGCAGAAAGCAAAGAAGAACTAAAAAGCCTCTTGATGAAAGTGAAAGAGGAGAGAGAAAAAGTTGGCTTAAAGCTCAGCTTCAGAAAACAAAGATCATGGCATCTGATCCCATCACTTCATGGGAAATAGATGGGGAAACAGTGGAAACAGTGTCAGACTTTATTTTTTTGGACTCCAAAATCACTGCAGATGGTGATTGCAGCCATGAAATTAAAAGACGTTTACTCCTTGGAAGGAAAGTTATGACCAACCTAGACAGCATATTAAAAAGCAGAGACATTACTTTGTCAACAAAGGTCTGTCTAGTCAAGGCTATGGTTTTTCCAGTAATCATGTATGGATGTGAGAGTTGTATGGTGAAGAAAGCTGAGTGCCGAAGAATTGATGCTTTTGAATTGTGGTGTTGGAGAAGACTCTTGAGAGTCCTTTGGACTGCAAGGAGATCCAACCAGTCCATCCTAAAGGAGATCAGCCTTGGTTGTTCGTTGGAAGGACTGATGTTGAAGCTGAAACTCCAATACTTTGGCCACCTGATGAGAAGGGCTGACTCATTGGAAAAGACTCTGATGCTGGGAAGGATTGGGGGCAGGAGGAGAAGGGGACGATAGAGGATGAGATGGCTGGATGGCATCACCAACTCGATGGACATGAGTTTGGGTAGACTTCGGGAGTTGGTGATGGACAGGGAGGCCTGGCGTGCTGTGATTCATGGCGTCGTAAAGAGTCGGACATGACTGAGCGACTGAACTGAACTGTAACCAAGCAGACTCATCTACCTAGAGCAGAGCTTCTCAACCACCAAACTGTGGCAAAGTGATAGATTGTGAACAGGTCATAGGAAGCCTGAGATAGGGAGTTCCTCAGTCCTTGGAAGTGTTAAAGCTCCTGGACATGTCACCTCTGGCCACAGCATCCTCGTGTACCCCAGGGCACTGTAAAAATACAATTTTCTGTGGTACTGTGGCAAGAAAAAGCTGTGAGATACTGGATTAGGAAACGGAACTGGCAGCTGGTGGCACAGTTATGGAGACCTTGGAATCTTAGAGTCTCTCTGTGACTCAATGGTTGCTGCAAGAGACCGTGTCATGGGTTGCCCTGGGCTGAATGTTTTCTCCTGGGATCACTTCTGTAACATAGTTCTCCATCCCTTCAGCTAATACTTAAAATTTTTTTTAATAGATTCATTTTCTGTTTCAATCAGTCAGCATTCTAGAAGAGCTGTACAGTAACAGAACACAGAAACTCTATGAGAGGGGAGCCAGGTAGGAGAGCGCATACTGAATACTTCTTCCCATTCCAGGGTAAATCTGAGCCAACTAAGCCCTGTGTTGGACAAAAATATTCCTGGATAGGTCACACACTATAAAATTTGGAGCTCGAGGAGACTTTGAAGACTCTTGTAGTTCAGTCCTAATAAGCCAAAGTGAAAGGGCTGGCACCCCACTCCAATACTCTTGCCTGGAAAATCCCATGGATGGAGGAGCTTGGTAGGCTGCAGTCCATGGGGTCGCGAAGAGTCGGACACGACTGAGCGACTTCACTTTCACTTTTCACTTTCATACATTGGAGAAGGAAATGGCAACCCACTCCAGTGTTCTTGCCTGGACAATCCCAGGGATGGCGGAGCCTGGTGGGCTGCCGTCTATGGGGTCACACAGAATCGGACATGACTGAAGTGACTTAGCAGCAGCAGCAGCAGAAAGGGCTCCCAGGCTCCCATAGTTACTGGAAAAATGGGGAAGTCTGGCTTATTTCTATTGTCTGAGTGGGTATTTCCTTTAGCAATGCCATCTCTCACTTTTTAACAAAAACTTGGACCATTTGAGTGTCTAGCTGTTCCTGGCATTCCCTTTTCCATAGGAAAGAATGCTTTTAATGGCTTTAAGCTAAAGCAAATACTCCGCCCCCCCACACACACACTTGCTAAACAGGCCAAATACATTCTTCGCTTCCTTGGAATTTTCTTGTATTTTATTTGTTTTTGAAGGTGAAGTGTGCCAGACAACTAAGCAGATTGTCATGTAAATTGCACATGGATTAGCAAAAAGCCCTAGAGCGTCACAAGGTTTAGATGAAGCAATTAAAAGAGTATTTGCAAAGAATCACTTTTTAAAAATTTTTTGTTTGTATCTTATGTTTTGTTTTTAAGCCAAAGACTCTTGAGGGAGACTTTGAAGATTCTTGTAGTTCAGTCCTAAGAAGCCAAAGTGAAAGGGCTCACAGGCTCCCATAGTTACAGGAAAAATGGTGATGTCTGGCTTATTTCTATTAGTTTCTAAGCGATGCCTGGGGATGCGAGTTGGGATGTGGGAGGGGTGATGGGAGGAATTACCAAGGAGTGGGAGGATACTTTTGGAGGGGGGTGATGAGGATGTTCATCATCCTGATAGGAGCAAACATACCTAAAAACTAATTAAATCGTACAGTTAAGCACGTGCAGTCTGTTCTATGTCAATTATAGCTCAACAAGGTTGTTTATAAAGAATGAAACACCAGTTCACGAAAAGACTGTGTAAAAAGTTAGGGAAAGAGAGGAAACCAAAGGATCAGAAACTCTGCTGACCAAGCTGTTCCAAATGACCAGAGAGCATATGGAAAACATTATTATGAAAAAGCCGCCCACTCAGCTCACGGGTAATCACCAGATCGGAAGACCTACACCACGACCAAATGCCATTTATGAATGGCACTTCCAAAGCCCTCCCCTTGGGTCTGCTTTCTCTTTACTTAGGCTTTCTTGATCATCTCTGCCTAACATAGGAGATGGGCCTTCCTTGTGTTTGAAAAAAATTACCCATTTATTTTTCAGAGGAGTGCAGCAAGGATTTATGTTTATTCAACGTAATTCTATAATTGATCTGAAAGTTCTTGGAATGTGTGAATTATAGATCAAGCTTTTGACCATAAATCTAAGGTACTGCTCAAATTATGTTTCACAGGAATTCATGGAATTTCATCCTATCAGCTGTTGTGTGGAATAAATGAGAGGGAGGCTCAGAAGCAGAGGCTGAGCTCCTACTGAAATGGATTAGAAGCAGGGCGACCATGTAATTTACTATCCAGAGACAATTTTGAGAGTTAAAAAAGCCACTATTGATTGGTGTCTACGTTGACAGCAGAGACATAAACTAGGACTGTTCCTGGTAACTCTCCTAGAAGACTCTTTGACTTTCTAAAAGTAGAAATTGATGAGCCCAGGTCACCTTTTCTGTGTGCTGGGGGGTAAAGCAACGTGCATACAGACCAAGGCGGCTAGATCTCAGTCCATCTGGTGGACTTGCTTTACTTGGAGCTGGAGAGAGAAGTGGGCAGTGGAGGTGAAGAAACGAAGGCAGGGATTACTCAGAGATTTCAAGGACCAAGTCAGCCGCTAGTGACAAGGATTGATTACTCCTTGTAAGAGCTTAGGGTGAATCTTTCCTTATTCCTTTGACCTGAGAAACATCAGAGCTACATATAAGCAAACTCTTGCATGATGGCAACACATTCAGCCTCTCATATTTGAAGAAAAAATTGGTTAGGACAAATATTACTTTTCTTCAATTAAGCTTCCTAAATCTACCATAATCTTTGCAATTCAGAAAGCAAAATTTAAGTGGACTCTTTTGGTTATTTCTTTTGTTGATTTTTTAATTATAATTTTTTAAATAGCTTGTATTTCCTTTTCCTACACTCTTAAAGTTGCCGTTGCCTAATCCCAGCTGTTCTAAGTAGCTTGAATTTGGAAATGAAAGAGTAGGTGGCAACATCACAGAGATGAGAGTTACAAAGGTTTTCAATATGAAAATATCTTTAATATCCTGCCTGGGTATTAAAGTGACAGGCTGTGTCTTGGATAAGCTTTCATGAGTCCATGATAATTAGTTTTTATTACATTGTATTGAATAGCTTTTCCTAACATGTAGCCTTTTCCAAACAAGGTAGTGTGCGAGGCTGTGTATGATTTTAGTCTTGCTTATCTCACTAGTTTCATCTCTCAATCCTTTCTTGACTCACACTTTAAATTCTAGCAATATTAAACATCTTATAGTACCCTGTGTCCCACACAGAAGATTTTAGAGACTTTGAACAGCTCTTTATCTCTCAGTCCTTTTTGTTGCTATGTTCTTTTTTTAGAGAATGTCTTTTCTTCTACTTCATTCCTCCTTTAAACATTCAGTGGTCACTCTTTCCAGGAAGCCCTTCCTAATTCTTTTCCTTAATTCTCCCTTAGTAACTTTAGGATTCCTTTTCTCTGCTTCCTTAATATGCATGCAACTCTCTATTCCTATGTGTTGTCTTATCTTACAGTTTTGTAGAGAGAAGAACAAATCTGACTCCATATTGAATCTGTTTCTTTTTACTCCGACCTTTGTATTCTATTGTTTTTCCTACAAGTTAAGAATGTGGTCTATAGCCTGAAATATCCAGGATAGCCCATTCTCAGAGTTCTGATTTTTAAAGGTATAACACTTTCCCATTCATACAGAGATTAAAAAGCTGCAAAACAGAGAATAACCTCTATCTTGCTGGAGGTTTATAGGAACATTGTGACCAGACCAATATGGACAGCTGCAAGAGCAAAGAATTCCAGCACCAAGAGGTTTGCAGCAACCATCCACACCTCCTACCCTTTCAGTGAAAAAGAAGTCTAAATCCTAACTCAGGGAATATGGTTCTTTGGGACACTAGTTGACCATCTTCTCTGTCTGCTGGCTTTCTGAATAAAGCTACTATTTCTCACCCCAACAACTTGTCTCTTGATTTACTGGTGTGATGATCATGTGAGGAGCAGTATGAGCTTGGATTCAGTAACAGTTATAAGGTTTTACATTTGTGTCTGACATACACTGAACAAGCATCTAGAAAACTGAATCTAGTATAGAATGTTTTCTGTCTGTCTCTCTCTAATGGCTGGCACAGTTGACCCAGAGCAGGTTTTTCCAAAACCTAATAAAATTGTACATGAACCTGAGAAAACAACCAGTTGAAACATTTCCAGGAAACACAGGTGTGCAAACGATTCCAGCTGAGAGTAGGTGCAATGCTGTTTACTTTAACTGCTCTTGAGCCAGCTTTGCTTTCTCATTTCCTAAGAGTAAATATGTGAACATGTTAGATGGAAGCAGATGCATAGAATTTAAGTGCAGTGGTGCTATCATCAGATCAAAATAACACAGGCTTTGTTGACCCCACAGTATTGGATTCATTTTTAGCTATTAGTTTATTTCATGTCAGTTTCCATTTTTTCTTGTAACTGAGAAACAACACATATTTAACTGAACATTTTTAAGGAACATGATGGTAATATAATGAATAGGAAGTGTTACTTCCAAACTGCTATTAATGAAAATGCAAGGTTTATTTTTCCAGTATCCTTTTTGACTGAGAAACCACTGAATATTGTTGAACAGCATCTTTATTTTTGAAGAAGTACATTACCCCAAGTAGCAGGGTTTTGAAAAGACTGGAGAAGAAATGATTAGAAACTAATCATTAGTTCAAACATATTTAGTTTTTAAACTTTCGAAATCTTTATGTGTTCAAATGGTAAACTTAAAAAAAATGTTATTCCAAAAGCTGAGAATCAGGACTTGAAGTTTGTATAATATGTTTCCTAAATTAATGTCACTAGAAAGTTAGCAGAAAGCAGGGTAGTCTAACCTGACTTCTGATCGCAGAAGATAAGGTTAAACAGTCTGATTGTTCAAACCCAAGTTTGTGTGCCTGACATACAGTGAGGACAAACTGAAACATGGGAGTTTGAAGCAGAGAAAGGTTTTTACAGGGCCATCCTAATGGCAGAAAGCAAAGAGGAACTAAAGAACCTCTTGATGAAGGTGAAAGAGAAGGATGAAAAAGCTGGCTTAAAGGTCAACATTCAAAAAACTAAGGTCACGGCATCCAGTCCCATCACTTCATGGCAAATAGATGCGGAAAAAATGGAAACAGTGACAGACTTTATTTTCTTGGGCTCCAAAATCACTGTGAACAGTAACTGCAGGCATGAAATTAAAAGACGCTTGCTCCTTGGAAGAAAAGCTATGACAGCATATTAAAAAGCAGAGACATCACTTTGGTGACAAAATTCTGTCTAGTTAAAGTTATGGTTTCTCCAGTATTTATGTATGGATGTGAGAGTTGGACCACAAAGAAGACTGAGTGCCGAAGAATTGATGCTTTCAAATTGTGGTGTTGGAGAAGACTCTTGAGAGTCCCTTGGACTTCAAAGAGATCAAACCAGTCAATCCTAAAGGAAATCAGTCCTGAATATTCATTGGAAGGAGTGATGCTAAAGCTGAAGCTCCAATACTTTGGCCACCTGATGCAAAGAGCCAACTCATTGGAAAAGACCCTGATCCTGGGAAAAATTGAGGGTAGGAGAAGAAGGGAGCAACAGAGGATGAGCATCACTGACTCAATGGACACAAGTTTGAGTAAAGTTCAGGAGATAGTGAAGGACAGGGAAGTCTGGAGTGCTGCAGTCCATGGGGTCCAAAAGAGTCGGACACAACTTAGTGACTGAACAACAAGAAGAAGCTAGCCAGTCCTAGATGACTCCATGCAAAAATGACCATACTAAGAGTAACTGAAATCACTGCACAGGGTATGGCTAAGGTAAAGAAATTGAAGTTCTACTAATTATTTAATCCTTTTACATTGTTATAACGTGATATACACACATGGCCAGAAAGCTTTTGGTTTTCTGGAACTGTTGTTTAAAATTCCAAGTAGTCTGAATGTAAATTAGAGGCATTAAAGTTTTGGCTAGTATCGACAAGTTCTGGCAGATTATTAATATATATTCCATTTAAGGTATTATTTTCTGGAAGGCAGTAAATATGCACTTGTAAAGCTTTTCTTTATGAAACCTACAGAGAAATATTTAATCAATGCTTTGCGTGATAGTGGCGGTTGTTGAGGATTACATTGAGAGTGCAGATAATTATGATGAACATAATTTCTTCTAAGCAGAAAACCAATTTGGCTCTCTTAACTACAGCTATTGCCTAATCAGTTGAACCAAGAGCCAGAATGGCAGAGACATGTACTAAGCTACAAATGACCTTAGTAATAGGCATTTGGATTTCACATAACTTAGAGTAGTATAGCATTGTAAAAAGAGATCAAAAAGATCACACAGAACTAATTGTGTACAGATTTGTAAATTATACAGTAAGGCTACACATTTCAGTTACATTGGCAGAGTCAATTACGTATAATTGCAATTCTAGCTCATGTGCCTGCATAATATAAATTTTACTACAAGTTTACTATGTAGAGCAAGTTTCAGCACATGGTAATGATTTTAAAGTAAATTTCTAATCATATCATACAAGAAAAATTTTAAATTACTTTCATATTTTGATAAAACTTTACTTACCTCCAAATAGGAAACATATCCAACTATTCTTATAATCCACAAATCTGGTATATATTCTCTGAAACCAAACAGAAATGTTATATTTAACTACCAGTAAGTCATATATCAAGATGAAATACCAGCTTCATTTTTTAAAAACTCAGTCCTTCTAAACCTCTTTGCTGAACACATTTTTATTAGCTCTTCTAATTTATGCATATGACAAAAATCTGTAAATGGATTGAATAACCAGATATGCCATACAAAATAGCTCATTTTTTTTTAATATAAAAAATTCTTGCTTTCTTATATATAGCTTGGATTCCTTTTGGCCAGGTTTGAAGTTGGAAACCCTTTAGACCCAGGATCTGCTACATCTATGATCCCATGAACCTCTGTCATCAGAGACTGTGTTCTAGGTGAGTTCATTACTCATCTGCTATTTGGCCTTGGATAGCTGTATCTCTTGGCCTCTGTCTCTTTAGTTCTCGGTTCCTTATCTGTAAACTAGGGGAGAAGTAGATCAATGGTTTTCAAATTGTGCACTATAAAGCCTTGATGTGACTGTGGATACTCTTAGAGACCTCTGCGTGGAATGGGGGCAGTGGTCACAAGGGTCTGGGGCTCTGGGATCCTATAGTACCTGCTCAAATGAAGCAGTTTTAGTTACATCTACTGGATTTATTAGAGTTCTATGTGAGCTTTCCTTTGAGGAAAGAGCTGTAAGGTCAAAAAAAAAATTGCAAACCATTAGACTAGATAAAAATTAAGGTTACGGTTCTAGAATTAAATTATTTTACTCCAAGCAATTAAATGGGTCTGGCATGAAATGGCTTTCAAGAAATCTCTGTTAAACGAATGGCATTCCTGCCTTTAGAGAATTTATAACCTGATGAAAAATCTTCCTCATTTTAAAAAATGCTGTAGTTCAAATAATGCTTCTTTTATCCTATTACCATTATACTTTTAATTGTTTCTTAATCTTTGAATTTTGTAAGCAGCAAAAGAGAATGTCTATTCTTCATCTTCAAATGTACCTATATTAAAATCATCCCATTCAGATAAATATCAGATGACAAATTGCAGGCTATAATTGTTAGAAGTTTCATCATTAATTTGTCTAGCACCTATAATAGATATAGGCTAAAAACACCGAACTTACTGTACAAATATGGGACATTTTGGAAGGATAAATAGAAATCTTTCTTTATAGAGAGAAAGCTCTTCCAATGATGTGTACATGAGTACAAATGAATATATCTTTAGTATGTTTTCTAAAGAACTTCAAGAAAACTTTCAATGAGTTCACATTAGAACAAGTATAGAAAACCATGGAGTTGAAACAGTGTTCAGTTGGTGACTGAACAACAATTTCACAGTAGACTAGAACTATGATTTATAAGTCAGTGAAAGAAAATCTAAAAGGAAAGGAAGAAATTCTGACATATGAGACAGCAAGGATCAACCTGGAGAACATTATGCTAAGTGAAATAAACCAGTCACAAATACTGTATAATTCCACCTTTATGTTGTTTAGTTGCTAAGTCATGTCCAACTCTTTGTCACTCCATGGACTGTAGCCGCCAAGCTCCTCTGTCCAAGAGATTTCCCAGGCAAGAATGCTGGAAGGGGTTGCCATTTTCTTCTCCAGGGGATCCTCCTGACCCAGGGATTGAACCAGTGTCTCTTATGTCTCCTGCATTAACAGGTGGATTCTTTACCACTGAGCCACCTGTGGTGCATGAGTTTAGTTGTTCCTGGGCAAGTGAAATCTTCCCAAACCAGAAATCAAACCACTGTCCCCTGCATTGGCAGGTTTTTGGTTTTTTTTAATTTAAAGTGCTTGTCTCATAGATAGCACTGTAGTTAGGTCTTGCTATTTTTAATCTAACAATCTGTGTCTTTTTTTGTTTTTGTTTTTTGGCCGTGCTGGGTCTTCTTTGCAGCTCATGAGCTCTTCATTGTGGCATGCCGGCTTCTCCTCTGGTTACAGTGCACAGGCTTAGTTGCCCTGTGGCATATGAGATCTTCGTTCCCTGACTAGGGAGCAAACCTGCATCTCCTGCATTGCAAGGTGAATTTTTAACCACTGGACCCCCAAAGAAGTCCCACATATTCCTCAAATTTAAAGACAGAGTTCCCATATCACATACTTCCCATTAACTAGTAAAACAGGTTATGAGAATTTTAGAGTTTACAAAATGGAAGTAAAAGCATCTTTCCAAATCTTTGAAAAAGATTCCATGTTTAAAAAACCACGGCTTTGAAGAAGTGCATAACCAAAAGCCAAAGACCAGAGTGTCCAATACAGTTTTGATGTTTGCTTCAAATATATTAATAGATTCAAAGAGATCTTCAAATAATCTTGCTCAACTCACACGATGCTTTCCTGAAAGAGGAAGAAGCCTCCTCTCTCACAGAACCTAGTTGCCCCGGATCACCTTGGCTTTAGAAGAATTATTGGTTTGGCTGGAATCCCACTTTCAGAACACAATTCCTTAGATCTGGCAAACTTGAATTGTGGATTGACGACCGCTTGGCTTGTTTGAACGGATTCTCTGGTTTATTCTCTGATGTGGCCTCTTGTAAAATGCACATTGTCCCCCTCCCCCACCCCAAGGAAAGCTGGGTACCACACACACCTACTTCACTGTCTCTTGGGCATCGTACTTAATCACACTTAGACTAGACCGTAAGCAATGACTTATAGATCCAATGTTCCAGACAGTGAAGTAGCGGCAATACCATCATGGGGCTGTGATGGGAAATTTGGGATCTGCAACTCTATGGAATGTATAGCCACAAAAAGAAAACTTATTGTTAGAAGCCCGAGGTTAAAATGCCTGACCCAAGATCTATTTCATATGGGTCCTGGGGGAAAACCAATTAAGTGTTTTCTGAGGCTCAATGACTCCAACTCTAAAATGAGGACAATAACAACTTTGTTCATGAGTTGATATAAGGATTATAATGAAATGTATGTCAGAATGAGTTGTAAGCCCCAGGGCATCGTATACACATGTGCCTACACACACCATACATGTATGCATTGCTGTCGTGGTCAGTGATGATGATCAGTGATGATGAGTAGGGTAGGGGGCCTGTTGAAAGATTCCAAGGTCTGAAAGAATCTGTAGCCTGCTGGCCAGTACATCTGAATGTAATATTTTGCTGCTGTTCCTGATCAGACAACAATAAGCTTTTGCTCTCGATACTCTTTTTAGAGTATTGAAACTGAAAAATCACAGTTTTCATGTCCCTTTTGGATCTATAGTCATTGCTTATGGTCTAATCTAAATGTGATTAAGATGATGCCCGAGAGACAGTGAAGTAGGTGTGTGTTGTACCCAGCTTCCTTCATTACTGTGGGAGCTTCCCCCTGGGACTGACCTCCATCTCTGGGTTGGAGGCAGCCCCTTGTAGCTACCGCAAACTGGCCAATCTGAAGGAGATCCAGACACCCCTGTGAATTCCTTGCCTTGCAGGGTGGTGCCAGTCCTGGGGCTAAGAGGGCATGTTTACTCCTGTGATCTCGGCTGTCCAGTAAAAGATGATTATGGCCCTGCTCGCTGTGTGGGAGGCAGGGATGTGATGACAGCCTCCCTTGACAGATGGAAGGCATGTGTTCCTGTGCTAACAAGAATTTCTTGCTGGATCATCAAAAGGCATTTCCTTTTTGGGGACTGGACCTTGTAGAATCTTACTCCTAGGTCTGAGGCTTCAACATCTGTGTTTCATCATCAGTTGACCTGTCCTCAAACAAGAGATCTGGAAAGAAATGCTTTTCCAGAAGTCATAAACAAGCTATTGACTTTTACTTCCTACAGTTAGCCCTTCCTCACTACCCCCCAGCAGTATCCCATGAATAGTAAATATGTGTCTTAGGCTAATTGGACCAAACTGGTTCGTCAGATCTCCTTACAAGATCCTTTTAGTTTATTTGTTTGCTAAACTTCATGCTTTTGAACTGTGGTGTTGGAGAAGACTCTTGAGGGTCCCTTGGACTGCAAGGAGATCCACCCAGTCCATCCTAAAGGAGATCAGTCCTGGGTGTTCATTGGAAGGACTGATGTTGAAGCTGAAACTCCAATACTTTGGCCACCTGATGCTGACTCATTTGAAAAGACCCTGATGCTGGGAAAGACTGAGGGCAGGAGGAGAAGGGGACGACAGAGGATGAGATGGTTGGATGGCATCACTGATTCAATGGACATGGGTTTGGGTAGACTCTGGGAATTGGTGATGGACAGGGAGGCCTGGCATGCTGCAGTTCATGGGGTTGCAAAGAGTTGGACACGACTGAGCGACTGAACTGAACTGAAACTTCAATTCTGTGTGTGCTATGTTAATTCTTTTTTTGGCTTAGATTAAAAAAAGTATACAAATCGCAATGCTTCCATCAATACAATAATAATAATAAAAAATAATAATGATAATCCATTTCTAGACTCTATTGTCAATCAGATGTTTTATACACACAATCTGATTTAATGCCCATAATGTTCCAGAATAGGCATTATTGTCTCCCTTTTACCCATGAGGCTTAGAGGGTACAATAATGTGTTTAAAGCTACATAGTAATTATTAGACCTGGAATTGAAATCTAGATAGGTTTAAATCCAAGAGTACATTCTTTTCACTATATCATCCTGGATCTTGAATTTTTACTCTTTGGCATGGCATTGGAAATCGTTACTGTCTTTGAGTTTAAGCTCAGATTCCTTTTAGTTTTTCTGTGCGGCGCTGGAGGATAGGATACAGGTGGTTTCAAATTTTATAAACCAACATGTTTCTAGAAAGCATACTATGAAGCAGATTGTCATGAATTTCACTAAACACCCAGAGTTAGTCCAGAAAATGTTGATATTGAGACGGAAACACTAATACCATGAACAGTATCAAATGGTGGATGGACTCCACCGTTCTGATTCCCTTCAGACCTCCTTTCAGTAGGCAGAGTAATCATTTGAAAACACAAGTTTGATTATGCCTTGACCACAATGTATAATTTGCTTTCATGTGTGTCATTGTTCTCAAGTTAATGGCAGCATTTCACAATATGGCTCAGCTGGTAAAGAATTCGCCTGCAATGTGGGAGACCCGTGTTCAATCACTGGGTTGGGAAGATGCCCTGGAGAAAGAAATGGCAACCCACTCCAGTATTCTTGCCTAGGAAACCCATGGATAGAGAAGTCTGGCAGGCTACAGTCCATGGGGTCACAGAGAGTTGGACACGACTGAGTGGCTAAACTATCACCAATCAATGAATAAATAATTTAATTAAGATTTATTGAAATCACAAATGCATCCCTCAATCCCATCAGCAGCAGACACTGCTGGGGCCCTGTGCCACAACCCCTCTGCCCAGCTCTGCCTACAGCTGTGGTGGGGGTGGGGTGGGGGAGCGGAATTTCTGTGCACGTGGATGCTGGTTCACTTCACCTGCAGGCTGAGTCCCCTGATTCTCTGCATCAGGCTTTCTCAGAAACTGTCTGGGGAGTTGCCTCACAGTCTGGAAGTACCAGAGAGTTATAACCCAGAGGCAACCCTCCAGCCCCAGGAAGGGAGTCAGGGGTAAGTGTCAGGGTGCCCTTCTTCAGACGGACAACGTGTACCTTCTCCAGAGCTGCTCCGAGTCTCCAGCAGGGCTGCGTCCACAGTGGTGAGCAGCTCAGGGAGCCCTCTTCACGGCATTCCCTCCTCCTTCCTTGCTCTGGGGTCCTCGTTGCTGCTCAGTCTCTCAATCACCCCATGGGGCATCCTTGGGTCATCTTTTAAACTATTTGCCCTTAAATCTTTGCATCAGGAAAACCCAAACCAAGGCACGGTCCTCTGCAACACTAGTATCAGTGATTCAGAAGTGACTCTTTGTCAAATTTGCATGAATATTAGCACTATTGTATGTTTACACTGGGCTTTCTAGGTACCAAATGCTTCAACTTAGGCTGATTAACAAGTTGCCACACAGAATCACGAGCCAAATAAAATAATGAAGTATCTTGAAAAAGAGCTAAATTCAAGACAGGAAATCAATGAGAAAAATTATAAAAGGACAAGGATTGGGACTTCTCTGGTGGTCCAGTGGTTAAGAATCTGCCCTGCAATGCACAGGAGGTAGGTTTAATCCTTGGACAGGGAACTAAGATCCACATGTCATGGAGCAACTAAGCCCATGTGCTACAACTAATTAAGCCTGTGTGCTCTGGGCCTGTGGGCTGCAACTAGAGAATACGAGTACAGCAAGGAAAGATCCCGCGTGCCACAGCTTAGACCTGATGCAGACAAATAAATAAGTAAATAAATAAAATACCAGCCAGATTCTCTGGTATTAAAAAAAAAAAACAAAAGACAAGGCCTAGGCTTAAAAAAAAACCCAAACAAACCCTTATACACACATACATAGAACGGGAAGAAATAACCCAACCCTCACACTGGTGGTTGTTGCTCAGTAGGCAGCTTGTATATTGCAGAGGGTGATTCCCATGTCCTAAGCGATCCTTGACATCTTAAACAACTTTGTTTCAGCCGTTTCCACAGCCTCACTGCGGTTGACATGCTTCCCGTGGCATCAGCTTTACAGAGGAGGCCTACAACCAGGGATGTGCCTGTAAATGTTAATAGCCAGCTGTCTGGAGAATGATCAAGCCTTGATTTGCAGCATAATGCATATTTCCATGGCGGAACTACTTCCGCCAAGGTTGATTTCAAGCTTCTGATGGGATGCACAGAATGTGGCGTGGGGAAGAGACGGTGGCGGGCCCAGCTCCAACAGGCCACTGCTGGTAACAGCATTTTAGAAGTGAAGAGGCTCGAGGACTTCCCTGGCGGTCCAACGGTTTAGACTCTGCGCTTCCGCGGCAGGCACCGCGGGTTTGAGTCCCCGGTCAGGGGACTAAGATCCTGTGTACCACGTGGTGCGGCCAAAAAAAAACTGCAGAGGCTCATTTAATTTTTTTATTTTGTCAAATACTGCTCCAGATTATCAGGGATGTAGGGAAATCACAGTGGGAAATTTTAATCAGTCAATTCAATTAAAAAACGAACAACATCTATAGATGTAAAAAAAATATCTGATGAGTATTGGTCCCCATTTGGAAAGGTTTGCCTTCTGAATATAGGAACAGTAGTCTTTGTATTCTTCCTTTTCTCTTAAATCCTTGGCCTCTGTAGGGTACTAAAGGTCTTAAAAAATAGTGGATTTCATTTGTTAGTCCAATACGTGAAGGTCAGGTCTAAGCAAACACAGCCCAGAACAAGAAAAGATTTTAATCATATTTCTTACACAGGAGTCCCACCAAAATGAGAGATCTCAATGGAAAGTCAATAGTCTGATTAGTCAGAATTTTCCAAAGCACACAGTCCTCAAAGGACCCAAGCTCATTTTAAGAAGAGTACCCACCGTTACCACATCGTGGAAGTACTGAGGACTCCTTCCTAGCAACACGCTGGTCTCTTATCACTAAGAGACACTTTTTTGGAGTCTCTGGGGTCATTTCCCCTTGGACCACACCCTGGTGTGTTCTCAGCCCGTGAGCATGAGTGCTCCCTTGAGGATACGGCTGTGGATGCCCCTGGACACGTGTGCGGGCTGGTCCCTGTGGGGGAGTTATCTGCCTGCACCCAGGCCCGCCATGCCCTGTACTAAACTGCCTGTCGGTGATAAAAAAAACCCCGAAGACAGATGTTTCCTACGGAACGCAGCGTGCTGCAGAAAGTTCCAGGAGAAATCTAAATAAGCAGATTTTGAAACAGTATTCAGTTTCTAGATGATTTGTCTAGAATAATAACATCTCATTATTAAAATCAGAATAGGAAAGAAGGACAACTGGTGTAAGGAACGTTCTGATTTAGAAATTTCCCCCATTTATTCCAGATTGAGAACTAGAGAGGACATAAAACAACAAAAGCAGCCAGTTGAAAGACCACCCAAATATTGAGCCAGTCATTAAGGAGAGCTTTAGGAAGAAGCCTGTGAAAATTCTTAATTATTATCAGGTCTCTAAAGACTTTGTGTACTTTTATTGAACTTAACAGTGAACAAGAAGCTGATTGTTTGAGATACAGAGCTCTCTTGACAAAGTTAATATTGAATTCCCTGCCTTTTTAAATAGGATGAAAGTGAAAGTGTTAGTCTCAGTCCTCCAACTCTTTGCATCCTCATGGACTGTAGCCTACCAGGCTCCTCTGTCCCTGGGATTCTCCAAGCGAAAATACTGGAGTGGGTGGCCATGTCCTCCTCCAGGGGATCTTCCTGACTCACGGATCGAACCTGAGTTTCCTGCATTAGCGGCAGATTCTTTACCATCTGAGCCACCAGTTCAGTTCAGTTCAGTCGCTCAGTCGTGTCCGACTCTCTGCGACCCCATGAATCGCAGCACGCCAGGCCTCCCTGTCCATCACCAACTCCCGGAGTTTACCCAAACCCATGTCCATTGAGTCGGTGATGCCATCCAGCCATCTCATCCTCTGTCGTCCCCTTCTCCTCCTGCCCCCAATCCTTCCCAGCATTAGGGTCTTTTCCAATGAGTCAAATCTTCGCATGAGGTGGCCAAAGTATTGGAGTTTCAGCTTCAACATCAGTCCTTCCAATAAACATCCAGGACTGATCTCATCAAGGAAACCCTAAATAGGGTAATAAGCCCTTAAATATGATACTTGTCTTTAAATTTGAAAACCGTAACTCTCCCTAGCTCAACATTCTGATTTTTTTTCCCTGAAAAAAATAATCCCCTAATACAAAGCCCATTAGTAAAGGCAAGAACAATAATAACTCAAAAAAAAAAAAAAGGGACAATAATGGCTCTTAGCATGTACTGTGTACTTGCCTAATGGGTTATATGTCATTTAATGTACACACACACACACACACACCCTCCTACCTCTAAGATGAGCATTATAATGTGCAGACTCCTGTTTATAGATGAGGAAAGTGAAGCTTGAGGGAGTTAAGTGACTTGTTCTGAGTATCTGAATAATAAATGGAGATGAGGAAGATGGGATGTGAGTCCACACAGTCTTTTTCTAGACAGTCCTATAATATTCCAAAGAGGCTTAAGGGAACCTCCCAAATAACACTGGCTGAGAAATCCCTTGTCCCTGTTTCTGACATTTTTATCTTGTAGAAGTCTTGTTCAAGTCAAAATCAATCGTGGGGAAGGAGGCAGGAGAAGGCAATGGGAGACTGAGCTGTGACAGTGGAGGACTAGCTCATTTGTTATCTTTAATTTTTTGAAAATGTAATTCCGTTCTAAATACTTTTAAGAACACTCACATTTATTTATTTGGCTGCTCTGGGTCTTAGTTGCAGCATATGGGATCTGATTCCCTGGCCAGGGATTGAACCCAGGCCCCATGTACTGGGAGTGTGGAGTCTTGGCCACTAAGTCACCTTCTGTTTGTTATTAATATTATTAATAACAAATCATCATGTGTTATTGATATTATTATGAAAATATTAATTATTTATTAATAATAAATGATTATTTATGATATTGTTATTCATATTTTATAACAGTGATTTTCTCACCTTCTTCTGATCGCCTTCTCTCCCATCCCACCCGCCCCATGCCAACATTGCACTTGGGCTGCTCGATTCTCCCAGGAGGGCACCAGCGCTTTAAATCAAGGGGCCTCTGGGGGTCCCCCTGATGACCTGTATTCCATGAACCATCCATAGTTTGCCTGACTCATCCATGACTCCTGCACCAAATACAGAATATAATGATGCCATCATTTCTCCTATTTCCTAATGGATATTATCAAGGGGCCAGTTTGATCAATGAAACAATTCCCCTACTGTTGAAGCTATTAGGTTTTAGTTATTAAAAGATAAATAAAAAGTAAATATAATTCTTGGTTGACTATGATTGTAATTGATAGAGCAAACATTTTCTGTGTCTCTGCAAACTTTAAAATCAGTCATCTTGACCCTAATCCAAAACTCAGTAGCCATGAAGGCTCGGCTCGGGAAGCCCCCTCCCTTGATATCTTGTGCACCACACCCACCATTGACTCAAGTAGCCTTTCCTCACATGACTGAGGTACCTAAACTCTCAGCAAACACGAATCCCCTTAGCTCCTCAGAGGATGTATGGTGTGGGTAGTGTCAGGCTGTTCAGAACTGGGTAAATAAAATCACATCCTATAGCATTTTCTGTAGGCTGACTTGCTTGTTGCGGCCATCATCAAAACAGCTGTAAAGATTAGGGTTTTTGTGTGCACTATCTGGCAAACTTCGAACTGTGGTGCTAAAGAAGACTCTTTTTTTTTTAAATTTATTTTAATTGGAGGCTAATTACTTTACAATATTGTGGTGGTTTTTGCCATATATTCACATGAATCAGCCATGGGTGTACATGTGTCCCCATCCTGAACCCCCCTCCCACCTCCCTCCCTATCCCATCCCTCAGGGTCATCCCAGTGCACCAGCCCTGAGCACCCTATCTCGTGCATCGAACCTGGACTGGCGATCTATTTCACATATGCTAATATACATATTTCAATGCTATTCTCTCAAATCATCCCACTCTCGCCTTCTCCCACAGAGTCCAAAAGTCTGTTCTTTACATCTGTGTCTCTTTTGCTGTCTCGCATATAGGGTCATTATTACCATCGTTTAAAGAAGACTCTTGAGAGCCTTCTCTCAGCAAGGAGATCAAACCAGTCAATCTTAAAGGAAATCAACCCTGAATACTCATTGGAAGGACTGATGCTGAAGCTGAAGCTCCAATCCTTTGGCCTCTTGATGCATAGAGCTGACTCATTTGAAAAGACCCTGATGCTGGGAAAGATTGAAGGCAGGAGGAGAAGGGGATGACAGAGGATGAGATGGTTGGATGGCATCACCGATTCAATGGACATGAACTTGGGCAGACTCTGGGAGTTGGTGATGGACAGGCAGGCCTGGTGTGCAGTCCGTGGGGTCGAAATGAGTTGGACAAGACTTGGCGACTGAACAACAGCAACACGAGGCACCTGCGTTTGGGGAACTACTGGATGTGTGTGTCCGAAATGGTGTGAGAGAATCAGGGCCAACAGACATTTAAGAGCAATCAGACATCAAGAATTTTCCCAAGAAATATGTTCCAGTATCCCTTTTACCTTAAAATTGTTTGAATTAGAGGTGAGAATTTTTTTTATGGGGCTGCTGCTGCTGCTAAGTCGCTTCAGTCGTGTCCAACTCTGTGCGACCCCAGAGACGGCAGCCCACCAGGCTCCACTGTCCCTGGGATTCTCCAGGCAAGAATACTGGAGTGGGTTGCCAGTTCCTTCTCCAGTGCATGAAAGGGAAAAGTGAAAGTGAAGTCGCTCAGTCATCCGACTCTTAGCGACCCCATGGACTGTAGCCTACCAGGCTCCTCCATCCATGGGATTTTCCAGGCAAGAGTACTGGAGTGGGATGCCATTGCCTTCTCCGTTTTATGGGGCAGGTCACACTATTTCTCGCCCTGTCTTTTTTTCTCCTACATACCATATCCGTGTCCACCTAAAATGATAACTCACATTTCTAACACTGTGTTGTTGACAGATCACATTCGCAGACCTTGTTCTATGGCTCCTTGACCTTACCCTGGATTCTACACGTTTAACAAAGGAGGAGACTCAAGGTCAGAGACCTTATGACCACAGTAAGCTCACATCTGTGGTGAATGTGCCACCGGCTGGAAGCCAGGTCATGTGAGTCTCTCTCAGTTCATTTCCACTAGACTCAGGGCCAGCTGGCCTGTTCAGTGCTGGGTTTGGGGGATCCTGTTTTGTTTCTTGGGAGATGAGGTTTTGGCCCACAAAGAACATAGTATCAGCCGGTCATAAAAACACAAAACAAAAAGTAAATATCACTTTCCAGGATGTTAGGAGAGCAAATGTTCTATGCCACATAGAATAATACTGTGTCCAACCCCGTTTGGCACTTCAATAGAAACGTATTTTAAAATGATGCTATCATCTGTCTGGTGACATTTAAACTGACCAGGTCTAGAGTCGTGCATTTGGACCACTCCAGATGTTATTCTTCTATTGGGCCATTTCCCCTCATTGTATCCACAAAATGGTTACTGAAACACAAAGCTATCCCTGTAGGTTTATGGTACCTGATTGAAATTTTCCTGGACACTCATCTACTTCCTGGCAACAGTTTAACTGATGCAGAAATACGAAATGAACTTGCCTTCTGGTTTTGACATGTCCTCAGATTACAAGATGCTTCCCCCCACAAACCTAACCGCTGGCATACACAGAAATATCTGAAAATATCATTCAATAAAGTTTATCAGAAAAAGTATCCACCCCCAAATGCTATTTTGACAGCCTTTGAAGACACAGACAGCTAAAGTGAACCCACTCAAGCACCCTCAGTTTTATATCTTTTAATCCATGGATTGAACTTATTGTTGAATCAGCTGATTTCATTTATTGTTTGAGTTCATATTTTCAAACCTAAGTTTTTGTTTTGTATTACAGTCACAAAATATAGAGACACCTTATTGTGCTTTGCTTAGGAATCACAATGGATTTTAGAAAAGGTTTTGCATTATAATTTCTTTTCTCACAGATTCACTAGTCTGCTCACTTGTCCATGATCCGTGTTTGAACGTGGTGTTTGCAGCTTTGCTTCTTGTCATTATTGAGGACTTTAGCTACACAGGAAGTCTTTTCTTCTTTTTTTTTTGTTACTGTAATGACTTTATAGATATATAATTTAAATATCATATAATTCACTTGCTTACAGTATCAAATTCAGTGGTTTTTAGTATGTTTACAGAGTTGTGCAACCATAGCCACAATCAATCTGAGAATATTTCATCACCCCCAAAAGAAATCCCATACTCATTAGCAGTGCATGGACAATCTTCTGTATGTGATTATAACCCTGTAAATTCTGCTTAAACATAGAAGATTAATACATGTATTTATTTCTGCTTTTTTTCAAAGCCCCACTAAAATAATAGTAAAGAAAAAAATTTAAAGGGTAAAACCAAATAGAAAGAAGAGAGGAGATAACAATAAATAATTCTAACTGATTTTGGAAACTGGACTGTGAATGGACAAGTTGTAAATGACTCAGACTAGAGAACACTGAACTCTAAGTTCCTGCCAGGGGTGGTAGGTGGCAGTCAATCAGCAACAAGCCAGTTGTCATGGCAGGGCCCCAGAGAGTCTCAGAAATTTGAGGCATCAGCAACCTGAAAGTAGAGGTGCTAAATGGGGCTGCAGTTAGACTCTGATTATTGGGAAACTGGTTGAAACACTTTTAAAGCAAGAGGCAATGTTTCAGTTTGAGGCTGAAGACTCCATGAAGTTTGAAGAAAACAATGTACCCTCTTGAAAGTAGTCAGGCAGGAGAAATCTCCTTATTCTGAGTAATGTCAACTTTTTGTTCTAAGTAGGCCTTCAACTGGTTCAGTGATGCCCACCCACATGAGGGAGGGCAGTCTGCTTTACTCAGTTTACCCATTTAAATGTTAATCACATGACAAGACACTCTCAAGAAATACACAGAATAATAACTGACCAAATATCGGGGCACCCCATGGCCCGGCCAAATTGACATATAAAATTAAGCATCATAGTCACCCTACCTGTAAGTCCAGCAACATTCGGAACCTTCAAGAGGCATCTGAGTGTTTTATGCCCAAATATGAGCAGACAGCCAGGGATGGCCAGGCATCTGAGGACAGTCTTTAAGATGCAGGAGTGATCCCAAATAAAGACAAGTTGGGAAAAAAGCAGAAAGAAACATGAAAATAAGCAAAGAAATAAACCAATCACTGTCAGTTAATATACTCAGAGAGGATGAGAGACAAAGTTCTTATAAAAAAGAGAAAACTTCAAAAAAAAAGTATCATTCAGAGAACAAGAGACTCCTGGGTATTAAAATCAAGATGGCATCCCTAAAAAATTAAATAGAAGGTAAGAAAAATGAAGTTGAGAAAACTTTCCCAAAGTAAAAAAGACACTGGGATAGAAAACAGAAGAAAAAAAAAAAAAAAGGAAAAAATAAAGAAAGGAAAGAGGAAAAGAAATTAGAGGACCAATCAATAGTTATACTAGAAGAAGGCAATGGCACCCCACTCCAGTACTCTTGCCTGGAAAATCCCATGGATGGAGGAGCCTTGTAGGCTGCAGTCCATGGGGTCGCTAAGAGTCGGACACGACTAAGCGACTTCACTTTCACTTTTCCCTTCATGCACAGGAGAAGGAAATGGCAACCCACTCCAGTGTTCTTGCCTGGAGAATCCCAGGGACGGCGGAGCCTGGTGGGCTGCCATCTTGGGGTCGCACAGAGTCGGACACGACTGAAGCGGCTTAGCAGCAGCAGCAGCAGCAATAGTTATACTAACTATTGAGAGAACAGCGAACACAAGGGATGGGGTGGGAGTGGAAGGAAAGGGGTGAATTATTTAGAAAACCGAGGACTCAGCAGTAAATGCAAGGAAGCACGTGACCCAAGTCGCACGGGGCTCTGTGTGGGACAAAAACCAGGACCAAGACAAGAAGATGGCTTTCCCTGTGAAGTTAGTTGGCAGGATGCAAGTTCATTGTTTCTGGTGGTTTTTCCTGTTTCTCTTAATCTTTGGAGAAAGCTGCCTTCTTTATCCAGGGCAGAGATAAGATGTGGGAAGAGACAGAGAGAGATAGAGAGGTGAGGAGGAGGGGAGAGAATTCTCTGTTGGAAACTCTTGTTGTAGCCGTTTGTGAGACCCAGACGCACCTTCCAGTCTTCCTCCTCTAGAACAATGGGGAACAATACCTTCTTTTCCCGAGAAGATTTTGAGAATTTTGTTTTCACCGCCTTCAGCACAGGGGACATAGGTGGTCTTGACCCACAGGACTCCCATGCTCATGTCATCTACAAACTGCAGATCACAGGAAAGAGCTTCATCTGATCACTCAACGAAAGCAAATACTCTTTATATATATATGTGTCAGTTCAGTTCAGTTCAGTCGCTCAGTCGTGTCTGACTCTTTGCAACCCCATGGACTGCAGCATGCTAGGCTTCCCTGTCCATCACCAACTCCCAGAGCTTGCTCAGACTCATGTCCATCGAGTCAGTGATACCATCCAACCATCTCATCCTCTGTCCTCCCCTTCTCCTCCCACCTTCAATCTTTCCCAGCATCAGGGTCTTTTCCAATGAGTCAGTTCTTTGCATCAGATGGCCAAAGGATTAGAGTTTCAGCTTCAGCATCAGTCCTTCCAATGAATGTTCAGGACTGATTTCCTTTTAGGATGGACTGGTTTGATCTTGAGGTCCAAGAGACTCTCAAAAGTCTTCTCCAACACCACAGTTCAAAAGCCTCAATTCTTCGGTGCTCAGCTTTCTTTATAGTACAATTCTCACATCCATACATGACTACTGGTAAAACCATAGCTTTGACTAGATGGACCGTTGTTGGCAAAGTAATATCTCTGCTTTTTAACATGCTGTCTAGGTTGGTCATACCTTTTCTTCCAAGGAATAAGCGTCTTTTAATTTCATGACTGCAATCACCATTTGCAGTGATTTTGGAGCCCCCCCAACAAAAACAAAGTCTGTCACTGTTTCCACTGTTTCCCCATCTATTTCCCATGCAGTGATGGAACCGGATGCCATGATCTTCATTTTTTGAACGTTGAGTTTTAAGCCAGATTTTTCACTCTCCTCTTTCGCTTTCATCAAGAGGCTGTTTAGTTCTTCTTCACTTTCTGCCATAAGAGTGGTGTCATCTGCATATCTGAGGTTATTGATATTTCTCCCAGCAATCTTGATTCCAGCTTGTGCTTCATCCAGTCCAGCGTTTCTCATGATGTGCTCTGCATATAAGTTAAATAAGCAGGGTGACAATATACAGCCTTGACGTACTCCTTTTCCTATTTGGAACCAGTCTGTTGTTCCATGTCCAGTTCTAACTGTTGCTTCCTGACCTGCATACAGATTTCTCAAGAGGCAGGTAAGGTGGTCTGGTATTCCCATCTCTTTCAGAATTTTCCAGTTTATTGTGATCCACACAGTCAAAGGCTTTGGCATAGTCAATAAAGCAGATGTAGATATTTTTCTGGAAATCTCTTGCTTTTTCGATGATCCAGCGGATGTTGGCAATTTGATCTCTGGTTCCTCTGCATTTTCTAAATCCAGCTTGAACATCTGGAAGTTCATGGTTCATGTACTGTTGAAGCCTGGCTTGGAGAATTTTGAGCATTACTTTACTAGCATTGTGAGATGAGGGCAATTGTGTGGTAGTGTGAGTATTCTTTGGCATTGCCTTTCTTTGGGATTAGAATGAAAACTGACCTTTTCCAGTCCTGTGGCCACTGCTGAGTTTTCCAAGTTTGCTGGCATATTGAGTGCAGTACTTTCATAGCATCATCTTTCAGGATTTGAAATAGCTCAACTGGAATTCCATCACCTCCACTAGCTTTGTTCGTAGTGATGCTTCCTAAGGCCCACTTGACTTCACATTCCAGGATGTCTGGCTCTAAGTGAGTTATCATACCATCGTGATTATCTGGGTTGTGAAGATCTTTTTTGTACAGTTCTTCTGTGTCTTCTTACCACCTCTTCTTAATATCTTCTGCTTCTGTTAGGCCCATACCATTTCTGTCAGGTTTATACCATTTCTGTCCTTTATTGTGCCCATCTTTGCACGGAATGTTCCCTTGGTATCTCTGATTGTCTTGAAGAGATCCCTAGTCTTTACCATTCTATTGTTTTCCTTTATTTATTTGCATTGATCACCCGAGGAAGGCTTTCTTATCTCTCCTTGCTATTCTTTGGAATTCTGCATTCAAATGGGTATATCTTTCCTTTTGTCCTTTGCTTTTCATTTTTCTTCTTTTCACAGCTATTTGTAAGGCCTCCTCAGACAGCCATTTTTCTTTTTTGCATTTCTTTTTCTTGGAGACAGTCTCGATCCCTGTCTCCTGTACAATGTCATGAATCTCTTCCCATAGTCCTTCAGGTACTCTGTCTATCAGATCTAATCCCTTGAATCTATTTCTCACTTCCACTGTATAATCGCAAGGGATTTGATTTAAGCCATACCTGAATGGTCTAGTGGTTTTCCCTACTTTCAATTTAAGTCTGAATTTAGCAATA
Organism: Giraffa tippelskirchi; assembly: GCF_054371585.1. Classification (NCBI taxonomy): domain Eukaryota; kingdom Metazoa; phylum Chordata; class Mammalia; order Artiodactyla; family Giraffidae; genus Giraffa; species Giraffa tippelskirchi. The sequence continues at coordinate 154,205,383 of NC_137283.1, read as the reverse complement.
AAGAGTTCATGATCTGAGCCACAGTCAGTTCCTGGTCTTGTTTTTGCTGACTGTATAGAGCTTTTCCATCTTTGGCTACAAATAATATAATCAATCTGATTTTGGTGTTGACCATCTAGTGATGTCCACGTGTAGAGTCTTCTCTTGTGTTGTTGGAAGAGGGTGTTTGCTATGACCAGTGCGTTCTCTTGGCAAAATTCTATTAGCCTTTGCTCGGCTTCATTCTATAGTCCCAGGCCAAATTTGCCTGTTATTCCAGGTGTTTCTTGACTTCCTACTTTTGCATTCCATGAAAGAATGTCCTATGATGAAAAGGACATCTGTTTTGTCTGTCCTTGTTATTCATGGTGCTTTTTGTTAAATGGCAAAAAGATGTGAAATTTAACGTGGTTGATCCTTGAAGCACAGAGCACTGAAGGAAGACATAGGAGTGATGTCCCCCCTGTCTTGGTGGCAGAGACAGAGAATGCTTATTTCAGAGTTGAACAAGTAAGGATGCCCTGGGTACAGGAAGAGGAAGGGGAGAGTCTTTGGGAATTTGCAAGCTGATCAGTATGCCCTTGCAAGGAGATCAAACCAGTCAGTTCTCGAGGAAATCAACCCTGAATATTCACTGAAAGGACTGATGCTGAAGCTGAAGGTCCAGTCCTTTGGCCACCTTATATGAAGAGCTGACTCATTGGAAAAGACTTTGATGCTGGGAAAAGCAACATCGGCTCAATGGACATGAGTTTGAGCAAACTCTGGGAGATGGTGATGGACAGGGAAGCCTGGTGTGCTGCAGTCCATGGGGTCGCAAAGAGTCAACACGACTTAGTGACTGAACAACAACAGTGTGCCCAGAGCAAGAGGTGAACTTGGGGAGATAAGCAGGAGCTACCTAGCGGTCACGAAGGAATAAATAACTATAAACATTAGTGCAGTGAAGCTGGTAAATAAGGAAATCGAAAAAGGACAAAACCAGTCTCCTGACATGTTTCCTTGGTACTTGGCTGCAGCTTGTTGTGGTGAGTATGTGAACTGGGTCTGACTTTTGACCTTCCCTGGTGGCTCAGTGCTAAAGATTCCGGCTGCAAAGCAGGAGCCGCAGGAGCCACAGGTTTGATCCCTGGGTAGGAAAGATCCCCTGGAGAAGGAAATGGCAACCCACTCCAGTGTTCTTGCCTGGAAAATCCCATGGACAGAGGAGCCTGGCGGGCTACAGTCCATGGGGTTGCAAAGATTCAGACATGACTGAAGTGACTGAGCACAGCACATGTTTGGCTGTAAACTTGTCCCAGGATTTCAAAATGCCTTTTCTCCACGTCTGACAGTCTGAGTTCTTGGGTCATTTCCACAATTGCTCACCCTGGGTTGTAGCTCGACCCTGAGTGCAGGAGAATGCAGGGAGCTTGGGTGAATTGAGGGAGACACTTGCCCTCCCCCCAGTCCCCTGGAGGATCCGGAAAGAGGTAGCACTTTCCAAGATTACCCCATTTGGCCACGCCAGGTGTGGTCAGGGTGACCACACAGAGTGCCACACAGGGAGGGCACACAGGGGACAAGCACATGAATGCTGGTCAGCCTCTGGAACCCACTCACTGCTGGTCACCCGTGGGCCTGTCCACTCATAACCTATCAGTCTGTGGACACTTTCTTCCCCAGGCTCCTAAAAGTTCTAATAGGGCACCAAGATGTAAATTTCCAGACAGTTATTCTGGATAGCAGATAATCTGCTTTGTACATCGGTAATTGTTTTCTCCCTCACATCAACCCTGCCTTTTTCTTTTTTTAAATTAATTTATTTGGCTGCATTGGGTCTTAGTTGCATCATGTAAGACCTTTAGTTGCAGCATATGGGATCTAGTTCCCTGACCAGGGATCGAACCTGGGTCCCCTGCCTTGGGAGCACAGTCTTAGCCACTGGGCCAGCATGGAAGTCCCTCAACCCTGCTTTTAAATGTGGGGAATGTGGTTTATTTAACCTGTCCTCTATAGAGTCATTATATGTAGCAAAATGGAAAACACTTCCATCAGAGCATTATATCCAAATTTTTACTCTGATTTGCTATCCTTGTACCTGGCCAGGGACAGCAAATATTTGTAAAGCTTTTTTTTTTTTTTTTTGTCCATATGAAAGAAAGACAAATACAAAATCCTTTCTCTTCTCCAGAAAATAAGTAGTGAGAGTTACAGGAACAATTGCCAGTTTAAACCCTAGAAGAAGTTTTATAAGGATGCTTGTCTCCTCTCTTTGGTTGCAAAAACCCTTGCAGTATTGTGCCAGGCCTCAGATGGAATGGGTTTCCCAGGGCATTCCAGCTGCAGCTGAAGAATTCAGGAGTGTTAGATGTCCTGTTACCAAAACACAATTCCTCACTGCAGCCTGTTCAGATCCACGACCTCTGACCCCTCTGACTTCTCATCCCCCACCCCCCCAGCCCCCCCCTCACCCACAGTAACAAAACAGGAGTTCCTGCTTGCCTGCTGTGGGTATTACTGGGCTCCAAGATTACGCATTAATCCAGACTATGTAATTACCTTGAAACTTAGTTCTCTTAATTGTGCTGAAGTATCTAAGGAATCCGACAGTGCTAAGCTTGGCATTTGTTTACACCAACAACATACATCATTAAGCTGCTTAAGTTGGCATAAATGTAAGGCATTAGGAAATGTCATGATTCAAAAGTGAAATCATATCAGATGAACATAGCTTAACCCAGGTGCAAAACTGTGACTTTTTATCATGAGTAGAAGGAGTCATTCTCTTGGGTTAGGGCATGGTTAGGTTGAACAGAGAAGTGACATTATTCTGACTTTGGGCATTTGACCACATGGGTAGTACACCTTGCATCCTTAATAAAGGGGAGCATTATCTTGTGTCTTTCACTGTGAGAGGGAAAGCTGTCAAGTTTAAATCAAATTAAATGCAGATCATTTTCAAAGTCTTCAAACTGGGCTTCCTGGATTTCCCAGGCGATCTAGTGGTTAAGACTCTGAGCTTCCTCTGCAGGGGCACAGATTGGATCCCTGGTCAGGGAACTAGGATCCGGCATGCCACGTGGTGCAGCCAACCCTCTCCCTCCCCCAAACTGGACTTCCTAGAATTGGACTCAAAGAAGCAGTTGTCTATACGCGAACTGGATCGGGGGAAAATTTGAAGTGGCCCACCTTTCCCCATTCTTTATCTACCGCTGATACTCTGGACACCACTAAACGGGATTCTGTGACAAAAAGGGGTTGCTAATGCCTAGAACCCCTAAGTCTCTGCAGAGAACCTTGGCATGGTAACACGATGGCCGTGAGGAGGGTCTAGAGATAATTGTGTGGCTGTGGGTTAAATGTCGAGACTCCATGTGTCACAAACAAAACTGTCTCATTTTTTCCAATGCTCCTTTTTGCTCAGGAAGGAAAAGGCACAGGGCCGGGACAGAAACTTGAAGGGCAGGCAGAACTCTGGGTCTTATCCTGGTTCACTTTGAACTGTCTCTATGACTTTACACAGAAAATGGGAGCATTTTAGGAGCGATAAAACATATGCAGATTTGCAACTTCTAAAAATAAGTTGTATAGGATAAGGGGGCCAATGAGTGGTTTGGGCAGCAGAGAGGTCAGGTCTGAACCTTGGCTCTGGTATGGAATTTCTGAATCGTCCAGACAAGTTACACTTGGAATCTCTCAGGGATTCCACTCCCTCTTAAATAAAAACAGCTACCTCATAGAGTTTCCTGTGAATTAATGCCATGATATCTGTTGTGCAACCAAGTCATTGCCTAAAAAGTAAGAGGTCCTCAGTAAACAGTAAGAAATCTTATTATCTGTAATATGCACAAGTTGGGTAACATGACCTCTAGGGTCTTTGTTAACAGCAACTCCTTTGCCCCATAGTAATTAATACCTTCCTTACTTCAGACTTTGCAAGAACAACAACACGCTCCCCACCGCTTTGGAAACTCCTAACCTCCATGAATTGTTACCATTTTTATTCAGCTGTTAAATCAGACACAATGTCTATCATCTAATTGTTGGTGGTGGCTTAGTCGCTAAATCTTGTCCAACTCTTTCGACCCCCATGGATTATGACCCACCAGGCTTCTCTGTCCATGGGATTTTCCAGGCGAGAATACTGGAGTGGGTTGCCATTTCCTCCTCCAGGAGATCTTCGCTACCCAAGGATCGAATCTGCCTCTCCTGCAATGCAGGCAGACTCTTTACCACTGAGCCACCAGGGAAGCCCTCCATCTAATAATTAATAGTACTAATAGTAATTATAGTATCCCTCAGATCCATTCATTTTACCCCGTATCATCACCGCCATAAACAACTACTGTTTATATTATTATTTCTCTCTCTCTTTTTTTCCTCTTTCCTCATCATCTCCACTAATCCTGTCAGTTGCTATCTAATAGCCTAGGATTATATGCTGTTAGAAGCCATTTTGGTGTATGAGCTGTTAAATTTCATTTAGAAATCTAAGTTTCTCTTCCAACTCTTTCATCCACTTATGAGAGTATTGAGTTTCCTGTTTGTTTTACTTTGAGAACTGTCTGAAACTTAAATGATTATCTCTTGCATGAATTGTTCCAGTTGCCTTTTTTTTTAATTGAAGTGTAGTTGATTTATAATGTGTTAGTTTCAGATGTACAGCAAAGTGATATATATATATATACACTGTGCTTAGTCACTCAGTCGTGTCTGACTCTTTGTGACCCCATGGACTGCAGCCTGCCAGACTCCTCTGTCCATGGGGATTCTCCAGGCAAGAATACTGGGGTTGGTTGCCATGTTCTCCTACAGGAGATCTTTCTAACCCGGGGATCGAACCCAGGTCTCCTACATTGCAGGCAGATTCTTTACCATCTGAGCCTTCAGGGAAGCCCATATATATGTATAATTCTTTACCACTGAGGGAAGCCGTATGTTTGACACCTGCCAACGCAGGAGACACAGTTTTGATTCCTGATCCAGGAAGATCCCCTGGAGAAGGAAATGGCAACTCACTCCAGTATTTTTGCCTGGGAAATTCCCATGGACAGAGGAGCCCAGCAGGCTACAGTTCATGGGGCTGCAAAGAATTAGACATGACTTAACTACTGACTAACAACAACAATAATATATACATATATATAGTACATTTATTCATACATATATAATGTATATATTCTTTTTCAGATTCTTTTTCATTATATTTTATTACAAGATATTGAATGTAACTCTTTATGCCATACAGTGGGACCTTGTTGTTTATCTGTTTTATATATAGTTGTTTGCATCTGCTAATCCCTAACTCCTACTTTATCCCTCCTGTCCTTTCCCCTTTGGTAACCACAAGTTTGTTTTCTATGGCTGTGAGTCTATTTTAATTTTATAAAGAGGTTCATTTGCATCACATTTTTAGATTCCCACATATTTGGTATTATATGGTATTTGTCTTTCTCTGTTTGACTTACTTAGTATGATCATGTCTAGATCTATCCACGTTACGGCAAATGGCATGATTTCATTCTTTTTTATGGCTGTGTAATATTCCATTGTATTTATGTACTATATCTTCTTTATTCATTCATCTGTCAATGGATATTTAGTTTGTTTCCATGTCTTGGCTGTTGCAAATAGTGCTGCTATGAACATAGGGGTACCAGTATCTTTGCAAATTTGAGTTTTCTCAGAATATATGCCCAGGAACGGGGCTGGTGGATCATATGGCAGTTGTCTGTTAACTGGCTTTCAACCATCCAGACTTGTACTTCTTACTTGATCAATGTGTAACCATGAATGGACTCCAGGTGTGTTTATCCCTTCAGCTCTCACGGCAGGGCCTAGAATCACCTCTTTCTGTTCCCTCACTGTGCCTTATAGTATTACTACTTTCCATGAGTGTCATGGGTACAAAATTTGGAAAGCACTAGCATCTAATCTGCTTTCTACACTGAAGCCAAAGTGACCTTTGAAAGAAAATATAATCATGTTTGTAACAGTCAGTGGCTCTTCATATTGCCTTTAGGATCAATCAAAATTCCTTTAGCTGGCCAGATTAAGTTCACTTCATCAGCTTTAATTTATATCAGACTTGCCAGGCTATCTTGAGAAAATATTTTCCAAATTCTTTTAATTCCTTTTTTTTTTGTTTTTAGCATACCAACAACTAACTAAGCTTGGAGAAATGAGCTTACAGAATTCTCCCACAGTGTAGAGGAGAAGGCAATGGCACCCCACTCCAGTACTCTTGCCTGGAAAACCCCATGGACAGAGGAGCCTGGTGGGCTGCAGTCCATGGGGTCCCTAAGAGTCGGACACAACTGAGCAACTTCACTTTCACTTTTCACTTTCATGGATTGGAGAAGGAAATGGCAACCCACTCCACTGTTTTTGCCTGGAGAATCCCAGGGATGGGGGAGCCTGGTGGGCTGCCGTCTATGGGGTCACACAGAGTCGGACACGACTGAAGTGACTTAGCAGCAGTAGCAGTAGCAGTAGAGGAGAGACTCCTACCTCAACTGTAGATGGAGTCAGAAAGAGGAGGACAAGATGGGGGCAAAGTAAGAGGAAAGTCCACCTGTTTTCTGGCCCTGGGGGGATGGGGAGGAGAAGGGGGACGGAGAGTGTGTGAAGGGTAAGGAGAGGGAGGAGAGATAGACGTCAGTCCGAAGTCTCTGAGAGGGTGAAAGTAGAAGTGTTAGTCGCTCAGTCATGTCCGACTCTTTGCGACCCCATGGACTGTAGCCCGCCAGGCTCCTCTGTCTATGGAAATCTCCAGGCAAGAATACTGGAGTGGGTAGCCGTTCCCTTCTTTAGGGGATCTTCTCAACCCATGGATTGAATCCAGTTCTCCTGCATTGCAGGAGGATTCTTTACTGTCTGAGCCACCAGGGAAGCCCCTCTGAGAGGGTGGGGACCCATGAAATCAGTGGGTTACACTGAGGGCAAGTTGGGGAGCTATTGCCACAGCCACTGTGGTGTATGGCCTCGAAAAAATACAGCAGTGTGGGTAATTTTTGAGGTTCAGCCTCCTTTTTGTATGAAAATGAAGCTAAGTGAGCCTGGGGTGCTGAGGCATAACAGGGCAACCTGCTGCAGGACACGGAGCCCAGGGCACTCGGGTCAAAGAAGGCGGCTGGCAGGAGCCTAGAACGAGGTGGGGGTAGCCACGTCTGGTCCTGGCCAGGCCCAGAGGACCCGATCATGGGTCCCGCCAACACCTAGGATGCAGAGGAACTCTAGATGATGCTGTGTGGATCAGGGAATGCCAGCATCTCCCCCAAACTTCAGAGACATCTCCATCCCATATCTCTGCTTCTGTCACCCAGAAACACTTCAAGAAAGAAGCAGGAGATGGGCAGGTGTCTTAAGTATCTTTTCCAAAGAGAGACTTGGCATTCCCTACATGTGCTATTTCAATTACTGCACTGAGCTATGCTTTTAACAGATGTGAACATTAACTAAATTTATTTTTTTATTAACCAGACTTATGAAAAAGACCAATATAAAGAAATTACATTTTTTTCTGCACATCCCTGTTGGAATGTGTGAAACAGTCCACTCACCGTTGGCATTTGTAAAGCACAAAGTAGGACATACAATTCTCAGTTCCCCTTTCTCATTTCCCCCTGCTTTCCTCTGCTTCAAATGTTTTACAGAGTCTGGAGAGAACCAAGGGCAATGTTCTGAGGCTCCAAATTTAGGCGACTGACTGGGTGAGGCTGCTGCTAACGCAGTTGAAATTAGAATGAGTTTGAAACAGGAAACATGATTAAAACTCCATTTCGGACAAATAAGAAGAATATACATTGATGGTGGAGGAGACAACCAGTAAAAAAGACTGAGAAGAATGTTGCTCGTAAAGTGTTCAGTTGGGAGAAAGCAAGACAAAGTTGTGGAAAGTGAAGAAGAGACAGCTTCAGGAATTGGTCTGTGACAACCTGGGTCAAATTAGTTAATTAATTATTAATTCATTCAACAATAATTAAGCGTTCATCCTGTTCCTGGTGAGGAATTAGGCTCCAGGGATACAAAGATGAAAAGACAAAAGCTGCAAAATCGTTGGTGGCTTGCCAGTTTGGGAGAGGTCACTGGATTTTGCTCCCAGGAAGGCTTGTTGTTGTTGTTCAGTCGCCCAGTCATGTCTGACCCTTTGGAACCCCGTGGACAGTAGCACGCCCTGTCCCCCACCATCTCCCGAAATTCGTCCAAGTTCACGTCCATTGCATTGGTGATGCCACCCAGCCATCTCATCCTCTGATGCCCTCTTCTCCTTCATGCAGTTTTAACAACATGATGGGATCAGGGGTAAAGCCACAGCAGCTGAGGCCTGGCTGGAAGGGAAGAGCTTCCTTCAAGACAGTTTGGGCTGAAGTGCAGGAAAGCATTGGGCTTCCCAGGTGGCGCTAGTGGTAAAGAGCCCACTTGCCAATGCAGGAGACATAAAGAGACGTGAGTTTGATCCCTGGGTTAGGAAGATCCCCTGGAGAAGGGAGTGGCAACCCACTCCCGTAATCTTGCCTGGAGAATCCCATGGACAGAGGAGCCTGGCGGGCTACAGTCCATGGGGTCACAAAGAGTTGGACACGACTGAAGTGACTTAGCATGCACGCAGGAAAGCAGTGGGGAATATGCAGGAATGCATATTGGGAGGCACAATGTCTTTGGAAGAGAAACAAGAGCATGTGTGTAAACTAAGAGGAATAAGGCCATGGATCGAACATGATTTTTCCAACAAATATTTATGGACGAGCTTTTCTGTGTCAGACACTCTTACTGGGCGAGGGGGCATGGAGCAGTACAGTAAAACCCTGTCCTTAGGAGCCCCATTCTAGTGGGGGAGACAGACACATGCTCTGAACATGTAAAAACATTTTCAGATTTGGGGAAGGTTATAAACAACCTACAAGGCCGGTGATGTGGGAGAGGGACCCTTTGTCCAGAAGCCAGGACCCCTGTGGATGCTGAGGCTGGGGAAGGGGGAGGGGCAGCACCCAGGCACCCGGGTGAGCAGCCAGGGAGTAGGGGGAGGGGTTTGGGGGTGACAGGGAGGTGAGTGGAAGAGAAGGAAGGACAAGCAGGAGCAGGGCTGCAGGAGGGGAGGTGAAAACCCAGGCAGGGTCAGCAGCTCACCCTTGGCTACTCAAAACAAAGCGTTTGGCTTTTGTTTTAATCTCAGTGGGAAATGGCTGGAGGTTTGAAATAGAGGATGGATTTTTCTCCTTGTTGGTTGTTAATGGAAAGAGTCTGTTGGTGCTGTGGGAAGGGGGACCCCTTCCAGGGCCCAAGAGGGGGCTCTTGTCTAACACTCGGAAATGAATTGTCTGAAGAGACGCAGGTGCTGCCAAAGCAACAGACTTCATTGGGAAGGAAGGCCCGGGCAGAGAGCAACAGGGTAAGGGAACCCAGGAGGACTGCTCGGCCATGTGGCTTGCATTCTTGGGTTTCCCAAGTGGTGCCAGTGGTAAAGAACCTGCCTACCAATGCAGGAGATGTCAGAGATGTGGGTTCGATCCTTGGGTCAGGAAGATCCCCTGGAGGAGGGCATGGCAACCTACTCCAGCATTCTTACCTGGAGAATCCCACTGACAGAGGAGCCTGGCAGGCTTTGGTCCATAGGGTCACACAGAGTCGGACACCAGTGAAGCAACTTAGCATGCATACACGGGATTAGTTTCCGGGTTGTTGTTTCTGATCGATCACTCTGACTCAGGGTCCTTCCTGATGGCGCATGCATTGCTCAGACAAGATAGATTCCAGCCAGAAGGATTCTGGGAGGTGGTAGGACATGTGGTGTCTCCTTTTGACCTTTCCCGAACTCTTTGGGTTGGTGTTGGCTTATTAGTTCCGTGTTCCTTACTAGGCCCTCCTGTCGTAAAATAACTCACCCGAATGGTTCCTATGGTGCCTGGCCAGGGTGGGTGGTTTCAGTCACTGTGTTTCCCCTAATATTGAGACAGGAGACGCAGCAGCGAGAACCCTCAAGAGGTGTGCATGGTGGGTGAGGCCTGAGTGCCGGGCCTGGACCAGGCCCAGGTGTTGGGCACCAGGATGTTGCCAAGTGGTGGCATTTAGGACATTTTCGGATGGAAGGCCATCAGGAGACTGGGGGAAGTCAGTGGTGGGGTTCTGTCCCAGCCCACGGGCTGGTTTAAGGCCCGGAGCCCAAAGGCTGGAGAACCAGCAGCGCTGATGTGCTGAGGGTGGCAGTGAGCGGAGATTCGCCCTTCCTTTGCTTCTGTTCTCTAGGGGCCCCTGGGAGGCTGAGGGTGCTGTCCTCACACGGCTGTGCGTGTGTTCACCCTTCACACAGCTTCAAGTACTGTTGGAGAGTCAGCCTCAACCCCCCCCACCCCGAAATAACGTTACATTAAAATTTATCCTCACAGGAGGATGGAGTAATTGATACAGCCCTCAGAGGAGGTGGGAAGCAGGGGTGTGCATTCACAGGTGTGTGTGTGTAATAGAGATGCTTTGGTTTATTTTTTTTTCCCCTATAATTTTATTTATTTACTTTTGGCCGTTCTGGGTCTTTGATGCTGAGCGCAGGTTTTCTCTAGCTGCAGTGAGCGGGGGCTACACTCGAGTGCCGGTGTCTGAGCTTATTGCTGTGGCTTCTCTGCTGCGGAGCACGGGCTCTAGGCAGGCAGGCTTCAGTAGTTGCAGCCTGTGGACTCAGGAGTTGTGGCATCTGGGCTTAGTTGCTCTTCGGCATTGGACTCTTACCGGAGCAGGGATCGAATCCATGTCCCCTGAGTTGGAAGGCAGATTCTTAATCAGGGAAGTCTCGTTTTATTTTATTTAAAAAACTTTCCCCCTCACTAGCTTTGCTGAGGTGTATAATGAACAAATGTAATTGTAAGGTTCTTCAAGTGCACAATGTGATGATTCAAAGATTCTCCCCGCCCCCATGGAGGTAACACAGCCATCACCTCACTTACTCACTTTTTTGCGGGGTGGAGGGTCTGGTGAGAACTTTTCTGTTCTACTCTCTTAGCAAATTTCAATTCGCAACACAGGGCTATCAACAATGGGATTCTTCTTTTTGGACTTAGAGGAGGGATACATAAATGAAGAAACTCTGGTGAATTCCTGAACTTCTCTAAGTCTTTTTTGTAGAGCACAGAATTACCCTTGGGATTAAATCGGCTTTCAAGTGCCAAGGGCTTGGCATAATGCCTGGCACCATAGCAGACCGGTAGCCAGTAGATTGTACACATGGGGAGAGGGAAAGATGCTGAAACAGGGTAGAGGAAGCTGAAGGGATTCTTACCCTGTGAACAGTATTGTCCTGGAGAACCACTTGAGGAACGTCTCTGAGAGTGTGGGTCTGGAGGGAGGAGCAGGACGGGGCCAGGAGGAGAATGATAACATTTAGAAAGCTGCTGGGGAGGAAGCCACAGGGGGTCAGGAACTGCTAAGACTGCTGAGGTTCTTGTTGCTCTGTGGTTCAGTGATATTTTTTTCCCTGGAAGTATTTTTTTAAGCCAACAGTTGTATCCAAAAGTGAAGTCTCTCTGTACTGATTCCAAGAACAACAGAAGTCATATTACGATGATAAGACTTGACAGGAAAGCAGTACCCAAGAGAGCTGGCCGGGGATATGTTTGGGAGGGGCTCCCTGCTCATCCCCCAAGCTGACCCGAGTCTGGTCCAACCAGAAGACTCTTACCTGAAAATAGGACCTTACCTTGGAAAGGATGGCCTTGGTGATGTTGATGATGGCCATGCCAGTTTACTTCTAGGTCCCCTCCATATGTCATGCCTGATCAGTTGCTCAATCGTGTCTGACTCTTTTCGACCCTTTGAACTGTAGCCTGCCAGGCTCCTCTGTCCACGGAATTTCCCATGCAAGAATACTGGAGTGGGTAGCCATTTCCTCCTCCAGGGCATATTCCCCGCCCAGGGATCGAACCCACGTCTCCTGCATTGGAGGCAGATTCTTTACTGCTGAGCCACCTGGGAAGAGCTATGGGATTTGGTTACATCCAGTAAGAGCCTGAGGAATAGCCATTGATACATAGTGTTTTGCTACACAGTTTATTTGGTGCAAGATCCAATTAGGGTATATTTTGATGGATTTAAATACCCAGTTCATTCTTTTTTTTTTGCCATCTAAAAACATATTTTGAAAGCATAGAATATGTCTATAATACTCCTAAATGTCTATAATATCCTAAAAAATTACTCAAATTTTGTGCTATTTTTCTTTGTAACTGGTTTTCCTTGCTCAACAAAAATAGGTAATTTCACCATTAAAATACTATGCTTTTATTTTCCTTATGTCCACTGTCTCTGAAGTCATTAGATGAATTAAACTTCTTTTGCATGTCTTGTTTTCTTTATATAAAAAATAAAATATACAAGTATTTTCATGTAGCTGTTAATAAAAGAAGCTAATTTAATCCTTTGTGATACTGATTTCACAATGTTTCTTTTCTATAAATTGCTGTTGCTTGTTTTAATGAAACAACCTGTGAAATTTCCTGAAGTACTGTTATTTTTCCTTCTCTTCCTTTTTCTCATGTACTTGCGAATTTAATTTGGAAGTTTGCAGCATCTTTATTTTGGTAGCTAGCTGTTAAGGTTCTTATCCTTAAAAAAGTTTTCTTACACAGAAATTAAAAATCCAAAATATATTTATGACTTTAGACTTGCATTTAAGTTAGGAAGCAGTATCTATTGCTGGGACTTACCTGGTGGCTCAGACAGTAAAGAATCTGCCCGAAATGCAGTTGACCTGGATTCAATCCCTGGGTTGGGAAGATCCCCTGGGGAAGGAAATGGCAACACACTCCAGTATACTTGTCTGGAGAATTCCATGGACAGAGGATCCTGGTGGGCTATGGTTTATGGGGTCTCAATGAGTATGACCTGACTTAGCAACTAACACATACACATACATCTATTGCTGATCAGTAGAAGGATGATCTTCACACAAGCAGCTGTCTTTGACTTTTCTTAGAAAGGGACCTTTTCCTGTTAAATAGCTATTATTAAGAGAGTCATGAGAAGAGATGGAAAGACACTGCATGAGGTTTATTAATGATGCTCCCTGATATTAAGCCTAAGAAATTTACATCAATACTTCAGCTGTTGGTTTGAAAATCTGATCATAGATCAACGTAATCGCAATCCTTGGACCATCTAGACCCCTCCACTGGTGCTGTGACTCCTTTTGGCAGGGCAGGTGGCTCCACTTTCTGGACTATTCCTCTTCAGTTTAACTGCCGTTGTATGTTGTCTCATGTAGCTATAGAATAACATCTGGCTTCCTCAGTGGCTCAGTGGGTAAAGATTCCGCCTGCAGTGCAGGAGATGCAGGAAACACAGGTTTGATCCCTGGGATGGGAAGATCCCCTGGAGAAGGGAACAGCAAGCCACTCCAGTATTCTTGCCTGGAAAATTGCTTGGAGCGTGGTTGGCTACAGTCCAAAGGGTCGCAAAGAGTCAAACATGACTGAGCGACTAAACACATATAATAAATGGCACCTATGCACTGAATATCATGTCTGTAAACATATGCCACCACATGAGCAAACTGAAAAGCAGTTGACTTTGCCGGTTACCAATGCTTTAATTTATATTATAACACTATTTGCTTTAAGTATTTTTAAAATTTTCTTTCTGTCTTTGGACTGTAGTCAAATTCTCAATGGAAATAATGCAAATATTATATTCGACTGAATTTCTATGCAAGTTAAATTTCCAGTCTTGGAAAAGTTAAAATAGCCATTGCTTTTGAGCAATTGTTTTCTCCTGATGGTTTTATAATTTAGGCTTTAAATTCTGCTTTAGTGATCACAACAAAATGTTGCTTGACATTTGAACAATGACAGCATATTAGTTTTTTGGCTGCACTACACAGCTTGTGGGAATTCCCAGACCAGAGATCGAACCCACGTCCCGGCCATCAAAGTGTGGAGTTCTAACCACTGAACCTCCAGGGAATTCCCCAGCATATTTGTTATTTTAAAGAACATAGGCTTAGGATGGAGGGTAAGCATGAAATAACAGCATTGGGGATTTAGAATTTCTGGTCACTAGGAAATGGATATTTTTTTCCTCCATCAGCATGATGATGAGAAAATTTGTTTGGAAGTCCAGAACAGAGAATCATGAAATTTCTGAGGTACGGAGAATCTTTAATTCTAATATGATCTAATACAACTCTCCCATTTTTATAAAGATGAAAGCAGAAGAAAGAGGTGATTTGTCTGAAGTTTTTAGTTTTTAGTGGTAGAGATGGAGCCGGGTTTGAATTCAGGCCTCCGGATTCAATGTTCTGCTTATTAGCCAACAAATCGTGTAAGTGGAGGTAGGGGGAATGAGCAGGGCTGGGCAGGATTTTGAAAGCCATTACCACAGAGTTCTCTTTGCTGAGTCCAGCCTTTTTGGAACTCACAACTTTGAACCAAAGGGAGCTAAGTAAGCCGTTATCAAGGGGAAATGCAGATGAGATTTGCCTTGCTATGTTTCACACCTTGAAGCCTGCAAGAGATTTGGAATTGAATCCCAATTTTGACATTAATGATTTTAGGCCTAGATGCCTCAATTGTTAAAAAAAAAATGGGCTAGCCTAAATCAGTGATTCGAAGCTTTACCATGCATCAGCTGGAGGATGTGTTCAAAACAAGTTGTGTAGGCTCAGTCCTTAACCTTTTGGTTCAATAGGTCCAGGTGAGGCACCAAAATTTGCCTTTCTGATAGGTTTGCAGGTTGTCTGAGAACCACATTTTGAAAACTAGTGGCTTAGAGATAATTTTAAATGTCTTTTCCTACACAAAAGCATTCTTTGTTTTAAAATCAACTTTATTGAGGTATAATCTATATGCAGTGAAATGCATGAATCTTAAGGAAATAGTGAGCTGTGACAAATGTATTCATGCATGTAATCACCACCAAAGGCAAGGTGTTAAGATTTTTCCATCAAGGCCAAAAGCTCCCCAATGCCCTGCTGAAGTCAGTGTCATTTTCTTTTTTCTTCTTTTTAACCAGTTTTTACATTGAAGTACAGTTAGTTTATAATGTTGTATTGCTTTCAAGTGTATAGCAAAGTGATTCAGTTTTATATATACACATATATTGTTTTTTGGATTCTTTTCCATTATAGATCCTGCATGAAAAATTGTTAACCTTCTTACCTTAACTTTCTCAACAAACGAAAGTTTATACATTCATGGCACTTGGAAAACAAGGGCAGGGAGATATTTTATTTGTATGAGAAATTAAGTTTTGTGAGGTCTTCAAATGAAAGATACAAATTATATTCAGTGTGATTTTATTTTATTTATTTATTTTTTTTTCAGTGTGATTTTAATATAGTATTATTTTGAAAGTCACAAATGTTGTAGGAAAAGGAATGTGAGATATTTTACGTAACTGGCAAAAGAAAATTGTGGAAGGACTGACTGTACTATAGGTACTGAGCACATGCTTCTCAGTGGTGCCTTCCCAAGGAAGCCGAGCTCATAACAAACCTTATTTATTTAAATTGGAGTCAGTGGGAGTCCCCGACAAGAAAAAACAGTTATAAGATCAAAGCACTAAGTGAAAAACCAGGAAATAAGTATTTTATGTAACTTCTATCTAAAGAATTCTGAGGGTAAGAATTTTCAGTTACATTTTATTGATGTTTTTTCAGAGTTAAAAGAGCATGAAGTCATGGTTTTAATCTCACTTCACTTCTTTCTCAACTTTTAGTACAAATACACTTGGTTGTTCTATTGAGTTTGGCAGTTCTTTAATCATAACAAAGAGAAATGGGGAAGTCCAAATGTGTACTCAGTCTTTGTGCCTATTACAAATTGCAGCATCTTCTTGCAGGAATATATGTTGGCTGAGGTTGCTATGCTGAGGTTTTAGATATTACATTTTGTACCATATGTAATGTAATTGCTCAATGGACACACTGTTTAAACACTGTCTTAGGCCAACTTTTAAAATACTCCCAAGAGTTGGAACATGTCTTTTAAAAGGTAAAAATTGCACTTTTAGGTGTAAAAATACACCCCCAGTATAAAATAATTTATTTTTTTATGTCTTTAAAAATAACCTCAAGTCTGATGTAAGCCACTTACAAAGAGGTGACTTGCGTTTTCCGGTAAAGATCGACTACGCTATTGATCTGCTTTTGTCCTAATGAGATATGACCCTTATAAAGTACAAATGCATAGGAAAGAAAGAAAACGAACCCATACTTCTCAGCTGGCTTTCTGTTGGCTCTATAACAGACAGCGTTTTACTTGGTTTTTCACAGACTCAGCAGGGAGGAAGTTGTGTGAGAAAGGGTCTTGTGTTGAAAAGTAGCCTGATTGATCCTTTAAAGACCATCTGGGAAACCTGCCTGCAAATAGCTGATGGGCCTCCTGAACACTGAGTGCTGGACAGCATAGTCCCACACAGCACAGAGAAGCTCTGCTACTGGTGTCCGGCTTAATTAGGGCTCTGGAATTTAAGAATTTCTTTCTTTCTTCCTTCCTTTCTTTTCTCTATTTTTTGGCTGCACTGAGAAGCATGTGGGATCTTAGTTTCCCGACTAGGAATTGAACCTGTGTCCCTTATAGTGGAAGCGTGGAGTCTCAACCACTGGACCACCAGGGAAGTCCCCTTTTTTCCCTTAATCTGGGTGGTTTGTGACACTATCTGTGATTTTGTTTCAGAAGTAATTATATCAGTTTAAAAATGAGGTTCATTATGGCTATTTTTTTGAAGTCAGAGAATAACAAATGCCGGCGAGGATGTAGAGAAACTGGAACCCATATATTTTGTTGAAAGGATGCAAAGTGATGCAGCCACCTTGGAAAACAGTCTGGCACTTCCGTAAGTGGTTAAACACGGAGTTCCTGTATGACTGGGGAGCTCCACTCTTCTCTCTCTCTCTCCCTCCCCCTTCTTCCCGTATTCTTTCCAACTCTCCACCCTGGAGTGTAAGCTCCGTATAGTCCAGGCCTGTTTTGTCTGGTTGTTGCTCTGTCTCTAATGTCTGGGACAGAGTTTGGCACGTGGCAGGAACTCAATGTATTTTTAATTGAGTAAACTAGTAGGAAATAGGCATACAGTAAAGTTATTAGGAGCACAGCCTCTGGAGTTACCCTGCATCACTGTGAATTCAGGCCCAACTCTTCCTGTGGGATCTTGCTTTTATTTGTCAGCCTCTTTGAGCCTCAGTTTCCTCAGCTGTGAAATGGGATAATAACAGCACATAAGATTTTTGACTGACAAGCCCTCAAGAAAACGTATTAAGAATAAATAAGATTCATTTTAAAAGTGACTAAAGAAATTCATTTAATAAAAAGTTATTAAGAATTGATTGCATAACACTTTGTGCCATGTAAAATGAGCGTCATCTCCGTAGGTGAATAAGATGTGGTCTCTGGCTTCAAGATCATGAGGAAGTGTCACCCTAGTTGAAAAGAGATCCCTAAAAAACAAGAAAGAGACCTAGGCCTGAGGAGAATATGTAAAGTGAATGCACAACCTTAGCTAAACACTTTAGTTTAGCCTAACTTTGTTCCCAGCCTTTGGCATTAAGGAGAGTCGTTTTGAATTGAATTTATTTCTCCAAAATATTGTATATGGAGACATTAATTCCTATGTATTTCAAGTGAACACAATTTGGCCATCATGAGGGAATTTAATTTTATGCCTGGCCTATTTGCTTCATTTGAAAACAATGACAGGAATTCCCTGGTTGCCCAGTGGTTAGGACTCAGTACTTTGACTGCCGAGGACTGAGGTTCAGTCCCTGGTCAGGGAATTAAGATCCCACAAGCCTCATAGTAAGGCCAAAAAAAAAAAAAAAGCCAATGAAAATAAGTACACTGAGCCCAGCATAAATTCCAAAATAGAGCTTTGTTTTCCTCTTCTTTAAAGTGTATTTGGTGGGAGTGTTTTCCCCTGCCCCTGATGATAGCTTGGGCAGGTGCTTTGACTCTGGGGCTCACTTGTAGATCCTTTTAGTTCTGTTACTTGTGATCATAGTAGCAGGTTGTGCCTTTCTTGAGCTAAAGTTTCCCTTATGCCAGAGTTCCAGAAGATATGAAAGAATTCACAGTTCAGAAATGCAATACCTTATGGGAAAACAAAATAGAGATAGGAGACTGGGCCATAAGTCAATCGATTCTTTCTTCAGATTTGCCAACTCTACCTAATAACAATCAAATTTGGAACGTTAATCAGCACAGAAGCATCCCAAAACTTCTGCAGGTGTTGTAAGATCACTTATAATTGGGGACTTCCCTGGTGGTCCAGTGGCTAAAATTCCACACTCCCGATGCAGGAGGCCCAGGTTTGATCCCTGGTCAGGGAACTAGATCCTAGAAGGCAAAACAAAGATAAAGAAGATCCTGCATGCCTCAGTGAAGATTAAAGATCCTGTGTGCCGCAACTAAGACCTGGCACAGCCACATAAATAAATATATGTATATTTTTTAAAAGATCCCCTGTAGTTGGAGATCTATAGTTGGGACATTTTGCAAAGTTTCTCACAAGATTATGATGCTCTACAGACGTTTCCAAAACATGGAGGCAAACGGAATCATTGCAAGTTGTGCTAGTTTGGGTGCTCTCAACCTGGCTGTTTAAATACCAGGAGATGTCTCGATGACATCCTTAAAAGAGAGAAGAATCCTGGGGAGAAGAGAGTGGCAGCTGGGAGCTGGCACATTCTTATTCTTAGCAGACTGACATTAGGAACTTTTGTAAAAGAATCATGGCTGAGTTTTTAACCAACATAGTTTTTCAAAAGTGCATTGTAGGAAATAGCTAAAGTAAAAGTCGTTATTGTTAAGAATATCACTACAAGCATAGGATGTCTACCTAATGGTTTACGGTTGTCACTATCATACCTAAAAAATATTATATGTATATATGGGGTGTGAGTCTCCTTTTTTAATCCTAATATTTGGTGAAGGCGCCAAGTATCAACAATATGCTTTCTGTTTAAATAGTGGAGGCATTTTCATCACTGTTCAGTTAATACTGGAATGCCAGTGTTTGCCATCTCTATAGCAGAGGCTCAGCGTGGCTTCTCTGTATAAAGCAAAACTAATTCTTTACAGAGCATACAAAGATCTGATTAGTAACAACCTTTGCGTGATGAAAATTCACGTAGTCTGTACAGTCCCTTGTGCCTATTTTTACATTTAATTAAAGAAAAGAATACACTAAATTAAAATGTTTGTGGTGGCATCTTACACATGTTAAATTAATAATAATGAGTACAGGGGCTTCCCTGATAGCTCAGTTGGTAAAGAATCCGCCTGCAATGCAGGAGACCTCAGTTCAATTCCTGGGTTGGGAAGATCCCCTGGAGAAGGAATAGGTTATCCTTTCCAGTATTCCTGGGCTTCCCTGGTGGCTCAGCTGGCAAAGAATCTGCCTGCAATGAGGGAGACCTGGGTTTGATCCTTGGGTTGGGAAGATCCCCTGGAGAAGGGAAAGGCTACCCACTCCAGTATTCTGGCCTGGAAAATTCCATGGACTGTATAGTCCATGGGGCCTCAAAGAGTTGGACACGACAGCAACTTTCAGTTTCAAGAAACCATTTCTTGTCATATACTGTAGCTAGGAGCTTTCTTTCTCTCTTCCGTTTCTAATATTTTAAATAAATTCAATATACTCTATAACAAAATAGATCCTAGAGGTAGTTTTTCCCCTTTCTGGTTCTCCAGCCACACATCCAGAGCCTCTTCTGGCTTCATCCTCCAGAGCTATGAATGCTGGTCTCTGGGGTCCTTGTATAATCCCAGGAGGTGCAGACCTGAATAGTTGCAACGGGAAAAAATTGGAGAAACTTTTACTAAAGCTATTTGATATACTTAATCATTTCTCAGTTTCCCAAACCCCTGTCCTCACTGCTACCAGGATACAGGTTGTACAGTCCTAGCTCTGCTCATGATCACTTCTTGTCAATGTGCCTAAATCTCTCTGGCCCCCGTAACCATTCTGAATCTCAGGTTCGTTTTCCCATAAACTCTCACATTGTGTTCAAGGTTTGTACCTGACTCGATCACAAAAATCTCAGCTTCTACTTTGCTTGTGTGTGTCTCAGGTGTGTCCAACTCTTTGCGACCACATGGACTGTAGCCCACCAGGCTCCTCGGTCCATGGGGTTCTCTAGGCAAGAATACTGGAGTAGGTTGCCATTTCCTACTCCAGGGGACATTCCAGACCCAGGGATCAAACCTGTGCCTCTTGCAATCTTTGCTGTGATCTAAATGCCATAGTAAAGTGAGTCCACCGTACTTGATAGTGGCATCACGGAATGTGCGGCTGGGGAAGGAATTTAGTATTTAAAAACTAAAAACAAACTGACAAATAGACACACACAGCAAAACAAAACCCTCTCACTGATGAGCTTCTTAATATAGGATTTACTGCTTAAAAAATTATCATGATTATTGCTAAATCTGTTCAGCAGATTTTGATAACATATTGTAATTAAGCATTGTTTGCTCTCCCTCTTTTTTTTAATCTAAAACTTTAATGAAAACATAAACTTTTTGTTCTGCCACTTCCTAGTTCATTGCTAAATGAGAAAAGGCCACAATGTCTCCTTATATCACAATTACAGTATCCGCAGCTCTGGTACTATGTTGTAATACTTCTGAAATCAGTGCTAGATTTTATTTATTTTTGCATTTCTCCTTGGCTTTTAACATGTTTAATAAATTATTAGGGGGAGAATATTTCTCATCACTGTTGTTTTTTTTTTTTTCTTCCTGGAAGATGATTTACAAAAAATAGTAAGGTCATTGTGAGTATATACCTCCTAAAAGAAATAAAATTTATTTTGTGCCAATTAGTCTTTTATTTCAATAGCATGAAAAATTACAAAACAAGTAAGGAATATAAAATCAGGACAGTCTCTCCAAATTCTTTTATAGCTGAGAAATCACACAAGGACCTTTTGTCTGAATGTTTTAGTTTGCTGCTACCATTAAAAGAACTCTTAAATCACTACCGGAGACACAGTTATTGCGGGCAAGTCTTCAGGACTTGCCAACCTTTTCTCTTCTTCAAACTAAAGCAGGTCAATAAAAGGGAGAGATGGAAGACACAGAGAAGAAGGGGCATACACACACACACACACACACACATGCACACACACACTGCTGCCTCTGTGACCACCCTGCAGGCTCATTTGGTGTTTTATGGCCTTTATTGTCTTGCTCAGGACAGGGAACTGATGACCATACCGCATGGTGACCTGTGAACACCCAGATGCAGCTGAGCTCTATTGTCAAAGAAAACAATACAGGTGAGCTCACATATGCCTAGTAACAAACATAATCATCACAGAGATGCAGGGTAATTAAGCAGCAATGTTTAGCATCTTATATAAATTACTGTAATAATTATTTATTTTTATTAAAAAAAAGCAGAGGTTTATAATTACTTCTTTGGTGTATTTGTAATCAGTCCAGAATGTTCTCCGTAAAACTTGCCATTCCTTTTTGTCATCATCAGCACCAACTCCAACTGCATTTACTCATGGAGTACTTGGGACCCCTTGCCTTCTACAGCATCCCTTCTGTCTCCCTCAGCCAACATCCTGCCTGCACACTCGGACCCTCCCCCAGCCTCCTCCAGCCTGCTGCACTACCTGTTACTAGGGGGGCCCTTACACCATGCCTCCTGACCCCGAAACCGAGGGGTGAGCACGAGGCCTGTGGACTCTACAGTGGGTGAGCCAGAAGCTAATAATCCATCATAAAAGGGTGAGTAAGAAAGTAACAATCTGATATAATAGGGAAGGAGGCTGAAGTTCAAGGACAGTCATATAGGAATAAGAGGGCCCATTCAGACTGAAGCCTGGCTCCCCAGAATCCCTGAATCCTTGAATCCCCAGAATCCTTGCAAGCACCTTATTAACTCTCTGCTCAACACCATCCCCCACTCTGACCTGAAGCCACAGACTTCTCACCCGGCTCCCGTCAGGACTCACAGAGTGTCTCTGACACCCCCATGTTGCATGCCTAGTGTGAATATTCTACATGGATTGAATTTAAGGTTAACGACAGCGGGTTGGCCAAAAAGTTTGTTCATTTCCCCATAGAATGTTATGGAAAAACCCAAACAACCTTTTTGGGCCAACCCAGTAATAACATGCCAATTGGGTCTGGGACTATAAAAAGAGTATTTTCAGGTAAGCATAACTGTCATTCCCATTTAAAAATAATTTTAAAAATTTCAACTTTATTGAGGTATAACAGACATATAAAATGGTAAGATATTTAAACTGTACATTTCAATAACTTGATATACTTTTATACATTGTGAGTGCTTCCCAGGTGGCTTAGTGGTAAAGAATCCGCCTACCAGTGCAGGAGGTGCAGAGTGAATCCCTGAGTTGGAAAGAGCCCCTGGAGAAGGAAATGTCAACTCACTTCGGTATTCTTGCCTAGGAAATCCCATGAACAGAGGAGCCTAGTGGGCTACGGTCCGTGGAGTTGCAAGAAGAGTCAGACATGACTTAGTGACTAAACAACAACATAACATTGTGAAAGAATTCCCCCATTTGGTTAATTAACAGGTCTATCACTTTACATATTTATCTTTCTTTTTCCTTAATGAGAACACTGAAGTTCTACTCTCCTGGTTGTTGCTGTTTAGTAGACCCCATGGACTGCAGCAGGCCAGGCTTCCTTGTCCACTATCACCCAGGGTTTCGTCAAACTCATGTTTATTGAGTCGATGATGCCATCCAATAATCTCATCCTCTGTTGCCCCCTTCTCCTCCTGCCCTCAATCTTTCCCAGAATCATGGTCTTTTCCAATGAGTCAGCTCTTCGCAAAAGAGGTGTTCAAAGTATTGGAGCTTCAGCTTCAGCATCAGTCCTTCCAATGAATATTCAGGATTGATTTCCTTTAGGATTGACTGGTTTGATCTCCTTGCTGACCAAGGGACTCCCAACAGTCTTCTTCAACACCACAGTTTGAAAGCATCAGTTCTTTGGCACTCAACCTTCTTTATGGTCCAACTCTCACATCCATATATGACTACTGGAAAAACCATAGCTTTGATGAGATGTACCTTTGTCACCAAAGCGATGTCTCTGCTTTTGTATGAGCAAGCTCTGGGAGTTGATGATGGACAGGAAAGCCTGATGTGCTGCAGTCCATGGGATTGCAAAGAGTCAGTCATGACTGACCGACTGAACTGAACTGAAGGCTTGTCATAGCTTTTCTTCCAAGGAGCCAAGCATCTTTAATTTCATGGCTGCAATTACTGTCCACAGTGATTTTGGAGCCCAAGAAAATAAAGTCTACTCTCTTGAGAAATTTTAATTATACCTATTTTTAAACAATTCATTTGAGACTCAGAGAAGAGCCACCCTGTAGCTAGTGGGTGGTTGAGCCAGAACCCTGGCTCATGAAGTAGGGGGCTTAGAGGAGATGCTGTGAGGGGCAGGGAAAGGAAAGGGAAAGTGGAGACCTGAGAAGGAAATTTCTGTCTTCCCCGCTCCCCTCTTGTTGCACTGGCCTCAGCTCATTTTCATCTCTGTGCAGTTGGTGAAGAACTGTCCAAAGGGGAACTGGGCCCTTGGAGGAGGGTCCACTTTTTCATCTCAGCAAGGATTATTAACTGCAATTTTGAAAACATGAGAAAAAGACTACCTTATTTTTGGAAATTGTTTCCTACAGTTTTCATTCGAGTCATGTTATCACATTCTGTTTATCCTTCTGAATTTGAAGGAACAGTAAAAATCCTCAACTGTGCTGACATCTGGCCTGTTGCATCTATGAGTCATCTTAGGAAGCCTGCTTCCATGTATAAAACATTCCACCATAGCTTATTAAATATTGAACTGCTTCCCTGCTAATCTTACTCTTTTCTAATTCTAAAATAAGAAAAAAAAGTTCATTTAATTTTTAAATGAGATTAAAAAAATCTGTTGCTTTTAGATGGCAAAATATTCTCAACCCACTCTTCACAGTTGGGGAATAGTTGCTCTTATGGACTTTTCTCTTGCTTCTTATGCTTGCCTTCTGAATTTCATGTTCAGATCATTTTTCTATAAGTTGAGAGAGGTTTATGTTACTTATAATATACTAGTAGGTCTCTAAATGACCAATTCAGCAGTTCTCAAACTTTTTAGTCTTGGGATCTTTTTATGTGGTTTTTTATGGGATACAACTACCAATTAAAAAAATAAGTTTATTAATATTTTTATTTTTATTTATTTATTTGGCTATGCTAGGTCTTAGTTGCAGCACACAGGATCTTCAGTCTTTGCTGTGGCATGTGGGATCTATTTTACTGACCAGGGATTGAACCCAGGCTCCCTGCATTGGGAGCAAGGAATTTTAGCCACTGGACCACCAGGGAAGTCAGGAAGACCACCAGTGTTTACCCATAATGGAAATTAAAACTGAGAAAATTGTGATATATTTATTTATAATTCATTTAAAGTAACGATGATAATGTTAACTGAAGCAACATTGTTTTTTAATAAAAAAATATACCAGACCAAAAGAATTTGTGAGAATGGCATTGTTTTACATTCTGGCAAATGACTTCACTATCTGCCTTAATAGAAGGCAGTTGATACTGTAAAGCAATTATCCTTCAATTAAAAGTAAATAAAAAAAGAAGACAGTTGAATTCTCATATCTGCTTCTGCTTCAATTTGTTGCAATATCACACATCATGTAGCCTCTGGAAAATTCCACTGCAAAAGGCCCAAATAACTTTGTTTTATTATGAAAATGGTTTGACTTTTTGGAACACCAGGAGGGTCTTGGGACCATGATAGTCTCCAAACCACATTTTGATAACAGCTACACTCAATCACCATGATAAGGCTTAGAAGAACCTAAGAGGCTATTTCTAATAGGTACAGTCATCCTTAAACCCTTCCAAAATGTTAGCTATCCACAGATGTGCTTGTAGGGTGCCTTTCCATGACTGCATTCGAGCATTTCCTTTTTTTTTGGTGAATTTCATTATTTACATGTTATCAGAAGATCCTAATGCTTGGAAGTAAACAACATAATACAATGGTTAAGAAAAATTGCTTTAAAAGGTGCAGAACACCATGTGCTCCCATTTGTGTTAAAAATAAAGAGTGAGGAAGAGATACTTTTATAGACTTTTTAGAAGAATATAGGAAAAACTAGGAATAGTGACTCTTTTTGGCGTGATGACTAGGGAACAGAATATTGGAGTAGAAAAGAATGATTACCTCCCATTTATGGGCTTCCCTGGTGGCACAGTGGTAAAGAATCCACCTGCTAATGTAGGAGACACAAGTTCAATCCCTAGGTCAGGAAAATCCCCTGGAGTAGGAAATGGTGACATGCTCCAATATTCTTGCTTGGGAAATTCCATGGACAGAGCAGCCTGGTAGGCTACAGTCCATGCCGTTTCAAAGAGTTGAACATGACTGCGCACACACAAACCTCCTATTTATGGTTCATGATTTATTTTTTATTAATTTTTATTTTTGTTCATGCAGTGTGGCATGAGAAGATCTTTGTTCCCTGACCAGGGATTGAATCTGTGTGCCCTGCAGTAAAAGCACAGAGTCTTTACCACTGGCCCACCAAGGAAGTCCCCACCATTTTATAACCAGATGCATGTATTAGTTTCTCAATTAAAACATGTAGCTAATAAGAAAAGGAAAAAAACAAAAAAATCTTAAGAATCAGAAAGATTTAACTTAGCACCTTCAGTTCAGTTCAGTTCAGTCACTCAGTCATGCCTGACTCTTTGCAACCCCATAGACTACAGCACGCCAGGCCTCCCTGTCCATCACCAACTCCCAGAGTTTGCTCAAACTCATGTCCATTGAGATGGTGATGCCATCCAACCATCTCATCCTCTGTCACCCCCTTCTCCTCCTGCCTTCAATCTTTCCCAGCATCAGGGTCTTTCCAAATGAGTCAGTTTTTTGCATCAGGTGGCCAAAGTCTGGGAGTTTCAGCTTCAGCATCAGTCCTTCCAATGAATATTCAGGACTGATTTCCTTTAGGATTGACTGGTTTGATCTCCTTCAACTTAGAACCTTAGTCTGGCACTTATTACCCACACAAAGTGTGAAAGTGTAAGTGTTAGTCACTCAGCCACATCTGACTCTTTGAGACCCCATGGACAGTAGCTCACCAGGCTCCTCTGTCTATGGGATTTTCCAGGCAAGAATATTGGAGTGGGTTGCCATTTCCTCCTCCAGGGTATCTTCCTAACCCAGGGATCAAACTCTGGTCTCCTGTATTACAGGCAGATTCTTAACCATTTGAGCTACCAGGGAAGCCCACACAACTTTGACCTAATTACTTGACCTGTTTCTTACCAATTTTTTTAACCTGTGAGTTGAAGTTACTGCTAGTATCTACCTCATAAGACTACTGTGAGTATTAAATGAGAAAGTAAAAATAATATCTTATTCTTGGCCCATCAAAGCATATGTTTTACTTATTTCTAATCATAATCATCATCAGTTAATGAATCAAAGGCTTATTTTGAAAGTTGCTAATCATTCTTTAATTTTCCTTTTATTGGGTGATTCTGAAGTTTCATTAGATAATATGATGATGTAATTGCAATCATGATCAGCTCATTGAAGACTTGTTAAAAAGTCCAGATTGGGCTTCCCTGGTGGCTCAGTGGTAAAGAATCTGCCTGCCAATGTGGGAAACTAGGGTTTGATCCTTGGTCCAAGAAGATCCCACGTGCTGCGGAGCAGCTAAGCCTGGGTGTCATACCTGTTGAATCTGTACTCTGGAGCTCTTGAACTGCAACTACTGAGCCCATGAGCCCTGGATCCCATGCTCCACAATAACAGAAGCCCTCACACCACAATTAGAAAGTAGCCCTCACTCACCGAAACTAGAGAAAAGCCTACCCAGCAACAAAGACCCAGCATAGACAAAAACAAAAATAAAGAAATGAAAAATTATTTTTAAAATTCTAGATTATTCTATCAATTTTGACTACATCTTCTTATCGTCATGCTTGACATTGTTCGTGCATAACCATACATCTTATGTCTCACTCCTGTCCTTTGTCACACTTAAACTGGGTCTGGTGCATCGATCCAGTCTTACTTAACTCTGTAGCAGAATCTCTAGCTCTAGGTCAAGCAGTCTGAACTGGCCTTTTGCCAGTGTTATGCTTGAATGTGCTTCATTCTGCCCTGTCATTCTTATATGGGATTTGGAGTCATTTGGTTTTAGTAAATTTTTTATTTCCTGATTAATCTGCTCAACTAGGCTAAATTTCTAAGTTCCCACTCCTCTGATTTTGATTCAGTATATGTTCTTTATTTAAAAAAAAAAAATCTATGTATTTATTTGGCTGCATTGGGTCTTAGTTGTGGCATGCAAAATCTTTGTTGTGATGCATAAACCTTCTAGTTGTGGCAAGCAGGCTCAGTAGTTGCAGTGCCCAAGCTTAGTTGCTCCAGAGCATGTGGGGTCTTAGTTCCCTAACCGGGGGTCGAACCTGCCTCCTTGCATTGCAAAGGGGACTCTGGACCACCAGGGAAGTCCCTCCGTGTATGTTCATTCCTGTGCCGCATTAATGCATTCCTAGTTAACCTAATATCTATATGATTATTTTCTGCATGACTCACATCACATTTTTGGGGGGTTGGCTCCTTGATGGTCACTTCACAAGTGTCTAAGCTTCATCTGCTAGTTCTTGGTGCCTAACAAATCTGAACATGCCTATCTCAATAATGTACAGATTTATGTGAGAAGCAGATTCCTGATACAAGTGAAATACATGTTGCCCCCTAGCAGAGATGGCTTTGGTTGAGACAGCACTCTATAAAGGGTGCTGCTTATTAGATTTTGCCAGAATCTTGGTAGCAACTTTTGTGAGTTCACCCAGTCCAGATATCTGTATAAAATAATAGCTATGAAATTATTGAGAAGACAGAAGGATTTACTGAGTATGAATGAGAAATATATACTTTTTCTATAGACGTTTCTTAAATTCTTATGAATTTATAATGGGTTCAGATATCAATCTTTAAGTCCTTTTCAATAAAGAGGTGGTGGTAAACTTAAGGAGTATAGCTAAGAAAATAGCCTTTATTTACTCTAGTTCAGTTTCTCAGGCTGAGCACCATTGACATGTTGAGTGGATAATAAATTCAGTGTTGTCGGGGGCTGTTCTGCGTTTTGTCAGGTGTTTAGCATCTTCCTTGGTCCAATCTGCTGCATGCCAATAGCACCCCCTTAGCCACGATGGTCACAACTATCTCTGGATTTTGCCAAATGGCCTCTGAGGGTGAAAATCACCTCCTGTTGAAGACTGCTGGTCTTGTCTTTGTAAATTTATAACAGTATAGTCTAACTTAATTTTCAGCAAAATGGGTGCAAGAATATTGGACTTAATTTCCTTCTTCAATTTTTTCATTTTGTGAAAATATTTTATTATTGTTAATTTTTTGTTTTCATTCTTTCATTTTTTGTTTCCCTTACCAGAATACTGAATTTTTATATTTGCTACACTTTCTTGTAATTTTTTAAATTAAGATTATTATCCCTATTAATCGTCATCGATTTTCTCCAGGGCTTCTAAACACAGCATGGGGAAAAAAAACTTTTTCTGGACCAGTGTATGTCTTTGTCTATATTAATGGCTGTCAGCTGGTAGGTGCTTAATAAATATTTGTGAAGTTAGTGAATGAATGAATTCTTATGCTTGAATTGGAGGCAGGAAGTTCATGCAAGACTAGAAAAAGAGTCAGAAACTCTGGGTTCTAGTCTTGCTTGTGCTGTGGGAGCTTTGGCAAATCTTTTCATTTCGCTGGCTTGCCATTTCCTCTTAGGTAAAATGATGACCCACGAAAGAGTCCTCTGTTAATTTACTAGGGCTGCTGAAACAAAAGTACGAAGTTCTAACTCAGTGGGTAAAGAATCTGCCTGCAACGCAGGAGACCTGGATTCAATTCCTGGGTCGAGAAGGTCCCTTGGAGAAGGAAATGACAACCCATTCCAGCATTCATGTGTGGGAAATCCCACGGACAGAGGAGCCTGGCGGGCTACAGTCCACAGGGCTGCAAAGAGTCGGATAAGGCTTAGTGACTAAACCGCCACAACTGCTGAGTGGCTTAAAATAGAAATGTATTGCCTTACTTTGCTCTTAGGCTGGAAGTCCGAAATCAAAGTGTGGCAGGGCCATGCTCTCTCTGGAACCTGTAGGGGAGAATCCTTCCTTGCCTCTTCTAGCTTCTGATGTCTGCTGGTAGTCCTTGAGTTCCTTAGCTTCTATCTGTGTCACTCTAACCTCTAGCTCCGCTGTTCCATGATCTTCTTCCTGGTGTATGTCTCTGTCTCTTTGTGTCTTCTTACCTTTTAAGGACCACAGTCATATAGAATTAGAGCCCGCCCTAATGACCTCATCTTAACTCGATGACATCTGCAAAGACCCTGTTCCCAAATAAAGTCACATTCAAGGTACCAGCGGTTAGGACTTCAATGTATCTTTTAGGCAGACACGTTTCAACCCATAACAGATCCTATTTAGCCTAAATGTTTCTATTATGGTTTCTGCCTTTGTCCATTGCTCTTAAATTACAGATAATAATTAATATTGAGAACAGAATTATAATTTGAATTGAGTTTTGTGATTAGATCCCTTGAAAAGAAAGGGCTGAAATCGAACAGTGCTTGGGGAATCTCTGAGCACTGGCTTTGTTTCACTGCCACCTACATGCGAATGCTGTGAGCGTGGGGATACCCAAACTTTATCTCCACCCCCTACACATAGCCAATGGCACCCCACTCCAGTACTCTTGCCTGGAGAATCCCATGGACGGAGGAGCCTGGTAGGCTACAGTCCATGGGGTCACTAGGAGTCAGACACGACTGAGCGACTTCACTTTCACTTTTCACTTTTGTGCATTGGAGAAGGACGTGGCAACCCACTCCACTGTTCTTGCCTGGAGAATCCCAGGATGGGGGAGCCTGGTGGGCTGCCGTCTATGGGGTCGCACAGAGTCGGACACGACTGAAGTGAATTAGCAGCAGCAGCAGCACACATAGCCCCCCTTAGAACTTGATGGAGCTCACTGGCAGCCTCTCCACACTTGGGAAGTTGGACTTGAGGAAGAGCTTCGCACAGACACTGACCGCAGACTTGGGTCTGTTGGGGCAGTATTATTTTCCTAAGGGCTTCCTTTGTGGCTCAGCTGGTAAAGAATCCGCCTGCAATGCGGGGGACCTGGGTTCGATCCCTGGGTTGGGAAGATCCCCCGGAGAAGGGAAAGGCTACTCACTCCAGCGTTCTGGCCTGGAGAATTCCACGGACTGTATAGCGCATGGGGTCGCAAAGAGTCGGACACGACTGAGCGACTTTCACACATTTTCCTAAACTAAGAGGCTGTATAACAAAGTACCATTTGGGTACGTTGGGTACTGGGTGGCTTAACAACACAAACTTATTGCCTCCAAGTTCTGGAGGCTGGGAGTCTGAATCAGGATGTTGGCAAAATTGGTTCCTTCTGAGGGGTCGGAGTCCTCTCCTCCTGGCTTGTAGATGGCCATCTCGTCCCTGGGTGTCTTCGCATTATCTCTGCTCTACTTGGGGTTGCTTGTGTACTCAAATTTCCTTTTTTTTTAAAAAATAAGAGCACCAGTCATATTAGAGTAGGGTCCAGTCTAAGGATGTCATTTTGGTATTTCCCTGGTCGTCTGGTAGCTAAGACTTGGTGCTTCCATTGCAAGGGCATGGGCTCAATCCCTGGTAAGGGAACTAAGATCCTGCATGCCACACAACACGGCCAAACAAACAAATAAAACAAACATGTAAATATCTAATGACATCATTTTAACCTATCTTTGTTAAGACCCAGTCTCCAAATAAGAGCACACTCTGTGGTACTGGGGGCTAGGACTCCCATCATGCTTTTTGTTTGAAGGATATAATTTACCCTGACAGGAATCCTGGGATTCTGTGCAGCATGGCCCAGAGGGGTCTATGGGTTCCATGTGGCCAGGTCCTCTTAGCAGAGGAAGGTCCCCTATACAGAGGGGCCCAGTGGGTGATGTGCCTGTGAGCAACGCACTCTATAATGTAGCATATGTAATTATAAACTGTACCAAACTCTGCCCCACCTTTTCCTCTGACCTTCGCCATTCCAGAGCAAGCTGGGTCTCTGAGCTACCGTCAGCATCTACCACCCTTGGCCAGAAGGCTCTCTCTGGCTAAAGGAGCCTGCTCTGTGCCAGGGAACTAACACTCCCCTGGGAGCAGCCCTTAACCCATGACGAGGACAGCTGGGACACAGACACTGAAGTTCTTAGTTCTTTGGGAAGGATAATTCTGTGGGAAGGGTAATTACATAGGTCAATATCACAGACTTCCCCTGCATCCCATTTTAAAATTTCATTGAAAGATATTTGTTTAAAAAAATAACATTGAATTGTCCTATATAGACATATTTTTTTTCCTATGTATTTTATCTAGTTTGTTTCCTCCACATTAAAGAGAAAGCCCCAAGAATACAGAGATTTTTGTTTGTTTGGTTGACTGCTGGATGCCCAAGCCAATACAGGCCCTGGCACACGAGAGGCTGAGCAGTGCCACCTGGGAAAGTGGATGGTGAGTAAGAAAGACAGCACTCATGGTGTGGGGGAGGAACGCGATGGAGGCCAAGTTTGGGCTACTTTAAAAAATTATTATTGGAATATAGTTGGTTTACAGTGTGTTGCTTTCTACTGTATAGCAAAGTGAATCAGCTATACATTAACATACATCCACTTTTTTTTAGAGTCTTTTTCCATATAGGTCATTACAGAGTGTTGAGTGGAGCTCCCTGTGCTATACAATGGGTCCTTAATAGTTACCTATCTTATGGATGTATGTGTGTGTCTGTGTGTGTGTGTGTGTGTGCGTGCGCGCACGCGTGTGCTCAGCTGTGTCCGACTCTTTGCGACCCCGTGGATAGTAACCTGCCAGGTTCCTCTGTCCATGAGCTACGTATAGATAGTAGTGTTCATACGTCAGATTACTTGTGATGTTGCATTTTATCATCTTATTCTGTCTTTACCGTGATTTTCCTTCCCCCTAATATTATGATTATCTGAGAGCTGTTGCCACCTGGCTCACGATGTTTATTGGTGTTTGCATTTCCAGAATAACTGACCAACAGAGAGATGTGGTTGTCTCCTGACCAGACCCATCCAGGAACCACTCTGGTTACCTACACACCCCACCCCTCAACTCACTCCCTCTTCTTCCCAACACAAGATCATAAAACAATTTTAATTATTTCCTCTGGCACCAATAATTAATAAAGAATCAATTGTTATTTTTCTATTTAAGGAGAAATCTCACGATTTAGTCACTTTTGTCACTAATTGACTTGTGTGCTATCATTTTTCTCTGTTTCTTTATTTTCTAAGATTGCTTATTTCAAGATGTGTAAGACAATTTGGTTTTAGCTCAAACAACTCATACAAGACCTGGCATTAAAGTTTTCTCCTGAAACGTTTATGTATTTTTTTCTCTAGTAGAGTGTTTTTTATTCTATGAGGAGAGTGTAATAAGTCAACAGGTAGAGAAAATAAAACAGGAATATATATTGGGTGAATGATAGGAGAGGAACATTAGTCAGGGTGGTAAGAGAAAGCTTCTAAAGAAATGACATTTGGCTTAAGACCTGACTGATGAGAGTGGAATGGCCATGTAAAGAGCTGGGGAAGAGGGATCCAGGCAGAGGAAACAGCAGGTGCAAAGGCCCTGAGGCAGGAGTAAGCTTGCTGTTTAGGAGGACAGGAAAAAGGACAGTATGACTGTAGTCCAGTGAACAAGGGTGACAGTGATATCAAAGGAGGAGGAGGAGGAAGTAGAGGAGGAGAACAGATTTTTGTTGCCTGAGGTCACACAGCTCCTCAGTTACTCATTTAGATCTGTGAATTTTGAATTCTAGCTCTATGTCAGGTCTCTCTCATGCCAGGCTCTGGAGCTTCCAGTGCAAGAGATGACTGATGTTTGTGCAGTGCTTTATAGTTTATGAAGCACCTTTAACATTTAATCGTTGGGGTGGTTCTCTTATGATAGATTCCTATTGTCAATAAAGGCAGAGAGGTAAAGGTTTTATCAGGGTCACACAGCTAATTAGTGACAGAGCCCAGTCACTTGTGTACTTGAACATACCAGTCTTCAGACTTCAAATCCATTTCTTTTTGCCAATACCAGATGACCTAAAAAATGGTGACTATATGTGGCTTATTTATCTTAAAGAGGATTTCTCAGTTCAGTTCAGTTCAGTCGCTTAGTCATATCCGACTCTTTGAGACCCCATGAACGGTAGCACGCCAGGCCTCCCTGTCCATCACCAACTCCCAGAGTTCACCCAAACTCATGTCCATCAAGTCGGTGATGCCATCCAGCCATCTCATCCTCTGTCGTCCCCTTCTCCTCCTGCCCCCAATCCTTCCCAGCATCAGGGTCTTTTCCAATGAGTCAAATCTTCTCATGAGGTGGCCAAAGTATTGGAGTTTCAGCTTCAACACCAGTCCTTCCCATGAACACCCAGGACTGATCTCCTTTAGGATGGACTGGTTGGATCTCCTTGCAGTCCAAGGGACGCTCAAGAGTCTTCTCCAACACCACAGTTCAAAAGCATCAATTCTTCGGCGTTCAGCTTTGTTTATAGTCCAACTCTCACATCCATACATGACTACTGGAAAAACCATAGCCTTGACTAGACAGACCTTTGTTGACAAAGTAATGTCTCTGCTTTTTAATATGCTATCTAGGTTGGTCATAACTTTTCTTCCAAGGAGTAAGTGTCTTTTAATTTCATGGCTGCAATCACCATTTGCAGTGATTTTGGAGCCCCCCAAAATAAAGTCTGACACTGTTTCCACTGTTTTTCCATCTATTTGCCATGAAGTGATGGGACCAGATGCCATGATCTTAGTTTTCTGAATGCTGAGCTTTAAGCCAACTTTTTCACTCTCCTCTCTCACTTTCATCAAGAGGCTTTTTAGTTCTTCTTCACTTTCTGCCATAAGGATGGTGTCATCTGCATATCTGAAGTTATTGATATTTCTTTTATGTCTAGTGAGTATAAAAAAAGTAAAATGCCACAATGAGTGCCATGGAAGAGCACAGAGAAATTGTACAACTTTAATAAAGAGTTAATTTAATAGAGAAAGATTTAGCTGGACAGGAGTGGAAAATAATTAGATTGGCTAGATGGCTCTTTAGATGCAAATAGGAAAGCTGCTGAAATGGAGAAAACCAATGGCCTATCTGAGTCAGTAGTAAACACAGGAAAGCAGCTGCTTTGTAATTGTTGGAAATGAACACTATATCATTTATTTTGGTTCTGAGAAGACTTACCACATTGTACTCATGTTACATTTCCTCAAGTTACAGCCTTTTCAAGTTATCAATAGAGTTAATCACATGACTTAGAGAACTTTTAGTCCATTCTCCCACCCTAGATTCTAGGGTGTGGTGCGCATGTGTGTTACTATTTTGGTTTTTGTTTGTTTCTTTATTAAACTCTCTTCTCGTACTTATTTGTTGGTTAACACTATGTGGAAAGATTATAGAATTTATCTCCAGTTGAGCCTGTTCCTTTTGTCAACAAATAGATTTCACAGATATTATGCCTATAAAATAAAAATTATCTGAACATTAGAAAGGTTATTCCACATTTAGTATAAATATTATTACCATTTAGCACCTTTGCTGATGTTTATTTAGTTTGTGTGTGTGTGTGTGTGTGCGCGCGCTCTGTGCTCAGTCGTGTCTGACTCTCTGAGACCCCCTGGGCTGTACCTCACCAGGCTCCTCTGTCCATGGAATTTTCCAGGCAAGAATGCTGGAGTGGGTTGCCATGCCCTCCTCCAAGGATCTTTCTGACCCAGGGATCGAACCCACGTCTCCTGTGTCTGCTTCATTGGCAAGCAGATTCTCTACCACTGCACCACCTTCCCTAACTAAACTGGGAAGCCCGCAGTTTAATTAACTACTGATGAACTGCTGTTTCAACAGCAGTTGAAAACATTTTTTTTTTTAAATCTTGCACTCTTCATCTGATAGAGATTATGACAAATTCATCAAATGAATTGTGCCCTCAAGAAATATATATTGAGTACCCACTCTGTGCCATGCAGTGTTTTTCACTGTAAATGCACAGCACAAGATAGAAATTTTCTGCTTTCATGCAGCTTATATTCTGTTGAGAGGGGTTTGAGAATGGGTAAATTAATAATGTTTGAGATAGTGACATATTGTATATGTGAAAGAAGTCTATGTAGAAATGGTTCAAATATTCTATATTAGTTATCTATTGTTACAGAGCTTAACCCTAAATTTAGCTGCTTAATTTAGAGGTTATCTAACCCACTTTCCATGAGTCAGGATTCAGGACTAGCTTAGGTAGTGGTTCAGCCCAGGGTCTCTCTTGCGGTCACGATAAAGATGCTGACCAAGACTGGAGTTATCTGAAGGTGTATTGGGCGTGAAGGACTCCTTCCAAGGAAGCTCCCAGGGCTGGCAAGTTGGTGCTGGTCTTTGGCTGCTGACCTCACTTCCTGACCACGTGGCCCCTCTGCAGGGCTTGGGGGTCGTCGCAACACGGAGGCTGACTTCCCCCACTGAGGCTAATCTGAGAGGAAGAGGCAGAAGCCACGCGTCCTTTAAGCCATGCTCTCAAAATAACATATCATCACCTCTACCATATTCTGTTAGAAGAGAGTCACTCACTCAAGGAGGGGGGAATTAGGGTCTACCATTTAAAGGGGTAATATTAAAGAATTTGTATACTTTTAAAAAACCACCATAATTACTTAGATACATTGAAGAGCAAATTAAGCAAATTAAATATGTTACAGAGCTATTCCACGATGAATTATGCCTTTTTAAATATACATTGTTAGTATATAATGCCTTGTTGTGCCTTATTTTGCATCTGTTGGTTTTAAAAAATTGTTTATTACTATCATTTTTAGACAAAAAAATCATTGAAAATTTAGGTTTCCTGAACTTTACCTTTTTCTTACTGTTTAGGCTGTTTTGTTACTATGCTGTCAACACTGTCTAGGGTTCCATAGATGAAAATACTTGAGATTTTGTTTTCATTTCTGAAATTAGTTGATGAATTTAAGGTTACTTATATTATTCCACATTTGTATTGCACATGATTTGTCTAAATGACTGGAAGACTGGAGTTGCATGGCTTAGGAGTAAATTAAAATCCCCTGTGGTTTTCAAATAAGTTACTTTTGGTGGGGCATCTAAAGTCTATGAAACATGGACTTCCCTAGCACAGTGGATAAGAATCTGCCTGTCAGTGCAGGGGACACAGGTTTGATCCCTGGTCTGGGAAGGCCCCACATGCCATGCCTCGGAGGAACTAAACCTGTGCGCCCCAACTACTGAAACCCGAACGTCAAGAGCCCGTGCTCTACAACAAGAGAGTAGCCCCTGATTGCCGCAACTAGAGAAAGGCCTCATGTAGTCGCAAAGACCCGGCACAGCCAAAAATAAACAAATTAATTGATTAATTAAAAAAAATAAAGTCTATGGAAACATAGCTGCTATGTGGAACTCACATAAACTTGTCTGACCATAAATGTTGTACCATGAGATGACAATTTAAAATTGTGGTCAACTACACTTTAGCTTAGAAACCTGGTGAGAGATTGTGTATGGTTGCTCAGAAGATGTAAATAACACGTAGAGAAATGTGGGTAATTCTCTGGCTACGTGGCTATAATATTTGTATATTTGATTGGAACGGATGAGAGGCACCCCTTTGTGGCCCATGTGTGGCGACAGTTCCAGGGCTTATCTCTTAATGAGTTGAAATGATAAATTTGGAATTCATCAAGCTTAACTTTTCTCTGTGACTGGACTTCCCCTTTGGGCAGTCTTCCATGGGAAGTCTTTAGTGAGTCTTTAAAAGTACAGCAGCTCTGTTGGAGATGGACAATGATTTAGCCTTTGGACCTTTAAAGATAAAAGACTTTTGTCAACTGTATAAGGGCTCCTTTTCTCAGAAGGGAAGAATGTTCTTAAGTTTCTTAGTGGATTAATTAGTAACTGAAAATAGCACCATTCTTTGAATTCTTCCCACTTTTACAACGAATAACGGCAGAAACAAGCGTCATCAGGAGGAGAAAAACAGATAAAAGATGATCAAATTTCAGACCTTATCATTTATGTGAAGATTTCATCCCTACTCCTAGATCCTGCCCCAAATAGAAGAAGCTGCTGATGGAGTCAGGTGCTGAGGAAAGGGGGAACAGAAGAGGCACGATTTCTCCCCCTGTGTTGGTGGGAGTTTATTGTCTTGAATATCTGAGAGATTCCCAATTGAAGAGAAGGATGGAAGCTCGTTGTGTCAGAAAAACATACTATTTTACACATGCGTGCATGCTAAGTCACTTTAGTCGTGTCCGACTCTTTGCAACCCTATGGACTGTAGCCCTTCAGGCTCCTCTGTCCATGGGATTTTTCAGACAAGAATACTGGAGTGGGTGGCCATGCCCTCCTGCAGGGGATCTTCCTGACCCAGGAATCGAAACTGCACCTCTGACCTCTCCTGCATTGCCAGGCGGGTTCTTTACCACTTTCGCCACCTGGGAAGCCCTGAGAGCAAAATGAAGAACAATAATAAGGTTGGGGGGGGGCTCCCCGGGTGGTCCAGTAGTTAAGAATCTGCCTTGCAATGCAGGGGACACCAGTTGGAATCCTGGTCTGGGATCTAAGATCCCACGTGCTGTGGAGCAACCAAGCCCGTATGCCACAACTACCGAGCTTGAGCTCTAGACCCCATGAGCCACAACTACTGAAGCTTGCATGCCTAGAGCCCATGCTTCACAACAAGAGAAGCCATCACAACGAAAAGCCCATGCACCACAGCTAGAAAAAGCCCGTGCAGGTTAACCAAGACTTGGCATCCCCGCAAAAAAAAGAACCCCAAGTTCTCACTCAGGTAAGATGTTTCCTTGGAAAAAAAAAAAAACCAAGCGCTGAATAAAACCAGACTTGGATCCAGGGGTTCTTTTGCATTGGATGAAGCAATCCTCAGATGTAGTACTTTTGTTTTTAAATAACGTTATACAGTGTTGCAATGGTTAAATTTATGATGACACAGAGCTGGGAGAGAATTTGTAGAGAGTTTGGTTCTGACCCCAGAGAGATGGAATGATTTTGTGAATCATTACTTGGTGAAGAGATGTGGTCAGAGCTAGTTCTAGAAACTTCCAGTATGTTATTTTTTTTCTGAAGAAACCAAACCACTGATTTTTGGATTTTTATGTTTTATAAAATAGTAACCTAATTAGAGGTTATTGTGTGGATATGTTTTCATCTGAGGGGGAGAAAGAAAA
Organism: Giraffa tippelskirchi; assembly: GCF_054371585.1. Classification (NCBI taxonomy): domain Eukaryota; kingdom Metazoa; phylum Chordata; class Mammalia; order Artiodactyla; family Giraffidae; genus Giraffa; species Giraffa tippelskirchi. The sequence goes on along the minus strand of NC_137283.1, from coordinate 154,167,112 downwards.
AGAAACAAGAGCCACAGAATTAAATAGAAAAGGAATTGTTAAAAAAAAAAAAACCGGTTGAAATCATAATTCAAACAGAGTTTGCCTGTGGGACCTCCTGGGCTGGGAAGAAGACAGGGTGAACAGGGTGGAAGTAAGACAGCGGTTTGGGTCCTAAATGAAACTGGGGTACCTCCCTTCACAACAGGTGACATTTATTTCTTGGGGAACCAGACCCTCAAGGTGGGGCCAGAGTGGGCATCTGATAGTAGTAAGTACTTTTCTGTGTATTTAATAATTTATTTATTTTATTTTGATACTGGCACAAGTGAGACCCTCGGTTTAACAACAAAAGAATGATTTGTATCATTACATTATTGGTAGGTTCTCACAAACTTCATCCTGACAAATGACATATCTCCAGTCAGTCAGTTCAGTCGCTCAGTTGTGTCCGACTATTTGAGACTCTATGGACTGCAGCATGCCAGGCTTCCCTGTCCATCACCAATTCCTAGAGCTTACTCAAACTCATGTCCATTGAATTGGTGATGCTATCTAACCAATTCCTCCTCTGTCATCCCCTTCTTCTCCCACCTTCAATCTTTCCCAGCATCAGGGTCTTTTCTAGTGAGTCAGTTCTTCACATTAGGTTGCCAAAGTATTGGAATTTCAGCTTCAGCATCAATCCTTCCAATGAATATTCAGGACTGATCTCCTTTAGGATGGACTGGTTGGATCTCCTTGCAGTCCAAGGGACTCTCAAGAGTCTTCTCCAACACCACAGAAAAGCATCAACTCTTCGGCACTCAGCTTTCTTTATGGTCCAACTCTCACATCCATACATGACCACTGGAAAAACCATAGCCTTGACTAGACGGACCTTTGTTGGCCAAGTAATGTCTCTGCTTTTTAATATGCTATCTAGGTTGGTCATAGGTCTTCTTCCAAGAAGCAAGCGTCTTTTAATTTCATGGCTGTAATCACCATCTGCAGTGATTTTGGAGCCCCTAAACATAAAGTCTCTCATTGTTTCCATTGTTTCCCCATCTATTGGCCATGAAGTGATGAGACTGGATGTCGTGATCTTAGTTTTCTGAATGTTGAGTTTTAAGCCAAATTTTTCACTCTCCTCTTTCACTTTCGTGTCTCCACTCTGAGTTAAAATCTATAAACAATGTACAGAATACTGAATCTCCTCTGTTTTCTCCTCTTATCACTACTCCGTATCTTATTTTGAAACTCAGTGTCAGCAAGTCAGTTTACACAATCATGATGAGTCCTTCAGATTTATAGACACCAGGAAGCAGGGTGTCAGGTTCCTCAGGCCAAACTGCCCTCCCTCTCATCCGCCCAACTAATTGATACTGCAGCATTAGGAAAGAGAATTTTGATGATTTAAACAAAATTTTTTTAAAAAAAATTTTTGTCTGTGCTGGGCCTTTTTTTTCCCCAAGCCAAACTGTATCTAGCTCTATTAAAGATACTTTTCATAAACAATCATGGTATTTCAGGCAGGACACGGGCAATCGTTAACAGTATACAACTTTCAAACTCCCCTTTTCAATGGACCACCAAAATCAGAAAGCCACTATAAAACCCAATGAAGTCTTCATGCGATGCCCTGAACAGGAAAAGTTTAGAGTAAAGGGTGACAGTTCACTTTTCGCATGTTGTTTAACAGCTTTTCACAAGCTGACCCTGCCTTTCAGGACATGGGAATGAAAATGGGGGAGGTATCAATCCGAGGAGCCACAGTCTAAAAAAGGAACCACTGCTCTTTCGAGGAATGCCATCTCAGTGCTGACACTGGAAAGTCCAAATTGCCTGACATACTGGCAACCAATTTTGGGGGAGTCAGGTTCCGACAGGTCTCTGGGGTTAGGGGAGCCAAGTCTATGCTGAAATAGAGAGCGAGAAGAGGACATAAAAGCTAACTTTAGCTTTTCCATACCACAAGGCATTTGTGCCGAGGTGGCTAATGTGTGTTGACATCAGGGAATCCCTCCTTCCTGGGAATCAAGAAGAAGTCTCTCAAAGCTAGATGGGAGAGATGTTTCTCCCCACATGTCAACCCAGCTTTGCAGATGCTCCATTAGTGACATGTATCCTTCCCCTCCTCCCAAAACAACAATGAAGTGTTCTTCGTGCTAACAACATAGCTTTAAAAAATCCTGCATTTTTATACAACTTCATAAAAAGATAGTATTTCCAGCTGTACAGTCACCAGAAGTACACAGTTTGCAAAAATGCACACACTTCACTTGGCATCTCCATCACCTTCAGCTTTCTGTGCCTGGTCTGTTTTAGCATCTCCATCTTCCGCAGGATTATTCTCATCCCTGCTAGCATCAGCTTTCCTCCTTTTCCCTTTGGGTCCCTTCTCTCCCTCCTTTGCAGGGGCCTTTGCAGGCTTGGGTTCTGGCTTCGGAGGAACAGGTTTAGCAGATAACCTTGCAGATCTTCTCTGTGGTTCGTCTTTCAGCTTGGCTTTAATCTCCTTTAGCATTACTCTCAGCCTTTCTCTTGGGCATGGTGGTGACGGCGGCGGGACGTAGGCGCTGCACCCAGGCAGGCAGGGGCATGCGGGCATTGGTTGGTCCAGGGGTCCCTCACCCCTTCCTCTGGGCTGGCTCTTCATTGCGGCATGGGAGCTTCTCTGCTGTGGTGCACAGGTTTAGTTGTCCCACGGCAAGTGGGATCTTAGTTCCTAGAACAGGGATCAAACCCAGGTTCCCCGCATGGGTAGGTGGAGTCTTAACCCCTGGGCCATCAGGAAAGTCTGAGAAGAGAATTTAGAAGCTAGAAGGATTCCCAAAGTTCCTTTAGACCTAAATCTTCAATGCATAAGCCCAAAGAAGCTGGCTTGCTCAAGGTTACAGGGTGGCTTATAGACTGCTTCAGGACTGGGGTGATAAAGTCAGTTGGGATCTCAAAGAATTTCCCTTCAAGATATGGATTCTCTAAGAATAAGACCATCCTGGGACAGCACCTTAGTAGAGACGAGGTTATTTAACCACAGGACATGGGCACAAGTGGGGAGGAGGTGGCTTTGGAAGCAGAGGTGATGCAGGTGCAAACCTGGCCTCCTGACCGTGTTGCCTGGGTCCTCGCAGATGAGGCCAGTATCGTATTTCTCCTGTTCTCATCTCTTGCTCCACCTGGCTGGCATCCACAGGGTACATTATTTGGAGCAGGACAAAGGTGAGGCCTCTCTGGTGTTATGCGGGTCCTTCCTTTGTTTCTTTCCTGCCAGCACCAAGGATTTCCTAGGACCCAGGCACCACAAGCTCGACCAGCAAAGGGCTTTCTGTTGGCCCTTAAACTGAGGTTCCTTTAGCTTCTGGTATCAGCCCCCACCCCATCCCAGCTCTTTCACTGGGACTAATCCCAGGAGAAGGGAAAGAACATGAAAAATGAACAAACACAACCCCATTCCTTTGTAACTCAAAGCAAAACTTATATGGCACTCAAATGGAAAAAGAGATTTGATCTGGGAGCTTCTTTTTTTTTTCCCCCAGAGTGGCATGCATACTGTAAAATGATTACTGTAAAACAATTACTGTTGCTAGCATTTGTGAGCTGGTTGTGGGGATTAACAACCATTTTGCTGACTTTTTGGCAGCAAGTGTGAGTTTTCCTGTTCTATTAGACCTTTGGGAGTGCTCTTAAAATCCTATGGAATCATCTGATTCCCTCCAGGAAAACACTGATTGGTATTAATTTTCATTCTTTCCCTTTTGATGCTGAAGTAGACTGAAACACTTCCTGCTTTTCTAATGTGTTCCTTTTCTTTCTACCTTTTCTCCATCCCCAATGACTAGAGTATTTCTGAATACAAGGCCTGGTTGTGGAAAATTAAGGAATAAGGTCCTGTTACAGGCTCAAATGTCTAAGGATCCTAAATGGAAGGCATAAACGTGCCTTTAGTGAAAACTTGGGTGTGCTGAATAGCAGAGGCTGAAGAATTTAAATATTCTGATAGGTTACAACTAGAAATTTTCCTCTTCAGTGTGCGATTGTAGCTATATATGAAAGAGCGAACTTCTTTAATGAACTCAAAGTTCATTAAAGCTGCTTAATTATAGTCTGAGCACTTGGATTTATATTTCTATTTGATGTAAAATGATATTATAAAATATCTCTGTTATCCCAAAGTCAAATTAGGAAAACACAAAATAGTAAGTAAACAATTACTTTTATGTCCTTCCTGTTAAGACTTTAGAGATTTTTGTGAAATTGTGGCGTAGTGTGTTTATGATTCTCAAATCTGTGTTTTATTTCTAATGTTAAAAGTTTACTTGGTTTGCTATGGAGAACAATATGGAGAGTCCCTGAAAAACTAAAATAGAGTTACCAGTGGGATCCAGCAATCCTATTCCTGGGCATATATCCAGAAAAGAGAAAAACATATATAGGAAAGATATATGCACCCCAATGTTCTTAGCAGCAGTATTTATGATAGCCAAGACACGGAAGCCACATAAATGTCCATTGACAGATGAATGGACAAAGAAGATGTGGTATATATGTACAATAAATATTGCACAGCCATAAAAAAGAATGAAATAATGCCATTTATAGCAAGGTAGACAGACCTAGAGATTATCATACTAAGTGAAGTAAATCAGACAGAGAAAGAAACATACCACATCATATCACTAATATGTGGAATCTAAAAGAATGACACAAATTAACTTATTTACAAAACAGAAGAGACTCAGAGACATAGAAAACAAACTATGGTTATCCAAAGGGAAAGAGGGGTGGGGAGAGGCATAAATTAGGACTAGATTAATAGATACATACTACTATATATAAAATGGATAAACAACAAGGACCGACTGTATAGCACAGGGGATTATATTCAATATCTTGTAATAAGCTAAAATGGAAAAGAATCTGAAAAAGAATATATAGATACATATATATGTGTATACAATTGAATCACTTTGCTGTACCCCTGAAACATTGTAAATCAACTATACCTTACTTTAAAAAAATATAAAGAAATGTTTTTACTTGGTTTGTTTAATGGTAGTTTTATTTTTAAGTTTTATTATGACAAACAAAAGTATTTTTTCAGCCTAAGCTTTTGTCTATTATTATCAAGCTGGAACTTATATTTGAAACAGAAATCACTGGATCTGAAACTCTTGGCATTATATTTTTATGTTCAGAGATAATGAGTCTCACAAAGTTAAATGGAAACTGTAAGAGAAACTAGTACAAATGGCATTTGGTTCCTTTCTGGACTCTTGGCAGCTTGAGAGCTAGAAGGAAAAATAGCATAAATTCGTGCGGGAATGTGTAGGACTGATTGTTTCTTCTTGGTCTATAGCAAGCTCGCCTGATGGCTAATTTAACAGTTGCACATAAAGAACTTTTTTTCTGAGTATGGCCTCATGTAGCAATTCTTCCAAAATACAGCTCTAAGTCCTGGAAAAGAGGATTTAACAGTGTCAGCACTTCTCTTAGTGGAGGTGAAGGAATTCCAGTTGAGCTTTTTCAAATCCTGAAAGATGATGCTGTGAAAGTGCTGCACTCAATGTGCCAGCAAATCTGGAAAACTCAGCAGTGGCCACAGGACTGGGAAAGGTCAGTTTTCATTCCAATCCCAAAGAAAGGCAATGCCAAAGAATGCTCAAACTACCGCACAATTGCACTCATCTCACATGCTAGTAAAGTAATGCTCAAAATTCTCCAAGCCAGGATTCAGCAATGCATGAACCGTGAACTTCCAGATGTTCAAGCTGGTTTTAGAAAAGGCAGAGGAACCAGAGATCAAATTGCCAACATCCGCTGGATCATCGAAAAAGCAAGAGAGTTCCAGAAAAACTATTTCTGGTTTATTGACTATGCCAAAGCCTTTGATTGTGTGGATCACAATAAACTGTGGAAAATTCTGAAAGAGATGGGACTACCAGACCATCTGACCTGCCTCTTGAGAAACCTGTATGCAGGTCAGGAAGCAACAGTTGGAACTGGACATGGAACAACAGACTGGTTCCAAATAGGAAAAGGAGTACGTCAAGGCTGTATATTGTCACCCTGCTTATTTAACTTCTATGCAGAGTACATCATGAGAAACGCTAGGCTGGAAGAAACACAAGCTGGAATCAAGATTGCCGGGAGAAATATCAGTAACCTCAGATATGCAGATGACACCACCCTTATGGCAGAAAGTGAAGAAGAACTAAAGAGCCCCTTGATGAAAGTGAGAGAGGAGAGTGAAAAAGTTGGCTTAAAGCTCAACATTCAGAAAACTAAGATCATGGCATCTCGTCCCATCACTTCATGGGAAATGGATGGGGAAACAGTGGAAACAGTGTCAGACTTTATTTTTTTGGGCTCCAAAATCACTGCAGATGGTGATTGCAGCCATGAAATTAAAAGACGCTTACTCCTTGGAAGGAAAATTATGAGCAACCTAGATAGCATATTAAAAAGCAGAGACATTACTTTGTCAACAAAGGTCTGTCTAGTCAAAGCTATGGTTTTTCCGGTAGTCATGTATAGATGTGAGAGTTGGACAGTGAAGAAAGCTGAGCACTGAAGAATTGATGCTTTTGAACTGTGGTGTTGGAGAAGACTCTTGAGAGTCCCTTGGACTGCCAGGAGATCCAACCAGTCCATCCTAAAGGAGAACAGTCCTGGGTGTTCATTGGAAGTACTGATGTTGAAGCTGAAACTCCAATACTTTGGCCACCTCATGCGAAGAGTTGACTCATTGAAAAAGACCCTAATGCTTGGAAGGATTGGGGGCAGGAGGAGAAGGGGATGACAGAGGATGAGATGGCTGGATGGCATCACTGACTCGATGGACATGGGTTTGGGTAGACTCCGGGAGTTGGTGATGGACAGGGAGGCCTGGTGTGCTGTGATTCATGGGGTCGCAAAGAGTCGGACACGACTGAGCAACTGAACTGAACTAAACTGAACTGAGCACTTTTCTTTTGTGCTAGAAAAGTGTCACCAATTTCTGCAAGTCTGATTTCAAAAGGTGAGGTTTCTGAACATTTATCCTATCAAAATTGATCTCTAAGTTACAGATAGGGCTCCTTAAAAGAAAGCCAAATATCAGCTTTCCTACTGTAGGCAGAGTTAATGTAACTGATCAGAAGAATTTGGATAATTAGGGCAGCCCTTGTGAGAATTAAAAAGACAAAACAAAAAAAAGTTGGAGGACTTTCCTACTTGAAATATCTGATAGGAAACTCAGCATATTTAGGAAGATAACTGCATGACTACGGTGTGAAGTTCAGACCAAATGGAGTTGACTGACAGACAAGATCATTAACAGCTTGGATAATTTACTTAACCAATGACTTTGCAATGAGGTCATGTCACAGATAAGAATGCTTAATGCAAACCAAGTTTAATACTTCCCAGGCAGCCTTTTGAAGAATGGTTTGGGATCTCTTAAGATGAAAGATAACATAAGATATATCCATGAGACAATTATATGTGCAGAGAATATTAAGTAATTTTGAATGTTCTGAAAAGAATTAAAAAAAAAAACAACAATGTGATGGGTAAAAATGATAATCAAAAGGATTATAAATTGTGAGATAAAGTAGACTGGAGAAGCTTACTTTATTACTTTTTTTTCTGTCATTCTGGAAAACATTGCTTTGGATTGGGGGAGGAGCCTGGATCTTTACAGATTAATTTGCTTACAGGTTTGCTTATTTTGCTTCTCTTGTGTTTATCAACTAAATTATGGTAGTAACTACTAACACAAATTGATTCATCTCTAGTTCTCTGGCACTCAGGAGGCATCCACAGATACATATTAAGTGAATGGATAAACACCAGCCACACCTTTGACTCCTGCTAGGTGCTACCAGCCAAGTGGTAGGAAGAGGGAGAGGAGAAAAGCTCTATTTAATATCAGGTAAGTTCTGCCCCCCAGGAGTTACCAGTCTCCAAGGGAAAGACATAAATAAATAATGCAATTGAAGGTAAGAATCACTAAGTACCAAAGAATCTCTGTGAGAGGGAAGTAGAGGACACAGGGACTGGGGTTGGTGTGGGGGGCGGTGCAGTGGGACTTGAGGGAGGAGAGGTAGATATTCGAATTTAGGATTTCCTCCCAGTTCCGGATTAACTCTGGCTTCAGACTAAGTCCCCAAAAGTAAAAGGGCCCTCTGTTAGTCGCTGAAACTATGCATAGGACTTTTTTTTTTATTATTGTTTTAAGAGTTGGCTAACAACTTTCCCTTCACGATTGATGACTAATTCAAATGAGCATTAGCTCGCTTTGCAAATGTATTACAATACAGCAATATAGAATGCTAAACGCTACCAGTTTTTTATGATTTATTTTAGTTGCAAAGTTTAAATATTGTAACAGTGTTAAAAGAGCAGTGAGTTACAGACATAGACTTGTGGTTGCCAAGGTGGAAGGAGGTGGAAGAGGAATAGATTGGGAATTTGGTATTAGCAGATGCAAACTATTATATATAGAATGGATAACCAAGAGTCTAGTGTATAGTACAAGCCAGGCTTCAGAAATAACCTGAACCGTGAAATTCCAGATGTTCAAGCTGGTTTTAGAAAAGGCAGAGGAACCAGAGATCAAATTGCCAACATCCACTGGATCATCGAAAAAGCAAGAGAGTTCCAGAAAAACATCTATTTCTGCTTTATTGACTATGCCAAAGCCTTTGACTGTGTGGATCACAATAAACTGTGGAAAATTCTTAAAGAGATGGGAATACCAGACCATCTGACCTGTCTCTTGAGAAACCTGTATGCAGGTCAGGAAGCAACAGTTAGAACTGGACATGGAGCAACAGACTGGTTCCAAGTAGGAAAAGGAGTACGTCAAGGCTGTATATTGTCACCCTGCTTATTTAACTTCTATGAAGAGTACATCATGAGAAATGCTGGGCTGGAAGAAACACAAGCTGGAATCAAGATTGCCGGGAGAAATATCAATAACCTCAGATATGCAGATGACACCACCCTTATGGCAGAAAGTGAAGAAGAACTAAAGAGCCCCTTGATGAAAGTGAGAGAGGAGAGTGAAAAAGTTGGCTTAAAGCTCAACATTCAGAAAACTAAGATCATGGCATCTGATCCCATCACTTCATGGGAAATAGATGGGGAAACAGTGGAAACAGTGTCAGACTTTATTTTTTTGGGCTCCAAAATCACTGCAGATGGTGATTGCAGCCATGAAATTAAAAGATGCTTACTCCTTGGAAGGAAAGTTATGACCAACCTAGATAGCATATCAAAAAACAGAGACATTACTTTGTCAACAAAGGTCTGTCTAGTCAAGGCTACGGTTTTTCTGGTAGTCATGTATGGATGTGAGAGTTGGACGGTGAAGAAAGCTGAGCGCCGCAGAATTGATGCTTTTGAACTGTGGTATTGGAGAAGACTCTTGAGAGTCCCTTGGACTGCCAGGAGATCCAACCAGTCCATCCTAAAGAAGCTCAGTCCTGGGTATTCATTGGAAGTACTGATGTTGAAGCTGAAACTCCAATACTTTGGCCACCTCATGAGAAGAGTTGACTCATTGGAAAAGACTCTGATGCTGGGAAGGATTGGGGGCAGGAGGAGAAGGGGACGACAGAGGATGAGATGGCTAGATGGCATCACTGACTCGATTGACATGGGTTTGTGTGGACTCCGGGAGTTGGTGATGGACAGGGAGGCCTGGCGTGCTGTGATTCATGGGGTCGCAAAGAGTCGGACACGACTGACTGAGCGACTGAACTGAATTGAATGTATAGTACAGGGAACTATATTCAACGTCCTGGGGTAAACCATAGTGGAAAAGAATATGAAAAAGAAGGTACATAAATACACGTATAATTGAATCACTTTGCTGGACAGTAGGAACTGCGTGCGTGTGCGTGCTCAGTAATGCCCAACTCTTTGCAACCCCATGGACTGTACCCAGAGAGGCTCCTCTGTCCGTGGAGTTTTTCAGGCAAGAATGCTGGAGTGGGTTGCCATTTTCTCCTCCAGGGAATCTTCCCCACGCAGGAATCGAACCAGAGTCTCCTGTGTCTCCTGTATTGGCAGGCACGTTCTTTACCACGGCTTCACACAGCAGAAATTAACACATGGTAGATCAACCATACTTCAATAAATTTACAGAAGAGCAGTGAGTTAAATTGCCACAGTGTCATCCAAGCTATAAATAAAATAATCTTCCCTAAAGAAATGTGAAAGGAGGAGGTCTGGATCTCAGAGCAATATTGACACAAAACACTTAAACACGCAGATCTCAACTTTAGTTTTTGACTTTATTATTTTTTAGTGTATTGCTGCTCACAGCCAGACAAACTGAACTGGTACTAAATAGGACCCTGGCCTCCCCCAAGCCCAACGGGCTCTCCAGGATGCACGGGCATCTACAGTGCGCCCCCTGAAAATGAATGTCGGCGGGGACCACTCCGGGTGAGCGAACGCAGGTTTCCAGGGCGAAAGTAACCGGAGTCGGCCGACCGGGGCGGCCCCGCCCTCTCCCGCGAGTTTCGCCGGGTGTCTGGCCCCGCCCCCTCTTTTATTCCGCACTCGCAGCCGGGAGCTGGAACTTTGTAACCCGAGCGCGCGGGCTCTGCGCTCCTCCCAGCCGCGGTGCGGCCCTCCCGGGAGGCGGAGGAGGTGGGACCTGCGGGCGGGAAGGCTCGGGACGCCGGCGCATGAGGACCGGGGATCCCGGAGAGCTCAGCCGCCCAGAGGAGGAGCTGGACGGGGAGCCGAGCGCGCGGCCCGAGAACCGGGGGCAGCGGTGCCGGCCCGGGGGGCGCAGAGGGGCGGCGGAAAGGTCCCGCGCTCGGAGCCGAGGCCGGGGGGATCTGGACTCCCTGCTCCACGTCCCCGCAGCGGCCGTCGCCTAGGAGCGGCAGCTGTGTCTGAGGTCCCGGCGGCGGCGGCGGCCGCTGGGGACGAGGAGGAGGAGCTGCAGCTGGACGGTGGCAGCCGGAGGACGAGCCGCGCCGCTGTCCCGTGCGCCGGGGAGCGGGCCGCGCCGCCCGGGCCGCGCCGCGCTGGGATGCCCCGCTGACGGCGGCGGCCATGCAGCCTTGACAGGGCGCTCGGGCGCGGGGACCGGCCGCGGGGCGCGCCCTCCCGGGAGGGGGCAGCGGGCGCGGGCAGCAGGACTTCACCGCCGACTCCAGCCCTGCTGGGTGCTCGGCCCTCCACCATGGAACCCGTGACCAAGTGGAGCCCCAAGCAAGTGGTGGACTGGACTAGAGGTGAGCGAGCCTGGAGGTCCCCCGGCGTCTCCAGCCCGGGGGATCGGGCCGGCGGGGAGCTGGGATCGGGGGTGGGGGCGCTCAGCCCCTTCTGCAGGCAAGAAGCTTAGAGAGCGCAGCGCGGTGAGCCTACAAACTTCTCTGCGCCTGTTGCTCTGGTGCCCGCTTTCGAGGGTGCGGGTTGTGGCCAGCCGAGGGGAGCCTCATCTTTAAACCCGGGGGATACGGGTGGCCTCTGAATGGAGGACGAGGGTTGGGGGCGCGGATGTCGGGCCGGGGCGCCCGCCCTGCCCTGCCCGGGTGCGGTGCCCGGCGGACCGTCCGCCCACCTGGGAGCGCAGAGGCACAAGGCGCCTTTGTGTGGGTGACTCCCCTCGGACCTCGTAAAAACGCCGCCTGCCCAGAGCAGTTCGCCGCGTGAAGAGGCGGTTGGACAGGTACAGGGAGACTCCGGCGGCCCGGCGAGCCTCTGTGTTTTTGTTGGAGAAGGAGACAGGGCAGCACCGGAGCCAACACTGAGGCATTCGCGCCGGCGAGAAGCCTGGAGCCAGACTCCCCGGGACTCGGTGACTTTTGCTCCGGGAAGGCGCCAGTACCCCCCGCTGGCGCCGCAGTCTAAGGCCACATTTAAACCCTGGGAAGAAGTCTGCTTGGAACCATTATCCTGAGTTAGGCCGTCTTTGGGGACGAGGAGAGGCCGCGGGTGGTGGCCGAGGCTGGGGGCTTGCACTCTGAGCTGTCACTCTTACTGTTAAGTACCTCCCACGATTTCGAAGCAAAAGTGATAGAGGTTCCTCAAGCCTCTTTGAACCCTGTCAAGAGAACGAGTCCGCCAAAAACAACTCGTGTTTTCGTGGGTTGCGCACCCCCTGCCCAGCTCAGCATCTCTCTGTGTCAAGTTACTATTTTGTTTTCTTTCTTCTATCTGCTCTTTCAGGTGAGGCATGGTGTCCTTTCTCAATAATAATAACTAGAATTGTGTAGCGCTTTACAGTTGGCTAAGAGCTCTGTCTCTGTTATTGCCCTTGGTCATCCGTAAGCCCGAGAGGTAGGTAACGCGGGTAAGATCAGGTCATCTTTCTAACTGTCTCACCCATGACTGCAGCATCCCCAACATCGGTCATCTCTGCATCTCATTTCTCCTGCCTGCCGAGTACACACAGACCATGTGCAATGGGGTGTCCCAGACGTGGGGGAGATGTGGGGTGTCAGTGAGGGGCATAACTGACCATTCATTCTGGGAGAAGGGACAGGATACACTCTCTCCTGAGAAGAGGTTTGTCCAGGGACCAAAATTTGGGGGGCTCTTACTTAAAACGAAGATGAAAACACCAAATACTTCTATGTGGAAGAACCTGTAGCTAACAATGTCTGTGCTTGATATAAAACATAAAATCTGTAGAGACCCAGATGCTCTTTTGAAATGGGATGTGTTCCCCCATCCAAGATACTACTTGTCCCTTGTCTAGGGACTTGCCTGGTCTGAGTTGGTTGATCTATTTTACCATCGTGTCCATCGTAGAAGCAACCTAAAAAATTGATGACATCAGTTTTTGATCTGGAGAGCTGCTCTGTCTAATACGGTATCCAGCAGTCACTCATGGGCCTTGGGCTCTTGACATATGGCTGGTCCGAATTGCCCTGTGCTGTAAGCGTGAAATATACATTAGGGTGAAAAACAGCATTTAAGCTATCTCATTACTAGTTTTTTTTTAATACTCATTACATGTCGAAATGATAGTATTTTGACATTGGGGGTAAATAAAGTTTATTACTAAAGTTAATTTCACCTGTGAATTTTTACCTCCTGAAAGGTGGCTCCTGAAAAATGTAAAGTTACACAAGCGGCTGACTTGTGCAGCTCTCATTGTATTTCCGTGGACAGTAGTGCACCGGAGTGAAAGAAAGGGTTAAACTTAGCACTCTTTGGCTTTCCTGAGCAGTTGCCAGCCTACCTGATAATGTACAACCAGAAAAGCAGTGACAGGCACACAGGGGGATTTTGGAGTGAGGTCTTCACACCCTCAAGATTTTTGTCTTTTTTTTTTTTAGTCCCTCTTGGGATTGGGAGAGAAGTGTCAGTTCACAATCTATCATGCTTGTTTAGCATTTAAAAGGCAGAGCAGATTAAACTGCTTTAGGAATCCTGCTGCTTTGACGTTGTGACTTGGTTGAGACTGCTTTCACCAAGAGAAAGTTTCCTATTGGCCTGCAAGAGCAGTTATGGGTGGTTCAGTTTTCAGTATCTTGATGTCTGGAGCATTGGGTGCTGATTAGGTTACATACCTGTGGTTGCTACGTGGCAACTTTATACAAAATGCTTGTGCCCTTTAGACCCTTAGGTGCAGCCCCATAGAATGACCCAGATACTTTTCCTGTTAGAATCTAGAAAAGATAAAAAGAGCAAGTGTGTAGCCAACTCTTAGACAAGAGGCTACATTCTCCCAAATTGCGTGACACATTACTAGAATATTTCTCAAGAGTCATGATGTGAAAGTATTGACTTTTTAATGAACTGTTGGCTTATGGAAACTTGTTTGCTTATAGGACTATTTTTAGCTGTCTTTGTTAACCTTTCTACCCAACCCCCATTTTATAAATACATTCTACTGATAAGCAGCTCTTCGTGTAGACTTTACCACTCTTGGCATCGCATGAGTGTGGCAGCGGTGATGGTGAGCACTGGAGAAAGCCTTAGATTTAAAACTGTCTAAATCCAACCACAATCTACAGCTTGCTTTCATGCTGATGTTACTGTTAGGCAGATGCATACATTAGGAAAAAGGTTGATGTCTACAGAATGAAGTAATTCATCTGGTTTTTATTATTGTTACTATTTTTATTTGTTAATCACTAGCACTACCACCACCAGTGTTGTAATATTAGTAGTAAAGTGAAATGAAATGAAAGTGTTAGTCGCTCAGTCATGTCTGACTCTTTGCACACCCATGGACTGTAGTCCGCCAAGCTCTTCTGTCCATGGAATTCTCCAGGCAAGAATATTGAAGTGGGTTACCATTCCCTTCTCCAGGGGATCTTCCCAACCCAGGGATCAAACCTGGGTCTTCTGCATTGCAGGCAGATTCTCTACTTTCTGAGCCACCAGGGAAACTGTACCAGAATATTAGTAGATCCTCAGTGAGTGTTAGTGCAGATCTAGAGGTTCATGACATTGTACAGGAGACAGGGATCAAGACCATCCCTATGGAAAAGAAATGCCAAAAAGCAAAATGGCTGTCTGAGGAGGCCTTACAAATAGCTGGGAAAAGAAGAGAAGCGAAAAGCAAAGGAGAAAAGGAAAGATATTCCCATCTGAATGCAGAGTTCCAAAGAATAGCAAGGAGGGATAAGAAAGCCTCAGCAATCAATGCAAAGAAATAGAGGAAAACAACAGAATGGGAAAGACTAGAGATCTCTTCAAGAAAATTAGAGGTACCAAGGGAACATTTCATGCAAAGATGGGCTCGATAAAGGACAGAAATGGTATGGACCTAACAGATGCAGAAGATATTAAGAAGAGGTGGCAAGAATACACAGAAGAACTGTACAAAAAAGATGTTCATGACCCAGATAATCATGATGGTGTGATCACTCACCTAGAGCCAGACATCCTGGAATGTGAAGTCAAGTGGGCCTTAGAAAGCATCACTACCAACAAAGCTAGTGGAGGTGATGGAATTCCAGTTGAGCTATTTCAAATCCTCAAAGGTGATGCTGTGAAAGTGCTGCACTCAATATGCCAGCAAATCTGGAAAACTCAGCAGTGGCCACAGGACTGGGAAAGGTCAGTTTTCATTCCAATCCCAAAGAAAGATAATGCCAAAGAATGCTGGAACTACTGCACAATTGCACTCATCTCACAGGCTAGTAAAGTAATGCTCAAAATTCTCCAAGCCAGGCTTCAGCAATGCATGATCCATGAACTTCCAGATGTTCAAACTGGTTTTAGAAAAGGCAGAGGAACCAGAGATCAAATTGCCAACATCCGCTGGATCATCGAAAAAGCAAGAGAGTTCCAGAAAAACATCTATTTCTGGTTTATTGACTATGCCAAAGCTTTTGACTGTGTGGATGACAATAAACTGTGGAAAATTCTGAAAGAGATGGGAATACCAGACCATCTGACCTGTCTCTTGAGAAACCTGTATGCAAGTCAGGAAGCAACAGTTAGAACTGGACATGGAACAACAGACTGGTTCCAAATAGGAAAAGAAGTATGTCAAGGCTGTATATTGTCACCCTGCTTGTTTAACTTACATGCAGAGTACATCATGAGAAACGCTGGGCTGGAAGAAACACAAGCTGAAATCGAGATTGCTGGGAGAAATATCAATAACCTCAGATATGCAGATGACACCACCCTTATGGGAGAAAGCAAAGAAGAACTAAAGAGCCTCTTGATGAAAGTGAAAGAGGGGAGTGAAAAAGTTGGCTTAAAGCTCAACATTCAGAAAACTAAGATCATGGCATCTGGTCCCATCACTTCATGGCAAATAGATGGAAAAACAGTGGAAACAGTGTCAGACTTTATTTTTTGGGGCTCCAAAATCACTGCAGATGGTGATTGCAGCCATGAAATTAAAAGATGCTTACTACTTGGAAGGAAAGTTATGACCAAACTAGATAGCATATTAAAAAGCAGAGACATTACTTTGCCAAAAGTCCATCTAGTCAAGGCTATGGTTTTTTCCAGTAGTCATGTATGGATGTGAGAGTTGGACGGTGAAGAAAGCTGAGCGCCGAAGAACTGATGCTTTTGAACCGTGGTGTTGGAGAAGACTCTTGAGAGTCCCTTGGAGTGCAAGAAGATCCAACCAGTCCATCCTAAAGGAGCTCAGTCCTGGATATTCATTGGAAGGACTGATGTTGAAGCTGAAACTCCAATACTTTGGCCACCTGATGCGAAGAGCTGACTCATTGGAAAAGACCCTAATGCTGGGAAGGATTAGGGGCAGGAGGAGAAGGGGACAACAGAGGATGAGATGGCTGGATGACATCACCGACTCGATGGACATGGGTTTGGGTAGACTCCGGGAGTTGATGATGGACAGGAAGGCCTGGTGTGCTGAGATTCATGGCGTCGCAAAGAGTCGGACACGACTGAGCGACTGAACTGAACTGAACTGAAGCATTATTGTACATGTGTTAGCTCACTTAAATACGTAAGCAGCCTTTGAGGCAGGAGCTGTCATTTCCATTTTGCAATAGAGAACACCGAGGCACAGACAACTTAAGTACCCTGACCACTGGCACACAGCTGAGAAGTGTTTGACCACAGACGGGTTGGCTTTGTTTCCTTCCATCTTCTCAGGAGGTTCTTCCCAGGGTCACCCCTAGAGGACTGGCAGCATCTTTACCACATTGATGAGGAGACCATTGAAGCCCCACGATGAGTTCTCTATCGTGTGTTAGTGCAGAAGAGTCATCTGCTGTATGTGTCTTATTCTCCCTATTCTGTATGCGTCAGGCAAGTTATTTGTAAGTCATATCAATTCATCGTTTCATGGCACCGTGCCTTCCAAATCATTTGGTAAAGGATTTTGCAAAGCAAACGAGCTTTTACAACATGTACCAGGCAAGAAAAAGGTCAGCTGTGTGTAACAGAAAACCAGTTTTTGGTGGACTAGCCAAATGAATTTTGGTTTTTCCTTGTAAAAGAAGTCTGGGGATAGGGAATTTAGGACTTCATGGGGGCTTCGTGGTGCCATCAGGATCCCAGGCTCTTTGTCATCCTGATTCCAGTTAGCTGGTTCTTCTTCCTTTAGCCTCTAGGGTCGCTGAAAAAGGAAGGCCCTTTTCTTTTGGCAGCTGTAGGTCTACCATTTGGCCATGGGTCAAGAACTCTTTGCTTTATTCCAATTTCTTGCCAGTACTATCTCCTGGACTCCAGCCAAAGAGTTTTCTTAATCATAATAATAGAAAAACATTCACTGAAGCATTTATTATATATCAGGCAGTGGGCCACGTATTTCACTTAGGCTTCCTCATTTCATTCTCAGAAAATCCAAAGAAGTGTATGTACCTTTATTAGCCCATAGTAAAGACAAAGAAACTAAAGCAGAGAGAGGGAGTATTTGGTCCCATGCTGATAGGCAGTGATGCTCTAAATGCCTTTCTCTGCTCCATTATTTCATTACTTCTGTGGCTTATACCAGGTATTGGAACTTACAGGTGAGAGTAGGGGCTGTGGAATCAGACTCTGAGTTTGTATCCTGGTATCTCCTCTGCCTGTATGAGCTTATGTAAGCTCTTATATTACTACTTCTTGTTTTTATTGCTTCCTCTCCTCTTTTGTCCTATAGCTCCAGGACATAAATTTTTCTCTCAGAGCAGTCTTGTCTGTCAAAAGGTTGATTTTTACCATTCAGGGACACCAGTCGGTGCCGTGGAGATTTCTCTGCCAAGCACTCAGAGGATCCGGCGGGGGGGACTTGTAGCTGGTCAAGAAGGTTCTTGTTTCCTGACCCCTGCTCCCCCCAAAAGCCCCCAGCTTTTTCTAAGTTGATATTTTATTAAATTCTCTACATTTCATACTCATAACAATACTGTTGCATCCTATGTGCAAAGTAAATTCCAGGTGTAGCTAAAGCTTAATTAAGAAGAGTAAACTTAAACTGAGATGGATGAAACTGGAGCCCATTATACAGAGTGAAGTAAGCCAGAAAGAAAAACAACAATACAGTATACTAATGCATATATATGGAATTTGAAAGATGGTAACGATAACCCTATATGCGAGACAGAATAAGAGACACAGATGCATAGAACAATTTTATGGACTCTGAGGGAGAAGGTGAGGGTGGGACGTTCTGGGAGAATAGCATTGAAACATGTATATTATCATATATGAAACAGAACACCATTCCATGTTCGATGCATGAGACAAGGGCTCAGGGCCGGGGCAATGGGATGACCCAGAGGGATGGGATGGGGAGGGAGGTGGGTGGGGGGTCCAGGAAGGGGAACACATGTAAACCCATGGCTGATTCATGTCAATGTATGGCAAAAACTATTACAATATTGTAAAGTAAAAAAAAAAAAAAAAAAAAGTTAGAAAAAAGCATATGAAAGACTATTAATCCATCTTAGGCAAATTTCTTTTGAAAATACTAAAGTGCAAAAATAATAAAAAGTGACAAGACACACACAGATGCCCAACAAGAATATGAAAACATGCTCAACATCACTAATCAGGAAGATTCTTGGTTTGCCGTGTGATAATAGGGGCTTCTCGCCAACGTCATGCGCCCTCTTTGGGTATTTTCTCAACTCTTTTCTTGCAGTAACTGGACTTCCAGTGAACATGGCGTTAGGACTGGCTCTTGTTTTAGACTGTGGACCCCTGTCTGGCGCCTAGTCCAAGACTCGTGGCACCCACATCACCCGGGAGCTTGTTAGAGATTCAGAAGCTACAAGCCTGCTGACTCAGAATTTGCATTTTAACAAGATGCCCTGGTGATCCGTGTGCTCAGTGCAGCTCGAGAACTGTTCTAGTAGCTGCTGCAAATGCGTTTTCTCCCTTTGCTGGTATGTCCCGCTGTCTGATCAGACATGGGCTCCATCTGTTTTATTTAAGTTCCCCAGGGATGACACTTAACTTCAGGGTGCTTGACTTGGCCACTAATTAAAGCAGAAAAGCAATCTTAGGGTGTGTGTTTATGTTTATAAGCGCCACCTAGCAACAACATCAGGTGCTTCTCAGCAAACTGAATGAGATATTTCTCTTGAGCTTTCTTCCATATTTCTTGGGACGTGAAGCGTTCTCATAACAACATTTTTTTCCTAATTTTTTTTTAAAGATAAGTAGTAGGAAGGGCATCAGGGGGTGGCTGTGGGTGTATATGGTTGAAGTGTGCTCTTAAGATCCTCAGGTGGTGCGGAGAAGGCAGTGGCACCCCACTTCAGCACTCTTGCCTGGAAAATCCCATGGATGGAGGAGCCTGGTGGGCTGCAGTCCATGGGGTCACTAAGAGTTGGACATGACTGAGCGACTTCACTTTCACTTTTCACTTTCATGCATTGGAGGAGGAAATGGCAACCCACTCCAGTGTTCTTGCCTGGAGAATCCCAGGGATGGGGGAGCCTGGTGGGCTGCCATCTATGGGGTTGCACAGAGTTGGACACGACTGAAGCAACTTAGCAGCAGCAGCAGCAGCACAATGCTGCAGACAGTGATTGCAGCCACAAAATTAAAAGATGCATCTTCCTTAGTAGAAAAGTTATGACAAACCTAGACAGCATATTAAAAAGTAGAGGAATCACTTTGCTGACAAAGGTACATATAGTCAAAGCTATGGTTTTTCCAGTAGTCATGTACGGATGTGACAGTTTGACCATAAAGAAGGCTGAGTGCCGAAGAATTGATGCTTTAAACTGTGGTGCTAGAGAAGACTCTTGAGAGTTCCTTGGACAGCAAAGAGATCCAAACAGTCAATACTAAAGGAAATCAACCCTGAATATTCATTGGAAGGACTGATGCTGAAGCTGAAGCTCCAATACTATGGCCACCTGATGCAAAGAGCTGACCACTGGAAAAGACCCTGATACTGGGAAAGAGTGAGGACAGAAAGGGAAAAGGGCAACAGAGGATGAGATTATTGGATGGCATCACTGACTTGATGGACATGAGTTTGAGCAAACTCTGGGAGATAGTGAAGGACAGGGAAGCCTGGCGTGTTGAAGTCCATGAGGTCACAAAGAGTCTGACACAACATAATACTAAACAACAACAACAATGCAAGACATTGTGCTGAGTAGTAGTTATGTTATTTTTTTTAAATGGCATGATTTCTATTCTATAAAAAAATTCCATCTATTAAACAGATTATTCCATTTTTAACAGGTAAACAAATATATGTTATATCATAAATGTATTAAAGACAAAAACCAATGTTGAGAAAAATGTTATTTATTAAAATTGGCATGTTTATTTATTGCTAGGTCCAAGATTCAGCAAAGATTTCATTCTTTAAATCATTATTTTTCTTTTTTAATGGTTCATTTATAATTCATTATCAATTACCAAGTGCCTATATTTAGGCAGACATTATGCTAGGCATCAAGGAAACTATGGGGACTCAGAGTTGGACACCAATCCCAAGGAGTTTGTTAGCCTTTGGACCCTCAGTCAATGTCTTTTCTGGGTTTTCTAGCAACTGGTTGATTTTATATTCAAATAAGACAACAGTTCTTACTTGATTTTCTTTGCTTATCCATTGTTATTTTTATTTATTTACTAATTTCTCTTCTAGCAGTATACATGAATATTTCCCAAGATCTCAAAACTCACAGTTTAGCAGAACATTTGGCATATTAGGGGAGACAAAATAAATAATTTTGTAATCTTTATACCATAAAAAAAAAAATCCTCAGGTGGACTCAGGAGGATGAGATGGCCTTTTGGCCAATCACTGGGCCGTACCATCTGTGACTGCACCACGTTCACCAAACTTAGATGATTTTGAATGGAGACTTCTTTGTTGCTGGAAAATGACACTGACTGTCATTTCAGAGCAGTTCTCAAAATTTGGAAGCACATCGAGGCCGGGCGTCTCAGCTCTGTGATGGTGGAGATTGTTCACGCCGCACCTGCATGCCTCCCTTTTGCGTTCACATCATTGCGAAAAGCTGTAGGTGCTTCTTTTTTCTGTCTCGCTGCTTCTATGTCACCACCTCGATGTTTGTCCATTCCCGGCCTGTTGTGTTCCAGCTCCAGGACGTCCGTGTTCTCACGTCCTTTTCCTCTTTGCTCTCGTTTCGTGAGGTTTCTGGGGTTTTCACCTCTGATTTAGCCATTAGTTGTGCTTTAAAGCAGGTTTTATTTACCCGAGCTCTTCCATATTTGTGCTCATCTGACATTTTCACAAGCCCCAGAGGGGCACAGTGAAGGTGTACCTCCACCATAGTTGAGGAGAGAGGCTTCGGACATGAGATGAGTTGTCCCGGGTCAGAAGGCCAGACCCCACAGACTTCTTGCTCTCTTGTTCTGTGCAGCCCCTGTGCCTCCTCTGGTCAAGGTGGTGCTTTTCATTCTCTCTCCATCAACAAGTGATGGGAGGGGCAACTTCAGAGAACTTCTGACTTTTGTATTTCCTGAGGATCCCTTCAGGATTTCCACTCACGTGATACATTCCTTTTCTTTCTCTTCCCTTCTTTCTTTTTTTATTTCACAGCTTGAGCAGAACCCTACATATTTTGGACCTGACCTTTTAGCATTTGAGACACTTGTTGCCAGTTACTTATTTTTATTGTAGTTTGTTGACTGTGTTGTATTGTTTCAGAATGCAGCTCCGTAATGGAATGAATCATTTCACTTTTTGACTCTCTTAATCTGATTTTTATTTTATTTTGAGTATCATATGGTAGGTTTTTTTTGTCTGCTACAATTAACATTTCTATCTGATGGAACCACATCCATCCATCCATCCATACATTTAACTTTCTTCAACAGCACCTGTGGTTTTTATGGCTTCATTTCCTGTTTGCCTTTGATTCTTCACAGCTTTTTCATTGTAACTACTGTGGGAGAGATCAGGCCTGGTGAATAATATGCATGGTTTGGAATAAAATAGAGCTGGACTCAGATTCTGTATTTGACAGTAACTGCTGATGGTGATTGCAGCCATGAAATTAAAAGACGCTTACTCCTTGGAAGGAAGGTTATGGCCAACCTAGATAGCATATTTAAAAGCAGAGACATTACTTTGCCAACAAAAATCCGTCTAGTCAAGGCTATGGTTTTTCCAGTGGTCATGTATGGATGTGAGAGTTGGATGGTGAAGAAAGCTGAGCGCCGCAGAATTGATGCTTTTGAACTGTGGTGTTGGAGAAGACTCTTGAGAGTCCCTTGGACTGCAAGGAGATCCAATCAATCCATCCTAAAGGAGATGAATCCTGGGTGTTTGTTGGAAGGACTGATGTTGAAGCTGAAACTCCAATCCTTTGGCCACCTCATGCGAAGAGTTGACTCATTGGAAAAGACCCTAATGCTGGGTAGGATTGGGGGCAGGAGGAGAAGGGGATGACAGGATGAGATGGTTGGATGGCATCACCGACTCGATGGACATGGGTTTGGGTAGACTCTGGGAGTTGGTGATGGACAGAGAGGCCTGGCATGCTGCAATTCATGGGGTCGCAAAGAGTTGGACACGACTGAGCGACTGAACTGAACTGAACTGATTTGAAAACTTTGGTAAGTATCTTATCTTCCCAAAGCTTGCCTGAGTTTTCTCATCTGTGAAATGGGACTGCTAATTAACTCACAGTATTTTTGTTAGAATTAAAAGACGTAACGTGAAGAAAGCATTTTGCATGATGTATGGCATATGTGTGTTCACAAATTCGTTATTGATTAATTCATAATAACTCCAAGTTAATATGTACTATAATTGAGTTATTATTGCTTAAATATTTTATTCTGTTGTGACTGATGGTCATCTTTGACATTTACTAATAATTTATGACAGTTCCATCCTCCTCTGTGTTGATAGATGGGTGGTGAGTTAACTTCATTCTCTGCCTTCTCCTCGTTATTTCCTTGAGCACTTTTCTTTCACTTCCTTTGGGGACCTTGTGTGTCCTGTAGGGGGCTTCCCAGGTGGCTTAGTGGTAAAGAATCTACCTGCCAATGCAGGGACGCAGGAGGTCTGGGTTCGATCCCTGGGTGAGGAAGATCCCTTGGAGGAGGAAGTGGCAACCCACTCCAGTATTCTTGTGTGGAAAATCCCATGGACAGATGAGCCTGGTGGGCTACAATCCAAGGGGTTGCAAAGAGTTGGTCATGACTGAACAATTGAGCATATGTCCTGTAGGAAGGTGGTACCATGGAAAGGTTTAATCGTGGCTGTCTTGGAGAGAGCTTTCCTTGATGTCAAATTCCATGCTGAGTAAAAAGAGAATTTTGTTCATTCAGTAGCTGATTGCTGAGGACCCACTAAGTTCCAGGCATTGTGGAACTTAGCACCTGCAGTTCCAGGTGCTGGAGATCCATCTGTGTTTTAGGTGCAGGGGTCCAGCTGGGTGCCCGCTTTAATGGGGTAGAAGTAGGGATGACAAACAGCGATAACAAAACCACCACCAAAAAAGAAAGCAGATGAACAAGAAAACATCCAGTCGTGATCAGTGCCGAGAAGAGAGTGAAGCAGAGAGGTGAAGGAGCATGACTGATTGGGAAGCTTCTTTGGATGGTATCTCCCTCTGAGAAGACGATACTTGGGTATGAGAGGCAAGAAGGAACCAGTCACTGGAAAATTAGGGGGAGGACCATTGTAGGCTGAGGCACAGCCAGTGCAAAGGCCCTGAGGTGCAAATGAGCTCGGAGCCTTTGAGGAATGGAAGCACGGTGGAGTCATGAAGAGCAAGGACATGGGGCTGTGCTGGATGGGGTTGGGGTGAGAGAGAGACACAGTGGTCAGATCATGGAAGGTCTTACAGGTCTTAGGCATTTGTGATATTTTCTAGTTACTATGGAAGGCAGGGGAGTGACATGATCTGATTTGGATTCTCGAGGCAGAAAAGAGTTTAGGGAGCCCTGCTGGAATGCACTGCGATATTCTGGAGATGACGGTATTGCTATCTTGGATGAAGGTATTGGTGACTCCAGCATCTGAGAAGCCAAGCTCTAGGTACAGTTGGTTCACTGGTAACATCGCATCTGGATAATTTAAAAATTATCTTTGAAGCTGGGATGTAGATTCTTTTTTTCCCTTTCTCTGCCAGGGTTAAGAGGTCCCCCTCCCCTCCCCTCATCCTGATTACTCTCTTGTCATTTAAAAGGGAGGGTGCAACCCTTCTTTCTGCGTTCACATGCTTTGTTCACGTCATTGTTCTCTTCTGGCACATTTTGCTGGGAGCTACAGTTTCTGAGGCTGTTTATTCATCTATGAATAGGGTTTTTGTGAAAGTGAACTTAGCCTAGTTTGTTTTCTTTGACATCAAATGACTGATTGAACCGTTTTTAACCTGGGATCAGGAGGGCAGAGGCAGTTGTGTTTATTAGAGCAAAACAGTTCCTTAGAATTCAGTAGGTTGTAAAAATCAGAAAGCTTTTTGTATGAAAACTTGAAAATACGTGAGTCAAAGGAGCCAGTCAATAGATCTAATTGAAAATATTTTTGCTCTGCTAAAAGGCTATCATAATTTTACTTTAGAAAATCGAATCACCATATTTTTGATGGAGCAGATGATATTTTGAGAAATTTTCAACAGGTGAGAGTTGAACACATTTTTTTTAAAAAACCACAATGCATCACTTCTCAACAGGGAAGGAGTGGGAGAGAATTGAAGGTCAGTAGGTTTATATTGGGGCTTCCCTGGTAGCTCAGCTGTAAAGAATCTGCCTGCAATGCAGGAGACCCCAGTTCGATTCCTGGGTCAGGAAGATCTCCTGGACAAGGAATAGGCTACCCACTCCAGTATTCATGGGCTTCTCTGGTGGCTTAGATGGTAAAAAATCTGCCTGTACTGCGGGAGACCCAGGTTTGATCCCTGGGTTGGGAGATCCCCTGGAGAAGGAAATGGCAACCCACTCCAGTATTCTTGCCTGGAGAATCCCATGGACAGAGGAGCCTGGTGGACTACAGTCCATGGGGGTCACACAGAATTGGACATGACTGAGCGCCTAAGCACAGCACAGCACAAGTCTATACTGGGGCTTCCCAGGTGGCACTAATGGTAAAGAACCCACCTGCCAGTGCAGGATACATAAGAGATGCAGTTTCCCTCTCTGTGTTGGGAAGATCCCCCGGAGAAGGGAATGGCAACGCACTCCAGTATTCTTGCCTGGAGAATCCCATGGACAGAGGAGCCTGGCGGGCTACGGTCCGTAGCGTCACCATGAGTTGGACCCGACTGAAGCGGCCTAGCACAGCACCACAGGTTTACGTTAGAATAATCTAGAAGCTTTACCTCACACACCTGATATCAGCCCCACCCCTTTAAGGAGAGTATCTCTCAGGCTTTTAGAGGAAACTCCGCGCTTTGTGTCATCAGTCAGAAAAGGCGGTGAGCATGACCGTATGAATCATGCCTTCCTGAGGAAGACCTTTTAGTGAAGGGAAATATTCTATTTCCTATTTTCAGAGATTTGCAGCAGAGGGGAAATTCAGTGGTTTGGGCTTTAGGAGTGGATGTGTGTGTACGTGAGTGAGTGAGTGTGTGTTTATGTGTTTCTAACTTTAACCTATGTTAATTGAACAGACTTTAGTGTTCTCAGAGTAATTTTATATTACCATGTCTTGGAGAGAATCAAGTCAAGAGTCTATCTGGACCATGATCTTTGAAACAGAAAAACTAGCTTACTGTGTGGAGTGGGACCAGACTTCACAAAGCACCATTGATATTGTTAGCATCATCTTAGCATGGATTCCAACTATGAGCAGATGACACAGCTGTGAGTAGAGTTTATGAAAATGACTGTCTACACTAAAAGCTAAAATTGTTGGTAGTAAGTATTAAATAAAAAAACACAAATAGTCCTTGCTAGTAAGACATCCAGAGGCAGATGGTATGAAGTGACTTGGTTACAAGCACCCCTAGGCCTTTTCATACTGTTGCTCAAACTACCACACAATTGTACTCATCTCACACGCTAGCAAAGTAACGCTCAAAATTCTCCAAGCCAGACATCAACAGTACGTGAACCATGAACTTCCAGATGTTCAAGCTGGATTTAGAAAAGGCAGAGGAACCAGAGATCAAATTGCCAACATCTGCTGGATCATCAAAAAAGCAAGAGATTTCCAGAAAAACATCTATTTCTGCCTTATTGACTATGCCAAAGCCTTTGACTGTGTGGATCACAATAAACTGTGGAAAATTCTTAAAGAGATGGGAATACCAGACCACCTGACCTGCCTCTTGAGAAATCTGTGTGCAGGTCAGGAAGCAACAGTTAGAACTGGACATGGAACAACAGACTGGTTCCAAATAGGAAAAGGAGTACGTCAAGGCTGTATATTGTCACCCTGCTTATTTAACTTATATGCAGAGTACATCATGAGAAATGCTGGGCTGGAAGAAGCACAAACTGGAATCAAGATTGCTGGGAGAAATATCAGTAACCTCAGATATGCCACCCTTATGGCAGAAAGTGAAGAGGAACTAAAGAGCCTCTTGATGAAAGTGAAAGAGAAGAGTGAAAAAGTTGGCTTAAAACTCAACATTCAGAAAACTAAGATCATGGCATCTGGTCCCATCACTTCATGGCAAATAGATGGGGAAACAGTGAGAGGCTTTATCTTTTTGGGCTCCAAAATCACTGTAGATGTTGACTAGAGCCATGAAATTAAAGACCCTTGCTCCTTGGAAGGAAAGTTATGACCAACCTAAACAGCATATTAAAAAGCAGAGACATTACTTTGCCAACAAAGGTCCATCTAGTCAAGGCTATGGTTTTTCCAGTAGTCATGTATGGATGTGAGAGCTGGACTATAAAGAAGCTGAGCGCTGAAAAACTGATGCTTTTGAACTGTGGTGTTGGAGAAAACTCTTGAGAGTCCCTTGGACTGCAAGGAGATCCAGCCAGTCCATCCTAAAGGAAATCAGTCCTGAATATTCATTGGAAGGACTGATGCTGAAGCTGCAATGCCAATACTTTGGCCACCTGATGCGAAGAACTGACTCACTGGAAAAGACACTGATGCTGGGAAAGGTGGAAGCCTGGAGGAGAAGGGAATGACAGAGGATGAGATGGTTGGATGGCATCACCGACTCAATGGAAATGAGTTTGAGGAAACTCTGGGAGTTGGTGATGGACAGAGAGGCCTGGCATGCTATGATCCATGGGGTCGCGAAGAGTCAGACTTGACTGAGCGACTTAACTGAACCCCTCAGCCAGGTTTAAGAATCTCATCTACAGCTGATATGTAAAGAAAGACTCTTTTTGGAGGTGGAGAAACACTAATTCTTACTATGTGCTTAGTCACTCGGTCATATCCGACTCTTTGCGACCCCGTGGACTGTTGCCCACCAGGCTTCTCTGTCCATGGGATTTCCCAGGCAAAAGTACTGGAACGGGTTGCCATTGACTACTCCAGGGCATTGGCCGGCAGAGTCTTTACCGCTGGTCCGCTTAGTTCGGAAACGTAATGCTGCTGCTGCTAAGTCGCTTCAGTCATGTCCAACTCTGTGCGACCCCATAGATGGCAGCCCACGAGGCTCCGCCATCCCTGGGATTCTCCAGGCAAGAACACTGGAGTGGGTTGCCATTTTCTTCTCCAATGCACGAAAGTGAAAAGTGAAAGTGAAGTCGCTCAGTTGTGTCCGACTCTTCGCGACCCCATGGACTGCAGCCTACCAGGCTCCTCCATCCATGGGATTTTCCAGGCAAGAGTACTGGAGTGGGTTGCCATGGGAAACGTAATGAACACCTGTAAATATGTGACAGTTGTCCCTGGTTCCTGACATTTACAAGAAGTAAGCATAATGTGGCTCAATGTCTTGTCACCACTGCTCTTGAACTTTCTTTTTTTTTTTTTTTTTTTAGTGTTTCCAAACTGTAATCTACTGTTTGTTTTAAACAAGTGTGTATATTTAAAAGCTGGATCCTGTTTTAATTTAATTGAGCGTAGGTTTTTAAAAAAAATTTAGTGAAGTATAGTTGATTTGCAATGTTGTATTTAATTTCTGCTGTACAGCAGAATGACTCAGGTATATGTATATACACATTTTTTCATATGCTTTTCCATTCAGATTTATCACAGGATATTGAGTATAATTTCCAGGGCTATATAGTAGGGCCTGGTTGCTTATCCATTCGCCTTCCCTTTTCAACATCAGAGCTTAGACCTGTAAATTCTCAGGTCCTATCCGAGACCCACAGATTCAGAAACTCTGGGGTAGGATGCAGGAAGCTCTGTTTTAACCAATCCGTCAGTGACTCTGGTGCCGGCTAAAATTTGAGAACCACCAATGTGTACCACTCATGTGGAACCATAGATGATGTATGTCAGACCATCCTCCATAATTCTTGTCAGTTGGTTTTCAGCTAGTACATAATGGTTGATTAGAAAGGAGAACTTTTCTAGTAGGGACAGTTGTTACGTATTTTGGTAGGTGCATCAATGCAACAAGGTTTGTAAACATCCTTTCCACAGAGTGGGCAGGGAAGGGTTAAAGCCTTTGCACCTCTGGGCTCCTAGCCAGTTGCACCACCCCAGGCCCAGGGGATCCTTTGGTTGTGTACCTCACCCGGGTGAGTGTTCAGCCCCAGGAAAACACAGAATGAGGGCACTGTTTTACGGTCAGGCAGCACCTGTTTAGGTTTTTGTGTGGGATTTCCAGGCCTGGTTCTCAGGCAGGAGCAGAATGTGACATCTCCTCCCCCATTCCACTTTGAGGGAGAGAGGATAGTTGTTCTCTTTCATTGAGTGCTCTGGCTTTAAACAAGCCATGCAGTTGTAAAGGGCAGGGAGGGAAAGAAAAAGCAGAAAACAGTGGCAAACATGTTGCAATCCAAGGTGAAAAGCTCTTTTGTTTTAATCCACGGACATGAGTCAGTGCAGGTGGAGTTTCAGAGCCCCCTCCTGCAGTTGACAAAGGCCAAGAGAATCCAGAAGTAAAAAGCTGCTACAGCAGTGAACACTGAGGACCAGGGGTGATGCTGAGGCTTGCAACAAGAGTTGCAGACTTAGATGCCTACAGGGGCCTGGAGGCAATGTCAGAAATTGAAATGTGGGGGCAAGTGAGCAATAGGGAGTGGTGGAGACTGTGGCAAACCCAAAGATACATGTGCTACTCAGTCTCTGCTGACCGTGAACCTGCAGTTTCCAGAATCTTCTGATTTTTTTTTGGTTGTTCTTTTTGTTTTCGAATGAAGCTGGCTGTCTGGCTTTATTTGTGTCATTTTCTGATTTTTAGGAATCTGTCAACAGATTTTTTTTTGGTGTAGGCCAAACATAACATGTCTATGGGCTAGTGTGTTGATTCCCCTGTAGACAGCTGTGTGTGCATACTCAGTCACTCAGTTGTGTCGGACTCTTTTGTGACCCCATGGACTATAGCCCTCCAGGCCCCTCTGTCTATGGAATTTTCCATACAAGAATACTGAAATGGGTTGCCATTTTCTACTCCAGGAGGTCTTCCCTACCCAGGGATTGAACCTGTCTCCTCCATTGACAGGTGGATTCTTTACCACTGAGCCATCTGGGAAGCCTGTGGACAGTTTTGGTCAGATGTTAATTGCCTTAGTGAGAAACAGATGTATAAGATGTGAATACACGTAGCTACATAGCAATCCATTAATTATTTTAAAAATCTGTTATCTTTAACCTCATTTTACTACTTAACTAATTCTCTCATTTCTAGTATTGTAATATGTAATTCCCTACAAGTATTATTAAGCCAGAAATACCAATGCCTTGATGAACCCAGCAGACCATTGAGTAGTTACTCTTCAGTGTGAAAACAGGAATTTGGCTTCTCTTGATTGAGTTTAGTTTGCCACTGGGTTTGTGGTATTGGTGCCTGACAGGAAGTGTTTCTGTTTGTACAGTAAGATTTTATGTATAAAATAAAGCATATGCCCTGAAATAAGGCAGTTGCTCCTAACTTCTCTACTGGCTTTTGTGGTCATGTTTGAAAAGTTACCAGTTTACTCACGGTCTTTCTGTCTTCCTGGTGCCCTGAATTGGGAGACAAACAGGAAAAGCAGTAGGGTTAGTGCTTAAACTGGGGTAGTGCTCACCCCGAAATGCAATCCACAAAACTTCACGACAAAGATTTCAGGATATTTCAGCTTTCCAGCTTGCTTTGTAAATAAACAGTCCATTTGTAAATGAGCAGCATATATATGCGTGTATAAACACACACACATAAATGTAAGTATACAGGCTGTATTTATATATATACATACACATATTCATTATGGGTCATCTTTTGTTAAACTTTCATTAAGTGTTTATTTCTACTATTTATTCTTTTTGAAAATTTAAAATGAAAAAATATGTAGATTTCCTTTTTGGTACCAGTGCCTCTGCTTTGTGCGAGGAACAAAAAGACCAGCTATAAACGACAGTTTGAGAGCCACTGGCCTTTAGGAAGTTTGTTCTTAATTCAGTGGATAATGGAGAAGTAAAACAGGGGTTTAAAAGGAGGCATATTGCTGGCAGAACTGTGGGATGTTGGGGGGAGCCTTTGGACGGAGGAGTGTTTGGAGTCTGAGACCCGCTCCAGGAGGTATTTGAGCTGGCCTCTTGGAGAGCGTTAAAGAGGCCTGTGTAAGAGCAGGGGTCTTGAGGGGGGTGGGAGGAAGGGCTGCTGAGAGAGGCATGGCCCACGAGTGGTCCTGAAGCCTTGGCAGGGTCTGCTCGTGGGGCTGGAGAGAAGGGGACCATTTGTGTCTCCCTGCCTTAG
Source organism: Giraffa tippelskirchi (assembly GCF_054371585.1). Classification (NCBI taxonomy): domain Eukaryota; kingdom Metazoa; phylum Chordata; class Mammalia; order Artiodactyla; family Giraffidae; genus Giraffa; species Giraffa tippelskirchi. The sequence continues at coordinate 154,136,564 of NC_137283.1, read as the reverse complement.
CATGGCAGTGCCACTGGAGTCTGTGGAAATCTGGGAAGAGCTGCTCTGCCGGTTTGGGAGTGAGCGCACCTTACAGGTACCACCGTCAAAAGCCGTTCCGATTTGTAGAGGAGACATCTTTTGCACGGGACCAGCATCTCGCACAATTCAAACACTCCAGAAAACACAGTGCCCTCTCTCACGACGGCACTCTGATCGTCTCATGTTTTAATGAGGTGTAAATATCATGCAGATTGGCACACGGGATGTGTTAAAATAGGAGAGTGTTAGCGGAAATTTAGGTCCTCCACCTTCAGTGTGAAATGATGCAATACACATGAATTTGACACCCTGAATTATTTCGGTACGGCGCAGTCTAAGACATGGCACATGAAGTGAAGTAGAGAAGATTAGAGTCCTACAGGGCAGCATGTCAGTGGAGATACACAGTCAGTGCTCAGTGCAAAAAATGCATCTTAGAGTCATCCCTTCAGCCTTGTTCAACACTTAATGAAATCAGCGTTTCTGGCTGCCGTTCCTGTGTGGGTTGAGGAGCCGGTTCCCTGAGATTAGTGGCTCCTTTGCATTACAACGGCTGGAAGAGCGCCAAGGGTGTGTAGGTCTTGTCCAGGGCCTGGCACTCAAGGGGATGACAGGTCTGTCCTCCACAGGCGTGACATGACCTGTTTTCTTATTCGTCATTGGCTTTACCAACCCTTAGAAGTAGATACGATCTTTTCTGTGAGTTTCAGGTAAAGCTAATAGGTTCTTTACTTAACAGGAATCACTATAATACGATGGGGCTTCCCTGGTGGCTCAGACGGTAAAGAATCTGCCTGCAATGTGGGAGACCCAGGTTTGATTCCTGGGTTGGGAAGATCTCCCAGAGAAGGGAATGGCAACCCACTCTAGTATTCTTGCCTGGAGAATCCTTCTGGACAGAGAAGCCTAGCGGGTTACAGTCCGTGGGATCACAAAGAGTTGGACACGACTGAGCGACTAACACCAGCATAAAACGATAGGCGATCTTTCTTACAACATCTTGCCTGGTATTCTGTATGCCTGACATTTCTCTTAAAATCTGCTCATTTCTCAACTGTGACTTTTAAATACTAACTGCCCTACCTGATATTCTGAAATAATGGCACATGTCTTTCACATTAAGTATAGCTCTGGAAATGAAGTTTTGGATGAAGTAGTGTCGCTAGGGCATGTTAAGAGAAATATAACCCTAACTCCTTTGCATTTAACTTTTCCATCTGTTAACTAGAGTGCCCTGTTAGCTGGCGCTTGCACCAGGCTTGGTGAGGGCAGCTAGTCACCGGGCAGTCATTCAGCTGATTTGTATCGAGTGCCTACCCTGAACAGGTGCTGTTCTGAGAGCTGAGGGTCCAGCAGTGAAAGGAAGAGAGGGTAGTTCCTGTCTTCCCGGAGCTGATGTTCTAATGGGGCAGACAGACAGAAAGTAATACTCGTAGCATGTGGGTGTGGTACAGGTTGTGGGCCAGGGCCATAGGTGGATGCAGAGGGAAGTCGGGGATACAGCGTTCGCTGGATGACCAGGGGAAAGCTTTTGGTGGGCAACTTGGCTAAACAGGTGAAAGAATGTTCTTGGCAGAGGGAAGATGCTCTGAGACGGGCCAGGTCCTGGCATGTGGAGGGAGCAGGGAGGCCAGGGTGTCTCGAGCAGAGGGAGCCAAGAAGAGAGCGGCAGGAGATGAGGTCAGAGGAGAGGGGGGCCCGCATCGTGCAGAGCCATAGGGATCGTTATGTATGCTTTGGCTTTAATTTGGCGTTTGAGGAGCCTTTGGAGGGTTTGGAGCCAAAGAGGGATATCAGATGTATGTTTTAAGGTTACAATGGTTGCTGTGTTGAGTGGACAGAAGTGAGCAAGCGTGGGGGATCAGGGAGCTGGTTAAAACACTGGAGTGGGCTTCCCTAGTGGATCAGTGATAAAGAATCCGCCTGCCATTACAGGAGACACAGGTTCCATCCCTGGTCTGGGAAGATCCCACATGCCGTGGAGCAACTAAGCTTGTGCACCACAACTATTGAGCCTGTGCTCTGGACCCCGGGAGCCACAGCTCTTAAAGCCCATTCACCCTGGAGCCCGTGCTCTGCGACAAGAGATGCCGCTGCAATGAGAAGCCGTCTCACCGCAGCCAGAGAGTAGCCCCTACTCTCTGCAACTAGAGAAAAGCCCGTGCAGCAGCAAAGACCTAGCGTGGCCCCAAAATAATAATAATACTAAAAATACTAAATAATACTAAAATACTGGGGCAATAATCATCTGAAAGATGACGCTGGGACCAGGTGGCAGCTGTGGTCCCTCTGCGAGAGGTGGCCATATCCTGGGTGTTCTGAAAGGCCCCTGGGTTTACCAAGAAATCGAGTGGTGGTGTGAGAGAATACCCATGATGTTTTGGTCTGGGGAGTTGGAAGGACAGAGTTGCCATCCACAGAGAGGTAGGGGAGTGTGGGAGGAGGTGGTTAGGAGAATACCTGGATTTGAAATGTCCAGTGCTTACTGGTTTGCTGAGTGAAGCTGGTGGTTGGATGAGTGTGTGTGCATTAATGGGGGAGCTTGGGACTAGAAAGACATTTGCTGACCACTGGAGTATACGTTGGAGAAGGAAATGGCAACTCACTCCAGTATTCTTGCCTCGAGAATCCTGTGGACAGAGGAGCCTGGTGGGCTGCCGTCTATGGGGTAGCACAGAGTTGGACATGACTGAAGCAACTTAGCATGTCTACCCTAAAGGAGATCAGTCCTTGGTGTTCATTGGAAGGACTGATGTTGAAGCTGAAATTCCAATACTTTGGCCACCTGATGTGAAGAGCTGACTCATTTGAAAAGACCCTGATGTTGGGAAAGATTGAGGGCAGGAGAAGGGGACGACAGAGGAAGAGATGGTTGGATGGCATCATCAATTCAATAGACATGAGTTTGGGTAGGCTCTGGGAGTTGGTGATGGACAGGGAGGGCTGGAGTGCTGCAGTCCATGGGGTCTCAAAGAGTTGGACACGACTGAGTGACTGGACTGAACTGAACTGAACTGAACTGATGCATTGGAAAAGGAAATGGCAACCCACTCCAGTGTTCTTGCCTGGAGAATCCCAGGGACAGAGGAGCCTGGTAGGCTGCCGTCTATGGGGTCGCACAGAGTCAGACATGACTGAAGTGACTTAGCAGCAGCAGCAGCAGCAGGGGTATACGTGGTATTAAAATCTCTGAGGCTGGATGATATCACCCAATGAGTGGGCAGAAGGAGACAAGAGAAGAGGTCTGGGGTATCTGCACCTTTACAAGTCTGGCAGAGTTGAACAACCAGCAAGTCGCTGCCGGTAAATAGAAGGACATTTCAAGGGGAGGTGATGTACAAGAAAGAGTGATCAGCTGGGCCCAGTACTGCTGGTGGGCCAATAAGTGGAGACTGAAAGTTGACCAGTGTATTTAGTGTGTGGAAGATATTGATGAACTTGACAGTTTTGGTGGGCTGATGGATGCAAAAGTCTGAATAAACTCAAGAGCAAATGGGAGAAGAGGCATTGATATCCCGAGAGACCACGCAGTGTTAAAGCGACTTCCCGAATGAACGCAGCACTGTTTTAGTCTCAGTATGACTTAAGGGCTGAATGCATTTTAATTGTTTAAAATCTGTAACCATCTTTTGGAATAGATGACTGCTTGGTAACTAGATATTTGATGAATTGGGACATGTTTCGCCCTCCCTGAACTCGGTAACAGAACACCGTAGATTATGGAGTCTCTTAACTTTTAATACTAACAAAGCTATTCATTACCTGAATGACTATGGACCAGTGGCTTCTATAGAGAAGAGTTATTCCACAGAAACTCTCTCTCTGCTTCATGCGTGCTCAGTTGTGTCCGACTCTTTGTGGCCCCATGGACTGTAGCCCGCCAGGCTTCTCTTGTCTATGGAATTTTCCAGACAAGAAGACTGGAGTGGGTAGCCATTTCCTCCTCCAGGGGATCTCCTCCTCCCTAGGGATGGAACCCGTGTCTCTTGTGTCACCTGCGTTGGCAGGTGGATTCTTTACCACTGTACCTCCTGGGAATCCCTCTCTGCTCCATGTTTTTCCATATGTATATATATATTTTTTGAAATGAGAGTAAATGGCTTTCTCTCTGGGTTTTGTGTTATTCCATAGTTTACCCACTTAGGTAGAAAAGATTTGTTATGGATGGACCCCAAACCTCAGAAGAATCCCATGTTGCTGATATTCACCTTCATATAAGATTTATATGAAATGTTTTGAATGCAGTGAAATCATGTTGTAAACGATGTTTATTACAGCCCAGAGGTGGAAGCCATTTGTTAGCAGGAAAACTGGTGCAAATAGAGATAAACCAGTCAACTTTAAATGTAAATCATCAAACATTCATCAAGCACCTACCCTTTGTCTCTAGTAGGTGCAGTGATAGGGTCCCTGTGTCTTTGGCACCTTCTGTTGAGTGGAGTTTACAGGCAAGCCCATAGACACCAGCTCCAGGGCATCCTAGGAGTGCAGAGGAGTAATCGAGTGTTTGAATGGGCACAGCATGGAGGGCTCTTGGAGGAAACTACATCCAAGTCCAGATCTGTAGGATGAACAGAAGGTAGCTAGGCCTAGAGGAAGGAGGAGGGGAAAGAGAGGAGGGGAAAGAGAAGATTTGCGACAAAGCTGGGCGACCAGAGAGACATGGCATTTACTCGCAGCTGAAAGAACTGGATTGTGCTGGGTCTGTCCAGAGGTGGTGTGGAGAGAGATGAGCCTGGAGGAGTGGTGTGTGTGGAGGGGGCTGCGTCACCAGGGACCTGTTTATGCTTCTGAGCAGGTGGAAGTCAATGGAGGACTTTATGTCTTTGAGTGGCTTTCCTTTGGGAGGAAGTATGTCAAGTAGATGGGGAAACAATGGGAACTGTGACAGAGTTTATTTTCTTGAGGTCCAAATCACTGCAGATGGTGACTGCAGCCATGAAAGTGAATGACGCTTGCTCCTTGAAAGAAAAGCTATGGCAAACCTAGACAGCATATTAGAGAGCAGAGAGATTACTTTGCCGACAAAGGTCCGTCTAGTCAAGGCTATGGTTTTTCCAGTAGTCATGCGTGGATGTGAGAGTTGGACCATAAAGAAAGCTGAGCGCCAAAGAGTTGATGCTTTCAAACTGTGCTGTTGGAGAAGACTCTTGAGAGTCCCTTGGACTGCAAGGAGATCAAACCAGCCAATCCTAAAGGAAATCAATCCTGAATATTCTTTGGAAGGACCGGTGCTGAAGCTGAAGCTCTAGTCCTTTGGCCACCTGATGCGAGGAGCCAACTCGTTAGAAAAGACCCTGATGCTGGGAAAGATTGAAAGTGGGAGAAGGGGACGACAGAGGATGAGATGGTTGGGTGGCATCACCGACTCGATGGACATATTTGAGTCAGTTCCAAGAGATGATGAAGGACAGGGAAGCCTGGTGTCCTGCAGTCCATGGGGTCGCAAAGAGTTGGACATGACTGAGCGACTGAACAACAACAAATGTGTGTATACATATGTAATACATAGATAGATATAGATATTTATATATCTATCCTCACACATATACATGTAGCTATTCTTATAAGCATATGTACTTATTCAGGGTCCTAAATGTTATTTTATTCAGGATTCTGTTAGGGAGGCACTTGCCTGTCTGTTAGGGAACATAGTGTTCTACTGGGTTTCAGACCTGGAGTGAATTGTTCTCACTACAGTAGGGGAAGGGCTTCCCTAGTGGCTCAGTTGTAAAGAATCTGCTTGCAATGCAGGAGATGTGGCTTCGATCCCTGGGTCAGAAAAATGCCCTGGAGGAGGGAATGGCAGCCTACTCTAGTATTCTTGCCTGGAAAATCCCATAGGCAGAGAAGCCTGGCGGGCTACAGTCCACGGGGTCGCAGAGAGTCAGACATGACTGAGCACACACGAAATGTACGGGAAACCCTTGAATCTCAAGGAGAAATAGCAGTTAAAGGCTCTGTGCAAAAATTAACTTGACTTCCTGCGTATTTACTTCCTTTGATCTGTAAATGTGAAATTGACCAGACTTTTATAGCACAAGGGAACATAACTCTTCATTAAAAAAAAGAAGTTACTAAAACATTGACTGGATTGAAAAATGAGATCGGAGTGTGGGCTGCCAAGCAGCGGGAGAGGGGAGGAGGTGGCAAGAATTGGAGGGGAAAGGCGGCTGCGTAGGAGGAGGGGGCCGGGGAGCCGGAGGAAGTGAGGCTAAGGGGGTGTGGCCTGGAGGTCACACCTTGAGCTGTGGGTGTTCAGTGTGTTATCACCTGCAGTCTGCTGCCCGTGGCTGATTAATGATTAACGACCTGTCCTAGCTCTGAGTATAATGTAGTCTTTATGTGAGTCAGAGTTTTCACTCTAGTGGGTGAGCTAAAGCAATAGCGGAGTATTTGTAGGAATTTACGCTCTAGAAGTGGTGATAAATGTGACCGCCTGGATGGGAGGGGAGTTTGGGGGAAATGGATACTTGTGTATGTATGGATGACTTGCTGTGCTGAGCACCTGAAACTTAGGGCTTCCCAGGTGGCACTAGTAGTAAAAAACCTGCCTGCCATTGCAGAAGGTGCCAGAGACGTGGGTTCAATCCCTGGGTCAGGAGGATCCCCTGGAGGAGGGCATACAACCCACTCTAGTATTCTTGCCTGGAGAATCCCATGGACAGAGGAGCCTGGCGGGCTACAGTCCATGGGGTTGCAAAGAGTCGGATACAACTTAAGTGACTTAGCATGCACACACACACCTGAAGCATTACACTGTTTTTCGATTATAGTCCAATATAAAATAAAAAGTTTTTTTTTTTTTTTAAGTAAAACCTTGAAAAAAAAGAAGTGGTCATAAATATCATCATCCAAGGGTTTGAAAGTCTCCCCATCCCTGCAACCCAAAAGTATGCTGGAGCATGTTAGAAATGCTGTCCCCTACTCCCATTTCCAGTTTTGGTTTGGTGCAGTTGATAACTGAAATCTTAACAGTACACACTACGAACATTTCAGACGCAAGCCCAGATGAATCACACTGGCTCTACCAGAAGCGGCTGCATGGGTATTCATTTCTGAGGTCCTGAACTCTGGAAGAACACGCAGATTATACTTAAAACTAATGGGACTTGATTATGGTAGGATGAAAAACAACAAATGGGGACCCACCTCTGCAGGGTGTGGCTGCCCTTCCTCTTGCCCTGCATTGTTTCCCAGATTGTTCTGGGTGGTGGATGTTGCCACATCATTCCCAGGGTTAAACATATACCCAGTTCTGGGAAAGCTTCCATCTTCAACAGTCCACAGTGATCATTCAGTGGAATGTGGTTTTAAAAATAATTTAACAAGGTAAAATTTTAGTTTTTAATAGTTACCACTTAAAAACCCCAGCCAGTTTTTCTGCTTCTATCCTCCCTCCCAGCTTCCCCGTGATTTCTGAGTATGGGATCTCTTGGAAGATCTTTATAGCTTTTACTGTAATCAATTTCACATTGTTCTCTATATGTTTTAGCAATTGGAAGTTCTGTAATGTCAGTTCTTTTTGCATCACTGAAGGTGTTGCTGTTTCTCCTTCATCTTTAAAAAAAAGCCTTAGAATGGATATTGCAAAAGTATTTTATTAGCTATTGTATATCACTAGAACTCCGCTCAATATTTTGTAATAACCTAAATGGGAAAAGAATTTGAAAAAGAACAGATACTTATATATGCATAACTGAATCGCTTTGTTAAACACCTGAAACTAACACAACATTGTTAATCACTTACACTTTAATATAAAATAAAAATTAAAAAACTATCTTATTAAGGTAGCATGTATATTGATACCTTTTCCCTATTTTCTGCTATAAAACTAATTAAGTTTAGATAGTATATAATGTCCCAGTTCTGCTATAGAAATTCCAGCTTCTGAAACCATGTTATAATGAATCAAGGAGAAAAGGAATATTTATGACTAATGACAAAAGAAAAGTACAGATGCCTAGAAGCAACCATAGAAATTCACGGAGAATGCAAAGGAACTAAGAAAAAGCTGTCTTATTAAAAGTAGCTGTGGTAGGCTTCCTGGAAGTGGTAAATGCAGTGAAATCAATCTTTTGTAATGACATAATTGTCATCAGAATATCTAAAAACGGTTTTATGGGTTCAGTTCAGTTGCTCAGTCATGTCTGACTCTTTGCGACACCATGAACCACAGCATGCCAGGCCTCCCTGTCCATCACCAACTCCCTGAGTCCACCCAAACCCATGTCTATTGAGTCGGTGATGCCATCCAGCCATCTCATCCTCTGCCGTCCCCTTCTCCTCCTGCCCCCAATCCTTCCCAGCATCAGGGTCTTTTCCAATGAGTCAGCTCTTCGCATCAGGTGGCCAAAGTATTGGAGTTTCAGCTTCAACACCAGTCCTTCCAATGAACACCCAGGACTGATCTCCTTTAGGATGGACTGGTTGGATCTCCTTGCAGTCTAAGGGACTCTCAAGAGTCTTCTCCAACACTACAGTTCAAAAGCATCAATTTTTTGGCGCTCAGCTTTCTTCACTGTCCAACTCTCACATCCATACATGACTACCGGAAAAACCATAGCCTTGACTAGATGGACCTTTGTTGACAAAATAATGTCTCTGCTTTTTAATATGCTGTCTAGGTTGCTCATAACTTTCCTTCCAAGAAGTAAGCGTCTTTTAACTTCATGGCTGCAATCACCATCAGCAGTGATTTTGGAGCCCCAAAAAATAAAGTCTGACACTGTTTCCACTGTTTCCCCATCTATCTGCCGTGACGTGATGGGACCAGATGCCATGATCTTAGTTTTCTGAATGTTGAGCTTTAAGCCAACTTTTCACTCTCCTCTTTCACTTTCATCAAGAGCCTCTTTAGTTCTTCTTTGCTTTCTGCCATAAGGGTGGTGTCATCTGCATATCTGAGGTTATTGATATTTCTCCCGGCAATCTTGATTCCAGCTTGTGCTTCTTCCAGCCCAGCGTTTCTCATGATGTACTCTGCATATAAGTTAAATAAGCAGGGTGAAAATATACAGCCTTGACGTACTCCTTTTCCTATTTGGAACCAGTCTGTTGTTCCATGTCCAGTTTTAACTGTTGCTTCCTGACCTGCATACAGGTTTTTCAAGAGGCAGGTCAGGTGGTCTGGTATTCCCATCTCTTTCAGAATTTTCCACAGTTTATTGTGATCCACACAGTCAAAGGCTTTGGCATAGTCAATAAAGCAGAAATAGATGTTTTTCTGGAACTCTCTTGCTTTTTTGATCTAGCGGATGTTGGCAATTTGATCTATGGTTCCTCTGCCTTTTCTAAAACCAGCTTGAACACCTGGAAGTTCACGGTTCACATATTGCTGAAGCCTGGCTTGGAGAATTTTAAGCATTAAGGAAAGTAATTGGGCTTCCCAGGTGGCTCAGCTGTAAAGAATCTGCCTGCAGTGCAGGAGATGCGAGTTCAACCCCTGGGTCAGGAAGATCCTCTGGAGAAGGAAATGGCAATCCACTCCAGTATTCTTCCCTGGGAAATCCCATGGACAGAGGTGCCTGGTGGGCTCCGGGTGGCAAAGAGTTGGACGTGACTTAGTGACTAAACCATGGCCATGAAGGTAATTATCATCCTTGGTGATAACTCTGCTTCCCTGGTAGCTCAGTTGGTAAAGAGTCTGCCTGCAATGCAGGAGATCCCGGTTCGATTCCTGGATCGGGAAGATCCAATGGAGAAGTGATAGGTGATAACTATAATGTTATAAAAACGTTGCTAGGCTATTTTTCTTATAAAAGCAGACTTCATACATAGATCTTGATATTATGATTGTTGGTTTTGTTTGCTTTTTATAGATCCAAAAGTATAATGAAAGTGACATTGTTGCAGTGAGATGTAAGGAGTAGAGTTGTTTTGTTTTTTGTTGCATGCAGTTAATACTCTTTTTCTCTTTTAAAATATAACAACACAGTTTCATTCCAAAGCCCCATGACAGGATTAACATTTGCACTTGAGGTGGTCAGGCATGGTGTTTGTTCTACTCAAATGAGAGCCTGCCTGTGCAATAAAGCCCTTTGGTCAGCACTTGATGGGGGAGAAGGTAAAACCTAACAAAGTTGGAGTCAGCTTTTAAAAATCATAGCTGTCGATGGAATGTGTTTACTCTGTAGTTAATTGCCTGCGGTAGAGGAATAACTGTTTTAAGGAGTTGGCCTGGAGAGAAAATGTATTAGTGTATCCATTCATAGCCTCCCTCTTTTCTGTCTGTTATGATTGTCTAAATTCGTGTGTTTGTGTTCGGGCCATTTCTCATCACTTGTGGCTGCTCCAGTGGTACATAGTGGTTAAGGCCAGGGAGGGCTGCTTACATTTGGATCCTCTACCAGTCACTTACTAGATGTGTGATGTTCACCAGTTTCTATGCCTTATTTAGTCAGCTAGCTTACTTTTATTTTTAAGTTTTTAATTTGTTTTAGTTTCGTGGCCACGCCACGTGGCATGTGGAATCTTAATTCCCAGACCAGGCATTGAACCCACGTCCCCTGCATTGGGAGCTCGGAATCTGCATCACTGGGACCACCTGGGAGGTCCTTCAACTAACTTATTTTTAAATTTGGGATCACATTTGCTCATTTGAGTAGAGCAAACTCTTAGGGTTTATGCTGAGGATTCAGTGAGATAATGCTGGTAAAGTATTTCCCACAATAAATGGTAAAATAAACTATATGGCATATAGTCAGTGCTTAAAAAAACTCCAACCCTTGTTTTATTACATACATTTCAGGGATATCCTGCAGAAAACATTTTTCAGCTTTCTGAGAGAATTCCCCTGTGGCTCAGTGGTAAAGAATCCGCCTGCAATGCAGGAGCCGCAGGAGACTCAGATTCAGTCCCTGAATTGGGAAGATCCCTTGGAGGAGGAAATGGCAACCCATTCCAGTGTTCTTGCCTGGAGAATCCCATGGACAGAGGAGCCTCGCGGGCTACGGTCCATGGGGTTGCAAAGAGTCGGACACGACTGAAGCGTACACATACTCTGCCTTTAACAAATGGTAAATTACAACTCAGTGAGGAGAATAGTGAAGAGGGAGACTGACCCACACACCCTTTAGGGAGTGTGTCGATATCGGGTGGCGCTGAAAATGGGAGATGCCAGTTCTGCCTCTGAAACTTGAAGATAGGGTGATTTCTGAATCTTTCTCCCTAGTTATTCCTCTAAAGTTGTGTTCGGAGGCTTAAGAGCTTCCGATAGCAATCTGTAGGATACAGTCACAAAAGTCAGAAGAAAGGCTGTCGCCGGCGACAGGCCCTTCTGTTTGTATTTTCTGTTTTATCACCATTAATGTCCAGGACTTACTCCGTTTCTTGCCCTGCTGTGGCATTTGATAACCGGGGAGTGTGACAGTGATCCCTGGGTGTGTCCCTGCCGTAATGTGTATCCCACTGACTAATCGTCTTCTGTCAGCAACTACCGTCCATTAGCCCCACACGGAAGGTGCTCCGTCTCGCCAAGCCCCAATTAAGGAAACCAGCCCGGTTTCTTCTTGGGAGCCAAGAAGTTGTTTCGTAAGACGTGCTCCTGTAAGCACTGTGGGAATAGCTGTCAGCATGGTGATTACTTGTGTTCTTTAGTCCCCAGGGTTGATTCCCTCAATTTGAGAACCACAGAAAGTTGCAAACTTTTCAAAGGATTTTTAGGGTTACCTGTGCAGAGGGAGGAAGAATGGTCCCCATGGATCTCAAAGAGGCATCTTTGCAGGTAGGTACTTGGAGTGAAGTGGACCATGCCATTAGTGCTGGAGCAGACCTGGACTTATGGGCAAGACTCATCCCTGATGTTTCTTAGGGAGGCACAGGGGGGCTAAAGAGAAAGCTTAGAGTTGACCTGACTTGCCTATCTATGGGTAGAGTACTTTCTGTAAGGCATCTTTGAGTGGATGGAGTGAGTGTTTTTTTGTTTTAGTCCGTGTGTACCTGCTTCCAGAACAGGGTTTCAGCAGTGATGAGTGTAGACAAGTTCTCTTAAAACCAGATAAATCTGTATCAGGCCCTTTCCCCCTTGAGAACATATGTGTTCAGTCGCTCAATCGTGTCTGATTTTTCAACCCCATGGACTGCAGCTCTCAAGGCTCCTCTGTCCGCGTAATTTTCCCAGGCAAGAATACTGGAGTGGGTTGCCATTTCCTTCTCTAGGGTATCTTTCCAACCCAGGGATTGAACCCGCATCTCCTGCGTCTCCTGCACTGGCAGGTGGATTCTTAACTCCTTAGCCACCAGGAAAGCTGGGAATATAAAGAAAAGGGTATTGTTCTCCTGAGGCTATGGTTCTAGCTGGCTTCCCTGGTGGCTTAATGGTAAAAAATCCGCCTGTAATGCTGGAGCCTCAGAAGACGCAGGTTCGATCCCTGGGTCAGGAAGAGCCCCTGGAGGAGGGTATGGTAACCCACTCCAGTATTTTTGCCTGGGAAATCCCATGGACAGAGGAGGCCGGAGGGCTACAGTCCATAGAATCTCAAAGAGTCGGACTCAACTGAAGTGACTTAGCACGTACACATACTACCGTGGTTCCAGCACTCTGATTTTCATGTTTTTTTTTTCCCCACTGCTGTCTAATCTTGAGGGTTGGCAATAACCATAGGTCATGCAGTCCAAATACATGTTCTTTTGAATAAATAGATTGTTTCATTTTAAAGCTAAAGAAACTGTGGCCCAGAGAGTCCCATGGCTAAGATGTAACGGCAGGACCTACACTAGAAAGGGAATTCTCCGGATTCCCAGTTCTGGACGTTTCTGGTTATAGTATTTCCGCAACCTTACCCTAATTGCCCTCTACCCACAAATTCTATTAAATTGATAGCCTTGTAGGTCCCACCCACCAGCAGCGGTGTGGAACATCACTTGCCCGTCTGTATTGCAGTCGAGGGCAGTGAGCCTGGTTAACCATCTGTGATGCAGGCTGAGTGTGGACTTATAGGGGGTCCAGTGGGGAGGAGCTTTCCGTCTAGCTGGGAGGTGGCAATACTGATTATTATACATATGGTGCAGTGCATTCAGTGATGGACGTGTTTACAGGTCTAGAAGCTGTACAGAGGAGCAGAGAATGTGTGTATGTTTAGGGGACAGTTGTTTGTGAAGGTTTTAAAGGATATGGAGGTTGAGGGTGGAGTCTTCTAGGTGAAGATTTTGGGAAACTAAACAGCAGTCCGTTGGCGGCGCTGGAGGATGAACTCAGGGGTGGGATCACGGCCGCCTGCAGACGTCTCTAGGTGCTACTCACATTGTTCACTTCCTCCAGTCTGTTTCAGAATGGAGAGAGATATGGAAAGTTCATCAGTGACTCTCAGTTTCCTTTTGGGCTAAAGAACATGAATAGGTCTTTGAACAGGACGGTTGGTGTGACCGGGAGAGGCGGTGATGAGTGTGGACTGCCAGGTCCCTGGGGGCTCTGTGGCTCAGATGTCATCAGGGAAGAAGGTTCAGGAATAGTCCTTGGCTTTGGACTCAGAAAGGCAGCAGGTTCTGTCCAGAGCCTTCCTGCCCTTCCTCCAAGATACCGTTGGGTGAAGGTGTGGATGCAGGTTTACATGTTCAGCTTCTGGAACCAGACACCACTGCCTGGTTTCAGTTTTCATGGCTTTGGAGGAAACAGATAACGAATGATAGGAAACAGCTGCTCCTAATGTGGCAGCCAGAAATGCAACCTCATGGAGCAGCGTCGTCATCACGAGAATATTCATGCGAAGTCCTCTCTGATTAAACACTGGGAGCTGTAGAATGTGGCTTGTTTTCGTCTATTTACCCCCCTCCCCCCATTGTCTTTCTGTTGCCTGCAGCTTTTATTTTTATTCGTCCAATAACACAGAAATGTTTCATTGTAAAAAAATTTAAACAAGCTGACTCTTGATAATTAGGGTTTCCCTGGTGGCTCAGATGGTAAAGAATCCACCTGCAATGCAGGAGACCTGGGTTCCATCCCTGGGTTGGAAGATCCCCTGGAGAAGGGAATGGCTACCCACTCCAGTATTCTTGCCTGGGAAATCCCATAGACAGAGGAGCCTGGCGGGCTACAGTGCAGGGGGTCACAAAGAGTCGGATACAGCTGAGCGACTAAGCTCACACACTAAAGTATATCTAATTTCCACCTTTGTGTTAAACCCTTTTCCTTTATCAGAGTTGGGTGTGAGCACCTTCTAGAATCCTTCCTAGACGTTTACATACGTATTTGTACAGGTTCATGTATAATTATTTTCATTTATATAAATGGATTTACATATAGTTTGAATCTGATCCATAGTTTGAATCTGATCCATAGTTTTCTTTTTTTCACATTTCATACTGTCTTAAAGGCCTATCACTCTATTTAGATAATCCATTTTAGAAGTAATTTTTTTATACAATCAAACTTAATTAACTTTGTCAGGAATTTGGTAATGGTGGCAGATATCTGGGTGTCTCTTAGGAACCGGAGGTTGTGGTGGCTTATCCATGTTGGTGCCTAACAAGGATTCAGGATGTTTTATGGCAGACGGGTTGGCACCTGGCAAAATATCTTGGGTCAGCCTGATGGGAGAACTGATCTCCTGCTGTGGGAGTTTATTACTGTGACACCAGCTTGGTTTCAAGCACACAATTAGTCTTTTCTTGCCAGAACCATATTAAAGTGAGAGATGGTCCATACACAGTCTTTGAGATCTCTGACTTCATCAAGAGAATGTGGGACTTGAATCTTTCCTCAAAGTTTGCTTCATAATTTTGCAGAGCTTATTTAAGAGAAGTTGACCCAAGGGACAAGGGAACTTTGAATTATAACCCAGAGAACTGGGACCCAGAATTGATGAGAGGGAAAGCTTTGGAAGGGGAAATGGGACCAGTCATTGTTGTGATACATTCATGGGCTGCTGACATCATGGGAAGCAGTTGATGACCTCTTGCTAAAATTGCTCATTTGAGCTTGCCAAACCCAAGCAGACTGTGGGCATTTGTGGCTGTTCCCCAAAGTACAGCAGCAATTGTCCCAGGAGCTGTTGGAATGCTGTCGTTATGACCTCTGTGCATGTTGTTTAGACAAAGGGGGAAGACGCCTTCTCGGCTTGACAATTTGTCAGCCACCTGCTGTCATTCTTTTTCTTCAGTGCTTTGAAAGTGACAAGAACATGGTCATCAGGCCTCTTGTAAAAATAACAACATGGGCACGTGTAAAATCACAAAGTCCAAGACGCTGATGTATTACAGAGGATGCATGGCAATGGGTGCCTATTTTCCTCACCTGTTTTCTTGACAGCATCAGGCTCTCATGTTTCATGTGGCCGGTTGCTGCCTTAAAGGGTCATTCTAGAGGAAAGATGGACTTTCATGGGAAAGTTACTTAGATCTTTTACTGGAATTAGCTATTATCAAATAAGCACTACAATGACCTGCACATTTCTTGACCATGTGGGGCCATGTGGTGGCTTTATAAAGAAATCTTAATTTCTAGTTGTAACAGCACATGTGCAGTTAACAATTTTACTCTGGCTTTCAAGGAAATTGGGGTTGGTAGGAGATAAAGAGGTTAGGAACGTGGTATTCCGTCGGCTGTGAAATTGCTCGTTAGAGCTCGGTGGTATCATGTCACAGTGGATGAGAGGGCCAGGTTCACACATTGTTCTTTGTCACCCACTGCCTTCCTTTGCTTAATGAAGCATCAGCCAGTTTGATCACATGAAGGACCAGTCAGGGAGACAGCTCTGTTTCCCTGGATGCATCCTGCTCTTGTGATGCTCCCACACTTGAGGGCAGTGCTTGCCGGGGGTGGTCACACTGCAGGGAGGGAGAAGGCAGAGCCAGTGTCGGGTGGAACAGAAAACCCTGTGTGGAGTTCTCACTCCAGTGCTTCTTGGGGGGATAACCCTACACGTGGAGCCCTTCAGAGCGTGCTTCTGCATCTGCCAGTGGGGCTAATAAGGACTTCCCTGGCGGTCCAGTGGTTAAGAATCCGCCTTCCACTGCAGGGGACACAGGTTCGATCCCTGGTCAAGGACCTAAGATACCACAGGTCTCAGAATGACTAAGCTACTGAGCCTGGGAGCCTCAACCAGAGAGAAGCCCATCGCAACTAAGATCTGATGCAGCCAAAATTAAATAAATAAATATATGTATTTTAAATGGGGGTAATAAGTCCATTCTCTTCATCTGCGTCTCCATTGCTTCCCTGAAAATAGGTTCATCAGCATCATTTTTCTAGATTCCATATATATGCGTTCAATATATATTTGCTTTTCTCTTTCTGACTTACTTCACTCTGTAGAAGAGGCTCTAGGTTCATCTACCTCACTACAACTGCCTCAAATTCACTCCTTTTTTGTGGCCGAGTAGCATTCCATTGTGGGGCTTCCGCAGTGGCTCAGCAGTAAAGAGTCTGCTTGCAATGCAGGAGCCGCAGGAGATGCAGTTTCAATCCCTGGTTGGGAGGATTCCTCTGGAGGAGGGCATGGCAACGCACTCCAGCATTCTTGCCTGGAGAATCCCATGGACAGAGGAGCCTGGTGGGCTACGGTCCATAGGGTCGCAAAGAGTTGGATACGACTGAAGCAACTGAGCATGCACTCCTGCAATGTTCCATTGCATATATGTACCACATCTTCTTATCCATTCATCTGTTGATGGACATCTAGGTTGCTCTGTGATGACCTAGAGGGGTGGGATGGGGGGAGGGGAGGAGGTTCAAAAGGGAGAGGATATATATATATATATTTATAACTGATTATATGTATAATTATGACTGCGAGTGGTCTGTAGTACGGCAGAAACCAACATAACATTGTAAAGCAACTTTCCTCCAATTAAAAAGAGAGAAGAAAAAAAATGGAGATAATAATACATTATAGGGTTCTTCTGAGGGTGAATCAGACCCTGGGAGTGGGTGCCCAGCTCACGTTATGGAATACAGAAAGATCCAGAAATGGAACTTGTGATTTCTTTCTTTGTCTTTCATGTTCCCCTGTCCTTAAATGAGATGGCCCCAGCCCTGGACATTCTGGTGCTTGGTTCTCATTCATCAGGGATAACTCTCTGTGGTTTACAGTCAACAAAAAGGAAGTTTGCTTCTTTAAAAGTCACCCTCCTGGAGTTGCAGCCATCCTGCCATCTGTCTCCCTCTGCCCCTCCCCCAGCCTGACCGCTGCAGTGCAGTAAACCCCAGGTCTGTTCAAGGGAAGAACTAATTTTAACCACAGTGTGAAGGCATGTGGGGGCTTGGGGGACTGCCATATAGAGTTACAGTAAGTTGCAAGCACACAATCTCAAATTATGACTTTGGCACAAATTTTACATTTGGAAGTCTCTTCCAGGTGCTTCCTCTAGACCACAGACGTTTAAGTTCCACAGAAAAAGGACACTTGGTTATTTAAAAAGCCATTTTGCAATACGTAAACACGACTGTTTCACAAAGCCGTCGCAGTTCTGAGATGCACATCTTCCTATTAATCTTTCACAGGGGGCTTGATTTGTGTGGTGATCACTGTCAGCCCTGGTTTGACTCATGCATTCCTCACGGCCGAAGTCAGATCTGTGTTTATGTGAAATATGGAAACGATTTCTTCTCCCTCTTTCTTCTGTGCTTGAGTTGGGATAGAGCCTCTGAGTTGTTTTCCATTGTTATTTTTAAAGGGTCTTCAGTTTCAGAATTCCAGTCTGGGCTTGAGCGGGACAGCTGGCAGTGTGGCTTAGGCTGGTCTTCGTGCGATCTGGCTTTGGATCCAGCATCCTTACCCCAAAACAGGAGGCCCTCCTTTCTAAAACTCTGATATGCCCAGCCCTGAAAACAAAGTGGAAGCTAAAATAGTGGTAGAGAAATCTGCACTGATGGAAGAAGCTTTTTTACCCTGAAATCTGTCTTTATCAAAACCAATATGTCTTGTGTCTTGGTCTCTGCTGTTTTTTGTGTTTTTCTTTGCATTCTCCTTCAACTGCTTGGGTACCATGAGGATGCGGAAGGTGTAGGCTGAGTTGTTATGGGTCCAGAGTTTAGTTGTACAAAGAGAAAAAAACAGAAAAAGAGTGTGTTTTGATCCTCCTGAAAAAGAAAGTTTTGTGAGAAGGATTCCAGGCTATGCAACAGAGGATTAGCTGCTTTCATTGGGTCCAACACCACATTCTCATTGCATCGTTAGCAATCCTTGTAAAGTGTCTTGGCAAATAGGGGTGCTTCCTTCACAGCAGACTGTTTTTCCAACTGCAGATTTATAACTGCTTCATGTGCCATGACGCATGGCGAGGTGTCAAGATCATTTTATGGGAGGAAAACCCCCCAAAGACTTTTAAAGCATGCAGCTTTCAGGGGAAAAAATAAGTCAGTTTTACAAAGAGAGTTTTAAATAAAAGGGTATTGGTGGGTTTATGCTTTGCTCACGGGCAAACCTTTTTAAAGATGACAGTGTAAAAGGAAGACATACATTTCATTCATTCATTCACTGAGTCCCTAAGGTACCGCTGTCTTGAAGGGCCAGGTGCTGGGAGTGTAAGGATGAGTGTCACTTTGGCCTTTAAGTGGTGGTGGTGGCAGTTTTGTTGCCAAGTCGCGTCTGACTCTTGCGACCCCATGGACTGTAGCCCACCAGGCTCCTCTGTCCGTGGGATTCTCCAGGCAAGAATACTGGAGTGGGTTGACATTCCCTTCTCCAGGGGATCTTCCCCACCCAGGGATCAAACCCGTGCCTCCTGAATTACAGGTGGATTCTTTACTGACTGAGCCATCAGGGAAGCCCCTTTTACTCAGGAGTCAGAATACCTCGTCCAGATGGCAGGAAGTTAGGAGTGGTGAACTCTACGGGGATGGGAGGTGGTGGGTGGCTGGTGTCCAGAGACACCTCATAAAGGAAGGGAAGCTTCAGGTGAATCTCAGAAGATTGGGAAGAATTTGCCAGATCAGATAGGAGTGTGGGAGGCATTGCAGGCAGAAGGAGAGCAAATGTGAAAGTGTGAATGTATGAAGCAGCAGGGTGTGTTAGGAGAAGGAACCCCAGCTCTGGGAGGCCTGAGCTGCTGGATGCCAGAGGCAGCAGGCAGGGGAGGAGCCGAGTCAGGAAGCCCGGGGGCTTACTTCCAGAGGCCTTTGTAGGTCACAAGGTCATGCTTTTGCCTTCTGGACTTGGTTCCCCTCATGTAAGAGGCCTTCCCTGATTAGTACAGTTCTTATTTCCTTTCCCTGCCTTCTTCCCAGCTCTTACCCGTGACCTGTCATAGGCTGATGTGTTTGTTGCCTGTGCCCCGTTGTTCAAATGGAGACCCCAGGAGTCAGGGGCTTCCTTCTGTGTGGATGGCTGTGTCCCCAATGCCGGACACCAGTGAGTTTGGACAGAGTTTGGACTTCATCCTCTGAGTGCTGGAGAACCGTTGAAGATGCTAACTGAGTGGGGTGGGGTCACGTGAGTACACTGGGGTGTTGGGAAGAGCGATGTGAATGTCACGTCCAGCTGATGACAGGTGAGGAAGGAAGTGCCTTGGTGCATACGGAGGGCAAGGGAAGGAAGCCGTGATCCTGCTCCTCAGCTACCTTGGATGGGGCCCAGCTTTGCTGCCCTGGTTAATTATCAATTGGTGGCGATAGTGGTAAGGAACTCACCTGCCAGTGCAGGAAACTTAAGAGACGTGGGTTCGATCCCTGAGTCGGGAAGATCCCCTGAAGGAGGAAATGACAACCCACTCTAGTATTCTTGCCTGGAGAGCCCATGGACAGAGCCTGGCGGGCTACAGTCCCTGGGATCGCAAACAGTTGGACACAACTGAAGTGACTTAACACCCACAGTATTGATCTCATTCTATAGCAGATGTTTTGAAACTTGACTAAACGTTACAGAGAAGCTCCAAGATTTTCTTTTCCCTCCTTTACAACCCAGTAGCTGCCTGAACATTCTGATAGATGTCCTGATGTCATAATATGATAATGATAATCACTTTAATCACAATAATATGATAATAATCACAGTAGTATGATAATAACTTTCTTTATTGATACTTTAGTGAATTATCTTTCTTTGAAATGCATTCAGTGCTTTGATATAAAATGAATTCTTTGTGTACAAATAGGTTTGAGGGCTTCCCTGGTGGTCCAGTGACTAAGACTCCAGGCTCCCAATGCAGGGGGCCTGGGTTCGATCCCTGGTCAGGGAACTAGATCATACATGCCACAACTAATCTCCTGGGGCAGCCAAATAAATAAAAATAAAAATAAAAATAGGTTGATATCAGAATATGATAATCATTTATTTCATTTATTTATACTTCCATGATAGATTTGAGAAATCTTAATGAATTATCTTTCTTTGAAATGCCTTGAATGCTTTAATATGAAATGGATTCTTTATGTAAAAATAGGTTTAATAGTTTCAAGACAGCTGACCTCATAGCTATTTGTGTCTTGCAGTTAGATTGTCTGAAAAGTTAAAAAACAAGATAAGAAAGGACATTCTGCAGTTCTTCTGAGAGCATTAATATGATGTATCATCCTGTTGACTGGACTTGAGGAAGGAGTGAACAGTTCCCCATATATAACTTTTCCTGGTAACAGAACTTCATCACTTTAAGACCTGGATATTTTTTATTTTTTTCTTCAACTTTGGATGAAAAATTTCCTAAAATTACTTACTTTCTTGTGTTCATAAGCAGAGTGTATTCAGCATTCCTTTCTTGGGAAAGAAAAAATTTTGCACAATGATTGAGGCACATGATTACCATTGTAATGGTAATTGATTGGCTGAATATTCATTGGAAGGACTGATGCTGGAGCTGAAGCTCCAATACTTTGGCCACCTGATGTGAAGAACTGACTCACTGGAAAAGACCCTGATGCTGGGAAAGATTGAAGGCAGGAGGAGAAGGGGACAACAGAGGATGAGATGGTTGGATGTCCTCAACGACTCGATAGACATGAACTTAGGCAAACTCTGGGAGATAGTGAGGGACAGAAAGGCCTGGCATACCACAGTCCATGGGGTTGCAAAGAGTCAGACATGACTTAGTGACTGAATGACAGCAATGTATTGGCCATTTGTGACTGTCCTGACAAATGACTCCAGAATGCCAGGTTTTCAAAGTTATTGTCCTTGGTTTTTAGATAGTGGGTGCTCCCAGCAGCATACCCATGTGTGCCTTTCTTGAATTAATTCAACCTTCCTCTTGAAGCCTGGGAAACAAGATAGCTTATTTGCTTTGTAAAATGAGGGTAAATAGGCTGTGGGTGGGGCTCTGTCTGAGAAGACCTGGGTAGATCAAGTGAGTGGATTTTATTGAATAGACTTTCTCATATCCTTAAAAAAATATATAGTTCCCTGTGATATATACTCAATGCTTATTGCTTATCTATTTTATTTTATTCATTTATTTTTATTTTTTGGCCATGCCACAAGGCATGTGGGATCTTAGTTCCCTGACTGGGGATTGAACCTGTGTCCCCTGCATTGAAAATGCAGAGTTTTAACCACTGGACAGCCAGGGAAGTCCTGACTTTATCATAGCTTTAACATTTCAAAGAAAGAGGACTCATTTTTTATTTTTCAAGTTTTCCTAACAAATAATCTGTATCTGAAAAAAAATGATTATAATATTATCTCTTCCACTGTCAATGATGACACTGGGTTTGCAAAGGGAAAGAAAAATCCCCAAGTCTCTTATAGTGTTTGTCCAGAGACCCCATTGCTTCCTTTAGGTCGAAGGTGTGAGATGAGGTCACTGGAAGTGTTTCTGTACTAAAGGTTGTCATCACCTCTGATGACTTCCTGGGCATCTACCATACATAAGGCACTGCGAACAACACAACAACACAGGAAGTGCCTTCTTCCTAGATATTAAAATCCTAGTTTGGAAGAGCAAGTAGTGGAGGAGAAACAAGTTCAGCGCTTGGACGTTGAAAGGGGACGCAGCAGTGTGGTGTACCACTAGAAAGACCAGGGCTGAACAAGAGATGTGTCTCCAAAGGTTGACAAGACAACTCAGCTGGAGCCGAGGGGAAGAAAGAGCCCCGGATGAGGCTCGGCAGCCGATTGGCCGTGTCCATCAGCAGGGTGGTGCATAGCGACCAGATCAGCATACCTAATTAAAGCTTGTCTGCACAGGCCTGGAGGGTGGCGTTAACAGCAAGGGCCACAGGAGTCGGAGGGAGGTGATCAAGTCCATGGTGCAGAGGGAGCGGTTCATGAAAACTGAATGGAGTGGGAGGGTTTTCTTATTTTCTTTACTTGTTATTTTATATAGAAGTATAGAAAATTCCAGGAGATAGTGAAAGACAGGGAAGCCTGGCGTGCTTCAGTCCATGGGGTCACAAAGAGTCGGACACAACGTAGCGACTGAACAACGACATAGCTGATTACAACCTTATGATAATTTCAGGTGGTCAGGAAGGTACACATATACATGTATCCATTCTCTCGTGAGGGCTATTGCTGGATCTTGATGATTTGAGTGCTATTGCTGAATCACAGGAGCGGGAGGGCTGGCCAAGAGGATGAGAGGGCTAGTATGGGGAGGGGAGGGGCGCCGAAGGGCCAGGTGTGTGTCATGACCCTGTTCTGCTCAAGAAGAAGGCTTCTGTCTTTGAGCCTCCCAGTGGAAAGACAATGGGTTCTGGAGTTGGATGAACTGGTCCCAAGACCAGTTCTATGACTCTCCAGCTGTGTCACCTTCAGCAGTTTTCTTCATCCCTGTAATATCAGCTTCCCTGTAAGAGGAAGGGAGATAATAAGATGGATCTGTGGACTCTTCAGAAGAGTACAAGCCTTATATTTGACCGTGTACCACAGAAACACAGTATGTGCTCAGTCACTGGTCATTTCCTTGGGCTAGCCCTTCCTCGGGGCCCTGAGCTGTGGCTTCCTGATGCCCACAGGCTGTGTCCACTTGCTGACTCCCCTGTAGGTGCAATCAACTCAGTAGGTGCGGGACAACATGCATTACCTCATCTTCTAAACGTCTCCTCTCTCATAGCAGATCTTTCCCATTTGCCCTTTTCTGTGGCTGGGATTTTTTTCCTTTTTTTAATCTGCTTGTTCAGTCGCTCAGTCGTGGCCAACTCTTTGTGACCCTATGGACGGCAGCACGCCAGGCTTCCCTGTCCTTTACAGTCTCCCAGAGTTTGCTCAAGCTCATGTCCATTGAGTCGGTGATGCCATCCAACCATCTTGTCCTCTGTTGTCCCCTTCTCCGTAGAGTTTGAATTCTTACAGTTAACCCAGCTCAAACCCTTGGCGTCATCTTTGGTTAATTTTTGCCTTTCATGTGACATTTCTTCTTCTTTTCAAAAAATATTTATTTATTTGGCTGCATTGGTTCTTAGCTGCAGCTTGTGAACTTTTTAAATTGGAGCATGTGGGATCTAGCCCCCCAGCCAGGGATTGAACCCAGGCCCCCTGCATTGGGAGCATGGGAGTCTTAGCCACTGGACCACTAGGTAAGCCCCCTCATGACATTTATAGCGAAGTTAACGTCTTTCTCTCGCAATGTTACCGTCTCCATCTGTGCTAGGCTCACATCGCGTCACGAATGGATTCCTCAGAAGCTTTCTGACGTTGGTCAGTCTGTCCAGCTTGCATCCTTTAGATTCCATTGAACACCTCTGTCCTTCCACAGTCCTTTGGTGTATCCATACCTTTTCCATCTAATTTTGCTTTTCATTAGCTCTTAGAGGAATAATAGCTTACATTGATTTATGCTGCTTGTGAGCCAGGTATGTATTAAGGACTTAGACAATTTTCTTTATTTCAGCCCCCAACTTTGCACAACTTAGTCAGTGTTTGAACCCAGGTAACTTGGCTCCAGACCCTACACTTTTGAGACGTGACTGTCGTCCTTCCATATAAACTCCTAGGGAGCAGGATCCATGTGATTCATCTCTGCTCTGTGCCATGTCCTGACATGTAGTAGACACCACTGAACGCACTCACTGCATGACTTCCTCCTTCCTCCTCTGGGCCCTAGTTCACGCCGTTCTCTCCCAGTATCATGGTAGGAGGTTTAGGAAGGGGTTAGTGCTCTGACATGAACTCGTACAACCGGGTTCAGCTCTCAGACAATTTACCCACTGGCTCACCTTGTTTGGATCACTTCTCTGAAGCCACAGTTGTACTCCATAAAAGGGGAATAATAATAATGCCACCTCATAAAGCTGATATGATGGACCAGTGAAGTAATGTGTGTCAGATACTTTAGTTGTGTGCCTGGCATATGGAAAAGGGTCCATATATATTAGCTCTTATAAGCAGTTGTATCATAATGCCCTCCTCTGCCTCTTTCAGCTCATTTTTGTCTGTTCTTTCAGCCCTTTTTCAACTTGCATTGGGCTTCCCAGGTGGTGCAGTGGTCAAGAATCTGCCTGCCAATGCAGGAGATGTGGGTTCAATCCTTGGGTTGAGAAAATCCCCTGGAGGAGGAAATGGCAGCTCACTCCAGTATTCTTGCCTGGAAAATCCCACGGACAGAGGAGTCTAGTGGGCTACAGTCTGTGGGGTCTCAAAGAGTCAGACACGACTGAGCGAGTGAGCACACACACAGCTTGCATCATCTATCTGGCACTTACGTAACTTCTTCAGCTCACAGAGAACCAGACACTTGCTTCTTTTTGACCTATTTATTAGCTGAGCAAGTTACTACATTTTACAAGTCTCAGTTGTCTCATGTGATCAAAAGGATTTTTTTTTTTTAGATGAAAGAAACAGTATGTGACACATTGTAAGCATTCAGTAAATTTTAGTTTTTGTGCATTTTTTTTCCCTCCCTGGTCGCCAGCTCCCCCACCACTGACCAACAGGCCCCCATAAAGGCTCACTGATCGACTCAAGTCCAAATTTCATTGTTTGGAAGTTACGTGAAAGAAAGAGAGGCTTCTATTGTATGGAAAGAACTGGATTGCAGTCCAGTAGCAGGAAATGCTAGGAAGTTGAAGAACATCTGTCCTGTGCCCTTTGGTCTCTTTGAAACATAGTTTTGATGATCATTGTAAACATTGTTGTTGTTCAGTCAGTAAGATGTGTCCAATTCTTTGCGACCCTATGGACTACAGCCCACCAGGTTTACCTGTCATTCAGTATCTCCAAGAGTTTGCTCAAACTCATGTCCATTGAGTCAGTGATGCTATCGAACCATCTCATCCTCTGCCACCCTCTTATCCTTTTGCCTTCAGTCTTCCCCAGCATCAGTGTCTTTTCCAGTAAGTCAACTCTTTGCATCAGTTGGCCAAAGTATTGGAGCTTCAGCTTCAGCATCAGTCCTTCTAATGAATATTCAGGACCAATTTCCTTTAGGATTGACTGGTTGGATCTCCTTGCAGTCCAAGGGATTCTCAAGAGTCTTCACCAGCACCAACCACAGCTCAAAAGTATCAATTCTTTGGTGCTCAGCTTTCTTTATAGTCCAACTCTCATATCCATACATGACTAATGGAAAAACCATAGCTTTGACTATACAGGCCTTTGTTGGCAAAGTGATGTTTCTGGTTTTTAATACACTGTCAAGGTTTGTCCTGACTTTCCTTCCAAGAAGCAAGTGTCTTAATTTCATGGCTCCACTCACTGTCTGCAGTAATTTGGGAGCCGAAGAAAATAAAATCTATCACTGCTTCTACTTTTCCCCCTTATATTTGTAAACAAAGGCAAGCCTTGTACTGTATAACAAAATTTTGACATTGTTTGAATTCATTCATTCAGCAAATAATCCTTGAACACCTCCTTTGTGCCAAGAACTGGCCAAACTGTTGCGGGAATAATGATGGACAAAATCAACCTGCTTCTTGTTCTCTTGGAGCTCGTCCTGCTGGGGAGACAGACACCAGCATGCCAATATTAAATGATAAAGCGAGATGTGTCATGAGGGGCAAGCGAAGGTGCTGGGAGATGCATGCTAGGGGGATTCAGTATTGAGGGCCAAGAAAATATTCCCACTGGAAGAGATGTTTGAACTGAGATCTGAGGGGTGGGTCGGAGTACCCAAAGAGGCAAAGGAAACCTTCAGATGGAGTGCTTCTTCTTCTTAAAGTAAGATGCAATTTAGTGTCCTGAGAAGCTTGGATAATGATGGATGATAATTAGTTTTCAAACCTGGAGGTGCCTGAATATGCTGTCACTGACTGTTTTTATCTCACTTGTGCATAAATAGTGCATGTGTCGGGCCGGGAGAGGGAGACTGAGTGTACCTGAGCACAATCAGGTGTTGTGTTTTCATTGCACTCGGGGCCAGTGCCGTCAGTCAGGCTCATCCAGGCACTTTGTCACATTACGGGTCGCGCTGTCTGGACTTGTCTGCCCAGGGGCAGATGCTCTTTAGTTTAATTCGCATTACGTCTGTTTGCTCGGAAAGTTGTTTTTGTTGGAACTTGGAGGGCCAGGTGCTTGCAGCTGGAGTGTGGGCCATCTTATTGGAAATTTGAATGAAGTTTGTTAACACAGAGAAGGGACAGCCCTCAACCAAGTGTAACAGGCTTCCGAAATATGACAGCTGTTAGGGAGCCGTCCTTTAACACCCTCCAATCTCATCATCGTGATGGGACTCATTTCCTGACCTCTTTCAGGAAAGGTATTTCCTGAAAAGTTGCAGTAGACTTTTCCAAAGTGAGGAGCCCATGATAGTCTTAGAGATGATTTTAGAGTCTGACAGGTCGAGGGAACTGTCTTTGTAGCTAACCTTTCTTCAACACCCGTTCCTTGCAAGTTCTCTTAAGATGCAAGCCCTCAGGGATTCATAGCTAGCTAACTTTGCTTTTGTTTTCATTATAATGTTTATGATACTTTCTGCTTATGGCACGTGATACTAATTTATAGTAGTGATTTACAGACTTTTTCAAAAATGAAGTGAAAAGTGAACTGATTTTTAAAAAAATGAAGTATGTAATAGTAGAAATGGCACCCAGGGTTGACAAAATCATTAAGGTGGTTCTTGAATGACTGAAGTTAGGGAACACTGCTTTGGTGTCATCTGGGGTTTTTCCTGCTATCTGGCATATGTATTCTATTTTGGAGGACCTATTAATCATTTGGATGTTAAAATCTGATACCACAATAAAATATTACACCACACTGACTAGTATGACTCTAAAACAAGATGGATAATAGTAAGTGTTGGTGAAGATATGGAGAAACTAAAACCGTCATAAATTCAGAGTAACAATGAAAAATGGTGCAATTCCTTTGGCAGTTTCTCAAAAAGTTAAAATACAGAGTTGTGGTGTGACTCAATAATTCCACTCCGAGGTATATACTCGCTTTCACTTTCACGCATTGGAAAAGCAATGGCAACCCACTCCAGTGTTCTTGCCTGGAGAATCCCAGGGACGGCAGAGCCTGGTGGGCTGCCGTCTGTGGGGTTGCACAGAGTCGGACACGACTGAAGTGACTTAGTAGTAGTAGTAGGTATATACTCAAGAGATTTGAAAGCATATGTTCAGGTAGACACCTGTGCATGAATGCTCATGACAGCATTATTCATTATGGCCCAAAAGTAGAAACAACCCATACGTCTGTCCATCAACTGCTGAATCAGTCAAAGATATAGTATATCCATACCATGGGATATTATTCAACCATAAAAAGGAATGAAGTATTGATGCATGCTGCAACATGGATGAACCTTGGAAACGTGCTAAGTGAAATAAGCCAGACACAGAAGGCTACATCTTGTAGGGTTCTGTTTATAAGAACTGTCCAGAAAAGGCACATCCATAGAGGCAGAGCATAGATTAGTGATTGCAGGAGTTGGGTAGAGGGAGGGTGGAGAGTGGTTGCCAGTGTGTATGGGATTTTCTTTTTGGGTGATGGAAATGTCCTCAAATTAGATGGTGGTCACACAACCTTTTGAATAGACTAAATATCACTGAATTTTACACTTTTAAAATTTTTTATTAAAATATGATTAATTCCGAAGCTGAGAAAAGTTCGCTCTTGCTAGAGTAGCTCATTTACAGATGTGTTCTCATGAAGCTTTTCATTGGCGCCATCATAAATATTCACTCAAGATGTCTGTCATAACAATGATAGAATAATTCATAACTTACAAAGTACTCTCAAGCTCAATACTGCTTGTTGTACTAGTTCAAAGCTAAGGAAACTGAAGTCTAAAAGTTAAATATTTGGCCCTGGACACATAGAAGAGTCAAGCTGGATTTTAAGCCAGGTTGTCTGACTCTGTGCCTGCTGCGTTTTGTCTCTTCGTTCTTTCCTCATGTTTTGTTTGGAGCATGTGGATCCAGGCAGTCTTCATTCACGTGACAGTTACTGAGTGCCTCGTAGGAGCAAAGATGTTCTCGGAGGTGGAGTCATGCAGGTGATAAGACAGATAAGGACTCCGACTCTTATGATTTAGATGGTTTAGAGAGAGGAGACTGAAGGAGGCCATTAGCTAGTAAAGCAGGCACTGTCAGAGCAATGTCTTCAGAAGAAAATAAGATGGTGAGATAGAAGTGACTGGGACATGTCGATGGACTTTTAAAGATTAGGTGGTCAGAGAGGACCTCTCTGAATGATGACATCAGGTTGAGACCAGAAGGACCTGAGAAAGTCAGCTGGGTAAAGATCTGTCAGGAGACTATAGAACATCCAGTGTAGTGTAGACCCTCAGCATTTCCTATGCTCTTCTAGGAACCAAATTCTGAGACTTAAGCCACTGTTCTGAGACAGACCACTGTTCTGGTCTTGGATATATCTATACTGCCAGATATACTGTGTGTATATCTATACTGCCAAAAAGTAGAAAATGACAGAAGTATACACATACATACAAACTCGAAAAGAGTCGCACACGGCTGAAGTGACTGAGCATGCACACGCATGTATATGTATGTGTGTGTATCTATATGTATAATGTCACTTATGTGCATGTATCTACATGTGTAGTTATAGATATACACACATGGTATGTTATATAGCATAAATGAATAAATAATAAACAATTATAAAAATCAATTTCAAATTAAATATGTTTTCAATAGAAAGATAATCTGGAGCTGTGATTTTCCCATCAGGCATAAGCCTTTTATGAAATCACTTGAAGTGGTTCCCTCTTAGGAATCTGACCTGTGGTTTTTGCCTGGGTGACTGAACAGTTGTCATAATGACTGGAAGAAGGTGGCATCTCCAGTTGCTGGCCCTCATCAGGACCACCTGTTGACCATATATTTCATGAGACTATACCCCCCGCCCCCGCCAAAACCCCTGCACGCTGAAGGCATGTGCAAACCCTCTACACATGAGTGCTAGTGAATGTGCTATGCTGTGTTTAGTCGCTCAACCGAGTCCAACTCTTTGCAACCCCATTGACTGTAGCCCTCCAGGCTCCTCTGTCCATGGGGATTCTCCACGCAAGGATACTGGAGTGGGTTGCCATGCCCTCCTCCAGGGGATCTTCCCAACCCAGGGATTGAACCCAGGTCTCCCACATTTCAGGGAGATTCTTTACCATCTGAGCCACCAGGGAAGCCCCAGGCAGCGAATAGTTGATGCTAAATGAATAGATCGAAGTTGGCTCAGATAGAATGAACTCATTGTTCTGAGGAAAATGTCACTCTTTCAGGACTTACGAGCAGAAAGCTTGTGTTTTGTTGGGGTGTGTGTGTATGTGTGTGTTAGTCACTCAGTTGTATCCAACTCTTTGTGACCTCAGCCCATGAGGCGCCTCTGTTCATGAAATTCTCCAGGCAGGAATACTGGAGTGGGGTGCCATTCCCTTCTCCAAGATATCTTTCCGACCCAGGCATCAAACCCGGGTCTCTTGTATTGCAGGCAGATTCTTTACCATCTGAGCCACCAGGGAAGCCCATGTTTTGTTGGTAGTACCATGCTTTTCTAAAATAAGAAACAGGCTGATGAAAGGATAGAGGTGATTGGAGTCAAATGGTGTGAGCTTACGGGCAGTGGGTGGTGGTGGTGCGGTGGGATTTGGGGAGGATGAAGTAGGAGGGTCCCCTGAAAAGGATTTCAGTAGCCGTTGTTGTCTTTAAGGTCTGGTCTCCATGATGATTGTTAAGGCTTTTGGGGGGCTCTCAGTGGAAACAGAGTAGCCATCGAATCTGCAGTTCCTCTTCCACCCCTCTCTTTACTTTCCAGTACAGTACGTCCCCTGAGAGTGTGTGTGTGTGTGAGAGTGTGTGTGTGTGAGTGTGTGTGTGTGTGTGTGTGCGCTTAGTTTCCCAGTCATGTCTGACTCTTTGCGACCCCATGGACTGTAGCCTGCCAGGTACCTTTGTCCATGGAGATTCTCCAGGCAAGAATACTGAATACTGGAGTGGGTTGCCATGCCCTCCTCCAGGAGACCTTCCCAACCCAGGGATTGAATCCAGGTCTCCCACACTGGAGGCGGATTCTTACTGTCTGAGCCACCAGGAAAGCCCAGGTCCCCTATATATGCACCTTCAAGTTGCAAACTGTCAAAGATGCGAACGTGAGTTGGCATGTTCAATCATGTAAGTTAGATCATGTGTCTGGCAAACATTGTCACATGTGTACATCCTCTACAAGTGGTTGTGCTTTTGTGTACTCTACTGCACAGTACAACAATGACAACAGTGACTGGGTACAGGGCTCCCGAGACATCACCTGATTGTGTTTTCAATGGGGTAGATAGAATTGAATCCAGCAAGGAACCAGAACCTGTGCCATCAGTGTTGGGCGTGAGCGAAATTGCAACTTGCTCTCCTTCAGCTCTACCATCTCCCTGCTCCTGTCTCTCCTCCAGGCAGTAACTCTTCTGGCCTGTTCACTCAATGCCAGCCACTGTATGCCAGCTGTTGTACTGAACTACTGTACGCTTTAAGGTGCTGGACTGTAAGATTAAATATGTCTTCTTTATTTTTTTCTGGTTGTTTGTTCTTTATGTATTATTTAGTATATAAACCTGTTAGAGTGCAGTACTATACAGACAATTGTGTTACTTGGCTTCCTTGGCTAATTATGTTGGCTTACAAATGTGCTCTTGGAATGGAGCTCGTTTGTATGTAGGGAACTTACTGAACCTGCCTGCTGCCTCCCTGTCCTGCTTGTTCTCTTTGCAGTTAACTCTTGTTCATAGAGCAGCACCTTACATTTTTTTCGTGTTGTTAAAAAATACAAGTGCAGGACAACAGCTCAGGATCTTTCTCCCTCTTCCTCTTCTTCCCCCACTAGGGTTTCTTCCTGGGAGTTCTCCAGTCTTGCCCCAAGAGCAGAGCCTGGGTCCTAGACTGCGGTAGAGCCCTCCAGTTTTGTGCTCTTTTCCAGTTTTTGCACCATCCTTGCTCATGCTTGCCCGTGCTTCTGGAGGGCAGGTGCTTCTCTTCATTTTTGTTTCTGTGCTAAATGCAAGTCCATACAGGAGCCCGGTGAACTGAGCTGTTCTCTGCTTAGAAAGCGCAACATACACAGGCTCCCCACCCCGCCCCCGTGATTTACTTGGCTGACTTTTTAAATTGGAATATAGTCAATTTACAATGTTGTGTTAGTTTCAGGTGTGCAGAGAAGTGATTCGGTTATACATATATAAATAAACTTCTATTCTTTTCCAAATTCTTTCCCATTATTGGTTATTACAAGATACTGAATATAGTTCCCTGTGCTATACAGTAGGTCCTTGCTGTTTATCTGTTTTATACATAGTTGTGTGTATCTGTTAATCTTAATTTATCCCTCCCCACCTACCTTTCCCCCTTGGTAACCGTAAATTTGATTTTTATGTCTGGGAGTCTATTTCTGTTTTGTAAATCAGTTCATTTGTATCACTTTTTAAAAAAATTATTTTTAATTGGAGAATAATTGCTTTACAGTATTGTGTTGGCTTCTTCCATACAACAGGGTGAATCAGCCTTAAGTGTATGTACGTCCCCTCTCTCTTGAACCTTTCCTCCACCCCGCACCCCCATCCCACTGCTCTAGGTTGTCACGCTGGAATCTAGAAAAACGGTGCTGATGAACCTACTTGCAGGGCAGGAATAGAGACGCAGACATAGACGACAGACTTTGGACACAGCAGGGGAAGGAGAGCGTAGCATATACATATACATTACATATACATATACATTATCATATGTAAACATATGTAAACATATACATTATCATATGTAAAATAAACGGCTAATGGGAAGTTGCTGTATAGCACAGGGGGCTCAACCCGGTGCTCTGTATCACTTTTTTAGAGTCCACGTGTAAGTGATATCATATGATATTTGTGTTGTTCTGTCTGATTTACTTCACTTAGTATGATAATTTCTACATCCACCCATGTTGCTGCAAATGGCATTATTTTATTCTTTTTTATGGCTGAGTAATATTCCGTTGTATATGTATGCCATATCTCCTTACCCATTCCTCTGTTGATGGACATTTAGGTTATTTCTATGTCTTGGCTTTTGTAAACAGTGCTGCTATGAACACTGGGGTGCATATCTTTTTTTTTTTTTCTCTGTTGCCCTTAGGATATCAGTTAAGTGTTGCCCTACACTGACAGCTACTTCTCATTTTCCCGTTCTCTCTCTTTGTTTTTGTTGTATTTACTCTCTTTGCCTTTGTCTTTTTCTGGGATGCTAATGGCATGCAGAAAACTTGAAGTATACTGCCTGATCTTCCCTATTTTTATTTGATCTCAGAAAGAGATAGCTTGCCTTTTCTTAAGTTCAAGGTTTTGAAAAGTTATCTGGGAAATATGGGTGTAGAGAGAGTTTGGTGAATCCTACAGATATTTAATTCTTTAAAGGCAGTCTTTTTTATTGGTGTATTGCTACCCTCTTACGGTCATCTCTGGCCTAAAAGGCCGGTTTCCAGAGTTACTTTAAAAAATGGGAGAGCTAGAAAAGACTTAAAATTTCCTAGGATAAAAGTACAATTTGTCTCACCTGTGTCTTAGAGTGTTGTTAGGAAATGAGACATCAACAGTGGGCACTGCTGGCCAGGCTTCATGAGCAGGGAGTGGATCCAGGGAGGTGGGTTGCACTGCGTCCTGAGTCAGTCTTCGCTGAGCCAGCACAAAGCCAGTCGTTAAATTATATACAATACAAAAGCAAAGAGTATACACTTGACAGTCCCACCTTCATTCTGGCTCGTATGATCTTATGAAAGTGGAAGTGAAAGTTGCTCAGTCATGTCCGACCTTTGCCACCCCATGGACTATACATACAGTCCATGGAATTCTCTAGGCAAGAATACTGGAGTGGGTTGCCATTCCCTTCTCCAGGGGATCTTCCCGACCCAGGAATCAAACCGGGGTCTCCTGCATTGGAGGTGGATTCTTTACCAGCTAAGCTATTAGGGAAGCCCATTATGATCTTACAAGGTATGAAAAAGTACACTTTTCCCCATGTTAGTTACTGTGTATTAATAGTGCTAACTACCTGTCCTTTGGATGGGAGCTGTAGTCATGTATGGATGTGAGAGTTGGACTATAAAGAAAGCTGAGCGCCGAAGAATTGATGATTTTGAACTGTGGTGTTGGAGAAGACTCTTCAGAGTCCCTTGGACAGCAAGGAGATCCAACCAGTCCATCCTAAAGGAAATCAGTCCTGAATGTTCATTGGAAGGACTGATGTTGAAGCTGAAACTGCAGTACTTTGGCCACCTGATGCAAAGAGCTGACTCATTTGAAAAGATCTTGTTGCTGGGAAAGATGGAAGGCAGAAGAAGAAGGGGATGACAGAGGATGGGTTGGTTGGATGGCATCACCAACTCAGAGGACATGAATTTGAGTAAACTCCGGGAGTTGGTGATGGACAGGGAGGCCTGACATGCTGCAGTCCATGGGGTTGCAAAGAGTTGGACACGACTGAGTGACTGAATGACTGGCTTTGGTATTTGAGCCCTTGCCCTTTCTTTTTACAGGACGTTGGATGATGGTGGTGTTTTACGAATTTGAGGATGGGAACAAGAAACTGGTGACCTAAGATCCATGAAACTCCATGGACTGTAGCCTCCCAGGCTCCTCTGTCCATGGAATTCTCCAGGCAAGAATACTGGAATGGGTAGCCATTACCTTCTCCAGGGGATCTTCCTGACCCAGGGATCGAGCCTGGGTCCCCTGCACTGCAGGCAGATTCCTCACTGTCTGAGCCACCAGGGAAGCCCCAAGATTACAGAATTGTATGGGAATTCTCTGGCAGTCCAGTGGTTAGAACTTGGTGTTTACACTGCTGTGGGCTTGGGTTCGATCCCGAGTTGGGGAACTAAGATCCCGTAAGCTATGCAGTGAGGACAAAAACAAAAGACTACAGAATTGTAGAAATGTAGTGCTTTTCTGACCATAGGGTCAGCTTTCCAGCCCCTGCCTTTGCACGTTGAAGGATGGGTGACATGATCTGCTTGAGGTCACAGAGCTCCTAAGAACTGGAGCTGCAGGCCTGCATGCTCTTCACTCTGCACGACATAAAAGTGACTTTGCAAGCTGACGACTTATGAGATCAGTGTCACTCAGTAGTACAGGACGTGGGACATTTCATGTTTTACCAGAGAGTAGTAAAAATCGGGATTTTTCTGGAGAACGAGAAGAAATCCTTAAATCCTTCAGGAAACCAGAGTGTACATTTTCTCAAGCCACAATATGGAAAACTTGTGGGGATTTTGTATGGAAGAACCCAGAAGATTCTTCCTCTGCCACACCATAGCTGCAAAGGCTTGGACCTTCTCTGTTGATTTTCCCACCAGGAATATCCACAGCTCTGGTCTCAGGGGGTTCCAGAAAGAAAGATGAGGAGATGAGAGCCAGACAGGGTTACTCAGACGAGTATGACAGATGGAGGGAGGTGGGGTCCTACCGCCTTCCCTATTCACCCCTTCGGAGTTGGGGTCTTCAACCTCAGCCGGGATTTCTTTTCTTTTTCCTCCTTTATCCAGCCAGTATCTGAATCTCCTTTGTGCCAGGCAGCACATGAGGCCTCAGGTGGGTCGTCAACAGAGGCATGCCCGGGCCCCATGTTTTAGAGAGAGAGACGAATGTAGACTAATGAACAAAGAGATGCTCACAGGCTTGCTGAGTCCTAGGAAGGAAGCAAACAGGACATACAGTGAAGAACAGTGGTGATGGGGCTCCTTTCCCTCCTGGGGTCTCCCTGTAATGTGATATCTGAGCTGAGATGAGGGATGGGGAGGAATGAACATTCCAGGTTAAAGGAGCATCATGGGGACAGGTGTTGAGGTCGAAAGGACCAGATATCCTCTGTGTCGAGCAGGGCGATCTAGGGAGGATGGGGCAGGACCCAGACAGACCAGTCTGGACTTTGCTGGCTACAGATTTTATCCCAGGTGCCGTGGGAGCCAGAGGACTTGGAGCAAGGGAGTAACATTTAAACTGTGTGTTGAGAAGGTTTTAATGAGTCTTGAGAATGTTAATCTACATGAAAGATGTCAATCACTAAAAAACATATGTTATATGACCTGATTTATGTGCAGTATCTAGACTCCATTATGTGAAATAGCCAGGCAAACCCAGAGAGACAGAAAGTAGGTTCGTTTGGCCTACTGGTGGGGGTGGGGTGTTGAAATGGGCAGTGACTACTTTAGGGGTCCAGAATTTTTTTTGGGGGGGGTAGGGTTGAAAATGTAAATTTGGTTGTGGTTATGGTTGCAGAATATACCAGAACTCATTGAATTGTGCAGTCTATATAGGCGAATTGTAGGTTCTGTACATCATAGTTCAATAAAGCTGTTATTAAAAAAATAAAAAAAGATGCTGCCTGACAAACCTGCTCCATGTCCTAGGCATCTGTCACCAACTTAGCAGCTGTGCGGGCCTTTCTCCACTCTCCTTGTATGTGAACATCCGTTTCATCAGCTGCTGATATTGTCAGCTTCTTGCATCAAACTGAGACAGGCTGGAACCTGGGACCCCTTGCTGCAGTGTTTGCATATGGACACACCTCTTCTCCAGCAAGAGAATACAGAGAAACTGTGTGGGACTAAAAATAGCTGCATGCATGAGCAGTTGGGTCGAATTATGGACAAGAAGATACAAAGAGACCAAGAAACCCAGCTGCCCCCTTTGAAGAGCCCAGAGTGAAAGTAGGGGGTCAAGAACAAAAGCAGATACTGCATATGCCCCCTGCCCTCAACACCACCTAAGGGGTGGTCAAGCCACTCGTCATCCTTCCAGCCGGATCCCTGGACACACCCCTATCCTCACCCTGTTGCTCTTTCTCACTCCCCTTGCTGCAGCAGGGCTCCGGATACAGCCTTGCCTGAATTTCTTGCCTGACCTCTGATCGATTTCTCTTGATTAAGGAGGCCAAGAACTCTGGAGGGTAACAAAACCTTCAGGTCTTCCGAACTCATACAGGCTTCGCTGCTGTCCTTTCATATGGCTTACGTGTGTGTGTGTGTGTGTGTGTGTGTGTGTGTGTGTGCGCGCTCAGTTGCTCAGTTGTGTCCAACTCTTTGCAGCCCTATGGACTATAGTCCACCAGGCTCCTCTGTCCATGGGACTCTCCAGGCAAGAATACTAGAGTGGGTTGCCATTTCCTCCTCCAGGGGGTCTTCGTGACCCAGGGATCGAACCCATGTCTCCTGTGTCTCCTGCATTGGCTGGCAGATTCTTTACCACTGCACCACCTGGGAAGCCCAGAGGGTTGGATAGATTGCAGTTTTTGCATGGAAATCTCAATGGACTCATTGGCAAACTGAAGGTGATTGTGTTGCATGTCCATCTCCTCAAGGTAGAGCTTGCTCCTGGCTGGTATTGACACTCAAGCAGTGGGTGAAGCTTCCAGGTTGCTACTGTGGCCACCACCTGGTCCACACTCGTGAGTGGCTCGTCAGCAGTGCTGTGAACTTAAACTTGCTGTGTGTCCAGGAAACTGGTCAACTCTTCCCCGGGTTCAGGGTAAGCATGCCAGTGACAATAGTTTTAGCCAATGTTTGGTTTCAAACCAAATCTAATTTATAGTTTTAGAAAAATAAACTGTGCTGGGGGTGGTGGAGAGTATGATTTACTGGGCAAAGGACAGTAAATTCTTTCCTCATCTTTCACGTGTTGCTCCCCTCCCTCCCCTCTTGGTCCACGGTTCCAGAATTGGATATGGTGGTTTGGTTACTGAATTACAACACCAGGCTTGGAAAG
Source organism: Giraffa tippelskirchi (assembly GCF_054371585.1). Classification (NCBI taxonomy): domain Eukaryota; kingdom Metazoa; phylum Chordata; class Mammalia; order Artiodactyla; family Giraffidae; genus Giraffa; species Giraffa tippelskirchi. The sequence continues at coordinate 154,099,556 of NC_137283.1, read as the reverse complement.
TTCACATTTCTTTTACCCCAGAGTATTGTGGCTTGCTTTGTGTTCATCTTCACAATTTTGTTTTTGTTTTTAGCATCTGAAAACTTGGCTTGCCGTCTTTGTTTAATAACAATGGTTATTTGTATGTGTATGTCCGTACACACACAGTCGCAGACATCTACATCACTGTTGAATTTCTTCCCTGCCCTCGGTGTTACCTTTCAAGTTTATCATACTTTTGGGGGTTGGGGGCAAGGGAAGGGGAATGCAATGCTGAGCCATCAGAGATGTTATTATAGTCTGAATTTTCATCATCCCTTTAGACCATCAGTTCTTTGGTTGACTCTGATTCGCATGTCAGTGCTTTTTCAGTGATTTAGAGCAGTATAAATATCTTCCCCAAACGATGGTTTCAGACAACAGTAACTTCTGTCCTTTCCCCTGTCCCCACTCTGGGCACTTCTCCCCTTTGAGGTCGAGCTCAGGATGCTGGGGGCAAGCAGGCTGCCCTTGCACAGCATCAAAAGTTGTGCAGAGTCTGGGTAGGGGTGGGGGCAGGGGAGGAGTTGCCAGACCTGCATCTTGGAAGCCAGAGTTTCCTGGTTAAAATCGTCAGTTGAGTTGCATTCCTTCCTAGTTCATAAACCTCAAATGAGGGCAGCTCATCTGACTGTTGTTTTCTGGGTAACTTGAATCCTTGAACTCCTATTTTCACTTTCTTAAATTATCCTGGCATGGATATATTTGCTATTTCCAAGTTTTGTTTCAGTCATAAATCTTCCACGTATATAGTAAAACCCAAGGAGTTGGCTGGCTTTTTGGTTCCATGTTCTGATGTTCTCGGAGTGATGTAAGTCTTAGAAGACGTTGGTTACTAGCAAGAAAATTGAGTTTGCTTTAGAAACAAAGTACTTATTTTGGTTGCTTCTCTGTAAGACATCAAAGCTACATTTTTTGCAGCTCTTCCATAATGTGTGGACCAGCTTCCCCTAAATTTTTAAAAGCACAGACTTAAAAAAAAATTAATTAATTTATTTTATTTGGAGGCTAATTACTTTACAATATTGTGGCTTTTGACATACATCTACATGAATCAGCCACGGGTGTACATGTGTCCCCCTGTCCTGAACCCCCTTCCCACTTCCCTCCCCATCCCATCCCTCTGGGTGGTCCCAGTGTACTGGGTTTGAGTCCCCTATTTCACCTGTTGAACTTGGACTGGTGATCTGTTTCACATATGGTAATATACATGTTTCAATGCTATTGTCTTAAATCATGACACCCTCACCTTCTCCCACAGAGAAGTCTTAAAGAGTCCCAACAGAGTCCAAAAGTCTGTTCTTTACATCTGTGTCTCTTTTGCTGTCTCGCATATAGGGTCATCTTTACCATCTTTCTAAATTCCATATATATGCATTAATGTACTGTACTGGTGTTTTTCTTACTGACTTACTTCACTCTGTATAATAGGCTCCAATTTCATCCACCTCATTAGAACTGACTCAAATGTGTCCTTTTTAATAGCTGAGTAATATTCCATTATGTATATGTACCACAACTTTCTAATCTATTTGTCTGCCGATGGACATCTAGGTTGCTTCCATGCCCTAGCTATTGTAAACAGGAAAGTACAGACTTATTTTGTCTTCAGTATTTCTATTTTTTCAGCTTGGTACCCGCCCCCCTCCTCCCTACCCCAGATAGTCAGCAGAGTGTCCCTCCTCCTCAAAGTAAGCTGCTCCATCCCATGAACAGAGTGAAGAGGCTTTGTTGGTTCGCAGTTGAGCTTCTAGTATCCCTGTGGCTGCATCTTTGGATATGTTTGGATTTCAAGAAGCTTCTGCTTTGAAGGTGGCAGTAGCCTTGGCCATGACTTCGTATGCTTACAGCTCTAGAAACCCTGATGGAGTTTTTCTCAAGACCAAGTTCATTCATTTTGATAATTGTCTTTGGCTCTAAGGAGGTTTGAGATTCTAGTTTCTGAGCAATTTATGTCCTTCTTTATACTCTGCAACTGTAAATACAGGTATCGGTACTAAGTGGAGAAGTGTAGACTTTTAGATCTGAAAAGTACCGAGAGAGCTTTTTAAAAATTTAGTATTTTTTTAGTTTATTTTTAATTGGAGGATAATTGGTTTACAATGTTGTATTAGTTTCTGCTGTACAACAGGGTGAATCAGCCATATATATACACATATCCCCTCCTACCTGAACCTCCCTCCCACCCCTGAGAGTTCTTTTAACCCTCTTTTCAGGCATTATGTTTAGTTCTGGTCCTCTTTCTTCAAATTTTATTTAACCAGAAGCCTGGCAGGATGACTGAGAAAATCAAAGAAGTGAGTAAAAAGTGTATGTGGGTATCAGTCTTAATGGAAGTCTGTTAATTCACATGAGGGGCCCAATAACTGGAAATAGGTGATTTTGCTAGTGTTGTGCATGGCAGGACAGGGACCAAAGCCAGGCTGAGAAATCAGGTTCTCTTCATTAGAAAGCAAGGCATTGGTTACCAGGGGCCATGGAGAAAGAACTGACCCAGCAAAAGGGCCCAGGGGAACTGTTTGGGGTAATAGAAGTGTTCACATCATGATCGAGGTGTCGTTACATGGCTGTACACTGAAAAGGGGTGAATTTTGTTGTATATAAAGTGGATAGAAATTGTAAGGGGTCTGGACTTCCCTGGTGGTCCAGTGGTTAAGACTTCATGCTCCCAATGCAGGGAGTCCTGATCTCTAGGTCAGGGAGCTAGATCCCACATGCTGCAGTGAGGACTGAAGATTCCCCGTGCCACAGCTAAGATCTGGTGCAGCCAGATAAATAAATAAAAATAAAATTATTAAAAAAAAATTGTAAAGGGTCTCCTAAAACATGTTCAGGACTTTTTTGGGGTGAGAGGAAGGGAGATAACATTTTTTTCCCCTGCTTTTTAACTCGGTGTAATTATATCAAGTGATTCTTCTAAAAATACAAAAAGAAAAGAATCAGTCACCTCTTTCCCAGTCTCTCTTTTTCCAGTTGGCGGAGTTATCATCCCTCTGAACTACTCGTTGCTGCTGTTGTTTATACCAAGGCTTGGCGCACCTTTTCTGTCAAGGGCCAGATAGTCAATATTTTAGGCCTTGGAGGCATTTGGTCTCTGTCTCAACTACTCAGCTCTGTTATTGTATCTCGAAAGCAGCCAGAGACAATATGTAAACAAAAGAGTGTGGCTGTGTTCCCATGAAACTTTACCTCCCAAACTGGGCAGTGGGCCGGATTTGGCCCGTCAGTTGCATTTGCCAGTCTCTGAGTTACACCTTTGTTCCTTTGAGAGAAACTCAGGTGTTTTCTCCATCATCAGGAGAAGGAGGAATGTTATAGAAAAGTGGGATTGTAGGGGTGTTGGGAAGAGGACGACTCCTGAAAGTCTTGGAATGCCCTGCTAAGCTCGCAGATTTGGATCTGTTAAGCAGAGGATGGTTTTTGCTCAGGTGGGATTGTGGAGGCTGAACTAAGGGGAAGAAGGGACTGAATGTGGCAACCAGTTTCTACATGTGTGTAGAAACCCAGGCAGCTGTGACATAAGATAAGATGGAGGGGCACTCAACATTGAGGTGGCGAGAACTCAAAGGCCTGAAAACTGGAAGTCCTGGGGATGAAGAATCTGGAGGAGGAGGGGGAGGGGTCCCACTTTCTAGCTTGGACAACTCTGTAAGTCTTGGAGTCATTGACCGAAATGATGAAAATGGGGGAGAGGCAGGCTTGATGAGAAAGATGAGTTCAGGTTTGAAGTGTGTTGAGTTTGAGATTAGTTAAAAGAATTTGGGAGGCATCACTGTAGAGCTCTGTAGCTTTCAGATTTTTTGTTTTTTCTTTTTTGTCACAATTCAGAGTATGCAGGGTCTTAGGTTCCCCAGCCAGGAATTGACCTGTGCCCCCTGCAGTGGAAGCACCCCTGGCCCGCCTGGAAAGCCCCTGTAGCTTTCAGATTTTTGATGGTGCTTTCCCAGGGCACACACCAACAATACATGGACACTTAACTGTAAGTAATGTACACATTCTGCTGGACTAGCATGCATATTGCGAAACCTAATATAAGAAATTTATTGTTCAGTTGCTATGTTGTGTCTCTTTGTGACCACATGGACTGTAGCACGCCAGCCCCTCCGTCCTCCACTATCTCCCAGAGCTTGCTCAGATTCATGTCCATTGAGTCAGTAATGCTATCTAACCACCTCATCCTTTCCCTCCGCCTTCTCCTTTTGCCTTCATTATAAGAAATGTGCTGAGTCCCTTCAGTCATATCCAACTCTTTGTGACCCTATGGACTGTAGCCAATCAGGCTCCTCTGTCCATGGGGCTATTCCAGGCTAGAAATCTGAAGTGGGTTGCCATGCCATCCTCCAGGGGATCTTCCGACTCAGGGATGAAACCCTCGTCTCCCGCATTGGCAGGTGGATTCTTTACCGCTAGCACCACCTGGGAAATATAAGTAAATATAAGAAATAGGCATTTCCAAAGGGGTAGGAAATTTTTTTTTTTTAAATCACAAAGCAAATACCTGTTTAATGTGTGATTCTTCATTAACATGAGATGTGATACTGTATTTCTCTTAGATCTGGTCATGATTAGATTAAAAGCATCAGTTCACCCCTTGTAATAGTTAGCTTGGGCTTGTGTTACCTTCCGTGTGCAGTTCATTCTGCTTTTCATCCTTGTCAGATCAGTAGGGGAAGACAGAGGATCTTGAGCCGAAAAAGGGAAGTCATGGCTGTAGTTTCTCTCCTCAAAGCAGATGCAGGATATTCTGATAGGGGAGAAAGAGGCTGGCTTGGGAGGAAACTGGCTTCTTCCATGTGGAGAGGGAGGAGCTGTGCTTCCATGAGGGGCCTCGGCAGGTGCGAAGGCTGGCTGTGCCCTTTGCCTCAGGCTTTCCCTGGGGCTGAGACAGGCTGGGACCGGGGACCCTTTGCTACAGTGCTTGCACCTGGACACACATCTCCTGGAGCAACAAAATACAAAGAAACTATAAGGGACAAAAATAACCATGTGCACGCCCAACTGGGGCGCGTTATGGACAGTAAGATACAAAAAGACCAAAAACTCCAGCTGCCGCTTCTGTGAAGAGCTGGGAGCAAAAGCAGGGTATTGCACTTGCCCCCAGCACACAGCAGCACCAAAGTGGTGGGCAAACCACCTAAGCCTCCCCTTCAAACCACACCTGGACCCACCCCTACCCTCACTCCCATATAAGGAACCAGCTTGCCCCCCTCAGGGAGGGAGCACGGGGACCTAGTACTTGATTTTGCTCCCCTTGCTGCAACCGGGGTCCCAATAAAGCCTTTCCTGAATTTCTTGTCTGACCTGTTATCAAGTTCTGTTGATGAAGGAGGCCAAACACCGTGGTCAGTAACAGACTCCGTTCTCCTTCCTAGAGATACTGGTTGTTCTTTTGACTCATTAAGAAAGGCCAGTGGGTCAAGGGCTTGTCTGATAGAGCAAAAAAGGATTCCTCAATCCTTTAACTGAGCTAAAACTGAGTGCACCCTGTGTTTCAAACATGGTGTTACTGCCTAAACTTGGACTGCTATACTTAAACCACTTGTATCAACTAGCTTTAACGTTAAGGCCAACAAACCTTGACAAAATGGGGTGACAAAGAACAGTTATTCCTGAAGGTTAGAGTTGGGCGGTAGGTAGTGTTATTATCTCTGTTTTACAAGTGAGCCAACTGGGTAACCTGCCCCAGGCACCCAGTTACCAGGCAGTGGAGTGAGACAGGACTCCTGCTCTTCACCGCGGCCCTCTTGGCTCTCTGATATAGATCAGAGAATAGTATTTTTAAAAACCATGAGATGTTTGTTTTTTCCCTTTTTGCCTTTGGGATGTCTTTGAAAGTGTAGGATTATTTTCAGGTTTAAGGATAGGGCAGGGAGTCTGGGTGTCTCTCCCTGCAGTTTCCATGCTGTGGGAACTCTCTATCCTTTTCCTTCGTGGTTCTTCTCACATTGAATTGTGTGTTTAATTTAATTTGTATAAATGGAATGTCTTTAATCTAATTTTGTGTAATTATGTCTTTCTTTCAGCCCTGCTAGACTTTCTGTAAGCTCCTTGAAGCAAAGAACTGGTAAAGAGATACATTTGACAAGTTAAAGTGCAAGGTGTATTACAAATTCTAAAACCAGTTTATTTTAAATTGGGGATTTCCCCCTCCTTTGTGGGACCGCATAATAGTTTGATTTGGCTATTTGTGAATGTTTAATTGTATTCTAAACAATAGGATAACTGAACAATAGGCCATGATGTATTGGGATAATAAAACTGGAGACAATACTATTTAAAACATAGCATATTCAATATATGTGTCCCTTGAGGGGAAAGTCTTTTTATTTTTAAAATTTCTTATTGAAGTATAGTTGGTTTACAATGGTGTGTTAGTCTCGAGTGTGCAGGAAAGTGATTCAGTTATACATATATATGTATATTTCTATTCCTTTCCAGAGTCTTTTCCATTGTAGGTTATTATAAGATATTGAATATAGTTCCCTGTGCTATACAGTAGGTCCTTCTTGGTTATTTATTTATAGTACTGTTTATCTATTAATCCCAAATTCATAATTGATCCCTTCCCCTTTGGTAACTGTAAGTTTGTTTTCTTCATGAGTCTGTTTCAAAGTTCATTGTATCATTTTTTTTGATTCCACATATAAGTGATATCATTTATTTGCTTTTGTCTGACTTACTTCACTGAGTATCTCTAAGTTCATCCATGTTGCTGCAAATGGACATTATTTCATTCTTTCTTATGGCCAAGTAATATTCCATTGTGTGTGTGTGTGTGTGTGTGTGTGTGTGTATCACATCTTTATCCATTTGTCTTTTGATGGGCATTTAGATTGCTTCCACAGTGGGGAGTCTTTAAGTCACTCTAGATTCTGTATTTGGGTAGGTAACCACGTGGTGTTTCTACTTGGTAATTCTACTACATCTTGGGGATCTTTTGATTAGTTGAGGTCCAATCATTTATAGTCCTCCGAATCTTCAAGGAGATTCTAGGCCTTTCACAGGCAAATGTTCTGCTGTTTTCTTCACTTCTCTCTTGTCCTCTCCAGAAACGTCTTTACATCTCCCATATCAGCCTTCTTTGTGTCCAAAATATTTCCTTAATGCTCTGAAGCTATTTCTGAAATCCTGTTTCTTCAGTGAAAATTTTCACAGTTAAAAGAGAAATCTGGCCTCATCTTTATTTCTACTTATTAAGGGATGAAGTTTTATGAACACTTATGGTGCATGGGTCCTTCTCTTTAAGTGTAATGGACTAGTTTATTCTGCACATGAAAAGTAATGTGAGTCGGTCTTATTCTCATATTTTGAGCAAAGAACTTGCTTGGCACAGTAAACGTGAATCGTAATTCTGTTGGTGATTGGGCCTTGTTTATTTTAGGAAAAAGTTTATCACATGTGGATGAACATGAAGTAAAGTATCATTGGGTTTGTGCTGGTTTGTTAGAGCTGTCATAACAAAGCACCACAGACTGGGAGGCTGAAACAACAGGAATTTGATTTCTCCAAATTCTGGAGGCTGGAAGTCTGAGATCATAGTATTCACAGAGATGGTTTCTTCTGAGGCCTCTCTTCCTGGCTTGTAGAGACCTTCCCCTGTATGTCTTCACATGCTCCTCTCTGGGTATGTATGTCTCCTTTTCTTGTAAGAACACCAGTCGTACTGGGTTTGTGTGCTCAGTCGTGTCCGACTCTTTGTGACCTCGTGAACTGTAGCCCACCAGGCTCATCTGTTCATGGGATTGTCCAGGCAAGAATACTGGAGTCGGTTTCCATTTCCTTCTTCACACTGGGTTTGGGCTCACCCATATGACCTCGTTTGGCTTAATCAACTCTTTAAAAACATTACCTCCAAGTTCAGTAATGTTCTGAGGTACTGCCGATTAGAACTTCAATATATGAATCTTGGGAAGATTGATTCAGCTGTAACAGGGCTTAAATGTTTAATATAATTGTCTTAAACCTTTATGACAAATTAAACCAAAAATTCCTTTTAAAGCTTAAGAGCAGGCAAGGAAAGAGGACATTCTGAAGGAGGGGAGGGTGTAGGATATTGAATCAATCTGGCTTAAAACTGGCTAAGTAATTTAGGGTAAAATTCACAGTGATTAGTCTTTTGTGCATACTTTGCCAGTTTTGGGGGTCAATGAAATGTGAAGTACCTTCTCAGGACCCCTAGGTTTCATGATTCTGTTTTAATAACTGTAATTAGACCTTGCTCCTTATTTAGGAGAAGCTTTGAGAGGAATTTTTATAGTCCATGTTTGCTGGGTAGAATGCAAAAGGATCGGGGCTTCTGTCAACAAACCTTGATTTGAATTTGAGCTCTTTTCTTCTATGTTGGGCTGAAGAAAATGGCCAACGAAATCGTTCTCTTGGCATTGTACCAGCTATGTAACTGTGGACAAGTTACATAACTTCCACGAGCCTTGATTTAGTCATCTGTGAAATGGGAATAGAGTTGTAAGGAGGCTCTCCTTGTCTCTTGGACTATCAATCACTGTTGTGTCCTGCAGATAGATAGACTCGGTCCCCTTGCAGACCGCCCTGGGTACCCTGGACGGTCACCCCCCATACCTGTTGGCTGGTGTGGCCTCCACTGCCTGCTTGACTCACATGTGATGGAGGCCACCCGTGGCTCGAGGCCGTCAAAGTGGAGATGGGTTTCTATCGGTGCCACAGCCTCGCTGCTGTGTGACAGAACCCCTCTGCTAGACAGATGTCTCTTCAGGGAGGACGGGTTAGTTCTGACTAGTTACCATAGTAACTAGTTACCACTAGTTACCATAGTAACTTGTTACCATAAAATTAATTTTTTCTTAATCTCTTCTTCAGGTATTTGATAGTCCCAAATGATTAGGAGAACACTGTTTCTCTTTCTACATCGTATCAGGAGGCAAATGGTGAACGTTTTTGCCACTTTCGAAATAGTGGGGCAGAGATATCATTTAACACGTTTTGATTGCTAAATGGACTCTAGATTTTGAGATTCATGGACTCTAGTATTGACAAAAGTAAGGGCCGGACCTATGTCTACTTTCCTGGTTCAGAGAACCCCCATGGAGAGCTTTCGGGCTAAACGGAGCGTGTGTGTGTTTAGGGGGGAGGGGACAGCAGCGTCCACATACTTTGTTCCACTTAGATTGAGTTTTCATCCTCTGTGTGGGATTGAATTTATATAAATCTAGTCTTTTAAAACACTGAGGTGGCTTTTATTATTAGGCTTAAATAGATAAACTGATTTAGTGTAAAATCTTCTAGTAAAACCATTAAACATGTTGACCAGAGAGCTCTCTAAACAGGAATAAAGGATCCCAAGTTCTATTAGGCTTACCTAATTTAATCATTGTATAAGAATATTAAAATACAGCACTGTTGGCAGTAGCATTTGACCTGGAAAAATTCCCATAAGCGAACCCATTGAACATTGTCTTTGTCTGGTTCCACTCCTGATACCCTCTCCTCTGGATTCTGTATTCATCAAAACTTTTCAGTTGCAAGGGACAGAAATTCAACACAGATAAGCTTAAGCTAAAATGGAAATTCATTTTGATATAAGTAAAAATATTCTGGGGTTAGAAGTATCTTTAAACAGGATTAGATCCAGGGACATGTAGGATATTACTGGGACATCTTCATTGTCTCAAATGGATTTATTTAAAAAAAAAAACAAATCAGAAAAATGACTCACAGAATCCCCAAGACTGTATCTTTATGACTTGTAATTGGAAAAGAAGAAGGAAACTTTGTCTTTGTTCGTTCAAATATCAGGGAAGATTTTGATTGGCTCTGCTTGAATCACATGGGCATCCCTGAACCTGTTACTGGCTGGTGGATAGAATAGTGTGGCCAATCACTGAGGCAGAGCATCTTCATTGGCATGTCCACTGGAATCACATGGGCTGGGAGAGGGCTGATGTTCCAGAGAAAGACTGCTTACCCAACAGACAAATGTGTGTGTAGCGCAGATAACTAGCATTTCAAGCCACCAGGGGTTAGTGTTTATTCTTCTAGCTGAAAGGGAATGGAAAGGTAACTGTCAAAATTGTGTGGGATCCATCTGAAAATTTAAGCTGTGATTTAAATTTAAAATTTAGATTTAAAATTTGTTTAAGAAGATGAGAACACACTTGACTGTGTGGACAATCAGATAGTGCAGCATAATTGGTGATTCCTGAGGTTGATTTAAATGTGGGCATTTTTTGGAGTAAGGGAACAAAATGACAATAATGGACTCTTTTGCTTTCTTGGTAGGGTTAGATGATTGCCTGCAGCAGTATGTCCACAAGTTTGAACGAGAGAAGATTAACGGAGAGCAGCTGCTACAGATTTCTCACCAGGATCTTGAGGAGCTGGGTGTCACACGCATTGGACACCAGGAACTTGTGCTGGAAGCTGTCGACCTTCTCTGTGCACTGGTTAGTTCAGGAAAAGGTGATCTGTACTGCGATGATGTTTTTTTAAGAACCTCACCTTTTAAATCTCCTTGGTTTTGCTCTCTTGCTTGTCATCATTTTCTTAATGATCCTCTGAAGTAGAGCATGAGCTGAAGATAGTATCAGAAGGGAAGAAAAGAAATCATTTTCTAGGTAGAGCTGGTAAACAATAGCCTGCACCTTGTTCAATCTGGCCTGCTGTCTGTTTTTGTAAATAAAGTTTTATTGGAACACAGCCATGCCCATTCATTTAAGTGTTATCTGTGACTACTTTTATGTTACTGTGGCAGAGTTGGGTAGTTGTTTCAGGGACTGCGTAGCCCCTTAAAGCTGAAAATATTTGCTCTCTTGGCCTTCACAGAAAAAGTTTTCTTTTTATGGAAAAAATTCTGTATTCATTTTATTTTCCTATCTTTTATAAAGAATAAAAAGATGAAGATGGTCCTGAATGAACATGTCATCTTCTCTATTGAAATGACAAATGGGTTCTGATTTTTTTGGTCTGTTTTTGTTATGTAAAAGTCATTTTTATATTTTACAGATATTTGTGATATTTCAATAACTGATGCTGGTGCTTAAAATATTCAGCCTGTAAAATGGCAGCTGAATGGGGAAAAAAAATGTGAAGTTAGTTACATTGCACAGTTGACTGAGTTTGGCTTGAACATGAGTGAGTTGAATCTGGCCAGGTTCTGACTCTTCATTGCATCTGTGGCCGTGTGGGGAGTATTGATAGCCCTTTTAGATGTGGGCTGAAACCACCTCGGAGGGCATTGTGTTTATAAACTGGTTGGCATAGGGTGGAATCCACGTCAATTGTGGTGCCACGCAAAGGATGCCATTTCCTTAACTGTCTTGCTTTGGACAAAGTCGGCAGCATTCAGACTGCTCTGCTGTGAACCTGAGCCAAGGGCATATACAATTACATCACTGAGAATGGTGGGAAAAAATGTGCTCCCGATTGCTTGCCATTGGCGGTCTGCATCCCGTTGATTACATAACACTTGCTGCATTGTGCGTGTTCTTCTTAAAATGGGCAGAGCCTTGTCTTCTGCTCTGAGATGTCCTACTCTTGTTTAGGAAAGTAATGGGGGAAATTGTGGTTGATGAATGAGCTGCCGCCAGGGAGACGCTGTGGCCAAGTGGTGTGAGCGCTGGCCTGGGAGGCAGGGTTTCGCATTTTAATCCAGGCTCTGCTGCACACTCTTGGCTCTGTGGCCTCCAGGGAGACCGTGGTGTCTGTTTTCCCCATTTGTGCAGTGACACTCCCCTAGATGTGAAAGCCTACACTCTCTAGCAGCAGAGTGAGGTTTTTGCTGAGGGCATATGGGACAGGGGTGATCAATTTCCTGTTTGGGGCCTTGGTAGGAGATGGGCCCCAGCCTCCCTCCTTCAGCCAGTGACCCCTCTATCATCCATCAATCAGGGAGTCAATCCACCCCAGGGTGGGGCCCCCTGTGGTCCTCACACCTTGGAGCTTCATGCGTGGGGCTGTGTCAGGAGTACCAGGTAGATTGTCCTTGACTTCAGTCCCTGGGGAAAGTAGCCTGGTTCTTCCTGGATGGGTCCAGCTGCTACATGGCCTTCTGGCTTGGCTCTGGAAGCTGCCATGGCCCCAGGGCAGTGCTGAGCAGCTTGATCAGGGTGTCCATCCTCCCTACTAGCGTGCCAGTCTGCTTCTCTAGAGCCTGGTGCGAGCTTTTAGACACAGCTGCCCGTCACACAGGATCATGTGTATCTGGGCAAAGAGAGGTCAGAGGGATGGGGGCGGGGGTTCGGGGTAGGGGAGACTTCCTCCCTGCCCCACGGAGTAAGGCAGCAGAACCAGCATTTAGCTGTGTACTAACATGTGAGTGTTTTGCGCTGCCCAGAAGATGTCCGAGTCCTGTTTATGATTAAAACTTAACGTGTTTCATACAGTAAGACATGTTTGAGTTTACTCTTGTTGCGCTTTCTGGGAATATTGCTTTTTGGTCTTTTTCTGCTGTTTCAGACCATCTCTTTGGCTTTGCGGTAGGGCTTGGAGGGCAGGTAAATTACTTTGAAATCACAAGATGGAAGGGGAGGAGGCAGGATGGACTGCAGGCACGCTGTGGACGTCAAGCGGGATAATTAACATAACAGCTGCCTCTCTGCTTCTCCCCCTCTTCTCTACCTCTTAAAATATTAGACTAAAGTGGACAAAGCTGGAGAAATGCCAGAACCTAAAGCTGTGTTTTATCTCCTACAATTTCCTTCTAATTTCCTTTGTAGACAAAGTTTTGACCTCAGACTCTTTCTGGGCATGTTTCGTGTAGCAGAGTGCCAGTGAGTGCATTTGACAGGAGGGTCATGGAAGGGTCTTAAATGAATGTGCCTTTTTTGAGTCGGGGAGGGTTTTTGAGCATTCAGTAAAATATCTTTAGCCTGGCTATAATCTCTTTTTAAAATATTCTTGTTACAATACATCTGTTTATTATAGCAATACTGTGCTTAATCCATTTATACCATATAGATCTTTGTATATTTAAATACGTGTATATTTAAGAAGTGTATATTTAAATAACTTTTTTGCCTTGAACAATCCATCCCCTGGACAGTTAATATGTATTTGCAATTGTCCCTGGTATTATGAGAGACATTTCTATGTAAACAGTTTAGTGGATGTTGATTTTATGATGGACAGGAAATGAGTAGAATTAGAAGCAAGAGAGGGAGGAAAAAACAAAACCACTGGAAAGTTTTGGAAAGAAAAGGGCAGATAGAATCTATAGGAACCTTAAGTAAGGAACCGCTATTAAGATCCCCAAACCAGTGAGTACATGGGCCGCAAAGAGCTGGTTCTGGATACAGAACAAGGAGAACTCCCTTTTGTGAACACTGGCCTTGGCTGGCTAGAGTGGCTTAGGAGAGCGGCTTGTTTTCCGAGGCAGAACCAAGACCACTTCTCGGGATTGAGTTCAGAATCCAGTTTTTCTCCCTCTATCTGGGGCAGAGGGTGACTGGGACAGGCTGTACAACTGCTTTTTCCAGTAGCTGCTACATGTGACCATTTAAATGAAAATGAATTAAAATGAAATAGTGAAACTCAGCTCCTCAGTCACACAGCTACATTCCAAGTGCTCAGTACCTACTTGTGGCCAGTGGCTACCATATTTGGACAGTACAGCCGGAGACCATTTTCATCATTGCAGAAGATTCTGTTGGATAGCATTTGTCTCTAGGGTGGGATGGAAAGTAAAAAAGTACTAATATAATTGTAAAACCCATTTTCTTTGCCAGATCAACCAGACCCTAGTTTCCTGAAGACCAAGGCAGGGACAGATGTGTTTTTAAGGTTGGAGTAGGCTGAGGAAAGTGAACAGAGTTGGAATTCATACACGTATCAAGTGATGCCATCTACATAAGTGCTTAAAACGAAATACCTGTGATGTGTCTACCTGCCCAGGGTGCTTCTGTGCACTTGTGTACCCCAGAGATGACCCATTAGTCATCATTTACCATTCAGGAAACAGTTTAAAACAATTTTTAAAAGTTTCAATATGTATTCATTTATTTGGTGCAAGGGGTCTTAGTTGCAGGATGCAGGATCCTTGTGTGTCATGTGGGATCTTTCACTGGGGTGCATGGACTCTAGTTGTGGAGAGTGGGCTTAATTAATTGCTCTGAGACACGTGGGAGGCTAGTTCCCCAACCAGGGATTGAACCTGTGTCCCCTGCATTGCAAAGCGGATTCTTAACCACTGGACCACCAGGGAATTACCGCCTGCCACCCACCAAATATCCTTTTTGTGGGAGAAATCACGCAAGAAGAGGAATCTTTGCTGGCCGTTTGTGTTTACCTTGGTCTTGCTTATGAATAGGAAAAGAAAGGAGCAGAGAAGATGAGTAAGATTTGTCCTTAGCTAAAATGTGTGCAATTAATGACACCAGAAGAGTGGACTGCCTCTTCCCCCTGCCTCATCTATTGCTTCTCTGGCCAGACCAGGAAATGACCCCTGATGGCTAACTTCTAATGAAGTGGGATCTTGGTGGAAAGTTTCTAGTACATGACTACATTTTTGGAGATTCATTTCATTTCTTAGTTTGTACCTTCTTGATGCCTTATCTTCAATTAAGCAGTTTCTGAAGGAGACAGACATTAGGGAAAAGATTAGTGAAAATGATCAAATCTGGTCTGGGAAATTATTCATTTACTCTCTTTCATTGTGGGGCACTTAAGTCAATAATCCTTTCCTGATTATGTTTCTACAGTAGAGCTTCTTTGGAACTAATATAATATGTTTCTTGTCTTCTTATTGTGGAATGGGGTGGAAGGGAAGAGAATTTTCCTTTCTTCCTTTGTTCCTTCTTTACTGCTTTTTAAAATCATAATCTATGTAGAAAAACCAAAACTATAGTGACAGAAAGAATATCAGAAGTTGTTGGGGACGAGCCATTAGGGAAAGTGACTGTGAAGTGGTATGAAGGATGTTTGGGGGTGATGCAAGTGTTCTATAATTGTCATTGTGATGGTGCTTATGTGACAACATACATTTGTTAAAAGTGACTGCGTTGTGCATTTAAGATTAGTAAATATTATGGATCATAAAGTATACCTTAATAAAGCCTATTAAAATCTCTAAAGTACCTTAAAAATAGAATTATACACTGTCATAGCTACATCTGTTCATCCTTCTAGTCCCATGATTTGTGGGAAATGAAAAAAAATTTTCATCTCAGTGGAAATGAAAAGAACCAGTTAACAAGCTACATTCCTCCTTTATTTTAATATTAAAAGTGGTTGGTTTATAGAAGATTGAGGTTTAAAATTTCCTGTAACACTAAAGTGCATTTAATCCTCTTTGAATTCAAGAAATAAATGCTGTAATAAAAGTAATAAAAGTAATAAAAGTTCCAAGTAATTCACGGTGACACTGGCTGTAGAAAGCCGAGCTTCCTGCTCTTAGTTCAGAGCTGCTGCCATAAGTTGGCAGGCTGAGTAATTAACTGGATAAGGGGACAGTTCCCTTTCATCACAGTCACAAGTCCCTCAAACAGGCTGTGTCAGGTGGCTATTTATCCTTTCAGTTGTGAGCCTTTGATTCTCTGAATTTAAAAAGCCATAGTGAAAATCCATCTTTTTATTTCTGTCTTCTCTATTGAAGAACAATGCCATGTTTTGGTTTCCAGAAAATGACAGTGAAAAAAAAGAATGGATGAATGTAAAGTTTAGATGGAACGTTCTTGTTGATACAGAAGACTCATTTTTTGTTATGAAATTTAGATTTTTGTAAAAACTTGCAAAGAGTTTTCAGTTAATGCAGCTGAAGAGTTCTTGCCTTTATATTTGTTCTTAATTTTTTTCTATCTAAATTCTTTCTTTCTTTTTTTTTTTTGGCTGCACTGTATGGCATGCAGAATCTTACCTTAGTTCCCTGACCGGGGATTGAGCCCATGCTCCCTATAGTGGGGGCTTGGAGTCCTAATTACTGGACCACTAGGGAATTCTCTCTATCTAAATTAAAATTTTTTTTAACATTTTTATTAAGAAGTAAGATGCCACATACATTTAAACTTCACATAAAATCTAATTAAAGTTGGAAATGTTTTCATTCAGGGTATTGTCTTTCGTTGTTATTGTTACTATTTACCATTGTTCATCTTGCCAAAAGAAAAAGTTCTCACAGACTCCCTGGTATATTTATCTTGACCTGGGGACATTGCTCACCCCTCCCTGAGACATTAGAAATGGGGGCTGTAAGAGGAAAAAAACTGTATAATTTCAACACCTTTAGACCATGAAAGTTTTGTACCTTGTTTTATGTCCCTGGATATGTTCCTGTGTCTGTCTCCTAGGTTATAGTCTATGGGAACTAGAATAGAATATGTATCCTACCATTGTGTGAAAATTGTATAAATCTTA
Source organism: Giraffa tippelskirchi (assembly GCF_054371585.1). Taxonomy (NCBI): domain Eukaryota; kingdom Metazoa; phylum Chordata; class Mammalia; order Artiodactyla; family Giraffidae; genus Giraffa; species Giraffa tippelskirchi. The sequence goes on along the minus strand of NC_137283.1, from coordinate 154,083,218 downwards.
ATTATGTTGAATGGGTTCATGGTGGTTTTCAGGTCTACTATATCCTTCTACTTTTCTGTATATTCATTCTATTAATTTTTGAAAGTTTGAAATTGAAACTCCAACTAAAAAAAACTTATTTTACTACTTAAAATATAATCATAATATATAGAGGAACTATATGTAACTTTGTTCTGTGTTTTCCAAGTCTCCTGTAAATGTTATCATAATTTAAAAAATAAGAAAGAAAGGGAAAAAAAAGAAATGAAGGCTGTAACAAAGGAGGCGCTAAAGGACAGGCTAGATGCAAGGGGGACAAAAGCAGCAATTAGATCCAAAGAAACTCTGCTGGCCTTCCAGAAAGGTGAGGTTCCAGATGGCTGAAGCCTATAAAGGAAGCTTCTAACACATCAAAGGGAATGGAGCGGGTCAGGATAGAACTTAGAGGGGTTTAAGTTTGGGCTGGATCTAGGATGACTGGCCATTCTTCTTTCTCCTTGTCCAGTATCCATCCTGTTTTCTGTCTCATCACTTTGCCCTTTCTTGGAAGGGGATGTGGAAGGGGGGTTATATGGCTTTTGGATCCAAAGCTTGTACCCTTGATGCAGATCGCCTTGGTTAGATCCTACTGCCTCCACAGATTAGCTGTGTAACTTCGGGGAATTTATTTAACGTCCCTGTGCCACAGTCTGCTTACCTGCAGAATATAGGTAACACCACTTCCACCTTCATAAGCTGTTTGCCTGCGATAATGTTTGCCAAGCACTTAGCCCAGTTTCTGGCATAACATGTTCAATAGTGTTGGCCATATATTATGACCAAATTTTACATGGTACCACATTCTTGCTTTGGGATGCTATTGACATAGTTTAATATACCCCAGGGATACTTATTTATTTATTTTTGTTAAAAAGTGATGAAACACCAGCTTAGGACATGTACATGGAATACTGAAATTCATCCCTGCCCCCTAAAGTTGTCTCAAATTTCATGTTGTTTCTTGGGATTTGTTCTTTATCTGGAAGGGAGTTGTTCAGTCACTAAGTCTTATCCGACTCTTTGTGACTCCATGGACTACAGCATGCCAGGCTTTCCTGTCCGTCACTGTCTCCAGGAGTTTGCTCAGATTCATATCTATTGAGTTGGTGATGCTATCCAACCATCTCATCCTCTGCTGTCCCCTTCTCCTTTTGCCTTCAATCTTTCCCAGCATCAGATTCCAGTGAGTCGGCTCTTTGCATCATGTGGCCAAAGTATTGGAGCTTCAGTTTCAGCAACAGTCCTTCCAATGAATAGTCAGGGTTGATTTCCTTTAGGATGGACTGATTTGATCTCCTTGCAGGGGAAGGAGTAGTCTAGGGCAATATTGTCATACGAAATGAATTTTTTAAAAGCACCCATGTAGGTTGAACATTGTTCGGAAGGAACAGAGATTAGAAGCTCACAGGACAGAAATGACCTTTCAGGTGAACTGATGTTTAGACAGTGCTGCTCTGTTTCTCCATGAGTTTCATTTGATGGAAATTCGTCTACTCAATGACTGCTTTACGTCTGCTGTCCTGGAAGTGCAATTGTGAGGGGTGTATGCAGAGCTGAGCTCTGGCGGGCCATGCATCCGAGTGAGGAAGACAGTGAACAAGGTGGTCCAGAGATGACGGAGAGGTGATGGACTAGAGAGTGACCTCAGGAGAAACTTGGCAATGTCTGGAGACATTTTTGTTTGTCACAACTGGGGAAGGGATACTACTGATTTTAACAAGTGGAGGCCAGCTAAACATTCTAAGGCTATAGGAATCCCACCTTAGTCCATCCAAACAGAGAATTATTAGATTTTAAGTGTCAGTAGCATCCAGATTGAGAACTTGCTCTAGATGATCCTGGAAGCTTTGAAGAGGAGGGCATATTTGGGCTAATTAGGATGTAAATGGCCTTCCCTGGTGGTTCAGTGGTAAAGAGTCTGCCTGCAGTGCAGGAGATGCTTGGGAGATGTAGGTTCTATCCCTGGGTCTGGAAGATTCCCTGGAGAAGGAAATGACAACTCACTCCAGTATTCTTGCCTGGGAATCCCATGGACAGAGGAGCCTGGCAGGCTACAGTCCATGGGGTTTCAAAGAGTCGGATACGACTAAGCAACTGAACACACAGGATGGAAATGATAAGAAAGAACTGTCCATGCCAAAATTTGTGGGAGAAGCATTTTGGGAAGGGAAACTATCGAGAACAAAGTCCCTGAGGTAAGAGTAGGCTATGGAAGGAACGGAGGGAAGGCTGGTGTGGCTCATGTGGGTGAGATCAATACTGTGGGTAAATCATGTAGGGTTTTGTGGCTTACATAGGAGTTATTCAAGTGACTCAGTGGGTTTTGAGTTATTATGAGAGTTTGGACATTGTTGATTGTCTTGAATTTTTCCCTTTGATTTTGTTTTCCAGAATTATGGCCTTGAAACTGACAATATGAAGAACTTGGTTTTGAAACTGCGAGCGTCCTCCCACAATTTACAGAATTACATAAGTAGCAGGAGGAAAAGTCCAGCTTATGATGGGAACACCTCCCACAAACCCCCCAATGAGTTCCTGACTTCTGTAGTGGAGCTCATAGGTGCTGCCAAGGCCTTATTAGCTTGGCTAGACAGGTAAGTGATGGGTGTGCTTTACTGTCCTATGAAAGGAGGTCTGAGACACATAGAAGTCTGTACTTTGCCTGAGGAAAATGAACCATTGCCCTTGCCATAGTTCAGGAGTTCGGGGTCAGTGGTCCATTTTAGGGTCCCTTTGGAAGTTCTAGAGAAGGTGAATAGCAGGAACAGATTAACCTCAGGTTAGAGAAGACTTGAATTTTTCTGAGGTTAAACATTGCTGATTATCTGGTTACATGAATGCTATTAGTTGACTTTTGAAGGGATGTTCATTCTCTTGGCTCACTTTTGGATGTGTTTTAATCTAGAACTTCTCTGTCTCTTTTCTATTCAGATTTCTATTTTGTGTGTTACTTGAGAGGAAACTTACATAACAATTTAAACTGGCCTGTTGCGTATTGTGCTTGTTAATACATGGTGTGGGATCCTGGTGGCTTCAGCTTCTTCACTTTTTTTTTTTTAAAAGAGAATTTTTATTGCTTTCTAGGGCTCCATTTACAGGGATCACTGATTTCTCAGTGACGAAGAATAAAATTATTCAGCTTTGCTTGGACCTGACCACTACAGTCCAGAAGGTCAGTGCATCACTGTTGCTTTCTAAAAGTTTTTTCCTTTTCTCTTTTCTTCAAAGGATTTACATTCAGGTATGAAGTACCAGTCTGTCTTTCTCTCCTTCTTCTCCCCCCTCATCAGAGCTAGGGAGAGATGAAAGGCTTTAAATCAGATGTGTTATACAGATAGTTTCTGTGAAAAATGACCAGTGGCCTTTACATCAAAGATTGCCTTCTTCTGTTTTAAAATAGTTGCCCTAATAATCCTGTGCTTTCTCTAAAATGTTAGAACACTAAATTTTTTAAAAATAGAAATTCTGGAGTAACAACATTTCACCATAATCTTTGTTCAAAGTATGTTATTATATCTGCTGCTTAATTTTCTTTTCGTTTTGACCTGTGGTGGTTGGATTTACCAGTCAGGATGAGCTCAGTGGTGATGCAGTAACAAACATCCCCCAAACCTCAGCAACTTATTCCTGGGTTGCCTACGTGTATATGGATCAGCTGGGAGATCTGCTTCAGCTCTCCTCACTTCAGGACGTAGGCTGACAGAATCTGGTGTTGTTTGTCCCCACGGCAGAGGGACAGAGAACCAGGGTGATTTTCACACTGACAGATGTTCTGGTTTGGAAGTGACCTATCAATTTCATGCACCACTCATTGGCCAGACTTTCAAATCTTAGTGAAGTCCAGGAAGATATTAACTGGCACATAGCAGACTCTTATAAAATTATTTTTGAACTGAGTTGAAGCCATAAAAATGTAAGGAAGAGCTTGTTCTTTTTTCACGTCCCACTTGGTTCAAATATTCTGAGATTGCACGTTTGTTTCCACTGCTGATTTGGCAGAGTGAAGAACATCCTTTCCTCAGTTCTAACCATGCCATAAAATAGATGCAGTTCTGAAAAGCCATGTGTTTTCTGTCTGTTCCTGGAACATGAAGAGTGAAGTTTGGCTGTTGTTTCAGGTCCAGTCCTGAGCAGCTCTTGAACTTGAGGCATGTGTGACTTCATCATATGCTTTTGAGGCCATGTTTTTAGAAAAGTGCCCAGAGCAATAAAGAGATGCTGAGTTTCAGCTCTCTGTGGTGTATAAAGTAATTTTGACAAAAAGTCTGATACCAGTCGTGCTGCATTCATTATGTAGCCACCACGTCCTGGCATTTCTGGTTGAGGGTGCCCAGGGGTACAGATCCTATTCAGAAGGGTGCCCACTCATTGCACTTGCCCTTGTTTACTGGGGCAGCATGACGCCTGGTCCGTGATTGTTGGTGCTTTCTAAATGTGTGTTGAAATGAATGAGATAATGCTTTTGACAAAGAAGCTGGTGAGAATTTACTTCTTATCAGGAAAAATTTAACCCAGACTTAAGGGACATTGGGGGTATTGTTGTTGTTTGTTGTTGTTTGTGTTCATCTTTTGTTTTCCCATTGGTATCATTGAGCATATGCTTCAGAGATAGACAGCTGTGGGTTCAAATTCTACCTCTACCTTTAATTAGCCCTGGACTTTGGACAATTCACTTATGAGCCTCAATTTTCCCATCTGTTAATTGGGGATACTAACAATTACCTTACCAGATGATTTGCTTCAATTTCTACAGTTTATTGTGAAATAAGAAAAAAGGAGGAAGAAAGTGTAATATGAAGACACATTTTAAAATATATGTGTATTTGGAATACACGGATACATCCAAAAATCTATATACAAAGGAATATCTAAATACAGCGGGAAATTTGGAAGAAAAGTTGGGTTTACTTTGGCAGGGAGAAAAGTGGGGAGAGAACGTAGGAGTCAAGCTAAAGAAAAGAAAACATTTTGTCATTTACAAAAAAGCATGTCTGTGATCATGTTTATTTATTCATGTAAGAATGGATCTAGAAGAGAAATATAAAATATTTAAAACATAGTAAACCTACCTCAAAAAGATTATGAATATTAAAGAAGATATATGAAAAGCACAGTGCCTACTTAAGAAATAGTAACCTATAGTAGGAAATATAAAAGTCTTTTCTGGTACCAGTTTTCTGGAACCAAACTTGTTGGCTTAAGAAGGAGACGAAGTTAACACATTTGTTAGTATTTCTGGTATTTTCTAGCTTATTGAAATTTGAACAATTGTTACGGATTAAGACTGGAAATGTATAAAATATATATGGGAATGTCATTTTATGAACTTGGGTTGAAAAAACGTGTTTAGCTCGTGAGGAACATGTGTTTTCTGTAGTGATTAGAGCACATAGGTGCTTTGGCAAGTGGTAAAATTTGCGTGCACAGTTGAAGGATGTGTGGACTGTCTTTTTCCATGGGAGGTGTCATGGCAGCCACAAGGCTCACCTTGCCAGGAATTTCACACCCTCTCACAACTGGGGGACGTGCAGTTTTTCTCAGAACTTCTTGGCAGAGAATCTTTTGACTCTTTAGGAAGAAGCCTGCCTTTTCCATTTATTGCTTTTTTTTTTTTTTTTTTCCTGGGGAATTGAAGGAGTAAAAGCTAGTTCTCTATTATTTCTAGTGACAAGAAACATGTTCTCCTGGAGTCTTTATTTTGGTGTCCCTGTCTCTGAAGAGAGGCGTTTGTTTGTGCCTTTTCTTCTTTCTCTGTTCCACATGCTGCCTCTTTCCTGTCCTCTTTCTTGTTACTTTCTCTGCATCCTTCCCTCTGATGACCATGTGTGTCTCTCCTGATTGGAAGGATGGAGGATTGTTGGTTTTTTTCCCCTGCAAGGAAACGGCACACTTCTTTTGCGTGTGTGTATTCATTAATTTTTTTCTTTTCTTTTTTTAACTGAAGTGCAGTTGATTTATCATGTCATGTTAGTTTCAGGTGTGTAGCAAAGTGATTCAGTTCTATTGCACACTTCTTTTAAGCCTGCTTGGGCTGGAGTCCCCAGCCGCCCCACCTGACTCCACGGATAGACCTTCCATCCAGTTTTCAGGTTGTATTTCAGGGGAAGCCTCCTGTGGTGGGAAGGCCTTCTGACCTCTGTCTTCTTTCTTTCCTCTTCGCGAGGACATGAACACTGGCATTGTGATGGTGAGGGGCAAAGTGGCAGTGGCAGATGCTGGGTCCCAGTGTAGAACGAAATGGGGGGAATGGGCCCTAGAGAGCCCAGGAAATGGAGAAGGAGAGAACACCATCCCCAGAGAAGGGAGAGCCAGAGGACCATTTATTGGGCCATTAATTGGTTGGGTCTCAGCGGTGGACTACCCCGCTTGACGTGTCTTATCACATTTAATTTTCAACAATTCTCTGAGATAGCTAATATCCTCCTGGCTTTGCAGAGGAGGAGGCTCAGGTGTGGAGAGGTTAAACCCATCTTCCAAGGCTCCTCAGTCAATAAGAAGGGAGAATAAGGAGGGAGGGGAGCGGATGCTGTCCTTGACTGGGGCTCGGCTCATCCACGTGCACAAGGGATGTGACAGACCTCAGTCCTGCTGTTGGGGTCCCGAGGGCCTGACTTGGTTCCAGCGCTTCTTTTTTCCATTCCGTTGCCTTCATGCCAAATAGCATGAAGTCAGGCCTGCAGCTGCTTCCTCCCAGTAGGAATGGGTATGGGAACACACGTTCACGAGGGCAGAAGGTAAAAAGCGCACCCTTTCACACGCTGCCTTGGATGGTTCGGGGAGGCAGGAGCACCCCTCACCCAACTTGGCTCCATCACCACAAGGAGCCCGTTTTCTTTCTTAGTGGCTCCTTGGATCTGTCAAAGAATCAAATGTGAAGAACCACGAGGTCACACATGCACCTTGACGCCTGGGCCCTGGTGTATGGAGAGGAGCTCTCTGCCTGTGGGTGATTGCCTCACCAGAATGATCGTCCTGCTGTTATTTGGGGATTTGTAATGCTGGGCTACCCAGGTGGTGCCAGTGGTAAAGAACCCGCCTGCCATTGCAGGAGATGTAAGACTCGCGGATTCAATCCCTAGGTCGGGAAGATCCCTTCAAGGAGGACATGGTAACCCACTCCAGTGTTCTTGCCTGGAGAATCTCGTGGACAGGGGAGCCTGGTGGGGTTACAGTCAATAGAGTTGCAAAGAGTCAGACACAACTGCGCATACACACATACAAAATGAAAAATCATAGACACAAACCATTAGTTTTATTTCCAGAACAAGACGTTATAAATATTCTGTTTTGCTCAAGTTGACATTTACTTAATATTTCTGTCCTTCAGATGGTTTGAATTAGGGGAGGGGTCATCAGGATATTTGATGGTTTACTTTTATGCACGAGATGGAGGAGGCAAAGCACATTTTTGGGTTGTCATCACTCATATTTTATAGAAGCTGCTCTTGGAGTTTGAATTTACATCAGACTCGCATGTGCAAAATTATGCTCCTAAATTTCTTTTTTTGAGTATTTTCTTACTAGGCTGCTCTTTTCCTGAGAGTCAGTGTAAATTTTGGGAGCAGTAGAGTGACTGTTATTTCCAACATTTTTATCTAGTAGAGAAAATTAAAAAAATTTTTCAGAAAGCACTAAAATCTGATTATAAAATCATAGGGTAGAATGCCATACATTTTAACCCCTACCCCCACTGGCAGAAAAAAGATGACCTAAAATGACATTTTGACTGAAGCAAAAATCTTTGATCATTCCAACAGAGTTGATGAGTATCCTTCCTGTACACGAAATACTTTGAATTTTCCTTAGGGCGCTCCAGTTTGGGATTATACTTAGTGCATGCCGTGTGCTAAACTGCTTCAGTCGTGTCTGACTCTTTGCAACTCAATGGACTGTAACCTGCCAGGCTCCTCTGTCCATGGGGCAAGAATACTGGAGTGGGTTGCCATTTCTTTCTCCGGGGGATCATCCAGACCTGGGGAGCGAACCACCCTCTCTTATGTCGCCTGCACTGGCAGGCAGTGATGCCAGATAAACTCTCAGGAATCTAGTTGGTCTCCCTCTTCTTCGGCATGCACAGTGCTGTGTAGCTTGAACTCTTCTGCTGTAGATACTGTTCTAGAAGGTTAACTGAGAGTTTCACATTGTCAGTTTCACTTTGGTTGCTTTCAGTCAGGACAATGGTGATTCCTATAATCAGCTAGCTGGGTTCATAGGGTTCTGAGTCTTTTGTTCTTAAGCTGAGTAAACAATGCTTTGCATTCCGGCCCATTATTTAATGTTACCAATAGCATACTTCAAGACCACTTTTTTGGCAGCGTGTTAATGAACATTTTGTTGAACCCCTTTCATCCGTTAAGGACTGAAATATCTGATTTAATCTCAGTGGTGCTTAAAATAAACTTTGTGGCTAAGTTTACTCAAACCCTTATTTGAAAGCTATTCTTATGGGCAGGCCCAGAACTAAAGACTCCTGGCTTGTTGGCCCAGTGCTAGCTCAGCCTGGGGTCACATTTGAGAACCATTATCAACTTTCTTGGACTCTGACTTCTGGCTTCCTATTCTCTGTACAGTCTGGACAGTGGATAAAGTTTAGTTCAGTGATTTCTATAGGCTTTCTGATTAAATAATTGGTCAGATGGGTTCCTTGGATGATTAGCATCCTGGATCTGGAGACAGTAGAGTCTTAGGAGGAGTCTAAGTCAGCTCCTTTCTTGCTCTGCCCTCTTTTTGAATGAAGTCTACTCTTCCAGGTGGTCCAGGACCGCAGGCTTCAGGGTCGGGGGTGTGTATGTTAGGGACCTCCTTGGGTCCCAGGAAATAGCTAGCAAGCTAAGCCAATTGTGTCTGAAAATTTTTATCTCTTATAGTTTTAATTTTCTTCTTTCTTCCTTTAGGATTGCCTTGTAGCAGAAATGGAGGATAAAGTTTTGGCTGTAGTAAGTATACCTTCTAAAAGTTACTGTAAAATTCCTTTCCCAAAACAGTAGGACTCACATTAATTAAAGTTAATGTATTGTGGCTTGGTATTTCAGGATATGCTTTGAAATATTGACGTTTGGGATATGAGTCTATTAATTTAGGTAGAAAGGCAAGAATACAAGTTATTTAACAACAAGACCAACTAAATTGGGTGTATTGGGGTCTCTGGTTTGCTCCCCCCAACCCTTCTTCAAGGTATAATTATATTTAGATAGCTAACTCTCAGCTCTCAGGATTAAACTGATGTGCAAATTTCACTTTTTTTTTTAATTAAAAAAATCTTGGCAAAAATCTTATGATGGAAGGGGGATGTACTGTGGCTGTTTAAAGAGTATTTTGTAACTATTCATCATCACTTCCTCCTTTTGACATAAGCCAGCCTGTGGTCTTTTGATAAGGCCTTCCTCCTACTGATGTTGAGGAATTTAGCAATGAAACCACTATAAATATATTTTCCATAAATAGGGAGGTTAAACACATTGGAGGCATGCAAAAAGTGTCACTTCTTGGATTCTTCCCCCTTAGAAGGAAAAAAATCACTCTTTAGAATTTCCTGATTTCTTTGGTTATTTAATTTTGAAAGGTTAGATGAATCTGATTGGGAGAAATAACCACACGTAGCCACTATGACTTCTACATGGAGACCACTTAATAGGGATCCTCATGTCTCTACAGTAATTTTATCTGGTCAGTGGTGTTCCGAGAATGTGAATCATCACTGAAAAGCTCACAGACCTAAATGTAAAATGTGAAACTATAAAATGCCTAGAAATAACAGGAGAAAATCTTGCTGCCCTTGGGTTTGACGATGAGTTTTTAGATATGATGTGAAAAGTGTGATCCATGGGCTTCCCTGGTGGTGCGGTGGATAAGAATCCACCTGCCAACACCGGGGACTTCGGATCTATCACTTTTCCGAGAAGATCCCGCCTGCCATGGAGCAAGTAAGCCCACACACCACACTACTGAGCCTGTACTCTAGAGTCCAGGAACCGACACTACTGAGCCCATGTGCTGCAAGTACTGAAGCCTGCGTACCCCAGAGCCCATGCTCTGCAGCAAGAGAAATCACTACAATTACAAGCCTTCGCAATGCAACTACAGAGCCAACCCCCTCTCACTGCAACTAGAGAAAGGTCCAACTCATGCAACAACAAAGACCCAGCACAACCAAAATATAAATAAATGAGTAAATAAATAAAAACAAATAAGATTAGAATAGTCTGCTTGGAAGAAAAAAAAGAATGACTTGGATTGTGGATAGATCAACTTGTTGATTCTTTTTACTAATGAAGGATGGAGCCAATCCCAGCTAGAGAGCACATCTGGATGTTTGAGTCCACTGGGAAACTCAGGAGTGAAAAAATAAAAAAGGGTGATCCATGAGAGAAAAATGGGTAAGGTAGACTGCATTAAAATTAATATCTCTGCTCCATCAATGCACTGTTAAGAAAATGAAAAGACAAGGCACAAGTTGTTCTCAGAACACACATCAGATAAAGAACTTATATTCAGAACGCACAAAGAACTCTTAACTCTTAAAACTCAATAATAAGAAAGCAAACAACCTAATTAAAAAGCAAGTGAAAGATCCAAACGAACACCTCATGCTAAAAGATATACAGTCGGCAGGTAAGTACATGAAAAGATATTCAGCATCATATTTCACTAAGGAATTTCAAATTAAAATAACAATGAGGTACCACTACACACTTAATAGGGGAACTAAAATCTAACACATGATGACCCCAAATGTAGAGCAGTGGGAACTCGCGTTCATTGCTGGTGGGAATGCAAAATGGTACAGCCACACTGGAAAACGTTGTGGCAGTTTGTTTCCTTACAAAACTAAACATACTCTTACCCTGCAAACCAGCAGTTATCCACCTAGGTGTTTACCCAAATGAAAGAAACTTATATTCACAAAAAGCTGCATGGAATGTTATAGCCACTTTAATCAAAACTGCCAAAACTTGGAAGTAGCCAAGGTGTCCTTCAATATGTGACTGGATAAACAACCTGGTACATCCAGACAATGGAATATTATTCAGCAATAAAAAGAAATGAGCTGTCAAGCGATAAAAATATATGGAGGCCCCTTAAATGCATATAGCTAAGTGAAAGAAGCCAATCTGAAAATCCAAAATCTGTATACTGTATGATTCTAACCACGTGAGATTTTGGAAAAAGCAAAACTATGGAGAAAGTAAAAAGATCAGTGATTGCTAGGGGCTCATAGTTGGAGAGGAGGGACAGACAGGTGGGTGGAACTGAGGGAATTTTTAGGGCAGTGACACTGTGATGGTGAATATATGACATTGTGCATTTGTCAAGACCTGTAGAACTCTCCACCATAAAGAGTGAATTCTAATGTAAACTATGGAACTTAGTTAATAATAATGTGTCACTGTTGGTTGACCAGTTGTAACAAATGTACCATACTAATGCAAGATGTTAATAGTATCTTATTATTAACCATTATAATGATATAGCTATGTTAGAAACTGTTGAGATGGAAAAGAAAGTATATGGAACTCTGTAATTTCTGCTTATTTTTTCTCTAAAATGAAAATGGCTTTAATTTTATTTATTTACTTACTTAATATTTTGGCTGTACCACTTCGGTGACATGTGGGATCTTAGTTCCTGACCAGGGACCGAACCCACACCCCCCGCGTTGGAAGCGCAGTTTTAACCAGTGGACTGCCAGGGAAGTCCATAAAACTATTTTAATATATGAAATGCATTTCTTAAAAAAGGTGCAGGACAAAATAATTTTTTTTTACATTGTCAGGATTTGGTATGCAGAGAATGTGAGCCATTCTTAAAAAACCACAGAGATGGCTGGGAATACGTGATTCTCTTTAGCTGCTGAAAGGGGGTTTCTGCCCAGCCTGTGCAGTTCAGCAGTTGTAAATAAGTTAATCTAAAAGCTGCACTTTTTAAGCAAAGCTGGAATAATGGCACTATTCTACACATTGCAAATATGGAAGCCACAAGCCACGTGTTCAGTGGGTGGTATTATCACAGTGTTATCATGACCAGAGCTAAAGATGATTGGTGAAGTGCATTTTTTAAAAAAAATTCAGCCGGAGATAAACTTGGTTAATGATTGACCTTCTCTATTTGCCTCTCCAACTCTAGGTCAAGGTTTTAAATGGCATCTGCGACAAGACCATCCGATCTGCCACGGATCCTGTAATGAGCCAGTGTGCGTGTCTGGAAGAAGTTCACCTACCAAACATTAAACCTGGGGAAGGTTTGGTAAGACTTCTAAGAGCATTTGTTTATTTTTGGATAGCGTCATCGTTTATTAAGGTTGCTGTGTTTTTTTAAAAACAATAATTCCGTATTGCTTTCACTAGAATTCTGAATGGTAGAGTTAGACTGATTTCCATTATGTAGTTAAGAATTTGCTGTCTTGAACTGTTGATATGTTTTATATCAAAGTGTCTTCAAAGTATAGAAATAAATACAGTTTTAAAACTGTAAACTCGTATCTTGAGGAATTGTCTTAACAGTTTTATTTTTAGATCTTAGCAATACAAGGAGATAGAGCACATTTCCACAAAGGAAAGATGGTCTCTGGGTAGGAAACAACATCTGCTGTGAAGTCTCTATTAGCACTTAGGCTTTAGGTGAGAAGAGAGACGGGTTGAAAGAAATGATCCTTTTAAAAAAGTTCAGAAATGTTTTAGAAGTAATGTATGAGCTCTGTAATAACAGGCCCTGAGAATACCTACAGGTAGATACCTAGATCAGCACCTAGGTCCACATTCTTGGTAAGGAGAAATGTATATACTGAGATTGCTCCACTTCAAAGTAAGTGATGGCTTATACCGAAGTAAACATGTAAGACCTCCTGGAGGTGGGCTTGTTCACATATTGAAGTGGAGCAGTGCCCGCGTGGGCAGAAGTGGGGCTGCCATTCCAAACGGAAAGTTATCCAAGTAAAGCTCTGTGAAGAGGAATACCATGTAGAAGGAAGCTGATAACTCTGATAGTGAAAGTGACAGGAACAGAGAGGATGGGCAGAAACGTGAAGGCGTTAGTGTTGAATGAGATACTCATCCCCAGAGGCTTGTAGATTGCTGAGCAGGGCAAGTTTACGGTCAAAATGACTTCTGAGGAGGATCTGTGTTATTACAGCATTGGTACCAGCGTGAGCAACGACTCTTTGCTCTCTCTACCTTTTTCTCTTTCCCCATCTTATAAAAGTTTAATAAACATTTTTTAAAATAATTCATAGTGCCTCAAACTGCAGAGATATTTTTTCCAGGCTATGCATTCACCTCTGAGTTTGCCCATTGGGCATTTGAGGATGGAGTGTATTAATATTTATGCCTCCCTTAAAATGCAGGAATGCTTGTTTCTAATTTATTTCTTATATTGTGTTACTGAACAGTCTCTGCTCTTATATCCTGGTTTGGTTGTTCGTGGCTTGAGTAAGTCACCGTGCAGTGACTGCTAAGACCAAATTAAGTGAATATATTGTGTCACTACACAGAGAGATGGTCGGGAGAGTACCGGCCTTGTTTGAACGGCCTCATTCATTCAGCAGATCTGAGAACATTCCTTCTGAGTCCTTAGACTTAGAGCAAAGTTCTGTGTGCCTGGTACACAAATTATAATATCAAAGAGATCTTGTTTCTGATTTCTTTCACTAGTATTTGGTTAGTTCCCCTTCACCGCTCTTTGGATCTTGTTTTACAGTGTTTCAGGAGGCTGAAAAATGAGGGGTGTTCTGAAGTGACTGCCTTTAATCTTTTGTTAAGTCTAAGTCTCACTTGTGGCTCTGTTCCTAAATGTTAGAGTAATGAGTTAATATGTTTGTGACTCACTCTAGGGTATGTACATCAAATCGACCTATGACGGATTGCACGTGATTACTGGAACCACAGAAAATGTAAGTGCATATCCATTTAATGTAAAAGCTATTGTACCTTCAAACAGATTAGACAGTGTCCCTGTACTTTTCATTTAAATATGTGTATGTTGTTCTATTATCTGTAAGGGAGTGTGGGCGCCTGTTTTGTTTATTTCTGTTGCTAGTGTGCTGCTCATCACCAGCTGTCATCAATGTATTATTTAAATTGTCCTTTATTGCTCTCGTTCACACACCTTGCCCAGCTTTTGCCATCCTGTGTTTATTTATTTATTTATTTTTGCACTCTTGGAAGTGTTAACTCATAAATACAAAAGCAGTGATCTCTTTGTTGTTGAGAATCACTCTTATAAGAGCTGGAATTGGTGACCATATGTGTTAAATATAGTGTTTTTTTAAAAAGTGGAATTTATGTGTGTCACCAGAGCAACTATTTTCGGGTTTTTGCATGACGAAGTTTCTTTTTATAGAGTTGTATTTCATAATATTTGCATGATACTGAAATTTAGTTTTTTTTCCCCTTAATCATTTGAATAGAAAAAGCAGGGCCATTTCTGTTGTGAGGAACTTGTACTCTGTTATCATCCTTTAGAAAATTCTGCTACATAAAAGATTTTTCCTTAGCTCCTCAAACATTTTGAATTTTAAAGTAGAGCTAATTGAATGCTTTCTTTACGCAACCTACAATAAGGCTAGCTTTTGAATGACATTGATACAGAGCTTGAAATGTCTGAAAAACTTCTCTGCATCTGTGTAAAAGTAGCATGTATCTATGGAATTAATTGCTATTTAATCAAATAAGACAAGAGGATGTAATTCAAGACGCAAGAAACTTGGTGACTACTTTTCTTCGTCGTTGTATTTCAGTCGCTGAGTCATGTCGGACTCTTTGCGACCCCATGGACTGTAGCCCCCCAGGCTTCTCTGTCCATGGAATTCTCCAGGCAAGCATATTGGAGTGGGTTGCTATTTCCTTCTCCAGGGGATCTTCCTGACCTGGGGATCGAACCTGGGTCTCCTGCACTGGCAGGCGGATTCTTTACCACTGAACCACCAGGGAAATACTTTTCTTATCTGGTGGAAACATGGTCAAAGTTTGAGCTTCAGCTGCTAGGTCTGTTGATAAAATAAAATGGCATGATCTTTGATGAGGGTTTGTGACACATTTGATTTTTATAATAAGAAAGAAAATGACACTGCCTAAGGCATTCAATGAATTACAAATAAGTTGTGTGGTTCTGGCAGACAAATGAGTGGAAGCTGGTAGTGTCTTTAAGCATTGTTTGTTGAACTACAGTGAGAGCACTCAGACCACTGGGAATTTTTATACCATGGCACCCAAGAGGCAAAAATGGCACAGGATCCTCTCCTTGTAGGCTGGGGGCGGTGCGAAAAAAAAAAAAAATCACAACAAATGTTCCTCCCTTATCCTTGTCAGAGACTTTGTGTATTTAGCTGAACCATGACATGAACATACTCATGTACCACTCAGTGCATTGTTCTGAAGTTGGATAGATTCAGAGGGATGGAGAATGTCATTTCAGTTTTTACATTTTATTTATTTCGTTTTTGGCTGCGTTGGGTCTTTGTTGCTTTGCACGGGCTTTCTCTAGTCATGGTGAGTGGGGCTACGCTTCGCTGGCTGCTCCAGCTTCTCATTTCGGTGGCTTCTCTTGTTGCAGAGCAGGGCTCTAGGCGTGCGGGCTTCAGCAGTTGCCACACTCAGGCTTAGTTGTGGAATCTTCCCGGACCAGGAATCGAACCTATGTCCCTTGTATTGGCAGGCAGATTTTTATTCACTGCGCCACCAGGAAAGTCCTATTTTAGCTTTTAAACAGTTGAAGTTTTGCATCCAGTAATTTGGTGATTGCATTAACAACCCAGACTTGTGCAGTTCCAGACTCAATCAGGGCTTTGAACCAATTTCAATCTTGGATAAACATATAGAACACTGTAATATTACTTCCTTTCACTGTCTACCTCATCCCTGGCCTGCTTCCCCCCATGCACTGTCACTTTTAAGGATGGGAGAGCTAAAGAAAACTGCCTTTGAATCAAATCAAATGTCAACTGATACATTCCGTAGAATTCCTACCAGACTCTTTACCTGAATGTGGTCAATCCTAGTGCTTCTACACAAGATGGTACCTAAGTCATCCTTGAGAGAAATGGTTTCCTTCTTGTTCGAGATCAAAGAAGGGGAAACTGGTCTTCCATCTGGTAATCTGCTAGAAAATATCCCTCTTCTTGCAGTCACCTTATATTCATTGTCTGGAATATGCTACATACTCTGAAATTCTTGTCGATGACAGTGGGAAGTTAGATAAGAGCCCACTTCTCAAAGACTTGATCTGAATATTTTATACTTAGTGCTGGATGTTTTACACTTAAATGTTAAATGCCAGTAGAAAATGCCAGCTCCAGGACAGCTTTCTGTCTCTCGCTGAAGGTTGCTATGACTTTAGAGTCAGAATGTTTTTATAAAAGCCTAGCGTTGGAGGGTGAGAGTGGACAGAATTCACCAACTTCTTTCTCATGTGAATTGTCTCCACACTCCTCTGTCTTGGACTCTGGCTGAAGCGAGGCCAGCAGGTCATCTCAGGCCTTTAGTCCATTTTTTTTTTTTTTTTTTTGAGGTTACCTGAGAAGTCAGGATCATTCCAAGATCAGACAAACAGGATCTGGTGATTCTCTATCTCCTTTTTTTGATGTTGCTCAAGACCTTGACAGAAGTCTTGATGGATCTTAGCCCTACTCCTCTTCACCACTTCTGACATGAGTTGGGAAGTAAATGAGCCTCTGAAGAATGGATGCATTCTTCTCCAGGGCATCATTCTTCTGCAGTAAGCCAGATCAAGCATCATTTTTCAGGAGTCCGGCACATGGTGAAGATCATCAAGAGCGACTGCCCTAGGGAGAATTCTGGTATCAGGCTCTCTCTTGACCGGTGTTCTGCCAAGCGCAATGCTTAATCACTCGGTAGGACATTGGAGAAATGAATATGTGAAGATCCTTGGGAATGGAAGTCAGTTCAGGACATTGGGGCTTGTTTTTTTTTGTTTTTTTAAGATTGCTTATCTGTAAACAGGGACTTTCTGGCTTCAAGGCTATCTTTTAGAAAGTGAAGCTTACCTTAGATGAATCCCAAGCCCGGAAAGATGAACTAGAACTGGACTGATTATGATCAGACTTGCCAAAGTTGACCTGTAACCATGGGTTCGGCATCTGACACCAGGGGCAAGAAAGGAGCATTGCCACATTTGTTTGTTTAAGTAGTGCCTCAGGAGCAGGGGATTGGAGACAGAACATCTCCCTGTGGTACCCATGATGCTGGTCTCTCAGGCGAGGCACTGCTGGTAGTTATGGTGGCAAGTTAAATGTTTTCAAAAGTAGCTGGCATAGTTACCTGTGCCGTGTGTTGACCCAGGTGAATCCAAGAGACTGTTTCTACAGTTTAATGCTACTCTCTCATTTTTTTTTGCCTTGTTCATTTCTTGCTGAGCCTATCACAACAGCTGAGTGAGAAAGTTCAGCAAGGGTGTCTTGAGTTTAGTTGCTCCCCCCATCGCTGTGTTCAAAGGTGCTATTTTTAAAGGATGGTTGTAAATTGCTTGACGATTCAGTTACATAAGTCACAAAATAAAACATTCTGGCTTAGATAACAGTTGATTGTAATTTGAAATCAAAGTTTCATCCTTTCCTTCTCTTTGATCATATGAAGTATCTTTTTTTTTTTTACTTAATTCTGTTTTATTTTATTCCATGAATTTATTGCTTTTGCAATTAAATAATAATAATAAACCTATATTTCTAGGTAGGATTAGACATTACACTTATTCTAAACTACTTTTCAAATTCTGTGTCAAAATGTTTAGTCTGTTAAATGTATTAATGAGAGAAAAAAAGTTGAGAAGAAATTATGACACAGGTTCCCTTTAAGATGAAATAATACTTCAACATATAGTTACAATTTATCAGGGGAAAAATTTTAAGGTATTACTTTCATGTTAAAAACCACCTAACAAGCATAAAGTTATATTCTGCATCTTTTACTTACTGTGTGTCCATAACTGAGTTATTTACCACTGAATGTCAATTTCCTCAAAACTCCATAAAATAAGCCTAATGGTATCTGTAAAGTTTGTTGGCAGAATTTTTTAAACATATTTTAAAATTGTATGAAATATCTTAAACATTGAGTTACAGTTTGATTAAATGAACAAGAAACTATGAGAAAATATTTGACAAATAGATTACATTTATTTATCTGCCTATACACACATATGTGGATGTATATATATCTATACAGATATTTGCAAATTTGTAGCAAACTATTATTTGAAGCACGCAAAGTCTGGACTTTGTTTTGATACTGTGAAAACACATCCATTTAGAATTCAACCTGAAGACAAAAAAATTAAAATTTTCTCTAAATATCGTCTGTCTTCACTATCTTTCTGTTTTAGCAGTGTGATGATAACATGTAAAACAAGTTTGAGTAAAAGAAAGATTTAGTTTTAATAATCACATAAAAAACAATTATATGACAGTTACAGTGACCATCTTTACATGTGAAGCAGTTGGTCAGCTTTTACAAGATTAATTTTGACAGGAATATAGGGAAGGTACTTTTTAGATGAGTCAGTGGCTTTGATCAGCCTGTTGCATGGACAGTGCCTCCCACTCTTCACGGTAGGTTAGATGAACCTTGGCTGTTCCTACTGACAGATTATCTGTTGTAACAAACCATTGGAGATAACAGGAGTATTCAAGTGCCAAGTTCTACAGGCTGTGTCGTTTCAGGAGACTCAAGCACACTGTGTAACCGTTCTTGAGAAAACTGTATTCCCATTGCTTGTTTTGTGTAGAAGAAGGGAGATGAAATAGAAGCAGAAAGAAATAGGAGGCTTAAAAAATAAGACAGGTGTCTCTCTGTTTGTTTCTAACAGTCTCCTGCAGACAGATCTCAGAAGATTCATGCTGGCGATGAAGTCATTCAGGTTAATCAGCAAACTGTGGTGAGTTTGTTCGTTGAAGCTTCAGATTTCATCTTCCCCTTCTAGAACTTCTAAACCATTTTGCTTGCATTTTAAAAATTTGCAGTTTATATCCAGCTTTCCATAATTTTAAGCAGTGCTAGAATGAACAGATTTGTATCTGCCTGTTTGCTCATAACTGATTTCCTTGAGATGAATTCAAGGAAATTTGAATTCCTTGAATTCAAATAGGCTTGAGTTTTCATTATTCATGAGTAAGTCTCCTCTCCTCATTGTCTGTCTTTGAAGGTGGGATGGCAGCTAAAAAATTTGGTGAGAAAGTTGAGAGAGAATCCTACGGGAGTTGTGTTACTGCTCAAGAAGCGCCCCACGAGTTCCTTCAACTTCACTCCTGCCCCCCTGAAGAACCTACGTTGGAAGCCGCCCCTCGTGCAGGTACTGTTACTGGTTGAAGCCTTCCTTTGACATTGGTGCAGGAGCAATGTATAATATCTGAGTTGTCTGAGAAAAAAAAAAGATTACCGTTTGATTGGTTTTGGGAGTGTATGGATTATCTGTGTACGGATAATTATTCTATAATCCCATACGTACAGGTGTTCAGTCGCTCAGTCATGTCCGACTCTTTGCGACTCCATAGACTGTAACTTCCAGGCTCCTCTGTCCGTTGGATTTCCCAGGCAGGAAGGAGCAGGTTGCCATTTTCTGCTTCAGGGGATCTTCCTGACCCAGGGACTGAACCCTCATCTCCTGGGTTGGCAGGTAGATTCTTTACCACTGTGCCACCTGGGAAGTCCATCCTATAATCCTACTTACATGAAAATAGACTTGCTGGATTTGCGCTGACTAATATGGCATCCACTAGCCGCCTGTGACTGTTTCAATAATTAAAATGAAAGCTTCAGTTTCTCTGTCTCACCGGCCACATTTCAGGTGCTGGGTAGCCACTTGCGGCGAGTGTCTGTCATCACTGCAGACAGTTCCTTCTCTCGTTTCAAACACACACTCCCAGAAAGGAATCCAGTTTGAACACTGATCTGAGAGAGACCGCCTTGGGTAGAGTCCCCAACAGCGGTTTATCAAGGCAGGGGTAGGGACTGTGAGACCAACCCACCAGGCAAGGAGATCTGTCACTCCTTTGTTTAGATTTAGTAGTCTTGGATGATAATAAAAAGCAGACTGGCTTTTAGTTTTATTATTTGAATGCTCGACAGACAATGCACTCCTTACTGCTTACACTTGGATGGGCATGCGCCCCACCAACCCTCTCCTTATATCATCGGTTCTTTGTGTTTAATTCCTAAACCGTGAAAGAAAAGGAGCACACTTTAAAACTCTTTTATAAGATTGAGATTGCCACTTATGTGTAACTCTCTGTGATTTTACTGTCCATCTTCAAATGGAAGGAGCGGCAGTATCTCACGCTGTCAATGGATGTTTCGTGATGCACAGAGCACTTGGAATCTGTCTGCGAGTGTTCCTGAGGGGAGCGGGGGACGCATAAAAGTAAAGAACAGGATATGGAGAGTGGAGCCAGGAGGGGCACATAATTAAAGCCACTTCTTAAATAATAAGGGAACGTATCAATCAGTCTCTAGCAGCTTCTGTTTGCTTCGGTTCAGTTCAGTTGCTCAGTTGTGTCTGACTCTTTGCGACCCCATGGGCTGCAGCACGCCAGGCGTCCCTGTTGTTCTGTTTGCATCACTCAGTATACAGGGTACCGTCTTTCAATACTTCTGGAATTCTCAGAATGTGTTACTTGACACAGAAGAGGTCTTACTTTACCATCGATAGTTGATGGAGGGCTTCCCGCCAGCCAGCTCTGCCAGCTCCTTGGTGCAGGGGGGTGAATGTTGGGTTCTGAGGAAGGGGCGGTGGGCACGGACAGGTGAGCAAAAGCGCTTCTTCTCGAGGAGGTGGGAGCCTGGAAAACTCGGTGGGATTTCATAGGCAGATGGGAGGCTCTTTGTGGAGTAGATGAACGCTGTTCACACAGCCACCGAGGGAGGATACACTGCCATCAGGGCAGGTGGTGCCCAGATAGGGTTTCCTGGAGGCAGAGAGGGTGGCAGACGTTCTTGTGAAATGATTTAGGGCATGTGATTCCCGTAAAACTTGTCAGGGAGGGGTGGAGGCAGACGAAGGAGGGGAAGCCACAGGGTGCTATCTCAGGTAGAGTCTAGTCTTGGGCTGTTACCCAGGTGTAACCACACAACACAGGCTCTGGCAGCTGTACTCAGGGGTGTCTGCTGTTGGCTGAGGGCAATTCTACGGAGCAGGGGGTGACCGTGATCTTTTAGCAACAGACACTCGAAGCAGCTGGGTTCACTGGCTGACCAAAGGGGCTCGGGGTGAACATCATAGCTCTCTTGCACGAATAAGTAGACCAGACTCTCGGGCAGAGGGTGGGAGAGGAAGCTGGACCAGTGGGCTGGGCTGGACAGGTGGGTATAGAGTTCTAGGCTAAGGAGCACGGACCTCATCCCGCAGGTGATGTCAACAGGTTGACAGTTGGATTTTACACTAATATCTGGGTTGGTTTGCTAGGGCCGCCATAACAAAGTACCAGCGCCTGGGTCACTGAAATGAAAGTGTATTCCTTCAGAAGTCTGGGGGCTGGCAGTCTGAGATCAAGGTTGGCTTCTTCTGATGTCTCTTTCCTTGTCCTGCAGATGACCATCTTCTCCTTGTGTCTTCACGTGGTCTTTGCTCTGTATGTTGTTATTGTTCAGTCGCTAAGTCGTGCCTGACTCTTTGTGACCCCATGGACTGCAGCACTCCAGGCTTCCCTGTCCTTTACTGTCTCCCAGAATTTGCTCAAACTCATGTCCATTGAGTCAATGATGCCATCTAACCATCTCATCCTCTATTGCCCCCTTCTCCTCCTGCCCTCAGTCTTTCCCAGCATGAGGGTCATTTCCAGTGAGTTGGCTTTTCTCATTTAGTGGCCAGAGTATTGGAGCTTGCTCTGTATGTATGTGTCCTATTCACTTCTTCTTACAGGGATACCAGTCAGACTGGATTAGGGCCCACTCATGTGACCTTATTTTAAATTAAGCATATCTTTAAAGACTGCAAGTACAGTCACGTTCTGAGCTACTAGGGGTTCAGGGGACACAGTTTAGCCCATGACACTATCTAAACTTGAAACAGCAGGTGGGAGGTGTTACAGGTCTTTTGTTGTTTTTGTTTTTCAGTTGCTTAGTCACGTTTGACTCTTTTGCAACCCCCGTGGACTGTAGCCCACCAGGCTCCTCTGTCCATGGATTTGCCAAACAAGAATACTGGAGTGGGTTGTGATTTCCTTCTCCAGGTTTCTTCCTGACCCAGGAATAGAATCTTCGTCTCCTGCATTGACAGGAGGCTCTTTACCACTGAGCCACCTGGGTTCTGGGTGAGGCTGGGACAGGGGTGATTCTGTGAAAGACTAACTCAAGAGATCTTTTGGAAGAAGTATCAAGAGGACTCACAAAACAGAGGAAGGGGCTCCAGAACTGAACTCCTTGCATTCAAATCCAATCTCTGCCTCATCTAGCTCTGGGACCTCAGACATGTAGTTAGTATTTCTAAATCTCACTTCTATTATTCATAGTGACCTTTAGAAAAGCCTTTGGGTTAGGGGTAGGCAGGCAGGGAAAGCGAGAAGCAGATGTGAAATGTGGCAATGACCTTGGGTGGTGATACCAGTGACAGAAATCAGACAGTCAGAAAAGAACCATCTAGGAGGCAGAGATGGCAGGTCTTCTGATCATCACTGAGTTTGAAATGACAGAGGAAAAATCAGGTGGATGTGTTCAGAAGGAAAGCGAACATTATTTCTAAGTATAGGCTAGAGTTAATTCCTTGACCTCTGGAAATTCACTTAAGAAGGGACATGCTTCCTTTTTCCTTTGTCTACCTTCCTGTCAAGTTCCACTACTGTGCAGTTTGTGGGGAGAGATGAAGATGAAGAATGAAACATGTAGCTTCACTTCCAACCCAGCTAGAGAACAGCCATCAAAATACAGAGGCTGGGGACTTCCCTGGTGGTCTAGGGGTTGAGAATCTGCCTTCCAGTACAGGGGACCCAGGTTTGATCCCTGGTTGGGAAACTAAGATCCCACATGCCACAGGAAAACTAAGTCCCCAACTCAAGAGCCTGCTGCTGTTGCTGCTAAGTTGTTTCAGTCGTGTCTGACTCTGTGCGACCCCATAGACGGCAGTCCACCAGGCTCCCCCATCCCTGGGATTCTCCGGGCAAGAACACTGGAGTTGGTTGCCATTTCCTTCTCCAATTTAATCGCTAAGTCACCTCTAACTCTTTGGAACCCCATGGACCTTAGCCCACCGGGCCCCTCTGTCCATGGGATTTCCCAGGCAAGAATACCGGAGTGGGTTGCCATTTCCTTCTCCCAACTCAAGAGCCTATGTGCCACAACCTACAGAACCCACATGCTCTGGAGCCTGTCCATGAGCACAGCTAGAGAGAAGCCTGTGCACTGCAGCAAAGATCCCTTGTGCCTCGGCTAAGACTTGATGCAGCCAAAAATAAATACGTAAATAAATACTCTTTAAAAAAAATTCAGAGGCTGTTTTACAGCTTAGTATCCTGGTGCTGAGTCCAGGATTTTCTCAGAACAAGAACTCTGGTAGACCAGTACTCCGTACACTTTCACAGCCCCCATCCTGGGCTCTGATCCCTGCATTGTTTTTCAGGGGCCTGTATGCCTGGGTGCCCACCTCTGCTGGGAGGGAGCATCTCTAGTTCTTGTCCATATCTTTAATGTTGTTACTAGAAAGGTGTTCATTGCTCTGTTTTTAGGCCATCATCCTGATAAACGAAGGTTATTGATTTAGAAGCAATGATCAGTGTTGGAGTTTTGGGAAATACCTGTTCTATGGAAATGCCCCTGTTTCCTTCTACTTTGTGGAGAGCCTGGGTCTGGGCCCTGTGTCTTCAGACGTTGTCCAAGATGGTCAGGCTGAGATGTGGATCCGTTCCTTGGTGCAGAGAGCTCACAGCCTGTGTCTTAGGCATCGACACCTGGGATGTGGGGATGATGCTCGGGGAGGTACTGTCAATATGATTGCTTTTCAGAGGAGGAAGCTGAGGATTGGGAGTTTAGGTGCTTTGCTCAGAGCTAGAATTCTAACCTCCTGGTCACCCGACTCCCAGGCCTCTGATTCTCACAATGCATCTAGCCTTTCAAAACTCGTGGTAAGTGGTTTATACATACCATGGAATATTAGTCATAGAAAAGAATAAACTAATGTCATTTGCAGCAACATGGATGGACCTAGAGATTATCATACTAAGTGAAGTAAGTCAGACAAATATCCTATGATATCACTTAAATCTGGAGTCTAAAAAATGATACAAATGAACTTATTTACAGGACATAAACTCACAGGCAGAAAATGAATTTATGGTCACCAAAGGGGGAATGGTGGGAGGGATAAATTAGTAACTTGAGATTAATATGTACACACTGATATACATAAAATAACCAACGAGGACCTACTGTGTAGCACACAGGGAACGATATTCAATATTTGTAATAGCCTATAATGGAAAAGAATCTGAAAAAAAAAAATATATATATTCAGTTACACATAAATACATATGCATAACTGAATCACTTTGCTGTCCACCTGAGACGAAGACAACATTGTAAATCAACCACATTAAAAAACCAAGACATTGTGAGTGTCTCAAAGAAGAATATATGTTGAATGTTGCTAGTAACTGCAAACACACAAAGGACCTAGGACCCTGTTTACCTAGAGGCTGGTGTTGGTTTTGGGGAGAACGATCTCCAAGTTAACCTCCATGCTTTTACACTTGCTGCCTTTCAGACCTCGCCTCCCACCACGACCACCCAGTCCCCAGACAGCACGATGGATGCCTCGCTGAAGAAGGAGAAGCCAGCCCTCCTGGATCTTTATATTCCTCCTCCACCAGCTGTTCCCTACTCGCCCCGGTAAGTCTGTGCCCATTTTCGTGGTGTGCTCATATCCTAGGACTGGGGATGCTGCTGCTGGTGGGAAGACCACGAGCATCTCAAGAGGAGGCTGAGGCTTGAATCTGCTGTCAGAAAGCATCAACCTGAGTGTGGGCGTCAGGAATGGGTGAAGGGGTTCAGAGAAGTACAGACTTCCAGTTACAGGCTGAGTCCTGGGAATGGACTGTTGGGGTCAACAGCATGGTGACTGTTGTTAACAATACTGTGTTGTGTATTTTGAAAGTTACAAAGGGACTACCTCTTAAAAGTTCTTAACAGGAGAAGGAAGAAATTAGTCACTGTGTGGGGTGATGGATGTTACCTAAGCTTATTGTGGTGATCATTTTGCAATATATACATAAATCATTGCGTTGCTCGTCTGAAATGAATACAACGTTATATGTCAATTATATCTCAGTAAA
Source organism: Giraffa tippelskirchi (assembly GCF_054371585.1). Lineage (NCBI taxonomy): Eukaryota > Metazoa > Chordata > Mammalia > Artiodactyla > Giraffidae > Giraffa > Giraffa tippelskirchi. Next base: position 154,057,939 of record NC_137283.1, on the reverse strand, counting down.
ACTGGGGGAAGGACGTGTAATTCTTAAAGGGGAAGTGTAGGGATAGATGCAGTTTTATGGACCTTGAAGCCAGACAGTTTGATGGGGCGGAGGGGGCTCCTTAAACCATGTGCTTTTGGGTCATGTCATTTTCGTTCTTCACTGGGCATCAGAATGGGCTGTTTGGGGGTTCCGCAAAGCTGAAGTTTCATTAACTACATGGTAAACTTATCTCTGGTGAGGAAGATAATAAATATTTCTGCGAGATCAAAGTTAGTTTTATCTAGCTGAGAGAGATACGTGTTCTTCATAGGAGTTAAAAAATGTGAAAACAGGTGTGAATGGGCTGTATTTGCGCATCCATATGTGTTTATGTGTATGTATCTATTATGAATTCTTAAAGATCATTGCTGTCTTATAGGCTATTTTAAATGTTTATGGTGAAGCGAGGATGGTCATGCTAGATATTATGTAGGGGGTGATTGAGGTATGAAATACAGGCTTATTTATACCATTTGACATATTTACACATGCTGGTAAAACTAGAGAATCTGGCTCATTTATTCAACATACGTTTCCTGAGAGTTGGGCCTGATTTACCATCTTATGCAAAACAGATGTAGCTCTTGTCCCTAGAGAACTGCCAGTGTCTTAGTCAACTGTTCAAGAATAAATTGAGAAATACGTAATCATGCTGTAATATTTCATAAGACAAAGTTTGGACTGAACTTGCAGTGATGTTTCACTTTATGTTGGAGTTTTTTGTTTGTTTTTGTTTTAAGCTGAATTCTTTGCATCCACTGTGTTTCTTTCCTGGGCACAAAAAAGAAGTAACATCATTTTCCTTCTCCTTGAGTCTTGGTTTGCCCAGAACTTATTACATCTGGTGGAGCAGTGACCTCAGTGATCAGGGCATTCTGATTGGTAGATAAGACTCTTCCCTGTATTCACAGACCAGAGTTCCTGTGGTTGAGGGATCTTCAGTTCAGTCGCTCAGTCGTGTCCGACTCTTTGCAACCCCATGAACTGCAGCACGCCAGGCCTCCCTGTCCATCACCAGCTCCCGGAGTTTACCCAAACTCATGTCCATTGAGTTGGTGATGCCATCCAACCATCTCATCCTCTGTTGCCCCCTTCTCTTCCCACCTTCAATCTTTCCCAATATCAGGGTCTTTTCAAATGAGTCAGGTCTTCGCATGAGATGGCCAAAATGCTGGAGTTTTAGCTTCAACATCAGTCCTTCCAATGAACACCCAGGACCAGTTTCCCTTAGGATGGACTGGTTGGATCTCCTTGCAGTCCAAGGGACTCTCAAGAGTCTTCTCCAACACCACAGTTGAAAACATCAATTCTTCAGCACTCAGCCCTCTTTATAGTCCAACTCTCACATCCATACATGACTACTGGAAAAACCATAGCCTTGACTAGATGGACCTTTGTTGGCAAAGTAATGTCTATGCTTTTTAATATGCTGTCTAGGTTAGTCATAACTCTCTTTCCAAGGAGTAAGCGTCTTTTAATTTCATGGCTGCAATCACCATCTGCAGTGATTTTGGAGCCCCCCAAAATAAAGTCTGCCACTGTTTCCACTGTTTCCCCATCTATTTGCCATGAAGTGATGGGACCAGATGCCATGATCTTAGTTTTCTGAATGTTGAGCTTTAAGCCAACTTTTTCACTCTCCTCTTAAGAGGCTCTTTAGTTCTTCTTCACTTTCTGCCATAAGGGTGGTGTCATCTGCATATCTGAGGTTATTGATATTTCTCCCGGCAATCTTGATTCCAGCTTGTGCTTCACCCAGCCGAGTGTTTCTCATGATGTACTCTGCATATAAGTTAAATAAGCAGGGTGACAATATACAGCCTTGACGTACTCTTTTTCCTATTTGGAACCAGTCTGTTGTTCCATGTCCAGTTCTAATTGTTGTTTCCTGACCTGCATACAGGTTTCTCAAGAGGCAGGTCAGGTGGCCTGGTATTCCCATCTCTTTCAGAATTTTCCACAGTTTATTGGGATACACACAGTCAAAGGCTTTGGCATAGTCAATAAAGCAGAAATAGATGTTTTCCTGGAACTCTCTTGCTTTTTCCATGATCCAGCGGGATCTTAAGTGTGTTTAAAACTGTAAGGAGCTGTTGCTTCTGCGTGTGGAGAGCAGAGGGTCTCACTGATGACCGGCATGTGGACTGTTTTATCAGCAACTGTAGGATCACCCTGACACCCCTAATCCTGAATATTCTTGCCTGAGTTTCAGTGAGGGGGTCACAAGAGCCATGGCAAGAAAAAGAGTATGCATATAGTAAGGGCAAGAGGGAACTGGGGCTCTTAATGTATTTGGGAGAAGACATGAGGGGACACATACATATTGAAAGACACCATTAATAAAGTATATTTTATTAGGAATGAAACATGCAAATGGTCACAGAGAACAAGTGGTGAGTCAGGAAAGCATTGCGAATGGGGAAGTTGTATGCCAGGTTTAAAAGTATAGAGGGAGGCAGATTCCTGGTGGCAGTGGAGGAGGGGAGGTACAGGTAGCAGACTCACTGGGAATACCAGTAGGCCAGGCTGATCTTTAGACTGTTTGGAGTTAGTGGACTCTGTATTTATATAGCAGTTTTGCAATGATCCCCTAACAGAATTTACTAAATGCAAAAAGTTAACCAGCTGGTAACTTGGACTCAACTAAAATTAATTTTATAAGTCTTAGTATAAGCTGACATTCAGAAAGAATTAAGTTGCAGGCGGTGGTCCAATTTTTGCTGGTTTCTGTACTTAGTTCAGAAAATAGACAGTTTCCATTGGTCACTATAAAGGCCCCTTTGTATTTTTTGACATCATTTTCAAATCTAACAACTGCCATTATACTTCAAGTGTCTTCTTTGCTTGATCTTGGCAAAGATACTAATCTTGGCATGAGAAAAAAGGTTTGGTCATATCTTCACTTGTGGTGCCTGTAGTAAATAGGAGATTCCGTTCTACTATAGGATAGGTGTACAGGGAAACCGAAGCTAGCTTTTCAAAGGTATATTTGTATCATTTAAACTGTATATATAAAAAAGTCTCATTTCCCTTTATTTAGTAGGATCATGATATTTACTTTCATTTATTAGGATCTCTATGTATTTGAGAAGCAGTTGTGCTTGAAAAAGTATTGCTTTTTCCTCCAGAGGAAAAGGAGAATTTAAGTTGTCTTCCATGTGCTGGCAATAGTATGTCTCTTATAATTCTTTTGTTTGAGAGGATCTTCGTAAGCAACTTAATTATTGCCTTCCATCCTGCAGGGAAGAGAATGGGGGTTCTGTTTACAGATTCAGTAAATGTAAACAGCCACAGCCTGGTCCTAAGGGTTCCGAGTCCCCCAATTCCTTCCTGGATCAGGAAAGCCGGAGACGGAGATTCACCATTGCGGATTCTGATCAGCTGCCTGGCTATTCCGTGGAAACCAATATTCTGCCCGCAAAAATGAGAGAGAAAACGCCATCTTATGGTACGCTGCTGAGAGTTTGTTTCTCCTCCCCGCCCCCTTCCTTATTTGGAACTGTTGGATGAATTTGGCAGACTTGAAGGGTAATCTGAGGAAAACATAAACCTCAATGAAATTCTAAGTATGAGACCTTTATTCATCTCTCCAAAGCCAAGGCTTGTTGAGTCATCACACCGCCTGGCATCCAAGCCCAGTGGGGTGAGATCATGTTACAGTTTTAACTTTCAGTGCCTGCATTTCAACTTGCAGTTGCTTTGCTCTGGGGACCCACAGACTCAAGTTCAGCACACCTCTGTCCTCATGGCGTGCTGAGGAAACACAACGCTTTAAAACACTTTTTCCTTATTTTAAACTAGCTTTTGCTTACTCTGCAGTGAGTGTGGTATTGGGGTGGGGGACGGTCTAGTTCTAAATAGAGGGTTCTCTAAAGTCCAGAAACTCTCAACTTCTCCTTTCTCTTCCCCTTCCTCTGTAGGCAAGCCCCGGCCTTTGTCGATGCCTGCGGACGCGAGCTGGATGGGCATCGTGGACCCTTTTGCTAGACCTCGAGGTCATGGGAGGAAAAGTAAGTTTAAGCAAACTGAAAAGCACCAAACATAAAGCCCAGGCCTTCATCTCAGGCCTCTTCCTACGTGCGCTCAGTGACCACAAATATCATCTCATCTACGACATCAGGGCTGCTGAAGGCCTCTAAGGTTCTACCTATGTCTTAGTTGTTGTTCAGCCGCTCAGTCATGTCTGACTCTGTGCAACCCCACGGACAGCAGCTCACCAGGCTTCACTGTCCTTCACGGTCTCTGGGAGTTTGCTCAAACTCATGTTCACTGAGTCGGTGAATCCTAGTCAGTGCTTGTAAATCTCCTAATTAGTATCGTGTGCTTTATACAGGCTGTAGACGTCGATGGTCCAATTTCTAAACAAGTAGAAATACCTTATTCATTAAACAATCCCATCCTCAATTTTGAGCTTTTGATTATTGGAGTCTGTCTGATTTTTGATGGACAGGCATAGCTTTTTTTCTTCCCCGTCCTTCTTGTATTAGAGAATAATTACTATTGGAAAAGAAACTTGTGTTTAATTTACCCTCTTATCCAAGTTACTAATGATGATGCTTGTCCTGAGGGAAATGTTGACCCAGATTACATTTGATTGTCAAGACATCCTAACATTGATTTTGCAGTACTGAAACAGAGAGCTGTTGAAAAGATAAGACAGCAGTAGGCCTGAGATAGTAAAAGAAAGAAGGAATAAATTCTGGTGTCTCAACTGCCGAAGTGCTTAACCCCTGACATTTCCCTGGGACTTGGTAAAGTTTGTCACCTAAGTAGCTGAATCACCTGGATGATACTAAATTGGAAAAAGGGAGAAGACGCCATCTAAGGTCCAAGACACCCTTAGCTGACGTGAAAAAATCTGTGGAGCAGACAGCAGGGGGCAGGGCAGTCCTTTGTTTAGATTTAAAATGTCCACAGCCTCCTTGCCCGTCTTTTTAGCCTTTGAAGCTCCAGATGTAGTCCTTTCATATTTGAGATACGGGATGTAGGGGTGGGGAGTGTGAGGTTGGGAAAATGGAAAGATACTTGACCTCTATCCCACCTTCCACATTTTCCTGGTGTTATCATTTTAGAAGGAAAGTTATCTGCATAAAATAATGGACACTTCAACAGAACAAAACAAAACACCACCTTTTTTTGGAGAGACAAGTCACATACCATAAAGCACACCCTGTTAAAATGTACAATTCAGTGGGTTTCAGTATATTCATAGAGTTGTACTAATTCCAGAATATTCTGTCACCTCAACAAGAAAACCCTGTAAGCAGTCATTCCTCATTCCCACCTCCTTCAGCTCCTGGCAACCAAAAATCTACTTTCTATCTGTTGATTTACCTACTCAAGGCATTTCATATGAATAGACTCCTACAAAACAGGACTTCTTGACAATGGGTACTTTTTTAAAAGTAACTTTTTCCCCCTTTGATTACAAAAGCAAAACAAATAGAAAATATAAGAAAACTTATCTGTAATCTGCTTCCCCAACCTAGAAATAATCACTCTGCGTGTTTTGTATATCTTCTAATTGTTCCCATATTTACATATTATACACTTAGGAAAAATATGCAAAATGGAGTAGATAGATGTTCAGAAATACTCTGTAAGAGAAACACTTGCGTTTTTTGTAATAGTTGTGTTAGTAATCTGTCTTATGGCAATCATCAGTGTAGTCGCTCAATAGTGTCTGACTCTTTGCGACCCCATGGACTGTAGCCCACCAGGCTCCTCTGTCCATGGGATTTTCCAGGTAAGAATACTGGAGTGGGTTGCCATTTCCTTCTCCAGGAGATCTTCCTGACCCAGGGATTGAACCCGGGTCTCCTGCGTTGTAGGCAGACACTTTACCATCTCAGCCACCAGGGAAGTCCTTATGGCGATGGGGGTGGTTATTTGCAAAGTCACGTGCAATTCTTCTATGACACCATGGACTGTAGCCCACTAGTCTCCTCTCTCTGTCCATGGGATTTCCCAGGCAAGAATACTGAAGTAGGTTACCAATTCCCTCTCCAGGGGATCTTCCTGACCCAGGGATCGAACTTGCATCTCCTGCATTGCAGGCGGATTCTTTACCATCTGAACCACTTACTCAGTCTGCTATAGTTGGATATTTAGGTTATTTCTGTTTTTTTCCTCTCAATTGTAAATACTGCTTCAAGAAACACCTTGTACATAAGTCTTCCTATGCTTTTTTTTTGGCCGAACCTCATAGCATGTGGGATCTTAGTTCCCTAACCAGGGATTGAACCTGTGACCCCTGCAGTAGAAGAGCAGAGTCTTAACCAGGGAAGTCCCAATCTTCGTACATTTTTAGAAGTGGAATTTCTTGATCAAAAGAAAGCTGCATGCTGCCAGGGTGCCCTGTCTTTTACATTTCTATTTGATTTCTTACCTCCCCCGCCGTGCTCCCCATCCCAGGGGGCCTGACTTTTAAGGTAGGATCATTCTTCCTTCTCCAGAAATGTCCCAAGCCTTGCAGAGCAGTAGAATCTTTGAACCCCACTCATTAAAGGTGGAAGATTGCCTGCCCTGCAGTCAGGGAGACAAGCCAAGGCACCTCACCTTCCTGAATGCCCCTGAGGGATGCTGCTAGGCAAGAACCATGGTTCCAAGGATCGGTGCTCCAGGGTGCAGGCACTGAACAAGCACAGATATGGAAGGAGTGGCATTACAAGATTTTCTTTGTTTTTTGATTTCAAGTGAAATTATGAAAATCCTACCCTGATTAAAAAGGGCAGGCTTGCTGATTCTTCTCTGCCCCCGTGTTACCTCTCAGATAGAAAAGCATCCTGAAGTGTGGATGTCTTCCATTTTTGCTTTCTCAAAATCCTGTGGTGTGGGCCCGCCGTCCTGGGGACATGGTAGCCCATCTGTGAGTGGAAGGCAGCGTGCGGTGCCTCTTTCAGAAGCAGGGCAAGTCTGAGCAGCGGTTGTGCGGATGATGGGTATTTTAATGGACCGCTTGTGGTCTTTATCTGATAGGTGAGGATGCCCTCTGCCGGTATTTCAGTAACGAGCGTATCCCTCCCATCCTCGAAGAAAGCTCCTCGCCCACGTACCGCTTCTCAAGGCCTGCGACCGAGAGGCAGCTGGTCCGAGGTGCAGACTACATCCGAGGCAGCAGGTGCTACATCAGTTCAGATCTCCACAGCAGCGCCACGATTCCGTTCCCGGAAGAAGGGACCAAAAAGAAAGCCGGCTCCTCAGGCCCCAAGTCCTCGTCTCCAGAACCGTCCCTGCTGGTCAGCTGGTTGACTCGCCTGAAACTGTTGACTCATTGAGCCCCGCGCTCTCTGGGGCCTCCTGGACTCCTGCTACCAAGTGCCTTATTTCCTCCGTTGGCAATCTTGTTCTGATTTTCATCCACAGTATTATGTAGCGATCTTACGCGATTTCGTGGGTTTTTTTTTTTGGAAAGTTGTATATTGCACTTCTTGGAATTTTGAAGTCATTGGATGGGAATAAATCCAGAGAATCTTAGATCAGATGCTGACTTGTGGCAGCCAAAGGAGAGAAATGGAGAGAGTCTGCGCCACCCCACCCCCCCACATTTTTTTTGCTTCCTTAAGAGTCGAACACAGAGACACACTCTCTAAAGCAGAGCCTTGGCCAGGAATGGTATGATCATTACAGAGAACTGGGCCATTGTTCGTTTTGAGGGTGGAACTACGATTGGTGGCCGCTGTCACACAGATGTGTTGGGTTTTGGTCCAACCTCTTCACCTGAAAAAGCCAGTGGAGAAAACAGTTTTGTTTTGATTTTTCAAGCTATATATACCACATGTGTACTTGTAGCAGCCTTGACCTTGAAATAACATGTGGGCAGCATCTGATGCTCTTTCAAAGCAGAGGTATAAATGTAGGCCTGTTACACTTGCTTAACACCGTTTGCATAACAATCAGTCGGTCAGTTAATACAGAAACATGTGAAAACATTAAGATAGGGCTTACTACACACAAAGAAGTTTATGCTTATTTGTGAGGGGTGTCGTTGTTGATGTTGTATATTATTGTCTTTAAGGGAAAAGAAGCTATAAGACTTGCTGACAGCCAAAGTCTCATTCAGAAAAATGAAACAAGCATACTTAGGTTTATGAGAGACATCAGTTTGCATTTTAACCCGTTCAGTGACTATCTTCCAGAAAAGAATGGACAGTTCTTCAAAACTGTACACATTTTGCTAATTAGAAACCTCTTGGAAAAATCTCACGGTCACTCATTTTCAACTAGCATATGGTATTTTGGAAAAGTGTGTCTGTGTATTAACTCTTGTTTAAACTGAATGTATGATACTTTGTTAGAATGGAAAAGTACTATCTTGTTAATTTAAGTGTTTTAAATATAGTTGTATATTTTTCTTACTCTTAGTCACATATAATTGGTATATTTCTGTTTTGTGTCCTACATGAAGCTAATGAAAAAGTGTTCAAGATGTTTTCAGGTTTACCAGTGACCACCATGGCTGTTGCCACCGTGGGCACTACTGTTAAAAAATAAAAAAATAAACCCTCTGAAGCAATTTTAGAATTTTATGGATTAGAAATGGGGACCCTGTGGGGGCATGTGTGAAGTTTACATTTGGGGAATTTTCTGAGCAGTACCCCTGGACAAAGCTGTTATTTGTCTTGAATTGTCTACTTTGCTGAACGGCCTGAAATCGGAGATTCCCTGGGGTTAGCAAACATCTTCCTTTTAAAATGCTTCTGTGCGATTGAAGGAGTTGGTGAGCTTCAGGGAATTGGCAACCACTTGTGTATTTGTGTGAATGAATTCAGTCAGGCTGTTTTGGGGTCAGCCAACCCCCTAAGGAACTGCAGTGAATATGTAGTTGTTTCATGGGGGAGACAAGGGGTTTGGCAAATGGAGGGAAGAGGAGGCTTGGAATGTGTGATTCACGGGGTGCTTGACAATACAGTATAAGGGCAGAGTGGGGGCGGGGTGGTCTGGTAATAGGGCACTGATGACTAGGAGGACTATGGAAAAGGGGGAGCACCAGGCCTGGCCTTTGTATGTTGGCTTGGCTGGCTTTAAGCCCATACAGTGGGGGCAGGGGACAACTCTTCCTTTCACTCTTCAGCTTTAGGGGAGCTTTAGATCCCCTGAGTTATGAGTTCAATGGCTGTGGAGGTCTTAGCTGGAGGTCAGCCCCTTTGCTGTGGACTAAATGCCCTTTGTGATCAAATGACCATCCTCAAGTGAATTTTCAGTGCCCAACTCAAGTAGCTGTACTAGATTGGTGTTTCTTAGACTGTTCCCCGAAGTCCTAAGATGGGGACTTTCTATCTCTACTTCTCTCTCCACCAAACTGAATGTATCTGTTTTGTGGGGGTTATTATCATTTTGTTTTTCCTCCTTGAAAGTAAAGCAGTTGCCTCCTGGCCTGAAGACCATCAATATTCCCAACTTTCAGCTTATTAGCCATTAGAGAACTCTTAAGGGGTATTTACACTTCCCTTTTCATCCCCCTAAAGAGCTGGTGTAAGTAAATCTCTGACACTTGAGCATGTTGCTTTTTTGCCACCACAGGCATAAATGGAATGGCCATGCAGGCCTAATGTGGCTGTTTCCACCTGTTGAATATGTGGTTAGTACTTGCAGAGAGTGTTAAGTCACTCAGTCGTGTCTGACTGCGACCCCATGGACTGTAGCCCTGGCGGGCTCCAGTGTCCATGGAATTCTCTAGGCAGGAAATATTGGAATGGGTAGCCATTTCCTTCTCCAGGGGATCTTCCCAAACAGGGATCGAACCCACGTCTCCTGCTGTCTGTACACAGCTTAATCATGAACAAGAGCAAGAAGTCGAGTTAAATAAATTAAACCAAACTGTCCTGCTACAAGGAAATGGGGGACCGCTTATGCCCTGCCCCACCCCCACCCCCCACCCCCCACCCCCCACCCCCCACCTCCATAGTCCTGGCTTTCACACTACAGTGTTTGCTGTAAGAATGTAACAATTCCCCAGGGCAGCACAAAACCGCTTCCCATTGTCTCTTATGGCAGTCATTTAATTACCAATCGCCAAAGGCTAAGAAAATTTCGTGGGAAAGGGGTGTACCCTTTGGCTCTGTGTGTGACCTGTAGCTGAGGAGCCAAGTTGTTCAGACTCGACCACTGGCTGACATCCCCTTTTTCGAGGAGAGCGCTGTCACAGAACCTCAGGCTTCGGGGCTCAGCTTCTCCATCTGTAACCTGTAGGTCTGGAGAGGGAAGACCGGCTAAGCTTCCGGATGGAGGTCGTCATTATTTTCCAGCACGTGTCGCACGCGTCAGCCCAGGGGACGCGAAGTCCCCCAGGCTGCGCGCAACAAGGGTCGGTGACCGCACGGGGGTCCACGCACAGGTGGCCCTGCTTCAGGAATGCCACGGCGGCCTGGAGGTGCTTGTGCCACGCTCAGCCTGAGGAGCACGCTGGGCAGGGCAGAGGGTCGAGGCTGTGAGGATATTGCAGGGTTCCAGCGACCCGCGCGGGCACGAAGCCCGGGAGCAGACGCATGCGCAATGGGTCAGGCGCCCGAGGGTTGCGCAGGCGCCGTGCAAAGCTCGCGCACCGCACCGCCGGGCGGTTTGGAGCCTGTAGTCTTTGGGCCGCTGCAGAGATATCGCCGTGACACACGCAGCTCGTGGAGGTTGTGATCCTTGACCTCACAGTTCAGGGAAGTCCGTCTCCTTCAGCAGCTTCTGCTGTGGCACTTAAGTTTCTGCACCGTGACGCCGGCTGGGATCCTGCAGGACCCAAGGCCCTCCTGCTTGTGTTATTTTTGAAAACATGCCCATGCTAATCACCCGCAAGGTGAGTATTTAAAAATCTGCTGATGAAAAACTGGCGTAAAGAGTTCGCAAAGCAGGGCTTCCCTGATGGCTCGGACGGTAAAGATCATACAAAGCTGACGTTTCTGATGTTTCTTCAAATATGTGGAAGACCTTGCGTGATGAATCAAAGCCCGGGAGGACCTTAATGCAAGTTTGCTTGATACCTAAAGGGACTCATAGGGCTTTCCTCATAGCTCAGTTGGTAAAGAATCTGCCTGCAATGCAGGAGACTCGGGTTAGATTCCTGGGTAGGGAAGATCCCCTGGAGAAAGAAATGACAACCCACTCCAGTCTTCTTGCCTGGAGAATCCCATGAACAGAGAAGTCTGGCGGGCTACAGTCCATGGCGTCGCAAGAGTCAGACACAACTTAGCGACTTTCATTTCACAAAGGGACTCATAAAATAGATTTTATAAACTGTAGAATTTGAGATTAGAAAAAAAAATATTAATCTTCTGTTGTAAAAATTACTTTATAATTCTCTGGAAATTTCTCAAATGCTGAGTTTTGACTTAGGGATTTTATTTATTTTTGGCCAGAAGTGTTGCTAGAAGTGTTCTGGTGTGTGACTGAGGTTTGGCAAACAGAAGTAAAGGAAAAAGTGATTACATCAAATCTGAATTTACTGGAGGGTCATGTATTTCTCTAGTTTTAGGAACCTGAGGCCTGTCCCAAACCCTGTGTGTATATGTGTGTGTGTGTGTGAGAGAGAGAGAGAGAATTTTTTCTTGTTTCTTCTAAGAGAATTGTTTCCTACTATGAAAGTCCTGAAACAATGTCCTATGACCTATTGATTTTGGAAAGAGAAGAGGTAAGAGTTGTCTATAAGCAGCAAAATAATGTCACTTTGTCAACAGTCTGTCACGGACAGTATTTCAGAACTTTTGGGGCTCCCCTTACAGAGAAATGCATCTGGTGTTGGGCTTTTAAGGTCTAGATTCTGGATGTAACCTGGTCGTTCCTCAGTGTGTGGTGAAACTCCGTGGCAGGGTTTATGAAGCACATCTTCTAAGTCAAACCTTTACTGTTCACGGGATGCCAGTTTACAGCAGCCCACGGGATAAAACACGTGAGGAACCAACTGCAGAATAGGGTGCTAACCCTCATTCTTTCCTGGATCCGCCTGCCCTGGAGTCACTGTGCAGAGAAAGGCAATTCCCAGCCTGAGGTCTTCATGTCATCCTTGCAGCTTAATATTACACATGCTCTCCTTTCCCAAGCTTCTCGTTTCTCTGAAAAGTTGTGAAACTGAAGCTGTAGGAGAAAATTAAGAAATCAACGTCAAAGCTGTTTTAAAAAGAAGAAGGACTCCACCTCCCCCTCAAATCCAGGGATATTGATAGTCTCATCATTTTCTCTCCCCTTGCCAGGAGCATTGTAAATGCTCAAATGTTTGCAGAGGAATGATTAAAAGGAAAGAAAACATCAAAGGACAAAAAAAATCATATTTTTTCCCTTGTTCTTTCATTGCCTAGACCCACTGAAAGGGATTTCCCATTTAACTTTTATTTTTGGATGACGAAGACTGGGTTTGAGGATGATCGTTCAACATTTTGACATATCTCCATGTGAACATTTTGATTTATCCTAAGAAAACAGGAAGGACTTTAAAAATGAATTTTTAATATAAAGTAATATTGTGTCTGAAGTAAGAAATGGTCCATTTTAATTTTGTGAGTGTGGGGTTCTGTTTTCTTACTCATCTATACCTCTGTCCTTTCAGCTGAGGTCATGCCAGGGTAAGAATGGAGAGATTTCAAGAATTAGTGTTAATTTAGAAGTTGCTGACCTTTGGAAGTTGGCATCCAGTAGTTAGAAGCAGTTGAAGGCTCAGCTTTTGAAGTTAGAGAATCCAGCTGTCTCACTGTAGCATTTACAAACTCTGTGACATGAAACAAGTTATTTATCTCTCTGCTCCTCAGTTATCTATGAAGTGGGGATAAAAATAGAATCTCATTCATAGGCTTACGGGAATTAAATGAGATAATGTTCTTAGGCCTGTTGGATCCTCCAGCACCCAGCACTTAGCAGATGTCGACTCGTGTTGGAACACTTGAGTAGCAATGTTTGCTCCATCTTGCGTGCATGCTCAGTCATGTCTGACTCTTTTCGACCCTGTGGACTGTAGCCTACCAGGCTCCTCTGTCCGTGGAATTTTCCATGCAAGAATACTGGAGTGGGATGCCATTTCCTTCTCCAGAGGATCTTCCAGACCCAGAAATTGAACCCGTCCCCTGCATTGATAGGTGGAATCTTTACCACTGAACCACCTGGGAAGTTCCTTGCTCCGTCCTAACCTCTAGTAAATAAGGCATTCAGAGCTGATCAATAGGCTTTTGTCCATAACCAGCAAAATTATGCTATGGCCACACTGTTAGATGGCTGCTGTGTAGTCTGCAGCCTGGAAATGTGGCTTTTAGTGGTACAGATCTCAATTATTTAGAAGTTTTGGATGAGTCAAAACTCAGAAATGATAAAAGTTTATGATCGGATGCACTCTGAATAGTAGAGTATTATTTTAATATTGGCTTGATTTATCAGCATATTTTCTCTTTAACCGCACCCCCCCCCCAACTTTCTTCAACAGAATAATGTATGAAATAAAGGAAATCTGAGCATTTCCCCATCTCCTAGTTGACTGAATGACTTTTGCCTCCCATCCCTGGTTTAAAGTGGTACCCCTAAATTTATTTCTGTGTTTCATATAATTAGAAGAAAAAAAGGGAATCATGTGGAATGGTTTCTATGTTGGAAATGCTCATGAAAAAGGACTCTTTCCTACATATAAAACTAAGAGATTGTGTTGCCTTTGTAGGAGGTGAAAAGGATTGTCCTCACGTGCTACTCCCAACTAATGCTCTGGTAGGTCCAGGGAGAAATAGGGAAAGAGATTGCTTGAGAGGGTCAAGGGGAACTAGAAAATGGTTGTTAGGCTTGACTTTCTTTTCTTTTTTTTTTGCATTTTGCCTTTCAACCATCTGGACGCATGGAATGTATCAGTGAGCACACAGACCAAGAGATGTTCAGCTAATACAGACGTAGCAGCTCCATTCCTGCCCATCCTTGTGTTTGTCTCACTCATCTGTTAAGCAGAATCATATGAATCGTGACTATTTGGCCATATTAGAATAAAAACCTACATAGCCAGCAGTCAGTTTGATTTAATCTAGTAGATTACAGATGCCCCAAGATCAGAGATCATGTTTGTTTCTTCTTTTTACTTTCTAGCAAAACTCAATTCTGTTCTGTGTCCTGTGTTACAGTTACATTTTGTAGTAACTGTCTGTCTCTGTAGATCTCTTATCCCCATTACCCTGAACACCCAAAGATGACCCTCAAATTTGACCTTACTCATCTGTTTATTTCCTAGGAAATAATCTGTTTAATTCCTGGGAAGAAGGGAGTCTATTATGAGTGAATGATTAAACTGGCATTTTACATTATAATGCTCATGGCAGTGCCAAAGATAAGCAAGGGTTGGCTATGGCTATTTAGCTCAGATGAGCAATTAACACACAAGCAAAAAAGCACACAAAACAAAACAGAACAAAAACCCTGGAACATGATTTTTGGAGAAGAAAAGAAATTAACCCAGACCTTTCAATATTTACTCCTCTTTTTAGCTCTTGTGACAGTTTAATAAATAGAAAAATATTTAAGCCAATCTTGTTTAGAATACTGTATTTTACTTGAAAGTGCTACTGCTTTTTTTCAGATTTTTCCTCAAGGAAGGAATGTCATCGAACCCACCACGCCCAGAGGGCATCATGGATATTAATTGAATGATACTCTTTAGATAACATAAAATACAAATGATCAGGGTGTAAGCTTTTGTTTGTGTTAATTAACAACTAGCTAATTGTAGTTAATGCTATTCCTGAAACCCCTGACTTAGCACTTACTTCTGGGTTTTCAACCTGAGAGTGGACTCGTCCTTTTAGGTCCAGCTCCCAAGGTGATTCCCCAAGGTCATTGCTATGAGGCCCTCCTTGAACTTGCTCTGGACAGAATTCACTGGTGTCTGCTGTTTTTCTGTAGCACTGACTCCTCCTGTTAAATGTTTGGCTCTCCAGCTTGGATTATGAACCTTTCTAAAGCAGGGTCTCTTTAACTCACGTGGTAGGTAGAGTCAATATTAGTGAAGTAACTAGATGGTAAAATTAATGACTGTACAGTTGGGAAGAAATTTAAAAAAATATTAAAGTTTTAAGTGAGAAAAAAGATTTTATATTAAGATTTTTTTGCATACTACTACATATAGAATTTCATGATATAAGCTCTCATTCCAAAGGAAAACATTATATCAGGTGTCAGAACTTCATCATATTTATAGGAAGAATAAACCTAGGCTGTCAACAATAGCTCCTTTGCTTACAGGATTACAGTAACTACTGAGAATGTAAGCACTTGCAGAAGTCTACAGAGGACTCATTTAAGAATTGTACAGGCAGTTTCAAATTAACTATAGGAAAATTAGTAGTGGAGATTTGGGGCAAAAGGACCTTCCTAGAAATTTAGGCAAGATGGAGGACAAATTCAGTTGTGTGAGGTTTGGTCGAAGGAGACTAGTTTAGACCTGAGAAAATCAAGTGTATAAATACTAAAGCTGTTGACAAGACAGTGAAATTCTGTTTAGAATTTCATCCTAAGAGATTCAGTGATAGAATTACTGATATTGTTGCTGTGTTTTAGAGACAACCAGCAATGCTGCCTATACCGTCTGAGACCTGAAAGTCTAGCTTTAAAATGATGTCCTCTGCTTGAGGCTACGCAGGACTCACCTGAGCCTGTGGAATTCTATTTTGTTGACATATGAAGACAAGCAGAAAATCTGCTCCCCTCCGGAATCTGACTCTCCAAACAGATGACAGGTAGCAGGAGACATTCCACTAGCTGCTGCTGCTGCTAAGTCGCTTCAGTCGTGTCCGACTCTGTGCGACCCCATAGACGGCAGCCCACCGGGCTCCCCCGTCCCTGGGATTCTCCAGGCAAGAACACTGGAGTGGGTTGCCATTTCCTTCTCCAATGCAGGAAAGTGAAAAGTGAAAGTGAAGTCTCTCAGTCGTGTCTGATTCTTCGCGACCCCATGGACTGTAGCCTACCAGCCTCTTCCGTCCATGGGATTTTCCAGGCAAGAGTACTGGAGTGGGTTGCCATTGCCTTCTCCAACATTCCACTAGGATGTAGCTCAAAGACCAACAATAAAGTTAAAAAGGAAGAAGTATCAGATGATAAAATAAACTCCTTTCCAGATCAAAATTAGTGATGGTGCTGATTCCTGGGCCTCTGGAGGGCTGCTTATGCTGAGGAATACGGCTATGGACTTTCAGTTGGGAAGATCCCCTGGAGAAGGGAAAGGCTACCCACTCCAGTATTCTGGCCTGGAGAATTCCATGGACTGTCTGTGGGGTTGCAAAGAGTCAGACACAAGTGAGCGACTTTCACTTTCACTTTTCTTTTCTTCCCTTTGATCAAAAGTGCTCTTATTGAATTAGCTGAAAATGTGGGCTATGCTTATTATGTGAGAAGTGGGATTGCATCCTCTTCTTGGCAGTGGAAAATAGTTTGTGCGCTCAAATGACAGTACCTACTCTGCTTGTGTCTCTTGTTAGGTGGGGAGCCCTTGCCCTGAGCACCCCAGGAAACCCTGCTCCCTGCTCTGCTTGCCTTTCTTCCTCTTGCCCTTTTTCGTACCTTCACTCTCTACTTTTGGCCTCTTTTTCTGCTATTTTTCCTTTGTGTTTTCTTGGTGCAGTTCAAACCCTGGCCACCCCTGTTCCTTGGATTTGCTGTGTATGCTCAGTCCACCTCAACTTTTTCTTTGCACATTGAGAAAATATAGCACATTTATTTGCCAGTTGGAAGAACAAGAAACAAATACTCCAACCCATTCAGTTTCATATATGTTGGCTCTCAGCGTGTTCTTTCAAATAGGGTGGAGAGATAAAAACACGTTTGACAAGGGGTCCAGGGCCAGGGTTGGGCAGTTAATTACCTGATGGTTTTTCTAAGGCTCAGGAAAGAACAGTTGTACCTCTGCTGAGTCTGCTGATTCTTTGTTTCCCATTTCATTGCTCTTTGCTTTTTTATTTTCTCCTTCCATTTCCTTTGGGTTTTTTCTATGTGTGTGTGTTTCTTTTTTAACTTCTTGTTTTAGATTCATTCTATAACCCCCAATATCTTAGTGACTTAACACACCAAGGGTTTACATTTTCTCACATGCAAAGTCCACAGTGGGTGTTCCAGGATGGAAAACACTCTACTATGACCCTGCTCCAACCAGTGACTCAGGGACTCAGGCCACACTTCTGTCTCTGGTTTTTCCAACTTGAGGCTTCAAGCTTTCCCTGGCATCATCCATCTGGTAGACTGGGGTATGAGACATGAGAAAGTGAAATTGAGTAGTTAACCATCTTGGCCTAGAAACGACAGTAATGGCCACCTTACTATAAGGGAGGTTTGGAAAGGGATATTGGTGAAAACTAATGCTCTCTGCCATGTTCCCTAAGTTGGATACTTAGTTCATTAATATATGATTTTTCTTGTCTAATGTTAACACTCAAGGCTATAAATTTCCTTTGAAGCATTACTTTTGCTATATTTTACAAGGTTTGGTATGTAGTGTTTTCATTATCATTGAATTCTAACTAATTTAAAATTTCTGTTATTTATTCTTTGGCCCACACATCATTTTTAGGTTTATATATTTTTATGACATTGACATAGGGAAGAGTTTCTTATACAAGACAATAAAAAGGCCAACTATAAAAGACAACATTGAGACTTCCCCGGAGGTCCAGTGGTTAAGGCCCTGTCCTTCCAATGCAGGGGCTGCAGATTTGATCCCTGGTCAGGGGACTAAGATTCCACATGCCACACAACTTGGCCAAAAATAAATAAAAAATTGAGGGAAGATAACAAAGCTTAAATATTAGTCTAGAGTATATAAATAATCCTTACAAATTGATTACAGAAAGACAAATCAGTACAAACATGAGCAAAAAACATTTCACACAAAAACCCACAAATCATCCATATGCACATGAAAAGCTGCTCATTAGTCATCAGGGAAGTCTAAATCGAAACCGCAGGGAGATAGTCTTCCATATCTAACTGATTATCACAAATGAAGTAACTGAGAAATACTAGGGGATCTGTGGATGTACTCAGAGGATCATTGCTGGTACGAGGTTGAATTAGCAGTGAGTGTTCATACCGTCTGATCTAGCAGTTTCACTCCTGCGAATATGTGCTAGAGAATAAAATGGTAACTACCTGAGATGTAAATAGGCTTCCCAGGTGGCTCAGTGGTAAAGAATCTACTTGCCAGTGCAAGAGACTCCAGAGACCTGGGTTCGATCCCTGGGTTGGGAAGATCCCTTGGAGGAGGGAGTGGCAACCTACTCCAGTGTTCTTATCTGGAGAATCTCAGGAACAGAGAGCCTGGCGGACAGAGAGCCTACAGTCCATGGAGTTGGGTTGCAAAAGAGACATGACTGAGCGACTAAACGTGCATGCAGAAGACATAAATACTAACAGGTCAAAGATTGATTCCTTATAAGCTCTTATCCCAGTAAAGGAGGTGAGCTCCTGCAGAGCTCCATAGAAGCTAACTATGACCTGTCATTTAGGGCAGTAAAATCTGATCATGTGCAAGGTTTAGAACCTACTTACCTGGGTCTACCAGGGGAATGAAGGGCTGGTTGTTTCCTGACCATTGATGGTAAGGGAGTAACTCTGTGGCTCAGCTGCAATCCTGCACCCTGATCACGCCAGGGGAGGGCCTGCTGCTTCCTTAAAGTTGCAGCTTGAAAGCCTCACAGGCCTAAGAACTCTCTTCCAGAGACCGAAGCTGGGCTCTGTCGGACCTCTGACTGCTGCTCTCTATGAAACTGACAGCAGGACCCGCATTCCTTCTGCTGCTTTTTCTGAGGGTCCTCAGCACGTGGTCTCTAAAAGGCCTGTTTGTGCTTGCTTGGCCTTCTGCCTTTGCACAATCATGAGCTGATGTACATTAGCAGAAAATGTTTATACTATGGCTTATTCTTAAAATGGGACAGTCTGCAGCCAGTGAAAATGAATGAATGGTAGCTGTTAACATCAAAGAGATGAATTTTATCAATGTAATGCTGGGAAGGATTGGGGGCAGGAGGAGAAGGGGACGACAGAGGATGAGATGTTTGGATGGCATCACTGACTCAATGGACATGGGTTTGGGTAAACTCTGGAAGTTGGTGATGGACAGGGAGGCCTGGCGTGCTGCGATTCATGGGGTCGCAAAGAGTCGGACAAAACTGAGCAACTGAACTGAACTGAATGTTGAATGGGAAAAGTAAGTACCAGAATGCAGCATATAGTGTAACACTCTTTATCACCTTCTAAGTCAGGCAACACCAAAGAAAATATTATTTAGAAATAACATATAAGGGAAGAGAGAAAAGACGGGATGAAAACACTCAGATCGGGTTGTTGGTTATCTCTTGTGGGGTGGCAAGAGCATAGGAAAGGAAGGAACCCACAGGAGGACGTATGTAATGAATTCTCATATTAACTCGTCTCTCACTGGAGTCAAGGATGAAAGTCTTGATGCTTTATTTGGGAGTTAAAGCTCAGGGCAACTGGAGTGAGAAGAAAAGTAAGGGAGGCAGAAGATGTGAAGCAACACAGTGTTATGGGCTGAATTGTGTCCCCCACAAATTCATGTATTGAAGTCCTAACCCCAGTATGTTAGAACAGAACTAGATTTGGGGGTCAGATCTTCAAAGAAGCAATAAGGTCTTACTCTGTTAGGGTCCAAGTAGGATGGACCCTACTTGGGTCCATCAGTGTTGTGTCCTTATAAGAGGGAATTTGGACACAGACATGTACATGCACAGAGAAAGGACCACGTGAAGACACGGGGAGGAGACGGCCGTCTACAAGCCAAGGGGTGAGACCTCAGTAAAAAACAAACCTGCTGACACCCTGATCTCAGACTCCTGGGCTCCAGAACTGTGAGACAGTAAATTCCTGCTGCGTAAGTTGCCCAGTCTGTGGGACTTTGTTAAGGCATCCTGAGCAGACTGAAACACAAAGAGATACCCACAGTCACTTCTCAGATTAGCCCAGAAGACACACAGCAGGTCTCCAGGCAACGGTGTTCCACTCAGTGAGGCTCATCTGGAATCTCCAAGGGGGGAGGATGAAGGGGGGACTTATCTTCTGGGTCAGGGCAGCCTGTGGGAAGCCTGTGTACTTTTTTGTTGTGTCACCTACTTCTCTTTAGTGACTGCTCAAAATGCCAGCACCCATGCCATGCAACATAGCCTTTCACCTGAGTCCACAAAGGGCAAGAATAGCTGGATATGCAGGAGGTTGGCCCGGTTGACCATGGTCGATGGTTAAGGAGACCCCCTGGCCTGACTGGCCCTGGACAGGGCACTCCAGAAGCCCAGCTGGGTTGGATTTGTGACTCATCAGTCATATTCTAGTCCTTGGTTAGGAGTGGGTCTGTAGGTATTCATTTTATTATTTTTAAAATAAAATTTAAAATGTAAAAGGACTGCTGCTGCTGCTGCTGCTGCTAAGTCGCTTCAGTCGTGTCCGACTCTGTGCGACCCCATAGACAGCAGCCCACCAGGCTCCGCCGTCCCTGGGATTCTCCAGGCAAGAATACTGGAGTGGGTTGCCATTGCCTTCTCCAGTGTGTGAAAGGGAAAAGTGAAAGTGAAGGTGCTCAGTCGTCTGACTCTCAGTGACTCCATGGACTGTAGCCTACCAGGCTCCTCCGTCCATGGGATTTTCCAGGCAAGAGTACCAGAGTGGGGTGCCATTGCCCTCTCCGTGTAAAAGGACAGGCATGTACTAATGATGGTAATGATGATGTACAAAGAATCGAAGGCTAAATGATGCTTAATTCAATCCTGTGTTTCTGAGTATGTGTGTTTTTCTGTTCAAAAGAGAATAGCAGCTGCTTTTCAATTCTGAGAATCCCTTATTTTTCCTTACATCCAGGATATTAGTTGTTTATTTTAAAAAGCTAATTTAAACCTATTTAGGGGACAAAAAGTGTCAAATATCCAGTAAAAACTCAACTATTACGTCTCTGACCAGTTTTATTCATGAGCTATTATTTCTTTTTTTCATTTAATTTTATTATTTTATTTTTTCCCAAAGTTTAAATTTTTATTATTGGGATGTAGCCAGTTGACAATGTTGTGGTAGTTTCTGGTGAACAGCAAAGGGACTCAGCCATACATATACGTGCATCGATTCTCTCCTAAACCCCCCATCCAGTCAATGTTAAAAAAAGAATGTACAATACATTTGATTATAGAAAATATTTCTCATTAAATAAGGCCTAATAAAGTAATTGAATACATATGTTTCTAATTTCCACTGCTTGCCAGGTTCTTATGTTTCATTAAAAATGGAAGAATTGTTGCATGTTCAAGTCTGTTGTGAATTACTCACGTGCCTTCAACAGGCAACAATCCATGGTTATCACGGACCCTGAACATGGCAAACATTCCTACTTTTCTTAACATTCCTTTCCTACTGCCTCGATTAGTAATGTACACAGTGAAACAGCTTTCTTTAATTTTCTTTGCAGCAATGCCTTCGTTATTTCGTGAGTTATGTAAAGTTGTGCACCCTGTGGTTGGCTTATTATTTTCTAACTTACTCTCCTTTGGAAGAGAGTGGACTGCTTGATGTATTGATATGAAGGCTAAAAAAGTCATTCATGCCCAGTGCTGGTCATGGTCATTGCAGGAAACAGATGGCACCCTCGAAAGGGTCACAGGCAAGAGTCTCATGAACAGGTTATTTGCAGAAGTGCCAGTAGATGCAGAGATTCCAGAAGGGGTGGTGAAGCATCCCAGAATCAGCAAGAGGATGGAGGGTTAGGGGAGGAGGAGGTCCCCGGAACCCAGGGAGAATGTGGCAGCTGGAGTGGGGGTTACTCATCAGGAGCCATGATCTTTGGTAGAAGGTCACTGCCAGTGCAGAGGAGGTGGGCGGGGAGAGAGAGGGAGGGGAGAATATGAATCCTGACCATTTCCTCCTTCTGTCAGTTCCCCCCTGATTGGCAGGACCCAAACAGAAGCCAAAGGGCTGAAGAGCCCCAGTGATGGAGTGGCCCGTGGAGAGCAGCTTCCTTGGCACTTGGCATTGGTGGGAGGTTCGAGGGAGTGCAGGGTAGATCTGAAGGGACAAGCAGAAAGCATCCAACAAGTCACAGGGCAGTTCTACAGGGCTAAACACATTTTTAGTCATTCAAAAAGTACCTTACTCCCCATGTTTTGATAATTGCCCTATTTGTTAGGAGACTTTTTTTTTCCCCTTTTTAAATTTTAGGTTTTAGTGACTTAGTCCAATTTCAAAAGTGAAGCGCTCCCCAGGGGAAACTTGACTTTGGACCTCGGGGGACGGCTGTTACCATGTTTGATCCTGGGGACAAACAGGTGGAAGGATGATATCTGAAACATGTGCTCTTTGTTAGGGAGGAGAGACACAGGAGGGCGGAATGCTAATAATTTCGTATGAATCTTTGTGACCCTGGTACTGGGAAAGATTGAAGGCAAAAGATGGAAGCGGCCGAGGATGAGATGTTTGGATGGCATCATCAACTCAATGGACATGAGTTTGAGCAAACTCCAGGAGATGGTGATGAACAGGGAAGCCTGGCTTGCTGCAGTCCATGGGGCCACAAAGAGTTGGACACAACTGAGCGACTTAACAATCATGACGGTATGTACTTTTAAATTGGAAGGTTTGGGGATTGCTAGTCTGCAATGCAGCAAGATGTATTTGGCAAATACTCAAGCTCATAAATGCAGAGAACAGATTCAGTGGTTCCCAGAGGTGGAGGGTTGAGGGTGAGCAAAATGGGTGAAGGGAATCAAAAGGCACAAGTTTCCAGTTATAAAATACATAAGTCTTGGAATTTAATGACAGCTATAGTTAGTAATCTTATACTGCATATTTAAAAGTTGCTAAGAATGTACAGCTTAAAAGTTCTTGAGAGAGAGAGTGAAGTCATGTCTGACTCTTTGTGACCCCATGGACTGTAGCCTACCAGGCTCCTCCATCCATGGAATTTTCCAAGCAAGAATACTGAAGTGGGTCGCCATTTTCTTCTCCAGGGAATCTTTCTGACCCAGCGATCAAACCTGGGTCTCCCGCATTGCAGGCAGATGCTTTACCATCTGAGCCACCAGGGAAGTTCTTGAGCACCCCAAAAAAGTTCTCGAGAAAAAAATGTAATTATGTTGGTGATGAGTGTTAATTAGACTTACTGTGGTGATGATTTCAAAATACATACAAATACTGACTCATGTTGTACACCTGAAACTAATATAAAGGTAAATGTCAATTATATTTCAAAGAAGGAAGATGTTGTCTTTAAGAAATTTAGATATTGCAAGATGGAAAAGACGCAGAGCTCTGTTCCATAAACCTAGCTGCTTTTGCATTGTGCATTTTTCTTTTCAAAGAATTCTGAGAGCTAGATAAATGGAAGGAAGTAGATGCATATAAACAAGATTAAGCGTTTGAGTGAATCTTTAGTTTGGATGGGGTAGGATTATTTTCCTTCCTCAAGAAAAGAAGAAAGTTCCTAGGGTGTATGTACCCTGAAGAGTTTATTTGATGTTTCATCCTCCAAGGGGTCTTCCCAACCCAGGGATTGAACCTGTGTCTCCTGCATCTCCTGCATTGGCAGGCAGATTCTTTTCCACTGTGCCACCTAAAGAGTCTATTTGGAAAGACATTGTTCCTGCCACTCATACTCTCCTTTCCCTGGAAGATTGTCATTCTCTGTCACTTGGACAGTGTTCCTTGCAGACAAGACTGGGGTGGAGCCCTGGACCCACCTTCCTGTGTAAATCACTGGGGGCTGAGACTTGCTTCTGGATGCTGTTATATCATAAAACCACAACACTGGCAGGATGAAAAGTCTAAAATCTGAAAGTAATGCCCGAACAGGCTCAAAATAGATGTTGAGCAGATTTGGGGAAGATTTAAACAAAATCAAATTCCAAACATCTAAAATTTGGAGGGAAAAATATTCCTAGAGCCAGCCCTCTCCAAGTGTGCTGTTCCCAGGAAAAGTGAGGGGCATGGGGGGGGTGCGGCGCATAGAATACAAGAGCAAGGCAGAGGAGCCCTTGAATTCCCATATCGCCAGATTTTATGTCTTCTTACAAGTTGATAAGGGAGGGGACATCATGAAAACACATCACGAGGTCAAAGGGGTTTCCCACACTGAGCTATGATGTGTTGGCTCCTGAAGGGCAGGCAAGTCTTAGCTTTCTTATTATCTCCTGGAATTCTAGAAAATTGTCTGGCACATTCTGGTGGTAGCTTCATACACATCTCTTGAATCTGATTATTCAGGAGGAGGAGGGGCTCAGAAGATATTAGTGATGTTGATGTGCCTTGTGGAAAGATCCACCGCTTCTTGATGGGTTTGGCAATTGAAGTTTTATGTAAATATTTTATAACCACTGCTTTGTTGAACTTTGTCAGATTTCTGGCTTGCTAATGGAGCAGTGACAAGGCTAACATTGTTTTATAATTAGGTTTAGGACTTCCCACCTCCTTAGAAGATGCCAAGGAAATTCCAAAAGCCCTGCAGGTGCTAGCCTATCAAGCATTCCTGAAAGCAAAACAAGACAAAGAAGTGGAGTCGGCCATGATTCCACAATTACGGTTACTGTCAGAAGTAGAAGGGCAAGACTGGTTTTTTTTCATTGAATGGAGCTTATTATTCTGTGGAAAAATAACTAAACCCCCAAAACTCTCAAGAGACATACTTAGGAACCTTCCAATAACAACTTTCTGCCATGATCCTATTGTTTCTTATCAACTTGGCTGCTCCTCAGTCTTTACTCATGAAATGTAATTTCATTTCTGGAATCTCAGAAAGATGTAGGGGATAAGATAAGCCCCAAAGCTATGAGGTTTCTTGCAAAAATGTGAAGTCATCATCTTTTGCTCAGAGAATGTAACAGCTTACTTTCTGCTCTTTATTCAGCATACTGGAGTAGTTTACAAATTAGCAAGCTTCAGGTTTTGGGGGTCTTTGGCTTTAAATCCCTTTCATAGGAAAAATAGGCTGCCAGGCTTGGTAGGCAGCCTAAGGGAGACCTCCAGTGATCTCCATCACCAAGTGTTGAACCCCATGTGTAATTTCCTCCCACCCTGAAAAGAGAGGACCTGTGATAGCAATAGTGATACTGTGGAAAGGACAGCATGTGGTTTTTGAGGTAGGTCACTGGAGATGCGGAGGCTTCCACCTTCTTCTCTCTTGGACCACTCAACCTGGGGGAAGCCAGCTGCCATGTTGTGAGGATACTCAAGCAGTCCTGTTACAGAGAGGACCACGTGCTGAGAAACCGAGATTCCCAGCAGCACTCAGCACTGACTCACCAGCCATGTGAGCGGGCCAGTTAGGAGGTGGATCCTCTGACCAGTCAAGTCTTCAGATGACCGCAGCCCCAGCTGACACTGTGACAGTAACCCCAAACGAGATCTGGAGTCCCTCAACTGCTCATCCCCAAATTTCTGACTAATATAAACGGGATGAGAAAATAAATGTTTATTGCTTTTTCCAAACTCTTAAATTTTAGAGGATTTGTTCTACAGCAATGGATAACAGATACCAAGTGATGATTATTAGCTAGAAATTAGAATTAGTCATTAAGAATAATGAGAATAGGACCTGAGATGAGGCACAAGTTCAGATAAAAAGTGTTTCTTCACTGCATAATTTTTACTAGGATTTTAAAAATCAAGGGAATGCAAGGCTCTTGAGTTTGAGAAGCCTGCTTTGTAAGCAGTGCATGAGTTACAGCAGGGCTTGAGTGAGTGAAGGATGAGATAAGAAATGGGGTAGGGAGAGAAGGGGCTTCCCTGGTAGCTCAGCTAGTAAAGACTCCACCTGCAATGCAGGAGACCCTGGGTCTCCTGGGTCTGGAATTCTTGGGTCTGGAAGATCCCCCAGAGAAGGGATAGCCTACCCACCCCAGTACACTCTAGTATTCTTGGGCTTCCTTGCTGGCTCAGATGGTAAACAATCCACCTGCATTGTGGAAAACCTAGGTTCGATCCCTGGGTTGGAATCCTCTAGAGGAGGGCACAGCAAACCCACTCCAATATTCTTGCCTGGAGAATCCCCATGGACAGAGGAGCCTGGCGGGCTACAGTCCGTGGGGTCACACAGAGTTGGACGTGACTGAGCAACTAAGCACAGCACAGGGAGAGAAGACATTTGGTTTTTAAATTCTTACAATCTCATTAGTAACTTGGGCTCTGAAGGTAGATTTAGGTAATCAAAGACTAATCCTCGAAAAGTGAAATACCAACCAACATACATTCATCTGAAAAATGCAGAGGTCGGAACTGAGGCTGTCAAGGCTAAATTCTTGCTGGGATGTCTATCAATCATTGCATGCCTACTCACAGTAGAAATTGAACATGCATTCCTGAGGGGTTTAGAAAAAACAATCCAAACTCCTTCAAGACAGAATTTCCGGTAACTACTACCAACTATTCGAAACTGTCATCGATAATAATGCTCTTAAGAGGTAGTAGCATTTGAAATAGCATTTGTTGTAATCTGTCCTTAGAATATAGCCAGGAAGGGAGATTCCATTGCAAGATCAGAGGCTAGAATTATGAAACCACAGACTTCCACTCATAACAGTTTGGGCTCCTAGCTACTACGAAGAAACTTCTTGCTTCACTACAAATAAATCTTGCATTCATCACCATGAAGATATTTTATAAGGTGCTGGAATATTTGTAAGAATGTGTGCACTCAGAATGAGGAGAATGGACAGGGAAGTGTTCCTGAGGGCAAACTCTTACATCAGTCCTGACATGTGGAGCTTAAGCCTTGTCTGTATAACACAGAGTCACACCCAGTAGGACTCTGAGGAGGCAAAAGTGGCCCCAAGTCATCACTCAGCTCTTAGCAAGTGCAAGCATACACCCTCTTTGGCAGAGGCCTGAAGGAAAGAAAGGAGAGAGGATCAAGCAAGAGCACACAGGTAGCTTCAAGGATATTGTGATAGTCTAGGTTTTAAATTGCAGCATGGATTATGTTTGCATTTACATCATTAGTTACCTAGAGTTTGCACATATATATGTGTAGCATTTTTATTTAAACAAAATAAAATGCCTCCCTTACCTGTCCCCACAAACAAGAACCGCAGGACTGGAAAAGGTCAGTATTCATTCCAATCCCAAAGAAAGGCAATGCCAAAGAATGCTCAAACTAACACACAATTGCACTCATCTCACATGCTAGTAAAGTAATGCTCAAAATTCTCCAAGCCAGGCTTCAAAAGTACGTGAACCGAGAACTTCCAGATGTTCAAGCCAGATTTAGAAAAGGCAGAGGAACCTGAGATCAAATTGCCAACATCTGTTGGATCATTGAAAAAGCAAGAGAGTTCCAGAAAAACATCTACTTTTGCTTTATTGACTATACCAAAGCCTTTGACTGTGTGGATCACAACAGATTGTGGAAAATTCTTAAAGAGATGGGAGTACCAGACCAACTTACCTGCCTCCTGAGAAACCTGTTTGTAGGCCAAGAAGCAACAGTTAGAACTGGACATGGAACAACAGACTGGTTCCAGATTGGAAAAGGAGTATGTCAAGGCTGTCTACTGTCATCCTGCTTATTTAACTTATATGCAGAGTACATTATATGAAATGCTGGATTGGATGAAGCACAGGCAGGAATCAAGATTGCCAGGAGAAACATCAAAAACCTCAGATATGCAGATGACACCACCCTTATGGCAGAAAGTGAAGAAGAACCAAAGAGCCTCTTGATGAAAGTGAAAGAGGAGAGTGAAAAAGTTGGCTTAAAACTCAACATTCAGAAAACTAAGATCATGGCATCTGGTCCCATGACTTCATGGCAAATAGATGGAGAAACAGTGGAAACAGTGACAGACTTTATTTTTTTGGGCTCCAAAATCACTGCAGATGGTGAATGAAGCCTTGAAATTAAAAGATGCTTGCTCCTTGGAAGAAAAGCTATGACCAACCTAGACAGCATATTAAAAAGCATAGACATTACTCTGCTGACAAAGGTCCATCTAGTCAAAGCTATGGTTTTACCAGTAGTCATGTATGGATGTGAGAGTTGGACTATCAAGAAAGTTGAGCACCGAAGAATTGATGCTTTTGATCTGTGGTGTTGGAGAAGACTCTAGAGAGTCCCTTGGACTGCAAGGAGATCAAACCAGTCAATCCTAAAGGAAATCAGTCCAGTGAATATTCACTGGAGCTGAAGCTCCAGTACTTTGGTCACTGATACAAAGAACTGACTCATTGGAAAAGACCCTGATGCTGGGCAAGATTGAAGGCAGGAGGAGAAGGGGGTGACAGAGGATGTGACGGTTGGATGGCATCAGTCTGAGCAAGCTCTGAAAGTTGGTGATGGACAGGGAAGCCTGGCATGCTGCAGTCCATGGGGTCGCAAAGAGACACGACTGAGTGACTGAATTGAACTGAACTGAAGAAGCATTTGCTTCTCAGGGAAAAACATGTCCTTCCCATTCATTCTCAAGATGGATTAGATGTCCCTCCCTCTGTTTTCAAAATACACTGGGCATATCTCTGACACTGCACTCCCTGAAATGGGCCATAATTATTTGTTTGTGTATCTGTCAGCTAGTTCAAACAGTTGAATCTGAGAAGAGCACTCTTAACCTGTTCTCGACACATCCAATGACTGATAACATCCTTGTTGAGTGAAAGAATGAAATAAACAAAGAATGTCAACTAAGGAGTTTGAACTTTATCTGAGATATTGAGGACGCAGGAGAGGTGGTTTTTTTTTTTTTTTTTTTTTTTTAAGGGCAATGATTTTAACTCACTTTTGATGACAAAGTGTTGATGAGAATAAAGATACAGAAGTACGAGCTGCAGAGGCAACGAAGGGGCTGGGCCATGGTCCACTTGGTGGAGGAAGTGAGAAGCCTTCTCAGAGGAGATGTTTTCTGAGGTGAGACTCGAGGACTCAGTCATCCATTCATTTATTCAAAATGGATTTTACTGGGCACGTACTATTGGCTAGGCTGTGGCAGAGACTAAGGCTGTAAAGATAAACAGACAGGTCTCTGAGTTAGGCAGTCGGACAGTGCGGGTAGGGCAGCCATTCTAGAGGGGAAATGACTCTGTGACTCTCTGGGCCATCAAAGAGCGAGGTATTTGAGTGAGTAGCTGGCATTCAGCATAGAAACAGAATATGTGAAAATGCAATATGTGAGACTAGACTGAAGGGAGAAATTCGTGCACATCCTTTATTTTGAGGCTGAGAACAGGCATGAAGATGGCAACTACGTTCCAGGTATATTCAGATTGTTATGGGGAAAGATGCTTGAGGTGGGGGGCACCCCAAGTTTTAGCAATCTGTCTTTGAATAGCAGATGATCACCCAGGGGTGGTTACTGAAATAGTTTTCTTTATATGTGAAGTAAAGATGATGATCCCCGAAAAAGAACATTGAGTTTTCACTCTAACAGTGTGTTGATCTGGAGGAAGGATGATGCTGCTGAGCATTTATTTTTTTCTTTTTGGGGAGAACATGTGGCAACGCAAGGTAGGCAGGAGGTGACGTTGCCTTCGGACTTCTCATCGAGAGCATGCATATCAATGCCTTGGGCAAAAAGAGCAATTTACTTTCCCATTTAAAATAGTGTAGCCAGTTCTTGCTTTGTGCAGGACCATAGGTACGATCTTGCAAACCGACACCTTGCAAAGTGATTTTAATAATCAAGGGGCAAAGTTATAATTCTTCTGTGAACTCTCAAATTTTCTTGTTAGAACATCAAATGCTCCCTTTCTGTCAGTTATGAACATATTGTTGTTGTTGTTTGATTACTCAATCATGTCCGACTCTTTGCGACCTCGTGGACTGTAGCCCGCCTGACTCCTCTGTCCTGGGATTCTCCAGGCAAGAATACTGGAGTGGGTTGCCATTCCCTTCTCCAGGGGATCTTCCCAACCCAGAGACTGAACCTGGGTCTCCTGCATTGTAGGCAGATTCTTTACCATCTGAGCACCAGGGAAGTCCTGTGGCTTCCCTGGGACTATAGGGAAATGAAAAAAATAGTAAAATTGATGTATATATACATATATGTATATATGTGTGTATATATATATATATTTAGTACCCAGTAATTTCAAATGTTAGAAAGATTGAGAATGAAAATATTTTATTTCTTTGTAAAAGCTATGTCAAGAATAGTTTGTATGGCTTGCCTTCTTTGGATCTTTTCTCCATCTTAAAGAATAGTCATACTCCTTTTAAAATATGAATCAGCTCTCAACATTTTATCCTTTGAGTTTTAATGAGGAATATCTCTCAGAGTTCTTTAAAGTGACATTGTTTGTTTGCCCACATCACTTTGCTTCCCTGTTTTGTGTCTCAACCACGTCCCTCACTCATGTGACTAACTTCATCTTCCTTAATCCTCTGTTGCATGTCTGGAGTCTCAGTAGCCAAGGCTGCATCCATGTTCCTACGATCAGCTCTTCTCTAACTCTGCATTTGGTTGGAAATTGACTTCCAGCCTTATTCCTTCTTATTTCTTTGCTGCAGTTTAACGTTTGCACATTTCACTGTCCATTTTGGTACACACTTTGCTGGCTCTATGTGACCTGAATAACAGATGCACAGTGACCCTCACTGATAGACTGTGGTAGAATTGAGGTCACTGGTCTTGGTGTGCGCCTGCTAGTTACATAGTGATTAGGGGGCTGAAGGCTTAGCAGTGAAGTTTATGCAATTGCACTTTGGTAACTGTCATTTGCGCCATGTTATTGCACGTCTGGTGTCATCTAATTAAAACATAGTAACAGAAGTTTAGACATACTGGAACTGTTGCATTATATAGTTTCGTGTATATATAAGATTGCTCTATCTGGATGTGTTTTATTTCTTAATTTTTGGTAAGGACAATCATATTAATATAATAAAACCACCTGTATTATCACCTTGGGGCTTCCCTGGTGGCTCAGCTGTAAAGAATCCCCCCGCAGTGCAGGAGCCCCAGGAGACACAGGTTCGATCTCCTGGATCGGGAAGATCCCCTGGAGGAGGGCATGGCAACCCACTCCAGTATTCTTGCCTGGAGAACCCCCATGGACAGAGGAGCCTGGCGGGCTACAGTCCACATGGTCGCAAAGAGTGGACACAACAGAAGCCACTTAGCACGCAAGCACATGTTATCATCTTAATATAAAATTTTAAGTTTATTTACAAAACGCTATCACGGCTGATAAGTTAATCTCTGACACCATTTCTTCTTCCATCCAAATACTAACCAGGACCTACCCTGCTTAGCTTCTGAGATCAGATGAGATCCGGCACGTTCACGGTGGTATGGCCGTAGACCCATTTCTCCTCAAGCTTCTTTCTCTGGGTCAAAAATGATCCCAGCAGCATTTTTTCCCATGCTCGTAATTTTAAAAACTGATGTGTCACTTACAGATGTGACCTTGAATTCCACAGTCAACATGTTAACTTACTCTTAGATGCACTTTGCTGCCAGTCACAGCTCTTATAGTTATAATCTTAGTTTGGACTCAGTTTTTCAAACAGAGCCAGAATTTTCTGGCTTGGTTTTCCTTCCCCCAGTGCCTGCAAGGGTTTCTCTGTAAATTCCCGCCAGGAGCAAAATGTGCAGATGCCAGAGAGAGATGCTTGGACCACCCTGCAGGAGGGCTGTCTGCTGTTGGCCGCTCAGATCCGGGGGGCTTGCGCAGCCTTTGATGGGAACTGGAGTTCTGTCTTTGGCTCAGTAGTGGTGCTTGGGATGTGTTTTGTGAGCTTAGTCACGCGTTTGGTTCCTTCTCTGTCCCTGCTTGCTGTCTGGAAGGATATCAGAGCAGCACAGCCCGGGGAGTCATGCAAGGCTAAGAACAGTGAGCCTGCAGGAAGATGCCCTGAAATTCTTTTCTCCTTGAAATGCAGAGCTTAGCGTGCATGCGAGCTAAGTCATTTCAGCCATGTCCAACTCTTTGCGACCTTATGGACTACAGCCTGCCGGGCTCGTCTGTCCCTGGGATTCTCCAGGCAAGAATACTGGAGTGAGCTGCCACCTCTGTCTCCAGCAGAGCTTAGAGCCACAGTCAGCTCTGTAGGAAACAGGGTTAGATCTGCCCCATAGCTAGGATGCTGATGATAAATGGTGGAACTTTGCTATGAAAATTTTCATTGTAGAAATCGCTGACTTGAGAGTTGAATGATGTTAAGCCCTGGGTGTTTTTTTGCCCAACTTATAGGGGAGAATAGTCTTTTCAACATCCAGTCTCTGGGGTTTCTCATGCTTCTCTGTTCTCTGGCTGTCGTAGCGTGAGTCCTAAATGTTACTGGTTTGGCTCTGATGTTCAATTTTTTCCCCCAATTATAATCAACATGTGAAAATCTTCTCTACTTTACTTGGGTCTGCAGAAATTTAAATCAGAAATGCCACGTCAAAAAAAAAAAAAGACTCAGCTATATTTTAGCTTGTTTCAATGTTTGTGGCTACCTAGATTTCCTGGCTGTTAACAATGTGTTCAGAACATATTGCGGTAAGGAATCTGCCTGCAGCGCAGGAGACGCAGAAGACACCGGTTCAATCCATGGGTCGGGAAGATTCCCTGGAAGAGGGCATGGCAACTCACTCCAGTATTCTTGCTTGGAGAATCCCATGGACAGAGGGGCCTGGTGGACTGCAATCCAAAGGGTCACAGAGAGTCGGACACGACTGAGCAGAGAGAGAAAGAGAGAGGGAAAGGCAGTAACAGCATAATGATTGAGAAGTTGTAAGTGAATATTTTGGGCTTCAGAAATTTCCTGAAATTCCCTGAGTTAATAGCTGTGTTTCAAACATAATTGAGGGATGGCATTTTACCAAGAATTATAATTTAAATATACCACAATATTATTGTAGATATTTTTAAAAAATCTCTAAATAGACCCAAACAAGAGAAAGGCAAAGGCAAAAAATAATGAACAGTGCCTGTATAAAAAAGAAAATGAACCATGTTGTGATTCTGATACTAGGCCCATCTGTATGTATTAGCAGTTCTTTGTATCAGATACTTCTAAGTAGCTTAGAGGGGCTATTCCAGAACTCTTCTTTTTAAGAATCATATTTTCCATCCTGTAATTTTAAATGTCAGAAGAAGTATTTGATATAAAGTAGGAATCAGAGTCATTTAAGGTTTTCTGAACAGGATTCCTAACCATATCTTAAAAAACAGTTGGCACATCAGCTTTATAGAGGAAAACATAATAAGACCAATTTGTTTATATTTGTCATAATTAGAGATAATTTCCCTCTAAAGACTGTTGTTTAGATTGATGCCAGTGGCCACAACCAAGGAAAAAACAGAAGAGAAAGGTCAGAAGTCCATACATCAAATACAGAATCTTAATTTTTAGTTCCTCAGTGCCGCCTTGTTAATTAATGACTGCATAGCTCAGCTTGCAAAATTCTTGGTGACTCAGATGGGTAAAGAATCTCCAGTGCAGGAGACCAGAGTTCTATCCCTGGGTTGGGAAGATCCCCTGGAGAAGGGAGTGGCCACCCACTCCAGTATTCTTTCCTGGAGAA
Source organism: Giraffa tippelskirchi (assembly GCF_054371585.1). Lineage (NCBI taxonomy): Eukaryota > Metazoa > Chordata > Mammalia > Artiodactyla > Giraffidae > Giraffa > Giraffa tippelskirchi. The sequence goes on along the minus strand of NC_137283.1, from coordinate 154,024,502 downwards.
TTCCACGGACAGAGGAGCCTGGTGGGCTACATGTAGTCCATGGGGTCACAAAGAGTCGGACACGACTGAGTGACTAACACTTTGACTTTCTCTCTCAGCTCATATATTCAGACCACAGTAAGAGATTCTAGGACACCGGGCATTGCCACCAATTCTGTGAATGTGGTCAAGATGCTTCTTCTTCGTTTCTTCTGGTCTTGCAGCCTGTAGGATCTCAGTTCCTGGTGTGGAATAGTCAAGGTGGGGCTAGTGGTTTTCATCCTGGACAGTATAAATCATGAAACATTTCTGTCTTTGCAGAAAAATTCTGTTGAAGGAAGAACCTAGAGGTAGAGCTTTCCTCAAGTATAACTGAATTTGGGTGTTTGAACGAAACCTCTGGCACTCATTTCTTTCTACCTTTCAACTGTTTTTCTATTGTGTTGGCTCCATTCTCAGTCCAGCAAGGTGGCCATAGTGACTGTAATCTCACATCTTGACAAACTTAAGTTCAGCATGAAAGAGATTCTCTTTCCAAGAACTCCTGTACAAATGCTGGAAGCTGGCTGATTGGACCTGCTCAGGTCACGAGGAAGTCTCAGATTGGCTTAGGCCTAGTCATGCGCTCTAGCCCTGGGCCCTGGACCATTAATGAAACACAAAGGAGCAGAAAGCATAAAACAAGCTGACAGAAGAGTAGATACAGCAGTTTTGAGAAACACAAGCGGACACAAAGTCTTAAAGTATGTTTCTACAAAGTATCAGACAATATCCTATGAACAACAAAAAACACCAAAAATGAAATTACTTAGAGGTGCAAGGGGAAAAAAAAAAAGGTGGGCAAAGATTAGAAAACAGAAAGACCCAAGAAAATGGGAAATGACAATATTAATTTCAGATAAGATAAATTTCAAGGCAAACGATTAGGTAAGACAGAATGTCATTTTAGATGAAAGATACAGTCTACAAGGAAGACATAATACTCAAAAACCTATGTCAGCCCAAGTACATGAGCCTGAAACATATACAACATCTACTGGATATATAAGAAGAAATTGACAAATGCCCAATGTTATCAATGTTAACAAATGTCCCTCAGTCTTTGACAGATCAAGCAGACAAAGTAAATATGGGTTTAAAAAGCATGACATAATTTGAAAGTTGAATTAATAGATGTAAATTATTTACAGTTTAAAGAATTGACCTTTTTAAAAGCATTCATGGGACATATATGGTAATAATAAACGTGGATAATACAAATCTATTTTACATAGCGTAAACTGTACATCTTACAATCTAGTTATTAATTTGTGGTAGTTCTAGAGATAAATAGCAAAACAATGATAAAAAATGATCAGTGCTCCAAACTTAAAAACAAACATAAAAAAGCAAACCAAGACATCACCACTAATGACTTTTGAGTTTAATATTGATACTATTTTTAGCTTATTCTTTTGTTTTCAAGGATCAGAGATTCTTGTAATTTATCTCAGGAAAAGGGGAACAGATTGCTAAGCTACGGGAACTAGAATAGGAGGAAAAATGCCTTTGGAACCCAGCTCCCTGCTTCTCTCTGTTAGGGGGCATTCATGGGTCCCCCTCTTCTTTCCTCCTGCCCTGAATCCCAACCCCTGTTATAGGTACAGAAAAGAATAATTAGGTTAAAGTCATGTGTTGCATTTCTTTTCTCAAACAAATACATAAATGTGCTTTCAGGTTTTTGTGTGTGACTTGGTTAAGATGAATCAGCATCCTTGTGTCCAGGAAAACCCCAAGGCAAGCACAAAGTGGAGTTTCTTTGTTGTAATGATGGGCCTGATCCTGGACGTTGGTGAATTTACAGTGTTACAGGCATGAAAATAAAAGACGCTTGCCTCTTGGAAGGAAAGCTACAACAAACCTAGACAGTATATTAAAAAGCAGAGACATCACTTGGCCAACAAAGGTCCATATAGTCAAAGCTATGGTTTTTCCAGTAGTCATGTATGGATGTGAGAGTTGGATCATAAAGAAGGCTGAACCCCAAAGAGCTGACACTTTTGAACTGTGGTGCTGGAGAAGACTCTTGAGAGTCCCTTGGTCTGTAAGGAGATCCAACCAGTCAATCCTAAAGGAAGTCAACCCTGAATATTCATCGGAAGGACTGTTGCTGAAGCTGAACCTGCAATATTTGGCCACTTGATTCAAAGAGCTGACTCACTGGAAAAGATCCTGATGCTGGGAAAAATTGAGGGCAGGAGGAGAAGAGGGTGACAGAGGATGAGATGGTTGAATGGCATCACTGACTCACTGGTCATGAATCTGAGCAAACTCTGGGAGATGGTGAAGCAAACTCTGGGAGAGGAGCCTGACGTGCTGAAGTCCATGGGATCACAAAGAGTCGGACACAACTGGGCAACTGAACAATAACAATAGCAGGAGCCAGCCCTCAAGGCAGTGACTGGCCTTTCATGGCTACACCCAGGGAAACAGACACAGCATGTTATTCTAACTTCTGTCACAGGGAAGTTAGAACATTATAGGCGGTTAAATTGTCAAAATAATTCTTGAAGACACAAACTTGAGTTACCTTGAAAATAACCTTCTAGATTGTCATATTCCCTTTAATATCAAGAAAACGAGGTATTACTGTGTTTTGCAAGGCTGAATGTGGAAAATAGAAGGCAAGAACTGATTTCTATGGTGACACTCACAAGAATTTTTACTTCTTTTTTCCTGCTATGATATAAAAATCCCACAAATTGCTGTTCTAAGTCTCAGCTCATCACTGGACCAGTGAAGGTCTGAGACATATTTCACGACCTTGCTTATGCTTCAAAGGCTTAATGGGAAGAAGGAGAGGCTCTTGTGTCTGGCTCGCTGATTCAATGACAGCATTTGCCACATGGTGGCAGTGATCAGACCTGCCTGAGGAGTGGATCACAGACTCCTGTGATTCATCTGGATCGTGGAAATCTAATGTTATAAATATGCAGTATCCACTCATGAATTACATATGAACTAATGGGTCAGTAACAGGCTTCCTTACAGAACGAAACATGTGAAATCCAATTAAAACAATCAAAATAATAAAGCAGCGGCAGATTCTAGATGATAGGATCTGGTTTTTGAAGAATTTTTTTTTTTTTTTCAAATCAGTACCTATTAGCACCAGTTATGTTCAACAACTATTCCAGCAAATATTTTTTTGGTGTTATATGCAACTCGTGGGGAGGGACAGATGTGTGTCTTTAAGGGGTTACTCGAATCAGGGAGGATAACTTGGCGAGATCCGTTAGAGGTGAGGGGGTTGGTCGAAAAGGTATCGAAGATCTGCCGAGGACAAGACCTGCAGGTGGAATGAGGTGGCTGGCAGAGTTGGAAGAAGATTAAAATGATAAAATTTGGTGATTTACTCCTGAGGATAGATAGGGATCTGGAAAAAAAAAGTCTAATGCCTCTCTCGCTTTGGCTTGTTGTTGTTGTTGTTAAGTTGCTAAGTGATGTCCGACTCTTTGCGACCCCATGGACTATAGCCCACCAGGCTCCTCTGTCCATGGGATTTCCCAGGCTGGAAAATACTGGAGTTGTCATTTCCTTCCTGACTCAGGAATCGAACCCGAGGATTCTTTACCGTCTGAGTCACCCAGGGAAGTCCACGTTCTAATCCTAGTGTGTGCTAAGTTGCTTCAGTCATGTCCAACTCTTTGAGACACTATGAACTGTAGTCCGCCAGGCTTCTCTAGAGGTCCGTGGGATTCTCCAGGCAAGAATACTGGAGTGGGTTGCCATTCCCTGCTCCAGGGAGGAGATCTCCCTGACCCAGGGGTCAAATGCACATATCATTTTATGTCTCCTGCATTGGCAGGCAGGTTCTTTACCACTAGCATACCTGGGAAGCAGTCTATGAATATGTTATTTCACCTGGCAAAGGGACATTGCAGACATGATTAAGTTAAGGATCTTGAGATGGCGAGATTATTTTGGATTATCCTAGTGGGCCTGGTGCAGTCACAGGGTCCTTACAAGAGAGAGGTTGGAAGGTCAGAGCAAGAGGTGATTTGACATCAGAAGCGGAGGTTGGAGTGATATGGGGACAGTGGGCCAAAAGTGAAGGCAGCCTTTAGAGGTGGAAAAAGCAAAGAAGCGGCTCTCCTTAGAGCTTCCAGAAGGAGTCCAGCCCTGACAGACCATCCGGAACCTGTGGCTTTCACAACTGTAGGACAGTAATAGGGCTATGATGCTTTAAGTCCCTGAGTTTCCGGTGATTTGTTACAAAAGCAATGGGAGGGACTTCCCTGGTGGTCCAGTGATTAAGACTTTGCTTTCTAATGCAGGGGGTGTGGGGTCGATCCCTGGTTAGGGAAGTAAGATCCCACATGCCTCGGGGCCAAAAAATCAGAACATAAAACAGAAGCAGTATTGTAATAAATTCAATAAGACTTTAAAAGGGGCTTCCCAGGTGGCATTAGTGGTCAAGAATCCTCCTGCCAGTGCAGGAGATGCAAGAGACTAGGGTTCAATCCCTGAGTCTGGAAGATCCCCTGGAGTAGGAAATGGCAACCCACTCCAGTATTCTTGCCTGGAAAATTCCATGGGCAGAGGAGCCTGGTGGGCTACAGTTCATGGGTCCGCAACATGTCTCCAGGTCAGAAAACCAGAACATAAAAGAGAAGCAATAGTGTAATAAATTCAATGAAGACTTTAAAAATAGAACACATGAAAAAATTAAAAAAAGAGCAATGGGAAACTGACACATCCACTTACATTGTTTCTTTACTTTGTCCATCTTTCCTTCATTTTTTCAACAAATATTCATGGAGGGTCTGCTGCATGCTGAGCATTGTGAGATATATCAGTGAAGAAGATACTGGCCTTGGTTTCTAGGAATTTATAGTGTATAGTGAATTATTATCATAGAAGTACTTCAGTTTACTGTGCCATGAATTTTTGGACTTGTAGGTTTTGAAGAAACTATCAGTAAGTCCTATGTCTAGACGGATCTTTGTTCTTTAACACTTCTGTCTTCATTCTATACTGTCTCTAGTTGCTGGTAACATCTTGAAAATTCAACAAACAATGTATACTAGAAATCTTGCTGCAGATATATATTTAAAAATATTTCCAGCACCTACCCCATTGTTTGTATGTCCAATTCTTTGATCATCTTTTTTAGAGTCTCTTACCCTGCCTCCACCACTATCCATCCTTGCAGGCTCCAAACTGTCTGCTGCTGGTTGGCACTCATACATGGCATGGAAGATCCAGTGGAGCTGAGCCTCTGAGCCACAATAATGGCTGGAAACGTAGGAGATGGGTAAAGAGTGCTCAGGAGTGTTAGAAGAAGTCGTTTGGGAGAAGCATTTGTGGCTGAGAGATGCGACCCTCACTTGTCAAAGGCCTGATTCGCTAACCAGGCCTGTGTGCCTGAGGTGGGCCCTGGCCTCACCTACAGAATATTGACTTTGTCCTGTCCTCAAGGCTGAGTAAGGTAAGTGTGGCTGAGATGTTGTGTCCCACCTGGGCATGGCCTTCTTCCTATTGATTACTGCTTGATTCAAAGATGGTTTACAAGGTTCTCAACCAACAGCATTGCAGACTCTATGGGATTTGTCAGCAGCTTGCTAAAAGGCTAAAGTTGCCCCATTTATCAACTCATTCACTGAAACAGGGAATGGTTATTTTAAGCTTTTAATTCATAAGCATAGGGGTTTCTGAAAGCTGATAAAACAACCCATTAGGTGAGACTGATATGGGGATCTTTGCTGGTTAAGAGGAAGATTCCAAAGGAATCAGGTTGGAGCTGTTGATTTTCCTACTAAACAAGTGACTGAGGACTGGAAGGGAGAGAAAGAGAGAGGCCAAGCACCAAGCTTTTACATTCAGTCCTTAATACTGGAACATATAAATAATTCAACCAACATTACTTGATCATCAGATACCAGGCATTGTACATTGGGGTTTATAGTTAAAAACATCCATGCCTTTCAAAATCTTCCTTATTTTAATAAGGAGAAGATTTCTTCAGAGAAAAATAATAGAATATTAGGAAATTAGATTATATACAGGGTGCTTTATATTCAAGGGGATTGGGATCCTTCTACACAACTCATCCCACACCCCTTGGCTTGGCAGGTGAGCCGTGCCCAGTCCCAGCTGTACTTCCACTTATATTTCGTGTTACTTTTCTTTCTCATCAGCTTCAGTTCTCAACTATGCCACTGGTTCTCCTCCTTATCCAGCTCAATTTTTTCCTTTTCTTGATAAAATATGTGGAAATGTCCCCTTTACTAGCTTGGAATGAGATTCATAAATGATATAGCCTACTTATAAGCTTAAAAAAATATCCTGTGTCTGTGTTAGTCTCTCAGTAGTGTTCGACTCTTTGTGACCCCATGGACTGTGGCCTGCCAGGCTCCTCTGTCCTTGGAATTCTCTAGGCAAAAATACTGGAGTGGGTTGCCATTCCCTTCTCCAGGGTATCTTCCCCACCCAGGGATCAAACCCAGGTCACCTGCATTGCAAGCAGATTCTTTACCATCTGAGCCACCAGGAAACCCCTACTTACCTTTAAACTTAAACAAACAAACAATACGATACAATGCAGTACAGTAATTTGACTAAGGGCAGGAGGCCTAGAGCCAGCTTGCCCAGGTTCAAATCCCACCTCTGCCATGGGACTGTGGGGAAGTTACCTGACCTCTCTGTGCCTTAGTTTCTCCTCTCTGAGATGGGGGTAAGAATACCCATCTCAAGGGGTTATTGTGAGGATCACAAGTGAGTCATATGTTCAGCTCTTAATATCGTATGGCACACAATAAGCTCTCTGTTAACTCATAATGTCCTCAGTGAGATATAAGGAGGAAGTAAAAGTAGTTTATAATAAAATAATTTATATTTTAATATATAAATGCTCAGACTTAATCACATTAGGAAAACAAATGAAATAGTCAGACCCTTAGCCTGATTTATAAGGAGTAATTTTTTATTTAAGTAAGATATTCAACTGAGTATCGTTGATATTTGAAAGGATATTTGGCTTTTGAAGAACACCTAACTCACCGTATCCTCATCCTTATGTCAAATCAGTGTAACCTAATGGCTACTAATACAAGTGTACACAAGACTGATTCCATAAGCAGGCCTTCCAGTGCTATTGTGATTTTCTGAAATGGTAACTTGTTCTTTATAAACTTTTAAACAAAAGAGATTTATAGGATACATTCGGAAGTAATGATACTTTAATGTATATTAAAGCCATGCCAAAAATACTTTGTTTCTAGACTCAGGTAAAAATATACTATTCATCTCTATGAATATCTGTTCATAAACTGGGCTTCCCAGGTGGCCCAGTGGTAAAGAATCCGCCTAGCAATGCAGGAGACACTGCAGACTTGGGTTCCATCCCTGGGTTGGGAAGATCCCTTGGAGAAGGAAATGGCAACACGCTCCAGTATTCCTGCCTGGAGAATTCCATGGGCAGAGGAGCCTTGTGGGCTAGGGTCACAAAGAGTCAGATACCGTTTGCTGCTGTTGTTCAGTCTCTAAGCTGTGTCCGACTCTTTGCAACCCCATGGACTGCAGCATGCCAGGCTCCCCTGTCCTTCACTGTCTCCTGGAGTTTTCTCAAATTCATCTCCATTGAGTCAGAGATGCTATCTAACCATGTCATCCTCTGCTGCCCCATTCTCCTTCTGCCTTCAATCTTGAATAGTATGTAATAGTAATAAATAATAAATAAAGTAAGGGTTATTAGTGGAAAAGGTTGAAAAAATATTTCAGGTCAGGCAGAAATTAGAGATGATGTCATATGTTTTGGATGGATGGGGTTTTTTTTTGGAATCTTGAATATTGATCTATTTTCATGTATCACACTAACATTTTCACTTCACTGATATGCACTGATATGCAGAGGTTCAGGAAGCTGAGTTATTTGTATATATATGTTTTACCAACATGGTCCTAAATCAGTAACACAGCTGAGGGTTGTGTTCAAAGTGTGATCTTGAAATGATTTGCCTGCTTTTGGAATAGGGTTGTTTCTGTCTGAACTGAAAGGATCTAACAAATTCATATTGGTTTTAGGCTCACTAGTGGAGCTTAAAGGCTGCCCTCCCAGAGGGATCGACAGTAAAGTGAAGGAAACGTCTTAAAAAGAAAGGAATAAAGCTGTAATTATGGCATTTCAGCCACCCGAGAAAGAGTCAGAGATGCTTTATGGATGGTGTTAGGGTGACCCCTGGCATACTAGAAATCACAGCTTTCCTGAAAGATAGATTATGTTCTTGGATCTTAGAGTATAAAATTATAGCCCTCACAAGTAAAATATGCATAAATATCAGTTATGAGAATGGTGATTTACTGAGGGCCTTATGCTAGTTTATGGGGATACAAATTTAAAAAACAATCCACCCCTGCTTTCAAAGAGCTGACAGTCCAGTTAGGAGGGAAACTTCCAAACAGGGCAGCTGCATAGTTAGCAGGTCCCAGTTCAAAGCAAGAACATGGGAACCCTTGTCCATGGATTATTGAGAATTGTGAAAGGGGGATGTTAAAGCATTAAACCAAGAACTTGGGCCTTTCTAAGGACCAGGACTTGAGAAGACACATGTCACATGTGCTTATAAATATAATGATAATCAAGCATAATTCGAGATTTTGTACAGAATGCTGTGAGAGCAACGAGGAGGGAAAAGCTCAGTCTGAAGGATGGGGAATGCTTCCCTGAGCAAATGACTCCGGGGCTAAACCTTGAAGGATGGTAGCTAGGTCTGGCTGAGTGATCAGTCAAGGGGAGCTAAGGGACAAGCACTTTCCCTCTGTTTCAGCCCTCTCCACTCCAACCCGATGACAGGCTTCCCACTTAGCTCTTTTGTTTTTAATTCTTCTTGTGATTTCTTTACACCAGTGTGCACGGTCTTTTTGTTGTTGTTGATGTCATTTCAGATGTTACCTTTTGACCTCAGAGGACAAGAGGTGAGGGTTTGGCTCACTTGAGAACACCATCCTCAGCACCTTCCTCATTCCATGATAATACAATCTCCATTTTCAGTGCTTTAGTGTTGGTTACTTGGGTGACTTCCCCCCGCTCCTTTTTTTGGTGTGTGCATTTTAGATACATTTAAAAAAAAAATTGTTTATTTTTAATTGAAGCTTAATTGTTTTACAATGTTGGCTTGATTTCTGCCATACATCAACATGAATTAGTCATAGATGTGTGTCCCCTCCTTCTTGAACCTCCCTCCCACCTCCTACGCTTTCCCACTCCTGTAGGTTGTTACAGAGCCCCAGTTTGAGTTCCCTGAGTCATACAGCAAATTTCCACTGGCTATCTGTTTTACATATGGTGGTGTATAAGCTTCCATGATACCCTCTCCATTCATCTCACCCTCTTTTTCCTCCCCCACCCTTGTCCATAAGTCTGTTCTCGCTGTCTGCGTCTCCATTGCTGTCCTGCAAATAGATTCATCAGTACCATGTTTCTAGATTCCATATATATGCGTTAATAATACGATATTTGTTTTTCTCTTTCTGACTTACTTCACTCTGTATAATAGGCTCTAGGTTCATCCACTTTTTTTCACGGAATAAAATTAATATTGTGTTAGTTTCTGCTGTAACTTGGGTGACCTTTTTGAACAATATGCTTACACTTTGTAATGATGCCTGTATAGCATCTCCTGACTCCTCACATAGTTAGCACTTCAAAGCTCTCTTTCCACTTTCCAAATTCTCCAGTGGAATTTTCTGCATTAGTGGAGATGTTCCATACTTATGCTGTCCAGTGTGGTAGCCACTGGCCACAAGTCATCTTGAGCACTTGAAATGCAGCTAGTGTGACCGAGGAACTGGAGTTTTAAATTTATTTCATCTTAGTTAACCAAAATTATATTTCAATAGTTAGTGGCTGTTGTTTTGTATAGCCTAGCATGTTTTAACTTTTATATTATCAAGGCTTATTTACTCTCTTTCCTAATTTTATATTTTCTCCATACCTTTATTCTCAATGTTGGAAATCTGCTGTGAGTATAGCATTGTCATGACTATATAAGTATTGCTTACTTTACAGCCAAATTATATAGAGTAATCAACATTCAGTTCTTTCACTGTTTTTTATTTTTGATGTATTCTAATTACTTTTTCAATTTGTATTTTCAATTCTCTACTGACCCTTAGCTTACTCCATATTTTCAAGGATAGTACCACAATCTGTGATTCCATTTTTTTCTCCCAGAAAGTTTGCTTTTGAAGACATTTCCCCCATGCTTCAGTCTCTACGTCAGGTACTTCATTGCTTCTTTTCACTCCATTCCTAAGCTTGGTCTTCTCTTCCCTGGATTCTGCTTCTTCGTTGTCTGGTTTATTCCCCCCATTTGCCAGGCTACATCACCAAAGAACTTCCTAGGAAAGGGTTGTAGGAGGTCATCTTTCTGAGTCACCTTTTCTGGGTCTGAAAATAAGCACGTTCTGCCTTCACACTTAATTGATAGCTTAGTTCAGGATCAACAAGCTTCTGTCCATGGGCCAAACATAGCTGCTGTCTGGTTTTTGTACAGCTCAGAAGTTAGGATAGTATTTGACATTCTTAAATGAATGGAAAAAAAACCCAAAGGAAGAAGAATATTTTGTGGCATATGAAAATGATATGCGATTCAAATTCTGGTGACGATAAATAAAGTTTTATTCTAACACAGTCTTGTTTATTCATTGACATGTGGTCTATGGCTGCCTTCAGGCTGCAGCAGAGGTGAATAGTGATCTGCAGCCATTTACTACTTAAATATTTACTAATTAACCCTTTACAGACAAAGCTTACTGACTGACTGCTAGTTTAGGTGGTCAGAGTCAAAACCCAGGTTCTCACTGTGACACCATGTAACCAAACCGTAACTCTGTATGGCCTTACTTCATTTTCCTGAATGCTTTTCCTCTACTCTGGTCAGACTCATCTCCCTGCTATTCCTCTTGCCCGTCATCACTCAGGCTTCGGGGTCTCTGGACTTCTGCATCTGCTCTTCCCTCTTCCAGTCGCTCTCTTTCTTCAGATGTCTGCTGGCTCACTCCACTTCTTTCAGATCTTTACCCAGAGGTCACCTTCTTTGTGAGTCCTTCCCTGGACACCTCATCTAATTTTTAGCCTGATTCTCTCCTTGTACTCCATGTATTTTTTCAGTTCAGTTCAGTCTCTCAGTCGTGTCTGACTCTTTGCGACCCCATGGACTGCAGCACGCCAGGCTTCCCTGTCCATCACCAACTCCTGGAGTTCGCTCAAACTCATGTCCACTGAGTCAGTGATGCCATCCAACCATCTCATCCTCTGTTGTCCCTTTTTCCTCCTGCCTTCAATCTTTGCCAGCATCAGGGTCTCTTCCAATGAGTCAGTTCTTTGCATCAGGTGGCCAAAGTATTGGAGCTTCAGCTAGCTTCAGCATCAGTCCTTCCAATGAATATTCAGGACAATTTCTTTTAGGATGGACTGGTTGGATCTCCTTGCAATCCAAGGGACTCTCATGAGTCTTCTCCAACACCACAGTTCAAAAACATCAGTTCTTTGGTTCTCAGCTTTCTTTATGGTCCAGCTCTCACATCCATACATGACTACTGGAAGAACTATAGCTTTGACTAGATGGACCTTTGTCAGCAAAGTAATGTCTCTGCTTTTTTTTTAAATTTCTTACCCTGCTTTATTTTTTTTTTCCCTTCTTAGCATTTATTACTACCTAACACATTAGATGTGGCTTATTTTTTTAACTTTAACTTTTTATTTTGTGTTGGAGTATAGCCAGTTAACAATGTTGTGATCATTTTAGGTGGACAGCAAAGGGACTCAGCCATACATATACATGTCTCCATTCTCCCCTACACTCCCCTTGCATCCAGGGTGGATGTGGCTGATTTTGTGTAGAGAGCACACCATCCTGATTGGAAGGATCCTGAGGGCAGGGTTCTCCTATCATTCAATCCCTGCTGTAACCCTTGGAATGGTGTGCCAAGATGTTTGCTGATTGTGTGATTGAATGAAAATAGTATAAGATTAAGATCCTGCAGAGGTTTTACTCACTTGCCTTCTAACCCTGAGTTCTACTTCCAAAGAAGTCTGGAACCCTTCTGTTTCTAGTTTCTGTGGAAGTGACTTGTTTTTTTCTATTTGGGAGATTTTAGGATTTTTTTCTTTGTCTTTGGTGTTTGGGAATTTGACTGTAAGTTGAAACTCTTTCTCCTGGGCCCTCGATGAGACTTTTTAATACAAATACTCTTGAACCTCACTTAAGGGAAATCTTTCATGCTATTTCTTTGATGAAGTCATTGAGTAACATTTCCTGAAAGATTTACTTGAATTTATCATCCAAGCCTTCCATTAAAATCTTTATTTTGCAGTCATATTTATAATATCTAAGGGTTCTATCTTGTCCTCAGATTATTTATCTTTCTTAACAGCCTGTTATTTTTTTATGGATACACCATCTTCATAAATATCTGTAAGGATACCGATTAGAAGGTCATTTTCCCTTCTTTTTTACATTTCTTGTTTACCCAAAAAGGAGATATGTTATGCCCTAGCTGTCTTGAGTGACACTGTCATTCCAGAATGTGGTGGTTTCCCTCTGAAGCACCCATATGCACATAATTGTCTGTATTCTCTGTATAATTTTACATTTTTTTAAAGAATAATCCCTCATGATATTGCTCAGGGAAGAGTGAAATGCTGCCTGCAGGATTGTGTGTGCTTGCTGTGTAAAGGCTGGGCCTATAGAGGTGTTTGGCATAGAGGTATGGGAGAAGGCTGGGTTCTTAGAGACTTTCAATGAATCTTCCGATTTTCTTCCTCCTTGCTTACTTAGATGTTCCGCCTCCTCTTGGCTTTTTGAGTTTCGGTCCTCTCAGGCATTCTGCATCACAGATGGCCCTTGTCCCCACCATGGCGTCCTACTCACCGATGGAATTCTGTGACTCCCCAGCCCTCCTTCATCTCTTCCCCCTCCTCCGTCATCCCATCTTCCAGAAATTTATTGAGATCTCTCAAGTTGTAATGCTCTTCCCCCATTTTTGCTTCTGCAGAAGTAGCATTGTGGGCTTATATGTTTTTTCTACTTTTCCTATCATTTTAATGGAGTCTTGGGAAGGAGGGAAAAGGGTAAAAAAAAAAAAAAGGAAATCTGTGGTAAGCCCATCTTGAACTGGAAGGACTAGAGGAGGATTCCACTTCTATAAATCAGGTGATTATGCTTGGAGGATTTCAGTGGCTCCAATCCTGGCCCCACAGTTGTAAATTACATGCCCTTTGAGGATGTCTTTGAAGATGGCATTTAAAGCCTGATGAGAAACAAGGCCCTGCTACTGATGCCACTGAATACTTTTCATGCCATCTATTACTTTTGCATTGCTATTGCCGAATGCAGAGCACTAGAGGACAACTCAGCACAGGGAAAAGACGAGCGAATGCAGAGCACTAGAGGACAACTCAGCACAGGGAAAAGACGAGGCAGAACTGCCTAGAAACAGATGTTGCTAAAGCAAGAAGCCACTGGCAGAACTTTCACTGTATCCCTGGTCAAAATGTACAGCATCTTCTTATAATTCTGTCACTCCTCACAGATTTGATTTAATTTTTATCATCCCATGAAATTAATATAAAGAAATGAAAGGATGTCTGAGACCAGAAACTGAACTAGTTTTCAAACGATTATTTATTCCTCAAAGGCAAAGCTTTGAATGAGGTAGTAACTTGGTTATATATTCTCTTTCTTTGTTCCCTCAACACTTACATGTAGTTTTTATTGACATTGGATGGTGAGGAATGGGGGGTGTTGGAATGCAGACTATGTTTAATCTATAAATTAAATAACTTCTGAAAAAACAGAGACACAAACCATGCCTACAGAGGATTTCCACTTTGCTTTTGAGAATGTTGCCCTTAATCTACTGACAGTTAAGCTGCAAATCCAGTGACGCTGGTCTCTGTCAGCTGTTATCAGCACCTCTTTACATTAGGAAGATCCAAAGTCAATTTAGGTCTTAGACTTATTTACTTCTCCACCCAGAATGACCCTTCTTTCCTCATCCCAAGTGGTTGTGCACCAGGAAACAGTCCCTCTGTTTGACCTGGTCTAAGTAGTTCATGTTCACAAAGGAAGATGGAGGGAGTGACCTGCTTTTGTGTCTGGCGGGGTTGGTGTGGGCTCCATGCAATTAAACTCTGCCTTGTCATCCTTGGAAGGAGCAGATTCATTGACCCTTAAGAGGAGAAGGGCCAGGTGTCAGGGAGTTCTGATCCTAATAGGACAAATGATTAAGGTGACTATATAAACCTATATAAACTTACAGAAAGGTCCAACTCTGGGCTTGTGTTGAGGTTTTCTCATGCCTGTGATTAGGTAAAAAGTTATACTTTTTTTTTTTAATGAAATTGCTTCAGCCACCTTCCAGATTCTAAACTAGTTTTATAGTGTCATTTAGGATTTTCTTATGTGGTACTTTGTTTCTTGGAGATGGAATGATGGAGATCATTAGGTGTCCAGGTCTGAGCAGTGTAATCTTGGTAATGACTGGAGTGGGCTACAGGCTGATTTACTGCCTGGATGAAAGTCTCAGATTTTCTCTTACTGGTATGACTATACTGAGGATTATATCTTTAGGTGAGTCTTCCCTTTTGTTAATATTTGGATGGACAGGAACAACTTCAGTTTGGATACAATTTTGTATACTTTATCTAAATAAACCTGTGTGAGCCCCACCTCCTGGAATGCATGCTTTATAGAGTTCTGCCTCCTAGAGTGTAGATTGGATCAAGAATTTAGCTTCTAACAAGCAGAATGTGAGAAAAGTATTAGGATATCACTTCTGAGATAAAGTTACTGAAGATTGTGACTTCTGTCTTGCTCACACTCGCTTTCTGTCAGGAGGTCCACTGAGCTGGGCAAGGGAGAGCTGAGTTGTCAGGGGTTGGAGTAACAAGCCACAAAGGAAAGGTCACTCACTGTGAAGGCACAGGCGAGTCTACAACTGGAGGAAGGTTTAGGAAGGGGCACAGTGGAGGGTTGGGACTGGTGTGGGAATTGTCTCACTGTTGCTGTGGTTCACTTGCTCAGGTGTGTCAGACTCTTTGCAACCCCATGGACTGCAGCATGCCAGGCTTCCCTGTCCTTCACCATTTCCAGGAGTTTGCTCAGACTCATGTCTACTGAGTCAGTGATGCCATCCAACCATCTCATCTTCTATCGTCCCCTTCTCCTCCTGCCTTCAATCTTTGCCAGCATCAGAGTCTTTTCCATTGAGTCAGTTCTTTGCATCAGGTGGCCAAAGTATAGGAACTTCAGCTTCAGCATCAGTCCTTCCAGTGAATATTCAGGACTGATCTCCTTTAGGATTGCCTAGTTTGATTTCCTTGCAGTCCAAGGGACTCTCAAGAGTCTTCTCCAACACCACAGTTCAGAAGCATCAATTCTTCGGTGCTCAGCCTTCTTTATGGTCCAACTCTCACATCCATACATGACCACTGGAAAAACCATGGCTTTGACTAGATGGACTTTTGTTGGCAAAGTAATGTGTCTGCTTTTTAATATGCCATCTTGGTTTGTCATAACTTTTCTTCCAAGAAGCAAGGGTCTTTTAATTTGAGGGCTGCAGTCACTGTCCACCGTGATCTTGGAGCCCAAGAAAATAAACTCTGTCACTGTTTCCATTGTTTCCCCAGCCGTTTGCCATCCCCAAAGAAAAGACTCGGCAGTTTTATGGCCCCTGAGGTGCCTGTAGGTATGTGGGAGGAGGGCCAGGAATAGACGGATCCTAACTGAATAATGGGGATTTCCCTACCTCCCTTCATAAGGAGGCCTCTAGCAGAGGCCCCAGAAGAGGACCCTGCCCTGAGTGAGGCCTCAGGTAAAATGCCTCTGGAATGTAAACAGGCCACAGAGCAGGACTGACGGGGGCCTGGGGCCTTGACCGCAACTCCCCTCAGATGCTGGGGTGTCCTGCAGTCACCAAGTCCGGTGGGGGGCGGGCAGGATCTCTGTGAAGCCTTCCAGGGAGAGCCTTCATAATTACCTGTGATCCGGTCTCAAAGAGGACACATGCGGATTTAACAGGAGCCGGACTCCTCACTCTCATTCTCTTTCACTCTCACTTATTTGCTCTGATGAGGCCAGCTGCCATGTCCTGAACTGACTGAAGGGAGACCCACGGGGTAACAGCTGGCACTGAATGGAGGTCATCAATCCTACTGCCCTTGAGAAACTGAATCCTACCAACAGCCATGTGGGTGAGATTGAAGGCGTTTCCTTTCCTTGAGATGGTTACTGACTCCTTGGCTGTAACCTTGTGGAGACTCCAGCTGAGCTGGGTTCCGATTCCTGGCACTCAGAAACTAAGAAGTAATAGGTGTCTGTTGTTTTCAGCCTCTACAGCGATAGATGACTAATACATGTGCTAATGATCTAGTGACCACATTTTGGGAAACTGCACGGTCATGAGCCTGTTTCTAATGATTTGATTCCTTTTCGTTGAAAGTGGACCATAAGTACAATGAGATTATGTTCTTTCCTCAAGAAGGTATAAGGAGACAAGATGCTGGTATTGAAAAAGAGAAGTTGGAGGGCAGGCATTTACTGGTGGTGAGTTCAGGTCTCTGTAATTTTCCCCTGTCATTTTCCTTTTCGAGCATGTGAAAGAAAAGTTTTAAAGTTAGAGAATCTATTAATTATGCTACAAGAGAAAGGCAGGCTGACTTATTTTTAACATAAGATACTTTTTGCACATTTATCTGTGTCATCTATTTAGGAGTAATATGAACACTAGGAGATGAGAAAGAAGGGAAATGCAAAAGAACATTGAGCTAAAAGAGGTTGATGATAAAAAAAGCGGCATTTTAACTAAACACACCGGGAACAGCTCTGCAGATGACCTCACCCCACCCCACCCCACCCTCACCTGCAAATAAACATCTTTGCCTCCAAAATGAGAATGCAAAACCATGTACTGTTTCCCACCGTGTGTCCTGGAAATGAACATAGTGTTTAGTGATCAATGGAGTCTGCCAGAGGGGACGTAACTAATTTACATGAATTGTGTCCTGGGTTTTGGAATCAAGGAAGGCTTATTAACAATAAGAAGGAAGAACAACGAGATTGGGGAAGTAGAGATGACACTTCCTCTTCTTTCGAAAGAGCTTTATTCTCTGGCCAGCTTCTAATGGTCGCCCTGTGGAGCCGCCTGAGCTGTGGCCGCATATGGTGGAATCCTCAACCTTGACGTCAGAGTATTATGAATTTTCTGAATTCAGGGATAAAGAGCTGGTGCTTGGATTTACTCTCCTTTTATTGCATGTAAGTAAAACCACTCCTTGGCTGACGTATAAAGTAATTTCTTGGCATCTCAAGGTGGTGAAGCAATGGATACTCTGGCACTCTCTTTAAAATAGTGAGCTGTGAGTAAGATGTGACTCTTGGGATGTCATGTTTGCTCAGCTCTTCATAAACTTGCTGTTGGGAAGTCCAGTGCTACAGACACTAACTCTGTTAGAGTTTTGAAGGAGAGAACTGTGAACTCTCCTTTCCTCTATTTCTGTAGTGGATGCTGTATTGATAACTGCTGGGACTGCAGACCACGGGTTTGATTTAGAAAAACACAGTTCAGCCTGTGTGTGGGTCCTGAGGAATTCATCTGGGAAAAACACTGTGGCCACCCTCTTTTAAGAAGGTGTGTTCTTTGTAGAGAATCCTCCTTTGTATGCACACCGCTGGAGGGGATTTTACTTTTAGATAAAAAGTCACAGGCTTGATAAGATATCTCTGAAAATGGGAACTTAGGTAATGCTGGTTCAGAGGTTTTTACCCAGGATGTCTGGAACGTTTGGTTTTCTTTGCTTGTGAATGTATGAAAGAAATTTAATCGTAAGAGACAGGATTATAAGCCACCCAGGCATTGCTGACTGTAGTACTGGAATTTATTAGTGTGTAGGGGCCTGTGTGTTCTTAGTACTGTCTTAGGCATTGTATAGTCATACACAGACTCGGATTCCTCTATGGCTAATTAAAATCTGACTTGGAAATAGAAACAGAAAGAACATAGGTTTCCTTCTGCTCACATCGTGCAAGTGAGAAGAAAAAGGACTTCAGCTTGTATATTTATTGGTGTACTCATTCTTTATTTTTAAATATCTCTCTCCTCTCTTTATATATCAAGTGTCTTTTATGAAGAGAGTCCATGTGTGAACTCTTACAGGCAAGCGGCATTAAGCCGTATGGAAATAGGAAGTTCTTTCCTGTGGTGGCTTGCTGTGGCAATGAGTGATAAGAAGTTACTTCATGACTATTGCCTGAGACTTTCCTTTTTACTTGTGTATGCTTTTTGAGTGCTTCACTTCTGCTTTCCATCTGCTGTGGAGGCCAGGCAGAATGAGTTGGGAACCCAAGCAAGTTTAATGGGGTAAATGGTGTGTGAAAGTGAAGAAAATCCTATAAGCTCTTTGGTATTGAAGAAAATGCTACAAATGGAAGAATTACTGGACTCTTCAGTGCTCAGAGCAGTGCCTGTCATACTCTCAGTCAGTGTTTGTGGGATGAATGAATGAATGATTGGGATTGTTCATAAAACGAGTGTGGTCCGGCAGTGTCTGCCTTATCTCTATGACTCAGGCACATAAGGAAGTCCAGGTTGGAAAAGGTCAGAGTGAAGCAGGAGAGGAGAATATGAAGGTGGGAAGAGAAGAAAGGGTATATAGAAAAGAGATGATAAGAAACCTTAAGAGTGGCATTATGATGGTGTGGGTGGAAGTGGAGGAGGGGTGGAAGTGGTGGTGGTAAAGGTGGTGGTGATGTAGAGTTTGAGCTGTTCTGCGAGGTGATGGTGGAGGTGGTGGTAGACGTGGTGATGATGAAGGAGGTGGTAGAGCTGATGATGGAAATGTGTGCTGAAAGTGGTGATGGTGGACGTGGCGGAGATGGTGGAGGTGGTGGCAGAGATCCTGGAGGCGGTGGTGGAGGTGGTGGTGGAGATGGTGGAGGTGGTGGTGGAGATGGTGGAGGTGGTGGCGGAGATCCTGGAGGTGGTGGTGGAGATGGTGGAGGTGGTGGCGGAGATCCTGGAGGTGGTGGTGGAGATGGTGGAGGTGGTGGCGGAGATCCTGGAGGTGATGGTGGAGATGGTGGAGGTGGTGGCGGAGATCCTGGAGGTGATGGTGGAGATGGTGGAGGTGATGGTGGAGATGGTGGAGGTGGTGGCGGAGATGGTGGAGGTGATGGTGGAGATGGTGGAGGTGGTGGCGGAGATGGTGGGGGTGATGGTGGAGATGGTGGAGGTGGTGGTGGAGATGGTGGAGGTGGTGGTGGAGATCCTGGAGGTGGTGGTGGAGATCCTGGAGGTGATGGTGGAGATGGTGGAGGTGATGGTGGAGATGGTGGAGGTGGTGGCGGGGATCCTGGAGGCGGTGGTGGAGATGGTGGAGGTGATGGCGGAGATGGTGGGGGTGGTGGCGGAGATGGTGGGGGTGGTGGCAGAGATCCTGGAGGTGATGGTGGAGATGGTGCAGGTGATGGTGGAGATGGTGGAGGTGGTGGCGGGGATCCTGGAGGCGGTGGTGGAGATGGTGGAGGTGATGGCGGAGATGGTGGGGGTGGTGGCGGAGATGGTGGAGGTGGTGGCGGAGATCCTGGAGGTGATGGTGGAGATGGTGGAGGTGGTGGTGGAGATCCTGGAGGTGGTGGCGGAGATGGTGGAGATGGTGGAGGTGGTGGAGGTGGTGGTGGAGATGGTGGAGGTGGTGGTGGAGATGGTGGAGGTGGTGGCGGAGATCCTGGAGGCGGTGGCGGAGATGGTGGAGGCGGTGGCGGAGATCCTGGAGGCGGTGGCGGAGATGGTGGGGGCGGTGGCGGAGATCCTGGAGGCGGTGGCGGAGATGGTGGGGGCGGTGGCGGAGATGGTGGGGGCGGTGGCGGAGATGGTGGGGGCGGTGGCGGAGATGGTGGGGGCGGTGGCGGAGATGGTGGGGGTGGTGGTGGAGATGGTGGAGGTGATGGTGGAGATGGTGGAGGTGGTGGTGGAGATGGTGGGAGTGGTGGTGGATACTAGAGGTGGTGGTGGAGGGAATGGTGGAGGATATGGTAGAGCTGGTGATGGAAATGGTGTTGAAAGTGGTGATAATGAAGAGAGGTGTTGGTGAAGGTGATGGGAAAGATCCATAGATGTGATGGTAGAGATGATAGTGGTGGTGATGGAGGTGGTGGTGGGAGAAGTAGTGAAGTGGAGGTGATGATGAGGGGTAGTGTGATGTAGTTGGGAAGCAGTTTGGGGATTAGATACATCTGTTCAAAGTCTGTATCCGCCACTTACCAGCTCTATGACCTCTGAACCTTCAAAGTGATGATTATAATAAAATGACCTTTTTGTGCTGTCATGTAAGGATTAGAATACAGTTGCACAGTGCCTGCCGTCTCATAGATCTTTACCAAGTGGCAGTTGACAACATATTTTCTTCAGTTTTTAAAACCCTGTGATCACACTTACAAATTTAATCACCAATTTATCTTTTCTTAATTTTTTGCTGTTTTCTAAATTCCATAGAATAAGCATGATTCAAATTATGGATTAAAAATAAATGTTATATGCCTAGTTTTCAAGATTGTTAAGTACATGATAGTGTATTAAAAAGACCATCAATAAAATGATGTTTATGAAATATTGTGATATACTAACGATAAGTTAATAAAAAGAAGAAACAACATTAAGCTAAGTAAAACACTGCAGAGAAGCAAGACTGAGGTAAATATGTTAATACATTAACATATAATTAATTTGGTTTATGGGCTTCCCTCATAGCTTAGTCGATAAAGAACCTGCCTGCAATGCAGGAGACCCGGGTTCAATTCCTGGGTCAGGAAGATCCCCTGGAGAAGGAAATGCCAACCCACTCCAGTATTCTTGCCTGGAGAATCCCATGATCAGAGAAGCCTGGCGGGGCTACAGTCCACAGGGTTGCAAGAGTCGGACACGACTTAGCGACTACACCTCCACCATCAATTTGGTTTATAGCTCTGATAGTTTTATTTGTCTTCAAGCTTTCCTATTTTTTTTTCAAATTTTTCATTAGTGAAGCATATTGAGACTACCTTAATAATCTGAAAACAAAATAAATGTGGAGTTAAAAAAATCAACAAAATTTTAACTCTCTTAATCTTCCACTAAGTAGTTTTTAGTTATAGCGTGCTAAAGTTTGTGGTTCACTGCAGTTGAAATGACATGATTTATATTATTTAATCTTCATGGGGAATCCCCTTTGAGATTAAGTCTAGTGCAAAATTGTGTGACAGCTCTAAAGTGAGAATAGTGAACCAGATCCCCTCTGGGGCTGGCTGGTCTACTTGGTTCCTAGAATCACATGAAAAAAGGCTATTTTCTCTAGATGATTTATAACTGCCTCTGAAACTGTATTGGGTGACATTCTAGCAAGTTCAACAGTCAGTTGGATAGTTCTAAATTAAGTTTACATCTGCTGTCGTAAGAGTAACTAGTTTTTAAGAGAATATTGACTTGTCTTTTTCATCTTGGTATACCTGGGGAGAGATCAGAAAAATATTTTTGTAGAGTAACAAATATTTCTTGTTAGGATCTTGGCCATCCCACTCAGTACTGGCCAGTCACTGTGGAGGAGGCCCTTATCAGAGACTTAACCAAAATCATTTACTTTGGCTTATAGGCACTGGAACAAATCTCCTGTCCTTGTATTAGAAATGATCAAGTGAGAGATTATTGGCATACAAAGAGGCAAAAAAATGAACAAATGTGAGCAAAAAATAGGTTTCTTAAACTGATACGGGAGTTGAAATAGAAGGCATTGAAAGGTGAAAAGTTAACCAGTTTAAACTCATCTCCAAATTGCTAGAGTATGAAAGAACTCTTAAAAAAATTCTGAATGAAAAATGGCCAGTTCTTCAGTGAAAACGGAAATTTAGATTAGGGATGAGAGAATTAAACCAAACAGGCAGAGAACCTTCTGCCCAGTTGTAAAAACCAGGTAACCCAGTCAGTATGCAATGCAAATTGAACTAGAAGTAGCAACATGGTAGACTTTGGAACAGATGGATTTACTGAATGTTCATGTGTGGAGCATTGAATACAAACCAAAGATATTATTGAACAAGACACTGTAATCAACACATTTATTTTCACATGAACAATTGTCAAAGCAATCTCTTTTCAAATCAGTCCTGGGAAATGCTAATAGCACTGCTGTTATGTCCACGAAGTTGAAGCTTCAAGAGTTAAAATACCCTAAAAGCACTCTGCTAGGCAGGGACAGAGACAGGATTCAAGCCCAGATCTTTGCGCATTTCTGAGCCTGTGGCCTAGTTACCAATGTACATGACATTGCATTGATTTCATTTGCATTCAATATTTTCTTATATAAGATAGTGAACTGAGGCCAAGAATTGGGAGACCAAGGGGAAGTATGAGCAGATTCACTTCCTACTTTGAAATCTCCTTAAGTGACATTCCTTTCTATTTCTTGGTTGAAGAATTAATAGAAAGGAATTTTTCTTTTTGGTGGGGGGACTCCCTGTGTCCTGACCTGACTGCACGTATGTGGTTGTCAATGTAGCTACTTCTTGGTGGTGGTGTTTAGTTGCTAAGTCGTGTCCGACTCTTGTGACCCCATGGACAGTAGCCCTCGAGGGTCTTATGTCCATGGGATTCTCCAGGCAAGAATACTGGAGTGGGTTGCCATTCAGTTCAGCTCAGTTCAGTTCAGTTGCTCAGTCGTGTCAGGCTCTTTGCGACCCCATGAATCGCAGCACGCCAGGCCTCCCTGTCCATCACCAACTCCCGGAGTTTACCCAAACTCATGTCCATCAAGTTGGTGATGCCATCCAGCCATCTCATCCTCTCTTGTCCCCTTCTCCTCCTGCCCCCAATCCTTCCCAGCATCAGGATCTTTTCCAATGAGTCAAACCTTTGCATGAGGTGGCCAAAGTATTGGAGTTTCAGCTTCAACATCAGTCCTTCCAATGAACACCCAGGACTGATCTCCTTTAGGATGGACTGGTTGGATCTCCTTGCAGTCCAAGGGACTCTCAAGAGTCTCTCCAACACCACAGTTCAAAAGCATCAATTCCTTGGTGCTCAGCTTTCTTCACAGTCCAACTCTAACATCCATACATGACTACTGGAAAAACCATAGCCTTGACTAGATGGACCTTTGTTGGCAAAGTAACGTCTCTGCTTTTTAATATGCTGTCTAGGTTGCTCAAAACTTTCCTTCCAAGGAGTAAGCGTCTTTTAATTTCATGGCTGCAGTCACCATCTGCCGTGATTTTGGAGCCCCAAAAAATAAAGTCTGACACTGTTTCCACTGTTTCCCCATCCATTTCCCATGAAATGATGGGACCAGATGCCATGATCTTAGTTTTCTGAATGTTGAGCTTTAAGCCAACTTTTTCCACTCTCTTCTCTCACTTTCATCAAGAGGCTTTTTAGTTCATCTTCACTTTCTGTCATAAGGGTGGTGTCATCTGCATATCTGAGGTTATTGATATTTCTCCCAGCAGTCTTGATTCCAGCTTGTGCTTCCTCCAGCCCAGCGTTTCTTATGATGTACTCTGAATATAAGTTAAATAAGCAGGGTGACAATATATAGCCTTGACGTACTCCTTTTCCTACTTGGAACCAGTCTGTCGTTCCATGTCCAGTTCTAACTATTGCTTCCTGACCTGCATACAGGTTTCTCAAGAGGCAGATCAGGTGGTCTGGTATTCCCATCTCTTTCAGAATTTTCCACAGTTTAATGTGACTGACCTAAAGGATTATGTAGGGAGTACTTCTCAACCAACTGGAACCAAAGGGGTCTGGAGAGCCAGCGGGGTTCATGACTTTCAGAACCATCCTTGGATAGTCTGTGACCTTCGTCAAGAGACATAACACTTGACCATCGTAAGGGTCCCTCCTGTTGCCCTTTTGTAACAATGTCCTATTTAATTTGAAAACATCCAGTTTCTTTTTTGAGTGTCAGTGCACACATAGTGATGATGCTACATGTTAGACCCTGCTTATAAGTGGGAAGAGCACAGATGAAGAGGTTAGGAGGCCTGAGTATTCTGCCTGTGGCAGTATAAAGGTTGTGTGCTGCCAAGCAAGGCCTTTAACATCTCTCCACTTCAGTTTTCTCATCCATAAAACCTGAGATAAAAATACCTATCCAGTCTGTTTTGTTGTGTGGACCAAATGCAATTAAATGGAAATGCTTTGAAGAAAGTGAAAACATCATAAACCAATGGGGCCTTCTGTCTTGGCTCAGATTTTATTTTCTTACCATGTAGAGACTCAGTTGGTATACAATAGCTTTACAGGCAAAAGAGGATTGGATGAAAGGTAGTAGGGGGTGTTATGAGTTAAACTGTGCCTCCTCCCCCAAGAAAAAAATCTGCTAAAGTTCTAACCTCCAGTACTTCAGAGTGTGGTCATATTTGGAAATGGAGGAGTTATGGATGTGATTAATTTAAAGTCATAATGAAAGGAGCCCTGATCCAAGCAGACTGATGTCCCTGTAAGAAGAAAGCCTTGTGAAGCCGGAGGTAGCCAGGGAGAAAGCCATGTGATGAGGGAGACAGAGAGCCAAGTGATGTAGCTGCAAGCCAGTGGTCACCAAGGAATGGCCAGCCCTCCAGATGCCTAGGGGAAGGTGTGGAGGAATTCTCCCCTGTGGGTTTTATGGTGAGCATGGCCTTGATGACACCTTGATTTCAGACATCTGGTCTCCAGGGTTACTAGAGAGTAAGTTTCTGTTGTTTTAAGCCACTCAGCTTGTGGTCTTTTGTTACTATAGCCCTAGGAAACTAAAGGGAGTAAAGAGAGTCATAAACTCATCTAATTGCTGGCAAGTGCTTCTAGGGACCAAATCCAGCATGATTCATTTCTCTGACTTTAACTGGTGGCACTGGGCCTCAAACAGTAGATCCACTTCATCATTCAATGGGAATGAATACAGACAGTGAACAATGGGACACATTAACAAAATGGAAATTAGGCTAATGTGAAATCTGTAAAAGACCCTCCTTTCACAAGTTGAGTCTAGTTGGGAATTCCAGATTAGTATACTGATGCGGTCATCTAATAGATATGGAACATGAGTGTCTGTTTGGGAGGATGTTTACTTCCTCAAGCTGTACAGTGAAAGAAAAGTTCAAATATTCTGAACTGGAAAATCATGCAATGTGATAGTGCTTTGGTCCAAACATAAAAACTCAAGGCTTCAATCTAAACATATAGCTAACAGAGACCTCCCAAGTCATCGATGTTGGGCTATTTTAGTTGTTTCACCTATGATTGTTGATCCCTTTGATACATAAAGTTAGTTTGGTATCTGTATAGCTGTTTTAATGGCAGCATAAATAGCCAGGATTTCAAGTATATTCTTGGGTTTTTCTGCAACTTAAGAATCTCTTACTTCCTCTTTTCAGTCAGTCCAGTTTAAATTACCCTAATCCCTATTACCATAATTATCCCTAGCAGCACAACATTCTTATAGCAGGAAAACATTACTGTAGGTTGGCTAGTTCATTTAATTTATTCACAACTAAAAATATCTTTTTGTTTCTCCTCTTAATTTATTAATAATCAACTTTCTTTAGACTTGTTATTAATTTTAGGTAATTTCTTTCAAAATGCTCAATGGAAATTTGTGACTGGTTAGATTCTTTCACAGTGAACAAATTAGAATTTCCTTTTTTTCCCTGACTTTCATGAAGGGAAATACTTCCTTAGGAGTCTGGTGTACTAATCTCTAATATTACATAGGAATAGAACATTTAACCATTTATAGACAAATTTTTATATCGATACCAAACATATCTAAAATAGGAAAATACAAGACCTCTCAGTAAAAAGGAAAGAAATGGAGCTGACTCAAAATTCTTCCCAGGAGTCTCAATTTAACATTATCCACTCCCACAGAATATAATTCGGTGTAAGGTGTCACTTCTCACCCAGAAGACACTTGTCTATACTTGTATTAAGTGACGTTTTAAGGAGGAAACCTTTAATTCTTTTAAAAATCTGAGAAAATGGCTGGGAACATGAAAACCATGCTTTTTATGGTTACAAAGCTACTTGTTTATGATCATTCTGTTTGGATAAGTCAGAGTATAAAACCATATGGGGGATGTTTGCACTAGTTTTTCTGGTCTGATGACTATACGTTACTTCATCAGTTTCTTGAAACTTCTGCGAGTTTAGCAAACTAATGGTTGTGGCAGGAACATTTTATTAATTCACTTGAAGTACAGGTCAGTTTTAACAACTTTGTTCTTTCTACCTATTAAAAGCCTAAGGCAAATTATGCCAAAGGCCTTATTTGCTGATTCCTTGTTGAACCGTGAATCCATGCCTCTCTTATGATCCTGATAAAATAGGCAAAGTATTGTTCTCACTCGTGAATGTAAATATTAATCATATAATATGATGAAAAGGCCATGTTTGAATATTTAACATTCACCAAGAACCTTTTGGATATCTCATGTTTGCCAGGGGTTTTATTGTAAGAGAACAGACACGATCAGCTTTTAAGTTCCCTTATTATCATGTGAATTAACATTACCTTTCCTCGGTTAGATTCAGCTACAGCTATTCTGTCAAAGAGAAGGCTCTGAACTTGACCTCTCTTGGTGAAACTTGGCCAAGATTTTCCAGCTCGAGCTACATTTCACCCTGGAACACAAGCCACCGAGCTCCCTGGATTTGAATTTTCAACTTGATTAACCAACTGGAGCCGTTTTGCGTAGGCAACAGGGACTTAGAGGGAACTGTTGAGCAGGGTTGGAGGTAGGCACTAGAGCACAATTTATTTTGTGGGCGCTCACCAGCATTCCAGAGTGATGTACAGATCAGTTGCCTTGAAAAGAGCATCAGACCCCCAGCTATCGCCAGCAAGAGGAGAGAGACCCCAGACCACTTAGCGGAGTAAGTGAGCAGAGCAAGCAAGGCTGGGCTATTCCTTCGGAAGGGACTTGCTTTTCAGTTTGGTGTTCCTGGGAGCAGCTGAGTCCTAGACATGGGCTCGTTTCCACTTTGCATTAAACGCTCACTCCTCTGTGCTCTACGTTGGGTGCAGGTTAGCAAGATTCTCCTCTCAATCCCGGATGGAGTTCAGATACTGAGCACTGCCTCATGTTTCTTACCATGGACCTGGGCCTCTTGCCGATGGATGGAAGCCCCTGGCCAGTGAGGGTCTCCTCTACAGTGTTTAGAACTTCCTGGACAGTGAGCACCACTGAGGTGAGCTTTCGAGTGAAGCCAGGAAATAGGGTTCGTGAGGGCTCCTTGTTTCCAACTGTAGTTTCTCACGCTGGCTGCATTAGTTTCCACATCCTCCGCTGTGTGTCATGTGTAGTTGGCACTACTGTTATCACTGAGTTAACGTGTACTGTCTACTTGCTGCCTCCCACGGAAGGTGTTAAAGGCTGTATATTCATTGTCTAATTTTCTCAATCAAATCACTCTAGAAAGTGCTACCTCCCCTTCACCTGATGAAGAAACAGGCTCAGACAGTTTAAGAACTTGGCTTAAGGTCACGCAGAAAATGATATAGTCAGGAGCCCAACCCCAACAAAGCCCAACCTTTGATTCTGGCACCAGAATTTAACATATGGCTGCCTTGGGGGAAGAGGGAAAAGGATGCCACAAGATTTCTTATTTTTAGATAACGCTGATTTGTGCTTCTTGCCCTCTTCTCTCATCCCCGGGCTGGGAGTTTATGTAATCTAACTCCATTTAGGCCAGAGGATGCTTATTTGGGTGAAGAATATAATGTCAGGAGTGCTTGTTACCGGTTTGCCCGAATGCTGAGGAATATCTCATTTCTAAAGACATTTCCAGATTACAGCCGAGGAGGCTTGGGACAAAGAGATAAGCTCTTTGCGTCTAAGCATTCAGATTGAAAAGGGGAAAAAAATAGACATTAAAAGTTAGGCAGGGAGGATTTTGAGGTGTGTTTGAATAGTCTTCTTTCATGGTTTCGATTTTTTATAAGGCCAGAAGAAGTTCTTGAGAAAAAATATTTGTAAATACCAAATTAGATAACAGGAGAGTATAAAAAGATCTCTTTAGGCAAATACTTTGCATTTAACTTCATACTAAATTTATATTATCAGCTGTCATGCTATTTACTGCTTGTTTTTAAAAATATTTTTTTTTTTAGCACACATATAATGCATGTTGATTGCCAGAATGCACATAAATGAGGAAAAGATAAATATTTCCCATTTTCCTACCATATTGAACTAAACATAGTTAACACTTTGGTGCAAAAATTTCAATACTTTGTCCTTTTTCTTTATATGTGTGTGTATTTGAAAAAAAAGAGATACAACTGTACTCTGACATATTAAAATCATATTCCTATTACATTATATGTGTTTAGAATTGAATGCTCAATATTCTCTGGCTATTCTCCTTATAGTCTTTTGAGAACTCATGGAGAGTTGATCAAAACAAATAAACTTGATTGGGTATAGTTTTTAAAATATCATTAAGCTCTCTTTCCCCCTCATTTAGAGGTTAGTTTTGCTTTGTCGAATCGCACTTGTATTGATATTTCCTAGGTCAAGTTAGCTTCGTTGTCTAATACTTCTCTTCCTAGTTATTCCGGCAAGAAAAACTGTCTTCTTTTCCCCTACCTGTTCACCCAGTCAGTAGCCCCCAGGAAACCTAGGCTGTGCCCCGATCTTTTTTCTTTACCCTTACTCCCAGGTTTCTGTGCCTCTTTTTCATGATTAGCCGGGCATATTGGCCTAATCCCTCTGCTGAACCCTATAGGTTGCCTTGCCTCTCAGCATGTGTCCTGCTTCCTGGTGTAAAGCAGAGATTCTCTGACTTTTTTGCTTCCTTGAATGTCTTGCGTGGTCTGGGGCTTTGAGTCAGTATGACAAAGACTTGGATTTAGCAATCTTTTTATCATGCCGTCATTTCCAATGAAAAGTCTGCTCCCTGTTCTCTTGGAGAGCCTAAAGAAAGTGAAGTGAAGTGAAAGTGAGATAGTCACTCAGTCGTGTCTGACTTCTTTGTGACCCCATGGACTGTAGCCCACCAGCCTCCTCTGTCCATGGAATTCTCCAGGCAAGACTGCTGGAGTGGTTAGCTGCATTCCCATCCCCAGGGGATCTTCCTGACCCAGAGATCAAACCCCAGTCTCCTGCATTGCAGGCAGATTCTTTACCGTCTGAGTCACTGAAGTTTTACCTATTGACATTTCAGTGTCCATATTTTATAAGTGGGCAGGTTGGAAGCTGTTTACTCAAAAGATGTTCTTCTACCTTTTTGTTTGGTTTTATTTTATTTTTGGAGAAGGAGACCTCCTTTTAAATCCTAAATGCCTATTCATGTGGAACCTCTGAGCTATGATGTCTTTACAATCACCCAAGGATGCTTGTGCACATTTTCTTGGATCAACTTTGTGCTGTCTGTGTGCAGGGCAGATAGTAATGGACCCATGGAGGAAACTGAGGCTCAGAATGGTGCAGTGACTTGTCCAAGGTCATTTTACCAGTGGTAACTGAACTGAGGCTCTAGTCTAGTCTGCTGCTTCTTACAGGAGGTTTCGGCCTCTGGAGCATCCTATTGCCTTTTATCAGTCAGCTGTCTCTACTGATTTATCATCTAGGTAAAGTTTGAATTCAAGCCTAATTATCTTCTGCTCCTCACTGTGTCCTAGCCTGGGTCATCCCATTGAGCAAGTATTCTTAGCTCATATTGGATGTTTCAGAAGGCCTCTACCTACCTGTGTTGGAGGCCTGATGTTAGGGCCTACTGCACAGAATCAGACACCAAACCTATTTTAGCTCAGAGGGACTGTGGACTCCATTTGGTCTCCATTATCACTTTATGGATAGGGAACGGAGGTCCAAAGAGCTTTTGTGATTTCTCAAGTGTGAGCAGCTCGTTAGAGGTAATGCTCAGTTCACTGCCTGGATTTCCTGACTCCCAGACTCTCCACTGTTAAATCTGGGTTAACATGAACACATTCTTGGAAAGGAAAAGTCTTTCAATTGTTATGAGTTACAATGCCATTGTGTGAATTAGCCGGTTCCAACTGGGAGCTAGTTTTGGTTGCCAAACTTGGCTCATCTCTTCCATAGCTTCAAGCTGATAAACACTTAGTCTAGACCCTCTAAATGTCAACTGCCCGGCAACAAAGACTGCAGCATTTATTCTTGAAGATTTGTTCAGCTTTTTTTCTGATTTAAATTGTCTTTCAGTATAATGCGGTATTGTCTTGTGTGTGTGAAGATGGTAGATTTCCTTCATTTCATCCTTCCTCTCTCCTAATACTCATCTCTGTCAAGGCTTTGCCTGTACAAGGCCCTAAGATTGAGTCTGTGACTGATAAGACATCTAAACCAACTGGCTTATTTGAGGAGCTAACCCACGACTTGAGTTTCAGTAACACTCCAAAGGCCGTCAGAAAAGGAAGTCGGTCTGGGTTTGGGCACTTTGGATAAGAGACAAGCCTGTATTTCCACAAGGCAGCAGCTAATGCTCGCTTTTTCACTAGAAGAAATTTATTTCAAGTCTCTCCAACCACGATCCCCTCCAGGGCACCCCCCCCCCCCAGACCTGCTTCAAGATCAGCTGAACATGGAGATGTTGTAAGGTTTTGGGGAAACCTCCTGATTACACAGATCTTTACTGATAATTTTTCTTTACCTTGTAATGTGCTTTGTTTTGTTTTTTTTTTTAAACAGAGCCCCTACCCAATCTCCCCTTCTCTCTTCAGGCTCTCTCATTAAGTGGCACCTTCTGTTGGGCTTGGAGGGTATTTGTGCTGACTTTGTGCCTGGTCATTTCCCCAGTGATTTAGAAAGCTGCGCAGATGGGGCTGGGGGAGGGCACCCAGCTGGCAGAGAAGACGTGGGAATTCAAGCAGAACTGGAGACAAAATACTTGAGTCTCCAGTTCTATTTGCCAAAGGAGAGAAATCTTTCCAAAGTTTTCAAGGTATTTTTTTAAATAGAAAAGTTCTTAAGTACACTCTTGAACAAAATGACCAGTTTTAGCTTCTTGATAACCTTAGATTCTCAGATAAATATTTGTCACTCACAGGCTTTCACCAGAAGGTGAATTTGCCTCGTAAAAAGTTATCAAATGTTAGGTCGAATGTCTGTCTCATAAAGTATGAAAATGTCATGGTCCCTGATTTTTCAGTCATGTATGTCCTTCGTGCTTGCTAGGTTGCTTCAGTCATGTCCGACTCTTTGCCACCCTAGGGACTGTAGCCCTCCATGGGATTCTCCAAGTGGAGTGGGTTGCCATTTTCTCCTCCAGGGGATCTTCCCGACCCAAGGATCAAACCAGCTTCTCTTATGTCTCCTGCACTGGCAGGCAGGTTCTTTACCACTAGCACCACCTGGGAAGCCCATGTTTGTCTCGCATGTGAATTAAGGAAATTGTAGGAGAAGGCAATGGCATCCCACTCCAGTACTCTTGCCTGGAAAATCCCATGGATGGAGGAGCCTGGTAGGCTACAGTCCATGGGGTCGCTAAGAGTAGGATACGACTGAGTGACTTCACTTTCACTTTTCCCTTTCATGCACTGGAGAAGGAAATGGCAACCCACTCCAGTGTTCTTGCCTGGAGAATCCCAGGGATGGCGGAGCCTGGTGGGCTGCCGTCTATGGGGTCGCATAGAGTCGGACACGACTGAAGTGACTTAGCAGCAGCAGCAGCAGCAGGATTTTCTTGGTGACAACATCACCTTTGAAAAAAAATGGAAACAAAGAATTCTTTTATTAAGGTTCACCTTTAGCTAGTAGACTGTTTTGGTCCAGGAAGCTTTGAAAGCAAGGCGTAGCAATAAAAGTCAAGAACTATCAGAACTTTGGAAGGCTTGGATCCATGTCTGAACATACTTGTAAGAGAAAATTCTTGGATTCGTTTTAACATTTCATGCAATGAAACTTTCTTTGGCAAAGTGTTAGCTAAAAGAGAGGCTGTAATTTTAAAAGTCCCATTGGTATTCTGTTAACAGGAAGGTTGTTTCCCATCCTATTTTGTTTTGAGGAAGTGGTTTGAACTGCATCTCTTTTGTTCCATGCTTAAAAAAAATGGATATTGCATTTGTTGTTATTGGTTATTGCTGTGTTCTCTCAGAGAGGATTATCCTTATGAGGAAATAATCTGGTAGGTAGTATTGAATTTCAGTTGTTTTAAACACACACATGTTCAGTCTTCACTTTCTTCTTGCCAGGGGACCAAGAGTGAGCTCCTTGTGACAGAGGTATGTTATGCTGTAATTCTTACCAATGGAAGCTGGAAGTTAGCTGTGAGCTAATAAGAAATATGACAACATGACTTTCAGAGTAGGGCCAGGAAGTACCCTAGAGTTTGCCGAGAGACTAAAAATGGAAACTTGCCCTGCTTTGAGCACAGATGATCATTTCCTATGATGGCAGGAAATCTATTAATTAGCATAGCGAAGGAAGAAAGAAACAGGGGCTCACAGTTAAGCACACTTCTTCCTTGAAGAATTTTTTTAGGGGACTAATATGCTAACAGGTGCTGTTAATCTCCAACATGGGGAAAATTTTTAATTGTGGGGAAACTTAATAAGCAGCTTTTTCCAGTTTATTGGCCAAGAAATCCCTTTATGACCAAACACTGAGCAGGCCTTGTGCTCATCCACTGTATTTTAGAATATTGGTCTTTAGCTCACTCCATCCTTTAACTAAAATATACATTTTTAATAAGTGAAGCAAATCCTTAACAGCTATAATTTTATATTTTGTTGGCATAGTTGTTCTATATCTAGAGAAAAAGACATAGAGATGCAATGGGCATGAAAACTTAGGCCACTGGTGAAAATTTTCTGTGTATGAAAGACAGGTAAAGTCTTTGGGGTGGTTTATGTCCTGAACCTTCAGGACATAATTTAGGTTTGAATTCTAAAATAATGAACAATAAGCAATAAGGGAGTGAGAGGCTTCTAAACTCTCAATAGATAAATTGTAAAACAAAGGCATAGAGGTTAGAAATGTTTTGCTGCAAGGACAGTGAAGTTATAAAATGGTATAAATACACATGGAGGTATGAATCATGTATCACTTCTTCTAACTTGACAAAGCCTATCCAAATTATGATGACAATTGTGTCAGTTCCACAGAATGCGTTTCTACAGTTACTATTGTATGTAAGACTCAATCTATTCCCTTACATTGAGAAGGGCACATATCCAAAGAAAACATTTGTGAAGTTGCTGTCAAAAAATAACTAGCCTGAACAGAATGCATTAGAGACTTCTATGGTTTTCCCCTTGGGAGCATGTTAGAGCTGGGGACAGAGATTTATGTTGGTTTTTCATCACCTATATTCTTAGCATTTCAACAGTGATTGACACAAAGAAATATCTGTTGAATGTATTAATTTAGCTTTTTTTTAATCAACTAGTTATTTTTCATTGAAAAGGTAATACAGACATCCATTTAAAAATTTAGTCTTTATATAAAGCACACAGGATGGAAAATCATATTTACTATTCACACAAGATTTCCAGGCTTCCATTATAAAAGCAACCACTGTTACCACTTTATACAATGTTCTTCTAGAATATTCTATGCATATAGAACATACAGATGTATTTCAATACATATGGAATATATTTAAGCATAATGCATATATGTGTATATATAGATATGCATGTAGATAATGTGTTTAGTTATTTAACACAGGTAGAGGTGTACTATATAGATCGTGCTACATCTTAAATTTTTTTCACTTAAATACTCTTAATGACGTATATTTTAAGAATTGCTTTCCGATAAATGAGCATTCATAGAACATTTCCCTTTTGATTTTCATTTCTTTATGATTGAGGTTGACTGTCTTTTCATTTGTTGCAAACCTTTCGTGTTTGTTTTCTATGAACCGCCTCTAAGTTCTTTTATAATTTTTCTCCTGGTTTAGTGGTCTTTTATAACTGATTTGTAAGAAGTCTTTTTACATTAAGAAAATGAGCTCATTGTCATATGTTTTGAAATATTTTTCCCAGTTGATCATTTGTCTTTTGACTTTGCATGGTATTTTTTTCTGTGCAGAAAAAAACTTTTATGTCATTACATTCACTAATCTGTTTGGAATCTGGGTTTTGTGTATTGTTTAGAAAAGCTTTCTCATCTCCAGAAGGAAATAAATTCTCCTATCCCTACTTTTAATCCTTATGTTATTTTATTGTATGCATTCAAAATTTTTATTTACCTGCAAGTTACATTGGTGAAACAGCTTTTTAAGATGTTTCCACACAGCTAGTCAGTTGACTAAGCCATATTGCTAAATTTTAGCATGTGGACTTTGTGACCCCATGGACTTGAACCCTCCAGGCTCCCCTGTCCATGGGATTCTCCAGGCAAGAATACTGGACCGGGTAGCCATTCCTTTCTCCAGGGATCTTCATGACCCAGGGATCAAACCCAGGTCTCCTGCACTGTAGGTATATTCTTTACTATCTGAGCCACCAGAGAAGTCCCAAACATTTATTTTTTAAAAATTAACATTACTATTATGGAAAATGCCCAACATATAAAAGTATATGGTGAACAGTG
Source organism: Giraffa tippelskirchi (assembly GCF_054371585.1). Taxonomy (NCBI): domain Eukaryota; kingdom Metazoa; phylum Chordata; class Mammalia; order Artiodactyla; family Giraffidae; genus Giraffa; species Giraffa tippelskirchi. Next base: position 153,989,973 of record NC_137283.1, on the reverse strand, counting down.
AGGAAGATGACCTGATAAGCAGGATTTTGACATTACTGACCATATCTAGACTTCCCTGGTGGCTCAGACAGTAAAGCGTCTGCCTACAATGTGGGAGACCCAGGTTCGATTCCTGGGTCAGGAAGATCCCCTGGAGAAGGAAATGGCAGCCCCCTCCAGTATTCTTGCCTGGAAAATCCCATGGACGGGGGAACCTGGTAGGCTATAGTCCATGGGGTCGCAAAGAGTCGGACAGACCATATCTAAGACTGGAAATGTTTATTTCTTTTCTCTAACAATTTCAGCTACATAAATAAGAATTAACAAAGATGTTTATTTAAACTGATTTCCTGCATTTTCCCCAAGAAAATAAAACAAAACAATCATGTTCATTAGGAAGAAATTGGGAAAATTTTTCATAATTTTTAAATGCCAAAAGGATGATTTCAGGGAAGAAAATATCAAACAGTATTTTATAATTCCGTTTCCATGCTTTCTATCTTTCTGTTACTTTGTGCTTCATGATTCTGAGGATGCCTACAATTACTTGAAAAGTCTGACTTACTAACAAATTGCACTGGTTTTCTAAGAGTCTAACTGGGTTTCTGATCTTTCTTCACTATATATATGAATAGAAGCTATTTCTTAGAAAACAGTACATCTTAGCATATTTTGTTATTTTGTGTTTCTGGTAATATTTTGATTTTTATCTTTTTCATTTTTCTATATACACCTAGCTAGATTTAGTGGACCGAAGGCATAATCAGTATCAAATGAGTTACATTAAAATATAATCATTGTCAGAGAATAAGACAAGCTACAGACTTGGGGAAAATATTTGCAAAAGGCATATCTGATAAAGTACTGCAACCCAAAATATACAAGGAATTCTTAAAATTCAACAAGTAGAAAACAGTGTGATTAAAAAATGAACAAAATATCTGAACATATACCTTACCAAAGATACAGATGACAAATGTGTATGAAGATACTCAACATCGTATCTTGTTAGGGAAATGCAAATTAAAACGAGATATGTCTACACATCCGTCTGAATGGTCAAAATCCAAAAACACTGCCACCACCAAATGCCTGTGAGGATGTGGAGCAATAGGAATTCTCATACATTGCCAATGAGAATGCAAAATATGTACAGCCATTTTTGGAAGTCAGCTTGTCAGTTTTTTACTAAACTAAAATATTCTTACTATATTATCCCTCAGTTGCACTCCTTGGATTTTACCCGAAGGAGTTGAAAACTTATATCCATATAAAAACCTGAATACATGTTTATAGCAACCTTATTCACAATTGCCAAAACTTGGAATCAACTAAGATATCTTTAACAGAGGAATGGATGCATAAACTGTGGCTCATCCAGATAATGGAATATTATTTGGTGCTGAAAAGAAATGAGCTATCAAGCCATGAAAAGACATTGAGGATTCTTAAAGTGAATTTTACTAAGTGAAAGAAGCCAATCTGAGATTACATGCTATATGATTCCAACTATATTATACCCTGGAAAAGGCTCAAGGAGCATTTCACATAAGTGAGATCATGTTACTGCTCTGTTTATAATCCTCCATTTGAATGTATTTCACACAGACTGAGCCTATAAAGACACATGTGGTCTGGCCCCGCTTACCTCTGATTTTACCTTTTAATTCCCTCTCACTCATTCTGTTCCTAGCTACACTGGACTTCTTTCCATTTCTTAAATTTATGGACACTCATTTCATACTGCTGCTGCTGCTGCTGATGTTAGAAAAAAAAACAGCTTTATTGAGGTACGTGTGCTGTGCTGTGCTCAGTCGCTCAGTTGCATCTGACTCTTGGAGGCCCTCTGGACTGTAGCCCACCAGGCTCCTCTGTCCACGGGACTCTCCAGGCAAGAATACCGGAGTGGGTTGCCATTTCCTTCTCCAGGGGATCTTCCTGTTGCAGGGATTGAACTTGCATCTCTTGTGTCTCCTGTGTTGGCAGGCAGATTCTTACCACTGTTTTACCTGGGAAGCCCTTTATTGAGGTGTGATTGATGTTTAATAAATGACACAATTTAAAGTGTGCAGTTTGATAAGTTTTAACATATATCGACACCAATGAAGCTATCATCACAATCAAGGAAATATAATCCCTCTCACCAGCCCTTCCTTATTTTCCACTTCCTCAGGTAACCACTGATCTGCTTTGTATTATAGATTATTTTGTATTTTCTAGAATTTTATGTATCTTTTATGTTTGACTTATTTTGAGACATTGCTCTTATTACTATATATTGATATTCAATTTTATTTATTTTTACAATGGTACAATATTCCATTGTGGTCTTCCCTGATGCCTCAGACGGTAAAGAATCTGCCTGCAAGTCAGGAGACCTGGGTTCAAACCCTGGGTCAGGAAGATCCCCTGGAGAAGGGAATGGCTACCCACTTCAGTATTCCTGCCTGGAGAATCCCCATGGACAGAGGAGGCTGGTGGGCTACAGTCCATGGAGCTGCAAAGAGTCAGACACGACTGGGCAACCAACACTTTCACTGTTTACTTTCAATATTTCATTGAATGGGTATACCACAATTTTGTTTATCTATTTACTTATTGATGTATATTTAGGTTGTTTCCGGTGTTTGGCTATTTCAAATAAAGCTGCTATATACATTTGTGTACATATCTTTGAACATACATATGCTTTCATTTCTCTTGGATAAATATCCAGGAGTAGAATGGCTGAGTTGTAGTTGGTGTATGTTTAACTTTTTAAGAAACTACTGGTTTTCCAAAGTGATTGGACCATTTTATATTCTCACCAGTAATGTATGACCATTTTGTTTGCTCCATTTCTATATCGAGGCCTAGTGAGATCAATATTTTTAATTTTAGCCATTCTATTAGGTATGTAGGGGCAACACTGTGTTTCTAATTTTCATTTCCCTAATGAGTAACAGCACTGAACATCTTTTCAAATGCTTAGTTGACATCTGTCTTCTTTTGTGAAGTTTCTGTTCACATCTTTTGCCCATTTTTTAAATTCGATTGTTTTCTTGAGTTTTGAGAGATCTTTAAATAGTCTGGATGTGAACATTTCATCACATATAGTTTGTCATTTTATTCTCTTAAAAATGTCTTTCAAGAAATAGAAGTTATTTTAATAAAATCTCCTATCTTTTCCTCTACAAATTTTATACTTTCAGGTTTTAGATTTATGTCTGTGATTCACTTTGAGTCAATTTTGTATACAGAGAAAGATATGAATCAAATATGGGTTTTTTTTCTTTTATGCACCTAGATATTCAATTGTTCCATCACCATTTGTTGAAAAGATTATGCTTTCTCTGCTGAGCTGCTTATGCAGTTTTATCAAAAATCAATTGACCATATATTTGTAGATTTATTTTTGGACTTTTTGCTTTTTTTCCATTGATCTATTTGCCTCTCTTCATGTCAGACTATACTGTTCTGATTACTTTAGCTTTATGACGAATCCAGAATTAGGTGTGTAACTCGTTGTTGTTATTGTTATAAAGTTGTTTTGTCTATTTTAGCTCCTTTGTGTTTAATAAAAATAATAGAGTCAGTTTATGAGTTAAAAAAATTCTGCTGGAATTTTGATTGGGTTTGATTTGAATTGATAGATCAGTTCAAGGAGAATTAATGTCTTAACAATATTGAGTCTTCTGACTCTTGGATAAAGAATATCTTTCCATTTCTTTAGATCTTTAACTCTCCTCGCAATATTTTTTGCATTTTATTGTTAAGGCTTTCACATCTTTTGTTAGATTTATCCCTATTTTGAGTGCACGTCCTTCTACTCTGCTGACTTGAACCAATCTCCCCCCCATTTTGTATTTTTTGATGCTATTATAAATGGTATTAGTTTATAATTTATTCCCATTTCCAGTTTTTATCGTTAGAACATAGATAAGAAATTTATACTTTATATTTACCTTCTATCCCACCTGTTGCTAATTCAGTTAGTTCTAAGAGCTTTTTTGTTTGTTTTAATTTCCATAGGATTTCCTTTCAAAATGTTCATGCCATCCGCAAATGAAGAGTTTTTCTTCTTCCCTTCCATTCTGTAGAATTTGTTTAAAATTTTTTCTTGCCCCATTGCGCTGGGTAGCTTCTTGAGTACAATGGTGAATAGAAGTGATGAGAGTGTTTCTGCCCTCACCTTGTTCTTGATCTTTTCACAATGTGAGCCTGAGTTTTTGGTACATACACTTTCTGCATCTATTGAGATGATCATGAGATTTTCTCCCATTATTCTGTTTATATGGTGATATATATTGATTGCTTTTCAATTGTTAAGCCTGGGATAAACTTCTCATAGTCATAATATAATATACTTTCTATATGTAACTGAATTCAACTTGTCAGTATTTTATTAATAATTTTTACATCTATGTTCATGAGGAGTATTGGTCTACAATTTTGTTTTCTTATAATGTCTCTGTTAGTTTCTCATATCCGAGTTCTTCTGGCTTCTTTAAAAGAGTTGGGAAATATTCCCTTCTCTACTTCCTGGAAGGTTTTAAAAGGCTTCTTGGGTCGTTTTGATCCTCATTATGTTTTAATTCTCCAAAAGTTAAAAAAAGTTAAATGTATGTAGTATCTTTTTTCCTAAAATATTTATCTAGTATGTAATGAAAGTTCATGGATAAAAATGTTGGATCATCTGTAGGTTTTATTTATTCACATATAGTAATTATTTACCTTGTTCTAAAGCTAGCATAGCTATTTAAAGTGTCAGAATGGCAAACCAAAGCTAACACTTATATATATGTGTTTTACATGTATTATTTTATTAACATATACTATGTAAATATATATATTTGTTTGTTTGAGGAAATATATCCTAAAGAGGTGCTTCTCTGAGTATACAGTGTGATTTCTGGATTTGAGCAACTTTTCATATTATTTCTTAACAGAATGTCTAAAAATAGTATGTCTACTGTTAGGCTTTTTAATCAGTGTGACAGGAATTAAGAATATTAAGGATTATTTAAATTCTCAGATGCACCAAAAGCTTTATTAAGCTGGATGTTCCAGGCTTTTTGAAAATAAAGCTTTTCCTCAGGCCTGTTGAGATCAATTATACTCATTTTAGTCTCATCTCTCTCTTTTTTTTAAATCTCCTTTTTTTTTATTCAGTCACTTTCTTTCCAGAGTGAAAGGAGCTATGAAATGGCCAAAAGGCAATCAGGGAAAAGAAAAGAAAAAAAAATCAAGATCTTTAGTTAGACACAATTCGGAAATATAAGTCCCAAATCGTCGAAAACAGTTATTCTTTTTATTTTTGCTTCTTGACTACATATGAACTGAGGTTTGCTTCCAGGATTTATAATGCACTCAAGAGTTTTTGTTTTCATTCTTTTTTATTTTGCTTTGTTATTGCTTATGATAATACATGAATAAAAGTGAGAAATATTTCTGGGTTAAAACCCAAAACAATAGAATGATACTCAGATAGGATCAATTTATTCTAACTTAGTGTTCTAAAGAGTATACGCTCATGATTTAACTGTGTCTTATATTTCTGGAAAAGTGTATGAACTTAAAATATGTTTGACTTTTCAAAATAAAGCAGGGAAGAATTAGAAGACATGTTTGTGTTGTGATTTGAAATTTGGGGGACCTAGGAATGATTACCTCTTGAAAGCCAAGAATTTTCTCTCGCCTTTTTTTTTTTTTTTTAATTTGGAAAACTCATGCTTGAAGTTGTGGACTAGGAACATGAAACAGGCTTCAGACACGTTTGAATCATCAGTGGCTTTATTCAGATGAAGTCTTGCTAATCTTGGGGTTAGCACTGAAGCCAGTTGTTGTTTGGGAGGCTTTTTAACTTAAATAAGATATTTTTGCCTTCATATCTCAACTTAATTTTGTGCTTCTCACTCACTGATAAAAAAAGATATGATGCAGACTTTGATTAAGCTTGGGACGTAATGACTGGTAGCAAGAGAGGACCCTGAAGCCAGAGGAAGGGAATTAAGAAATCAGAGACAGGACATCTTTTTTCTGTTTTCTTTATGCAGAAATGTCTCAAGATGAGATTAGAAACAATGTTTTGCACAAATATATTAAAAAATGTTTAGCAGGCACATTTTCCAGTCATGTTATGATGAGAAACAGATGTAGATGCTGTTAAATCATGTCAAATAGGAACTGCCTGTGTACCCCGTGTATATGTGTAAATATTTAACTAGAAAAACAGTCACATGAGAATGACTCTGGAGAAATCTTGGAAGCAGGAAGCCACAAATTATAGGTCTGAAATTTACCATGCATGGCTTAGGAGTCCAGATAAGTAAAACCAAATGAAGAGACAGAAAGTTTTATAAATAGTTCATGTTGTTTTGGGAGGGGGAGGGAAGAGAAAGGATTAGGGAGAATTTTAAAATACTTCAACTACAGGCAGTACATTTAATTATAACCAGAGTGCTAAGAATCATATGATTGGAATTCAGTTATGTATTTGAATCTAGAGTATATTACTTACTAACTCACATGGGAAAAATTACTATGGACTTATAGCTTATCCTCTGTTAGTTTCTAAAGTCAGTGTATAAGGCAGAAATCATAGATTCAGCCTTTTCCCTGACAGTCTACCTGGAAGGCACTCTGTTGGAGACAGAGAGTTCTGCTAACACAGCTAGTGGATCTGTTGGAACAGATCTCCATATTTCTGTAGGTTCTGGATGATGAAGTTGGCTTTGGTTTATGGGCCAGAATGGGGCAGGGGTAGGTAATTACTGATTTCAGAAGCATGTTGTATAGAAAAGTAGAAATGAAAACAGAATTGCGGCTTCCATTGCACCCATAATGAGTGGGTGAGTTTACACTCCTTGGAGTGGAAGAGTGAAATGAATTTGCCCAATTTTGTTTATTTTTTTAAGATGAAAAAATATAATTTTATTTATTTTTATTTTTGGCTGTGCTGGGGCTTCGTTGCTGCTCCGGCCTTCTCTTGTTGCCGTGGGCAGGGGCTACTTCTCTCGTCGTGGTGCTTGGGCTTCTCACTGCAGTGACCTCTCGTGGTGGAGCTCAGGTTGTCGAGCACACGGGCTTCAGTAGTTGTGGCACATGAGCTCAGTCGCTCTGTGGCATGTGGGATCCTCACGGATCAGTGGTTGAACCCATGTTTCTTGCATTGGCAGGTGGATTCTTTATCACTGAGCCACCAGGGAAGCCCTAAGGATTTTTTTTTTTTTTTGAATGTGGACCATGTTAAAGTCTTTATTGCAGTTGTTACTATCTTGTTTCTGTTTTATGTTTTGGTTTCTTGGCTGTGAGGCTTGTGGGATATTATTAGCTCCCTGACCAGGGATTGAACCCAAACCCGCTACAGTGAAAAGAAAAGTCTTAACCACTGGACCGCCAGGGCAGTCCCTGAATTTGCCCCAATTTATTACTTTATTTGTTTTCAGGTTTAATTTTCATTTCATCAAAATAATATTGTCTAATTATCTCCTGAGCTTTAGGTTATTTGATGGAAGTATCATCCCCATGTAGTGAAATGTGCAGCTCAGAAGGGTTAGAGTTCTGTGAGTTTTAACAGATGCATGTTTTCATGTAACCCACACTGTTACCAAGATGCGGAGTATTTCCCTTGTGCTCCAAGACAGTCAATCCCGCATCTTCTTCTCTCCCCAGAGACAACCATGGCTCTGATTTCTTTCTCAGTAGATTAGTATTGTCTGTTCCAGAACTTCTTGTCAATGGCATCGAATGACATGTTCTCTTAGGAATCTGGCTTCTTTTGTTCATCACAGTATTATTATGTGTGGGATTAATTTTTGCTGTTTTATGTATCGGTAATAGTTCATTTCCATTTGTTGCTGCCTATTCTATCATATGAGTACATCACAATTTGTTACAAATGGAGGTTTGTACCTTTTGGTCACCTTCACCCATTCCCCCCTCTTCCCACTGGTGCTGCCTTCGCTGCCCTCTTCCCCTTCCTTCCCTCACCTCTGGCAACCACCAATATGTTCTCTGTATCTGTGAGGGTTTTTTTTAATGAGTTTCTTTTAATAGTCCACGTGTGAGTGAGAACACGTAATATTTTTCTTTCTCTCACTTATTTCACTTGGCAAAATGCTGTTTAAGTCCATCCATGCTGTCATAAATGGCAGAATTTTCTTTTTTATGGCTGAGTAGTATTCTGTTGTGTGGGTGTATACACACACACACACATATGCACACACAGTTGATCCTTAAACAACATGGGTTTAGCTGCACAAGTCCACTTAATGTGCAGATTTTTTCCCATAAGTACATGTAATACTACATGATCCAAGGTTGGTTGAACCTGAGAGGTGTATACAGAGAGTTAACTAGGAGACTTGAACATCTGGGGATTTTGATATCCTCCCTCGGCTGGTCCTGGAACCAGTTCCCCTCGGATACTGATGGACAGCTGTATACCATGTTTTCTTTATCCGTTCATCCATCAGTAGACATGAAGGTTGTTTCCATGTCTTGGCTATTGTAAAGAATACTGCAGTGAACATGGAGGTGCAGGTATTTTATCAAGTTAATGTTTTCATTTCTTTTGGATAAATACCCAGAAGGGGAATTGCTGGTTCATACGGTAGTTCTATTTCTAGTTTTCTGAGGGACCTCCGTACTGATATCTGTAGAGCAGACATTAATGTTGATCACACAAAATAAATACAAATTTGTGAGGTATTTGGAGTCCTGGGTAGTTTAACGCAGAGAGCTCAGAGAAGAGCTCTATCTGAGAGACATTTTGGGGAAATGGAAAGGAGCTAGCACTAGATACATAATGTTTAATAAAGGTTAAGTTTTCTTTTTTTGGTAAATCGTATTATTTGGAAGAGACAGTAATGTTTTAGCATGCATTAACCTTCTTCCCCATATGTCCTATTGCAGAACTTTCCTCATCTAAGATGACTTGTCATACTTGTAAAGGAGTTCCTTGTTTTTTTAAAAAAATAATTGTACTTGTTTACACTTGAGAAATGGGAACTATGAAGACTGTGTAACTCATTTTTTTTTTTTAACGTCCTAAATTTTTTATCAGGTAAGAACTTTACAAACGTTACTTATATTAGCGATAGCGGTGGAGCTGGAGAGTATTGCGCCTTTTCCAAGCTGCACAGCGACAGCCACCGATAGTGTGGTGGAACTTGCGGCCCTTGCCCAGGCCGCAGCTCTTTCTGCCTGCGGACGTCAGCCCCCGCATCTCTCTGTGCTTGTGGACTGGTTTGGTGATCCACTGGGTGTCAGGGTTTCTTCTGGTAGCTTTATGGGATGGATCAATGAGGATAACCTCAAAGAATTTGTATGTAGAATCTTCACCAACCCAGTAGGAATTCAGGACTCTCAGGGCCCCACAGTGGCGGCCAGCACGCTCCTCCGCAACCGACTGCAGGCTTCGTGCAAACTTGAGCTGGTTGACACCGTGGTGGACAGGCTTGCCGTAGGTGGCACCGTTAGGAACTGGGTGTGTGTGACTCATTTTTAATGGACTGCCCCGTGTTCCTAAGTTACAAATATTGTAACTGATCTTAAGTTGAAAAATATTCTTCTCCTGTAAAACTAGCAACAAATTAGAACCTTCAGAAGTATTACTGCTTTATGGAAATTATAAGTGCCTATTACCGTTCCATTGTATTGCAGTAGGGGCTGGTATATTTATAGTTCTTTTACTAATGTCTTTTCTGAGGGAGTCTGAAGTTAATATGAAGTATACTTTATTCTTTGTTGTATATAAAAACTGCTTTGGAAAGGAATGCTGACTTCTGAATAAGTTTGGTAAAAAAGATGAATTAAGTGGTAAAATTAAAAATTTGAAGTCCTCATTAAAATATTTCAGACAGGAATATAAGCATGTGCCTCATAGATTTTGGCCCCTTCTCATCTTTTTCTTATTTCTTTCTGCAATTCACTGTCTTTTATTTTTCTCCCTCTCCCCCTAAGAATTGCTGAAGCTTCTATAGAACTATTTACACTTAAGTGGCAGTTTTCAAAGAAACTCTGTGCCTTTCTTCTTTTCAACAGTAGGATTCTTACAAGAATTCTTTATTTGCTGGTTGTAATATTTGTCAGTGGGTGCATGTGAGAGGGGCAATTTGGGAAGAGTAACTCAGTATGTGATGAGTGTATATGCACTATGAGTGTAGTACTTAGCGCATAGATGGGCTTAATGCTGTTAGAAGACATTAATTATTACTCACTGTTTTTAATGAATGTTTGAAGCAAAAGGCAGAATGTAGATAGCAATAAAGACATGGTGAATACTTTTCTAGGTTTTTCTCACTTTAAATTTAGATCTGCGAAAGAGTCTAAACCTTGCTAAATACTAATTTGTGTTACTCTTATCATAATTTGGTGAAAGAGATTACTTGGTGGGGGAGTGAGATTAAGGATAACAGAAGTAGAAGGTACAGTTCTGGACTCCTGTTATGGACAGAATGGTGTTCTCTCCGAATTCATATGTTATAGACCTAGCCCCTAGAGCCTCAGAGTGTGACCGTATTTAGAGATAGGGCCATTCAAGAGGTAATTAAGTTGAAGTGGGAATGTTAATGTGAATCCTAAACTAACTGTGACATCTTGATCTTACACTTCAGCCTCAACAACCCTGAGAAAATAAACTTCTGTAGTTTAAGCCTCCCAGTCTGTGGTATTCTATTGTGACATCCCTAGTAAACTAATAGAACCACCTATATGATGGATCATACACAGAAGGGAAGAATCACAAATGTGGGTTGTATATAGTGTGTACAGGTGGAGGGAGCAGGGAGAGAGAGAAATAAAGTGAGATTTGGGGGTACACATACTGAGGTCTGAGAACTGAGTCTGGCATTGACTATCTACATGACTTTGAGCAAATAAGTTATTGGGTTGGCCAAAAAGTTAGTTTGGGGGTTCCTATAACATTTTTTGGAAAACTCAGATAAACTCTTTAGCCAACCCAGTGTTTGCCCTTCCTGAGTTTCAGATTTGTCCTTCATAAAATGTTTTCATTGTGAGAGTCAGGGCTGAGAATTGGAACTGGGAGGTGTTCCTGAGTGTTCATCCCTCTGCCTCTTCGTTGCCATGTACCTGCTTTCCTGAGAGCAGCTGTAGGGTAAGGGTGTGGATGCTGAGATCTTTCTGCAGAAGGATGTCACAGATCGTCTCTGGTCTTGGTTTCTTGACTGCAAAGAAATAAGGGGATTGCATTGCACTGTTGGGCTCTAGCCCAAGGTCATTTCTTTAAACTCTAAAATGTTACATTTTTAAGGAATTTAAGGAAATGAGTTTGGATGAGAAGGCATGGGAGGGGATTCTAGACAAAAGTCACCATGTATACTGAAGCATTATTAAATAATGAGAAAACAAGCACTGATGAGGTTAATTTGACTGTCATGGAGAGCTTCCTAGAATCAGATACCCGAGTGGGTAGAACCAGAGAAGAAGGAAGTTGAAGGTAGTTTCACTGGTTGAAAGGAAAAGCTAGTGATAGAGAACTATTATTCATTTCTTTTAAAATTAGTGAGATGTAATTTTTGTGAAAGCTCGTTCTAATACCTATGTGTAAGATGGATAGATGCAGAAAGAGGAAGAAGGTAGAAATACAGGGAGAAGAATAAGATAGACGGGCCTGGTGATGATTGTGGAGATGGAAAAATGCTTGGTGAAGCGTGTATGGTAGGAATTACTAAGGAGTGGGTGTAGTAGGTGAAGGACAAGGCAGCCCAAGAAAATGAGAAGCAAGGGTGGTGAACCAAGCTCTTGAGGGGCAACTGGTTTTTTCTCCCAAGAAAGACATCTGTCTAGGTCAGTGTCGAGATGGAAAGGGCTGAGTAGACAGCCCGGAAGTACCAGCCTTCTCGTTAATTTTCTCATGACTTAAAACAAAAGACTATTTTAGGCATAGACAGACTGCCTCTGTCTAGAAATGCAAATGAGGATTTTTTTTCCTTTTCCAGTTTGAAGATAGGTGGGAGAGTTCGCAGGTTAATATTATAGCCATTGGTGGTACTGGGAGGTCAGCAGAGAGCCATCGGTAGGTGGCTGTGTATGGATCTGATCATCCTGGCCTCTTGTTTTTCAGGATCTCTGGCTTCTGTTCCAATGACTTACTCTGCCAGGAAGCCCTAATGTAAGAAGTACCTCATTCAAGTATCAAAATGGTTCTTTTTTTTTTTTTAATTTGTTCAGTGTTTGCTCCCAGTGGTGTTACTGGTAAACCTGCCTGCCAGTGGAGACAGACGTAAGAGCTGTAGGTTTGATTCCTGTGTTTGGAAGGTCCCCTGGAGGAGGGCACAGAAACCCACTCCAGTATTCTTGCCCAGAGAATCCCATGGACCGAGAAGCCTGGTGGGCTGTGGTTCACAGGGTCGCAAAGAGTCAGACACGTCTGAAGCGACTTAGCATGCACAAATTCCTAGGTGATGGGCTGAGAGGGGGGAAGGAAAAGATAAATACAGTGCAGACCTTTTCATCAGTAAAAACCTGGGCTGAGGGCTGACAGACTTGGATATGGACTTGAATATGCTCCTAAGGCAATGTGACAGTGCTGCCACACAGCTGCATCTAAACCCTGTGGGGACTTATGCAGAATGACTAAAGCTGTTGGGCTGTTGGTCAGCGCTGACTCCAGATGATAACTGTATGTTTTGAAGGCGATCTATATAGTTGGGTATTGCAGAGTCAACAAATAGAAACATAAAGGAATGTGGGAAAAGAGGGGAAACCATCATTAATCATCAACTAAGTGCCTGAGACCAACTGGGCAAATTCATGGGAATTGTGTCACTTTGTCTTCTCAAATGCCCCAGGTCCTAAATTATAATCACTTAATAGATGAAGAAATTGAGACATGATCAGAACATTAGTTTCCGCAAAGTCCCACACAGCTAGTTGGAAGCAGAAGCAGGATTTCAGTGTGTGTCCACAGTCCTTCTACCATGTGGGGTGGTTACAACTAAATGAGACAAATTAAGCATGGGTGAAAGAGGAAGTGGGAAGACTGAGTTTTGCTGCCTCTGTGAAAATACATGTGTGACTCAGAGATTTCTGACAGCAGGACCCACAGTTTGTGCAGTCAAGGTCTGGAAATATTTCAGTAACTAGATGCAGGAGATGTTTAACTCAATGACAGAGGCTTGCTATCAGCCAAAACCTGTGATAAGCATTTCTTTGAGCTGGTATATAGATATGCCTATGAGAGCAAGGTGGCCTCTCTGAATGTTTGACACTGAAAACCAAGTGTAGATGAATCTCATTTATTTGGAAATTATCTATACCAAAACCTCATACATTCAGCATTCAGCAGAAATCAGCAAATCAGTAGAACTGTGAATACTCAAATAGATATCATAAACAACAAATAATAAAGCCCATGCACTATAGTTTTTATTCCATTCAAAATGACCTGAAGCCCTCAATCTCTTTCTTATTGCATATCTGCTTTCCAAATCTATTGGAACATACAAGAAATTTTTCATTGGTACTATTGGAAACAGGGAGAAATAATGTCTGACGTGAAAGAATTAGACAAAAATATAAAAACAATATAAAAAGCAGCTATAAGAATTCAGAGATCTCAGCATCAATTCAAATTATGGTCAAAGACCCTCAATGGATCCTAGGAATTCCCCTTTGTTGACTGAAAAAAAATTAACCCCCTAAAAATTGAGAATTATGTTTCATTCAGTGGACATTCTGAGGACTTCAAGCCCAGGGGACAGGACTCTCAGATCACTCTGAGGGACTGCTCCTAAGAGACAAAGGGGGAGCCAGGATATATAGGAGTTTTTTACAACAAAGACTAGGTAATTGGACCATCAAAAGACTACTGAGAGTTAAAGAAAACCAGGTATCTCAAGTTAATGAATTTAGTGCTTTTCTATGTATGGGGAGATGCAGGAGTCTGGGCTCACTGAAATATTCCTTTGATGTGCACCTCAGCTATCTAGGGCCAGTATCCTGTGCTTTTTCATCCAGCGTTTCATCTCCCACACCACTGGGGGCAGCTGTAGCAGTTGCTGTTTCCATGCTGAGTTCCCTCAGAGCGCCCTGTAGCGGAGGCAGCAATGTGATGGCTTGATGGCTGCAGCATCCTTTGTTTACTGACAGGGCAGGTGGCATTGTTAAGTCACACCTTTTAATATGCCCATGCAAGAAAGCAGATTTTTTTTTAAAATTTTAATTTATTTTTTAATTGAAGGATATTGTTTTACAGAATTTTGTTATTTTCTGTTAAATATTGACCCTAATCAGCCATAGGTGTATATATGTCCCCTCCCTCTTGAACTTCCTTCCCATCTCCCTCCCCACCCCACCCCTCTGGATTGTTACAGAGCCGCTGTTTGAGTTCCTGAGTCATAGGGCAAATTCCCTTTGGCTATTTTACATATGGTAATGTACGTTTCCATGTTACTCTCTCCATACACCTCACCCTCTCCTCCCCTCTCCCCATGTTCATAAGTCTGTTCTCTATGTCTGTTTCTCCATTGCTGCCCTGCAAATAAATTCATCAGTGCCATCTTTCTAGATTCCATATATATGCATTAGTATATGATATTTATCTTTCTCTTTCTGACTTACTGCACTCTGTGTAATAGGCTTTAGGTTCATCTACCTCATTAGAACTGACCACTGGCTGAATAGCATTCCATTGTGTATATGTACCACAACTTCTTTATCCATTCCTCTGGTGATGGACATTTGGGTTGTTTCCATGTCCTAGCTATTGTAAATAGTGCTGCAGTGAACATTGGGGTACATGTGTCTTTTTCAATTTTGGCTTCCTCAGGGTATATGCCTAGGAGTGGGATTGTTGGGTCATATGGTGGTTTTATTCCTAGTTTTTTAATGAATCTCCATACCATCTTCTATAATAGCTGTATCAATTTGCATTCCCACCAACAATGCAAGAGGGTTCCCTTTTCTCCACACCTTCTCCAGCATTTATTGTTTGTAGACTTTTTGATGATGGCCATTGTGACTGGTGTGATGTGGTATCTCACTGTAGTTTTGATTTGCATTTCTCTAATAATGAGCGATGTTGAGCATCTTTTCATGTTTGTTAGACATCTGTACATCTTCTTTGGAGAAATGCTTGTTTAAGTCTTTCTCCCACTTTTTGATTGGGTTGTTTGTTTTTCTGATATTGAGTTGTATGAGTGGCTAGTATATTTTGGAATTTAATTCTTTGTCAGTTGTTTCCTTTGCTATGATTTTCTCCCATTCTGAGTGTTGTCTTTTCACCTTCTTTGTAGTTTCCTTTGCTGTGCAAAAGCTTTTAAGTTTAATTAGTTCCACTTGTTTATTTTCATTTTTATTTCTATTACTCTAGGAACTGGGTCATAGAGGATCTTCCTTTGATTTATATCTTTGAGTGTTCTGCCTATGTTTTCCTCTAGGAGTTTTATAGTTTCTGGTCTTACATTTAGGTCTTTAATTGATAATGAGTGTATGGCATTAAGGAAGTGTTATAATTTCATTAGTTTACATGTAGCTGTCCAGTTTCCCCAGCACCACTTATTGAAGAGCTGTTTTTGCCCCATCATATATTCTTGCCTCCTTTGTCAAAAGTAAGGTACCCGCAGGTGCATGGGTTTATCTCTGGGCTCTCTGTCTTGTTCCATTGGTCTATATTTCTGTTTTTGTGCCAGTACCATACTGTCTTGATGACTGTAGCTTTGTAGTATAGTCTGAAGTCAGGAAGGTTGATTCCTCCAACTCCATTCTTCTTTCTCAAGACTGAAGAAAGCAGATATTTTTAATGTTGACCCAGAGTCATTAATAGAAGATTAAACTACAGGCTACTTTTCTAAGTGCATAAGAGGTATATAGTGCATTCATAATACATTCAGTTGTGTAAAATAACTAACATGAAAAAAAGTGTCATTGCTTAAAAGGTAAGAAATCAGCCATCTGAAAACTTACTAGCTATGCAAAGTGATGTATACTGAGAGGAGCTAGTACCTTATCATTTAACTATGAACTTTGATTTCCAGCTACAGCTTTCACTGGCATAGGGGCAGGTGGCCCAACGTTAATAACCTCCTGTTGGCCTGAAAGAAAGAGAGACTGAGAGGATAAACTCCACCTTGGCAGGGACCCACCATGCTGCCTCACTTCCCACTTATCGCTGTAGTTACCACATGGAGTAGTGGCTGCTGCTGCTGCTGCTAAGTCGCTTCAGTCGTGTCCGACTCTGTGCGACCCCATAGATGGCAACCCACCAGGCCCCTCTGTCCCCGGGATTCTCCAGGCAAGAATACTGGAGTGGGTTGCCATTTCCTCCTCCAATGCATGCATGCATGCTAAGTGGCTTCAGTTGTGTCTGACTCTGTGCAATCCCATGGACAGCAGTCCACTAGGCTCCTCTGTCCATGGGGGATGAGAGTAAATATCCCCAGTCAGTCCTTGTCCCTCTCCTGATCTTCCACCAATGAAATTGGAAAGTAGGAACAAAGCCCCTTGCCCATGGCCTTTGTGGAGTGGTGTCACCACATGTATACACACTCACACAATGTCACAGCAGTAACTAATTTTCAAGTGTGTGTTGAGCAATCATACTGACAACCTTTTGTTTTAGTTCCTTATTCTTGTCCTACTCTAGTTGTGCTAAAAGTGCCAAAGTATCTGATAAAAATTCAAAAGAAGGCTGACTCACAAGGGAAAAAAAAAGGGAGGGGCTTAGATAATTTGCCAAGTGTATAATGAGTCTTCACACAGTACTGATTCTTAAGAGATGTTTTAAATGTCAGTTTTTTTCTCTTTCTGTCAGAGAAATGCTGACCCAAAGTTTCACAAAGCTGTTAAATGTCTTTTCAGAAGTTATAAGTACAGACTTAAGAAATGGATTTATTATGTCGGGGCTGATGGTGACCTTTAATGTCAAGATGTCTGTGAGACTCGTGAAGCTTCTAATATTCCCTTTTATTTAAAAGAAGATGCCTTAGTTCTCCAATTAAGAGAAACCACTATTTCCTAGGCATAGTATAGCTCTCAGTAAAATATTTGCAAACACTTTGTAAAATGCTGCCTAAACAATTTGTGTGTATCAGAGTTTTGATTTCTTCTATGCCCTGGACACCCATGGCAATTGGAAGACACCTATGGACCCTTCACCTGGGATATTCCGGGTGGCACAGTGGTAAAGTATTTTGGGCTTCCCTGGTGGCTCAGATGGTAAAGAATCCACCTGCAGTGTGGGAGACCTGGGTTCTATCCCTGGGTTGGGAAGATCCCCTGGAGAAGGGAAGGGCTACCCACTCCAGTATTCTGGCCTGGAAGATTCCATGGACAGAGGAGCCTGGCAGGCTACAGTCCATGGAGTTGCAAAGAGTCAGACACTGCTGAGCGACTTTCACACTTCACACACATGGACCCTTATTCAGAATAATGGTTTTAAATGCATAAGACAAAATACAAGGATTACAAAGAAACCAGTTATGTAAAAATATAATAATAAAAATATGTGATATAGTAATATGTGTGCCTCTATATTAATGCATGAAATAACAATCCAGCAGCAAGTCTGGTGACATTTGAATGGTGGTGAGGAGCATAAGTGATATTTGGAGAGAGCTGCAATAAGCAAGCTGGAGACAAGAACACCTGTGGTTTCTATGGGAAACAAAATCACAGACACTGTTAATACTTCTGTGGTTTGTTGTCAGTGTTTATATTTGAAGGAACTGTTAAATTTCAGTTAGAATTCAGTGAAACAGAAGGTATGTTTTCCCCATTTAAGTGTATAGAATCCCAGAGTTCTGTTCACAGAACCCTTAGAAGGTCCATGAGCCTCAAACTAAGGGCCCTTAGAAGAGGAAAATCATTCTCATGGAATTATGAGCATGGCTGAGATAGTTTCTTCAAAGAAATATTTGCATATAATTTCCAAAGCAGTTATGAACATTTATATTTTTAATTTTAAAATGGAAATGTCATTCATTTATTCATTTATATTCTTTTTTTGGTTCATTTTGTTTTTAATCTTATTTATTTTTGGCTGTGCTGGGTGTTTGTTGGTGCGTGAGGGCTTTCTCTAGTTGCAGCGAGTGGGGGCTACTCTCTAATTGTGTTACATGGGCTCCTCATTGTCGGGGTTTCTCTTGTTGCGGAGCACGGGCCCTAGAGTGGACAGGCTTCAGCAGTTGTGGCTTCTGGGCTCTAGAGCACAGGCTCAGTAGTTGTGGCATGCGGCCTCCGTTACCCCACAGCATGTGAAATCTTCCCTGACCTGGAAAGATTCTTCCCTGATCCAACCTGTGTCCTCTGCTTTGGCAGGTGAATTCTTAACCACTGGACCACCAGAGAAGCCCTCATTTATATTCTTACTTATAACCTGACTTGTTTTTGAAACCATTTGAGGCACCTTGCAGAGATTCATACAGCAAACTATAATAAAACGGCAAGTTAGTGGATGAGAAAAAGGAAAAGAATGGTATGAAATGTAAATGGTGTCTTGACGTAAAGTTAATACACAAAGTGTGTGTGGGAAGGTTCTGGACCTTTACTACAATGGCAATGTACAATGGCAAATTTGATTCTAAGTTTAATCTTTAATATAAAGGGTAAGAAGCAATTAGCTATAGATTCATGATCACATCTCCTGAGATGCCCAGCTCTCTCTCTACTAAAACGAAAGAACAATTCTTCTGTCAGCTTTGCCTCATACTCACTGTCTTAGCTTGAGCTGCTGTAGCAAAATACCCTAGACTGGGTGGCTTAAATGACAGACGTATTCCTCACAGTTCTGAAGGCTGGCAAGTTCCATGTCAAGGTGACAGCTTGGCTGGGCTCTGGTGCAGACTCTCTTCCCGGCTTGCAGACGGCCACCTTCTTGCTGTGTCCTTGCAGGGTGGAGAGAGAGTGATTGCTCTCTTTTACATTCTTTCCTAAGGGCACTAATCCCATCATGAGGTTTCCATCCTTATGAGCTCTGAAAGGCCCATCTCCAAATAACCTTCACACTGGAGGTTAGACGTCAACATTTGAATGTGGAGGTGGGGGGACGCGATTCAGTTCATAGCAATGATACACTGAGGGATGAAATTAACAGTACATTTGAAAACTTCCTTTGTTTTATTGGGCTCTTATAATTTCTCATGTAAGCCAATGACATGTTTCTGCTGGCCCAGCTTACTTTAGTAATGGATTTTAAACTTTCTAGTGTAAAATTTTTTTTAACATTTTGAAGGTATGAAGTATTGTTATTTATTTATTTTTGGTATCACCTCCTTGGTGGCACTTGAAATGTAGATTAATGATTACTAACTTTCATGTGTCATAGACCAATTTGAGACTCTGATGAAAGCTATAAATGCAGACACACATTAAATTCTGTATACAATTTTAGGGAATCACAGACCTCCTGAAGTCTCAGCACTCTAAGAAATAACTCTGCAATATAGAGTAATAGATAGGCCTTTAGACATATTATATAAATATTGTTTACTGTAACTGAGCATTTGACATGGATTGAGAAACAGCCAGTTGGATTAAATGCTCTTGGCAAGCATGGGAATGCAGCTATTCCATGCTGCAGATTAAACAAATGCTTCAGTAACTTGGAGAACAGGAAAGCTGCAGGCACATTTAACAAAATACAATGCTAATATTTCAAGGTTGGAGGGATGTCTGGCTCCCACAGCCTCAAGTTTTGTGCCCAAGATTCTCATGTTCCTTGGAGAACATCACAAATCTCTGGCTACCACCATTTCATGGTCCCAGGAGAGGACGACCCAAATACGGACATAATCCTCAACTCCGTCTTTAACCCCTTCCCCCCATCATTACCATAGCCCAACTGAGACCAGGCTGTAATGTGAGAAATTGGAGCTAAACAAGGTGCAGATATAATACAGACTTACAAAGAAAAAGTTCTAAGAAACTCGGTATTGAAAAGACATGTCAGAAATGACAGTAAATTTCACATTTTAAAAAACAGACAAAATACCAGAAACAGCACATTAGTCAGAAAATTAAGGTCATTTAAAAACTAACTGCCTGACAGATCTCTGAAATACTTTGCCCCTACATGTTTAGCTGCGTGTTCTTTGGTGGCCTCTTCACACGATAGTGATTTTAGAGTCATTTTTCTCTAGATAGCATAGAAAGATAATCCAGTCTGTCTGGCATAAGCTGATTGGAATTGTTTTTCATTTTTACTGATTGTTCAAAAAAAAATTCTTTGGGCTTCACAGCTTATTGCTGATAATGTAAAATTTTAGGGCTTCTCTCTCCTGTTTTGTTCGACCGTGAGCTTTAAAATTTAGAAAGAGTTTCCCCAAACTTGCTTCAGGTTTATTTGAAACCCCGTTTCCCTTCACTCGCCATAGACACAGAGAGACACAGAGAGACCTATTTACACTATGATATGATCTCTGGTCCTGAGCCATCCTGTGACTGTGCCAGGTGAGTTGGCCAGTGGAAAACAGACTGTTACTGGAAGTTATTACCACACTGAACAGCTGGCAGTAACCTAATTGTACAAAGAAGAGAGTGCAAGCAACATATATATTCCAGTAACAACAAAACAAGTATATCCCTCTCTGTTTGCCTGCTCTCTGAACTCGTAAGTCACAGCTCAGTCTCATGAGAGTTTTTTGCTCTCCTCTCTCCCAGGCGGCTCAGTGGTAAAGAATTCTCCTGCAATGCATGAAACCCAGGTTCAATCTCTGGGTCAGGAAGATCCCCTGGAGAAGGAAATGGCAACGTGCTCCAGTATTCTTGCCTAAGAAATCCCATGGACCTGGCAGGCTACAATCCATAGGGTCACAAAGAGTCAGACACAATTCTGAAATGAACAGTGAACAACTCTCCGCCTACTCCAAGGGCTGTCAATATATTGCTGTGGCCATTTTTGTAACACCTCCATAGAACCTTCTAGTAAGTGTCCTTAGAGTTCAAGCTTAAGACAGCCAAGACAGAAAGACGAGGAAAACTTTTCTCCTCCTGACGATGCTGGTAACCTTAGTAGGAATTACTCATTTTCTATTGAAAGGAGAAAAGATGTTCTTCACTCTTTACAGAAAGGTTGCTCTCCATTTCCTTTGCTTTCTTTGGGCTTGCATCACTTTTTTTTTTTTTTCTTCAGTTGAGTTAACTGGGTACAATCAGTTTCTTGTATGAACAAATTAAAATGTCCTCTTGATTGGAGATGATATAATTGACTATAATAACTCATGAAATGTTTGGGAAGTTAGAGTTAGGCTGTTGGCCTAAATTTAGTTTGTTATTAAGATGTTCTTTACAAACCAACTCTAAAAAGGCATTTTGGGGACAGTTTAAGAAATTGTTAAATCAAAGTGATATGTATGTGAAATATCATCATAGTATGATTTCTAATATGTCCTCAACAGTTTTTCTAAGACAATTTTTCTATAGTTTCCATAGTTGTCTAACACAGAACCAGTTGATCCTGAATCTGACGTTTTTCAGTGAATTTTGAGTGAAACAATCTTTGCTTTCCATCATAATGTAGCTTTTCCCCCCCAAAGAACACAGAAATGTTAAACAATGAATACTTGATATGGCACCAATCATTGAACCTTATAAGTTATTGGTCTTGTTCTCAAAAGCACTTCAGTGCTTTATGTGCTGGTTTCAAACGCTGAAAATGTCCGTGGACTTTTACATTGTTCTGCACCCTAGGACCTCCTGCTCAACAACCAAGATAAGAAAAGAATGCTCTTCAGAGCATTACGGCTCATTAGGGTGCTGTCCAAAATCTCATACATGCCTGATAAAGTTAGTGGAATGCCAGGGCCTCTGCTGTGATTAAAGGATCTAAATGTGACTTGTCAAGTAGCGCAAATGTTAGCTCTAATCCCCATTTGTACTGAGCTCTGAGTTGAGGCTTTGTAGACACAAAGCTGTATGTATAGAACATCCCTTGTTACATTCCAAATTTTCCAAATGAATAGAAGAAAACGGAGCAGGAACACACAACAAGTTAAGAATAGGGTATCTCTGGAGTTGGGCTCATGGATGATTTTTGTTTTCTTTTGTTAATGTTTTTCTTTTGCATTTTAAACTTAAAACAATGCAAATATATGTATTTTACTATCAAAAACATAAAAAGTGGAATTGATGCTGTGGTTATTGGCAGAGCCATCTTGGAACAAGGACATGGTGGACAAAGGTCCTGAAGATACTTTGTTCCTTCGAACACTCAATAACAGGCACCATGTCAGACGTGCCTACCAACTTCAGGTTTAAAAATATGCTCGTGGTTGTTGTTTCGTTGCTAAGTTGTGGTCTGACTCTTTTGTGACCTCACGGACTATAGCCCACCAGGCTTCTCTGTCCATGGGATTTCCCAGGCAGAAGTACTGGAGTGGGTTGCCATTTCTTTCTGCAGGGCATCTTCCTGACTAGGGATGGAACCCTCATCTACTGCATTGGCAGGTGGATTCTTTACCACTGAGCCACCAGGGAAGCCCATGCTCTTGGTGTGGGCATGCACGCTCAGTCATTTCAGTCGCGTCTGACTCTGTGTGACCCTATGGACTGTAGCCCACCAGGTTTCTCTGTCTGTGGGATTCTCCAGGCAAGAATACTGGAGTGTGTTGCCATGCCCTCCTCCAGGGGATCTTCCCCACCCACCACTGCAGGTGGATTCTTTAGGGCTGAGCCACTGGGGAAGTCCATGCTGTTGGTAGGGGTGGTGAATCTGGAGCCTGCTCTTGCAAGAAGGGCCAAGCAACTAGAAATGTAGTGACTTTAGACCAGCAGGAAAGAGGAGGGGAAAGCTTCTTGTGTAATCTGCATTTGGCTTTTGCATCTCATTCATCCACCCTCCTACCCACCATCAGCAGGTGAGTGGGGAAGGGTGTAGGTGGGAAGGTCCTGATAGCCTCTCCTACTTTAATGTTCCTTCATCTTCACTGTAAACCACTGATGCTGTTATTCATGAACCAGAATTTTATGCAGAATACCCGTTGTGTTCAGGGAGAAGTACAGAAGGGGAATCTTCCTAGTTCAGGAAGTTGACGTAAGTGAAGCTGTGCTCATACGAGTTTCTAGGGTGTGTGTTGGAACTTTGGTGCTAGTGGTAAAGAACCCGCCTGCAGGAGACGTAAGAGACGCAGTTCAATCCCTGGGTTGGGAAGATCCCCTGGTGAAGGGCATGGCCATCTACTCTAGTACTCTTGCCTGGAGAATCCCATGGACAGAGGAGCCTGGTGGGCTACCGTCCATAGGGTCGTACAGAATCGGACGTGACTGAAGCGACTTAGCACGCACGCTTGCATGTTGGAACTTAAGGGAGGGCGGACACAGGTAAAAGGTGTGATTTCAGCCTCTGGGAGGAGCAGAATAGGGAATGGCAAAGCTGAGAAGTGACTCTTGTGTTCGTGTCTGTCTGTGTTCTTTAGATCCTCTTCTGTGGCAGCTTGTTTCCCTGACCTCCCATGCCTGGCCCCCTGCTGCTCTCTGGCTGGTCCAAGACCTGCAGTAACTCACGGTCCAAATCGCTCTCTTCCCCTTTCTTTTCTTTCTCCTTGTGCTTCCTTTCATTCTCATCAAGTGTACCCAGAGTTCACAGCATATCCAAGCCCAGAAAAGTCCGAAAGTCATGAACTTTATTTCCTTCATGGAACACAGTCTCTTGAACCACGTCAGGATGAGAACTGGCCAACACAAGTGGTGAAGTTCGGCTGCAGCCAACCAACCGCTCATGCACGTGGGCATGTCACAGCAGGGTCACTCCTGGCTGGCACAGAGCGTCTGATGAACAGCTGAGCAGCTTCAGAAAGGACTCAGAGGCATGTCCAGGGGCAATGCATGGGGTCCAAGAGCCCTGGGAAAGAGGGGCTGAACTTATCTGCAGTTTTGGTTTAGACCCGGCAGACTTGAGTGATGGACAGAAAGCTTCCAAAAGCAGCTGGACTAGAGGGAGCCCACAGCCTCTCCTGCTTTAATGTTCCTTTGTCTTCACTCTAAAACACTGATGCTGATATTCATGAGCCAGCATTTTATATGGAATACATACTTTGGTCAGGGAGAGGTATAGAAGGTGAGTTTTTCTAGGCGCAGGAAGTGGACACAAATGAATCTGTACTCATGGGTGTTTCTAAGGAACGTAATGGGGAGAGAGAGCCCTGGGTGCCTGGAAAAAGCTGAGATGAGGGAAGTTTGGCCTCATGAGAGGAGACAGGAGTGTGGGTGCAGAGGTCACTGACCTGGATTCTCCCTGTTCTCTACACCTCCCCACACAATCCCTCTTCCAGGGTATCTGGGTTCTGGAGAGAGAGAAGTATGGTCAATAGAAAGCGTGTGTCTGTATGGAGAGCCCTCATCAAAGTACTGATTAAAAACAGATATGTGGGTGGGGTTGTTAGGGGTTCAGGGTAGCACAGGGAGCCACCTATGAGTATTGGGGTGGCAGCTGTCCACAGAGTAGTGGACGCCAGCCTGGCCAGAGCTGCACATTTCAGGACATTTGTCTTCATCTGTAAAATGGGAATAAAAACAGGATCAACTTTGCAGAGTTGTTGTGCAAACTACATGATGAATGCATGTACAGCATCTCGCATAAACACAAATGAAATAATAATCAGGGCTTAATAAATGTTGGCTATTATGATTTTCGGGCTTCCCAGGTGGCGCTAGTGGTAAAGAACCTGCCTGCCAATGCAGGAGATGTAAGAGATGTGGGTTTGATCCCTGGGTCGGGAAGATCCCCTGGAGGAGGGCATGGCAACCCATTCCAGTATTCTTACCTGGAGAATCCATGGACAGAGGAGCCTGAGTGGCTACAGCCTATAGGGTTGCAAAGAGTTGGACACGACTGAAGCGACTCAGCACACATAGACACTGTGATTTTCATCATTGCTTCATTGTTCTTTTTGTGAGATGCCTTCTCTCTGCTTATCTTCTACTTATTTTCAAGTGATTGCAGAGCATTGATTTTATTTGGTACAATAAAATGGATTTTGGCCATGTTTTTGTTTTTAATCAGAGAAATTGCTTCTTGGGATGTCATAGAAAAGGGTTAGATTAATCCTTAAGTAGATCAGATTTGAGCAAAATTTTTAAAATGATTGTGGCATCTCCAGTTTGAATTTTTACTGAATAAAAAAGTTAGGCATTAATGTCATTTTCTTTTTCTCTAAGAAGATTTTGAGAATAACTAATAACATTTGGTAGAGGTTAATATAGTATTGAAAGCAGTCATTTTAACAGTTTTGAACTCATTTTCAAAGACATAATTGGAATAATTTTCAATAGACATCAGTCCTTATTTCTTAGGAAATGACAATGATTAAATTAACTGCAGACAGCCTCTCTTATTGTTGTTTGAAGACAATGGGAGTCTGTTGAGAATTGGTGGGGGGAAAATGAATGGTACATGTTCTATTAAAGACTTCACTGCTGAAACATTTTTCATCCACTCTTTCTGTCTGGCTGCAATTTATATATTCAAGGCATGGTCTTCAAATGCAGCTTTCTTTACTGTATTTGACCTACATAATGAATTCAAATGAAGGATAAGAATAATGCTTTTCCTAAGGCTAAGATATAGATTTTTCTTTGAGGGGGTGCATGATATGCCAACTCAAAAAGAAAATGATGTTACAATTGCAGCATTCTGTGGAAGTTGAAAGGAGAATTTTGTTCCTTCTTTGGGTATTTTCAGGATTCTGTCTCTGCTTCCTTATGACACTGAGCACTGGATAAGGGTGAAATATTGTACTCATTATTCAGGCATTTGAAATTACTCTTTTCTTTTGAAATGAGATATTCAAAGCATTGAGTGTCAGAGAAATTGTGCCTGGGTGGAAGAGTAAATGGATCTTAATCTGTCCTCTCAGTGTGAGGCTTTCTGGAGGTGGTGAAGTGGTTTTAACCAGTGGAAAATAGCACCCAATTTCTTTAAGATCTTCCTAAACTCAAAGTACATCTGAGTCCAAATACCACCCAGATAAGCATCTGCAGTCACATTTACCTAGACATGGGTGGTATTACTTTATAAATTTCAGTATTACTACAAAACTTGTCTGGCTTTTAAGCCCATGAGTGCTCTTGATGGGAAAACCTGTTTGTGCTCTTTCTGGCTGGAATGTCTACTTACAGATTCATTCTTCTGGCTCTGAGCAAGTTACATGCACTGATACCCCAACTTTTCTTGAGTTGGCCTTCAACCAAACAATACCAGGATTGTGAGGTCCAAGAGTAAAAAGAAAAATTTTACAACGAATTTAATATATCAACACTAAGAAGTTCTTGTACAAATGCTGATTACCACAGCGTGAAACAATGCTGTTTTCACTGCTTTGAAAAGCGGAAAGAAGTGACATCAAGTCTTGTGGGGAGAAAGATGGCTGGCTTACTGCTAGGTGCGTTAAATACAAACATGAACAGAAGCCAGTGACTTGGCATTCAATACAGCTCACATTCATCTACTTCTACATTGTTTCTGGTGAGCTGTTATAATTTCAAATCATTGTACTTGGAAAATATTTAGGTAAAACATAACATCACATTACCTTGCAGTTTAAAATAACAAAACTAGAAATTTAAGCCACAAAGTGTGAACCATGTGCAGTGCAGGCTGTAGAAGAGGAAAAGAAGATGTCTGGTTGTGTTTGACTTGAAAATAGAGGACTTTTTACTGTAGTGATGGACTAGATATTATCATATTAAGGGAAGACAGAGAAAGGCAAATATCGTATGATATTACTTATATGTGGAATATAAAATATGATACAAATAAACTTACTTACAAACCAGAAATAATCTCACAGACATAGAAAACAAAGTTATGGTGGTTGTTGTTATGATTAGAAAGTTGCTATTTTGTTGCCTTTTCTTGGGATTGATGTGGTAGGACTTTGACCTCCTCCCATGCAGTTGTCCTGACAGAAATCTGATGACCACTTTCTTGACTTTTTCTTGAACAGATCTGAAGCAACAGAACTGGAACAAGGACCCTCATAGCTTTTTGGTATGTAATTGAGAACTCTTCAGAGCTAATTCTTTCTCTTAGTGATATTTGTGACTTGAACAGCCTGGACTCCACTTTGTTATTCTAATTTGTGAACCAAATTGTAATAGCCTAGGTATATTTATCCCTATGGTAGAATTAATGCAGAGAGAAGCTAATAGAATTAATAAGTAACCAGTTGTATTTGGTCCTCTGGATTTTCCTGAGGACCTGAAAATGGATTCTTGATAGTGATTACTTTTCAGTAAGAGAGCTGTTTAGTAAAGCAGTTTATTTACGGAATTATCTTGTTTGATCCCTTTAGTGGGCAGGAACGTACCCTAACTATCAAATACCATAAAACTATAATTATGTGAAGAATCTATTTTATTAGCAACTAGATGCCCACATATAAATTACCACCATTTCCCATAGCCCTTTTCATCTTGTAGAGCTGAAACTTTATGCCCATTAAATAATAACTCTCCCCTTTTCCCTCCCACCAGCCCCTGGCAACAAACATTATACTTCCTGTCTCATGGTTTCGATTACTCTAAATATTTCATATAAATGGAATCATACAGTGTTTGCCTTTTTGTGACTGGCTTATTCCTCATAACATAACGTCCTCAGGGTTCATTTATGTTGTAGCATTTTGCAGAATTTCCTTCCTTTTTAACACTGAATAATATTCCATTGTGTGTATTTTGCTTATCCATTCATCTGCTTTTTGGTTGCATCCATGTTTTGAGCTATTGTGGATAATGCTCTTACAAACGTGGATGTACAAATATTTCTTTGAGATTCTGCTTTCAATTCTTGTGACAACATACCCGGAAGTCAAATTGATGAATAGTATGGTCATTCTATTTTTAATTTTTTAAGGCACCACTGTATTGTTTTCCACAACAACTGTACCATTTGACTTTCCTACCAGTAGTCTTCACAGAGTTTTTAAGTACAGAATGCTTTTCTAATCATTTTGACATATTCTTGCTGGGCAGTGAATATTGTGAAGTTTTGTGTGACTATATTTTGAACACAAATGTATTTTCTCCTGTTCTTTTTTTTTTTTTTTGCTCTTGTCTATGAATATTATGTTCTAAGACCTACTCAATGTTAATTTACGTTTCCAGGTGATTCAGAATGTCAATAGAGTTTTTTCAGAACAGAAATATGTAGGGCCAAGTCTCAGACTTCTAATGGAAAAACAACTTAGACTCCAAGGATTTCTTGACTTATTTTAAAATAGACTCTATGTTAAAAATCTGTTCTGGCAGTGAAGGAGTAGTTACCACATATGTTTCTTTCTTCTTGAAGACTTGTAATTCTTTTACACAAAATATACCATTTTGACCCTGGAGGAGGGCATGGCAATCCAAAGTATTCTTGCTTGAAGAATCCCATGGACAGAGGAACCTGGAGGGCTACAGTCCATATGGTCACAGAGAGTTGGGGACAACTGAAGCGACGTCGCATGCATGCATGCGTTCCAGTGTGAACAGGGATAGGGGCTAAATTACAAAGAGAGGAGTGGCTTGCTGAGAAATTACTTACATAGATGTTGTTCTTTGAAACAGAATCTGCAGCCTCTTCAAATTATTGAGACGGCAGGTTAACATGGGGCTGTTATTTTAACTGGCTAATGATATTTGTGCTTTCTTAAATTTTGGTTCAGGATATGACCATAGCTTTCTAAGGGACAGAATCTGATTCTAAAACTGGTAGGTATTAGCTGAATATTTTGAAATCTTTTGAGGTTACTTGCACAAGTTAAGGGGGCATTTTCCCAGAAAATGTTCTGCATTTATTGTTTGTAGAGAGTGAGGAAAAGGGGGGAGGAGAGAAATAAGCTTACTCAGGAAGCAAAACAGTTCTTATTTCAGACATTTTCCTCTGAGTTTATGGTCCTCAGTAGAAATGTCAATGTCTTTCTTAATCAAACACCTTCCACTAATGTGTTCAAAAAAGGGATTAACTACCTTGGGTATATGTCAGTTTACTTTCCAAGAGAAAAATTTACACCTAACGTAAGTAAATTAGAAAAGTCTTTTGTTAATGATTAGAAAGGCAAAATAACCCTTATCAGGCCACGCTAGGCTGTGCCGTGGTAGCAGATTAACTCTGAAGGCTCAGCCGCTTTACACAAGAAACTTTGATTTCTTATTTACACTATATATTCAGTACTAGATGACATGAGAAGGGGAGGGCCCCTCTACTCCACACAGTCACTCAAGGATGCAAGCTGGTGAAGCCCCACCCCTTGTGGCATCAGCATGGCAGTGGGTGGCTGCAGGGTTTGCCGTGACAGCAGAAGAGAGCACGTGGCGGATTCACACTCGTCTCCAGATGGGAGGTGTTGCACATCACCTCCACTGTTGCCCAGAACTAGGCACATGGCCACTCCTCACCACATGAGGCTGGAAGTCTTCTTGGGGGCCAGCGGGGAGAGAAAAACCAGTTACAGCGAGCACCAGTCATTTCTTCTTTGATGAATTTTGCTGGAAATCCTTGTATTCGACACCTATATGAAACAACTTTCTAACTCCGTCACCTCTCTAATTCTTTATATTTTAATATGCTTTCCTTTGGTGAGCGATTTTAATCTTTTAAAATTAATTTCATGTTTTTTTACTTGCTGACTTCAGGTTGGGGAAAATAAAGCAAGTATTGCTGGCAAGGAATTAGGGTATAGATGTAATCAACAATGGAAAAAAATGGCCCTCAAATGTTTAGATGTCTATAGACTCTATTTGTATTGTTAATAATATCTATTATTTCTTCTAAGTAAAACCATTACTTGAAATTAAATGTAACTCTAAACACAGAGGTTTGTTGCAAAATCAATTCATGGGATATCAAGCTAGTAATATGAAACTAAGAACAGTTTTAATGGATTGGCTTTCATAATTTTTTCCCATTATTCAACTTTCCCTATATCTTAATATCATGGTTTTCTCCTTTTATTAGAGTATTTTACCAAGCAATACTTTTATATAGGGTACATGGAGAATAAACATGTCTGAGAAGGTATTTTGACCTCATGATTGACTGTGTGTTTGACTAGATATTGAATTTTATGGAGAAAATGTATTTTCGTTTAGAATTTTCAAGGCAAAGCTCCAATATCTTTGACATCCCATGTTGCATATGGGAAAACTGTTGTCATTCTTATTTTGTTTCTGTGTAGATAATACCTTTTTATCTTGTCTATAAACTTTAAGAATTTTCTGTATCTCTTCAGAATTCTGAAATTTCATGACATGTCCCTGGTGGCTCAATGGTAAAGAATCCACCTTCTAGTGCAGGAGATGCAGGTTTGATCCCTGGGTTGGGAAGACCCCTGGAGAAGGAAATGCAGCCCACTCCAGTATTCCTGCCTGGGAAAACCCGTGGACAGAGGAGCCTGTCGGTCTGCAGTCCATAGGGTCGCAAAGAGTCAGGCACAACTTAGCAGCTAAACTACAAGATTCAAGGGCACACCTTTGGAAGTGTGTGTGATTCAGCATTTTGTGGCAGAGGAAGAGTTTTTTCCCCTCTTTGTGCTCCGCTTCACGCCATTTTGGTTTCGTTCTCTAGTCTCTCTACCAGGTAACCAAGATGGCCACAGTTAACTCCAGGTTAGTGTTGCATTATGACTAAAATCCCAAGAAAAAAAGGACAAATCTTATCCTAATACTCCTGGAAGAATTTCCTGATTATCTTGAGTTGGTTCATGTACTCCTTTCTGAATTGGTCATTGTGTCAAAGAGGTTAAGTATTTGGGTCCATCTACTTCTTACCACCTCTACTGCTCCTGTTTGGGCTCAAGACATTCTTGCATCTTCCAGGGATGACCTCAGGGAACTCTTAACTAGTTCCTCAGTTTATATTCTCGCTCCCTTCAGCCTCCTTCAATGTTACAGCCAGAGCTGCTAATGTGTTTGTCAGATCAAAACCCTGCAATACTTGCCTGCTTCTCTTCAACTAGAAAGCTAGAGTCTTCAACCATCACTTGAAAGACCACCAAGATCTAAAAGATGATACAAGAGAGATGCAGGATGCAGCTTACACAGGGCCACACTGACAGATTTGTACCATGTCATAGAGTTGATAAGAAGCCTTGGAAGGGTTTGTAATTGACAAGTAACATGATCAGATCTTAGAAAGGTTTATCTGTTAGCAGGATTGAAGATGAAATGGAAACATAGGAACCAAGATAAGAGGAATCAACTAAAGTGGTCCAGGCCAGGTGATGATGGGCTGAACTACACTTTGAAGTAGTGAGAATGGAAGAGATCAATTTCTATCAGTGATGCTAACAAAGGAGAATCAGTTGGTCTTTGTCACTATGTATGGCCTTAGTTCAGACCCAGTTCTCACACCTACTAGATTTATGTAATTTACATAATTTACATAATTCTCAATTCAAATTTCTCTTTGACTTTACAATAAAAATGATCATTCCTAATGCAAATAAAAAAAATGACCACCAAGATCTGCATGCTCTGACCTTCCACGACCCCTCTGACTTCATCTGCTGCGTTCTCCTTCCATTGCTTACTCAGCCGACACTGCTGGACTCCTTGTTATGCCTCAACAGGCCAGACACACACCCAGTCCCAACCTGGGGCCACTGCATTGACCATTCCCTAAACCTGGGCTGCTTCACCCTAGAGTAGCCGTTGGCTGTTTCTTTACGTCTTTCAGGTCTTTACCCAAATGTTAGCTATTTAGTGAGTTCATTTCTATCCATCTATTTAAAAATCACAACCCTCTATAATACTCCCTATTTTATTTTTCCCCATTTATCTCCACCTAATATACCATTTGTTTTACTTACTTATCTTGTTGTTTGTCTACTTCCATGTTTGTAGATTCCATGAGGGCAGGAGGTTTTATCTGTTGTGTTCAATATTGTATCTTCAGTCTGTTAAACTGCCTGGCATGTGATCAGCCATTACCTATCTGCTGAATGAATGAATGGTTGGCAAACCTAAGCCATATACTTGCTCCTGTGTGGGAATGTGGAGCCATAAGATTAACAGAGCCACAACGAAGGGGGAGAGGCAATTTCTTGAAGTAAAAGGAGCTGGCCAGGCAAAAATTAATAAGTAGTCACTAAACGATCCTTCTAGTGAAGAATTTGAGAAATGGGGGCCTGTATTTAAAGGGCCTGAGATTAATAGGTAGAAGAAAGCAGCAGATCTGAAACTAGATGGTAATTTTCCAATTTGCTTGATTTTGAATTTTACATGATATAATTAGTTTTTAAATGTTAGGGAATTTTTCCTGGAAAAAATTATAGGGAAAATAATTTTCTTTGATTTTATGAATAATTTATTTCATTTTCAATTATATTTTTACTCCCATTGATCAATGTGTGAAAAAATGCTAGACTTTGGCAAAGAATATTTTATTTCTTTCATGAAAGCAGATTCAAAGATGGATAGCTGAGTAATATCTCTATATTAGGTTTTTTCTTAATTATTTATCTGCATTTGAGTGAAATTTTTTGATGTTGACAATTTCAGGCTGAATAGTTGGTAGGTTAAGAGCTATAACTCAGAAGTTTTTATTTGCATCTAATTTTTCCCCCTTGTCAGTCTTGTTGAATTTCTACTTTACTAATTTTTGTTTAAAGAATTAGCTTAGCTTTGTGTTTTATTAATCTTCTCTATATTTTTCTATTTTATTGATTTCTGCCTTTATTTTTACTACTTCCTCCTTGGGTTTGTTATTTTGCTATTTTTGTAGTTTCTTTGTTAAGCTCTTAATCTATTTTTATTCCTCTTGTGTTTTGATAAATGAATTTAAGGTATAAATTTTCCTTTGAAAAATGCTTTAGCTGTGTTTCCTAAGACTTTTGGTATGTAGTGTTTTCAATGGTGATAAATTCTAATTATTTCCCATTTTCTTTTTAATCCATTAAAATTTTAGAATATTTTTAAAATTTAATTTTTATATTTATATTGGGGTATAGTTAATTTACAGTGTTGTGTTAGTTTCAGGAGTACAGCAAAGTAGTTCAGTTGTATACATTTACACATATCCATTCTTTTTCAGATTCTTTTCCTGTATAAGTTATTGTATCCTAGAATATTGAGTGGAGTTCCCTGTGCTATACACAAGTCCTTGTTGATTATCCAGTTTTTTTTTTAGTAATGCAAGATTTAGTTTCCAGATATACAGACTTTTTAAAGCTATGTTTTCATTATTAGTTAGTGGCATTAGTCTCTCAGTCATGTCCGACTCTTTGCAACCCCATGGACTATAGCCTGCCAGGCTCCTCAGTCCAGAAAATTCTCCAGGCAAGAATACTGGAGTGGGTTACCATTTCCTACTCCAGGGAATCTTCTCATCCCAGGGATCGAACCCAGGTCTCCACATTACAGGCAGATTCTTTACCATCTGAGCTACCACCAGGGGCTAAAGTTTTCATTCTTAATTTCTATAATTAATGCATTACAGTCAGAGAACATCAGTTCAGTTCAGTTCAGTTGCTCAGTCGTGTCTGACTCTTTGCTACCCCATGAATTGCAGCACGCCAGGCCTCCCTGTCCATCACCAACTCCTGGAGTCTACCCAAACCCATGTCCATCGAGTCAGTGATGCCATCCAACCATCTCATCCTCTGTCATCCCCTTCTCCTCCTGTCCCCAATCCTTCCCAGCATTAGGGTCTTTTCCAGTGAGTCAACTCTTCGCATGAGGTGGCCAAAGGATTGGAGATTCAGCTTCAACATCAGTCCTTCCAGTGAACACCCAGGACTGATCTCCTTTAGGATGGATTGATTGGATCTCCTTGCAGTCCAAGGGACTCTCAAGAGTCTTCTCCAACACCACAGTTTAAAAGCATCAATTCCTCGGCACTCAGCTTTCTTCACCGTCCAACTCTCACATCCATACATGACCACTGGAAAAACCATAGCCTTGACTAGATGGACCTTTGTTGGCAAAGTAGTGTCTCTGCTTTTAAATATGCTATCTAGGTTGGCCATAACCTTCCTTCCACAGAGTAAGCGTCTTTTAATTTCATGGCTGCAATCACCATCAGCAGTGATTTTGAAGCCCCCAAAAATAAAGTCTGACACTGTTTCCACTGTTTCCCCATCTATTTCTTATGAAGTAATGGGACCAGATGCCATGATCTTAGTTTTCTGAACGTTGAGCTTTAAGTCAACTTTTTCACTCTCCTCTTTCACTTTCATCAAGAGGCTCTTTAGTTCTTCTTCACTTTCTGCCATAAGTGGTGTCATCTCCATATCTGAGGTTATTGAAATTTCTCCCGGCAATCTTGATTCCAGCTTGTGTTTCTTCCAGCCCAGCGTTTCTCATGATGTACTCTGCATATAAGTTAAATAAGCAGGGTGACAATATACGGCCTTGACATACTCCTTTTCCTATTTGGAACCAGAGAACCAGAGAACATAGTCTGTGTTAAAGTGACTTTGTGAAGTTTATCAAAACTTCTTTGTAATGTAGTACTTTTGCCAATTATTGACAAATACTGTGTATTCTGAAAATGAGAATTTATCCTTTGTTTCTCGAGTATAGAGTTTTGTGTATATAAATTTACTAATTTGTGTCATCTACATTTCTGTTTATTTATTGTCTGCTTAAACTACTGACATAGTTTAATGTCAATAAACTACGACATTTTATTTTTGTTAAGTTATCTATAACTTATATATATAATTGTTAAGTTATATATTTCTCTTCCCAGTTCTGAGTTGTGGTTTCTTAAGACAATGTATAATCTAGAGGGATTTGATTTAGGTCATACCTGAATGGTCTAGTGGTTTTCCCTACTTTCTTCAATTTAAGTCTGAATTTGGCAATAAGCAGTTCATGATCTGAGCCTCAGTCTGCTCCCGATCTTGTTTTTGCTGACTGTATAGAGCTTCTCCATCTTTGGCTGCAAAAAATATAATCAGTCTGATTTCGGTGTTGACTATCTGGTGATGTCCATGTGTAGAGTCTTCTCTTGTGTTGTTGGAAGAGGATGTTTGCTATGACCAGTGTGTTCTCTTGGCAAAACTCTATATTAGCCTTTGCCCTGCTTCATTCGGTACTCCAAGGCCAAATTTGCCTGTTATGCCAGGTGTTTCCTGACTTCCTACTTTTGCATTCCAGTCTCCTATAATGAAAAGGACATCTTTTTTGGGTGTTAGTTCTAAAAGGTCTTGTAAGTCTTCATAGAACCGTTCAAGTTCAGCTTCTTCAGCATTACTGGTCAGGGCATAGACTTGGATTACCGTGATATTGAATAGTTTGCCTTGGAAATGAACACAGCAAGGAAATAACAACCAGTCCATCCTAAAGGAGATCAGTCCTGGGTGTTCATTGGAAGGACTGATGTTGAAGCTGAAACTCCAATACTTTGGCCACCTCATGCAAAGAACTGACTCATTGGAAAAGACCCTAACGCTGGGAAGGATTGGGGGCAGGAGGAGAAGGGGACGACAGAGGATGAGATGGTTGGATGGCATCACTGACTCGATGGACATGGGTTTGGGTAGACTCCGGGAGTTGGTGATGGACAGGGAGGCCTGGCGTGCTGCGATTCGTGGGGTCGCAAAGAGTTGGACACGACTGAGCAACTGAACTGAACTGAACTGAACTGAAGACAATGTATTTATCTCTTTATACAGGTTATATTTTCTAATCTTATTTTTTGTTATAGATGTATATATTTATCATGAATTTTATATTTTCAGATATTAAAATTGTCATCACAGCTTTCTTTTAGTTTATGTTTGCTTAGATATCTGTTTCTTTTAATTTAACATTTCATATCCTTTTTAGATAACATATTGCTAAATCTTACTTCTTAAATTTTATTTTGAAGTAAAACATACTAAAATAATATTAATAGAGAAGAGTACACAAAACTAATTTGAATAGCTTGACGATTTATCACACAGAAAAAATTCTTGTAACTACTACTTGAATCAAGAAAGGATACTCTTGGGACCCCAGGACACCTTTTGTGCCCCTTCTAATAAATAATCCCTGCCTTCCCTTAAAGGCAACCACTTTCCTGTCATTTGTGATCCATACTTCCTTGCATTTTTGTATAATTTTATGACCCAAGTGTACTTTGCTAAACACTGAGGTCTAGTTTTGCCAGTTTTATTATTTTGTATAAACAGAATCATACCATTTATTTTCTTTGATACATGATTTCTTTTCTCTCATTACAAGATTGTGAGATGAGTTCCCCCTTTTTATTGCTAAGTAGTATTCCATTGTGTGACTAATCCACAATTTATTTATCCACTTCCCTGTTGATAGACATTTGGATTTTTAAAAACATTTTGTTATTATCAATAAAGCTGCTAGAAACATTCTTATATATGTTTTCAGTGTATGTGTGCATGCATATCTGATGCAGGTATACTTAAGAATAAAATTTATGGGTCATAGGCTATACTGGTTAGCTTTAGCAGATTTTTGCAAGCAGTTTTCCAAAACAATCGTTTACACTTCCAGCAGCAGTTGTTTGATTGTTTTCATTGGCTCTACAACCTACTTGCTATTGTCGGTCTTCTAAAATTTCATGATTTTGATGGATGTTTAATGATATTTCTTTACAGGTTTGCCTTTTATGTCACTGATTGTTAATGAGGCTTAGC
The DNA here is from genome assembly GCF_054371585.1 of Giraffa tippelskirchi. Taxonomy (NCBI): domain Eukaryota; kingdom Metazoa; phylum Chordata; class Mammalia; order Artiodactyla; family Giraffidae; genus Giraffa; species Giraffa tippelskirchi. Next base: position 153,953,473 of record NC_137283.1, on the reverse strand, counting down.
AACTTCTCATACACATATTTATTAATTGATATCCTCCTTTGTGAAATAAATGCCTCTTTAGACTTTTTTCATTTTTCTTTTGGCGTTTTCTGTGTGTTTCTGACTCCTATAAGAGTTCTTTATGCATTCTGGAATATAGCCTTGTATAGGTTATATATACTGCACATATCTTTTCTCATTCATTTTCTTGCTTTTACAGTCCATAATGTTGTCTTTTGGAAAATGAAAATTCTTAGTTTTAGGGTTCCAACTTACGAAGTTTCTCCTTTATGATTAGACCCAGCGAGAAAATGACAGTATTTTCAATAAATGATGCTGAGACAATTAGTTATTAATTTGAAAAATGAAACTAACCAGAATCAAAAATCAGTTGCAAGTAGATTATAGATCCAAAATGAAAGACAAAACAACAAAAATTTTAAAATAAAAGGTGAAATAATATCCTATGGCTGTAAGATAATAAAACTAACAGGAAAGAAAAAGCACTAACCATAGTCATCTTTACAATTGAGTTCTCTAATTAATGAACATAACCTAGCCTTCCATTTCTTTAGATCTTCTTAAATTTCTTCCATTAGTGTTTTATAGATTTCCTTATAGAAGTATTCCATGTCTTTTGTCAGATTCATTCCAAGAGATTTGGGATTTAATGATGTTGCTATATGCATATCTTCTTACAAATTTTATTTTCATGCTATTTGTTGCTGGAATGTAGAAAAGTTATTGGTTTTTACATACTGGGCTGGTATCTAGCAAGCCTTCTCTGTCCACTTTTAGTTTAAATAATTTGTGTTGATTCTTTCCCATGTGTAAAATCATTGTTGTTGTTCAACAACAATGTGTAAAATCATATTTTCTGAAAATAGGCGATCTTAATTTCTTATTTTTTAATTATTGTAATTCTTACTATTTTTAATGAGCACTTCTGATAAAATGTTGAGAATCTTTGGTATAGTCCTAATATCCAAGAAAAGGTTCAAGATTTTGCCATCAAATACACTGTGGAGGAAAGAGCTTATTGAAAATGGTAGAGGACCTCATTGGTTTGCCCATGACAGAATTTGGGAAGGGCTTGGCTTGGCTTGGCTTGGCTTGGGAAGCCTGGCATGCTGCAGTCTTCAGTTCAGTTCAGTCGCTCAGTCATGTCCGACTCTTTGCGACCCCATGAATCGCAGCACACTAGGCCTCCTTGTCCATCACCAACTCCCTGAGTCCACCCAAACCCATGTCCATCGAGTCGGTGATGCCATCCAGCCATCTCATCCTCTGTCGTCCCCTTCTCCTCCTGCCCCCAATCCTTCCCAGCGTTAGGGTCTTTTCCAGTGAGTCAGTTCTTCACATGAGGTGGCCAAAGTATTGGAGTTTCAGCTTCAACATCAGTCCTTCCAATGAACACCCAGGACTGATCTCCTTTAGGATGGACTGGTTGGATCTCCTTGCAGTCCAAGGGACTCTCTAGAGTCTTCTCCAACACCACAGTTCAAAAGCATCAATTCCTTGGCACTCAGCTTTCTTCACAGTCCAACTCTCACATCCATACATGACTACTGGAAAAACCATAGCCTTGACTAGACGGACCTTTGTTGGCAAAGTAATGTCTCTGCTTTTTAATATGCTATCTAGGTTGGTCATAACTTTCCTTCCAAGGAGTAAGCATCTTTTAATTTCATGGCTGCAATCACCATCTGCCGTGATTTTGGAGCCCAAAAAAATAAAGTCTGACACTGTTTCCACTGTTTCCAACAAAGCGCAGCCGCTGCCCCTTACCTCAGATGCACGGTAGCTCCTCTCAGCCGCCACCCCAACCTCGGGCACGGGGTAGCTCCTCCTGGCTGCCGCCGGGACCCCATGATACAGTCTATAGGGTTGCAAAGAGTCAGACACGACTGAATGACTGAACTGAACTGAACTTGCTTGGCTTGGCTGTTCATATGTTTCATGTGGTTTCAGCTGGGGTGGTTGGGACCGGAGGACCCACTTCCAAGACCACTTTTTCAACCACACATCTGTGTTCTTGGCATCTCCTGGCACTTTGTTCTCCTGGGACTCCACATGACTTGGCTTTTCCTGGTACGGCAGTCTCAGAGTGAGTGGACTTTGTAAATGTTGTCTGGTTTCAATGTTGTCTGGTTTCCTCAAGAACAAGCGTTTCTCTTTCAGAGCTAAAATTCTATAAGTTGGAGTCCAGGCATTCATACACATTGAAATTTAACTTATCTATTTAATTAATAAAACATTTCTCTTCTAAACATTGGACATAACCAAATTTCAGTAAAATGGGGTCAGGAATAGATAAATAATTCCTTGCTTTCTTGTGATGACAAGACTTTTACTTTTGAGGTTAAAATTATCTAGGGCAGTGGGAGGGTTGCAGGTGCATATATAAGTTGAATGTGAGAAGACGGGTATAAAACTGTGTGTAGGTGAGGTGTGGGTGAGAAGGGAGTACGAAATGAAGAGAGCGGGCAGACCACAGGAAACTGGCTGGAAAAAAAAAAAAGAAAGCTTTACTTAATTAAAAGCAAGAATAAAACAACCCAAAGGCAATGGAAAATCTCATACATAAGGTCTGTGAAGAGGTGGAAACCAAAAATAAGCACACGTGTTCGGAGAAACACAAATGGATGGTCAATTTCATTCTCCTCTCATTTTTGTGTTATTTCTCAGGACTTTATGTCGATGATAGTCTAAGTAAAAAAAAAACAATAGAAGAGCAAAAATTTCCTGTAGAAATGAACATAAAGTAATATTTTGTAAAACTTAGATATCCAGCTTTATGATTCCAGTAGTTTTAAAAACTGCTAAACTGAAGTCTAAAGCATGTTAAATTAGGGAGTCAGAATGATCTTTCACTCTGTCTCTGGTCTCAAGCTCAATAGTGTACGTATCTGTTTGTCCACTAGGTGTCTCTTTGCATATGTATTATGATTCCAGAGACAGCTAATCTAGTTCTGAAGGCAACAGTACATGGATTGTGTCAACAAACGTCTGAACTTGGGGGTATTTAAGAATGGCTTTTGGCTCAGCAGGCAAAGAATCTGCCTGCAATGCAGGAGACACAGGAGATTCGGGTTCAATCCTGGTTGGGAAAATCCTCTGGAGGAGGAAATGGCCACCCACTCCAGTATTCTTGCCTCGGAAATCCCATGGACAGAGGAGCCTGTTGGGCAAAAGTCCATGGGGTCACAAAGAGACATGGCTGAGTGACTGAGCATGCGCGCGCGCACACACACACACACACACACACACACACACACACACACACAAGAATGGGTTTAATAATTTAACAGCTCTTCTTAGATAATAAATAGAAATGCATCTTGGCAAGAACTCTAATACTTGTTTAAAAATTTTGGAGACATTAACCAAGAATTTGTCAGCAGACACAAAATTCAGGTACTTGCATCAAAGTTGTTGAGAGACTGATACAGATATTTAGGACTGCAACCAGGAAGTGAGCCCTACATTATTTATGAATGAAGTCTTAGCAAGGGTGCTTAATTTGAAAACAAACTGCATTTGAGTCTCTGATGTCTCTTTCTAGGTACTATATTCCTTGCTGATCAGATCCTTCAAAATCACCCCGTGGCAGCTGATCTGTAGCCCTTTGAGTGCATGCTTAATCGCTCACTCATATCTGACTCTTTGCAACCCCATGGACTGTAGCCCACCAGGCTCCTCTCTCCATGGGATTCTCCAGGCAAGAATACTGGAGTGGGTTGCCATTTCCTCCTTCAGAGGATCTTCCCGACCCCGGGATTGAACCCATGTCTCTTATGTCTCCTGCATTAGCAGGTGAATTCTTTACCGCTGAGCCACCTGGAAAGGTCAGCCCTTTGAGTAAAAGATGTCAATTGTGGTGAGTCACATAAAGCTTCTCTGAATTGTTCAAATTTGGTAAATTGTTTAAGTTTACTCTAACTTGTCCTAAAGTAGAGGGAGGGTCAGAATAAGTCAACAGATATTTATTAGGTGCCTACTGTATGCCTGGCCTGGAGTGTCTACAAGAATTATGGCACTCAATTTATTCTCTAAGAATGTGATGAGATTTACTGTTTGCAGAAAAATTAAGCATGCTGTGAAGGAGAAGTTGAAAAAGCAAAGTTTATTATAAGAGGCAGCATTGCTAATATCCAAAGGACCCCAAGCTGGGAGTCTGAAGACTTGAATTCTAATTTTGACTTTATGACTTACTAGCTATGTGAAGTAGCCACTCTACGTGCCCTGTATATCAGTTTCTTTATTTGTAAAAGTGTAGGTAATGTTACTTTACTGAGTTGATGTGAAGACTGCAAACAATTGTTGAGAATCCTGCCGAGTGTCACTGTATCTAAGAGAAGTCGCCTTTTTTCTTTTGATAAAGGCTGTACCTGTGCTCAGATGCTCAGTTGTGTCCGACTCTTTGCGACCCCATGAACTGTAACCCACCAGGATCCTCTGTGCATGGGGTTTCCCAGGCAAGATTACTGGAGTAAGGTGCCATTTCCTCATCCAGGACATCTTTCTGACCCAGGGATCGAACCTGCATCTCTTACCACCTCCTCCTGCATTGGCAGGTGGGTTCTTTACCACTAGTGCCACCCTGGAAGCCCCTTGGTTAAGGCAGCCTTTCCTATTTTGATGCACAGCAGGTTAGCTCCTTATGATCATGACCTCTGCTTTTGGATTGGGCCTCATGCACTATTTTGCAAAATCCTAAGTCCCATCGAAACAATATTTCCCAAGAAAGAATCAGCCAAACAAAAGAGGAATTTTTGTCCAACTCCAGAGCAATGGGTACAAACAGCAGGCAGCTTTTGTAATAATTTTTCTAGCTTCTTTCTAGCCTGCAATGGTCCCACAGCAGAGGGCACTGCTGCATGGAGTTATGCTTACTTTTGTGGAAAGAGGGTTGAATGGAAGGTTGTTGGGTAAAGCTTGATTAAGCTGACAGGTTGCCTCAGAGCAGTGTAAACACAGCCTGAATGTTACAGTCAGAAACATGTACTCTCTTCCAGAGAGAGAAAATATGCCTGTAAGTCATGTGGATAAATTTAGGGCTGCAGATTGTAGAAAGGGAAGGGTGATCATTTGCCATTCTTGTCTGGCCCATCTTAGCATACAGCATCTACTCTCACCCCGTACAGGCTGGAGTGAAGTGAATTTAGGGATCAGGTGTTATTACTAGGAGCTGCCATTGTGGACAAACAGGGTGTATTTCGGAACACCCTGTAGTGGACCTAATAACTGATACTTTGTGAGAAGGGGTACCAGTGGTTCCTGTGGCCTTGTCATAGGCCTGGAAGCCCTGTTCTTAATTGATGGAGCATACTGGGGCTAGTCAGACCATTGAGGAGGTTCCTTGGGTTTCCATCACAGATCTTGTAAATCCAGCCTAAGCACACAGCTAGTTTGAATGCTAGAATGACTGACTCCTACAAGGTCCTTCCTTCTGTCACTGGTATAGGAGAGGAGGCAGGTACTTTGCAGACTTTATCTGCATTGGTGCATGAAGTTGCTACTACGGTGTGTATATTTGTGTGTGTGTATGTTGAGGGGGTGGGTGAAAGTATATTTTGCAGGGCCCCTGCCTTTATACATAATTTGAAGAGCCAAAAATCAGTGTGCTAGCCCAATTCTGGAGGGCTGGTGGGGTTAATCTGGGCTAGCATCATAGAATTTAAGACAGTCACAAGAACAGAATCGATTCCATAGGGATGAGTCCCACTGGTCTCTGGGCATCTGGTTGACCCCACTAGCTGCTAAAGGGGAAGTGCCTTGTTGAGAGCAATGGGCACAGGGCATACGTGGGCAGCACTGGCTACACCTGGAGGGGGATTGGCAGGGCTCCAGTCACTTGCCAGAGCCCTAGGGCATGCTGGGTTGCAGATCATAATCTGTGAGTCTTTCGGGTTCTGGAAGCTGCAAAAGGACCTATACATCTGAGGTCAAAGATGTAAGAGAGCTTTGTGCCTCACAAAGCGGGGGCGGGGAGGGGGACGGCCAGCAGCCTTCTGGGTTGGTGTAGGTTCCTCCAAGAGGTAGAAGAGGGATTGTTCTTCGTCGCTTAGAGTTTGCCACCTCCTTGTTACGATGGTAAAAATGATCATTTGGGGATAGAGATTGACATTATTGGCTGAAAGAAGGGCTTTTCCCTCTTAGATTTGTGTATTTTTATGTCTAAATCGTGATTGTCAGGGCTGAAAGCTTATGTGGGAAGGCAGGATGGAGAAGAAAAGATGAGGGCTGCCAATCTCCCCAGACGATGGATCACAGCATTTCAGTGGTGTTGAAAATAAAATAATTTTAATTATAGTTTCTTTAAAAAAAGCTGCGACTCTTAAAACCATCTGTCAGATTATCCTCAAAGTGGAGAGACCGCAGAAAAGAAATGCAGTGAAATGAGTGGCAGAGTTAAAGACAAAAAAAGAGAAAATAAATGAAAGAAGAAGAATAAGACTTCTAAAACTTATAGGAGAGATGGATTGGACAGAATGACAATAAAACTAACAGGAAAAAGTTTGAAATAATTTGAATAAATTTTTCCCTTTGGTAAATTTCCTGGACAAAGTAATAACCACAGATGAACTCACCCAATACATCCCTGCATGCATGCTCCTGTTGGGGGGGTGTGAGGGGGGCATCTTGAATTTTGCTCCCTTCTCTCCTACTCTGCCTTAATAAGAGATGTCCTGCTAAGGAGTAAAGCTAATGGACTGATTCATGTCCTTCACTTTTTTATCTGAGCAAAGATGCATTTTCTCTCCTGCTCCCATGGTGTTGCTATGATGGACAGTCACTTAACAGAAGATGCTTACAGGCTGGTTTCGTTGCTAGTTAAGTGTGTACTTTGTTGTCACACATTTTCCATGCTTTTTGATGATTGAGAGTTCTGCCTTTAGGGTGACCAGCATTTTCTGTTTCCGAAGAGCTCTAGTTTTTGGATTAAGAATAATGCACATTGTTTGCCTATGCTCTCGGATTGTCTGTAAATCCATTTACTGTTCTGAGAGTGTCTTGTTGAATGCTAACACTGTAATTTTAAAGGATAAGCCTGTTGTGAATGAATCTGTTGGCTTTTAAACTTTTTGTTCATTATGTTGTTTTTCACTTAAGGCTCCATGAAAAAGAGAATAAGCCTAGCCCATAGTTTCTTTCAAACGGAAAATTATCTTGAGATCATAATAAATTGTCTTCTTTAAAAGGGTAGGCATGGTACTTGTTTTACTTCATCATCCCAAAGATTATAATTAAGACAGTTACTTTTGGATCAATGGAAACTATAACTGCCTTTAGTGAATTTTTTTTAAGTTAAAAAAATGCTAATTATCAACTGGCTGCTTTATGAATAGTGCATTTGTTGTGTATTGATATTCTTAATTTATTTTCTGGTTTTAAAATGATATGGGACCAGAATACATATTTCTACTTAACTAGCGTACCAAAAAGTTTCTAAATAAATTGCTAGAATGAAGTTTTATTTTGTTAGGATAAAACAAAAAGGAATGATTCTTCATCAGCGTCTTAGTTAGCCTGGGCTGCTGTAACAAAATATTGTAAACAAGGGGGCTTATCAACAATAGAAATTCACTTCTCACAGTTCTGGAGGCTGGAAGTCCAAGAACATGGTGTCAGCTTGGTCAGGTTCAGGTACGAGCTCTCTTCTGGGTTGCAGACTGCTGATTCTTTTTGTAGCTACATAACGGGAGAGAGTGAGTCTGGTCCCTTCTAATGAGGGCAATTTCACTTATGAGGGCTCCCCCATACTGCATCATGACCTAATTACCTCCCAAAGTCCCCACCTCCAAATACTATCACGCTTGGAATTAGATGTCAACATATGGATTTTGCAGGGACACAAACATTCAGTCCAGAAAACCAGTAATAAATTTAGGAACAATCTCATCTTTGGAATTGTACTGAAATATATTTCCACTTTTCAATTACAGGACTTATCAGAAATAAAAATATTTTATTTGATTTCATCTCACTGACTTAAAAAACAGTAATGACTTTAGTGCTTTTGCTAATTCTCATGTGGTACTGGGAGAAGGCAATGGCACCCCACTCCAGTACTCTTGCCTGGAAACTCCCATGGACGGAGGAGCCTGGTAGGCTGCAGTCCATGGGGTCGCTAAGGGTCGGACATGACTGAGCGACTTCACTTTCACTTTTCACTTTCATGCCTTGGAGAAGGAAATGGCAGCCCACTCCAGTGTTCTTGCCTGGAGAATCCCAGGGACGGGGGAGCCTGGTGGGCTGCCGTCTATGGGGTCGCACAGAGTCGGGCACGACTGAAGCGACTTAGCAGCAGGAGCAGCAGCATGTGGTATTGTGTTAAGGAATTGTTCTTTAAAGAAGGTAATTGTCTCAGATATGACTGAGAAAACTATTTCCTTAAACTCTGAAATAAGGTACCAAAAATGTGTCTAGGAGAGTAGGTTAGGGAGTTTATTCAACCTTGAAGTGGGAAAGCTATTTTATTTGATGAAACCTGTTATCTAACTTGTTCAAACCCTTTAGTTGTGTGCTAACTCCATTAGGAAGAATAGTTTTCTATAACAAAGCTATTTCTGGGTAATTGCACCCATTCTAGGTAATTGCTGTCTCTTGTTGAGCATCCACGTGTCTCCCATATGATATTTCACTTAATTCTAACAAAATCCTATCAGCTGGTTATTGTCATTTCTGTTTAATGGATGAAGCTCTTACTATTTAGAGAAATTAGGTGATTTTTTTTAAGTTTCCACATTTAAGTGGTGGAGTGAGATCTGTTTGGCCCTAAACCATGTGCGTGCAGTGATTTTAAAACATTTTTTTTGGTTGTATATCTATAAAATAATATGGAAACCCTACGTACTCCCTCACATTTTAAGTTGTCACCTAGAGTTTTTATCATACGTTTAAATAGTTGCAAAAGATGTAATTTGTGGCATATTATAAATCTTGATAGTGAAAAAAGGTTATACGTGCATGCTAAGTCACGTCAATCACGTCTGACCCTTTGAAACCCTATGGACTATAGACTGCCAGACTCCCCTGTCCATGGGATTTTCCAAGCAGGCATATGGGAGTGGATTGCCGTGCCCTTCTCCAGGAGATCTCCCTGACCTGGAATCAAACCCACGTCTCCTATGGCTTCTGCCACTGGGAAAGCCCGAAAACTGTTATATTCTCTTTAAATATAACTTATTCAATATAAACAGAAATTTGATATGTTTAATTATTTTTTTAAAGGAATCTTTGGAGTTTTAGATTTTACATAGCACATTTTTCCCCCTAGAACTCATATTTTTATTCCAATGCTCCATGGATTTTTGTACAATTATAAAACATTTTTATCTTAAAACTTATTAATAATCCTGTAATACATTTCAACAATATATTGCATATATTTAAAATGAAATTTATTAAAAAATTTTGAAGTGCATAATTCTTTAAACCATAAATTATTTCATTTGGAGTGAGTCATTATAATTATTATTGGTTTGTAACTTAACAAAAATATGAATATGTTACACATCTTGACAAATAATGATTAATACAAGAGGTAAATGTTTTTATTGAAGATGCAGTGTTTAATGACACAGATGAAACTTTCTTTCTAATTATGTAACAATTTTGTTGTTCAGTTGCTCAGTCATGTCCGACTATTTGCAACACCATGGACTGCAGCACTCCAGGCTTTTGCCATCCATCACCATCTCCCACAGCTTGCTTAAACTCACGTCCATTGAGTCAGTGATGTCATCCAACCATCTCGTCCTCTGTTGTCCCCTTCTCCTCCTGCCTTCAATCTTTCCCAGCATTAGGGTCTTTTCTAATGAGTCGACTCTTTGCATCAGGAGGCCAAACTGTTGGGTATGTAACAATACCCATGAGTATTATTTATTTCTAGTATTTGAGTTCAGAACCAGTTTTAGTCCTATTATTGTTTTTTATGTATGTGAGCACTTAAAACTAGTTCTCATATAAATAAATAGGTGGGAATTGAGTACTTTTTGAACTTCTTCCAAGAATATGCCAAATATTGCATGGTAATCTATCAAACAACCACTTTTTTTTTTAAATTTTTTAACTTTACAATATTGTATTTGTTTTGCCATACATTGACATGAATCCACCATGGGTGTACATGTTTTCCCCTTCCAGAGCCCCCCTTCCACCTCCCTCCCCATCCCAACCCTCCGGGTCATCCCAGTGCACCAGCCCCAAGCACCCTGTATCATGCATTGAACCTGGACTGGTGATTTGTTTCACATATGATAATTTACATGCTTCCATGCCATTCTCCCATATCATCCCACCCTCGCCCTCTCCCATAGAGTCCATAATACTGTTCTATTTATCTGTGTCTCTTTTGATGTCTCGCATACAGGGTTATCTTTACCGATTGACTAAATACCATATATATGTGTTAATATACTGTATTGGTGTTTTTCTTTCTGGCTTACTTCATTCTGTATAATAGGCTCCAGTTTCATCCACCTCATTAGAACTGATTTGAATGTACTCTTTTTAATGGCTGGGTAATATTCCATTGTGTATATGTACCACAGCTTCCTTATCCATTCATCTGCTGATGGGCATCTAGGCTGCTTCCGTGTCCTGGCTATTGTAAACAGTGCTGCGATGAACACTGGGGTACACGTGTCTCTTTCAATTCTGGTTTCCTCAGTGTGTATGCCCAGCAGTGGTATTGCTGGGTCATATGGCAGTTCTATTTCCAGTTTTTTGAGGAATCTCCACACTGTTCTCCATAGTGGCTGTACTAGTTTGCATTCCCACCAACAGTGTAAGAGGGTTCCCTTTTCTCCACACCCTCTCCAGCATTTATTGCTTGTAGTCTTTTGGATAGCAGCCATTCTGACGGGCGTGCAATGGTACCTCATTGTGGTTTTGATTTGCATTTCTCTGATAATGAGTGATGTTGAGCATCTTTTCATGTGTTTGTTAGCCATCTGTAGGTCTTCTTTGGAGAAGTGTCTGTTTAGTTCTTTGGCCCACTTTTTGATTGGGTCGTTTATTTTTCTGGAATTGAGCTGCAGGAGTTGCTTGTATATTTTTGAGATTAATTGTTTGTCCGTTGCTTCATTTGCTACTATTTTCTCCCATTCCAAGGGCTATCTTTTTCACCTTGCTTATAGTTTCCTTTGTTGTGCAAAAGCTTTTAAGTTTAATTAGGTCCCATTTGTTTATTTTTGCTTTTATTTCCAATATTCTGGGAGGTGGGTCATAGAGGATCCTGCTGTGATTTATGTTGGAGAGTGTTTTGCCTATGTTTTCCTCTAGGAGTTTTATATAAACAACCACTTTTAATGATTAAGAGACTTAAAATAGATTTTTCTACTTCTTCCTTTAACTCTTTCACTCATAGGCACCTTCCTCAAGCTAATATTCTCAGAAAGGTTGGGACTATGGAAAAATTATTACTTCCAAATCACTTTTGCCAGCATTATTAGTATTTTCCACAAGCTAATTTTATTGTGTGCTTTATAAATATTTTTATCGAATCTTGGTGCTACCTATTTTTTAGAGATACCATGTACACTATAACATCATTAGCTGAGCTGGTTCTTTTTGTCCAGACAGTAAGCAAGTGTATTTCCATGAGTCTTCATAAATATCATTCCACTTTCTAATTCTTCTAAAGTATGGCTGTGTGCTTTGTATGGAAGAGGAGAAACTAGATTAAGCTTAGGTTGTTTTGGCAATTCTTCTGCCCCACTTTGAATCATTTTGGTGACATTTTAGATTTCACATATGTCAACAACCTCAGGAAATATAGCACCAAAATTCCAAAACCACTAAGTGAACTACATAAGTCAACACTCATGTAGCCTCCATAAAGGCACATCCCCTCATCTATGCTCCTTGCACCAGTGATTGCATATTATTTCTACCCATTTGCTCTTTGACTCAGGGAGGTTTGACATCACACAGTCTCACTTCCACCTTCTGCAGATTGGGAGGGAGATTTCTCATGGGCTATTCATGACAGTACTATTCCACTAAATGAGAAAAAATTGAACTTCATAGGTTTTCTTTATGGAAACTCATCTGTAGTTTAGAGCTTTTATTTTTTGTATTTTAAATTCACTTACTCAACAAAAGTCTATTCAGTCAACCAGTATACAAAGACTGGGTACAGAGCAGTAAACAGATAGACAAGGTAAGAGAGTGCCTGTTGCCCTCAGGTAAGTTACTATAGTGGGAGTCAGATGTTAGCAAAGTAATTGCAAAATTAATAATTCTGTACAGTTGTGAGACCTTCTATGAATAAAAGATAAGGAGCTATGAGAATATATGAAAAGATACTGATCTCTAATAAATGTAGTGGAAAGCTTTCTTGACTAAATGAGAATTGACCTGAATGTTGAAGAGCATGTACAAAGGTTCTGAAATGGATAGAAACATGTTTAAGGAATTGATTCTTAACCACTGGGCTACCAGGAAAGTCCCAGTATACATATTTTGCTGTAGATTTCTTCAGACTTTTCCCTCCAAGGCACTGATGTGTGAGTTGTATCATATAAACCTATATTTTTACAATAAAAAGTGAGTGAAGTTCCACTGCACATATTTTCCCTACTTTTTCATTAAGAATATATTGTCAAACTCTTCGCTTGTTTGGTATGGTGCTCAGTTGCTTCAGTCGTGTCTGACCCCTGCGACCCCATGGACTGGAGGAGGAGCCCACCAGGCTCCTCTGTCCATGGGATTCTTCAGGCAAGAATACTGGAGTGGGTTGCCATGCCCTCCAGGGGATCTTCTCACACCAGGGATCAAACCTGAGTCTCCTGTGTCTCCTGCATTGGCAGGTGGGTTCTTTACCACTCATGCCACCTGGGAAGCCCATAGTTGATGGCAGATGATAAAGATTCAGCAAATGTCAGCAGTCATTGTGAATGTCACCATTGTCATCAACATCATCTTGACAAGCAAAGGTATAATTGGACATCCCAACAACAAATTTTTCTTTTCAACACCCCCCACCAAACTTAACCTCTAACAATTTTTTGTGTGTATGCCGGTCTCAAAGATTAAAAATGGAGTTAGGCTGTTGTTTTACTTTGAGCTTATTTCATTACTAGTGAGACTGAATATTGTGGTTGTTTAGTTGCTAAGTCGTGTTTGACTGTTTGCAACCTCATGGACTGCAGCACACCAGGCTCCTCTGTCCTTCACCATCTCCTTGAATTTGTTGAAATTCATGCCCACTGAGTCAGCGATGCTATCTGACCATCTCACCCTCTGCCGCTTCCCTCTCCTTCTCAATCTTTCCCAGCCTCAAAGTCTTTTCCAATGAGTTGGCTCTTTGCATTAGGTGGCCAGTGTTAGTCATTTGTATTTTTATGTTTTGAATTTTCCTTCACTTGGTATCTTACTTGTTTGCTGATTATTTTGTTTTATAAAATTGTTAATATTTTTATTGAAGTATAGGTGACTGCTGTGGTAGTTTTTGGTGTACAGCAAAGTGATTCAGTTTTACATAATATGTATGTATATGTATATATACATTTTACATAGTTTTTCAGATTCTTTTCCATTATAGGTTATTATAAGGTATTGAATATAGTGCCCTGTGCTCTACAGTAGAACTTTGTTATTTATCTGTCTTGTATACTGTTCAGTTCAGTTGCTTGGTCGTGTCTGACTCTTTGCGACCCCATGGACTGCAGCACACCAGGACTCCCTGTCCATAACTAGCTGTTGGAGATTGCTCAAACTCATGTCCATCGAGTCAGTGATGCTATCCAACTGTCTCATCCTCTGTTGTCCCCTTCTCCTCCTGCCTTTAATCTTTCCCGGCATGAGGGTCTTTTCCAATGAGTCAGTTCTTTGCATCAGGTGGCCAAAGGATTGGAATTTCAGCCTCAACATTAGTCCTTCCAATGAATATTCAGAACTGATTTCCTTTAGGATTGACTGGTTGAATCTCCTTGCAGTCCAAGGAACTCTCAAGAATCTTCTCCAACACTACAGTTCAAAAGCATCAATTCTTCAGTGCTCAGTTTTCTTTATAGTCCAACTCTCACATCTATACATGACTACTGGAAAAACCATAGCTTTGACTAGACAGACCTTTGTTGACAAAGTAATGTCTCTGCTTTTTAATATGCTGTCTAGGTTGGTCATAGCTTTTCTTCCAAGGAGCAAATGTCTTTGAATTTCATGGCTGCAATCACCATCTGCAGTGATTTTGGAGCCCCAGAAAATAAAATCTGTCGTCTGTCACTGTTTCCATTGTTTCCTCATCTATTTGCCATGAAGTGATGGGACCGGATGCCATGATCTTCGTTTTTTGAATGTTGAGTTTTAAGCCAACTTTTTCACTCTCCTCTTTCCTTTCATCAAGAGGCTCTTTAGTTCTTCTTCACTTTCTGCCATAAGGGTGGTGTCATCTGCATATCTGAAGTTATTGATATTTCTCTTGGCAATCTTGATTCCAGCTTGTGCTTCATCCAGCCCGGCATTTCATTTGTGCTTCATCCATCCTGGCATTTTGGATACTGTAGTGTGTATCTATTAATATGAAACTCCTAATTATCCCTCCCCTTCCCCCTTTGGTAATCATAGTTTTGTTTTCTGTCTATCTGTGAGTCTGTTTCTATTTTGTAAATAAGTTCATTTGTATCATTGTTAAAGATTTTGTGTGTAACTGAAATGATATGATATTTGTCTTTCTCTGACTTATTTCACTTAGTATGATAATCTCTAGGTTCACACATGTTACTGCAAATGGCATTGTTTCATTCTTTTTTATTGCTGAATAATATTCCACTGCATACATATCATTATTCACTCACATGTCCATGGGCACTTAGCTTGCTTTCTTGTCTGGTGCGTGTATCTTTTTGAGTTAGAGTTTTCATCTTTTCTGGATATAGACCCAGGAGTGGGATTGCTGTATCATATGGTAACTGTTTTTAGTTTTTAAAGAAATCTCCATACTATTCTCTGTAGTGGCTGCACCAATTTACATTCCCACCAACAGTGTAGGAGGGTTCCCTTTTCTCCACATCCTCTCCAGCATTTACAATTTGTAGAATTTTTGATGACAGTTACTCTGACTGGTGTGAGGTGATACTGTGTTGTAGTTTTGATTTGCATTTCTCTAATAATTAGCAATGTTAAGTGTCTTTTCATGTGCCTTCTGGCCATTTGTATGTCTTCTTTGGAGAGATGTCTATTTATGACTAGGTCTTCTGCCCATTTTTTGGTTGGGTTGGTTCTTCTTCCTTTTTTGTTTTCTTTGATATTGAGCTGTATGAGCTGTTTGCATATTTTGGAAATTAATCCCTTGTCAGTTGCATCATTCGCAAATATTTTCTCCCATTCCGTAGGCTGTCTTTTTGTTTTGTTTATGATTTCCTTTGCTGTGCAAAAACTTTTAAGTTTGATTAGGCCCATTTGTTTATTTTTATTTTTATTTCTTTTGTCTTGGGAGACTGACCTGAGAAGACATTGCTACAATTTATGACAGAGAACGTTCTTCCTATGTTCTCTTCTAGGAGTTTTATGATGTCATGTTTTGTATTTAAGTCTTTTTTATTTTTTAATTTTTACAGTGTTTTGTTGATTTCTGCCATATGACAATGAAAATCAGCCATAGTTATACATATATCCCTTCCCTCTTGAGCTTCCCTCCCCTACCCCATCCCACCCCTAAGTCATCACAGAGCACCAGACTGGGATCCCTGTGTTAGCAACTTCTCACCAACTATCCATTTTACACATGATAGCGTATTTGTTGATGCTACTTTCTCCATGCATCCCACTCTCTCCCTCCCCAACTGTGCCCACAAGTCCATTCTCTACATTTGCATCTTCATTCCTTCCCTGCAAATAGGTTCATCAACACCATTTTTCTAGATTCCATATACATGCATTAATATATGATATTTGTTTTTCTCATTCTGGCTTACTTCATTCTGTATAACAGGCTCTAGGTTCATCCACCTCACTAGAACTGATTCAAATTTGTTTTTTAATGGCTGTGTAATATTCCGTTGTAAATATGTACCACATATTCTCTACCCATTTATCTGTCTGTGGATGTCTAGATTGCTTCCATGTCCTAGCTGTTGTACATAGTGCTGCAGTGAACACTGGGCTACATGTGTCTTTCAGAACTCTGTTTTTTTCAGTTTTTTTTCAGAGCCCAGTAGAGGGGTTGCTGGTCGATTGTTTTCCTAGTTTTTTAGGGACTCTCTGTACTGTTCTCCATAATGGCTATATCAGTTTACATTCCCACCAACAGTGTAGGAGGGTTCCCTTTTATCCATAGCCTCTCCAGCATTTATTGTTTGTAGATTTTTTGATGATGGCTATTTTGACTGGTGTGAAGTGATACCTCATTGTAATTTTGATTTGCATTTCTCTAATAATTAGCAGTGTTGAGCATCTTTTCATGTGTTTATTGTATGTCTTCTTTGGAGAAATGTCTGTTTAGGTCTTCTGTACATTTTTTAATTGGGCTTTTTGTTTTCCTGACATTGAACTGTATGGGCTATTTATATATTCTGGAGGTTAATCTTTTGTCAGTTGTTTCATTCTCAATTATATCCTCCCATTCTGAGGGTTGTCTTTTAATCCTGTTTATTGTTTCCTTTGCAGAAGCTTTCATGTTTAATTAGGTCCCATTTTTTTTATTTTTGTTTTTATTTCTATTACTCTAGAAGGTGGGTCAAAGAGGATCTTGCTGTGATTTATGGCAAACTGTGTATTGCCTATGTTTTCCTCTAAGAGCTTTATAGTTTCTAGCCTTATATTTAAGTCTTTAATTCATTTTGAGTTCAGTTTTGTGTAGGGTGTGAGGGAGTGTTCTGACTTCATTGATTTACATGCAGCTGTCAAGATTTCCCCAACAACACCTACTGAAGAGACTGTCTTTTCTCCATTGTATACTCTTGCTTCTCTTCTCAAAGATTAATCAACCATAGGTCTGTGGGTCTGTTTCTAGACTCTCTATTCTGTTTCATTGACCCATATGTCTGTTTTCATGTCATTACCATGCTATTTTGATTACTGTAGTTTTGTAGTATTGTCTGAAGTCTGGGAGAGTCTTGCTTCTTGTAATTTTTCTTCAGGATTGCTTTGGCAATTCTGTGTATTTTGTGGTTCCATATAAATTTTAGGATTGTTTGTTTTAATTCTGTGAAAAATGTCGTGGGTTATTTATAGGGATTGCATTGAATCTGTAGATTGCTTTGGGTGGTATGGTCATTTTAATAATATTAATACTTCCAATTCAAGAGCATGGGGTATCTTTCCATTTCTTTGAATCAGCTTCAGTTTCCTTTATCAATGCTTTATAGTTCTTAGTGTATAAGTCTTTCATCTCCTTGATCAGGTTTATTTCAAGGTATTTTATTTTTTTGACATGATTTTCAAAGAGATTGCTTTTTTACTTCCTCTTTCTGACTTTTCTTTTCTTTTCTCCCTGTATTTGGATGTTTTCTTCTTTAGGTCTGGGAAGTTTTCAGCTGTAATTTCTTCAAATACATTTTTGATCCCCTTTTCTCTTTTTTTTCCTTCTGGTAGCCTTATTATGTGTAGATTGGCATGCTTTATATTATCTCATAGGTCTCATATGTTGCCTTCTGTTTTTTCATTTTTCTATCTGTTTTCTCTTCTGATTGGGTAGTTTCTGGGTTACTTTTTTGTTTGGTATTGTTTAGTTTGCTATTTATTGCCTTTAGCTCAGTTTTCATCTTGGCAATTTGAGTTGTCTAATTTTAATTGGCTCCTGTTTATAGTTTCTAGTTCCTTGTTACGGTGACTCCTGTCTGTAGCAATAATTTTTCTTAATTTCTTCAGGATTTGTATTACTTCCTTTTTGAACTCAGGATCTAGTAAACTGAAAAAGCCTGTTTCATTATTTGGTCTTTCAGGTGACTTCTCTTGTTCTTTTATTGCTGAATAGTTTCTCTGCTCCTTCATTTTAGTTATATTTCTGTGACTCAGTTTAGGAGAAACAGTTATCTGTTGTGGTCCCGAAGGGCTGTTTTTATGTGGGAACATTCTATATGAGTCTACTTGATGCCAGGGCTGCTTTTGATATGGATACCTGCCACATCGTTCTCTGGGGGTGTGCTAGCCAGTACCCCTTTTTAGGGGGCGAAGGTTATGTTGTGGTGACCAGAGGCTGCACTGGTTGTTGGAAGGGTCTCCTCTTTGCTCTGTGGTTGTCATAGCTCTGTCAAGGGTGGGGCCTGTTCTGCAGCTGTTGGAGCAGAAGCTCTCAGATCTGGTTCTAAGCTGCGGTGTGAGGTAGGCAGGGCTGGCGACCTTCTGCTGGTAAAGGAGCCCGTGAGTATTCTTCCGCCAGAGCTAGCACTGGGACATGCTTTCTGTGATATTCCCTGTCACCCTGGTGTGCTCAGAAAGCGCACTGCTGCTGAAACTGCCCTCTGCCCCACCTCAGCAAAGGAAAAGCCGGCAGTCAGCTCAGAAGTCCTTCCGGTGCTGTGCTCAGGAAGCTGCCAGTGGCGTGAATCTTCTGTGAAAGTCACGCACCCACCAGGAATCAGTTCAGATTTCAGCCCCACACTGCGTGTGGGCCACCCACACGTGCTTGTGTGTGCCCAGAGCTTGTAGAGTGGAGCTGCACCCTCTGTGAGCAAGCTGAGGAAGCTGCTCTGGTGGGGCAGTGCCACTCCCTTTGCACATGCATTGACACATAGGCTTCCCATTTATCTTAAACACACCTCCAGTGGCCTGGACCGTTCTTGAGGCCCTTGGGATTGTTTCTGCCTCCAAACCAACTCTTCTCCTTGGGTCTGTCTGCTGAAGTCCCTTGTACCAGCAACCAGCTTCTGCCATGCCCTCCACCAGGTATGCCTCTCAGGCTGGGGCACGCAGTGAGGTGGCCAGGACCTTCTGTGCGCATTTCTCTCTGTCCTGCTTCTGCAGGCTGGCCGCTGCGTCCCCTCTGAGCCCCTGAAACTCCGTATCTGGTTGAGGGGTCCCAGAGTGAGAGAAGCTTTCATAACTCAGGTCCATCTCAAGCTTCATTCTTTTGTCCTTTCATCCTACCCAGTTATGTGGTGGTCTTTCTTGCAGCGTTGGTTCTATGAGATCTTCAACCAGCATTCAGTGGGTATTCTGTGAGAACTGTTCCACATGTAGATGTATTTTTGATGTATTTGTGGGAGGACGTGAGCTCCACGTCCTTCTATTACACCATCTTGATCTCCCAGTCTACTTATTATTTTCTTATTGGTGAATAAGATAATTCTTTATGCTATGATTTTTATGTATTAAATAAATACTACAAATGTTTTCACCAGCCTGTGATTTGATTTTCCATTTATGTTTTACTGTATTTTTTAAACAAGTGAGTTAAAAATTAAGGAAATTGGTCAGTCTTTTTTTATTGTGGTTTTTCTCTTTGGCATTTTACAAATAAATGTTTTATTCATATCAATGTAATATAAATATGGCATTTTTGATATAAAGAAGGGTTATGCGTTTTTCAGAATTTGGGAACCATTGGTATAAGAAATAAAGTTACATGGGGTATGGATCTGTCACTAGGAAGAGGTGAAAGGCTCTTTGCTTTGCAGAGAGTTTCAGCGGCTTGAGGATGTTTAACAAGTTTGTCGCTTATCAATGTCTGAAGATGTGAGATTTTTTTTCTTAGTCTGAGGATATGAGATTTTCTTCTTTTAGTTTTCATCTTCTTTTCTTGAAACCAGAGTGTCTTGTTTTTCAGGTAATCCACTACAAAGTGCAATACATCAAAGGGGGCTCATCTTCATATTAAAGTTGAGATTTCTGAGGCTGAGGGATTGGTTACATTTTTGAAATTGTTCAGTTAATACCATCAGAACAATAGTAATGGATCAGATATGTCCACATCTTACATTATGTTGTTCATCATGAAGATGAAAATATTTTCACTTTTCAAAAATGTACGCTTATGTATGATACAATATTGCTGTTGTTGAGTCTCTCAGTCATGTCTGACTCTTTGCCACCCCATGGACTGTAGCCAGGCTCCTCTGTCCTTGGGGTTTCCCAGGCAAGAGACTGAAATAGGTTGTCATTTTCTTCTCCCGGGGGTCTTCCTGACCCAGGAATGGAACTTGTGTCTCCTGCATTGTAGGTGGATTCTTTATTGCTGAGTCACCAGGGAAGCCCATAGTACAATACTAAGTAGATAAAATATATATATAATACATCTTGCTGTAGACTTGAAATACTGACACATGTACAATTAAAATTCTGGCTTATTTTATGAACTCAGTTTTTAACAATTGGCTTATTCTGAATTAAAAGGCCTTGTAATGAATTGCTTTTATTGTGAAATTCATCAATCAAAATACAAATGCTTTTCTCCCTGTCAAGAAGATATACACTTTCAAGAGTGATTTAATCCAACATTTAACTGAAAATGCTTTTTCTCTTCTAGCTTTTGTTTCTACCAATCTGACGTCATACATGGCTACTGATGGCAATGAGCTTGTAAGTATTCTTTGGAATACTCAGACTTTAAGTATTAATCGTCAGTTTGATGAATGAGTAAAAAATTAGGTTGATTTTAAGTTTGACTAGCTACTTAGTGTCCATTTCATTAGTCATAATGGAATGAAAGAGCTTCCCTAGTAGCTTAGATGGTAAAGCATTTGCCTGCAATGCAAGAGACCTAGGTTCGATCCAAGAGTTGGGAAGATCCCCTGGAGAAGGAAATGGCAAACCACTCCAG
Source organism: Giraffa tippelskirchi (assembly GCF_054371585.1). Taxonomy (NCBI): domain Eukaryota; kingdom Metazoa; phylum Chordata; class Mammalia; order Artiodactyla; family Giraffidae; genus Giraffa; species Giraffa tippelskirchi. Next base: position 153,932,781 of record NC_137283.1, on the reverse strand, counting down.
TATTCTTGCCTGGAGTATTCCATGGACAGAGAGGACTGGCGTGCTACAGTCCATGGGTCTGTACAAAGAGTCAGACACAACTAAGCAACTAACACACACAATAGAATTCAATGATCCCTTTGTTAGAGTTCGACAGTTTCTTATGATCACCAAGCATTTGCTTAAGACCCCTAGCTGTTTAAATATCAAGAAACATAACCACAATTTTGACACACTGTATATAAATTTGTCTCTATTTTCAATTAACTCTGGTATAGTGTAACCTCTCATGCAACTTCTATGGGAATAATTCTGCTAATTATTATGCCAAAATTATAGGTTCCTTTTAAAATAATTTTATAGCCATAAATTTGCCTAAATTAGGTAAGTCAGTTGAGCAAGTTCCCTCTGTTAGATGAGGAAACTCATGCAGGGAAAATAGAGATGTTGATGTAACATGATACTTCAGATGGAAGGGGATGCACAGACTGTAGCCCAGCAGGCTCCTCTGCCCATGGAATTTTTCAGACAAGAATACTGGAGTGGGTTGCCTTTTCCTCCTCCAGGGGATCTTCCTGACCCAGGGATCAAACCTGCATCTCTTGTGTCTGCTGCATTGGCAGGCAGATTCTTTACCACTAGTGCCACCTGGGAAGCCCCTTTATTGGTTGTTTATGCAGGGAAAATAGAGAAGTTGGTATAAGTAACATGATGCTTCAAATAGAAGAGGATGCAGTGCAGTGTGGGATTGGATAACCTGCATCTTTTGGCAAATCTAATGACTTCATGATGAATGCATAGGACAGTTTTTGGAGTAGAGCCAAAAGCAGAAGCAGAAGTGGGGTGTTGAGAAAATATAGTATAGACTTCCTGCCAAATAGGGAACGTGGACAGTGGTTTCCTGATGCACATTAAGAAATGGATGTCAAGGCAGGTTGTATTCTAACGATAGAGAAATTGAGTGAACTAGACAGCTCCTGGAAGAGCCACCTTACTAAAAAGCAGGACAGCATATTAATTCTCTGCTTGATAACAATTTCATATTCCAGAGAGAGAGAAGGCAATGAGAGCAAGCTCCTTCTAATTGAGGGAATCCTTGCTAATGATGAAAATGGTGGATAGTTTGGGAGACAAGGGTGCAGAAAACTAAAAATGAAAATGAAAATTATAGTCGCTTATGCAACCTAGGAAATTCACTATCTAAAACTTGCAGAAAGAGGGAAGTCTGATTTTTTGCACATGAATGGGTGTGTGTTTGATAATAAAAATGTGAATAATCACAGTGAAGATAGGGAAGAACAATTAAGAGAATAAATGGGACTGCAATGGAAAATTTTTGCTAGGATTAGGTATAAAGCTGTGTGTACAGGATATTAAAGGAGGGTCTTATGGTCAAGGGCAAAAGCACACAGAGGTCACAGATCTGTAAAGACAAAATCAGGGAGACTCAGGTTTAGAGTGTCCAAAGTTTATGAGAAATTTAGAAAGAAAAAATGCATGTGATTATAAGCATGTGTATGTGTTATTTGGGAAAATGGCATGGAAAAAAAGAATTAGAACTGTTGAATCCTTGATAAAGGTAATACAGGGTTTAATTCTGATGAAAAAAAAATGTAATCTTCCAGCTGGAAGAAGTTCATCTTATATGTTTAAGAGGAAATGGAAATTAAGATAATGAGAGCACCTAAGGACTTCAAATGAATCAATTGATTCATTGAAACATTCATTTAATGTTCACTGATTACTTCTCCTGAGTTTATTATGTATCAGCCACTGTACTACCTAGGAATTGGAGATTTAATGGTGAGTTGATACAAGTCAAAATCTCCATGTCTTTAAAAAAAAAAGTATAGCCTTGGATTTTTGAACAAAGATGGCAGATATGATTACCCAAGGACTAATGTATCATCCTGGAACTCTCAATCTAGGGCTGTTACCGCTGTTACCTGCTTCCCCTTTGGTTCTGGGCACAAGTGGATTCTGTTCTTCTTGGTGGGAACTATTTTTGCGTCTTTCTCATTTCATGAGCCATCATCCTCCACTCCTAGACTGAATCAGCTCAGCTCGCCTTGTGTGTCAGTTTACCTGTTATTTTTATCTCACAGCCATCAGTGTCTGGCTGGGAACGCTTAACATCTCTCTCAAGCATTTCTTCCAGCTGCTTTTCAGTGGTTACCCTACTTTATCTTTCCACTCAGAAAATTAGTTCCATTTTCTGCTGTCATTTGTTCTCTAAATAAAATGTAGCACCAGAGACCTATTTTTATGCTAGGTAGTTTTGGTAGGCCTGACACATTTGACCTAATGACATCCCAAATTACCCTTCACTTCCACTAAACCAACATGTATTGAGCTGCGTGTACTGAGCTCTCTGCTTGGTGCTGGGGTACTTAGAGGGGGAGCCGACCACCTGGTGGGGCAGGGCGATACTTCTAAGGGACTTTTATTGATCCCGACATGATAGGTATCATTGAAGTGGTATGGTAAATAGTGCTAACAAAACTGTTCAAGAACTAGACTCTACGCATTTGAGATTTTATTATGTGCACAGTAAAAAAGCACTGCTCTTTTTTTGTTGAATTGTTATCTGATAGTATCCTTTTCTTGCCTCTGATTTTCTCTCCTCTGAAGGGAAGTCGCAGGATTTTCAAAGCTAAAGCTTCATACAGAATCAAAAGGAGTAGCTCATTAAGTTCCGTCTGTTTTAACACCTAAATATTGGGTTGACCAAAAAGTCCATTCAGGTTTTTTTCCAGAAGATGTAACAACAGCCCAGTATTTCCCCATCTTCACAGCACTTGCCCTCCCCCTGCTCACTGGGCTCTTTGCCTCTCTCTGCACTTGTCTCCTCGCCACCTCTCAACTAACCTCTACCTGCCCAACAACAGCCAGGGTGGATTTGCCTACACGTAGATGTGATTTTTCTACTCATCTTTTTCCATCTGTTCAATGGCTTCCATTGGCTTTCAGATGAACTTTGTACTTTCCAGCATAATTTACAAGGCCCTTCGTGATGTGACTCGGCCCCTCTGAACATGGTTTCTCCACCCCAAACCCTGCCGTCCTCTGTGGTCCATGCCCCCTGACTTGTACCTGCATTACTGTACCACATCCTCTTATGCATAGGTGTTTATCTGGAGGGCCTGCCCTGACTCCTCACTTTTAGGTAAGCACTGTGATGGGGTGCAGACCTTGTTATCCTTGCTAGGTTCTCTTCTTCTATGTTTCCCTGGAAGCTATGTTAAAACTTTCTTGCCACTGAATTGCTGGTCCTCAGCACTGAGTGACTGTGCAGTAAGGGATGATTGAATAAACAAAAACCATAATTTACCAAATTGTGACCTGAAAGAAAGCACTGGCATAATCACCTTTAGGATCTGGGTCAGAGATTTGGGGGAAATTTCCACCATTATGATTATATTTGGTACAATCGTTAAACATCCATTGTGTAGTTCTTATACGGCTTTCCGTACATTATACTGTGCTTCTTCATGTGGCTCGGTGGAAAAGAATCCATCTGCCAATGCAGTAGACATAGGAGACTCGAGTTTGATCCCCGGGTCAGGAAGATCACCTGGAGAAGGAAATGGCAACCCACTTTAGTATTCCTGCCCGGAAAATCCCATAGGCAAGGGGGCCTGGTGGACTACAGTCCTTGGGGTTGCAAAAGGGTCAGACACAACTTAGCAACTAAACAACAGCAAGCAGCATGATACGGTGGTGATTCAGAATTATACACTAAATCAGTATGCTTAGTTTTCTTTTATGATTTGTTTCTCATCAAAATAAATAAATAAATAATAACGACTAACATATGAATCTTAAAGACTTGATTAAGAAAGTTCTCCAGTCTCAGATTTTCGTAACAGCATTTTAGCTAAGGAAGGAAAGCAGCCTTAATTTAAGGATGACAAGGCTCAGAGAGAATGTGACACAATATCTCGTTTACCGTTGTACACAATTCTTTTACCTAAAGCTTTCAAGAATTGTTTTCGGGGATTGCTCTAGTGGGGAAGAAATGTCACAGTTCTCTTAGATCAAAACTTTATGACAGTGTTTTCTCAAAAATTGTTTAAAATAAATTTCCTTCCCTAAATGTTTCCTGGAAAAAAAAATGCCAAGTGAAAACTTTTTCTTGAAATGAAAGGCTCTGCATAGAAATCATAGTTGCTTGGCTCAATCTTTCTGCTGATGAGGACAAGCTCACCGAATGTGAATGGACACTTCTGGCACTGTGGTCATTGGGTTTTCTGCTGTTGCTGGGACTGCATCTGTGCAGCAATCTAACAAGACACTGGTCCTTGATGTGTGTGCTTTACAAAAAAAGCTCTGCATACATCGTTCACAGAACGTGTATTGCCCAGTCCTTCTGCGCACTGTGTGGTGGGAACAGCCGCCCACGTGATTCCAGTCCCCACGGGAACCTGCCCTGCCCCTCCCGCCCACTCCATCTCTGTGCCCGTGGTGTGTGTCTCAGGGATGTGGGAATATTCAGGGATGAACTGAGGAATCTCTTTCCCACCTTTTTGATCAACGGGAAAGAGCTGAAATGTTGGCGGCTTGCTTTTTAGGCTCCATCAATGGAATGCCATGTTGAATTGGCAGTGCCAGTGCAGCTTTGAAGGCAGGAAGCTGCTGTGCATATTTTCTGTCCCAAGTAGGACTTGGAGTGGAGAAGCACATGACAGCTGCCTGGGGAACAGATGACAAGGTGGGGGCTTGTGGGCTGCCTCTGGAAGACTTGTGTCCCTCCTCCCAGCACCTCTTCACCCCATGCGTTCCTGTTTATTGGGCTCCAGATTCTTAGTCTTTGGAGGATATGGTTAAAACAGGATGCCGAAGAAAGCTACTGTGGTTTTTCAGGCAGTAGTATTTTAGCTTGAAGTAGAGATTTGTCTGCTTCAGTCTCCTGTTGTTCTGAGCTTCCCTGGTGCCTCAGTGGTAAAGAACCTGCCTGCCAATGCAGGAGATATGGGTTCGATCCCTGGGTCAGGAAGATCCCCTGGAGAAAGAAATAGCAACCCACTCCAGTATTCTTGCCTAGGAACTCCCACGGACAGAGGAGCATGGTGGGCTACAGTCCATGGGGTTGCAAGAGTAGGACATGATTTAGCGACTAAACAGCAACAAGAGGTTTGTCCAGCACAAGTCCATTTTACCTTTAAAGAAACATCCAGGGTCATCTCTCCAGGTGGGTTCAAACTTAAGGTCAGTTGATCCCAGGAGCTTTTCTTTATGTATGTGGCTCTCTGTGGGGAGAAAAATGCAGAGCAACTTTGATGTTGCTTTTCTCTGCTGATGTTCGTGGAGGTATTTTCAGCTCTGAGTAATCAAACACTAGATGGCTTTCCAGATATTTGTTAAATCTCCACTTGTACCAGGCACTATCATTAAGGCATTATAGGAAATAAAAGCTGACATAAGACACAGTTAACCCTTTGCTAAATATTTATCCAGTGTTCCCTGTGCATTAGGCATTGGGCTAGGTGCTAGATTTTGAAGTCATGGCGTGTTCAAGAATGCCAATTCTATCTTGAAGTCATGGCCGATCATTCAATCTAAGCAGAGCTGTCATTTAACTATAGAGCTGATAAAGGAATTTGATAAACTTTAAGAAGCGACATTAACAGAGGAAGTGATTAAGTAATTATGTGGGATGGAAGGAAAGCCTATATGAGATTAACCATAGTTGCTGGTTTGGACCACTGGATGGATTGTGTCACCACTATGGGGTTGCCACTCAGATTTGTAAACAGATAAGTTATCATACCCATTTGAGAGGAGAGGCATCAGCAAACCATTGTGGAATAAAAAAGACAGAAGAAGTAGAGTAGCCCTGAGTTAAACAACAGACTTAGGAATCTGAATGGCTAGGTCTAGTGTTGGCTCTATTGCCAGCTCGGTGTGATCTGAGGGGAGGTTACTTACTACGCCAAGATGAAGTTCCTGCTTTGTGAAAAGGAAGGTAAAAATAGTACCTACCATGAAGATCTTTGGGAAATGACAGAAATCGATTCTTACAGTGACTCCAGATAAATAACCCTGAGTGAATATAAGATTATTATAAGACTTCACTGCCTTCTAAAGTCAGAGAGGGCTTCACGGTGAAGGTGGCATTTGACCTGGGTCTGAAAGGAAGGGTAAGTGTTAAGCAGATGAAAAATAGGGGAAGAGAATAAAGCATTCAAATGTATGTAGTTGTTAAAGTGCCTGGAATTTCTGCAGGATAAAGAAAAGTTTAGGGTGTCAGGAGAGGAACTGGACAGAAGTCTTGGTGGTATATTGAAACTACTGTGGGAAGTGACTTGTTTGTCACTTAAATTGTGATTTCAAGGTGGAGTCTTATACTTGAAATGATTGGTTTCCATTCAGCAATGTCCTGCAGGTTCACATGTAGACACTCCACTCTGCAGTGTCAATACAGAGTTCAATGATAAACGAAGAGAAAGCTGTAGAACACAAGAAAAGCACAGTTAGGCTCAAAAACACAGTGCTCATCTCTATGGATCAGAAGTGAAAAGCGGCAGCAAGACTGAAGCTACGGCTTGATGGGCGCCTCATCTGGAGGCAGAAAGTAGTTTTCCTCTGGTCCAAGTGAAGGGGTAGAAAATTGCTCCACCAAGTATGAGAGAGCTCCATTCATGTCTTGATGACTGTGGTTGACGGCGGCTCCCTCACTGTAGAAGGGGCTAAAGAAAAACAGTCGTCACACCACTGCCTGGGAGGTTACACAATTCCACAAGCTACCTGAGGGTCTAGAAAGGGAGGAACAGGGACACGTCTCAAAATCAGGAAATAAACCTGGTCACCAACGAGCTCAGCAACTGGATATGCAAGATTTTCCGTGACTGCTTCAGGACGTGATTGTAAACCTCATTCCACATCAAGTGGCAGCAACCTCCAACTGATAGAGAGGGAGCCGTGGGCATAATGGGGGAAAGGAGAGCAGGGAGAGATGGGGAGAGAGGGAAACTGAGAGAGAAAGAGAACATTGTGAGTGAAAACCCGTCCACTCACAATTCTGCCAACTTAAACTCCAAAACAGATTTGAAAAATGCTAAGAAAGGTAGACTATGAAATAAAAATTGTAAGTCTAACTTTATTTTACATAAAAGCAAAATTCCAAAGCCTGACAAAAATTTTTAAGTATGAAACTCAAATCTTTTATACCATTTTGAAAGAAAGCAGGCACAAATGGAAAAGTATAAAACACAAGTGGGTTTTGAAAATATTAAGAGGGATTAGAAAAGAAAACATAATTTTTGAAACAGAAAGCTTAGTATATGACTTACATTCAACATTGGATACTTTCTAAATGAGTATTTGTAAATTGAAAAACCTGTATAGGACACGCATGGCACAGAGAGATAGATGAAAAATTAAGACAAAGAAAATTAAGAGCAAAACACAGTGGGATAGAATTGAAAAAAAAAAAAAAAGAAACAGGTAGAAAGATGGCTGAAATTTTGAAAGAAAAGACCAAAACATATTGCAGGTTGTAGAGAATTAAAAAGTTTTATATATCGCATGCATGCGTACTAAGTCGCTTCAGTCATACCTGACTCTGCAGCGCTATGGACCATAGCCTCCCAGACTCCTCTGTTCATGGGGTCTCCAGACAAGAATACTGGAGTGAGTTGCCATGCCCTTCTCCAAGGGAATTTTCTCAACCCAGAAATCGAACTCACATCTCTTGCGTCTTCTGCATTGGCAGGTGGGTTTTTTACAGCTAGTGCTACCTGAGAAGCCCTTTCTTAATTGCAGGAAGGATTATAAGTAGGACACTTTGAGAGCAATCGGGGGATATCCAAAAAATTAAGGATGCATATATCCTGTGACTGTGCAATCTACTCTAGGTGAATACGCTAGCCCACGGACACATGTGCCCACGTGTATTATATTGTACAATGGAAGTTATACAAAATTGATAATTGCAACGACGTTGTGGCAGTGCGCAATTATATATTGAATGTGGGTTAATATGTGAGTGGATAAATAAATTGTGGCATTTTCATTGACTGCCGTGCTGTCTTAGTACTACAATGACTTATCTCAACATGGAAAAAAATCTCAAAAATACAATACTGAAAATTAAACACCTCCATTAATGCTATTGCTTATGGTATTGTTAAGTGCTCCTTATAAATACTAAAATGCATGGGAACGATAAATATCACATTTGGTTTAGTGTAACCTGGGGTGAATGAGAGGGAAATGGAAAAGGGAAATTGTATATCATGTATTCATATTTCATTCCCTTAAAAATAAAGTAAAAACTAAGAAGGAAAAGGAGGAAGTAAGAAATGAGTACTCAATGAGTTAGAATATGAACAGCTGAGACTTTTGATATCGTGTAGTTAAATGGCTTTTCAATTTCAACATCTCACTATCAGTGAACAAGTGTTTATCTGTAGTTTACTGAAGGAGAGATTATAAGCACAGGAGCATGGTTTTGAAACCATGTGCATCAATCTCTGTCTTTTGGCCCTAGGACTCCTCTTACTATCGTGTCTCCTTTTTTCAGTCAAGATTCTGGAGAGACTAGTCCTTAGTGCTGTGTTAACTTCTTCAGTTCCCATTCCTCTCCAACCCACTGAAATCTGTTTTCTAGCCAACATGACGATGAAACTGTTTTGCCAAGGTCTCTATTAATTTTTTCTCCCTCCTTTACACTGGTGAGTGTTTGATGGTTTTGGCTCACCTCTCCCTTCAGTCTCTCCCTGACTTCCACGACAACCTCTCTCCTGATTTTCTTGTTTTCCTTTGCTGGTCTGCTCTGTCTCCTGACAGTCTGCATTCCTGTTAGTTCTGTGTAAACGTATTGGTCTTCCTTTGGATTTTGACTTCAATCCTTTGACATCCTACACATCTGAGTGATCTTACCCAAACTCAAGATTTCCACTATTTGTACACTGATGGTTCCTAATTTTATGTCTTTATTCCAGACTTCTCCCACGTCTCTAGACTCTTAAATACTATATATGCTATTTTCCCATGTGTCTTAGGTACATCAAACTCAATATGTTTACTATGGATATATATGTATATGTTTATAAATGCTGCTGTGTTAAGTCACTTCAGTTGTGTTTGACTCTGTGTGATCCTATGGACTGTAGCCCACCAGGCTCCTCTGTTAGGATTCTCCAGGCAAGAATACTGGAGTGGGTTGCCATTTCTCTATTTAAGCCACGTTCTCTATCAGTTCAGTTCAGTTGCTCAGTCGTGTCCGACTCTTTGCGACCCCATGGACTGCAGCACACTAGGCTTCCCTGTCCATCATCGACTCCCGGAGATTATTCAAACTCATGTGCATTGAGTCGGTGATGCCATCCAACCATCTCATCCTCTGTCGTTCCCTTCTCCTCCTGCCCTCAATCTTTCCCAGCATCAGAATCTTTTCAAGTGAGTCAGCTCTTCGCATCAGGTGGCCAAAGTATTGGAGTTTCAGCTTCAGCATCAGTCCTTCCAGTGAACATTCAGGACTGATTTCCTTTAGGATGGACTGGTTGGATCTCCTTGCAGTCCAAGGAACTCTCAAGAGTCTTCTCCAACACCAGAGTTCTCTATATTGTTGTCATCTATTCCACTGATTAAGCTAGACACTCTTTCCTTGACACGTTTCTCTCCCTCACTTTCTACCTTCTATCTTCCTCCTCCTCACCCTCCTCTCCTTGTCTCTCCTTCTTTTTCTTCTCTTTCTTCTTTCTCTTCTCCCTAGTTCTTTTATTTCTCCAATTTCTCTTCAGTCTAGAAAGTGCCATTGCATCCAGCTTCCCCTCAAACTCCAATCCTTGCTTTTCTGTCCTCTTACTTTATATAACATCAACAACCAATGCAAATACCTTAAAGGTTACTACTTTGTGAATTTTATTCTTGAAATAAATATATGTATTTTACCATTTCCTTTTGTGACTTTGGGCAAAACACTGAACCTTAATTTACTTCAGTTTTCTCCTCTGACCTAAATGGTGGGAAGGAAATCTGAAAAAGAGGGGATGTATGTATATGTGTGACTGATTCACTTTGCTGTATGGCAAGAGACTAATGCGATACTGTAAAGCGATTATACTCCAATAAAAATTAATTAAAAAATTTTCTTCTCAGTAACATGTGCATTATAATAACATCTAAGCTGTAAATGTTGTGACAATTCAGTCCAAGTATTTATGAAAAGACTCACCATGGCTATGGCAAACACTATCTAACTATAAGCTTTATGCTTCTTGGTTATCATTGTTTTCAATTATTGTCTATTGTTGTTATAAAGTCTCTTATCTATCTTCATTTTTCACTACCAGAGGGTTTATTTTCATATTAACTTAGTAATATTTAAGGTAGCTAGTCTTCTGAAAAAGAGTAGCAAGTTTTTCATGTATTTTTACAGGTGAAATTTTAATATTTAAAGCTTTAAAATTCTCTTTACAAAATTGAGTTTAATTTGCCAGGAAAAAGGAGAGATTTTTTGGAGGGGTGGGGCAAAGGTGTTCTGTAGAGAAACTCCCTAGTGGCTTTATCAGCTGGAGGTGGCATGACCCTAAAAAATTTAGGAATTTTTGTGGCTTGTTTAATGGAGAAGGAAATGGCAACCCACTCCAGTATTCTTGCCTGGAAGATCCCATGGATGGAGCAGACTGGCGGGCTATTGTACATGGGGTCACAAAGAGTCGGACTGACTGAGTGACTAATACTACGCTAGAGCTTTGAGGCTGTTTGTGTCCTTCGGCTCAGGCTGCTGGCCACTTAAAGTATTGGTAGCTTAAAATTGACAGTGCTGTGAGGTTTCATACCATGGAACTTGGGAAAATGCCACAAATCAGGACCCATCATAGCATATCACCGTATAACTTTAAGACGAGATCATTGTGAAGTTTGATGTAATAACAAACTATTTTGTGGTGAATTTTAATATGTCACGGGTAAATTGTACCTTTAAGATTTAATTGCTGTAGAAATTAGAAATCAGTATAATAATTCTCTTAACTTGGATGTGAACATCATCATTCAATATCAGAGGAGGTCCATTTGTATATTTTACACTGGTTCCTTTGTATATTTATACAGCATGGTGTTTTTGAGTGATTAATGACCAACTGAATTTTTTTAACCCCCCTTAAAAAGTGAAAGAAAAATACTCTTTTTCAATAAAAAGGAAATATTTATTTAAAAGAAAAATTTCCTCAAATTTTAGAGCTGAGTTAGGGCAAATTCAGAATTTTAAGTTTTACCTACAATATTCCAAAAGGAAGAAAATCTTGTGAGAAAAATACATTATTAGGCTTCAGATATTTGTTATGAAGAGACACAGTTTCAATTCCTGGGTCAGAAAGATCACCTGGAGCAGGAAATGGCAACCCATTCCAGTCTTCTTGTCTGGGGAAAGCACATGGGCTGAGGAGCCTGGTGGGCTGCAGTCTACAGGGTCACAAAGAATCGGACATGGCTGAGCATACTTACACACACATTTGTTATAATGATTATAATTCCCTATCAAAAAGAAATGGTTTCATAAAATGCTCACTGTTTGCTTGGCTTTTTCTTGCTCATCTAGTGGAATAAACCACATGTGAAATCTTTTTGAAACTGACGAGTTCGTGGGTTCCACTTCCTGTTGTGAGGAGTTAGACATATCTCAAACTTACTAAACTTCTCAAGATTGTTTTCATTCTTTCATGTAAACCAATTTAGGTTTCAAGTTCATGTCGACCAAGTGAAAATACAATTCCCGCCAATTTATCGTTCCTGTAATATGCAGCTCTGCTTCTGGTCGGGGGAAACAGTTTTAACACTTATACAGATTTTATGATCATTTGCCCTAGGAAAAGTTCTGTCTGAGGCGTAGGGCTGACTCAATGAGTAAACTTCTTGCCCTCGTTTTTTTTTTTTTTAAGTCTGAATAAAGTCCTCTCAGTTTTGGGTGCTCCCCCTGCTTGAGGTATTGTCCAGCCTAGAGCCCCATTTCTCATTAGTCCAGGTGCAAGAATCTAGCATAGACCGAGGCCTGTTTTGGGGCCAAGTTGAGACAGAGTGTGCAATTTGATAGAGGGTTTTCTCTAGAACCAGCCATCAGCTTGTGTGGTAGAACTGGAAAGACCTTGTCAAACTGTGCTGTGCTGAGTCTCTTGAGTTGTGTTAGACTCTTTGCGACCCCATGGACTGTAGCCCACTAGGCTCCTCTGTCCATGCGATTTTCTAGGCAAGAATACTGGAGCGAGTTGCCATTTTCTCCTCCAGTGAATCTTCCCAACCCAGGGATTGAACCGATGTCTCTTACGTCTCGTCTCCTGCGTTGGTAACAGGAGATACCTTTACCACCAGCGTCACCTGGGAAGCCTAGGAGCCCATAACTGATGGATGGAGGAGATTCACCGGCTCCCAGTCAGGAGGGACGGAGCGTGGGCTGCCTCCCTTCACGGATCCTACAGCGTCCTCTCCTACTTTCTCTTCTTTTCTAAGCTGTTCTTTTTGTATAAGCTAATGTGATTGACCTTGTTCAGATGGGCCAGAATGGTCAAGGACTGCCTCTGTCTACAATTCCCTTTTCTTCCTACTCCTCTGTGGCTCTTAATTTGTCTTGAGAGCTTCCTGGGGTCTCCTGGACCCCAGATTCTCTTAAATTGTTCCCACTGTCTAAATTGACTTAGTATCTTCTTTTTTAGTCCTGGCTTTCAGCTAAGTTCTAGCTATCCAAATAAGATACATTATCTGAACAATATATTTGGGCTAAAATATTTTGTTAATGGGCTTCGCTGAACTCAGATAATTGCATATAGAAAAAACCCCAGGAGAAAGAACGTTTGAGAGAATAGTGGAAATTTTAGACCAGGATGCAGGTCAGTGTGGGAGATATTAAGTGGAAATGACCAGAACTTGGTCAAAAATGCCTAAATTTTAGTTGCCTGTCTTGACTCTAATATGTGTTTTCTTGCCTAAAATTTAGGCAATTATTGCCTTTGTCATGTTCATTTTTCAAAAGGATGATTTATTACTTTAGGGATAAAATTTTATTCTAATATTTGGAAAATAAAAAGTCAGTATGAGGTTTCTCAGGAAATATAGTTTAAGCACTTTAACTTCATCATTGAAGTTAAATATTGAGAGAAATATATCTGAGAGAAATATAAATCCTACCTATCCTAAAACTTATTAGGAAAATTTTGTTTATTAGATATGAAGTATTTGTTTATATCTATAATCATATAATATTACAGTGCATACATGAAGAGTTTTTAGTTTTTAGTGCATTTTTGCATACAATCATATTAAATACTTATAAGACTTATGGGATTGGAATTACAAATATCTTGATTTTACAAATGAAGGAAGTTGGTTTTGAGTGCTAAACTGACTTTTCCTTGGGTAACACAGCTACTAGTTACAACAACTGTAAGTTGATTTCAGGTCTCTGTATTAAAAATCCCATCTTACTTCCACTCTGTCATATTCCCTCTTCAAACATGTAATAGAACCATTGTAATTATTAGAGAAATAGTTAGATACAGAGGATATTAGCCAGGTGCATCTAGAATAACTTTGTAAGATCTTGTAATAGGATTGCATACCAATTTTTAGAACTCCTCTTCGATTATGTACATTTTTCTTTTTCAAATTCTCCACTTAAAAGATTATCTCATTTAACCCTGACTGAATTCAGCTTAGATATCGTGGAGGAAAAAAAATCACACACACACAGAGCCAGTTGAAAGCATTTTTTTTTCTATTTTTGTTTATAGTCTGATGATTTTACATGAATTGTTTAAAATGTACTGTGAAAAATGTGTATTTCAGATATAGCATCTTTTTTTCTAATTTGAATCTTAGAAGAGCTAGTATAAGATAGAAATTGGTAATTAATTTATCTTCCATAAGACAATATGTAAATTAAACCTGGCTGCAAATAAGAATTTCCCAATAAGGAGGGTTGGTAGGTACTTAACACCTCACCAAAAGAGGTTGTGGAACTTCTTTTTCTGGGGTGTTTAATTCATGTGGTTTACATGCAACCCCGTGGAGGTAGCAAGACCATGAATTTAGTAGTCTGATGTAAACCTGTAGTCCTGTGAGATTGTAATGGTTGTCTTCCAGGTTTATTTAAATAATTGCTGCTCTTTAGAAATGGCACAAAATGAAGCATGCTATAAGTTTTTCTTCTCTCACAAAAAATAAAAGGGGAGATATTTTTATTATTTTTAAGAACTTGAGTGAGGGCTATCCTGTCATAACTAAAGTGATAGTGAGAAAGGTGGCTGTGGGTGGAAACAGGAAACATTAGTGATAAATGCTGTGTTACGTATTTTTTTCAGGTGCAGCTCGATGTCTATTGATTCTAATTAGCACATTTTGTGCCTCAGCTAGTAAGCGCCCCTTTAGCTCTGCCTGGAGAGTTTTTTTTTTTTTTAGCTTCCATCCTGCTCATAAACACTGCCACCTCCTCCCTCCTTTTCTCTTTACAAATGTTACAACACAATCAGAAATTTCCTCTTTTCTCTCCTTCCTGCGTTTCCAGCAGGTTCCCTTGCGTCAGAAGCAGAGAAAGAAAACTCAAGGTAATTAGATCTTTTGTTTCTTTATCCCCTGTTTGTGTGTGTGAGTGTCGTGTTCCCCTGGATGTCTTCTTTGGGATCCGATTTTTGTCTGTCTTAATGCTAATATCAGGACGTGGATGGCAGATTAATGTGGGGTTCCTGTTTTTGGATCGATTTTAAGAAATGATGGCTTGCTGTTCATTTGGATTAATCCCCCGTGGTATGTCAACAGAGCTTACAAAGACTGGCACTGAGTCGGCAAGTGGCTGTGTTTCTAGGTGGGCATTAACCCTTTTCCATCTCTTGCATAACTACTGCTATTATTGTTGAAACAAGCTGGTTAGTGCAGTGATGTGCCTGCCAGATCATGATTTTCATGTTTTCAACTTACTCCATTGAAGAATGTTCTTAGACTTACACCTGCATATGTCTCACTGTTTCTTTGATCTTGTCCCTTCTAAGCACCAAATGAATGTTTAAAAATAAAGTCGATAAATTACTTTATTTTTCACATTCACTTTGCAAAAATCTTGGTACAAAAATCCAACTTCCTGAAGGTAAACAGTGTACAGTTCCCTTTTACTCTGTCTTATAAATCAGGATACAACATTACCTACTTTCTCATGTAATCGTTTGCAGGTTTTTTCAGCATGAGTCGAAGGAGGATATCGTGTAAAGACCTGGGGCATGCTGACTGCCAAGGGTGGCTCTATAAGAAAAAGGAGAAAGGAACTTTCCTAGGCAACAAATGGAAAAAGTTCTGGGTGGTCCTGAAGGGGTCATCGCTGTACTGGTACAGCAATCAGCTGGTGAGTCCACTCTCTTCCTCCTCTTCCCTCTTCAACAAAGGGTGGGTCGGAGATCATGATGGAGCAGGTGGTCCCTATGGGAAAGATCATTTCAATTTCTGGGACTTGGAATAGAGCAAATCAACCAATAAGCTCTAGAAACTGTTTCTGTGGATATGTAGGTTTTTCTGTTGTTTTTGGAGGAGAAAACCATCTGGCTTGACTAATCTTTGGTTGGAGAGGAGCATCCCAATGTATACCCGTCTTGGAGGAGGATTTCGGGGCCTGTTAATGTTACTCTGCCATAAGAGATGCTAATCATTTCAGGATTTCCATGGACGACACTTGCTATGTACACTTGACATTGCTAAGATCTCTACTAAAAAAAGGGTCTCAACTTTAAGAAAAGTTGAGGGTATAAACTGATTCTGTCCACAGAAGCTGTTTTAATTTCTCCTCTTTCATTATCTTCTTTTCCTCTGACCTTCTCAAAGGGAGTGGCAGAGGTTGGTTTTGAAACCTCTAACCTGTGTGCCAACGTTGTGTTGGTGACTGTCATCTCTTGTTCTTTGGCATGTACACTGATGGCTTTAAACTAATGATCCTTGGACAAGTCTTGATAAGAAAGTTGCCTAATTTATCCTGTAATAGGCAGTGTACCTTTGAGATCTGTTTTGCAGGGGAGTTTTCTGTTGGAAAGGGCTGAAAATAAAGTTATTGTTAAAATGTGTGATGATCAAAATTTAAAAAAAAAAAAGTGTGCTGATCCTTCCTGGCTTGAGACATTCTGAAAACAATGATGTTGTTGAATATTGAGCAGAGACCTTTCACAAAAGAACTCTGTCCAATAACCCCGAGTAGCCAAATGCTGATCACAGGAGAGCCTGAGTTTCCCATTTTGGTCGAGTGAAGGTCAGCAATGGATGTCCTTTAATCTCTTAAGGGGAAATCATTTAAAAATTGACCACAAGCCAGAACAGTTCTTTTTATGTGACACCATTCTTTTAAAACGTCTTGTGTATGCCCATCTCTCAAGCAACAGAGCTTTAGAGCAAATAACTTTATAAATGGAAAATAAGTGCCTTGTGTAGTTTGAAGGTGAAATTTTCAGCTGAGAAATTTACATTCACTGGCCACTAATCGAAAACTTGTGTATCCATGTAACCCAAGGCACCTGTCCTGTAAGGATTTGGTTAAACTGGACTCAAATCCAATTCCAGTCCCCTGGAATCAGCTCCCCTCTTGTACTTCTCTCTGTATGTCCCCTCCTCTGTCTCCTGCTCCCAAGTTTATTGCTTTGGTTTCACCCAAAACCTGGTACAAAATTCTTCACTGAGTTTTATAAAAGTATATATTTTTGAGTTTTAGCAATTTTATCAAAGATTTGGGAGGTTCAGAAGTAAGAACCACCTTGCAGAATATGTAGTCCTCCACTGTCTCCTTTGTCTCTCTTTTGTTCTCCTCTCCTGGATACATTCATCATCTCACCTAGCACGGAATGGTTTTATCCAAATTAAGGCACCCTTGGGCTGGGCTCTCGCCTTCTATCCTACGGGGTTTTTCCTAAACAAATACAGCTTCCTTCTTTTCTTTTTTTTGATGAGAAAGTTTAAGATTTGTTTACTTTAAACTTTCAAATATGCAATACAGTATTATTTACTATAGTCACAGTATTGTACATTACATCCCTATGATTTATTTACTTTATAACTAAAAGTTTGTACTTTTAGTATCTTCACCCCTTTTGATCACCCCTCAATCTCCGCCTCGACAGCCACCAACCTGTTATCTGTATCTCTGAGCTTGGGTTTGTTTCTTTCTTTTTTTAAAGATTCTACATAAAGGTGAGAGCATGCAGTATTCATCTTTATCTTATTTATTTCACTTAGCATAGTGCCTTCAAGGTCCATCCATGTTGTCACAAGTGTGTGTGTTTGTGTGTTAGTGGCTCAGTCGTGTCCTACTCTTTGCCACCCTGTGGACTGTAGTCCGCCAGGCTCCTCTGTCCATGGGATTCTCCAGGTAAGAATACTGGAGTGGGTAGCCATTCCCTCCTCCAGGGGATCTTCCTGACCCAGAGATTGAGCCTAAGTCTCTTGCATTACAGGCAGATTCTTTATCATCTGAGCCACCAGGGAAGCCTGTTATAGCTGAATAATATTCTATTATTTACATATCTCAGTTCAGTTCAGTCACTTAGTTGTGTCCGACTCTTTGCGACCCTCACATCCTTTTAATCTACTCATCCATCAATGAACATTTGGCTTGTTTCCATATCTTGGCTATTGTAAATAATACAGCTTCCTTCTTAAAGAAGGTTAGTTAATTAGGGTTAATGTAACTTTCTCCTTCTCATTTGTAATATTTTAGGCTTTTGCTTTTGGCTAGTTGTGGCAAGTTATAGTCTGCATCTTTTATGAAATGAGACGGTTTACTAATTTACCTTTTAATAGCTCTTTAGGAATTTTCTGAGACTGTTGGGAGGATTGGGTGCTGATGGAGCATGGCACATCTGTGGGAAGTAAAAAAGCTCAGATATAAGCCTGGCATTAATTTCCTCATTCAATCGCATTTTTCCTCCAATATATACTGGGTGCTGTTCTTGTGTTCATAGAATTAAGTCCCCTCTGAACCACACATAGTTACAGAGTTGGCTTATTTGGCCTCATCAGTTCATTTGGCTTGTTTCTCTTAAGGGAGCAATGAATTACCTATTTTAGGCATTAGGAATCTCATGCTTCCGTAGGGAACAACACTGTTGATGGAGACTTGATGAGAAAGAGGAAAAGGAGGGACCATCAGTCCCCCTTGAGCACTGCTGTCCTCAACTGCTGTCATACAAACCCACAAAGCAATACTCAGGGAGCAAATCATGAATTTGAGTGGAAATAGATTAGCAACATTGAATGGAGGTAAACTTACTGTTATCTGGCCAGAGAATTATCCTATTCAGCTAGTGGTATATACAGAATAACCCTTTCAGCTCCCTAATTCTATGCTTCTGTATTATAGAGGAGTCATCTCTACACACACACATACACACACACACACACACACATACACCCTGACATCTTAATTATATGTTTGTTTTGGGGAAAAAAGGCTACTCAGTGAATACTTAATTAAGAGTCATAGTCCTGCCATCCCTGTGAATATCAACTGTGAAGTAAGAGCCAAACACATACCCTCAGGCTGAGAACATTTATTTACTTTAGGCCACTCAAGGAATTCAGACTCAATAAAGTAGCTCCCAAGGCATCTATGCCTTATGAAGAAACTTCTTTTTCTTCTACTTTCCCTGTTCCCCATTCTTTTTCATACGGTAACAAAGCTGATAGTTTCATAGCCAGAGCCTCCTCTTATCAAAGGCCTGCCAAATGCCAGGGGAGAGTCGAGGTACCTTTCCTACGTGCTTTTTTTAAAACTCCTCCAAAATACCCTCTGAAGTACCAGTTGTCACCAGGTTTTGAATGTTAGGAGAAGGCTGAGACTCAGGGAACTCACCCTAATTCTCCAGGTGATCCAAGTCCTAAAGGAGGTAAAACAGATCCCCTAAGCCCCTTAGACTTCTCAGCCCCAGGTTGTTGTCCTAGGCCGACCTGACTCCATGCGGGGAAGGATAAGCTTGGTCCCACGTGGTTCCACTCTGCTACTATCTGCCTTCAGTGGGGCCCAGAAAGAGCACCTCTAGAAGTGAAATGTGAGGCTGGGCTTATGTGCAATCCAGCTGATGCCGGGGCACCCCTCTGCTTGTCGCTCTTGTTCCCTGGCTGCCTGAGGAGACAGCCCTCTCACCTCTCTCAGGGTTTTGTTATTGTCGTTACCTAGTAACCGACACATGGTATACTTCCTTCTTCCATCACTCTTTGCTGCTTTAAAAAATGCTACGCAGATTTTCTTGAGAAAGGTCAAGTCCAGACATTCATCTATCGCTTTTCACACCCCATCTTATGTGCATAGATTCTCATGCTGCACACAAGAATTTATGCCATGTTTTACAAAACCATATTCAAGTTGAACAGCCTTAAAAATCCAGGCTGTTTAAAATCCTGGATTGAAATCCACACAAGTGCTCTCCTTGTCCCTAAAGTACCAGTTCATTTCCTGGCTCCTGATAATCTCCTGGCCTAAATCTATCTTATTCTCCTACCCTCTACACTACCACCCAAGCTGCAACTGCAGAACTAATTTTAATTCTTTATTAATGGCATATATGCCAGCTCTCTCTTTAAGCCTTTGCATATGCTGTTTATTGGCTCAGATAACTCTTTGTCCTGATCCCCTAAAGTCTTGCTCCCACTCAATCCCATCAAGCTTACTCCTCCTTCTAAGTCAAATTTTAGGTTGAATAGCTGATCCCCTTACTGTCCTTACCTTTCCTCTGACCCAGATTAGGCCACCTCTTCTGTGCCCACCGCAGCCTATACTTAATACTTATTACACTTATCTTCCTCTTTTGTACATCTTGTTGTGTGTGTTTAGTCGCTCAGTCATGTCTGACTCCGTGTGACCCTGTGGACTGTAGCCCGCCAGGCTCCTCTGTCCATGGGGTTCTCCAGGCAAGAATACTGGAGTGGGTTGCCATGCCCTCCTCCAGGGGATCTCCCTGACCCAGGGATTGAAGCCCGGTCTCCCATATTGCAGGCAGATTCTTTACAGTCTGAGCCACCAGGGAAGCCCACACATCTTGTTAGTCTTGCTGTTTTCCATAACTGATAATAATCTCTGTAGAGCAAGACTGAGTATATCTTGAGCACCTTAGGCAGTGTCTGACACTTGCTAGGCATTCATGTTTTATTTGTTGATTTTATAAATAAGTTTTAGGAATCACCGCCATTTACCTTACCCGTGGGGGTTTTGAGAAATGGGCTGGTGAGTAAAAGTGGCTTTTGATGGAAAATAATTTTCCAGTAAAATTACCTCTATTAAAAATAAAATAGTCACACCTAGTCAAGTCCGTTCTTAAAAATACAGGGCAAGATCCAATATGAGATTTGCTAGAAGGGTTCCATGGTCCCAAATAGGTCCCACACAGCTGCTTGCTCCCATTTTGCTAACATCTTCCTAGAGTTTATTTTATTAGATTCTTGCTAACCATGGCCTCTGGCTGAAAACAAGGGTTTATATTGATCCAGATCACCAGGTTGGGGCAGAAATGTTGAAAGAGAGAAGGAAGGCTTCCCAGGGAGGCCCCTCCACTCTAGCATTTCACCTGGATTCCAGGCACATCTGAAGACTGGTGTTTGGGATCAGTATCTTCTCTCTGGAGGAGGAGAGACAAAGTTTTGAATTATTGTTTTCTTTCAGGCATTTTGCTACGAAATAGTGACAGGATAGGTCCTTAAGATGTGATTACTCATTGGTGAAAAGTATCTTATATTTTATAAGATATTTTTATAAGATATTTATATATTTTATATTTTTTCAGCTTTTGCTATAACTTATTTTTCTTTTCTGAGAATTCTTCATTAAAAGTTTGCATAGTTCCTTGAGAAATATGTTGTGGATTTTATTTATACCCAAGACTGATCATATGGTAAATATTATATATATTATTTTGTTGTATAACCCACTTAAAATCAGTGAGGTTCTTAAACATTTCTACTCACAGAGCATTTAATCATCTTGGTGGCGTATCTTCTTTATCTAAGAGCATATGTGAGCTATCAGAATTTGTCAAGGGAACATACGAATTAGGCTAGTATAAAACTTGGAGGCATTGCCTAAACAATTTAGGCTTTAATTACAAAGCACAGTTTAATATTAATTACAGATAATGGATATTAAAATTCTCTTTCTAAATGAGCCAAACACGAAAAGTTTATCATCTATCCTTCCGTTCATCCACCTACCCACCCATTTACATATCCTCCCATCAATATTTATTGAGGACTTAAAAATAATTTGGACTAACTAGTAAATGTAGATGTTATAAATGTAGAATTTCAAACAAATGAGGGACTGCAATTCTTCTCTCTATTAAGAGCTTACAGACTGGTGGATGCAAAAAGACCTGTGTAAATGACATGATCGAGGAAAAATTGGTGAAGAAAATGCCTCTGAGAGTGAGCAAGACAGATGAATTCTATAAAATTTGGGGTAAAGGGAAATATTTTGGGTTGAATGTGGGAGAGTTCTGCCAAGCAACTTTTATTCCTGGAAGATTCTTCTCCCTTTCTATCTAGGAAGGTGTGTTTTTCCTTATCTCATCATTTTCCAAAGCTGTGTGATCTCCTTGGTCAAAGAGGCCAGCCTTCTTTACTGGATAAACATAATTTTCACCAACAAAAAAAACATTATTCCTGTGGATTGCAGTGAATTTAGAAAGTCTTCATGGAGAAGACTTTCTTAAGATCAGCCTTGGAAGACAGTTTTTATTATTTTTGTTTTTTTAAAGACAGAGGGTAGGAGGGTGGGCATTCCAGTCTGAAGGCTCATGTGAACAAAGGAATGAAAATATAAATGAGCTGTGCCAACCCATTGTGTTAGGCATTATACTGAATTCTCATAAACCCTGGCAAGATAGAGTTTATTATTCCCATTTTTCAAGGCGTTTAATACAGCTCAGGGAATTTAAGTAATTTGGTCAAACCTGCTTAAGGAGTAAGTGGCAGGACTGGAATTCAGAACAAGATCTACCAATACTGAAGTCAGGCTACATGACCTCCCCGTTTAGAGGTGAGCCAGAATCAATATGTGGGGCCCCAAATGCACATGGTAGGAATGTGGATTTGGTCAGTAGGCAGTAGGGAGCCACTGCAGATTCTTGAGTCTGCAGATGATGTCATGAAATTGGCTTGTGAAAATACCAACCAAACAGTAATATAGGGGCTACATGCTGTGCCGTGCTCAGTCGCTTCAGTTGTGTCTGACTCTTTGCGACCTATGGACTGTACCCTGCCAGGCTCCTCTGTCCATGGGATTCTCCAGGCAAGAATACTGGAGTGGGTTGTCATGTCCTCCTCCAGGGGATCTTCCCAGCCCAGGAATCAAGCCCATTTCTCTGGCATCTCCCTGGCATCTCTTGCATTGTAGGCCGTTTCTTTACCCACTTAGCTACTTGGTAAGCCCATTAGCACACCAAGACTCCCTAACCTTGTTTCCCATTAGCTTATGGTATCAGAAGGTGGAGAAGCAAACCTACAGATCGGTCTCCTGACTACCTTCCTAAGGCATGGTCTGTTAGCAGCTGCACACAGGCCTCCTGAATGCATGGCTTCTCCAGCCCTGCAGAGCCTCTTAAACTGCTGCTGTAAACGACATAGGCAGTGAGCAAGGGCACCAGTATAAAGACAAACACTAATCGGAGCAGCATGTCACATACTCCCATCAAGTACAGGATATGAAGTGAAGAACAGAACCAGGAGAAATCATGTCAGAGCAGGGCTGGTAGGCACTGTGAGTGGGCTGTGCAGGAGTGTCCTCTGCACTAGCAGGAAGCCAAGAGATGCATTCCATACCATGTTCAACCAAGAAATGGGAAGAATGGGGTCTGACAGGAAAACATTCTGTCCCTAAGTAAAAACAGAGCATGGTTCATGAACTCTGAATGCACAGTTATGGCAGAAAAGAATTTCAATTCTCTGTTTTCATAAAGCAAAAATCTCAAGTCTTTGTGATTGAGTTTCACATTAACTGGCACTTTATTTTGCTTAAAACCTAAGCATTGTCAGTTTGAGAAGAAATCCACTGTGATATATAGATCTCCCCATTTTAATTCTAGGGTTTCTTCTTTGGCTCCTTGGTAAATTTTTTTTAAGAAACATTTTATATATATATATATATATATATATATATATATATATAAACATGAACCATTAGAGAACGAAATAGGAAATCAAGAAAGATTTAAGTTTTGGTGGCCCTCGCTTTTTTTTAAAGTTCTTTAAAGACTGTAGCAGAATAAAAGGATCACTGGCTCTGAGTCTCCTAGAGATAACAAGTGATGAAACTAAAAACTAACAAACAAACCTACCTCCCCAAACAAGGTCACCTCAATTCCCTGCCCTGCCCCGCAGTAAAGAACATGAGTATAGCAGTTCAGAATTCATCTTTGTCTCCTACCTGCCCCATCAGTGGAAGTTGAAAGTTATGATTTTCTTAGACTTCCAAATTTTTGTACAGAATATAAACTTGTATTAGATAGCTGATTTTCTTTTAAATTCAGGTAGAGAAAGAAGCCATAACTTTTAACTAACACCTTGTACATTTTTTGATTACTGTTCAACTTGCAAAATTTTGCAAATTTAGCAAAAAGCAAAATTTTCATGGTGTTTACCTCAAATCTCATTGCTTTACATTGCTTTTTATTAAAAATAAAAAGGTGAAGCAGTCAATCCAGTGATTAATTTAACATGGCTTTCATTGGGAAAAGGGGGGAGGGGGAAGAGGGGGTTATGACGAAGAGGAGACCAATAGACAAAAAAGGTAAATTAAACATACAATGGTTTTCTTTAAAAAAAAATTAAGAAGAAGAAGAAGAAAATGTTATTTTCAACAAAAGGGGAAAAAAGCATTGAAAGCCCATGAGTCAAGCCATAGCCAAAACCATATTCTATTTCAAGTAGCTTTTCTTTTTTTTCCCTCTTTTAAAAATAAAATCTCTCCCCAAACCATCATCACTTTTAATCTTCCCCAGACTGGGCTTCATCTTCAGTCTGGGGAAAATGATATAGGGCCTATATTGGAGCAATATAGGGGCCCTGATGATATAGGGACAATATAGGATGATATATATGTCCTACAGGATGATATAGGGGCAATATAGGGGCTATATTGGAGAATAAAGGAGCTTTAAGAGGATCAGTTAGGAGATGGTGACAAAATGCAGTTGTTGAAACATGAACTCCTAGACTGGAGGGGAGACTAAAAATTTAGGACACGCTACACAATAAGTGGGGCTTCCCAGGTGGCGCGAGTCATCGAGAAGTGAGTGAAAGTTGCTCAGTCGTGTTCAGCTCTTTGAGACCCCATGGGCTATACAGTCCATGGAATTCTCCAGGCCAGAATCACTCGAGTGGGTAGCCTTTCCCTTCTCCAGGGGATCTTCCCAACCCAGGAATCAAACCCAGGTCTCCTGCATTGCAGGCGGATCCTTTACCAGATGAGCCACAAGGGAAGCTCAGAAGTCGTAAAGAAGGGAAGCCAACGGAAGTCATAGAGAACCAGCCTGCCAATGTAGGAGATGTAAGGGATGCGGGCTCGATCCCTGGGTTGGAAAGATCTCTTGGAGGAGGGCATGGCAACCCACTCCAGTATCCTTGCCTGGAGATCCCCATGGACAGAGGAGTCTGGAGGGATATAGTCCATAGCGTCACAAAAAGTCGGACACAACTGAAGCAACTTAGCGTGCACTCACACAGTAAGCAAGGGGAAGGTATGTGAAGCGCTTGATGTAGGACACAAAATATTTGAAGCTAAAACGACTCCAAGTTTTAGAGCCTGGGGAGACTAGGAAAATAATATGAAAATTAAGGAAGGACAAGTTTGTCGGTAAAAATGTGAAGTTTCACTTAGGCTCATTGTCAGTGACTTTTCTGGCTTATTTTAGTTTTGTACACTCTTTGTATTAAATTACTAGGAAACCTATGTTCTTTAGTAGTAGAGTAACCATTTATTGATGCCTTTTGTGCTGTTGCATCAGTGATTCAGGGGAGCCCTGGGACCTATGGGCCTCATACAGAAAAAGGTGAATCACCAACTCTTCACTTCATAAACACTTTTGGTAAATGGGTGAGGTTTGTGTATTAATATATGGTTTAATGGGCTTCCCTGATAGCTCAGTTTGGGAAGAGCTGCTAGAGAAGGGAGAGGCTACCCACTCAAGTGAAGTCGCTCAGTCGTGTCTCACTCTTTATGACCCAGTGGACTGTAGCCTACAAGGCTCCTTCATCCATGGGATTTCTCAGGCAAGAATACTGGAGTGGATTGCCTTTTCCTTCTCCAGAGGATCTTCCCAACCCAGGGATTGAACCCGGGTCTCCCGCATTGTAGTTAGACGCTTTACTGTCTGAGCCACCAGGGGAGTCACACTCCACTCCAGTAAACCTATTATACAGACCTTGCAGTTCTTTGAGAATTCAACCTGCCAGCTCAGATGTGACTGACTTTCCCCTCACTGCCTGAATGATTCCACGTGTCTGCGGGTTCAAGTAACCGTGACTATATCAGATGTTTTCAGTATTCAGCGGTATATTCAGGTCATGTGAATTTTGGAAGATCTTAGGTTTGGAAGGGATTTTTCTTGGAATCGGTTTTATGAGAATCTCTACAGAAAAGACTAATATGGTTTTTAGATTAAACTGAATATACCTTTGCAGAAAATGTAACTTGAAAGCCTGAATTTCTCTTTTTGTGAGAAAACTGTTCTGAAAGTTTCGCTAAAGATAGAGCACTTTTTTTTTCCACCATAAGAAAATAAGAAATGGGTTACTTCTTCCTTTGAAGGAGTTGTTGACGTTTTCTTAACTTTTATTAGTAATCACTTATTAGCATAGACTTTGGGGAAAATGTCTGAACAAGTTTAGCGTAGGTTGAAAAAAAATCTGTAAGAATTTATACTGCAATCAGAGCTTATTATATTCTTTTTTTTCCTTTTCTCTAGTATAATGGAAACACCTGAGGGCATATTTTTTATCTCTCTGGTTTAAACTGTGTCTCTATAGACTTCCCTGGCAGTCCAGTGGTTAAGACTACGGGCTTCCACTGCAGAGGGCATGGGTTCAATCCCTGGTCAGGCAACTATGATCCCATATGCTGTCCAGTGTGCTGCAGTCCATGGGGTCACAAAGAATCAGACATGACTGAACAACAATGCTGCATGGAGCAACCGAAAAAAAAAAAGAAGTCAGTGTTCAGCATTCAGAGTTATCCTCTGTGAATACTGGTAACCACCTTGGTCTTGGGATATCACTGTATAGAGTAAATGACTCACCCAGAAAGTGAAAAAAAAATGCCAAAAAACACAAAATTGTGTCCCTGGAGCCTAGAACCAGTAGGCACAGAAGAGGCACCAATCATTTTTTTTAAATACAATTACTTAATTATCGCAATACATAATTGTCAATTATTTATATAAATCAATTAATCAAAGCACATTGAACACCTGATTATTCCTGGAGTTCTACCAAACAAGATCCCTTTTATGGGCTTCTAATTTGTTTGATCTCTGTATTCATTGTTTTAGCCAACAACCAGCTTCTGAGAGTATCCCAAACAAAATTCCAATATTTAACAATGCTTCTTCAGTGAAGGCAGTTCAAACCACTTAAGTAAAACGGATACACTTGTTGCCAACCCGTGTTCCTGGAGTGTATATGGGAAAGGAGAATGAGAAGGTGAAATGTGTGGACAGGTCCACACAGGGCAAAAGATTTTTTAGCAGCTGGAAGTGAGTGGTTACCCTCAAGAGGATGACTTGAGTGAAAGGAGAAAAACGTGACAGTTTAGGTACCACTTGAAAGCCTGAATTTAGGAATGACTGAGGATTTTTTGAATTCTTTTCCTTTCCTCATGATAATTCAGGTATGTGGAAAAGATCTTTAAAATGGATGCTTGATTTTGGTTTAATGTATTTTTTGTCTGTGATACTATCACCGTGTCCTAACATTTATTTTCCTTGATAGGCCCCCAGATGCACTGCTAAAATAATGGTTCCCCACCCATGGCTTTATTTATTTATTTATTAAAAATTTTACTGGAGTGTAGTTGCTTTATAATGTGCTAGTTTCTACTGTATAGCAAAGTGAAGCAGCTAGAAGGTATAGTTGGGATTGACATATATACAGTATTGATACTAGGATAAAACTGATAACTACTGGGAACCTGCTGTTTAGCACAGCAAACTCTACTTGACGCTCTGTGGTGACCTAAATGGGAAGGAAATCCAAAAAAAGAGCAGATACGTGTACACCCATAGCTTTATGACCAGGGCAGTCTGCAACTGAGGCAGGCTGTCCTTTATGACTTCTTGTTGCTAAATTCACACAGTGTGGGAACCGTTGCTGATGTTGCCAATATTATTTTCTTTTCAATTCTTTCCAAACTTGGCCGAAGAAGTTGTGAAACACCAAGGCTGTGAAATATTTTATGTGTTGTCTTGTTTTTAGGGCAGGTCCACTATGTTTGGGCACTGCTGCTTTGACGGAGGACCCCAGGGTTCATGACAAGGTTGGGCTGTCAGAGGATGGTCCCCTCAGCTCACAGCAGGGAGTGGAATGCCCTCGGGAGATCAGGGTTATCTTGTCTTGTCTCCTCTAGTGGGCAGTGTCTAGTGCTTCTGCTGGTGTTTCCACAACCTTTCTCTGTTTTACTTCATCTTTTTTGGGTGGAATCCAGCTTCTTGCTTCTTGGAAATTTAAATAATTTTTAAAATGCCTTAAATAATTAAGATGATGGTTTAAAATGTCAGCCAGGTATGAAGAGAAACAGAAAGAAATAAGTGAATTAAGATCATTTATTTATTTAAATGAATTATGATCCTATAACCTTGATGCAATCACTCCAAATACTTTGGTGTATGTGTTTGCAAACATTTTTCTGTGTTTTCCAAAAATAGTTACACTATGCATGAGATCATAACTTGATTTTGTCACTAAGAAATTATTGCAAAAATATTTTCATGTCTATATACTATATGTGTGTATATATATCCACAGCATCATTTCTAATGGCTGTATTACATATGGATATATTATAGTTCATTAATGCATAGAATTTGAAATCAGAAATCTTGGTTTTTAAAATTCTTTAAAACAGCTAACAGGAAATAGAATTTACAAACACACATATACTAAGTTGAATGTAAAGCAACATGTGTTTAATTTATAGTGCATGTTTAATATGGGCTTCTTGGGTGGCGCTAGTGGTAAAGAACCCACCTGCCAATGCAGGAGATGTACAAGATGTGGGTTCGATCCCTGGGTCAGGAAGACTTCCCTTGGAGAAGGGAATAGCAGCCCACTCCAGTATTCTTGCCTAGATAATTCCATGGCTAGAGGAGCCTGGAGGTCTCACAAAGAGTCAGACATGACTGAAGCAATTTAGCACACAAGTTTGTTTAATATATGTGCATTTGTATAGTTATTGATATGCGTATAAATATATTGATAGGTGAATGTGAGTGTGTATCTCAGTTATTCTTTTAAACAAGCAGGCAGGAAGGTGAGTTTTGCCAGGATGGGCATGAAGGACAAATGTCACAGGGTCCATAGTCCTGCCCTTTTATACTAAGCTGTCTCATCCTAGGTCAGTGATATAACTCAGTATGCATTCATTTTCTTGTAAGTACCTTTTGACCAAAAATACCGTCCCTACGTAATTCAGAGTGGTTGTGAGAAGATTAAATGCATTTTAAGGCAATATATAAAAGATCAAAGGAATACATATAATGGCAAATTTGTGTACACTTTAGATGAAATGTATGTGTATAGCATTGTGATTTTAGGATGCAGAAGAGTTGTGCTAAGGATTTTCAAACATTAGAAATGTTTGCTTTTGTTTTGGTGGCAATGGCCTCTTGTGCTAGAGATTCTAAAAATACTCCTACTGACCCAGTGTAAAGGGTGATTTTTAAGCCATAAAACAGGAAAGTGAACTAGGAGGCCCTGGGGGGACTGTTCAGCATAGTAGTTCCTAACCTGGAGTAAGAGCTTAGGTAATATGTGATTTAGTGATGAGGGCTGTGTGCACATTTTCCAAACAATAGAATGAGAAGTGACCCATGGGATGAGCTGAACTTTTGGTTAGATTTGAGGATTTTCCTGAGAAGTCATTATTTGAAGATTTATCGTCCCCCGCGGAGCAAGCTTTTTAAGGTCCAAGGGACCAGATGCTTCTACTGACAAGCTAGCTGATAAACTCATCTGTCATCATGCTGCTGTGTTTGGTTTTCCATAAAGCGTGTTTCAAGCACATTTTGAAAGGAAGCTATGCAGTGGAAGTGAAAAAAATATATATAGAATATTTTTTAAAGGGGACAGAATTTAGAACATGTTTGAAACGATGTCTTCAAAAAGGACAAAAGGGACTTCAGCGGTGTTTCAGAAGTTAAGACTCTGTGCTTCCAATACAGGGGGTGAGGGGTGTGGTTCGATCCCTGATAGGGGAACTAAGATCCCACATACTGCACAGCATTCTCCCCGCCCCCCCAAATAAATGAAAAGGACACAGGGAAATGACATCTTAGAGTTGACGTTGTCCCTAGATTCAAAATCGGGAGGATGGGCGCTCCTCTGATGCCGTAGCCACTCATCAACTTAGGCCAACCCCCCACCCTTTCTGGGCCTTCTTTTTTATCTGTTAGACTGGAACGTGAATCTCTGGCTATTCCCTGGGAAAAAGGCAGTCTCATGAACAGCATGTTGACCACTGATATTTTCCTATTGGAATCTTAGGAAACTTAACTGTGGCAAATGCATTCTCATCCTTCACTGACAAATAATGATTTTCAGAGGCGTATGACCACATTTTCTGGAATTTATTTTTAGAAAATTGTGGTACTTCAAACATAACATGCAATCTTCCATCTTAATCATTTTTAAGGGTACAGTTCAGTGGCATTAAGTACATTCACATTATTGCACAACCGTATCCAGAACTCTTACCATCTTATAAAACCACAGTACTATATTCACTGAACAATAACTCCTATTCCTTCTTACCTTCACCTCTGGCAACTACCATTCTACTTTCTTTCTTCATGAATTTGACTATTCTTGGTGCCCCATTCAACTGGAATCATGCAGTATTTGTCCTTTTGTGACTGGCTTATTTCACTAAAGATAGTGTCGTCAAGGTTCATTGCATCACACTGTGGCATGTGTTAGAATTTTCTTCCTTTTTAAGACTGAATAATAACTCATTGTGTGTGTAGGCCACATTTTACTTACCCGTTCGTATCTATTGATGGCCACTTGGATTGTACACACCTTTTGGAGATAGTAAATAATGCTGCTGTGAATATGGGTATACAAAAGTCTTTTTGAGACCCTTCTTTCAATTCTTTGGGCTACATACCCAGAAGTGAAATTGCTGGATCATATGATAATTCTATTTTTAATTCTTTGAGGAACTGCCATACTGTTTTTTTTTTTTTATGGTGGCCATTTTACATTCCCACCAGGGATGCACAGGCATTCCCTTTTCTCCGCATCTTCACCACCGTTTGCTATTTTCTGGTTTTTGTTTGTTCTGGTTTTTGGATAGCAGCCATACTAGCAGGTATGAGGTAGTGTCTCACTGTGGTTTTTGATTTGCATTTCCCCAATGGTTTGTTACCTTGAGTATCTTTTTGTATGCCTTTTGGGCATTTATATATCTTCTTTGGACAACTGTCTTTTCCCAGTGGAGTCTGTTTAAGCTGTGGCTGAGCAGTAACTTAATGGCACTCAAGAAACTCCTGAAAGCAGTTTGAAGAGATTTTAAAGTTTCTGGAGTATTGGAAGATTTAATATGCATGGCATGAAGGCACAATTATGTGCCATAATAACTGTGATTTTGAAACAACCTACCTTATTTTTCTTATTTCTCCAAAATTTCTAATATTGAAAGCAAACACACCAGACTTCATTTTCTTAAATGATGTTCCTTTATTTATTCTTCCCTCACTCCTGCTCTAGCCATGGATGGAAGACGAACTTTATTAGGAAACAAGACACGTAGCTTATTCTGTAATAGTGACATTTAGTCGACTGTCTTCCTGTTCATTTAAAAATTTTCCTTCCTGTTTAGTGCTTTTTCTTCCCTTTTTTTCCTGATCATGCTGCTGAATAGACCAACTCTAAGTAGGTGGAGGTAATAGTGTCTCTAGGGTTTTAAGGCTTCTAAAAGACTAGTAAAGGAGATCAGTCCTGGGTGTTCATTGGAAGGACTGATGCTGAAACTCCAATACTTTGGCCACCTGATGCGAAGAGCTGACTCACTGGAAAAGACCCTGATGTTGGGAAAGATTGAGGGCAGGAGGAGAAGGGGACGACAGAGGATGAGATGGTTGGATGGCATCATCGACTTGATGGACATAGGTTTGAGTGAACTCCAGGAGTTGGTGATGGACAGAGAGGCCTGGCGTGCTGTGGTTCATGGGGTTGCAAAGAGTCGGACACGACTGAGTGACTGAACTGAACTGACCTGAACTGAACTGAAAAGACTGGTGGGAGTTGAAGCTGAATGTGGAAGATCACGAATGGCCTTCTGTGCTAACGTTTGTGCCCTGTAGGGAGGATTTTATATTATAGAGAACAATAATAGGAGATTCTTTTATGTTAAAATTTCCACCTTGCTCTGATAATGATATTTCAGAAGATAATGACTACCTTTGTATGTCAGACTGCCAGAAAATTCACTGGTAACTTAATTTCATTAAAACTATGATTTCATAGGGAGAGAATGGAAGAATGTAAGTAAGCATGGCTAGCCAGGAGAGCTGATTTACAGATCATAGAGTGAGATGCCGGTCACTTGTGTGTGTGTGTGCTCGGTCACTAAACTGTATCTGACTCTTTGAGACCCCATAGACTGTAGCCCCCCAGCCCCTCTGTCCATGGAATTTCCCAGGCAAGAATACTGGAGTGGGTTGCCATTTCCTTCTCTGGGGATCTTCCCAACGCAGGGAACAAATCACATCTCTTACGTCTCCTGCAGTGCAGGCAGATTCTTTCCCACTGCACCACCCAGGAAGCCCGTGGTCACCACTTAAATATGACCTAATATGATAATGAAAGAGTCATATCCTTGGGCGATTTTTAAAGGAAATCATGAAGAGGGCTTCAGGCGCAGAGCCGATGGGCTGTTCGTGAGCAGGAGCCACTAGTAGGAGCGCTTTCTGTGAAAGGAATAGCATCTTGGTGTAGATTTCTTGGAAGCAGACCCTGAGAGAGAATTTAGGTGCAAGTACTTTATTTGGGAAGTGATACCGGGAATATTTGGAAAGGAAATGAGGAAGTGAGAAAAGGTGGAAAGTTAGCTGATAAAGCTCTCTTGAGCATGCAGATCGTGACTGTAGGCAACTAAAGCTTAATTCTGCTGGGGAACTCTGAGAGCCTGTGAAAAAGACACACCTCTGAGTTTTCCTCCCAAGGGACAGGGACCCGGGTATATTTATACACCAAGTCGCATCAGTCTTTGGTTGAGGGCTTGTCCTGGGGGGCAGTGCACCCCTGTACAGGTGGGGAGCTGGAATCTGGCAGCCAGAGAAGCCTCCCACAAAGAGATGCAAGGGCCGGCAGTGCAGTCTGGCCAGCATGCCCCGGGTGAGCAGGACGTGGTCACGTGGCTGGGTCACCAGCAGCATTCTCTGCAAGTGGTCAGCTTCCTTCTGAGCCCTTTTCTCTCCCCCTTGTTGGAGCCCCAGCCTCTTCAGAACCATCCTGATTATCATCACCACCACCTTCAGTCCATTTTTATAATGAATGGCCGCAATCTGTGGGTTCGGTAGGAAATCAGGCGTTTGTGTTGATTAGTCAAGAACACTTGCCAAATGTTTTCTATGTAGGACATCTATTTCTAAGCATTTATAAGAAAAAAAATCTCTTTGGATGAAAATCTCATTATATGCAAAGTACAGTGCTAGATAAACCCAAGTGCAATAGCATTTAAATAAAAGCATACCCCAGATACTGTATGAAGGATGCAGAGAGCTTGCTAGCATTATTGCTCTCCAAAGAATTTAAAATATTTTTCTACAGCCATTAATCTGAGACAGAGGAAATAAGGACAGTTTAGACTTAGAAGGAGCTATTCGGAAGCCTCGGCTGACAGTGAGCAAAGTGGAAAACTTATTTTACTTCACCTTTGTCTTTTTTGGGTCATTCCTTCTCTTATTTTCTTTCCAAATTCTTCTCATTAATAATAAAATCTTAAATTTTATTTTAACTGTATAAAATTATACAGCTCTGATAACTTTACAGTATTATGTAGATTCATATTAATTCTAATTAGCCTCGCTGACCCAAGAGGTTAAATGCTCTGCCTAGGATTACACAGTAAGTGGCTTGCTTCAAGATAGCCTGATTCAAGTCCAGGATTCTTTCTTCTATGACATTTGTCAACTGCAGATTCTCTTCTATGATATCTCATCTATGGTTGAGACCGAAGAAATTGTTGTCTAGAATTATTTAACTGACTTCTGGGTTCTGGTCTGAGTTTTGTCACTTTAATGAACCATATAACTTTTCTGTTGTACAATGCCTATCTATTTATTTGGTTGCGCTGGGTCTTAGTTGTGGCATTCGAATGCTTAGTTCAGGCATATGGGCTCTAGTTCCTTGGTCAGGGATTGAACTGAGATCCCCTGCATTAGGAGTGCAGATCTTAGCCACTAGAGCACCAAGGAAGTCCTGAATGCCAGTCTAGTTTCATGTCTAGGTTAAAATTCTGGCATTTGAATATGATGAATTTTTCTTTAAAGACTAAGATAATACTACCTAGATGTCATGTGCTTAGTACTCAACAAAAGTTAGATTTTACACAAGAATATTATAATTACTATACTTCTCAACAAAGGTCCATCTAGTCAAAGCTTTAGTTTTTCCAGTAGTCATGTATGGATGTGAGAGTTGGACTATAAAGAAAGCTGAGCGCTGAAGAATTGATGCTTTTAAACTGTGGTGTTGGAGAAGACTCTTGAGAGTCCCTTGGACTGCAAGGAGATCAACCAGTCCATCCTAAAGGAAATCAGTCCTAAATATTCATTGGAAGGACTGATACTGAAGCTGAAACTCCAATACTTTGGCCACCCGATGCGAAGAACTGACTTGTTGGAAAAGACTCTGATGCTGGGAAAGATTGAAGGTGGGAGAAGAAGGGGATGACAGAGGATGAGATGGTTGGATGGCATCACCGACTCAATGGACATGAGTTTGGGTAAACTCCAGGAGTTGGTGATGGACAGGGAGGCCTGGCGTGCTGCAGTCCATGGGGTCGCAAAGAGTCAGACATGACTGAGCGACTGAACTGAACTGACTGATACTTCTCAAAAGGATTTCAAGGGTTCTCACTGCTTTCTTCTTTTGCAGTGCTTATCAAACCCCAGTGCTAATAATGTCAGCTGTCTTCCTGTAGGCCCACATAACACTAGCAGACTGGAGACGGCTGTGGTGTATAATCTTTCTAGTTCCTTTCCTGAAAGGAAGAGGGAGTTGAGTTGACTTTTCAGAACAAAGCAGCATCACATAGTCTGTCATCTAGAGAGAAAAGCTGACTGCACTCCCTCTTCCTTTATATTTCAAGGAATTTTTTGAGGGGAAGAAAAACTTCTAAAACCACCTAAAAATAAGGATAATGTCACTACTAAAAGTTTTTATACTGTGTTCCACTATGTTGTAGTCAAAATTCTGTGCTCTGTTATTATTTGTGTGGGGTTCTGTCACCATGTTCATTATATTCAATTAAGTTCATTTGTTTCTATTTGTTTTTAATTTTGGGAACTGCTTCTTTTTTGTTTGCATTTTTTAAAAAATATAAATCATTTATCCAATTGCAAAGTCAAAACTATATAACTAATTATAACCAGGCCTGGAGAATCCCAGGGATGGGGGAGCCTGGTGGGCTGCCGTCTATGGGGTCGCACAGAGTCGGACACGACTAAAGCGACTTAGCAGCAGCAGCAGCAAGTCTTACTTTTGTCCCTGTTCCTCTACCCTTTTGCCTCCCTCCTTTTACATTTGTTTTTAAATTTTTTCTCTACTATTTCTTTTTACAAATAAAGACAAGTATGTAGGCACGAGCATATACTATCTCTTTTTTCTTACATAAAATTAGCATACTTTATCTGTTGTGCTATACCTTACTTTTTCTCTTAACTTGTCCTGGAGATTGCTCTGTATGTATATATGTCATTTTTCTTAGTTATTCATTGTATGTGGATGCTGTACATACTTTATTCAACTGTTCCCTGATGATAGACATTTGGATTCTTTCCAGTCTTTTGTTCTTGCAAATAATGATGCAATTCATATGCCATTCAATGTATTTATATTTAGGACAGATCCCAGGAGTAGGGTTTCTGGGTCAAAGAGTAAATAAATACGTTTTTGCTAGTTACTGCTCAGTTTCCTTCTATGGCTTCCATTTTTGCATTACCACCAACAGTGTGTGAGTTCATATAAAGTTGTTATAAAATATTGGCTATATTCCCTGTGCTGTACAATCAGTTCAGTTCAGTCGCTCAGTCGTGTCCGACTCTTTGCGACCCCATGAATTGCAGCACGCCAGGCCTCTCTGTCCATCACCAACTCCCGGAGTCTACCCAAACCCATGTCCATCGAGTCGGTGATGCCATCCAACCATCTCATCCTCTGTCGTCCCCTTCTCCTCCTGCCCCCAATCCTACCCAGCATTAGGGTCTTTTCCAATGAGTCAACCCTTCGCATGAGGTGCCCAAAGTATTGGAATTTCAGCTTCAACATCAGACATTCCAATGAACACCCAGGATTGATCTCTTTTAGGATGGATTGATTGGATCTCCTTGCAGTCCAAGGGACTCTCAAGAGTCGTCTCCAACACCACAGTTCAAAAGCATCAATTCTTCGGTGCTCAGCTTTCTTCACCGTCCAACTCTCACATCCATACATGACCACTGGAAAAACCATAGCCTTGACTAGACGGACTTTTGTTGGCAAAGTAATGTCTCTGCTTTTAAATATGCTATCTAGGTTGGCCATAACCTTCCTTCCAAGGAGTAAGCATCTTTTAATTTCATGGCTGTACAATATATCCCTGTAATTTATCTATTTTATACCAGGTAGTTTGTACTTCTTAATCCCCTCACCCATTTTTCTCTTTCCCCCACCCCTCTCTCCACTGGCAGCCACCAGTCTATTCTCTGTGTATGTGAGTCTGTTTTTGCCTTGCTATATTTGTTCATTCATTTTAGTTTTTAGATTTCACATATAAGTGAAAACATACAGCATTTGTCTCTTCCCATCTGACTTAATCCACTAAGCATAATATCCTCTAGGTCTGTTCATGTTGTTGCTAATGTCAAAATTTAATTCTTTTTTATGGCTAAGTGATACTCCATTCCATTATGTATATGTATACCACATCCTCTTTATCCAGTCATGTTGGTGGGCAAGAAAACTAGGCAGTAATACTCATATGAGGCAAAGTAGACTTAAAACTCTAAAACAAAAGACAAAGAAGGGCATTATATAATGATAAACAATTCAATCCAAGAAGAGGATATATCATTTGTAAACATAAATGTATCTACTATAGAAACATATAAATATATAAAGCAAATATTAACAGACATAGAGGAAGACATTGATAGTAATATAATGATGCAAGAGGACGTTAGTAGCCTACTTATATCAAGGACAGATTACCCAGTCAGAAAATCAATAAGGAAATTGTGGCCTCAAAAGACACATTAGGTCAGATAGACTTAATAGATATTCACAGAACATTCCATCAAGATCAGCAGAACACATATTCTTTTCAAGTGCACATGAAACTCTGTCCAGGATATATTACATGCTAAGCTACAAAATAAGTTTCAGTAAATTTCAAAAGACTGAAATTATTTCAAATATTTTTTCTTAACCATAGTAGTATGCAACTAGAAGTCAATTTCAGGAACAAAAATGGAAAAACCACAAACACATGGAAACTAAAAAACTTGCTACAAAAAGCCTAATGAGTTAATGAGAAAATCAAAGAGGAAATCAGAAAATACCTTGAGACAAATAGAAATACAACTTTTCAAAATCTATGGGATGCAGCAAAAGCAGTTCTAAGAGATGTTTTTAGTGATGTAGGCCTACCTTAGGAAATAAGAAAAATCTCAAGTAAACAATCTAAACTTTCCATCTAAAGGAATTAGAAAAAGAACAAAGCCCAAAGTCAGCAAAAGGAAGGAAATAATAAGATTAGAGAGGAAATAGAGACTAAAAAAAAATAGTTAAAAAGATCAATGAAAGAAACTAAGAGTTGTTTTTTAGAAAGATATTTTTAAAACTGGTAAACCTTTAGCCAGACTCATTAAGAAAAAAAGAGAGTGAGACCAACTAAACAAAATTAGAAATGAAAGAGGAGAAGTTATAACCAATGTCACAGAAATATAGTCACAAGTGAATACCACAAACAGTTTTATGCCAAAAAATTGGACAATCTAAAAGAAATGATTAATTCCTAGAAATGTACAGTCTTACAAGATTGAATTAGGAAGAAATAGAAAATTGAAATAGACCAATTCTTGATACTGAAATTGAATCAGTAATCAAAAATCTCCCAACAAATAAAACTTCAGGACCAGATGGCTTCAGAGGGGAATTCTGCCAAACATTAAAAAAAGATTTAATCCTTCTCGAAGTATTTCAAAAAATTAAAGAGGAAGGGATGCTTTCTAGCTCATTCTACAAGGTCAACATTACCCTGATACCAAAATCAGACAAAGACACTGCAAGACAAGAAAATTGAAGGCCGTTAAAATTTAGTGACAACTGTTCCAAAGTGACATGAGAGTGAGCTGCTCTGCTTAGAGTTTAGACTTTGCTTGTTTCCAACATACTGGGAGTTTCGGGGTAGAACTGAGCAAACCACGGATTCATGTGGAGTACTGAAGGTTTGCAGATTTCCTGATTTTGATATTCATTGGGTAACTTCACTGAAGTTTATTTAAACTGATTTCGAGAGTGTCAAATTCATGTTCATGCATAACTGCAAAATCATATTACAAAGAAGTCTATATTTTGTTTTTTAAACCATTTTTCCCTTGAATTTAAGATTCTATTTACTTAAAGACCTATACTTTATTGAATAACAGGATTTTGAGGGAAATGGTACAAGGAAAATACACATAGATTCTAAGGTGCCTCTTCATTTCAGAATTATTGAAATGTAAAATCAGGCTTCTTAGAATCAAGAAAATAGGGTTCCACTGAGAATAGACAGATAATTATACTCTTTATTTTTAACCGTGAAATACATAATAGTTTCCTATATTATACTTCATTTGTTTCTGGCTTAGTCTTGTTTGACCTACTTAGTCTCTGGGATATATTTATAACACTCTTATTTTTCTAGGTCTACCCTTCTACCTTTCTGACATAAGTAGGTCCTTAAGAACTGATTTTGTCTATTTTGTAAGGTTTTGTAGTATGAAAAAGTCAAACTTTATTGATGGCAATGAACACTTATTTTGCATTTAGATATTAAAACTTAACATCCTATTTTAATTAATTTTAAAAATATGTCTGAGTGTGGCAAATTCTATGTAAAATATTTTTCACTCTAAAATTCCTGTAGTCCACAGTTGAAGCAAATAAGAAATATTAACCTAATTTTGTGTCTAAAGTTTGAACAAGTCATATTGAGTCATCAGCGGAGTCGTCAAAGACCTCATATTTTACCTTCTTTTAAGTCTTACTGATAGACAAACAGGAAAAATTTCATTCATTATTTTTTACTCCCCAAACTGTTCCTGCATCTCATATTTTTAAAAACAGCTTTATTGAGATATATTTTACATATCATAAAATTACACTATTCAGCTTTACAACTCAATGATTTTTGGTAAATTTACTGAGTGATAAGCCATCATAATAAATCAGCTTTAAATAATTTTCATCACATCAATAAAATCTTTTATGCCTATTTACAGTCAATCTTCATTCCCCTTCCAGGCAACCACTATTCTACTTTCTGTCTTTATAGATAGATTTGCTTTTTCTCTACATTTTATATAAAAGAATAATACAGTATTACATGATTTCTTGTGTCTGTCTTTTACTTCGCATTATGTTTTCAAGATTCTTCTATGTTTGAGCTCATGTCAGTTGTTCACTAAACAGTATTCTGTTGTATGAATATACCACACTATTTCTTTACCAGTTGATGAATATTTAGATTGTTTCCAGTTTTTGGCTGCTATGAATAGTGCTGCTATAACTGTTTGCATGCAGATCTTTGCATGGGCATATGCTTCCATTTCTCTTGGGTAGATACCTAGGAATGAAATTGCTAAGTTGTATGGTAATTGTTAATATATGTTTATATTTTTTAGAAACTGCCAAATGTTTTTCCAAAGTGACTTCTGCATCTCATTTTAGCACTTTATTGACTGAGGAAAAAGACCATGTTTCTATCTGTCATTCGTTCATAAATGTCATTCATTCATAAAGCTCATTTCTTTATTTCACTTGTGTTGAACACCTTAGCATATTTCAATAATTGATGATATAACTGTAAGCAACAAAATTATTTCCCTCAAGGTGCTCATTCTGCTGGAGAAACAGAGGAATACCTTAGCAACTAAATACAGAAAGAGAAGTATGGCAAGCAAAGCCCACTGTGGGGGTTGGGACACAAAGCAGAGGGCACCAATTCTAGGCTTGGAGGAGCAAGGGAAAGTTTTGGAGAAGGTCACACCTAAGTTGATTTGTGGAGACATATCTAGGGAAGTGAAAGAAGGGCTTTTTAAGCCTAGGAACAGAAGGCATCCCGCCCTGCTTGCAGTCAGAACCCCTTTACCCAGATCAGTTTTACTTTTCTCTATAGTAATTATTCCTTAGAGTGTGCTATGTAATTTGTGTGTTCATATGTTGAGCTATTGTCTCTTTTCTCCTTTAAAGTAGATGTCTCTGTCTGTTTTGTTCACTGATAAAGCCCAAATATCTGACACGGTGCCTGACACAAGAAAAGGTACTCAGTAAATGTTCATTGAATAAATGAATGTATAGCATGAACAGTTTTGATACACGTGTATTTCATGCTGCTAATACACCAACTGCAGATGAAATGTCACTAAGTTGAACAAAATCAGAGTTGCTAGAAAAGTGGGAGGATGAATATGTGAGATTTAAGATTGTAGACCATCATATCACAAACTGAAAAGCAGTGTCTTGTTTCAGAATGTAAGTCTGGATCTGGTAAGACAAGTTTGCACAGTGACCAGAGAATGGTGTGATACTTCTGGTAAGAGAACAAGATTTTTATTACATTAGAATCCAGGGAGAAAAATGCAGGTACCAATGAAGAACTTTCAAGTAACTTTTCAGAAAGTTAGAAATGATTGAAGAGGAAGGATGCTATTTGAGAAAGTTATTTCAGTTAATGCAATAAGGAACAAGGGATCTGAGGGGGTGGGAGGAGGGAAAGGAGGAGAAAACTGTCATTTCCTCAGGGTTTTCCCGCTGTGATTGTCATTTTTGAGGCATTTTTTGCAAGTCAAATAAGCAAAGACAATTTTTGACACAGTTATTTGTGATTTTGAATACAGTTTGAACATAAAGTGAGAAATGCCTTTGCTCATAGAAGAAAAATTTACTGGGGAAATATTAAGGTATCTTTTACTCATTTTTATTTAGGCTCTTATTTGAAGGAATATCAGCCATTTCAGTTTTGCCAGAAAGGAATCCACCAAAATGAAGATTTACAGTTTTTCTCTTCCATGTATCTATATTTAGTTTTTTGTTGATTGGTTTTTGTGTTGTTGTCATTTAAGATGGGCTTCTTGTACTTATAGCAGTTATCTAGAGAGTAATAATGCTATAAATTGGGTATCAATTCTGATTCAGCTCAATAGAAGTATTTTTTCTGTGTTTTAATTTTTTCATTTACTTTTGGTTAAGTAAGGGGTAGGGACACTAGAGAAGATGAAACTATATAATTGTGAAAGTGAAAAAGTGAAAGTGTTAGTTGTTCAGTCAAGTCTGACTCTGTGATACCATGGACTGTATCTCTCCAGGCTTCTCTGTCCATGGGATTCTCCAGGCAAGAATACTGAAGTGGGTAGCCAGCCATTCCCTTCTCCAGAGAAGATGAAACTGTATAATTAATCGTGGCGTAATCATCAAAGGCCTTTTATACTCTGCTTAAACACTTAAGGAAATGGCAACCCACTCCAGTAATCTTGCCTGGAAAATCCCATGGACGGAGGAGCCTGGTAGGTTACAGTCCATGGGGTTGCAAAGAGCCAGACATGACTGAGCAACTTCACTTTAAACACTTAGACTTTCTCCAAGAGCAATTGGGAACCATGCAGGATTTTAATGAAAGAAGAGGTTTGTGGAATGAAGATTTGCTGTGATTGTGATTTGGACACTATGGAGAGGGATAATGGCTAATGGTTTAGAGGACTTCTGCAGTAATTCAGGTGAACGTTAACGGTGGTCTGAAGGAGGTGTGGGTAACAGATGCTTTGAAGAGCTGTGGCAGATGCAGCAATGATACAACTTAGCGGTTACTCGCACAGATGCTGAAAGGAGATTGAAGTGTCAAAAATGTCTCCCGTATTTCCTGTTTTTGGACAACTGGATAGAAAGTGACATCATTCACTTCAGAGGAGAACACAGGAGACAGAGAGCAGGCTTTCAGGAGTGAGATGATGAGACTGGTCTTGGATTTGTCACTCTCGGGGAGAATCTTAGTCAGTTTGTGCTGCCACATAGCAAAATACCATAGTCTGCATGGCTTAAACAACAAACACTTGTTCGTCAGAGTTCTGGAGCCTGGGAATTCCAAGATCAAGTTCTGGTGGATTCCATATCAGATGAGAGGTTTCTTTCTGATTGGAAGACAGCTGCTTTCCTGCCAGATATTTAGGTGGAGGAGGCATGGGGAGGAGCAGGAAAGCACTGGTGTCTTCATCTTTTTAAAAGGGCACTAATTCCATCATAGGGGTTTCACCCTTATTACTTCATCTCAACCAAACTACTTCACCAAGACCCCACTTTGAATACCATCATGTTAGGGTTTAGAGCTTCAAAATATGAATTTGGGATGTGAGGGAACACAAATGTTGGGTCCGTGACAGGGAGCCTGTGAAATACTCATTGAATAGGTACATTAGGCAGTTGGATCTTGGGATGGGTGCACTAGGATTGAAAGGAGTTTGCGGATATAGGTTTTGGATACATGTGTACAAATGTGGTTATACATGCTGCCATGGGAGTGTGTATGATCCCCTGTGGAGGGTATTGGAATGAGAAGAGAGTGAGTTTGTACTTAGAAATCTGGGGCATACTGACATTTAAGAAACAGACGGGGAAAGAAGACCCTATGAAAGAAAGCAAGGAGCAGTTAAGTGGGGAAGAGGAGGAGGCTGCAGAAATGCATTGTCAGAAAAGAGACATTTCAAGAGGGAGGGAGTGGGCTTCAGTGTCAGTTTCCAGAGTTCAATTAAGTGAGGGCTAAAAAGGGTACACGGAATTTAGCAACATGAAAATCATTGTGGTTCTCGGTAACAACCCTTTCTGTGGACTAGTGGGTGTAGAAATCAATGAAGGTAGGAAATAGAAACAAATGGTGAGTATAAATTGTTTTATTCTTTCCAAAGTAATTGCAGGAATTTACATTAAAATACCCTAGCCCAACATAGCATTTTTTTCATTGAGGTAAAATCCACATGAGACTGTTGTTTAGTTGCTAAGTCAGGTCCAACTCTTTGCCTGCCAGGCTCCTCTGTCTGTGGAATTTTTCAGGCAAGAGTACTGGAGTGGGTTGCCATTTCCTTCTCCAGGGGATCTTCCCAACCCAGGGACTGAACCACATCTGCTGCATTGGCAGGTGGATTCTTTATCTCTGAGCCACCAAGGAAGTCTTCACTTGAGATTATCCATTCTTTAATGAGTAATTCAGTGGTATTTAGTATCCTCACAATGTGCAGCCACTTCCTCTATCTAGTTCTAAAACATTTTCATCAACCCAAAGGAAAACTCATACCCATTAAGCAGTTGCTCCCTATCCCCTCCTCCCCATGGCCCCTGACAACCACTAATCTGTGTTCTGTTTCTATGGATTTACCTGTTTGGGCTATTTCATATAAATGAAATAATGCAGTATATAGTCTCTTGTGTCACTTCTTTTCCTTTGTATAGTGTTCTCAAAGTTCATCCACATTAGAGTATTTATCAGTACTTTCTTTGTTTTTTATGACAGAATAATATTCCATTGTATGGATAGGCCACTGTTTCTCTGTTGATGGACACTTAAGACTGTTTCCACTTTTTGGCTATTGTGACATAATGCTGCTGTGAGCATGCAGGTATTTATCTGAGTACCTGCTTTCACTTCTTTTGGGGTATATAAGAGTGGAATTTCTGGAGCCTGATGTAATTTTTTTAAAACTCTAATTTTTAGTATGCGTGAAGGAGGGATGGATTGGGAGTTTGGGATGG
This sequence comes from Giraffa tippelskirchi, assembly GCF_054371585.1. Lineage (NCBI taxonomy): Eukaryota > Metazoa > Chordata > Mammalia > Artiodactyla > Giraffidae > Giraffa > Giraffa tippelskirchi. The sequence continues at coordinate 153,889,377 of NC_137283.1, read as the reverse complement.
CAGATGCGAACTTTTATTATATAGGATGGATAAACAACGAGATCCTACTGTATAGCACAGGGAACTATATTCAATATTCTGTGATAAACCATAGTGAAAAAGAAAAAATACATGTATGTATATATATATATAACTGAATCACTTAGCTATACAGCAGAAATGAGCACAATATTGTAAATAAATCAACCACACTTCAATTAAATAAATGAAAAACTGTACTTTTATATAATGCTAACTAGAGTCCACGAAAGCATTGTGCATTGTAGGGAAAATTGAATCTCTTCAAATGCTTTACATTCTGTTTAGATAGGATTGGTGAAACCATCATCCAGTGATTAAATAGCGATAGTGAAGTCGCTCAGTCGTGTCCAACTCTTTGCAACACCATGGGCTGTGATTAAATAGCCCACCCCAAAATAAATAAGTTGAATTGGAAAAACATATAATTTTTAAAGAAGGAAGTGCCCTTTGAATTGAGTTTTGAGTTTTATAAGAAGAAAGATCTTCGAGTGAAGAGTCTGTTTAAGTTGGTGCACGTGGGAGAGAGCAGAGAGAACAGACCTAAGATTGGAAGTGTCACAGTTTAATTTTTCTGAAGAAAGAGTGCAAGTTATACCCTAGTTGGTGATAAGGGAAAGAAGCACAGATGAAAACATGAGCTATGAACACCCAAGGTGCTGTCCTAACAACTAGCTGACTTTAATTAAGATTGTGTTTTTGAAACCAATTTTTACTTATCCTCCAATAACCACTGACTCATTCATGTTTTGCCTTGTTTCTCTGGCCATGCTGTGCAGCATGTGGAATCTCAGTTCTCCGACCCATGCCCCCTGCGTTGGGAACTTGGAGTCTTACCCACTGGACTGCCAGGGAAGTCCCAGACTCATTTATGTTTAATGTTGTAGATTGTAGTTCTCCGTTCAGAGACACTAGTGTAGATGGAAGATTTGAGTTCTATCTGTGACAAGCAATCTAGCCTCCTGTGGTCCAGTTAAATTTTATTCATAAAGACTAAGAAATTTCTTAGAGGCACAGCAATGATTACATTCTCTGTAAAATTTTTGGTATTTTTTAATCTTTTATCTTGAAGTCTCATAGTTTTTATATAAAGCTTTCATAGTGAATCAGGTACACTGCAAAACTCACTAGATTTTAAATAATGGTTGGAATAAATTAGGTTAAGTTGCTGAGCTGCCCAACATCTTTTATTATTTGTTGAGAAAATTTTTAATATTTATATTTGAAAAGCTGACACGCAGTTTTTTAAAAAACATTTTATTTTGTATTGGGGTATAACCGATTAACAATGTTGTGATAGTTTCAGGTGCACAGCAGAGCAACTCAGCCATGCATATACATGGTGTTTAAAAGTGGCATTCATTTTATGTCCTTAAAAGTATCATTTTCCTATGCACTCTTTCCTTTATAGAAAGAACTCGAGGAATTGATTATGGAACTGAGATTTTCTAAGAAATGGCTCTGTGATTTAACCCTCTGGGAACTTACTGAACTTGAGAGAGAAAATGTTTGTTGAGTATCTGTTAAGTGTTTTATTTTTCCGAGCTTATTTAAATCCTATAACAACCCAGTAAGTGGTGGATCCATGATGTGAACCTCAATTTTAATTAATTCCAAAGTCAGGCCTCTGTTCACATGTAATACAGCATGCTGTTAATGACTGTGTCTGTGATGCTAATTAGGTTCCTTCTTAGATACTTGTGGCTCACTAGAGAAGCAGGATGAGAAAGATGCTAAAGATGGCTATGGGCTCAAGAGGAAGTGGAGCTCTGATCAGTTAGCTCTGATGTTTTCTAGGAAGATAGACAAGAAGGCGTTGGGCAGGTCCTATTTGTGCCACTCGTTGGCTGTCCCTAAACTGTGTCATGTTACTTCTCAGAGAAGATTCTGGATGCTTTGTCAGAAGAATATTAATTTCTCTTATAAAATGTACGTCTGGGAGAAGTCCAGTGCTGATTCAGAGAAGTATCTTTTGATCCTCCTCCATTTCACTTATTCTGTCTCTGTTCAACATATGATCTCAATAAACGAACTGCTGGGATCGATGCATTTATTCCTATTTGTGGTGTGTGTTTATTTCAGGCAGAAAAAGCTGATGGATTTGTTAACCTGCCTGATTTCACTGTAGAGAAAGCGTCTGAATGCAAGAAAAAGCAGTAAGTTGTCTACCATTTTCCACAAAATAATGGGGCCAGGATAACAGCTTTTTTATAAGTTCCTCAGGTGATATGGTGATTTGGAAGTTAATGATGATTATATTTAAATGTCTAAAAATTTTGACTTTATGGTTTGGTACACCAAACAGTAATAGAAGCTTTTAACCGCTTGTTTTCTGGAATTTCACTTTGTGAAGCAGATGGATTTTAAAACCCCACGGAGCCCTGGCAGGGCCTGCTGCTAATGACCATGTCCATGATCCAGTGAGAAAAGAGCCGCCATCCAGGACTGGCAGGGTGATCAGATGTCAAGGATGTGTCCTGGTAAAGAGAATGGCTGCTTAAATAGGACTCACAAGAGCAGCGGATATGATATGACACCAGTTTCTTTTTCTTAGTTCCTGAAATTGTCAGTAGCATTCTGAAATTGAATTCTCTGAGTTGTCTTAGACTTGGGAATTGCACCCTGATATACTTAAAGTCTAAGAGATTTGATAACCAACAGGAGCCAGAGTCCCCAGCCTAGACCAACTCTCCAGACCCCCAGTCCAGTGCTCTTCCCATAACAGGATCCATCTTCATTTTGCCTATGTGTCTTTTTCATCTTTTACTTATTCTTTGTTCTGCTTTGGCATCATTTCCTGTTTTGTTAGAAAAGGGCAGTTCCCTATGCGCCTGTGTTTCTAGAGGCAGCAACTGATTATTTTTTTAAAAAAAATTAACCTGTTGTTAGCTTTAAGTCTGTGCCATTGTGATGTAGCTGCATCAAAAAGTACCTAGTGATGCTCAACGTTGCGTCGATTCTTGTGGTTTTGACCAAACTGGTCATATACGAAAACTCTGGTCCACACTGCAGGACTTCCTGTCTAAATGGTAAAGAGGAAATACTTTGTTATCTTCAATGTTTTATACTTTTCTTTTAAACTCAAAAATCTGCCTTGTATTTTTTTCTTTACCAATAGAGGATAGCTTGGTTAATGTTTTTGATGTGTTGTCACAGTGTAGAAATTTTATACTTAATTATTTTTCTATAAATGCAGTTATTGTATCTGAATTTAAATACTTTGCTTGATCTGGATACTTTGAAGTTGCACATCTACCACTTTATATTTTAGTTTATTGTCTCTATAACAAACAGCAATTGAAAATAAAAGAATATGTCCATATGTTTTAAGTAGAGACTATTGATTAATCAAGACTAAGTCCTGGTCTGAATGTCCTGACGTGATGAATTCACCCTCTGCTCCCTACATGTAATAGAGATTAGACAATAGATATTTAATGTAATTAAAATTTCTGCTTTTGTAAATTAACAAAGAAAGCAGATGAACTTGCCATATGTATATTTGACTGTTTTACTTTTGACTGCATTGTTGACTGTACTAATTTCTAACTTCTCATGTGTCTGTGCTTTTCCCCTTCCAAGTGCTTTTAAGATCAGTCATCCACAGATCAAGACCTTTTATTTCGCTGCTGAGAATGTGCAGGAAATGAACCTGTAAGTAGAGAAAAATCACTCGATATAATCTTTATAGAAATAGATTATTTTGGTTAAGTGTCTGAATTTTAAGCATATGTGCATATCAGTTATTGTTTTATTTGTTTCTGCTGCTTTACGGCCTAATCTCCTTGGCGGTTATAAAGTCTTTCTGCTTTCTTTGCTAGTATTTGGAAGCATTTTGGAGCACTACACAGATCAAAATGGCTGATTTAGGAAGAAGTAGTAAGATTCTTCTAAGGGAAACACTCAGACACTAAACTGAGAAAGGAATAGACAGAAGACATTGTAAGAAAATGTGAAGATGAGAATTAGCATCACAGGGAGAAAAGCCTGAAAGAATTGTGTTACAGGTCCCACAGCTTTCACAATTCTACATGGAAACTATCTCTGCAGGACTTCGTATGTGCCGTGTGACTGTCATGGTGACTCATGTTTATCATCTCTCCATGTTCTATCCTGAACATTTTGTAGAACGTCTTTGTTCAGAGTACCTCTAATATAAAAATGTATATCACTTAACTCCATTTCCTGTTTGCTCGGCTTAAGTAAGTGAAATATCCTGGTAGAGCATTGCCTGCCTTGCAACATCTCCTGCTGGTGTAGATTACAGTGTGATCCCAATGGGTCTTCTTTGAATGAAACTATATATATTTGAGGTGCTTGTGGCATTGGAAGGCATTCTGTTTAATTAAGTCCTATTCTCAGGATTGTCAATGTTTTATCGATTTCAGTTAATTAATTAAAAATATGTGTATGGATTATCTATGATGTACTCCCTTGTAATAGATCCTGGGCATTAAAAATGAAGAATACAGTTTTAATATCTCCATTCATAGAGCTTATGGTTTAATCTATTTTTTAATCTATTTATGTTTTTGTATCTAATTATATTATTAATTTATTTAGACATAATGACTTTATCTATTAGCTCTGTGTAATTTCTCTTTGGCCTGTTGCTCTAGTGGCTTAAAGAAAAAAAACTACTTTTCACTAAACATGCATGCATGTGCAAGAGTACACACACACACACACACACACACACACACACACAGCACCTTACTCTGTATCCCCACAGAAGCCCTTTGTCACTAGAATCATTCTCACCTGTTCCCTACATTTACCTTCCCATTACAAACCTTCAAATGAGGGCAGAATGGCTTTTTAGCACAAAGTTAGGAAACCCTGTGTTAGAAATAACAAAGCAAGATATTGACAATGGAGTCTTCCAAACAAGTCTTTTATTCATTTGGACAAAGGGAGAAATAGTTTTTCTATCCTCTTTTGATTTTAGCTTTTCCCTCTGGCTTTCTCAAGCATCTGAAAGAAATAGGAGCAGATACACAAAAGGAGGATGAGATGGTTAGATAGCATCACTGACTCAATGGACATAAGTTTGAACAAACTCCGAGAGATCGTGCAGAACAAGGAAGCCTAGTGTGCTATAGCCCGGGGTCACACAAAGTCAGATATGACTTAGAAGACTGAACAACGATACAAAAGGAGAAGATAAAAAACTTGACAGTCAAAGTTCTTTATTTCTTTTTTGATTTGCGTTGGTAACTCTAAGTCCTGTTGATTAGCAAGGTTCAGTTCAGTTCAGTTCAGTTCAGTCGCGCAGTCGTGTCTGACTCTTTGCGACCCCATGGACTGCAGCACGCCAGGCCTCCCTGTCCATCACCAACTCCCAGAGCTTACTCAAACTCATGTCCATTGAGTCGGTAATGCCATCCAACCATCTCATCCTCTGTCATCCCCTTCTCCTCCTGCCTTCAATCTTTCCCAGCATCAGGGTCTTTTCAAATGAGTCAATTCTTCCCATCAGGTGGCAAAGTATTGGAGTTTCAGCTTCAGCATCAGTCCTTCCAATGAATATTCAGGACTGATTTCCTTTAGAATGGACTGCATTCTTTCTGGAGTTATTTCTCCACTGATCTCCAGTAGCATATTGGGCACCTACTGACCTGGGGAGTTCATCTTTCAGTGTCCTATCTTTTTGCCTTTTCATACTGTTCATGGGTTTCTCAAGGCAAGAATACTGAAGTGGTTTGCCATTCCCTTCTCCAGTGGACCATGTTTTGTCAGAACTCTCCACCATGACCTGTCCATCTTGGGTGGCCCTACAATGGTATGGCTCATAGTTTCACTGAGTTAGACAAGGCTGTGGTCTATGTGATCAGATTGGTTAGTTTTCTGCGATTGTGGTTTTCAGTCTGTCTGCCCTCTGATGGCAAAGGATAAGAGGTTTATGGAAGTTTCCTGATGGGAGAGTAGCAAGGTCAAGATGTGTGGAAAACTGCCTTACCCAGAGAGTGTCAGTCTGGAGCCGAACCATACATCAGTCCCAAGTGGTCCTTTCTAAGCTGTGTGTGTGTGTGTGTGTGTGTTAGTTGCTCAGTCTTGTCTGACTCTTTGTGACCCCATGGACTGTTGCCAGGCTCCTCTGTCCACAGAATTCTCCAGTCAAGAATACTGAAGTGGGTAGCCATTCCCTTCTCCAGTGAATCTTCCTGACTCAGGGATTAAACCCAGGTCTCTGGCATTGCAGTTGGACTCCTTACCGTCGGAGCCATGCGGGAAGCCCTTTTTAAGCTTTCTGGGGGTGAAATAGAGCTGCCCGTCAGCCACCTCTCCCTACCCCTGTAGGCTCCTGCCGGTACTTAGCTTCTCCCATGAACTTACTGAATCTCCAGCTTTCTTTCGGTCTGTATCCTTTCTGTTCATCCCGGGGCTGGTTCTTTCAAAGTAGTTCTGTTCACTCCAACAAGGGGAGAGTAAGACTGACTTGACCAGGCAAATAATGACTGCAGAGTCTTTTGTTACCTAGAGAATTTCTCTACTTACGTGGTGAAACACATTTTAAACCAGTAAAAATGTGAGACCCTTACAAGATTATCTGAAACGCTTCTATTTCAGGCAAATTTGCTCTCTCAATCACACATCAGAGTTATTTAGCTCTTGCTCACCCACTACTCCAGTTTTGATTACATATCTGGTCCATTCTTCACTTTCACATTTTCCCTTTGCAGTGATCTCGCTAATGGTGAATACAGTTATATGAGCATTAGCTACACAGTCTGCCTATTTGACTAGTGAGTCTAAGCCTTTCTAAGCCTTTCATGGTTATCAAAGCCAAGGTCTTAGGGCCTTTCTATACTATGAAGATATGTGTTACTTGAGATTATTTTAGCATTTATCTTTCCAGCTTACAAATAAGATTATAAATTGAAATTTGAGTGTGAGGTGTCCTGGCCCCATATTTTTGAATCTCTCAGTGACCTTTATATACACAAAAATTGTCTATCTGGCCACTCGTAAGTAAATGGCTCATTTTGTCTATGCCTGAATGTATCATGATTTTTCATTTATAATATCATTATTAAGCTTTATTATTCTGAAGGTGATTTTTTCTAATATCTAACAATGCAGAATCCCTTTGGGATTGCTAGTTAACCTCCTTCTCTCACAAGACTAGGCAGAGGATGTTTAAAGATTCGCTCTGCAGTAGCCACTGAAGAACTTCCTTTCTTACTGATGAGGCCTGCTGGAGCCAGGACATAATGCCTCTGGATATTAGTGAGACGCAGAGGTGCTGGGGAACAAGAGGGTGGTATTTGGAGAGACGGGGCCTGTTTTAGAAGCTCCCCTCCTTGAGAAACTGCCTTTTTGGGTGGTGACGTTTCTCATGAAGGAAAAGATAATTAAGTTTAAGAAACACTGTGTGTTCTGCAGGGACCCTCAATTTACACGTGCAGGGGTGAATAATTAAGGGTAATGTAAAAGTTGGTTTCTGAACAAAGGCTGGTGGTAGCTGCCTTTCTCAGGCAGTATTTGTGGGAAGAATGTTCTCATTTTGTACATCAATTTCTTAACACTTGTGCTTCTTCAACGCGCACATTCACAGCAAGTTAACATACAACAAACTCCCAGGAAACATCTGTCGTCTTCTTTTATATAAATATAAGTCTTTTTGCATCTATCTATTTAGCTACAAATAGAAAGTTTTCTACTCCCTAGATGTTTAAAAAAAAAAAAGTTCTTAGCAAAGAAGGTACTCTAAACCTGTGGATTCTAGAAAGAAAACAAACAAGATTCTGAACAATCTTTCCCAGCAAGTAACTGATGGTGTCAGTTAAAGGGAGAAGAGTTTTGAGTGAGGGCTGAAAGGGATCTTTGCTTTACTGTCAGTATTCTTTTGTTCTGCTCACTTCTGGAAAGGAACTTAGGAATGTCTTTTCTTGATTCAGGCATTCTCAATTCATCAATTTTTTTGTCTTGATATGTTAAAAAAAAGAATTTTGTCTATTTCACTTTGAGATGCTTTTTTTGGGGGGAGAGTCAAATGCAATTGTAAAATTATGAAATCAGGAATAAACTAGGAATTAGTTAGCCATTAAATTCATTGTGCTTTGCCCGATCAGTTTTTAAAAATGTGTTTTTAAGAGTTTTACTTGAGTAATGTGTAAAACATATTCTTGTAAAAAAATCTTGTATATTACAAGAAGTATGTAAAATGAAAAACCTCCCATTCCCCCAACTTTACTTCCCAATTTAACTTCTCTCCCTAAGATTAAGCCACTTTTCACAATATGACTATATCCTCTCTGATGCTTTTCTTTGCAAATCAAGTCATACACATAGTTTTAGAAACACATTAATGACGTGTATACACTGCTATGTATAAAGTAGGTAACTATTGAGAACCTACTGTATAGTACAGGGAACTCTATTCAGTGATCTCTGGTGACCTAAATGGGAAGGAAGTACAAAAAAAGAGGGGATATGTGTCTATGTATAGCTGATTCACTTTGCTATACAGCAGAAACCAACACAACATTGTAAAGCAATTACAATAAAAATTAATTTAAAAAGCACATTGAATCAGGATAAACACTTTGTTTTGTATTTGCTTGTTTTACTTAACAGTATGTTAGGATTTTTCCAGGTCATGACAAGGCTCCCTCACCCAACCTCAGTCTTTTTATTAGTTTCTTTATAACATGGTACTGATGGAATTGGTACCACAGTTCATCCATTTTTCTGTTAATGGACAATTCTATTGTATCAATTTTTTTTTTTTGTCATTGCAAGCCTGTCGAATTAATATTCTTCCCCATTTCTTATATACATGAAGATGTGTTTTGCAGGATAGATATTTAGAATTAGAATTATTTGGTGAAGGGGAGTGAATATTTATATTTTGAATAGTATCATCAAATTAACTGCTTAATATTGACTGTACCAGTTTTTCAGGGTCAATTCAACAAAGGATGAGACTGTTTCTCTTAAAATCTAGAAATTAGCAATATTTAAAAATTTTGCCAGTCTCATGGTGAACAATACTTGCTTATGCTTGAATATGCATTTTCTAAAATATTATTGAGGCTGAGAAATTTCCCCTATATTTATTAGCCATTTGTAGTTTTTTTTTGTCATTTTCCATTTCTTTGTTTTGTTTATTTTGCGGTCGAGTCTTGATGAACATTTTTCAGTTCCTCTGGCATGATCTGGGCTTGGGTGTTGGTCTAGTTTTAAGTGGCCATTAGAGACATGTGTTTATCATGATACAAAAGGGGACTTCCTAAATGAGGCTGAAACTCATCTTCCTTCTTATAGAAAGTTCTGTTTTATTTTTAAAATAAAATTTACTTTGTATTTCCTATTAAAAAATTATCTAGACCATGGCAGGTTGAGTGCTGGGTAAAGATTCCTAATTTGTTGACAGTTGCAAACTTGGGAATATGCAGTGTTTATGCTTTGGTGGGGGTGTAGCTGGATAGTTTATGAGGCTTTATTGGACTAGCAAAAATAAAACATAAGTGAGTCAATAAGTGCATAGCATTATTATTGTCATTTTGTTGATAGTTGACTTAGGCTACTTATATTTCAAAAAAAGATGAATATGTATTATGGAATTTTTTTTTTAAATAAAGAAAAGTAGAAAGAAATGGGAAATAGATCATTTAGATTATCACTGTCCCAAAATAATATTTTTCCTTTAAATAGGTTATATAGCTAGGAACATATGAAATAGATACATTTTATGTCTTTTAAAAATTTGTGTATTAAAATAAATTTCTAATTGAACCCTTGGCCCAAAGTCATAAGCCACATTTGCATTCCCTCAGGTTTGTCTAGTTCTTTTTTTGTTATGGTTGTGTAGTTGAAATTCATTGCCAATAACATGGTAAGTCAGTGGAAGATGAGACATTGTCAATTTTACCTTATATAAAATTTTTCAAGGAATTGAAAATTTCTCCAGCTTAGGAATAACTGTGAGACTCTGGCCAGATCTTTTTCCTTATTGATATAAAGATCATGGTTTAAAAATAGATCATCTTCACTTTTTGTGAAGTAAGCTTTCATTTTAAGAATTAAAGATATAGAACTTTAAAGATCAAGTTATGAAATTCATCTTGATGGTTGCAAAAGAATTTCAAATATGCAATTACAAAGCATATATTTGTTTGTATATTTAGAATATCTAACGTAGTTACCCACTTTAACTAGCTGTATAATGGGCCACCTCATATCTTACCATATTACTTACGATACAGACTGTAGTGTGAAACCAGTGGTCTTAGGTTTCCATAACACATATTTAGGCTGTTTCTGAAAACATTTACACTGATATAGCACTATGGCTTAATTTCAAGACCTTCCTCTAGGGTCTAGGGTAAGGGTGAATAGGTGAGGGACCAATCTCCCTGGTCAAACATCTATTTTCTGTTTGAATTTTAGGTGGTTAAACAAATTGGGATTAGCTGAAATCCATCCTGAATCCACTTCGAAGGATGCAGGTATGTTGTATTTTCAATTTCTGAAACTTTAGCAAGCATCTTATAATAGGGTGAAAATACAATGTCAAGCTCTATGTAGAGCCTTGTTCTAATGAAACATACTTTGTTATTTAAGATTATCTGAAAATATGTAGAGACAGACATAGTCACACTGGCTCACCAACATGGAATAGAGCCTCCCAGGCTGGCTATAAGAATGCTTTTCACACTTCACCCACACGTTAGCCGCTGCAGGCTTCATGGAGATCGCAGTCAATTGCCAATGCAAATGTTTTATTGCCCCACTTACTGAATTCTTACTCATCGGGGTGATCTTGTCATGATCTAGACAGATGACTTTCAGCCCATTGTTTCCTCTCTGATATTTTAGTATTTCCACCAGGTGTGTGCCAAGACTAATTAGCCTAAGTTTGCACCAGGAGCCTGAATGTCAGACTGGGACAAAGGCCATCTTTTTAGCTCAGCCTATAGCTTTCAGTGTTCAAAAGCTACAGGAGTCTAATTCTTCTTAATGATGCAGTTGCTCCTTAATATTGAGAAGAAAAATGTCTTTATGTGTCTGGGTCACAGAGTTGACACTATTTCTGGAATTCTCAGACCGTATAAAACGCAGGAGTTAGAAGCAGGGAGTTATTTCTTTGGAGAGCAAAATCATAAAATCTTAAATTTAGAAATGGAAAAATGGCAACTTGTTTTGGAATAAATAAGTATAATATGATACTGTGAAATCAGTGTCCTAACCATCTCCTTGGTCCTCTTTTCCATAAAATAAATTCTCATGGTGTATTTGAAGTATTTTATAGATTGTGAGCACAAAAATAACTACATAAAACCCTCCTCCTTATCCTGTTATGTAAGGCCTTCTGTGATACGGCATCAAGCAACCTTTCAGCTTTGTTTTCCGCCCTGTCCCTTAGGGAACTCTGAATACTTGGCGCCTGGGACTCGCATTACTCTGTGTGCATCCTGCTATTTTCAGCTCATTAAGATTTCTATGCTCAAAGTTAATCACTGCTGATTTTAAACTCCCTTAGTGTTTGACTCACACCTCTTTTGAGGAATTAGTTTTATTTTCCCTGAGCTATATTAGTCCTCTTTCTGCCTAGTGGACACTGTTTGAGGACAGAAACCCTAACAGAGAGAAACTCTTATGTATCAGGTAGCCCACTAGATGAGTGCTTTCTGATTTGGATTGGAATTACAATAGCCAGATGGAGAAGAACCTCTGCTCATGCATTATGGAATAAGTGATGACAGCGTTGAAACATTCAGCATTTTCCTTTTTGTTCTAGAATGCTACAGTGAGAGTGAACAGGAAGATCCTGAAATAGCTGTCCAGTCACCACCCCTTCATCACTCTGCGGAGAGTCTCTCTCCTTCGGTAGGTACCAAATTAGCCTGTTGCTCATCGATCAAACGTGTGGCTGTCGTTCCTTCCAACTGGGTAGAAATTACCTTGACTGATACATTTTTAGAGCAGGCTAAGTAAAGGTATTGCCAAAGAGCAAGTACAATTCCCAGGGTGCCATAGCAACCCATTGGTATGACAAATTTGGTGCATTTGTTTGTGACCCACAAATGTATTGTGCCCAGAGGATTCATGCTAATGTAGAGGGCTTCTAGGTAATAGGCTGATGCTTGCAAAGATTTATTTTATAACATTTATTTTATAACATTTTATACCCTACTTGTTCTCAGAAAGAATTGAAAATGCCTTTCCTAGGTGCAGGCCTGAAATGGTGTAAAATGAATGTAAAGGGGATGAAGGCAAGACCATGAAGAGAGATTTAGAATCAGAAAGAGAGCAGGAAGCCAGGAGTGAGGTTAGCGCATTAAATCTGCCTATAGAATGATGAGGTATGTTCACTAGAGAGCAGTCCAAGTTTGATTCAAAGCTTTGGAAGCATCCAGTGTAAGTCCAGGTTATTGATGGACATTAAGACTGTGAAAGTGAAAGTGTTAGTCACTCAGTCGTGCCTGACTCTTTGTGACACCATGGACTGTAGCCCACCAGGCTCCTCTGTCCATAGAATTCTCCAGGCAAGGATACTGGAGTGGGTTGCCATTTCCTTCTCCAGGGGATCTTCCGACCCAGGGATGGAAACCATGTATCTTACGTCTCCAGCATTCGCAGGGGAATTTTTTACCACTAGCGCCACCTGGGAAGCCCCCTTTAGCTTTATAGTATATGCCTTTTCCACTGTACCATGACAGTCATCCATCCACAGATCCCAGTAACTATAAGTTCTCATAGGTTACAGCATCTCCTTTGCCGACCAGAACTCTTCTGCCAGAATTTTCTGTTTTGTGTGATAAGATTTTTAATCTTTATTTGCATTTTGCCAGTTCCTGGGTTAAAGTGTTAATATCATTTAAATAATGAGCTCTACTGCTTTTATATGCTGTCAGTGGAGAGTTATGGTCACATTTCTAGTTTATTTGGCTAGCAGTCAAGACCACTGGAGAAGGAAATGGCAACCCACTCCAGTATTCTTGCCTGGAGAATCCCAGGGACAGAGGAGCCTGGTGGGCTGCCGTTGATGGGGTTGCATAGAGTCGGACATGACCGAAGCAACTTAGCAGCAGCAGCAGCAGCGAAGACCAGAAATAAATATTTGTTAAATGAATGTTTATTTAAAATTTCTATTAAATAGGATTAGCCAAAGTTAAGCAAGATATAAATAAAATTAAATATTGACTATGGTAAAATGTAGACCAATTTTGAACTAGACGTACAATATAGCCTTTCTTAACACATTCATAGCTTTCCCTTGGTGTAGTCTGAATCCTCTTCTAAAGTCAGTTTTTGCATTTAGTAAAAGTGAAATAGATGTGCCTTGTTGGCTTAATGGAGAAGCCTATATTTTTGTTTAGTTTCTTTTTGTCTATGTCTCTTTCTATGTTTCTCCTTCTCTATCTTATATGAATTACTTTAGTTCTAAAATATTGTGATTTTCAGTTTTATAAATGGCAAACTATATCACAAACTCAGTTCAGTTCAGTTCAGTTCAGTTCAGATGCTCAGTCTTGTCTGACTCTTTGCAACCCCATGGACTGCAGCACTCCAGGCCTCCCTGTCCTTCACCAACTCCCAGAGTTTACTCAAACTCATGTCCATTGAGTCGATGATGCTATCCAACCATCTCATCCTCTGTCATCCCCTTCTCCTCCTGCCCTCAATCTTTCCCAGCATCAAGGTCTTTTCAAATGAGTCAGCTCTTTGCATCAGGTGGCCAAAGTATTAGAATTTACAAAGAGCTTTTTCAGGGGTCTAGAACTCTACTTGGTGAATGTAAAAGCAACCATATTGTCATCTTAGATGAAGGATCATGGCTCAGTTGCATTATATGATGATTTGTTGTTGTTGTTCAGTCACTAAGTTGTGTTTGACTCTTTGTGACCCCATGGACTGCAGCACGCAGGCTTCCCTGTCCTTCATTATCTCCCAGAGTTTGCTCAGATTCATGTCCATTCAGTCAGTGATGCTATCTAACTGTCTCATCCTCTGCTGCCCCCTTCTCTTTTTGCCCTCAATGTTTCCCAGCATCAGGATCTTTTCCAATGAGTTGGCTCTTTTCATCAGGTGGATGAAGTATTGGAGCTTCACCTTCAGCATCAGTCCTTCCAATGAATATTCAGGGTTGATTTCCTTTAAGATTGACTGATTTAACCTCTTTGCTGTCCAAGTGCTATTTAGGATAGTGGGTCTCAATAAATATTAAATGAATGAATAAGCACATGCATGATAAAGTCACTTCAGTCATGTCTGACTGTTTGCAACCCTATGGACTGTAGCCCACCAGGCTCCTTTGTTCACGCAATTCTCCAGGCAAAAATACTGCCACACCCTCCTCCAGGGAATCTTCCCAACCCAGGGACCGAACTCTAGTCTCTGACAACTCCTACATTGGCAGGTGGGTTCTTTACCACTGAGCCGCCTGGGAAGCCTGAATAAGCATATAAACAGGATCGAGTTACCAGACAACACTTTTTAAAAATTAAACCTAGAAAATATTTGTAATAAATTTTTAATGATCTTTGAGCTTTTAAATCACTTTGTATCATATAAAATTAATGAGTTTGAAATATAATGAGGTCAGTTCCTTTTTTGCTCTTTTGTGGGTTTCAAGAAATCATGGTGGTGATTTTCACAAAGGATCTTCCAAAGTGAAACCTAGAGAGTCCCATCTATCTTAAGCCTGCCAAAAAGCTCTCCATTTTTAATTTCTCTGTAAATAAATGGATGTCCTTTCCATAATCCATCCCGTGGTGCCTTCTCAGGAAGAATAAACGTGAACAGATAAATCTCTTATTTACTCAAAGACCCTGTAATATTCCTTATGCTCTTTGTGAAACATGGTTTCACCCCTTAGAAGCACAAGTCCAAACTGGTCTGGTGCTGAAATCTTATTGTTTATAGAAATCAAAATGATTGGACATAGAATTAAAATTTTAATTCAAGATTTTATCATTTTTGAGATAATTTTCCAGAATAGTAATTATTTTATACTCATGAATTCATTATTCCAAAATGAAAGTTCATTACCCCTAAATTTAAAAGAAAATAAGAACTTGGGAAAAGTTTGGGTGTTTGGGGGTTTGCTTTTATTTTGTCTTGTTTTCTGGCCTAAGCTTATATAGCTCGTCATGGCTAGCCTATGCCAGATTCAGCCAAAACAATGTTTGCTCCTGCTCTGTACAAACGTTACCATAATTTTAAAAATTTCATCTGTTTAAATAAAAAGCTTAAGTGTTATTTTAACCAAGTGTCTAACATGTCTGCTTTTCAGAAACAAGAGAAAACAAAAACAAAATCTGCCTGGGATATATGTGAGCAGCAGCAACACATTCTGTTTCTAAGGAACATAAAATCTAGCTGTTCAACATTTATCTATTTCTAATACATTCCTTCAGAAAAATAATGTTAGCCTTAGTGGTCTTCCAGACAATGCTTAACTTAGAACTTTAAGGAATAACATTTGATTGACATTTGGAATAACATTCTCAACACTGCTCGCATTTCAGTGACCTCACTTAGTGGTCTCACATCCATCCTTTCATCTAATTGTACTGAAACAAGCATTCCCTGGGCTCCTACTGTAACATTAGGTAAGACTATCATCATATAAACTCAGCATTAAGAAAACTAAGATCATGGTGTCCTATCCCATCACTTCATGGCAGATAGAAGGGGAAAAAGTGGAAGGAGTGACAGATTTTATTTTCTTGGGCTCCAAAACCACTGCAGACGGTGACTGCAGCCATGAAATTAAAAGGTGCTTGCTCCTTGGAAGGAAAACTATGACAAATCTAGACAGCACATTAAAAAGCACAGACATTACTTTGCTGACCATTAAGGACTTAGATGTTTTGAGTTCCTCAGCCTTTGGGAGTTTTGAGCAGAGGAGTGATGTGATCAATGTTCATTTTAAAAGGACCACTCAGGCTACCATGTACGAGAGACCTGTGACATAGGGAGAAAGTCCAGAAGCAAAGAAATCTAAGGAAAAGTGTGCAATCATCTAGTGTGAGAAGTGAGGATTGGGGTCTGGGTGTAGTTGAGAGATGGAATGGTTGGATTTTGAGCATAGTTCCAAGACCAGTTGGTGGATCAGATATGAAAGAAACTGAGAAGATATTATCATCCCAGATTTAAGCAGCTCATGGAAATTATTTTAACATCATAGTTCTTATATTTTAATGCTTTTCAGAAGTACAGTTCCTTTATATCCAAAAGGGGGGAAAAATCAACTAAAACAAATCAAAGAAACAATAAGTAGAAACAAACTCTGCACATTGTGGCTCACTGGCCAGTGGCAGAGGAAAAGGTCAGAGATTAAACACAGAAAGGGGTAAAAACAGGTGTAGAAATTCAAATTTAATCTTAGTAGGATAGTTCTTGCACAGTTGTTTACTAAAGGACACGATCTTTCATTACATGTACTATATATAATAATAGAAATGTTTGCAAGGGAGATAGTATGGATGAAAAATTGGATGAAAAAATTTTGGCTGAAAAATAAGTGGATTTAAAATTATTCATGCATTGCTTTTGTATTTTCATGTACTTTGACTAATGTTGCGTAAGATTTGTATGCTGACTCACTCCTTTCTAATTACAGGCTTTTGGTGGCCATTTTAAACTCTTTTTTTGCCATGTCACGCTTGTGCTTTAAAAGCAATTCAAAGAAAAGAATTTTAGAGCTAATCAGCTTTTTAACTAAGCTTATTCAGTGATTAAAAATGTTTTATACAGAAAATGAGGAAAAACAGTATTGATGATTTTAGTTAATAACGTACATAGTTTCCTCATGAAAACTAAGATTTTAAAAATGTCCTTTATTTTCTCATTAAAAAATAACATTTTAAAACCCAAATGTTCTCAAATAAGTGAAATGGCATACAATTATTAATCAATAATAAATAAAATAATTTTGTTTGAGATTATGAAGACATTTTGTGGGAATATTTGCATTGCAACCAGTAATGGTCACCCCTGGATCCAGGGATTAGGATAAATCATCCATAGCAACTTTACAGAGAATTTCGTGGCACTCCTGAGTAAGAGGAGAAGGCAATGACACCCCACTCCAGTGCTCTTGCCTGGAAGATCCCATGGACGGAGGAGCCTGGTAGGCTGCAGTCCATGGGGTCGCTAAGAGTCGGACACGACTGAGAGACTTCACTTTTACTTTTCCCATTCATGCACTGGAGAAGGAAATGGCAACCCACTCCAGTATTCTTGCCTGGAGAATCCCAGGGACAGAGGAGCCTGGTGGGCTGCCGTCTATGGGGTCGCACAGAGTCGGACACGACTGAAGCGACTTAGCAGCAGCAGCAGCAGCAGCCTGAGTAAGAGACTGAACTTCTCTGGGCAGTTTTCTTACACATAGCTGGCTGTCTAGACCAGCGTTTGTAGCATTGGTTTATATGTTGTTGTTTGGTCGCTAAGTCATGTCTGACTCTTTTGTGACTGCATGGATTATGGCCTGCCAGGCTCTTCTGTCCATGAGATTTCCCAGAAAAGAATACTGGAGTGGTTGCCATTTCCTTCTCCAGGGGATCTTCCTGACCCAGGGATTGAACTGCATCTCTTGAGTCTCCTGCATTGACAGGCGAATTTTTTACTGTTGAGCCAGCTAGGAAGCCCTTTTAGTTTATTACCAACTACTAATTTATTAATGTCAGGCACAAATGCAAAACATGGAGATTCAAAAATGATTAAAAACAGCCTTCTTTCAAGTAACTCACCAAAAAAGAGAACAAATTGATCAGCAATTACAGTAATAGTTGACAAATAAAATTATATTCCACCTGATATGATAGAAGTAAGCATGGGAGAACCAGGCAAAGACTCCTGCCTCTCCCTGAGGCAACCAGAGAAGGCTTCCTGGGGGAGCTAGCCCTTGGATGGACACTTGAATGGTTCATGGAAGGCACTGAGCTAAAAGTTCTCTGTTTGACTTGTAGTTATGGGTAGCTAGAGAGTCGTAGAAATAATGAACAGAGTGTAGCACCGCAGAGTTTACAAAGCTTATTCCTATATTGATTCTCTGTGGCAGCACTCCAGGTAACCTTAGAGTTGTGTCAATCTTTTTTCGAATGAAAACTCCCTCTGACCTGGTACATATCATCTTTTTTTCATTTGTTTGTCCTTCTTTCTAGTTCTTTTCTTTTCTTTTTATTTTTTTAATAAATTTATTTATTTTAGTTGGGGGCTAATTGCTTTACAATATTATGGTGGTTTTTGTCATACACTGACATGAATCAGCCATGGGTTTACATGTGTTCCCCATCCTGAACCCCCCTCCCACCTCCCTCCCCATCCCATCCCTCTGGGTCATCCCGTTGCCCCAGCCCTGAGCATTTGTCTCATGCATCGAACATGGAATGGTGTTCTGTTTCACATATGATAATATACATGTTTCAATGCTATTCTCTCAGAACGTCCCACCCTCACCTTCTCCCTCAGAGTCCATAAGACTGTTCTATGCATCTGTGTCTCTTATTCTGTCTCGCATATAGGGTTATCGTTACCATCTTTCAAATTCCACATATATGCATTGGTATACTGTATTGGTGTTTTTCTTTCTGGCTTACTTCACTCTGTATAATGGGCTCCAGTTTCATCCATCTCAACAGAACTGATTCAAATGTATTCTTTTTAATGGCTGAGTAATATTCCATTGTGTATATGTACCACAGCTTCCTTATCCGTTCGTCTGCTGATGGACATCTAGGTTGCTTCCATGTCCTGGCTATTGTAAACAGTGCTGCGATGAACATTGGGGTACACGTGTCTCTTTCAATTCTGGTTTCCTCAGTGTGTATGCCCAGCAGTGGGATTGCTGGGTCATATGGCAGTTCTATTCCCAGTTTTTCAAGGAATCTCCACACTGTTCTCCATAGTGGCTGTACTGGTTTGCATTCCCACCAACAGTGTAAGAGGGTTCCCTTTTCTCCACACCCTCTCCAGCATTTATTGCTTGTAGACTTTTGGATAGCAGCCATTCTGACGGGCGTGAAAGGGTACCTCATTGTGGTTTTGATTTGCATTTCTCTAATAATGAGTGATGTTGAGCATCTTTTCATGTGTTTGTTAGCCATCTGTATGTCTTCTTTGGAGAAATGTCTGTTTAGTTCTTTGGCCCATTTTTTGATTGGGTCGTTTATTTTTCTGGAATTCAGCTGCAGGAGTTGCTTGTATATTTTTGAGATTAACTGTTTGTCTGTTGCATCATTTGCTGTTATTTTCTCCCATTCTGAAGGCTGTCTTTTCACCTTGCTTATAGTTTCCTTTGTTGTGCAAAAGCTTTTAAGTTTAATTAGGTCCCATTTGTTTATTTTTGCTTTTATTTCCAATATTCTGGGAGGTGGGTCATGGAGGATCCTGCTGTGATTTATGTCGGAGAGTGTTTTGCCTATGTTTTCCTCTAGGAGTTTTATAGTTTCTGGTCTTACGTTTAGATCTTTAATCCATTTTGAGTTTATTTTTGTGTATGGTGTTAGAAAGTGTTCTAGTTTCATTCTTTTACAAGTGGTTGACCAGTTTTCCCAGCACCACTTGTTAAAGAGATTGTCTTTTCTCCATTGTATATTCTTGCCTCCTTTGTCAAAGATAAGGTGTCCGTAGGTGCGTGGGTTTATCTCTGGGCTTTCTATTTTGTTCCATTGATCTATATTTCTATCTTTGTGCCAGTACCATACTGTCTTGATGACTGTGGCTTTGTAGTAGAGCCTGAGGTCAGGCAGGTTGATTCCTCCAGTTCCATTCTTCTTCCTCAAGATTGCTTTGGCTATTCGAGGTTTCTTATATTTCCATACAAATTGTTAAATGATTTATTCTAGTTCTGTGAAAAATACCGTTGGTAGCTTGATAGGGATTGCATCGAATCTATAGATTGCTTTGGGTAGTATACTCATTTTCACTATATTAATTCTTCCAATCCATGAACATGGTATATTTCTCCATCTGTTTGTATCCTCTTTGATTTCTTTCATCAGTGTTTTATAGTTTTCTATATATAAGTCTTTTGTTTCTTTAGGTAAACATATTCCTAAGTATTTTATTCTTTTTGTTGCAATGGTGAATGGTATTGTTTCCTTAACTTCTCTTTCTGTTTTCTCATTATTGGTGTATATGAATGCACCAATAATGAGAAAACAGAAAGAGAAGTTAAGGAAACAATACCATTCCATCTAGTTCTTTTCTTATTCCCTTTTGCCCCTCACCCTTCTTTTCTCTGTTCAAAAATCGACTTTATAAATGCTACATGGTGCTGGAAAAAGTGGATTGGAAGCATTTGCTGTGTGTTTGAGGAGTACCACAAGAGAGTACATTTCCTAGAAATTTCTGATGCTCATTAAATATCTTTCTTCAGTCTTTAAGCAGAGTTTTCAGGTTCAAAAAGGCTTATGAAGAGTGCTGCAGCAACAGCTTTTTGCACAAATAACTCATTTTGCTATAATCAAATTACAATAGTATCAGTGGGAGCAACAGGAAAAGCTTATACTTGGTCTCTTTTCAGAAAAGGAAACTGATCACCCTGAAGCCAAGTTTGACTAAAATAGCTCACAATAGGGGACCTTGTCAGGACTGGGCCTGAATGGGTAGTTTTGTTAATATTTATTCTGTAGATCTTGTTAAAGAGTAAACAAGTCTTGGCGTTTATTTGGACAGTTTGGTAGGGGGTGTATTAGCTCCTTCAGATAACTAGTGGGGGGGGAGTTGGGTTTTTTTTAGTGAAATAGAGATCTTGGATCTCCCAGCTAAGTGGTCTAAGTGGTTGAAGGCAGCCAGTTTGAAAGCTCATTGACATTCCCGAAAGGAAAATTTTCAAGTCATGCCAAATATATTGTTATTAGGAAGATATGTGTGATGAGTTAGTATCTTCAGGTAGTTCAGTTCAGTCACTCAGTCATGTCTGACTCTTTGCAGCCCCATGGACTGAAGCATGCCAGGCTTCCCTGTCCATCACCACTTCTGGAGCTTGCTCAAACTCACATCCATCAAGTTGGTGATGCCATCCAACCATCTCATCCTCTGTCGTCCCCTTCTCCTTCTGCTGTCAATCTTCCCCAGCATCAGGGTCTTTTCCAATGAGTCAGTTGTTTGCATCAGGTGGCCAAAGTATTGAAGCTTCAGCTTCAGCATCAGTCCTTCCAATGAATATTCAGGATTGATTTCCTTCAGAATTGACTGGTTGGATCTCCTTGCAGTCCAAGGGGATCTCAAGAGTCTTCTCCAACACCACAGTTCAAAAGCATCAGTTCTTCAGTGCTCAGCTTTCTTTATGGTCCAATTCTCACATCCATACATGACTATTGGAAAAGCCATTGCTTTGACTAGATGGATCTTTGTTACCAGAGTAATGTCTCTGCTTGCTGTCTAGGTTAGTCATAGCTTTTCTTCCAAGGAGCAAGCATCTTTGAATTTCATGGCTAGAGTCACCATCTGCAGTGATTTTGGAGCCCAAGAAAATAAAGTCTGTTACTGTTTCCATTGTTTTCCCATCTATTTGCCATGAACTGATGGGACCAGATGCCATGATCTTAGTTTTTTGAATGTTGAATTTTAAGCCACCTTTTTCACTACTTAGTATCTTAGCTAGATGCTTTAGTGCCATGGCTCAGTGGTTAAAGAATCTGCCTGCAATGCAGGAGACACCGGAGACACAGGTTCTGAACGTCCCTAGGTCAGGAAGATCTCCTGGAGGAAGAAATGACAATTCATTACACTATTCTTGCTTGGAAAATCCCATGTACAGAGGAGCCTGGCAGACCATAGTCCAAAGGGTTACAAAGAGTCAGACATGACTGAGTGACGAATACATGCTGCTAAAAAGTGGATTTATTGCTTATTTGACGATCCATGTCTGGCTTGCAGATAGCTAGGCATTCATTGGATATTTACTGACTTTTTCCATCAGAGCATAGAGCTTAGGACCTGAAAAATTCTTGGGAACATATTAATTTAGAACAAAGTCAACTATCTTAAATTAGTTGCAATCATTCTGAGTCTTTTGGGAGAGGATCCTACTTTGCTGTTTGGCTTCTTCCCTCTAACAGTCTCCTCCCTACCATTTCCTCCACTTCCTTGGAGTTCTGGATGCTTGAAATTGACAGGAGTACCTTATTGGATGACATAATGAAATGGAACCAGAGTGCAGACTTCTCTATCTTCTCTGCCATTGGAGATATAGGGTAACCCCTAGAGCACTGGTGTTTAGACTTTTGGATTTTTGTTGACCAGTAAAACTAAAAATGGAGGACCAGCATCTAGTTGCCAAATCTTTATTTTACTATGCAGAACATTAAAAAAACTCCCAAAAGACAAGGTAATAGCTACCATTACAATTTTCCAAAAGAAAGCATATATTTTAACACCAATATTTAATAAGGATAAAATGTCAGAATAAATGAGGTCCTTCCCAAGAGAGGACATTGGTGATGTTGCATTGATAGACTGGTGAAAATTTTACCAAGGTTGTCATTCACCCTTGGATTGTATGTCAGCAGCTGCTTCCAGAAGATCCTACATCATCAACCCATTTCTCATAGTTGTTGGTTTCCTTTAATGAATTAGGACCCTGCATATGTATTCTTGTCTTTTTTGGAGAAAGTTTATTGACATTTTAAAATTATTGAAGAGTGGATGAGTTAACATTAGTTCACCTGATTATGTAGTTATGAGCTGATACTGGTCATGTGCTAAAGAAGATCTGAAAAATATTTGAGGGTGTAAATATATGTGTTTTGTCTACATCACTGGTCTTCCATTCAGTTCATATTATTATGCTTCCTGTTTGGCTCCAGCTTTTGCTTTCTTTTAATCACCTTCCTTAGGAATTTTTGCCCAAGCAGTGAAAATTCAGTGATAGATTGTAATCTACTTTTTGCTCAAAGTGTCCTTCAGTGTTCCAAAGAATTCCCCAAAGGGATCTTAAAGTATCTGGAGAGCGTTGAAGAACAGAGTAAATCATGATGCGGAGGTTCTTTTCAGATCCTAGTCATAAATTCAAAATTATACAAATTGATTTGGGAAAATGGCATCATCATGCCTATCACACAGGTATAAACACCATCTAATTTTCTTTCAACTCTTTTATTATTGGTCCCTTTTTGAAACACTGGCATAGCATACCTTCATTGAAACTGAAAAGTAGAGAATGTTGACTTAATCATGATTTATTTCACTCTCTTTTGGTTTTGTTTGTGAAAAACAGGCTGCACAGCAGGCATCTTCATCTTCACCCAAATTGAGTGAAACATCACGTTCCTTCTCTTCCATGGAAAACATAAAAAAGACTCCCAGCAGTTTGTCTTCCTCCATATCAAGAGAAAGACAGTCCTGGATTGACGTGGTTAGCGGCTCATCTGCCACTGAAGATATGGGACAGTCTGTGACATGTGCTGTGCAGTTGCTCCCACCTGCCCCCTCAGAGGCAAACGGTCCTGGGGCCCTGGAGAACAACGCTGATGCATCAGAAAGTGGATTTTTGAACTCTCTGTCGAGTGATGACACTTCTTCCTTGTGTAGCAACCTCGACCATCTTACTGTCCCAGACAAACCTCCTGGATCAAAGATGACAGACAGAGGTAAAAGCAAGAAATTATTATTTGTTTTAACATAATTTTATTTATTTATTTATTTTATTTTTGGCTATTCTGGGTCTTTGTTGCTACGCGCGCTGCTTTCTCTAGTTGCAGCGAGCTGAGGCTACTCTCCAGTTGCGGTGTGCGGGCTTCTCCATACGGTGGCTTTTCTTGTTGCAGAGCATGGGCTCTGGGTCATGTGGGCTCAGCAGTTGTGGCTCCTGGGCTCCAGAGCACAGACTCAATAGCTGTGGCACATGAGCTGAGTTACTCCGTGGCATGTGGGATCCTTCTGGACCAAGGATTGAACCTGTGTCTCCTGCATTGGTGGGCAGATTCTTTGCCACTGAGCCACCAGGGAAGCCCTAAAAAATTATTTACTCTTTTCAGAGCACGAGTATTTGTATGTGGATGTAGAACGCTAATGTGGATTGTAGAAAGAATGTTGAAAGTCGTGAATGATTCGATAATTAAACAGTCAAGTGAGGCTAAGTCCGGAGGTTACTTCTGTAGAGGACGTTGCATGCGGAAATCTTCAGCTTCAAGGCCATTCATTGCCCACTGTGTGTGTGCTTAGTCACTCAGTTGTGTCTGACTCTTGCAACCCCGTAGACTGTAGCCTGCCAAGCTCCTCTGTCCATGGGATTCTCCAGGCAGGGATACTGGAGTGGGTTGCCATTCCCTTCTGCAGCCCACTGTAGGTGTCACTAACCAAATGCTTGCAACTATGAGACATGTTCACCAAATAATGATATCTTTTCACCAATCCGGGATAAAGTTTGAATTTTCTTTGTTTTTTGTTTTAATTAATTATTTTTTTTGAAAGATAATTCCTTTACAGATTTTTGTTGTTTTCTGTCAAACCTCAGCATGAATCAGCCATAGGTTGTTTTTTGTTTGGTTTGGTCCCATGTCCTCTGCTCTGGAGCTTGTGGTGACTAGATCAGCATTTTGTAGATGACATTACCTCCTTGGTTTGAAACATGTGTGGAGCAGCCACCTTCCCTAAGCTATCACCGCAGATAAGGGCTGGGTCCTAAGCTAGTCAGCTGCTGAGGAGCCTGCCCATGTAGGTAACGGGAAGAGGCAATCTGCGTGTACTTCGGAGGGCATCACTACAACTTTAAAACCAAAGGAGAGTACAGCTTATGTATTAAAAAAACGAAAAAAAAAATCGTTTTAAGTCTTAGCAAAAGAAAGAGTTACTGGAGTATAGAAATGAAGAGCGTGAGCCTTCTTAATGTTGTTGTTGTTCAGTCTCCCAAGTCGTGTCCGGTTCTTTGCGACCCCTTGGACCACAGCACGCCAGGCTCCCCTGTCCTCCGCTGTCTCCCGGAGTTTCCTCAAGTTCATGTCCATTGAGTTGGTGATGCTATCTAATACTTCTTAATACTCCATGGTAATAGGTCTTTATCTTTTATCCAGACTAACTTTAAAACAATGATTAGTTTTCAATCATGATGGATTGTTCCTGATGGTCTGTGCCTTATTCATTCCACTGTCAAACAAGCTTACCTGATAGGAGATACTTAAAAATGAGAGAATGATGAGTTGACTGGCTAAATTTCCAGGATCGCCAGCCATGGTGATCTGATGGTGTAAATGACTGCTTCCGCCCCCTCCCCCAGCTTTATCACAGACAGTTCTTTAAGTTCTCAAATTTTCCTATGTACCCTATTAATTTGATATTTGGTATCAGAATAATTTTGGAAAAGGAAAAGGTACCCTACTCCAGTATTCTTCCCTGGAGAATTCCATGGACAGAGGAGACTGGTGGGCTACATACAGTCCATGGGATCACAAAGAGTTGGACATGACTGAAGTGACTTAGCACAGCATAGAATATCAGAGTAAGTTAGGCCAAGGATTAGAACTCTACAGACCTTGGTGTGTGTGTGTGTGTGTGTGTGTGTGTGTGTGTACAGCATTTATTTGAATTCTCAGACTGGGAACTCATTCTCCAAGTCACCACAGTTGTCACCACTCCCTATGGCCTTATCTGAAGATGCTTCACACAGTTGAACTACCTGCTGGGCCCCTGATGGCATGATATCTTCAGGAGAGCTTGAGGACAGGCTCTTTTATTTTGTTAATTTATTTAGTTTTCTGGCCATGCTCCTGAGGCATGTGGGATCTTAGTTCCCTGACTTCCCTTGTGACACAGACATTAAAGAATCTGCCTGCAATGCAGGAAACCAGCATTTGACCCCTGAGTTGGGAAGATCCCCTGGAGAAGGGAATGACAACCCACTTCAGTATTCTTGCCTGGAAAATTCCATGGATAGAGGAGCCTGGTGGGCTACAGTCCATGGGGTTGCAAAGAGTCAGACACGACTGAGCAACTAACACTTTCACTTTTAGGGATCGAACCCATACTCCCTGCACTGGAAGTTTGGGGTCTTAATCACTGGGAAGTTCCCATCTGATGGCATTTTGTTGGGTACCCTTAATTAATGCTAATGATCTACTTTATGTTAGTAAATAAAGTTATTGCCAAAATAACCTGCTTCTAGAGGTGAACGAGGTCGGGTAGGAGGGAGAATGGAAACAGCACCACTGATGAGTAAGGGGAGATGGGTTAATATTGGACTGTACAGGATAGAAGGCAGGAGACTCAGGCTGGCTTCAGCTTGGGGAGGTGCTGTCATATGAAGATACTGGGCTTCATTTGCACCTCTGTAGAGGTTCGAAATTGATGTAAATTTTGAGGCCAATGGTTCACGTAAAAAGGAAATAATTTTTGATTCAACATTAGAAACTTATTTTTAACATTGAGAATTGTTCAAAATTGAACAGGCTCCTTGGAAAGTAATGCATTCCTCATTGATGAAGGTGTTTGCTCTTTCTGAGACAACCATTTTCATTGTGTATTAATTGCATATTTTGTGTTGATTACAATTTTTGGTCTTATGAAGATATACTAAAGAGGGAATTTAAGCATCTTGAACTAGATTGCCTCTAACTTGATGTTTAGAAGATCCTTTCAGATACAGGATGGGCAGAACTAAAGAAAATAATGAAAAGGACCTTATTTACTCTTTCCTGTTACCAACTCTTACTTTAATCATTGGACCATTGGTAGGACTAAACAGTTTCATGTGTGCACAAATAAACTTGCACACATGTACACACACCCAGCATCTAGGATGAGGATGGCTTCAGAAGCAAATGAGAGTAAAATTCCATTCTCGTTCATTCTCAAGAGGTAACTCTGCAGATTGAGTTTTCCTTTAGGACGAAAGATCTGATAGTCACAGGACAATGCCTGCAGTTCTTGTCCGTGTCTAATGTCATTCTGGGCATGCGTATGCTGCAGAGCCTGGCTGAGTACCAACAGATCTTTTAATTTCCAAAGGAAGAAACCAGATATTTTAACATTTTCAGTTAGGTGCAGAGTGACCAATGAAATCTGTGTGCTTCTTCAGACAACTCCACACAAAGGTATTCCTTTGGGTAGAAAGGAAGAGAAAATAAAACTATTTTTCCCTTCATTGATTTGCTGGCATTTGCCATATGGTACAGAATGTTTGCTGTTGCTTTTCCCCTCTGCTGGGGATTTGGTCAAATTCCCAGCAGAGTTAAACCACAGAAAGTCATTGCTATGGAAACAGCAACCCAGTTTTTGCTTGCGTTTGCGATGACATGTTGAGTAATCAGGTTGCGAATTTGTGTGTGTGTTTTACATATATGTTTGTGTGTTGGAAAAGAAGGTAGCTTTTCATTTTTGTGACTTCTAAAAATTATTATTTTTTATCTGCAGGTTAAAGAAGTGCTAAAATTCCTGTGTCTGAAATATGGTTCAGGATGCTTTTATTAATATGACAAGGATTGAAGTTTCAATCCCTGAACAAAGTCTATGATAGGAGTTAGGATTTTAGATTAAGTCCCAGTCTCAAGATGTGTTTGCTGGAGAAAGAGGCTTTTATCCTAGAAAAGATTCTTAAAGGTTAATAACTGAGCCCAGAAATAAGCAAACAGCATGTATTATAGCCTTCTTTTTATTTAGACAATGAGAGAAATATTTTACAGTTGGTATGCAATTAAAACTGTAGTTGCTAGAATTTTATACTGCAGTTAAACCCTTTTAGACATCTTCCTCCACAGAGTAAGCTATTTAAACAATACATGGTGTTAATTGCATCCTATTGCCTTTCCACACTGATAGATCCAGAGGTCTTCATAATCTTCACTGAGTCTTTCCACAAAGCGCAGCAGGGAAAGAGATGATGAGGTTAATGGAATGTTCATCTATGTTCAGTTTTACTCTATCCTGTTTCTTTCTTTTATGAAAGGTTATTTGGCCCATGACTCATGCCTGTGTGATGATGACTCACATTGCATTTTTCTACTTATATTATGTTGACAGTGTGAGACGGTTATACTTACCCCATGAATGAAGTGGCCATACGCTGGATGCTGACAAGCTGAATAATCAGTAATAAGTGTGTGTGCTAAGTTGTGTCTGACTCTTTGTGGCTCCATGAACTGCAGCCTGCCAGGCTCCTCTGTCCGTGGGATTCTCCAGGCAAGAATACTGAATGGGTTGCCATGTCCTCCTCAGTCAGAAATAAGACTAATATCCAATTTATGCAAATAAATTGTCAAATAGAAGTACAACAAGGTTGGACGTGGGAATCATTTTGAATAGGATGCATTTTTAATGAAGATATACACATAACTAGAGGATGCATGACATCCCAGGAAAGTGACATAAATGAGCCAGATTTTAGAATTTAGCAATTACCAAAAACCTGACCAAATACCAGTTTTATGTGCATGCTGATGTTTTTTTGTCTGCTTAGAGTATGAGCAGATGTAGAAATTTTTTGTCTGCATTAACTATTTCACCTAATCCAGGGTGCTCTTATGATTGGAAGAATATGTTTTAAAAACAAATGGACTCTGAGGGAGAAGGTGAGGGTGGGACGTTCTGGGAGAATAGCATTGAAACATGTATATTATCATATGTGAAACAGAACACCATTCCATGTTCGATGCATGAGACAAGGGCTCAGGGCCGGGGCAATGGGATGACCCAGAGGGATGGGATGGGGAGGGAGGTGGGTGGGGGGTCCAGGAAGGGGAACACATGTAAACCCATGGCTGATTCATGTCAATGTATGGCAAAAACTATTACAATATTGTAAAGTAATTAGCCCCCAACTAAAATAAATAAATTTATAAAACAAAAAAAAAACAAAAAAAAAAAACAAAAACACAAATGGAATATTTGTTTTAAAAATGTAAAGCTACTTATTAGAATCTTGGGTAATGAGCTCAACGTCAGGTTATTTCTGGAAATCACTGCCACACAGGCAATAGTAAGACAACAAGAGAACATCAAACACTAAAGATCGCCCAATGGACTAGGTTTATTCTTATCAATAAAAGCAATGACACAGTACAGGGGTACTGAGTTATCTTGCTTAATAGAAACATCAAATATCCATGAGAAAATATTAATAGATATCTGACTGGTAGAGAAGGTAAATCAAATATAGGAAATATGAGAAACCAAAGTAAAATTAGTCTCAGAGTTACAGGAACACAAGATTATACTTGGTTTATACTCAGATGCTGTCTCTGACTTTTTCTCAATCTGTTTGATTTTTTTCTTATAGAATTTCCTTTACCTGCCATCATTTTTTTAGACCCCAACTTTGCATTCTCCATTTCTGTGCCCTTATACCTTTGTTGTCTTTGGGGTCCAGCCTACCCTGATAGCTCCTGATGTGAACTGGTTCATTATCACCAGGTGCCCGGTTCAAACACCCAAGCAGAGAATCTGATTCTCCAGCCTGTATCTTAAGTTGCTGAGCAGCTTATGAATTTCCTCTCCTAGTATTAAGTGCCCTGTGAGAACAGAATTTAAGGTATAAAACTTGGGCACCTCAGAAGCAGAGGCTCTGGGTGGGGACTTTTCCCTCGGAAGACAGAGTAGAGGGGCCAGAGATCTGAGCCTTGGTCTCTCCAGCTACCATCTTGATGACTATGCATTATCTGATTTGAAATCCTCTTCCTTGAACTTCATTCAAAGACAGTGTATCAGATATATTTATAGCATAAAGCATATTGTTTAAGGCAATGAGCTTTGGGTCAGAACTTAGATTTGTTTCTTTGTGAATTTGGTCAAAGTTTTTAATCTTTCTGTGTCTTGACATTCTCTCCTTTATATCAGGAGTAATAATACTTCCTTGTAGAGTTGTTACAAAGGTATTAAGATAATGTTGGTATAGTAGTTAAAACAGTGCCTGTTACGTGGTTAAAAGTTCAGTACATGAAAGCTGTTTCCACCAGCATCAACAGCAGCAGAGATAAATAGTCCATCTGTCTCTAAAATTATACTATGCTAATATTCTTGGTTAGTAGTATCCTTATGAGTAAGATAAGTTGTCCGGATTTATCTTAGTTGCATAAATTAAATTTGTCTGTCATTATGCAGAGTTGAGTCATTAATTAGAGGAAGCCTGTAAAATGCTTTTAATCTCTTTGCATCACTTGCTATTGTTTAGTCACTAAGTTGCATCCAACTCTTTGAAATCCCATGGACTATAGCCTTCCAGGCTCCTCTGTCCATGGGATTCTCCAGGCAAGAATACTGGAGTGGGTTGCCATTTCCTTCTCCAGGGGATCTTCCTGACCCAGGGTTCGAACCCACATCTACATTTGGAGCAAGATTCTTTACCACTGAGCCACTAGGGAAGCTTGTCAGGTGCTAAAGTGAATCACATTTGTAAAGTCTTAAAGTATGAATGTCCAAATGACTGTGTAGTTTTATCTTCTCTTTGTAACAAGTAACTTTCATAGTCTTTCTTTTGTCAAGTACTTAGAACACTGCATATGAAACAGGAAGTATGGTTTTCTATGTAAACCTTTTTAAGTGTTTCATATTTAGGAATGACTATCTTCCTTGGGAGATCATTTAGATTTTTCCAACCTCAAAAAGTTTTCCTTTCAAATTCTTATATGAAATATCAGATGGCATGTGAATTCCCCTCTTGTCTCCTGAAGTCGGCTTTTATGTTCTGAACAGAAAGTAAAAAACCCACAGTCTAGAAAGCACAAGGAAGCACCAAAAATAAGATGGTGGGGGAGGCCAAGTTGACAGTACAGCATTTAAAGAGATAATCTTCATACAGTGTTCTCAACAACCGAATTCCAGACTTACTGGAGCGTGTGTGTACCGTCAGAAGCACACAATAGGCTGAGTACGGGGGAGGTGGCAAGAGAGGAGTGCCTGCATTTGGCATCATCTTGGAAAGGAAGGAACTAGTAACCATTAGTTAAAAGTGTTGTTTTATCTTTTGCTCATGTCAATAAGAAAGATCTTGTTAAAAAAAAAATACCATCCCTTTCTTGAGTCTAAATCATTAGATTATTAACCTAAATTTGGAAAATGTTTTATGTCTGACCCCTTCAGACATTCTGAGTGAGTCTAACTGAAGTAAAGGGTCTGTAACATTAACCTCAAATTCCTACCAATTCAATGTATGAGATACTGATGCTTTAGAGCAAGGATTCAGGGATCCTTCTTTGAGCAAGCCAGATATTTTTTTTTTTTTTAATTAAGCTATGGCGCAGAGAAAGAGATGCTGCTTTCTGGATGAGTCCCAACTTTCTGGTTGTAATTTCAGCCCCTTTCTCTTCCAATGGACTGAGACAGGTTCTGTGTGACTAGCTGTTGGGAAGCAACCCAGCCTTGCTACTCAAAGCATGTCCAGGGGCCAGCCATTCTGACATCACTGAGGAGCTCGTTAAAAATTTAAATCTCAGTGCCTGCTGTCCTGGACTGAATCAGAAGCTGCATTTTAACAAGATCCCTAGGTGATTGCTTATTAAAGTTGGAGGAAACTCATCCAGAAGTGCACAGGCCTGCACAGCGTGGA
Organism: Giraffa tippelskirchi; assembly: GCF_054371585.1. Taxonomy (NCBI): domain Eukaryota; kingdom Metazoa; phylum Chordata; class Mammalia; order Artiodactyla; family Giraffidae; genus Giraffa; species Giraffa tippelskirchi. The sequence continues at coordinate 153,857,924 of NC_137283.1, read as the reverse complement.
ACTGAACTCTTGTTCCTAATTTTATACCGATTTACATTTTGGAAAGATTGCGTGCTGTTTTTCAAGAATCTCCACATTTTTTCTCATCTGTAACATAAAAATAGTTTTCATCTTCCTCGGCAAGGAACTTGTGAGGCTTGATGAGATAGACTACAGTGTGCCTTATGGGAAGAAGGAAATTAAAGTCCTGTTATTTTATGTAAGAAGACTAAAATATGCGCTTGAGAGGAAGGCTAGCAATTGCATGGGAAACACTTGATTGTCAGACAAAATTCATTTTATTTTGCCACAGAAGACAAAGGAGGTGAAGATAATGAACTTGGCTTCTGTTTACAGTGGGAGAGAGACCAAATGCCTTTCCTGCCAATCATTTTTTGCTAGTTTGCTCTTTTTATAATCTGGTAAAATAAGGGACTAATCTGGTGTTTTCTAATATGAAATTAGAATTTAGAAAAATATTTACATAAGAAAAGATGAAAAGGAGATTTAAACAAATGCAACTTTATTGAAAAGCCTTTGAAAGGTGTGGGGGTAGCCCTGTAAGATTAGCCAACCATTGCTAGTCTTCATGTAATGACTAGTAAAGACTTTCATTTCTGCTTTGAGGTTAGGTGCAAGCTGTGTTTGATATGCTTGTACTCTTTGGCTCTTTTTTTGTCCTATGCCCCTACTTATCATCTGCCTCCATTTTTATTGGATCTTCTGTTCATGGTCCTGTGAAGACCTAGGCACCAGCCATTAGCAATAGTAAAATAGTGTAAAATCCCCATCTAGGTCATGGACAAGGTTGGGTCACAGGTCTTACCTCTGAATATCTAGTAAAATGTTGTGTATCCCACAGATTATTATGCAAAAAAAGCAATCAAGGTATTTTCTTGACTCTTAACATCATCATTTATTATTTTCTCATCTTTCCCTTTGTGAGTGATTCTGGAATCAGGTAATTAGAGGTCAGACATGCAGTCTTCTAGTCTCAGGTTTCTTTTGAGGAGGGACGAAGAGATGAGAGGTAGAACATAATGGTAATTTCAATTCATTTTTCTCCATTTTTCCAGCAGCTGAAAACTTTCTATGAATATACTCACTCTTTACTACTATCTCCAATTTCTAAGTGAATCCCAATGAGAAAGTGTTTGTTTTTTGAACACTGTTTGGTCATATTTTAGGTAAACTGTATTAACTTTTTGTAATTACAAAAGGTCTACTTTACCTGCATATTAATTTGAAAGTTCCACTATTTCTAGGAGGAGCAAGTTACACACACACACAGACACTCACACATACATCCTTATGGCTAGTGCCCTGAAGTTTAATTTAGAGAAGGAAATGTGTGGGGGAGAGGGAGATAATCTGTGATTTTTTTTTAATTTAAAGGTAATATATATTCATAAAAATATATTAAATAATATAAGATTATCCAAATAAACCATCTTCTTTTTCATTTAGGGAATGTATTTTATGCCATGTTATTCCAAGATACTAAAGCTTGTTTTCATCCTTGCTGATTTACTGTCGGTCAAATTAGATATAAGATCTTATAATCATTTTACTCTGACATAATTACAAATTAATGTGCTAGTCAAAAATAATTTTATTTTCTATCACAATCTTTAGTAGCACAACTGAGCATCTTTGTGCACACAGAGAAAGTAATTATTCTGTTTATTTTTGTTGTATACTTATTTTGCTAATTTCTTAAAGTTTGTTAAATATGTATTACTTTAAAAATACTGTAGTATTAAAAGCTATGTGAAAAAAGTAAGTGAAAGTGCTAGTCACTCAGTCCTGTCCGACTCTTCACAACTCCATGGATGTAGCCCACCAGGCTCCTCTATCCATGGAATTCTCCAGGCAAGAATACTGGAGTGGGTGGCCATTCCCTTCTTCAGGGGATCTTCCCAATCCAGAGATTGAACCCGGGTCTCCTTCATTGCAGGCAGATTCTTTACTGTCTGAGCCACCAGGGAAGCCCTAAAAGCTATATATCCAGACTTTATTTGAAGTAGAGTCCTGCCTGCCTATCTGTAAAAAAAAAGACGTATAAAATTACAGTGATCTTGTGGGACTGAAAACTCATGGAGTCCTCAATGCTAATGTTACCCTCTAAGAGTCAGATGTCTTTTACTTTCAATTTCTTAACACTTTCTAATGTCTCCAGCTTAACTCCAGGAGTGTACCAAGTTTAGTATTTTTCCTATGCACGTGTCATCAATTATCATGATAATATTATTAAAGCCTACTTTTTAACAGCTTTATGAGATATATTTCACGTATGCACGCCTGTCCAGTTTCTCGGCTTGGTCTGACTCTTTGCGACCACATGCACTGTAGCCCACCAGACTCCTCTGTCCATGAAATTTTTCAGGCAAGAATACTGGAGTGGGCTGCCATTTCCTTTTCCCGGGGATCTTCCTGACCCTGGGACTGAAACTGTGTCTCTTGCATCTCCTTATTGGCAGGTGGATTCTTGAAAGTGAAAGTCGCTCAGTCGTGTCCAACTCTTTCTGACCCCATGGACTATACAGTCCGTGGAATTCTCCAGGCCAGAATACTGGAGTGGTACCTTTTTCCTTCTCCAGGGGATCTTCCCAACCCAGGGATCGAACCCAGGTCTCCCATATTGTAGGCAGATTCTTTACCAGCTAAGCCACAAGGAAAGCCCAAGAATACTGAGTGGGTAGCCTATCCCTTCTCCAGCGAATCTTCCTGACCCAGGAATTGAACTGGGTTCTCCTGCATTGTAGGCAGATTCTTTACCAACTGAGCTATCAAGGAAGCCAACTTTCACTTTCACTTTCACAATCCAATGTGAGGTGTGGATCACACCACACAAGGAAAACCCCATACACATTAGCTGTCATTCCTGCTTGTCCCCTCCTCAGCCCCGGGCAACCACTTATCTACTTTCTGTCTCTATAGATTTGTTTATTCTGGAAATTTTATTATAAATGTACAATACGATATGTGCCTTTTGTTACTGGCTCCTTTTACTTCAAAGATTTTTTCGCAGTTCATCCGTGTTTTAGTGTGTGTCAGGACTTCATTTCTTTTAATGACTAATACTCCATTCCATGCCTTGATTCATGGACCTAATATTCCAGGTTCCTATGCAAAAAAGCAAAATGACTGTCTGAGGAGGCCTTACAAATAACTGAAAAGAAGAAAAGCAAAAAGCAAAGGAGAAAAGGAAAGATATACCCACTTGAATGCAGAGTTCCAAAGAATAGAAAGGAAAGATAAGAAAGCCTTCCTCAGTGACCAGTGCAAAGAAATAGAGGAAAACAATAGAATGGGAAAGACTAGAGAACTCTTCAAGAAAATTAGAGATACCAAGGGAACATTTCATGCAAAGATGGGCACAATAAAGGACAGAAATGGTATGGACCTAACAGAAGCAGAAGATATTAAGAAGAGGTGGCAAGAATACACAGAAGAACTGTACAAAAAAGATTTTCACATCCGAGATAATCACAATGGTGTGATCACTCACCTAGAGCCAGACATCCTGGAATGTGAAGTCAAGTGGGCCTTAGGAAACATCACTACGAACAAAGCTAGTGGAGGTGATGGAATTCCAGTTGAGCTATTTCAAATCCTAAAAGATGATGTTGTGAAAGTGCTGCATTCAATATGCCAGCAAATTTGGAAAACTCAGAAGTGGCCACAGGGCTGGAAAAGGTCAGTTTTCATTCCAATCCCAAAGAAAGGCAGTGCCAAAGAATGCTCAAACTACCGCACAATTGCACTCATCTCACACCCTAGTAAAGTAATGCTCAAAATTCTCCAAACCAAACTTCAGCAATATGTGAACCGTGAACTTCCAGTTGTTCAAGCTGGTTTTAGAAAAGGCAGAGGAACCAGAAATCAAATTGCCAACATCCGTTAGATCATCGAAAAAGCCAGAGGGTTCCAGAAAAACATCTATTTCTGCTTTATTGATTATGCCAAAGCCTTTGACTGTGTGGATCATAATAAACTTTGGAAAATTCTGAAAGAGATGGGAATATATGATCACCTGACCTGCCTCTTGAGAAACCTGTATGCAGGTCAGGAAGCAGCAGTTAGAACTGGACATGGAACAACAGACTGGTTCCAAATAGGAAAAGGAGTACATCAAGGCTGTATATTGTCACCCTGCTTATTTAACTTATATGCAGAGTACATCATGAGAGACGCTGGGCTGGAAGAAGCACAAGCTGGAATCAAGATTGCCGGGAGAAGTATCAATAACCTCAGATATGCAGATGACACCACCCTATGACAGAAAGTGAAGAAGAACTAAAGAGCCCCTTGATGAAAGTGAAAGAGGAGAGTGAAAAAGTTGGCTTAAAGCTCAACATTCAGAAAATGAAGATCTTGGCATCTTGTCCCATCACTTCATGGCAAATAGATGGAGAAACAGTGGAAACAGTGAGAGACTTTATTTTTTGGGGCTCCAAAAATCACTGCAGATGGTGACTGCAGCCATGAAATTAAAAGGCGCTTGCTCCTTGGGCGAAAAGTTATGACCAACTTAGACAGCATATTAAAAAGTAGAGACATTACTTTGCCAACAGAGGTCCATCTAGTCAAGGCTATGGTTTTTCCAGTAGTCGGGTATGGATGTGAGAGTTGGACTATAAAGAAAGCTGAGCACCGAAGAATGGATGCTTTTGAGCTGTGGTGTTGGAGAAGACTCTTGAGAGTCCCTTGGACTGCAAGGAGATCCAATTAGTCCGTCCTAAAGTAGATCAGGCCTGAGTGTTCATTGGAAGGACTGATGTTGAAGCTGAAACTCCAATACTTTGGCCACCTGCTGCGAAGAACTGACTCATTTGAAAAGACCCTGATGCTGGGAAAGATTGAAGGTGGGAGGAGAAGGGGATGACAGAGGATGAGATGGCTGGATGGCATCACTGACTCAATGGACATGAGTTTGAGTAATCTACAGGAGTTGGTGATGGACAGGGAAGCCTGGCGTGCTGCAGTTCATGGGGTCACAAAGAGTTGGACACGACTGAGTGAACTGAACTGAACTCCACTCCATGCATGTACTGTATTGCAGCAATTGATGAACATTTATTTCTGCTGTTGCACCTTTTGTTTGTATCTTTCATGACATTCATGCACAAGTTTTGTATTAGCATATGTTTTTAATTTTCTTGACTACATAGCTAGAAATGGAATTGATGGGTCATATGGTGGCTCATAGTAAAGAATCTGTTTGCAATGCAGGAGACACAGGAGTCATGGGTTTGATCCCTGGGTGGGGAAGATCCCCTGGAGGAAGTCATGGCAACCCATTCCAATATTCTTGCTTGGAACATCCTGTGGACAGAAGAGCCTGGTGGGCTACAGTCCATAGGGTTGCAAAGAGTCAGACATGACTGAAGTGATTTAGCACACACACGCATGGTAATTCTACAGTTAGAATTTTGAGAAACTACCAGTTTCCTGAAGTGGTGGGTCCATTTTACATTCCCACCAAAGATTTTAATGCTCCAGTTTCTCCACACTTATGTCTTTTTTAATTTAGCCATCCTGGTGAGTGTGAAATAGTATCTCACTGTGGTTTTGATTTGCATTTCTCTAATGACTAATTATATTGAGCATCTTTTCATGTGCTTATTGACAAAAGCCTACTTTTGATTTCTTCCCGGACTAAGCCAAAAAGTCTGTGTTCAAATGTAGTTTTGAATATTCCCCCTTGTTTTTGATAATGTTTTGATAGAAAACAAAGAAGTTTATTAACCATTGTTATAGTTTAATTGCAGAGTTAGCCCAACATCTTTGCTCTCCATTTTATGAAAGAGTACCGTACATGCTTATGGACTTCCTGGTAGTAGAAGTGGGAAAAAATATTGCCTAAAGACACTTAATCTTACGAGAGTAAACTGTGAAGGAAATGAGTGTGCTTAATTTTGATGCTCCTAGACTACTATTGTATCATTTTTTATCCCCTTTGGAGAGACTGTTTTTTAGTTCTCCTAAGGCCATGCTTTCTATATGATTCTCTATCAATCTTGTTCTCAGGACAGGAACCAAATCGCATAGGTTCCTGCATGCATAGAAAAAACTAAGGACTGCATGGTAGAAAAAAGTCTTATTCCCAAGACTGTTTTCAGAGACCAAAGTGAATAAAGGACTGAAGTTCTTAGTAAGAAGTTAAAGCGCAGGAGATGATTTTCTCTGAGTAAATTTCTATATCTTTTAAACTCTTTCAGTTGCACATGACTGAAAACAACATCCAGAATATCTTAACAAAGGCAATGGATTGGCTCCCAGGAGCTCAGAGGACACTAACGGTATCACCAAGATCCATATCTCAGTTGTATCCTATGGATTGGCTCCATTTTCATGACTCTTGGCATGATTCTTGGAATCTTCCACGTCACATCATCACATCACGCAGTTTAGGAATACAGGGAGATTGATTCCCTAATACTCCAAACCAAAGTCTCAGAATTGAGTTTCTTTGGCCCCGTGGGCCTGATCTGAGACCCACATGCATCCTAGATCAGTGACTGTGGCCAGCACAATGGGACTGCCTAAATATATAGGGTCCCCCTGGAGACCGGGTGGAGTCACTTCACTGGAAGCATTTGAGCTGAGTCTGCTGAGGCGTGGTTAAGGAAGAGAATGGGGGCGTGTGGCATGAGAAATGATTATTATCTGCTCAAAGCCACAGACCACAGGCAGATGCCTTCTTTCAAAGGGCAGTTCTAGGAAGGACATTAAAAAGGGACCCGGGACAATGGTTCTCATGCTTTAGGGTGTATATTGATTTGCAGAGGTTTTCCTCTCCCACCATTGTATTTGAGAAGCAGAGAACTTGTTTGGTTTCACACGTTCACAAATGGAGAGGAGTTTTTTTCCTAGGATGAATCTTCCCCTGAGTCCCACCAATCTCTGATTTAGATGATATTTGGACGAGACTTAGAGTTGACTTAGAGTTTGAGAGTTAAAGTTGATGTTGGAATGGGTTCAGACTTTTGGTGATGTTAGGATGAATGAATGTATTTTGCCTGGGAGAGGGACATGAATTCTGGGAGGCTGCAGGGTATGTGCTTCCCAGGCAGTGCAAGTGGTAAAGAACTTGCCTGCCAATGCAGGAGATGCAAGAGATGCAGGTTCGAGCCCTGTGTGGGGAAGATCCCCTAGAGAAGAAAGTAGCAACCCAATCCAGTATTCTTGCCTGTAAAATTCCATGGACAGAGGATCCTGGTGAGCTACAGTTCACGGGACCACTAAGAGTCGGATGCAGCTGAGCACACAGCACAGAGGGTGTACTATTATGGGTTCAGTTTTGTCCTTCCAAAATCCCTGTGTTGAAGTCCTAACTGAATTCATCTCAACATCTCCAAAAGTCTGAACGCATTTCAATATCAACTCTAAGTCTCAAACTCTAAGTCACCTCTGAGTCTCATCCAAGTATCATCTAAATCAGAGATTGATGTCCCCCTAATCAATATGACTGGTGTCTATAAAAGGGGAGATTGGGACACAGAGGCACGCATACCGTAAGACACCAAGTGAAAAACAGTCCTGCTGCCACAAGCCAAGGAGCCATCAAAAGCCGGCAGAGAGGCCTGGAACAGATCCTGCCCTAGAGCCTTCGAAGGGAATGTGGGTGGTCACAACAAAGTGCCACCGGCTGAGTGGCTTAGACAATAAAAATGTACGTCTCACCATTGTGGAGACTGGAAGTCTAAGATGAAGGTGTCAGGAGGATCTTGTTTTAGGAGCACAGTGTCAAATGTTCTGTCCTTGATTAACTGGGCGTATTGTTATTTTTTTTAATAGAAGAGACAAAAGCATCTGAAGACGATGAAATGGAGAAGCTCTACAAATCATTAGAGCAAGCTAGTCTGTCTCCTCTTGGGGACAGACGACCTTCAACCAAAAAGGAGCTGAGAAAGTCCTTTGTCAAGCGGTGCAAGAATCCATCCATAAATGAGAAACTCCACAAAATACGAACTTTGAATAGCACGTTAAAGGTAAGAAATTCCAGACTGTGGATGAACTCAGTGGATGCGGGGTGAGAAAATGCTAGTTTTGTGGAACGATCCATGCTAACCACCGTGTGTTCATGTGGCCAGAGGGTGGGGAAAGGCAGTAAAGCCAATACAGTCACTATAGGGTGAGTTGACTCTTGACATTCCTAAAGCCCTAGGGAATGTGTTTTTTACAATAGGCCTTGATTTTTGCATTCACTCTGGTGTAAAATTTCAAATATTAAGCTTCTAGATGGCAAGGATCATGTGTAATTTGTTTTTGTACCCTTCTACCTGGAATAATAAATGTTAGAGAGAGTCTGAGATAGTCAGCTGGTGGGAGTACACAGTAATATTTAATAAGATCTTGGGATTTCACCTGATTCATTAAAGGATGCCATTCTTCTAAGTATGTCCAGGAGAAAATGTCTATATTTTAGAGACAGCAAAGATTTAGGTAACTTCAAGCTGTTGGAGCTACCGAAAACACCACGAGAACTGGGCAGTGGGAAAGAGATACTTCCTGGTAGCAGCGGATTTCATCATGAGAATGAGGGGCAGTGTACAGGATGTACTGGAGCTATTTCTAGGGCCTCGTGTAACTGAAAGGGTTCTTTGTAGCAAGAGCATCCTGCTTTCACATTTAGGCGACAGCACAAATAAGGGGAGGCCAGAGACTTTGTAACATAGTTCTGAATTAGCAGAAGATTTATAGATTCTGAAAAGCCTTGACAGACCTGAAATTTAATTCTGTTTTGTACATATCCTTTTGTATCTTATGAATGTGAATCCCTTTCTGGGAAGAAATATCAGCAAGCAAAAAGACAAAGCTACAAAAGATGGCTGAGTGACTCTTAGTCAGATGTCTCTGTTCATCCATAGAAAACCTAAGCACCCTAAAAGCCTTGCTAAAGTGAGGCTGAAAAATAAAAGGCAAAGGTGCATTTTATTTATAGGAAGAAAACCCAAATGTAGAGAAATTTCCCTAGCATTTAATGATGGAAAAACATCACTAGCACTCATTTCAAAGTCAGATATGTTGTATTCTGTAGTACTGGGTTGGCCAAAAAGTTCATTGGGTTTTTCATATGTTACTGAAAAACCTGAACAAACTTTTTTGGCCAACCCGATATTTACCGAGTTGTGGTTTTCTGTGACCTCTTCTTCTTCACGCAGTATGGCCACAGAATTGATGAGTCCAACAGATTTTTCTTTTCTTCCCAAGTGTTAGTTATTTACTAATTAGGCAACAAAATACCCCCAAACATCCAGCTCCAGGCACTAGACATTTATTGTCTCACAGTTCTGGGAGTCAGGAATTCGGGTGTGGCCTGGTTCAGTGTTTCTGCTTCCCTGTCGCTCATGAGGCTGGAATCCAGGCTCCAGCTGGGGCCCTCCACATTCCTCCACTGGGGGAAGCTGTGCTTCCAAGCTCTTTCACGGCCGAGTTCAGTTCCTTACAGGCTGTGGGACTGACGGTCTCAGTTGTTCATTTGTTCACTGTCTATGGGCTGGAGGCCACCCCCAGTTCCTTCCCACGTGGGTCTTTTCATAGAGCAGTTCCCAAAGTAGAAGCTGACTTCCTGCAGAGGGAGTAAGGTGCAGAGAGTGAGCAAGCAGGGTGGGTCATACCCCAGCCTCAGGAGAGACATCACATTGCATTTGCAGTGTTCTATTCATTAAAAGCAAGTGGCTGGGTCAGCCTCTCTACAGTCAAGAAGGAGACTTACAGAAGGGCATGAATAGCAGGGAGCAAGGAACATTGGATCATTTCAGGGGCTCTCTGCCCCACCCAGCTGCACTCTCTGAACATCACTGGAAAGAAGGCCATTCCACAAATCCCTTAGGCTGGGGCTGATGAGATATATTCCACGTTGTATATTCCTGTGAACCTCCTACGAGGTCGGAGGGCAGGGTGACGTGGCAATTGACCTTGTTGAAAAAAAGAAAAAAACATATCAACCTTCATTAGAGAATGATCATTTGGTACATGCATTGTCAGGGGGATTCTTGACCACTCCACTACCAGGGGAGTTCTGTCTTTAAAACTCAAGCTGTCAGGATAGTGGTCACCTTTGAGGAAAAGGTGAGGATATAAACTAGGCTGCTGCTGCTGCTGCTGCTAAGTCACTTCAGTCGTGTCCGACTCTGTGCGACCCCATAGAAGGCAGCCCACCAGGCTCCCCTGTCCCTGGGATTCTCCAGGCAAGAATACTGGAGTGAGTTGCCATTTCCTTCTCCAATGCATGAAAGTGAAAAGTGAAAGTGAAGTTGCTCAGTCGTGTCCGACTCTTCGCGACCCCATGGACTGCAGCCCACCAGGCTCCTCTGTCCATGGGATTTTCCAGGCAAGAGTACTGGAGTGGAGTGCCATTGCCTTCTCCGATAAACTAGGCAGGAGCATGGTAAAGCTTTTGAAGTGCCAGGTAAGAGTCTTTCCTTGACTGTGACGGTGGTTACAGCGATGTGTTCTTTTTGTGATAATTTCATTAAGCACAGACTTTATGTGTATGTTTTGCTCTGTGTATATTACATTGCAATATAAATGTTTATTTAAAAAAATACTTCAAAGCTGGAGTGTGGACAAGTAAAAAAAAAAAAAACAACAGAGTTTCATGCAGAAGCAAGGAAACTTTTAATAATAATGTTTATAGTAGTGGTAGGCACATTCCAGAAATAAAGAAAAATCCTTGCACTGGGATTGTATTGGAATGATTACTCTTTATGGAAATTCTTTTAGGAAGTTGAGCAAACTATCGTGTCACACACTAGAGATCTTTAGATCTTTAAGAGTCTCTGAGAGCTCCACCTCCCCTGACTTTTGGCTAAGCCTGACTTTATTTTTAAATGAATGATTAATGGGACGATTAATGAGTCCAACTGAAACTTTCTCCAAAAACTACCCTCACTTGTATCTGAAGAGGAACAGACCCTTCTTTGCCCAACTGCTCTGGTAGAATCCATTTCCAATGCTTAGGTCTTGATACAAGCCATGCACTAAATATTTGGAGTAAAAAAACGAAAGGATGGTATTTTTCAGAACTCCTATCAGACCCTGCCTGCCTGCCAGAAAACCAGAGGATGTCATAAAAGTAGTTCAAAGCATTCAGTGAGCCTCTTGCTCTACAGGGGAGAAGCAGGGCTTTTGCCTGATGCTCTTGACCAGGGTCGCCAAGCCTAGGAAGGAGCTCAGAGTTTTGTTGTTTTGCTAATTTCCTTCCTCTCTATTCTTATCTACAGTGTTTTCTTTTATCCATAAAGGAACTAACACAGACTTGAGCTGAATGGGAAGAAATTTGAATTATTTAGAGCTAGAAACCATATGAGAAGTGTTAGCCCAAAGTTGAAGAGATTCTTTCCGAAAACCTTTTATCCCCTTTAGAGGGGTGGTGAACTCATTTTTGCCTTGAAAAAATCAGTTTTCCAAATTTTGTTGATTTGCCAAGGTCTTAATTAATAATTTCTTCAATAGCCTATTAGGATCACTCTCTGAACAGATGTCAAGATTTCTTAAGAACGAAATAAAGCTCCTTAAGTGACTACTTATGATAGTACTATGGTAAGACTAGAGAATAGAAGCATATTTTTGAGGGTGGGAAAGATTGTTTTTTGAAGTGTTGATGTTGGACTCAGAGAGAAAACTGTCTTGGCTCTGCTTGACTTTCTAGCAATCCTTCCTAGTTACCCACTTAACTTACTAACCTTTCTTTCCTCTGTTTCTTGGTCTTGGCCAACCTCCTTGTTATTCCTCTTTGGTTACTTTCCTTCTGCACAGTTCTTCTCTCCTTCCTGAAACCCAAATGTATATTTTAACCTCCATCTATCACCACACCCTTGCTTTTGTGATTGAAAATGATAAATCTCACTGCTCAGATTACTATGTGTGTGGACCTTTTCCCTTGAAATCCATATTATTCTGGTCAATTTAGAAATAGGAAAAGAAGACAAGAAAATATATTAAAACACTCCAAATAAAGCATAAGTTAAAGCTGAATGTAAAGCACAAGCAATACATTCATGTGCCAGTGGGTCTAAAAGAGCAGCCACAAGGACATTGCAAACAGAGAAGAAGGGAACGGGGAAGGGGGTCAAGGAAGGGCTTTTATGATGGACAAAATAAGACCATATGAGAACGCCAGTGAGAATGATCACCTGGAGATGGGAGACTGATGAGTCACAGGAAAGGGGTGAGAATTGCTGGAGCAAATTTCTTGAACGCACGAAAGGACGTGCTTTCACAAGTAGAGAGATGGGTCTTTGCTGGAAGCACAGATATCGCCCCCGAACCAACAGGAAGGGAGGCACCACGTATTTGTGCTGATGTAAGTAGAAGGCGATAGGAGCTTGGGAGAAATACTCTTCTGATTGTTTCCATTTCCTCAAAAAAATAAAGAGCAGGGTCATCAGCTACAGGGGAGGATTGGGGAGGAGATCTGAGCAGAAATGAGAAACTCTGAGATAGTCATTTAGGGGAGTGGGAGAAAAAAGGGATGAGAAAACGCAATTACTGAATAGTAGTGAAAGTCTGCTTAATGGCAGTGGTCATGAATTTGAACTTTGACCAGTGAGCACAGTAGTGAATGTTTACCTAGGCACATCCTGCCCGGATCTAGCAGAGATAGTTCTTAACTGAATGTCTACCCGACACTCAGCCCTGAGTGAGGTACAGGGAATACAAGAATGAGTAAAATATGTTCCTTGTCGCCTTCCTTAAGCAGCTTTAGAATAAACGACGTGACAGACCCATGAGCATCTAAGTGTGACGTGGTAAGTTCTAAGAGGGTTCCAAGCATTGGAAGGCATGCAAGCATAAAAAAAAGCTTCTCAGTTCAATCTGGGGGTTCAGTTTTTTGGAGAGCATGATGCCTGAAGTGAATGGACATTTAGGAGCTGTAGTAAAATCCATTAAAAAAAAAAGAGAGAGATTGGGAAATGTTCCATGTGAAAATCACTCTAGGAATTAGCGACCACTAGGTAAAGAAGGGTGAAGCAGGTCCTCTGTGTGACATGCCCTGGGGTGGTGAATCAGCATTGGGTGGGGGAGAAAACCTACGTCAGTGCTCCTAGAGAGGCAAGGAAGAAGCAAGTGGAGAATCAACAAATGGGCTCTTGTCCGTGGAAACGTGGGCGAGAAGGGGAACCATTAGAGGACTCAGGATTTCAGGGGGACCCCCTGGACTGTTGGACAGAGGGTGGATACAAAGTGGGGACTGGACGCAGGAACCTCACTTGGGAGGCTCTAGCAGCAGATTAAGGGTGATAGGTGAGACTTTATATCCAAAATTGGGATTATGGTCACAGAGATGGAGGAAGCAGGAATAGATTTGCGATAAAGGTGTTAGGCTGAGAAATCTTTTTTTTTTTTGAATGTGGAGACTGATACGTCTTATGTTTCATTCCATTCCTTGTCTACAGAAAAGTCCCCTAACCTGAGACTGACATTTCAGAAGTGTGTGTCACTGGTTGCAGAGGAGGCAGGGTGAAATGATATGGATAGACTATTGGCATCTTTGAAATACACATTGTTTGGATGGAAGTTTAATGATATCTTTGTTGAATAAAAAGATAGCCTATCTATTTAGTCTGTATATATTAAATAAATGTATGAAATCTATTTAAAATTAATACAATTTAATAGAAAATAAAAAAGAGATATTTTGTACTGTCTTATGTCTTAGGAAAAGTACCGTGTCCCAACTTTACTTAGTAAAGTTTGGGTGGTCAACAACATGGTTCTACAGTTATCCATTCCCGGAGTAATAAAGCGCACCCTGAGATAGAAATATGACTGTGGTGTGGAATGCTGGATTAATCAGGAAACAGTGACACGGGAGACCTTGGTTCTGTGCCCAGTTGTCCCCCCAAGCCATGCGTGGGCTGTTTGCCTCTTTGTGGTTAGCCTATGTGAGTGGGCGGGAGTCCTGCCATGTCTCTTAGGATTGTTGTGGGGATCTGAATATTAGTGTGTAAAAACACTTGGACTATTTTACGGTCAAGGTATATGTGCATTTATTTGCAAAAGGCTGAAGATGGTTTATTGAAGTTAAGATAGTTACCATATCTCACCCTCCCCTCTCTCTGTCTCTCTTTTTATTTCCCTACTTGGACAGTGTAAAGAACACGACCTGGCCATGATTAACCAGCTGCTGGATGATCCGAAGTTGACAGCCAGAAAATATAGGGAGTGGAAGGTCATGAACACCCTGCTGATCCAGGACATCTATCAACAACATCAGCAGTGGCGAACCCCCACGTCTGCCTCCGAAGGCTCCCCCCAGAAACCACCGTCTTCTGCCCGCCTTGAAAATTCTATCTGAGAACAAGCCAGGATTCTCTCCCCTCCTGTCTTACCCCTCAGGCAACTCTTCAAGACGGTGCAATAGCTTAACATTTTTCCTTGTAAAGGAAAACTGAAACCCAGTTCCTGGAAACACCAGCTCCTCCTGGAGGGATGCGGTTGGGATGAAAACAAACGATGATACTGCCTCACCAATTCCAGTGCTCCCATCTGGACTGGAGGGATGGAGTTCAGCTGAGAAAACAGTGTCTGTGTTCCTTCTGGGAGCCCCGGCCACGCTGGGTTCTAGGTGGGATATGAGAACCACATCTTCTTGTTTCTCGTTCTCAAGAGAAGGAAGGCATTCCATGGACAAAAGATCACTTTTGACCAGGGATACTTCTTCATAGAAATATTCCGTTTTCCAAAAGAAGAATGTACATATTCCATCTGGTTGGGTAGCTGAGTTCCCCAAATCACCTTTTGAGTGCAGGAATGCTTTCTACAGAGTACCCGGAGCAGGACAGATGTGGTATTGCGGTACCCCAATTCCTTGCCTTTGGTCCAGAATGGTGGTGCCTTTCCCACGTGTTGAGAAATGCTTCATAGCAAATGGTGTATCGGAACGCTCAAGAAGGAGACGTGTTCTATATTCCACTCATTCAAAGGACAGCTTAATATTTTCACACTTTATCCGGGTTGGAGTAGGGGATCTGATTCATGTTTCCTTTCCACAGAACAGCTAAAGACAACTCTCTCATCACACTTGGACACCTCTATTCCGACCTAAGCTTTTCTGAACCAGGACATAGTAATACAGCCCTTGGGTGTGGCAGCTATGCATGGTATAAATGTACATCCAGGGAGTTCCCTGGTGGTTCAGCGGTTAGGACTGCATGCTCTCATTGCGAGGGCCCAGGTTCAATCTCTGGTTGGGGAATTAAGATCCCACAAAAAGCACAACACAGCCATTAAATAAATAAATGTATATCCATGTTCCCCAGGATCAATATTGACAAGGTGATTCTGGTGTCTGAAATTTTTAGTATCTTTACTCCAAAAAAAAAAAGACTTAAAACATGATTGTTTTATTTTTGTATGTTTATGTGTCTCTGTGTCCTATGTGAATAGCTATCTATAATATGTTTGTTATTTAAGGATATTTATAGAAGTTCAGATTACTAGTGTCTTAAAAGAGGCTACATACTATGGTATGTTCTGTTCAATATATATTTCAAAGTATATACTTTTTGCTTGAGAAAAATAGAAATACTGTGGATTCATTGGAGTTATGATATTGCACTATAATGTCTGAGGAATGCTCAGGAAATCTTGTGGGATAAATATAGGGCATGCATTGCTAATAATAATCTTTCTTTTCTGGCTTTTCTCTCTGCTTCTGTCTCTCTCTTCCTGTCTCTGTCCCCAGAATGCTTAGGTTTCTATCTGTTGTAAACCATTCTCCTAACCAGAAAAGGACTTTCCTCTTACATCATCCCTTCTAGTAAATATGCTTTAAGGTTTATGCCATTTATGCCCACACATCCTAAACCAAATGAAGCACAACTAATGCAGTCTTCTGAAGACTATTAAACTAATACCCTTAAAGAAAACTCATAATATTAGAGGAACAAGAGGCAAGTCTCCACTCACTAATCACCATGAACACTTCTCTCCATAAGAAGAACCACAACACATCAGAGACCTGGTTCAGCCTGACCTCGAGCAAATTGTCAACACAGCCTCTTTGGCTTTGTAGTGTCAGAGTGTGTGGCTTGACATTCAAATGGAAATAACCCCCCTCCCCCCCCCCCGAATTTTATCTGCAAACTAAATGGAAATAGTTGTTGAAAATTTCCCTAAGCTTTACTAAGAAGTCTTAATACTTTGTAAACAAAAAACAACTTTAGCATTAAGAAGGGGAAAACAAAAATCGAGAAGCACATTGTCATACTAGAAACTTCTGAGAGATAAAGGCCATGTCAGTTTGACCCAGTAAACATTAAGGTGCTGTTGCCCCAGGTGGAGGGAGCTGTTGACCCCGAGAGAAGGAGCCATTCAGGTCTGCAGGCTGGACCCTGCAGCTTCCGGTTTGAAGGCTGGTGTTTCATCCTCTTTACTCTAGAAATTATCATTGATTCTGCCTGTAATTAGCCACATCTAATTCTTCCTGTTTCCATTGTTTCCCCATTTCCCCATCTATTTGCCATGAAGTGATGGGACCAGATGCCATGATCTTAGTTTTCTGAATGTTGAGCTTTAAGCCAACTTTTTCACTCTCCTCTCTCACTTTCATTAAGAGGCTCTTTAGTTTTTCTTCACTTTCTGCCGTAAGGGTGGTGTCATCTGCGTATCTGAGGTTATTGATATTTCTCCCGGCAATCTTGATTTCAGCTTGTGCTTCATCCAGCTTGGCATTTCGCATGATGTACTCTGCATATAAGTTAAATAAACAGGGTGACAATATACACCCTTGATGTACTTCTTTCCCAATTTGGAACCAGTCCATTGTTTCACGTCTGGTTCTAGCTGTTGCTTCTTGACCTGCATACAGGTCAAATTCTTCCTGTAATCAGAAGGTGGATTGTTTAGGGTTCACAGTGGAAACAAAGTGGTAAGAAAAGCTGAAAGAAGAAAAAAAAAAAAGAAAAGCTGAAAGAATCATGGAGGGAAGGATATTATGATATATGTTCTTCTGCCTTATTTCTCTTTGGTTTCCAGCACCACCCTGTAAATGTCAAACCAGTTTTCCCTGGTGGAGGTGCTTCAACAGCTTGCAGATATATTCTAATGCTTTACTGTGACTTTTCGTTAATATACATGTAACTGACCTTTTCAAGTCCACTGGTACCACTCCAATTTAAAGGCAAAATAGATTAAGATGACTTAATCCAGTCTTTCAATTACTTTTCAAGGTGAAGTCAGTCAACACGTTTTTGCTCTGTCAGTTGAAACAGTTGCTGTGCAGAACCTCCCATGAAAGTTAAAATTGAGTTGCAGGAGTTTGCGCCCAGCTCTTCTAGACCAGACTCACCTGCTCACTTGTGACTCCCTTCTGGGGATGTGTTCACTCTGAGCTCTGTTGTGCTAGGAAGTAGGGGGGGCAGCAGCTCTGAGTTCCCACCTTCAGCTGTGGTTGAAGAGGAGGGCGAGAGCAGTGAGAAGAGGGGGGTGACGTTCTTCAGAAGTAATGCCGGAAAGTCTCTCTGGGCATGAAGCCATTTTTTTTTTCTGATCTGAGGGATCCTGAGAAAATTGGATTACTTCTGATTTATTCCTGAGGACTGGACCATCTCTGAAATGGATTTGGGGCCATTTCATGTGGGTCTAAGGGGAGATTCCTATACCCATTGCTGTTGTCAAAGTTTACTGTTCCTCCCATACTGATCTGCTGCTGGGCTGGCTGTGGATTAGAGTGTAACTTATCATTCTGCTTCCTTTCCTTCCTTCTGTAAAGTACACTGCTTGTTAGGAGCTGTGAGATCCTTGGATAAAAGAGATCTGTTGTCAAGGGCTACGGAGCCACACACCACCATGACCACTCAGGAAGTGGAGAAGCTCTGAGCATAACCGGGTCTGAACCCGCAGCACCTGCCACGGGCTAGGATCTGGCTCGGACTCCTCTCTGGGGTTGTTGTGGGTCGGGGGGCTGCTCCCCCCTACTGCTGGCCTGGTGCGTGATGTCATGCTCTCACTGATCGGCCCACTGCAGGATCTGCTGAGTCGTGTCTCTCACATGGCACAAGTCTGTTGCTTTGAGCAATCCTTAGTTGTGTCAGAGTCTCTGTATCACCTCCCAGGCCTACAGCCTGGGACACAGACTCCAAAGCACACTATTGTGAAGACTCCAGGAAGTGAGCCTGGGAAAGTGGTTGTGCTGGAGTCAGAGGTCCAGGTGAAACGGTGGTGCCTTAGGTTTAAGTAGCACTTTGCAGTAGTTTGCAAATGGATGTGTTTCAGGTTCTCCCTCTCCCTCCAGAGGGGTCTCTGTAATGTTGGCGATGGCTGTGGATTATCATTCCTCCTTCTGGCCAAGGAGTGAGGTGCCTTGGGGAGACCCCCACGTGGTGCGGCCAGGACGTGAGCTTGAGTCTCCCTCCATCTCTGCCTTGTGCAGTGACTGTGGGGACCCAGCAGGTGAACGTGACTGTACGTGCCCTTGCACTGCCGTGGGCACAGGGCCATGGTGGCATTTCTGAGGTCATCCACCAGAAACATGAGGGCCCCTGTTCCTGAGTACAGTCTCTTCCTCGTGGCCTGAAAGTTTTCCATGTTCCTCCCATACTGATCTGCAGCTGGGCTGGCTGCGGATTGGAGTGTAACTTACCATCCTGCTTCCTTTCCTTCCTTCTGTAAATTACACTGCTTGGTAGGAGATGTGAGATTCTTGGATGAAAGAGATCTGTTCATTTTTCCTTTTTAAATGTGTCAGGAGATGCCAGACACTGAGCTTAGTGATTAAGGGTTAGTACCTTAAGTTCCTCTCAGTTTTTTTTAATGTAATTATGCTAATTTCCTCAGACAGCCTCTAAATCACAAGCAGCATCACAGAGGTGAACCAGACACTTTCAAGTCTTTTGAGGAGAGGCGCTGTACCAGTTCCAGCCAAATATAAATTTATGGACATATACCTCTTTGTATGATATTCCAGTTGAAACATAATATTTTGATGAAGTCCACAGAAGATCAAGTGAGTAATTTAGGTGCAGAAGGGGGCCACCCAATAGTCACTCTGTGTTGCAAAGCTGCCACATCTAAATGAAGGTTTAGGATGGATCTCATCTTTGGTCTAATATTTGATATTTGATTGGGGTTTCCAATTGGCTTCAGCATCCGAATTTTGGGGGGGAGTGTATACTTTTATATAGGAGAAATAGAGAAACGTGGACTGACTGCCTACCTAGGGTTTTGTAATATGTTACAAAAATGGAAGCCCCCGAAACTAGATTTTCACAACTCATAGGAAATGGACTGAGGTGGATCAGTCATTCCGCCAGCACCCAGAGCTGCTGTCTCAGTGAACAAGATAACGAACTCCTTTCTGTGTGTTGTGAGACAGGAAGCCTTCTCTGCACATTTTCACCCTTGCACACATCACCACAGACCACAGAGAAAACGAAGAAATGGATTCTACGTTTTGAATAATACTTCTGTTTCTCGTGCTGTGAGAAGACTTCGCTGCCCTGTTTTGATATTTCTTTACCTTGAATCCAAAAGGGGACGCATGCCCCAGGGAGACGATTAACATCTCATCATAAAGCCCAGGATTTTATTCCACCGTGTATTTTAACGTCCTTGCATGATGGGGATGTGACTTGTTGCACTGCATGATGTTTGCGGGCAAGATGCTACTGTCGAAACGATACCTTCAATCTTGTACTCGGTCATCTCCCCTCTTGGAACGAACTGAAAAAAAGAGGCATGACTCATTTCTCCTGCTTTCTGTGTTTGAGGATGACTTGTCAGATAAAAATAAAAACAGGAGAAAATATGTCTAGTAAAACGACATGGGAAACAGTGGAAATGTTCTGCTTGTGTTCGTTTCCTGCCCTGCAATGTTGCTTGGTCAAAATAAAAGTTCCCTGGGAAGTATTGAGCGGCTGGGCTTTTATCGTCTACAAAGATTAGGGCGCCCTCTGGTGGCATCTTCAAAATAATTGCTTCTAGACGATTTTTTTTTTTTATTTTTCACTGAAAGAATTTTATTGAAAAATCTATTTCAACAGTAACTCAGGTGGCCTTCTCCAGCGGTCCTCAGCTGACAGGTTTCTCGATACAGAGATACTTATACTTTTCAAAATTGTTGATGCACACAATTTACCTCATCATTATTATGTACCCACGTTTTGTTTAGAGAATCTTAAAAATCTGCGGATTATAAAAATTACAACCAGTAGCATATAAGCTCCTTAAAACACATAAGATATCTCCGTGGAAAAGGGACAATGAAAATATTGAAGTAGCATCATAAATTGCCCTTATTCTGATCCACTGATGAGAGGAGGTTAGTTTGCATTGAACTTAACACCTCCTTGACTGCTGTATACACAAAGTGTTATTTTTTTTCCTCTCTCCCTCCAGATTTTCACTTTCCATGCCGAGTCTCATCCTCTTTTTCCTCCATCTGCCACCAGCAAGTCTGTCTAGGCTCCCACACGGAAGCAGTAAAAGTTATTCTAGACCAAAGGGATTATCCAAAGGCATCGATATAGCATGTTCTTGATTTCCAGAACAATCTTGCATTAGTTTTCTGTTGCTGCTGTACCGCTGCAAATGTAGCAGCTTAAAAATGTGTTAGCAGCTTAAAAATGTGTTTTCCTCCACTTGTGGATTCAGAAATTTGATACCCATTTTTCCGTAAGCTAAAATCAAGGTATTGTCAGAATTGTGTTCCTCGGATTGCCCTGACGGTTTAGTGGTTAAGGACCCACCTGCCAATGCAGGGAACACAGGCTCTATCCCTGGTCGGGGAGGATCCTACTTGCCAAGGGGCAACTAAGCCTATGTGCCACAACAAGAGAAGGCACCTCAATTAGAAGCCCGCGTGCTGCAACTAGAGAAAGCCCTTGCACAGCCAAAAATAAATTAAAAAAAAAAAAGAACTGTGTTCCTTCTGGAGCCTCCAAGGAAGAATATATTTCCTTGCTCTCTCCGGGTCACCCACATTCTTTGCTTCTTGGATGTCTTCCTCCATCTTCAAAGGTGGCAATGTTGTATCTCTCTGCTCCTAGTCTCTCTAGTGAGAGACCTTCTCCAGACTGGCTCTTTTAAGGACCCTTGTGATCACATTCAGCCCGCCTGGGTTAATACAAGCGACCTTCTCTGTTGTAACAACCTGAATACAACTTCCAAGCTTAACTCCTCTTTGTACCATATCTGCAGGTCCAGAGATTCATGGCCATCATTCTACCATGTAAATCTGCTGACTGTAAACCTCCATTTCAAATATCCTGTTCACTCCCCCTGAACCATCGATATCTTCCAGACATTTCAGAATGTCTAAGTTTTAATGACAAGCACGAAATCCTTTGTCATACCATGTGACGAATTTGGTTTCATCAAAATATATTCACTTTAGGAAAAGTATTAATAATTCCATCTTTATGAGAAAGGGGGGAAATTTTCTAGCTTTTAAACTGACACATACTCAGGTGTGACAGGTACAGGAGTTTTACCATTAGATCAAGTTTTAACAATACCTGCATTTAGAGACAAAATATTAGAAAGTCGCTTTTGAGAATTGAATATCGTTTAGCAGAAGGTGACTTAGGCCTCAAAATCTTAGGTTTATGAACTGCTCCGTGCCAGGGCCCAGCTTGCTCTCACAGGAAAGAGTCCCAGAGAGTCTAGTGAGTCCATGATGATGTTCAAATGTACCAAGAGGCATAGAATTTCCACTGATTTCAGCCCTGGTAAATCACCATCTGAGTACTATATTTGTCTTTTCTCTTTGAACAACTCAAACAAGCCTGTCTTTACAGGTAATTCCTTGATGCTGGTCTGCTTGTTTTTCCAGCCTCGTGCTTTAGGAAGTCATAAGCACTCTGCCTGCCCTGAAGTCTCTGATGAGTGTGTGTTGGCAGTTTTGTCCGGTGCAGGTGGTGTGGGAAGGGACAGAACTCCCAGGCCAGCAGGGTGCCTGGATGCTTCACTAGTTATTGTCCTGGTGCCAAAGATTATTGTTGTGGACACTGTGGAAGCCGGCCCAGACCCCTTCACTTGTCCAGAGTTTTCAAGCCTCAGGATTTGCAGATAATAGCATCCCCCTTTTCCAGAAAATGGTCCTCAGCCAAATGAGGACTTAGGCCAGGACATTATATATGCCCCTCATTCTTGACCAGGGTGGCTGTGGCCAATAAATACCAAGGCCAGATGGCAGCACTTAGCAATCACAAGCAAGGTAGTCAGAATTAGTGCAATGGGCAACAGTGACAGCCTGGGGCGGGTGCTGACCATATGGATCTTTGGAGACTGCTAATAGAAAATGAGTCTCCAGACACAAAATACATGGGAAGACAGCGGTATGCAGAGATACCTTCAAGGGAAATTTGATAGGGTCCAAATTGTTGCTGATTCCCAGGAACCCCTTCCAAATAATATGGCCACTGGGTTAGGGGAAGGAAGGGAAATATACAGGCCAAGTGATAAATGGCCCATGTCCTCTAATTTCTTCTTTAAAATTTTTGGCTGCACCATGTGACATGTGGGATCTTAGTTTCCTGAACAGGGATTGAACCCGCACCCTTTGCGGTGAATGTGTGGAGTCTTAACCATTGGACCTCCAGAGAAGTCCTGCTAATTTCTAAATGTACAATTGGAAGTGCTATATTTGGCAGCTGGAATTATTCTCATGTCAGTTTTTTGACCAGTAATAGGTATTGTAGTAAGAAAGGACAACAGAAGTCCTTGAAGCTACCTCTTTCAGAATAGACAGTAAATGAAAACCAACATTGCATCCAAGGGAAACAGCAGAGGTGAGTGCCCCCCTAAAGGACTTTAAGGTACAGGGGTAGTGGTGGTGCCCACTCATACCTATTCGATTTACAAGTTTGTCTCCTAATAAACCAAGAAGGATCATGGCAAATTATGATGGATTCTTGTTAACTGAACCAAATTATAACCCTCTGTACCTGCAGTGTTTGCTGTGGTCTCTTTACTAGAGCAGATTACATCCACAAGCACATAGACCTTGGCTGGGAAGTGGATTCTCTTCAATATCCTTCAGTTCACATCTATATGGAATGGATGACTAAATGCATTTATGGTCTTGACCCGGGACTATATGAATTTTCTTGCTATATGTCATGTTAAAAGGGACCTGGACCATTTAAGTCCACAGAAAATCATATTGGTTCACCATATTGACAACATCATGTAACAAGCAGTAAGAATTTGATGAGCAAGAAGGGGCAAGTGCTTCAGAGACTATGGTTTGATACAGGAACTCCAGATAGTGAGAGAGAGATCCAGCAAAGACTCAAAGTCTTGCTAAATATGTGAAATATCTAGGGGTCCAATTGCTTGGGAAAAGCTAGGACATCTCATGCAAAGGACAAGTTATTGTACCTTGGGTATGTATGTGCTCACTCATGTCCGACTCTTTGCGACCCAATGACTGTAGCCTATCAGGCTCCTTTGTCCATAGGATATTCCAGGCATGAATACTAGAGTGGGTTGTCATTTCCTTCTTCAGGGGATCTTCCTGACCCAGAGATTGAACCCTTGTCTCCTGTGCCTCCTGTATTGCAGGCGGATTCTTTACCACTGAGCCACTTGGGAAGCTTAGATGTCTACTATAAGAAAGAAGCATTATGCTTGGTCTGTTCAAGTTTTAAAGGCAGCATGTCCTGTACTTGGGAAGATTGTTCTGACTTCATTCATTGACATGGGAATCTTCTAGAGCCCAGAACAAGAATGGGCGCTACAGTAAGAATAGCCTATAGTGTAAGTAGTCCTTTTCATGCTTGGACTATATGACTTGGCAGATCCCACAGTAGGTGGTAGAGATAGAGACAACACAGAAGGAAACAACGGGCAGTCTATGACAGCCTCCAACATTAGAGTCACGGCACAGATCCCTGGGATTCTGGACCAAGGCCATGCCATCTACAACATAGAATGAGTCACCATTAAAAAATACTTTCTGGCAAGCTATTTAGCCCTGGTGGATACTAACTATGGTAGCGTGTCTAACCATGACATATCAGCTGGCTTTGCAGCCAGAACTAATCACCAAGTGGTGAGTACTATTAGACGTATCTTTCAAGTGGTCCAGAAGTAATTCATTGTAAAATGGAAGTGGCATGGCCAAGATTGGGCTTCCACAGCTTTAGAGGGCTCCAGAAATGGCATAAACAAGTGAATCAGACACTACACCACTTACCACTGTTACAGAGTCAGCGCTCCCTGGATTCACACATTGTCCTCCTGGGGAGTTCTCATTGTCAGACCAAAGAGGAAACCGCCCAAACCTAGATCATCATTGGGTTGACTTTATATGTGAATTTGAGTCAAAAATGAACTTCTCAACTGTCCTACAGTCTCATGCTGAAAGCCAGTGGTGAGTAGAAAACCACCCAGGAGTCCGAGCTTCAGGCCAGGCCACTGGTCGTCGACTTTTTGTCGAGAGAGAGATGGCCCCAGTAACACTGAGGACAAAGAGGCCTGGGTTAGGGAGTGGGTTTTGGCAAAAGATGTGAGGATCTGATCTTTGTATTGAGTTAATCCCATCAGAGAGCACCCATTTCAGAAGAAGCACTGAGCAACCGAGTGGACAGGATGAGTCAGCCAACTGGTGTGTGCTAGCCTCTGTCATGAACCGCCCCAGGGCTTGCACATGGGCTCATGGGGAGAGAAACCACAGCGGCAAAGATGGAAACTAACCACGGGCCCGAACCACGTGCTTCCTCCCCAGGGGTGAAAGCTATTGCTCCCGCTGAACATCTTGCCCACTAGAAACAAAACCAATGCTGGGTCCCAAGAAGGTGCCATGCTCTGAGGAGACCGAGCAGCTATGTGTTGGCAAGTTGATTAGGTTGGACCCCTTCCATCTGGGAAAAAGCGGTACTTCACCCTGACTGGGACTGACAAGGATCCACATATGGATTCATCCAAGGCTCACAGAATGTCTGATGGATGATCCCGCATATCATCCCTGTTATGGACTGAATGTTGGTGTCCCTCCAAAATTCATATGTTGAAATCACATCCCTAATGTGATAGTATTTAGAAGTGAGGCGTTTGGGAGGCCATAGGTCAAGAGGATGGCACCCTCATGAATGGAATTGTGACCTTATAAGTTTACTCTCTTTCCACCATGTGATGATACAGGGTGCAATCAGGAGTCTGCACCCCAGAAGAGGGCTGTGGCCAGAACCCTGTCCTGCTGGCCCCCTGATCTCAGACTCCAACTTCCAGAACTGTGAGAAATGAATTTCTATTGCTGACAAGTCACCTAGCTTATGGTATTTTGTCATAGCAATCTGAGTAGACTGAGACCATGACCTTAATGAGCAGCCCGCTGGATGGCCAAGGAACTGAGGCAGTGGGCACTGTGAGACCTGGTGTTTCTATCATGTTCTATATGTTCAGGAGGCTGCTGGCTTGAAAGAGCTTTGGAAAAGTCTCCTCAAGGGGCAGCTGAGAGACCTACTGGTAGGAGATATATTATGAGAGGGAGTACCACCCTTCAGAATATAGTGTACTTTTAAGAGCCAGTGGCCATTGTATGGTACCCTAAATTACATAGGTCAGGAAACAAGGGGCAGGAAATAGAACTGGCTGACTCAATGTTACTCCAAGAGATTCAGCTGGGGAATTTGTTTTCCATTCTTCTAAGGTCAGACTCTGGATCTACAGGTCCTACTTCTGCAAGGGGGTGGGGAGGGGGCAATGAGAGTCCCCAGAAACCAAACACTACAACCTAGTTACTTAGAACTCCTCAGGCTGGGAGACCAGCAGGCCCTGAAAGGCTCTACCATACTGGCAGGGATTATTGACTATGAAAACTTCAAGGAGATAAGATTGTGGGTACATAGTGGAAGAGGGAAAAATACGTTTGGCACTCAGACAATCCACAGGGGCATCTCTTGGTACTCCATGGCTGGTTATAACTTGCCCAATAAAACGGCAAGACCAGTCACTGGCCTGAGGAGTGTATGATGACCAGGAACTCAGAGATGAAGTTTGGAGCATCAGGTAGTAGATATGCAAAGAAAGGGAGTCTAGGATGTGTGCTGGAGGAGGGAGATGAAGTGTCATGGGAGGCCTTGGGACGCATGACACAGCTGGGCTATAGTTCAGCACTCTAACTTGCCTCTTGGGAGTTTGTTCAGAATTGTGACTGTGCAGATATGTAGCAAGCTTAATATGACAATGAAAACCAAGAGCTCAGAAGGAGGGCTCCTTTGAATGTAGATGGTACACTCTTCAGATCCTTATCCAGACAGAGTCAAACCCCAGTGAATATTAGCTGCTAACAGCTCACAAGTGCCTCTTTCACCAGAGACGGGCCTTTGGCTGAATAGCAGCTGCCTTCCCGAAGCTTGTTCTCTTGCTTCCTTTTCCCCACTCCCCCCCCAGAAGCCAGTGACCAATAACAACTAATCTATAAGGGGACATATTTGTTTCCCTTGTACTAAGATAAGACCAACTCCATGGTGCAATGTGTGCTTCAGAGTAGCCCTTGTGAAGACGCTTGCTTCTTGGAGGAAAAGTTATGACCAAGCTAGACACCGTATTAGAAAGCAGAGACATTACTTTCCCGACAAAGGTCCGTCTAGTCAAGACTATGGTTTTTCCAGTAGTCATGTATGGATGTGAGAGATGGACTATAAAGAAAGCTGAGAACCAAAGAATTGATGCTTTTGAACTGTGGTGGCGGAGAAGATTCTTGAGAGTCCCTTGGACTGCAAAGAGATCCAACCAGTCCATCCTAAAGGAGATCAGTCCTGGATATTCATTGGAAGGACTGGTGCTGAAGCTGAAATTCCAATCCTTTGGCCACCTGATGCAAAGAACTGACTCCTTGGAAAAGACCCTGATGCTGGAAGGATCGAAGGCAGGAGAAGGGGACGACAGAGGATGAGATGGTTGGATGGCATCACCGACTCAATGAACATGGGTTTGAGTAAACTCCGGGAGCTGGTGATGGACAGGGAGGCCTGGCGTGCTGCAGTCCATGGGATCGCAAAGAGCTGGACACGACTGAGCAACTGAACTGAACTGACAAGGGGGCAAATTTGTTTCCCTTGTATTAAGATGAGACCAACTCCATGGTGCAATGTGTGCTTCAGAGTAGCCCTTGTGAGCAGATTAAAGCTGGTTTACATCCAGACCTCTTTTTGTTCATTAGCTTTCTTCTCCTTCCCTACCCTGTTTGCCCAAGTCGCTTCTGAGGACACTCCTCTCTATATCACTTCAACAATAATCTCTGTCTCTGGTCATGCTTCTATGGAACCTGATCTAAGACAGCTGTCCACCTTTCTGCCTGACTTTTTCACATGGTAGGGCCCTTTTTGTTCTGTGCTGTGTAAGGGTACCCTGGGAAGCATGGCATAGTGAGGACTATATTGTTTTTCTTCTTGCTCAATAGTTTATCAGCCCTGAGAATGAGTCCAGAATGCAACTGCTCTTTACTTCACACGCCTAACCCACCACCTTAGTATACTTTAAGTATCATCTAATTCACGAGTGAAAGTCAGAATCATTCATTAGCAACCTCACAACACATCTTGATTTTCTACATTATGCACAAAATGCTCCATTTCATACCTTTCAAACGTTGATTGGAACTTAAGTATTTATTCTTGTCATCACCTGTCTTTACAAATTATTGATCAGGGTTAGACTGTGAGATTTTCTTTCTCACTTTACCTAGACATCCAAATTAAGCCAATATCTCTCTAAAAATGGTTACTGGGGGAAGGGTAGGGGAGAGGGATAATTAGGGAATTTGAGATTGACATGTACACGTTGCTGTATTTTAAATGGATAACCAACAAGGGCCTACTGTATAGCACAGGGAACTCAATATTATGTAACAACCTAAATGGGAAAAGGATTTGAAAATGAAGAGTTACTTGTATATGTATAACTGAATCACTTTGCTGTACACGTGAAACTAATGCAACATTGTTAATCACCTATACTCAGTGATAAAGAATCTGCCTGCCACGATAGGAGATGCAAGAGACATGGGTTCCATCCCTGCGTAGGAAAAATCCCCTAGAGAAGGAAATGGAAACCCACTCTAGTATTCTTGCCTGGAGAATTTCCATGGACAAAGGAGCCTAGTGGGCTACAGTCCATGGGGTCACAAAGAATTGGATATGACTGAGCGACTGAGCAATACTCCAATATATAAAGTAAAAAGTTAAAAAAAAACATCTGCCTTGCAGAATGCCTGATCCTAATATGACCTTATCATTAGCCTTTTTTTTTTTTTATCAAGAATAGTATGATACGTGTTATACAAGGTGTGATGCTTATGAACCTTTTAAATTGAGGTTAATTTTTGCTTATGGATGTCCAGCGGCTCCAGAACCGCTTGTTTAAAATGCTATCTTTCTTCCATTGAGTTTTTGCACCTTTGTCAAAAATCAGTTTGCTGTGTTTGTGTGGATCTATTTCTAAGTTCTCAGTTCTGTTCATTTGCTCTCTGTACATCTCCCTCTGCCAGTATCCCACAGTCTTGATTACTGCAGCTATATAAATAAAAATTGAATTCTAGCAGACTGCTTCCTCCTACTTTCTTTTCTTTTTCAAAATAAATTAGCTATTCTAGCTTTTTGTCTTTTCATCTAAATTTTAGAATAATCTTGACTATACCTATGGAAAAACTTGCTGGAATTTTTTGCCAGTTTTATTGAGATGTAATTAACAAATAAAAATGGTATATATTTATGGTATACAATGTGAAGTTTTGATATATGCATTTGTTGTGAAATGATTACCATGATCAAGCTAATGAATGTATCCATCATCTCATAAAGTTATAATTTTTTGTGTGTTGTGTGGTGAGAACATTTAAGGTCTCTCATAGAAAATTTCAATTATATAATACAGTATTATATTGACTACAATCTCAAAGGTGTATATTAGATGCCCAGAAATTCTGAGCTTTAGAGTTCTTTGACTGACATTTCCCTATTTGCCCCACTCCCTATCCCCTGGCAACTGCCATCCTAATCTCTGCATCTATGAGTTTGACTTTTTCAGATTCCAAATATAATTGAGATCATGCAGTATTTGTCTTTCTGTGCCTGGCTACTTTCACTTAGTTTAATGTCCTTCAAGTTCGTCTGTGCTGTCACTAATGGCAGAATTTTCTTCTTTAGGATTTTTTTGTCTATAAAATTGAGTCACTGCCAACAGAGACAATTTTACCTTTTTCTCTCCAGTTTGGATGCTTTTTGATTTTCTTAAGACGTTTGCTCCTTGAAAGAAAACTTATGACCAACTTAGACAGCATTTTAAAAAGCGGAGACGTTACTTTGCCAACAAGGATCCGTCTAGTCAAAGCCATGGTTTTTCCAGTAGTCATGTGTGGATGTGAGAGTTGGGCTATAAAGAAAGCTGAGCACTGAAAAATGGATGCTTTTGAACTGTGGTGTTGGAGAAGACTCTTGAGAGTCCCTTGGACTGCAAGGAGATCCAACCAGTCCATCCTAAAGGAGATCAGTCCTGGGTGTTCATTGGAAGGACTGATGTTGAAGCGGAAACTCCAATCCTTTGGCCATCTGATTCGAAGAACTGACTCATTTGAAAAGACCCTGATGCTGGAAAAGACTGAAGGCAGGAGGAGAGCTGGAGATGAACAGGGAGGCCTGGCGTGCTGCAGTCCATGGGGTTGCAAAGAGTTGGACACGACTGAGCGACTGAACTCAATCAGAATGTAACAAATAATAAGTTCCCTGCCCACATCAGGGCAGGAACTGAGTTATGAGGGTGTGACACAGGGGAAGCGGTCTGCAGGAAGTTTGAAGAAAGGGCATCCTTTCCTGGAATGTAGTCACTGGGGGGTAGTGCAGAGAGGCACCCCCCTGGCAGCTGACCTATTAAATCTCTGTTCCGTAGTTTTTTAGAGCTTTCTGAGGCTGCATGTGATTCTTGGGAGACCCATCTGTGGGCAGCTCCTCATAAATAAATAGCTGAACTTTATATGATTTTTAAGGTTGTTGGTGAAATAAATCATAGGTCTGGGAAGAGTGTGAGTTTGAAAGTTGGAGTTCTTAAAAATCCTACTTCCTCTGGGGAGGCTAAATGCTGTGGTTCTTTTGTTGTGATAATGACAGACTGTCACTGTCTGTCTGCCGGAGTCCGCTCACTGAATAAATGCTGGTAATTGCTAATTACTTTAAGAAACTGACTCATAGCCTGCGAGTGACTTGCATATCAATGTTGCAGGCCCCTTGTGCTGGTTTTCCTTTGAGAGCTGAAGTCTTGTTACCAGAGTCTGCACACTGATTTCTTCAACTTCCTGTGGGTTAGGATGGGTTCAAGTGTGACTTTTGCGGGGATATCATTACCAGGACATTTAACATGTAGGCAGTGGAGTTAATGTTCATTGTTTCTGGCCATTTCAGTCTGCAGATCACGTTTTTTCATTCCACAAATAGTGGAGAAAATGAAAAGCTTTTGATTAAATCTCCAGTGAGCTAGGCATTAGGGGCTGATCTAAGTGGCTACCCACTGGGTCTTTCAGTGTCTTTACGTCTGACTTCTCTGAAACTGTATTAGCCTACAACAGTTTGATGGCTGTATTAGACCCAGCTGCCTGGAGGAGGGCATGGCCACCCACTCCAGTATTCTTGCATGGAGAATCCCATGGACAGAAGAGCCTGGTGGGCTACAGTTCATAGGATCGCAGAGTTGGACACGAATGAAGCAGCTAAGCACGCATGCGTACAGCCACGGTAACATCTTGTCTTTCCTTCAGGACAACTCTAAACTTAAAAAGGGTGTTCCCAGGGCACACCCTGCCCTCCATGGTAGGGATTTTTTCTAACAGTGACCAGATCAGAGTGAGGGGACAGGATCAGAGTAAAGGTGGTGTGAAATGAAAATATCTCCTTCTATATGTGTTAGACCCTCAGCCGTGTCCAACTCTTTGCCACACCATGGACTGTAGCCCACCAGGCTCCTCTGTCTGTGAAATTCTCCAAGCAACAGTACTGGAGGGGGTTGTCATTTTTTTTTTCCAGGAGATCTTCCCGACCCAGGGATTGAACCCAGATCTCCTGCATTGCAGGCAGATTCTTTACTGTCTGAGCCACCTGGGAAGCAATCTCCTGCCGTATCAATAAACAAAAAAATATCACAGCCATCAGTGATTTCTGGCCTCCAAATGTGAATAAGCGCTCCCCAAACTGATCCAGTGGATGTTACCACCCACCACGGTGATTGCTGAAGAGCTGGAGGAATGCAAGAAGCAAGGTGAACGAGAAAACAGGTCTGGCCCCAAATAGCTGAGGTGTATGTGAGAGGGATGAATTCAGTGAGCCCAGAGGCTTGCATCTTCCCATACATAGAATGCTAAATTCCTTGACTTAATACCTGATCTGTGATGTTCAGACTGTCAACTCTCTTCGTCGCAAATTTGTATAGAGCCTAATTTCTCCTCCTGCCACCTTGGAGCAGTTTTCTTAGAGCTTCTGAGGTGCAGTCTCCAGGACTCACAGTCCTAAACATTCCCACCAAATAACATAACTCTCTACTTTCAGATTGTCACTACATTTTTTTAGTTGACAAGGGATAGGAGACCACTCAAGGGGCCACTGGTCTTGATTGCTGTCCTTTCCCGTTACATCTGTCCAACTCTTTGTGAATTTTCTGGTTTGTAGCTTGCTCCTGGTTGAAAGAAAAGTAAAAGGCAAGAGAAAGTAAGTTAAAGTAAGAGTGGAAAACTCAGTGAGTTTGAGATGCATCATAAAGGGGACTCTTTCTTTATATCCTTTAAGGGAGAAACATAACCTGGCTCCCAACCTCTTCAGTGTCTGTTATGCATCTGATCTTCTTCCCATCTTTTCTGTATGACTCTCAGTTCAGTTCAGTTGCTCAGTCGTGTCCAACTCTTTGCGACCTCATGAACTGCAGCATGCCAGGCCTCCCTGTCCATCACCAGCTGCCGGAGTCTACCCAAACCCATGTCCACTGAGTTGGTGATGCCATCCAACCATCTCATCCTCTGTCGTCCCCTTCTCCTCCTGCCCTCAATCTTTCCCAGCATCAGGGTCTCTTCCAATGAGTCAACTCTTCACATGAGGTGGCCAAAGGATTGGAGTTTCTGCTTCAACATCAGTCCTTTCAATGAACATCCAGGACTGATCTCCTTTAGGATGGACTGGTTGGATCTTCTTGCAGTCCAAGGAACTCTCAAGAGTCTTCTCCAACACCACAGTTCAAAAGCATCAATTCTTTGGTGCTCAGCTTTCTTTATAGTCCAACTCTCACATCGATACGTGACTACTGGGAAAACCATAGCCTTGACTAGACGGACTTTTCTTGGCAAAGTAATGCCTCTGCTTTTTAATATGCTATCTAGGTTGGTCATAACTTTCCTTCCAAGGAGTAAGCGTCTTTTAATTTCATGGCTGCAATCACCATCTGCAGTGATTTTGGAGCCCCAAAAAATAAAGTCAGCCACTGTTTTCCCATCTATTTGCCATGAAGTGATGGGTCCAGATGCCATGATCTCAGTTTTCTGAATGTTGAGCTTTAAGCCAACTTTTTCACTCTCCTCTTTCATTTTCATCAAGAGGCTCTTTAGTTCTTCTTCACTTTCTGCCATAAGGTTGATGTCATCTGCATATCTGAGGTTATTGATATTTCTCCCGGCAGTCTTGATTCTAGCTTGTGCTTCCTCCAGCCCAGCATTTCTCATGATATACTCTGCATATAAGTTAAATAAGCAGGGTGACAATATACAGCAGGATTCTGATAACTGCTAAATAAGGCAGGACTCATCAATTCCAGGATGCCCACCTTGGCTGTCTTCCTGCCCTCCAAGCACACTGGCAGAGCTCCTCATCCTTTCTGTGTGTTCAACCTGGAAGGCACGTGTGTAAGACTTAGTTGTTCAGTTCAGTTCAGTTGCTCAGTCGTGTCCGACTCTTTTGCGACCCCATGGACTGCAGCACGTCAGGCTTCCTTGTCCATCACCAACTCCTGGAGCTTGCTCAAACTCATGTCCACTGTGTCGGTGATGCCATCCAACCATCTCATCCTCTGTCGTCCCCTTCTCCTCCCACCTTTAATCTTTCCCAGCATCAGGGTCTTTTGAATGAGTCAGTTCTTCGCATCAGGTGGCCAAAGGATTGGAGTTTCCGCTTCAGCATCAGTCATTCCAATGAATATTCAGGACTGATCTCCTTTAGGATGGACTGGTTGGATCTCCTTGCAGTCCAAGGGACTCTCGAGAGTCTTGTCCAACACCACAGTCCGAAAGTATCATTTCTTAAGTGCTCAGCTTTCTTTAGAGTTGGACTATAAACAATTACCTGGGGAACTTTTAAAACATCTTGATGGTCAGGCCCCACTCCCAGACACTTAACTGATGTAATTCATCTGGAGCAGGGCCCAGGCATTGGTATTTTTTATTTGAAAATAGACGACTTAAATGAATAATTGAGAAGAGAATTACTTCCATACGAAGACACTTTAAAATATTAACACTACCTAAAGCCACATAATGGTGCCTTTTTATTATTTTACTGAAAGCTTTCTGTATATTGTCTAATTTAATCCTAATGTCAATTCTTAATGATTTTGCAGTGGCAGAA
Source organism: Giraffa tippelskirchi (assembly GCF_054371585.1). Classification (NCBI taxonomy): domain Eukaryota; kingdom Metazoa; phylum Chordata; class Mammalia; order Artiodactyla; family Giraffidae; genus Giraffa; species Giraffa tippelskirchi. The sequence continues at coordinate 153,824,394 of NC_137283.1, read as the reverse complement.
ACAGGCTCAGAAAGAGGTTAAGAATATGCTAGTGAGTAGAATTGATGAATTGATGCTTTTGAACTGTGGTGTTGGAGAAGACTCTTGAGAGTCCCTTGGACTGCAAGGAGATCCAACCAGTCCATCCTAAAGAAAATCAGTCCTGAATATTCATTGGAATGACTGATGCTGAAGCTGAAGCTCCAACACTTTGGCCACCTGATGCAAAGAGCTGACTCGTTAGAAAAGGTCTTGATGTTGGGAAAGATTGAAGGAGGGAGGAGAAGGGGACAACAGAGGATGAGATGGTTGGATGGCATCACCGACTCAATGGACATGAGTTTGAGTTAGTTCTGGGAGTTGGTGATGGACAGAGAGGCCTGGCTGCTGCAGTCCATGGGGCTACAAAGAGTCAGACACGACCGAGTGACTGAATGAACTGAACTGAAGTGAGTAGAAGGGGTGAGGGATTAAACCTGGTCAGTGTGGGTCAAAAGCTCAAAATTTTAATTACCTGTGACACCATTCCACATGCTGCTTGGCCACTGTCTCTAGGGACTCTGGGCCAGTGGGGCAAGAGGGCTCAGGGAAGGGGCTGAGGGGCTGAAGGTTTGGGTGGGACATGAGGTCCCCTAGCCATTCTATAGAGGGAGCATAAAGTTAGCATGAGAGATTTAGCAGAGCTTAGTCTGCAGAATCATTTGGCTGCATCTCGTATCTCTTTCTGCATTATTCAGCTGAACGTTGATGCCATTGTTTTACTAGAAGAGTCAAGGATAGCTGGATATCACAAATTCCCATAAAGCTTTCTCTCATTTCTACTTCTGTCCTGCTGCCTTGGGCAGAGTACTTTTCATGTGAAATATGAGCCTCAGAATGGAACTTTGGTGCAGACGAGAATGGAGGAGGTGGGAGGAGTGGTGATAGAGAGAAGGAGCAGCAGCATCTCAGGAAAACAGCACAGACTGTGACACAGGTGAGACTGTGCACGTGGTCCCTTTGACATGGCTTCTCACTCTTTGAGGATAGCCAGGTCCCAACAGATTCATTCGGTGATTTCCATGTGACCAACTGGACCCATAATGACTCAGGCTTTCTGAATGGGTGCAGCTGAATTATGTCTTTACAGGTCCTAAGGAGGCAAAAGAGAATGGTTTTCCACTTCCCATATGTAAACTAAAATAGTGAAAATACTCAACACTACAGAAAGTCCAGTGAGCTTGAATCTTTTTATTATGATGGTATTAATGCTTCCTTAGGGAATCTCCTTGCAGACTCTTTCGATTTCTCTCTCTTGGTGTTTTTACTAAGCCTGCTTTGATTTTCCTCTAAGAAAGGGCAAGTCTAGTTTCAGTGGAGAGGCTTGGGCACTGCTCCAGTATCAGGCTGCACTAAGAAAAGTTTGAATGGAGCTCCAACTCCTGGTTTCATTGTCTGAGAGCATCCATGTCTCTCTGCCAGGGCCAAAAGGTGCCAGAGGCCTGGATATGAGGCCCAGGTGCCTCAGAAATGTTGGACAGTGTGACTGGTCCAAGCCTTTCATATACTGGACATGGACCCTGTCACTAGGGTGGAGACAGAATTTAAAAGTAAACTAAAGTTCACCTTGAATTTGGACAATGATCCACTCTATCAATATTCCTTAGGATGGATTGTTGTTGTTTAGCCGCTAAGTTGTGTTGACTCTTTGCAACTCCAGGAATGGATACACAGAGTTAATAAGGAAAAATATCTGTTCTCATAGACTTCTAGTCAGTCTGGTCTATTTTGGTTTTGCAAAAGACATCTACAATCAATTCCATGATACACGCAATGAACAAAGGTTTATCAAGAGCTGAAAAGTAGATTTGATGTAAAGAAGTGATCTAGGTAGGGTTCACTGGGTCACCAGACTGTCTCCAAAAGTCCCATAACCCTAGAGTGGGTGGGTGAGAAGTAAAAAGATCTTCTGAATATGAAATCTAATTTATTTATTTAAGAAATATTATTTATTTGGCTGCTCTGGGTCCTCATTGCAGCATGTAGGTTGTTTTTTCAGTTGGGTCATGTGGGATTTAGTTCCCTGACCAGAGATCAAACCTGGGTCCCCGGCATGAGGAATGTGGAGTCATAGCCATCAGACCACCAGAAAGTCCCTAAAATCTAATTTAGATAGGTAGTTTCTGCCATCGATTTTTGATAAGTGAGTTAACTGCTATTCCCATTTCCTCTTCTCAGAGAGTGTTTTCCTTTGACTCTTGACCTGACAGTGCATATGGATTTTTAAACAAGCTACTCAGCCAGTCAGTTTCTGGGGGAGAGCTGTCTGTACTTTTGCAAGATCGCCTGACTGGTCCTGCTATCTGGGTGAGAAGTTGGAGGGCAAGGAGCCCGAGTCATGGTTGAATATCTTTTAACGAGCTGCTGTTTTGTGAACATTTTCTTGTACAGAATGTGGCTTTTGAATGTATTATTTCTCTAGCACTTTCAGCACTGAGTATTTTTCCCTCCTCAGTCTGGAATTTTAAGAAAGGAGAAGGGATGATGTGCAGTCAAGGATGGGTAATTCGGGCACAACTGAAGCCTTGGAGCTGTTGTTTCTGGTCTTATTATCTCAACATCCCAGAGAATTCTGCATCTCCCCTACAGATATAAAGTGGTGGTTCAGAGAGGATAGCCTATCTCTCCTACCTCTTGGATCAAGACTTGGACTGAATTTTGGTGCATCAGAAAGGAGCATGTTGCTGGCTGTGTTTGCTTTAATACATAGGGAGGACTTTCATCCATTACTCCTACACAGGAAACAACCTCTCTGCTTTTAGGTGCCTGAATGAATAGCTCATTTCTCAGCACCTGAGTATGAACATAACCCTTCTTTTAACATAGGTGTCTGAGAATTAAATGGATTTTGAGTTGGGTATGGATGCTGCTTCCTGGTCATGTAAAAAATACAAATCTAATCATCTGACTTCCTTACTTAAAGATTTCTGATGACTGCCACTGGCTACGGAGAAGGCAATGGCACCCCACTCCAGTACTCTTGCCTGGAAAATCCCATGGATGGAGGAGCCTGGTAGGCTGCGGTCCATGGGGTCGCTAAGAGTCGGACACGACTGAGCGACTTCCCTTTCGCTTTTCCCTTTCATGCATTGGAGAAGGAAATGGCAACCCACTCCAGTGTTCTTGCCTGGAGAATCCCAGGGACGGAGGAGCCTGGTGAGCTGCCATCTATGGGGTCGCACAGAGTCGGACACGACTGAAGCGACTTAGCAGCAGCAGCAGCAGCAGCAGCCACTGGCTACTGAGAAAAGCATATTCTTCTTAAATAACATCCACTACCTACCCAGGAGAAACGCATATATGTGTGCACCAGAAGATAGGTATATACTAACTTTATGAGCATCTCAGACTGAAAACAACCTGACTGTCCATCAATAGCTGAATGAGTGAATACATTGTGGTATATTCACACAAAGTATGAAGACCCTTGGATATCATGCAAAGAGGTTGGACTTTGTTAATTTATTTTTAAAATAAATTTTTAATTTTGTTTTGGAGTATAGCCGATTAACAGTGTTGTGATAGTTTCAAGTGAACAGCAAAGGGACTCAGCCATACATGTACGTGTATCCATACTCCCCAAATTCCACACCCACCCCCTGCCCCCATTCGGGTTGCCACATAACATTGAACAGAGTTCCATGTGCTATACAGTGGGTCAAAGGGCCTGGACTTTAATTGTTAGGTAATGCAACACCATTCAGAGGTGTTGAGCAGAAAACAGAGCTGTGAATGGAGAAGTTGCTATGATGCAGAGAAGGTATTTGCACATATTGGGATTTGGACAAAGGTTTTTTTTTTCAAAAGGTCTAGGTTTAAAACTAATTTTAATATGTAATCTAGAGTGATCCAATGTTATTTTGAAATAGCTTTTTCCTCATCATGAAGTGTTTTCATGTCAAGATTGCTTCCACATTAAAAAATTATACTTAATAAATTAAAGTACCCTCTAAATTCACCCCGTTGAACTGTCTAGTTCTTGTAAAGGATTTAGTTGCTTAAGATATTGACTTCATTAAAAAATAGACTAGCAATGAATATAGTTATGCTTATTTTCAACTACGGACTTTGCAACAGAGGATTTTTTTCCCTCTTTGCACTGATTGATTCTAGCTAAAGGAGTCGTGAAGTTAGAATTAGGTACATTTTGGTTCTAAAAACAGAAATAATTCATAAAGAGGAAAAAGCCCACTTCTTTCATTGATTTTGAAGTGCTTATTCAGTATCAAAGTCATCTGTCAGTATGATTCTTAAGCTCCTTATATATGTTGGAATATTTACCTGGAGAATATTCTTTTTAAACAGGTCAGTGATGCTGTGTGAATGACAAAGACAAGAGGAAAGTCTATCTTTCTCTTATTATCAGATTTTCTTTATTGGTCACATATATAATCATATTTTACATGCAAGAAAATCACAATATAGACCAAAACAGATATGTATTCTAGATCAAAAGGAAAAGAATGCCGTATATTTTTTAAATGTTCCTCTTTGTGTGTTACCATAACCAACAATGCATTCATTTGTCTCTATTTCCCTGGCAGGGGCACATAGGTAAAGTACAGATACCCGGCAATACATTTGTCTTATTGTGGTGAAGACAGATGTGTGTATGTGTGGGGAGCAGGAGATCTGAAAAATAAATACAGGAAGCTTGTTGTATTCATTGTTAAATCCATGGATTTATATTATATTTTGAAAGACATGGTTAAACTTCCATTTACTTGGATACAAAATCTGTAAAACATGAACTATTCTAGTTACTGGTTGGCATCTCTACTTGCTCTTTGAATAGTTAATGTTACAGGGAGGCTTAATCCATAGGCAGAGCAGCAGATCAGTTTCTTTTCTTTCACCTCCAATACTTTCAAGGAAAATGATCAATTCTGCTCTTCTCTCAGACCCTGAGTGGGAGCCACTTGAGTGAGACTGATGGATGGAATTTGACTTGAAGCTATAGAAATAGGAAGTAACAATTCTGCTACCATTTCTGTTGCTGGGGAGTAAAGCATCAACCATAGAGAATCTCATTTAATGAAACAGATTCCCTTATAATATTTTTCTTTCCACAGAAACATGATGGTCATCTTTATAAACTGAGTGTTTTTTAGTTACCTGAATTTCCAACATAATTGAAAGCATGCAGTACATCTTCTCTTGTCTAATGGAAATTATGTTTAAAAAGCAAAAATGTGTCAATAATGCTTCAAAAAATTTCTCAGCAAGTGTCAGAGCACCTACTGTTTAGATTTACACTTTTATAAAAACATCTTTTTCTATTTCTTTTTTCTTTTAGAGCTCCACTTGCAAAATGGTTTCTTTTTTCCATAACAGAACAAAATTAAAACTTGTCATTTTGAGTTTTCAGAATTATGTCAATAGATGAAAAGTTCAGCAAATGTTTTACTGAGGGAAAGATGAGTTAGTAGAAGCTGGCATTTCTTCTTTAATTCCCATTAAGTTAATGGGAACTTATATGGCAATATAAATATATAGGTATGTTTATATCAATATATGGGTTTCCCAGTTGATTCAGTGGCAAAGAATCCACCTGCAATGCAGGAGACATAAGAGATGCAGTTTTGGTTCCTGAATCAGGAAGATCCCCTGGAGGAGGAAATGTTAACCCACTCCAATATTCTTGCCTGGGAAATCCCATGGACAGAGGAGCCTGGTGGGCTACAGTCCATGGGGTTGCAAAGAGTTGGATACAACAGGACACATGCATATCAATATATGTATTCCCTTTATATACTCAAATTTATAATGGGATATATAATGGAAATACATATTCATATACCTATATTCCTAGTTTGTTTCTCATTAAATTAATGGGAATTTATATTCTGATATTCATAGACCAGGATTTTATGGTGGGAGTATTAAATTATAAACAGTAGCATTGAATTTTATGGATTCGGGATTTATGACCATTCACACTTTTCACTGAAATTGATGGTCTGAATGGAGATCATAGCATCATTTAAAGTTCAAATTAAGATTTAAATAGAGAATATGTAGTTGAAAGCATTTTCTAAATTCATTTTGAGTTTACAAGTAATTTTTTGATTCTGGAGTGTCAAATAAGGAGCTACATTTATGATAAATTTGATTTTATTGATAGTTTTCTATTTTGATTACAATTACCATATAATTTCCAAGACTTCTTTTTGCTATGGTGTGGTATGTGTGTGTGTGTTAGTGTATGTGTGTGTTGGTGTATGTGTGTGCCAGAGAAAGTTATTTTGAAGGATACTATATAATATAGCAGACCTGATTGATAATAGAAATTTCATCCAAACTAGCTATTTTTGAAAATCACAGGGTTCTCTGATCCTCAAGAGGCTGCAGAGCTATTCCTAACAGTCTGGAAGTCATATGTTTATCAGGCCATCACCTAAATAAATATGTTTGAGAATAGGCATAGAACTATCTTTCAAATAAATGTAGATGCTCTTGAGAGAAGGAAAATCCAATCTAAGAGTATGATTGATGTTTTAGTTTTTCCATTATGAATTTTCTCAAACAGAGGGCACTCAAACTCAAAATGATATTTGTATGTGGGAGTCTCCAGCATTCTCTCATGTTGAGATGAAACTTCTTAGATTTCAAATGTTTTAAAGTACAGACAAAGGCCAGACAATGCTCTTTTAACACAATAGAGTCAAATTGACTTAGGTTATAGATCCAACCAAACATTAATTTCCTATTATTTACAAAGATATCTGTGTCCTGTGCAAAAACAGAGCTAGAGGAAGTCCTGGTTTTTCAGTTTATGTCAGAGATAGCGTGGCTGTTATGAGGCATTCTTTCCCCTCTCCTGTCCCTCAGCCCTGTAGGAAGTGTAAGGCAACTTGATTATTTTTTTCTCATGGTGTCTTTAATTGCTCAGTTTTTCACTTGTTTCTAAATGAGAAACCAGCTAGTTAGAAAGCAACTAGCAAGATTGCTTCAGCTATCTTTAGGATCAATATGAAAAGTAACTAAGTTGATCTCCCAATTTCCTACTGATTGATATGTACTTGATTATGATCAGATTTAGTGTATTCCTGGACAAAGAAGGATTTCATGATAAAAGGGAAAAAGGAGTCATGTAATCAGGATGAACACTCCCCACCCCGCCTAGTAAATGGATTGAGTTTATTCAAACAAACAAACAAAATCATTGGTCAGTTTTTCACATCAACCCGTTTTTTCACTGCTGTTATTTTGCCCTGGTCTACGCAGAAGTTATATGATTGATTCACAGACAAGCAAGTGGATCCATACGCCAGGTTCTACTATTTGCAATATTGAGTTTATAAATCTTGAAAATAAAGTCATTTGAACCTAATTTGTATAGATGCAGTCACTCGCATGGAAAGTACCCGGCTGGTAGGAGGTCTATTGGTTTTCTCCATTCCCTTGAGAAATAAGGGCCATGAATTTCCATAAAGCAAATGAGTTTTGAATTAATGCAGCAGTGATCAGTAGCAGCTTCCCACTGAGTCAGAGTGCCAGGTGAGCCTGGGAGCAGATGGGAACAAATTGTCTCAGCCAGAGAGAGTAGCAGGAAGACTTTGTTATTTTTCTGAATGGACCCCTGTGGAAGCTGGAGCAGAAATCAGGCTTACCACTTGCAGAGATGCAGCTGGAGAATCAGCTGATGTGTTTCTTGTGCTAGACAGGATATAGGAGATTGAATTCTGATCAGTTCCAAAATCAAAATGATGTAGGAAGAGGGAGCCGTTGTTTGGCAAAAGAATGTAGGCGGCCCCACCAGGATGTCGAACTACCCGCAAAGGTGTGCCTCAGTTTTCCACTTTATTCCAGTGATGCTAACTTCCTACACTGGTCATTACACAGGGAAATCCATTCAGTAGGGATAATAAAGGCACATGAATTTGCGTGGTGACGAACATTCCAAAGAGACCTGAAAAATCTTGAACAGCAGCAACAAAAACCCACACATCATCTAGCCAACCAGCCAGCCAACAAAAACATCTCCAAGGGTCAACAAATGAGGAATAGGCATTCTGAAACACCTAACTGACCTTTTTGTTTCAAATTCACGTTATGAATGGGAACTCTTCTCTTTTGGAAGTCTTTAGCTATCAGAAAGCTTAGACAATAATATGCACGTGGCCAAGGCATCAGAACAAAAGACACATGTTAGGATTCCTGCACATGATTGTAGGGTGAAGAGCAAAGTATATTGATTCATAACATAGCTTTGAGTGACAGCAAATCATTAAAAAGCGTGATCATTGAGATGTACAGATAAGAGCCAAATTTAGTTACTGAGAAAACTATCCCCTTTTATGAGATGTGCTTATATACATGTAACCAAAGTGTCAAGAACCATTGTTTCAAAACCAAAACTGAAGAGGACACACCATCTGAAAAATATAAACATATTTATACTTCCATTGAAAAATTGGAGGCTGCTTTGATACATATTTGGCAATTTTTACATTAACATAGGGTTGTTTGTGCGATTGCCACAAGTACAGAGTTTTTCCTGAAACACTACTTGCACTCAAATGTGTTTTTAATAGGTCTTGCTTCTGGTCTGATGGATCCTATAGACCCTTTGCAATTCTGAATAGATTGCTACCAGCTCTATAAAATATCTGACTACTTTTTGGGGATAATTTGTTTCCATAAGGGTACTACTGTGGGATTTCGCTGGTGGTCCAGTGGTTAAAACTCAGTGCTTTAACCCCCAAGGTCTTGGGTTTGATCTCTGGTTGGGGAATTAAGATCCTGCAGGCTGTGCAGCATGGCCAAAAGAAAAAAAATATCATTTTTCTAGATTCCATATATACGCGTTAATATATGATATTTGCTTTTCTCTTTCTGGCTTACTTCACTCTGTATGACAGTCCCTAGGTCCATCCACGTCTCTACAAATGAGCCAATTTCCTTCCTTTTTATAGTTGAGTAGTATTCCACTGTGTATATGTACCACAACTTCTTTATAAAATTTTTAATTGAAGAAAATTGCTTTACAATATTGTGTTGGTTTCTGCCATACATCATGGACCAACCATAGGTATACATATGTCCCCTCCCTCATGAACCTCCCACCTAGCTCTCACCCAACCCACATCTAGGTTGTCACAAAGCACTGGTTTGGGCTCTCTGAGTGATACAACAAATTCCCACTGGCTGTCTATTTCACATATGGTAATATACATGTTTTCATGCTGATTTCCCCATTCATCCCACCCTCTCCTCCTCCCCTCCATGTCCACAAGTCTGTTTTCTATGTCTGTGTCTCCACTGCTGCCCTGCAAATAGATTCATCAGTACCATCTTTCTAGATTCCATATATAAGCATTAATATATGATATTTAATTTTCTCTTTCTGACTTACTTCACTCTGTATAAGTTCTAGGTTCATCTACCTCATTAGAACTGACTCACATGCATTGCATTCCTTTTTATGGCTGAGTAATACCCCATTGTAAGTATGTATCACATCTTCTTTATCTGAAAAAGAGAGGGTATCTGTATACATATAGCTGATTCATTTTGCTGTATAGTAGAAACTAAAGCATTTTAAAGCAACTATACTCCAATAAAAATTAACTAAAAAAAAAGAAAAAAAGGATAATAATGCCAACTACTTTCTCTGAGTGGCAGTGAGGTGTTATGCTAATTCATTCTAGTGATTATGGTAAAAATGAATAAACTCTCTCCTTCCTGCTTTATCCCATATTGATTCTTCTTGATTCTTAACTCACTTATTCCAAATAAATAATAAAGCTTTCCCATTGTCTCACACTTAGTAGTACATTTTAGGAATGTCTTAATCTACTGCTATAGAGTATTATTTTGTCTTTAAGTATCTGAGAAGCTCTTGGATATGAATGGAAAGAGACTTGCTAAGTTTCTGGAGTTTGGGAGAGAAGAAAGGAGATAATGCCTTGTACCACATAAGACTGTAGAAATATTTTTTTCTAGGCTTGGAGTCTGAAACATGGCAGATCTTAGAACTCTAAGCATTAGCATCTAGATGACTTTTCTATGAAATGCAAGCTTGAATTTCCCTCAAAGTTCAGAAGAAACAGTAACTCTTCCAATTTCTCTCTAATTTTGTAAAGTTTAAGTGAAATTCCAAGAGGTGACTTTAATGGAGTTCTCATTTGCTACAAGCTGACAGATAATGCAAAGTGAGATGAAAAGTACCTTATCAAATTTCTGTTAAATGTATGATGGGGAAAACCCCATAAAACTGTTCTTTTCTCTGAATACGTGCCCAGGGTCTAGAATCATCTTTTCATATAAGTCAAGAGATGCTTTTGAAGATTGATAGATTTAATTCAAAGATTTCTGAACTCCTAAAATTCCTTTGAAATGCATATGTAGCTATCCAATGTTACTTGAAAAGTACCTTGTTGTTACAGGATTCATTTTCAATCCACCTGCAAGCTATTTTTTGTAATCTTAAAATTTTAGTGTTGATGGTCCTTCTGTTTATAACCCAAGCACCCATGACACAATAATATTGGTTGAATTAAGCTGAACTTGACTCCTTTCAGAATCAGCATGTTGTTATATAATAAAAGCTTGGATTTTTGCCACACACTGTAGCACGCTAAACTTTGTCCATTTGGTTTTGCTTAATTTTGAACAGTGAGTAATGTATATACTTCCTAAAATTCTTGATATTTTGATCTTAGTGGAAAACAATGACTGCAGGTTGGAATTATTTTTAATTAAATTCTACTGGCTCCTGGCTGAATGTCCCAAAGTTAAGCCTTTTAATTAACTTGTCACTTCAGGCCCAAGGTCCTAATGACAATGGTCTTAAATATAATCTGGGTGCTGTGTTCCGTGACTATGAATCCTAAAACATCTCACACCAGGGAGAAAATAGTTGTTATGCTTTGATGAAGGTTCATGTTTGTTCTCACCCTTTCCCTAACCCAAGCAATATGGTTCATGAGAAAAGAATTATGTTGAGAACCTAGAGAAGAATTTTGTTGCTTCTATAATGGCAATAAGTATTCTCCAAGACACTCCTTTCCTGTTGGTGAATATTCTATGAAGAGGATAGTGTTTTTAATTATGACCAACCTCTGGAATTGCACAGAACAGGGGCATGTGTGACATGTAAAGAGGTCAAGATGCTGAGGCTGCCATGTCCTATTCTCAGTTTGCTCTGGTTAGAATGCTCTAAAGTTTGGAAAACCCCAAGGGATAGCATCAGCTTCTGCAGTATTCGTGTCTGAAGCTGGAAGAGTCACTTGTGAGCCATTCTCACCTTGGTAATTACCAGTAGACAGAGCATAAGTCTGTATAAATGGAATCCCTCTATTACATGAGAGATGTAGCACATATCTTATCATGTCCAAGCATCTTGAATGAAACAGTCCAACGTTTATCAAGAAGATTTTCTTTTAACTTTTGAACATATAAATATATTTGACTTAAGGACTTTGAGTGCTTTGGGGGATCTTTGTGATAACTATGATCAGAGAGAATCTTTTCAGAGGTACTTTCTTTGTATCTTACATTTCCCTAATAGATTTTGAATCTGTGCTTCTGAATTTCAGCCTTTGCCTGGGTCCTGGGACATAAAGAGTTGGCTATGATAACGCTGGAAATTGAGCTCTGTTAGCATCATTTTGGGGGAGGGGGTAATATTAAATAAGCTAAGTGTGCTTTTTCAATAATGAAATTTGCAAGTGAATGGGTATCAGTTTTAGCAAGACCTGTCTTATTATTTAAGAAAATGAATATACTCTCACCAAAGCTGTTTTTTTTAGATGGATTTACTTTAAAACTGTCAGCTGTCTATTTCAATGTTGAGAAGTATTTCACGTGGTCAAATTAAGAGTCCCGTTCTTCTCATGGCACAGTTGGGATACCATTCCATCACAATAAATTCTGTTTGAGGTACTTCCTGCCTTCTCAAAAGAAGTCCCTCTCAGGGTTTTGTGCCAAGGGTGATTAGAGGTGATTTCCAACGAATTCACCAAGTAACTCTAGCTCTCTCTCTCTTTTTCTTTTTTGACATTGATAGATGATTTCATGTATAGTGTTCACTACACATAGGAAGCATTTGCTATATGATAGGTCAAGTTTTTTATATACATTATCTCACTTGATTCTGAACACAACTCAATAAGGGTACTACTATAGGCCCTACATTTTAAGAGAAGGCTAAAGTCAAAGACCTGAAATATATTGCTCAAAGCCACAAAGCCAAAAAATGTCACAGTGTGTTTTCAGACATGGCTCTAGATGAACTAGAAGCCCAGACTTTTAGCCTCTCCCCTAGACTCAATAAAAGTTTGACATCATTCGATTGTTAGGGTGGGTCTAGAATATTACAGCAAAAGTTTAAAACAAAAGTGTGATCAAATCCCCTTCTGAGGACCCCATGCATCCAGCAGGGAGATTGGCAGTAAAGTCCTAATGACTCACTTTTGCTCCAGCCGAGTCTCATCTGCCTCTTCTTTCCTCTCTATTGATAGGCAGGGAGAGAATGCAGGAGCAAAATAACAGTGAAGGCAGAGACCATAGAGGAAAGACCACTACCTACTGGTGATGAGAAATTCCACAGCAAGAAATCAGATGAAGAAGCCAAACTTCCACTTCACATCTAGAGTCTGCGTTACTAGAATGCCAAACTAGGGAGACATTCCGTCCATAAGGACAGAGTGAAATACAAGAATAAAAGAAGGAACGAAGCAGAACATTGCATTTTCTTTATCTTCAAATTTTATAAGAAGCTTTAGCTCATCCAGCTGGATCTGGGCTGTTATTTCGCTATTTGCAAAGGTAGTTCTAGCAAATTTATGATAAAAAAGAGCAGATATATGTATGTGTATAACTGATTCACTTTGCTGTACACCTGAAACTAACACTGTAAACCAACCGTAAGTCCAATGAATTTTTTTAAAAAATGAACAGAAGAAATGTTTCCTTTAAAATAAAAAAATGGTTTTGAATGAAACATATAAAAACCCACTAATGTGCTGTTTACTTTAGAGTGTCTTAACTAAGAGCTGGTCATTAGATAGAAATAATGAATACTGAGAAACAGTCATGAGCAAAAAGTAGTGTCATGTCATCTCTTGAGAAAACCCCTGTTATTATGGCCCATTAACAATAAGAACTTTCCTCCCCAATTCACCAATATTTCATTCTCCTTTATTTGTGGTGTTTCATTTGAATTATCACTTTTACTTGTGGAAGCTCTACAAGTGTGTATATGTATATAATGTACATACAACAAATGCATTTATTCACCACTCTGAAACTTTTTAAGGCCCCGATTTTGGTTATTTTGATCTGAAAATCTAAAAAATAAAAAATTCTGCATATCCATACTGGGACATTATATTTGAGAAATGGAGATTATTAGAGGCAAATAGAAGACTTCATAGAAGGAAACACTAAAATACTCATCTTGTATCTTTTTTTTTTCTCATCCAACAGATTCACAGGCCATATCCACATATGGCCACATAACTATAGCCAATAGGATCCGAAACAGTAAATTCATTTAGCCCGATCTGTGACTGCTGTCTTTCTTAAACATTGCCCTTGGATAGCTGGTGCGTATTTGTGCCTTGTTAGATTGAAGGATGAAGACAGATTGTAAGGTTGAGACTATTGGCAGACTGTGGACTCAGGAATATTCTTACAAGGGAAGCTGGCACCCTGTTTTCTACTATGTCTTCTCAGAAAACTTATGATGTATTTGATTCATTTAATCAATGCAGACAACAGTTCAAAGTGGAGAGCTTTTTGGCAGGGACCATCTAACTCTATTGCCTGTATAGATCAAATAAAATGGGTGGACTGCCAAACCTCTAACTGCATTTCATGCCAAAGAAAACCTGTCAAAGAGAATTGTCTTAGAGAAGCTACTTAGAAGATTGACATTTTACAAAGGAAATCTTGACATTTAGCAAAGATCAAAAAGACCAACATATTGGTGATGACATTATAGAAACATAATCTTCAGGAAAATATTCTGGGGTCATTGTTAATATATCATGTCCAAGGAACTACACAGAAGTGAAAAGTAGATCACCCATTTTTCTCCACTGTCCTTTGAGTCTTTCAAGTTTGAGATTAAGCCTACCGGATCCATATTTTCTTAAAGAGTTTAAACTGTTCTGAAAATCATCAAAAAACAGCTGTCATTTTGTCGTGTTGATTCAAAAGGTGTAAGTATTCTGGGAAGAGTTAAAAAAGAAAAAAGAGAGAGAAAGTATGATGTAAAGAGAACATTTAGTAAGAAGAAATTATGAGAAATAAAGAGTCCATTTTAGGGCTTTACTTCCTGTGGGGATAAAGTGATGAAATGAAGGTGGAAGCTATATTTTAACTCCAAAGATAATTTTGAGGTTAACATTAGAGGATAAAAATGGGACAATTAATTCTCTTACAGACAGGGAAAGTCTTGGATGTTCACATAAGGTGCTTTGATCAGAGGTAGCATTTAAATTACATTACTATGATGAATTTAACAAGTGATGGTTTTCCTTTGATGAGGCTGTAAATATTTGCTTGAAATCAGAATATTACATACAGTAGGGCCATCTTCCATGATGGCCTTAATGCACATACCACAGCTGGTTTCAGTCCCGTGGGGCGTCTTCCTCTGATTATGTACACACAGACTCAGGGCAGTTCAGTTCTTTCCTCCCTAATGCTTGATTTAGTTTGGATGTCCCTCTCATGTGCAGAGTGGAGGAACTCTTTCCACAGAGGAAAGAGTTTTGATTACTTCGGGCAGGAACAGGCACTTTCCCAGGAAACCAGAGCTTTCCACGCGTTCTTACAGTGACCTGCTTCCACATAGATGGTGGCATCAAAGCTCAGTGAGGGTCTGAATGGTATGAGACCCAGTTAGGGTAACGGAGCAGTTTCTGCTTCCAGATTTTCTAGCTGAAAGAAGAGAAAGTGGAAAGACAGTGAATATTTCAGGTTGAGTTGCAGTACACAGTTATTGGACATCTGTGTCTGAAAATACATTGAGAATTTTCATGTATACTTTCATCTGCAACTCTCAGAGTTTTTCCTAAATATCAAGACATTATTTAATCTCTTGAGTCTTTATGAATATGCTATTGCACTTGTATACACTGATGAATAAGAATTATACACTAGTCCTAAAATAGATATGATATGATGGCTTCATGAAAAAAAAAATAGTTTAACCCAAACTCTGTTTCCCTCTGTCCTTGATCCTCTTCCCTCCTTATCTTCAAATTATTCATGATTTGATCAGAATTTCAAAAGAAAAGCAACACCTCTCTTTGTAGTACCTTTTACCTTCTTTCTTTCTAGATGAAGAACTTTTATTTTTCACCAAACTCGCTAAATCGGTGGATTTTTTTTCCGAATAGCCACTGATTTGCAGTTCAGAGGTTTTCTCACCCCCACCCCCACCCCCACCATAAACCCAGCATATCTGCTGAGCACTAACAGGACATTTGTTCACACACAAAAATGTGGCTTGATATTTTCTAGTAAGGGAGGAGGATCACAGACATGAAGCGAGTTTTATGATGAACAAATAGCTGTTGCTGTCATACCGGTTACTTTCGTTGAGAAAAAAAAGAGTTGTTTGTATAGTAAGTGGAAAAAGATGAGTTTTTTTCCCTTTAACTTTATTTTGGTAACTTTCACACTTCAGGAAAAGTACAAGAATTAGACTGGTATTAATACAAAGAACACTTGTGCACATTTTATCCAGATTCACCTACTGTTAACATTGTACCCATTTGCTTTACCACTTGCTTCCTCTTCGTTTTTTTCCTCCTTCAACAGATGCATAGACATACAGGCACACACATACACAGACACACACACTTTGTCTTACTGAACCGTTTGATGCTAAAATTTGATCCCTAAATATTTCACGATGCATCTCCTAGGAGTAAGGAACAGAGAGCTCACTATGGGATCGCTGTGGGAGAGGCAGAGTCTGCCATGACCCCTGGGTGCTCCTGTTCATGCTTGCTGATGGTAGGACTTAACTGACCTGGAACCGTTTCTGCAGTGGTAGCATAGGTGATTAAGTAGGTCGAGCTGACCACAGGGTTGATCACTGTGTGACTGCTTGCTCCTAAGAGGCTGGTTTATTGCTTGTTACCAAAGGGACTGAGACGTTAGCTCTGGTTCCTCAACTGTGACACAATCACTGTGTGTGCAGGCACCATCTGGTCCCATCACATCACCCTTCGCAACAGCTAAAGTTTCTACTGTTCATTGTGCTATGACTACCTAAGTATTTTTATCTACTTTTGGCAGATTGCTTGCTTGCTCGCTCTGTCATCTCCTCCTTTGGGGTCTTGTTACTTCTTGTCCTCTCCTAAGAGGCTGAGGTTCTTCCCCAACTGGTGCAACAAGCAGTATGTCAAGATGGATGATGAGGTTTTAAAAGAGAAAAGACAAGGGCTCATGGAAGAGATCTCAGGATGTGAAGAAACTCTTCGGGAGCAGGTGGCAAATGTTCTGGCCCATGTGGTGAAGAGAGAGGATGTCAACGCTCCACCCTGTCCTTTGTTGTTGCTGCTGTTTAGTCACTGAGTCATATCTGACTCTTTTGTGACCCCGTGGACTGTAGTCCTCCAGGCTCCTCTGTCCATGGGATTTTCCAGGCAAGAATACTGGAGTGGGGTGCTATTCCTTTCTCCAGGAGGTCTTCCCAATGCAGAGATCAAACTTGAGTCTCCTGTAAGGGCAGGCAGATTCTGTACCACTGAACCACCAGAGCCACCCTGTCCCATCTGTTGATAAACAGGAGTTGAGTGGATGGATGGAGGCTGAGCGGTGGTGAACTCTAACCAACTGCCCAAGTGGTGCCATGGTTGCCGCTTGGTCTCCTATGGACCAGGGGACTAGGAGAGCGCTCTGAGCCCCACTAGGGAGGAAAGTACAGCTACATCCAGTCTTAAGTCACAAGTAGAAATATCTAGAGGACAGTAAGTCCCTATATTGAGCACCAACATATAGATCCTTAATGAGAGGGAAAGGGAGCAAGCTCAGGAGCATTTTGATCAACAGACTGAGCAACTTGTAGACCCATGGATGACAAAGGAATGAGGAAGGTTATGCTCTTAGAGGGTGAATGAAGCACCTAGGCTGTCAAAATCTTGAATGGACTATGACTCAGAAGTGAATTCTGGAGGCAGTAAAGAAAATATTCTTTGCAGAATGACTCTCTGTTATCACAAATGTAGCCCAGCACTTAACAGCACTATCCAGCTATTGGAGACAATATGTGCCTTATCTATGCATGCATTTTGTTGTCTGCAAGTTAATCAGATAACCTGTCAAATTTGGCTGAAGACCTAAGCAGCAAGTGACACCCTGGGGCTTTTCTGAACTACAGATTTCTGTAAGAGGAGGCAGCCTCCGTGAGGAGTGTCCCTCGGAACCTTCCTGGGACTGTCATTATCCACTTCAACTGGGGAAGGAATAGCTCAGGCTTTGGAGCTACTGGGAGGGGAAAATGTTTATGCTCTCTTTGTCTCCAAATTCCAGGCTGCAGCCTGGCAAAGCAATCACATGGTCCATTGAACAGGAAGCAGCTCTGATAGCTAAACTGACCTCCTGCAGGGTTTATCACCCTAGTCTGTGTGCTGTGACATCAGAGGAACTTGTGTGGGTTTGGCTGGACTTGAGTTACTTGATGATGCCTAGTGTTATTAAAGGCAGCTCTTAAGTGTGAAAATCTAGTACATGTACAAACACACACAGATAGATGCAGCCGTAGAGTCATAACTAGCTGACCTTCTTAGTTGCTAAGATATCTCTTTTGAAAACTTGCAACTCCCTGACATTTTCTAAGACTAGGCTTCTTTCCTGACCGTAATCACAGTGCTGTTATAAATTCAGTAAATTTAACATTTGACATAGATACAATATTTTAATCCACCATCAGCTTTTCAGTTTTTAAAAGAACTTCTTAAACTGTTATGTTCTCCAGAAAGTCAACTAGCAAATCCCCTTGAGCTATTTTTTAGCCTACTTTGAAAAATAAAGTTTCCAAAAGCTTTTAGGTTCAAACTGAAGCTTATTTGAGGTACTTTTAATCTCTAGTGGTACAAAGATTGGTACGTGCTTCCTATCCCTGGAAGGATTTTAAGAGACTGCCTTTTCTCATTTTATTAATCTCTGGGAGGAAATAGAGGTCTTGAGAGGTGAAGTGATAGGCCCAAGAGTATTGGTGGAGGAAAGCCCCTTTAATATTTTAATTTTACTCTTTGTAGCGCTCTCTTCCACTTTTATTTTCTCCTTCCCATCCTTGATGGCACCCAAAGTTGCAGTTGAAGCCAGTACCAGGCTTGGGGTATTTCTGAAGCTGGTCAATGTTTCAGTCAGTCATAGACTTCAAAATCTCATTCATTACAGAATCCATAAAAACAGAGCCACCCGTCCACAAGGAAACTTTGGGAGTGGATGACTCATCGGCAAAGATTTCCATTTATGTAAGTGGTAGAGAACTCATCCCCTCTTCCAAGTTTCATTGCTGGAACAGACACTTTGGAATGTAGAGTGTAACGAGGGGTCATACTTTAGTAAGGGGGAATTCAAGGAGAGGTGGAATAATCTGATATTTCAAAGCTTGCTGTTTAACTGCTAAGTCATGTCCAACTCTTTGCGACCCCTTGGACTGTAGCCCAACAGGTTCCTCTGTCCATGGGCTTTCCTAGGCAAGAATACTGGAGTGGGTTGCCATTTCCTTCTCCAGGGGCTCTTCCTGACCTGGGATCAAACCCATGTCTCTTGCATTGGCAGGCTGATTCTTTACCACTGAACTACTAATCCAGACTCAAATATGCCATATGCTTCTTTCTGCTTTTAATATGAATTTTTGTTCAATATAATAAATTCTTTTGTAAAAGGAAGCTTTGGTGGTTACCTCTTTTGCTGTTCACTAGGAGTAGCTAGTCCCAAGAGCCTGAACAAGGGTAACTAATCAAGACCAGAAATGAGCCTGATTCATTGGCTAGCAAAAGAAGGTAGGAAAGTCCTGTCTGAGAAGATGTCCCCTAGGCAGCCAGTAGCATGAGATGCTAGACCCACACAGCTGGACAGGAACTCAGGTTTTTTGGTTTCTGATCTTGTATTGTTTCACAAGGAGGATTGTAATTATTTAACCTTTGGTATGGTTTTCACAGTTAAATATAAATCACTTTTAAAAGAAACCTATTCTCTAGTGGGACCTTGCTGCATAGCACAGGGAGCTCTGCTCGATTCTCTGTGAAGACCTAGATTGGTGGGAAGGGATGGGGGTGAGAGGGAAGTCCAAGGAGAGTATATAGGCATAGGTATAGCCGATTCTGTTCATTGGTCAGCAGAAACTAATACAACATTGTAAAGCAATTATACTCCAATAAAAAAGAAAAATATTTTCTTCAAAGATGTTTCATTCAAAACAAAAGAATTTGTCAATTATAAGGCTTCTTACTAGCAGTGTGTAGTTTAAAGCACTGAAAACATATCCCAAAGCTATGTAGATTTCTTCCCCCTTTAGGATGGTAACCAGAAAGTGACAAACTTCAAAATGAAACAAAACAAAAGTGAGAACCCAAACAAAATGCAACCTGTTCTATTTTCAGAGGTATAAAGTTTCATTATCTTGTTTGCATTTAGACCATATGTTTTGAATGAGAGAGAATAAGAGATTGATAATCAATTTTAGAATCCTGGTTAATGCCTAGAATTATGAGAGCTTGCCTTTCATTCTAGTAAAATTTTGAATTTGGAACAGATTTGTGTCTAACTGGAACTAATCATCTATGGTGGGCGTTTTGAAGTGCTTAGGGAAACCATTCTATGAGATGTTTAAGAGAAAAACAAGTATCATATCTTAATGCATACATGTGAAATCTAGAATCGTGGTACATATGAACCTGTTTGCTGGGCAGCAACAGACATGCAGACACAGAAAACAGACATGTGGACACAGGGAAGAAAGGGGAGGACGGGACCGATTGGGAGTTTAGGACCGAGATATACACACTCTGTGTGTGAAATAGATAGCTACACGCTAACAAAGTTATGCTCAAAATTCACCAAGCCAGGCTTCAATAGTACATGAATTATGAACTTCCAGATGTTCAAGCTGGATTTAGAAAAGGCAGAGGAACCAGAGATCAAATTTCCAACATCTGCTGGATCATCAAAAAAGCAAGAGAATTTCAGAAAAGCATCTACTTCTTCTTTATTGACTATGTCAAAGCCTTTGACTGTGTGGATCACAGCAAACTGTGCAAAATTCTTAAAGAGATGGGAAAATCAGACCACCTGACCTGCCTCTTGAGAAATCTGAATGCAGGTCAAGAAGCAACAGTTAGAACTGGACTGGTTCCAAATAGGAAAAGGAGTACGTCAAGGCTGTATATTGTCACCCTGCTTATTTAACTTATATGCAGAGGACATCATGAGAAATGCTGAGCTGGATGAAGCACAAGCTGGAATCAAGATTGCCAGGAGAAATATCAATAACCTTGGATATACAGATGACACCACCCTTATGGCAGAAAGTGAAGAAGACCTAAAGAGCCTCTTGATGAAAGTGAAAGAGGAGAGTGAAAAAGTTGGCTTACAACTCGGTATTCGGAAAACTAAGATCATGGCATCTTGTCCCATCACTTCATGGCAAATAGATAGGGAAACAATGGAAACAGTGACAGACTTTACTTTTTTGGGCTCCAAAATCACTGCAGATGGTGACTGCAGCCAAGAAATTAAAAGATGCTTGCTCCTTGGAAGGAAAGTTATGACCAACCTAGACAGCATATTAAAAAGCAGAGGCATTACTTTGCCAACCAAGGTCCGTCTAGTCAAAGCTATGGTTTTTCCAGTAGTCACATATGGATGTGAGAGTTGGACTATAAAGAAAGCTGAGCACTGAAGAATTGTTGCTTTTGAACTGTGTTGTTGGAGAAGACTCTTGAGAGTCCCTTGGACTGCAAGGAGATCCAACCAGTTCATCCTAAAGGAAATCAGTCCTGAATATTCATTGGAAGGACTGATGTTGAAGCTGAAACTCCAATCCTTTGGCCACTTGATTCGAAGAACTGACTCATTGGAAGAGACCCTGATGCTGGGAAAGATTGAAGGTGGGAGGAGAAACGGATGACAGAGGATGAGATGGTTGGATGGCATCACCGACTGAATGGACATGAGTTTGGATAAACTCCGGGAGTTGGTGATGGACAAGGAAGCCTGATGTGCTGCAGTCCATGGGGTTGCAAAGAGTCAGACATGACTGAGCGACTGCACTGAACTGAACTGAACTGAGTGGGAATCTTCTGTGTAGCACAGGCGCTCAGCTCAGTGATCTGTGACAATCTAGATGGGTGGTATGGGGAGTGGGTGGGAGAGAGAGGTCCAAGAGGGAAGGGATCTGTGTATATATATATATAACTAATTCATTTTGTTGTACAGCAGAAAGTAGCACAACATTGTAATGCAATTATGCCTGTGTTTTTCTCTCTGTCATGCCCAACTCTTTGCGACTCCATAGACTGCAGCCCACCAGGCTTCTCTGTCCATGGGATTCTCCAGGCAAGAATACTGCGGTGGATTGCCATTCCCTTCTCCAGAGGACCTTCCTGACCCAGGGGTTGAACCCTGGTCTCCTGCATTGCTGGCAGATTCTTTACTGTTTGACCTTCAGGGAAGTCCAAGAACTTAAGTACCCCATGGACTATAGAGTCCATGTGATTCTCCAGGCCAGAATACTAGAGTGGGTAGCCTTTCCATTCTCCAGGGGACCTTCCCAACCCAGGGATCGAACCCAGGTCTCCCGCACTGTAGGCAGATTCTTTACCAGCTGAGGCACTAGGGAAGCTCAAGAATACTGGAGTGGGTAGCCTATTCCTTCTCTAGCAGATCTTCCTGACCCAGGAATTGAACCGGGGAGTCCCGCATTGCAGGATTCTTTACCAGCTGACCTACCAGGGAAGCTCAATTAAAAAAAAAAAAACAAAAAAACTGAGACTGTATTCAGATACGTTTGAAAAGTTTAGCTTAAAAACAAGATGTGAGTACCTATATATAACTAAATGCAACACACACACATACACATAAACACACAATAGGGCTTTTCAGAGCCTTTAAAATGCTAATTCACAGTATCAGTCCCCATGACCGATATAAGATATGCAACATTTCTGAATATTTGCCTAAAACCTATTTTTTCATGGACCACATATTAACATTTCACTGTAATAGTGTTCTGTAAGAACTCAGTGGAACTTGTAAAAACTAAAAAGCTTATGAAAGAGTCATTTGTTCTGATTCCCTAAATATCAAATCTTAACACTTGAATTTTTATAACATCCCCTTTCATGCAGGCAAAATGTTTGGACTTTTAAGACTGCCAGTGGCAAGGGAATCCTTATGTCTCTAGGCTTAGAAAATTAGAGATTCCCATTCAGTTCAGTTCAGTTGCTCAGTTGTGTCCGACTCTTTGCAGCCCCATGGACTGCAGCAAACTGCAGTCCATCACCAACTCCCGGAGTTTAGTCAAACTCATGTCCGTTGAGTCTGTGATGCCTTTCAACCATCTCATCCTCTGTCGTTCCCTTCTCCTCTTGCCTTCAATCTTTCCTGGCATCAGGGTCTTTTCAAATGAGTCAAATGAAATTCCCACTACTGAATTCTAATTCTCTATGCTAGTCATTAAACATCATTTGACTGCTTACTTTTACACACATATACAAAAATGCACTATGAGTACATCTAAACAAACCTGTATAAAAGTCTTATGGCATTCAAACTGTCAGTATATAAATGCTATAATCTAGTTCTCAAAGCCACCACTGAGTGAAGGGGAAAATAGACTGGGAGGAGAGTAGGGTATGTTAATTAAAAGGTTTATAATATCAACTTCAACTGGATTCATTCCTCAGCCACTACTTTTTACCTATGACCTTGAGTGTGTTAATTCCTTAAACATTGATTTCCTCAACTGTAGAGATAATTCACACCTTATATGATTAAATAACATACACTGGATACAAACTGGTTAATAAATGTTATTTCTAATGGTCTTATTTTAGATAAATTTAAATTTATCCAAAAGCAAATATTGTAATTCTGTTTTCTTCTTCTTTTTTTTTTAGCCATTTTTAACTGAAGTATAGTTAATTTACAATTTTGTGTTAGTTTCAAGTGTACAGCAAAGTGTTTCAGTTATATATGCATACACACATATTTCTTTTCCAGATTCTTTTCCATTATAGCTTATTACAGGATATTGAATATGGTTCCCTGTGTTGTACAGTAGATCTTGTTATTTATCTACTTTACATATAGTAGTGGGTATATGTTACTCCCAAACTCCTAATTTGTCTCCTGTCTCCTGTTATCCACTTTGATAACCATACATTTGTTTTCTCTGTCTGTGAATCTGTTCCAGTTTTGTAAATACATTCCCTGTGGCTCAGCTGGTGAAGAATCTGCCTGCAATGCAGGATACCTGGGTTCGATCCCTGGGTTGGGAAGATCCTCTGGAGAAGGAAAAAGCTATCCACCCAGTATTCTTGCCTGAAGAATTCCATGGACTATATAGTCCATGGGGTCGCAAAGAGTTGGACACGACTGAGCGACTGTCACTTTCATTTGTATCATTTTTAGGTAAGTGATATATATGCTATTTGTCTTTCTCTTACTGACTTATTTTACTTAGTATGATCATCTCTAGGTCCATCCATGTTGTTGCAAATGGTGTTAATTTAATTCTTCCATTTTGTGGCTGAATGATATTCCACTGTATATATATACCACATCTTTATCCATTCATCTCTTAATGTACATTTAGATTACTTCCATGTTTTATGTTACTATAGATAGTGCTGCAATAAACATTGGAGTGCATGTATATTTTGAATTAGAGTTTGTCTGGATATGTGCCCAGGAGTGGGATTGCAGGATCATATGAGAACTCTAGTTTTAGTTTTTTAAAGGAACCTCGTACTGTTCTCCATAGTGGCTGTACCAATTTACATTCTCACCAGCAGTGTAGGAGGAGGGTTCCTTTTTCTCCATGTCTTCCCCAGCATTTATTGTTTGCAGACTTTGATGATCATTCTGATTTATGTGAAATAATATCTCATTGTAGTTTTACTTTGCAGTTTTCTAATACTTAGTGGTGTTGAGCATCTTTCCATGTGCCTGTTGGCCATCCGTATATCTTCTTTGGAGAAATGTCTATTCAGGTCAGTTATTACTAATAGCCAAATATTTTGTGGGAATAAATATATTTCCAAGTATACAATATTTTCTTTTCCCAGACTGTGGGCAATTTACAGAAACATAACTATTTCTTCTGCTACTTATGAAAGGTGGTATTCATTTTAAACTTAGATATACTTTAGTACTACACATGCATAGAGGTACAACTATATCATGCACATGTATGCTCTCTCTCTCACACACATACACTCATAACTGCAACTGTTTTCCTTTTAAATCAAAGAATTGCAAGTATAGCCACTTTAACCCCATTCATAAAATATGCATTAATGTAGTCAAGTGTGGTAATTTTGTGAGCTATTCTCATTTGGGGGCTTTTGTCATGGAATTGAAATACTTTCCCATCTTAAATTGGCTCTCCACAGACATCTTGTAAAAAAAATTGAGAGCCGACTTTTGAGAATGATGTAGTTGATTTGACAAATTAGGCTTCCACTTTTAGTTTAGCTAGGGATAATATAATTTTATAGTTAATACAAATGCAAAGTAGGTCATTTCTTAACCTGCTGCTTTGATTAAAATGTAAAGAAACTATTTTAAAAATAGTAACCCAAGGGTTTAGGAATGGGCTTGCCATATCAATGAGGAGTTAGCAGGAAGTAACATAATATTAGCTTTATCACTGTTGTATTACTTTCTCCTATAGGACTCACTGATTGATAAGGCTTTGTCAAAGGATATCTATATCATTTTGCTAAACACAAGATTCATTTGGTGAAAAACACTGTGCCAGTCATCTTGACTGAATGGGTTACTCAAGTTAGACACACCAGTAACTGTGATAATGTTTGGATAAAGTCATATTTTAATTCGGAGTTTTCAGTTTAGTGCTTTATTCAACATTCAGATTTTTGGACCCTACCCTGACTCAGTGAACCAATCTTTCTTAGAGTTCCCCCCAAATTATTCTGGAGCTCATAGTAAAGCTTTAAATCTTCTGTTTGAGGCCATACCCTAATATTTGAGTGCACAATGATGTTTTGTGGGATAACAGAGGAAAGCTTTGGATTCCTATTAGAATTCTATCTAAAAAGAAATGATACAAACAGACTCATTTACAAAACAGGAAAAGACTCCCAGAGAATGAACTTATGGTCGCTGAGGGGAAGGTGGAAGGGAAGGGATAGTCAGGGAGTTTGGGATGGACATGTACACACTGCTGTATTTAAAATGGATAACCAGCAAGGACCTGCGGTATAGCACAGGGAACTCTGCTTAGTGCTGTGTAGCAGGCTGGATGGGAGGGGAGTTTGGGGGATAATGGATAAATGCATATGTATGGCTGAGTCCCTTTGTTATCCACCTGAGACTATTACAACATTGTTGATACTCCAGCACAAAATAAAAAGTTAAGAAATATTATAATTCTACATGTCTGTCTGAGTTTTACCTCTTACTGATGGTTTGATATTGTATAATTTCTCCCTGAACATTTATTTTTTTCATGTTTACCCATTAGGGTTATTATTAGAAGCTGATATGATAAAAGTACTTTTTAATCTGCATGCTATCATATTAGTAAGATACCATTATTATTAATATTATAGTTATAGTTAATACAAACTCTGAATATTAATAATAATCCAGTAGTATATTAGAATTATCTTTTCCAATATATTGTTATACATTAAAAATTAATCTTTTGTCAAAACAAAAATTCATTTGAAAATGTGATTGGAGTGGAAACCACACAGGAAGGCAGGTCAGTAGTGGCCGATGTCTCAGGTCTGAGCTGGGCCTGGACCGATTTGAGCAAACGATGGAAGTGTTTTGAAACCAAGTAGAATCCAATGAGGACAACAACAGGATGGTACATGTACAAAGAAATTAAACTGCACTGACAGCAAATGGAAAATGAATACCTTTGCCTAAGTCTACCTAACAAAGATCTAGAAGACATAAAGACAACAAGCTGAACATAAATCATGCATTACGGTGGAGCAGTAGGCTGGACCCTGGAATGCACAAAAGAATATGAGCGTATCTTTTTTTTTTTCCCCCACAATGAGCCAGGGCATGATCTCTTTAGGGCACTGAGTCTGGGTCTTGATTTCCTCATCACTAGCATTTATTTAAAATTAGAAGACAAGCATAAGTGTAAGAAAATTTTTGAAAGGTGTAACTGGATTAGAGGACTAAAGGCTGGAGAGAAAAAAATGAAGAATCCCTCCTGGGAATATTTTCCTCTTATTGAAGGGTAAGTATGAAATAAGTCAGGGTGTCACACGATCCTTTAGCTTGCAATCAGTTCCAAGGAAAGAATCATTCTGGACCCTTCCATATCTCTTAAAATACCAAGAGCCCTCTGAGATCTTTCATATATTCAGATATTGGAGGTACAAGGAAGAGTGAGGCAGATGTGGTTTGTCCTGTCAGGAAGCTATGACTTGCCTGTCCCAGGCAGCATGTGCTACTGTGGATAGTGATCAAATGTGGCCACAATGACTTCCCTCCCTACATCCACATCCCTTTGCAATGTGACTGCAGCTCTGAACATCAATAGGTGGAGTCTGTTTTCCCATCGTTTGAATCTGGAACCTGTGATCACCGTGGGAACACGCCTGGGCTAACATGAATGACAGAAGATGCGGATCCATGAAGAGCCAGCCATTCTCACTATGGCCACTAGATCAGCGGGCTGACAGCCCAGCTAAGACTGGGGAGAATTGTCTATCTTAGCCCAGCCCAAATCACTCATCAATACAATTGTAAACTAAGTAAATGGCTTCTTTCAGCCAATAAATTTTGGAATGATTTGTTATGCAGCCAGAACTGACCAAGTAGCCCTTACCTATCAGTATAAGTATGACTCAAAGTTTATTCAGGGCACAAAACTTTCTTATAAGGCTTTTTGAATTACCTTGATAACTGCCACCTCTCCACTTGACTTTGCGTTGTATGGACATGGTCTCAGTATACAGTTGTCAGAATACAGACACCCTGGGAAGGTTTGATATTGGATCTCTGATCTGCAGAATATGAAGTTGACTAATGTGCTTGAGATGTGACATAGATAGAATAACACAAGACAGAGTCAGGACATAAATATCTGCAATGGTATAGATTTAAAACAAACAGTTAAAAAGTTAATACGAATCCAATTAGCTTTGTCTCATAACGTGATGGCTCATGAGTTAAAAAAAGAACAAAAAAAGAAAGAACAAATTCTGTCTGTCAGATGCTGAATTTGTAAACTAATGAACTATGTCCCATGTATTCTGTGTTCAATTGCTCAGTTGTGGCGGATTCTTTGTGGCCTCATGGACTGTAGCCTGACAGGCTCCTCTGTCCATGGGATTTTCCAGGCAAGAATACCGGAGTGGATTGCCATTTCCTCCTCCAGGGGATCTTCCCGACCAAGGGATCAAACCCATGTCGCCTGTGCCTCCTTCGTTGGCAAGCAGATTCTGAACCACTAACCCCACATAGACACAGCCATAAAGTCTCCAGTTTTTTCCTCAAATAATTTTACCTTTTTGATATATTATTGAAGTGATCATCAAAGGCTCATATATTGTTCTAGATGTATGTGTGTAACTGTCTTGATTCTAATGATGACACTACAGTGGAGATTAGTGAAAGGGATCTTTGATTTATCTTAACTTTCAGATATGTCAGTGTGTCTTTTCCTCTTTCCCCAGCAGCGGCTCTTCTGTGTCCAGCTCTCCCAGCTGGGCATTTTGGGAAAGCAGGCAGCTCCGGGGCTAATGTGCTTCTGCTGTTACCTGACACTGATGCTGCTTCATAGAGGCAGCAATGAAGATAAGCCCTAATTGGATGTATTTTTAAGGCAAACCTTTTAGTTACTCAGAACAGAGCTTCCCTAATTAGTTTCTTTTCTCCTCTCTCTGGCTGTGCAAGGACAACACTGATGTGGAAATGCAGGATTTGGAGGGGACTCAAGGGCAGTGGCAGGACAGCTGGGGGACATTCATAGTGAGCTCAGGAAAGACGCTCCAGCAGACAGGCCAGGAGCTGTATTGCCAGGAGAGCAAAGCAAGTGAAGGATGCTGAGAGGATCAGATATGACAAGAAGCCCCGGCAGTGGTCCAGGGTATAAGACCAATACCCACACTCCAAAGGAGAGGGAAGATATGAACCGGTGCTTAAGGAGAAAGAACTAATCCTTTGTAACGGCCATCATCTTGCTTCAATGGAAATATATTTCTCCAATGTGAAATATTTGAATCATAGTTTAGGACCGAGAGTTTGAAGTTGTATTCTTTAATGTATTATCTTCACCTTAGAGAAAAGTCTATTTAAATGCCTACCCTCTTGAAGTTATTCATAAGATTTCCATAGCTACTGAGAAGGAGCACTGCTTAGCAAAAGGAACAGGCTTAGAGGTCTGATGATGAAGGAAAAAAAAAAGAAAAGAGCAGAGTAGGAAAACATTTCTTTCTGGCTTTCCTTTCGGAAATGGAATTAGACATGAGACATAATAAGTTAATCATTTCCCTTTGGTTGGAAGTGGGTCTGCCATCATTACCTCATGCTCCCTAGGGCTTGCCAGTTCCTGGGATCATCTGAGCGTGATTTAATATTGAGGGTATGAGGATTAATGCCCCCATGGCAGATCCATCTGGGCCATATTGCATTAGTCCTGCGGTCAATTAGAAGGGTGAGCCTGGATTGGGTGGGTTGGGTGGCGGTAGTGGGAGAAGAGGAAGCAGAGACAAGCAGCTGCATCTTAAGGAAGTCAGGCTCTCCTTTTCACCTCTTGATTTGGCTTCCGGGTGATTTTTATGAAGCCATCTGTTCCCACGGCTGCTCCCTGATCCTAGAAACTTTACCTAAGCTTCTGACATAAGGATTTACTTTCATAGGGAGTTTGAATTTGAGCTCTGTGTTATAAAATTACATAAGCCATGCTTTGGGGGATGCCAGCACCATTATTTGGAAATTTACTTGCTTACATTGATAAGTAAGTGACTGATTTACCTAACAAGTCAGAGGCCAAATTTTCGAAACTGGAGGCTGAACAGACAATAGTAGCTTAGAGACAGATGTTTTTCTCTTTTCTCTTTTTTGATTTCTTGTGTGATTATACTGCTGTGTGTAAATCTGGCCTCTTCCATGCAGGCACCCATCTGTACTCTTTTATGTGTAGGGATACATCTTCCAGGAAATAGTCACTCCTTATGATATTAACCTCAAGGGGCATGTTGACTGGGCTTCCCAGGTGGGTTGGCGGTAAAGAATCCACCTGCCAACGCAGGAGACGTGGGTTTGATCCCTGGCTCAGAGGGATCCCCTGGAGGAGGAAATGGAAAACCCACTCCAATATTCTTGCCTGGGAAATCCTAGGGACAGAGGAGCTTGGTGGGCTACAGTCTGTTATAAAACTAATTTAGTTTATAACTAATATTTTATATTAGTTTATAACTATTTTTTATAACTAATACTAATATTAATTAGTATTAATAAATACTAATTATTTATTTATTAAATAAAAAACTAATTTAGTCCTAAGAAGCAATAGATTTGAGTTCAGGTATGGAAATTTACAAGCCAATGACTTAACAAAGTAAAGGTGGCCATTTGACTTTCTTTTCTCCTTTTCTGTGACACTGGGAACATCGCCCCCATTACCACAGTGGGCAAAATGCTGCTGCTTTCTCTGCCACCACAGAACCAGAGCAGGACTGGCTTTAGAGAAGTGACAGGGACTTTGCTTGGGGAGAGAGGTAGATGCCACGGAAGCTCTGTGGCAGAGTGAATGGTCACTTAATTCTACACCCCCTGCTAAATTTCCCTGCCTCCCTTGCCCTTGGTTAGGGCTTTGTGACCAGTTTGGGCCAAAGGATTGTAGTTGAAAATCAGATGTGCTATGTCAAGGTTAAGGCAGGTAAGAGGCTGTGCTCCTTCCCCTGTCTCTCTCTCTCTCTCTCCTCATCCCCACGCTGATCTTCGTCATCATCATGTTAGTCGCTTCAGTCCTGTCTGACTCTTTGTGACCCCATGGACTATAGCCCGCCAGACTCTCCTGTCTGGATTTTACAGGCAAGCATACTGGAGGGGTTGCCATTTCCTTCTCCAGGGGATCTTTCCAACCCAGGGGTCAAACCCGGGTCTCCTGCATTGCAGACAGACTCTTTACTATCTGAGCCATCAGGGAAGCCCACCAATTATAAAGGCCATCTATTCCTGGTGGAATACCCGTGAGCTGAAGGAAGGCAGTGTGTCCTATGCTGGGCTCTGTATTCTGGTGAACAAGAAATAAAACCATTATATTAAGCTAAAAACAGAAGTGACAAGGATGTTGGAATGATATGCATGAAACACCTAACATTAGGGGAAATCAGAATTCTAGATTAGGATCTCTTCTTCAATGTGCTGAAATCATTAATCTTGCATAGATGAAAAGGCTGCAGAGACACAGATTTCTAGCAGATTTATGGATTTCTAATTGGAATGTCTCTATATCTAAATGATTATGTGCAAAATACACAGAGCGCAGTTTATATAATGAAGTGTCCCTTGGCCACAGTGATCATAATTTCCTCCTCTCCTCCCTCCCTCCTCGTACTGACCTCAACCCCCGAGTTACTCGCCCACTTCTAATGTATTCTAATCTTGGACTTTAAAAAAAGCCCTGTAATTTTTATGTCATCCTCAGGAGGTACACCCAGTCCTAAAAGCTGCATACCTGATGGTTAGTCCTATCCACCGTATTGGCTGTGGAGGGGTGGTCTCTGGTGTTCTGACGAATTCGAGTGGAGTTTTGCTGCTCAATGGTGGAGGAAGTTGGGATACAGAACTCTCTGAAACATCGTTTGAAGTTTTCATCCAGAAATGCATAAAGGACGGGGTTCAGACAGCTGTTGGTATAACCTAGAGCAATGCAGAAGTGCCAGGAAACGGTCTGGAAAGTAGTTTCCGGGATTGTGATCAAGGCTTTAATGATGACGTAGATGTGAATGGGCGTCCAGCAGACAATGAACACAGCCACAACCACCAGCACCATCCTGGTGATTCTTCGAAGGTTCCTGTCCTTTTCTTTTGAGCCAGAGAGCATGCGGACGCTCTTGAGGCGTAAAATCATCAGCCCATAACACACTGTAATGATGAGGATAGGCATGATGAAGGCAAAGATGAAAACACAGATTTTCAGCAGGTTTTCCCAGTACCACGTTGGGTGAGAGAATGTTAGTGTACAATCTATGGAACCTAGAGAAAAAGAATTATAAGGAAGAATTAGCAGCAACATTTAATGCTATCATCAGGTATTAATATTGCCATTTTGCTTTCTAATTTATAGCCTTGACCTGAGTTAACTTGTGGCTATTGATACACAAATCGGGGAAGGAAGATTTAAAGAATTCATGGGAAAAAACTCAGATCTCTGTTGATTTTTTCCAAATATGTCATTTGGTTGTCCACTTTGATGTCACTGTGTATCTCTCACCATGAGCTCGATTCTCTATGGAGTCTAAGTTGACATGAAAATATAATCACTGTCCAGACTCTATAGGAGTTTCCAGCTACTGGGTACCTTCCCCACTTTTTTTTCTTTCTTTTTTTGGCTGCCTGAGGCGCTTGTGGGATCTTAGTTTCCCTACCCATGGTACCACAGTGAAAGTGCCAAGTCCTAAGCAATGGACCACTAGGAAATGCCCTTAACTCCTCTTTTTGATGGGTGGTTTATCATTCTGAAATGAGGTCTAAAAAGATACACTTGTCATGTAGGCAGTCACTTGACATTTTCAAACAAGCCTCCACCTAATGTTCTTTGGGTCTAAGCTCTAATTACTCTTTAAAGATCTGTGTTCTTATGCTGCCATTGTTTTGATGAAGCAAGTGCAGAGGAATCAGGAATGAATAGATTTTGGTTTATATTCTCTCTAAAATGTTCACTGGACTTAAAATTTTAGGGGAAAATTCCTATTTTCACAGCACTGGGCCACTCTGTAAATTCTGCTTGGCTCATGACGGCACCAACATATCTATCTGTACACTTTCCGTCCCCCAGGCCCAGAGCATCACTCACCTTGCCGGTACTTTGTCGTTGCCATGAACATCACAGGCAGACCAATGGCTGAAGAGAGGATCCAGTTGCAGATGTTGACAATCTTGGCATTACGGGGGGTGCGGAAATCCAGGGCCTTGACAGGATGGCAGACTGCGATGTAGCGATCCACGCTCATGGTGCAGAGGGTGAATATGCTGGTGAACATATTGTAATAGTCTATGGAGATCACAATCTTGCACAGGATGGTTCCAAACGGCCATGTTCCCATCAGGTAATTGACACTCTGGAAAGGCAGGGTACTGGTTGCTAGGGCATCTGCCAGAGCAAGGTTAAAAATATAGATGTTGGTGGCAGTCTTCATTTTGGTGTACCTAGCAGATGAGGGAAAAGCAGTGGCAGAGTCAGAAAAAAACCCCATCAATGTGAAAGGCAATGAAGTTTGTAGTAAAAAAGTTCAAAACTAAAAGACAAAAACCAAACAGCCCTCCTAAAACCAAAGCAAAAACAATCGCAAGGATTAGTGGAATGCATCTGAGATTAGATATAAAGGAACTCTTTCAGAGTGTTAGGTTGGCCATTTATAATCATGTGCCTATGGGCTAAGTATATCATTTCTCTACTTATCCGTTTTGCTATCTGTAAAATGGTTATAATAATAGCTGCCATACTGATTTATTGGTCTTTTTAAAAAAAATGTGCCAGGCACTGTGATAAGTGTAATAGACTCAGGGAGCACTCAGTCAAGTATCCACAAAGAGGGTAATAATACATTTAATTCTAAGTAAGGAAGAGAAATTTTCAGATATATAGCTAAAACTATGGAGCAATGTAATTGTGCAAGAGTGTATATATATATGTGGGCTTGCCAGGTGGCTCAGTAGTAAAGAATCTGCCTGCCAATGCAGGAGACATGGGTTTGATCTCTGGGTTGGGGAGATCCCCTGAAGAAGGAACTGACCACCAATCCAGTGCTCTTGCTTGCAGAATTCCATGGACAGAGGAGCCTGCGGGGCTACAGTCCATGGAGTCGGACATGCCTTAGTGACTGAACAACAACAAAATAACTGTAGAAGTGTCATTACTGCCAGAAACACTACCCATTTTCAGATTTGGGGCCTTTTGACTTGCTTTAGAAGTTTCAAAAGATGTAAAAGGGAGAAGATGGAGAAAGTCATTGAACTCGAGGAGGTAAACCAATTTGATTGTGTGCTAAGTCGCTTCAGTCATGTCTGACTCTTTGTGACCCCATGGACTGTAGCCCGCCAGGCTCCTCTGTCTATGGATTCTCCAGGCAAGATTAATGGAGGGAATTGCCATTCCCTTCTTCAGGGGATCTTCCCAATCCAAATCTTCTGAAGTAAAGAAACAAAAATGAAAAAAAATATGACTTTTAAGACGTTTGAGTAATTGACCTTGATGCTCAAGAAGTTTTAAACTTTTTGATGTTGTTTATTAGAAGAAATTTCTCCTTCAAAGCAGAAAGGAAAAAAAAAAAACCAACCTCTCAAAACCTTGCTAGCTATACCATAGCACGCTCGACTGCATTAGTCACCGTCTCAGTCAGTAGACGTACATTCCACAGCTTATCTTTAGTACAATGTTTTATGTTAAATAATCAGTTTCTTTACTGTCAGTTTATGACTCATCCTACTTCTAACCTTTTCTTCAGGCTCATCTTAGCCCTACATGCTTATTAATGTATGATTATTTCCATTAAAAAAGCCTTTCCTCCTTTAGAATGAGATGTTTTGTGAAACAAAATTAGGGTCTCACATCATAAAAGGAAAAGTGAGTATTTATCTATAAAAGTTATTTCAGTTGGCATCTTATGGGAACAATGATGTTTAACTTTCTCCATTTATTCAAAAGATCCTTCCTCTAAAGATAGGCAGTATTCTTATCTCAGTTACTCACACTTTGAATCACAGCAACATATAAAAAGGAGTTCAGCAGTTTCCAAAATATGTGAAAGAATAATACAAGACTAAAGGTCTGAGAATTCCAATTGCCTCCAGTATAGCTTCAGAGGCTTCAATCTAAAGAGAGAATCTGATCAGAAAAGGGGTCATGCTATCCAGCAAACATGAGCTTTTCATTTTGTTCTGTTCTATGTGGTGGTATGAACACTGCCCCTGGAAAGTGACATGAATGATTCGACTCACACTACAAGCTATAGGAGTATACACACCAGAGTTACCAAGCATGCCAAAGAAGGGAGCCAAAGGAAGGGTCACCTTTGCTGTTTGGTTTACCTGGGTGGGTCTGAGTCGAACTCCTAGATGTCAACACACAATCCTTCACCCATCCTTTGGGCCTTTTGCTTCTTACTGGGTCACAGATGAATTTGGTGGCTAAGTGGACAAAACAAACTGGGAGGGATAGGTGACATATTCCCAGAGTGTCTCCCCTGGACTATAGGGCCTTGCTCATGTTGATCATTCCTGCTATAGTCACTGATTTGGGTCTTTTGCCTCTAGGTAGTGGGCCAAGCTTTTTTTCTCCTTCCTAGTTATCCTACAGAAATTTTCCTAGTATGTATTTTTGAAATTTTGTTCTAAGTGACCTAGTAGCTTATTCGCAATATGAATCCAAATGAATTGCCATACAACTATCTAAAAAAATTCTCAGAACCTTCAATGATTGATCCAGCAGAGTGATTTTTATGGAGCTTTCAGGTGATATGTTAGGGAAAGGGCATCAGGAAGCCCATTTCATGGGCAGCTCACCTATTCTCCTGTGCTCCATACATATCTTTTGTTTATAAATGTCCTTCCTTGTTTGTGCCTATAATTCTTATTTATCTTCAATCCCATTCTTCAAGCTATTTCCCCAATGATTACCACTTACCAAAACCTCATGGAATTTTGACCCACATGTGGGAAATGAAGGCACCCTGAATTAATTACTTTTGCAGTGAGACAGGCTTTGTAAACCTTTTGTTATGCTATTGTGTTTTTGATTTAATTCTTGAGTTGTGATGACCCTGTCTTTGTCCAGAAACAAAAAAGATCAAGGATGCATGAAAAGAGGATGAACTTTTCTGGTGGCTCAGTGGTCAAGAATCCATCTGCCAATGCAGGAGACAGAAGAGATGCAGGTTTGACTTCTGGGTTTGGAAAATCCCCTGAAGGAGGAAATGGCAACCCATTCCAGTATACTTGCCTATATAATCTCATGGACAGAAGAGCCTGGTGGGCTACAGTTCATGGGGTCATAAGGGGTCGCAAAGAATCAGACACTCTTAGCATACACCTACCCCACCCATATTCCAGAATCCATCTTGTCAGTTTTGTGTACCATCAGGTGCTTCACACTGCTCTCTACCTATTTTAGGAGTTCACAATAGAACCAACTGGGATGTATAGGATGTTTTTACCTTTTGGGGGGCTCATTTTCTGCCCTTTGATGTTTTTGACTAATGGAGTTTTTCTTTTTTTTTTCTTTTGCTGTTTATCTGTGAAGAGGAAAGCTATCTAACTCTGCAAGGATTCAATTAGCCCCTTTTCTATGTTCAGCATTGTGCTTGGATACTTTTTCACATCTGTCATGACTTTTATATCCACTTACTCTCACATAGAAAAATTCACAGTTTTAATGGAAGAAAAAACCTCAGAGTGTCATCTTTTGATACTCATGATTAATTGCATAAATCCAATGACATAAAGTCACTTGTCCTACATTTCAGATTATTATTTAGAAGAAGAAAGTAGACACACGAGTATCCACCTGAATCTCTCTTTTATTATCTAGACTGTTCTGTTGTCTCAGGCAAATGTGTGTGTGTATGTGTGTGTGTGTGTGTGAGAGAGAGAGAGAGAGAGAGAGAAAGTTTGAAAACAACCAAAACCTATGATACACTTTCATCAGGCATTAACACAGAAAGAGACCATATATTAGTTTATTATTTTCTGTTAAGTTCTCCACTAGCTTAGTGGAGCAAACAGGAGATTTCTCACTTTACTATAAAATATTCTAAAACATTTCATTTACATTTATTTCAAGTGATCTTACGTTCAGTTCAGTTCAGTTCAGTCACTCAGTCATGTCTGACTCTTTGCGACCCCGTGAACTGCAGCATGCCAGGCCTCCTTGTCCATCACCAGCTCCCTGAGTCCACCCAAACCCATGTCCATTGAGTTGGTGATGTTATCCAACCATCTCATCCTCTGTTGTCCTCTTCTCCTCCTGCCCTCAATCTTTCCCAGCATCAGGGTCTTTTCCAATGAGTCAGCTCTTCGCATGAGGTGGCCAAAGTATTGGAGTTTCAGCTTTAACATCAGTCCTTCCAATGAACACCCAGGACTGATCTCCTTTAGGATGGACTGGTTGGATCTCCTTGCAGTCCAAGGGACTCTCAAGAGTCCTCTCCAACACCACAGTTCAAAAGCATCAATTCTTCTGCGCTCAGCTTTCTTTATAGTCCAACTCTCACATCCATACATGACTACTGGAAAAACCATAGCCTTAACTAGACGGACCTTTGTTGGCAAAGTAATGTCTCTGCTTTTTAACATGCTGTCTAGGTTGGTCATAGCTTTTCTTCCAAGGAGCAAGCATCTTTTGATTTCATGGCTGCAGTCACCATCTGCAGTGATTTTGGAGCCCAGAAAAATAAAGTCAGCCACTGTTTCCACTGTTTCCCCATCTATTTCCCATGAAGTAATGGGACCTGATGCCATGATCTCAGTTTTCTGAACGTTGAGTTTTAAGCCAGCTTTTTCACTCTCCTCTCTCACTTTCTTCAAGAGGCCCTTTAGTTCTTCTTTGCTTTCTGCCATAAGGGTAGTGTCATCTGCATATCTGAGGTTATTGATATTTCTCCCGGCAATCTTGATTCCAGCTTGTGCTTCCTCCAACCCAGCGTTTCTCATGATGTACTCTGCTTATGAGTTAAATAAGCAGGGTGACAATATACAGTCTGACATACTCCTTTTCCTATTTGGAACCAGTCTGTTTTTCCATGTCCAATTCAGTGACCAGATTTCCAATGAGTTTATATTAGCAAAAGGAGGCAAGAGTATTCTCAGATCTCTGAGCCCTGCAGGCAGGAAAGTAACTATTGTTTGCTAATTTGCCTCAGAAGAGAAGACCAAGCTAGGTTTACAGGAAATTAAACAAAGACACACTGCCTCTTTCTGCCCCTGTATCACCAGAGGGTAACAACCATGGGTCTTTTTGATTGAGTGGTGCTCTCTCTTTATCTACACCTTTTTTTTCACTGTTATTCTCTGTATTCCTACTTTCTTCCTACTCTATGTCCCATTAATGACAATTCAAGGAAAAAATAGCCTTCAGATGGAACAGCGACAAAAATCTGCTTTCTTCAGGCAGTGGATGTACTATATAAATTGAAAATGTGAAATGAATAACTGATCCTGTCTTTATTTTTGCATTTGGTGCTAGAAAAAATCAGAGTAAAATGTGTGGCTCCTTTTAATAATTGCATAGAATTCTAAAGGCACTAGAATCCAATATATTTCCTTTGTACTGAGTCTTCGGCTAATCTCATCATTTCATTCTCTTTTGGCTTCCGATTTGCCTGTTTTCTTTCTCATTTCTCTTATTTTATTGCATGCATTTTAAAAGGCTCTTCAAATCCTCTTGTTGGAATGGGAAACTGAGGTGGAGGATTGGGAGAGAACAGGGAGGCACATCAGTGCAGAGGAAAGAAAATGGAAGGAGAGTCTTCCGTTATGGCCAAGAGGCTCTGTTTAATAATTTTTTGCATTATGCCTTTTGAAACTGCTTATTTCCTGCTTTTTGTGTTTTTGATTTATGAAAACTTTACTCCAGCACATTTACCTCATCAAAAGTTTATATGAAAAAAACATGTTTTTCTTGATTCCCATATTCTGTGATAGATAACATTGATGTATTATAGAAAAATATTATGATGCTAAATCCTCTGATGTGTGTAAACCATCGTCATTGAATGAAATATTCTTATCTGTGACTTTAGATTTTTATTTCCTGAAATATTGATTTTTATCTCTTTAGACCAAACTACTTGAAAAACAGTATTAGAACATCTACCTCAGCCTTTGCTTCATAGATAATAATGTTTTATTTTTATTCTAAAGGACTGGTTTTTAAAATTTAGAAACACTTTAGCTTTCAAATTTGAGAGGGCTAAGAGAAAAGGAAATTCTCTTATTTTAGAATCTGAAAGTTTTGGACATAAAAAATTATCAAATGTGTTACCACTAATATCAAATTATGATATATCCCTAGGCATTTCTTTAATATTGAAGGAACAACAAAGAAAACTTCAAAATATAATAAAACAATTCTATCAATGTCAATATTAGAAAATTGCTTTTTGAAGAAGCTCAAGCATGTGCTGTAGATTATACATTTTTAGAGAGTGTAGACCATCAGTAGAATTATTGTCTACTGCACTGAGTGCAACAAACATAAAATTTTTGGTGATGATATTGTGCATATAACCACTCAATGCAAGTATAATATGAAAGACAGCATGAACAGAAAAATTTAAAACCATAATAGATTATCCATTCAGCATAGAATCCAGAACAAGATGGGCACCAGTAAATGAAATTGAATACAGGAAAAAGAGCTTGGGTTTTTATTTTTTTACGGTAAGATGAAACAAATTTTTTACAGGAACCAATGGCTTTTGAAGTAAAAGTGAACATGGAATATTTCTGTTCACCTTGTCATTCGGTTGTCAAATTGAAAGGAACTTTGGTCATAGAAAGTCATGGAATGATGAGATGTGAGATCTGAGAGGGGCTTTGAGGACCACATCATTTGATCACCTTCTTTTATGGTGGAAGAACGAAGCATAGAGAGATGTACAAATGTTTGAGCCCTTTTCTCTGTCCTTCCCTCGGCTCCATTTAAAACTGAAATTACCTTCTGTCCAGTAACTGCATTGTGTGCCATGTGTATTTCTGGATGTGCATTGCTGATATACTCAGCCACCATGTACTAAAGCAAGGTAGGCATGCAAAGGTTTTTAATCTTCTTTTCAAAGGTGCCCATGCTGGGAGTATACTGGGAATTTTGAGATATTTTCTCATTATATTGAATGTGGTAACAGAACCATATTTTTTTTTAAGGAGAACCAAGTTTGCTCCTTTTCCTTTGTTTTACTCTCTTACAATCCATGATTTAAACCTATCAATTCCATGTAGTTGACTTACAACCTCTCTCTCAAGTTCCATCACTACATTTCCAGCCTTTTTTTGGGACGTTTGTAATCTGCTCTAGGCTCTCAAGTGCAATGATTCTCCAAGTGTGCTTATTCTTTCTTACGCACCACAAACACCACGACCATCGCCATCATCACACTCGGTAATAGCAAAATAACCAATAACGTCATTGAAGAAGATGTAACGAATGGAGAGTTGAGATAATTAGAAAGGCAAAAGCTAATTATATTTTTAGAAATAGGGACTAAAGGAGGAAGGGTGAAATAGAACTCCCAAATTCCAGCATTCAAGAGTGGATAGGTAGTAATATCATTATTTAACAGAGAAGGAGAAGAAGAAAAGGAGATTTGGTTTTGATAGAGAGTTCAGTTTTGAGTGTATTATGTTGTGTAACAAAAGAAACATGATTATTATACCTGAATATATGTTTGCAGTTCAGCTGGGCAATTTATGTATAAGTCATCAAGCTCTAGATGGTGTTTCCAATCATGCAAGTGGATGAAACTGCCTTTCCGTATGACAAAAAATGTGAAGAATGTTGAAGGCAGAGAACAAAGTTTCATAAAGGGACAGAAAAGAAGAGAGGGAGAGAAGAAGTGAAAGAAGGAAAGAGGGTATGAAGGTGTTATGTAATGATACAATACTTCAGGATGTGAATGAGGAAGAAATGAATTTTAAATATCAGAGCCAGAAGCTAGTCTATGGAAAAGTCTTCCAATCACAGGACACATTTTTGTAAATGAGGGATTTGATTTTTATCAATATCCAATAAAATGGCTCTTTTCTGTTATTATTATATTTGATTATACAACATAAAATGCTTTTATTCATAGACTATAATATTGATGTCAACTGTTTGAATAAAATTTATCAGAATTCTTGCTTCTGAAAGAACAAGTTTGTAGCAGTACCACAGGTATGAGTATGTCTATATGTGAACTCATGTATTTTATATATTCTAATATATTAAATCACATTTATACCTAATTACCTTATAAATCTTATAGCTCATATAAGAAAGAAATTTGATAGAAATTTCCCCAAATTTAACAATATTAAAAATTTACATTACAATTTCAACATAAACTTGTAGCATGGGAAGACGTTTTTCTAATAGTCTTAATAAAAATAAAGTTTGATCAGTGAAGCTAGAGAAAAATTAAATTATTTTTCTACTTTCCTATAGACAATGATAAGGCAAAATTGTTGTCAAAAAACTTTAAAATATCTACCAATTTATGAATGATATATAATGTGTCATTATCATTTTAATTAAAATTTTAATGATTACTCTATAGGTTGAAAATAATTTAATGTACTCCTTGATGAGTTTTATTGCCTTCTGTATTAATTTGTTTTTACTTTTTGCCAATTTTTGGGTCATGTTTTTCTTATTGACTTGTTAGAGATTAAAATGGATACTGCAAATATTTTTTCTCAGGCTGCTAGTGTTTAATTTTATTCATCGTGGTTTTCTGTTTCTTAAAACTGTCAAATTTAATTCCTTTATGGTGTGTGTATGTAGGTGTTTTGCATCTATTTTTCATAAAGACTTTTCTTATTATGTGGTTGTTGAAACATTTTTGAAATTTCCTTTTAATAATTTAAAAATATAGATTTTCTTCAGAATGTATTTTTGATTTTTTAAAAAATGTGGTGCTTGCTTATTGTAAAAATAAATAATACAGGAAAGCACAAAGGAAAACAAATGGAATGCTATAATCCGGAGATAGCATTTGAGCTAACATCCTTCTAAACTTTTTCTTATACATGAGAAGAGTAACATTCATTTATACTGGCTACTGGCCTGGCGTTGCACTAAGCAAATTTATAACATTGAGGGGAGAGGCGCTTTATCATCCCCATTTTACAGATGAGCAAACTAAGCCTCGGAGATCAGATGCTTTACTCAAAGTTATAAAGCCCGTAAGTGATAGAACTGGAGTTTCCCCGGGTCTGTTCACTCATCCATGTGCCTCCCTCTAACACACAGAGAATCCCTCCGGGAGAATTTGAGTCTTGCAGCTCTTCCAAACCCAGCACGTAGGAGACGCTGAAAAATACTTATTTTATTTGATTATCTAAAAAATGTATTTGATCTGTATCAAAAAAAAACAGCTCAACATAACTTTATCCTTGGGATGAAAAATGACAATTCCTCTTCTCCCATCACATTTCTATTGTTCATGTGGTCATTTTCAGCATTTGTGACTTTCCTCTGAATGTGTAATTTGAGAGTAAATCATCAGTAACCCTTAACACTACTGATCTCTCTGTTTCATCATTTACTCTTTTCAAAAGGAGTAACTTATCCAGTTTATGTGTTTAGGATAAAGAGTTGGTTATGTACAGCTCTGGCACTTTTCCTATCTCTTTCTGAGATTCAGCTGCTAAAAGGGAACACATGTTACATTCCAGTGATCCAGGTTCCAAATGGTAAAGGGACTGGTCCCCACATGGGAGGGTTGCCAGTGGGTCAGGCCTGTGGGATAGTGTATTTCATTCTGGGTTTATAATTAAGAAGCCATTATTATTGCATACCTATGTCACATCAGCTAAGTATTTTTCAGTAATAAAGCTGACTTTTCTCCTTGCTGATGCATTTTGTGCTATCTCTCAGCTGGTTCAAACAGCAGAGAAAGTAGAAGTGACACTAATAAGACTGTTTAAACATTCATATTGCCTACCGGGAACTTATCTATAATTTTCAAAAATTTATTTCACTGATTTATTGATTTTTAACTTGTGTTCTTAAAAAAAAAAAAAAAAAAGATCTCTGAAAGGTGTTCTGGAGTCCAGGGGCCAGAAGTATAATCTTGTGCCTGTGCTCAGGCATCTTAAAAATGAAA
Organism: Giraffa tippelskirchi; assembly: GCF_054371585.1. Taxonomy (NCBI): domain Eukaryota; kingdom Metazoa; phylum Chordata; class Mammalia; order Artiodactyla; family Giraffidae; genus Giraffa; species Giraffa tippelskirchi. Next base: position 153,782,152 of record NC_137283.1, on the reverse strand, counting down.
GATTACTTTGTATTCACTGTGAGTATTTAATAAAGGCAAATCCTATGCTATTTATGAACTTGAGAAGAAATTTCAACCTTTTGCAATGCTTGCACATGAAATCTTCGTGCTAGGTAATGTATGTGTGGATTGTATTAGGATTACCTGTTTTGTTGTTTTTCTGTAGCTCGTGGAGTATAGCGAACAGACTCAATCTGTACTCTGCAACGTGTCTGTCTGAACGACAGGATCAATTCTCCTGACCCCAAAGCCCACGTCTATATAATTTCTTTAAATTTGAAATTCCTGTTCATTTCATATTTTTAAAGTATTCCCCACTTCATAAGAACAAATCAAAAATAAATTATACCTTCTCATCCCGTGTCATTTTATCATTCCCTCATTGATCATCATTTTTTTTTCGCCTTCCCTATTGCCAAAGGAAAAGAGCAGATGACATGTGAAAGTAGTGAGGCTGAATGATAGAAAGAAAAGAAGCCCCTGACAGCTTTCAGGAAGCAAGTCTAGTTGTTGCTGACAGCTGGGTTGTGATATTTCTTTGTGGAACACAGTTCTACAGAATATCAACCTCAGAGAAGAACTCTTCATGATTGATTGTGATGCAATAAGACAAAAACAGGTGGATTCTATAATCATGCCTGGTTAGAGATAAAACCAAAATCACTCAGAACCATAAAAAAGGCAGGCATCTCCCTTTCCTGGTTAACATTAAGTGACAGTTGCTTATTAGTCAGTGGTAACTCTAGCCCTACTCTGTTAATTCTGCCTCCTATATTAATCAAACCTTTGATGCCCATGTGTCAAACTCCTCTCGCTCTGGGACAGCATCCTATCCAGGCAGAGCTCTGCTTTCTTGAATCCTCTTCTAAATAACCAAACAAAAATGAAAATCTCTGTGATTTCGCCGCAGCAAAATTAATAAGTCTCACTTCATTTGCCTCTAGGTATATTCCCAGTGGCTTTTGGCTGGTAAGCATTGATAGTAGAGTGTGCTCGCATCAGGAGGGATGAGCAGCAGCAGGCCAACAGCAATCAGCAATTGGGGGAATCTTCCAGTGATGTCCTTGGATGGGCTACAGGCTACTTGGAGGGCATGGTAGCTACAACAGCTGTCTGCACCCTTGCACTCTTGGCAAATACATTTACCCAGTGTCTATCTGTAGCAGGCAGAATCCATTCTTGTGGACCTGGGGGCTTTGAGAGCTCACATTGGAGACTATCTCACCTTTTTTCAGGGCTCCTCCCCTCTCTCAGGCTATGATCATGCACTGCTCCGTGAGCTGCATCCTCAGTGTGCCCCAGGTTAACTCCTCTCACCTGTGATGCAGTCCATCCCTACAAGGACTGTTCAGTGCGCGTCTTTAGGTCTAGATGTCCCCAAAGCAAAGACCTACTTGCCCAACTGTAGTCATCTAGTTTATATTTTTCAGGTTTTTTTTCAATATTTTTCAGAGATATTTTGAACTTGAAAATGATTATCTGGGGCTCCCCTGGAGGACCAGTGGTTAAGACTTCACCTTGCAATGCATGATCCCTGACTGGGGACCTAAGTTCCCACATACCTTGAGGCCAAAAAATGAAAACGTAAAACAGAAGCTGCTGCTGCTGCTAAGTCACTTCAGTCGTGTCCAACGCTGTGCGACCCCATAGACGGCAGAAGAAGCAATACATAAGAAATTCAATGAAGACTTTAAAAATGGTCCACTTAGGAAAAAAAAATCTAAAATGACTATCTGATGTTCTTTTAATTAAAATCTTAAGTGTCAGGAGCTTAAGAAACAAAAGTCTTACCTTTAAAGGTAAGACTATACATCTGTGGCAATTCTCCAGTCATACCAATTGTTTACTTAATCTTAAGAGCAAGACCAACCCTATTTAAATACTGTGCATCTACATAAGAGTGAGTAACTAAAACTACCTTGATTTTGTTCATTTTCTCCAAATTTGACTTCTTAATCACGTTAGGAGTAAGAAACTTCAGCATAGCATAGTAGAAAGAATATTGGATTTGGAAATAGGATACACAGGTGTGAGGGTCTTCCCTGGTAGCTCAGCTGGTAAAGAATTCACCTGCAATGCAGGAGACCCTGGTTCAACTCCTGGGTCGGGAAGGTCTGCTGGAGAAAGGATAGGCAACCCACTCCAGTATTCTTGCCTGGAGGATCCCCTGGGTAGAGAAGCCTGGAGGGCTGCAGTCCATGGGATGGCAGAGTCAGACACGACCGAGTGACTAAGCAAAGCACAGCAAACAGGTCTGAGTGCCATGTCTTGTGACCTGGGGGAAGTGGCTGAGCTTCAGTTCTCACGACTGTAAAGAGGTGATTATATTACCGCTAAAAATTACCATTAAAACAAATTAACTTATGAGGGTGACATGTTATTTTTTGAGTATTATAATTATAGCCGGTATTTACTGAATGGTTAGTCTGGGTTAGGTATTGCTGTAAGCAGTAAACTTGAATTTTCTTAATCTTTGTAACAGACTTATAAGTTGCACATTATCTCTTCTTTTGTCGATGAATAAGCCAACTTTTATGAAGCTTAAATAACTCTCAAGAATAACTGTGGCAGAGGCAGAATTTAAATATGTATCTGTTATAGTTTATGCTCTTTGTTACATTACACTGCACAGTATGTACCATGTGATATGTTTTCTATGTGAGAAATAATAACTTTTATAACATACAGTAAGGCTTACAAACACTTATATATACCTTTGTGTAAACTGATGCTCACAAAAATCTTACTAGTATCTAAAGCAACTATGATCATTATCTTTACTTTTTAAATGAAATTTCTTTTTAAAGAATGTTAATTTAATTGTACCTTTTAAAAAAATTTTGGCCACACCATGTGGCATGTGGAATCCTAGTTCCCTGACCAGGGATCAAACCCAGGGCCCCTGCATTGGAAGTGTGGAGTCCTAACCATTGGACCACCAGGGAAGCCCTTATCCTTATTTTAAAGGAAATTGAGCTTTAGAACAGTTGTCAAGGACAAAAAAAAGCTTAACATCGTACAATTGAAATATTTGGGTGCTTGTTGCTACACAAGTAAAATGCCTGGATCGTTTGAATTTTTTACTGGGAGTGTGTGTATGTCTCCTGTAGATAGACCCACTCACTGCATTTAATATTAGCACAACATGTTGGAGAGAATTATACATTAGGATACTGTGTAGGAAGTTGAAATAAGAATGTTCTCGTTGCTCCTGAGTTTTGCACAGAGATTTAATTAAGATCCGTGAAGACTCAATTTAAAATTCCATTTGTCAGAACTGTTGATGAGCATTCCCTATTTATCCTCTTTAATGTGTCATAGCACCTGCTGATATCTAAATATTTTGGCATTCAATTAATTTCTGCAACAGTAGCTGTCCAAAATCTTTTAGGACCAATTGAAGGAAATATGAAGGTAATGTAATCAGTGCCTGGAGATCTTGGCTTATGTAAAATCATGTATTTATAATAATTGTTTTCCACTCAAGAAGTATATAATCCTTTATAATTTAACTATCATGTTGACCTGGGATTTTTATAGGAAACAAAAAACAATGTGTTGAGATCATTTAAAAAGTATCTTCAGGCAGAGAGATTTTTGGTATTTTTCCTTCCCCTGTGGAGAATTCAACAGCACTTGTTAGGAGAAAATATGATTCATGAATAGACTAGCTATTTGGCAAAGCAAATAAGTCCCATTAATTTTTAAAATTTGAAATTTTAGGCTTGTGGTGCAACAAGGGCTATTAAATCAATATAGAATTATCTTTCAACTTGGAATAAAATCACTTGGCACTAACAACATTTTTAGTCACAGATTAATGTATGTAACAGTATTTTAAATAGGGAAACTGCAAACATGATCTTGAATTATCTTTTGGTGAGAAAGCTCTTTAATGAATATTTTATCACTTTTCAGGATTATCTATTACTTTTGAAAATCTCTCCTCTTTTATTTTTACTTTTTGTGTTTTTCCTTATACCGTTGTACATCCATTTTTTTAAAGAATCTGAGGAATATAAAAAGTAAAATACAAATCACCATAAGTTTAATAGGTAGAGACAAACTTTGATAACATTTCGTGTTTAACACTCTAACTCTATGATCAAAGTTATATATTTCACATTTCTTCTGGCTTAATACTTATACTGGACTTTATGTATGAAATAGAATATCAAGCATTATAGCATGTTTTTAATTTTCATAACTACATTCATATTTTCATAATAACTGTTTTCATCATAAAGCCCTCTAAGTGTCAGCATTGAGTCAAACATGCACTTATTTAACACCTTTTTATTTTTGCCAAGTACTGTGCTGGGCAGTGGTTCTCAACTGAAACATGTCTTGGAGGGGCATTCAGTATGGTGAGAGACCAGAAACAAGTGTTTTCCAAGCAGTATGTGAGGTATTATGGCACAGTAGCTGGTGATGTGGCAATGTTGAAAGAAGTATCTCACCTGTATTCAGGCTTCAGGAAAGTTATAATTATTCAACAATTTGTTTCATCACATGTAGAGTGCCCAGGGAAGTATTCGATTTGCTTCTCGAGTCACATGCCTGGCTCAGGTTGCCAAGGATTTTGTCTCTGATTGTGGCAGGAAGGAGTTAGTAGAAGACTGACTGTAAGTAAGTCTGTCTATTGTTTATTTTCCAGAAATAAATGTATATCTAGTTATTTTCCAATTAGTCTGTTTCCCAGAAACAATTATAGTTCAGTTCAGTCTCTCAGTCATGTCCGACTCTTTGCGACCCCATGAACCACAGCATGCCAGGCCTCCCTGTCCATCACCAACTCCCGGAGATCACCCAAACCCATGTCCACTGAGTCGGTGATGCTATCCAACCATCTCATCCTTTGTTGTCCCCTTCTCCTCCTGCCCTCAATCTTTCTCAGCATCAGGGTCTTTTCAAATGAGTCAGCTTTCTCATCAGGTGCCAAAGTATTGGAGTTTCAGCTTCAACATCAGTCCTTCCAAAGAACACCTAGGACTGATCTCCTTTAGGATGGACTGGTTGGATCTCCTTTCAGTCCAAGGGACTCTCAAGAGTCTTCTCCAACACCACAGTTCAAAAGCATCAATTCTTTGATGCTCAGCCTTCTTTATAGTCTAACTCTCACATCCATAAATGACTACTGGAAAAACCATAGCTTTGAATAGATGGACCTTGTTGGCAAAGTAGTCTCTGCTTTTTAATGTGCTGAGTAGGTTTGTCATAGTTTTTTTCCCAAGGAGCAAGCATATTTTAATGTCATGGCTTTAGTCACCATCTACAGTGAGTTTGGAGTTCAAGAAAATAGTCTGTCATTGTTTCCATTGTCTCCCCATGAAGTAATGGGACCGGATGCCATGATCTTTGTTTTTTGAATGTTGAGTTTTAAGCCAGTTTTTTTTACTCTCCTTTTCACCTTTATCAAGAGGCTCTTTAGTTCCTCTTCACTTTTTGCCATAAAGGTGGTGTCATCTGCATATCTGAGGTTATTGATATTTCTCCCAGCAATCTTGATTCCAGCTTGTGCTTCATCCAGCCTGGCATTCCACATGATGTATTCTGCATAGAAGTTAAATAAGCAGGGTGACAATATATAGCCTTGACGCACTCTTTTCCCAATTTGGAACCAGAACATTTTTCCATGTCCAGTTCTAACTGTTGCTTCTTGTCCTGCATATAGGTTTCTCAGGATGTGCATAAGGTGGTCTGGTATTCCCATCTTTCTAAGAATTTTCCACGGTTTGTTATGGTCAACACAGTCAAAGGCTTTAGCATAGCCAGTGAAGCAGAGCTAGATGTCCTTCTTGAATTCTCTTGCTTTTTCTATCATCCAACGAATGTTGGCAATTTGCTGCTTCCTCTGCCTTTTCCAAATCCAGCTTGAACATCTGGAAGTTCTCAGTTCATGTACTGTTGAAGCCTAACTTGGAGAATTTTGAGCATTACTTTGCTAGTGTGTGAGATGAGCACAATTGTGCAGTAGTTTTTACAGTCTTTGGCAGTGTCCTTCTTTGGGATTGGAAGGACAGGATTCCAGTCCTTTGGCCACTGCTGAGTTTTCTAAACTTACTGGCATATTTCATTTTACTGATAGTGGATAATTATCCTTTTTACCAGTTTATTTTCTGCTCTATGAAGTAGGACTCCCGTTTCTTGGCCTAAATTTTGTGCTTTTAAATATCTGTCCATAGCAGAGGCCAGAAAAGTCCCTTTAGTCACCTAGGGTGACCTCTCACATGACACCACACTAAGATAGATCTGAATTTCTTACTCTCACATTATCTAATGATTTCTCTTCTTCCATGTCCTGGGAAGAGCCTCACTACTGTTGTTCTAATATCATAGCTACTGTCATCTCCTTTCTTCTCCTGGGGAGTCGTACATCCATTGGTTTTTCAGGGAGAAAAAAATCTGTCCATTGACGATCCCTCTCACAACGTTTGTCAGTGTTCAGTCTATCCTATTGATACAAGAAGCAAAATTCCATGCCCTAGTCCTCTCCTTGGATAATTCATGTTCTTCAATCTGCTTCTAAAGCATGGAAGGTGAAATGAAGTAGAGTGGAGTCTATGGGAAAACTTTGGTTGTAGAAGTAGAATAAAATAGGTTTCTACATCTTTTCATAAGGACCTGAGCAGCCAAGAAAGAATTAAAGGCAAGAGCCATGTGTGAGAAGGGAGAATTGTCAGTACTTCAGACATCTGTTTACCTTATTTAGGCTCTCTGCAGTTAATACTGACATGCCTGGTTACTTTCATTTGGCAGTAATTCCAGTCGACTAGCCCCTAGCTTGTCCGTCTGGTGTTTTGCTCAGTAGAGAGACAGAGGAATGGACTAAGATGCTTTTCTTTGAATTTAATTAGACAGATGATCTAGCAGAATCTTTCAGTCAAAGTATATCTTTTCTTACCACTTGATTCTTCTCAAATTCTTCCAGATCCAATTTTTCTCAGTCTCTCTTTTCTCTCAATAGCCCCTCTCCCATTTGGATTCCTGGGGACAGTGAAGTTGGAGAAGGAAAAGGCCAGGAGTCCACAGACCCAGGTTCTCGTCTCAACTTGAATATGGAAAATATTTTTGCTTCCCAGTTAAACAAAAACTACCCACGTTATAAGAATTTCACTTTGAAAAATCCCAAGTTTCTTTCAGCTATTAACACTCAGAGAAACAATGTTCTAAAAGTTCTTATTTTGGCAAACCAGAAATGGGATACTGAAACACGGAGGGCTGAAATAACCATGGCATTAACATAACAGTATAATCAGTATAATTCAATGTACTGAAACATTTCAGCTCCATTATGTCCTATTACCCTTTGTTACTCTGTTAAATTCAGGGATAGGAGAATGTTAAAAAAAAGATAGTCTCATCCTCAAGGAGCTTACAATTTCGCAATTTTGTAAATGTCAGTATTTTCTTTTTTAATGTAAAAAGGGATCACTGAAATAAAGGGAAATATGAAAATGGCCTGGTGTTTGGCTGAATAATAGATCCAAAAAGCCTAGTTTGATCTGTCGCTCACAGTACTGAGATTGGCACCCTGGCTGTCTCCTGATCAGTTTGTTGATGTGAATTGTTAACATATGCTGCTCACAGCATAAAATGATGCTTCTGGGGATAAAGGAAAAGAGTATCTTTATATCACAATTGAGTTTTTATAGTTAGAAGTTCCACAAATAATTAATGGATTTTATTTTATTTTTCAGGTTGAAGGGCAGACTCAGAGACCTGAATCCAGTTATCCCAGAGACATATGTTCCATCCAAAATGTCACAGCTTAATACAAAGGAAAAACTCCAGATTTTGACCTCTCAAAAGCCAAGTTGCCTATTTTCTTTATTCTCATTTCAACAGGGGCACAGCATATCAATAAAGAAAAAGTCATGAAGAGGTTATCAATTAGGGAACATTCTGGGAAGTATGATAGGTAAGGTAAGATAATAGGCTAGTCAGTCATCCTAGTGAGGCCTCAAAAACTAGCTTGATGAAACTAAACATAACAGTTTTGAAAGACCTTAAGTTTTTCAGGGCCATATAGGTCTTGTTTCAGATCTTAGTACTATCATTTATTAACTGGCAAATTTGGGCTTATTACTTAAATTTTCTGAGATCTCCTCTCTTCATTTGTAAAACTTGAAAGATATCAGTATCTTCCTTAAATAGTTGATGTAAAGATGAAAAAAATTTCAGTAGTATGTTTAAAGATTATTGATATGAAAGCTAATGTATAGTGTAACTTTCAATAAATGTTAGCTAAAGTGATGATGATGATGATACCTCTTATGAGTTTCAAATTTAATGAAGCAGATACTATGTGCTCTGATAAGACAGATGTTAAATGTTTATAGCTATAAAAGTGTTAATTTTGCTCTGCTTGTATTAATTTTTTAGAGCGTTTTCTCATGTGTGCTAAAGGTAACTGATGCATCATAGCCTAGATTTTTCTAAAATCACAGCTATTTTCCTTGACCTCCCCTCAATGTTTTGATATGTTTAACTTCATATCTTCATCTATCTTGACCAGAATGTTGACTAGAATATATTATTTTCAAATATCAACTTAACTTCAAGCAACTGTGTGGGCAGAATATCTCAGCTACATCAAAGCATGAATTCTATTATTGTTCCAGGAGACTAAATTTTCTGATAAAGGACATATACCTTTTTGTAAAATGTGTTTTAAAAAGCAATTAAAGTAAGGGTGTGAGGAAGGGCGTGCTAATTCATTCATTCATATGCTCTTAATTTTGAGTTTCTAAAGTGTTGAAAAAATAGCACTCGTGGAAATTATCATCGGTTTGGCTATATGTCTTAATATATGCTTTGTGGCATTGACTCACGTACCAGTGTCTTTCATGGAAATGTGACACATTTATTTAAAGACTGAAAACTTCTATTTACTTTCAGAATAATGATCCTTTTTCAAAAGATGACATCAATTTCTCCTTTGATACTTGTACCCTAAATTCCACAAAATGGACAGCAATTTTAAAGAACAAAAGATTTGAGCTTGACTTCTAACTTGAGCTCTCTGTTGCCTGTGTTTCTGAATGACAGGGTGTTCAGAAATAAAACAGACATTGTTTCAATGCAGGGCCACACTGATGAATGTCTTACAGCAATGGTTCTTGAGATTTTCTTCCTGTAAATCCCATTCATTCCAGACTCCACTCTGCCATTGCATTATCCTTCATGCTTGTGGAATGTCTGTAATATCTGTTTTGAGAAATACTTATAAATCCTAGTCAATGGGATTCTCTTTCACTGTTCTATGACAATTAACCAAGGCCCGCTCCACTCACTTTTCTTTATGTTATCTCTGAAATATAAATAATATGTTTAATGAAATTTGGAAAATTAAATAAAGACTTAAAAATTATCCCTTTGCCTGGCTTGGTAATGGAGGAAGGTAAAGTACAGTAATTGCAATAAACCTTGGGAAGAGTGTTTGTCAGATAGTATGATTGAAGAACCCTGGATTAGTTACCATAGTCCTACCTTTGACATTTATCAGCTGGTGAAATGGTTTAATTTTCTTCTTCACTACACTGTACTTTTAGAGATAGGTAGAACCTGAACTGGGCTTCCCAGGTGGCTTAGTACTAAAGTATTCCCCTGACAATTCAGGAGACATAGGTTCAATCCCTGGGTTGGAACCATACCCAGGAGGAGGCAACCATTCCAGTATTTTTGCCTGAAAAATCCCATGGACAGAGGAGCCTGGCAGGCTACAGTCCACGAGGTTATAAAGAGTCAGACATGACTGAGCGACTGAGCATGGGAACTCAGTCTATTTTTCTCAATGGTATATTTTGGAGCCTCTAAGAGGGTGCTTTGGAAGTAGTGTTCAACAGACATGAAGTAGTGTTCAACAGTAGTGTTCAAATTCATCTTCTTTAGTATTAGTTTGGTTTACAATGTTTTCCCTGTCTAAACGCATATGCTTTATATGTTTTGTTTATTTTGCAGTGTAGTTAAATAAGCTTTCTTTTGTCATCAGAAGGAAAGACTGTTGGAAGGATCTCAATACTGCCTGTTTTTAATAGCACCTCTTAGTGGCCTTGGATCACCAAAATCACCAGAAGCATGCTCATATTCAATTTCATTCAACCCATGTGATTTCCTCTTTAGAACTGATGGGGACTGAGTAAGTATGAAATTATAATGTTGACAATAATTTCCTTTGTTCTTTTTGGCAGGCACAATCAGGGTCTGATATTCAGGTTATACTGCCAGCAGCGTTTTTCAATTAGCATTTAATACTCCCCCACAAAATGCTCAACCTTTCGCTGGCACTAAACCCAGTGTTTCAATGAAAAATTGCTCAGAAGCAAAGGCCTTTTCTTTCATTGATCTCCTTGTTCCCCTACAGTTTCTATACTTGGAATACTCTCCGCTTTCAGGGACACTGTAGATCTCAAAGATGTTATTTTCTACTTTGTGCTTGCTTTATTTGCAGCATTTACTGCTCTGATTTTAAAAGTTGACAGGCATTGACTTGCAAGTCCTGGAAAAATCCATTATGAAGGTGTTAGGAATAGACATTCACACAGACTCACTGTACCATCATTAATGCATCCTCCATGAAGAGTTCCATTTTTTTCACTTATTTTACTGTGATTAGTGAGTCAGACTCTAACAGAAGCCAGGACTTTTCATAAAGATGTTATTTTGAATTTCTAAATTTTCAAAGCTTGTATTCAGAGGACACCACTATTATAAGTTATTTTTTCTAATTCAAGTAAACTATTCTGCTGAGTAAAAAAGAGTTTCATCATATGACTTAGACTTAGATTTAGACTTAGATTCTGCCTTAGACACTTTGACTATAATACCAGTTTAAATGTGAAACATCTAAGTTAAAAATAGCTATTTTTTTCCAAAAAATAATTGGTTTGTGTCTTTTTTCTCTATCAAACTTTTTATATAATATAGAGAGACTAATCAATAGGGAGCCAAGTAAACTGTGATTAAATGTCCTTAGAATTCTGTTCACATCATCTTAATGCCAACAAAATGATATTGAAGTGATCCAGGGCATTGGAATGAATCAAAGAATGACAACAGGGACCCCATGCAATGCCTTGCCTTGCCTCTGCAGAAATCGTGATTCCAAAAGGCTAAGCTGTATTTCAAAGTGTAATAATATGATTGATTTATGAGAAGGCAAGAATACTGAGTGAATGTTGAGATCTTGCATGGTGATGCTGTGAACCCAGTGGGATGGAAGAGAAGAAATTCCCAGAGGGAGGGAAAGTGAAAGTGAAAGTCGCTCAGTCCTGTCTGACTCTTTGCGACCCCGTGGACTATACAGTCCATGAAATTCTCCTGGCCAGAATACTGGAGTGGGTTGCCATGCTCTCCTCCAGGGGATCTTCCCAGCCCAGGGATCAAACCCAGGTCTTCCACGTTGCAGGCATATTCTTTTACCACCTGAGTCACCAGGGAAGCAAATAGCTAAGCTCCTTACTCTTAAACAGCACTTTTAGAATTTACCGCACATTTCCGTATATCTTATCTAATTTGGACATAAACTCCAAGTGAGGTTGAATGTGATTACCATTCCTTTAGTAAAGTTAACTAGTGAGACTCAGGGAAGCTCTGTGGCTCTGATAACTAGTGAGAGGCAGAGATTCAAACACGAGTCTCCTTGTTTTAGAGTTAGCACTGTGTCCACACTAGAACGCCTACTATTAATGGAGCCGATTGGTCAATTTCAGGGAGCTTTTTAAGACGTCCTGGGCTTTTGCTTTTCAGGGAGGTAGTTTAATTTACTATTTATTCTATAAACAGCTTCTTAACATTCAGAGAAATCAAACATATGGATAGATCTCTTAAACCTCTTTGCCTAGCAGGACTGTTTTCTCTTCCATGAAATAGAGATCTAGATCTGTGTGTCTCAATCTTGACTGTACACTAGACTCATTAGACTCACCAGGAAAGCTTTTAGACCTATCTATGCCCAGGAGCTATGCCCAGAGTGTCTAATTTAATTAGTCTTAGGTGGAAACGGGTTTTCTTTCTTTTTTAAAAGCCTTCCCAGGTGATTCTAGATTTCCCTGCTGGTCCAGTGGTTGAGAATCCACCTGCCAAAGCAGGGAACATGGTTCAATTTTCAGTCAGAGAATGAAGATCCCACATGCCACGGGGCAACTAAGTCTGTGAGCCACAACTCCTGAAGCCTGTGCACCCTAAAACCAGTGCTCTGTGATGAGAGAAATCACCACAGTGAGAAGCCCATGCACAGCAAGGAAGAGTAACCCCAGCTCTCCATAACTAGAGAAAGTCTGCATGCTGCAACAAAGACTCTCCATAACTAGAGAAAGTCTGCATGCTGCAACAAAGACCCAGTGCAGCCAAAATGAATACATAAATAAATAAGTAAAATCATTTTTTAAAAAAATAATCCTTCATAGGTGATTCTAACGTGAGATCAATATTGAGAACCACTGGAATAGAAGATCTGAGAGATCTTCGTGTCTAAGTGTGCTGCAAGGGTTTCTGCAATACCTCGGATGATCCAAGAGTTAACTCGAAGGAGACTCAAATTTGATTATTCATTTTATCCTGCCTGGGTTTCATGCTAGAATGTAGCTCCAAAAATCTCATGTAAGAAATTCTGGGAGCTGTAGCATTCTTCAGCTAGACTGTCTTACTCATCCAGTTGGAACGCTCCCTAACTTGGCTCACCTTGCCAACTTGTACCTGGTGGCCACCCGGCTGATCTAAAGAATTCATGTACATTCCAGAAAGTTTTCTCTGAGCACAAGTGATCAAAGAAGCAGTCATTTGAGTACAAATGAGGGCTGAATTAAAGATGTGAAATCAGACAAGGAAGAGATTCCAGGGAATTTTAGGAAATAATTGAGCAAAACCAAGGGCATGAAGCCAGAAGATTGCAGATGCTGCAGAACACCTAGGCAGCTCCTAGTCCTCTTTATCTGGCTGGACAGTCTAAGTTTTAAAACACAGTCAATAACCGTTTTCAAAGAGACTTTTGAAAACTGCTAAAAACAAATTTTTAAAAAAATGATTAAGTTATGTAAGTCAGAAAGAAGAGGAAAAAATTCCAAGTGATGAGCTTTTTTGTGCCTCAAAATGCCTAAAGAGGTGGAGGGAGTTGAAGCTGCCAGTCACCACCTGTGTGCATGGGGGTGGATGTGTGTGCAGGTACAGGTGTCTTTGAGGACAGATTTCATATTTGCTAAGAAGCTAATGTGAATTTACAGGTGACAGTTCCAGTTTTTCCTGGAAGCTTCAAATGACTGAAGATGAAAATGCTGAGAAGGTCTAGAAAATCACACCGATTTAAGATAACCACAAAGCATATCAAATAGATGGAAATTTTTCCGAATCACTATTTTCTAAGCACTTACTCCCTAATCCCTGGCCAAGAGTGGTAATGAATATTGTAGATTGTCTGGGTCAGATGAAGACTAGGAGTTGAAGATGGCCACTGGGGTGAATGGAGATGGTCCTGTGTGATTACTTTTTTGACCCAACTTCAACATCCATTTCAGAAAAGCAGTATCCTCTGTCATAAAAAAGTGATATTCTCTTTCCAAAAAATCTATGAGCGCTTTTCTGATTTGTATGGGGCTTCCCTGATAGCTCAGTTGGTAAAGAATCTGCCTGCAGTGCAGGAGATCCCGGTTTGATTCCTGGGCTGGGCAGATCTGCTAGAGAAGGGATAGGTTACCGACTCCAGTATTCTTGGGCTTCCCTTGTGGCTCAGCTGATTTGTATGAAACTTCATTTTGTACTGATATTTCTTTTCTTGAAAAACACTGCAAGTTGGTACTAGATATTTTAACAAAATGCTTGGTTTGCATTTAGTAAATAACAAAATGGAATCAAATTTTCCAAAGAAGAAGATATGCTCTTTTTTATGACCACTGCAAGACTATAAATCCTACTCAGTACATCTGTACCAGAGTGTGGCAAATGACAGCTTGTGGGGCAAATTTGTCAGCTAAGAATGGTTTTCTGCCAGAATGGTTTAAATTTGTAATTTGTATTTTAATTTTTTATATGTCTAATAATTGGCTTGGTTGTTTTTAATCTGAGGCTGCTATAAGGAAGTAGTTTGGTAACACTTATTAGAATAATTTGCATTAGAGATTCAAGCAACCCAAAAGAAAGGTTTGCATTATTTTGTACTGAAAGAAGAATCATTTCATTCTTGCAAAATGAGTCAACAAAAGAACATATGGCACGATTATTTTCTGATAATCAAATGTATGGATTTTCACAAAATTCAACTAAAATATTAGGTAAAATTACTAAAAATGTTATTAGAAAATCAATTCTTTTTTTATTAATAATGAGAAAACATTTTAGAAGCTAAATTTTTCCATGTCTGCCTTTTACATCTGTTTTAGTTAGAATAACAAAAAACAAAAATAAGTTTATAGGTAGTTTTATATTTTTAAGTGGTTGAGAAAAGTAATATTTTGAGGCATGTAAAAATTATATGGAAATTTACATTTCTGTGTCTACATAAAGTTTTATTGGAACACAGTCATGACCATGTATTTTTATTTTGTCTATGGCTACTTTTGGGCTACTGTGGCAGAGTAGAATAATTGTGACAGAGACCATGTGGCTACAAAGGCCAATACATTTACTTTCTGGCCCTTTACAGTAAACATTTTTCACCCCTGGTCTAGACTGCAAGGTCATCACTCTTCATCTGATGGGTGTTAGTTGTGTGTACACCTAAACATAGTAAAATAAGGTGAATTCTTACCTTGGAATCATTTAAATCCAAACTTAACATTGGCTTATGAAAACATCCTGGAATAAAGTAGATTTTTTAGGTTCCAGAATTGCCTCCCTACTTCACTGGTGCATTCTCCCCGTTCTCAGAGTGCAGGGACCAGGCTAATTCACATATCTGGAGCCATTAAATCATAGGCAGTTCAGCTTTCTATTGAAAACTAGGGTAAGAATTTTGTGGCTTAAAAATTACTCCAAAATTTGTTGAATATAAATATCAAGTACACTATATAGAAAACAATGAACAAGGACTTACTGTATAACATAGGGAGCTCAACTCAATATTCTGTAATACCTATATGGAAAAGAAATGGAAAAAGAATAGATATAGGTATGTGTGCTGTGTGCTAGGTCGCTTCAGTTGTGTCTGACTCTTTACGACCCCATGGACTGTAGCCCACCAGACTCCTCTGTCTATGGGATTCTCCAGGCAAGAATACTTGAGTGGATTGTCATGCCCTCCTCTAGGGGATCTTCCCAATCCAAAGATAGAACTCGCATCTCTTATGTCTCCTGCATTGGCAGACTAGCTCTTTACTGCTAGCGCCACCTGGGAAGCCCCAGATATAGGTATGTGTTTGCTGTACTTAGTTGCTCAGTCATGTCCAACTCTTTGAAATCCTATGGACTGTAGCTTGCCAGGATCCTCTGTCCATGGGGATTCTCCAGGCAAGAATACTGGAGTGGGTTGCCATGCCTTCTTCCAGGGGATCTTCCCAACCTGGGGATTGAACCCAGGTCTCCCATGTTGCAGGTGGATTCTATACCACTGAGGCACCAGGGAAGCCCAGATATAGGTATACATATAGCTAAATCACTTGGCTGTACACATGAAACTAACACATCATTGTTAATCAGCTATAGTCCAATATAAAATAAAAATGTAAAAAATGGCCCCAGATGTAGTGTTGAAGTGCTATGTAGTGTCCTAAATACAAAATGACTGTGAGGTGCCTAACAGAGAAAGTAGACATCTTAGATAAGCTTCATGCAGATGTTATAGAGGTGTTGGTCATGAGTTCAGAGTCCATGAGTCAACAATATATATTAAATAAGATGCCTTTAAACAGGAACACACATAACAGAACCTTATGCATTGATTAGTTGATGAAAATGTAGCTGTATGCTCACAAGATCCTCCCCCTATATTTCCCCTAGAAGCAAAGCTTCAGTCTCCTCTAATTCAGTAGATAGAGTGAATCCACAGGGGGGAAAAAAACTACCATGAATGATGAGAATTGACTAGAGTAACTTTTAATTTTTTCACTCTTTAAAATTTTACTTTCTGTAGTTAAATTATAAGGCTAACAATCTATTTCCCATTCAAAGTTTGTGGGCTCATGTGTAGATACATGTGTTTTATTTGAATTTATTATTTGCTGATATCAATCTATTGGCACAGATCAGTTTTCATAGCTCAAGTCATAAAGGCTATATATGCATGAGCAAAGCAATAAATCGAAGGAATTGTCTGAATTAGGCTTTATATTTGAAGAATCTGAGGCATATCTGCTGTGCTGAAAACTTTGAATTACACGGTATTTTAAAGACATGCAGTCCTGTTATTCAAGTCTGAAATGTTGAACTTTTTGGCTAAGACAGAGAGATCGACAACTGTAGATCAAGTTTTCAAGGATTAGCATCTGATATTTTGATAAACTTATGAGAAAATGTACAGATTTTTCACAATAGTAGCATTTATTGTGGATTACACTTCAGGGAAGTTGGTGGTAAGAGTACTTTGAGAGGCTTCAAAGTAGAATGGCTTTAAGTTGTTGGGACTTGAAGAATAAGCAGAATTTTGA
Source organism: Giraffa tippelskirchi (assembly GCF_054371585.1). Classification (NCBI taxonomy): domain Eukaryota; kingdom Metazoa; phylum Chordata; class Mammalia; order Artiodactyla; family Giraffidae; genus Giraffa; species Giraffa tippelskirchi. Next base: position 153,765,575 of record NC_137283.1, on the reverse strand, counting down.
TAGAAAAAAGAAGTATTGAGGTCATGAGGGAAAATAGAAAAAGCAAATAAAAAGTATAAAAGAAATTGATATGTAGCATTTTTGAAAACAGTGAGTGGATCAGCTTGGTTTAATTTATTCAACATTAAATTATACTAATACTTATTAGTACATCTTAATGATTACTATTTGAATCGCTTCAGGACACATACTTATATCCAACTGATAAACTAATACACGGTTGAATTGAAAAAGCAAACCGTACTTGAAAATATTCTTGCCTGGACAGAAACTGATGTCCAGAATAGAATGATCTCTTTCTCATTTTATAGATGCCGTTGCATGTTTCATCTTGTGTAAAAGCCTTAGCTGACCTCCTCATAGGCTTACAAAGGTTTACTTGGTTAGACTTTGTAGAATCTCTCTGATATGTTTTACAATGCAACATCCAGAGGGTGATTAATTCCTGAAGGCAAATATTAAAATAACTTCTGAACAAATTAAAGAGAAAATGAAAAAGAGATAGAGAGAGATCAGAATTTAAGCTGAATCTGAGAAGTCTGGGTCCAGGTCAGGATCTTCTGTGTGATCTTTGAGACTCAACCACAGGCAATCAGAAAGGCTCTACCTGGCAGGCTTCATGAGGGAAGGCATCCCTCCTACCACTACTTAGTACACAGTCTCCAGGGAGTTGCGGGCAAGGACTTGTGCCCCTCCCCCACCCTTTCCAACCACGCTCTTGGGTGTATTTGCATCCTTAGCCCAACCACCTCCATTTGGAGACCTTCAGGAAAGGCTTTAAGACATTTTGCTTAATGGATAGGGAGTGGGCAACAGCCATGGATAGTATTCAGCATAATTCTTGAGGCCAGGGAGCTCTTGGTGCTTTTGGTGAGACTCTTCCCAGGTGTCTCTCTGGAGACCTTTTTATCAGGGGTCCTTGAAGAAATTCTTCTTACTCTGACTCTGAGCTTTCCCACTTTTACCCCATCCTTTCTTGTGAATCCTGGCCCCTAGGTCCATAAAACGGGAGTATCCTGTGGTTTGGGGCTCCTTGTGCAGTGAGATGATGACCTCATCTTTTCCCCTTCTCCACATTGTGCTCATACCTGCGACCTGGTGCCTCTCTGTGGGGAAAAGGGAACACTGAGGAGGTGGCACCTTTCCTGTTTAACCTTTTGCTTATTCCCTCCCAGGAAGTGAAGAAAGACTTGAAGGTGACTTTCAGTGTTGTTCGTTGTCTTAATCGACCACTACAACATCTGGCAGCTCAGCATTTTCTCTCTCTGACAGAATCCATTTGAGCTCATTTAGAATCCAAGGAAGTGAGATGGAATGCGAAATTATTTAATGCTGTAGATGACTAGCTTTTTTTCTCCAGATAGTAGAGGTGGAAAAACTATGGAGAAACAGTCCTTGCAGTTACCATAGAAAATGTTAGTACTACAAGTTACCAATTAGACTAGATGTTAGCCTAAGTAACCCATTTTACAGAAGGAGGACTATTATGCACTGAAGAGTTTGAAGTTGAACCATTATTGGCACTTTTCTTCCATGCAACTCTTTGACTTTGGATTTATTTCTTGGTTCAAGGACTCTTAGACTGAGGTAGTGGTAGGGAAGGAAATAAGGTGGCCTGAAGCAAGAATGGATGGGTAAAGAAAGGAGTTGCTATGACGAGCTCATTAAATGATGTTTCTTATATATGATGCTTCTTGTGTCTGCTGTTTCACTTCACTTTCAAGGACCGTGACATTTGCTTGAGCTTACCTGTTATGAGTAGTCTTACAGTTATCACACAACAAGGGATCAGTGGAGAAAGAGATGGTAGTTGTCTCTTCAGAGAGCCTTCACTTTCTTTACATATCAGAGATCCTACTGCTACCAACACCCTGACCTCAAGAAGTATACCGAATACTATCCATGGCTGTTGCCTACTCCCTATCAATTAAGCAAAATGTACTAAAACATTTCCTGAATCCTGAGGCAGAAAAAAATTGAAAGGAAAAGCTTGGTTTATAAACTGCCTTGGTAGTCCTGACTGGGGCTATGTAGAATTTTTCTTTAGAATTTCTAATTGTTAAAAACAACCTATGCTCAATGAGTCTGTAAAGCTCTATTTATTAATCAATATTTACATAGCAGCCAGTTATACAATAACAGAAATGATGAGCTTTGCAGTGCCTGAGACAAGATTTTGGGTGAAGGTAAATCATTTTGGAAAGGGATTTCAGGGAACCAAGGGGGGAGGAAGGCTGAGCACTGAATAACTGATGCTTTCAAACTGTGGTACTGGAGGAGACCCTTGAGAGTCCCTTGGACTGCAAGGAGATCAAAATAGTCAATCCTAAAGGAAATCAACCCTGAATATTCATTGGAAGGACTGATGCTGAAGCTCCAATACTTTGGCCACCTGATGCAGAGAGCCAACTCATTGGAAAAGACCCTGATGCTGGGAAAGATTGAGGGCAGGAGAGGAAGAGGGTGACAGAGGATGCTGGATAGCATCACCAGTTCAATGGACGTGACTTCAAATGAACTCCAGGAGATAGTGAAAGACAGGAAAGCCTGGCGTGCTGCGGTCCATGGGATCGCAGAGAATCAGACATGACTTAGCGACTGAACAAAGAACAACAAAGGAGGAAAAGAAGAAAAATGAAACAAAATAGGAGGAAAAACCAGCATATGGCTTAAAATGGTCACGATGTGGACCAGACCTTCCAATGTGCCTTGTGATCTGTGTGGAACTGTGCATTATTTTGATTGATTTTTTTCTTTAAAACATTCTTGACAATAATATACTACTATCCCATTTTAAATGATGGCCACAGTCAGCCTAGATGGGAGAGGAATCTGGGGAAGAAAGGATACACGTCTACGTATGGCTGAATCCCTTCACTGTTCACCTATCACAATACGGTTAATCAGCTATATCCCAATAGAAAATAAACAGTTTAAATTAAAAACAAAAATTGAAAAAACCCCAACAAGTGGAAGATGTCAGCATTCTTCACACCAGGAGACCACCGGAGCCCAAATTCAAGGAGTACACGCCCTGTACACGTCCTAATCTTATCAGCAATCCGACCTTTGAACTGTTGCTATAAAACTCTCATCAAATCCTCCTATGTGGCGCCACACAGTTTGTGGGGCAGAAGCCCTCTCTGTCCCCCTTTGCCTGGCAAAACAGTAAAACCATGCTTTTCTACTTCAAAAAAAAAAGCGATAGCCATATTTTGTAATATTTTATAACCAAACATTTCCAGAATATTTGTGGTAATTTTCATAATATAGTTATCCCACAAGTAATTTTTTTCTTTAATACCAAAAAGCCTTTCAGATAATGAATAGTTATAACATGCTATCATCTAACATCTGGATTTTAAAACTTTAGACATATGACAGTATCTCTTTTTCTCCCTTATGCCTCTTAGAACAACACTGTAAGAATGATCCTTAAGTTATATTATTTAATAATGTTGTTGATGAAGGTATGATGACAATAGAGTGAAGACACAGGATAGAAAATAACTAATCAAGGCATCCACAGTATCTTTGTTGTTATTTTTGCTGTTATATTTGTTGTTACTTTGCTGCCATTGTCATTGGAGCCTCACGGTTTAGTCAATGTAATAAGACACTCTAATAAATGTTATGTTGATCTGGTTAGAAAACCCTAACTACTTAATAATTCAGAAGTATTTGTGGAATTCTGAATAATAGCAGGAAGTAAGCATTTTATCTCAGAACTTTAATAGATACAGCATTATATTCATCTTTTTAACAGAGGCAATAATATCTGTGAGCTGATCACAGATAGTGAAATAATCATAGCTTGGAGATAGTCTAGTTAAATATTCTCAGCTAAATAGATATAGTTCCTTCACTCCGCAGAGGCTTATCTCATTACTTCATTGGTCACTGAACTATTTTTTTGTTTTACAGTCATATTCCCAGAGGATTACCTGACCTTGGAATTAAACACCTGACTTGCACAGGTGGGTGTTTGAGGTGCCTTTTCAAACAGTACTGTATTCTGGTTGGAACTTAAAGCACAGAAAAATAAAGCATAATATCATGTTCTCAGTAAGAGACAAGGTCACCATCCTTTTCCAAGTCATCAAAAGTTCAGAGGTAATACCTTTAAAACAAAATCACCCAACTAGTCATATCTTTAGCACTAGAATAAAGCTAATCTGTTTATTCCACAGCCAGTTGTTGCTCTATTGGCTCTCTGCTTTATAGAAAAGCATAAACCAGACAGGAGAAAAATAAGGAAGGAAAATACCCAGAGAAGTAATAAAAGCATAAATGATTATGTTTTAGATGACAGAATTTCAAGATGGTTTTATAATTTCTTTTAATTCTTCATTCTCCAGGATTACAGACATAAATTTGGATTAATTTATTATTTCCATGTTATTATCTAACCTACTCTGTCAATCTTGTAGTTGAATTAACTCAAATCATGAGCCACTCTAATAAACAGAAAATTACATTGGCTAAGAGCAATTCCATGGTATTGAACCAATGAACTTACCTGTCCTTGGAGAAATCATTTATATTTCTTTTGCCACATTTTGCTAGCCTAGAAAACCTCTAGGTTCCCTTCTGGCCCTATAAACTTTGATTCCATGAATTTTCTTAGGAGAAATGAGAAATTTTCCCTTCATGGGGCAGGGATTTAATTGTTATTTTTATTATCATAAATGCAAAATATGACAATTTTTATATTTGATAGGAAGCTTTGTATTGAATTACATAAAGTAAATAGTTTAAAAATAAATTCTTCCATTGATTCTCTTCCTGCATTTTTCCTTCTGTTGTTAGCTTTCTTTGCAATAGATGGTGCTCTTTACTCAGAGAAACTACTTATATGATTCTTCATCAAAAGATCAAGAAAATTAGTTTTACTCTCTAACAATCATTAATTAAAGAAGTCAGTCATAAAAAGCAGAAAAAATCAATTATAAATAACTTGCACCACCTTGATAAAGAAAGCATGATGGAGAAAATGATTGTTAAATGATTTAAGAGCTCCAGTGAAACCTGCAATACTTGATGAATAGATGAAGCCAATATTGCAGCTAAACATGGAAGTGCCATAGAACCCCTAGTAGGAAGAAAATCCTAAATCAGGAGCCATTTTAAAGTGTTAAAATAAGTATCTACTTCTCAAAAGTTAAAATATAGCACTCCATATTAACATGTAGGATTTGAATAGGCACATCAACACTAAGACAATCTACATCAATCTCAGCTAATATTGAACTTGTACACTTTTTGCCAAATAAATCTGGAACATCTGGACAAATAGAAACTGGGCCACAAACTCTTCTGAAATAATTTCATTGGATGAAGACACCTTTTAATTTTTCTAGAGCAACCATTACAACTTCCTGTGTAATAGTATATCATCCAGAATTATGCTGCTTTTGGTCACTTCTAACTGTTTTCAACTTTTGCGGGCATTGAAAAACAGTCATGTCCTACAGTTCCGAACCACCTGACCTATTCCTGATTCAGTTTGTGACTCCCCTAGCAAATCTGTAGCTGCCAACTGCAAACCGGTCTAGGCAACACAGCTGCTACATTACAGCAAAACAGCACCATTTGCTGTGGAAAGACACCAGAAAAACTTCCTCCATGAGTGAGGAAGAGGAGGGTGCAGCAATGGTGCAGCAAATACACTGGAATCAGCAGGAGCAGGAAAGTTGCCAAGGTTCATCTCTGAAAAGAACAGAGAAGGAAATCTGCCCCTTCTCCTCCCTCCTCCAATAAGGATAAAATAACTAGAATTTCTCTTCTATTTTCCATAAATTATTGTTTCCACAGCTCCTTTGGAAGGGCCTATGGGACACTGTGCTTAAGACCCCAGAGCCCTTTTGGCTCAGTATAAGCAAGCTGTAAGATAGAGGGTGGGTTTTTTTTTTTTTTTTTTGCCAGAGTTTTATAGCTTTACCAAAGCAACTTCTCTGTTTCTGAAATTTTGGATTCTTTCTTTATTAATGGAGGGAAGAATAGAAAAGTAGGCTTTTGTACTCAAGCAGCAACCACTCTGTCTACTTTCACCTCTACATTTTCCCCTGTTTTGCCTCCTTTTTTTCCATCCTCCCCCCCCAACACCCTTTATGCCTCTATTAGCCACCGATATCCAGAGCCCTGTGGCCTTCCTTACCTGACAATCACATACATGACCAGGAAGTTTCCGAAGAGCCCCACCACACACACGATGGAGTAGAGGGCCATGATGATGATGGCCGTGATCATGGAAGGGCTGCCGGCAGAAGGGCACAGGCTGTCGCTCCCGCCCAGCTCGGTGCGGTTCGGACCGCATGGGTCGGACAGGTTGCCTTCTAAGTGGGAGAAGTTGACCCAGGAGCTAGGACTAGGTGCTGGGGAGCAACCTGAAGGGTGTGTGAAGGGGTCAGTGCAGTTGCTGGCGTTCATCGGGACGGCGCCGCTGTCCATGGTGCTGACCGCCGGCTGGGACCACGTTGGGAGTAACCGCGAGCACACTGACTTTTCGGGTTCCACGCGCGAACAGCTTCGTCTCGCCGCTGCCACAGCTCCTGTTATTTCTTACAGCGACCAACCCCGGCGGAGCCAGAGAGGAGCGTCAGGCAGAAGGAGAGAGCTAAGCATCTGACATCCTCTGTTTGTAGCCCCCTCCCACCTTAGAAGTACACAGACAGGGCTCCAGCCCCACACCGCCGGGCGGAAGGAGGGAGGGCTGTGCGGGATCCGGAGGCTGGAGCCGAGGGAGGAGAGAGAAGTGGATTTTGCGCAAAGCGATCCAACGACTTGGTTTCCCCACTCGGCACTCTTCTGTGCAAACACCTCTAAGGACAGGCAGAACAAGGAAGGGAGTTGGAGGGAAGGGGTTGAGAGTGAGACAAACGGAGAGTTTTTGGCGGATGCAAAGCTTAAGGAAGGGGACCGACCTCACATTTTCCAGCACCGTTTTCTCGGTGTAACATGACAGAAGACACTGGTCTGACGCCACCCTGACATCTCAGACCCTAACGCTCTTCCATCCCTACTGCCTAAGCAATCATCTGGGGCAGGGTACACAGAATCCTCTTCTGTAGCCCTCCTTGCCTCAGACTTTTTCTGTCTGCAGAAAAAAGTCACCATGTGTCTCATTACTAAAGGAGAATTTCCAACCCTTCAACCCTGCCTGAAACAAGAGTGATTCCTTCTCTGAAAAAGAGATAAGAAACAAACTTTTAGAGAGGATATCTATTCCCTTTACTTCATATTCCCTTATTTCTCCTGGAGTAGAAGCTTTATGTGCATCTAATTTCTAGCTTGCTGACAAAGAGGCACAGGGAGCTGTGGCGTCCAGAAAAGTCAAGGGAAGACAAGGGTGACATTCCATATATAAATCTCATAGGTTTGGAGTTATTAATTATTGTTTTTTTCTCCAGCCTTCCTACATGTGCTTCTCAGTAGAAGACTGTGAAAACCAACTATTTGCATTATTTCAGTGTATTCTAGTGCAGACATTCCAGGAAAAACTACATTGACATCTGGAACTGGAATGGCTCATACAAGGTTGGGTGTTATTGATATGCTTTAAAATTTGATAATTCACTTTTAAATACACAAATGCTTCTACTTTATAAATAGATTTTGTTTTGTTTGTCTTTGTTTTGGTAAAGTTAACACAAATTCTGAAGTAATTCTCATTTCTGTGCATGAGCATATTTGTGTATGTATCTTTTAACAACTAACACTATCATTAAAGATCCCCAGTTGGTTGTAGAAAGCTGTATCTTTGGTGAACAGGTATCAGGGTGAGGTAGGGAGCTTGGAAAGAACATTTAATTTCAATATTATTTTTATCACTTGTCTTGAAAACATAACACTGGTAAACTCCACTAATCACAGATGGTTTTGCCAATGCTCAGTATTATTTTTATCCTTTTTATGTTGAAGGATATAATCTCAGCAATAAAATGTTACAGAGACCTCCTACAGACTAATAAAAATACTTCACCACATATTCTCCTATGAACTAATATATTAATTCACTCATATTCAGCTGAAATCTGTCTGCCATTATTCAGTCTTTTGAGGACACACAGAATCAGTCTAAACTTACTTATGTGAAAGACAAATAAGCACAGTATAATAAGTCCTTGCCTTAAAGTCAGATCATTTTGTGAAACTTAGATTTGTAACTTAAACTTTTTAGCTGTAGGAATTTGGATACATTACTTTACCTGACTGAGTGAAAGTTTTCTTATCAGTGGAAAAAAATGGATAATACCTCATATGACTTTTACCAGGATTAAATGAAATACATAATCCAGTTGAGTGATTCAGTAAATAAGTCATTGTGATTATACATCATATATTTGAAAATAACTGAGTAGTCTCTTCTGCAAATTAACCATTAACTTCCTTAGACTGGGTCTTAAAAAGATGTAGCTTTGAGTTCTTTCAGGAAATTAGTCTCTTTTCTAGTCACATTATGGCTTGTAAATCTGCTCTTAGAACAGTGTTCTAAGGATAGCCTCACCAATAAACACTGAACAATATTATAAACCCTTTTTCTACCATCACAGGTTTTGGAAGCTCCATTTGCTTTTTATTTTTGAAGTTACATTACTCTCATCTCCTTCTAGGTCTAATATAGGCAAAATTTCTTGAACATGATCCAAGTTAGTTCAACAAATATTTAATGATCTACTTTGGACCAGGTGTTGGAATTTAAAAAGATAGATATGATTATTTTTGACCACAGAAGCTTACCTCTTACCTTGGTGAGTCATATTTTTCCTGTTGTATAAATTAATAACTTTTAGAAGGATCAAAGTGCAACACTATAAATTCTTTTATTTTAAAATTATATTTAATTAGAGACAGTTCATAATTCAAATCCAGCAAGATCCTTTAAAGTGATGATTCTGTCATCATTTTATGCGTGCTTCCTATTTTGTATACTTTATTTACTCTCCCAGCTTTATATAGATTCTTCAAGACACGCTCAATCACTGCATAGTGGAATGTCTCCCTTTTGCTTTGTCTGTGTGCAAAAGACATACATAAGACCAGAAACTATAAAGCTCCTAGAGGAAAACATAGGCAGAACACTCTCCAATATAAATCACAGCAGGATCCTCTATGACCCACCTCCCAGAATATTGGAAATAAAAGCAAAAATAAACAAATGGAACCTAATTAAACTTAAAAGCTTTTGCACAACAAAGGAAACTATAAACAAGGTGAAAAGACAGCCTTCAGAATGGGAGAAAATAATAGCGAATGAAGCAACAGACAAACAATTAATCTCAAAAATATGCAAGCAATTCCTCCAGCTCAATTCCAGAAAAGTAAATGACCCAATCAAAAAACGGGCCAAAGAACTAAACAGACACTTCTCCAAAGAAGACATACACATAGCTGACAAACACATGAAAAGATGCTCAACATCACTCATTATTAGAGAAATGCAAATCAAAACCACAATGAGGTACCATTTCACGCCCATCAGAATGGCTGCTATCCAAAAGTCTACAAGCAATAAATGCTGGAGAGGGTGTGGAGAAAAGGGAACCCTCTTACATTGTTGGTGGGAATGCAAACTAGTACAGCCACTATGGAGAACAGTGTGGAGATTCCTTAAAAAACTGGGAATAGAACTGCCATATGACCCAGCAATCCCACTGCTGGGTATACACACTGAGGAAACCAGAATTGAAAGAGACGCGTGTACCCCAATGTTCATCGCAGCACTGTTTATAATAGCCAGGACATGGAAGCAACCTAGATGTCCATCATCAGACAAATGGATAAGGAAGCTGTGGTACATATACACAATGGAATATTACTCAGCCATTAAAAAGAATACATTTGAATTAGTTTTATTGAGATGGATGAAACTGGAGCCCATTATACAGACTGAAGTAAGCCAGAAAGAAAAACGCCAATACAGTATACTAATGCATATATGTGGAATTTGAAAGATGGTAACAATAACCCTATATGCGAGACAGAATAAGAGACACAGATGCATAGAATAGTCTTATGGACTCTGTGGTAGAAGGTGAGGGTGGGACGATCTGAGAGAATAGCATTGAAACATGTATATTATCATATGTGAAACAGAACACCATTCCAGGTTCGATGCATGAGACAAATGCTCAGGGCTGGGGCAACGGAGTAACCCAGAGGGATGGGATGGGGAGGGAGGTGGGAGGGGGGTTCAGGATGGGGAACACATGTAAACCCATGGCTGATTCATGTCAATGTATGGCAAAAACCACTACAATATTGTAAAGTAATTAGCCCCCAACTTAAATAAATAAATAAATGAATAAGAAAAAAAAAAAAACAAAAGACATACATACATACATATGTATATGTACACACACATGTTTTTTGTATAAGAGGAATGTTTATCATTTTTTGATATTTCTTCTTAGCCTACATTTTCTATTTAAAGAAAGAAAAATTTATCATATCAGTCAAGATTTACCATTGCTATAAAATCCATATCATACATTCTTTCATAAAAATATTTACTTCAAAGCAACACATTCAGTAATAGCTAGGCTAGATCATAGGCAAATATTAAATGTTTCCCCTCTTCCTTGAATTTCAAATATATATTAGTTTTAGTTATTCATTGGCTTCCCTGACAGCTCAGTTTGTAAAGAATCCACCTGCAATGCAGGAGACTCTGGTTCTATTTCTGGGTCTGGAAGATCTCTTGGAGAAGGGATAGGCTACCTACTCCTGTATTCTTAGGCTTCTCTTATGGCTCATCTGGTAAAGAATCCATCTGCAATGTGAGAGAACTGGGTTCGATCCCTGGGTCAGGAAGATGCCTTAGAGAAGGGAAAGGCTATCCCCTCCAGTATTCTGGCCTGGAGAATTCCATGGGCTGTATAATCCATGGGATCACAAAGAGTTGGACATGACTGAGCGACTTTCATGTTAGTTATTAATATAATTGCCATCATCCCACACTTATTTTAATATCTTGATCCTGATTTTTTTTGAAGCATGGTTGTTAATGAAACACATGATTAACAACTATTAATGAAAAATACAAATGTAAATACTACACATGAAGCTATTACAGTGGCTTGAAGTTGAAGTGAAAAAGGACATTCAAGGTTACATTAGAAGAACTTTTTATGTATTTGTTTACAGATTTTTTTGTTATTTAGTATCGAAACTAATGAGATTCTAAATGCATTTTATTACTATATTATTCTTGATCTCTGTATTGATGTATAAACATCCAGAGAAATGAAACAGATATCCTTATTTGCATGTCAAAAATAAAACAAATAAAAATTTCACAGCTACCTTAACTTGATAACCTGAGAAAGACCTCTGAGACAGAGACATCTGGGATAAATCAGAAAACAGCTCAAAATCTAGGGCCTGCTATTTACTTCCTTAGTTAAGGAAGTGACTTTGTTACTTAGAAACTTAGTAAAGTTACTCATGCTTCCTGATACTGGATTTCCTCCTCTGGTAAATTATGTATATATACATACACACACACACACACACACACACACACACACAAGTTGCTCAGTTGTGTCCGACTCTTTGCAACCCCATGGACTATAGTCTGTCAGTCTCCTCTGTGCACGAAATTCTCCAGGCAAGAATACTGTAGTGGGTAACCATTCCCTTCTCCATGGGACCTTCCTGACCCAGGGATTGAACTCAGGTCTCCTGCACTGCAGGCAGATTCTTTACTGTCTGAGCCAGCAGGGAATCCCATATACATATAAGAATCAACTCCAAAGGGATTTTTGCAGAACTGCTTGTATATGAATTTGTCCTTTGCCATTTGGCTTTTTAGATTTTGTTATATGTGGCTTGGAGATTAGCAAGAAGAGTTATTGAAATTATTATGTAATATTTACTATCATAGAATTAACCATAAAAAGTCTGATTCTTTTAAGAGACTGAAGATGGGTGTCTGTGAGTCCAACTCAATGGACTCTTTCAATTCATCCATGCATCTAGTTTAGGTGATTCATAAGCCTAAAATATGAAGGAATTTCAGTCCTATTTGAATCTTGAGATCATGGTCATTAAGAGAACAGACTCTAGCAATAATTTTATTTTCTCATACAGTTATTAACTATTGAGGCTTTTATTTATTAGGTATTTTTAAAATTTTATCTGATAACCTGGTTTCCAACTGCGAGAATCTCTCCACCAGACTCAGTTTTCTTTGCTGTATAATGGAGAACCTCTCACAGGGACAGGACAGTCCACCTGTAGTTTGCTTTCACACATGCCTGATTATCTGACAGGTATGATTGACTGCAGAATAGAATCTAATGTTCTGTTACAAAAGTTGAGTTCAAATCTACAGACTTGAAAATGACTTTCTGTATAAATTCTTTCAGTTCAGTTCTAAAAACGTTAAAATGTGTATTATCAACAGTTTAAATTCTTAAAGTGAAGTATACAAAATCGTGTGCATTCTACAGAAGTTTAACTATTTTCTACCCACCACCCCTTTCTCTTTCTCCTTGACTTAGAGACAATCATTTAAAAAATGTTTTCTCCATAATTTTTTAAAAACATTTTCTTTTCCTTACATTTTAAAAATTACAAACAGTTTTACATATAAAGCTGAACATTTGAGTCCATTAAGTCCATTGTGTTTTAAGACTTCTGCTATCACAAATATTGGTGCAATAAATATTCCTGAGGTTTTCACATTGTTTCCCAGTGTGTCTTAGATTCCTGGAGTTATTGCTGGTTCAAAAAGTAAGTGCATGCTATTTTGCCAGATATTATTAAACTTCTCTCCTTGGGAATTTTACATTTTTAAACTACAATAGAAATATATAAGGGTGCCTGATTCTTCATTGATTTAACAACAGAACATGGTTTTAACTTTTGTGATTTTTGTCAGTCTAGTAGAGGAGAAATAGTATACCAGTGTAGTTTGAATTTTTATATCTCTTCTTAATGAGATTGAACATCTTTCCTTAGAGTTGGAACATTTGCCTTTAGTTTTCTTTGGGTTCTCTGTTCAGCTTTCTATTCACAAAAAAAATGGGACCATTAGTTTTTTTCCTTGTTTGTTTTAGGAGCTCTTTACATATTAAGAATATTAACACGTTAGTTAATATTTTCCCTTGTTTGTCATTTGTCTTTTTTATTTTTTGCTCATGGTATCTTTTGCTATGCAAAATGTACCTTTTATCTTCCATATTCAAGTTTATTCATATTTTCCTATATTACTTCTGGACTTTGACTAGTAGGTAGTCAAATTTTCTGATTCCCAGAATACAGAGGGATTTAACCATATTTATTTCTAGTATAACATGTTTTATTTATATAATTTACCTCTTAAATTTATTCTCATTTATAGTATAAGGAACGGATATAATTTTAATCTTTTTTTTCCATGTATCTATCCTGTTATTATAATTCCACTTACTAACAATTTGTTCTTCTTCTCAGACTTGAGATGTCACCTTTATTGTTTTCTATATTTTAATTGTGTTTTTTCCTGAATGTTTTACTCTATTCCATTTGTCTGTCTTTTTATGCAGCACTGTTATGGGAATTCACAGTGTATTTTAATAAATGATAAAACTGGTCAGTCCCCCATTTTTTTCCAGTGTCTATATTTGTTTGTCTTTTCAAATGAGCTTTACAGCTTAACTTGTCAAGTTCTAGAAAAGAAAAACATGATGGTTTTTATTGGTGGTATGGTATTAAATTTTTAAATTACCTCAGGGAAAACTGATCTACTTATGATGTTGATTTTTCCTATTAATTACAAGTAATTTCTTTTCATTTGTTTGCATTTATTTGGCAACATTTAAGGGTATTTTATAGATTTCCTCAGAGAGGTGTGGATAGTCTTCTTAAAGTTTAGGCTAGATATTATTGTTATTATTATTTTAGGTGCTATAAGTGTGATCTTTTTCCATTAAATCTTCTATTTGATTATATTTATATATACATATGATATTGCTATTTGTATGTTAACTTTTTCACCTGTTAAACTCCCTTCTTGTTCATGACAATTTTTTTGGCAGGGGGAGAATTTCAACTCATTTTTGCATGTGGTTACATATTTTAAATTATAGTAATAGGAAAATTACTTCACTTTCAAAATTCAAAACTCCAGAAAACTTTTCAGAAGTGCACAGTACATAAAGGACCTTTATGCTCAATGAGCCTAGCAGTAATACATCCAAGGTCATAGCTTACAGTGAAGTCTCTGCTTAGCTAGGCTATTTTCTAAATTCAGTGTAAGCAGGTTGTAAATCACTTTACCTTGAATAACCATTAAATTTCCTTTACGGTATTATGCACACAGTTTTGTATATAGGATCCCACATGTAGCATTTATTAAATCCTCATATTTTCTATAAGTACATATTTTTATATGGGTCTCAATTAATCTTTCAATTTTCATGACATTCACTAGCCTGCCCAACATTTTGTTAGTTGTAATGAACACCTTAAATATTAAATTATGTTTTGCCTTTTCTCATAATCTTTAAATGGCTTCTCATCTTACTTAGAGCAAAATCAAAGTTCTTTCAAGGGCCTACAAAGCCCTAAAGGATCTGTGTCCCAATCACCTTCCTCCACCACCTCTGTAACCCCATATTCTACCACTTTCTCTCATTTTCTCCATCCTGCCTCATGGACATTTCACTTGAATTATTTCTTCTATTAATAAATGTCCCAATGGCTCATCCCTTCACCTCCTTAAGGTATCTGATCAATTATATCAAAGAGGTCAACAACCTCGTTCTTTTTTTTTCTTTAAATTAATTTATTTTCTATTTTTTAACTTTACAATATTGTATTTGTTTTGCCATACATTGACATGAATCCACCATGGATGTACATGTTTTCCCCTTCCAGAACCCCCCTTCCACCTCCCTCCCCATCCCATCCCTCTGGGTACAACCCCGTTCTTGACCACTCTTTTCAAGTAGCCTCCATACTGTTGATGCACCATTGGCCCCATTTTTACCCCTCTCTGTATCTATTACTCTTGACTCTCCAGCTCTCTCTCTCAGTGGATGGGGTCACCTACACTGTTCTTTGAGTCTAGGTGCTGTAATATGACTCTCTTTAGCCAGTAGAATTTGAGGTGACAATATGCCAGTTTTGAGTCTAGGTCTCAGGAAGCCTTGGCTATCTGCACTCGTTCCTTACATGCCTTCCAGTGCCTTGAGAACATGCTAGGACTGGTCTGCCATAGGCTGAGAAACACATGGATTAGAACTGAGTTGGCTCAAATCTCATCTGAGGTCAACCTTGATCATCCTGCAGCCAGCCAACCCCAGCAGACATCAGCATAGTTGACACACGTGCAACTAACACCTATTGTTGAATGTGGCAGTATTGTGGTAATAGTTAACTAACGGACACAGCATTGCAACTTTATTTTTACTACTCAATGCTAAGCTTTATTTAGCACTTCTCACCATCCACACTAATACATGTATTTTACTTGGGCAAGTAGTGTTTTTGACTTTGTTGCTGTTCAGTCACTAAGTCATGTCTGACTCTTTGCAACCCCATGGACTGTAGCATGCCAGGCTTCCATGTCCTTCACTATTTAATATTAATTTCATGAAGGCATAAATGAATTTTTCTGGCATAAAGTAAGTTCTACATAAACATTTGTTATATGAATAAATTTGCAAATTTATTTTCATGTTTTGCCAACATGCATTCATTGTTTTAGGCACTTGAATGGCATTGCTAATAGAATTTTTCAAGCTAGTTATTTTCTCTCACACACTTGTACTGGTGATTTAAATTAAATGTACATAGCTGTCTCTCAGTTCTTAGAATTTCATACACTATTCTTTGAAAGTATTCTGACTGCAACTGGTTGTTACTTGTTACATAACTTTCTTCATTATTCTTATCTTCTCTGGACTTTTGACTGCCTTTAAACAGCAGGAATCAAAATGTTTAGAGTACAAGGATAATGCCCACTTGGAAACTCTCCTCCCCTCTTTTGAAGATCTAAATGATTGAAGATATTGAGCAATAAATATTGCTAAACAAATTTACTCACATTTCAGGTATTTCTGGAAAATATTTCAAAGAGCCTATTTTTATTTTCAAACATTGCTGAGGATGAGTAAGTTTAAGGAAAAAAATTTAGTTGATTGAAATGAAATTGAAAACATAGACCAACTTTGACTAAAAATCTGATTTTGAGTATATTAATAAGTTCTCAGCTTGGCTCGTAGGTGCTAGAATGTGCCGTTATTTGCCACTTTAACTGTTTGGAAGTACGATATCCAAGAAGGGCTCTGAAAACAGATGTCATCATATATGCCATTCTGCCAACAGTAGCTCTTTACAGAAGCTCTGTAAATTTGTATTTCAGTCTTAATCTACCCAACAACTCAGAGGAAGGAAAGCAATGTAGCCTGTGATGTCTAAACCAAGGATCTTCAACCTCCAGGATTTAATACCTGATGATCTGAGGTGGAGCTGACGTAATAAAGTTAGTAATAGAAATAAAATGCATGCCAAAAAGGTTTGCGACTGCTGGACTATACCAAAGGTTGGTTATCTACCTACTGCTTCCACTTGAGCAGTATAATTCGATAATTTATAAGTTATGGAAAATTCTTATCATGACGGCAATTAGAAGACAAAGGTTTATTTCTATTGACTTTTACTTCCTTGACATTATTTCAGAAGTTTGCCAAATACTCAAGCTCATCTTTAAAAACCTTAACCTCTTATATTTTTATTATTTAGGCCATATTAAACCATTTACTGAGGCAATAATTTTAAATAGTTAGTTCCGTTGGTATCTTTGAGTAGTTCCCATTCCATAGGTGCTAAAGATAGAATTTTCCTCTCATTTACCAGTGTTCCTGAGATGAAGACTCCATGGTATAATGAAAAGAGTTGAAGGAGATATTTAAGTTTTTCCATTTTGAAGAACAAGTTCAATAAGTTAAATTATTTTGTCGGTAGTTGAAATATTGCATAAATTATTTGGAGTTTGTCTTATCTTGATTCTCAAAGTAGCACTATTTTTCTTTCTTGATGAACTTTTAAAAATATTTGAAGTTAAATCCCACTTCCCTGTGAACATTGTTTTGACATAATTTTAATAGCACCATCTGTAATAGTAGTCCATCTGCGAAAAAAAATAAATAAATGGGCTTATTTTGTTCTTCATTCCAATGGTTGCCAATGGTTTTTCTTAAAAAGAAAACTGGTTCTAAAATAGTCTACACGTGATTGAAATGGAAACTAAAACAATTGTAAAAGTTATTGTGGTCACAATCATTTTTACTTTTTCTTGTAGCATGCAGAGAATTGAAACATGGATATTATTTTAATTCAAATTGCTTTGCCTTAATTTTTGTGTGTGTGTGACTGCCGGAGTCCTGCTCCAGCTGGTCCAGGGGTTCCCTCAGGATGGACGGCGTCGGCGAAAGGAAGAGAAGACACAGCAAGTCTCAGTGTCTCCTAGTGTCTCCTGACTTTATTTTTTCCAAGGCAGCTTTTATATCTTCAGTTGTACATAGAGGAAAATGTAAAATGTAGAGTCATACCAAATCAGCTCAATGGGTCAGCAGTTTTTGACCCTTATTGAAACCAGGATACCATTTGTATACCTTAACAAAGTTTCATTTTGTTTACATCATATTCTGGCCTGGAGGCCTGTTAACATCTTGTAACTCTTTATTAATAAGGGTTGATCAGCCAGAACACTTTTAAACATATTCTTGTATCAGGCATGGAACATACCAGAGTTACATTTTTTAAAGAATATAGGCACAGTAGATTATGACAACGAAAGAATTCATCAACTCAAAGTTTCAAAGTAAAACCTGTTTTCTGTAATCTATCTTACGCCTTGAGCCTAACAGAAAAGAATGTGGTCCCATAAAGTCATGGTACAGCAAGCTGAAACAATGTAGCACAAAGGTCAGTTCTTAGCAAGAATCACCAGCTAAATTAACAATTGTCTTATTATTTGTATTAAGGCTAGACTTTTATTCACATAAGTCTTTAATTATTATACTTTCATTATACAGGCTAAACACGTTAAGAGCAAAAACATAGCAAGTAAATGTAGACTGAATAACAGTTTCATAAAATAATTTCTTATGTTTTCCAATAGGCGTTTTCCCCCACGAAGGATTCTGTGCCCATTGGGGCTTTTTGTGCGTTCAGGCTTTCAATGCTCTTTATTGTTGAGGAGCAGTCATGCACATTAGCTCCAAAGGCACAGGTATATTTATCAAACAAACTAATATGCTAGCAAGAGGAGTTTAGATTAAAATACTCTTTTTTTATCATGGATAATCTTATAGGGTGCCACCGTTTGGGGGGCATGTCGATTAAAGTTTTAAATTGATCTGTTTGGGAAAAGATCAGGGAAGGCCTTCTGTCTGAATCACAGAAATTAGGGAGAGGTTTATTATAGCAAGCATCAGAAAGATAGATATCATCTTTAAGGTGAGCGCCAAGGCAGCTTTTCGAAATCCCTGAGGCCTGAGTTGCTTTGCTTGTCAGGTCTTCTCCTCATGACTTTGTCATGGGTGGGATCTTGTGAGCTGGCTCCCAGCATGTGACCATGCGTGAATGTACACACACATGCATGTGGGTAAACACAGAGATCGTTATGAGGTAATTTATAATTATATTGGAAACAACACTTCGTGAAACTTTTCATCTGTTAAGTTTTTCTCTCTTCTCTTTTGCTTTAATTTCATTTTTCTAAATATTTAATTCCCATAGCTAGGAGCTTTGGATTTCCTTCCATTTATCAAACTTCCAAATATAGAATAAAATTTAACCACAACCACAAGATTTATAAGAACTCTGAAATAATTTCTATAAAGTCATAACTTTGGCATAGATCTCATTTATTTTCCATAGCCACTCCAGGAAAATGTGGACATGCACACATACATGCCAGCATCATTTTATCCTCATATTGTTGATTACATTTTTGTGTTTGCAGTCCTCACTCTTCCATTACAGGAGCAAGGCAGAATGCATAATAGTCAAAAGATCAGTGTTAAGTAGCCCTTCCTCCTGCCTTTCCAGTAAATTCAGGGGAAAAGCTTTTCACAACAAAACAGATCAGCTTTACCTCCGTAGGACCACGCTTTTTCAGTAATGTGCCTTGTTCTGCTGCTATTCTGCAACAATATGAAAGAATACAAGAGTTCTGTGCTCCAACTTTCCGGGAAAGGTTTTGATGGGAGGTAAGGGCTAGTCCTTCTCCTAGAATGACATTTATTGCAGGTCACGATCCCAAGGACAAAGGGCTATGATTATATAAAGAAAAGGAGTCCTTTTCTATCATCTTAGAGCAACTAGTTCTGCTGCATCTACTCATCTGAATTCTCTTATTTGTAGGAGGAAGGGGCAATTAGTGTGGGCAAAGTCATTACTGTGCGATGAATGGAGAAGTGTGCTGACCCAGCCGCTTCCTCCTGTTGGCGTTCCCTTCTCCCAGAGAGTTTTTAGAATGCAGACTTTGTGCAGGCTTAACAACATCGTGAAAGATTACACTTCTCCAAGCTCTGTGGAGTACTCTCCAAATGAACCTGGAAGCTTTCCCAGTTTTGGTGCTACTGGATTTAGTCACGGTCTTTCTTTTTACATACAAAAGGGTAAACAAAGACTTATTGGATGATGGGGTAGGGAAAGCTTGAACAAAGAGCAAATAAGTAAAGAAATGATGCACTAAAGATGATTTTGTCAGAATTTTGAAATAAAAATTCTGATTGTCTATGTTCAGATAAAGTGATTTAGGGTGATTTGGTTATGTAGCATCTTTGCTCACTAGTTACTAAGAACACTTTGGACAAAAGGGCTTGTGTGCTAGTTACTCAGTTGTGTTTGACTCCTTATGATCCCATGGACTATAGCCCATCAGTCTCCTTTGTCCATGTCCATGGAATTCTCTAGGCAAGAATACTGGAGTGGGTAGCCATTCCCTTCTCCAGGGGATCTTCTCAACCCAGGGATCGAACCCAGATCTCCTGCACTGCCAGGCAGCTTCTTTACCATCTGAGCTACAAGGGAAGTCCAATAAAAGTGTAACCTTACCAAATAGAGAAGAACTGGTCTTGTTAAAATTAGTGTACTAATGGTTGTTGCTTACTGAGGTATATGGTCCAAACACTGTTTAAATTCATTTAATTCTCATAACAATCCTATGAGGTAAATATTGCCATTGTTCCCATTTTAACAATGAGAAAACTGAGATAGAGCAGGAGAAATAACTTGCCCAAGTTCACAGATTAATATGGAGTGGAACAAGGTGTTGGGCTCAGGCTGTCTGATTCCTCTCCTACATTCCTAACCATGTCCTTCTACTGCTGATCATTATGCTGTGTCTTTGGAAACATTGGCTTTGGACTTGGAAAAGCTGGACCTAAACCCTAGCTCTGATACTGAGTGTATGTGTTTGGGTAAGATGTTTAACTTCCATAAAATATAATTTCTTCATCTGTAAATTTAAATTATAAGGTCAAACTCATTGTGTTCAGTAAGAATGAATATAATATGCCTGACATTGCTGGACAGAAACTGCTAAATTAAAAAATAGTCTCTTCCCCTAAACTGTACATATGTTTACATTAAATAGACTTGTCTCTAAATTTCTCTTGGAACTCAGGGCTTTGTTCATTTCATCATCTATGCCTATTTACCCACTCTTCACCTATCCATAACTCATCCATTTGTGGGAAAAGACCTGAAGTTTTCTCATATTTGCTGGAAATATTCTGTGAGTTTGGCTCTATTCAGCAGTAAAATTGCAGGAACAGAAAATCTTGAAGTTACATTGAAGGTCAAAAGCTCTGATTTAGGTCTGGTTCAGTTCAGTCGCTCAGTCATGTCCGACTCTTTGCGACCCCATGAATCGCAGCACACCAGGCCTCCCTGTCCATCACCAACTCCCGGAGTCTACCCAAACCCATGTCCATCTAGTCGGTGATGCCATCTAACCATCTCATCCTCTGACGTCCCCTTCTCCTCCTGCCCCCGATCCTTCCCAGCATTAGGGTCTTTGCCAATGAGTCAGTTCTTCGCATCGGGTGGCCAAAGTATTGGAGTTTCAGCTTCAGCATCAGTCTTTCCAATGAATATTCAGGACTGACCTCCTTTAGGATGGACTGGTTGGATCTTCTTACAGTCCAAGGGACTCTCAAGAGTCTTCTCCAACACCACAGTTCAAAAGTATCAATTCCTCAGCACTCAGCTTTCTTCACCGTCCAACTCTCACATTCATACATGACCACTGGAAAAACCATAGCCTTGGCTAGACGGACCTTTGTTGGCAAAGTAATGTCTCTGCTTTTAAATATGCTGTCTAGGTTGGTCATAACCTTCCTTCCAAGGAGGAAGCATCTTTTAATTTCATGGCTGCAATCACCATCAGCAGTGATTTTGGAGCCCCCCAAAATAAAGTCTGACACAGTTTCCACTGTTCCCCCATCTATTTCCATGAAGTGATGGGACCAGATGCCATGATCTTAGTTTTCTGAATGTTGAGCTTTAAGCCAACTTTTTCACTCTCCTCTTTCACTTTCATCAAGAGGCTCTTGAGTTCTTCTTCACTTTCTGCCATACGGGTGGTGTCAGCCGCATATCTGAGGTTATTGATATTTCTCCCAGCAATCTTGATTCCAGCTTTTGTTTCTTCCAGCCCAGAATTTCTCATGATGTACTCTGCATATAAGTTAAATAAGCAGGGTGACAATATACAGCCTTGACATACTCCTTTTCCTATTTGGAAACAGTCTGTTGTTCCATGTCCAGTTCTAACTGTTGCTTCCTGACCTGCATACAGGTTTCTGAAGAGGCACGTCAGGTGGTCTGGTATGCCCATCTCTTTCAGAATTTTCCACAGTTTGTGATCTACACAGTCAAAGGCTTTGGCATAGTCAATAAAGCAGAAATAGATGTTTTTCTGGAACTCTCTTGCTTTTGCGATGATCCAGTGGGTGTTGGCAATTTGATCTCTGGTTCCTCTGCCTTTTCTAAAACCAGCTTGAACATCTGGAAGTTCACGGTTCACGTATTGATGAAGCCTGGCTTGGAGAATTTTGAGCATTACTTTACTAGCGTGTGAGATGAGTGCAACTGTGTGGTAGTTTGAGCATTCTTTGGCATTGCCTTTCTTTGGGATTGGAATGAAAACTGACCTTTTCCAGTCCTGTGGCCACTGCTGAGTTTTCCAGATTTGCTGGCATATCGAATGCAGCACTTTCACAGCATCACCTTTGAGGATTTGAAATAGCTCAACTGGAATTCCATCACCTCCACTAGCTTTGTTCGTAGTGATGCTTTCTAAGGCCCACTTGACTTCACATTCCAGGATGTCTGGCTCTAGGTGAGTGATCACACCATCATGATTATCTGGGTCGTGAATATCTTTTTTTGGTACAGTTCTTCTGGGTATTCTTGCCACCTCTTGTAGTATTTAGCTTTATACAGTCAGAGAAAGAAAGCTTTCCATACCTACATGTATAATATAAATTGCTGCAATTTTACAAGAATCTGTGTCAAAACCATTTCTTCTTGTTAGACAGAAAATATATTTTTGGTTGGATAGTTGTGTTGTAAAACTGTGTTGATACTCATAAGTTTTTGAAATATGCTGGCTTGCACAAATATTGATAGAGTGGCTTTCCACATACCTGAACTGCCATGAACCCTACCACTTTTGATAATAGTAGGTAACTTTGATTTCTTTCCCTAAATTATTTGTGTGCTTCAAATTTGTATCAGGGCAAATATTCAGGATCTACTTCAGTAAGCAAAGTGAGAAAGGATATCTATCTATCATCTATATGTTTATAAACTCCTTCCTTAACACCATATCTCCCTCTATTTACCACCCACTTCATTGATTTCCTTCAGCAATACTTTTTTCAAGTTATTTGTGACACTTTCTCTTTTCAACCTACTTCATCTCACTGTCATTTCTAATGTTTCATAAAGAAGTGTTCTTCACAAAGTTGCCATTGACAATTAGGTCTAATTGACACACGCCTTTCCTCAATCTACTCCCATTATCATCCTTAAAACATTTTCCTCTCTTGGTTTTTATGATATCATTCCATTCTCTTTTCTTCCCCATGTATGATTATCTTCTTCTGTCTGAAATCATGATGTTAGAGTCCATTGGTGAATTAGCCTTCTCCAGAGAAACAGAACCTATCTCTGAATCTATCTCTGTATCTATCTATCATCTATCATATATTTATCAAAAAGTTATTGGAAGTTGTAACAGTAACATCAGACCAGGTGTGCAGATCAGGTCATTATAGTGTGCATTCTCTGACCCTTTGTTAAGAACCTTTGTAATTATTGTTTTATTGCAATTTTTAAAATTATTTACAAATCTAGCAAAATTTTGTAAAATTACCTTTCATTACTAGTGAGATAAAACATTTTTCACATTAAACAAACAGACAACCTTATTGGTTCAAGTGATTATGGAGATTGAAAAGTCCCATGGTCCATCATCTACAATCTGGAGACCCAGAAAGACCAGTGGTATAGTTTGAAGGCCTGAGAACCACAGAGTCAGTGGTGTACATTCCAGTCTGAGTCAGAAGGCCTCAGAAGAGTTAATGGCAGGAGATGCTCCAGCTAAATAGTCAGACAGAGGGGGAAGGCAAATACACTCTTCTTCCTCTTTTTGGTTCTGTTCAGGTCCTCAGTGGACGGGGAAGGACAATATACTTAGTCTACCAATTCAAATACTAATCTCTTCTGGAAACTGCCTCACAATCACACCCAGAAATAATGTTTAACCAGATATCTGAGCATCCCATGATTCAGTCACCCACGTTGGCCTATAATATGAGCTATCACACCTGAAGATAAATCTTAATTTCCCTGATTACATTTTCTCCTTAACTAATTTATCCCATCTCATGCCTTTACATATGACCTAATTCTAACAGCTACCAAGATTATATCTTCATTTCAATCTCCTTCCCAGAATTAGTTTTTCAACTGTCTACTTAATGTCTCTATTTTTAGAAACCTGGACATTCTAAACTTCAGTTCAGTTCAGTTCAGTCCTCAGTCATGTCTGACTCTTTGTGACCCAATGAACTGCAGCATGCCAGGCTTCCCTGTCCATCACCAACTCCTGGAGCTTACTCAAACTCATGTCCATTGAGTCTGTGATGCCATCCAATCATCTCATCCTCTGTCATCCTCTTATCCTCCTGCTTTCAATCTTTCTCAGCATTAGGGTCTTTTCCAATGAATCAGTTCTTCGCATCAGGTGGCCAAAATATTGAAGTTTCAGCTTCAGCATTAGTCCTTCCAATGAACACCCAGGACTGATTTCCTTTAGGATGGACTGGTTGGATCTCCTTGCAGTCCAAGGGACTCTCAAGAGTCTTCTCCAACACCACAGTTCAAAAGCATCAATCCATCAGCACTCAGCTTTCTTTATAGTCCAACTCTCCCATCCATACATGACTACTGGAAAAACCACTGGAAACTGGAAAAATGAATTCTTAATTCGTTCACAATCTTGAATGGCGATTTGTTTCACATATGATAATTTACATTCTTCACTGCTATTCTCTCATATCATCCCATCCTCGCCCTCTCCCATGGAGTCCAAAAGACTGTTCTATATATCTGTGTCTCTTTTGCTGTTATCGTTTTGAGTTATTGTTACCATCTTTCTAAATTCCATATCTATGTGTTAGTATACTGTATTGGTGTTTTTCTTATTGGTCTTTTAAATTTTCACAATTTGTATTTGCTGTTGCTTAAATATTGCAGCCAACTTAATTTGATACAGAAATAATTTAAGGCAACAAATTATCTATAATAAGTTGTCAGTGCTGTCTATTCAAAGACCACTGGACATACGGTTGAACAATTTGGGTTTATTATTTGTTTCTGCAAAGAGAATGTATACCATTGAGAAATCTGAGTCATCTCAGGAGAAGAGTTTTAGAAATAATTTTTTAAAGGGTTTGGGTATGTCAGTTTTAGTAGGATTGAGGAAGCCGACTTTGTTCTGAATTGGATGCTATTAGAGTGTGGGAGTAATTCTGTCCTAATAAATCTTATCTAAAAAGAGGAAAGACCACACTGAGGCTAAATTGTAGTCATTCCTATCAGCCAAGATAGGGGGATATTTAGATTTTTGTGGTTTGGATAATGTTAATATCTTTGTTGTATTCAGACGTGATTATGGTCTTGTCCTTGTTTTGATCCATTAGAGTCACAATTGGCCTTGGGTGACATTGACATTCTCTGAAAGTGACATTTCATAAGAGAGCACCAAACAAACCTAGACAGTGTATTGAAAAGTGGAGGCATCACTTTGCTGACAAAGGTCCATATAGTCAAAGCTATGGTTTTTCCAATAGTCATGTATAGACGTGAGAGTTTGACCATAAAGAAGGCTGAGCTCGGAAGAATTGATCTTTTTGAATTATGGTGCTGGAGAAGACTCTTGAGAGTCCTTTGGACTGCAAGGAGATCAAACCAGTCAAACCTAAAGAAAATCAACCCTGAATGTTCTTTAAAGGGACTGATGCTGAAGCTAAGGTTCCAATAGTTTGGCCACCTGATGCAAAGAGCCAACTCATTAGGAAACACTCTGATGCTGGGAAAGATTAAAGGCAAGAGGAGAAGGGGGCGACAGAGGATGAGATGGTTGGATAGCATCACTGACTCAATGGACACGAGTTTGAACAAACTCCAGGAGGGTTAAGGACAGGGAAGTCAGGTATGCTGCAGGTCGTGGGGTCGTAGAGTTGGACAAGACTTAGTGACTGAACAACAACAAAAAAGAGAGCACCAAGGCCTAGCTATGAATGCCAGATGGGCCCCTGGCTATCAGGGGCTGTGTTTCTTTGTCTCTAGTTAAACTAAAATGAGACTTGGTATGAGAAATCAGTTAAAGAAACATAAAATGATAGGAAAGCCTGTGAAAGTGGAAAGAATGCACAGTATGCAAAAGGCGCACCATTGTATTAGGGGTCTCCAGAGAAACAGAACAAATACGATATGTATAGAAGGGTATATATATATGTATGCATTTATATATATATATATATATATGTATGTATTTCCCAAATATAGATTCTCTTTAAGAGAAAAAAGTCAATATTTGCATTTCATTTTATTTAGAAGTTCTTCTGTTTTAGCTGGTTTAAATGCTCATCATAATATTCTTGTTCTTGGGTTCTTAATTTTTTTATACTATGAATTATTATAGAACATAAAGCTAAAATTCCCAGCATGCATTGGTACCAGGATTCTTTTTTCTGTACTATCTCACTTGTGGAGACCACATCTCAGGATAATTTGTGTCATCCTTTGCTTGCTCTCTTTCTGCCAGGGTTGCCCTTCTCTGTGTAGCTGTGTATAAATGATTATACCAGGTAGTTCATTTAAAATTTTAACTATGTTTTG
This sequence comes from Giraffa tippelskirchi, assembly GCF_054371585.1. Classification (NCBI taxonomy): domain Eukaryota; kingdom Metazoa; phylum Chordata; class Mammalia; order Artiodactyla; family Giraffidae; genus Giraffa; species Giraffa tippelskirchi. Next base: position 153,739,160 of record NC_137283.1, on the reverse strand, counting down.
TTCCTCCAATATCTCCAAACTATTATCTTTCAACATAAAATCAGTGTAACATTTTGAGATATTTAACTTTGTTTTCATACTAATTATTTGAAATTCAGTAAGTATTTTGTCAGAACTCTCCACCGTGACCCGTCCATCTTGGGTGGCCCTACATGGCATGGCTCATAGTTTCATTGAGTTGGGTCATGGTGGAGAGTTCTGACAAAATGTGGTCCACTGGAGAAGGGAATGTCAAACCACTTCAGTATTCTTGTCTTGAGAACCCCATGAACAGTAGGAAAAGGCAATAAGTTAGGACACTGAAAGATGAACTCCCCAGGTCAATAGGTGCCCAATATGCTACTGGAGATCAGTGGAGAAATAATGAAAAATGAAAGGACGGAGCCAAAGCAAAAACATCACCCAGCTGTGGATGTGACTGGTGATGGAAGCAAGGTCCAATGCTGTAAAGAGCAATATGGCATAAGAACCTGGAATGTTAGGTCCATGAATCAAGGCAAATTGGAAGTGGTCAAACAAGACATGGCAAGAGTGAACGTCGACATTTTAGGAATCAGTGAACTAAAATAGACTGGAATGGGTGAATTTAACTCAGATGACCATTATATCTATTACAGTGGTCAAGAATCCCTTAGAAGAAATTAAGTAGCCATCATGGTCAACAGGAGTCTGAAATGCAGTACTTGGATGTAATCTCAAAAACGACAGAATGATGTCTGTTTCCAAGGCAAACCATTCAATATCACAGTAATCCAAGTCTATGCCCTGACCAGTAATGCTGAAGAAGCTGAATTTGAACGGTTCTATGAAGATCTACAAGATCTTCTAGAACTAACACCCAAAACAGATGTCCTTTTCATGATAGGGGACTGGAATGCAGAAGTAGGAAGTCAAGAAACATCTGGAGTAACAGGAAAATTTGGCCTTAGAGTACAGAATGAAGCAGGGCAAAAGCTAATAGAGTTTTGCCAAGAGAATGCACTGGTCATAGCAAACACCCTCTTCCAACAACACAAGAGAAGACCCCACACATGGACATCACCGAAATCAGATTGATTATATTCTTTGCAGCCAAAGATGGAGAAGCTCTATACAGTCAGCAAAAACAAGACCGGGAGCAGACTGTGGCTCAGATCATGAACTGCTTATTGCCAAATTCAGACTTAAATTGAAGAAAGTAGGGAAAACCACTAGACCACTCAGGTATGACCTCAATCAAATCCCTTACAAATATACAGTGGAAGTGAGAAATAGATTTAAGGGACTAGATCTGATAGACAGAGTGCCTGATGAACTATGAACAGAGGTTCATGATATTGTATAGGAGACAGGGATCAAGATCATCCCCAAGAAAAAGAAATGCAAAAAAGCAAAATGGTTGTCTGAGGAGGCCTCACAAATAGCTGTGAAAAGAAGAGAAGTGAAAAGCAAAGGAGAAAAGGAAAGATATACCCATTTGAATACAGAGTTCCAAAGAATAGCAAGGAGAGATAAGAAAGCCTTCCTCAGTGATTAGTGCAAAGAAATAGAGGAAAACAATAGAATGGGAAAGACTATAGATCTCTTCAAGAAAATTAGAGATACCAGGGGAATATTTCATGCAAAGATGGGCACAATAAAGGACAGAAATTGTATGGACCTAACAGTAGCAGAAGATATTAAGAAGAGGTGGCAAGAGCACACAGAAGAACTATACAAAAAAGATCTTCATGACCCACATAATCACAATAGTGTGATCACACATCTTGGAATGTGAAGTCAAGTGTGCCTTAGGAAGCATCACTATGAACAAAACTAGTGGAGGTGATGGAATTCTGGTTGAGCTATTTCAAATCCTAAAAGATGATGCTATGAAAGTGCTGTACTCAGTATGCCAGCAAATTTGGAAAACTCAACAGTGGCCACAGGACTGGAAAAGGTCAGTTTTCATTCCAATACCAAAGAAAGGCAATGCCAAAGAATGCTCAAACTACTGCACAATTGCACTCATCTCACACGTTAGCAAAGTAATGCTCAAAATTCTCCAAGACAGGCTTCAACAGTACATGAACCATGAAATTCCAGATGTTCAAGCTTGTTTTAGAAAAGGCAGAGGAACCAGAAATTAAATTGCCAACATCCGGTGGATCATCGAAAAAGCAGGAGAGTTCCAGAAAAACATCTATTTCTGCTTCATTAACTATGCCAAAGCCTTTGACTGTGTGGATCACAATAAACTGTGGAAAATTCTGAAAGAGATGGGCATACCAGACCACCTGACCTGCCTCTTGACCTGCCTCAGATACCATACCTCTGTATGTAGGTCAGGAAGCAACAGTTAGTACTGGACATGGAACAACAGACTGTTTCCAAACAGGAAAAGGAGTATGTCAAGGCTGTATATTGTCACCCTGCTTATTTAACTTATATGCAGAGTACATTTTGAGAAATTCTGGGCTGGATAAAGCAGAAGCTGGAATCAAGATTGCTGGGAGAAATATCAATAACTGCAGATATGCAGATGACACCACCCTTATGGCAGAAAGTGAAGAAGAACTAAGGAGCCTCATGGTGAAAGTGAAAGAGGAAAGTGGAAAAGTTGGCCTAAAGCTCAACATTCAGAAAACTAAGATCATGGCTTCTGGTCCCATCAGTTCATGAGAAGCAGATGGAGAAAGAGTGGAAACAGTGAGAGACTTTATTTTGGGGGGGCTCCAAAATCACTGCAGATGGTGACTGCAGCCACAAAATTAAAAGACATTTACTCCTTGGAAGGAAAGTTATGACCAACCTAGATAGCATATTAAAGAGCAGAGACATTGCTTCGACAATAAAGTTTGTCTTGTCAAGGCTATGGTTTTTCCAGTGGTCATGTATGGATGTGAGAGTTGGACTATAAAGAAAGCTGAACGCAGAAGAATTGATGCTTTTGAACTGTGGTGTTGGAGAAGACTCTTGAGAGTCTCTTGGACTGCAAGGAGATCCAACTTGTCCATCCTATAGGGAATCAGTCTTGAATATCCATTTGAAGGACTGATGTTGAAGCTGAAATTGGACACCTGATGTGAAAAGCTGATTCATTTGAAAAGACCTTTACTCTGGGAAAGATTGAAGCTGGGAGGAGAAGGGGACTACAGAGGATGAGATGGTTGGATGGCATCACCGACTCAATGGACATGAGTTTGGGTAAACTCTGGCAGTTGGTGATGGACAAGGAGGCCTGGCATGCTGCAGTCCATGGTTGCAAAGAGTCAGACATGACTGAGTGACTGAACTGAAGTATTTTGTACTTACATCACATTTCAGTTTGGAATAGCTACGTTTTAAGTGGTCCCTAGCCACATGTGTAACCAGGTCTAAACTATTATTTTGTGAAGGAAGGGACCTTGTCTATTTTGTTCACTGCTTTATACAGAGCCTGACATGTTGTATGTACTGAATAAATAAATATAATAAATATTTATAATAAATAATTAATATTGATTTTAAGGATTGGTCAAGATACTTATGGAGGCTGGTGAATCCAAAATCTGTAGGGGGGTGTTGGCAAGCTGGAGACCCAGGAAGTAGCAATACTGTTTCTCAAGTTTGAAGACCATGTGTAGGCAGAATTCGTTCTTGATCAGGGGAGGTCAAATTTTCCTTCTATTCAGTCCTTCAACTGATTGAATGAGGCCCACCCACATTATAGAGGACAATCTGCTTTACTCAGAGTCCTTTGATTCATAACCGTCACAGAATAATCAGAAATCAGAATAGAGTTTGACCACAAAACTGTGCATGGTATCCCAGCCCAGATGACACAAAGTTAATCATTACAACCATGAAATGTTATATACTTGCTAAAAAAGGACCATAAGCTGCTACGTGTTTCACAAAGTTCAGTAACTAGCTCTTCTGTAGAAGCACAATTCTTCCTGCTATTTAGACCAGGGGTACTTTTCCCTGCTGTTTCTCATAAAATGGATAGACAATTTCCATGACTCTCCATGGACCGAGACATCTATAAGTGTACTCCTTTGGAAATATGCTCCACTCTCTTCTTGTAACTTCCATTTATATATAGACACATCCCCACCTGCTTTGAGGAGAGGTTGCTCTGGTTGTCTGTGAATCAGCCTGGCTTGTTAGATTTCTGAAGCTAATGATAAAAATACATGGACTGTTCTCTCTCACCTTTAATGTTGAACACCATGAGCATGATGTTGGCTTGCAGAATGAGGCAAGATTTGAAGTTTATTCTGTAACTAGACTTCACCAGTGTGAGCCAGATTGATAACATATTGCAAATATTTAGATAAAGTAAGTTGTTGAGAAATTATCCAAAAGGTATATATTCTGAAATATGTACTTCAAGGTATGTACATTCAAAGTTCCTCTAATCTTCATAGGGAACAGCTTTCCCAATAACAGTTGAGAAGCATCAGTTCCTGGGTATAGTGTGAGAAGCAGCCTATGCCTGGGACCGGTAATAATTTGACATCTTCCTATAGGAGGTAACGAACTTTTAAAGTCTTTCACACACCCACTTTTATTTTTCGTATTTTGCATTATGGCTAAATTTGTTGCTTTGTTCTTACATTACTATAAATTTTTTTCTCATTCTTTAAGCTGGACTTCAAATTCTTTTGGAGAGTCCATCTTTAATTTGAGGCTTCCCTGGCAGTTCAGATGGTAAAAAATCTGCTTGCAATGCAGCAGACACAGGTTCGATCCTGGGAAAAGATTCCCTGGAGTAGGAAATGGTAACCCACTCCAGGATTCTTGCCTGGAGAATCTCATGGATAGAGGAACCTGGTGGGCTACAGTCCATAGGGTTGCAAAGAGTCAGACAGGACTGAGCGACTAACCCTCTCCCTCCACTTTTCGTCTTTTGCTTATTTGACAATGGTGGCACCAGTTACAAAAACATTGTAAAACAGGGGTTGCCTAGCACTTAAGGATATTGCTGAATGTGCAAAAGAAAGAAAGCTGGTGTGAATGTATGGATAAATTAATGAACACCAAAATCAGGAGAACTCCAACTCATCCAGGGATCGAATCTGGGTCTCCTGCATTGTAGAGAGATTCTTTACCATCTGAGCCACCAGGGAAGCCCTCAACTCACTCTAGCACATGGTAAAAAGAGTAGTACAGTGAAGACTATAATTGTGCCCATGTGTCTCTGGTTATCGTCTGTAATAAAGAACATAAAATGCCAAGGAGAACCTTGCAATACAATTTTTATCCACTAACTGAATTGAGGAGATACGATAGCACTGCAAGTATAAATTAATGAAGTTTATCTGTTCTTTTCTGATAGTCTGATATCTCAGAGTTTCTCCTAACTGAATTTTATTATGAGAAAGTCATCAGAATCCTGAGCAAGTAATTAGAGTAGTTGAGTTTGTGTTCTGGCCCTACCACTTACTATGTCTTTAACATTAGACGAGTCACTACAGGTTCTTAAATTGAAAATGAGGAAAAAAATTCTCACTTTGCCTGGTAGTGCAGTGTACAGGAAATGTGCCAAATGTGATGGCCTTTAGAAACAATAAAACCCTAGAAGGTAATAGAAATGATGTTCTTTGAGAATCTTGGTTCTGTAGGAACAATGCTAAGTTCTTCTCCACTTCGTCTTTCACCTGTGACTTTGTCTGGATGTGTATTTTAGAGACTAAAAATATAAGATGAATTAAAACATGGAAACAATTGTGCAGATAATTTAGAACACCGGTACACTTGTGTCTGGCATTTCCAGAAAGTGGCAGTAAACAACATTAGAGAGGTACCCAGGAGCAAGGTTAGGGAGAATCAGGTAGACCACGTGAAGGACTTTGAAATCTATTTTGAGAGTCACGGAAAATTTTTGCAGCATTGAGAGCAGAGATACAGGATATGATTTATCTTTTAAAAGGATCACTTTGGAGAAAGTGGAAGGTAGTCTCCAAAGATGGCTCAAAATGGGCCACGTTTCTCAGAATTTCCACTCTGTGTAGTCCTCTCCCACCATCATGAATATGGCCCGGCCTTTGACTTATGATGACCAATAAAGTGTACAGAAGTGAAGCCGTACAGTTCCAGGTCTAGTTTTAAGAGGGCTGTCACTTACTTTGGGAGCTTTCCTTACCATGTAATTAGCTTGGTTACCAGACTGAAGAGATCCCATCGAGAAGATGTTGGGCAGGGAGAAATTTCCCTCTCCACCCCTCTTGAGTTTTTGTGGCTAGACTAATAATAACATTGACACCAGCCAGATGAATAAGAGATAAACAGATTTTAATTCATGCACATGGATGCCCCATAGAAATAAAACCTAGGAAGTGGCCAAAGAAGGCAGTTTTTATACTCTTCAGGCAAAGAAGGAAGATTTTTCTGAAGAATTGAGAGGACAATAAAACTTAGGTTTTAGGTGCCCAATTAATGAAGAATCTAAACAGAGTTTGGCTTGGGGTAGTAAAATAAAGAAGAAACAAGGTTCGTTTATACAGGTTTCTTAGCCTGAATTTCCTATCTTTGGCTTAGGGTGTCCTTCTACTTCTAGGTACAGAATACTTATTTCCTGCTTTCAAGGAGGCAGAAAGGATGGTCAGAGTATCCCTCTTGTGTTGGCCATTTCTTAAAAAACTATAGCTCAGAATAATCAATATGCCATGGTGGCACATTTTGGGGCGGCCTTCTCTGGGCCTCAACAAGGACAAACCCTGAGACCCAATGGAGAAAGAGAAAATACCTGGTGATGAAAGCCATGGAGAAGTAACAGGGTAATGTGATTTGTCTCCCCCAGAGCCAAAAAAAAAAAATTGTCACAATTTATTTTTGAGCCATGACTTCCTTTATGTCATACCAAAGCTGTATGAAAGTGGTCTTTTTAGTCAGAACAGTAAGCATTGATACGTCATGAAATACATACTGATACAAAGAATATATTTATAGAAGATAGATTTCTGGGGCTAGTTCAGAAATGCTCTAAGTGCTCTGATGTTAAATAAAACCCTCTGTCCTATTTCCAATTGTCGTTTTCTGCACTGCCATGTATTTGTAATTTTAGATCAAATGTAGGACTTATCACTTGGGGATAAAAAAAACATCTGGCTTTGAGTTACTGGTTCGTCTAATGGAATGAGCAACCAAAGCATTCAGAAGTGATAATGGGCAGACGATTTCGACATGTTCTTTCCTTCTCGGGTTCCCCTGGGGGATAAATATTTCATTCTGTGGATGAAGCATTTGATATAACAGTGAGAACACCCAGAATATTCTCAGCCCTGTGTTTCTAGAGAAACTACTTAGTCCAACTAATTGAACTTTTGGAAACAGGACTGGTGAATGTTCACAAGCTGGGGTTAAACTCAGACCAGAAGTTATTCAGGTATGTAATAAATTGGTGTGGCTGGTCCTGGCCAGGCACCAGTTATTGGGAGGATAGCTGAAAGAACATGTTCTTACCCTAGAGGGAAGCCCTGAGTGGGTGTCTGAGGATGCCTATCTTTGTTAAGATGGAATAGAATAGGAGAGGAATATCCTGGGTTCTCAATATAAATACTGGGGATTGGAATTATAACTATAGCTGAATTAAACAATGGTAAAGACTCCTACTTTGCATTTCCTTGTCTGTGAAACAAAACTACATGATATCAACTTGCCCTTCAATTTTCTTAGAATGTTTCACCTTTCTCCTGAAATATACGACTGGTGGACTTTGGGGGATTTTTCTGATCTATTGATGTTTCACACGGATGAGGACCTCGGGTACCATATAACAGTAAGAGTAAACTTCTCACTGTGAGGAGAGTTCTTCCAGGGTGTTTAGAGATCAGGAGACAGAGGAAGAAGCTACTCAGGATGAACAACCTCATACAGAGTCAAGGCAGTATTTGTCAGAAGGAGAAAGTATTTCTTCTCTTTCTCTTTCTATTCAGAAGACATGAAGCATCTGGCTCTAATTCCATTTTGTCTGCCACAGGACATAAACAAAGATTTCCTAAGATTTCCAAAAGTAAAGCAGTCTAATACACATAAAACCATAAGGGGCTTCCCTGGTGGTTCAGATGGTAAAGAATCTGTCTGCAATGCAAGAGACCCAGGTTTGATCCCTGTGGGAAGATCCCCTGGAGTAGAAAACGGCAACCCACTCCAGTATTCTTGCCTAGAGAATTCCATGGACAGAGGAGCCTGGCAGGGTACAGTCCATGGGGGTTGCAAAGAGTCTGACATGACTGAGTGACTAACACTTTATAAGGGCCATAAGTACTAAATGGTGACCCTGGCAATTGTAAAAAATCTCACTTGAGGTGCTTGGAGAAGCGATATCTGAGGACACGGACACTAAAAGAATTTCAATCTGGGGGGCCGTGGGGAAAAAAAATCTTTATAGGGAAAACAAACAGCAATAACAAACCTGCTTCTAGAAAAAAAAATACCATTTTTAGATGGCTGAATAAGTCTGGCTCTTAAAATATTCCTCTCTCTCCCCAAAACAGCTAAATGAGGGACAAATAGTAGAAAACAAAGCAAAAATACAGAAACAGTGGGCCTATGGACAATTAGATACAAACAATAGGGCTCTTTTGGGGGGTCTCTGTAGAGAGAATTGTACATAGTTTTTGATGCTTTGCCTGGAGTTCTGAGATGAGTCCTGGAAGGCAGCAGAACGGACATAACTTCCCACTGTAGAGCTTGGTCTCTCTGTGACTAACAGGGTCAGAAGAACAGCAAGAGTACTCAGTCATTCCCATCCTTGAGGCCGTAGAGTTCAAGATCCTGCAGAGAAGGAAGGCCTCTTCCAGCTGCATTGTCAGGAAGCATGCCTCATTCTGTATTACAGGCACATTGCGGCTCAGCTTCTGTGATGATTGGGCAAAGATAATACATCTCATCTAAGGGACCCAACAACTGGAAAAATGGCTATCAATGAAAAAACAAATGGGACATTGGCATATGAGAGTATATTGGAAAAGACCCTGATGCTGGGGAAGATTGAGGGCAGGTGGAGAAGGGGGCTACGGAGGTTGGGATGATTGGATGGCATCACTGACTCAATGGACACGAGTTTGAGCAAGCTCTGGGATAGTGAAGGACAAGGAAGCCTAGTGTGCTGCAGTACATGGGTCGCAAAGAGTTCGACATAGTGACTGAACAACAAAAATTTTTAGGAGCCACCACCCCCACTCCCTCCGCCCTAGCATTTAAAAGATTTTTCTGGAGTTAGAAACTACACTTATCTAAATAAATCCATGCAGTAGATGAACTAACAGAATATATTGTCACTGTTGAGACAAGAATTAAAAGCCTTTGAGGTCAGAGAGCATAAATTATCTCAAAGGCAACATAAAGAAATGGAAATAATAATTATGCGGGAAAAGATGAAACATTTGCTTGATAGATCCAAAAACTATTATGGGAATAACTGTGAAAGGAAAGACAAAGACAGATGAAAATATGTGTTACTTAAAAAAAAAACTTAGCTGAAGATGAAGTTGCATTTGTAAACTGGAAAGAGTTTATCAAATTCCTGGTAGGAAGGTGAAAAATGAACTGTTCCAAACATATTCTGATATTTATTAACTCTAAGGATACAGAAAATTCTTATAAAAGTCAAAAGAGAAAACGTTTTCTGCAAAGGAAAAAAATAGTTTTGACAGTTGACTATTCATTTGTAACACTAGGGACTAAGTCAGTTTTAAACCATCTCCTGAGAGAAAAGAATTGTGACTCCAGAAATTATAGAACTGTCAGTATAGAAGAATTCAGACAAATCCTCTTAGAGTAAAAATCCTTGAAAGAGAAAAAACAATATAATTGTGGGTGGAATGTTTAAAGAAATAAATAGTGACATAAAAATGAACAAGCAAAAAACACCAGAAAAATAAAGAGAAAGATGTGAAAAAAAGAACCAAATAAAATATCTGGAAATAGAAAATGCTGAAATAATTCAAAGATGTTCACGCAGAATAAATGTCCTCAAAGGTATTGCTTTTGTTGTTGCTATTCAGTTGCTCAGTTGTGATTGACTCTTGGCCACCCCATGGCCTGCAGATCGCCAGGCTTCCCTGTCCTTCATTATCTCCTGGAGTTTGCTCAAATTAATGCCCATTGACTCAAAAGTATTACTGAGGTAATTAACTAGAATGCATCCTAGGGAGATAAGTAGATGGAAAATGTGAGAAAGTTTAAGATATAGGGATTTAAAAGAAATGAGAAAATTTAGCCATTTAAGTGGACTTCCAGAAAAAGAGCATAGAAAAAAGTATGTAAAAAGAACTGCTTGATGAAATAATCTCTGAGTATTTGATAGATTAAAGAAACAAATCCACAGATTTCCAAGAAAGCAAAACTCCCATCAGTATGGAAAAACACAATGAAATTTACACTTATATAAATTTTTGATGAAACTGCAGAAAATAAAAGATAAAGAGAGAAATCTTAAAAGCCATCAGAGAAAAAGCAAGTCACCCACAAGTAATAAAGTTTGGACAGTTAGTAGATTTCTCAACAGGAAAACAAAAGTAAGCTAGAGATCAGCAGTATATTGAAGTTCAGAGAAACAATATCTGACAATTTTGCTTTATGAACCCAACAAAATTGATTTTAAATAACAAAGAAGAAATAAAGACTTTTTCAAATAAACAAAAAATTTGGTTCACCACAAAGTACGTGTCATTAGATAGAGTAACTCTAGGTTAGGATCCGGTTCAAATTCATCTTAAATCTCTGTGGCCGAAAACATTAAAAATTTATTTCTTAACCACAAGGGTTCAAGGGTGCTTCAAGGGTTTTCCAGGGTAGTTCTTTCCAAATGTTTTACTTAGGAATTTATATACTACATCTTCTGACTCCATGTTGGCACAGAACTTGCACGTGTGAGGGGGAGAAAGAGCTTTTCATTTCCTTAGCAAAGAAGTGTTAAAGGACTCTCCTAATTGCAAAAGGACCATGTGGTATCAGAGAAAGGAATGACATTGATGAATATTAGTAACATCTACCAGCAAGAGAGTCTAATTAAATTAGAAAGGATTAATCTGCAGAAGTAGAGAAATAATTTCGGAAGGAATTTCTGATGCAAGAAAGAATGGTGTGCAAAGAAATACATTGAAAAAATAGTAGCAATAATGATATCTAACTTATTAGGACCAATATGAGAGCACTAGAATGTAGAACAACAGTCACATGTAAGGTGGGGGAGATTGATCTACACTTAAGAAGTCCAAGTTCCTGTAGTGTTTTTGAGGGCTAATAAATACAATTTGGATGATGTTAAGCTTAGTAGGTACAACAATCAGTTGTATATATTCTCATTATATAAGAGTGAGTAAAATTGTATATAAGAAACAAAGAAGAAAATGCAATAAAATAGAAAAAAGAAGAGGAAGAAATAGCAGAAATAGCTAAACGTATTATGGTAGTAGTGAGTTAAAGTAAGTTAGTAATTATATTAATAATCTATGAATTAGCTTGTTGATTAAAAAATCATGTGAATTCAAATAAAATGAAACACAATAAGTTAAAAAAAATTAGCTATATATGGTTTACAAGAGACACTCTAAAACTTAAGGATATGTGTGTGCTAAGCTGCTTCAGCTGTGTCCAACTCTTTGTGACCCCATGGACTGTAGCCCACCAGGCTCCTCTGTCCATGGGATTCTCCAGGCAAGAATACTGGAGTGGGTTGCCACTCTCTTCTCCAGGAAGGACATGGGTGGAGTTTAAAGATATAGAAAATTTGTACAAGCACTATCTGAAAGAAAGCTAAGATAGCTATGCTGCTATCAGAGAATAGACATTAAGAAAAAACATATTATTAAAGACAAAGGGGATAGTAATTAAGGATAAAAAGCTCAGTACACTAAAATGACAGAGTAATTCTAATACATAATGTGTCAAATACAATAGTCTTGAAATATTTAAAGCAAAAATTTGGAGACCTGTTGGGAGATACTGACAAATTTATTATTATACTGGATTTTGGAAGTTTTCTCAATTATTGAGAAGCTAAGAAAACGAAACATTTGGAAAACAGGTCTAAGATTTGAAAAGCACAGTTATAAAGCTAGACCTAGCTATTAGCGAATGCACAATCTTCTAAATATGCATGAGGCCTTACAGAAATTGATCCTGTACAGACCTGAAAGTCTGTCTCAGTAAATGACTTTGAAACATACAAAAAAATGCTCCTCGACTACAGTGTAATTATATTAAAACAGAATAAGAACAATAACAACAAAACACAGTCACAGTCAAATGTACACACACACACACACACACGTTATGTTATGGGTCTTTCTCTGCAGCTTAGTGGTAAAGAATCTGCCTGCCAATGCAGGAGACACCAGAAACATGGGTTAAATCCCTGGGTTGGGAAGATCCTCTGGAGAAGGAAATAGCAACCCACTCCAGTATTCTTGCCTGGGAAATCCCATGGACAGAGGAGCCTGGTGGGCTACAGTCCACGTGGTTGCAAAGAATTGACAAGACTTAGCGACTAAATAGCAACAGAACAGCTATCAATGTATGTTCTATATATACACATAAACTTAAGAGTGAAAGAGCAAAAGGAAAATAAAGCAGAAATTTAAAAAGAATCAAAATTCTACCTAGCAAATTAGTGAAAAGTAAGAAAAGTACTACTTAAAGGGAAATTGATAGTGTTAAAGATTTTGTATTAGAAGAAAAGAAAGATTGAAAATGAATGAACTAAGCAGTCAACCTAAGAAATTAGAAAAAGAACAGAACTACTCTCAGCTGTGTGATGAATAAGGTCTGAAGATCTAATAATGTATAACACAGTGACTATAGTTGATGACACTGTATTATACAAATGAAATGTGTTAACAGAGTAGAACTTCATGCATACACACACACACACAAAACAAAAAACAGAACAAAAATTTTAAAAAGTGAAAGAAGGATATAAAAAGGTAATGGTAGGAACTTAATAAAAATAGAAACCAAAGATGATATAGTCTCAACAAAACCTAAAGTTGGCTGTTTTGGAAAAAAGGAAAATCTTTGTAGAGTTCCAGCAAGAAAACTGTTAGGCAAAATAGAATCAGATAAGGGAGATAAAATGGGCATAAATGTAATTTACTGTAATTTATTAAAAAGAAATAGCATGACTACTTCTACAACCTTCATAAAAATCACGTTATAGTTAAAAATTTTCTCCCAAGGTGAGCACTGCACTAGATGGCCTTACAGTCTGACTCTAATAAATTCTTGAGGAACAGAGTATTATAATCTTATAAAAACTATTTTAAAGAACAGAATAAGAGAAAGTATCTCCTAACTTATTATCTGAATCCAATAGAAACTTGATTTTCACATCAGACAAAATTACAGACCTAACTAACTCAACAAGATACAAATTCCTTAGCAAGATGTTTGCAAATAAAATCACAAACATATTGAATTTATCCTAGGAAGACATAAGTCTATAGAAATATCTTTTACTATATTAACATAATTGTAAGGGATTTGATTTAGGTCACACCTGAATGGTCTAGTGGGTTTCCCTACTTTCTTCAATTTAAGTCTGAATTTGGCAATAAGGAGTTCATGATCTGAGCCACAGTCTGCTCCCAGTCTTGTTTTTGCTGACTGTATAGAGCTTCTCCATCTTTGGCTGCAAAGAATATAATCAATCTGATTTCGGTGATGTCCATGTGTGGGGTCTTCTCTTGCGTTGTTGGAAGAGGGTGTTTGCTATGACTAGTGCATTCTCTTGGCAAAACTCTATTAGCCGTTGCCCTGCTTCATTCTGTTATCCCAGGCCAAATTTACCTGTTACTCCAGGTGTTTCTTGACTTCCTACTTTTGCATTCCAGTCCCCTATAATGAAAAGGACATCTTTGTTGGGTGTTAATTCTAGAAGGTCTTGTAGGTGTTCATAGAACCGTTCAACTTCAGCTTCTTCAGCATTGCTGGTTGGGGCATAGACTTGGGTTACCGTGATATTGAATGGTTTGCCTTGGAAACCAACAGAGATCATTCTGTCGTTTTGAGATTGCATCCAAGTACTGCATTTCAGACTCTTTTGTTGACTATGATGGCTACTCCATTTCTTCTAAGGGATTCCTGCCCACAGTAGTAGATATAATGGTTATCTGAGTTAAATTCACCCATTCCAGTCCATTTTAGTTCGCTGATTCCTAGAATGTCAACATTTGCTCTTGCCATGTCCTCTTTGACCACCTCCAATTTACCTTGATTTATGAACCTAACATTCCAGGTTCCTATGCAATATTGCTCTTTACAGCACCGGACTTTGCTTCTATCACCAGTCACATCCACAACTGGGTGTTGTTTTTGCTTTGGCTCCATCCCTTCATTCTTTCTGAAGTTATTTCTCCACTGATCTCCAGTAGCATATCAGTGTTCTATCTTTTTGCCTTTTCCTACTGTTCATGGGGTCCTCAAGGCAAGAATAATGAATTGATTTGTTATTCCCTTCTCCAGTGGACCACTTTTTGTCAGAACTCTCCACCATGACCCATCTGTCTTGGCTGGCCCTACACAGTATGGCTCATAGTTTCATTGAGTTAGACAAGGCTGTGGTCCATATGATCGGATTGGTTAGTTTTCTGTGATTGTGGTTTTCAGTCTGTCTTCCCTGAAGGATAAGAGCCTTATGGAAGCTTCCTCATGGGAGAGACTGACTGACGGGGAAACTGTGTCTTGTTCTGATGGGCGGGGCCATGCTCAGTGAATCTTTAATACGATTTTCTGTTAAAGGGCGGAGCTGTGTTCCTTCCCTGCTATTTACCTGGGGCCAAACTATGGTGGAGGTGATGAAGATAATGGCGACCTCCTTCAAAAGGTCCCATGCATGTAATGCTACATTCAGTGCCCCCGACCCTGCAGCAGGCCACCACAGACCCCATGCCTCCGCTGGAGACTCCTTGACACTCCCAGGCAAGTCTGGGTCAGTCTCTTGTGGGGTCACTGCTCCTTTCTCCTGGGTCCTGGTGCTCACAAGGTTCTTTTGTGCCCTCCAAGAGTATATTTCCCAGTCCTTTGTCAGTTCTGGCAGCTCTATGATGGGGTTAATAGCAACCTCCTCTGAGAGGGCTTATGCCATACCATGGCATATAGATGGGGAAACAGTGGAAACAGTGACAGAATTTATTTTGGGGGGCTCAAAAATCACTGCAGATGGTGACTGCAGTCATGAAATTAGAAGACATTTACTCCTTGGAAGAAAAGTTATGACCAACTTAGACAGCATATTAAACAGTGGAGACATTACTTTGCTAACAAAGTCCATCTAGTCTAGGCTATGGTTTTTCCAGTAGTCATGTATGGATGTTAGAGATGGACTATAAAGAGAGCTGAGAACCAAAGAATTGATGCTTTTGAACTGCAGTGTTGGAGAAGACTCTTGAGAATCCCTTGGACTGCAAGGAAATCCAACCAGTCCATCCTAAAGGAAATCAGTCCCGAATATTCATTGGAAGGACTGATGTTGAAGCTGAAACTCCAATACTTTGGCCACCTGATGTAAAGAACTGACTCACTGGAAAAGACCCTGATGCTGGAAAGGATTGAAGGTGGGAGGAGAAGGGGACAACAGAGGATGAGATGGCTGGATGACATCACTGACTCGATGGACATAGGTTTGGGTGGACTCCGGGAGTTGGTGATGGACAGGGAGGCCTGGTGTGCTGTAGTACATGGGGTCACAAATAGTTGGACATGGCTGAGTGACTGAACTGAACTGAAATGATATTAACATATTAAAAAGAAAATGATGTATGGTCATACTGATACACATAAGGAAAGCATTTGATGAAATTCAACATCTACTTATAATTATCAAAATAGAAAATAGGACTTCCTTTACTTGGTAAATGATATGTAACATAAACCAAAAGCAAGCATTCTGAATGACTTAACATTTTTAAAACTTATTTTATTTCAATAATAAGACAAAATTACTGTTACTACTGTAAGGTAAGAGAATATTATAGAATTAAGGTATGAGGATTTAAAAGGAAGAAATAAAAATGTACTTATTTGTAGATATTCTATTCTTTTCATGTAAAACTTAAAGGTTATACTCAGAAACCATTAGAAGAAATAGGAATTCATTAGTATAGCTGAATGTAATATGAATACATAAAATATCACTGCTTTTCTAGCATCAGCAGATAAATTTGAAAGTAAATTAATATACCATTTAAAACTAACATAAAAGTTACCTAGATTTATGTCTAACAAGGATATACAAATCTTATACTAAAAAAGTAAACATTTTCTGGCACACTGTCAAGAAAATAAATGGAGAAAAATATTATACTATTAGTCTATAAGATGTTGATTCTCCCCAAATTGATCAATTAATATAATTAAAACAAAAATTTCAATAGGGATTAAATGTGTATATGTGTGTCTGTCTGTGTGTGAGTGTGTGTGAAATTTAGCAAGATATTTAAGATGATAGGGATTCATGTGAATGTATGGCAGAAACCACCACAATATTATAAAGTAATTAGCCTCCAGTTAAAAAAATAAAAAGAAACAAGTATAATGTTGTACACATAAGGAGGACACAACAAATACTGCATCATTCATTGATAGATTCAAATTGCTCATAAAGTTTATTGGAAAAACATGGAAACTTGTAGAATTCAAAATCCACTCAATTTTTGTGGTGAAATTGGCCAAGTGTTCAGAATAATAAAGTAAGATCCTATGTAAAAAAAAAAAAAAAAAAGATAATAGGTAGAAAATTGCCCTACCAACCATAAAACCTTTATGTAGATATGATAGTTATATTTGCGTAGTATTGGACTAAGGAAAGACAAATTGATAAACATATAAACAGAGATATGAGAAGTAGAATTGTAGAATAGGAAAAATTTAATTGACTATGTTGTAAAAATAGGTTAGAAATGGGAAAAATTGAAATTGGACCTCATATCACACGTAAGAATTGATTTCAGGTAGATTAAAACATTAAGTGTAAAAAGCAAAATAAAAATAGAGAAAATGAAGGCTGAGCCTGTATAACTTTTGGGCAAAAATTTAAAAAACATAATATTAATAAACAAAACATTTGAAAAATTTCCCCAAATTAAGTTTAAGCACTTTGTTCATAAAAGACACTAGAAAAAGTGAAAAACAAGTTATAGAGACAGAGAAGACATTTGAACATTTTCTAATCAAAATTCAATAGAAATTAATTTACTCATTGAGAATTAAAGAATATGAAAATATCCATTAAAAGAAAATTGAGACAATAGATAAACAGAATCAACAAATAAAACCTCTCAAAGAATTGTTTGGTGAAAGAGGAAGTCTATTTGCAAATTAAAAACAGTGAAAAGAATACATACCTGAATCTACACACCTAAAAATAATGAAAAGACTACATATCTGTTATATAGATGGAATAAAATAGCTTTAAGTAAATAATCAAGAAAGGTGAAAAGAAAAAAATTAAGAATGCAACCTAAAAATGTGGAAAAAATAAAAAAAACCCAAAGAAAATAAGCAAGAATCAAATATGAGTAAAAGCAAAAAATAATGAATTGAAAATGAAAATAATGAATAGATTTTGTTGTTGGATTTTAGGGAATGAAACAAGACCATAAGATTGCTATAATTGTTAGCAAAACCAATAAAGGATAAGAGAGGAGAATTTGACAGCAAAGAATTTAAAAAATGATGAGGAAACAACAAAAACTGCAGAGGAAATTTACAGATGCAAAAGAGATGCCAATATGATGTGTTTTAATTTGATGAAATACGTTTTCTACGAGAATGTATACTGACCAAATGCCCCCAAAAGAGAGGAAATGATAGTACTAAGTGCTGTTTATCCTGTGCCAAGCACTATTCTGAGAGCTTTACATACATTAATTCTTTTAATCTTCACAATAACCATATGAGGGTAGAATTACCATCATTATTATTTTTTTTATCATTCCTATTCTTCAATGAAGAAATAGAGGCACAGAAGGATAAATGCTTTGCCTAAGGACTATGGTTTTTCCAGTGGTCATGTATGGATGTGAGAGTTGGATTATAAAGAAAGCTGAGCACCAAAGAATTGATGTTTTTGAACTGTGGTGTTGGAGAAGACTCTTGAGAGTCCCTTGGACTGAAAGGAGGTCCAACAAGTTCATCCTAAAGGAGATCAGTCCTGGGTGTTCAATGGAAGTACTGATGTTGAAGCTGAAACTCCAATACTTTGGCGACCTGTTGTGAAGAACTGACTCATTAGAAAAGACCCTGATGCTGGGAAAGATTGAGGGCAGGAGGAGAAGGGGACGACAGAGGATGAGATGGTTGGATGGCATCACCGACTCGATGGACATGGGTTTGGGTGGACTTCGGGAGTTGGTGATGGACAGGGAGGCCTGGTGTGCTGTGGTTCACAGGGTCACAAAGATTTGGACACGACTGAGTGACTGAACTGAACTGAACTGAAGGGTACACAGGTAGGAAGTAATGAAATCAGTATTCTAACTGCAGGCTTCTGGCATCAGAGTTCATGATTTCAGCATTTACTACATCTCTTCTAAGAAAACATAAGCAAGCCAAATGCCACAGAGGAAATAGAAATTGCTGTCAAAATACTGCTTACAGAAAAGAGCGTCAGGCTAAAGAGACGCAAAGAGAATTCTATTTTGCTTTGAATGATCTAATGAGTATTATTTGACCAGTTCTAAAGAAGAGAAACAAAGTATTTCCAATTGATTGTATGAAACAAACATAACTTTGATCTTGTGTGTGTGTGCTCAGTCCTGTCTGACTGTTTGCGACACCTTGGACTGTAGCCCATCAGGTTCCTCTGTCCATGGGATTTCCCAAGCAAGAATACAGAAGAAGGTTATCATTTCCTTCTCCGGGGTATCTTCTGAGCCAAGGGATCGAACCCAGGTCTCCTGTGTTTCCTCCATTGGTAGGCAGTTTCTTTACCACTTAACCACCTGGGAAGCCCAACCTTGATCTTAATGCCCACAAAATATAGCACAAAAAAGTAACTCAAGCTCACATATGTAGACTGATAGAAATAGTCTTAACAGATTCTAAGCAAACAGAATTGAACAACAAGTTAATGGTGCAATAAACTGCCTTTTATTCTAGTTATATAACAAAGGTTCAGCACTAGGAAATCTAGTGATATAATTCACCAATGAATACATGAATTAGTAATTTTACATATCCAGAAATGCTGAAAGTAATATAGGTAATAATTATTATCTTTGTTTGGACATGTTATTTGTTAAACAATGAGGAAATTGATTTATCCATGCTGTATGTAATAATTGGATGGCATCACCAACTCGATGGACATGGGTTTGGGTGGACTCCGGGAGTTGGTGATGGACAGTGAGGCCTGGTGTGCTGCGATCCATGGGGTCGCAAAGAGTCGGTTACAACTGAGCGACTGAACTAAACTGAACTGATGTAATAATAGTCCATATGCAATAACCTTAGTTGTGATACTCAAGGCAATGTTCTCCTTAAAAGAACTGATATAGAAGTCAGAGAAATTAAGTCAAAAATTGCAAAAAAAAAAAAAAAAAAGAATGAATACAATGTGATTGTACCTCACATTCATAAAAATGGCTATAATTAAACAGACCAACAGTATAAAATCTGGGTAGACATGCGGTGGAATTAGAACTCTCATATATTGCTCTGTGAGCTTTCCTGGTAGCTCAGTGGTAAAACAGTTCATCTGCAATGTAAGAGACATAGATTTAACCTCCAGTTGGGAAGATTCCTTGGAGAAGGAAATGGCAACCTACTCCAGTATTCTTGCCTGGGAAATCCCATGGACAGAGGAGCCTGGTGGGCTACAGTCCATGGGGTCACAAAAGAGTTGGACATGACTTAGTGACTAAACAACAAGAATACTGCTTTTTGGAGTGTAAATTGGGACAACCACTTTGGAAATTGGTTTTGCAATATCTGCTAATACTAAATATATACACAACCCTTGAGCCATGAATTTTATATATACTTATGGATGTAGGTGATATAGGCAACTAAGCACACACACAATATAGGTTGCATAAAGATATTCAAGAAAAATAAGTTTATATACCCACTTGAAGACGTGTACAAAATTCTTTGCATAATATGTAATAGCTTATTGATAATAGTCCCAAACTGGAAACAGCCTAAATGCTTATTAGCAGTAGAATGGATAAATACATTAAGATATATTTACATATAACCACATAGATACTAAATATAACTCTTACCACCCACAACAACATGGATGAATCTCACTGTCATAATGATGAGTGAACAAAACTAGACAAAAAGAGTATGAAATGTATGGTTCTATTTGTATGAAGTTGAAAAGCAAACAAAACTAATACCTGGCTACGGAATGGTTGCTATATGGAATATGAGGTAGAGGAGTAGGTTTCGCCTGGGAAAAGAAAAAATGGGTTTGCACGTGTATAAGCGCTCATGAATATCATCAAACTGCACACTCAAAATTTGTGTTCTCTATGTATATTTGATCTCAACAAAACCTTAAAAAACAAAATGTGCAAAATGAATAAGTATAAAGGCAAAGTTCAGGGTCTTTGAATGTTTGTATGTGTTACGTGCTTAGTCACGTCCATCTCTGCAACCCCACGGACTGTATCCCAACTGTCCATGAAATTCTCCAGGCAAGAATACTGGAGGGGGTTGCCATTTCCTTCTCCAGCGGATCTTCCTGACCCAGGGATCTATCCTGGGTCTCCTGCATCGCAGGCAGATTCTTTACCGTCTGAGCCACCAGGGAAGTTGATCTCAATAAAACCTTTAAAAACAAAATGTGAAAAAGTATAAATGTAAAGGGGAAATTTGCAGTCTTTGAATACAACACAAAGGTTTCTGTTATACATAGCATCAGGGACAAACCTAACAGATATGCATAGACTTGGAGATGATCTTGGCACAATATACCACTAAAAAGGATTAAAATCTTAAGTATACAAGAAATTATTTCTATTTAGAAAAAATAAAACAGGAAAACTTCTAATTAGCCAAGCAGGGAGTTACTAGATAAATTACATTCGGAGAAAGAAACATGAAAACCTAAAAGATGGTGAAGATTGTTTGATCTCACTAGTGAGGAAAAATTGCAAAGTTAAAAAACAAAACAAAACAGTGAAATGCCAACCTTTACCATCAAAATTAAGGTGGGATGTCATCTTGGAGAACTGAATCTCTCTCCACTTCTGAAATAGAAATAGGTCAACTATTCACCAGGGCAATTTGCATTCAGTGCATTTGTGATTGTACATATGTCACAACTCATCAACTTTATTTCTTGAGATGTGATCTTGAGAAAAATTATTCTACACATACACAAAGAAATTTGCATCATTGCTGGTGAAATCAAAGAGTGGGAAACAATCTAAATGTCCACTCACAGGGATTGGATAGGTAAACTGTGATATCGCCAATGATGGAGTACTAAGCTACAGGGAAAAGGAAACTACTGTGTCTGCAGGGTACAGGACGGAGACTCACAAGAGTATTTTGAATGAAAATTTTGAAGTAACAAAGAGTTGAATAGGGACTTCCTTGGTGGCCCAGTGGTTAAGAGTCTACACTTTCACTGAAGGGGGCAGGGGTTCAGTTCCTGGTCAGGGAACTAAGATCCCACATGCCATGTGGCACAGCCAAAAAATAAAAAGTTGAAAAAATTGCTGAATAATCCTAAGCCATTTGGTAAATTGTATTTACATAATTTATGGTGATAAGGTGGGTTGGGATGAAGATGAGGTGCTATTAGAGATGATACAAGGAGATAATGGGAAGGAAAATTAAGGCAGATGCAAATAAATATAAAAATTTAAAAAAAGCAAGTATGATAGTGTTCCATAAACCATAGCTGATTGCCCACACTCTATGCACTTGAAGTCCAAAAGAATAAAATAACCTCCCAGAAAACACAACGAAATAACAAGCCATTTCCTCTTTCCTGTAAGTTGCAATTTATGCAGCTAAATCATAACAAAAATGAACAAGCTGGACAAAGCAAGCATTGTATCAGAATAATATTGCTTGTAACACATTTTCCTGCAGGATCTTGTTGAAGCTCTATCTATGCTTAACTTATGTAATATTTTCTTACTTTTGGGGTAGTGGACTGAAATTAAAATGTTGTTACATCTGCTTTCGTTAGAAAGATAATGCCATGTGGATTCTCTGATTTCTAAAGTACCTAAAGGAAACGAATATTCATCAGAAGGACCGACGCTGAAGCTGGTGGGCACCTGAGAAGAGGCGACTCATTAGGAAAGATCTTGATGCTGGGAAAGATTGAGGGCAGGAGGAGAAGGGAGGGACAGAGGATGAGATGGTTGGATGCCATCATTGACTTGATGGACATGCGTTTGAGCAAACTCCAGGAGATGGTGAAAGACGGGGAAGCCTGGCGTGCTGCAGTCCATGGGGTCACAAAGTGTCAAACATTACTTAGTGACTGAACAACAACAGTAGGTGTCAGAAAAGTTTACTAGATTTATTTTTACTAATCTAAGTCTGCTAGTATAGTTCCAATAAAGTAATCATGGATTTTAAGGAAATCTACAGTTACCCATGAAGTCAGATGTTTGCTTTTTGGCAGGAAAGCTATGACAAACCTAGACAGTGTGTTGGAAAGCAGAGACTACTCTGCTGACAAAGGTCTGTATAGTCAAGGCTATGATCTTTCCAGCGGTCACATACAGTTGTGAGAGCTGAACCACAAAGAAGGCATAGCACTGAAGAACTGATGCCTTTTAACTGTGCTGGCGAAGACTTGCGAGAGTCCCTTGGACAGCAAGGAGATCAAATCAGTCAATCTTAATGGAAATCAACCCTGAATATTCGTTGGAAGTACTGATGCTGAAGCTGAAGTTCCAGTATTTTGGTCATCTGGTGCGAACAGGAAAAGTCCCTGATGCTGGGAAAGACTGAGGGCAGAAGTAGAAGAGGGTGTCAGAGGATGAGATGGCTGGACAGCATCACCGATGCAATGGACATGAACTCAGGCAAACTCCACGTGATGGTGAGGGACAGAGAGGCCTGATATGCTGCAGTCCATGGGATTGCAAGGAGTCAGACATGATTTTGTGACTGAACAACAACAGTAATACCTCTTTCAATAGAGTTTAAGTAATCATATTAACTAGCCAAATCTAGATAAGACAGTTGAGAATATGCTTGAATAATAGTTCTCAGAAAGGCATGGTTTCAAGTGATCTGTGATTTCCTTAGTATAGATGTGGCTTTTTTTTTTTTTTGTAACAAGAGAATAGGGAAATTGTATTGCTAAAATAATGTACCTAGTCAAGTTCTAATTTAATGAATGACCAATTCTGGCAACTAAAATTCTACTTGCTAGTGGAAATACAAGCAAAAATAAACAAATGGGACCTAATTAAACTTAAAAGCTTTTGCTCAATGAAGGAAGCTATAAGCAAGGTGAAAAGACAGCCTTCAGAATGGGAGAAAATAATAGCAAATGAAGCAACTGACAAAGAATTAATCTCAAAAATATATAAGTAACTCCTGCAGCTCAATTCCAGAAAAATAAGCGACCCAATCAAAAAATGAGCCAAAGAACTAAACAGACATGTCTCCAAAGAAGACATACAGATGGCTAACAAACATATGAAAAGATGCTCAACATCACTCATTATCAGAGAAGTGCAAATCAAAATCACAGTGAGGTACCATCTCACGTCAGTCAGAATGGCTGCTACCAAAAAGTCTACAAAAACAATAAATGCTGGAGAGGGTGCAGAGAAAAAGGGAACTTTCTTACACTGTTGGCGGGAATGCAAACTAGCATAATCACTCTGGAGAACAGTGTGGAGATTCCTTAAAAAACTAGACACAGAACTGCCATAT
This sequence comes from Giraffa tippelskirchi, assembly GCF_054371585.1. Classification (NCBI taxonomy): domain Eukaryota; kingdom Metazoa; phylum Chordata; class Mammalia; order Artiodactyla; family Giraffidae; genus Giraffa; species Giraffa tippelskirchi. The sequence goes on along the minus strand of NC_137283.1, from coordinate 153,715,346 downwards.
GACATAGCAATCTCACTGCTGGGCATACACATCGAGGAAACCAGAATTGCAAGAGACACATGTACCCCAATGTTCATCGCAGCACTGTTTACAATAGCCAGGACATGGAAGCAACCTAGATGTCCATCAGCAGACGAATGGATAAAAAAGCTGTGGTACATATATACAACGGAATATTACTCAGCTATTAAAAAGAATGCATTTGAATCAGTTCTAATGAGGTGGATGAAACAGGAGCCTATTATACAGAGTGAAGTAAGTCAGAAAGAAAAACACCTATACAATATATTAACGCATATATATGGAATTTAGAAAGATGGTAACAATGACCCTATATGTGAGACAGCAAAAGAGACACATATGTAAAGAAAAGACTTTTGGACTATGTGGGAGAAGGTGAGGGTGAGATGATTTGAGACAATAGCATTGAAACATGTATATTATCATATATGAAATGGATTGCCAGTTCAGGTTCAATGCATGAGACAGGGTGCTCAGGGCTGGTGCACTGGGATGACCTTGAGGGATGGGATAGGGAGGGAGGTGGGAGGGTGGGTCAGGATGGGGAACACATGTACACCCATGGCTGATTCATGTGAATGTATGGCAAAATCCACCACAATATGGTAAAGTAATTAGCCTCCAATTAAAATTTTAAAAAAATAAATTAAATTCTACTTGCCTCACCCTGAAAAATAAAAGCTATCCAACACAGTTTTATTGTTATAATTAATGCCATGTTCAAACACTGAAAAATTTAAGTTTTCTCCAAACTACAACTTTAACCATCACCAGTTTCATGGTGTTGTTCTGAGATATTAAACTAGTAGGCATCTAGTCTCCTCAGTTCATTTTGTTCATCAAGGAAGATCCAGAATAATGATGTGTTACCAAAGGACATTTTAAATTTTTTTAGTGCAGATGTTTACAATCTGCAGATCAACTGCAGGATCATTATTATCAACACAATATATCCATTCTTTTCATTTGTGCCATTTTTGTTTTGCCTTGAGAAAAATCAATGAACATCTCTAGAATGTGGAGTGCCAATTATGGAGCCAGATGCCCTGGTTTCAAATCCTAACTCCTCACTTAGCAATCTGTGTCACTGTACATGAGTCATTTGATCTTTCTGTGCCTCAGATTTCTTGTATGTTAAACTGAGTGAATGTCATTGTGACCTCCTGTTTCAGTCTAGTTAATTGGTGCCCAAGACATGCTGAAAAGAGTCCAACCATATGGAGCATAGCCAAACATATCTTATTGCCAGTGGCCTCTGCCATTGCATGAAGCTCCTGCAGAGCTCCTTGGAGCAGACAGGTGAGACACTCAAGTTCTCTGCCGCTGATGAGCAACCTCTGGCACTAATGACTTCACCACCACACACTGTCAGCATCCACCACCTTGACAGGCTCATTAGTGGCCAGCTGCAGAGTATGTTGCTGCCCATCAGGATCCAGGGGTCTGTGAACTGCTAGTAGGAGTGTTGCCTTGGGAGTCCAGGTGTTAATGCATGCTGTCAGTGTGCTGTATCGAGCTAGACAGGGGCTCTTGGTGGGTTGTGAGCTCTTGCTGTTTTGTAGTTATTAAGCTGTGTCCAACTTTTTGAGACCCCATGGACTGCAGCATGCCAGGCTTCTCTGTCCTTAACCATCTCCTGGAGTTTGCTCAAACTCAAGTCCATTGAGTCAGTGATGCCATCCAACCATCTTGTTCTCTGTTGTCCCCTTCTCCTCCTGTCTTCGATTTTTCTCAGTATCAGGGTCTTTTCTAATGAGTCAGCTCTATGCATCAGGTGGCCAAAGGATTAGAGCTTCCGCTTCAGCATCGGTCCTTCCAACGAATATTCAGGGTCCATTTCCTTTAGGATTAACTGATTGGATCTCCTTGCAGTCCAAGGGACTCTCAAGAGTCTTCTCCAGCACCACAATTCAAAAACATCAATTCTTCAGTGCTCAGCCTTCTTTATGGACCGACTCTCACTTGGCCTAATCTCTGAATTTATGTTTTTACATATATTGGCCACTTTTATCACTTTGTGGCTGACGTGTTTCTTTTACGATGTTTATGCTAGCTATAGAATATTGCTCTAACAATGCATGAGTATTTTGCAAATTAGACCTTCATCAGACTTTTGGAATAGTTGAGTTGAAAATGTTGAATTGGTTTTCAAACTCCATTCATATTTTCATAAGCAATTTCAGCATTAATTTGTCAAGAAAGAAACAGAACTGCTGTTGAAATCTTAAAATATAATTTCTACCGTGGTAATTTAATTTTTCACATAAACTTGTTGTGGACAAAGTTTTATTGATGATTGCATCAAGCACTTGGACTATTATCATGTAAAAGCCTTGATCAGGAACTGCCTCTTATAGCAAAATCTGATATTAAAAATGTGTGTTTTAGAAACAAGTTTAAAATTTTCATTTATGTTTCTGAAAACCTACCATTTGAAAGTTTTATAGAAACTGATCATTCTTAGTATAACTGAACACTTTGTTTCTCTAATAAATAATATGAGGAAAATAATACATTTGTTTCACCAAACACCATATAAATGTGACTGACATGACCCAATACCCCAGTATTTACCTGATTTTGTTACAGAAATATTATTTTTATTCTGCCATTGTGCAAATAATTTGGGAAAGTAATTAATTAAAGTGTAAATGTAAGATGAAATATACAGCAAATACTAGAAACATGAAAGTAGATTTATATTATTAAGAAGGGAAATACCCAGGCATGATAGATTATTAATTCTAACCAATATTGCATGCTCCTTGAATTCCTGGACATTTGGGAGACTGCATCTCCCATCTCATCATGCTTAGGTAGGAACAGTTGACTAGTACTGATTAATGTCACATGAGCAGAAATAATACATATCACTTCTGGTGTGAGATTTTCAGGATATTTCTTTTTCCTTGCCTTGGCAACTAACAGCATTCCAAGTGGTGGAACACTGGACACTTTGTAATCTTGAGGGACAGTGTAAAGGAAAGTGTGTGCTCAGTTGCTTCAGTTCAGTTCAGTCGCTCAGTCGTGTCTGACCCTTTGCAACACCATGAACTGCAGCACGCCAGGCCTCCCTGTCCATCACCAGCTCCCGGAGTTTACCCAAACTCATGTCCATTGAGTCAGTGATGCCATCCAACCATCTCATCCTCTGTTGTCCCCTTCTCCTCCTGCCCTCAATCTTTCCCAGCATCAGGGTCTTTTCAAATGAGTCAGCTCTTCGCATGAGGTGGCCAAAGTATTGGAGTTTCAGCTTCAACATCAGTCTTCCCAATGAACACCCAGTACTAATCTCCTTTAAGATGAACTGGTTGGACCTCCTTGCAATCCAAGGAACTCTCAAGAGTCTTCTCCAACACCACAGTTCAAAAGCATCAATTCTTTGGCGCTCAGCTTTCTTTATAGTCCAACTATCACATCCATATGCGACCACTGGAAAAACCATAGGCTTGACTAGACGGACTTTTCTTGGCAAAGTAATGTCTCTGCTTTTTAATATGCTGTCTGGGTTGGTCATAACTTTCCTTTCAAGGACTAAGCGTCTTTTAATTTCATGGCTGCACTCACCATCTGCAGTGATTTTGGAGTCCCCCAAAATAAAGTCAGCCACTGTTTCCACTGTTTCCCTATCCATGTGCCACGAAGTGATGAGACCAGATGCCATGATCTTAGTTTTCTGAATGTTGAGTTTAAGCCAACTTTTTCACTCTCCTCTTTCACTTTCATCAAGAGGCTCTTGAGTTCTTCTTCACTTTCTGCCATAAGGGTGGTGTCATCTACATATCTGAGGTTATTGATATTTCTCCCAGCAATCTTGATTCCAGCTTGTGTTTCTTCCAGACCAGCGTTTCTCATGATGTACTCTGCATATAAGTTAAATAAGCAGGGTGACAATATACAGCCTTGACGTCCTCCTTTTCCTATTTGGAACCAGTCTGTTGTTCCATGTCCAGTTCTAACTGTTGCTTCCTGACCTGCATACAGGTTTCTCAAGAGACAGGTCAGATGGTCTGGTATTCCCATCTCTTTCAGAATTTTCCACAGTTTATTGTGATCCACACAGTCAAAGGCTTTGGTATAGTCAATAAAGCAGAAATAGATGTTTTTCTGGAACTCTCTTGCTTTTTCGATGATCCAGCAGATGTTGGCAATTTGATCTCTGGTTCCTCTGCCTTTTCTAAAACCAGCTTGAATATCTGGAAGTTCATGGTTCACGTATTGCTGAAGCCTGGCTTGGAGAATTTTGAGCATTGCTTTACTAGGGTGTGAGATGAGTGCAATTGTGCAGTAGTTTGAGCATTCTTTTGCATTGCCTTTCTTTGGGATTGGAATGAAAACTGACCTTTTCCAGTCCTGTGGCCACTGCTGAGTTTTCCATATTTGCTGGCATATCGAGTGCAGCACTTTCACAGCATCACCTTTGAGGATTTGAAATAGCTCAACTTGAATCCCATCACCTCCACTAGCTTTGTTCATAGTGATGCTTGCTAAGGTACACTTGACTTCACATTCTAGGATGTCTGGCTCTAGGTGAGTGATCACACCATCGTGATTATCTGGGTCGTGAAGATCTTTCTTGTACAGTTCTTCTGTGTATTCTTGCCACCTCTTCTTAATATCTTCTGCTTCTGTTAGGTCCATACCATTTCTGTCCTTTATCGAGCCTATCTTTGTATGAAATGTTCCTTTGATATCTCTAATTTTCTTGAAGCGATCTCTAGTCTTTCCCAATCTGTTGTTTTCCTCTATTTCTTTGCACTGATTGCTGAGGAAGGCTTTCTTATGTCTCCTTGCTATTCTTTGGAAACAACCTAGATATTCATTAACATGAATGGATAAAGAAGTTGTGGTGTATATATGAAATACAATATGAAATATGTAATATGTTTTATTCAATGAAATATGTTTTATTCAGCTATAGGAAGGAATGCATTTGAGTCAGTTGTAATGATGTGGATGAACCTAGAGCCTATTATACAGAATGAAGTAAGTCAGACAAGGAAAGACAAATACTGTATATTAACGCATATATATGGAATCTAGAAAGATTGTACTGATGATTCCATTTGCAGAGCAGCAAAAGAGATGCAGACATAAAGAACAGACTTTTGGTCACAGTTGGGGATGGAGAGGGGCCAACTATTAATATATTTGCACTATCTCATTTGTTCTCACATTTCCAGAGTCCACGTCATCTCCCATGTGCTGTCTCTCCTTGCCTGGTGAACACTGTACTCTCAGAGTCCACGTAACCTTTCTCAATAGTGGTCTATTATCTAAGAGGTGGCTTTCCTCCTTTCTTCTACCCCATTACAATTTCCATTTTCTGGGTACAGCTGTTAGGAGAAAATCATTTTCACAATTCCACACAGTAAGAGAGAGCACAGCCTGATGCATTTCCCTCCTTTAAAATCCTAGTTGTTTTTTTTTTGGGGGGGGGGAACAATGAGACTTCTAAGTCTAGAAGGAGAGCTGGAAAAGTAATCATGTCTTTTACTAGGACACGACAGGGCTTCCTTGGTGGCTCAGACGGTAAAGTGTCTGGCTGCAATGCAGGAGACCCAGATTCAATCGCTAGGTCGGGAAGATCCCCTGGAGAAGGCAATGGCAACCCACTCCAGTACTCTTGCCTGGAAAATTCCATGGATGGAGAAGCCTGGTAGGCTACAGTCCATGGGGTCACAAAGAGTCAGACACGACTGAGCAACTTCACTTTCACTTTACTAGGAAAGAACGTAGGGAGATAATATTTTTCTAGACCCACATATCATGCCATGTGGGAGTGATGACCTCCCATCTTGTGTGCATTCTGCACTGGACTCTTCTGGGTCCCAAAGGCTTTGGTTTGGACAGTGGGACCCAATTCCAGCAGGTATATTTCCATTTCCAGTGGCACTGCCTAGTACAAGGGTTGGAGATTATGGTCCAAAACTTGTTTTGGACAAACTTGGAAGTCAAGGATGGTTTCTGCCCTTTTACATAGTTGAAAAGATACCAAAAAAGAATAATATTCTGTGGTATATAAAAATGTAATGAAGCTTAGATTTTAGTGTCCACAAATAAAGTGTACTGGGACACAGCCACTGTCACTTGTCTACCTGTTGCCTGTGGTTGCTTTCATAAGAGTTGGAACAGAGTCAATATTTTGCTAAATAAATAATATTTTTCTTAATTAGTAATATTATTGTAAGCCTAACATACTTGCAAGTGGCCTTTTACAGACAATGTTCGCCAACCTTAACCTAGAAGACAGAAAAACACTCACATGGTACTGTGGAACCGGATCACTACTTCCTGATCTAGAATAACATTGTCTGTGTGAGTGTGCTCAGTCGTGTCCGACGCTTTGTGAACCCATGGACTGTAACCCACCAGGCTCCTCTGTCCATGGAATTTTTCAAGCAAGAATGCTGGAGTGACTTGCCATTTCCTACTCCAGCAGATCAGCCCAACTCAGGGATCGAATCCACATTTCTTTCATCTCCTGTATTGGCAGGTGGGTTCTTTACAGTTAGTGGCACTGGGGAAGCTCTCAGAATAACATGAAGTGCCTCTATGTTCACACTAAATAATAAGTCATTCAGGAAACATTATTTTTAAATTTTCTTTCTGAAGTCTTAAGATTTTATACTTTAAACTGCTGGAGTAATACTTGCCTTTAATAACAAATCAAAGGATTGAGATTCTTTTAGGAAAAAAATAAAATCTTTTAACCAAACCTGCAAAATCTCTCTACCAGAAATAAAAAATTGTAACAGTTTGATGTATATGCTCACAAATTGCTGTATGATTAATCAAACAGAAACAAGCATTCATGGAGTATGGGTACTGTGTTGTGTATATGTGTAAGAATCATACATTATATAGCAATCTGCAACTTGGACAGTTGCAGATAGAGTTTACATAGCCCATTGCTTTCAGCAATTCTTAGTAGCTTACAGTTTGAATACACCATAATTTATGCAGCCATTCACTTTTAGACGTACATGCATTGTACTTTCAACCTTCTAACTCAGCTGCAGCAAACAATGCTTCATACAAATCCTTGAGTAATGGAGTTTTTATTTCTGTAAGACAGAGTCCTGGATGTAGAAATGCTGTATCAAAAAATTTGTATAATTAAAAAGCTTCTTTTCTTTTTATTAGTACAAAAAAGGTAAACACCCTTTTAAGAATATTTTAAAAATTAAGTACATTTTGTAATATCTTGCTTTTCAACTGAAAAGTCCCTATTTTAGAGAGGAGGAAAATCCATCTATATTAATTTATAGATTTAGTGCCCTTCTTTGATTCACTTCAGGTTATCTGTTTTGAATTCAACATTGGTTGATTCTGTTTTTTCAATTTCAATACTTTGTTATCACTTTCTTGATTTAATATTTTCATTCTTTTACTTTTAATTTTTCTGAGACACAATTTTAGTTGTGTTACTTGTATAGAATAAATAGCTTGCTTTGGTTTATTCAACCAGGGGTGGATCTTTAATAGGTTACCTCACCTTCCACTTAAAATTTCTGATAAAACTGAAATAACCAGTAAATATTTTAAAATCTTGTTTTCTGTTTAGGATGTTTCCTAGACTCTATATTTCCTCGCAGAACTTTTTTTTTCTTTTCTGTTTTGTTTTATGTAGAATAGGGTGAACATGGCTGTTTTTAGGGTTTCTAATTTATTTTTACTTCTTCCAGTGAGAATCTTTATAACACTTTACCCTTTATCTCGTTGTATAACCACTGTGAGTGCCTCTACTAATGTCTTATTTTGAAAGATAAGAACATAAACATAATTCTACTACATCTGCCTTCTTCCTTTTAAAGATTTGTTGTTGTTTAGTTGCTAAGTCATGTCTGACTCTTTAAGACCCCATGGACTGGAGCCTACCAGGCTCCTCTGTCCATGGGATTTCCAGGCAAGAAAGAATCCTGGAATAGGTTGCCATTACCTTCTACAAGGGATCTTCCGACCCAGGGATCGAACCCACGTCTCTTGAGTCTCCTGCATTGGCAGGTGCAGTCTTTACTGCTTCAGTCATTGGGGGAACCCAAAGGAAGCCTTAGTATATTCTAAAGAATTTACATCATATGTAAAGTTTTTCTGTTGCATTGTGATAAATTTAGGAATCGATCACATCAGTTTAGCATAAGAAATCCCAATAGTTTGAAACCTAATAAAATTACTTCTAAATAATGCATTAGTTTTTTTATGTGATTGTTGCTTTACAGAGAGCATTACCTACTTGGGTTATTATTTAAAAGTAACCCTTTAAAATAAAAGTAACCTTTGCATTGGTAAAACAACATCTTTTTTTGTAAGGTAAGATTCATAATTTTCAGTTCTTTGGAAGAAATATTAATAATACTCATTTATATTGTCCAGTTTTCAAATGTTTCTACATTAGCAGTGGGCTATAAAAAGTGAGTCTTTATCTGTCATTTCAGTTAGGTTGGGAAAGAACAACCAGCCTGGGGAGTGTTTGTGCTAGATTATACATGAATGTGTATCTTTTTAGCCTGAAAGCTTTTTGTATATTAACAAAAATAATTAAAAATAAAAGGCACCCATTGTTTTTTAAAAATATAATAATCAATTCTAATGTTTAATTATTAAAATTACTAGTTTAATGTATTATTACGTGCTATGGAAACCAGGTAATTATGATTAGAATTGTATTGCTATAAAATAATTATCCTTCAGTCTAGATGTCTAGTTGGATCTTTTTTATGGTGGAGGTTTGGAAATTTCTCAACAGGTAGCCTTAATGCATCATTAGGGTATCTTGTTATTTCTTTCAACATAGATATATTTATATTTGTTTGTTTTTGGATATATATAGCCTACTATTGAAATCTATTTCCTGAGTTTGATTGATGAAACACTCAATAAAAATCTCAAGCATAAAGAGGACATGTTGATATCCAATTCCATCTGGGCCCTGGATTTCTTGAATGAGGGGCTTCCCAGGTGGCGCTAGTGTTAAAGAACCCACCTGCCAATGCAGGAGAACTAAGAGACGATGGATCGAGCCCTGGGTCAGGAAGATCCCCTGGAGGAGGGCATGGCAACCCAGTCCAGTATTCTTGCCTGGAAAATCCCACGGACAGAGAAGTCTGACAGTCTATAGTCCATCGGGTCACAAAGAATCGGACATGGCTCCTGAATGAATAAGGTGATTTTGAATAGCAAAGCATTCATCAAGTATTTGCCCAAAATTGTTTCCAAGTTTGGACATCAAGATTTCCAATTGCCAAAGATAACTGTATGGGATTGTTTTACACAATGCTAAGTGACATCAGTGGTAATGATTCTGCCTGCAGTGTAGGAACCATAGGAGACATGGGTTCAATCGCTGGGTCGGAAAGATCCGCTGGAGAAGGAAATGGCAACCCACTTCAGTATTCTTGCCTGAAAAATCCCATGGACAGATGAACCTGGTATGCTACAGTCCATGGGGCCACAAAGAGTTGAAGGGTCACTGAAGCTAATGAGCACACAGAACAAGTGACATCAGAGGTTTCTGCATGATTATGACAAAAGTTGACACACAGAAAATTAAATTTCATGGGAATGTAAGAGATTTATTTTATGAACCAATTACCAAAGTAGGAAAACTCACACCACTTCAGGATTTACAGTGAAATGAAGTTTCCATTTAAGGAAAGCCAAGTCTCATGAGCATTCATTGAATATTCATTGGAAGGACTGATGCTGAAACTGAAGCTCCAATACTTTGGTCACCTGATGCGAAGAAAACTGACTCATGAGAAAAGACGACGATGCTTGGAAAGATTGAAGGCAGGAGAAGAAGGGGATGACAGAGGATGAGATGGTTAGATGGCGTCACAGACTCAATGGACATGAGTTTGAGCAAGCTCTGGGAGACAAGGACAAGGAGTGAAGGACAGGGAAGCCTGGCGTGCTACAGTTCATGGGGTCACAAAGAGTCAGACATGACTGAGAGACTGAACAACAAAGTCTCATAAGAAAAGGAGTCGCATTTCCTAAGAATCCATGGGTTCACAGTTTCTTTTAGTGTTAACCAGCTTCAAAATGAATACAAATTCGTGATCAAGGAAATATTTCTAGCAGTTTTCAATCATTGCTCTTGTTCATTTTACGGATTAAATTAGAGCTTTAAAATAGCTTGCTCCAGCTAACTATCTATTAATCATCTACCTTGCTCTCTAGTATCAATCTATCTAAATGAGTGATGAACCATTTGGAGTGCATACTTATTAGATGATAAAGAATAAGACAAACCCTGCTGTTCATTCTTCAGTTGCCAATTGTTATTATTACTTCATTGTGAATTATTTTTAAAGCTCTCTTGACTTCCTCTTTGAGTCCTCCTTCATGTAATATGACAATTTCTAAAGACAGACAAGCAAGTATTTTTATGTGAATCTACAGGATATGATTATTTTGACTCATTTGCCAACCTTTATTTGAGGAATAATTCATTCTTGTTTAGGAAAATGGTAATCCATAAGCACTTTACACCAGCAAAACATCAGATAATACAGTGGTGAAATTACCTGATATAAATATAAAGCATCTAGTACTCAAGGAAATAACTTCTTTAAAGGTAAATAAAATTTGGAAATTATAGAACTTTGAATCACATGATCATAAAAACAAGTATACTTTTATCTAGTTTTTTTATATATAGTATCAGAATTTATTTTTGCTGGGTAATGATCTCTCAGAGATAAAGTTAAATAAATACAAAAATGAAAAAAAAAAGGAATAAGCAAAGAAAAACTAATTCAATATTTCTAGCCACATGAATCTTGCTAATATAAGTTTAAGTGCTTTCAAAGAGTTTACTTTCTTGAGTTGGTTTGCATTCTTTCTTTCCACCCATAATCTAGTTTATTCTATATTTGACTTATTGTTTTTAGAACATAATGCAGCATGTACAATAATAAAGTTCTATAGTTAAAATTAATAATGCTTTAGGTTTAATTGTACATATACAGTGGCTTTGAACAAATTCAGAAACCATCATGAATTGATGGTATGGCTGTATTTTCTAGTTTACCTAAGAAAGGCAATATTATGTTAGTATTAACATTATAATATTAATCTGAATATTATATTGATCTGAATATCTTTTAGGCCTGACCCAGCAATGTAGTCATGAGGAATGCTGTATAATACAATGTGAAATATAATTAGGGGCTGTCAGATAAAATACAGGATGCCAAATATTGCATGGAATACATATATATGAAGAAATTATTTGTTGTTCATCTGAAATTCAAGTTTGATGAAGCCTCCTATGTTTTGATTTGCTAAATCTGATAACTCTGTGCATAATACCAATATTAAAGTGGCTTCTTCAGAGCAAAATTGCTAAACCTGGTTCCAGGTACATGATGAATGTTTGATACATGTTATTAAGTAGAAATTAAAAATGATAAATTGCAATACACTGACAAAATATGGAAAGACTTCTCCAGTGTGCATAATATATATGAAATAGAAGGGTAAAAAAAAATAGTACCCCAAACACTATTGAAAATAATATTGATTCTCAAGGACTAATCTCAAGCTAGAGGTGTATACTTTATTGCTTAGGTGTCTGTGGAGAAAGGTTATTCAAGAATCAATAAAAGGCAAAAATTTTCATGAACAGATGAAAATAGAAAATACTATGGAATCCAGCCATGTCAATAGGTATAGGCAGCTAATTAAGGTGCTTTAAAATGTGTTATTTCTTTAGGCACATTAAGAGAATGTTTAAAAGAGTGCTTTAAAATGCAATTTAAGGATTTATGGTAACCAAATTTTGCTAATTATATATCTTGCAATTTTTTAAAGTAGTAGTTAAGGTTAAGTATTATAAACTTGAGCTTACTGGTCTGCTTCCAAGTTGCCCTCTTAGAGTGTAAACACATAAGCTTAAAAAAATAAAATCAAAATGTTCCCTTATAAGATCATTTCAAACCTACTCTCATAAATAAGCACATAACTTGAGAAATGTCATTCATCTGTCTAGCTAACAGAATTTCTAGGACTCAGTCTCAGTTTATCTGAACTCAAAACTTAAGTTTTTTTTTTATAATAGAATGATAAATAAGAGATAGAAGAGATTCAAATTCAGGGATAACTTAGTGTTCAAGAGTTTATTAAAAAACATTAAAACTTGAAGTTTCATATCTTCTATGTTATCACTGTTTGTTCCCATCCACCTGAAGGCTCCAGCTAAAAGTCGTGTTGAGGAATTAGCTAATCAGCTTCAGAAAAACTGGTGCCAATGAGTTGTCTAGTATGTTCTTGAGAGATAGGAAATAATATTTACTAGGAATCCCAGGTTTAGAAAGAATGAGATTGTCATGTCATGTACCAGTAGCTAGAAGGGAACTATTCATTCAGAATTTCATCTTTTCTTGCCCATTTATTTGATAAACATCAACTCAGTTTTCACTTGTCTCTGGTTTTTAGTACACAGCTTTGCTGAGCTTATTGTTCTTCATGATTTAATGATCAAATTTTGATGTCCTATACTGCTCTCTTTTTTCATTCTTCATATGACATATCTAATTCTTAAGTCTGTTTCTGGCAGCCTAACTAACTGTTTGAGGCTTTCAGTCAACTAAGAATTGTTGGATGCTTTTTCATTTGCTACCACATTATAGCACAAAGATAAACTGCTAAGAAAATCTTCACAGTATTTCTAATATATTAGCTCCTCCGAGTGGGCCTCCCAGGTGACGCTAGTGGTAAAGAACCCACCTGCCAATGCAGGAGAGGTAAGAGACACGGGTTCAGTCCCTGGGTTGGGAGGATCCCTTGGAGGAGTATTCTTGCCTGGAATCCCATAGACAGAGGAGCCTGGTCAGCTACAGTTCATTGGGTCTCAGAGTCGAACATGACCAAAGTGACTGAGCACACACAGCAAGTCTTCTTGTTGCGGAAAGCGAGCTTGAAGAAGAAAGATCACGGATCTTGGAGAGATCTAATCCATATAATTGGAGAAGGAAATGGCAACCCACTCCAATATTCTTGCCTGGGCAATCCCATGGACAGAGGAGCCTGGTGGGCTACAGTCCATGGGGTCGCAAAGAGTTGGACATGACTGAGCAACTAAACAGCAACAAAACAAGATAGTGTCTTTCTGGCAGCTCACTGCAAATTTCACCGTTAAGACCTTAAATTAGAATTTCAGCTTTGTAAGGAAAATCACTTTAAGAATATCTATTTAAATCTTTTATATCATGCTCTTATTACTGCGATGTATACCACATGGTCTTTCATCACAGATGTGGATACATTCAGCCTCAGGAAACCCTAATCACTGGAGGATGTGCCTAGTCTACCACCTGCCAACTCTGACCATTTACGTTCCCACTTAAACTTGGATCCTAACTTCTATTTCTGTGACCTTCTCTCTTTCATGATAATTCCTGTAATAATTGAAGCCATCAGGTCCTCTTGACTCTTCTCTCCAGCATGAATACTCTGAACTCATCTAAGAATTCTGTGTGACTTGGTTTCCAGGCCCATCACCCATCCATTTGCTCTCCAGGTTGCTGTAGCTTTTGTAACTGTGCTCTAAAGATGAAATAGAGTTATTCAGGTTAGTCTCATCAGTTCATAGTAAATATGATATCTTCTTCATGTCTGGAAATTATGCATTTATTATAGGATTATATTTGATTTTTTATTATTCTCATCATATTTTTGGCACATATTCATTTTAATGTAGGAAAAAAACTGTATTGGTTTCATGTAAACTACTGCTAAGTCAAAAGAGTTCAAAACTAGAATTTAAATAGTTGTTCTATTTGGATATGAATATAGTCCTATACAGTTACACCAATTAAATTCAAGCATGTTAGACATTTGTCAATTATTACAGCCTTGAAAACTTCTTTTTTAATATAAATTATTTTCTTCAACTGATTCACACTTCTGCCATTTCTCTTCATCAACATACTTGATAAATATTTTATTTATACTTTATTTTATTCCAAGCCCACTTCAGTGAAGTGAAAACCACAGAGACTTAACATTTCAATTACTCATTCATTCATCAAATATTTATCTAGCTCTTACTATGTACCAGGCTTGGTCATACACCAGAGAATAACAGAAATGAACAAAATGGACTTGAGTTTGAAGAACAGAAAGATTATCCCTAGGCAAAATTTGGAGCAGGATTATTTCTGGCAAAATGATAAGCAAGAACAGAAGACTTAAAGGCAGAAAATCCTGGTCTTGGAGTGGAGATCTATGTCATTCTCAAATGCAATAATGAAGGTGTTTTGTAGCAAGAGTTCTTATGGAGTACTTCTTAAGACAAATCACCAATAGAAATGCAATTCTGATGTTCAACTGGATGACCATTCATAAATTTTATTTCTATTAGGTAAGATAGGAAAGTGTCTTTACAAATACATCTGTACTCATACAACCCCATCTTGACTTCTGTGCATGATTTATGCTGACCAATAGCTTCCATGTTGGCTAGTTCTCATCAAACTCATAGTAAAAAAGTTTGTATTGTGGTTTTGATGGATATTTATTTTATTTTTTATATATTATTGAAGTATAGTTGATCTACAATGTTGTGTCAGTTTCAGGTGTAAAACAAAGTGATTCAGTTTTACATGTATATATATATTCTTTTTCAGATTCTTTTCCCATATAGGTTATCACAAAATATTGAGTATAGTCCCCTGTGCTATACAGTAGGTCCTTGTTTATCTATTTTATATATAGTAGTGTAAATACATTACTTCCAAATTCCTCATTTATCCCTTCCCCCATCTTTCCTCTTCAGAAAATTTGTTTTCCATATCTGTAAGACTGTTTCTATTTTGTAAATAAGTTCATTTGTATCATATTTTTAGATTCTGCATATAAGCGATATTATACAATATTTGTCTTTCTGTGTCTGACTTACTTCACTTGATAGTATGATAATGTTCAGGTCCATCCATGTTACTACAAATGGCATTATTTCATTCTTTTTTTATGGCTTAGTAATATTCCATTGTGTGTGTGTGTGTGTGTGTGTGAGTGTGTGTGTGTGTGTGTGTGTGTGTGTGTGTGTCTTAACTCTTCCTTATCCATTCTCTGTCAATGGACATTTAGGTTACTTCCGTGTGTTGGCTATTGTAAATAGTGCTGCAATGAACATTGAGGCACGTGTCTTTTCAGATTACGGTTTTCTCTGGATATATGTGCAGGAGTGGGATTGCAGGATTATATGGTAGTTGGTTTGAAAGGATAGCTCACATTAATGTCCCTATTATTTTTGCTTTACTTAGGATTCAGACATGGTTTTGTGGCTTTGAAAGCATGGGAATCTTTGGTATCTGGCTCATCAGACTGAGGTGCAATTTTTTTGTAATTTATCAGTTGAAACATTGTGATGTCTTTACTTCTTGCTCTTATTCCTGGAATATCTGGTGCTGGTGTAAGACACTTATTTTTATATAATTTTAAAATGTTGCGTGTATTCATTACAAAAAAATTAAAAAATAAAATGAAAAAAATTACTTATAATACCATCATCAGAGATAGCTATAGTTATCACTTTGATGTATTTTAAAAAGTGGATTGTGGTATAATCACCTTTCATTTGCTTAATGTATTTTCTAAGTATATCTATAAGTTGCCAAATGCACTTCTGTGTTATAGCATTAAGGCTGAATTATGTCCACTGTAAGGATATTTCATCAACATTTTAACCAATTGTCACTATTTTACATACATCTTTGCATAAAACTCTTATGGTTTTATTAGAGCAATTTTCAAGAAATAAGACCATGTTAAGACTTTGTGAAACTTATTCTAAATAACCTATATAATTCTTTCATATTTTTCCTTTTCATTATATATATAACATATTACAATAAAAAGCTGAAAAGCTTATATTCATTATAGTCATTAATTATTATTTGATATTGCAGCATACTAACAATTACTGTTGCAAGAAAAACCTAAACAAAACTCCTCAAAGGCAGAAACTATATATGACTCAATTTTGTGGCCTAAGTACTCAGCCAAAGTCTAAAGAGTGGTAGATCTACTTTTTTGCTTAATGATCAAACATGAATGAATGAAACCTTAAATTTGGGAAAATAAGGTGAAATCAAAATTTCTAAATTACTGACTCTATATTTAGCATAAAAACTAATACAAAGGAAAATTATCAGGAGCATTTTACTGAGGTGGACATTTATTTGAGATCATTTTTTTCCTAACTGACTTCTTAGTGAGGAATGTAATCAGTGTTGAAAATTATCCTGCTATTTTCTCATGATGAGGACAGAAAGAAATGGACATGGCACACGACATCATCATGATGCTGAAAAGCTGGCAAAAACAATCCCCAGCTGTTTTTAAGAGTTGTAGCTCATTATCATTCTGAGGAGACACTTCCTAGTTCTTCTCCATTAGCATCACAAAAGTCAAACATGGGGAATACAGCCAATATTTTATAATAACTGCAAATGGGGTATAACATTTAAAACTTGTGAACCGCCATAAAGAAGGCTGAGTGCCGAAGGACTGATGCTTTTGAATTGTGGCATTGGAGAAGACTCGACAGTTCCTTGGACTGCAAGGAGATCAAACCAGTCAATCCTAAAGGACATCAAACCTGGATATTCACTGGAAGGACTGATGCGAAACTGAAGCTCCAATATTTTGGCCACCTGCTGCGAAGGGCAGACCCGTTGAAAAGACCCTGATGCTAGGAAAGACTGAAGGTGAAAGGTGAAGGGGGCAACAGAGGATGAGATGGTTAGATAGCATCACTGACTCAATGGACGTAAGTTTGAGCAAACTTTAGCAGATTGTGGAGGACAGAGGAGTCTGATGTGCTACAGTCCATGAGGTTACAAATAGACCTAGTGATGGAACAACAGCAAAAACTTATATAATATTGTATAGGAACTATACTTCAATTAAAAAACTTCAAGTCCACAGTTGGAAGAGGATGCTATTTCTAATATGCCTAATACCAATTAGGGGAAATTACTCAACAGCAACTACAAAGTAGGCAGTTAAGTAGTTTCTTTTTTTAAATACAACTTGGTTTTTACTTCCTTTTACGAAAGTAACATTGAAGACATTACATCACATAACATATTGCTTCAAATTTCCATTCTCTTCCCTAAGATATTTACATAGAGGGGATACAGTATCATTTTGATCTCTAAATGGATTTTATAAAAGATAACATATTAGGAAGATGATTTTAGTAGTTACTATTTCTTTTCTGTTTAGGTAATAGTGATGCCAGAGACATTTGTCTTATTACAAAAGTCAGGGTATTTTCATTGGAAAATATAATGAAATAAATAATTGTCAATGAATTTGACTTAGTCAATATATGATCTTTTGTCATAGACAATTGGAACACAAGTATGCACTGTTTGGTTAAGAACATTGTGTTCCCCTCTGGGGGACAGATGGGTAGAGAAGCAGTAATGCTTCTTGCATAGAAGAGACAGCCTGTGTCTAAACAGCAACATGAAAGAAAAAGTAATATTTTGGAAAACAGTGTGGAGATTCCTTAAAAAACTGGGAATAGAACTGCCATATGACCCAGCAATCCCACTGCTGGGCATACACACTTAGGAAACCAGAATTGAAAGAGACATGTGCACCCCAATGTTCATCGCAGCACTGTTTACAATAGCCAGGACGTGGAAGCAACCTAGATGTCCATCAGCAGACGAATGGATAAGGAAGCTGTGGTACATATACACAATGGAATGTTACTCAGCCATTAAAAAGAATACATTTGAATCAGTTCTATTGAGATGGATGAAACTGGAGCCCATTATACAGAGTGAAGTAAGCCAGAAAGAAAAACACCAATACAGTATACTAATGCATATATATGGAATTTGAAAGATGGCATCGATAACCCTATATGCGAGACAGAATAAGAGACACAGATGCATAGAACAGGCTTATGGACTCTGAGGGAGAAGGCAAGCCTGGGACGTCCTGGGAGAATAGCATTGAAACATGTATATTATCATATGTGAAACAGAACACCATTCCAGATTCAATGCATGAGATGAATGCTCAGGGCTGGGGCAATGGGATGACCCAGAGGGATGGGATGGGGAGGGAGGTGGGAGGGGGGTTCAGGATGGGGAACACAAGTAAACCCATGGCTGATTCATGTCAGTGTATGGCAAAAACCACTACAATATTGTAAAGTAATTAGCCCCCAACTAAAATAAATAAATTTATTAAAAAAAAATAACTAAAAAAAAAAAAGTAATATTTTTCACCCTCTGAATGTATGAAGTTATGTAAAGAACTGGGCATCAAGTCTACGTTCCCAGAACAAGGGTTTGTTCCTGAGTCCACCCAAATATTATTTGCAGGAATTTCTACCTCTCCTATCTTTTTTACTATTTCCATTTCTCTCAGACATTGCAAAGTTCTCAGTCTGTTAAGCACTTGGCACACTTGTTAACGCCTAATGAAAGGTCTCTAGTGATAACTCTACCGCTTATTTATTCAGGAACCTGTCTGAATAAATTGGTTGAGTGAAGTATTGCGTTGCTGGTTTTTGAAGCTCCTGAACAACACATCAGAAAGTATGACCTGTAGTGACAATTTTAGATCCAGCAAGAGTTATCACATGACAGTCCTCTGAACAGCCAGAGAAACTATGGGGACACCACATGCCAAGAACTTGGGAACTTTGGAAACTCTTTACAGGGTCAACCTCAACTGCTGTGTGCAATTTGACAGAGTCCAAAATGAAGTGGCTCAAATCCATGTGGGGGATAACGCTTGTTACTTTTGTAATACATTCTTGGTTCCACGTTACATTTTTTCCTTTGAAGAAGAAAGCAGTCAATTTGCATCTAGGTTGTTTTCTCCTAATAATTGATGTTCCTCAAAAGTGTGTTAGCAGAAAGGGTTTCTGATTTCCATTAATTTGGCACAGTGTTAATTCCACGTCATAGGAATCTTCCCCATCTAGACAGCTTGGGGAAAGCACGCAGGGCTTAAAGCAGGGAATGTCAATACTGTACTGTCCTGTGTTCCACGTACATGGGTATTGTATGTAGGATATTACCACTTCAAGTGATTCCGTTTCAGTCAGAGATCTGGACACTGATTTACATATTACAAGGGAGACAGGGATAGCAAAGAAGAGGAGGAATTCTAGATGCATCTGAAGAGTTCATCTATTGCTATGGAAACAGATACATCCTAGCAACAGCTGCTGTGTACGTAGCTGACATGCAGAGCTTAAACCCTTAAACAAGAGCAAAATGAACCATGAAGAAACCTCTAGCATCTATAGCATTTATGCTTTTAAAGGTTTGAAAGGGATAGTGGAAAATTCATACATAAATATGTCAAAAAATGTAAAATTACAGAAATCCAACTTTATTTCCCTTCCGTCATAGAATCCAGAATATTACTTAACACATTGTAATAGATACAATTATCCTGACTGCAAGACAGAATGCCACCTGTCAGATAACCAGTACTACTTGAACATCTTTTGGTAAGTTTGGAAGATTATATTCAACCATACTTTAATATGCATTCTTTATTCTCAACAATTCTTAGAATCTTATCAGTGTAAAATATTTTGAAACATCCCTCTGTAAAAGAAAATTCAGAAAATGACTTAGGGTTTTATTAAAGCTTGAAAAACATTATTGTATCTCTCTTATTTTAGTAACAGAATAGTTTTTTTTATGCTTTAAGCTTTCTGGGTAAGTGCTTCAATTGTTCATTTTACCTGTTTAAATAAACTTTTATGTGTATAAAATGAATAACCAAATATATTTCATATCACCTTGTAAAAGCAGTGTGTTTGTCTATGTGTATGTGTCTATAGTTAATAGTTTTTAGTAGAGAATATTTTTGTGTAACTTTGAATCATGATGTAAAAGGTAATGAAATTAGCATTAATTAAGGGATTTTTAAAGCTGTACTATCAAATTTGCTGGATCACAAGTTACATCTAGAGTAGATCAAATCCTTATTCTGAAGGAAATCAGTACTCAGGAGGGGAGTGGTGAACATGTTTAGTGCATAGCTGACACTTTCTGCTGTATTTTTTCTTTTCCAAAGAAAATATAATATTTTCTCCCTTCCTAGATGTTGGACTGTACTTTCAAAGATTTTTACGTCAAATTCTCATCAAGCGTAATTATAAAGCAAAGAATCTCCTTAGGATTAATCACTTGTTAAAGTCAACACCTCAAAAAGAGTGGGAGAAAGATACTTTACACATAAACTATAAGAAAAAGGAAGCTTTGAGGTCTTCCCATTAAGATAAGTTTATAGCTTTTAAGATAATTAAGGGTAACATAACTGGGATCATGAGTCATTTTAGGTATCTGGTCATGAGTTGTGAAGGTTTGTAAATGTCTTTGATTTGCATTGTGTCATTTAATCAAGAATATTTTCTGTTCTTTGTACTGTCTGTAACAGGGAACCAGAGAAGGTGTCAAATACTTTTTGCTCTCCGCAAAAATTCTCTTCCACATGATAAATACCAATGGAGAGAAATCGGAGCTTATTGCAGTGTTTATATTACATATGCCTCTAAGGAAAAAAAGAATATCAATTAGTTCACTAAACTAACTTTAAAGCTTCAGATTAATCCACAACTTTGAACTGCACTGACCCTCAGGGAGTGGATGCAGCTAACTCTGTCGGCCTCATCCCTTCAGGCTTGCAGTCATGAGCGTTGTGGTTGTGCACAGGCCGTGACACCTTGGTTGGAAACTGCCTGACAAGAGTGCCAGCTCTCTGCCTCCTTGGCTTTAATGAATTGAGGTAAATGGGATTCTTGAACTTGAAGACCTTCCCTGGTGACCAATGACAAAAGCAAATGTTAGCTGGGTTTTAAGTTCTCTCAGTTACCACCAGTTCCTAACACCACTGCAAATGAACATCTGTTCAAATACAAGCATCACACTTTATACCTGACTGCAACTTCCAGATATGTCCTCCTCTGGACTTCCTCTTCGCTGGTTTCTGGGGCCATCAATTTTAGAGACCCCCCTGGAGAATCAACCCCATTGCTACAGACTTTTTCAGAAACTTATGCTGCTTTACTGTCTCACTTATCTCTTGTAACTTCCAGAATCATAATTTTAATATTTAAAATATACTTTCATACTAATCTCAAAGGAACAGACCAGAAGGCAGCTATTTAAAACCTATCTTTTACAGGGAGCAACTCAGAAAATTATAGTAAATGGATGAAAAATTTTTAATACAAAAGAACCTAAACTTTTTTTTGTATGTCTTTGCTAGATGATTGGGAAGCAAATATTCTTTTTTTTCTAATTTATTTTTAATTGGAGGATAATTGCTTTACAATGTTGTTGATTTCTGCTCTAAGTATACATTTATTCACTCCCCGTTGAGTCTCCCTCCCTCCCACTGCATCTCACTCCTCTAGGTCATCACAGAGCACTGAGCTGAGTCTCCTGTGTTACACAGCAGCTTCCTGCTAGCTAGCTATTTTACACATGGAAGTGTATATATGTCAGTGCAAATCTCTAAATTCCCCCCCCCTTCTTCCCCTGCTGTGTCCACAAGTCTGTTCCCTTCATCGGCCTCTCTAGGGAAGCAAATATTCTTTAGCTGTACTGTGAAAATTGCCAGACTGTGGCTCAGAACACTTAAATGTCTATTTACCATTATGTAAAGGATCATTTGCATGATTCAAAGAACTGTGTTACGTACCTGTCAGTTTTCATATTCAGTGGACACTTGTGTCAGAATTGCCTCTTAGCTGTGATTTGCAGCTCTTACGTTGTAATACCCAGGCAACTCATTAGCTCAAGATACACTGAAAGTCTCCAGAACCCTGAAAAATTAGTTCTATTTTATTTTAATTTAATGATATCCACATCCATTACAGGTCACAAAACCAAATCTCTAGGACTCATCGTAGACATTTTATTTTTGATCTCTTATATCCAGTGACTAAGTCCTGTCAATTTTATCTCCATTAAAACATGTTTTCTCCTGAAGTCTTCTAATAACCTTCTCTGCTACTGTCTGCTCCCCCTTCATCACTTGTCACAGGTGCTACCTGCAGTTTCTAAATCCAATTCCAGGGATGCTCTATCTTGCTTAAAAATTCTTAATGGTCCCTTACGCCCCTCACCATACAGCACATAAGATAGAAAATACCTGACTTCTGCCTACCATTCCAACCTCCAATCTTATATTTCCTCTGCTTTTTAAATTCTAAGCATTCTTACAGATGAAGTCTGTTTCCTGAATGGTACTTGCTTACACCTCTACCGTTTGTTATTCTAGCTGAAATCCTCTTCTTAATCTCTAATTTGTTTCATTTGTACTTCAAATGCACCAGTCATATTGTTCTAACTTTTTTTTTAGGGGAGAATTGTAAACATATATAAAACTGGACAAAAGAGTACAATGAAATTCCATGTAACAATTACTCATGTTCAACTCTTAATTCATGGCCAATATTTTTCAGATATACTTTATCCTCCCTTCATTATTTTGAAGCAATTTAATTAGTCATATTATGTCTTCTATAAATGTTTAAGTATACAACTCTTAAAAATAACTCTTTTCAACCAGGTCACTACCTCATCATCTAGAATAGCTACTAATAATTCTTTAATATTACAAAATATCCAGTAAGAGTTCAGTTTCCAACTTTGCATGTGTTACCAGTTTTAGAAAATTTCTAATTTTTGTATGTTCTGTGGTTTGCTCTTTGGATCTGGACTGAAATAAGATTCAAACAGTGCAAATGTCTTATGTATCAATTATCTACAGATTGTCTCTCCAACCTTTTTCCTTTTACAACTTATTTGTGGAAGTAATTATACTATTTGTCCAGGCAAGTTTCCAACTGTCAGGGTTTTGGTGATTATATCAGTATTCTCCAATGTTCTGAAATCTCTTTTGTCTGTGTTGATAGTTGGATCTAGAAACTTAATCTTATTTAAGTTCAAATTTTTTGACAAGACTGCTTTAGAAGTTGTATGATTTTTATTCCATCAGAGCACTTACTGTTCCGATACCTCTTTTATGATGCAAGGCCCTGTTTACAATCTTGAGTCCTTAATCCATTAGGGTCTGCCAAATGGTGCTATCACAACTTTATCAATGCTTCCTTTTTAATAGATTACTTTGATAAATAGAAGTATCTCTTCATCTACAGTTTGGCTATCAGTGAGATACAGCTTATGTACCTTTACGACAAGTTTCAATTATTTACCATTTTTCAAAAAATAACTGAGCTTCCCTGATGGCTCAGTGATTAAAGAATCCCCCTGCAGTGCAGGAGACACAGGTTTGATCCCTGAGTCAGGAAGATCCCCTGAAGAAGGAAATGGCAACCCACTCCAGTACTCTTGCTTGAAAAATATATGGACTGAGGAGCCTGTTAGGCTACAGCCCTGGTGTTGCAAAGAGTCAGACATAACTGAGCGACTAAACACAAAGCAATAATTGACCAACAATTTAAAAACATTTTTGCTTGGAATCTTCATGAACTAATGACTGGACACATAGTTTATGCTTTTCAATCCACTTTAGTTATTTTTCTTATTGATGTTCACATTGGTCAATGGGCATTTCCTTAAGTTGGGTTATAAGCTCTTTTGATTAACATGCGAGTCTTTTCTCTTCTTTATATCTGGTATAACAAAATGTTTCAGGCTCAGCTTCATTCATTACCTGCCCAGAGCTGCTTAATGAGCTATTTTATTTCTCTGAATAAAAGATAAAGAGTATCATTTGCCATATTTATATCCCAAATCAAATTTATGACCACAGAGATTGTATTTAGTTTCTTCTCTCTGTACGTTATTATTCCTGCACTGACAATCCTGGTTCCAAAGGATATGACTATATTAGAATAACTGCTATTTATTTATCTCATAATATAGATGCAATTGTATTAGAATTACAATATAAACACTGCTACAAGCAATGTGATTTCTTGAAATAGCTTAGTTTATTTTTCTAGTTCTTTTATTTTTGTCCTTAGGGTACATGTATTGATGGTAAATTTCTAATATATTTTAAAGCCTCTTAGTTCAGTTTCTTTCTGTGTGACTATATCACCACCAACTGCATATATAGTTAGGGTTTATTTATTTCATTTTCTTAAGTTTTCTTAAGATATTTTGAGAATTCAAATTTTTAAAATTATAAAATGTTTTCACAATTTAATAATCAAAGCAAAATATATTTTAAAAATCTATCGTCCACCACTATGTGTTCATTTTCTTTCAGTTTTTACTATTAAACATGCACAAGCATATATAATTACACTAGTTTTTTTTCAAGATAAATTGTAGCATATTATGCCAACTTTTTTTCCCCTGGCTTTTTTCATTGAAAAATATTTCCCTGAAATCTATTCCTAGTATATGTATTTCACATTAATTTTTATAGCTTCATGGTAATCCATTGAGTGGTGGTATCATGCATTTCAGTCAGATCCCCAGTGATGTACACGTAGATTTCTCTACAGATACTCCTGCAATGCATCGTCTAATACAGAAGACTTTTTTTGTTTTTGCAGTATATCTATCTGTAAGACAGATTCAAGCAAGTGAGCAAGTGAGATATTGCTGGGTCAAAAGATAATTGCTATGTAATTTTGCCAGATATTTCCCCATTATTTTCCATAGAGATTGTTCCATGTTGCATTCTCTCTGAAGAGAAATGAAAGTGCCTCTTTTTCTACAGTCTTGCTAACAGTGTATGTATTTTGATTTTGAACTGAAGGAATAAGTGAAAAATGCTCTTTTGGTGTAGTTTTAACTTGCATATTTTCTTATTCTGAGCAAGATTGAATACTTATTCACATGGGTGAAGCCATTTGAATTTCTTATTTTTGTGAATTGACTGCTAATTTCTACAGCCCATTTTATAGGCTCATTGTCCATCTTTTCTTTTAGAAGCACATAATACATGAGTGATACTAATTATTTCTCTATGGTTTAAGTTGAAAACTAGTAACATTACTTTGCTTATGGTGTTTTTAACCATTCAAAAATTTTAAAATATCTGACCAAATTTTTGTGTACTTTTTCTTATCTCTAAATTTTGAATCTTAAAACTCACCCTGGTGGCTCAGATGGTGAAGAAACTGCCTGCAATGCTGGAGACTCAAGTTTGATCGCTGGATCAGGAAGAGCCTTTGGAGAAGGAAGTGGCAACCCACTCCAGTATTCTTGCCTGGAGAATTCCATGGTCGGAAGAGCCTGGAGGGCTACAGTCCATACGGTCGCAGAGTTGGACACAACCTCAGGAGTAACATTTTCTAACACTTTGAATCTTAAATGGGTAGGTTATTTTCATTGCAAATTATTGAGTACTTCATCCAATTTTCTTCTAATACTCGTATGATTTCACTTTTAATTTAAATCTCTGATCCATTTGAAACTTATCTTATTGTATGGTGTGAGTAATGGAAATTTTTACTTATATACTATCCAGCTATCCCAATATCACATATTAAAAAAGCAACATCCCCAAATCTAAAATAGTTGTTGTATCATATTCTATTTAGGTATATATTTCAGAGTATTTATCTTTTTTAATGGTTCTGTCTGAAAACGCATGAATCGCACAGAGTTTTAAAATAGGTGCTTTATAGATTGAATCATTTTAATATCTGGTGAGGTTAGTCCTTTCCCTCCCTCTTCTTAAGTTCTTCAGGCTTCTCTTGGGTTTTACAGTTCACCGGTGGTTGTCTTTAACCTGACTGGCTAGACAGGCATCAGTCATTAACTTTCTGCCAGTTCTAAACACGGAGCTATGACGATGCCAATCTATCTTGAAATTCTGAGTCTTTTTGTTTTATTTTTTAATTAAATTCTGAAAAATAAATTTGTAAATCAAGAATTCTGCTAATTTCTAATTTCATTAATTGACCATTGAAGTAGAGGGCATGTTCTTGCAAATTTCTTATTTCCTGGATCGTTAACCTGATACAGAGAAATAGGCTTTATCTTTATCATTTTACATTATTAAAACATATCTACAATTTATTTTTGTTCTTAATACATTTTTATAGTGATCAAGTATATTTCTGCTTAGAATTTATGCCATTGCTTAACATGAGAATTTTTTTGCTGTCAGCTTTCAAATATACATCTAGATATCAGAACCTTGACTGATAAAATATAACATATGGGTATTTCATGGAAGCAGTCGTCAAGTTCTTTAATAGACAATGACAGACCATATTCCAGATAGATAATTTGGATAATCAGAATTCCTCCAGATTAAAAAAAAAATTCTGGAAAAGCACTAATAATCAGAAAAGTGTTAAAAAAAATTAAATTCTTAAAATTTTCAAAAGTCATTGTGCAGACATTATCTCTACCATCAGTTCAGTTCAGTTCAGTCACTCAGTCGTGTCTGACTGCGACCCCATGGACTGCAGCACACCAGTCTTCCCTGTTTATCACCAACTCTCAGAGCCTGCTCAAACTCATGTCCATAGAGTTGATGATGCCATTAAACATTCTCATCCTCTGTCATCCCGTTTTATACCTGCCTTCAATCTTTCTCAGCATCAGGATCTTTTCCAGTAAGTCAGTTCTTTGCATCAGGTGGCCAAAGGATTAGAGCTTCAGCTTCAGCATCAGTCCTTCCAATGAATATTCAGGACCAATTTCCTTTAGGACTGACTGGTTTGATCTGCTTGCAGTCTAAGGGACTCTCAAGAGTCTTCTCCAACACCACAGTTCAAAAGCATCAATTGTTTGGTGCTCAGCTTTCCTTATGGTCCAATTCCAACATCCATACATGACTACTGGAAAAACCATAGCTTTGACTAGATGGACCTTTTTTGGCAAAGTAATTTCTCTCTTTTTAATATGCTGTCTAGATTGGTCATAGCTTTTCTTCCAAGGAGAAATGTCTTTGAATTTCATGGCTGCAATCACCATCTGCAGTGATTTTGGAGCCCAAGAAAATAAAGTCTGTCACTGTTTCCATTGTTTCCCCATCTATTTGCCATGAAGTGATGGGACGAGATGCCATGATCTTAGTTTTCTGAATGTTGAGTTTTAAGCCTACTTTTTCACTCTCCTCTTTCACTTTCATCAAGAGACCCTTTAGTTCTTCTTCACTTTCTGCCATAAGGGTGCTGTCATCTGCATATCTGAGGTAATTGATATTTCTCCTGGCAGTTTTGATTCCAGCTTGTGGCTTCATCCAGCCCAGCGTTTCTTATGATGTATTCTGCATATAAGTTAAATAAGCAGGGTGACAATATACAGCCTTGATGATTATTTAACTTAGAAATTATTTGATAACTATTTGGAATGTCTGTATACCAACTCAACTTATGTTAGCATAGCTCTGACTTTGCATTTTATAGCTATAGAAAAAGTAAATATCATGGCTATATCCAGTTGACTAACCTTTTTTGAAGCTAAAACAACAATGCAAAAAGATAAACTTTTATAATATAGATTGAACAATTCTACAATCTTTTCTAGCCCCCAAATATTTTCCTTTACCACCTGAAATGGGGGTAAATGGTTTCAGAAGACATAGTTCTTTACATGAGACCATAAAAGACTTAGTTAAAGTTTCATAGCTTTTTAAATGGCAAAATATAGTGATTCATTATATTGAATAATAACAGCTTAGCTTGGAAATCAAGCTATCCTATGCAGTCAGATCCTGAAGATAAAGATATTGAGATAAGCAAGATATAATCAGTCAGAAAAGCAATCAAAATGAAGTACCTGTCTTTAAAATGTTTAGTCATGGTTTACCCACACAAGAGAAAAGAAAAAAGAAGAGGAGTATGGAGAAAGGCGAAAAATAGAAAGATGGGGAGAAAGAAGTTGAAAAAGACTGAACGTGATGTTGGACAAAATTAAAATGAACGTCTGAAACACACAAAATGAAACCTTGATGCAATTATTTCCATAACTGCGTATTTACTGAAGCCCTGCAAAGTGAATATACTTAAAATATCCCAATGATTGAGGATATTTTCTAGGGATATAAAAACAAAACATATTGCAAGGTTTCACCTTGTACTGAATGCAGCCTAGCCCCCAACTCATTGAATTGGTTCTTAGTTAAAACTTTCCACTTTGTTAGGTTATCAACTAATTAGCTGGGCTTTGGATACTCTAAGATTAGACAGTGTGGCAGCAAGCCATTGCCAGGTTCTTCAGCAGATATGGGGATAAAAATACAGCCCAGAACGCATTAGACAGCACTGCTGGACTTAAGAATGACATCGAAATTTTTTCTGGCTTGCAGTTCCAGATCATGACCAGAGATGGCGCTGAGTGTACAGGGAACGAAAGGCCAACCCCAATCGGAAATTGGAAACGCGACTGAAGTCCGTGAGCAGGAATCCTTATTTAACCTAGACAGCACATCCAAGATAGTGACTCTGCAGGAAGGCACAGAAAAGCATGAAGAACAAATAAAGAACTTGTGTTAGGGGAGTCACATCTTAGAAAGGAGCTAGGAATGAAAATCCTGACAGGTTAATGTGGGAAGAACCTTACGATGCGGGAATACAGATCAAAACACTCAGAGAGCTGAGATATGAGCTCTATTTTCTTAGGTTGAATAACCCGTTAGATAAGTTTTTCTAAAGTTTAATAAATTTTTATTTGGTAGAAAGACTATAGAAGTGTTCACGCTTTTATATTCTAAGGGCATGTGGACAGGTTGTACTTTTTCTGTTTTTAACAAAGGAATTCAAAAGCAGTTTGATGTAGTCATAAAGTCATCCCCCAGAGTCTAGCTTAATGTATTTTAAATTTCCTTCTGGTTAACAAATATTTGGTAAACAAAGATATCCATCTTAAGTGAGAAAGGCTTAAACTACTTACTTTCAGCACCAGGGTGAATTGCTCTTTATGTCCCTTCACTTGTATTTGAAAAAATAGAATTAAAGATTCCAAATAAGGTGAAGAGAAAAAGTTACTCAGGGGTCTACCAATAAGTGCAGCAACCTTCTAAAGCTGTTTTTGTTTTTAAGTTTTTGTATTGCTTTGTTGTTGTTCAATCACTAAATTGTGTCCAACTCTTCATGACCCCGTGGACTGAAGCATGCCAGCTTACCTGTCCTTCACTATCCCCCAGAGTTTGTTCAAACTCATGTCCATTGAGTTGATGATGCCTTCCAACCATCTCATCCATTGTCACCTCCTTCTCCTCCTGCCCTCAATCTTTCCCAGCATCAGAGTCTTTGCTAATCAGTCGGCTCTTCACATCAGGTGGCCAAAGTATTGGAGCTTCAGCTTCAGCATCAGTCCTTCCAATGAACATTCAGGGTTGATTTCCTTTAGGATTGATTGGTTTGATCTCCTTACAGTCTAAGAGACTCTCAAGAGTATTCTCCAGCACCACAATTCAAAAGCATCAATTCTTTGGCATTCACCCTTCTATTGCTTAACCCTGTGCTTTCTAAAATTTTTTTTTAAAGAAAGTGAAAAAAATTGCTTTTAGTTCATACTATAACTTAGGAAGTATTCACAACCTAAAAGTTGGGAGTTATGTTTTATTCAGTGGTAATTTTTAGAGCTTCAAGTCCAAGAGGCAGCATCTCAATAGCCCTGAGAGAACTGCTCTGAAGAAGCAAGGGAATATATTGCTGTTGTATATTATAGAACTCTTACAACAAAGGGCTGGTAGTTAGAACATCAAAAGATTATTATTAATTAAAGAAGCCAGATTTCTCAAGCTAAGGAATTTAGTGCTTTTCTATGTATGGGAAGATACAAAAGTGTGGGCTCACTAAAATCATTCCTTCCATCTCAGCTATCTGGTGCCAGTATCCTGTGTTTTGCCCATCCTGAACTTCCCTGGGGCTCACCATAAGGAGTGGCTGCAGTCCTGATGCTGCCAATCACAGATATTCTTCTCCTTCCTGAGTGTCCCTAGGACTTACCCTTAGCTCACACTGGAGGGCCGCACTCACTGATAACTGTGACATCCTTGTTTACTGATCAGTTCAGTTTAGTTCAGTCGTTCAGTCATGGCTGACTCTTTGCGACCCCATAAACTGTAGCACACCAGGCTTCCTGGCCATCACCAACTCCTGGAGTTTGCTCAAACTCATGTCCATTGAGTTGGTGATTCCATCCAACCATCTCATCCTCTGTCATCCCCTTCTTCTCCTGCCTTCAATCTTTCTCAGCATGAGGGTCTTTTCAAATGAGTCAGTTCTTCACATCAGGTGGCCAAAGTATTGGAGTTTCAGCTTCAGCATTAGTCCTTCCAATGAATATTCAGGACTGATTTCCTTCAGGATTGACTGGTTGGATCTCCTTGCAGTCCAAGGGATTCTCGAGAGTCTTCTCTAACACCACAGTTCAAAAGCATCAATTCTTCGGCCTTCAGCTTTCTTTATAGTCCAACTCTCACATCCATACATGACTACTGGAAAAACCATAGCTTTGACTAGATGGACCTTTGTTGGCAAAATAACATCTCTGCTTTTCAATATGCTGTCTAGGTTGGTCATAACTTTTCTTCCAAGGAGCAAGCGTCTTTTAATTTCATGGTTACAGTCACCATGTACAGTAATTTTGGAGCCCCCCCAAATAAAGTCTGTCACTGTTTCCATTGCTTCCCCATCTATTTCCCATGAAGTGATGGGACCAGATGCCATGATCTTAGTTTTCTGAATAGTGAGTTTTAGGCCTACTTTTTCACTCTCCTCTTTCACTTTCACTCTCCTCTTTCTCTTTCATCAAGTGTTTACTGATATGGGAGGAAATACTCTATTTCTCAATATAAAAGGATTTTAAATGGAAAAGTATCCTTTCCTGCCTTGTCTGTGTACATCCTTCTCCCATCTTTTCTTAAAATTAATAGCTAAGAGCATGAAGAATCATGGTCAAAAAGTTGCTAAGCAGTCTATCTCTGCTGTGTAATGTGTGGCCTGTCAATCAACTGCATCATCACCACCTGGGAGCTTGTTAGAAATGCAGAATCTCATGCCTCATCACAGACTTAATGGATCAAGATCTGTAATTTAACAGCATCCTCAAGTAATATACGTGCACCGTGAAGTCTGAAAAACTCTGCTCCAGATTCCAAAGATAGAACTACTAAGGGCAAGTCCTTTCTCTTGCGGCTTCACAAGAGGGCTGCTGAAATGGTCTAACTATATTCAATGCCCTTACCCTTAGATCATATAAAGAGAGAATAAGCGAGGAGGGTGGGTCTAAATAGGTCATCATGAGAGACATTGAGAAGTGTTTACAGTGACTTTCTCCTTTCTAAGGAAGTGAGAGGAGCTCCAAGGGAATCTGTAGTAGATATGTATGTCTACAATCAAGGAACACCCTCAGCTCAATCCAAGGCTGGATATTTGTTGATTTCCATGCTCTACACAGCCACACTGGTCCTGCCCTTGGAGTGCAAGGGAGCATGTAAGTTCTTGGACGAGTTTGTCAATTTCTCCCCAGCGTTTAGGGACATATGTAACACGTAGAGATTGTGCCCATTTATGGCCTTCTGACTTTGTACTGTGGGAGGCTTCTTCAAGTAGTCTGTGATAATAGTGTGAGACAAGATTGTGGTGAATTATGGGAAGAAGGTGGGAGAAACAGTTTCCCAAACCATCTCAGTTCTCTGTAACCTTGGGAGGGCTACAAAGCAGGATGTGTGCAATTTCTGTGGCTCCATGGGGAGGGGACAGAGGTCTGATGAGGGAGTGTAAGCTCAGGTGACTGATAAGCCTAGCAAGGTTTTGTTGCTTCCAGAGAAGGGATTCTGGGCACGAACCACTGTCATAGCAAACAGGAGACATACTGCTATCTGTGAATGTAGTATTGCTGACAGAGAGAACTATGTATTAGGTGAACACTGTTTTATGAAAAACACTCATACCACCCCCTTGTGGACTGTTTCCACAGTGGCGGTCAGCTGAAGCAAGGACAATGAACTCAAGGCAAGTCTGATGGTCGCCATCAGCATTCGGCTAACTGTCTTAGATGAACTTCATCACTACATTGTCTGCTTTTGTAAGCCTTCCTCTAAAAAGATCTAAACAGAGAAAATGGAGAGAAGAAGGTCCAGGAGGATTCCATTTTCCTCCATCACGATGAGCAACTGAGTGTGCAGCTCAAATCTGTATTAGAAAATGGACATGGAATAGGAAAAGAAGAGCTAAGGTTTAAATTGAGTTTGGGATTGCTGCTTTAAATTAGATTGGAGTTTAGTAACTCAAAGTGGCCAGAAAGTTGCAGAATCCTCCCAAGATATAATTAAGGGACAAGAAAGAAGGATTGAGTTTAGCAGAGCTGCGAGTGACGGTAGGAAACATAAAACCACCTACTGACATCCACCTACTCTTCTTTAAAGAAAGCTCAAATGCAAATCATAAACATCTTTATATTTCACGGTAAGTCATCTTCTTCTGTTTTCTCCATGGTAAGCAAGATGAGGAAAGTACAATTTTATCACCTCCCATCTCTCCTACACTCATAGCTCTTGATTTAGGGCAGTTACATTATTGCTTTCTTTTTTCAACTTGTGTGTGTGTGTGTGCTTGGTTGTTCAATCATGTCCGACTCTTTGTGACCCCATGGACTGTAGCCCGCCAGGATCGTCTGTCTGTGGGGATTCTCCAGGCAAGAATACTGGAGGGGGTTGCCATGCCTTCCTCCAGGGGATCTTCCTACCCTAGGGATCGAACTGGGGTCTCCTGCAATGCAGGCAGATTCTTTACCATCTAGCCACCAGGGAAGCCCATTGTTTTCAACTTAGGGGATACATTTTTAACTTTCCTAAAAGCGATGTAACATTTACTTTTTGTTTAGGAAAAAAAATGTCTGACTGCAAACAAATTGCAAAAAAAAAAAAAAAATGAGTGCCTTTAATCTCTGTCCATGTTTTCTCTTAGCATCCATTCATTTTGATTCTTTAGTATGAGGCTTTATGCCTTGTCCCGATCACCCAAGAGCTCACTTTCCAGAACCTGATGATGAAGTACTGCTGCAAGCATCTGACTCTGCCTCTGGGAAAGGCTAGAAGAGCTGGGGAGATGACGCTTCCAGGACAGTCCTCAGCCAATGACTGACAACAGCCAGAGGATAAATTCCCAGCTTCCCTTATTTCTCAAGGAAGAGTCAAATCTGAAGTATATTTGACACCATTTCCCAGAAGTTTCCAATGAGAAAATTGGAAATTTCAAAAAAGTAAAACTACCATGAAAATATATATCTAAACCACTCATTCCTACATGAATCTGAGTCTAAAAGTCAGAAAAGTTAATTTGCATAATGGAAAGAAGACTTTTTCTTTGACTTGCAAAATAAGATAAACAAAAAGTATAAAAGAATTTGGGGAAGTTCACAGTGATCATGAAATTGTGTTGTGAGTTACTATGAATAGACTCATTCCAAGTAGAGGAATTTTTTAAGTCTACTTAGAGCATTTTGTGGGAATTGCTTTTCCAGTTTATGTTTTTAGTATCTTTTATTTTTCCTCTTCTTTCCTGAAAGCTGGATTTTAAGACATGTTATTGCATTTGTTTTAAGTTTTAAACAAGCAACACAGGAGACATAAGAGATACAGTGCAAATGGAGTTTGTTTTACTCTTCCTAAAGCAATTTTTAAGAAAGACAAGAAGGAAGGATTTGGAAACACTTATCTAAAACAGCAAGCTTCCCAGGCATTTCTAGTTGTAAAGAACTCCCCTGCCAATGCAGGAGACATAAGGGATGTGGGTTCGATTCCTGGGTTGGGAAGATCCCTTGGAAGAGGGCACGGCAACCCACTCCAGTATTCTTGCCTGGAGAATCCCATGGAAAGAGAAGCGTAGCAGGCGACAACCCACAGGGTCGCAGAGTTGGACACGACTGAAGTGACTTAGCAGGCATGCATGCAAAGCATCTCTTGGATCACTTATGGATTTTAATTTTTTTCAGATAGTTTTAGTGTGTCAGGTGTGCCACAGATTAGTAGGAAGAGACCTCCCACACATACACAAACACTCCCATTTTCCCATCCATTGTTTAGATTATGTTCGCAATTTCACTCACCAGGCTACAGAAATGTTACTGAGAGGAATGTGATCATGAAGAAAATAAAAGCACATTGGCCTAGAAATCCAAAAAGTACACGCAGTTGCAAGTGAAACTGCCAGCAATTTCAGTAAAAGGTCAATTCTTTGTGTTCTGCAGAGCTTTGATTTGGGGCCATAAATTACCACTCAGGTAGAGTTTATACTAGTTATCTGTGTGCTTCCACTGAAGGCAGTATTTCTCAACCTCTGAACTCCTGACTTGGACCAGATAATTCTTTGCTGTCAGGGGCTGCCCTGTGAATTGCAGGATGTTGTGACAACCAAAAATGCCTACAGACATTGCTGAATATACCTGGGGAATACATAGTTGAATTAAGGTGGTGGTGTTCTTTGGTCTCCCAGTTGTGTCTGACTCTTCGTGACTCCATGAACTGCAGCACACTAGCTTCCCTGTCCCTCACCATCTTCCAGAGTTTGCCCAAGTTCATATCCATTGCATCAGTGATGCCATCCCGTCATCTCATCCTCTGACTCCCTCTTCTTCTGCCCTTAATCTTTCCCAGCATCAGGGTCTTTTCCAATGAGTCAGCCATTTGCATCAGGTAAACAAAATATTGGAGCTTCAGCTTCAGCATCAGTCCTTCCAATGAGTATTCAGGGTTGAGTTCCTTTAATGTATTTAAGGTATTGTTACAAATATCAATAGTTGCCTCTCCTGGTTCTTGCTCTAGAGTGAGCATCATTAAGATGACATCATCCTGCCAGGGGACAAATGGAATCACTGCCCAGGAACTTCTGAGTTATAGCTGTCTATAGCTCCTTAGAAGAAAAGTTATGACCAACCTAGACAGCATATTAAAAAGCAGAGAAATTACTTTGCCAACAAATGTCCATCTAGGCAAAGCTATGGTTTTTCCAGTAGTCATGTATGGATGTGAGAGTTGAACTATAAAGAAAGCTGAGGGCAGAATAGAGGTTTTTGAACTGTGGTGTTGGAGAAGACTCTTGAGAGTCCCTTGGACTGCAAGGAGATCCAACCAGTCCACCTGGGTGTTCTTTGGAAGGACTGATGCTGAAGCTGAAACTCAAACAATTTGGCCACCTGCTGAGAAGAACTGACTCATTTGAAAAGACTCTGATGCTGGGAAAGATTGAAGGCAGGAAGAAAAGGGGATGATAGAGGATGAGATGGTTGGATGGCATCACTGACTCAATGGACATGAGTTTGAGTAAACTCCAGGAGTTGGTTATGGACAGGAAGGCCTGGTGTGCTGCAGTCCATGGGGTTGCAAAGAGTTGGACATGACTGAGCAACTGAATTGAACTGAACTGAACTGAACAGCTCCTTATGGGGCTTCTCTGGTATCTCAGCTGGTAAAGAATCCACCTGCAATGCAGGAGACCCCGGTTTGATTTCTGGGTTGGGAAGATCCCCTGGAGAAGGGACAGGCTACCCTCTCTAGTATTCTTGGGCTTCCCTGATGGCTTGGATGGTAAAGAATTCACCTGCAATGCGGGAGACATGGGTTCGATACCTGGGTTAGGAACATCTTCTAGAGGATAGCATGGCAACCCACTCCACTATTCTTGCCTGGAGAATCCCCATGTGGGCTACAGTCCATGGGGTCTCAAATAGTCAGACATGACTGAGCAACTAAGCACTCCTTGTACCCCTGGAAAGGTCATTCCTGCGATACCTCTCCCTTACTACCAAAACTAATCACCTTGATAGTGCTTTGCAGCATGAGCTGTATGAAATTAAATACTTAAGTGCTTGTTTATACCATTTTTAAATCACACAATATAATCCTCTTATCTCTTTTCTATCTTCCTTTTCTGCATACTTTTTCTGCTTCCCATGTTTTTCTCACTTCCCACTTTCCCATTTATTGTGCATGGTCATTTTTGTAAATGGGAAGATATTCCTAGTATACATTTAAGTTTAATCTATAGGTCAACTAGTCAATCAAATTATTATGTTTACAGTGTTTTGCAATATACAATAAAATCTTCTATCATTTTTCTGAATGCAGTATGTATTTCTAATTTATATCCCTTTGCTATAATTTCTGCTCATATTTTACCCACTCCACTTTGGCTACAGTTTCTTTTAGTAAATATGTGCAATTTTACAGAAAAATAGCATTATGCCTGCCACTGGAGAGAGAAATAGATGTGACAGTAATTTGAAGGGCAATAGTAGTGCATTTGGTATTCTCCAGTGATAATTGCAAGTAACAGGTCTAAGCTATAAAAGTTTCAAAACAAAATAATAATCACAGTAAGATCTTTCCTCTAGAGTAAAGGCAGGGACAGAGCAACTCTTACTGAATTTATATTCCTTGTATATTTCTTGTATCACCTTAATAGTAATAGCCCTTTATCAGTGCAGTATGGTCTCCAAAATCACTGCAGATGGTGACTGCAGCCATGAAATTAAAAGACACTTACTCCTTGGAAGGAAAGTTATGACCAACCTAGATAGCATATTAAAAAGGAGAGACATTACTTTGTCAACAAAGGTCCATCTAGTCAAGGCTATGGTTTTTCCAGTAGTCATGTATGGATGTGAGAGTTGGACTGTAAAGAAAGCTAAGCGCTGAAGAATTG
Source organism: Giraffa tippelskirchi (assembly GCF_054371585.1). Taxonomy (NCBI): domain Eukaryota; kingdom Metazoa; phylum Chordata; class Mammalia; order Artiodactyla; family Giraffidae; genus Giraffa; species Giraffa tippelskirchi. The sequence continues at coordinate 153,678,727 of NC_137283.1, read as the reverse complement.
ATGCTTTTGAACTGTGGTGTTGGAGAAGACTCTTGAGAGTCCCTTGGACTGCAAGGAGATCCAACCAGTCCATCCTAAAGGAGATCAGTCCTGGGTGTTCATTGGAAGGACTGATGTTGAAGCTGAAACTCCAATACTTTGGCCACCTGATGCAAAGAGCTGACTCATTTGAAAAGACCCTGATGTTGGGAAAAATTGAAGGCAGGAGGAGAAGGGGATGACAGAGGATGAGATGGTTGGATGGTATCACCAACTCAATGGACATGAGTTTGGGTAAACTCCGGGAGTTGATGATGGACAGGGAGGCCTGGTGTGCTGTGGTTCACGGGGTCGCAAAGAGTGAGACACAACTGAGCTACTGAACTGAACTGATAGTTACATTTGGATAATAAATAAGAAGTCACTTCATATCCACTAAAATGGGTATAGTAAAAACTGCAAATAATAACAAAAGTTGACAAAGGCATGTAGCAACTGGGATCCTCACACTTTGTTAGGAGGAAGTTAACTGTAAAATGTTACAGCCACTTGAAAAATAGCTTTACAGTTTCTTAAACAGTTAAATTTATCATGAAACCTGATAATTCCACTCCTTGATATCTACCCAAGAAAAATATAAACAAATCAAAGATTTGTTCATAGTAGCAACATTTTACATAATTATAAGAAATGAAAGCAATCCAAAGAGCCATAAGCCAATGGACAAGTAACAAAATCTGGTATATCCTTACAATGGAATACAATGATATCTCAATCATCTCAGAAAAAAAAAAAAAGACTAAATCACTGATTCATGCTACAACCTAAATTCATCTCAAAAGTATTATGCTAAGAAGTCCAATGCAAAAGACACTGTGTGTCTCCAATTTATGCAATATTCTGTAAAGTCAAGTCTATAGAGAAAGAAAGCATGTCAGAGATTCCTAAGGTTGGGAGTGAAAGTAGAGATTGATTATAAACTTACACAGGGCATCTTTCTGGGCTGATGGAAATATTCTAGAATGGGTTCTGTGATAGTTTCACAGCTCTGAAAGCTTCATAAAGGTTATTGAGTTGTACAATTAAAATAGGCCAATTTTATGGTACGTAAATTATACCTCAATAAAACTATCTAAACAAATTAGTGAGAGGACAGACTGCAAACAGAACGACTTGGCTGTGTTTTTCTTAGATTATCTTGTTTCATTTTTGTACCTCTGTATACATCAATGGCACCCCACTCCAGTACTCTTGCCTGGAAACTCCCATGGACGGAGAAGCCTGGTAGGCTGCAATCCATGGGTTCGCGAAGAGTCGGACATGACTGAGCGACTTCACTTTCACTTTTCCCTTTCGTGCACTGGAGAAGGAAATGGCAACCCACTCCAGTGTTCTTGCCTGGAGAATCCCAGGGACGGTGGAGCCTGGTATACTGCCGTCTATGGGATCGCACAGAGTCGGACACGACTGAAGCGACTTAGCAGCAGCAGCAGCATACATCATATGGAATGAATCAGGCTGTTTTTTTGAGGGAATCTTTACCAGGCCCCTTATTTTTGTACTTGTATTTTGTTTTTCTGAATCATGAACATATGATAACACATTTACAAGAGACTTGGAAAATACAGAACAAACTTGCATACAGTTCTACTATATATTACAATTATTTTGTTAAGCAGATAAATTAAGATTTTTAGTTGGAATTTTAATAACAAACTCTGAAAAATTAATGGAATGAATATGTAGAAAAGCAGAAGTATATAGTAGACCTGACAAGCACCATGAGCCAATTCAACATAATTAAGATTTATACAAATTTCACACAGCAGTAGGATATAATTTCTATTCAACTTCCCATAGTCTATACACTAGGAGATACTGGAACATATCCAGGGACATAAAACAAGGTGCAAATAATCTATGGTCTAAAGGTATTGAAATCATGCAGAGACTGTTCTCTTATCACTATGGAATTATGTTAGAAATCAATATCAAAAGATATTCAAAAATAACCCACATATTTTCAAGTCCAAGCACCTTATTTTTCATGACTGACCGCAAGTTATTCAGAGTCAATCATTACATACACAGAACTAAATAACTGAAAAGTTAAATTTATGCATATTTATATCACATATATTGTTTTACTGTAGAGATTTCAGAAAGCTTTTACATAAATGATCTCAGATCATGATCACAAAAAACTTGTGAGGTTGGCATGGAAAGCTTAAAGATATTAAGTGATCTGTGCAGATTTCCGTAATCACTGAGAGAGATCTCATTAGGTATCAGTCATAGTCCTTGTAAATAAAAGTTCCTTATCCAAATTCCTTGCTATGAAGACTATATGACTTTCCTGTTAGCAACTGATTAGGTCAAAAGTGGGCAACTGGCCCAAAGGACAGCTAGAAATTTGTGCCATGGACGGATATGAAAAGATGAGCAGGACCGATCAGATTATCTCTCCTAGGGATGTGAATTGTGAAATAGAGTTGCTGGCACAGAAGTTGAATATGAAAGGAGGCTATGTGATGGAGCAGGGTCTTGTGGATTCCTGGCAAGTCAAAATCATAGGAAAGACAAAGCTATAGGTGAACCAGAAATCAAGAGGAAAAACAGAGAATGTCACTTGAGGTCATTTGACAAAGGTTAGAAATAAGCAGATATACAGAGGTTAGTGTACCATTCCAGTGATGGACATGGGCATGAAATATGCACCTGTGTGCTGAGGGCTCTAGATGGCCTTCTGGGTGCCTGGATGTTGGACTAAGCCTGGGTACTTATTCATTTGTATCCTTACCTTAACCTCACTATATCATCACCATCATCATTAATATAAAGTCTAGCTTTAGCTTTATTTTTTCAAACTATACATCTTTTTACACTCAAACATACAGAGCTGAATTATTCATAACTCGAATCAGATGTGGCTTATTGCTTCCATTCTTCTCAGAAAAAAATTACAAGTTAAAATGAAATATTTCCTACAGCTATGCATCTCACATATTACTCAGCTTTGTTTTGAAATTCTTGCCGCATAAATATTTTAACATAGCTATTGGAGATAGCACTTTAGTGATTTAGCTGCATGTTGCTTTAATTTTGGAAGTTTTACCTGTGCTACTTCTGTGTGCTACTACAGAATCTAAATCTTAAAAAATGATAAATTCAACTTACCTGAGTTTTCAGAAAAGGTCCCTGGAAACTTATTGTGCAAAGAAGGTATACGAGCTTGTGAACATGCTCCAATAACTTGTTTATACTTGATCTTCCTAGGTGTTAGGCTGAGAAATAGCTCACACACAAAGTTTTCATCGTTTATTTCTGAATATGAAAAAAATATCTTGACCCATTTTGATGTCCTTGAAAAGTGTCACTGGTTTTTACTGGTTTAGATTTCTAAAGTTGACTTTATAACCTGTCTAGCTAGTTTTTATAGAAATCTTTGTTGTTGTTCTTTACAAATGGTAGCCACTGTTAGCCTTTCTGTAGAGTTTATTTTTACCTTTTAAATTTTCTCATTTCTTTCTGCATCTGAAGCTGCCTTATTTTTTCCATTCTTTTTATTTTTGCACACCAGAAGTTTAATTTTGGTGTTGTTGGAGAACATTATTCTCATTTTATAAGAGAAAACTGAGTCTTAAAGAGAAGGCACTTGTCTAATAACACGTTATTAGGTTGCATAGTCTATACTTGAAGCTGTGACTGTTTGACAATAAACTTGTGCTAATGCCGCTGCTGCTGCTAAGTCGCTTCAGTCGTGTCTGACTCTGTGCGACCCCATAGACGACAGCCCACCAGGCTCCTCTGTCCATGGGATTTTCCAGGCAAGCACACTGCAGTGGGTTGCCAGGGCCTTCTCCATGTGCTAATGATTTCTCTACTATTTATCGCAAGTTCTTGTAGCCCAAACTGTCAAAATAAATACCAAGCGATTAAGTACAGAATCTTAAATTGAACCCAAATCTCTTAACTGCGATGTCTGTGTTATTTGCACTACACCCAGCTACTTCCTAGAAATAATTCCATTTTACTTCACTTTGGCTTCACCTAGTGTTTTCATTATTTTAACTTGACCTCTGAGATGGCCAGATTTCTCGCTCCTCCCCCATTCCTCTTTGCTGGTCTCCATTGCAAACAATAACATAGAAATCAGAGAGGAGTCTGTCAGTGGGGATGTACCCCCAGGGCCTGGGGCAGCTCTTTGACAGTGGTTGTCAGCAAAGCTACATTCTGGGCCTGGGCTTCTCTTCATTTCTTGAGTGTGAGCAAAAAGGGCTTCTTCCAAGAAAATCGTAAGTATAATATTCACAGTTCAGTTCAGTTCAGTCGCTTAGTCTTGGCTGACTCTTTGAGACCCCATGGACTGCAACACGCCAGGCCTCCCTGTCCATCACCAACTCCCAGAGTTTACCCAAACTCCTGTCCATCGAATCAGTGATGCCATCCAACCATTTCATCCTCTGTTGTCCCCTTCTCCTCCTGCCTTCAATCTTTCCCAGCATCAGGGCATTTCAAATGAATCAGCTCTTCACATCAGGCGGCCAAAGTATTGGAGTTTCAGCTTCAACATCAGTCCTTCCAATGAACACCCAGGACTGATCTCCTTTAGGATGGATTGGTTGGATCTCCTTGCAGTCCAAGGGACTCTTAAGAGTTGTTTCCAACACCATAGCTCAAAAGCATCAATTCTTCAGTAATATTCACAAGGATGCCTATAAGCTGAGTGTCTCACGGGGCAGCTCTCCCAGTGGGTCAGGTGGGTGCTCAGTTTACCAGTGGATAAGACCATGCAACATCTACCAAAATGTTCTGCGTCCCATGGCCACGTTTTAGTCCTATTTTTTTTTTTTTGGTTTAAATTAGTTCCCTTTTTTATTTATTTTATTTTTTTTTAATAAATTTTTTAAATTGTGAAAGTATGATACACATTTAAAGGAAACTTGGAAAATACAGAACGGGGTTACATATGGTTCCACTATATATTACAATTATTTAAGTAGATAAATCAAGATTTTTAGTTGGAGTTTCAGTATCAAACTCTCAAAAATTAATAGAATGAATATACAGAGAAATAGAAAGATACAGAAGACCTGAAAAACAGCGTTAACCAATTCAGCATAATTAAGATTTGTGCATGGGCTTCCCTTGTGGCTCAAGCAGTAGGAGAATCTGCCTGCAATGCTGGATGCTGGGGTTCAATCCCTGGATCGGGAAGGTCCCCTAGAGAAGGGAATGGCTACCCACTCCAGTAGTCTTGTCTGGGAAATCCCATGCAGAGTGGAGCCTGGAGAGCTACAGTCCATGGGGTCAGAAAGAGTCAGACACAACTGAGTGACAAACACTTTCGCTTTTTTTCACATAACATTAGGATACAAATTCTATTCAAGTTCCCATAGACTATAAACTAGGAGACACTGGATTGTATCCAGGGACATAAAATGAGGAGCAAAAATTTCATGGTCTAAAGATATTGAGATCATACAGAATCTGTTCTCTTATCACTATACAATTCTGTTAGAATCAATTTCAAAAAATATTTCTAGTGCTATTTTTAAAAAGTAATAAAAATTAAATGGGAATTAAATCCTTAAGAAACCATGGGAATAAGTCAAACCTGGTTTATACTCTTCAGTCCTTATAATCAAATTTCAGGTTATTGAAGCAAAGTAGTTATTTGTGTGTGGATACTTTGGGGTCACAGTTTGCACAAATGTCCTTTGCAGCCTCCACATCTTTTCTCACTGAGATGGCAGAATAGTGCCAGGCCTCTGCAAGCACATTTCTTTCCAGCATGACAGCTCCTTAATTCTGGAATGGGAGTCTGCCACAATAAGACAGAGCTCCTTCTATGAGGGATTTTCTACTTAGCATGACTATGGTAACTTTCTTTCTTTGAAAATAACTCGCTATCTTGTTCTGTTTTGCATATCCTGCTCTATCCATTGGAAACTCTAGATAATAAATTACCAAGATTACTTTCCCCTGGGGAAAATATGTGCTCTTTTTTTTTTTTTTTTTAAACAAACTACAATTTCTTTGAGTCATTTATAAAAAAATGTATGTATATGTCTTAGATTGTTTGTTTGCAGAGAAACAAGGAAAGATGTCGGGGAAGTAAAAAGAATCAATGTTCTCTAACAAATCCAAACAATAAAGTACTCTTTCAGATGATAAAGATGATTTTTCAGGCAGCCTTGATTTCTCCTGTTTTGTTAGGTTGACAGCAGGCAGCTCTGCATGAGCAAGGCTTAGAGGGTGACAATCTCTGTTATCAGTGGGTTCTGTTGATAATCACGAGATGTGTTGTTTTCACTAGTCCAGATTTTTTTCCTTTTTTTCCTGGTACCTATGGTCTGAGTCCCTTCGAAGAAAGGAACTTCCTCTTTCACTGTGAGCAGCTTCTTCCAGCACTTCCAGATTGCTGAGAGTTTTTGTTTATAAATAGATACTAGTTTTCATTAAAAGCATTTTGACTCCTAGTAAGATGATTATTTTAATGTTTTTCTTTTTCAACTTTGAAGAGGAATATCACATTGCTAGATATTTAAATGTGGAATTAATCTTGCATTTCTGGAATCTACTCTGATTATATTGCTTTTATAATGTAGTCAGGATTTTTGAAACTAAATTTATAAGTAAAATTAATCTATTTTTCTTTGCACTTGCTTATGAGATCTTGATACTGAGTTGGATTTTGCAGAGTTGGAGCTTGTGGACAGAGAATAGGCAAGGGGAAGGGAGAATTCTGAGTTCATTCATGCAATGAATGTGATCTACCTTCGATGCTTGCCAAACACATTGTTGTTGTTCAGTCATGTCTAACTCTTTGTGACTCCATGAACTGCAGCACTCTAGGTTTTCCTGTCCTTCACTATCTCCTGGAGTTTACTCAGACTCATGTCCATTGAGTCGGTGATGCCATCCAACCATCTCATCCTCTGTTGCCCCCTTCTCCTCTAGCTGTCATTCTTTCCCAGCATCAGGGTCTTTTCCAGTGAGTCAGTTCATGATACATGCCAAACGTGTAGTTGAAACTGGTTCTCACAGAGGGCTTTAGTGGTACCTTCAGAGTCCATCCTGATATCAGGTATCACTCACCGTGCAATTCCTTTGACAAGGCTGAACGTCCTTCTCTTCCTGCTGACCATTATCTCCTTCTCAGTTTCTGTTCATCTAGTGTTACCTCTAGATACTGGACTCTGTTTATTCCCCCAGATGATCTCAATGAAAAAGACTAAAGACAAGCCCTCTTTTGCACGTTTGATTGTAGGAAATACTTATTTCATTGTCTCAACAGATATAAAAAAAGTTCAGGATGCTCCCTGCAGCAACTTCTATTTATTCTAAAATTAAAACAGCTAACCACCCTCTTAGATTTGCCAGCTAAATCAGAACGAGGCTTCTTCCACGTTACCTCCAAAGGATTAAGCTGCACAGGAGTGAAATCAAGCTCCAAGCTTGGTAAAGTCTTAATAAATATCTTAATAGAGTCTCTCAACTATGTTAAGGAAGGAAGTATCCCATGCCTACAGCTGTTTAAACAGAAATGCTCTTCAAAAATCCCCCTCTGAACTCCCATCTTTGACTATGCTATACCTTCAAGAAGTGAGGGAGGTTTAAGTATCTCAAAGTGTTAGTCACTCAGTCTTGTCTGACTCTTTGCAACCCCATGGGCTGTATCCTCTGTCTGTGGGATTCTCCAGGCAAGAAAATTGGAGTGGGTAATCATTTCCTTCTCTAGGGGATCTTGCCAACCCAGGGATCCAATCCGAGTCTCTTGCATTGCGGGCAGATTCTTTACTATCCAAGCCACCAAGAAGCCCAATTGTCTCAAAACCAGATGTCTAATCATTTATCATACATTCTGCATCTTGCTTTAGAATATATTGTCTATTTTCTTGAACTGTCAATTTAAAAGTCCTCTTAAATATTTTTACATCCATCCTCATAATTGTTTTGCAATCCCTCCACCCTCATAATGGTTTTTAAATATCAGCACACTACTATCAGAAAGTATCATTTTTTAATGACAAGATCGAAAAAGCAAGAGAATTCCAGAAAAACATATATTTCTGCTTTATTGACTATGCCAAAGCCTTTGACTATGTGGATTACAATAAACCGTGGAAAATTCTGAAAGAGATGGGAATGCCAGACCACCTGACCTGCCTCTTGAGAAACCTGTATGCAGGTCAGGAAGCAACAGTTAGAACTGGACATGGAACAACAGACTGGTTCCAAATAGGAAAAGGAGTATGTCAAGGCTGTATATTGTCACCCTGCTTATTTAACTTATATACAGAGTACATCATGAGAAATCCTGGGCTGGAGGAAGCACAAGCTGGAATCAAGATTGCTGGGAGAAATACCAACAACCTCAGATATGCAGGTGACACCACCCTTATGGCAGAAAGTGAAGAGGAACTAAAGAGGCTCTTGATGAAAGTGAAAGAGGAGAGTGAAAAGGTTGGCTTAAAGCTCAACATTCAGAAAACTAAGATCATGGCATCCAGTCCCATCACTTCATGGCAAATAGATGGGGAAAGAGTGGAAACAGTGGCTGACTTTATTCTGGGGGGGCTCCAAAATCACTGCAGATGGTGATTGCAGCCATGAAATTAAAAGACGCTTATTCCTTGAAAGAAAAGTTATGACCAACCTAGACAGCATATTAAAAAGCAGAGACATTACTTTGCCAACAAAGGTCCATCTAGTCAAGGCTGTGGTTTTTCCAGTGGTCTTGTATGGATGTGAGAGTTGGACTATAAAGAAAGCTGAGTGCAGAAGAATTGATGCTTTTGAGCTGTGGTGTTGGCGGAGACTCTTGAGAGTCCCTTGGACTGCAAGGAGATCCAATCAGTCCATCAGAAAAGTATCATTCAGTCCTGAATATTCAATGGAAGGAATGATGCTGAAACTCCAATACTTTGGCCACCTGATGTGAAGAGCTGACTCCTTGGAAAAGACCCTGATGCTGGGAAAGATTGAGGGCAGGAGGAGAAGGGGACAACAGAGGATGAGATGGTTGGATGGCATCACCGATTCAATGGACATGGGTTTGGGTGGACTCCGGGAGTTGGTGATGGACAGGGAGGTCTGGCGTGCTGCTGTTCATAGGGTCGCAAAGAGTTGGACACGACTGAGTGACTGAACTGATCTGAACTGAGAAACAGGTGGTTGATCCTGGGGAATTTGCCTCCCCTGAGTGGACTGTGGCTCATGACGTCAGGAGAGACTGTCTAGGACTGAAGTTTGGAAGATATTTAATGGTTGTGTGAATTATTTGAAATTGTAGAATATAGTATGTGTGTGATTAAAATATTGATTTGTATGCACACATAGTTTCTGAGGGTGCATAAAGGATATCTAAGTTTTAAACACAATAAATAGACCCAGAAACGACCAGGAGTGAGGCCAATTCCAGAAACTTCTGGTGAGAATTTTTACAATATTTAATAGGGAACTGACTGTGGTCTTTTATGAATATGTCCTAAGATTTTCTTTGTACCCACATAGGGAGCTTAGTGACACAAATATAAATGTCATAATAATGACATTTTAAAATGTTTCTTGTTTATTCATTTGTTTACTTTTGGTTGTTGCTCAATAGAGGAATTTGATACATATCAGTTAAAAAATTTAAGATAACTAAATGTAATATTAAATAATTATACAATAAAATAATAATAAAGATAATAATAAAAAATAATAATAAAAATGACTAAGCACTTTCTAGGCTACAGGAGTCAACACTGTTGTGCTCTGCATGTACCCCCTTGTACTCACTGTTCTTGTATGCAAAGATGGTGTCTCATTACAGGCACACCCAACCCTCTGCTTTGGGCTCCTTCCAATGGTTGTAATCAGCTGACCCCACTCTAGGGTGAAAAGAGACCTGAAGTGCCAGAAGTTGATAACCCTAGAAACAGCCTTCAGTTGATGACAAGTGGGAGTTGTTGGATAAATGATAGTGTCTTCGCTCTGAGGGGAGACATCTCTATATGTTCTGCCATAGAACCCCAATGAGATGGAGCCCCCTTTGCCCTAGAACCCTAATCCGTTAAATAACACATCTTATATTGACTTCCTGTCTCTGTCTCATTTTCCTGAAATCCATACTGGTGCTTCTCTGGGATCATCTCTCAAACCACCTGCACTAAAAAAGCAAAAACAAAAATAGCAACCCACCAACCAATGAAACCAAAACACTTGTTTACCAACATAGCAATTGGGATGTTTAAGAAAGCAAAATAGAAATTCCAAATCCTCTAATAAGTTCACAGCTAAAAACAAATGAGATTTAGAATCCTCAGCATATATTTAGCACATTACATGAACATGTAATCATTTGAACAGTATTTACCCTCTTAAGTAAATATGAATCTGCTGTTCTATCTCTGCATGGAAAAAAAATGAAGACACAAGGGTTTGGGTTTCTATGGAAACCTGTACTTTGATTACTGATGGATTTCAAGTGTATAATATCTAGTCCCACTGGTACAGTGTTTGGGGGAAAGAAGTGAAAGAAGACTGCAAAATTGTCAGGAATATTTCCTCAGATGCTAATATTTTCAGAACCATAGATTGAAAGATGCTGGAAGACACTTCAAATTAATTTTTAGCTTTAATCAATAAATAGTTATTGAGTTCCTACTAGGTGCCAAGAATTGTCCCAGTGGCTATAGCAGTTAATATAAAAGACAAAATTTAATAAAAAAAGCTTTAGATATAACTTTACCAAGAAATTTGAGCAATAATTGGATGTTTGAGTTTTGAGTTGTTTGAATTTTGTTATTTTTTCTTACCTGTATTCATAAACTGTTTTAATAAATGAATTCTTGAGATAGACTTTGAAAAGTATGTGTTTTCTTGGAAAATAACTTTTTAATTAAGCAAGTAGAGAGTTTGTTTCTGTTTTCATCCTTTGTTGAAGGGGATCCTTTGTTCTTTTTGTTGGTCTCCTGACTAAGGTTTTAGGACACAGTCCTCAGTGGTTTCAATAGCATCATTTGCAGTGTGACATGTTGAGCCAGTGTTTCTACGAAGGAATGACACCTTACAAAACAATATTTTTTTGGTTCATTTACCTAATTTCTAATTAGCATGTCTGATGGTTTCCATGGAAAAGACAAACAAAGACCAGTATTAACATAGGATCTGGTACAAATAACACACAATAGCTGAAACGACTACTTACTAGTAACATATAAATACGTGTTTGTTTAAATTTAAATCCAAATACTATTTTAAAGTTAGGTAATAAAATGTTTTAGACATCTAAAATAGCCAAAGGAATAATTTTATGGGTTTCTAGTATTTTTTTTACTGGTAGTTTTCAATTTGGTAATTTCAATTTAATTCTTATTCATTCTTTAGATTTCAGTTCAGTTGATACTTTATTGAGAAGTATTCCATAATTTTTATGAGTAGGTTAAATGTCCCTGTGTCTGCATACTGCAACTATCATAGGTAGCCATTTTACACTTACTTGTAAGCTTCATGTGTCTGATTTTTGCATAATACTGAATGAATTAATTGATGGATAAATGAATGAATGACCACCTGCTTAACTGAAAGTATTACTGTCTTCACTTCCCTTGTCCCAGCTTATTAAATAAAAGTCACAGTGATACTAGAGAATGTCTTCTACTTTTTTCTGCTCACTGATCCATTGTATGGTTGAAAAACTTCACTCATGAATTTTCTGAGATCAAAGGAATGTCAACAGGATTCTTAGGTGCATATCAGAAAGTGCTCTTACCTAAAAGATGGGCTCAATGACAATGAATTACTTTAGCATATGATTTTCTCTGGTAGTAGCTGAGCTTTTAAGTACACAAGATAAGCCTTCCCACCCTCAATCCTACCCTGTACTCCTAGCATATCTCTTAGTGCCTGGCTCTTAAATAGGTTACATCAGTTAGCACGTTTTCATTTGCAGTAATAGAAAATTAATGGTTCAAATACTTGGAACACGCGTAGGAATTTGTTGGATAATGTAATTATAAATATCCAGGTGTTGGGCAAGCTTGAATCTCAGTTTGAACAGGGCTCTGGCTCCATTTCTCAGTCATTCTCTGAGCTATAAGCTCCTCTGTTGTATTAGTATCATCCTTATCCTCTTTCGTGTTAGTGAAATGTCTACAGTGATTCCAGGCTTTACATCTGAACACTGTGTGATTTTAAAAGAACATAGAGCTTTTGAAAGAAAGTCTTAAACTCCTCTCTAATTGAGAAAAAGTAAAAAGATCAAGTGTGTACTTGATAAATGCTATGAGTTAGAAGAATTGTCATTCATCCACTAATTGGTGTAAGTTACTTGTTATGTGTCCTCTCCTTATCCAAGAACAATGGGGTAATTTTAGGTCAATCAGAGCCTTGTCCTAGAGCTGAAGAGGTAGCAAATTCTGCTCAAACTAAATGACAGTCAATAGCAGAAGTGTGAAATGCTGTTGAAAAGGCAATGAAAAATTCTCACTATTTATTTATAAAAGTAGGAGAGATAAGACGTTAAGTTGGTTCAAGATATCTTTTCTGACCTAGTGCTCACAATGAAACAAAGTTCTCAAGAAGTTGAATAGCAGGTAGAAGGTTAAATCTTGCTTAGGTACAGTTTTTATAATTCCCATGGATAATTGTAGATACTGAGTTTAGTAAAAGTTTCTATTTTCTTGCATGTTTCCTGCATCAGGTAAACATAGAAGATTATATAATCATCAGTACTTCAGAGATTCTAGCTCCATTGATGATTATTCTTTAACTAAGTGGAAGTAAATGCTACTACAGATGATTGTAGGTTATAGAAAAACTGAGTTGAAGCTAAGTATTCGTGTATAAATATAGGTAGCAAGTTAAAATATATACTTATATTTTATGTACATTTGTTAAATATGTACATTGCAACACATTGTAATAAATTGCTCTAAAAATGGCACTTTTAGAGAATACCTTTGGTAATACCTAGAAATACCTTTCACATATATATTAAATGACAAGAAAAGTACCAATAATTGATCACACTAACAACATACATTTTTTGGCTAAATCAGGAAGACATAAAGGAAAACACAATACTCAGAAATAGATCGGCAGGAAGTATTGTGGAGGGTCTGGGGTTGAGGAAGCGATCGGTGTTTCTGGCAGTGAAAATCTAGGATCTAGGAGGGCTGGTAGGATAAAGAATCAAAAAAATTGGAGAAGCTGTAGCTCATAAGTCAACATACTCACTTAGATCGCCGGGTTAGTGAAGTTGCACCTGGTCCAGCAATAGCAGAAGATTCAGTTCAGTTCAGTCGCTCAGTCGTGTCCGACTCTCTGCGACCCCATGAATTGCAGCACGCCAGGCCTCTCTGTCCATCACCAACTCCCGGAGTCTACCCAAACCCATGTTCATCGAGTCGGTGATGCCACCCAACCATCTCATCCTCTGTCGTCCCCTTCTCCTCCTGCCCCCAGTCCTTCCCAGCATTAGGGTCTTTTCCAATGAGTCAACCCTTCGCATGAGGTGGCCAAAGTATTGGAGCTTCAGCTTCAACATCAGACCTTCCAATGAACAGAAGATTAGAAACCAACAAATAATACTGTCTCTCTCTGATAGAGATCTGCAGAAGAAGCCTAAGTTGGAAGTAGACTGAAATCATGGCTATACCGAAGTATTCAAATGATGATCTTTCTGTGGTGGAAAAGTCCCAAACTGCTCTAAATCTACACGCCTGCACTCACCAATTGTATGTCTTGTGCATCCTTGTTTATACTCCCCATATTTAGTAAAGTGATTTTGTTTCATCAAGGATGCTGCAACCGCTCTGCATATAGAGATTTATATAGAGAGAAAGGGGACCATCTGTTCCTAAAATCTCAGGGTTGAGCCCCAATCCCTCGAATGTGGCAGCAAAAGCAGGGAGTCAGCCTATGAGACCACGACTTTAGTACAGGGAGATTAAAAAGGAAATGGGAATTCCTTCCCTCCAAATTGAAGAGTGTCTTAATGACTGTCAAAGAGACCACCAAATATAAAAGCACAGTACAAGATGAAATTCTGGCAAAACTTATTAACGCATAGTGGAGCAGACAAAGGTCAGCAGCTGCAGTGTTGGCTGTGGGTGAACTAGTTTTATATCTAAAGCATTCTGCACGAGATTCCCAAATTCCTTATGCTTCACTCCCCTCAGTGTAAATTGAGAATAAGAATACTTCCTTATAAAATCAGTCCTGAGGTTTGAGGTCAGGTTTACAGTATACCTAACATCAAGTAAGGGCTTCAAATTTAAAGTTATTTATTGTAATAGTACAAACATAAGACTTAAGAATTAATTACTAATCCATTCATGAGTTTGGAAAGTATTTAATGATAGCATCAAAACAATTTTGTCATTTTCTGTAGATTTCAGTGAACATTTTTTTCTTTTTTTTCCATTTTAAAAATTATTGTTTTAGTCATTTACTCTTCGGTTCTATGATTACATTTCATAATGTGGTTTTAAACATTAGTTGTGGAACGTAATTCCTGATCCTGCCATTGCTTTGCTGTGTGAACTAGAGAAAGTCATTTAAAACTTGTACATTTCTTTCCTCATTCATAACTAATGGATCAAGCTAAGTGATTGTCAAAATCCTTTCCAGCTGAAACATTCTGTGTGCCTGTTTTTTTTCCCCCTTAATATTTCCCTATTATCAAACTAAGAGAAATAACATAAGTATCTGAAGCAAACATACACTATTTTATTTCTGATGGATTCCCATTAAGAACAAGCTGATGGATTGATTAAAAATTGTGAGCATATGTTTTCATTCTTTTTAGATCTGAGCTACTTTTTCATGCCTTTGGGCAATTGATTGGAGATTATTTTCATGGCTGACTGAATGGTAATCAAGTTACCAGTGGTTCCTGGGATGAATGATTTCCATTCCTATGATTTTAAGATAGGCGCCTGTAGAGGAAATGGCAAGCTCTTCGGAGTTAGAGTATCAATTAAGTGAATGAATACTCGTAGCATTCTTAGCAAAAAGTGCCAGGAAGCCCACGACTTCAACACAAGACAAAAAATGATTTAGGAGGGCTAGAGCGAAGGGAAAACCTCAGAGAGCCATCTTAGAAAATGTTGTACTCTTTGGATAGTTTTTTTTTTCCCCCCTCCAAATGCCCAGAACTTACAAAACTGTTTCTTTTTACTGACGGCACAAGACATCTAAATACAGTAACACTGAAATTTCTGGAGAGGTTAAAAAACAAAAGAGAGACAGATTTGTTCCAGAAAGTACAAGTATTATAACTAAAGCCAGATATCAGGTTGAATGGATGGAGACATGTGCATATATGTATTTCTGACCTGGAAGTATACCCTGTAACAAAGCACATTTTTAAAATTTCAAAATCAAATTACCATCAGTAATATATGGGGAAGTAATTGTTTTTTGTATGCTCTCAAATTTACATGCTGTAATCCTGCCATACTCACTTGTTAGTTCTAGGAGGATTTTTTTTCTATTGTAATCTGATATGGGTAACTTTGAACTCTTTTTCGTGTACTGTTGCAATGATACGACTTATGTTACAATATTAAATAGAGGTAATGAGAGAGGAAATTCATACCTTGTTGTTGATCTCTCACCATTAAATGTGACGTTAGTTTTAGTTTTAAGTCGAGGAGTTCCTTTCTTTTCCTAGATTTTTTGGTTTTTTATCATAAATGAATAATGAGTTTTGTGAGCTTCTTTTCTATATTTATTGATATTACTACATAGTTTTCCTGTTCAGTCTATTACTATTGGCCAACCCAAGATGGTATGGAAAAACCTGAACGAACTTTTTGGCCAACCAAATATGATAAATTACACTGATTGACTGGTTTATAAGTGTAGAATGATTTTTGTGTTTCTAGAATGAACTTCATTTGGTCATAACATATTATCTGCTTTATATATTGCTTGATGAGATTGGCTGATATTTTGTTAAGGACTTTGCAAACATTTATAAAATATATTGGTTGTTGTTTTTCTTTTAACGTCCTTGTCTAGTTTTGGCGTCAGGTTTCTTATAGAGTGGTTAAGAAGTGTTCCCTCTTCTATGCTTTTTATTCTTTTTTTTTTAGAAGAGACTATGGAGAATTGGTATTGTTTCTTCCTTATATGTTGGGCAGAATTTGCCCTTGAAATCATCTGGGCCTGATGTTTTCTTTTGTGGAAAGTTCTTAATCATTGATTCAATTTCTATACTAGGTATTCAGGTTTCTATTTCTCCTTGGATAAATGGTGATAGTTTGTATCTTTTAAGGAGTTGACCTGTTTCATCGAAGTTATCAAATTCGCGGGCATCGAGTTGTTCTCTTACGCCCTCACTGTGGGTTTAATGTTCATGTGATCAGTTGTGACGTCCCCTTGAGACATCTAACATTTTGTTACTTTGTTGTGTTTAGCACCAATCTTTAAGTTCAAAAGTGTACATTTCACCTAAGACCTTGAATCAGGAAACAAGCCGCAAATATAAAATTTCATTCCTGATAAATGACTCTTCTTTTGTTTCTATCATTAAAATGATCAAAATTGTGCCAGTCTTTCTCCTTTAAAATGGTAATGTTCTCTTCTGCCCATTAGCTTCTACCTTCCTTTGTTTATCTGAATTGCAATATTTGCGTACTGCTTCCTGACATTCAGGTCCAATATGTTCAGCCATTTCAGCTATCTCAGTGTATCGAGATGTGATAGATCCAGATGCCAGCATTTCATTCCAGCAGCGTCTTTTGTGTCTCTATACATAAACATGTACATGCAAAGGTCTGTAAATCTCACCATTCTAAGCCACAGATTCAGCATCGTTGTTGATAGTCCTCAAGATAGAAATTTAACAACCCGTTTTATTCACAGTTGAAAATAATTTCTTTGCAAAAACTACACTTTGAGAAAGATAAATAGTATGACAAAATTGAATATAGCAGTATAGTTCTAAACACTCCATTCCCTTCTCTGATACTAACCTTGACAAACTCCATCTATTTTTAGCGCATATATTTTTTTCTTACCTGCTGATGATAAAATGTTAAAGTGTTTATGGAAATTGAATCTAGATGCTTAACTTCATGGCCCTTTCTGTGAAAAATCCATAAAAATCTATGGAGAAAACTCAATTGACATCTGTTCAGATGTTTTGCTGTTCTCTGTTTAACTTCTTAAAAAGGTTACCCTGTAAAACCACTTACCTAAAAATAATAGAAATATAGACAAATATGCTTCTAAACTAGGAGAGGACACTTAAAATTGCACCAAGTTGGTGGGTTCCTACTCTATGTTTAGAAAGGAACATAACAGAACACCTTAATTACCTTCTGACTTATTTTAAACTATAAAGGAAAAGATTGCTGAAGATGTCCACATTAAACTTAGAGCACTAACTTTAAGTATAGCAAAATAAACTATGATAAGGAGAAAGTATCTAATATAGACTGAGACTAAGTATTACAAAATTTAAATGACTAAGAGCTAGTATCCAGAATATATAAAGAATTTCCACAAATCAGTAAGAGACAGCCCAGTGGAATATAAGGGTAACACACTTCAGAGAGAACAAGAATGGGCAACAAACATACAAAATCATTCTTGACTTCACTAATTAGGTAAAGTAGAATTAAAATACCAATCAATCTTTTGCAGGAAATGAAATGTGACCAGAATGGTGAAACTTTTAAAAGCCTGATAATACCAAGTATTTGCCAGGATTTAAGGACCTGGATGGTTGGATGTCATCACTGACTCAATGGACATGAGTTTGAGCAAACTTCAGGAGATAGTGGAGGTCAGGGAAGCCTGGCATGCTGCATTCCTGGGATCACAGAGTCGGACATGGTTGAGTGATTGAACAACAAGGACCTGGAAACACAAATGAGTTGGTAGTGGATTCTAAACCAACACAGTTACTCTGGGGAGCAATTTCATGATACTCAATAAAACTGAAAAAGTTTGCGTTCAACAAAAGCACAACTCCATGTATAGGTCCTTCCTAGGGATATGCTCACACGAAAGACCAAGGATATAGAGAGAAAAATAATGAATGTTGCATTTTACAATTCAAATACACCAGAAACTACCAGTGAGAGAACTGGTAAGTAAACGACCTAAGTAAATTTATATGGTCTTATATTATTTATGTTTAATTAAACAAGTTCAGTTGTTCAGTCATGTCTGACTCTTTGCAACCCCATGGATTGCAGCACACCAGGCCTCCCTGTCCATCACCAACTCCGGAAGTTTACTCAAATTCATGTCCATCGAATCAGTGATGCCATCCAACCATCTCATCCTCTGTCATCCCCTTCTCCTCCCGCCTTCAATCTTTCCCAGCATCAAGGTCTTTTCCCAGCATCAGGGTCTTAAATAAAGAGGATATATAACTCAATTTTGAATTTGAATAAGCATATAAGTAACCCAAGGGTCTTGTTAAAATACACATTCTGATCCAAAAACTCTAGGGTGGAATCTGAGATACCATATTTCAAATAAGCTCTTAGAAGATGCTGGTGCCTCTATTCTATTATCTACACCTTGAGTGGTCAAAGGCTGGATTAATATATGTGAATGTAGATATATCTTGAAAATATTATTGATCAATACAGTTACTTTATATAGTAAATTATACTATACTATCTGGTATCGTTTATATAGACAAAAATATTACAAAAACTATATATTCAGAACACAAACAATACCAAATGCTGGTGAGGATGTGCAAAAGTAGGAACTTTCATTCATTGCTGAATGCAGAATAGTTCAGCTAATTTGGAAAACATTTTGGCAATTTCTTACAAAACTAAATACAATCTTACTATACCATGCATGGTATGGACTGGATGAAGCACAAGCTGGAATCAAGATTGCTGGGAGAAATATCAATAACCTCAGATATGCAGATGACATCACTCTTATGGCAGAAAGCAAAGAAGAACTAAAGAGCCTCTTGATGAAAGGGAAAGAGGAGAGTGAAAATGTCGGCTTAAAACTCAAAATTCAGGAAACTAAGATCATGGCTTCCAGTCCCATCACTTCATGGCTAATAGATGGGGAAAAAATGGAAACAATGAGATACTTTATTCTTTTGGGCTCCAAAATCACTGCTGATGGTGATTGCAGCCATGAAATTAAAAGACACTTGCTCCTTGGAAGAAAAGCTATGACCAACCTAGACGGCATATTAAAAAGCAGAGACATTACTTTGCTAACAAAGGTCCATCTAGTCAAGGCTATGGTTTTTCCAGTAGTCATGTATGGATGTGAGAGTTGGACTATAGTGAAAGCTGAGTGCCAAAGAATTGATGCTTTTGAACTATGGTATTGGAGAAGACTCTTGAGAGTCCCTTGGACTGCAAGGAGATCCAACCAGTTCATTTCCTAAAGGAAACCAGTCCTGAGTGTTCGTTGAAAGAACTGATGCTGAAGCTGAAACTCCAATACTTTGGCCACCTGATGCGAAGAACTGACTCATCGGAAAAGACCCTGATGCTGGGAAATATTGAAGGCAGAAGGGGACGACAGAGGATGAGATGGTTGGATAGCATGATCAACTCTGTGAACATGAGTGTAAGTAAGCTTCAGGAGTTGGTGATGGACAGGGAAGCCTGGTGTGCTGCAGTCCATGGGGTCACAAAGAGTCGGACATGACAGAGCAACTGAACTGATACCATGTGACAACTGTTCCTCATGATAATTTCCTAAAAGATATGAAAATTTATGTCTATACAAAACCTGAATATTTTCAGCAGTTTTATTCATAATCACCAAAATTTGGAAGCAACCAAGATGTTCTTCTAGACAAGTGAATATTATTCAGCACTAATAAGGCATGAGCTATCAAACCACAAGAAGACATAATTGAAATGCATATTACTAAATGAAAGAAATCAATTTGAAGAGACTATATACTGTGTGATTTCAACTATGTGACATTCTGGAAAAGACAAAACTATGTAAACAATTTGAAAAACAAAATCAGTGGTTGCCAGGGATTGGGTGGGAGTGGGAAAGGATGAATAAGTGGGAACACAGAGGATTTTTGGGACAGTAAATACTACCCATAAAATACTCTATGTAATACCATAGTATAGTATACATGTCATGATATGTGTGTCTAAGTCTATAGATTGTACATCACCAACACTGAACCATAATGGGAATAGGGACTTTGATTATGATGTGTCAACGTATAAGTTCATCAGCTGTAACAATGTACCACTCTGGTGGGCAATGTTGATAATGAGGAGGGCTACAGATTTTTTCTCAGTAGGATGTATCACTTTTGATAAAAAGGACAAAGAGGGAGAAAGATGAGAAGAGGTTAATATTAAAAAATAATTTATAAAACCTTGAGTGTGCTATCTGAATCCTCATCCCTAATTTGAGCTCACTCTTTCTGACCTGATCTGAGCACAGCAAGATGCACTTTAAAATATCCTTCTTGATGTTACAATATACAGACTTGAAGTGGGCTTGGCCAAAGGGGAGGGGTGTATTTTAATGAAATCTGATTCTGGAGAGCCCATAATTAATTGCTTTGCTCTTAAGCATACCACATGCTAACATTTCTCACTGTGGATGTGAGTTTAGGAACATGGACAAGCATTTTCTTTCCATTATTTTCATTTTGTAGTAAAGCATCACAGAAATAATCAATTCAAAGACAGCAGGACATAAAATTGTAAATGTTTTATGCAGATACAATAAAGATAACATAATAGTTAATTCAAATGCACAAGCATGACGAAATACAAGTATACCAGGATACAACCATTAGCACTGAAATCTCTATTAAATATTAACAGCATTTGGCCTATGGCTAGTATCAATTCAGTAAGCCATAGTATACCATAACAAGCCCTTCAGTAAATGCCATTTCATTTCTAGGAGAACAAGAGTCACTTTTTCCAGTCAAAATTACAGCAGCAACTTGCATATCTTTCAGTGAATGATGTTTTAATATACAAAGGGATTCCCAGGTGGCACTAGTAGTAAAGAACCTGCCTGCCAATGCAGGATATGTAAGAGACACGGGTTCGATCCCTGCGTGGGGAAGATCCCCTGGAGGAGGGCATGGCAAACCACTCCAGTATTCTTGCCTAAAGAATCCCATGGACAGAGGAGCCTGGTGGGCTGCAGTCCATGGGGTTGCACAGAGTCAGATGTGACTGAAACGACTCAGCACAAGCATGCACATGAAGCAAAAAGGAATGCCGCTTTAGAGGGCCCTTCCCAAATAAAGGTCAACCCACGTGCCTGCTTAGAATATTAGTAATAAATACTTTCATTGCCTGTTTTATTACTCGGGGTTTCTTTCAGTCTGAATAACAAATAAATAAAAATAAATATTAAATACCGTTACTGTTTGCCAAAATGGTCGTGTGTTTAATGTTTGGAAGGGTCCCAGTAACAGACACACTTTTATTAAAAATTTGTTTTTGATATTGTTTTACGTTTCTGAGAAGTTGCTTTAAGGGGTCTTTTTGGGGGTAAGTTTTATAGTATTTGAAGTCTTCAGCACAAGATCAGCTTGGAAGAATAATGCAAAACATTCTTAGTAGAAAAATTAGGATGCTCTTGGTTATTTTGAGAATGTAGAAATAATATTGTCAGTTTTGTAGCAGTTGAGAGAAACCCTTTGGTTATTGCCAACATTGACATGGAATTAGATCTCTAAATACCTTTAAAGGTCAGGAGTGTCTGGATATCTGTGGTAGATGTTGCTTTGTTTTACAGAATGTTGATGCCAACAGTATGGTTCCAAAGTTTGATTTACTGTTTCTTTAGCCATTGGCTTTCTTTTTTCTTTTATTCCAGTTTCATTAGCTAACATTGACATATAGCACGGGATAAGTTTAAAATGTACAATGTAATGATATATATATATCATTGACTTTGGGCATGGCAATCCACTCCAGTATTCTGGCCTGGAGAACCTCATGGACAGAGGAGCCTGGCCAACTATACAGTCCATGGGGTTGCATAGAGTCTGACACAACTGAAGCGACTTAACACAAGCCTGGACATGGTGCAAAAAGGAATGTCACTGAAGAGGGCTCTTTCCCAAAGAAAGATCACAATGACAACTGACTTTCTTTGAAAGATAAAGTAGATATAAGGAATGCATCATTTATAACTGTTTTATTATCTTAGTGCTACTAATTTTTTATAGTTTAATATAAGACAATAATTCAATATGACAAAATAATAAATGATAAATAAATTAAATAAGAAATGCTATTTATTTATAAAATAAACATCTATTTTATAAAAATAATAAAATAGCTCAGTATAAGACAAAATAATAATTCTTTACAAACTTATTATTTTGTCTTACAATGAACTATTGTCTGGATTGTGTCATGAAACATAGACCTTGAATTTTGGGAAAGAGGAAAAAAGAAAATAAATATTGGATATAGATTATTTAACCTAACTTTTCAACTAAAATTCATATCTTATATCCTCTGGTGCCATTTTTCTTGATAGGCTTAGTTGGTAGCTAATTGGAAACCTTTTAAGACAGAGGTAATGTGGAAATTAAGGATCCTTTCAGTCTAACTGTGTTATTTAAAGTGAAAAAACTCTTAAGTTGTCTTCTGCATAGTTTGAGAACAATGTTAGATTGCTCTGATCCTTTCTAAAGCTATCAGAAAGAAATGATAAATGATATGGGTGACTACTCATAAATGATATGGATTATAACCATTTTTTAGAAATTCAAAAAATTGGTAATATTTGGGCAAAGAAAATGAAAGCAATGATTTGCATTGTAGTAAATAATTTCTCTATTCTTTATTCAAGACTATTTAATTAGCTATACCTAACTTTTGTTATCCACATTCATAGATAGTGGTGTGTTCAAGGGAAGTGTAGTACCCATAGCACTGTCTGAGAGACATGCATGACATTTATGACAGCTGCCACCAGATTTCTTGGGAAGGTTTACACCATGCTGGGTCTGGCTTGCAACAAGGTTCCCAAGGACACAGTTATATCTCCAATGGAAGCCTGACAGTCTTTGCAAGGAACATTATGTGTAGCAGAACCAAGTGATCTCTGTGTTATGTGAAAATTTTGGTGGACTCGGGACCTGAGATGGTGAAGGTGTGAGAGCACTGAATCTCAGCAGTGACCTCAAGGTCCTTCGTTGTTAAATAGCTCCCACAAACATTTCCCAGTAGCTTCTTTTTGAAGTTGCATATATTGATAGTTTCATGATCTATGTATCAGAGTTTTAGCATACACACACACACACACACACACACACACACATATTTATATTGGTTTTTCTGGTGCACATTCTCAGTGTCCACTTGCCATTGCCAAAAATTCAACACTACCATAAATTCGAAATAGTAGCCTTAACTTCTCTTTAGTCTGGAAGGTGCCAGATGAAGAATTTCAATGGCTATGTGTCTCCAGAAGATTCATGTCTCAAAGTGGAAATAAAAGTAATTGGGATGGTTCTTCCAATTCCTCCAACCCCATCTTGCTGTAATGTCTTCATACTTCTGATGTTCTAGTTTAGGCAGGAGAGGAAACCCTGAGAAAAAGAAAATAGGAACATCTTTTCTTAACTGTTTCAGTAACGGAATTTGTTAAGGTGTTTCTGTGAAATCAAGTCTATGTCTCTGAAAATAGGGTCAGGATTAAAAACCAACTTGCAATCTAAAGATTCTTGATTCTGTTTTTGGAACCAGGTAAATTTTAGCAGAATCAATTTTTAGTAAAATAACCATATGAATTCTTCAATTATTGGCATTTATTCTTAATTAAAATCATGAGTGCATACATAAAGAAAACAGATTAGAGGCTAACTGAAATTTTTCAAAATTCAACAATTTTTGGTGTTTGAGAGCAGCTTGTATTTAAGTACAAGTCATTATCTTAAAACTGATTTAATTACATACAGAAACACTTCAACTGTACAGGCAACTCAAATGGATTTTAAATTCTGGAAACTTCATTTTATATTAGACAGCATAGAATGGTGTTTACTTAAGGTGCAGGCAGTTGCTGGCAACGTGAGTTCATGCTTTGACTGCTAATTGCTGAGTTGTCTGCTTCCAGAGTACAATCATTCTCCCAGTAGCTAAGAACAGACAAATTTATTAAAAAAAAGTTTGGTATAAATATTTGTTTATCCTGCTACATTCCCCACAGTGAGTGTTTCCACTTAATGAAGGGTGACCCTTGCTTTGCAATCTAGAAATCCTTGGGCCTCTGACTCTTGTATTCTTTGTTTCATGTCTATCATCAGCATAAGTAGAAAGCAAGACTACCCTCTAGGCTGGTGTGTGCGCATGTGTGTGCTAAGTCACTTCAGTTGTGCCTGACTCTTGAAGACCCCATGGACTGTAGCCTGCCAGGCTCCTCTGTCCATGGGGAGGGATTTTCCAGGCAAGAATACTAGAATGGATTGCCATGCCCACTTCCAAGGGATCTTCCCGACCCAGGGACTGAATCTGGGTCTCTCACATTGCGGGCCGATGCTTTACTGCTGAGCCACTAGTATCTTCTGCTAAATTGCTTTATTGTTGATAGCTTATTTACTTCTCCAAGTTGTTGGTGTTGACATTTTTAATTTGCTTTTGTTTCTGTACAATGGGTCTCCACTAAGAGTCAAGTTTCCAGAGTAATGCAGCAAGAGCTAACATTTGTTCAACAGTTTATGATTTACAGAGATTTCTGATATACATGATCCCATTTGGCACTCGCTAGAATGCTTTAAAATAGACAGTTATTTCTCATTATACATTAATTCTGTGTTGGGACCTTTATCTATTGTTTCAGTGTCCTCCTGATGCTGTTGCAAATTGTCACAAATGTAGTGGTTTCAAAAAACACAAATGTTATTTTACAGTTCTATGGATCAGAAGCCCTAAAGACACAGTGTTAATTGGTAGGGCTGAGATCCTTCTGGTGGAGAAGGCAATGGCACCCCACTCCAGTACCCTTGCCTGGGAAACCCCATGGACGGAGGAGGCTGGTGGGCTGCAGTCCATGGGGTAGCTAAGAATCGGACACGACTGAGAGACTTCACTTTCACTTATCACTTTCATGCACTGGGGGAGGAAATGGCAACCCACTCCAATATTCTTGCCTGGAGAATCCCAGGGACGGAGGAGCCTGGTGGGCTACCGTCTGTGGGGTCGCACAGAGTCAGACACAACTGACGCGACTTAGCAGCAGCAGCAGCAGCAGATCCTTCTGGAGGATGCACTGGAGAATTTATTTCCTAACCTTGTCCAGCTCTAGAGATCACCTGGATACACTGATTCATGGCCCCTTACTGCATTCAAAGATAACACTGTAGCATCTTCCAACTTTTCTCTCTAGCTTCCATTTTCACTTTGCTTTTTTCTCTCTGATTCTCCTACTTCCTCTTTGTGACTTTGTGATTACATTGGCTCCACTCTAATAATCCATCTCCAACCTTAGCTTAGTCTATTTTGCAAAGTCCCTTTTTCTGTGCAAGGTAACATATTCACAGGTTCTGAAGACTAGGATGTGGACCTCCTGGGGGTGGGGTGTGGTTGGCCATATTCAGCCTGCCATACCCATATTATCTCACTTAGTCTCACACCATCACTATGGGGTTTAAATCATTATTTTTTGATTTATAATCAAGGAAATAGACTAAAAACATTGAATAAACTAGTGAAGTTTTAGTACAGGCAGACAAATCATCAAATCAGATCTGTTTATAAATTATTTACTTTTTCCTTAAATTTTTGTTGTTCATTCTGTCAGTCATGTCCAACTCTTTGTGACCCCATGGACTGCAGCTTGCCAGGCTTCCCTGTCCTTCACTATCTCCCGGAGCTTGCTCAAATTCATGTCCATTGAGTCAGTGATGCCATTCACCCATCTCATCCTCTGTTGTCCCCTTCTCCTCCTGCCCTCGATCTTTCCCAGAATCAGGGTCTTTTTCAATGAGTCAGCTCTTCACATCAGGTGGCCAAAGTATTTCCTAAAATAGTAATTTCTAAATCTTGTGTGCTTGGAGACTCTCTTCCAGATGATAGTATCACATACTTCAGAAAAAACAAAAGGCTCAAGGTTCTCAGGAAAACAACTTGGAAAATATTTCTTACTGTAAACCTATTAGAGTAAGTTCATAGTGTACAAGATGATTTTGTAAGCTCCAGAATATTAAAAAAAAAAATCCCTATTAAACCTTGCTTAATTAACAAAAGCTAAGACCATAGTATCTAGTCCCATCACTTCATAGCACATAGATGGGGAAGAAAATGGAAATAGTGGCAGATCTTATTTTCTTTGTCTCCAAAATCACTGTGGACAGTGACTGCAGCCATGAAATTAAAGAACACTTGCTTCTTGGAAGAAAAGCTATGACAAAATCTAGACAACATATTAAAAAGCAGGGATATCACTTTGCTGACAAAGGTCCATATAATCAAAGCTATGGTTTTTCCAGTAGTCATGTAGGGATGTGAGAGCTGGACCGTACAAAAAGGCTGAGAGCCAAATAATTAATGCTTTCAAACTATAGTGCTGGAGGACTGTTGAGAGTTCCTTGGGCAGCAAGGCAATCAAACCAGTCAATCCTAAAGGAAATCAACACTGAATACTCATTGAAAAGACTGATGCTGAAGCTAAAGCTCCAATATTTTGGTCACCTGGTGCAAAGAGCTGACTCATTGAAAAAGACCCTGATGCTGAGAAAGATTGAGGGCAGGAGGAAAAGAGGGTGACAGAGGATGAGATGGTTGGATGGCATCATTGACTCAATGGACACGAGTTTGAGCAAACTGTGGGAGATGGTGAAGGACAGAGAAGCCTGGCATGCTGTAGTCCATGTGGCTGCAAAGAGTCAGAGACTGGCTTAGTGACTGAAAATCAACAACAGCAACCCATCACTTTACAAATTATCCGTACAAGAACACTTGTTGCATTGTTTTTTGGGGGGGAGTGGGAGAAAGGAGTCACATCTAAAAGCCCCTTCCAAAACAGAGACAGTTAATTTTTGAGAAACAGTAGGCAGACTCTGCATTCTCCTATGTAAAATTTGTCTCGTGGCTCAGTTGTAAACAATTTGCCTGCGATGCTGGAGGCCTGGGTTTGATCCCTGGGTTTGGCAGATCCCCTGGAGAAGGAAATGGCACCCACTCCAGTATCTGGCCTGGGAAAACCCACAAACAGAGAAGCCTAGTGAGCTACAGTCCACGGGGTCGCAGGAGTTAGAAACAACTTAGCAACTAAATCAGCTCTTTTAGAAATAACATTCAGTTTTCTCACTTACTACGTTTCAGGCCAGAACCTCAGAGTTAGGTTTTTGATCTTAAATTATCTCCATTGTGTTGCTTTTGTGGAGGTTCGCAAATATTAAAAAACAAACAAACAAATGTAAAAAACCCACATATATCTTAAGCGTTTATCCTAACAAAATGCCTATTGCCAGTATTTTTTCTCTATCTTGGAGGCAATAGCAGACTAGTTAGTAATAGCTGTGGAAGAAAAGATGGGCTTAAATATATACTTATTTATCTGAAAGTAAATATATACTGAAAGTAAATACATACTTATTTATCTGAAAGTAATTGTTTTCTTATCTATTCAAAACCTTAAACAGGCTGTCTGAATCTGCTTTCTGTCTGTGAAATGGAGTTATTACAAACCACATAGAATTTAGATGCTAGCTAAATGGGTGCTAATGTTTGGTGCTTATCTTGTGCCTGGGAAATCCCATGGACAAGGAAGGGCAAACTACAGCCCATGTAGTCACAAATAGTCGGACAAGACTGAACGATTTCACTTTGGGGTTTTTTTGTCTTGTGTCAGAAGCTTTGCCATTGAGATTGGAACTTGGAATTTCGAACTTAGAATGCAGTCACTTTCTATGGTTTCTTTATCCATTGAAATGATTTTGAAGTAAATTACTAAAATATAGTTTTTCTTTATGTTCATCCAATGGAAAATCATTAAGTAGGTTTACTAGAAAAATTCTTCACTGTCAAAAGGACATGACAGCTCTTTCTTTTTAGATCATTATCAAATGAACTTGTAAAACTCCAAAGGTTTCATGTTCCTTTTTCCACTTGCTGATTTCATGAATGTAATTTTCTTTATCTTCTGATGAGCAGGCTCTAGCTTCATTGGCTGTTTCTGAATTGTGAACTTGATGTAAACCATTCTCTATTTCATTATTTTGATTAGCAATTAAATCCTCATTTAGGAAGGAATTTGGCATTTCAGAGATTTCTTTGACCTGGTTGAGTTGTGAATTTGATGAAAATAATTTCTTGTTTGCTTTCATTGTGTGATCAGTAATTAAATCTTCATTAGATAAACAATTAGTAAACCCTGCCCTTAAATTTTATGCAGTCAGCCTTCTGTATCCATGAGTTCTGCATCTTCAGGTTCACTCAACCACAAAACAAAAATTCTTTTAAAAAATTCCAGAAAGTTCCAAAAAGCAAAACTTATTTACTGCATGCTGGCAACTATTTACATAGCATTTACATTGTCTTAGGCTTTGTAAGCAATGTGTATTAAGTTGCTTCAGTTGTGTGCGACTCTGCGACTCTATAGACTGTGGCCTGCCAGAGTCCTCTCTCCAAGGGATTCTCCAGGCAAGAATACTGGAGTGGATTGTCATTTCCTCCTCCAGGGGATCTTCCCCACACAGGGACAGAACATGAGTCTCCTGTGTCTCATGCACTGCAGGCAGATTCTTTACCCTCTGAGCCATGAAGCATCATTATAAGCAATGTAGAGAATATTTCAATTATACAGAGGGCTGTCCACAGGTTATGTGCTATTTTGTGTAAAGGACTTGAGCATCCCCAGCTTTTGATATTCTCTGCGGGGGTACTGGAACCAATCTCCCATGGATACTGAGAGACAACTGTGTTGACCATACTTGTCACAAACTTGCTAACTTTAATTGGTTCCAGTTTTTAAAAGTTAAACCAACTGCCTCTTTGAAAATTGTGCTTTTAACTTCTTTTCCCTTTGTTTCCTTAGCTTCATTCTTGTATTTTTTATTTCTATTTCTTTACTAACTTGCAATAATTTTCAATGATCTAAAAGACTGAAAAATGTTTAGTCAAAGGATACAAAATTTAAATGTTTATCAAATATGTAAATAAAAAACAATAATTGTAATATCAAAATTATTGTCATAGGTTAGTTTTTTTTCTCATGTTCAAAATTACCTTAGAATTTGAGTAAAAAGTTTGATCTTTACTATTGACTTTCTGAAAATGTGTTTTTTGAATATCTCTAAAAAAATAAAAATATTGGCAATTCCAATATTCATTGTCTATCTAGTTGGTAATGTAAAAGAAAAAAAAAATAGTTTCATTCATGTTATATCTGGACACACAGACCCAAACATACACATCCCCAAAACATAATAGCAAGATGATTGTTTACTTTTACAAAATGTCCCTTTGCTGTCATGTTCAAATGTTTTAGTACTGTTCTGATTAGTTAAAACCTCTGCAGTTACAAATTAGCATAGAAAGAAAGAAGAAAATAGATACTTGGCACTAATTGGAAATAATACTTATAAAGCAAGAATCTTTCACAGTTATGCTCTCTGAGAGGAAGAATTTGATAAGTAAGATCGTTTGCCTTGCCTCTTAACTAAATGATTCCTTTGCTCAAATTTACTTCATCCTATAAAGCAGTGTCTGTTGGCAAGGTTGGCATAATTAACCTAAAATCTTTGAAGACACATCGGAGGAGTTATAGAGAAGCGTTTGGGGGCGTGACCTGAACTGTGTATACATCTTTCTTGCTGTTCCTCTCTGATCATCACAGTGTTGGTTCTTTTTCCACTTGAGTATTCAGGAAATATATTTTTTTATCTGTTCAAATGCATATGTATTAAATATATAATAATTTTCTCTTATATACAAGACAACACAGGGTGAGGTGTATGGGATTTGAAGTTTAGAAAGACAGAATCCCTACCTTGTAAAGCTTACATTCTAATTTTATACATGTATAAAAAATCATTAGAAGTTAGGTGAAAAGTTCCCAAAATATGTTAAGCCCCAGTGACAAGCTATAGCATGACAAGGAGATCTGGAGTTTCATCACAAGAATAATTAGACTAAAAAGGCTCAAAAAGGAACTCTTAAATTACAACTCTAGATCCATCTTTTAACTGATGCTCTTTATCCTCTTTTCCTTCCAGTTTACTTGTAGCAATTTTGATTTATTTCCTTGAAAAATGAAAAATTACAAAAAATGTATGTAGGATATGCTTCATGTTCTTAGTAGAGAGATTCCAATCCAGAGATTTCAGTATCTCTCTAAGCTTGCAAATATTCTTTAAAGATCTTCCTTTTCATTTTGGAATAAATTTATCAAAACTGTATAACCCTTTATCTTAGCCAATTCAGTCTAGAAAATCCTTCATTTATATGCAACAGGATATAGAACAATGACCAAAGATGTTAAAATTTTAGACATCTTTTTATTTATAAAAAGGGTTGCACCATGTAATATTTCAAAATAAAGAATAACCATTTATATAAATATATATACATTTATCTATTTATTTATATGTTCTGCTATATATTGATGTCAAAAATTGTATTGAAGAGATTAAACAGGCATGGGACACTTTATTCAACACTATTGCAATAGGTTAAATTCACCCATTCCAGTCCATCTTAGTTTGCTGATTCCTAGAATGTCGACGTTCACTCTTGCCATCTCCTGTTTGACCACTTCCAATTTGCCTTGATTCATGGATCTAACATTCCAGGTTCCTATGCAATATTGTTCTTTACAGCATCGGACTTTGCTTCTATCACCAGTCACATCCACAGCTGGGTATTGTTTTTGCTTTGGCTCCATCCCATCATTCTTTCTGGAGTTATTTCTCCATTGATCTCCAGTAGCATATTGGGCACCTACCGACCTGGGGAGTTCGTCTTTCAGTGTCCTATCTTTTTGCCTTTTCATACTGTTCATGGGGTTCTCAAGGCAAGAATACTGAAGTGGTTTGCCATGCCCTTCTCCAGTGGACCACATTCTGTCAGACCTCTCCACCATGACCCATCCGTCTTGGGTGGCCACACATGGCATGGCTTAGTTTCACTGTGGAGGTGATGGAATTCCAGTTGAGCTATTTCAAATCCTCAAAGATGATGCTGTGAAAGTGCTGCACTCAATATGCCAGCAAATTTGGAAAACTCAGCAGTGGCCACAGGACTGGAAAATGTCAGTTTTCATTCCAATCCCAAAGAAAGGCAATGCCAAAGAATGCTCAAACTACCGCACAGTTGCACTCATCTCACACCCTAGTAAAGTAATGCTCAAAATTCTCCAAGCCAGGCTTCAGCAATACGTGAACCGTGAACTTCCAGATGTTCAAGCTGGTTTTAGAAAAGGCAGAGGAACCAGAGATCAAATTGCCAACATCTGCTGGATCATCGAAAAAGCAGGAGAGTTCCAGAAAAACATCTACTTCTGCTTTATTGACTATGCCAAAGCCTTTGACTGTGTGGATCACAATAAACTGTGGAAAATTCTGAAAGAGATGGGCATACCAGACCATCTGACCTGTCTCTTGAGAAATCTGTATGCAGGTCAGGAAGCAACAGTTAGAACTGGACATGAAACAACAGACTGGTTCCAAATAGGAAAAGGAGTACGTCAAGGCTGTATATTGTCACCCTGCTTATTTAACTTATATGCAGAGTACATCATGAGAAATGCTGGGCTGGAAGAAACACAAGCTGAAATCAAGATTGCTGGGGGAAATATCAATAACCTCAGATATGCAGGTGACACCACCCTTATGGCAGAAAGTGAAGAAGAACTAAAGAGCCTCTTGATGAAAGTGAAAGAGGAGAGTGAAAAAGTTGGCTTAAAGCTCAACATTCAGAAAACTAAGATCATGGCATCTGGTCCCATCACTTCATGGAAAATAGATGGGGAAACAGTGGAAACAGTGCCAGACTATTTTTTTGGGCTCCAAAATCACTGCTAATGGTGACTGCAGCCATGAAATTAAAAGACGCTTACTCCTTGGAAGAAGGGTTATGACCAACCTAGATAGCATATTTAAAAGCAGAGACATTACTTTGCCAACAAAGGTCCATCTAATCAAGGCTATGATTTTTCCAGTGGTCATGTACGGATGTAAGAGTTGGACGGTGAAGAAAGCTGAGTGCGGACGAATTGATACTTTTGAACTGTGGTGTTGGAGAAGACTCTTGAGAGTCCCTTGGACTGCAAGGAGATCCAACCAGTCCATCCTAAAGGAGATCAGTCCTGGGTGTTCATTGGAAGGACTGATTTTGAAGCTGAAACTCCAATACTTTGGCCACCTCATGCCAAGAGTTGATTCATTGGAAAAGACCCTGATGCTGGGAAGGATTGGGGACAGGAGGAGAGGGGACGACAGAGGATGAGATGGCTGGATGGCGTCACCGACTCGATGGGCATGGATTTGGGTAAACTCTGGGAATTGGTAATGGACGGGGAGGCCTAGCATGCTGCGATTCATGGTGTCACAAAGAGTCAGACACGACTTAGCAACTGAACTGAACTGAACTGATTGCAATAGGCGAGAGAGAGAGAGTCCTGCTGAAGTGAGCTAATGGAAAAAGTGCTAGGTAATATTAGGGGGAGTAACTGATCAACGTGTTAGGCCATCTGTGGTGGCTAGCTGTTGCTTATTGAAGTTAGGTTTCTCCTCTTGCTGCTGCTGCTAAGTCGCTTCAGTCGTGTCCAACTCTGTGAAACCCCATAGACAGCAGCCCACCAGACTCCTCCATCCCTGGGATTCTCCAGGCGAGAACACTGGAATGGGTTGCCATTTCCTTCTCCAATGCATTTATGCATGCTAAGTCGCTTCAGTCATGTCTGACTCTGTGCGACCCCATGGACAGCAGCCCACCAGACTCCTCTGTCTATGGAATTCTCCAGGCAAGAATACTGGATTGGGTTGCCATTTCCTTCTCCCTTAGGTTCCTACCCTCTCACAGAGACTGGGAGATAGGGATTCTATCTCCTTCAATGATTACACATCAAAGGAATGATTCCTGGGTCCTTGAGAAAGATATTCCTGGGTTGTCGAACTGTCTAGACACTGGGAGAAGATTTGTGTGTGCATTTAGTCGTTCAATCCTGTCCAGCTTCTTTGTCACCCCATGGACTCTAGCCCGCCAGGCTCCTCTGTCCATGGGATTCTCCAAGCAAGAATACTGGAGTGGGTTGCCATGCCCTTCTCCAGGGAATCTTCCAGACCCAGAGACTGAACCCAGGTCTCCTTCATTGCAGGCAGATTCTCTACCGTCTGAGCTACCAGGGAAGCCTAGGCGTGAGAAATAATTTACAGTGGAAAGTAGTCTCAAGTAAATGCTCTAAAGAGAGGAAAGGAAAATTAGGAGGAGACCTGTCTAAGGTTTAGTCAAGTTGAAGAAAATGCTAAGGCTCTCTTTGTTACTAGGGATTGAGTTTGTCTGGCAAATTACCTATTTAAGAAATTGAGGGACCACAGGATCAGGCAAATTGCCTAAGCCATAGAGCTTTTACGTGGCACAAATGATAGAAGAACCTAGGCTGTCTGATAGAGCATATGTGGCTTACTCACTGTTTAGTATGACTTTAGAACAGCGCATAGAGCTTATCAACTATCTCTTTCAAATTGAGTCCCAAAAAGACTCTATGAAATGATCACATTTTACAAAAAGGGAACCTCAGACTCACAGAGGGTGATGACCAATGAACACAACTGGTGAGTGAATGTTGCATCTCATTGTGCCAAAGCTGCTTTAGTGAAGTATTCAATGCAGTAAATACTTTTGACTTCCTAGAGGGTTAGTGAGCTCTGCAAACAATGGCTAGAGATGATGCCTTGCAAAAAGCCTTGTGTATTTTTCTTAGTGAGAAAGGACTAGAGGTAGAATTCTTTTTTCCTTTTCTTAAAAAAACTGCAAGCCGACAAAAAGTTATGGAAAACAAAACTGAACACCCATGTTCTCACCATGTGTGCATGCTAAGTCGCTTCAGTCATGTCCGACTTTTTGTGACCCTATGGCTTGTGGCCCTCCAGGCTTCTCTGTCCATGGGATTCTCCAGGCAAGCATGCTGGAGTGGGTTGCCATGCCCTCCTCCAAGGGATCTTCCTGATCCAGAGACTGAACCCTTGTCTCTTACATCTCCTGCACTGGCAGGCAAGTTCTTTACCACTAGTGCCATCTGGAAAGCCCATACAGGCTAATCAAATCTTGTTATTTTCACATACTTTACTTTTTGTTCAGCTTATTACTTTTTTAAAGAAATAAAACATGAACTTGAAATTCAATTCTAAATGAGACTTTATGTTTTAATCAATTCATAAAAAATTTCCAATCAATTTGCAATTTTGATCTTTCATTTATTTCATGGAAATTGGCACTTTATGGAGGTCTCAATCATTATGGTCTGCTCCTATGGTGGCTCAGTGCTAAAGAAACCACTTGCAATGCAGGAGATGCTTGTTTGATTCCTGAGTCAGGAAGATCCCCTGAAGAAGGAAAGGACAACCCCAGTTCAGTATTCTTGCTGAGAAATACCATGGACAGAGGAGCCAGGCAGAAATAATCCATGGGGTCACAGGGGTCCGACAAGACTTACTGGCTAAACCACCAGCACCACAATCATTATTACTCACATACATGGTGAAGCCTCATCTTTTTTTCTTGAATGGGCATTAAAACTGGTGTCATTGGTTACTTACTACAACATACTTCAAACACTACTGGAGTAGTGTTTTGCTCATTGCTACACTGCTGAGGCTTTTAGGCTATGCTTTTGTTCCTGGAATTATTTCTGATTTTCTTGTAACTCACTTATAAATTGTAGAGTTTCTTGTTATATTTTTGTAGAACTTTAGCTAGACTACACATTTTTAAACAGACATTAATGTACTCTGATTAAACACAAATATTTAAACCTACTTGAAAGCTTCAGATTATAAAGCATTGTGTGTACTTTATTGGCATTTTATCAGTAGAATGTTTTTATACCCTTTAGTCATGCCTTGAAAGAAAATTACACTCTTGGTTTCCCATCTGAAAATTTTTATAGGATGTGTGCTAGCCTAAACTCTTCCTCAGTACAGACTGTTGAATTTTATTTTTATAAAGCTGTATGGAAATACAGTACCACTTATAGAAATGAAGAAGGGCTGATGGATGGTATGGAGACAGAGTTCAAGTTATATATCATTGTTGATCCTATATTCTTCATTCAAGTGTGGTTTTGGAGGGAAGTGACAAGCTTCACCAGCATGTGTAAATAAGTTTTATTTAAAAAGCCCCTTTCTGTTCATAACACATTTGTTTCAGAGAAATTTTACAGAATTTAATTTTTTAACTGAAATTTTTTTTTAACTTCTGAGCCAATTGATACAATTGGAACAATAGCTAATGAAGGAGAGTTTTGCTGAGTGGCCATAAACATTATTTCAAATTAGATTCTTCTTATCTATAATTTTCCCTAATTTCTTTTCCTCTAATTTTATTCTGTTAGAAGTCCCTCATATTGCTAAGAGGCATAAGATCAAGTCTAATGAATCCTCCTATTATCATTTTACTGTAACTTAATTACATGCTCTTGAAAAATGTTTTTTCAACAATTAGAATGTTTTCAAAATACAAGAACTACTACCATGCTAAGATTTGACATTAAGTGTTTTGGCAGATCTTTTATCATTATTATAAATGTTTCAGATCAGTTCAGTTCAGTCACTCAGGTGTGTCCAACTCTTTGCAAACCCATGGATTGCAGCACACCAGCCTTCCCTGTCCGTCACCAACTTCTGGAGCTTGCTCAAGCTCATGTCCATTGAGTTGCTGATGCCATCCAACCATCTCATCCTCTATCTCCTTTTCCTCCCACCTTCAATCTTTCCCAGCATGAGGGTCTTTCCCAGTGAATCAGTTCTTCGCATCAGGTGGTCAAAGTACTAGAGTTTCAGCTTCAGCATCAGTCCTTCCAAAGAATATTCAGGACTGATTTCCTTTAGAATTGACTGATTTGATCTCCTTGCCATCCAAGGGACTCTCAAGAGTCTTCTCCAACACCACAGTTCAAAAACATCAATTCTTCGGCTCTCAGCTTTCTTTATAGTCCAACTCTCACATCCATACATGACTACTGGAAAAATCATAGCTTTGACTAGACAGACCTTTGTTGGCAAAGTAACGTCTCTGCTTTTTAACATGCTGTCTAGGTTGGTCATAGCTTTTCTTCCAAGGAGCAAGCGTCTTTTCATTTCATGGCTGCAGTCACCATCTTCAGTGCTTTTGGAGCCTAAGAAAATTTGTCACTGTTTCCATTGTTTCCCCATCTATTTGCCATGAAGTGATAGGACTGGATGCTATGATCTTAGTTTTTTGAATGTTGAGTTTTAAGCCAGCTTTTCATTGTAAATAATATACAATAGACAATATGAAAAAACAATCATCCCAAAACTCAA
This sequence comes from Giraffa tippelskirchi, assembly GCF_054371585.1. Lineage (NCBI taxonomy): Eukaryota > Metazoa > Chordata > Mammalia > Artiodactyla > Giraffidae > Giraffa > Giraffa tippelskirchi. The sequence continues at coordinate 153,642,288 of NC_137283.1, read as the reverse complement.
TGTCTAGAGGTATGATTTTTATGTACTTTTCAGTTTGAAATCCTTGTTTCTTCTGAGACTGTGTGTGCACACATTCTACTTTTCACCCCACATACATTCACACATACAAAATGAAATCTAAGTTATTTTATTCAAATATTTTATGCGTAACGATGGAGAGGTAAATAATGTATAAGAAATATGAAAGTGAAAGTGTTAGTTGCTCAATCATGTCCGACTCTGCAACTCCAAGGACTGCAGCCCACCAGGTTTTTCTGTCCGTGGGATTCTCCAGGCAAGAACACTGGAGTGGATTGCCGTTCCCTTCTCCAGGGGATCTTCCAGACCCAAGGATCAAACCCAGTTCTCCTGCATTGTAGGTAGATTCTTCACTGTCTGAGATGCTAGGGAAGCTATATATAAGAAATATGATATACAAAGGATAATAAAGCATTCACTGGTGGATCTACTACTTTATTGAAAAAAATAAAACTACCCATATTGTTGAAGTCCTCTCTGTGAGTCTTTACAGTTTAATTTCTGTCTCTAATCCCAGTGTTAAGAACTATTAAGATTTTTTGGATATCATTGTCTTGGCTTATATTCTTAAGCAAGATACTGTCTAGAACCTGTAGTTAAACTCATTTATTTTCCATGCCCTTGGATGCTGTTGTATAACCACTCCATGGCCTATTTATCCATTCTCCCATTTTCTTGCTGATTTCGTCTGTAGGACAGTGGATTTTTTAGTTTATTCTTTCCGTGACTATGTAGCTTTATCCAGTCTGCTTTCATATAGAATCTCAGGCTCAGCCGCTTACATTGTAGGAATTCTAGGCCTGATGATCATTTCTGCACCTGGTCATGAGTAGTTGGAGCTCCAGGGTCTTTGGTTTACATCTCACCTGAGAGACGCCCTTCTCTCTATGGTTATGACCAGTGCCACGGTGAATGGCCACGCAGACTGCAGGTACCATACAGCTGCATAAGGTGTCATCCACAAAAGTGCTTGAAAGTGAAAGTCGCTAAGTCATGTCCAATTCTTTGTAAAGTCCATGGAATTCTCCAGGCCAGAATAGTGGAGTGGGTAGCCTTTCCCTTCTCCAGGGGATCGTCCCAACCCAGGAATCAAACCCAGGTCTCCCGCATTGCAGGCAGATTCTTTACCATCTGAACCACAAGGGAAGCCCAGGAATACTGGAGTGGGTAGCCTATCTCTTCTCCAGAGGATCTTCTAACTCAGGAATTGAACCGGGGTCTCTTGCATTGCAGGTGGATTATTTACCAATTGAGCTATCAGGGAAGCACAAACAGGCTTATCACTTACTAAACTTTAGTAATCTCTTTTTTGGTCCTTGACATCCTTGGGACTTCAGCAATGCACTTAAAATATCACTTTGTGGTTATCTGGTTAAAAATCAATTCACAGCAAGAAATTCAAGAGTATCTAATCTTCTTTATGGCCTAATGTGATGTTATTCTGTTCATTTGATTTCCAACTCACAAATTTTTTGAACATCCTTTTGTGACATGTCTGTTTCTGCTGTTTTATCTTCAATTGTTGAAGTGCATTGTACAGATAAAGTCTTTTAATTTAACTAATGTCATACTCTTAAATCACACACATGGGATTTCTAAATTTTGTTTATAGTCATCATTTTACAAACATTCATAATTACTTAGGGTAAATTGCCAGATTATCTTCTGGAAACTTTTAAACATTTAAACAAAATTTTAACATTAAATTAATTAAACATTAGAATGAAATTTAAATATTTTAAACTCTGATCAACTATATATGAAAGATTTTCCCCTAACTTTCCCACACTTGGTCCTTTCAGTTATCTCTTTAAATGTGCCTTCTGATTCTTGTCAGGACCCTGCTTGATACCTCATTCAAAATCAGATGTTTTTCCATTTTCATTTCATTTTTAAATTGTGTTCCTCAGTAGAATTATAGTTTTTATTGATAAATTTCTGCACACTTTTTTCTCAAGTCTAATATTTCTTTTAAAATGGAAGCTACTGCATGAATACAGCTGGAAAGTCACTGTTTCCTATGACTTCCTGTTTTGAAAGGTGGTCAGCTATGTATTTGGGAATATTCACATGTGGTTCTCAAAACCATGATGGTATACCAGATAGAAAAAATAGATAAGGAGAAAGATATTCTAATAACAATGAAAAGAAGGAAAATCTAACATTTTGGGTGTGGCTTAGATATTACATTTTGCATTACTTCACCTAAAGAGATGATTAATTGAACACTCCTCTTTTTTTGAATATTATAATGGTGATAATCAAATGCCCAAAATTCTAAATTAAAAAACGGAAGCTTCCTCATTGACCTGGCCTGGCACATGTTAGGAAATCATTTTCCTTCTGCAACTCTGGCTGTTCCTCTGTCACCTGTACTGTGTTCTTTATCTCCTCAACATCCAGTCATTAAAGTGCTTCAGAGTTAGTTCTCACCTCTCTTACTTAGTGACTTTACTGGTGGTTCAGATGGTGAAGAATCTGCCTGCAATGCAGGAGATCTGGGTTCGATCCCTGGGTGAGAAAGATTCCCTAGATAAGGAAATGGCAACTCACTCCAGTATTCTTGCCTGGAGAACTCCATGGACAGAGGAGACTGGTGGGCTACAGTTCATGGGGTCACAAAGAGTTGGACATGACTGAGCGAATAACACACACTCTCTTAGTAGCATTCTCTTATGACCTGCCTTACTTCCTTACTTCTGATTTCAGCTATGATCATGCCACAGCAACAATCTTTACTTTCTTCCCTGAGACTTCTCCTGACCTTATTGTGGGGACCTGCCCATTAAGCACTGAAGCTCAACCTGGATATTTCTGTGAGTTAACATTTCATCCTTTCCATGAAGCCTCAGCTTCTGGGGGACAGGAGCTGATGGATAAATTTTTCTCCTAGTCAATCAGTCCTCAGCTGGGACAACACTGTGAAGCATTTGAAATGATTTTCAGAAGGCTCCAGTGGATCATCTGATTGCATAAATTCTCCTTGCCTAAGCCAGGCACTAACTCTATAAAATATGGCTGTACTGGCTTTTCTTCCTTCCTTTTGTTCACCATGAGCTTCCATCCTACTCATGGAGACCACCTCTTGAATAAACCATTTGCCCATAAATCCTAGTTTCACGCTCTTTTCAGGGGAACCCAGACTCAGACAGTGATTTCATGCAATTGCATGAATTCAGTATTATTTAAAAGGTGACAAATTCCAAATGTGTGAATGCTCATTGCATGCTCGGTTGTGGCTGACTCTTTGAGACCCCATGGAATGTGGCCCTCCAGACTCCTCTGTCCATGGAATTCTCCAGGCAAGAATACTGGAGTGGGTTGCCATTTCCTACTCCAGGGGATCTTTCTGACCCAGGGATTGAACCCAAGTCTCTTGTGTCTCCTGCATCGGTAGGCAGATTGCTTACCATTGCATCACCTGGGTATTTCTACTCAAAACCTTCCCCTTAGATGCACATTTGTGTATTGAACTTCCTACTGGACATTTCCACTTGGATATCTAGTTGTTTCACTCAGGCCTATGAGTACCAGGGAAAAAAATACTTTTGCATGCACAGTACACACCAGTGAAAAATAATAAGAAAAGTTACTGAAACCACTGTGAGAGCAGGAGGGCTGATAGCATGATAAAAATCTTCGTAACATCAAAAGGAATTTTTCACTTGGGACAGACTTGGGCAAAGACTTTGCCTTTTATGAATTTTCCAGATGAAGTTAAAGAGAACAGATGCCCCCAAACAAATGGTCCTCTTTTTCCTAGCAGCCAGCTTTGATAGAAAGATTTTCTTCATAATAAAACCAAATATCATTCCAACTTTCCGCCTTGGTGGAAATTTGGTGTGTATCAGAGGCTTAACGAATGTTTGTCACCACTCACAAGAGTTGACCTTGACAATATAGGTATCAGTTTAGCATACCAATATGCAATTCATAATTATGGCTATAATAACATCATTAAAGTGTTGCTTTATATCTTAGTATCTAATTAAGGAATGTGACAAAGTAAGTTTTGCATTATTCAAAAACAGATAGTGGTTAATTAGCAACACAAGTGCCTGGACTTCAGAGGGTGTAGTGAAGATTTAATGAAACGTAGGTCATTAAATAGTTGGAGAGGTTCTACCTTACAAAAATGTTGTAATGCAACAATTATAAGAAAATTTAACTGGGAGCATATCAATAGATGTATGTTATCACAGAACAAAGTTTAAATCTCTAGCTTTCTATATTCATGTGAGTGAATATAAATTTTTTTTCACAATACAGTTAAATTTTCCTTAATATGTAAGAATAACAAAAAAATGTAATATTAAAATTTTAACAGTAGGAGAGCTTTGTCTGATTTATAATTTCAGTCACCTACATAAAAGCAATAATGAAAATTTAAAAATCAAGGCTATTTTTCATTTTGTGTTATGAATCTATTGATCTTGATGTTCCCAACTATTAACTGTGCATGCTTTTATATACACACATCCGCACACACTAGCAGTATAATTTTGTCTTTCCTGTGTTAGAAAATGCAATGAAAGGAACTGCTACTATAATGATGAACTAGTTAGTGAGGTGAAAGTATTGGAAAATGTAAGAAAAGTCATGTTGCCATGGTAGACTTTTTGAAATAATAAATAAGATTTTACACATTCAGGCAGATATTCTAGTTTTAGATGAAAATCTCTTAGAAATTTTATAGAAAAAAAGAGATATGGTTACAGACTGTAAAGTAAAACATGGCACAAGAATTAAGGGACATTTAATAAAACACTTCAGTAACAGATGATTCCAATAAGAATGAAAATGAGGGAATTACAAACATGTATGTTTTAACGACAATTCATAAAAGTAGAAATAATAACAAAAGAAAATGAGCCAAAATAGTCTATACAAGTCAAACAAATGAAAACTTGTGAAAATTTTTAGGAAAATAAAATAGTTTGAAAATATCTATATGCAGCAAGACTAAACTTGCTAGGAGTTGGTGGCAGTAGTATCAATTAGGCAATTCTATTGAATTTAAGCTTTTCTTAATAGAAAATTATCCTCAACTAGAAGACTACGATTTAAAAAAGCACGTAAATCCAAGTTGTTTTAAATTACTCCAGGTCTGCGTTAAATTCATCAGTGGAAACCAAAGAGTTTGCTGATTCAATTATTTGACAAATGACAGATCCTGGTTGGTGGACATTGTGACACGGAAGCCAGGTGACACTTGACATTTGCCACAGAGTCTTGACCTCTGGGACAACATAAGCAGAACCTAATGCTTTCGGGACCTGGGCTAAACACAATGTTCCAACAGGCTGATTTGACTAAAAATTTATCGTGTTCTGCAGGAAGCCTTTTTTTCTTTTCTTTCTGGCAGGAAAATCTTGACTTGCTGAACTCTGTCTCAAACCTATTGAAATGTGGGAGAATCAGAAGGATCATTCATGAACGTTTCTGAACTACTTCTGAAAGTTCAGAAAAATCTTTTAATAGAATGAAATGTTTAAAAAAAAAAAAGACCAACAGCAGTCATCTCTTCATCCCTCTTCAATGTCTATAAATAACACTACTTGATTTGAAAATTAGCTTCATTGCAGTGAGCTAGAGAACATGCTCTACCTTTATAACACTGTATCTTTGGAAAGCTTGAAATATTCTTTCCAAATAAAGGGACTAATTGAATGTAAAGTGAGAATATAGAAAAATGAGAGTTTTTTTCTTAAAAAAGACTGAAGGTTTAAAAACATTTTTTTCTTACTTAAAAGTTTGGAGCTCTAGTGGGATGAAAAGTCTAAGAATGGATTTCAAAAATAAACATTAATAATGGCCAACAACTATCTCAGAAGACTGTGACCTGACAGAGACGTGTGTGTGTGTGTGTGTGTGTGTGTGTGTGTGTGTGCATGTTCGTGCATTCAGTCATGTCCGACACTTTGGGACCCCTTGGACTGTAGTCCACCAGGCTCCTCTGTCCATAGAATTTTCTAGGCAAGAATACTGGAGTGGGTTGCCATTTCCCTCTACAGGGGATCTTCCAGATCCAGGAATCAAACCCATATCTCTTGTGTCCCCTGCATTGGCAGGCAGATTCTTTCCCACTGCACCACCTGAGAAGCCCTGACAGGTACATATATCTAAACAAATACCCCACGTAAGGTTTAAAAAAGGACAGGTAAAACAAGTAAGACTGACTGCTAGAGAAGGAAGGACATTTTATTTTTCAATGAGCTCCAGCTTTTCTTCAAGACGTTCCTCTTTTGTGCCACTCCTTCCCATCATAGGTGGAGAATAGAGATGAATTTATTTCTCTTTCTTTTTCGAACCCCTCTCTCATCCCTCCCACTTCCCCTCGCCTCTCTCCCTTCCTCTGCCTCTTTCTCCTCTCCTGCTCCTCTCCCTGGCGCTTCTCCCTTCCCCCTTTCCTTCCCCTCCTCCTCTTCTGTGTCTGCCTTTCCTCTCCCTTTCTCTTCTCTTTTTAATCAATCTGTTGAATGACACTCTTTCATTTGGATACACTTACGTTTGCACCCTCACTCCCTTTTAGGGACTTTGCTTCCTCCTTACCACGTTCTGGCAGTGAAGGTAGGCAAGACCCCCTCTACCTCCCCCCTATAAAAAACGATTTTGAAGCGACCGTGTTTCTCTCTGTCACATCGAAAAGTCACTAAGAAGGACTTGAATTTGGGAGTGAAAAAGTTGGCTTAAAACTCAACATTCAGAAAACTAAGATCATGGCTTCCGGTCCCGTCACTTCTGGGCAAATAGATGGGGAAAGAGTGTAAACAGTGAGAGGCTTTATTTGTGGGGGTTACAAAATCACTGTAGATGGTGACTGCAGCCATGAAATTAAAAGATGTTTGCTCCTTGGAAGAAAAGTTATGATCAACCTAGACAGCATATTAAAAAGCAGAGATATTACTTTGCCAACAAAGGTCCATCTAGTCAAAGCTATGGCTTTTCCAGTAGTCATGTATGGATGTGAGAGTTGGACTATAAAGAAATCTGAGTGCCAAAGAATTGTTGTTTTTGAACTGTGGTGTTGGAGAAGACTCTTGAGAGTCCCTTGGACTGCAAGGAGATCCAACCAGTCCACCCTAAAGGAGATCAGTCCTGGGTGTTCATTGGAAGGACTGATGTTGAAGCTGAAACTCCAGTAATTTGACCATCTGATGCAAAGAACTGATTCATTTGAAAAGTCAGTTCAAATGATGCTGGGAAAGATTGAAGGCGGGAGGAGAAGAGGACAACAGAGGATGAGATGTTTGGATGGCATCAGCAACTCAATGGACATGGGTTTGAGCAAACTCTGGGAGTTGGTGATGGACAGAGAAGCCTGGCGTGCTGCAGTCCATGCGGTCGCAAAGAGTCGGACACGACTGAGCAATTGAACTGAACTGAACATCCTCAAATGCCGTTATTCTGGTTAGGAAACTTTTTTTTCTGCTTTGTCTTTGAATGATTGTCTCAGCATCATTATTAAAATAGATTTGTGCTTAGAGAAGAGAGCAGAATGTGTGGGAGTATATAGGATAACCTCTGACACCATAGTCGAGAACTTCCAACAACTACCTACCCATATTCTCTGCTGAGGTACTTATATACCTGAGGATTATCCCAGGCTCTCCAGAACAGGGGTGCCTGGGCTACTGTCTAAAGGGAAATGAAAGACATCCCATCCCTGAGAGTCTAACAACTGGCTTCATGCCTGAAAGGTCCTGTGTGCGACTGCTTTTCCTATTCTCATGATATGTTATTTTGTTGTTGTTAATCTCTGAGGAATGCCATCAGTTGCAGAGTACTAGAAAACAACATCCATCTTACATTTCCTTCTTTACTTCTGGCTAGTTTCCTTTTGTGTAAATACATTTTTCCAAATTCTATTCTGGCCAGAGAATGTTAGTTCTGCTCAGACAAATGCATAACAGAAGCTTGAAAGTATCTTCCATCTCAGCAGCAGAGTCTTGATAAAACACTTGTGGTGCCTGGTTTGGGGTTGCTGCCCAATCCTCAAGCCTCCTGTTGATTCATTTAACTTCTCATATTCTTCCAATAAATTATACTTAAGCCAGAATCATATTTTGTTGCTCAAAACTAAGTAGTTTTGATAGAAACAACTCTTCAACTGGAAGTTTGAATTGCATCAATTCATACGAACCCCTTACCATCCACACCGAGCTTTTATCACATGAATATAAATTGTATGCTATTAAATATTATGCTTTGTGAATTTCCTGGATTCACAATTATTTTTTAATAACTTGGTCATCTGGTAGTAACTTAACATAAATATAGAGGATACCTTCGGGCACTAATATCTTGGATGAAGTTGGGCAGGGGAAAATGAAGTCAATTGTTTTAGAGGCTTCAAGCATAGGACAAAGTTTGCATTCTGGGGTAGAGAACAATTATTTTTGACTTTATTTAGGTCTTCAAACTCTTCTCATTATAGTTCGTTAAATCAATTGTATTGCCAGTTTATAAAATTTGGGAGAAATAACTGACATAGAAATTATTTAAGTTTACAAAACTAGTAATTATTCTCTGTGGTATTTTAGCATGTGACTTTTAATTTCCTTGCTTAATAATCTAATATTCTTTGCTCAATGACAGCATTTTGATATGTTCTATGGAGCTATCCTAAGGGCACTACTGCATGAAATAAAATTAAAATGGAAATTCATGATTTCTCAGCAGTACACAGCTCTTCTCTATTCTTGATGTATCTTGGGGCTTCAACACAATGCAGATATTGGCTGATATATTTCAATGAATAATTGTATGTGTACAAATGGACACTGAAATGAAACTCTTAAAGATACTCTCTACTCCTGATGACCAATCTTTGAAAGAAATTGCTTTAAAAAAGGAAGATGTGGCTACTTAAAATGTTTCTGGATTTTGAGTAGTCTAAGATACATTCGTACATGATTTTCTCTGGTACCTCAAGTATGGATGGATATGTGATGGAGAATCAAAAGGTTCTAGACTTTGAAGGGATCTCCTATGGATATAGTCATACTACATTGTTCTAGTTTCAGTTAAGTTTTACTTAAATGATTGGTATAGTTAGGTGATTGTTTTTGGTTATGAAAGAGCTCTGATAATTGGTTTTAAATCTTAAATTATTTGTAATTATTCTAAAGTGTTTCCTTGACAATTAAGCTCAATTCAATTTAAAATTTTTGTTACTGAGAAGCTACTATATTTCTGAAAATACTTTAGTCATTAAGGTCTGTTTGTATGGGTTGAAGGAAGAAGGGATTCAAAAATGTGTAACTTCTCACTTCAGCCTGAAGGCTACTTTAATTCTATTTCTTATGTATTGGATTCCAGACAGTTTTAAATTTCTCAAATTTTAAAAAGACTTTATGTAAAGTCAATATTTATCAATGCTGTAGTTCAGCTTGAAAATACTTACAAAGACATTTGATGGACTTAATATCTTCCCCAGTATTTGCTAGCCTTTAGGCTAATCCTCTGGAGAAGGCAATGGCACCCCACTCCGGTACTCTTGCCTGGAGAATCCCAGGAATGGTGGAGCCCAATGGGCTGCCATCTATGGGGTCCCACAGAATCAGACACGACTGAAGAGACTTAGCCGCAGCAGCAGCAGCAGCAGGTTAATCCTCTGTATGTATAAACAGAGTTGCTTTTTAAATGTAAGAATGAATATGGTCCAGGATGTACTCCTAATTTGAGCTTCCCTGGTTGTTCAGACAGTAAAAAATCTACCTGCAATGTGTAAGACCCAGGTTTGATCCTTGGATCAGGAAGATCCCCTGGATAAGGGAATGGCAACCCTCTCCAGTATTCTTGCCTGGAGAATCTCATGCACAGAGGAGCCTGGCAGGCTACAGTCCAGGGGTGGCAAAGAGTCGGACACGACTGAGCGACAATACATATCAGACACATCATATTCCTAAAATAGGAGGTTCACTTCCTTTTCTGTTAATGCTATCAGATAATCTGTGCTAGTTTGGTTGAGCATTGAATTCTAGGTTTAAAACAGTTTAATTGTAGAATTTTGGAGATAGAATCTTATTGTCTTCTGCTTCCAATTGTGGCTGATGAAATTTTGATAACTTATTGTTTTGTTGAACTCTCTTTTACCCTGGAATTCTAAACTTTTCTACTTTATCCCTGGAATACTTGAAGTTTTATCATGGTATGGGTTTTATTTACTTATTCGTTTTTAGTGAAATCTCCTTGGCACTCTCAGAGGGTTCCGTCTAAAGAATCAAGTTTTCTTTTAGCTGCAAAAAAAAAAAAAATAGCTTTCTGTCTTTTCTATAATCACAATGTCTCTTTATGGTCTAAAAATGTGGTCTAAGAAGGTCTTTAAGATGGACTGCTTCTTGGAATTTGCATTGTCAAGGCATTGTATCCTATGTTTTTTTTCTCATTGCTTTTTAACTTGTGATAAATTCCTGTGCCATTTTTCTGTAATTTCAACATTCTCCTTTCTAAAGCCTCTATCTTGAGAAATTGAACTCAGGGCTAATGTTCCTGTACCTGCTGAGAACTCAGCTGAACTGAAACAATCAACACTTCAGTTAATAAAATTTGATCACCGCAAGGCTAACTCCACATCTTCGTGCTTGTTTTATCTGGGTTGAGATTTTTTCTGGAGTTACTTATAATTCTATAGTAGTCATGGTCTCTATAGTAGTCATGGTCTCTACCTTTTACTTGATCCTCTATCAATTCAATTTAACATTTCCTTGTACAGGATTTCTTAAAATTTTAGGCTTTCTAGTGGCACCATTTCTTATATTCTAAGTTGTAAAACATTTATCTTTTCTGTATTTGGGGACAATTTCTGCCAAATCTTTGTAAGAAGAGGCCCTAATAGGTGTGTTCTGTTTGTTATTTGGAATCAACCTCAGTTTAATCATATATTACCCTACAAATTAGGTGTTACTATCCTCATTTGATAGAAAACTAGTGGCAAAGTTCGGACCTAGAACTTTTGGACATCCCATTATATATTTTTTAATTAAGCTGTCTTTTTGTTAGACATTGCACTAGGAAGTTTCTTTGCTTGTGTATAATTGAATAGTCTTCTATCTGAATAATATGAAAAGGGAATTGATGGAAGAATATAAGGTAGCCTGAAGAATCAGAGGAACAAGATTAAGATCCAGTCTCTAAGGGAAACATAAGAAAAGTCAGGGGCTTATGTGTTCAGTCGCTCAGTCATGTATGACTCTTGGTGACACCATGGACTGTAGGCCGCCAGGCTCCTATGTCTGTGAGATTCTCCAGGCAAGAATACTGGAGTCGGTTGTCATTTCCTCTGCCAGGGGATCTTCCTGACCCAGGAATGGAACCCTCATCTCCTGCATTGGCAGGCAGATTCTTTTGCCACAAGCTAATTGACAGTCTTAGTAGAATGTTTTAACTGAAAAGAAAAGACATCTGTTCTTCACAGATTCTGTATTGTTTTGCTAAAGATGCAAATTCCAGGAAGACAGATTCTGATTGACTTAGCTTGGTTTGAGGGTACAACCTAACCATCTGCAGGGAAGTGTTGTGCCTGTCTGCCAAGACTGATTCAAGTTGAGAGCAACCCAGAGCATCAAAAAAAAAAAAAAAAAAAATCAGAGTGTTATCAGAAGAGGGAATTGATGCTGGGTAGGCAAAAAGCAACAGATGCTCACTACATACATAAACCCATTTGAAGTCCTGGGCTTGCTTAATTACTTAACATGCATTCTCAGAACTAGAGCTGTTATTGACATACACTGAGTAAATCAATAGTCACTGAACAAGGCTGCCCTAATTTGTCGAGTCACGTACTGTCTTACTGCACTTAGCCTTATTCCTGTTTCCTACTATTATCTCACTCCTTTCTATTAGTGGTACCCAATCTTTTTGGCACCAGGGACTGGTTTCATGGAAGAAAATGTTTCCACAGATATGATGGAGAATGGTTTCCTGATAATTCAAGTGTACTAAATTTATTGTGCAGTTTATTTCTATTATTATTAAATTGCAATAATGCAGTAATGTGAGTGATGCGAGTGACCTTAAATACAGATGAAGCTTCACTTTCCTGCATCCCGCTCACCTCCTGCTATGTGATCCGGTTCCTAAAAGGCCATGGACCAGTACTGGTCTGTGGCCTGGGGGCTGGGGACTCCTGCTTTGTATGACAGGTCAAAGATTGCTTTCTCGGACTATTAAGCAATATTCACCTAAGATTTTAACTCTACTTTCCCATTTATCTTGAAGATGGTGACAGAATAAATGATGTAGCAAAGTAGCTCATAAAGCAAAATTTCTGTAATTAAGACTATTTCTGAAAAGGTCGATCTAAATTAAAGATGTCTGTCTTATGGACTATTTTCATTCTAAATATCCACTGTAATTAGAAAGACTACTGGTAAGAAACTCATGCCAAATAGAATCTTTTAAGGTCACTTTTAATTGGAGATGTTTTTGTAATTAGCATATTCTAAATAGAGCTGCTAAAGTCCCAAGGACATTTAGCCACTTTATTCTTTTAAGAAATTCACATACCCTATAATATCACTATTAATTTGCTTTAACATTTTTTCAGAATTTATGCATAAATTTATGTCTGTCAGGTTGAATTATCATGAATTTTATTTGATATTTTCTGATTAGATGAATTTTTACCATATTGAATAGGAATTATGCACAACATAAATAAATAAATGGAATAATGTAGCAAATAAATAATGAACATTTATTGTGTATTAGACACTCTTCTAGATATTGAGGATGGTATAATAGTTAATATGATGACATAATCTGACTTCATGGACGTTAGAGTTTAAGGGGAACTATTTCTCTACACGATTTTCTTCTTGAATTTAGAGTTTGATGCTACTAAAGAAACTCTTTTTATATCTTTAGAAACTATTCTATGACATAAAATGAAGGCTACATATTATTAGCAGCATAAAATATTAAACTATCTCTATATCAACCAGTCTTATCCAATATATCTTTCTATATTTCTGGAAATGTTCTTTTGCATGTGTTGCTTAATAACATAACCACTAGCCAAATGTGGCCATTGAACATGGGAAATGTAGCTAGTGCAAGAAGAGTTGAATTTTAAATTTTATTTAATTTTAGTTGGTTTAAATTTAAATAGCCACAAGACTAGTGACCACTATATTGGACAGAACAGCTTCATATATTTACTATAACCTGGTCCTTGACAATGCATTCACAAAACAAAATTTGCTAGTCTCAACTTTGTCACACATGCTTATAAAGCCATGAATGATATATACAGTTTTAGTTTTCAGAGAGATCCACCCATTTTAGCTAAGTGAAAGATGTCTGCATCATGCTTGATTGGGTTTAGGAAAATACTGCTTTACTTTTGGAATTCCTCTGCCTCCCATACATACGAAGTGGGTCCAATAAAATGAATGTGATAATTTTAATAATTATTTTTTATTAACTGATAATTGTGTACTTTTTATCTTCTAATTATTTATGTGGATCCAAAGAAAAATCTTAGGATTTTCTATCATTACTCAAATATATCCATCAATCTGAATTCCTCCCATATATTGTGGATATCTGTTTCTTTTTTTTATTAATTTGATTTCTTCCATAACAAATAGCTTTCATCTGATAACCTACAACTCTTCTTTTGACAACATTTGAGATTTTTGGACTAATACATTATTACATGCTGTGAAAACTTTCATATCTTTAAAAAATCTACTTAATTGAAATTAATTAGACTTTATCTCTACTTGGTACTGGAATTTTAAGATAGTTATATATGAAAACACACAGACACACACAAATGCACATGCTGGTGTGACATTTCAACCCTGAAACATAAGACCTGTTTGTCTAAGAATATAGGAATGCTTAGTGGTGGTTTGCCACTTATCACCAAACAAACCCACTCTTAGTATTTGAAGTACTAACTCTAATTCTGTTGCTTAAAATATAGCAGTGTCAAATCACTTGGTTTCCACAAACAGAAAAAGATGATATAGTACACAAATGTTAGCTGCACTTTTTGTAGCTTTCCACTTCTTTATTTTTACCTGGGTAAATATTTAGGAGAGATTATCTGCTCATAGTGTTAGCTGCTCAGTCGCGTCTGACTCTTTGCAATCCCATGGCCTGTAGCCCGCCAGGCTCCTCTGTCCATGGGATTCTCCAGGCAAGAATACTGGAGTGGGTTGCCGTTTCCTTCTCCAGGGGATCTTCCTGACCCAGGGATTGAACCCAGCTCTCTGGCATTGCAGGCAGTTTCGTCACTCTCTGAGCCACCAGGGAAGCCCATCTATACGTAAGATAGGATATTTTAAAAATTGTCTATTCATACTTTTTCTATTTCTCCTTCCTTCTCTCCATCTCCCTTTCTGTCTCCATGTTTCTCTTACTCATATGTGCACATACTTGCCTAGTGTAAGGCTTTATAGATCTAGATTTTAGTGAAATAAAAGTGAATTCATGCCCTCTGAGGCAAAAGGAGTTAGCACCAAATATGATGCTATATAAAATGATGCAAAATAAAGTATGTTTTGTCATAAAACTAAACAGAATAATAAATACACCTTGAGATATTTAGAATTACTATGAGATTAAATCTAAGTAACGTAGAGTTCAAAATAATTTCGTGCCAGAGTCCAGCGGCCAGCAGCCAGGGAATCGGCCTGAAGGGATGAGTAGTGTCAGCAGAGAATGATGCAGCCTCTGACTCAAGGTGCGGGACTGCATGTTTATTTCAAGCATCAGGTTTTCTTTTATACTTTGACAAAAGTATTAGGTCAGAGGTTTGACATCTTCAGTTCCCCCTCACCCAGATTTATTGTCTCCATAAATCATTGTTGCCCTTCAACCAGGGTTCCTGCTTTAGCAATTCTCTCAGAATCAGGTTTACCATCTATTGTTTACTTTCTCTTAAGTGTCCCGTATTTAACTTGTGATTACATTGTAACTCATGCTTATCTCTGGGCTGCATACCACATTCCTCAGTTTATTTCTTATCTTTCTAAATCCTGCTAGCCCCTAGTATCTTAAACTCATTATCTCCTAAAAGGCTTCTAGCTATTAGTATCTCTAAAATTCCTAATCTCTATAAGCTATAGTAAAATATGCCAACACTACAGCATTCCTTAAACTTTTAGCTTCTAACTATTTTTAATTATTCCTAAACCCTAAACTCAGCAAACTTCTTTTGTCATAAACATTTCCCTCACAAGCAGGTCTCAGATAACAATCTTTCCCATGGCCTCAAGCTGAGGCCTGTGTGCTCATCCTGGAATATTCTTTGTAAAGATCCTTGAACAAATGTCAATAGTTAACTTTATGGATTATTTCCTGGGCATAACTGCAGAAGGCTTTGTGCTTTCTCCTGCTCCTTGCAAGAACAATAAGCACCTTAACATTCTTTGCAGCCAACTCAACCAAAGCAAGGAAAGGACAAGTCAGAATCACAAGACCTAACTCCTTCATCCCAGGACCTTGCCTGCAGGATTAGGACAGGGGGGTTGGGGCCATGCCTCCATTTTGTCAATAATGCCTAATACAGCTCCTGACAATTTTGGTCCTTTAATTTTTTATTTCTTTTCAGTAAAACAATTCTAGAAAAATGTTATTTATTTTTGTAAGCTCTACTTCACTGTTTTCAATTTTATTATGTATTCAGTAATATATGGAAATGATCAAAGTTCTTGGAATTATGAGCTACAGAGCTGACAAAGCTCTAAGCATCATCTCATTATACATAAGAAAATTGAGATGTGGGGAGATTAAGTAACTTGCTTGAAATCTTATATTAAAAATAAGACAAGCTTCCGGATGTTAAGATAAGAATTTCACTCTTTGCCTCTTCATTAGAGGTGTATATTATAAAGTTCAATGCATGATTTTCCAACTCTTTGGCCTCTAACCTATAGGGTGTTTTATAATTTTCTTTGAGTTGATAAACTAAATATGTTTTAAAATTTAGCTTGGTTATTTTCTCTTGACCCTCCCAATATTATTAATAGTTAATCTAAAACAACATAAACACTGAAAAGCAAGCAATGATTATATCTAGGGGAAAAGCAGCTTAACTTTTAGACTTTTTGGATTTGGGGGTCCTAAGGGGTTTGGTTGTAATAGTCAAGGAACTGAAAAAAAAATGTAATAGTTTGTCCATAGCTTTCAGTTCCTAAGAGTCACACATTTTCAGCAGCAATTATACTATGTAATCGAAAGTACAGGCAAATCAATCAATTATCCCGTATGAAAAGACAGTTTGAAGAGAGGCACAAATAATTTAACTTTGCAGTCAAATACTAAGAGTGTTCAAGAAATGTAGATGGTTCACTCGTGAACAGATCAGAAAAAAATGAGATCTAAAGGACTGTTATTATACAATTTCTCATTTTGCCTTTAAAAAAGATAATCATGCAGGTTATTTATGGGACAGTGCTAACCACATTAAGACCAGCTGGGAAACAGATGCAACTGAATGCACTGATTCCTGGCATGTTTCAAGGTTAATGGCTGCACATGGCAATTTGACCTCCATGATAACAATGATACGATTGGAGATCAAGATGTTTGGCATTGCCACCAACTAGGAGATCCTGCTTAAACAATCAAATACAACACAGTCTTAATGTCAGACATCTGACAGTTGGTGACATGAAATATTTAGAAGGGGGCTTGACATGTATTTGTCAAAAGTCTCTGCCTCACTGGTGAGTAGGCCAGTATCTGGGGAAAGAAATAATGTGATTTGGATGAAAGGATAAACTGGAGGAATTCTGAAGTTCAGTGAGAACCATGAATTATCTTCTTAACCATTTGGACTTAGTTGTAGGGGATTTGCATTCTAATTTCACATTGTGACACATCACTTAGCAACCAATACAATACTTTGTGTGTGTGTGTTCAGTTATTTAGTCTTGTTAGACTCTTTGCGACCCCATGGACTATAACCTGCCAGGCTCCTCTATCCATGGAATTCTCCAGGCGAGAATACAGGAGTGGGTTGCCATGCCTTCCTCCAGGGGAATCTTCCCTACCCAGGGATTGAAGCTGCATCTCCTGCATCTCCTGCATTGTAGGCAGAGTCTTTACCGCTGAGCCACAAGAGGGAAGCCCCATACAATATGTGCAATTATAGCAAAGAAGGGAGGGCCAGACCTTAAAACAACACATCACTCAGGTTTTATCTACGTTCTTTCACTTTCTAATTGTGTGTCATTGATGACTCATCTTTCTAAAATATAGTTTAATCATCTATCAGTTGTAATAATGGCATACCTGTTGGAACCACTGTGAAGAATGCATATAAAGTGTGCAGCACTCCAAAATTGCAGAAATCCTTAGTTGACTGTTATCAGAGGGGCACGACTATAATTTTTTTCTTCTTTACTATCCTGTAACTTTCTCACTTATAAAGTGGAAGTTACCATCAGATTTTTATGGTTATTAGTAATTTGTACTATATGACTATATTTTAATTAAATATTAAGTTGATTAAAAAGTTTGCATTGAAGCAACCTAAATGTCCATCAACAGATGGCTAGATAAATAAGATGTGGTACATATACACAGTAGAATATTACTCAGCCATAAAAAGGAATGAAATTGTGCTGTTTTCTGAGATGTGGGTAGACCTAGAGACTGTCATATAGAGTGAAGTAAGTCAGAAAGAGAAAGAATATCATATAATATCACTTATATGTGGAATCTCGGAAACTGTTACAGATGAACTTATTTACAAAACAGAAATATTAGAGATACCAAGGAGGGAAGGGGGGAATAAGAATAAGATGAATTGGGAGATTGAGATTGACATATATACATTATTATGTATTATAAAATAGGTGACAAATGAGAAAGTACTGAATAGCACAGAGAACTCTGAGAACTCTCCTTAGTGCTCTGTGGTGACCTAAATGGAAAGGAAACCTAAAAATGAGAGGATATATGTATGTATACCTGATTCATTTTACTGTACAGCAGAAACTGAGACAACATTGTAAAGCAACTATTCTCGAAAAAAGTTAATTAAAAATAAAATTTATTTTTTAAAAAAGTTTGTGTCATGTCTTCTCAATTAATGGTCTCATTGTCCTTACAAAACTGTGGGTTGAAAAAAATTCCTCTAAATGTTTTTATAGGCAGAGAGTTGGACTGATTCCAACCACCTTACCATTTTAATAACACAAATTGTATTACCCAGACTACACAGCTCATGTAGGCAGTATACCCATCACAAAGGAAACAGAGTGGGGCTGACCGCTTTTAGGGGTTACTGTTGTGGTTATAGTTTAGCCACTAAGTTATGTCTGACTCTTACGACTCCACGGACGGTAGTCCCCCTGGCTCCTCTGTCCATGGGATTTCCCAGGCAAGAATCCTGCAGTAGTGGGTTGCTATTTCCTTCTCCAGGGGATCTTCCAGCCCTGGGGATTGAACCCAGGTCTCCTGCATTGCAGATGGATTCTTTACCAAATGAGCCACCAGGGAAGCCTGTTAGCGAAGATTATGCTTACTCAAAACCATCCTGATTTACTAAGCACTCTTACAACTGCTTCCGTTTTGGAGGTAGCCTAGTGATGACGATAGTATAATAGCTTAGGAATTTATGAGATCAGGTTGGCTTACTTTGCTACTTCCTGGCTGTGTGAGCTGGCAAAATTACTTCACATCTCCAGGTTTTGGTTTTCTCAGCTATGAAAAATTGTTCTGGAAAATAAGTTTATGTGTATAAACTCCCTCATATAATCTTTGACACATAGTAAGCACTCGGTAAATGAGTGCCTGTTTTAAATATCTTTATTGAGGTAAAATGACATATCACAGAATTCATCCATTTGAAACATACATTCCAGTTGTTTTTAGTGTCTTAACTGAGTTGGGCAACCACCACCACAATTCATTTTAGATCGTTTTCATCAGCCCTTAAAGAACCTGCCATACCCATTGGCAGTCAATCCCCACTTTCCTCATTAGGGATCTGCTCTCCTCCTCTCTCCAAGGTATAAGCGATCATTATTTTTTGTCCCTATAAAACCACACATTCTAAACTTTTCAATATAGTGTATGCTCTTTTGTGACAAACTTCTTTCAATCAGCAAAATGTTTTCAAGGCTCCTCCATGTTGTACCATGTCTCAGTACTTCATTTCTTTTTATTCCCCAATATTACTCTATTTTATGGATATAGAGTATTTTGTTCATTTGTCAGTTTATGAGCATTTGGGTGGTTTCACACATAAAAAGTGGTGCTATGAACATTCCTGTATACATTTTTATGTGGACATATGTTTTTATTTCTCTTAGGTAACTAGAAGTAGAATTTCTGTCAATATGGTAGTTCTTTGTTTAACATTTTGATGCTTTCTCAGTTGTGTCCAACTCTTTGTGGCCCTATGGACTGTAGCCGGCCAGTTTCCTCTTTTTTCCAGGCAAAATTACTGGATTGGGTTGTCATTTCCTACTCCAGGGAATCTTTCCTACCCAGGGATTGATACTGTGTCTCCTGCGCTGCAAGCAGATTCTTTACCACTGAGCCATTGGGTAACATTTTGCGGTACTCCCAAATTGCTGTCCAACATGGCTGCAACGTTGTCACCCATTTTTGTTATGCTGATGATCATAGTCAATTCTCAGAATAAAATTGGGATTGTCCCAGGTTTGAGGTACTTCAATAGCTGGGGTAAGAGATGTATCCTTAGATGTCATTTGGGAGATTCTTGTCTTCCTAATACCTCTCTCTCTACTACGGGATTTGGTGGAACTGAACTGCTACGGAGTTCTTTTGCTCTTTTATCTCTACCTCCTAGAGAGCTCAGAACATCAACCCTTAATGAAACAGTTTTAGAGTCAGTGGAATATTACTGGCTTTGAAGAAAATTAGACTATTTGATACTTTTTGTTATTAACTTGTAACATCAGGGAGACATTGGAAAGCTAAAACATGTAATTGAATTTTATTAAAATAGGAACCACTAAGGTGGCAAAATAACATTTCAGAAATGACTATTTGGTTGCTATAGTACCAAACGAAATGAAAATTCCAAAAGTTTTTAGCAAAACCAGCACAATGATAATAGTCCATGGGGATTTAGACACAGAACTATGCTGCTAAGAAACAATGCAATGGGGACAAACCTTCTCATCCTTAAACAATTTAAATAATAATTTAATTACCAGAGATGCCCTACACTTAAGGTAGGGGTTACTGGGTCAAATGTGATTCATGCCATTTGCATTCTCAGTTCGCTTGGCAGTCTGGCACTAAGATGGGGCATTCCTTCTCAAATAACTCATTTTCCCAATAGCCATAAGGTTTGTTAATTAAGTGAAAGTTACTTACTTAGAGAAATTGTGCTTTCTAAAATTGTCATTAAATTAGAAATCAGCCAATATTATTTTATTGGCGTACAGTTGCTTTACAATGTTGTGTCAGTTTCTGCTGTACAACAAAGTGAACCAGCCATATGTATACATATGTCGCCTGTCTCTTGGACCTCCTTCCCACCCCTCTCCCCACATCCCATCATCACAGAGCTTTTTTATAGCAGTGCTTTATAGCAGTTTCCCACTAGCTATCTAGTTTACACATGATAGTGTTTATACGTCAATGCTACTCTCCCAACTCATCCCACCCCCCTCTTCCCTCTCTGGGTCCACATGTCTGCTCTCTACATCTGCATCTCTATTTCCGCCCTGGAAATAGGTTCATTTGTACCATTTTTAAGGGTGCTGTGTTATTTACTTTACTTGAGAATAAGTGTTCTAATTTTGTTCACTGCTTGGTATTAGCTCTCAAAAAAAAACTCATTGAGTGGAAATGAGGTGAAAAGAAGATGAAGTTCAAGCCAGAAATCAGACAGGGTAAGAACTGGCTGAAAATCTTCCACACTCCCTCTTCTCATTATATCAGGCTGACAAAGTGAGTTAAGTGCTCACTGTGATCTAATGGTCATTGGACACCTTCGCTCAATTTTTTTTCTTTATAAAGAAAAATGTACTTGCAAACAACTTTCATGCATTCTACAAAGAACTGCTAGTAGAGCCTGAAGCAGAAGGAATCACACCATTTGTTTTTATTTTGTAGCCAACAAACTGAGTGCGGTAGAGGGAAAATGACAGGGGACAAATGAGTGCACAGGCTCGTTTAAGCTGCAGCGAAGCCTGCTGGTTCTTTGGGTGTGTCATCCATCAAAGTCGGGCAGATCTGGTTGAAGTGGGTGTTTGTATTTAATAAGGAAAACAGGTTATGGACCAAGCAATCCATTAATGTCATGGGACACAAGAAAATTTTATTCTCTGCACAAAATATTTCTGAAAAGGCAATCTAGGCCACAGGCAATTTTGCAAATGTGTTAAACGTTTCAGAGATTTTTTTTCCATCTCACATGCTATGGCTGTGGCTACACATCAGTCACTGGTATAGAAGAAAGCGCTCTAGCAACGATTAAGCACAAACTTTCTAAGATGCTAAAGCATGCCTCAAGAGAGGTTGGTAAGATGGAAATATATGAATATGTCACCACTTCTGAGGTCCATGTTGTAATTAAAACCCTGTGTAGTAACTGGGATACAATGTATGAGGTCCAGGACTCTGACAACGACACCATCAAATTAAAAGAGGAAGGTCAATATTATTATATTCTATTGGGTAGCAGGGAAAACAGAACAATAATGAAAAGCTTTAGAAAAGATGATTCTGAGTTTGGAGGCTACAGTAGGCAGAATGGTCTTATTTCCCTCTATATTGTTGATATACAGACTACTAATTCAAAGATATCGAAGCATGACTATCAAAATTCCCAGCACGCATGTCAGTCCTACACGTTCAGGTTCTATTATAATACAGCTTGCAAGCAGGAACAGTTTTGTGCATTTCAATCTGTGCAAAACTGACAGCTATAGAACTGTAATATATCTTAGTTTTAGTACTTGAGAAACCAGAGACAACTTACTGCCCCCTTCATGTGGTAAATGGGCTGAGTGTCAGGCAATGTCACAGAGTGTGCCACTCCAAGGAGTTCTGTTAGAGATGCTTTCAGTGGTCTTGTTGTGAGTGTCTCTTGGGGGAGTAATTTGAAAATTGGATAACATATGGATGGGCACTAATTCTACTTCTATTCTTCATGTCCTATGACATGAAACCTGAGTTGTCAGCTATAGTTTCCCAAACACATTCTTGGCTCATATGGTAAAGATTCTGCCTGCAATGTAGGAGAGCCGAGTTCCATCTCTGGGTAGGGAAGATCCCCTGGAGAAAGGAATAGCAACCCTCCAGTATTCTTGCCTAGAGGATTCTATGGAGAGAGGAGCCTGGCAGGCTATAGTCCATGGGGTCGCATAGAGTTGGACATGACTGAGTGACTAAACACACACACACACACACACACACACACACACACACACACACACAAACCACATTCTATTAATGATTGTAAAGCATGTAGAACAGTGACTGACATAACATGTGCTATAAATGTATTTGTTCAATGAGAACAAAATGATTTTAGTTTCATAATTCCCAGAAAATAATGAATGTCTATATTATAAAGGTGATATGAGTAGGATCATGGGATGCAGTCCATTGTTTATCAGACCCTCAAATAAATACTGAGAAGTGGTCACTTGACAAGCCAGCTTGATTTACTATTTGGAAATGGAGATGACATGTTACATAGCAGAACACTTGGCAGGTGCAGCTGCCAAATTTCCTTTAACAATTTGCTTCAGGACATTCTTAGTATTCTGCACTAATCTTTAATCATAACCATTTAATTCAGGGTGACAAAGCATGATATTGGCTGTTCAGATCAATGTCCTGTTCACAAATCCCTTACCTTTATCTGAGATACACAGAGCCATTGTTGCAAACAATAGACTCTGGAAATTCATGCTTCATGAACAGTACATGCCAAGCTGTTTGTGTTAAAGGTTTATTTTTCTTTTTTAATTTTTATTCAAATATACTTGTTTTATAATGTTGTGTTAGCCTCAGGTGTGCAGCAAAATGATTCAGTTATATATATATATATATATATATATGCGTGTGTGTGTATGTATGTGTGTGGTGGTGGTGGTTGAGTCACTAAGTCATGTCTGACTCTTTGTGACCCTATACATATATATATGCTTAATCTTTCAGTTGTCTCCAGCTCTTTACAACCCCATGGACTGTAGCCCACCAGGCTCCTCTGTCCTTGGGGATTCTCCAGGCAAGAATACTGGAAGGAGTGGGTTGCCATTCCCTCCTCCAGGGTATCTTCCCAACTCAGGGATCAAACCCAGGTCTCCTGCATTGCTGGCAGATTCCTTACCATCTGAACTACCAGGGAAGCCTATATGTATATATACACATATATTAATATATGTTTTCTTTTTTATATTCTTTTCCATTATCAGTTTTTAAGGATATTGAGCAGTTCTCTGTACTATACAGTAGTTCCTTGTTGATCATCTATTTTATGTAGTATGTATATTTTAATCCTAAACTCCTAATTTATCCCTCCCTCCATATCCCCTTTGGTAATCATAAGTTTGTTTTCTATCTCAACAAGTCTATTTCTGTTTTGTAAATAAGTTCATTTGCACCATTTTTAAAGATTGGGTTCTAGTTATAGGCAATATCATATGATATTTGTCTTTGCCTAGCTTACTTCACTTAGCATGATAATCTCTAGGCCCATCCATATTGCTTCAATTAGCATTATTTCATTCTTTTTTATGACTGAGTAGCATTTCAGTGTATATAAGTACCACATCTTCTTTGTCCATTCATATGTCAATGGGCATTTAGGTTGCTTTCACTTGGCTACTGTAAATAGTGTTGCTATGGACTTTGGGGTACATGTATATTTCTGAATTAGTTTTCTATGGATATAGGCCCAGGAGTTTGGTGGTAATGGTTTAAAATAGATGTGTGAGTCTTACAAAACAGATTTAGATGAACTCTTTCTCAGTTAAGAAGTTTCTCCTCTAAAATATTCTTAAAGAATAAAGCAGAATTTGTAACATAGTTTCCTTGTTTGCATTTCATGGTATCTCATGAAATAGCACCCTAAGTCACCTGGAGACAGTGGTCTAGAACTCATTGATCTGGAACTCTGGATATGATTGCAGTTGAAATCCCTTAATCATAGTACAGTTTGACTTCAGCTTGAATACCACCCATCATGAAATCTTGTATGTTTGGTACAGTCTACTGAGTTTCTTTTTGATGGATTTAAATAGCTTAAATATGAACTTTACAAGTTTCAGTATATGAATGCCAGATAGTATGCTGACTTATAAAAACATATTCAGTAATTCCCAGATGGCCACAAGGTTTGCTGAAGTCCTACAATGGAAGTTCTCTTTTTGGTGTTGAACCAGCAGTCTTTTAAAGTGTCTTAATCTTCTCATGGTTTTCCTTTTTTTTCTTGTGGGAGTGCATCTCATTAAGAATTAAAAAAAAAGTGATTACAGAAAAGGAGTAAGTAGAATTTATATAATATCTTTATTTAGAAATTAAAAATCACTACAGATAAATCAAAAAAATTTTCTATAAGTGTCTGTATACTTTATGTTGGAAGAAAACTAATGTTGAACCATACAGTACCTTTTTATATAAATGCATCCCCCAAACTGTTGTTGCTTTACCAAGGTAGGTTGTTGTTGTTCAGTTGCTAAGTCATATGCTACTCTTAACAACCTCATGGACTATACAATGCCTGACTTCCCTGTCCTTCACTGTCTCTCAAAGTTTGCTCAAATTCATGTCCATCAAGTTGGTGATGCTATCTAACCATCTCATCCTCTGCTGCCTCATTCTCCTTTTGCCTTCAGTCTTTCCCAGCATCAGGGTCTTTCCCAATGAGACGGGTCCTTGTCAGGGGGCAAAAATATTGGAGCTTCAGCTTCAGCAGCAGTCCTTTTAATAAACATTCAGGATTGATTTCCTTTAGGATTGACTGGTTTTATCTCCTTGCAGTCCAAGGGACTCTCAAGAGTCTTCTCCAGCACCACAGTTTGAAAGCATCAATTCTTTCGCACTCAGCCTTCTTTATGGTCCAACTCTCATATCTGAACATGACTATTGGAAAAAGCCATAGCTTTGACTATATGGACCTTTGTTGGCAAAGTGATGCTTTTTATTATTTTATTTTTTGGATTTTATTTTATTTTATTTTACTTTTTGAATAAATTTATTTATTTTAGTTAGGGGCTAATTACTTTACAATATTGTAGTAGTTTTTGCCATACATTGATGTGAATCAGCCATGGGTTTACATGTGTTCCCCTTCCTGGACCCCCCTCCCACCTCCCTCCCCATCCCATCCCTCTGGGTCATCCCATTGCCCCAGCCCTGAGCATTTGTCTCATGCATCGAACATGGAATGGTGTTCTGTTTCACATATGATAATATACATGTTTCAAAGCTATTCTCCCAGAACATCCCACCCTCACCTTCTCCCTCAGAGTCCATAAGACTGTTCTATGCATCTGTGTCTCTTATTCTGTCTCACATATAGGGTTATCGTTACCATCTTTGAAATTCCATATATATGCATTAGTGTTTTTATATTTTCTGTTTTTGTTTATATTTTTTATTTTTGTCTTTGTCTAGCTTACAGACAAATTAATTAACAAATTAATTAACTGTTTTAATTTACAAATTAAACTGTTTAATTTATCATTAGTGTTTTTATAAATTCCATATATATGCATTGGTGTTTTTCTTTCTGGCTTACTTCACTCTGTATAATGGGCTCCAGTTTCATCCATCTCAATAGAACTGATTCAAATGTATTTTAAACTAACTCTACGCCTAAAGCAACTAGAGAAGGAAGAAATGAACAACCCCAGGGTCAGTAGAAGGAAAGAAATCTTAAAAATTAGGGCAGAAATAAATGCAAAAGAAACAAAAGAGACCATAGCAAAAATCAACAAAACTAAAAGCTGGTTTTTTGAGAAGATAAACAAAATTGACAAGCCATTAGCCAGACTCATCAAGAAACAAAGGGAGAAGAATCAGATCTACAAAATTAGAAATGAAAATGGAGAGATCACAACAGACTCCACAGAAATACAAAGGATCATAAGAGACTACTACCAACAGCTATATGCCAATAAAATGGACAACTTGGAAGAAATGGAAAAATTCTTAGAAAAGTATAACTTTCCAAAACTGAACCAGGAAGAAATAGAAGATCTTAACAGACCCATCACAAGCACGGAAATCGAAACTGTAATCAGAAATCTTCCAGCAAACAAAAGCCCAGGACCAGACAGCTTCACAGCAGAATTCTACCAAAAATTTAGAGAAGACCTAACACCTATCCTACTCAAACTTTTCCAGAAAATTGCAGAAGATGGTAAACTTCCAAACTCATTCTATGAGGCCACCATCACCCTAATTCCAAAACCAGACAAAGATGCCACAAAAAAAGAAAACTACAGGCCAATATCACTGATGAACTTAGATGTAAAAATCCTTAATAAAATTCTAGCAAACAGAATCCAACATCATATTAAAAAGATCATACATCATGACCAAGCGGGCTTTATCCCAGGAATGCAAGGTTTCTTTAACATCCGCAAATCAATCAATGTAATACACCACATTAACAAATTGAAAGATAAAAACCATATGATTATCTCAATAGATGCAGAAAAAGCCTTTGACAAAATTCAACATCCATTTATGATAAAAACCCTCCAGAAAGCAGGAATAGAAGGAACATACCTCAACATAATAAAAGCTATATATGACAAACCCACAGCAAACATTATCCTCAATGATGAAAAATTGAAAGCATTTCCCCTAAAGTCAGGAACAAGGCAAGGATGCCCACTTTCACCACTACTATTCAACATAGTTTTGGAAGTTTTGGCCACAGCAATCAGAGCAGAAAAAGAAATAAAAGGAATACAGATAGGAAAAGAAGAAGTAAAACTCTCACTGTTTGCAGATGACATGATCCTCTACATAGAAAACCCTAAAGATTCTACCAGAAAATTACTAGAGCTAATCAATGAATATAGTAAAGTTGCAGGATATAAAATTAATACACAGAAATCCCTTGCATTCCTATACTCCAAAGTGATGCTTTTTAATACACTGTCTAGGTTTGTCATGACTTTCCTTCCAAAGAGCAATTGTCTTTTATTTTCATGGCTGCAGTCACCATCCACAGTGATTTTGGAGACCAAGTAAAGAAAATCTGTCACTGCTTCCACTTTTCCCTCTTCTATTTGCTATGAAGTGATGGGACCAGAGGCCGTGATCTTAGTTTTTTGAATGCTGAGTTTTAAGCCTATCAACATAGGTTAGAATTTGCATATTATCTCACCTGTCTTATGAATGGCAAATATAAAACTAAAGTGTGAATTCAAGTCAGGCAAAGCAAAACAGACACAGTTTTGTAAGCACTTCTTTTCGCAGTTGCCAGAACTTTAGTACATCCTTTAAAAAAAAAAGAAATGATCTGGTGGTCACATCTATCATGTCATTGATTTCAGAAGTCATCAAGACAATCTCACCAGTGGGTAGTCGCTTCACGTTCTCTGACAGCTTCATGTGAAGATCCCCAGAAGCTTTGAATTTTGTTCAAGAACATAATCCTCTGTGACAGAAAAGTTGTTACCCTTCCTTGTGGAAATCCACTTCTTGTAATAGCTACCTAGATGAGTTTACCATATAGTGAGCACTGATGTATATCAGGTCCTTTGCCATGCACTAGAGGTTCAATAGTGAACAATGACGTCATAGTCTCTATGTAGGTTATTTAGGAGCTTACAATTTCATGGAGAGTACAGACATTAATCAAATAGCACACAAATAAGGATATGATTAAATGTATGACAAGTTCTGTCAAAGAAAAATGCAGGAAGCTTAGAATGTCTACAATAAGGAGTTCTGATCTAGTTTGGCACAGTGTATGGCAGAGAGAAGGGATGGGTCAAGGTCAGGGAAAAATTCCCAGAGGGAGTGATGATTGAGCTAAAAACTGAATGATGAGAAGTATTTAAGAGTGGATATTGTGATATTCTGCCCAAATCCTCTCCTCAGAGCTGAGGCTTCCATTCCCCAGTTGCTGAGAATAGTGGCTGACGTTTGCTCATAGCTGTGTCCTTCACCGGAAATTGTCCTTGACCTCAGGGTACTGTATGACCCATGCTTACAGTTTCCTTCTCTTTCAGGGACCAGTGTTAGATGCATAAATACTAAGGTCCCACCCGTGAGTGCTAAGACACTTCAGTCCTGTATATGGACTGTAGCCTGCCAGACTCCTCAGTCCATGGGATTTTCCAGCCAAGAATACTGGAGTGGGTTGCCATTTCCTCCTCCCTGGGATCTTTACCTCTATTTGAGACAACTCTGAAGGATCTTCCTGCCTCCAGATCTTCTGTTAGGATTATCTTATCTGTGACCTCAGTTGCAAATGTAGTGTAAATAAAAATATCCCTCTGCACAAGACTCTTGACCTGAGACAGTTCTCAGACCTGGAATCCCTCTATTGAAGGAAAGCCCAGTCTTTAACAGAAAGAAGCCTGCCACATGGTGAAAAGCACATTCAGTAACTTTCCCCAAGGAGGTTTCCAGTCACTTACATAGATAAGTAAGCATTGGAAAGAGGGAAATACCCACACATTTCCAGTACTCAGAGAACAGAGTGTGAATTGAAGTGATACCCAAGGACAAAAATATGGGTATTACTTTAGCCCCTTGTTTGAGCGAGGGCATGTAGAAGTCAGGTAATAAATGGACTGCTGGCCCAAGTCCAACTCACAATGAGTTCACTGGGTTTATAGAATTTTTAAATTTTCATTTTCATGGTCCCTCCCATATGGCGCTAGTGGTAAAGAACCCGTCAGCCATTGCAGGAAATGCAAGAGATGCTGGTTGGATCTCTGGGTTAGGAAGATCCTCTGGAGGTGGGCATGGCAACTCACTCCAGTATTCTTGCCTAGGAAATTCCATGGACAGAGGAGCCTGGCAGGCTACAGTCCATAGGGTCACAGAATCAGACAGGACTAAAGTGACTTAGCACGTAAACATGAGTGGATAATTGGAATGAATATCATTGTTGATTTAGTCACTAAATCGTGTCAGACTCTTGCGACCGCATGGACTGTAGCCTGCCAGGTTCCTCTGCTCTTGGGATTCTCCAGGAAAGAACACTGGAGTGGGTTGCCATTTCCTTCTCCAGGGGATCTTCCCGACCCAGGAATCGAACCCAGATCTCCTGCACTGAAGGCAGATTCTTTACCGTGGAGCTATGAGGGAAGCCCATGAATATTGTTGGTAGCTGGCAAAACCCTCTTGTTTTCTTGACCCAGAGCTGGGGGTGGAGTGCAAGCCCTATTATAATACCTTGAAAATGATCCACTTTCTGAGAAAACTGGCATATTGAATACAGTATTGCATTCCATGGGGACTAGGTAAGATCAACATTATTTTAAACAATTTGAAGGATGCATGAATAAAGGGTCACTGTCATATCCTCATTTAAATTCATTGGTCTGGGCTCTATTCAGGTTGGATGGATAATGGCAGCTAACGATGGAAAAATTTCACTATGTAGTAGCTCTAATTGAAGTTGCTATGCCAGGTACGGTGATTTCACTAGAGTAGGTGACAGTCTGTGATACATGGCACATGGATCTCTCAGAGATACATTCCTTTACGTTCTATCAGAAAGAATTGAAATTTTCTCTCTTAGTATCCTGGATAGTTGGTCTGGAGCCTACAAGGAGAAAGATCAGAAGTTCAGGAGCAAGGTAATCAGAGGAAGAGGCCCATGACTGGACCTATTCTGAGTGGGCACAGACTGACATCAGTATCACAGGTTAATGCCCATTGGAGGTACCACATGACTGAAGCCTCCAGTGTACTAGTCACTTCTCATTCGTTTGGGGCAGTGGTATACACTGAAAATCAATGACATATCAGCCGGGCTCTACCAGTTGGCCACAGTGCTAACAAAATAGACACATAAATGGAGTAGCTATCATGGCAGAAATGGAATCTAAAACCTAATAGCATCAATTTTCACTCAAAAAAGATGGTTTTGCTATGGCTGGTGCCAAAGTTCAGCTTGCAAGTATCACAGACCAACATTTAGCCCTTAAGATGCCCCATGTCAAGGTATGCCAACTTAATAGAAAGCTGACTGTTTTCAGATCTCCTTTACTCTTGGAAAGGCCATGATTCATCATTAATGGGATTGACACACAGATTGTGGATGGGCTTTCTTCTATACCAGGGTCTTGACCAGCATCACTATCTAAAAATTTCTAGAGATTGATCTGTGAGCATGAGATAGCCTCTCCCTAGACAAAATGATAAGCAGACTGACACACAGTCTCCATCTCTTTGCAGGGAGCTCTATTGAAACACACACTAACATGTGTCAGAGACTATCTGGCCATATGAGTCCTGAGCTCCAAGAAGGACTTTGGAGCATAGAGTTTTGGAACTAGCTTTAGACTGAAAGTTCTCGCAATAATTTTAAAGGGACAGACTTTTAAAGGTATATTTTATGACCCTCATTTGAAATCTTAAAATTTTCCTCTCATTTGAAGAGGAAAGAAGTGCCCTGGCTACCTGTAAACTCTCCCAACTCAGAACCAACCATCAATAGAGTCTTAAATGCAGAGGGATGAAGGAGATTAACAAAAGTAGGAGGAAGAATGGGAGAGAAGAATTAAACTTAAAAAAAGAAAGATAAAGGGAGACCGTGGAAGAGAAAAGATTTAAAAAGAGATCAAGAAGAAAATGAAATAAATTTTCTGCTTTGCAGCATCTGTTCACAAATCAAGGAGAAACACTAAAGCCACACGTGTGTTGAAGAGTTCTGGCAGTAACACCCCTACAACACACACACAAACATATTCCTATGTTTCCATACATCTATTTATCTTTTACTCTTCTAGTGCAACCACTTTGTCCTTCAGGAATTTTAATATCTTTTCTAGTTTGAAGTAGAAACAAAGGGAACCCTTCTTTATTTGACTTTACTTTCATATTTCTGAATGCGGAATCGAATATGTTGGTTTCAAAGGATGCATGCCAACACTATGCCCACCGCAACATTCTGGGAAACAGGTCCCCTAACAGAAGAGGTCAGGGTCTATAATTCAATATTGATTTGAGAGAACCATTTGAATATTGATGATCTTCCTGCAATAGGAAACATCTTGAAATCTGTCCCTCCACCCTACATTAATTCATTTCAAAGTGATCCCAAGTAAAAAAAAGTGCTCATTTATTTTTTTTCCTAAAATGAATTTAAATTACACATATGGGTAATAAAAAGCTATAAGAGATGGGTTCAAGTTTTAAACAATATTCCACTGTGTGCAAAACCTTTCTTCTTCATCCATAAAATTCATTCTTCATGGACAAGGTAGTTTAATCCTCCTTGCAGCTACTGCCAAATAATGAATATTGAGTTTAATAGTTTTCCACTTGCTTTAGGATTTAAGAGAGTTATTATATTTTTTCCAGGAGTCTTATTTTTACCTTTCAGGGTGAAAAATACGTTATATCCAAATCTAGGCTTTAAGAAGCACTATTCTAATAAATACCTGTAGTTTCAGATTTATCTGGCTGGTATTTCAGGAAAGACAGCTACTTTTATCATCTCGGAATTTTCTTTCTGTTAGGATGTACCTTAAACCAGTGTCCTCAACATTTCTGGTGCCAGGGACTGGTTTCCTGAAAGACAATTTTTCCATGTACTGGGAACAGGAGTGGTTTCAGGATGATCCAACTTCATTACATTTATTGTGCATTTGATTTCCATTATTATTACCTCATCCTCACCTCAGATCATCAGGCATTAGGTCGCAGAGGTTGGGGACCTCTGCCTTAAACCTAAAGCTGTACGCTTAGGATATAAGACCCTCTAGAGCAACAACTAGATTTTGCTTTTTACTCCCTGGAACATCACACACTGTGACAGGTACACAATAACTAATTTTGCAATTAGAATTGATTGCTTTCATTTTGTTTTTTCTCTGAAATCATTTATTTTCCAATGTCTGATATAACATCCCGTAGTCGTGTATGGATGTGAGAGTTGGACCATAAAGAAAGCTGAGCGCAGAAGAATTGATGCTTTTGAACTGTGGTGTTGGAGAAGACTCTTGAGAGTCCCTTGGACTGCAAGGATATCAAACCAGTCAATCCTAAAAGAAATAAGTCCTGAATGTTCATTGGAAGGACTGATGCTGAAGCTGAAACTCCAATCCTTTGGCCACCTGATGCGAAGAGCTGACTCATTTGAAAAGCCCCTGATGCTGGGAAAGACTGAGGGCGGGAGGAGAAGGGGACGACAGAGGATGAGATGGCTGGATGGTATCACCGACTCAATGCGCATGAGTTTGAGCAAGCTCCTGGAGTCGGTGATGGACAGGGGAGCCTGGCGTGCTGCAGTCCACGGGTCACAAACAGACACAACTGAGCGACTGAACTGAACTGATGTAACTAGAAAACTCCCTACTTTGGCTGTCCTGCTGTTTCTTCTACATGTTGTGGTCCTTCTTCCCCTGTGAGCTCTGAAATCATTGCAGAGCCCAAATTTAGGCAGCTTCAAGGTCTTCCCAGTTTTTAAAATGTACTTTATAGTTATTTTTTTCTTATTTTCACAAAGTTAGTTTGACCTCACTCTATTCCGTGACAATGAGCCACATATTAAATATTATTGAGCAATTTCTAAATGAATAACAGCACACTAGATGACATGTTTAAAATAGATGCTTTATTTTGAAGCTATTTCACAGCCAGAGGTGTTTCAACATTATATATAAAGTGTGTTTCTTTTTCCTACAGCTATTTTCTCATCTTGGGTATGGACACGCATTAGTGTCCTAGGCTAGCAACGCTTCAAAGCAATTTCTTCTCTACTAAGTAGTCACCATTTTTACAAGAAAATGAGAAAATGCATTGAGCCTGTCCTGAAAACTTCATCACCTCACTTGTGAAAGAAAAACTCACAAGTATTCAACATTGTCTTCTTCATGATTACAGATAAATCTCCTCTCAGAAACATTTAATAAATCCAAAATGAAAATGTTTCATTTCTTCCTGGCAGGATCTTATACTTCCAGGAGGTTGAGGTTGTTGGTAATTTCTTTTGACAATATATCTGTCTCCAAGCTACTTTCTAATCCAGTTTCTAGAAGCTTCCACTGGGGATTTAGGTCATCTTGTTTATATAGGGGTAAAGTCTAACTCTGGATAAACTAATATATTCATGTGTTCCTCTGTGGGTAATGTATTTACTCTCTGAGGCTTAGTTTTTGCAAACAATCCTTCATAAGGTTGTTGCCTAACGATGCCTTCTTCATGGATTATTTTGAAAAAGTAAATGAAATAACGTAGGTGTGATTGACTGATATGAGAATCTGTACATGGACGATGCCCATAATATGTTGAATTTTTATAGTGTTTCCATGTAAATCTATCACAAGGAATGCAATGGAGTTTATTAAGAGAAGGATGTAGCTACTGTTGTCTTCCTGCCAAATGCATGCTCCATAATGTGGGGACACCCAGGGCAGGAAGATGGGCAAAAGAGCCTAGAAATAGGCGAGATAATTTTTCAAATTTTGGCACATTGTTTTACCCAATATTCTCCTTTGAGTGTAATGTTTAAAAATACAAATTATTCTTTGTTATTGTCCCTCCGCATGTGTCCCTTTTCTACAACATCAGGCCTCAAAACCACCTAAGTATCTTTGACCTCGTCCTGTTCTATTCAACAGTATGTCAGCCTAGAAGGTTTTACCTCATAGTGATATTATCAAAGATTTGTTTCCTAACACCAGGATAGAGGATTTTAAGGAGATTTAGAGGAATAAATTTTTAATATAAAACAAAACAGACTATTCAGAAAATCTATACGCATGAGATTTTCAGTCATAAAGGACCTGTTTTGATCCACTTCAATTATGAGCCTAAGGGATTAGATGCTGCTTTAAAGCAGAGAGTGTTGGCTGATAATTCTGCTGGCAAATTTTGTTGCATTTTGCAGGGAATATACATTTGGACACATTAAAGGCAAAGCAGGCAATATTTCTGGAGACCAAGGAATGCTAGCCCAGTGACCGTAGATTTCTGAGACGATGAAGGACTCCGGCCTTGTTTCAAGATCATGTTTTAATTTGCTTTCTGCCTTAAGGGAAATGTATTGCTTGACTGTGGGTGCTGTTCAATAATACCAATGCAGTAAGAAACAGCACAGACACTCAGGGCCAATTACCCCAATAATTTTTTGATTTCAGCATTTCATCTTTTTTGGCCTTTTTATTGCTCTGCCCACAGGATGTAGGTGTTTTCCATGCTGAGGAGCTGTCAGTTATGTGGCTCATTTTATTAATATTATTGTTTCAGCATCAAATGTCTATGAAAATAACCTTTAAACCCAAGACCATTATGTAATGTGTTTTGATTTATTTTTTTACAAAAGTACAGTGGGTGGCCTTAAAGTGGTGGCAGTGTGATCAGGGACATCTGTGTGCTGTTTATACCTAACGTCTCATCCAGGCTCACCAGGAATAAGAAAAAACCCTCTATTCCTGTGAGTTTGTATTAACTGCCTGTTTTTTCCTTTCCCAGCAAATTACCTGCAGAGGAACATAAGAATATATTAGTTTTTCCAGAGTGAAGCTATATTCCTCTATAAACAAGATGACCTAAATCCCCAGTGGAAGTTTCTAGCATATGGATTAGAAGGTGGCTTAGGGACAGATACAGTGGCAAAGGAAATTGCCAACAGCCCTACCTCTGCCTGTAACTCATTCAAAGTTATGTAACTGCTAGGTGCCTGAACCAATATTTGAATCCAGATCTTTCCAAGAAACATGATGTTTCCATGATTGTTTGTTGATGATTAGTTCGCCATTTTAGTATTTGCACCTTGGGAAGAATAATGCAATTCACATTAAGATCATGTAAAGCCCATTGACCTTAATGCAGGCTACATGCTTGCCTGCACTGATAGTCTCAAATACCATCATCCAATGGATGTATCCTGAAACAGAGGTCAGGGCTCAGCAGAAGCAAATTCCTTTTCGGTACCTTCACCACCGTGTTCTCGATGCAGTCACTTTGCTGCAAGATCATATTTCCATGATATAGCAACCCTACTTCTGAAGAGCCATTTAAAAAGCATTAAGAATCCTCTGCCCCAGAGGCAATCAGTCATAGAGTAGGGCTTTGCAAATGAACCATCTCACGGAGGCAATATGATACCATCAGAGGGAAAGATGTTGAGCAGAAGCCATAGAGAGCAATCAGTATCTCAGAGGGGTGGTTGGTGACCTTGTAAGAGTATTGTTAAATATTCTACACAGTGCTTGCCACCCTTTTTTGATATACATGATTTTTTCTGAACTTGATCTTCCCAATCAGGCTAGGATATGGGTGGACATGTCAGATACTGGGACAGAATAGGGAGGGATGAAGTAGTATGGAGTCCCAAGAGGTCAAAATAGGGGCCCGATTTACTGATAACTGCAGAAAATTCTAAGTCCAGAGTCAGAGACCAATAGACAGGCAGGAAAAGAGTAGACTTACTCTCAAGTTTGTATCTTTCCCATTTCTTCCATCACTTCCTAATCTGTGGCCTTCCTCTCTTCTCTATGATTGAAACTTTTTGAAAACTGTTTTCCTTGCCTGAAGTTTCATAACATCCAATATATTGAAACATGTTATAGAGTCACTCCTCTGTCTAAAATTCTCTTTTGGTTTCCTGTATCTTAATGTAGTAAATGAGGACCTATATGGTCTGGCTTCCACAGATCTTACCATTGTCTCCAGCCACACTCAAGCATGGTTTCTTTGCCAAACTGTAATTAGCTATTTTATCTTATTTTGATTTACTTTTTTCTATGCCTAATGTTATTCTATGGTCAGTGGATTTTCTCATTCTGGTCCTTTTTTATGGACTCTCTTACATTTTTCTGAGCTAGTTCTCCTGATAGATTTCTCTTAATACTTTAAGAATCAGCTTTAGTGTAATATCTTGTTTCAAGTGTTCCCTCACTGCCTCAGTTATAATTGAACATAACTTCTCTACTCTTTCCCTCAAATATCTAATACATATTTTTAGCACTTTTCAATACTTTATTCACTTGCATCTGTTTATAGGCCTATTTCTACCATTTAGTTTTTATGTTCTTTTAAAAACAAGAACTTCACTTTATTAATCTAATGTGGATGTTTTTATTTCCAAATAAGATAAGCAGAGTAAAACCGACCTGGGATAGGGAAATGTGTGCGGAGGACGGGGAAAGGTGCATTAGTGCATATCCTTCAGAAAGGGAATCTGTCTTCTTACAAAGAGGATCTAGGCTTCCAGAGTATTTTGTAAGTTCTCACTCTTTCATCTCTTTCTCCATCTCCATCTTTACCTGTCTGTATCTCCTGGATTTGTTTGTCTTTGCTTAAATTTACCCAGGGTCAGACTCTTCTGAGAAATTATAAGATGACTGCTAATAGCCTTGAATTTACATCATCTTTATGACTTAAAAACCAGATGAAGAGAGAGGATTTCCCCTTCCAAAGATTTTAGAGTAAATCCCATGGAGAAAGTGAGTGGCCAGGGTCAGATTCTGAATCTACTCCCATTGTTAGGGTTTGGGTGCTACGTTATATAATAGTTCATCTGAACTATATAAATTAGGAGAGTGGCCATTCTTCATAGAAAGAGAAACTGAACAAGAGAACAGAAAATGTATATCATATAGAAACAGGCAAGATAAAGTGTTTGTTGGATGGATGCATAAGTAGATGTCAGTAATTTATGGTCTAACATAGAGAAGCACATGGATTAATAAATGGGGATTAAGGGATGGTAAAGGGAAAAGTTGTTCCTGAATGATCAGACACAGTCTGTAAGTTGGATGCTGCTGCTGCTGATTTTACCATTCACTGATTGTATGTCACAAAGCTGTGCAGTCATCACCACTATGTAATTCCAATGCATTTTCATTATTTCATAAGCAACTCCATAGCCTTTTGCAGTGTACATGCTTTATAATGAGATCTTGCAGTGTATGCCTTTCTATACTGCACCGCTAGAAATTGGGTAGTATAAGAAATGAGGGATTATTAATCAAAACGAATGGGGGGGAATGAAATGATTTTGCTGCTTGTGTCTTATTCCTTACGTCCAGAAAACGTGATCATGTAGAAGGGTTCACTGAATGACTAACTGTGATAAAAAAGAAACAGCCCTTTTGAATGCTTACTCTGTTTCTCGAGAATCCATCTTCCTGTTCTTTGAGGTTTTGAAGCATATTTTTCTCTAGGTTTGTCAGAGAAAATTGTTTAAGAATTCAGAATACATCTTACTCATTTCAAATTCAAAATGTAAACTCTTGCCAGTTAGCAAAATTAGCATATTACAATAATTTATTGGTCTCTGATAATGAATAGCTAGAATTTTAGACAGTGGAGAAATGTTAAAACAAATAGCATGCTCTCTTGCTGGGATGCAGTGAAACATGGACAGCTGTGTATAAGACCCCGAGTCTGTTTTGCTAGATTTGAGTCATTTCTGGGTTCCCTTCCTAGTGGCTGGTGTTCTCATGCTTCCCTTTCATGTGAGTAGGATCCAGCTATGCCCTTTCCACTTGGTTGCTTTCACTTAACCTAAACTCAGAGCAAAAGCAACCAGTGGAGAAACTAAATTATAGTTTGTAGTACATAGAAAGGGGAGATGTGAATTATACTTTCAGCATCTTCAAAAGCAATTTCTGCTCAAGCATACAGTATGGGTCCCACAGAAGATAATTTAGCCATAATTTCTTATTTAATATCACATGCTCTCTTTTGAAAACTTGAAATTGTAGGATAATTCAACAGACACCAGTTAAAGTATTGAATGAAAATGAATGCCTCTATCAAGTACATAAAAAAGCAGAATGACATATCAAGTAGGACAAAGGAGTTGTTTCAGTGCTTCCACTAAATAGTTTTGTGATCTTTAGCAGTTTACTTGTTCTCTTTGGCCTTACTTGTGAAGGGACACAGTCATATACAGAGAACATGAGGAATTTCTTATGCTTTCCCAGCAGGCAGTAAAAGACTATCAGGTGGAAGCGACAGGGGACACATATATGGAAGACATTCAACATATTGCTTTGATTTATGGGGGGACATAAAGATGACCTGCTTAATAATTAGAATTGCTTAACAAAATAAAATGAAGACATTAACTCTTAGAAATGTTCAAGTAAGGTTTGTATAATTACTAAGCAGTATATGTATAATTTACCTGGAGAAACTACTTGTAGGAATACCAGAGATGATAGAGTTTGAATAATTAATGTTAAAGTAACTGCTGAAAAACTTTAATGACTTTGAAGTTACCACAAATAACAATTATATTACCAGAGAGTCCATACATACATAATAAACATGATAGAAAAATGAAGAGGATCTTGCTTTTGTCAAAGAGCCAGATGTCATTTAATGCCTACACAACAGTCATTTTTCTTCACAATTTTCTTGAAAATGGAACCCCAGTATTCATTTGGTCCTGGGCAACCAACTGCTTCAGCCTGATTTCTCTAAGATGATCATATGAATTCCAGTTCCCTTGGTGGTAATTGGTTCAGTAAAGGACACGTGACACCAATATGTCAGATGAAAGATGAATAAAACTTATTTAGGAGATTTATTGCTGTTGAAATGGGTCATGGGAAAAGGATATACACTTTTCTACTTTGGCCTTTGATGTAAATAGGTGAGGCATTCATGCCTAAAGCCTGTTATAGGCTACCTCCATTTTCCTATGCCATATGAGTATGGTGATAGTTAATTTTGTGTCAACTTGACTGGGCCATGGGTGCCTACATAACTGGTCAAAACTTATTCTGGGTGTTTCTACAAGGGTATTTTTGGAGGCATTTAAATCACTAGACTGAGTAGAGCAGATTGCCCTCCATAAAGGAGGTTGCTATCGTTCGATCAATTGAAGGCCTGAATATGACAAAAGACTGATCCCAAGTAGGAGGGAATTCTCCTGCGTGATGGTCTTTGATCTGAGACATTGGCTCTTACTAGATCGAAGGTAGCTTCTGACCTTTGGGCTTGAACTGGAATATCATCTGTGCAGATTTGGGGCTTGTTAGCTTCATGTGAGCAAACTTCCTTGTAACAAATCTCTATATGTGCACATCCTATTGGTTCTGTTTCTCTGGAGAACCCCGACTAATAATACAGGTATATTACACAAGGATGATGAGCAAAAGAGAGAAAATGCCTGGTCCTTTGATAATATCATTGGTAAAGGAATTAACCAACTCTAACTGCAGGTTATATTCATAGTTCTTGTTATATCATAACACATAACATCATGGACACAGAAGGAGAAAGAGAGGAGATATTTAATTCATTTGCAATTAGATCTTCTGTTACTTGTAACTTGTAGTCAAAAACACAACCTAACTATTACAGTCATGGAAACTTTGTACTGGGTGTTCTCTATGTTCCCTTTTTGATCTAAAATTCTATAATTTATCTGCTTCACAAAGTCATGAAAATAAAATGAAGTATTGTTTTTGGGAAAATACACTGAACTGCATAAAATATGGTGAAATTGTCAGGATATATTATCATTTATTTTGTGATAAGACTAAAATATATTCCAAGGCTCCTGGGTTGACAACATTCAATGTTTGAAAAAAAAAAAACCCTCAAATGTCTGTAGTAATAAAACAGTGCAGGTACACATGAAGTAAAAGATGATTTGAAATTCAGCAAAATTGTATT
The DNA here is from genome assembly GCF_054371585.1 of Giraffa tippelskirchi. NCBI lineage: Eukaryota > Metazoa > Chordata > Mammalia > Artiodactyla > Giraffidae > Giraffa > Giraffa tippelskirchi. The sequence goes on along the minus strand of NC_137283.1, from coordinate 153,602,532 downwards.
AGGAAAACCTATTCTTTGACACTAATGAGGTAGAATTTTGACTAGAAGGAAGATAACTTCCATGAAGGAAAAAGTCCTATTGTGGAGATTGAAAGTAAAAGGGAAAGTCACTCAGTCGTGTCTGACTCTTTGTGACCCCATGGACTATATAGTTCATGGAATTTTCCAGGCCAGAATACTGGAGTGGGTAGCCATTCCCTTCTGCATGGGATCTGCCCAAGCCAGGAATTGAACCGGGGTCTCCTGCACTGCAGGTGGATTTTTTCTCAGTTGAGCTACCAGGGAAGCTCATTATTCTATAACTGAAATAACTAGGTCATCTAAGTTGGAAAAAAGATTAAGAGAGAGAGACAAGAAGAGTGTAGAAGGCAGTAGAATAAAGGCAGTAGAAACTCTGTCACTGATGAAAAAAGGAAAAGAAAAGAAAAACCAAAAAATTCTTACCCTGAGTTTACCACTGAACTTTCTCTAAGATTGTTCTGCCTAAATGACACTGATTTTTTTTTCAACAAGTTGGAGGAAGTGAACTCTGAAATGATTCTTTGCAGTTCATGCCCCATAAAATAATGTCATCCCTGATGTTTTTAGGTGCTAGGTTAGCCAGCGTCAACTGATTTTGTCATTTGTTGTTGTTGTATTTTTATTTCTGTTGGCTTAACTATGTTTTCCCCACATTTTCTGCTCTAGAATGTCCCTGTAAATGTGTGTGTGTATATATATATATATGCACTTCCACTGCTTGTTTCCAGCTACTGTTCACTTCCCTCTCATTTTTTCCTGGACAGAAACAGGACGAGCATATGTAAGTCAGCTTCTAACCTGCTTGGTTTTAAATGTTGACAGAAGTGCAGCTACACTTAAAATATTATGTTGATGACAAGAACAGATGGTTAATTAATTCCAACCTATAAATAATCTGAGGTATATGACAATGAAATGGCAGTGTATTTTTTCCCTTACTCAGAGATGATTGGGCAAGGTATTGTAACAACTTATGATAAATTAAAAATACAATGTCAGCATCAAATACTTTTCAAAGGAATTTTGTGAAGCATCACAGATTGAAAATGTGCCTTGGAGTTGGATGCTTTATGTGACAAAATGTAGAGTTTATCATGTGCGAAGCACACACCTGTCACAGCTGAATAACCCTATTGAAGGTGCAATGGAAGCTAATATTCATCACTGCCTCCTAGTCCAGGTGCAGAGTTTGGTACCGATGTGCACCAGTTAGTGTCCAGTCAGCAGATAGAAATCACCCAGCCATTTAAGTACAGATAGTTTCATATAAAGAATTGTAAAGTGGATATTAAAGAACTAAAAGGCAAAAATGCGAGACTAAGATACTATGGAAGTAAAAATTAATACTCCTAGGGCTGAAAGGACATAGGGAAAAGGATTGACATTTTTGAAATGAAGAGAAGGTTGGAGGTGGCACACGCATTGAACCTTTGACCTCTGAGAAGGGAGTCCTGCTCTGGGTACAGCATCTAAGGATCTGATTTTGTAGAGGTTAGAAAAATTCCAATCTGAAATCAACCGTTAATAGTGAAAATGAATTGCCATCATCCAGTTGAAGAAATTTGCTAGGGTGATTCTAATAGCTTCAGCCAACAAAAAAGGAACAAGCACCAGGGAAAAGTTTGTCCATTCTCTCCCTCAAGCTTCCTGTCTCTCTCTGTCCCCATACCCACTCTAACAGGGAGCCAAAGGGCGAAGAAGTGTGGCGCGCAGAGTCCCACCTCCTGCACTGCGTGCAGAGCATGGAGGGTGAATTTGAAGCTGAGAGGCCGTATCTCAATAACCGGCACATGGAGAAATAAAGATTAGCAACATGTTTACCTTGTCTTCAAGGAATTCTCACTTTTGTAGGCGAAAGATATACATAATCCAATAGCTGTAGTAAGAAGTACCAAAAAATCTACAGAAGAGATATTTATACATGTATATTTTGAATAATAAATTTGAAAATATACAATTTTGTTAATATGGATATTGGTATATTTCCTTTTATCAGGAAAACATATAATGCAGTATATAATATATATTTCATATGATAATTCTAGAGATTAAGTCTGGAATGGACCTTAAGAAATAATTTGATCCTGCTCAACACCTTCATCCAGATAAGGTATTTAGATGATTTCAATTCAGATACAGTTCAGATATAGTGATGAGCCTCCCTAGGGTCACCTATCGGTAAACTGGGAGAGACGCGACTCCTCTCTTCTGCCTCACAGCGCGATGTTTTGTCTACCCTTTCATGCTGTGCCTTTCAGGCTCTGTAGAAAATGACGCCTTATTTTAAATGTTAATATTAAAATCAGTAGTACCACCAAATATTTCTAATACAGTGCTATGTTACCCACGAATGACAGTGTTTTAAGCTGGACATCCAGAGTTGTTGGTTTTAAATCTTTCTATCTCTCTGACAGGACAGTTCTTCTACTAGTGCCGGTCTATTCGACATTTGGACCACCCTAACCCACCATCCTCTCTTTAGTTTAAATCTGTCCATAACTGAAGGAAAAG